>NW_028259143.1:2585000-12585000 GCF_977971745.1 Zootermopsis nevadensis
CAAAGCGTGACGAAGCGTGACTATGCGTGATTAACTGTAAGTGCGTGACGAAAAGTTGCCATAATTGTCAAATCGTCAAAAATTATCAAAACATCACCGATAAAAACAAAATACACAATCATAACCTAACCTAACCTAACCTAACCTAACCTAACCTAACCTAACGTAACCTAACCTAACCTAACCTAACCTAACCTAACCTAACCTAACCTAACCTAACCTAACCTAACCTAACCTAACCTAACCTAACCTAACCTAACCTAACCTAACCTAACCTAACCTAACCTAACCTAACCTAACCTAACCTAACCTAACCTAACCTAACCTAACCTAACCTAACCTAACCTAACCTAACCTAACCTAACCTAACCTAACCTAACCTAACCTAACCTAACCTAACCTAACCTAACCTAACCTAACCTAACCTAACCTAACCTAACCTAACCTAACCTAACCTAACCTAACCTAACCCAACCCAACCCAACCCAACCTTACGCAACGCATCGTGTGCTAATCTAACCACTAGTTACTTCTAACTTATTGCATTGTAGCCAAGAATAACCGAGGCGTGCGTGACATACGGCAGACGTGCCGAAACGTTACATGGTGGTCACGCGTGCTCAAGCGTGACTATGCGTGACTTGCGCTCACGTAGTGACGAAAGATCATCATAACTGTTGATTTGAGACGAAGATTTACAAAGCGTGAGCAAACGTGACTAAGCGTGACAAAGCGTGACGAAGCGTGACTAGGCGTGATTTACTGTAAAGGCGTGACGATATGTGGCCAGAAGAGTGGAAAAATGACGAATTTGAACAAAGCGTGACGAAGCGTGACTATGCGTGATTAACTGTAAGTGCGTGACGAAAAGTTGCCATAATTGTCAAATCGTCAAAAATTATCAAAACATCACCGATCATAACAAAATACACAAACATAACCTAACCTAACCTAACCTAACCTAAGCTAACCTAACCTAACCTAACCTAACCTAACCTAACCTAACCTAACCTATCCTAACCTATCCTAACCTAACCTAACCTAACCTAACCTAACCTAACCTAACCTAACCTAACCTAACCTAACCTAACCTAACCTAACCTAACCTAACCTAACCTAACCTAACCTAACCTAACCTAACCTAACCTAACCTAACCTAACCTAACCTAACCTAACCCAACCCAACCCAACCCAACCTTACGCAACGCATCGTGTGCTAATCTAACCACTAGTTACTTCTAACTTATTGCATTGTAGCCAAGAATAACCGAGGCGTGCGTGACATAAGGCAGACGTGCCGAAACGTTACATGGTGATCACGCGTGCTCAAGCGTGACTATGCGTGACTTGCGCTCACGTAGTGACGAAAGATCATCATAACTGTTGATTTGAGACGAAGATTTACAAAGCGTGAGCAAACGTGACTAAGCGTGACAAAGCGTGACGAAGCGTGACTAGGCGTGATTTACTGTAAAGGCGTGACGATATGTGGCCAGAAGAGTGGAAAAATGACGAATTTGAACAAAGCGTGACAATGCGTGACAAAGCGTGACGAAGCGTGACTAAGCGTGATTTCCTATAAAGGCGTGACGATATGTGGCCAGAAGAGTGGAAATATGACGAATTTTAACAAAGCGTGACAATGCGTGACAAAGCGTGACGAAGCGTGACTATGCGTGATTAACTGTAAGTGCGTGACGAAAGGTTGCCATAATTGTCAAATCGTCAAAAATTATCAAAACATCAGCGATCATAACAAAATACACAAACATAACCTAACCTAACCTAACCTAACCTAACCTAACCTAACCTAACCTAACCTAACCTAACCTAACCTAACCTAACCTAACCTAACCTAACCTAACCTAACCTAACCTAACCTAACCTAACCTAACCTAACCTAACCTAACCTAACCTAACCTAACCTAACCTAACCTAACCTAACCTAACCTAACCTAACCTAACCTAACCTAACCCAACCCAACCCAACCCAACCCAACCCAACCTTACGCAACGCATCGTGTGCTAATCTAACCTCTAGTTACTTCTAACTTATTGCATTGTAGCCAAGAATAACCGAGGCGTGCGTGACATAAGGCAGACGTGCCGAAACGTTACATGGTGGTCACGCGTGCTCAAGCGTGACTATGCGTGACTTGCGCTCACGTAGTGACGAAAGATCATCATAACTGTTGATTTGAGACGAAGATTTACAAAGCGTGAGCAAACGTGACTAAGCGTGACAAAGCGTGACGAAGCGTGACTAGGCGTGATTTACTGTAAAGGCTTGACGATATGTGGCCAGAAGAGTGGAAAAATGACGAATTTGAACAAAGCGTGACAATGCGTGACAAAGCGTGACGAAGCGTGACTAAGCGTGATTTCCTATAAAGGCGTGACGATATGTGGCCAGAAGAGTGGAAATATGACGAATTTTAACAATGCGTGACAAAGCGTGACGAAGCGTGACTATGCGTGATTGGCTATAAGTGCGTGACGAGATGTGTCCAGAAGAGTTGAAATATGACGAATTTGTACAAAGCGTGACCTTGCGTGACAAAGCGTGACAAAGCGTGACTAGTCGTGATTAACTGTAAGTGCGTGACGAAAAGTTGCCATAATTGTCAAATCGTCAAAAATTATCAAAACATCACCGATCATAACAAAATACACAAACATAACCTAACCTAACCTAACCTAACCTAACCTAACCTAACCTAACCTAACCTAACCTAACCTAACCTAACCTAACCTAACCTAACCTAACCTAACCTAACCTAACCTAACCTAACCTAACCTAACCTAACCTAACCTAACCTAACCTAACCTAACCTAACCTAACCTAACCTAACCTAACCTAACCTAACCTAACCTAACCTAACCTAACCTAACCTAACCTAACCTAACCTAACCTAACCTAACCTAACCTAACCTAACCTAACCTAACCGAACCTAACCTAACCTAACCTAACCTAACCTAACCTAACCTAACCTAACCTAACCTAACCTAACCTAACCTAACCTAACCTAACCTAACCTAACCTAACCTAACCTAACCTAACCTAACCCAACCCAACCCAACCCAACCTTACGCAACGCATCGTGTGCTAATCTAACCACTAGTTACTTCTAACTTATCGCATTGTAGCCAAGAATAACCGAGGCGTGCGTGACATAAGGCAGACGTGCCGAAACGTTACATGGTGGTCACGCGTGCTCAAGCGTGACTATGCGTGACTTGCGCTCACGTAGTGACGAAAGATCATCATAACTGTTGATTTGAGACGAAGATTTACAAAGCGTGAGCAAACGTGACAAAGCGTGACAAAGCGTGACGAAGCGTGACTAGGCGTGATTTACTGTAAAGGCGTGACGATATGTGGCCAGAAGAGTGGAAAAATGACGAATTTGAACAAAGCGTGACAATGCGTGACAAAGCGTGACGAAGCGTGACTAAGCGTGATTTCCTATAAAGGCGTGACGATATGTGGCCAGAAGAGTGGAAATATGACGAATTTTAACAAAGCGTGACAATGCGTGACAAAGCGTGACGAAGCGTGACTATGCGTGATTAACTATAAGTGCGTGACGAGATGTGTCCAGAAGAGTTGAAATATGACGAATTTGAACAAAGCGTGACCTTGCGTGACAAAGCCTGACAAAGCGTGACATGTCGTGATTTACTGTAAGTGCGTGACGAAAAGTTGCCATAATTGTCAAATCGTCAAAAATTATCAAAACATCACCGATCATAACAAAATACACAAACATAACCTAACCTAACCTAACCTAACCTAACCTAACCTAACCTAACCCAACCCAACCTTACGCAACGCAGCGCGTGCTAATCTAACCACTAGTTACTTCTAACTTATTGCATTGTAGCCAAGAATGACCGAGGCGTACGTGACATAAGGCAGACGTGCCGAAACGTTACATGGTGGTCACGCGTGCTCAAGCGTGACAGCGTGACTTTGCGTGAGTTGCGCTCACGTAGTGACGGAAGATATTCATAACTGTCGAATTGTGACGAAGATTTACAACGCGTTAGCAAACTTGACTAAGCGTGACAAAGTGGACTAGGCGTTATTTACTGTGAAGGCGTGACGATATGTGGCCAGAAAAGTGGAAAAATGACGAATTTGAACAAAGCGTGACTAGTCGTGACGTACTGTGATGGTGTGACGAATTGTGGCCATAATTGTCGAATCGTCACAGAATATTTCATACCATTACCGAACGTAACAAAATACACGAAGCTAACCTAAACTAACCTAACCAAATCTAACCTAACCTAACGTAACCTAACCTAACCTAATGTAACCTAACCTAACCTAACGTACCCAAACCAACCTAACCTAACGTAACCCAACACATGCTAACCTAACCACTAGTTACTTCTACTAACGTATTGGAATGTTGCCAAAGTAAGCGAGCCTTACATAACATGAGGTAGACGTGCCGAAACGTGACATGGTGATCTCGCGTGCTCAAGCGTGACCTAGCGTGAGTAAGCGTAACCTGTGGTCACGTCGTGTCTAGGGTTTATACAAAAACCGGGTTTTGAAAAAACCGGTTTTCGAATTCTAGTATTTCCAAAAAACGGTTAAACGGGTTTTGGAATTTTTACAAAAAACAAAACAATACATAGTAAAAACATTTAAAAAATAATTACACTTATTTAAAAAAATTCAGTTGATTTAATTTTTATGGAACTAAAAGATATAACAAAAGTAAAATATACGCTATGCAAAACCAAATAAAAACAAAAATAACTAAATCCATACAAAATAAAGTTATAAACTATGTCGGTTGCTAGATCCAAGTTAAAAATTTGTAGCCTCTCAGAAACTAATTCTAGTGTTTTCTTAGTATCGCAGGAACTAGCTATGAATGAGATCCATTACTCGAGAGTTGTTTTTTGGTAATGAATATTCCCGTTGCAAAGACTCTCATATGAACGAGCTTGATGTAATGCTATTAATGGACAGTCCATTGTAGCAAGTTTTGCTATAATTTCTTCTAAACCTTTCTTTTTCACGAAATTTAAAATAGATTGCGTTTGTGGATTTGCATATCAAACATTCGCCTGACTCATGAAGATTAGTTTTATTACAATATGCTTGTGCCCCAGGCGATTTCAAGTCAAAATATTAACGTTTTTAATTAATTAATAAACTAATTTCCCCATATTAATTGTAGTATGTAAAACCGGTTTCTTAAATTTTAAAAACCGGTTTTCGAGTTTTATAAATTTATCCCAAAAAACCTGTTTTTAAACCCGGTTTTTAAAAACGGACAAACCCTAGTTACAACTTAAGTCATTGACTCGTTTGGAATACAAGGATAATATGTGGTGCTTTTTATGTGAGTTATTTTGAAGACTCGCGTACGGAAGGCAAGAAAATGAATTTGCTAAGATATATTAGGACTTGTCACTTTCAGAGCTTGTTGGAATGCGCCCTCAGTGTTCATTCGCAGAACTAATGAGATGAGCATGGAACACGCTACTGAGTGAATTGGAGTCAGAGTGTACTAAGTGAAGGCTAGGACTCGACGTAACTAAGCATTTTAACTCTTACTCTGACCAGAAATGCGGGGTAAAATATTATCTTACTATGGGACAACAACACACGTGTGTTGGAAGAACGCTCGTAGACTGGCGAGTGATTGCGTTAACAGAAAACGATTTTAAACTCGAAACGACTGGAAATTTTTCACACAAGCTACAATCATTCCGTATTTTTATTTTTATATAACAAATACTGGTGCTGTATTCTTAAAATTTCATGCTATTGTTTCAATAATGGCTATTAAACCCTATGGAAATGGAGACCTTCAGGATAATAATTTTAAGAATTCAGTCAGTACCGCAAAGGAAAGAACTTTTCACCATTACATATATTAATTTTCCAAATAGATGTTTACACTGAAATTTATGTACGAGTTTAATATACAAATTCACATTTAATGATTGTTAAAGTAGGTGGTACGTAGTATATTATGTATATTTTCCAATGGATTGTAGAGGATTACAAAAATAAGCAATTAATATAATATTTATTTTTCATTCTCTAAATATGACCACAATAGAATGTTTCTAATATCACAAGATTTAAAATAACAGGAAATATTCACTAATACCATGGATTATGTTATGGAGTAACACTGTAGTATTAAATCCTGTAGATTACAGACCAGAATACTAAAATGCTTGTTTTCCGGTTATCAGAATTCGGGAATCTTTCTACTTTAGACTCTTCAAAACGACATGAATTAGGTATTACAAAAAACAATAGTGAAACAATTTTCTCTCTTATGCATTTCCTTGTCTGTAAAACACAGAATTTGTTTCTTCGAACGGACACATTTATTGAAAAAAAAACTCGCAGGTTTTATGCTAATGTGCGAACTATTGTCTGTTTGTTACGTCCTTTTCACATCCATATACAATTTAATTCAAAAGTTTTATAGGATTTTTTGATGAATTATCAACGATTTGGATACGTGCGTTTTCGAAATATGTGTCCGCATTCCACTTTAGCACTCAGTTTCTTCGGAGAGGTTGACTGAGAGAGTTGTCATACTGTTAACAACGACGCAGTGATCTCGCGTTATTACCTGACTGATGGTTGTGTATATTAGAATATTTTAAGACCAAAATATTTAAGGTACTTCTCATTACAGTATTCTGTTACATATATCACTCATATGTCATTTCTTGCTTTAATTCATTTGAGGCTCGATGTTTATCTGAATAAAATTTACAAACTTAGTTTCTAGCTCAATGAAAACACAAAGCGCTCCCCCATTTAAAAGATGACTTTGTTAAGACTGCTTACGAAAATAATTTCTGTTTATTATTAGATTCATACGAAATAGATTAATACACTCTGTGGGTATTAAATGTTGTGGTACACAGAATTACGATTGGAATTTAAAGAGTTAATCCCACTGTCATCATTATGTTACTGTTATGTTACAAATTATGATGCTCAATATTACGAACGGTTCTTTGTACGTTCCTTATCCCGCATTTGTTATGATGACATTTTGACACGTTCTTAAACTGGGAACACTTTATATACAGTTCTGTGTTTACGTGTTCGCTTCTGGTATCGGCTTTGGGAAACAGCAATTCTTGATATGCTGTTTATTACCTAGAAGGTAAGTGTGTCTGATACTGAGTCAAACTCGTGAGTTTCTGAAGCATGCCCGTTGAAACTATCGACAGCTACTTGCAGTTGTAAATATACTCCAGTGTTTGTTTAGCTTGTGACTAAAGCGGGCTGTATTTAATCGTTGTATTCCGTTCTGTACACATGGCCACGCCTGACTCTGTACAGGAAGTAAGTAATTCAGAATTTTTACCTACAGCGTTTCATTTAAAGGCTATGGGATGTTTATATCAGAAACAAATACGAACAGATGTTTGTGATTGTGTTACATGCTAGGTTTTGCAGTGTAGTATGGAATAATTTAAATTTCGTATTTCTAACTACTAGAATGATCAGAAAATATTAATACTTATTCAGTTCAATTCAATTCTTTATTATTTGTGTGCTGTATGAACAGCCTGATGGCCAATTTCAGATACAGCATACGAACACAATAAAACATAAAAAGTAAAACAAGCAATATATAAAATACATTGATACGGAAAAAATAAATACACAAGAAAATTGCTACTAAATATATTAGGATATTTGTAAAAATAATTTGAATCAATTAAAATTAATGATAATAATAACAATAATATTCTATATTATAGTATTAACAGTAATAATCTGGTTTTATGGAAATTGATGTCCACTTAACTGCATTGAAATATCGAATATACTTTTGTAATATACAGAATATTATTATTTTACAGACACATTAAATAAGTAAATACATTGATAAGACCTTAACACTTTGAACTCGAAGCTAATGTGAATTGAATTAATTCCTACCGCAAATAAAAGACACCACTTTATTACAAATATCAAATGGTTAACGCTGTTTAATAATAACTTTTTTCAGTGAGAATAAAACGAATACCATAAATACAAAATGCAAAGTTTTTAATCGTTAAGGCAGCTGTTTAATGTTGTTACCGTTGAACCTTAAAATGGTTAAATGTACATAGTTTTTTCAAAATAATCTCATCTACTCTGTTCAAGTGACATACTGCATTTTGTTTATAATAGCGGAATATAAAATCACTAGTACTAACACAGCAATGGTGAATTGTGAAATTTTTTACAAGTCAAATCCTCGTGTAGTTAAGCTTGTTTATTAACAGCCGTGATAATTTATGTAGTACTTTATTGGAATAACAATTGGCTTACGTCCTAGACTGCGACGGGATGCTATAATCATTACTTTATTAGCAGGATAATTCTGGAATACACACAGTGTCTTAAATTATGGATAAATAGACAGTATTTTACTGTAATAAAAAAGTTCCAAGCGTGGAGATCACGCATATAGCGGAGAGATATGATACGTGTGGAGTTCATGCCTTTGACCCTCAGTAATTTTGTTTACATGGACGTCATAGACAACAACAAAATCTATGGGATTAAAAGATAGGGTAAGTGATCTGTACGCGAGTTTTATTTACGTTTCAAGGCTTTCTTGGACTTGTCAGACGTGGTGAGAGTTTTGTGCGCCGTCGGATTTACGATGCGTTGGATGGACGCTTCACCTCCGAATGATGTGACGCCAACGGGCGCCCCAGGCATAGAGCGGCGCTCTGGTTGTCGTGTGGTTGTGACGTGTACGAAATCCGGGCTCCGAGCAGTTCTCGAAACGTCGGGAGAAGAATGTACTTGTCCTACGGAACAGCTGAGCATGGCAGCTGGCAATCAGGTGATGCGCGTACAGCAGTGAATAGTAGTCTGACGCCCCCCTTGTTACAAATACAGAATTTAATCTCTGAAAAATGAAGTTAAAATGTGTTTATTCTGCGTAAGTCGACATCGAGGCTTTGAAGCTTTGAATTTACTGATTAGAAAGTATATGTTATAAACAAAATAGCTTAGATTTCACTTATTTTTGATCTAGAACATGCTTTTTGAATGAGGATCTTTCTGGAGAATTAAGTTTTTTATATAAAAAGTAATTTCTCTTCAAGTTCACCTTTTTGAACTCAAGATGAAACAGGAGTAGTAATGGAAGAAAGAATAATGAATATGGGAAAGAAATGAGATGAACAGTATTTTTTGACACCAAAAGAGCGTTTAGAAACGCATGCACTCTGGTGGCCAAAATTTGAATGTTAGAGGAAGGGGTGCTGTAATTACGACTGTTTTTAAAGTGCGAAACAATAATTCTGATCGGAATGAGCAGTACAAGCTACGCTCTGCAGTCATTGATCTGGTGCCTTGTTACAGGAAGACATAAATCCTGGCATAGTAATCTATCAGTTCAGCGAACCGGCGACACTGATGCTGAGGGAATTGGTGAACCTTTTGACGAAGTCTGATACTGAGGACGATAATACTGCCTTCACAAGTCTTACTGACCTCTCGGCAACAAATTGCAACACACTGAAGGCCCATAAACAAAATTCAGACTTACAAGTTCGCACTGGGAGTTCTGAGCGGGACTGCTTTGGTTCTATGGACGAAATCCTTACATCTCTTGTCCCAGATCGGGAAAGTGTAAGACCATATAAAAAGTATATAATTTGGCACTAAGATTTCCCTGAATTTCGTAGTGTGATCTTAATTTATTTGTGGATGTAATTTTTATTTCGTACTTTCATACCCAGATATATGAAATTAACCTCATATTTCGTAATCAGGAAATCATCTCGTGCCCCTCGAGTCCGGTTGCAGGCGAAATGAAGCAGGGCGGAGTGTTTCAGAGTTCGTCACTAGAGACGCTGCCATCGGAACACTTTTCAGATTCCTTCAGCAAGGCCTTGTGCCCATCACCAGACGCCCGACGTTGTGACGATATCGAGAGACGACTGAAACTAGCAGCTTCTTGTATCCAGGAAGCCTTAACATTGCATCGCCTCTCCACAAGAGGATCCCGAATCGATAAAAACTCTGTATCCACTCCAAATCTGTTTAAGGCGCCAAATGTTTCTGGCAGGAAGATAAAATCTAGCACCGCTGTTTATAAAGGAGAACCTCCAAAGAGCGAAAGTAGGAAGCCGATGACGTCTAGAACATTGACTTCTTATCCTGTAAAAAAAACGAAAACTTCGCTTTCTGACAAAACTTTTACAACACGTGGGTCTACCACTTCCGTTAGAGGACGGACAACTTCAGGGTCTGTTACTTCCGGTAAGGGACGGGTACCTTCTGGGTCTGTTACTTCCGGTAAGGGACGGGCACCTTCTGGGTCTGTTACTTCCGGTAAGGAACGGGCACCTTCTGGGTCTGTTACTTCCGGTAAGGAACGGGCACCTTCTGGGTCTGTTACTTCCGGTAAGGAACGGGCACCTTCTGGGTCTGTTACTTCCGGTAAGGGACGAACACCTGGGTCTGTTACTTCCGGTAAGGAACGGGCACCTTCTGGGTCTGTTACTTCCGGTAAGGAACGGGCACCTTTAGGGTCTGTTACTTCCGACAGGGGACAGACATCTTCAGGGCTCAATAATTTCTGAGCATCTTGGCATCTAGTCTTCTGATACGTTATTATCTTAAATGTGACACAGAAACTCTCATAATAAAATGTTGATTCGTGAAATGCATAAAAACAGTATTAGGCAGTAGAACAAGTGGAATAAGTTGGGGATAATAGAAACTTTGTGAAATGTATTCGACTTGTCTGTTGATGACCACTGATATGAAAGAAAATATTGCGAGCGGTCGCAGAAATGAATTCAGTTTACTTTGTGGTGTGAATAATGTTCAGTGGGGTACTGATAACAATCCTTCTCCAGTGAGTTGACATGATACTAGCTCCAATGGACTGAATTCTCTCGAAAGTGATCATGTTTTTTGACATAAATGTACGTGTATATATGATAGTATGTTAGGCAAGTAACATTGTAAAAAATAATAAAATGTTCTTGTATTAAATGTTTAAAAGTGCCACTCAGCCGCAGAAACATTCTCTGAAATAATTAGTGAAATCGTTATTGTTAGAGTATAATTAACGTGTTATTAGCAGTGTAATTGTTACAGAAGGAATTTATGAGATTATCAATTAAAATATTAAATAATTAAATTAATAAAGACTTATATAATTGGTTGAAGTGAAATTATTAGTACTGCTCTAAGTCTTATCATGGTGTACCTGGGAATATTATACATTTTTTCTTTGATTTTTTCCTTTCCCAAAAATTATGTCATCTTTTTTTACATGGAATTGCATTTATAATTAATTATGGAACATCAAATTTCAAAGAAAAGCAAGTAAAGTTGTTAAAACCTATAATTTTACCCGAAATTCTCACCTCAATACATTCTGAATTACAATATTCTCTTCCATAGATTTATTGAATATTAACATCCTAGCTACTCATTCCCCATCAAAGTTCTTCTCAGTAAGTACCTCCACCAAGTTTGTAAGTAGGATTTGAAGTTCTCACGGTGGTAAGGAAGGAGATAGCTGTATTTTGGGTTTTAGTGCCGTGTAGTCTGGTAGAAGTTTGCAAACGTTTCAGAGGTGTGACGCCAAGCAGTATTGTGGTGGTTACCAGAGATAACCACTTAAAAGAAAACATTCACACTTCAGACGACGGAAATTTACAATAAGATAACATATTCGATATATATCGAACATCATGACTAGGATTTCTGAATGAGTCCAGAGAACAGCGTAGTTACAGAACGTACCCGCTGTCTGATGAAGGCTGAGAGCTCTGTGTGGGTGGTGCCGTCTTATCAGCTGATACCATTTCGGTCCTCCGTCCTATGTATTGTGCGTCATGGCTGCAGTTGAAGGCGAACAGACGTTTCAGCTTTCAGAATCTTACGTGAAAGCGCGTAACGATTATTTTCATCGGGTTATCAAATGGTTCTACAAAGATCAGACGTTGTCTGAGGTTAGTGATGTTATTTTTGAATATGCCTGAAGTTAAACGTTTTTAAAGTATGAGCCAACTGGTGTTTTTATAACGTAATGCTCCTATTTACAATATAATATAATGGAGACCTTACACAGAATTATGTTTTGGTTAGTTTGTTATGTGTATCACTAATTGGTTTGCGGAATTATTAATGTCACTAATATTAGAGTACCCATATTAAAAGTTCTGGTAATCTCGATGTATTTTAAATACTTTTATGGGAACATGAAAGTGAAATGACTAGGGCATTTGATTATTTTGGAAAGTAATTTAGATTTTAATTACTTTCCACACAAAAATATACTGAAAATTATCCCAGTTCACAACTAACACTTTCCATGCCTTTAGTTCATATATATGGTAATATTCTGAAGAAAGGTTTAGTAAAGATATTGTGTTTTTTTCACAACCGTACTTAAGACGGACGTATGCCGAGAAAGACATTTTACCTTAAGTACATGGTTTAATAATATTCGTAAAAATAAAGTAATTACTATAACAACTTAACATTTTATTATATTTAAACTCACATTCATGTATCTTTAAAATATGTTTATTAAACTTTTTCGTAAGAATTTTTACTTTGCAATTAAAATCAATACAGTCAGAACTGAGCATTTTGTTTAACCGGAGCGTTACTGAACATCCACGTTGCCTAGAGTCATTAGCGTTGAAGCTGGTCGAAACGGGTTGGAGTAAGGAGATTTTTCAGTACATGTTGATTGTCAGCCATAATAGGAACATCCCATCCGAAAATTAATTTTGCTGGCTGAGTTTTTACGAGATTCTCAAGAAGTAACATGCTTCATATAAATATCTGGACGAGGAGATACCACGTTATCTTTGTTATCAAATCTTGGTGAAATTGAAGAAATTTCGAGTAATGGAAAATATGACAAATTACCTGCTGAATTAAGTCACCTGCATTACGTTATTTTACATATGGATAATTAATTTTTATAATGTGAAACTCCCTGTAATTTTATAGTCAACAAGTGTTGTTCGTTTCAGATATCAGAGCCAGAGATTCGATCTCCGGACTTCGCATTTCTGGTGTGTTTACTTCAGGCAATTGGTTTCGACTTGCACAGAATCGAGATGGTTCCTGCTGGTTCCCCTATTAAAATGGGCCAGGGGTCGGTACTTGCCTTGTGCAGTATCAACATAAAGTGTGAACGGTCTGGCCTGCAAGCGGTCTTGAGGTCAAGGTCAGACTCTGAAGCAACCTCCACCACAAACAGTGACACTCCTGTGAAACAGGTACGAACTCAGACCTTTAAATTCTTAAAACTCTCTCTCGGTTCATAACACCATTTCATTCTGACTGCCCATTTCCAAAGTAAATAGATTTAGTATATATTTATAATATTCGACTTTCCCCAGTTTTACCACAACACTGTTGTAAAATATTTTAGCACCAGTCTCAAGCCTTCGTGATTTATAATTCTCATCAGTCATAAAATATATTTATGGGATTATTTATAACTTAAGAATATAAATTTACCCGTTTCGTGTAGTTAAACTCGGCTTGTTATCCTTAGGTAAGAATATTGGTTGAATTTGTTTGAGGTCAAAGTGTTGGACCTTAGGGAAAGGGAGTAATAGAGATAATTACTTAACGATGAGCTTTGTGTTTAGGAATCCATATTAAGGCTTTGACCGGGATGTTCTTTGGTTAAATCTTATGTGGTACCGCCTGATTCGACTTCTAATGGTTAAGTGAAGTGTTTTCTTCGCGGTACGGTCTGGATTCGTAAATATTATGAAGACGAGCTTCGGCTTCAAAGGGTTAACCAGCTGATTTTCGTAATGGTGAGGTGTAGTGTTTTTTTCGCGGTACGGACTGAATTCATAAATAATATTCAGACGATCTTCGGCTTCAA
Source organism: Zootermopsis nevadensis (assembly GCF_977971745.1). Taxonomy (NCBI): domain Eukaryota; kingdom Metazoa; phylum Arthropoda; class Insecta; order Blattodea; family Termopsidae; genus Zootermopsis; species Zootermopsis nevadensis. Next base: position 2,598,897 of record NW_028259143.1, read on the forward strand.
AGGGTTAAATATTGCTGTCGGCAATGAAATCACAGAACCTTGAAATTATGTGATTACTTAAAAAATACTCGAACCGAAATCTAACATCTGATTTAAATATATCAATCCTGTATAGGTGATGCTTAAAAGTAACCGCAAATGTACGAAAACTCGGATAGGGAAATCGGCCATGACGAGATTCTTGTGTACTTCCCAAACACACATCAATGCATAGGGCGGACACATCTTCTAACGTCACATGTCGATTATCGGGAATTATCATGGCAATACGTAATTAGAAATCGATTACAATATTTTAAACTAATATTTTTTTTAAATTAACCGAATATAAGCCTGTGTTACGGAAATACTTCGATGGTGTTACATGCAATGTGGACTGTTTCAGGAAAATATTGAAGGGACTTGCACGATGGCTGGTTCCCTCTTGCCGCCTGTAACACCAGGAAAATCCAGGGTTACACGGGAAATTATCTCCCAACTAATGTCGCTATTTTCCGGAGAGGAACGGACAGGATACAGGGCACCAGAAGGTTGCACCAGCTGGACGTGTCCTCGTACGAAGCAACGTCCTGAGATGACGCAGTGTGAACGCCGTGCATCCCTCGATACTTTCTTCCCAGTCGACTCTTCCGCCAAGGGTCAACATTCAGGGTTGAACTTGGATACGGGAGAAATCGCGGCTACTATGGCTGGATCTAATGAGGCACGTGTTTGTCAGAAAATATCAGTTTTTAATGTTACGGAAGTCAACCGTAGGTTTAGTTGGGAGTAGGAATTTGAAGATGGCTGTATTTTGGGTCGTAGTGCCGTATAATCTGGTATAAATTCTCCGATTCAGAGATCTTTGCTGACTCCTTTTCCTGATGCTGGAGGCAGCAAGGACCTCCGAAACGTCGGTAAAATCTTCTACCAGACTACACGGCGCTGGAACTCAGAATACAGTAATTTTAATTCTTGAAGCTTTGAGAACTTCGGATCCTACTGAGTAAAACATTATTCGTGAAGTTGTGTACCGAAAAAGTGTTTACTTTATTAATATTTGATAGATTTCAATATGGACACGACATATGAAAACCTCTCCGTGTGAAAGGCTTTATTTTTGTCAGGGCTGTATTTTTTTTTAAAAAAAATAGTAACATTTATGGAATTCTACTCTGGTTAATGCATTTACAGTATCATGTAAAGTGTATTTCCATGTTGTTCGAGATGAACCATAATTGCACGTGATTAACATGAATTTCAAGCGTCAGAAGTTCACTCCATCATCAGCAGCCGCTTATCAAAACCCGAGCTATTGTACACGAATTGATAAAGGCGAAAATTACTTAACTGAATAGACATGGTTCAGTATTTAGGTTAGGCCCGAAATTCAAATTTTACCCAAGGCATCTTCTGATATGGCGGCTTGACGTGATTTTACTCAGTAAATGTATATATAAATGCAACAACATAACGACCGCTTCCTTCCGTATCCTTTAAAATAAATCTTTTATCATTTAAAGTTATTAGCAGTTGATAAATCATCATTAAATAACTCAGTTATGAATCGACGCACGGTTATTTTCACACATAAAAACCCAGTAAATTTTGTTTGAATGTCGTAAGTCCTGACATTTTGAAGGAGCCAGGCATACAGAGTACCGTGAAATCCAGTTATTTGCATACAAGGAAACAAACCCAGGTTTCTTTTAAGCGACAAAGTAATCAGAATTTTGAGATTGAACCCGTAACTTGTTTTACGCGAATGTCCGAAATGTTGGAAGTGACAGATTTTTTTAAATTGTATCGGCAGGCGCTTTATTCGTGTCCAGGGAGTCCGTTACTGGGTGGGAACTCGGTACCACAACTCGTTCGTCAGAAGACGTGGAGTATTGGCAGTATCCAGGAACTCGACAATGCTCCAGCTTCTATTTCGACACCGCCTCTTACGTCCAGTCCCCTGCAGTCACAACAACAAGTAGCTCAGAACTTGGAGAACCTCAGTTTGAACACCAAGGATCCGGCTGTAGTGGACCGTCTTCGTGAGGCTTGCGCTAAGATACACGAGGCACTGTCGATACTGAACTCTACGAAGGAAAACGTAAGTGTTTTCGTTTTGTTATGTAATAAATAGAAGTAAACTTGGGCTATAATATCATTCCTTATTCTTTGGTGTGTTGCTGGGAGCATTCTAATAACGTTTAAGTAAATAGACTGTTTTTCATTACACTTAATATAAATTTTAAATGACGAAAACAAATGTATGAGTTCTGACGCCGAAGGAAATTCTATGGTACAAGCAACAGAGTTTCTGTTTAATATACTATAATTTCTTGGAGATTTTGTATTGATACTGTTGGAGAATTCATGTCTAAAATATAAAGCATTACTACCACAGCCAAATATTCGTAAAAACTCGTCCGTTTGAGAGATTTCATTAGTAAAATACTGTAATTTTGAATGTGAAGTTTGGTGTGACAGATAAAACATGGCAACAAATTAAAATGTTAAAGAATTTATATAGTAAAACTATGTACAACTGTGAAACTACACCAGTAAAGGATTTGTTTTGCCATTTATGCAGATGCCAGGAGTCAGTTCACCTCTTCCGACAAAAGTAAATTCAAAGCCATTTGAAGGTGGTAAAAAAATTCCCTCCAGCAAGATTTCGAAACCCACTCCGAGTTCCACTGCTGGGAATTCGGGCCTGCGACCCGCCCAGCGTCCTGGAACATTCAAAAGGCAGCGGTCCCCCGCGCGTGGAACAAAATCCGTGGTCACCCCTAAACCAGCAAAACGTTGTGGCACAATTTCTACTCCGCCTGGAAAATTATCTACACCTATAAATACACAAGATAATGAAATAAGGTCTGGAAGTTTCATAAACATGTCCGACCCAACAACAGGGAGCCCAAAATTGTTTCTGCATGCTTCAAACTCCGCGCCAGGCCGACAAAATCGTGCAAATAGCCCACCAGTAGGAGACAACCAAAGATCAGGTACCCTCGGAAGGTCATCGTCTTCCTTACAAACATCACACAGCGCCTCGAATTTGTCAAACGCGTTCATTACACCGGGTCTTCGTAGGATGCTTACTGGAAAAGGTTCCGGCAATGCCGGAAGTACGCCCTGCACCGGAGTTGCACCTAACGCCCTCAACACTCCTCCTGTTTTACGCACATCCAGTGCATCAAGTTCCGGATCGAAGCCGGTGCTGAGACCCAGTCTTCTCAAAACTCCTTCCATAATAAGCAGATTCAAGAAATAATCCGTACGATTAAAATGAATCAAAATTCTTATCTCTGTAGATATTATTGTGAAAATAGCAGCTGAAGGCTTCGATAAATCGATCTAGATCATATCAATTTATCTAATTTCAGATGTTTAAGGAACTTTGTATTTGTCAGAATTCGTGAATAAGAAATATAAATTACAAATTACTTCTTTAAAATATTAAAAATGTGGGCTATTTAACTTAATGATCTTCGTGTTACAATCAACGTGTAATTTTGAATAAAGACACCAGTAACTTTAATTTCTGCATCGCGGATTTGACAAAGTTTAATATTTTTTAGTCTGCATGATGTACAAAGTAAGTTCAAAGTGAAAAACAATAAATTAAGTCGTAAGCAATTATTCGGAACACGTGTGTCTAGAATTACTAATCAATAACGCAAAGACCTTACGTATAGTGTAACAGCCCAAATTTTTTCTGAGTAAACTACTTAAATATGTAGCAATCTTAACGTGAAAAGGATATATGTGTTTATATGGTTAAAATATGAAATAAAAATTCGTAATTGATAAGTATATTTTTTTTCCCAGGATAATATTAGAATTTACTTTTGAATGCAGAATGATTGTTTTGATTTATATCTAGTCGAGGTTTATAGATTTCAAGTGGAATCGTATATATTCACAACATATATTCAGGTTCTGTTTCAAATGTATTTACAAGAGAACTTTCACTTACAGAGAACTTAAACCTCTGCGTAAATGTACAGTACAGCAATTTTTTTTCATTTTGTGTGATTCAGAACATGTTAGAATGAATTTTCGTTTCGTGTTAATGATATTCTTCGTTGGTATCTGCAAATGTTAAAGGTTAGACAGATAAAATTTTGAATTGAAATTTCATTCTCGTGAACATCGATGAGAAACTTCTTCATGCTAATTCAATGTGATTGGACGAGTGATAAATACCTCAAAAAGCGTTCCTGATATGAAACAGAGCAGGCAATTTACATTTGTTCCCCCCCCCCCCCCCCCTGAGTTTCATGATAAAGGTTGTTACAGTCGAGGCTAGGACCTTTAGGCTATTAGAAAATTACGCTTTTCGACGACGCAGTCCAGTAAACCACATTATATTGGCATTAAGGATCGACCACTCTCATAAACCTTAGGTAATTACACACAGAACAATATATTTTAATTCTACTCGCTCGGTAATTGATGTTCCATTGCAGCCTTATAAATCATTTTCTATCATTAGTAACACGTGTTGTAATAATTTTCATTTATCATTCGTTAATTCTTGTCATCGGCATATGGTGATAAGTGAACGTCAATCAGTAATTGAGGATTCGTGTGTTGTTTTGACAGTTCCGTGCTTCGAAATATTACTTGTATCGTGATTGTTCGTGCTTGTCTCCAATATTTGTAGCATATGTAAAAGCGAAATGTTATTTCTATTTGACATCTCGTTACTAAATGAGCACTCTAAGTTAACTTATCTATTAATCGTACATTGAATACACGCATTCTCGTTATTTAATCAATAAACAAAATGACCGAAAAGCCTAATAATATGTGGATTTAATTTTTATTTATCAAACATTCTTAAAATAATATTAAAAACTATTTGGTTAAATTTGAATAAACATTTTTATTCCATACGTTGATTAAATTCTGTAACTTCATCGTTAACGAAAATTAATATAACACATTTTTGAGCACTTATTTTGATTTAAATAGTGGATTTGGAAATCTTTGTAATATTTGAAAACAATTTGAAATAAACTTATGCATTACGTCAACGGTATTCGAATTCAAAATTCAAATCATCCGTACATTGATGACGATTTTTACTAGGATTCGTAAATGAACAGATAATTTATCGTTTAAAATTATTTTAAAAGTTTGTGTATTCAAAATGGAGAGATTAGTTTAACACACAGCACGCAAAAAAGTTGGTACACCATTTAGAAAGTATAAAATGAGTTACACGTACTGCTGAAAGTGATGTAATTTGAATGGAAGTTAACCGAAATTAAATCAGAGGTACATGAGGTAAAGTTGGACACGCTGAAAATTACTAAACTGAATCAAAATTTACCTCAACCCGGAGACGTCAAAACAATATGTAGGCTATTGTTAAGGGAGTCCTGACGAGTTTACAGCGTTACTATGGAGATGACCTTCAGTATCTAATATGGGAGGCTTCAAATAGGAATCGGTTTTGAAACTAAAATACTTACATGCGCCCTTAACTTACAGAGATGTAATTATAAATCTGTTTTTAATTTGGATACCGTCATGATATGTCTTCCTTCAAGATAAACGGTACAGTATGAACCATGCTAATTGCTCCTAATTATTTTAACAATTTACTAAACCTCTGTTTTTGTAGAGTCCTGCCAAAACCCTTCAGAATTCATAATTTAAACGTTTTGAAACTCGTCCAAATAATATTTAAGAATTTTGTCCGTACCGCAAAGAAAACACTATACTTCATCATTACAAAGATCAGCTGATTAATGTTTATTAAGGAAATAATCGCTGTTTACATTGAGAATCATACAATACCTATAAATACGAAATGCAAATTTATTGTTAAACCAGGTTTTTATAGTTACAACTGTGCTTTAAAGACCGACAACTTTTCAGATAAGTTTTATTTAAAAACTTGAGTTGTTTTGCGTTCTCATTCTGCATCAAGTTATTTTCCTTTGTATTCGTTAAAATTCATGTTATATGAGACGTAGCAGAATAAGTATTGTAGTTTATGAAGACAGTGGAATCAAAAAATCTGTAATATTTATTTAATTCCAACGTTTCATTTGTTATTATATGTGGTTTACATGAGAGCAGCGTGGAACTCTATTGTTCCAATTCCACGAATGGGAGAGTCAAAAATAAGAATATACTTGAATTGTTTGTGGTGGGAATTTAATAAAATACTGTTTCGCGGCTGAAATTCTGTAAGTCCATTGTGTGTTCCTGCAGTTATTTTTAACATAACAAATAAACGATGTATTCGTAGAAAAATTACAAGGCTCTATTATAAATTGTACGTTTTTACAATTTTGCAGTATTTAATTTCAATAAGATTTATACGCGAACAATGAATGTTTGACTCAGTGCTGTGTTTGAGGTTTCGAAAAACAGTGAGTTTATGGCTAAAAAAGTCTTTTGGGATAGAAATAATAATCGCCCTGATGATGGAGGCAGGGATAATCACCGAATCTTCGGTCAAAACCTATCAGAATACACGGCGCAACATCCCAGATGACCGTGTAATATTCATTGTTTCGAGTACATGAAATCCCACCTAATATCATAGTAGTTTTCGCGAAGGACTACGTCGAACCCAGGACCTCTCGAATGCTATATTGCCTACTCTTATCCGTTTCTTCTCCTGTTTCTTTGAAAATATTTCGTTTTTAACTCTACATCTTTTAGGAATTATTTGACGTCTGTCGTTCGTAGAAAACCTCGTTAAGTGACCGTGGAACGTACTCCGTCCTTCATTAATAACCCCAGAACCTCCCCTCTCCTTACGGTGCCTAAGTAACTGGAAGATTTACCCAGCCCAAGAGATTTTCGGTTAGTTATTATTACTAAATTTCTAATCTTCTCTCCGAAAAAAAGCAACCAATGCCCATTTGTCCTTCGTTGTTCGTGCAATGCGAAGAAATTGAAATTGAAATTGAAATTGAAATGAAGTTCTGACTTTGGCGACTATTGTAGTTTTATAATATATTCAGTGCCAATGAATATTAAAAATTTAATTCTCTAAGCTGGCATGTGTGTGTTATTGGCATTGATTTTAAGCGACAGCAATCATACGTACCACCTTATTTAACATTCAATAACTGCATTATACATAACATTCTTCCTGAAGATGGAACCTGTATGTTTCTCCGAAACGTTTATACGCATCTACAAGTGTATATGGCGTTAAAAATGATATGACTATAATGGAAAACTACGTTTTATTGCTTGATGCTGTTTCATGTGGCTATAATAGTTGCATATTTCCTTTATGTACTACAGTTAAAATAGCGAATATAAACACTTTTAGAATTTCAGAAGCAATGCGGAAAGAGTGTGTTTCATTCTTACAGATTTTGAGAGTTTGGTTCCCCGCGGACAAAGCTCTTGGAACAGTGAGATAGGAAAATACAATTTCTAGTGTATGTTCTTATTTATTTTTATTCTGTTACTATTTTTTGTTTTTGTTTATATGATATTCTTTGGCGAGCCGGACCAGATGCTTTGATCTGTGTAGTGTTACTTTCAAGGTTTTTAGCTTTTCATGTGTGCTGAGTGCCATGTGACATATTCACTGCCATGAAGTCGCAAGTTTTGTTTCACGTAAGGGAGTAGCTTCGTTGATACTATAAAATTTTTTCACCCTTACGTGAAATTCAAGTAAGACGTTTATATTTTTTCCCCTTAATTTTCATTTCTGCACAAGCTTATGTATTTGTAAGCCCAAAATCCTTAAAAGACATAGTCAAAATATAAGTATTGAGTTTATAGAAAAAAAATAATATTTTTCTCGCTTACCCTTATTTCCAATCTGGTTCGGTGTTTTACAAAATATTTAGAAAAATCATGCTTCTTATTAGTCCGCGGAATATTTAAGCCTTCGTTATGGAGGCAGTAAGCAACATCGGTCAATTTCTATTGAGAATGCACGGCGGAACAACCCAGAAGATGACCCATCTTGAGAATCTGAAATCTCACATTACGCTTTCGCGTAGCTATGCTGCAATTTTGATAGTTTTCAAGTAGTTTCAGGACAGTATCGATATATCGAAATCGACGACACTAACAGGCCTGCAAATTATTTGGTACAGGATTATCTGAACCAGGACCTCCCGATCATGTCCAGTATACGATTAGGCTGAGATAATTAACTTAAACTGATCTCAGATACAGAATGGAGGTGTCTGTATAATATTTGTTTTCATTGTAAAGTTGACGTTTTTTTATCACATCGATTTCTGTCTGAATGTGACATCGATTCTTCAAATGAGACAGAGAATGTTAGGGTTACGATGTCCGTCCTGTGGGCTGTACCTGTTTTGTGCAGTGTAGTGAACGTCACCATGTATTTGACGAAGATTGAAGAGTTTGAAGAACGTAATGAATTACTATAGACCGAACCGCGGTTCAAGTAATATATATGTCTGCTCTTCAGTATATATCGGTCGTGAAAGTGAGTTTTTCCATTTTCCCATCACAGATCGAGCCAAATCTACCCTTTGGAGTTCAATCCTATATCTTCGACTCCCCTTCTGACGTATACATAAACTTGTGAGATCAAAAGTGAACCAACTCGATACGAACCTATTGGTCATGAATTATAACATGAACATATCACTTTAAAGACTAAAGTGTGGATGGATAATATTAAGAATTATTTTAAATATAATAAAAGACTGTGGGATGGGTTTATTCAAGTCAAAATATGGTCAATTTTGGGCTCTTTTTATCACGAATCTTTGTGTTCCATTAAAGCGAGGAACTTTTTGACAAACTAGTCGAAAGTTAGCTTCTCAGGATGGATTTTTCCGCGGAGTTCATTGATTGGGTAGTTGGTAAATGAAAGGAATTCATTCTGAGCGTATTCCTTTGTTCCACTGTTGCATCTACTTCTATTCATCAGTGTCATTACATGCTTTGAAGCTCTGTGTAATACAGAATTCCGTCAAACGGAATTTTAAAGTGACTGTCGAGTACGTGAAAATTCCAAGTCGTTGCTATCGCCAATCAGAATTACGACTATTTTCATTGTGACATTTTCCTCTTCGCTATTATACTAGTCGACCTCTGCATAAAATCGATTACCAAGTCGCGTGATATTTAAAAATGGTTTTAATTTTTTTTACAGTGAATTCCAACAAGTGTAAGTAACAAATCAAGTACAATGAGAGGTCAGAGCATGTTTATGTATTGTTTTAAATTTTACATTTCAAGTTTTGTATGTTTATTTACGCATTTATTTTATAATTGCCAATTTCAGTAATATTGTCTCTAGCGAACGGATCCTCGGCGAATAGATTGTCGGGGGTAAGTCTGACAACAAGAAATAATATTTAAAGAAGGAAATATAAAAGTAAAAATAACATTTCATGCATTCAGACGGAAAAAAAGAAATCTTGTGTTTTCTTTATAAATAAATGGAAGTCAGACAATAGAAACTTTCGGAGATGTCTGAATTTTGTTTCAATATAATCTTCTGTAGATAATAGACTATAATAGTGTATGTGAGAAAGTTAAGTTGTGAAAATATATAGGGAATTGAAATCGAACCTCCGTACATTCCTAAACAATTAAATTACGTACTGACGAGGGAATAATTTATCGTTCATGGCATTTTAACCTCAGGAACCCCAGAGAAAAAAATGTTGGCTTCTATTGTACTAATATCAATAACCATTTGATGCCAAAGCTCTTCTAGGTATTATTTAAGAATTGAGTCCGTACCGCAAAGAAAACGCTACACTTCACCATTACTAAGATCAACTGCTTAAAGCTGTGTAAGGAAATAATCGAATTTTACACTGAGAATCGTGAAATACGAAGTGCATAGTTTGTGACTTAAAAAAAGTGGACTTTAAATTATTAAGTATGATAAAATATACAAAAAAATGTGTAAAATCGATGTTAATATTATTGGTCTCAATGTTCTTGATCCATTACTGTGTTCATCGGCACAACAAGCTAGCGTGATTTCTTATGATAAATGTTTTTCCGTCCCGTATTAAGATGTACCACAAAAAGTTAGCGACTTGCCTAAATGATGGAAATGCAAAAGCCATGCTGACGGCGATATATTCTCTTGAAGGGTTTGAACGTCAGCAAAACATCAGAAACGCTTGGTCCATTTTGGTTGCGTAGAAAACCAAGGACATGTACACATTACATTTTGTCTTATGTTTCAACCTTGTTCTGTCATTTCGTACTATGCCTTTTAAGTATTTTTTGTGACACTCCGCCCTCTCGAAGCATTATGGCCCAAATACTCATACACAGTGATGTGGGGATCTTCAGGAATCACAAGTAGAGCTAGGTCCATAGATGGGCATTTGTCAATGTCTAGTTCCGTCATGCAATGCGCGATTTCCCAGTCTCTATGAGGCAGCCAGCCATCAAGGCTGTGTACGAGTGGAAAGAGGATATCGATTCCTTCCAGAGCACCACCGGTCGGTCGTACGGTAAATCTTGGTGGATACCATCTCTCTGAGTATGGTCACCATTTCATACATCTTTCATGTCCATCTCAGGACTTCGGAGAAATATTGGATTTAGTAAATGCGTTCCCTTTCCGTCAAATTGATTATTGCCTATATAACGCTTTTGCGCAAGACATGTGATGTGCTTCAAAAGTGTATAGTGAGACTTTAGGTTCTCACGGCTGTCTTATAGAATTTTTGGTTCGTGTAATATGGTTTAAATTTATCGGGTTGTGTACGTGCCTACTGCCTCCATCATCAGGGACAATGAAGCAACATCCAGATTTTAATCTTCACCCTTAATTTATATTATTCTCCTAGTAAAGTAAAGCTGTCTCACTATTCGCCATGTAGGCGCTTGGGGGGAGAGGTGATATAGATTCTACTCATATATTATCTTCGTAGAGAAGGAAATTGAAGTTTGGAACCGTTACAAACAAAACAGTTTGTTAAATTATAGTTTTATTTTAATGTTTTAGATTTTTGATTGAATTATTGAAGGATATCTCCTGTTTACGTGACCGATATTTCTGCAGGGACACGGTTTTTTGACATCCGCGACTAATTTCTGTTCACTCAAGTTTAATTTCTCTGACTGTTATAGATATGACGTTGACTGTGAATGAGTAATCAACCCATAGAGAATATTCCGGGTAATGTGAAATACAGGCTACGTTTTGTACGGAGGAAATTCACCAAATACACGACAGGAATCATTTATCACTATCCACATGCATAAATCTCGCACGCGTGTCAGATGTGTATAGTTAAGGGTCTCAGTCATCATTACACGCCATTGTGAAACAGGGAAACATGTTTGTGTTTGTTGGAAATGTTTTGGAAAGGCGAACAATACGTCTGTTTACATTAGGATCATAACTTTAACATACGCGATTTTAATATTATATTAACGTTCAGTACGGAACTTTGTGTCTGTTTGTGAATAGAAATACAGCAAACGTCTCAGAATTCAAACGCTTGTAGCTAATTTGTTTTGTTCCCTTGTAGTGTTTTGGTAGATTCAACTTAGTGTTGTACAAATATGCATCCTAATGAATACTATCGCAGAAGGAAAGGGAATTTGATGTGTAATAAAGAATTCTAGATGGCTCGAATACGGTATATATAGAATACCACGTATAGGTTTAAGGAATTATATGAATAATTTAATCTGCTATGCCAGAATTTCAGAAGACGTACTGAATTATAATTAGAAGGCTGACCCATTAATGAGCGTGGAGAATATTGACTGTGTCTTGTCACTATAATGTAGGACAAGGTTATAATATAACCTATAAACGTAACCTAACCTAACCTTCGAAAATGTGGCGTAGTTTGGGTATTAACACGTTAATGTTGTACTCACGAAGAAATTAAGAGCAAATTATATTCGGGTAATGGTTGCTACTATTCGTTTCTATGTATTTTGTCTTCCTGTCATTCAGACACAGACGTAGATATTAAAAATTTAATTCCACGTTTTTTTCTGTGTGTCTCTGTATCACATCTGAAGGCAAAACACGATTAACCTTGACAGAAATTAAGTCATGTTTTGAGCCAGTTTAATCCAGTCCGAGGTATTACGCAACACTTCTTCAAGATCCATTAAAATGTCTTCCACCCCTTTACATCCTTGAACAACCAACAACTTTTCATTTTGTATTTATGGACGAGATTTGAAGCCGTCTGACCAGCGTTTACTCTGGGAATTTACTTTAATTTAAATTTTTTAAGGCAAATATCGATTTAATTACAGCAGACACTTCTCTTATCTTTAGCTGCATTACCATTTTAACAGTTCATTTGACTCCTATCAGCGCAGCGTGACGTCATCGTAGTCAAGACAAAATGCGAACAAAGGATAGTTCATCAAGACCTGTTGAGTGACGCTAGTGTACCTGGTCGCAGAGAAACGGATGTACACACAAGTCATAAGACAAGTGAAGCACTTTGATATGTGACGGCCTTGGTATTGAAATTGTGCAGCGCACATAGGACAGGCGTCATTTTTCAACATTTTTCGCTCGTTTAAAATAATTTCTTCATTGAATGAAAATCGAAAAATACTCTTCGAATGAAATGACGTCTTCCCCATTGCATTTCGAAACCTCTTATCAATATTTGGTAGATACACTCTTTGATTTATTGTTGATGTTAAAAACGAGATTAATTTACACGTGTAGAAGCTCTGTACTGAGATTAATTTTGGAATTATAATAATATTCTATTTTAATGCTTAGACCTTTAATGTACAATGTATGTAGCTTTTAATGATGTGCAAATATAATCGCGTATGACGAGGAACGGAATGAAAATATTCGAAATTACTGGTACCCCGGTTGAGAGTTGAATATTTATTGTTAAAACAATTCCGTTTTTAATATTATTATTGTTAATATTTAAATTCAATCTGCTTAGGACAAATTCCTAACACTTGCTGCCATGTTTGTAGATGTTTTATTATTGTCTGTAAGTGCGAGTCTCGGTTTAAAGGAACGTGCATTTTTTTCGCAATTAATGATTCTATTGATTTCTTAAACGACTTTCCAATAAGTTGAAAACTATGCAGTTATGTTTTGCAGCCAAAGTAATGTCATTTATTTTCTCTTGGTTAATTATTTTTATAAACTGACAACCTCCATAGAGCAGAGTTCTTCTTGAAAAGCTAATAGTCGCTCAGCTAGTCAAAAAAATCCCCCACCTTTTATGTAACCCGAAAATTTATTATCTTGTTCGCAATATCCCACAATTATTCCTTATCCTGAGCCAGATTAATCTAATCCGCACCCATCAAATCTATTTATCTAAGATACATTTTAATAATATCCTCCCATTTACCCCCAACAACTTCCAGGTGTTCTTTCCTTCAAGCTTTAAAGTCAAAATGGTTTACGCATTTATCATCTCCCCAATGCGCGCTACATGCCTCGCCCATCTCACCCTTATTGAATTGATCATAATTTTAATATTTAGAGAAGAATAAAAATATGGAACTTCTCACTGTGTAATTTTCTCCATTCTTCATTTTCTGTTCTAAAACAGTCTCAATTTGCGTGCATTTTCCTTAACGTCAGAATCCAGTACAAAACAGCCTTCTTAACATTAAATTTACTGATATATCCTACGTATAAAACAAAACTTTCCACCGATTTCTTAAGAAAAACCACAAAAAGTTATGATTCTGTTATGACGGCCATAATTCATGTGCGCTGTGTCACAGTTGTCCGTGGAACCGACTGCTCGCCGTACGATACATTACGTCACTGTCGTTAGTTTCTGAAATTTCCACGTGTCGCCTGACCGCCATAAGTGTGTGTGACCGGGTCGTGATTGAACCGAAGTGCGTATAGACGTAAATTATTCTTGTGATTATAAAATTCATGTGTAAGTTTGAACTTTGAATCTGTTTCGTATGAAGTTGTGTTAGCGGGGAAAAGAACTTTTGCTGTGTGTATTCTCTCAACGTTTACGTGTTTCTTGTGTATTAAAGATATCGTGGGAAAGTTTGTTATGGAAGGAAGAAAACGGAATCCAGTTACAGCCATCAATGTGAGTACAAGGCGCTGCTTTACTTACTACGTGAATCAGATTGTATTCCAACCATAACATTAAGATACAGAAATGTAATTATTTTCGATATTTATATTCATATATTTTACTTTAAATTTCCTTCAGAATTAAGTGACATTACGTATTCCTTGTACCAGTGGGTCAGTGGACATATTATTTATTTTGGGACCGCTCTGCGCCATCTTGCCTCAAAAGTATCAACATTATGGAGATATATAATATTGAATTAATCAGTCAATAACATTTATTGAGTTATCTATACAGAACAGTGTTCTCGTCTAACACTGAATTATAACTGTCCACAGTTATAATAGAACTATTTTTAGTGGGGCTTTGCATATATGTTTATAGAATCATCTTCCTATATGTTTTAATTATACAGGATTAGAACAATTTATTATAACCGAATGACGCAGTAAATGTATATTATTCGTGAAAGGCGATCGGATTGAACATACTTGAGGTAAAAGCTTAGTTGTGTTATGGATTATGTCCAGAACATTTATAAACAGAGGGAGGGAAGTTTAAAAAAAATATGTTTCTTCCAAGTACCTTAAAATCCACTCAGATTCGGACAGGACATCATCAACTGTAATTTATTAAATAAGGATTCTAGCAGTCTTTGGATTAGACTATTTGATATTTTAAAGGCTCGTTCACGATAAATTAAAGCTAATGAGCAGAGGACATTTTAAGAAGCGTGACTTCGTTTCCTTTTCTTAGCGAGTTAAAAAAGTTGATGGTGTCTGAAATATTATCGTTTCACAAACTACATAGCCATTAAAACATTCTGTCGCCTTGACCCAAGGAGCAGATGGCGTATTTGACTTGTGAACAAAAGACGAACGTGATACGTCATATTTGAAACGTAGCATTACGAGAGAAGATTTGTATAAAGCCTTCGAGCGTACTAGACAGACCGTCTCTTGACCTTGAAGTATATACTAAACCATGTGAGTAAAATAACTTAATGTCGTAAAGCCTATAAGGTTTGATATTTCAGACCGGAAACGTATCGTGTCAATGTGGAGTACTTCCTGTACGTGGTTTTTTTTTACCATAGTGACGGTCCATGTACGTCTTTAAATGTTTGGGCTGTGTGGAACGAGAATCATTTCTCTGCTATCTCTCAAATTGTCAGTCAAAGTGATTGATCTTCTGGTAGTGTTCGTTTTTGTGGCGAGAGCTACAAATGGAGTACATTTCAGCGTGAACACTTCGCCCTTAGGAACGCTCAGTAAACGCCTTCAAACGTTTCCTGTGAATTATTCCTATGAAGGTTAACCATCCAATTACAATCAAAGGCAGGAACACACGTTTCAACCAAAACCAATATGATGAGATATGTTAGACTTTTGGCGATAAACTTTAATGAGAAGTCGACGCTGGATCCATCCTGCAAAATTACAGAGTGATAGATCAGAACTGATTGAGTTGACTAAAGCAAAATCCAAAACCCGTGGACACACAAATACAAACGAAAACTATTCCCCCGATTCCATTCGACGTCTTTTCACAGGTCCACCGTTTATTGAGTTTGTTTGACCAAAAGTAGTTTGGGTCCATGGCGGGTCGTCATAGTAACGAAGCCAGACGCCCCGTCTTCTGCTGTTATTCTGACGCCAGCGTCGACGACAACATGCAACTAAAGACGCATCCCATAAAAGTTTTTCCCCCCTGTTCTGTTTTCGTCTCTCATTCCCCTCCTATTTCCCTTATAATTCTTTTTTTTTTATCATTCCATTCTTCTCAAAATACTGGCATTTATGTACCCCCTCCCCCTCCCAGCATCGTGTGTCCGTGTCCTTGTGTATCAAACCAGACTTTTATACCAGGCTGATGATGATAGTTAATTATGAAATTAAGAGAGGAAAAATGCGATGGAGGAACTTCGTATTGGGACAGATGATTTCGTCACTTAGATTCTGAAACTTATAAAATTCCAAGTTGAAACTTCTCGTCTAATTTCTTTCAAAATTTGTCCACCTCTGCGTGTAATATGATCGTGACGCACGTTATTACTATCAGCGTCTTTATCCCATATAATATTTTCCATGGCTAATTTCACCAAACTTAAATAGCAAAAGTTTCATAATAATTTGTATAAAGACAAATTTTATCTATTTCCTATGTGTTTATTTATTGACAATGTATCACAGAAAGCCATCTTGACTTGCAGAGTACATCGTAATATATCGAGTTATGTCATGTACGAAGGAAAATATTATTAATATACTTTATGGATAATTTTACGATCTTCGTTCTCTTAGACGTCCGTACCGGAATAGAATGTCTTAAATCTCTTCAGTGTATATAAAGATTCTGTCAGAATATTAGTGAGTGATTCTCAAAATCTGGAATTCGTTCTGGGTTTTGTTGCTTTTATATTTCTATTCTTTGCCTCATTTTTGGTCTACCGTGGTCCATAATATGTGCACGTGTCAGCCACCGCCCGCAATTAATCTCGAAAGACTAATCAGTAATACAATCTATGTATTTAGGTAATGTTTTATTTCTAATCTCTCTCGCGGTACTCGCTGACTTTTTACGTCGAAGTTCCCGGCTGAATTCTGTGACTCCCTGCTGTTTTAAGCCCCTGCCGAAATACACGATAAAGTGTTTGGAACTGTGATTCGTATTCGGGAGGTCCAGGTTCGAACCCCGATCTGGAGACCAATTATTATAACTGAAGATATTCATGGTTTTCTCTAAGAACCTCTAGATAAATTCTGGGATATCTTAAATTAGAACAGTACCGTTTCCTTTCAAATCCTTTTCAAATTATTATTTATCCCGAGGTTATAGAAACCTCATAAACATACTCTGGACAAAATTTACGTTTTTAAAAGTTGTAGTATGCACTGCATTTTGAAGGATTGAAGTATTTGATGGATGAAGATGTATTTGGTTTATATTCGGTAAAACATCAGTATTGACGACGTTTTCAGGAAGTTAATGATAACGTACATATTTATCCACATTTATAATTCATATCGGAGCGTGTTAACATTTCAAATATTGTCATTGTTCTGTTTGAATTAAACTTATGTAATAATATTGTGTCGATTCTGGATTTGGTGTTAGCGTTGAATTTCAAGATTTCCGTGATAGTAAGGTAGTCTTAGAACGAAGTAGAGGGGGCTAGTGGTTCGAGTATGAGGAGAGAGAAATGGACCGCGTATTTCCGAAGGATTGAGAAACGCCACCAAGATTCTTCCGCTAATCGCAGGAACAATGTGGCATCTAGGTCTTATTCCCAGCAGCTCTGGATATCAACGTCGTGGAAAATGGTGTGTCATAATGTATTAAACACACGGTGTTTGACGAAGGGAGAGGGGGAGACCAGACATGGCGAACAAAACGAGAAATTTCCTTCTGTGGTACTTTATATTTAATAGGCCATCGTAAGACCAAGTACTTTTGGACCCTGGAAATATTAAGGTGTGTGAGTAATTTGGTTTTATTTTAAGACTATTCACTGACGTGAAGTTCATATATTAAGATAGGATTATTGAAGATATTTTCTTTACGTCTGTAGATGCTTCCTCAGTATTCTGCATTCGTATGAAAGAACAAACACGTTTTAATTTATCTGTGGTATGTGTAGAGGTAATTAGAAAAAAAAGGAAATTTGAGTACGCTAAAAAATTTACTGAGCGTTTATGTAGTGTACCAAATGATCTCCTCAGAGGTAAAGCAAAAGTTTTTAAGTTCAGATTCTTTTTAATGTTGTACAAAATGAAGTTTCTCGTTAATATAAAATGAAAAGAATTTTGCGTTATTTGATGTTTTTGTGAGGAAATATTATTGACTGTAGTAAAAATTTATTTTCATTGATCAGAGAAAATACATCGATAATATACACCTAAAAACTTCTATAAATTTGTATATTGTGTGATACATACAGAGAGAGAGTACAATGCGACGTGATGCGTGAAAAGTGTAGTTAATCCTGAAAATATTTATTCTGTTTCTTGTTTCATTTTATAAAAAAATTTCTTATTTACATAGAATCAGTATTATTATACAGTGGGTCATAGAATTGTTCTGTGTCAAAAGAAACTGACCAACGTAATAATTCTGTAACATGATACTGAACATTTTGTGAGGATTTCTTTATAATATTAAAAATCATCCCCCTGTATTTAAAACTGTCGACACGGATTTCATATAGATTTTCCATAAACTTTACGTGGGATCTTTATTGGATTATTGAAACTTTGAATGGAAATCGCTTTCCCAACACCTGTTTGCGAATTTATCATCAGAGAACATAATTTATTTTGTTTCAACTAATTTAAAACCCAGAATTTTATGACAAGAACATTAAACACGCGTTCAGATTTGCATGAAACGTGTATGTTATTCCATTGGAAATAGTCTGTCTCACACCAATTACAATTTTATTTAAATAATTATTCGTTATTTCATTTATTAGTGTTTTGTATACAGAGAACGATATCCCTAAGCCCTGGTTAAATGTTATCATTCAAACTTGTCATTTTTCTTTTGAATATCCGAATCATGTTTGGCGAAAAATATTATAAGCTCATCGTGTACATTTATCTCGTTCCTTGTATCACTTCTTGTCTTTTAGGTACATTTTATTTTCACTCTGTTCTCAAACTCCCTCAATATGCTCCTTTGAAGACTAGAATGGACTGGGCACTGAAAGGCAGAACATTTTTAGCAGTAATTACGAATATAATTCGAAAGCAAACTCAGTGACACAGATAAATTTAAATTTCACGCGCTGTTTGGTATATTTAAAAAAATGCCTTTAAATCCAATTGGTCTTGGTAAAAAGGCTCTCACATAAATAGTTTAATATCTCAGAATAAACACGAGAAAATTATACAAAATTTAGCATTGAAATAAATAGTATTAAATGATAAAGGTTTACAATAAAATGCTTAAGTTGTTTAACCCTTAGGGATGTCACGAGAGTTAAGTCTAAAAGAGAGTGGAAGAAATCCTCTCGGTAGCCACAGTAGTAAGGTACAGTCGATAAGAGATTGGGTTCATCCACTAATGGGATACAAGAGGCAGTGAAGCTGAGTAATTCAGGACCCGAGAGCTGATAGAGAGGATTACGTGACGGCTGGTAACGGTAACTAGATGGAAAATTAAGTGATCGGAAATATCCGGTGCCGGGTAAAAAGGACACAAGTCCTGAAAGTTCAGAGATCGAAAAACAATTTTATGGAATTCGGTGCAGATCAAATGCATTGAAATGTATTTTTGTACATTTTGGAAAAAAAGAGTTAGTTTTGCAAAAATAGAAAAAAAACAGATCAATGTGTATTATAAAATTCTCCTAAAATTACTAGTTCTTGAAAGAAATAAAATCATATATATATAAAACACAAAGGTTAATATGGAAACAGATAATTTTTGAAAGGATGAGGCAGAGAGACCTAATGAAAGAGAGAATATAGCTAATGTATTGCTTGCTTACAGAGAATAATAGTTCTAAGAGTAATATATAAAATTTATATAGTCTATTGAAATTCTTGGCTGTTTGATTAGTTTACGATTGCCATACATATGAGTAAGAAACAACCTTTTGTTGTTTGGTTAATTTGACATTTCCGTTCGAGTCTCTATTTGAAGTTATTGAATACAGTCGTGAATCACCCATTTTGGTATTTACTTCCAAAATAACTGAGACCCTGCAAGATTTGAACCAATCTGTTGCCATTACAATTCACCATTCATGCCGAAAACTGGTTCATGTTTCCACGTCTACTGCGTATTTGGGTAAATAATAATACGTTCTGTCCAGAACATCTGAACTGGAATAGGTTCTGCACGTTAAATACTCCTTTATATTAGCAACCCGCACTCAGCTTCGTTTCCATTACCTCGGAACAACGAGGTGAAATATTCATCTACAAATAATTTGTGGGCAGCAATTACATGCTTTGATAAGATTTGGAATAATCTAAGATACCATAGAAAACAAATTGTCAAACAGCATCAAACGATTGATCTTTGTAACGGTGAACTGTTGTGCTTTCTTTGCGGTACGGACTGAATTCGTAAATGTTATTTAGACGAGCTTTAGCTTAAAAGACCTTTTCTTTATACACAAATCGGTATTACGTAACTAATTTCTAAGTTTTAGCGAAGGAAACAAATACACATTCATGTTGTTTAGGGATTTTTTTTTTTTGGAATCTTTTAGAAGCAATTTTTACGTGGCATCGGTGTATCTAATAATAAAAAATTATAGAAAATATATCAGAGCTATCTAAAGTTTTAAATTGAAAGACAAATTTCGTTCTCTTAGAAATGATATTTTGATTACAGTATCAATATTGTACGGGAATATTGATAGATTCCGGGACCAATGATAAATATTTATGTAATATGGTAACTTCGCGGATGTTTGTCGGCGTATTAAATAAACAAAATTGGCTGTTGATCTCTGCAGAGGTGAAAAAGTTGACATGGGTTTTTATTTTAGTCTCACAGTTAAGATTCTTCATTATTTGTATGTCCCCCCCCCCCCCCCCCCCCCGTTAAATGTAGTGTCCTCAACTTCTCGCCCACTTATTTAATTATTTTTTTTTTCTTTCTCATACATTTTTGCTTAAAAGAGTTAAGTATACAAAGAACCTTGCATTTAGTAGATAAATATTTTTAAGAGCTTGTTTTTCTTACCAAGAGTTTTATTCGAGAATTTTCCATTCATTGGCTTAAAAGTGTTGAACGAATTTTCTCTACAAAAACATTGTGACTTTTAATAGATTATAAGTTACGGTCTATATTGGGCATTGAAGCACGTACATAATTGTAAGTTTCGGACATTCGCGATAAGACAGCAGATGGCGTGGAGCTGTAAGAGAGAGAATGTTAAGTTCGCCAGACTTAAGAACCGACTCATCTAAGCGACGTGAACAGATTGATGGATCCCGAGTTTCTCGTGCGTGTGAATCTTATCCGTGAAGTGGGCAGAGTGTGACAAAGCATAATGTTCAGTTTATTGTAACAAATATTACTCCTTCGGAATATACGTGAGAAATTAACTTGGTGTAATTTGAGCTTTTCAAATGTTTCAATGAATCAATTCTTTATATGGCCATAATTCTTATATATTCTGATGGGAACATGTGTTTTTTTGACGTCTTAACAGATAAACAAAGTTTGTTTGCATTTTTAAGGAAGTGGTTTTTTTTACAAACAGCCGTTGTCCTTGTGGTTTTCAAAAACCAGTAAATTTCACTAACCGCTGTGATTTTAGAGACGCTCATTTTGTGTTATTAACCAGGCAAAATAAAACATTTTTATGTTGCTCGTTAGTCTACTTGCTTAACGTCTCCCTCGCTATAATAACTCGCTTCAAAGGATTACTTAATAGGATTCCTAATTGGTTCCCTTCTTTTCGTGTTAGCTGAATTTTAATATCTTTTCATATAATTACTCACAGAAGTTTTATTTTGAGGTCGGTATGCAGCTGTGAAGTGAACGGTTGCTTATTATGTTGAATGTGTATTAATTAACACACCCCCTAAACCTTTGTACTTATGAACCCTTTGAAGCTCATAATGAAACAAAAATGTAGGTCGGATTTTTTATTTACCTTTTTGTATCTCGTTATCTTGTATCTAACGAATTAGCTCTATAATGAGTGATTTGTCTCGAATTTGTAAGTTTACGTGAATGCATTTCTGTTAATCTGGAAATTTATCAGTGCTTAGCTAAGCATCGTGTGGTATTTTATGAGTCGTCTTCACATTATGTATAATTTTGAATGACCCATTGTATTATCACTTCACTTAATGAGATAATTATGATTTATATCTATTGTTTCCTAACGTTTCGTAGTTAAGATTTCAGTGTAAAAACAATGTTTTTATCTTACATACGACTTCATACCCAATTTTGTCTGTCTGACAAATGTTAGTACGAAATTACTTAACTACTGATTTTTAAGTTACAATATTTCGGATGTCAGACTTTGATAAAGATTTGAAGGAAAAAAAATTAGTAGTGTGTTTCTTAGTTCATTGTCAAGGCCAAGATTATTTTTGACTCTTTAAGAAGGAATTAATCCTCAAAGAGTTTGTCAGTTAATCGCGAGTTACATTTTTAGTAAATAAGTTGCGTAATTCGACAGATACTTAAACTTTTTATTTATTTTGAAATATACTTGGATAGAAAGTCTCGAAGGACACAGATAGATAACAGTCATTTTAATTGTGTTCAGCGTTCCTTTTTAAAACTTTTGTTTTATCCTTTCCAATTAATTTCCGTCGACATTTATTTTTTTATAGCTAAAATGAATTTGTTTTACACTGTAATTAAAAAAACTCACTTGTTTCATCCCATTTGCTTCTGGTTAGAACGAAAGATAAATGACAACAGTTATCTGGCAGCTGGTGGTTCGTTTAGCAGTTTTATTGACCGCAGCGTCCCAGTGAGGTCTCTTGTGATCAAAGGCTTAACTTGCTTTAATTTCAAACAGTAGAGCAGCGCAAGGCGACAGATGCCTCTGTCTCATCTTGGTGGAATGAGTTGATGTTTAGAAGAAAAGGGAAGAATTGTTGTAGGAGGATGGTATTCGGACGCTGGTAGTGACTAGAGTAGAGGGATGTTTTTCTCTTGAAGCATGGCAGTAATTTGAATTAACTTAATTGGCTCCTACGTCAAATATCTAAATTTCCCATGCGTAAGAGAAACTGAGAATATGAATTTTAAAACTGTAGCACCCCTGGGTGATATTAAGAGATGTATGAATATTTGATGCGTCTCTTAACAGCGGATATTAAATTGTTCATATTTTATGCATTTGAATTGTCCCCAAATTGATCTAATTTTCTTAGGAATTTTTAATGTTCAGTAAATCTTCTTCTTAACATCAGATCTTCTGCCAGAGAATATATTTATACAGCGTTTTAAATAATGTATTAATATTTATTGACATATTTTGGTCTTGTGTAGAATGAGAAGTGAATTTTATCAGGACTGGTAAGTAGATATACAAATTTTGAAGTGAGATTTCGCTGGCGGTTTAAACTTTATCTCATGGGACTTAGGACAGCTGATTTAGAGACCGAGTTCGTCTTCAGACACATTACTGCCACGCTGACCTTGTCGATACATGTAGGCTACTGTTTGAAACTTCGCGTTCAGTGGCGTTTAAATGTGAAATGGCTTTACAATTTATGTTAATAGGCTGATAAATTACGTTGAAGAATAAATTGCGGTCTGTGGATTGTGCTGTAAATATGTTGTTTTAACCCCCCTCCCCTCCTTCTTCAGTTTCAAAATGAAATACGAGTCAATTTCCCGTTCCCGAGTTTTGCTGTGTTTCTCAGTATTTCACCGTCAGAATTTGGGGAACAAATGCTTAGCCCATGACTACAAATCTTATTTGCCAGTGGTGGAAGGGAGTAGCTGTAAGAATTGTGAAATTTCGACTTTAGAATGAATAATAAGTATATTGCTTGTTGTCAGTGTTGTAGATAAGAGTTATTTTTAAGGCACAAACGTTATCACTGTTTTTTAAGACGAACTTTGTGTGTAGTTTCAAAATTCGTACGAGAATAATGGGGTGAAGTCAAGTTTTCCCCGCCTGGGAACTTTCACCACTCAGATGAGAATAAACATGTTTCAATTTATCCGTCATCAACAGATACTTTGTATTGATCACGAGTTTCGAGCAAATAATTAATTTTAAACAAATCAACCTTGGTTCATTTACATATATTATCGCAATATTTTCCGCAGAGACTCACAAATACCACAGAAAACCTCAATGAGGATATCAATTTTGGTCGCCGGTCCTGAATATGGAAGCAGTATGTCCCTCCGAAACGTTGTCCGCCTACAGGTACATACGTCATTACAACCCAGAAGGACCTTATCGATATTTTAACCACAGTCAAAACCTCAGTTTATTTATTGAATGATAATAACGTGTTTTGTATTTGGGTGATTATATGGCGTTACTGTTGTCTCCACCTCAGAATTTCGCATGGCCGTCATCATGTAACAGCACACAAAGATCAAACTTGACTCCATCTGCGAAAACATTGTTACAGAATTTTTCTACCCAGGTTTAAAATTCTTTCGCAGTTTTTTTTTTTGGTATAAATTTGTTAAGTAAAGTACAAAGTCCCGCGCATGCGTAGATCTTGTGGCGTTGTTTATACGTATGTGGTTTGTCCGTTCAATGATATCTGAGGCGTTATCGCACTGCGTGTGAAGTAGGTACTACACACAACAGAGTTGTTACAATATGACCGCTGCATTATCTCAACCAGAGAACACTGTACACAGAATTATATTACTGCTCCGTTGTCCTGTTGTCCTGTAGGGAAACGCATGTGATTAATACTAAAGTGACAAGACAATTCAGTCGACGTGGCACAGGATGACCGAGAACATTTGTACACATTTCGAAACCAAAGGAGTATTCTGGTGAAAGTGAAGTACAGTCTCGTCCATATGAAGCAGATAAAGCCAATTACGCTAAATTTAGGCTTGCGACTTCCGGTAATGTTGTCATTATCCACAAGCATCAGACAACGTTGGTGTTTGTTTAATCATTGTGTAAGTTAGTTTTTCACCTTGATATTTTGTTTTCTATCTTCTGAATAATTGTGAAGATTAATATTCGCAAATAACTGGTATCATTCATCTGATGTTGAAGCGAAGTTAGGAAGAGAGAATATTTATTTAATTTTTATTAGTTACGAAACGTAATTATAGAATTAATAACTGATGATTACAGTTTCAGTCAGAAGTAAACACCTGATATATATGACACTGAGTGGAACTCATATTGAATTTTATTATATTTTATGGTAACTTGTTCATGTGCTTGTACTCCCAGTACGGAAAAAAATTGTCATTATTTCCGTTACAACTGTGATTTTAAAATTCAATTATGCAAAAACTTGACGTAGAATGTATAGATCTGTTCAGTATTAGGAGACAACCGAGGCAATTAAACATTGAAGTCGTAAAGGGAATTTGTTTTTTTTCAGGGCTACAAGCTTTAATCCCACTTTGATTCTTTTTTGTAGAAAAATTTCATAGAATTTCGTCAACTCATTTTATTCCCTTCATTTCTGTGACCTCAAAGTGAAACCGTGGAGCGTAAATTTAGAACTGGCGGGAGAAACAAGAGGCTGATTTAGGTGTAACGATACTGACCTTTCTTCGGATGGTCCTCCTACTACTCTGACGTCGACCCTTAAGAGGGCTTGGTGGCGCTTAAAGGGTTGGTCTTTGAATAGTCCATCCATGAAGCCCTCTCTTGGGAATATAATCAGGTGGTTTCCACTTGCCTGCCTGATTCTATGCTGTTGACTACACTAGGTAGGTCATCCGCCTTTGGGGACGATTTCTCGCCCCCAGGAGAAGAGAGTGCCCTGCCCGGCCTAGTTTGCTTGGCTGCTTATCTCAGTTCGATACTTGGTTGCTCTGTTATAAGTGTTACAATCCGGCCTTGGATTTTTCCGGAATAAAATATGACTTTCGAAACTTCTCAAAAACATCACGCTATGATTTGGTTCCTGTCTGTGGTATAAATAATAATAATAATAATAATTCAATTAAATTCTTTAATACTAGTTTGCTACATCAACAGCTAAATGACCTATTACAGATATAGCACAAGATAAATAAAGTGAGTACAATGAATTTCGTAGCAAACAGATAGGTTAATAATTAAAACAAGGCAGATAAAACTTGATTATTGATACATCTGGCAATACCATGTAATTTAGGATATGCCTAGAAGTAAGCAAATAATAAATATATTAATTTATTCATGTGCATGACAGCCAAACAAGGCCAATTACAGCCAAGAACAAAAACACAACAGTAATAACTATAGTACAGTTCACAGATGATGAAGGAGATAATAATATTAATAATAATAATAAGAACAACAATAAATGAATTAGTTTTGCACGAAAACCGATTGAATGGTTCATAATATTATTTTAAATGTTATTTATTCTTCTTAATAGTTTCAAATGTCTTTAAGACAGGACTCAATTTTAACGAAACTTTTATTAGAACTTTCCGCATACTTTGTGAAGTTTTGTTATATTTCGGACGGAAATGTTTACCTCTAATTACTATATTCTAAATAGGTTTATAATGGGAACTTCGGTGTTACTGTTTCGTGAAGTCGGAGCGTAAGCCTTTAGTCTGCGTAGAAGTTTTTAGTTAGTTAAAGTGTGTTGGTTACTCCTGTTGTAAAGTTTACTTTTCATAATTTTGAGTTTGTAGATTGTAAATCACTTGAAATTAACCTGAACGCAGTTCGTGACAATGCTTTTATAAACTTTGACAATTTCTCAGGAACTGAACGTACCAAACAGATGTCCTTAGAAGCATGTTCGTACAATTAATTTTAAATCCCAAACACAATTAATATAGATCGTTTGGAAACAGTCATAGTTTACAAGTTGGAACTAATCAGGTTATGAATATTTAATCGTTATAAAGGAATTCAAAATGCCGGATCTAACGTGAGATGTATTATTATTCCTAGAGACATTATAGTTATTGTGCTTCATAATATAATCATTAAGTTTTGTTGTTTAAGATAAAAGAGTGATTTGTATTGGAAGATTAAGTTCACACCGGTTAAGATTATTCTAGACACTTAATTATAAATTTGATCAGAATTGGTTTAGTTTTTTAGGAAGTGAAGTCTGTTAATACGAAGAACACGGTACTCCACATGCATATTTACTCCGTCAATCAGTAGGTTTTGTTCACAGCACACATAATTAGTTCTGGTAGCAGATTTGCATGTTTGAAGATCTTACAGTTCTGGACCTACAGATCATGTTGCATACTTTATATGATTTGCGTTAGGTTCATGGCTGTGTACTTTTAAATCTCTAGGCCTGGTGCTTTTAATCGCAATGTAATTAAAGTGTTAGAATAATCTAATTTAAACGCACTGGTGATCACTGCACCAGGGGATGTTAATTAAATAGTGAATGAACAACGGGTTTTGCTTTATGTGGAAAGTATTCACGTATGATTTATAATTACACCAATTATCAGTAGTAATGAAACAGTTTTAAGTTGGTAACCTGCGTAGATGATCGGTGTACTGTAAACATCGTTAATAAAACAATACGTTGAGCGTAGTTTTTAAAATGAAGCCACTGTGAATTTAATAAAAATGATTATATACGCACATAGATGATATGTCATCATTGAGATGACTGTCGAGGTCTCTTTAGCCATGTTCTGGAACGTTGAGGGTTCTTTGTGGTTATGTTATGACGATCACTTTGAATTAAACCCGCTTAAGACATACGTTTACATTGCAGGTTCTTAACGTACTAAAATTAATTATAAAATATTATTTATTCTGACAACACGGATTTTATATTTAAACGAAGAATGAATTATATTATTTGTCAGCGGTTTTCAACCCACGGCCTGCCAATGTATTTTTGTCCGCGTACAAATTTTGTAACATTAATAAAGACAAATAATCATCTCACAGCAGAATACACGTCCTGTTAATATCGTGAGTATTTGTCAGTAAATTTCACTGTGAATAAGCATGCACCATATTGAAGAGTGTTATACAAAGAAGTAAGATGTGTTTTCGTGATGTCCACTTGGAATAAAGTAGGCAAATCGCAACATCAGAAACCAAACCTGATACTGAAGGGTTAATGTGGCAAATGCAATGACACGTGATTGGTTTTGTTCAAAGAAAATTGTAGAGTAATATGTGGCACACTTTAATTTAGTAGGCAAAATTTTGTAGCATTTTAATTGATTATTGTGAGAGTATTTAATTAAACTACCCTCACGTATTATGTTGCGACCTGAGGGTCTATAAGAAACGGAGAACGTGGCGAAGACAAGTAAAAGATACTATTTTTTTTCTCTCCAAGGTTTTCGAAAACAGAAAAACTGTTCAAATCTGAAAATGTAGGAAAACGTTTTTAGTATGATATTGGGCAAAATGAGTCAGTAACTAGGACTTCAATTAAAAATATAAATTATATACAGTGTTAAAGTTTAAATGTTATAATTTAAATGGTTTAACAACTTTTTAATTAGTACATTTTAACATTTTATGACACATTTATCTACTGAAATTTATTTCTCAGATGCAGCCAGAACACAGTGTTTAAAACTTCATAACTTATCACGTAAATTTGTTGTGAAATTTAAAATCAATAAGACCGATACAATTATTTAGAATCAATATAATCGATATAGTGTCGAAGAGACAAATTGCCACTTCGGTCCATCTCTTTTATATGGAAAGTTAAGCTTATAAATGAAGAACAGTAAACATTCTTACTGTTATTTTTATTACAAATTTTAATAAATAATGGAAGGAACAGGAAGACAGCCACAGTAAGCACAGAGTTCAACTTAAATTCAAGTGTTTCATGTCACGATCGATCGGTTAGTCACATGGAGGAGAGACAATCAATTACTGAGACGTTACCTTGGGTACACATTTCCGTTTGGCAGGTTCCTTCTTAAGACTTCTCGCCTTTATCACTCATTGTCTATTCTGACAGCTTCTTTCCTGTTTGCTTGTCAAAAGTCTTTGTGTTTAGTTTTTCTTAAAGCTCGAAAAACTAACTCCCAATTTATGGAAAATTCATTATCAAAGAACTCGAAGAGAATGGATGAAAAATATGGAGAGTTTGTACGATCATTAATATTACTTTAATTTAATCTATGTCCATTTTGAAACACCTTTCGTATTGTATTAAATGACCGATGCTAAAAAAGGCATCGTTTAACGCTAATGTAAACATAACACATAAATTACTTTTATTAATATCCGTGAATTCATATCTTACTTTATTTTAGGTTTGAAATGTAGCTAACAAAATACATTTCAAAGGTTTTTTTTTTTTTACATTTGTAGTCTAAGCAATTAGGAAAACATCTGTTTCAAAATTAAATAAGTCTTATTATTAAATGTTTAAAAATGTGAACTGTATTCTGTTCTTTCTTATTTCTAGATTCGCCTCATAAAGATAAAATAATGCTTTAGGAACATCTGCCATCTTACATTTTAATAAGTTGTGACGTAAATAATTTTTTTTTTTTTTTTTTGCAAAACATTTGTTCCCATGGAGAAAAAGCATAATGTATATAACTTAGCTGTTACATTCTCTTTTATTTGGAAACCAAGTAACAGAGTAACATGAAATATGGTATTCTGAACTTACAATGAAACTTAAGGACGTGTACTCTTTTGCATACATCGTATCTTTCCAACTTAATTACTTAATTCTGTTTACGGAAACCTACTGTACTGTTATTAAGCATACACGAGAGGAATAATGGATGCAATTATAAGATAGCTTAATTTTCGTCTCTTGCTTTAAACGTGGCTGTGTTAAGACTTGCTTTATTGAACTAGAGGCCGAGTAAAATATTCAGTAATCGACTGGCATCGTGTAGGAAGTAAGTTAAGAAGGACAGCGAAAAGGGAAAGTGAGAAGAAGAGATGGAATTTAATCGAAAGTGATGGGGAAATGGGACAATTAGACCATTAACAAGATATTTATCTGTGTGCTGAATGTTAACAAACATAGCAACGGCACATAGTTGTAAAGTTATTTTCGAAAATTGTTAGAATAGAAGTTCTTGCTCAAAGATAGATTACGTAGCCTTATTACTGACTTACTGTTAAATACATCGTCGCTTAAAGAACACGACATTGAAATCAAAACAACTTCCATAAATATTTTACAGAAATTCGTGTGTTTTCTTTTTTCGTTTTTGATTCATATGAAAACATTTAAACTAAAATTATAAGCTTACTTAACAATTAAATTTTTGTTGTTGATTTTAATTCATTTCTGTAACGTTAAACGTTTCAGATATTTTTAATTTCCCAAACTCTGCCCTCAGACATTCTCGACGTGTCTTACTGAGTGTGTTTACTTTGTCGTATTTTGTGTTCTGTAACCCTAGATCGAGAGTGTGCACTGCGTTTTGGTCGGGAAGGTTGAAGCAAAGAGATCACCGGGGAGACCTAGACGTAGATGGAAGGATAATCTGAATCTGGATCTGTTGGAGATAGGAGTTGAAGGCGACTGGATTTTGCTGGCGTAGTACAGGGTACCGGTGGAGGGCTTTGGTTAATTCGGTAATGAACCTTAGGTTTCCTTAAGCCATTTAGTTAGTTTGTTATAAATGTAGATTAGGGGTCTTTAGTCGGAGAGTACTTACGTCACAAAATTACTTTCAGCTGTTTTATTTCCGTTGGAAATGCAAACATTGTCTGTAAGGTCTCAATAAAGGAGTCGGGGTTTCTTTATATCATGGCCTTATTAAATTGTACTTATATATTTTAATTTAAATTATGAAAGTATGTACCTCAGTGCGGACAAGACACTGTAAAAATCAGTCTCTGACGTCAGTTGTTAAATAAATACAACGCATCTCTCAAAACAGGTTTTTCTGAAAATGTTACGAACATGTCTTTTCTCCCTTAAAAGGTTGCCGACCCTTAGTCTGAAGGGGAGAGGCGATAAAAGAAAGCAAAATCAATTTGTGTCTAAGAGATCTTGTAGGAAACATTTGCATAGCGAGTACCATTGCTCGCCTGCCAACAGCAGATAAATATACCAGTAGAAGACCTGTCTCTCTGTCTGTCTCCATACAAAACGTTTTCTATGTCAGTGTGCTGTTCTTTGTAAAGAATCCAAGATGGATGTTTCATTAGTACATTTTAGTAACACATACCTTCAGTTCTACAAGTCTACAGATGTTATTACTATCCAAGGAACACTGACACACTAACTAAAATACTAACGAGCTAATTAAATAACTCAACTGAACCGAGTCCTACTTCAAAAACTAATAGTCTCTCAACCAGTCAAGACATTTTATGGAACCCAAAGGTTTATTACCATTGGTTCCTGCCTTGAGACTGTCGTTTCAACGCCGAATAGAAATTCCGAAACAAGGGAAATGGTGGCATATGACATTACTTCGGCATCCCGATGCTTAGCGTCGGGACGTTTATTCAGGACGCTGACGCAAGATTGCGAATAAAGCCAAGACCGACCTTGGTATGCTAAATCATCCGAGCCTAATAAAAAAAAAAACAAACAAACAAACAAACAAGAAAACGATCTGTAGATGGATGTCTTCTGGATTATAGCGCCCTGTAGTTTGGTAGAAGTTTACCGAATTTTAGAGGTACATGCTGCCTCCATCATCGTGGCTATGAGTTTACTAGACTACATGACGCTACAACGTGGAAGACATCTCGTAACCGTGAGAACGTAGAAACGTACCTACTAATTTTGCTGTAAGTTTGTTTCTAAAGTACGTTCTGTTAGTATGCTAAGGTTGAGAGATAAGCAATTTTTAATATGAAATTTTTCTCGCAAAACCCCTGGTCAGTTTAAAAATAAATTTCACCCTTTTATGATTAAAATGTAATTGCCCGTAATAACACGGTTTTTTGAAGCTTTTATATAGTGATATTATTCTCATTAATTTTTGCAAATATGGATTTTTTTTCTCTCGTGATTTGAAGGGATAATGTTTTGTACACATTTCATTCTATGTGATCAACATTTATTTTGCTTGCATCAACTATCCCTCGATAGTAACTGATCGTCAATGCATATACGACGACCTGCGATAAGCCACTGTTAAGATTCCAAACGACATCAATCACCCTACAGTATAATATGGAATATTAATTGGACTGCAGTGCTATTTTGGACGGGATCTGGCGAAAGATCATCAATTCCTCTCAAGACTCATTTTTCATACAAAATCTCCATCACAAGGTTTTTTTTAATTTTTTTCCTTGCTTCCAAGAGTGATGTTTCGAGCTTCAAGGAAATCTGTAGCATATTTTCGCTATTGAGTTCAGAGTTGTAGAAAATGATAGCTCCATTAAGCATGCGAACATTAACATAGGTTTTGTTCATTTCTACTAGCAGTAGCCTCATTTCGTTGATGGGCCCGGGGGGGGGGGGGGGTTAAAGGGGTTTGCAGACTCAGACAACTGCATTGTTTTTGTTTTTGTTCATCTGTATTTTGTTCTAATCGTGTGGCATTGCACCCAGCTCTTGTCTCAGGGACATAGAATTCAATCTAATGTCAGTCATGGCTAAGACTCCGTGGTTTTCCTCAGACTACCAAGAAAATGGAGGGTAGTTTCTTAACACAAATGCTCACGCATTCAAGATATAATTTATTTTCAGTGTTTCGAATCACGCGATTTCTAGCCTCCATTTCATAAGAACTCGGAATATATTTTAAAATACTGATGACATTACCATACATCACATATGTATGTCACATAAATAATATTACCAAATATCGCAGTCGAAAGAATACCACTCCTGATTAATATTTGGTATTTGACCGTTTCAATTACCGGCCCTAAATTGGCAGTTATGACTGATATATACGTGATTTTCTTCAGACTCGCCGGACAGGATAATATCGAAAAATGAGGCCACGATCGCTTTGTCACTAATTCCTTCCCTTTCATTATTTGTTGAACATACTTTCATTCAACGCTAAAGCAAGTGTCAGCGTCTTTAAATAAACTATAAATAAATTAGAAAAGAAAATGTTAGAAGGGAACGTTTCTGCCGCTGGGATTACGTTTACTAATTATTGGCGTGCATCATAATTTTCATTGGTTATTTTTCAACATTGTATAATTGTTACAGGTTTTTCTTCTAAGTACGGCTGACACGTGATATTAATTAAATGTGGCCAACGGGAAACGTTCCAGAAGAATTTATAAGATCTGCTTAAACTCGTTTCCGGAAAGAAAAAGAAATATAAAGTTTAAAAGAGTGGGGGATAAGGCTGATGCTGGGTAGGGAAAGGGATGAGGTGGTTTGAGTCAGAAGAAACTATGATGGAATTTTAATTTCGGCATTCCATATCAGACTTGGCAGCAGTATCTGTCGACGTGCTTCAGAAGGGAGGGCATTTATTTCAAGTATTCCCAAACATACACTCATTTCGTGACCTAGCATATACTTTAATGACAGGCAAGAATGCAGATTGGCTATCCAAAGAAACAGTTCTTTTATATGTCACATTTTCCATAGATTCTTAACATTCTTCTTTTCTCGAGAGGCACCCCAGTTAGATGTATAATTCATTAATAATATTGGTTAACGAGCCTTCGAGATTTTTAAAGCGGCGAGAATATCGATTCAAAATTTCCTGCGTTATGACGTGTACTGTTATAGGCAGTTACCAATATTTCGGAGGAACGTATTGTCTCTGTCTTCGAGGTAGGCAGGCTTCTTAATAAACTCTTGTAATTATCTGTAAGACTACACGATATCACAATTCGGAAGATCAGATCAGATACAAAGATAGTTTGTTTTTTACTCTACAAGCATTATATGGTAATGTTATGTAATCTTTCCGAAGATCCGTTGTTTTCAAAAAGGCGTGAGAGTAGTTGGTTGTATAATTTTTCGGAACGCTGAAATGCACTGTACGAATTGCGATATGTTCTATATTGATGCAGTATATTCGAAGTAGTGTTCTTACTGCACACATTTTTAGAATAAAGCAGCTTAAATCATAATACACTGTAGTAGCAGCATCATTAGTTTAATGGAGTTCTATAAAAATAGTACATTTAGAACATTAGAGTAGTAAATATGTTTGTATAAAAACAAATACAGATAAAACTATCCTATATTAATATTATATTATTATATTATCCATCGTGTAGTAAATAGAATATAAAACGTAAAAACGACGTTTCGGAGATGGGGCTCTATCTCCGTCTTCAGGTTCCTACTCAGTTGAAAATTTTTATTCAAATGACTCATCACCATTCTCAAGAACTTTTAGATTTGGTAATATGAAATAGCTAATTATAAGTTCTTCGAAAATTTGGCTAACTTAAAGTATCGAGGAAAAACGAAATTGTGTTCATGAAGGCCTAACATCAGCTTAATTTTTATTGAATGACTGCTATACATTTACCTCAGAAATTGTTTCTTCCCGTCCTGTAAGATTTTAATGTATATAATTTCAAATTTTGTTTCAGATGCATTTGCAAAATTTCGCCTGTTACTCAAACGAATAAATGAAAATTGAATTTAATCTTGAAAAGGTTGCTCAGGAGAGAGATAAATTGACAGGGGGTGGATAAAATTATTTATTGTCTTTATTATTTGAAAACTTTACCAAAATAAATTATTATAATGATAAAATCAATAGAAATATTATGAATACACACAAAATATTTTCCGAATACCTGAAGTGACCGGATATGGATATAAATTGAAGAGTGAAATGAATTTTTCGTTAGGGTACGGACTGGATTTATCTTTTTCAGGTTAGGGTCAGTAATTAATTTCTGTGTTGCGTATGACGGGAGTGAAATTCACTACCTTGTGTGACTGTTATAGTTTAAATATGAACTCTGTTTTACAGAATAATGTAGTTAGAACTTCCATGTTCAGAAATATATGTGCAACGTTTTTCAAACCCAACTGGTCTCATTACGCAGATTATTTAGCAGGAAGTTAATTCAGCACAGCATGAAAACAAACGCCATCTTCCTCGGAGAGAATCGGGATGTTCTCTCTACACTTCAGGGCGAAAATGAGATAATTCACTTTTATGATTCTCCTTATTGTTCTTTACCATCTCTGCACATATCCATAAGTTTTTTTCCCATCTCATTTGCAGGTGCGAGATATCAGAATGTTTTGTTCTAAGTCGCATTTAAAATGAAGTTCGTTTTGTATTGGAGTATTGTATAGCCAGTGCAAGCGATGAATCTGCAACATTAAGTCACGTGTCCTGGACGTGGAACAATGCAATATCGAGCCACTGAAAGTTTCCATATTGTGTTCGCCATATTGAATTTACCATATAAAAAAATGTTGGTGTACAAAGAAGAGAACGTCACTCGAGAATAGAAAAAACAAACAATGTTACTGATATACCTCCATTTATTTTGTATTTCCGTATTTGTACATTATATTTATAGTAATATGTTACTTCTAAGTGATGCTAAAAAAAAGAATCATTGAAATGACGTAGGTGCTCATGAAATGATTTTGATTCCACAGGTCCAAATGAACGTCCCGAAAATTGGTACTGATGGACATAATACATTCCAATTCTGGCATAACGATATTTATCGCATCGTGTATGGCGTCGGTTGTCGTGTGTAATGTCGGCGTCGCCGGATTAAAATGTCGAACAATTCCGGGTACAGATTGACGGTCCAGTCGACGGGGCACACCGCATAACTCCGGTGTATTACTTGAAGTGGAATCAATGTTCACAGTACTCTTTTTAGAGGGTACAATTAAACCAAAGATATCAACATTTTTGTTCTAGGATCTGACTTTCGGAACAAAAATCTGACAAAGTTCCATCTCGTCTTAGGCTCACTCCATATATACGCACTTTAATGACGCCTGCTTCAGGTAGGGCGCGTTACTGTAGATGCGTGGACGTGTCCAAAACATCCACCATCTTTTGTGTTGGTCGCTTTTGATTAATTTTGATTCTATAAAAACTTTACCTTTATTTTTTTAAATAATATTAAAAATATATTAAAATTGGCCGTCAATCACAATATAAGATAATTAAAAGATTAAAATATCATTTTTCGTTCCTTATCCACATGTAAATCGAGTACTCGATAAGGAACGAAAAATGATGTTTTAATCTTTTAATTATCTTATATTGTGATTGACGGCCAATTTTAATATATTTTTAATATTATTTAAATAAATCACAATATGACGCACCTACAATATCTTTATTTTTTTATTCGCGTAAAATGACATAAGCTCAGATTATATAGCATAAAACGATAGGATGATTAATTCGTAATGTTAAGGATATGGAAGGAGCTGTGTGGCAGATATTAGACTGGAGGTACTGAGGAAAATGATGCACGTCAGTCTTGATAACTAATCTCCAGGCAGAGATT
Organism: Zootermopsis nevadensis; assembly: GCF_977971745.1. Taxonomy (NCBI): domain Eukaryota; kingdom Metazoa; phylum Arthropoda; class Insecta; order Blattodea; family Termopsidae; genus Zootermopsis; species Zootermopsis nevadensis. Next base: position 2,634,852 of record NW_028259143.1, read on the forward strand.
AGAACCCGAAACCTCTCGAATATGAAGCAGGATTGCTAAGCAGTAAGCTGCCATGTTGGGATAGTAAAAATTTGAAGTACGTGGAAGCCCCCTGTATCTTGATCTTCAGACAAGCTGGATGGAATCAGCTGCCATCTCTCACTCCTTTGTGCTGTTAATCTTGTTATTAGTTCGTGTCGTATAATACTCCGTGTTCATAACTCCCGTGTACACATTCTAGAGTCGTCTTCTCGTTCCCAAATTTTTAATTTACATTGTAGTGGATGGAAGTAACGATGAGTGTGAATTTAATTAATTGGTAATTAATTTACAAGACATATCCAAAATCTACCTTTTAAAAGGCGGTTCACTCACTGCCTTGGGAACATAAAACCTGAGTTCTTGTAGGTTAAAGTGTTGTAGCCCACTTACGTTTTATACAATTCAACAGAGCTGCTGCCATTTTGGACAGTTTTCCTTTGATTATAAGAACATGGAATTCTATTAAAAAAAGCCATTCTAGGACTGAGTATGAGTAGAAAAATTGGTGATTAGTTTGTGGCTTCGTTCGGTTTAATCCTTGGGAAATAAAACTTTGTTTAGGAGAGACGTTGTGGTAATCTGATAAATCTGAATCATAAGATCGCTTCTTAAGCAAGATCAGGTATAGATGCTCGCTCTTTAATATTCACCGTAACCCTTTAAAGATGTGTTCGTAATTATATATACCAGATGCTTTGAAAGTAAGAGATTTTTAATTTTTATTTACGAGTTTCATATGATTGTCATTGTAAACAGTGATTATTTTCCTAAACAGCGTTAAAGAAATTGGTTTATTTTACAAAAAAGTCTTACTTATCACGTCACTTAACTTCGGCAACTGGATCATGGGTTCACACACACACACACACAAAAATTGTGTGTGCGTGCAGAAAATAATTACTAATTTTACATTAATTAATACTGCGGCACATTTGTCTTGTTACTGTACATTCTGTGTGTGCGCGCCTTTGCTTGGTCTGAGTTATTCTGTTTAGAAACGCTAATTAAGCAAGCTCAATAGAATGGAGGGAGGTTCTCGTTAATATAATGAGAGTGAAAAACATTTTCTTTCCCCTGAACAGCGTGGTAACATGTTGGAATCTACATGTAGGCTTATTTGTACAGAATATCGCTGCAGGGGGTTCAGTATTTCTAATGGATACGTCGTACGTCCGTTGCCTAAATAATTAGTGCCTGAGATTCTGTCTTACTCGCAAGATGGAATAGTTATCAATTATCCATTCATTATGATTCAGTTGTTTGCAAATGCCTAGGATATCGTCTCTCTCCTCTCTCTCTCTCTATCTCTCTCTCTCTCTCTCTCTCTCTATATATATATATATATATATATATATATATATATATGCTAAATTTGTGAAATGTGTTTTGAGAAATATAAAATATGTAGGGCATTAAATATATAAGCGGACTAAGTCGGTGGCGTTTATTTTGAGCTGGTAACAGTCGCGTATCTTATCAAGAAATTTCCCGCCTCTTATGCAGGACGACTGTTCATAATCGTGTTAACAACAGCGTATCCTTAGGCAGATTGTTCCAGTCTGCGCTCTCGCGCCATATTTATTGAAGGTCAGTGTTAATGGTATAAGCCTTCCGTTTATGCATTGGTCTCAAAAACTCTTTATTCCTTTTTTGGGGGTTTTAGAGTAAAATTTTATAATTTTATGGCAAAGATTTTGCGCAGTCAGTATGACAATGATCCATATCCATGTTTAACAATTTATAGATCACTGATAGAGTAACTTGAAACTGGTTACGTGTTCCTACATATGTTTTATAGTTATATAAGCAGTCTCTGTACTATAAAGAGCGTAGTTAAATAACCAAAGAACGCAGAAAAATGCATACTACGTGTCGTCTTCAAGATTCAATTCCTAGATGAAATATAAAAGGGACTCTGAGGTGGAACGTGTTACCGTCGAGAACGTGAGTGGGGCCCTCTGCTTGCTGAGGTGCTTTGCGTGGTCACAAGGGCGCTGAAGATTCGTGAAGCAGGGTGTGGCCCCCATCTGAACAGAAGTATCTCAGACACAGCGGTGCGCTCTGCCTTGAAGAGATTCGCCCACTGCGATTCCGTCCTTGTACGTGATCGCTGCTCTTGGAATTGGACACGTTTTGTCAGAAGATTAAAGTTTCGATGCTGAATACTGTATGAGCCTGAATGTCTTTGAACCTTCGACCGGATTCTACCTAATCTCCTGTGATGTGTTTTGTGAGTCACGAAGGAAGGACTCAAGTATGAGAAGTATGGAATAAAATTAATATGGCCGATAGCTTAAGTCACAAACTCCAGATCAGTTTGCCTTAAGATTGGCTCTTAATCCTGACGTATATTTCCACATTAGTCTATTACTGCCTGTACGAAGTTAACCTAAGATTTATTGCGATGAATTGTGGTGGGAATTGGAAAAGATTATGTCTTAGTTTAGGATTTGATATTTCCGACCCGCAGTTTCTGATACAGATCGATAATTCCCACACCATGGGGATTTGTTCTCCGGTAACGAAATTAAACTTTATATCTGTAGACTACTGCAAACTAAAATCCAAATAATAAATGTTACTCAACACATTTATTCGCAAAGCACTGCGAGACTTTGTAAAGACATAGATAAAAAAATTATTCCTGGTTAATTTAATATCCTTTTGTTATGATAATCGTACGAAACCCTTAAATACACTTTGTAGGTACAACTGAATGTTCAAATAGAATGTACACTTAGTTACCACTGGGTTTTATACGTATAAAAGGCTTAATGTTCCCCTGGTTGAAACACTTCTGTATGCAGCGAGGACCTGAAGCCCGTAGAATGCCTAAATACTAGGTAAAGCTTAAAATGTTAGGGGCGGGGCTATTGCAACATTTGTGGCAACATCAGTTTCAGGAATAGAATGGCGGAACGGAATGCCAATCAGTTTCGTAATTTAATTACATCGCAAAAACACAGAGAAAATAATTTAATTGGAAGCGTTATAGAGGAAATACTTTGCCTTAAGTGACTCGCCTCGTGAAAGTTCATCCATCACCATCGACTCATGTGGGTATCCTCGAATGTTTCCCTGCTGACGTCAGGCAGTCTTCATAAACATCTTCAATTTTATTTTGTTGAAAGGATTTATCAAATCAGTTTGAACCTAACCCGTTATAGATTTCAGAGCCCCGGCTAGAATCAAAACAAGTCACAGTGTAGCGATTATAACTCGTGTTTCTTGTTCGGAAGGTCACCGGTTTGAATCTCCATTTAGAGACAGTCTTTCCTAACATAGGTGTCTTTTGGTTAACCCTAGGTTCTAGAGGAAGATTTCTGCACGGTGTTTTTATAATTCTTGTCTCCACATCATTACTATAATAGATAAAAATATTTTCGCTATTTCTTCTTATAAGCTCAGAGCGGGCTACTATCCGATTGAATACGATCACTAATATGCGAATTTACTAATAAGCACCATCAAAACCAACTTTTCATCTTCTGCCTGCCGTGTATAAGCCGTCTAAAACTGTCAGATCGTTACATATTCATTCCGAAAAAAAACCCCGATAACATTTGCCGTAACATTTTAATAATATTCAACATTCCTTATCTCCCAAAGGCGAAGTCTTACATGGAATGGCTTAGGACGAGAGTGATTTCCTGTTCGATGCGCCGTGGTTAATTATTATTAATAGTAATTGAGTGTGAGGAAGGCAGAACAGTATACTGACATTTCTAAAAAGTGGAAATCAGACGATGTGAAAATTGAGTGTAATTTTTTAAAAAAAAACTTAATTGTAAATTAACAGATCATTTCATTTTGTTTTTGATATAAGCCTACTTCATACACCACCGTATCCCAAGCATCATTTCTAAAGGATTTTAATTTTATAAACAAGTAGTATTATTGGAATGGTTATAAATAATTGTATGTGACTTTATTTTTTGTGAATTCTTTCACACAATTTGACTAGTAATAAAAATTTAAGACATAGTAAAGGTATTAATAAATACTGTGATTTCAAACGATTAATGATTGTAGTCTAATAGTAATATTTGTACACTATTCATGTTAGTAATTGTAATTTGAAGGTGCCGGGTTGTATTTAGACAAAATATAAATTTTCATTTTATTATTTTCGTACCACATTTCATTCAATGAAAATTTTATCTGTTGATGGAATGTCCCAAATCTTGATAAATTTATTTTTGATTCTAAATTTTTACAAATACAGATGAAAATCGTAACTCTACCGCCAGATGCCTGTAAAATTGTTCCAATTTCTCCCCACACAACATTTTCTGCCATCTACGTCCGCAAATCAGAACTACAATATGGGTTGACCTTCGAGTATGCGCAGTGTCGAGAATCGATATGGTATTCTCCTTCCTTTTCCTTTATCATCAATACCGTTTCATCCTCCATTCCACTGTTATTTCGTCTTGAGTCTGATTTATTTAGATTTCGTAACCTTTTGGAAAATGTCTTAATTTCTTTGGACGCGTGTTAATATAATAATTCTAAATTTGCAGGATAAAAAAATTCCTCGCCAGTAATTGAACCCAAAGGTTTATTACCGTATTAATAACGACCGCCATTGTTCACTATCCTGTATCAATGCAGTCTGTATGCTCACACCCTAAATGCCTAAAATATATTTTAATATTATCATTCAATCTACACCTAGATATTTTTCATTGGTATGAAATTTTCTGACAGATTTCGATCGATAGGAATTCGATATAATTTTCTTGTCAGTATATCTTAGTTTAAGAACCTGCAATTATAAATATATATAATTAATTCGTATAGTATTTCCGTCTCTCTCCTCCTTCCACGTGCTTGAGATTCATGCGATAACTGGAAAGTTTAATGTTCGATGTAACACGAAATTAAACCCCTTCCTAGCTTCTCATGCGAGGGCGAAGTTCACTAGACTGACGAAAGAGGCGCTGCGTGCATGTCACTAACGATTGGAACCATAAAAATCAGGGAATTTTCACTTTCAGAGTGAAGGGTGAGTTGTCTCACGTTCAGTCCTGTAATCCCCTGTGTCTAAGCACATGAAAAGGTCTGTTGAAAATTTCGTCATTATTTATAGTTTCCTAGTTTTTTTAATATGGACAACAATGATTTATACGGAATGCCCCACGTAAGTCGGAATTAACGTGTTAATGTGACACCTATGGACTACGCTGTGACGCATTCATTTCCCGGCAGATCGCTCGCTGCTGCTGTTGTGACTTTGCAACGTTAATTGAGACACCCTGTATATGGCAGGGAGTAAACCATCTCGATTGGTCCATCAAGTTTTTATGCGTTTTTTGTACAAAGTGCACGAAGTGGACCCATGATCAGAGCTTTTTATCCCACGTTCTAGAACTGCTACAAAAAGGTTTTTTTTTTAAAAAAAATGTGTTTACCGTTCTCAACTTTAAACTGGAATGTAAAATCGAACATTGTGCTTGGAACTTGATACATGGTTTTATCGATTTGAGGAAACATCATAAAAATTTGTGCATACAGTAAAGCATGAATTTAATTAAAATATTGAATATATATTGTTTAAATCTTGTCCGTCTTATCACAATAAATTCTTATTAAATATTTTTCAAAAAAATGATGGTCTAATGTAAATCGAATATTTCGATAAAGAACATCATTTAATATTTTAAATGTTAATTATTGTAATATTTTAATAGTGAAAAATGATGGTCTAATGTAAATCGAATATTTCGATAAAGAACATAATTTAATATTTTAAATATTTTAAATGTTAATTATTGTAATATTTTAATAGTGAAAAATGATGGTCTACTGTAAATCAAATATTTCGATAAAGAACATCATTTAATATTTTAAATATTTTAAATGTTAATTATTGTAATATTTTAATATTTAATAAGAATTTATTGTCATTAGACGGACAAGATTTAAACAATATATATTTATTATATCACAATATGACGCAACTTTACCATCTCATAAAATATTGAACTTCTTCTGGTAAATATTGTGCTGATATCTAGGCGTAAGAAATATTTAAATTAATATTTAGGAAATGGGGTGAATATTGGGCTGTTCTGATATTTATTAAGGTGACTGAGAGCTCTTGTGTACACGGTAATAAACCTTCAGAGATTTAACTGGCTATTTGAGAGACTACCAGCTTCATAAAAGAAAATGAACAATTTCTTCAGTACAGTTCAAGGATCTTTGTTATCTTTTCATATGTCGCTGTGTATTTCTGACAGCATTTTTATTCATAAAAATATCTAATGTCATGAAATCATTAAGTTTTAAATTTCATTGAAAATCATTTGAGTTGTCGTTAAATGTGAACAAACGTTTTTGTACTTTTGAACATGAATGTCTTTTCTGGTACTGGGAAGTGTGAAGAGTATCTGCTAGGTGGCATTGCAGTGTAAACGAGGAGACCATCATGGACTCTAAAGGGCAGCTGCTAGATTTCGACTTTTAAAGGCCGGTGGTAATTATAAGCACCACGTCTTTGAACATTCAGTAACTGTGTTTTACCCAAGAATATGTGTGGGTTTTCATACGATTTTCAGAAGTATCAGTGATTACTTTCTTAATCAGTGTTAACCACTCGATATTTATAACGGTGAAGGGTTGTGTTTACTTTGCGGTACGGACTAATTTCTTAAATAATGTCATGATCTGATCATTCAAAGGCCTGTATTCGGCGAAGCATTGTCTTGACATCAGCTTGACCTTGCCACGACCATGATTTAAACGTGGTCTCAGATTGGCTTTTCCCAGGCCAAAGGTTAATCATAGATTGGTAGGATCTAGAATTGATCTAGAAATTTGAGAGACCTAATACAATTTCTTCTTCCAATTTCTTTAGGCATGATTTTTGTAATTGAATTAGCAACGAACCAGAGTGTTCGTTTCCTATACAATGTGTGTGTGTATATATATATATATATATCCCTTTGATAAAGCAAAAGAATGGTTAGGGACTGCCGTTAGTGCTCAAGTTATTCCATGGCTTTCCTCAGTCCTAGAGCAAATTCTGAGTTGGTTCCCTAATTCTGCGTGCCTCTCATGCAGCCCTCTCAATGCTAACATCAAAATTCCGCTCTAAATTACCCCCTCCACGCCACCATAACAACATAAAAACGTTTACTTAACGTCTCCCTTCCGAGCCTAATATCAAAATTAAAAATTGTGCACGAACGAGGGACTTCTCCCCTTCTACATTTTTTTATCTCTCGTTTTACACTTCCAAATGCCTTACCCTTATTAAACATTTTTCTGCCAGAAAACTAGCGGACACCTCCTGGTGTCCTTCTTAGCCTCAAATAATATTAATGTCCCCCCTGTTTAAAACAGTAGTGCCTATCACTTGTACCCCCCAATTTTCCCTTCTCTCTCTCTCTTGACTTCATGCGGTTTAGTTTTGAATGTGGCATTTCGTGAGGCTGTGGATAGAAACATAATAAATTATGAACGGAATGTCACAGGCGTTCTCTCTATAAAAAACTCCAAATTAAGTTTAAAATCATTTAGAATGTCTTATAATTATGAAAGGAAGTTGCAGAATTTTTGTCTATCTTTTGTTTAAATAAGTGACGTAATAATGCCAATTTCACCTACAGAATTATGTATTAACATTTTATCTGTGGATCTTGTAGACACGATGGTGAAATTTGGGGGTTCGTAAGAACCGTGAAATTTCTTCAGCGATTTGGGTTCTGAAAATTTTAAAAAAATATTTTTCTCCGATAAGTCTACATTCCTACGCATCTACGCTGTTGATACTTTATAATCTCATCTGGCCTCTTCCGAAGACAATTTAGCCCGACCCGAATGTATGCTTAAATGCTAGTAATCCTTGAAAGAATTATTTAACTATTCTGATGTTATTTTGGCGTTTGAGGGAAGGTACAGAGTTATCGGAAGCTAAGTTTTTGTGTGGTGTTACCTGGAAATGTTTCTTGGAGGGGGGATGGAGGGGTAGTTACGAAAATTCCCTAGAAAATAAAGTAGGTGGAATTGCCGATTACGAATGTGTCTTCACCATAAGATTAGCGAAAGTAGAAATAAATTTCCTTTACGAAAAGCAAATAGCCCGATAAAGCCTTTTATGTTCTATATAACATTTTGATTGCTATCATTTGAACCAGGCCCTAACCCGAACATTGTCTATGCCACCGGCCCTGTGGCTTTGTGAGGTGGTGGCCCTGTGGCACTCAATATTGTGTAAATTTGTGACTCGAGGTTTTAGTTTTTCTTAGACAACAGAGAAATGTAGAAGCGTCTTATAATATAATTTTTACGTTTCTGATTGTACACGACGAGACTTTCTTTTAGATAAATGTAGTGGAACAGAGTCTACATCATTCTATGTCACCTCGTCAGGTCGGAGTTTGTTTACTTTGTCAAAATTAGTTTAGATATTCTTCCCCAAAGAGCTGGGAAAAGGTGGATAATCCAGACGGGTCTACGATTTGTCCCCACATCCACCCCTTTCGATATCTTCTTCTTATTCGAAAGGGATCCATTTAAAACCTTCGACACGTGCGCGTCTCAGTAGTTCCATGTTGTTTTATTCCAAATCGATAGTCTATGTAAAATTATTGAGTTTTCTACAGATACGGGCTCCACTGAAAAAAAAGTTTTACGTTGAGTCTCTCAACGAACAGTTCGCGTCTTCGCTGTCGTTTGTTCTGCAATCACGTCCACTGTACAGTCTGTTCCAAAACGCGGTTATTCATGCTTGTTTTTTTTAGAAACGATTGATTTGTGGAGTTCAAAGCATTTTCTTTGGAGCGTGGATTGGATTCATCCGGCACAGAATAAGAAACACGGTAATAAACCTTCAGGTTTATATATATTTTTATATATATATTTTTATATATTTTAAATCTTGTCCGTCTAATCACAATAAATTCTTATTAAATATTAAAATATTGCAATAATTAACATTTAAAATATTTAAAATATCAAATGATGTTCTTTATCTAAATATTCGATTTACATTAGACCATCATTTTTTCACTAAATATTTTAAATGTTAATTATTGTAATATTTTAATAGTGAAAAATGATGGTCTAATGTAAATCGAATATTTCGATAAAGAACATCATTTAATATTTTAAATATTTTAAAATGTTAATTATTGTAATATTTTAATATTTAATAAGAATTTATTTTGATTAGACGGACAAGATTTAAAATATATATTTATTATATCACAATATGACGTAACTTTACCATCTTCAGGTTTATCAAAATAATGGAAATTCCTTGACCATCTAAGTGTACTGTTAGCTTCCCAAGTATTGCAATCCATAGAGCGAGTTATTTAATATGTAATGTGGTACCCAGTGAGTGATGAAAATAAGCCGGCCTTACTCACAAACTAATAAAATAAAGTAAAGATTGTTCAAGCAGGTGGAATATATAGTTAACGCTGGAATCCGTAGGGTAGATGCAACTTTATTTTAGAGTAGAAAGCCGGATGCAAGTGTAATCGATGGAGTAGAAGCGATGATGTTCCAACATATAGACGGAAAATCCTAACAGCGAACACGAAGACACAAAAGGAATTAATGAGAAGGAAGGGACTTAGAAGGAGATGATGATGATGATGATGATGATGATGTGGAAGACGTCGGTTGGATGTGTCGTAAGGTTGAGAGTTTTGATTTCTTGTAACGATGCGGTGCTAGAATTTTTTTCAAAGGCGCTCCACCAAATATTGTCAGTGCCCCACGACGCTCCGACATCAGAGGATGTCCATCATTAGGAACTGTCAGTATTTCATGACCCCCCCTTTTTTTTTTGAAATGGATTACAAATATCATGAAGGTAGTCCCAACCTCAGAAATGACACTGAGCAGTACAAAGTGACTGGTTACATTGAAAGTCATACGAAAAATGGAAAATGTAATCTTTTTGATTTTTTAAGCAAGTGTAGCATGTAGTTACCACTGGGATTTGAAGGGTTGATTTAATGAAGTCACAATAATCATTCGTAAGACAAATAATGGAGACAAACTTATTTTATTTCACAAGCAAAAGGGAAAGATGATTTTATTAATGTCGTGTGTTTTTTTATTTTATTATTTTTGTTGTACGAGTTAAATTTTGTTTGCCATATAAATACAAAATTACTGACAGATATTTCTAGAGTTTCGTTTATTTTTTCCTTTGCATATACGTTTATTCCGATCACATTTTTATTTTCATTTATGTTAATATTAAATGAATTATTTCTGGACAGAATATCAAAATTATGCACTTTGATTCCGGTACAAGATAATTCGGCGAATACGTTTTAATATTCATAAATTAATTCTTTATATTTTTACACATTTATTTTACATTCCGCAACTTTGTTTCTGTAGTAGCCCACTGCGTTAATATTTCACTTCTCACTGCCCAGACCCTTAGTGGAGGCAAGTCAATTCTAAGACTACGAACACAAATTCCAATTGCCTGATCCTCTCAAACCTAAGCGGTCTTATATATAGAATACGAGCCGAATGCCTGCCTTACTTCGGTTTAATGTACTGTAGAGAAAGAGGTGATACAGCACTAGGCAGAGGACTGGGGCTATCGGGAAAGTCTTCATTTCCGGGGTGTTGTTCGGGGATTCTTCCCTGTCTGGAGGAAAGTAGCTAAACTACGAGTAGAATTCAACCCCACACCAACATTTCAGAAGCCCCTCGTTTTTGTTCCTTAACTACGAACCTGCGACGCTAGATGTCGGCATACATAAAAGAAATGCAGTAAGACCTTCGCCGATTCTTCGACCGTCATATCACAACCTAATTATGGACAGAATTTAAAGTAGACAATAATTGTAGTCTGTGATTCACTTCAGTTTCAATAGAGAAGTTCCGTAAGTGATATCCCCCATTCGAAATTTCCTGATTTAAGGCGCTGGTTATTTTCGTATAATCTTCTGTCCATAAAACAGATTTCATGCCAAAAATACGATAATCTGAAAATAATCGGTCTTCATGTTGATGAACAGTTCTTTCGTAAAACACAGGTCTTTCGAGATAATGTTTTGAAACCTTTTAACTATTTCCACACAGGACAGTCGTCTTTGATGACCTAGTAGATTCTCAAGAAACACTCCGTGTGTCATGGGACCCAAAGGCGCGTTACCGTGTGCTCAAGAACCAGCCACTTGTTAATATTCTGAGCCAGATGAGTGCAGTCCACACTTTTTTTCGTTAAAATCCCTTTTAATACTCCCATTTATGTCTAGGTCTTCCCAGTGGCTTCATCCCTTAACGTTTCCGAACAAAATTTTGTAATCATTTCTTTATATACTGCTCATATATATTTATTCAGTCTATGGATTATTGGGCAAAATTTTATAATATGTATCCTCCAGCTAGTGTAGTCAGAATATTTCATGTTTCGTCTCATTCCCCCCAGAAAAATGTTGATATAATGCCTTAAATATAGACCACTAGGTCAGTTAAATGTTCTTTTAAACCAAATTAATTGTTTATTAACCCGTTAAATCCTGGTGCTAATTTAAAATATTGCCTGCTTCAACAGTCAGTGAACATGTATTTTTGTTATTATTATTATTAATCTTATGGTAAAAGAATTATTTCTGTAAAGTGTGTGACTTTCGTAATAGAGAAGTATTGTGTTTTCTTTGCGGTACGTACTAAATTAGAGAATATTAGACCTACGTAGGCGAGCTTCAGGTTCAATAGGTTAATAAGTGTGCTATTTGGCTTTATATATTCCGAATATCTGCCAGCGTCGTTTAATGAACCGATCATCGTGAAGCTTTCAAGCACCATCACAGAATTTGGGGATTTTAAATCATAAGAGTCTTGCTTTATAACAAGTACTAGGCCCCTTCTTGCATTGAAATAGGTAAGTGATCGCTCGTCAAAATATCACTCTGGTGGCTGCTAGTGTTTTCAATCAGGAGCGACATTTACGATGTCCTGGACCTCCCTATAGCATGCCCAATCTGAAAATCAGTCACGTGACCGTACATATTTAGATTGTACACAGATAAATTGTTTGTAGGACGTACAATTTATTAATTGAACGTTTCATACATGCTGTTTCGGTGATTGCAAAATATTCTATTTCTGTCTTTCTCATTGTCCAATGTGACCCATATTGAATACTACAACGAAGGAAAAAGGAAAATTAAGGGTTCATTTTCAAAAAACCTGAAAAACGTTTGAATTTTGTGTTGTAGTTGATAGAGTGAACTTCGTTTTCATAAACATTAGCAGTGAATTGCGAAGTGAAACAAATTGCACTCAGTTTTACCATACGTATACGCTCTTTATATGTTTCTTGTACGCGTCTGATTTAATTGTTTTGGTGTATTTATTGCTTATAATCACTTGTCATACTTTTAAAACTTATTCTTCGTAACATTATACCACGTGAGTACGCTCTCGTCTGAATAACATTTAAGAATTCAGCCCGTACCGCGAAGAAAACACAACTCTTCACCATTACAAAGATCAAGTGATTAACGCTGTTTAAGGAAATAATCGATTATCTATATAAAAACCAAGAATTCAGTCCGTACCGCGAAGAAAACACAACTCTTCACCATTACAAAGATCAAGTGATTAACGCTGTTTAAGGAAATAATCGATTATCTATATAAAAACCAAGAATTCAGTCCGTACCGCGAAGAAAACACAACTCTTCACCATTACAAAGATCAAGTGATTAACGCTGTTTAAGGAAATAATCGATTATCTATATAAAAACCAAGAATTCAGTCCGTACCGCAAAGAAAACACAACTCTTCACCATTACAAAGATCAAGTGATTAACGCTGTTTAAGGAAATAATCGATTATCTATATAAAAACCAAGAATTCAGTCCGTACCGCGAAGAAAACACAACTCTTCACCATTACAAAGATCAAGTGATTAACGCTGTTTAAGGAAATAATCGATTATCTATATAAAAACCAAGAATTCAGTCCGTACCGCGAAGAAAACACAACTCTTCACCATTACAAAGATCAAGTGATTAACGCTGTTTAAGGAAATAATCGATTATCTATATAAAAACCAAGAATTCAGTCCGTACCGCGAAGAAAACACAACTCTTCACCATTACAAAGATCAAGTGATTAACGCTGTTTAAGGAAATAATCGATTATCTATATAAAAACCAAGAATTCAGTCCGTACCGCAAAGAAAACACAACTCTTCACCATTACGAACATCAACTGGCTAACGCTGTTTAAGGAAATAATCCCTGTTTACATTTAGAATTACACATCTTGTAAATAAGCACGTTTTTTCTACATTAGCTATCGCATCGCCTTAATAAATACGAATAATCAAACCATGATCGTATATTCTTAGGGGCAAGTCCGCCATGTTGTTGTTTCCATGGCTCTAAGAGAGTTTACGTGCAATAAATTATGCGTACACGTTACAAGAGTTCACTATATTAAGTGACTGGAAGGTGACAACACGTGCCTGGTTTTGGGCTTGCATTTTAGAGAATTTCCCTAGATAAATAGTTTTGGAAGCTGAGTTCAAGTACTATGAGAGCCGCGTTGAGGGTGAAAAGGGGTGGAGGATTTTGGAGCCTCAGGGGGTTGGCGATGGTTTTCTCTCTAAACACAGGGACGCTTGTACACTTCCTTCCTGGCACACCGAATTCAGCCAGCTAAGGGCTAATTCTATTACAATGTAGAGCGGTAGACAGGCATTGTTATAGTACTTTGTAAGGTGTCCTTCACAATAACCTATTTAAGCATTTTAACGAAATTAGATATTTACTTGGGGGGGGGGGGGGTGTGGTGTGTGGTAAAGGGAGTTTCGTCGGAATGTGTTTTGAGAATGACGTGAGATATGTTATAAGAAGAAAAATGTCTGTGATAAAGACTGGATAAGAGTTCGAAAGAGAGTGAGGAGGTAAGGTTATGGTAATTGTGGTACAGAGTAAACAAAGGGAAAATAGAATGAGAGGATAAGAGAATGGGAGTTACTTTAAAACTTAGTTTTCACATGCTTTAAAGGAGATAATAAATAATGGGAGTAGGATTTGATGAGTTCTCTGAACGCCTCGCATTTAATTATTTTCTTAATTAAAATTACATACCGTTCAGTACATGTATTTGTGGGGATAATATTAAACCTGCTTATCGTTTTATGACGTGTATTCATGAGCTGCTTTATTAACATATTGGTGTGTGTACATAATACTTATTCTGAAAAATATTTTGGATGAGGAGTACCGGGTTTGAATTGCTGATAAACGCATGTGTTTATTTCCATGAGATTGTTTCTAAACTCTTTGTGAATAGTTCGTATTATTATTTATTATTTAGTATTCTGTCTGACGACAGGTCCATATGAACAGGATCCTTCCATCCTTTTCTCGGACTGGGACCTGTTCATATACGTTCTTGGCAGATGCTCCAGAAGTGGTTTGCCATTGCCTTCTTCTGTGTGTGAATGGAGTAATTGTTGGGATGCCACGGAGGAAAACTCCGTGTTGCCTATACCACGGCCTTGCCCAACACAAGTTATAAATTCGGGCACCGCCGGGAATCGAACCGGAGACCCCCAGGATTACAAGGCCAGCGTTCTAACCGCTAGACCACCTCATATTATTATTATTTAGTGTTCTGTCTAACGACAGGTCCATATGAACAGGATCCTTCCATCCTTTTCTCGGACTGGGACCTGTTCATATACGTTCTTGGCAGATGATCCAGAAGTGGTTTGCCATTGCCTTCTTCTGTGTGTGAATGGAGTAATTGTTGGGATGCCACGGAGGAAAACTCCGTGTTGCCTAGACCACGGCCTTGCCCAACACAAGTTCGTATTACAGAAGTAATATCACAGAAGTAGACCTTCACTGTAGATGTTATTTTTTTTAAAAAAAATAAGTGTGTTTTCTCCGGTTAGTGCATCAAGTGACTGATATGTATGTAATTTATAGTTTTGTGCAAATCGCTTTAAGAACGAATTTCGAATTTGTTTCTAGTTGTTGTGATAACGTCACTGTAATATTGAAGTGACTTAGGACTGAAGCATAAGATGTTGTTCACAGTGTGTTCATGAGTTACTACCATATACTTTGAGATGAACTTTCTTAAGGGGGAGATTCTAAAAAGCCATCTCTATTCGTAACTTAGTACATCATGCATATTTCAATAACATTAATAATTAATGTCACACTTTTTGGGTTTGAACCCAGGTTCTGAGAGATGTAACCTCATATATTTATCATTAGCTCATCCGTTTTCCTATACTTCAAACTTACGAAGGATTTTAGACTAATATAAGTTTCTGCTTGAGTAATGTCGTACATGAAATATTAAATCAGCATAATTGTGTTTTACAACATGGTTGTATGAACGCTATCTTAGGATGCTGGATTATACTGGAACGGCTAGGGGAAATAATGACAAAAGATGGGAACAGATGGTGCATTATGGGAGGAATTTTGAGGCAGAACATTAAATACCAAAACGTGGATGAACCTAAAAATATAATAAGCTAATGTAGTGCCTTATCATCTCATCTTCTGTTCGCCTCTTTTCTTATGCGGTCATACTGAAACAGTTAATATTTTATTTTGAAGGCGACTTTAATTATCTCTTTTAAACAGCCAAGATGTAATTATATGTAACACGTGCTTAAAAGAATCAAACAAATCTTCATTTTATTTTTATGTTTACGTGTGATCCTCATTGTAAGTAAAACGCACATTTCCTTAAACAGCGTTAACCAGTTGATCTCTGTAATAGTGAAGAGGTGTGTTTTCTTCGCGGTACGGACTGAGTTCTTAAATATTATTTAGCGAATTTTGACTTCAACGAGTTAAGCCAAGAACACAGGAAAGGAATAAATTCTGAACCCAGGTACTCATAAAAATACTTTAAATTTCTATGGTTTCATAAGTTATTCTGCAACGTAACAGTACAATGTATGTTAGCTAAAAATGAAAAACTTACGTTGAGGTAAAATGTGATTCTCGACTTAAATTTGAGTTATCAGTATTTACACATATTAAATTTATATTCAAATTACGAATTAAGGATGGTATATAACACGAGAATACAACGGAATCTGCACCAAACCTAACTTATCCTTGGCTACATTGAGACCAGTCCGGGAAACAAAGGCAAGGCCTCAACTAGACTGCACCTTTGTCCGTCTGTCTAGTAACCACACGAAGCCAAAGCAATGTAGAAAGTTAATTTGCCTCTCTTCTCACTTTGCTGAGCGATACTTTCGTACCAACACAACCGCTGTAGGAAGGTTGGATAACGCAGACAAGTTACACGGCCTGCTACTTGTACTGACCTCTCACGCATTATGCAGAAGATACAGTCTGGTCCAGTGGCTGATGGACACTCCATAGGCATTGTTATCGGTGAAATTATTGACGCATCGAAGACATTTCGTGACCTTTGGAACGAAACAGATGGGTAGTTAAACAGTGGTTCAGTTTAATGTGTTCTAAATTAATTACATTTTACTGTAACTGCGAGACGAATATTTTGAACGTTTAGTCCAGTCCATGGGACCACTACTTTTCGGCTGTCATCAGGTACAAATAATATTATCTATCTTTTTTAATGCGCAAATTGTAGACTTTTCTCACGGTGGCGATAAGGAACGCACATAATCTACATTGGTTACGTTTAATTATTTTGTGAAAAATAAATTTAACTTTTTTTCAGAATCTTGTAAGCTGACATATGTTCTGTCATCAGCCACAATGTTTGAGCTATTTTAGGGTAAATATTTCCTATATGGCTCTTTTCCAGAGAAGCGATTTATTTTCCTACTTATTTTTACGTTTTTTTTTGGGGGGGGGAGGGGTTGAAATGGGCGGAGAGAAGTGTCGTAAATGGCGAACCACAAATCGTAATTTTCTGGACTGGTGCGACACTTTGCGAGGAGCGACTGGCAACTAATTGCTACAATTAGCGGTTAAGCTCTGGGAGCCATTAGACTATAAGGCACATGCAGGACGCCTACTTTAGTCAAGGACGGTTCATAATAGCCCTTAATGTATCGTAGCGTTAAGTACCTAAATTTGTATGATAATTCTCTCCCGTGTTCTAGTAAGCTCTGGACGCATGTCTGTTAGAATTTCAGTGACGTTACATCGAGAAGGATTGATTTATTTTTGTACTGCACAATGAAATTAAGATTCAGTGTTGCTAATACGATTTTGTAATTATTGTAAAATGCACTATATAGTAAAATATATACTAACAAATACGAAGTATTGTAATATTCTTTGTTTTTATGTCACTGTGACCATTTTGAAAGAGGAATTAAAAATCTGAAATTACATGAGTATGTCACATGAAAAAATAGTTCTACGTAATTAGATAATAGATTAATAATTAGATAGATACCTGAGGACGGTTAAATATAACCGAAACATGTCGTAAGAGACGTTCCAATTTGTTAAATCGATCATTCGATGCGGAACGTGAAATGATATTTTAAATATTTTATATTTTATTATCTTATTAAAATTGTGATTTGACGGAAAATATTAAAATATTTCCTTTCTTACCCAAATTACGACATTTATAAGCAAGCTTAAAACTTTGTGATAGGTCAGTTTAGTTTTTGCCTTGGGTCGTTTTAGTAGCTTTTAAATTTGTATTATCTTTCGTGTGCTGTGTAATAATACAGACATTTCTGCTGTGACGTCTCCTTCCGCGTCACTCTGTATCTTCCTTCCTGTTAACCTTGTCCCAACGTTAATTATTTTACTGTGATAGTGTGCCCTCGTCTTTGGGTGTTTTATTGGGTCGTACGGGGACCAGTCTTGCATTTTGCGTGTTTACGTTACGTTACATTTATTTAATAGCGGACTTGAATAGATAAGTAAAACTTGCATATGCTTTTACTTTGTTTCTGTGCTGTATTATGCAGAATGTTGTGAACTAACCTTCTCACTCCACACTCTCTGGGGTGTGAACATCGCGCTCAAGTGCCATCCGCTAAAAGCAGCCCCCCAACCCCCGCCGGCCAAATTATTGCTTACTTCCCCATATCGTTAATGCTTATGAACAAAAAATGCACAAATACATAATAATTATACCAAGTATGGTATGAATAATTAAACGTGTTTTGAACTATTTGCATATACCATTACTTGAAAGGTGCAGTCGCGTAGCTGGTCATAATATATGGACGGATGTTAAAAGCTGGTAGCTTTTCATTTCATTCTACGGGTTATGTTAAGTAACATTCGCTATCCCCGTGAGAAATGGTTTAGGAAAGTAGAGACGCGAAATTAAGTAACTTACATCAATATGCTTTATAAGTTTAATATCGCATTTAAATAATGCATTGTATTATACATGAAGGCGGTAAATACGTACCAAAGAGAAACGCCCTCCGAGTAAAAGTTGCAGAGAAAGGTAAATCACAGATTTACTGTCCACTAAACTTACGAATGAGATATTTCGGTTCTTGAGTTAAAAAGATGTTTCCATTCTGTCAGCTACAAACGAGAATCTCTGGACCAATATGAATCAAGTTTTATATTTAAGAGATGGTAAAGTTGCGTCATATTGTGATATAATAAATATATATTTTAAATCTTGTCCGTCTAATCACAATAAATTCTTATTGAATATTAAAATATTATAATAATTAACATTTAAAATATCAAATGATGTTCTTTATCGAAATATTCGATTGTCGATGGTCTAATGTAAATCGAATATTTCGATAAAGAACATCATTTGATATTTTAAATGTTAATTATTATAATATTTTAATATTTAATAAGAATTTATTGTGATTAGACGGACAAGATTTAATATATATTTATATTTAAATTATTTCATAAGCCTTTCTACAAACACTTAAAACATTTTTATATCCGTTATAGTGATGTTTTGAACGTAATCTCTGTCTGTAATGAGAACGTTGTGCAGAGCGTAAATACATTTCCTTATACGCGCGAAATTGCGATCTGTTCATATTTTTATCCCTTGGTGTTTTATTTCAGTGTGTTTTTGTAAGTTTTAATGAAAAGTGTTTAACGCATGACACTTGTACACACGTCTTTTTAGTTAAACTAGGTTTCAGTTCTCTTAGATTAACGTAACTAGCGATGTCTTCTCTTGAAGGCTGTGGAATCAGAGAAGCGAAGATGATGAGGGAGAGGAACACGAGATGAATAAAGTCATAAAATCAAGTTACTACGCCAAAGAGCATACCACAACCAAGAGAAGTTTAAACAGTGCGCCAGAGTTGCTTATGTTACAGTAGATAAATTCACTAAGTCACATCAGGTGAACATTAATTTGTCTTATTGACTCACAGAATATGAAACTGTGTGTCTGTGGAAAGTAGCTTTCAATTTCTCACGGCTGCGAGTATGATGATGTCGTCTGTCTTTAGCGCCGTGTAGTTTTCATGTAAATTTGGCCGACATTTTATTTTAGAGATGCTTAGTGTCTACTTTATAGGGACTGATAATTTCCTTTGAAAATTTGGACTAACGTTACAGAAGACAGCCATATTTATAATCATTTACATGGACATAAAAATATAAAATTTGAAGACAAATGGGGTCTAATGAGAGACAGAGGAAAAATAAGGAATGAAAAGTCATGTTCCACGGAGTTCATGCTATGAAATTACTTCAACTCATTACTAAGGAAACGTAGCATTAAACGTATTCCGTCCATTGATATAATCATTTCAACTGTAACTTATACCCCGCCATTCTATTTGCTTTTCGTAAAATTCACTCAGCTTTCAAATTTGGTATTGGGATGAACCACGTTTTCGTTAGAAATCCGGACGTAATATAGACCACTTGTGATAACAGCGTAGATTGAATGACGTTCAAGCTTACATTAAACTAACGTACGATTACGAGGCTAAAGTAATTGGAATAAAACTTTGTTTTGTGTTGAGCAGTAATTTTACCATGAAGACTATTGAGTTATGAAAAATTTCGAAGAACGGATTGTGTAAAATCATATACCGCATTTGAAATTAATATTTTTTTTCAGTAGATATGATGATAGTGGTTTAAGTTTATTTTGTCTCAGACTGAAAGACCTCTTGTTCTTATGGCTTCGTGTCTTATATGAAAATGTAACTTTTATGATGGCATGGGCCCTGTTCTAATTTTCGCGTGCGTAACCTGTTACATAATTCTAGAACAAGAGAAGGCACTTCACGATATACGAACTCTCCTTCTTCTGTACCATCTTAGCAACACGCTGTGGGCTTGCTTTTACTACTACACTCTAGTTTTAAAGACATCAAACTTTTAATGAAGTAAAGAGAACAAAACATCCTCTAAGATGCTTATTTGGCGACTTAAGAAGGAATAATGATTAATAAAAGTGTGTAAATAATTAGCATTACATTAAGTATTACACGGACTTTGGACCGCGAGAACTGAGTGAGTTGTTATGAAGTAGTTTTTTTTTTTGGCTTATTCAGTATTCCTTTAATCTTCAAAGTGAAAAGTTTAGTTAGCACTTCTGAAACACCTGTCTCCTACGCACATCAGAATAACATGCAAATACGTTATTTGAAGGTACCCTTTCAGATTTATGTACTTGTTTTGAATTATTTAGTAACTTACAAAATAAATTCATAAATATTTCTAAAATAAGGAGTTATGGGTAATTGTTTCGTTAAATTACTTGTGTTGACAGACGTTTGGATGTGTAAGCTAAGGTGGAAGAAGGTCTTTAAGGGGGAGGTGATAAGCTGTATCTTCGAAATGTTAATTTTTCCACTTTAAGACAAATTTTTCCTATCAACTACAAACTTTAAAATCATTAAATCTGGTACGAATATAATTATGGGCTTTCTGTATCTGGTAACATATTTTTTTTTAGTCATTTGGAAAACAAATTATAAAAAAATCGGTTCCATTGTATATTGCTATAAGAAATTTAATGAGTACACAAAACAAGTAACTTCACGTGTACGTAGTTTTATTTATGACTATATGTTTTGTACCTGTTTACTAAAGTGCGCCTTAATATGACCAAATTAACGTGTGGAGCCAAGACCTGTCATTTCCTTTAAATAAATTTTAGATAATTAGAGAGTTGGGGTGTGAGGAGATTCTGTAACTCTCAGAATACTGTTTAACGGCGAACTGTCGGGAGTACTGCAATGATTCATTAGGTACAATTAAAGTGGGCGATTTTGTGACTCTCAGCTTCTCAAAGAGACTATATTTCACGTAATTTGTTAGTTAATTGTGTAGAAGGGAAATAATTTAAAAATCACAATATCTGATCTGTGAGGTTTTCAAAGAGAGGAAGATATACATTGTGGTTTGTGTTTGAAATTATTGCATCTCTGAAGATGGAGACGATATGTTCTTCCGAAGCACTGGTAAGCACCTACATGTGTACATCGAACCCAGAAACCACAGTGGATATGAAATCAAAATATATGCAGTATGTACAAGGAAAATGACAGGCAAGATCGAAATTAATTGATAACATTAGAAGCGAAAGGAGCAAATTAGCTAGACCTCGCAGCAAAGGGTCGCTGGGTGGTGGGTTTCTCACACCCCCGGGGCGATAGTTTGGTTCTCTGTCTGACGAGAGATGAACCCATTTGTACAGGTAGTGCAAGAGAGTAAAAAAGAAGGAAGTCCTTTATCTCTGAGGACCATCATACCGTACAAGGACCAACCTCTAATGGATGGAACACTGTCATAGCGATTCTGTCTCGCTTTACGCCGATGTTCTAAAAATAATTGCTCTCAGGCGAACCCTTTTTATCTGATGTCAAAGCTTACCACAATTCTTTTAGTGAGTAGTACATTACACTGGATAGAAAATCCACAGGCCGAAGGACTTGTTCAAATTAGCGATTTTTTTTAAAAAAAAAAGTGTCATGGCGGAGCATTTTACAAGCGATGGGACTAATAATAATAATATTTTATTTATACGCCTACAGTTAAAATCTAGACTTAAGGACCAAATTGAAATTTATGCTAATCGTGAACATGGATGTTTTCTGGGATGAAGTGCCGTATAGAGTGGTATAAGTTTACCGACGTTTCGGAGGAACGTACTGCCTCCTTCTTCAGAGCGCGCTGAGTGAATTTTTGGCGTTAGCTTCTCACCAGGGAGGCAGTTTATGTGGTACAAATAGACACCTATACAAATTTCTTACTCAGTACTTCGTTATTACCCTGTTACGTAATCTTCATTATAATGATTATCAAGTTTGGTATAGTTAACTCAGTGTAGGTCGAAGTTACAAAGGACTTGCCTTTATTATTATTATTATTATTATTATTATCATCATCATCATAAACTTCCAAACTTCTCAGTGGAGCCACTTGTTAGATCCTTAATAAGGACCAAGTATTTTGGTAATTATACCAGCTGATCAGACCTGCCTTACACTTAGGGTCGTGTTGGGTGGATGTGGGCGTCATTATAATAATGACTGGCCCCAGGGGGGTTGAGAAATGAAGTACGATTTGGAAATCCTATACCAGTACTTGTTCCGGGGAAGGGGAACGCTTGGAAATAACGTAGTGGCTCTAACATTTGAAGTGGTAAATTAAGATTTTGACAAAACAATCTTCTCGGACAATAAGACGTGTCAGTTGCGGACAGAAGTCAGACGTTTCGGAAACTATCTCCGCTTCCATCATCAGGGGCATCGCCGTGAAAGCTTCGAATCTTGATCAATTGGAGGCATTTGCAACATCGAAGGCGCTCATGTGTATAAACACCACGCCGGGAAAGCTTCGGAGGGGCGAAGGGGTGTTCAAGAAAGAAACCTCTGACCCTTTCGAAAATCGGATTTCTGAGTCTATCCCTAAGTAAATCGTAGTAGTTGGGTAGCCATGGTAATCAAGGTAGCCTAGGGATTCTCCACCCAGTACTTTCAGCGCTCAGAAACGTATTTATGAAGTTCCCATTATTTTGCTCGATTATAACCAAAATGTGTACTTTTAAACAGATATTATTTCGCTTATCTTTTTACTAAATTTCATGAAAATACGTTGTATTTCTAGGGTTGTTGCATGCGAATAGACAAACATTGCGCAGCTGATAGGCGTATTTTTGCAAGTTTAATTTTAAGTCGCCTAATAAAAGCTTGTGGGTGTATTGTATTACAACATGGCATCCCAGACATTCTGCAGTATAGAATAATTCTTAGTTCTGACCCCCAAAACCATATGGTTTATATATGATAGTTACGGAAGCCATAATTATATATACGTAGTTACTGAATTTTACAGACAAGTTTATTTATTGAAATCTACAGTGTTTATGGTTAAGTGACAGACCCATATTTTAATGTTTATAAATCTTCTTCCAGGGTGTCCAACTTATTTCATCTATACAGTTTCTGAAGCAACCTTCAGAAGCATTTGATCAGTAGACGTTCAGTGTTACGTTTGTATCACTAAGAAGCAACACAACCTTAATAATATTTATAAACTGAGTCCGTACCGCAAAGAAAACACAACGCTTCTCAATTACAAAAAAATCAGGTGATTTACGCTGTTTAAAGGTTGTAAATCGTACTAAACCCTCAAATGCAGTTTGCGAAAGAAGGAGTAATTTATTGTTGAAGGAGGTGGTACATTTAGTTACCACTAGCATATAAAGGTTTAATGAAAGCACTCTTTGTCCCATAACTTTGCGTCTGTTTTCATCCCTTATTTTTATTGGGATGTATAACGTTGACCGTTAAATTGCACTGCACTTGAAAGAAACACTAATTTTTGCTTAAATTACTTAAGCAATAACGTTGCAACTAGAGACAAAAGTACCTCCACTGAGCATTGTTCACGCTCCTAAATTTATCATTATAATTTTAATCCATTTAAAGACAATATTTTTAACTACAAGACACGTAATACGACACATCCTGAAATTAAAATTACAAAATACAAGTAGGCCTGCCTTGTATATTTTTTTTTTAAAGAAGCTCTCTCAAAAATTTCGTTGTACTTCTAGACTACGTAAAACAAATAATGATACGGACTGTAAATATAAACTACAAATTTGTATCTTATATGCGTCATGTTTGTGTTTGATTAAATATATTTATTTTGTACAGTCTATACACAAACGTTTGAAGTTTATTGGTGTTGTAAAAATTATATAATATTAAAACATTAATAATAATATAATATTTTACACAACAAAATGTTTTAATATTATATAATTTTTACAACACCAATAAACTTCAAACGTTTGTGTATAGACTGTACAAAATAAATATATAAACTACAAAGTTTTCCCGGATTAAAAAAAATATCGATTTCAAAATAAGCATGTTAAAATTTTCACCATCTAAGCACCTACAATTAAAAATGAAGCACACATGTTCTCTCTCCCCAATCCCTTAGCTTTTACAATTTTCCAAAACGCAGGCTCAGTCTCTCTCTCTCTCTCTCTCTCTCGTTAAATGCTGGCGTAGGACGCGAAAATCGCCTTGCATACCCGCATATTACATCATAGTTTAAGAGCTTGCATTCTGTAATATCGCGGGCTCCAAAACAGCGTACCACTTCGAGTACTGGAGTAGAATACATAATAATTCCCTCACGTACCCCCTCCGCCCCCTCTTATATACGATTTTGAGTGCAGTGTGGATGGGTTAAGTCTCCGTTTAGAGGCATCTCAGCGTCCACTTACATTATAACGCTTACTACTCGGGTTGGCTGAATATTTAATGGGTCTTTATCCAGTGACGCTGCTTATCCTATGTGTGTGTGTGTGTGTGTGTGTCTTTAGTTCAGTAAGACGCAAACCAAGGTCTCTCTCTGACACCACCGTCTCCAGAATAATTAATCTTTAGACATAGTTCTTTGCATCCAAACCTATACTCATAGGGATTGTATATAATTTGGAAACAGAGAGAGTTCAAATAAGATTCCTTCAAAAACGGAGGCTTAAATGGGAGTATAATATTAAAATTAATCTTAAAACACTAGGATATGAGCGTCTACCTCTAGGTATGGATATTTGGCTGGGTATAGTAATGAATCATCAGGTTTCAAGCGGGGATTCTTTGACCGGATGAGCGATTATTTTTAAATTCTCAAGAAATAATTTGCTTTTGCTGTATGAGATTACTTAAGACAACTAAACTGACTGGAAATATAGGCTATATTTATACATACAGAGTAGCTTTATGGTATAAAGTCTTCAGGTAAAGAAACAATGTAAAATAAAATGATAGAGAAATTGTGAACGGAAAAGATCACTTCTTGAAAGTATATTCAAATAAATGTTGTCCTGTCTAAGGTTGTGGGATATTTTAGGGCTATGTTTGGATTAATTCTAAATATATACGTAATCTCATAGAATGTGCGTGTATGTTAGTGTGTGCCGATGAATGGATCTGCATTAATCAGCTGTCCGATGGCTAAATTGTAAGGTACGAGTACATTTATGAGGTCGCATATCGAAATATATCATATGCGATACAGATATAATAGGGTAAAACTATGGATGGTTCAAGTAATACGTTCTTTAATTATTAAAGCGATATTAACATTCTGTTGCTGAAAATAAAATTGTTCCCTTTGCTTGTTTCTTACGACGTTTAAAATTTCCCAGACTTTCTCATCTCAACGAATAACAAAATATATGCTGTAATGAATATCCAGTGTTTCCGGGTGCCAGGTCCTTGACTTAATATAGAATATACCTGTAGGTACAATGTCCTTTTGCTCCTTCGTTTGAGGTAACTGATAGATCTTTCTGAATGATTTAACAAGTTACACACCCTGCGACTTGACACCCTAATTTCGATAGTCCACTGTATTTACCCCAATCCTATAATTCATTCCGACCCATATTCAAACAACCCCTGCCCAAAGAAGGAAACTCATGGCCAATAATAAAGCAAGGACAGTAATTACTGCTTGAGAGACACGATTTTGATGGTGCAGTAATGCAGGGTAGATCCCCCATCCTGGGTGACTCACCGGATGTTGAAGGGGAAGATAGTGGGAAGTTTACCCGGAGCCTGTGATTGGCTGTTTTCCAGGAGGTCATATATGCCAGTTGTGGCAAGTGTATTTGTCATATGAATAACATAATCAAAGTCCAAATATGGATTTCGGACCTGCGACCTATTTTGTTAGGGGTTTAAGAAATTACATGTTATTATCGTGATACTACATTTTGATTCATTAGTTATTCCACTTTATAACCATTTCATATTGAGAGAAAAAACTCAAGTTCTCTTTAATTAATTTGCGGGAGAAGGAAGAATACAATATTTTCTGAATATAACGATTTGAATGTCTGCTTTATTTTCGAATGAACGTAATATCTTATTCTGTGTCCCACTGCCTTCACGAACTTACATATCTGTTTTGTTAGACCATTTAAGACTTATGAAGGAATAGTCCTTTTAAAATATACCACAATCTCAAACAAATTAAACGTGTATAAAACTTTCAGCATAATTGCTGAAGATAAATCAGGGCTCCACAAATACAATTTTAACTCACGAACCACAGTTTTTCCATTTTTTTATAATACACTTATCACCAGTCGTTGGCCTTACATTTCTTTGATAACGTGCATTGTCTCTTCTTAATATTTTCAAAGCCTATTTGTCGATCGCAAAGCCTATAACTACACAGGACAGCAGAAAATAGAAAGCCTAGGACAAACATTTATGCCTCCAATGGGATATGAACCCACGGTCCCAGTGACCAAGCGGCAGACCCACGCCTTAAACCCCACACCGCTGAGATCGACTATGTCGTCCTGGATTCACTATAAATAAATTATATATATAGATATAAAAATGAATAGTCAGTAATGATTGCAGTTAGTTCAGTTTTGTTCTAAACTGTAGATAAGGTTTGGTCCTTCGTATGTAATGCACAAGCCCTGGTTACAGAAATCACTATGGCAACACCCTAAGCTTATACATCTCCATGTATTCTGCCTGTTTCTTAACAATCCATACATCACTTGTTCTGTCCGCTCCCCCCATACAAGAATGTTATACTTTGCTCTGTGTTACGAATAGGTCAGTCGCAGAAATCTTCAGAAAAGGGATGACAAATTGCAGTAAATGGGCCAAGCACGGCTTTAAACAGAATTTCCCATGGCTTTGTTGTGTCTGATCGCATTTATGGAACAAAGTTTTAAACTAAGTCTCACCTGTTACAAACATGTTATTTTTTTAAAAAAATGAATTACACACACGTGGCATTTTATACGATAATAATACATCAGATCCCATGAAATTAGGTATTTATTATTATTTAGTGTTCTGTCTGACGACAGGTCCATATGAACAGGATCCTTCGATCCTTTTCTCGGACTGGGACCTGTTCATATACGTTCTTGGCAGATGATCCAGAAGTGGTTTGCCATTGCCTTCTTCTGTGTGTGAATGGAGTAATTGTTGGGATGCCACGGAGAAACCGGGGAAGCCCCCGGAGGAAAACTCCGTGTTGCCTAGACCACGGCCTTGCCCAACACAAGTTATAAATTCGGGCACCGCCGGGAATCGAACCCGAGACCCCCCAGGATTACAAGGCCAGCGTTCTAACCGCTAGACCACCTCATCTTATTATTATTTGGTGTTCTGTCTGACGACAGGTCCATATGAACAGGATCCTTCCATCCTTTTCTCTTCTCGGACTGGGACCTGTTCATATACGTTCTTGGCAGATGATCCAGAAGTGGTTTGCCATTGCCTTCGTCTGTGTGTGAATGGAGTAATTGTTGGGATGCCACGGAGGAAAACTCCGTGTTGCCTAGACCACGGCCTTGCCCAACACAAGTTATAATTTCGGGCACCGCCGGGAATCGAACCCGAGACCCCCAGGATTACAAGGCCAGCGTTCTAATCGCTAGACCACCTCATCTTATTATTATTTAGTGTTCTGTCTGACGACAGGTCCATATGAACAGGATCCTTCCATCCTTTTCTCGGACTGGGACCTGTTCATATACGTTCTTGGCAGATGATCCAGAAGTAGTTTGCCATTGCCTTCTTCTGTGTGTGAATGGAGTAATTGTTGGGATGCCACGGAGGAAAACTCCGTGTTGCCTAGACCACGGCCTTGCCCAACACAAGTTATAAATTCGGGCACCGCAGGGAATCGAACCCGAGACCCCAGGATTACAATCATTTCGCAGTACAATAATTGTTTTATTGATTTATTTGTTGCTTATTTAATGACGCTCTTTAGCTCAGATTTTGTAGCGTCCAGTGATAGGATGATTAGTAAAATAATAAATCGGAAAGGATACGGAAGGAAGCAGTCGTAATCTGTCTCCAGTAAGAGAGGAATTTCAACCATACGTTCTCCTGAAACGTACAAGATTATATGACGTCACAACCCATAAGACGACAATGTCATTTTCACGACCGTGAAAACGTCAGTTGTTAATTTTCTTCTGTTGATTGTTTTATTTTAAGATAACGGAAAAATTGCTGAATATTTTTAGGTTTAGTTTACTGGTAGAGTTATTTATTAAGCTTAACTAAATACCACGTTATAAGGATGTGGGCGGAAGTTGAGGTTAAGCTCCATGCTTTTATTAACCTCTGACTGGATGGAGATGAGTGCCCTGTCCTCTTTTATCTCCGTGAAAATAAATTCTGGTTCGTATTGGATAGGAAAATGGATGGCCCAGGACCTGGCATAGGACAATATATGCTAACAAAAATATCATGACTGAGAAAAAAAAATTGTAATGGATTTGATTCAGCGACAGCGTTATTGCTTTATAGAATTTACTGGGAGCAATTATATGACTGCTAAATTCATAGTGGTTAACTTTCTGAACGTGTTTAATTTTCAGTAATCGGTTGCTGTGGTAACCGAATCAATCAAATCACTTTGCCAAATTTATACCGCGGAATATCATGTTAATTCTGTGATAGTCTGTATGGGATGAGTATTTGACTTTTATTCTACTAGTATATAGAAATATGACAGTATTAGATTACGATTATGGCCGTAATCTAAAATTCGCCTTTGTCCCGACAAGTGATTGAATTATAAGTAAGAAAATTTTTTGAGTCCTTTGCTAGTTTTTCCATGGCGAAAAGTTTGACATCCCTGTAACATGTTCCTAAGACGTAAGCGTATATATATATAATGCAGGAGCAGGGTCTATTAAATTCTTTCACTAAATCATCGATGTAATAAATCTTGCCTTCTCTCTCACTACTCCGTCCTCGAGTTATTACGCATTGCCCAAGGGAAGTTGCGCGCACGATGGAGTTTGGGTTATGAACAAAAACGAAGGGAGGAAACTTTAACTTCGACCTTCTCCAACATTTGCATGCTTAGTGATCTTTCTTCCACGAGGTATATCGCTTTACCTTTGCTCCTGTAAACCTCAAAGCTCATCTAAATAATGTTTTAAGAATCGAGTCCGTACCACAAAGAAAACACAACACTTTACCATAACAAAGATCAGTCGGCTAATGCCGTTTAGGGGAAACATCGCTGTTCATTGAGGCTAACACAAAAGCCATAAATGCAAATGGTATCGTTATTTAATCTTAAAGTCATATAGTTGTCATTTTATCGTTGTTTTTTTTTTTAAAGTTTTAAACCGCAGTTACTCGCCGTGTTTCAGTAAGTTATCAAAAATACAGTGTGTCCCAAAAAGATGTATAAATAGAAGCAACTTTTGAGGCCGCTTACCCTCCGCTGTCAACTGTGTCACGAACCTAACAGTGGCCATTTTGAACACCTACACTAGATTCGCTAAAACATTAAGTGCCAATGCTGACGTATGTAATGGGGTTTATTTTATTAAAAGTCTTTATTTTATTCATTGAATATGTGTATATGTTTTTGGACACTCTTTATATGGTCTTCATAATAACGGAGTTCAGGAAAAAGATAATAATATAATTAATTTATTAATTCCTGACATGTCTAAAATTCGCTGTAACTGAACGATGTAAGAATCTGATAAAAATCACATGAAGAGGTATTTCATAATGTTTACTCTTTTATTAGATATTATTATGGTAATAAAATTTCGCATAATGAAATGAGCTATAAATTAGCACACGTGTTACAATTAGAAAACGCTTATAAACTTCTACTTATTTATTATTTATTTAGTGTTCTGTCTGAAGACAGGTCCATATGAACAGGATCCTTCCATCCTTTTCTCGAACTGGGACCTGTTCATATACGTTCTTGGCAGATGATCCAGAAGTGGTTTGCCATTGCCTTCTTCTGTGTGTGAATAGAGAAACCGGGGAAGCCCCCGGAGGAAAACTCCGTGTTGCCTAGACCACGGCCTTGCCCAACACAAGTTATAAATTCGGGCACCGACTGGAATCGTACCCGAGACCCCCAGGATTACAAGGCCAGCGTTCTAACCGCTGGACCACCTTGGCTTCTAGTTATAAAATATAAATGGATGAGACCTCTTGGGAGACCAAGACGTAGGTCAGAAGGTAATATTAAAATGGATCGTACAGGAACAATGTGTAACAATGTGGAATGGATTCAAATGGCTCAGAATAAGAATATGTAATGGGCTGTTGTGAAGACGGTAATGAACTTTGGGATCCATAAAATTCGTGAATTTTCTTAACCAAATCGACTACTAGCTTTTGAATGACCCTGTGCTAAAGGGTGAACCTACTTCACCGATAAAGAAAGATGTTGAAAGTATTTTTTTAACACGTATTGACTTCAGAGTTGATTGGTTAGTTCCTTACATAAATGGGACAGGCTAACTTCACAAATGTCCTCGAGAGTTTTCCGCCCTACAGACGAATGAGTGTCGCTATGAACCTAGTAAGGCTTCGGGCATGGTTGTTCAATTACATGCAGAATTCACCATGTGAGGACACGAGGAGCTCGGTTTCCAGCGGCACAGATGGCAACCTGGGTAACGCTAATCTACAGAAAGATCTTCCTATCTCATATGAGGGGACCCTGGCTTTTCTCAAACTACAACCTGACCATCTGGATTGCCGCACTCTGTCCATATTTTCAGGATATTAGCTTAGGAATAAGTATGGTTTCATAGACTCTTGATGTATACAAATTTCGTGGATTTCCGATTTGATTCCGTCACCATAAGACAGTGACAATGAGTTTCTCATAATTAAGTTTATAATATAATTCTTTTTAATACGTGACTACTTTTTGAAACCTTCTTTTGTCGAATGTAATATTACAACATATCACAAGCAGAATATATGTATTTAATATTTCACGGGGGATAACGAAGGAAGGTTGTTGATTATATATCATAAATGCAGTTAGAAATGCTATATTAAACATTTTTAATATATCAAATTTATTAATACACTACCGTACAGCAATTTTTATAAAATTTATTTGTAATTATGGATTAAGATAATTCACCAAGAAGCATAATTAATATTTAGGAATTTACGTCGCAGTTTCTATACAGATGGAAGATCTAATGGAAATCAAGTGTCATACGTTCCACAGATATTTATTATTTGCTATAAATATATATGTCAGGAAGTCCGTAATCTACGATCCTCGAATATAAGTCCATAGAAACAAAACGAATCAATTTATGTTGTGGTAAACGTGCAATTGGCTTCTGTTCCTTTCCTTAGATAACATGGACATGAAATGTATGCTTCTTACATGCAGAGTGGTTGTGTTTTCTTCTTTGTGATTAATTTTGGTGGTTGTCCGACGTGGTTACTGCAGAACAACATGGTAGGATTACTTGGGGATGCTTCAGCCCCACATAAACACAACTTTACAGTGTAATCCCTTCGTCCGTACCGGCTGAGCCACTGTAAACTGTACTCTGGAAGGAATTTTGCAGTTCTCTTGACAGTTTCCGTGCAACGAACGTTCACAGACAAGTTAAATTGGAATTCGTTACTTTCAGCTACTCGAGGTAGGCTTAATATTTTTAGCGGCAATTTTATAGAAGAACTTCAAGTGTAAGCCTACTGATTACCACAAAATTCTCCGAAGGATACGTTTAAAAATATTACAATCATACAAAGTAAAAATGTAATTAGATTTTAACAGGTAAATTATTTTCTCATTATCTTGGTCCCTCTTCATTATTCCTTCCATACCTTAATCTTCTTCTATCCTTTATGTTTTACATCTTTACAGTCTTTTCCATATCTTTCTTCTAGTAATTTATCACCTTTTCTTGCAAACGTATTACTGTTTTCAGTTCACAAATTTTGTTAACTGGGCTTTGTAAATTAGTGAATAGATTAAGCGTCAATATTCTTTGAGATTTTATGGTATAGATTAAAGCTAATCCATTTCATGGATGGTAGAACAGAAAACTTATCTCGCGTCTTTTATATCACGACGGTAGAAAAGTGTGTGGACTGTGCATTGGTCTGGTCCAGAATACGGCCCAGTTTCGAACTCTTGTGAACAAGATAATTATCTTTCGTTTCCATCTAAGGTGAGAAATATATTTATCACGTAAGCGACTGTTAGGTTGAGAAGTATTCTGCTTTGCAGTTACCAATAACAGTATTACAAGTGAATATGATGTAATTAAATATGTTAATTTTCCTTTGTTTTTGCTGAAAAGATTATTTTAATATATTCTGTAAATATTAATGAAAGAAAATATGATTTATGATGCGCTGACAAAGATTTTTTTCTTTGTGAGTACCCAAAGTAATTGTTTACGTATTTAATTACTGAGACCTACATTTTTTTTAGAATGTCCCTAGGATAAACAAAGTTCAGATACGTCCTCCTTTATGTACTGATAAAGTACAACGTGGTTCTCTTATTAAAGTTGATATTAAGGTTTCGCTACTACAGTTACGCTGGTCGTGCTGCTATCTTCGCTTGTCTGTAAGGAGGCTGAGATTCCAGCAGGGAAATCCTGAGGGAAAACTTGGTTCTGTGTGTACAGCATTGGTAGCCTTGTTAATGCAAAGCAGCAGCTATGAGACTGTTGAAATTAAGAGCACGAACTGTGGGACCGCTTCTGATACGGGTCATTTCTCCGCCTTAAGTCGTCTCATACCCTCAGACAAACTTGTGTGTGTGTGTGCCGTAGTTTAAAGTTAGAAGTCGCTTTCACTGCAAATCACAAGTATTATACTGTAGAGTTGCCTGCCCAGAGTCTCCTGTTACAAATATTTTTTAACAGCGTGCTTAGAACATTACCTCCTTCAGAGCTTTGAAGCTCAGTGGTAACTATATGTACCGCCTGCTTCAAAAATCAGAAACTCTTCATTACGTATTTATGAGTTTGTAAACAGCGATCATTTCCTTAAACAGATTAACCAGTCTTTCTTTTAATCGTGAAGTGTTGTGTTTTCTTCGCGGTACGGACGGAATTCTTAAATATTTAGACGAGCTTTGGCTTCAGGAGTAGTCAACACGTGATTCTAGTTTACGGTCAAAATATTTTTTGAAAGATTAATTGGCAATACATTCTCTGTTTTCGGTAATAATCATGGTTTAGGTATGTGCATATATTACGTCAATCTAAAGTATTCTATATATAATTTTATATAATATAATAAGAAAAAAAAATGTAAACCATAATTTCAAATCCCGTCGTGTTGATGTAGGCCTGTGTTCGTTTTATTGTGTTGATCATTGAAACACAATAATATTTTTGAAAACGAATCACGTATATCATTATTAATAAACAAATAAAAACATTTTCACTCTTGCGAAAATAAATTCAGTACGCGGATACAAATTCGTAGTTCGTTTTTTTTTTTTTGAGTGTGAATTATATATTTGGTCACAACTGACATTTGTACACAACATGAATATAAAATACTTACTAAATTCACAATAACATTCATAATACTGCTGTAGATGTACGGCCATCCCATAAGACGACAATCATCGTATTATATCTTAATGTGAATTGTCTGTTAAAGTGTCCAGTGTAGAATGTCGACATTTTTAATAAA
Organism: Zootermopsis nevadensis; assembly: GCF_977971745.1. Lineage (NCBI taxonomy): Eukaryota > Metazoa > Arthropoda > Insecta > Blattodea > Termopsidae > Zootermopsis > Zootermopsis nevadensis. The sequence continues at coordinate 2,668,746 of NW_028259143.1, forward strand.
GCTGCCGAATATTAAATATGATAAACGGTTTTCGAGGTTACATGCGTACAGACGGGTGGACGGAAAAATGGAAAAAAGCTAGTAAGTACGAATTTTTACAAATTTCGGATGTGAATTAACCTAAAAATGTGAAATTAGGAAACACAGATAGGCTGTTCACTTCCTTTGCTTGTTCCGGTCGCCAAAATGTGACAGAACTTCCTGGGACTTGAAGTGCACGAGGCCACGGATGATTCCGGAGCTCCGCCCGAGATTCTAGTCACGTGTCTCTGCTCCGGGTGACATATTTATGATATTTCTTAGGAACTACGTCCTTCCTTCCATTCTCTGTTGCATTCTCGCCGAGTAGGGCATGGCTGTGTGTGGTTACCGCACTTGAAATACGGCGAAACATCGTACAGTGTGTTCGTACGTGTTCGAAACTCACTTGTCGTTCTGTAGTTCTGGTGGGGTCAGGACTGTTCCGTATTCAGAATTTACAAGTTGCTAAAAATAATTCTTTCCCTAGTGTTGATATAAACGCTGGAATTATATGACCCTTCCACGTACGTTATAGGGTTATTTCTTTCGTGACAGACCTGACATTTTCGACGTGCTGTGTGTATCTTTGTAGATATTCCGGGGGGTATATAAAAAAATATGTAATAGGAAGTATAATATTGTCTTAAATTTTTGTTGGTCTTGGAACTACGTAATCACACGGACGTGTTGTATTTCATGAGATAAAAAAAATTAGGTTTACTGACCAAGCTTCGTTCAAGACATGGAATTATATGCGTTAAGTAACTAATTTAACTGTTAAGAGTTATGTTCTGTTGAACGATGAAGAAACCTTTAAGAATGTTAAATCAGAATAGTTCTGGGAAGAAAGTGGCCTCGCAAATGCTAAAACAAAGTTTCTCATCTAGGGTACTTTGACAGAATAGCAACACATGTGTGAAAATGCGACTCAACGATTTGAATTATTACATATCTACACATTGATTAATTTTGTGTCATCCCAGATACTGTACTGACATCTTAAAATGTTTTGATGTAAGCCTGAATTTGAAACGCCTTATATAGTTTAATATAAAATCACGACCTGCTTTGAGATGGATCTGTCACATAAGCAGTTTCTGCGTTCACACTCACAATCTTGTATTAATCTACGCATAAAATTCTACGTATATGCGCACTCATTAACGAAAACACTATTTATTCTGCCGTAAATATGTAGTTACACTGTGTTTATTTAACGAAGCTGTCAGATTGTAAAGACTGTAAGATTATTATTGTGGAACATATTGTAAATTACGCGGATTGAAACATACGAGGCCTAATTAAAAAATATTATCTCGTCATTTTTATCCAGCGTCTGAGAAAGAGCATAAACAAATCAGTCATAATTGTTTGTCTTTAGGCAGAGTTTTGAACCCAGAACACACATAAAATGACGCAGGAATCCAAAGCAAACGACTACTACGTTCGATATGCAATACTACGAGAATCAGTTTGGGAAGGATTTGGAATGAATCGGTCGTGGCCTGTCCTGAAGATGGAGACAGTAAACTCAGAAGAGCATTGTCGTAATCAACGCCTTGAGAATCCAAAATCTTGCAGAAAAGTGTGTCAAGAAAGCATTACGTAATTGCGCACTAATTTCATGTCTTAATTTGTAACAGTACGTGATTTATATCTTAATTGCGTCATGTTTGTGTTTTATTGATACAATATTTTATTTTCCGTCTATACACAAACTTAAAATACAAAAAAATGTAACAAGATGCAGTATCTACTGGGAATGTTATAATTTTAAGTAATTTTAAACAACATTATTTTAAGTTTGTGTATAGACGGAAAATAAAATATTGTAACAGTACGTGAGTTGTGAAATTACTTTTTGGAAGAAATAAGAAGTAATTGCAAAGTTTTGTGTTTAAGTTCAGAAAGCCTTTACTTTCTGTTAAAAAATTATTGTGTTCATGTCTGGTATTTTGAGAACCTTTGCCCTCGCGTGCTTAAGGCCGACGTCCAAACATTTAAGTCCGTAACGGGGTAGAAGGCAGTGCGCGATGCGAAACTTCTGAAGACGTCTGAGCGTTGTTACCGTTTCCTTCCCTTGCTTAAACGTAAGAAATTGTAGAAACAAAACATCTCCTTGCTCTTTTCGTAAGTGATTAATCCCCCCAGTACACAGAAGTTTAATACGACGTACCCTGTTAAAAATTTCAAACTGCATACGAATCAAGATTAACAACATTCCTTTTTTGTTCAACGACCATAAAATTAATCCTTTCTCCCCTTTGTTTCCCCTTCACAAACCATTTTTATTTACCCCTTCTACTTTACTACCCCTTATGTTAGTTGCACTGAGTATCAGTGCAAAATTCCCCAAGGATAAAGAACGGTTAAGTAGGAGGGGTTGGTCGTGGGGGGGAAATTCTGAAAAGAACGGAGTAGGATGCAGGGCAATTAGACATTAGTCAGAGGTTGATTTGCATTTTGTAACTGTATGGTTCGCGAGGGTTATTAACCACATCTAGCAGCAGGGTTACGACAGAATTTAAAGGTCGGTAATTGAGCAGTATTTATTTGAAGAAGGGTTGTGATATATATAGTTGTTATTAACTGCTATTAGTAATATACACAGCTCATGATCTCAAGCCTTACGCTTACAATAGCCATCAATGTGTAGTTTACAAAATGTGTGGTTTCTTTGCATCCAGAGATCTCTGAAACCATTAAGATGAATTCAAACCAAACAGTTGATAAAGCGTCAAAATATGATCGTAAACAAAGCGTGTTAGAAACAAAAGACTTTAGTTTGTTTTTGTTTTGAGAATTAAAGTGCTGTCTTTTTGAAGTTGAAGCTCGTATGAATTATATTTAAGAATTCAGTCCGCACCGCGAAGAAAACACAACGCTTAACCATTACAGATATTAACTGGTTAAATGCTGTTTAAGGAAATCATCGATGTTTGCAGTGAGAGTAATGCGAAACCCGTTGAAGAAGGTGGGACGTATAATTAACAAGACATGGGAATTATGATTTCGTTTCAAAGTCTTGACAAACGCGTTTGATTCTGTTGGGATCAGTTCATGAACATTTTAAAATGGAATGAGGATTTACAGGTAATTGCACAATTATTTAAATCAGTCCTTATCTCTGTGTACTGAGTCACTCGCCAGTATGACCAGCGTAATCTCATGGGGAACATTTGCCAAGTCGGTGACGCGTTACGAAACGTCATCACCAAAACGTCACACTCTCTCGCAGAAGGGGGGAAGTTGGCGGGGGTGGACACTACATGTGTCAGGATGGGGCTTCAAGTCCGGGTTACATTAAAAAATCTCCCATTTAATGACTAAACAGTACATTGTTTTTGAAAATTTACAGTATAAATATACTCATTGAAATGTTTATGACTTTAGGCAAAGAATTTGAATTTTACGTTGTTAAATCAGAAACAAAATGGTTTGAGTGAGTCATAAGAAAGGAAAGTTATGGTTATATTTGTTATTATTTGATTTGTCTTATCCTATTACAAATTTTTGTAAAGCTGCCCGTAGTTGACAGCACTTACGAAACAAAACATTCAGCCATCTTTTGTCACGACCAAGAACGTAATCTATTATGTGTAACGCAGTCTGTTTTGGAGGTTTTGAAGGAATAAAGTGGCCGGGGCGTGCAGCTGACCATCACCACCATAATCTAATGCCGTGGTTAAGAATGCATGGAGCTGTACATCCACTCCTCCATACGTCTAAATATATGGCTCTTAATTAAGCATTTATAGGAAACGTTGTATTGACTTTTACCTTACGTAGGTACATTGTAATGTTCACAACTATACTTTTATGTTGGACGTTAACGAAATAACTAACAAGAAGATTTGGGGTGGGAACAAGGAATTTGCTCGTACAGGTCGAAAGATACAGAATTACGATCATGAACTTAAAAATCATTATAATTAGAAACAAATTGGGAATGATAGAACATAAAATACTAAGAGACTTCTACAAATTTCTGACACCCAAATCCCAAAAGCTCTGAGGGGTTGCCCGGTTTTAGAGCCAACTCAGAAAATCTGTTTTCCAAAATTCATCAATTTTTAATTAGGCAGACAGACTGAACAGAAGAACATCTGATGTAACATGGCCTAGGGGGGATGTTAGCTGGCAACTGACTCATCACATGAAACTCACCCCCAGGCACGCGACCCATTTAATTCACCCCAGTTCCCTCCCCCCCCCCTTCCCAAAATGTTTGATACTGTGTCTCTGGCTAGATGTCTGTCCATTCCGTTGTGTCTTGAGCATCCAACCTTAGAAAAGTGCTCCGTCAACGTTATTTGACTTCTGACCTCTCCATCTTAATATACAGACATCCATCATAGATGGCAGTGAGGAAGAGATTTGTTTGAATTCCATTACTACGCCTGGTGACTTGTGGGAGGAAATCTTTTCTTGTAAGATTGAAGGATATGGTACAGCAATATGATAAATAAAAGGAATGAGATATTTGCAGAGATTTACTATCGCGACAAAGAAGGAAATCCCATACGTCAAGAACTGATATAAAAAAAAAACACGTATTCACATTACAGCCGACGTTCAAACCTCGCTGCTCGCAAAGGAGAAAGTTAAGAAAAAATCAGAGTTATAATTTGGATTTCTAGCAAACTGTTGATGTCGACAGATCCCCTTGTGGTGTACGGCTGTAATAATTCTTCCTAACATCTTTCAGATCCTGGAATTCTGTGCTTTTGAAATTCTTGTCCTTAGGTTTTTGGCGGGTGGAGTTCATTATACGGCTAGTGTGTAAACGGTAATCCAAAGTTTCCTTAAATTAACTTAAGGATAAATGTGAGTGCAATTTTACCAAACATATTGGCCGAGTGGGCTATCCACTCCACCAGTCTTTTTGATACATCCCACTCGTTACTATTTCAAGATTTCAGAAAATCCCACCCTGAAGATGGCAACAGAAGTGCTTGTCGAAAATTTTGAGAACCTTGAACATTCGACGCGGATAATTTCCTTGAACCGAAGTACCACTTTTTTGATTGTACGAAGTTAGTTACTTCATCGGCACAGAAGGCGCTAAATTCTATTATTTTGTCAGCGTTAAATGCAATTTGTGTTGACAATTATTAAATATTATCTTCAAATAATACTGTAAAATAAGATAATAACTATATATATATGACTGAAAGTTGGATCAGCTTTAAAATTAAAACCTTAAAAAAGTTTGGACAAGTTTAAACATTAATTAACAAGTCACTGAAAATTGATGAATGTCAGAAATATAAATACAAACTTCGTTAAAGTTGTCACTGCTTGTTTTGATAACATTAGCATCAGAAACAGCTGTGTGACTGTTCTTGAAGTCAATGGTGTAACCATGAACGTGGTGTGAGCTCTAATTATTCTTGTAGATATCCGTACACTAAGAGAATTCATAACGGATGGGCAAATTCATTTTGTGAAAGTTTAGATTCCCAGGGCGATGGATTGTTACGCCGCGTAGCCTGCTAGAAGTTTACCGACGTTTCAGATGAGGTTACAGCCTCCATTTTCGGACCGGTTACGTTATTTAAGATCAATTGCTCGTCCACGGCTTATTTATCGCAACTGACGGTGGAGGCATTAAGCACCTCTGAAACGTCGGTAAATTTTTTCTACCCTAAACGTCGCGACAACCCAGAAGACATCCAAATGTAATTTACGTTAGTTATGATTACGCGAAGCATCACAGTCTGACCGAAGAAACTAATTTTGGTTGTTTGTAGAATAAACAGAAATCCGCCATGTTGATGGTTTACAATTAGTGAACTTTAAAAGAGTGAGCATTTTATGCAGAATATCTAAAGTGTTTGAAAACGAATAACCTGTTTCGTATATTATGTACGTTTTATATTATATTTGACAGCCGATCTATTGTTTCAGGTCACATTAAAGTCAATCATTTTGTTTTGTATCGGAAATCTATAAGGAATATAAGATCGACTATTGACATTTATAGTGTTTTTTTTTCTAACTAAAGGAATTTCAATATCGCAGTTTTAGAATGTACTAAATTTATTTTCATCCAGTGAACCCTACTTTGGCAATTTAATTTGCGTCCTATATTGAATTTTCTTACAATGTAAATTCGAAATAGTTACGGTAATGATGCATGATAAAGCGAATATAATGTTACTTGTTGCATTTATTTGTAATACCGTGGTACAATAGCTATAAAGTGTATTTATTTTTGTAAAATTGTTTCTTTATAACCAATATAGAAATTTACCGAGAGAAAATGAACAGCTTATAATATTTTAACATCTTTCAACCTTGCTTCAAATAAAAAACATGGAATATTAATAAAAGTTCTTATGTTTCGTACTTTACTTAAGGACGCTTTATGGCGTGCAGAATATTCATTGGGTTAAAGTGGGGTGACTACGAACGATGAATTGGCAAGTTAATAAAATCGGATAGGAGATTACACAATGAAAGCAAAAACAAATTTAGTAAGTTAATTCAATTATTAAAAGACTCTTAAGGAAAATGAATAGTAAAATTCTTTTAAATTAAAGGTATACTGTACTTGCGAGAGAGAGAGACGTCAGATTACGGGAAACAAAGGTAAAAATATAATGGAAGTGTAAACTTTAATCGATTCTTCTCATGACCTTACTCAAGACTGTGTAAATAGAATAAAATAATTAAATTAATTAGATATATTAAAGCAATTTGTACATAATACGATATTTGATATTCTAACAGCTGTGAATATATTATGGCTGGTCTTCCGGGTTGTGACGTTATGTAAACTGATAGATAGGTACCACGTTTCAGAGAGACGTACTGCCTCCATCTTCAACCCTGAAGAAGAAGGCAATGTTTTCCTCCGAAAAGATAATATTATGCTATAGTGCTAAGATCACACTAATATTGTTTAAGAATTTTGCTTAAATAATAGAATTTTTATCCGAGTATTGAATTATACTTTGTTTCATTGCGTGTGGTACTTACGAATAGCAACTTTTTCTGAATTTAGAATTTTTAGTCGTAGCACCATGTGTTTTTGAAAATAGAAGTCTCGAATTTTGTGTGCACTGTGCTGAATTTCTGTTACATTTTGTGCTATACATTTTGAATGCCCATTCCACTGAGTGAAAGCTTTATTATTCATAAAGTTAACTGCAAATTGTGTGTAGTCTATGTGTATTTGAATACCTGAACTTTGATAATTGCATTTCTCTGTACAAGAGAACTTGAGGAAAACCAGGGCCTGCGCTTTGGAGTTCGGATGGCGAGTGTTCATAAACTCGATCCATTATCCACACTTTTGCTTGTCAAGAACGGTGTAGCGCTGTCTATTCAACTTCAGGCATCTGATGGTAGAGGGTACTAAAATCCAACCCCGTGAAATTCGAACAGTGGCCGCACTTCACAGTCATGTACTTTGGTTATTATAATAAAGTCCGTACTCCCAGCTGACATGACCCATTTCGTGGCTACCGTTTATGGTTAGACCTCGAACTGAACGTGAAATCCAAGTTTTGGTTTCAGAAACATTTATCGCAGAAATTCTAGGAAAACCTTCTTTGGATTTCCAGCAAGCTTTGGTCATTTTTCTTTTCGGAAGTAATGGTTTTAAAAGTCACTGTAAGATAACATTTTAAAACATCAGCCGAGAATACAAACTTTAATCAAAATTACGATTTTAGGGTCTAACAACGACGTTATTATTGTGGGTTGTAGTACCATGTGGACTTGTTGGCAGACACGAACATTTTGGAGGAACTTACTAATTACATCTTCATGGTTGGAGGGTTATAAACAGAGGCATAACATAAGAAATTAATTATTATGAAAAGAATAATTAAGCGTAATTTCCTTCAGAAATAAACAGCGATGATTTATTTTTGTTGCAGACAGGCTGTATTATATTTTAAGCTTTGTTTTAAAATAAAATGAAGCCTAAACTCTGCGTTACACTTCATAGCCACAGTGTAGGTGGTATAATGCACAGAATGAAATTCGCAAGAGCGTATATTTTTAATAAGGCTATGAGTAGTAATTATATTTGAGGCAGAGTTTGTCCATATGCAAAACAATAAAATGTCACAGAGAATATGATTTTAAAGAAACGATTATAATGATAAAGAACCGATGAATTTAGAAATAAAAATATCTCATCGATCCTGGTATAAATTATAATGTTACAGCGGGGTTTAATTCAGGAGTAACGCATAGATTTCAATTCTCCTGAAGGCGTTTGAACTCCTACTTGTAGTTGTGAAATGAATGATTTTGCTGTAACGCTGAAACGTCTAATTTCCTTCTACCAATTTATCGTGTCACGTGTTAACATGGCATTTGTTCGTCTCAGAACATAAATACATGAAATGTGAGAAAGAATTTTTAATTTACATTTTTTTTTTTTTTTGAAAATATGGACATATTTTATAGTCGCTATTAGCCTTCGGCGCTTTTATCCCAAATATTTTTCTCATAGACATTTACGATACCTGTAACTTCAGTTCCTGCTTCTTTCATGCTTCTTGTTAAATATTTATGAGACTTGCTCTCCTTTTATGACAGCAGAATGTGATCTTTTCAGTAGGCAGTAAAATTCTAGACATCGGATGCGCAAACACACGAATCCATTTAAAAGTAGGCATGGTACACATTCCATCTTGCAAGTATAAAAAAAGCTCAGGTCGGAGGTAAATGATGCGTGGAACCAGCTCAATATGTCGCATTTTGAAAATCTGTGGGGGGGGGGGGGTGTGGGGGGTAATCCAAGACGCAGTTTGACGTGCCCTTGCGTAATGCAATATTCAGTTATGTGCTCCGCAGTCTGTCGGATGGAAGATAGTCTGTAGACGGTCTAAAGACTGATGATCGAATGAGAGATGATGATAAAATGTTGTCAGAGAAATAATTGTGATGAGCTTATTAGCTGGATGTAGTGAAGAAGAATTTACGTGGTTTTTAAGTCCGTAAATCGCAGGGTGCTGAAACCAAGAATGATGAAACGGACGGATCATGTAGATAAGTTACATACAGGGTGTTCCATAAGTCCAACGCCATATGAGAATCCTGTTATCAAAACAAGGAAGAATTTTAAAGGGAAAATTTTTGTTGCAAATCATGTATTTCTGATCTCAAGTTATTTTTTTAACGTGAATTAGAAAAAATCGCAGTGAATGGCGAACTGTCATTTCAAAGTCGTAAAATCGACATAATATCGTAATGAGACATGGGGTTTTTACGCGGTGTAAATGTGGATTATACCCTGAAAATGGATGCGATATTTTTATCCTGACGATTCTGCAAGGGGCCACAGCCCCATTGAGATTAATCCAATCCGCAAACTCGCAATGTATTACTTTAAGGTATGTTTCTATGTTATCTTATGTCTAACATCTGAGTGTTAGGAAAGGTCGGTATTCTCTTCAGGTTTTCTGATATGCTTGTATAAATTTATATGTACGTTCTGTAATGTATTTAGTGTTTCTCTTTGAATGTTGTTACAACAGTCAGACACATGTTTCGTGGGTAAGTAATTTAAAATAATAATAATAATAATTACTCATATTACATGTAACGGTTAATTCTGTGTCACCTACAAAATTGAGTCCTGCAGTGTAAACACTGTAACTGTTGTCATTTTGAATGCTTTAATTAACTCCGGCCTACTGTTTCATGTACGCTGTGAATGTAATATTAATTTACATGCAGCTAACATTATCTGACGACGGTCGTCGAATTATTTATTATTTAGTGTTCTGTCTGACGACAGGTCCATATGAACAGGATCCTTCCATCCTTTTCTCGGACTGGGACCTGTTCATATACGTTCTTGGCAGATGATCCAGAAGTGGTTTGCCATTGCCTTCTTCTGTGTGCGAATGGAGTAATTGTTGGGATGCCACGGAGGAAAACTCCGTGTTGTCTAGACCACGGCCTTGCCCAACACAAGTTATAAATTCGGGCACCGCCGGGAATCGAACCCGAGACCCCAGGATTACAAGGCCAGCGTTCTAACCGCTAGACCACCGTGGCCTCTCGTCGAATTATACCGAACCAAATTTTTTTTTGTGTCTAATAAACTTCGGGCTTACATTTGGGTATACACACAAATTCAAAGTTGTTAATGAGTCGCTTTACCGAGACAGTTTTTATATACTTTATTTTGACTTTAATATTGTCTTGTTTCTTACTATGGCTTGGTTATAAAATCACATATAAAGTGTTCAACTGTGTATCTGAGGTTACGTTAATCTTCGCCGTTCATATGATTTGTCCCCTTTCTTAATCAATAAATTAAATGTTTCAGCCATGGCTGGGGAAAGGGTGTCGTAGAAATGACGTAGTTGCATTGAGTCACATGTTTGGCTTCAAACTACAGTTGAACTCCCCTCCAGTTATTTGCCACGCCGTTAATTAAGGGTTAACAGTGGCTTGTTGTCACCTGATAGGGTGGGTTGGGGGCATTTTAGGGTTTCGTAGGGTCAGGCGAGAAGCATGACGCCGGCCATCTAAATGCTTAACCGGGAGGTCTTTAGGGAAGTTCACGAAACAACGCTACCATTTTTATCCAGAATTTAAAATTATATCCCTGGAGACGTGCAGAGAGACTGAAATTGTGGTATTTTTACCTTGAATACGAAGTTATATTCTTCATATGCGACAGTTGTTATCATGATACTAGTCTACTACGTATTTATAATTTTAATTTAAGTTTGTTTATTTATATATCTGGTAACTGGCAGTAAGCTGTATAGTGGAATATATTCAGAAAATTAATAATACCTTGGAACATACAGTTTTCTTAATTTACATGACGCACAGAACAGTTAAAAAGGGACGACTGACTTTCCTTAAATGTTTTACAAATGTAGACTAACATTTCTTGGGAATTGATTCAGCTGAAGGGTTTAGCCAGCCCTCAGTGACTAACCGTTATCTGCTGAAACTTTCTGGTTGAGTCACAGCGAGTAAGAATGAGTTGGTGATGAGTCAGACTTGTGTGATACTTCTTGATATTAGTTGTATATCAGGGCTGTAATACGGTATTTTGTAGTGTGAAAATGATTTGAATGACGCACATGTAAGAGTGTTTTTGCCATCTTCGTATTATATAAACAAAAACTAAGGCCCACTTTGTGATCATATACGTATGTGTTTTGGCGATAAAGAGTTACTCTCGGTTACTTAACCGGTTTAAATAATGCTGAAACAAATATGTGTCGTATTCACTATTATCCTTCATTTGTAAAATTTTCACCAGAGAAGTTCCCCCTTTAGAATTTTATTAACTGTGTTTTTGCGATTTGCAGAAAATTCACATTTAAATATGAACCCGAAATTATAAGACAACAACGAAACCATACAGATAAATTGTGAACTAATTAATTCGAGCACAGCGTTTCCTCAAGACTCAGTTTGATTAATGTTTTACCATTTACCTCTTTATCTTCCTGCTTGCCTTTTTCTGTGGTTTTTCCCAATAAAAATGTTGTATCCTTTCTCTGTTTCCCCCCATTCGTAATAAATCTTCTGGAGTCGGTCGCCCTAGTAGGCTTTGAGTCTAATACATGCAATTGACTAATTTTCTAATTTCCCCAGTTAATTAATGTGTTTACTTTCTGATGTCGTATTCTTCAATCTGTTTTCAGACTTCTTATCTTCTCCGAGTGAGATGTGAACTTTCACACACAGGAAACAGCGGTTGAAATTAAACATGTGTGTGTTTCGAAATAAAATGTCTGCACACAAAATTAAAAGCCCGGAATCCTGATAACTGCAAAACTCCTCATTTATTCATCCAAGGAATTTTTCCGAGGCGACGTCTAGTTCTGTCTGGAATTAATCCGCTATTCCCGTTATTTATCCCCTGACGCCAACACCGAGCCACTCCCTCCCCTATCCCCCAGCGTCACAGTTCATCGCTTCTCCCCCCTTTCCTTTCCTTTCCTTGCTGTTCTAGCCCTCCTCTTATCTGCTCTATCCATTATTTTGAGTCTTGTTCGTCTCTTCTATTCATTACTTCCTTCCTCCATCATCCCCCCTTCACCCTCCGTACTGTCACGTCCCTCCTCTGTGTGTCTTCTCTTGTTTTCACGACTTCCTCTCCATATCTTAACTCATTCTCTATTTCAATTTAATCCTGCAAAAGTGACCTAACTTTGAAACATCGAAGAATTTGTCTCTCTTTTAAGTTCAAATTTCTTTGGCAGATAAAAAAGTTTTTGATTCGAAGTCTTGAGGACAGACAAGTGTTAAAATGTGAAAAATAAAGAGTTAAGGAGCGAAGAAAATTTTATGTTTGTGACTGATTTATATTTTCAGAGCTTCACCTTTCCTTGAATTAGGGCATGTGAGATTGGCGAGACATGTAGCACGCTCAGATAAATTATAAGAGCAAACAATGTTTTATCCAGAAAACGTAGAAGGAAAATAGTAATTGTTTCCTAGGCGTATACAATTAAATGGAAGGATAATGTTAAATGTTAATGTCTAATTCTAAATTGGATTGAACTGGCTTAAGACAGAGCGTGGCGGCAGGGTCTTGTAACTAGAAAATGAACTTTCGTATCTCATAAAAGGTCACGGTATTCCTTATCGGCTTCGTAAGCATGTCTTTTTGTGTGCAGTTGATTTTAATTAGGAGATATTTCAGCTTCTCAAGTCGGCGAATATGAAGATGACTTGTCTTCTGGGATTTTAGAAGTTTACAGTCAATAAAAATTCTACGTAGTTATTTCACATAATAATATAACCTCTGTTATTACGGCTTGTAAAAATGTAAATAATAATCTAATTTCTTCTTTGGTTGATCATACTGTATTAATAGACGCAGAAATATGTTTTATTTTTATCCTGAAGTAACCAGTTCGATTCTCGAATTCATTATCGGCTTCTAAGTTACAATCAGGATCTGTTAAAGGGTACGACTTTCAAATGTTCTTTATTTGCATTCACTTCCGAATTTTTATCTCTGTAACCTTGAAAGCTGAAACGTCTTTGTTAAATAACCAACCTGCCTCTAACCGGATATTAAGTTTTGAGATTCTAGGCCAAATAGGTGTGCCACTATAAGCTTGACCACTTCAGACACTGCATTAAAGTCATTCTGTTACCGGGTTGTGAATTCGCGAAGCCCCACTACCAAACCCACGTATGGCTTCATGAAATCTTAATTAATGATTTTGTTCTTATGGGTTTTGTCGCCGTGTATATTCGTCGTTAAATAACAACGTATCGGAGAATCATACTGTCTAGATCGTCAGCCCTGAAGAAGGAGATAATATGTTCATCCGAAATGTTGTTATATCTTAAAAATAATATTTAATTTTTACCTGTACATTATTAAACAAATATCAACATAATCCCTCAGTAGCGTAATTTTATACTTAAAAAATATTCAAATTTAGTCTTATATTTAACTAAAAACTAGCTTTGTTATCATTTATATACGTTCGTATTTTTCGTCTTTGAGATAAATTTCACCTCAATTTTATTTTAATGTCTGAGTCAGGGGCATACGGTCCTGAGATTACTCAAGCAGAGGCGATATCAGTTATCTGACTAAAGATTAATTATGTTAAAGATAATTATTTAGTGATATATGAACCTGAATGTTTGTGTCTATTGTGCGTTATAATATGTAAGATTATTGTTTTTTACATTTCCCGTTATCTGAATTATAAAATTATAAAACTACGTCGTTTCAGAAGCTGCAATATACATCCATCTTCAGGTAGGAAAATGTGAAATCGAACAGGCGAGGCTACTCAACCTGGGAGGACTTTCTGTATCTTTCTACCTTTAACCCGTACATCTGAAGACGGAGAATAGATAAAGTTCAAAACAGAAGTTTCACATAATACGTGAATCTGGTTTCAATAGTAACTTAGCGACACTTTTATAAATTTCCATTGATTTAAAATAAGTTTTCGTTTGTTATAACGATGTGGGCGATAAACTATGTTACGTGTGACCCAGGTCTAACACTCTGAGAACCCTTAGTCTGAGAATTAATTATTTATATCCATTGACGTTTACTCTCAGATATAATTTTAAGAACAGTTCCTCAGTCATTTCCGTTTGTGTTCAAAGAGGATTATGGAGCTGTACAAATGAAGATCGCTTTATCCCACTTTTGTTCTCAGGATGGCAGAACCTTATCGCCCGTTCCTAGTGTGTGTTCCTCTTGCAGACTCCAGCAGGAGTCTGGGTTTATGTCCAATGTCTTCTGCAGGTGTCAGCTACTAATATTCATTGCCGCTCCATTGGCAATGCTACTTTTAGTTGGGCCTGTACTGGACTGTTGAAAAGACATCCTGTGGCACACAAAGGAATCTGCCATGTGTTCCTGGTAGTGAGGATTTTCTAGGACATATGCTGTTCTATTTGAAAACAAAATTGTTTCCTGTATTGTTATTATCTTTCAATTTTTATGCTTTTCTCTATTGGTCTATGTTTCGCCTTGCCAGGGCGTAGCTAATCATTTGGTATCTCGTTATATATATAATATTATAAAGAACAAACAGTGAGAGAAAGGAGACATGACATTTTCACGGCGAGAATGATAATTTTTTTTTGGATTTTTTCACCTTGTAGACCCTTAGTAAGATGCTAAATGTTTCGTAGAAACATACCGCCTCTATCTTCAGGGCTAAAGTAGCATGCTAGGTCGGAGGAATGAAATGATTGTACGGGGAATTTCTAGACCTTCGCCCTCTCGAACCCTACGTTTATCCGTCAACTCCCAAGCATCGCGACTTCAGAACTGAAGATGGAGATAGTAAGTTTCTCCGAAACGTTCGAATGTGCTTAGAAGTTCACACAGTGCCAGAAATGAGAAGAATTTCATCATAAATATCGGAAGTGTTTACATTCGAATAAGTTATTACACGTGCCCTGTTTTAAACATTTAATTTTATAAGCCGGAAGTAATATAATTCTCTGTGTTTATGCGTTTAAAGTAATTTCTCAGCAGCGAGTAATGTTTTATTCGTGGTTTCATTTGTTGTGAAAACCATGTCCACATGCAAGTGGTTACAAATGTTTCCATACTCGATATATTCACTTCCGTGAGAACGTCACATTTCAACGTGTAATTTGACGTTCAAATTACAAAATAAAAACTGTGATTAAACTTTTTTACGTTCGTGGTAAGATTTCATCTGTTTCGTTCACTGAACAGATACACTTTCCCGTCTGGGGTGGTGATGACGACATTTATATGCGTATTTTGTGATATGAGGGAACACTAATTAGCTGGAATGTACATTTTCTTTAATTAAGGTGTACATTGGCTCGGATAATTTGATGTCTTACGTTGATTACCGTGTTATAATTTAGCGGATTATTCTTACACGCTACCTGTGAGTGAAAGTAATGTGTAATGTTAAAGAGATGTCAGCAAACAGAACGGAGTTTGTGATTTTATATTTACATGAAATATTGCAATATTAAATTTGACTGCAAGGACAGAACACTAGAAATAGCTCACAGTGTTATCGCCTCTAGGTTCTTAATTCGTTAATATTAACTTTGTTACTCTCTTCAAAGTTGTGTAAAACACTCTGGGTGGAGGTTTAAAGACTTAACAACATGAAATCCATTTTAACGAAATATTTTTCGCTCCGATAAGTATACTTAGTAGCTTAAAACATAATATGTCAGTAGCAACGCATGTTTTGCGTCGCTTAAACTGCTCCTTTTCATGGTTTTCCTCAGTCCCCCAAGCAAGTTCTTACTGGGCAGTACATTAAATTAGACAAAAATTGGCTCCTTCCGTATATTTTGCAATACATCGTTCAATAGTCATCCTGTAATGTGACATTACACAGTTTGAGCTAGTCACAGCGCTGTTAAGCAAACCACATGAAGTAACGTCAGTGGACAGTACAGATCCTTAAGTTTGTGGTTTATATAATATTCTAAATGTCAGTGTTTCCTCTCCTTATGTATAAATAAAGGCCTGCTACTGAATTTCTGCCTTCAGTTCTAATTGCAAAGTCTCTGGCCCCCCTGAGGGTATGAGGGGTGAGGTACGTGCTTCTAGATTTCTAGGCTTCTAGACACGTGATGGGTAGTGGGTGGTACTTTCTGAGTACAAGGGATGAGAAGGTCTAACGCAATGTAGACACAAATCATTTGGTTGAGGTGATAACTGAGCCAGAAATGCTCTCGCTGTTGTGTTCAGGGAGTTGAGAACTATGATCATAATCCTGTGGGAAACTGGGATATGGTACTATGAATCCCTTGGGATACCAAGCAAAATTTTGAATGAACAGTTCTGCTGTAAATTATCGAACAAGTGGTACTGATAGTTTGAAACTGAAAATTGACCACAGTGGAACGTGTAACAATTTTTTTTTAAAAAAAGTATTGGATTGGCAATCACAACACTAGAGTTCTTTTCGAAAAAGAAATTTTACCTTAACATGAAAACAAAATATAATTTGGGATAATGCTGAGCATAGACAAACATTTATTTTAATCGATTTAATTTTGTCGATATTGACATTCTGTTTTGAAAACGTCCTTACACTTGCATGTTGATAACCGTTGTTTCGGAGAAACGTACTGTTCTCCATCCTCAGGTCTGAATTTACATTTGCCTTGAAAATGGAGGAAGTGTGATCCTCCGAAATGTTGTTATCAACCTATAAATCTACGGGCGATTAGTACAGATCATGGAGGTGATATTTTTGTCAGAAACATTGGTACTTACCGTACCTACAAGTCCAGAATGTACCAACCCAGAAGACCAAAATTACCTTCACCGCCGTGAAAACCTCAAATATCATGTGAATGAATTTGGTTATTTTATGATAATTTTACCTTAAAAGTATGAGAGTTTTTTTAATTTAAAATTAAAACCTTTTCGTAACCAAAAATAATGTGATAAAAATTTTCTTTTAATAACATTTACGTCGTCATAAAATTAGAATTTAAGGTACCCCAAGATTACCACAATTTCAGATTTTTGATTCAGTAAATGTTTCGTACAATACCATTTGCTTTCCCCTACTGAGTTAATAGACGGATCTGTACTACAGTTTGTATTATATCCGCTCAGCTTGAAATAGATGGACTACATACAGATTATGCTAATCTGTCTTTGGCGGAGTCACACAGAATCTTCCATACTCAGCGCGTAAATCTTCATCCCCTAAAGATATTCATCATGTCTGTCTCCGTCTTGACATTCTTGTCCTGCTGAAATTTGAATTCAAATTCTCAGACTCCAGTCGCTTTAGAATCTACTTAGGAGGCTTCATTGGTAACTCATTTAAGTTATGTTTGAATAATAAAGACCAGAAGAATGGTAGCTTTCTCACCAGGCTAACATTTAACAACATTTAACTTTAAAATTAATAAATCGATGTTACTATTGATGTGCCATTGCCACCCATATGTTGATGATGTTAATTTATTGGGGGACGATATAAATACAATAAAGAGGAACGCAGAAGTTTTACTAGAGGCTGGTAGACAAGTAGGGGCTGGAAGTAAATTCAGAAAAAAACTAAGTACATGTTAGTATCTCGTCATCAGAAGACAGGCGGGAAAAATTATCTTAGGGTGGCTAATAAATCCTTTGAAAGGGTTACAAAGTTCAAATATTTGGGAACAACAATAACAAATCAAAATGATGCTCACGAGGAAGTTAGGAGGAGACTAAATTCCGGAAATGCTTGCTACTTCTCAGTCCAAAATATTTTGTCTTCCCGTCTGATTTCTAAGAACCTGAAAATTAAAGTATACAAAACAATAATCTTGCCTGTTGTTTTGTATGGGTGCGAAACATGGTCTCTCACTCAGAGGGAGGAACACAGATTGCAGGTGTTTGAGAATCGGGTGTTGAGGAGGATATTTGGGCCTAAGAGGGAAGACGATGGGGCGTGGAGAAAACTGCACAATGACGAGCTTAAAAATCTGTACTTCTCCCCCAGTATTGTGAGGGTGATTAAGTCGAGAAGAGTGAGATGGGCGGGACATGTAGCGCGCATGGATGGGACAAGAGGTGTGCACCGGGTACTGGTTGGGAAACCTGAAGGGAAGAGACCGCTGGGGAGACCTAGACGTAGATGGGAGGATAATCTCAGGCGGGATCTATGGGAGATAGGAGTTGAAGGAAACTGGATTTTGTTGGCCCAGGACAGGGTCCGGTGGAGGGCTTTGGTTAATTCGGTGATGAACCTTCGGGTTCGGTAAGCCATCTAGTTAGTTAGTTAGTTAGTTAGTGCCATTGCCACCAGTGTTTATGCTGAGTAAATGGAGAGATATTTATCCCTTTGAAATCGAGTGGTTAGTTAGATGTACCGCACAATTTAACTGCTAGTAAATATTTATTTTGTATTTGTGGGTTTCGTATGATTCTCACTGTAAACAGCGACTGCCTCTGCTCGTGATGTGGCTTAAAGAACATGTTTTGAATTTGAGTGTACTCTAATGAGTACATCTTTAAATTCCTTGTTTCTTTCGCTTGTATTCGTTTATATGAACGTAATGAGCAGAGCTTTCTGCATATTATACCCCACAAATAAATGAAATGTAAGAACCGGTTTTAAAAAAAAAGCTGTTTCGAGTGGTATGAAAATGTTATGAGTACTGAGAGTAGTATTATACGCTCTGGAAGCGAACTCTGTTGCAGTATTTTAATGTATGGCGTTTTGAACTGCGCTAGGTAGGGGTGTTCCCCGGGGAGGTTAAACACACTGCATATAAAAAATACTGTTTTATCACAGACACGATATTGCTAAATGCATTGCATTCTGTAAAACGACTTGGTTTAGATAATATAGCTGCATTTTTAAATCTCTGTGGCAGAGAGCAAATCACTGGGATACAAAGGGAAGTCAGAAACCCAAGTAATAATTTACAAAACCATGGAACACGATTGCTTTACAGAATAAATATCGAAACGAAATTTTTGTTTCGTGTTTTCTGTAATATTATGTTGTTGAGTAGTAGGTGATAGAGTGCAGCACATGTAAAATTGAAAACAATTACGTGTAGACTACGTAGAGAGTGGTGCATTTCAAAAACACGTAAGAGTATTTTAAATTAATTTTGTATATATAGAACAATTTGGTTCAGAATTTAGACTGAAAATTAATATTGTAATATCATAAATTTTAAATTATAATTTGATATAAAAGGAATCTTTATACGCATGCACCACAAATTAACTTATCCAAATGATTTAACAATTAATATAGAAATAGTTAATGTGACCAAGTAGTCAAGGTTTTGGCAGAGGTTAATAATCTTTTGTTTGGTGTGTTTTGGGTTTAAAGACGATCACCTGCAGAGGTTTTTTTCAGGACATTAAACAACGACCCACACATCCGTTTTTGTAAACAAAAGTTGCTCGGTTGGGAATCCCCAAGTTGTGAGTCCTCAGCCTGTGAATCCTGGCGTGGGGGAATCCTTCGTGATGACATAATCACCTGGTAGACGGAAGTCATACACACCACCTACACTAAGGTCATTGACTTCAGATGTCACTGGCTCAATTTGTGACGGAAAAAAGCCAAATTATGGTCATCGTAACAGAATTATTGCTACACGCTTCCACTTAATGACTTATTCTTTGTACCATCGATCAAAATATATATGATCCGTTCTTACGCGTATTTCCAACTCTTCCAATTCATGCCACTTTTCCTGCCTATCTCATCCTCTTAATAAATTTACGCTAGCAATTTCAAGTGAAGAGTTTTGATAAATAAAGTGTACTGGCGTCTTGTTCCCTGAAGTACAGTCTGTTCTGGAGTGTGACAGAAGTACGTCATAACACTTACACAATTGCACGAGATGAAACGCAAATAGAAGCATGTAGCTGCTCATTAGTGCTCCGAGCACTAGAAACAGACGCTGGTGCGGAGGGTCGCCGTCGTATCTCGTCCCTCTGATATGAGTGGAATGTTTTGTCTCGCGATTAATGCATCTTTCGCTCATTAAGACGGATCTCATATTTATAATGACCTAAACCTCGTCACTGCAGGAGACGTTGCATGGATGAGCGCGTGCTTACGGCGCCCCCTGTCACGTTCTGCGTCCTCCGTGACTTATAGAAACGAAAAGTATCCAACCGAATTTCTAGGTACTTAATAGATGCAAAATGTTTTAATCTCATTGTGGGGGGGGGGGAACAATAAATGTTATTAAAATACTTTCTTCATAATAGTCTGTACACTGGTCCACACTTAATTCTGTTCTAGTGGCAGTTTTGCGTTGGAAAGAGAAGGAATTTACTTTGGTGGGTGGGGGTTGAACTTCGTTGAAACTGTAAGAAAGAAACTTAAATTCAGATAAAAGAAAGTCTTTACTCACAATATAATAAATTCATGAAATGCTACGTTCAGATATTTCTTAAGATGTGACCGCACCTACTATTTCCACGTTGGAGGCTTTGACACTGATGCCATCCGAATTCTTTTGGAATTATTGTGCTAAGATTGTGTAGTTTGATAATTACGTGCCACCTTTCGTCTTTAGATTTTCCAAGTAAAATTGAAACAATCCTTTAAAGTAGAAAGCTGAGGCTATTAATTTTGGAAGTTTAATACATAATTTAGAAGTTCCTACTGAGGGGTGGGGGGGTAAATTTTGACGGCGTTAAGGGGTGGTAAATTTTGATTAATTTAAATCGGGAGGGCTGCATGAGAAGCATGCAGTGGCAACTTGGAACTTGGGAACCATCTCAGCATTTGCTTGAAGACAGAGGAAACCTGTGTCGAGATGGCGCTTTAAAGTAGAAACTTGATGAATAGTGTTTAAGAATTCGGTCCGTACCGCAGAGAAAGCACCAAACTTCGTCATTACAGAGATTAATTTTTTAACGCTGTTTAAGAAACTAATCCGTCTTTGCGCTGAGAAATATACAGAAAACCTGAATGGAAATAAATTCATAATTATTGAGTCCTACAGCAGTTGGTACACGTAGTTACCACTGGACATTAAATGTTTAAATGTATTCACAGATATGTGGGAATGAACATGTCGAGTTTGGTCTCGCTCGAAACGTTTAGGCCCACGGATTGCTACGTTCCAAATTATTATACAAAGGAACTGTGTGTGTTCTTGGAGGTTAAATCAGCGAAGTGGCATCAGAATGCAGAGTCCCCCGGTACTTCTCGCCATGTTGTGCTTCCGGTGGCTTCAGCCCCCATTCATCATGTAGGGTGAACAGAAGGAAATTGTGACTGATTGGAATGTTGCATGCCCACGACAGGTTTGCATCTGGCCCCACTTTTTCGCTGTGCTCGGTCGATCATTTCTCTTTTATATTCTGATTTGCCTTCCCCCTGATCTGAAATAAGTACTTCACGTGTCTTCCTTCGTTCGCTGAGCGGTTAAAATTGAGATGTTTTAATTTACTTTATTTTTACATTTCACGCAAGCGTTCGCAGAATATTATACTTTATATTATTTCTGTCTTCCGTGAAACTACGGTCCGATTAGTCAATAAGTGTTTTGTACCATACAGAGTGGCGCAAAATTTACATACCGCCAAAAAATTGTTAAAATGAGCGGCGAAACTGATTTTGAATAAAATCCTTGTATGTTATACACAACGTTAACTAAGTTTGTATAAAAAATGATTCATTTTTTGTTCTTAATTTCATCGAAATCAGTTGAGTCGTTATACCATAGATTTTGTAAAATATAAATTTTGCCTTATCCGACATAGGTTTACAAAGTCTTACTGAGAATAATTTGTTATTCACTTATTGTTTATTTAACGACGTTTTTCTCTAGCTCAGACTGTATAGCGTAAAATGAGTGGATGTTAGCGAATAATGAATTTAAAGGATGTGAAAGGAAGCGGTCATGGGCTAATTTAAGGTACTCTCCCGGAATTTGCCTGCAGTGACTGAGAAATACCACGATATGCTCCAGTTAGGATAGCCAAGATTCGAACCTGTGTTGTAAAGAAGGGTTTAGGATCAGATCACTCACTTCCTCTAGCGTTGGAGGACAATCACAACTTAGCAGATATTTATGCTGAAATTGTGTGTGGATCACACGCATTTTCTAAGTTCCCAAGTGGTTGCTCAGAGCTAGTGAGCTCTGTTGATTCTGATCTTGACTGGACGGACTGTGAACATCGAATCCCCTGGAGCTCGTAACGCCACATGCATCTACCAACATGTCTGCCTGTCTGCCATCACACCGTAATTCAATTTGGTTTCCGTTCTGTCCTTGGAATACACCATTTCTGTTGTAAGTGTAGGAAAACATAGTATTTCTAGGTGAGGTTTTAGGTTCTCACGGAGGTGATTAGGACTGTTGTGGCGTGTGACGTTTCGGAGATAACTGCTGCCTTCATCATCAGTATGATAAGACCTCTTATTTATACCAGATTACATGGTGAAGCCATCCACCAGACAGCCATCTTTTATTGTTTCCGTTGACAGATAAATAGATTATAAAATGTGTACTAATTTTATGAGACTGATTTATTTTTTGTTATTCGCATTGTATTAGCGTAATCTTCTTTTTAATGGTGTAAGTACTTTGCAAATCTTACTGTAAATAAAGGCAACATAATGCATATTTAACTGGATTTTAGATACATGTTATGATTATGTTGTATATTTAGTGTCATAAAAATCATAGCATAGAAATATATTTTAAATTTAAGTGTATTATAAGGGTAATGAAATCAATGAATCTGTAAAAAGTCCTATTTCCGCATATTAACTATAATATCTGATGCAGAATTTAAGAATTACATCCAGTTTCAATAAATTTAATTTTTTTTCATCAGTAAGCGAGAGTTAATATTACATTAAGCGACATTATGTTGTGTAAAGACGGATAATATTGATAATTTATAAGGGATGCAATTTTAGGCAAACATTGAATTTATATATACGAACTCAGAGAGTAATACATAAGTTTGAGGGTATCTTTACGTTAATCATAAATTTTATTAATATTTATTAGTCTTTATATTATTTATTTTACAGGCTGATACAAAAACAACAACAAAACGTTCACCCACACAAAATCATGTTAAGCACGACGTACATATACAAAACAACTTCGAATACGATATTAAAAAATACAATAAAATCTGGAAGAAAACATCATTTGAAATCTGATAAACATCTGACTAAAAGTTGCATTTAAGAAATTATATTTAAGTTTATATAATTTTATACACATGAAGATGGTTCTTTTAGAACTGAAACATGTCGTGTAAAAAAAAAGTGATGATCTAATGTAAATCGAACATTTCGATAGAGAGCATCATTTTAATATATTTTAAATATTTAAATGTTAATTATAGTAATATTTTAATATTTAATAGGAATTTTATTGTGATTAGACTGACAAGATTTAAACAAAAAAAGTTAATCATAAAATAAGACAAGTTAGAAATTATGGTATGTTTGCAAATTCTTCCAATCACTTTTGTATCCTGAGTACATTTGATTCTGTCCACAGTGGCATCCATCTAAGCGCCAGACGATAGGGTTTGAAGGGGTCTGAATGGAGACTGGTCTTTGTCTCCGTAACATATCCGACATGGCTTTCATTTTTGCTATGCTCCTGCAGGAATTTGATTGGAGTCTTCACTACTCATTCCATTTCGTGTACCTTCTATTTTATCAAATTCTGTCTCCCCACTGTTCGGTCAGATAAAATGTGGAAATTTGAAAGGCTAGTTGCAAGCTTAGTCTTCATTGTCGTAATGTAGGCCTGTATGTTGCTGTCAGTGCGCATGTCATGAAAGTTATCTCGCGATTGTGTAGGGATAATGCATTCACCTGTTCGGCACCAAAATTCAGTGTATGTTTCGACGTTTGATGTGAGCTCAAAACGCAATTTAAAATAATTGATATGAAACTTGTTTGATTAAATGAATTAAATTGGCGTTAGCACTAATTTCAGTCTCTTGAATATTACTTAGTATCTTAGGAAACGCTTAGCATCTTAAATCCCAGTGATAAATATACGTAACACTGCCTTTGACAGATAATTCTGCCATCTAAGGAATTTTTATATTTGAGTCTCAGATTAAAGATTTCTTAGATTTTGATTCTGAGGGGAGATTTTTTAAAAAAATTATAATTGATATTCTGGCTTTATAGAACAAGGAGCTAACTGCAATATTTTTATGTACCATATTTTACGATGAAATGGGATAATTATAAGCACATTCTGAATTTGTACTTATTGTTTCATTTCTTCTGGTAGAATAAAACAAATCGATTTAGAAATTTCTGAATTTCCTGTTCTAGTCCACCGAATGTTGCTGTCGACAGAACGTAGTAATTATTCTTACAGTTTTGGTTTCAAATTTCGACCCGGAGACCGGATATACGAACTAAAACTTTTCGTGGACTTAGTTCGAACCTCCATTTAAATTCAGGCGTAGTATCTGCATTTAACAACTGCTGGTTTCTTCCACATTATTCCAATTCATAATTTATTAATCATTCATTCGAGTCTCACTATTGTCTGAACTACTGACAGATTCGTTAAACAGCCGCTAGGTGGTCTGCCTTCTACAGTACTCAACCTATGGTGATGAAAAAATTTTCATTCGATACAAACAAATGTCGATGAAATACGTCCTTTAATGCGCAAAGCTTATAAAATATAGCGTAAGTTCAAGTCTTGTGTCTGTTTCGTAAAAAAAAAAATAAGTTGATACGAAGCATTACTAAGTTAATGCCCGTGATGGGACACCACTTCAAACGACATGAAAAACATAATATCCGTGTTCATAAAATTTATCTGCAGGAACAGAGTTATGACGAACGGCAAGTGTACTCCATTTCAGAACAATTTTATCTCAGCGTTTACTGATTGATCATTTTCTAACACCACAACTTTCCAGTTTGCTGGGGAATCTGGTAGCGCTCTAATTGAATTTTTGCCTCATGAACTATAAGTTAATTAAATTCCATTAGGTAAATCTTTATAGCCTTCGTTGTCATACGCAAATGAAGTTTTGAAATCAAATTACGAAGCGCTGTTATCCGTCTCCTTTGCAGGTAAACAAAATAAAAATTAGATTACATTGTAGTGTAATTAGGGTGCCTTGTGTCATACACTTACGTATTTCTAATTAAAGCTAACTTTTGGGGATCCTAGAAAGATAATAATTTGCTTGCGTTGAAATATTTACGTTCACGGTATATGTTGAACGCATTGAAATCAAACCGCAATTTGAATGATGATACTTTCGTAAATGGGATGAAGATGAGTTTGAAAATGACAATGAAACTTGGGAAATTACTTTTCTGCCCCGTTGCATGGCTTACGCACGCATGACGGGGCTAGAGAATTCCATAGGTTCTATAAACAGTCTCTAACTATGGCGTCCTTTGATCAGCTTTCGTTCATTATTTATTCAGCAAATTGACCTAGAAACTTCAAAGATTTAGGGGTAAAAAATGAGGACAAAATAATTTTCTCACATTTTCATCCTTGTTTCTAGATATAATGTGGAATATATGTTGTATTTTCCCATTATTTTTATTTAGTGTTCTGTCTGAGGACAGGTCCATATGAACAGGATCCTTCCATCCTTTTCTCGGACTGGGACCTGTTCATATACGTTCTTGGCAGATGATCCAGAAGTGGTTTGCCATTGCCTTCTTCTGTGTGTGAATGGAGTAATTGTTGGGATGCCACGGAGGAAAACTCCGTGTTGCCTAGACCACGGCCTTGCCCAACACAAGTTATAAATTCGGGCACCGCCGGGAATCGAACCCGAGACCCCAGGATTACAAGGTCAGCGTTCTAACCGCTAGACCTTCTGAACTTGAGACATTCTTCAGAAAATACACTTTAAAGTCAAATTGGAATAATAGTAAACTAATTTCAAGGGATTATATTTTTCTAGAACAGTTTATTCAAATTGAAGGGAAGGAAAAAGGAATTTGACGTAAGTGACGAGTAACGCCAGTGTTTTATCGTTATGTCGCAATAAACATAATTCCTCTTTAATGCATTTCAGTAGATGCCTGTCAATCTGTCTGCATTGCGCTCAGAATGAAGTACTTGTAACGGATTTACCATTGTAACGAATTTGCGTGGTGACAATCACATAAATGTGCCAAATGGTAACCACATTTAAGTGCTTGGGTGATATTAAAATGCATCAGAATGATGCACGTCCATGAATTGTTGAACCAACTGTCGCCGATATTGTTTCCTGACACGAACTGTCATGTTCTGCTTGTGTATCAATGAAAATGGGCATGTTATATCTAAATGTTCTACGAATTAGTCTAGCATATAATAAAAGAATTCGTCATTTTACTATGAATGTTTTATTTTGATAACGCACGTCTGCATTTATTTTTAAATTATTCCGACAAACAAAAGAAAATTTACGAATGTTTTAATCATGTTTCATCCAACGTAATTACGTATTCCTAAGTTATGCTCCAGAAATTTTTAAGATACATTTTAATATCAAGTCATAAACAATGATTTTTACAAGGTAGTATATTTGCGTCATATTGTGAATTAGGTTAATATTTTAATGTTTTCCGTCAAATCACAATTTTAATAAGATAATAAAATATTTAAAATATCATTTCACGTTCCGCATCGAATGATCGATTTAAAAATTGGAACGTCTCTTACGACATGTTCCGGTTATATTTAACCGACCTCAGGTATAAATTAGATTGGTAAATTTAAAACTCGAATTACGTATTGTTATTGGTATTGTTCGTTCTAATATATAAGAGTAATCTGATAAGAACATTTCAATAAACTGCATAACATTGTAAATGATTGTAATTCGAGTTTTAAATTTACCAATCTAATTTATACCTGAGGACGGTTAAATATAACCGATACATGTCGTAAGAGACGTTCCAATTTGTAAATCGATCATTCGATGCGGAACGTGAAATGATATTTTAAATATTTTATTATCTTATTAAAATTGTGATTTGACGGAAAACATTAAAATATAAAATAATGATTTTTACGTTTATGAAACCATGATAATAAAGGCAGCAAGCTCCTCTTCTACGAGACTACACAGCGCAACAGCCCAGAAGTCAGTCGTACTTATGTTGTAGCTTCTCAAAATTTGTTACCTGTTGTTTATTGTCAGCTTGTTTCATTTTGTAGTGTCTCGTTACTGTATTTCAGCTTTAAACGTTGCGTATAGTAGCCCTGGATTGTACTTACACTAGAGCAGGTTCGTTTGTAGTTAATTTGAGGACACGACAATCCCGTGTACTTGCCACGCCAACATTTGCAATGAGAATGTCGGGCAAACCTATGCTAGCAGGAAGATAAAACGACTGATGATAATTGCACAGTGAGAAGCTTTCGAATAGCTTCCGGTCTCCTTCAGCTTAGAATCTTTAGCTAAATAAATAAATAAATAACTGAGGAAATATATTTTTTTCTGATTAAACAAGTGATGTTGTACCAAGGCGTTCTTTTAATAACATAATCCTATTATGATGCGAAACCGATTATTCTGAGCATATCAGATGTACGTGGTATAATGTCGGAAAATTTCAGAAATACTAATTGGATGCTAACTTGGTTCTTACCCTAAAGAAACTACTTAATTGAGGGTACTTGAGAAAAGGGCAGTGCTTAATAAAGACTTGGACGGAGCCAAATAAATCCAACAGAAGGTCGAAGAATTTTGTAGTGAAGATCCTCGTAATTAATAAAGGCGCTGGGTTTAAAGAAATAAGAAATTTTTATAAAATTCCAGTTGGAAACCTAAGGGAAAATGTGTCTTTGAGGGGGGGAGAGTAATATTAAAGTTGGTCTTCTTGAATTCATGCAGATGTGTGAGAATTTGGGGCGGATTAAGATGGCTCAGAATAGGTTCTATTTGCAGAATACTACGACAATTAACTTTTGAATCCGTAAGACACGAAAAACTTTGTGAATAACTGTGCGACTATAAGAATTTTACATTTTTAACAGGTTAAATCATATATTTATAAATTTAATTATATTTATAAATTTATTTATTTTTATTTGCGTAAGACTCATAAGTGTCAAGAGAGCTCTATACTTGACAGATGAATTAAAAATTGAAAAAAATCTAAGATAAATGAAACAAAATAAAAAATATGATTAAGACGTGTAAAATAATTGAAGAGAGATGGCATAGACGTAATTTCTGACATTTCAGGATCTCACGGCTGTGAGTATATGGCTGTGTTCTGTTATATAGGACCTTGTAGTCTACTTCATATCTGCCAACGTTTCGAAGGATATTAATGCCTCCATCGTCATTTTGATGAATCACTAAGTTTATTTGAAGCGTCTGTCAGTATCCAAGTTACACGATGCTGCATCCCTGGAAACAGCCATTTTTTTGTAGATATTTATTTGTGTTTTCATTATACATTTGTCAGTGTAGGTTGAACAAACCTTCCGTTAGATTTATATGCATGTTTATCATGCACTGTAGAAGAAGGTACTAATGGATGGGGAATAATTTGGCAAATGAGGTCAATACATGTAGGCACTCTCCGTCCTCCAACTGTAGTGTCTCACAGCTTGTTAATTATGTTTAAGGTAGTCTAATCATGACCGGTTATGTTGGCTTCAATTAATTCTGATTTTGATTTATAATGTATATCGTATTACGGAGTACTCTGATGCAGTTTGGTGTATTAAGTTACTGCTCTCGCGTTCAGTCAGGCTTGGCTTCAAATAGCCCACGTAACATTTGAAGAGACGTCTTAAATCTTTGAAGCTGAAGCTCGAGTAAATAATATTTAAGGAGTCGTTCCGTACCGCGAAGAAAACACAACACTTTACCATTGCAGAGATCAACTGGTTAACGCTGTTTAAGGAAATAATCGCTGTTTATAATGAGACACGCACTGCGTACATAATATTTAATAATTCGTTCCGTACCGCGAAGAAAACACAACTCTTCACCATTACAAAGATCAACTGGTTAACGCTGTTTAAGGAAATAATCGCTGTTTATAATGAGACACGCACTGCGTACATAATATTTAATAATTCGTTCCGTACCGCGAAGAAAACACAACTCTTCACCATTACAAAGATCAACTGGTTAACGTTGTTTAAGGAAATAATCGATGTTTACAGTAGTAAATAAGTACAGAATGCAGATTTACTGATTCTTAAATCAACTGGTACATATAATTACCGCTGGACTTTAAAAGGATAAATTCCATAGTTTGGTATCGAGTGGTTAGCGTGTCTTTTGATGTCTGATTGTGGGTGATAGTCTTGAAAATTAGCAAAATATATCTGAGGTCATTTGACAGTCATGACTTAACTGCAATTTATATAGCACTAACATTTATTTAAATATTATCGTATCTTTGAATCGGGTTTTGTTTTATTTCTGATAATCAGCTTAACGCTTTTGAATCAGAATATCGCCCAAAACGACCTTACATAATAAGGTTTTATATTGTGGGTTAATGCGTTTGTTAGCTTACAAATCGAGAACGGACGAACCGATTTGCACCAAATTTAGCTCTTATTTTTTTTTAGATCAGAAGGATTTCATATGAGGTTGAAACCTCCGAAAAAATTGTCTTGAGTTCGATTCCAGCTGAGAGCGATTCTCGTAGCTCAGAAACTAAGCACAAGACAAGAACTGTGACAATGCGAATTCGGAGAAGTGGTTACAGGAACCAAGGTCACAAATCCAAAAACTCTCCTGGGTTCGAATCTTTGTAAATTTATTGCGTTAGGGATATTTCTTTCTATAATATTCAACGATACATGACCCTGGGGTTAACGTGCGTGATATATAAACCCGTGAAGAGATTTCAGGCGGAATGCGGACCATTCCTCACACATGATACCACCTTTGCACAGAAGAGCCTTGCAGTGTGGGAAAACCGACGCAGAACACGTGGACGGACTTAAAATTTAATTTCACTCTTAGTTATGCAAATGTCTCCAATTTTTGCACACATAACCCTAGTTAACGTCTTGTATGACTTTTCATTATCTTGATATGTCAGATGTTTCTGTCTAAAGTGACTGCTTGAGGGATGTTTTTCTCTGAAGGGAGTTCGTTGAGAAACGAGGTTAAGAACCTCTGATCTTGCTTGTTGCAAAGGGGTTCTGAGAAATGGCATTTAAGTGTTGGATAGTCTGTTCTTACAACTGTCGGGTTTGCGAGATTCTTCCTCTCCTGATCAGCTGTGTTTCACGCCCCAGTTTATGACAAAGTCATCTCCTTTATTTCTATCGTCCCATCAGCAACAAATACTGATGAACCTTGCACCTGTTATAATAATAAGGCAGCAGTCAGCTGTTCATTTTCTCGAGCGGTTTGCGTTTGCCCTTTTAAGGCGAAGTTCATCAAAATTATATTTAAGAATTCAGTCCGTACCGCAAAGAAAACACAACTCTTCATCATTACAAAGCTCAAATGATTAACGCTGTCTAAGGAAATAATATCTGTTTACACTGAAAATCATTATTATTATTATTTAGTGTTCTGTCTGACGACAGGTCCATATGAACAGGATCCTTCCATCCTTTTCTCGGACTGGGACCTGTTCATATACGTTCTTGGCAGATGATCCAGAAGTGGTTTGCCATTGCCATCTTCTGTGTGTGAATGGAGTAATTGTTGGGATGCCACGGAGAAACCGGGGAATCCCCCGGAGGAAAACTCCGTGTTAAATAAAAAAAATACAGAGTTATTGATGTTAAAGAGTGAAGTACGTATAGTTACTGCTGAGAGTTAAAGAGTTAATTGCCCGATATATATCAATCAATAAACCAGGTCTAATTGTTCCCTTATAATTTCTTGTTATCCTTAAAATCTTCTTTGATGTTGTATAACATTTGAATTACGTACTTTGCCTTGTCCAAAAAGGTATTTTTGTATTTAAAATTTAAATATTTATTACATGCGTTAATATTAAGCATTGAAATAAATTGTAACTAAGAAATAACGGTTGCAGATACAAATTCTCATGTTTGAATAAATATAATATATAGAAATTTATTTGTATGTGACAAATAAACATCCTCCTTGTTAACATGCTGAAATTATAATGTACAGTGGATGTTGTGTGGTTATGTGTATCTGACGACCAGAGTTTGAGTCAAGCACAGCCTAACCATAGGTTCGTAAATTTG
Organism: Zootermopsis nevadensis; assembly: GCF_977971745.1. NCBI lineage: Eukaryota > Metazoa > Arthropoda > Insecta > Blattodea > Termopsidae > Zootermopsis > Zootermopsis nevadensis. The sequence continues at coordinate 2,699,862 of NW_028259143.1, forward strand.
CTAGACAAACGCTAGTTAGGAGGACTTCTCCAACATTTGCATGTTTAGAATATTACATCTACGAGGACAGACGGGGGGAATTATAAAGAAGGGAGAAGAATGAGGAAGTGAGGGCAAGAAGTCTGTAAAAATAAGCCACAACTCAGATGTTTGCAGGACAAGTGAATTGGGTCTAATGAACGTGCCTTGAGGTTCTCTCATGAGGGGAAACTTAATTTATATGTAATCTAAACAGTGTCTGGCCCTAAATATCATTTTATGTTCTATGTGGTAGAAGTTGTTACTTGTTACGTGAATTGAAATGTGGAACTCCGGTGGACCACTTTATAGAACCATGTTTCAGGCCAACAGATAGTAGCACTAGTATCTTGCCAAGGATTCTGTTATTGGCTTTGAATCTCTTCATTATGCAGTTTTGTTCAATTTTCTTCTTGGTATATTATATCCTCTTTGCCACGTGTGCCTGTATCATTCTGTCTGAAAAGAAATATTTTAAGCAGGTATTATATAGACTCATTTAACCCTTTAATAACTAATGGTAGCTCTATGTACCGTGTTATTTAAGAATTTTAAGCGCTGTATTTTGTAATTATGGATTTGGTATAGTTCTCGGCGTAAATAGCAATTATTTAACATACTACTATAAATAATATTTAAACATGTCACTATTTCGGATTACTTTATTTAAAAGAAGCGACCAATTTATGTAAGGTCTTAATTTAGTCAGTAGGAATGTATTTTATGTTCATAAGGTTTCTATGTTTTATTTTCGATAAAATTAAATATACAGACTTATGGATGTTTATTGAAACATTGTACCTGTTGATTGTGTGTGTGTGGGTCTTGATGTCTCAAACTAAATAGAGAACACAGTTTGAGGTTATCTGAGGACAAAGCTGAGGTTATTTGGATCTGGGATGGAGAGTGGAGAAGGGTGGATATTATTATTGTGTTCAAATCAAGAAGGATTGGATTAATAAATGTACCGAATTTTAGTCATAAAACGTAAAATAAGAGCCAACTTACAAGACATGGTATATATGATGGGATAATATTAAACTGGATGTTAAAAAGTAGAATATGAGGTTTTGGTTTGGATTAATCTGTCTTAAGTTAGGTCCAGTGGCAGGTTTTGGGTAACATGGTAATTAATAGTCTTGTTTTATAATGGTGTGGAATTTCTTGGTCGAGTATTAGCATCATACGAAGGGCTGTGAACCTTGAAGTTAAGCACCTCAAATGAGAAAGGTGTTGGAAGTATTAATTAATCTCATATATTTATCCTACACGAATATGTGGGATAGTTTATACAGAGCTGTTCAGCGTTATGGATCTGTGATGCATTATAATCGGGTTTCAGTCACAGATTAATAAAATTCCGAACTTGCTAGAATCACTGAAACAAATCATCGGTATATCTCTGCAACACTACTGAAGAAAATTATTCGGTTCAGTTCCCTGATTTGTTTCGTCGAAGTTGGTTCGAAACACGTATTAAATATGGGAGGATACACATTCATGGAAATCGCATTATTGCAGATTCTTTGAAGGATCAGCAGATCGGAGGATAAACTTTAGATTACTTTGCAGGAATGACAAAATTATGGGGATGACGGGGAAGCTACCGTCATAATCACTCTTGCCTTAGAGATGGAATCAAAATATAGAAAACAAAACCTCCCTCATCCTATTTTCAAACACTTCTTGCTGATTAAATTTATACACAGTGTTCCGAAGAATGCGTACCAAATCCACTCTTTCTCATATCGGTCTGTTTGTGCCCTGAGGACCCGGAGTGTCAATGTACAGACGATGTAACAAGTTGCGTGACCTTCTAAGCCCTCCATACTGTCCCGTCGTCGTGAACTGAACAAACGAGACGGTAACTTGCTGTGTTAGATAACAAACGCCGACGTTAGTTACGAGGCTTTGTCACTTCCTGTACGTGGATGAACGGAACACGTCCTCGTCTGTACTGGGAGGAGACTGCCCCTGGCATTGTTTAGATTAATCCATCTTTAAGAAACTCTATGCGTTTAATGGCGTGGAAATAAACTCGACGATCACAGTAATGGGTCTCATAACATGCGTTCTTTACAGACGGAAAATGAATCTTTCGTGACGTAGAAGTTACGGTTTATTATTTACCGAAGGCAACAAAAATGCAACTTTTCGTTGAAAGCCTAGGGCGTCTCAAGAAACTGCCAGTTTTATCGATAGAAATCGAACTATGGAAAATGAGGTCCAGACGTAAAACCATGGTACAATAATCGATAATAACTATGTCGAAACATTATTTGGTTAATTTTAAGAACATTTTCCGTCATTGACATGAATTGACTTTTGAATCCCGTTGACATATTTTGATGTAAACAAAGAAACCAGAATTTATCTTCCTTCGTGTAATATTGTGCCATTTTTAAGATGATCATGGCGGTACACGAAGAAGGGGGGCTAGAAAGAGATAGACAATAGCTCACAGGAATAAGTTGAAGCTAGCCGGAATAAATCTACGGATTTGGGAGCGGGCGCTGTGTTTAATCCAAGAGAGCATCAACTACCCTCCCACCCCCTTCCTGGAGGAGTTAAGCTTTTGGAACCCGAGTTTAGTGACGCTCCACCACCCACTCTTAACCCTATCTCTCTTTATCCTCCACTTCTATGCCTCCTCTTCTACTCTCTTTCCGAAATCTTAATGTTACTCTTTTCAGAGGTCCATTTCACTTCTATATTTTCCTCTCCTTCGCATTTGTCTTTCTGTGTCTTATTCTTGCTTTTCAGAGCTACGAATTCTAGGCAAAGAAGAAAAGATTTTCGTATCCAGTCCATTAAGCAGTGAATTCTCGTTCCACGGTCTATTTGTCTCTCAGAAATATAATAAGGCAGGACAAACCAAAACAAAACAACAGGAAAAAGAAACAACTTGTGATATTTTGTAAATTAAATATTTTCGTGGACTTTAATTTGTTTTTCTTTAGACGTTTTCACGTCGCACTGCTCCGGGAAATTGGATTCTATATTCGACCGATAATTTCGCTCTAATAGGACTAATCTATGACAGCAGTAGTCGATGTTTTGTGAAAGTCGTTTGATACCTGTGAAGACAGCGCTGAGATTCAGACACTGTACATTTCTGCAGTGCATATGTCAACATAATTGTGTGTTCACCGCCAAAGTCCTGCCACGTTCATAAAGGTTTACTTTAAACTTGTTCTTAAGAGGGAGGAACCCCATTTTCAGAACATTTCTGACGCAGTGGGGTTGTGAAAAATTGTGTTTTGTTTCAATTTTCAGCAGACTCAAATCCAGTATTTTCTTTTCGCTTTCGTTGAAAACGAATTAAGCCACCTTTCATATTTCAAAATGAAAACGTAATTCTGAAGTAGCTCAGTGAGTCTCTTAGGCTGAGAACTGTGCAAATCTGTTTTATTTCACTTTATTAAACACGGCGTGACACTGATCATTGGCTCTAAGGATTAACAGAGACTAACAGTGGCCAATATTTTGAAGTTCAGTGGTATATGTACCACCTGATTTAGCAATTTGCATCTCTTTGCTTTGTATTTATAGGTTAGGTTATGATTCTCAATGCGAACAACGATTATTTCTTAAACAGGGTTAAGCAGCTGATTTTTGTAATGGTGAAGAGTTGTGTTTTCTTTGCGGTACGGACTGAATTATTAAGTTTCATTTAGACGAGTTTCATCTTCAAAGAAAAGAGAAGAAAATGCTAATGATAATACTTGTTTATAAATGGAAGAGATGCAGACAATGTTGGCTGTGTGCTGGATTCATTTGGATGCATATAAAATATCTGTATTATATGCATGGGGGCTAGTGGACGGCTATTGTGAACACGATAATGACATTTTGGTTTGTTTAAAAGGCGGGCCCATCTCAAATGAAGTTTCTGAAACAGGAGGCAGTAATTGAGAAAATTACGTGATAAAGACATTCAAGATACCTCTTGTTCACCAAATATAATGTGAATAAATTAAAAACCCTTATTACGTAAGATGAGAAATTCGTATACAACTTCTGTTGGAAAAATTTGAAAATAAGGGGTAATTTAGAAGTGCCAGGAGTAGATGGTAAAATAGTAATAAAACTGAACTTGTCATAGATTACTTGTGTGTTGATTGGACTCTCTGATGATTGGATAATATATTTAATTCCCTGTGATACTGAAAATCTGTGTCTTGTTAGTCCCAATTATATCCTGCAAATACTTGACTTAAAAGATACGTGTTTTAGTAGTGTGCAAAATTCATCAAAGCTCTGTCTCCTCACATGATATGACACACTGTTTAGTTGTCTGTCGACATAATAATGGTTGTTAATACCTGAATTACGCGCTAAACTTCCAGGACTCCACACTGAACGCAGGGGGGATTAACGGAAGCTCACATTGGAACAAAGGTCCGATTGTATGCGGTTTTTAACGTGTTTGAAGTTAGACGAAATGTTCGTACATTAATATGTGACGAAGTCCTGCGAATGTTCTGAATATAGAGCATTAACATTCATATTCCAGACGCATATGGAATGGACGAAGGTCGTAATTAAATCACTTAACAAAAGCACAATGTTCCTTTGTTTAGCCACATTTTGTACTGAGATACTGCTTTTGGGAAATTCCCGTGATTATTTTACTAGGCAGTATATTTTTGTTTAAATATACCTAGTGAATTAGAGCTCTAAATACTTGTTACTGTCTATTAGAGAGCAAAAATATTCTCACTTCAGACGTACAATATTATACGTTAGCCAGTCAAACCTGAATTGACTTAAAATAAACTAAACTATTTCATGTCACATAGAAAAACGACTAGCATTTTTAATTAATTAAAAATTGAGCCAGGTCAATTAAAAAAACTGAACATATAAATTTTCTTGTACATTGGTACACCTAAAATTTCATTTACTCTAATAAAGGCCAAAATTCTGTTATACCGGGTGTCCCAACTTAACATGGATCCACTTACCATACCAGCAGGAAGCGAACTACCGAGAAATCAGTCAATCAAAACGTGAAATGATACCGTCACATGCTAATAGCTGGGTTTCGAGTAATGCGGGGCTGTCTGTGTAAGTAAATCACAATCAAATAAAATAATCAGCAAAAATAATTCTATAGTTTCTTGACTTTGCAGTCTTTTTTATTTGTAGTGTTCTGTCTGCCGACAGGTCCATATGAACAGGATCCTTCCATCCTTTTCTCGGACTGGCACCTGTTCATATACGTTCTTGGCAGATGATCCAGAAGTGGTTTGCCATTGCCTTCTTCTGTGTGTGAATGGAGTAATTGTTGGGATGCCACGGAGGAAAACTCCGTGTTGCCTAGACCACGGCCTTGCCCAACACAAGTTATAAATTCGGGCACCGCCGGGAATCGAACCCGAGACCCCAGGATTACAAGGCCAGCGTTCTAACCGCTAGACCACCGTTACTTATTAAAATCAGTAGATTAAACACTTCTTAGATTTCCTAAGCTTACGTTTACGGATAAAGTTTTCCAAATCACACGAACTTCATTAAACAACGATAATATTAAAAGTAATACAAATTTAGTTTCTTATTGTGTATTTTATGATTTAAAAGCTATGAATCTATTTATAAGTTACTATAAATAACAATAAACATTACGCGTATATTACACACCTACTTATAAGTTATATTGTTAGTTAAAAAGTAATATATACCAATTTATTTACGTAAATTACCTTGCAGTAAGTGATATTCATAAGAACAGGAACTACAAATCGAATTCGTATAACAGACAGGAAAAATTTCCCTCAGAAATTAAAAGCAAATATGTGCTGAATATTTCAGTGAGCGCGTATATACCACCTGTCAATGAAAGGTCGTGTGTCAAAAGGGCAATTCTACTAAAGCATCGATTATTCCCGGAATTTGACAAGTATTTAAGTCGTTATTCACTTAAATAATTTTAATTTTTGTCAGACAAATGTTTCATCGACGGTAGTACAGAAGTACAGATATTATAATTATTATTTTTCTGCGTAAAATAATAATTTATTTTTGATCATGCTGGGGTGTCTGAGTATTTATTTTATCAAAGCTCGTCAATGAAAACATTTAAAGTCCACGACTGTAATCTTGAGACTTGCAAAGGAATGCAGGAAGTCCGTAACGTTAAACACGGATTTATGTCTGATTATATATATCCGTAAAGTTGTTATTTGTGATATTTAAATGACAGCACACAATTTTATCGGAATAAAACAGAGATAATAAATAATTTATAAAATATAAAATACCAAAATTAATTTTAGAGTTGAAATGTTAGTGCTTTCCGAACACTGTAAAAAAAATCTTCCCCGGATTTCAGACTGAAAGCGACATTTCGTTTAGACATGACGCTCATTCAACTGCACAAACTCTGTCCCTGGTTTAGGATATCCATCTAATCCAGTCTGAAGGAATTTATGACATTATAATGGAACTACTTTGTTGCCATTTTCATATTGGACCTTTTTTTGCAGCAAATATGATGGATCGCGACATCATTTTGACGTAGACGGTTAACCGCTGAAGTTCTCATTTTATTTAGGAGGGTTATCCATCGATCTTAAGTCTGGTCTTTTGTTTCTGTATTTGGAAGAAGAATTTACGTGGTCCATTTGATCTCACCAACATTGACAACATAATGTGAGTCAATTGCAATTTATGCATCATATATTTTTGCTTGTTACATTATAATATGATACAGGTTGTCCCACAATAAACTTAACACAAATTATCTGCCTTTACGTTTTATTTGTAGAATGTTAATAGCGGAATATTAAATTATCAAAATAAAATTTTTGTTCATCAAGCTGATTTTATTAGAGATATTTATAATGGCTCTGGCTGGTTCGACAAAACACGATGATCATTCCTGAACAAAAGAAAATCTGCATTGCCTCGAAAACTGAATCCTGTTACAATCTTCAGGCAGAATGGTACGGATGAATAGGACAGATGACCAGTCTGTTTGACCTCTAAATAGGAATCGTAGTTGCTGATACAGTATGAAAACCACAGTTGCTATCTTCTGCAGTTTATTTCTGCAGTGGGAAAGAACTTCTTGCTGATAAATAGCCGATGTTCGTTGAGACTGGAGATCGCAGTGGCTAAAGAAGGCGCATTATTCAATGATCTAGCATTGCAGTTGACGCGAGCTTCTTGGCATTGTAATGGAGAGGGTGGGTGATTCAAATGTGGGGGGGGGGGGAGCATGCTGGCTTAAAGCCGATAGATATCATATCTCGTGGACCTGTAAGTTCATTCTAAACCGAAGTACTTCAACATGAATTGAAGTCATGTATAGGTTCAAAACTTTTCTCGTCAATATTGAAGCCTAACCACGCTATGATGACTTGTCTAGTCATCCAGGAAGCGTTGTTCAATTACGTACATGCAGTTTCTTTTATCGGTTCTTTATAAGAAATTTTAGAAAAATTTTCTCCTATTAAAAGTTTTGTTTATTTTTCTGTATGCCTGTAAAAAGAACAGATTTTTGTGTAATTTTATACTGGCGGAAGTTTACTTAATTTATATCGACATATTCAACTTTTGCTTAAATCGGACTAAACTAACGATCTTTTATCGTGAACACCTTCATACATTTCTGTGGTCCACATAGAATGACTGTGAGTAGGGAGGTCACGACCCGATTGGGATTTCCCCGGCCAGGAATAAATAATATAGAAATCTAGTTCTTATGTACGATTTACATGCTACATTTTGCGATGGATATATATATAATAAATTAAAGAGATCTCAGGGCTTAGAATGAAGTGGAGACCGATAGAGAACGTTATTTGTCTCAGAGACACGATTTATACAGAAATTCTTCCCTTTCCAGTGTCTTTCAAGAAAAAACATTACGTAAAGAAATATACTAACCATTTGAAGCAGACGCTCGTCTACATGTTAAACATTCTGTACGTACCGCAAAGAAAACACAAAACTTTACCATTACAAAGATGATTTTTTTTTAATCCTGTTCGAGGAAATAATTACTGTTTATTCTGAGAATCATAAGAAATAAAAACATAACAAAATGTAGCTTTACTGAATGTTAAAGCAGGTGTTACCTTAATTACCACTGCGTTTTAAAGATCAGTCCTATTCTTCGGGATATGGGAGTCTTCCCACGAAACTCACAAGATAACACAGTTATGAATATTGTATAGTCCCCTTCAGTCAGTCTTACTAAATATCAAGCATGTTCAAATAAAATATGGATATCTGGATATCCTTCTTTTGCAGACGTCTTCAAGAGTTGGAACTCAGTTTTCCTACTGCTCCTCTCTAATCCAACAAAAGACTCGCATTGAGCGATTTAGGGATTCGAAGACTTCTTTGAACAAATCCCCGAGTAGGTAGATCTTTCCTTACTCTTTTCTTCTTCTTATTCTTTTTTTTTTTTTTTTACTAAGCAGAACTTGCGACCTAAGCGTGGAAAACTTTGCAGGTCGATATTGAATGCTCCCAGGGCTAGCGAAAACGTAGGTTGTCGAAGCAAACATTCGTCGGTATCTGAAATTGTGCTTCATTCTGAGATAAGTCTCTGAGCTGTATTCCTGGTATTCTGTTTCAGACAGAGAATGAAGATTTATTCAACTGCAAGTTTAAGATTTTTGTTCAAATTATATTTACCGTCTGATGTAAATAAAGCGAACATAATGAGCATTGTACGGTTCACATTTCCAAAAAAAAAAGTAACATCAACGCGGAACACCGAATACAAAATAAAATACGGATATGTATTGAAAAGATTGTGTATGACGTCTTGACGCAGGGCAAAGAGAGATAGTAGGTTTTATTTAATTTTCTGTTGTTGGTTGTATGCTTTTATGTCTCAGTTTATATTCACCAATTGATTTGTGTAATTGTGAATTAATTTTTTCTTAGCGGTACAAACTTGATTATTTTATTATTATTTAGTGTTCTGTCTGACGACAGGTCCATATGAACAGGATCCTTCGATCCTTTTCTCGGACTGGGACCTGTTCATATACGTTCATGGCAGATGATCCAGAAATGGTTTGCCATTGCCTTCTTCTGTGTGTGAATGGAGTAATTGTTGGGATGCCACGGAGGAAAACTCCGTGTTGCCTAGACCACGGCCTTACCCAACACAAGTTATAAATTCGGGCACCGCCGGGAATCGAACCCGAGACCCCAGGATTATAAGGCCAGCGTTCTAACCGCTAGACCACCGTGGCTCTGGATTATTAAATAATATTTAGGCAACCATCGATTTAAAAGTGCTTCTGAACAAATAGTTTTACTTCATGCGTTATATTAAGTGATTACGTAATTTAGGTACGAATTTATGAGTCAGTCTGTAGTTTGAGGTCCCCTGTTGTTTCCGGTGAAATGAGCTGTAGCGTGCGATGTGGTACTAGGCGTTCATAATTGTTACATTACCGCGTCTTTGCTATAGGCCTATCAGTTGTTGGCGAAGATTTACCGAACGGTGAATTAAGAAAACCCTATCTACCAAACGGCGCGGAAGAAAATTCTATGTAAAATGTGCAAAGTTAGAAATTTCGGAGAAGCGTTTCCTTTGGGTGAAACTATAATACATCTCTGTTTGTGTGTGTGTGTGTTCATGGTAGCGAAGAAAATGTGTGGAAATGTCTTAAGTTCTGAAACAGCAATATATTTAGTGGGATGCTAAATTAAATATTTTACCACAATCTTGTGACTTAGGTTTAAGCTTTAGAATACGTGTGTACGAACTATTGAGAACTTATTGGATGTTCATTACCATATTGATAATATTGATTATAAGAACAATTTAGATACGATAGGTATTTATTATTAATTATTCAATCACACATTCGAATTGTATCTTAATAATTTTAATAATCAATTTACAACTAATTTTTGTTGGACAGTTTTCAGTAAATTTGTATAAAGCACGATCTTCATATTTTATATAATTTGTTTCTAATTACTCTCGATACAGCCATTCTATCTCACTTTTCTGTTATTGTCTTAAGAATGCGTTTATTTCTCAGTAGAACATATATATTTTAATTTAATAATTAAAAACCAATAAAATATTTTTACTCATATTTGGAAACAAATTCTGCCGATCTAAATCTTTACACTTTTTTTTTAAAATTACAGTACATGTCCTATTTACATTAATCTTAAAAACTTGAATACTGTGCAGTTTTTAATAATTGTCTAAAATATATAAATCATTCATACAAACAAGATTGTTAACACTTTAAAACATTTATATCTTTTTTTATATCTTAATTGCGTCATGTTTGTGTTTTATTGATACAATATTTTATTTTCCGTCTATACACAAACTTAACAAGATGCAGTATCTACTGAGAATGTTATAATTTTAAGTAATTTTAAACAACATTATTTTAAGTTTGTGTATAGACGGAAAATAAAATATTGTATCAATATTGTACTTTAAAACATACTTTGTGCCAAACGCGTTTCGACCTCAAGTGGTCATCTTCAGTGGCAAAACATTAATTCATTAAAAACATATACTCTAATATCCTTCTGACCTTCACATTTTCATGATAATCATTTATGTCTATTACCTTATTAAAGTCTTATGCCAAACTTACCATTTTTAAATTGTTTACCTTCCATTTATGCAAACATACATACGTCGTATTTTCTCTCTTTGTAAACAGTTTCTTCTCTGAAGTCAAGAATTGTATTCGGTTGAGTTGTCTGTGTCAAAAACTTCCTAACAAGATCTATCATGAAATCTGGCATCGTAACAAGAAATGTAAAATCAAACACTATTGAAACGGAACCATACATTTTGTTTCCAACACAAATACATAAACCGCAGCGTTGCTAGGGCGTGGTATATATAATAAACATGCAAAATGCACACAGGCATAACTGCACCACCCTTCATCCCTTCTCTCACCCTCAACACAAAAGCTGTACTGTAAATTGAACGAGTATCCAAAAGCACTGTTATTTTTGACGACCGTACAATTCATACAGAAAACAAACAGACACATAACATATATGATTTATGCTCTGGATGTGGCGGTTTTGATATCGTAAATAATGATTATGATGATATTTTATATTACTAGTTCGGGTGGGACTGCACCGGTAGAAATACTGACAACATGTGCTGCACCTAATTTATATTCTCCTGCTTGCATGGAAATAATAACGTTATTTCGCTCATTAAGTGTATCCAATTCCGATTGTCCAATAATGCCTGTGTGCCCGAAATCATGGTTGCATGCACCAATTAACACGCTAACTGCAAACAGTGCTGGTAACGTAATATTATATTGGTTAAGTTTCGTGTATGAGGAAATTGTTCTAAATTCAGTGCTTTGTCGTAGCTGTCCAGTGTCGATACATCGAATTTCTCTGTTTCATTAGTTGTCTTACTGCGAACCAAAAATTAAAGAAATGTTTTTTCTTATTATTATCTGAGTTAAAGTAAGCAGAATGATTACATGACAGTCTAATTCAACAGTGATGATATCGTGGTGTATAGGACTACCATTGTTTCGGAGGAACATATAGCTTCCGTCTTCAGGGCTGAATACGAACATTGACAATAATATTCTATGACAATAATTTTATTCACCGTCTTTACACAAGCTTATAGATTGTTAAAATCACATAAAATTATAACATTTCAACATATGATATTGTTACTTTCAATTAAAACAATCTTAATGCACTTTCATTATTTAAAATACAAGGTCCGATACCACCAGAAAGTATTCATCACCAAAAATAGAAAAATATTTAAAAGTCAAGTAAACTCATCTTTATAGAGCAAGCGACCAGACAACGCTCCGCTTGTGTAAAGACGGTGAATAAAATTATTGTATTGAAGAACACAAGCATGACGCAATTAAGATATAAGTTAAATATTCTATGACTTCTGACGTGGCCAATTTTAATCACATATCTGAGCAACACACTATCACAGAGTACATTTGTCTCTAACTTAAGTGGTTGCGAGGATTTGTTTAAGAATTTTATCACTCGAATCTTGTTGGACAACAATTTTCCAGTTTAATTTATCACTTAATTCAATATTTAACAATCGTAGCCTCATTGATTTTTGGCCATTGTGAGGCGTTTAAATCTGTAAACACCCGTTAAATGAACAAACATATAATCCTAGCCGTCAGCTGTTTATTGATAAATTAATGCTTCAGTAATTGTATCATCTGATTAAAGTGAACACACAGCCTGTAACAATTTACATGTGGTTGTATTCACATTATCATCTTTTTTTGTAAATCATATTTGTTAATTAATTAATTAATTCTTTAGTGTAATTAATTTCATTCTATTTGGAAAGTGATACTCGTTAAAACACTTGTGACAAGTGTCTGTCTTCTTCCCAGCCCGCAAGATTTTACGGATTTCATAGAAATAACCCATAATTTATCTTTTACGTCTTTTTAAACAGTATGGAATTATTTTAGAAGTGAAAACCTTTTTTTGACATAAATGTGTTACGTGTTTGTACATTAATTCTGAAGTTGTAAAACACCATCTTTAATACGGATAGGTATTCCTATCAATTCGCCGTCAGTTTCTTGTATTTTTAAATCCGATATTTTGATGTGTATACAAAAACATTCACATATCAGTAGAATCTTCAGGTAAAATAAATGTCTTTACAGCAGAAAATTATATTCAGTCATGAATTCCCCTGGTAAGTTGATGTAAGACACGCTCGGCTAACAACAATCATGCCCAAGATTTTCGTGGTTTTCCTCAATTTCTTCATACTAATTTTTGGTTACTGGCTCTGCCGTCATGTTACATTTTCAACCGCAGAACAATTTCGAGAGTTGCGATGAGCTTTTGAGTCACTGGGGGGGGGTGAGGGGGAGGTTGGTACACTCATTTGTTCACGGAACACACTTGTTATTGATGAAGTTCTAGATTATGAAACTTTCTGGAATACGTAATGAGCAAAAACCAGAAAACTTACCGGCCGAATATCACCCAAGTAATTCTTAAATTCGTATTTTCCCGTTAGAGAAAATTAAGTAAGATATTATATGTTTTCCTTGAGGAGTATTTGAGGGATTTTTATTTAAGTTATCCGGTATAGTTATTGCGTAATCACTGAGGTTATGATTGGCCAGAAATTTAGTTAGGCTGGGATATATAAGAATTACATATGCAATTTATGCAGAGAATGTTCTTTAGAACTTCCATTCTAAAGTCTGAAAATTATATATCCAGTAATAATAATATTATTATTATTATTAATTTCTTTACTATAATTGAGCTGACCAATGATAGATTCAGGGCAAAATGAAATAATGGTAATAAGAGTAATGATATTTCACGTGCTAGTGTGTGTCTGTGTGTCCGTGAATTTTACATGCGTACACGTATTAAATGTTTACCGATGTTTCGTTGCTAGGAAACAGTGCAAAACAATTGTATAGAACTGCTGAATATCGCTACGTGCTATCGCTTTGTTGTAGACTGTTCTGTATGCTCTGCGCGTTGCATAATGAACAGGGAACAGAACCACAGTGGCTGGATCCAGGACAAACCGCAGTGGAGAGTGGTAGAACACTGGTTCTGTGGCGAAGACTGCCCACATCGAAAGTACCTCTCACGTGCTTTTTGGCTGTCTAACTCCGCGCCTGAATGCAGGAAGAAATTTACAAATCGTGAAAATCATTTTGTACGTCCTTTGTATGCAGAACGTAGAATAAATATGTAATCTAGAAACCTCGCCGATTTGTTTGTCCTTCTGACAACATTTTTTTACAGACAATTCGCAGCTTTCACAGCGACTAAATACAATTAAATCTAGTGTGAACAGCAGGATAGATTTAGCCTGATGATGGAGGTAGAAAACGTCTACGAAACATTTGATTGTGCTCCATATTTACAGGGCTGATTGCCTGAAATGAGTTAGTAGCAAGTTTTGTATACGAAACTACTGAACGAATGTAAATGAATTGCTATATTCGGACGATATCAAATATTTTCTCAGATATATCTGATATTAGCTCATGTTGATCTCTGCTTTATACGAAATTTTAGTCATTTATAATTTTTCTTAATTAAAGACTCACCTTACAAAAATGTATGCAGACATAAAAAATATATCGCACTAAGACCCGTAATTTTAAAATAAACATTGTCAGTTGTATACATAAACGAAAACTTATGTAATGTAATTCGAGGTAAGGGTGAATTTATCGAACTGAAATCAATGTTAATTTTGAGGTTATGTTTTTCATGACTTACATACATAAATCTGCAACATTTATTGATTTCTGAAACATTTTATCACATAGAGGACAAGGCCATTAGCCTCTTCATTATTCATATAATTATGTGAAAATTCTGATGGCTTCTCTTTGCATCTAACCATTAATTTAATAGGTTATTTCCTATACATGCTGCTAGATCAGAACTTAATTTACTGTATTCATCGGAGAAAAATATAATTTCTGCCATATTTATGGCTCCATCAAACTCACTGCTGGAAATTACAAACGACATAGTTCAATGCCAGCAGTCAAGCAAAATTATCACATAAATTGTAATTTACTGATACACGTGACAGCAAAATTCCGCTGCTAATGAAAATGTAAACAGGGTAGAATTTAGTGGTCACAGTTCGACAAATTAATGAATGATGTTCATGTATTGAAAATGAATTGTAGTTGAGACAGACTGAAATCGCTAGTTTGGAAGGGAGTTACAAGTTAGGGCAGACATTTTCGTGAGCTTGAGGTACCAAGTCTACGCTTTTAAAATCTGTAATAAACCTCGAGGTGTCACAATACCACGAGCCTCTTCGTGTCAACTTTATTATGGTTCTGGCGCAGTGTGTCCCATAAAAGTTGATAAGAATTGGCCTTCTGTGTTGATCAGTAATACAATTAAGTGCAGCATTATATTTTAAAATCGCATTGGAAATACATTTATAAAATTCGTTTAAAAGGCAAATTAAATTTGAAAACATCTTCAAGGCGACTAAAGCCTGCGAAACACACCAGCACAAAATCGAACTCCTGACTCCAGACAATGCCATACCCCACCACAAATGCTATCATAGCCTCGTTTGTGATTCCTGCTACCAGAGTCGCACCGACAGAACTTAATTTAATTTTTTTTCCCCTTGGCACGAACGACACACTCGTACAGGCAAGCACGACGGATATTGGCTATTATATTACGAATAGATTTATAATTTCATATACTTATAACGGTTAGAACGCTGGCCTTGTAATCCTGGGGTCTCGGGTTCGATTCCCGGCGATGCCCGAATTTATAACTTGTGTTGGGCAAGGCCGTGGTCTAGGCAACACGGAGTTTTCCTCCGTGGCATCCCAACAGTTACTCCATTCACACACAGAAGAAGGCAATGGCAAACCACTTCTGGATCATCTGCCAAGAACGTATATGAACAGGTCCCAGTCCGAGAAAAGGATGGAAGGATCCTGTTCATGTGGACCTGTCGTCAGACAGAACACTAAATAAATAATAATAAAATACTTATAACGGAGCAGAATTACTTCGAAAAAGTTGGACGTAGGAGTGATGCCCCTGACTTCAAAATGGGTTCGTATTCGGGAGGAACTGTGTTCAAATCTCGGCCTGGAGACCGGCTATTCTGACTGATGTTTTTCATGGTTACGACCGTTTCCTTCCACATCCTTTCCAATTCATTATTCACTATCTTTCTCTCATTAGACGCTACATACATATTCTGAGATGCTGAAAAATGTCGTTAAATAAACTGTAAATATGAGTTGAAACTGGGAAACAGTTTATTCGAATCTCGACTGAAACAGTGCAGTTTATTTTTGAAAATGTTTGTGGTTTTCCTTGGTTACTCCGAGGGTCTTAGAAGAGGAGAACACAGGTTACTTCTAAATCGATCCCAGCAGGCAACTGGCATTAGTGTTAAATGTTTCGTTGTCTGTAAGGAGTTAAGACATAAGCGTTTTATGTTTTGCGTCGTGTATTATTTCGCTTTTAATTCTGGTTTTCACAGTTCCGCGGTTTGTCTGTCGTTTTACCGATAGACTTAAGTGGAGTGTACCTGACACTTCACGAATGAATTTGCATGCAGCTGCGTTCGATGCTCTCTTTGCTTCAGCAATTAGCAGTAAAAAGTGCATGACGTTTGCAGTCATGGTCAATTTCGGCAGTACTGAATTTCAGTAGATGAAGTTTTACATTCATCTTTGTTTCATAATAATAATAATAATAATAATAATAATAATAATAATAACGTGCGAATTTAACGTAAATTGAATTGCGATGATTTCATCTTTTTCTGTCTCAGGAAACCCTGAGTGAGCTAGAACACAGTCTCTGTAATTTTCTTCGGTATCCCACGTTTCATAAAAGCCTAGTCAGAGTGAGAAGGATTTTTTTATCTGTTCTATAAATTGTGGGTATAATTAGCTTCTCGCTGTATTCCGTGGAGTTAATTATAAAACGTATTCATATTCATTAAAGAAGAGAAATTCGACTTATTCTGTTTTTAGAATATATGCTAGTATCTGACATCATTTTATTACTCTCTCGCAAAATAAAATCTATGTTGGCCCTTAATTTGGATCCTGACCCAGTATACAGTCAGTAAAATCCCCTTTTACGATGAAATTTTATGATAATTTTAAATATTTTTACGTAATACGAAAAACGTGATATTATTAAATTTTATTTATATCTTTAAAAGTGTTGTTTGTCTCATAAAGATTAGCTTTGTTGGTCATTATAGTAATTTAATGACAAATATTTTGATAGGATCAAATTTAAAATACGAATTTAAATTACTTCGCTGCATTTATATTTTTGAACAGAAGTCAAAAAATCCTGAAAGAGATAATTTAAAGAAACCACTGCACTTTGTCGCCCGATATATCTCTGAAACGCCTGTCTCATATCGCAAATTATTGTGTCCGAGTGCCACGGTCTGGCTAACGAAACAGTCATTAACAACGACGCATATCAGCCGCTACGGTGCGCTGGCACGCCGTTGAATACATTAGTGAGTAGTGCTTTCAGTTTGCAGTGCTATTGGCTTTCTGTCTGAAACGAAATTGTGTATAAACATATACAGGTACATACACGCGTTTCGTGGAATCTTGTTTTGTTTTTTTAAACAATTCGCAACACATTGAATCATTAAACAATTTATTGTTTAACATGCTCGTCAGAAATAAATTCATATTTTTGTGTTAGGTCAAGGCTATTGAATACAAACAGATAGAATAATTAGTGATTTGGCTGAAAATTCGTGCTTATTTTAGAGTATAAATAATCAGTGTGTAGGTGACAGGAGATTAATTCAAATAACATTTTATCTCATGCTATAGGAATATAATTCCGTTACTGAATATCTCACAAAATATGAGATTTTAAATTGCCTCCAAGGTTAATATTTTGATGGCAGTGTTCTATGTTCTGATAACGCAATATCGTCTTGTTTACCAACTTTTTGTAGGAACATACCAAATCACTTCAGCTCTAAAGATGAAGACAGCGTGTTCCTTCTACGTACAGTCCACACCATGTTACAGCTTAGATATACCAACATCATCATATCATACAATAAGATATTGATGTAATATGTAGAACGGTGGAACATTAGTTTATGGGATCTGCCAGGATTAGGGAACAGATACTTGGTTGTAGACGACAGCCGTAGGAATACGTCGTAAATTATTGGTTTATCAATATGTGAATGCCTATGGAATTACCTGCGCCCAATCGCCTTTCATAATGATGACCTGTGTGCATTTAGTACAGAGCACGTAACAATTTAACATAAAGTAATTTTATAGTTATGTAACATTAAGAGTTTCACTGAATTATGAATTAACATTTAAAATATTTACCTTAATAACGACATATTTCACCACAAATCACGTATGTCTCTTAACCGATCCTTCTCTGTTCACCAAATATAATCAGTCTTCTTATATTAATCGACATCAAATAATTAGCGATTTAAACTTATAACGCTTCGGTAAATAAATTACTATCCAGACTAATAAATTGTGTCATGTTTCAGTGTCAATTCCTTACGAACGACAGTAAAGTTGGGTGTAAGAATAAGATAGATGTAATAACAACACACTTATTTCATGGCTGCACTATAACCCTTGTAGGTCTTAAAATATTATGATGTCTGATATGCCTGTTTTGAAGGAAGGAATTCATTGAAATTACGAAGTATTTTAAACTTCAACTACTTTATTCTACCTGTCATTTCTAGACAGGACCTCTAAGTATCCCAACCCTGAGATGGTATACTGTTCCTTAGTAAAGGGATATTTATCATTATATATATATATATATATATATATATATATATATATGAATGTATGTGCATGTATGAAAACTTTTCAACAAGACGGAAATAAATCTCGTTTAGAATCTGTGGAATATGGAAAATTGCATCTTACGTAGGCTAGCAGCGTAGCACGTGCTGGAAGCTTCACGTTCTAAGCAAGCGACTTTATGTCTGCATGAAATATGGAATGTACATATGCATTTGTAATGATGGTTGTCTCTCGTCTTCTGTTGAGACAGTGTATCCAAAGCTACCATCTGTGTAGACTTTACATACCGTAGTCTACTTGATACAATAATAAACACAACTGATGGAAATTGGTAGACTCAGTGCCGTGATTAGGAGCTGGTACGTTGAATTTCAGTGCTTCTGCGTTGAGGTCGCTTAATTGTCGAAACGTGAAATGCGATGATTGACAAAAGAGCGTAGTTTTGTGGGCCGAGTAATAAATATTGTTATTAAATTGTTAAGTGCATACGCCTAAATACTTTTCTGCAACAGAGAGTCACACATAGTGTAAAATTTTATTCCATAACTAAAAATTTTCGTCCGACAAAACAGAGCAGTTGTAACAACATGAGATAAAAAATAATAATATTTCTTGAAAACGTCCACAATTTTGGTTAAAATCTATTTAGAATTATTATAAATTTAATAGCTTAAAATAAATCGGTGGGAGTAAGTTTCTGATGTGTTATACCATCTTCTGGACACAAGAATTGAAAATGTTTTCCGTTATAATAGAATTTAATATGAAATTAACATTTTAGTGCATTTATATCCCTCTTTGTTAGAGTCCATAAAACAAGTAATTTAGTTGAGTGCTTGTTTAAATAAAACCTCACATAAAGCATAAAAGGGAAGTTTGTCGTGTACATTTAGTGACACTGCGTCGTTTCATATTAAAGCGGTGGAATGATCAGGATTTTTTTTTTCCAGCAACCCCTCAATTTTTAACAACAGTTTTGTAGGTGAACCGCAAACATTAAAAGTGGATGCCATTACACACAATAACAACCAAATCACAATGGCGGTGTAATTCAGGTGCTGCAGACAAATTAAAACTTATATTCCCGTGAAAATAATACTGCTACCAGGTTCACTACAAGCGATTCTGCAGTGTTATTTATTATACAGTGTTCTGTCTGACGACAGGTCCATATGAACAGGATCCTTCCATCCTTTTCTCGGACTGGGACCTGTTCATATACGTTCTTGGCAGATGATCCAGAAGTGGTTTGCCATTGCCTTCTTCTGTGTGTGAATGGAGTAACTGTTGGGATGCCACGGAGGAAAACTCCGTGTTGCCTAGACCACGGCCTTGCCCAACACAAGTTATAAATTCGGGCACCGCCGGGAATCGAACCCGAGACCCCAGGATTACAAGGCCAGCGTTCTAACCGCTAGACCACCGTGGCCATCATTTATTTATTTAGTGTTCTGTCTGACGACAGGTCCATATGAACAGGATCCTTCGATCCTTTTCTCGGACTGGGACCTGTTCAAATACGTTCTTGGCAGATGATCCAGAAGTGGTTTGCCATTGCCTTCTTCTGTGTGTGAATGGAGTAATTGTTGGGATGCCACGGAGAAACCGGGGAAGCCCCCGGAGGAAAACTCCGTGATGCCTAGACCACGGCCTTGCTCAACACAAGTTATAAATTCGGGCAACGCCGGGAATCCTACCCGAGAACCCAGGATTACAAGGCCAGTGTTCTAACCGCTAGACCACCATGGCTCTTTCTGCAGTGTTAGAGAAAGTTTTTTTTAAGTCTTGCATAAAGTGTTAAAATACACTACATTACTACTATATATTTTTTTTTTACAAACGTTGACGTATTTAGATATAAATTTCTTTATGCAGAGAGAAAGAATGAAATTAAGCATAAATCCATCGATAAGAGCACACAATTTATTTTCGTACTTTTAAAACTTTGCTCATCATTGAATGAAATGTCTGTTATAAGCTTCGAAAGACACATGTCTAGATATTAATTTCATAAATTAGTTATTTTGTTTAGTTTATATTGTCAACAGTGCATAATTGATTTGTAATTTGTTTTCATCTTCAAATATTAAGGAATGACAAAATCAAAGACGATTATCTGGTTGTGGTACTTGGTTTGTAACAGGGAGATGGTGGAATGAAAGTAGAATTTTTACGTGAATTTACGTCTTTAAAGAACTTTGCTGGAATACATTTTACAGTCGCAATAGTAATCGTGATTTCAGTCTGTCTGTCAAGTTCTGTTTTAGACTTCAGCTTTATAAAACTTTGCGCAGTTCATGTCGTTAAGGGGAAAGGAATTGGCAGGATAATTGAAGTTCAATGAATAGGAAATGAAGTTTAAGTAGGGGATAAGTTCGTAACATCATACTTGACATGTACTGTCTTACCTATTCCTTCCACATACAAAAGTTTAACTGAAGTGCCTAATCAATTTATAATAATTTTTATGACTAATTCTTTAATTATAATAATTTATGTATGGATATATTTTTTATCTAGTGTTTCCTGATTTGGCGGTCTGATCTGTTTAAATTTAAAATTAACTTCTAAAGATATCAGTAATGTTAGATATTTGGTATGACTCGTTTGATGTGGTTTCGGCGTATTCAAAGGCCAAATCTGCACTGGGCAACACGTGACATGGAAATACGAACACAAATTCATGATCAATTTAGATTTGAATCCGCCATTCTAATGTCTGAACTGTTGAAGAGAGTAGGTCACTTAGAAATCTTGCACTTAAATTTATTTATAGGAAGGGTATTGTAATTATCTATACCCCTGAGTCTGAAAACGTAGTCAAATGGAATTTAATGATTTTTTTTGTTTGGTTATAGAGAAAATGATCTCTTGTTGAATAATGGTGGAGGCAAACCGTGGCTCTTGGGATAATTTCCTAATACTTCAGAGTGATTAAATTTAATTAGTAGCAGGAGAGAAACATTAGAGTTGGTGGACCAGCATCAGTTCTGTCTGTCAAGGAAGACAGAAATCAAATATATCTATAGAAGTCCCATAACCACCATGGGTTTAAAGTTCAGGTAAACTGTAAAGTAATTAGAATGTGCATTGTTTATTAGCCACTTCAAAGTTAGTGTTTCTGTATCTCCAAGTGGTTTCCTTTCTTAAGATTTCCTCATTGAAATATTTGTGCATTTCCTATCTTTCCAATGTGTGCTATGACTCCAGGAAATTTACTTGATTTATTCCTTTGAAGGTGCGTCAGAATCTGTCAGATTCGTGCTCCGCGTCGTACGTCTCCGTCAATGTGGACGGTTACACGAGCTCGAAACCGAGCAGCGCTGTCGACCGGAGTCATTGGCCACGTATAGATGTTCTCTGCAGTGTCGACGAAACTCATTAAAAGTAAGAAATCCGAGTAATTATATTAATTTAAGTAGTAATTTACAAGATTAAAACGCTGCTGCTATATTTAAATTTACAAGAAAAAGTGTGTAATATACATGTATCATTGAAACGTGACCAAGTTTTAAACTGTTTTTGTTCGCTTTGCTATTCTGTGTAGTAACTCCGTGTGAAAGTAATATTTCATCGTAACTTTTGTGTGTAAGTTCACAGGGCGTGACAACCCAGAACAGAAACATCCAAGTCTTGACCTCAGTTAGACCTCAAATCTGATTTTTTATCTTGGGTTTATGAAATTATGATGACAATGAAACTAAGAGTCCGGTGTTACAGCGAGAAGATAACACGTGTTAAACTTGCGTGGCGTTAAACATAATGTTTTAAATACACATTGGGAATAAATTGAGGGAAACACAACCCAAACCATATGTCATTTTAGCTTGAACGTAGAGGTGGGTAAGTGGGAGTGAGGATTGGTGTGTGTTTGTTGTGTTTCCGTGTTTAAGGATCGGTTGGAACGAAGCCAGTGCATCTTGTTCAATGTCTGCATTACGCGATACAAAAAGTGGGCAAAGAACGTGACTATGAAATACGAGAGCCGCGTTGTAGATGTGATGGTTCGCATTAATTCTAGCCAACATCTACGAATTGCGGAACGTTCAGTGAATTATCTCACCATTTAGAACCCTGAAGTGTCCTCAAATAATAAACACAGTTTCGACAACCTCGAAGTTTATATGAAAACCGTGATACGTCGGTAAACAGCAACAGTTTCTTATACGTACGAATTCTTATAAGTGCCCGAAACTCGCCTAAATAATCTCTTAAATATTTTTTTAAATTGTGGGTTTACGCGTTCGTTTGTTTGTTTGATTATAGCTCGAGAACGGATGTACCGTTTTAAACCAAACTTGGCACGCTTGTTCCTTGATACCAGGAAGATAAGAGTTCGATTCCTGTTGAGGTCGTTCCCAATATCTCATAATTTTAAAATAATCCACGCATTCCTTAATTAATTTTGGAGCTCACATGACGCACAGGACAGGGTTCCGAATTGTCTCCTGTCCCTAATACGTTTTTAAATTCAGCGTTTGTTGTAGAATTTTCATGAAATGCACGCACCAAATCAAAGGAACGACACAGTCGTAAATTGCCTTTTATCTGGATTAAATGTGATTGTGCCGATGCGAATCGTTCAACGGGGTTATGGGTACCGAAGTAACCATGGAAACGCACATCCGTTTAGTAGGATTTTAACTGTCTTATTATCTACATAAAAGTGATCTGTGAGAACGCAAGAAGCCGGGGGAAACCGAGAGGAGATCTCGCTTCTGCATCCGTTCCCTCGCTCCGAAGAGCGAACATTTCGTCTTTTGGAAGGGGAGGAGGCTGATTTTTTATTCTTTGAAAGAGCGTTAGAGCCTGGTAGCGGTCTCATTTCCCTGGTAATTACAACATACGATATTTTTCATGCCCAATTTCTTTATTTTAATTACTTTCTTTGGTCTTTGTCATCTGTTTTATTCCATTTTTGTTTCATTTAGCGATAAAACTCTTTTTCTTGTGTCAAGCTTTGGGAAATTTTAAAACAGGTTACAATCGAGAAAATAAAAATGGTTGAACAGAAATTGTTTTTTTTTCTTCTAAGAAGTGTGTGAAGCTGTCAACGTGGGGGAGAGGAAAATTGTTGAAGTTTTACTGTGATAATACAAATACGTGGTCCTCGGGTTCGGTCAAACCACGTAAATCAAAAAATAGATTTGTCATTTTCTGACATCCGCACTATTTTATGTTTGTCGTAACTCGCATGATACTTTAATAATTACGTCATATTCTTTTGAGGGTTAATATTGATTTACGTCACATTTATTTGTATTTCCCCTCGCACAAGCAATATATAATTTGTTGAAATGATTTTGTCATCTGTACGCTAAGCACTAAATTTGATAAATACGGTACCTTTACCACATTTACCATCATTTTATTTGCGACCAAGACACTGAGGTAATTTCTGGGGCCTGACCATTACCGAAGGAATTTCTTGAGCAGCAAAACCTATGAAATGGCCTCAGTCACTGTGTAATTAACATGGATTTTCGTCTGTTGTTCTCACTGGAGATTTTCAAATTCCTGAGGTCAGTAGCTATAATAAGATCCTGGGATAATACCTTAATCCTATTCTACAATTACATCTCGTTCTTTAAATTTCACGAAAGTGCTTCAAATTTTATGATATTCACAACATACATTTTTCCATAGTAACTATTTGTATATCTTTCAATGTATTATAGTTTGAGTTGTATTGTCTGTCTGTGCCGACTTCGATTTCTTGTCAGTTATCTTAATAACATTCTCGAAGAAACGTCAAAGTATTTCGCGTAACATTCGTGCAAACTTTATACATTCTCGCTAGTCTATTAGACATTTATAGATTATCGATGCAGACATTGTTTAGTGCCAGATATATTTGCTGCTTTTGAATTTTTGACAATATCACTTCCAATAGTTTCACCTTGTTAAAATTATCCCCAAAAGATGTTTCAACCAGCACACTGAACGGGATAGAGACCCATCGTATACTTCATTACGTAGAGGTGCATATAATTATCAATATATACACCTTTGATATTTTTAAATATTTAAATTTTTATGCTAGTTTTGGTATGTTAGTCTTGTAACATCTAGATCAAGACCTGAATCATCGATATTAAGTATCGATAGTACGAAATACATACTAATATATGCATTTAAACTCAACTGTAGTGTTAGTTTTGGGCAACCCTGAAGTCCGTGACTCCTGCTTAATAATCTTTATCAATTTATTATACTGGATATTGAGTTTTGTACTTAATTATACACTTCCTGGGCTAAAACCTTTATGTTATTACAAACATAAATTCCATTTGTAACATTTACAAATGGATTTCTGGGCAGCTGGAATTTAAATGAAGTTTCACATAGGCATGTACTTCAAAAAATCGCTTGTATTTTACTCTCCCAGTTCTGTAAATATATTCAAATCTCTTTCTTAATTTTTGAGAATAATCTTGTAATTTGATCAATATGACGAGACCGGAACAAAGCGAGCGCAGATTAACGGACAGGCGACTCAACAGCGGACAGTTTTAACCTACGAAAGGGGTACCTTTCGTTTATAACCTTTTGCTCTGAGATAAAGTTTGAGGCCTACTTGCAGAAGAGTAAATTGAGAAGACGTAAGAAGAGATTCACTTACATATAACATGAGATTTTTCTGAGAATGTAATAGTCAACCGTGAGGTTAAGAAATGTGCCAGATTTAAGGAACCTGAACATTATTACCGGCTTCATGAGATCGCGCCACTGGTCACTATCTTGAGCCAGATAAATCCAATATTCAACCTGATATAGCATGTTTAAACCGATTTTAATAATATATTCTTATCAACGTCTAGGTCTCAGAAATT
The DNA here is from genome assembly GCF_977971745.1 of Zootermopsis nevadensis. Lineage (NCBI taxonomy): Eukaryota > Metazoa > Arthropoda > Insecta > Blattodea > Termopsidae > Zootermopsis > Zootermopsis nevadensis. Next base: position 2,725,027 of record NW_028259143.1, read on the forward strand.
TACTCTTTTTTTACATTTCACTAGTTACGTTATTTTAACAGACTATACACAAGAAACATCATGAGAAAGTAGTCTCGTAGACGTTTACCGACGTTTCAGAGACCCTTGCTGCCTCCATCATCAGGGCTATGACACAGCCACTGTTTATTAAATTATTTTACGAAGTAATATGTCTAGGTGTGTAACTTATTTCCTTAAAATAGGATTGAAAGTTGAAAATTTAAAAGTAGTAAAATGAATTTAATTAAATTGGTCATGCGTATGAAAAGCCGGCCTGATTAGATAAATGACCTGTAACGTGATACACGAAGTGAATTTATGTACTATTTAAGAATTTGGTTCTTACCGCAAAGAAAACACTACACTTAACCATTACAAATATAATTATATTATTTGATTAGCTTAGTGGGCGTTGTCGGCTAAGTGTGTGAAAATATCACATCAGGAGACTTGGGTCTGCTTTTAGTGGTCTTGTGTCCCCGCGTCCCATATCGCATTGTATCAGCCAAGAAAAATGAGAGAGAAGGGAAAATAATGGACGAGGATATTGAAACAGAAATCTGCCATTGTAGTCTCGTAGAGACCACGGCTCTCTTGCAGTGCGACTGTACCCTTAACCAACAAAAGACTTCCGTTCCACCCCCCTTTAGGGGAAGGTGGGAAATTAAAAGTACAAATGAAAAAGAATGAAGATTGTCTGGACTTGTAAGAATGGTGGAACGTGAAATATGAGAACCGTTAAGTGTTGTAAGTTTACGAAGTACAAAAGGAAATCTTGCGTAACTGTAATCATTACTTTGTAAAGTAACGAAAAAGTAACTGTGTGAGATTTCACGTTCTCAAGGCGGCGAACAAGATGAATCGACTTCAGTAGTGATGCACCGTGTAGTCTGGTTAAAAGATTACCGACGTTTCGGAGGTACTTATTGCCTCTGTCATCAGAGCGACGAGTTACTTTCTCATCGCACTGATAATACAGGCCTAATAAAGATTAATTAAACATATCAATCAAGTTAAACAACAAATATGATGCATTCATTACATTTTGATTTTTTTAAAAGTGGTCTAAGCTAAGTAGATTATGAAGCGATTAGGTCTCATATTACATTGAGTATCTTTAGAGAATATGTGGTCATTTTTTCAACACGAATTATTAGACGTTTTGTTCTTGCTAAATCCCAGAAATATTTGAAATTCTTACCCACGTCTGATCTTTAATCTACAGTCTGTACGTTATTTCAATTGACATTGGCAATTAATAGGCCTATTTTTAAAGTAAAGTACTCTCAGAAATGTTAAAATAATACGACGTTTCGGATACAAATATTAACATTATTGATAATGTTAAGAGAATTCGTTGTTTTGACAAGAACACGGTCACAAACCCTCATAATTAGGTTTGTTTTTACTTTAAACTTTAGTGTCTATATGTTGCATGCCACATTTTATTTATATATTGTCATAAATATACGTCATCCACGCTCGTGTGCTAATTTCACGTCACCATACGCCTTAAGACTTCCAAAGCCTAAGGCTATACATTATTATGCTTCCTGTTTGGGTTAAGCTTATAAATGGATCGATACTATTTTAACAGGGGGTAGTGTCCATGGAAAGGGTGTTGAGCCAGCGGCCAACCCTCCTTACAAGAACCGTAACAGATTTGTCTGCTTGCCAAATGTTCGTTCCATCATCTCATAACAATGCCTACAATGTTCACTCAATTAAGACTTCGTGGATTTTAGTTGTTTGTTTTACGAGGACTAAGCCGTCGTCCCCCGACAACGAAACATTTCTGGTCTCGGGTTCCATTGATTCCTAACACTGGGAACTTAATTTACCTCGAGGGTTGAGGAAGTTAAGGGGTGACACTGGAAACAGTGTACTCTATGTGAGTTACTAAAACCATGAGGACAACCGAGATTACGAAGGAAAAAAACCTTTCTTTACCAAAACATTGGCGTATTAACATTAAGCTGGGGATAATAGTCTGTTTTTTTCAAATTATTGAACTGCAAATGTGAGGTTATGTTGTAGGATATTAACTCGAAATAAATAAGTGAATCTAAGAATTTAATATTACTCTCCGACCCACAGGTGTAGAATTTTAATGCCTCTGAACGCTGTTACGTGGTGATGGGATTTTGTTGAAAGGATAAAGAAGCTTACAGTTGTGTTTCCGTTCTAATACCTAACATCTACGCCAGTATTATGAGTATAGACTGTAATAGAAAGTTGTATTTTTCCTTTTATTACGTATAAATATCGACCAAATACATTCTTTGTTTGATATATCGATATCGACTTTCGGAGGAATATTAATGCAGTCCGGAAAGAGTAGTTTTTTTTTTAATAAATTGTCCACAAATTAGGTATTTGTAAATATATGCAATACACATATGATTAATGAATAATGAATTAAGTGTTCTGAAATTAAGGTTGAAATTAAAATATATTTATAAGATGGTAAAGTTGCGTCATATTGTGATATAATAAGTTTATATTAAATTTTGTCCGTCTAATCACAATAATTCTTATTAAATATTAAAATATTACAATAATTAACATTTAAAATATTTAAAATATTAAATGATGTTCTTTATCGAAATATTCGATTTTACATTAGACCATCATTTTTCATGTTTCACGACATGTTTCAGTTCCTAAAAGAAGCTTTATATAATTATATACACCTGAGGATGGTTCTTTTAGGAACTGAAACATGTCGTGAAACATGAAAAATGATGGTCTAATATAAATCGAATATTTCGATAAAGAACATCATTTAATATTTTAAATGTTAATTATTGTAATATTTTAATATTTAATAAGAATTATTGTGATTAGACGGACAAAATTTAATATACTTAAAATATATTTATTCTCGAAATCTACGCCACAAATAGTCATTTAAACACGTGTACACAGCCGAATGAATCAATGTAAGGACTAGAACGGCATTGGGAGTCTGAGACTTGTTGCTCTAATACCCAGCCTGTATTCTTCGGATAAAAAACTACTCTTTATCATCGACTTTTCCAACAAGCAACAAGTCCATCATAAAACTTATTTTCTGGGTCAAGAATTATCGTCATTCCATTCGTCTGCGAAGATGAATAGTTCGAGAGGCGTCACATCAGGATATCAGACGCAAGTTCGTGATTGGATTTCATTTCAGGGTGGCTGTTCTGATTCTGCGATATTATCGTCTTCTTCATCGTCTTAAGAAACATAATCCTAATACTTTAGACTTAGTCGAGACGGCGTCTGTACTGTCCCGTTATTGAAAACTCGCATTCTGTCGTAATTGTCTTTGAGCTGTTTAAATAATATTTAACGATGATCTGTCGAAATAAATAAGCTTAGACTGTAAATCAGAAATTGCATTTTGCTTCCTTGGTGTCACATGTCACATCCAGAACTTGTGATATGTCCGTGCCCTTAGGATATTAGACTTAATCTCGGGACACATTGCAGGTTAATCCATTTGCGTCTCCGTATGACAAAATTTGGCTTGAAGTAAGTACCATTTGAAGATTAATTGACAAAATAATAATATTTATATCGGTCATGAGTACAAAAAGCTTATGCATCGTGGTGATTACTACATACGTCGTGTTGTAATGTACAAGGTTTTATTTTCCACATGAGAAATTTAAAAGTCAACGTAATTTCAGTAAGACTGGCTGTTTACCATGAATTTTAAGTACCGGTAGGTGCTTTTTTTTTTACTGATTCGGCACGTTTCTAATTTCGATGAACCATAATTTTTCGTGAGAAGTTAAACAGTCGCTCAGAAAATCAAGTTGTGTAAAACGTATGTGTTTTAACGATCCAGCGTATTACCATCTGTAAATTTATTTGGAGGATGATGAAGATTATAGTTTCGTAATAATAATAAATTTATTTGTTTATTTATTTAATTATGAATTGATCTAGGATTACTGTCTTCAGCTTCTAGTTATTTATAAATGTTATGTAATTTGTGGGTCATTAAATAAGGAACATGCCTCGTAATTGCATTTATACCCAGAAGGTTATAAATGACCTTGAATATTCGAAACTCTTGCCGACTGCGTTTTGTTGGTAAACCTGAAGATACTGTAGGGTCACGAGGGGTTGTAGGGATCAGACCATGCTATGAGGAACGATTGAAAAGCACTTCGCCTTATTACGTCGGCTGGTGAGGAATAAGTTCAGGCCGCCAGCGTATCCATCAGCTGTACTGGCGTGATGTAGCAGACGGCTTTCCCAGGATATGTTGAGCGATCTGACACAGGCAGATATGCTCAACTCTTTCTTACCGATAGGGGAATGCAGTAAGCTAGTAGTGGTAAGGTCGATATCAGAACACAGCGCTGTACCTCACGAGTAAGACTCAATTCTGCTGGTACTCGTCTGCTCCGTTGATATCCCTAATACAATTACAGTCCACGACAAAACCTGCATATAAATGACGTTTAGAACAGTCAGATCAAGAAGGGTACGTGTAATGATTTTGGTTGGAAATCTCGAAGGGAAAAGTCGAGGCTCAAGAGATGGATGTGAGAGGGATAATATTAAAATGGATAAAATATGATGTTCAAGCGGTTAACTGATTCATCATGGAGAGGATACGGGCCAATGACGAGCTGTTTTGAAGAAGGTAATCTGTAATATGACCGAGAAGGACAGGGGTGTAGTTGGCAAAACTCACATTTACCGCCCTTTTGAATAATTATCTTCCGATTGGTTTTAACCCAAAATTCAAGAGAAAATAAATTTTCTAAAGCTTATAAAAAGGACTTCGCTCCACTAAGTTAGTTACAGTGATATTTGGAGGATATTTATTTGGCCCACATGTGCATGGGATAACCAGTGATTATACGTAAAGCTGCAAAATAACATTTGAAGTTTCGGTATGAAAGCGAAATTTCTGCCAGATTCGTCCTCGTTACCGTGTTCATGCAAGTCACAATTCTGTTGTTACGTTCTATATCCCTGACTCTGGTGTACAGATGAAAATGTAATTGCAGTAGATGAGATGTGAATCCTAATAATATTTGTTAAAAACTGCATGTAATGAAACTTGTTATTAACCAGTTTCGTCCACGTCACTTCCTTTCTCATAGGTCGAAATATTCATCTCAGCTTCGTGTTCCTTAAATAAAATCATCAATTTGTGTTTTTTTCCCCTCAATGTAAGAGATCAGATGTATCACCCATACAGTCTTTTACATTTTTCGATAACAATCATGAAGATAAAATGTTTTGTAACCTCGTGGTAGCGAGCTTATCCTAAATTTAATCTCCTCTTAAATTCTGCCCGAATGCAAATTACGCCCTCAAATCGAAACTGTAACTTGGTATCATCACTAAATCGATCCTAATCGATTCTAATATATTTAGCAAAGAGTCTATACCCCCCATTAAGAACGATTGATACCCAAATAATCCTTGTGTGATTTGTGGGATGGAAAGCAGAGCTACTGAAGATTGTCGCAAAATTCCCCCCCTTGTCCGCTGCTAATCAATCAGACATTCTATCAATCATTCAGTGATTACCACCCGCATCGCCGACAATAGATGGGCTGGTGATTTACACAACAACATTAATAATAATGTCAGTTCGTAAACCTTGGATGGCTTTAATGGCAAGTGGATGAGAGAGCATATTCTAGCGGGACTTGGATCAGTTTCTGAAGACAAACAGAATTTGGTTAAATTATATCATTCTATCAGACTGTATAATGCACAGAGGAACACAAGATTTCACAGATTTAAAAAAATATATATATTTGTAGCAGATTGATACACGAAAGTAATCTAAATAATATTTAAGATTTCAGTCCGTACCTCAAAGAGAACGCAGTCGTCAAGATTACAAATAATAACTGGTTAATTATTTTTAATAAAACTCTTGTTATTTAGAGAACAATAAGAAATCCGTAAATGCGATTTGGGGACAAAATATAGAATTATTTAACGTTGAACCACGCGGAACATGTAGGAACATGTAGTCAGCGCTGTCAGTCAGATGTTAGACGATGACAGTCTAATGAGATTTTGCTCCTTGTAGTCTGGTTGATGTTTACGGACGTTTCGGAGACCTGAAATTGGAGACATCACGCATTTCTGAAACGACGTTAAAGTTTCGCCAGACTACACCGTGCGGCATCCCAGAAGACAGTAATCTTTATAAAGTAAACTCTGCTTCGAAATAATTTAGTCTTAATTCTTGGACGACCCTGAGAGAGAACGTTTGTATCCGAAGGCCTTTCCCGAGTCTGACAAATTTCCCCGCCTTGTTTCCGGTAGCAGATATGCAGTCTGCTGTACATTGTGCAGTGGGAACTGGACATAAGCTAGTCCAGTCACGTGTCGTGACAAGGTGCTGTGAAAACAATAGAGCAGAGGAGAGAGGACCGCTTGCACGTACAGTGGACCTTGTGACGCGCTGATTTACGTTACGTCTTCAGCCTCAACACCTCCACTTGGCTTTCTCTCCCGCAGATGGTGTCGGGCTAGAAGCCATCAGCGACACCTCAGCGATAATTAGAACAAACGCGTTACCGCCCCTCGGAAGTTTACAAGCATGAATTAGTTACTGTGAGAAAATATTAAATTTTGTCATGTGTTCGTTTTATGCTTTCGAAACGTCGCTTAAACTTTGATTATGTAATTTAGTTTTTATGATTAATTCACGTCTGGAAATACAGAATTTCTTTAAGATGATAGAGTTGCGTCATATTGTGAAAATATATATTTAATTAATTAATCTTATCCGTCTAATCACAATTTAAAATTTAAAATTATCCGTCTAATCACAAATCAGTTCAAATACGATAGTACTTCCAGACAGTCGGAACTCATCTACACCTCTCATCTCAGGTATGTTCATATTTACTTTTCAAATATATTACTTTGTTTTCTATTATCTTTATTCTTATTCATTCATTAATATTCATTTATTCTTTGAATTATTTACATTACAGACTGATATAAAAAACATCAACAAAAACATTCACCAACCTAAAAGTTTATTTGAACACGACGCACATATATAGAACAACTTCAAATATATTAAAATGGAATCTGGAAGTGAACACCACAAATAACTGATAAACAACTACAAAAAGAAAGTTGCATATAAGAAATTATGATTAAGTTTTAAGTTTATATAATTGTAATTTTTACATACCTGAAGATGGTTCATCTAAGAACCGAAACATGTAGTGAGAAAGTGACGTTCCAAATGTAAATCGAATGTTTCGATAAGGAGCATCACATGGTATTTTAACTATCTTAATTTTAAATTTTAAATTGTCATTAGACGGATAAGATTAATTAATTAAATAGAATTTCTTTAGTTAAAGTCTAGGATTTCTTGGGTAAATCGTTATTTCGTGAATTAGACTAGGAATTATTTAATTCAGCATTTTAATAATTCTTTCAAATGCACCCCTGCTCTAATCAGGTTCAGTTAAAATTAATAAATACGTAATATTACGTGGATTAGACATGTTAATACGATTTGATGAATCAGTGAACGCTGAACAACATCTGGTTGGATTTCTTTGAAACAGATCACTATTGAAGCTAAGGAGTTAGGGAAAGAGTGCGTATTATGTAGTTTTCGCCAGAATGTGACCTTTGTAAATGAGAGAATACGTACGTGATTCAGCTACTCAGTTATTTCGGCGCTTGGTTTGATGTATGGCGACGTTGGATACGACACGACACGTCCAGGACTCCGCGGTCTACCCGCATAACGACCTCGCGGACCACATGTGCCTCGGTCCACGTCTGCGTTACCTGTTTCTCATGTTATCTGTCGATATTGCAAGTGGTTACCGGGTCGGTACGGAATTTATGGGGGCGATTTCCGTAGTTTGTGGGTCCTGTTTGCTGCGTTACACATCACAAGATGCTATTTCATTTTTATTTCCCTATCGTATTTTTATATCGGCCCGTGCGTTAAAGTAAAAAAAGTTATAATTTTCAGAAGACGTTAACTTTCCAGAACTTGTAAAATTTCCAAACAAATAACTCACCTTGCCGTAGATCTAGTACGTTAAGAGTAATCATTTATCGATCGTCTAATATATAATCATTTTGATGTAAACGGGGGGGGGGGGGGAGGGGGTACATCTCAGGATGTAGATCTGTAATCTGTCGGACGATACAACATTTCTATGGACAGCCTTTCCGGGGCTTCAATCTGCCCTCGTCGCGGGTGAGGGGTCACTTAGGCCCAGCACCGAATTTATGGAGCTATACCTCCACACCTTCATACGTCTTCATGGCGTGGTGCTTAATTAAGTACCAGAGGCAATTTTGCCTTATTTCTTATGTACGTCTGTAGTGTCATCTTTTCATGTTTTCCGAATAGAAATTTTTTAATTAAATTATGACCTTTTCATGCATAGTTTCGTGTGACCTGTTTGACGGTTCTTTTGTAAAATACGTAAACACAATTATGTGAATTAAGTAATATTTCACGTTTTCAAGGCGACGAGTGTGAAAGTGGCCGTGTAGTCTTTTAAATACTGACCAAAGCTACAGAAGGCGATAAGTACCTCTGAAACGTCTTTCGCTACCTACAAGACGGGGCAACATCTCAGAATGGGAAATATCTTAAATTTAAAATGTGCCCTTCTCCCTAATGAGCTTACAGACCGCCTTGATTACAAGCGAGACCATTTCCATTAGGAAGTAACTGCACTAAGACGACTTAGGCGTATATTATTAACGAAACGAAAGATGCGGAAAGAATTTTTTACCGAGAAGAACCAAGTGAAACCTAATAAGGATCTTTTATTTCATACGACTTAAAATATATGTCGACGTAAACGAATCTACTCGAATTTATTTGTTGTATCTCGCTGGGAAAAAAAAGGAGTTGAAATACGAAAGATGAAATCAACTTTAAATTCATTTATCCTAACCATCTTTCATTCCATTTATGTTCTTTTGTGCACAGAAGAAAATTCGACTGAACAAGTGAAAAATTAAATTTTTGTTATACGTATTCCGTCTTCTTTACCACTTAATGAAATATCCTGCAAGGTTTCTTTCTTTCTTTCTTTCTTTCTTTATTTTCCCTTCTGGTATTTCAGTGGATTGCATTTTCCAGTCTTTCTTATATCAAAAACATATTTCCCCTATAAATTAAAATCTGGCCGTCATTTTTGTTCCTTGCCATCTTGTACCTTAAACCTACACTAAGGTTAGGTTTGCCTTAGATTCATATGGTCCTGAGTGTACTTCCGAACGTCTTGAAATGACACCAGTAACAAGGAAACTCGGGAAGAAACAAATCAAATTGTGTAAATAGTCCACGGTCTTACAGTTTATAGAGAAAAAACACACTAATGTAGCATTTACGCACGTGACATAGTTCAGGAGGTTAGTGGCTGGCTTTTCACAGCAGACGCCTGGCTTCAGTTCCAGGTCACTCCGCGTGGGATTTGTGGTAGACGATGTGACACTGGGGTATGTTTCTGTCCGAGTTCTTCGGATTTCCTCTGTCATTTTCATTCCAACGCTGCTCCATATTTAGTCATGTTTTGTCTGTGGGATGGACGAAGGGTCTGTTAAGAGGTTCAGACCCACAGGGACAGTCTAACAGTGTTGCAATAGCAATGGAGTGGTTAGCATTCTGACATCTCCTTCATTTATTCAAGTTTGTGGTAATTCTGGAACGAATTTGTTTCTGACACTACAAAGCAAATCTCGCGCGGTCTGCAAAACGTCAAATTGTCAGTTGTATAAATTAATTGTCTAATGAGTCCCGTTACATGTGGAATATTTACAAGTTTAATCTAATTACCATGTTTCATTGCCTACGTAAAGAATAAGGTAAACTGTGTAATTATGCAAGGATTATTAGGTCGAATCAGAAGTTTGCTTGTCGGGGTAAATGCACTATTAATTTATCTCAGTACAGCCAACCTTCTGGCTTGTACAGGGGTGTGTAAACTCTTGTTGAAATTTCAACAGAAACCTTACAACTATGTGATATATCAGGGTTTGATTCATATAACTACCTCGTACAATATAATATCAGCTACTTCGTATATATAGTATTTAAGGAACATTGTCTATAAGACTTTTATATAGAGCAAACGAGTTTCAATAACAGCATTTTTTTTTGTACACCAAAGGCGTTAGTGATAAGGCTATTTTTTCCTTCAGAATTTCTAACTAAATTCTTGTATGCACTTCTCATATCTTCCATGCTTGTTTCGTGCTCCGTCCATCTCGAAATATCTTCGCAGTTTTTGTTTTGAAAATATCAAAAACATGTGCTTGGCCACTAGTGTATCTAATAGCCCTACTTCGCAACCAACAAGGGTCACTTTTAACATTCTTATTCTTTAAATATCTAAAAAGCATCCTTGAGCATAACAGTCTTGAACAGAAGAAGCGAAATATATAATTTACATAAATTATAAAACTCTGATTTAAAAATATTTTGTCAGTAGACGATGAAATGTAGGAATACATATTATTTTCTCATGGCGATAAAGGTATTGAGCGTGATATTTTTTATTGTGACGCCGAATAGATTTGTAGTTGATTACCGTCTTCAGGTGTGAGTGAACGTACGGCTACCATGTACCGGGTTGAATCAAACCTGAAGATGGAGGTGATACTTTCCTCCGAAACGACGTACAACACTATACGACGCCAGAACATTCAATCAAGGCATTTATATTATTTATATACTCGTATTTTATGCAGTATTTGATTTGAAGTAATATATAAATGCAAGAGAATTTTTTTAAAAGACAATGCATCCTTTGTTTCCAAACTGAAAAAGTTGAATGTAGATTTAAGCCAATGGGTCCGATTTTTTATTACTGAGTTTTTGGCTCAATAACCAATAGCTTGTTTTTTTTTTTTGCCCAATAACATGTGGTCTGTATTTTATCGTATTTACGTCTCAGACGTTCCTGTATAATGTTTGTACACAGCGCTCTGTTATTTACTCCGCAAACAGGACGCAATTTCCTGAGAATGGATTACTTCAGGAATTTCACTATTGGTTTTCCATAACGGCCCTCATAGAGCGAAACAACGTAGTATTAAAATGCGCCGTGTTTGTTTAGTAGTTTTATATTTAACAAAATTCATAAAAAAAAATTTACAGTAACGAACGTACAAATTCTGTTCTCTTTGCAATTTGTTCTATCAGCATTGGGAAACACATTACCACAGGTAAGGGCTCTTCTTTATACATTTTTCTACACACACAAATACAAATTTCGATTGTACTGCATCCCGAAAATATGTTTTGTCGTCGTTTTAAATTTTAAAATTATAAGAAAGAATGTTTTTTTGAAGCTCTAGTACAGCAGATACCATCATTTCGAAACCAAATGACTGTAAGTAAGTAAAAATGGGAAACACGTCTTTATTTTTAAAGTAATAATGATCTGTAATCAAGAATTATATATACTTTCTTGTTTCCTCGTCTTAATATCTCCTATTGTCCATACTGCATCATCAGGACGTTTTCCCTGATGACGGAGGCTTTGAACACCTCTGAAACGTCGGTAAACTTCCATCAGCCTACACGGTGCAACAATCTAGAGCAGTGATATTCAACCTTTTTTGTTCGCGTACCCCCAGATATAATTTCTCTTCTACTTTGTACCCCCAAAGTTGTTGGTGTATAATTCAAGTTATACATAGTATATAATCTACATCTAAAATAAATTAAATAAATTACATTACTGATTATTCAGTGTTTATCATAAAATAATATATATTTTTTTAAAATTTCACGTACCCCCTAAGATGTCTTCGCGTGCCCCCAGATATAATTTCTCTTCAACTTTGTACCCCCAAAGTTGTTGGTGTATAATTCAAGGTATACATACTATATAATCTACATCTAAAATAAATTAAATAAATTACATTACTGATTATTCAGTGTTTATCATAAAATAATATATATTTTTTTAAAATTTCACGTACCCCCTAAGATGTCTTCGCGTGCCCCCAGATATAATTTCTCTTCAACTTTGTACTCTCAAATTTGTTGGTGTATAATTCAAGTTATACATAATATATAATCTACATCTAAAATAAATTAAATAAATTACATTACTGATTATTCAGTGTTTATCATAAAATAATATATATTTTTTTAAAATTTCACGTACCCCCTAAGATGTCTTCGCGTGCCCCCAGATATAATTTCTCTTCAACTTTGTACCCCCAAAGTTGTTGGTGTATAATTCAAGGTATACATACTATATAATCTACATCTAAAATAAATTAAATAAATTACATTACTGATTATTCAGTGTCTATCATAAAATAATATATTTTTTTTTTAAAATTCACGTACCCCCTAAGATGTCTTCGCGTACCCCAGGTTGAATACCACTGATCTAGAGGACAGCTGTCTTTAAGTTTCTCTATCATCCACATGTTCTGGGTTTTCTTGAATCTCCACAGCGTCTCACTCGGGTCGTGTCCTGACTGGACACCCCTGGCAGGGTAAGAGTAGCCGTCCGTCTAGTGGGTAGGCCTTCAGAGCAGGACTTGGAGGGACATAAGTTTGTAGGGAGCAGCGACTATTTAGTGGGGCTTCAGTCCTTAGCCCTCTAGGCCTGTAGCCCTTTACTTGTACCGAGGTTAACTGTCTCCAGTAGAGACAGGTAAATAACTCAGTGTGTCACTCGAGCGTACTGTGACCAGGGCGTGTTCCGCTATGCTGCAGATGTTGTCAACTGGAGACCTGACGATACATTGGCTCCCGGACTGTGTACACTTTTCCTGTTTCGCTTGTATTACTCTTCGCCTTCATCAGGAGAACGAGTATCATCTACGCTCTAAGGTACCTTTAGAGAAATGTTGCAAAAATGCTAAATGTTATCTTTGCGATGTCTAAGCACGCAGTAGTAGAGAATAGATAATATGATTCGTGACTTTATTTATTAGAGAGTTTTACTAAAATAGTCAAAAATTCTGTGTTTGTTTTAATTGTCCGGCGTCAATATTATTTGGATGCCTATATATCTCGGGATTTCTAAAGAGATGATTCCTTACCAATTTACTTGTAAACTCAGAAATGTGTGTCTATATTTATTTATAGTACCCGCTGCTGGTATCAGATTTTAACCAAAAGTTGCAATCCTCCGCCAGATTTAGACAGTCGGACAGAGGGGCATACATACGTGACGAAGCCAGTATTAGAATTCGTGCAGGTTCAATTGCGCTATCTTATAGCGGGGAAATGATTTGCTTGTCTCGTGCGGACATGTCCATCACAATCAGTTTGCTCCCGAAAACTTTTAAAGAGATTCTTACTGAATGAGTACATTTGTTTTATATCCCTTCATTATTTCTTGCTATGTTTATGTCCCACCCTTCCGATTTAACACACGTCTGTTTCTCGTTCTGAACACAGCAAAAATGTTACGTAATATAAATCAACATGGCATTAAAGAAAACATGGTCAGATTGAAACAACGGAACATTCCAGTATCAGATCAGAAAAATAAATGTCAGTAGTAATGTGATTTTAATTAGTTTCGTAAATTACTGTTAATAATACGTGTACAAATGACAGCTATTAATTTTACAGATAATAGTGATTTATTTTTTGAAACTTAGTGACGAAATTGAGTTATGTTACATTAAGGAAGCCCCTTACATACTTCTCAGTCCTTCAGAACCTTAGCATTACCTATAACGTGCTGTCGAATGCCTCCAAGGTCTATTCAGAGCTCCCTTAACTATGCAGTTTTACCAATTACATGGTATTAGAGTTTACGTATTTTCCGAACACACTGCCCTCTCGTCGTGTACTGTGTATTATAATGGATGTTTTGCATGATGTGGAATATTTGATTTCCGTTCTCTTTCCATTCATTTCGTATGTTCTCGACGTGACTCTCTTACTCCTTTCTGATAGTATAGCCATAAACAATCACATAATTAAATAGTGACGTCACGTTCTCTCGTCTTACTTACTTTCCTCTACAATTATTGTAGCTCTGTTCAGCTTCTCGGTTTGTCTTCGCGTGCTCACGGAACACGAAACGTTGAAAAAACAAACAGCAGTTAGCCGTTGTTATGATAAGATTCAAAATACCAGCCTTTCCGTGAAATAAAAGTCACGATACTAATTTTTCATCTCTCAGCTCGTCAAAATTTGTATCGATAAGATTACCAACTTTCCTTTGGCTGTTTTGCACGATAACAATCGATATAAATTCAGATGTCAGCGTCACAATCGATATATTAAACCAAGTAATAATTTAAATGCGAGATAAATTTTTGAAAATTAAGATAAGATTTAAAAGCCGTACTTTAACGTAACAGTTTAACTGTTAAAATACACAGCAGAGAGCTTTATAATTAATTATTTACCTTAGTATTATTACCTAATCAATTATCAATTACAGTTTGGTTAAATATAACTAAAATTAGGATTTTAAAAAGTGTCGAGAAATTGTAAAACAGTGGGCGACTACAGCTGATCGGAATTGATTTCATAATCGTTTAATAATAAAATTGTTGGTCAGCTGGTTGTGAATTTTTTGCGATCAGATACAGATTACCCCCTTCCCTGAAGTGGCTTAGAATTCTTTACGTTCGTCATTCTTAACCTTGGTCACACGCAGTGTAATTGTGGAGAATTCGACCTCGTGATAACATTACTTTTTAGCCGTGCTGTTAGTCACGACACCGAAATGATACGTCATAAACAGTTTATCAGGACACCAGATCATGGTCTGTAGTTTATTGTAGTACATACACCTCGGTACAACTTTCTTTCGGTTATCGTTGCAAGAATTTGTACGTAATTTCCAGTTGTACATTTCTGAATCGTGCGGTAACTCTGCCTTATCGAGTAGAAGTGTTGCTCGTATGCACATAAAACTTGCATTGCTGAGAATCGTGAATAAATTGAAATCTTCATTTGAATAGGTTTCGTTTAAATAACGCACCGGTGTAACATAAACGTGGTATAAATCTGTTGTATCAGTAAATGTGTGTTATGCATGTGTAAAACCATAAACGTCACATATATTTTCAAAAAGGGTAAACATTTTTACCTTTTTTTTTAAATTAATTATTCGGTTTTGTCCGTCTAATCACAATTATATTTAAAATTTACAAATAACATAATTAAAATATACTTTTGTGTTCCACATCGAATAATCGATTTACATTTGGAACATTTTTACAACATGTTTCGGTTTCATCGAACCATCTTCAGGTGTAAAATTATATCAATAATCTCTGTTGTGTAGCTTTTTGGTGATGTTCATATCCAGATTATTTTCACATATTGGAGCGAATGTATTGTTTTGAAGTGAAATGCTTTTGATGTTCTATATCGGTCTGCAAAGCAAATGATTCAAAGAAACACTAAATTTTAAATATAATTGTGATTAGACGGACAAACCGAATAATTAATTTAATATTTGATTCACAATATGACGCAATTATACTATATATATATTTTTTTTTTTGATTTTGTGAATCATATTCTACCACATTGACGACACCACACGTTACAAATATATTAAATTTCTTAGAAATGATTTATTCGAGGTAACTGTCTTGTGAATATTACGCCTTGTAATGACGCAGAAACTGACAGACGTTTCAGAGATGCTTACGGATTTCTTGTTCATCCTTTATCATTATGTTATCTTGTAATTGGCTGGTGTATAACACACGTTATTCAAACAGCGTCGTAAAATGTCACATGAATCACCATAACTTCAGTGTGCTATTTATCACGTCTTTGGCGACAGTTTCATATAACTCGATGAAAAAGACGTATGCAAGTAGATCTGAATTCCTTATTAGTAAAGTGATTTTTTAACTGGTCTGTTATTTAAGTAACGTGCTTCTACTTTGCAGTCTGTAACAAATGTGACGTTTATAACATTCTTTATTAAGACTTGTCGCTCTAATAAATTCGTGAGCCATAAAGTTGCCGTTGTTATGAGAGTCTTTGGAATAAGGAACACTGTTGCACAAGAATACTGGACGAATTCGTTATTTTGCATCTCGACACTGGTAAATCCTTTTCGTTTTTGGAGTGTTGAATCACTGCAATATGTAAACGAAACACGTATTCACGGTTCCACCTTATGGCACTTTGTCTCAGTGCCGTTAATCAGCACGAAAACACGTTTTCGTAGACAAGATACCGGAAGTTTCCAAAAACACTGAACTCCCACGGATAATCCTAGACAGTTTCGGAAAAATTGAACGATGGAAAGCGGTTACAGTTTAAGACATAAAATATAAAACTCCAATACAGAAGACTGAAAGATTAATATTAATATTGATTAATAGAAATGTGATAAGATGTGGACAGGATTCAGTTGGGGGGGGGGGCTGTTGTGAAAACGGTATTGAACGCTCGGGTTCCATAAACACACGGTTTTTCTTGGACACGTGGGATATAATTAGTTTAATTAAAGAGGCATGTGTTCTATAGAGTCCCTAGTATGAACTATTCAATTTCGGAACGAGATAGAAAGATGGGATGTGTTTGTGTTTGTTTCATGTGTGCATTGGATAAATATAATTCTCAACATTTTATGATGTCGAAACAGTACTACAGCTGTAATATTTGTTATCATTTCCAGAGGTAAGATCATACACAAATAAAGTTAATAAGAAGTATTTTGGGGTTTCATCTCTTAAAGAAATACGAATGGAAGTCATACAAACGTCTGTACAGTTATCGTCGTGAACTGTGATTAGCTTCATTTCAGTGACGTCACTATGTCCAATCAGAGTAACGAACTAAGATCTGTTCATGTTTGTTCTGTGCTATAGAGTGATTACATCTTGTGGAATAATCCTCGACAACCATCTGCACACAAACCTTTACAAGTGTTTACTTTGTAATATCTTCGTTACTGAAAAATCTTTCAATCTTGTATCATCGGCTGTATAAGCTAACGGTTCCTTATCTGTTTCTTGAGAATCATACAAAAAACATTTTATGATCCTTGTTGGGGAAAGGTCTTTTTTTTACCAAATTTGTATAAAACATGTTTAAGTAAAATGCTAGTATGAACTTAAACTTTTTTTATATCTTATTTTATATCTTAATTGCGTCATGTTTGTGTTTTATTGATACAATATTTCTATTTTCCGTCTATACACAAACTTAAAATAATGTTGTTTAAAATTACTTAAAATTATAACATTCTCAGTAGATACTGCATCTAACTTAAAATTAAACAAATTAAAATAATCAATAAACGCAACGCAAAATGTACAACAGTTTTTAAAATATATTAAAATTGATAGACCTGATGATGATGTGATACACATTGAAACATGTCGTCGATACAAAAAATGTAACAAGATGCAGTATCTACTGAGAATGTTATAATTTTAAGTAATTTTAAACAACATTATTTTAAGTTTGTGTATAGACGGAAAATAAAAATATTGTATCAAAATATTGGAACTTAAACGTGTTACAAATTTACGAATTCATGATCATAAAACTTTCTATAGTAAACTCAGCATAATTCTCGTACTATTTACAGGTGATTAAGTCCTTTGCATTACTTCCATGTCTACATAGTGCCACCACAACAACAAAAAAGGCATCTATATTAGCAAATTCTACTTTAGTAAGCTATCATTACCCAAAAGGTAAATTTTGAAGAACATCGCAGAATATCTCGTTTTTTGTCGGTGTTGGTATTCATGATTGTACACATTGTGGACTTTGCGGGTACATGCCAACATTTCGGACAAACACGCTGTATCTTATAAGCTTGAAGATGGAAAGAGTATTTTCTTTCGAAAATTTGGTTTCTGCCTACAGAAAACCAACACGTTTATCCTTGAGAACCTTAAATTTCGTACTGGTTTACAATATTTTTTTATTAGCAGAATTACAAAGTCTATTATAAAATATAATTTGGGCCTGTTTATTCAATTTTATACATCAATGTATATACAGTGAAAACTATGTTGTTGAGACCATTTGTTCACTACTTTGAATGAATTTGATTCATGATGATTAAACCAATTATGGACTTAGCTCGGAACTTTTCATTTTAACGTTATCACATTCATGGATTGTATAGAGCAGTAGTGTGCAATATACCATTTTCACATAAAGTTCAGAGACATTTAAATATAATCTCTACCCACGATTACATTATATATTTCAAGTAGGAATGAATTTCATTTTAGTGATGAATTATGCCGTCAATCATGTAGACGTATCCATAAGTCACATACCATTAAAATTGGAATCCATTTTAATGTGTAATGCTTCATGCAGAGTTTTCTTTACAGAGATGATTCTTTTTGTGTGTCCTGAAACGTTAGTATTCAAATCGCTGGCGCTGCTGGAGCGCTCTGAGATTTCGTAAATATGTTATTACAGGTCCAAGTGTTGCAGCTTCACTCACTGGAGCTGTCCCCCCCTTCCCCCCCCCGGCCCGAACTTCCTTTCGACTCTTCTGCTCTCTGCTCTGTCAATGTCACACGACAGCGTACAAGCTCGTAAGCGTCCTGACGGAAAACGTCATTCTACGACTTCAGTAAAAAAAAATCATACATGTGATACATGTAAGAATACACGACAGTTATCTGAATGTGTACGCTAGGAAAATACGTGGTTTTCGCGAGAGACGACAATTGGTTGCGTAGAAAGTTTATGCAAAGCGCCGATTATAATAATATTGTGTTGGGAATTGTCGTCTGAGACGTTTCGGGAATTAGCCTCAACAGTTTCTTGCATGATGTTTCACTGCTTTGAACGGTAACTAGAAATGATACGATGTGTTGTCCGATTTTTAAGAATTCCATTTATATAGTCCTGTTTCTAAACCTAATCTGTCGAAGATTTTATAATTTATGTAAGTCTTTTGACCTAAATACAGTGAAATGTATCGCGCGTTAAATAATGACTTTCTTGTTTG
Source organism: Zootermopsis nevadensis (assembly GCF_977971745.1). NCBI lineage: Eukaryota > Metazoa > Arthropoda > Insecta > Blattodea > Termopsidae > Zootermopsis > Zootermopsis nevadensis. The sequence goes on from NW_028259143.1 coordinate 2,743,950, forward strand.
AAAATATAAGATCTACAACATAAATTTTGTGACTTGAATAATTAATTTCGTATCATTTTCAATATAATTTCTGTTCAAAAGTTCCTTTCACCAGAAACAGGTCCCCATGAAGATGATTCCTACATACTTTTCTGAATCACGTTTTGCAAATGTTGGTATAAGAACTTTGTTCCCGAACCGGCAGACTATGTCAGTTCGGGGTTTCCTTTGAATATCAGAGTTGAAACTTTTGTACTGGTCTGGTTTAAAGGAATCGTTTTATCGCCTTTATATTTAACTACTCACTGCTCTGTTTTCCTTAGGAATTTCTTCATGATTGCTATGAATACACGCCTTAAACTCAACTATCTAAGAACACTATGATTACAGAAGCATATGAAACAAAGCGAATTTATGGCATGAGAAATAATTGTTTTAGATCGATCTACACACAATGCAGAACGTTCCGTGCGGTGATTAACACTAAGAGAATGCTTTGATTGAATCAGTAGTTACATATGGAAATAATCAGAAATCACACAAAACTCTAAGCTGATTAACATAAATGTTATATTGAACAACGTATTAATATTTATTGTCGTATTGAAGTTACCTTATGACGTTATTTAACGTCAGATGGTAAGAACATGATTTGTAAATAACGCCGTGGGAAAGATAAATTTGTCGAAAAATATTGTTATTGTTACTTATTTATTATTATATTATTATTTAGTGTTCTGTCTGACGACAGGTCCACATGAACAGGATCCTTCCATCCTTTTCTCGGACTGGGACCTGTTCATATACGTTCTTGGCAGATGATCCAGAAGTGGTTTGCCATTGCCTTCTTCTGTGTGTGAATGGAGTAATTGTTGGGATGCCACGGAGGAAAACTCCGTGTTGCCTAGACCACGGCCTTGCCCAACACAAGTAGTTTTGTGCCTCAGAAAATGGACACTCTGTAGAGTGATATCGAGCAAACGGCACGTATTTTACGTGGTGTGTACTAGATTAGGTATGAGGTGAAATTGTGCAGAGTCAAACAACAGAGTCAGAGATAAATTCGCTCTGCAGTAAAATAACTTGGTGATAGGTCAATAAATCTTAGCAGTAAACGGATGTTTTCCAGCAAATCCAATGCTACACTGCTGACCCATGCTTGAACAGACTGTACACTCCTTCTCTTCACCTCTCTTCTCTCTCTTGTGCACGAGGAAGTATTACCATTTTCAAAATCACTTCTGGTTTCCTTCAATAAATTTACGAACAAAGCTCTAAAGTGTATTCGACTTTCGTATACCAATTCTGTAAATTTTATAATCACATTAATGACTTATGAAGGATATTTATTTGAAGTTTCATTCAACTTAACTTTAATGCCTGAACACTGAGTTGTTTGTATAACTAGTCGGATGTGACAAAGTTTCCGAACTAAATTTCGACCAATAATATCCGCTTCACAGTTTCACGTGTCTTACTGAAACTGGTCAGAATATCTCCTCCTATCAAAGACTTCCGAGTAGCAAAAAATCGAGCGTTGAAGGCATTCCGAGTAAATTTATCTTCGCCCGTATTCTAATTATTTTTTTAAAAACTGCCTAATGGTAGCAAAATTTGTATACGAGGTGCGATCGGAAAGTTTCAAGACTGCGCGTATAAAAACCCGTACACTTATCTCAGGTATTAAATTCATCCATCACCCTCGAAGTAGTTCCCGTGGGAGTGAACACAACGATCCCAGCGCCGCTGCCAAGACTGGAAGCATCCCTGGAAATCTTTCTTTGTCAGCCTGTCAAGCACCATCTGCGATTCTGCCTGAATCTCTTCTATCGTCTCAAATCTCCTTCCCTTTAGCTGAATTTTCATCTTTGGGAAGAGGAAGAAGTCACACGGCGAATAAGAAGGGTGCGGGAAGACGGCCATGGTGTTTGAGGCCAAAAACTGAAGTCATTTGCCACTCTTTGAAAATAATATCTAACTTCCGGAATGTCCATTTTCATACAACAGATCTTAGTTAACTTTAATTTCCCACAGCCAGCTTCATTTGAGAAATTTTGCGTGTTATCCCTTGTAAATGACAAATGAATATACACGAGCCAACAAATGCTTTCCAGGCAAATACACGCAGTGAAAAGAATGAATTCTCTCTGCAAGGAAAAGAAAATTCTCTCGTGATATGATATATGAAGAGACCCTTTTTACTGTGTGAAGTACTTACAACCTTCAAAGGAAAAGAAGTCATCTCGTTTTACTACGCTCTTGAGTTTCTGTCTGCTTCATTCTCTAGACAAACCCCAAGTTTCGATTCCAATAAAATGTACACTGATCCGTGTTCACTGTAAAACGAACCAAGTCTTCTGTAAGACAGGCTGGAGGAGACGGTCTAACTGTGAGTATATTCAATAAAATTCCAGGAACAGCCGTCAGCCGGGTGATCTTCGAACAAAAAAAAATCTTCTCGCCTTTAAACATAATATGTCACTAACAGAACAGAATCAGCGACGAATGGCTTGACGTCTATACCAAATTTCACAAAAATCGGTCAGATTAGTAGAAACGTACACAAAGTTACATGTCGTATAATAATATTACACACACGTATATAAACTTTTTTGTACTGTAAGACTTATATAATAGCCAATGTCCGTCAAGCTTGAAGCCTTGTACATCACGGAAAAAAATATTAAAAGTATGATCTGACGGTGGCGTCTTTTATAGCAGGAAATGCAAACGAGGCTATGGTGGAGTCTGACGGGGTCTCCTAGGACTAGCGAAACGCAAGTAGACTCAGTTTCTGCGAAGACAAAATTTCAATACGAATTTTTTTTATTTCATTCAGCTTTAACGGGTCATACTACGATGTTACAGTGGTACTGCTAACATAAGCACGACCATTCTTTGCGGTTAATGTGGACAACTGAATGAATTTGGGGTGAGGTTAGACAATCTGACGATGAACATTGCGAAATTATGGTCCAGCCTCAAGATAACGATTAATCCTATTCCAGACGGATGTTTCTTGGATTATGCTGTGAAGGAATGGTTTCTGGGGAACACTAGGCGTGACCACATTGTAAAAAAAAAAAAAAAAAGATTACAGGGATGAGGGAGTTGCTTAATGGTGAAAATCTCCCCAGGAAGTTCTTTGCTGCCTGACAGTGGTGTCGCGTATAGGGTGTTTTGCAATAAATGTTATGTTAAGACTGAATTTTATGTCTGTTTTCAAATCAGTGATTATGTCTGATACATTTTGATTCTATTGATTGTAATTATGATTTTTAGTTTGCTAGATCTGAGATTGTCACGTACTAAGATGACACCCTGCTGAGATGTAGCTCAGATAATATCTTAATATGGGTTTACGATATTTAGTACGGGATTCGATGTCGTACACGGATATTAAGTTTATTCTTCTTCAAATCTGCCGAACCTTCCGCCCCTCTAGATTTGTTGGAGGTAATGTAGCTGGAGCTTTGGGCTGACCACTCTGAGTTCTGGATGTGGACTGAACTGAGCAAAATAATATCCATTTATGGTAATGACCAGAGTCGGGAATCAGGCGGTCTGTTTTCAGTTGGTGCCTTTGTCACGAATTTGGCCTCAGACGCAGTGAAAATGTTTTCATACCTAATTTACATGAAAAGAAAGTTTTATACATATTTTATTTTCTTTGCTATTCGCACGGATAATGCTTCAACACAAATTAGTTTATTCCTGTCAACTTTCGAGCGTCATACTGTGCTGTTAGTCTGATAGTCAGTTTAATTGTGTTCGTTCCATTTTAATCGTTTGTTCCCACTTGTGGCTTTCTTTAATACATTTTTTTTTCAAACGAGATACTTCTTTCGAGTTCTATGTCATAAAACTGCTTTATTTTGTGAATTCATTCCGTTTCTATAGCTCAGTCTTCAAGATCTTCGACGGTCTTACGTGTCACGTGAATGTTTGCGACGAAGTAATCTTATGACTCAGCCCTACACAGCGTCGTGGCGACATGCTTCCCTGAGGTTTTCAAAATAGGCTATATTTTGCGTTGTGTAAGATTTCATTTCATGGGGTTTTCTTTATTCAATTCCTTCGTTGAATTATGTTACATACTTATTCTAAATTCTGGTTTTCGGAGTACGACTAGGAGGTGAAAAATCAATATTTCGTATCCTGTTTTCCGAAGTACTTTCATTTACGAGATCTGAAATTTTCACAGCAGTGAATACCCTCGAGATGAAGGTATAATGTTTCTCCAAAAACATTAGTGACCACATACAAGTCCACAGGACGTTACAACCCAGAAGACGAACACATCAACACATCTTCACCGTCGTAAAAGCTAAAATCTTATACAGTAACCTTCTGTGATAGATAAACTATGCTTTTTGGCTCTGAAGATGTAGACGGCATGCTCCTTTAAAATGTTGTTATTTGCATATAAGTACACGCGGCTTTAAAACCGTGTGTTTAGTTATGTTACTTCAACTTATCTGATAAAATATCAGTGTGTTATTTTCCAAAGGCATGAGATTTGTCCCTGTTACACCGTTGTGTAGAGTTCGGCCCGCGTCTATAAGTCTGATTGTTACTATTTTAATAATTAATGCCTTCAAGCGATTAACCTTTCGAAGTACATTTTTTTTTCTGCGAGATTTCTGTTATATGAAGGGTTGGAATTTCTCTATCGTCTGATAGAAAAGCAGTTTTGTAATACGGCCTCTAGTCCTTGGAATTAATTAGCTAATGCACTTTTCTGAGTTTATATTAAGAGTCGTTTTCATTGTACATGTTTTAGAACAGAGAGGATTATGTGCCTGTATAAAGCTTCACAAATTGTGTCCTGCATCACGAAGTTACAGATGTAACAAGATTAGAACATGGGGACCAATGCTAGGTTTGGAGACGCGGAAGAATGGACGAGGTTAATTCCCTTGCCAGTAAATATAACGTCAAAACTATATTCATTCTAAAACAGCAAATATTTTGTTGCGAGGAATTATCATTGGCTTTTTGTGATGACACAGCGACCAGAAGCAAGTCTGAGAAATTCAAACATTTGTTTACTAACGATGTTCATAGGTTCCTGGAAACTTATCGCTTGAAAGTTGAGCACGTGTATAATTGATGTGAACTCAAACGTTTCAACTTTTTTAGGTCTGCGAGTAATAAATTAAGTTACATGCGTCGTCATTACATTTTGTTGAGTTTTAAGTTTATTATTGAAATTAATAAAAAATTTGACTTTGGTTAGTAATCGTACAGTGAACTTCATAATCTCCCGATTACAAAGGAAGACAGTGTCCTTTGCACCGTATTTCCTTATAGTAGTTTTTAGTTACGTTAGCTGTACGATATATTATTAAAAAGTAACTTTTCTATTACATTTTATTGACAGTCATTTTTGTCGGATTTAAGTTATTTTTAAACAGCCTGTAGAGGAGCATGTCATCTCAATTTTCTTTTCGTCTTTGCTGAAGGCACTCGGAGACTCTAGAAATATAAGGAAAATGAAAGATTAAGGAACGACCGTCCAGCAGGCTTTGGTGGTATGAAAGATGAAATAAGGAGGCAGGAAAGAGGTCGATTCGTCTGTCTTGTGATGGGATAGAATCTGTCCTACACTTTTCGCTTCTATAACCTTAGATTACAACAATATTAACAGCTTAAAATCTATGAGTCCTCTATAAGTATGTGATGTACTACACTCGTTCACATTCAACAACTCTGTATTCTGCCCCGCAAAACGTGTCTTTTAGTTTCATACGATTCTCAGAATAAACAGCGATTTCTTTAAACGGCGATAAACAATCTTTCTAATGGTAAAGTGCTGTGTTTTCTTTGCGGTACGGGCTGAATTTATTTAGAAGAGCTCCGTTATTTAAAATGGTAAAAAAAAATCTTCTGTTGAACTGAGAAGGTGGGAGACGGTTTCGTGACCTGTTGGCAAAGGCGTGAGTGGGTGCGACCTGTAGTTATCATCTCCCAGCAGCAAAGGAACCGTAGTTTCGGCTAGACGAGATGATGAGGTAGGATGGGGGTACAGCCTCCTACTTCACGTAAGGAACATCAAAGGAACTAGCTGCTTCATTAACTGTTCCATCTTTTGAGCTTACTTGATACCGTCTATTTGCTTTGTCACCTCTAATATCGCTTTAACGTTACACCTGGAGGTCAGTCTTACTTAGTCTGAAGTGATACAGCGGATTATAGTAAAGACGTTGTAATGGTAAAATATGGATGTATTTAGCAATCGTAAAACGCATACTTGAAAAATAATCGCTGAGATTGCTTGCTAACATTTAATCCGCTATGGGTTATGTCATAATTACATTGCCCGAGAACTTATTTTATTCAGTGCACTCTACATCTTCAAACTGTATTTCTTGAAGTTTCGTTCTGGAATTTTTCTCCCGTCTGAGCCTAAATTTGGTAAATTTTCTCTTTCCTTAGGGTTCTCCAACTACAATTTTATACCAATCTCTTATCGCCACGATGCATGCTAAATGACCCGCCTATGAAACTCATTACATGAACATTTTCTGGCGAGTACAATTTTTGTAGCACCTCGTTGTATGTAGCGACGTTCATCTTCTGTATTTTAATACTAAAGCTCTGAAGATGGAAGAATTACGTTCCTCCGAAACGTTGGTATTTACATACAGGTGCACAAGTTTTTATAATCCATCGAGAACTTCACCGATTTGAAAAAAAAAAAAAACACTTTTCCCCTAATGTCATTTCGTCATTCTCAGGTAGAATTATTTCAATCAGCTCCGTGTTCTCAAATGTTCTCAAAATGTATTCTCCCCTTATCGTGAGAAACCAAGTTTCATGCCCATATAGAATAGGTAAAATTATATTCTTTTCATATTTTAATCCGGGAAGAGAAAAGATCCTTAAAAATCTACTCCGTTAAAATGCGGACCAGTTTGGATGATAATTCTTCAGGCTTACATGACATTCCTTGAGAGATTAAACTTTATGTTCAGAAGAAATCTCTGATCTTCGAACTAGAAATAAAACAGACAAACACTGGTTGTCCGAACAGTGATAGCTTTTTTAGTACAGCTGATATTGAGGAGTCGAGTTTATCTGAAATAACTGTGTAGTAAAATATCTTACGTTCAATCATTGTAGATTGAACATGAGACATCTGTTTTGAGTCCAGTTCACTGTAGGAACTTTAGACGATCAGAACCGTATTAGTTGATAAAGCAATGGTGCGAAATTCTAGTTCTTTGTACAGGAACCGTCTCATGTATAACATAAGAGAGGACTTTAATATAAGAGGACAGAAGCAGATCAACTTCAGAGAAGGAAATCATTTATTGGAACAAACATCTAGACGGTGGTACATCGGGGAACTGCGTTCTCTAACTGTCTGTGGACACGATAGTTTAAGGCGTAGAAGAGCATTAATGAGGAAGTTTATCACAGCAGCGTCAATGATTTATCAGTCGTTAACACTGTCAAATTTCTGCCAATTTGAAACTGGTTCGGAAAGTCCTGGGAAATCGGGAATAATTAGGATAATTAGTGAAGAATGTGCAAGGAAACAGCCGTGGCCTAATTTAATCTACTGTTCCGACGTTTGCCTGAAGGTACTGAGGAAAACAACGAAAAACCTCAATCATAAAAGCCTGTTTTCGTACTAAAATAAATCATTCGTTGTGAGTGGTGTTTTAATGTATGGTTTAATTAATATTGAAATCGGTAAAGGGCACGAGGTCATGTACCTGTTTATATTGGAGAGTAATAGTGGGGAGATTCTTCAAACTCGCGGGGAGAAAGTGATGCTTAGGGGATGATTCTGGACGTGATGGAGCAGAAGATGACATTTTCCCCCCCAGTTAGCAGGGCGGAAGGTGAACGAGTGCTGGGATAGAATGGACAGCCAGCAGGGCCGGCCAACTTACGGGATAATCATTTTCATTCCCTCCGTGGCCTGACTCTTCGTAACAAACCCATTGTACTGCAACCCTCGTTACTTTTTATTTTCACACTTCGTATCCGCCCGCCGCCAGACCGTGCGTAATCAAAAAATACACTCGTTTCTGCCACGGGAAAGCACAGACAATGAAACATGATTCCAAATGGAAACACAGACTGGTGTTGTCACTGCCAAAACTTTTATATAGTAATGCATTATCATCATCGTGTAATCACATTCAAGGTTTAGGCTTTCGGCCTCCGATATTCCAGTTGTGATCACACATTTTTCCGAGGGTTAAATTACTTATATTTTTTTGTAGTAACATTTTTCCCTTTGAGTTTTCTTGCAACGTAAGCTTTTGTAAATCAAGTAGGATTATATTTTCCATAACCCAATTAACGGCTCGCTTATCATAGATCGATTTGTACCCATTGTATGATGAACAAATACCGGGACTTGTAGGCAATGAAAATTACCCGGACGCCGTTGGAACGTATTCAGAGCCTGATGAATTCAACATGAATCTTTATATCCCAAAGATGCATTTTAATATTATCGTAACATATTTAATTTTTCTTTATGAAGTTACGCGAGAAATTTTAAAATGATCAGCGTGAGAAGTTGAAGACGGTTATATTTCACACCATATTTTATTATTTGAATGTCATTTAAAGGAGTAAAACTGACTATATATTAAATCTTGTCCGTCTAATCACAATAATTCTTATTAAATATTAAAATATTACAATAATTAACATTTAAAATATTTAAAATATTAAATGATGTTCTTTATCGAAATATTCGATTTACATTAGACCATCATTTTTCATGTTTCACGACATGTTTCAGTTCCTAAAAGAACCATCCTCAGGTGTATATAATTATATAAAGCTTCAAAACGATAAATAATTCAAATACAATTTTCATACATTATGCTAGCGTACATTTTTATCAGATTTTTTTTCCTCCAGATTTTTACCAGATGTCAAATGATGTTCTTTTTCAGATTTTTATTCCATTTAGAATGAAAGGAGTAACTTTGAGAGACGAAAATCAAAGTGAGGATATATCCTAAAGAATTTGTTTGAGAATAGCCAATGAGATTTAAGAAGGAGAATTAAGGAAGTCGTGTTCATTTGGCGCCAGATTATAGATTAACAAGAAATGTTCTCAACTTCAGACCTGGAGGAAAGCGGGATTTATGAAGACCACAAATTAGATGGTTTGAACAGTTTGCATAACCTCGGATCGGGTCTAATACCGTTTAAGGTATAAGACGAATATAACATTAAATTTCTTCGATACAAGTTAGAAATTGAAAACGAATTTTTTAAGCAAATGTATTGTCTTAATTCGTTGAGCGGATGACCGAGTTTAACGAATGTATTTGGAACGCACAGTCAAGGAAGTTGAGATTGGTTGGGGGACAAGAGGCGAGAATCGAAGTGACAAGTGTGAGGGGAATCCCTTGAATCCAGTTTTCTTCCGCTCCTTTGAAGTTGTAGTGCGCCTGTCAATAAGCTGGCAAGTCCCTAGACGTGTGTGCAGCGGTGACTCTGCCCTGTCGCGACTCTTCAGAGGATTCGGAACGGTTCCGATAATGTGTATAAAAACTTTATTCTGTATTGAAGGAGAGCGTCGCCAATTTGTAATTCCTGGCCTTGCTTCAGTAACTCCTGGAAATAAGGTATTTTAAAAAATATGTTGATTACTCAGATGGTGGGAAATGTACTAACATTTTTCGAAACCCAACTTATAGAATTGTGTCATCGTGTTAATGACTAATCATGGATTTTAAGAGAGTCATTTACCGCATTACGTCATTATACTCAATTTGAACAAGGCGCGTATTCATTTAAGTTGAAAACACAATAATATGTTTTGTAAAATGAAAACGAACCAGAAGCTTTGCAGACTTTTGGGGACAGAATGTGGTCTTGTTTATCAGTATGTAGCATGCTACTCTTTGTGAATCAGACTATATTTTCTGCTAAGCCCTTGGCTGTTAAGATTTCTGACCGTAATGGTCATAGCTCAGTCTGGTACTTTTCCCCTCTCAGCTGAGTATTTCTCGCGATCCGCAGGCGAACTCCTGTCTTTATTATCAACGAACAGGGCTGTATGAGCGTCGCTTTACGCATGACCTGGCGACTTCTATAAACCACTGCTGCTTTCTTTACCAAAACCGAGTCAAGAAATGACAGCCATAAGTACATCCAGGCGTGAAATACTAGTTGCAAGTATTCACAGACATAAATACGTAAACATACCAGAGTACGAGAAATGAGAAATGAAAAAGTTACTGACTGCGTGCCAAGAGAATAGAGTTGGATTTCGTAGGGGGTCTGAAATTTTGTTGGACGCCACGACCAAACCTACTCTACCCACTGCTTCTTCTCTTTAGGGCAAAGCGGCCGGAGCGTCAAGTTTTGTCTACTACTGAGATTATGAATGTGTGGGCCTTAAGTTCACAGGCGTATGAATAACGCAATCCTCATGTTGACTTTTAGATCCAATGCCACATGAAATAATAACCATTTAATTAAAGCCATTTGTTGCTACTTAATTCTGTGATATTATTTGAAATTCATTTCTTTAAATGCATCTGCCTGGAGTGAGACAATGACGAAAATCTTCGTTGCATTTCTGGTGGTTTATCGAAGTTTAAACCGATTATCATACGCGCGCCTGCAGCTTTGGCTACAAGCTAGACACCCGAGTAAGAGAAGTTTCTGTTCCGGCAGGCAAAGGCACTGTTGAGTTACCGTTTTGAACCCATTGAAGTCAAAGCTCGCCAAATAATATTTAATAATCGAGTCCGTACCGCGAAGAAAACACAACACTTCACCATTAAAAATATTAACTGATTAAGGCTGTTTAAGGAAATAATCTCTGTTTACAATGAGACTCATATGAAAGCCGTACGTTCAAAATTCAGAGATTTGATTTTTGAAGCAGGTGGTTCGTGTACTAAATTGATCTTTTAAAGGGTTCGTACTGATTTAAACCTACGTGTTTATGAATATTTGAAACAATGTTTTGAATCGTGTACTCACGTAAAATAAGATTTGCTATTTGGTTTTATTGCCAAATGTTTCACTTACATATTATTCCACGTACAGGAGGGTTTGATCGGGTTCGTAATATTTGCAATCGGTTGTCAAGGGTGATGCATCTCATATGTTGACTACCATAGAAAAACTGATGGCTGATGTGGAATAAAACTTTTTCGAAGTAGTTTTCTGCAGTACCAGAGTGAAATTCGTGTCCTCCTATCACCTCTTTTTCTTACCGTAAAAGATGTCCCCCTTTCACATTTCAAAGTATCTCTCTCCTTTTCTGTAGAGAATTTTACTCCGCGTTTCCTATGAACTTTCCTTGATCTCTTATGTGAGTCACTTCATACTTTCTCTTCACCAAGTCAGCACTTTTATCTGTCATCTGAAACTTTGGTCGGCGACATGATTTCCTTTCTTTGCCTACAGTTCGTAAATTTGATTCGTATTTGACCACCGACTACAGATTTAACTTGCGACCATGGGAGTAGAGGAAAATGTGATAACATGCTCGTCTTTGAGATTTTCTGCATTCTTGTGAAAAATCGTACAATATATGTTTCCAGTCATATTTTACGTGCTTACCACTCAGTCAGTAAAAGAAATTCACTTCGGCTAGGTGTGTTAAATGTTAATTGGCTACTTTCTGCAGACCATAAAGTAACTTTCTAGCACTGGGGCCTTAGAAATCTTAATATTTAAAATAAGTTTATATTTCAAAATATATAAAATATTATACATAATTAACCTTCCATTTAAGTAAAATAATTATTATATTTGTTTACCGTCAAATCACAATAAAATAGTAAGATAAGATAATTAAAATGATTAAAATATCATCTTATGTTCCATTTTTACATCGGAACATTCACAACATGTTTCGGTTTATCAAACCGTCATCAGGTGTAAATTATAAACTTTTAAACTCAAATTACAATTATTTATAGTTTTTACAATTTTATACTTTTATCATCTTTTTCAGTATATTTTATGGAAGTTGTGTCTAGATATTATTAATATAACATTATTGTTGAGGTGGTGTTATTGATGTTTATACCAGTCATATATGAAATAGCAATCGGTTCAGATGTGTTCAGAGGAGAGATCCAGAAGTGTTACCATCTCAGAACGAGGTTCGTTATTGATATAATAATTATTTTAATTAATATCACAATATAACGATACTATACTATCTCATGAATAACTTCCATTTAAGATTAAATATATTGTTTACATTTCACGAATAATTCGTCTAACCTAAAAATTTATACTTGTGTAATAATTATCTTATCCATGTGACCTTGCAGTATTAAGTTTTAAATCTGAACTACATTGTAACACAGATACGTCCCCGTAAATAGTGATTTGATAGGTAGGAATCTCACACGCTACACATCCTGTCCGTTCCTTTAGTGTCTCTGTTAGTGTCTACGTGTAGTTTAAAGAGTATTCCACTACCAAGAGTTAATCTAGTGTCCTACTACCTTCTATCGAGTTACCTGTAAATTTATGGGCTCAGGTCTCATTCAATTGACTGTCCCTTTAATCCGTCATTCTGTTTGGCATCTCGAGTGTTCACTGATTCTTTTTTGTTGCGTAGTAAAGCTTCTACCTCTTACCCCTAGTGCTCAGTCGCTCTTCTCGCTTCAGCGACATTTTTATTTGATTATTCTCTGACACTTTGGCTTCATGTCCGTGTCTTTTGAAGTGCCGACTATTCAGAATGTGATGATGACAAAGATGCATTTTATATATATCAGTCTTTAATCATACTTATAACTGGTCCACGTAGTGACATAACGTGATGTTCCGTATCATTACTGTGGAATATGACTGATGATACATAAAAATATATGGGAAAAGTGATGGGACAAATACAGTCACTGTTAAGATTTTGTAAAGAGCTTCAGATCCGATCATTATTCCCTACGTTCATGATTATTTTCTGATTTATATACAGTTTTTGTGGTTATTAGCTGCAGGTATTCTATCCTAAATTACAGTCTGTCAAGAATAATTTGCCTTGCCTAAACAAATTTATTAAATATTTTTAAACCATACTTTGTCATTTTATTTCATTTGATAGCGAAATCATACTTGACAACATATTATACCTTACAAGTAACGTGTATGTTATTTATTTTTAGTCATTCATATTTAAATGCAGTTAATACATTATCGCCCTTAGATATACTCTATATATTTCGTCACTGTTAATTAATGAAGATCATTCTACGACTTTTAAGTGCTCTGTATCAGAACTACCTTGTAATATCATATCACGAGAGGAGACAGAATTAAAATGCAGCAATACTCTCAGACATTTTCGACTGCCGTATCCACTGAACACGGTTGTTGCAGAAAGCTTAATTAGAGTCAGCCTCTCCAGCAAGCCTTGAGGACTTATTTACCATAGAGAGCAGCCACTGGTCCACACTTTAACCCTTGCGATGACCTCTAGGGTAGCAAGGAAACACAAAACCAAGGTAAATAAAATTATCCGAGATCTCCCTAGCGCCTGTGCAAATGAGCACTGATTCATGATTCCACTGTACTGAGTCTGAGCACACTTAAGGATCAACTCCTGCATTTCACAGTGAAACTATGACGTAAGCGATATAATAATTACCTATCGAGTTTCATATCGGACAATAAACAGAACGGAGATTAAAAATGTATTGAGATCATTAAACACATAACAGGAAGTTTGTGTCCTAATATTATACATTATTATTATTGCTGCATTGATATCTGAATTTCATAACATTATGTTTAATTAAAATTAAAATGGCCGCATGATATCTTCAGTTGTTAATATAGGTCATTAAAGCTACTCGGTGTTACATGTTGGAGGCAGTAAGCACCTCCGAAACGTCAGTCAACTTCTACCTCACTACATTGTGCAACAACCCAGAAGATAGCCATCTTAATTTATTTCTCATTCTATCCTGAGAACATGTCTACATTTAGGCGGTGTTTACGTGGATGTATGTCCCAAATAAAACCATGAAGATATCATATCTGTATCTCTAACTGCCCAACCAATCACACACTACCTATTTCTATGTCATCAACTGCTGTTAGTGTGATAAAAAAAACTCCCTCGAAATCATAACTTACTATGAAATTATGAAATATGTGTAATATATATTCATTCGCTTATGTGTACTTACTCTACGTACATACAGTCGGCGCCCACGGTTGCCAGAACACAGCCGGGATATTTACTGAACCCACGTAACTGATTTATACCTGCAACCACAACTTCAGGTGAGGTGATATGTAACTTGCTAGAAATCCCACCGTAAACAATGCCCAACCCCTCTCGGTGTTGCCTTCGAGGTCAGAGAGTAGAGATAAATGTAAATAAGCCCTGGTGCTTAATTAAGCACCATGCTTTGTACACATGTATATATGAGCTGTACGAATTCTTAACTTTGACACTCATAGCTATTTACTCGTGAGACGGGGACTTACATTTGTGTGTGTGTTTTGAAGTTCGTATCAATAGGAAAGTTTTAAGACTTCTTCACAAATATGTTTTCCAATGTATGTAGCATGTAGTAACACATATCTTTCAGCGGGGAGTTGTTAGCCCCTCGCTCAACTCCCAAGCTGGAAGACCACCCCTTGTCGGCTGTCCGTGATTGGATATTTAATCCGTTTACAGATACGTTCACACAGTTTTCGTAATTAAGGGAAAATAAGCGTGAATTCTCCACAAGCAGACACAAGAGTTTTCCAGATTGTTCGCTGAACTGAAAATTAAATAACGAGAAATTCCGAACATTCTCAAAAGCGAATGGTCATCTGTAATAAATTAAAGAATTTTGTAATAATCTGTGTTATGACTTGCCGTTGCACATCAAAGGCCGTTTTAATAATATCACAGTTGAGACTTTGTTGCCTTCGGCAAGAAAAGATAATTGATCAGTGGTCCAATAACTTTGCAGTCGTTAGTAACCATTAGATGAAGGACAGTACAGTAATACACTTAAACTAGTGAGGTACGTCCACATTAGAGACTAATGTTATTAGAAGGACTCGTTTCAGTCTGCAGAAATAATTGGTGGGAATTTGTCCAAAGACTGAAATAAAATTGTATCACGACGTGAGGTTTTAGTTCCATTACATCAAAAGAGAAAATTGAGTGTAGAAAGACGAATGAAATAACTGATAAAGAAGTATTTGTAGACCTGTAATGCCTATAAGCAATGAACATGTCTTTGATTGCACAACAAATAGACGCCTTTCGTCGGGAAAACTCCGAGGTTTTTGTTGTTGTTGATTTAGCATTATTTCCACTTTTGTCTGTTGAGACCTGCAGCGTAATTTTATGAAATTATAAAGAGTAACTCCTACATTTGTGGTTAATAAAGAAAACCATGCACTGAACTTTATATAAAATATGAAG
Source organism: Zootermopsis nevadensis (assembly GCF_977971745.1). Taxonomy (NCBI): domain Eukaryota; kingdom Metazoa; phylum Arthropoda; class Insecta; order Blattodea; family Termopsidae; genus Zootermopsis; species Zootermopsis nevadensis. The sequence goes on from NW_028259143.1 coordinate 2,759,320, forward strand.
AGTTCTCTTTACAGGGGTGTAGAAACATATTTCGTGTTTCACGCGTGCGTTCAGTGTGTATATGTGTTTGCGTGATGGCCTATAAACAAATACTTTTGTGATATATGGTTCTGAATAGAGCCGTATCCAAAGAAGAGATATAAATCATGGTGACCATATTCCTTGCACAGTAAACCTACAAGAGCGAATTTTATAACGTAAATATTTGGATAAACAGTTGCTGCCATTTTGAATATTGTATAGCTTCATCATTATCTGTATATTATCTTTTTTTCTATCATGGGTGTACTATACAAAAGAATGATTATAGATCAATCATGTTTCTCACTTTGATGAATATCTTCAGACATGTCAGATATCAATTGTGTAATGAAGAAACGCAGATTGCGTGGAGCTTCAACATTTAATATTTTGCGTAATAAATATTTTTTTAAAATCATATGGCTGTTATTTTATATCAGCTAAACATCAGGTTATGCTATTTAACTTACTTGTTAATTGTATAGAGTTCGCGTTATAATTGTCGGAGTTAATGAAAATTATTGTGTTGGCAACACCGTTTCCTTGTAACATTTTTGAGATGGTAAAGTTGCGTCATATTGTGAAGATAGTTCTTTTAGGAACTGAAACATGTCGTGAAAAAAATGATGGTCTAATGTAAATCGAATATTTCGATAAAGAACATCATTTGATATATTTTAAATATTTTAAAATGTTAATTATTGTAATATTTTCATATTTAATAAGAATTTATTGTGATTAGACGGACAAGATTTAAATAATATATATTGTAACATTTTGTTCGAGCGCCTCAAAAGAAAATTACACCTACAAGTACAAACGCGAATAGTGAGTTAATATTAAAATGATATTTGATGGAATTTTGCTGACCTAGATTAATCTTTAATATGTTTGTTACTGTGTCATTAAGTCGGTTGTCTATTTATTTGACTGAATACGTTCGTGTGATTAAAGTTGTATTTTTACGTTACTTCGTAGAATGCTGAAGAAAATTGAATGTCGCCAGGATATTTTAGCCGCCTGTAAATCATGGTGCAAACTAGTTTTATCATGTTCCATGTTTGCTTTACTAGATTGGTCCGTTTCCAAAGCCGCCTGTAGACAGATTACGACGTTTAGTAAATGCTGGCGAAGTCCATCTGAAGTGACATTTTGCAGCAATGCAAACACGGAATATTACAAAGAAACGCAATTTTCCATGACAGTTTCCGTACCCGAACGTTGGTTAACTGGTGTAGTGACTTAACATTGATTTTCAATGGTGTTGGTTCCACAACGCGATCAGAATCTACGAGTCTGTAAAACAAATAACATGGCTGTGGGTTTGTAGTGACACGAGAAGAGGCTACTCTATTCCTGTTCCAATACCATTTCTACTTGGAATCCATTCCAATGCTATCCGCCATATTTTCCGCCTGGTTTCAGCCACTAACACTAGAGCTAAATTTACACAGTTTAACAAAAAAAAAATCATTGACATAAGTTAGCACTTTGGTAGATATTGGACTTTCATCTGGACCAGTGTACCTCTGCGTGTGTGTTTATTTTTTAAAAGATGTCGTACGAAACTTCCAGTTGTGTTCATCTGCGTCGTGATACTGTTTAGATTTTAAATAGTTACCGACGTTTCGGAAGAACGTTAGCCTCTGTCGTCATGATTTAAAAGAGTATATGTCACTACCCAGAACATCACAATCGAAAACTTCACGTCCTCGATAACGTTAAATCGCATATGATGGATGAGATTTTTGAATTTTTCGTCTTTTAAAAAATGCTACCACCTTGAGCATTAGAGAAAGACATAATTACCTTCAGGTCGACCTTCGTGAATTTAGTATTATGCCACTGAGTTTTATTAAGCATTTTCTGTGATGAAGTCTACGTGATGTAGCTATGTCGGATTCTGGTGATTCGCGTTTGCCATAATGTTGGAGGCATCTGTACATCTTATGGTATAACGTAGTTAGTTTCGGTGTGTTTTAAGGAAGCTAAAATGAGGTATTTATTAAGAAAAATATACAAGCCACTGAATGCGTGATAAACTTCTTACTACAGTACACTGGAAAAAAATAAAATTAATTAAGGTAAATGTTTCACACGAAATATTACATAATTTAGATTGCAAAATTCTGTCAAGACGACAATGAGTTTACGAGCATGCTTACTGAACATGAGGTTAAAATGTCTCGTTCCATGATATTAATGTTGAAATATATGTCCGGAGTAGAAGAACAAGAGATATCAGCATCAGTGACTCGAATTGGTAACCGTCTTCGCATTCCTAGTGTGTATCAGCTGTTATCAAGCCAGGACCTAGCGTGTGTAAACGCGGAATGAGGAGGTCCGCTGACCACTGTGTGTGAAACTTTCAATCGATCGCGAATCTTAATCGTTTCGACCGCTCGCATCAAATCGTGAGCAAACACATTAAGCTCTGGCCGATACTTGATTGATTCCTTCACATTCCGTCTTACTGTAAGTAAACAACTATCAGCGTCACGTGGAATTACTACGGTTGTTAAAGACTTCTGATGAACGTGTAACACAAACTTCAGAGTTGATGTAATTAATTTTTGTAACTCGGTCATGAGGGCTTGCAAAATGTAAACATTTTGGTGAAATTTAATCGTCTTAAGACAGGCTTTTGGATTATTCAACAGACATCTTCAACTGAATATAAAATAAGCAAACAAACAAACTGTTAACACTTTTTATATTGTTAATAGTTTGTTTGTTTGCGTATTTTATATCCTAATACACTACACGGTTTATTTTATTTAGTGTTCTGTCTGACGACAGGTCCGTATGAACAGGATCCTTCCATCCTTTTCTCGGACTGGGACCTGTTCATATACGTTCTTGGCAGATGATCCAGAAGTGGTTTGCCATTGCCTTCTTCTGTGTGTGAATGGAGTAATTGTTGGGATGCCACGGAGGAAAACTCCGTGTTGCCTAGACCACGGCCTTGCCCAACACAAGTTATAAATTCGGGCACCGCCGGGAATCGAACCCGAGACCTCCAGGATTACAAGGCCAGCGTTCTAACCGCTAGACTACACGGTATGGAAAGTTTTAAGATCTTCGACTGAATGTGTTGTCTAGCGTCAAACTTTATTGTGTGTGTGAATGTTGAATTAGAAATAATGCAGAGATAGGTTTACTTTATTTATTTTAATGCGCTTCTATAGAATGTATTCGGATATGCAGAATAAAACAGACGGTTACCTGCGATATCCGGTATCCAGCTGAGAATATGTTTGGAAACACATAATATTTAAATATAAGAGTACTTAAATATTGCATTTATACTATTTATCTAAATACAGGAAAAATCTTCAGCTTGGGTAGGATTTTGCCTTAGAGTCATGGACCGATTCCAATTAGCCGTCACTTCTCGGAGTCCTCATTAGTCCGTGAGCCACTTTGGGTCCGGGAGCTTTGGGTATTTTCACGGATTTTCCGTGTTGCCCTGTGATTCTTCTTATGTGTGCGCAACCTTATCTGTTTTAGTGGTGCCTTTTTCAATCCGCTGGACCCATCTGGTTCAGAGGCTCGCTCGTTTCATGCCCCTGTTCATACTCTGATGTTCGTTTGTAATCGAATCTTCTCGTCGCTTGTTAATCTGGCCCGTCGCAGTCGTTAGACCACTTCGTGTTCCGTGCGTCGGCGTCGAAAGTTCTGTGCAAATTATCCAATTACGAAATGATTTTGAGCTTTTAGGGTCATTCACTGTCAATTTTTGACTCTTCTTATACGTGAGAGAGAGAGAGAAGAGAGAAAGTGGGGGGAGTAGAGATAGGCACTACTGTTATAAATGGGGGAGGGGTATAAAGTTAGTTGTGGGCTACGAAGGTTCCCAGCTCGTCTAAATGATATTAAAAATGTGGTCCGTACCGCAAAGAAAACACTTTACCATTACAAAGATCAAGTGATTAATGCTGTTTAGGAAAATAATAACTGTTTACACTGAAAATCATACGAAACGTACAATTAAAAAAAAGACAATGATTTTCTGAATTCTAAGCCGTATGTATAGTATCATAATCTTATATATTCCACTTGTTTCAAATTTATTTCCCGCATTCCATTGTTTTTAATAATATACCCTGCATTTATTACGAGTCCTTCCTCAATTTCCTTACTTTCTGTGTAAAGAAATCGTGAAGTATCGTTAGCTTTGAGATGCTTTTCGTTGTCATATATGACTCGGGTCTTTCGCGAAAAGCGTGTACAGTATTTTTGTTGACTCTGAGAATAGGATGGAAAAATATTCCTATTTCCAAGGAAGAAAGAGTTTTGCTTGCTTCAATATCAACAGAATGTGCTTGCTCTCTCTTCCATAAACATGGATAGATAAAGAAGAATTCTCGGTACATAAACTTGAGAACAGATTACACAGGACCGGAAATGACGTATTTAGGATTTAAAAATAAGTGCTTCTGCCTTCATTTTAATGGTTCTCTCTTCATTTTTGTTATCTGGTTAATATGTAACCTCAAATCATCTTATAACTTGTAAGTAAAACTCTCGTTATATTGAAAAGATATATTTCTTATTTTAAAATAACGTAACCCCTTTTAAGACGAAACTCGTCTGAATAATATTAAAGGATTCAGCCCGTACCGCAAAGAAAACACAACTCTTTACGGTTACGAGGATCAATAGGTTAACGCTGTTTAAATAAATAATCGCAGTTTACAGTGAGGGTTAAACTGAGTATAAATAAATATGAATTTAACTGTACAAACCTGCCATGTCCTCCATCTTCATTGATATGAACATGTTCCGGGTTTTATCGGTTCCAGGTATTAACTGATAATACTATAATTGGTCGAAATGATTCGAAAGTTCCCGTAATATTAACGAGTCATGGGGCAAACCCGCCCTATTTTGAGGGCGCACCTGTGTGGATGATGCAAGCCTTCAGCGATATGTATCATTACAATGCGATGCCAGCAAAACAATGATGAAGCTGGATCTGGTAGTCGAATTGGAGATCCAGTCGTCTGCTGTTTTGGACAGCTGTCACGTGGCCTGAACATTTTTGCGGCAGTGGGATGGAATTCTATTGTTTAACTTTCGAGGTAGGACGCCATAAAGACGGAGAAAAATTTAACTCTACCAAAAGATAATATTGTTAAGATAAAAATATTTGTACTTTCATATAATATTAAAAATATATTAAAAATTTACCGTCAATCACAATTATAATAATGTTAAAAGATTAAAACATCATTTAATGTTCCTCATCGAGTATTTCGATTATATAGGAACTTACACAACTGTGTAATGATGTTTTAATCTTTTAACATTATTATAATTGTGATTGACGGTAAATTTTTAATATATTTTTAATATTATGAATCACAATATGACGCATTTACAATATCTTAATATTTCATATAATAGTTTAGAATTATATGTGATATAATAATGTCCAATATTAAACACAAAAATACTTTATTTAATAAAATTAAAATAAAACAAAAAAAAATAAGAACTACGGATAACAGAGAAAAATACTAAAGGTGCAAGAATATCTGTAATGATAATTAGGCCCGTAAACACACTGTTTAATTTACGCTTAGGGTACTCTTAAGATTGAAAAATATAAACATTTGAAATTCCCGATACAGTGAACGTAGTGGTTTGTGTTATGAAGGGCTGGTTCGTTACTTGTGTCATTTTAAATTAGAGTTACCGATGAACATTTGTACCCTTGTGAGTCACAGAGCAGCATTGCCTAGCCCTTCTTGTGTATTAAGCTGTCCGGCGACCACGTCACGCCTGAGTTAGCAGATTTGAGAATTTAACAATTTGCAGTTCGGAATTCGACACTGGCGACAGGCTGTTTGAATGGAATAGACTCTCCTTTTGTGTGATATATTTAAGATATATCTTTCAGTAATTATGAATGTAAAGAGATGTCATACACATTTTATTCTTGGAGCGAAATTATAAATGACTGGATTTAAAACTGTTCGGCATGATTTAATTTTTCTAAATCTGCTTAACTGTCTAGTGCGTGGTATGTAAATCATATAAATTACATTCATTTTAATGTATACCACACATCGCCATTCTGGCATTTAAGGTGATTCCATTTTATAACGAGTACAGTCCTCCAAATATTTTACAACAGTCTGATTGTACACGATCTGAACGTACGTAAACTTATTATTGGACTTCAATACACGCTAAGAGACACTCCAGTGTTAAAACACATCACACCATAGTCACAAACAGTATAGAAGTTCAAATGTTTCAGTAATAAAAATATTTTATCATAAACGCGTAATAATTTAGAAAATATCTTTGTGTTAGTTCACTGACAAGAATAATCGAAGTTATTTTTTATAAACACGTCTGTAAAACTACGTGGACATGGATGCATGCGTTTGTAACGTGTAGTTTGATAAAGACGAGTAAACAGACGTCAGATATCTGAAGAAAGAGCGTATATACGGGCTCTGACTTTTTAGAAAATAAGTTGGCGTTCCTGCAGGGCTCAATGTTATAGCTTTCTTATTTGTGGTAGGGAAAGGAGTTTTAGATTACGTGCTATAATGAAGGAAGGCTGGTTTACGATTGGTTGCAGTGCACCAGAACATTATAACTTAGTTCAATAACACGAAACAGTAACTAATTTTGAAGAAAGAGTAGTTTTTAACATCTGAAAAATTAAATTAGGCTTCTAAAAATATTAGTGTTATTTTAAGTAAACGAAGTTATACGTTCGTGTTGCAAAATAAAATTGAATTTAACCGTCGGTTTTATATGTTTCTTGCCCTTATTATAAATTATATTATTATTATATATTATATATATATATTATTATAAAAAAATCCATAAAAACAGAAATTTTTGTTCTTCGTAACGGGAACTTCACACTGTATTTGGCTTTGTGCCAGACTGTCCTGGGTGTCAGAAATGATACTTGGCTTCAGTTCAGGTATTAAATCGGTGCCGATGACAGGTTCAGCGCAACCATCTGGAAGCCCAGTGGCTGACTCAAGTCTCGATGTCCTGCAGATTTGAAAACCTTTTCCTAATTATTACGCTGGTTTACGTGTGCCGGCGAGGCAAATAAGAGAATTTTCTACTTTTAGTGTGAGCAGTGCACTAAGGCATAGTCCTTCAGCCAGGTGCGTCATCGCTGCAAATGACGTATGTAAATTTTTGGACATATTTAGCGTAAACATTGTCTTCCTTGAGCGAACGTTCTCAACAAGGGAAATGATCTAGCTTCGTTATATGTCTTTTTATTTTTTTTTAAAGTTTTACAATTATATTAGTGTTCCCTAGGTGGATTATTTGTTTTTATTTATATTTCTTCATTTTTTGCTCTGTGTTAATATTGTTTCTATTTTGGGTTTGCCTGTACTTGGCAGTTACATTTAATACTGTACATGTATAAGTTTAGTTAATCCGTTTGTGTAATATTATCCATTTTTATTTCACTATTATTGTATATATTATCAGTGTTTGCCTGTTATTGGCTTCTTGCTGTTGGCAAACACGTAAATAAATTAATTGAATTGAATTAATTGAATTATTTTCCAAGTTATCAATTAACAGCTCTTTGGTTAGATTTGACATCAAAAGAAATTCATATCTGATTATCAAATTGTTTGATTCAAGGTCCATAACATTACCTGAATTTTTTTTTTGTCGATAATGAGAGTTTCCTAGTTTACTTATGCATAATTCTACGTTCATAGACAACATTTGACTCGCGGGCCACTGATTAGTACAAGAGGGTTTTAGATTCTCTCTGACTCAACCTCAGCTGGCGTCTTGACGTGTGTTCACAGAGAACGGTACGCCACAATCTCGCAAACGATCCAGACCCCGAAATGGTCTGAAACCCATGAATAAACTAAGCAATATTAATGTTAACCATTGCATCCGAGAAATGTCTGAATTTAACACGGACCGCCTCACCCGTCCGTCAGTATAAATCTGCATGTTAGTTTGCCATAGCGCACGAGACGTAATTATGTGGGTGATATATCCCTGGGGAGTATGTAATTTCTTACACTGCCCCGGCAATACTGAAACTATTCCTTGTAGGTACGTTAATAATGCTCCCATTAGACAAATGTAAAGCTGTCCAAATTCTACACCACGTCCTAAGAGGTTTCAAGGTAAATATATTGTCTGTAATCCAGAGAGCCCATTTGATTTTGTCGGAATTTTGAAGAACAGAGCATTGCGTATGAACGGTAATTGAGAAAATGTATTTGAAAAACTTCTGAGGTACTTTTAAAATAAGCTTCAAGTGATAATGTCCAAACGTGGCCTGGAAATGTTTTCAAGAAATATTTACTACCAGTTCAGTAGTTCGGAAACTTTGTCTTCCGTCTTCTATCTGAAAACATAAATATAAAAATACGCAGAACTATAATTTTACTTGTGAATTTTTCATATTAAGGAAAGTAAACAGAACAAACATTTTAAGATCCGACAGTAACTATATTAAACACCTGTTTCAACAGTCAATAATTTTTTATTTTGTATTTATGTCTTTATTATGATTCTCAGTGTAAACAGCGATTATTTCCTTAAACAGCGTTAACCAGTTGATCTTTGTAACGGTGAGGAGTTGTGTTTTCCTCGCGGTACGGACTGAATTATTAAATATTATTCAGACGAACGGACGAGCGGGTACTGCCTGGGAACCTTCGTAGCCCACAACCAACTTTATACCCCTCCCCCATTTATAACAGTAGTGCCTATCGCTACTCCCCCCACTTTCTCTCTTCTCTCTCTCTCTCTATGATTCTCAGAATAAACAGCGATTATTTCCTTAAACAGCGTTAACCAGTTGATCTTTGTAACGGTGAGGAGTTGTGTTTTCTTCGCGGTACGGACTGAATTATTAAATATTATTCAGACGAACGGACGAGCGGGTACTGCCTGGGAACCTTCGTAGCCCACAACCAACTTTATACCCCTCCCCCATTTATAACAGTAGTGCCTATCGCTACTCCCCCCACTTTCTCTCTTCTCTCTCTCTCTCTATGATTCTCAGAATAAACAGCGATTATTTCCTTAAACAGCGTTAACCAGTTGATCTCTGTAACGGTGAAGACTTGTGTTTTCTTCGCGGTACGGACTGAATTCTTAAATATTACTAAGATGAGCTTTGGTTTCGAAGATTAAATGAAATTTCAACTTAAATGCAACCGTGGTATACACAAAGTGCTTACCGGTGCCGAGTTAAATAAGTCACTTTGTGCCGGCTTCAAATGCTCAGTTGAATAAGTAGCCTAACGCGTTTATTTGGCAATGCAAACAGCAATCTATCTGTGGTGCTGTTACACCCACAGAAATCTGGTTTCTGCTTCGAGGGAAAACTAAGAGCGGTCTAACGAAACAACTGGCTATGTGCTTGTGTTGTTACTACTAATTAGGCCAGGCTTTATTACGGCAACATTCAAGCCAAAAGCATAAACGCCTTTCTCCTCTCAGCTGTGGGCTCAGTTGTCCCTTTGCATATGCGAATAAACGGAAACAGTTGGGTTTTGGGGTTTGGTCCCTGTAATGTCACAACGATGTAATGTTTCCCTTCTTAATGTTTTTAAAATTGTCCAAGAACATCTGACCACATGCATTTTAATCGCGTTTATCAAGGATTATCAAGTAATTAATCTTAATGTTGTATGGTTTTATTTTCTCATGGCGACGAATATAAATATGGCTGCCTTCTGGGTTATAGCTCCGTATAGTCTCATCGTCATGATGGTGGAAGCAGCAGGGATCTCTGAAACGTCGGTAAACTTATTCCAGACGTCACGGCGCTACAACTCAGAAGACTGCAATCTTTAATCTTCATTTCTCTTAAATGTTAGTTTCTTGTTTTCGCAGCTGACATTGGTTAAAAATTTCGAGTGTATAAAACAGGGAGTTTTCAGCATGTCGATGTAAAGACAGTTTATTAAGATCTCAAAAACTTCTCACGTTAATTATGGTTCGTCATTAATTTGTCTCTGAAGACGTATTGGTCCCTCTTGTAGCCTATATAACAGAGCTTAGTTACCCTTGAATTTTTGTTTAATTCCTAATTAATTTGCACTTTCGTACTTTGAGATCAATCTTATAGGCATGCCCGAACTGGATTATTATGGTTCGATATTTGTGTCAGTTGTAACGTCTTGTGGACCTATAGGAGTGTTCCAGCGTTTCAGAGGAACATACTGCCTCCATCTTCAGGACTGAGAGGAATTATACGGGTGCACACATAGTGTTTCTGTAAAAGATCTTCAATGAATTCTGTCATTTGATACTTTCAAAGTCGAAGTTTATTTTTTTAAATATTAAGGGATGTTATAATTCTATATTATTGTAAAGAGCACATAGGCCTCTTTCCGAATTATTATTGTAAAATAAAATTTTTTTTTATTAATTTTATTTAAAAGCAGATTTAAAATGTATGAATTTACCACTCCTCTCCCTCGAGGCATTTATTTGGTAAGCACCAACATCATGCCCAGTATTCGCTATAAATAATGCTTGTTCATCCATTAATGTACCTGTTTGTACAAATTATTTCCAGAATGTTAATTTAATTACGTTAAGTTCGTACTTTCGGACTATAAAACGCTTTCGTATTCCGTCGAATGATATCTTTTAAAAATCGTCGTAAGTCCACACGAGCTTTAGGAACGTAGTATCTTAGTGCGATTGTCACAGATTATCTTTCTGTAAACATCAGAGTAGCTTAGTAGTCTGTCGTCACAAAGTCGCTGATTTGTTCATTCATTTAACAGTCGATACGTACGGGGGCTACGTTTAGTCAGCGAGGTTACGCCACACATCCTGTGGAATTTTCGCAGTGGTTACAGGTCCAGCGATTGGATTGAATTAAATTTATTCCACGGAGGGAACATATCAAGACCCCGTAGCCCAAAATCATCCCGCAGTTTGCGAAGGGAGCCAACCCCATACTTTCGTCTAGGACGGGGCTTCTTTTGAGACAGGGCGGACAGCTGAATGAACGTCCATGATGGATGACTGTACGCCCCTCACATCGGTATCTCGTAGCATCTCTCTTTGCCCCTGCGTCCGTCTGTCTGTTCCTTTAGTGTCAGACAAGTGGGAGAACGATGTGAACTGTGAAAGACTGCGAAAGAGAAAAAAGGAAAGCAGGATAAGAAGAAGGAGAAGAAGAGATTTAGAGTTGCGATAAACGATTAAATTGTCTTAAAGGGACGAAGATAATAAATATGAGATTTGTGGGCGTAAGTTCAGGAAATAAATTCATTTTATGAAACTTCAAGCAAAATGTTATATAAACTTACGTCATGAAATTAGGAATAATTATTAGAGTAGATGTTTTAGGGGTTTTCATTCAGATGAATTAAAAATTAATTATGGGGGAAAGAAGATTTTCATGTGAGTTACTGTACGCTGAAGGCATGAAAAAGTAACCTGTCCATCATTATATTATATATCGAGAAACTATTTTCATAATTCAGCTGAAATATTTTGCTTTCGTTTTTCATTTCAAGACACGTAAATATTATAACAATTTGCACGTAAATATAATTCAGTACTTGTTCTGTAACTTACGTGGGTTAAAATTAATTATCTCACACTGAGATTGTTTGAGAGAGATATTCTTAATGTAATATTTGTACATGAGAGAGAGATAGTACCAGAACATTTGATAAAACTGCATATTGAGGAATTTAGTGCGTCGTGATGCTTAGAAATATTATTAGGGTAATCAGATCGAGAAGATGATGTGGTTGGGCGTATATCAGGAATAGAATAATAAAAGCATAAGAAATTTTATCGGAGGCTTTAAGGGAAGGGAGCCCTTGGATTAGTTACATGTAGATGTTAGGATAATATTGAAAGGAATCTTACAAAACATTGGGCTTTGACAGTATTCATGTGGTTCAAGATAGTGACCAGTGGAATGATTTTGTTAATATGGTAATGAATCTTCGAGGGTGATAAAAAAAGGCGGAAATTTTTTTTTGAATAACTCAGCAAGTATTAGTTTCTAAGAAATTTCTCTCGGATGTTCAGTCTGTCATTGAAAGATTTCCGAAATTCTGTAATGCATAGAATATTTTACATTTATTCTCAATGTGTATAAAAGATTGTGGGTCTTATGACAATTGAAGAACAGACGTAAGTACTGTAATCTTTCCTCTTCATTTTGGTACAGAATAAAATCTTCATGTGTGTGGTTAATCCCCCAGAAAAATGTAGCCGAGTTACTCATCATTACTGGTGCACCCAAATTTACACCGAAGTTCGTCTGTGTCAAATACCCATGGTAAATTCTGGGTCTTGGATTTTTTGAATCAAACTACGAACAGGTCTGCTTCACCCCCTCCCCTCCACACACACACAGAGACGTGTGTTCTGTACATACGCTCAAACGTAGTATAAAAGTCGCCTTTTTATTTTACAGTGCTTTGGTGCTAACGGAAATTGAATAGAAGGAAAATAGGAGTCTGTTCCTGTAGTCGTGGAACATGCATTACCTGTTCACTCGCGTACAGAGATTCCCAAAGGATATAAGTTTAGAGTCTTGATCAGAAAAAAATGATTTCTAACAGAACAACGGCAACGTCTAATCCAACTTTTTTGTGTGGTGTCTGTTTAACTAAGGCATGTTTCAGGTTTTCCTGACTAAAGTCCTTCGTGTTTATCCTCAGTCGTTTTACTAAAATGTCACGACAGTAACTTAAATTGATCCATAACCTCACCTTTCCATCTAAGTTGTAATTAATTATTCATTAAACATCCTGACAGAGTAGTTACATAAAGCAGAGATATAATCTGAAGTCTTTGCTTAAATGTTTGAGCTCCGAAGACTGATAGGGTAGAGTGCAGACGGGCGAGAACAAATGACTTGCTTCTTTCTTACTATAGCGTATTATTATGTTGGTACTGAGTTTAATGTGTACATTGTAATGTGCATAATGCCATTAATCTTTTCTTTCTGACATCGTGCTTGTATTGGACAGACGAAATGATATGGCATATTGAAATAATATGCCGGCTGCAGAAAGGGTGTATCACTGAACGCAGCTAAAAAAATTGTGTGTTACTTTTAGGACAGCAAGTATTTCGTGTACATTGATCAGGGACACAGAATATCAGGTTGCCTTCAAATAAGTCATATCACCAACTTATGAAAATGCGAACTGTTGGTGGAAGTATTTATTCTTAGCCTGAAATATAAATGCGGTTTCGCTTCTTCTAGAGATTTATGATTTCCGCTTCTTTAAATAATTTTCGTTTCTTTGGCAACGTAAGATTTTTCAAAGGATTACGTTCCTCACGTCTGTTATGAAAAAGGAATTGAATATATTCGCAATTTCTCTTTTCGTCTCTGTCACGTTCCCGCTTTCTTCATTTCGTCTCCTGTCTACAGTACTTCTCTTAAAACTGTTTTATTCACGATTTTAGTCTTTACTGTACACGCCTAAGTTCATTCGCATTCACCGCGTGTGCCACGGATTCCAATTCTGTTTTGAAACTTACGTCTTCTTTCCTGTAATTAACTGTTCTTCAAAAATATGTAGAAGTAAAAACGTCCAATGTTTTGTGTTGAATACGAATACAGTTCATTGCAAGCAGTATGTTTTAAAATCGCTATAAAAGTAGTAAAATATAACATTTCTTTATAAACTAAATTAAATGTGAAAATGTCGTCACGGTGACTGAAGAAGACAGATTCATTCCAGAAACACCAAACAAAAACCGATCTCGTGACGTCAGAATCTCGCCAAATGTAAACTTCGCCAGACCCCGCCATACGCGTCACCATTATCGTGTTTGTATTTTTCTCTATTTATATATAAAAAAACATTTTATACTTAAGATGGTAAAGTTGCGTCATATTGTGATATAATAAGTATATATTAAATCTTGTCCGTCTAATCACAATAATTCTTATTAAATATTAAAATATTACAATAATTAACATTTAAAATGTTTAAAATATTAAATGATGTTCTTTATCGAAATATTCGATTTTACATTAGACCATCATTTTTCATGTTTCACGACATGTTTCAGTTCCTAAAAGAACCATCCTCAGGTGTATATAATTATATAAAGCACATCATTTAATATTTTAAATATTTTAATTGTTAATTATTGTAATATTTTAATATTTAATAAGAATTATTGTGATTAGACGGACAAGATTTAATATATATTTTATACTTATTAAAAAATTACTGTAAGTTTGGATTCTGGTGTGTAAATGTATAGTACAAATATCTGTTACCAGATTTAGCCCTTTGCTAGTGACGTATGGGCAGTGATAAAGAATAATACAAGGAGATATTAATTTTAAGCTCCCACTCTGTTATATTCTGTCCGCGGTTCTAAATCAGCGCGGTTATTTCTCAGCTGACATGATGAATGCCGTCAAATATAAAACCACTATCTACCGCTCTGTGTTAGGATTTTTATGGATCTGAATACGATTTTTACTGCAGTGTACTGGAATTGGGAACTGTAATATAATATTTCTATGTGTTCATTTTAAGAAGAAATAAGGATATATTTTGCGTTTAATATATAGGCTTCTTGCTAACAGAATGTGAATTGAAATTTCTCGCAGTTTTCTTAGTTTATATCAGTTCAATATTTCTTGTGAACATCCTATGGATCCATAAAAAGTTGGGAATTTGCTGACTAGCTGAACTACTACTAGCTTCTAAATGAGGACCATTTTTGTTTTGTTAATTTCTCTCTTCCAATTTCTCGTATCATCTGCAATTGATACAGAGTTGCAAAACATTACATGCGGATAAGTGACACTGCTTATAAGCTAAAGTTTTTTTTCACGATTTCACAACACTGCTTCAACCTGAATTCTCATTTTTGACGTAAATACGTCTATATGGAAGGGTCAGTGTCATTCCGCAAAAAAGTGTTACGAAAAAGTGTAACGAAAAAGTGTTACGAAAAAGTGTAAGGAAAATGTGTAAGATGGTTACCTAGGAAATATCAACAATTTGTAAATATGGACTGACAACAATGGTCAGCTTGTATGCATTGTTATGTTACCTAGGAAACGTCACCTGTTTACTCGGCATTGTTTTGTTTCGTTATTGCCGTCAACAATCCGCTTTCGTTATTGCGGAAAGAGCTGAGCTGTTAATCGCTTGTAGAAGTGCGTCGTAGAGTAGATAATTTTGTGCTGTTAAAAACGTTTTAAAATATCACAGGTACTTATCTTATATAAGAATTATTAAGAAATTTATTGTTGCGTTAGTTTGTTGCGTCATACTATGTACAAGATGGATGACATTGATGCTAAAAGACTCCATAACGCAGAATATGTGAGACAGTACAGGAAACGTTGAAAAATAGAATTATTAAATAATGAACTCCAGAGCGTATGGTCAATTGTGAAAAAGTTTTAATTGTAACCACAAACCTATTGATGATTGTAAGAGACTTATTTTGAGTTATTTGAGACACAGAAAATCCTAATACAATGCCGATAATATTGACAGGAGATTTTAACATTGATTTAAAGAAGGAGGAAAATCAAAGCTTTCTCACATTTATGGAGAAAACGTTTGGCTTAATGTTGATGTCAAATCCTAGATCAAAAATCTTGTATAGATATTGTGTTTGCACGAAATGTTGATACTCTAAAGTGCACAAATTATATAACATATTTCAGCTACCACAGGCCCATCTTAAGAGTAACTAATTCAAGTTAAATAAGCAAAGTCTTAATCAAACTTATCTCAATTGTAAAGCATGTATAAAGGAAATATTTAGAATAAAGCCAAAATATAAAATTCCTTTCCGTATAGACGTATTTACGTCAAATTATCCGGAACCGTGGTTCCACTGTCAATTTTTTGGCTCTGATTAAAAATAGCGTAAAAATATTTAGAGGTATACATAGCAAGTAGCATGTCTTCAGTGAGGATATTTGGAAATGTTTCTTTACACAATATGGAGGGAGTATTGTCGCTGCTGCCACCTGCTGGCATTACCCCTTTCCCATCGAAAGTATTTCCTGAAATGTAACCTTAAATCCGATTTCACTTAGTGGAAAAGTTGAAGGTGGTGTCAGGGGAAATCCAATGGGCCCACTCTCCTGCATGTACACGCTACCGGTTGCCGTACTGTATATTTATAGCGGCGACATTAGAGCGATTTCCAGTGCGCCACAGAGCAGCTGTAGATCTAACGCTGCAGTAACCCTAGAGGATGTACATCGTTACTGCCTAATCATTGTGGCTCGAGGGCAGTCTTCTTGAGAAATCTATTGTTCTGTAGATCGAGTTCGATCCAAGAGGAAACAGAGTCTCTGTTTTAACTCAGAGGGTAGAGGGTCCACGTGGTAGAAGAACGTAATTATATTCAATATGGTCTAGCAGTTAGAACGCTGGTCTTGTAATCCTGGGGTGTCGGGTTCGATTCCCGGCGGTGCCCGAATTTATAACTTGTGTTGGGCAAGGCCGTGGTCTAGGCAACACGGAGTTTTCGTCCGTGGCATCCCAACAATTACTCCATTCACACACAGACGAAGGCAATGGCAAACCACTTCTGGATCATCTGCCAAGAACGTATATGAACAGGTCCCAGTCCGAGAAAAGGATGGAAGGATCCTGTTCATATGGACCTGTCGTCAGCCAGAACACTAAATAATAATAAGATGAGGTGGTCTAGCGGTTAGAACGGTGGCCTTGTAATCCTGGGGGTCTCGGGTTCGATTCCCGGCGGTGCCCGAATTTATAACTTGTGTTGGGCAAGGCCGTGGTCTAGGCAACACGGAGTTTTCCTCCGTGGCATCCCAACAATTACTCCATTCACACACAGAAGAAGGCAATGGCAAACCACTTCTGGATCATCTGCCAAGAACGTATATGAACAGGTCCCAGTCCGAGAAAAGGATGGAAGGATCCTGTTCATATGGACCTGTCGTCAGACTGAACACTAAATAAATAAATAAAATGGCTGATACGTGAGGTTGTAATTGGAAATTGTTACGTTACACTCAAATCCTTGGGAGAAAAAACCACGAAGGACCTCAGTGCTGGTTCTCCAAACGCGACGTTAGGTAATTTACTTTCATTCTGCAGTAAGAATATTGTAATTTTCTAACAGACGGTGACTTAGATTGAAGAGATTTATTGTGACGTCAGCCAGTGGAATGTTACAGTAGTCGGGACTGAAATGTACACTTAGCTTACGTCACTAACATGCGGATAAAATACATCACTTACACAGAAATTTACTGTCGTTGGGAAATAAAGCGTATAATACGAATAGTATATTCGCCCTTATATTCTACCTCTCCTGGGCCCTATGATTCCCTTGTTTTTTTTTACTTCTTACGGATTTTAAACAAACAGCTTTGTCCAAACTACTGCACGCGTGCATGAAGTGAACTGATTTGGTGTTATAGGTAAACCTCTGTTGAGTCGCGTGGTGATTGGTTGCGTAGTTTATGATCAGAATCGGTTTTAATCGTCGTTAATTCACGTCTGGGCTTCGGAAATACAAATTCTAGAGGTATATTTTAAAGAAAATTGAAAATAAATCCCAGAGGGACATGTTACGATTTGAACTAAACCTAAAAAGAAGAAGGCAAAATTATTTGTATTCTGATGGATATCTTGCACGAGTAACACTAAAGATTACAATTTGTATTTTGGTAAAATATAATCTTTGTTGTATTATCTACAGGCGGACTGTAAGATAGAGAAAATAACACTGATAACAAAACACGGATCGACACTAAGTACATATATTTTATAAAGGTTTATCAGTACCAACTCTGTCATGAGAAAAACGTAAAATCAAACTGTGCAGATAATATTTTTAAATATCGCGTTCGAGTGATTAGCATCTCCGTTTCGTAATCGGGATATTAAAATATCACGTATAACTTATCTAGAAATATGTCAAAAGCAAACATGACTTAATGACGTGTTTATTTATTTATTTCTCAAATCAGTTGGTATCGGAACTGTTAAGATTGCATTTTTATTGTGATTAGGCAGTTTGATTGATCCAATCTTCCACCCGCCAGCCAACATGCATAGGGATTAAGCCAAGCCAGTATAACTTATAGGGCACTGAAGACATTTTCTGGCAGGACACTCGACCAAACTGCGTATAATGTTTTGATTCGATAAACTGTTTTCCTTATTATTACGTGCAGTAGTGTATTATATCAGCTGGAGCAAACGGATGTGACATGCGTATTCAGAGAAGCTAATAGTCGCACAGCTGGCCAAGCAATGCCCTGTTTTTCATTCCCTTGTCTATAAGAGACTTGATAATGTCAATTCCAAAGTTCCTTTAATATGTAATTTAATATTATATTTACGTCTACACGATGGCACATGATTAACCATCCAATTTGAAATAACCGGATCTTTTATTTTTTATTTTTTAGAAATAATGTAGAGGCTTGTGAAATTATTTGAACCGCTATACAGCCTTGCAGTGTGCAGAAATTATTGCAGTCTTTCGCCAAAAAATTGCACAGTTTCATTGACGCACAGAGAATTTCGCAGATCGTGACGTACGACTTCAATATTTTCCTTTCAAGATTCAGCTGGTGGAATATTTTGTAACTAAGAGATCATGAATACTCCTCCCCTTTCTCTAAAGGTGACCGCGCGGACTGAGGCGTGGGCCTTGTGCCTCTTGGTCTCTGGGACAGTGGGTTCGAATCCCACTCAAGGCATGGATGTTTGTCCGCGTTTTTCTGTGTTGTGCTGTCCTGTGTACAGGTAGAGGCCTTGCGACGGGCCGATCCCTCATCCAAGGAGTCCTACCGAATGTCTATAGATCGGGCCAACGAAAAGTTGGGACCCGCAGTGCTCAGGCACTTGAAGAACGGGTCGTTCCCAGTATCCAAGTGTCTAATGAGATCAATTAAAATCTCGTGGTTCTCCAACTGAATGGTTTCTACACTTGACAGGTGATACTTATCTACGTCTCTTCCGAGTAGAATGTCTGCATTCAACTTTCCTTCTACTTATTTACTTACACAGACGCTGGCATTTCTTAAAAATGGTTCTTCATATGACTCATGTTTTATGTCGCCTCGGAAAGTAACTTCTTTCTTTTGTAACTGAAGGATTTAACCATAAAGATTTCGTCTTGTGGAATGCAAATGGACGGCTGGCTTCACAAAGTAATAGCCTCTCAAAATGTAGAGGCTGTTGTGAGAAGGGGCAAAGTCATAGTGGTTTGGAAGTTTCGTCCTTGGTCTCGCGTGACAAATATCTTATTTTCCGGACCGATTTTTTCACTCAAGAACTTCAATATTAAGTGTCACCACGTGCAAACTCTGTGAATACTGAAAAATTAAAAGTCCCCTTTGTAGCTTTAAATTCAAAATGAATTTAGATTTGGTGTCTAGCGTTCTAGTCAGATATATTATTATAGAATCGTAATTTGGACGAATCAGAGTTCGTCCGCCAGCTAAATTATACACAGGAGCGGCTAAAATATAAGCATATATAGACCTTAATAGATGGCGCAGAGTTACCAATTTACGGTCATTTCTATTTCCTTTTCGAGATACGAACCTTGTAACGTTCTGTCAGCGTATCTTGTGTACGCGAATAAAATTTAAATTCGCCAACTCCCAGAATAATCGATGTCATTTATTCTGAAAAGCCTATTATACAGATCTATCCTGCGATTACTAATAGACAATTCCTTAATATTATCTCCTCTCACTCACCAAACATATTCTTCGTTTTTTTATCAGACACTGCTTCTTAATTCCACTTTCTTATTCAATATATGATTCAACATCTGTTTTTATTTATTTGAGGTAAGGACCTCTACAGAGTGTTCCAAAAAGTTGTATGTCAAATTCTGACATACTTATGGTTGTGTATATATCTTTTTGGGACACTCTGTACTTGCTATGTTTCTTTCCTTTGTCTAGTAGAAAACGCACCTTTGGTAGCGTATTCAGTGACAAAACCGAAGACGCTCCTTGCCCTCTAACAAAGACGAACTCGCACTGACTGTCTCTGAAATTAACTTTTACTCGTCCTCGGGGGTGCCTGTGTTCTAAATTTCCCTCAAGTGTGTGACCTAGTAGCCACAGCCCACTAAACGAACTGAAGGTGATTAGGAAATCCCCTTGGTGGGATGTCGACCACAGATTAGATTGGTCTGAGAGATCTCATGCCATGCCACCTTCCTCTTCTGGAGTGACAGTTACGTAAATATTATAAACTTACGACACATATTAATAAATTTTTATTTTAAGCTGTTTGGCGTCCTTTATCTCGAATTGGTAGAACCCAGGAATTGAATTATGCCATTGCATATGTTTCTGTAATGTTATACAGTTTCAAGAGTGAATTAATGTCTATATACCGGGTGTTCATAAATTATCGAATGAGTTTAAGGGTGAAATTAAAGCCACAAAGAGGCTTGGTATTGTTACGTGGAGACAGTTCTGACCATGATTATGATGATGATATTTGTGATAGTGGTGATGTAATTAAGAACTAACTTGGCTGGATTAATCATTCAGCATTCTATTTGCATAAACAATTACAATTTTGTGGCTGTACGAATTGTGTTCGTTGAAACACGTTATTTGTGCGCGTACATGTATGATTTATCAGATGCGTAATGTTACCTTAACAACTGAATGGCTGACACTGTAAATATATATCTGACGTTGACATCCGTGGTTCACATTTTTACAAGGGTAACGGAGTTTCTTTTTCGGAGACCCACCCCATCTACTATTCATTGAATACCAATGATTTTCCGCGATGCTAAAACGGTCAGAACATGAAGCTAATATATTTTCGTTACCCTGACGCGAGGTATAGAATACGGAATATTTCCTTCGAGTCTTGGTTTGATGTGAAAGAACTTTCACTTCTGTACACGCATTTGTTTATTCACTTTTTCTCAAGTTCGTAGAAAAGCCGGGCTGTAATGTTGGCTGAGAGGGCACTGCAGTCTCGTGGCCGTTAAACCTTATGACGGTGTATCATAGCAACGCTTTCTGTCGAGTGAATAATCCTGTTTCTCGTAATGTAGCCATTTTATTTAAGTGTGACATAGCAATAATATTTACGGTCCGTGCGTAAACACAAAACTTTGTTCCAGGCTGTACCATTTGAATCAGATTTCAGAAGAAAGTTTTAATATTCCACTAACTTGCGTTTGGAAAGTCAAAGTATTTCTGTTGGAGACATTGGATTTTATCTTCGGAAATCGAGCTCATGTGCTGTATCTAGTGAAATGTGGAGGAGAGAACTGCCGATAGCAGACCACACACTAACTGTGTCCCAAGTGGGAGCCGGAAATTTGAAATCCTATTACGTCTATTGACTGTAGCTATCAGAACGTCTCCTCCACGCCCATTACCGCCTGTGTTGCGCGCTGATTTTATTATGAAAATGGGAATTAAGGTGCCAAATCTTCCACCAATATTGTTTCGTAATAACAAATTTTAGGAATTTTTTTATAAATTAATTTTTATCTATTTAAGCGTGACATTTTCAAACATATTTCCGACCAGACTTGTTTCGTAATGGATATTTCATTCAAAGTTAGTCTATCTCATTTTATTTATAGGTTAATTATTTATTCGGATTTTGATTAAGCTTCAAATACGCGTTCGTAACACAGTTTATTTTTCCAGCTACGATCAAAACTTTAATTAATCATTCTCGTCTGTAGATATTGAGATATTGACGTTTAGGATAAACATTCTTCCTACAGCCCTGAAGATGGATATGTTATATTCATGCGAAACGTTGAGTCGTCACAACCCAGAACATTATTGAAAATTTGGTTTTTGTTTCTTGAGAGTAGCAGATTTCACGTGTCAGCTAACATGCCACGACATTCTGTTGTCATCGACATTGTCTAGAAGTTTGTTGAAATTCCTGTAAGAGATTAATATGTATAAATAAAATAATTAATTAAAAGCGAGCATAAGAATGATAATAAGGATTCAGCGATCGAATTATTTCAGTGAAGTTTGTAGAAAATTCCTGGCGAAGGAACGATACTGTTCCTGAAGTAATGCGTGTTGCCTAAAATGACTTCACTATATCCTGCCACGTGTTTATGGGATATACCGTCAGCAAAGTGACCTCAGATTGAAGTAAACTGCTCACACCCATCTATTTCAGCGGGGGTTTCAACGCCCGTTACTTTATTCCAATGCCACCTGTGAACATCACGGCGTCATGTTGGGTTTACAGACTCAGCTGCATCTTTATGGTTCAACAGACAATAACCACGAGAGTACGTCGTAGCTTCAACACTTTTTGCCATGTTCGTATCTCAGCAAGCAATTATGGAACCTGATACTGAACCACATGAGGTGCGTAAGGGAGATCCCGAGTAGTTTCAACTTTCAGCGTCTGTTACCTTCTGCAACATTTGACGAATTTCGAGAAGTATGCAAGTTTACTCTCGTAATTGTCATTCATCACCGGGAAACCCGGATGGGGAACTGTTAGCATCAGTCGGCGGGGAAGGAGGGGCGTAAATGTTCTTCTTCTTCTTCTTCTCCCCAGTCTTTAAGGGGACGACACGTTTCCTCTCTCTTCGAATCCAGGCGTGCCTCGGTAGTAATTTCTAGTGGAAATGAGCTCGTTTGTAAAAAAGACTTTCAGACTTTTATACAAGATTTCAAATCGACATTTTTAAAATGGTTTCTCTTTCTTTCTTTACGTCATTTGTACTTAATGACCGAGATAAAATTATGTCGCAAGTCTAACCTAACCTAACGCTCGCAAACGTGACGCGTATGACGGCTACTATTTTGAATTTTTGAAAATTTTTCGAAAAATTTATAAATTTTATAGATATTTTGCGAAATTGTGATATTTTTTTAAGACGAGAATGAAGTTACTAGCACTTAGACCATAGATATTATTTCTGCCTGTATAAGACAGGATATCTGAAAATAAACTCATTTATAATGGTTTTAGCCTCTGTAATTTTAGATCGCACCTTGTACATACTCGGTTAATCAGATTCAGTGCTGGTGTGTACAAGAATGATACGTAACACAATTATAAAACTACCACGCGGTATTGGTAGGAATAAAGTCAGATGTTCGTAGCTGTAAACAAAACTTCAGAGCATCACAGCTGCTGTTGGTTGTGCCTGTATTAAGCGTTATGAATTTATAGCTTCAGAAATGAAGTTACTTTCTGATTACATCCTACATGTAATATTAAATTTGTTGTTGCTATAAGGACACAGTTTATTCTGTTAATGGAACAGTGAAACTCACTTTAGCCTTATCTATTTTTCAGTGCTCTTACATGTGCATTATTTAAGATGAAAATAATTAGAATAAATAAACTTTCACCTAACCAGGGTAAATGAGTCGCGTAATAGGGCTCTTAACTGAAACGTCTGTTACTTATGGTGAATATTATCAGCTTGGAAATATAATAAATAAATCACAAATTAATATCTGTAAAGAATAACATCTGAGCATTTATAATAATGAACCCTCGATATGACCAAAACTATTAAATGCGACTAAATGGGGGAAGATTATGTGAGCGGGGTATGTAACACGCATGACAGATAAGAAATACATACAAAATTGAAAGCGAAAACGTTAGATGAAGAGACAAATTTATGTCACATATGATAATATTAAAATGTTTCTTGGAGGGAGTAAACGTGGCTCGGTTAGCTCAAGACAGTATATATGGTATTAATAAAAATTATTTGGTATATAGACATAAATGGCTTGAATATTTAAAACGAATGACAGTTGGTAACAAAAGTGATAGTGGAACCACGGTTCCGGAGAATTTGACGTAAATACATCTATACGGAAAGGAAGTTTATATATTGGCTTTATTCAAAATATTTCCTTTATACATGCTTTACAATTGAGTAAAGTTTGATTAAGACATTGCTTAATCAACTTGAATTAGTTACGCTTAAGATGGGTCTGTGGTAGCTGAATGTAATGTAAAGTAATGTAATGTAATGAAATGTTTTATAGGTAACAACAATGCCGAGTAAATAGATGAGGTTTCCTAAGTAACATAACAATGAAGTTACACTTTTTCGTTTCCCTTTTTCGTAACAATTTTTCGTAACACTTTTTCGTAACACTTTCTCGTAACACTTTTTCGTAACAATTTTTCGTAACACTCTTTCGTAACACATATTTTTGCCGAATAACACTGACCCTAAAATATAGACGTATTTACGTCAAAAAGTGTGGATGTTCGTAAAGATAAATTTCTACACCATTGCATGTAGGAGTACAGATAAAGTTCCAAGCTGTCAGAATGTCAACACTGTAAGCCAGTGACTGGTTAGCCTCACGCTCCGATAACTCTTACCCACGTACAAATTTAATATGTGAGTGGAACTGTCAGGAAACTGATATTGACTCAGTGGCGTGAAAATAAATTTCTGCCCCTGTTGGAATTCAAACACCGGACGTCCAATTCCTAATCACTCACTTTATTCACAGAGCGAGTCGGACAATAAAAGACTACGAATTAATCGTTGTTCGTCTGAGCATGATTTTAGCTTAAAATGTAATGCTTAAGCGGCCGAACGACCCAGGAAGTGTTCGTGTGGGTGTGTAACTGAGTGTATCAGCGGATGAATTCATGGATGAACGAACTCAACTTGTTCGTCCTAGTAGCTGGAATTAATTAATTGAATTAGGTGTAGCCTGTATTACAGTGAGATATTCCAAGCGCAATATGTATGTATCCGTGATTAAAAATAAAATAGTACCTCAGTGTTGACTTTAGAAATAAAATATCCCGGATGACCAATGGGAAGTTTTGGATATACAAAACGGTTTAGACATTAGTGGGCGTGGAAAAGAGAACACAGATGTCAGCAGCATCGTTTGGGAAATTCAGTTTATTTCTGACCGTCTGCAGAGAAAGTATTATTAAGAACGATACAGTCTATCTGAGCGGAGAATGTACTCGACATTAAAACCGAGTTGTCATAATGAATGCTGTCTTAAATGTATTGCCTCTTCTAAATACAGCTTTAATTTTGGTGCAGGCTGCACGTTTCATGTTGAGAGTTCGAAGTAATATACAAATTCTATGCAAACCAAGAAATAATACAAAAATAAGATGAGGAAATGTATGAAACAGGAATGTAAACTAAACTTTTTGTAAAAAAAATATAATAGAGAGAGAAGGGGCTGTATTTTTCAGGACATTTCGATGCTTCTTGATATGTGTTTTAAGCATCTATTTATTTATTATTTATTTAGTGTTCTGTCTGACGACAGGTCCATATGAACAGGATCCTTCCATCCTTTTCTCGGACTGGGACCTGTTCATATACGTTCTTGGCAGATGATCCAGAAGTGGTTTGCCATTGCCTTCTTCTGTGTGTGAATGGAGTAATTGTTGGGATGCCACGGAGGAAACCTCCGTGTTGCCTAGACGACGGCCTTGCCCAACACAAGTTATAAATTCGGGCACCGCCGGGAATCGAACCCGAGACCCCCAGGATTACAAGGCCAGCATCTATTGCTTGGTATCTCTTCCTTCGTAAAGGTCTTTGGAGAATCTTTGACTTAAAAGCCATTAGATGCAAGACGCCTCACTTGTGACCCCCTTGAGGGTGTAGTTTATGCGACAGGGAAACCGAATTTTCTGTTTTACAACGAAAGCCTAGGAAGGCTTTAGATAATGCTTCGAAGGAAAAGGTTATATGGCCGGGTCACCATGGGAACGTATAAACTTGTTTTCTCACCTGAAGATACTTGGCGTGGTTTAAGTTTGAGATCGTAGTCGAGGGGATGAATTGAAACGTCGCTTTGGATAAATATATTATAATGAAATGATTTTCATAGTCACACCAAAAATGTATATATGACTGTCATTTGGGATGTTGCGTCATGTAATCTGAACAGATACCGACCGACGTTTCAGAGAAGCTGATAATATAAGCAGAAAACATCTATGAAACGTCGGCCGATATCTGTCAGATTACAAAACTTGGACTTTTGTTGTTTTCAGTAATGTCGAAGTTGGTTGGCTGGGTTTTAACAGCGTGTGGGCTGATATGTAGATTAAAACATTTTGGAGAAAATACTTCATCTTTAATTATGATGATGGAGGCAAGATGTACTTTCGAAACATCGGCGTGTGCTTAGTTTACACAACCCAGAAGACCAACATTGAAATCTTAAATGTCGTTGAAACATTAAATCTCATACATATTTTATAATTTATAAAGTTTCAGTAGGAATTATCTATCTCATCAAGTATTCCAACTGGATACTTTCTACATGCAAAATAGAGGATATTACTAGAATATAGTACTTCTGTACTCTCTCCGGTTCAACTTTGATGTTGGATTTGCCGTGCATATTTAGACTTGTTATCAAATCTGACAACGTTTCTTCGTCGATTATATAGTCTTAAGGTCATCTTAAGCATTTATCAGGTGTGGAACATGTGATTTATTTTCAAGTATCTGTATATAAGAAAATATGTACGAATTGGCGATTGATTATAATGAACACCACGCAGCAAAGCTGCTAGTCTCTTAATTAGTAAATAAAATTTTCATCTCTTATGGAACGTGAAAATTAATTTCATTTTACACAAAAGGACACTAATGGACGCTATTATAACCCAGATTAATTCATTCCCGAGCCTTACACTCTACTTATTTAAAATACATTTTAATATTATACCCAACTTACCTCTGGTTCTTCCAAATGGCCTCTTTTCTTCTGGTTTTCGAGTCAAAACCCTGGATGCACACGTTTAATGTACATGATTACCTTATTAATACAGTGAGGATTTCTAGCTACTATACTGGAAACGTCCGATATAGTACATCTGACAGTGCAACATGAAATTGCAATAAACGTTGATGTTGGACTTCTGAGTAAAAATGCCTTGAGTACTTCCAGGTAGATAACAGTATTTCGGGGAAACGCACTTACCTTCAAGCCCTGAAGATGAAGGCAGTA
This sequence comes from Zootermopsis nevadensis, assembly GCF_977971745.1. Lineage (NCBI taxonomy): Eukaryota > Metazoa > Arthropoda > Insecta > Blattodea > Termopsidae > Zootermopsis > Zootermopsis nevadensis. Next base: position 2,786,303 of record NW_028259143.1, read on the forward strand.
TTTTCTCTGAAACGTCGGTATCTACGTAGAATGTAAGACTTGAGGTTCTCACAGCGGTGAGTATGAAGATATCCGTCTTCTGGGTTATTGCGCTGTGTAGTACTGCCTCCGTCATCAGGGTGATTCATCGCCCTGATGACGGAGGCAGTATGACCTCTGAAACGTTGGTTAACATCGACCATACTACACAGCGCAACAACCCAGAAGACGGAAATCTTCATACTCATCGCCCTGATGACGGAGGCAGTATGACCTCCGAAACGTTGGTTAACATCGACCAGACTACACAGCGCAACAACCCAGAAGACAGAAATCTTCATACTCATCGCCCTGATGATGGAAGCAGTATGTCCTCTGAAACGTTGGTAAACATCTACCAGACTACACAGCGCAACAACCCAGAAGACAGAAATCTTCATCTACGTAGAAGTTTGCAAAGCCTTACAACCCAGAATACCAACATCGGTATGTTCACCGCCGTAGAAATCTGAAATCTCATACTTTGTTATAATCCTCAACGAAATAATTTGTTATTTCATAATGCCATAACTCAGATCTGGATATAATTTTTGCCTGGTCACTATCGTTTCATAAACCATTTGAAGATGAAACTCGTTAAAAATATTATTTAAGGATTCAGTTCTTCATTTCAAGAGTTGCTGATTCATGTTGTTCAAGGAAATAATCGCTGTTTACTTGGAGAAATATTAAATATTACAAACATAGAACACAGAGTTGCTGATTTTTAATCAGGTGGTATTTATAGTTACCACTGGATTTTAAGGAATTAATGATGCTACGAGTCTCTCTCTCTCTGTCATTAATACGGCTAAGAGAAGGCGTTTGTAACCTTTGAATTTATGTGAGTATCTGATGACACTTAAGAATAGAAGATAAGGTATTCATACGAAACTGTAAACAAAACTTTTGAGAAGAACCATTATGTAGCATAATGAATAGATATTTTATCTATCACATTTATTGAAACATTCAGTATTCAGTACTGTGTCATCAGTTGGTAATCGAGTTTTATTCGATTACGGTCAGCATCGTCATTCGATTTGTAAGCCACTGTATGCAGATCTCTCGTCTGGTGGGACGCATTCTGTTCCGAAATTCATTCCTATTCTAACAAACATTGAATATTCCCACTCGCTCCGCTGCAGGTTTACTGATACATACGCAGGTAAGATAGATTTTTTTTTAGCGATAAGCCATATCGAGTTCAAATTACAGTGAGTTTCGATATTAGATTATATAAATATAGACTTTATCTTATTTTTAAGTAGAAGTGTTATATACGCGTATGTAGTGACACGCTTCTGAAAGTTATTTTTCACTTCATTAGAGCTGCTATGAAGAGTCTGGATAAGATCGCGATTGTCACACTTTTGGCTGCATTTCTCGGCCAGAGTGTCAGTTTTGAAACTGGCATTAAAGATGAAATTTTGAAAGCGAACGGCAAACCAATGGAAGAACATTTTCTTTCAGGTAAGTCGAACAGTTTGACAATCGGCCGATGGAACCAAGTCTTATGTTTATTCACTAGTCAAATTAATTAAATTATATAAATATGAAATATTTACATTTTATAAAACAGTAAGTTAAATTGCATTAGAGTGAGTTAAAGATAAACGGTAATTTGATTGGCGTTGGATTTATGTATTGATAGAATAAATGTACGTTACTTAATTTTAACTCGCAAAATACTACACCGCGTATTAAATTTATCCTCAAAATTACAGAACTTATTCTCGGGTAAATACCTGGAATAAAAGTAATACGTATATTCCAGAATCCAGAATTCTCGAAGATCGTATCTTGGAGATGGTAATTTCTGCCATAAAGAACGGATCTGATTGCCTTGGAAATCCACCGCTGGATCCATTTGAATATGAGGAAAATATCCATTTCGAAAATATCGAAGTACCAGACTACGTATTGTAAGTTAATTAGTATAATTTTATAATAAAATTGTGTTTGAAAAAAATTACCCCAAAACATTATCAATAAAGGTGTGGCATTTTAATTCAGTTGAATATAATTTCATTTGTTCTGAATTCTTGATGTCTAAGGTCACGCTTTCAAACTAACTTTACATTCGGAGATTTTTAAATAATTGTTCAAGATCGCCCTGAAGATGCTAACAGGAAGAAGTTCCGAAACACCTGCGAACGTCTACCAGACCACGCGGATCAGACATCCAGAAGACAGTAATTTAGAATAATATTCCGTTAAGAATAAAGTTAAAGTTTAATTGGGTTCCTTATTCTCAAAATTCTGTGACTGGTCTTTGTTTCCAGGTTGGACTATATAAACGTGGATGGCATACACTCTACGAAATTATCAGAATTTCTGGTTAATTCATTTACATTCAGCCTTGCTGACCTTAAAGTAGTGTTTAACTTCACTTTTCCCGAATTGAACCTGAGAATTGACCATTACAGCTTCAGCGCAGTTGTAATGAATATTATTCCTTTATTAGGCGATGGAGAAGTCACGTAAGTGTTAACTTTCCGAAGACGAGATATCGTATTTTCAATACGTAGCCTAGAATCATTGTCAAGTCAGAATTTAATTAAACTGGTACAAGCCTAACATTATCACTGTGTATCTGTGAATAAGCTGTAACGCTACGTAGGCTTATGGAAGGATAATTAACTGAGTTATTTAATTATTTATAATCAAGAGCTAAGGAAGGAAATGTTATGATGTAACATTGTCATTTCTCTTGAAGATTGTTTCTTCTGAAATTGTACGTTTGTTTTGATGTACCACGTTAAACAAAGTAGACTAATTTTAACCAATAAGATGAAAGGAAGTGGAGAGCAGAAGATTAAATTATGGCAGTGTGAAGTATCCATGGTTACGCTAGAAATTAAACAGTTGAGAATAATTACGATATGAAAGACTGTGGCACGAGCGGAAAATATATCACGTATGATGATTTTAGGAAGTTCAGTGAGAACTTCGTTCGGAAAAGTTCAAAGGATGAGACCCCTTTTGGGGAAAAGAGACGTATAAATGATCATAATATTAAAACGAATCTTAAAGAAGTAAGCCGTGATTGTATTGATTGGATTAATGTGAATTAAGACACGACCCACTTGAAGGCTTTTATGAACACTGTAATGAACGTAATGGAAGGTTAACTTGCTGACCAGTTTAGCAACTAATAGCTTCTATTTATTTATATTTATTCAGTGTTCTGTCTGACGACAGGTCCATATGAACAGGATCCTTCCATCCTTTTCTCGGACTGGGACCTGTTCATATACGTTCTTGGCAGATGATCCAGAAGTGGTTTGCCATTGCCTTCTTCTGTGTGTGAATGGAGTAATTGTTGGGATGCCACGGAGGAAAACTCCGTGTTGCCTAGACCACGGCCTTGCCCAACACAAGTTATAAATTCGGGCACCGCCGGGAATCGAACCCGAGACCCCAGGATTACAAGGCCAGCGTTCTAACCGCTAACGAAGGAAAATGTTACATAGAATTAATTTTAAAATTAAATTATTGTATAAAATGTTTTATGTTGTTGTGACGTAATGAAGACCTGCTTCTGATATTTTGTGCAATAAATGTTGTTTTGAGAAGTGTCTTTGAAGGTAATTCTGTCGGTCTCGTTGTTTCAGGCTGACAGTACAGGACGTGGTTTTGGCTGCGTCGTTCTCCATCGGTGCGTCGGAATCAGATTCTATTTTTTTGGACGAACTGCAGCTGCAGCTGGCAGTTGGCATAGTCAAGGTGAGATATCTAAATAATTATTTCCTTAAACTAAATAAATAGCACAGAATTCTGTTTGTTACCAGCTGTAATACTAATCAGATCTGACAACAGCTTTAATCGTGCAATGTTTTATCAATCGGTTTTGCTTACAAAATTTTAGTCAAAAAGCAGACAGTTGTAGATGCGAGGATAATATTAAAATGAAACTTAAATTATATGTGTGGCCTGGATTCATGTGGACCAGGTTATGTACCATTAGGCAGCACGTTTGAGCTCTGAAATATAATTTCCTGAGATGTTTTTAAGGACCTAAGCGACTATCAACTTCAAGTTATGGAACAAGTGACCCATTAAATCTGACCTACGATTCCTGAATGTGTCCATTGTGCTCTTATCAGATAATTCGCGATAAACTAATTTTATATATTTGATTGAGTTTTTGAATGCGTAAATCAGCGATTATAGAAGGTGATAAATCAATTTCGTTCTTAAGGTAGGCATTTTAAAGGTGTCTTACATTTATTCAAGTCTTTTGTAAGCTCTCTACGTGAATGTAAATATAAACTATTTGGCAGGGCGAGAAGGCCAAAAGGATGAATTTTATTTATTTATTTATTAATTTCGTGCTGTTGTATGAAAAATAATGATCGATGACCTTGGTGATCTCTTGGTATGATAAAGATAATCGATAAGCTATTGTAAGATAAAAGTATGTTGACAGGTTCTAAAGTCGATAGTAACAAATTTAATGACTGGGCGACATTCTGTGTTTGTTTAAAACTAGTCAATATTTGATCTCAGAATTTCTTTGTGAAATTCTAACAAAGCGTCCATTACACTTACAAAATCTTTGGACGTGGGGGGGGGGGATTTATTTGTATTGATTTGTAGTATTATGAAAATAAGCGCGAATTTTGGTCAGTTTTGTTTATTTTAACTCGACTTCATAAGATTTTAATCTCATTAAACTCCTACGAAAAAAATTATTGTATGGTAGAGTTATCGCATAAAGAATTATTTTGTTCTGAAATAGTGATAATTTATTACTATAACTTGTATACAAATTATTAACGTTACCAATACTACAGGTAATTAATTATTAACGTAGGCCCTACTCACGGAAGATTTTAGATAAAAATATGTTAAGATAATTATTTTTTTCGTTTATACTTTTGTGTCTTGTAATTAAAAATTTACGTCAAAATAAACAAATGCCACAAGACCTACAGAAACTTAAAAGTATGAAGTCTTACGGAAAGCATAACCGTGTAATGAATTGAACTTAATTTCTTTACGTAAATTTTCGCTTTAAACTCAAAATTTAGCCCACGGTCCACAGAAATTGTTACCTGTGTGATGTAACATTTGGTTCTTTTCTCAGTTCGCAGTCACAGGCCTCATGGGAGGAAGTCGTACGAGCTATTTGGCAGGCGAAATGGCGAGTGAAATAGGCCCACAGGTGATAGAGGAACTTCAGGCTTCGTATGGACCGGAAATAGCACAGGAATTGCAAAATTTCATAAACAGTTTTGTCTCTGAGTCCGAGCTCACACTCCTCAAGTTAATGCAGTGTCTGTTGTATTAGTACGCGGATTCCTTCCGAAATTCGTCACAGCTTTAGAATATATTACTGATATATTACATATTAAATTATAAAAATACATTATTTCAACTATATTTTTATTGAAATTAAAATTGAGAATAAAGTATTACCTGTGCTATAAATTTAAGAATAAAGTAATATTCAATTAGTTTTCTACCATCATTTATTTGTACCAGAAAGTGTAGGTTTTTCTTACGCAGATAGAGGACTCTCAGGGGATTAATCGCCATCAAAGGTATTCTGCAATAGTCAAGTTGATTAAACTAACTAGAAGCTTCTACACTGATAACTAATGTCAACGGGGATAGATGTAAGGCGAATATTTTCAACTAATTATATAATATTATTTGTAATTAAATTTATTTAAAATTTCGTAGCATCTCGATAACTGGTCTACAAAATGTGATTTTGTATCATCTTTGTTTGGAGTACATCATCCGTGGAAAATATTTTTGTCGGTGTACGAGTATTTATCTAAGTTATTTTGACGTAGATATAAATAAAAGTTTCCAAACCTCTGAGGGAATCGAAATTCTCGTGTTTTAGTAGAGCAATTAAAAACGTGAGATTGACAGTTGGCGGAATGGCCCTGCGGCGAGGTTAAGACGCGTTCGGATATTTCCGAAGTATTCACCCGAAATTTGACGAATGAACAACGCCACGAGTTATAATTTTTTTATAAGCTAATCATTTTGATGAAAGTTTAATGGTGTCAGTGTGATAACCAGTGATAATAGATTACCTAACAAAACCTAACGTAATCTATCGCAACCAAAATTAGACACTGAGTATATATCGTGACCTTCATATGACCTTGACATATGTATGACCTCTAAATGAAGTATGCAATGTTCCTCACATTCCTACAGTTCTCTATGTATATGCGTGACATAACAGTAATTCGAATGACCTTGAAAGATTTGAGGCCTCTAACTCTCAAACAGTTTGCGTGATTTTGTTTTGGTCTAGGCATGACCTTGACATATAAGTGACCTCATTTTAACATGAGTATGGTGAATCAGGTATGTAGGATTTAGTGGAAAAGCGTCGTTGAATAAACTGTAAATAAATAGAAGTATAAACTGTATGCTTAAGATTAGGCAGTGTATGTCGTGTCAATCGTAATCACGAAGTCTCGTGTTCGAAGTTTGGTGACTGCATCATATATTACTGTATAATTTAAGGGTACGTGGTAACTATATGTACCAATTGCCCATTTTCCCAAAAGGTTTTATTTATGTGTTTCGTATGATTCTTACCATAAACAGGGATAATTTCCTCAAACAGCATTTACTAATTAATCTTTACGACGGTGAAGTGTTGTGTTTTCTTTGCGGTACGGACAGGAATCTTAAATAATATTTTAGACGTCATCAGAACTGCTACCGCCAACCTGCTAGCCTATTGTCTGAGTTGGCAAACATATTCATAAAATCGATAGCCCTGCCTCAAGAAGAGAAACGTTGTTTTATGACGCATTATGCAGAAAAAATGACTTTTCTTTCGTACTTACCGAGTTCGGCAGGATGAATCACTTTTCTTGAGAAACACAGGCTTACTCAAAGAAACAAACAAGCTTACTTTTTAAATAAAAGAACAACCTATTTACTAAATGTTCAGCTTGCTTTCTCTCCACTACTAATATAGGTGTGATGACTTCTGGAACAGCTGCTGTATTCCCCTCCTCCCCGCCAAATCCTTTGTCCTCCCACAATGGTAGGCCTACCTTTAAACAAGCGAACCCTTCAAAACCAAAAAGACACCTTATTTATTTAATAGCATGTAAAAACATTGGTTACTGTAATACTGTTTTTACAAACTCACACTCCGCGCTATGATATGAATTATTACAAACCGCTTCAGGGTGGATATACGTACATGTCTGTGTGAAACAGGTTTCAACGTAATGAAAACATTGTTTGTGTTGATATTTGCTTTTGGCTTATGAAAATATTTAATTTGAAACAGGAAGAAAGTAAAACAATTAGGAACGTGGCATTACAAATTGGAACCTTGCGGTAAACATGAAACCTAATGAACTTATATTTGTCAGTTAAAACCTGGTCTCCGTGTGAACTGCATAATTAAAGGTAGTTTTAAAAAGATTTGACTGTGTTTGTTCATTGGATGTGCTTCACTGTTGATCTGAATTTAAGAGGCGTAAGGCATTTAAGTAACCAGACAGCAACCTTATGTCACGAGGAATATTTTCCAGCAAAAAAACAAAATATATTGTCTAACGTTTATAGCATCTGGTCACTGTAACATGCAAGGGACAATACGAAAAGAACCTTTGTCTGAAAACCTGAAGGGAGAAGACCACTTTGAACACCTCGGTGTAGATTACAGGATAATATTAAACTGAATCTTAAGTACAATCGGAGGAAGTGTGTGAATTGAATTCAACTTTCTCAGGATATGAACCAGTGGCTGGATTTTATGAACACGTTAATGAACCTTCGAGGTTGTTATTCATTGACTCGCTGAGCTACTGTCAGCTTTTTAAGAATGACTCTGCTATATGAAGTTGGTGTAGTCGTATTGTGTTTTAAATGTTACTGTGCATCAAATCCTATGCCATGAAGCAAAGCCATAATTGTTAACCTGATATTGGCTCAGTTAGTCAAGAAATTCACTTAATTTATGGGAACTGAAAGGTAATTTCCCTGTTCACGTAAACCTGCCAGATGAAATCAGTCTATATCTTGATACCCTGTTCATTTAAACTCAACGTTTATATTACCTTTCATTCTGCACCCAGAACTCCCAACTATTTTTCCCTCGAGGGTTTCCGACTAAAAACGTTGCATTCATTTCTCATATCTCCCAAGCGTGTTACACGCCTCGCCCTATTTGATCAGATTGCCATAATAAATGTTAATTAAGTAGCATATACGTACGCCATCTTTTTCCATTTTTAATTAATCAAATGCAGTTCTTACCCGCTGCTTGTATAATAGTCACTTTGCCATGATTCTAGTAGCCACACCCTGTGACTTACATCTTCGTGACTAATGTTATGGGTTTTAAACTTGGTCCTCACTGGTAACACCAGAGAAGCTGGGATGCCTTCGGAAGAAAGGTGATTTGTGTCAGGTTCTGAGCGTGTTATCCTGGCTCGTGATTGTCTTCAGTCCTCTCAGACAGTTGATAGAATAAGTTCTTTAGATAGGCGAAAAGAGTTTCATTGGTCCTTTCGAAATTCACTCATTGGATATTAATATTCTTCGACACAAGCTGAGTACAAGAAGTCAAGAAATGTTGTTTGTATAAATAAGTATTTTTGTCGAACAGAAAAATATTTACGCATTCAAACTGCTCGATTTTATCAACGTTGCAAAGATGAGATTCGTAAGAATTTTTGTTGTGTGTTTAGAACAAGAACGTATTAAACGAGGTGTGATTAAATATCAAACTTAGACTGATCAATTGATTGGATCGTGAGTCCGAATCTCGTCGAGTGCTAGGATTTTAATCACAACAAATCACCCCTATTACTTATCGCGTAGTCTCTGTCTCATTTAAGGACGTCTGTCTAAGGCTTCTGTTATACCCTACAGAGACAGAACACATGCTTATTAAATCTTGATATTAGTTGCCAGTATTTAGCCTGCATTCGAAATATGGAGAAAAAAATACTGTAATAAACGAACATCTAAAGCTACTTTTGAGTTGATAGATTGAACTTAATGTTGTCCAGTATCTTCTACGTTAAATTTGATCCACGTGTAATTTTATCAACAGCCAAGAACGTGTTGTCACACCGGAAAGTAAGATTTATTGGGTCAGCCTGTATTTCAATTGTCTTGAATTAAAGGAACTTCGAACATTTGCTTTGTTTTTTAATGTAGACTACCAATGCTATAAGCTGAAACAGGATAAAAAAATGTACGGTCCGTACTGTTATTTATTTACGAAAAAAAATCAATTTTAAGTGAAAATATCCTGTGGAAAGAATGCAAGAAGAATTTCGAATATGAATATACCATAGTTATCAATAAACGTTGAATCAGTGGGGAAAAATGTTTCGAAAATTCAAAGAGGCATGTGGGCACAATTTGAAAAGAATTGTTATTAAACGCTCTTGCTGAAAATCCTGATAAAAATTTATATTTGAACTTGCAATTTCAGAGTGTTAGAGTAATTTATTACTGAGAGAACGAGATGTAATAGTTCTAAACACTGCCGGTGCACACCGAACGGCGCTGCTTTCGGGTCATGTGGCTCTCTTATTCGGAACGTCAGATCGCGCGCTTGACTGTTATTGGTGTTGCAGACGATCGGGTGTTTTTCATGCGATCAATGGGTGTCGACTAGAAGTTCCCCCACAGTGCTGTATGCAGTGGTAACGCGTGTTGGCCACGAGGAGAAGTTACGTTCCAGTTAATGCAGTACGCCGTCTATCAGTTTTTTGTTTCCCCTGACAACACGCGTGTAATGCAGTGTTGCTGCTGTGCGTAGGAGCATATGTTTATAAGTGGAATGAGATACATTTTTCACTTAAAACAAATTTAAATTGAATGGTTCAATGAAAATAATTTGACATTCGAATCGAAACACTGTGGAGTTTTAAGAGGTACCATTTTCAAAACAGAGACATCTTACTTTTGAAAGTCTGATGGAAGTCGACTCGTTATCCATAATGGATTAAGAAACTGAAAAAAAAAGTGTGTGACGTAAGAGAGAATTGACGTAAGATTACTGAGTGATAATTCAGAAACTCAACTTTGGTTATATTTTGTTCATGGTTTTGATTGTTACTAAGATACAAATGTGACAGTGACGTAAGAACCCGTGATTATTTGCCGTAAATTAGTGCTTAACACAAAATAGTAATTTTTTTCAGTTTAACAAGACGTGTTCTTCCTGTGATAGTTTTTTTTTAATATATTGGGTCTAACCCTTACAGTTACGTCAGCAACAATGGATTGGAAAGGATACGTCGTAGTGATCACTGCACTTCTCAGCTATAAAGGTAGGAGTAATATTTTGATTTACATTCAAACTTTTGGTGGGAAGACCTGAATACTTTGATTAAACAATTTGTATATGAGAATAATTTCGAAACTATTAGATGTAATGTTTTTTTATAGATTTTTCAGTTTGTGGTGTAGGAAATAATTGAAATTATGAAAGAAGTTTTTGCCAGACATAACTTCTTCTTTTCACGTGGAAACAAGACACATTTAGCTGCTTATTAATAGAATTATTGACTTTTAAAAACGTAATGGTAAGTCTCTTAATTGGTTATAATCCCATATTTTTACGAGATGTTTTTTACGTAAACTTTACGATATTATTATGAATTTTACTTTTAATTCAGTGCAGTCTAACAGATTGTGCATAAAAGTTAAACCGAAATTGGGACCTTAAGATAAGAATGGACAAACATTATTTGCTAATAGCCAAAGTAGTTTATAGTAATATAAATTAGGCGAAGTATTTTATATTTTAGAATTTATACATCATTGTTATTACATTCGTGTATCATAGTCGCTTTCCTTCTGTTCTATTTATTGCTGAGGTCTCTTTTTTTGTAATTGGTTCAGTTTGCAAGTTGCTGACTATTAAACCCAGTTTTATAATTAACATACTTAGTAAGAGAGAGTTTTTATTTCGTAATTTCGTACTTGAATTTACGTCAGCTTATGTCTGTGGCCTTACGGAAGGTTAAATGACCCCTATCATCAGATTTCGAAAGGGCCATGAAAATCGTTAAACCTTTACACAGTAAACTGGGAAATATAAATCGGTTTTCACCTGTTTTCCTTTTAATAAAAGTTCTTTTGTGAAGCAATAATCTTATTTTGCCCAAATTCGTCTTGCTATCTTTTCAGTAGCAGTGCCAAATTATACATTTACATATGTAGACCTGTACTCAAATATCTGGTCGTGGTGAGGTTTCAGATTCTCACGGTATCGAGTACAAAAATTACAGCCATCTAGAATATTTGGGTCGCGTAGAATTTTAGATGTCTACCGAAGTTTCAGTCGTACATCCCATCCCCATCATGAGGGTCATTGAGACTATTTTTTTTTAAGACTTTGTTTAAAAATGTTCAGCTTATAAACTTTGATTTTGCCAAACATTTGACTTTATACAGGAGTGGTTTAGGCTGTGATTCTAGAAATATGAAGTAAAATTATTTTATCTGTTGACGTAAAATATTTTAGCGAATTTCTAATGGTATCCAGAAAAATTAACATGAAAACCAACAAGATTTGCAATGCATTTATTTTTTTTTAAATTGTCTTCGTGAGACTTTTTTTTAAGCTTTAAAAATCCTGCTGACGTTGGCATTTGTCTGTCATCTGTATTTTTTATGATCTTGTGCTCTCGTCTTGAGTATATGTAATTAGTCACGTATGAACTCGAATGTTCGCTTTCACTCTGAGAATGAGCAGACACATCTACTTCAGGCTTGTCAGATTTACTGAATTCCGTTGGAACAAAGTTACACACTCATTGATGTCTTTCCAAGCGACGTACAGTCTCGCCGATAGACTTAAAAATTCCCACGAGTTTGATTTACAGCGCGCTGATGGGGAGGGAACTATTACAGTACGTGTGAGACAGGTAATCTAAACGGTGATTTGCAGGCGCTACCTTTTCTTCCATCAGACGAATGGAGACGTGTGAACGGTTTAGAAAAAAAAAACGGGTCGAGTAGAACTGTGAAATCTAACAGATAAATACTTCAATTACGAAGATATCTGAGCAAAGAACGTGTATTATACTTTCACTAGTTTATTTGCAAGTAAGGCGCTCCAAAAATAAATGTCTTCATCTGTTTACATGAACCATGACTGATAGCTTGCTTTACGTAAACGAGGCTGAATGGTTAACCTTTTAATTCTCGGTGGTAACTTTATTTACCGGTTGTTTTAAGAGTTATTAACTCTGAATTTTGTATGTAAGTGATTTGTGAGATTCTTAGAATAGACAGCGATTATTTTCTTAAACATAGTTAACCAGTTGATCTTCGTAACGGTGAAGTGTAGTGTTTTCTTTGAGGTACGGACTGAATTCTTAAATATTATGTACAAGAACATCGTCCTCGTGGGATTTAGGAGTTTAATCTATTCTCGTATTCAGGTGACTGGTCGTCATTATACCGATATTTTTTATTTTATACGTTACAATGATCGTGAACGAACCTAGAATTTTTTGAATGCACCACCGGAGTGGTCGATAAATTGTTATAGTTTTAACTTCAATTATTTTACATATCCAGTTTCCGTATTTCGTAGTAAAAGGGCTTATTTGGAACTTACATCTGCGATTGGTTAACTGAGTGTCCGTTCTTATAAAATGTAAAAAAGGAAATATATATCAGTGTAATAACAACGAATCACTGAACTCCGTAGTTAATGTAATCTTATCAACTGCGTCGAATTTCTAAAGGAACTTTCGGATAATTTGAATGTAAACGTGACTTCTTGGATAAGAGATTAAATAAAGACAGGCCAGTTACTGGTTGATGTTTGGATAAGAAATAAATACGTCTTCTGTCTTCATTAAGATTCACTAGTAAAATGTTTGTGCTCTGTTATTTCTTTTCCAGCTGAGTGTCTTAATTTGTGTACATATAACATCATTAAGCGGTATAGAATTACGCTCTATTGACGGAAAGGAAACATTTTCTCATGATTATTTTATGCAGCAGTATCAATGGAACTTGTGTTAGACGATTATAAACAATACTGAAGTTGCCTCATGTATAAAAGTAAGTTTGTGGTGTTAGGTTTTGTTCCAGAAACTTTCTCGTCATGTCAGGTGTCATTAAGACGGTGTATTAAGGAAGTCGATCATCGGCTGACGGAGAAAATGAAGGTCTTTGATAATTGGACCTCTTAACCTGATATGAGTTGGGTTATCAGATCAAGAGGATGAGGCAAGTGACGTCTGTGGCACGCGTGGCAGAGCTAAGAAACTGATACGAAATTTTACACGGAAAACTTGAAGTAAAGGATGAATTTGGAAGACCTGGACATAGATGGGAGGAGAATACCAAAATCGATTATAGGATGACAGTGTGGGCTGCATTCATGGAACTCAGCACAGGATTCAGTGACGTTGTTTTGTGCAGGCGGTAATGAACATTCGGGATCCATAAATGGTAGGGAAATTTTAGATTACATGAGTGATTCAAGTAGAATACGATCCATGGAGTTGTGGAAAGTTGTGGGTTTGAACGACAATGAAACGCTGTGGTAACACAGTTAGGTCAACCTATTTTTGGAACGACAGCTAACAAAAATACTTAATTTTGTATTCATGATGCAAGATAACATTTTATTTTGTGTAATGTTTGGGGTCAGGAAGCCGTATTTTGAATACGATTATTACAATGGGTAAAGTTTAAAGGATTTTACCAGTTATGTTTCTGTTACATAAATTCATGTTTTCTCAACTACCGCCATTTTAGACCCATATGTGGGATATGCTTTAGAATTTACTGTTGAATTATATGAAAATATGAACAAATATTTTAAAGTATTGTTTTGTACATTATTATGTTTATAAAATTGGTGATTAAAAATATATAATAATCCTTTTACTTCCAAAATTATCTGGTTACCACGACTTTGTATAATTTATGTCAGAAGATAAAATTTCGAAATTCACGATGAATTGGTTAGTGGAAATTATTCTGGCGAAAATTTCAGTGTATGGACAATATCAGGAGACCGGACATTATAAATGGTCGAATGAATAATTAAATTCTTTATCTTAAGCCAGTAGTGAATTGTTTTATGTACTTTAAATTCGGTCATATTCTCAGGTTTCAGCTTTGATATTTTTTTTTGTCAAGTCGAAGTCCTGTTCTTTCGGATGATCTAACATCGCAGATGAGTCGAAAGTCGATCATTAATCTCGCCGAACACGAGATAACATTGTAAATCGCGATTAATATACACGCCTCTTGCTTCAAACCAATCAGTGGTAGGAATGTACAAACCACGAGGTAATTAAAATGTATATAACTACGATAAGCGGAAAAACTTACTTATTTTCAGAATTTTTAGAGATACAAGGAAAATGCCATGACGATATTACAAAGAATCTAACATCAAAACTTACCAGACATAAATACAGGGATCGTTAAGTATAGAATTTCTACGTTGAAATTTTTTAAAATTATGTATTTTTTATATCTGGGCGTGGTATAAGTTTCGTGTTTATATTTACATTTATCTTGGTATGTTCACTTTTTTATACGCTGGCTGTAGTAGGCAGGCATCGTATCAGATAACCATTACACTGAACTAAATAGTAAGCAGGATATCCAATTGGAAACAATATTATCTCCGTCCACTGTGAATCTAATTTCAGGCTTAATGAGAATAGAACAAAACGCGCCCTGATGAGCAAATGCCCCTAGTTTCGGTAAAATTGGACTAAAAATGTTGGTTCCAGTACACATATTACATTTCAGCGTAGACGTTGTTTGCTTCTGTCAGTCTCAGAGAACGATGAGACATGAAGTTCTGGAATCAGTTTCTTTAATAGCATCTTAAGAGCCACGGTGGTCTGACGGTTATAACGCTGGCCTTGTAATCCTGGGGGGTCTCGGGTTCGATTCCCGGCGGTGCCCGAATTTATAACTTGTGTTGGGCAAGGCCGTGGTCTAGGCAACACGGAGTTTTCCTCCGTGGCATCCCAACAATTACTCCATTCACACACAGAAGAAGGCAATGGCAAACCACTTCTGGATCATCTGCCAAGAACGTATATGAACAGGTCCCAGTCCGAGAAAAGGATGGAAGGATCCTGTTCATATGGACCTGTCGTCAGACAGAACACTGAATAATAATAAGATGAGGTGGTCTAGCGGTTAGAACGCTGGCCTTGTAATCCTGGGGGTCTCGGGTTCGATTCCCGGCGGTGCCCGAATTTATAACTTGTGTTGGGCAAGGCCGTGGTCTAGGCAACACGGAGTTTTCCTCCGTGGCATCCCAACAATTACTCCATTCACACACAGAAGAAGGCAATGGCAAACCACTTCTGGATCATCTGCCAAGAACGTATATGAACAGGTCCCAGTCCGAGAAAAGGATGGAAGGATCTTGTTCATATGGACCTGTCGTCAGACAGAACACTAAATAAAAAAATAATAGCATCTTATTGCATTGATGTACAGAACTAAATGTTAAAACGCTAACAATTAAAGAATAATGCCAAATTTTAGCAATATGCTGCTGAAAACTATAGACGACAGGTTACAGCAAGTGTTACTGTCATGCGCAGAGCAGTGAAACCAAGAACATTGCAGTTTTTCTGACCTTCGAGTGTTTCATACTCTATGTCAGCTGATGGGTTCTAGTATTTAAGGTTAATTTAATGTTTTTTTTATATTTGCCTGTAATTATTTTGTAACTTCGGACATTATATTCTTGCAAACATTACAGGATATTTAGGAATATTAATTGATTAAACTCACCCATGAGAATGTTAGAAAACGAGTCGAAGTGCTAAATGTTCGCATCGTAAAACTGTATTTTAATCCTTAATTCCACACTGTGTAAAGTAGTCAAGACATTTACCTCGTTTTATGGAACCCAAACGTTCATCACCGCGTTCAAAAGATATCTCTATAGGTCACTATCCTCAGCGAGATTAATTTAGTTCACATTCTCATTTCCGTATTTTACCGTGTCCATTTTAATATTATCCTCTCATTTACTCTTCCGAGTAGTCTTCTTCGCGTATTATTTCCAAGCGAAATTTTATATGCATTTTTAATTTTATCTCCCCTCCACACACCCCCCCCCCCCCCCACATGTACACTACATGCTTCGCCTTTCTCATTCTACTTCATTTTATCGTCCTGTTAATTTTTGGTAAGGAATATTTTGAGCGAGTGTTATTTAATATCTAATGAACGTAGTTTGAAATACCTGAGTAGAAAATTCACGGATATATTTTTTTACGAGAATGTGTGCAACCAAAATGTAGAGGAAAATTTTTCTGTGGTTTTAAATTACGCTTTGGTTTTAATAACCAAGTCCAGCAATTATGTAATTCACCAGACTGAACTGATTAAAAACGTAGAAATACTTATTCGAATTAACTCGTGCGGGAGGGGTGAGTCATGACAATGCCGTAATTTAAAATCTGTTTTGTTGTTTGAAAACAAACGAATAATACTGATTTCCAGGTGATTTGCGATAGGTATGATGTATTTCATTTAATGAAGGGACCGGATGTCCTTCCAGCTTTATGTTCTGACGTGGGCACTTCGGGGGCGGAGCTGGGGGACCAGCACAAGGTTATCTGACCCGCATTATCTCAGTGATTGTCAGTGGTTGTTTGAATGGGTACGACGCGATGAAGCATGACCCCATCACAAGCTGCTAATTTAATTTCAGTTTAAATGAACTTGGTAAAAAAAATACAATACTAAGCCCAATTAATTATAAAACATCACGTTATTTGATTATAGAGTAACATTTTATTAAGTGTGAAAAATATATAGTTCTGTATACAGTCCCTACTTTATAAATTATTTAGTAGAACCCTGAAGATGAAGGCACAGTGGATCTCCAGAACGTTTGTGTATGCAAAACAATTTACAAATACAACTATCCTTGAAAAAGATTATTTTAATGAAAAAGAGCAACCCAGATTTGAACCCAGGACAATTTTCGGGTTTGTGATCTTTGCTTCTGTAATCTCCTCTCTGAAACACCGTGGGTTTTTTTAATTTTTAAAAAAAATTAGTGTAATCGTTCTCGAGCTATAAGGAAACATAAATACATACCCACAGTTTGAATTTTATATTTTGACATAACTCGGTAAATGCAGCATAATATATGTATAATTATGCTTTTATTTTTGTGCTAAGGTCGAAACGTCATATAGGCTCCCGCACATAAGACATCAAATTTTTAAAAGAAAATAGTGAGATGATAATGTTGCGTCATATTGTGATGATTATAATTGTTTAATTTTAACCGTCTAATCACAATAAAATATTTTATTAAATATTAAAATATTAAAATATTATTACTATAATTAACATTTAATATTTAAAATATTTAAAATATATTAAAATGATGCTCTTTCTATCTAAATGTTCGATTTACAATTAGAGCATCACCTTTTTCACGACATGTTTCGGTTTTCAATGAACCATCTTCAGGTGTATAATCGATATAAACTCAAATGTAATATCCTAAATGCATTTAAATATTAATTGTAGTAATAATATTTTAATATTTAATAAAATATTTTATTGTGATTAGACGGTTAAAATTTTTAAAAGAAAATAGTGATAGTCAAATGATGGTTTTTGAGTTTGTTTATAATAGACGCGGTGTGAAGTGGCGAACTCTGTACTGGGTTAAAATGTGGGTTTTGGCTGCTGTGAGTGTCGCCGATGTGGCTGGAGAGAAAACTCGAGTGCTTGTTTAAATACGACGAAAAGAGAAAAAAAATTCATATACCTGCCAGGAATCGTATAAATAAACCAGACTGTAAATGGCAGATTATTGGACGGCAATGAATGAAAAATGTCTTGTGGTGACGTCAGGTTCAGCTGTCATTGGAATTTTTGCCAGCTGATTGGAAATTCACCCGGACGAATGTCCGGAGTGATGAGCAGCCATTGGACCTAAATGGGAGGTGGTTGATTCATCAGACAGACACTGTCAAAGTGTGGGCATTGCGTGCTCTAGCTATGGTTTTAAAGAAATAGGTCACTTATGAATTAATTAAACTTTATTCTCTATGTGAATTGACTGTCGCTCACTACAAGTGATAAAGTCTTCATATGCACATAAAATAACTACGTAGATTGACTCAGTTTTCTATCGTATACGGACATACAAACACGCCTTGTCCTTACTGTTATTACTTAAAAATACTTGTGTGAATAATAATGTTGTGGCACGAGAGTCAAGGTGGATTGAGAATTTTACTTGGAAAACCTGAAGTTAAGGGACCGCTTGGTACAAATAGGCGTCACTGGGAGTATAATATTAAAATGAATCTCAAAGAAGTAGGATATGAGGATTTAAGACTGCATTCGCGTGACTCTTAGACGTCAGATTTTCAAAAAGTAATTTTCTACGTGTAATTAGTTGGATACTTTTTTAAGTGAAGTAAGAATTACTGTTGTATGTCTCTTCCGATCTTATATTTTCTGTGTTTATTTTTAGTGTTATGTATTTCGCTTTGTTTCTGTTTACATCTGTTCAAGGGACCCTTTTTAGGGAAACGTGTTGCCCTGTAGGAGGTCACACGAGAATTGAAGTTGTCGTTAGATTCTGGAGACGTATTTTGTACCGGGTACCGTCTTCATCTTCCGATTTGGTTACGTCATATGTTAGAACGAGTTTTAGTCTGCAAAGTGGCTTGCCATCGGACGTGTCAAAGTGTCAGTTCTGCCGAAGAATTATATTCTAATGCGGGCGTTTTCAATCTCCAGTGTTATTCACGCTTGCTTTAAACGTGTTGAAGGATTTGCTTGAACGTACTAGTCATGATTGATGGCTTGGAAATTTAGATTTATCAACAAACGTTAAGCTTCGTGTTTACATATTGTGATAGGCGGCTGGTCTGACTGCAATAATGCGAGGCAACGATCCTGGTTCTTTGTGTGATTATGTAGCGTAAAATACATGGTAATAAATTTTAAAATACTATAACAATTTTTAGAGGCACACGCTATATAACAGACAGGCCATTGCTTTATTCCATAGAACCTTTAATTTAATCCAGTGGTAATCACGCGTTATTTATCTAAGATCAACTTTAATACTGTGTAAGACTTGAGGTTCTCACAGCGGTGAGTATGAAGATTCCTGTCTTCTGGGTTATTGCGCTGTGTAGTCTGGTCGATGTTAACCAACGTTTCAGAGGTCATACTGCCTCCGTCATCAGGGCGATCGCCCTGATGACGGAGGCAGTATGACCTCTGAAACGTTGGTTAACATCGACCAGACTACACAGCGCAACAACCCAGAAGACGGAAATCTTCATACTCATCGCCCTGATGATGGAGGCAGTATGACCTCTGAAACGTTGGTAAACATCGACCAGACTACACAGTGCAACAACCCAGAAGACGGAAATCTTCATACTCATCGCCCTGTTGACGGAGGCAGTATGACCTCTGAAACGTTGGTTAACATCGACCAGACTACACAGCGCAATAACCCAGAAGACAGAAATCTTCAACTTTAATACTGTCTCCTATCTTCTGTAATTGAACTTTTTCCTTCAGGTTTTCCGTCAGAAATTTTCTATGCGTTTGTATTAGCTTCCGTACGTTCTACATGCTTTACCCATCATATCATTTAGACTTAAGATACCCAGGTAACTACCTGGCAGGTAGTAGGCCTGCATGTCATGACGTCGAGCTAAAATAACTTATGCGTTGAATTAAATAGTTAAGGTGATTGATGAATATTCATATGAAACGTACAGCTGAAAACAAAATATTCTGGGTTTAAACTGTTACATTTGACAGAGTGTTATTACCAAAGCACTAGAAATATACTTGAAAGGAGTTTAAGCATTCGTGTTATGTCCTACGGTTTGAAGTAGAATAATCTGTTTCAGAGTTAATTGCCTTGAATGATGAAAACTGGGTTTGAGAGAGTTCTAGACGTGAAAGTAAGCTCATTAATTTCCCATCCTGGTTACAAATGCTTCTTTCTAGATCTTCTTAAGATGGTTTTGTCACTTGGAGTAAAGGCCCTAGATGTAACGGGAGCCTGTTTATGTTCTTAGAAACATCTTGAAGGAAGGCGTGGAAGGGAGGGTAATCATCAATGTTGTAAGCGCTGTATGAATTTAATACACAACTTGACAATTGTGTGTTACTCATTCGGTAATTCCCCACCCCCCCACCCCCCGCGTTTTGGCTCGTGAATTAATGGGTATTATTATCATCACTCCCATGTCCCATGTGTTTTCAAGTCGTAAAGATTAAAAAAATAAATTTATTGTCGAAGTGATACGTTTATATTGGTGTCAGCACCTTCATTAAAATGTCCACAACAATTTAGATGGGACTGTAACCACCAAAAAAACAGCGGTAATAGATCACCATACATGCGAGTCCCCTTTTTTTTTTACTTTGAAACATTTAGAGACAATTGTTCGGACGATCCTGGCAATTAAGTGATTTTTTTTTTGTGTGTGTGTGACAAACATGAAGATGACTGTCTTATGGGATATTGAGTCTTATAGTCTAGTAGGAGCTGACCGACGTTTCGAAAGTGCTTACTGAGATAATTGTCGCCTTGATCGTGGAAGAAGTAAGGACCTTCGAAACGTCGACTTTGATCTTGTAACTGCGTCGACATTCACCCTGAAACTGGCAATTGCAGTGATGCCCGAAAGTCGAAGTTAAACATATACAACTCTTGCCTCGAAAACGTAAAAAAAGCCAAGAAAAAATAGTGGGTTGGAATGACATCTATGTTTTTTTCTTCTAAAACCCTTGGTGGTCTCTAAATGCCTCATAATTTGTGAACTGTCTGTTCATGTCAGTGTTCTTATTTATTTTTCCCTCAAGGGTTCCTTGTTTCAGCTAGTATCGTGTTTGTGGACGTCCGTAAAAGTAGAATTCTTTGTGTGACATCCGGAAAACTCGCGTTGCAGATCCAGTTAGGATATTATTCAGTTTCGGCAAGCAACCTTACAAATAAAAGAAGATGAATATTCCATATTCTTTATCATCTTCTTATCAGACTGAGGGAAATAATGCAATCAGTTGTCAGTCCAGTCAGGTCTGGACCAGATTTGAACCAGACACCTTCGCAGTATCGTCCATTCCAGTCACTGTTCTGTACCGATGTTGCATATAGTAGCCCTAACCATTGAATTTTTCCACCCCTGGACAGTTTCTCTATTTGTATCACGCTGAGGAGAAGCAGGCAGGAGGAGGCTGTGTGTGCGTAAGTGAATAACATTCATCTTCATTAACGTTAAGTCTCCACAGAACGTGAAAGGCAAATGAGCTGAAAACTGTAACATTTTCTGCCTAACGACATCAGAGCACAAGCAGAAACTCTTCTAGATAATATTAAAGAATTCAGTCCGTACCACAAAGAAAACACAACAGCTTACCATTGCGAAGACTGGTTACTTAACGCTGTTTAAGGGAATATCAGCTGTTTGACACTTCGCACTGATAAAGGATTCGACGAAGCTTTAAAAGGGTTACGACACTTTTTGAATACGACATAGATATGGAATGGGGGGGAAGGGTGTATTCTGAACGCAACGGTGAAAATTGACAACTACGTGTGCGAAATAGACTCTTAGTAAAGGATCAGCTTATATCCGTGTAGCACAGATTGTTTTTCGATAAACGATATATCGTTTTTCGTTACGTCTTTAAACATGACTTACCATGTCAATCCGCAGTTCTTATGTTGTTGGATTTTGTGAGAAATACGATAAGTCCACAAGACTTCCCACTCTTATCAGTTTACATGCCTGCATGTGAAGTATGGTGTCTTAAGACAAGTATCTTAATCTTGTTAAGGCGTTTGGACAGATATTGTTACAAGATGCGAGCAGCTTTTCATACTATTAATATTGCTTTTTTTAATTTCTATCTTCTGTCACAGACGTCATTTAACAGAGTAGTAATTTTACCCAAACAATCATCTTAATGATTACGTAACATTTATTTCATCTCTTTGTTTCCATCTTCCCTCTGTGTTATTATTTTCGTCGTCTATTTATCTTCTTGTTTCAATGAGTGTACGTCATAGAATTTTCGGTCTATTTTATTACGTACTTCTATGTTGTATTTTTCCGAGTTGTGAGGATCTTGGTTCTTGCTTTGTATGAATGTACCTTATGCAAAGATAAGGTCTAGAGTTGCCAGCTTTAAGCCTACAACCACCACCAGCGCCACAATTACGAACTCAACCACAGATCTCCTCAACAGTAAACGTCCTTTTAAATTAGTCAAGTCTGTAATAAAACCCAAGTTTTATATTAGTACCCTTAATCCATTATGACATAATACACGCTTTCAGGATAATTAAAATTACCCGTATTGATAAAAATTACCTGTCT
Source organism: Zootermopsis nevadensis (assembly GCF_977971745.1). Taxonomy (NCBI): domain Eukaryota; kingdom Metazoa; phylum Arthropoda; class Insecta; order Blattodea; family Termopsidae; genus Zootermopsis; species Zootermopsis nevadensis. Next base: position 2,808,682 of record NW_028259143.1, read on the forward strand.
CGTAACAAGTCCGGAATATATAACGAAATTAAATCCAAATTCCGTATTGGGACCCGATCTCAAGTCACATTACTCACTACACTAAGAATACAATTCAGTCTTTGTTATGTTCGCTGTGTTGTTGTATTCGTGAGACTTCAGGTTATCACAGCAACGAGTGTGAAGATGTCCGTCTTCTGTAATGATATGCAGTGTAATTTTGTAGAAATTGACCGACGTTTCAGAGGTACTTACTACGTACATAATCATGTTGATGAGTTAAACCTCTGAAATTTCGGTCACTTTGTACGAGACTACACAACGCAACATTCCAGATCTTCTGATAAATGCAGTTATTTGATTATAATTTATATGAAGTTTTTCTACCTTATATTGTGTTAAAATGCTTTACGACTCTTCACATCTGTAGATAAATGGCATTTTGCTGCCTTAATGTAAATGTAAATGTTTGCAACTGTAGGTGAGTTGACAAATTTTTTATCTAAATAATAAGAAAACTTTACTGTTTTAGATCTTGTATTATATTACTTTCGAAAGTAATTATTATATTTGTTACTCCAAGTATTTTAATTAAAATGCTATGTCTTTTTAGTTCTCTTAGATTAAATAAACTTAATATTTTTTTTTTTCAGTGAGAAGAGTCTTTTGTTGAAACTGTCATCTGGTTTATAATTTAAGAATATTTGTTTGAGAAAAATTATGTGACCGAGTTCGCATCAGCCATTAAAAATTCTGTCACACGCCCCCAAATAATTAGTAGTCGAACCTGAAAATTATCTCTAATAGAATCCAGATTCCCTGTGCATTAGCATTTCAGTTAATCTGTACCAGCGCCGAACCAGTGATGTGTCCATAATGTGAGTCTCCTGTTAATGGAATATAGTGGTCAAAATTGTAACAGTTACGGCGTGAAAACCGGGGAATGGCCTGCAGGTAGGTTCCGCGACCGCTGTGTAATGAATCTGTAAGTGACACCTTCAGAGGATGAAACCCATTAATGTTATTAAGGTGGATGAAGCTCCACTTTCCTGTCGAAAGCTCAGCTCACTTATCTGTGTGGGTAAAACTTTTGATCAGAGTTTAGTTATCAAAACGCAATGCAGTTAAGTGCTTTTTGTGATACGCGTTTAAGATTAAGGGTTGGAACTGAAGAGAAAATTATATAGACTTCTCATATATCTCCTCACCCCTCGAACATTTTCGGGATTCAAAGTCTTCTCGCCAATATTTATGAAAGAGAAGTTTATTCATAAATGGCTTTATTTTGTACTCTTACAAATGAGATCTTTGCATTTTCGAGAAATATAACTGGAGAAAAATTCTTACCAATTTGAATTTCCTTTAGCCTTATAAATGGTCTGTTTATTCTTGGTTGCCTTCTGTTTATAGAACAGCTGAATGACTTTGTTCTCAAAGAGAACTTTTACGGATGAAGAAATTAACCCAACCTCAACCTCAACGAATTCTCTTCTGTGACGCTTTATTGTTTCATCAGCATAAGTTTTTTGGTTCTAAATAAACTCTCAGGGCTGAAATATGCTTCTATAGTATCTTAATGCTTATCGGTTGGAACACAGAGTACATATACGTCTTTTAGTAGCGGTGAATCCTGTCATAAATGCCGTATTCATAAGAGAAACAAGAAATGCTTGCAATATTTCAGTTGGAAACCTGATGAAAAAAAATACTTTTGAGACCAGCGATGACAACTAATAATAATAAGAATTTTATTGAATCGAAATAAATTATTATTCAGTTCTACAGAATACTCAACTACAGGTGAAACTGCTGCATAAGGATATTATATTTAATTTTTTTTTTTACGAAGAATTGCAAACAATCCTTGCAGTTCTCTTTCAATGGTACTTTGGTTTCGAAGTTGATACGACGTCACAAAATAACGGAATTAAATTAAAATGAAAACATAAAAGAGCTACTTAAACCAATTTTTCAAATTTACAAAACAAATAATCAGAGCGGTTTTAGTCGGTTGATTTATCTGTCGAGCTAAGAAAATAATTGATTTCTGAACATCCCGTTTTATCTCATCCATCTGAATGTTGGGTTACTTTATTAACATTGCTTAAGTCTTGTGATGGTGGGATTAATAGAGTATCCAAACATTTCCGCTATTACCAATGAGATATTTTCTTTAAAATTGGTGTTGTGCCTGCAAATTTTATTTATACACGGAAAACTCAAAACGTAATTTCACTAGACACATAAACTTGCCAAACATGAATCATGAAGGTTTACTTGAAAGTGGGATAGATGGTTTTATAAGCTGTCTGGATGAATTATTACCAACAGATATTTTCTGCAGACCAGACGTTCATGTCAGTACGTGGGAAATTATTTCCTTCTTAACTGACGTAACAATTAATAACATCAGCTCCTTAAGCTGCGTCTAACCGTGCGCACTGTAAAGATGTAAATTTAATTAGATGAAAATTAAATTATAATTTCTCAATAGGACTTAGCTAATTCACATAACATGGCGTGCAAGAGCTCTACAATTAAGCTATTCTTACAAGACGTGTAACAAGGAAAAAAATCATGTATTTTACAAAGTTTAATCAACGATACATGACCCAAGGGCATAAATTAATCATACCACAAACAGTATTTGTCCTAAAATGTGAGAAACTTTTGCATTCACATAATAAACGAAGCTAACACAGGTCTACCGAGCGTCGTGGTCGAGTGGTTAGCACACCTACTTTATATTCGGGTGGGTCCCGGGGTTCATATCTCGGCCCGGAGAACGTCTATCCTTAGCGGGGGGTTCCTTAAATTAGGCCACAACCGCTTCCTTCCAGATCTTTTACAATTAATTATTCATTATCATCCTCTTATTCGACTATGTTTAATCTCAGCCACAGTCCATATTGATCTTTAATCATAATCTCATAGATCTATCGCATATTCTGATTAAGTATTATTTAAATCTTGACCGTCTAATCACAATAAATTCTTATTAAAATATTACAATAATTAACATTTAAAATATTTAAAATATTAAATGATGTTCTTTATCGAAATATTCGATTTACATTAGAATATTTCGATAAAGAACATCATTTAATTTGTTTAAATATTTTAAATGTTAATTATTGTAATATTTTAATAAGAATTTATTGTAATTAGACGGATAAGATTTAAATAATATATATTTATTATATCACAATATGACGCAACTTTACCATCTCATTCTGATTAAGGTTTTTACAGGTAGGGGGTGTGTGTTGTCAGCTCTGCTTAACTACCCACCGGTGTCTATTACCAGAACATTATGCAAGCCTAACACTTCACGTAATGACCCTTCTGCTAAAGTTTGTTACTTGCTACATTATAGTCATCCCAACTACAAGGTCGGGCAGGGGGGTTACTGTCAAGTGAATAATTATGTATTCAGTAAGCAGCGAATTTGTTGGTTTCAAGGGCTTACATGCTCCGAGTGAATTACCTTAATATGACCCTTGACTGATATATATAGGCGATGTTAAAAGCAAGAGTGATGCAAAGTGCGTACACACACACACACACTTACGCACGGATTTAAGCTTTTAAACCCCGAAGTTCGCCTAAATAAAGTTTATTTTTCGTAATTCATGTTGAAGTAAAATAAATGATTGGAAGTTAATTAAGCTTATCTATCAAGAACGACTTAATATTACGCGCGTTTCCAGCTTTCGATTTGAAATGTTTGTGCTGGCTTGTAAATATCTTCTACTTTATAAATTCCAGTCCCCGCCTTAAAAAGTATTTCATCAAAATAACCGCTCTGTGTTTTACCTGCGTTTGTCTCATTGCATGCTGTTTTGACTATTCGCTATTATGCCCTCACGAAAAGTTTGTTCTGTTCGTCGAGACATTGGAATACAATTAAGTACAAATCTCCCTGTACAAAAGCACGGTTGAACACGTCAGGTTCTTCGGTGGAACTTGACGGTTATAATTGCCATAGACGTGATCAATAATAAAGTCTATTTTTTTTTGACAGTGTCTTTAAAAGACACAAATGAAATGTTTTTTTCACTGAAGAGTTAAAAAGAAATGTTTATACTTTCCTTATTCTAAATACATTAAGGATAATTCAGTCTATAAACGTAAGCAGTCTTAACCCCTTAAAGACAAATAGTAACTATATGCAACGCCTAATTATACAATCAGTAACTCTTCATTTTGTACTTACGTGTTTCGTATTATTCTCAGAGTAAACAGCGATTATTTTACGTGGTCTAGCGGTTAGAACGCTGGGCTTGTAATCCTGGGGGTCTCGGGTTCAATTCCCGGCGGTGCCCGAATTTATAACTTGTGTTGGGCAAGGCCGTGGTCTAGGCAACACGGAGTTTTCCTCCGGGGCATCCCAACAATTACTCCATTCACACACAGAAGAAGGCAATGGCAAACCACTTCTGGATCATCTGCCAAGAACGTATATGAACAGGTCCCAGTCCGAGAAAAGGATGGAAGGATCCTGTTCATATGGACCTGTCGTCAGACAGAACACTAAATAATAATAAGATGAGGTGGTCTAGCGGTTAGAACACTGGCCTTGTAATCCTGGGGGGTCTCGGGTTCGATTCCCGGCGGTGCCCGAATTTATAACTTGTGTTGGGCAAGGCCGTGGTCTAGGCAACACGGAGTTTTCCTCCGGGGCATCCCAACAATTACTCCATTCACACACAGAAGAAGGCAATGGCAAACCACTTCTGGATCATCTGCCAAGAACGTATATGAACAGGTCCCAGTCCGAGGAAAGGATGGAAGGATCCTGTTCATATGGACCTGTCATCAGACAGAATACTAAATAAAATAATAAAAATAGTTACATTTAGTTATTGTGTATTGTCTCACTCTTGCGTTAGTTTACGGTATTGTTCGTCGTATATTCATACTCGGGAATAGCGACCTCTAGAGTCGGAGGGTTGTAAGATTATCCTTGCTCTCCGTCACGAATTCCACAGCCAGTACTCCGCTGCCAATGAAATATTCAACATTGTCGCCTAATGCTGTATCGACCACTTGCCCTCCAATCAAAATAATTGCATCCAATTGGAATATTGTTACAGAAACCAAGAAAAAATACTTGAGACGTATTGTGTAAGAATATAATAATTCGTATAGATAAATGTAAAGGGAAAAAATGTTGTAATTTGAATTTAAAGACGCGAAACTAAGCAGTTTAAAAAGCGATTGGCTTGTGCAGGAAAGAACTCCTGTGTTAAAAGGGCTCCTTTGAATGTTTATAATTTGAGTTCATGGCTCAGACAAAACAAAAGACTTATCCATTACAAAAGCAGCGATATTTTTCATCCGTCTCTAATGTCACTTATCTCAAGATGTCCCTTCACTTCACGATCATCGGCTGAAATTTCTTATACATTTTTTCTTGTTCTAAGCTTGTCTTAAATTTTATTTTATTCCGATATCGTGTGAAACTTCAAGTTCTCAATTCAGCGATTATAAATTTCGCTTTCTTCTGAAATGTTGCATCGTATAGACTGGTAGAAGTTTACAGATGTTTCAGAGGTATTTAATGCCACCATTATCAGGATAATTTTAACGCAGTAATCACCTGCGAAACGTCGATAAATTTATTTGAGAATGCACAGCAAAACATCCAATAAGACAGTAAAGTTTGTCCCACTATACGCCATGTAGGCGTTTGGGGGGAGTGGAGGTAAAGCTCCTCTCTTCCTTGACCTCGGCACTAGATGGGGGTGAGTGGTCAGCATCACGCCCCGGCCGGCTTTACCCCCGGGAAAGGACCCCGATACCCATTGTAGAGGAGGCTGCGTGGGCCCCAGAGGCTAGAGGAAAAATCCTCTGCCCCTGTCGGGGATCGAACCCCGGTCGTCCAGCCCGTAGTTAGTCACTATACTGACTGAGCTATCCCGGCTCATCCAATAAGAGAGTAAATCTTTTTAATTGAAATCCTGTTTTATTCGTAAGGCTCGGGTCTGGTAAAATGAAGGTTCTGTACTTGACGTCAAAGCCATGATTATATAGGTGTAATTCAAGAATTTCTCCAACATAAACTTTCAGAAGACTTCACCGAATTTCACTTCACTAACATACGGAATTAAATCAAGACCTTTACAGCCACTCACGTTCAAATTCGTAACAATATCTTGATTCTGCCTTCTGAAAATGTTCGTATTCAGTTAATGCTCGTAATTTAAGATGTTATGCTGTTGCTTCTATGTTCCCGAAGTTCCAACAAGTTTCGGAATTGAAAATATTTTCCTTTCATCTTCTAAATTGAGGTCTGTCGATTTCAGCAATGGAACTTTGTTCTGGGAAATAAACTCATTTGACTGTATTGAATCAATTTGCTCTGTGCCATTTCGCCTCTTTACTTCAATTTGCCTTCCTCACTGTGGTTGGCGCCCTTAAGGGACGCCAGAAATGAATCCTCTTTTCCTTAACCTCGAAAAGCGTCTTCCAAGTTCGTTTGAGGTTATACAGAACTCAAGCGAACTTAAAGACGTCTCTCGAATTTAGCTATTTCGTATCTATGAGTTGAGTTGAGGTGTGTTCAGACTGTTTAATAGTTCCGATAGAAACGTCGTTCGACCTCTCAGTTTTAACATGAATTGAGAAAAAGCTGTTTATTTAAAATTATAATTCAATAAATGATATCTGTGCATTTATTCTTTTAACTCAATTTAATTAATATTATTTTGTTTCTCGCCCTGGATTGTGTATATAATTGACCCCCCGACCCCACCAACACGCCTGTGCGTGGAATTAAATCAGTTTGTTAGTATATCTCATTTTATTAATTGTATTTACAAATTTTGTTTCCCCAAGCTGAATATTTTATATCAGATTTTAAATCGAACTTGTGTTAATACGTGATCGCAAGGAATTTAAGTGCTTAAACCGCCTTTATATTTAATGCGATGTAAATGGTGAAGCCATCCATCATATTACAAGTTGAATTCGTTCAAGCGGCTAGTCTGGTGAAAATTGTGAGTTTATTTATGTATATACGTATGTCTGATTGACGGCCCTGGAACTTTCAGTGGCAGGCGCCCGTGTTTTGTTGAAGAATCTCCATATTCCTGCACTCAACAGGTCGCATTTATAGATACACGTTTTGATATCGTATTCTCGTTTAAGGACTTAAAAGCACTTGTTAGCAAATGGAATTATTCGGATGATAGATAGAGACATGGTTTATATAAAAGTAAATTTGTAAGAAATTGTTTGAGGAAAGGTGATAAGCATTATTTCTGCAGCATTGATTTTGTTATATTAAGGTTCATTTCAAACAACTATAAATTCAATAGAATAAATTTTTTTGGATATTATCCATCGTCTAGTAAATATAAAACGTAAAACGACGTTTCGGAGATGGGGATTAGCTCTATCTAGTGGGCCCAACTGAGTAGGAACCTGAAGACGGAGATAGAGTCCCATCTCCGAAACGTCGTTTTACGTTTTATATTTACTAGACGATGGATAATATCCAAAAAAAAAAAAATATTCTATTGACTCTTCACCATCGTCAAGAAGTTTTAGATTTGATAAACTATAAATTCATTACCCTAATGTTGGAGACAACGAAACGTCGACAAAACTCTATAATACTCAACGCCACGCATCGGTCCAGAAGACAGCCATCTTTAAGAACTGAATATAGTTAATTATTCTCAGTAAGTTCATTAAACTTACCTCGAACGTATCTGATGCCTTGTGTTAATACTAATATTGCAGAATTGATTATTTTATACTTTTAGTGAAATGAATGTAAACAAAATTAGTAATATTAAAGTGGGAATACGTGAGGAAATAACAGGTTTGTAGTTAGAAGAGTAATGTGTAGCAAGATAAGAGTTTCATTAGAAACAGTTTCATTAGAGCCGTGGTTTACAGAGAACTATTGTTAGTCGGACAGTCGTGTGCATAGAGAACTCAACTCTGGTACTGGTTGAAAAATATGACGGTGATATTACATGGCATGTCCATAGGGGTGTGCATATGTTTGTTAAACATGGTGTAGTGTATTGTTATGCTAGTCCCCTGTTCACTATGTTGCGGGGTGGGGGGGAGGGGGTAAAGTGGAGAGCTGAGCCCACTATGCGAATATCTGTCAGCTTTGACAACATGACAGTAGATGGCTCACAGCAGAAATTCAGAAGCTCTTTCATTATGGTAGCTCATTTACACATGAACATAGAATTAACCCACGTAAACCGGACACTGGAATACTGCGGAACGTACAGAACTGAAATATCACGAAATGTCTGGTGTTTGTAAAGGAGCGTATTTATTCGCACGTAATTTATAAATTTCAGATAAAACCATAAAAATAAATACGGGCCGTAATTGGAACGACTCTCTTGGGGGTTTTGTCAGTGGACAGTTTGAAAAAAAAATGGCAACGTTCTGTAGGCCCTCTTCGTTGCAATATTCACTGTTTATTTTTTTTTTTTACAATAAAAATAAATTTAAAAATGTAGAGAGGATATCCATATTTGGCGATATTCCAGCACTCTAGAAAATACGCAGGTGGTCGCCATATTTACAGAGTGTTATTCTAGCCCCAAAAACTGGGCTTTGCCTCTGTGAGGAAAGGAAACACAAAATCTCTCAAAGAGGTACATCCCGGTCTAGCAGCTACTTTGGCCGTTAACCGCATCTGTACTCGCTACCGCTAGCTAGGTTTTGCGTGATTCTGGATGCGGCTTTTTGCTATTAGACTGCAAATAAGGTATCGTCACCCGCTTTTTAAGCGGTTGTGGGGCATTTGAGCCAACTGCTCATCGATGATGAAACGCACTCAGAACGCCCTGACGTTTTAAAACGAAGTTTTAAGCTCGTGCAGCTAAGAGCTTGTGTTCTCCGTTCGTAACAGCGTCTCGCCATCAATTTTCCTTTTTTTCGAGAGAATTTTTAACTTTGTTGATGGAACAGTCTGTATAATACAGCGTTTCCATAAAATGTTTATAATACAGTTTGAAACATTAATTACGATAGAACAGCGTAACAAATGCCTATAAATTGCTGTTGGTGTAATGATTTATTTTTGTGTTGGCTGTAGTCTGGTAGCTCGGACTGTATAGTGATTGCACGATTCGGATTCTATTCCTGACGAAGGCAGTAGATTTTTCTCGTACCTAGAGCGTCTTGATCTGCTGTAAAGCAAAGTCAATCCCCTTTTTAGTGGTGATCGAGGTGCAGCGTGCGACACTGAAGCTGATCATTCACCACCTTCTAATGTTTAGGTTAAGAATTAGTGGAGCTATGCCTCCACTGCCCCACACATGTTTATAATGTGGGAGATTAACAAGGATTAAGGAAAACTTTAAATTCAGGCTTTTTATTATCTTATTTTCGTAAGAATTTTATTTTTATTTCTGCTTGCATACAAACTTTAATTCAGGTGTTAACTTGGTGATCTACCATCTTTTCTTAACTTCAATTGTGTCTTGTGAAATTACGATATTTTAAAGGTTAGACGAGTAAATTTAACATCGACTGCTAACCTAGATTTCCCGCACAAATCGCTTCAAGTTATGTGTATTTTTAGATTTTAATAATAGGCCTAATTCAATTAAATTTTATTTTTTATTTTTACGTGGCAACCCAACAGCTACAGGGGCCAATTACAGAGTCAACGCAAGTGAATGGAACAAGCACAAAGGGTAAATAAAATATCTGATATTTGCTGCTTTTCTATTAAAAGATTATAATTAAAATATTATTGTCGTCTGGGATTTTGCACCATGTAGTGTGTTAGGAATTTTCCGACGTTTCAGAAGCACTAGTACCCTGATGAAGGAGGCAGCAGCCACCTCTGAAAAGCTGGTAAGCGTCTACCAGATTACGTAGCCCAAAATCCCAGAAGACAGCCATCTTCATACTCGCTGCCTTTAGAAACTTAAATCTCATAAATTTAATCCGAGTATTTTATTTAACGTTAATTTTTTCTTCGATTATATTTAATGTAAATGCCTATATTTTCTAGTTTCGGCTAATTAAATTTAAGTACGTAAGACATCGTAGACACTTTATTTCTGGCGAGCATTGTACTTGCAGAGGAATGCAATTATTCTTGAACACACTATAAATATAAATAATTACGATATTAATAATGTCCTTAACGTAACTAAATACCTTAATTTGCAAATCTTTAAATTATGTTCCTGTCAAAGAATTATATAAATAATGTCTTACTATAGACCTCCGAGTGTATACAGGTTTTAATAAATTCTGTCTTTATTTTAATGTGGATTTCCAATGGATTCCATAACCATAGTAAATCGACACACATACTCAAATATTGATTGTAATATACAGGCATTACCAAATGTGACAATGTAATGTCATTTTTGTATTGTAATATTTTATCTACTGACGTACTGAGTAGCCAGTAATTTTCTACTTATATCTTGAGGGATCGTGTCAGTCAGATATTGTTAGTGCAAAGACGTAAGATGTGATATTAATGATAACAGCGACTTGGTAAGTGTTTTACTACGTCGAATTGTTCACGGTTATAATCTATACTCAAAATAATAAGTTGGTGCTTGTGGAAATATTTCTTCTCGTACATATGTTTGTGTTAAATCCACAAATGTATAATAAATTTGAAAATAACTAGACCATTTCTATAAAACCCTGTAAGAATAAAATGTCATTGAAGAACATCACAGTTTCGAAAATGTTGATTACATCCCTTGAAAGATACAAGCATAATTGTTGTACTGTTTTATGGGGTGAAATATATATTGGAGCTATTGAAATGTTTTGCAACATTTTATAAATTTCAACGTTTCTTAAAATTGTCTTGTTTAATTAAAAACAACACGTTGTCACGAATCAACATTCTATACATAATTTAGCAATTCTGATTACAATTTTCATTTTTTTTCGTACAGATGAACCCAGAAAAGAACCAAGTGTTCTCGCATGCTGTTTTACATTTAAGAATCCCACTTTATCAACTCGCGCGCATATTTTAATGTCGAATTTCATGCTTCGAACTATTTTTCACACCAAAGCCTTTACAACTATCTCCATTTGTCATTCGTCTAATAGGTTTTATCTTTCAATAACTGTAAGATCTGAGTAAGTGTTGTCGGGTATAATAAAGAAACAAGCATATATTATATTCCAATAAATTTTGGATTTTGTGGTAGGTTATAATTTATTGTAAAGCTGTACTTATATTCCACACTTGTATAGATATTTTATAATTTCGACGGAAGAATTTTGATTACATTAAAATACTACAACTTATAGTCCAGTTCAAATGTTCCTTGGTTTATTTAATCATAACGTTCGAACAATAAATTAAACTTTTTTTATCACATACAAGACTAAAATACGTCACAATTCAGTAGCCAACAGTCCACAGATCGTTAGAAAGTTTGTGGTAATCATTCATAAAGTTAGTATACTCTGATTGTTCTGGAGGGACTGAGAAAAACAACGAATTCTTTCAGTTGATATAACTGCAAACTCAGGCCGAGGTTCGAACCGGTTACCTCCCGAGTAAAAAGCATCTCTTTCCATTAACTGGATTTTATAATAAAATCTTAATTGAGTTGTACAAAGCGAGAAACATTTTAATGATTTTGTAACACAAACCGGCTTTTAGGTAAAGCCCATTCGAAATTAAAACTACTTTGATAAAATTTCGATGGTCCAATTTCTTTATTATTCGTCTTCAAAGAGCTTTTAGGAAGAAATTGTGGCAGGTAATACGTTATCTCGCCGCCCCAGTTATTGAAGATATGGCACACGAATGTATAAGTCTACGATGACGTCAGAATAACAAATTTATACCGAACATGCATCTGACTTTCCATAACATGAAGTAACGGTGCCACAACCCCGAGTAACCTGTTACAGGTCTCAGATGGTGGCCAATACCTTGAAGTGGCTTTGCACATTACGTCAAGTTACCTTAGAAAGCTCAGAAACATTGAGCTTATGAATTATGCACTTGCCCTAGTGTGGTTCAGGAAGATTGTGTAGGACGTAAACAAACAACACCGCTGTATGTGAGGGGGGGGAGGGGATAATGCTCCTCTGTTAACCACTTAGAGCTCTTACAGTCTTCATAGTTCCATAAAATATGCAAGTTCGTGGTTTGCTGGTCCTAATTCAAAACAGCCATTAAAACTTTAATACAGAAACTTCGAAAACTGCCATGAAGTACACTTTTATATTAAAAATTATTGATTCTGTCAGTTATTATCATTAAATTAAATATGTGGCCATTACAAGTGTTTAAATGCCGACTTACGTTTGGTGATAATTTTCAAACAAAATTATTCTAAGACGATTCGAAAATTCATCATATCCCAAAAACAGCCAGTTAAACCAAATTCCATGCACGAATGTAAAATTTCGCTTCAAAATTTCAAAGAGAATAATTTTATTCCAGGTTTGAGTTAAATTTTCTTAGAAAACCAGATTTTTTTTTCTGATAAAGAAGATATTTAAATTCGTAATATATAAACGTTTAATGTTTCAGTGTTTGATAGTTTTTATTTGCATTATGGTTATGCTAGAAACTGATTAAGAATGTTATTTCCTGTTTGCATCGCTAGACATAATAACACAAATTTAATTTAATTTAATTTAATCATTACACATTTTATTCGACTTATTTTCTGCGTATTTATGAAGATTAACATTCTAAAAAAAATATACTTTTTACTATAATTTTTCTTTGTTATTAGTTAGTGACGTAACTGATACGACGATGTACTTAAATGATTCTCTAGAAAGTGTAATCATGTCAGAAAAACTGTAATGACATCAGAAGACGTAAATGTTGTTTTAATGAGCGCCGGTCTGAAGAAACGAATTTGTCTCGAGATTTTCTACCCAATAATTCTGCGCACAAATACGCGAGTAAGCCTTTATACAGGGCGTTCTTTAATTTTTATGAGATTTTTTTTACAAAGAAACGGAATGTGTCCATACATTATAGTAAATCTCCCCCAATATTAAATCTTTTTATCAGTTCTCGAGTTATTAACGTACGTACAGACGGACGAATTGGTTCTTTTAAGCGCTTCGCAGATATTCGAATGCACGTAATCTTTTCTAGGAAGTACTTTTATACTTATAAATTGATTCTTTGGCGACTTCTTACGCGATGGATTTTTCTCTCTCGGGACTATATATTTATTTCTGGATCTCAATTTTAATTTTCTTTTAAGCGGTCTTAAAGGAAAGCTTCGAGTCTTAAATTCGGAAGCAATACAAATGTTCAGTGCTTGGTTAAACCGTCGTAAATCGCTCGTTCCATGGTTATTATTGCAGCCGTGTCGGTTTTAAACTGATTGTTCGGTTTTATTGTTGTCGACAATTCGGGAAACCGAACAGTTACGTATTAAAGCCGAGCTATCACTTCAATTCTTTACTCCGGTAATGGAGACATTTTATGGCGTTCTGTTACGTTAATATCCCCCGGTTCTGGTAAATTGGTGTGAAATGAAATGATACGCTGTTTCCCGTCCTGAAACAGTGCTTACTGAGAGAGCTTCCATTACAGAAATGATTTTGCACGTTGTACTCCCACACATTTGTTACAGTGCATTATGCGGTGAAATTGTTAGTACTACTGCTTCGTATTTGGGAGGTGCCGGGTTTAAATCTCGGCCTGGAGACCGCATTTCCTGATTGAAGTCTTTCGTTACTTTCCTCAGTATTTAGAGGCAGTTTATAGAACAGGCCGCTGTAGATGAGGAGACCTGAAATATTATTTTAACCATTTAAAGCTGTAACTCGTCTAAATATTTATTAATACAGTCCGTACCGCAAAGAGAACACAACTCTTTACGTAAGACTTGAGGTTCTCACAGCGGTGAGTATGAAGATATCCGTCTTCTGGGTTGCTGCGCTGTGTAGTCTGGTCGATGTTAACCAACGTTTCAGAGGTCATACTGCCTCCATCATCAGGGCGATGAGTATGAAGATTTCTGTCTTCTGGGTTGTTGCGCTGTGTAGTCTGGTCGATGTTAACCAACGTTTCAGAGGTCATACTGCCTCCGTCATCAGGGCGATGAGTATGAAGATTTCTGTCTTCTGGGTTGTTGCGCTGTGTAGTCTGGTCGATGTTAACCAACGTTTCAGAGGTCATACTGCCTCCGTCATCAGAGTATGAAGATTTCTGTCTTCTGGGTTGTTGCGCTGTGTAGTCTGGTCGATGTTAACCAACGTTTCAGAGGTCATACTGCCTCCGTCATCAGAGTATGAAGATTTCTGTCTTCTGGGTTGTTGCGCTGTGTAGTCTGGTCGATGTTAACCAACGTTTCAGAGGTCATACTGCCTCCGTCATCAGAGTATGAAGATTTCTGTCTTCTGGGTTGTTGCGCTGTGTAGTCTGGTCGATGTTAACCAACGTTTCAGAGGTCATACTGCCTCCGTCATCAGAGTATGAAGATTTCTGTCTTCTGGGTTGTTGCGCTGTGTAGTCTGGTCGATGTTAACCAACGTTTCAGAGGTCATACTGCCTCCGTCATCAGGGCGATGAGTATGAATATTTCTGTCTACTGGGTTGTTGCGCTGTGTAGTCTGGTCGATGTTAACCAACGTTTCAGAGGTCATACTGCCTCCATCATCAGGGCGATGAATATGACGGAGGCAGTATGACCTCTGAAACGTTGGTAAACATCGACCAGACTACACGGCGCAACAACCCAGAAGACGGAAATCTTCATACTCTGATGACGGAGGCAGTATGACCTCTGAAACGTTGGTTAACATCGACCAGACTACACAGCGAAACAACCCAGAAGACAGGAATCTTCATACTCATCGCCCTGATGACGGAGGCAGAATGACCTCTGAAACGTTGGTTAACATCTACCAAACTACACAGCGAAACAACCCAGAAGACAGAAATCTTCATACTCATCGCCCTGATGACGGAGGCAGTATGACCTCTGAAACGTTGGTTAACATCGACCAGACTACACAGCGCAACAACCCAGTAGACAGAAATCTTCACAACTCTTTACCATTGCAGAGATCATCTGGTTAGTGCTAATTGATGAAGTAGGTTGGAAATACAGTTACTAACCCTTCTGTAAAGGTTTTTCTTCGTATACTTCGATGCTTTTGCTAAATATTCAAACAGCGACGGTAAGACTGAGAGACGATAAGAGTGTCTGGACCTTAAACACACTTAGTAGTGTCCATAAAAGGCGACACGGCTGTGGACTGGGCATTGTATGTGATCATGGACGTGTTATATCAGATTTATCAATGCAAGCCTCGCCAAATGACGGTACCAATCATAATAACAGCACGCTACGAACCAGGGCGCATATTGTAAGGCCATAATTTTGCTGGCCGCGTACGAAGTTTTTAAAATGTGACCTAGTACAGAGGTCGATTTTGATAACAGTATTTTGACAAGACAAATATAACAAAATATTACTGATGGTGGGATAAGAGTCCGTGCGTGGTTAGGTTTAATTTTCATTTATACTGTTCATGGCCCACGGAGAGGTAAATTATAATAACACTACATTTCGAAATGTTTTTTTTTTGTAAATATGGACATGGGGGACCAATAGTAACATATCATTGCTTGTGTTATTTACAATTTAATGCATTAAAAGCTGAGAACAGTCATTTAACCTATTGGAGCTGAAGGTAGTGTAAATAATATTGAAAAATTTGATCCCAACCACAGAAAACACAAAATTGAACAACTAGTTAACGCTGTTTAAGTAAGTAATCACTGTCCACAGTGAGAATCATACAAGTGACGAATATTTGCTGATTGCCCGAAGCAGGTGGTGTATATAATTACCATTTGGCTTTGAAGAGTGAAAAATGAGTCAGAACAAGACATTACCCAATTCCAAATTCTGATCTGTTACTGATTTATTTAACGTTAGACTCCTGAAATACGATTTTTAATTTAATTCTTCGTTGAAAAAAGATATTATTAAAGTAAGTTTAGATTTTAGATTTAGACGGTAGTGAGGATGCCGTCTAGACACATCGGTAGGTGTCAACGTTTCAGAGGAACATGTTCTCCTCGTGTGCACTTAGGCCCTAAAGGTGAAAACAGTATGTGTCTCCGAAACGGTGACATCTAAAGACGAGTTTACACGGTCCTAGAAATCAGAAGATCACCATAACACGTTAACTAATAATAGTTTTAATTGCCAAAGCATGTACTTGAACAGAGAATAAGTAATTGGTCAGCACGTTCCATCTCAGTATCTGTGATAATTTAATGTCCCGTCAGGATAGATTACTAGAGTAGTTTACGTTCTCTCTGAAATCGAGGGAAATTTCACGTACTGGAGGTAATTTTCGAGACGAGAAGAGGGAAAAATTACCTTCAGCGTGGTAGACGTAATTAGTCCCGTAGTTTTGAAATCATGCATTAACATATCACACAGAACTGTGGCTATAACTGGATCGACATCAGTATGACATGTGCACTACAGAGACCTCTGTGTGTGGTATATTTACTTCAGTCAGTGGCGTTATACATGTTAGTACATGTTCCCTTGTCAATGCGTCAATCACACGTATATAAAACGTTGTAATCCGCCCCCCTTGTAACATTGATGGCATGTTGTGTACTTCTAAAACATGTCTGTAGTTAAATTGTACTATCGGCTTTATCCACATAAGTGACTATAACTTTTACTTCATATACAGAAAAAATTGTGGCCTTATAAAGTATTGACTTTAATATAAAAAATTTACTTACCAGTTTTAAGGTGGAATCTCAGCGTCGTACAATTATTGTGCCAGAGACACTGACAAAATATGTTGTAAATTGAAGATTTTTATGGATTTTTGGATTGTTGCACTGTGCAGTCTGGTCGATGTTAACCAACGTTTCAGAGTTCATACTATCTCCATCATATTCATCGCCCTGATGATGGAGGCAGTGTGACCTCTGAAACGTTGGTTAATATCGACCAGACTACACAGTGCAACAACCCAGAAGACAGAAATCTTCATACTCTGATGACGGAGGCAGTATGACCTCTGAAACGTTGGTTAACATCGACCAGACTACACAGCGCAACAACCCAGAAGACAGAAATCTTCATCGCCCTGATGACGGAGGCAGTATGACCTCTGAAACGTTGGTAAACATCGACCAGACTACACAGCGCAACAACTCAGAAGACGGAAATCTTCATAATCGTCGCCCTGATGACGGAGGCAGTATGACCTCCGAAACGTTGGTAAACATCCACCAGACTACACAGCGCAACAACCCAGAAGACGGAAATCTTCAAAAATATCCTTACGTAAAGTGATTTTTATTCCTGAAAAAGTTAACTTGTGTGTTAATAAACGACGGCAAATGTGAATGTTCAGTTAGTTTAACATTTTTGCAATAATTGAGACTCAAAGCACATTTCAATTTGTATTTTATCATCTAATAATTAAAAAGAATAACCAAAAAATATAACACCATTACTGAATTCAACCAGAATAACAGTTACATTTTATCTGATTGTTGAATTGTTGTTGATGCTTGAAAATCGGACACGTTCGCCTACCAATTTCCCCCTTTATCATCAGTTTAACACGCCATGTTTTTCACCAAATTAAATATCGTCCTCACTCTTTAATACAATTAAAATAGTTTGTTTGCGCTATTAGAGATGTCTGTGGCCGCGCACTAATCCACGTTACACGCAATGAAGTGTTAATCGCAACGAAATATTTTAAATTCTATAAGTAAATCTGATATTCCCTGTCATTTTGCCATACCAGCGTTTGTTAGCCATTGTTGGTGGGCCGCGATCAGCTACGTATAAACGTGGATTTTAAATATCATCGCTGTAAATGAACTGGGATTTCCGATTCCCAGCAACAGTTTATAACGTGACAATTGTTGAGTGACGTTGATAAAACACCGACCAAGTTTATCTCTGCTCTCAGATTCATTTGCTTATCATTAATAGGTCAGATACTATTTCACGTGAGGGCTTATTATTGTATTAAAATTGTTTATAAACAGGATGAAATATAATTGTAAATTGTCATATTATAATGTAATGTCTGTTTTGATAATTGTGCAGATATTCTTAGCTTTTTAGGTTATGTTGCGTGATAAATAGGGATGACGGTTAGTAGTAAATATGTAGTTCCTGTAATCGCTACAAGAGAGCAGCTTGAGATGTTGGCTGATAGATGTCGTATTCACCTTATAAAATTAACAAAATAAAGAATGGGTTTTATTTCTACCTTATTGTTAATTGTACAAATGAGATTATTTGATGTCTGTAATGGTTTAAAAGAATATATTACTTATTGTGTACCATGAGTTTGTCCTGAATGTACTTAGTTTTTCCCGCGTTTAGTAAAATGTAAGAAAATGAGGCTAAAATAATATTTTGGTTTCGCGACAGGAAACCAAGTTTATAAACCGGTGTACCGTGGAAAGGCGACATATATTTTGTAATTTGAATTGCTATCAGGAAGTGAAAATGGCGTCTGTTTCACCGTACTTGTTAAGACGTAAAGACATGAAATCTCATAAGGCCTTGAGCCCACTGACATTACGGATTCAGTCACATTAAACGAGAATCGTAACATTTCGTTTTTTTTTTTAAAATACAGAACCTCGGTTGTTATGTAGGGATCACCAGGGCTTGCTAGTTAAAAGTAAAAAACAAAATCCCTTTATTACAGCTTGAATACTATCAATATAATGCCTGGTATGCAAATCTTGCAAAACTTTTGTTACACAATTTGCAGACTTTTTATCCATTTTGTTCGGTTTCCATTTAGAAACTAATTTTAATTGCATGCATTTAAACTATGTCGTAACTCGTATGAATTGGTGTCGTCCTTTAGAACAACAGTGTTCTAAGTGAACAGTATGTGCCTTGCGTACTACAAAAGAGTTTGCTGAATGGTTTATTAATTCATTTTATGAATTGGATGCACTGTATCCCGCATATTGACGATGACTCTTTAACGATTAATATATCTTATTAACTCCAGTAGAAATGTATTTGCGGTTAAATCTTGATGATAATAAAAATTATTCAAATAAACGCTGTAAAACTTAGTGTGTCAACGAACCGCAAAAGAAAACTTTGTAGATAAAGTTAAAAGTGTTTTTATGTATGCACGTTCCCGTTCTTGGACAACGGGCTACAAATTATCAACAAATTTGGCATTGCTTTTCCTTGAGACGAAGAGATTTTAGAGGCGTCGATACATCGGAAAACGTGTCGTGAGTCAGACCACCTGTAGCTCAGAAGCTAAGCATCTTTCTGAGATGGATAAAGCGAATATACGAAACTTTGAAACCAAATGTATCCCTACGTTGTTATTATTTATTATTATTTATTATTGACTGCAAATGGGTTTATACCCGGTGGCAGTGACCTACAATAAGATACAAAACAATGAGACACAACAGAACAATGAGATACATCAACACAATGAGACAGAACAAAACAATAAACAAAAGAACACAACAAAAACAATAAGACACAACAAACAATGAGATACATCAACACAGAGACAGAACAAAACAACAACAAAAAATGACACAACAAAAACAATAAGACACAACAAACAATGAGATACATCAACACAGAGACAGAACAAAACAATAAAAAAATGACACAACAAAAACAATAAGACACAACAAACAATGAGATACATCAACACAGAGACAGAACAAAACAATAAAAAAAGCACAACAAAAACAATAAGACATAACATTAAAGTTTAAATACCTTATTTTTTTTACATTTTATTGTAATTTTTACTACAAGAACTGAGAGTCGTCCTATAAATAATTAGATAGAAAGTGGCCTGCCCGGTTGCAGTATACGGTGGTGTCCGGATAAACCTCTTCAGTCCTTTATCCTCGTCAGTGCATTTCGTTCCCGGGTCCCAGGACTCCTATTTTCTCGCGTGTCGGGTCCAATCAGGCTCTTGAATACCATGAGGATAATTACCCAAACCTGAACGTGACCGTAGTTAGAATTACCTTTCTTACCGTTGCTGGTAATACAACATGCCGCGTTATTTTCCTTCTGGCTTCTTCTTATGTCTAATACTTGGTGTTCCGAACACGTCCACATTCGGATTCTGAAGTGTTCGCCCTATGGCTTTAGTTTTACAATGCGGGTTTCCTCGGGCGGCGATGCGAACTTTTTAGAAATTTGTCCCCGTAGGCCTTCGTGTTCAGAACTCGATGTTAATCCACCGCAAGAATATTTTGACGGCTCTACTGAGAGATTTTCAACTGCGTTAATAACGGGGGGGGGATGTTGAGTGGTTAGCATTCCTGCCTCGTATTCGGTAGTGTCGGATGCAGATCTCGGTCAGGATACCGAGTATCCTAACTCAGATTTCCGTGGTTTTACTCAGTCCCTCCGGACGTGACGGGATAGTACACATACTTTAATTAGGCGAAGACAACTTCGTATTGTTTACGTCCTGTCATTTGACGGTATATAATATTATATTTTCTTTAGTACGTAATTTCTGGCATCTGTATATATGAATATTTTAGAATATGTTAAATTTGCCGGGAAAATCTCAAATGTTACCTAAAGGCTGTGGTTATTTAAAATGTTCCATTCACTCAGAAGTCGTGAAAACTGAAGTTCATGCTTTTTTCCTAGTAAAGGAAAATGATCTTTTGTATATTTTTTTTTCCCCCGGAAAATACACAAAGTAGTTATAATTCCCCCCACAGTAAACGATTGAAATACAGGCACATGAAAGTTTAGAGGCAAGGAAAGGGGACAGGAAGACACGAGATTAGCTGTAGGAGACTCTCGACTCATAACATTTTATTTTCATATAGTTTTTATACTTACTCCCCTTTTACAACTGTCTCCATTTTGCAAAGCGGTGATGACTGCTTTTATGTAAAGTGCTGTACTGTCCTACTGTCCTTGCGTTAATTAAGCCTATAAGAAAATTGCAAGGCAAGTAACTCCCCCCTTTCCCCGTTTTATGGCATTTGTCTGCAGTATTTAATTTTGCCTTAAAGAAGCAAATGCCAGGTACTCGACTCTTAACGATCCACTTTTGCCGAAATGTTTAAAAAGGACTTTAATATTTTAGCATTAAAAATGAAAAGAATATCATAAAAAGAATATCAGTATACAGAACCATTTGCCTTAAATCTTATACGTTCCTTGTGTACACACACCTTTTAAATTAAAAGAGTTACGTGGGTTTTAATCAGTGTTATTTTCGTCACATGTTACATTTCTCTGTAAAAACTTCTTTATTTTTAAAATATGAAAAGGTATAGACCCATACTAGAGGTCTCTTTCATCAAAGGATTAAATGTAATTGCCCTGTAGAAGCGGTCTTGCTCATATGGGCCCATGAAAGACAAACATATAAAAAGTTGTTCATAAAATTAAAATGTCGCTCTTTCAAGTCTGAACCCTGCCAAAATGACTCAAGAGATAATAGCAAAGTGTTTAGAACGTACATGTACTGAACAATATGGCATATGAAAAGTTCATATGACACAAACGTTTTGTATGAACGTATTTTGATGTTCTGCCAAGTGGTTTTGCTACTAAATCATTTCAGAATATGAGTCTTATTCCAACTTTCCGCTTGTCATATTCAAAGACCTTGATACAAAGTATCTGACTTTATTACGTAGGCCTTGCTTTGCTCACCTTCCATTGCAAAATTTATGGCAAAACTGTAGCACCATTTTGTGTGTTCAAAAGTCACGAAACAACTTCACCAAGGGCTCGGCTCTAAGTTACCAGTACAGCGTTTGTTGTTGGTTTTGCTACGCTGCGAGTTTCGAGCTGTCTTCACGCTATTCTTGTTGTAAAGTTATACGAGTTTTATCTTACCTTGAAGCATCCGGTTTGGTGACGGTGATTGGTGAGCACGTGACCCCTGCTTCAAAATATGTGAAGGCCGGGACTTTTGCTAAGTGACGAATGACGTATTTTGATTATGTAAGTGAGGAAATCAACCTTATAGTCGTCACTCAAGGTTATACGCGTCAGTTGCCTGAAGTCCCCATAATTTTTAATGTCCCACACTGTACCAAGGTGGAGACGTACACAAATGTAATCCGCTTATGGTGTTTATGTAACGAAGGAAGGGTGGGGTTGAAGGGGGGTTGTGGTAAGGGGCACATTCGTAATAATAAGACGGTACACAGCGCGCTCTAGCTTTCGACAAGCAAACACACACACACAGAGACAGATTGATAAATTGGTTTGCTGGCTGTTGACTTCCAAGTATGAAAGACTCAACAACCAAACGTTAGGATGAAAAGTTCGCAACTTTTGGGTCTGTATTTCGAAAGTAAAACAAAAACTTGAGAAAAATTAAATTTAATCTCCGTGATTTGTGTTTGACCTGTGTTCGTTTCTGGAATTTGTCTGTTACGAGAACGAAGTAATGGGATTTTGATTCTAGAAACGTCTCTCTGATAAATATTATTAAGACGGTTGAATGAAGGGTAATGGGATGGGCGGACGTGTATCACATATGGGAAAGGTGAGAGATGCTTACAAAATTTTGGTCAGGAAACTTGAATCTGGGGCCCACCCAGCCTCCTCTACAATGGGTACCGGGGTCCTTTCCCGGGGGTAAAGCCGGCCGGGGCGTGATGCTGACCACTCACCCCCATCTAGTGCCGAGGTCAAGGAAAAGAGGAGCTATACCTCCTCTCACCCCAAGCGCCTACATGGCGTATAGTGGGACAAACTTTAAACTTGAAGGTAAAATATGGATGCGTTCATTTACGTCTTAATTAAATAAAATTAGTGAGGATTGATATCTAGCTCTGTTGGTCGTCAGAATTTAAAATTTGTCCGTAGTAAGACTCGAGATTTTACTATGAAACACACTGAAATAGTAGCAGATTTCGACGTACATTTGCGAAGTTTATCATAAGATGATAATGTTGCGTCATATTGTGTTGATAAAGAGCATCATTTTAATATATTTTAAATATTTAAATGTTGATTGTAATAATATTTTAATATTTTATTGTGATTGGACTGATAAAATTGAGCAAGAACTTTATCATATTGTTACCAAGTTTAATAAAAATCTGTAAGTTGGTTCGAAAGTTTAGTGCAGCTCGGCGGATGTCTGTATTTATTTATTGATAAGGAAAACACATAATAACTGCTCATCCTATTGTGGCCATTTTGTTACCGTGCTAGATGATTGTCTCTAACCTCACAATTAACTGGCATTACATAGCCACATGGTCTTTAAACTTAACTTCAGTTATGCTTAAGTCTTAAGCATCTTTCGCATCCCGAACAAACTTAATGATGTATTATTAACGTGCTGCTGTTAAGTTCTCTCCTCGTTATTAATGAATTGATTAGAAAACCACGACAAGATGATTTGAAGTGAAAAGGGACTTCTATGAAAATATATTTCGTTGTATTCCCGTGAAAATTGATAAATAAAATAAGCACTACGTTTGACTTATGCCCTTCTTAAAATATTACACGTATCAAAGAAATACAAAGACTCACCTACAGGAACAGTGAATCGTATTTTTTTTAAAAAAATATTTACGAATCGATCCATTTGACTCGATTGGTCATATCTAATAATTTTTCGTACAACAAAACCATAATTTTGGTTCTGATATATGATACATCATTGGTTGAAATTTATCGGTGAAGAAAAGTGCAATCTATAAAAGTTATATTATAAACAGGCCACCATTTTGATAACCTTATCGATTTCTTTTTCAGACTCATATATCGTTAAATACACTCTACAATTCTTATTGTAAGAATATCCTTTTGTGTCAGAACGTGTTGGAAAACAGGGTGGGTGGTAAGGTAACATTAACATTAACTGAAGTTTATATCTTAATTGCGTCATGTTTGTGTTTTATTGATACAATATTTTTATTTTCCGTCTATACACAAACTTAAAATAATGTTGTTTAAAATTATCTAAAATTATAACATTCTCAGTAGACACTGCATCTTGTTACATTTTTTGTATCGACGACATGTTTCAATGTGTATCACATCATCATCAGGTCTATCAATTTTAATATATTTTAAAATTGATAGACCTGATGATGATGTGATACACATTGAAACATGTCGTCGATACAAAAAATGTAACAAGATGCAGTGTCTACTGAGAATGTTATAATTTTAGATAATTTTAAACAACATTATTTTAAGTTTGTGTATAGACGGAAAATAAAAATATTGTATTAACTGAAGTGATCGACACGTCCCGGGGATTTTTGTACACGGCAATGAACAGTTAATTTCCCGTAAAGGGCGTCAGATTTCTTAACCTGCTGAGTATTGGTACCAAGCCACAACCACCTACCTCTCCTCCATTGCTCGAATCATTTCCTTGAATTTAAATTGAAATTAATGTTCTTTGACGAATTTCTGCTTAGTGAACGACTTCCAAGAAGTTCAGAAGTCACAGTATGTGGGATTTAATGTATTTGTTATAAGAAGTTGTAAAATATATTATTTTATGTTTGCAATAAACACTTTTATTAAAGCGGTGTTTCTTTGTTTCAGGTAAGTCTCCATCGGGTAAATGTATTTCGCATCTTATGGAGGGAAATCACCGCTAAAGGTATTTTATGAGAGCTTTAAATTGTTCAAATATTAACTGAAGTATTTGCAGAATTATCACACTTGTAATATTCAATGTATATTTACGTTAAACAACAGTTGTAAGTTACAATCTGTAAAACTCCTGATACTGTTACGTCTTTAAGACAAAATTATAATGTTCTTAATCAAAATGTGTGCTGCGCTAAGCTTCTGGTAGACTAAATGACTATCAATTTCTCAAGCACGATTGTATTCGACGAAATTTGTACTGTGACATTCCTGTTGGACAACATCTAAGTTTGGGACCACGTAACTCTTAAATTCACGTCCAGTCCCATACAGAATTTTCATGTGCCGTTGTTCCACTGACAAGCCTTCGCATCTACGGTGTCGCATTTCTGTTGTTTCTGTTGACTTTTCATCCTTTGCGTTCACTCAACTCGACAAATGAATGAATCACTTGATACTGCAAAGTGTCACCAGTCACACGGCAACACGGAGAAGCACAGCAAATACAGCGAAACGATGACAGCGTTATTTCTGAAAGTTACGTCAGCTGCAACATGGATTTCCCTTCGTGTGTATTTAACCACTTGAATTCTCTATTTGCGATGTTTAAGGGACGGAACCTTGTAATCTTGGGGTCTCGGGTTCGATTCTCGGCGGTGCCCGAATTTATAACTTGTGTTGGGCAAGGCCGTGGTCTAGGCAACACGGAGTTTTCCTCCGGGGGCTTCCCCGGTTTCTCCGTTGCATCCCATTCACACACAGAAGAAGGCAATGGCAAACCACTTCTGGATCATCTGGCAAGAACGTATATGAACAGGTCCCAGTCCGAGAAAAGGATGGAAGGATCCTGTTCATATGGACCTGTCGTCAGACAGAACACTAAATAAATAAAATAAGGGACGGAAATGAGAGTTTATAGCTTATTTTTATGACAAATTTTCGGTTATATGTATGTCTTATCTGTTATACTATTATCGGAGATGATGATTCTACTAATAATTTATTCGTCATACGATTTATCTCCAGAAAAATATTGATTAAAGTGAACAAAATTGTATTTTCATTACGATGCTGTTCTGCGTTCTCCGTGTGGACTCTTATGTACATTAAAGCATTTCTGAGAAACGTATATTGTCTTCAAAGCTGAAGATGAATTCATCTGCTTACGAATTAGATTGTATTTGCTGTTTTATCCAAATATTTGCCGGTACAGTAATATATGCGCTGGTACAAATTAGTTTGAGTCTGCTTTTTAATACTATAAAAAATTCCTGCAAGTCTATGATGCAAATTTTATTTCGATTTTTTTTTAAAACTGCTGTTTTACGGACAATAGTTTCCGTTCCTACATTGTAATCTCCAGTTCATCTGTTCGAGGATTGCTTGGATTTTCCAATTTTAATTCGCGTATAATTAAAGCAATTTTTTGAGAGACAGAAGAAAGAGAATTTACGAGAATATTTATAGAATATGAATCTTAAATTTACGCGCTACACAACTTTTAGGTACAGCTTATTTTGCATGTATTTCTAGTAAGTAACGTGTATACTTTTAATTAGTATATATTTCAGGCCGATAGACAACGGATTCTTACCATGGTGACCGGGGTTCAATCCCGAGACTTCAGTTTGAGATCGTCGCGGGGGACGTGACTGCACAAGGGGGTTATGTCCAAGTTCTTTATCCATTTGATCTTTGCGAATTATATGCTTTGTTCCCTTGAGATATTAACGTTGGGTGTACCAAAAATGTTTGCCCCAAATATTTAAAAGCAAAAAGTTACAGAAAACCCCCGAAATTTGTCGTCTTCTAATGTTGAAATTTGTGTTAGTGTTGATAAATAAGGTAAAAAGTGTCTGTACTCCAGATATACTTCATGCAGTTTGGTCTAAAATCGGTTTCAAAGTTTCGAGCTAGTATCTAACTGCAGGTTCAACGAAGAAACCTTGGAATTTCCATATCCTCGTTACGGCACTGGCGTATTCGGTTTGAAAGTAGGCCGAGCCACCCCATTTGCTACGTATCCCCTCCTTAGACGAGAGTAACTGCAGACTGTAACTGCTGGCGAGACACGCGTGTTGGAACAAGCGTGTAACACCTGCCTTCTTTGCCTGCAGCTCGGGCAGTCAGTCAGCTGTTCTCTCAGTGGCACGCGTCGGTCAGCCGCTCAGCAGACAGTGGTACAGCCACGCTCAAAGAAACTGGCACCCGATTGTGAAACCGAACACATTTTTGCCTTCCTTTTATCGAACTCTCATTTGTCTCTCTTTACTTTAATCTGTCTTACTTCATCTTGTGTTTTAACTTTCTTTTATTATGCGTTATATCTTTATAATCTACGTCACGCACGATAATATTAAAATGGATCTAAAGAAATAGGGTATGTGAATATGAATTTGATTCACCTGACGTTATAGTATCATATATACGTGTGAACGTGTAGGGTTCATTATAATTAATTGCTCATATGAGTAAATCAATCATTTTCTTCTGCGCTGGTTTATAATTCGTTGTAAAAAGTTTACTGTAATTTTATATTGTATTTAGCCGATCTAAGATGTATGAATAACCGGTGTAGCTCAGTCGGTTAAGTGTCTGACTACGACCTTGAACGCTGAGATAAATGATTTTTCTTCCCCTAAGCGCCATCAACTCCGCCACGGTGGTATAGCGGTTAGAACGCTGGCCTTGTAATCCTGGGGGTCTCGGGTTCGATTCCCGGCGGTGCCCGAATTTATAACTTGCGTTGGGCAAGGCCGTGGTCTAGGCAACACGGAGTTTTCCTCCGTGGCATCCCAACAATTACTCCATTCACACACAGAAGAAGGCAATGGCAAACCACTTCTGGATCATCTGCCAAGAACGTATATGAACAGGTCCCAGTCCGAGAAAAGGATCGAAGGATGCTGTTCATATGGACCTGTCGTCAGACAGAACACTAAATAATAATAAGATGAGGTGGTCTAGTGGTTAGAACGCTGGCCTTGTAATCCTGGGGTCTCGGGTTCGAGTCCCGGCGGTGCCCGAATTTATAACTTGTGTTGGGCAAGGCCGTGGTCTAGGCAACACGGAGGTTTCCTCCGTGGCATCCCAACAATTACTCCATTCACACACAGAAGAAGGCAATGGCAAACCACTTCTGGATCGTCTGCCAAGAACGTATATGAACAGGTCCCAGTCCGAGAAAAGGATCGAAGGATGCTGTTCATATGGACCTGTCGTCAGACAGAACACTAAATAACAATAAGATGAGGTGGTCTAGTGGTTAGAACGCTGGCCTTGTAATCCTGGGGTCTCGGGTTCGAGTCCCGGCGGTGCCCGAATTTATAACTTGTGTTGGGCAAGGCCGTGGTCTAGGCAACACGGAGTTTTCCTCCGTGGCATCCCAACAATTACTCCATTCACACACAGAAGAAGGCAATGGCAAACCACTTCTGGATCATCTGCCAAGAACGTATATGAACAGGTCCCAGTCCGAGAAAAGGATGGAAGGATGCTGTTCATATGGACCTGTCGTCAGACAGAACACTAAATAATAATAAGATGAGGTGGTCTAGCGGTTAGAACGCTGGCCTTGTGATCCTGGGATCTCGGGTTCGATTCCCGGCGGTGCCCGAATTTATAACTTGTGTTGGGCAAGGCCGTGGTCTAGGCAACACGGAGTTTTCCTCCGTGGCATCCCAACAATTACTCCATTCACACACAGAAGAAGGCAATGGCAAACCACTTCTGGATCATCTGCCAAGAACGTATATGAACAGGTCCCAGTCCGAGAAAAGGATCGAAGGATGCTGTTCATATGGACCTGTCGTCAGACAGAACACTAAATAAATAAAATAATAATAAGCGCCATCATGGCAGCTTTACTCTCCGCAGAGATTTGGTTCCGATCACAATTTCATCTGTCATGTAGCTCCTCGTTTAAAAGCAGAAGGAGCGTGTGTTATCTTCAGACGTGTGCAGTCTAAGGTTTTGTGATGTTGGTGAATTGTAATAGGCTGTTAGACGTACTATTTCTGTGGACATAATCGCGTTCCGGTTTCCGTAGATGTAAAATGTCACGGCAAATGGCCGGCGTGACTCCGATACGTCTTAATTTGTCTTCTGATTCACGAATATTAGTGCTAATTACGTACAAAGAAGCATCACGCTTACAACTCGATAGTCTTTAGAGCCATAGGCCGGGCGTAGTCATTATTGAGTCTGCTTCTTGGTATGAAAATGTATTTCTTACAAAAAGATTAAAATTTGGTGTGTTTGAGATTTGTGATTGACGATATTTTGACGCCGTTTTGATTCGTAGGTAGATAACCGACGTTTCGGAAAACATTTTCACAGCTGAGGTTTAATGTAGAATGCACCTAAGAAAGTACGTATAACGACGTATGATCTGATTTAGAGTTTCCTTCGTCACTTTGCTGGTAGTGGGTCTTCATGCAAAGAGAGTCCAATTGAAATCGAAATTGTAATGTGTCCGGTAATTTTAATGAGACTCCCTAATATCAAATTTTATAAAAATCTGCTCAGCTTTTCTCGAGTTGTTAAAATACGCACAGTCGGATGGACAGACGGACACTGTCAAGCTAATAGTCTTATTTTTTAGACTATTTGCCAAACGTTCTAAAAAAATGTATATGTTTAATTGCATCTCCAATAATTTAATTTCATTGTGGCTAAAGGTGAGTTTACTTAATAACTCATCGAAAATTCTCTGATTGTGCAGCTGTTGGGTATAAGGGGAAGGGGGGTGAGAGCGGGTGTCAGTATGGCGGACAGTCAGTCTTTATTCTGGTAAACTGAGGAATACAAGACCGTTACATGTGTCGACAAATTGCAGTGTGCCCCGCTAATTAGCAAGTAATGGGAAGTCCGTGTTCGATTTTCAATCCGGTCTGTCACTTTGAAATAAGGGCTGCCCAAAATGTGAACGTCAAATCTTCGTTTTACGGTATACGGCTATTTCTGTTTATAAAGTCAGTCAAATAGATCTAATATTTAAAAATTTGGCTTCCCCAGTATACGGAATAATCGTTTTAAATAATCAGTCGGGTAACGACGTTTAGGTAAACACTTGGTCCTTATCTTGAGAAACAAGTACAGAGCTCCCTTCAAAATGTCAATTATTTTTGTGTGATCGCATCCACCATTTGTGTATTTCGACACAGAGTTTGTGTTAAATTGAATGAAAATCCATTCATATACATACGGACAGACAGACACACATGATGAAGAAGCTGATAACTGTATTTTTGTAAGTTTTAAGAGACCTTCACGAGGCCTGCGGGTTAAAAGATATGTAAGTCATTGACTCACCTTGGGAGAAGAAACAAGGCAGATGTTAACTTTCAGTCTTAAATCAATAATTCATATCATTGATGACTGTAACTAACCCATTGCAAAAAAGACGCCGAGAGTAATAGTCTTGACTATTGAATTAAATAGACTACGTGTTTATATGTGCACGAAAAGGCGTGATGGGATTTGGCAATTCACGGAGGCAGCAAGCTCTTCTGAAACGTCGGTTAACTTGTAGCTAGACGGCGTGACATGATATAAAACACCAATACGTGAAACCAGAAAAATATAAGCTTAGCTATTATATCAGAATTTCGTTTTATTTCGAGGTTCCAGTCGTTTTTAAAGGAGCAAATTTAATTAGAACCCCGGAACAAGGTATATTACTGTACAATACCTCCCACTCATAAACGAAAGCAAAGTAATAATGGCGCCACATAAATTGGCGAAAGCTGTAGACCTACTGTGATGTTCCCCTGCTGTGTTTTGCATATGGTATTACTAGAAGGAATCGTCAGCTGGTATCGAAACACCGTGTTGAGGGTGTTCTCTGGTGCGTGAAATATAACTTCCTCTTACCCTAATTCCGCCCTCAGTCTGTTTGATATCTCCTTTGGAGACCATGTCCTCAACCCCTGCCGGCATGTCTGCAAACCTCCCTCTTTATCCTCTCATGCCCCTTCTGGGCATCTATTGATAGTCGTTGGTCGGATGTGCAGTTCGCATTTCTCGCTGTCTCCCTGAATTACCTTACAAGACAAATTCCTCTCCTGTGTCATGAGACTGATAATTAGATTTCAGACCTTTTTCTCGGTACAGGTTCGTACAAAATTGTAGGGATTTTAGAACAAAAAAAAGTTTTATCAAAATGGTAGGGAGACGAATTACTATTACCCTTTATTCTTGGGGTGAAAAGCCAAATTCAAAAGCCTTCTGTGCCAGTTAACCCTTTGAAGCTGGTACTAATTTAAATAGGCTAAAAAGTTCAGAATTCAGTCCGTACCGCAAAGAAAACACAACACTTCAACATTACAAAGATCAACTGGATAACGCTGTTTACAGTGGTAAGTGTACGGAACACAAATAAAGTATGAAGAGGTACTGATATTTATAGCAGGTGGTACACATAATTACCACAGGGATTTAAAAGCTGAAATAACGCGTGAGGCAATTGTTTTATGAGGCAAAGTATTCTGTAGAAGTGCGTTGATAATGACCGTCTTATAATTAATTAAAAATTCGTTTACAATTGTATGTCAAGGAGCAATTTTTTTTTACATCATATCTCTAAGATAGCTTTTAAATAATGTAGTTACGACGATGCAGTAATCAAGGTATTTTGGTATTTTCCATTCTGTCGCCAATTCTGCGTTTTCCCGAGTGTTTTGGTCAGAATAAAGGACAAAGTTCAAATAGTTGGCATGAAAGCTTAGCTTTTGAAACATGAACCTAAAGGTAGTAACTGGATAACTCTGCCATTTTCAAAGCAGAAACTGGCGTGTTTCTATCACATGAAAAGAGTTCTTTAAATAATATAGATATTTGATTCTGCTTATAGTATTACAGATTTTATTCCAACAAAATATACGTTGTTTTGAACACAATTTTTAATTTCACGCATTTTTGTTTTTGTTTGGATTAACCAATCGTAACTGTTTAAGACACAGAGATAACTGTATATACTGTCTACTTTGACATTTCGTAACTGGTTACTCGAAATGGCGTTTGTCTGTTGGTGAAGTTGTTACGAATTACTGTACCCCCATGACTCCCCACGTAGAAATTTCATATATATCGGCAGTGAATTTCTGTGTGAACATTTAGGTTCTGCCTTACACTTAGACATAATGACGTCCTTCCATAACCAGCGCTATTCATCATCGCCATTCCAACTTAACTTCTGCAGGTGACATACGAAATCAACAGACATGAACGAGGAAGCAAACAATTCCTTTGTCAAATGTTTTCAACATCACGGAGAGCTTGCGTGAAATTATAATCAGAATCAGATGGAAGAGAAAATTTTACAAAACAGTTTATGACATTATATGTGTGTTATCTGAAGCTTTCTTAACTTTTGTCTAGGGTTAAAAGATTAAATAAAGGTTCTTTTCTGGATGATTTCTGTACTGTCATTAGGCGCTCAGGGTAGAAACCATTCGCTGGCTGTTGTACCTTCTGGATCTCGAAAAGTCCTGCAAAGTTTATAGACTAACTGAGCGACTATCAGCTTTAAGAACTCGACTCTACTGAGTCAGTTTCTCAGATACTCTCTTGTTAATTTGTTTTATGTGTATTCTCTTCCTGTCTTTCTGTCTTACTAAAGTTTTAGCTGTTAACATCCCTTCCCTGTTCGCTGGCTTGTACTGTATAAAATAATTAACTCTTCATACACAGGGCCTGACGACATTAATTAAGAGTTCTCCCCGCAGGGGATTCTGCATTATGAAGCATCCAACCCCTTCCCCTCTGCATACAATACAGTTTCATATAACATATAAGAAGTAGGGCCTGCCGAAATACGAGCCTACATACACCGCGTGATTCCTCTAAAAAAAATCGTCTTCCCTGCTTTAACTCAGAAGCTCCTGTCTTCTGTGATATCTGGAGACTCAACTGTCTCCATGGTTACAAGTTTCGTTTTCCCTCTATCATCCAACTATTCTTATTCTTCTTCCCATGGTACATTTTGCACTGTATTCCATTTTGTGTTTATCTTTCAAAAGTAAATGTTCCGAATGGTAACAATGAAAATGCTACATTCAAAATTCAGGGATCTACGAATGTATTTGAAGCCATTATTTTTCGTCATTTCATGTCTAAATTAATTAGTGGCAGAGACTTATATATGCGCTGTCTTAAGGCTCGTAAAGTGCGCATTAGAACATCGTTATAATTCCTACCCGGAATTATTATTTAGTGTTCTGTCTGACGACAGGTCCATATGAACAGGATCCTTCCATCCTTTTCTCGGACTGGGACCTGTTCATATACGTTCTTGGCAGATGATCCAGAAGTGGTTTGCCATTGCCTTCTTCTGTGTGTGAATGGAGTAATTGTTGGGATGCCACGGAGGAAAACTCCGTGTTGCCTAGACCACGGCCTTGCCCAACACAAGTTATAAATTCGGGCACCGCCGGGAATCGAACCCGAGACCCCCAGGAATACAAGGCCAGCGTTCTAACCGCTAGACCACAGTGGCATTTTACCAGGAATACGAGAGTAATATTATTATTCCTAAAACCTAAGGCATTAGGGATATTTAAGTGATATTTCAATGGAAGGAAGTTAATTGTGAAATGTAACATATAGGGAACATTAAAATATGCCCGTTCTTAATATTTTACGAATCAGTTATATTTTTAGGCAAATTTGTGCTCATTTCTACGATGAATTTTTTGAAAAGGCGATGAAATTCCTGCGTATGTAAGGGATTATATTACTTGATAAAAATGATAGCTGCATTATTAGGTTAGGTCTGCGTAATATTACGTAAAGATTTATTAAGAATTTTGTTATTTATTGTGTTAAAATTTTTCGTTTTAACGGTATGTGTTGATTATGCACTAGAATGTCGTTAAGTAATTTGGTAGGAATTTTAAATATAAAAAAACTCGAATTCAGTGATGTAAATATTTTTTTTTTTTAAAAAAAAAGTCTCTAAAAGCCAGACAGTTCTCGAACTGTTAACATATTTCGCCAAAGGATAAACATATACAAACTTACACCTATATTCAAATTAAGTTTTTCACCATAATCTTTATATACGCTTGGAAGTTTCGTGTATTTAGGTTTTACTGTTCCGGAAAGAAGACAATAGGTAACTCTTATAAACACAGTCTACGAAGAAACAAGGGAAGATGAAAAACAAGATAAAATACATTGGAAAGAAAACAAAAGAAGGAAATTGGATTCCGAAAACTCTCTGTGAAAGTTAGAGTTACAAATACACACTAAAAGTAAAACACATTGTTTTATAATGATTAATCCCTGGGGGGGGGGGGGGGGGGGGTTAACCCGGTTCCTGCCACGTACACGAACGTGTTTTTTTTGCTTCAAAAACTTGGTCACGGTTTGATGTGGACAGTAATAATGAAGAAACATAAATTGCTATATAATTTTTGATATTATACTTTATTATTATGTAGACGGAATCTATGTCTTGGTAGGAGAATTCGGTCTCGTGATGTCACGAACTGAGGAGAAAACTTTGGACGTGACATATGTACGTACTGTCAAGATATTTAAATGATTTGCATATTACAATAATCGAAAACTCTTTTTTTTAAGCTGTTAAGTGTTTGAAACACGTTCACTTAAATAATATTTAAAAATTCAGCCCCTTTATCAAAGAAAATACTGCAAGCTGTTTAGGGAAATAATTATTCTGTCAACAAAACTCATAAATAAATTTCGTGGGAAAAATGATCTAGTAGGCGGTGGTTTATAGTAAACATCGTGTTTTAAAGAGTTAACAGTAAGCATTACAGCAATTGTAACTGGCGTCTTAATTTATATTTTTGTTAATTATTTTTGTCTGTACTCCATTCTTCCTTATTTGTCTCTCTCTGTCTCTTTGTTTCATTTTTCTCGTTGTACATGTGCTATCACGTACCTTTTACATTTCTTCAGATACTTTCTTACAAAAAGACGCAAACATTTATTTAAGAGGTTCTTTCCGCATTGTTTAACAGTTTGATACCCCGATTCTCACAGACGGATTTTCTCTTATACAATTTAAAACCCTTACAGTTCCGATTAACGTTTTAAAACAGCTGCTAGAATGTTAATTCTTGAAATGTATGGTCCGAATTAAAAGTTTATTATTATTATTAAGTGTTCTGTCTTACGACAGGTCCATTGCTCTGCCCAAAAAACGCTCTCCAGTTGTCCCTATTCTCGGCTTTTCGCTTTAATTCCTGGAACGTCATCTTCTTTCCTTGTTTCAGATCGTCGGTTAGCTGTATCAATCTTCTTCCTAGTCCTCTCTTTCCTTCAACCTGGCCTTCGGTGATATCACTCAGTAACCCATTCCTTCTCATAATATGTCCCAGCCAGTTAGCTTTCCTTCGTGTAATCGCCTGCAGAATGTTTCTTTGCTCGTTGGCTCTCCTCAATACTTCTTCGTTGGTCACCCGATCCGTCCACCTGATCTTCTCTATTCTTCTCCAACACCACATTTCAAAACTCTCCAGGTATTTCTGTTCCTTCTTCCTGAGTGTCCAAGTCTCTGCTCCATACAGCGCGACACTAGTTTCTCCTTCATCTCCAAGCCCAACTTGCTAGTGAGAACTATCCTCTTCTTGACGAAAGCTGCCTTGGCCATGGCTATCCTTGCTTTTACTTCCTTGGTGCACAGGGCGTCCGTCGTGACTATGCTTCCCAAGTACTTGAAATGCTCCACATTCTCCATCTGTTGGTTTCCAATTACAACGTTCAATGGTTCTGCTCTCGGTGCTATCCTCAACATTGAAATATCAAAGGTAATGAGGTAAATTAAAAGTTTACCCTCAGTTTAATTTCTGTGGATGTAAGTGTATTTATCCCCAGACCATTAACACGATAAATATTATTAATAAAGTATTTACCTCAACTACATAAGAAAGCATTAATAATTTTCTGGAGATTTATGCAGGCGCTAGAAACGGTCCGAATATTGATGCAAGGCGCTCGAATACGATGGTATATGTTTTCGTTGGCGTGTAATATAGCACCTGGTCTTGAGGTTATATTTCAATGGAAATGACATGTGATAGATTATCAGGAGATCAGGGCTTTCATCTTGTGACAGATCGGGGTCAGGAGTTCAACTTTTTGCAAACGGAAATATAAATTTTTCCATTTCCTCCGGACAACAATAAACTGTTTTGACACTTGGGTTACTGCAGATAAAAGTGAATTTTTGGTTGTTTGTCTGCGCTGTGTAGCTAAGGGCATTAGAGCTTTAAGAACTGAAATTTCAGTAAGAATTCTCCGTTTTTCTGAATTTAGATTTTTTTTTTTTTGAAATTTGATTTAATTCAAATTTGCTTGTTTTTATTATTTGTTACCTAAATACAGATTTTATGTTTTACCCTTCGATTTTGTTAGACTGTATCTTTTTCTCAGTTTCTCCCGCAAATGAAAATGATTCTTTCAGAACACACCTCAGTGAATATTTTATGTGAATTATGTTTCGTTCAGCCGTTTGAAACCAAATGAATAATAAGGAAGGAAGAAATTAGGGCAGTGGAGGACGCTGAATATAACGGCGAAATAGGAAAGAAATTTTCGGCTCTGAAAGTTCCAACTCATCCTTCTAATCTCAGTTAAATAATATTTAAAAATTTAGTTGGTATCATAAAAAAATACGCAGATTCTTTGATGCTGTTTAGAGAAATGATTGCTGTTACACTGAGGATTATATGTAACCCAAAATTAAAATCTGTAGCTAAAAATTCAGAGTTATTGATTTTGATACGTTTACTAACCACTGGCTGTTAAAATGTCGTATATTGATCAAGTTACTGAATTTTCAATCGATTTGCTCTCTTTTTGTAGTAGGCTACATTCAGAATCCGTTACATCTCGTTTTTAATTAATCTTTCTTCCATGCATTCTCCAGCCTCTTTTGTGTTTTAGTTAGCTTTGATTATCGTCTTTATCGATATTGTTATTGATGTCATCACTTACACCGACTGTGGGTTTAGGCTGCTGAAGTCTATGAGTGTTCGAAACCTAGGAATTATTGATGCTTGAAATATCTGACCTAAATTAATTTGTTACGAGCCTGTTAATAATTGTTAGTAATTGTTTTATTGTTACGATGTGGTAAAACTGTATGTGTGTAACTGCGACCTCTAACGGGCCCCATTGTCCATCCCCCAGATGATACATGAGTGAATATTGAACAGCGGTGGAATGTTATCGGCAGGGGAAAACGGGAGGTCGTCCACCACAATTCCCAATTGTTATATCCCTTCCATGTTAGTAAAATAAAAATTCTCTGCGTGTACGGCATTTTTATAGAAATATGTTGTGGTGCATTGGATATCAGCATCAAAATATCGCTCTGATGCTCAGAAAGTTCAAACTCGGCTCATTAAATTCCATTTATTTCTATCGTATTACTTATTATGTTTTCCAGTACCGATTGGCAGAAATCTTATTCACTATTCCCGTGTTATTTATTATTTATTTAGTGTTCTGTCTGACGACAGGTCCATATGAACAGGATCCTTCCATCCTTTTCTCGGACTGGGACCTGTTCATATACGTTCTTGGCAGATGATCCAGAAGTGGTTTGCCATTGCCTTCTTCTGTGTGTGAATGGAGTAATTGTTGGGATGCCACGGAGGAAAACTCCGTGTTGCCTAGACCACGGCCTTGCCCAACACAAGTTATAAATTCAGGCACCGGGAATTGAACCCGAGACCCCAGGATTACAAGGCCAGCGTTCTGACCGCTAGACCACCTCATCTTATTATTATTTAGTGTTCTGTCTGACGACAGGTCCATATGAACAGGATCCTTCCATCCTTTTCTCGGACTGGGACCTGTTCATATACGTTCTTGGCAGATGCTCCAGAAGTGGTTTGCCATTGCCTTCTTCTGTGTGTGAATGGAGTAATTGTTGGGATGCCACGGAGGAAAACTCCGTGTTGCCTATACCACGGCCTTGCCCAACACAAGTTATAAATTCGGGCACCGCCGGGAATCGAACCGGAGACCCCCAGGATTACAAGGCCAGCGTTCTAACCGCTAGACCACCTCATCTTATTATTATTTAGTGTTCTGTCTGACGACAGGTCCATATGAACAGGATCCTTCCATCCTTTTCTCGGACTGGGACCTGTTCATATAAGTTCTTGGCAGATGATCCAGAAGTGGTTTGCCATTGCCTTCTTCTGTGTGTGAATGGAGTAATTGTTGGGATGCCACGGAGGAAAACTCCGTGTTGCCTAGACCACGGCCTTGCCCAACAAAAAATAATGTTATTAAGACGGCTATAATTAGCGTCTCAAATATACAACTCTTAAATAAGGTACCATTACCTATCGTCACTTCAGGTACAAGAATTTGCAACATGGAACATAGGAGTAGAAAATATTTGTTACATTCAGTGGGGAAGGATCTCACCAGATACAGTAGGATGGTTCCCAGTGTGTTGAATAACGAGCCATGGAATAGCACAGGAACTTGTTTCTGGTAGTCGAAACACCTGGAAAGTGATCTGTCTGGTAGATACGTTGTGGAGGTTCCAAGTCTGAGAGTACAGGGCTGTATCACCACGGCAGAATCATCAGACGCAAGCAGATGAGGCAGTCTTGCATTCGCGAGTGGCTTGACTGACAACCAAGGAGATGTTCGTAGCATCATTCTTTCTCTACAGCGAATTGGTGATGTTTTCATAGGGAAAGATCTCTTACTCAAGTACTGTAAGGTAACTTCCGAACTGGGAAACGGTAAAGTCATGGACATGAATGAAGTATAAAAATTTACAATTCCCAGAGCGGCAAAGTTAGGAACATGGAATGTCAGAGAAACGAGCGATACAAGAGACAACTACAGAATAATTTAAGTATCTGTAATGTATATTTTATAGCCTTTTTCCGAAATAAAATTGGTCCAGGCTAGCGTATAATGTGTGACTTCGGGTCTCGAAGAATTATACAATGTTTCGTAAAACATTGCGTTATCCTTCTTCAGGGTGAAAGTGTAATGTTTGGGCGTTTCTGCAAGTCTCACACAGGGTGGGTGGTAGGTGGCGAAATTTTATTTATTGTGTTGATTTGTTGAGCCCACTAGATACCATTCCGAATTTTAAACACAACTTCATTGATATTCTGAGAAGTGGCTTTTTACAGAAAAAAAAATTGTGCATAATATGTAATTTGGTCTTCATTATTATCTACAACTTTCATTACAAAGATATTTCCGTGCAATGAATATTCAACGAAAAACAATTGGGATAATTTCTCATTCCGTTTAGTGCATACAAATTTCCATTCTTTATTCGTAGTTGACACATTACCACATACGTCTTGTATGGAACGGAAGTATTTAGATACCACAGCAGCGTACGTCAGAAAATTTGCACATGAATAAACCAATCACTTTCTAGGGCAGAAACTCATGTCAAATTTCGCGCTAAATTGGAACGTGTCGACAAATTTTTGAGTAAAATTTCACTGTCTCCTTTCAGCAGTTTTAGAGTTGTTACGTGCGGACGGACGGAATGCCAGGGCGATTTTAATGGTCGCTGCGCAGATTTGGGAACGCGCCTCACAGAGATTTTATTGCATGATTTTTAAAGAACGATTTGGTATAAAAGAACACGGGTTTGTTTACCGCTGGCGTATTTCAGGGCGTACGTACATATCATATTACTGTTAAATCAACAGAAATGTGTTTAAACACTTTCATGGTATTTAATTAATTAACAAGTGTTACAAATTCTCCCCAGTATTGGCGCAATTGATCCCATCATAAGTGATTATAGCTATAAACGTAATTACTGTTTTGAATATAAATATTTAATATCGTCGTAATTAAATTAATTGCATTATAGCATTAAATATTAATCCCCGTTGTGATATAAATTGATGTCATATAAAGCCACTGGTTATGGAAAACGGGATTTGGTGATGGATCTTCTACTACGATTGGAGGACTTTTATTGAATTGTTGGCTTTGGTGAAATCTCTTTCCTGTAGCAAGGTGGCTGTCCACCGAATTACGTACGTGGGGGCATCATGTATGTGGGCTCATTGCAAATAGAACAGAGTTGGATGTCCTGAATTTTTCAGGGGGTTTCGATGGTTAAAAAGCCACTGAGTTGGCTTTGGTTCTGGCATCTTGAAGTTAAATTATTTTTGTAATTAATTATACTCTCTTCAAGATCATATATATATTTATTCTTCAAGTCTATACACAAACCATTTTAAATATTGATGTTAAAAATTAAAATTGATATAAATATTCTGCGCTATTCATCGTTTCCTCGATGTTACAATATTACGCTATATATTACAACATGTTTCGATGTCTTAGCATCATCTTCAGGTTTTTATTTTTAAAACTATTCTATATTTTTTAATGCACGCTTTTCGCTAATTGTAGATTGTAGGTTACTGTTGTGGGTGTTCCTTTGATCTTCTGATTCTTTTGCATATTATGTGGCGTATTATGTTATTTGTTCATTATTCTGTGAAATTATCAACAATATAATTAACATTATTAATATTATTTGTTATATGAAAATGAGTTTGGATATTGTCATAAAAATTCATTATAAACATAGACAACAAGATACCAAACTTTGTATTTTCCTCTCTCTGTCTTTCATTACTGCGTTTTTAAGTCAGTAATTTGGACATAACACCAAAGAGGACTCGAAATTTCGTATCTTTGTTTCTTTAAATAAGTTAGTTTTCTGCCCTGCGATGCAGTATAGCTTTTAATATGTAAATTTATTAAAATTAAATAAAAAAATAAAGTTTTACTAATATCATATTCCAAGTGATACACAAATATCACTTCATTCTGGACCATTTTCCATCATACGGGACTGCCATTAGTACTAGAATAAACTAGTGATGTAAATTTGGTTTTTTGAAACTGAAAATCGGTGCATCGTGATACGAATCGTAAAGTTCCAGGCCTACCAGTTCTAAAAATACGAATTTTTCGTGCGCTAAACTGTGTGTAAAGATTGCAATTAAATACGATCGTCGTCGTTTGTTATAGGCAATGCCGTATTTAGTGTTCAGTACCGTCAGAGATGAATCCACACACAAAATTACGTTCAGTTAATGAACCTTCTATTCAGCGAGGGTCAGGCTACTGGAGAAACGTATAAAAATCAATATTATGTAGTGTATAAACGTCCTATCAGCGATATTTTTAACCCTTTCAAAACCTGGTGGTGATTATATGAACCAACTGCTTTAACAGTCAGTATCTCTGTCTGTTGTAATTATAGGTTTCGTATGATTCTAGCTGTAAACAGCGATTATTTCCTTAAACAGCGTTAACAGTTTAATCTTTGTAATGGTGAAGTGTGGTGTTTTCTTCGCGGTACGGACTGGTTTCTTAAATATTATTCAGACGAACTATGATTCTCAGAATAAACAGCGATTATTTCCTTAAACAGCGTTAACCAGTTGTTCTTTGTAATGGTGAAGTGTTGTGTTTTCTTCGCGGTACGGACTGGATTCTTATATATAATTTAGGCGAGCTTCGACTTCAAAGAGTTAATCCGGTAACGTAAGCTAAATGTGAAGTGTCGCGTACATTACGTTTATACGGTTGGCAGGCCCTGAAAAGACATTGCCAAGCATCGTATATTATACTACACCCTCTTTTAATCGAATTCATAACAAAGTTTCTTAACTTTGTTTTAAATTGCGTTATTAAAAAATTCTGTATTCATTTTGTACCCGTCACTGCCATACACGCGTAGAATAAAAATATATTAAAACGAAAGTTTCTCGCTTATGGAAATCTCGTTACATCGAGATATTCTAATTACACACTTTGATCAGTGAATTAAACCACAGATTGAGGAAACACTTAAAATTAGGCCTGTTTAGCTTAAGGCAACAAAAGGAATTTGACTTTTTTGTTAAAGAAAGTAGGAATAATAAGGGTTGCTTGTATAAAACTGGCATGACCTTGGAAGCCGAAACAAGCGAGAGAGAGAGAGAGAGAGGGGGGGCAGGATAATAGAAGGGTAGGAGAAAAGAGGGTTACTGGAGAGACGCATTATTTTGTTAGAAGTTTCCCAGGCTTCTACCGTTCGTCTTTCGAATAAAGGTAGTATACAAGTGAATAAATTAGGGTGATAACCAGGAGTTTGACAGATGCTTGAAGTAAGAGAGGAGAACTATTTTCTGTAGATAATTTAGAATAGAAAATGAGTAATATGGTGAGTGGGTAGACATGACTGATGAAAATAAATAAAATTTTCTGATTGTGAAGGTTCCTAGGTAGTACCCACTCGTCCTTCTGGAGACCGTAGAGTGATGAGAAGCAAATTGAAAACTCACTGTGCTTGAAACTTAAGTTCCTATCAGTAAAAAAAAAAAGAGTTTACCATTACAAAGATAACTGTTTAATGCTGTTTAGTTAAATGATCGCTGTTTATTCTGAAATAAGCACTCATAGTATATTGCACGGACAAAATGCAATGTAATTTAATGTTAAATCAGGTAGTAGTAGGCCCAAATGTAATTATCACTGTGTTTTAAAATGTGGACCACGTACAGATCAGTCGACAGCAAATAGTCTTCCAGCGGGGGGGTTTGTTGTTGTCCGGCCAACAACCTCTCACCGTCTAAAACCTGTTGTAAAGTGTCACATGTGATTTGGACGTGTTCTTTGTCTCAATTCAGATAGGATCCAGTGGCGGATTGTTCTGGACACGGTAATAAACCCAGGGTCCATAAAAGCTAGGAGTTTATTGACGAATCCAGCTACTATCAGCTTCATAAAGTACGTTTTTTAATTGAATAGCAGAGGTAATTATTCTTCTTTTATTAAATCGCTTACGTACAGACGGACAATTATAGTATGTTTTGGTTCAGATCTTATAAAGATTGCTATTATAGTTATATCGGCATTTCACCTGAATGATTTTGCCTTTGAGGTAACAAACAGGAGCTAATCGACTCCTGTGTTTCATCGATTATTCAACAGCGAAAGCTTGGACAGAGGTACGATCTAATATACATTTCGCATGTCTAATAATTACCTTATTTTATGTCTGTTATCTGAACAGACACGCTGCTCGGCAATGATAGAGGTTCGGTTAATATCTCAAGAGCAGGAAAAGTGTATTCAATTACATGGCATACGTAAACGGGATCAACGTTTCGCTATGCGTAGTTTGACTATTGACGTGAAAAATACAAAAATACAGCACCTGTGTTTTATGCGAGTGTATTAAATATTATTAATGTCGTTGTTGCATGAATATTTGACGATTATAATCATTACTTAGAAAAAAAATACAGGAAGTAGTTAGTTATTACAAATATACGTAGGTCAACATTAAGATCAAAGCTTTCTTGAGTACATTTTTTTACGTGGCTACAAATGTGATTTATTGTGTATTATGTGATAAATGTAGTAATGAAAATATTTTTAAAGTATGCCTAATCTATACGGTGAAAAGTGAAACCCAAATTTGAATGACCCACCTTGTGAACTAACGCAGATTTGAACGATGTCTCACTCAATACAGGAATTTTATTGTCCGAATGCAGGGCTGTCGTTTTAATATTCTGGGTACTTTAGAATATCGTTTTTAAATAAATCCGTCAACACACATGTATTACATGTTACACCTCTGTTAACAAATATGAAAACGCTTCCGAAACGTCGGTAAACTCCTATCAGATTACACGGCGCGCAAGAACATAGAAGACAAACATCTTCATACTCGCCGCCTCGAGAACCTGAATTCTCGTATTTATTTCCTAAAATATAAACGAAATTGTCCTGTTTGCATTTTATCTGCGGATATATTTAATCAAAATTATACTATAAATTTTATTGTTTTTTCCAGTCGTTAGTATTAATGCTAGGATGTCCCATAACAAACATGGAAAGGATTAACTACTTTCTGTTACTGACAATACAACTTTTATAACAAATAATAGGAAGATGTTGGCAATATTTCTTTCCCAGTTTTTTAGACTACTGTTTTACGAGAAAATTAGGACCTGTGAGGGTATTTGGGTCCCTTGACAAAACCGAGGTTGTAGAATAAAAATCCTAGTTCCATAGCCAATTGAACGTAGTTCATTCTTATCTTCAGAAGAGTTTTACTGATGCAAAGAGATGCACAACTTTTATAATGAAACACGCTAAGATAGTCGGTTACAAGCAAATTCTTGTTACATGTAGCAGGCCTTACAAAATTATACGTTCATAACTTTGGAATGTAATATGCATGCAGATTACGGACTTAGAGTGTGACGTAATTCTATTTCAAAATACAAAACAAATTACAACTCATCATAACACTCATCGTTCCAAATGCTGTCTTCCAGCAAGTGGTAGAATGCAGTTGGAATCGTGGCCATTTGCTGACGTTGCTACTTCATTTATGATTGAGATAAATAGACGTACAGTGCCAAGACTGTTCTTAAAGTTTGTCTGATAAGAACGGGTATTTCATCGAAGGGAATATCTTATTGAAGCTTCACGTGAGAAAGCATTTTCCCCATGACAGATTTTATTTGCCTTGAGCAATTGTTTAATTTTTACCGTCTAATCACAATAAAA
Organism: Zootermopsis nevadensis; assembly: GCF_977971745.1. Taxonomy (NCBI): domain Eukaryota; kingdom Metazoa; phylum Arthropoda; class Insecta; order Blattodea; family Termopsidae; genus Zootermopsis; species Zootermopsis nevadensis. Next base: position 2,852,808 of record NW_028259143.1, read on the forward strand.
TATTTTATTAAATATTAAAATGTTATTACTACAATTAACATTTAATATTTAAAATATATTAAAATGATGCTCTTTCTATCGAAATGTTCGAACATTTCGATAGAAAAAGCATCATTTTAATATATTTTAAATATTTTAAATATTAAATGTTAATTGTAGTAATAATATTTTAATATTTAATAAAATATTTTATTGTGATTAGACGGTTAAAATTAAACAATTGCTCAAGGCAAACATTTCGATAGAAAGAGCATCATTTTAATATATTTTAAATATTTTAAATATTAAATGTTAATTGTAGTAATAATATTTTAATATTTAATAAAATATTTTATTGTGATTAGACGGTTAAAATTAAACAATTATAATCATCACAATATGACGCAACATTATCATCTCTTGAGAAACTTAAAATACATTTAATTTAATGACGTAAGAGAAACAACACTTTAATAATTTTCCTGGAGTGACTGAGAAAAACAATTAAAACCTTAAGATAGCCCGCCCAGTTGCTACGGTATCTTTATGTAAATGTGAACAGGACTTGTAATGTTAATAATTAAGCATTCGGATGTTTACAAAATATTTCGTGCGGGAAAAAATATCCGGTCTTTCGGCTCGCTTGGTGATTGCATGTGTACTCTCTTTGTACGCCTGGTACTGAGTTTTGGGTCGCTCTATACCGTGCACAGGATGTAGCTAACTACACTGATCACCCATCTGTGAAGGTATTGTGATGGCTGCGTGCATCCCATAAGTCTGTCGAATGTCAGAGTCATTGTACATGCTACAATGGCATGGCCTTCGCATTCCGCTTTTTTTTTAAGCGTTACAGAATAGCGCCATGTTCGTTAATCATCAGTTACCCTTATTCCCCCCTTCTGTCATTTAAATAAATAAACATATAAATAAGAAGAACACTGTCCAGACTGGTTGACTATAATTTTGCAACTCTACAACTATTTCACCCGAAGAGAGAGAAGGAGGAAATTGGTGGGGGAGAAGTGAGAGACACTTTGATATCTGGGGGGGGAGAAAGAGCATCTTATAGCTAGAAGGTCCCCAGGCAATGCCCGCTCGTCCTTCTGTTAAGGATAAAGTAAGAGTGAAGGCGTTAGTGTGATGATTGGCATAAGAGACGGAATTTTGAAATTTTGTATTAGAGAAAGCTGAGGCTATTAATTTGGAAGTTTAATACATAATTTAGAAGTTCCTACTGAGGGGAGGGGGGGGGGTAAATTTTGACGGCGTTAAGGGGTGGTAATTTTTGATTAATTTAAATCGGGAGGGCTGCATGAGAAGCTTGCAGTGGCAACTTGGAACTTGGGAAGCTCGTCTAAATAATATTTAAGAATTTAGTCCGTACCGCAAAGAAAACTCTACGTGTCTCCATTACATTGATCGTTGGCCTATGCCTATGTAAAGGCACTTAAGTACAAAAATTTCAAATTAATTATATAGCTTTTATTTAAGATTACATGTAATTTAATGAAGCTATCATTTAAAAGTTACGTCCATTTATAAATTATGCAATCGGTTGTCTATTCTTTTTTTTGCGTAAAAGTCTGTAAACAATATTTATGATAACTTTACGAAAATTTCTTATTTTATCCAGAACTTTTGGAACTTATTCGTTAACCATTGCACCGGGGAAGTGGTTAATGCTTTTTAAGAGAATAATCCGTGTTTATTTTGAAAATCACATTAAACCAACAAAAACTGCTTAGACAAAATATAGATTTACGGACTGCTCAATGCTTTTCAGAGGTGATGTTGACGATTGAATTGCTTTTTGCTATAGAATACAAGACATATATGCGCTTTAGAAACAGGACGTTCTGATATCAGATGTTTTCATAATTTATATCTACGACGCGGATAACAATTTAATGTTTATGTTAACCAACATTTGTTTACATTTTGAGAACTTCAATTATGCTTCAGCGAAATTACAATTTTGTGTTTCACATAGTTTCAATTTAAATTTTAAGACACAATGTCCTTGTCTTCCTTGCACACGAGGTGTCGAACTCTGAAGTTCGAGTTTTCATATACAGATCTCAGTGGGCACGTGAGAGAACTTGTTATATGACACTCTTTCCATTTTTTTTTTTTTTTTTTGGTTCCAGTTTTTAAACTAGCGATAACTGCCTCGGGTGGGGACGTAAGTGTTCTGTGGACCGCGAAAATAACAAGGTATTATGCTTTCCTCTCACCCAAATGAATCTTTTAGTGGCGTTGCACGAAGTGACTTCCGGTCAACGGATTCGTGTTAAGTCCCTGGTTTCAATATTGTCGCTTTGTTAGGAGAGATGATAAGTCTGTTTGTCGCTTGTTCTGACTAAGATAACGGGAAACATTTTGTTGGTACTACTACATACTTGTAAATATTTCTACGCAAGTAGAAATATTTACAAAGCCCTTATGGACCAGGTTTAAAAATGGTTTTAGAGGAATAATTTATGTTTCCAGCTAATACTTTAAAGACATACGTACTAAAATATACACGTATTTTTAGTAACAAAAGATGAATGTGATTATCCACACTCGTAGTTTACCTCGTCACTTTAAGTTATTTACTCTACAATATAATTCAAATTTTCAAAAATTTAAAACATCCAAACTCGCCATTGATATGAATAGCCGGGCAATTCTAAAACTCCCTATACGGGAGATATGTAACTTGTTCTTGTATATACCGAGCAATTCACTGACAGAGGTCTTAATTCGTAATACCCGGATTCTATGACGGTCTCCGAGATATTGATGCATCTCATGATCACAGGATAAAACCGCGGATATGCGAAAAGGCATCGACCGTTCAGATTTCGTCACAGAATTATTGAGTATTATTTCAGTTTGCGTTACAGTGTTATTTTTAATTTGGTCACAACGTAAGTTTTTATAATTTAAGTTTTTAAGTTCATGGGACCATACTGCCCATTGTATCGGATGTCTGGAACGAAATTTTCATCCTCCCGAAACGACGTCCGCGTCAGTGCACAGTTAACGTCGCCCAAGAACTGTGTCAATTGGTGTGTCACACGCCCACTGCGCTGATGTGTGTGAACGCTCTGTGAAATTGCTATCGATTGCTGAACACCATGAGTGACCTAAGTCACAGCTAGGAATTTTCTATAACTCGTTCAATCCATATTCAGTAATAATAATATGAAGACTGGCCAGTGAAACTAAAGAGTAAGTGAAGTCTTGACATTTCGCATAATTAACGTCTTGATAATCCTTTAAAGCCCGGAGGCAGTTTTTGAGTAACAAGGGTCTTCAGCATTTGTGTCGTTAACCTAAAATTATAAGGTTAATTTTATTATGAATGTAAAAATTGATTAGACGTGTAGTCCACATGGGGAACCAAAGCATTTGTCATCTCCCCATGCATGCTATATACCCCACCCACATAATCATTGATTCGTTGAAAAGTGAAAATTATGGAAAAATTCCTCAAAACCATCCTGAAATGTTCTCCAGGAGGAAGATGATATTTTGGAAGACATTTTAAAGGACAGTTAACGTCGTGAATGCTGAGGCCAATTCATTGCAGTCGCCTAATTTTGCGAGAAGTGTGATTATTAAGAAGGACGTTGAAGCCATGAATCTTACGCGTTGATTCCGGCTTTGTTTCTCGGATTCTTTTTTGGCGGGTAATATTTTTATATATTTCTTAGCCCCCCCCCCCCCCCCCCCTGTTAGCCTTTAAAATGGACGATGAAAGTTTCTTTGCCAAAATTTTACGTGTTTTCTCTCAAATTGTCGTCTCATATTTTGTTAGACCCTTTCGTAATCTAAGCAGTTTTTATAATGCAGTTTAACAGGGTAAGAAATACAGTAGGCAGTCTTACTGACGTAAGGAATCGTGGAAATAAATCAGTTATATAAATTTTAAGGCCGCGGTTTACTGAGACGATGTTTCAGTAGTTCTAACCGGTCCTAAGGAGTTAGTTTTGAAAAGAGACGTCCTCCTAAGTTCGGAATTTTGTTACGCTGTGTCATGGAAAGGAAGTTTCCACCAATGTCACATGTTACTGTGGTGTTCAAAAATTTCTGCATGTGATCTATTCCGTTCAGTATTTACGAGACGAAAAAAATATATTAATATCAATAGCGTTTTAATAATGATTATGAAATGAATTTAGTATTCGTATATCTTAGCATAGTAAGTGCGTTGAGAGTCCTTTCTGAATATTCAGGTCATGTCAGCTAGCGCCTTTGCAAACTCGAACGTGTTGATTTATGCGGGAACCAGAGAAAATGAAGTAGTGTAGTAGCATAGCTCATTAAAATAATGAACAGTGTTACTAGGAAATGTCTAATTATGCTTTATTAGTTTGCTGTCATGTCTGAAATCCACAATAATATTATAACACTTCCATATAATCATGTAATAAAAGAAAATATGACCGTCTATTTAAAAGCTTCTTACATATTGAAACATAGTAAATGCAATATTATTAAATTGGTAGTTTATTTTAATGTTATTTTATTATTATTTAGTGTTCTGTCTGACGACAGGTCTATATGAACAGGATCCTTCCATCCTTTTCTCGGACTGGGACCTGTTCATATACGTTCTTGGCAGATGATCCAGAAGTGGTTTGCCATTGCCTTCTTCTGTGTGTGAATGGAGTAATTGTTGGGATGCCACGGAGAAAAACTCGGTGTTGCCTAGACCACGGCCTTGCCCAACACAAGTTACAAATTCGGGCACCGCCGGGAATCGAACCCGAGACCCCCCAGGATTACAAGGCCAACGTTCTAACCGCAAGACCACCTCATCTTATTATTATTTAGTGTTCTGTCTGACGACATATCCATATGAACAGGATCCTTCCATCCTTTTCTCGGACTAGGACCTGTTCATATACGTTCTTGGCAGATGATCCAGAAGTGGTTTGCCATTGCCTTCTTCTGTGTGTGAATGGAGTAATTGTTGGGATGCCACGGAGAAACCGGGGAAGCCCCCGGAGGAAAACTCCGTGTTGCCTAGACCACGGCCTTGCCCAACACAAGTTATAAATTCGGGCACCGCCGGGAATCGAACCCGAGACCCCAGGATTACAAGGCCAGCGTTCTAACCGCAAGACCACCGTGGCCTAACCGAAAATGTTTATTGAGTCAGAAATTTTAATTATCTGGCGTGTTTTTGGTTTTCGTATAGAATTTACTAGACGATTCCATCTGTCTCTTATGCCCAACAACCTACTTTATAACAACTTCCAGTGTGTCATTGCTTTGCTCACCATAATTTCTGTATGCGTTTCTTATGTCCCCACCTCGAACTAATTCCCGGCCTGTCTTATTTCAATAATTCTAAGTGTCCTGTGGTATAAATCAGGAAGTTTCTTGGCAAGCAATGTCCTGAATTCACTTCTAGGTACACTGTTCTTCGATCCAAGGATTTTTGCTATGTCCTCAGCTTCAAACATTTTAAACTTTTGTTCACATTTCAAAGTAAAACATGATGTTTAGTAAACATAGAAACCAGGTTAATTGTACAAGGATATCCATTTTTGATACGTAATTCGCTTTAATTTCCGGTATAACTTGAATATTTTTTCTTTCGGAATAACATTTAGACTACGATAGAAGATCTTAGAGGAATAGTAATACAAAAATGTCAGTGGGACTCGTAAGCTATTGGTTTTTACATCGCTATTTTTTTTTTTTTTTTTTGAATTTTTGTCGTCAATAAACTTTGTGCATGATGGGGCCAATTTTTAATTTCAAGTTACCATTCCAGATTATGTTTAGTATAAGAGTTCCGTTATAATTCAACGGGTTATCTTTTGTGATTTCATCCTGTCCCCACTTTCTTCGTATTCCTTTCGAATTAATTTGTGTCGTCCGTTCCATACTCATTACTTTTCATGTTACTTTATACCTATAATTCCTCTCCTCCAAAACATTTATTTACGGAGAAATAGAAATGAAAAAAGTAAATGTATCACGTCTTATGTTGTTTTAATGTTTTCTCTGTTGTCCGTTTCAATTTAAACAGAGCTTAACCAAGCTTTAAATTATTGAATTGTTTCTTATTAATGTAGATTTGTATACTTTGGTCTCGAGATATGTGTTAAAGTGCGAAACACACAGAAAATGCGATTTGAGATGTTTGGAAGAAAATCGATGTATCAGGAGTTGATTTTATTTCTATCTAAAGGAAACTCGTACTTCGGCAAACAATGATTCTTTTACAGAAGATACCAATCAGTAAATCGTTGTAGACAAATGGCACTGAAATACTGTATCGAAACGCACGTCTAAACTTGTAAGAAAGTTTAGACGTGGTGAAGAATGGGTTTCGGGAACTTACTGTATGTGCCATTGAGAAAATCCAGACCGTCGTCTGTTTCTGAGTGTCTTTACTTTGCAGACTTACAGAGCTATTTTGTACTCTTCGGACGCTGAATTTGCGTAAGTTATTCTTGGCTTCAAGAACTCTGTGAATTGAACGTTGGTTCTTTTTAGTGTTTATGTTGTTTATTATTGTTTAGTTAGATAATTCTGTTTGTCCTTTATAACATTGAACTAAGGTTACTAAATTCACGTGAGACATGAGGTTACCATGGAGATGAAGATGTCGACATTTGTTTTGTGACGCATTGTAGACTGTAGGTAGATGCATACGCTTCGTATAGACACACTCCATCTTCAGCGATCAGGAAGGAGACATTGTATTAAATCGACGTTTTATTCATTCGTGTTTTGTTAGGCTGTGTAGATGTTTATATTTGAGTAGTTTAGACGGTATTAATTAAATTTACCACAAGCATAATAAATTAATTCTTACATTCCATATATTTATAAACCTGCTGAGTTCTTGGTTGTCTCGTTTTCATAATTATTGCCGTGTTTAATAAAAATCTTATCTAGGGGCTTTAAGTAAAACTTTAAAAATTACATATATCCTAAATTTGGAGTGTGAGAGGAAGGAGAAATTTATCACGAAATATAGTAAAGATAATGTTAATTGGGGAGGTAGCCAGTTTTACGGGAAATGGATTCCTCCAAACATCCCCCAATAAGTCACACATCTGACAAATGGCCTTGTTATGCATTTCTAGTTTCATACAATACCTTAATCATAACTGAATAATTTGTTTATTGGAGATGACTGTGTTCTGGGCAATTACCCTGATGATGGAGGCAGTAGGCACCTCCGAAACGTAATGCACGATGTATGAATCCAGAAGACAATCATCTTCGTATTGGCTACAGTGAGAGCCTGAAATCTCACCCATTTACATTCTAATTGGTCAGATTCGAAGCACCAGTTTTTAAAAGTATACACGAAACATTAAAATTTAAATAAGCTGTTTCTTAGTCTTAGTATGGAGATTGGAAGATGCAAATCCTTTCCTATCATAAGCTAAAATGAAAGAGATTGTGGATGAGGAGAACGCGTGGTGACTTTCCAGGCCATGTAGGCGGTTGCTAACCCAACAAACAGAAGTTTAACTAAGTGGATGAAAAACTGTTCGTGTTGAAAAGGGTCAGAAGGGGAAACACTTTGTTTCGCCCACTCCGTCGCTCAAATCATGGTCTGTTCTTTCGGCTTATAATCCGACCCTTATCTTTGCTCGCACACGCCTCAATTCTTTCTACGCTAACCTTACAGTATTGAAATTCTTACACTCCCCATTGCACTGTTACAGCGTTCCTCAAATTTGGGATATTTAGAAGTTATATAAGGTTACAGAATTTTTTTTTTAAAATTTATTTGCAGCACAAAGTAGGCTTATATCATTTTAGTTTAAGATATCCGAAGAAGTTGATATATATATTTTTTTCTTTTCTTAACATTTTTTTTAAGAATACGTTATTTTTCTTACGATATATTACATAATAAAAACAGATTATTTGAGAGATAAACATAAAAATTCACTTGCAATCACCAAGCTACCTTAGTTACATGAATGTATTGGTTTTATGTATGGCAGTCTGGGGGGAATCCCCATATATCTGCGAAGGGGAATCCTTCTTGGTGGCATAAACCGGACGCCTTGCTGGTAAAGGAAATTAACATCACGCAACTCTGATGTCAGTGGCTCCATTGTCAAATTCAGATGCCGATTTCTGGCAAATGCACTAACCAGACTTGTTACTTGTTTCAGTGCTCCGCCACTCGGCGCGACAGGCGCTGGATGATGATAGAATTTCCAGGCTGTGTTATACTTGTTTGTCGAAGAGGGGGGGGTGGACCGGTTTTGCTTTCAGGTCAATGTTGATAGTGTTCTCGGTTATGCATTATGGAGGATTTCCGTTTAACAAAACGTAGATAGCGCTAGCTATCCTACAATGTTACAGTGTAGACAGGGAGGTGAGTTATATACCATAACGTAACTCAACATTCCATACAAAAATTTTGCAGGAATATGGAAATCTTCTGAGGGGTTGTTGAACTGCGTGGTGTGACAGAGTTTTTGCGGACTTTTAGATGTGTTTGCTACTTGAATCATGAGGGCGACGATGGAGGCAGAACACGCCCCAGTAAGAACCTGAAATACAACAAGTTTGTATGTTTTTCTCGTCAACAGCGTGTAGATTATTCGTCGTACTCATAAATTATTTTAATTTCAAGGACGTTACTAATTCTTCCCTTTAAGTGGACTCAATGCTTTGACGAAGGGATAATAAACTAAAGAGAAAAATACAACAGTTGTTCCGTAAAAAATAATAGTTGTCGTTAGAAGATTTCCTGAGCTTTGTAAATTATTTTCATTGCCTTCAGTACGAAAGACGTAAGGCTGATCTATATTGGACTTGTTTCCTCTTATTACTGTCTAGCTATTGAAGTGAATTTAATTAAATTCAAATGACTCAAACGTTAAGATGGATTTATTGTAGTCTGAGAACGGAGAAAATACTGTAACACAAGAGATTAAAGATTGTGTGCGTTGAAGAGTGAATGGCTGTCTGCTTCAATTTTGATCTTGTTATCGTCTTAACATTATGCGTTATTATTGCGCCGTACATATTGGAAACGTGCGTGCTGGCTGCTTTCTCGCCCGCGAAGGAAGGAATTAAAGATGGATGAATGGACGGCCTCTCTCACAGCTGTTGATTTTAATAGGATTCGCATTTGACACTAGAATTATGCAGTGAGAAGTATGTTGCTGTCATACGAATTTGACGATGAAATGGTTTATCGGAGAACACTCTGTATAATCGTTACGCATTTCAATTTTGTACGATTTAATAATATTGACAGGTACATGTCTTTATTCTTTGGCTGTTGTGAGCCTGGTATTAAGTATATCAAAGTAAAATATTGATAGTAATGGAAGTGAAGTTACGTGAATTTTCTCGACACTAGACGAATTTATGTTCAAATTCACTGTCGGTCTCTTTATTCTGGGGTGTGTAGGACGTCTTGGGGAGGAGAAAAGTACGTGCCGGGATTCGAACTGTTCGCCTAACTCACAGCTATTTACTTCTCTCTCTGTTGGTCTGCGTTTTTATGTTTACGTAGAAAACAACGGAGGGGAGGAGGGTGGATGGATGAATAAATGAATTGATGTTTTGCTGATATACGACAGCAAAATATTGAAAAACTGTGAACTTTTGTGTTAACAGAATATAAATCTTAGTTGTTGTAAACGAATTTAATAATTATTTTATGATTTTGTTTCAGGTAAGGATCCATTAATCGGCTGTCACTCATGTCCTGCTTTTGGTCTAGGAGTTTATTTACAAGTAAGTAAACGTGACCTCCTGATGATAGAAGTAGTAATATCAGTTGAAACGTCGGTAAACTTCTAGGTGTTATAGAATTTTAAAAAGTTTTGGTAATTTAAAGAAAATTAAATGAGCAGATATGTTATTATTTGAGAGAACAAACCTTGCTTTCTTGGGTGCTTAACGTGAAACATGTGTGTGACCTGTGGGTCATTTATAAATACTTCATTTTGTTCTACCATTTACAAATACAAGTTGGCTTGTAGGCGGCTTGGGTTCATATGCATTGAATCATCCTAACAACTACAACTAGTCCTGTTATCTCCTGACGGATTCATTTGCAGTGCGTCACTGCTATGTTTTATTACTAAACACATGGGAAATTACCAAATGTTTTTTTTCTATACCTAGATCCCCCACTCACCTTCTATGTTTCTCGTTATTCTCATGCAGAATGCACGCTCAATACCAATGTGTTAACTGAACTCAAAAATGTTTCCACGTAACTTCTTATCAGCTGAAACTCCTTTATGATACAGACACAATAAAGTGCTTTCTATCAAAATGTCTACATTACAGTTCTTCGGTTTTAGATAAGAGCTGCAAGATATTATGGGAGCTATTTATGGTTCTCGTTCATAAAGCCATCCTAAATAAATAGAATCCTACTTACCTCTTTATACGTATTATATGCCATTTTGAGCATTCCCACTGCTGTTCAAGAAATTCTTAACTTATTTTGTGAAGCTAGGTTTAATTTCAACTTTACAACACATTTTACTGAGATATCAGATTGATTTAGATCACAAACTGACTTCCAATTACTTTGATATACATTTTAATATTATCTTTACATTTTGTATTAGTTCTCCCCTTTTTCAGTTTCAAGCAATAGTTTCTGTATTACGAGAAATAGGTTGTTGTGTAATGGCCCAGATGCATTTCAAACTGTTGACGTCATTAAACAATTGTGAATTTAATACACGAATAAAATATATTTTCCACTTATTCAAAAGGTTGTACAAGTCTGTCGGTATTCTTATCTTTTATGAAGTTAGTTCTACGTTGATGTCCCTTATTAAATTAATGTCGTGTATTTAATTAATGTCGTTAAAGATGTCTGCAGCTACAAATTATATTAATAGACTGTATTTTATACGTTGGTAAAATACAAATATGACAAAAGTGAGTTGCTTTGAAAGTATTCCTCACAGAATCTGCACTGGTGGAAGTTAAGTGCAGAAGTTACTCACTAAATTGTAGACTATGATATTAACTTGGTATATTCTGCTAGGTTACAGTGAAACATTCTAAGGAAATACGCGTTAAAACTTCTCCGCAGAAGTATTTGGATAAAATACTTATTCATTCTGTAAGTCTCCGTACTCCAGTGTTTTAATTGTAATATGGGTAATTAGTGACAGCAGAAACAGACAGCTTGTCATTTCCAGCTCATGCTGTGTGGCTGGGAACGATATCTGCTGGCCCTAAGGTGATCAGTTTACGAACGCTAAACTACAGAGAATGTTATCCCCGTCACTTGCAGTTAGCGCCTAGAGTCAGTTGTCTATAGACTGAATCATGTGAGCACAAATGTCTCCACATATAAACCTAATGACGAGTAATCAACCCGTGTAATAGTGAAGCTGTTTTTATGTTTTGTAAACTTAGTTTTTTTTGTGTGTAAATAGGGCTCTGGAGTACGTGTTATGAGTCGTATAATAATTTTATATTTACATTTATTTTTAAGTTTTGTAAAATTATATCATTCGCAATTTAATATGTTACTTAGAAAATAAATGTAGTTTCGTTCTATAAAATTGTAATCCTTTAATCTTAACTCAAAGCTCGCCTGAATAGCATTTAATAAATTAGACCTTACCGCAAAGAAAATAACGCTTCATCATTAAAAAAACAATTTATTAAAGCTTTCTAAGGAAATAATCAGTGGTTCCACTGAGAATTGTATGAAGTACACATATAAAAATACAGATATATTAATTGTTAAAACAGGTGGGATTTATAGTTTTTAAAGGTTAAAATGATTCGAGGTTTCCATGATGATGCAAGTAGATTTGTGATATGTTTGCTGCCATATAATTTTTACTGTTAAATGCATTACGAACCACGTTTCCTGCGTTGTCAGACCTTAATTAATGCAACGTCGCTTGGCCACTAATGCAGGGGGTTGCATTCACTGCAAATCTGCGTACATTAATTAATTCCTGAATAGGCTTCCTTGTAATAATAGCACAAACGAGAATATTATCAACCTTGAAGCATGCCACTTTTCCATAACAATAGCATGAAATCGATAATGCAATGAGAAAAAATATGTAAACAGTGTTAATGAGGTTGGAAATTGAGTACGCGCGTAGTTATATCAGTAATGAACTGCGAACTATAAAGTAGAATTACTCAGAGCTGTCGAAGTAGGTAGCTGGTTTAGACTTTGCGTTGTTTTTGCCCACGTCCATAACAAATACGCACAAATATCGACACTCAATTAGAATGAACGAGGCTTACATTGCAGTTTAAATGAATATTTGCGATTAATACTATCCACTCTAATTTAAAATTCGATTAAGATGGGACGTCTCTTTAAGGTGACTACCCTCTGGTGTACGTCTTTTATTCGCTGTGCGTAGTTTAAACCGAAAGACTTATCTTACGTGCAAGGCTGAGTGAAATCCGTAGGGGATCCCGAAATTCTGAAAAATATTTGAAACCAGAAAGGAACGTTATTTTGTGATATGTTGAACAAAAGGAGTTTTTTTAAAGAGAATATCAGGACATTGTTTTTGAGACGAGGGAAACATACGAGGTGCGATCGGAAAGTTTCAAGACTGTGTCAATAGAGGGCGAACCGGATGTAGTACGAGCTTCTGCCGCTAGGGGGTGCGGCCTATATTCATAGTGAATCAGTGTGCCAGCCGGCACCATCGAATTAGCATTTGTTTCTTAGTTACGGGCGTTTTGGTAGTGCATTACACTGACCCTCCTGAAAACTTTCCGATCGCACCTCGTATTAAGAACGAAATGGAATTCGAAGACGAGGACTAGGTCAAAACTTGTTAAAAATCCTTAATATTGAACTTCAGGAAAATTGAGCTTTATTTCCTGTGTTTGAATCAATAGCTGACATGTGGCATGCAAAGTGAATGTTGAAAAATATTTCAAAGGATGCAGACGTCTTTAAAGGCATGGATTTTTTAAAAAGCTGTGCCCGAGGTAAAAGCCAGTGCTTTAGGGAATAAGAATGAAATTACGTAAAAACCAAATCCATGAAATCAATGACAGTCGGCGATTAAAAGGAAATGCATTGTGAAAACTTCACACTCAGTTCATTGATTTCACTCTGACTTTGATACATTTGTTTTACATATATCAAAATGCCAAGTATGTTACAGTAATATAATAATACGTCATTAAATGAATTCGTTGTTCCTGTTAATGTAATGAATGTTTCATCATTTCCGCAAGTCCCCTGACAGCATGATTCATAGCCGTAGTTAATCATTCCTTATGCTATCACCTAAAAAAAATTATTGAGCCAGCAAGCGTGTGTACTCATAGGTTATATTTCGAGGCAGCTAAGTTATCGCTGTGGGAGATACTGGAACCATGTTTCTTTATTACTTTTGAGTGGTTCTGAACTACGGAAGTGCTCGTGAGTATTTTTTAGGAGTAAGTGAATATGGGGAGCACAGTCCATGTTGGGAGAGAGTGATAGGGGACGAGGAACGTCTCTTAACTCGAGTAATTTTGCTGAGTAGACATCATGTGCCAGTATGTATACTCTGCTTCACGTCAAAATTAAGATATTAGTGTACTGTCCCGAAATATATTTTTTGATACATCAATCTTGTGGTTCTCAGCATAGTTTTGTAAAATCTTGGGGTGAATTTGAGTGTTTTGTAAAGTTTTTCACGAAAATAAAAGGTAGAATAGGATGCCGGTTTCTATGCGGTAATGTAGAGTAAACAATTCTTTATATGTAAGACTTGAGGTTCTCACAGCGGTGAGTATGAAGATTTCCGTCTTCTGGGTTGTTGCGCTGTGTAGTCTGGTCGATGTTAACCAACGTTTCAGAGGTCATACTGCCTCCATCATCAGGGCGATGAGTATGAAGATATCCGTCTTCTGGGTTGTTGCGCTGTGTAGTCTGGTCGATGTTAACCAACGTTTCGGAGGTCATACTGCCTCCGTCATCAGAGTATGAAGATTTCTGTCTTCTGGGTTGTTGCGCTGTGTAGTCTGGTCGATGTTTACCAACGTTTCGGAGGTCATACTGCCTCCGTCATCAGGGCGATGAAGATTTCTGTCTTCTGGGTTGTTGCGCTGTGTAGTCTGGTCGATGTTTACCAACGTTTCAGAGGTCATACTGCCTCCGTCATCAGCGCTGTGTAGTCTGGTCGATGTTTACCAACGTTTCAGAGGTCATACTGCCTCCGTCATCAGAGCGATGACGGAGGCAGTATGACCTCTGAAACGTTGGTAAACATCGACCAGACTACACAGCGCAACAACCCAGAAGACGGAAATCTTCAATTCTTTTTATATTTTCGAAATTCGTTCTGTGGTTTGTCATTGCTTCAAGTCGATTTCTTAAATGAACAGTTATGTTCGTACATCTCAGTGTGCGAGCCTTGTAAGATGCTTGCTGTGGCTGAAAGTGTTGTTATCGGGATTTGAACACGCAACTTCTTGTGCGGTAATCTGGCTGTCATTCGTACAAACCCTGCCACGATGACGGATGTGACACTGAGATAAAGCACGAAGTCCTTTGGTCTTTAGAACTCTCTGGAGCCCTGTGTATCAGCCTGCGACGATGGCAACTGAGTCATGCTGCTTCTGCAAAAAATTCTCAAGTACTGTTGATGGTTAAGCCAGTCATGGGAGGTGCTCCATCTTTTATACACCCAAGTTCTTTTGCTGCACATACAATTTTAACCCTTCAAAATCCATTGGTAACTATATGTACCCCCCTTTTATTAAAAAATACTTACTCCCGTTGTGAACATAACACCCGAACAATGACAGAAAACGGATGTGGATAATGGAATGTAAATTGGGTTTGAATTAATGTAACTTGATGGAAACATGTGAGAATTTACATAGACATCTAAATATTTTTTGAAATATTTTCCTTGATGTTAACACAATCTCTTTCTGTTTCGGCTGGTGACAAAATGACAACTTTCTTTATTAACATCGACCGAACTGGCTTCTGACGGGATTAAATACAGTAGCAGGGACGAATATGTGCATTTCGCATCTGTTAGAAGTACGAGGTGCGATCGGAAAGTTTCAAGACTGTGTCAATAGAGGGCGAACCGGATGTAGTACGAGCTTCTGCCGCTAGGGGGTGCGGCCTACATTTATAGTGAATCAGTGTGCCAGCCGGCATCATCGAATTAGCATTTGTTTCTTAGTTACGGGCGTTTTGGTAGTGCATTACACCGACCCTCCTGCGATTTCGGAATGGCGTGTGCATCCAATTTTGCCAAAGACTCGCCAAAACGGCTACGGAAACCTATGAAATGCTAAAGCAAGCATTTGGGGAGTCCGCAATGGGTCGTGCACAAACTTTTGTGTGGCATTCACGTTTTAAAAATGGCCGTAAAAGGCAGTGACATCAGAGGGGCTGGAAGGGGTAGCAGGTAAGGACATCGCTGTCTCAGTTCCATTGTCGATGTCTTTGGCTTAGATAATATTTTCAATTGTTTTTCATTTTGAGCGCAAGATTGTGACGTACGCGAAACGCAAAGTTTAGCCCTGGCTACTGTACGTGGCGTTTAGTTATTAATATAACGTACTGTACCATAAATATATTTTTTGTGCAGATAAACCATGTCAATAAAGAGTGAATTATTGATATCATGTCAGTACTTAATACTGAAGTTAGGTGCAGTTTATGAAATTTTTAAATCATGCTATTCACTGTAATATAATTACAATCCCTGATAACAGTCATTAAGTTTTATTAGTAATTATTTTTAAACTGTTGAATCACACTTAGTCATTTTTGTAGGTTGGTTTGTGGGGGGGGGGGGGGGTCGTAATATTTTATTTACATCAAGGGAGCATGTGATTAAAAGAATTTGGGGATTACTGTTAGACACTAATGAATTTAATGATCTTATGATGAATTAACTTCTTACCAAAGCATAATCAGTGCCGTCGAGCTAATGAATCCTTTGCCTGTTGGAAGTCAAGAAAACGTAAATTAAATACAACCCTCTCCCTCCCCCCCAACCCTTCTCACAGCTGTTAAAACGTATTAAAACGTAGTGTATAAAGGACTTTTAAATTAGGCGCTGCGTGAACGAAAAGATACACTGAATTTAAACGGTGAGGCGGAATTTAATTACAACACGCCAGGTTTCTTATCTCCAAGCCTCCACTTCTGTCCTGCTTGTGAGGGAAAATAATGGACAAAAAAAAGGGGAACTGCTGGGTGTCTATCGGTCTTTTAGACTATGAAGTACTTTGAGACGAGGAATGGAAGATAAAGTTGTTAAAAAATAAAAGACGTTCGCTTGACTGATATCCGGCATATATATATACCTGAAAGCGTCGAATTTCATATTTGAGAGATCAATGAAGGGAAGTTACGGCTAGCTGGATTCGTCCTCTCTCCCCTTATTTCTTGTAGTATTCAAGCTGGAGACAAATAGGGCTGTCATCTGGAGGCCAACGCGTGTGACCAACCACCCCGGATCTCCTCTCGTCACGTCTTCCTCTCGCTCTGTCTCTTGAACCGCGCTGTCCAGGGGTGGCAGGGTGGACATCCCGACTTCAAGACCGCGATAACACATCTTATTTTTTTACTTTTGAGAACAAATCGTAACATTCGGGAACACCTATGACGCAAGGTGATCATTTATTCATGTTGTTCGTGTCTCCGTGAATGTGGACGTTTTCGCGAGCCCGATACCGAGCAACGCCATCAACCGGTGTTCCCTGCGGTGTCGGTATAGTAGCTGTCTGTACACAACGGCAAGGCACCCCGAGTCCATGGTAATATAAAATCGAGGGGAATTCCTGTTTATCTGAGTGACTGTTTGCTTCTCAAAAAAGGACTCCGCCCCACAGAGTGAGGTTAAATGTGATTGGTGATAGGAAGCAGGCACGAATTTGTTTGAAGAATTACACCTTTTTAAAAAATATACAAACAAATATTTCAGGAGGACGTTCAGACATGATGTGAAGAGAAATTTGAGTTTTGCAAAGAACGGTGTTGATAGAGAATCTAATGATGGAGGCAGTATTGGCCTCTGAAACGTCGGTGAACTTCTACCAGACTCGACTCCGTGGAAACCTCAAATCCTACAAATGAAGAATTAACATATTTTTTCTCCATATATTTACCAGAATAGGAGGAACATTGTTTTCTGAACTGAACGCATGTCGGCATTTGAATCTGTCCGGGGTTTTTTTGTGTGTAAATCCTTTCATCACCATTTTGTCAGGTTAAGATTAACCAGTTGTGTACACCCCTGAAATGATCATGTCTCGGCCGTAACAGTGAATGACGTATTGACCCTCCTTCATCACCACTCCTTGCTTGAGGGGAGCTTTGTCAGACCCTGACAAGAATGCAGCCGGGAAGTGTTTGACCTTACACTTTATTGGACCTTAAAGAGAAGTCCGGCCCGGAGATTCTGCTAGAGTTTGAAATATCGACGTAAAATTCGTACAGACGTGTTACTGCTCCAGGGTCATTGTGCAACAGTGTACTAATAATTTACCTCAATAAGCAGCAGAAATGGTGTAAGTGTCCTTTCAGTGTCAAATGTGTGTGCACAGATTTGTCTGTTATTCAGTGCGTCTCTCCGTCTGTCACAATTTTAGGAATTTATCGACGTTTCAGAGGTCCATGCTGCCTCCGTCATCAGAAACTTCTACCATACTACACGGCGCAACAACCCAAAATACAGCTATTTTCCGGACTCACCGCCGTGGAAACCTCAAATTCTAATTTTTTTTAAAATTGAACAAAAGCCCAAAACACAATGTGCACATTAATAAAATATAGTTGAACGAAAATATATTTGTTTTCGTCTGTGATTTAAGCCATTTTGGATATTTATAGATTTTATTTTATTCGTAATCTCTTACCGCTGACGAAAATAGTATTTTTGGAATTACGGTAGGCCTCGTGTGGACGTACTCAAGTATAGTTATATGAAACATTTATCCGTTTCACAGCTACGATAGGGTAAATCAGAGCAAAGCTGTAAAATTTTTCAGAAGTTTCGAATGTCCATTAGCCTCAGGAGGATTCAGACGCATCCAAGCGCCGTACTACATTAAAAACTCAGTACGTAAGACCCATATTGTTTATAAGATCAACTCAGTTTAATTACATATTAGTAATCCTGTAATTCGATGTTATTAAATAAATGAATAAATAATGATTCTAGTGAGGTACGTAAGTTTGATGAGAGATCTCTTTTGGGAAAAATTTGTGTGTAGCCATTTTTTTTCCGGGAATGAACGATTGGACAGTTCCGAACCACATCAAGGAGAGTGTAAAAAGTGTAAAAGTATAATGGTGTTCCTCTACACATTAATTTGCCTTATCTCGACATTTGTATTACCTCGACGGTTGATGACTGACTGAAATATATGGCAAATTTTATCTCTCTTTTTGTATTTTATAATTATGTCCTTAACAGTTGAAGATCGCGTGTCTTAACCATTCAGTCTTCTGTAGTCTCTGGAGAATAAGGACAGGCTATTCGTAACTTAATTAAAGCTAACTCAACTTATAAAATATGTAAAGTATTCACTGTGTTGAATTAAGAACCACACAGCGAAGACAATGTAACTGGAATGCGTTATTGACCTGGGCACTATAATCAGAATGGCTATGAGCTTCATGCTATAGCTGATTTACACCTAGGGAAGGCATTTCTGGTGTTTATTTGGTGGGATATTGAGCCCCGAATTGGCCCCAAAAGCAGGTTTTACAGTGTGACGAAGACAAAATTACCTGTTTCTGTTTTCATGTGAGGTTGGAGGTTTCAGTTTTGATTATAGTCTTTTTAGACAGTTACCGACGTTTCGGAGGAACATCTCGATATTCAGGGTAGATGACTGCACGGCATCGTTAGCCAAATCTCTGACGTACCGCGAGTCAGTAAGTTGAACGTGGTAGAATTTCTTCTAGTACAAATTATACACAGGAATAGAAAACTAAATTGTATAATTATTTATCCTTTGCCTGAGACATTTGAAAGAAGTTTGAGTAGTAAATTCTTTCCCGAAATAGTTGTTTAACATTATTTCATGAAAAGTCCATCACAAAGAGAGAGAGAGAGAGAGAGAGAGAGCTGTCAAGTAAATGATTGAGCGAGAAATTACAAGATTAATAACGTGTTCCATCGTCAGCTTTTCAGTCGGGATTTCGCTTCTTCGAAACTAGTTCCATTTCCCGCGTCGTAGTTTTTTCATTTTAAAAAAAAGATTTTATTTTGTGAATCTCAAATCGGAAGTTGCACGCAGGCGCAAATTCTTGGATAATATTGAAAAGAAATATTGGGTAAGAATGTGGAATGGAATAAACCTGCTTATATATTAAATCTTGTCCGTCTAATCACAATAAATTCTTATTAAATATTAAAATATTACAATAATTAACATTTAAAATATTTAAAATATTAAATGATGTTCTTTATCGAAATATTCGATTTACATTAGACCATCATTTTTCATGTTTCACGACATGTTTCAGTTTCTAAAAGAACTATCTTCAGGTGTATATAATTATATAAAGCTTCAAAACGATAAATAATTTAAATACAATTTCTATATATTATGTTAGCGTACATTTTTTATCAGATTTTTACCAGATATCAAACGATGTTCATTTTCAGATTTTTATTCCATTTTAATAACATATTCGATGTTGTTCTGTATATATACATCATGCTCAATGTGACTTTAGTGTGGGTGAACGTTTTGTTGTTTTTATATCAGTCTGTAATGTAAATAATATAAAGGTTAAATGAATATTAGTAAACCTGCTTATGTTAAGCTAGATTGGCGGACTCTTGTGTGAAGGACGTAGTGACCTCTGAGGTTTATAAAATATGTAGAATTTTCTTACCAGCTGAGCTAACATCAGCTTCTCAAGAAATTGTAGTGTCCGAGGGCAGTTTATTCAAGGCTAGGTTCGAAACATCTCTCGTCAGCATTTCACTTGCTGTGCTGTTTGCAGCGTCCCCAGGAGAAGACCATGAGAAACGAGCTCATTACTCAGTGTGCGAGCCTTACCTCCAGACCCAACATATGCTCTTGTGCTAAGGTCCTTTGACACTTCTATGTTGCATGTTTATATATTTATGACCAGAGCCTCCAATTAGTTTCTTTGACAATCCTGACCGCAAGAGTGGCTTCAAGGTACGAATATACAGGACTTGGATTTTATTTCCCCCCTGTTATATAATGTTGTCGTCACAGGAATATCGTAAATGATGTGGAGGCTTGCACCGCCCCCACACCCCCGACATCAAAAAGTTCTCACTTCATCATCGGTAAGACACGCAAATAGTCAAATAAGCACGTAAAATTATCCTTACCTAAGCACCACCTAGGTTTATTTGCTACGCACGACGTTTCGGGAGTTGACTCTTCTCCCATCTTTAGGTGACGGGTTGTCATTATACTGACACTGTTTGTGTTATTAGTGACAAAGCTTGGGATCGAACGTGGAGCCTCTCGAATACCAGATAGTCATCTAGTGTACTGATATAATATTTAAAAGGTCTTAGGTTCGATCCGGACCTTTGTCACCGACAAAACAAAATTGTTACTTTGACAACCAAGCACGTAAAGACGAGAGTAGAGCCAGCATCCGAAACGTCCGTGAGATCTACCTCAGACAATGGACAATGCCCAGGAAGCCGTTTCTGTAATTTTGTGCTGTTAACTAGTGGAATCAGCGCTGTTTGTTTTGCGATGCGTTTCAGGACGGTAGTTCCAGTACGTCCCGATACAAGACTCTTTCAGTTAGTAATTTACAACCCCTCTCCGGCTTTAGTCGTGATCAGTGCTCGCAGTAAATCGATAAAGCAGACTTGTAAACAGCCTGATGTTTTGAGATAGAATACGAACGACATTGCCCAGGCTGCTTGTCTCCCACACAGACTACCTCGGGTCACTTCACAATTTTGTGTCATTATTTTTTTAAATTAAGTCCAGCTTCTCGTCTGAATTTCCAGCCTTTTGTTCCGAAAACACTGGTTCTACATTCCGCCCTCTCGTTTTTAGAGAATTTTCGTGTGTTTGCGTAAAATCCATCTTTAACCTTTTAAAGGTCAGTGGTTAAGATATGTACCACCTGCTTTAACAGTCAACAACGTAGAATGTTTTTATTTACAGACAAACAGCGACAATTTCCTTAAACAGCGTTAACAAATTGATTCATGTATTGGTAATGTTTTGTGTTTTCTTTGCAGTACGAACTGGATTCTTAAATAATATTTAGGCGATCTTCGCTTTCAATTTATCGAGCATAGGGGTATGTACATCTGCACACAAATGCATCTTTTGAAAAAAAATTACATGTCATTTCATTTGAACATTAGCCTGGAAATGCATAAAACATTTAATATGCTCGTGTTTATGTGTGTGAGCTATAAATTAAAGATGTCTATTAATTACAAAGCCTTACGTGTATAATTTTGGTTACTCTCATCTACAGAAATTGATTTTTTTTTATTAGAGAACCCCGGAAATCATGAATTGTACATTTCAAACTCCGCATAACATTTTAATTACCAACTGGTAACAAAATTCTTAAATCTTCCGTTGATCAGACTCTTAAAAATTTGGTATGATGACGTTAAGTCCACAACGGATGAAGCGAAACGCATTAAATACGACTGAAATATCTAGTTCATGATTCACTGCTGTAATAACGAATAAGCCTGAAGGTTATTAGATAAGATTTGCTTGATTCTAACACATACGTTACGCCTCGCTCGTAAACGCCACTGTCATGTTTTACAGCTGATGGTTACTAACCGTACTTCTGTGGGATGAAATTGTTTTTCTATTTCCCGAGGATTTAGGTGTGTTTATCAAGGTAGTGGGTTTTAAAGGCTGATGCTCTGGGCTGGAGTAATAAACCGGGAAATGTAATTACATCCATCCTTGTGCAAGTAATAAGAGAAAAGTCATAAACCACGTCTGTATCTTGGTTTAGGTGACCTACTGTTACTGGAGCCAGTTTCTGTATCGATTTACGAAGTCGATAATAACCTCATCTGTGTGTTCAGAGGCACAGGAGCTTTTATTAATAACAGAATTAATCCGGTATAAAACTCGGCACAGCTGAGATGTTTTAAGGCCACTTGTCGTGTCCCATAAGATAAGTTTTATATATTTCCGACATTCAGTCAGTCTTCTTCGTTATGACGTCGTGCGGTTGTGTGGGTTGTCGCCAACTACAGTAACCATCTGCAGGGCCACAGAACTCCTCATCCCACGAGACCACATTCTTAACCTTGGCTGCAAGAACCTCAGACCTCAGACATAAAATATAATTTCCTGTACGTGTCCGTGTGTATGTAATATATTTATAATTACACAAGCAGTCTTAACTAAACTCATCGGTATATTTACTAAATGTTAGCTTCTTAATAACATCTTAGTTTCGCTTACCTTAAGGTCATTTTCAGTGTTAATTTTCAGTTCTTATATATCTGGCTTAACATTGCACTATATTACACGTTCTGCTACAACATTTTTCTATTTTAAGTTGACTTATTAACATTAAAACATGTTTAAAAGTCATTTTTTGTGGGGGGATAATTAGATCCAGTTAAAAATGTTTGAAATGTAAGAAAAACTTATCTTAGAAAGTTTTAACCTTTGCATACGAGTATTAAGAATGATAATGCACGTAATAAAAACGTATCCCTTAAGAATAATGTTTTGCATTTACAGAGTCGCCTCGTAATCCTTGTATTATACCACACCCTGTCTGTGCTTGGTCTACGAGCTTTCTTTTTAGTTTTGGTTCATAAACTGTAATTCATATGTGGCCATAATGTTAATGTTAGTGTGACTTCTCGTATTACAAGATAATATCCTTTCATCCGATAGAGCGATTTAATAGGGAATTGAAACTGGAATATAAGAAAATTGAGATTGTAATCTACATTGATCCCAGTAATAATGTAATTGTATTTTAAATAACATTAGTGTTTTTTTAAAATTTAATTTATTTTTTCTGACTAGTTATTAGAAGCGAAAAAGTTTAAAACTTTTTCTTCACGTGCCCTACTTAGGTGTGTTTTTTACTTAACTTGTACGTGTTTTATTCAGACCCGTGTATCCGTATATTTCTATAATATTATATTACAAGAACAATTCGGCAACAAGCATTACACAAAATTTGGTCTAATACATGAAGTACTGTATTATTGAACAATTCACACGTAGGCTTACCCTTCAGCTAGGATGGGTTGTCTTCTGAGTAGAAATTTACCGACGTTATAGAAGTCCTTGCTGCCTCCATCATCAGGTTGTTGACTCATCGCCCTGATGACGGAGGCAGAAAGGACCTCTGTAACGTTGCCAAACTTCTATCAGACAACCATCTCCGTGTAACCTCTAATTACAGATTAGGGTAACTTCTTCGTACAAGCAAAGCGCAAAGTCCTTCAGTCTCACACGTGGCAATCATCCTCACATAGAAGTTAAACTGTTGTGGTCTTTTACAAATGCCAGTATGGCGTTTTGCCAAGAAAGACAAGGGATCCACCTCCAGCACCCCCTAACCCAAAATTAAAGTGGGATTTCCTTCGCCAAGTGCAAAGTACCTGCCTCAGAGCTCAACCTATTATAATTTGTCAGGATGTAGTTCAGCCAGCGAGGGTAAACTCGCTTGCCACAGGATTTCGAATTAATCTCACGCACTACCACCTTATCGTCCAAAAGCAAGAACTTTAACTAGACGCAATTTAAATGGTCCCATAACAGTATTTTCATAAAGAAATTGTGAGGACTTAGATACGGCTTGTTGATATATGCAGTAGTTAGGTGTTCATGTAAGTGTGGATAATACCTTCTTGTGGAAGATAAAAGTAAAAATGACCAAATGTGCGGTCATCTACATACGATCCTTAAAATGTATAATGCGAATTAACGAAAATATATGAAGTAACAATTAAAATGTTCCAATTAAAATCTGAGCAATTTCCTGAGCATAATGTCCATTCATTAATTCCGTTGTTGCATGCTCTGTTATGTTGCTGTGGTGACGAACAATTGAAGATGGATTTTTTTTGTGAGATGATACACTTTGTAGTCTGGTATTTTACCGACGTTTCAGAGGTGTTGGTGTTGTCATCAACAGGGTGATATTTAAGAAACGGTTCGTCATATTTCAGAGCCCCTATAAAAATATGAGAATATATAGGAGCTGTACAACTCTCCTCCCAAGCACCTACATGGCGTCCAGTGGGTAATGTTTGCTTTTTAATTTCACGGTGATCTAGCGGTTAGAACGCTGGCCTTGTAATCCTGGGGTCTCGGGTTCGATTCCCGGCGGTGCCCGAATTTATAACTTGTGTTGGGCAAGGCCGTGGTCTAGGCAACACGGAGTTTTCCTCCGTGGCATCCCAACAATTACTCCATTCACACACAGAAGAAGGCAATGGCAAACCACTTCTGGATCATCTGCCAAGAACGTATATGAACAGGTCCCAGTCCGAGAAAAGGATGGAAGGATGCTGTTCATATGGACCTGTCGTCAGACAGAACACTAAATAATAATAAGATGAGGTGGTCTAGCGGTTAGAACGCTGGCCTTGTGATCCTGGGATCTCGGGTTCGATTCCCGGCGGTGCCCGAATTTATAACTTGTGTTGGGCAAGGCCGTGGTCTAGGCAACACCGAGTTTTCCTCCGTGGCATCCCAACAATTACTCCATTCACACACAGAAGAAGGCAATGGCAAACCACTTCTGGATCATCTGCCAAGAACGTATATGAACAGGTCCGAGTCCGAGAAAAGGATGGAAGGATGCTGTTCATATGGACCTGTCGTCAGACAGAACACTAAATAATAATAAGATGAGGTGGTCTAGCGGTTAGAACGCTGGTCTTGTAATCCTGGGGTCTCGGGTTCGATTCCCGGCGGTGCCCGAATTTATAACTTGTGTTGGGCAAGGCCGTGGTCTAGGCAACACGGAGTTTTCCTCCGTGGCATCCCAACAATTACTCCATTCACACACAGAAGAAGGCAATGGCAAACCACTTCTGGATCATCTGCCAAGAACGTATATGAACAGGTCCCAGTCCGAGAAAAGGATGGAAGGATCCTGTTCATATGGACCTGTCGTCAGACAGAACACAAAAAAACCCCTAAAGGTTTTGTAAAAATCACGTAATTTCTCGTTATGTAATACGAGGTGTTGAGATTTTTGGTTCTGTTATGACAGAATTAATTGTTTCGTTTCTCTGTCGGTCTAATTCCCTGATGAACTCATACATCATTCACTGCCACCATAAATATATTTTGGCTGCTTTTGAGGCATGACGACTTAAACATGACAAATATTCGTTGCCTTTAATGTAACGTTTTGTCTCTCTCTCTCTCTCTCTCTCTCTCAGAAGGTAAATTCTAAAAGTTCTTGCACACTTGTAGGGCTTATATTTATGCTGTCATGTAAGGAAAATTAAAAAATTTCATCATCGTCTTGGACCCCTTACAGTCCATTCTCTTATTCGTGTTTCGGGTTTTCGCCGTGCATCAAATTAACGCGCTTTATTATCAGATTAGTTAAGGCATGACTGAACTTGAATGAATCTTTTTGTTATCAGTTTTCATAATAAAAATATACTGCTGAAGTATTACGTCTATTTTTTTAAAAAAGTTATTATGTAGTATTTATATAAATATGATATTCGAATGCTCGTAATCGCGAGGCGTTACTAAACTTGCTTTCGTCGTTGTGTTTTCAAATTCCATCTCTGGACTAAATTCCCGTGTAGGGTGGTCTTCAGGGAAATTATTCTTTCCTTTCATAATCGTTGCCAGATTGCTTTAGATGTGGCATACACAATACAACACTTTGCATTGCTGCCAAGTGTAGCGAAATACACGCTTGATTGTTCAGCAAAATAAATTTATTTTCTTGTGCAAATATATCACAATTTTTCAATTTTGTTTTCCTCCTTCCATTGTCTTTGGTCCAGAGAGCTGCTTCCTTGAATTTATAAAAGTTATTTAATCCTAGAAATTGAAGATTCTGACTTCACTTTGTCTTCGTTTCTAGGAACAATAGGCCTGAGTTATGGTAGCTCTCTGTTATTTTTCTAGAGAAAATACTTTCTAAACACACGCTTTTGTTTGGGTCCATATTTACTTCTAGATCAATTCAACGCTTTGTTTATTCGTGTGCTATTTACAATAAAGCTTCCAAGCAAAGTAGTACCAAATCATTTAGAATATATGGTGCTTCTCTCTAGCACAGATGTTCTCAACCCGCGACCCGCCGATGTTTCTGTGTGGCCCGCGTACATTTTTATAATACTTTATGATCCTATATTATAAAAAGCAATTGCCTGATATAAGAAAGAAAATTTTGTTAACATAATCTATATTTAGCAGCACGTATCTCTGTAAAATCTATTTAGTTTAATAGAAATCTTCGAATCGAGAATTATAGACCTTGTTCAATAACTCTTGGAGAAAAGCATTATAATCGAAAAAAAATATCGATATTGAAAAATTATTAAACAAATCACTGTTACATATCTCACTAACGAATAATTTTGTTAAATAAAACGTTTTTGTGTAATCTGCTCTAGCATATGATTTCTTTCCCGTCTTAAGATAGATCTGACTAATCACCCTGATGGTGAAAGCAGTAAGCCCCTCTGTATCTACCAGACTACGAGGCGCAACTTTACAGAAGACAGATACTTCATAGGCTCACTTATTCGAATACGTTCCGTTTGTTACCAAGACATTTCAGATGTTTCTTTCGTTTTTAAAAGATTATGCATGTCTTGAGTATTTCCATACTTGGAATTGCATTGCATATCAAAGTGGCATCTGTCAGAATGAAGATTTAAAGTAGACTCTCGACGCGTATCATTATACGACCAAACACAGCGCCATCTCATGGTAAAAGTAACGTGACTGATTGCATTGACATTACACATGCCAGTTGAGGCATATAACGCTCAAAGCTTGAGGTACCTGAATCGTTGGTTACGTAATTTACCCTCAAAAAATGTTTATTCGGTTTGACGTGTTCCCAAGTACCAGCTGAGCCCTGTTCTGATGGGTTTAACGTAGCGATGTCACTACTCGTTGAATGGAAACCTTCGACATCTATCTGAATAAAGAAACGCCGAAAATAACGCCGTGTATCTACTCGGAAGTTGCTGAACATAACGTGACTTCCGATTTTGTGAATTTCGGTCACGTTTACGTACTTATTAACTCTTGGTTTTCACACAAAGACAACTTTACGTCTGTCAGATTTTGGGTTCTCACGGTGGGATATCTCACAATGTAGTCTCGTAAGAATTTATCGACGTTTCAGAGACATTTACTGTCTTTATTATCAGGACAATCGCCTTTGATATTTCAGGTCATTCATGTATACCTTGAGCCAAAGTATGACCAGACCTCAGCAGTACTGCCAATCATACAACGAAAATATTTCAGTGTTGCCAATACTTTTCTAACTCCCCTCAAATCTTCCTCCAGAAGATATTTACCTCCTGTTTTATTATTTGCATTAACATGTTATGTTTTCTTTTTCATAACTTATGTTTAACTTCTGTACATGGGTTTTGGAACAGCTATGGGTACTTTCAGGTTAATCTGTGTTCCGCCGTACAAGAAAGCTTACAGACTTGCCGATTCCAAATAACAAATAATGGACTTCTACCTCAGTTACTGCAGGGAACTTGTTCTTTCTGTAGTCACAGCGTTTCAGAATATTTTAAGGAGTAACAGGACCTGGAGCTCAAACCAAACCACGGCTTCTAACCAAAGTTTACTTTGGCCAGAAACCTAACTACATGCCCGTCGTCCACAGCTAAAACTTCCTCGTGCAAGACCGAGCGAGGCGGACCGTGTGCAATGTTTTCCTCCTTTACCCCCAGGAGAGAGAAATTTCCAGTTCCTTAATAGGAAGGAATGGTTTATTAAGTTATCAAGATGGGTTTGTTGGCAGAAAATTAGGACTGGTAGTACGCACAAGAACTGTAGGCAGACCATGGTTACAGGACAGAATTAAACATTCGCTTATAATTAACAATTCAGGTACATCGTAATGTCGATTTTCTTGATATAATACGTCATCAGGAACTTGGTATCCGTCACAATACTCTCGGAATACTCGAAAAGGATTTTATATTTGGATCAATAAATTTTAATTTTTTAAAGAAAAGAATAATTTTTCCATCCAGAAATTACAGACAAGAAAATTGGTAATTATTACAAGTCGATGTAATTTGCATAATGGATTACCATGTATCGGACCTGAGGTTTTCACTGTCATCATTATCCATTGTAAAGTGTCCTATCTGTCGTGTCTTGCCTTCTCCTCCAGGACCCTGAAGGTTATCCGAAACGTCCGTAATTTTATCACCTCAACACGACGTTGTATCCCGAAAATTCTTTAATGAATTTACTACTCTATTTTCATACAATAATTTTGCCCACGACTCAGCTCGTTGCCATCTTGATTTCACCTGTTTTGTAAATTTTGTCTCAAAGGACAGCTGCACTTTCCAACATTAACTCTTCAGTGTCCTTGAAGTTGGTAGCCGTTCATTTAACATATTCCTCTCCCTTCATAGAACCCGAAGTTCATAACCGTTGGGCCCAATCCCTACTAAGGTGAATCCATTCTACAGCTTCGCTCTGTGGTAGAGATTCATTTTAATATTATCCTGTTATCTACATTCCGAATTTCAAGGTGCTGTCGTCCTTTCATATTTTTAAACTAATTTCTTTTACGTAGCTTTCCCATTTCATTCTCCTTAATTTGATCACCCTTATAATATCTTGTATAGAGTTGTAATTGCAACTCTCTTCGTTAATTTTCAATTCTTCTCTCTCTGTCTTCGATCTTTGTTATCAGTAATTTTCAATCTGGCTTTTCGCTTTACGTGGGAGATCAATTTCACAAACAATACAAAATACCAGTTTTTTTGTAACATATAAAGTTTCTGGCTTCTGTTATGCAGGCAGTAGGCCTTAACTTTATAAATCAGTAATCTCTTGTAACTTTGAATTCTCATTTCAAAACATAACACGAAAACTAACCGAATCTGTAGCGTGGGTCATCATTTTAGGCATTGGGAGGACAGAATAATCACCTACTGTCACAACTTTGTCCGATATCTTTACAGTATACTATGAACACTGAATTCTGGGCTTCGTTTAATATCATCAGTTATATTTAAGAAGGTTACAGTTATTTACAGTTTTATTTACGTATCTTTTTTGAGAAGTATTAAGTTAAAATACACAGGCAGCCCTGTTTGTGTTTATAAGTAAACGTCTAAATACGTAATGGAAGTCTGTTGTATCTCAGCGAGTACTTTCATTTTTAATGTTATTAGTGCAAAATACATATAAAAGGCCAACGTCAAAAAACGGAAACAAAACCAAAACACATTGTCTCTACAAGAGAAAATCTTTTAAGTACTAGACTGTGACCCACCTGTAATTATGACCCTTTCGGGCCTGCAACGAGACGAACGTTTTTAATTTCCTTAATACCTCAGTTACCTTCTGAAATTATTTTTTTTCAAAAAGAGGATTATAAACTTTCAAAAATTTTAAACATCCATTAACTGAAGTAATACTTGCAGATTCATCTACAGCAGTAGCAACAACAACAACAACAACAACAACAACAACAAATCCAACCCAGTGTTATCATATTTTAATTGTAACTTTAATAATTTTAGTTTTCGGATTATGGGTGACCGTGTTTTCATATACTGATAATGCCACAAGGATGGATAAGACGTCGTTATAACCCACAATAAAAACGTCATCTTCATCGCCGTGAGAACCTCGCATCTCACAAAATGTATAAAAATATGTTTTAATACTTACGTTTAAATACGCAGCTCCTAATATAATCTCACGGTAATATTAAATTTAGTCACGAACAGCTGCTGGCTCGTAGACAATTAGTTGAGAGACATTTCTTTAAAACGTGTGCAGAGATTGGTTTAGAGATCTTAGTATTCGTATGAACCCGATGTCGTATGCATTTTCGTTTGCGAATTGGAAAACTACATCCAAACCCAATAAAGTTTCAGAAACGCCCCGTCAAACCTACCACAAACGAACTGGATGAAACAGAAACAAAGGACCTCCTCAGGACTACCTACTGGGTGGTTTCGACGCAACAAAAATGCGGTCCGAAGGAGGACTTAGTGTACGGGGCACATCTCGTATACACGACTATCCTCCATCACATGCGATGTTTCCTGTCCGTTCCAGTGCACAAGTAGACTGGATTATGTAAGAATTAGGGGCATTTGTGAACAACATTTTGGAGGTACCATAATTATGGTAGTCTTAAATGAATTTATATTTTCGTTTATCTTTCGAACCCAAAATTCGCCTGAATATTGTTTAAGAATTCAGTCCGTCCCACAAGTCACCATGTAATAAATGAATTTGGCATGACCGATCCGTGTCCTCAACTTTATATGAGTGTGGACATACAGACATTTATAGTCTGTCAAAAATAACTTTAAAAATCGACATTCAAATTAACTTGAAAATTGTAAAGGCGTCTATTCGGCAAACCTTTGAGCCGATATTGTCGAGACCTTGACTTATCCGTGACCTTATCTTGACATGAGTATGGTTTTTCAGATATCTGCAGTGCGGCAGAAATAAGCTTGGAAAAAATGCCCCTAAATGACAATATATGTTACGTCATGCATAACCATTCTGCAATAAATGTAACCAGTATTAACCAACTGAATTTTGCAATAGGCTGGCGTTGTGTTTTCTTAGAGATGAGAAGTTAATCTTTTAAATATTAAATAAATTAACTCCCTGTTTCAAAAAATAAAATCTTTTAACAGTTTTCATTACCGACAGGCAGTAATTAATTTTGTATACTACGGATGTTAAACATTCCTTGTTAAAAGTATGGCTGATGTTTGTGTTGTAGAATAATTTTTAACTAGGGAGTAAAGTTTACGAGTATACAATATGCTGTCCGTAATTTGCTACAGAAGCATTTTTAAGTGTTTCAGCCTCAACTGCTAGACCACACACTGATTTTAGCGGTCCCTACACACACACACACAGAGTGACCTGTGGGGGTCACCTACCAAGAACAAAAACAAATAGTGTCAACATAAGGGAGATGAAAGAGTTTGGTTGCTGAAGGACTGCAGTCAGGGGTGACACAATTATGCATTGTTTCCGAAGATGTCTGGCTAACAGGAGATACAATGAAGAACCTTTGCCTTCAGTTACATGGAATTTATATATTGAATGACATGAATTTGTAACTCATCTTATAATATGATGGGCATAATATTGACGAAAATTAATTAATTATTTTTGCGATCCTCTGCTCGGTTTCAGCTGATAAAACAAGAATGAATTTTTTGAAATTTGCATTCGGAATGTACCATTCAAATACCAAAAATATGAAAAATGGCTTTTGTTCTGATGTTGATGACACTTTGTGTAATTGTTAGTCGCGTGTTAATATAATAATCCGCTGCTATTGTAAATATTAATAGCAAGAAGAAAAGTCCGGGTGTTAGTAAATATGATAGGTAAACTGACCGTTGGGCTATGTCAGTCAGTTATATTACAGTTTAATAAGAGCAATTACGAACACATTTCCGACAGTGAATCGATACGGAATTAATGTAATCAATGGACCGCTTATACCCTTATTCATCGTCAATAAAGGCTATTCTTGTCAGTGAAATTTACAGCCATCAAACAGAAATTACCGTATGTCACGGCTTCAAAATACGAGGTACGATCGGAAAGTTTCAAGACTGCGCGTATAAAAACCCGTACACTTATCTCAGGTATTAAATTCATCCATCACCCTCGAAGTAGTTCCCCTGGGAGTGAACACAACGATCCCAGCGCCGCTGCCAAGCCTGGAAGCATCCCTGGAAATCTTTCTTTGTCAGCCTGTCAAGCACCATCTGCGATTCTGCCTGAATCTCTTCTATCTTCTCAAATCTCCTTCCCTTTAGCTGAATTTTCATCTTTGGGAAGAGGAAGAAGTCACACGGAGCTTAGAAAGGAAGTTGGGGTCGGTTCTTGCAAGATCTTTGAGCTCCTGACAAACGAGAAGTCGATTCTGCTTCTGGTCCTCAGACAGGATGCGTCGCATGTGGAGTTCTTCCTTTAGAATCAGCTGACAGTTCCCATAGCCTATCCCAACATGTCGCACAAGTCGTTGATGGTACGACGTCGATCTTCGTGAATGGCCTGCCGAATCTTCGTAACATTTTCGGGCGTTGTGCTCGAAGATGGTCGTCCAGAACGCTCGTCATCATCGACAGAGATTCGGCCATTTTTAAAACGTGAATGCCACACAAACGTTTGTGCACGACCCATTGCGGACTCCCCAAATGCTTGCTTTAGCATTTCATAGGTTTCCGTAGCCGTTTTGGCGAGTCTTTGGCAAAATTTGATTTGTTCATAAAAATCCGCCATTCCGAAATCGCAGGAGGGTCGGTGTAATGCACTACCAAAACGCCCGTAACTAAGAACCAAATGCTAATTCGATGATGCCGGCTGGCACACTGATTCACTATGAATGTAGGCC
This sequence comes from Zootermopsis nevadensis, assembly GCF_977971745.1. NCBI lineage: Eukaryota > Metazoa > Arthropoda > Insecta > Blattodea > Termopsidae > Zootermopsis > Zootermopsis nevadensis. The sequence continues at coordinate 2,885,326 of NW_028259143.1, forward strand.
CAACCCCTTAGCGGCAGAAGCTCGTACTACATCCGGTTCGCCCGCTATTGACACAGTCTTGAAACTTTCCGATCGCACCTCATAGATGAACTGACGTGGTCGATTCTCACCTTTAGCGTAATTGCCTCATTTTTCGATATTTTATTGCCACTTAACAAGACATCGAATGAAATCGATTGCAGGTTCATGTTAGAAATAACCCAATTCCATTTCGTAAGATATTTTTTCTGTCCATATTGCATTTCTCTCTTTATTTATTTATTTTACCAGGATACAGTCGTAGTAAATTTTATCAGGTCTGTTAATCCTTTTTCTTCGGAGGATGAGCCCCTTCGAGTAGCTTGTATTTGCTCATCTAGTCAGAACTTTCGACCATTTATGAATCGCAAAGAATCATTGCTTACAGAAGAGTTCTCCTTTGGACTCAGAAGTATGACAAAGAACGAAATAAGCTCCTTCATAGGCATACATTTATTTACGAATTTATTTTTTAACACACGCTACTTCTTAGTAGTTCGTATCCTACGTCCTTGCAATGTTCTTTGTAATATTTTTTTTGTTTTCCACTCATTAATTACATCTCTTTTTGTTCGTCATGCCTCGAAATAATTATTTCTCCTGTTTATTTACGTTGTCTTTCAGTCTTGTCTGTTTGTCTTTCTCCTAGTGCTGTCGGCCATATTGTACTTTACCTTACATTGGATTTCAGCTCCACCGGCCTTCGTACGTTCCTTTGCTTTGAGGCTTTTGTATCCGCTACCCTTTCTTCTTATAATTCTTATTTGTTTTTGTCTATCGATATCTACTTCCAGTCTATTTCCCTTCCCTGAGGTATATTTGTCCGCTATTTCTACTTACATTGTTCTGTTTTCCTGTACATCAGATGTTCTTGTACGTTATTCTCATTTTAAATGTCGTATTCTGTCAGATTATGTTTATAGGCCACTTGTTTCATACGTTCTACATTTACGTAAAGTTTTTTTTTATGTTACGTGGTGTGTATTTTTAACATTCTTATACAAAGTTAGTGTAGTTGCGTCATATTGTGATTTATTAAATTAAAATTAAATTATTTGGTTATTCCGTCAAATCACAATGTATTTAAAATAAGATAATTAAAATAATTAAAATAATTAAAATATCATTCTGTGTTCAAATATCGAATAATCCAATCCAATTGTAAATCGATTATTCGATATGGAACACAGAATGATATTTTAATTATTTTAATTTTCTTATTTTAAATACATTGTGATTTGACGGAATAACCAAATAATTTAATTTTAATTTTTATACAACTTTTGCTTAGAGTACCGTATTTTATAATTCCTTCCTCTTATTTTGCATTCTGTACCATTTTCCTTCTCTCACTTCTATTTCAGGTTCTACTTGTCTCGCATTTTCTCTTAAGCTATTCTGCTGCTTTTTGTACATATTATTTTAACTTTTAATTAGCGAGCTCTCATGTTCTTACGGTGGCGAATATGAAAATGATTCTCGTCTGGGATATTGTGTCGTGCAGTCTCGTATAAATTGACTGATGTCTTAGAGATGGTTCTGCGTCTATAATTAGGGCCTCAGTGAGCATCACGTAATTGTCCGTGTAACTTGAAAGAATCTTAAAGACTTGAAGTTTATAAAGGTGTCCCCACAAGCACTGGGCCCTGAAAACGCGTGGTGGAATGCATCTTTAACCTCGGCACTAGATGGAGATGAATGCTCAGATTCAGGCTCCAGCTGTTTTAATCCAGTTTAAGGAGACTGGAATGCCCCAGAGGTAAATAGTCGTTGCTGCTATCGGGAAGCTAACCTCGGTCGTCCAACCCTTAGCTTTTTTAATCTGCTCTGTCACTTTAAATTTTATTATCTGTCCGTTCAAAAGTCGGTTTTTAGATATAACTAACCTAACCTAACAGTGTGATACACACTCGTATTGTGTTCGCGGTTTGTTACCGTAAACATCCCTTGATCTCTTCAGTGTGTGTGATCTGCTTTCTGTCTATAAGTCAAATCTCTCTGTTCTTTCACTTTGACAGTGTTTTGTTCGTGTGCCTTTAGAAGATAAAGCTAAAACCACAAATTACACTATTCCGTTTGAGACACCCTTATAAATGCCAGATGCAGAGTAATTTTATAGCCAAAATAATTTATTGAAACGACAGTTCACAGAGCAGTAGCAACGCACGTGGTCATTTTTAACTGCTAACAAGCAGCGTAATGTAGATATAATGGCGCCTTGAACAGGCGAAATGCGATAGTAACATCATATATCGAATGCTCATTTCACTCTTATGGGAAAGAATTGTAAAATATAAGTTGAAATTTTAAGTTAATGTGAAATACAAAGAAGTTTATGTCAGGCTACAAGGCTAGACGTAAAAATTAAGGATCATTCTAAAGATGTCAAACATATAAAAGGATGTAATTCAGAAGATAGAAGGAAAAGACCTGAGGTTTAGTACCCATAACTTGTATAATATACTGAATACATTTGTTATCATTGGACCATTATTAAAATCATAAAAAGTACGAGAGTTATTCTCTGATTCTCGGGGTTCGATTCCCGGCGGTGCCCGAATTTATAACTTGTGTTGGGCAAGGCCGTGGTCTAGGCATCACAGAGTTTTCCTCCGGGGGCTTCCCCGGTTTCTCCGTGGCATCCCAACAATTACTCCATTCACACACAGAAGAAGGCAATGGCAAACCATTTCTGGATCATCTGCCAAGAACGTATATGAACAGGTCCCAGTCCGAGAAAAGGATGGAAGGATCCTGTTCATATGGACCTGTCGTCAGACAGAACACTAAATAATAATAAGATGAGGTGGTCTAGCGGTTAGAACGCTGGCCTTGTAATCCTGGGGTCTCGGGTTCGATTCTCGGCGGTGCCCGAATTTATAACTTGTGTTGGGCAAGGCCGTGGTCTAGGCAACACGGAGTTTTCCTCCGTGGTATCCCAACAATTACTCCATTCACACACAGAAGAAGGCAATGGCAAACCACTTCTGGATCATCTGCCAAGAACGTATATGAACAGGTCCCAGTCCGAGAAAAGGATGGAAGGATCCTGTTCATATGGACCTGTCGTCAGACAGAACACTAAATAATAATAAGATGAGGTGGTCTAGCGGTTAGAACGCTGGCCTTGTAATCCTGGGGTCTCGGGTTCGATTCCCGGCGGTGCCCGAATTTATAACTTGTGTTGGGCAAGGCCGTGGTCTAGGCAACACGGAGTTTTCCTCCGTGGCATCCCAACAATTACTCCATTCACACACAGAAGAAGGCAATGGCAAACCATTTCTGGATCATCTGCCAAGAACGTATATGAACAGGTCCCAGTCCGAGAAAAGGATGGAAGGATCCTGTTCATATGGACCTGTCGTCAGACAGAACACTAAAAAAAACATTGTCATTAAACAACAATAAAAAAGCTGGGTGTTTGTTTCCATTGTTATGTATCGGTTGGTGTTTTGACTAACAGAGTGAGAAGTGGAGGTTTATGTAGTCCAATGGAAGCTGGGATTTGTGGTCTGTGTTTCATGTGCACGTAACTGTACAGAATCGTTCAGTGTATGCAAAACTGTGCGATTACCCCAAGTGTTTTGGGGCCATGAATTATCTTTCTTATAAACGCATTTGTGTGGTCTTTCTCCTTCAAACCATGTCGTGGGCCGTTTTATGTTCTGCAGTTCCCCTTTTATCATTTTGCCCTCTTTTTTTTTTTTTAAAAAAACTTCAGTGGAAGGTTAAAATGACGTAATTTCCGGCGGATGTGACCCGTCGCCTATCGCTATAATACATTGTATACTGTGCAGTAAAATGTATTTGACTCGAAAGAAAGAGACGTTGCGTGGGGGTTTGAATAGAGAATCGATTTCTAATCATTTCCTACACATTTGTGTACATAGAACTCAAGTTGGCTTTTCAATTCCTGTTCACATAAACATGTTCTGGACGTCTTTGTGCTCAGGTCTCATGTTTCTTCGAGGTTTATGCAGATGGCAGCATTTTCACGCAAATTTTCCATGGTCACGTGTGTTGTTTCTTCATATACTTTTACCGCTGTTCATAAATATCTCTTCACCTGTATTCAACCAGTCCTCTCCGTTCATATTCGTTCCAGGCCACTTGGTGTTTAGCAATAATTTATTAATACCAGGACTATCAACATATATCGCAGGGGTGTGTGTAGTGGTAATCCTGTAAAGTTGCTTACTCTTAAGTACCTGTTTCCAGACTCAAAAATTAATTGAAATATCGAATCAGCAGATTTGTTTTATGTATGCTTAATTATTGAGCAGTATGTGAGCCTGTTTTGGAATCTTTATATCTAAATCAATGGAACGGAATAATTCTTGAGAAGCTGATGCCAAATTCAACTGGTCATTAAATTCAATGTTTTTTTTTTTAAATAATCAAGCGTTTCACGTGTTCTCAAGAGGCCAGTATCGGTCCATATCTTGACCGTGGTGAATCCACTGAACACCATCACACGTTATACCCCAACGATTCATTTTAACATTACCCTCCCGTCTACTTTTAGGTCTTCCAAGGTCATCACAGTAAAATTATCTCTTTCGAAAGTCTGTGTCTCGTTTTTCTTGTAGATTTAACGTTTGTTTCAGACGTAGAAAACATTCGGTAAATGTGAGTTGTCTACCTGACTACAAGTTTAGCTTGTGTTAGGATTGTTTCTGCTTTTAATTTTTAGTCTCCTATAGCTCGCATTCTGCGTGTGTGGAGAGGGGAAAGAATTATTTCATGGCAGTTTAGCAACGGTCAGATGGAGAGCACATTCCGCCCATTCTTATAATCACGCACATGCATTACAAATGTATGTTTAATGGCGTGTGTATGTTTTGAAATTATTTCTAGGTACGCTAATTAAGGATTAAAACATATCAGGTTGAATGAGTAATGCTTCAAAATATTTGGCATAAATTCATAGGGGTGTCAACGCTAAAGAATATTTAGTCGTGTTTAATGTTGTATTTAAATACTAAAAGGTTTGGAAAAAATATTTTACATACCGCCTGTCACTTGAATTCTGAAACACACGTAACGATGAATATTTTCCACCTGGAGTGGCAAAGTGTATAAATGAAGCCTGAAGATCATTTCAAATAATATACCAGTCCACCTGTCGGTAAAGTTGTCCGTGTACAGAAATTTAGAGGTGTTTGGAAGCGTAGGTACAACTCCACGCATTTCTGACAACGGGATTAGATGTATGCGGTTAGAATCACGCTCAGACTGCCTTAACCCTACGGAATTGGGTACACTTAAGACTCTTTATGGAGACGGAATTCGGAACCTAGTCGTTTAATTCATAGACTAGAAACATATTTAATGTAATACGTATCTGCATTAACAGAAAACACATTAAAAGGAACATATATTTGTAAACAAAATTAAAGTTTAATTATGTGGGGTCTTTATAATCCTGTTGCCAGAGACATTGGAAAGCATTTCGTGACTGATTTGTGTCCTCAGGTTGTGTGCCGGTAATATATTGCCGCGTGCCACGTGTGGCTCACATGCCCTATGTTTCGTAACATCTAACAGCGACATTCTGAGCGCTCCCTAGGCTTATAAAAAATGGAAAGGAGTCTAACGGAATTGTAATGTAAATAAACTGAAGGAATTATTTATTTAAACGCTAAGATATTTTCGGTCGTACTGGTTTGTATAATGTTTAATTTTTAATATATATTTTCATATACATATTGTATTACTCTGCGTAATTAAAATCTTGATACAGCCTAAAATAAATATTTATTTTTAATGAATAATGAATACAGACAACAAATTTCTTAAACGTAGGCTCTGTGATCAATTACTGAGCAATATATTATTATGTGTGAAATAGAGGTTAGTAACAAAATTCATGGAACAAAATTCTTCTTGAGATGCTAATAGTACGCTGAGCTAGCCGAAGACTTTCCCCGCCATCTGTATAACCCATAGGTTCATTACCGTGTTAATAAGAGCCTGCCAGTGGCCCATATTCAGAATCAGATGAATCAAGCCCACGTCATCAAACATTTTTTCCCTGAGATACATTTTAATATTACACTTCCATCTGCTCGTAGGTCTTCAGAGGGCTCTCTCTCCCCTTCAGGTTTTCCACCCTAAGATCTGTACACATTTATCATTACCACTCCCACATATGAACAAGACGTCCTCACCCAATTTCGTTCTCTTTGCTTGGTTTCAATAAATTGTCATTTATAACCCCGTGTAAAAACTGAATGTGGGCTGAAGTCGTATGACAACGTTCAGAAAGACTAGAATTCAGTCCGTACCTTGAAGAAAACACAACTCATCACCATTACAAAGATAACTGGTTAACGCTGTTTAAGGAAATAATTTCTGTTTACAATGAGAATCATATTTTAATATTTTCCGTCAAATCACAATTTTAATAAGATAATAAAATATAAAATATTTAAAATATAATTTCACGTTCCGCATCGAATGATCGATTTATAAATTGGAACGTCTCTTACGACATGTTTCGGTTATATTTAACCGTCCTCAGGTATAAATTAGATTGGTAAAATTTAAAACTCGAATTACAATCATTTACAATGTTATGCAGTTTATTGAAATGTTCTTATCAGATTACTCTTATATATTAGAACGAAGGTATTGTTTTTTATATGGCGTGGTTCATCTGATGTTCAATATTAGTCTGCAAAGCAATGATTTAAATAAAACATTAATGAATATGGAGTAATATAGAAAACAAAATGATGGAAGTAAATAAATAGTAGAATGTATAAGTAAAATTAATTAATTTAATAAAACATACCGGTGATGTGTTGATAGAGACATGACGTGTCTGGCGGAAGACATCTAGAAGTATTACTGTGTCGGGTCGAGGTTTAATACTGAATTGCGGTTGCTCGTGGATTGCGTAGGTGAAAGGAGAATGAGAATCATATTAAATCCATAAATAAAAAAATGAATAGTTATTGATTATTGCAGTAGGTGGTACGTATAATTACCAATTGGTCTTTAAATGGTCACTATGCCTGGAGGAATGGCCTGTGTACACCTGCCCCGAACAGCCCCAGTTACTTTGGAGCCAGTTAACATTTTGCTGTCATCTTTAGACAAATGAATAACATTGCCAGCGAACGAAACGCAGAGCAGTCTGTGAGGAATCTGCTACCAAAGGCAAGAATAACTACGGAGCGTTTAAACGACTGAGTTGGACTTTAATTTGTTAGTTTATTAGCTTTAAAGCAACCTCTGGTGTGTATGTCAGCAAGGGTGGTCTTTAGGGGATATACAACCAGCTTTCTCACATTTCTTAGAACGCAGATACGTTTTTGTCGGCGTGAGGGGTGTACCAAGTTTCGTTTTTGTTTAATACGTCGGACAATATTGCCATTATTATTTAATATTTATACGATGATATTATGTTTTAACTTCACATGAGAATTTTAATTTGAAATAATAATATTCTAAATTTTCGGTGTAGCCAAAATTTGCTGTTTGCCGTGATTATGGAATTTCATTTTTGTTTTTCAAAAGACATCGTCAACATAAAAAAATTATTATAACGTATTTTGTTATGTGTTTTGACGTCGAAATGCCATTTCTGTGTTATCACGTGATAACGTGATAATGCCACGTAAAATTGACTCCTTCAAGAAGGAAATCTCCGTCAGATTTATGATTTTAACTTCATGGTATTTATATATTATGCTTTTAGTACATGAACTGAAGTAATTACCCAGAAATCATTCCAGGTGTAGTAATAGTAATATGGCACTGGAGATTTGTGAAAGAAGCCGTTTGTATCGCTGAATATTTTGACTGTGAGCTGTAGTTTTCCACCCCTGACAGGTAGACGTGAGTGAGTACGTGTTCTGTGTATTTTTCATTTGAAAGTAACTGCAGCAGGTTTAAAATTCTCCTGCCAGTCGTAAAATAACATTGAAATGATATCTTGTATTTAAAATAGCATGCTGTTTGTAATGGCTCTAGGTGATGGGTGTACTGTGTATACCAAGTTACCGTGACATTCCACGAATAGCTACCAGTTGTTTTGTGTTCCTTTCGCGTAGGGGGAAACCCCCCCCCCCCTGAAAATATGCTGATATGTTTTGTTAATATTCCAGTATATTATATTCTATATTTCTCATTGCAATATATAATTACATTGGTTAGACTAACGTGAGTTCGTAACGATGCGATTAAAATGTCACGATCTGAGTTGTCGTTGACAATTTTGACACGCACGAAATTTGGTCGAAATGTCTGCTTTTCACTATTTATGCAAGTAAGTTATTCTACTATGCATGGATTTTGCAGATTTTCGTTAATACGTACGGGAAGTTAAGTTAGGCTTTCTGTTTTATTATGTCCATGTTTAAGCCAGGCTCCAATAACTTCCAGTGAATTAACTGCAGTTTATCAGTAATGACAAATTAGCGACGGCGTAAGCTTCTGAGATGACGCCTTGTAGTAGGTCAGTGGCGTACTGGTTGTTAGAGCAGGTGGTACATATAGTTACCACTTGGTTTGAAAGGTATAAAAAAGTAAAGTTTGTCCCACTATACGCCATGTAGGCGTTTGGGGGGAGAGGAGGTATAGCTCCTCTCTTCCTTGACCCCGGCACTAGATGGGGGTGAGTGGTCAGTATCACGCCCCGGCCGGCTTTACCCCCGGGAAAGGACCCCGGTACCCATTGTAGAGGAGGCTGGGTGGGCCCCAGAGCCGGTCTGGACGCAGAGGCTAGAGGAAAAATCCTCTGCCCCCATCGGGGATCGAACCCCGGTCGTCCAGCCCGTAGCTAGTCACTATACTGACTGAGCTATGGTTTGAAAGGTATATATTCGAAAAATATGCAAATTTCCTGATTACGTGTGGAAAGTAGCTTACCAACACGGCTGCTACATGTCTAACTTTCGATTTCGTAGTGTTAAGTAATGAATTGTGAAACTTTGTGTGGATGTAGATTGTAAACGTACTGAAGCTGATGCTACCAACTGAACAAATGTGTGGGCGGGACGGTGAAAAATGAAATAAAACTTCTTTCCTTTCGTTTTTCTGTTTGATTTTCTGTTTATGTAATAAAATTCTCCGCGAAATATTTTCATTCGCTTGCAGCTAGTATTGGAAATTCGATAGTTGCGTTAGATATATTTTACGTAAATATTCTGTGGAAATTAATCCCGGAGGGATTCCAAATATTTCAGCTTACAGTAAGTTTCTGTGTTTGTGGGTGTGAACCAGCTGCCCCTTTATGTGCCTGGTTTTCAGATTTTGGTTTAAAGGCGATTTTAGTGAGATGGGGATATGAGTTCTTTATCGTAGCTCTTTAATGTGAAACGCCTAGTCACATTAAGTCATGCGTACAGAAGCATAAACATGTTGTGTTTCCTTAAAGTAGTTCAAACTGATTAGATTAGTGTTATAAAATTGATTTAGAGGAATTGTATTGGAATCTTAGTTGTCAACATAATTTTTGCTAAACATAGACCACAAAGAGCAGATATTCCACGTACCTACATGATTCATTTTTAATTCTAACCTTTTGAAGCAGAAACTGGTCTAAATAATACTTCCGAATTCAGTTCGTACCGCAAAGAAAACACGGCAATTCACCATTACAACGATCAATTAGTTATCTCTGTTTAAGAAAATAATCATTGTTCACCCTGAGAATTTCACGAAGCCGTTAATACAAACTGGAGAGTTACCGACTATTCAAACAGGTGGTACATATAGTTACCAGAACCAGTTATTAGTACTCCAAGTCGTACATTTGAAATATATTGCAGGCTTTATGTCTGTTCTGGTTTAATATGATTTGAGATTTTGAAGGTGCTGAGCACGAAGTGGCTATCTTCTGGGTTGTAGCACCGTGTACTAACGTTTCGGAGGTGCTTATTGCCTCCATCATCAGGGCTATAATTGCGGTAACACACAAAAAAAAGCTCAAAAACCGAGAAGACTTGTTTAAGACAAGTTGTATGCATTAATTTCAGTGAGATACTTGTGTACTTTTTATAGTTCTCTGTTCTGTCATTCTCAGTGTGTTTAATCGTAAGCGTTTCCTTACCTATTACTTATGAGAGTGAAAATTAGCAGCAGTATATTTGACCCCAGGCGTTGGCTTCTTCCGCTTACATGGGGCATTATCTGGTGGTCCAGGTTAACGCACTGCTGTGTAACGTTTATATACGGTTACTGCCATTATTATGGTCGACATTCTCACAGGTTTTAGTTTGAAGTCTTATCGTGAGAGGGCTCTGCTATGAAGTTCCGGGTCATCAGGTTTCAATGTACCACGAAGTGACCAGCCGGAAGTAAGAGGTTTAACCTTCTATGTGTATCATTGGCGGACAGGGCGGGAAACTCATTCCACCTCTTGATCAGTGTTGATATGCCCCACTAAACTTTGTGAACAGGCAACTTGACCGTACAGATATGGAAATCCTTTTGGTTCGGTTGACCGCATTGGTTCCACCATTTATTCTATAAAGGGATAGTGAAAATTGCCTTTCTTTTTCTAATATAGAATGAAGGGTTATAACACATTCATTAACTGTGTTAGTTTCCGTATGTTCGTTTATTTTGGATATTACGTAATGAAATAACAGAGAAGTATTTGAAAATAAGTCTCTGCTATTTCGACAGAATTTATTTCAAACGCTTACATTTCAACAGTAATGTAAAAATTGAAGAAATAAATTAAGTACAATTTGAGGTTCTGACGGAGGTGAGTACGAAGATGGTTGTCTTCAGGGCTTTTTCTGCTGTGTACTCTGGTAGAAGTTTACAAATGTTTCAGTGGGCCTTGCTTCCTCCATCATCAGGGTAATCAGTCCTCCTTATGATGGAGGTAGCAAGAAATGGCCTCTATAACGTTGGAAAACTTTTACTAGACAGCTTAAACCTACAAGGCAGCCATCTTCGTAACTGGAATTTTTTTTTGTGTAATGAGAATCGTTTTAAGGAAACATTCTGCATAAGATATTTATTGTTGGGTGTCGTTACATTTTTGTGTCCGTGTGTATTTGAGACTTTTAAGATACCGATGTTACTAAATATTTGATAATTCGTTATTCGGAAATAATTCTGACTCCAAACAATTATTTCAAGAGGCTTGCTCTAACTATTGATACCAGGAAGTGATACCGCTGATTAAATAAGTTGTGTGCTCACGTGTGCACGCTGAAACTAGCTTTGCGCGGTGTCTGTGTGATCAGTAAACTACAGGGGAACAAATAATGCATCCCTGCTGGAGATTAAAGTGTTGTGAATGAAGTCAATTTCCTCCGGGCTGTTTTGCATTCAAATTAGGTGATCCCACTCTCTTGTCTGTAATGAACAATTCTAATCAACCCATTACTACGAGTTTAGACAGACAACACGAAATCCACCAGCGAGTACTATTTATGTGCAGGGAACATGACTTTAATAAATACAGTTCATTAAAATTCCGTACACGAATTGATTGGAAGACACAACTTGAGGTCAGAGCTGATGGCAGTGTAGGTATAAACCGACGTTTCTGGGGAACATGCTGCCTCTATCTTCTACCTTCAGCCGGCCTACCATTTACTTTGTTAATATAAATATTCTGAAACCAATTTTGATCGTCACAGATTTTGAGTTGTGAGAGTGTACGCTCCTGGAATTAAGTTGTGTAAACATTTTAGACTGATGTACATAATTAATTGTTTACGAAGGTGACATATTGGTCGCAGAACGTGCTCAGATTGGATGTGTCATAGGTCAACGTATGAGTCATGTAGCTCTGAAAGTGGTTTGAAGGTTCAAAACTGTTCGTGGGACGCAGATAGACCGAGCGACATGAAAGTACCCTACTTTGTGGGTTATGTTTACTAGGGGATACCAGCTCACTCACTGAAAATCGTTTGATTAGAAAGGTTAACTACCCGTGGGGAAAATCAGCTGAAACCCACAATATATTTTGTCTCCCGTCTCGTTATTGACGCATGAATAAAACCACGCGGAAACACAAATATTGTTTTTCGTAACATTTTCCAAGATCTTTCTTGGAAAATGTTTCATTATTTTATTTCGATACGGACAGCTATCACAGACATTGAATTTGTACAATAAAACTGACGCTTACCGTAACCCGTTCATACTGTTAAGATAGTCCTTGAGATTTTAGGTTCTCACGGAGGCGACTGCGATCTTGGAAGGCTCGGAGCTGACCGGCGTTACAGAGATTCATATTGTCTGAATCTTCGCCTTGAAGATACAATCTTCAACGTTTTTCCTCCTTTTCGTGTTTTTTTGATGCAGGTCGCATAACACGACGTTCAGAAAGAGGTCTCTTTTAAACACGAACATACGAACGTATGAACCATCCAGTTTTATAAATGGCGGGCCTTCGGGGGCCTTGCTGTTAGTTTCTGAAGAAATGCTCGTGAACGGACAACCGATTTGCACCAGAATTGGTATGCTTGGTTATTAAAACCCGAAAAATAACTCAAGAGTTTCTAAACTCATGAAAAGAGTCCTGAGTTTGATTCCCGGTGAGGACGATTTCTATAACTCGGAAACTAAACATTATAGAACAACAGCTCAAAGAACAAATTTGTTTGTTTTGAATGTGAGTTTATAGGAGGAAAGCCTCCAGGAAGATTTAGGATTTAAGAATAATAACATTTTTTTCTCTGATGTTGAGTGATAACGTATCGAATTATATAATCAATTATCGGGTAGTAAAGATTAATACGAAATGTGGGCTAATCGTTTGTCGAATTTTACTCTGCTAGTTATGGAATACAATTTAGATAAGCTTGTACTTCAAAGTGTTAAGGGATCTATTTTGATTGTTTCTTGGAATTATCAGCTATTATTTGTCCGCATGAGCTGCGTCTAATTTCGAAAATACACTAATGAAAATTATTCAGAGTATTGCCCATGGTCATTGTAACAGTTTGCTGGTGTACATTTTGATAAAACCCACAAATGTCGAAATAAAGTGGAAACGTATACAGACCTTTTGTTCCAACAGTGATTCGATGAATGCTTAGTGATGATTCATCACAGATAATATCACCCAGATTAAATGTTTTATACTCTACACTCGTTTTCGATAAATTGAAATTCGTGGATATTTCGTTTTGATTTATCGATATTTGAAGTCCTGTTTTTTTTATATTGTATGAAATTGTTTATTCATGTACGCACACAAAACTCTGTTGATTGCAAACATGCGTGTTGTTTTAAGAGAAAAAAATTGAAGCTATTGTATGTAAATGACTAGCAAACAGCACTGGCCATAACTTTGGCAACTGTAATGAATGCTTTTAGCAGCTATAACTACTTGAACATCAGGTCTTTCGGTCCCTGCCGTCTTTATCTTTGCATTGAACAGAACTGTAATTCTTATCTAATGTATGAAGTTTAAAAATTAAGTTTAATAAGTTTTAAAAGTTTTGTGACAGAATGTGCGTAATCATTATGTCTGACTCACTCAGTTTTAAGTTTTGTTGGACTGAAACCGTGATTGTTCGATAGTAAGTTTTACTTCCTTCTTCAGGTGATCAGTGGACTTAGTAAGATCTTAATCTGTAGGCCACTTTCATAAAAGTGTTTTAATCAAGATTCTTTATGTATCTCCTCATCTGAAAAACGTAGGATTTGAACAATTACTACACTGTTAAATTGAATTAAAGTAAATATATGTTTCTTCTGGTATAATTGTGATGAGATTAAGAGTTATGAAGTCCAGGTGTATCGAGTTGTAAGCGGACAGACAGATTAGCAAACATTTTCCCTAAGTTTGATTGTTTATTTGTTTTCATTTAGATAAATCATGCTACGTATCTCTTTAATGTTAAACTAAAATGACACTTAAATCCTTCTTGCTTAAGTTTTACCACATATCTGTCGATTATGCAGGCAGGTAATCGACAGAATAGCATTACACATCAGCTCTCTCCTTTAACTTATTCCTGGAGGAAAGAACGGAAATGGGATCTTTCCCGAAAGCTGATATCAGACTAATACGCGCATTACTGAAATCTACTTTGAATATAAAGCGAGTATGAATTGACGATCGGTTGGCTTGCATAGCTTAACGAATAATTTAACTCGTTATGTATCAAAATGACTAAACGATAACCAGAATTTTAATGGAATTTAAGATTGGTTAGTTGTAACCAGACGATTGGGGTAGGTCTGCAAGTTTCCATGCTTTGTCGTTGCTGATTTGAAAATCGTTAACTAGATTATGTTGTTCCCCCCCCCCCCCCCCCCCTCCAACTTTTTCCAACGTGTTGAAAGACTCGTGAAATTGCTCTGAGGTGCAAACATTTTCTCTCGTTGTTGTCTTTAATTAATTTCGTGTTGGCTTACCTATTAAGTTTCTGTGCAAGCTTTAGGCTTCTAGCTAATGCAATAATTATGTAATAGCCTTTTGTTAAGTCAGACCATGCCTACGTCACAAACCGCATTTCCTCGATAGCTGTTTGTGTGCGTGTTCGAATCCTACCAGGACATAAATACCGCTTCTGTGGTTTCTTATTCATGTTAATTTTTCTGTCTAGTGTGAATTATTTAACGACGTTAAACTCCTTACTTTATATGACCTTGAAATGTAAGCTGGTATGGAATAGTGGCTTCGGGCGGATGTGCAACGAGAAATCATGGCCTATTTAACCCTTTAAAACCCTGTGGTAACTATATGTACCACTACTTCAACAGTCAGTAACTCTTTATTTTGTGTTTTTGTGTTCTGACCTATTCTCACTGTAAACACGAATATAGAACTTATAAAGCTAAAGTGTTACAAGCTATGGTTAAGATGTGCAATAATTCTCTCTGGTTCTGAGTGGTAAGAAATTAGTTTGGGTAAAGACATGTTAATACTACAGTGATCTGCTCAAAGCTGTCTTTCGGGTTGTTGCGCCGAGTAACCCCCTGGATTGTAGATCGGCTGCTAAATACGTTCGTCATTTAATAAGAAGTGTAAAACAAATGAAAATTATCAAATTTGTGTGTCGATAACGATTCCAAGACGAGGGACTTACGTGTGGTGAAGATAAGCTGTTTGAAAGGTAATAAGGTACTGCAGCCATAAGAAATAGCTGTTTCCAAATTGATTTAAGTCAGCGTTTGAATGACTTACGCGTCTGTTTGGATTCATATGATCATTAATTAGTCAGGTAAAGTGTGTAATTGTCCTGTTTTGTTTTCTACGCAATCACAAGGTTTCATTTGGTAACTTCTCTTTGTGTGTAAGACTGATACCGTTAAATATTTACCTGCTAAGTGGATCTACCATTGTTATTTACATTATATTATAATTTATTTATTTCTAAGACCTTTGGAATGTTCTCTTGTATATATAATGCACTCCGTCACAATTCCGTACGATAACGGTTTGAAAATACGAATGTGACCTTTATGGCAGAGTTGCTATATTTGCCTTGCTGTAATGAACTGAAAATATTTGGTCGTTCTGTGCCATTACCGATAGCTTTAATTTGTTAAATTGAACCCCGTTCCTCTTGGCGTACGGAGTTCTGTTTTTGGACAAGAATATTAGGTACACGTTGTTAACAAAGTTACGTCTCTACTGAGAATAATTTTTTTTTGAATCGAAAGCAGAACTTTTAGCCTCCATAGACAAATACTGTGTTCGGAATTGAGTAAGTATGTGAGTTTGGGGAGTGACAAGTAATTACTATTTAAACAATACACTCGCTTTCACGCGGACCTGTCGGTCGGTGAAATATGGGCTCTCAAGTTCCCGCTACTTCGTCAGAATTGAACGAAGCCAACTTAGTACGACGGAGTATGATAAATCGTGCCTCACGTGTAAGTACATAATTATGTAAATTGCAGCGTACAAAATTAAATAATGATTCAGATATTTTTTTATAAATGTTAATTATGTCATTTGTTTTGTGTCATGTCGGAGATTATATTCCGAGCTGGTAAGGAGGCTGGTCAACAAATAGACGCGTATAAAGCTATTTACTTGGTAATGACTTGCGTTCAGAATACATGGCGTATTTGAAGGTGACTGGCTTCTGGGACGTAGTATCTTGCACTTTTGTAGACATTGATCGAAATTTCAGAGGAACTTACTGCCTTCATCATCAAGATGTTTTTAGTCGTTGAGGTGGTCAAGGAATTCCCTGCCTGTTGTAGTACACTAATGTTCATTACCGTGTTCACAAGAGCCTGCAGACCAATGCATTAACTAACAAACTAACTAATTAGATGGGTTACCGAACCCGAAGGTTCATCACCGAACTAACCAAAGCCCTCCACCGGACCCTGTCCTGGGCCAACAAAATCCAGTCTCCTTCAACTCCTATCTCCCATAGATCCTCCTGAGATTATCCTCCCATCTACGTCTAGGTCTCCCCAGCGGTCTCTTCCCCTCAGGCTTTCCAACCAATACCCGGTGCACACCTCTTGTGCCATCCATTCGCGCTACATGCCCAGCCCATCTCATTCTTCTCGACTTAATCACCCTGACAATATCGGGGGAGGAGTACAAATGTTTAAGTTCGTCATTATGCAGTTTTCTCCATACTCCATCGTCTTCTCTCTTAGGCCCAAATATCTTCCTCAAACACCTGCAATCTGTGTTTCTTCCTCAGAGTGAGAGACCATGTTTCGCACCCATACAAAACAATAGGCCACTGCACTTGGAATACAAATTTGAATTAAAAGTGTATTGTAATGTTAAACACGTACAGCATGCCTTATTTGTTGATAAGGTAGCTGCCTTTACATTTGTTAGTTACCTGCCGAAAATCTATCATCGTGCGAGATAGCCGCCAAACTGTGACGTTTCTGTACCGGACTCTAACAAACAACCTGTCAGACAGAACTACTTTCTATGTGGCATGTGTCAATAAACACCATCGTCATTATACCGCCACCGTCTTTATTAAACACGTACTTCAAAGTTGGCCTGCAAATGGCATTTCCTATAATTCAGAGTCTTCAACCTTTTTATTTTAAAATATCAAGGAAATTCGTTACCTCCTCATAAACATAGCATTCAAACTAGAGCCATATATAATCATGGCCAAGGGTACAATTATTATATATTAATGGGAAACAACAGTTAATATTCAACGCTGAATTTGTTATTCCGTGTCTTAATTTTGATTCCCTTTACATATTTTGTCTTCACATTTTGTTTCTTTACATCTTTTACAGATACTTTTAAAACTTTTATTTTTTTTTATTTGTAGTGTTCTGTCTGACGACAAGTCCATATGAACAGGATCCTTCGATCCTTTTCTCGGACTGGGACCTGTTCATATACGTTCTTGGCAGATGATCCAGAAGTGGTTTGCCATTGCCTTCTTCTGTGTGTGAATGGAGTAATTGTTGGGATGCCACGGAGGAAAACTCCGTGTTGCCTAGACCACGGCCTTGCCCAACACAAGTTATAAATTCGGGCACCGCCGGGAATCGAACCCGAGACCCCAGGATTACAAGACCAGCGTTCTAACCGCTAGACCACCGTGGTCTGCCCACTTTTAAAACTACTTAATGGTTTTAAAACATGTTAAATACAGTATTATGTCATGGTTAGGACAATGGCGATGATACGAACGTTTACCATGGTAAGCAGTTCAGCATCCTAGACGTCAGTTACCAATATTTCGAATTACCAGTGCTCGGTGAGTGATTTGCTTCACTGAGGCGCGTTAAAATCACTTTGTGGAGTGAAACGACATGACGTTCTCTGGGAGTACCTTTCGTGTTAGTTTAATTCAAGGTTTCCCTTTGCTCACATTGAAATAAAATGCGCGCCTCTGTGTTCATTATTTCCTAGAGAAAAACTCTTCACAGACGTAATTCCTTCTGCCTCCTGATGGGTGGTTTAGCGTAACGTGGATATTATGAACTACATTTGTAAAAGTGTGTTCAAGTATACTGAACCTCCCCTGGGATATTCTCTGATATTTAATGCTTAATGTGGCAAAGTTAAATTCGAAGTCGTGTGTCTTATGGGATCTGCAGTAACTGATTAAAAGTGTTGGGACTGAGTTGAAGGGAGGAAAACTTTCATTGGCAGTGTGCCGAACCTTAATTACTTAAAACCAGTTCATAACGAACTCAGTTACACACTTGTAGTATCCGTACATTATTCAGTGTCAATCAGAACGGGTAATGAACCTCATGTCACACGGTCCGTTTCCAGAAGTCTCTCAGCTAGAAAAAAAATTACGATACCCGAGTTTTACTGATCCCGAATTATTGAACATTTCAAATCAAGTCTGACTAGCCTATTTATTTATTAGATTTTTTTAAAATTTACCGTCACATTTACACCTCGATCTTTCAAGTGGACAGTTTACTTTAGATTTCCCGACAAAAATTTGTTAGTCACTTCTCATTCCTTCTACATACCTTGCCCTTCTCACGACCGAGCCTAATAATATTTGGTGAGCATTAAACGCTATGAGGATACACAAAATTTAAATTTTCTATTTTCTATTGTTACATTGTCGCTCATAGTTCTAAATATAATCCTTAATACGTCGATTTCATGTTTAGTTAATGCAAAAATCCATAACAAAGAATAAACAATTAATATTTACGGTGCAAACTTCATAACGCAAACTCTTTTATAAAAAAAACTGACAGGAACTGATATTATAATTTAATTTTTCTAAGCAGATTAGTGACTATACGTGATATCTACTTAAACGTTTAGTAGACCTGCGTTTTGCTTAAAGTTTGCTTATGGATTTCAGATATTCTCAGAATAAACAGCGATTATTTCCTTAAACAGCGTTAACCAGTTGATCTTTGTAATGGTGAAGTGTTGTGTTTTCTTCGCGGTACGGACTGAATTATTAAATATTATTCAGACGAACTATGATTCTCAGAATAAACAGCGATTATTTCCTTAAACAGCGTTAACCAGTTGATCTTTGTAATGGTGAAGTGTTGTGTTTTCTTCGCGGTAAGGACTGAATTTTTGAATATCGTTTAAAGTAACTTTGAGCTTCAAATGGTTTAAATGTGATTTTGTTCTGGGTTGAAATGTGTGTGTGTATCTTTGATCAAGATGCGTACCGAGTGTTCTAGGGGTGAGTGAATCATGACAAACCCCACACTTATTTTTTGTATTTCCGTTGCGTAAATGCGAAAGGCCTCATGGCACCCTCATGAAGTACCAGCTTCCACGTACATTTTATGTTCTCGTCGTCTGTTCGCCGCTTTAATTATTATACACCCACAAACATTAACAAAAGTGAACCGCAGAACAAAACACATCCCTTTTTGTACTATATTATAATCAAAAGCTTAACATTTATTATACTTAGTATTGAATGGACTTTTTTTTAGCCCTCCGAACATAAATATAATGAAACTGCTCTACAGTTAATGGTCTGAAAAATATGACTCTCTGGAAATTGTATAGACAATAGGGAGTTAAGTGGAATGGGACAATTACACTGATGAAACATTGGGCTTGACGGTGATTGATTTTAGTGTCATTCTACGCATGCGTAATTATTATTGTACTATGTAGGTCATACCGTTGAAGTGTCGCTAATCGAAACCGCTATTAGCAATTGATTATTTTAAAACGTTTTGATTATAAAGTAAAAAGTAAATGTAAATCAATATAGGCGCTTGGGGGGGGGGGGGAGAGCAGTATGGCCGAATCCACCTTGAAATCGCCATTGATTTTAAACTTTTGAACTTTTAAGCATGGTTTGTATCTAAATAGTACTTAAAAATTAATATCTTACCCTAAATAAAAACACACTTGTTTTCAATTACAAATAGCAACGCTGTTTACTGTAATAATCCTGTGGACCCCGTAAGAGGCGCTCTGTGAATAAAGATTTACAGGCCTGATATTCTATTTCACCTCCTTCTGATCATTAATTCAATTCAATTCTTTATTATTTGTGTCAAATAATATTTTTACGTATGTACACAGAATTGATTAATGCCATGTGATTTTATTCGTGTAAAATGGGAATTATTAATTACACGTCTGTTTGATTTTTAATTAATTTAGCCTGTATGGTAAATTTTGACCGATGTTGTTCATACATTAAGACATAGAATAATGCAATGTGACAGACCTTTAGTAGTTCGTGTGGGGGTTGTAAGGATAACCGGGAGGGGTGGGGGTTGGTTTCACAGGCTGAAACAATAATCATATAACACAAGTCACTCGGGGATGTATTGTATTCAAATTCAATTCTAGGTTGATTTTGGGGGGAGTGCGGTTGTTTCAACTGTCTGCTGGTGGGAGGCCCTGAAGCCAGGTGTTGTACCCACCTGGCTGATATTGACTCTAAAAGTCACGCATGTGTAGGTTATGGAGTGTGTAATACATGTGCCTTCGTGCGTGGAGGGAGACCACTCAGTGTTTAAATGTCGTAAGTACGTGACTCACTATAAGTTAATATTTCTTAATGAATTTTCACTCGTATAGGAGTTTTCGCTGCTTGAAACGACTGTCACATAAAATATTTATTTATAAACGATAAGTTATGTGCCAAAGTTAACCTTATCAGAAATAAGATTAAGTTTGATGACGAGAGATGAACATATCGTTAGATATCTCTGCTGTTATTTCTAGAACTTTTTTTAGTAGCCTCTAAAATCTTTTGTATTTTTGTTGAGAAAATTTATATTTCCTCCAAGCAAAATATCACCGTCATTATATACCGGAAACAGGCGTGTTCCATTCAGTTCACATTTCTCTGACCTTCTGATGGTGAATTAAAAGAATTTGAAAAGTATTTTTGCACAATCGAATTTTCTGTGCTGCATTTTCCAATAAAATTTCTAACTGTAATCCTAAAGTATATTACTCTGCTTTATTAACTTCTCTTCTAGCCCTTAAGATAAAACCTCTAAAGTATTAGACTGTATATATATATATCTTAAATTAATCTAATTAACGTAATACTTATTTTAATGAATGCTAACCAAAGTACGTCTGTTTTGTTTCAGGTAAAGACCATTACGTGACATGAAGACGAATTTTCTTTGCTAGGAACTGCAAAAAAAGGTACTTGAGAAAATGTTTCTTCTCCTTTTTACTACGTTAATTATTTTTATAGACTACGTAATGTGGCAGTTTTTGGCTAATGCTTGAGATCTTATTTAAAACGAATGAGTTATACGTATGTGCTTATTAAATTAGGAAAGATAATTATTAAATCCAACACGTATATGAATGCAGATACTTTTATCCTTACAGAAATCAAATAACCAGAGACGCTCGCCTGTACGTCACATCCTGACACGTACTACTACTCACTTCAAAACTATCTAAACTTATTTCGTGTCAATTTTAGTCTTTTTTAGCCTCTAATAGTCTCCTAGTAAGTAAAGATACGTCCTGATGATGGAAGCAATAAGCACCTCTGAATCATTAGTCAACTTCTATACGTCACAAGTCCCAGGAGGCTTCTGTCTTATTATTACTTTGATAAATTTCCCTAAATTCCCCTATTATTTCCGTGTCTCGTCTGTTCATCATTTTAATGCAGATCCGTCACGAGTCCTTTCCACCGCGAAAACAGACACAGCTGTGTAACACTAGTGATGAGAAGTGTACTTAATGGGATTTGTGTTTTTGATTCACTCATTCACGCAAAATAAACGAGTCATTGAAACCGTGTGTGGTATTATCACTTGCTTTTGTTTTGATGGACGGTTAATTCAATGTGTTACTATCATGCGTTACCACTAACTCTACAGCGTTCAGTTATACTTAAATTGCATTCATTATGCGATGTAGTTACTGATTTCGTTTTAAAATTACGAATTAATAACTTCTAAGTTATTAATACTAAAGTAATAATTGTTTAATTTTAACCGTCTAATCACAATAAAATATTTTATTAAATATTAAAATATTATTACTACAATTAACATTTAATATTTAAATATTAAATGTTAATTGTAGTAATAATAATTTAAATATTAAATGTTAATTGTAGTAATAATATTTTAATATTTAATAAAATATTTTATTGTGATTAGACGGTTAAAATTAAACAATTATAATCATCACAATATGACGCAACATTATCATCTCACTAAAGTAATTATTCTTTCACAGTGTAAAAAATATAGATATTATGAACGTAAGTAAAGCTTCTGATTGTTTGTTGCATTGTCTCCACTCAGCTAACTTATTTTCTAAACAGTTCCTTGTACTTTGATGCAGAATCGTTAAACAATGTTAACATCGCAAGAAAGATGAGTTAATTTTAAGAATTTGATATCAAATAGGTGTGAGTCAAATTAAATTAATTTATTTTAAATAAAATGGTATACTTAGTTACACCTGCAACTCCTTTAAGTAATCTTCCACAGAAGTTTCTTCTGATTTATAGAACGTCCCATCCTTACATCAGATTTTACCTAGACAATATTTCAAGCTCTCACGACAGCGAACATGAAAATGTCTGTCTTCTGGGATATGTGCCATGTAATCTGGTAGAAATTCACAGAAATTTCAGAGATACTTAATCTTTCCATTATCAGAAGCTTGTTATAATCATCTTCTTACTCGTCGCCATGTAAACCTAAAACGTTATTAAATTGAACGTCATCTGTAGTATGAACTAATATAAATTATACAGAAAAATATATTATTAATTTAAGAAGATTAATACATAATTCTTAATAATGTCATTGTGCATTAAAGCACTTGAAAAAAATACTGAACGTATTTTACAAAGTACTTATTATGTAATATAAATTATAAGCTTACTTACAGAAAAGGTAAATTTCTCCCCTGGGACAGTAGATTATTCTTACAAATTACTTTCTGTAGCGGTGCTAAAATGCCCCCAGTAACAACGTATATCTGCATGCCCATAGGCATTTGTTATGTGCGTGGTGTATAGTCGATAACTATGACAAACATACCAAATGTGTTTGTCTTTGTGTCCAGGCAGGAAGTAAACACGATAGGGAATTTGTGGAAACACAACCCCCCCCTCCTCTCGAAATATATATCAAAAGGGGATACAAAATATGAACACATCGGTACGAAGGGAAACTTTATACAGAGTGTCGCGTAAGTCCATGGACAGTACTCGCTTTCTCTTAATCTCAGTTATGTGTGATTACGGTCAGTACAAACGAACGTGTGCACATAATTCTGCCTCTGTGGCCATCTGAGAGCCGAGATGTAAGCTTTTGACTCTTTAAAGCCTAGTGGTAAAGTTTTAAATTACTTGCTTTAACAGTTACTATTTTATTTATTTATTTAGTGTTCTGTCTGACGACAGGTCCATATGAACAGGATCCTTCCATCCTTTTCTCGGACTGGGACCTGTTCATATACGTTCTTGGCAGATGATCCAGAAGTGGTTTGCCATTGCCTTCTTCTGTGTGTGAATGGAGTAATTGTTGGGATGCCACGGAGGAAAACTCCGTGTTGCCTAGACCACGGCCTTGCACAACACACTTTATCACTTTAAACAGCGATTATTTACTTAAACAGCATCAAATAGTTAATTTTCGTGATGGTGAAGTCTTGTGTTTTCTTTGCGGTACGGACTGCACTTTTAAAATATTCTCTACAGGAGATTCTTTGACTTTATAGGGTCATGTACTCAGTATGGAACATAGTCAGGATTGAACTGTTACCGCGTACAGTGAAATCGAAATTCATATGTTGAAGATTTGAATAAAGGAGAAGAATATTAATAATCGTAATAATTTAACATCAGTGCCAAGTGTTCAATGTTAATTAACAAACGTGCGATATGAAATTTATGTAGAGATGGGGCGAGAACGTGTATTGTCAGCATTACATCAGTAAATTATTGATCTATTCGATTTTGATTCCTGACGGCCGTGTTTTATTGTACCATTATGACTCCCCCTAGATTTGACACAACAACAAAAAACTCGTGCTCATTAAAATTGTGTTTCTAGTGATTCAGCCTTTCCTGCATAAATATATCACAGTGAGGGTTGGTTATAAGCCATTTCCGTTTTGAATGAAATACAAAAGTCAAACAGTCGCTGATGTTAACACAAACTTTTGTCCTGCAACACTTCATAAGTAACGAGTGGACATATTTATTGTACGCATGAAAAATATTTAATAGTGTATCTGAATTTCGGAGCCTGAGATGTAAATTTATAGTATTAATAACTTCTTCGCTACAATAGATGAATTTATCCTTATCAACCCACGTAAGTATTTTAAATTTCTGCAGGACATTGGAAAATTAACTTAAAATTCAGAAGTTAGACTTTGCTCACTTAAGCTGCCTTATTAATTCTGGAATGTAGTAAAATATAGAATGAGTGTTACTAAAGATTCTCTGCATGGCATGCAGCGATAAATGTTTCGTTCATTTTAACGACATAACGCTTGTACCTATCTGTTTAAACAGCCCACACTTTTGCGTGACGTTATTGACGATACTTCACAGTAGACTGACATATCAAAGTAATTTATTCTTCTTGAAAAAAGCTCGGAAATTACTGATTTGTATCATTTTAACATTAAAAATTAGCAACACTTATTGTCTTGTGAAAATAATGTATAATTCCACTAATTAAAACAAGGTAATATCAGCAATGTTCAAGAAACAATTTCCTGTCAGCGTAATAATTCCTAATTCACGTATCTGTCTCATTATTACACATATTATTTTATCTGTAAAGTAACTAGGCATATGCATGAATACGCATAATAAAGCTGATGTTAACAGTTTCCAACTAAACTGGTTTTAAAATCGTCACGGAAAAATATAATTTCCAGTAACAGTATTTGTTACAGCGTGATTAAAATAATATACGAAGTATTTACTATAAATACACGTAGCCTGCCATTAATCAAAACCGTACGAGTTTTCGAATTTGGGTGTGCTCTTACATACTAAGAGGGTACATGAATCTTTATCTTGGTGCTTGAAACACGTCGTACAAAACATTGGGTAAATGTATATTTACTGAAACTTAACTTAAATAAACAAGGACAGTTTTTAATTTCCCGAGGTACATAGGTTAAATTGATCCAAGACCGTCACATGTAGGATTTGTTTCTTGTGTCGTATAAATTGACCGGAGTTTCGAGGTGATGAATCTTTGCCCAGATGGAAGCAGTAACCTAACCTATGAAGGTCTTCCAGTGTCTACAAAAGGACGCAATGTCTCAGAAGACACTCGTTTTCATATAATTCTTGGTAAAATTTAGTTTCCCTGTGGAGAAAATGATTCCCAGTATTGATGTAGGTAACTGAAGATTAGGTAAATGTTAGTCTTAATTTTTCTACATTTGATTTCGAACGTTTTAAAATGCTTTCTTCAACAGGTGTGTAAATAACTATTTCCTTTAACTTTTTAGAAATATATTTCCAGGAAACAGTTGCTTGCAAAACACGAAATGGAATGTACGTGGCTTGTATATGTTTGGTGTACATCCTTGCGGCTGTATTGTGTTCCTCCTGTTCGATACCATTCTGGGGGATTTTCCCCAGTAACTGAAATCGTGTCAAGTGTTCTTCTGTTAGAACCATTTCTGAGGAGTCGCTTATATTTTCAACAGATAAGTACAAACATATTAATGTGAGTCTTTCATACGAATCTGGTTTAATATTTACACTGAAGTTCGTAGATTTCTTATATTCAATATTTTGATTTACGAAGTGAGTAGTCTCAGAGAAGTAAACAACATTACGTTAGGTGAAATTTTGAATGAAGTCGCTGTTATTCATAACACTTCGTACAGTTTCACCATTTAACTCCTTGAATTCGCGATACCATACCGGGGAGGATGGGAAAAGGAGCGTCTTATAGAAGGTTCCCAGGCAATGCCTGTTCGTCTTTCTGATAAGGTCAGAATGAGAGCGAATACTTTATGATGGTAACAGCGGAATTTTGACTTTAAAACCAGAAGTTAGTCTAAATTATACTTACAAATTTAGTTGTTGCAATAGAGAAAACACAAAACTTCACCAGTAAAAGATGTGATGAGTAATGCTGCTTAAGGAAAAACCACTGTTTTTCAGCGAGAATGATTCAAAATCCATAAATACATTCTGTGGGAGAAATGTACTTACTGAAAGTCGAAGCAGATGGTACATATAATTAACATTAGGCCTTGGAAGTTTAATAATCAATGTAAAAAAATTCTATGGTCCCGCAGTACATAACACCACCAGCTTGAAACGTAGTAAATCAGACTACTTTGTAGGGTAGTAGTTGTGTTGGGAAATCAGAGGGGATTTGGACCTCCAGACCACAGTCAGCTAGGAGGTGTCGGCTGGACACATCAGAAGCTAACAGAGAAAAACCAGAATGTCATAGGCGCCTTCTCTCGAGGTCTCGCTGTGATATACTGCCTCTGAGTGTGTTATTGTTCCCGGTCACTTCGGACTTCGATCAGCTCGTTCTTATTAATCGAGTCGCTTGTTTTTTGCATAGGGGAGTGGAGCTACGTATCCACGTATTCTTGTCATTATATCGAGTTGGATAAAAGCTTCAAGCTCCAGCCGTGTTATCCTCGGAGAAACTATATCCTTTAACTTTTGTGTGCTTTAAAATGCTGCTTATCAGATTAAGATTTGTAAGCTGAGAGAGAATTTTTTTTAATGTAGTCAAATTGAAAGAATTTATATCAACCGTTGTATTGATGAATGTATTGGTTTAAGCTGACCTGTGGTTACAGTTACTTTCCGCTTCGTGATAGTTAAAATAGAAGATTTTTGGCAGTCCGGCAAAAATTTTTGTTAAAATGCGGAAGAAACACGAGAATCAGTGATGTCTCTTCTCCGAAGCGTGTAGTGGATCCATGGCTATAAATCTCACTTTCCTTGAACTTTGTGACTTTATGTGTCGTACCGCTTAGTTTTGTGGTTTGTCAGACGCAGCGTGTATTATTCTTCTTCTCCTTCCTACTTTTTATAACGCCTTCGTTCTGTCTCAAACGTCACCTGCAGATCCAGCGAGCCATCGAGAATCTTTCCGCCATCTGTCACCTCTGAGCTCTCCTTGATCCGTTGGTTTACCTCGTGCGATTATCTTCATGCTTCAAATTTTAACTCTTTTTATATTTTCTTTTCACTTTTGTCTACTCGACGTATCTGCCTATTTTGCATATCTATCTATCCTTTGATGCATTACTATGTTTAATTTATAAGACTGTAGTAGGCACTTCGTGTCCGTCACGTAAGTCGACGTTACCTGCCTTAAGAAGATATCTCACGCACGCTGAATGCTGAAGTGAATTGCCCGTTTTAACTCTTAAACTTGGCCATCACTGCTATCTGTTCTTTTCGACGTAACAGACATATCTAGAATCGGTATCTCCTTCCCCTGAAGTGATATTAAATTTTGATAAAAAGGCGTTTTAAAATATCATTTTTGGTATCCACTGTTATGATGCTGCAGACAGAGTAATGGATCTTTGTTTCCATAAATGTTATGGAATATCAGGGGCAGCTGAACGACTATTAGATTCTCAATAAAGACTCATTCATGGAATTTTATAAATGCATTTACTGGGGGATTAGAATGGAAACACGATTTTAATCGCATCAATTTACGATCTGATTAAATATAATATTTGATATTTTGCAGTATTTTTTCAGTAGCTCTGTCCGTATTATATTCTATCAAATTTATTTTATTCTGTAATCCTTGTGAGTATTGTAACAATCATGGCCAATGCCAAATAATATTCTCAGAGTTCTTTTTGGGGAAACTAATTCATCTTTCAAGGCGCCAATAATGTAATGTATATTCTTTACAGTTTTGCTTTTGTTCTTTAACAACTGAACAATTCTCTCAGGCAAAGCTTGCCAGTGTATAAAGACGTACAAAGTACCTAACATTACCGAAACGTCATGTGGCCAAATCATCTCACATGTAACAGATGACTGTGGAGAAAATTACAGAAAAGGGGGCTAGTGTAAATCATTGCAGTAGAATTACACCGTTACCACTTACACAGAGACGAAAAAAAAATGTAACCGGTTAAGATAATCACCACATAAATCAGTACCAGTCCCGCCTTTTAGACCGATCCGTTTTTTTGGTTACCCGTATTGGTTTAAGCCAATGTTTTATATTCCAGTACCATTGAAAATGATACAGACTCTCATTTGTTTGAAAGTGTCTGTCTTCTTGGATCTTGCGGTGTTTATTTAGTCTGGTAGAAGTTTACTGACGATTCAGAAGTTATTGCTACCACCGTCATCAGAGCAGTCCCCCAGAAACGTCTATAAACTTGTGCCAGACATCACAGCGCAACATCCAGGAAGGCAGCCATTTTCATATTCTTCGCCGTGGGATCTTGAAGTCTCGTGCCATTTGCATGTTTTTTTTTTCTTTTCATATGAAAGTCTCGCCGCTAGAAAAGAGCACATTTTGAGGATATTGAAGTATAAAGAACCGATGAGAATGTTAAATTAGAAGAGAGAAAAAATAATAAATGGGAATTGAAACCCACAAAACGAGGAGCTTCATAAATTGTAATTGTTTAATTTTAACCGTCTAATCACAATAAAATATTTTATTAAATATTAAAATATTAAAATATTATTACTATAATTAACATTTAATATTTAAAATATATTAAAATGATGCTCTTTCTATAGAAATGTTCGATTTACAATTAATTAATATATTTTAATATATTTTAAATATTTTAAATATTAAATGTTAATTATAGTGATAATATTTTAATATTTAATAAAATATTTTAATATTTAATAAAATATTTTATTGTGATTAGACGGTTAAAATTAAACAGTTATAATAATCACAATATGACGCAACATTATCATTTCATAAATTGTGTTTTTTTCCCTGTTATAAATATTGTGATCAAATCAAGGAGCATTACCTAGATTTGACATGTAGCACGCATGAGGGAAATGATAAGTACATGGGGCTACGAAATTCTCGTCAGAAAACCTGAGGACATTTTACAGCGTTGCCGAATGCAGTTACTAATGCAAGTTTTACATCGCTATCTCATGTTGCTGATTTGTTCGCTTATATCAGAAGATAATGACATTCTTTGATGAAGATGTATCGTGTAGGATTATACGTGCTGTGAATATAAATTTTACGTGAGTTCACGTTTATCTGAATTCAGCTCTGTCGTGTCAGTTCTGTCTACCCTTCCTGAAAGCAAATGATGGCAGAGGTTGTACCACTGC
The DNA here is from genome assembly GCF_977971745.1 of Zootermopsis nevadensis. Taxonomy (NCBI): domain Eukaryota; kingdom Metazoa; phylum Arthropoda; class Insecta; order Blattodea; family Termopsidae; genus Zootermopsis; species Zootermopsis nevadensis. The sequence goes on from NW_028259143.1 coordinate 2,914,485, forward strand.
TGGGAGTCATCTTCTGGGTCCCAACTTCATTTACCTTTCAGTATCACTTGCTGTGTGATTCAACATATTTTTCCTGTTCGCTGTGTCGACGAGAAATCTTTCAACCGAGTAGGCGAATGCATGAGACAAGCTGTAGGTTTATTTTGTGAATGTTTCTGGTTCGTATCTTGGACGGATCACGGACAGTCATGTATTCCGTCATATGTTAGTAATTATTCTCATATATTTATAATATTTAAATGGAAGAAATGTTAATTCAGATCCAGTTAAATATCAGACAACCATTTTTCTTTAAGAACAAACTTTTTTGTGTCGTGGTATTAATATTTACGTAAACTCTTCTTATAATGTCACTTCTGCATATTAGTGTACCACAGAGGTATGACAGAGTTTTGAATAAAACGCTACAGACTTTTTCTTGATCCGCGTAAGGACGTTTGACGCATAATTTGAAGATCAGTAGGCTGTATCATGTCTTCATCTGAAAACCACTCTCAAGATAAGACTCTCAGGGTTCTCTCAGAGAGAAACGTCATGTCTCCAGTCAAGGGTAATCCCTTTCTGAGCCATTTGAAATTTAAAGTTTCGTTCCGTGCAGGAGACGGAAACGCTGGCTGGAAAATTTTCAGGCCAGAAGGCTCTCGGATCACGCCGGGGTCCGCGGGTCGCCCTGACATGTTCGGCCGTGGATCCACTCGGATGTCTCATTCAAATTCTCTACCGTCTTCTTTTATACGCGCCTCCGAACTTGGTACTACTTTTTATGTACGCGGAAAAGTAGACCTAGTTTCTGTTCTTTTATTTTCGTCCGTGGTTCAGTTTTTCCTTCGAATTTCATTTATCGAGCTCATCTGCAAGAAACTCTACTTAAATTTAAATATTTTAATATTGGTTCTGTTTATGATAATTATATGTACATAGATTACTTGATTTTTAAATTTAAAGGAATGTGGAGTGTTTGGCAACATTGCTGAGATATTCGATGATTTGTGAATAAGACACTGACCTTTTCAGTGGTTATGAGTTTTGGGAAAATGAAGAAAAGGATTTTTAAGAAAATTTAAATTCTGTACTTAGTCCTGTTCATTTAATTTGGACGTCAGTTAAACGTTTCTGACTCACGTGGTTTTCTGCATAAGAACTACATAAATATCCCCCTCCATTACCTACCGCGTCATTGGATTGAAATTTATTAGAATTTGAAGTGTTACTAATCATTTGATCGTCATAAATCACCGTACCTTGACATAACAGCCTAAATGCAAACCTATCAGATGTATAAACAGTAGGCGTATTCTGGTCACTTCAGAGATATAGTAGTGTAATGAAGGATAATATTAAAATTGATTTGAAATAAACTAGGTGTGTGAATGTGACCGAATTCATGTAGCTGGGCACGGGAACTTGTCCCGGGTTCTTGTAAACACAGTAATGAACATCCTGTTTCCATAAAAGGAAGGTAAATTAAGTTCCTGAGAGATTGTTGGCTTCTAAAGAAGGACTCTTGTCCACAGGATTATTTATATTGTGAGCCTGTACGAGACTTGGCGTAAGGCGAGTGGCTGTATATCCCTGTCGTTTTAAACTGATTCTTTTTTTATTTAGAAATTCGCGAAGACATCAGTACGACTTAACATTCCGACAGTGAAATGAAACGCAGAAGAACTTGATAGAAGTCCCCCGGTTACTGTAAACTTAGGGGCTGATACTGTATTCCCGCATTATACTTTCGGGAAGTCAACTGGAATTCAGTCCCGGCAACGCCATTACCTCAGAATTGTGGGACACGCGTCACAGAGTTACACATTTCGTCCTGAAACTATCTAGACAAAACATTCCCTGAAAGTAGTGTTTTTCAGTAGAACTTGGGGAATGTTATGTCTCTACTTTCTCCGTAGAGTACTATTCCCGTGGGCGAGACTTCTTGGACACACCTCGTTTTCCCATGGGATTTCCACAGAAAACAATAACAATTCGTGATGCGTCTTTTTCATCCTATTGGTCTGTTTATCTCAAACACTGAATTCCTCACACTGCCTAATCTTCTGTTATGACAGCTGATGACGTTTGAAGAACATTCGACTCTGTAACCCTTTAAAGTCCAGTGGTAATTATATATACCAGCTGTTTAATCAATATATATTTTAATTTTGTATTTTTGTTTCGTATTATTCTTAGTGCAAACAGCTATTATTTTCTGAAAGAGCGTTAACTAATTAACAATTTTTATCTCTGTAACGGTGAAGTGTTGTGTTTTCTTTGCGGTACGGACTAAATTCTTAAATATTATTTAGACGAGCTTCCCAAGTTCCAAGTTGCCACTGCAAGCTTCTCATGCAGCCCTCCCGATTTAAATTATTCAAAATTTACCACACGTTAACGCCGTCAAAATTTACCCCCCCCCCCCCCCCCCCCCTCAGTAGGAACTTCTAAATTATGTATTAAACTTCAAAATTAATAGTCTCAGCTTTCGCTAATACAAAATTTCAAAATTCCGTCTCTTATGCCAATCATCACACTAACGCCTTCACTCTTATTTTATCCTTAACAGAAGGACGAGCGGGCATTGCCTGGGGACCTTCTAGCTATAAGATGCTCTTTCTCCCCCCAGATATCGAAGTGTCTCTCACTTCTCCCCCCACCAATTTCCTCTTTCTCTCTCTATCTCTTCGACGTTCCGAGGCTAATATCAGAATTCAAAATTGTGCTCGAATCCTGTAGGACCCTGATCCGTTAATTTCGGTTGTTGTTATAAATTGTTACAGTCTCAACAATAACTGAGACAACACGACAGGGTTATAGATTTTTGAATAGGAATATTCTGTCACCAAAGCACATTTTACTTTCCTCCTTATTCTAACTTTAGAATCATAGAATATTTAATGGAATTGGGTGCTATTTAACGACATTAGAATTAGAGGAATTTCTCTGTCAGTTTAATACTGATCATTCTCACTTATGTTCGTATTGTCTTATGCATTGCTTTGTATAAACCTGAACATGTAGTAATTACTAAGATAATGTAGTGGATTATATGATGGTTCCTGCAACACTCATATGTTCTAGTATGATTACATCCTTCACAGGGCTTCATCTAGAGTCCACGTTAATACGTGGGGCTTTGTCCACGGATGAATTCCTTTCATGACTCACGACTAAGTATAAACTGTGATATAGTTACTAGTGATGAGCTTCAAGATGACAAGTCTGTGTACCAAACAAGAGAATTATGTCACAAATAGCAATAAACTATTATTACCATAATTTTCTATATGCTTGTTGGCTATGGTAAGAAAATTATATTACCAAAACACCAGCATTACTTAACATGTTTTGGGAAATTATTGACCATACGTAATGACCATTTCTAACATTAATATTTTATGACTTAAGTATGAAAATGGCCTGAGACTTTGTTTCGTCTCTTAGCACATTAAACAAACGTAATGACTATAACATTAACGTTTCGTGTTGGTGTCTGTGATTTAGACTGTGTTCTGTAATAACAAACGCGGTATTGTACAATGTAAAGTCGCCCAGATACACGCGGTATTTGATTAGGCAGTGTCAGATTAGTTAAAGCTTTCGCCGCGAGCCCGTATGGTTTTAATGTCGCCTCTGTGTGGCATCTCACCTAATACAGAATGGTTTAGAATTACGAGTGATAAATGAAGAAGGAGGCAGATAACAGACGAAAATGGCGGAAACCGAAAATGTCTTGAGAAAACAAGAAGTAGCAAAGAAATTTCAGACGTGGCGGTTTTCAATCTTCTTGTTCAGAACACAAGTCCCTTCGTACACTCTCCACTTTACCTTTCTTTTGCGCTGTGTCTACTTTAGATTCACTTAAGTGTTTCTTTATTATATCTTTTCCTTCTCCCACTTCAAAAGAGGGGTAGAAATATTTGTTTAAGGGTAAACATGCAAATACCTTGCCTTTTCTTGCAAGAATCTCTTTTCAATATGGCGAGTATCAAACACTCCGTTGAAAGCGTTGAAAGGGTCCATTTGTCTTTAGATTAGACCAGTTCATTCGTGTTTTTAAGTAGGATATAATTTATAGCTGTGTGTATTATAACCGTTGCTATGACAACGATGTTTCTGACTCGTGGTTGTATTACTCACCGCAGAACCACAGATTCTTACATGTGGTTAAATAATTGTTACATATTTCACAGTATTTTTCATTCTGTGTGGTTCTTGACGATTCTTATAATCATAGTAGAATTTTTTTTATAATTTAGAAATAAAATGGATATCTACGGGCATTCCACCGATTACCATTTTAATGTTACCTTTAAATGAAGGGGGGCTTTTTTCAGGTCACGAAATTCTGTCAGAAACAATATTTGCCCATGGCCGGAAACTGATCTCAGATTAATATTGTCGGGGAATAAACAGCCTGGAATTAAACATTACTAGAAAGCAGATAAATGTCTTCTCAGACATAAAACTGTCATTTATTGAATTCTGTCCTATGTAAATTTTAAGATCAATTTTAAAATTTTATCATTATATACCAATTTTCGCCACGGTGGTCTAGCGGTCAGAACACTAGCCTTGTAAGCCTGGGGTCCCGGGTTCAATTCCCGGTGGTGCTCAAATTTATAACTTGTGTTGGGCAAGGCCGTGGTCTAAGCATCACGGAGTTTTCCTCCGGGGGCTTCTTCCCCGGTTTCTCCGTGGCATCCCAACAATTACTCCACTTACACACAGAAGAAGGCAATGGCAAACCACTTCTGGATCATCTGCCAAGAATGTATATATGTATGAGCAGGTCCCTGACAACCTGAAGAGGTTGGAAGGATCCTGTTCATGATATATGGACCTGTCGTCAGACAGAACACTACAAATAAAAAAAATACCAATTTCATTCCAAAGTGGTCTCTAATTTCGTATTTATAGTCGATGAAAACTGGAGCAGTATTTTTAATTAGCCTGTGTTTTCGTTCCATGTTGCATCCGTTTTCTGATTAGTAAGTTCCCTTGTAAACAATGTGAGTAGATAGTAACCGGTGGCCTAATTCCCCTTTCGGCTCGTTACAGCCCACCGCATAGAATATTACTGCCCCTTATTTTAGGTTGCACAGCAACTCAGTGTTGCGAAACGTCTTCATAAGTCCCAGTTGAGTAATGGCGGAAGGAGGACGGGAAGTGTAAACAGGTCGTTATTAAAGTCTGCGGTGTGAGTGCAGTATTTTGGCAAATGTAACAGACGCCGTCATTTTACTGAAATTCGAGGGTCCTAACTTTTTGTTAACTGTAGCCGAGGAGAGGGAATATTTCGACAGAAGAGAGTTAACGGGGGGAGTCGAAATATTTCGTAGGGTGTTTCGTAATTTATACATCTCACCAAATATTAGGATTTTCAAATCCAAGAGAATGAGGTAGACGGTCCATGTAGCACGCATGAGATGAGATATGCGTACACAAATGTGGTCCGAAAAACTGAAGAGAATACAGCTACTTGGGAGACCTAGACATAGATGGGAGGGCAGTATTTTAAGAGTTTACTTAAACATGATGGATGGTGTGGAAGACTTAATTTTGTTCCAAAAAAAAGCGACAAGTAACCAGGTCACGGGACCACGGTAGTGTTCGTTCGTGATCCATAAAAGTTGTTAATATTTTATCAGCTGAGCTGCTATTAGTTTCTCAAGATGGATTCTGGTCTGTGGAGATAATTAAGACGTGATTTCTTCGAATATGGTTATGACAACTGTCTTTTGGTTGTAGAAACCAAGAAATTCTCGCCAGCTTGTTAATAAAAAGAAGATTTAACAGTGAAAAGTAAACTTGTCATAATATGCGTTTCAATTATTTGCCGGTTTGTAGGATAAAAATTACAAATAATATAAAAGGAAAATGAAAAGGTGTATTACCACAGAGCCACGTAGCTCAGTGAGGATTCATAGGTTAGGTCTCAGGTTCTCACGGCATGGGGTATGAAGGTGGCTTTCCTGTGGGATATAGTAACACGTAGTCTAGTAGAACCTGGTCGATTAAACTCATTGCCTTCATAAAGGAGATATAACCTCTGAAACGTCGGCCAATTTCTAGCAGGTTACGTGGCACAGAAAACCAGAATAAAATAGGTTAAAGATGACGTATTCAGTAAAGTCGTCGTGAATGGTGAGGATATGGAAGACAGCGGTTGTTATATGTTTAAAGGATCTCTCCTGACAGTCGCTTAGGGGGAGGGGACTGATTAAAACCACGAATTATTTCTTATTCGTAACTTCAGGCGTTTGTGCGATGTAGTTGTCAAGATGTCGTAGTCGGTCACAGGGGTCGTTGCTGTAGTTGAGAATTAATTTTTTTTTTTTCAATGTATATCAGTGTATAGGATTAAAATTAATATTTTCGGTGGATATTCAGTGTAATGGAAACTGTTCAGATGTGATCGTGTTAAAAGTTCTTCAGCACGTGTTTCGTGTTAATATATATACGAGGTGCGATCGGAAAGTTTCAAGACTGTGTCAATAGAGGGCGAACCGGATGTAGTACGAGCTTCTGCCGCTAGGGGGTGCGGCCTACATTCATAGTGAATCAGTGTGCCAGCCGGCATCATCGAATTAGCATTTGTTTCTTAGTTACGGGCGTTTTGGTAGTGCATTACACCGACCCTCCTGCGATTTCGGAATGGCGTGTGCATCAAATTTTGCCAAAGACTCGCCAAAACGTCCACGGAAACCTATGAAATGCTAAAGCAAGCATTTGGGGAGTCCGCAATGGGTCGTGCACAAACTTTTGTGTGGCATTCACGTTTTAAAAATGGCCGAACCTCTGTCGATGATGACGAGCGTTCTGGACGACCATATAAAAAATATAAAAACAAAGTTAAAACGTTTCTCGATATCAAGCAAAAAGGGCATTACGTGTGAAATATCTTCCTTCCCTTGCCTTGAATTTAACACATATTTATATTATTATACATTATGAAACACATTTTTAGTGTTCTCAAGCAGAAAATAAAATTTTATATTAAACATCCGTGTTATTTTTAGGTGTGTGATGTATAGCCTTTTTGTTTCTCGAGGCTACATTTTGTTCCTTTATCCCATAATTCCCGCAGAATTCTCCGCGTACTTCGTACTTTTTCCACCAATGCCAAACTTAATGAGTTTTCATTGTAAGTTCCTCGGAATTATCTGCGGGGGGTGTCATCATCATACTTTAAGGTAAGAGTGCGCTGCAGACCCCACCCCCTTCTCTGTCTAGAGGGAACTCATCTAGCATGCCGTGCCTTGATGCTGAATTAGCAGCGGGGTTAGCTCCTGCCTCCTCCGTGAGCTTTAATTCTCTAGCTCAGAGCATTACAATTTTCTTGCGTTTCTCCGGTGAGGATTTGGGGATTAGCTTACAAGTCTCGAAGTGGTCTCAAAATAAGCAACTAGTTTCCTTTTACCCATTCCCGACTTGGTTTCGTTTTGCGTCTTGTAACCGGGTGATGATCTGCCTTTTGTTTCGGTATTGTTTAAGACGGACGCGATAATTAGAAGGTGTTTTTGAATTCAGTAGAGAACTCCCAAAAAACTGAACACAACGGTGCGTGAAGGTTTCGTGAGACGACAGAAATTACAGAATTTCGGAATAAAGCAGAGATAAATATATCGACAGAATTTTAAATTAGATTTACAGAATCAGTGCGTACTTGTTGCAAGCGGTAAAATTTTAATATGTTTGAAATTTCCAGTCACATCACCGCTAGAAAGAATGTGGATATTTACAAAGACCTGTAAATCTTACGTGCAACATAGATAATCTTAATCTTATAAGTTGTTTTATTTTGCGAGATGTGTGTTGTTTTGTTGTGTCTTATTGTAGAACCACTCCCACCGGGTATAAACCCATGTACAGTTAATAAATAATAATAATAATAATAATTCATTGCTCAGATAGTTTCAAAGTAATAAATGAAGGCTAGACCTCTGGCCACGTGTTAGCTGTTTATACTAATAAGTAATGTATCGTACCAAAATTAATTTGGTAACTCAGTACATTTAAATTTGTTGTCGATGTTGGTGTTGTGGATTATAACGCTGAGTGAATTTGCAGGTAGATTCCATTTTCAGTCGTGAAGTTGGAGGCACTGTTTTCCAGCGTAACATTGATTATACTTACAAGTACACAAAGTTTAAGCGTGTAGGACTTCTGACGAAATAAATTATTCTCAGCTGTTCGTAATATTGAATGACATATAATTTGGGGAACATTTAAAAAGCAACTAATTAATATAAAGTGTTGAATAACATTTTATGAAAATAATATGTCAGTTTACGTGTGAAATGTATGTTAGTCGTTTAAAATATCTGAAAGTATAATTTATTTTCACATCATGGATCTGAAAAGTGTTCTGTAGAACCGATATTCATTTGCTTTTATTGTCCTGGTTTTTTTATTTTCGTTTTAGAGATACGGTCTGTTATTTAATTTAAAACCCGGGAAACGTGGTTAGTAAAATATCAGTACATTAACACTTTTTAATATTTATAAGGTGAGCTCAGACCTGAAACATTTATTTAGGTTAAAAGCAGGTTTTGAAGAGCGTGTTTATAAATAGTAGGCCCGTAATTATTTGTTTGAAAGTTGATTTGAGTTTTAGGAAAAAAGATTTACATTTGCGTCCTGTATTCTGAGTAGGTACTTAAGAATACACGCCTTAAAATTTTAAATGTTAAAAGCAAGCGTAAAGTGGGATACTTGTTAAGATCGTTTGTTAAAAGTTTTGGCAATATTTGTTATATTCTTTGTCTCAGGAAACACAAAAGTTGCTGAGAGGTTATGAAAAAATGTATTTTATATTTTGGAGAGTTTATCACCTATGGTTTGCGTTGTACATGCTTTTGAAGACGTATGAATGATTTTAAATTTTACTCAATATAAAATAAGTAATTTCCTTCAGTAACATCACAACCCAGTAAGATTTAACAGGGATGATTTAAGTTGACATTGAACAGTGCTGTTTGTTTGACGGGTTTCATTATTCATCTGTAACAAAGAACTCTCAGATTTTCTCATGTCGTAATATTTAAGAAATTCGAATATTGAACGTTGAGTATCAAATTATCCTGTTACTGACAACTGAAGTGCAATCTTTTAACATTTGATTTGATTCCTTTGAAATCGATTAAATTCATGCTTCTTAATACCATCAAATGCAGCTATTGACAATACATTAATAAATCAATTACAATAAAATTATATTGTTTCGACTTGATTACAAAGTCATCGTCAGGAACCTAATTTATATCCGGATAAAGTATAAAACAGACTGTTACATGCATTTATTGCAGATTTGGTATATTAATCTTTTTCTCATACGCCTTCATTGCGTGGTGTTTAAATTAACATAGGGATAATTTTACATCTAGTCGGCTTTGGCTCTCAGAGGGCTGTTACGCCACGGATTATTATTATTATTAACTTTAACTTTGTACCTTGTATTAATATTAGTAAGATATGTTGTTGCTGAAATTTAAAAATAAAGTAAATATTCAGATATGTTAAATATATTATACAGAATGTTTTATTATAAATTTGTATATGGCCCGACAAGATTTTTTTGTTTCAAATTTGGCGTATGTACAGTTTCCAACCCGCCATGGAAATTGCTGTTGATAATCGTAGATTAGTAATGAAGATGTTCTTTATCCAAAGACAAAGCGATTAAGTTATGTACACATTTTATGTGTGGAAATAGGCCAAATTATGAATAATGTAGATTTTTAAAATATTCAGTCGCTGTTTCGCCTCTCCGATGCTACCACGTATAAAATGTGTGTTTCTGCATACAACACCCGTGTTGTTAGTGCTCAAGGAAAAGTTACGTCAGACTCTGATCAATAATGAATTAACTTAAACATTTTATGCTAATTTCTGCACACTGCTTTCTAGTTGATGTTGTTCAACTCTTGCCGCATGTTAATCGGATTGAACTTCGAGGGACGCTCTGGTATTGGTGGCTTTATCTGAAGCGTAATTCCTTCTGAGTTACACGCTGTTGAAGCGTCAGAAGACAACTTTCAACTCGGCCTATCGTAATCGAGATTACTGCCAGAGCAGAATATGCTCTCTGCATTAACGGAGATGAATGTAGGTTCCAGGATTTTCTGTGTACCCCAGGATGTAGGACGGATGGTTGGGACTGACCCAGTGAACTCTGTTTAGAAATACTTGTATATGTAAATAAAAAAAATACATCGTGAAAATGTCTGTCTTTAGATGTTGACAGAATCGTGTATTCGGATAGCCATTTACTGAAAGATATATCTGATTTTTTCATCATATTTGGTACTTAAAATAAGGCATTTTCCTTTCAATTTTCTTATTAATACCATAAAATAGCTTATAAATTGTGGATACTTTAAAAAACAGGGTTTGAAAATGCAACAAGGATTTAGTTGAGAATAATCTTCAATATTTTTATTATATTTTACTTTTTATAATGCTGCAAGAATATGTATATATATATATATATGTGTGTGTGTAACGGATGCAAATAATTTTTCTCACGAAGATGACAGTCTTCTGGGATGTTTCGGCGTGTAGTGTTGTAGTCGTTCGCCGACGTTTCAGAGGTACTTACTGCCTTCATCATCGGGGCGTAGAGATTGAAGTTATTACAAACGCAAAGACGCTGTGAAGCTAATGTGAATTATTTGGAAACTTACTTAACATCCGATGGGCACCATGAACTGTCTTTGTAGACCTTAACCCAAAGTCATAAGCGAGAAATTACTTTTTCTCGTGAGAAAAATTTCTTCTCTTTGCAGGTCGTATTTTTTCCCACGCTAACTTAAAACCGTAATATAAATTAGTGAGACTCTCTAGATAATTTCTTCTCGTAATTAAAAATGACTTTTTTTACAGCCTTTAGTATGTTTTACGTAACTGTCACGTTCGATCTATTTCAAGTTGAATTTTCATCTCAAAGCACTGTATTTTTTGAAATCTCACTTTACGAACTCAGTCTATATCTGTTTGGACTTCTCAGATGTTCTGATCTCCTGGTTTAAACGGGACGAACTCCAAGGAAAGTTGCAGTACAAGATAGGCGATTTAATTCCGTATAAATTTAGTTTTAAACCTAATGTTCTGTGGTCAACAGTGATAAGGTTAGAATGAGAATTATCTGCCTTTTTGAAATCGATAACAAAACTGAATTCAGTTAACATTTAAAGTTTATGAATTCACTAATGAAAACTTTGACGTGATAAAATATTTAGAGCACAGAGCCTCGAAATACATGGCGATGCGTCAGACTGCTGCAATATCGACTCCATTATCGCTTCGCTCATCCTAGGATAACGATTCGCCTCGTATCACGTCATTGAGTCAATATGTTTATGTCCTTTTGAATTTACTTGGGGATACGTCTTTATATACGTCACATTTAAAAATATATATATGTTGATGTTCATCTTTCCGCTAGATTGACACTTCGGTTGTGCTTACAGAGCTATAAATTTTGTAATCTGTCAGTCTAGGACTTGTATGTGAACGTCACAGTTTGATACTACAAGATATTTGCTGCGATAGAATGTCGTAGATTACAGTGTTCAAACATTTCAACGTTCTCGGTACTTTTCTGTCCAATACCCTTCAGTTGTGATATCTTAACCTTCACAGGAACAGGAGAGAATGTTTTATTCCAATGGACGATGTCTGTTTCGAACGAGACATAACTCGTTGGCATTTATGTCCAGTTATTGAAGTTGCAAGTCTGTTATTACAAAGTTATGAATCTTGAACTATAGATTTATAAAATAATGGGCTTCCAAACGTAAGAGGTTAGGTTTTATATTTAAGTTAAGTAATAACACAAAGAAACTAATATCCTACTCTAATCAATTTGATAAGTCTTTGTTTTTAGAAGTTCAAAGAATTTGAAAATTATTATGCTGTAACAAGATTTTATTTTGAAATATTAACAGAATTGTTACGAATTTATAAATTTAGTATAATAAATCAAATTAATATCGTGATTACCATTATTAATTTATACCGTAACTGAGAATAATACCCTTAAGTCTATTAAACAGACAATTATGAATTATGTCGGGGAAATATATAGCACTGTCTGATAAAAGATGAATTATTACATTAAGAATATTCTTAAATTGATTCCGTGTGAAGCTTAAAATTATTAGAGGTTTGTGCATAATTCTCACGCGGAACAAATTACTGATAACGTGTAAGAATTTGCGGCAGAGACCATTAACTTAAAAGAAGAAACGTTACAATTACGTTTATTTGCTTCATATTCTTCCGAGTTCCATTTTAATATTATCTTCCCATATATATATGAATGATTTCCATGTAATCTCATCCCTCAAGCTTTTCCGACGAAAATTCCTCCATGCGCTGTGCTTGTCTCGTTTGTTCAGAACGGTATTAAGTACGCCGAAAGAGGCTGCGATGACAAGTCTGCAAATGTAAACTTGTTAAGAACGTTAACCGAGGATGTGCGGACTGCGTTCCTTTGCCAGAAGTACCGACCGAGCTTTAGGGAGGTGCCCCTAAGACTGACACGAGCGAGGAGGAGCTCTGCGGTAAATGGAATCCATCATCGCAGCTGGTTTGCTTGGCACCTCGAAAGATTGCAGAACGAGTCGAGTCACCGATGGGGAAAATAAAGTTGAACGGAATCCAAGAAAAGTATTTTATGGGGATGTGAAGTGGATACAAATGATCAGGATATGCTTCATTGACGGACAAAATGTTGATGAAAATCTTTTTCAAGAACTTACAGGAACTTCATGGATTAGTTTTAATCGGTCTAAAAAGATGGGATTTGAGACTTTCGCGGCGAGTACAATCAATCTTCTCAGGCAATCAGCTGCGTTAACTGGTTTACCGTAGTAAACCGACGTTTCGGGAACAAACTCTGTCCCCATCTTCAGGGTTCTGATGTGACTGGATCCTCGGAAGTCGCCTGTGTACATAGGCGTTATACATATAGTTATAACCTTGCTTTTTATTATTTTATTTAGTGTTCTGTCTGACGACAGGTCCATATGAACAGGATCCTTCCATCATTTTCTCGGACTGGGACCTGTTCATATACGTTCTTGGCAGATGATCCAGAAGTGGTTTGCCATTGCCTTCTTCTGTGTGTGAATGGAGTAATTGTTGGGATGCCACGGAGGAAAACTCCGTGTTGCCTAGACCACGGCCTTGCCCAACACAAGTTATAAATTTGAGCACCACCGGGAATCGAACCCGAGACTCCAGGATTACAAGACCAGCGTTCTAACCGCTAGACCACCGTGGCTTAACCTTGCTTTAAAGAATTAAAATATGTTTATCGACGAGTGTCTGGGAACGAGCAAGGACTCCGTAAAATTTTCATACATGGCTTTTATACGTGTGACAACAGTTGTAGACAATTAGACCAGGGCGTTTCAATTCCGACAATGAGAACAGTATTGTATGATGCTCTCAGGTACCAGATGGCGTTCGGGTGCAGACACCACACTGCCTCAGGCAAAACAGTCTCATTGAGAAGGGACGTAAGAGGTTGGATCAAATTGGGATGTAACTTGGGTGTTAAAATGGCATATGCGTGTTGGATAAAAATGTTCTGCCAACTGTGCGTTTTCTGCAATACGTCGAATACATTATTTTGCACATTAAAATTCTGAATTAGAGTAGAAACGTAGCCAACCACAAACCTGTCAGGCTGCATTATATTCACAGCACGCATATTTTATCGTATTTGTGACCACATATTTCAAATATTTATTGAGGCTTCTCTCTCCGACCATATTACTTTCGAACGATTGAAATACATTTGCGCTGTAAACTGGAAGTTGTCTGCCCGGTACCACAGAACTGTGCTAAAGGCATCGACCATCGCCATTGGAAGTGAATTGGTGAACAGTAATTGCACTTGAAAATGGTGCACAGCTTCCGATCGACGAGTCTGTGAATTCGATGCTGTATACAGTAGAGCCGCGATTTAATGACCACCAGCCTTGTGTTTCCTCCCATACCGGATGTCCATAAATTGGAGGACGATTTGTAATTATTTTTTTTGTAACACATACGAACTGCTATGACAACACGTGAAAACAAAATCTTGAATATGTAAGACTTGAGGTTCTCACAGCGGTGAGTATGAAGATTTCCGTCTTCTGGGTTGTTGCGCTGTGTAGTCTGGTCGATGTTAACCGACGTTTCAGAGGTCATACTGCCTCCGTCATCAGAGTATGAAGATTTCCGTCTTCTGGGTTGTTGCGCTGTGTAGTCTGGTCGATGTTAACCAACGTTTCAGAGGTCATACTGCCTCCGTCATCAGAGTATGAAGATTTCTGTCTTCTGGGTTGTTGCGCTGTGTAGTCTGGTCGATGTTAACCAACGTTTCAGAGGTCATACTGCCTCCGTCATCAGAGTATGAAGATTTCTGTCTTCTGTGTTGTTGCGCTGTGAAGTCTGGTCGATGTTAACCAACGTTTCAGAGGTCATACTGCCTCCGTCATCAGGGCGATGAGTATGAAGATTTCCGTCTTCTGGGTTGTTGCGCTGTGTAGTCTGGTCGATGTTAACCAACGTTTCCGAGGTCATACTGCCTCCGTCATCAGAGTATGAAGATTTCCGTCTTCTGGGTTGTTGCGCTGTGTAGTCTGGTAGATGTTTACCAACGTTTCAGAGGTCATACTGCCTCCGTCATCAGAGTATGAAGGTTTCTGTCTGCTGGGTTGTTGCGCTGTGTAGTCTGTTCGATGTTAACCTACGTTTCAGAGGTCATACTGCCTCTGTCATCGCCCTGATGACGGAGGCAGTATGACCTCTGAAACGTTGGTTAACATCGACCAGACTACACAGCGCAACAACCCAGAAGACGGAAATCTTTAAAATCTTGAATGTTGTGTGACTGTTTTGTGGAACGTAAGATTTTGTATGTGTTTTAAATAAATAATTACCAGCCCTTCAGTTCGTCTGCTAATTTATGTGCGTTCTACAATTTCCAAGGCTACTGTGTACTTTAAACCGCTTTTACTCTAAGATAAGCATCATATCATTATCAAATAGCCATTGTGTTAATGATTCAATAGCAGTGATAATTATATTGGGTGAGGTGATGAAGAGGATGTCGTGTGTTATTATGATTGGGTTAAGTTCCGTTTCAAGAGAAGTTGGCCGTTAATTAGTGGTATTTGATAGGGTAGAGCACAGATGTTATGATGGCGTCTCATTAACAGTGTGGGCCCGGATGTGGCCGGGCAAGAAGACAGTCTATAGTCTGTTAAAATTCTTCATTAGTAAACAATGGCCCAAGGATGTGATCAATCTTCCGCCAAGGAATTATTATTCCTTCACATGACAGATAAGATTACGTTATTAGGCGTTCGGAATATGCGGTTGGTTCATTTTTAATTTACATCAATAGATAAGTTCTTCCATCCTTGTTTCTGAAGGTATAAATGTTTCCGGCAAAATGTTAACCATATTCACACCTCAGGAAAGGAGATTTTTTTTATTGTTTTTTTTTTGTTCCTTAAGGCACCGTGTAGTCTTGTTGACAATTACTAACACCTGCCTCTATCTTCAGAGTAGAAGTAAGAATCTACAGTAGAATAAGTCGTCATAACCCTGACCAGAATCGATACCTTCACCTCTGTGGAATCCTTGGATATTGGGAAAAGTTAAAACTCATCGCTTACATTATATTAGTGTAAGGAAGATGGTGTGTGGATATAAATTCATTTGTTCGTGTCTCATCATCAGGTTACAGGTCAAAGTCCTATAATTACAATTTAAATTGAATGTGTGTGTGAATGTGTAGTTGTATTTTAGCTTTTAGCGATAATAGATCGCAGTCAAGATAAAATATTTTGTTTCTGCTATCAAACTTAACGCAGGAACAAAGATTTCAGTTCAGAAAATACTATCTTGGGTTTGAGTTCCGTTGAAAATAATTTCTGTATCCTGAATCTCGGTGAGGATGCTTTCCGTTGCTCGGAAACTAGGCGCGATAGAACAGCATCGCTAAGATAAAAGTTGCTTGTTTCGACGATGGGATTGCATGTGTGTACACTCTTAAGCAGTACCATCTTTTCACTATCACGTTTGCTGTCTACTAGTACTGTTACATGAATAGAATTTCCAGCCGCCAAAACTGTACCCCCCCCCCCCCCCACCACCACCACCACAATGGATAAAACTGAAAAAGCACTACAGATGTCATCTTATCCAAACTTCATCTTCGTGAAAGCAAAATGGCTGGTAGTGATTCCTTTAGATGCCGTACGGTGGATGTTAAAATTACCCCTTTTTGTATCGTACATTTAAGTGGTCACCCGCAAACCCCGGCCTCCCTTGCAGAGTGTAACACACCGCAACCCTCAGTGTGGAAGGAATTCACGAAACACCCTCTAAATTAACAGGTTTCATCCAACTGAATGATATTTGTATGAAATAGCGTCTATACATCTATATCACCTGAAGTTGGTACAGCATCATTAAATAACTCATGCGATTTATCAACCATCAACAAGGAGCCGTGTCGTGGCCCATGAGGTTAGTCGTCGGTTTCTGATTTCAGAGGCCAAGGCCCACGCCCAGACATTTTTGGTCGACAGTGTGACATTAGAACGGGTTTTTCTCCGAGTATCTTGGTTTTCCTTTTGTCATTATCACCCCAAATCTTCCACATATTCAAGTGTCATCTGGGTGATGGGCAGAGAGGCTCGTTTCCACACAGACGTAGTCTCACTCTATCGTAACAATAAGAATAAATAATTTAACAAGGTAAATTCATTCGTCTGTGACCTGCGTAATATTGCACGTTCTAAATTTCTAGATTTGTTTCAACGTTTAATTTCTAACGGCTTTGTATAACCAGATTAATGTATACATTTCGCGAAAGGAGATAGAAAATCATGGAGCGCCTAAGTACTCCAGGCCTCGTAGGCAAACTTTCTCGTTTAACGTAGTTCTGAGGGTAAGGTTACACAGTGGAACCTCCCATCTGCTCCTTTATTTACTTGGTCTGCTAGTCAGATGTTTCCCAGCATACAGCCCGTGTTGTACAACTTGATAATAGCGGCTTCATTTTGGTCCATAGTGTTTTATCTTCTGTGACACAAAGGATGGTCAGAGTGTTTACAGAGTGTAATTTGTTTTAGAAATATCGACATTTACAGGTGGAGAGAATTTGCAAAATGAGTAGGAGCTTTATAATATTACTGTTTACCAGATGTTTTAAGGTGATTAGATCAATAGTTATGAAATTGAGGAGGCATGTAAAATGATAAATTCGTATATATTTTTTTGGAAAGTCTACAAGACTTTGTTCTTAGATTCGAGGATAATATTAAATTAGATATGTAGTAAATGTTTTCTTTGGCTGTGGATTGGATTCATCTGACTCATGATAGGGACCACTGGCTTACTTTTGTGAAAGAGTAGTACAGGCGTTCTTTACGAATAAGATCACGTATTGAAAGACAGCTCATTCCTTGTCTCACCACAGATCTTATAACGGTAGAAGAATTAGGATATTCCTTTTCATAAATTTGATTATGACCATTTAGTAACCCAACATTTATTCTCTCATATTCCAGCGAACCATTTTTCAGACGTCCAATGATCTGTTGCTATGGCAACTATCCAGTCGATTCTGTAAGCCAGGTTTTATAACTAGCTACGAGGCAGTCATGCCTCGTCGTAATGAAGACTGGCTGGACCAATATTGAGATATCGAACAGAGAGCTCAGATATCCCAACAATGTCACGTAGAATGCCAACAACTCATCAGGCACAGTACAAGGCAGAGCTATGTGAAACTCTGTCGATTATCAGTGCTGAATGCAGTTCGGGAACTGGCGACATGTTTAAGGCGGTTGAGGGAGACTTCACTAGGTTTTTACGATTATTGGTGCAACCAGCTGTTATTTCGCTAAACAGCGTTAACCAATTGATCTTCGTAATGGTGAAGTGTGGTGTTTTCTTTGCGGTACGACCTGAATTCTTATATAATATTCAGACGAACGTCGGCTTCAACAGGCAGACATTGGTAGAAATATGGTACAGGCTTTTTACTTAAATATTTAACTTACCTTATTCATTGCCTTAAAAAAATATTTTGCAAACTTCTGTGTTGGCATATTAATGTCTGTAAAATTGTTCTGTAAACCTTTGGAACAGAAATATGGACCAAAAGTATTAAATTTCAAAGCTTGGAAGCTGTGACCAAGTGTTAAAATTGCTT
The DNA here is from genome assembly GCF_977971745.1 of Zootermopsis nevadensis. NCBI lineage: Eukaryota > Metazoa > Arthropoda > Insecta > Blattodea > Termopsidae > Zootermopsis > Zootermopsis nevadensis. The sequence continues at coordinate 2,932,702 of NW_028259143.1, forward strand.
GAGTTATATTACGAATAATTTTTACATGAATTTAAGTGATATTCTGTGGGACATGTATTCGGTATTATGTGATGATAAGTTGGTAATAACCTACACACCACTATATCTGTTCCAGACACAGATTAATTACAAGAAAAATGTATTCTTACATGACACCGTTAAACATATGAGACGCTGATAAATGTGATGTTTAATTACGTTTTAAAAACTACGTACAGTATTGAAGCGATATAAACATCATAAATTAAAATGAAATTGAATTACAAAATTTGAAATTTTAACAGCAATATAATTTGAATCATTCGGACTGTATTCCCTAGAACGGGATTTAGCAGTCAAGATGTTATAAACATAACGAGGGATCAATGACTACTTTATTTCACTACATTGTTCACAACAGCCTGCCCCTGGCGTCTATCCTGAGCCCATTTAATCGAAATCCGTTTTAATATTATCCTCCCAAAGCATTTCAAGTTGTTTCTTCTAGAAGATCAAATATCTTCCAGGTTGTTTCACAGTTTGGTATAGTAAAAATTTATCGACGTGTCAGACTGCCTCAATTATGTTTCGCGATGAGTCACATCTGAAACGTCAGTTTCTGCCGCATTACGCGGCATAACGCCCCAGAAGACAGGACGTGAAAACCAGAAATCTCTCCTGGTGCCATCTGATTAAAATACTGTCCATTAATTTACTGGAAATTGTTATCATTGATTTGTGTCCGGTGTTGGTTAGGCCACTCTTTCTCTGAAGAAGCGGACCGCGCGTGACGGGGTGGCCTACCCATGGGCCCCTGCGTTGTTGCGGCCGTAGTTTCCGGATATTCCTGGGATTAATGTGATACCATCTGACATGCCATGACCTCTAATCTCGGCGGAGGTGGGATGCTATGTAGGAACGCATCAGCCACATCGCAACGCGCACAAAGGAACCTCTGCGGATTCTGACACACGCCCGTGATTCGGAACTGCACTCAGTTGTTGAGAGTTTGCTGTCTGTCGTACATGGGATTTCTTGTCTGATTTCTTCCGCTGTTACATTTGATTAACTTCGTGCGTTCTTCGCAGAAGACGCATAAATGAACGCGCTAGAAATTCCTCAACGGATTTCGACGAAACGTGTTTTCGACAGCACACTTCGTCCTATTCAGGAGTTTTTGCCCGGCCCGGAAACCCGATCAGGGTATCTGTAATTTTCTCAGTCCATCCCTATAAATTATATGATATTACATTAATTACGCGACGACCGCTTCCTTCCAAATCCTTTCCGATTCTCATTCTTTTATCATCCTATCATTCGGCCCAAAAATCTCTGAGATATTCTCAGTGTAATTAAATATATTACTGAAGTCGGGTAAATTTACGTGGGTCCTATATAGGCTTAACGTTTCGGATGAACATATTTCTTCCATCTTCATTGGTATTATAAATGTTTACATCAGCTTGTTAGTGATCGCTTCTGTGACAAGAAAGTTGCAGATTTACAACTCTTTCAGTTTGTAGATTATAAGGTACTACTGTCAGAAATCACCAGACTGTAAATTACATGCTTGTTTCAAACATTGCGTATTTTTCAAAGCTGATTTTTATGAGATGGAACAAGATGACCGATAGAACCTTCTAACAAGTCGACCGTTTCACGAGATCTCGCGAGATTTTCTGAGAATACGTACAGATCATCATCTTGATAGTACAGTGTACCTGAGGATAAAAGCAGAAAGCTGATAATAAGTCACGTAAGCAGCAGTAAAGTTGGTTTAGTCATGATGAGCCAACATGCAATGATCCGATCAGAGGAGGCGGAATAGTGAGATAGGGATTTGAAAAACAGGATGTAAATTATTATCCTCCCCTAAACATCCAACCACTTTGGTAAAAACCTTACTGACCTATATTTTTATGACAGTCGTTCCACCTTCTTATTCAGTACCTTCCACGAGAGTAGATGTCACATATGAATTCGAATATCCAGTTTTAGAACGTAATATCTTTTATACATCAATGAAAATAAGTATTGTGTCACTATTTACGTAAATGTCCATCCTTCTAAGCACTAAGCTCGTCGAAATATTTAAAATTTCGCTTCCTACCCGAAATAAAACAATGTGTCTGTCATGCGGCCTGAGGCATCATGCTTCGGGCCGGTGATACGGAATGCGCGCTGGTTCGAGTCTCGGGGGAGAAGAAATTTTCTCACGAGCTTTCGACCAGTGTATGGGACCGGTGCCAACCCAGCGTCGTGAGGAAATTGGGGAGCTACAATGAGTAGCGTAATCCGGTCAGGAAAGCTAGCAATGGCTGGGGGTTCGTCGTGCTGACCACACGTCACCCTATATCTGGTTGGATGATCGTTCACCTCTGATTACGCATGTGAACGTGAGGCCAGCAGCCAGCTAGTCGGCTTTGGCTCTCAGAGGGCTGTTACGCCACGGATTATTATTACTGTTATTCAAAATACCATCAAGTGCAGGAGGGATGGATCAGGTTATCCTACACAGTACGACGTGACACTTTCCAAACGTCCCGTGTCTTATTTTGTTGTTCTGGTAAGAAGAAATCTATAAATATTTATACTGATATAAAGTTTTATGTCTAGGATCATCGCTGCTCGTTATTCAGTCTTGTCTTTGGTTTGAGCCAAATAGATAGTCGTAAGCTTATTGTATATGGATAAATCGATTAATGTTTATCAGTTTCTTTCCACATGGTTTGTGTGAGAGGCTGATTATTCGTCTTCTACTACGTCATGACGTTTTATGAAACTGTGCCGTCGACGCGTACCTATTGACAATCGATACTACAGGCATTTTGTATGAAAACTTTGATATTAGTTTTCGGATTCAACAAAGTTCTTTTCGGACTGTTGAAAATTCAGCATCGATGTACGATGTTTATTTTATAATCTTATCGACGCATATGTAATGGAACTTAGCCAAATTTTTTTTGCATTTTTATATTTGTTCATACTCATTAAGAGTATTCGGGAATGCGGCTATTTACTATGACTTGAGCGACGTGGTAAAACTGTTTTTGATCTCAAGAATGAAGTAAACAAGTTTTGAAATTTTTTTTAGGGCAAGAGTTCTGATATGTTTTCCAGAATCTGCGCAATTGACCTTTGTGTACAGGTGGAGGATTCCCCAGTCAGATCGGAGAGCAGAGACGTTGAGAGTCTTTCAGCTTCTATGTAGTTGGTAAATGCGTACAAATGGTCCGAAGTTAGCGTCCCCCAAGAATACATAAAATTTGAGTACATTTCGGTTTTTTGATTAATAATTTTTCACACGGACGTATTGCCTCACAAAATAAGTGCGAACAGTTTCTTCAACTTTTAAACAAAAACACTCCCGCAAAGCGTAAGGAACGTGAAATGACTTATTTTAATGTTAGATCGCCCAAGTTTGAATAACGTTTCTGGGCGGAGTACCATTTCTGCAGCTCGCTAATTAGACATGTAATCAACTAACCTATTGCCACTCTCCCTTTAACACCTTCAGCCACCAAATACAGAGCCCTCTACTCGCTTCTAATTTGTCCAGTAGCTGTCATATTGCTTCCTACGCGTAATGCGACCTTAACATTCCTACATACATTAATTGACTCTCTCTTATTGGCCATAAACTATTCATAGTCTTCATGGGATATTACGTTCTGGGACATGATCGGAAAAGCAATTAATTTGCCGCATTTTGGTCTGAATATTATAGAAGCTCACTCATAAAGTTATCAACCTCACACCCTAAAACGAATGGCGTTCGGTTGTGGTCTGTTAGATAGGGTTATTTACGCTTTCACGTCAAGGTACCTTACCATTGAACAGCCATGAATGTTCCGAAATTTTTATAACCTGCCTCGGGTCGTTTTCTGATGATTGAAGTAAAATACATAGACAACATAAAGCTCAGTGGTCAGTATAATCACGATTTACAGTAGAGGTCATGTGCCATGTTTGCAATAGGTTAATGAAGTCTAAGAGATAACGTTCCCACAAGCAGATGACGTATGGAGGACGCCATGTTTCCATGATCTGTTACCTCGTGGATGTCAATTTAAATAAGTTTGAAAGTAACGAAAATTGAAACAGAAGATAGGTTCACAAATTCAGTCACATTTTGTATAACGAAATGGATGCTGTGGAAACGAGAAATGCTAGATATATAATTTGAACGTTACTCCAGCATTAGGCCTATATTTTGATTTGTGTTAAATGTTCCGAAATATTTAGACTGCAACGATAATTGGAACTGGTACATACGGAACGTCAATTTACGTAACTGACTGTCGGTTTTACGGACCGTAATGAAATCAATACCGAACTTCTACGACTCGCTAATGTGTGTAGATTACCTGTTGTTCCCTGTGTTAATTAAAGCCTGGTTACTGGGCTCATACGGAACACGATATAGAACAAATAGAAATACCTGTCCAGTGAAAACCAATGTGGAGGAACCCATTTTCTGTTTCCACATTCTTTCGAGTCTTTTATTACCCTATTAATGGTTTGAATAAAATTATTTCTGTTAGCTGTGTTTAAGCTCTGTAACTGCCCATTACAATTTGCGTAAGTGGTTTGTGTATTATCGTGTTTCGGCACAGTGTATAAGCTATATCATAAATAATTAAATGTATTACTCATATGATAATTGTAATACGCAGACAATTTTATGATATTTTATATTTTAAAAAACGCATTTGCTTTGGGAATGTCTCCACACAAGGTCCATATCACTCACATAATGACGATAAAGATAATATATTGCGTGAAATTATAATTAGAGTACTATCAGACACTACGTCACTACTGATGACTACTGATGGCATTGACTGCTTTACTCCAGTCGACCTATCAAATGATACACTTATAAAAATTGTGGAGAAAAGGGACAATTATCAAAGATAATATTAAAAATGCATTGGTCATCATCGTTATTTTGTGAGTTGGTCTGTAGTCTGTTAAGATTTTGTTTCGTAGCTTCATTGATCGTTCTAAGCTTAGTTATAATATATTTTGCTGTTGTTTTCCACTTTTGATCAGTGTTATTGATTCTGTGTGTTAGTGGATGATCGATTGAATTTGTTTTAAAATTACAATATCTTTATTTTATTTATGCAAATTTTCGACTTTAGTAAAACTGATTTATGCCTAATATTAGAAGATCGTGTGTGAAGATCTTTTGTTATAAGCAATAGCGATTCAATTTGTGAATCACCCTGTATGTCATTCTCTCGCCACTGTGACGCACGGTCCCTGCCGTTAATTTATCCGCCCCAGTTGTCATTCAAATTCAGTCACACATTAATTCCCTTTCCCAGTTAATTTATCAGTTACGGTTCGCGTCGTCTCGCGAGCCACTGCTTTGTGAGGGCGCCGATGGAACTGCGGGTTCTCTAGCGTCACATCTTACGCAATCATCGCTGTACCTGATGCGTATACAACTACTTGTCGCTCTGTTGATGGAAGCAGGAAACATTTCTGAAACGTCGATTAGCAGTCTACCAAACTACACGGCAACCCACAAAACAGCCATCTTTAACCTGAGATTGATTTAAGAATTATGTAGAAATCATTATCAAGTTTTATGGCAATGACCGACATTGTAACACAACTATTTACACTTTACAAAATCGTGATAATTTGATATTTAGTTTATGCTGTGAACAAATTTCATATGCAAAGATCGATATTTTATACGAAGGGTCGCTAAGTTTTGATTTTAATATAATATAAATTTGGATTGACCGATTCGAACTAAAATTATACCTTTTGATGATAACTCCCCAATACTAAATTTAATCTAAATCCGTTTAGTAGTTTTGGAGGTGAAACATGTTTCAGAAAGATGACGAATCCAAAAGATATATTGATAGTCAAAGTAACTGATTATAAGCGGTGAATTGTACCACGCAAGGTCTACAGAATGCAGGTTTATGAGCAAAATAAATTTTTTGTTGAAAATGTTTATTCCATTGTAGATTGTAAACAACAGCTCATTAATAATAACAATAATATATGTTTAATCATATTTAATTAAACATAATGATAATTTTGTGTTATATTTCTTTTGTTCGCATTAATTAGAATATATTTATGATCAAAAGGAAACTCAAATCAAAATAAAACTACCATTGTAAGGAATTAATAATAAAGTAAATAAATCAGTAAACAAACCAGAAACAGGAGAAAATAATAAGATACATTTTATAAACTCAAGCAAAATGCTTCGATTGAATTATTTTATTATATTCCCGTGGTCTATAAAATAAATTCACTGTGTAAATGTTTAAGTTGAAGTGAAATTGCGTTTTGTTTCAGTAACTGTGTTCTTACGTCATTAGTTTGTTTTATTCGTGCATCGAAGTCACCATCAATTGCGCTGTAAATTCTCCTCCTTAGCAGGAAAAGGGACCCCCCCTCCCCTCACGCTTTTAGCTTTCCTATAAAATCGAATGTCCCGAACATCTTCTGTCCTTTTCTCTCTCTCATTCTTTCGATTTGGACCCCATCTGCTATTTTGAAGCAGCCACATCAAAATTACAAGCTCCACTTTCGTTAAACGTAAAAGAGAAGTAGAATTGAGCTCAAAGTGAAATGGATTTCTTCGTCTCCTTTTGTTGATTCTTCCACTGGTGAAGTATAATACCGCTTGTCTGTGTTGAAGTAATAGAAATGAATTATCTTACGAGGATGACAGAGTTAAGTCCTGTTTCCAAAGGCTTTTTACTGTAGAGGAGTAATCAGCCGGAACATTATACTGTGACTGCTGTCAAAATTAAGAATTCTGTCGCGTTTGTCAGAATTTTACCTTTGGGAATGGTACCAGTGACGTAAGAAATTTTTTTGGCCTGTGATGTGTGTGTATGGGTAATGTGTCAGGCGTATCTTTGAATGGGTGATCGTCACGAAAGATTCCTCCACGTGGTTACGTCGCTGGTTGGAAATTCCGTAGATACACATTCTCCTACCAATCATTTCCGAGGGTAAATACGCGCGTAAGTATTCGTAAACACTTTCCTTTCATGTAGTCCGATTTTGAACAGAACCGATCTACGCAGTTAACTCTCAGTAAAACCCATCTGTATAATTTTCCACGAAAATGCGTTCAGTGGTTCCAGACGGACAGTCTCAGAGACGTGAAAAATGTAATATATTGTACAAGTAATATTATCATGCATCTAAGTACCATGTCATGAAAATGCACGTCTGTAGTATGCGTTGAGTTAAAGCCCCCAAGCATTCTGTATCTCGACACTAGATTTTATTTAAGTGGTCAGCATTATGCTCTGTCTATTTTGCTCTACGGAAACAGGAGGGAGGCCCACGGTGCTAATTAGACTCGCCAGAGGCGCTGTTGGAGCGTACTGAAGGCAAAAACCCTCATTCTTGCTTTGAATTGAAACTTGGTCCTGAAAGCCGCTGTACTTACTGAGCTGAACTCAGTTAAACTGTTCATTAACTCTAACTGGTCCAGGTAATATGTTACGCAAGCTATCTCATGATATGTTTGTTATATTTGCGGATAATTGCCAATTAATTGGACGTGTAGTGCAAAAACATTTTGAGCATGCTTCTTCATTCTCCTATTTGACATGTTCAGCTTTAAAATGTTTAATAATTTAACTTAGAAGTTGATATAAATATGTTATGGTTCCCATAGAAATGTTTCTTAAAATACGTACAGCATATAGGTTATTATATAGTCATATGGACTTTCGCGTCATCGAGTAATCAAATTTCACGTGACAGAGTTGTGACTTTTACAAATTTTTAAAATAAATAAGCCTCTAACGTTACTTTAATTTCCACGAAGAAGACAGACCTAAGACGTTGGCTGTTTATAATTTTTAGTTTGTAATTAAATACAGGTACAGGTTTTCCTCATATCAGATCTTGAATTACGTTCTGTAAAAATTCTCTCTCTTCTACTAAATTGTCTGTGTAGTGTCTTAAAATAATTATCGATCTGTACTTCATTATTTACTTAGAATCAAATGAAAGATGTATTACGAATGAGAAATATTCAAGAAAGTTGAAGGAAGCGATTTCACTCTTTTCGTTATTATCGCAGCAGTTGTCTAGAGACACTGAGGAGAGCCGATAAAAACTTCAATAGCTGTATTAAAATCGTACACGACTGCTTTCCTCCTGCTTAATTATTCAGTCATACTGCTATATTTCGTAGGGATAACTTATGACTTAACATAAGGTAACGAGTGTAATTTACCGTGATAATTACTGAGGATATTATGTGGTTAAAATTAAATTATTTGGTTATTCCGTTAAATCACAATGTATTTAAAATAAGATAATTAAAATAATTAAAATATCATTCTTTGTTCCATATCGAATAATCGATTTACAATTGAGTAACTGTTCCAATTGTAAATCGATTATTCGATATGGAACACAGAATGATATTTTAATTAGTTTAATTATCTTATTTTAAATACAATGTGATTTGACTGAATAACCAAATAATTTAATTTTAATTTAATAAATCACAATATGACGCAACTACACTGTTTTATAAATTATGTGTGTCTACTCGTAGTACTAAACTAATTAAATATCAGTAGTACAAGTAAGCACAGTTTTTAATTTCTCCCTAAATGTAATGAAAATCATAAATATTCGGGTTAACATGATTTTCATGTTGTACAGAAGTATGTTAAATCTAAAATTAAGAAAGTCACATCTCCTGATATGTTTATGTGTAGTATTTACGTATTTTCAGTGCGAACTAAGGATACTCATTCAAGTAACCCAAATGTTTATTTTTAATCCATAGTAATATTCAGTTGTTACAACGTGGTTTTTAAGTTTATTAAATGATTTAACGATGTGTTTATATCGATATGCAGTGATGCGTAGAGAGTAAATGTATGTGGAAAAGCAGCTCGTTATCCTTGCCCGTAATTACAGCAATCTGTCTAGTAGCAGGTGCTACAAACCGCAAGGCAGTGGTAGGACAACAGTACTCACCACATCACCACATCACCACTGTGGACGTTGATTCACTGTCTGCACGTTTCAGAGATGCGACACGAAATCATCATGATGTCTCATATAGAGAGCACAATTACATGGGAGTACATTTGGTGACAACAGCATCCAAAAAGAATCTCGATATTTTACCATTCAGATCGGTTCCCATATAGCGCAGAATTTCACGTGCATACCTCATGTAACTCTCACAGAAATAACAAGTTAGTTTCATTAATAAATATGTATTAGTTTTAAAGATGAAAATAATAATAAAAAACCTGAGGATGATGCAATAGCATCGAAACATGTCGTAAACATAATGCGCTGAAATGTAACATCGAAATAACGATGAAAAGCGCTAAATTTTAATTTTAACAACAACATTTTAAAAACTAAGTTCGTGTATAGACTGAAATAATAAATATATACTGAAGTTAGTGTTATACTTTTAAAAAGCAGTACAGGTTTTGAAGATTATTTACTTAATCCGTTTTTATTTTTCTTTAGTAAACGGATTAAATGAAATGTAATATAAAATTACAGAGCTAACTGATAAAAAATAATAATTATGCTTTTTGAACCCGCCTCTCATTCAGAGTATAGTTTCAAATTGTCCGGTACAAACCGAGTAAATGATCTCTGGTGGCTAATAATCTGTTATCACTTTTATATTGCACTTTATATAAACGGAATAGACCGTTCGAAGAGCATTAACTGCACAGGACAATTTTTATTACCCCTGTTCTATTTCTTTGGAGAACTCTTTCCAATAATTTTGAAGATTAAAGCTGATAGAAGCGAAAACGTATCTGATTTTGGAGCGTGATTACAAATCGGTGAATAGAGACCTATTGAAACTTGTAGATCTTTTTACCAAGCTCCGTGTATTTATTTCTCTAAATTTAAGAAATAACGGAAGAAGATATTGCCGGCGTCGGTTAGGTTGGCGTCCTGTACTCCATAATGGTGATTCTGGTTCAGTTTGTTACAGCTTGGTTAATGCAACGGGCAACTAAGAATGTATTCGCTTATCAGATAACGTTCTACTCGGCGGTGTTCCCTCCATTGTTTCTCGTACACTTTAAACAGCATTAATCACGCGTCTCGATTACAAAGATCATGTAATGTGTTAGTGTGACAATGCATTGTAATAAGGCATGTTTACTTAATTGAAAATTCTAATTTCTCTGAAGAAATTAACTATAAATTTATCAGGATAACTTGGTTTCTTATCACAGACCATTGAATACACCAGGTGAAGAAAATTCCATTGTAAAGAGGGAAAGAGACCCTACAATACATGAAATTTTCGGAAATATAAACCGGAAATTGGCCTGTAAATTTAGTGTTTACTACAATTCTAAATGCTCATTAAAAGTTCTGTGCTATTTATTCACCGTTAAATGTAATATTTTCGCATTAAACGTGAGGAGTAATATATCACAAAAAAATATACTTAACCTGTCTGTGATAATTTTTGATATCAACTTCAGCAAACATTTTATAAAACTGGTATAAAAGTACGTAATGAACGCGAAAGCACGATCTACTGGAAATGTTATGAATTTAGAAACAGGGATGTCTTTTGGAAGAGAGAATCGTGTAGGTCTACCATGAATCTTTTATGGAGTTTGTATTTGTGAGACGAGCAAAATTCCCCTAAGGGTTGATATTTACAACCCCAAACCCTCTCTTGCTTTTTCTTCATCCCCCGTTCTCATGTGTATATATGGGGGTTCTTGCAAGACATCGTATGTAGGATTAAACTACATTCATCGTTTTATTTCCCATAAGTATCGTCGACAGTTTATGAAATGTAATTTGTGATAAATTTATCATATTCTTCTTTTAGAGTACACATTCTCAGCTCACACTAAATTCTCTGCTATGACATGATCATATATTGACAAGTGTATTATGTGTTTGTGCGGTTTTCCAGCCAATTTTTGGAAATTTTTGTGCGTGTTGAAAATTTTTAAAATTGTTTTAAATTTCCGCTTCCGATGAACTTTTTCCTTGAATTCTTCAGGAAATTTTGAAGATGCACGCACGTCCTTCTGAACCCATTACCCTACCATCCCTCATCCAAACTCTGACGATCTTCCAGCAATAAATTCGCGTTAAAGCGAGTGCTGTTAATTGAAATTGGTCTGAACTGAGCGGACTAAAATGGAAACAGAATTTTTCGATATCGCATATAGTGAGGAGGGCCTATATTTTGAAATTTTAAACTTTATACTTTTTTCACTTACAGAACCAATTATTAAGTTAACAGAAATCTGTCTATGAAATACTGAGGCAATAACCATTTCCCTGCTTCTCACGATGTTTCATGGGGGCGAGAGAACATTTACTTGAAAAATTTAACCGTGTTTTTGAACTGTAGTAACTTATTTGCAAAATATGTTTTACGTTACCAAACAGTGTCCCTCCTCAATCTGAGAACTAGTGTTCCGGACGGCTTTGAGTTGAACATTCTGGAACCACTGCTTCTAGAATAATCCGTGTGGATTAGATTTCGCTCAGCGCAGTTATGAAACTTGTTCTGTTCCCTTGGTACGTACTGAACACGGACTGAACAAGAGCATCTGATATTCCACTTTCCAAATTTTATACCAACTTCTCAGGTTTCCACTGTTTAAAACTGAAATTCATCAACAACGTCTTTTCCCTCGCGAGTAAAGCGACTGGGACTTGAAGCCGACTATTCACCTCCATCTAATGCCGAGGTTAAGAATGCGTGGAGCTTTTCCTCCACGTCTGCGTAGTATGTGCTTACTTCCGCGCAAGGGACAAATTTATCTATCTTCTGATTAACTGAGAAACGTTTTCAACTATTCAAATATAAAATTCAGTTTCGGGATTTCACTTAAACCTTGAAAAGTACGAATCTTTAATAGAGTATTTGATCTCGGACTGTAGAGTTTTACATATCGACACTGGCTCTTTTACATGAAAAGAATGAATGCTAATAATGTTGATGTAATTTAATGCAAAGGTGTGGGGGAAAAGTGAGATTTGCTTAATTAAAACTGTGTAGTAAAGATTGTAATCAGTATGCAAATATGAATTTCGTTAAGTGAAGCATATTTTGTACTTGAACTATAAATTAACTTAAACATATGAACGCAAAGCTTTAAGTATTTACGGGTCGAAGGTCACTGTGTGCAATGTGCAGTGTAGAAGACAGAAATCTTCAGACTCACCGCCGTGAAAACTTCAACTCCTACCTAGTGTCAATATTGTTAACATAGCGGGGGACCGGAGGATATTTCATGAGGAGCTTCAAAATATCTTGACTAGATCAGTGACTCTTTACTTATAAGATTTGAGGTTTTCACAGCGGTGAGTATGAAGATTTCCGTCTTCTGGGTTGTTGCGCTGTGTAGTCTGGTAGATGTTAACCAACGTTTCAGAAGTCATACTGCCTCCGTCATCAGGGCGATGAGTATGAAGATTTCTGTCTTCTGGGTTGTTGCGCTGTGTAGTCTGGTCGATGTTAACCAACGTTTCAGAGGTCATACTGCCTCCTTCATCAGGGCGGTGAGCATGAAGATTTCTGTCTTCTGGGTTGTTGCGCTGTGTAGTCTGGTCTATGTTAACCAACGTTTCCGAGGTCATACTGCCTCCGTCATCAGGGCGATGAAGATTTCTGTCTTCTGGTTTGTTACGCTGTGTAGTCTGGTCGATGTTAACCAACGTTTCAGAGGTCATACTGCCTCCATCATCAGGGCGATGAGTATGAAGATTTCTGTCTTCTGAGTTGTTGCGCTGTGTAGTCTGGTCGATGTTAACCAACGTTTCAGAGGTCATACTGCCTCCTTCATCAGGGCGGTGAGTATGAAGATTTCTGTCTTCTGGGTTGTTGCGCTGTGTAGTCTGGTCTATGTTAACCAACGTTTCAGAGGTCATACTGCCTCCTTCATCAGGGCGGTGAGTATGAAGATTTCTGTCTTCTGGGTTATTGCGCTGTGTAGTCTGGTCTATGTTAACCAACGTTTCAGAGGTCATACTGCCTCCGTCATCAGGGCGATGAGTATAAGTTTTCCAACCTTTCAGAGGTCCTTGCAATGATTGCCCTCTGAAACGTCGGTGAACTTCTATCAGACTACACTACTCTAAAAAACAGAAGGCAGCAATCTTTAGACTAACCGCCATGAAAACCTTAAATACTACAGTTTGTGTAGTTCATCGTTAATGTAGTAAATTTTTGGCAACTGAAATAAAAATAGTGGACGACTGTACTTGTATTGCAGTTTTTGTTTGTGGACAAAACTTTGTCAGGACCAGTGTTAGAACTCAGTCGAATAAAGTTATCCATGATTGGGATCGTCTAGTTTTTTTTGCCTGACACAAGTGTGAACGTGTATAGAAAATTGTCCAACTGATGCATAATGCAGGTTCTGTTTCGGCGTCATGTTATTACGTTTAAAATAACGCATCGAAAGAGGAGAAAATATAGCAGTTTACGGAAAAAAAAAGCGAGTGCTCTACATTGGAATGGAGTTTTAGGAAGAAATGGCCACTAATGTTATTGCTTCTAACGTTGGAAGTCGGAAATGGAAATTCCTTGTTGGTTGCTCTATTTCATCCCATGTCTAGGTTTCATGTCACGTATCCGTGCGGCGATGAGATCGATTCGAGCAGTTATCAAGGATGGATTACATTACCGACTTCACCTAGAGGACTCTAGAATTCAGAGGTCAAGGATAAACGAGCTGGCAGACTTAAATGTTTTGGCCTCAAAATTAGGTACCATGTTCCTATAAACGCAGTGACACACGGACTTTGTCATGGAAACTTAAAAAGAAATTCGCGTGTTGAAGTCATATATAAACCAAAGTAGTAATAAAATTAGCCTGAAGTTTTTGCAGTCATTTTTTTTTTCTAAATTATGTTAAAATATACCTTATGTTTCTTTATATATGTCAAGACTGTACCACCTTCATATTTTCAAACTCAAAATTAACCACATCCGAGGTGTGTATATTAAACAATGTTGCAACCCTAATAACTATGATTTATTCATTAATAAAAAAAAATGAATTTTCATAAATGTTTTAACAAGCTGAATATTTTTGAATATGTTTGAACACATTGCTATGTTTTAGAATTAATTAAACACGATTAATTTCTAGAACATTGAAACATATCGTGAGATAATAATTATCTAAATTATTTAGAATTATATTTCTTAGACGTGTTGGGATGTTTTACCTTGTAGTCCTTTAAATATTTACTGATGTTTCACAGTTACTTACTAACTGCTTCTTCAGGACGATGACTTATGACTCATTTTCTATGAGGCTACATGTCACAGCATCCCAAATGAATGTCATCTTCATCTCAAAATGATGAGCACGATGACAATCAGAAGTCGTTGAATTCACCCATATAACAAAAGTGTAAAGTTCACTTCGCGTATTTAGTGTAGCGTATAATTTCATAGTACGTATTTCCTTATGTTCTTGGGGAATTTCGGTTGGGTCATTGCGTAACCTGGACCTTCTGGCTGTAACAATTGGATATGCTCACGACTACTGAAGGTAATTTCACCAGTCCTTTGTTTCGTGTTCATTCGTAGCGAAACAATAGCGCAGCGCTCTGCGTTTTGCCATTGCTGTTGAAGGTTTATAAGACGTCGTATGCTGCGAGTCAGACCGAAAATACTTGAACAATTTTAAAGTGATGTGCAATGCCAAATGAAACGAAAAAAATATTATTATTATTATTATTGTTTTTTTTATATTCTTTAAAGTTTTACAATTATATTAGTTTATATCTTAATTGCGTCATGTTTGTGTTTTATTGATACAATATTTTTATTTTCTTAATATCGGACACACAACACATCAATTACAACCCGGTATGTTTTACTACCTTTTACTACATTTTATTCTGATTCATTTACATTTTATTACGTTGTATTACGTATTAACTCTTTAAATTATTATATTTCCTATGTCAATATCCAAAATCACGACTTGAAAATTAATTTTACAGATATAAAACATCCAAGTACAACCTCCAAATCAGAAGGAAGAGACAAAAAACTTAAAATTAAACAAATTAAAGTAATCAATAAACGCAACGCAAAATGTACAACAGTTTTTAAAATATATTAAAATTGATAGACCTGATGATGATTTAATACACATTGAAACATGTCGTCGATACAAAAAATGTAACTAGATGTAGTGTCTACTGAGAATGTTATAATTTTAAATAATTTTAAACAATATTATTTTAAGTTTGTGTATAGACGGAAAATAAAAATATTGTATCAATTATATTAGTGTTCCCTAGGTGGATTATTTGTTTTTATTTATATTTCTTCATTTTTTGCTCTGTGTTAATATTGCTTCTATTTTGGGTTTTCCTGTACTTGGCAGTTACATTTAATACTGTACATGTATAAGTTTAGTTAATCCGTTTGTGTACTATTATCCATTATTATTTCATTATTATTGTATATATTATCAGTGTTTGCTTGTTACTGGCTTCTTGCTGTTGGCAAACACGTAAATAAATTAATTGAATTGAATTGAATTGAGATGAAACTGTCATTTTACGTACTTTAAAAAATCTGAAGATAACCACACATAAAAGACTATTTTCCTATGGTTTTGTATTATTAGAGCTTTGTCCTCCAGACTGAATGGATAGGGTTCAATTTCCGGGTAGAATAATTTAAGACTGTTTCCTTACTAGACTGCCTCTTCCGTGGTTCCGAGATCCCAAGAGTAGTTTGACTATCAGCGCAGGTAAAATGGAGATTTTTTCAAACGGCAAAGATCTCCAATACCAAAGACGCATTTCCGTCCAACGCCGAGCTTCAGAACGCGTGGAGATTTACTTACACGCCCTCTTTGATGCCCTTATGGCGCCGTAGTGACATTAGAACAACCTCTCGAAGTGTGGTTTCTTGATTTTAATGAATAAAATTAAATATTTGTCTACGAAATTAATAAAAATCAAATTAAATAAATTAAATAACAAGGCACTTCGTAATGCAGCGTATATTCAGAGTGTAGACAACCAGATGGATTGGAAATGTAACTGAGATGGAATTAATAAAAAAATTTAAAATAAAACATACATAGAGAATTTTAACTGGGAAATCCCTTTGGTCTGGTCCTTTGTAACCAGAGCAGAGCGCATGTTTACGATATTTGCGAACAGTCTGTGTTCTTTGACAACACTGTAGATTCTTCTTGAGTATTCTGAGCTGTAACGGACATCCGGAGTTCTTGTCCCCATTTCAGTCTTGCCAACATGACTTGTAGGGTGTATTGAAGTAGTTTCTGGCCCTCAAAGGTGATTTTAGTGCTGGTGGGGTGGCCAGTAGCTCTAAGTACTAAAGCTGACGCCACTGAAGAGCACGAAACACTATCAATTTCACTGCACGTTCCTTTCTGCAGCAATAACAGTATACACGGTGCGCGTATGTAAAATATAACCGAGAGATTTTATAGCTTATCTCAATCGATACAATTTCTTTATATTGCATTGATAAATACTGAGTCTTTTGAAAGACTTATTGATTCTTGTGTTGCCTAAAATGATATTTAACTGCAGTTTAGATAATGATTGTTAATGGTTAATGGAAAGGGATCTGGAATGAGGCAGTCGTGGTCAACCTTTCCCTTGCAGTGACCGGAGAAATTCACGAAGCTTCAAGAATCTTTTTATATTCTTTTGCGCTCGTGTTATCACACTGTCTGCTTCTTTGCCAACTTAGCCACACACAGCGTTTCCCTTTGAAAACATATCAGAAATATTTGTGTTTTAAATCAGAGGTAAAATTTGTTGCCTTAATTTGAGAATGTTTGCTTGTTCAGTGGATTATCAACGGACCGACACTAGCTTTTATCTCGTGAAAATAATACCGCTTTTGTACAGTAACAATATAAATGCGTGTATTAATAAAGCTGAAAATACAGCTGTAAGCTTCAGGATACACGCGTTAAGCACAGGGACATGTCCTGTTGTTACTTTGGGTTGTGTTCATTCCGTTGTTTACAGAAACTCTCGAGTAACGTAGTTCAACTTGCATCAAACTCCGGCTTGCTACGAAAGTACGACCAATGCCCAGACCAAGTCCACAGATAAATAATAAAGGAGAGGAGAAAATAAATTGTTTGTCTGAATTCTGTACAGCCTCCGCTCTGAGTTAAAATGAAGTTCGGCGTCTACCGTCAGAGCGCACTGCCATCGCATCCTGTTTTCAGCTGCTTACTAATTTAATTTAATTTCACGAATTGTGTTTGGTAATTATTATCTTGCAAAGGATTTTACTCTGCTCGAAAATATACAAATATTTTCTGCAATTTACGTTGTTCAGCCTTTTGAGGCGTGGTGAGCGTTTGTCTGCACGTGTGTAGCAATGAAATAATAGAAGACAGTAGACGAAATTAAAATAGCGTTTAAATACTCTTTTGCGAGTCTGTACTAGAGAATGTTCCAAAAAAAAATATGTATACACAGAAGCGACTTTTGTGGCCGATTGTCAGTCAGATGCTAGGAGCTGTCAACTGTGACACAAAGCTAACGGTGACCATTTTGATAACCTGCACCACATTCGCTTATTTACTAAGTGCAAATGCTGACATATTTGATGGTTTGGTTTATTAAAATGTCTATTTAATTCACTGAGTGCGTGTATAGATTTTTTTCTGGGACACTGTACATATCTCTTTGAATTTGATGTTAATTTATTGCAGTTTCAAATATATTATTTTACACAAAACTTGTATCAAAATTAATGGAAATATGAGCATACCAGTGCATAGAGCTGGCAAGTATTTATATCTGTATACCCTGTCATAACGCAACAGACTAGACACTGGCCTTTTACCGCTGGGATTTCGGTTCAAGCCCCCGTTGATTTCAAGTGAGATATATTGGACCACGTCTCTATGTGTGCTCTTACGGGTTTTCATGTGGCTAAGTTAGAGGCTGAATTTATTCAGATTTTCAAAGATGAGAAATTGTTTAGAAAACTGATAAAGATTGTTTAAAGTTTCATGTAAAGTATAGATTAAACTGGGCCACCAAATATCAAAATTAGATTCGTACATGTATTAGTAAAAACCCTGAATACGAAAAGCGAAAGGCAAACATGAGGTCCAAGTTATTTATTTGTTTTAAAACCGCGTAGGTACAAATCTTTATCTAAACGAGCATTCTGTCTAGCCGTGACATTAGAATGTTCGTGCTTCACGCCATATTGTTTCGGAGAAATTTCTGTCTGCTTTATAACGTACGAACTCAGCCACGAGCATACAGCAAGGAGCAAAATAGCATCGAAGATACTCAAGCTTAACAGCGAACATGAACAAAGTAATTTAAAGATGAAGATTTACAGAATTGAGAAGTAATCTTAGATAAGCCGGCTTACTCGAGGCTCATGTAAGCTAATCGCGGATTTACCCTATGGAACAAAGGATAAAAACCATATGATTGCAAAATTTTGTAGTTTACAATGATTCTGAACTTGCTGAAGCTTTAGTAATAATAACATGTTTTAACGTAGGAGTGTTTAAACAAGGTTTTATTGATTTATATATTCATTTGATGTCTGATTTTGCAAACAAGTTGGTGACGAGATGTTTTACGATTTATGATTAGCGACCTGTGGGACACCAAGGTATGAAGTTGACACTAAAAGCAGAATTTGATCTCAGAATCTGTTAGAACGTTGTAGAAAAAAAGGGATCGATTATAATTAAATTATTACGCCACGAATATTGGCAAACAGTATAATACATTTATTACTAAATTGTTATCCTTTTTGGGGATCGGGGTAGTACGTAAACATGTTAGTGCTCACACAGTGGAAATGAACTTTATAGATTTTAGAGTAAATCTTATGTGTTTAAATCACGTGGATTTTAGAATTTAAATCCAAATTGTCCAACCGATGGTTCATGTTAAAAATGGTAAAATTTATGACAAGGTTTTTCATTAATTCCTGTTTCATGAATGATTTGTATCTCTTGTACAGTGTTATAGAAACGTTTTTTTTTTGTTGAAAAAGAATAGGTCTTTTGATGTTTCAAAATCTTTGCAGGTAGCGTCAGGGCGGATGATTGATTAGCTACAGTGATGAATTGGATCATAACGATGGTATTATGAAGAACAGCATCACATTAGGGAGACCGCAAAGAACAATAATGGAAATACAATGCACTTTACAAAAGTACACGGCTATCCGGCCGCTTTTGTTTACTTCCATTAGCTAATAGCGAGACGTATTCTGATTTTCCTCTTTGGTATGGAAGCCGAGGCCTGTCTATTAAATGTTGATATTTTTTAAGAGTCCTGAATTTTCAGTGTCTTCTTGAATTCCTACTTTAGACTTTTTTACCTGAAAGTGGCTGTCATCTGGGATGTCGACTTGATCGACGTTTCGGATGAGCTTACTGTATCCATCATCAGAGTGATGATGATGATAGAAACAGTAAGCACCTCTGAAACGTCAGTGGAATTATACCAGGCTGCAAGGTGCAACATCCCAGATGAGTCATCTTCTTATCGTGTCCGTTAGAACCTTAAATCTCACCTGTTTATGTCCTTACTTTCAGTAAGGACACGTGACTTAGTTTTGTACTTTGTCATTTTCGTTGTAAAACAGATTTCGTGGAAAGTTGATGTAAACTAATTTAACTAATTGTCATTTGATCCTGGATTATCTGTGGAAAAAAAATCATCACGGACTCGTCTGGATCCAAAAACAAGCGAATCTGTACACTACAGACTCACTACGCTAAACAGTCAAGTCTTTGGCGAATATCATGTTACCGTAATTATCCTATCAGTGTAAACCTTTTGCGATATATTTAGCTATTATTCTCTCTGTCATAGTTATTTTCCCAGATATAATAATTTTATTCATTAGCCAACCAAAATAATTAGAGTATCTTACAAAGGTGTTCGACAAATTATATTTTGTTACATACGTCAATTCTTATTCGCCTACACATATGATAGAAGCATTTTTCTGTATTAAATTAAAGTTTAACAGTTCCTTAAAACATCTAAAGTGTATTAAGTTTCATTCTGTACCGTTACACTAGACGTAAATAAAGACTTTAATATCGCGAAGCACCACTTTGGATTCCTGGGAAAGGACAATGCCTCTTAATATTCTGCCTTCGTCACTGTGGCATATTTTCATTCAAATAATATCCAAAATTATTTATTCCGTTTTGTAGTTTAATGTATCGTGGGGGGTTTTTAGATCATACAGGTGTCAGAAGATGTAATATCAGTTGGAAATTAAGGAGGTGTGCTCTATGTAATGCATCATCCATCTATTTTATTAAGTATATTACAACACTATCTGTAGTGGGCCGCGTTTTGTACACGCATGGGAAGAACAGAAATTTCTAAAGTGGGAAAAAAATGCTAAAAACCTGTTCAGGAATTATCTCGGAGAATAAGGTGACGGACGGAGAGAATTTCTGATGATTGATGCGATTATATCGTGACTCTAAATGTTCGTTACACAGGAGCCTTCATGTTACATGCGAGACGTGGTCCCAATTATTGAGAAAAATATAAATAAAAGCTCTCCCGAACTTTCGGATTTCGGAAGTTAAAAGGATGAATTCCCATACTGCAGTTACAGATTGCTATTTGTTACATGTGTTATCAACATTGCTTTAATATTATTAAGGTTATTTCAGTTACGTTCATATTGTTCTGCTTGTATCTTTAATTTTCACGAATGAAATACTAAAGTTACATTTTGCATCAACCCCATAACTCTGTAGCGTTAGTAGAAGTTTATCGATGTTTCGGAGGTGCTTACTGCCTCCATTATCAGGGCGATGAGTAAACCGCGCGCTGTTTACTCGACACTCATCGCTTCTCTCTGCCGAACAACTTCTTTATATTCAAAATTTGATCTTATATTATTTATGCTACTCCATACCCTGATTTATTCCGTTGGTGTCCAATCTTAAATTTGTATAATGTGCCCAAATTTTGTAGTCTGGAGCATTACTCTTTTGTATCGCAATTTATATTGTTTTTTTTACACAAGTTTGGTTTTCGACAGCACATTAATGACACTTCTTTAGTGACTTTCATTTATAAAAACTCTTTTCATCATTACTTACAACACATAACGTGACGATGAAATGAAATATCGATTAAAGGAATAATTAATATTAGGCGTTCGCGTTCTCTGTGCTGACGGCTAACTGGAGCTGAGTTGGCTTCGCTTTCAGAGACTGTGACATCTGGTTGATATGTCGACTGTAAGACCGTGACGGACTGGTGAATTTGTATAGTTTATTTTATGACGACTCAAATTCCTCATATCAAAGGACCATTAATAATAAATTCATTTCATTTCGCGGAATTGCCTCTTAATCAAATTATTCTTTCGAGTTAATAAATGAAAGTAATTTACCATTCGTATCTATTAAATGTTTCAAACTACGTGCCTTGCTAAGGGAGCAGGGCGGTCATTGAAGGGAAGAACTGTCACAGACCCTTCAAGGGCTGTAATGATATCTGTAAATATTAAAGTGAAATTCCTTCAAAGTTAATTTCTCATTTTCTCTTTAACGTCCTGTCATTTCAAATTTAATTCCGTACATTTCACGTCAAAATTCGATTTGTGGCATTTGAAAGGTGATGTCAGATGAATAGAGATTGTTGTCAATACGTCACTAGCACCAGGCGGAAGGTTTTTTGAGTTGTGACTGCTAATGTAAACTAACGTAAATTTTGGATGAACGAATAATTCTTCGTATAGACATACAAGCCTCAGTATCTTTATATAAATTTCTGTTTCTTATTACGCCACTTGAATTGTGAAAACAGACATTTCATCTGCCCCCCCCCCCCAAAAAAAAAAAAATTGGAATCTTCCTGTAAGAACAGAAAGTTTACTTAAGTTTTTAGGGGTCCTTATGGGACTAACCAACCCAGTAATTTGTTGTTAAATCGTGGGTTGTTCTCCTTACATTTGAAAGATGCTCCGAATCTAACTCTGTCTGTGATGGTCATATCAGTTATGTGTCTCTCAGCTGTACACGTTACGTCACGTGTTTATGGTCTGATGGATCACTGAAGCTCTTTATCACTAACTCGTTTGGCAGATTGTGAATTGTGATGAATGAAGATGAATGACACTACACTGACGATGATAGGGCCTCGTTCGTTAATTATTTTGCCAATGTGCATTAATTTAATAATGCACATGTATGTGTTCCGGCTTTTAATAAATTACGGAAGTCCTGTCATCAATAATTAACATATAACATAAAAGCATTGAATTTTTTTTAAAAACCAAATTGCCTACATTAAATTTTAATTACATTGTTTCTAGGACAGAATATAGCCACTTTTTAAAGTTACTGCATTATCGTCATTGTATATGAATCTTGTGTCGTTGGCGGTCTCCCACGTGCTGTGTGTTTTATGTTCTTACTTTCAGTGATACCAACGTGATAACTAGTAATGTGAAACACATTCGGTGTATTTTTTATCAACGATTGTGTGATGTATTCCGAATCATACGTACAAGTTATTAAACTATGATTGTAACAGAGAATAATTACTTAAATTCCATGATGGTAACTTGCGAAGCGTTCAGTCTGGTCGTGATGCATATTATACGTTCGCCAAACGTAGATGTGTATAATTAATTTTAAAAGTTTTTTTACGTTTCTAATTAAGACACGGCTATAATCTTATATTTTCACTTCATATTTTCATAATACATGTAAATTAGACTTGCTTCAAGGCTGTAGGGTTTTAAGTTCGTATTTACAAATTGCATTCTCGAAGTTTTCATTCTGATCGCGTATTCTTTCAGTTACGGATAAATAACTCGTTAACCTCTTTAATTAATTAATTAATTAATTAATTTCATTCTCCATTTCTTCTGCTCCAGAACAACAATAAATGCCTCCTAGAAGGTTGTCGTTGGCTTTGAGTGATGATAATGTTATCTGCCTTGTGACATGTGACTCCTGACTTATCCCTTCTCTACGGTTTCCTAGTGGTAACTAAGACTTCCTACTTTACTTGTGGGTTTCGAGCTTAGCGCCTGTACACGAGAATTACAAGATTTCCCAACCTATGAGTTCGTCAGACGCGAGTGAAGTTTCGTGCGACCTGAGATCCTTTTGTACTCGTCGGTAGAAAGTAGCTGAGTAACATTCTTACGAGATAAGTAACGTTAACGGTACTGATTAAGGCGCCTTCCTGGCCAATTAACTGCCTACATTCAAGACTTCTTTTCATAGAACCTATATATATATATATATATATATATATATATATATATATATATATACACCCCTTACAATCACCCTGATGATGGCAATTAAAATATTTGTCGAAACGTTGGAAAGACTTAGAAAAACGACAAGGTTCGAATACGCTGACACTGGACATGGAAATTTAAGGACGGCAATTGTGTCATGTACGTTGATAAAGGTTTGTAAGCCGCTGACCGATGACTTAGTTCTCGTAAAATTATGTGTTGTTTCAGTATCAGTCATTAGTTAAGTCCTTTAGCTTCTGAGAAGAAGGGGGGTACCCTAAGGAAGGTCGTATTTGTTTCGATGAGTCAGGTGGTAATAAAATGAGAATTAGGGTATGTTCCTAGACAATAGGTCTAAACTCACATTTCGGATACGCTCCGTCGCTACTACTAAGGTTTTTTGGGGGGGGGGATAATTAATCATAGCCAGATGATGTCACTGGATATTGTACTTTATTGTCACATGTCGGAAGAGTAATGTCATGGAGGCTTACCAACAGAACGCTTATCAGAATCCCTAGTAAGTGTACTCTTGGTTACAGAAGAATCACAAAATTACTTGAAAAATTTTATCGTAGCGATATTTTGTTATAATAATTTTACAGGGAATTTGATCTTCTTCGTTTAATGGATAATCGCTGTTTAATCTTTTATTTACACATAACTTTAAAATTTAGCCATAAAATATTCCTGTTTTTTTTCTTTTATTCTTCTTAAAATGTCTGCTGCACATTAAAATATCATCACATCCTCTAATTTATCAGCTCTGTATGTCACACGGTTTACCTTTTAGTTTATGTCAGTGACTTCTCTCTAAATTTTCATTTTACTATCCAAATTCTCTCTTATCTGTGTCTCTAAACTGTCTTTTACACGCTCTTTATTAAATTGTCCTGTGTTTGACTCAGCTTCTAACTAAATTTGTGTTCTGCAACGCAAAATAATTATCAGGCCATAACTGCTTCATTTACTTGAGGTAGCCAACAACTGTAATTCTCTTCCTATTTCAGTGAGATGAACTCTGATGGGCTAATGTTGGTTCAAACCG
This sequence comes from Zootermopsis nevadensis, assembly GCF_977971745.1. Lineage (NCBI taxonomy): Eukaryota > Metazoa > Arthropoda > Insecta > Blattodea > Termopsidae > Zootermopsis > Zootermopsis nevadensis. Next base: position 2,957,019 of record NW_028259143.1, read on the forward strand.
TGGGATGCTGATGTATTCTGAACGCTTGGATGCTACCCACTAAAACTGCAATTTAAAATTTGTAACCTCATAAAGGGCCTGCCTTATATAATTTCTACGACAATCTCAAGGGATCTTCCGAACTGAATTCATTCACTTTCGTTCTAATCTTGTAATACGTGCACGCTTTTGTGTTCAACAGAAAAAATTAAGTGCACACAACACGGAAATTTTATCTTCTGTTTAGTACCAGTATAATAGCCGATGTCAGTCACTTTTGATTTTGATATAAGGTACTTGAAATACAGCGACCAATAACTGATTCTAACTTGTTATTTCATCATCACGGTATTATAATCTTAGAGTTTTATGTGGCGTAAATGGTTTTTGTCGGTAGTTCTAGACGAATATCTACTTGGAAGACAAAGAAAGAAATGGAAATATAGTGAGCTTTCGTTGTGTTCCAGAGACGATGGAAAATGGTTGGAAATGGTTCGGGATCATGTCAAATGGTGGATTTTGGCCATGATATGTTGAAAATATGGTTGTGCTACCACAGTGCCATAATTTTACTCCACGTTAACAGGGATAAGAAATGCTGAACTGTATAAGTAACAAATGTGGAAACATGGAACTATAATAGTTAGAAAACAAATGTCATCGCCCTGATGACGGAGGCAGTATGACCTCTGAAACGTTGGTTAACATCGACCAGACTACACAGCGCAACAACCCAGAAGACAGAAATCTTCATACTAAGAATTGCCCTGATAATGGAGGCAGTATGACCTCTGAAACGTTGGTTAACATCGACCAGACTACACAGCGCAACAACCCAGAAGACAGAAATCTTCATACTAAGAATCGCCCTGATGACGGAGGCAGTATGACCTCTGAAACGTTGGTTAACATCGACCAGACTACACAGCGCAACAACCCAGAAGACAGAAATCTTCATACTAAGAATTGCCCTGATAATGGAGGCAGTATGACCTCTGAAACGTTGGTTAACATCGACCAGACTACACAGCGCAACAACCCAGAAGACAGAAATCTTCATACTAAGAATTGCCCTGATAATGGAGGCAGTATGACCTCTGAAACGTTGGTTAACATCGACCAGACTACACAGCGCAACAACCCAGAAGACAGAAATCTTCATACTAAGAATCGCCCTGATGACGGAGGCAGTATGACCTCTGAAACGTTGGTTAACATCGACCAGACTACACAGCGCAACAACCCAGAAGACGGAAATCTTCATACTCGCCGCTGTGAGAACCTCAAGTCTTACAAATGTTTAGAAATTTCTCCCAGTCTGGAAGTCGTTAACAGTTTTATTCACCTCTGAATATCTCCTTCAGTGTTTTTTGATGTGACGCTAATAACATATATCACTTTTAAAATCCGTATCACTTACTGTAAACTAACAAACAGGACTACTGTAAATTTAGCTGTGGCTTGTGGTTTAATATGAGGTTTTCGTCTTTGATCAATAGACGTTTTAAAGACTGATATAATTTTATAATTACCATAGAAATTCAGTTTAAAGCTCTTTCAAATGTATTCTGGATATTATTACACTTTAGAACGCTATATCTCAGTATTTAATAATTAGGCAACGTATAACGTATGGGTGTCATCGGGGTTTGCATATACCACTTAGAGTTGAAATGTCGCTAAATGGTTTAAGCTACTTACAGTGGGGTTTCGTAGCGTGCTAGAATGGGGTGGGGGGTGGGGGTGGGGGTTAAGATCTTCCAGCAATGATAAATTACCATACTTGTTTAATACAATACCAGATACCTCTTGTAAGCCGTAACCAACACCGCCAAAAGTAGCTTTCTCTCAGCTGTAAGGACCACCTCAAGAACGAAGATTTATCGTTTTATTTGTACTTAACGAAGCTTCGTAAATTGGCGTCATTTCAGCCCCCGTCGTTTGTCCTGCAGTTTCTGTGGTATTTTGAATATCTGTAATAAATCTCACGTTATTAATAATTTTATTGTCGCTTTGATTTTGATTATTTAAACGTTTGCGTCAATGGATCGCTTGTGGTGTCACTGTTCTGTTGAATTTATCCGGTGTCTGGCGTATATTCGATATAAACGAGCTAATGTTTCGTAACCTACACCCCACATCTTCAATTGTTTTGTAATTGCACTGTCAGATTTATTATTATTTTTATTCTAAGATTTCTGTAGACTTCTGATATCGAACACGGATCTATTTGAATAGTAATGCCACCCAGATAGGTAATTTGACCCTGAAGATGGCTGCAGCATTTTCCTCCGAAACATTATTATACAAGACGTCTATACGCCGAAATACAGTTTAAACTCACAAAACCAAAAATACCCACAAATCCCTCAATAGTGCTCTTAATTCTCGTGTTTTTTCGGGTGAATATCTCTTACTCGTAATTGCTATGTTTTTGGTATTTTCATTCAAAGTTATTTTTTTTGGACATTTGACAAAGGCGCTAACTGGTGCTTTATTTAGCCCAGAAGATGGTTGCGTTATGTTCTTCCGAAACTCTAGTGTTTATATACAAATTAACTAGGCGTTACCAGCCATAAGATCTCCATCTTCACCGCAGTGAGAACCTCAAATTTCAAGCGTACTTACGTGTTTTTTTTTGTGTGTGTGTGTGTTGGGGGGGGGGGGGGGTTAGTACAAGCTCATAGCCTAAAAGTAAATGAGATTCATTCTGTTGCATGTTTCCAGCTTCTCATCTTGATTTGGATTGTTAATCCAAACTATTCGGAATTAGTGCTGTGATTGGAAACGTCATATGACGCGCTTATGAATGTTCTCATACAGAGAAATCAGAGTGTGTACAGATTTCTCCCAAAGAATATAATTCAATGATGCTAACTGCTGTGTCAGTGCTGTGTCCTGTTCAGTCGGTAATGAAGCTTCAGTGTCGCGTCATATTAGATGTCCATACTAGAACTTACAGCATGGATTATAGTGAACCATTAAATAGACGTTCTATAGTAACAGTAATGTTATCATATTACGGTGACAGGTTTATTGACAGCTGTAATAAGGCTTTCAGATGTGTTTTAAATCTTTTGAATTTAAGATCTTCAAATGTCCTGTTTATTGAAATGAAACTGAAATACGAGTGCTGATTGAATGACGCAAAAGATAAAAAATGCAAAATGTTGAAACTGCTGTCTTTTGTTCCTGTCTTAAATAACTGCTGAAGATAAAAGATAAATACGGTGTTTTGTTGAAATAATTCGTATGGATGAATCCGCATAACTATCTGCATATAACAGAGTCCTTCTTGATAAGTTAATAGTCGATTTTTAGTCAAGAAATCCCCCCGTCTTTTATGGAATCAAAATGTTTATTACCGTGTTCACAAGAGCCCGCCACCGGTCATTTGAATCCTTTCAGCACCTACAAATACTTTTCCCCTAAGATCAATTTTAATATCATCCCATCCGTGGTCATTTTAATATTTGGTGAGGTGTTATTGTGCAGTTATCGGACTCCACATACCATGAAATATTATCTCAAGAATTAAATGAGAGTTATGAAGCAAATTTTTGATTTATTTGATAGAATCAAATTACTGAAATGTATTTATACGCGTCTAAGCGGTCCTGTAAAGATGTAACCTCGATTCTCCAATGTTAACACGACATAAATTCATAATTAAAATTTAGTTTTGCGTTCAGATGTCATACATTTGATCAGAATACTCGTGTTATACTTGTACTGTGTTGTGCTTATGAATTGGTGGACACTTGGGTTAACTGTAAACACTTGACATTTTTACAAAATTCTTAAAATATGTTTGTCATAAATTGTTACATGGAATTAATATTGTTTAGTTATTACCAACTTTAACTGTTGTCGGAACGCAGCTATTAACTGCTAAAATGAATTTACCTTTTTTTTTTGTAAATTGTTTGCTTATTTAAAATGATGTACAGAAATAACGTTTCATTTTGAACACATTGAAGGGATTCCTCGTGTGTTAAAATTATTTATTATATTTGCTTTATATTTTTAATTTTAGTTTATTAATGTGTGGCATGTCTGAATTAATTCCATGTACGAGAACGTATATGTTAACACATATCAAGGTTTCTTGCAATGGTGTAATGGCTTTATTTAGGTCGCAAAGTCTACACGCAAACCCCGTGGTCCATTATGAATTCTGCTTACGAGAATTCTTTTTTTTAAATTATACTTCGTCCTGTCTCGTTCCCCTTCATGTATGAATGTTATTGTTCAATTACAGCAAATTGAGACCTTGTATTTCTCGCTGATTATACTGAGTTATATTATCGTGTAATTGGGCTCTGTGTAGTCTGAGCTATTTAGTGATAGTGTCATTGAATAAACCACAGACAGATAAACATAGCAAACAATACTGTTAATTAATGTTATTTTAAAATTATCAACCTACAAGAACACAATTTGATTAACCTGAACATTAATTTCTTAATGATTATTACGGACCTACAGGCCATTTTGTGATGATGTATTCTCAATTTTGGAATCCCTTAACAAGTTTTCAAAAACATGCCTCCTACATGCACTTAGTTAGATAAAAAACTTAATAATTCTGACAGACATATTCTTATTCTTTATACCATAGGGGCGTACTTTTCGAGGTTTCTTGGTCTATTTAGACATTTGATAGGACTGTTTGGAATAGTGATCAGCCCATCGCAAGACCTATACTGACAGACTTATTAATAACACAATATTGAATCTCACTATTACAAATGTTTGCATGCCATCTCTCGGTGATAATTGAACACAATTGATTCTGACATAATATGAAATATAATATGTCCCATACACAGTTATTGAAACACCTCCATTCACCAATGAAAAATTTCGCTTCAGTGTTTATTACATAAAACCTTTATCGTATAAAACCAGTATTCATCTGATACCAACTACGATTAAATTTAGATCTCTTAATACGAAGTTTAATAGAAATCGGTTAAGTAGACATTGTTTCCTCATTGTGTGTTTGTTACTGGAATTAATACACATCTCAGCAAGATTTATAATTTAAATTTTTAACACTTTCTGTACGGTAAATATACTTATTACAAACAAAAGTTAATCAGCTGCGCAATGATATTTATGACTGGTTTTGCAACATTAGACTTTGTCTTCAGCAATAAGTTTATATGTGCAATAAATCAATGGAAAAAGTAGTAGGTAGGTAAAACGGAAAAAGAACATTTTAACACTTTTATTACAAAAAAAGACGTAATTTTATAAAGTATTATTCTATTTTATATATTCAAAATGTATTTAGATTAAATATTGTTAAATAATAATTGTGCTAAGAAAATAATATATGTATATAAATTTTAATATTATAGAGATTAATTCGCTTTTATCCTAGTTGACTTTTTTCATAACTTTAAAACATGGCGTTCGTCCGTCTTCATTATGACTGCGAAATCCATTTCATTATTGTTAGCTTGTACAGAGAGGGATTAAGACGGGCATTAACAATGCTGTTGATGACTGCACGTATCTGCTGTAGCATGTCCGTAGGATAAACACGCAACACACGCACGTCACACGCAAAACACATGTATTACAATACAATACAATATAAAAAGAAAGTAGCAAGTTAACACGAGGAAAAGCTATTTCGTGTTTTCTCTTCACAGAGGTCAGGGGTACACAGCTGTAACATTTTCAGAGAATATCGTAAAATGCAAGTGGATAAAACGTAGGTCTTGTATCGTAAACTTGGTCGTAGTTTAAATTAAAAATGTATTTGGATTTAAGATTGAAATTCAATGAGACAAGCTACTGTTTTTCCCCACTTAGTCACACTGTACTGATTGAAACAGTTGTTTTATAGTTTAATTGTTTAATATTTTATCTCATAATCCTTGCTGGATTGTCACATTGTTTCAATACATCATATATTCTTGTATATTTGTCTGTGTCAATTAAATAAAGACTACTGTGCTTTAAGACTTTATAGGACTCGTAGTATACAGTAGCTCTAACAATAAGCCAATTTACTTGTTCAATTTTATCAGTCTAATCACAATAAAATATTATTATTAAATATTAAAATATTACAATTAACATTTAAATATTTAAAATATATTAAAATATTAAAATGATGCTCTCTATCGAAATGTTCGATTTACATTAGAGCATCATCTTTTGTAAAAGATAGATATTACTATTAACATTTAAATATTTAAAATATATTAAAATGATGCTCTCTATCGAAATGTTCGATTTACATTAGAGCATCATCTTTTGTAAAAGATAGAGAGCATCATTTTAATATTTTAATATATTTTAAATATTTAAATGTTAATTGTAGTAATATTTTAATATTTAATAATAATATTTTATTGTGATTAGACTGATAAAATTGAACAAGTATATATTCAACACAATATGACGCAACATTATCATCTCATAATAAGCCAATTGTGTGTCAACCATTAGCAGAAATTAATATTTATTATAATTATAAATGTAAGTAGCACTGTAGTACGTGGTTTTTGCAGCCCTGGTAGAGATCCATTACGTTATTTTTACGTAAATGGAACGCCTAACGAATACTTAACTTTGTCATGTGTATTGTACATATTTCATCACGCCCATAATGGTTGTATACGTCTGATGCAATCATCTGGAGCGGTGAAGTATCCATGTTTGTACACAAACATGGTCAGTGATAAGAATGTACAGTTGATGATATTTTTATTTAATTTCATAAAATGTTGTTAAGTTTGTCCCCTCATTCAGGTGTTGAGTGTTAACATAAAACATTATTGGATTTTTTCTTCTTGTGATTAATATTTTACATTTTTTTAGGTCAGTAAATTCTAATATCTAAAATTATTAAAAACATATTTCGACTGGATGGACCAATGTTTTCTCTGATCAAGAATGAAAGTTAGAAATATAGCAATTGAAAAAAAAAAGTTCGTAACAAAAGACACATGACTTCCTTAAAATATATTTTGCGTGAGTGTGTATTCGTGCTTGTGTCGGCCCATAAACTATGCTCCCAGTCAGGTTTCAGAAAACAGAATTGCACTTCGTTCTAAAATGTTGAGTACATTCAGAATGTTATACTCGGTTTAGAGAGGCATTTGCGGAATAAATGTATTTGCATGCATCAACGTAATATTTTTAAAACTTCCATCCATGTCTTCGGTTATTATTACCTAAATATTTGTAATATTGATATGACGTTTCTTTAATTCCAGTAGTCATATTTCCGTTCTATTTCGTAACTGTCATCCCACAGGACAGAGCCCTTCTTCAGAAGCTAATAGTCGCTTGGCAGCTCAACGAATTACCCGAATTTTATGTAACCCGGAATGTTATTGTATTCACCAATCAATTCCTTATCCAGACCCAGACCAATCCAAGGTCACTCTTTACCGGTCGGGTGTTACGCCGTTTTAGCATGATAAGTGTGCCGACGTTTCAAAACTGCTTCCTACAGCCAACATTCTTTCCTTTATGGTTGTGGAAGTAAGCACCTCTGAAACGTCGGTTAATTTATACCAAACTACACGTCGCAACAATCCAGAATACATCCATTTTCAGGTAGAGTATAGTTGGAAAATGGGTTGAGCGGAGTAATTGCGTCTAGCTCTTTGCCTTATCCTGTTGTCGTCGATTTATTTGATGTAAACTGATGTTTCTAACAAATGGGGAAAGGGGGGGTTTCTAGGGTGCTTCTTACTGAAATTCGCGCCCCCAATCTCCTCTTTAACCTACGTATTGTTATCATAATCTAAGTTTTACACAATTCAGTGCATGACTTACGATTCTACACGGTACCAAAGCGTAGAACATCATCTTCACCTTAGTGAAAACCTCAAATCTCATATAAAGTAAGAAAATAATGAGACAGGGATGGGGTGGTGGAGATAGAAATATGTGGCCTTCTTCACCACCTCGCAGAATATCCACGCGGTTTCTAGAGGGGAGAAGGGGTTTAAAATGTTTCAGCACCATCCGATTTGTGGCTTCTGAATACGCAGCTCGTGAAACCAAAATCTTTGTTGACATTTCTGTGGTGTTCTTCGCCCTTCCCCCCTTCCCCCTGTTAACCCTTGGAGAACATCAGCATTTTGAACCCCCCTTCCGCTCAGGATATTGTTTGCGATGTTTACCAGAATTTTCACTCTGTGAACTGATGACAGAAACTGACAGTTTCACAACTGCAATTAGAGAACCAGAGTCCAAAATTTAGACACATATAGGCTCCTTGGTTATCTTTAACAGTAGGCAGATAGGGTTCGCCACGGTGGTCTAGCGGTCAGAACACTAGCCTTGTAAGCCTGGGGTCCCGGGTTCAATTCCTGGTGATGCTCAAATTTATAACTTGTGTTGGGCAAGGCCGTGGTCTAGGCAACACGGAGTTTTCCTCCGGGGGCTTCCCCGGTTTCTCCGTGGCATCCCAACAATTACTCCACTCACACACAGAAGAAGGCAATGGCAGACCACTTCTGATCATCTTTGCCAAGAATGTATATATGTATGAGCAGGTCCCTGACAACCTGAAGAGGTTGGAAGGATCCTGTTCATAATATATGGACCTGTAGTCAGACAGAACACTACAAATAAAAAAAGGCAGATAGATAGGTCGCCTTAATGATGGGGAGGGGGGGCAGAAAGTACCTCTGAAACGTCGGTAAGTATCTGTCAGACTACACAAGCGCAACATCCCAGAAGACGATGGATATGATGTTCCTCCGGGTTTTGGCTCCGGGTTGACTGTTAGATACTGTCACCATTTTCTGCCCTGAAGATGGGGGACAGTACGTTCCTCCGAAAAGTTATCACGGCGCCTAAACCCAGAAAAAGACGTCACTAACTCCCATTTCTTTTGTTTGTTTTAAGTCTGGGTTGTCGGTCTGTTTTACTCTCACTGTCCTTGTAATTACGTGTATAAGACATCCCTCTCTCTCGATTTCTTGAGCCCATATTATTACAGAGCTTCCATCTTTTTTGCAGGATACATATTTTGCATGTATATTATATACTTATTGCTTGTTGCGAGTCCCAGGGCGAAGCTGCTATCAAGAAGCACCGACGGGAAGCAAGCTTTATCGGGGCATCATGGGAAATACACTTTATCATATGATGGAATTTAAGGCCACTTCTTTTTACCCCTTATGAAGAAAAGGTTCATGGTAGAAATTTTAACGAAGGAGTTTAAAATCTTATTTTAACATCACTTTTAAGTTTAAATGTGAAAGCTTCTATAATGTATTCAAGATCCCTTTAAACCTTTGAAGCTTGGAAGCTCGTCTGAATAATATTTAATAATCCAGTCCGTACCGCGAAGAAAACAAAACACTTCACCATTACAAAGAACAACTGGTTAACGCTGTTTAAGGAAATAATCGCTGTTTATTCTGAGAATCATACGAAACACATAAATATATTCTACGGATAAAATTTGGAGTTAGTGAATGTCAAAGTAGCGTTGTATACAGATAATTAGTTGTTTTAAAGACGTAAGTTAGCCTGCGTGTTTACATAGATTTTTATATATTTTTTTAAATAGCATAAATGTTTGGAAAATAAATAATACAATCAAATAATCAATATCTTTGGCGTTTGTAAATACTTTATACCCATGTATGTATGGTTTTCTTTGGTTATTCCGTCTTGTGGTAAGACGTTTGATAACATGTCGTGTTTATGACGTATGTGGATGTAATGTATCTGTAAGGATTACACTCGACAGAGGAACGAGAAAAATTCACAAACTTTAGAATAACTCGTTCTGAAAAAGATTAAATCATTTTATTCCGTAGTAGGAAATTTAGCTCCGAAGATAAATGCTGTATGTTCCTCTCCGAAACGTCGGTTTATTCGTAAGTACAATAGTTTCAGTCCACAAGACCAACACTTACAGTAATTGTAAATTAATTAATTTCACTCGACGGAAAAGAATCTTTTATAATAATCGCTCATTTATTCGAGAAATTGTCCCACATTTCATGGAACCCAAATGTTATTTATAGTGTTCATAAGAGACCACCACTGCAAACTGTCCTGAGCCCGGAAGAATCAGGCCACACCCGTACACTATATTTAACATTCATTTTAATATTATTCTCGTTTCAACTCCATCTATCAAGTACTTTCTTCATGTCAGGTTTTGTGAATAAAATTTTGTAAGCATTTTTCTATAATGCTACATGCTACGTCCATCTTTGACCTTAATAATATATGTTGAATACGACAAAGTATAAGTTACAAGCATTTCAGAGGTCATTCTTGCCTCTGTCATCAGGGCGATGAGACATTAATTAATAGAAGTGTTAGCGAATAGTATCAGAATGACTTCGTGGTAGTAAATTTGTGGATAGAAATTAATGGACCATGGATGGTTATTGACAGAGAAGTTGGTTACCCTGAAAGTTTGTTCAGGCACTGAAAGCAAATGCTGATTTGCAACGCTGCTAATTTCACATACACTGACGTTTACTTGGGTTTAACTTTGTGTTTAAAAAGTGAAGTGACATGGAACACGCTCCGTGACTTCAATTACTTTAAGTGCATATTGTGAGGAATTCTAGAGAAATTATATACATTATTTCAGTCGTATTTTAATTTCCATAATACAACTCCCCATACACATTTTTGTGATCAAGTCGAAGTAGCTTGTGGCAAACTTAAAAATGACTAGCTGGAGTTGTTTAACGGTTCATTTTATCACTAGATCAAGATAGAAACATTTTATTTTCCGTTTTACGTTGATAGCCAGGCTGAATCGGTTAACACGAGCGTTTCGCTCCTACACGGTTTTTTGTGTTAGTTTAGTAGGTACGTAGGTCGGTAGGCGAGTAGATTTGCTGATGAGAGATGGGCGGACAGACACATTTACAGACTTAGGTACGATATACGAGGTGCGATCGGAAGGTTTCCAGACTGCGCGTATAAAAACCCGTACACTTATCTCAGGTATTAAATTCATCCATCACCCTCGAAGTAGTTCCCCTGGGAGTGAACACAACGATCCCAGCGCCGCTGCCAAGCCTGGAAGCATCCCTGGAAATCTTTCTTTGTCAGCCTGTCAAGCACCATCTGCGATTCTGCCTGAATCTCTTGCCAAAGACTCGCCAAAACGGCTACGGAAACCTATGAAATGCTAAATCCAGCATTTGGGGAGTCCGCAATGGGTCGTGCACAAACTTTTGTGTGGCATTCACGTTTTAAAAATGGCCGAACCTCTGTCGATGATGACGAGCGTTCTGGACGACCATCTTCGAGCACAACGCCCGAAAATGTTACGAAGATTTGGCAGGCCATTCACGAAGATCGACGTCGTACCATCAACGACTTGTGCGACATTGTTGGGATAGGCTATGGGACCTGTCAGCTGATTCTAAAGGAAGAACTCCACATGCGACGCATCCTGTCTGTGGACCAGAAGCAGAATCGACTTCTCGTTTGTCAGGAGCTCAAAGATCTTGCAAGAACCGACCCCAACTTCCTTTCTAAGGTTTCCTCTTCCCAAAGATGAAAATTCAGCTAAAGGGAAGGAGATTTGAGACGATAGAAGAGATTCAGGCAGAATCGCAGATGGTGCTTGACAGGCTGACAAAGAAAGATTTCCAGGGATGCTTCCAGGCTTGGCAGCGCCGCTGGGATCGTTGTGTTCACTCCCAGGGGAACTACTTCGAGGGTGATGGATGAATTTAATACCTGAGATAAGTGTACGGGTTTTTATACGCGCAGTCTTGAAACTTTCCGATCGCACCTCGTATAGGCGTATATGCAGATGGACAGGGAAAAAGATAGAAGATACAAAGAGACAAATGAGAACACATATGGACAGAAATATACAAGAGAGAATTTTAAAACAGATAAGCCGAGGGTTGTGTTAAGTATACATGGTATGTAGTATATGCTTTAATTTCAGCGGGAATTTTAAAAAAAAAATACGTCGATCAATAAAGCCGGCTGTAGGAAGATTAATCAGTTTTTATATGATGGAGTGACCACATACGTTTATGTAATGTTAAACGTAGCGTTACTGCATAGTCACTTACAGACGTGTAACCCGTCTTTGCGTTACTTAATGAAATTTAAATGTGAAACTCATGTGAATATAATCAATGTTCAACTGTGAAGAACATTGACGTTAATGTAATTGCTGATTCGATGTCAGATCAGATCGGGTCACGTAAACTACGACTAAGCATATTATAAAATGACACAAAGAATTCTCTCACTTTAGGTGACTACATGTATTTTTTTTTTAACTGTATGTATCTAGGTAGGCAGACGCCACGGTGGTCTAGCGGTTAGAACGCTGGCCTTGTAATCCTGGGGTCTCGGGTTCGATTCCCGGCGGTGCCCGAATTTATAACTTGTGTTGGGCAAGGCCGTGGTCTAGGCAACACGGAGTTTTCCTCCGTGGCATCCCAACAATTACTCCATTCACACACAGAAGAAGGCAATGGCAAACCACTTCTGGATCATCTGCCAAGAACGTAACTGAACAGGTCCCAGTCCGAGAAAAGAGTGGAAGGATCCTGTTCATATGGACCTGTCGTCAGACAGAACACTAAATAAATAAATAAAATCTAGGTAGGATTTAAGGTTCTGACGGCGGTGACTACAAATGTGGCTGTCGTCTGGGATGTAGCACCGTGTAGTCTGGCAGAAGATTGCCAACGTTTCAGAGATCCTTGCTGCCTCCATCATCAGGGCGATGTGTAGGCCGTGCGCGTGAAATAGGTGTTTTAAGCACTTGAAATATTTTGACATTTGGATTTGTAAAACGTAATGTTAACGCTGATGTTCACTACTTACTATGTCTTCATTTTTTCCCCTTTTCTAAATTGCGATAATTCCGTTATTTAAAGCAGAGAATGTCGGATATTATATCCTCTTTCGTAGGCTTACCGGGGTAGAGTTACGTAATTTTATAATTAATTATCTCTTCCTTTGGACTTAAAATAACGCTGTACCACAACATTTATTTTCTCCCCTAAACAAGAAATTCAAACAAACCGTGAGAAATTCGTTCAGAATACATAACACTTTACAGGAAAGTTAAATAACGTTTATAAGACAAGTTAATGTTAGCGTGGCTTGATGATGTTAAGCAACTTTGTTTCTTACACTTCAACTTCCTTTCTGAACATGACGTGTCTTGTTTCTTAAGTACGTACAGGCCCGAAGATATGATGTTACTTCTGGTTAAGTACCAGGGTCTTATGCATTATTCATTTTAAACTCGATCGTGATTGCTAGTCTCAAGAATTACTTACCTCAGCCGGGAATCAAACCGGAAGTCTACAACGACGAAGTCGATTAGAGATTTAAACTGAGATGACGAAAATCATCCACTGGAACAAACGCATTTCTGCTTAGTGTTATTTCTTAGTATTTTTGTAGTTACAAATTGTTGCTTTGTTCAACTGCAACAGAACAGCAGTTTGCGCTCAGCGAATCCCTCGTGTGGATGAAGCAGATTCAATTTGTCGTTGCGTCCGTCTTGGCACTGTGAGCCAATTCTCGTACCTCTACCCTCGACCTTATGAGTCGAGAAAGCTTGCATTTTACCTCTTACGTACTCTCCTGTCATCACCGCTTTTCGTCACTTCGACCTGTCTCCTATATTCATCCTCTCCGCTTTCCAAGCTCGATCTTTATTTTCACCCTTCATCCCGCATTCGTTGATAAACAATGATAAGAATTTTAGCTTGGTGAGTTTTCAGGTTTTTCACGGCGACCATTGTAAAAATAAGTAAAACTCTTCTGGGCTGTAGTGCCGTGTAGTCTACTTGAAGTTTACCGACGTTTCGTGGTCCTGATTATGGAGGCTATAAGCATCTCCGAAACGTCGGTAAACTTCTACAAGGCGCCACAGACCTCGTGACAAAATGAACGGCAACAATCTTAAAGATTTTAGGTTGTCTTATTCCATTCCAAATATTCTGTACATGCAGACGGAATTAGGTTTGAAATTTGTATCAGATTGACTTCCGATAAACATTGCTGGTGTTTTGTTCAGAAACTTCCAACTTCAAGAATTCTGTATACAAATCAGCGGTAAACGATATTAATGCATAAATCCTACCTGTTCTTTTATATCAGTGTGAAATTCTGCATCACGGCATACTTGTTGAATATATATATTGAATGCGGTTGATTACAAAACCCTGAGGCTAATATTTTGATTTCATCATGTCTCTGTCTACCACAAATATTAACATTGGGCGTATTTATAAACTCTCCTAACGGAAATTGTATAAATTTAGTTTCTATTATGTAAATTATCGAGTTCTGCAGTAATTTTGTCGCTGGTAACCGAATTAGAAATTTAGATATTGCTGTTATTGAAAATAGTAGCAAAACGTTTACTTGAATATATTCTAGCTTATCTAAATTTCGGCAGAAAAAGTAGATCAGCGGTTCTCAAACTGTGGTACCAGTACCCCTTGGGGGCACCACAGATACGTTCAAGGAGTAATATAAACCTTAATTCATTCATGTAAATAATTACAGCATTAATTAAACGCGAGTTTTGAGCACAGGAATTTTGAGAGTCCCTAACTAAAATTGTTGTATTTTCAGTTGAAATTAATCTCAGTGTCCATTAATGTATTCAAAAGCCTCATATATAAGTTAGGCCATAAAAGAAATACAAATATACAAACATCAGTCATTTTAAAAGAACTTAATTATGCTTTTCGAACTCCGTTTTATAACCATTTAAACATTATCTTTAGAAATTATTCAGTGTTTTAGAAGCTGGTACAATACAATTAAAAACCCTAAGGAAGACATTTAAATTTCTTAGTGTTTGTAGAAACGTGAGCCCTGCACACTAACATTTGTTGTTGGATAATTCAACATCCAGGCGGGTTTTTTTTTGAAATACACATCCAAGAAGGAAGGATACCATATGTATGACAGTGTAAGATGTTTCTTGGCCTCTAAATCAAACATTACGTTACTTCGCCCGTCAGTCTCGCCCTTATAGCGTGTTTCATATAACCCTTTCCATTTTCTCATGTCAACTAACGTTACCACGTCAACGATTCCTGTGTCTTTCACATTGACTTGACATTTCCCATATTGACACATGTATCAGACTCTCGCTCTATTGAAGTTGATGCTTATGTCTCAGAGGCACTATTCTTTCTTATCTGCGAGTATGTAATCTCATTCTCGACAGGCTATTGGCTATGAAAGTCGCTGAGTAAGCAATAGAAACTCACTTGAAGACAGTCGCTAGTCTACACACATACAGCGTGTCATGTCATGTAGACAGTTGTTCACAAGGGTGGAAGAAGATTCCTGTCTTCTGGGTTATTGCGTCGTGTAGTCTATTAGAAGATTTCCCGACGTTTTAGAGATGTTTAATGCCATTATTATCAGGGAGATGAGTTTAATGATGGAGTACCTCCGAAACGTCTGTGATAATCTACCAGGCTACACCGTGCAACAAACCAAAATACATTTATCTTTATTGTTTTGTGTTTTAACTCGATATCAATACGTGTTTTATAATTAATAAAGAAACTGCCTGTTACAAAGACGAAAAATGAAAATTTACAGCAGTTTAAATGCAATTTATAAACATCTTTATTCTGTAATTTCTATTTTATTTGATAATTTATTATTGATTGCAAGTTGAAATCACTTCAGGGATAAAATAATGATAATGTTTGTTATATCTGCTAAAGGATTGGTTATATCAAAGTCATTTCAAGTTCAGTTGATACTTCGAGGTCTTCCCATAAACAAGTCATCATGATTCTTTTATCTAAAACAAACAACCTATTTATATAATCAGACGTTACTTGAATAGTCCTTTCCTGTATAAACGTTTACTCTGCAAAAGTGTAGTCTAAGCATTTTAAATGAAATTTCAGTGAACTTGAATCAACTAATATTTTCACTCATTTTGCTTGTTATGCCGTTGAGTGTACACATTCAAATAAAGCAAGCCATGAAATGTGCGTATTCATAACGGGTTGTGATTTCGACGTTCACTGTAGTTTGTATAGAACCGTTTCGCTTACCTGAAAGAGAGAGAGAGAGAGAGATGAGATGCATTGGCGAGGGGATGCCCCACGAAGCAGAAGTTAGACCGAAAGAAAATCTTTTTTAGTCCAACGAAATTTGAAATGTCGAAATGACTGATACGAGGTATCGAAGTCCATAAGTTAAAATCCCTTCGAAGTAAACATCTGTTCAAAATGAAAGTTATTTTAGGCGTGTTATTCATGTTAACCCTTCAGAACGTAGTTCTAAATAGATATTTATCTCACCTTCTTTGACAATAAATGATTCAGCATTTTTTATTTATTTTTAATGTGAGAGTTAGTGTAAACAGCGATTATTTCCGTAAATATCATTAACAAATTGGTCTTTATAATGGTTAAGTGTGATGTTTTCTTCGCGGTACGAGCAGAATTATTGAATATATTTAACCGAGCTAGGGCTTTAAATTGTTTCCTTATGATTTCATTAATTTATACCTGACAGTCAAGAGGTTAGTAAAATTTTGTTTACGTAAGCAAAAGTTTACTGAATTAAATAGTAGTTTTTTCTGAAAATTCAAGCAAAGTAGTTACATCACAGAAATACTGTTTTTGTTTAGAAATGTAGGCCTACCCATTGAAAGCAGAGAAGTGGTTTATTTTACTTCTCCTTTAAAGCCAACTCACGTTCTAAAGGAGAAACTTTATAGCCAGTAATACACGAAATTCACATTAGTTAAGAGTATATACAAATGCCTTGGGAGTGATGTCGGATGCAATTTCGAGCATTGAAGTACATATAATCTGAGTTAGAATGGCCTTTATTTCCCGACTTATCGCCCCATATAACATTTCCTGTTCCTCCCTTAACTGCATAAAACCAATCTGTAGTCGTGTATTTCAGTTTATATAATTATTTCGCCGATTCCAGCAAGATCTGTATTCGTCTACTCTATGAAATTGTAATAGATTAGGGTTTTATGCAAACATTCCTTCCTTTTTCCCCACGTTAATTTAACGCTGTATTAATGTATAATCTTTCTGGGCAATTTTTATTATTAGAACGCTGGCCTTGTAATCCTGGGGTCTCGGGTTCGATTCCCGGCGGTGCCCGAATTTATAACTTGTGTTAGGCAAGGCCGTGGTCTAGGCGACACGGAGTTTTCCTCCGGGGGCTTCCCCGGTTTCTCCGTGGTATCCCAACAATTACTCCATTCACACACAGAAGAAGGCAATGGCAAACCACTTCTGGATCATCTGCCAAGAACGTATATGAACAGGTCCCAGTCCGAGAAAAGGATGGAAGGATCCTGTTCATATGGACCTGTCATCAGACAGAATACTAAATAAAATAATGTATAATGATTGTCTTTGTTGTGTTTATTTTGACGTAAATACGTCTATACGGAAGGGTCATTCGGCAAAATGTGGAAGGAAAACGTGTAAGATCCATATCAACAATGTATTAATATGGATCGACAACAATTGTCAGCTTGCGTGCATTGTTATGTTACCTAGGAAACGTCATCTGTTTACTCGGCATTGTTGTTATTATTAATATTAAAGCTAATATATAAACTTTCTTTCCGTATAGACGTATTTACGTCAGATTATCCGGAACCGTGGTTCCACTGACAACTTTTTGCATATCTAAATGAATTCTATATGCGAATTAATTATTAAAGTATTACATAAGTTGAAACAGAAACTTTGTTTTGTAGATAAGAAAACCCTTTTATGGAAAAATGTTTACTCCAGGTTTGTGAAAATCAGAGTAACCGATCTCAGACAAATAAGATACGTCTCTTAAGATATTTCAGGGAACACAGAATTTCCTGAGACCATTATATCAGGCAAATGATAAAGACTGAGATACATCATTTATCATTCTTACTTTTTTGAGTGACAGTCGTAATTTCAAACGAATTTGTTCTACCTCCCTTTTTTTTCGCATATTTAATTTATAAACTATATATCGCATAAACTTAAGAAATATTAACCAACGAAACAATATCAGAGACTTAAATTAGTATAATAGTTGTAAAACTTAATAAGTTTATTAAGGCTTAATTAATAAAGAACATTAATAAAATACATGAAATATTGATGTAGATACAAGTAGGGAGGCTGTGGTCAAGGCCTATTTCAGTGTGATTACAGACGCTGTTTCAGGATATCCTAGCGACGACTGGAAAACAATTCCTTACGAATGCATTTTTCGTAAACTGACATGTTCATGTTATTGTTTGTTAACAGTATTTCCGTTGCTGTGGTAACTACCTTCATTACTATGACAGCGATGCAGTGTGTGTGAATATATTTTGATAATCCCGGAAGTTTAATTAAAAATGGTTCCTGAGTCTCGTCAACGCACCTTACACAAAGATTTCTTTGCATGGTTCAAGATCTTCCAACCTCCCATCTTGTTTTCTAGTGAATTTCTTTTCGTATTTTGCTGAGAGTTTCTGGGTGACGAACGGCCTTCTCTATGGGGCATTAACCACTCTAATTGCGGACATTACACACGTCCGTCCAGATAGCAAGCAGTGGGACTCCGGTGCTCAGAATCTGGAATTCGTCATGTCTGGCGTTCCGAGACGACGCCTCAAACCTGTCCTGGGAGCAGTCCACAAGTTCCGGGATATTTTTTGTGTCTGATTTTCCCCTTCGGTTGACTCTTTCATTTTGAATAGAACAGCAATTTGTTTTAGTGCCTGCTCGTACATAAAGGAATTAAGTACCTGAAGAGAAATATGGCCTCGCGACTAAGCGCAAAGTAGTAATAGAAGTGAAGAATTTGAGGTTTTCACAGCGGTGAGTATGAAGATTTCTGTCTTCTGGGTTGTTGCGCTGTGTAGTCTGGTAGACGTTTACCAACGTTTCAGAGGTCATACTGCCTCCGTCATCAGAGTATGAAGATTTCTGTCTTCTGGGTTGTTGCGTCGTTTAGTCTTCTACAAGTTTTCCGACGTTTCAGATGTCATTGCTGCCGTCATAATCAGGGCGATAATTCTGTTGCTAATTCACAATACGGTGAGGTACTTAGTCAGGTACATTACCTCTTAGACGTGTTTTCATTATTCTCCATCGTCAAACCGCAGATATAACTTACGTGACTCAAAAACCGTCGTTAAATAGCCCAAATATATCTAATTTAATAAGTCGAGTTACACGCATGCGCACTTGTGCTGCATTTGTTTTAAGTTCCGCGCGTAACATGGCTTACGGAAACTCACGAAGTAAGGCGAGATTACACGACTTATTAGAGGCTTGACCAAAGACGCAGGCGTGAGCCAGTGCCAGAACAATGAGTGTAGTTTTGTGGATTGTGTGGAAATCACAGTGTTTTAATGCTTAAAAGTGTAAGATATATTGTGTGGTTGGCTTGTCATTGTCAGTGAACTTTTAAAACTTATTTAAATACGAAATGAAGCCTGTGCAGTGTATGATATTGCTGCATTGACAGACATAACCTACGTGTCGCTGTGTTTCGTTCCGCCATTAAGCCCAGTGCGCTGATGTCATACACTCAACTACGTCTGAAGGTAGGTGGACGGCGGTAAAATGCAAGTTGAATGGGGAGTCAGGGCGTTGCCTTAAATTATCAACGCATTTGAAGTACATATCATTCATTGCTACTGTTTATCGTATATACATGGATTTAGCATTATAATACTGTGGTTCGTGTTCGAGCCTCGGACAGAGCCACTGATGCCCTTACTGAGAATTACGGTTTGATTATATCAAAGGCTACAACAACGTATTCTAATAGACCACGACAAATCAAATACACATAAAGTAGATGGCTTATACCGCCGTGCAGTCTGGTAGAAGTTCACATATGTTTCAGAGGTCCTTGCTGCCTCTGTCATCAGGGGCGATGATCACTTGGCTGATTGAGGCAGCAGTGGATTATAGTATCTGTTCCAATGTACTCAGCCTTCTTAACGTATCACTGAATTTCAGCTTAATTTAAGTTTAGTATTTTGTGTGCTGATAACGAGGGCATCGTGCCAGGTCATAGTGCCAGAATAAGTGTTCCATAGGACGCATTATTAGTGTTCATACACGCAGAAGCAACTGATTGGATATCTGTGTAGAGCAGCATCAAGGTTACGCCCTACTGGCACGACGTCTTCCACAAGAACCATAAACAAAATCTCAGATCTGTTTGGAAGTTTTTATCAGAACTTTAACGTCACTTTCCGTTCGAAATTTTTGTTTGGGTGTTATCGTCTTGACGGTCTGATGAATGGAACTGCCTTTCAGATGGTAACTAATGTTGCAGCATTTGAGTTCAATGCGGACGGGCGCATCTGACTGATTCAGTCGAGTTACGTGGCCTACCGTCCATGTACAAAAAACCCCCACTGGCTAGCAACTGAATCTACTGTACACGTATTTCGTCTCTGTCATAAGGCCCGCCCTGCTTTCAAGGGCGATGGCTCGAACGATTATTATCTTCTGCCTAAGATGTGTAACTGTTCATGGTGAAGAGGAACGTAGGACATTTATAATGGTGTAATGAATAGTTGATTCTGATTTCTCTGTTTATGTATCAATCAATTCAACGAACTATCGATCCAAGAATAGATCTATCTTTTATTTACTGATATAGCCTAAGTATCTGTCTTACTCTGTTTCCCTGTTCATTATTATTCTCTCTTTTCTGTTATTCTTGTAGAGAATTTGTTCCTTCAAAAATGATAAATAAATGTTGATAATTTTTGTACCCTGCGACTTTTAACACACGCGTACAGAATATTTTTATTTATTTAGTGTTCTGTCTGAAGACAGGTCCATATGAACAGGATCCTTCCATCCTTTTCTCTTCTCGGACTGGGACCTGTTCATATACGTTCTTGGCAGATGATCCAGAAGTGGTTTGCCATTGCCTTCTTCTGTGTGTGTGAATGGAGTAATTGTTGGGATGCCACGGAGGAAAACTCCGTGTTGCCTAGACCACGGCCTTGCCCAACACAAGTTATAAATTCGGGCACCGCCGGGAATCAAACCCGAGACCCCAGGATTACAAAGCCAGCGTTCTAACCGCTAGACCACCGTGGCGGTTGCGTACAGAATACCATTATATTTTTAATGGTTATTTTTATAAGGCACTTTGAGATCTCCCTACCTCAGATAAGCAAAACAAGGCTAGTGGAACGAAGTATATTACGAATTTATTTTTGAATAACTTAAAATAGTCGCATTTGGTCGGCATGTGAGGCCTGTGAGTGCTTGCACATGCTGTGTTAATTAAATTATTTAATTCTGGGCTGTGAACACACCCCTCACTGCAATATAAGCACATACATTGTGAATGAACCGAGGTCAGCCAGAGTTATATTCGGACTTCATTAAGAATTTATTTTTGTGTGCGCTCTGAATCAACATACTCGCTCTCCGGCTCGTGTTTCTGGCTGCAAGTGTCGGCTGCATTTCTTCGTTTATATTTTTAATCTGTCATGGCAGGTTTAAACATGCATGTTTTTATTCAGCAAATGTGAATAAATTGTCTTAATAACCAAACCACTAGAAGGTAAAACAGAACCCAAAGTGTACGTCGTCGCGATTGAATAAACATAATCTACAAACAGTGTTTACGTTTACTCTGTGTGCAATTCTGTTGGATTTTCTCGCATAAACGTAAAAAAAATGCTATATTCATGTCTCGGTTTTAACAGGGAAGTTTAAAATTGTTTAAACACTAATTCTGTTAAGTTTTATGATAAAATAAATACCTGAGAATTTTTTTGTCGTAATAAACAAATATGTAGTCTTGATGAATTTCACAACTTCTTAAATGACGATCAGTTACGTTGTGCCGTAAAGTTTAGAGGGAAATCGATCATTCTGTTTAAATTAATTTCGATTTGAATTTATTTTAAGTTCTGTCTTCAACTGACTGTTTAATAATTTTTAATTAATTATAAGATTATTTAATTCCTCTTATAAAATATTTTAGACACGTGTCTCAGTATCCGTAATGCAACGTTCTTCAAGGACCTTACCCTCTTCCATATCTCGTCTTCTTCAGTCATTTTTCCATATTGTCTTCAGCTTATCACTTCGTCCGGTTACTTCCGATTTGTTATGAACCCTACATCTAAATTCGAAAGTCCATTTTTATCAATTATTAAAATTTGTTCAAGCCAAATTTGTCATTTTGCTGTCCATTTCCTTGTTTTAGATTATAGGTACTTAATTGTTTTCGTATTTCTGTATTTTTCTTCAAATACAAGACGATAAATCCAGTCACGGATGTTTCGAGTTTCGTGTCATTTGTCTGGGATTGTCAGAGCGATCTGTTGTCCAATCTCAGCAGCTGCCTTTACGTGTAACATGCAGCTATTTCTTATCTCAGTAGTACTTATTCTTCCTCACGTCCTCTTATAAACAGCGATTATTTCCGTAAACAGCGTTAATCAGTCGATGTTTGTAATGGAAAGGTTTTGTGCTCTCTTTGAGGTACGGCCTGCAGTTTAAACTAATATTTAGGCTAGTTTCATGCTTCTGTGGATTAATTCGTTATGATCAACGTTTGTGGACTCACTTGAATCATAACTCCAACTTACCTGCTTCCGAGAATATTCCATATCATTTTCGTCCCACGAAACGTCCATATTCTATAGAAAATATGATGGAGCTCCCATAGGACTAAACAGAGCGGAAAAGATACAAGCAGCTTTCCGGGAAATGCCCATCTCTATGTGGCAATTGTGGATGATTGTAGGGTAGCGGGAGTGTGGGAGGAAGATGTTTCTTTCAGATCTTTACCCTATAATATTCACAGTTTGTGCTGCGGGACTGTAATAGAAATCAATAGACCCTTTTGAATCGAGGTTTGCTTCGTTGACAATTTAGTAAAATCAATTTTCCTGTGAGCCCCTTGCTTGCATCATCATGTTCTTACCCTGACACAGACGACGAACCGTGAGCGGTTGTGTCTTCAGTGTGAGAGTTTTCAGATTTTAGGAATTACATAAGGAAATAACCGTAAAAGACGATAATTTTGAAACTCTGAGCAACTATTGGACCTCACAGGAACAAATGAGGAATGTAGGAAGGGAATAACTAGCCTTAATCGTTTATGAGCACTTTTTTTGTTTGTTAATTACTTAGTTTCGAGGGTAAAAATATTTAAGTGCGAACACACAATTGTAATTGACTTACTAGAAGGAGAAGGATAATGAATGTGCGGATTTCTATAACATTCTATAGAAATTTAAAAATTATACACTCATTAAAATAACAACGATAATATGAAAATGACGAAAGTTATTAACATAAATGACTTTTTAAACTGATTTACAACTCTTAACTTCTCAAGGTGCTGTCAACCCAGAGCCACAAAGTTTTTCATACGCGATGTTTTAAGTAAAGAAAATTTGTTAACGTCAGTTTTTACACTGGGTGATAATACGTAGTCCATTCGCGGAAGGTTAGAAGTTTCACCCTCCTGTTGCAGAAATTATATACGCTAGTCTCGGGTTCGATTCCCGGCGGTGCCCGAATTTATAACTTGTGTTGGGCAAGGCCGTGGTCTAGGCAACACGGAGTTTTCCTCCGGGGGCTTCCCCGGTTTCTCCGTGGCATCCCAACAATTACTCCATTCACACACAGAAGAAGGCAATGGCAAACCACTTCTGGATCATCTGCCAAGAACGTATATGAACAGGTCCCAGTCCGAGAAAAGGATGGAAGGATCCTGTTCATATGGACCTGTCGTCAGACAGAACACTACAAATAAAAAATAAAAAAGTCGTGATATATAATAATTAATGAACGATGCCAAATGTTGTTAACGAATATAATATTCTCTTATAAATATTTTAGATACACACTCTTGTTTGAACTCATAATCTGCAAAAACTTGTTTCATTAACACTGCCATAAATTTTTGGTTTCAAGTTGCGTGAGCCATTATAAAAATCGTCATGCTCATCTACTTGTAAAATTTACCCGATCGATATGTATGTATAAATAAAATTAGCATATACTGTATGCTGTATGTCTGTGTCTAAATAATTGGTTCGCTATCATTCATGTAAAATATAGTTAATTGACATCCGTACCAGAATTCTGGCGCGCGTAGTTTCGAAGTCATTAGTAGTAAAATTGAATGTTTTATGCCATTTTCTCACTGTAATGTTAATTTAATTTAAAAAATCAAGTTTGTGGAGTATCACAGAAAATTATTTATTTTTAAATAAAATATTTGTACATGTCTGGCATTCGCACTGCATTCATAGCGCCATTGAAATCATCGGACGGACAGACGTACGGTTATCTAATAGTAGTCCCTAAAATTAACTCACGCTTCGGTGCGTACCGAAAGAGCGAATTTAGTTTTTTCATAGAATTTTTAATTTTTTTTCATCAGACTAATTTTCCTAATCATTAAACGCGTATGAAACTGAACAAACCCTTAATTGTAGGTAAAAACATTGCCTGTTATGATGATGATGATAGAGCTGTGTGCTGATGATTACGATGGCGATGACAGTGGTGATTTTAATGTCCAATCGATTTTCTAACACACATCTTGATTTTCAGCGTGTTTCATTAGGGTTATTAATTGTTGTGAAAATGTACCCCATTTGTTACGTGGGTCCTTTCTGAAACCAAAATGAAATTCTTTGAATTGTCCGATAATTTACGGATACCCAGAATTCCTTACACAGGCGTTGGCTTTAGTTGGTTAAAGTAAATTAAGTAGTAATATGATAATTCAGCTTATGCATTCAGTTGTCCTGAGTGGAAATTACTTGTAAAATTCGATGTAATATACAACGGCATTATAAGGGAACATCTCTCGTTTGTTACGTTCTATTTTTAAAAGCAGCTGATGGAAGCTTTTATGACTGGATTGCTCGTAATATACAAGAAATTAATCTTAATGATTTCTTCCATTCTTTATCGTTGGAAGGTAATAAGTCAGTCGTACTGCATTGACATTCAGAAGTGATTGATAATATATTCTGAAGATGGAGACAAAAGTTCTTCATGAAGTCTGTCAGCGTGTGTTAGCTAATCGACGCTAATAATTTAAAGCCTTTTTGAAATTGAAAGCGTAGTTTTGCAGTTATTGTGTTATTCAAGCATTCAGCTTTACAGAAAAGACGGAAAATTACATTCATTTAAACACCGAAAAGATAAGACTATTTTTAAGGCTTTTATCCCAAGCGTTTAGAATTTCTAGTACATTTGTCTTAGCGAAACGTATTATATACTTGGTAAAGTGTGGTCTAAACCGGTTGGATTTGCTTAACCTCACGTGGACTTAAAACATGTATACCCCACCAATATTTTTATTGAATATGTTAAACATTATGGGGGACATGTTTGAAAAAAAAATTACGTCTCAGTATTATTTAATGGACAGTTTTAAATATTCTAATTTAATTTTCTGGTTTTTAGTTAACTGTTTTAACGTAACTTAATTCAGCGAGTGTTGTGAAAGAGCATAACTTTCATAATTAATAAAAGTATCCAACAAAACAGATTTGAGGTTATATTTTTGGTTGTAATGTAATATTATAAACGTTTCGGAGGAAAATACTGTCTCCATCTTCATGTCTTATGTCTACCTATAAGTTAGCACGGCGTTGCTTTTCGAATACTATGAAAAACATGATTTGTATTTTATTTTACGTTATGAAACACAATTATAATATTCATATTAGCAGTCTTTGTATGTTCTAATGAACCTGCTTATTGTACAGCATTGCTATCGTCAGTTTATAATCACAATTACTTATGTGTTTGCGAGTTCTTATCACAGCTAATTATCTCCTCTTCCCTACACTTTGCCTGTTGTTCTGCAGTATAATAATGTTCATGCACTCTCGAGTGTTTTCGCAGTTACCTGATATTGCTATTTTATGTTTCGAGCTGGGTTTGTTTTCCTGTGTTAAAAACTGTTCCTCCTCGCATTGTACACCAATTGTAGAAGCAAGTTTGTGTTAGGTATTAGATTTTTTGTTATGTAATGCCCTCCTGCAAATGATATTCTCCTTCGAAATATAACAGCCGCTTACGTATCGAATATGTTCCTTGCCTATTAACATGAAGGTTCATTACCACAGATCGTCAATAAACTTCATCCTGAACCAGATGATTCTAGTCTACGTCGTCACACTATCTAATAGACATTATGACATTATTCTCCCGTCTACCTCTAGGTCTCTCAGATGAATGGTTTTCCATACGAAATGTAAATATTAATTTCTCTACATTGGTGTTCAATTAAACAACCGACAAATGGCCTAGATAGTATTGTCTTAAACACCTGAATTTTGATTTTCGAATTTTTAAATAACTCTTTAAGATGGTAACGTTGCGTCATATTGTGATATAATAAGTATATATTAAATCTTGTCCGTCTAATCACAATAAATTCTTATTAAATATTAAAATATTACAATAATTAACATTTAAAATATTTAAAATATTAAATGATGTTCTTTATCGAAATATTCATGAAAATTGATGGTCTAATGTAAATCGAATATTTCGATAAAGAACATCATTTAATATTTTAAATATTTTAAATGTTAATTAATGTAATATTTTAATATTTAATAAGAATTTATTGTGATTAGACGGACAAGATTAAATAACTCTTTATCTCTCTCGTGGATTTTTATAACAGAACTTAGCATTTTACTTTGTAAGCATTTCTCCCATCCAAATAAGTACGGTGAGTCCAATATGCGTATATATATTGTATATGTATGTGTTTAAATATATATTATAAGCGTGTCTAATTTTTTTTTCAAATATATGTCTCAGGTCATAACAATAGACATTTGTTACGCCACGAACCTCTTTCGGTACGATGCATTTTTTAAAAAAAGACTGAACAATTTATAAACCGCCATCGTTTAATTAACCGAGAATATTCCATCTTTTCAACATTTAGTACAGAACTTTCACACCAAATTTAATCCCATTCTAATAGTGGTTTATGGAATGAAACGCGGACGGACGTATACAAATTATCCACCACCTTTTTTCACTTTGGGTTACAAATTTAAAGGCATCATGAAATGACCTTGAAAATTATAAAATAGTTGGTTTAAATGTCTTACCCTTCAGGGTTACATTTCGGACGCATTTTTCGGTGGTTTGTCGATTGATTTTTGCAAATGAGTGCAAGTGTTGTCATAAATATCTGGGATAAATAACCTTTGCCTGGGTCAATACGTCATCGCGATAGGTTCCAGGGATCACACGTTATTGCGCGGTGATAGGGGATCCTCCACTCCTCGATTCCTTTTTTTTTTTAAAATACTTTCGCACATAAACATAAAGTTTCTATTATTTCTTTCAGATCTAAATCGGTTTTGATATATCTCTAACGGTTACAGGTTACCTTTTATTTAGGTCGATATAAGTTAAAATGCCAACGTAAAACAGGGGATTTGGAAAACATTGATACTATTTGTACTTTAAACAGATTTCGTTTTGGCATTAATAGGGTTACCTCCGAAATATGGAAAATCGTCTTAACGTTTTGCAAGGTCGTTAGTGTAACAGTACGATTAGATCTCCTGAAAGGCTAGAAGTACTGGGTTTTCTGCTAACAAGCTTATATATATATATATATATATCTGCTTTGACATGTTGAGTATCGAACGTGAAGGAAGAACTGAATCGGCTTGTGTTGTGATGGGGTGATGAAATGCTGTAAGCGGGATTCCCCTACGCCATATCCTTACATATATAAAACCTCATTAGCAAATTTGAACGCACGGAACATATAATGACAACATAGGCTTGTGTATGTACAGAGGTTATAGGTTAGAACAGGGGTAACTAACGCTGCATATATATATATATATATATGTACACGTGTGTATATATTAGTCACGCACTAGCAGGTCCCATGAGGTGCGGTCCTGTGGTTCTACCGCGGGATTCAGCATAATTAATTACCGCGCTACATACCACAATACCCACACAAGTAGCAACGATGCTAGGAACACAGAGTGTAGAACAGACGACTAGTAACGGAGATTGATAACCAGAGTTCGCTGCCTGTAGAATCCACCTTTAACAAAGCCGTCCTTCTCATTTCTGACTCTGTAAGGAAGTTGAGAAATGGCAGAGATAAGAGAGAAGAAAGTGATGAGAGAGTTTGTCTTGACAGAGGTCTGGCTTTTGTGTATGCTGTACGGATTCTGAACTCGCGGCCCGCGTACATTTCTTATTATAATAGACAAGGCGTGAGTTTTCTTAGCGGCATCCCACACAATTTAACCTTCCGAGTTTTTTTACCTCGTGTTTCACCTCTGAAACGTCGGCAATTTTGTTGGAGACTGCACGCTGTAACATCTCAGCCATATTTATACTGTCTGCCCTGAAAAACTTGATATATCGGTATAGAAGGGCACTGTAACACCTGTTAAACTTTATTGTAGTTGCTTAGGAACGAAAGTGTTTGACATAGATCGCTTATGCATTGCATGCTTTATGCAGTTTCCTAGAAACGAGAGCAGGCGGAGAGAGTAGGACTTAGGGTACTCGAGAGAGAGAGAAGAAATTTTATGTAATAGATTTATTGATATGTAATAGAATAGGTAGTTATGAGCACTGTGTAATAAGTGCAGTTGGAAAGTTTAATTGTACAATTTTATTTATAATTTTAGCTGAGTACTTATATCACTGTTTTGAGTTATATTTTAATGCGTTAAAATATTGTTATAATTTGTAATTTTATGTATTATTGTGCTAAAATAATTCAGTTTGCGTGATAAATTTAAATGTAGGCATGTCGTATCTTGAAGAACATTCAAATTGCCATGACAGATACACTTTGTTTTGTCATTTTGAAAATGTTGCAGATAGAATCTCCATCAGGAACAAAAGAGCGTTGTTTCTGAGATGTGCCTGGCAAAGCGATCGATTTCACACTCAGCTGCTCCATCACGTTCCTTCTTCTGTTCTTGCGCCTTTCGACTTTATTTATTATTAACTTCTTCATGCTAATCAAAGATTCAGTTGCAAGTATGACGTTCGTTCCGACTGCAGTGTAACGTGAAGCTATAACTCTGCCGTCCTACCTACCGTGTTTAAAGCATATTTTACCACAAATATTCTAAAATTATAATCTATAACAGTAACAAGTGAAAACATGTCACGTGACTTTCCTCCGAGAGTGAAAGGTGAAAGGCTACGTCACTTCAGTACACACTTCCAGAATGAATTCATTAGTATTTTACATACCGCATTGACTTAGTTATTTATTTTTCATATCATGCAGACTACGCCTGTATCTCTGACACACGCTGCACACCTATATACTTCAGCAGTGTTATATACAGGGTGTCACAAAAGATGCACACACATTATTAATATGAAATATTCACCTTGTTATCGACTGCTCACCGCTTTCAACTGTGCCACGATCACCTATACCAGATTAACTAATCCACTAATGCTGACGTATGTAGTTTATGAGATTGTCTTTATACATTTTGTATATACATCTTTTGGGATAACTTATATTAAAATTTTTTGTTTCATCATATATCCTTTCAGTACACATCGTACTTAAATTTTGAATGAGTGTTCAATATTTTTGTATTGATTCACATTACGTTAATGGTATTTTCAGTAAAACGTAGGCATAACTTAACTACCCATAACAGCCATTATTTGTTGTCGTAAGGTAAATTATTAACCTCATCCCTGTCATAATTTCCCTCCCATATCGCAGACTCAGCTATTTATTTTACCTATCTAAAGAAAACAAATTAATTCTAGTGGCCGCAATGATATTTGCACAGCGTGGTCGTTCCTTATTTTTTGTTAAATATCACTATATCAGGAAAAACTTCGTAATATTTTTCTTCGTTGAACAATTTTGTGAATAGAATCAATACGATTCTGTTTAATATACATTAAAAGTAATTCTTTATACTTCACCAATGCACTAATAAAATTTCAATTCAACCTACTAATTCCGTAGCGGATAATCCTTCGAAAAGAAGCTGACAGTCGCTTATGTAATCCGTAATTATTTTTTTTTGTGGAAGACAAATGTTTACAAGGTTCCAACACTTGTCCCTGTTGTGAGCCACATGAATCCAATCCATATACCCTGATATCTGTTTAATTACGATCCATTTAAATATTATCCTCCCATCTGCCCCTATATGTCCCGATTGCTCTATTCCCTTCAGGCATACAAACTCAGCTTTGACACGCATTTCACATACGTCAGCGCCGTGAATCTCATTAACTTCATTAATTCTTGGTTAACTTTAAATAACCCCATTTCAGTGGCTTTGCTTGAAAACAGTGAATTCTGCGTTGATCGTGAATGCTTAATTGGAAAGGATGTAACACAATGCGGTCGTGTCCTGTGGTACTTATCACGTCATTTACTTGGAGGGACTAGAAGAGATAACCCCACGAAAAGTGTGAAACAGAGTCCGGGTCTCGATTCAATCTTAAAATCGTCATAGTACACCACACTGTTGTCCTTAATGCCTTTGACAAACGTGGCCTAATCTTTCAGAATTACTTTCTTCTTTATTACGCCGTCTTATTTACAGGAGGTTGGCTACAGGTCCATATGAACAGGATCCTTCCATCCTTTTCTCGGACTGGGACCTGTTCATATACGTTCTTGGCAGATGATCCAGAAGTGGTTTGCCATTGCCTTCTTCTGTGTGTGAATGGAGTAATTGTTGGGATGCCACGGAGGAAAACTCCGTGTTGCCTAGACCACGGCCTTGCCCAACACAAGTTATAAATCTGAGCACCACCGGGAATTGAACCCGGGACCCCAGGATTTCAAGGCCAGCGTTCTAACCGCTAGACCACCTCATCTTATTATTATTTAGTGTTCTGTCTGACGACAGGTCCATATGAACAGGATCCTTCCATCCTTTTCTCGGACTGGGACCTGTTCATATACGTTCTTGGCAGATGATCCAGAAGTGGTTTGCCATTGCCTTCTTCTGTGTGTGAATGGAGTAATTGTTGGGATGCCACGGAGGAAAACTCCGTGTTGCCTAGACCACGGCCTTGCCCAACACAAGTTATAAATCTGAGCACCACCGGGAATTGAACCCGGGACCCCAGGATTTCAAGGCCAGCGTTCTAACCGCTAGACCACCTCATCTTATTATTATTTAGTGTTCTGTCTGACGACAGGTCCATATGAACAGGATCCTTCCATCCTTTTCTCGGACTGGGACCTGTTCATATACGTTCTTGGCAGATGATCCAGAAGTGGTTTGCCATTGCCTTCTTCTGTGTGTGAATGGAGTAATTGTTGGGATGCCACGGAGGAAAACTCCGTGTTGCCTAGACCACGGCCTTGCCCAACACAAGTTATAAATCTGAGCACCACCGGGAATTGAACCCGGGACCCCAGGATTTCAAGGCCAGCGTTCTAACCGCTAGACCACCTCATCTTATTATTATTTAGTGTTCTGTCTGACGACAGGTCCATATGAACAGGATCCTTCCATCCTTTTCTCGGACTGGGACCTGTTCATATACGTTCTTGGCAGATGATCCAGAAGTGGTTTGCCATTGCCTTCTTCTGTGTGTGAATGGAGTAATTGTTGGGATGCCACGGAGGAAAACTCCGTGTTGCCTAGACCACGGCCTTGCCCAACACAAGTTATAAATCTGAGCACCACCGGGAATTGAACCCGGGACCCCAGGATTACAAGGCCAGCGTTCTAACCGCTAGACCACCTCATCTTATTATTATTTAGTGTTCTGTCTGACGACAGGTCCATATGAACAGGATCCTTCCATCCTTTTCTCGGACTGGGACCTGTTCATATACGTTCTTGGCAGATGATCCAGAAGTGGTTTGCCATTGCCTTCTTCTGTGTGTGAATGGAGTAATTGTTGGGATGCCACGGAGGAAAACTCCGTGTTGCCTAGACCACGGCCTTGCCCAACACAAGTTATAAATCTGAGCACCACCGGGAATTGAACCCGGGACCCCAGGATTTCAAGGCCAGCGTTCTAACCGCTAGACCACCTCATCTTATTATTATTTAGTGTTCTGTCTGACGACAGGTCCATATGAACAGGATCCTTCCATCCTTTTCTCGGACTGGGACCTGTTCATATACGTTCTTGGCAGATGATCCAGAAGTGGTTTGCCATTGCCTTCTTCTGTGTGTGAATGGAGTAATTGTTGGGATGCCACGGAGGAAAACTCCGTGTTGCCTAGACCACGGCCTTGCCCAACACAAGTTATAAATCTGAGCACCACCGGGAATTGAACCCGGGACCCCAGGATTACAAGGCCAGCGTTCTAACCGCTAGACCACCTCATCTTATTATTATTTAGTGTTCTGTCTGACGACAGGTCCATATGAACAGGATCCTTCCATCCTTTTCTCGGACTGGGACCTGTTCATATACGTTCTTGGCAGATGATCCAGAAGTGGTTTGCCATTGCCTTCTTCTGTGTGTGAATGGAGTAATTGTTGGGATGCCACGGAGGAAAACTCCGTGTTGCCTAGACCACGGCCTTGCCCAACACAAGTTATAAATCTGAGCACCACCGGGAATTGAACCCGGGACCCCAGGATTACAAGGCCAGCGTTCTAACCGCTAGACCACCTCATCTTATTATTATTTAGTGTTCTGTCTGACGACAGGTCCATATGAACAGGATCCTTCCATCCTTTTCTCGGACTGGGACCTGTTCATATACGTTCTTGGCAGATGATCCAGAAGTGGTTTGCCATTGCCTTCTTCTGTGTGTGAATGGAGTAATTGTTGGGATGCCACGGAGGAAAACTCCGTGTTGCCTAGACCACGGCCTTGCCCAACACAAGTTATAAATCTGAGCACCACCGGGAATTGAACCCGGGACCCCAGGATTACAAGGCCAGCGTTCTAACCGCTAGACCACCTCATCTTATTATTATTTAGTGTTCTGTCTGACGACAGGTCCATATGAACAGGATCCTTCCATCCTTTTCTCGGACTGGGACCTGTTCATATACGTTCTTGGCAGATGATCCAGAAGTGGTTTGCCATTGCCTTCTTCTGTGTGTGAATGGAGTAATTGTTGGGATGCCACGGAGGAAAACTCCGTGTTGCCTAGACCACGGCCTTGCCCAACACAAGTTATAAATCTGAGCACCACCGGGAATTGAACCCGGGACCCCAGGATTACAAGGCCAGCGTTCTAACCGCTAGACCACCTCATCTTATTATTATTTAGTGTTCTGTCTGACGACAGGTCCATATGAACAGGATCCTTCCATCCTTTTCTCGGACTGGGACCTGTTCATATACGTTCTTGGCAGATGATCCAGAAGTGGTTTGCCATTGCCTTCTTCTGTGTGTGAATGGAGTAATTGTTGGGATGCCACGGAGGAAAACTCCGTGTTGCCTAGACCACGGCCTTGCCCAACACAAGTTATAAATCTGAGCACCACCGGGAATTGAACCCGGGACCCCAGGATTACAAGGCCAGCGTTCTAACCGCTAGACCACCTCATCTTATTATTATTTAGTGTTCTGTCTGACGACAGGTCCATATGAACAGGATCCTTCCATCCTTTTCTCGGACTGGGACCTGTTCATATACGTTCTTGGCAGATGATCCAGAAGTGGTTTGCCATTGCCTTCTTCTGTGTGTGAATGGAGTAATTGTTGGGATGCCACGGAGGAAAACTCCGTGTTGCCTAGACCACGGCCTTGCCCAACACAAGTTATAAATCTGAGCACCACCGGGAATTGAACCCGGGACCCCAGGATTACAAGGCCAGCGTTCTAACCGCTAGACCACCTCATCTTATTATTATTTAGTGTTCTGTCTGACGACAGGTCCATATGAACAGGATCCTTCCATCCTTTTCTCGGACTGGGACGTGTTCATATACGTTCTTG
This sequence comes from Zootermopsis nevadensis, assembly GCF_977971745.1. Classification (NCBI taxonomy): domain Eukaryota; kingdom Metazoa; phylum Arthropoda; class Insecta; order Blattodea; family Termopsidae; genus Zootermopsis; species Zootermopsis nevadensis. Next base: position 2,990,888 of record NW_028259143.1, read on the forward strand.
GCAGATGATCCAGAAGTGGTTTGCCATTGCCTTCTTCTGTGTGTGAATGGAGTAATTGTTGGGATGCCACGGAGGAAAACTCCGTGTTGCCTAGACCACGGCCTTGCCCAACACAAGTTATAAATCTGAGCACCACCGGGAATTGAACCCGGGACCCCAGGATTACAAGGCCAGCGTTCTAACCGCTAGACCACCTCATCTTATTATTATTTAGTGTTCTGTCTGACGACAGGTCCATATGAACAGGATCCTTCCATCCTTTTCTCGGACTGGGACGTGTTCATATACGTTCTTGGCAGATGATCCAGAAGTGGTTTGCCATTGCCTTCTTCTGTGTGTGAATGGAGTAATTGTTGGGATGCCACGGAGGAAAACTCCGTGTTGCCTAGACCACGGCCTTGCCCAACACAAGTTATAAATCTGAGCACCACCGGGAATTGAACCCGGGACCCCAGGATTACAAGGCCAGCGTTCTAACCGCTAGACCACCTCATCTTATTATTATTTAGTGTTCTGTCTGACGACAGGTCCATATGAACAGGATCCTTCCATCCTTTTCTCGGACTGGGACGTGTTCATATACGTTCTTGGCAGATGATCCAGAAGTGGTTTGCCATTGCCTTCTTCTGTGTGTGAATGGAGTAATTGTTGGGATGCCACGGAGGAAAACTCCGTGTTGCCTAGACCACGGCCTTGCCCAACACAAGTTATAAATTCGGGCACCGCCGGGAATCGAACCCGGGACCCCAGGATTACAAGTCCAGCGTTCTAACCGCTAGACCACCTCATCTTATTATTATTTAGTGTTCTGTCTGACGACAGGTCCATATGAACAGGATCCTTCCATCCTTTTCTCTTCTCGGACTGGGACCTGTTCATATACGTTCTTGGCAGATGATCCAGAAGTGGTTTGCCATTGCCTTCTTCTGTGTGTGAATGGAGTAATTGTTGGGATGCCACGGAGAAACCGGGGAAGCCCCCGGAGGAAAACTCCGTGTTGCCTAGACCACGGCCTTGCCCAACACAAGTTATAAATTCGGGCACCGCCGGGAATCGAACCCGAGACCCCAGGATTACAAGGTCAGCGTTCTATCCGCTAGACCACCTCATATTATTATTATTTAGTGTTGTGTCTGACGACAGGTCCATATGAACAGGATCCTTCCATCCTTTTCTCGGACTGGGACCTGTTCATATACGTTCTTGGCAGTTGATCCAGAAGTGGTTTGCCATTGCCTTCTTCTGTGTGTGAATGGAGTAATTGTTGGGATGCCACGGAGGAAAACTCCGTGTTGCCTAGACCACGGCCTTGCCCAACACAAGTTATAAATTCGGGCACCGCCGGGAATCGAACCCGGGACCCCAGGATTACAAGTCCAGCGTTCTAACCGCTAGACCACCTCATCTTATTATTATTTAGTGTTCTGTCTGACGACAGGTCCATATGAACAGGATCCTTCCATCCTTTTCTCGGACTGGGACCTGTTCATATACGTTCTTGGCAGATGATCCAGAAGTGGTTTGCCATTGCCTTCTTCTGTGTGTGAATGGAGTAATTGTTGGGATGCCACGGAGGAAAACTCCGTGTTGCCTAGACCACGGCCTTGCCCAACACAAGTTATAAATCTGAGCACCACCGGGAATTGAACCCGGGACCCCAGGATTACAAGGCCAGCGTTCTAACCGCTAGACCACCTCATCTTATTATTATTTAGTGTTCTGTCTGACGACAGGTCCATATGAACAGGATCCTTCCATCCTTTTCTCGGACTGGGACGTGTTCATATACGTTCTTGGCAGATGATCCAGAAGTGGTTTGCCATTGCCTTCTTCTGTGTGTGAATGGAGTAATTGTTGGGATGCCACGGAGGAAAACTCCGTGTTGCCTAGACCACGGCCTTGCCCAACACAAGTTATAAATTCGGGCACCGCCGGGAATCGAACCCGAGACCCCCAGGATTACAAGGCCAACGTTCAGAATAACCGATATCTGTCAATTGTGAACTACTTTATCAGAGCTAAGCATTACGTGAGAATCATTCATTTACGAGGGTTCGGACTGCCATTATTATAGATACTCTGCTGTGACTCCAACACAGTAGAGCATCCCGTGTCGTTGGAGGACACGCAGAGCCTCCTCGGGGACTACATCTTGATTTGCAACTCGCTCCGAGGCCAGTGATGATTTACAGCTTCTGAAAGGAGTCAGGAGGTACCCCAAGCAACATGTAAATTAAGTGCGATGTAAGAGAAGTAGCTCGCTGCAGTGTTAACGCTCTGAGATTTATGGCTTCAAGACGCTGTTGTGTAACGCTTATAAGGGATTCCTCGCGAGGGACTGGTGTTGTCGTATCAACTGATTGCTTTTTGGATTAACACGTATAATGATATATTGCGTGTACATGTGAGTTCGTATCTGAGGTCAGGTACGTTCACCAGTGGCGAATGATCCGTTCTGACTAGCAAAACATTAAAAGTTGAGGGAGTAAATAATTGGTAAATATTATCATTTAAGACGTCTGTTCTTAATGGCTTCCAGTGTATTAAAACGCGATAACTTTAATTCTGCAGTATCTGCCTATGAGACTAAAGCGTAGAAACGTCACTAGCTACAAGGTCACGTATTAATTGCGATTTTTTTTTTATTTGTAGTGTTCTGTCTGACGACAGGTCCATATGAACAGGATCCTTCCATCCTTTTCTCGGACTGGGACCTGTTCATATACGTTCTTGGCAGATGATCCAGAAGTGGTTTGCCATTGCCTTCTTCTGTGTGTGAATGGAGTAATTGTTGGGATGCCACGGAGGAAAACTCCGTGTTGCCTAGACCACGGCCTTGCGCAACACAAGTTATAAATTTGAGCACCACCGGGAATTGAACCCGGATTAATTGCGATACAAAACTATATTTATCGCCTTGCTGACAGCTTGTCGTAGTTGTTACGTTTACTGGAGGTGAATAAGCCATGTCTGCAAATTAAATAATAAAATTGGACTAAAATTAGTTCCTGGTTTCGTGTTTTGACTTACGTGTAACTTTATTCTGTTCCGTAATATTATTTATGAAACGTGTTATGAAATAATTCGAGGATTTGTGGCAGAGAAAAGATGCTCTCTTCCGAGTGGCATTTGTGTTAAAGTAACACGCCAACCTGAATCGGTGGTTCATCACTAATTCGTGATATTGCCAAGTGCGGGTGTAACTGCTGTTTCTGTTTCAAATACACGTTACGTGAATAAGTAAATAATAGGTATGCTGTGGATAAAACGGAACTGGTTGTGCCGGATATAGGTAGATAAATCAATGGCGTAGCTTTCTTGTTAACCTACTTAGCTTGGCTAACGCCATGAAAAATACTAAAAACAAGAAAGTCTTTTTGCGTTCAATGTTTTCCGGTACACCATAAATCTTATAGTTTAGTCTGATTTGTAAGTACAATATTTTATGAAATTGCGGTACAAATTTTTAATAATTACTAGTATCTGACTAGGTTATTGACATTAATCTTAATTTATCTCTTTGCAGGTAAGACTTCATTTGTTTCCTCAACAATTTTGCCGTTGTAGGTATGTATGTTGTGATTATAATGACAATGATATATTCGATTTAGTTAATGCGGCGATGAACCTTGGGGTTACTTACAAGAGGAATATTTTACCAGCTTTTTAACTGCTGTAGGAAGTTTGAGTGGGCTTTTAACCGGAGAACCATTTCCGCTCACTTGTTAGTTCTAAAATAATCTTAAGCTTAAGTCAAGTCGCAGAGTGGGTGGCCATTTAAAAAATACTATAGGTCAATAGTCGCTGAAGAGTATTTATATTTTTTAATTAGGACGTTATGCCCCGTTATCCAGACACCGTATAGTTTATCCTAAAGTCTGTCCTAAGAAATATACACCATTGCGTTCTATTCGCATGCGGTTTTAATATAAAAAATATATATTGTTTTTCCTTATTTCATGTATTTGTTTCACATGAGTATTTTGTTTTAATTTGTATATGAATCAGTCTATCAATTGAAGTTAGAAATTTAACATTTTACTTATCCCAGGGACTATTCACCTGGAATACTTTTAGTAACTATGCTCCGGTCCCCCCCTCCCCCCCCCCCAAAATCTGCATACGTAGTCATTAAATGTCCAACCACTTGAACTAATGTGATCCTGAGTCGGTACAGTCAAGTTCATAAATTTTGTATGACGAAGCTAATATTCATTTTAAAACTATCCTTTTATAACTTACAAACGTCCGTGTTCTGAGGAATTTTTCACCAAAATTATATTTATGGGAGATGTTGCAAAAGCAATATAAATGTATGTGAATATAACTGTCTTCTAGCATGTTGCGCTGTGTAGTCTGTTAGAAGTTTACCGACGTTTCAGAGGTGCTTACTGCCACCATCATCAGGGCGACTACGAGAGGTTACATCCAGTCATGTTTATTATGGCCGCTCTGAGAAACTTATATTCGTGTGTTCAGCTTTTCATTTGCCCGTGTTATTTTAATTTAATCAAAATATCACGGGTTGTAACAAAGCCACTTGTGCACTTTACAGAACGTTGCCTGTAAGTATTTCAAAGGACCGGCAGCTCTGTACGTATGCAAGGCTACGTTTCGTGTTTTGACCTGGTATACTTTCGTGTCGTTTGAGAAGCTCCTGTAATATACGTAACACGGCCGTTACCAACTTCTGTCATCAGTTTACTTTGCACGAATCACAAAATATAACGTAAACTCTCTCAAGCTACTACGTATTATTACGTGTGTAATACGTCAAAGTCCTTTACTGTCAAACACATGTGTTACTGTGACGTAGAACGCTTATATATAATGAAGTTTCTAAGTATGTGTGTTCTTTCTTTTGTTTTCAATGTTTGGTAAATTCAAGAAAGAAGCCAACCAGGGCTAACAACCTAAATGTACCATTACTTAAACTTCCTAATTTTAAATCACCAAGGGTCATCCTGCATTATTATGCCACCTACAGGTGTCACTGTGCTATTTAAATTGTTAATACTATTTTATAAGATTAAAATTACTCTAATAGACTTTTGTATTACACGAAAACACACATATATAAATAAATCAAATTGTGCACTTCTAAATAAATTTATATTTTGCTGTATACTGTGACAGTTTGTCATTTATCAATAAGTATTTATTTTTTTTTAAAAATAAATCAAACTGGCAGTAGTTTTCAAAAGGGAAGGAAACGTTTGGACCACCCTTTCTTTTCAGTACATTGTTACTAATCTTTAAGAATATATTATACCCGTAGATTCTTCACTTTATTTCGAAATTCCATGTCTAAAGTCATATGATTTTTTCCTTTGACCGCATAAATGTTATTATTATTATTTAGTGTTCTGTCTGACGACAGGTCCATATGAACAGGATCCTTCCATCCTTTTCTCGGACTGGGACCTGTTCATATACGTTCTTGGCAGATGATCCAGAAGTGGTTTGCCATTGCCTTCTTCTGTGTGTGAATGGAGTAATTGTTGGGATGCCACGGAGGAAAACTCCGTGTTGCCTAGACCACGGCCTTGCCCAACACAAGTTATAAATTCGGGCACCGCCGGGAATCGAACCCGAGACCCCAGGATTACAAGGCCAGCGTACTAACCGCTAGACCACCTCATCTTATTATTATTTAGTGTTCTGTCTGACGACAGGTCCATATGAACAGGATCCTTCCATCCTTTTCTCGGACTGGGACCTGTTCATATACGTTCTTGGCAGATGATCTAGAAGTGGTTTGCCATTGCCTTCTTCTGTGTGTGAATGGAGTAATTGTTGGGATGCCACGGAGGAAAACTCCGTGTTGCCTAGACCACGGCCTTGCCCAACACAAGTTATAAATTCGGGCACCGCCGGGAATCGAACCCGAGACCCCAGGATTACAAGGACAAAGGATAAATTATCTTAAAGTGAAAGTAATTCTGTCTGTATGTGCGTGTGATATGAATCAGGGATAAATAACAGGTTTCGTGGGGTGAATGCGTGGTGTGCTTTTGTTTAGGACTGGACGGTAGCAAGTCTGTGGGGGTGTTATGAAGGGGGGGTGTGTGCATGAATAGATTGCAATGAAATCGCGGTTTGCGTCAGGTGCTCCCTGGGTGAAAAATGAGCTAGTGTCGAGCAGAATAAGAAGTGGAAAGAGGCAAGGGCAACATTGTCTTCTTCGTAACCATCATAAATTCTGTTGCCTTCAGTAATTCATTAATTATGTATGAATCTTCGAACCATAAGAACAGCGGTGAAGGTTTTACGATGATGAATCTCGGCATAGAGGAGTCAGACAAGAAAATGAAGAACCAAAGAATAAGTACAGTCATTCCTGATTAAAAGTAAAGCAAATTGTATTTTACGGGGTTTGAGGCATTCAGGAACTGAACGGAACTAATTTATAGTCAGATAAATTTGAGGTTAAAATGTACGTTTAGTCTGTTCTGTTTATCAGATATCATGCTGATAAAATGGAGGAGGTGTTGTGGACTTGTGTGATACTATGCACGGTTGGAAATGAGAAATACATACAAAATTTTAGTAGGAAATCCTGGTTGTTTTTTGCTCAAACTATAGTGTAAAGGACGCCTAAAGCAGATCTTAAAACGAATAGGTTATGAGGATATTAAATGGATTAATATAATTAACACAGTAATAAACTTTCAAGTTACATACAGCTTTGTTGGGAAATTCTACCATCTGTGAGGCGTAGTTTTTTAAAAAAAATTCTGTCCACGGAGTTAAATTATCATTTAAACGTGTACTTATAAAATACAGTAAGAATGACAATAATTTTATAACGTTTGTGACGCGTAATGTACTTTGAAAGCGTTCAAGCGGAAGACAAACCTTACTGTGAGGTTTGTTAGAAGTATTTCGCATTTCTCGAGATTTTTTATTTAGCACGGAAATTTTTTTTAACAGAAGTCAGGGGGGAAATTTAAACAAGTGAATTATTGTTCGAAATTACCAGTTAACATGAATTGAATTGTAACGCTATATGTAAACAATAAGACATTGATGTCGCTTTCCGACGCCTGGAGAGATAATTCAAACGAGGGTCCATTGATCCACATGAACCATGTAGGAAACTTTGGAATAGGAGCTAGACAAAAGAATCTTGTGGCAATTGTGTAAGCGCAGTGATCAATCATAACTGGGAGCTTTTGTTTCTGTGAACAACACACCCTTTCATACTTGGCGCTTTGGTGTGAAGCTTTATACATTCTTAATCGGAGATTTCGCGAACAATGACGTGTTCTCCATACCTGTTTCGGATATTGTAATGCATCCCATCGATCAATAAATCGGCTAAAAAGGTTTGATATGTAAATCGTTGTGATCTTTTGCAGAAACGTACACTAGGAGAAGAGACTAGATCAATAAACACAGTGAGTAGTGAAACGTTTGGGGTTCGATTCCTGTCAGGGGCACAGATATTTATTGTTAATTCCACGTCCAAGTTCTTACTGTCTCCCACACGCAACCTTTTTACAGGTTCGCGTTGCCTCCATAATCAGTAATGATGATGGAAGTGATATGAGGTTAGTGTTACGATAGCGGCCTCTGATACATCATGAGAGTTTCTAAATGTGTATTTATTCTCGGTAGGGACAGAGTAATTAGTTAAATTAAAAATGAATTGTTACAGCTTCCCGTACTATAAGTGCATTTCATGACCTCAGTCTGTTGCTGAAGAAAGTCTTGGATATTTTTCTTATATGTTTGTTATAGTTTGTGCCGTTCATTTCTGAAACATGGAATACAAATAGAATTTTCCTAAATAATGAATAACACGAAATAAATATATAAGGTGAAAAAATTAGCACACTCTGAAAAATTAAAGTTAACAAGCCTCACATTTTCCACGGAGAAAATTATACTTATAGAAATATTTTCTTGTTTAAAAAAAAAACTTTACGTGTTTGGTAAAATTTTACAGCCTAGGTTGAAGGTATCTTGAAAGTATAAAGTCTATAAAAGTTTTGAACATATAACACCAAGTTACGCTAGAATTTTTGGCAATTTAAAAATTGAAGATCTTAATTTCGTCACAGCATTTTCTGTTAAACGTCACATAGAAAAAGGAAAGGAGCCATGTTTTTCTTCACCACCGTTCTAATTAAGTCGAGCGCTTGAAGTGTCCCCCCCCACCATATTCTTTTGGGAGTTAGGAACAAGTAAGGATATTAGCTCTTTTCTCCTGAAACGTAAAGGCTCCTTACAAGTTTCCTAAACAAAAAACAAAAAATGAAAACTCTGACGTACGGATGACTGTAAATATGAAGAGGAAAACCATAAAGAACATTGCCAATATTATACAAGGATAAGAGTAAGGCTAATATACTTTAGGAAGTAAAAAACAAAGGTTTATTCCCGTAGTTTTCAGTTCGTTTGTTTTTCAACGAAGATTAAATAAGCAGACCCAAGGAAGACGGTTCTGTTTTCGTTCTTAAAGCTTCGTGGATACAGCAAGTTTATAGAGTCGTAGTTTTGAGGGTAAATTACACGAGTATAGTTTAGCAATTGTGATTTCGTTTCAAACATCTCTTAGCTTAGCTGTTTCTGCCCTTATACACGTCGTTCTCGCATTTTACAAACAGATTCTTTCGGCCGGGCTGTGGTCCACCATTTCTGCATCCTCTTCAACACTGTGCGACTCGTTCCCATATCTCAGAAAGATTCCTCGCTTCTGAAACGTCGGTAAACGCCTCTCATACTGTACTAGAAGACGGTCATCCATATCAGAAGTAGAATTCGAACCCATGACCCCTGTATTCGAGGGACCCAACACACTGCCTGCTACAGGGATTCAGTGTAACTGTTGCCGGTATGTACAGACAGCTGCTCTACCGACACTGTAGCGAAAATCACATGGCTCAGGTTCTTCAAACCGTCCACATTTACGGGGAAACGCGAATTTTGGCATTCGCTCGAGAAGTCTGTATGCGCCTTTAAACTGCTGTGACCTGGTCGTATGGAACCGAATTGACCATATTAATCGTTGTTAGATTGACCTTGACACAATTACTCGGTCGTGTCCTTTGAAATATTAACGGTCACTGTGCACGAAGCGTGTGTTTAGGAAATGTGGTCCCGTTTCTTTTTGATTCTTACAACTTACTTTCTTTCGCGACAGTGTTATTACCCATACACAAACCTTTCTTAAAAATAAATAGCGTTGCAATCTGTCATTATGTCACGTAAACAAAGTCACAACTATTGATTAATTACAGCCATGAAGTAGAAATGCAAATCAATGTCACGTCTGACCGATGTATTATTTCGGTTGTTACAGTGTTATTGATTAAACCTGTAGCTTTCTCAAAGACCTGCCTGCAAAATATATACGCGTTCTACTCCATGTTTATTCATGTATGACAATACAAATATGGCCACTTTCGATATGGCTGCCATAGTATAAGGTGTAGGTACCGCCTGTGGATCAATTTTCGAAATGCTGAATTTGATACAAGATCAGTTATATTCACATTTAAAGCGCCTTTGATTCTCAATTCAGTCCGTACCGCAAAGAAAACACAACATTTCACCGTTACTGATATCAACTGCCTAAATTCGTTTACGGTAAAAACCATACGAAACCCATAAATACAAAATGAAAATACATTGAAGCATATAGTTATCATTTTAAATTGTTAATTTTATTGTTTCCAGAATCTATGGTATATTTTATATAGGCATTCACGACGTTTCGGGAGTTGGCTCAACTCCAGTCTTCAGGTGATGGGTTGAAATAATAGTGGCAGGTGTTTGGCGTTTTTGCGTCCTTGTCGAAGGCATGTTAAAATCGATTCGTTTGTCCGCCGGTCTGTACGCACAGTGCTTCTTGCGAAAATCCTTTGACTAGCCAAAAAAATGCTTACCATTTATAGCACTTGAAAGTTCTTTACCGTATTCAAAAGATGAGTACAGTTCACATCATCCAAACTGATTTACTTAAGATATATTTAATATCCAGTCGAAATTACCTTCCTTGTATTTGCTTGGAAGGACTTAACATAGAAACACATTTAAATTTTTTGTAAACTGCGTTGTTAAGGCACAGAGACTCTCGTGTGGATGTCTGGACGGGTCTATAATTGTCTGCCAATCAGAGCTGTTTTGGATTAAAAATAAGTGTATCCCGCTATGAGTGTTATTTATTTAAATGCAGCACTGATTAACATATTCTCTCAAAATCATTTATATACCGAACTTACAACATTTCATGGCAATCAAAAATTAAAAATTTTGTTTCAGGACTCGCGTATAATCTATGCTTCGTTTACTTTATGGAAATACATTAATGAATTATCTCCGAAGTTCCGAAACACCTGCTCATGTGTAATTTCGATGTATTATGAATTAAAATATCATCATTTAATCAGTTAGTAACATTATATAATGCAGCACACTACATGATCAACCTAATGCTACTACTGTGACATATGCCAGGTGCTTGATTTCCCCGGTGATAATAGCTGTAAACGGCTTTGGGTTTACCGATTGGACGTTGGTAGTTGTAGAGGAATATTTTAGATGAAGCACAGATCTGTTTGTGATACATTCCAAAGAGATAAAATATACACAGACCAGCAGGCGACATTTTGCCTAGGATTGTATTCGGAAATTGCCTCGCGGAAAAGTATGAGTGTTTATCTCGCTGTTTGAATATTCCAGGGTAATAACCATGGGACATTCGACCTGTAGAATGTAGCTAATAGAAGTATCAGCCAATAAAAATGGTCCAGATTATAATGATCGTAACATGGACATACATTTCCCCTCCTAAGTCTAAGAACCTGTAGGGACGTCGCGGTAAAACTCCACGTAACACGACGACCGTCTTCGGACTGACCTCCCTGAAAACCTCAAATCCCACTCCATGTATTATCTTCGGTAATGAACAGGAGTGAGCCCCAGTATCAATTGCCTGGATGGTAATTTGAGATATTCTTGCTTCATCCATCGCCCTGATGAAGGAAGCACCAAGCGTCTCTGAAACGTCGTTGAACTTCTACCATGGAACACGGCGCAACATCCAGGAACACTTAATCACATTCAAGTCTGATCGTTTCTATGTGACTGTCTGTCCGCATGTTTCAATTCGAGATCCGCTGTACGAATTTTTATGAAATTTGGTATCATTGTAGGTGAAAAAAAAAATCGAATTGTTTAATCTCCAGAACTCCAAAATAATAAAATTACCAAACCAACGAACAGAACAACGAACAATTGTTATGGCGTATCCCTCGCAGGTCCAAATATTCTCGTAATTATTGTAAATGATGATAACAATATAATCATTTTTTATCTTTTCCGAATCGGGACTGATTATTAAAACAAAATAAAAGTCACCTACTTTATATGGACATCGGTCTTGAAATATTAAAGTTACGCACACAATTTTAAATATCGACAATGTAAAATTGTTTACATATTTCTTTCTGATTTCTTATAGGGAAAGAATATGTAAAATTGTGTTTATAAAACTGACGTTTCGGTATCATGTTAGAGTCAGAAAGGAAGACGAACTGAGTTTCCTTGTCGCAGCAAAAGGGCGCTCGAATCCGGGCTATGTTGGCTCATTGAGGCAGGACCGTGTCTTGTTAAAACGTTTGTCTTCATTTCTGGTACAAGCTACTGCAGGAGACCAAAGGCAAGAACATAAAAAGTTTATACTTTTCTAACGTCTTCTGTGTTTTGATTGCTCAGGTCATCATTTATAATTAGTTCTGTATCAAAAGGTTACGGCAGAGACTTTTATGTCCTATGAGCTGTGATGATGATTAATCACAAAACATTATTACGTACACTTTACTTTTAACCAGTGTGTACCTTCTTTATAAAATTGCGTTTTATATTATGTCATCCATTTTTATTATAAAATTAAATGTATTTTAATTAATAATTTTTAAAATAATTATATATATTTGTTTACCGTCAAATCACAATAAAATAGTAAGTTAAGATAATTAAAATGATTAAAATATCATCTTATGTTCCATATCGAGCATTCGATTTTACATCGGAACATTCACAACATGTTTCGGTTTATAAAACCGTCATCAGGTGTAAATTATAATCTTTTAAACTCAAATTACAATTATTTATAATTTTTACAATTTTATAATTTGATCATCTTTCTCAGTATATTTTATGGAAGTTGTGTTTAGATATTATTAATATAAAATTATTTGTTGAGGTGGTGTTATTGATGTTTATACCAGTCTGTGAAGTCAAAGATTCGAAAATATTAATGAAATATGATTGAATATAAAAAACAAAATGAACTAAAATAATATATAATAGCAAATAAACATACCATATATGAAATAGCAATCGGTTCAGAAGTGTTCAGAGGAGAGATCCAGAAGTGCTACCATCTCGGAACAAGGTTCGTTATCCGATGTAAATCGAATGCTCGATATAGAACATAAGATGATATTTTAATCATTTTAATTATATTATCTTACTATTTTATTGTGATTTGACGGTAAACAAATATATATAATTATTTTAATTAATATCGCAATATGACGCAGCTATACTATATCATTAATAATTTTTGTCTAACTTTTGAAAATACTTCTATTAACAATTATAACGTGTGCTTACTGAAGAGATTTATTTGAATGCGATATTAAAATTGATATTTTGATACTGTCGCGTCCCCCTGAAAATCTCTCACGCACACCTTTCTCCCCAAGGGGCCCGCCCTCAGATTTGGGAACACTTCTCTGAACAGATACGTTGTTTTTTAGTATTAACCTGGCTTTCTATGCCCGGAACATGTAAGTGGGTTGAAGGATTTTACTAATAGGAGTCCTGAATCGAGTCATTCAGGATGCTCGTTACGGATATTCGGAAATAGAATCCATATAAAAGATAGGACAAGGCATGTACCAATGTTTGTGCGTGATAAAGTACGTATATAAAGAAAGAAGTGGGATGATATTAATAGGAGGCAAACGGAAGAATAGAAACTCAAAATAGCAGTCGAGAGTAAAGTAGAGCTACTGAGGGACTTGTGGAGAAGTAATATTATTATTATTATTATAGCTGGAAAATTTCTCTGTAATACCTCCCTTCTCTTCCTCGTATTTTAAACTGTCATACATCAGTCCTTCCTCTGTAAAATGCTCATGGGAATGACGTGCCTGCGAGGAGGTGGGTATCAGGTACCCCATCGTGCAAGTACGTCTGTCTCCAGGCGCCTACCCGCCATGTTTCAGTTTTGTACCGCGTGAAGGAAAAGTGCAGAATTCAACTTAACTTACATTTTCTCCCCTTTTATTTATTTATTTATTTTTTTTTGTGGAAAATATAATGCTTGGAATCCCACAGTATAACTGCAGCAACAGCACTTAATAAACGTCGGCTTAACAAACGAACCTTTCTGCCATGAAGTTCACGTTTTGTTTCCAGAAGAATTGACTTGAAATATTTTCCGTCTCGGTGCGAAACAACATTTTAGTGTGTTGTGATATATCAGTTTGATGTTGTTACTATAAATCGGGAAAATTGACTACTATAAGTATTCTTGGAATATAAATAAATAATTAAATTTATATGTGTGGAATATAGGCGTAAACATGCCTTGTTTTATTTCAAATATACTACATGTTTAGACCTGGCACGGTCCATCTTCATGTGAATTTCTTAGTACTAAAAGGTAATGTAACCCATTGCAATATAATGTCTCATTGACCTATTCCACCGATCAAGAGAAAATAAATGTATATGGCACATGATATTGAAGTCTGCATTCTAGAGAAACTTAAAAAAAAAATCCTCTTTCATTCTTTATGCTTTAATATCGGTTTAATCTAGAATTTATATTCCCATTTCTTTTGGTGTCCGATGTCTCACTTTCCAATAGGTTCAGTCTGTTCCATAACCATTTCAAATATTCTTCTTACTCCCTTCCTCTGTTTGTGATCTGCTCGGTTCTTATAGCTATCATCTTATCATTAATTCATCTGTCTTCATTTCATCTTTTTTTATCCCTTCCTATGTCCTGTCACATCTAGAAAAACTTATTACTTGCTTGAAACCAACGTAACATAAGTAACCAGCCGGCCACTTTTGTAACGACAGAACTGGTTGTTTTATTGATTGGTTCGTTATGTTATGGTTAGTATTCTGTGTAATACTTCCCAGTTTCTATATTTATAGAAAAACCTAATATCTCTTAAACAGCAACAAAAGAATTTAATTTTGACTTGGTACTAAATATTTCATAATGCAGCTTGATTTCACACAGAACGAAAGCTTTCTTTACCTGCGCGTTCAATTTGTATCTCTTAACGATGTCAACATTACATAAATGGTAACGTAGCGTTCTCAAATGGTATAGTACTCAAAAATTCTTGGACGGTAGCTGAAATTTTGAAGAGCAAGGTTTATTGAAAAGACACGCACGTAAACTAGTTAGCAAAATAATTTCATTGTAATCCTTCAGTCCCTTACACAGTAACGAAGAAATTCTATAAACAGGGAGGGGTACATAAGATGACGTTTCAAAATTATAGCCTACGATAAATCAGAACCATTACAGGTGACTCTCGTCATGCACGAGGGTCATGTTCCCGAAATTCGCCTCGTAAATTGTGAAACCAGTGGCGGATCGTGGGTGTGAGCAGTGGTGGTGCTGCGCAAGGGGGAAAACTCAGAATACTTTTTCAACACATAACAATATAAATAAATGAAAAGTAAATTTACATCAGGAGAAAACCCGACGATGTTTTAACTATTTGTAAGACATTTTAGAGAAAGTAACTTGCTGTAACTATGATACACTTCCTTTGCTAACTATCATTATCAGAAAAAAAAATAGTCAGCACACAGAATAATTGAACACTTGTTAACAATAACCACGAAACAGTTTGTGATACAGAAACCAGCCTAAACACAAAAAATAAATTTTTCAATTTTTGAAAATTCGACGCAAGTAATAAGTTTTAAAATTTTACTACAGATAGGATATTGATTCTCCTCGTGATACGAAAATAAGGACGCGGATATGGAGACACGTATAGCGAAAGCGATGGATTACATTTTATTATATACATTTAAATATATTTTACGGTCTTCTGGTCATAATTGTTAAAATAAATGTAAAAACCATCTCATTAAATCGATGTTAACCAATATAAAGGACCCTTACATGTACACATCACTCCCAAGGATCATCGCTGTTGGCAAGAAAAATTAACTACGTCTGAGCTAGACACTGACATAAGCGCTCTCGTGTAGATAACCGCTGGTCTTTGTCGAGAGACCTGGTTTACAATCGTAAAGCTACTACAATAAATTGTAGGGCTTGTTCAGTCGCTTGAGGTAAATACTACAACCGGATTGTTGGAGTTGGATGCCTTTAGAATGTGAAGATAATTTAACAGAAGGTACTGCAGTGTGTTTTCGCTGTTTGTTAGCGGTTTGAGACCGAAGCCAGGAGAGATTCCCCAGCTAACACGAAGTTAGGGTCATTGTTTGCTCAGAGCTGTACGACACTGTAACGGCGAGAATAATCAGCTATGATTATAGGAATTAGGGAAAATCAATACGAAAGACTAATCGATTACTGGAAATTCTACCAACTACCTAGCAAACACCATGGAGCACATTCCATCTGGAGTAAAATTTCACGTTTTTTGTGGAATCGGAATGTTCATTACCGTGTTTACAACAGCTGGTCCCACACCGTCTTACCATGTTTCCATAAGATCTATTTTAATATTATCCTCCCATCTACGCCAGCTGTTCCGTACGGTCTCCTCCCTTTTGGATTATTATTATTTAGTGTTCTGTCTTACGACAGGTACATTGCTCTGCCCAAAAAGAGCTCTCCAGTTTTCCCTATTTTCGGCTTCTCGTTTTAATTCCTGGAACGTCATCTTCTTTCCTTGTTTAAGGTCGTCGGTTAGCTGTGTCAATCTTCTTCCCAGTCCTCGCTTTCCTTCAACATGGCCTTCGATGATATCACACATTAATCCATTCCTTCTCATAATATGTCCCAGCCAGTTAGCTTTCCTTCGTGTAATCGCCTGCAGAATGCTTCTTTGCTCGTTGACTCTCCTCAATACTTCTTCGTTGGTCACTCGATCCGTCCACCTGATATTCTCTATTCTTCTCCAACACCACATTTCAAAACTCTCCAGAAAAGTTTTGGAAATATGCGCGCTAGATCCACCCATCTCTTCCTACTTAGTTTTTTTTTTTTTTACATTTTAATAACATTTGTTAATATAACAAACGTTTTAGCCCGACATTATTAACTTGACCTTGTATTTCATCCATATTTGGTTCGAATGTCATACTCGAAACTCCAATTAATGTAGTAATTAAATTATGTAAAGTAGAACTTCGCATCATTGTACTCGCTACCTTTATACACAGCTTCGAAGTAATACCAATTATTTGATTATGGTAGAGCTAAAACCCTGGTAAGCATCCTGAGTTTGATTCGTGGGAGGATGTTTCCAGTAGCTCGGAAAATAATCACGACAGAAGAACGTCGCAAAACCATAGTTGCCAGAAGACACGATACTGACAAACCGACGCTAGGCATCGCGACACCTATCATCACAACACCAACTTCAATTCCAAAACAGACCAGAAGGATCATCGAGTCGCAGACGAAATATTCCATACGTAGCGTATATAAGCGTAGGATAGCCATAAGAAGTGACTCTAGCAAGTAGCCACTTGTCGTCGCGACGCCAACTCAAAATTCCAATAGAAGCGAACATTAACCGAGGAAAATCTAACGACAAGACGCTGGCAAAACAAAGCCGATCGTGCGATTTCTCGGAAGTCCAAATCATCCGGATAAAAACTCCGGGTAGTCATTAGACACAATGCTTGTAAACCGATTCCCAGCGACGGGACGCTAGTTGTGGAGACGTTGTCACAGACGCCATACTTAGAGAAGATGAGCCTTGGAATAACATTGGACGTTCGAAGACAGGAGCTGAGCGTCTCGAAGACGTTCTTTCTGACGTCAAATACGATATGCAAATGAAGCCCTTGGAAGATTACTAATCTTCTCCTGGGAGGAATGTGTGGGTATTGTTATTGATGACAGTCGAGCTTAGAAACATTTGCAGGTGTTGATTGCTACTGGATTGTAACCAAAGTTGGAACGTCACGGCACATTTTAGTAAAAAAAAAAAACTCAATATAAAATTTAATGAAATTCCCTTCAGGAATTCTGGACTTGTTACATGTACCAGACGGATGGGAAAAATTATAGCCACTTTCCTCTTATACGTTCAGTTTTGATCTTTTAAAAAAAATAGACCAACTGGTTCGCTGATTTCTTAAGCTTTTACATAGCATCTTATGGTTATGTAGTGTCACACCACGCCTGTGAGTTAGATGAAAATTCTATTACCGTTCCTCAAGTATCTGTACCACCAATTCCTTAGGGCAGAGTAAATCTGCCTTTGGGGAACATGGTATACACCTGGACTAGGAGGAAGGGAGGTACAGAATTAGTGATTCCTTCTTCCAGATTCGCTTTAGGTAGATGAAATCTCTAGAAAATGTAGCGTATATTACACCTTTTTTAAATCGCAGTCAATTCAGTTCAGATTATGAGAAGTGAGTTAAAATATATGGGCTTGTCAGATATGAACCCTCTCTTTCTCTGAGCCTACAAATGGATCATGCTATGCTCACGGGAGTATTTTTTTTATATGTGCACTTCATTCCACTTCTGTGTATTTGATCTTGGCTTAAATGCTATTCAGGTTTATTTTAACCAGTTCAGTCATACGTATTCCAGGGTAGATGGTGAACATGCCCGTTAAAGGGAGTAAAATTAAAGAAATAGTGAAAAAAAATTGTTTCATCTCGTTCAAGATTCGTTCTATTGATGGGATGTTATGATACTGTAATGAAACTTCCGGTTCCCAAAATATCCAGGAATTTCTTGACTATCTAAGCGACTGTCAGTTTCTAAATAAGGACTCTGCTTCATGACTTCAGTGAAAGATAACATGTAGTTAACCTGAAATTGTTTATATGCTGAAATATTCGACAAAAAAAAATTTTCGTGTTTATTTTTGTACCAAACAATTTTTATCACTAGATGAATAGGTCTACATAAATTCTACATTAGAGCTACAACGGCCACTCAGAGTGTTTTTTTACGTCCGAAGTGAATTTTTATTTTTTATCGGACGAGTCGGCTGCTCCTCCCGTCAAGCCAGTCAAACACCTTCGCGGTTGCGCTGTCTAGAAAACACATTGTTATATTGCTATCCTAATTCGCACTGATGCTACTGCTGTCACATCTTTTAACAGGTTGTTAACGACTTACTGTAATACCTCGCCGTGAAATAAACATTAGTCTTGCATCAACCTATTATTACCGCACGTGTGAGAATTTAATTCGCCACGTGTCAACGCTGTTCTCAGCGCCCGACTCTCACAAACGATCTCGTTTGTCATGGATACATAGTGTTTACTTGCTGTAAATACCACACACATTATCACCGCCACTGTGTATAGGCCTGATAGATTATGCTAATGTCTCGGCTACACACAGACGATATAAGCAACCGTTAGCTGTAGCCGTATCGATGTCATTGTACATTGTGTATAATGCACGCTGTAAACTTAAACAGGCAAGAGTAAGCACCAGTGGGAAACATAGGTATAGCATCTCTACATAAAATTCTCCGTGAACATTCCAGAGTTACGTAACTGTAAATTTGGTGCTTTATAGTCTTAATTGCTGCTTATGTTCACTTGAGACGTCGTTAAATATTTTAAAGATGAAACCACCTCGTCTTCAGATGGAAATACATATTCTGTTGGTTTCCATCTATGTTTACGTCTTCCAAGTGATCCTTTATCTCCATGTTAAGTTACTGCGTTCTTTATGCACTGCCAATATCAATCCTCTTAATTTAATCGATCTAATTACATGCCTTTGTGTTGAATAATACAATATATTGTCTGCATGGGTGCGAACCAAAGTCTTATTAGTAGGACGAGGCATTTTTAACACTTCTTTTACAATAAATTTGTCATACTAGAGCAGAGCGTTCCTTTCGGAGCTCCTTGGGGGGTTGGTCAAGTTTTTAAAACGTAACTTAGGGGGGGTTGGTTGCGTTTTAAAATCTTGAGTAAGAAACTAAACCAACCCCCCCGAATGGGGGTTAAAACACTGGACCAACCCCCCTTCGGGGGGCGTTGGTTGCGTTTTAAAATCTTGAGTAAGACACTAAACCAACCCCCCCGAATAGGGGGTTAAAACACTGGACCAACCCCCCTTCGGGGGTGTTGGTCAAGTTTTTAAAACGCAACCAAGTCATTTGTTTACTCGGCATTGTTGTTTTGGTACAACAATGAAGAGTAAACAAATATAAATTTACATTGTTTGATGATGTCATTTTTTGGCAACAAATCACGAATTTTTATTTGTCATATAATTTTAAAGACTGTGTACCTACAACAAT
Source organism: Zootermopsis nevadensis (assembly GCF_977971745.1). Taxonomy (NCBI): domain Eukaryota; kingdom Metazoa; phylum Arthropoda; class Insecta; order Blattodea; family Termopsidae; genus Zootermopsis; species Zootermopsis nevadensis. Next base: position 3,010,369 of record NW_028259143.1, read on the forward strand.
GTTGTTGAAGATGGTCGTGTATAATCGCTTGATTGTTGTGTGTTGTGTAACGTACAGCCCTGAATTTTTCTCACTGCTTTCTATGGATGATTACATTTTGTGCCATTGTTATCCACGTAATCTGGACGACCGATACTCTGACCTGCTTCGAGTTGCAGACTGTTATTTATGCATAAGGCCCATTGTATTATTCCGGCCCTTTGTCTGCTGGGCGATATTGTATGTGTGCTTTTTTCCTTAGCGGAATGGGAAGTTGAGAGTCAGCGAGAGTTTGTTTGCGCGACAATCGGAAGTGAGCTGTGTCCTACACGTTAATTACGAGGAACATGTTCCGGTCGTCCGGCTTATACACGCACGTACTAGGGAGGAAATGGATTCGGTTTCCCAGACAGTTAAATCTTTTTTTCCCCTAACTTTAGAAATTAAATACTTTTTTTGTTTTTGTTCCCCCCCCCCCCGGTGAGTTTCATGATTCCATTTTAATGCAGATTTTTACTTTTACGAGATACGTATTCATTTACTAATAACAGCTAATTTTATCTTTATTTATATATTTTTATAGAATCGTGTACGTACAAAGGTTGTGATATACGCATTTCTGGATTTGTTTCAGTTACTGTATTATTATATATTTGCCTTGTTACAACTTAAATTATTTTGGTTATTATTTATTCTTTTACATTTACATGATTTTTCCACGACTTCGTTCGAATGAAATGTCAACTTAATGAAGCCAATATGAAACGTTTAAATACAAATTAAACTATTTAAAATGTGAATTTTTGCGTTACTGAAAAATAGGCTAATAGAACATTGTTCTCGTGGTCGTAAGAGATTATATAATTTTTTATTTATGAATTTAATTTATGTTTATTAAGGAACAGATGATACAGTTACAATATCACGCAGTTTGTAACGTTGTAGCCTTGTTTTAATTGTACACATTAACATTGTTCTTACTTTGTGGGAAATTAAAAACAAACAGTGCATTCTATAACTAGTTCCGAATTTAAATATATAATTAGTGAAAAGATAAATTCCTGATTGGAAATTCGTACCTTAGCTTGTAAACTTCGTAACTATGGGTGGATGGAAAGTTTTACTCAGAACTCTGTTATGAAGTAGTGTATCCGCAAACTAGTTCCTTCGCTTTGGGCGAAGGACGAAGTTTCAGAATTTGACAGATTGTTCAGGAATCGGCTGTGCAAGGATTTGAGGCCGACATGACGTCGTAATGTTACGACTGTATATAAATAAGTTTGTGACTTACGGAAACACGCACAGCGAGGCATATCATTGAGCACTGTGGGCCCTTGTCTGTCGATTTAGAGAATATGAGTCCATTTTCATTACGTGGAAAAAAAATCCTGAGGAAATAAAATTTATGGTACAAAGGAAAATTCTTAAGATGGCAGTGGCTGCTATGTAATTTCTTCTTATTTCTTTACTATGTTTTTGCCATTTATTCGCGTAATTCCAAAAGAATTTTTTACGAAAAGTACGGTATACCCAGGAGTAATTTGTAACGAGAAGGAAGTTTAATATCAAAATTAATCAACCTTTGGAACCACGAAGATTAGGAAGAAAGATAAATATGCTGTTATTTCTCTAAACAGCTTTAACCAATTAAAATCTGTACTCCTCCCCCAGTATTGTCAGGGTGATTAAGTCGAGAAGAATGAGATGGGCTGGGCATGTAGCGCGCATGGATGGGACAAGAGGTGTGCACCGGGTATTGGTTGGAAAGCCTGAAGGGAAGAGACCGCTGGGGAGACCTAGACGTAGATGGGAGGATAATGTCAGGCGGGATCTATGGGAGATAGGAGTTGAAGGAAACTGGATTTTGTTGGCCCAGGACAGGGTCCGGTGGAGGGCTTTGGTTAGTTCGGTGATGAACCTTCGGGTTCCGTAAGCCATCTGGTTGGTTGGGTCCACTATTTGGGAAGTCTGAGGGGAAGAGACCACTGGGGAGACCTAGACGTAGATGGGAGGATAATCTCAGGCGGGATCTATGGGAGATAGGAGTTGAAGGAGACTGGATTTTGTTGGCCCAGGACAGGGTCCGGTGGAGGGCTTTGGTTAATTCGGTGATGAACCTTCGGGTTCGGTAAGCCATCTGGTTGGTTGGGTCCACTATTTGGGAAGCCTGAGGGGAAGAGACCGCTGGGGAGACCTAGACGTAGATGGGAGGATAATCTCAGGCGGGATCTATGGGAGATAGGAGTTGAAGGAGACTGGATTTTGTTGGCCCAGGACAGGGTCCGGTGGAGGGCTTTGGTTAATTCGGTGATGAACCTTAGGGTTCGATAAGCCATCTAGTTAGTTAGTTAACCGCGAAGTGTTGTGTTTTCTTTGCGGTACGGACTGAATTCTTAAATTATTATTTAGACGAACGTCGGGCTTCAAAGTGTTAAGCACTGCTGTTTGTAAGTGTATGGGAAAAAGATTCTTTACCTTGGCACTAGACGTTTCTGCTGACCAATTATCTCGTCTCGATTTGAAGGTAAGAGAAATACTCTTGAGAGATGAATAAATTATGAAGTTCCTTGTTCAATACATTTGTGCAGGGAGGAATTATTTATTTTTTCTTGTTATAATACAATGAACCGTCTAAATAATATATTTGTACATATAATATGCTGCCTGTCTTATTTTGTGTCTAACATAGAACAGTAATGTTGTATTGCAGCCATCTGGCGTAGATCATTTTTGTTTTACCTGAAACATGTGTTTCCTACAAATGATATTGACTGAGAGGCTTCTGTTATAGACGAATGTGCAGTGTATTGATTGCCAGGTTGATGTGCTTTTGTTATATTTGCCTAGTCCCACGTGTATGCTGCCTTCCGCTTTTGTAGACTGTGTGGGAATTTGACGTTTTATCTGTATGCCACTTCTAGATTAGTTGCATGGTCCCTTGGCTCTATGTTGGGGATCAGGACCGCGATTTGGTGACTTAAATGCTTACGTATTCGACATATCATCCATTGCCTCTGGCTCATATAAACAGTGTTGCCTGGTAGTCGTAATTACGTCGGCGCACGAAGTTCGTGGATTATATTACCGGGTATCAAAACAAAATATAAAAAAGTACAGGAATTCTGTACTGTCAGAGCAGAGATAAACACGTGGAAATCCCGCTTTGTAGAGTCCTTGGGCTTCTTGAATGTTTTGAATGCAGAATATGGATTGCCTCTTTCGGTCGTTCCATCATATTATTAACGTGTTTGCATCAGGGAGATTCCGTAAGCCATCACAGGCGTGTTGATACATGATATTCCAGATTTTTCTTTCATTACGTAATACGAGGTAATAATCGCTTTTATCAAGTGTTAAACATTAATTTGATAGCTGCTGACAACTCGGAGATCAGTGCTTTTAATAATATCGATACATACAGTTTTCATCACATGGGCCGGATGCATAAGAACTGAGTGCTAATTATTCTTGGTATATAATTGAGAATTTCATCCCTCTGTCAGTGTGAATAGGGTGTCACAACTCCTTGGGATTGTTAATTGTATGAAAGGACCCTGTCGTAGAATATATTTCTCCAATACCTTGCAGTCTGTAGCGGGATTAATACAGCTAAGGCTCCATTCCGTTCGCCCTATCTGCCCTTGTTGAGTCACCTCGTGAACCGTCCAACCCCAGGTTGTATCCAACGATAAAGCTGCCCCTGTTTAGAGCCTTGAACTCCCCCCCTTCTAAATTTGAAGTCTGCATGGTTCGATGGTAGTGAAGTCCCCCACGATGCCAGGATTTCATGTAACGTTGACACCTATCCGGACCGTCGCTTTTCTGCATCATTTAATTGCTTCATTCAGAACATTACACCGTGGAAACGCAATCCCTACTTCAACATCCCCCTTCGTAACAACCCCTGTACCTTATTGAGTAGGCTGCTGCTTGTATCTAGGGACAACGGCGAGGGGTTGTGACAGATCGCTCGCTTGTATGCTCTCAGTTGTACTTGTTGTAGCCTCGGGAAAAGAGTTTCAGGAATTTTCTTCGTGTATTCTATACGATTAATGCACACGTCTGAAATTAGTAGACGGAAGATCGCGGTGGTCAAATGTCTGTCACTTTCGATTTATATTTTCTTCGGGAGAGGGAGGGGGGGGGTCCCGGGTTCAAACCTTATATCGGATATCGTCTAGCCTGACCAGAAGTTTTCCTTGATTTTCCTCGGTACCCCCGCGCAAATTCCAGGGCAATGCCCTAAATTAAACCGCCACCTTCCAGATCTCTACCATTTCCGTATTTGTTAATTAGTCTATAATCAGACGCTATAAGGGCTCAGGTCCTTTAGGGTCATTAGATAAGCCATAAGTTACTGTGAATAAAATAAGTGATATGTATTTAAATAAATGTAACTGTGAAATAACGGGCATGCCAGATTTATTACACAAGTGAGTTTTGTGTTTAAAGGACATGGTTTAGTTGAGATTCATGCGTTTTCTCTGACGGGTTAACTTCGACAACCGTCAGTCAAATAGACTTGCAGCATATCGAATAAGTAGAAAAATGGAATGCCTAGGTAGACGAAAGGCACGTACGACTAAGCTGTTAGATATTTGGGCTTCATGAGCGTATACAAACCAATAATTTTTTAATTAATTTAAAAGTAATTAATTTTTATGAAAAAAAAACAAATTTGTAGGCCTAATAATAGAGGATACAAGATCCCGGAGAGAAGTTATCATAATTTCGCTTCGCATCGGGAGGCACATTTATATTATTTGTGTTTCGAGTCCACTTGTATACAAATATTCGCCTGCATCAGAAATCAAATTTAATTATTTTGCGGTTCGTAGTAACAACCACGCAGGGTTTAAAGTCACGAAGAGTTCATTTCTAACTTCAGAGCTTTTGCCCTTTGCTAGGTGAAACGTCCGACTTCACGTGTAACAATAAACGAATTACAGAAATAATAAGTTGTGGTCTACCTGCGTTATTTCTGAAATACGAAGGTAACTGCCTGGCTGTGGTCATAATTTACGTTATCTCATTAATTAGCCGTCCCGCACAAAACATCGAGATTTTTTCTAGTCCATATTTATCTGCGCTCGTTACCACTGTGTATGTATTAGCCTCATTTTTATTTCACATACATTTCATGTCTTCCCCCCCCCCCCTTTCCAACAGTTCTAGACGTTCCTCTGTTAGCAACAAAATTTATCTTCTCATAGTTTTACTCTTGTTCTCCTTATGATTCTCTTTGCATCATCTGTTCGATAATGACGCTGTATTCAGAACTCACTGCGAGCTATAAAAGTACGGAGACTGGCTGTATAAGGGTCGGTGCAGACATTGGGGGGGGGGGGGGATTAGATAATGGTGAAACATGCCGTCTTATCACCACCCTTCAGTTCATTTCACAACCCTCTTCTGGGACTCTTGAGTGACACGAGGCCAACGAGAGGTAGTAACTTGTGGAAACTCACGTGCCAGGCAGACAGCGTTCAACCCCGTGCTTGGTAACTAACTAACCTTGTTAGTTTGTATGGTATTCAGCAGATGCGACGGATTGGAAGCTGTCGTTTCGACAAGGAGAGTTTAGTTTCTGTAAAAACAAATGGATTCCTATTGGAACTTCGGTTAGTAAAACCTATTCAGATACTCCATTTCCTGTCATCTTTTATCACACAAGATACTAGGATACCCGCCCGTGTTTTATAACGTGGCCGTGTTTATCGACACTAGAAGCAAGAGACGGCGATTTTAGAACCGCTCAAGTGCAATGAGAAATGCTTTCACAACTCCATTAGTGCGTACGGAGAAGTTGAGGTAATGTTTCACTCACGACAATAGATGGCGGTGATGGTCAAGGTTCACGCTCCGACCGTCTTATACCCGGGGAAAGAACTTTGTTCCTAGAAACATGGGTGTGTTTGTGATGAAAACAAAAAAAATTCCCTTCTTCTGTCATTTGCTGCATTAAGGTACTTTGGTTCGACCCCTAAACAGATACTTCACTGCTGTACACGTTAAGCCATACATTTAAAACAATTAAGGTATTTGTATTATTTATCCATCGTTTGTTAGTTCTTCTGATGTACTGAATTTGTCTTCTGAGAGGCAAGGTACAGCTTGGTATTAAATTAATTCCGCTTAGAACGTACACAAAATAAATCATGGATAGGGACGAGGCAGAGACGGCGATTAGCAAGAATATGAGTTTTCTCCCCTACTTCGTAGAAACTTAATGTTCTTTTCTAAATACGACTATTTATTTGTAGGGTTGTTACAATTAATTGTTCGTTTAGTCACTTCAAAGTGTGAAAAGTCGATAACATTGCTATTAATTGCAATATATAGAGCATATAATGCAGGACTTGATGGTAACCGGTTCAAATCTCAAGCCAGGAATTAGTTAGCGGTTTTCATTATTTATAAGTTGATATAATTGCGTCATATTGTGAATTAAAATTTAATTATTCGTGTATTTTCCCGTCTAATCACAATTGTATATAAATAAAATTATACATAAGATATTTGGTACATCTTTTTAGTACTAAAAAGATGTACCAAATATGTAAATGATATTTTAATATCTTATGTATAATTTTATTTATATACAGTTGTGATTAGACGGAAAAAACACGAATAATTAAGTTTTCATTATAATAAATGCTTTAAGAACACTTAAGTATTTTGTGGGCTTTTTATCGTCACAACCCTTAAATCACTTAAATCTTATACGCAGTGAGGTTTTGAGAGGTGAAGAGAGGTTTTTGGTAAGAAACAACAGTCTGATAATACTGCCGAATTTGTAATTAGGATAGACGTAAACAGAAATCTGCCGAACGCTTTGCGTTTCTTTTAAAGTGGAATCATCGTCAGAGTCTCAGATTCAGTTCTGTGTGTAGTTCCGTGTAGTTTTTTGGTAGCAAGGGCTGGGGGTTGATTCCATTTAAGTGGTAGTTGGTACAATCGAGCCCAGAGTTGAACAACAGCTTGCAACTGTTGTTGAACACGTTGTTTTTCGTAATAGCTGATTTCTCCTTCCGGAGAACTCAAGAGGGAGTCCATATTTGAAAGTGTTTTAGATTAAACTGTGCGGGGTGGAGGGAACAAACAACTAGGCTAGGACAATAGTCTGTACTCTTTAACATGTAGCATTTGGGCCGAGTTTCGAGGGAGGTTTTCATTGCGTTTTGTTAAGTTCCGTATAGAGTAACGAGGTAATATTAGCTGCTCTGTGACTGTGCTGATTTTAGACCTGCAGTGAGGGTTCCCATTATGAAAAGCATTTGAATATCCACGCAGAGAGGAGTTTCATTTAGAAAATTAAAATTGTAACAATTTACATACATGAGATTTCGCATCTTGTTCCTCGCATTTGATTCCAATTTGTGAAATTTCGAATGATTTTCTCAACTATCAGTTTACAGTGGTAGAGTTTAGAGATGCAGGAACCGACTCAGTAAAACGATATATGAATATTTATCTGAATATGGTTTGTTCGAATCCAGATGTACACTTGAGAATTTTGTCCGCTCTGTTCCAGTGAGTCATGTATTCAATTTAAATAACACATAATCAAGGTTTTTGTAATTTCGTTGTCTCTTTTTACGAGTCGGCTGTACACACATTTAAATATATTTTACGGTTTTATTCAAATTATTATACCTGTTACATTGGTCTTGACAGAGAGTGAAATTGAAACCCACGACCGGTTTTGAAATTGACTCAAGACAAAACTATGTTTATTACATATTTTTTGTTGTTATGAGTGAAATATTTTTATGTATTTTAGTAATTTAGTTTTGAATGCGAACTTGCCGTGCTATCTGAAAAATGCCTTATCGGTTTACGTCTTAAATTACACGTGCTTGGGAATTGTTAGTTAAGTTCTTGTGGAAAGCAACGAAATCTGGTGGTAAGAAGACTGATATAAGAATCGTGACACAGTACGAAAACTAAGTCGGAAACAAAATGAAAATAATAGTTAAAATAATTAGTAATAGCAGTAGAATAAAATCTAAAGGAAAAAAAGTACTGTTGGTCTTGTAAATTGCATTCAGTGACGGATGAGTTCTCTTCAGACACGCGATATTATTCAGTAGTGAAAATGTTGAGAAGGATGGCGGTAATATTCAGAGGTCGAGAAGGGGTTCTAGGAAGAAATCGATACAGAACACAAGAGTTACGGAATTTTATTCTGCACAACTACCGGTAGTTCAGTCTGTCTGAATTGTCCTTGCACAAAAATATTCATATTGTGTGTCGACTCTTTGACTGTGTTTCATTTCTCATAATAATCCTTTTATAAATTGTTTGAACCTCTTTTCTCCCCTCCTTTTGCTTCAAAACTCAATTCATGAAGTAATCTCGAAAATTCTAGAACGGAGACACCCCCCCCCCCAACCAGCAAAAAATATGCATCCGTGGTATAAATCATCTATTATTAAATCGGGTATAATTTGTCTTTTCCAAAGGAAAAGTTTAGACAGTTAATATTGGAGCACCCTGTTTCCATATGTTACGAGTGAGTGGCATATATACTTTGAATTTTGTGCTCATTGCACGTTTTTATCATTGTTTTTTACAGACTGTTCTTATCAGTGCGACAGATTATATTCTTCGAGATAGGTTTTCATATCTGTTAATGATATTCCCTCGACAACAAGAGATCACATCTCACAACATCGTACATGAACCAGCAAAACTATCATGCTCTAATATATTTTATTTATTTTAAATAAATCGTATAGGTGTTAACTAAAACCACAACATTTGTAAAGTTGGTTCACTCTTGTCTTTGGGTGAGAAGATACATTAGCATAATGTTTTGGGCCCCTGAGTTTAGATACTTGGGAGGTCCTGGTTTGAGAGTAGCTCACAAATGTGGCACAACAGATCAGGACATTGCCCCAAAAATATGTCTGGAATTCCTGTCTACAGGAGAATAATAATTATTTGTGTTTACTTTCAGACCTTTTGAATGAAGTTTCATTTGCCAGTGCGTTTCTAATACTTTGGGACATCTTATGTTTCACTGTAATTTATTAATGCTCTGTATTCAGGTCGTGTCATGGATTTAGCATAATATTTTATCATTTTTTCAGCAGTCAGTTAAAAATCCTACGACAAATATTTGTCAGTTATCCTCTTTCCCAATTCGACAGTGATAAAAAAGGCGAAAAACTCCAGCCCTTTTGTGGGATAAAGGAAGATTACTTAGGGCAGCCTATCTCATCCGTGACCCAGTCTGTGAGGCAGGGATTCGATCTCCAAGCCCCTTACCTCTCTCCTTTCGTCTGCACGTGCTTCGAAGTCAACAACCGCGGTACGCCATCAGCTTCCACCACAGAGAACTCAATACAAGCGCAACGTCGACCTCCTTTTATCCACATACAAGAGCGAACGAAGAGGAGAGAAATTTCGACAAAAGAGAACTACGGAAAGTGGAAATGAGAATTACTTCGAACAGAAAGAAGTATGATGAGAATGACCCCGATGATAATAGCAGTGATGATAACAAGTGCGGTCGCTGGAATTCCAAGCAGAATCTCAAAACACAACGCGTCGTCCTTTCTCTCCAGGGCAGTTCTGTGCTTGGGGAAATCGTAATAAAACTGGCGGCCCACGAGCCACATCCGGCCCGACACCACTTGTAATCAGGCTTATAATGAATTTATTAAATACGGATATTTGTTAAAAAAATTGTATTATTTAAGTTTTGGAATACAGCGTTTCGACAATGAAACGAACAACTTTTCTTCTGTATTTAGATTTTTTTTGTCGTATTGTCAGGATCGGGTTTACTGACGTGCTTATGTATTATATTAAACTAACTAACTAACTAGATGGCTTACCGAACCCGAAGGTTCATCACCGAATTAACCAAAGCCCTCCACCGGACCCTGTCCTGGGCCAACAAAATCCAGTCTCCTTCAACTCCTATCTCCCATAGATCCCGCCTGAGATTATCCTCCCATCTACGTCTAGGTCTCCCCAGCGGTCTCTTCCCCTCAGACTTCTCGGTGCACACCTCTTGTCCCATCCATGCGCGCTACATGCCCAGCCCATCTCATTCTTCTCGACTTAATCACCCTGACAATACTGGGGGAGCAGTACAGATTTTTAAGCTCGTCATTGTGCAGTTTTCTCCATGTCCTATCGCCTTCTCTCCTAGGTCCAAAATAACCTCCTCAACTCCCTATTCTCAAACACCTGCAATCTATGTTCCTCCCTCAGAGTGAGAGACCAAGTGTCGCACCCATAGAAAACAACAGGCAAAATTATTGTTTTGTATATTTTAATTTTCAGGTTCTTTGAAAGCAGACGGGAAGACAAAATATTTTGAACTGAGACTTATGTATTATATTGGTGTTTAAATTTCGAGTTTGAATTTTTCTGGTTTTGGTCATCTTCTGCCTCTGGTACGACGAACTAAGATCTACGCCCACAGAACAAAAATTGTATGCAACATTTGTCCTTACTTCTTTATTTTAAAACTCAGTCGTATTGCACAAACTAATAATAATTGCACGCTGTACTTTTTGTAGCAAGATTAAATGCAAAATTTCGCAAAAAAAACAAAAACAACATAAAACGAGAAGTACAAAACTCTTTACTGTTTTCCACGCCCCTTCCAAACTACAATATGAAACGAAACCTCATTTAATCCCATGACGATCTTAGTGGGAAAGTCGAATGCAGGTTAAGCTTTGCGATGCTTCGCCTGGGAAACTCTAAATTAGTTTTGAGCGAGATTTTTGTTCTCTTGCTTATGATTTTTTTTTTTTTACAAAATGGAAGACTCGAGTTTTTATAATTTCTACACATTACCACATTCGTCTGTTTTGTTAAGGGAATAAAAATGAGCTGGCTTCTCTGGATTAGTTGTGTGTATGCGTGTTAATACAGAAAGAGAGAAAGAGATATTTTACAGAAAATCAAGTTTATTTTGAAATTTATGGCTTGGTGGCAGTTTATAAGCTATCTCGCAGAATTTTAGGTTCTCGTATGTGAAGCAGTGCGAAATAGCTCAGTAGAAAACTTCTTTTGCATGTTTTTGAAGCGATGTGTTATCAGAACAATTTATAAACATCATGGCAAAACATTCCTTCTGTTTTATTTTACAGTCTCACAGATAAATGTTTCAAAAAATGCGATATTTTTGAAACGTAAGCATTCGTTCCAAAGTGTGTAAAAAAAGCAGCTGTGATCTTTAATTCAGTGTCGCAATAAAAGCCTTTTAAAATTTGACACTCAATCCAATCGCCAAATTTGCTTTAGTCTCATTCGATCGCTGATTTGAACCCAATCCTGTGAAGGAATTTTTCATGTTGTATTTTCTGTATGCATGAAGAATGTAATTTAATAATACCCACTGAACATACATCCCATTTAACTTACTACTTAACAGACTAATTAATATAATGTGTTTGTTATATGAGTCTATCGACCTGATAATGGAGGCAGCAAGTACCTCTGAAACGTCTCTAAACTTATACCAGATAAAATGGCGCGACATTCCAGAAGATAGTCATCTTCATATTCGTCACCTTGAGAATCTGAGGTTTCACCAATATCCATATTTTTTAATCAACAATATTCATTTTGTTAATTTGTCAGTAGAATTCTTCCTATCTCATTGGTTTCAGTCAGGAACACTCCGATATTTTGAATATGTAATCTCGTGAGATAAAAGCTAGCCGAGAATCTAAATTCAGTATCTCGATGGGGCGAGATAAACCATCTAAAAACGCCCAGCTTAAATAGTATAAATAAATGTATATTTATGTTGAATACCGTTCAATGAGAAGAGTATATTAGAAAATTTTTATTAAAAAGAATATAATGTGATTTCGACCAAAAATATTCAGGTGATACTAGTGCATACGAAAAATGTCAAAGTTGAAAGATGAAGGTGTGTTTGGGGGGGTGGGGGGTGGAAAGGGGGAAGAGTTCTTAAATTCAGAATAGAAAAAGGAATAACGAACAGAAAAGAGTGTAGTGGTGGCGGGAGAAACGCCCTGTAGTTTCTTGCACACTTCTTAACTCTTTGAGTTCACTTCGTTATTGATTCCTGCCCCGTCAGGCAGTTCAAGCAACGGAAAATAGCTTCCCCTCTGCCCTCACCCCTCACCAACGCCTTCTGCCACCACCAACGCGATATTCACTCACCAAGGCACATTTTAACCAGGTTACTGCCATCATCTGCAAAAATAATTTTTTACTCGCAACGTAGCTGCAGGGTTTTTGATTGTTTGCTCAGCAGAAAAGACGCATTATACTTCAGTTCTGTAGCGACAAATGAATTCAAATATCGTGTTCGTCTAAATAATACTCAAGAATCAGTCCGTACCTCTAAGTACACGAACATAATATTTAAATTTTTACAAATGTTTATATGCCAGCTTACCTTCATTGCTAACTGAGAACAAAATTTTGTGTGTCTTATAAACAGGTGTTAAAACAATTTCATGCAATAATTTTTTTTTTATTTGTAGTGTTCTGTCTGCCGACAGGTCCATATGAACAGGATCCTTCCATCCTTTTCTCGGACTGGGACCTGTTCATATACGTTCTTGGCAGATAATCCAGAAGTGGTTTGCCATTGCCTTCTTCTGTGTGTGAATGGAGTAATTGTTGGGATGCCACGGAGGAAAACTCCGTCTTGCCTAGACCACGGCCTTGCCCAACACAAGTTATAAATTCGGGCACCGCCGGGAATCGAACCCGAGACCCCAGGATTACAAGGCCAGCGTTCTAACCGCTAGACCACCTCATCTTATTATTATTTAGTGTTCTGTCTGACGACAGGTCCATATGAACAGGATCCTTCCATCCTTTTCTCGGACTGGGACCTGTTCATATACGTTCTTGGCAGATGATCCAGAAGTGGTTTACCATTGCCTTCTTCTGGGTGTGAATGGAGTAATTGTTGGGATGCCACGGAGGAAAACTCCGTGTTGCCTAGACCACGGCCTTGCCCAACACAAGTTATAAATTCGGGCACCGCCGGGAATCGAACCCGAGACCCCAGGATTACAAGGCCAGCGTTCTAACCGCTGGACCACCTCATCTTATTATTATTTAGTGTTCTGTCTGACGACAGGTCCATATGAACAGGATCCTTCCATCCTTTTCTCGGACTGGGACCTGTTCATATACGTTCTTGGCAGATGATCCAGAAGTGGTTTGCCATTGCCATGATGTACCAGGGACAAATATTTTGCTTAAATTCAAGCAATAATTTTAATTTATATTTTAAGAGTTGTTAAGAAAATTAATATTTAGACTGGAATTTTATTAAAGACTGCTGATTCTACAGTTCTGCTTTTATTTAGGGGGAAACGTTTGCACTCAAAGTCACTTTGTAAATTGTTTTCGTAAAATTTTGAACAGATGTGGCCTTTTCGATTTCCTGACTTCATATACATATATCCTGAAGGATCAACATATTTACCTCTTTAATTGTGTATTTACACCCAACAAAGATGGTTTGTGCAAGAATTATGAAACTTTTAAGATTGCTTGTAGTTACTTCAGTTGATCTGTATAAAATTTGTTTACGCTTACAAGAATCCCAAGTGAGCTGTGGTCTCCCCCCCCCCCCCCCCCCGTGCTGGATGTTTTCGCTGCTTCAGTATGGTCGAATAAACATGGCAGAGCTAAAGGGCAGCAGATATCTTAACATGTTTCGTAATCATGTTTATCTTTCGTGCTTTTCCCTCACTCTGTCTATCCCCACTAACTTAGCTTTCTTTCCACCTTTTTGAATTCTACAATTTCTCCATAAAATATCTGCAAACAAAAGCTATGTGGCCGTATTTCTATCGTATTTTGTTGTTTTAATAAAAAAAAGCCGTGTTGCGAAACTAAAGTTCGTATACCGTTGATTTTTTTTACAATTTTTAATTGCCTAGATGTTGCAACCATTGATATATCTAGCTCAGCGTTTATCAATCTATGGTACGCGTACCACTGGTGGTACGCGAACAAAGTAAGACAATTAAAAGATAATATTAGCAGAAATAAGTTTTCCCTGAAGGCATTTGATTAATGGTACATATAATGTGTTATATTATAATTAGTGGTACGCCAGCGAAAAATGGTGAGAACCCCTGATGTAGTTCAAAGATGCATTACCATTCTCGACAAGCTAAAAGTGCGCTCATGAAATTCCGTCTTTTATGGAACCATTTTCGCAAGACCCCGCCATCTACACCTTCCCCAAGCCAGATTAATCTAATCCACACCCTTGAACCATGTATTCATCAGATCCCTTCTGATATCCTAACGTCTATGAATAGTTGTTCCAGTGGTTTCTTTAATTCAGGCTTTGAAACAAAAAAATTGTACTAATTTATTGTCTATGTATCCCACGCGTGATATACATCCCACTCATCTCATCGTCCTTGATTTTATTATATTAATAATATTTGGTGAGAATATAAATTATGAAGGCCTCTTCCCCCTAATGCAGTTTTTTAAAGCCTCGTATCTCGTTGTTTACTTTAAGTAGGTTTTCTTGAGTTTGATTAAGTTGTTTGAGCAACGTTAAGTGATCTGACGAAATTAATGGTAATATAACGGTGTAATCGGTTTAAGTTTTTGTACACAACGAAAGAGATGATTTATTCTAGTTATTATGAAAGTCTAGTGTTAATTATAACTCATAATAGCAATTTGCAATTCGGTTTTCGTAGCATGTTGCTCTAATCATTGTGTTAATTTTCATTCATCTCCGGATAAACATCTTTTATGATTTCTTTATTGAAAGAAACTGTTTTTGACCGAGAAGGAATCTAAAATTGGACCTGAAAGAACTGTTTTCATAACGTGAGGAGACGCTGATAGATGATTACATATAGAAACAGTTCCCCACTAACCGGAAGTGAGAAGAACGTTAATAAACCCGGACTCTTAACATTGCTGTTCAAGTGGCAGTGAAACGTGTCATGGCGGTAACTGAGCAGGTAAATAAACATGTCTATTTCCAGGCTGCAGTTAACTTGAGAACACTTTAAATTTCTCAAGGGGAAACAGGCGACAGCTAGTTATGTGTTGATGGGTATCTTGTCGGGACGAGTGGTTTAAGGACTCAGACAAGATGGTTGTCTTATCCGTTGTTGCTGCGTGAAGTTTGGTAACATTATACCGACGTTTCAGAAGTACTTACTGCCTCAATAATTGGGTCGATGATAACCCTGGAGCCAGCAAGTACCTCTGAAACGTTGGTAATCTTCTATCGAAATACATGACTTAAAAACCAGAAGACAGTAATCTTTGAAAAGTACAGAAAAGGGAGTTTTTTTCTCATGTTAATAACCTGTTTTGTCGAGTCTGACAGATTATTGATTAGTCCTGTGCTTTCGGTAATCTGTGTTGATCGCATTGCTGAACTTGTTAGTGCATTGTTTGTCGTAGATATAAGTTTTGGGGGCGATGAAATCTGTTTGTGATGCAAATTGGAAATATTTACGACGTCTTTGCCTTCTGCTAGTCGTATATTAAATCTGCGTATTACAGTCGGATGGAGCTGGTGTGGGACTGAATTTTCAATTTAGAGCAAGTGGTTCTTGTCAGTGTTTTCTATATCAGTTTTGCTTCATTCATGTACCCTGAATGCTTATTCAAAATCGGCATTTGAGTTCGTAGGTTGCATTAGTTTTTGTTCTTGGATTTCAGTTATAGTTTTTCGCCCCAAAACTAGTGAATGTCTGAGTGTCTTTTCATGTAATTGCTTATAAAAAATTTCTATTGTTCTTTTAGTGTACAAGAAACATTGTTATGTGCACATATTCGTTACTTTAATTGATTGCGTTGACTTCTCTATTTATGAAGCTGTATCCGTCTAACACCGGATTTTTGCTGACCACAGCATATTTAGACGTTCAAAGACTGTGGTAAATGAGGTTTGTAATAAATAAAATTATTATTTTATAATATTTTATGTTTTTTATAGACTCACTTTTCTGAATACCTTGTATACATTATCCCTTTTATATGTGTGCCAGGTATGTTGTAATCTTATTTCTGAGAAATAGTTAAGGTACATGCGGAACGCCTTATCCGATAAACACAGACACACGTGTTCTGCGGGTGGGATAAGGTGACAGGCTGTTAAGATATTCAGAAACATTTAAGGCTACCCCCCTCCTCTCCCAGTCCAATGCAGTGATTCCACAACGAGGCATCAGTTCTGCAGTAGACAAACTGGGAGTGGTTACAGCAAACAGAGTATAAATCACGTGTGTTTTGACGCTTTGTTACAAGAATGTAACACAGAGAGTGATAAGAATTTCCCACGACCATCATAGTTAGATACGGGTTTCCGACAAAAAATTTCGTATGCATTTATCTTTCCCCGTGTGCTGTCAAATCACATTATTATAGGTTTTATCTCACTGATAATATTTGTTTAACGATACAAATTACAAATTTTCCTCGTTCTTGAATTTTCTCCAGTTTCTTCTACAGTTCGATTGGATATTCTCATTCTTTACAATTTACTTCTTGGTTGGTAATCCTTAACATTTTTGTGCCCTCATACAAATTGCTTTTTTATCTTTATTTCAAGGTCATTTATGTATTCAAGACGAATGATGTTGTAGTAATTGCCATAAATGAGAAGTATAAAAATGTATTAAAATTACACCATTGCTAGGCAGCTCTTCCAGAAAATGTATTTAGCAGTGCGTAATGATTGTTGTGTTGAATCGGGTTTTGGCCTCATTGCGGTATGTCTGCTCTCTTTGTTCATACCTCAGCGTTTCGATAAATGTTCAGAATAGACAATACAATTGTGGAACAATTTTGAGTGGTAATTTGAAACGTGCCAGAAAATGTTAGTTCGTTTAGTGCCTTTATAATCGGTGTGTACTGTCTCCCAGTAGCGTGGAAGCGTTCGTAACTATTGTTTGAACGAAATATTAAAATATTCTCTTGATATCAGAAGCATAGGTTACAAATTAGTTACCAGTTGTGAAATCGAACGTTCAGTACTGTATTTGCCACAATATCTTGCCACTGGACTGTGTCGTGAATCAGATAAATACATTTCACAAACACCTCCATTTTAAAAATAATTTTAATATGTTTCTATTCAGGTTCAAATATATATTTATTATTGAAGTCTATACACAAACTTTTAAATTGTTGATGTTAAAATTTGAAATTAATATTAATATTCTGCGCCATTCATCGTTATTACGATGTTACAATATTGCGATTTATACTACTACATGTTTCAATGTCATAGCATCATCTTCAGGTTTTTTATCTTTAAAACTACTCTATATTTATTAATGCAAGCTTTTCATTAAATCTTATATTTGCGTTGCATTTAAATATTTTTCGTTTTAAATTTAAAAATTGGTATACGCATGTTTTTTAACTATTATTAAGTTTTAAAGATAAAAAATCTGAAGATGATGCTATGACATTGAAACATGTAGTAGTATAAATCGCAATATTTTAACATCGAGGTAACGATGAATGGCGCAGAATATTAATATTAATTTTAAATTTTAACATCAATAATTTAAAAGTTTGTGTATAGACTTGAATAATAAATATATATTTGAATTTTAAACACAAACATGACGCATCTAAACTATAAATCTATTCAGGTTGTCTCTTTCGCGTTTAATATGCTTTGTATTTATTTATGATTGTCATTTTTATTTGTTATTGTAGTTCTAAATGTTTGAACTTGAATTATTGCCTGTCATTATAATTACAGTGTTTTGCCCCATGCATTAGCGTTTCGTGACAAGTACTTCAATAATTATGACGAATTTGTAAGAATTACTGTTCATAATTGTTTGAGTGTAACGGTCACGGTAGAATTGCGGTTGTAATTTACGGTAAGAAATTATATGTAATTAACAGTATTATTTACTTGGAGAAATTTATGTGTAGACCTGAATGTCATATATAGTTCATGCAGGTTTAAGGTAAACAATTTCTTGATAACATTAAATTTAGATCGAAATTTGTACCAGTAGAGTAGAAACCGCCCAGAAAACATAAATACTGTTTTATGTGCATTTTTATACGTAGTGTGTGCTCTAAGACCATAAGGAAAAATGAAGTCTTTGAATATTGCAGCAGGATTGTTGAAAAATGAAGTCTTTGAATATTGCAGCAGGATTGTTGAAAAATACGAACTCTTGGATAAAATAATGACTGTTTAGGATAATAAATAAAAGTGTATTTTTGTGATAGCCGCAGGATTAGCCTGACTTTGGCTCTTTGTGAGTTTTTAATATTCTTGAAACTGAAGGTTTTTTAGAATTCTTTCGTTTGTATTCTTTGAAGACATCCAGATCAATAAGACAGCGTCACTAAAAGGCCTCACCGAAAGTATTTCCAGCTGTCTTTAGTCATGGTGGAGATTGAATGTGTGTTGGCAACACTGTCAGAAGGCGAATGCATTAAAATTACCACTCTCATTACCTTAATGGTTAGTTACAATTTACTTTTTTCGCGGTTGAGTAATTGGTACTACTTCTTCGTATTTTATACGTCTCAGATTCAGGTTTCGGACCGGAGACCGCCAACCGGGTTGAGTTTTTCGTGGTTTTTCCTCAGTCCATGCAGGAAAATATTTTGATGTCCTTGAAATTAGGTCACGACAGCTTCCCTCCATAACTTATGATTTTGCTTCGATGCTGCATAACCTCAGTTATTGGCAGCGTCGTTTAATATGCCTTAAATAAATAAATAAATATAATCTATCTGGTTTTATTTAATTCGTAGCGTTTTTTCTCTTACGAGGATACATAAAAATCAACCCTTATTGGTAACTGTATATACCATCTGTTTCAAGAATCGGTAGATTTGCGTTTTATGCACAAAGCGTATTATTCGTGTTCACACGAGTTTCGAAATAAACATCGATTATTTCCTTAAACAGCGTTAACCAGATGATCTTTGTAATGGTAAAGTGTTGTGTTTTCTTCGCGGTACGAGCTGAATTCTTATGTTGATTCCAGTGTTCATCTGATTGCCATTCAGCGTCGTTCTCTTACTTGGTATGTTGTCTCGTTAGCCAGTCAATGGTAAGAAATCTCAGGCCAGAATCCAGCAAGCACAGGCTAAGTTCTGACATAACGTAACATGAGATGGAATTATGAGTCTAACGAACTACACTGTAAAACAAGGGCATGCTTTATTAACTGACGTTAATACATAGAGGGAAAGGGGGGAGTTGTTACATTATGATATACTGCTGCTGGTCTAACCCTCCTTCACGGATGTTGGTCACGCCAACTATTAGCAAATCGTGATGGAGAGAGAGAGAGGGAGAGAAGTTTATTTGCAAAATTATAACACGCGAAAACGATTCGAGTACGTGACTCATATTATGTACTTGCAATGAAACGAATAATAATTTCCTAGAAAAAAATTGTTAGTTGTGTGAAGTGATTTGTTCATTTATGTCATTAATGACCATTGTTTTTATTTCATGTTGATGTATTAATGGATGGTTTTAAAGAGGCATTTGTGGCATCGGCGTCTGTGTGGATACGCCAAATCGAATCTGTATTTATTGAACACTTTCTACTGCGTAGATTTTTAGTGCATGCTACGTGTTTTACCTATGACATCAATTTCAGGGCACAGAATTTTCAGTTTTCATTTGTTTCATTTTGTGATAACGTTGAATTTGATAAAATGTCAACTCTCGTAATATCCTAATAAAGTGCCGTTTTCTATCTAACGTTGTAACACGCCACTGGTAACAAAACTTGAAACGACGTACAGTAACTTAATGAATAGAGGTGTAACAGAGTTGTAAACACTGAGAGATCGGATATGCAAATGATACATCCGATAACGGAAAATGTAGGTTGATTGACGGCGCACGAAACACCAGGAATGACGACACGACCCAACACGATTTCGTGTTGTAAGCGCTCGCTACGACTCAATGTCATAAAGCCTTCTCTGTCAGTCCTTTGCGGTATTCAAACGTTTCGGAGGCCTTCTCTGCCTCCATCATCAGGGAGTAATATGATGGGTGACTGTTGTTTATATACATGATCGGTGCTTCTTCCTGTACGGAGTTCGACCAATGAGGATTGCGGACGATCTCATCTTAAAAATATTTTATTACAAGTGTATTTAAAAACGCTTTTTCAGTAGCTTAGAATATGTAACGTCGACATTCGCTCACAGTCGTTGCATCTGGAAGTTACAGGTTTATCGTATCGTAATTTTCTCTCGTCTGTGTTTAAAATAACCACGCAGCGTTTCGGAACCTGACTCTGCTTCCGTCATCAGGCGGATTTGGATCCAATCTCAATTCCCGCACCATTAGTTCCTTCCGGCGTCCTCTCTGGACGCCGATAAAGTAATTTTCAATAAAGCCAATAAGAGCTTCGGGACAGTATGCGACACATTTCTGGCAAACGAACGCCGAGCGTCGCGACGGCCACCGTCTAATTGCTGACGGTATATACTTAATAAACAAAATACGAGTGTCGGATCTGCCTTTGACTAAGGCATCCTCGCTATCCGCATCGCGAAGTAGTTCACTGTGAAATATCCACGCAATCTGAAATAACCTAACCTAACCTAACCTTACCTAACCCAACCTAACCTAACCTTACCTAACCCAACCTAACCTAACCTAACCTTACCTAACCCAACCTAACCTAACGTAACCTAACCTAACTTAACCTTACCTTACCTAACGTAACGTAACGTAACCTAACCCAACCTAACCTAACCTAACCTTACCTAACCTAACCTTACCTAACCTAACGTAACCTAACCCAACCTAACCTAACCTAACCTAACCTTACCTAACCTAACCTTACCTAACCTAACCTAACCTAACCTAACGTAACCTAACCCAACCTAACCTAACCCAACCTAACCTAACCCAACCTAACCTAACCTAACCTAACCTTACCTAACCTAACCTAACCTAACCTAAACTAACCTTACCTAACCTAACCTAACCTAATCAAAAATAACTTAAAGCAACCGAAACTTCGTAATCTCGAAATCCACTGTCTTACCTCATTGTATCCTTGTCTAAAAATATATGTATATTTCTAAACACAATTTTTTGAAACTTGAATTTTTGCACTTCGGTACGAGCGTCGTAAGTGGAGCCCGTTTTAAAAGCCATCTGCAAGAGTTCAGTTGTCCGTTCTTCGTGATCCTGAACAGTAAAGACGTGAGATGTTTTTATCTCATCCGTGTAGAAGTACGTACAGATTCCTAAATCCTTCAGACTGTCTGATATATTATTCTCTTGTAGCTGATACAGATCTTTCAAAGCACCCTGAACCTAACCTAACAAACCTCCAGTGGGATCGTTCTACTTCACCTGGTTACTCCTGAGACAAAAGCCGGGAAGTTTTTGTGTCTCAAAGAGCAGTACGTGTCTTATGATCACTTCTTTGTACCCATCCTTCTCATGCGTCTACCTCGTTTTTCTACCCCGAAACATTACCTAAACATTCCTGTTATATTATTCCTTTCATTATCTCATTAATTGACATGTTCATCAAAAATTAATTAGTCCCTTCTAGCTCGTTATGTTTGATGATCTACTTTTAAACAATAGATTTTTACATGTTGCTAGGATTCCATACATGGGAGATCAGTCCGTCGAACTCACAGGCTCATGGGCTGTTGTAAGGAAAGCCATAAAGATCGAGATAGTATCTTCAGCCTTGAAAATGGTTGCAGTATGTTCCTCCGAAACGTTGGCATCTACGATTCCCTACACTTGGACGTAGTTGTGTGTTTTGTTTTATTTGTTAAACACGCGTGTTAATTGGTACAAAACTTGGAGGGAAATGATTGACATGATTAATTTATTTTCAGAACTGAGTTCAAACAAAAGAACAGATATAATCCTTTACAAATAAAACTTTAGAGTCTTATGTTGTGTGTGCTGGTATTTGTATCTTCAGAGCGTAAATATTAACGTAAGAAAAGGGGTGGGCCTCTCCTGTTCGCTGAGTGAATACGCTAACACGAAGTTTGCACAGAACGCGTGCCAGATGTCTGCTGTTGGGAGCGGTTCAACACGACGACATAATACAGCATAGTTTTGTCACATGCCAAGTTTCGATCCGTCATTAGGAGAACAATGAACCAAGGACTGTTAGCTCCATACATCTATAGTTCAAATATTACATATATAAAACACGGTAAAACTATGCGAGATTTCAGGTTCTCACGGCCGCGAGAAGAAAGATTTTCTTCTACGGTGTTGCGACGTGTAGGACGTGTTAGGTGTTTCAGGTGCTTTTACTGTCTCCTTTATCAGGACGATGATGGAATGCTGTAATCATCTCTGCAACGTCGATGAACTTCTACCAGAAGACAGTCCTTTTTGTGTTGCGTTTAATTAGTTTCGCTGTTAATTACAGTAAAATTGTGTTCATATATTGGTCAACTCCTTTCCCTTGGATATGGTAGGTGTTACGATGTCTTCTCGCTCTGTTTAAATTCAGGACATTAAAATTTACTACAATTCACTATTTTTTTTAAAGGCAGAGAACATTTAATTCGTTTTGTTGTATACTGCTTCCTGCTTTCGCGTATTTTTGGGGTATTCCCCTTGGATTTTCGCCTCCCCACCCCCCCAAGTTATTTTACAATTCCCACGATACGGCCGCCTAATTTCAGTTTTGTCCGGCGTGAAGTGTTACGATAATGCCTTCAGCGAGAACTGCAAAGTGAGTGAGTAACATGCAACAGATTCGGCGTGTGGCAGAGACCGGATGCTGCATTTAATGAGCACAGTTCCTTCCGCTAGTAGCCTGTCACAAACACGCAAGATATTGCATCACTGATCACGACTTTACGATGAACAGAAAATGTCGAATTCTCGCATTGAAGATGGAAGTAATATGTTCCTCCGAAACGTTGATGTACACATTGAAGACTCAACCCAGAATACCAACGTCAGCAGCTCCCTGACGATTTTATCCATTGAAGATGGAAGTAATATGTTCCTCCGAAACGTTGATGTACACATTGAAGACTCAACCCAGAATACCAGCGTCAGCAGCTCCCTGAAGATTTTATCCATTGAAGATGGAAGTAATATGTTCCTCCGAAACGTTGATGTACACATTGAAGACTCAACCCAGAAGACCAACGTCAGCAGCTCCCTGAAGATTTTATCCATTGAAGATGGAAGTAATATGTTCCTCCGAAACGTTGATGTACACATTGAAGACTCAACCCAGAAGACCAACGTCAGCAGCTCCCTGACGATTTTATCCAGTTTGAGTTCAACAAGGGTGTCCTGTAGCTAGGCGTATGGATTTGTCGCATCTCAGGCTGTTAACTGTTGGCATTTCATCGTAGGGAACCGGGTTCGCGCCCATTTCATGTGAGATTTGTAGTGGATAAAGTGGCTTTGGGACAGGTGTCCGCTGTCAGTATTATTCCGCCTCTGAGGGCTGGACAAAGGACCTGTTGGTGGCCCATTACCAGAGAGAGACATAGTTTCACCCGATCACAGCGATAACAGTAGGTAGGCTTTCATTGCAGTGTTGTCGTAATCATCTATAATGTTTAAATTTACGACATACGTTTCATTCAAGGAAGACAGTATCTACGAAATTATAGTACGAAAGGAGGATGGTGACCGTATATATGATCTGTGGGTTATGTTCAGAATTTGTGTTCCGTTGGGTTTAACTATAGTTTGTGGCAAGAATAAACATTGTAATAGAAGTTTATTGCTTTAGGTGTATAATGTAATTTGTGGAGTGAAGTTTGTAGTTGCTGATATGGGGTAGACGTATATTATCATGAACAGATTGTAGCAAAAGCATCTGAAGTTGTAACTTACTTTCTGTTTTAATATAAAAGAACTTACGAATGTGAAGAACTCACTTCTCAGTCGTTCACATATTTCTTTATCTGTTTTCAGTATGTTAACAATCCGACACTGTAGAATACCGGAAAGAGAGAAAACAGAAAAGGGCCAGAGGGAAAGAGAATACAGAAAATTGTCCGGAGTTAACCAGGAGATAGTGAAACTGGGGGAATAAGAGAGAGCGACTGAGTATCTCTGGAATTTCCAATCTGCTTGTTGTACAGTGGAGCTTGGAGTATTTTCTCTATTGGAAAGCCTCGAGGGTAGAAGTTTCAGACCAAAGACATCCATACTAATAATGTTGGAAGCATGCACGTTGCCCCTTGGCTGTACGGATTGGCGGGGAAGTATCCACGGCCTGAAACTAAACCTTCCGATCCACAAGGTTCCAAATCCAGACTACAGTAGACAAGATAGGATTGTTCTATCTATCTATTTATACGCGTAGGGAGGAAAGGTTTCTGTCAAGGCAGGACTACGAGTGAAAGTTAAACTACGTCCGTCATTACATTCCCGAAGGGAGTGTGTACTGCACACTTGAAGTCCGAAATCCAAGTGAGCACACTTTATTTCTACAAGGAGAAAGACTATCTTACTGTTAGAATATCGTTTAAACAGTATATTTGATTATTCAGTCCGTACCGCAAAGAAAACTCAGGACTTCACCATTACAAATATCAATTGGTTAACGCTGTTTAAAGAAATAATCGATGTTTTCAATGAGGATTATACGAAACCTATAAATATATTCTGTGGGGAAAATACGTACAAAGATGCTGATTGTGGGATTTGAAGGTTTAAAATTTCTTATAGCTAAGAATGATTAAAGCCAGTACCGGAATTTTAAAACGCAGGCTAATGCTACCTTAACTCCTTTTATAATGTGTACAAATTATTAACAGTTACGTGACTAACGATTAACTAATTTGTAATGGCGACACGTTCGTGCGTCCGGTCGACTAGAAGCTCACTATAACACGCCCCCTGGCTGACACCTCGGCCACTGTCAGCTGTTTTACATCCAATTCTTTGTAGACATGGAGCTTGCTTTAGAAAACTGAGCCAACTTCAATAAAAACTGTCAATGTTAGAAGAGAAAAGGTTTCTGGAAATCTTCCAGACAAGTTGTAGGTAGCCCACTGAGGCAGATTACGTATGTTAACTGGGATCAATTGTTTGCTTATCCATGGAGTAAAATGTAAACTTATTTGGCTTTCGAAATATAATACGGTTCTAGATATGATCCAGTGTTGAAGACCGAAGTTCATCTGTGTAAAATTTAAGATTAAAATCCGTACCTCAAAGACAACACCACTTCATCATTGCAAAAATAAATTGGTTAATGCTATGCCAGGAAGAATTTTTCTAGGAATTGTACGAAACAAATACGAAAACTCTATTGAAAAAATTCAAAGGTATTGATAGTTAAATTAGATAGTAAATATGATTACCTCTTGGCTTTAGAGAGTGATTTGTTTCTTATTTATGTTGTAAGCAGTTTTAGTCTAGAAGCCACTCTATAAAGAAATGTGGCACTATATATTTTTGATAAATAAAACTTTAGGAAATGTTCTGCGGTTCACTCCGTTGTTGAATCTAAATCTAAAGACGTAATCCAGCTCTGTTGGGTTAATTTATATTGTAACTTGTGAAGTAGTCATTATATTAAAAAAAAAGGTACCGTGTTTAATTAATTAATCTTGTCCGTCTAATGACAATTTAAAATTTAAAATTAAGATAGTTAAAAATACCATGTGATGCTCCTTATCGAAACATTCGATTTACATTTGGAACATTACTTTCTCACTACATGTTTCGGTTCTTAGATGAACCATCTTCAGGTGTGTAAAAATTACAATTATATAAACTTAAAACTTAATCGTAATTTCTTATATGCAACTTTCTTTTTGTAGTTGTTTATCAGTTATTTGTGGTGTTCACTTCCAGATTCCATTTTAATATATTTGAAATTGTGCTTGTTTCCTACTAAAATGTCGTACCACTCACGAGTCTATTTTTTTTTCAAAGCTACACCCCCCCAAAAAAAAAACTGAACTGTCGATGTGAAAACACAGAAGTATAAAATTCCATTATAATTTACTTTAGTTTCTCTGGTAATTCAAAAGGGTGTATATTCGTTTATTATCTTCCGTTAGCGAAGCAGTGAATTTAATGCCCTGCAGCCATTCACCAGCCGGTAAACCTCTGAGGGACAAACAATTTAAATGGATTGTGTAGGGCGAATGTTATTAATTCTGTGTACGCCGAACACGTACTTACAACTCAGAGGATACGTTTCGATATTCGAAAGCGCTTTAGTGAGCCGTATCATGTGGCCTGCGTTCTGTCCGATTGTCCATCTGCATATTCGCCGAAGCAATCAGATAATGAAAGGTCTGTGTTCACTAACTTAATTCCTATTTTGTTGAATCTGAATTTTTGTGTGTCAGAATTACCCGAGTTCAACACTGCAAAGCTCACTTTAATGCAAATTACCACTTCCTGTTGATTGGTACGTCATAAGCGATTCTTACGTCATTTTCAAGGTTTCTTAATTCAAAACGATTTACACATTTAAAATTGTTTTTATTTTATTTTCTGTTGTTTCGTCTAATAATCGGGTCATTGTTCTCAGAAGTTTAATTGTGAACTCATTCTGTAAATCCAAACTTCTCGGAGATTCGAACTTGTTTCTAATTTCTTCAGCATATCACACAGACTTTTTATCATGAAATTAAATCGCATCTTGAGACAATAGCTTCGAATAATTAATTTACTTTATAATATACATAAATACGTCATTTGCATTGAATATTATAGTCCATGTGTTACTGAACTCAAGAAATTAAACTAAAATATGAGTACAATATTTTATTTTCCGTCTATACACAAACTTAAAATAATTTTAAACAATTTTAAAAAATATTTTTTTACAAAAAAAATGTAACAAGATGCAGTATCTACTGAGAATGTTATAATTTTAAGTAATTTTAAACAACATTATTTTAAGTTTGTGTATAGACGGAAAATAAAATATTGTATCAATAAAACACAAACATGACGCAATTAAGATATAAATAAAATATGAGTGTCACATTGCGAAATTGTCACCGTAATACAACTGGATTATAAAGCATACAGCATTTTGGAGAGAGTGATCGTAAAGTTCTTAGAAGAACAGATTAAGTACTTGAAATGACAATCCCACATGGTCATTGAAATAACAGGTAGTGTGTGACGAAAATTAAACAAATCACCTTTGGATTTTGCGTAATTTTGGGTTTGGTTGTAGCATCGCTGAACCTTCTTCACTTTATAATAATAACCGCTCAACTAACTGGCGTGTTATTGTGTTAATGTGTTAGTTAGTTAGTTGAATATTTGCCCTCATGACGAGTAAATCCTCGAAGTTAGAGCTTGGTTACTTCTGACTGGCTCCGTTATTTCAAAGTTCCTTATATGACATCATGTAGAATCCTTACAACAGAATCGATTAGCTCACTCCTCCTTTGTGTTCCACGTTACCTTACGTCAGTGATTAACTTCAAAGCTCTCGTATCATATGAGAATGTGCGCGAATGAGCGTCAGTGGAAGGGTAGGG
This sequence comes from Zootermopsis nevadensis, assembly GCF_977971745.1. Taxonomy (NCBI): domain Eukaryota; kingdom Metazoa; phylum Arthropoda; class Insecta; order Blattodea; family Termopsidae; genus Zootermopsis; species Zootermopsis nevadensis. The sequence goes on from NW_028259143.1 coordinate 3,037,798, forward strand.
AGCGGATGGCAGTAGATCAACTTGTGTCTCGTAATGTCTTAATGAGAACACAAGCCGCGACATTGTAACCACTGATGGAATAGACAAAAGGACAGATCACATGGCCCTGTGTTCCATTACATTTCGTAGGGAGACGCACTCCTCTGGCATTGTTTTACTATTCTACTCTTCTGAAGGTTCTACTTGGAAATTAATCTTAGGCACGTCTGTGTATAATGAATCCTTGATTCTGTTAAGTCAAGTTGAAGAGTAATGAGGTCACACTTTGTAACTGAGAAAGAGTATGAAACTTCTATTGTGGGGCCTTAAATTAGAGAGATAATCAGTGTTTCTTCGGTAGGTTCGATGGTTATTTGCTACTGTTAAGGGATTTAGGGTCTTATGTGATAATATTTATGAATATATTGCCCGTTACCATGGCAATGGTTTTAAGAGAGACTTAACCGTTTACATCTACAGAAAAGCAACACAATTATTATAACCTCGATATAAGTTTATACACGAGAATGTGGCAGATAAGATCATGAAATGTTATTTAATTAAGGAAATTATATTTAGCAATTAAGGAAAGATAAATAATTGTTTTAATGTTTATATTCCATATTCTTAATTGTTTAATAGAGATATGTTTGAGCACTGCTGGTAAGTTTCCCGTCATTCTTAGCGTGTCATTTGCTAGTAAAATTAAAATATTTGATCCTGTGGTTACACTTATGTTCTTAAATCGATATGCGTCTTATCGAATATGTTAGCGCAGATAAATACTTAATTTCAAAGATTTTAACTCTTGAAACTTGATTTCTCTGGTACGAGTAGGCATGTGTGTTGGTCATTATTTGGTATAACGAGTCGTTTTTAATAGAATCGATAAAAATCGATATGAGGTTTGAGTATTATCGGACCTGACTGTTAATTTCATGGTCATTGAGAAGTTAATAATCCCACAAATACTTAAAAAAAAATATTTTATAATATTAAATCTTACGTTATTTAGCCACCCTGTCGAGGAGTCCCGCAGATACCAAATTTTGTCTAAATACGTTCGTTAAAACCTCGTGCAAATAATGTTATATTTATGTTAAATAAATGCAGTATCTAGTATGTATGAGGATTTGCATATTTAGGATTCCTAATTCCTGGTCATTAAAGGGATTCAGTAGAAAAAAATACAAATTTATAAGAAACTATTATTTGAATGTCTCGTGGTGGTAGGAATCAAGATGGCTGCCTGCATAAGTACCCTGATGATGGAGTGTTATGTAACTTCGGAACCGGACGACGAAAAATTGGAAGTGCAGGAATGTTTGATCGGAAGACTCGGGTGACGTGTGACAAATGACTGCCGTCACACGTGCTTCGACTCTGTACAATGTTAGCGACCTACGCCATGAACATGGCACCAATTTCGCCGTGCTTACTAGGAAAGTATCAGGAAGGATGGATGTGGTACAGGTGAGGTGAGGTGAGGTGGGGGGGGGAGCTACGTGCTAGTACAGCCATAAAGTACGCTCTTGAACCGTTTTAGTGTTGCAATTTAAACAGGGGTATAATCGAACAGGGGTGAGCAAATCTTAAGATTGAAGATATCCGTCTTCTGGGTTATTGCGCTGTGTAGTCTGGTCGATGTTAACCAACGTGTCAGAGGTCATACTGCCTCCGTCATCAGGGCGATGAGTATGAAGATTTCTGTCTTCTGGGTTGTTGCGCTGTGTAGTCTGGTCGATGTTAACCAACGTTTCAGAGGTCATACTGCCTCCGTCATCAGGGCGATGAGTATGAAGATTTCTGTCTTCTGGGTTGCGCTGTGTAGTCTGGTCGATGTTAACCAACGTTTCAGAGGTCATACTGCCTCCGTCATCAGGGCGATGAGTATGAAGATTTCTGTCTTCTGGGTTGTTGCGCTGTGTAGTCTGGTCGATGTTAACCAACGTTTCAGAGGTCATACTGCCTCCGTCATCAGGGCGATGAGTATGAAGATTTCTGTCTTCTGAGTTGTTGCGCTGTGTAGTCTGGTCGCCCTGATGACGGAGGCAGTATGACCTCTGAAACGTTGGTTAACATCGACCAGACTACACAGCGCAACAACCCAGAAGACGGATATCTTCATACACACCGCTGTGAGAACCTCAAGTCTTACAAAACTTAAGATTCTTTGCCTATGACTGATCCTGCAAGTAGGTGGTTTAATGTACATTCTAGAACATTAAGTTGAGGATAATTTGATTAAATGAGGGCTTAAACACATTTTAGTTTCATTATAGGTAATTGTTGTAACGTTAAAACTCTCTACAGGGAAGAGGTTGGAGTTATATACAAATTGAATTGCAGTCCTTCTCATATTGTTCTCAAAATTTTCTGTTTTCATGAAGTTACGTAATACGTGTGACTAAAAAGTGTAACTTACATTTCCTATTTTTATCTTTGTGGCTACGAAATAATATTAATTATGAATGACTCGAGATGATAAAGTTGCGTCATATTGTGATAAATATATATTTGTTTAAATCTTGTCAGTCTAATCACAATAAAATTCTATTAAATATTAAAATATTACAATAATTAACATTTAAATATTTAAAATATATTAAATGATGTTCTCTATCGAAATATTCGATTTACATTAGAAGATCACTTTTTACACGACATGTTTCAGTTCTAAATGAACCATCTTCAGGTGTATAAAATTATATAAACTTAAATATAATTTTTTAAATGCAACTTTTTGTCAGATGTTTATCAGATTTCAAATGATGTTTTCTTCCAGATTTTATTGTATTTTTAATATCGTATTCGAAGTTGTTTTGTATATGTACGTTGTGCTTAACATGATTTTGTGTGGGTGAACGTTTTGTTGTTGTTTTTGTATCATCCTGTAAAGTAAATAATATAAAGACTAATGAATATTAATAAATTAGAAATAGAAAATAAAATAATATATTTGATAAATTTAATTTCGAAACATACCAGAATAGAATTTTATTGTGATTAGACTGACAAGATTTAAACAAATATATGAATGACTCATTCTCTAACGATTATGCTATTAATAAATTCATAATTTTGAATTGTAGAACAAGAATTTATATTTCAGCTTAAATGTGGTAGGGTTTAATATGAATAACTGATACAAAGCTCCACAACTAAGACATGAGAACTAGTGATGTAGAGTTATTTTCGTCATAGAAGACTTTTGATAGTTAGTACAGTCAAGTATGACGAGACTAACTGGACATCTATATTACAAGTAAAATCTAGGATTCAGCGATGGGTTGGATGTGTAATTATAAGGGAGGAAGGAATACATATAGAAATTTGGCAACGAACTCTCTTCAGAAAAGTCAATTTAGGAAACGAAGATGAAGATGTAACGGTAATAGTTGAATGTATCTAGGGAGATACGCTGTCGGGATGGATCGTCTTCACTGAGGAGGAGAGGGGGGCTTTTTCTATTAACGCAAAGAAGCTTTCGCTTATCCGAGTACAGTGTTGGTTCAGTGCAACTTAAATGTAATTCTTTTTAAGATTTTAATAGGAAGTGATCAATATGCTGTTGGACGAATAGCTTGGCCCTGAGCTTCATCAGGGAGTATCTTGAAATATAGGAAAGGATGGACCTGCATACAAATGTTAACTTCACAGGTGCAATTTGAATTACCAGACCTTATCGGAAATTACTGGCTTCTTACGTCTCCTACGTTCCAAATCCTTCTCTCTCTTTTTTTTTCATATCAGTAAATGTAGTTCTACAGACAAATCGATTCGATTTCTTGCTCACACAGTCTTGGCGTTATTTCGGATGGCCAGCAATAATACGAGATCCAGAGAACTCAGTGATATGGTATTCCGGGCAGAATCAGCTTTCCGATATGTACGTGCCCTGCACACATGGTTAGCTAGATTGATAGTAAGGAGAGGCTCCTAAAACATTTAGTTGAAATTTGCTGGTCGGTAGGTGCCTTTGGAATCTTGGGACCTAGAACCGCAGCATGCCATACAGCCAACAGTTGAGGGTTCGATTCCCCTTTGTGGCAGGTGTATGATCGGAATTTTGATGAGGGCCGGATGTGGTATGGAAGGACTGGTCTGTCTACCATCTCTCTCTTAGGAGGCTGTTTATGGAGCTTCGAATTTGATTATATCCCAGTATGCAGATAGAACATACATTTATGTTGTGTGTTGATAGCATTTTTTCTGTAATGGGTTGGATGGGTTTTGTTTTATTACGGAAGGTGATTAATGTTATTGTGACAGATAGTATAGTGCGTGAGAGAATGATATTTTGTGTGGATTGAGGTATATAAGGCGATGAATATGTCGTTCTGGGTTGTGACGCAATGGGACAGACAAATCGTCTAATTTTTTTGGGCTGAAATATTTTGTGTGCTGAAGATGGAGACTCTAGGTTTTTTTCCCGAAACGTCGGGTTCTACCGAATCAACTTCCTTCTCGTCAGTGTTTTATTACACATCCTATAATTGGGCGCTACATAGTCTAAGGTTCTGTCATCATTATTAAATAAAGAACAGATAAATATTACTGAGATATGAGGTTTATTCTAAAACATGTTTTAGGGAAGTTTTGTTGTGAAATGGAATGACATGCCCAAGGCTGATATAATTTGATAATTAAAGTGGATTAAATTGTTAATTTGTTACATATGTTTAAAAATATGCTTGATTATTATCGACATTGTTTTCGTTTGTGTAAGTTACATAGAAAAGGATTTTGTTTTGCACTTCTAGGCTGTATGCATGTGAAGTTACATATTCCAGACGCGCATACGTAATTTTCTGTGTTGTCCGAATACAGAATTCATCAGAAGTTAGTCCATTTGTTATCACCAGGATATTACAATGCTTCTTCATCCAGCAAATTGAAACCAACATCATAACAGAGGATGCAGCGAAACTTCCAAGTTAACTAAACATCCTTGTTTACATACGTATTTCATATGGAAACATATATGAATTGTTATGTGGTTGGTTAATAGCGGTCACGTGGCAAATGAAGGGTTGTTGTTGCCCGCGTCATATCCGTGAATGTAAATGGAAGAAGATGAACATCAGTGGTTATGACGTCGAGCAGGTGAATTGTGCTCGTCTCCTGTTTGTACGGCCAGCGCCGAGCGTAACTTAAGCTTCCAAGGTGGTAACTGATGCCATGGAAATGAAACATGTTTCATCTTCGCTGGATTCTTTATTCGTATCTGTTTATAATTCATCGTCTCAACTGATGGCGTTTGTATCTTGTGATTCAGCAAAGCTGTACAGGAAATGAGATTGGTACAGGATTTTATTTGTGTGGTAACGCCTGCAAAATTACCGGTAGGCTGGGGATAGAAAATGGCGAAATATTGAACTAACTACGTAGCACCGTGGAACAGATTCTTGTTAAAGAAGCTAATTTTTATTTTTTTTTATTTGTAGTGTTCTGTCTGACGACAGGTCCATAAATTATGAACAGGATCCTTCCAACCTCTTCAGGTTGTCAGGGACCTGCTCATACATATATACATTCTTGGCAGAGATGATCAGAAGTGGTTTGCCATTGCCTTCTTCTGTGTGTGAGTGGAGTAATTGTTGGGATGCCACGGAGAAACCGGGGAAGAAGCCCCCGGAGGAAAACTCCGTGATGCCTAGACCACGGCCTTGCCCAACACAAGTTATAAATTTGAGCACCACCGGGAATTGAACCCGGGACCCCAGGCTTACAAGGCTAGTGTTCTGAACACTAGACCACCGTGGCGGTAAAAGAAGCTAATAGAAGTCAGTAATTTAGGAAAATTTCTAGTATACTATGGAACGTGAACGTTAATTACCGCGTTCTGTTTTCCTCCGTGCTCTCTACATGCAGCTCCCATCTCTGTTTGAAAAACAGTGAAATTGTGCAAGATTTTAAACACTCTGTATTTACTGTGTTTATCATTCAGGTTTGAAATTATAAGATTAAATTTATACGGCTCAGAATCAGACGATAAGCTACACGCATAAGTTTATAAAGTTTAATATCGCTATTGTGAGTACTTAAGAATACCAAACGATGTTTAGAAGTAGTTCGCGTCATAATTCTCTTTCTATCAGCATGTAAATTATAATATGGCTTCACGTAAGTTATCCGCTCCTGTTGTGTGTCAGGTCTTACAAAAAAAAATTGCAATAAAACTTATTTATAGTTAAAATTAATAGCTTTTATTGCGTTAAATTATCCTTTAAATTTATAAGACGGTTTTGAGATTTTTCACAATACTTCATTTATAGCTGTTTTAAACTTAATATCCTGTTAGTGCCAAAACTTTCATATTAAAATTGTCTAAAATCCTGTGAGCGGTAGCTGATGGAAATAGATGACTCGTTTAAATCTGTTACAGGAAATATTTGGGACATGATAATGCTATTATAAGTTTTATTTTCGTCATATAAGATAATTCTTCAGGGACAACTTATCTGTCCATTCGTTTCTTTGACACGTCTCAGGACTGCGTGGAAGCTGTTTTAGAACAGGGGAAATGCAGTCTCAAACCACAACAGTCTTATATATATCATGATTTAGGACTTCCATAAAATATCCACTGACATTGCCTGTCGTACAAAAGAATTAGAGTTCGCGATGTAAAGAAAGTCCTAGTATTTATGGGGGGAAAACTGGATAGCTACACGTAGCTGATGATGGAGGCAGAAAGGACCTCTGAAACACTGGTAAACTATTACCATATTACACGTAACTAAAGCTCAGAAGACAGTCATACTTGGGTTCGATAAAATATATCTTAAAATATATTTATTTTGTACAGTCTATACACAAACGTTTGAAGTTTATTGGTGTTGTAAAAATTATATAATATTAAAACATTTTGTTGTGTAAAATATTATATTAGCGCTCTTAATCGTAAATACGATTTTACATTATATTTTTTTTAGCGTTTTTATTAAAACGACATGTTTCGACGGGTAATACCGTCGTCTTCAGGTTTTTATCAATTTAAAATATTTTAAAAACTATTAGATATTTAATGCAATATATTATAATGATCCGTAGTTCTGTTTGTAGCTTTTCATTTTCATGGTAAGTTGCTTATTGTAGTCAGACGTTATATTTATCTGTGGAATTAATGTTTAATTATTTTCTTGGAATGAGTATGAATTGACATAGTAAATAAATAAATAAATAAATAATCGTATAAATATTAAAATAGTAAACGAGGAACATACCAAGAGGTGTTGTGTACAGTAACGTGTAACACCAATAAACTTTAAACGTTTGTGTATAGACTGTACAAAATAAATATATTTAATCAAACACAAACATGACGCATATAAGATACAAATTGAATATCTTAAAATGTCTCGTTAAACGTACTGTACTTTAGACGATGTACGAATGTAAAACTGAGACACTTCATTCAGTAGAGTCTTTATTAAGAAGATGTTAGTTTCATGGCTTTTCACCAGTTTTTTAATAATATTGTGTCTAGAACCGCACTGAATCATTTTCACTATGAATTAATTCCAGTATCAATTAAATTTAAAGTTAAAACTCTTGAACTATTTTATTAGATTCTAAGAGTGTAAATTTCGTGATTGAGACACCACCGGATAGAAAACGTTTGGTTGTATGGCGGTCAGATAGTTTAAAAGTATTGGTGAACATAATTTCATACCTTCGCAGTTTACTGACTGGACCATAATCAAAAGAAAAATGAACTTTGTAACAGTCACGTGTGTCCCATACGCGTTTGAAGCTCTCGTCCGACGTTAATTAATTTTGAAACAAAGACTGTTCTATACATGACGTTCCACAAGATGACAGCGGAACCATAAATTTAATGAACATTCGAAATGTTCAAACAATATGGGAGCTAATTATGTTTGTGAAATGAAATATCAATAATCTGTTTCGAACTGTTAACTGTGACCTGAGTTGGTTCTCCTTTATAATGATTCATAAATATAAACAATTAAAAATTGTATTATATTAAAGGCATTCTGATACCACAAATTTTTGTATGTATTGTCTGAACGTCAGTCTGTTACACGGTTTATTAAGACGTAAGACTTTTCGTTGTTTTGATTAGTGTTTTAAAGAGAGGATCACAGTTTTAATTCATCTAGGATTTTAAAAGTAGCTGTGGTTTGGTTCAAGACGTAAATTAGTTTCATGTACTAAACAAAACCTCTTCACCCAGACCAGCCAAGTGCCGGGTCAAAGGTAAAGCCCTTATCTTAGGACCGATGGTGTGGCAATGTGCCGCTTGGTTAGGGTAAGGCACATCTGGTTGAGCAGTGATTATCAGGGCAGTACCAAAGTACTCTGAGACAAACCGGCCCTATAGCCACTTTGCCAAACGTTGAAGATATTAAAGGAATTTAACAGACTCAAGCCAGCGAAACTTTTCTCGACGTGTGGATTTTTGTGTTTTTATTACAAACTACATCTCTTTTGACATGTTATGAGTAGACCTACGTATTTCTGCTCCTGTCGTGTAGAGAAATTTGGTCATAAACCAGCATACATTCTAACTTCACTCAGAATAAAATAGAGAACAGAATTAACCTTAGTCGGTACGAATAAAATTCTTTTTAAGTAGGATCTTAACTCATACGTTCTCATTTATATATTTCTGCATGTGCTTATACAGGTATTTTGGTGTTTGTTTATAGATTTTGTCTATTCCTTGAAACGTTTGGAGATTTTTTGAAATAAATGTTTGATTTTTTACCATTTCATATTTTACTCTCTATTAATAATGTGGAGCAATTGCTCAGAAAGAGAGAAGACAGATTGAGAGAATTCATGCAGATAAATTTCAAGTGGTTAAACACTAAAAATACCCTTTAATTTATGGATAGAAATAAAGATTTGTCTTTAGGTTGGTATATTATGAATAAAGTTGTGCACTTAAGGGTAGTTACATTTATTAAAAAGAAGAAGCAATCTGTTTGCTTTATAGAAGGAATTTTCTCTGTTCCTTTCCTTAAGATTATCACGAGTAAAATTTGACGACATTCTTGAAACTGTGGAAGGGTAGACTTAAATTTTACAAGGGCGTATCATAAAGAAATGGCTATGGAACTTTCTTCTTCAAATATGATTCTTTTCGTACAGTTTCAGAAAGGCATTCACGATAAAGGGATGGTATATTTAAGAAAGAATTCAGGGAATGGAAAACAAAGTTTCTTTGTGATATTCAGATTCACTTGTTTGAAGCATGCAACTTTCTTCGCCGTGAGATTGATTGGCTTAATTCATACAGACTGATTATGACGAATTATCATGAAACGAATATATGATTTAAATTCAGTTGAGTGTAGAAGATATTTATACATAAAGGCAACTTTCTATTGAATTCATCAATTTATTTTATTATTTAGTGTTCTGTCTGACGACAGGTCCATATGAACAGGATCCTTCCATCCTTTTCTCGGACTGGGACCTGTTCATATACGTTCTTGGCAGATGATCCAGAAGTGGTTTGCCATTGCCTTCTTCTGTGTGTGAATGGAGTAATTGTTGGGATGCCACGGAGGAAAACTCCGTGTTGCCTAGACCACGGCCTTGCCCAACACAAGTTATAAATTCGGGCACCGCCGGGAATCGAACCCGAGACCCCAGGATTACAAGGCCAGCGTTCTAACCGCTAGACTTTTGTAATAATAGTTCAAATAAATTAAGTCATATAGATTAAAATGATAATTATCAGTGGCAATTATACTGATAAAGGCTGTACAACAATTTTTCTTCCGCACAGTGGTAGCGTTGTTGTCGAAACAGGACATCAGAAGTGATATAGATGTCGCTGGTGACAGTCACTTCCTCCTGACGTGTGTGTGGTGGATCTCTGGCAAGGTCAGTTTTTTTCTACACGGAGTAGTGAGGTTTTGCGGGGCCGTGTTTACAATTCGCCACTAAAATTTGTACGTCTGATCTGAAATCACAAGTACGATTAATACAATCGCACTGTTCAAAGTTTTGAAGATCCTATTTTATCGAAATGCCTTTTTAACTTCCCTGAAAGTTCGCGTGTCTGCCTTTGTTGGTATTATTGATGTTAGGGGAATGTCAAATGGACCTGTACATTGATTTAAAGTCTGTTTTGTTGCACAAAAGGTTTGAAACCCACGTACGTACATACGATGCAGTCTGATTCCTTTTCCCAGTGGAAGACAAAGACTTTAATTGTTTTGCAGTATGGAATCAGTTTCCACGTCTGTGAAATGTGATTGGCAGAAATAAGCGAAATGCGAAATGCATTTCAATGAAGTCGGTGTTTTAAATATCAGATGCGGCGTTTTGAGTTGACGTCAGCACTTATCTACATGAGCTGCTGTTGTTGCCTGCAGGTCCCATGCACATGATTCTATTTCACGATTACAATAAACATGTCCCATTTTATAATGAGTTCAGTGCAGATGCCCTGTTACGATATGCTACAGTAGAATGGTCATCGTTATAGGTCACTGAATTCTTTAAATCGGATCGCAGAAATGCGGAAAGTGGACAGCTGTTTAATTTATTCGATACTTTAAACTCAAAATAAAATTATTTTGTGTTGAGGGAAAAAACGGCTGGATTATGTGACGTGAGTTTCTTCAAACGTGTTGCATGTTCCAGAAATTCAAGTTTTTTTTTTTTTTGTTAAAATAGTTTATTCTCGGTAATTGAATAAAAAAAACATTTGTTTTGGTATCGTATCCGTTAGTAAAATTAAAATTGTATGCTCAGTCTCTGAACTGATGATTATTAAAAACAAAAAGGTTCTAGATTAGTCGTGGATAAAATTCTGTCTTTATAACTTTTAACGAGGTGGTAGTTTATAAAATAATAATAAATTGTTCTAATGTTGTATAAGTAAGGAATGTAGGAAAATATTTGTATATAATCATATGTATATTAAAGAATAAAATTATTAACATATATATGGAATTGAGGAAGTGCGTTGTAGCAGGAACTCTTCATACTGATATTAAACATTAAACATACTCCACGTGGCGTTACATCGTCAGGTGCTAAGATAATACACAAAATGCGGACCCTGTCCGTTCTTTCCACATAATTTGCAGTTCGTAATAAAAACAGACATCCTTCCGTTCGAAGGTATAACTCAGAAACCGAGAAAACGTCATCAAAAGCAAAGATAAAAAAGCAGTCATTGACAATGAATGTAATTAATGTCAAGTATGGTAACTCAGCCTTTGGGAAATGCATAAATGGGTGCCCCAGATATGTGCTGGAACTCGTTTGACATTCGTTAGTGATTTTTTTTTATTTCCATAAAAACAAGGTCAATTTGCTTCGCCTCTCGAGTGCATGCCGGAAATAAAAAAAAGTTATTGGACTTTGAGAGATTAAAATTTTTGTTTTTGCCCGGAATTCAAAATGACTTGCATTACACTTTCAAGTATCGATTGTACGTACTGTAGGATTGTAGCTTCTGTGAGCAAGATTTTGGAAATACCTAAATTGTTAATTTTTCTTAAGGATTCTAATTTTCTTCTCGTTATTGGTAGCAGGCATCGATTCCTTGTGTGTGATGTTATCAGAAATTGTATCCATTAATTTTCCCCTGTTAACTTTAAAAACAAAAACTTGCTATATACTGAATAATGCTACGTATCTTGCAATATAGAATATTTTATTTATTTTATTATCAGTGTTCTGTCTGACGACAGGTCCATATGAACAGGATCCTTCCGTCCTTTTCTCGGACTGGGACCTGTTCATATACGTTCTTGGCAGATGATCCAGAAGTGGTTTGCCATTGCCTTCTTCTGTGTGTGAATGGAGTAATTGTTGGGATGCCACGGAGAAACCGGGGAAGCCCCCGGAGGAAAACTCCGTGTTGCCTAGACCACGGCCTTGCCCAACACAAGTTATAAATTCGGGCACCGCCGGGAATCGAACCCGAGACCCCAGGATTACAAGACCAGCGTTCTAACCGCTATACCACCGTATAACAATAATATAGAATATACGCACACAAAATACTACCAACAAAAATAGTAGTTAAAAATTGGATTTAGAACGAATCATTGTTCGTTTTCGTTGGAGACTTTATATGATGGAGAAATTGGAACAGGCATGGAAGAAGACAGAATAAAGTAGAGTAAAAGGGACGTTGTGTGTAAGGGACATTGAAAGAGACAGTGAACTCTGCGAAGGCAGAGGTTAATTTCCGACTCATTTGTAATTATATAGCGGAGCAGACAGACCATAATGCAGTAGACGGGGGAAAAAAAATTAAGGTGCGTGTCCGGGCGTCAGACTAGCGGCTTTATATTTGCCCGGACATTGCGCTACAATTATGTTTTCCATCAGTTCACAGCGTATTCAGGAGGGAGTACGGTTTCTGACCTATTGATTGCAAATTAAAGCCCGGAGTTCGTCCGGTACAACCCAATCCCATATTCCCCCCCCACCCCCACCCACCCTCTTCAGCTACTCCTCATGTCATACAGATAGGGACAATGGCTTAAACCGACAGATGTGAATTGTAGTTTGCTAACAATTGTAAAATAACCTCTCATTTTTCAGTAATTTTTACTTGTATACAATGACCTATTGTCTCGGTGTTCAAACAAAAGTATTGTTAAAAAATATTCAAGATTTTATTAAAACGTTTTTATTAAATTTTAGATTCAAATTTCTGTGTATAATTTTATGTATGTTTTGTTAAATTAATTAAAATACTATGTGCACGCAAACTGGCAGCGAAACCGTTTAAACGTTTGTTAAAATTATCAGTGTTTACATTACGGAAACCTAGAATTTTTTTTTCTGTATTTTAAATGTGTAAAAGTATGCGCTAAATATTTTAAATTGATGTCTGCTGTGAACAGCGGTCTCGCGTACGTCGCTAAGAAATGCATCATCATTCCAGCTGTAAATTTCTACCATTCAAGAAGTGTTCGGCTACAGTTTTGTAATAAATGTTATTTGCTTTCGAAACGTCGTTTTTATTTTAATTAAGTGATAGTTAGTGCCTATTATCTAATGACAAGCCCTTGATATACGTATAATTTTTTACATTATGGTCGTTATCACCTGTTTCAATTTCAAATATTTTATCTTAATAATTTCATTGAATGGAAATGCGTGTTTCAATATAATAAAATGCAGAAGTATCTAATATTTCTCTTTGTTTTTCATATGGGTCCATGCGTTTTTCCATTAAGCATTTCTTATTAATTCCCATAAAATATTAAATCAGTTCTGAACTACTATTCAGGTTAGTATATAAGGGCGTATGTGTGTATATAACTCCATTTTTAGCGCGTTCACAACAAAATGGTACAGAATGTGCCTATTAGCTTTGTTATGTCGTTCATTATGCTAATAATAACGAAAGAATTTTAATATTTATATTTATAACAATTCGATATATGAAATGAAATCGATAATTGGAAATTACCAAAATATTATTATTATTAAAAAAAACAATATTGGTTGTATTCGGTACGAATTGCTAATAGCCTAATTGCATTTTCAGAATTACTTTTCCTTCTGGAATGCAGTGTTCTCGTCTGCGGGCTTAAATCTGCAGTACGCATGGGACGGCGTCCGTAGATTATTCTAGAATTACCACAGTTGTAACTTTCTGCAGCGTTGTGTTTGAAATTCACTTTGATGCGAATGAAAGCGGTAGATGGGGAAGATTCGGAAGTAACCGTCTCTGGAGACGCTGTCCAATTCAACGTAGATTACCAGCGAGGGAAGACTTACCCAGTAGATAATAAATACAGCCGACCTGGGACTCTCTTTAAATTCTGAACAAGAAGCTGTTTCACGGGGGGGAAGGGACTTCACATAAACTGAAGGACTCCTTTGCGTATCGGCGATAATTAAGAATTAGCTACGTTTCAATTTGTGTTTATATAAGTAGAGCCTGGGGTAGCTTAGTCAGGGTAGGGACTGACTACGGACTTGACGACCGGGGCTCGATACCAGACAAGGGCAAAGGTTTTATCGTCTAGCCTCTGCGATAAATAATGATTTGGGTACAATCATTTGCTGAAGGCAGCAGTCATGATATTTTAATTGTAATTTATAACGAAACCAGGAATTAAATTGTAAAATAGTGCAAAGACTGTACTTTAAATAAACTACAGGACTCATTAAGGTTCTCATTGTGTTTGTTTAAATCTTGTCAGTCTAATCACAATAAAATTCCTATTAAATATTAAAATATTACCATAATTAACATTTAAATATTTAAAAATATATTAAATGATATTCTCTATCGAAATGTTCGATTTACATTAGAATATCACTTTTTACACGACATGTTTCAGTTCTAAATGAACCATCTTCAGGTGTATAAAATTATATAAACTTAAATATAATTTCTTAAATGCAACTTTTTAGTCAGATGTTTATCAGATTTCAAATTTCAAATTATGTTTTCTTCTAGATTTTATTGTATTTTTTTAATATTGTATTCGAAGTTGTTCTGTATGTACGTCGTGCTTAACATGATTTTGTGTGGGTGAACGTTTTGTTGTTGTTTTGTATCATCCAGAAATGAAGTTGTGATGGAGTTACGTCCGTCTGGAAGTATTGCCGTGTTTGAACTCATTGTGGTTAAAATGTGAATTGTGGTTATCTGGATTGTGACACCGTGTAGTCTTGAAAGTGGTTACCAGCTTTCCTAATGAACGCGTCGTTTTCATCTACAGTGTAGAAGTCATGAAAATAGAGGTTTCTGTGAAATAATGACAAGACTACACGGGGACATAACCCCATATTATGATTTTAAAGACAATTTTAATGACATAAAATATTAATTTATTGTGCCGGAGGATGCGTACGTAGGTCCGATCTTGCTATCTGTAAACTAGAACCTTTAATTAAGATAGTTGGGGGGATGGGGTTGGAAATGATGAAATAATTTGGACTGGTGTTGCACTTTGTTCGCTAGGGAGCAGTTGAGAGACAGAATTAAGTTTGTTCGCCTTCCCTGACTGCTGCTAGGGTGACATTTAGCGACGTCGCAAAATGTCAGATTAATTAGTTGGTTTATAATGACAGAATAAGAATGATAATTGTTTGCTTGATGTTGAACGTAATAACATACATTTTTATTCTGATGTTTAACGTGCAATTTTCTTGTCTTTCATGTGCATGAGTAAAATTTGTTATTACACTCGTCTTAACTGTCTGTAATAGAACAATTTTGTTGAGCAATATCCATGAAATGTATTGTGTATAGTTATACGCGACGTTTCGGGAGTTTATTTTGCTTTTGTATTTGTCACGTCACAGGTTGAAATCCAAACTCGGAGATTTTATTCTGTTTTGTTGTTTCCTTCAGCACGTCAACGATAATGCTGAAGTAATACAGAGAAATTCGCCCTGAAGAAGACCCTTTGTAAGCATCCAGTATTTTGACGCTGGATGTCCTCGGGTTTTGTAAAATCATTGTTTATAAAAGTTCTAAGAGCTCTGTACGATATTTGATTGCAAGTGTACGGTGACGATGAAGGGACAAAGTATTAGGACAGATGTGCCACGTCTCTTGTCCACTTCAAAACTTCTAACAGAAGCCACAGCACGCAGACGATGGCCGATGCGGCTGACCGTTCTTCCAGTTGTTAACTGTTATAACAGCAGACACTCAGCACACAGAAGACTACTTTTACGACGAATCATTGTCACCGAAGAGGATAATAGATATTATCCGGACAGCGAAACAGAAACCACATCCCAGACTAGTGTGCTTACACCGCGTGGATCAGAGGGTGATGCTGTGACGTGGTACATCTGCCGATTTCTAAATCAGATAATCTAGATCTTGCACTCGTTATAGGTCAGTGAGTTAAGGGGGGAATATTTCGGATGAACACGCTGGACACAGTTCATCCAAGCCACGAAATGTTAGTGTTTTACACAGATTAACCCATACATAAATCAGTTATTATTAACTCGATAAGTGACCAACAGATGATTTTGTTCTGTGTCATGTCGTACGCCTTAGTGCAGGGGTGGCCAACCCAAATCATCTTTCGGGCCACTTTGGAAATGCATCATAACTCCGCGGGCTACATATAAAATTATATATCCCCATATTAGATTTAGATACACTATAGACAACTGTGCGTATCTAGGTATGGTCACTGCGTCACTGAGGACACTTAAGAGTGAAACATAGAACCTGTTATATTAGATGTTCCAAGATGCACGCGCATCATGAGTTCGCAGAATATAGTTTAATTATTCTGCGAACTCATAACTGTAAACTCATGAATAAAACAGGCAATATCTGTCATATATTCGCAAGAATATTATTTTAAAATCAAAGTTAATTTTTCTCATAATTTCGACAGATAATTTTTGAATATATGGATGCACAAATAATGTATTTTTTTAATACATTGGTTTTCACTACTTTGGCCATTATAAAATAAATATATTTTGTAAAAGTGTGATGAATCTCGCGGGCCGGAAAAATGTTCAAGGCGGGCCACATGCGGCCCGCGGGCCGCGGGTTGGCCACCCCTGCCTTAGTGTGTATCTGGTCGCGTGATTAATACTTAGTGATTGTATAAATCAGAAGAGCTACGCAGGTACCGGATTGTCCATTTTGCGTTCTGTACATGGGGTGTCCCTAGAGACAAAAATACAAATATACATGCAAGGAAAGAATAAGTAATTTTAATCTAGCTTAATTGAATAATTAGAATGTTAAAATAATGGGAACGTCATCTTGAGAGCATGCAGTGTGAACGATTACAGAATAAAGATGATTTTGTATGTAATTCAGATGGTGAAGAAATGTCTTAAGATCTTACGGGTGTAATATGAGAAATACAAATAATGACGCTCTTTAATTGGTATTTTTCTCGCTGCTTTTACGTCCGAACACTGTACTTAGCATCCTGTTCTCATACGGGGTCTGTTAATATGTAGATTATGTTTTCATCTAAAGGACTGGAGGGCCGATAACCATAGCTTCGCTGGCAAGAATCACTTCTGAACCCAGTTCTCTCGTCCGTCCACTCCTAGCGCTGTCATGGGGTCAGAAGAGAATCCGCACAAGAATACTGAAAGATATATATACCTATTAGAGGCCAACGAATTGATGCCTGTTTCACTGGCAATAAAAGACCCTGCTGCAGGGTGGTGTTAGGGCGATGGTGGTCATTCCATTGCCAAGTATCGAAGTGGTAATGGAAGGGGCGAAGTGCCTAAACGAAGGGCAGACCGACATCTGACAGACATTATACAAGAAGTAACAGCAAGTGACCGAGGTGGACTGTACCCCATGAAACCGAAGCCATAATGAATATCGGCAGAGCGCAACGTTTGCGAGTTACAAGAGGGTTACAGGGGGAGGCTAGTCATAAAGATGACGTCATACGCGATGACTGCAAAATGGCCGAACCATGCCTGTAACCATAACGATCCCAGGCATGTTTAATTTATATTCCAGACGTGGTCGGGTGGAAGTACATTTATCTTTGAAAAGTTTGTTAATCCGTCGATTGAAGCGTAGCGTGTTAGTGTGAATTAAAGATATGAAAGGGCATTAATAAGGAAGATTTCTCTACAGTTTTAATTTAATTTACGTACAGAAAGAAACACCGCCACGGTGGTCTAGTGGTCAGAACGCTGGCCTTGTAATCCTGGGGTCCCGGGTTCAATTCCCGGTGGTGCTCAGATTTATAACTTGTGTTGGGAAAGACCGTGGTCTAGGTATCACGGAGTTTTCCTCCGGGGGCTCCCCGGTTTCTCCGTGGCATCCATTCACACACAGAAGAAGGCAATGGCAAACCACTTCTGGATCATCTGCCAAGAACGTATATGAACAGGTCCCAGTCCGAGAAAAGGATGGAAGGATCCTGTTCACATGGACCTGTCGTCAGACAGAACACTAAATAATAATAAGATGAGGTGGTCTAGCGGTTAGAACGCTGGCCTTGTAATCCTGGGGTCTCGGGTTCGAATTTATAACTTGTGTTGGGCAAGGCCGTGGTCTAGGCAACACGGAGTTTTCCTCCGTGGTATCCCAACAATTACTCCATTCACACACAGAAGAAGGCAATGGCAAACCACTTCTGGATCATCTGCCAAGAACGTATATGAACAGGTCCCAGTCTGAGAAAAGGATGGAAGGATCCCGTTCATATGGACCTGTCGTCAGACAGAACACTAATAATAATAATAAAAACAGAAAGAAACTGCGGAGAGGAATCTTGGTTGTTTACTTTAATGTAACAAGGTTAATTGTTACAGTGACTGATAAACCCGTGTAATGTGTCGATTACCGAGGGTCTGTAGATTTATACTCGATATCAAGACTCGGACCACATACTTTCCGATGTTAACAGACATCAGTGGCTTACCGATAGAATTTTCTTCGTAAATTCGCCTTCTCAGTGAGCTAGATGGTGCTCGGTCCTATCGATATCCGAGTCGGATTTATCTCGACCTCAATTTTAGTTTTCATCCTTTCGAAATAGTTTAAGTATCCCACGATTCCATAGGATGTATTATTGAGGTCTGAGACAGTAAAGATGTTTATTGTGGTGTTCCAGTTGGATACAGTACCAGCGTGTATCCGAACCCTCGCTAAACACAAAGACTGCTTAACAACCTATAAAACTAATTCGACAGATTGTTAGCTGGATTTATTTTGTGACATTTTAAAACTAACCTCCTTACTTGCATGTTGAGATTTTCTTATTAATTAAATTTGTGTTTCTATTAAAGAAATTAATGATATCAACGCAAGCAAAAAACTGATGTGTCCCATTCAGTTCCAATGACCCCCTATTTTCCTGACATCGTACTGAAAAGTGAAGGTGAAATACAAGGGTAGTAACGCTTCTCATAATAAGACTCCCATCCATTACGTTAGTACATCAGTGCACGATTTACCATAACACTCTTTATTCCACATTATCACGCGCGATTATTGAAATTTGATTAGCGCATTCCTCGGTCATCTGTCAGTCACTTGCTCAGTCAAATATTTTTAATCCTTGTCGTGACTATCGCTAAATAGATACCACTCTATCATGCGTCATTCACCCATCACACTTTAGTACTGAAGAGAAATATATATCTATCAGTAAAACAGAACGGAGTGGTATAAATTCGAGATATGTCTATGTCGACCTTGTGGGTTGTATTGCTACTGGACTTGTAGCATAGGTACAACGTTTCGGAAGAAAATACAGCTTCCGTCTTCAGGACTGAATTATATTCTTGTCTCATCTTGTCGTATGCCTTATAACCAAGAGTTATTGATAAATTAATAGTTTATCAGACAAGAAAATACACTGTTTTATGGAAAGAGCGGGATCATTATCGTAGTCACAAAAGCCCTCTGCTGATCCCTGTCCTAAGGTAGATAAATCCCGTACAAACACTCCAACAATAATTCCTTAAGAGCCGAGTGGTCTTGACCATTCAGGATTCAATATCGAAATTTTGTGTGCATTTATTAACTAAATTCGTTTGGTATATGTATATATATATATACAGTTCCGTATTTCAGGTGCTCATTTGAACTCAGTCTTAATATAAATATACCGTCTTTCTGGAAGGCACTTCTGGTATTGTTTGAACCGAAAACTTCGATCACATTGCAACCTGTCCTCCTCCATTTTCTTTGTAATACAGACTTGAATTTCGGTTCGGAGACCATCTGCCCCCTTTTTTCATGCCTCCCCCCCCCCCCCCCCGTCATCTTAGAGAGTCCTTTTATACAAACTACGAAATGCTAATTCTTCCGCGTATTTTCCAGTTCGTCATTCACATATTATTCTATCCAGTGTTACTTTACATATGCAATTTCTGGAAATGTCTTAAAATAAACAAAGAGCTGGTGAGATTTGAAGTTCTTACGGTACCGAGTTTGAAGATGTTCTTTGCTCAACCTACTTTTCTGGTTGAAGTAGGTTCTTCAGTGTTGAATGCTAATGTATCAGTCGTGAGCGTCGAATTTAATGAATAGTTTACACCTAAAAATACACGCGAGACACGCGGATACGTTTTCGTGCCTGTGATCTGAATGTGTTATATTGATCTATGACTCAGATGTGTCATTACTTTATACTTCAACGAGAAGATGGATTGGCTTTGATTATAACAACTCACGTGACAATCTATTATTTTTAATTTGTTTGCGTGGATAGAACTTTTCTTATTAAAACAGCTTCAACATCTTTTATTCATTCACATTTTAAGAGAAATCCTTTGAAAAATAACACAGTTATTGAAGTAAGGCGCAAGTTAAAATCTGATCTTGATATACCAGTTTTAACCATTTGCAGCCAAAGTCCTTATAAATTAAATATAGAGTTCGTACCTCAAAGAAAACACAACCCGTCTCCATTACAAAGATCGCTGTTTATTTTGAGTTACCGATTTTCAAAGAAGGTGGTACTTATGCTTATCAGTGGGTTTTTAATTGTCTAACTCAATGTTGTGTAGGCTGGTTGTATAATTTAGTTCCATGTGTTTGAATAATATGTAGGAATATTCTTATTTGTTATGACATTTATAACATTTTCAAACTGAAGGTTGCTATTTATTATTATTTAGTGTTCTGTCTGACGACAGGTCCATATGAACAGAATCCTTCCATCCTTTTCTCGGACTGGGACCTGTTCATATACGTTCTTGGCAGATGATCCAGAAGTGGTTTGCCATTGCCTTCTTCTGTGTGTGAATGGAGTAATTGTTGGGATGCCACGGAGGAAAACTCCGTGTTGCCTAGACCACGGCCTTGCCCAACACAAGTTATAAATTCGGGCACCGCCGGGAATCGAACCCGAGACCCAGCGTTCTAACCGCTAGACCACCTCATCTTATTATTATTTAGTGTTCTGTCTGACGACAGGTCCATATGAACAGGATCCTTCCATCCTTTTCTCGGACTGGGACCTGTTCATATACGTTCTTGGCAGATGATCCAGAAGTGGTTTGCCATTGCCTTCTTCTGTGTGTGAATGGAGTAATTGTTGGGATGCCACGGAGGAAAACTCCGTGTTGCCCAGACCACGGCCTTGCCCAACACAAGTTATGAATTCGAACCCGAGACCCCAGGATTACAAGGCCAGCGTTCTAACCGCTAGACCACCTCATCTTATTATTATTTAGTGTTCTGTCTGAGGACAGGTCCATATGAACAGGATCCTTCCATCCTTTTCTCGGACTGGGACCTGTTCATATACGTTCTTGGCAGATGATCCAGAAGTGGTTTGCCATTGCCTTCTTCTGTGTGTGAATGGAGTAATTGTTGGGATGCCACGGAGGAAAACTCCGTGTTGCCTAGACCACGGCCTTGCCCAACACAAGTTATAAATTCGGGCACCGCCGGGAATCGAACCCGAGACCCAGCGTTCTAACCGCTAGACCACCTCATCTTATTATTATTTAGTGTTCTGTCTGACGACAGGTCCATATGAACAGGATCCTTCCATCCTTTTCTCGGACTGGGACCTGTTCATATACGTTCTTGGCAGATGATCCAGAAGTGGTTTGCCATTGCCTTCTTCTGTGTGTGAATGGAGTAATTGTTGGGATGCCACGGAGGAAAACTCCGTGTTGCCCAGACCACGGCCTTGCCCAACACAAGTTATGAATTCGAACCCGAGACCCCAGGATTACAAGGCCAGCGTTCTAACCGCTAGACCACCTCATCTTATTATTATTTAGTGTTCTGTCTGAGGACAGGTCCATATGAACAGGATCCTTCCATCCTTTTCTCGGACTGGGACCTGTTCATATACGTTCTTGGCAGATGATCCAGAAGTGGTTTGCCATTGCCTTCTTCTGTGTGTGAATGGAGTAATTGTTGGGATGCCACGGAGGAAAACTCCGTGTTGCCTAGACCACGGCCTTGCCCAATACAAGTTATAAATTCGGGCACCGCTGGGAATCGAACCCGAGACCCCCAGGATTACAAGGCCAGCGTTCTAACCGCTAGACCACCGTAGGTTGCTATTATAAGAACAATAACGTCATACGTTTGACCGTTTTGTTCGGTAGATGTCATTTTTCTTATTGTTTAAGTTGAAGTATTTGAATATACCCACATTAACAATAGGGGCTTGCTTTGTTTCAATCCTTGGCTCAGCGAATCATTAGCTAGATGCAAAGAATTATTGTTGTTTCAGTTTTGAGTAGTGAGGAAGTAATTTGGTTGCTTCAAACTTTCCCTAGTCATCCCCAGAGTGACACATGGAAACATTTGCATTATATTAGTTATTTTATAGACGACATTTCTGTGATATTTATTGTTTTCGGAAAAAAAAATGCCACAGGACAGGAAAATTCATAACCCAACAGCCTAGGTTTGGTAGTTTGCCTCACAGGAATCCAACTGTGACGTGTTCCGGCAGCTCAGCAGGGCTGCCAACTGCTGTATGATCAATGACTGCAACCCGTGGCGCGGTCTGTCATGCCACGTAATGGGTTTTGTGTGTGATGCATTTTGATTTTGAAAGACAGCCATAAAATAATAATAGAAATATGTTTTCCGGGCGTTTTCAATAAAGAATTTCGATAGGTATGCAAACGTTTGTTCACCGATTGCCTTCGAAATAGTTGCCTAAGCTAGGCGAATAAGACGATAGGTCAAACATAGGGGAAAATAGTTCCATAGAATTGGTTTCTTCAACAGGAAATTATGGTTTTGTCATATTAATATTGGAGGTAATACACAGAGTTACATAAAGCAGTGCTGCCAAAATATTATAAGACGAAATTGATCCGAATAGTTTCCTAAAACTTCCGTTTGCTTGGGAACGCTGAAATATGTAGTAACATCCTGAGTAATAGGCAAAGGAGTTGGCCCATAGAATCAGAAATCTCTCTTCTGAACTAATTTATGCCATTTTTCGTCATATTTGACTCAATTACACGCATTAAGTCCTGAAAGATGGTAGGCTAATTCTGTAAAAAAATTCTCCCTCATCTAATTGTAATTCTGTAACTATACGCGTTCACTGTAACACTGTGCATTGGCAGTGTCGAGGTGACGTTATCTCCTTTCGAAGATTTCTGTCTTCTGTGTTGTTGCGCTGTGTAGTCTGGTAGATGTTTACCGACGTTTCAGAGATGCGTACTTCTATAATCAGGCCATCGCCTTCATTGACATAAATCATTAAAATAGAACAGAGATTCAGTTTGAAGCCTGTATCAGAATAAATAAATAAAATATTTGTGTTTCTGTCTTCGGTAATCTAGACAGACGCTGTCAGTAATACCACTGAGTGTATCTGTATATTCTGGGATGAATAATGTAATATCCTATGTATTTTCCCATTTATTGAAGCAAATTTAATTAAAATATTGACTGTTCAGTGTTATTTAAGTTTTCTTCAGAATTAGAAAAAGAAAATAATTCTACGCAAGAAATTACTCTCGGTATCCTATGAAAACAATTTATATTTTGCGGTTAAACACGCAAAGCAGCATTATAAGCGCAATATTTTAATATATGTCACATGAATGAAATATTACACACTTTTATTGTCTTCTATTTATTTTTATTTTTTTGGTTCAGTACAGCAGGTGCTGGTAATCAATCGTCTATCCGAATGGTAACCAATTGCCACGCTTAGTTCTGCGTTATTTTGATACAGCACAAATATTTTGTTTGTTCGTGTTTTCAAGTATGATGTAGAACTAAGCCATTGATTAATAAATGTACATGCATAGTACGTAAATATATATTTATTTTTTTCATTTTTGTACATGATCAACGATAAATAACCCATATGTTTTCGTGTATACGAAGGTGTTACAATATTTTGATACTGTCGAGGTTAAATTAAGATACAGACCTTTTTCATATACGTTTCTAGTCATCAAAATCGATTTATTAAATTTTGTCAGTTGCATTTGTTATTTAATTTAGATAAACATTAAATTATTCTGTGATAAAGATTTTATTAATTTTTTTTACTGTGTTCTTTGTAAATTAGATATAATTTACAACAAGGTTTACATGCGTCATGTTTGTGTTTTTGATTAAAATATATAATAAAATACAGGTCAATACACAAAACTTTATTAGGATGTTAAAAATTTAAAATTTAAATGTTAAAATTTAAAATTTTAAATTTGCGCTATTCATCTCTATAAGGATGTTACATTTGAGCGCTTTCATTTGTATCACATTTATTTACAGAATAATTCAAAACAAACATAAGATGGGTAAAATGGAAAAACCAGCGGAACACATCTTACAATAATGAATTATTGAAAGGCATGCATTGAAATATAATATAGTTTTAAAACAACAACACCTGAAGATGATGTATTACATCGAAACATGTTGTGGAAAATGAATGAAAGCGCTCAAATGTAACATCCTTATAGAGATGAATAGCGCAAATTTAAAATTTTAAATTTTAACATTTAAATTTTAAATTTTTAACATCCTAATAAAGTTTTGTGTATTGACCTGTATTTTATTATATATTTTAATAATTTACAACTTTACTCGTCTAAATTTTAAATGTATTTATAATTTAATTTGATCTTTTTACACTTACATATAATTAATTCATTCTTAAGTTACAAAGTGTGTGTAACGTTATCGCAATAAGTGAACAACTTCAAACATATGTTCATCCTCGCATTTATGCATTTTCAGGTTTTATATAATATTTATTTCTTTATACTTAAATATATAAGTAGAATTACACTTTATATCCCCTGGTGAAGAGTATTGATTAGTGTATGTTGAAATTTATTACAAAAACCGTGTTGGTTATGTGTGAGGGTCACTAAAATATTTAAATTGTGCTCAAAATAGTAGTGTGTTTTATGGGATTCAGTGAATAGTTTAATTGCGTTAATTTCAAAAACTGAGTTATGAGAAACTGGAGTAATTGATTTTTTGTAATTAAAATATCTGTGTCTGATGTGAATTCCTTTGGAAGACTTCAATAACTGTGTGCAAAGAATTGGGGCAAGTCTGTAACCTGATTTTCCTGAAACATGTAATGAAGTAGGGGAGCGAAGTTTCTCTCGATGATAATTCCATTACTGCGTAATTTTGATGGCTTGATTAGACTAACTGTAACCGCTGCATTTCGGTACTTACTCTTAATGATCTTATTCACTTCCGTTCCCTCTTTGCACTAAGATTCCAGTAACTTTGTACGTTTCAGCGGCTGCATATTACAGCATTGCATCCGTGTCCTTATGCATTAAGTTTTAAAGAAACGCGGATGTATTTGCTGTTAATTGGATGTAGACATTTCCTTAGCTATTAATATTAAATATGGGGTTTTAAAGAAGGCAAGGAATTTCTTGTCGATCTGTGCAACCGTCCGATTCTCAATAAGGATTCTGTCCATTACCTTTTTAATGTCATTTTTATTTTTATTGTCCAATAGCTGTGGCCTTTCACTTCAGTACTCCATTTCTGTAATTACTTTTTTTTTCCCCACTGTTATTATCAGAATTCACATTTCCTGTGCCACCAGAATGCGTCTGTTAAAAGTAGTCTCCGCCTACCGTCACTTTTAAAGTTCACTTTCATGCTACGTTCTCCATTCGCTCGTTCAGGTGAAGAATTATATTTCATGTTATTGTGTACTTTTATAGCAGATATCATTATAAATCTATGAGACCGAGGTTTTAGAGAATGAAAATTGACTTTCATTTGAAAATCCTTCATAGTTCTAGTGTAACTCGTTTTGCGAAACAGAAGCTTTGCCCCCATCTGAGCTGACCTAGAATTTTGTGTCGCTGTAAAGGTGTTTTAATCACCCATAAAACCAGTGCCTTCTGTTGAGGACGATCAGCTTGATGGACGTACTTGTCTTCAGGCAGAAAGGTGGCTTACAACGAACTAAATTCTAGCCTAACCGCAGCTCCCAGTAAAACACACTTCGAAATATGTTTGCTTCACTGCGAGACGTTGGCTTTAACCAGCTCGTTATAAGACGGAAACATAGTCAGATATTTTGAAGGTACGTACAACGGACTTTATTACCGAGTGTGAAATACTGGATTTAGCGGAATTGTCAACATGAATCACGTTTTATTTTGCATACTCACAAAAGTGATGATGTTTGTTTATTCGAGTGTGTCGGGTACCGTCAATTTTGTGAATTCCACGCTTGGTAATGTATTTATTTCCCGTACAATTTACGTATTGGTTTTTTCTTACCTTAGTTTCGAACTACAGTACACACCAATACGTTTAAATGCATTAAAACTATAATTATTCGCACATTAGAACAGAGTATTGAATAGAATGCTTGGATCTAATAATAGGTACGAATTGAGAGGGGATAAGACGTAAATTGTGATAAAATAAAGATCTATAAGATTTGTGGGGAAGACGCTAATGAATTTGGGTCATATAAGAGGCGGAAACTTTCTCTACTAGCTGAGCGACAGTTAGCTTCTAAGGGAGGATGCTGCCCCATGGAATTTACAGTTAAAACTCACTTCCCACTCATCTTTCCATTATCGTTTCCTCATCTCTTTCCGTTATATTTTTGTTATCACTTATTGTTTCTTCGATATCTCTGTGTCTTTCTTTCATTTTCTCTGCTTTATTTCGAATCGTTATTTACACTTACCGACGTTTCTATGGCGACTCTTACATGAATTCCTTTTGTAGCTTTTGTAATTAATAATGTTTAGTGTTTGATTAATTGGTTTTTGTTTTGTAATTACTTAACATTAATTTATTAATGTTTCCACATTCCGTATTTCTCGTCGTCTAATTGATCTTCGCTGAAAACGAACTTTAATTATTACCACTGGCGTTTAAATTACTTTTGCCTTTGATTTCGAAAGAAGAACAAAGTTTTTCTTCGTTTCTAAATAAGTGAAACCGTCTGCACGAAAGTTGTTCAGTTCGCGAAAAGACAGATAAACCAATTAAATAATAGAGAGAACTTTCATGAAGTGAACACCGAAAGACCTGAGAGAGAGAGGAAAGAAATTTCGAGCAGAACAGATTTGACTCCTGTAGGCAAGGTACAAAATTATCTTAACTACAGAACATACCTAATATATTATCAGCATCTTGATTTTAATTTTAATTAAATGTTGGTCCAGCGGTTATTTTTATGTTTTTTCTATGTTCAGTAACACTCTTTCTATACACAGAAAATTGTTCTCTTGGAAATAGTACATGAGTCCACGATTTTCAAAAACATTATTCGATTTGTCTTCGGACAAATCATCTCAAGACATTCACAACGGATTGCCTCATGTGTCAGTGGTTTTAAAATCATTTAACCAAATTTGGTAAATGTCTTTTCAGATATTTGTGTTTGACATGTAATAGTGGCGTCTAGTGAGATGTCAGGTATGTATAAAATGGCGTCTATTTTTTTTTTGGGGGGGGGGGGTATGATTCGTACCTTTTAGCAACGCACCGAATGCTTCATTGCTAATCGACAAAATACCTGACAGATGCTAAATGGTTTAGGGACTGTTTCATAATTTGATCTCTGTTCTCCATTCTGCTACTTCATATACATTGAAAAAAGTTTTGTCAAATTAGTTCACATGACTTTC
This sequence comes from Zootermopsis nevadensis, assembly GCF_977971745.1. Taxonomy (NCBI): domain Eukaryota; kingdom Metazoa; phylum Arthropoda; class Insecta; order Blattodea; family Termopsidae; genus Zootermopsis; species Zootermopsis nevadensis. The sequence goes on from NW_028259143.1 coordinate 3,065,296, forward strand.
GATTGACATGCAATTGTCAGATTATCCGTGAAACCTTTTATAATTTGCACTTCGTATGAGTTAAACTAGCTCAGAAGTCCCGAGCTTTTAAGTGTTAATTTTTTGTTGTTGCAAAGAATGTAATACTTAAAATTGCTATAAATAATTAATTATATCAGTAAAAGTAGTAATTCCTAAACCATTTCATTTGTATTAAACTCAGCGTACTTGACTTCTAAACTCGATACTCTGCTCGGAATGTCTGTTGAAAACAATAAGTCATATTTTTGTACACGTTAAATTTCAGTAGAAATCAAATTTAACCGAGTGTAAGAAGTGGCTCTCGAAGTGCACAACCGTGGATCTAGAGCCTTCTGCGTTGCCCTCAGAAGTGGCCTTTCATAAAAGCGGTTTCCTATGAAAGCCTAAAGTTTCTACACAAACGCTGCTCTGAACTCTACTTCATATCACAAAGGTTCCTTTCAAATTGCGACAAAGAACAAGTATATATGAACATTATTAACAATTAACAAGGAGAGCGGGCCGAAAATCGCTGCGAGTGGTTAGCATCCTGCATCGTATTCCAGAGGTCACAGTTTCAAATCTCGACTCTGATTTAATTAGCGATTTCATGGTTTTCTTCCGTCCCTTAAATCAAATCAACAGATAAAATAGAAACGACCGTTTCCTTCTGTATCCGTTCCAGCTCATTAGCCAGCTTAAACTTCAACGCTCCTTGCCTTAAGCTGCTGACAGCGGAGTTAAATAAACCCTAAGTACTTGCTAATTAATCCTCAGGGTGGCGTTTAAACGTTCGGTTTACTCACTCATGACATTTGTTTTGTCTTCAGCTTAACCAATGTGCAATATGTGTTGTAATACACGAGATTTAGCCCTGAAGATGGGAGCAGTATGTTCTTCCGAAACGTCTACAAGTCCACAGGCCTTTACAACCCAGCGGACCAACAATTGCATTTAGCGTTACATTAACCGGTAACAGATCCGTATTAGTCGTTGTCTGTTAGCTTCTTATGTTGAGGTTTCGCGGGTGATTTTATGACTTCGTTAGTTGCCAAGGTAACTGCGTCACGCATGGAGTGTGTACATACTTTCCTAGTAATTATCGTCTCTCTTAGAAGATGGCTGTTTCTGGGATGTTGCGCCGTGAATTTTGGTAGATATTGACCGACGTTTCGGAGAAGCTTACTGCCTCCATTGTCAGGGCGTTGAGACAGCCATATTTAGACTCGTTCTGTCTGATTTTCACTGTACTGGAGTGTGTCGTGCATGGTGGCCTTAATACAAGGGGAATGTGATGTGACATAATAGTTGCGAAATCTTTATTCGTGCAGAGGATTATTTTAAGCTGGCAGATAGAAGGGGTACGGAAGAACATTGTAAATTCTAACCAAATGAAAGAATAGAATTAATGTGATACAGAAGGGAAGGTAAATTACTGATGAAATGAGGTGAGAAAAAGAGAATGTATAATGTCGAATTATAATTCATAATCGAATTAGAGGTCGGAGTGTTCAGTGCTGTAAATGGAATACCAGATTCGTTTAGTTTTCCTTCGATCGATACTGAAGGACTCTACGAAGTCATGGCCTCCCGTTTTACGACACAAATTTTTGTAAACGAGTCTCGTATACGATGCAGTATTTGCTGATAATATTCTAAGGTCTCGTTTTGCCGTGAAACCGAATGAGACAAAGACATGTGATAACAGTAACAAATTAGGATGTGCATGGGAGTTTTTTTTTATACATTTGGTTAAAGTGGCAAAGGAGAGATTTGATCAAGGTACAATCGAAATTACGTCACGCAATTTCATTACAGGCTGTTTATTTATTTATTTATTTATTTTGCTTAGTTCTGTTTTGTGCTGAATACTAAGATTAAAAATAAAACACTGCATTGAAATATGTCTCTTGTTGACTGATACATTGGATGGTTTATCTGGCGTAGTGTCGCTTTGGAAGAGAAATGACTGTGTGCTCAGTTTGATAGGATATGGCCAAATGTCACTGCCGAGTGGTTAGCATTCCTGTTTCGTATTTGGACGACTCATTTTTTTAACTAACGGTAGAGAGAGAGATAGCCACGGTGGTCTAGCGGTTAGAACGCTGGCCTTGTAATCCTGGGGTCTCGGGTTCGATTTCCGGCGGTGCCCGAATTTATAACTTGTGTTGGGCAAGGCCGTGGTCTAGGCAACACGGAGTTTTCCTCCGTGGCATCCCAACAATTACTCCATTCACACACAGAAGAAGGCAATGGCAAACCACTTCTGGATCATCTGCCAAGAACGTATATGAACAGGTCCCAGTCCGAGAAAAGGATGGAAGGATCCTGTTCATATGGACCTGTCGTCAGACAGAACACTATTAAAAAAATAAGAGAGAGAGAGACCATGCTACTTGTGCGCTATCGTGGTTTTCTTCAGTCACTTCAGGCAACTGTCAGTATAGCGCCTTGAAGTAGGCTAAGACGACTTATTTCAATGTCGTTTCTAATTCATTATTCATCCGACTAATACATCACGAGCTCTCAGCGTCGCCGAATATATTACAAGCAGCAAGATTCTGAGGCCCACGAAATCTCCTGTCGAATACTTACCGGACACCCCTTTCCCGGGGATAAATCGGCCGAGGCGTGAAACTAACCACTCACCTGCGTGTAGTCTCACGAATATCTCAAAACCGCGTAAAACGGAAGATTTTTTACATTCCGTCGGTTTTTAGTTTTTTAACCGATTAATTATCGTACGTGTATACTGAAATATCGGTTGAAATTTGTCGGTTAGTTTGTGACAAATGATCTGTTAGACGTGTATCGCCATAGATTTGTAATACTCATCATTTGTCATAGCCTTAATAGTAGTGCATTACAAATACTTCTATGTTACAGTATGCTACAGTTAGTATATTTGTTGTCCTCTAAGAATTTCTTATTCTAGGAACGTGTGTATGGCTTTTCGTTCATTCCGCGTAGTGACCTTGAATCTTGTCGTTCTGTCCTCCGTGACCAAAAGAGAGCAGTTTCTCCCCCCACTCCCCCTGGTTTTATCTTTTTGTTACACTTTTTCACTAGCTAGGCAAATTACCTCGTGTAAATATATGCCCGCGGAACTGGAGCTCCTCTTTTGAGGCTGATACACCATAGAGACCGTGTAATAAATTCTATATGGCTGGAACACACAGGGATTTTAACTGACTACAGCGGGGGAAAAAAAATATCATTCGAACAGGCAGAAAGCCTTTTAAAAGTGAGAGAAAATAGATGGAAAATTAGAGGACGAGAAATGTTCACATTATCTCTGAGGACAAGAATGAGGGTAAAAAGTGGATAACATGGCGAGACAGCGAAGGAAAAGGGGAAAAAAAAAAATTACATCCAGATCTGTGGAGCGCGGGATGACTGCCGTGTGATTGTCCTAGTTACACCCTGGAGGCCTCCGACAGTGAAAGATTAAACCCATGTTACACGAGGGGATGGCGTAGATGATGTTTTTTTTTTAACGTAGGGTTTCAAAATAAGGGCCGATTCTTCAAACCTGTATATCTGTTAAGTATCTTACGCTGTTCAGGTGTACCGATTTTGCCGTAACGCGTGATTGTTGGTTCGAATTTTAAATGGAACATTCTATAGTTTTTTTTTGTCAAGGTACTGGATAAATGTGTTCGTATTTTAAATACTAATGACCATTATTTATTAAGATAAATTTACGGTAGAGCTTACGAAGTCCACTTAATTAGCAACGCAATCAGAATTATTGATTAAAAGAACAAGATAAAACCACTGTGGAATGAGATAAAGTTATTCCTGTCTTTGTGACTGATGATAGTTATTGTTAATTTATGGTTTCGTGATGATTTATGGACACGAATTGACTTTTCACAGAAGTTACGTAAATTTCGATATTATTTATTTATTTATTAATAATGCAGAGTTTGATAGACGCCACATAAGTGATCACCAGAATTTGATAGACGCGAACCATGGAAAACATTGTCTTTTTCTCTGCTTTATTGAATGTACTAAATCGCTTCTGTTCGTGGAGTTAATAGGGCGTCTTACTTAGTGACATTTTAAATTCTCACTCTGTGGCGAGAATGAATATGACCGTCTTGTCTTCCGGTCGGTCTCGTAGAAATTAACAGACGTTTCAGATATGCTTAGTTCCTCCATCATCAGGGCGATAAGTGCTCCTGAGCTGTGAAACAGACAGGCCTGTCCTAACGTTTTTTTTTTCGTCTAGTTTACAGACTGAAAATACAATTAAATACGCAAAAATATATGAATTTTATACAATTTTCAAATTTGTTTATTGACGTATACGTTTTAAAAAAAATCTTACGAAAAGTGTTAGAGTGTCATCTTGAAATTCTAACAGCGAAAGAGTGTTTCGTCAGTTGGGAAAACATCGTTTTATTAGCCGAACCACACACTTAAGTTTCTGTGGCAATGTGTAGCATTTGCTCGTCTTCTCTGTGTGGAAATTGCTATATAGAGCTGTCTCCACAAGGGACGAATCTTGGAACACCATCATCTCTCCCTCTTTTTTACTCTCTTTGTAAATATATACATATATATTCTCCATTTTCTTCTTAGAATTTCATTCGTTTCTCTTCCCACATCTGTCCGTCTAGTAAGAAGCTGATGGCCAGTAAGTAGGAGGGCTTGTAATCTGGTTTTGTTGTCTCAAGTGACTGCGTGTCTTTGCCCTTTATAACGCAATCCACAACCCCCATTCCACCCCACTGCCACCCCCCTGATCCCTCAGTATCTCCTGGTGTCCAGTTGTACCGTTCGCTAACTTTCTTCAAGAGGCAAGTTAACTGCTCAGAACACATAATAAGATCAACCGAAGGGCTGTCATTGTATTCTAGCTGTACTCTTTTACGATCCACGTCCTTTCTTATGCCTTAAAAGTTATGTAAAACTTTTCAGATGAGTTTTTTTTATACTAGGCCTGCATTTCATCAAGGGCTTTAGTTTCCATCGTCTTCCGATACTGTGTTGTGGAATTTCTTATAAATTCTGAGCTTCATTATCTATTCAGTAATTTGTGTTGAAGCTGTAAATATATCGCAAACAGATTTCTAAAAAAAAAACTAAATACCGCTAGATTAATGTATTGGCAAGTATTAACTATGTAAGACTTGAGGTTCTCACAGCGGTGAATATGAAGATTTCTGTCTTCTGGGTTATTGCGCTGTGTAGTCTGGTCGATGTTAACCAACGTTTCAGAGGTCATACTGCCTCCGTCATCAGGGCGATGAATATGCCAATAGGGTGTGAGGAGTTGGATTTTATAGGCAGGGACGTGAAAGGTGTAGCCTGCCCCGAGCCAATGGGAGCAGGTATGGGAGTGGACCAATGGTAGCACGTGGGCGAGGGTGGGAGAGGGAGAGAAAGTAGAGAGAGAAAGGTGAGTGTAGTTGTATGGATAAAGGCCCTGAAAGGGGCCGAGTTACTGGTCTGGTTGGTTCTGGCGGCGCACTCTTGCTCGTTCTCGGAGTCCTCGGAGTGTGTGGATCAGAGGCTTCCAGGACCGGCTCAGGTGAAGTCCATCTTCCTTGTTAAAGTTATCAGGATGAAGTTCGATCTCGATGGCTTCCCTGATTAACCGGTCCATGTAGCCGGTTTTTGAGGAGAGGATAGAAGTGTCCTCTAGCTGTATCTTGTGCTCCAAGTTGAAGCGGTGTTCAGCAACCGCAGATTTCTCGGGCTGCCCGAGCCGGATGTGGCGTTCGTGCTCCTTGATCCTGGCCTCAACGGAACGGCCTGTCTGGCCGATGTAGACTTTTCCGCACTCGCAGGGAACTCTGTATACGCCAGGCGTCTTCAGTCCTAGGTCGTCCTTTACCGGCCGGAGAAAACTGGGAATTTTCTTTGGCGGAAGACCAACAGACTTGATGTCGTGCCTGGCCAGCAACCTGCTTATGCGGTTGAAGGTCGTCCCGACGTAGGGCAGGAAGGCAACCGAGGCTGGTTTTTCAGTAGGCGGTGGCAGCCTCGCAGGCGGATTGAGAGCTTTCTGAATCTGACGGTTGCTGTACCCGTTTTTCCTGAAGGTGGTGGTGAGTGCCTCCAGTTCACTCTGTAGGCTGTCGTGGTCGCAAAGGGCTTTAGCCCTGTGTACCAGGGTCGAGAGCACGGCCTGTTTGTTGGACGGGTGGTGATGGACTTCACCTGAGCCGGTCCTGGAAGCCTCTGATCCACACACTCCGAGGACTCCGAGAACGAGCAAGAGTGCGCCGCCAGAACCAACCAGACCAGTAACTCGGCCCCTTTCAGGGCCTTTATCCATACAACTACACTCACCTTTCTCTCTCTACTTTCTCTCCCTCTCCCACCCTCGCCCACGTGCTACCATTGGTCCACTCCCATACCTGCTCCCATTGGCTCGGGGCAGGCTACACCTTTCACGTCCCTGCCTATAAAATCCAACTCCTCACACCCTATTGGCATATTCATCGCCCTGATGACGGAGGCAGTATGACCTCTGAAACGTTGGTTAACATCGACCAGACTACACAGCGCAATAACCCAGAAGACAGAAATCTTCAAGTATTAACTAACTAACTAACTAGATGGCTCACCGAACCCGAAGGTTCATCACCGAATTAACCAAAGCCCTCCACCGGACCCTGTCCTGGGCCAACAAAATCCAGTTTCCTTCAACTCCTATCTCCCATAGATCCCGCCTGACATTATCCTCCCATCTACGTCTAGGTCTCCCCAGAGGTCTCTTCCCCTCAGGCTTCCCAAATAGTGGACCCAACCAACCAGATAGCTTACGGAACCCAAAGGTTCATCACCGAACTAACCAAAGCCCTCCACCGGACCCTGTCCTGGGCCAACAAAATCCAGTCTCCTTCAACTCCTATCTCCCATAGATCCCGCCTGAGATTATCCTCCATCTACGTCTAGGTCTCCCCAGCGGTCTCTTCCCCTCAGGCTTCCCAAATAGTGGACCCAACCAACCAGATGGCTTACGGAACCCGAAGGTTCATCACCGAATTAACCAAAGCCCTCCACCGGACCCTGTCCTGGGCCAACAGAATCCAGTTTCCTTCAACTCTTATCTCCCATAGATCCCGCCTGAGATTATCCTCCCATCTACGTCTAGGTCTCCCCAGCGGTCTCTTCCCTTCAGGTTTCCCAACCAGTACCCGGTGCACACCTCTTGTCCCATCCATGCGCGCTACATGTCCCGCCCATCTCAATCTTCTCGACTTAATCACCCTCACAATACTGGGGGAGCAGTACAGATTTTTAAGCTCGTCATTGTGCAGTTTTCTCCACGCCCCATCATCTTCCCTCTTAGGCCCAAATATCCTCCTCAACACCCGATATTGGCAAGTATTAGATAAGATTAATTATTATTCCGACTGCCATGGATTTGAATCTACGTATTTAATAATTAACTTAAGTTATTTATAACACAAATCCGTCTGCCGTGAAGTTTGATTCAGTACACTTTTAACGTAAAACATAATACGTAATAATATTGAAGTTTTTAACGCCAAGTTCCATTTCAATCCACTCAGTATTTTAAGCGCAACTGTGAAGTGGAGCGCGGAAGGGATTAAAGTCCAAAAGTCCTCTGAGTAAATATGTGAACACTGTCACGGGTAGACAATTGCCTATCTGAGCCGTCAGTAACGTGTAGTAGGCCTAGTTAATTTGAAATTAAATGTAACGCAGGCTGTTAACAATTTGAAAGGAGGATGAACCCGCTTCTAGTAGTCCATTCACATCTGGTTGTTATTATATTTGAAGATGGCTGTCTTCTGGTTTGTTACGCTCTGATGATGGAGGCAGCAAGGACCTCTGAATTTATTTCGATTAACAAACGGATTTTATAAATTTTGTTCTTTCAATACGACACTCTAAGATGATGATGCAATACATTTGTTTACTGTCAGCACAAAAGTTTAATTCCCGTAAAATCTGACGGTTCATAGAACGCTTGTGAAATAATTTTCTTAAATGATTTCATAAGATGGTAAAGTTGCGTCATATTGTGATATAATAAGTATATATTAAATTTTGTCCGTCTAATCACAATAATTCTTATTAAATATTAAAATATTACAATAATTAAATTTAATATTTTAAATATTTAATTATTTAAAATATTAAATTAAATTTAATATTTTAAATATTTTAAATGTTAATTATTGTAATATTTTAATATATAATAAGAATTATTGTGATTAGACGGACAAAATTTAATATATACTTAAATGATTTCGTAGAAAATCTTGCAGACTTTAAGAAACTCATGCGATTCGAGATTTTTCGTATTTGCAAAAAGCAGTGATCGTAATCGCGTTTACAGGTTGTGTGGATGTCCTGGAGATGGCTACGTGATAGTAGTTTATCGGACCTGCATTGATTCTGTTGTTCGCTAATTGCTTGTTACCTAGTCCTACCTCAGCGCGAACTTGGTTGCTGTATAGCACTAAGAAGTTTCGATCGATATATCGATTTTTGCGAGCGTGTACAAGAGGACCGGCGACCGAGTTCCAGAGATGACGTATACGTGTTGTGGTTACCAAGTCTGTGTATAGTGCCTGAGGTCTGTGTTCAGTACTTAGGGCGGTCCTTGACATGAAGAATTTGTGATGTGGCATCTGACGTCGTACAGAATCTAATATCTGATGTCAGTAGTATGATATTGTGGACATGAATGAGAGAAAGCTGATGTGACAGTGGATAATTCAAACTGAGACATTTTCACTGCAGTGTAGATGTTTTGTAATAGGCTGTTTCGTAACGCATAATAATCATATATATTGAGAGACTTCACAAGTTGTGTTCGTCTTATTAATGCTTATATACACCAATTAACTGTTTTAACAAAGACTTGTTATGGTTACGAAGTTGTAGTACGCGAAAAATAAGGTCGTGTATGAGTTTTTATTTTGAAATACGGTGATCATGATGTAAATTATTATGAAGTTTAGTTTTCACATGAAAGTGTCTGTCTTTTGGGTTCTTGCGTCCTGATGATGGAGGCAGCAAGGGCCTCTGAAACGTCCGTAAAACTTCTATCGGACTTCACGACGCAACAAACCAGAAGACAGACATCTTCGTGTTAGATTTTTTAACTCGTACAATTTAATCAACAAACCAAAACCCCAAAATTAATATATTCTATATATAAATCTTTCACCAGTATGGAAATTTTAGTTTTTTCATTTTCTGGTGTACGTTCCAGTGCGTGTGTCAGTGGGAGTTGTGCCATTGCAAATTGGAATAATATAGGAATTTTTTTTAAAAAAAATAAAATATCTGTACGAAAATTGAATAGATTTTTGTTTCTATTAATATGAATGATGGATGATGTAAGCGAAGTTTTACCGGTGCCTGGCTAAAAAGTTTTCTGCGTAATAGTTAACACCTCTCGAAACAAATGCCCACGAACTTTGCATTGTAGTCGACGGGACCTGTAACTGTGTTGCTCTTTCAACTGTAGTTTCTCTGTTAAAGCTACGGAGCGGTCATTGTTATATAGATGACAAGGAAAGAAAAGTGTGTCCCAGTAGCAGCCAGCAACAGTTGTGTTACAAATACTGGACTTTCTAAAAAATCTGTGGTCAGATTCTAAGCGACAGTTGTAGTTGAAAGTGACGCACAGCTTCTGAATGCTAATTATATTGCAAATGTTTTCTTTGGACGGTAGTTGTTAATTAACCTCTTAATTACATATAATTCTTATGTGGTCTGTTGTTTCTTCATTACCGAGGCACGTCACTTCGCGTACCAGTGGTTTTCTCTCCTGCTTCGTATTCGGGAGGTCCCTGGCTGAAATCTCCGTCAGCATACCGACTATCCTGACTCAAAATTTTCGTGGTTTTCCTCGGTCTGTTCACGAAAATTACGGGATATCTTATAGCCAGTGGTAACTATATGCACCACCTGGTTTAACAAATAGTAATTGTGCATTTTGTGTTTATTGGTTTCATGTAATTCTCACTGTAAACTTCGATAACCAGTTGATCTCTGTAATGGTGAAGCGCTGTGTTTTCTTTGCGGTACGGACTGAATTCTTAAATATTGTACGATCTCTGTGTTTAAAGGATTAATCACAGAGCTTGACTCTGAAAAGTCTGAGTTACTGACAGCGACGTTAGATAAACCACAGATCAAATTGATGGTCTATAAGTCTATTCATTGGTGTTATTCGGTTCCTCACAGGGAAATTCAGTTCCGTCGTCCTCTTGACGTAATCCATTTGACACGAGTCTCGGTAAGTCTCAACAACCAACAGGTTTCACCTTCTCATTTCGTGCCATCAAGAAAAGTTGGAAATCTTTGAAAATTCTGAATAAAATTCTACAGCGTACTGTGGAACTTTGTAGTCTGTAGTCATACGACTTTGAGAACGTTCTCTTAAAGCTGTACCATTAAAGAACGCTTGTAGACTGCAAGTTGAATGAAGGCTGTATTATACAAAAGTTTTAGCCATTATAGATCATGGCATACGGAAGTACGCTGTCTTACTCAACTACTTTAAAAACTCAATATTGAGCTGTGGGACGTACCAGAGTCATTCAAGTCTGTGGCAGTGTGCAGAGCCATGCCACGGGTTCATTAAATAATGCAACTACGTCGCCCAATAGAATTCAAGTGTTCGCTCTAGCGTATGCGTGTACTGGAACCCTCTTCGTTATCCTAAGCAGAGTCGAATGAAAATTGAGTTTGTGAGGGGACTGGTCTACGAAAACATCCAGTTAAGATGGCTGTCTTTTGGATTGTGTCATCGAGTAGTCTGGTATACGTTTACACCGTTTCACAGGCCATTGCTGCTGCCAGCATCAGGGCGATGAGGCAGACATCTTCGTACACACCGCCGTCAAAACCTCAGATCCTGTTCAGATTATCTAATGTCTCTGTCTGAATGGAAGGAAGTTTGTTAGTGAACCTCGTTATGTATGAGCATGGAACTTCGCCAAATGGAACTGTCAGTCAAATGTTAATATTATTATTCAGTCGTTGTCTTGGTCTTTCGAGTGACTGTTTGTCTCGAGATTTCCTTACCAGTAACTAAACTACGTAAATTCGATTTAACTACCCATACACAACAAACTGTAAGTGTGATGTAGACCCATAGATGGGAGGGTAACATTAACATGGATGAAGATTTCCGTCTTCTGGGTTGTTGCGCTGTGTAGTCTGGTTGATGTTAACCAACGTTTCAGAGGTCATACTGCCTCCGTCATCAGGGCGATGAATCACCAGACTACACAGCGCAACAACCCAGAAGACAGAAATCTTCATACTCTGATGACGGAGGCAGTATGACCTCTGAAACGTTGGTTAACATCGACCAGACTACACAGCGCAACAACCCAGAAGACGGAAATCTTCATACTCTGATGACGGAGGCAGTATGACCTCTGAAACGTTGGTAAACATCGACCAGACTACACGACGCAACAACCCAGAAGACAGAAATCTTCATACTCTGATGACGGAGGCAGTATGACCTATGAAACGTTGGTTAACATCGACCAGACTACACAGCGCAACAACCCAGAAGACGGAAATCTTCATACTCTGATGACGGAGGCAGTATGACCTCTGAAACGTTGGTAAACATCGACCAGACTACACGACGCAACAACCCAGAAGACAGAAATCTTCATACTCTGATGACGGAGGCAGTATGACCTCTGAAACGTTGGTAAACATCGACCAGACTACACGACGCAACAACCCAGAAGACAGAAATCTTCATACTCTGATGACGGAGGCAGTATGACCTCTGAAACGTTGGTAAACATCGACCAGACTACACGACGCAACAACCCAGAAGACAGAAATCTTCATACTCTGATGACGGAGGCAGTATGACCTCTGAAACGTTGGTAAACATCGACCAGACTACACGACGCAACAACCCAGAAGACAGAAATCTTCATACTCTGATGACGGAGGCAGTATGACCTCTGAAACGTTGGTAAACATCGACCAGACTACACGACGCAACAACCCAGAAGACAGAAATCTTCATACTCTGATGACGGAGGCAGTATGACCTATGAAACGTTGGCTAACATCGACCAGACTACACAGCGCAATAACCCAGAAGACGGATATCTTCATACTCACCGCTGTGAGAACCTCAAGTCTTACATTAACATGGATCTTAAGGAAATAATAATAATAAACCATCTAATTCCATATAAAGCAGAAAATTTGATGACCAGCTGAGCTACTGTTAGCTTCTAAATAAGGACTATATTCCATTGAGTCAAATTTATCGTGAAAAATATTAATGTTAGCGAAAATTCTATTTTCTATTTTCCTCACTCGTGAATGAAAATATAGTATGAACCCTCCTAACTTATGCTAGTCCTGTTCTTGGAACAGATCCAAGCGATACTAAAAGGAAAACAACAACATGGTATCAGATTTGCAGAAACTGCGGTACAAATTTTGAACCCCTGTAGCAGCATTCAAAATTGAATACCCCCCCCCCCCCGCCCCCCACGCCACCATCGCTTAACGATGGTGCTGATGTCTGCAGCGTCCCAAGTACAGCGTAAACTAAATTTGCATGAATAAATTTGAAGGGTCACCACTCCCTGAATACACAATTGAAATTCTTTTCATGGGACTCGAATTCTTGAGTAGATGGTGGTGTGTTCGCTCCTTCGTCTGATGTACTCAGTTGTTACAAGATTTACAGATACGAAGACAAATTTATAAAACTACATAAAATGACGGACGAGAACGAAATATTTAGGGCTACAAAGCAAGAGGTTCATATAATTAATAGTTAGTAATCTAGTCTGTACCTCAAAGAAAATATAGGATTTATAATAGGGGGGAATAATAGGTGTTTGTCCTGGCAATCATACGAAACCCATACAAATATTAGCATATGGTATATATAGTTACCGCTGTGATTTAAGGTTTAGTGAGAAATACGTTTACACAAAATTGAAAGAACGATATTCATCCGAGATACAGGATCTGAATTTATCGAAATTTGTAGCAGTTTAATGTACTGGGATTCAGTTTATCATATCTCATACTCCACAAGTTAGATTAATCTGGCTTTTGTGAGCAGTTCACTAAATTGAAGCTGTTGTAATATTCCTTGTAAACAAGGGATAGGGGATATAATATTTAATGTCAATTAATTTTTATCAGTATGCAAAAATGACACATTTAAATTACTCTTGTTGTATAAGAAATTAAGTGTACTTCCGGTAGTCTGCTTAGGGTGTGTGATTTTTGCATGGTCCTGTTACTGGGGGGGGGGGGATGTGGTATAAACCACTCATGCATGCAGTGACACAGTCCTGGCGGAAAGTACAGTTGTCGCATAATTAATGGTACGACACAACCAACATACCACTGGCAGCTTACCCTTTTAATTGATTAACAAAGCTGTTCTTGGCAGCGACTTGCAGCCGCAGTGAATTAACAATGGGGAGAAATCCATGACTTTTCTACTCCCCTACCCCTCGTCTGTTCCTTCCTGCCTTCCATAGACACACAAGTAGTGGTAATTCATTGAAACAAACAATTTATTCGTGTGATGAAAATCCGACGATATTATTAGTGGGGTTAAAAGTGTATTTTTAAACAAGTATTGTGGGTTGGTGGTTGCTATATAAGGTTTTGGAAGGTCCTGAGTTCGATCCTCGTCCCTCAGGACTGCTATCCAGTCCCACTGTTTGGAAATCTGGCCTGGATATTACACTGTTCAGTTCTGTTTCTGTGTTATAACCTACCTTATACATCTTAATAGACAAGACGAATGTTGAAGGAATATAATTATAAATCTCTAGGACTGTGCTCTAGTACAGTGGTATTCAACCTTTTTTGGTTCGTGTACCCCCCAGATATAATTTCTCTTCAACTTTGTACCCCCCAAAGTTGTTGGTGTATAATTCAAGTTATACGTAGTATATAATCTACATCTAAAATAAATTAAATAAATTACATTACTGATTATTCAGTGTTTATCATAAAATATATATTTTTTTAAATTTCGCGTACCCCCAGATATAATTTCTCTTCAACTTTATACCCCCAAAGTTGTTGGTGTATAATTCAAGTTATACGTAGTATATAATCTACATCTAAAATAAATTAAATAAATTACATTACTGATTATTCAATGTTTATCATAAAATATATATTTTTTTAAATTTCGCGTACCCCCAGGTTGAATACCACTGCTCTAATATAATGTTATTCATGATCCTCTAAGGAATTTAAAAATACAGTCCGTACCGCAAAGAAAACACAACACGTTACCATTAAGAACGTCTACTGGTAGATGTTTAAGGAAGTAATTCGTAGGCGTATAATGCAGAAACAGAAATGCGGGAACTGTTAATATATTAAAACAATTTATTAACTTATTAGCTGTTAAGTATTTTCATAGAGTAATTTATTAAATCTAATAGCAATTTATTTATTTATTCAGTTCGTTATTTTTCTACGGCGAGCACTGGGTATTAATATCTAAACTTTTGAATTTATAACTGCTAAAGCAGTGCGATCTCGTATATGATTTTATGTTGTTAATTAATTCAATTAAAGTGATTTCTCAGTTCGAACAATACTGACATAGCTATTATTTTAAATCATTACCGAGGTGGGATGCCTTTGTGCTTTCGGAGATTGGTAAGCCAGCAATAAATCATTCCTATGCTTCTTGTTGTCTTCGTCTCCTTCCCACATCCTTACCTTAAAATGTAATTAATCACGGAAAATGTCTTTATTGGAAAGCGTTTTGTATTGTTTTCGTTTTGTGTTCATTCTGCTAAGTCGTCGCTTCTTGAAAATGTATTACACTTGTTCTATTAGTTTATTACACGACTACAAATGAAGAAGAGACTATTGAAGTATATGAAACTAATTATTACGACCTATTGATGATATTTCAAAACGCGCTGCTGAACGGTTCAACTTGCATCTTCATTGGTATTCTTTTCAAATTCTAAAATATGTCAGCAGCGTATTAAATGGAGTACCGTGCAAGTGAAAACCGTATAACTCGACGGAATAAATTATTTTTTTTTGAGAAGGTAATAGTACACTCTGCTAGACAAGGTAATAGTACCCTAAGGTTCATTATCGTGTTCACAAGAGTCCGTCACTGATTTCCATCCTGAGCCAGATGAATTCAAACTTGCCTGAGAAACGTTATTTGGTGCATATTTAAAAGGTTTTAATATTTCTGAGTGTTTAAAAAATTTACTTTCTACCTGAAAGATCGCCCAGCCATAATAAAGGTCAACTTCGTATCGATTGTTTGCGGAAAATTTCGCTGTTTACTTTGAGAATCTTACCAGAGCTATAAATACATTCCGTGTTCAAAATTCAGAAGTGATTATTCTTAAACACGTGGTACGTATAGTTACCACAGGGCTTTAAATAACTAAATATGAGGTCGATCTTTCTGTACGTGTCAGAGTATTTACAAGCCATCGTAGAAAGGTCTTCATGAAAACCTTTTACGAGCCGTCGCAACTCCTTTCTGTGAGACTTGAGCTCTCTTTCCTGTTCAGTAAAGATTTGAGTTGACATTTTGAGGATCCCACTGACGTCTATGGGATGCCCCATAAATGAAACAGGATTTCACTTCGTATCCCAGAGGACAAGTGCCCCATTGCGTCGTACACCCATCGAAGCCAAGCATCGAGCTATTGTGTACGTATTTATCTGTGGTTTATTTAACGACGTTAGCTCAGACGATGAAATGTCGGATTAGAGAATGTTTAAAGCATAATGAATTGGAATGTATTTGGAAGGAAGCGGGTGGTAGACGAATTTAAGTTGTTTTCACTATTTGCCTGTAGGGAATTAAGAAATCCATAACACTCCTCAGGATAACTGGTTTCCGGGTCTGTATTTAAAGCTACGACCTCCAGGATACGTAATAGGAGTTTCGACTGTTGGACCTGGACTTTTGGATAATTCTGTATTCTTCCGCACATAGTGCTTGATGCAGTGATAACATAATATTGGTGCTTGGAAGTTTTTCCGTCATGATTCTTATGAATTTTGTCGTAAAATGAATCATGCCATACTTTCTTCGATAGTTTGTGAGGTAGTATACGAACTGCTATTTTGAGCTGAATGTGATAGATAGGTGCCTTTTCATAATCCCATATATTTGATCCTGTTACATCCTTTGGGATGTATCCAGAGGGAATCATGTTTTTGTAACTACAGGTGTCCCAAAAATATATGTACACGCAAGGTTAATATTTCGTATTACACCATTTTGGTGGCATTCTGTATGTATAGCCTAATTTTGAATCCACGCCAAAAATTGTTTATTTAAGACTATTATTATTATTGTTGACGAAGGCTTTTGTAAGCAAATTCATTTAGTCATATTTTCTAAAGGTTGGATTGAATCTCTATAGTGCCGTATGTTTCAGTCATGATGTGTAATTGTCAGATAGAAGAGACGATTGATGTAAAAGCTGTTTCAAAGAATATTCGTGATGTATAGTTCAGTTCGCTCCCGTTTTCGCTGAACCTCGATAATAAATGACTCTCTGTGCTCTACAACTGCTTGTTTCAAACAGAACATTGGAACTTACGCAACATTTACCTGCTTTATAGAGCAAAAAGTTAATGGACGAACGATCAATTAGGGAGCAGCTTAACGAGAAATTTGAATGCAGTTTCGACGCTAAGGTCATTTAGTTTAAGTCTTAAATTTTCCGTGCTGAAGGGGGGGGGGGGTGAGGTGAAGTTTGTGGAATTATAAATAGGCTTATAAATACACAGGAATGAAATAGGGAGAAGAAGAAACATTTTATGATTATTGAAAATGAAATAAAGAGGTGAAAACTTCATAAATGACACGTACTTTATGAAATGAATCATGAACCGATTTATTTTTGATTCCATAAATTAATGTAATACTTTATGTAAACACTGATAGGTGAAACAAAGTAGCTTAAATGCTAGGCGCGAGTAAAGGATAGAAGTTTGATTAATATATAAATATATTCTTAGTGTATTAATCCCATCAGAAATCCGAATATAAAAAAATTACGTTATTTATGAATTTCGGTGATAAATTGTGAAAGAATTTATTATTTATTATTATTATTTACTTCAATCATGTAAAATTTATTACAGTTAATATTATTAGATTTTTGACCTCGTGAATATTTGGTGGTAGAATAACTTACCGGTGACCTTATAAGACATTAGAGAAGTTGACGAACTTGATTTTTCTCTCAATTTATCTATCTTTCAACACAAAATTTCGTGTATGTGTAAATAATGTTACATTCTAGTGAGAGGCAAGAATATTTTTCGTTATATTTATTTCTAGCATTAAGGCACCTGAAACCAGAAAATCTCAAGATGCCGTCAATTACAAAACCCTGTGCGTTGTTGGTGCATGTGTTTAAGAGCTGAAGGCTCGGTGGGAAAATGTAATAGCTGTTTTAACGATCTTGAGAAACATGTAGTTCTCACTCTAAACCAGCTTGGTTTTGTAATGGTAAAGTGCGTTGTTTTCTTCGCGGTACGGACTAAATTATTAAATATAATTTAGACGAGTTGTTAATATATTAATAACTATTCACTCTTCGCCGGATACTTTGTACCGCTGAGTTAGGTTAAAATGTGTGACCGAGTGATTTCATTGTGCATAGATGTGTGATTTCTCTTGGGTCTGAATATAGATAAGCTTTAATAATTTAAAAACAGTTTGACACATTGACATGACAGCCGATGTCTGTGAAACGAGAATTTATGTTTGTATGTTCAATGGAGAGTAAACTAAATATGGCATTGACGATTACACTCATGTGGTCCGGCCGGGGTGAGGGGTGGGGGGGTGCAGAATAGCGCGATATTTGATTCCCCTTTGCAAGCAGGACATCGGGGGGGGATTGAAACAAATGAAGCACACTATTATCATTTATATATTATCAGAGTGTGTCAGTGAAGAGGTTCTTACAATTATGTTTGGAGTTTTCAGTTAATCATTTCAAACGACAGAGGTAGTGTTATTCTTCTGTAGCACGTAAAACCAGCCAGCTACCTCTACAGAATCTCAAGGAACAGAAATTTCCCCTCTTCTATAGATTTTATTCTTGTACACGCCTCGACCATCTATTTGTTCTTAATTTGACTCCAAAACCGAAGATCGTTAGCGATTACAATGACGAGAATGACTGTAAAGATTTATATGAAATTTGATATGGCGGTTATATCATTAACGGTTATCCCAGACTCGTTGTTATAAATCTTATACAGTCCGTAATAACAGCACGATGTATGTTGGAATTTGTACAACTTCCATATTCACTAACATGACGGAGGCAGTAAGCTCCTCCGAAACGTCGGATAGTTTCTGCCAGGCTACACGGTGGTACATCCCAGAAAGTTTGCATTTTTACACTTGTTTATGTGAAAACGCAGAATTTACAGATTTTTTTAAAATATTTTCATGTAAATGAATATTGCATTAAGCAGGAAAATCATTGTTAAAACAAGTTTGTAAATAAACTATCAACATAACAAAGTAAATTAATAAAATGTAGATAGAAGCGGTCTAGCGGTTAGAACGCTGGCCTTGAAATCCTGGGGTCTCGGGTTCGATTCCCGGCGGTGCCCGAATTTATAACTTGTGTTGGGCAAGGCCGTGGTCTAGGCAACACGGAGTTTTCCTCCGGGCATCCCAACAATTACTCCATTCACACACAGAAGAAGGCAATGGCAAACCACTTCTGGATCATCTGCCAAGAACGTATATGAACAGGTCCCAGTCCGAGAAAAGGATGGAAGGATCCTGTTCATATGGACCTGTCCTCAGACAGAACACTACAAATAATAAAAAAAAACTGTGCATGTAGAACGCATCCTTTAGGTACAACTAAGATGGACGGAAGACATGTCAGATTAAAGAAACACGCAAGAGTTACAACACTGTTATAGAAATATATCGAACGAACAATATGACCTATAGAAGACACACTCCCATACGTAGGCATGTTACATCATTAGTAATTACTTAGGAAACACGCAATGCATTTATAAGTATCTAAAATTATGCGCTATACTGAAACCATGTTTATTACATAGATGCTATCTTCTGAGTTGTCGTTTTGTGTAGCCTGGTAGAAGTTTACCGACGTGTCAGAGATTTTTGCAGCCTCATTGCCTTGATGATGAAGGCAGAGAGTACCTCCGAAACGTCTATAAACTTCTTCTAGTCTACACGGCCGTACAACCCAGAAGATAGCCATGCAAACCTTAAATCCTACTGTGTTTATTACGTAATTAGATAAACACTTCCATAGAGCACAGGTATATTACTGACTATAAACGTAAATGCCAAGGGTAATATCTTCCGGTGAAGTACACACAATTTCCTGATGTCCGCTGCTAATTTTCTCATTGCGATATATTTATTTATTTAAGATTTATTTAACGGTACTGTCACTATCTCAGAATATATGTCATTGAATGATGGGATACATTAATGAATAATTAATTGGCAGTGTTATTTAATGACGGAGTCATGACCCGATTTTTTAAGTCATATCCCGGCATTTGCATGAACGCAGTTTTGATAATGATGAAATTTCTCAGTCAGGATAGCCGACATCTGGGTCATATTTGAACCCAGGACCTCCCGAATACGAAGTATGGTCGCTAATTACTTTACTGCGACTTTTAAATGTGATTGGAAATTCTAATTTTTTAAATTAAGACGTCACATAGTCGTTTTAGACCTTCGTAAGATGTGTTTTCAGAGTTTACGGAAAAGGTCGACTATTAAACTTTTCAGTTACTTGGTTCGAACATATATTTTGTAAGGATTCACTCCCTTGATGTCGTATGCAAGAAAGAAATTTAAAATTAGTATAAATGTCATGACTATACACTTCCAAACTCCTAAAATATCTGCATGAATTCAACTACATTATTTGTAAAGAAATTTCATCATATATCTCATCATATGACTTCTTTCAATCAAAGCAACGTACTGAAATTCGAAGCATTTTTTCCGGTGAACAAGACGACAAAAATTAAATATTTAATTAAATGTCTGCATCGTAAAAAATATATGTAAGAAACTGCGACGAGATGTTGAACATAACTGAGAAACCTGTGGTTTCTTTTCAATAAAGTTATATGCGTGGAGAAACTTAAAATTATTTCCTCAATCCATGGTCGATCTGGAAACTTGTGTGTATCCTTGGGTCCGGGAGGAGCTTGTACTATCGATCATCTGTGATGTCAAATTGTCCTCCATTTCCCACATGTACTATAATCGTTGCCAACAAGCACCTCTCATTCAGAATGACAGATGTGGTGTTAGCCTGTAACACCGTGTTACTGCCAAGTGCGTTCCTCTTCCTGTGAACGGCGCGTCCCTAATCGCATATCAACAGGATGACCCACTTCATTTCTGTTCAGAAAATGGCCACGATTTAGATGCCAGCATTTGCAGACTCCAACGTTGATCGACCTATCGCTGTAGAGTGTCAAATGTTTGTTTCTCTTTATGCGGGTCAGTGGACCACTGCTATCTTTGTACAATCTCTTCTTTTTTTTCAATATCTTATATTACAGGGTATACACAAAAGAATGGCGCGGTTTCAAAAGTTAATAAAAAGATTATTTCTCACCTGACGGTGTATGTTGTGCCCGTCTAAGGTTAGAAATAATGTTTTTATTAACTTTTGAAACCGCACCATTCTTTTGTGTACGAGGTGCGATCGAAAGGTTTCAAGACTGCGCGTATAAAAACCCGTACACTTATCTCAGGTATTAAATTCATCCATCACCCTCGAAGTAGTTCCCCTGGGAGTGAACACAACGATCCCAGCGCCGCTGCCAAGCCTGGAAGCATCCCTGGAAATCTTTCTTTGTCAGCCTGTCAAGCACCATCTGCGATTCTGCCTGAATCTCTTCTATCGTCTCAAATCTCCTTCCCTTTAGCTGAATTTTCATCTTTGGGAAGAGGAAGAAGTCACACGGAGCTTAGAAAGGAAGTTGGGGTCGGTTCTTGCAAGATCTTTGAGCTCCTGACAAACGAGAAGTCGATTCTGCTTCTGGTCCTCAGACAGGATGCGTCGCATGTGGAGTTGTTCCTTTAGAATCAGCTGACAGGTCCCATAGCCTATCCCAACAATGTCGCACAAGTCGTTGATGGTACGACGTCGATCTTCGTGAATGGCCTGCCGAATCTTCGTAACATTTTCGGGCGTTGTGCTCGAAGATGGTCGTCCAGAACGCTCGTCATCATCGACAGAGGTTCGGCCATTTTTAAAACGTGAATGCCACACAAAAGTTTGTGCACGACCCATTGCGGACTCCCCAAATGCTTGCTTTAGCATTTCATAGGTTTCCGTAGCCATTTTGGCGAGTCTTTGGCAAAATTTGATGCACACGCCATTCCGAAATCGCAGGAGGGTCGGTGTAATGCACTACCAAAACGCCCGTAACTAAGAAACAAATGCTAATTCGATGATGCCGGCTGGCACACTGATTCACTATGAATGTAGGCCGCACCCCCTAGCGGCAGAAGCTCGTACTACATCCGGTTCGCCCTCTATTGACACAGTCTTGAAACTTTCCGATCGCACCTAGTATACCCTGTACATTGCTGAACCATCTTCTTTTTGGTCATCCCATAAGGCTCTTTCCTTCAAACCTTGTTATTTCCGTTCTGTTTACATCTCAAATCATTTTCCCTTCTCCGTTTTAAAATCTATTATTACACATTTTCGACTTAATCCTGTTCTCTAAAATCTGACATAATCCTAACCTACGTGCGTAAAAGCGTGGCTTGACCGTAGTGCATGAATTTGCCACCATCAGAAGTGCTGTAGTGTTAGGAAAGCGTGTTCTACACTAATCTCATTCTCTCCCCTGCCATTAGCTTAAAATGTCCAAGATTCCAGAATCTTGCTTTTACACGAACAATACATATGAATGTTAGATAGATTTCTATGTTTATTCATATGTATGTAGGCAGTATAATTCAATCCATGTATCATTTCCCTAATGCATTCGAACATACGCATGCAATGCTGTATGTTTAAAATCGGCTCAGCTGGTTTAATTCCTAGCTTGTGGAGGCTCACATCTGTCATGTTTGAGTCGCAAAATCCACGAGTCGAATCTATTCCAACGTGAGGGATTTTTTTTTTCATTGCTATGGGCGAGAGATTGTATGTATGTCTGATTCTAATAGAGGACACACATTACGACTATTTGTGGCATGCGTGCCATTAAGATTAAAGCCAGATTACAATTTTGATTTTGCTATCGTGTTTGAAGTTCCGTCTGCTTTATTCATTAACATCGAGGCTTACCCTAAGCCCCGTTCTCAGTGTGTACTTACATTTTAAATTTTCGAAAAATGCTTTCTTCCAATGCCTGGTAGTTAACCTAAGAGTAACTTGGGTTTTATGTCTGGAAGTTTTGTCTTTCTGAAGAAGAGGTAAGCTTACCATTAAGAGTTTAGTATCTTTTTTCTCATTTAGTAATAAAAAGACCTGGTTTCAGGGCTGCATAGGGAGTCCAGATGGTGGTGTGAATAAAAAATCTCCATAAAATCTGCCCATAAATCAATTTTATTCATGGATCAATAACCGTGAAATGGTGTGGCTGTATAGAATTTATTATTCACACATTCCAAGTCACGTCAATGTCTCGCTAGCCACTGGCTGTTTCAGTACACCGCGGTTGAGGTGCGTCGGTGTAGGGGCGGGGGGGGGGGGGAGACTAAACTATACAGTACCGGATCTAGGTGATAAATTGATTTAGCGAAATCTGTCGATTGTTGAAAGTAGTCAGTCGATAGCTTGTATCCAGCAGAGCGATGAAATAACCTTGGCTCCCTGCCCTCTCCTCACGAAGGCTTCATCCATCTTTGCGCTGTTAATAAGGAGACACACGCAGCACCTGCGGCCATCTTTTTGCGTTCAGTTGCCTTCATATTTTATTCATCAGTGCGCTGTGAAATGTAATGTCCAGTAATTTCACGCGGCCTTCTGAGACTCCCGTCAGAAAGGAACGAAATCTGCAAAAAAAGGAGATATCATTACAGTATTTCTACTTGGCAGGTAGATACCAAGGTTTCGGAGAAACATACTGCCTACATCTTCAGGAATGAAGTGAAGTTACTGGCAAGTGGGTAGTTTATTTAGGGTAGTGTAAGGACTAGACTAGTGGTAAATGGCCAATCAGAGTCGAGGACGATGTGTTCTAGGCCAGTTGGGGGGACTCCATGCAGGGACTCAGAAGACAAGTTTGAGGATAAAATAAATCGCTTCAACCCGGAAAATAGAGACAGAATGTTCATTTCCGAAACACTGATATCTACAAGAAGAACAACATTGAAAGGTTCATTGATGAATAAGTAAATGGAAAGTATCTGAAAGGAACCGGCCGTGGACTGATTTAATATACTATCCTGGAATTTTTCTGGAGGGACTGAGGAAATCGAAGAAAAAGTCGGTCCAGATAGTCGGTCGAGTTGAAATTTGAACCGGAGAGGTCCCCAGTATGAACCAGGGTGGACAATAAATCGGTCGCCATTTTTTTCTAGTTTCAGTTTGTTGTAATACGCGATGCATTAAATTAAGAAGGTTTTATTATATTTCGACATCTTGTGGGAGAGTTTCGTGTGATATGATGATGTTTGCATTAAAGTAGAAAACCTGCCTATAGATGGCATAAGTGTGGAGTCACGTCGCCGATTATAATATAATTATAATAGCTAATTGGCTATCTCATGTGTTGACGGAAAGTTCTGTACATATTTTTAGTGAGGAACCGGAAACTGATTCTTTTACGTTACTGGTTGTTAATGACGTATATAAATTCGCGAAAAACAATGTATTTCGGAGTGGTATTAACGTTGCTGGAACGAACTTAACCTGACTGTTTTAATATAAATTTCTTACTAACTGTCTCTTCTCTCTTTTTTTCATCAGGGAGTTTGCTTGCAAAAAGCAGTTTTAATTAAAAATGTTTCATGGTTACGTAGTTTCACATTTCACTTACAAACTTGACTGCCTTTACAATTTGGAAAGGTTGCTGCAAAAAAAAAAGTTGATATTCTCATCTGTTACTACAACGAAACTTTCTGAGTAAATTCAAAAGTTCGTAGTATATTGTATGCTTTGATAAATCTAGTGTGTTTACGTACCATAATCAATTGGTTAACTGTTTTAATGTATGTGTAAGTTCTTTACATAAACAGATATTGGCTGCCATGTGTCTGGCCATCTATCCGCCAATTTAATCTGAAATACTTCTTGGTATGATATAAGATATTGTAGATGCGTCATATTGTGATTTATATAGTATTAAAAATATATTAAAATTAGCCGTCAATCACAATATAATATTATTAAAAGATTAAAATATCATTTTACGTTCCCTATCGAGTACTCGATTTACATGTGGAACATACACGACATGTTTCGGCTATATATAGCCATCATCAGGTGTTATGTATTTAAACTTTTCACTGAATTACTGATTTTTTACTGATTTTTAATGATTTTTAGTCTTCATTTTTCTTATGATGTTCTAGTCCTTTATATTGTTTCTTCATTCGTTGTAGTATCACAGGTCACTAATATGTTTGTATTTCGTATTTCGTATTGATGTCAATGTTTTGTATATGGACCAAGAAGTAATATCGTATCAGGTTTATAAGAGATCGGAGATGTACTGTACTGTATTGGATCATGGCTGGTATGCTTTGATTAAATTTTGTATTTGAGGTGTACAGTAAAGCTTTGTGACGTTTATCGTTTTTATTTCAATTTTACCAGTGAAACTCTTCCTTAGATGACGGTTGAGTCTAATTAATCCGTTTTAATAATATTAGCGGGATAATCGACTCTTGATATTTATTTACCAATCGTGTAAATTATTTCGTCTTAGTTTCTGGGAGATGATGCACAAAGATAGAATAACGCATTTTGTAACAATTGAGGGAACATTTTTCGATATTGTAAATATTTAACGACATTAGTATATGGGAAAATACTTTATGAAATAACGGAGAGAGGTGTCTTTATATCTCAGCGTTTGCGTGGAGGCACTGAGGAAAACCACAAAGGAGCTCAGTCAGAACAGCCTGTCTCCAGGTCGAGATTTGAATCTTGAGTACAAGGCGATGGCCGTATACGAAGGGTAATTATCGGTAAGTTTTATACGACAAAGCAGAGATTTAAATATACCCAGCGCCCATTTGCCGTTCATCTGACCTTATCGGACACAGGTACATCGACAGACGAACTTTAATAGTCTCTGACGAAGAGAGTAGGCCGATAAGCCAATAATGCTTGTTCTATCCGCGGTCCTCCTGGGAGTTCGTCCTGTTACTTCGATTTCCCTTCGCTGGTGCTGAACCTCCGATGCGAGGGGAAATAATTTTTGAGTTCAAGAAGGCCGAAACGTGGTCTAATTAGCTATGTAGTTATAATGAAGGCTTGACACTCAATTTCAGTTTGGCTTTGTGTAAATCTTGCACGATTTCAGTCTGAAGCTGCCCCACTGTACAGTTATTTCGAATTGTTGTCAGTCTCTGTCGCCTCTAGCGTCATCTCTTGTTCGTCTTCATAACTAAGCCTCCAGTTGCCTGACTGCAATCTAGGAAACATTTAATCGTATTTGCCTTAGGCCTACGTTCGTGTCCTCATGAGTCCTCGGGCACATCCTCAGAATCTGGTTCGAACTAAGTAAATTTGTTCGCTAATGTTACGGTACTTAAAGCCATCTCTCATATCCGCTATTTTGTATGCTTAGAGCGATCGCCAGATGTTAATAACTAACGCCTACCAGTTAAAACAACAGGTTACATTAGTTAAAGCAGTGACATTTCTGACAAATCCATGAGTCCTTGGTTCGGATTTAGGAATTGTCATCGAAAATTTGTTTTCATGAAAGGGAAGTAACTGAGTTGGGAACTTTATAATTTGTAGTATTCCCCAAATATTATTACAGTGACGAGAATAACTGACTGGACATGATGACAGAGTTGAGATATGTAAGCACAAATTCAGTCAGAAAACTTGAAGGAAAGAGACCACGTGGGTGACCAGTAGCTACAAAGGAATCAAATGTAAATATGTCTTATGGAATCAATTGGCCCACAGTTCATTGCTGTTGTGAACAAGGTAAAGTATTTTGGACTTTTTTTTGTAAGGATACTTACTTTCGAAAGCTGGGGATAATATTAAAAAAAGTACTTCTAGCAAACGAGGTTGATGTTATATTAATGTGTGTGTGTGTGGTAGATTCTATGCCCTTTGGGCACAGATACACGTGAAATTAGTATTTTTAAAGTATTTTTCAATACCTTTGTCATAAATGTAAGAAGAAACAAATCAACTGCTGTTTGTAATCTCAATGTCAGCGAAAGAATTCTCATCTCCTGCTTTCAATTTCTGCTTTATATATGTATTTCTCGTACTCGTATTTCTTTTAACGTACGCGGTATGTGGGATCTGATTTCAAGCGCGCTGTATCGATTGTTATTGCCTTGCCCCATCTCCGCTAAGATGGTCAGCCCACACACTGCACCCCCACATTTACACAAACTGTATAAATTATTGGCGCATCTTAAAAAAAGATGGATGGTCTCTTATTTAGATACGTGAGTAAAAAAAGAGACAGCTTCTGTGTGAGAGATGCTGGATCGCCCATCAATCTATTTTCACGAGCTATCTCTCTCTGCTCGTGCTATTACAGAATCGAAACGTGACGTATAATTCACGATCCGCGCGATGTTTGTGGCGGACGGACCCCTCCACAGTAATTTTTTTTAACGCGTGGCTCCGTCCATTCTACATCGTCAGTGTTACTGAATATTCATTCACTCGTATGTACGGTCATGTAACTTATCCCGATCACATTTAAAATGCAGCGAGGTCATTACAGAAGAAAATTGATTTCGAGAATCTTCTTAAGAATTAGATTTTCTGGTGGAGTTGCTAAAACTTTCCAAAGAGTGTGATTTGTGATCTGTTGTCCTAGTCAGACAAGCGAAGTTTTCTGCTGTCTCGTTCAATAAATTTCTATTTTTTTTTGAGCAAATGTTAAATAAGAGACAGCGAAATTCGTCTGCTTTTAAGAACCGTAAAGCTATGATAACCTTGAAATGATTCATTATACTTTAAAAGCAAAATATTTGAGGAAATATGTGCACCGTTGAGCGTTTATGAAATGTGATTAAATAATTCATATTATTCATTCAGAATAAATGTGTTATTTATATAAGGTATTGTGATTGAGGTAATATAGAAATAACGTTTGAAAGGTAATATGGAAACTCTAATTTCGTGTAGCATTTTTATACTTGTCATTGGTGTGCAATGTGTAGTTTGTCATTTTACCACAGATATGTTGAATACCTACATTACAATCGCTATTCTGCCAAGATGCAATGTAATTTATTAAATGTCTTTATGCCATTCATTGAATGTGTATGTATAATTTCTAGATACTGTGTATGCAGTTGGACATTCGCCTACGCCCAAATCCCTGATGACATAATCTGTAGGCTTCTATGTGCCTCCTGGAACCGTACATGAACGTGGCTAGACCATAATTAAAATACACCACAAATATAAATTTAATCAACACACCTTTGGTGTCCTATAACTGCTGATGCTGGAAACTTAATAATGTTTTATGACAACAGGAAACATGTTTATATAAAATTCCAAAACTGTAACCTAACAGCAAATATTGATCATTTTCTACTTTAAAAATAACATGAAATTGAAAGTCATATATTTTGTATAGTTTAATGCAGTTATTGAATAAAACTTTTCTTGGATATTATCCATCGCCTAGTAAATATAAAACGTAAAACGACGTTTCGGAGATGGGACTCTATCTCCATCTTCAGGTTCCTACACAGTTGGGCCCACTAGATAGAGCTAATCCCTATCTCCGGACCTTAATGCAGTTATGCAAATTAATTTGGCGATGAATATTGAAGTGCATTGGAACTTCAACGTTCTTTACTCGCCGCACCCCTGGCTGGCATCGGCTTCACCACTACATGAATTTGACCTAACCTAACACAACCCTAACTAAAACCTTACCTAACAAATCTTAACAATCTAACACAACATTAAGCTAACCAAACAAAGCATCTTAGCCTAACCACGTCGAAATGATCTTGAACACTTCAAAGGCCTTTGTTCCACAACTCTTGTACTGACATTGCCTTGACCTAACCTTGACCTTACCTTGACACGAGTGTCGTCATTCAGAGACCTACAATTTGTTAGAAATAAGCGTTAGAATAAATTTCATTAAATTTGTCGTAAGATTGGGCGTATTACAGATGAAAATGATAACATGTTCGTATGTTAGGAGGAAATATTGTTGAATCTCCTTCGGTCCGTGGACCACACGTTTAAACCTGTGGCATCTTTACCATCCCACAGACACACACATTGCATTAGCACGTTTCATAAATTGTATTAATTACTGTATTTTAGAGGAATGGCAATAGTCTATTAAAGTAGCCTATGTAAGGTGTGACAGGCAGTTGTATTGGATTTCTGTCATTTATTTTATGAAGCTTTCATTATCTCAGGCTATAGAACGTCCAATGATTAGGCTGAATAATGAACTTTAAGGGATGTGCAAACCAGTGTCCGTGATAAAATTCTGGCCACCTCCACGACATTTGTCTGGGGGGGGGGGGGGGGACTTGGAAAAAACACGACAATATTTGAGGCAGTGTAGCCCGGTTTGTGAGCCGAGATTTGAACTGGGGACGATTGAGTGATAACCTGTCGAACTTGACGTTCGTTCTATATTTTAATTATTGTTAAAAAAAACCGGACTATGCATGGTGTAGGAACAGGTGTCTTGTTTAGCTGCAGGCTGTTGTATTGATCGACCTGGTTGGAGGACGCCCTGAGACAGAGATACGTAGCCCCTGCCCTTATCTGATGAGCTTTTCTGCTAAGAAACAAAAGACGTGACTCTTAAAAATAGAAGTGATGAGTACCATAGGAAGCGTCTTTTTTCAGCTCTCGTATCAATAGAATTGACCCATAGCAACTTACGTGCGTCAGCCACATTCATGTATCTATTAGACGCTGAACTCGTTACCGATATTGCTTTGATATCACATGTTCATTTGAATTGTAATCGTTGCTATAACACAGGTATGTGCGTATGCCATAACTAACTAACTAACTAACTAACTAGATGGCTTACCGAACCCGAAGGTTCATCACCGAATTAACCAAAGCCCTCCACCGGACCCTGTCCTGGGCCAACAGAATCCAGTTTCCTTCAACTCCTATCTCCCATAGATCCCGCCTGAGATTATCCTCCCATCTACGTCTAGGTCTCCCCAGCGGTCTCTTCCCTTCTGGTTTCCCAACCAGTACCCGGTGCACACCTCTTGTCCCATCCATGCGCGCTACATGTCCCGCCCATCTCATTCTTCTCGACTTAGTCACCCTCAAAATACTGGGGGAGCAGTACAGATTTTTAAGCTCGTCATTGTGCAGTTTTCTCCACGCCCCATCGTCTTCCGTCTTAGGCCCAAATATCCTCCTCAACACCCGATTCTCAAACACCTGCAATCTATGTTCGTCCCTCAGAGTGAGAGACCATGTTTCGCACCCATACAAAACAGCAGGCAAGATTATTGTTTTGTATACTTTAATTTTCAGGTTCTTAGAAATCAGACGGGAAGACAAAATATTTTGAACTGAGAAGTAGCAAGCATTTCCGGAATTTAGTCTCCTCCTAACTTCCTCACGAGTATCATTTTGATTTGTTATTGTTGTTCCCAAATATTTGAACTTTGTAACCCTTTCAAAGGATTTATTAGCCACCCTAAGATAATTTTTCCCGCCTGTCTTCTGATGACGAGATACTAACATGTACTTAGTTTTTTTCTGAATTTACTTCCAGCCCCACTTGTCTACCAGCCTCTAGTAAAAAGGAATTTAAATATCTACGCCGTAAGGAGACGTTCTGTCTTTTTATACGTCTCTTAACGTTCCTAGGAAATGTCTTAAACCTTAATACTTCAGGCCCGAACCTTAAGATGAACAGAAACTAGTTGAAGTATGTAAGGTTATGTGATGTTATCAAGTATCTCCCTGAAGAATATTATCTCCGTGATTGTCGTTTGGATGTTACAGAACCTTTGTTTTAACTCGATTTGAAATAGGACGCAGCCAACTGTAATTTTACTTACTTGAATCAAAAGTAGTTCTCGGAGGAAATTTGATGCGTTTGCTTTACAATAGATGTCAGTGCTGGAGTTAGTCTACGTGATGTAATTCGTCTCACTCAGTTTGAATAAACATCTTACACTTCTAAATCGCGCTGTCATTATCACATTTAAAATGATAGATTACGATTATTACAGTGCAGTACTTAGTTTACCGGCCCAAAATTGTAAATATACATTGCAATTTTTCATATCACAAATAATTCGTCACGTAGCTAAACGAAGTGGCCAACCAACAAACCACATGTTGATTGAAGTGTTGCGTTTTAAAAGCAGCGCTCTGTGGTTAAATACTGTAGGACAGTCACCACCCCCAGATATAATTTCACTTCAACTCTGTACCCCTAAAGTTGTTGGTGTATAATTCAAGTTATATATAGTATATAATCTACATCTAAAATAAATTAAATAAATTACGTTACTGATTATTCAGTGTTTATCATAAAATAATATATATATTTTTTAAATTTCACGTACCCCCTAAGATGTCTTCGCGTATCCCCGGGGGTACGCGTACCCCAGGTTGAAACCACTGATCTAGATCAGTGGTATTCAACCTTTTTTGTTCGCGTACCCCCAGATATAATTTCTCTTCAACTTTGTACCCCCAGAGTTGTTGGTGTATAATTCAAGTTATACATAATATATAATCTACATCTAAAATAAATTAAATAAATTACATTACTGATTATTCAGTGTTCATCATAAAATAATATATAGATTTTTTAAATTTCACATACCCCCTAAGATGTCTTCGCGTACCCCAGGTTGAATACCACTGATCTAGCTCAGTGGTATTCAACCTTTTTTGTTCGCGTATCCCCAGATATAATTTCTCTTCAACTTTGTACCCCCAAAGTTGTTGGTGTATAATTCAAGTTATACATAGTATATAATCTACATCTAATATAAATTAAATAAATTACATTACTGATTATTCAGTGTTTATCATAAAATAATATTTTTTTTTTAATTTCACGTACCCCCGGGGGTACGCGTACCCCAGGTTGAATACCACTGCTGTAGGACATTGTTGAGTTGCGATTGTGATATATTTTTAAATATATCCTGTATCAGTGTAAACTAAGGTAATCAATAATTTACTTTAATGCATTTTTAAAAATTGCAAAATTTATATTAATCACAAAACTAGATTCTGTCTTATTTGGTTTTCGTTGTTAGCACTCATTCGCCAGTCGCCATGTTTGATACCTGTGCCATCTTCTGTAGCTCCTCACAACCTGCATTAATTAGAAAAGGAGTAAAGGCTAGAACTAGATGCAAGATATCCTGCTTCAAGAATGACTTTCTGCGGAATAAGGGGAATAAATTAGAAGAGTCAGATGTGCAAAAGAGAGGGTGGGTGGACAATAAAAGAGAATAAAATACTACGTCTGTGTGGAAGGAAAGCAGGATGAAGCATGAAAGGTATAAAAAAGCACGATGAGGAGATGAAAAATACAGAAATTGAGGTTTAAGTGCGTAAATTCTGACAGAGACGGAAAGTTCAAGAAGAAGACTGGAAGACAAACGAAGAGGGAGAGAGATGCTGACAGATGAACTTTTTTGTGCTACGAAAAGAGGTATAAAATACGATTTGTCTTTTCCAACAACATTGCCGTTTTGTCGTTATATATACGACGACGAGACGAACGAAATTGGATTAGATTCTCTATTACTGTATGTGCCACTGTTTTCACATGACCATTTCTCAGGTCATTCATTCGATGACCAATAAAACTACGTACTTTCATTCTTTTGCTTCCAAACAAATTATATCAACGTTTCAGTATAATATCCGCAGTCATTTGTCTTGTCTTGTGGTTTAATACCATCTGTAACGTAGGCACCTTCACTGTTTATTAACTTTTACCATGCAGAAAGTTCTTTTTTGTTCTCCACGTGAACGAAGCCAAGTCTTTTTGACGGTTCTGCACGCAAGGGTTTCTGCATTCTGTCATTCTCTCTCATTCTTTGTGTGCTAAGAAAATGTTAATCTACCATTCTGCTAGAAGTTTATTATATCTCTTTATTTTTCCTCAAAAATATTTCTATGCGATTTGTGGCTTTATCGATTTTTTTTTGTGTGTTCAAAAATTACCATTTCTTGAGATTCTTCTGTATTGTGGGACCAGGTTTATTTAAGTGAAATGACACTTTCGTGGTATATCTTTACTTCTAAAACCGTCTAGAATCTACCGGTGTATTGAATTAAATTCAGAATGAAAATTCGTGTCGAATTAACCCTGGTCTAAATAATAATAAATAATTCAGTCCGCACCGCAAAGGAAACACAATAGTTCGCCATTTTTAAAATGAGTTGGTCATTACTGTCTGACTGCGATAATTATAAGAAGCAAGAAAGCTCACTCGTGTGTAAGATGCAGATTTATTTATTATTAAAGCAAATCGTACCACTGGGCATTGAAGCATTAATATTACTGCATTTGTGGAAATGTATATAACGAAGAAAGTGGTAGGGAAAGACGATATCGTCTCGTTTTGCTAGGTGTTACCGCATCCAGTTCCATGATTTTTGTTCTTAATTGTTCGCCTGTTATATTCTTCTCTCTCTCTCTCTCTCTCTCTCTCTCTCTCTCTCTCTCTCTCTCTTAAAACTGACTTCGTTCTGTACGATCCGGAATCTTTTACGTTATACGTTATTACTTCCTTACAGTCACTGTGATTAAAATAAGGATGTTCCATTTGCTGTGTTAATGTCGGTCGTATTAATAAGGTTTATTGGGTATTAAAAAATATGCAGCCACGTTCATTCACCAAATTGTGGATTTCTGTAAACTGGCTTCATCGCATTGCTGTCTTTAGTATTGATACCAAGAGAATGATTTAAGTCTTGTCTTGGCAAGAAAATTTTGCAAATATATGCATTTAAGATTCAGGATCCTTAAGAAGCAGTAGAGATTATAACAGCTGGCGAAATCAGGAAACGATTTTGATGATGATTTGTAACTAGATGTAATAATTTTTATATTAAGATTCATAGGGAATTTTCAGATCGTATTATATTTTATTTAAACCGATAAAATGACGGGACTAAATGCAACGCCCGAAACGTCGTATACATCAAAAATGTTTAAGGCAATGAATACGCTAAAGACATTGTTTGTAGACCTGTAATAAATAATTGTCGCAAACCTTGAGTGAATGAAGCATGCATTTAGCAGTTTTGTCAAGTAGAATTACACAGCCCTCATCGTGTAGAACACTATTAGCACTTATGACAAGAGAGCTAATCAGAATGGCATCTCAGCTGTACGTCGTTCTCCACTTCAACTGCATTATTGAATTTAATGCGCTGAGCTGGAAGGACAAAAATGCAGTCTGCGTCTGAAACCAGACTTGGCTGTCAACGTGACGGAGGAACTGTTTCTAAGTTGACTCCGTTGGCATTCTGACGGCACAACTACGAACCTAAGCACCATTAAATTAAACTCCAAGCTGTGATATGAATTTGCGAGAGTGATAGGTAACGTAGCGAGAGGAAGATACGTTATTTAACTGTGAGATGTCAAAGAGTGATGTAAACGGTAGAATTGCCTCGTGTATAAATTCAGCTTCAAGGAGGGGTTCAGATAAACTTCCACGGGTTGTACGTATTAGCATCAGATAGACGAGAGTGGTCAGCTTCGTTATGTGGTCGTTTTAACCCAAGGGAAAACATACACGCAGACGCCAACTGGTCAGTGATGAAAGAAAATATCTTCAGAACGAGTATGTGCTGTATCATCCTACACCATAAAGTCGGTTAAACTCAGCATTTTCAACGTTTTTGGGCCCTACACACTCACTCACTTAATCAATCAATCACTCACTCAATCAATCAATCCAATCAATCACACACACTCAACCACTCACTCAATCAATCCAATCAATCACACACACTCAATCCAATCAATCACACACACTCAATCACTCAATCAATCCAATCAATCACACACACTCAATCACTCACTCACTCAATCAATCCAATCAATCACACACACTCAATCACTCAATCCAATCAATCACACACACTCAATCACTCGCTCACTCAATTAGTCCAACCACACACACTCAATCACTCGCTCACTCAATCAATCCAATCAATCACACACACTCAATCACTCGCTCACTCACTCAATCCAATCAATCACACACACTCGCTCACTCAATCAATCCAATCAATCACACACACTCAATCAATCACTCACTCACTCACTCACAAGTGAAAACACAGCTGAAAGGGCATTCAACTTTACTGTACTAATTTCACTCTCCGCAGTTTACCAGACTTAAGTTAAGTATACATAAAATAATGTTCATTCAAATTAAATCTGAAGGACGAAGCTGAGCCTGCAGCTAATGCCGTTTTAGTGTTGAGAAAGATTTATTCCTTTTCTGCCGATTTTCATTACGCAGTCGTGAAAGTTTAAGCCGTAAGAAGTTGTTGCGTAAGCCACCGGCGCTGCAGTGTTTTAACCGCAGTTAATTTTGACCGCCTTCCTCCACTTTACTTCGATGGTCTTTATTGTTTCCTCGGCCGCATCTGTCCGCACTCAGCGAGCTGTGAAACAGATCCCACGTGATGTAGCAAGTCCACATTGCCAAAACTTCACTTTAGAAGCTTTAGTAGTTGAAGGAACAGATTTCTGTCTGTATTTCTCTTCCTCAATTCTCCCGTTCCCCAAACCCCCCGATTCTTTTCTTTTTCTCCGTCGTCTCTCGCGTTCCTCTTCGAGATCGTCAGTTGCCCTGAAACAAATCCCTTCCGAGTCTGTTTTTCCGTCCTGATACTGCAGTCTCTCTGAAATTCCGTTCATTTTAACCCTCTTTCCACGTTTTCCAGTTGGGTTCTAGTCGCCACATGACGCTGGGGGTAGTTTTCACCAACCCTTCTGTTGCAATCCCATCTTGATTGGAAGGAGCAACTTCTAATCTCAGCCTGATGATGCCCAACAAAACAACAAGAAAAATCCACCTAATTACAAACTAATTCAACTGAGTGATGGGCCCGCGGTGTGGATCAGCGCAGTAGTTTATACTTTCTCGTCGGATAAAATTAGCAGAGATATTATCGTTTCCAATAACATGGAGTTTCAGGTTTCCACTCAGCTGTGTCTAAGTATCTAGCAATGTTTTGCTGTTCACTTAAAGCTTCGAGGCCGTGGGTAATATTTCTTAACGTGCCGGTATTTTTGGTCGGGAGTAGTTAGCCCCCTGCCGATCCGCAACCTGGAGGACCTTCACTTTTCGGCTATTCGCGAATGTTCATTCAGTATGTTCTAGATTGTCATTTGCAGTCTGAGGACGCTTCATACCTTGATGACAAGTTGCCCACTCTAACGTGATGTTTCGCTGATTAATGTAGGTTATTTCTGCAAAATATTAAATAAAATACGAGAGGTGCTACCACCGCAATTTACTACAGAAATAAAGTATGTATGACTCAAATGGGAATGGTATAAAATTAAATAATTTATTTTACAGTTTTTGTTTATTTATTCGTAATTTTTCTTTTCTTTATTTCACATTTATTAAATCTTGCATAGTTACCTTTCATAAAATAATTTTCTTTCGATATCCACATTACTTATTTGAATTAATTTTCTTTGTTTAATTATTGCATAATCCTGTGCAATTACATTGTGTGACAGCTGAATAGTATTTACATAAATAATCGTTCATTATATTTTTACAAACCCTGACCCTACAGTCAATACTTAACACGAGATTACAAACGTGTACACGGTTTTGTTTTATTGAGTGTTCTGTCTGACGACAGGTCCATAAGAACAGGATCCTTCCATCCTTTTCTCGCACTGGGACCTGTTCATATACGTTCTTGGCAGATGATCCAGAAGTGGTTTGCCATTGCCTTCTTCTGTGTGTGAATGGAGTAATTGTTAGGAGCCCCCGGAGGAAAACTCCGTGTTGCCTAGTCCAAGGCCTTGCCCAACACAAGTTATAAATTCGGCACTCTCCAAAACCCAACGCTTCAGAATCTTTTAATTCGGAGTCAGACCCTGCGTTGCGACGGAGGACAGGGCTTGTTTCAGAAGTATTATCAGGACGCTAAGATCGTATGCGTCTTCGTTTACGAGCAGTTCCTTTCTAGAGGATTACACCGAGGTTATCTCTCCCGCAATAAACTGTCACTCTGAAAACTAGAAAGCTATTAAGACATATTATCTTACATCCCAACCAAGGCGAAAAGGGCTACGTGGCAATAAATGGAACTATTCACTCAACAGAACGTGACGCTCTGCTACAACGTCATTTTATTAGCCAGGCTTCAGCGCCCTCGCAGATTAGGCTAACAGTTGGCTTTTGTCGGGATATATGCCCTGTCAACGTTACGAACTTCGAGAAAAAAAATTAGTGTTTTATTAAAAAACATAATTATTTATATTACGTATGAGAGTCCGTTGTTACCATGGCAACGCGCGTCGTCAGGTTGGAACGGAGACTGCATGTAGCTAAGGTGGATAGCCACGGATATGTTGATTAACGGGTGACGACTGGAATTAAAACAGGAGTTTGCAGCTTGGGGCCTGGTACGTCATAAACTTTAAAGCTGTCCCTGTGGACTAACTTAATTAAGCACTCTGCTATGAAGACGTTTTCAGAAGTGGAAGTATAGCTCCACGAATTCTTATTCTCGCCACTGTTATGGCGAATGGTCAACTTCATTAACCAGCCATTTTATACCCTGCCGAGAGTCTCAGGTACGCGACGGATATGAGGATGCGATGGTAGAACAGCCTGTCTGGATACAGTGCTCTTGCCTGGAATCGAACCACGGTCGTTCAGTCCGTAAACAGAGAAAATCTTACGTATAAAGAAGTCACTACTTGCTGGAAATGTCCGTGTTAGTACAAAGTCTTCCGCATGGCGGATGTCTTAGGAATTTCAGAGAGTTTAATTTCCGGTGATTCTAATTTGATCTCGTATTTGCGAGATTTTAGTCAGAAGTACAATCAGTCTTGTAGGTCTTTAGAGTAACACATGCTTGTATTGAACTCAGATAATAATGGAAACGTTTGCCCAAGAGGATTTGTACAAATTTTCCTCTCTCGCTCTGCGTCTGAAATTGATCTTGATGTTAATTTATTTCAGATATAAATCTATTACTACCGATACGAAACTTTTATTGCGAAGGTAATGACACCGAAGTTCTCATTTACGTATTATTTTTTTATTCTTTTCTCGTTACTTTTGTCGTAGTTCTGAATGATTTGTGTTGAATTTCAAAATTACCGCTTTGAATTTGCACGGAAAGTCTCCTTTAACAGTCAGTACCCTTGCATTTTGTTGTATGGATGTGTTGTGTATGATTTTAACTGATGTTAACAAATTAAAATTAAATTATTTGGTTATTCCGTCAAATCACAATGTATTTAAAATAAGATAATTAAAATATAATTCTGTGTTCCATATCGAATAATCGATTTACAAATAATTTAATTTTAATTTAATAAATCACAATATGACGCAACTACACTATCTTATCTGATGTTAACAAGTTGATCTTTGTAATGGTGAAGAGTTGTGTTTTCTTAGCGGTACGGACTGAATGTTAATATTTAGCCAGGCTTTGGGTTTAAAGGGTTATTATTAGCGTATGAGAAATATGTAATGATGTTAAAATGTTGCCATGCCCTGAAACAGTTGATAAGGACTGTTCCTAAGAATAAATGCATTTTCGCAGAAAAAGAGGTCAAATCTGGATCAGCCCTTACAAGATAAGAAAAATCCACATTCTTATCGATTCCAGGCGGGATCAAGATTACGGACAGAAATACAGTGTAAACACCGATGTTTACACTAACACGACATTTTGTCGATTGCATCTCAGAGTACAGTGGGAAATGCCGGGTTGTATTAGTCTAGTTTCATGGAGCGAGGGGTCATTAATGTCTGAGATTTCAGGTTATCAAGGCTATGACCTTCTTGTGGGATGTTGTCTGTCCGGCCGCTTCAAGGTCGAGCTAGCAGGCGTTTTATTGACGAAGGCATCGCCAGAGCGAATCTTTCCCTAGGTGTCCCATTATGGATTTTCACAGCAAAATTTTCGTATTATTTCCCTGTTTTCTCCATGCGTACTGTATGTCCGGCCAATCTTATTCATTGTTTAGTCAAAAATACATATGAGATCATTCGATAAATTCATTTTCTGTGGACTGGACGACTGAGGTTTGATTATCAGCAGGGACGTTTTATCTTTATTGCCGTGTATAGACGTCGGAATTGATGTGTGAGGTCTACAGTACTTTACATACTCCCTCTGTGATCCAGCGTATGACGTAATGGCGTGGTATTTGGTACAGGGACAAACTTACCTTCAGAATTCATAGTTTCTGTTCCCCCTGAAACAAAGTAGCTGAGATTACGTTCTTCTGTAGAGGCAAGCAAACAACACTGTACTACTCTTCCAGTTTCTGAATGCAGCAATGTACTAAGTACCGTCCTTCACTCAGAGCTCAGCTGTCCTCTGGAAGCAAGCTAGTCACGAAGCTGAATATAACAATATTATTGCAGGAATATAATGAAAGTGACAAAGACGGAGGTGTAAGAGAAGAGGAGATAAAGGGGTAGATGGTGTTTTGACAAATGACACACTTAGCAAGCGGATGACCGCCATCTTGTTAGTGTAAGGCTCAATTTTGCTCTGTAGTAATATCCCGGGTCATGGCCTCTACTCACCCAGTTTCTGTGTATTACAATGCAGAATACATTGTGCAGAAATGTACGTTTGAAAATAAATTATTGTAGTGATGAGATGGTGATATGTAATTCAATGAAATGTATTTTGAAACACGACGTCAGAGTCATAATACTATGTACAGAATGTCTACAAAATGACGTATATATTCATTGTAATAATCTGAACCATTATATACGTCAGCATTGGCACTTATTGTATTCGCAAATTTATTGAGGGTCTTCTAAATGACCACCGTCAGCTTCGTTACATAGTTGACAGCGGTGGGCAACTCACCGACAATTTTAGTATTATATATTATAATGCGTTTGTATTTTTGGGACAATGTATTTATCGCTTTTGTTCAGAGTCAGTCTGGATCACGTGCCTTGACGGGAGACGAACTTTGGCGTCCATACAGTAACCGTCTAATTGTCGGTATAATCATTATCGAGTTCCCTTATTCGAGGCTTTGCCAACGGAGTCTGCAACAAGCAAACACATGGAGACGATGTTATGAGCTTCAGATTTGTCAGTCGTAAGATCTCAAGGTTTCCTAGTTATTTATATCACAATTTGAATGCAATCAGATTATGTACATATTATATCAAAACGTTGTATCTTTCCCGATGGCATGTGGGAGATGAGAAATACATACGCAGTTTTAGTTTGGAAAATCTGAAAGGGAGAGATTAGTTGGTAGACGCAGGCATGAGAATGGATTTTAAAGAAAATGGACGTTAGGACGTTGAATGGATTCAT
Source organism: Zootermopsis nevadensis (assembly GCF_977971745.1). Classification (NCBI taxonomy): domain Eukaryota; kingdom Metazoa; phylum Arthropoda; class Insecta; order Blattodea; family Termopsidae; genus Zootermopsis; species Zootermopsis nevadensis. The sequence continues at coordinate 3,105,009 of NW_028259143.1, forward strand.
CTGTCTAAGCAGTGTCCAGTAGCGGGCTGTTGTAAACATGGTAATGAAACGTAGGCTTACATAAATGATGGGGAAATTCTTTACAGTCTGAATTAATAAAGGCGTCGATATCCTGGTAACCAGTCAGCTGAAGACGAGTTAGAGTCAACTCCCGAAATATCTTGTTATCAAATATACCTCAATGGACAGTGTCCAGCATAGTGTTTCTATAATAAATTAGCCACTGCCAAAAGAGTTTTGTAGGATGAATACCTACAGATCGCGACTGTAATCTTGAGACTTGCGGGGTGAGAAAGTGGCGTCTGCCTTTAACGCTACGGACCTCCTGCATTCCTTGCAAGTCTCAAGATTACAGTCGCGGACTATACTTCCAACTTCTCGATAATAAATATCTTTCATGAATCCAGTTAACCAAACACTCAAATTCCATTGCTGTTCGATACGTGGCAAGGAACTGACAAAGCAAACTCTTTTAAGTTCGGACACTGAGACACTTGGAATGTATCAGTTTCCGGAATTCTATTATTTGAAAACTAGTAACCGTATAATCGAATCAGGCCATAGAATATTTTCGTATCTGAAATGGTTTAAATTTGGTAAAAAGTGGCTGTATTATGGACAGTACGCTGAAGGGTTGGCGCAGGACATCAGAGATCATGTAATTGAAATCTTGAGAGGACTTCCCAGTAGATGGCAGGAAAGGGTCCAGGGAGCCATAGAACTTCTGATCACGAACTCATCCCCACGTTATTGTCCTGACCTCTGTAGAAAGACGTCATCTCGTTCGTCCTCCGCGCTGTATCTCGTTCGTCTGTCCTACTGTGTTGCCTTATCCTTGACGCGCCTGGCTTTTCTATTTTCCTCTCCTGCGTTTTATCTCTTTGCTTTATATTCCTTGCCTCGCGTCGTCTTATGCTTCTCTTTGCTGTTTTCCTGCAATATATTAAATGTAGCAGTGGCGTATGTATGTTTCTTCTCGGGAGGCTCCCTTATTAAGGTGCATATACGCCAGGCGTTGTGTTTTTTTTTAAATTACTTGTGTGAAAGTTTACGCTGTAACGAGAGACCGGAGTCGTAAATGCAGTAAAATACAAATGTACTTAGGATACAGAAAAAAACGTACCGTGTTGCCTAGACCACGGCCTTGCCCAACACAAGTTATAAATTCGGGCACCGCCGAGAATCGAACCCGAGACCTCCAGGATTACAAGGCCAGCGTTCTAACCGCTAGACCACCGTGGCCATCATTTATTTATTTAGTGTTCTGTCTGACGACAGGTCCATATGAACAGGATCCTTCCATCCTTTTCTCGGACTGGGACCTGTTCATATACGTTCTTGGCAGATGATCCAGAAGTGGTTTGCCATTGCCTTCTTCTGTGTGTGAATGGAGTAATTGTTGGGATGCCACGGAGAAACCGGGGAAGCCCCCGGAGGAAAACTCCGTGTTGCCTAGACCACGGCCTTGCCCAACACAAGTTATAAATTCGGGCACCGCCGGGAATCGAACCCGAGACCCCCAGGATTACAACGCCAGCGTTCTAACCGCTAGACCACCGTGTAAAAGGCCGCAGTAATTTAATATGGCCGTTGACTTCGTCGTTTTATGCGTGGTTTAGATTTGAGTGAAAACATCATGTATTAATTTTTTGTTCGAAGATGGATGATTATAATAAATTCTTCTGGCAGATGGTCGAAAGGCGAAAACACCAGCGTTTACGAGAACAATCTTTGTCCTCGTCGTCCGGGTGCTGAGGTATGAAGATTCTTCTCGAAACGCTGGTGTTTTCGCCTTTCACCCACCTGGTAGCCCCAGAAGAATTTATTATACTTAGCCGCCGTGAATGCTTCAGATTTTAGGATGATTGTTTAATGTTCGAGTTTTCAATTTATAATCTTGTAAAAGCATACTGAAATATGTACATTTTATAATAGTAAATGTGTGGTATCAAATGCGAGATGTCTAAGGGCGAAGAAGACGTTTCTTGGCAAATCCTTTCTCCGTCGTCTTCGTCACGTCAGGAGCACGTCTGTGGGAGTGAGCTTGCATTGCATGGCGACGTCCGTCCTTAAGACGCGCTGTCACTTGAAGAACTGAAACAATATGGGATATAGACCACACTATTTCGAATTGCTTCTTCATGTTTCATGAAGAGAATATCTTCAACAGTTTCTGGGAAAAGAGAATTTCAAGAATTTTATTCCCATGAGAACAAATGGTTTTTAAATCCCATATAGGATATGGGGTCTTTGAAAAATCTGTAATTTTTAAATATAAACAGACTAGTACTTTGTATGTAGCCACGGTGGTCTAGCGGTTAGAACGCTGGCCTTGTAATCCTGGGGTCTCGGGTTCGAATCCCGGCGTTGCCCGAATTTATAACTTGTGTTGGGCAAGGCCGTGGTCTAGGCAACACGGAGTTTTCCTCCGTGGCATCCCAACAATTACTCCATTCACACACAGAAGAAGGCAATGGCAAACCACTTCTGGATCATCTGCCAAGAACGTATATGAACAGGTCCCAGTCCGAGAAAAGGATGGAAGGATCCTGTTCATATGGACCTGTCGTCAGACAGAACACTAATAATAATAACTTTGTATGCCTTGCACATTGTGTGCGTTCATTGCATGAATTAATTAATATGAACGAATTATAGGTGGTTTTAATTTTTGTGTCCTGATTTTAATTAAATTCGGTATTAGTAGGTCTATACTAAAAATTATACGCTGGATGTAATTTTGGCGTAATTATATTCATAGGACATTGTTTATTGCGTAATATCGGATCATATCTACAGTTACAGAGGTTATGGTTCTGCATCCAGGGCATAAGCGGAACTGCTGTTATTGGTAAGAGCTGAACATAGGATACTTAACAGTGCAACTCCTGCATTTCACTCCAGTTAGAACACTGTCCATGTTGTTATGTATACATGTACATATGTATTTTTCCTGTTAATATTTTCATATTAGCAGTTTTCCTGAGAAATACATGAACAAAAATTAAAATAAAACTTCTTGAGAAAAAATTAGATTTGAGTAGAATTTATCGACGTTTCGGAGGTAATTGCTGCTTCCGTCATCAGAGCTGCGTCGCAACAAACCAGAAGACAAAACCACCTTCAGGTTCTCGCTGAGGCGAGAACCTGAAATTTTAAACAAAGTCAACGCTGTCACTTTTTTATTCACTACAAACCCCAAACCATTCTCTAACCTAGACACACTTGTTACGAAACCTGTTTGTGTCTGTCGCAAGATCAGAATCTTCCTCACGAAAGGTACCCTGAGTGCTGTATAAAATATTTTATAAGTTTCATGTTCTCTGACTGCCCTTATGGAACGTCTCGCTTTTAATGGACGTATATTTTATCTATATTCTCCTTTTTGTTCCAGGTAAGGGTACGAACGACTGATTGGTGCACTGGTAGCACGCAGGTATCAGGCAAGTAATATTATCTGTCCGATTGTTAATAAGAAAAATTTAATTATTAGAACATATTACAGCGTAAATTGATTGAGTCAATTGAGGAGGCATTGAACTAGGTTCGTATATCATTGTCGGTAACATATCACAGTTATTTATATGTATATATATATATTTATTTATTTATTTGTATCAGCAGTTCTATATATATTTATCAAGAGGGTAAAATATTGCTGTATATACACCCAAAATATTGTATTTATTTGTGGTTTATTTAACGAAATTGTTTGTAACTCAAACTATATGGAGTCATATGTTACGATAATTAATAGACATTGGATTGGAAGGGATGTGAAAGGAACAGGTCGTGGATTCATTTAAAATACTCCCTCGGCGTTTGCATGGAAGCACTGGGAAATAAAATAGGATAGATGGCCTTCTGGTCGAGATTCGAACACGGTTCTCCTGAATACAAAGCAGGAGTACCAACTGCATGACTGTTTGTGTTGTTTTTAAATTCTGTCCTACATATGAAAGCTTACAAAAACAGCCATACATAGCCTACATGCATGTATGTACAGTACAGGTTAATTACAGTGAAAATTGTGATATTACGAATTGGACCATGAATATGTATGCAGGCATTAATATCATATTATTTTTTAAATAATGAAGCCGTGTATGTGTTGCGTGTTAGAACACGGTATAAATTACAGGAGTAATAGTAGCAGAATTTACATTGTGTAAGTAATATTTTGTAGTTATGAAGTTGTGTTGAATGTGATATAAACTTTATTAAAAATCTGATAGTGACGGGAAGCCGTTCTATCACAACTGTTAAAAACTTGCTCATTGTTTTAATTTAAACTGCCGATGTCGGGCTTATTTTAAACCAAAAGGTTCATATCACATTACTGTTGGGATGAAAGTACATCATAATGAAACGTTCAATGTGATAAAAATTGAAAATGAAGTTTCTAGAATACGATTATGTGGTTGTTTATTTTCCTTTTGTACCCGAGGTTTTTGGTATGGCTACACAAAATTTTGAGAGGTAGGTCTACGATCATTATCGGGTAATTAATTGTCGTCCCACAGAACGTTTTGTGTGAGCATCTGGTTAAACAGCGCATTCAAAATACATTTGAAACGATATTTTGGTTTCGATATGCTGCTGTTTATTCAGATTCGATGTTACTATCTGTTTGTGCGAACGAGGCGTCTTTAAACTCAATTTGTAAATAAACGCTATATACTAAAAATTGTTAAAACACCAAGGATTCTTAAATCCTTTTCATACATGCCTGTGATGTTTTATGTTGGTTTTAGTAATGGTGTAGATTTGTGTTTTCTTTGCGGTACGGACTGAATGTATATACACTATTTAGACTAGCTGAGGCTTTAAAGGGTTAATTTATTTCTTTAATACTTTTGGAAATTTGGTTAGGAGTGTCGTTTAAGGGCTATTTTCATTTCAGCTGTTTTTCGGCAAGATGCCACTAATAGTCAAGGTTTGAAAATATTGTTTCATTATTTTGTTAATTTGTCGAGACTGTTGTCGTGACCACAGAACACAGTATATCTCCGTTCGCTTTATGTGATTATAGGTTAATGATAGTTTTGCGTGAATTTATATACGAATATGTATGTAGACACATACAAATCTTGATGATTCCTTTCATAATATGAGTATTTATGGAATCTTTCAAAAGTTTGTTTAATTAAAGACACAACATGAAACATTTACCATTTGACTGGAAAGTATCTTCAGTTGTTTAACTTTTTATAACGTAAAAAAATGATACGTAACAACGTATGTCTGTTTCAGTTAATTTCGTTTTTCCTATTAACAGTACAGAAAACATTTACATTTTTTTTGTTAAAGTATTCTGTGCGTCTGGCTTGAGCAGCGGCTTAGTAGCAACGGTAACCATGGCATAGGAAAGCTGGGAGAGAGTATTACAGGGGGTGGACCTGCATGTAACTTAATTTTTGACTTCAGTGCTTAATTGTTTTTGGATTTCTTTTTAAATGGTACAACCTGTATTGCATTGGTGTATAGTTATTGTCTTTGTTTTCTTCTTGTGTTCTTACTTAAGTTATTATTTTGAACACATTTTAATTTACGTGAATGTCAGAAGTTGTTCTGAATTTCTGCTCGAGAGCATCTTTCTCCTTTATTGTTATAAAAATATTATGCCAAATTTTTATTACTTGCTACTGTAATTAATTTTTACCCCCCGCCCCTGGGGTTTCAGTAGACGAAGCTTGCAATTTTATATATTTCCATCCTGTGTTTACATTAAAATTCACAAGAGAATTAGTCATATGTTGATTTATTGCAATAACAATTCTATACTATCCTCTTTCAGTGGATTAACCTTAAAAGTTCTTTGCGTTTTCTGTGCTTATTACATGTTTCCATCGTACTGGTATAGATACTCAGAAGTTGAAATTGGCTTATGCTAACATACACATTTCTGAACACTTCTATAGTCAATGCGGATTCTTTTTGCGTCAGATCGCTTTGTTAAGATTGATGTTCGCGTATCTGCACATTCATTTCGACGCTCTAAAACATTACACAGAAGTTAGAACTACTTTGTTTCTTTCTAATTTCGATAAAGGCTACAATTTCAAAGTTAATGTAGCGTTCTCCGCTTTTATTTTCTTCTCTTCGTGACACGTAATATCGCGGATTACTCTACTTTATAATCTAGAAATTCGGAAAACCGTTATCGTAATTCCTCGTTGTGGTCTGATCCTATCTGTCGGTCCGGAAATTGCCTTGCTGTGTTCGAATACAAGATGTCTTCCTTTGAACACATTTCTAGTAATAGACTTTGCTCTAGTCCAGAGTAGGGCTGATATAATAGATCTACAAAAACACACACTTCTGATATTTAAATGGTATTATTTTGGCATCGTATCGGACAATTACCGGATAATTACATTTTTAAGGCCATCGTTACCTCTGGATACAATTAAGTGGTCCGATATTGCGTATTCAGCTTCTCAGTGCCACGAATGTAACAATTTCCTGGTAAAAACAATTTGAATGTTATCTCATAAAAATCGTACAACGCTCAAAGGCGACTTATGAATATGTTTTCGGCGATAAAAACACTCCCTGTAAGTACTTCGTTATGGTGATTAAATCCATCAAGCGTACTACATGTTGAAAAGCTGATAGTCGCTTTTTTTTCAACAATTACTGAACTCTGAAGTCCATATTTTCATGAGCTAGATGAATCCAGGCCAGACTTTATTTATATGAAGCAGTTTAACATTATCCATCGATCTGCGCTCGAAACTCGAAAGATGTTAGTTACTCTCATTAAAATTATACACGCATTTATAATTTCTCAAATTGGTGTAGCATTGCCCTTTGTATCACTCCGTCTTTGATGTGATCATCCTAAATTTAATAATCCTGGAATTAATCCTTGGGGAAACATCATTTCGTAACAGTCATTGTCACAGAATTGCAGTGTGTAGGCTCTGGAAATCCTAATCGAAATCCCTCATAATAGTTGGCATTAATTCTGGTGCAGTGGTCAATGCCTGATCTCGATGTAATGTCTTGAACATCCTACAGGGTAGCCAGCCCTCTCCTTTGAACACTGTGCCCACTGAATTACCTTTGCAAGCGAGGCCATACATGTCACAGATAACAGTAAACTAATACTCCCCACCACGTATTGTGCATATAGGAGGGTCCTTTCTGAGTGCATGTGATATTATTAACCCTCAATGAATTGAGTTCGGAGTTCCATCAATCCACTGTGTTCACTTCTCTCCATTAATTTTGCTACTGGGGCCTCTCTCTCTCTCTCTCTCCCTCCCCCCCCAAAACCCTCATATCCCACAGAGCATTGGGCAGCGTGTTACATGACCACACGGGGACTACATGAACCTTTTTTTTTTTGCGAAATATTTTTTTTTTGGAGGGGGCTTTGTTCTTTTCAGACGAAAAACAACAGCGATTTAGTCAGTCAGTGATTGATTTTGACCAAGGCAATTTATCTTTTGTGCGTGTCCAGTATCCATACGCAAAAACGGATCGATTGTGACTGGTTTTCTCGCCGCCATGTTCATCATTTTCTCTCCTTTTTTCCAGAATGAGCTTATTACCTTCTGGCCTGAGCCCCCCCCCCCCCCCCCCCGGGCCGCCTGTCTGATCGAATGACGTGTCGTTGTGACTACCGCGCTTTGTCCTGATGCAAGGTTATCAATCGGTCACTATCTAATTAGCAGTATGTTTTTTTTTTGAACTGTTGTTTATCGTTGTTTGGAGTGTCTATCAGTTATACGTGATATATGTTTGCTTTATGCTATATGCTATGATTCAGTTGGCCTCTGATTTGTAGCACATTAAAACTAGTTCACTGAAACAAGCGCATACAAGAAAAATTCTGTGGGCGTAGCAAGCAAACGTGTATATATATATATATATATATATATTATTATTTAGTGTTCTGTCTGACGACAGGTCCATATGAACAGGATCCTTCCATCCTTTTCTCGGACTGGGACCTGTTCATATACGTTCTTGGCAGATGATCCAGAAGTGGTTTGCCATTGCCTTCTTCTGTGTGTGAATGGAGTAATTGTTGGGATGCCACGGAGGAAAACTCCGTGTTGCCTAGACCACGGCCTTGCCCAACACAAGTTATAAATTCGGGCACCGCCGGGAATCGAACCCGAGACCCCAGGATTACAAGGCCAGCGTTCTGACCTAACCTAACCTACCCTATTAATTATTTAGTGTTCTGTCTGACGACAGGTCCATATGAACAGGATCCTTCCATCCTTTTCTCGGACTGGGACCTGTTCATATACGTTCTTGGCAGATTATCCAGAAGTGGTTTGCCATTGCCTTCTTCTGTGTGTGAACGGAGTAATTGTTGGGATGCCACGGAGAAACCGGGGAAGCCCCCGGAGGAAAACTCCGTGTTACCTAGACCACGATATTCAGAGTTTTGTCGCCATATAGACTTGTAGGTAGACAGGTATCATTTTGGAGAAACATGCTGTCTCCATCTGCAGGGATAAAGTAATCTGCCATCGAGTCCAAATTTCGCTAAACGTCATCCGCACAGCCCCGAAACTCCCAAAGCTCGCAAAAGAATATCGGGACTAACCCATCTTAGTTAGCAGATGGAATGAGCGTTCTGGATTGATTTTATATTCACTTGATAGCCAAAAATCCTGTTATTTTGATTGGAGTAATTCTGGCCTTTTATTGCAAGGAAAACTGTGTGTATGATCTCTGTTACTGCGTGTCCTTGCCCCCATGACCGCGTAAGATCGTTTACAGACGTCAGCACTGATGTATCGTGTTCAGGAGAGACTGCAGCCTGATCGCAGAACAGAACTTTTAAAATGGCGACTTACACGCACTTTCTCACGCTGGTCCTACCTTCACGTCTCGTTCGACAGCGACAAATGTTTAGGAAATTTTTCAACTCTGGGCTGTGCTCTTAAATTGTACAAAGTAGGGCTGAGATTTAGTCACGAATTAACTTAGAAACATTCGCGACATCTCTTGTCGACATCGATGAATTCTGCGTCATTTAGAAAATTCGCGCTGTCTTTCTGTTATCAGTTTCGACGTCCTCGTCTTAGATTACGATGCAGAAGACTTAAGTTGTTGTAAGAACAAAAGAAAACTGATGATATTCTGTTTCAGTGCTACCTCGTATGCTAACGAATTTCACTTAGTCAACCAGGACTGAACCCAGGTCTCCAACGTAGAAAGTCGAAGTATAACGTCCTGACCTATGACACGGCCTTAAGCCGTTGTAAAATTTCCATTAATTCTTCTTTCAACGAAGCTTTACTGGATTTTTTCTTTATATATGTTTCGTTCATTCTTTGTCATATTTCTGTTCTTTCGTATCTTAAATCTTTCCTTCCGTCGTCTTCATTCTATTTTTTTTTTAGTTTTATTATATCCTTATTTCCTGTTTTGTTTCTTTCCTTCTTCATTTGTCTCTTTCATGTTCCTTTCCTTTCTCCGCCATTGCGCCTCGCACTTCTGTTACCCGTCAGTCTCTTTCACACTTGCTAGATCAAGGCGCAGACGTGTTCTCGAATTTGGATGGCGTCGGATACAGATCACACGGAGTAGAAGAAAGGGAGAACGGTGTCTGTTGGCACAAACCAACCGCAAGCCATGTTTATCGTGGCCGAATAAATACTTGGGCGAAATTTACTGTTGGCATTCCATCAAGCTGTAAGGACCGGCCACCTCAGTTCCTGACAAAGTGGGCAGGCGTTTGATCTAACTCTGATACGTGTCGGTTTGTGGCTTGCCCGAGGCGCTGTTGTTAGTAACGACTCATTACCTAAGGTACAGCACGTCCCTTGATTGATCTGACACCTGAGTTTCTTCTGAAATACGTGTTTCGTGTGTGAAGTGAAAATTACGATCGTATTTTGAGAATACGCCATATTTCGTTCTACCCACTCATTTCTACAAAAAAATATTTGGTTAGGTTCTTCACACAACGAGTCTAAGAAACTTTGTGTAGAGTAGTTCAGATGCTGAAGAAATTATTTCATTTTCCTGGATTTTAACATAAAATTTGATCACAGCGAAATTATGTCATATAAAACGGGTCGAATGATTGGTAGGTTTATATTTACATTCCGCGACTCTAGTCTTGAGACTTGTAAGGAATGCAGAAAGTTGGAAGCGTTAAAAGCTGACGCTACCTTTCCTCCGTCCTCCTTCACCCCGCAAGTCTCAAGATTACAGTCGCTGACTATAAGTGAGAATATTTACAGTTCGTCTTCAGACAAATTCTAGAGAAGTTTCCGAAAACAGGATACTATAACTTCGCCCTTATCTCTACCGATTTCGTATACAGTCGTCTTTAAAGACCTGATTTGACGCTTAATGGCTTCAGAAGTTCTTAAAAAATCGTTAAATAAATTCACACTTCAAACATTTCACATGTTTTTTTTTAAATTTAATTTAATTTTATTAATGTGCCTTATTTCTTAGTTAACTGTAGGTACTGTCTCTGTAATTTGTCATTTGTCGTCTTCTGGATTGTGATTAGTCTGCTTCAGGACCCGGAGGACCACGGATCACATATCCTTTTCTGTGGGCACCTCGGAGCTGATCTCTGTAATTTATAGCTCCATCGAATAACAGACGAAACATGTTTCGGTGTACACAACATTCACCTTGAAATTAGGTTAAATATTTCACTAGATTTTTATGTAGGGCACAAAAAGTTGTCAGTGGAACCAAGGTTCCGGAGAATTAGACGTAAATACGTCTATACGGAAAGGAAGTTTATATATTGGCTTTATTCTAAATATTTCCTTTATACATGCTTTACATTTGAGATAAGTTTGATTAAGACTTTGCTTATTTAACTTGAATTAGTTACGCTTAAGATGGGTCTGTGGTAGCTGAATGTAATGTAAAGTAATATAAGGTAAGGTAATGTAATGAAATGTTTTATAGGTAACAACAATGCCGAGTAAACAGATGACGTTTCCTAGGTAACATAAGAATGCAGTTACACTTTTTCCTTTCACTTTTTGCCGAATGACACTGACCCGAAAATATAGACGTATTTACGTCAAAAACCATTCTAGCGGCAAGACTTTCAGATACCAGGATGTGATACGTCCTTTGGAAATGTGGCACAGATCACATATTTGGAAACGACAGTAACAAATCGAAATTGCATTCGCGTATAAATTTATTCATGTAGCATTTTTCATGGCCACTTAACGCAGGTGTAAAAGATATAAAATAATAGCATTTACGCTACTGCCCACAGCTTGCCGATCTTCACGTCTCTGTAAACGAAAATTACAGTGATCTGTAATCTGCGATCCCCTTCTCACCTTGTGACATGCTGCTTTTTTCTCCAGCTCCTTCAAACATCCAGATATAACAGAGCTGCTGTCAGATTCTCACACATTTCTCATCTCAATTCTAGTTCTTTTCTCTTTCCTTTATAACCCGCGTCTTGTTCCGGAAACACATCACAGTTTGGGGATAATGGGACAGTGGAGACAGAACGTGGAAGGAAGTAAAAAGGCCCGATAAATGTAGTGATTTCTTACTTTCTTTTCTTCTCTCCGTCTTGTCACCGAACTCCGGATGTTGACGTTCGCGTTAACAATGCTCCATTGAACGTAAAGAGCTACTGGAATGAGCGAAAATCAGACAGGGACCTAGAAACAACTCTGTTTTGGCGGGACAACGAAAGATATATCGACGCCCGATCAGTTGGTGTGACTGCGCGGTCCACGTAATAGAACACCAGTGTCCAAATATGTTCACTGGAGGAAACCTAAAAACCGCGCAGAAAATATCTGCGGTTTCTTCTATTTCGCGCATGCGCACAGACGAAATAACATGCAACGAAGCCCACATCGTCAATAAATAAAATACGAAATGAACGAAGTGTAAATTGAACAGATAAACAAGTGGTAACTATACGTACCACCTGCTTTAATAATTCGTAAGATAGTGTAGTTGCGTCATATTGTGACTTATTAAATTAAAATTAATTATTTTGGTTTTTCCGTCAAATCACAATGTATTTAAAATAAGATAATTAAAATAATTAAAATATCATTCTGTGTTCCATATAGAATAATCGATTTACAATTGGAACATTTACAACATGTTTCGGTTTTATTAAACCATCATCAGGTGTAAAATTATATTAATAAATTTAAATAATCAGTAATAAACCTTGTTCGGATACGGTAATACTTCTGGATCACCTCCAGACACATTAACGTGTCTACTATTTCATCTCTGACCGATGTAAACATCAAAAGCATCACTTCAAACAATAAAGTTGATCCATTATATGAAAATATCTGGACACGAACACCTCCAAAAAACTACACTACGAAAAAATTGTAAAAAATTGTAATTGAGTTTTAAATTTATTAATATAATTTTATACCTGCTGATGGTTTAATAAAACCGAAACATGTTGTAAATGTTCCAATTGTAAATCGATTATTCGATATGGAACACAGAATGATATTTTAATTATTTTAATTATCTTATTTTAAATACATTGTGATTTGACGGAAAAACCAAATAATTAATTTTAATTTAATAATTCGTGTCTACCTCGCGTTGTAGCGTCGGTTAACGTAGTTTGCTTACCTCCACGACCAAGCTCCATAGAAAAAAGGACAGCCTATGCCGGCCACCGAGACAGCACAGCGTAACATAACACAACGAAACGTAAGAAAATCAAAATCAATTGAACTCAACACAACAAACATGACACAACAAAACATCAAAAACCAAAGTAAACAAAAACAAATTTAAACAACAACAATAAGTGTCAAAAGAAATGAAACGGAACACAGAACACACCTCAACTCAATTTCGACTAAACGTAACGTAACGTAACCTTTCCTAACCAAACGAAGCGACCATTAATCATTGAATAATATAAAAATACACTTGTTATAAATATCATTTCAGCAAACTGATTGTTCCTATGATCGTGTCTGAAGCTGACCAGATTTCCGGATTGTGGAACAGGATCTTATCTTAAAAATGAAGTGCTGTGATTAGTTGAATATTGCATTAACAAAGTCTGTTTAATGTATTGCGCCACGTACTAAGAATTTGTTTGCCGGACTGTGTACGACGGTGTCATTAAACTTGTGCGTGACTTGCTCGGCTCTTTGCATGCACATTTATTGCAGTTGGCTTTCCTGCTTGGACGAGGCAGTTTTGTGCTGCCCCCTGCTTGGCTGCAACCGCGGCATAGCCCCTGTTTGCCTGAGTCACTTCTTCGCTGACCGCAGCTAAAAATTGCGCAGTGCTATTGGATAAGTAGGGCGAATGGTTTTGTTATCAGTGTTCCAATCAAATCCAAAATAATCCAAAATAACACCACCGCATAAGGACATCCACATAACCTTCAAGGACTTCTCCAGGATTTCTCCAGAATTTCTCCAGAAATTCTCAATGACCAACGAAATTCCGTATAAACTATCCAGGATTTGTCCTACAACAGTGTAGGACTTCTCTAGAATTTCTCCAGGATTTCTCCAGAAATTCTCCATGACCAACGAAATTCCGTATAAACTATCCAGGACTTGTCCTACACCACTCAACGACTCATCCAGAATTTCTCCAGAAAATTTATGTTTTGCCTAATTTATATATATCTTTTGTCTAAATCACCGGAAAGTTTGTCCAATAATAAAGGCGATCGGATGGTCAGAGTAAGAGGAAATGTACGTTGACACCCCTTAAATTAATAGATAGTAAATATATTACACAGGAATGATTTTTTTTTTAAATTTAGGGAAGAGCGTGGTACAGCGGAAAATAACTCCGGTGTGATGTAGCTAACAATATGTGTCATACGCGCTGATAGAAAAGTCAGTAGGCAGAGGGTATTTCGTAAACTGAATTGGTTGATGTTTTCGGCAAATATTTTCTGTGAAGTTTCAGAGGCAGCAAAGCTGATACAACGTTTTGATCCACGTCTATTCACAGAGCCAAGGGTTGATATGCTACCGGAAATGAGAGCGGATGAGGGAAATTTCATTTTAGATTTGTGCAATCAAAATCAATGACAGGTGTTCTGCAGCCAGAACGCGTAGCGTGCATTAATTTAAGGTGATAGAAGAGGAATGAAACATCTCAGGGCTGCCCAAAGTTAGCAACAGAAGATTTATCAATGGTTTAAACATCCTCGACTTATTATATAATTTGTAATCTCTGCCTGAATGAATCTTAGGTTTCAGACAAAACCCCAATAGAAATTATTTTGGTAGTTACAGGCAATTAGAAAACATTGTCAACTTAAATTACTGACTGATCATATTAAGGGGTGGGATGGGGCAAAATAAGAATTTCTTTTTTTTTAATTCTGAATTCTTCATGGAGTTAGATAATATTATAAGTTTTTTTTATTATTTAGTGTTCTGTCTAACGACAGGTCCATATGAACAGGATCCTTCCATCCTTTTCTCGGACTGGGACCTGTTCATATACGTTCTTGGCAGATGATCCAGAAGTGGTTTGCCATTGCCTTCTTCTGTGTGTGAATGGAGTAATTGTTGGGATGCCACGGAGGAAAACTCCGTGTTGCCTAGACCACGGCCTTGCCCAACACAAGTTATAAATTCGGGCACCGCCGGGAATCGAACCCGAGAGCCCAGGATTACAAGGCCAGCGTTCTAACCGCTACACTGTTAAAACCTGTCTCCCGATGACATCGAATCTCGTCTCTCCCGTCTCTTTCCAGTATTCGTCTCTAAAGAAAGGAAAATTTCTCGTTTCTCGGCTTAGATGCGAACTGGATATTTGTCGCGTGCATGTTGTCTCAGTTAAGTTGCCCGTTTACCTCGCAGATTAACTGAAACAAAGTACATCCCTGGCTAAGACAATTCCGCTGAGTTCATTGCCATTCTTCGCCGTCCTGATCCCATCATGCACATTCGTCTTCATTAGTCGGCGTTGGGTGGCAGCGACGGAAGGTTTCCCCTCCCGACCCAGAAACAAGTGAAAAGCTAAGACGCTTACATACCAATCGCCTGCGATTCTGTTCAAGTTACCGTTTATAAATATTTGATTCTGCTTGTAAAATTGAACTTTTTAAGTAAGCTCGTCTACTTTTAACAGTCGGTTAATTTTGAAATGTGTCCACAGAGTTTATTTGTGGGTTTCATACGATCGTCGTATTTAACAACGAATGTTTTTATAAGCAAGATTAACAAATTTTTACAAGTTTACGTATATTTTAAATAACCATGTTTTAAATGTCTTGAATTGTTTCTAGGTGAAATGTAAACCGTAATTTTTATGGAATGTTATTTAATAATTCACGTTCTATGGAGTAAACATGGGGGGGGGAGAGAGAGTCACAGATGTCGTAAATTTATCACAGATGTTAGCTTATCTGGTAGTTCCATAACTTTGGATGAATTTAAGACAGATTTAGATGAGCTGTGAGACTTGATCCTGTGTTTGAGTTTGGTGTAATTTTTGTCATGGGATAAACCATTGACATTAACGACGTAATGTAATTGAATAATATTTGTATAGCTATTTCTTTAGGAGAAATTTCAGACGGGTGTGACTGTAATTAACAGGCTAGAGAATTTTTTTTTTTAAAAAAATTGACAGCTTGCTGTCTGCCGTCTACCAGACCTGTGCTGTGTTTTATGTTGGTTTTATCTTATTTTTCTTGTGTTCTTTTAGAGACGACCATTCTAAGGGCAGACTAGTGTGTAACGCAGTGTGGGGCGCTAGATAGAGCTGTAAAAATTAACGACTTCGTCCATAAAGTACTGTGCAATTTTTATTATGATTTTCAACAGAAATTTGTGACTGTCGCAAGGAGTAAAGTGCTTCTCGTGGGTCCGGAAGGAGAAGACCTGGATGCGAGAGGCCTTCAGAGTAAAAGTGATATACACGCTGTCCCAAAAATATGTACACACAGTCAGTGACTGAAACAATTCAATTCAATTAATTTATTTACGTGTTTGCCAACAGCAAGAAGCCAATAACAGGCAAACACTAATAATATATACAATAATAGTGAAATAATAATGGATAATAGTAAACAAACGGATTAACTAAACTTATACATGTACAGTATTAAATATAACTGCCAAGTACAGGCAAACCCAAAATAGAAACAATATTAACACAGAGCAAAAAATGAAGGAATATAAATAAAAACAAATAATCCACCTAGGGAACACTAATATAATTGTAAAACTTTAAAAAATATAAAAAGACAGATAACAAAGCTAGATCATTTCCCTTGTTGAGAACGTTCGCTCAAGGGAGACAATGTTTATGCTAAATACGTCCAAAGATTTACATACGTCATTTGCAGCGATGACGCACCTGGCTGAAGGACTATGCCTTAGTGCACTGCTCACACTAAAAGTAGAAAATTCTCTTATTTGCCTCGCCGGCACACGTAAACCAACAGCGTCCATAATGGAATGGCAATTTATTTTGCCCTTAAATACATTAATAAGATATTGCAATAACTGAATCATCGCGCATGTCACCATTTGCACTAAGGAAATTAGTGATCAAAGTGGCCACCGTTAGCTTCGAGGCACAGTTGACAGCGGTTAACAATTAACTGACAAGCGGTCATCTATGTTTCTGTTGTGTATACATCTTTTTGGAAAACAAGTAAAAATAGGTGTGAACTTAAACACAATCTTTCATTAAATACCATAATGTCTAAATCAAACTTAACATACATGACGTACGGACTGTGCATTGTACTGTACATTACATATAATCTTGAAACATGTTAATGTATTAGACATACTTTTGGTAGATAAAACATTAAGACTTAGACGTAGGTGGGAGAATAATAGATCTTAAGAAAATATTATTCCCCGAGGAGGTTTGGATTTTTATGGCTTAGAATGTGAACCAGTGCCGGTCTCTTTTGAACTCCGCAGAACTATAAAATACTTCATAACATTTTTAGGGATGACTATGATCAATCTTCGTATACAAGTTCACATTTTTCAACAGTATATCATTTAAACTAAAGCTAATACTGACTAAATGGGTCGCCATATCATAATTTTAACTTACACGGAAAACTGTCATGAAAGTTGCGTATTTTTCGAAAGTCTATGAAACAATCTTTTGGGACGCTGCATGTTGGTATAACTAATGTCAGGAAATAAAAACATAACAAAGATGGCGCTGTTATTCTCACACGATATTTATACGAAGTTTTCACGGAAGCTTGTCAAATTCTCCAGAAGTTATTTACAGCAACAGACAAACTGACACACGCTCCCACTTATGATATCATAAACTGAAGTTACAGTTTTATGTCCATGCGTCACTTTTGTTACAACAAGATAGCTCTGTCCTTGTTTTAGCTTCAATGTCTCTGCTGCACATTAGCCCCGCGACGTTATACCTGTCAGCCTTACACAACTATCAGCCCCAAAAACATTTCTCGTGAGCACGAATGACATTTCTAAGCTGAAAAGTTTATACTGAAAAGGTACAAGATGATTTGGCTTTAAAAATTGTGACATAAACGGGATTATTTTTTTAACATTGTACATCATCGTTTTTTTCAAATCCGACGTTTCGGGAACGCGCTTTATTTGTCATCTGGTAGCAGGTAGTGGTGTTTCCTACTCGTATTGTCTTGTTAGAAGAGAGATTTCTGGTTCATTCACCGAATCTGTTATTTAGTTTTTATGAACGTTGTTTCCAATTAACTTTGTCTTTAATTTATTATCATGGGTATGTAATATGAATAGTAGGAGTTGAAATATGATCACCACCTGCGGTACCAGAACGTAATAATGGTACGTATCACGTAACAAACTAGCCCTGCACGCTGAACACCATCATATAGAACGGTACTATTACCACTAGCCTACCGAAATGTAGGTACACAAATGGCATATCACACACGTGTGTGAATGATATTCATGTGTTTCCAGTACGTTCCAGTATTTACAGGAGAGACATCCGGACAATTAGAAGCGCAGTTATGTCGGACATTAATATTAAATAATTTCTATGACTCCATAATATGCTGCAAGTACGTAATATAAATTAATTTATAAAATTAACATTTCCATAGCAACAAACAGTGCTTAAGAAAACAAATTTAATAAATATTCACTTCTGTCCTCATGAAGGAATATCCAAGTCGGTGAACGCAACCACCATAACCAATGTAACCTTGACAACCAAGTAACTATCACTACACATGTATTTAACCTCCGTGAAGAGTCCAAGTACACATGTAAACGACGTTAGAGCCCTCAAAGAAAAGTGTATTCACCGCTCATACAGGTTGTAACTTGTTTCAAAGTGTCATCCTGAAACTGTGGGAGAAACCACTAAACTCTCAGTAAGAACAGAAATTCTGACAGACCGACAGTCCAAGAGGGTCCCTGCCGAACACGTCAGTTGACACTGTGCTAACCTACCGAGTCGGTTTCCGCCTGTGGCACGTGATGTCAGACATTGTCTGCGTTCATCAATCAACTGACACCCGAATGGAAGAACCGTGCTCAAGTCCATTTTGATATCTCGTTTCCCTGTTTTCAGATAATCAGGCTCGTGTTGCATAACACCATTAGATAATACTAGAACAGTGTCAGTAGTAATACGCATAACCTAACCTGACAATGTTCATAAATGGCGCGTTGTTTCTGCAAGAAAATCTTCACTTAATCATCTCTCGTGCACTTCACACAGGACTGACAGCGTCATTGAACATCACAGGTGTATCCGAGTTTAAATTGGTTCTACGCGTTTGGCATGTTATTGTAAAGCTTTCGACAACATATACTTAAGTAACTAACTAGATGGCTTACCGAACCCGAAGGTTCATCACCGAATTAACCAAAGCCCTCCACCGGACCCTGTCCTGGGCCAACAAAATCCAGTCTCCTTCAACTCCTATCTCCCATAGATCCCGCCTGAGATTATCCTCCCATCTACGTCTAGGTCTCCCCAGCGGTCTCTTCCCCTCAGGCTTCCCAAATAGTGGACCCAACCAACCAGATGGCTTACGGAACCCGAAGGTTCATCACCGAATTAACCAAAGCCCTCCACCGGACCCTGTCCTGGGCCAACAAAATCCAGTCTCATTTGGTGCCAAGAACTTTCTTATATAGAAGCTTTGATTTTGTCGGTGTATGTATTACGAGTCTTAACGCCTTGTGACTTGTAGGTAGACAACATCGTTACAACTCAGAAGACGAACATCGACATTTTCACCTCAGAACTCACAAAGTAATATTTTAGAATTTCAGTGAATTATAATAATTTAATTTGAAGCGCAAGTATAATAGGAGGGGTACGTAAATCACACATAACTAAAAGAAAAATGAACAAAGAAAAATATTGAACGATGGTAAACAAGGGCTGAAAATTTGTAAAAATTACGTATAATTTGGAGTGTGAGGTCATTGACTATGCTTGAAACAAATATGGTATTTAATTCACGATAAAACATTTTGTTAGGTTAGGTTAGGTTAGGTCGTTTCAGAGATTATGGATTGTTTCTGTATAAACAATACTGAATATTACAAGTCACTAGTGACAATTAGCAAAAGACACGTATACTTAATCACAGCCTGCTAAATCTCGCAGACACGACATGATATGGCGAAATCCAACTCCGATGGACTTCAGATTTTTGGAATTCGTATACGATACCGAAATTCGTCAAACTAACATTTAATAACCAAATTCTTACCGCAAATAAAACGCTTAATCATTGCAAAGGTCAGTTAATAAACTCTGTGGGCAGATTTCAGTTATTTAATTACCAGCACGGGAGCTCCGTGACACATTTAAAGTGTCTGATATATTTGATGTGCATTATAGCGAAAATTTGAATTTGGGAACGCAAAAGAGAAACGTGGTTTGTAGTTGAGAGAAATTGTAGAAAAAAAAAGCAGAAGTTAACGCTTGCACGGAGGATAAAAAGGAAGAGAGAAGGCAGAAGGAAGTGAAGTAAGAAATGCAGGGGTGTAATAACGCAACTAATGAGCGGTTTTTATGAGGTGATGAAAAGAGTGACGTCACTGAAAAGCAAGTAGAGGAATGTTGCCGTCGTGGTGTATGGTAATGAGACAAGATGGCGTGATACCGGAATCCAGTCCGCCTAACGACTGGTGTGTTATAGCGCCTTTCTCCGGCAGAATTTCAAGGAGGGAAAAATCTTGTTTTATTTTCGCTGTTTTAGGATTGGGCAACAGCAGAGGGCAGAAGACCTCTGCGTCTTGTGGCCACTTGCTGTTAATGTTCGCGGTATTGATTCGCTGGCCACATACCCCCCCCCCCTTCTTCTCTAAGTGTTTGTTTCCTTACTCCAAGCAAATTATCGAAAATGCCTTTCATAACTATCCGACTAACCCCGTAAAGTAGAACTCTTCTTCAGAAACTAATAGTGACAGTCAAATTTTCCCATCTTTTATGGCACGTGAAGGTTTGTTACAATAGTCACAAGATCTCGCCAATGTTCTTGTCTTGAACTAGAGGTATGTAATACACACCCTCCAAAACTATTTATCTAAGATCTATTTTAATATTATCCTCCAGTCAATGCCTAGACATTACTAGTAAATCTCATTCATTCAGGCTTCCCGATCAAAATTTTGTAAGTATTTCTAATCTCCCCCATCCGCGCTACATACCCGACACGTCTCGTCATCAGTTCGATGGTCTTAATATCACTTTGTGAAGATGATAACGTTTTAACCGACTGATTATAAAAACAGCTTAGTCACTTGTGCTACTTTTACTTTGAATGCAATAAGGTTGGAAATGCGCACTTCATGCATGATACATCCACTTCATGGTGTGAATACTTCAGCTGCTGTCTGCCCATGAGGTCTGTAACAGAATTAGGATTCGCGCCAGCTTTGATCTGTTCAATTCAGCTGCACAAGTTCAAGTTATGAAACTCAGTAGATTCACTGGTTTGTTTGTCTGTTTCTGCCTGCTTAAAGTCCCACACTTTTGTTTGCTCCAAACTACCCCCTGTAGCCACTTGTATAATATCACCACTACTGCGTAAAATAGAGCAGGGTGTGACCACGCCATTGGATACTGGGTTGCAACTTCAAAACGTGGAGGTAAAGACCATGACTCTACCAGTACTGAGTTCGAATCCCGTATAATATTTGTGTTCTCAGTTTTAAGTAACCATATTTAACTAACTAACTAGATGGCTTATCGAACCCGAAGGTTCATCACCGAATTAACCAAAGCCCTCCACCGGACCCTGTCCTGGGCCAACAAAATCCAGTCTCCTTCAACTCCTATCTCCCATAGATCCCGCCTGAGATTATCCTCCCATCTACGTCTAGGTATCCCCTCAGGCTTCCCAAATAGTGTACCCAACCAACTAGATGGCTTACGGAACCCGAAGGTTCATCACCGAACTAACCAAAGCCCTCCACCGGACCCTGTCTCCTTCAACTCCTATCTCCCATAGATTCCGCCTGAGATTATCCTCCCATCTGCGTCTAGGTCTCCCCAGAGGTCTCTTCCCCTCAGACTTCCCAGATAGTGGACCCAACCAACCAGATGGCTTACGGAACTCGAAGGTTCATCACCGAATTAACCAAAGCCCTCCACCGGACCCTGTCCTGGGCCAACAAAATCCACTCTCATTCAACTCCTATCTCCCATAGATCCCGCCTGAGATTATCCTACCATCTACGTCTAGGTCTCCCCAGAGGTCTCTTCCCCTCAGGCTTCCCGACCAATACCCAGTGCACACCTCTTGTACCATCCATGCGCGCTACATGCCCAGCCTATCTCATTCTTCTCGACTTAATCACCCCGACAATATTGGGGGAGTAGTACAAATGTTTAAGCTCATCGTGTTTGAAGTAACCATACACAAATTTATACGCATCGTTTATAAAGCTTGTGGGTGGATACTTCACCTCAGTAGACACATGTAGAGTAGCTGTCTACTTCATTCGCGTTGTAGACAAAACGATTTCAAGAGTTTATAGACTATCACGATGGCGAAGATGTTAATGTTTTTTCTTCGAGGTAGTGATACCACGCAGACTTTTAGATATATACCAAAGTTTTTGATAAACATGGTTCGTCCTTCTTAATCCCTGAAGGTAAAGATAGTATGTCCCTCCGAAAAGTTGGTGTCTTCGAACATCGAGAGATGTATATTCATTCTTTCGTTTCATACGTGAGATATTTTCTTTGGAAATATCAGATGCCACAGACTGCTGTGTTTTTTAATGGCTGTTCAATTTCTGTGGTGCGGATGTTTCGTGCTTCTAACCAGGTTCAGTCCCCATCGGTACGCTTTGGTGGGACCATTTCCCTTCCAGGGTTTGATGGTTTTGGGTGTGGGTACGGGTTATAAATGGTAGGTTTTGGTGGAGCTCATAACATAATAAGCTTCAGTACCGCGCTGACAAACTAGCACGCACATTTTCGTGACCGACCCACGGCATTTCAGGCCACGCAAGATCCCGAACCTGTATTTCATTTCCTTAATATACAAGACACAAAATTTTAAAGTATTGTACCTGACTCTGGTTCTACTTCAAGAAATAGACATCATATCAGCGTTCATGCTAAAATGATACGAAACTCAATTTGACAACGAAGTCAAAATTAAATTATTTGTGGTGTAATTATCTAAGTAACTGTTAACCTGGGAGTTTATTACCCCGCCCGACTTTCAGGACGCTGTGTATTGATGTATTTTGTATCTGATCGGTTATCACTGATCCACGAAAATTATACTTTTTTATTTTTCGTTTTTCATAGTGTTAGCCAGGCTAACACGGTTAACATGAACGCTAACCTTGCCCGTGTCCAGTCGTTGGTAGATAAATGCGTGATCATTGTGGACAAGCTATCGGTTGCCAAATATAACACAACCTCGGCGACAAATCAACAGACCGACGAACATCTCAGTTCCGTGTGATGAAGGCCCACTGCATGTTGTGTCTCTGGTGGGAGTGACTTGCCTCGTGTATCAGCGTCACGGTCCGTCACCAGCCACTCTTCACCGCAAACATTCACTCTCCGATGTGTTCGCTCGTACATGAAACTACGTCAATTTATCTCAATCTGTTACCTGTATTTTCGTGCACCGTGTAGTTGCTCGATTTTTTTTTTACACTGGACAGTCACGATGTATCGTTTATCAAGTACGGAAAAATCGTATCGTTATTTTTCATTGATGTAACAAAGTAGCAAACAACCTTCTCTTTTGAACAAACTGAAATAAATTATTATTGTTCAAACATTTTTGTTTTCATATTATGAAGTTAACAATTCTAATTATCGTCGCTTCGGAATTTGTGATCAATCGTTAGCTTAATATTAAATTAATAAATGCGATACATATGTGACCTTAAAATTACGCTCAGAGATTATTTTTTATTTGTCTAATTAAAATCAATGTTAACAATACCAGTTACAGTACAGGAAACATGGAAGTATTAGTTATTGTAGGGTGTCAGCTAACCACTGTCTATTAATCCAAACTGTGGTCATTTCTCATTGTCTTTATCAATTGGAATGCTGTGAGTAATGCATTGGTATTCCTTCCTGCATCCATTATCACGGTGATATGGACAGCATACCTCTTAAACGTCGGTAAACGTCTACCATACTACACGACGTAACATACCACAAGACAAGTCACTTTAGTGGTATTTTATTTACTCTTATGAAAAACAACAAAACTACATCAAAGCTATGTCTATTTAATACGTCAAGTTTCGTGGAATGTCCTTTATATTTACTACGATTCAGATACATAAATTCTTAATTTAGTTATTTTCAAGAGACGTAAAGATGAAACGCAATTATATCTATTTATTCTTTTTTTAAGCCCGAAAAATATTTTTACGTTGGAGTTGACCTATGTTATGTGATTGATAATTTTATATCCGTGTGGCAGCGAGTTATTGATATAAATCTTACCGCAATTCTCTGGATATTTGGCATAACTTCCATCCGAACGTCTGCTTCAATTAACTGGGTATCGTGGAAACGCTATTCAAGTACTAAGATATTCTGAAGGCAAATTCTCGTCAGTTCCTGGAGCATAACTACGGAATTCCAGTCCCTGACTCGTGATTAGAAGCAGTGAATACACTATTTTGAAATTTTCCTCCGTATAATCCAGAATTCTAGGAATGGAACGAATACTTTTACACTGGTTTGATAATTACTCGTAGTGGAATTCAGCTCTGCTAACTCTGCGAATCGGATAGACATTTCGCAATGCTGCCTTCAGATATTCTATTTTGTGTACATTATCGGTTTATTTATTAATAGGATTGACACTGGAGTCGCACGACAGACGTACCAGATGTAAGCGATAATTCGTTTCCCTAGTTTCTTACTATATTTAATAAAGTGTGTTATAGTGACGAAGAATCATACTTCTGTATTAGCTAACTCCGAGTAATAATTAAATAATTATGTTAATGTCTAATGACCCTGATGATGGAGGCAGCAGGCACCCCTGAAACGTGGGTAAACAGTCTACTAGACCAGTGGTATTCAACCTGGGATACGCGAAGACATCTTACGGGGTACGTGAAATTTAAAAAAATATATATTATTTTATGATAAACACTGAATAATCAGTAATGTAATTTATTTAATTTATTTTAGATGTAGATTATATACTATGTATAACTTGAATTATACACCAACAACTTTGGGGGTACAAAGTTGAAGAGAAATTATATCTGGGGGTACGCGAACAAAAAAGGTTGAATACCACTGGAATAGACAACACAGCGCTACAGCCCAGATGGCAGTCGTCTTCAGAACCTTGAATCTCAGTATAAGAAAATTTCCCTGTAGCTGAAACGATGGGTTTAATAAGTGACCATCATGTAGTAAAGAAGCGGAAATCTTATTATTTAGGAATCTTAAAATCGTAACAGTTTACACTCGATTCGAAAAATTGTCTTTATCTTGGTTTTCCAGAGAGTGATACTCCGACCCACAATGTACCCCATCAGTACACGCAACCCTTCTCCCCAGTTCCCTTCCCGGACGGTCTATATATTGAAACACACTCTACGTAAAACCGGCATAAGTCACATTCCTATCCGCAGCCCAACTTCAAAAGAAAACATTATTATTTATGTTTTGAGGACCTGGACTCTCTGGTTGCTTCCGATTAAGAAATCACCCAGAGTCATCTTTAACACCTGTATCCCTTATCTGCATCTCCTTTCTTAATTTCACCACCTGCAGGCAATGAATCTCTAAGGTTTGATTCGTTATAGGAAGGCTGTGTTGGAGTTATCCGTTGTCTGAGGCATATTTGATACATACGACGTTTCGAGAGTTTGCTGCACGTCCGTCTTCAGGTAACTGGTTGAAACATTTTTGTAGTGTTAGTGTCAAAGATCGGGATCGAACCTGGGACCTCTCGAATACTAGACTTATGGTGGTCTAGTGGTTATGATAGTTGCCTAAGTTTTGAAAAACTCTGGGTTCGATCTCGGCTGTTATTACTGATAATACAAAAAATTCATCATTACGACAACCAGTCACCTGAAGATAGGAGTAGAACCTCACGAAACGTTTTTTTTTTTAAATATACCTCAGACAATGGTCAATGCCCAGCGTCGTGTTCCTATAAGCTATAGTCCTCTCATGCTGATCATAATCGTTTTCTTTAGTACCATATAATTCTACCCTGCAGATGCTCCAGTATAAGGTTGGTATCTTCATCTTTACAGGCTGTAAAGGTTATGATGGCCAGGAGGCATAAGCCGAGGTTACTGTAATTTATGGGGGTACAGACGTCCTTTAAATCAGTGGTATTGAACCAGGGGTACGCGAAGACATCTTAGGGGGTACGTGAAATTTAAAAGAAATATTATTTTATGATAAACACTGAATAATCAGTAATGTAATTTATTTAATTTATTTTAGATGTAGATTATATACTATTTATAACTTGAATTGTACACTAACAACTTTGGGGGTACAAAGTTGAAGAGAAATTATATCTGGGGGTACGCGAACCAAAAAAGGTTGAATACCGCTGCTTTAAATGATCTACGAACTGGTTCCGAATCCTAATGGATTGAGTTTAAGACAGGCGAAATTCTTCTGCTTTGTGTAAGTTGGTCCAGCAGCTGGAACTCAGAAGCTTGTACGGCTTGAGGTCCGGGCGACGCCACGGGCGCTAATTAAATCGACTCTGGCCGTGGGACTATTGCCATGCTCTGCAGCAAGCCTACCCAACCGGCGCAGTGTTTTAATTGTTCGGTCAGAGCGAATGGATTTGTCTTCAAAACACACAAATCAGTCGTGACTACAAACATTCTGCGCATACCAGGAATATTTTCTGTTCTATGTTTAACTGACAACGTGTAGAACTTTGCCATATAGAAGGCTTGTTTTATAATTGTTTGTATGGCCGTTTGATTTGAATGTAATGTCTGTCCACGTTTATCACCCACGAAACTACTGAAAATATATACACGCATATACACACAATTTTAAAGTTGATACAGGGAATCTAGATTGAAAGTTGTAGAGAAATTTTTACTTTTGTTCTATCAGATCCCCAGATTTAAATAAAGAATAAATTAAACTCCAGCAGTTTTCCCAAAAGTATGTATCTTGGATCTTGAATCTCATTGGAATCTTTGAACGCATTTAAAACATTTTTAGACATCTTTAAAATTTAAAGAACCGCAAGTGTGATTTATTTTCCCTATATTCTGCGTAAGTAACTTGGCAGTGGTTAGTAATAAGGTCATTAATCATTATCCATAAAGCAGGGTGGTGTAGGTCTACGACTCGAGACTTGTATTTAGATTTAGAAGGCACCCAGTCAACATGTCAGCCTATCCTCAGCATTTTAGCTTCTCCCACAGTCTCTGCATCTGAATTTCCTGCACAGAATCTTGAATCTGATCATTATTATCCCCTCTTAAGTCATTAAATTAAGTTCTTAATCTTCTTAAATGTTGGTTGTACACCAAATAGTTTTGAAACAGAATAGTCAAACAAAACAAGTTATAACACTTCTGTTTTTTTATTGGCTTAACATTTTGTAATCGAATGATGACTAAAAAGTACCGTAAGAAGTCATGGAAGGCTGTTTCTTTATTATTCTTTTAAACGTGGACTTTAACTTTCGAAAATGGCCCCGGTGACGTCAGACTAGTTTTGGATTTACGTGGGCGGGGCGTCAGGTGCCGATGCCTTCAAGAGGATTCCCCACGTTATGCTTGTGGTGTGTCTGACTAGGGATTCTCCATTCGCGGTTTCAAGGTCGCCTTGAATATCCTAACAAAGATTAGTGACACTTTTAGTTAGCAATAGTTGTCGTGAGATACGCAAAACATTTCTAGACTCTTTGGTCTGAAACTTTTGTGCCTGTCTTGCACTGAGAGTTTCGCGAGTCTGATCCAGAGAGCAGGTAAGGATGAGAGAAGCCACTTTCTCTCCTGACTCTCTCTATCCATTCCTTGACTCAATCATTCCGACCCAAGCTGTGAATGTAAGTTATAGCTCCCAATACCAAGCAACCCTTAGGAAAAGCGAGTGTGAATTATGCAAATAACCATGCACTCACTCAGATAAGGAAGGTGGGGTGGAACTTACAATTTCTGAGCGCACGTGAAATATACGAACCCCCACATCCCGACTTCCCAGCCACCCCAGAAGCCCTATATCCAGACTAGCAAGCATTTGAAACCCTTCCTCCCGTCTGGCTAAGCCATTCTGAGGGGAGCAAATGAATTAGTCGAGTCTTCATAGTAATTTGTCACATCTTCTACGATGATATTTTGACTGCAGGCTCTGTCCGATTCTATGTTGAGTGTTGGCCCTAAGTGGATGGAGACACTGGAAGAATAAGACAGCGGGTTATTCGCCCGACAAGCGCTTGTCTCCCGCACGTTCTAATTCTCCATGACGTATTCAAATCGGGTTGCTACGGAAGTAAGATATTTCTTTCTTGTCTTTAACGACTTGTGGAGTCATAGACGCACAGGTCCACCAATGTTTAGGATGACCTTTAGTGCTGTGTTTTGAGTCTTCATGGCGTCGTAAGCCAAATAACGTCGTTAAATAAGGAATTACATGTCTGAAGATTTCCGTCTTCTGGGTTGTTGCGTTGTGTAGTCTGGTCGATGTTTACCAACGTTTCAGAGGTCATTCTGCCTCCGTCATCAGGGCGATGAGTATGAAGATTTCTGTCTTCTGGGTTGTTGCGCTGTGTAGTCTGGTCGATGTTTACCAACGTTTCAGAGGTCATTCTGCCTCCGTCATCAGGGCGATTCTTTGTATGAAGATTTCTGTCTTCTGGGTTGTTGCGTTGTGTAGTCTGGTCGACCAGACTACACAACGCAACAACCCAGAAGACGGAAATCACCCTGATGACGGAGGCAGTATGACCTCTGAAACGTTGGTTAACATCGACCAGACTACACAGCGCAACAACCCAGAAGACGGAAATCTTCATACTCTGATGACGGAGGCAGTATGACCTCAGAAACGTTGGTTAACATCGACCAGACTACACAGCGCAACAACCCAGAAGACGGAAATCTTCATACTCACCGCTGTGAGAACCTCAAGTCTTACAATTACATGTGTCTTAGAAGAAAAAACAAATTTCAGTAATGACTAACAGTAGTAAACTTTGTCTAATTGTTATATGCAGAAATAACATATAATTTTAATGGATTTCTCTCGGGGTATATATGGACTTTGACCCTGTAGTCGTGTTCTTTGATTATAAAACGTGCTGTCTGTGTTTGTTAGTTTGTTGACAGGTCAAATTAAAAATGTAAGAGAACATTTTGTTAAAAGCATTCTGAATCCTGAGTGATTAAAGTGCTGAGTGCATGATATTTCATGATGTGTTGGATTTGCTGTGTTTGTTTATTGGTTTCAACATTTGTACTGGTTTGACCTTATTAAATATTTCGTGAGCTGATTTATTTTTGTTTTCTTTTGTTGATTTATTCAGCTGTACATGTGCGTGAAAGATACAGCGATTAATTTATAAAGTTAATATGGACCATTGCAGGGTCTTTAGTCCCAATAACGAATAAATTTTGAAATCAAACTTGCAGTACTAGCAGAATTCTTATGACCTTATGTTTTAATGTTGGATGGTGGAAAACGGGGTGCATATTTGTATTAAGCGAATTATGTAGAATTCAGGAGAAGAAACATGATTTTTTTTTTTAAATTTAATGTCTCAGTGCTGCTGTTTTATATTTGGTAGTTTTCTGTTACGATCCAAAGCGAGAGGACTCTTTTATGTTTCATGAAAGAAAGAGAAAATGTCTTTCTTTGAGAAATCCTAATTTATATTCATTCTGATGATTCCAGTCCTTTTTTCCCAAAATGTCTCAACAGAGAACGTAAAATGTTCTTACAAAAACAACATTGAACATTCAGAACACTTCCCAAGTATCCTTTAATGTTCTCGATTTTCTTAATCGAAAGAGACGTTTCGGAATTGCGCATTTATAAATATTTATAGATAATAGTCTTGTGGCCACAGCACAGCATAGGGTAACCCCCCACAGAAGATCATTTGCCCTACAGCTTTCTCTGTAAGTTAAACAACAAAATAATCGAAAACTGAAGACGTCAGAATCTTAATCGATTTGAAGTCGAATAGATGAGAGAGTTAATAATGTGTGAGAGAGAGAGAAAGAGGAAATTGGTGGGGGGAGAAGTGGGAGACACTTCGATATCTGGGGGGGAGAAAGAGCATCTTGTAGCTAGAAGGTCCCCAGGCAATGCCCGCTCGTCCTTCTGTTAAGGATAAAATAAGAGTGAAGGCGTTAGTGTGATGATTGGCATAAGAGACGGAATTTTGAAATTTTGTATTAGCGAAAGCTGAGACTATTAATTTGGAAGTTTAATACATAATTTAGAAGTTCCTACTGAGGGGAGGGGGGGTAAATTTTGACGGCGTTAAGGGGTGGTAAATTTTGATTAATTTACATCGGGAGGGCTGCATGAGAAGCTTGCAGTGGCAATTTGGAACTTGGGAACCATCTCAGCATTTGCTTGAAGACAGAGGAAAACCAAGGAAAACCTGTGTCGAGATGGCCGGTCGCAATGTGATTGGCAGTGAGAGACGCTCATCATAACATCCCGTACCTCAAAGAAAACTCAACAGTTTTCTATCACAAAGATCAGTTGGTTAACGCTGTTTATGGAAATAATCGCTGGTTATTGTGAGAACCGTACACTTCGTGCGCAAATTTATTAAATGTTAAAACAGATGGTATATATTTATATATATATATATATATATATATATATATATACACCATTGTATTTTGAAGGATGACTCATTTTTATGCAGATTTTCTGCTGTTATGAAACGGAATGCTGCGATGTACCGAAAACAAGGACGACGTATCAGGGACTTTGACCTGTACTTCTAACCTTACAAGGTCAGTTGAATTTCCTACCATTTCCATATATTTCTAGGATGTGACAGTTCTGTGGGAGCTAACACGTCGTGCGTCCTGAGGCGGCTAGGCGTACATCGTATCAGAGTACCACACAGGATGTACAGTTCTGTCCTAAGTTAATTCAGCAAGATAAAATTACAGATGTAATTATGTGGAATGTAGTAGGATTTTAGATTTTCACGGCGCTGAGAACGAAGATGGTTATCTTCCGGGTTTTAGGGCCGTGTAATCTGGTAGAAGTATACCGACGTTTCATAGGTCCATGCTGCCTCCATCATCAGGGCAATGTGACCCTTAAACTTTAGGCATTAAATAATCGCAATACAATGGAAACCATTTCTCAATGCCTACTTACTTCCCACCCACCCTGTAGATTTCCATAAGTTTGCATATCCCTTATGGCTGATATCCAAAACAGACATGAATTATGGACTTGTCCAAAATTAAATGTTCTCTACCTTATCCACGATGAATTCACAGCAAAACTAGAGCCCAGGTCTTAGGGTAGCTCAGCCGGAGACCCAAAAGGTCAGTTATCTGCCGATCCTCCGCCCTTTTGACCTGATGATGACAACAGAATTCATTTTTCCTGACGTAATTTTATAATTTAGACGATGGACAAAGTTTAAAAGAGCAGTATGACCTCTGAAACGTTGGTTAACATCGACCAGACTACACAGCGCAACAACCCAGAAGACAGAAATCTTTAAAAGAGTAATTTAATGCAACTTGTAAGTTACTGACATAGCAAATAAAATGAAGGCGTAATGGGGTGGTCGTGGTATTTTATTAGTACAGTCAATTTATTTGTAGAACAGTATGACGGTTGGTTTACGGTAAGCTTTAATGCAATTTCATAATGCTTTCCTTAAAATATGTATTACCGAAATTGCATTCTAGTGAAATGTAGGTCTATGTTAATTTTAATTTTAAATATTTTCCATATAAATGCAAGTAAAAATGCATCTTAACCTTTTTTGAGTGTGACGTTTGCTATACGACTAGTTTTGATATATTATTCCTGTGTAGACCGTATATAATGAATTTTGAAGTTTAGTGATGTATAAAAATTCAAACATGCACTTTAAAAATGTTTTTTGGGCCCACTTAAGGGCAGCTTTCTGATCTTGTTTTTTTCGTAGTTGAATCTCTGGCTTCCCTCGTTCAATAATAATATCGGTGTGCGTGTAGTGGTTTAGCCAGTGAAACGTAAAGCTATTAAAATTGTATGCTTTCCGGTCGGTCGTGTCTCATACACCTTCTGCCTTAGTAGCACTTGTAACCGAGATGCGGTCCTGTGCAGTGTGAAAGGCAACCAGCGGTCAGGAAAATACGATTACCCTCCACCCCTCACCTAGCGATGTTCAGACTCACCCCTAGCGTTTTTTTTCTAATTCCCACCCCATATCGTCACTATACGCAGATACGTATTTATATTTGTCTGCTCTGTAGTATAACACAATCTCAGTGTTACATTTTATTCTGTCTTTTGTAAAGAATTTTGCTACGGAATGGTCAGCTTTTCTCGTTGAAAACTCAGTTTTCAAACCGGCCGTCGTGCCTTTCCTCAGTTAATCCAGGTCACAACCGCTTCCTTCCGCATTGTTTCCAGCAAATTACGTAACATTTTAAGCTTTAACGGCGAATGCAAATAAGTTTTCTGGGCTGTCGACCGTGTAAGCGTTTCGGAGACTGGAGATAAATGACTCCAGACGTTTCAGAGATCCTTACTTCCGCCATCAATATCATCCTAAGGCAATAAACCTTCATATACCCCCGACATCTCACTTATCTGACGAATAATGCATTTCATTTGCTGCTGTGTGATCTATAGATCACATATCAGCAGCAACATAGACTTCAGCATGAAAAAGAAACACGATTTCCTTCTCATATCATGAGATTAACACACACTCGTGTTGATCAGACACGTGTGCATCAGGATATCGTGTTTTGATATCGTTATATTATCGATGTCAGCTAACAGCTGCGAGCGTACACGACCCTTCATATCGATCTGACCTGGTCACTATTCGCTCGACACATGAAGTATCACTTCACTTGTTCATCAGTTAGTCACACCACCTGATATGACGATTATGTGAGATATTTCGCACCTTCAGGACGCAGGTTACTTAGTTGCTCAGAATATATCTCAAAATTTTGCTTTAATTTTTGAGTATTTCGATGCAAATTTCACACAGTAATGGTATATTGGTTACGGACGTCAAATACTAAAACGGAATAAAATTTTTATAATTCTGTTACTTTATAATTTTCATTCTGCAGAAGATTGACTTACGTAAAATTCCATGACCTTCTAGATTTTAAAGACTCGACATGTGACTCAAGTTTCCTTTCCAACGGTTCAAAGAGTTCGCCCTGTATCCGCTTCATAATACATTTTGATAATGCCAGTAGATTTTTTTTTAGGAAGCATTGTCTAATTAAGTTCAAATACAGACAGCTGCAAGTCTTTCTTTTGTCATTAATTTAATTTTAATTGATAAGAAAGACGGAAAGCCTTAATATTATGTGCAGCATGCATACTAATTTAAAAGTAATTACACAGTTCACAGTAAAAATGAGAAATCTTTAAACTCTCGTAATTGACGCAACAGAACAGAAAATCGTAATCTTGACTTTGTATGTTTGTTAATGGTCGTAGATGTCGCTTTGATCTTTTGAGAAAATCTGTCTTTTTCCACTAATTGGGTCTAATTTAGTATAAGTAAGATTTTAAATATCGCATTCACCCATTTAACTGTTTGATTTTAATAGAAAAATTAGATTTGCTGCTACAGCAATTTGTTGAAGTCCACCCTAAAACGGATTATGTCACCTGTTCAGTTTGCAGTTGAACATTTTGAGGAGTTCTGCACTTGTGAAATTTGTTACAAGAATTGTGCCCAATCTTGTAAATCGACACGACGTATGTGACAGACTTCTTTCGTATCAACGCTGAGGGTTAATTACCTCTTTTCGGTCCAGCTGGAATTATGCAATTGGAATCCTTTTTGTGTTATACGGGATTCCCTTGGTCGTGGGCGAAATCTTTTGTTTGGCAGAATAATGTAAAATGTAAATTTGGAAAATTTACTGCGAGCAATTTGTCCTGAATCCATAATATTGGAAATGTTTACTTAGGATCAGCAATTGTGGCGATACGCTCCTTTACACCATGAATATTAAAAGTCAAGGCGATGTTGCCACGTTGACATGCCAACGAAAAGGAATACGCAGGTGTTATAGGACACCCTGTAAACACCTCCCTCTTCCGCTCTCTTATCAACGTGTGCTGAAGCAGCTTAAATCTCAATATAAAGAATGTACCGCTGTAATAGCTCATCCTAAGTGAAGCATTCCAGTACTTGTGATTGTAAACACATGTGGTGGCGGACGGAACTTATTTCAGATCTTCAACATTTGCGGCCTTTGGTTAGACATTTACGTTCTAATTTCAGAGCGTTAATTTCATTTCAGAGGTTATTTAACGTCGAATGTGGCCAGAGTCAATATTTGGTCTTATAAGATGTCTGTCTTCTCGGTTGTAGTGTCGTATAATCTGGTTGGTGTTTATAGACGTTTCAGAGGTACATGCTGCTTTCTATCATGGGCCTGATGACAAAGGAGGCAAAGACCTCTGAAACGTCGGTAAACTTATAACAATATTCCAGGACATTACAACTCAATAGACAGCCATCTTCGAGTTACAATTTAGCTTTAGATAATAAAGAATTCATGAGATGATAATGTTGCGTCATATTGTGATGATTATAATTGTTTAATTTTAACCGTCTAATCACAATAAAATATTTTATTAAATATTAAAATATTATTACTACAATTAACATTTAATATTTAAAATATTTAAAATATATTAAAATATATTTCGATAGAAAGAGCATCATTTTAATATATTTTAAATATTTTAAATATTAAATGCTAATTGTAGTAATAATATTTTAATATTTAATAAAATATTTTATTGTGATTAGACGGTTAAAATTAAACAATAATAAAGAATTCGTTCATTTTTACGGCCAAAGTTTCTTCTGTTTATGTTTTCCGTTGGCTAGTGTAAATTACTTCTTCAAGATACGATGATGTTGAGCCGAATGAGTTTAAAACCACCAGCAGTTTAAAACCCTAACGCTGCTATCTTCCTAGAACAAGATGGAAATTTCTTTCACCTCAATCTGCTCTGGCTTACATTGTGATTTTACGGAAACATTTTCTGCATAATCCTAACTTAATGCGTTGAGTAACCAAGGTAGGATTTTAGCGTTCCCTTCGCCAAGTAACACCCAGTCTCCGGTCCAATCTATGAACATGGGTGAAGTTGTAATTTACATTTGTAGGGCTTAAATGAGATCAAATTATTGAGTAGGATCATTTCAGTGCCACGAAGCTGATCGTGGGTTTTGCTACATTTATTTATACCCAAGATTAAATTATTATAGAGCTATATGGCCTAAGTAGGCAATTATTATAATTATTTTTGGATATTATTATTATTATTATTTACTTTCTTTAATCGCTTGTGAAATTGTGTTATTCTTTGAAGCTGTAATTATCCTTCTTCGGCTGTTCTCAAACACATAAATGTGTTATTATTATTATTATTATTATTATTATCATTAGAGTCCATCGCTAGAAATAAAATGTTTTACGAAATGTGTAACTTCCTAATGCATTAAATAAAGTGGAAATAACTTTTGGACTGAAATGGACGGTTTCTCGGCCATTCTGTTATTTCGTCATCTGATGTACCAGTCACAATAAAATTGTTTTCCATTCTTTGTTTTAATATTATATCCTTGAATACTTATAGACAGATTAAGGAAATAAAGTTTCCTATTTTCGATAGTCTACTCTTCCTATCACCTGTTCTTGAGAGGTTATCAATTCCCTACCTTGTTTAATGCAGCGTTGAGGAAGATGTAAATAGTTAATTAGAACCTGCAGACAACACAAATTGGAAACTAAAATAACTTTGAGAGGCGTTAGAAAACGTGACCTTTAACATTTCCTTGCTAACTAGTTTATTTCAGAATCTGCGTTTTATTTAACTAACACATAAACATATACATTTATTTATATATAAATCTCCATAGAATTCTGAAATTTTAATCTGTCTGGTTTTCGTGCTGGGTTAGCGATTTTCAGCATTTTTAAACTAGAAAAAGAAGGTAAAACCAATTTGTTTAAACGAGGTATTTGTGTACAGTTCATGTAGGAAGAATGGCGTATGAGATACGAGGCCAGATCACCAAATTTGATCAAATTAGAGAGAAACTTTTGGGTTGGCATGTAGAATACACGAGGATTTCAGAACATCGTAACGATATCCTCTGGTAGAGCAATTTATTTTTTGTAGATAATATTAAAACGGATCTAGAATAAATACGACGAAGGAAAATCGACTATTCATCTGACTCAGCATAGGGTACAATGTCGGGTGTCTTGTGAACACTGAAATGAGTCTGTTGGTTCCATAAAAGGTATGCAGTTTTGTGAAAAGCTGAGCGACATAACAAATACTTATAACACTGGATTTTTTATTATTATTATTTCTCGGCGATATGACTCCTGT
The DNA here is from genome assembly GCF_977971745.1 of Zootermopsis nevadensis. Classification (NCBI taxonomy): domain Eukaryota; kingdom Metazoa; phylum Arthropoda; class Insecta; order Blattodea; family Termopsidae; genus Zootermopsis; species Zootermopsis nevadensis. The sequence goes on from NW_028259143.1 coordinate 3,141,009, forward strand.
AGTTGATACGGTGCATAAAATAGCCAAATGAACGAATTATCTTTCATTAGAAGCTGACATCAAGGTTCGTACTTGTGTGTGCCCTCACCATTTGGAAGGGTTCAAAAATACGGTGGGGTCTGATACTCACGTCCTCTGGTGTTTTTGTTGCAGATGCGAACTGCCTGCGTCTGAACGAGGTTCGGATTCCGATGCACACTGTGCGTGACCTGAACGCACGCCTTGAATGTCATTTTGACCTCGAAGGCGAAGCGCTGTACTCGGTGAAGTGGTACAAGGACGGTAACGAATTCTTCCGGTTTGTCCCTCGAGATCAGCCTCCGGCTCAACTCTTTCCTCTGCCGGGAGTCTCGGTGGATGTAAGTACACACTCACTCGTAACTCGGGGACTCCTTCAAATTGTCTCAGGACAAGTTAGGTCTCTGACGCAGGCAATGACGAAGGGGGTCTTTAATTTGTAAGTAGGATTTGAGGTTTTCACGGCGGTGAATTCCAAAAATGTCTGTCTTCTAGGTCAGCAGTCTTCATATAATTTATGTTGTTCATCAGACATTATTAGGATGATAAAATTGAGGATGAGATGGGCGGGGCATTTAGAACGCATGACGGATGAGAGATGCTTACAATATTTTGGTTAGAAAGCTTGAGGGGAAGCAACCCTTGAAATACGTGGTCTAGCGGTTAGAACGCTGGCCTTGTAATCCTGGGGTCTCGGGTTCGATTCCCGGCGGTGCCCGAATTTATAACTTGTGTTGGGCAAGGCCGTGGTCTAGGCAACACGGAGTTTTCCTCCGTGGCATCCCAACAATTACTCCATTCACACACAGAAGAAGGCAATGGCAAACCACTTCTGGATCATCTGCGAAGAACGTATATGAACAGGCCCCAGTCCGAGAAAAGGATGGAAGGATCCTGTTCATATGGACCTGTCGTCAGACAGAACACTAAATAATAATAGTATAGATTGGATTAATCTAGCTCATTACAGGGCTAATGAACTTTCGGGTTCTACAATCTGCGGGGAATTTCTTGGCTAACTGAGGACAATGTAAACATCGCAGCAAGGACTCTTCGATTCGAGGAGTTAGTTATGCTATTGAGTGTGTGTAGCTGATTCTATCTTTGTGCATTGATACATGATAGATAAAATGCTACGCGTTTGGAAAATATCACTGATAATCCCATATCTTGAGCATGCCGACTTCCTTATCCCAGATCGCTGTCATTTCAGCGAGACAATGTCACCGTTAACATTTTACTGTTGATAATGTAAAGAGTATATAGCGCAGTAAAAGGCTCGTCGTAGGTGAAGGTTCCAACAGCTGAGGATTGAACAACCTCACCCTGTTTAAAATGTTTCGTATTTTGACAAGTAATCGCGTTCTCCTATGGGTACGAATTTATGGGACACTCGATATAGTATCTCACACCCCCACAACACACATTGAGCTGCAGAATAACAAAAGAAATATCTACTAGATATGGATCCTCACGATGGACTACTGGCTTTGTGTGTGGTTAGTACTACACGATTGTCTTCTGTTTTTCATCCTCTTAGTACAGCGTCCGTCCGCTTCTCGTGCTGCAGAAAGCATTGGATAAAGAGTGAGAGACAGAGGTAGAGAGAGGTTGCCTATACTACACCATACGCCGCTAGATTCTACCACTCCACATCCTTTGTTGTGCTTTTCATATTACATTCGACCAACCAGCGCTGTCCGTTCACAAGTACAAGATTTGCGAGTGGCATTTGCATCTGTAAGCGTTGTTTAGTCTGGGAACGAGCGTGTGTTGACGCTGGGTAAGGGGAACAGGTTCAGAGTTTGTGGACTGCTCAGCACGAATTCCAAAATCTCTCTCGTTCTGCTTTCTTGAGCCTTGCTACGTCATTCTTTCCATTTTATCTACTTCTGGTAAAGAAATTTCTCTCTGTTCCAGTCTTAAGAAACTCTTTCATTGTTTTCAGTATTCTCGATATTTCCAGCCTACCACTCCCATGTTCGGTTTTACATATCTCTTTTACTTCTTATTATTCTTCTCTTTGCCACAACTTTCAGCGTATTCTATCTTGCCATATCCAAGTTCCTTTCTGTGCCTCTGTTCCGTTCCTTCGTCTTCTCTACAGTCGAGGACAACCTGCGTCACTTTTCAATTTCCGGTAACGTAGCAGCGTCTCCGAGCCCCTTGGCCGTCCGTCCGTCCGTCCGTCTACATGTTATCTGTGACCGCATCTCAGACGGCAGTAGATTTGTATTTTATTTTGTGTGGGCTGTGGGGCTTTGCTGTTGTCCCTAAAAAAAGAGCTCTTTTTCCCTGGAGACAATGCTGTAATTATTCCCGCAGGAAATATGAACGACGATTGGTTGCAATGTAGAAGGCGCCAGAAACCGGACGTTCAACAAAGCTACTACCAAAGTTTGCCACTGAAAACGATATATTTTTAACTTGTGTAGACCGTTTAAAAGCGACTTGAAATCTGATTCTTTCCAAAATGCTCCAATCATCGTGGGGATTCTTTAAAAAAAAAAAAGGATTACATTTAGAAATATATTTTTGTACACACTTTCCACTAATACATAGTCCAAATGCGTTAAATGTTAGCCCAGAGTTTCAACTACTGTCATGATTTTCCTTATTAACACGAGCGTACAAAGCAATTTTAGATTCACATGTTGTGAATACGATAATGATATGTCTCCAATAGGTCGTTAGTTGCGATCTTCAAATGAAAATCTAAATACGGTTAGTGAGGAGAAAGCCACCTCATAATTTTTACGAGCTGCTGATTGATCGTGAATCGCTGGTCCAGAAGCTGTGGTTGGACTTGCATCTTCCTTGTTCCTTGGTGAAGCTGTGAGGTGCAAGAGGAGGACAGTGTTCGGTGAAGGTTAGGTCTCGAGACCTGAAATATCTCCCCACCCCCCTCTGTGCACACACAATATCTGACCATCATAAACCATGAGGGCTGCAGCCCCACCCCTAGTCCCTTGGGGGAGGCACCGCGTGCTAGAAATGATACGCGAAGCCCCTACAGGCTTCTCGCAATTTCGTGCGGTTCAGCAAGATGAAAACTTGCCACTTTCGATTCGAGAGAAGTCCTCCAGGTGTCTGTGGTCATGTGTAATGCAGCCTTAGGATGTCATGAACGTGTTCTCGTTTGCTGACGCAACGCGAAGAAATTTTAAAATAATAGAATTGCATAATTATTGTATGGTAACGAGGCGCCTTTCTGTCGCCAATTTTTCTAACCACGAAATTTACTTATAGCTAGCTAGTAATACGTGGTACACACACAGTTTTATTTGTGCTGTTGAAAGGCACAAGATTATTATATTTTTCAATAATTAAACCTCCCAAAGACACACGAAGCCGTATGTCATTCATAACTATGTGTCAAAATGTCAGCCAGGGGACGAGATAAAATTGATATAAATCTCATAAATGGTTTTCCCGAGGGTAAAGTGCGGCCGGGGGCTTGACGCTAACCATTCACCCCATCTAGTGCCGAGGCTAAGAATAAATACGAGCTGTATATTAACCTCTCCCCCTGAGCGCCTCCATGGCGTATAGTGGTACAGCTTTGCTATTTAATTCTCATAAATGTTTATTATTATTTATATTCTCGCTGTTTCGCATATTTGTCCGAATTTTAATGGTGGGAGAATATGAGTTATGTATTTCATAATTTACTCGATATTAAATTTAACATTATATATTATGGCACCATCTCATTTATAAGCCAAATATTGATAATAAACAAGAATTTAACGAGAAATTAGCCTCCGATTGTCAGTAAATTTCACATTATCATAATTTTTCTGAGCTCGGTATTTATCTAAAATTCCTTTCGATATAACCCCCCCCCCCCCAACCTCCCGGTCTGGGTCTGACAAGTAGTCTTTTCCAGGAAGATTCTGAAATTAACAAGCTGTTTCAGTCGTCCGTTCTACACGTTCAACCCATCTGACCCTCCTCATTTTAACTAATCGGTGAATATAAGGGAAAGACGGTGGATTATGATCGCATCCCTTACCCAGTTGTTCTACATAATACATTATTAGCAGGAATTATTTCTATAATACTTAAATTTTTAAAAAAATATTTCCCACCTCTTTGTCAGATTTCGGTTAAAATGCAAAGTACTTTGAGATGCATAATTATTTTACGAATTAAATAACTCATATTACATTCATAGGCAGCACATCCCTCTGAGAACTTATATTTTTATTTTCTAGATCTGTGTACCGATATTTTGCTGGAGAATAATTTTAGATTTTGTTCATACGAAGGTTTTCATTGTCTGTGCCTGTAATCGTTGTTGGGATGAAGTTTTGACGGCACAGGTTAAGTTACGTTAAACTGATATATAAAAATCCATACGAAGGCAATTTACGTGGATCCTTTTAATGTGGGACACCGCTTTGCAAAGCGGTATCGATTGTAAAGCAGATGCAGGCCTGGGTTTTATTTCCGCTGTGAACCTGACGAAGAGATACAATATGGAAAATGGAAGAAAGACTTCTGGATATTTTTCCACTTTTCAGTCTATATATTTTATACAAATAGACTATATATACACAGTTCACTGTATATATTCTAGTGAATATGTCTATACGTTTTCGATAAAAACAATTCTTGCTTCCGGAAAGATTCTGTTATTTATGTTCGTATTTTATTCTCTCGTACGCACTTCTTTTACATTCTTTTTTATATTCCTTTCGTGTTTTTCGATGTGGAATACGAGTTACTGGAAAATAATAGGAATTGCAGTATTATAGCTTGGTTTCTTTCACTGATGAATTGGTTGAACATAGCGAAACACTGCGGTCAGCCTCTTCAATAGAATGTAATCCTGAAGACACGCAAGTCATGATAAGTAAATATATAATAAAAATCGAGCCAGTTTCGTATTCACAGAAAGTGAAGATGGATTTGTGCTCGGCTGAAATTTGACGTTAGAAACATCGTCGGCTGGTAAGTAAGTGGATGCAGGAAGAATCTTCTTATATCTACAGCTGTGTCTGTTTTAGGATTTGTGTTTTATTCGAGGGTATTTCAGTAGTAGCTTGAAGCTACCCTGTCGTTTACAGATCAGAGTGAATATGATGGGCGAGACGTCTCACTGGCTGTTATGAAAGCAATAAAGAACCACCTGGTGGCGAATGTCTTAATTAACCGAATAATCTCTTCCTGAGAATAAATACTTAATGTAGTTATGGGTACCAGAATATTTACGGTAGTCGAGAAAATATATCGTATGGGAATGGGTAAAGTTCTGTGTTGCATTTAAAGGCAGTCACTTGTTTCGCTCTGAAGTCAGGGTGATTTTTTGTAATTACTTATCAAGTGATTTCAGTCATCGGTTTCTTTCCCACTTTATTGATTTCAGTATCATTATCGGTCCTAACATTATAATTAATGTTTGTATGCATATATATCAAGATTTATTTATTTATTATTTAGTGTTCTGTCTGACGACAGGTCCATATGAACAGGATCCTTCCATCCTTTTCTCGGACTGGGACCTGTTCATATACGTTCTTGGCAGATGATCCAGAAGTGGTTTGCCATTGCCTTCCTCTGTGTGTGAATGGAGTAATTGTTGGGATGCCACGGAGGAAAACTCCGTGATGCCTAGACCACGGCCTTGCCCAACACACGTTATAAATTCGGGCACCGCCGGGAATCGAACCCGAGACCCCCAGGATTACAAGGCCAGCGTTCTAACCGCTAGACTTATATCAAGATATAAAGAATAAATGTTCATTATTTACGATCTTGTATGTTATGCAGCCCCGCACAACAACTGTTATACACTCTTGCTTGAAAACATCGGTCTTTATTTCATACTACAGCGAGAATTCGAACTGGTTTTCCTACTTATCTTTACCATTAGTGCTACATTCCTCGCCTGTGTAAGGTTTCCTTAATTTGATTATCGTAATATATGAAACATTTTTGTTAAAATGTATATTCCATGTTTGATGTTGTACTACACTACAACACGCGTTACGTGTTTCAGATTCACAACTCGACGGAAAGTCAGGTTGTCCTGAAATCTGTGAACTTATCTAGTACGGGACGTTACCGCTGTGAGGTCTCTGCTGAGGCACCGTCCTTCCAGACTGTGTCCGACCACGGAGACATGACCGTCGTTGGTAAGTAAAATACTCTCTGGGTTAATCTTTCGTCCATTACGGCATTTAAGACGGTAGGGAACAGATCACTCAAGAGATGAAAAGTGGTTCTTGTCTCATTCTTGCGTTCTCCCGGAATCAAGTCAATAGGACCATTTTGTTACCCGAAGTACTTTTGCAACATTTATTGAAGGACTGCGAGAAATTATTGTGTTTAAGGCACTAGCCACATCTGTTGTTCAAATATGTAAACTATTCGTGAAATTCTACAGCTGTTAAAATAGCTACCGTCATTTTAACGGGGGTGTCAGAGTACTCCAGTGTCTTTTTTATTGTGCATTGGATAAACGTTGTGTAATATTGTATTTATTTTTCGTCTAAATTACACTAATTACTACCACATCTTTTATTATTGTTTGATTGGGTGTTAATCTTTGAATAATGATATTACGGATTTAGATAGTTATTAACTGATACATCAGCAATTCGTTTCCCTGTTGACTGTTTACAGGATTTGTAAATTTGGCGGGTTATATTTAAGAGTAAGTGATATTAGTAAAAGATCTTTACATTCCTTCAGCAACTTAAGTAATGGTTCAGAATTCAAACTAATTGTACTACAATTAGTTTCGATCTACATTAGCATCAAGTCAATGATTAGTTTCGTTTAGCCAAGGAAGATAACTTCTCGAAGAACATTCTTTACGGGTTAAAACTGCTCTAGATGAGAGAGATGAGGTTCTCGTGAGGTGCACTTGAACAACATCCAGACGTCTGTTTGTCTGGTCTGGCCCCGCTCTTAGAAGTTACGAGACTGTTTTACGTACCGGGGGACGACAATACTTGTTTGGAGTCGGAGGAACTCCGATCCTTAACAACTGGCGTGTGCGTAACTCCAGCTAGCAGTCGTCGTAATTGAAGCTGTCTATCTCCTGGGATATTTCACCGTGTATTCCCGTCAGAGCCCTGACAACGGAGGCACTAAGCGGACCTCAGAAGCGTAGGACAACTCCTACCCTACTTCACGGCTCAACATCCCATGTATACCCCTGTGAGAACCAGACATCTCACAAGTAATAAGCTCTTCTATACATTTTGGACATTCCTTATTTATTATTGGGCTAGAAACAATTACGAATAAAGTGTGTTTAATAATTTTTTTAAAAAAAAAAAGCTGTCTTGGCCTATTTAAAGGTGTTACCGCGATTTTCATTACAATAGACTGAGGTAAACTGCGCCAGTGTCGGACCACTTAGTGATTTGTAATATTATCGTGAAATTGCGAAACCCGAGAGACATCGGGGAAAGATAATCGAACCACGCAAGTAACAGCGATTAGTCACACAGTAAGGTAATTCTGTAGTCGCACTGGCTTTCGTCTGATGAACCGGGATAGCTACTAGCTACGGGCTGGACGACCGGGGTTCGATCCCCGACGGGGGCAGAGGATTTTTCCTCTAGCCTCTGGGGCCCACCCAGCCTCCTGTCCAATGGGTACCGGGGTTCTTTCCCGGGGGTAAAGCCGGCCGGGGCGTGATGCTGACCACTCACCCACATCTAGTGCCGAGGTCAAGGAAGAGAGGAGCTTTACCTCCACTCCCCCCAAGCGCCTACATGGCGTATAGTGGAACAAACTTTACTTTACTTTAATTACTGGGTTTCGTCTGTAGTACTGCAAAAGATTATGCATTTATGGTTAATTTCATCACTGAAACTGAGTCATTAATTGTATTTATCATCTTTATCTTAAGCACGCGTCATTAAATCGTCCTTCCGTTGTAAGAAACTGATTTTAAACAGACTTCAGTGCATTAAATTGAGTGTTACGAGCATTGGACTTAACACTTTCCCCCTACTTTGCACCTGAAGGTGGAGACAGTATTTGCGAAACATTGGCTATCTCCTTTCGAGTCCGCTTGTTTTCCAGAAGAATATCGCACCTTCACAACCGAAGAAACAATTTTCACAAGTCTCCTCCCCTCCCCTCACCTGGTTCGTATATTGATCACGTGGACTGCTGTTAAATGCCAAGGAATTTCGTCAAAATTCGATATTTAATAAGGAGACGTGAGACGAAATATGCACAAAAATTTGTTTTCTCATTCCAAAAAATAACAAATTTTGGTACATTTAAGCAAGGTTTTCTGAATACGTCGATTGGTAATCGTTGGTATGGAATGTCCCCTCCATAATACAGAGAAAATTGCATAATCTTTGAGTGTATTATGTAATTAGCGTATCTATATTATTATAAAATTATGCAATATACAGTCTTTAAGATAATTGTTAATTGTTGAAAATAAACTATTAACCCGCGTCTTCTTTGGTGTTCCCGGTAACTACTCCTCCTTTTAAAAAGTAATTAATTCCAGGCTTTGTCTCCCAGCATTTGGACTTCTCTCCCTATTCGCGTATCCCTAAGCCTGGGGCTTCTTTCTCCCTTATTATCTCCGTTCTCTCGCATCTGTATTTCTTTTCTCCATTCAACTGATTCCTAATTTGGGGAAGAAACTTAGGAGATCTTCAAATAATCTGCCTAGTTTGTTACTTACGGTAACTGTGAAGAATTCGCAGTTATCGAAGTGGAAGCAAGACAAAGGGTTTCAGTAACGTAAGATGCGAGTGAGGGATGATTATTAAAGTGTAAGGGGAATGGAATAGCTCGACATTTTCTGAGGTGACTTTGCGCCAAAGGATGTGTTGGAAACAAAGAATTCCAAACGCCACGAGATTCTGACTTGGGTATACTAACAACAGGAACTAGTCCCACACGTGTCTAGTAAGGATAAGCTGTTATTACCTGTTATTCTCTGTTATTACCTGTTATTCTCTGTTATTACCTGTTATTACCTGTTATTCTCTGTTATTCCCTGTTATTCTCTGTTTATTCTCTGTTGGTGTGAAAATTTATCATTTACTCTAAGAGACGACTGTAAGCCCATGTGATTATAATGATGTAACGGAAATGGGGTAATATTAGGGCGGAATACGTAATGAGAAGCTCCTTAATTTATATTATTTAATTAATTACCTGCATGGAGCAGTATAGCCAAAAAAAGTATTCCCCAAATTGTATAGAAGCCAAAGGTTGATTAACGTGCTCACAAGACCCCATTACAGGTACTCGTCATCAATACACATTACGAAAATATGCCTCAACTATTTAATCCTTCTTGATTTAATCATCCAAATAATATGTAGTGAAAAGTATAAATTTTGGATTTCTTCATTATGCTATTTCCTGCAACCTTAACCCCTTTTAGATCCAAATTTTCACAAATGCCCTCAACCTACGTTTTTCCTTTTTAGTAAAAGGCCACGTTTTGAGCTCACGGAAAACAGAAGTGTCGTAGTTAGGTTAGGTTAGGTAAGGTAAGGTTAGGTTAGGTTAGGTTAGGTTGGGTTAGGTTGGGTTAGGTTAGGTTGGGTTAGGTTAGGTTCAGTTGGGTTAGGTTAGGTTACGTTAGTTTAGGTTAGGTTAGGTTGGGTTAGGTTAGGTTGGGTTAGGTTAGGTTGGGTTGGGTTAGGTTAGGTTGGGTTAGGTTACGTTACGTTAGGTTAGGTTAGGATTATGGCATAAAATTGAAGTTAAGGCTCAACCGGTCGTGACATGAACTTGAACTACGTACTCTGTTGCTCGCAGTTTGACGTGTTTCACGAAGTGAGTGGTAATGCAGATATATAGAAGCTGAGCAGTGGGTTCAGCTTTGAGTGCGAAATATACGAACAGCGAGCACCAACAACAACAAATGATTGATCTGCCCTATGCAATACGTTCTGTGAACGTTGATGTTGGCATTTCTGTGTTTCTTGTCATAGGCATTCTTTCGGTTCGCTGTTTTGTAGAGACATCCTGTGTGATTGGATTATAACGCTCAATGAAGTTCGCTCTGAAGGGAGGTATTGATTACAGCGACAGTTTACCTGCGTCTGTGTATCGTGTTATAGTGGACAATGCCGATCCTCCGGTGTATTCTAGTAGGATCGTAGGGAAAATGTCGTTTATAGTCTGTGATATTAAATGGTACTTTTTCGTTGACTCCGTTGTATGAGTAAAATTATTTTCTTAGACTTTGTATGTTGTATAAATTATAAATAAAATCACGCGATTGATGAATTCCAAGGAAACGAATTTACAGATTGTAAATCACCCTCGAACTTCGCCCGTTTTGTCACGTTCTTTAGAATCCGACTGGCATTTTTTTTTTCACAAATTGACCGAAATGAGCGAAGTGTATTACAGAGACAACAGCTGACTCAGTTGATTAATAAAGATAAAATTAAATAGGCTAAAACCCATATGGATGTGAAGCGAACACAGATGGCATTATCGTAATAAGAAAATATTATCAATCGATCAATCATCAATCATTATGGATCAGGCCTTGTGGCCTGTTCTAGGTAGGAATTACTTCTGAAACCATTAATTCAGCCAAGGCCCACTCTCTCTACTGCATGGCCATTGAGATCGCCGGAAATATTTTTGTGTAGACTACAATATGAAATAATATAAATGAATTGTCGAGTGTTTGTGAAAGAACGAATAGTACAGGTAGGAAGCAAGCCACATACTGATTTATAGTCCGCGGATATGTTGTCGAGACACGCTGAGCGTTGAGCCGCTGGCTTTGTATTTTTAAAATGTATGAGGAATAACTAAAAAAAAATGAAATTGTGATAGTTCGTCATTTTAATGTCAACATGTGTAATCGACAAATGTTAGACCGTGATGTTCATTTGACTAGAAGCAACTGTTGGGCCTCCCACGTTATTGATTTCTGGGTCACATCCGCATGCAGAGAGCGTACGTGTGGTCGTACCTACACGTGACCAATAAGGAGGGATGAAATAGAATTACCAGACTGCGAAACATTGGGTGTAATAAACTGTAGATAATTTCAAACAACGAATAAACGATTGGACGTACAGACAGCAAGTTGAACGCTAAATAAAACTCGGTAATGAACAGGATTATATAAAAAAAAGTACGCCCGTGTGCAAAGTTGGGATGAAGGTAATAAAGACGACCAGGGGATGTCAGTGGCGGTTTCGAATAAGCGTAACGATATTCGTTTTCTGTTTCAAAGATTTAATTTAATATGATTTTTGTTTAAATCTTGTCAGTCTAATCACAATAAAATTCCTATTAAATATTAAAATATTACCATAATTAACATTTAAATATTTAAATTATATTAAATGATGTTCTCTATCGAAATGTTCGATTTACATTAGATCATCATGATGTTATGAAAAACTATTCTAAATTAAACTGTACATATTAGTAAGCCCGTAAGTTTAGTCACGTGATATATGGCCTGTGCTGAGATTCGTAAACACCGGTGAATGTTTTATTTAATGAAGTGGCTGTTTTTTTTAAACTTATCCCGATTGTGTACTCTGTGTTCGCGTTATTTGTTTTGGCATCCTAAAGAATAGGAAATCAATAAAATTGTGAATTCGTTGTATCTGGTAAAATTTAATGATAATATTACTTTCGGCTCGTGACGGTTCAGCGTAAATTTAATTTTAAATAATAAAAAAAAATTATCTACAATTTCTCATCCTACATACCATAAAATACATATATTATTATCTTTAAAATCTGATATTTTGACAGACTCTTTAAATAAACCATAACTCACGTTCGTACCGACAACTTCTATTTGAAATATTTTTCATTTTGGTAAAACATTTTTTAACTAAGCGCAAACAATAAGGATTTCTGACGACGAAATGTTGATAATCGCAACGATATCATTTAGACAAGGTGTGTAGTCGCTTGTAGTTCGCCATTATCATGGGGGAAAAAATTGGAGTTTCATTATCATCAGTTTGTAATCTGTTACTTTGAATTACAGCTTGTACAGTGATGTGCCAAAAACGAATAATAGGAATACAGAAAGCATTGTCGGAATTGGACGATAATAAATTACATAAATAATGGAGCAGTCGAACATTAGTACGTTCACGTATTATTGCATATTACATGGACTGAACGTACGATAGCCCCCCCCACCCCACCCATAAGGGTTTATATGAGGTTTACTACAAACTGAGGCATACAATTCCCATTGAATCTCCAAATTAGGGGTCAGTGTAAACTGATAATATTCTGTGACACTCATGTGACAGGAAACTGCGATAATTGTCGATTGTTTCACATCACTGTTCATAAATCGAGCTATCGATTTTGCGTCACGCGCTTGGGAAACTTATCCATCGAACTGAGTCCTTATGAAGTGTACTCGATATGCGTCTTGTTATAAAGGAATATTTTATTGGTTCAACAGATAAATAAAATTCCCGAAACTGACACCGCGAAAGTTACCGCATGACAAATTTAAGACGTGACGAAACAACTCTTGAACACGACTGTACTGCTGTTGGTTCTTTTCTCGCATTGCCCTGTTGACACTTTATTAACATTGACTTTGGTCCTCGTCCCGCACGTGGGACATCCACAAATCGAATTTGACGCTTACGTATTAGGGTCGAGGACCGTCCCCGCTCTTAAAGCGCGGGGTGGTGGGTGGGGGGGGGGGTTGATTAGAGTTGCGTATGTTTTCAGTCGCCAATCAACACTCCAGATCCCCGAAGCTTCTATGAATGTGGTCCAGTCATAGGGCTTCATTTCGGAGGGAAAGTACGAGTATAATGCCTGTAACCCAAAGGGACTTGCATGTCATTTCCGGAGACGGAATTTTGAATTTCGTTTCGTTTATAGTCAAGATGGGTTGCAGTGGATCGTGTTTCCCGCCACGTAATCTGGAGGAACAGTTGCATTTTCAGATAGATTGTCTTATGTGCATTTATTTTATACACTTCTTACAATGTATCGAAAAATTCATCTTTTAAATACTTGTTTTATTACTTAGAAGGCCTGCAAAATGTTTACAGATTCAGTGTTGTTATGTATAGTAGTGACGCTAACGAGTACGCTCTAGATCAGTGGTAACCAACCTGGGGCACGCGTACCCCCGGGGGTAAGCGAAGACATTTTAGGGGATACGTGAAATTTAAAAAAAAATATATATTATTTTATCATAAACACTGAATAATCAGTAATGTAATTTATTTAATTTATTTTAGATGTAGATTATATACTATTTATAACTTGAATTGTACACCAACAACTTTGGGGGGTACAAAGTTGAAGAGAAATTATATCTGGGGGTACGCGAACAAAAAAAAGGTTGAACACCACTGTGCTAATGTGCACGTTCGTCTTTTCATATTTATGGTATCACTACGATGAAATGTGGTACTGTTGTAGGTAAATACCGTTCTGACTTCCTTCTGTCATGATGTAACACGCTTATTATAATTCTGGTTGTCGACACTATTTAATTACAACACGCGCTTGTTCTGTGCCTCACAAACGCAAGTATCATCAGTGACCAATAAGTGCCCCCCCCCCCCCCCATCCTATGGTCTGTACAGACCCCTACTATTTCGTGCGCCCTCTCCAAAGTTTGTTCAGCTTTGCCTATGTTTTGCTTTTAATCCGATTAAATATCACATTCCAACTCGGCAGTACAAGTTATGGCCCGCTTATAAACTGTTAACCATCCATCGTACACGCCTTTGTTTCAACCAGCTCCTTGATGGAAGTCGCTGGAGTTCCTTCTACACGCATGAATAGCGTAAGTACCTCTTGGCTGTGATTACACTAGACATCAAATTTTAATGAGTTGTAAATATCGGAAATTAAACTAATCAATTGTTACGTATTTTCGCCCGCTAAATTCGAAAATGACAATAAAAAAGCTTAGTTAGTTCGCGTTTTGAAGTTATTTTGTACTTTGTAAAATATCACCAATAAATTCGTCCTTGTGATTTGCAAATGTTTAAAATTTTTCATCTACCTTATAGACGTTGTATTTTGGCCTTTCTTCTGTATTTTAGCTCAGGGTCATCTCTTACCACCGACCAGGAGTAATCAGCTATCATTGATGCAAAATATGAACGATCAGGTTTCTTATTTGGGGACCTACGAAAACTCCTTCTTTCATTTTAGTTTCACTTAGTTGGGGAAATTTGTGAAAGAGGTGCAGTTACGTGATGTACCAATAGATCCAGGAAAAGGGGGGTAGCTCTGACATTGAATTGTCTGACTGGACGCCCGGGGCTCGATCCCCGGCAAGGGCAAAGAAGTTTTATTTTAGCCTCTGCGTTGAGACCAGTTCTGGGGCCCTCCCAGCCTACCGGGGTTCTTTCCCGGGGGTAAAGCACGTCCGAGGCGTGATACGACGTTTCGGGAGTTGCTTCTACTCCCGTCTTAGGAAATATTTTGTCATCGTACTGGCATTATCTCACCCTGGTAATCTAGCGATCATTATTCAATCAGTATTTTAAAGGTCTGGGTTCGATTCTAGTCTTTACCACTTATTTGAAAAATGATACTAACAATTATGTTAGTATTATAATGGCAATCAGTTACCAGAAGACAACAAGAGAGCGTCAGATAATAGACAGTGCCGAATATAATAGTGGCGTATTGGAGTTGCGTAATCGAAATGTTAATTGCACTGTTGTGCATTTACCACAATCACACGTGAAGCAGTTATAGATTTTTAAAGGGAGTTAATGTTATTTTTGTCTTCAGAATAAAAATTGGAAAATAAGCAAAAAAGTCTTAAAAATGTTGGGTTGTAGAAGAAAGCAAAGTTGGCTTAGTTGTGATCCTATAATGAACCACCAGTTGCAGCTTCTGACTGGCTTTATGAGGCTCGAGGAACTACGATTCAGAGACAAAAGCTTCGTTAGTTATCACAGCAGGAGCACATGTAGTAACTTTATTTGTGGTACTTACTAGAATACTAATGGATTTTACATGATAATCCATAAAAAAAACTGCTGGGTGTATTGTTGACAAACTTAAATAATAATAATAATAGATTATTTTATTATTTAGTGTTCTGTCTGACGACAGGTCCATATGAACAGGATCCTTCCATCCTTTTCTCTTCTCGGACTGGGACCTGTTCATATACGTTCTTGGCAGATGATCCAGAAGTGGTTTGCCATTGCCTTCTTCTGTGTGTGAATGGAGTAATTGTTGGGATGCCACGGAGGAAAACTCCGTGTTGCCTAGACCACGGCCTTGCCCAACACAAGTTATAAATTCGGGCACCGCCGGCAATCGAACCCGAGACCCCAGGATTACAAGGCCAGCGTTCTAACCGCTAGACCACCGTGGCTATAGAACTGAAAGTTTTCTTTCATTGGTGCCTGTGGCAAGGTAAACTGATATTAATAATACCACTCATTCGATATATTACGATTACGAAAACTATTACGAAAACTGACTTTATGATCGATTTTAAGACGAAGATTTGCAAGGGTGGAGTTGGAGAATGAACATCGCTCGTTCTGGGTCAGGGGTATCCACAGTTCTCTGTGGAGGTCAAGTGTGAAAAGCTTGTATTTCAGGATGGACCGACATTTTTATTCCTTCTGGCCAAAAATAATTTTCCTGTTGGTCCCAAGGGCGAAGAAACCCCTCGCGACACTGTTTTTGGAAACTAATAGCCAATTTTCGTTTTACAATGCTCATTCAGATATGACCGACTACTTCAGTATATGCCAGGATATTAGATTTAGTGATCAGTGCGCAAATTATTAAAGTTAATTATTCTGTATTTTATCCTAAAGCATCTAATTATTTGATACAATTTTTACGTGGAAAACTTACCTGCGATTAGCATTCTTGCAATTCAGTAAATTAAATTAATTGTTAATATTGTATCTGTGAAAAGTTCGATAAGGAAGCTTAGATTTTTCTAGAACAATTGTCTTTAGAACTGCCCGTACTTGAGAAAGGTCTTCTTTGGGGGTCCCACCTGCTTGGATGTACATTAATGTTATCTTTGTGTTGGAAAGAACACGTTCTTCCATAATGTAATGTTAAGTATTATTTACACGAAAGAGATGTTCAATTAATGGACATTTGACAGTTTTACCGTATTTTCGTCGATAAATATGCGTGTCCATGCGCTTTGCTGATTCAATTTGTTACCACAGTTTACCAGCTCAGAATGATTGTGGTTAATTTATACCGGTTGAAGCTCGAAATTCATAACCACGCAGTTTGATTCGGATGGGAATTCTAAACACCACAAAAAAAAAAGAGATTCGTGATTGGTGAGTAAACCAAGTAATTTAATAACCATGCTAACATTTTTACGTGATTATAAATAACTATACACTTATGTATGACAGTATTAATGCATCTGGTATGTAGCATACACACAGAATAAATCAGATTGATTGCATTCAAATATCACAACTGTTTATACAAAATATGGTACTTAACCAGATTTCCTGTTTGAAGTTGGCTTCATTCCACGTTTTAGTATGGATGTAGATATTTGCTTTTTGAATGTTTAATGTCGCTATATCAACTGAATAAATTGTATACCGACAAAGTTTCTTTTGGGTGTGCGTATTTGGAGTGGGGAGCTGAATTTGAGAAACTTTTTCGAAGTCCTTTTCCTGCACCCGTGTGCAGAAACTTGTGAAGACCATACGAATTCTATAACTCATATTTAAAGTTAGAACATATTTTACATTTTACCTCAGAGCTATTCTTCGTCGATTAAAAATACAGGCGCAAAACATGTATAGACGCATAGATTTGTGGAGGACTTCTAACCACCAAATATGGCTGTCTTAAGGGTTTCACCGACGTTTCAGAGGTCCTAACCACCAAATATGGCTGTCTTAAGGGTTTCACCGACGTTTCAGATGTCCTAACCACCAAATATGGCTGTCTGAAGGGTTTCACCGACGTTTCAGAGGTCCTAACCACCAAATATGGCTGTCTTAAGGGTTTCACCGACGTTTCAGATGTCCTAACCACCAAATATGGCTGTCTGAAGGGTTTCACCGACGTTTCAGAGGTCCTAACCACCAAATATGGCTGTCTGAAGGGTTTCACCGACGTTTCAGAGGTCCTAACCACCAAATATGGCTGTCTTAAGGGTTTCACCGACGTTTCAGATGTCCTAACCACCAAATATGGCTGTCTGAAGGGTTTCACCGACGTTTCAGAGGTCCTAACCACCAAATATGGCTGTCTTAAGGGTTTCACCGACGTTTCAGATGTCCTAACCACCAAATATGGCTGTCTGAAGGGTTTCACCGACGTTTCAGAGGTCCTAACCACCAAATATGGCTGTCTTAAGGGTTTCACCGACGTTTCAGATGTCCTAACCACCAAATATGGCTGTCTGAAGGGTTTCACCGACGTTTCAGAGGTCCTAACCACCAAATATGGGTCTTAAGGGTTTCACCGACGTTTCAGAGGTCCTAACCACCAAATATGGGTCTTAAGGGTTTCACCGACGTTTCAGAGGTCCTAACCACCAAATATGGCTGTCTTAAGGGTTTCACCGACGTTTCAGATGTCCTAACCACCAAATATGGCTGTCTTAAGGGTTTCACCGACGTTTCAGAGGTCCTAACCACCAAATATGGCTGTCTTAAGGGTTTCACCGACGTTTCAGATGTCCTAACCACCAAATATGGCTGTCTGAAGGGTTTCACCGACGTTTCAGAGGTCCTAACCACCAAATATGGCTGTCTTAAGGGTTTCACCGACGTTTCAGATGTCCTAACCACCAAATATGGCTGTCTGAAGGGTTTCACCGACGTTTCAGAGGTCCTAACCACCAAATATGGGTCTTAAGGGTTTCACCGACGTTTCAGAGGTCCTAACCACCAAATATGGGTCTTAAGGGTTTCACCGACGTTTCAGAGGTCCTAACCACCAAATATGGCTGTCTTAAGGGTTTCACCGACGTTTCAGATGTCCTAACCACCAAATATGGCTGTCTTAAGGGTTTCACCGACGTTTCAGAGGTCCTAACCACCAAATATGGCTGTCTTAAGGGTTTCACCGACGTTTCAGATGTCCTAACCACCAAATATGGCTGTCTGAAGGGTTTCACCGACGTTTCAGAGGTCCTAACCACCAAATATGGGTCTTAAGGGTTTCACCGACGTTTCAGAGGTCCTAACCACCAAATATGGGTCTTAAGGGTTTCACCGACGTTTCAGAGGTCCTAACCACCAAATATGGCTGTCTTAAGGGTTTCACCGACGTTTCAGAGGTCATAACCACCAAATATGGCTGTCTTAAGGGTTTCACCGACGTTTCAGAGGTCCTAACCACCAAATATGGCTGTCTTAAGGGTTTCACCGACGTTTCAGATGTCCTAACCACCAAATATGGCTGTCTGAAGGGTTTCACCGACGTTTCAGAGGTCCTAACCACCAAATATGGGTCTTAAGGGTTTCACCGACGTTTCAGAGGTCCTAACCACCAAATATGGCTGTCTTAAGGGTTTCACCGACGTTTCAGAGGTCCTAACCACCAAATATGGCTGTCTTAAGGGTTTCACCGACGTTTCAGAGGTCCTAACCACCAAATATGGCTGTCTTAAGGGTTTCACCGACGTTTCAGATGTCCTAACCACCAAATATGGCTGTCTGAAGGGTTTCACCGACGTTTCAGAGGTCCTAACCACCAAATATGGGTCTTAAGGGTTTCACCGACGTTTCAGAGGTCCTAACCACCAAATATGGCTGTCTTAAGGGTTTGACCGACGTTTCAGAGGTCCTAACCACCAAATATGGCTGTCTTAAGGGTTTCACCGACGTTTCAGAGGTCCTAACCACCAAATATGGCTGTCTTAAGGGTTTCACCGACGTTTCAGATGTCCTAACCACCAAATATGGCTGTCTGAAGGGTTTCACCGACGTTTAAGAGGTCCTAACCACCAAATATGGGTCTTAAGGGTTTCACCGACGTTTCAGAGGTCCTAACCACCAAATATGGCTGTCTTAAGGGTTTCACCGACGTTTCAGAGGTCCTAACCACCAAATATGGCTGTCTTAAGGGTTTCACCGACGTTTCAGAGGTCCTAACCACCAAATATGGCTGTCTTAAGGGTTTCACCGACGTTTCAGAGGTCCTAACCACCAAATATGGCTGTCTTAAGGGTTTCACCGACGTTTCAGAGGTCCTAACCACCAAATATGGCTGTCTTAAGGGTTTCACCGACGTTTCAGAGGTCCTAACCACCAAATATGGCTGTCTTAAGGGTTTCACCGACGTTTCAGATGTCCTAACCACCAAATATGGCTGTCTGAAGGGTTTCACCGACGTTTCAGAGGTCCTAACCACCAAATATGGGTCTTAAGGGTTTCACCGACGTTTCAGAGGTCCTAACCACCAAATATGGCTGTCTTAAGGGTTTCACCGACGTTTCAGAGGTCCTAACCACCAAATATGGCTGTCTTAAGGGTTTCACCGACGTTTCAGAGGTCCTAACCACCAAATATGGCTGTCTTAAGGGTTTCACCGACGTTTCAGAGGTCCTAACCACCAAATATGGCTGTCTTAAGCGTTTCACCGACGTTTCAGATGTCCTAACCACCAAATATGGCTGTCTGAAGGGTTTTACCGACGTTTCAGAGGTCCTAACCACCAAATATGGCTGTCTTAAGGGTTTCACCGACGTTTCAGAGGTCCTAACCACCAAATATGGCTGTCTTAAGGGTTTCACCGACGTTTCAGAGGTCCTAACCACCAAATATGGCTGTCTTAAGGGTTTCACCGACGTTTCAGAGGTTCTTGCTGCCTCTATAATTATCACCCTGGCAGCATATACTCAAAAGTATTTGATACAACGTCGTTAGATAACCAAAGATACGTTGTTGCGCTGAACATAAAAACATCTGCGAACTCTCATACGTTTTTCTTAGATACCACAAGTATACATCAGCATTAAGCTCATCTCCGCACAAAATCAATGTGTTTTATAAATAGTACGTCGTGTAAAAGTGTTGCATTTTCGTTCATGATATTATATAAGCGTTGCCGTTTCTAGATAGTGTTATAGCCACTTAGAGTGATGTTTAATGGTCAGGAATGGCTTTCAGATTACGGCACGCCATTTTGTGGCTTTATTTTCAAGAAGATTCAAGTGAAACGAAAGATAATCTCGCTTGTTTTATGGTTTAGAAATTATCTGGCTTCCGGAGCCCAGCTCTGTTTTGCTTCTCGTTTGAATGTCTTTACAGAATGTGAGAAATGAAGACTTTTATAAAAAGAAATTTAGGGATCGCAGTGTATAGTTCTCACCTTCCAGTGAAAATGACAGGAAGATAGAATGTGCGAGACTTCATTAATAAAATAAATCTGACAAGAAATTCGACATTATCTGCTGGAATTTAAAATTTCTGTCGCTTGAAATTCTTTCCGAGTAAACTCTTGTTTTGTTTGTGATATAGCACAAAATAATTTCTCTCATCATTGATTAACATAAATGCAACGAAAAACAAAAAAATTCTTTGAAATAATCACATGCTTGCAGCTGAATTTTTATATGTTAAAGAGTTTATTTTGGATCATTGATAATTCTGTATGGAACAGAAGTTTTTATTTCTGTTTGTCTGAGTAATTCTGTTAAAATATTTATGTTTTATTTACAGTAATAGTATTTTAAATAGACGAATGCTTGTTATTTTAAAAGGCAAAATCCAATACAGGAGAGATGGCTTATTCTTAAATCGTGGTATTGTGGAACAATTCGTAAAACTACAGAGCCAAGCTCCAATATTTAGCCACGGTGAAGGCAGATTACTGGAGTCGTCTTTCTATTTAAAATAAAGTCCTGAAGAAAGCGAGCCTGTTTTCTGGGGAGTTTTTTTCTGCAAATGTTGAAAAGGAAGAAAAGAATGAGTTTTAAATCAATTGGACAGGAAAACGATCCATCACCACCAACTGATGTTTTCTCATGGAAATGAATTCCTTCTTCATTCTGCAGAATTGAAAACTGCTGACGAGTAAACGCCGACACAAAACTGTGAACATTCAGCCGGATTTTAAGAAACTGAGAGATACAGGAGTTATTGTGCTAGACTGAGTGTGACAAATATTGTTAAGACGACATCAGAGGAGTAAAATTTTCGTCTCCGTCGTTTACTGTTCTTTGCAAAAACATCGTTTCTGGAAGATTCGAAACGTAAAAAAAAAGCAAAGGCTACATCCGACGCTCTGAAATACTAAAACCCAGTAAAGTTATTAAGGGTTTCGTAAGAAAAGAACCTAGACCCGACTATTTTGAGGAAAATAAATTATTCATTTACGTTCAAGGACATATTCTGTCGCCCTTATAATTCTTGAATTACGTCTTCATATCTGGAATATTTCTTATAATTAAGGATCTATGGATCACACGTGCCAACAACAAGAATCAGGGACGTCCAAACTAGACTCTTAGCAGGAATAGACCTAAACATTTTATGGCTTTGGGGTTTTGTAATGTAAAACCTAACTGGTTTTAAGGTCGTTTTTAATTTGAAATTAAGAATTAAGCGAATGTGATCTATCGTCTTCATTTTGTATATATAAGTGATTTATAATTGCAGCCAGTCATGTTAAATTTGTTTAGAGAAAATATTAATTGTTATAAATAGTACATTCATTTATATGCATTTTGCTTTGTGAAGATTATTTGGCGACTGTGCCGCTAGGATTAAGAAACGCAGCAACCGATGTGACACACTGATCTCGCACAACGGAAGGGATGCTGTCATAATAGCTGCTAATATTCTCACTTTATGTATATATACAGATTTATATAATTGTGGTTCTGTCAGTATAACAGTTATGCTTTTTACTTTTCAATACAGTTTTGGATTATGTTTACGCTGAGACTTTTTATGTGAATTCTGCAACTCCGTGCATTGTCAGACGATTAAACATTTCCGCACAGATGCAATTACAATGGAGTGCAAGTTAATCAAACAGATCGCGTTGAAATGACAAACGAATTACGCAGTGTAGCAGTTATTATTCAAAAGAGAGAGAGAATAATGACTTCCGATGATGAAAACAATGAAATTACTCGATGATTGGAAATATATTACTGCTATGTTTCGGTACTGCAAAGTGTTTAAAAAATCGCTTAACACTTTAAAGCACGGTGGTAACTATATATACCTCCTGCTTTTACAATTCGTTAACTGGGCATTGTTTACTTATGGATTTCGTATGATTTTTACATTAAGCTGTGATTTTAAATAACTAGCAGCCCTCTTGGGTTTTCATATTAAATGGAATGTTTAATTTATGAACACAGATTTGGTTACACGAAAATTCCGAATCGCACAAAAGAAAAATCTGAAGTTTATTCAAGATCGAAGCTCTTGTTCTCCATTCAAACAACTGCGTCATTATACAGAGTCAAATCGTTTGCCTCATTATGGACTAAACATTTAAGTGCTTGAAATATTATACTCTAATGTAGCCATTACATGGAATCACTTAGTTTAATAATTAATGTGCCCTTGATTTTAAACGTGACCTCCAACAATTTTTAGTTAATCACTTTCTTCAGGGGAAGATATCGATAAAACCATCAAATAATCTCTTAATAACAGCTGTGTGCTACTCTGGTGTAAATTATACGTTGCTGTGTATATAATAAACCTATGATTACGTTTTCAGAGCCGGATAATAGTTTCACTGTTTGCTACTCAGGTTTCCCCTTTGTGAAGATTTATTAGGGCAGTTTACGAGCATTTTCATGTTTGCTACATTGCAGTTCAAGTCGCTAATGATGTCGGTAATAATAATGTGGAACTGAGTTCTAAGCTTTAGTGCTGACCGCGTTCAGAGTTCTCGTTAGCAAAATACGAAGCAGTTAACAATTAACAGCAGGCAGACTTCCAAACAAACTATACGGGTCAGAGTAAAAATAATTTCAAAGGATTTGTTAACTGGGTTTTCTTCAGGCACATATAAATGTGTCAGTGTACGAATTTTTTTATCATCATATTGTTCCAATCGGAAAAGAGTTTCTACCATTTGTTCTGCTCGCGAGTTTTAAAGGGACTACCGCTGTTCGTATTTTCAAATGTGAATTAGAAGATTTTTTTTTTCTGTGGTTTATATGTGAACTAGAATATTTTCTGTGCTTTGGCTCAACGTGTGACGCCTTAAAATGTTCCCTGCTCTTATGATTTCAATTGTAATTGAAGAGTTTAGTGAGAACTTGAAAAAAAAATCGTCCTTTATATTTCAAGTCTTGATTGGAAAGACATTTCTGCTATGTTGGTGAATTTGAATTTTAAAACGATTTCCCACTTGAATTTTGCTTCTAGCTATAAGCCTTCGTTTGTGGACCAAATGGAAAATATCTCAGCCACCCACAGAAAATGTGGAAAGACCGATTACTACACTCTGACATAAAATTCCTGGTAAATCTGTTGATCTGCATGAGGACGATACACGTTCTTATAATTTTTTTCAGAACATCCTGTGATTTTCCACATTATGTAGCCAGTGATACATGATACGAGGTGTAAATTAGATTAAGCGGTAAGTGTACTAAGCAGGTAAACCGTCTCTCGTTTAATCTAATAAGTATTAAAAAGTGGATTCACGATTGTAATTTGTTTACGCGTCTGAATTATTACCATGTAGGGCTTAATTATGATTTCAGGAACGACATTTTTACGAGTTTTACGCAGAAGACAGATGACATAAAATATTTCTCACCCGTCTTGAGCATGATATAAGTTACATGATAAAACATTAATAGTTAGAAAAATTCCTCTTTGAGGAGTGTAATTGGCAACATGACAACGATGGTAATCTTGCCAACAAATGACATGTTACAAGATAGTAACCCATTAAAAATATTTCTCCATAAAAATTAGAAACTAAATCACATTAAAATAAATCAGATTAAATGTCATTACGTAAATACAATAAACAGCGTATGATAACGTGAAATACAATCTTTAAGAACACAATTTTATCGTGCAGTGACGTCATGTCAGGCAATATAAGTATGGAATTTATATGTTTCAGAGACCTTTCCTTCTTCCATCATTAGGGCAGATGTCAAACTTTCTTTCGGGATAACATGTAGAAACTATTAAGGTAATTGTCATTCTATTACCTGGGCAACGATAGTATAATTGAGAACTCGTCTGAAAGACGGAAATACGTGTATAATTTGCCCTAATTAGCTCATACCTGTGCTTTGACAGTCAATATATGCCCAACAAACCTGTCCAGGGATGAAGGTATTGCTATCAGGAACAGATTCGATTAGGGATTACACCTTCGCGGAAATTCGTAAACGTTTTTGTTCAGGGATCACGAAACTACGCTTCAGGGGGCATATATTAATGTTTGGTTGGTAAACAAGTCTCTACTACTACGAAAAATTGGGTTCCATGCGATCTAGAGTCAGTTACTTAACCTGGGCATTACTGCCTACATTAAATTAGGATAGACTGAGACTTTGACGTAGGCTTATGTGATTTGGGCAGTGTAAGCTTTGACATCTGCAGTTTTAACTAGGAGGAACAAATTTGTCTATTGCATAACAGCGCGCTTTTAAACCGTACATCGTCTGTTTATCTGATACAAATGTTGTTTGCCAACGGGATGGACATTGCATTATACATTTAAAGAGAATTGTGTTTTTTTTTTCCTTGTTAAACGAGACTGGATGAGTGATCCATTTCGAGTTCGCAGAGCTTGAAAATACGTTTTTTTTTGCCTACGTAGTTTTGCATCCACCATTATAAATAAAATAAAAACTATTTAGGCCTCCAGGTGAAAGAGTTGCATTCGTTAAGAATTTACATCTAACTCAGTTTAAAAGCAGATAATAAGCAGCATTCATACCTATTTTCGCTCAAACCAGGTAATTTTAGGTGATAAGGCCGGGGAAGGAGAGTTCGTATTCATCCAGAATTTTTTGGATGTTAAAAACATTAAAGACAAAATCAGAATTGTAAATCAAACAGTGTCACAGTGGCAGACTTGTTAAACGTTATTCGTCGTACCAGTTTTAATGAAAAGCGACGTTTCTGTAATTGGACTCTGTCTCCGTCCTCAGGAAGAAAACACTGGGTTGGGGTCAGGTTGACAGGTGTTGTCAGCCCCTATTTTACGAGATTTTTTTTTATAGTTACGGCGACTAAATCAAAAAAGATTAAATATGTGACATTTGCAAGCAGGCGTAAGTGATTTTCGTTTTGACAACTGAATGGAGAAGACAACTTGGAAAACGTAAGAATAGATGACCTTTCGAGAGCTGGTACGCAGGGTGTAGAATGGATTGAAATGGATCAGGATAAGTCCAAAGTCTTGATTTTGTGAATACGATAAATTGATGAATGTTTCTGTCTAAATAACAGAGAGAATTTATTTTCCAGCTGCGTAACTGCAAGTTTTTCGAAAGATTACACTCTGTGAAAGACGCTACAATATGAAGTTACATCTGTGGCTGATTTTTTTATTCATTTAAGCTAGTCATGTCCTGAGACTTGTATTCAGAAAATCAACATAAATTTCTCTGAAAAACCCATTCTCTTTAAAATATTGATTGAACGCCTTCGAGGTGTGGTTTGATTTATTATACAATCCTTTCCCGTAATTAATATTGCTGCTTATTTGTTTTGTGTGGTGCTGGATCAACCGTGGCATAATAACCTCGTGTTTTGTTGTTTAAGCTCTGTATCCGTATCTCTCTTCGTCCTTGGTTTGTACCCCACTCATGCCAACTCATATTCGCTAATGGAATTGAGGATTAAGCCTCTCGATTTAATAGGGATTATTGTAACTGTAATACTTTGTATTTGATGAAATGCATATTAAATTCCCATAAATCTGTTTGCTCTTTTATCGTTATTAAGTCTTAGAAGAATCTTCCATTTTCAAACCTTCTTTAAGATTTATCATAAAAGTAAACAGAATATTTATAATTAGGTGACATGGACATGATGTTTAACTCTCTGGTATGGTAAATTAGTTTCGCTCAAAATACACATACTAAAGACCTCAAAATTAATTTTAATTAAGTTTCGTGTATGTGATCTTCTTTTGTTAGTCCCATCTGTGAATTTGATTCCTAAATATTTCACAACTTGTTAAAACACCCGAAGAGATGGACGGCTCGCGTTGTCAAAGTCTGCCTCTGGGTAAATAAACATCTTATGACGTAGGACTGGACAGGTAATTAAGACGAAAAACAACTTTATGACAAACACGTCAACACTACAAATATCATAAAAAATTTTCCACTTTAAAACAACACGTTTGCACACAAACTTCACACCGCGACATGAGCAAAAAGTTATATATTCAATCGGAGATAAGAACACGAAGAGATGTTATAACAGAATTACCAACTTCTGACAAAAATAACTATGACAACAGTAAGCTGTTTTTGAAATGCTCTTTATCTACCCTGCATCCCGCATTATATGACGTTGTGTGGGGCAATTCCATTGTCCGGCCAGCGATATTACCTTCCTTACTTCACAACCCGTAAAATTGACTTCATATGGGCGGATCCTTTGGAAGGAAGGCTCCATACAATCCGTAGTTCTTTTTTTTCAAGTTTGGATGCCCTGTGCAATCATCGAGAAGCAGAAGGCGAATGGCCTTGACGGGACAAATTAATCGCTGTATGGCATAATCAGTAATTCAAACCCCACCACTTGGTCAAGGTAAGAATTATGCAGTTCAGTGGGTATAGGGTTCATTTCCCGCTGGGTGCAAGGTTGCCGAAAACTCTGTTCTATTTAATCCGTGTGGTCCTGATGTCTGGGAGCTTGCGGATATTTTAATCCACGTCTCAATACGCCTCAGTGAATAATAGCATTGTTCTTAAACAGAAGGGAAATAGTTTACTTAAAGTGTGTGTAATAAAATTCAGTGAAAATGTTTGCTAACGTTTAATTAATGCGAATTTAGGGACGTTATCACAAAAGGTAATTTTACACATTTTTCGCATGGGATGGAAGATATAACGAGTTTGATTTTTAAAGACAAAATTCGAACCCGGAATATAAAAAAACACTGTACGAACTTTATTTCATGTTTTTTTCAGAGGACAAATTACTTACAATTGCGTGTATTTTATTGGTTATTTGATATCGTGTATAAAAATAAGAGCATCATTAGCTTAAACTTGAGCCAACTCGGATTCTAAACATTAGGGATGCTGACAGTAAATCAGAGGGATAATTGGCAGTGTCATAGCAACGAGTTAATTCCTTGTACTAGGCTGAAATAACAAAATGACCTTTAAATAAAATACCTCAAATGTGGGGTTGTGATAGAGCCCTTAGTTGGTGTACAATTTTCCCTAATTATCTCGTAATGATGCTCTGAAAGAAGTCACCCAGCATCCCTCTAAAGGACTGGGGGAGTGCCGTCAGGAATAATTCTTACCACTGCCGTGGGTCTACTTGGAGGTTACAGCATCTTCGAGAAAATCAGAAATTTTATATAAAGTTCTTTTTTTTTTCGCACCAAAGACCATCTTGGAATATCCAGACACGGCATTGCTCTTCAGAAAAATGAAGTTTCGTATTATACCGAGTCGATTTACTGTCATGAACTTCATATTCTTCTTCTTGTTCGTAAGTGAATTCATAAATGTAATTGGTACATGCTACGTCGTCCACTTACGCACTTAAAACATACGTAATAACTCAGCATTGTGACTTTAGTGATATTATTGTACTTATATACTATATGAAATGAGGTATTAAATCGTAACAAGAGTTCGCTAGAAAATCTACGTATTCAGGATAAGAAATATATATACGGAGTTTTATATAGAAAAGTTAACTGATCCGAATTTGGAACATCGTATAAAATGTCCTAGAACTTCCTTGTGAACCCTTTTTCCAACATGGCGTATGTTTAATAAATTAAAATAAAATTATCATTCCATTTCAGTCTGAAGTAGGCTTTGCTGCAGTGGATTTGAGTGTGCAGTAAGGAACATGACAGATTACAAAGGACACATTTAAAACAAACGTAGAACACATCATTTGACTCTTTCCAGATATTTTAATGTAGTTATTAGTACAGTTTATCTTAGGTTTTCTAACTCTGCATTCCATCGATTGTCCCCAGGGAGACATTTATCCTGAAGATAGCAGATGTAGTGCCTGACGAAACGCTAGAAAATCTTAAATACTCTACACGGTTTATTTCCCCAAAGCGGAATTTATACATTACTTATTGTTATACGACGCTCCTGTACTTTACTGTTAAAACTTTCTTTCCTTATTTGCATAGTCTTCTGCTAATCGCCTCTGCCTTAAAGTATCTTATACCCCCGTCTTCGTGTGTTCGCTTAATCCCATGTTTACTCTTGTAATATTCATATTTTTATTACCTTCTATTAGTCTGTGATTTTACTGAAATATTACTTGCAGCTTATGAGTTGGCGCCGAGTAAGCCTGCCCGACCACGTGACGTCAGTTCTCGTGATGTACCACTGAAAGGCTGGGACTGTACGAGCCGTGCAGAAGTGGATAATTGAATAATGGATGGTCATTTCCCCAAGCATTCCAGTATTTCGCATTCAAATTGCTAATCAAATCAATATTGTTTCCGTGTATTGTGTACGTGTTTGTGTGGGTGTTCAAAATTTCTGTAGACCCAGCAGTACGTACATTGCCCTTAGATGCACTTCATGTTTTAATTAGTTTTAACTTCATGTACGAGAGGGACATTTAAGAGTTCTTATAATTGCCAGCTCTGTATGTATCTGTTTCCTTACTCACGACTTTCACAGCGATACAAAGAACGCCTCACTCTCAGTGTGTAACAGGAATTAATAAATAAGTAATTTATCCCTTTGAAGCTGACGTTCGTCAAAATAATTTATATAAGACTTTAGTACGTACCGCAAAGAAAACACAACTCTTTACCATTACAAAGCTCAACCTGTTAATTCAGTTCAAGGAAGTAACCACTGTTTACAGTGAGGACCGTATGAAACTCGTAAATAGCTCGCAAAGTGCAGGATTGTTGATGGTCATAACAGCTGTTACATTAATGGTTACGATTTGGTTTTGAAGCGTTGAATTAAAAAATAAATGAATGTCCTATAAAACTAGTCTTTCGCACCCTATTCGCCACTTACTGCCTGGTATGTCGAATGGTTTCTAAATCTCCGGTACACATTCACCCTGAACATGGCATCAGCAAAGTATGCCGAAACATTGGGGAAAAAAAAACTTCGACGCGGATTTTTCCCGAAATCCGGGCAACAATTTTTCTTTCTGAGAGTCCGTTTTATAAATACTTGTTAAGCTGAAAGAATGTTTGTACAATTTTTATTTTTAGGGGGTGTGTGCTTCAAGATGTTTATTTTTAACTCGGAAAGTATGACGAACGAACTGTGGTCCTTCACTCTCTCAAGGGTGCCCAAAACCGCGTTTTCGACATATCCTCAAATGCCCGCAATGTCTGTAGCCCGATAACGTCAGTGTCTGTGCACCATGTACCAACACTGCTTAGAGATTCCTCCCTCTGCGTGGTCATGTCGGAGCACTTTTTACTCCAAAGATGTTGGTAGCGGAGAGCCTTTTCAATACTGTGCTTACAGCGGACTTAGCTCCTTTTTGCGTGGATTGCCGTTTGTTTCGTTCTGACGGAATCTGATATGCATGAATGTGTACCAGCAAGTAGTTGTCACTAACGACATATTTGCGTGGTTCATTAACTCTTCGGTCGTATTAAGGATCAGTAGACCACACAGCTAATTAACTCTCTGCACCCACCTATGATAATCAATTACTACTAAATTCCAAGTGATTGGTATTTTATTTTACTAGAAACGAATTTCGCGTTCCGCGTATTCATACATTTAAAAGTCAAATGTTCAAAAGCTGCTTTGTGAATAACTGTGACTAATTACTTTTAAATATTCATTTAGAATCTATACATTAAGGTTTATATCAATTAGTGGTGTGTTTGTGGTACAAAATGTATGTATGTAATTTTGTGCGTGCGTGCGTGCGTAGTACCTGGATTCAAATATGTTTTGAAACACACAGACTTGATCAAAAGAAAGTCTGAATGTAAATTTAAGTAAGGGACGCATATTATGTCCCAGTCGGACATCGCTGATAATGTAAACGCCTTATATATTGAGGAATTATTATCCTCCGATGAAGATGACCCAACACAACGTCTTTCATATCGCCCATGATTTTCTTCCAGTGTTTAACTTGAAGGACTTTATAGCCACATGACGAGTCATCTAATGATCTTTCCTAAAACTATTCGGGAGGTCTAGAGTTTCAGATTTCGGTCCGAAGATCGCCTAGTCCATTAGAAATCGTTGTTAATTAATTGTTTTATCAAGATATCCGTCTTCTGGGTTATTGCGCTGTGTAGTCTGGTCTATGTTAACCAACGTTTCAGAGGTCATACTGCCTCCATCATCAGAGTATGAAGATTTCTGTCTTCTGGGTTGTTGCGCTGTGTAGTCTGGTCGATGTTAACCAACGTTTCAGAGGTCATACTGCCTCCATCATCAGGGCGATGAGTATGAAGATTCCTGTCTTCTGGGTTGTTGCGCTGTGTAGTCTGGTCGATGTTAACCAACGTTTCAGAGGTCATACTGCCTCCGTCATCAGAGTATGAAGATATCCGTCTTCTGGGTTATTGCGCTGTGTAGTCTGGTCGATGTTAACCATATATATGAATATATTCATCGCCCTGATGACGGAGGCAGTATGACCTCTGAAACGTTGGTTAACATCGACCAGACTACACAGCGCAACAACCCAGAAGACAGAAATCTTCATCGCCCTGATGACGGAGGCAGTATGACCTCTGAAACGTTGGTTAACATCGACCAGACTACACAGCGCAACAACCCAGAAGACAGGAATCTTCATACTCATCGCCCTGATGATGGAGGCAGTATGACCTCTGAAACGTTGGTTAACATCGACCAGACTACACAGCGCAACAACCCAGAAGACGGAAATCTTCATACTCACCGCTGTGAGAACCTCAAGTCTTACATAATTGTTTTATCGTCTGAAATTATGTAGTCTTAAGCTTCTGTGACCATCATTACATAAACCACACACTTCGAAAAATGAAAAGATGCATTGGTATGTGTACGACATTTGAGGATTTCCGTTCTGAACTCCAATGACCTTGTATCACATGATTTTCTTTTAACATCTGTGCCTTCCTTGCATCAGACTTACGTGGAGGACATGTTTTGAATATTTGTTCAGTGTTAATCGGTGGATCTGTCCGAATTTTTATTATGAAATCGGCCTTCTTTTGATATTCTAATGGCTAGAAACTTGTGTTTGGCCACTTTTGAATTTAGTTCTGAATGCTACAAACTTTACGTTTTAAATATGAAATGAAGACTATCGTTTGATATTTAAGGAATGTGTTACAAGTTAGCTTCAGGCATAATTGTATTTCTGTCTTGTGTTCGCTGACTGTGAAACCAAGAACTGTTTGAGGCACTGACAGTTGTAACGTGCCTCTAGAATTTAGGGAGACGCAATCATAGATCTGTTCATAAGTTAATGGGTTGGTCTTCGTATTCATTGCCTGATGAAACATGTACCATTTGCTAATATGTGCATTTAGTTAGCATTTCTGAAACAGCATACATCGGAGTGTGTACACACGAGCCAGCGAGGCAGGAATAAGCCACTCGTACGTCGGCATGGTCACGAACCTTGCAGTTATAATCAGTGCTGCCATATCGGTTTGCATATTTTGGATTCCTCTCATATCTGGAAAAATTACCTTCGTTCTACAAACATCATATAAAGAAAATCAAACGTTTTACTGATCGTTTATTAACATAAATTAACTGCCATCATTTTAGTACATTCAACGACATCAGTGACGTGTTATCGGAACGATATTTTAGGATAAAACCTCTTGATTTCAAAATACAATAGTTCAGAATTATTTATATTTTCATATTCTTTCGTAAAAGCTAAATTTAAAAATATTCTCTAACCCCACGAAGCAGAGTCCTTCAGAGGTATGGACTGAGGAAGACAGTGGAAACCAGAGGAATGGTAGGCAATGTCTGAGGAGGAATTCGAACCAGAGACCTGCCTAATTAGAAAGACTATTCACCGCTGGGCTCCTACGTATTCCAGGACCGCCCTGGAACAGGGTGACAGTAATGACAATTACAGTCACGCTGGTATCGTAGTCGCTGTCACAACCTTCCAGCTGTAAGCTTCAGTAACAGTCCGTCATTAAACCAATTTTCAAAATTACGAAATCCCATGTCCGTGTTCCTAACATCAAGTTCTACTTTGTAAAACGGATTAAGTTCATTACCCCGATCCTCAGCGAGGGGTTAAAAAAATAGGAGTCCCTTCCGAAGTAACAAATTTAAGCTCTGCCTTCTAATGGCTTCTTTTATATATTATGTCCCAATACGCAGTCGTGGAACTCATGTCAAAATATTCAAATTTGTTTTTAAATTTTTGCGGGTTCTATCAGTTTCTGATACTTGTTTATGTGATTTCGAAATTGAGCTGTTTTGAACATGCTGATTGAAGTGTGTTGTTTATTTATTTTATAAAATGTGTTCACGATTCCATGTGATTTTTACAACCGTGTGCTTGTGTAACTCTGAATTCGCGAAGCAGGAATGTACGGTTAAGTTGTAACGTTGGTTTTGGCTTGTAGCCTGCGCTTCTGGTAGTGGAATGGAGGTGAAATAACCACGAGGTTGCAACATTTATAATGGGGATATGTACGGCCTACGCTAATATTTTATGAAAAATTCATTCTCTTGGCATGCAAAAAAGAAAACTTGCGAAATGTTTCTACGCGGCTGAAACTTGCAAAGGATGAAGAAAAAGGCATTTTGAACTAGGAACGGCTATACGCGTTGTGTTCGTATAACAGAGATTTACTTTTAAAGAGAGACAGACACCGGAACTCAGGGGAATAAAGAAAAACACAACTTTTTTCAAGAGGGGGAGGGGGGGGGGAAACGGGCGATGCAGAATGGCTGAAACTGCTCATTCATAATTGAATCTCGAAAATAAAGTTGTTGCTGATTCCAGAGTAACAAACAACTCTCAGTCTCTAAATCTGCATTATTTATTTTGTTAGTACGTTATGTAAAACGCCTTTGGTGAATTGTTTTGTGTAAGGATCGTTCCGTATTAAAAAGCATTAGTGACTGCGTCTACGACTGAAGATAATTTCATAATTTTAAAATTTAAATATCCAACTTAAAATAAAACATATTTCATCGTACACTTGTAATTAAGGTTTGTTTTCGATTGAATATTTCACCCACTTAAGAGGTTTTATCTTTAATTATTATTATTTAGTGTTCTGTCTGACGACAGGTCCATATGAACAGGATCCTTCCATCCTTTTCTCGGACTGGGACCTGTTCATATACGTTCTTGGCAGATGATCCAGAAGTGGTTTGCCATTGCCTTCTTCTGTGTGTGAATGGAGTAATTGTTGGGATGCCACGGAGGAAAACTCCGTGTTGCCTAGACCACGACCTTGCCCAACACAAGTTATAAATTTGGGCACCGCCGTGAATCGAACCCGAGGCCCCAGGATTACAAGGCCAGCGTTCTAACCGCTGAAATTTATGTTTCTAATCATTCTGAAAATGCTGTTTCATAAAACGAAAGATGTTTTCTCCTGTATTTTACACGTATATTGCCAAGATTAATTTTTCCCTCGTCGTTTGTGTTATTTTATTTTGAGAAAAAATGCGACCCGTGTTATTAAAATTTAAATTATTTCTGTCCTTATATGAATTCAGTTAAATTTCTGTAATTGTATTTTCTTGAAATCTGTTTCAGTTCAACCCTTCTGTCTAGGCCCAGATCTCTTACGAGGTCTTCATCCCTTCCTATTGCAGTTTTGCACGTATTTCTCACTTCTCCCATGCATTTTACATGCACCACCCATCTCGTCCTTGACTTTATCATCCTAATGATATTTGTTGAAAAGTGTTAGTAGGCTGTGTACCAAATAACATGGAGAAGATGGACACATGCGGGCGAAAACATTAAAAAGAACATCGAGTAAAAACGAGACAAGGATAAGAACAGACGGAGAGAGGAAAGTGCAAGCAGTGACTTGTCTGTTCTAAGTTGGTTGAGTTTTCAGCTGCTCGTCAACTTCAGCTGTTAAGTTCCTACAATGTCGCTGCCAGTCTAAGTAACTTGGCAGAAGTTGAAGACTTTCTGACAGCAGAAATTTTGCTTCTCGCCATAAATTGCTTGTGCTTTCCTGGTGTTTCCAGGTTACTGCGGGCGAATGTAGCACAAATAACTGCAGATATACGAAAGAAAGTTTTCTTAAAAAAAAAATTAAGGCCATTTCAGTTCGCCTCAAACGTTAAAAATGTGGCGGGTACAAACATTTGAATTTTCCCATACAACATCTAATTCGTTTTCGTTTTGTTTTGAGCAGAGATACTTTGAGATGGCTACTTCATTGATAGAATTAAGCAAAAAAAACTACGACTTATGATCCAGAATTTCAAAATTAAAATCAGAATTTTTATGAGGCACTGCACTGGCCATCGCCTAGAATAAAAATGCGGATTCATTTCTGATTTCCTGTAACAGTGTTAGGTCTTACATATACGATTTCAGTTAGGAGATAATTAATGTAAATTGTTAATTATTGAATCAGTGACGATTATGGGCTAAAGAGACTACATTTTTATCTTAGCATCTGGCTGTGTAGAATCCTTACAGATCTAAGTGTGATTTGAGCTTCTCGGTTAATATGAAGATGACAGTCTTTCGGAGGTGCTAACCGCCTCCTTCATCAGGGCAATTATGGAGGCAGTACGCACCTCTCAAAGATCTGTCAACTTGCACTAGACTAACTACATGTTGCAACATCCCAGAAGGCTGACATCTGTCATAAATTCCCGTTTATCAATGGTAAAAGCAATGCTCTTCCAACAAATAAAGTCCTACATTTTCCAGGTATGAGACTTTCTTAGATTGGTGTGTTATTAAACCTTTAAAAGTTCAAGTTCAGTAATATTTAAAAATATTTTAAATTATTTACGTTACAGGCCAATGTTAAACCACTATCACTTCAAAATATACCCTCACTCCAATGAATTTGGATGTAAACATCATTAGAAGTTACACAACAACAGTAATTAAGTTTTAGTTTATAAGATTATAATTTTTAACTTTTAACTTTACACCTGAAGATGGTTCAATGTAACCGAAACATGTAGTAAAAAGATGTACCAAATATGTAAATGATATTTTAATATCTTATGTATAATTTTATTTATATACAATTGTGATTAGACGGAAAAAAACACGAATAATTAAATTTTAATTCACAATATGACGCAATTATATCAACTTTAAAATCCAGTCTAAATTAGTTGTACCACCTAATGTAACAGCCAGTTTAGTCCGCGTTCTGTATTCATGAACCTCACTGTAAACAGCGATTATTTCTGTAAAAAAAATTAACCCCTTTTAAGCCGAAGCACGCGCAGTTAATATTTACTTATCCAGTCCGTACCGCGAAGAAAACACAAATAGTCTATATTACAAAGATAGAAATCTATAGCTGTTTATACTAAGAATCACACGTAACGAATAAATACAAAATTCGAGTTACTAATAGTTCACGCAGGCCGGATTTATAATTACCACTAGGTTCTAAAGGGTTAATATACAGCACAAAAATGTGACACTCGTGAGTCGAACATCAGACGTCTCTATTTCAGAGCAGGCCAAGCATGATGAGACAAATTGTGTTCCAGCTGACACCGTCTAGTTCAGCTATCCCACGGGATTCGCCTACAAAGGGGCGTATCGCATAACCCATATCTGAGTCCTGCAGGAAGGCTCTAGTAGTGTTGAAAGCGGAACTTTGACTCTAAACAAAACAAAGCAATGCAAAGCAAAGCAAAGCAGTAGACCTATATTGAGGTTCGAGGTTTCAACAGCGGTGAAAATGTTGAATGTGGTCTCTTGGGCTAAGGAGTGAC
This sequence comes from Zootermopsis nevadensis, assembly GCF_977971745.1. NCBI lineage: Eukaryota > Metazoa > Arthropoda > Insecta > Blattodea > Termopsidae > Zootermopsis > Zootermopsis nevadensis. Next base: position 3,177,010 of record NW_028259143.1, read on the forward strand.
GTAGACCTGTAGAAAGTTACAAACGTTTCGGAGGAATTTATCGACTACTTCTTCACTTCTGTACTGAATGCGAAGGCGATACTGTTGGTAACCGTTTACAAATCCACACGACTTCACAAACCCAAAAAGATCACATTCCGTAATACAATAGCCTACTTTATATTTCAGCTGTGATTGACAGTGGTCAGGTGTGCCCCTATTCAAAATTAATTCTGAAATAATTACATTAGACATAGGATGTAACAAAAACCCTTGAAAGGGGATCAGCGTATCGCTAGGCCCTTACCTAATCATGACAATATAACACATGAAAATGCTGAAATACACTCAGAAATTGGGATTCAAACCATTTTAAATACTCGACACTAGCAGCAGTAACGTAGCAACTGAATAATGACGCAAAATATATAAAAAGCAAGACTGGTCTAAGTTACTTAGTTATTACCGTCCTGGGAATTACCAACCCAATTTTTACGTTTTATGTCCGACTCCAAAATCCCTACGGTGTCCGACCTAGGTTAAACTAAATACACAGGCAATGTAATAAATATGAAAAACTTGTGAGATAAAAATTTAGTAATTATGCGGAAATCATGCATCCTGCAATGGATGAAAAATTCATAATGCATTACAAACATTGCAGGCACTCTGAAATCAACAGAATTGCAAGCTGCAATGTTCTTACCGATTTTGTTCTTAAAAAGAGATATATTTTTATGAGATTTTTAATTCTATACCAGTGTCTTTAAAATAAATGTAGGTAAATAATGTATTTGTATCAATTAGGGTAGTTAATTGCAAAAAAAAAACATCGCTCTTCTTACAAGTACACAGAAAATAAGTTGTCGACTGACTTCAAATTCGTGTTCCCACTTCTCCTTAGACATGCTGCTGTAATATCTAACACTGGGTCATCATCACATGTGATCTACATTTTTAGAAATCCTTGCTCCAAATCTGATACAGTTCACAATTACCAGATTCTTGCGAACGCCCCACAATTATTACGCGGTGCGTACATATCCTAACTTGTTATAATGTACACATACACATATACAGATGTTTGTATGGTATTTCCACAACAATATCAGTACGCACTTTGGTATCACTGCTTCAGATTATAGAAAATATCTGCCGTTTTCTAGAGAATTTTCTTCTAAGTTAATGTCAGGGTCGCGTCATTCAGTAAAAGTGGATGAATTATAGGCAAAGAAACTTGTAATGGAAGTTGGTGTTATGCAAATAGATCTTATAATGGAAGTATATCAGATGTTGGCACACGAAGGCTTTCTTACAGATCCTGTAGGAGGATTCCAGTGAGGAAACTGGAATACGCACAGTGGTAAAGGACACCTTGTTAGTAAGAAGAAGGCTTAGTGACTACACTCGCGTTCAGTACCTGACACACAGTCTGAAGGTTTTACGTTACCTCATAGTTTAAACCAGTTACTTTGACTTTAGCTACAGAAAGTCAGAGGTGGCAAATTACAGCTCCCCTATCTCATCTGTCCTCTGCAGCAACATTTATTTCGTCTTTAATCGTAAAACCGTTCTTTTAACACTTTAAACATTCTTTCCCTCCTTCAGATACTGTTACTGAGCCGGTATAATCACTGTGCCACGAGCTGAAAGACCTTGGTTCGATCCTCGGCAGGATCACGAAGTTTTCTCTTTGCAATCTAAATAGTTCTTGGGCTCACCATGGACTCGTTTCATGTAGATAAAAACTGATTTTTCTAAGTATGATTATTTATGTAAAGCAAGCTTAAATACGCTTATATCACCGTCGATTCATTCTCAATATGAACGGCGATTATTTCCTTAAATAACGTTAACTAGCTGGTCTTTAAAATGGTTAAGACTTGTGTTTTCTTTGCGGTAAGGACTATTTAGACAAGTTTCGAATTCAAAGGTTTATTTTTTTTTTAATCTTCAGCATATTTTGCATTTCCTATAACTGAAGATTCTCTGGCAAATAAAAAAATCTTAACTTCCACCCTGAGGCTGAGCCCCCTCGGTAGCAACAGCTGGCGCTGATCTTGCCCCATTATGCGATTTATTCCTTCTGCTGCGCGGTACATTCAGAGTGCTTTGCTTTGGAAAGCATCCGATATTCTTCCCGCGTTCATTTATATCACTCCAAAACACCTTTTTATACAAACCGAAATCACCATAAATCATAAACGTTTAAACACGAAAATTGCGTATGCTTTTTCTCAGATACCCATTACTCGAACAATTCTATACTAGATTTTGTCCTATTCTGAAATAAATTATCGATTTAGGGGGATTAATTTAGATAACTGGGGGTCATATTATAGAGAATTATAAATAATTTTAATGTAAGTGTAGAGGAAGGGCATTGTTTACACCCATGGAAGTCCTGAATTCAATACGTAAGATACGAACAGAATTTTAAAAATGGTGGATTATATTTCCAGAAAATTAGCAAGAACTCTTATTACTTCCAAATGACCAATTTTGGAGTCATCATTTATAACCCGAGTACCACAGATACATTTATTTATTTATTTATTTATTTATTTATTTATATGACTCTGGAATGCATGGACATCGTTTTCAGTAGTGATGCTAAGTGGCAGAAAGTTATGTTCTGCAAATGCTGCTCCTGTTAGGCAGGTTTTAGATGTGCCTTTGCAGATTATAAAGTTAAGAACGGAATAAAAATATTGGGGCAATATGAGATTAAGATACGAAAGCGATCATTGCCGGTTGAAATCCAACGGGCCATTTCTACCAGTATATATGTATTAAGTGTTATGTTATTTCAAAATACGGTTGTGTTGTAGCGTTGCCGGAAGAAGGCCCCAGGATTACTGGCGGTCGGCCACGGTATCAGATCGGGGACACGGTTCGAGTTAACTGCACGTCCGGAAGGTCCAAACCAGCGGCTCAACTCATGTGGTTTATCAACGGAGAACAGGTGAGTAAGAGGACCACGGAACTGCATTGCAGTATTCCTTTTCAACACTAAAATTTTACGATTATTTCAGTTACACTGAAAATCCTAACACTCGGTAACACTTTTTTGTGTAGGTAGGGATATTCATAATATATATATTATGTAGGGATAATTTTGAACCCCACGTATCCCGTCAGATTCTACAGAGGCCCCTCGGCTGTTTACGTTGTGTTTGAGAGTTGATAGTGACTGGTGTCTTAAAACAAAATGAAGCTAGTAGGAGAATAGCAAAGTACGATTATTTCAGCTGTATGTTATCAGCCTTCCCTACCTTCAATGGCCTGGACTGACTCAGGATAACTTCGGAGGACGTGGATTCCTATTCGAAAGTTGTTCTCTCTGAGTCCCTCTATACGCTCCTTCAGTTTGGCCCTAACCTTTTGAATCACCCTGTATTTTAAGTACTACTTTACATTTCCCCGTTATTATTAACAGGAAATTTTCTAGTAACTTACGCTGATGTATGGGTTTTAACTACCTTGTGATATCATTCAAGGCTCAACCAAAGTTGTATATATTTTTTTTTTCGACAGGCCGACAGCACTTTTCTCCAAGGACCGGAAATAGTCTACACCGGAAGGGAAGGTTTAGAGACTGCCATTTTGGGTTTAGAATTCCGCGTGAAGCCGAAACACTTCCGTCGAGGTGACATGAAACTCAAATGTCTGGCCACCATTGCAACGGTCTACTGGCGTAGCAATGAGGAGAGTGTCGAAGGCGACAAACCACAGAAGGCGCCCGTTCTTGAGAGCCGAGAGACTGTACCCCCTAGTAAATCAAGAGCGGACCGCGTCCAAGGTAAGTACGCGACTGCCATCTTGCAGAACTTTTGACAGCATCAACCGAGATAGGATGGTAGCGGGTAACTCGGATTGAGAATCGAAAGAATATCGAAGTGTGTACCATTGAGAGTTACCGCTGTGCAGACTTGCTCAGCCCTCACTTCTGAGGCCCAGTTCAGCCCTTGTGAGATTTGCGGTGGAATAACTGGCTCTAGGAGCTTCTCGAGTCATTTTTCCGTGTCCCTAACGTGTTTCTTCATATTCACTCATGAATCATCTGGGAATGGATAATTGGTCCGTTAGCGATCGCATTTCTGTAGAAATATTGTCTCAGTCAATTCCAATAACAAGCAGTGAGAAATTAAGTGTGACAAATGTGTACCCCAAAACACGCATTTTGATTTCTTACTGTGCATAAGTTGGATCCACTAGCTTCTTCAGCCATCTCTCTTGTTTGCGGGTCGCGTATGTGGAAAATAAGAAATGCCTACAGAATTTTAATCGTAAATCTGAAGAGAAGAATTAAATGATATATCTAAGCATAGATGTAAGGATAACATTAAAATGAAGGTGAGAGAGATTACTTGTGAAGTGTACAGGTTTCATCTAGCTTAAGTTAGATGCCATTAGCGGGATTTTATGAACTTTCGAGGCAGGAAGAATCTGAGTAGTTGTCAAATTCTCAATAAAGACTTTGCCGTGTGGATTATATTTTTAGCCCTTTGAAATCAGGAACTGAGTGTAAGTGAGATTTACACATTCAGTTCGTGCCCCAAAACACAACGCCTCGTAGTTAAAGACCCTGATTACTGGCTTTTGAGAAACAATAAAGCTTTGTTTTTAGAATCATACGAAATCCATTAATAGTCTGTTTGCGAAATTAAAAGAGTTCCCGAATGTCAGATGTCTGGTAGGATTTGATGTTTTCACGGCGGAAAATCTAAATATTGCTGCTCTCTGGGGCGATCGCACTGATGACGGAGGCAGTATGACCTCTGAAACGTTGGTAAACATCGAGCAGACTACACAGCGCAACAACCCAGAAGACAGAAATCTTCAAACTCTGATGACGGAGGCAGTATGACCTCTGAAACGTCAGTAAATTTCTACCAGACTACACGGCGCAACAACCCAGAAGACAGAAATCTTCGTACTCTGATGACGGAGGCAGTATGACCTCTGAAACGTCGGTAAACATCGACCAGACTACACAGCGCAACAACGCAGAAGACAGAAATCTTCATACTCTGATGACGGAGGCAGTATGACCTCTGAAACGTCGGTAAATTTCTACCAGACTACACGGCGCAACAACCCAGAAGACATCCATCTTCAGATGCGTGCTCCAAAGCGTTAGACGTTCACTTCTAAAATCATGGAATCCGATCGACGATGTTTTATGAAAGTTCGAGAGTTCTATCGAATATTATCGAAAGACACACACAAACGTCCTTTTACGAGTCAGGTAAAAGTTGAGGAAGTTAGTAACTGTACATTGTCTTTACTCTGTATTTTCCGGGTCAAAAGTCTGACCACTGAACTATTCCGAACGTTGCATTTGTCATCCAAGCACATATTCAGGCAGGTTCAAACTTCGATATGGAAGTCGGAAAAAGAATTTTTACACTGCGACAACGGATACAGCAGGTAAGTGTTCGTATTACAGGAACCATTAGAATTGTGTTCTTGATACAGAAATCCTTTTCGTAACACCGCCAAAACACTTGTTGAATTTTGTACCTTTAATAAAGATATAACAAGATGTTTTAATTTATTGAACAAGTGTTCTGTAACAAAGTCTGAAGCAATAAATTATCATTACTTTCGAATCGAGTGCTTTATTTACAGTCAAATACATTACTTCATTTCCATTTTATTCCTATGAAGGAATCCGTTTGAAGACTAAAAGTGTATTTAAAATAGGTACTTCTTCGTAGTGGTCCAGTTTTCTACATTAGCTCCTTTGATATTTAAAATTCAATTCTCTGTGAGCCCAACTCCAGACTGTACTGACTGATACCTCGTTAGATAATTATCTTAGCTCCGAATTTAATACAAAGGAGATAATAATTAAAGTTCAACTTCCCGTTCCTTTGTACCGACTTTCGTCCGCCTCGCCTCTAACTCACGTCTCTTGTATTACTCATTCAAAAATCAAAAGTCCCAAACGTAAATCTGTATTACGCGTCTCCTCGACCACTCGATTGTAAATCTCATGATCAATTTTGTATCGATGACCTCTTTTTCACTCTGATTAAGGCTTTGACCGGGATGTTCTTTTGTTAAATCTTATGTGGTACCGCCTGATTCGACTTCTAATGGTTAAGTGAAGTGTTTTCTTCGCGGTACGGTCTGGATTCGTAAATATTATGAAGACGAGCTTCGGCTTCAAAGGGTTAACCAGCTGATTTTCGTAATGGTGAGGTGTAGTGTTTTCTTCGCGGTACGGACTGAATTCATAAATAATATTCAGACGATCTTCGGCTTCAGAGGGTTAAATGCAAGTGCGTTACTGTTAGCGTAATGTGAACACGCTGTAAAGTAACGTTAGGATAACGACAAAGTGAACAGAGAACACAAGACCTTTTTTATGTTTTCTTACGTTTACAGAGGCCTAAACGTTCTCCATAATAATACCAGTTGGCAAAATGTACTGTTTTGCAAGTGCTGCTTACATTAGGCAGTTCTCATAATATGACTGAAGAAAATGATTAAATAACATGGGAGTAAGAGACGAAGATAACTTAATTATTCCCCGTTGCATTTAAACGGGCATTTTCTACTTGTATGCCAATTACGTGTAGGACAGAGAGAGAGAGAGGTCTAATGCGCCAGTATATCAAACTGCACGTTTTATTTCCGCGTATGCCAAAAGGATTTTTATTAAATTTGGTAATGGCGGTCTATAAAAATGTTCTCCAAAAAACTTTACTTTTTGAAGGAATGACATGTCATCAGGTTCTTTCGTGGAAACTTCCTCCAGATGTGGAGGGTAGCTGTGAATATACCGAATGAGCAGTTGCGGACCGCCGACAAGGGGAGGTCCTACAGCCTGTTACGAATGGTACACAAGGCCCAAGTACGATTTAGTTGATTGATCTGAGTTTACGAATCGTATGTCCAGAAAAAGTTTGTTACGGATTTACAATTTGGAAGTCGCTATTTTACTTAATACATTTGTTGTCATTTGAAACATTTGTTTGAGTATGAAATGCCCGAAAAATGTCGTATGTTTCCATTTAACATGTACTATAACATTCTGTAACTCCTAAACAGTTTTTATAGATATGGAATTTTCAAATGAAGTTTATTTTAGAGAGTAATTTACATTCCTAAACTGGTTATATCTGCTTAAAATTATTCATTGTCTGGACTTTTTCCATAGACGAACGGACCCAACTGAGTAGGTACCTCTCGCCTGAAGACGGAAACAGCCAGTTGCCGAAACGTCGTGATTTTCTTCTTTTAAACAAAGACGATGGAAAAAGTCCAGACAATGGATAATTTTTAAGTGTAATCCACCGTCTTCAGAACCCTTTAGAATTGCATTGGTTATATCCAATTCACCAGCGCCCCAAAAGTGTCCCAATGAAGGATTAAGTTAACTTCTTCAGTCAGAATCAGGGAACGAGGAAAATTATACCTTCGAAACCCCGAAGAGAGAGAGACAAGATAAGAAGGATAGCAGAAGAGTAGAATTTGCAAAGAGGACATTGGTGGAGGGAGAAGTGCGAGACACTTCGATTTCGGGGGGGGGGGGGGGAGAAAGAGTTAGAAGGTCCCCAGGCAATGCCCGCTCGTCCTTCTGCTAAATATTTTAATTTTCAGTCCGTACCGGAAAGAAAACACTACACTTCACCATTACAAACCCATCCAAAAAATATATAGTTTTAGGCAGTGTTATAGGGTCTGGTACATATAGTTACCATTCGGGTTTAAAGGGACTATTTGTTTCAGCTACTGGAAGCTGTGCTACCCTGCTGTCTTGCGCTCCGCTCCTGGCAGTTTGTGGCTTCATTGTGCTCGTCACGACTCTTTTGTCCACCGCTCCAGCGACGCTGAGCTCGAGGTAACAACAGATGCCAGCGTTTTTCTTCAGCTGGTGGTAAATACGTACCAGAACATTGTACTGAATGTTTTGAACGACTAGGTATCTAGGGATGACATGTGTCTAGACTAAAACAAGGGGAAAGGCGAGGAATAACTGTGATTTGTTCAGTCTTGAGTCAAGTAACTAAAAATAGACGTGAAATGGGAAATTCTAATCCTGTTTGTCTAAAGAATCAAATCTATATTCTATGTTCTCAGAACGGTATCAATTAGACAATGCTCTGTTTGTCCCGTATTGTAGGTAATTTTAATGAGATTAATTACGTATTCTGAAGTGCTTTGTTTTTAACGAAATATAATGCTTGCACGAATTAAAAAATGTTACAGGATGTAATAATATTAAAATTTATTTGAAAATCGTATCTGATGGCTTACTCATATATCGCTTCGAGTTATTTATATTATTGATGTAAAGTTCTTGAAACTTTTAAAACGAGATATATTTATAAACTGATGGAGCATTGTCAATATTGCTTTCCGTATTATTCTAAGTCCTCATAGTGTTATATGTGAACGATTAACATTGTCATTTCCCCTTCACAAGGATATTTGTGTCCAAAATGTCATGTGGTCTTTGAGGTTAGGTTAGTCAGTTGCGGAATTATCACGCCAAAAAGGATAATGTTAAGAGGAAACCGATCAAATTGCTTTGTGAGAACAAACATTCCTGAGCCATGTCACTCAAGATTAAATATTGTGTGTTTCTGTACTTTCTTTGTGTGAATGTGGGGCTTATATAAGCGATTAAATATTTTTACTCACTTTTGTCAAATTTAACCTTTAATGCAGAAATAATATTGCTGTTATTTGTAAATTTAGGCCCGTAGTCTGATTTATTTTAATGTGAATTATTTTTAAATACAAGGCGCCAAACGTTTTAAGAGTGCCAGATCTCTAATTAAATTTGATTTACCGTGAAATGTCATTCACATAGAAATTAGCAACACGTCATAGAATGTGAACACTGTCTCCGTAGATATACCGTTATAATATAACAGTTTATCGTGCGAAACTTTACATATTAGTCGAAACAGTACCAAAGATATTAAATTAAGACTTCAAGCAGTGTATATAAAATTATTTAATTATATTACGATAGCTTACGCTGAATTTGACATGGGATTTGCTCAATATAAAATGTCACTTTTATACACTTAGAAGTCTTACGTTTAGTAACTTTAAAATTAGACATCATTTTTTTATTTTTAAATGATCACGTTACAGACGGCCTTTTGTCCAAGAAATAACCAAGAATGTAAATTTCAATCACAGGAATTAGTATGACGTATAAATGACGATATATAGTCACGTGCCACTGGTTTCGTAAGTCTGTTTTAATATTTTATCCGTTTTAATTTGCAAGAATGTACATATGTATAAAGCGAAAAATATACTTAAATTACGCTATAACACTAATAACGTCGTTTAACGTACCAGAGCAAAGAATTTAAGTTAATAAAATTAAGATTTCCTTTGCAGTCTTGAGTTCAAAATTTACGTAATCTAATGTCGCCATGATAGCAAGTCGATAATATATTTAGAGGAATTATGGATATGACTTGATTTATGGACGGAATGCTGAAACCTTGAGAAGAAATTATTAAACTTAATTTCAGTGAAAGTTTATCCGCTAGGCGAGCGGTTAAACAGGGAACCTCACACTTACATCATAATCGGAGGATCCCTGGTTGAAATCTCGGTCAGGAAATATTTTTTCCTCAATGATGTTTCTGTGGTTTTACCCAGTTCCTCCATACACATTCCATTACAATAAGTAAAATTATACGGAATCCACTCCTTTCCAGTTCACTCAATTCTATGTAATCAAAGCTATTGGAAGCGTCGTTAAATAATTTAATTAAATAACCATTATCGTCACATTTGACACGTAATAGTCTATGCAGTTCAAACAGCGTTGTTAAATAAACCAAGTTACTCAAGTAAGTTAAGCCTGAACTCCGTACACTGGAACACAGCGTTAGCATCGACTAGCTGGCTAACAACTCCTGGCTGGCTGGCTTGATCTGGCTAAATATTCATTTTATCTGATAGGCTGAGCCATGTTTCAGTGTATTTAGTATTACTAAACCACAGAAGGAAGACTTTTTATTTTCTTTGCGAAGTGTTAGCCGGGCCAACACGACCAATTCGCCTCTGATACCGATATTAAATATCCATTATTTACCTGATACAAACAGTGAAAGTAAGACAAATTCATGGTTCGATGCTGTTAAATTAACCGCTGTGTACTTAAGCATTACGTGGGGTGCATCGGAGACGTAGTTACGTTATGCAAACTCCAGTGGGAGTACGCGTTGCTTGTGTCGTAATTAAAACACGGGACCGCCATGCATCTAGGCAGATAAAATGAATGCGTAAGTACGTGGAATTAGAATTAACTGGTAAATAAAAACATACCGAGAGAGATGCTTTGTGGCCTCAGTATGAGCTCTGCCATAAACATTTCACCATCGTATTTAATGACGTTCTTTTGTTCGGAATTCGTTAATTTCCCCACAGTGCATGCGGATTCGACTCCATTGTTTTGATTTTTTTTGGTATTAGATTCAAAAGGATGAATGGGAAATTGTCGAGAGTAGAAATTAATTTGTAATATTAATTTTATATTTCGTATTACAAATAATAAAGAATTGAATTGAAAGAATATATAATATAATTTTAATGAAATGAGTAAAAATTATTTCTTTGTTACGGCTAGATAGTTTTGGTATTTAACGGATTGTAAATCTGAATTTTGAATACGTTTTCGTACTTAACTAAGAATGGTACGTAAGTTCTGTTGAATAATAATGCCTCTTGTTGGAATGTACCTGAATTACTTTGGCACGGATATTTGATGTAATCTTTAATATTATTAACATATTTACAGTGTATTATCATGATTTAAAATTTTCTTGTCAACTTTTTCTAGTTTATGGACACGTTCAGAATTTAATACGTCTTACGTGTGACGTCTTAAGTACACTTATTTCCTAACTATAAAATAAATTAAATATTTATCCGTTCTGGTGATTCCTTTGAAGTTATATTTTTATTTCTGCAAATTATTAAGTTATATTGCACGTACTGCCAGCAGCCAAGGGTTAAGTCTCGCGGACTAGAATAAAATCACTGGTGATTAGTGGCTGGCGAGATCAGTAGTTCTTTGTTCTCATCAGGAGTGACTTTAATGTTAGTTTAATTGTTGGTTAAAGTGAGTCGCAGAGCAAACCGATCATGCGATAATGTGTTTGAGGGAAACCAAACCAAACAGTGGAGTATCACGCACCTTTTAATTGCAACACGCACGACTTAAATTACTTTTTCGCTCGCGGGTCCTGTGGCCGGTACGTTGGGAAAAAAAAAGCACTCGAGCGCCTTGCTAACAATTGAAGAGCCACCATAAACTTCACGTTTGAACAAGTGGTTGCAGCTGCGACGCTAAATTAAAAACAGGCAAAGAGAAAATGGCGTTCGACTACTCCGGTCTCCGGACCTTCCAGTTAGCAACTCCTCTTACCATGTTCTTGTGCACATATTCGCGTCGTTTACAAATTACTTTTAGATTTGATATTTTAAATTCATATTACGTAAAAATCCACTGACATTTATATTGATCGTCTAAATTTTTAGTTCGTGTAATTTTTTGTATGGTTTCTTTAATGACGAAAATACTTCGTACTATATCTGATAGTTTTAAAATATATTAAAATTGTCCGTCAATCACAATAAAATAATATAAGATAATTAGATAGTTAAAATATTATCCTTTGTTCCGTATCGAGTACTCGATTTACATATGGAACTTTCTCGACATGTTTCGGCTTTCATAGAGCCGTCATCAGGTGTATGTTATAAACTCTTAATTCAATTACTAATTTTTTTAATTTTCGTATCATTTCTGATGTTAAATAAATAACGAATTTGAAAGGATCTGGAAGGAAGTGGCGATGGTATGATTTATTTATCGTAATATCAAGATATTTTCCTTAAATTACTAAGTAAAACCAAATAAACTTTAGGATGGCTGGTCTCCGGGCCAAGATTTGAACCCGGGACCTCGTGTATTGATAGCCACTCGCTCGCGACTTCCGATCTTAATAATAATAATGATAATAATAATAAGAAGAAGAACAGTGTTGCTGATTTCGTTGTGGAATGAAGTGAGTTGATAGGCACAACCTGTGTATTTCTTAAGTGTTGGTTGTGTCGGAGTAAAGTGTACACTTCCATAACCGAAAATGACAAACTCGAAGCCCCATTGATTTCTACAGATACATATATCTCTTTTCCAGCACATTATATACAATTATTCATCCATTCCATTATTTTACTTGTAGATAGTCTATGTTATAATGCCAATGTTCTACATTCTGTTGTATAAAGCTGTGTACGAAAATTTTGTAAATGGCCGCAGCATGTGTTTGAATATAGAACAAGTTATAAAATCACTACGTATACAAAGCTAAATGTAATAGGGCTTACGTATTTGTCAACACGACCCTTTGAAGCTGAAGCTTGTATAAATAATTTCAGTCCGTACCTCAAAGAAAACACTTCACAATTACAAAGATCAGTTTGTTAATGGTGTTTGCGAAAATAATCCGTGTTTACACATGAAAATAATACAAAACCCGGGAATATAAAATAAAGTTACTGACTGTTAAAGTAACTGGTACACATAGTTACCACTCGGCTTTAAAGGGTTATATAACTGGCCCTACAGGGTATAATTTACCATGTTCGTGGTGCTGTGTGATTAATTTATATTTAAACAAAGGGGAAAAGTTTCAAACAACAAATTGTGGATAGTGGTTCGATTTTAAGGTAAGTAAAGTTTCTGGCTGACGAGAAGGAAATACAGTAGTCGCTAAGGGCATGGATATTAAGAAGAATCTTCTGGCTCCGCGTGTGCTATGGCTGTTTTTATGTTTCATTATAAATGTGAACGCGTCAGTGATCATTTGGAATGACTGAAGACAAAAAGAATTCTCTGTTGAGGTAAAGTGAGGTTTAGCGAGCTCCCTGAACAGGACTGACTTTCTTTTCCATCTGTGCGGATTGTGGTTTCAGTTCTAGACGCGTGAAATTTATGGGACCGTGCTTATGAAACCGTGCACTGAAAGGAAAAGAAAAAACTTTTCAACTCTTCATATGAACTCATTCATACGCCTAAGATAAATATATACACAAGTTACAAGATATGATCGTTTATTTATATTGTCTTTCGAAAGCTAAATATTTGTCCTAGTCGAAATGATTTGTGCTTAAACATAACGCGAAGTCAAGTGTATTAATGATCAGTAATTTTTAAAAAAAGAGACTCGAATTAAAACGTTGTTTAACAGCCGTTTAAAATGAATGGTGATTTTACAAAAAAAAAATACAGAATTTACTAACATATTATTATTATTATTATTAATCTTATTATTATTGTCTAGTCTCTTGGATGTAAACCTCCATTACGTTTGCATTTCTAAACGAACGCTAAAGGATGTTAAAATGTTGCATTTGTTCCCGGGACATATGTGAGGTGCTTAGCGCATGTTAAGGTGGGTTGAACGTCACATTATGTTTTACGTTTGAAGTTTTCTGCCAGTGGTGAATTATAATATGTAAAATTGTTCTTTTGGAACTCGTCCAGGCCTGGGGCTAGTTCGACGAGGGGGCACAAAAGACGAGAAACCTTTATCCAGCAGTTTGTAACGTGAGGCAGAATCCAGATTCCGAAAGATGACAAGTTTTATTATTTTATAACTGGACGATTGACAGAGCGCGAAAGAACAATATTACATTTCCGTCTTATCTTGCCAATCCTGTAGTCATAATTTATATTATATATATATATATATATATTGCATATGTGCACAGAAACCAAAGACTTTATAAAACGTTATATATCTGCTTGAGAAACAAGGTTAACGCTAAAGAGAAAAATCATGGAGGTAAATCTGTCTTAAACTAAATTAAATCGACGTTTTGAAACATGGAGAAATCCTAAATTTGCAGATGGATACCAGTTTTCACGATACAAACGTAACTGATACAGTACAAACGAGTTAATTGAATTCCTGATATCGTAGTTTAAATTCTTAGAAGTGTTAAATGTAAACAATTTTAAGCTTTTATTTTACAAGACAAAACGTACGTGGGAGTTAAAAAAAAAAGATTTCTGTGTACAAAATTTTTGTCAAAAATTACATGTCAACTCATCAGTTATTCGGATGGGAAAACAAATTAACACACTCATCTTTATGTAAAGGTAATTACTGGATTACAATAAAATATAATGAAAATTTGTTTACATGTCTGCTGGCAATAATGACATAACTGTCACGAATGGTATTGGCCGAATGATGCCGTTAGGGCAGAAATGCGAAACTAAAAATTATTTTCTTTGATTTTTTTTTTTTTTTTTTTTTTTTGCGAATTGTGAAAATACCGCCATTATTTGATTTCAGTGGCGTAACACCTCGAACCATGACTCGTAACAGCAGACAAGTTTGGGAACCGCTGTTATGATCTATAGTTTGTTGTACCTCCATGTTTTCGTCTTTAGGACAAAGAATGCAATTTGCATATGTAAAAGAGTTCTTAACTGGTTGTCACATATTTTTCAGAAACTCGTCTCAATTAGGTCAGCATGGTCTCACATCTTTTTATACATGTGAAAAAATTATCGTATTGCTTCAATCTGATGTACGAAGTGGTACTGAAAATACTGTATTGAATCACTGTCTAATGAAGAGACGTCAGGAACCATAAGAATTTCACTTTATGGCATTACATTACTTCATGAGTTAATGTTCAAATAACAGTCAGGATTCAGTTTGACAGCTTGTAATTAATTATGTCGGATGGGACACTTTGGAACAACAAAAAAGTCCTCGATTTTCTGTGTCAGATGCGTATGTTAACGCGGAAAAAAAGGGAGTTCAAAAATACATAACGCCGACTCATAAAATCTTGAAATAGTTTGTCCAATATGACATTCTCCTAACTGATAATGGAAGTTATCAAATAGGAGCGCGGGTTCAATAGGTTAAAATATAGACTTGTAAGGTTCAATTTTGTGTCTCAGATTTGTTTATCCTAAAATCCACGAACTTGGCCCCTTGTCATCTTCTGCAGTTAGGCACTTAAGTCATTATTTACCATAAATCTTGCTATTTTCAAGTGTTTGTAAAAACTGTAGCCAGCATTTTAAATATGCAATCAACAAATGTAATATATACTTAGTAGGCCCTGTACATAACTGATGATATGTAGATTTCAAAATAAAGTTATTTGAGGGAACATATTGAAAGTGTTTTAAGCGACATTCATTCAAAGAACAATTACATCCCAATGTGCTAACCTTCCGAAACAAGATATATTTCGATGTTTCTTACGTTTTTCTCAGGATTACGATACGAGAGATAGTGTATGAGTTTTGTTTACAGTGAAAAATCCCGAACGTGATTTCTGTATGGTTCCTAACCTGCTCTGAATAGTTTTAATCATAATGTACGTTGTAATGAGCTCCTTCAATATCACAATCCTAAAACCTCAGCACTTACACTAAAATACATGCATAATTGTTGTTTAATTTTTGTTCCAGAACAATTATCCCTTCCCTCTGTGTTCTATAATAACTTTAAATCTGTTCTTTTGCAGCAGATAGGTAGCTGTAATACCACAAGGTAATATTCAAGAATCCACGTGGTTTGTCGTAGAAAATAAATAAGATATATGTAGACACATAGATGCTTATTTTCTTGCGACAGATTGGTGCAATTTTTTTTTATGAATTTCATGTTCATATAATGTACGTATATTATGGTATATTAATGATGTTATCTTCACCGTATCAAAAATACATGAACGGACATTTTTTCTTAATAAACTCTATTTAAAATTAATAATTAAATTGTATCTTTCATTGCACTAATGCTAGGGATGTACAAATAAAATATGTATTAATATAGGTGTAAGGATGGTAGTAACTAAATGATATTATATTTTTCTACGAGTTAAGTATTTATTACTTTGGAAATTTAATTTGAAGTTTTCTAGGTTTCAGGTGGTTCTGTAACTGGTTTAATTTCAAGATGGTAGACTACTGAAGGTACCTCAGGACAAATACCTTAACAAAATATAAAAGGAACAGTACGTCCAATATCAAAATTAAAAGCATCTTTCCCTCACTCTGTAGATACGTAAAAGTTGAACTCTACGAAGAATGCCACCTTGATTATTAAGTCCAAAAATGTTTCTTACTTATGCAGTAGAATCAGGGAAGTGCTCTTAAAATACCCGTTAATTGTACTGTCGATAACAGCGTGATGCCTGTTAACACAAACAGTTGATTGAAAAGCAAATAATACGAAGAAACTGCGAGACACGATTAACTTCGAGGTGACACGAGTCCAGTGTTGTCACAGGACACGAAAAAATAAAATTTCACTATTATACTGACAAAATATTTACTTTTAAACTTGCTCGACATTTCTCGACACCCGTTATTAAATATGTACCGATATCAAATGTGTTGATTTATTTTAATTTCGTATGATATGTGCACTCTTACTTTAAAGGACAAAAACTTAAAACGAAGTGCAAAGGAAAACGTTTTGACCTACGAAGGGCGAAGTTTGGGATATTACATAATGAAGAAATGTGTGCTTTATGCAAGTGGTACGATACGTGATGAATTAGCGGTGAACGAATTGCAAGTTTTGAAGTTTCTCTGAGATGCTCTTAGCCCCATATTGACTGTAGTCGATCTCGGCCTCGCTGTCTGGCCTTGTAGCCACGAATTCCCTTCATTTCTCATCTCTCAGTCCAAAACCTATCCACCTGTCTTATTTATAGTTTCACTCTTGATACAGGTTAAGTTAAAGCGGGCGAACGTATTTCGTATTACTGATTTAAGGAGACAGTTGGCAAATTTGTCCTCTAACTTGGTAAAGTTCGCTTACATTTGCGCTCATTTTGAGTTTTAAACCGTAGTCGATCACTTTATTGGCAGAGATATTACGCCTCACGCACAATTAACTTCCTGTAGTAACGCTGTCGGATGGCTCGGGAAATATCGGCCTAGCTTGGCCAATGTTTATATCATCCTATACCCGCAGACTGTCGACAGTCAAATGTTGAGTAACCTGACGATCAGACAAGCAAGAGCTAGCTTTTCTTAAGTGCGCTACTTGTAAGCTGTTCAAGACAGTGGTGTATGGTGAAATTAAGCGTGTGTGGTAAGACAAGACAATTCCACCAGCCTCATCTAAAGACAGCTACACGGTAAGAAATATGAACTTCAATAAATTACTTATAATTTTGTTCGCATGATCTTTGTTTGTTACTATAATACCCTCTCGTAAAAATAACTCAATTTAGCAGTCATTCTTGATAATCTAATAATACGCTAAGTTAATTAAATCCCGACTTTAATAGAACCAAAATCTTCGTTGTCTTTTCACAGAGTCCGCCACTGTTCCATAATCTGAGCCAAATATATCCAGTTCACAACTAATTACTCGTGCTCCTATGATCCGTTTTAATATTATCCTCCAGTCTACGCCTGGGTCTTGTAAGTGACCCATTCTCTTCAGGCTTTCGAGCCAATCTTTTTAATAATAGTAGTTGGAACTTGTGTATAGGTGCTATTTAGTAAAGAACGTCACGGCTTTGAGCTCTGTTCTATTAAGATATTCATTTTGTGTTTTCTAAATGATGAGATGGGCAGGACAGTTAATTCGCCAGGTTAGGTGATAAATTCAGTTTTAGTCGGACGACATGAAGGGAATAGTCCACTTGGAAGATATAGGCAAAGATGGAAGGTTAAGATTAAAATTGGGTCGGGTGTGGTTGTGTGAACCGGATTCAACCGGCTTGACCTAGGATAACGCGGTAACAGATAATCGGTTTTAGAATAGGTGGGGACAGTTTCTCTATATGGATACGCTTTGTGGATTAGATTTTATTTTCCGAAGTTTCGATTAGGGTTGTTTATAATACGGAAAATATGATTCACTGTCACATTGAACTATTTACAGAACGGACTTCGTAGCAATGCATTGCTAATGACATTAATTGAATAAAAATTTACTTGGATATTATCCATCGTCTAGTAATAAAATGTAAAAAAACGTAAAACGACGTTTCGGAGATGGGGCTCTAACTCCGTCTTCAGGTTCCTACTCAGTTGGGCCCACTGGCTCTATCTAGTGGGCCCAACTGAGTAGGAACCTGAAGACGGAGATAGAGCCCCATCTCCGAAACGTCGTTTTACGTTTTATTACTAGACGATGGATAATATCCAAGTAAATTTTTATTCAATTGACTCTTCACCATCGTCAAGAAGTTTTAGATTTAATGACATTAACACTAATAATACGTATTTTGCCGTCTGAATTAAACTTAAAATGTATTTAGGAGCTGTGACAGAATTTTTATATGAGAATTTCCTTGGGAATCGTGACAGGCTTTTGTAAACACGGTAATGAACCTTCGGGTAACATAACAGGCAGATAATTTGACTAGGTGAGCGACTGTACGCTTTTAAGTAGAACTATTTTATTGCCATATGACGGAAAGGAAATTTCTATGAATTAAGTTTTTGAAGTCGAGCATCGTCTATAAACCTCACGCATGGAACGAACTTCAATTTGCCTTAGCACGTAAATAAGGTGGATTATCTTTTTGTATTTTGCTTTGGATTGTCTTCTTTTCAAAACACGAAAATGGCCGAAACGCAACCGTACCATAAACTCCAAAGCAACGTCTGATGCCGTAATCATTAACCTTAGCGAAAGAAAGATTCGCTAAACTAAACAACAAGAGACACAGCGGGTAATGCTTCTGCATTGTGTCGCTAATGAAGAGCATCGTACATCACTATGACGTCATAAATAACCCCTTACACAATAGATGAAGCCTTAGTGGACGTTTTTGTTCCATTCCTGCTGTTGCACCAACAGCACTGCGTAACTGTTCAATGCGCAATTCTCTAGTCATCAACAAACATTAGTTGGCTTGCGGTATCTGAGGCCAAACCGTGCGTTTCGCTTACGTCACTAAAAAATGCGTCTACTATGTAATCGAAAGATATTACACGCATAGGAACTGAAACGAAGAGATTCAAAGCACTTCTGTAATAAAAATAAATGTTGTCCAATGCTATCGTGGTTGGCTTGTATTTAGCGATTATATCAGCAACCTGATTCAAAGGAATGAAAATGTCATTCAGGTTCTGATTTATTAATTATGTGGAATTATTACATAACCATTAAAATAGTTACTACCAGTAAGGCCCGGGTTTGAGGCCCAACTAGTGTATTGAAAATTGTCACTAGACTATCGAGTTCATAATGATTGTTCCCAACAAATCTATTTTATTAATTTAACATAAAATGAAGTGGTTCGAGCATAAATGTGGATATTCAGTGCGTTCATCAGTCAGAATTAATTTATCTAAGTAGGCCAACGTTAAATACTAAATTTTAGTCAAAATCCACCTATGCAGCATGAAGTTATTTGTACATTTTTAGACGCATGGGTAGGGAGAAGAACGATGTACCTTTGCGTAAGAAAATTATGAAACACATATATCAACTTGCACTAGGCGTAACAACTTCACACACGGCTGTTATATCTGAACAAGTGAAGGGGAAATTGTGCGACCTTAATTTGCTTTCCAGCATCGACTAAACTGCAAGAAGGGAATGAAAACAACACCTTAACCACAAAAAAGTAAGACAACAAGTGTAATAAACTTACTCTCTCATGCGTCCTTGTAGGACCAACACATAAATAAAAGAATGAAACTCATGTTTGCAGAGGAAGAAGCCTCAAGAGAGAGGAAAGAGGATGGGAAAAGAAAATTGAACATGTACGACGTCTCACAAAATAAAAAGGACTACATTCGGAGGTTTCACTAAGAGCATTGCCATCACTGGTGCAAATTCAGCTGAATTTTTCATGTTTCAACAGCCTTCCTCTCTTATCCGCAGAAGAAGTTGATTTATTTGTATTGGTTTGTTTTAAGATGAAGACGTAGTCGTTTATATTGGCCCGTACTGCTGTCCAGATCCACTTGCCTCACATCCGAAGCTGCGAAGGACAGAACACGGTCAGCGTGTACGTGCTTTGAATGTAGCCTGGATTTTCCTTAGGGACCCACACAGACAGGAGGGTCATGACGCACAAGTTGACAAATGGTCGGACTTGTTTAATATTGTAAACAATTTAGGCGTCTCTAATTTTACCTCCTTTGTGACTTTAACTTTCACGTCCATGAGAGTCGAGACTGTGGTCTTATGCAGTCATGTAAGTTAACAGCTGATATGAAGGAGTACACTTGCTTCGTCAGGGTTCAGATGAGACTCATGGAGCAACGGGACATGTCACAACCATAAAGATCACAGTTATAATTTTATTCATTGTTTCACGTGGGTGTAAAACTTGGTGTTTCACCGCAAGAAATAACCTCAAGTGGATGGTACTAAGATAGGATTCTAAAAAAAATATATTTTGACTCTAAAAGAGAGTATGTACTCAAGATTAGAGAAAACCTTGTAATGAAAAACCATAAAATCGATGACCTTCAAAAAGGAACCGAGCAGAATTCGATGGACGATTAGACATTCATAGAAGATTTTAGTTACGAAACATGAAAATACAATTTCTGGGCACAGATTTCAGAACAATAGTAAAATTAATATATAGTATATAATCGTTATGATTGTAAAATGGATTACTTTAGCAGACTTTTGTGAAGACGATAATGGTTCCATATAAACAGCTAGGAATATTTTAAGCAACTGAGCAGATATGTTCTTTTCAAAGAAGTTTCTGTACCTTGGGAAGTTCATGACGTCGTTGTTCTAGATTATTCATACGTTTTAAAATTCTCAAGTGTAAGTAAGGAAGTAAGTGATATAGTGAAATTAAATCCTGTAATGGCAACGATAGTCAAAATAATTCACGCAGCGGAAACCTAAAATGTCATAAAAGTACCATTCTCTTATTTCTTTTTTTAAAATTATCATAAATCGTAAAGTCAAATATGTACTTGTGGTTAGCGTTTGAGGAAATAAGACAATTGACTTTGCTCTTTCTCTTAAAGTGCTTCGCAGTCATCCAGAATAAAATAAAGAAGGGTTGAAGAATAGATTGAAGATGAAATAGTACGAAAAGGTACACAACAGTGGTGTAGCACGTCTGTAAGTACGTAAGCAATCCTTTTCGCTTGTTCTGTGCTAGCTGCCATTCTGTATCTTCTCTCTCCAGCCTCTTTTTTTTTATCTGATTTTGCCTTCTTTCTGTCTGTAAAGGCGACAATTGTCTGCTTCAGCCAAGATAACGTCATTTTCGTGTGACAAGATGAGACAAAGGGAATCAGCCCATGGACCCTACAGAGGGCCAACGGCTTTCGTGGGGGGGGGGGGGGGAAGGGGCGAAAAACAGACAAGGAAAAGCTGGTGTAGTATGAACCCAGAATTGTGTACCTCTTTTTATGAAATAGGAAGTTGTCTCAATTTTTGTATATATACTTCTAAAATCTCAGCTCTCGTAAAAGAATTTCTACGCCCTTTTATTCTTAGGGATGGACTCGAGAGAAAAAAAGTCAGGACGGCCAATGTTCTGGACGAAATTAATACCCGAGAAAGTCCCAAATGGAAATAAGAAAAAAAGAATCATTACTTCCACGTAGTGATCGGATTTAAACTGGACAAAATGATACTGAACAGAATTAGTTAAATTTAAATGGATCTAAAATTTACGTAAACCAACCTAACTCTCACCAAACACATAAGACTAAAATTTTGCCAAAGGGTAACATTACAGGCACCCTGCTAGTAGTGTACAGAGACAGCGAATTATGTGTTATACTGTGTTGTTCCTGCCCGTTTAATTCTTTTTATAGGCGTAACAAGAAATCCGCTGTTTGCATTCTTCGAAGTAGGGATGATATTCCCGGCACGAGGAGGCTACAGTCCATATGTACCCATTAACTTTTCAAAGGGAAATGCTTTCTTCAATTCCGTCTCATGTTCTCTCACTTTCCTCCACTCTTTCGTGTTTTTTTTTTCGCATTGGTGCGTCTGTTCCCGGCCGTCTATTGAAAGGTGGTCGGTTATTTCTGGTATAGTCAGTAGACTCCAGTTCACTCCCTCCTTTCTTTCATTCAGCCTGAATTACAGCCATTTTTCAGCTCACAGACAACAATACCAGTAACAATAGGGCTGCCAGGAAAGAAGGTATCAGCGTCTCTTTTCTCAAAGACATTTTGCTCCCGTCCGGGCAAACAGACACACTGCCTACTACCTCCATGTGTCTAACGTAGAAGCCTTTCTGCCTTCAGAAACTCACGTCTCCAACCTTCACCACGCATTTCGATGCAGAGCAAAATGTAAAGATTAAGGCACGTGTGGCTGTTAAATCTTACATAATCTATGACAGAATTATAATATAATCGACGAATTTTGCATCAAATAAGTGATGATTGTTCCACCTAGATGTATTAATCAGCTGATCAAAACATTTCAGGATTTTTAGAGAAACCGATTTAGTACACGCTGTTGGTCTACTTTTGAATCAAGAAATTCCTGTCCACACACTCGTAAACTGTATCTAAAGATACTCTTTACTTAAAGATACTTTTACTCAGAAACTCCCCAAAAGTTAGTTTACTTTTGGCCCTTAGGAATAAAATTCTGCTCATATTTCCCACCCGCTATGAATTAATTATATAAAATTTATTTAATATATAGTTTTAATTTAATTCACTGTAAGAGCAGGTAACCTGTTAATATACCTCAAATGTTGTCCTATAATAACATATGTATAAAATAGCCATGGATTATGATCATAATTTGTGTTTTCAGGAACTTTTCTTAAAAATTTATAAACTACAATCTCCTGCGTGTCTGTCCACATGAAATACCTTCATTATGTCTGAATAAGTATCGACGAATTTTTTTATTTGTTTCGAATTTATTATATTTCGTAATCCGAATTTCAATTTCGAGCTATACATTTTGATTTCAGCCATCATTAATAATGCAAGCGAAATTTATGTAAATCCAAGAGTAATGTTGCATCTTTTAGAAATAAACAGATTCCTCCAGTGTTTGTCTTGTGTTCCTTCACAGATTACCACGGGGATTCCTTCTTGCCCTCCTCCGATGACGTACTTTCGGAGACAGGGCGTCTCTGCTTGTTAATGTGTGATTCCTGTTCTTAAGACACTCTCGCCCCAACCCTTTCTATTCCCTGCGCCATTTGAATTTAATTGGCTAATTACTTCACGGGTTGGAGCGGGGCTGAATAACCTGAACTTGGTTAATAAAGAAACAAAGAGGAGATGAAAAACTATTTTTCGCTTATAATGCTATCCTGCAGTGCTTCATTATATAATGAGAAGTCAGAACTTCGCTACTACAATTTACATGATAGTGCAATAGTAAACGAGTAAGAGGAAAGCAGGGATAAATGATGATGAGAAGTAATGAGTGACATGAATCTGAAGAGACACAAAGGGACACAGAGAATGCCAGAAGACACTGGATGAGTGAGAAACTACAAGCGTTCATCAAGACGAGTGTTTCAATCCTCAATTTCGCTAACAGGTTTCATTTTACCTTTTCGTGCTTTAGTCGTATATTTAAGCAACACTCAAACTATTACTTGTTAATTCAAGTGTCATATAATGCAAATATTCGCAAGACAATATATGTCGTCTTCTTTTGTAAGAATTAACAGAGGAGGTCTTGATAAACATCTGTATAAGACGTTACCGAAGAACCACGGTGATCCAGTCGCTATTTTTGTGTTCCCGTGTTAACTATTCCCGGTTTCATCACTTAAGATCGAAGCAATATGTTACTCCGAAACGTCGGAAACCTATTATACTACAAAATCGAGTGACGAGGATCGCGGCTTGTAGCTGTGGACGTATTTAATCGGATTGTTTGCTCAAGAGCTTCGTACTGCGAAATAATTAATGTATTTTATTTAAACAAATTCAAATGTACACACAGAGATTTAACCAGAAATAACACCCGATCGTTTAAAATTATGATTTATAAGAAAGACCTATCTGAAACGTTGACTTAATATTCATGTAAACAAAATCTATAGTTATCTAAAATTTAATAGTTGATTATATATTCAATATTCATACCCTCACAAGAACTATAAGAAGGAGGCAGTTAATTTGTATACGCCATTTCTCTGTTTTTTTAGAAAGACTTTTATGATTCTATCTGGTAAAATTTTGTGACTCTCCCCCGGAAAGAAATATATATTTTGCACCTCAGTAGACAAAAGGGACCCATTACTGTTATCCGTAAAATATTCGTCCCCATAAATGTATAGGCCTTGTCGGACCACAACAAGAGTGCTTTCAAGATACATGGCGGCTAATATACGCCCTGCATATTAAGACTCCCACTATCCTACCCCCGCAAACTCCTCCCCATACCAACCCGACGACTGTTTATTCTAAATTTCCCTCCTATTTCAGCCAACCCCTACCATTATTCTACAGCAATACATTACCGTTTCACACACAAAGAACTGGTTTATATGTAAAATTACTGTCCTTACAATCCACGCATAAGAATAATAAATTGTAAATAATTCCCATTACCAAGTGTTTCTCTACGAATAAGATTTCCATAAAGTGTAAAGGTGTGTTTTTTGCTACCTGTGGTCCGCGAAGTGAAGCGTGCAATCGATCCTAAAAACGTAAAGAGTGCAAAATTCCCATCACAGAAGTACGCAATACTGACAAATAAAAGCTTATGAGCGTGTCGGAGTTTCACATTAATTCTAAAGTCATGGTGAAGACTTAAAAATTGACGCGCGGAATACGTAGTAATTATTCTCTGAACATGGGTATAGGCGATCGCCTTGGTGAAGGACGCAACAAGGACCTCCAAAACGCTACTAAACTGTCAAAACGTTTGGAATAATTTTGATTTAACAACTTGATATTAATATTTCGGACAAATCTGTGACTTCTCATTTAAGAAACAAGTTACATGTTTTACATGACAAACACATCCATCTTTGTCATCTTATGAGTTCGTCATACCTTCCGAATAAAATACAAATTTATTTAATATTCAGCGTCTGAACTGTTAAAATTTCAATTTAAAAAATTTCACCCCAAGTTTATTTGCCTCCACAGATGTTTATATGTGTACTCGCACTGGAAGACTAAAGCAGCACATTCAGTTTTATACCAACAGTGTTAGATACTTCACAAAGAACGCGCCATATACAGCGACCCGGTAACCCGGAGGTCACTGCTTACTGCACTATAAAGCTTCCACGTTATGTCCTGTAATCCCACCCACTTTGCTCGGGTCTGTGCGTGCGAGAAACTGGACTATCCTCACATAACCCTCACTAGCTTCTAGCACCCCAATCCCTCCCCCACCCCCAACCCCCCAACACTTGAAAAATTGCAAGGGAAAACAGTGGAGAGGGCTTAGAAGCAAACCTCTTTTCTGCTCGTGCTTTGCACTAATTGGAAGCCTCCCCACTGTTGAAACCAGTCGTACCTACCTAATCTCTCAAAAACACAACTCTTGCTTTCGTAACACTTTCTCTCTGCCAACTTTTATATGTCCCAGTCCCAAATAATTTGAACACATGCATCATTTAACCATCCAAAACTACATATTAGTACGAAGTTCACAGTATATTCAAGGTAACGTACAATAACAATTGTGATTTTAAGTTATCACGGCGGTGAGTATGAAGATGGCTGTCTTCTGGATTGTCGCGCCATGTACGAGGTGCGATCGGAAAGTTTCAAGACTGTATCAATAGCGGGCGAACCGGATGTAGTACGAGCTTCTGCCGCTAGGGGGTGCGGCCTACATTCATAGTGAATCAGTGCGCCAGCCGGCATCATGGAATTAGCATTTGTTTCTTAGTTACGGGCGTTTTGGTAGTGCATTACAGCGACCCTCCTGCGATTTCGGAATGGCGTGTGCATCAAATTTTGCCCAAGACTCGCCAAAACGGCTACGGAAACCTATGAAATGCTAAAGCAAGCATTTGGGGAGTCCGCAATGGGTCGTGCACAAACTTTTGTGTGGCATTCACGTTTTAAAAATGGCCGAACCTCTGTCGATGATGACGAGCGTTCTGGACGACCATCTTCGAGCACAACGCCCGAAAATGTTAACGAAGATTCGTATATAACGCTTGGCTCTCGAAATATCCGGTCGAAGCTGCCTATAAACTATTACCTGTCGGTACAGCCTTTTTCAACTAAGCATTTTTACTAAAAATGTTCGCTGCCTTAGAACCTCTGTGACTATGAGTGTACACACAAGCACAGTCACCTATAGGATATGATCCCAAGAACTTATTCTTGAGAGCCTGAGCTAATAGTCCCTCAGTCAGTGAAAGAATTCTTCGACGTTTATATTATCGGAAGTAAATACGTAAAACATGTGTGCGATTCCTGAATACACATCATTCGATTACATTTAATTACTTAGCAATATCGATATATCGAATTGACCGCTAGAATTTATTATGTTTATGTAAATTATATTCCTAAATTGTATATATTATTCGAGCTAGCTGCAACATGGTCGGCCGAGAGCAAAGAATTATGCAATTATTTTACATCTACTCTTTTGTAATGTCATGAAAGAGAAGGGAAGTTAAATGTATTTTTATATTTTCACAGATACATTGTTTATATTACAAATGAGACCAAACAGTCGGTTGTCCTCGGCCATGGCGAGAGTCACAGCGTATTATTGAAGATCACCGTGTCATATACAAGCCACAAAGTATGGCTGATACCTCTGGTGAAAATTACCGACATGTAACTACACACTTTACCTACAGACCGCAACGCGGCTACCAGCAGCGTGTTTTGCTAGTTTCAGGTATACCTCAATGTTAATACCTCACCTCAAAATAATACACTTATTAATATAAAATAAACTGATTGTAATTGGTCCTATGAGCGAAATGAATTAGTCGTGGAAAGTTTCGGTTTACAAACTGAAATTAACCTGTTTTGGTTAAGACTGTTCGCGTTTTTTCCAGTCGTTGATGGTAGTGGAAGGTTCTTCTTTGGAACCCCTGCCATGGACCTGCGAGTGTATGTATTTGGTCACAATTGTCACAAAAAACAAACCGAAGTCAGCTCAGCTAATTAATAAATTCCCCGTCTCTTCTGGAACATGCAGTTTCATGGAATTTCCACAAGAGCCCGTCACTGGCTCACATCTTAACATAGATTAATCCAGTGTACACCAGCTTAAATAATTTCTTTAAGGTTAATCTTTCGATAGATTAATTTAGAAATATTAAATTAAAATTATACATTAGAATAGATATACATTACGCACGGTAGGAGACAATAAAAGCTTCCAAAATTTTGTTGGGAAGCCTCAAGGGAAGAAGGATCTATGTGTGATCTGGACCTATAAATGCAAATGACAGGATGATACAGTTTTTGTATCTTGGACAGAGGACATGTGAAGTACTGAACTGAACTGACTCTTGTATTAATTAATGACGTAAGATGTTTATGTTTAATGAAATTTCGCTGCATTAAACATGGCTAAGCGAAGCTTACAACATTTCTACAGCCTGCCTCTTCCTGGAGGTATACAAACTGAAACCTCAAGGTCCATTATTGTCGTTAATTGATGGATATGTTCGATCGATCACACAATTACACTTCAGACACCCCGCACTTTGCAAGACAAGGTGACGAGCTTAGAGACAGAAAGCAGGGGCGTACTGTGAGGTTTTAGTATGATATTGGCAAACCTAAAAACTAGGCCCACGGGAGAAAGAGTACGCTCACAAAGTCAACAAATTCCTCATATTTTATAAAACCTCAAAATTCATTACCGTCCTCACAAGAGCCCGCCACCGATTCGTTTGCTCAGCCATATTAACCCAACCCACACACTCAAAACAATATCTCCCTAATATCATTGTAATATATCCTCTCATGTACGGTTAGGTCTTCCGATCGGTGTTTTTCTTCAGGCACATTAACCAAGATTTAGCGTCCTAATCTTTACTGAAGAATATAAACTTCGAAGTTCACTACTGTACATATTTTCTCCAGCCTCCTTTAATTTCATCCCTCTTAGGTTCAGATATCCTCCTCAGTAACCTGTTCTCGTATATTTGCAATGTGTTCTTCCATTAACGCGAGAGACCACGTTTCATAACCATGAACCTAAAATAAATTAATCTTAAAAAAATAACTATCTTAATGTTCATGATGAAGTTTTATGTAAAACTTCTTGTAACGTAAAAGAAATAGCGAAATTATACTTTGGCATTTATTTCTTTCTGGAAATGTAAATTTAGCCATGACTTCTCACAATTGTAAGTCAAGTAACAGATTTTTTTTCTGTAGCACTGTAAGAATGAATCAAGAAATTTCTATTGATTCTACAGCGCAATCCATTTTATTAATTTAAAGAACATAGAACGGAGCGGATAATATTTTAGATTAAATTCTTGTGAGGAAAATGAGACATTATAAATCTTAAAGATCGTATTTTATACAACAACGATGTTGCCCTAGCGTCACTGATCGCGGAAGTAATTTCAAAAGAGTTTTGAAGTTACTTCAAATTTAATTATCATTCTCATTCAATCAACTAGAAAAAAAAATTGTTCGACAAACAACGAATAATTTTAAATTCTGCCCCTGAGTTTTCTATAAAGATTTTGTAATAAAATCTAACTTGGCAATTTCATTTTCTAAAGTAAACTACATGAATTAATATTCTCATACATCCATTAGTATTGAGTGTATTTAAATTAATATCTATGAAGCATAATAAAAATAATTCAATCAAAATTTGTAGCTACTAATGACATGAAAATTGTATATTATGTATATTTCATCTAAATTTTGTGATGTTTGTAGTTAATAACGAAATATGATTCATGAAAGTACACGAAATGCTTTTATATCATGTGTACACTTACAATCCCAGCAGATAAAAAACTTTATCTTTTTCAACTTATCGAGTACTAAATAATAATTAATGTGCTGTTCGTGGAAAATATACGAACCACTGTTACTTCTTACAACACGTACAGATTACTAGCACAGTTGCACTGTTTCATGTCGAAGCATTTGGAGGTATATTTGCTTACGACAACAAAGTTCATAATATTTAAATGCGAATCTACTGCAATTCAAATTGTGAGATTTCAGGTAGAAGTTTATCGACGTTTCAGAGGTGTTTGGTTCCTCCATCATCAGGACGATAAGTCGGTAATCTTCTAACAGACCACACGGCTTAGCAATAAGGAAGGCAACCATCTTCAGTAAAACGTACTGTTATCCTCAACAAGGTCCTTTTAGATGTACATTCAGATATGTTGTGTACCGTGTGACTATTTTAGTGTGCAGTGTGTTACTGCACTCTGATGGACAGTGTGAAAATATTTGAGGGTGATGAGTGTTAAAATACGGCTTGATGAACTGTAAGCAGTTACGTTGACTTAACTAACCGGTCGTCGAACCTCGTACTCCGCTGCCGACATTTCTTTTATACATCGTTTCAATTTTAACTCCGTATTCCCTCTGTGATAAGATAACCTAAAAGATTAAGTTCTGAAACGTGTTCAATGATTTTATTATATAACACAATTTTCATGCTTTAGATGTTATTGCCGCGTATTTCGCGTGGAATTCGTTTTATGATGGTATTATTTTATATCATTTAGTGTTCTGTCTGAGGACAGGTCCATATGAACAGGATCCTTCCATCCTTTTCTCAGACTGGGACCTGTTCATATACGTTCTTGGCAGATGATCCAGAAGTGGTTTGCCATTGCCTTCTTCTGTGTGTGAATGGAGTAATTGTTGGGATGCCACGGAGGAAAACTCCGTGTTGCCTAGACCACGGCCTTGCCCAACACAAGTTATAAATTCGGGCACCGCCGGGAATCGAACCCGAGACCCAATCTTCTAGTGATTAAATAATGTCAATTAGACAAAACATGATAATGTAAATTCAAAGTGAAACGTATATTTTCTGATACTTGCCTGGTTACTAGTTCAATAATATTACGAAATGGCGCCCTAAATGTTCTGAATATAGATTAAAGATTCTGAATATAGATTATATTCTCAAGATGAAGTTTAATTGACTGATCTGAGAAGCCATTTCTTTAAAAACAAAAAATTCAGTTTCAAAACAATCAATGCTAATTACAACAGTCAAAATACGTCACTTCTTTAATGTATTTCTCGTGTTCCCGTTTTAATGAAAGTTACAGGGAATAGTCACCATGACAAGAATGGTAATTATCTGAAGAAAAAAACAAAGAGACGATAAGGACGAAGAATGACAGAAGAGATGGAAAGCTTTACTGGGATAACAAGTGCAAAAGAAAAAGTAAGATTTGTTCTCCTTTCTGCCTGTCTCATGACAGAAGCGATTCGCGTCATTTACCGTCTCTTGCAGAGACAAAAATTTCATCTTCCCCTCCGGACCAAAACAAGGTACACAACAGGCGAAGTCCGTGTAAGACCTAACAGAAATTTACATTGAGAAGAACACTTCTATGATATTTTAATACTATTTCACGAGAATGCGGCAAGAAACAGTTTCTGGCTACACTGGAACCTAATATCAAAAACACAGGATTGCCCCGAGGTCTGAGTACAGCCACTATAAGATATAAGACGACGAGTCAAAAGTGAAATCTTTTGAATTAAGACCTGTGATGGAGTGAGAGGAAGAAGGGAAGGATGTTACGTTAGTGGATAGAAAGTGGCAGAGGGGTGGAAGGGGGTAGAAAATGAGAAAAGGAATAGATGCAGAGAAAGTTATGAAGAAAAGGCTGCTTTATGTAGGAGAGGGGGGTTGCATAAGCAATGGCGAACGAGCATGGCTTCTACAGAGTTAATCATTTATGAAAAATTCATAGAACCATCTCACCCGCCTTTTCATAAGAATGGGTGTACGAACCAGGGATCAGGAGAGAAACAAACATTTTTACGGGAATGTAACTTAACACTTACCTTATAATTATTTCATTCATATTTACTGTGATAAAGTATAAGCCTGTCGAATTTAGGAATATAATTTTTTCATACTTTAAAATTAAACGCAGTTGTAAGCACATGATTTGATTTATATTATGTGAATTGTGTAATTTGATGAGATCCGAAATTTTAGACTTCCAATCGACGCCGCTTTGATTTACTTGAAGTAACGGACACTTTCAATCGAGGTTTTCACCAGTAGCTGAGTGAAGAAAGAAATCTTACCACGTCGTGGTGTGAGCTTGTAATAACAATTCATTATCCACGCTACTGACTAGAACTCGAAATACATCTATTTGTGTTATTTTTATATCAAAAATGTTTGTTCTAAAGGCTCTAGCCAGTTACAGGCACAATTTTAAAGATAAGCATCATGTGTAAAGGAACCGTTGTGGCCTATTTAAATTACTATCGTAAGATGATAATGTTGCGTCATATTGTGATGATTATAATTGTTTAATTTTAACCGTCTAATCACAATAAAATATTTTATTAAATATTAAAATATTATTACTACAATTAACATTTAATATTTAAAATATATTAAAATTATGCTCTTTCTATCGAAATGTTCGATTTACAATTAGAGCATCATCTTTTTCACGACATGTTTCGGTTTTCAATTACTATCGTAGTTTTGCCCAGAGAGACTTGAGAAGTTTATAAAGCCCTAATAAACCACAAATCGAAATTGGTATCTCCTTCATAAAAAATGGTGTACTGGCCACTCAGCTTTGACAGCTAAGCACCTTATATCCGCTTTCGTAACTAACAAACAAACCCTTTGCCCCACGTTCGGCCCCGGCTAAGCAAGTGTGAATTGTTATTATTTACCTTCTCAGACTTAATTGCCTGACCTCAGTACTGTAATCAGCCATTATCCAGCTGACCAACCATACTAATTGGGAACTGACCGTATGAGCTATCATGTGTAAATGGCGTTTAACGTTTGGTGTTTAATGACGTATAATTCCCTTTCAACTGCACACGGCGCGTATTAAGTGGTAAGAATGGAGAATTTGGAGGTCTGCTTGGTTACTGGACAGTTTCATTTATGTTAATTTTTGCTCGTTTGCGGTATAGTTTATTCTACCCCTTAAAGCCGAAGCTCGCCTAAATATTATTTAATATTTCAATCCTTACCGCAAAGAAAACATGAGCCGGGATAGCTCAGTCAGTATAGTGACTAGCTACGGGCTGGACGACCGGGGTTCGATCCCCGACGGGGGCAGAGGATTTTTTCCTCTAGCCTCTGTGTCCAGACCGGCTCTGGGGCCCACCCAGCCTCCTATACAATGGGTACCGGGGTCCTTTCCCAGGGGTAAAGCCGGTCGGGGCGTGATGCTGACCACTCACCCCCCATCTAGTGCCGAGGTCAAGGAAGAGAGGAGCTATACCTCCTCTCCCCCAAGCGCCTACATGGCGTATAGTGGGACAAACTTTACTTTTACCGCAAAGAAAACACAATAATTCACCGCTGCAGAGAATAAGGATTCTAAGATCAAAGATTGTTAACTGTGTTTAAGGAATTAACCGCTGTTTAAAGTGAGAATCATATTAAAAACATAAATACGAATCGCAGAGTTAATGATAAAAGCAGGTGGGACATGTTTATCGCTGAGATTTAAGGAGTAAATTGTTTCAAAATGGCGTTAACATGATTTATCATCTTACCTCTCGTTCTGATTGGTGGAAATAGCAATAAGACAGCGAATTACTTTTAAACGATTAATGAAATGCGACTGATTTTCATTATTCCATTCATATATATCCTTCCATTTATCCACTTTCCCATATGAATTCCTGAATATTCCCTGAATTTCCCTCTGTTGCGTCGAAGCAATGACACGTGTCGCCCGACTATACGCGTTCTGCACTTGAGTGAATGCACCGGAGCGTCGAGTTTCAGTTGTGAGCTCTCTTGGCGTTAATGACCTATGGGGAAACGAACCACAGAATAGCTTCTGTCCTATTTCGGTTCTGGTTTAATGCTTCTGAACAGTTCCGAAGCTGATTTCTACGATTATTTAAAAGACACGCCGAAATTTAACAAGAATAACCTTAAATCAATTAGCCACGGTGGTCTAGCGGTTAGAACGCTGGTCTTGTAATCCTGGGGTCTCGGGTTCGATTCCCGGCGGTGCCCGAATTTATAACTTTTGTTGGGCAAGGCCGTGGTCTAGGCAACACGGAGTTTTCCTCCGTGGCATCCCAACAATTACTCCATTCACACACAGAAGAAGGCAATGGCAAACCACTTCTGGATCATCTGCCAAGAACGTATATGAACAGGTCCCAGTCCGAGAAAAGGATGGAAGGATCCTGTTCATATGGACCTGTCGTCAGACAGAACACTAAATAATAATAAGATGAGGTGGTCTAGCGGTTAGTACGCTGGCCTTGTAATCCTGGGGTCTCGGGTTCGATTCCCGGCGGTGCCCTAATTTATAACTTGTGTTGGGCAAGGCCGTGGTCTAGGCAACACGGAGTTTTCCTCCGGGGGCTTCCCCGGTTTCTCCGTGGCATCCCAACAATTACTCCATTCACACACAGAAGAAGGCAATGGCAAACCACTTCTGGATCATCTGCCAAGAACGTATATGAACAGGTCCCAGTCCGAGAAAAGGCGGGAAGGATCCTGTTCATATGGACCTGTCGTCAGACAGAACACTAAATAATAATAATAATAACCTTAAATCCTACTAAAAAAATTCCTCGCTGTCATTAAATATTCTTTTAAATGGTTTGAATCATTTACTACGTACATATTATGCGTAATTCAAGAAGTATAATGTATTCTGTTCCTATTGGCATAATTTTATTTACCCTTTAAACCGATGTAAAATTCATTTCTTGATTTAATGTACACTAAATCGGTGTAATGATTTGTAGATAATGAAATGACAGCTACGCAGAATCGAAACGAGACACATCAAATTACCGAAGGCATAAAAAATCTTTGATATATGAAACAGAGAATCGGCTAAGAGGAAAGAGATTGAAAAGAAAGGAGAATGGGATGGAATCAGGAAGTGAGAGTCGGTGAATGGAGTAAGGCGTAAAATATATTTCTTGCCTGAAGGGAAAAAGAGCACTGAGGGGTGGAGGGAGGAGGAATCAGAGCTGTGGCCGAGTAGAGGGAAAGAGGTCAGGTTAAGTGATGGATTGTCTTGACTGTGTGCTGCAAGCAGACCCCAGCAAGTGGGAAGATGGAGTGACGGACTTCTGTACCCAGGCAAAGCTAGATAATTAAAAATGAACGAAGTAATCTATTGCCTTGTTTCTCCTTAAACTTAAATCTTTGTAAAACCTGTACAAACTAGAAAAGTCACCTCTGCTCTACGAATTATTACTTTTTTGGGGTTTTATTTCTTTCTGCACTGATTCTCACTCGATATATTTTACAAAATCCAGAATTACAAACCAAATTTACTTCATAGTCCAAGAAAGTCTGTCAGATACAGCAGAGTGATGTTATAATATTTGTAACTGTATTTCGTCAGGTAATTCTACGACCAGAACGAATAGACCGACATTATAGATTATATTTTTACTTTGGTGTCCTTTGAAAACTCACAGGTGTCGCGTCATGTTCTGAATTTTTATTTTCCGACTGATTAAAAACGATTAGATTGTAACTTTCGAAAATCTTCTATTCTCCTGCTCTGCGTTTTGTCTCTGTAAAACATTTTCTGTGTGATGTAATTTGAAAATAGAAAGGGACCCCAGTATTCTAATGGATGCCA
The DNA here is from genome assembly GCF_977971745.1 of Zootermopsis nevadensis. Taxonomy (NCBI): domain Eukaryota; kingdom Metazoa; phylum Arthropoda; class Insecta; order Blattodea; family Termopsidae; genus Zootermopsis; species Zootermopsis nevadensis. The sequence continues at coordinate 3,211,690 of NW_028259143.1, forward strand.
TGCGATTGGATGCCACTCAGCATGATTGTAATTTCCTACATCAGAATTGACTGGCCTTAAAGGAATATTGGTCTAAAATACATTTAACATAAAGTTATATAAAACAAAATAACTTCACGACATTGTGAACAAGTTATTAATTGAAGAAGACTGTATTCTGAGATCTTGCGTCGTGTTAAAATTTAACTGGCGTTTCGGAGCTATTTTCTACCGCCATCATCAGGGCGATCGCCCTAGTGTGTCGGTAAGATTCTATCACATCACACGACGCAATATCACAGAGACGTCTTCAAACTCTTCCGCAGTGAGAACATGATAACTTACCAATGTATTTATTCCTCTATTTGAGAGATATAAGTGAATGAATGTGCAATTCCGTATAATCACATAGACTATCACAGTCATACCAGTATTTTTTCTATGAAATACAGGCAGAGTAAAAACTCGGTCCCGATTTAAATAAATTATAAATCTAAAAAGAACAAAGTATGGTACGACGCGTGACATTTTGGAACAAGCTTCAAATTTGTTTTAAATTGTACATGTTTATAAGTGCTCAATAAAGCTGTAGTGACTTCATTCAAAAATTTTAATATCTTTAACTTGGAACTTAATTTTGACTCATCTGTTGATTACAGGTGTCTCCAGGCTCCGAGATTTTTTATATTTCACAGAACAAATTTCAAGTTATCTAAATCAACACCACTCGAAATTATGCGTGTATATAAACCACTATCTCATATAATTATAATTATATACTTTACTGTGTATGCTAATAAATAATTTGTGCCCGAAACGTGTAACATCGTCCACGTCACGCCATATTCTCCCATCTGCTCTTTTGCTATTAATTTTTGTCGTGAAATTATCATCACTGAATGTAGCCAACTTAATCAACAAATTTAAATTTCCAAGTGAATTCATCAACATAGAATGCCATCTCGATGAGGATACGAGTCATTGACTCTCTTTGGATGCACTGGATGAAACTGCGTTCGCATAATATAACTCGCTTCTGGCAGCCTCAATGAGATTTGATGTACGATTTGTTCCAAAAGGTCTGAGATCGATGGATATAAATCATGGGAAATGAACACGTTTCTGTTTTCCCTCTATTAACAAGTCAGCAGACATATAGACTATGCATAACATGTGATGTTACAAGTTATTAATTAATTCTCCATGCAAATCGGATCAATGCACAGCAGTTTATGTTCAAATCGATAACAAAATGGTGACAGAAGAAATGTCATAAAAATTATATCAAACTGCACAGAATTGTTTGTGAACTGTATTGTCAGTACCAGAGTCTGATTACAACACTGGTTTTCTCTTATGTGAAAATTATTGAGCCCTTCTTGAACACTGTATGCGTGCTATTTCACTGAATAAATTTACTCCAATTTATATTTCCCTTAAATCTAAGTGGTAAGTATATGTACCATCTGCTTCAACAAACATCAACGTCGCAATGTGTATTTGTGGGTTTCGTATGGTCCTCTCTATAAACAGGGATTATTTCCTTGAACAGCGTTAACCAGCTGATCTTAGTAACGGTGAAGAGATGTGTTTTCTTTGTGGTACGGACTGAATTTTTAATATTATTTAACATCATTTACCACATTTCGGAATGGTAATTAGTCTAACATCTCGATAGCCGTGGATCGATTTCAGGCAGGAATAGAGAACGTTATTTTTGATATAAGATCCAGGCCACTCTATAGTCCACACAATTTTATCAGATTTATTACGAATATTTATTCTGCTTTTCCCGTAACTTCAGAGAGGTCGTATAACAAATGATTAATCAAAATATTTAATGATAGGTATGCGTAAAAATATAATAAAAATTTTCTTTAGATAAACTTTGCATTTTACCCAGCAAATGTAATTTAATTCTTAGATATTTTACAGCTGTCAGAGTGGGCAAAAATGTTGACCTGTGGAGATAACAGTAATTATGGCCGGAAATCAAATTATGAGAAACTTATTTAGAGGTTGCGTTTAGTACCCCAATACCGCACAAAATAATAGCAATTGCTCAAAAAAATATTTAAACCGGGATAAAATAATAATGGGACAGGGTGTTGATATGAAACCTAAAAAAAATAAAGAGTAGAAAATGAATATTTAAAGGCTAAACGAAGAGAAATTTCAAAACATAATTCTAATTTTGAGTGAAACACCGGTGTTCTTATGCAGCAGAAACTCTTGATTCTCTATTTCCCTTAGTCTACTCCTTGTTGTGCAAAACAATTGCAGGCACAAACTCATTTTTCGTATTTTTATTTACTCTTTACGTTTTGCATCTGTTCGGCTCCAGACTCCTGCAAAGTAATTTCCACCTATTAATAATTCAGCTGAAATGACAGCGAGCCACTGCCCTGTGTGCATGTGTGTGTGTGTGGATTGTTTAATGCAATGCAATTGAGAAATGTTTAATCTGGCTAGTGTAAGAAATGTGTTGTTCATAATCTGCAATACAGAGTAAATCTTTAAACATATTTTATTTGGGGAAGAATCGAGTTAAAACAGCATCTTTAAGACGGAAATTTTATTAAACTTGAAGAGGCTTTAGTACATCTCGCATGTCCTTAACACCACACAAATACCACTGTTCGTCCAGAAGTTGTAACTATTTAAAACGGAGTGGTAAAAATACTTACCATGCGCCTTAAAAACAAATAACACTTGCAGTTTGTATATTTGGTGTTTTTTTATCAGCGTTAACAAATTGTTCTAATGGTGAAGTGCTGTGTTTTCTCTGCGGTTCGGACTGAATTCTTAAATGTTATTTAAACGAGCTTCGGCTTAGTTTCAAATTGTACTTAAGTATTATTTCTTTTATGTAACACCTTTAATAAACACTTAATTGGTGCATCGGAAAATTTTATATTATGCAAGTCTGTAATGTACTTGAAAATCAAATAAAATTTCAATTTTCGAGGATTGTTCGGATACTTTTGTCTTGACAGAAGAGTGATGAAATGACAGGAGTCTGGAGAAATCTGCGTAATGAGAATCTCCAGAATTTGTACTTTTCATTAATTGTTATTAGTTCTTAATATGAAGGCATTTAATTCCCAGATATCAATAAATACCACACAATGTCAAAACTCAGAAGACCCCAATTCACTTGCCAAGAAAATTTTGAGATTCATATGAATTCTTTGCGACTGGTATACACATTGTGTTCATTTTTGATGCTTATTTAGTAAAAAATACTGTAGTATTTCAAGTTTCAATAGAGAATTTGTTAGCCACCCTCCAATATCTATTGATCTGAACCGGTTTTAAACGAAGCGTCTTATTCCTACAAACACTATCTGAAGCACGACATTTTATAAAATGTGAAAATTTCTCCAATGCCACTTCAAATAGTGTAAGAGCTACACGATAAAATCAAAAGATTGAAGGAGTTTAAGAGGTGTAAAATATTAAATAAATTCTGATCTAAATAAATATCCCGAATATTTGGGGTTAAATGATTTCTTTTCTTTTCTTGAGGATGGACGGGTATGTTCCATTGTCTCTGTATTGTCGCAAGTCCCACTGTGACTGTACTCATTTCATCCACTCATGCATATGTATTCTTCAATTACGATGTTTCATTTCGCGCTGCGGGATGTCAAACGATATCACGAAAGGTTACGTTTCCATTTGCACAAATAATTTTGAATATATAAAATAATATAGGAATAAAAGGCAAAGGTGGAAAACAGTTTCGTGTTCTTCTATTTTTACTCAAGACCATTTGTTTTGTTTCATGCAGTACGTAAAATTTTACAAACATTTCCTTCTGAAGAAATAATGAAAACTTTGCTTGTATGAAATATGACGTCACAACTGTGAATTAAAAAAGTAAACTCTTTCGAGTTCTTCATGAACAGCTTATTATACCTAATAGCCGGTTTCCAAGTTATAACTTTCTAATCAATTTACAAAATATCATTTATGTATTCAGATTTACGGATATGTTTAAGAAATAAATATGTAATTATAAACTGTTTATATCCTTAAAATTAAACGACGTTACCAAGACACACAAAGCTTAATAAGAACTACTAACGGTTCCAAAAATATGTATACACATTATAACACGGAATATTAACCTTGATACCAGTCTTCGTTTCTTGTTATTATGGGGAGAATCTAGTGTTGTCTTAACTGATGGCATCGCAGTATCTTTCCACAGGATATAGATATGTAAAATGACATAAAAACTTCATTCCATTCATTGAATGAATGTATATATATTTTGGGACTGCCTGTATGTATTTCACGTTTGCTTCTTTTCACGCAAAGCCATAACAGAAGGAAACTTAGATTCGCTCATGTTATACTATTTTTTGGGGGCCAAAATTATACTTCAACTATTACCTTAAAATCTACTGTACACAATCCAAATTGACTGCATAAAATGGACCTGTCGAAGGAGAGTGGAGGCCTGATTCCTGCGTCATTTGAATTTTACATGGTTTGTTTTCGACCGTTTGACTATTCCAACCGATCTGTCGGTAGAATATATTGCATGATTTATTAAAGTTGAGTGCTACTTGTGGCTGAATTATAGTGGGAGTGATTTCACCAGTCGAAATCCACGAATAAGTTCACTGGATTAAACAGCAAAGCAATTCAAGAGAGTTAAGGAATATTCCGTAATTTATGTGACGTTAATTATTTTAATATCTCAGATAGTAATCATATTTTTTGCATATAAAAATTCTTCCATCAATTTGTAAACCACTTTGACGTCCAGACTGTAGAAGACTTGGTTTAGACCCTCGATTAAGGAGTTTCAATATATTTATAATTAACTAAGCCATAGATAAAAGTCCTTTTAAATTTAATGGTATCCTCAGCTACTGAAGAAATGTTTCCTGAAGGTCGCTTTACATTAGTCTACTATTTGTCTCCATTCTGTGGGAGATTAATCTTCTGCATAATAATTTTTAATATATATTTCAACGCTATTCTTCCATCTATAATTAATTATCTCAAATGGTATAATTCAATGAGATTTTACGACTAAACCTAAATACCATTTTCCAAGTGTTGTCTGTAAATATTATCGTAAACGTCAAAACTACTTCTCAATGATCATAATGATGGATCACTAACTGTCAGGTTTTACAATTATATGTGAATAGTTACATGTCGTACTGGTGTGATGCTCTGACAAAAAGTTGACCGAAGTTTTAAAAATCCTTGTAATGGAAAATGTGACCTAATCTCACATGTAGGTCTATTTCAGGAAAGTCTGCACCTACGTCTCCATGATGCCGTGACAGGAAGACGTATTTTACGACCCATCCAAACTTCAAAAATATATAATTTTCCTTTGAAACAATACGTTAAGCATATGGCATCGAAAAATAGTATTAACCAATAAATATTATTAGCAGAATCAAATACGATAGAGTGAAATGGACGGGGCATGTACCACACATAGCAGAGACAAGAAATACGTACAGAATTTTGGATGGGAAAATATTCAGCAGACTTGATAAGGAAGTAAAGTTGAAAGATGTTGATTGGATCTGGCTCAGGATAGCTGACGGAACAAGCTATTTTGAGAATAGACGTGAAAATTAATTATTAAAATATATTATGCTTAAAAAAACATGACATTTAGCAGAATGTTGCATGAATTTTGGAGCATTCTGTACTTCCCATACTTGCTTAATCTTTTGCCACAGCCTTAGCAATCAGCTCTGTACCTCAGGACTCAAATATCGACCGTAGAAAATCAACGACCCTCAACACATTTAATTTTAATGATATTGCCTCGCTGTCTTGTATTTGGTAGCCCTGCTATATATATATATATATATATATATATATATATATATATATATATATATATAACACAATTCACTGTACGCCTCGTTCTCCGTAACCCTTCATATCTTATGCCCTGTTGTATATTCTCCCTTTTCCTCCATAATCCACTTTCGAAAGAGATTCTCCATTATTTTACGCAGACATTTTAATGGGCTCGGTGTCCTTCCGGTGGAAGAACGTGTATAATCGTTCTTGATTACTCCACTCGAGTTCCTCAGTTTCCATTTCATAATAAATATAAAGGACGTCAAGTGCTTACTTGATTGGCTGCTATTTAATCAAACCGAACCCATGTTCGATAATTTTAATTAGATGCTAAATAATGAACAGCCTACATTCTCAACAATCTTTTTATAATTCCATGATAAATATAAGAATAATTTCGCCGTCTTGTAGAACATTGCGCTGTGTAGTATGATATAAATTGTCCCACCTTTCATAGGTACTTATTGCCTTCATTATCATGAAGTAATGATTCCGGGTTAAAGAGAAGGGAATATTATTGAGATATATCAGAAGACAAGACAGAATAGACTTGTTACTGCTGTGTTGTATTTCATCTTCCCTTTCTGCTCCCCCATACAGGGTAAAGCAACGGAAGCATACGGGGGCCCAATATCTCGCATCAGCGACCAACAGCCAGAGATCTCTAATCTCATTATTTTGGAGCATAATTTAATTTCTAGTGCGAAAGCTGCACCCCCTCCACTAACCCCCGTGCCCAAACCGTCCGACTGACCAGCTCAATTAGTGGATTCAACTAAATTTGTCCCGGTCTCCTGACCGAAGGAACTTCAACGACAATGCCAGGGGTGTACAGAGGTCACAAAGAGGCTTCAGTGATGTCACACATATATCCGATTCTCTAAGTGTTTCGGCGGATGGACAGTCCTCTTTATATTTTCCCGTAAATAAAAAAAACAAACATACGCACCCTGAAGTACTGTACTTTATGTGAAAATAATGTAAATTCACAAGCTATATAAATTTTATATTTTATTTGTAGATATGTGCAAATTTAAGATTTTCTTCCCACTCCAACATTAAAAGTTGGATAATTCTTCTTGTGACCCCAAAAAATTCTTATTTCTGGCACGAATAACGTTCATACTGTATTTTAACTAACAGTCCTTAAGTCCTATATTTACTGACAGAAGATAATTGAACGTGTTTATTTTGCCATAATATCGCAGACATTTATTAGTTTGCGATAAAACGTACTGGAATGGAACTACCCCATTTCTAGCAGCGAGATGATTTTTCCAACTACTCCAGATATATACAAGTCCATTACAGAACCGTAAACGGACGTAAGCGAAGGATATCCCTAACGCACATCACGTCTCAGGTATAGACATTTTACAGAAATGGCAAATAACAGACCACGATATAAAATACTTTGACGGAAGTCCGTAAATTGTTATGACTTTACGTCATAAAACTGTGAAAATCGAGAGATAGGAGTAGTTGTAAACGTAGTCGAATTGAAAATGCGTATCGATTCGGGACACATGTTAATCTATGGTACTATACGTTGAAAGAGGAACTTGTATTCTAGTTTGAGAGAGCCAAAAATAATATGAGCAAAAACTATAATTTTTTATTCTGCTCAATTTAAATGTATAGTAATTTGTTATACAGATAAATTTATTTAAATATATAAAGCATATAATATTTCGAAGAAAAAAAATATTTTCAATGTTTAGAAGTAAAATAGTTTGGAAAAATTCTGAATTTTAGGAATAATATGGAAGTGTAAATGAGGGATAATATTAAAGTGGGTTTTAGGAAAACAATTCTTAAATATGTGAACTCAGTTCAACGAGCTTATATTTTGAAAGTTTGGTGTCACAGTAATGGACAAAAAATTTTTTGATAAGACGCAATTTTTTTAAGGAATGTCAGCACCGGAATATTTAAAATCCTCCCGTTTGTTGATGCAACCAGGTGCCTTAGGGATTATTTATAAAGTCATTTAATCCAGAGACGCAGTTTCGTCTAGGGCAATCAGTCGACCAGTTCTGCCACTCTGATAGCCGCCAATATTACCTCTTTTTCTGGAAGAACAAATACCTATTTTACGATCCAATGACCTTTGCTATCCTTTGCTGACCCCTGTGATATGAGACCGCTTCTCCTGTACTGGTCGGTCATAAAGCGTTGGGTGGTTTCCGTACGAAAGCGATGAAAAGGGAAAGATGAATTGTTATAACGCACAAGGACCAGGAAGGAAAATGTTACATCTGTGGTGCATTTGGGAAACCGTTTTGGACCAAAAGATGTATTCCTGCGTGAAAATTGTTTTCCCTCAGCGGAGGAAACTGAATGTTTAGATTTAATTCAGATGAGTTTCGTGCCTCACACATATTTCTACAGCCTACGTGAAACAATTCGCTCGGATATAGGTTTACAGTAAGTTTACTCGTATAAAAATTTAAATATTAAATGTTAATTGTAGTAATAATATTTTAATATTTAATAAAATATTTGTATTGTGATTAGACGGTTAAAATTAAACAATTATAATCATCACAATATGACGCAACATTATCATCCCGTATAAAATAATAAAACAATTTTTAAAATAATGCTTCTATTTAATTTTTAAATGCTGCTGGAAAAACACATCCTTGCAAGTTGTTTAATAATTTTGGCTCCATATACTTTCAATATCCGTCATCAAAAGTCGAAATATTCTTGAAATCTGCAGTCCCAGGAGTGACACAGAAGATTATCGTGAATTGTTTTATCAAATAATCTCAGAATCCCTTTTATGTAGAATGTCATGTTAATAATTTTCCAATAAGTCCGCAATGGCGGTGTGTTGTAAAAGGAAGTGCAAACAGGCATAATAAGGTCAGAGTGCCCACTCAATCTTGATTGCTAAAGGTCACCTCTGCTAGAGAATGAGAAGGTCATCTCGTCTCTGCACAGAGATAGCTTTTCCCTCCGCTAGGGACGTTGCTGTCTCTGAGCGATTGCTGACAACAGGAAGTAGTAGTCCGTTATGACGTCACAGAACTTTATTCTCAAGTGCTTTTCATGTATTAGATGAAACTTATTTGTTTAAATGTCAAAGTACGTCACTTTCAGGCTGATGATGAAGAAACTTCATTATAAAAATATTAAATGAAATTTCGACGAAACTGAAAATAGCTATTATATCTACTGGACCGCTCGCGATGACCTCACTGAACATCTGTAAAACGTAGGTCACCAATACCTTCTCTGCTATGTCTGCTTACCGTACAATTGTACTGCTATAAATACGTTTCATGAATTATAAATCTCACATTACATTTTATACACAACAACAGTTATAAACTTCTGCTTGAAAAAATATCTGTCTTTCTGCAGGACGTGTTTCAACTGGTCATCTTCTTGGGTAAAACGTACCAAACTTTCTTTTTTATTCAACCATCATACGTCTTTCTCCACACTTTTAATTCTGAACGTGACTGTACCACATTACAATGTTTTTACAAAAATGTATACAATAAAATCAGTGAATGGCCCTTATTCCGTTAATGCACAACATACATATTCATCGCCCTGATGACGGAGGCAGTATGACCTCTGAAACGTTGGTTAATATCTACCAGACTACACAGCGCAACAACCCAGAAGACAGAAATCTTCAACATACATTGCGTTAGAGCTGAATTTACATACCAAACGCTTGAAAGAAAAGCAGCACAAAGAACTTCTAATAATTTGTGCTGGATTCCAAAACAAAGAATTCGCAGGTTATTGAACATCATTCTGTAAATGCACTAGAATTTTTTTAAAAAACAACAACGCGGAGTTAAACTAAAATTTGCAATAAGGGTAAGATGGGAACATATACAAATGCGCTGACGTAGTTTACTGAAGATCATAAAATAGATAAGTCTTGAGACGTTCCAGCTGAGGAAGCGATGGTTGTACGCTGTAAGCTTTCATTCCGTCTTACTTGGAATTGCGAAATGGGACATGTCAGACGCAAATGTCTGGACTTCATCAAAAGAACTTGGAGGGTGGGAGATTCCCCACGAATCATCATTCATCTTGAATTTTTTATCCTTCAAATGTTGGCGTGTCTGTTAACCCTCAACTACTCGTTCAGTCCCACTTTCTTCTTGCTAATCCCCCTCCCACCCCTCAATCGCCCAGAACCACCATTAAAACTGAGTTATCATCTGTTTGTGAGAGAACGATTCATCAGATAGGGCGATTTCCTCCGCTACGCGCGGTCTACAGACTGGCGAGTTCTGCCTTGATTGGATTCCATGTCTCGTTTCCGCCCATCAACAAAATCAGAATCAGAGGCATAAACAGTATAAGATGTCCCCATGCATTTTCTTCGAATATTTTATAAATTTAAACGATGTAAACGGATTTGAAGTAGCAAACTACCTCAATACATAACCAGGGCGTGTTATTTTATCGTTAATTACGCTAAGACAATTCGCCAAGTCATTTTTTAAGTTGTCTTATCTTATGAGATGCCGTGTCGATAAGTCGGTAGGAATGATTTCAAAGCCATTAAAATTATAAAATATGTTTTCTCCAGCTTTCAACATTATTAATCCCCTGCATTCACTTTCATTAATCCTTTGAAGCCAGAGGTCATAAAAATATTGTTAAAATCATCAGTTCCTACCTCAAAGAAAACACATTGTGATAAATTGGTTAATGCTCTTTAGAGAAATAATCGCTGTTTATTTTAATAATCATATTAAAGTCATAAACACAAAAGATTACTGTCTTTTTGGGATATTTCTCTGTATCGTCTCGTTGAAATTCACCGGACGTTTCAGAGGTAACTCCTGAGTAATCATCGCCCTGATATTGACGCAGTGAACACTTCCGAAAATTCCGGCTCGCTTCTACGAGATTAGATGACGTAGACATGAGAACCTGCGAGCTCGACAACAAATACACTCTGAATTCTTGAATATTAAAGTTGGTGGGACAATCACCGACCACTACCCCGCAAACTGTTCATGTCATTCAATGAGAACAGAGTAAACCTTTAAGCAATATTTTACGGTCACTCTAGTAGAGGGATGACCACACTTTAAGTAATGGCCGCCATTGGTCTTAAGCTCCTTTTACAGTCTACTTCGTCCATGATAGTGGTTTAGACTTTAGTTTGAGCCTCCGGGCTTTACCCAGATTTACCAATAGGATGCAATGATTATACCATGTTGATACTTGGGACCAGGTTAGAGTTTAGCCATTGGTTTCAGTCTGGGATTTGTGCTTCACATTAATCTGATGTTGCGTTACACGAAGGCGATGTATCCAGAAATTGGAAGTCCAGTACAAAGTACAGACTGGTTATAAAATAAGCAGCAACTGCTTTAAATAGTGGCTAATAGTAATCTAAAGTATCTAGTGAATTTTCGGTGCAACGCTACCAGGCCCTGGTACCTTGCAATTGATGAAAGTAGAATTCATTCCTATGTTTATTAATTTCCATTTATATTCATTCATATTGTTCACCGTAAATATCTACTATAAGACATCATCAGTGTTTTGCCTATGTAAAAAAATTTTAAATTATTATACCAAACATTTTATATTCAAATAATATTATGTGTTAAAAAAAAGGAAGACAACGTAAGAAATTAAAATTGTAACTTGCAAACCACTGACAATAAAGCACTGTATAAACTCATATGTAAGCATGAACAAATAAATTTCGTTGGTAATAAATAAAAATAAAATATGTCTCGTAAAAATGGTAATGATTTTTTGTTTTCTGTAACAGGCTGGGACTTTATTCACTAGCTGAGATACTACTAGCTTCTCAAAAAATGCTCTACCATATTGGGTTATTTATTAATCTTACAATTCATTTAATCAGAGGGCAAAGTCATTTCGGAACACAGATGTGTCTCGCGTCCATCATTTGTCCCTATTTTGACATATACATTAATAATCTAAACATAGCGGAAACCTAAAACCCATTACAGCTAGAGACAGAAAAGAACCTGTGCATGTCTTTCAATATACAGCAAAACTACATTTTAAAAAAATTTACACTCAACTGGCTTGCATGCATAATTCATGTGCACCAGCACACCCACACATATATGTATTCATGATTCATTTTCGTTTGTTTCCATGACTCCCTCGAACTGTGAAGCTTCGATATTTCCCCGCTTCTGATATAATAAATTAATAAGATTTTAAAAATATATATAATTAATCCAACCGACGGGAATTTTAACCCTACAAGAAATTTCTTTTGTATCTCGACCTTACTTTAAAATCCACTTCCGGCATGCTCTAAAGTTATTCACTTTTATTGTTCCACACGCTCCCCTTCAGTTCCGTCTAAAAGAAATTGTCCTAAAATCTAGTTCCTGGTCACGCCCTTGCCCCCGCTGAACTTGGCAAGCCCTGTGCTCGGCACACTTAACACCCTGTCTCCAGAACCTGCGAGTAGATTTCAATTACAAAATCAATACATTTTGTTTCCATAATTTACATCTGTCTAAGCCAGCATGTTTGTTCGTGATTTCTCATAAATGATACACGCCCTTACGGTACTCGTTTAAGGCACTTTGGCGTAGCTTGAATACAAAAAAATTCAATATCAACAAAAGAATTATTTTTATAATGGAATACGTAGAAACTTGATGCTGTCTCCTTGAGATCTACAAGGAAAATTCACAATGGACAAAGAAAATGCACTTTTATCTCTGGCCCCTTTGTCAATAACGTGCTACAGAGTAAGAAACAGGACTTACCTCTCTCTCGCATTCAACCGCACGCGCAGAGCAGTCCCTCACCAATGGCCGAGTAAAAGTTCAAGAAATGAGTTGTAACAAGGATGCTGCGAGTACAGAAAGAAATGAATTATTAAACTTTCATAATTCTTTTATTTTTCATCCTTAAGAATAATAAAAGACGAATAGATTGTTGTCAAATTAGATATCAATACGAAGTTGCCTTCTGTCTTTGAAGTCAGAAATGGAATTAATTCCAAACTTTCATAAATAATGAATACAAATGAAGAATAAATGGTTTCGTCAATAGTATAATACAGTTTTGATTTTAAAATAACAGCCAAGAGAGATTATAAGGCCACAGTACATTAATAACTGAGATTTAAACAAAGAATAAAGTTTACAGACAAAATCGATTAATAGATATTATTTAGGTGTTGTGTATAACACCCAAATACGTTGTAGTATCTAACTTGGAAAAGAAAAATACTTCTTATGAAGCGAATAGATACGGTTTCCAAACAAATCCCGCATATTTTCCTTAAATTCCAACGTCCATTACAGTGTTTTTGTTAGAAGCCGACACTGAAACGTCTGCCAGACCAGCTAAATCCAATCCACCCATCAAATAAATAAATAAATAAATAAATATACACTATACCATATGTGAGGCTAAATCTTACAAGGCAATTCTTTTAAAAATATTATTCTCATAATAATGCAGTGTACACATAATGTTAAACATAAAATACAAACTGAAACACTTTTATGGACCTTACCAAGAGACAAACTAGTTTATTATATTTATCTATATTAAAAAGTTTTGTTTCCATGTACTATGACTTTCACAGGCATTAAGTACGCACAAGGGAAATAAGAAATGCATATAAAATTTTAGAGGTAAGATACCGGAAATAGACTCGAGGACAGAATTACAGCGGATTTTAAATTAAGGTGTGAGGGTCTAAAATGGATTTAGCTAATTAAATAAAAAATTTCTTGGATATTATCCATCGTCTAGTAAATATAAAACGTAAAAAACGACGTTTCGGAGATGGGACTCTATCTCCGTCTTCAGGTTCATACACAGTCCGGAGATAGGGATTAGCTCTATCTAGTGGGCCCAACTGTGTAGGAACCTGAAGACGGAGATAGAGTCCCATCTCCGAAACGTCGTTTTTTACGTTTTATATTTACTAGACGATGGATAATATCCAAGAAAATTTTTATTCAATTGACTCTTCACCATCGTCAAGAAGTTTTAGATCTGGATTTAGCTAGCTCAGGTTGGCGTTCACGTGTAGGCTGTTGTGAACACGGTAATGAACATTCGCCTTCCATGAAGAGAGTGGTATTTATTGACCAAATGGGGGACTGTAAACTTTGGTATTTATCGCCATTTATGTTACTTAGTTTGTTTGATTTACAGTAACTGTCTGTTAGCAGATAGATGAAATCAGTTGATAAGGACGACCGTGCTTACATCGAATGAGATGAAAACGCAGAACACCATTGAAGGAAGCCATAATATAACTCAAACCCCTGAGTTTCCACATTTTCACAGAATTTTATCTCACACAGAGTGGGAAAAATCACTTTGTACTTCATAATTCCCCGAGAGATGTCACAGTGGGTGGTAAAGTATAGCGGCTCTGGTAATTGAGAAGAAATCTCTTCTTCTAGTAATGTCACTTCACTTCTCAAAGCGATAAGCCAAACTGCAAAAGTGACACATCAGACATTTTATCTGAGAAAGAACAAATAATAGTTTGACCTAGGATTTTAATTTACTGCTAATAAAACTAGGGCCAGAAACACGTGCACAGAATTTATTGGTGGACCAATTTTCGGTACAGCATCGATCTGTGGAGTTTAGTGAAGCTTCGTATTTTATTAACATGAAGTCTGTTAAATCGAGCGTGCGATAGAAAAATATTTTCCACAGATGAAATATATAACTTTCTCTTTGCAGCGTGTTATTTTTTTTTTCCTTGTGTTTACGGTAAACGTAAGTAAAAGTATGACTGCTATTTTCATTCTGTCCCTTCCAGGTACAAGTCATTACGAAGTCAACGACAGTTTTAAGTACTTTTTGTTACATTTACAGAGGTCACATGGGAGGACAAGTGTTTTTATTCCATTTTTCTCCTCATTATCATTTTCATATGTTTTAATTATTATATTCTGCTCTTTTTTCGTAAATTCTTACCTTCGTCTACCTTTTTTTCAAATTCTTTTTCATCTTCTTCTCCCCAATAATTTCGTGATATGATAAAATAGTGGAAAATTTTGTGTTAAGTTTATAATATTTCTTATAATAATTATTATAATTATATAATTATATAATTATTATAATTAATAATATTTCTTTCTAATTTCTAGTACTTTATAGCCCTAGGTAGATTACGAGACTGACTAGGTTTGAGGTTTCCATGGAGGTGTAATATTCTGGATTACGACACCGTGTAGTTTAAGCGATTACCAACTGTTCGGATGAACATCTTAAAACACAAACGCATTCTACAAGATTAAAACACGTCAACACTTTTAAGACATCAGATTGTAGTAATAGAATCCCTCCACTTCTGTACCAATTATTCTCTAGTATGAATAAAATTTTAATGAATAATTTGTGGGTATCACAAGGTAAAGTTTTACCTTATACTGAGATCGGGTTGACTAGAATTTCATTAATACCAGTCGATACATACCTATAACACTTTCAAACAGCAGTTTCAACCTCAAAAATATTATGGTCAGTTTCAAATGGCTTAGTTGTATGCATTTCACTCTGCGTAATATTATAGGCCTCATGTACATTTAATAGCTTTTACGTGTAAAAATATACGACAATCATAGAAACCTGTTAAGGATAGTGTTCATGTTTCCCGCTACTGACAGGGTGAAATGGTGTTCACTTAAATTGTCAAAGGCGTTCTTCATGACACATCGGGAGTTAATGTCAGCAGGGCGAAAAATGGAGTAAAAATTTAACTCTGGTATTAAAGACAAGAATGGATTCCAAGGTCACTGTCAAAATAAATCGATCCAAATTTATTGTTACAACAATTTGTTCTAACAGTAACTCTGTTTCACATTTTCCCACCAATGTGTTGCAAAAATGATATGTGATCATCGGGGTTATTTATTATTTAGTGTTCTGTCTGACGACAGGTCCATATGAACAGGATCCTTCCATCCTTTTCTCGGACTGGGACCTGTTCATATACGTTCTTGGCAGATGATCCAGAAGTGGTTTGCCATTGCCTTCTTCTGTGTGTGAATGGAGTAATTGTTGGGATGCCACGGAGAAACCGGGGAAGCCCCCGGAGGAAAACTCCGTGTTGCCTAGACCACGGCCTTGCCCAACACAAGTTATAAATTCGGGTACCGCAGGGAATCGAACCCGAGACCCCAGGATTACAAGGCCAGCGTTCTAACCGCTGGACCACCGTGGCTACCTCATCGGGGTTATCTAGTTCTTATGAAAAACGCGATACAGAGACAGACAGACAGACATACATGTTCTTAGCTCATGCTACGTTATGAATAACACAGAACAATCAATACACTAGGGACTATTCTTGAGACGTATCATGGCACAGGATTAATTTTACAATTTACCTTTTAGAATTCCAGTTCAGCTTTGGTTATATGGAAAAAAGCAAATAAACAAAATGACATGGTGGACAGATGAAGTCACAATTCGGCCACATAATTAGCCAGGTTCATTTCCGCAAGACAGAGAAATGAGAAGACTTTTGTCCTCATACACGCATGGCGTCTGTCAGCTGTCATGATTTATGCAGTAGTTGTAAATCGAATGGAGAGAAATGGTAATAGGGGGGAGGGTAGTTCCTATTTGTATTTGCTGCTTACAAATTTCTCGTTATCCAGAGATCGAGGTTGGTTCGTTTTAAAGGACACAACGGAGGACGAACCTTCTCATCCCTTCCCTACCAGATCACGGAAACAGATCCAATTTTCGGAACGTCGTGTTTGGAAAGGCCTAAGATGCTGCAGAATTTTCGAAATAATTTTATTTAACGACATGGTTTTCAGGCCTAAACTATTATTCTAATACTTACTTGTAAACGATGATTTTATGCAAATAATACGTGTGTTTTATAGGTTCCTATAATATTTATTCAGGACATCTCTCGGACAAATGTTTAGTGAGACATGACTGAATAAAAGATTAATTATATTGGACAGACACAAGATAAATTTAAATGCGCTGCACAAGTTAACAATTAATACAATGTAAATCCGATTTATAATTTTCACACTCCAACTTGTGTAAGGAACAGACTGGTTGAGAGGGATTCGATCCCCGACAGAGGCAGAGGACTTTCTTGTAGCATCTGCCACTGCGCCCAAGTGCCCATATGGCGTGCAGCGAAACAACTAAACTTTTACTTCCGCGTTTAGCTTTCATTCACGCATCTTGTGAAAAGATTACCATAAAATGTTTCTTAGGCCTAATTCGTGGAACAGACGTGTATTTGTTGTCCGAAATCATAAACTTGTTCCCCTTTTGTTTTGAATATCACGCTAAACTGGGTTGAAGCTAAGCGTAAGACACACAACGTTCTTTTACTTAAATCCAGGCTCTCAATGTGCACATCACATGCACTAAACTGATGGCAGGAAGTGTATAAATTACCTGTCTAAAAATCCAGTTTCTCTTTCCCTATAACGATACAAAAACGAACAAATAAATGAATCATTATCTGAGCAGTCAATTGGTTATTCAGAATCACAGATATGGTTGGAGTGATAGGTTCATTTTTAAAATAAAAACGTTTTCATAGTTCATATTAATAATTTTATAACAATTGTTATAAAAGATGAAGTCTAAAAAGTATTTAATTCGATATAAATGAAAGCCTTTATTTAAAGAATATACGATCCATGGGGACTATATTGGTAGAACACAACAGGTTAATAATTGTGGATTATCGCTACAACCATTTCTAACAAAAAGACGAACAAACTGTCGCCTTTTCAACACTCCCCCCCCCACCCCATGAATTTTGAAATGCAGTAACAGACATAAATAAAAAAAACTTTGTCACCTCTTACTTGGGTCATTCATTCGTTACTAATTTATCTTTCTTCGTGACAATGAGTTATGTAAGGATATTTTATATTCATTATTAATTGTGAAAATGATCTGTTGAAATTGCATATCTCGTTAAATTATTTTGCCTGATGTAGCTCTTTGATGAGAAAAATTATTTTCTGTTATCACGATACCCTTAGTGGTGTTTTATTCATATACCTCATTCTTTTTCCATGCCACTGACAAGTAAAAACTGTAATCATATATTGAAGTATACAGATGTCTGTATTTTTTTTTTTAAAAAAACATTTCATTTACGTCATGTCACATTCAAGCAAATGAGGAAGGCTACTCATATGTTGGTAGCCAGGAACTGATCATGTTTCGCATTTATGAAATCTGTTTCTCGTGTTCGGAATATTTTATACCAGTTTCATACTCGAGGAAACCCTTGAACGAAAAACAATTACTGTACGTTGACATCGGTAACTTCAATGGGAGAATCCATTTCAATGAGCCACTTCAGTTGGTGGTGGTGGAGTGCATGCACGCCCACTTACCAACTACCCTTGGCGAGGTGCAATAAATCATCTTATATGTGCACCATATTTTGAAAAAGTAATCCAGAATGACAACATTTTGGCTGGAAAACCTGAAGAAAAGAGACCACTTCGAATATCTAATCATATATGAAATTATAGTATTAAATGAACATTTTGGATTAAATTCGTCTGGCTTAAAACAGAGACAGCTTTAGTGAGCACGGTAATGAACCTTAGGCTTCCGTAAAAGACGACGAATTTCTTGAATGTCTGAACATACTGTTTGCCTAGCGAGAAGCCATATGCTCCGTGGAGTTAGTCTGTCTTCATGTCCACTCGAGTCCACTGATTCTCAAAAAGAAAATATTTTTTCACATGGTTGTAGGATTACATTTGTTGCAGAGATCTAGGATTACAAATATTATTTTATGTTACATAAACAAACCTGTACTGAAACCATCCGTAACTGCTCTGAGTCTGTGTCTACTTTATGTGTTATAAAAATACAACAACAAAAAACATCCAACTTTATACGAATTATTAATAGTAAAATTTTTATTCAGAAATGACCATCAAATTGACACATCAGATATAGAAGGTTCTACGTTTGTCATATCAAACACACTATGGCCTTTTATATCGTCCATTCACCTGTTTTACTTACTGGCAGATTTGAAATCAAGAACGAAAGACATTGCTTGTAGATAGTTAATTAAATTTATACGACTTTTAGAACCTGAAATGTAATGCAATACTGAAATGCACAGCATTTGAAAATTTTGACATCTAGTATAAGTCAGTAATATTCATAACTGTCTGTGAATCTTCACGTCCACGACATATCTTAAGGGCAAATTGTCAAGGCTTAAAATCCACTAATGGCAAATGTCTTTAATTTTATACGGGAGTCAAGAATTTGTTAACATTAATTTTAATTGTTTTTAGATTTGTAAGTCATTACCACGGATTTTCTCTGTCTCTCAAGAATTATACAGATGAAAGTAGCAGGTCTGTTAAGAAGCATTCAATTGTCCAAAGGGAGTTCATTCTTAATTCGTAACACAGTCTTTGTTGACGTGTTCCGAAATTTGATGAATATTAAAATCATCATCAGGGAAACGTCTGTTCGAGATATAATATTCCGTGTCTTTGGGCTCAATTCATTGTTTACTAATAGTCCAACAAACAAAATGTAATATGCATATTCATATTAATTAGTGTAATTTCAACTCGAAGCAGTTGCATGAGTAATTAAAATCCTTTTGTATTCCTTCCTTTAATCAAACATAATAACATTTCAAAACGAAATTTCTGGAGTTTCAAAAATGAGAAAAAGGGTATAATCAATATGCAAATGACACTAGCCAATTTGCAGATGTGACAGATATTTCCATTGAAGTTCTAATAACGTAATAACGCACATGTCTCTTCTTATAGACACACTGTTTTTTTTTTAACAAAACGTAATTTTCTCTGATGTCAGGCATGATCACCCACCAGCATCAGGTCTTGCAGGCAGATGTACACTGTTTTGAATCCCATCACCAAAATAAAATTTTGCCAAAAACATAATTATTGTAATTTATTCCGAAACATGTTTATATTCGTGTTTCAGATTTACGGTTTCAAAGTTTGTCCACGATTTTAACTGAATTAGGTTCCTATATTCCCCAGCTAACAGCACAAAGATATTTTTGAGAAACTGATAGTTTGCGTGCTAGTGTAGGAAGTCGCCTACAATTACGCAAACCGGAAGTTTAGGGATACAAGCATGAACCCCTAGATTAGTCGACTCCAAAACATCACAGCCTTTATAGTATTATCCAGTGTCGGAACAGCTCAGTCAACAGCGTCACTAAACTACGAGGTAGACGATCTGGGTTCGATTCCCCGGGGTAGAATTTTTAACTTCGCCACAACGTTAAGAGTCTCCAGGGCCTACCCAGTCTCTTATTAAATTTATACTGTTTTTTTTTTAAATAAAACGGCCAAGGCGTACAGCTGACCACTATTTTACAAGTCTGTAACTTTAAGTATGTTCAACTTTTTTATGTGGGATCTTCCGATCACATTTTATAATGCAAACGCTGGGTACGACGATGTGATTGAGTGTAGATTTTGGGTAGGCTGACATTATATGAAGGCATTTCGGTTTGGGTAACACAACGTAAGGGAAGGGGGGTGAGATGTTATGATATCAAACGCCAAAGGATGTACGCTGAGCAAACTATTGATATGCAGATTACAAAGTAATCGCCATGCAATATGTCGGAAACTCGTTAGAGCTCAAAATTCATAGTTGTATACCGATAACATGTTCCGAGTGTACTGGCCTCACTTGCCTGTCAGTGGAGGCTCGTACAGAAAAAAAAACAAGCAGGTTGTCTCATTGAACCACTTAATGTAGTACATGGAAGAGTATTATTTGCCGTCGTTAAATATCAAGACGTCATAACGAGCTATCGTTTGTCTGTTGATGTAGGTATATATTATCTACTTCTAAGCAGTAAGTACCTCTGAAACGTCGGCAAATTTCTATGAGACTACAAGGCGCAACATTCAGAAGATCGCCATCTTCTCACATTTGCGTTCACTTTGTGAAAATTATGCGCATGATACATAATATTCAAGATTATCAGTCAATAACTGAGCTGTTCTGCTTAAAAACCCTCCAAGAGTCTGTAACTTCAAATAATTACGTCCTAAAACTTGAAAAAGTAAATAAACATAGGCCTATGATGCTGATGCCGGATTTTATTAATATTATAGCCTATATCTGAGGGTTTTATCGACTTGTCTCAAAACTACCAACTTATTTCAACATTTCCTATATATATAGATTATTTTTCATACAAATAAACATTTACGGTTCACCACACAATATATAAAAAAGATATTCAGTAATTTCTACATCTGGCGGTAAACTCATCAACTATACCTGAGGTCCTACTGTCAGAAATATTTTACAAACCCGCCTAAATAATAGGCCTGTTCAGCAAACCGTATAATGGCATTGTTATGTTCGTGGCCACATCATGAAATATATATTAACATGAAATGTAACTCAAAGCAACCCCGAAGGGACAAAGCTTTCACTTTCATTACGACTCTGAAACTCAAAACTGGGTATAAGATCTACTGTTTTGTTTAACATTTAGCTAGATATTAAAAACAAATTGTATTGAAAATGGAAAATATCCTTGGTGAAATATGTATTCCGTGCACATTTCATCTTTAATTTAGGAGTACAGGGCAGAGGAATTTGGCTATGGATCCACTCATTCTTAAATTCGACACTAGGTGTAGCTGGTTGATAGAATTAAACCAGATACCAGTTGAATAGGAGAAGACGAGCTTAAATCATGAAAATGAAGAGAAGACACTAAATTCACAACGGGGAGACAAACTCCGGCCATTCAGTCCCGGACTGCTTTAACTGTGAAAGTTTTTAAACAATTTTACTGCCATATAATAAGTCTAATCTAAATATGGAGCCAGCGTAATTCATTTTTATCCGCTTTACTCTATAGTAATCGTTATTTAAATTAGTAAATTAACCACAAAAACAAATTTAACCAACTACAACAAAGTAGCTGAATCACGTGATCAAATTCGCCGAATCACCGGAATTGTCATTTTCCCTAGGGAGAAAAGAATTGTCCGGTATTAGTTCCCTAAAAGATGATTATAAGCCGCTTTTGTTCTACGACCTGACTCTGAATAAGAGGTATTTTCTCAATTTCTGAAACGTTCTCAGGGCGAAACAGTTAAATCACTGGGAATACGATATTGCACTAGCCCAGCATTATAAGAAACAGCTGTGTGGTGTAAGTGAATATTTTAGATCTGGAGACGCTAGACTGGAGACAAAATATAATATGCAGATTCTTCATAGCTGTATTTTACAGTGTCAGATACTCTTAGGTGATGTTAATGAAAGAGAGAAAAACGCAATATTGCAAATTTACTGTCAAAAGTCGCTAAGTACCACACACCCAAAAAGAAAATTTAATATACACCGTGTGTGTTTTAATATAACACTTCTTCATAAATCCTATTGAAAAAAAAAAAATTATATAAATAAATATTTAGTACTCCACCACTTTAGGTATTGTAGTTCAGGAGTTTTTTTCGTCACATAATAAATCATCTTCAAATTCTGAAACTACGTAACACTGGGC
This sequence comes from Zootermopsis nevadensis, assembly GCF_977971745.1. Taxonomy (NCBI): domain Eukaryota; kingdom Metazoa; phylum Arthropoda; class Insecta; order Blattodea; family Termopsidae; genus Zootermopsis; species Zootermopsis nevadensis. The sequence goes on from NW_028259143.1 coordinate 3,234,041, forward strand.
TGTACCTGACCGATGTTTTATTTTATTCATGTGATCGACGAACACAGGATATAAATCTTTGTTGTAAATAAAAAGTGACAGCTGTACATTTTACAGATGATCACTGAGTAGAACAAAAATAAGATAAATCAGAAGAATTCACACTACAAGCAGAAAGGAGAAAGATATTCTAAAATTATGGGAAAAGGAGAGAATGAGATGAAAGAAAAAGGCGTAAGAGAACGAGGATTGGAAGAGTAGGGTAGAAAAGGACTCGGTCTGCATGATAATGTGTACGAGATCGACCTGACATATGACCCTTTCCATACTGCTGATGGCTAACCCGAAATAACGTGTGATTCTTGGTTTAGCTATGCCCTTTGAATTTCAAATACGCACTGCATATGTTAGTGTCTCCGGAGAAAGGCGAGCCCCGGAATCGTCCACTGTAAGTTAAATCTGAGATCTGAATTGTCTCCTATCTCGCAAGTAGTTTTAAAAAATATGATATCAGTGATCAGATATCTACCACAGAACTATAATTGTAGTTTACGAACAGATGAAGGAAAGTTATAAGTAACAGTAAGCACGGAGATATTAAAACTCTGAAATTACAACCATCCTTCGAATTACGATGAAAATTGTTTATAAAGTGAAAATTCCTATATCGAAAATTAAATTCACATTAATTTCAGTGTAGAGAATTCTGACTGGTTTCCTACTTCCAGAAGAAGCACCTAATATTTTCCCCAAACATTTCACGAAACTACTCAATGACAAAAATTAAAATAGTATTTTTATTACACTTACTGGTTATTTAACTATTTAAGCATTGTTTAAGTGTTAAATCAAAAGTCTGCATTGCACAGAAGTATTGTAATTACAGTATAAACATCGAAACTAGCGAAGAATGCCATCATTTGGGATCTTGAGTCGTGTGGTCTGGTAGACATTTATCAGCGTTTCACAGATCCTTTCTGCCGCCTTCATCAGGGCGATAAGCACAATCCAGAAGACAATCACATTCGTAATCATCGCCGTGAGAACCTCAAATCGTATTCAGAACTTGACGTATTCCTCCGCGCTCGTCACTTATGAAAATCTCGATCGTCGGACAAAGATTGTCGCGAAAATAATGTTCGTAATTTTTTTTTTAAAAAAAATAGTTATAAATTTACATTCTTTTTGTAGCAAGAATTCATAAATATGACGTTCGTAAGTCGAGGAATATGCGTACTTGGCGAAGAGCCCAAATTATGAAGTTCCTCATTGCACGATTTTCCTTTTCATGTCATTTCCGATATGAAGACATTCCCCTTACCACACTCCTCTTAAACAATGTTTGCACAGCAATGGCACGTGGTGGAGGGCTGTCGAAATGTCTCCCCCAACTCGCAGCTCTTTCGAGGTCCAGAACGTCCAGTCCGCTCCACTTATGTGGCCAATAAAGGGTAAAATATGACGTAATTTCTGGCATCAAGGACGCAGTAATAGCTTAGGGTCGATAAAGGTCTTCAGGTTCAACTCCTGAAGAGGAATTATCCCCTACCAAGCAAGCGATTATTTGAGACACAGCAGGAAAAGCATGCTTCTCAATTTTCTTATGCTCTGCTAATACATTTTATAGCTTTATGTTTTATTAATGATAGGGCTTAATTCTTTCCCGCAGGTGACACTAATAACTTCAATTTTAGGTATCTATTTAACTTCGACTATTTTAACCAGGTTTTGGTTGTAATTTTGTTCATCTCAGTGAAGAATATTTTATTTATTTTATTATTTAGTGTTCTGTCTGACGACAGGTCCATATGAACAGGATCCTTCCATCCTTTTCTCGGACTGGGACCTGTTCATATACGTTCTTGGCAGATGATCCAGAAGTGGTTTGCCATTGCCTTCTTCTGTGTGTGAGTGGAGTAATTGTTGGGATGCCACGGAGAAACCGGGGAAGCCCCCGGAGGAAAACTCCGTGTTGCCTAAACCACGGCCTTGCCCAACACAAGTTATAAATTCGGGCACCGCCGGGAATCGAACCCGAGACCCCAGGATTACAAGGCCAGCATTCTAACCGCTAGACCACCGTGACAAGGAAGAATATTTACAAAATGAATAAATATAACTTCAGAATATTTCAATGTGGCGCATAAATCCATGTTTCCTGTACTGTTGATACACGCGAGGAACCTCAAGAGAGAAATACCGAGAGATATACAGATTTATAAGGTATATTCCTCACGTAGAAAGAAGCTACATCTCTATCGATGGAACATATCTCTGTGTGTCACCTCAGAAGGGAATATTTATACCATTTCCTTACTCTCCCCAAGAGCGGTGGGTTTTCCATGAATATGTGATAATTGAAATGTCATTTCATCCAACCCCGTAGCATTCGATGTCGTCCTCCTTTGAATCTTTTACTCAGGAATGTTTTCCTTATAAAAATTCACTGCTTTCTGAAATGTTTTACAGTGACGTAGTCTCTATCAATTTTCATGAACCACAGGCCCTCTCGTGTCTGTGATTATTTACCCAAGCTAAAATTCTGCCGTCTCCAAGAGTGATTCAGTCCCATCCCACTTTATACGCGGTCGCAATTAAAAATTACAAAAATTTTACCTATCATCTTCTGTCCGTCTGCTTTCAACAACAACGCGAGGACTTGTCAATGTATTCTGATTAAATTTGATGCTGGGGTATTTTATTAAAATGTGTCGAAACAGTCCCCTCGAGCCCTACTTCTTTTACATCCATTTTAATATTATCCTACAATATAGTTTAATTTAATCTAATTTATGACCTATCATGTCCATGCTGTATGTTCAACAGGCCTCACGTTTCGAGTCACTGCAAAGTCAGTATGAGTAGGAACTTCAAACGAGACAAATCTTCTTAAAATCGGAAACATTTATATATGATTACAGATAAGATTTTGAAATATCTGCTACTCGCCTGTTCCTTCTCTATTCCTCCTTAATTCTTTGCCGTATGTAAGATTTGTTAACTTTAACTGCATCATAAATACTTAATTTATTCATAAACAGCTTATTTATTAAAACAGTAACTTAAATTTTGTGGATATAATAGTCTTACCTAGTAAATTCTGGGATAGTGTCTTAAAATAGGCCATGGCCTTTTCGATATATCATACACAAATCACACTATCAACCACGTCTTCTATCCAGTGGAGCTGATAAAAGCAAATATATAATGGGTGATATTTTAGTTTCAGTTTTATGTAGATTATGAAGACTTTATTTTAAATCTTAAATTTGATTTCGTACGAAAAATAAAACGTAAGTATATATCGCATGTATTGTTACGTAACAAAACAAAGGTAACTTGAACGTACGAGAACTAACCAGCCCGACATAATCTGTACCATTTCAGGAATGCCAAACCTATCCGTCATCAGAGTTATTTATTCTTACGCAATCTGACATCACGCCCGTATTTCAATCTCGGTGACATGAATCATGACTCAACAGTGTTCGTTCTGATTCTGGAATACGTATCAATAAATTATCCTTATCATGTATTCCATCAGCAAAAATCTATTCGGTTAGTATTTTAATTATTTTTTTTACAATTGTTTTCATAAGATATGCTGGTACTTACCTACGTATATCAGTCATGCTTGAAACCTCAGAACAAATATCAGTAACAATATATATTATTAATTTAACCCTTTAAAGAGTAGAGGTAACTTTGTGTACCACCTGCTTTCCAATCAATAACTCTGCATTTTTACTGATTTCATGTGATTCTCAATGTAAACAGTGATTATTTCCTTAAACAGCTTTAACAAAATGGTCTTTGTAACGAAGTGTTGTTTTCTTTGCGGTACGGACCGGATTCTTAAATATTATTAAGTACAGCTTCGTACTTCAAGGACAGATGTTAACCAAGTGATGAATAATATGCATTTTCAGAGGTATTTAGTTAAATTCATGGTACAATAACTAGCCAATAGCTTTAAATCATCTGTTCATCAAGTCATTACGAGATTTATATTAATTTTTTCCATCACTGTCACTAGGTTTCGGAAGGTGTGACACTTCCACGTATGGAGAGTAGTTTAGAATGTGTTAAATAAGCGGACGCGGACAGCCGACAGGTGGTGGTGCCAAACTTAGCGACCAAGATGGGAAGTCACAATTGTAGTATGTAAAATGTAACGTTTTAAAATGTTACACAGAGACTCGGTCTGACTCTTGTGAACACGGCAACAAATCTTTAGGTTCTATAAAATATTCAGAATTCATTGTATAGCTGAGCAACTATTAGCTTCTTCAGAAAGAACTCTGCTTCATGGAGATAGTGTGTTTAATTTCGTCATTAATTTTTTGTACTTTTAAAATCAATATTCTGTAATAGGATGATTAAAATTATAAACATTCTGAAACGTAACCATAAAATATATGATATTACGTACTTGCAATGTGGGGGGTCGACTTATTTTAAAAAACTGGTCGCAGCCGATTGGTTAACACTGCTTCGTGTTTGGAAGATATTGGATTCGAATCCGGGCCCGGTGGCCATCTACTTTCACTGATCCTTTTCACACTTTCCTTTCTCCCCTCAAAGAAAATGTCCTTGAAGTGTCTTAATTCAGGTCAAGGCTATTTTTATTTGGAATCAGCATTTATTAATCATACCATTCGACGCTACAACACACGGACTAAGCTATAGACTAACTAACTAACTAGATGGCTTACCGAACCCGAAGGTTCATCACCGAATTAACAAAAGCCCTCCACCGGACCCTGTCCTGGGCCAACAAAATCCAGTTTCCTTCAACTCCTATCTCCCATAGATCCCGCCTGAGATTATCCTCCCATCTACGTCTAGGTCTCCCCAGCGGTCTCTTCCCTTCAGGTTTCCCAACCAGTACCCGGTGCACACCTCTTGTCCCATCCATGCGCGCTACATGTCCCGCCCATCTCACTCTTCTCGACTTAATCACCCTCACAATACTGGGGGAGCAGTACAGATTTTTAAGCTCGTCATTGTGCAGTTTTCTCCACGCCCCATCGTCTTCCCTCTTAGGCCCAAATATCCTCCTCAACACCCGATTCTCAAACACCTTAGACATCGTCGTTAAATAAACAATAAATAAATTAATGAACTTTTGCCGTCCTGACGTCAAGGCATCGTCATTTAATTAATACAGGTCTTTAAAAAAAAACTGAAACCCAGATAAAGTGCGTATAATTAAAATACCGCGTCCTTTAATTTTCTCTGCAAGAGACGGTCTCCACTTCTTTTCCTTTGTCAGTTCCATTATTCTCCACATTCATCAATGTTTTTTTTTCTCTATATTTTCACTGCTCCTTACTCCTTATGCCTGTTTTATATTTGTTTTGTGTTTAGTCTGTAAATGGGTGTGCATGAAAGGGTATGTCGTCAAAGGCACGATGATAAACTTTTCTTCCTCTGAGTATAGAATGTTCGTTCCCCCTCTCCGGTCATATCAAAAAAAAAAAAATTGTTTTTTCTTAAATGAACTCCTAACATGAGTGGCTTTTGTAACAGATGTGCAAATGAACACACAGGCAATACGACATAAACATGAATACGTGCCCCCCCCCCAGCTAACATTTTTTTTAAATTATGAAAATGAAAAGTTACTTCCGTACATAACTGATATATGTAAAAGAAACATATTTTAATTCTGGCCACATTTAATTCGTACGGAATTTCTGCGTGATGTAAAATCTGAAACTGGTTAGGCACTTACAAACTTTTGGTAGACGTAGACAACTCATGAAACGTTTGTCGCAGGAACACAATCAATACAGTATCAATTTCAATGTGAAATAAATAAATTACATTTTCCTGTAACATTAAATACCCCATACTTCGTGAACTCAACACGTACAAGTGTGTTCCTGATATCACGACATTAATATTTTGGTACAGATAATACTGTAAAGCAAAAATAAAGATTTCCTTAACAGTAAGCCCCCAAATTTTGAGTTTTTGGGGCGCAAAACACAAAATTAATTTTCACAAGAAACTATTCTGTAGACTTTGTGCATGAAAAATGTTAAGTTGCTGAATCTCGAAGCAGATAGTTCATATATTTACATTTTTAATTTTTATTTTAATTTCTCGAACCTTTATTATGGATCTCTGGCTACGAAGTAAATTTTTAAAAATTAAAAAAGGCAATAGTAATTCACGATTACAATGAAAAGAATGGATCAAAGACAAATTACAAGATAAACGTATGTAAATATGATTATTATTATTATTATTTTATTATTATTTATTTACTGATCTTTAAATATATAAAAAAAATTAAGGAGGTAATTTCAGTACCAAATTTATGCTATTGTTTCCTGATAAGTTTATTTCCAGACGAACCTCTGACCTTTGCTAAAATCCACCGCTGTTGTGTCACATTTAAATTCATCAATCAGTAACCCAACGTAATTCAGAATTATAACTTTCGCAAAGAAAGTACGCAAGCTATACGAAGTATGGAACTATATGTCCCATAATCCTTTACCTTGACTTCATGTATAATTGAAGTGCTAATCAATTTGTGCCACCATTCCATTATAGTCATTTTATAGGAACGCTTTAATGTTCATTTCCTTTGCTGTGGCTTCATGTCTGCTCGTATGCAGTACCAAACTCTCTCTTTCCAAAAGGAGTTTAATTAAATTTGATATGGCAAAAGCTTCTGCTTTAATGTATCGACCAAATTCAATTTTGGCCCGCGTTGAACAATTAAGACTACCGAGCGAAACGATACTCGGCTCACAGGAGAAGTAGATGTTCATGTTTAACGTATCAAACTATTCTGGTGCATTTAGGATACTAATTCCACTTTTGCAGTATCGTTTCCTATTCTGGCTCGTGACACCGTGTAATCTTGTAGGTTAAGATGGACACAGTACGTTCCTCCTAAATGATTGTATTCAACCACAAGATTACACGGTGACACAACACAGATAATCACATATTTTACATGTTATAGAATCGAGGAAGACATTTTTCATTTAACTGCTATTGTAACCACGAGATCGTGCCACTTTCCGGCATCTTGTAATAACACAAATGTACGTGGATTTTGAGACGAGAATTTATGAAGCGGTATTTTCGTCTATATTCTATTTGTGAGTGCTACACCACTTACTCTGCCATTATTACAAACAGTGCACAGTAGAAAATATTGCTAGTGTGATTAATCAGTGTCCATGATACACAAGATACATTACGCTTAGAAGGATTGGCTATTCTGCTATGGATTTAATTCCTGTTTGTTTATGTCAATGTTTCACCATCGGTAAACGTGGCATTTCAACAATATAAATTGTTTACAGAAGACATATTCCTAAAGAATAATACAGCATGTCATATTTTACTTACGTTTCTGGATGCAGTGTTTATGAGAACAGAAACAATCCACTCACAGGCAAACAAAAACTTTCCATGAGTCAGCACACGAGACACTTCGCTTCAAATCTTAATACAAAAGCGTGTCACCAGAGTGCAGTTCTGCCTGACGCATTGCCATCTGTAAGGTTGTGTTTCTCAGTACTGGAATGCTGATGAATCATAAAACATGTACTGTTCGTTAAATATTTAAGCAGTTCTAATATAACTGGATCGTTTGGTGATCCAGCGGGCATAAATTGGATAAAAGCGACACGAAAAGGAATAATGTGGGGTTCTATTATGTCAGCTGCAGTTTTCTGTTGGTTTCTACAAGAACTAGGTGAGTAAGCAAACACGTGACCTTGTGTGCGTGCGAAACTCAAGGTCGTGTCGATACAGAAATTTCCTTATAATGAACTGCGTCTAAATATTTCTGCCGATGGTATATTATTCTATAAGTTTCTTTCACAAACATTGTTTCTGTGTAAACGTCTTTGAGCTATGTTATTTTTTAAGTTTAGCGCATATTTCGCTTTTGCTGAAACAAAAATCTCGTTACGAAATCCATCTTATCTTCTTACTTCTTTTACTATAAAAATTTGTGATTAGTCGTTGTCTTCAACCAATTTGTCGTCAAAAAATGACGTCATCAACAATGCCAACAGATATTGTGGAACACAACAATGCCGTGTAAACAAATATCTGTTGGCATTGTTGTGGAACGCAACACTGCCGTGTAAACAAATATCTGTTGGCATTGTTGAAGTTGACACAACAATGCCGAGTAAACAAATAACGCTTCACAACAAGGAAATCAAAGAATATCAAGTCAGTCGCATTATCACTGCTCCAGAAGCAGCACGTCGCATTGTTAAAAATTGACTAACAGTTGTCCTGAAACATCAGGAAAGTAAAAGAAGAAGTTATCAAGTATTTGAAGTACCAACTCCAACAAGGTAAAGTGATACTCATTCGATATATTATGATTATGATCGATTTTGAGACGAAGATTTGCAAGGGTGGGGCTGGACGTAAAAAGTTGACTGAACAAGAACAGTTGGCCTCTGAACAGCGACGTAAAGAACTAAAACATCAGACCTATTTAAGAAATAAAGAAGAGCGAAAGAAAACTTACATTGATAGACGAGACCATATTAACGACACACGTAGAAAGACTTATTCGGTAAGAACAGAGGAGAAAATAAAACAAGACGCTGAAAAGAAAATTATTAGATATCAAAGTAAATTAGTAATGAAGAACCGAGGATGACTGCTAATAGCAGCACATTTAATGGACGACGAACATCAACAACATTATCTCGGACCTATGAACTATGAATGTATTCATTGCAAAGCGCTTCACTGGCTAGATGAATCGACCATTCGGGGGGTTGTTTAGTTTCTTACTCAGGGGTTAAAACACTTGAATGAGACACTAAACTAACCCCTCGAAGGGGAGTTTGTTTAGCGTGTTACGTAAGATTTCAAAACGCAACCAACCCCCCAGAAGGGGGGGGGGGGTTGGTCAATTGTTTTAACCCTCAATTCGGGGCGGTTAGATTAGTTTCTTACACAAGGTTGATGGCGTTTTACAAACTTGACCAACCCCCCCCCCCCCCTAGGAGCTCCGAAAGGAGCGCCCTGCTCTATTAATTAAAATGGTCGAACTACACTGATTCACAATTGTAGGTCTACGTACTATACACCACGCGCACACATTTCGACAGCAAAGCGCCGTTGCCTTGGAGATAATGTAGACTGTGCTGTGTACACAAAACGTACAGTTGTGTAACAATACTGAAACACAATGATAACAGAACAATTGACAGAATCCTATAGCTCGGAGGGGAGTCAGTTTAATATGACTTCATGTCAGTCACTGAAGGTCTCCAGGTGTGGGTTGAACAATAATGGAACCTGTCACCATCTGGTTATTATTGCTGTCTAGTGAAGAAATGTTATAACCAACTGCACGCTACTAAACAAACGCCATCGAGAAAGAAATGTAAATGATAATTAGCAGGTAAGTCGCCTACAGTTCAAATTCTGTCATAATAAATAATTGTAAGACACTACGCAGGAAAAGTCGATTTGTGCAGTAATTGTTGAGCTCTTGAAAAGAAAAGAAAAATCCTTGTTATATATTCATAAGTTTCAAGGTTACTAGAAACCCCGCCAGATAATTCCCATTCATATTTTAACAAAATATTTCTATGTGCTCAATTTTAATATTATCCTCCCAAGTAAATCTGTGTTTCTAAAGTGGTATTGTTACAGTTATCAACAAAATGTATTTCTCCTTATCGCTCGCGAACTACATGTCTGCTCTCTTTCAGTCGTCTTTAGTTGGTAGCCCTAACAAATTTGAACGAATAGTGTAAACAATAAAGCCTCATTATGTTCTCTTACCCATCCCTCTATTTCTGTATATTGTATGTATTTTTCGCTTGAACATTCTTTTCAAATGGCGCCAGTCTTTGTTCCTTCAGACTGAATGTGTTGCGATGATAGTTTTTAATTATTTGCAGTAACCTTTTTCATTATTTTGCAAGCGTGGAAAAGTAATTATTTAAACGCATTGCAAAATGTATCGATTCGTTCGAAAAGTCGCTCTTCGTCACGTAACCCGATAGTGCTGCCATCATTGAAAACACGGAATATTGAGTTTGATCATTTCCTGCCATCTATGTTGTGTAGCCGAAGTACGTGGAGAAACCATCAAGTCGATGATGGCGTATATTTTCAGGTTGGTAGTCATGTGCAGTGTCATGAAAATATATTAATAAATATTTGGTACTAATATAATATAGTTGAGTTTCTTCATTATCAATAAAGGCATAATTAATACGATTATGATAAAAGTTTGTCATACATCTTCATCGTTAGTGTCTATAAAATGTTCACCTTTATGACACAATACATAGAAATCACAAAGTTGGAGTCTCAGTGTAATACCATTTTTCCAAGTATTATGAATGAAAATCATTTCCACTTTTCGATTTTTAAAAAATACTGAAATTTATAGAGAAGCTTACAGATTTTTTATGAATATGTGTTGGTCCTTCTATTAATTTCTTTAAAATACTACGTAATGTAGTTCAATCCAAACTGGTGACGTCTTTGGTACGAACTTCCAACGTCCCCCTCTCCTGCTCGGATGGCGTGAAAAATACTTTTGTCGTTGGCACTGAAAAGGAGGGTTCTCTAGTAAGTCTGGTAACAAACATATGTTGTAAAGCGTCGAGCTTCATTTGCAGTGTGTCGTATTACATTACGTGATATATCATTTCTCGTATCAGTGCTTTAGTACGTCTACAGGTAAAGTAGAGTTTTAAATACTGTAATTTGCACTCGTGAATACTCCCAATAAATTTGACGTAGGTCGCCATCTTTGCTTTAAAACTTTCTTTGATATAAATCCGACATCATCCTGTAATATGGCAGTTATTTTAAACATTGACGATTAGTGCATGCATTAGAATTAGGGAATGAATGAAATATAGGAATGTCTATTTTTGTACAAAATGGTTTTGAAATTTTGACATTCGTGCCGTATAACCAGTTTTGAATGGTATACTTAATATGGTTTATTTATTGAATTGTCTCAGGTAGACTGTACTTAGGCAATTTTGAGACAAATTTAATCCGCTTTGAGTGTATCTTAAGAAGGTATACACTTTTAAAGGCTAGTTGTATAAATACTGCAAAAATTGGATAATATATAAATATTAAGTTTGTTTTTTTTGTGAAAATTAGTACAGTTTTGCATGCAATTGGTATTGCAACTGGAAAGTGTTCCAAAGCATCCTGTTATACTTGGAAATGTACCAAATACATTCGCTTCTTTTATGGAACTGAAAACGTAACCTACTTTGATGTAGGTTAGTAACATGTTCAGATTGCATTTGGCTGGTTGGAATCTGATGACTTGATAAAAATTTGTAGTACATACATACATACATATATACATATATTATTTTCTTAGGAGAATACTTTGGGTGTAAGGAATGTTGCAGAAGTGGCTTTTTGGTTAATTGTGGATTGTCCACTGTCGATCTTCTGTAGTGTTTGGAGTGAACGTGGAGTTATTTATTAAAGTCATTGGTGTTATGGGAGTAGAACTATTGAAAACTTGAAGATAGGTTAATTTTCCCAGTGGGCAGTGTTTTGAACCAATATATGATGTGCAGATGTATCCTTTACATATGTTTTGTGTAGGCAATTGAATACAGCATATGGATTTTCAAGTGCTTGGTTATGATGTGTCTTTCTCAGTATTTTGTCTGCAGTAAGGCCATATTTGTGGTAATTATTTTAATTAGGTCATCATATCACATGAGATGAACTTTGGGATCTTGCTAACATTTTGTATGCAAGACACTTGAAATATATAATGTACCTTTTTATAAGTTTTCCAGTACATGGCACAATATCCTGCAAGGTCCTCATAATGGAATCATAGAGTTTCTTGAAATAAAAAATTACCCACTATATTGTTCCATTGTATTCCCATTTTTTTCTGCAGTATCTGCCTTTCTAGAATATGTGATCGGTACATGATTACTTAGCAGTCTCAGCTGATGTCCCTCGGTAATATTGGAATTAACCTTCAAATAACATTTTGTTTGTAGTTAACAGTGATATTTCTTGGAAAGTACATAATATTATTACCCTTTTGAAATTGGTACAATACATTCGTTTAATATATGGTATTTATATCTTTTCAATGGCATTCTTGAGCTCAAAGAGATAGACTCAGATGCTGATCTCAGCTGTATGTATTTGCCTCCCTAACATCAGTAATCTGATGCATAAGTGACAGTGTTTAGTGCAGACCCTGCCAGGGCTAAATTTTATTTCAGATCTATTTATTGGTTTTGAAGATGAAACGTGGAAAAGTATGATCTTTTCATTATATATGGATTTTTTTTAAAAAGAATGCAGTTTTGTTGATGTGTATGTGAGGCTTAAAAATAATTAATAGATTTTTAGCCGTGAGCAAGAAAGAATTAGTAAATGGCCTGTAGTTTTTCTCCTGTAAGTTAAAACTTTGCCTGTTTTATGGTTCCTTTTTAGCAGTTAATAGATGAGCGTATTTGTGTCATCTCATGTAAGACTCTTTGTTGTCTGTTCAAGATAAATCAAGATTAGAGTAATTGGTAAAATGTTTCCTTTGTTTAGCTCTGAACCGTTTTATTATCTTTCTAGGAAAATAAAGATTAAAAGTATCAGCCATTGATATTTCTAATATACTTTCTGTTTCCCTTTCTGAGGTTAACAACTGAATTTAAAGGTAATTGACAGAAGAAAATTAATTTGAGTTATTTTTAAACATAAAACATTGCATTTATTTGTGATGCATTACGTCTTTTCAAGGTATTTGGATTTTAGTTCATTTTAATCTGTAAAGAATTTATGATTTTAATCATTATGGGTCATATCTTTCTTTATCTTTATGTACAGAGTGATTCAAATTCCCTGTGCACACACACACACACACCATCTAAGTGGAATGTGTCGTGAGATTGTTTGACCTTATAAACTACTTTCCATCAACTATTTGTGTTGTGACTATAAGAAATATATTTGTGATTTTACAGGTATACATTGAGTTTTGAATTACTGTATTTCATAGTTTTGAAGTCAAAGAGATTTTTGCAGGGATTATAGTGAATCCTCAGGTGTGTCTTTCAAACTCATAACCTTTGGAATAAACATTTTGGGCAGGGATGATGGCATGTTTGTGTTAACTGTGTTGCCCTGCTAACACATTTAACATAAACGCTTCACCTTTGATTTTGAGTGTCTATTAGGATAATTAAATCAAGGATTGTGTGATAAATAGGGCATGGAGAGATGAATACATGCAAAATTTTTGTTGGAAAGCTACATATAGTTAGAAAGATATTGTTAAAATTATCTTCGAGAAATTTTATGGAAGTGTGGATGGCATTATCTGGCTTAGAATGGGGACTGGTGGGGTCATGTTAACATTGTATTGAAACTTCAGGCTTGAAAAATGGCAGGGAATTTCTAGTCTGGTTATGTGATATTTATTTTCTTATGGACTATGCTCCATAGTTTTTATTTACTCGTGATTACCGCTGACAGTTGAAGTAGTCTTTGGGATTCTTTGAGACTGATTTAAAAATTGGTTAGTTATGTTCAATATAAATATCAAGTAGTATACAGCAGTTTTATAAGTTTGATGTCTACAGTGTTTTGGCTTAGAATGTGTTCTGCCTCCCATAAAAACTGCAAGTATTTAAAATTCCTTACAGAGTGTACTTGGGCATTTATTCATCATTGTGAAATTAATGGCAGTTCAGGAGTAAGTTCTAATTTCAAAATGGTGCTTTCTCAGTAACTGGACAGACCTCAATTTTCCTATTGCACGTAACTACCAAGAATTTTGCGGCTTATAATGAATATTCTTAAATATACGTGTATAGAACCTGATACAAATTTTGTATTAACAAATTTATATTTATAATCAGAATTAATATGTTGGTGAAACTGATTTTTTTTTCTTTTATTTCCAGGATTTAGCCTGTTACTGAGTTGTACGATCTTTACGCTGCGCTTGGTAGTGCTACGCAGCGGTTTACCAGTGCCATTTCAACAAGTGGTGAAAGTGGAAACGTGAACTATTAAATATCATAGATACAAACATTTGGCCATTCTTGGCCCATCGTAATCATGATGACAGAAACGCATATTAATTCAAATCATGTGGCAGTCATGCCAGGATTGAACAGTATAAACACTCGTAAGGAGTAAGTAACGATTTCTCTCGACATCTTATAAAACCGGGTAGTTTGTAATTTGATTTTTATTTTTGTGGAGGTCATTTCTTCGTACGTGACCTTTTTTTCTGCGTAAACTTCAGCCTGAGTGAATCCCCTACTTCAAAATTTTAAGCGCTAATTACATTCCCTGTTTTGTATAAAATTAAAACATTTTACGTAGATGTGATGATTGCAGTGTTGGATTCCCCATCACTTACCTGATGAGTGAAAATGCAATTCTGATCTGTGAAGCCTTTCTGTATATCCATGTGGAATTCGAATGATCCGTTGTCTCTTTTTTTTTTGAATATGAAGAAAATGATTAATCGCAGTAAGCTAACCTCGGTCTGAAGCCTCACAGTGTATATTGAAATGTGCGAGCGTTTGTGTTCTTAATTGGAATGGTTACGGAACGTTGTGATATTGAGGTTGAGTCAGTGTTGGTATGAGTGGTGTTTGAAATTTCATATTTGAGTGTTATTTTAAAATAAGATCTTTTGTGTCCTGTCATTCTTTGCCTTTCTGTTGGTTACGTATGTACATCAGAATTGTTTAACTCAGGTGTAATCTCTTCCGTAATGAATTTCAGCAGAACACGTGTATTAAGTCTACATAAGTGACGGAATACTTTTTTCTGCCCTTCTAAATACAGGCGTACCTCGTTTTATTGTGCGTTTTTTTTTAATACAAATTGAAGGTTTGTGGCAACCCTGCGTCGAGAAAGTCTATCGGCGCCATTTTTCCAACAACGTGCTTGCTCCATGTCTCCATGTCACATTTTGGTGATTCTCGCAATGTTTTTTAGACGTAATGCTATTTCACGCTTAATAGACTATGGCATAGTGTAAACATAACTTTTATATTCACTGGGAAACCAAAAAAAATTTGTGTGACTCGCCTTATCGCGGTGGTCTGGAACCGAACCAGCAATATCTCCGTGGTACGCCTGTACTTCGAGTTTAACTGAAACATTTTTTATGTTATTTGCTTTTTTCCACAAAAGCTTTTTTTTTGTTCTACCGGCTCATCATTCGTGTCCAGTTGTACGAAACGCTAATAGAATGACTTCTTTACAGTGAAGGTGATAAAGTAGATGATATTGGGTGGAAGGCGAAGTTGAAAATACCTCCAAAAGACAGGAGGGTGCAGACAAGTGTGAGTTAAAACACTTTTTACATGAATTTTGCTTTTTTAATTTAAGGAGTGACAATTAGTGGGTTACACGTGCACGGAAAGTGCCTCGTGGGTTATCGGGACACATCGCTTTAGAAAAATAGGTTAGGTTAGTTGTCGTTTATTGAAATAAAATATAATAACTTTGAAATATATGTCATTTATCCACACATATTAACCTAACCTAACCTATTTTTAAAGCGATGTGTCCCGATAACCCACGAGTACCTGCCTTTGTTCTGCTACTGCCCTCATTTGTTCATCCGTTGTCGTAATAGCATATATTTATATTTTCAGATAATTATTAATTTATTATTGTACATTAACTTGTGTGCGCTTGTGCATTGCTGGACGAAGTACGTTAAAAAGATGGTGATCTATCATTTTAATTGTAGTAACTACGTTGCACATACTTTTTGACCTGACCCACGTGTATGTGATGGCGTAGATTAATTGGTAATTTATATTGATTTGTCACGTAAGGCCGGGAGTGAAATGCAAATGGCGGAAGTCAAAATGCCGGCGTGCTAGAAATTTTTTATTTTTGTTTTAATTAGGATGTGACAGACACCAGAGGTAATGAGTTTGAGGAGTTCTGCTTAAAACGGGAATTGCTGATGGGGATATTCGAAAAAGGTTGGGAGAAACCGTCTCCCATCCAAGAAGCCAGTATTCCCATCGCTCTGTCTGGGAAAGACGTACTAGCACGTGCCAAAAACGGAACCGGCAAGACTGGCGCATACTCCATTCCCGTACTGGAACAAGTAGATCCCAAGAAGGATTGTATTCAAGGTAAATTATCGCGTTTATTTGATAAACGTGATCGGCATTTATGTACTGGTGTACACTTATCAGTAGAATACGGTACTATAATTTCAGGTCGAGATTGGCGATCCATTCGAGTGCTGGTGGAGAGGCTAGGAGGAAATCCGATTGTCCCCCTGGATATGCCCTAGGGTGGCATTCCTGCACGATATCTTTGAATTTTTTCCCATTTGTTAGGGGTGTCTGCGCGTACGCCGTGGCCGGTGCGGATCCTGTTGAGGGTTTTTGATGTTTGTCGAGGAAGGTCTTGTCCCGTTGGTAATTTCTGAGGGTTTATGTGACTGTTTACATCAGGAAGAGTTATTTCGGCCCAGTTTGTCTCACGGGCAGTTTTGCCTTTAAAATTGACAGCTCGAAGGCGTTCTGCGGTAACTAGTGGGGGTCGCCTGGATTTGAGATTAAGACGAGGGATGTCATCGTGAACTGGGAGGTCAGAGTTTGTAATTATAAAAGTGTGATAATCGAAATGCCTCTGCCCATGCTAGCATTGAAGGATATTTAAAATTTAAGTCAAATATCAGAGACTTTACTTCTGTTCTGTTTTCGGAAAAGGTTCTCAGTCTGGACGTTTGGATATAAATTATGTAGTCCTTAATATTGAATTTATTTGGGGGAAAGGCCGAATAAAGTCTAAATATTTCCAGATGGTGGAAGTATGATTATTTGACTTTGAAATGATGAGTTAAAAGTTGGATTCCCCTTCATTTACCCTGATAAATGATACTAACAACTCTGATATCTGTAATAATTAGACTTGAAATTTTTGTAAAAAAATGAAATGTGTTATTACTTAAGGTTCTGTATTATTTCGCAGCGCTTGTGATCGTGCCGACACGAGAACTGGCACTACAGACTAGTCAGATCTGCATAGAACTTGCGAAACATATGGACATTAAAGTTATGGTCACAACTGGCGGAACTAACCTAAGAGATGATATTATGAGGATTTATCAGAAAGGTAATTGAATTTCATCGATTTACCGAGGTAGATTGGCGTAGAATACGAATCTGTTACATTTGTTTACAGAAATAAAATGTTTCAGTATTAAGAATTGTTGTGCTTTAAAGTATGATTTTGTAATGGCCTGTGAACTGCGAATTGCGATCTGATAATTTCAGTGAAAATCCCAAAAAGATTCATGGCTAATGCAATGTTTGTGCTGCGCTCTTTGTGGGTAAGAATTTGGTATCTTTTACGTTCGCTACGTAATAGAATGCATCATGTGAGTTAGTGGAACAGGACGCATGACTTTCTTACCGTATATTGTTTTATTTTTCTATATGTTTATAGGAAATCATTGACGTTTTTAACTTGATTTTTTTTGTATTTGCTGGACTGTAAAACAAGTCGTCCTCTCTCTTTCTATCTCCCCGTCTGTCCGAAGTGTGAGTCGGCCATTTTTTTTAAAACTTGTGTCGGAACTCACGTTCGTGAATATTTATATTCAGCTGTTTGATATTCACGTCAAGGTTTTATTTTGTGTTTATTGCGATTATGGGTGTTGAATAAATGTTTGTGAAGGCAGATTTTATTTACTTGAAATTAAATAGTTGTAGGAATCACTGTCGACCTCTAAAAATGTTTTTTTATATTTAATAAAGAATGAATCTATCAAGTCAATTTATAGGATATAAAATATTTTCTCGAGATTTCTAAGCACATATGTTGTTCTTGCGCTGTAGCCCCCCGCCATTTTAAAATGTTTACTTAAATTGGTACTGCAAATTTCTCCGTAAGCTCGTCCGGAACGTTTGGGCCAGTGTTTGTATTCAGAGACGATAGTCGTGATAGTCGAACTCGCTGGTATGTGGTAACTTTGTTCAATTTTATTTTATTCCAGTTCATGTGATTATTGCGACACCAGGTCGAATTTTAGACCTCATGGACAAAAATGTCGCAATTATGGACAGTTGCAGAATACTAGTCCTGGATGAGGTGAGTGTCGGAATATGTTTTGGAAATTCGTATTTTTTCTATCTGGATGTTCTATATTTACTTGGCTTGTGCATGGTAAAAATTTATATATATTTATTTTTATTTGAAGGCTGATAAACTGCTATCGCAAGACTTCAAGGGTATGTTGGACCACGTCATCTCACGATTACCCAAGGAAAGACAGATCCTGCTATTTTCAGCAACATTTCCGCTCACAGTAAAGCAGTTTATGGTCAGTATCGACGCATTGGCTTCCCGTTCTTGATTCCCTTTGGTGTTTGGAAGATTCTTCTTTGTATGATTCAAAATCGTAAGATACAGCGTTTCAGATTTGGAATCGTGCAGATTAATTTCCAGTTATGAGAAATTTTCTTAGTAAACTTTATCGAGATAAAAAAACTTTTCGCCCGTTAAATGTGTTTTTTTTTCTTTTTTGTGGCTTATTGTGAAGTCCGATGCTTACCGGAGAGATACTAATTGGATGTTTCACTGTAAATTAATGTTGCATCTCATATCTTGAACAGGAGAAACATTTGCGGGAACCGTACGAGATCAATCTGATGGAAGAGTTGACGTTGAAAGGAGTGACGCAATATTATGCCTTTGTGCAAGAGAGGCAGAAAGTGCACTGTTTGAACACACTTTTCTCAAAGGTAATTCAGAATACTGTATCATGTATTCCTAGCTATAACGTTTAACTGCAGAAGTATATTTGTACTGAAATAAAATTTTATCTACATATTAATGTATACCATTACATCTTATCTATACGTGATATCCGCCGACAGCTTATCTATGTGTTGCGTCATGTACTCAACACTTTAGAACATTTTTTGTTACCAAATAAATGGCCAAAACTCCTAAACCGTAAGAATTATCTGAAATTTGCTTGTAAATTTGAAAAGCTCGTGTTTATTTACGTATTTCACTCGCAATATGTCCCGATCTAACTCTTACGCTTTAGACTTGGCAAGCGGTTGAAGTTAAGGAACGAGGGTATAGTTATTACATGTTTTGGGTAATTATTTAAAAAATTGTGTAAAATATACATTATAGAATATAGTAAACATTATGTAGAAAAAGCCCTTTATTTACTCTTTAATTTACATAAGGTTTATATTCTCTATCTTACATAGGTCTCGAGTTATTGGCGTTTGAAGAAGTTACGCACCAGCGTCACCTTGCATCTTACAGTTTCCGTCGAGTGTACCGTGATTTTATAAACGTTAAAATATCTCTTTGATAGTGAATTTATCCGTGTGAATTTGTTTATTTCTGTTCAGTATGTTTCATATTTATGACGTAATTACTTGCGACATGCAGCGGGACATCGTAAATCATGTGTTTATCTGTTGCAGTTACAAATCAACCAGAGTATAATCTTCTGTAATTCAACTCAGAGAGTGGAACTCCTTGCAAAGAAAATTACGGAACTGGGGTATTGCTGTTATTACATCCACGCCAAAATGGTACAAGCTCATCGTAACAGGGTATTCCACGACTTCCGCGCCGGACTGTGCAGGAACCTAGTGTGTTCAGGTAGGATACAGTTTACGCAATTTGTAGCGGGCACAACGTGAACGTACCGAGAAAGAAAGCGAATTAAAATTATTAGCGCTGTTCTTTACCACGTGCGAATTCCTGAATTTTGTTTGAACTACGGATTGATACCAACCATTTAGATGTCTGTCTTCTGGGGTTCGATGCCGCGTCGACTCGGACGTAGATACCTGCGTTTCAGAGGAACGTGCTGCCACCATCTTGAGCCCCAGAGGTATAGGTTTGTTCCTTTGAAATGTTGGTATGCGTTTTCAAGACCAGGTAGCGTTCAGCTGTGAGAACCTCACATTCAGTTTACTAAAATTATGTGTAATTTATGTTCTAGATTTGTTTACGCGGGGAATAGATGTCCAAGCAGTGAATGTTGTGATCAACTTCGACTTTCCCAAGATGGCGGAGACGTACCTTCATCGTATCGGTCGCTCGGGAAGATTCGGTCACCTCGGGATCGCGATCAACTTGATAACGTACGAGGACCGCTTCGCCCTGCACCGCATCGAACAAGAACTTGGAACGGAGATCAAACCTATTCCAAAAGTAAGTTTCTGGGGCAGACGACATCAATGGTACAATTTATTGCAAGTCAATCTGGCGAGATGACGATATTTGTATGCCTTACGTTGTTCTTGGGACTCACTCGACGATGTGGACCCAACGGAATAGGTTGTATCCAGGATGGTGATAGATGCCGGTCCGCAAATCGTAATTTTTGGGACGGTTGACAGTGTCTTCTTCTATGGCTCTCCGGTCCGTGTTCGGTCCATGGCCTCCTCAATTCTCCTCTTCCATTCGGTCTTCTGTTAGGTCCGTCTGTCCGAGGTTGAGGTTTCTAAACATCTTCCTTTTTACGGTGCAAGGTTGTTTGCCTTGCGACCAACCCCCAACCTGGAGGACCAGGGTACCTGTCTTAGTCTGACCTCTCCCCCTCGACCAATCTTGCTAAGGAGGCCCTACCAGTAGCTCTTCGGGTCACTGAGGTACTCAAGCCCCACCACCACGACAAGATACAGGTACCATTCAGTGGGGGTTGACAATGTCCAAGAAGTTTATCTAATAATACATCGTCGGAAACTTTGAGATCTAACCCGACCTTTACGCTGAACTTTGTCGTTGCAGGTGATTGATCCGTCGCTGTACGTTGCCAAGCTCGAAGATTCTCAGGGAATTGAGGAAGCAAATATAAGCAAATAGAGACTCCTGCGATGATCACGTCGGAGATGCGCCCTCTTTAATTTATGAAACATTTAAGTGACGATATTTTTCCTCCCTATCTTTGTTTTCAAGACACTGTACATACCGCGCGTAAATGTACGCAGCCATTCACGCAGTTTACCGCCAAAGCCATGGATTATCCAGTGAAAGAAAATTTGAAGATTCTTCATCGATAAAAGATGCCAAGATTTTTTTTTTGTTGTTGTCGTCGAGATCTCTCCGTATTTGCGGAAGATCGCCAAGGAAGAAATAGAAAAAACTTTTGTTGACTAGATTTTTTATACGGTTTATATAGTGAATGTCGCCGTCTTCACTCTGTGGCTTGATCCGGTGGAATCCGTAGACTGTTATTTGCGCGGCTCCGATGACGGATCGTTACTTCGGTCCCTGTTTCCGTCGCGTGAATTCGGCCGCTGCCGGAGCAAAACCGAGACGCAGCTCGGCTGAACGTGTGATCTGTCGCGGGGCTGCGAAGAGCAACTATTTTGTACATTTATTTTTATAAATGCTAAGATGGGCGATGAAAGTTCTGTGGTACATGAATTTTATTCTGGTGAATATTTAATTTCTTTTTTTGAAATTGCTATTCTGGTATTCAGTCATTTAACATCTTAAATTTTAACATCTTTGGATCTCCCTGAATATCAGTAGTAGCGTCATCCGTTTATAAATTGTGCTTCGATTATTTTGGCCTTGGTTTTTCTAATCGCGAATCGAGTCGGCGATAGGATTCATCTGTCGAGAGCTTTCATACGACCCTCTCCATGTGGACGCTTTCGTATATTTGGATATTCTGTCCGTCTTAAAGTAATCGCGACACGTCGCAGTGAAAGCAATACTTTCGCGTAGATCGTGATACCAAGAACGATATTAAGGATCTCTTAACGGACTCTTGTCGTGTAAATACGTTCGTACTTCAAGTTCAAAACGCAGAGGAGAAAAATGTTCTGCCACGACTTCGTATAAGTTCAAAAAAACTTGTAAATAATTCGGAGTGAAAGCGATGAAACGATTGCGGCGTGATATAATCGGAGACGTGGCGGGAGCGAGGAGACGGTCTTTTGCCACGATTATATTTATCTTTATGGAAGAAGAAGAGAGGATTCAAAACAGTTTATTAACGAGTGAATTCAGTGTTTGAAAAGTGACTCCAAAGAGGAAAGTATTGTGCGACGGAGTACGAGAGAAAACTCTCCCGAAGTATTAATTTTTTTTTTCTAATTTTTTTTTTAATTATTAAATCGTGCCAGAAAAAATTATGCGGATTGATTTTCTACTCCGACGGACTGCCAAGGCAAAGATGGAGGTACTCGGTACGGTATCTCACGAGAAAGAGAGTTACGTGACTTGTTAAAATTGTGCTGTTTGTCAGCGTGGGTAAAAGACGTACCTGCCGTGAAGGAGATCCAAAACCTGAAGGAAGATAAAGCAGCGACTTCACTTCCGTGAAGTGAGCCTTCAGAGACCGACCGGTCGCGATCCGCTGTGTTCCCTGTCCGAGCGTCAGGAAGTATGCCGAGCAAATGCATCTTTTCCGCGTATTTTTTATAAATACTAACGTTTCTTCCTTTCGAAAGTTTCTTTTCTCTCTCTCTCTCTCTCTCTCTCTCTCTCTCTCTCTTCTACGTGCATTTGCTGGTGCATAGGTTTAGATTTTTTTTTCAAAGTACACAATTGTATTCGGCCATCCAGAGAAATTGAATTGCGTACTGCTTTGTACTCACTTCGATATCTCCTCTACAAAATTATATAGATATCAGTTCAGGTCGTGGCCCTCCTGAACTGACGATTCCCATTTGATCTTTCTCTCGATGATTTTTCTTTCTTTCTATAACTTCAGTAATTTTTTTTTTCATACTAATGTAAGGGCCACTGGGGTGGGAGTGGGGGGGGGGGGGTATAACGGGATCATATTGAAAGGGAATAAATTTACAAATTCATTTGTTGACGTGAAACCTTTTTCGGCGCATTGAATCGATACCCGTATGTTTTTTGGCGCAGACTTGGAAATGGAATTTAAAAAAACAATTTGGCAAAAATGTGCAAGGGCAATAGAAATTTCTTTTTATTGATGCGAGTCAGTTTCACGTTGTGTTTTAAGGAAAACGTGAGGATTGGCATAAATTGTGAAAATGGTTCTTCTGTCCGGGGTCGTTTCATCGGTTTTTGTGAGTTGCGTCGCGTGACTGCACAAAGATTGGAATGGGACGATCCTGGCGGTGATTGCCACGTGGCGCAGCCTAGTATAAAGGCGGAGAAGACGTTAAATACCAGTAATTATATTGAATGCTTTGTATAAATTTTTTGGCTGTGTAATCGTCGATTCAGACAATAACGCTACAAATTATTTAGCAAAAAAAAATTAAATTCGTGATTTTTTGCCGATTCAAATGTAATGTTGGACCTTTTTTACTTTGTCAATCCTGACCCGTTTAAAATATTGCAACTTTGTTTTAAAAAAAAAAGATTTTTATGTTACGCTAATTAATGATTCTCTTGGATTTGTTGAATAATTTCAGAATACTTCAATAATTACAGACATGTATGATGAAAGATTTGGATTAGAGATATTTCTAAACAAAGTGCAAGCAATAATTTTTCGACAGTTGGCAACAAAAAATAAATCATGCTCTTCACATACACAAGCGTCCGTATTTATTCTACTGCTTTCCATGTTTGTTACCTGTAAAATAAAATCACCCCACATTCTCCTTAAAATAGAAAATTGTAGGATTGTACCTACAATAAACCTCGACTCCCTTCCACATCCCTGTCTTACGCTACAATCATTCTGCTATCGACATAATGGAATATAACCTAAAAGCAACCTTTAATACGTCATGCCAGTGGAAATGATTGTCGATTTATATCCACCTGATTCTAAACGAACACTTCGCTTTTTAATAGTCTAGAGGGAGATAATTTTATGTGTTCGTTGCTTAGAACTCGATTCGGGTCCCAATGTGTTTTTAATGTCGAAGTTTGTAAATGAAATGCGCTGTTGAGTGACCCAGGGCCATTTTATCTGCCTCGTCGTGCCAGCAACGGTACCTACTGGTGTGTGCAGTCAGTTTACGTGTTGATGGTGATATAATAGAGAAAGTTTGGAAACAAACACCAACTCTCCCTCCCTCATGTCAGATCAAGCATCATACAAACTTCCACTCCAAAGTTTGCGAGGGAAAAGTTCTCTTGCCGTAAGTGTGATGGTAAAAAAGAAGTTTCAGGGCCATTCATGACTTCTTTTGTTAGACGTGCACAACAGAAAAAAGTGTACACTTTCAAGCTGAAGTTTTGGTAACGTCAATTTTTCTTACATATTTACGACTGATTCATATTTGAAAGCTATCAACCAAATGGTTGATTTATGGTGCCAATCAGCTATTGGTTCCACAGTAATATGCTACGTTTATTTCATCCCAGAAAATAAATTAATGCACTGAGAAACGGAAAACCTTTGATTTCCCATTAAAAAAAATAGTTTGTCTTTTTCTATGCAATTTGTAAAATACAAAATTATGAACCATATAGATTTAAAAAGACTTCCAATTTTTCTAAGAAAGGAAGCATTTAGGTATTTGTAATGATGGTGGATTCCATTAATAGACTTTCACGAGTGTAATATGTTATTCGTCACTTGTTAAATATGATTTTGGTCGGGTATAGAAAGATGAGATAGGTCCTCTCGTCATTGATATCCTTGCCAAAGAAACACATTAACGTAACAAGTGTTTACCAAATGACAAAGTGGTTAGGACTTTGTAATTTTAGATAACATTTTGAGTGTGTAAATATGTTCGGCAGTCCAGTTCTAGAGACAACATACAACACCGCAGAACAAGAAATTTCCCTTTGAAGTAACTCGTGTCCTACTGTAAAAGACAGGCCTACATTTAATTTCCCAAAGTTGCCACTATTCAGTGCGCGCCATCTACTTCCTGTCCGGTCTTTGAAGGGAAGATGTTGAGTGTAATTATAAATTCTGAGAATGATGGTTTTGATTAAGTGTAATATCGTGTACGAACTTATAGTGTAGCGAATTTATTAATTAAAAGTGTTATTTAAGTTTCAAAAAGTAACAGTTAGTGTGTTGGCTTCAAAATGTTGAAGTGTTGCTTATGAAACTTTTTACGTTAACTAACCTACAATTAAGTCAATATAATTTTCGTTAATGGAACATGAAGTTAACATGACTTTGTGTAAAGCTATTCTTCGGGAGAGCTGCTATCTACAGACTTGGTAAGTTACAACACAACTTTATTTCCAGAGTTGTTTATTATTTATGTTCAATTTGATGATGTTATTGATATTTCTGTCATAGAAGGGCACAGGATGATAGACGATTCCTGGTGTCAGCTTTCAGCATATTCTGTTGTTCTAAACACTCTGTGAGTGCAGTAATTCAGGAAATTGCCATATTTAAACAACAACGGGAGAATTTAAAAAAAATACCCAACAGTTACCGATTAAAACACGGTAGGCTTTCCTAGTTTAACAGATCGTACAAGTAATTTCGTATGACTGGTTTCAAATCGATACTTATTGGTGCTAAATAATATGTACAAACTTATATGAATTATAAAATGGGCTACGTGTGATATAAAAGTTACTGAATTAGGTCTGAGGTTTATGTTGGTGCCAGGACCTATTACATTAAATCTTTAGGGGCTACTAACCAGAGATATTACATAAATTAATTGAAGTAGCTATCCATTAAAATGGTTTTGTTAAAACAACTATTTAATAGTAAATTGAACCTGGATTTGCATTATAACTTAATCCATTTTTTGTAGTCATGGTGACAAGGAAGAATTGCTGTTAACAGGTCAAGATTTGTGTGTGTGGGGGGGGGGGGGGGGGGTGACATGTCTGTTTCAACAACATAATGTATAAAGGTGGGGGGGTGTTTGTCACCTGCTCCCTCTTATATCAAAATTGAGGACTTGTTTTATACGTCTTTTACATGGATTGTATAAAATGGACGCATGATGGGAAGTTGTGTCGAACTGTCTTATTTTATTTTCCAAAATTACTGATCAGATTTGAAGTACGATTGGCGTTGGGAGTCATAGTTCGAAAAAAAATTTAATTTGGTTTTGAATCGGTCATAAAAAAAACCTGTATTACTTGTACCTTAAATAGAATTTTTATAACTGTTCAACTCACGAAAAATTTGTAGCCTAGATTAAAATTACAATATGCGGTTTTCTACATCCTCCGTTCTGGAACATCCTTGATCTGTGGAGATGATAACCACAAAACATAATAGTCACGAGTCTTCAAATTCCAACTCGGTCATGCAGGCAAGAGAGAGACAGTCTCATACGAAACGCTTTCAACTTGAAAGATTTCATTAAACCTTTCCTTTGCAGCTGTTAGCCCCAACGGCACATTACGAAGATGCGGGCGTCATAACATTCACACCTCGTTCTTGCTGTGAGCCCAGTCGTATCGTTCATACAGTTACCACATCAGTTAAAACAGACCCGTTTGTTTGTAAGGACTGCTCTTAGAAACGTAACATCCAGGATGAGCTGTTCTAACACCATCTGCAACGAGTGTTATTTTAGCTTACTCGTGGGGCTTTCAAGACTTGGTAATAGGGGTATTTGAGATAAAACAGAGAGAATGTAAGAAGATTCTGTGGACCACAAAGCTGTAGTCTTCGAGTTGATACCACGATAAAGGTAGTAGTTCCAGGACAATGCACACACCCTGCTTTATCCCATTCGTTCTAACACCTTGCTTGTTCTTAGGTGCTGTTGCTGTAATATTTGAGTTTCGGACTTGAAGTTGTTACAGTTCACGTGAGCTCAGATGACAAACTGGATTCGTAAAAATGTACTTCTACTGTCAGGGGAAACCAGATCCATCCATTATAGGCATGTTCAGTACACAGTCCTTGAACCAAGTCATCCTTTGCCCATAAAAGTGGTTCGTTTCGCGAACCATCGCTGGCTCCTTTATATCCTTTCTTTCATTACTTATCATCTTTCTTCATTCCTTAGTTCGTGTTTTTTCATCGTAAATTCGTTCTGCTTTTCATTTTTGATTCTTATATTTGTTCTGTCTTTCGTATATTTGTTACTTGTCTCTGCCCATAATTCAATTAAATTCAATTATATCAAATCTAAAACTTCTTGACGATGGTGAAGAGTCAATTGAATAAATTTTTTGGATATTATCCATCGTCTAGTAAATATAAATATCTCCGGAGATAGGAATTAGCTCTATCTAGTGGGCCCAACTGTGTAGGAACCTGAAGACGGACATAGAGTCCCATCTCCGAAACGTCGTTTTACGTTTTATATTTGCTAGACGATGGATAATATCCAAGAGGTCCGGAGATAGGGATTAGCTCTATCTAGTGGGCCCAACTGTGTAGGAACCTGAAGACGGAGATAGAGTCCCATCTCCGAAACGTCGTTTTACGTTTTATATTTGCTAGACGATGGATAATATCCAAGAGGTCCGGAGATAGGGATTAGCTCTATCTAGTGGGCACAACTGTGTAGGAACCTGAAGACGGAGATAGAGTCCCATCTCCGAAACGTCGTTTTACGTTTTATATTTGCTAGACGATGGATAATATCCAAGAGGTCCGGAGATAGGGATTAGCTCTATCTAGTGGGCCCAACTGTGTAGGAACCTGAAGACGGACATAGAGTCCCATCTCCGAAACGTCGTTTTACGTTTTATATTTGCTAGACGATGGATAATATCCAAGAGGTCCGGAGATAGGGATTAGCTCTATCTAGTGGGCCCAACTGTGTAGGAACCTGAAGACGGAGTTAGAGTCCCATCTCCGAAACGTCGTTTTACGTTTTATATTTGCTAGACGATGGATAATATCCAAGAGGTCCGGAGATAGGGATTAGCTCTATCTAGTGGGCCCAACTGTGTAGGAACCTGAAGACGGACATAGAGTCCCATCTCCGAAACGTCGTTTTACGTTTTATATTTGCTAGACGATGGATAATATCCACGAGGTCCGGAGATAGGGATTAGCTCTATCTAGTGGGCCCAACTGTGTAGGAACCTGAAGACGGAGATAGAGTCCCATCTCCGAAACGTCGTTTTACGTTTTATATTTGCTAGACGATGGATAATATCCAAGAGGTCCGGAGATAGGGATTAGCTCTATCTAGTGGGCCCAACTGTGTAGGAACCTGAAGACGGAGATAGAGTCCCATCTCCGAAACGTCGTTTTACGTTTTATATTTGCTAGACGATGGATAATATCCAAGAGGTCCGGAGATAGGGATTAGCTCTATCTAGTGGGCCCAACTGTGTAGGAACCTGAAGACGGAGATAGAGTCCCATCTCCGAAACGTCGTTTTACGTTTTATATTTGCTAGACGATGGATAATATCCAAGAGGTCCGGAGATAGGGATTAGCTCTATCTAGTGGGCCCAACTGTGTAGGAACCTGAAGACGGAGTTAGAGTCCCATCTCCGAAACGTCGTTTTACGTTTTATATTTGCTAGACGATGGATAATATCCAAGAGGTCCGGAGATAGGGATTAGCTCTATCTAGTGGGCCCAACTGTGTAGGAACCTGAAGACGGACATAGAGTCCCATCTCCGAAACGTCGTTTTACGTTTTATATTTGCTAGACGATGGATAATATCCAAGAGGTCCGGAGATAGGGATTAGCTCTATCTAGTGGGCCCAACTGTGTAGGAACCTGAAGACGGAGATAGAGTCCCATCTCCGAAACGTCGTTTTACGTTTTATATTTGCTAGACGATGGATAATATCCAAGAGGTCCGGAGATAGGGATTAGCTCTATCTAGTGGGCCCAACTGTGTAGGAACCTGAAGACGGAGATAGAGTCCCATCTCCGAAACGTCGTTTTACGTTTTATATTTACTAGACGATGGATAATATCCAAGAGGTCCGGAGATAGGGATTAGCTCTATCTAGTGGGCCCAACTGTGTAGGAACCTGAAGACGGAGATAGAGTCCCATCTCCGAAACGTCGTTTTACGTTTTATATTTACTAGACGATGGATAATATCCAAGAGGTCCGGAGATAGGGATTAGCTCTATCTAGTGGGCCCAACTGTGTAGGAACCTGAAGACGGAGATAGAGTCCCATCTCCGAAACGTCGTTTTACGTTTTATATTTGCTAGACGATGGATAATATCCAAGAGGTCCGGAGATAGGGATTAGCTCTATCTAGTGGGCCCAACTGTGTAGGAACCTGAAGACGGAGATAGAGTCCAGTCTCCGAAACGTCGTTTTACGTTTTATATTTACTAGACGATGGATAATATCCAAAAATTTTATTCAATTGTCAATTCAATTAATTTATTTACGTGTTTGCCAACAGCATGAAGCCAATAACAGGCAAACACTGTTAATACATACAATAATTATTTCATGCTTTAACGTTGAAGGAAATAATTGCAAGACTAGTCTGTTTATAATGGGCTACTGATCTGATTCGATGCACGAACTTTTACCTCAGCATAACTATTGTTCGTAAAATAAACATCACAAGTTTTTGCGTCATTCATGTTGATATTATTAACTGTAAGAAATTAAAAGATTGCCTACGAGCTCCGGTTGGTTTCTAATGTAAATATGCAGGTACTAAATTTCATGACAATCAGTCAGGTGACCGACACACACACCATATGAAAGAAACATGATGATATTATATATTCATTTTTTATTTCCAAAAAGAAAGCTGGGCGGGCTACAGACATTTTTTGGAAACAGAGCCTCGAACCCCGAAATGGGCTCTCTTTTGTTACGATGCTTCATGCGAGAACCAAATGTAATGCTTGTGGCTTGTATTTGGAAAACACACTATCAGAAGATTATCTTGATTTTACTCAGTCTATGAAGACGAATACTGGTATACTATCTTGAAACATGTTATTACTGCCTGTGCCATAAATCGTGCCCCACCGTTTTCAAATATATTTTGGTGTCCAGAATTCAAATGGTGTCATTTATTAACGCAAGGATCGACAAATTTATTACGTTTATACTGGGAAAGAAAATGATTTACATTTTAAATAAATTCGGAAAATTCTTTTTTAGTAAAAGTAAATAAACGTACCAGGAAAGAACTTATTTTATTTTGAAATATTCAATTCAATTCATTTATTAGTGTACATGACAACAGTCAAACAAGACCAATTACAGTCAGGCACAAAACAGCAGTCAATAACTATGATACAATACATAGATGACATAGTAAATAAAACATTAATACTAAATAAAAACAATAAACAATAGGAAACCAGGGAAAAAAACTTACAAAATAATAATTATCGTTATGAGTCAATATACAGTGGAAACAGATGGTATTCTGTTTAGTTTTTGGAACATTTAAATGTCATTGTAATTTTGCCACACATTTAAAAATCTTATTGGTGAAAGAAGTTACATCATCCTTGATCTTCAAATTCAAAAGCCGCTTCGCTACTAGTCGCTTTTAGAGACACGACATCTCTTTGAGTTTTATAATTCAGATGTTGTTTACTGCTCACGTACACGTTTGTGTAAGCTGCTTTCTGTAGAAAAAGTCGACAGGGATATTTGTGGAAAATCATTTCTAGCTTTGATGCAATATGTAAGCGAAACAGATTTCTTTGCTACCGCGTGGTGTGGTATAGTGATTAACACGATGAATATAAGGGCTGTACAAGCAACCGCAAAGAAGTTTGACCCGAATAAATCCTCTAGAATTGCATGTCCCAAAATGCGTTATGTAATGCGAAGTTTAAATAGTCCTATTCTATTGTTTTTCTATACTTTTATATTTATTTAGTGTTCTGTCTGACGACAGGTCCATATGAACAGGATCCTTCGATCCTTTTCTCGGACTGGGACCTGTTCATATACGTTCTTGGCAGATGATCCAGGAGTGGTTTGCCATTGCCTTCTTCTGTGTGTGAACGGAGTAATTGTTGGGATGCCACGGAGGAAAACTCCGTGTTGCCTAGACCACGGCCTTGCCCAACACAATTTCTATACTTATAATAGTTTATTACTGTGTCTCGACGTGTTCACATGCATTGTCTATTATTCTAAATGTGGTATTAGTGCCAGGTGCTTGAAAATTTACTCTTTTCTGTTTCCCAGATTACACAACCAAGATGCCTATTATTTTTCACTGTGACCAACCGAATTGCAATTTTTGAGTGATTTTGACGGTTAGATGGCTTTATGAAATATGTTAATGTCTCTGTATGTTATTGTTGGGGGTAATATAATTATTTTAATAACTAAATCCAGTTATCATAATCGACAAAAATTTAATTTATTACGTGGTGCTTTGTACATCCCTGATTACCCTCATTAGAACTTGTTTGGGTATTACCTGTCTAGGAAAATGCTATGAGTCAATAAATCAAGGAATTTTTAAAAGATTTAAAAGATTTTTGTGGAATAATAAACAGTCGCTACTTTACATATTTGTTGGAAAAACTCGTGTACAAAAATGTTATGAGAATATCTGTGGACATTGTCCACTGTTTCCTTACTGTGAACGACGTATATCGATTTGAAAAGGGCTTCTGTTTACGCCGATATCTTCAAGTGTACAGTATCTGTGTTAGTGAAATTTTCTCTCTCATTCATCGGTATTATTTTAAGTTCATTATAATTTTTTCACAGATTGAATTAATAAGTCAACACATGTAATATGTAAACAAAGTAAGGCATTTTGTTAGAATATGACTTAGCACTGAAACACCGAAAATCTACTTTATTTATATTTCATTTTAATAGCCCGGGATCATGTTCGGTAGATATTTCAGAGTTGAACCGTCGGAGAATAATATTTAATTTTTATTTATTATATTAATATTAATTTAATTGCTTAGTGACGAAAAATGGAGCTTCATAATATGCACTTTTTGCCGTATATTAGGCTAATAAATGATACTGTGTTTGGTGAGGCTTGTAGCATGCAGAGAGAGACAGTCAAAAGGGAAGAGACCAAATTCGAAACCTGCGTGCAGATGGGAGGATAATATTAAAATAAATCTTGAAGAAATTATATGTGGACAGGATTCGTGTGGCTCTGAATAGGGGCTGTTGTGAAAGCGGTCATGAACGTTTGGTCTCCATAGAAGTCGGTGTATTTCTAGAATGAGGTAGTATTAGGGGTCTCAAGGAAGTTTATCTGACGAAGTTACTTATGCAGGGCTGCAGTTCTTGAGTTTCGTTCCAGGAACGCACGGATGAGTGTCGGTGTCCCACGTATGCCTCGTGTTTTGTGTTTCGGCCCCAGTCATCGGGAAATTGTGCGCCATATGGGGCGTGCCGTATGACTGCAGCTTGTAGCAGGGAACTGCACAGAAATCATAAAACCCAGCTTAATAACGTGGGTTGGTAAAGCTTGCTTGATCGTAAAACAACACATCTAGACATACCCTAACATATCCACAATACCAGCCGGTTTCAGTTTGCGTAAAATAAAATAAAAATAATAAAATAAAAGTAGAATAAAAAATATATATATATAATAAAGATGGGGGGGGCGAAACTCGAGTGACAATGGAAATCGACCCTTAAAGATGGGTTTTTATGTCGAAACTAAGGTAACAATGAAAGTTATATTAAAATTCCACACACGTAGACGCCAGTAAACATATGAGCAGGAAGGCGGATAGTGACAGCTGTATGGTGTCTTCTGGGATATGTAAGAAGAAGGCTGATGTTGGAGATATTTTATTGCATATTTTAAAATACGCAATGCAGAATCGTTGGAAGAAGCCGTTGTGTTAAAATTGTTTCCGCATCTAAAATAGGATTTCGTGATACGCGCGATTTCCAAAACAAAGAGGATGATATTATTAAAATGGATCTTTGTACAAGCAGATTGTAGCAGTGTAAAACACACTGAATTGGACTGCCTTAGAATCGAAAAAAAAAATTACATCAGGTTTGTTGTATTTTTTGTTCCAATGACAAGTAAAGTAAAGTAAAGTTTGTCCCACTACACGCCATGTAGGCGCTTGGGGTGAGTGGAGGTATAGCTCCTCTCTTCCTTGACCTCGGCACTAGATGGGGGTGAGTGGTCAGCATCACGACCCGGCCGGCTTTACCCCCGGGAAAGGACCCCGGTACCCATTGTAGAGGAGGCTGAGTGGGCCCCAGAGCCGGTCTGGACGCAGAGGCTAGAGGAAAAATCCTCTGCCCCCGTCGGGGATCGAACCCCGGTCATCCAGCCCGTAGTCACTATACTGACTGAGCTATCCCGGCTATGTAATTAATTTTTTTTTCTTTGAAAAATTATTTTAAGTTTATTAGATTTTCAGGATTTTGAATTGTTAAATCGTTATGGAGAGCAGAGTCAGTGGTTTCCTCCTCATCACCAATTAACGTGAGATTGGTAGGGTATGTAGTACGTATGGGGAATAATGAGGAGAAATTTAAACGGAAGATATCACTGGGAATACGTAGGTGTAGATGGAATGATAATATTACAATGGATCTTAAATAAATTTGGTGGTAAGATGTGGATTGGGTTCAGATGGCAAAAGTTAAAATGGTCACATGGTAGCATAATAGCGTATTTAAATATTGAAACACTTTTATTTGATGAGTAAAACGTCTCGGCCGTGTTGTTTGGACGCCTTATTCGTATTGGTTCTCGTGGTTTTCCTCAGTTCCCCAGACAAATATGTGCATAATGTCTTAAAATATTCCTACGACATTTGTATCAGAGTTTATAAATCTGGCTTACGGGCATACAATATGCAATACCACGTCAAACGCTGTTTATGTAGAATCCCAAGGGAATATTAAATAGAAATTTATTAGATAAGTTTTTAAACGCAGTTTGTTGACAATTGTGGCATGTAAGGGATATAGTAACAACGCCAAAATATAAAATCTGTATAAAATAAATCATTCCGCGTGTATGCTTACGAAACGCTATGGATTAGGAATTTACATATTGTAAAGGTTGTGGGAAATGTTTTAGAAGCGGTTCAAATATGTAAGTAGGCGTATATCTTATCTCACAATTTTTCGCTTCTTGAATTTTCTTATTATTTAGTATGGAAAATTAAAAATTACAAGTTTCGGTTGTTATCCAGTGACACAACATCGATACTAAATTTAATCAATAACTGTCCAGCGGTTCTAGAATTGAAACGTGCTGACTGATGGGTACATATATTCATAAATTTTACGCAGATAGCACAGAGAACGCGTAACAACTTAACAAAGAGACAAAGCAGGGTTGGTCCTCTCCTTGTGGCCATTTTGGTTTAATTACTGAACAAACTTCGTAAAGTTTTGATGTGGAAACTGCGGTTATTTGATGTTCTCTGTATTAATGCATCAGGTTGTGTTTCGGTCTGTGACACAAAAGGGAAACTTATAGTTAACATGCCAATAATTATTCTTGTGGCAAATACAAATGAAAGGATGTCTTCGTTTGTAAGATGGCTGTCTCAACCTATCATTGATTACTTACTGCCACAGACTGAAAGGTTTGTATAGAAGGAAAAGCAAAGTGGTCTTTGGAACTGGGGGGAGGCTTTGTCTCTCAAAGAGAGGCAGGCCTCGAAATATGGAAGTTAGTTAAGTTGGCCCGACTGCAGGAAGGCTCAAGTGTAATTTAAAGCTTTCGACCGGAAATGATTTGACACTAATCTAGCACTGAGCGAGTTGTAACCTCTTTGTAACGTTAGCTCTGAGATAGAGATAGAATTCTGTAGAAATGTAGTTGGAGTATACAAGTCTATCTTTTGGTTTATAGAACGCTGTGTAGTTGTTGAGAGCTGAGCGACTATAAGATTCTTTTTAAGAAGGTGTATTTTTCTTTGAGTTAAATATTAATTCCAGAATCATTTTCCTTTAACCTGTTTCTCAAAACACTGTAACAGAAGATGTTGATCTGTTTTCAAAAATAAAATTATTGGTGTTTTATATCGTCAAATGTGGGTTCTCATGCGAAGAAGAACCAATTTCAAGAGTACTGCAAAGAACGCACACGGGAAAATATTTGGGGCGAAAAAAGGAGTTACGAACGCAATGAACGGAGAATATTATAACGCAAATCGTTTTCGTGATTCACGCAGTTCACATAGAAATACTGACATTGGACGTACATGTAATCCAGACGAGAGAAACAAAAAATATATTATATGATATTAAGGAACGATGCATTTAGCCATACGAAATGGTTTTTTTTAATTGTGTATAGCTTTCTTACCGCCACGGTGGTATAGCGGTTAGAACGCTGGCCTTGTAATCCTGGGGGTCTCGGGTTCTATTCCCAGCGGTGCCCGAATTTATAACTTGTGTTGGGCAAGGCCGTGGTCTAGGCATCACGGAGTTTTCCTCCGTGGCATCCCAACAATTACTCCATTCACACACAGAAGAAGGCAATGGCAAACCACTTCTGGATCATCTGCCAAGAACGTATATGAACAGGTCCCAGTCCGAGAAAAGGATGGAAGGATCCTGTTCATATGGACCTGTCGTCAGACAGAACACTAAGTAATAATAAGATGAGGTTGTCTAGCGGTTAGAACGCAGGCCTTGTAATCCTGGGGTCTCGGGTTTGATTCCCGGCGGTGCCCGAATTTATAACTTGTGTTGGGCAAGGCCGTGGTCTAGGCAACACGGAGTTTTCCTCCGGGGGCTTCCCCGGTTTCTCCGTGGCATCCCAACAATTACTCCATTCACACACAGAAGAAGGAAATGGCAAACCACTTCTGGATCATCTGCCAAGAACGTATATGAACAGGTCCCAGTCCGAGAAAAGGATGGAAGGATCCTGTTCATATGGACCTGTCGTCAGACAGAATACTAAATAATAATAAGATGAGGTTGTCTAGCGGTTAGAACGCAGGCCTTGTAATCCTGGGGTCTCGGGTTTGATTCCCGGCGGTGCCCGAATTTATAACTTGTGTTGGGCAAGGCCGTAGTCTAGGCAACACGGAGTTTTCCTCCGTGGCATCCCAACAATTACTCCATTCACACACAGAAGAAGGCAATGGCAAACCACTTCTGGATCATCTGCCAAGAACGTATATGAACAGGTCCCAGTCCGAGAAAAGGATGGAAGGATCCTGTTCATATGGACCTGTCGTCAGACAGAACACTAAATAAATAATAATAATAGGTTTATTAGAGGAAGCGGGGAAGATTTAAATTAATCAGTATAGATGAAACATGAAATACGACTAAAAATATCTAAGACGGAAAGAAAATTAATCTGACGTTTTCAACATTACACCAGACATATTAAATATATCATTCTCACACATAAACTACGCTCTAGTGAGAATTCAAACCCCTAAATGTAACTAAATTTTTCACGCAAGGGACAATTATGAACGTGAACTGAAATTTATGGTCTTTTCCCAACGGACTGACGCAAGGTGAAGGTTTGGTAGCTGTCAGGTGAAGAGGGAACACGTATGGCCTACTGTAGGCGTGAATTTCGTGACCCTTAACCTCCTGGGGTTGGTTAGGGTAGATTACAGGAGCCCTAGAGCCCAAGTACGGGCGAGGTGCTGTGGTGAATCTGCACTCCAATCCCAAATCATCCCCCTGATAATTCGTAGTCAGATAACTGCCCTCTAGAGGGTCTTGTTGTTTTTGTGACGTGGTGTAGGGGGTTTGAGAGATGGGAAAGGTGTAAATAAAAGCAGCAGGAGAAATATTCGTGGGATGGGGCAAACCGATTATAGACGGTAATAGCCGTGTGCCCTCGTCCGGAAAAAAAAACAAACGGGATCAGTTGAACAGGATTTCGTAACTGTGCGGCGGGGATTATAGAATCACAGCGACATATCATCGCTGTTCATGTAATATTCATGGGTTATGAAACATGATAACTGCCATTTGCAACGGTCAACTGCCAATTCATACATTTCCATCGCAGTATTCAAAGTGTTTTTTTTAGAGAAGATGAGAAATGAGTAGAGGAAACCTCGAATAGAACAGATCATTTGAGAGACGTATGCTTATGCGGATAAGTCAGATTAAAATTAGTCTTAAAAATGATGTGTGGATTGGATTAAAGTGCCTCAGGATAGGGTACAGTGGCGATCTCTTAATCCATGCTGCTATGTTATAATCTCTTTTACAGTTCGACAACCAGACTTGCGATGCTCGGAAAATTAATAGATGAATCGGAGAACAGATAAATCGGAGTTATATATTAAATAAATTCTTTATTATTTATTAGTGCGATGTATCAACAACCATAAGATCAATTACAGATACAACACGATAATAATAATAATCAGAACGATACGTGTACTTGGAATGGAGAATATAAGAATAAATTATTCGGTTTTTGTCCGTCTAATCACAATTCATATATAAAATTTACAATTAAGATAATTAAAATATCATTTTGATGTTCCTCATCGAACAACCGATTTACATTTGGAACATCTTTTTACAACAAGTTGCATATCAGAAATTGTAATTAGTTTTAAGTTTATAATTTTAACTTTTACACCTGAAGATGGTTCGTATAGGAACCGAAACATGTTGTAAAAAGATGTTCCAAATGTAAATCGATTGTTAGATGAGGAACATCAAAATGATATTTTAATTATCTTAATTGTAAATTTTATATATGAATTGTGATTAGACGGACAAAAACCGAATAATTTATTAAATATTAGTTTCACAATATGACGCAACTATATCATCTTAAGAATATAAGAAAACAAGGAAAATACTTATTTAATGACGTTAACCAAAGGAGCCAAGTGGAATACGAAACTGTGAATCCGATATGGTTCTGTTAATGAATTAGGTTGAGTCTGATAAGGTAAAGTCCCGGTGTTGAACTTTTTCTGCTAGCATTGTTAAATTATTATTGTTTTATTATTCGGCTACGAGCCCTGATGATGGAGGTAGCAGGTATCTGTGAAACGTAGATAAACTTCTACCAGACTACATGGTGCAACATCCCAGAACCTTAAACCTTATCATTTTCGTGGCTGGCAATAAAAATCAATGTTTTCTCATATTGCAGATTGTCACGAGGATAAATACTATTTGGCAAATAATTTGTGGTGACAAAGTAAACCAGTCTCTCATATTCGGTACTGTTCCAGTGTACACATCAGCAGAAAGTGTTTGTTTGCAAGGGATAACGTGAGGAGCCTGTCGGATTGGATGGAATGGCGGGAGGTAGGGACACTCAGGGGTTGATGGTTGCTGTAACAATTTCCTTGCGTCTCACCACTAGCTGTCTCGGTCAGTTATAAGCCCCAGCTACTAGCCAACAGGGATTATGTTCACCAAAGCCTCGTTAATAAATCACGTGATGGCGTGACGTCATAGAGTATGTTCGAGTATTAATCACGTATGCAACTAACGAGCAGGGTTTAGTATTAGTATAGTCCGGACCATCGCGTTCTGTACGCACGGTCACTGATATGGTACAGTATGTGTAAATTATTTGAGCCCTGAAAATATTGATGTCACTTGGCTGGAGAAGATAGCAGCTTAAATATTCATGCTGGAAAGAGAATCAGAACGTACGCTGTTATATCCTGTGTTTTGGTTCACTGGAGTTACAGATGAGACTGGAGTAATCCATACTTGCGTCGGGTGTTCACACGCTAATCCGAATTTTAAACCAAATAATCAAATATGTGATATCTGAAATTATAAAACATGATGCAGGCAACATGTACCTCTGAAACGTCGGTAAACTTCTACCAGACTACGCGGCCAAACAACCTATCTTAAGAATTTTGTGCAGAATTCAAAATATGAGACTAAACTCGTAAAGTACTTAACTGCTCCCTCATATAATTTCCATGTATTCATCACTAAAGTTTATTTATAAGTTTTGAGTTTCAAAATATATGACATAAAATGTTCGAAAGAAGCATAACACAACTTTTAGCACAAGCTTGATTCAAGTGCGTTGCCTGAAATTTTTTTTTTAGTTTATATAAAGAACGCTGATAGGTGGGGAAGGAAATGTCTTTAAAGTTTAAAATACCCCTCACATCTCTTAAAAGTAAACTGCAGAATTTACTAATAATTCATATGTAGCAGTGAAGGATAATGGGGTACGTGGGATGAGATTTGCTTTGTCCTAGTCGCTGCTTCCGACTATAAAGAACAAGCAGGTCCGAGAGATGAAGGCAACGCGGTTCTCGTATTTAAATCCCGTTACGTTAACATGGCCTCAGGGGATGAAATGTTGGGACGAGAGGGGGGTGCAGATCGACACTGAAACTGAGAGGAAGACAAAGAATCGGAGAGAAAAATAGAGGACAAAAAAAAAATACTAAAGAAAAATGTATTTCGGGCTTACATAGAAGGATATAAAAAGAAAGAAGATTTTTAAAGACCACATGATGTTTTATTTTAAAGGGATCCTTAGGGAGCCAAGTTCTTCCTGTGTTTCTTTTATGTTTAGGGAAAATGTTTGCGGTTTTCATGATCGTAAATGGGAGATTGAACTTCCGTACTTATGGAGATTGCTTACTTAGAATCGTATAGAATTATCACATACAATAGCCTTGTTATTACGAACACAAATTGAAGAAGAGACGCATACTAATGAATTAAGTGCCAAATGTATAATTTAAATTGGTCGGATTTATAGTCTGAAGAGTAAACTTCTTTAAAGTCTGGAGGATAAGGCAGCAGTGAGTGGAGTTTCTACCCTTAACACCTAATTGGCACACTAAAGCTTCGTCCAAGGTAGTAACAGATGGACTGGTAAATATTATTGAAATTATTTTATTACAGCAGTAAAAATGATTTAGAACATTAAAATAAAATAGGTCTAACAACGATTTCGTAGTAGAAACAATTATAAAAAAACCACTGGATTAAGAATATTCTATGAATATTTACGCTCCGCAGTGTTGGTAATAATACAAAACCATTCTATGACAGTCGCTCTACATTTTTTTATATGGGAGAGGCATAGAATATTAACAAACAATTCACAATGAGAATGTAATGATATTCAGACCACGTGTGTTCCTGTTTTTACACGCCAGATTTGAACCTAAATATGCGTGCTTGCGCGTTTGTGCTTGCAGGTGTAATTTAATGCATTGCGTGGAACTGATGCACCGCACAAAGCAATTTGAATAGTTCCAAGCGACAAGTGGTGTAGTCAATCAGGTGGTGGGAGGAGAGGCGAATGGTGTTCTGTGGGAATCCCCCTCACAGTTTCGATCTGCACGTGATGCATTTTACCACTCCCATTCCAATTCACGAAGTCGTCCCCTAATACACTAGAACAACAGTGATATATGTGATTACTTAACCATATACGTATAAAAAAATAACTCCTTCATACAAATCTCGGAGATTATTTAGCGAGAAATAAGGTGAAAATAAAAATGAAATTTGTAACTTAAAAAACACTAATAAACTGTTCATACATATATTTATTCTTCAAGTCTATACACAAACTATATTAATATTGATGTTAAAAATTAAAATTGATATAAATATTTCGCGCTATTCATCGTTTCCTCGATGTTACAATTTGCGCTATATATTACAACATGTTTCGATGTCTTAGCATCATCTTCAGGTTTTATTTTTAAAACTATTCAATATTTTTCAATGCACGCTTTTCAGTATTTGTAGATTGTAGTTGTGGATGTTCCTTTGATCTTCTGATTCTTTTGCATATTATGTGGCGTATTATATTATTTGTTCATTATTTCTGTGAAATTATCAACAATATAATTAACATTATTAATATTATTTATATGTAAATGAGTTTGGATATTGTTATAAAGATTCACTATAAACATAGAAGCACAATAACATACCAGGAGTTTGATGTGTCGTGTGTCCTGATACTAACAGAATTCGAATGTAAATACCACTGGCAAGATCGAGAATTTTATCATGTCCTGAACTGGTTTGTCATTCACAGAATATTTTATTACAGACCCTGTATATTGGATTACATACACGACTGTAATACTGACCTTAGACTGCAGTAGAATAGTGAAAAGTGTGTAGAAAGTGAAGCACATCGTTAAGTTTTCTGTTAGACATATTGCCCATTTTTGTAATCAGCCAAAATCTAATTCAGCCAATTTGCAATAAAGAAGGTCCTTAATGGTTGTGAAATAAGATTTTAAAATCCCTTT
Organism: Zootermopsis nevadensis; assembly: GCF_977971745.1. Taxonomy (NCBI): domain Eukaryota; kingdom Metazoa; phylum Arthropoda; class Insecta; order Blattodea; family Termopsidae; genus Zootermopsis; species Zootermopsis nevadensis. The sequence goes on from NW_028259143.1 coordinate 3,274,996, forward strand.
CCAATTATGTGGGCTCCACAGAGCACAGTGCCCGTGGATAAGGCTAAATGGGACAGTTTTAAACCCCCTTATTTTGTGCTGAATGCACATCGCCAGGAAAAAGGCAGTTTTTAATATGCATAATAAATATTATAATTTTGAATAGGCTAAAAATAATTTAAGAATAAATTACATTAAATTCACGAAATTAGACAATACGGAAACATGTGTTCGTGAAATAGGTTAAGACATTATCCATCCACTGTTTACTTTGCTTTTAGAAGTGTTTTGTTAAAGGGTTTTTCCTATAGGTGAAATTTATCTACAGGCCACAACTTTCTATTTTCAGTGCCTTAATGTTAAGTCTGCTTATAAAACAACTACATGTGAGTGAGTCTTTTAATTCAATTAGTATATTTTCATGAAATTCTTTGTTGTACTTTATAAACTATATTTCTGGAAAGAAAATTATTAAAAATGTGTAATTTACATTTTAATATACATATTTAGACTTTGTGTGTATATTTATGTATTGTTTGCTTAACGATTTATTCTGTAGTTTGCATTACATAGCCTTGGATGATATGATGATTAATTAATTTCAAAATCTGCGGAATGAAGCGGACGTGATATAATTTGAGGTCCTGTGAGAAGAAAAGTACAAAGGACCTCAGTAAAAATAACCGGTCTCAGAGCTAAGATTTGAACCTGGAATCTCTTGAATAAAAATCAGGATCGATAAACCAATCTGCCATGACGTTATTGTTGTACTTTGTTATTCTCTCCAACAATTTCATTGACATTCGTGAGCATTCGATTAAAGTTTTATAAAGTGAAACTTTCCCGAACTTAGTTAAAAATGTTTAAGAAAACTTTTTGATTCATTTCACAATCAGACTTTAGTATTTACGGGAAGTAACTTTTTTTTTAAAAGTTTAATTGCATCCTAAAGAGTGGCTGATTTGTTAATACTAATTCAGTTAGTGTTCTTCTTGCTATACGAGTGGTTAATCTCATTTTCCTAACACTGCTCCTACCGCTTGTGGAAGATACGGACTTCTGTTGAGGGAATGGGCTGATTGCCTAACAGGTGGGGCTCCACCATGCAGAAACAAATCCAATTTCCAAATCCCCGATGCCATTTTGGTCGAGAGAGAGAAAGTGACGGAGTCAGTTTGCTGGCAGAGCGTAGACTCGTAGAAGCACTCTGCATATATCGTAATATAGCACAATAAGGATCGTTCACAAAGGAACTTCGTCACGAAGGTGTACTATAACACTTTGCTGTACAATTAGTGGTTCTCAACTTCAGAAATTCTGTTAACCCTCTGAAGCTGAAGTTCGTCTAAATAATATTTAAGAGTTCAGTCCGTACCGCGAAGAAAACACCACACCTCACCATTACAAAGATCATCTGGTTAATGATGTTTAATGAGATAATCCTTGTTTTCAGTGAGAGTCATACTGCCCGTTGGCATGGACGTTTAGGATATTAAAACTCGTATAGAAATCGCACTTAAATAACAAGAAAATGAATCATGATTATATCTTAAATTTTTAAACGACAACTTTATCGACAATAGATGTTAAGTGGGAACAATTTTTTCTCTGTTCGTGCCAACCCAGACATTTTATTGTCCAGTTTGATCTGTCCGATTCATATTTTGTCATAAAGCACGAAGACCACTACGGGCTGTCAGTGTACTTGGCGATTGATAGGTTCAAATCCGAGTCCTAGAACACGAAAAGGACATTACGGTTAACAAGTTGCCTGTATTAGAAACAAATCGCTAGACAAGCGAGTGAACAGGAGGTCCTCTAAGGCGAATTTGCTGATTGAATTAATAGTTGTGGTGCATGTGATTTCGCCATTTGCAGGAACGCGATGACCGGAGAGCTAGTGGTCAATCAGGGCCTTAATGCCAGCCAGCGTCCGGTTGGCCGCTCCCAACCACGTGATTGATTTGGTCTAGTAAGCTGGTGAATGACTGACCGTCTCTTAGGAGAGTGATGGATCTCTCTGTCACCCACTGCCTTGGTGGGGGTTTGAGTGACAGAAATACAAGTCTGCTTTGTGGTCACAAACAAGGGTTTGATGTCCGTGGGGCCGGAATATTGCAGGCCTGTTCGATATCACATCCGGATACCTGTCACAAGATTTCTGAATTGATTGTCCCGCGTAAAGAAATTTGGCCCTACTTTGCGTGTCTTTATCGATGTTCGTGTTTGGTTTCTGTGATGGTTAAAAGATGTATTTAGAATTTGAATCTCTAGAGGGAGACAACCCCTCGGGTTCTATGGAAACCAAATTTTTGTAGCATCTCTTCAAAATGAATGAGTCGCTTCTGGAAGATGTAAATTCAGTTCGGGACCCCCAGGATTACAAGACCGCTAGACCACCATGGCGGTTGCTGACTCTTGTGAAGACTAAATTTTCGAGTTTTATTATTAATTTATTTACCAGATTAGCGAATATTGGTTTCTCAAGAAGGTATTTGTTTAGTGTACTATTACTCATAACAAAGCAGCCTTGAATCTTGCAAAGTGCATGACGACAGATGAAGGTCTTGTTTTACGTACTACGTCAGCGACGTGGAACATGCGATGTCGGGGACCAGAGAACACTAGTTGTCATGGAGCTCGGTTCTCCGAGTAACGCCAGATAATAAATCTAACTTGATTTAACAACTACACACATCGTGTTGTGGCACTGATTTATTGAAATGGATTTGAACGTAATCGACTATTTGAAATCGAGAATAAAGCCGGTCTAATTCGAGTTAGAGCCCGCGAGCCATGCTGACATTCACTTCCCAAAAGCTTTTATTTTAAAGTATTAAGTGAATTACGTCACACGTTGCAATTAATTGTTTACTGTAGTGTGACTGGCAGATGTTTTAACCCACTTCATTGTTTCGAAAAGAATTTCACTTGCACTAAGCCAAAATACATTCTCGAACGGAAGAGGATTATTTACAGTAATCTCTTCACCAAAATAGTTCATTATTAAGGTGATCAAATGAAGGTATATTATTAAATGGGAAGGACGTGTGTCGAACGTGGACGGATTCAAATCTCTGCCCGGAAACGAAGTGTTAATGATGGAGGCAGTAAGCTCATCTGAAACGTCGGTCGGTATATACCAGAATACAGGGCACACGTCGCCAGGAGCAGATCGGATCCTACCCAGTGTTCTTGAATCTTAAAACCGGTCCACTAATTGGCATAGAGATGGGCATGTTGTATCTGATTCCCATTTTGAGGGCATCCTAATCGAATCTTGGCCAGAGGAACACATTTTTCTTGTCTTCGCGTTTACTTTATTACTCGAGACGAAAGCTGGTTCAGGTACGAAATTCATTCTTCAGAATTTATAATTACTGCAGTGTAGAGCGTTTTAAATCTGCATTATGTAAATTGTGCTGTTGATCCAGCGACGTTAAATAAATTACTAGAAGGAATCATTCTCAATCTTTGTACCATTCACAGTTACTCGTGCGGACTGATACAGACCTATCCACGTGCGAGCACGTGTAGAACCCAGTCAGCGCACAAAGACAACTGAATCTTACGCCGGAAATTGGAATCTATAGGTACACAATGTTTGTTCGGTATCAAACCTTGATAACTTCGGTGCGTGAAGGCGAACTGAAATGTCAAGCCCAGTAATCAAACATGGCGTCTCCTTTAGAAACAGGCGAGAAGAGAAATGATGTTCTCTCTTCAGAATTCAAAGCCATGAACGTCTATTCACAGTCGCATCCAACAAGTGATTCTGTTTCCCGTCTTCGTAATGTCGCTGACCTGGTTACTCGCTCACTCGGAGTAATATAGGATGTACGGTACGTCACGTCGGATGTCTTGAGTTTTGCCCTGTTTTTATATCAGGTACGTAGATTCAAAATCGTGTGGAGCTCGTATCGAAATATCTCTGTCAATCCGCCCGTACTTATGACACGGCTCGAGAAAGAATAAACCGATTCTGATGAAATTTGGTATCAGAGGACTTTACGAAAAATTGACGAGCCATTTTAATTTAAATTGGACAACATTAAAGATAGCTTTACATAGGAGTGTCAGAATAAGGTCGTAGTAAAGGAGAAACATATGTCTTGATTGCTTTTATATTGTCGTTTTATTATATTTTAAGTGATCTTCACACCCTGTCGTGAACGAAGAACACGTTATTAGCTGGCCATGCTTGTCTGTCCGTCCTCATAATTCATATATATTATTGGAATAAATTGTGCCACATTTCTGTTTCTTTGATTATTTATTTACTACATAGTTCTGACTTCTCGCCTTTTAAGTGTAAACTCTATACTTTTACAGTCTTACTGTTGAATTTAAGTATAGTACAGTGCTTTTGAAACAAGATAAAACTTGTCCGTCCCTCATTCTTTGCAATTCACTTTCATCCTCAAGTGTAATGGAATCTGGCATTGATGCACCGTGCTTTTCGTCATCTGATATTATTATTTCTTATATTAAAGTCTCTTTCATCAACAGTTTTGCTTTTCAACGTCAAAATCCTTTTCTCTTCTCTTCCATTTGCCTTTCCTTCTTTTATTTCTAATTTATTTTGTTACTTTTGACCTAATATATATATGAGATGATAAAGTTGCGTCATATTGTGATAAATATATATTTGTTTAAATCTTGTCAGTCTAATCACAATAAAATTCCTATTAAATATTAAAATATTACTATAATTAACATTTAAATATTTAAAATATATTAAATGATGTTAAGCACAACGTACATATACAGAACAACTTCGAATACGATATTAAAAATACAATAAAATCTGGAAGAAAACATCATTTGAAATCTGATAAACATCTGACTAAAAGTTGCATTTAAGAAATTATATTTAAGTTTATATAATTTTATACACCTGAAGATGGTTCTTTTAGAACTGAAACATGTCGTGTAAAAAGTGATGTTCTAATGTAAATCGAACATTTCGATAGAGAACATCATTTAATATATTTTAAATATTTAAATGTTAATTATAGTAATATTTTAATATTTAATAGGAATTTTATTGTGATTAGACTGACAAGATTTAAACAAACTAATATATTTATTTTCTCCTTTCGTCACTAATCCTTGCCTAATTTACTTATTTTTTTATTCTTTCCTTTGTGTTTTCCTTTCTTTCTTTCTCTCTTTATTTTTATGTTGTGCAGAGAGCAGTATTGCGAAGTAGCAACGTAAACTCTTCTGTCAGGAGAAGTCTTTAATGAGAACCAAAAAGATGCTCTGAAGCGAAGAAATGTTGATTAAACGCGAACCGTGGAACGAAGATGAGAAATTTGGGGGGCGAGAATTTACAAGGCCAAAAACCCTTGTAACCTAGTACTGAATGCCAAGGGTGATGTTCTTGCCTCTGCGTCTATATATTAATACAGAGTAAAATGTTTAACACCTTCTAACCGTTATTCACTCTTATTTTATCTCGTACTGCCAGATGTCTTCTTACGTGTTCTTCCTCAGTCCCCTTCCTCTATGCCTTACCGGTGACATTGTCCGCTAGGTCTGAGGCGCTTGGACACTGGGACTGTGGGTTCGAACCCCACTCAAGCCATGGATGTCTGTCCGCGTTTTTCTGTGTCGTGCTGCCTGTGGCCTTGCGACTGGCTGATCACTCATCCAAGGAGACCTACCAAATTTCTAATAGATCAAGAAACCTCCAAAAGAGGTGGCCAAGACCCACATTGGGCTTTGGAGACACAGAAAAGAGATTTATTCCTTATTCCACACCTTTATTTTGAACATTACTGTACTCCATTACAATGTTTTTACAAAGGGTACACGCAATAAAACTATCAATTGGCTCTTAATCGGTTAATGCACCGCATACATTGAGGTAGCTCTGTATTTCCTCACCAAGGGCTTAGAACAAGACGAGCACATGAGACTTTAATGGTCGTGCGGAATTGAATAAAAAAAATTCGCAGGTACTAAACATCACCCTGTGTAGCCTTATTTGGAACACGATGAAATTGTAAATATGAAATACAATCGGAGTGAGTGGGCGGAGATTTGCATATTGTTTTAGAAACTATAATTTGCTTGTGGAAACTCGAAGAGTTTTACTCCGGCATAAAATCCATTCTGATTAGGCTTTATTATATACAAATACAAAGGGGCAGATTCGAATTGCATTGTTTTTCTCTAGGCACATGATTGTATGTTGTTTTTAATTGATTATGGTACTGAAACTTTATAAGTAATGTTATCTTGAACGTTTTATAAGTGTAGATAATTTACTCTAAGGTCTCATATTGTCTCTGCTTGCATCAGGACCTGATTTTATATTGTCTTTCTTAGGTTTTATCTGGTTACGGTCCTTTCAACGGCAAAGGTCCGGTTGGAATTATGCCTTTATGTATTGATCTCTCGTCCGACCAGTTGGTTACCCTGGAAATGGAATAGTGCATATCTGTGGGGTTTCTATTACAAATGAACTTGCCAATAATGCAATTAGTCGCTTAACACGTGTTGACTTGGCTTTTAGTTTGTTATTTTAATATTTATTTATTTCTATTTTAATTGTACTCGCTGTGAATATTTGTGTAGTTAAAATCGGTATGTGAGTAAGTAGACCTTAAGATGTTACCTGCCAGCCGAAAGGTACAGTTCAATTTTATACAGAAATTATCTGATTTGTTAAACAATAGTTGTTTATTTCGTAGAATTATAGTATGCTGCAGAATGTTTGTTGAGAAGCTAAGGATAAAGGATTACAACGATAAAACAGAAGCAGAAGGATGCATATAATGAAATTCTAAAGCATAAATTACATAAGGTGGATCTTGAACCAAACCGTTATTCTGTTATAAAAACATTAAAAGAATTTCCGGTCGAAATGAACATAAAAGGAAAGTTTTTTCCTTATTCCAGGGAATCTGTCGCTGTCTGTGCTGATGGGGATAGAATAAGTCCATTAGTTGATGTTGCCTGTGGTTGAATGTTTACTGCAGACATCTAGTTGCGAAATAAGTTTTAGCCAGACTTAACTGAATAGTGTGTTGGCGGTATCATAATTCAGTTAAATCTCTTCAGTCTTTGTCTTTGTGGTTAGCCCTGAGTAGGAAACTGAGCGTGTGTAGGACCTTTAAGAATTACGAAGCTCGCATCAAAATTCTATTGCATGAAGACAGGAAAGTATAGGAAGACACAACACGAAAACAGTGTCTATTTAATTTGAAAACAGTATCTGCAGCGATGGAAGATAGAAGGTTAAGAGGAAACAATTGGGCGGGGATTTCTCAGCTGATTGCAAAACTCGCCTTTAATAAACATTGGTCTTAAAATATAATGACAATTATATTTTTCTATGATTAACTAATTTGCTTGATTGACATATTTCATTACCTACATCTTCTGACAATAATTTCGGGTAATTGCTACTAGGTGCCGCCACGGTGGTCTAGCGGTCAGAACACTAGCCTTGTAATGCTGGGGTCCCGGGTTCAATTCCCGGTGGTGCTCAGATTTATAACTTGTGTTGGGCAAGGCCGTGGTCTAGGCAACACGGAGTTTTCCTCCGTGGCATCCCAACAATTTCTCCATTCACACACAGAAGATGGCAATGGCAAACCACTTCTGGATCATCTGCCAAGAACGTATATGAACAGGTCCCAGTCCGAGAAAAGGATGGAAGGATCCTGTTCATATGGACCTGTCGTCAGACAGAACACTAATAATAATAAAATTGCCACTAAACAGTTCGTTACGTCAACTTGCAGACAGAAGTGAAATTCTCGCCTGATGTAAAGAGACTGAAAGAACAAAATGTCTTGTAATTTAGCGCTGGAGTGGACCAGAGGACGCGCTGAACGGTGTTGGTAGGTAGCTGGGTGTTAGGCGCTACGTCTATCTAGCCATAGCATGGGACCCGTCAAGGTATATAATGGTCACGGAAGGCTGAGTGTGGGTTCGGGTGGATTCTCCCCCGCCCTTCCAATAGTACAACGCTTTGCACTCAATAGAGATTGCATTGCTCAAGTAAGGGATTGTTTTCCAGCAGTGGGTCGCCATGTGCAGGCTTCTATTGGTGCAATGCGATTTACTGCTGTTCTAATGCAAGGTGTAATTTTATAATTGTGGGTCCCGTCTTTCTTGAAGGATTACGAATTAGTCGGTCCTGAGTATTTCCAAGGCACACTGCCATTAATGGGGGGTCCTTACTAACATTAGGACTCTTTGATTCATTCCGTCAGTATCTAGCGTCTTCGTATTCGGGAAGCACAGGTTGGAATCTGGGACTTAAGACCAGTTATCCTGATTGAGGAATTTTGTGACTTTGCTTAGTTCCTTGAAGAAAATCATTGGATTAAATAAATAGTTAACTCCGTGAAACAGAGACCTTCTTAAGAAGCTAATATTAAGCTTATCTGATTATCTGGTAAAGAATGCGCTGCCTTTTATGCGAACTAAAGTTTCATTATAGTCTTCACTAAATCCCGCCACCGGTCCTTGGTCCTTGTCCTTAGCCGGATGAATCCTGTCCATCTCATTCTATTCGATTTGATAATTGTTATAATATCTGGCCAACATTACAAATTATCACGAAATTAAAAATTATCGGATTGTTTTTAAACAAAGCTACGATCGATTCTTTCTGCAGTTTTAATAATTTTCAATCATATATTAGATTCTATACACATAATACGTGCAGTTAATAGACTAGTATTTAATCAATATTTGTCAAATTGAAGCTGCAGATGAAAAATCGGTTTGTATAAGGCTTCTTAATTAATTGTCAGGCATCTGTTTGCTACAATATTTAAATCTGTACTCAAAATAAACTACAGTAGGAGTGGAAACTGCCATAAGCGTTTTAAAAAAATGATTTAAAGTTGTCATCAGTGAATGCGGATTTATTTCTATGTGACGTTGTGTTATCTTCAAATGTCACGGATTAAAGTTGAAAACCGATCACGAAAGTCAAAAACACTTTTGGGGCCCAGTACGCCACCAATCAAATGGGTAATGGAGGCTCTGTCTTTGGGGATATGTCAGCCGGAACCTGAAACTGACAACTCATTTCCATATCATACTGAAGTTAAGGATATATGAAGGCTTTGCCTATGCTAGGTTTGTGTTAAATATTCTTGGGCGCGTAGAGAAGCAGAGTTATATTCCAGTCTTCAATTCCTCAGAAACTTCAAATTGAACGCGTTAGCTTATACTGCTATAAAATATACCATCAAAGCATTACATTTCACCTTTGACACCTGGCTGACCTGGTTTCAGGTCATTGAAACTTGTGCTCACGTTTTAATGAAGCGATCCAATCACCTGTTGTTGAAAGCTTCATTGTTGGTGTCTGAAACCCAACATTGTAAGCTTATTTTTATAATGAGCTAGAATTACATCCCGTTCAACTAATTTAATGTGAATCATTAATTAAATATTCATTTTAACTGGAATACGTAATTGGATTATCGACTCATGAACAACCACGTCACGTTTACAATGCATTTATCAAACTCTTTAAATTAATGAGAGGTTAACGTATGAAAGTAGTTCACAATCTATTTATTTTTAATAATTCTCGGTTTACCGTACATATTAACCATTTCTTTATCTCATCGTCGGTATATGAATTCAGTAGCTGATATATATTTATTATAAAACGTAATAAATGTATATAGGCCTGTTATGGGACACTTTGTATAATGATTTATTTTTTGCGTAATATAATAATTTCTGTGCTACACACAGTGAAGTTATTCTTCCATTGACAGAAACGTGATTCTGCAAGGAAAAATCAGCTAATTTTACCTTGAGGTATATAATATACAAATGTCGAGATTAATCTTTACGTATATCAGACTTATTGACTGGTTTATCGGAACTTATCTTATTTATCAGAGTTGGGTGTAATTTTAAATATCACCACTCTGCAAAGTGAGAACTTATTCCGACGATGGCACGCACAAACAGACATCAAAGAAGTAAGGATGAGATGCGATGCTTGAGTGGATGAGTCCCAATGTGCAGATAATGGGACACGGACAAACTTCCATTCTTCCGTAGCGTTTGGACACTGAATTACTACACAGAATCCTACACGACGTCTTCGCTAAATTACATACTGCACTCCTTCCGACAATCGAAAGAGGATTCTAGTTCTAATGCCTTACAGGAAAACGTCTTAACGTTGATTACACTGCGTCTGCCAGCCGAAGACTTAGAGCAGGTATTTTCGTAATAAACCCATCTACAAATCACAGAAGTAGTTTTACTAGGCCCACAAAGTTGGGGGTGGTAATGAGGCGCGCATATTAATTAAAACTCTGAGCTAAAGACCGATCTAAGTACCAAATCCGATAGGAAAGCAATTATATAAATTAATAAACCAATTTTATTAACAATTATACTTTCTCTTAAGTTTTATGTCATTAAATGAGGTAGGAGAATATGTTTATAGCAACTCCGCGCACAGAAGAGATAAAAAATGTACACAAAATTTCAAATTAAATCCGATAGGAAAGAGACTGCTTGGGAGACCTAAGCGTGGATGGATTGTAGTCTACTCAGATCGACTTTAGAGTAATAGGAAGTCAGAACGTGTACTGAATTAATATCAGGATACGGTTCAATGAAAATGATAAAAAACCTTTGATTCCGTCAGAGGCTAACAATTTTTTGATAGACTAAAGGACTATTATTATCTTCTGATGAAAGACTCTGATTCCCGGAGTTGGCTGGTTAATAACAAAAATAACATTTTTATCGATAACGATAAAAATAAGCATTTTCGAGAAAATTCCGTGTTAATTTTATTTAAGAACATTCTTACTTAATAATACTATATAAAAATCAGTTCTTGTATTTATGTGCTTTACAAAGGAAACAAGGCCAACTACAGCCAAGTGTTAAAAACAACGAAACAAGATACTCTAGAAAGCAAATAATATTTTAAAAGATCAACAAAATTATCATATCTACGATATAAAACCTGCAATATATGGATATAGTAGAGAGCAGAAAATTTAAGTGTGCATGTTATCATAAAATGCTTGTAAGAAAATAAAATCTTTGTTGAAATGCCAATATCCGCGCAAACAGTGCTGGGAGCAGAATTACGTCTACCCGAGGAATTGACCTTGAAATTCTAATAAATGTTGAACAGTAATATGAGCGGTAATAAAGTAATGTACAGATCTGAAATAATGCAAGTAAACGAGTAGCAGACACCTAAATTCTTCAAGGTCAGGGAAGGACTTCACTTCCCTTACTGTTCGGCTTAAAGACGTCACTAAAGTATTGTTAGTTTCGCTACGATGCGAGTTCGGATCTGTCTTCACTCGCCTGATCTCAGCTTTTCGTGTTGAAACGACATACGCTCTTTCTGTGACCTTGAAATGTGCAATTTGGTGTCGGCTACTATTCTGCCGACATAAACTCAAACCACAACCGGTACTTAACGAAAATTAATGTTGACTGTTACATGAAACCGGCCCGCATAAACTGATAAACCTAACAGAAGCAAGTAAACCACCATGTTTTATAGCTAATGCTGGTATAAACACAAACCACAACTGGTAATTAACGAAAGAGAATGTATGTTATATGAAGCCAGCCCAAACAAACCTAAACGAAATACAAGTATACTCCATGTAACATGTTATGGCCAGGGAATACGGAATCTTGTAAAATTCTGTATCTCTCTTTGCACGGAATGTAATAAAGATATTAAAGTCAACACCGTGGTGAAGGAAAATATACATACCTGCAGGTCAAAGCAGGTGGAAGATAAGCATTTTACGAGTGACGATAGGAATTTGTACTTTGGCAAATGTTGTCAGGTTTATGTAATCAAAGGAGATGAGATTGCTAGGACATTTGCATTCATGCTACATGTCTTGCTCATTTCACCATCATTGATTTCATCACCATAATAATATTGGAAGCTTCTTTGTTTTATCTTACTAAGGCACATATCACACATTTTCTTTCTTATTCTTCTGAATGTTGCTTTAAACAAATATTCTACCTAATCTTATATTACTATTTAGTACATTGTTGTTGTTGTTGTGTTTTTTATATCCTTGCGAATTAGTTACGCTGATCTGTTTCGACTCAATGAATTTGAGAATACTTTCGTGATATTACTGGAAGCCTAATCAGGCTAACATAGGAACTCTGATATTTCAAAGACAAAGAAAGACTCTTGCAAATATAAATTTCACCACTGGGATTCGAACTAGTTATCTCAGAATTAACGCTGTTAATGTATGTTACTCAGTTGTATTTTTGTACTATATATTTAGTTTATTAAAGTTAAAATTATGAGTAACATTGCCTACTAAAATTTAGTGGGGAGTCGAAAAATATTTTTTTAAGATGTTTTATTACAGAATCTTTATTCGTTTGAAATTAAATCGTTTATAACGTAAGCCATTGCCTGTAACATTTGTTAGGCTACGCGCATTTTGTACGCCACATTTTCTAATTTTCGAAACAGACAAACATTGCTTAAAGGTCCTTAATTATCTTTAATTTATCTTTTTATTTTTGGTTTTATCAGAACGAGAAACCCTCTAGCCATAATGTTGCTTAATTTGTTCTGACAGTGGATTTTGTTTTTAAAATATTTGAACAAATTCCTTACTGCCCTCACAAATATTACTAAGTCACACTGCGTAACTGGATGCAAAGCATAAGGGTCATGCCCTACTATTTTGCTGTGGGGTGCTAGCGAATCTAAATTGGAGAGAGTTTGGGGAAATTGGTGAGGGGTGCAGTGGATGGTAATTGGTCATCCCGTGTGATTTAGGTGCGGTATCAGATGTGCTGATAATTAACACCCTCTCCTGCAATTACACATCCACATGACGCACAGACTCGTGTGGCAAGCACAGTTGAGTTAGCACAAGAAGAGTATCACATTTTTAGTCTGCTTTATAATCAGAAAAGGCGAATCGCTTGGGACTTCACGGCATATTTGTGTTTAAAAAAATGTGTTGCTTTAACTTCTGTGTCCACGTTTGTTTAATTTTGTTTTTTGCTTAAGAAACTAATTACTTTAGAATAAATCGATAAATTCTAATAACATGTGGTATGCTTATCATATATGACATCATACTTATGGCGTTTTAGCCCTGATAATGGGGAAAGCAAGCACCTCTGAAACGTCAGTAAACTTCTGTCAAACTTCACTGAAGAAATTACCCGAAGATAGCTATCTTGAAGAAAATTCGAGGATATTTTATGATGAATAGAAGAAAATGTCTTGCTGGGCAGAGTGGAAATATTACAGACAAATTGACACATCACCCCCTGGTAATTTTTATTGGTACCGGTACTGAGCGGAAAGTAACTTCATGTAGAAGTGTATTAAAACTTTTCGGTCCCATAAGATTTAATGATCAAACTTGAGGTCAATAAATTGCAAAACACTATGACAAATCTCGCTTCAGAATTTTGTCATCAAAATGGTATATGCGTAAGAGGGAAAGAGTTTTAATTGAGTTTCTGTCTGTGGGAATCATTCCCAATAGACTAAAATATACACCATGTGCGGATTCCACGATTACCACACGACGTTGTTAATACAAGAAAAAAAGTTATTTTTTTAGAGAGAGGGAGACCACAACGGAGTACGAAGATTTCTGTCTTCTGGGTTGTTGCGCCGTGTAGTCTGGTAGATGTTAACCAACGTTTCAGAGGTCATACTGCCTCCGTCATCAGGGCGATGAAGATTTCTGTCTTCTGGGTTGTTGCGTTGTGTAGTCTGGTAGATGTTTACCAACGTTTCGGAGGTCATACTGCCTCCATCATCAGGGCGATGAGAATGAAGATTTCTGTCTTCTGGGTTGTTGCACCGTGTAGTCTGGCCGATGTTTACCAACGTTTCAGAGGTCATACTGCCTCCGTCATCAGAGTATGAAGATTTCTGTCTTCTGGGTTGTTGCGCCGTGTAGTCTGGTAGATGTCCACCAGCGTTTCGGAGGTCATACTGCCTCCATCATCAGGGCGATGAATGGAGTTATCGGTGAAGAATTTGTTTTCTTGGTCCTTCAACTTGTTTAAGTCCCTTCAGAGGAAATGTGGAAAATATTGAGTTAAATACACATCGTTTAATTCTATTGGTGAGTTATGCAGTGTTTTTAAACCTGAAGGAATGTGGGAAAATTTCTGTGTAGTATTTGAATTTTTCTTTATCCTACTGCTATTATTTGCGTTGAATCTCATTTGGACGATCAACAAATAAAAATCTTAACGCCTACGTGTGAAAGTTAAGCTATGTTTATAGTAATGAGTCACTCAGATTATTTAAGGATGCTGCACTAACAATAGCATTGTTCAGAGTCGAGAAAATTATTTTTAATAGGAAAATAATTGGAGTAGATCTGATTGTGGATGATCCCATGGTACTTTATTCTCTAGATGACACTGAGAAACGCAAAGAACTTTTGTGGAATTGATTTCATTTTGTTGCATTTGCTTTAGATAATGTAGCACATTACTAACAAGTCCTTTGGATTTAAAACAGACTTTATTTTCGCTGTTGTTATAAAAATACTGCATAATAGTAGAAAAACGCCACTATTCAACTCCAGTACTTTGAATAGCTATCATATGTTTTGTTTAAATTTGTTCCGTCAACGAAGACTACGCTGTGTTCATTATCATCAATTCTGTGGGAACAAGCCATGCGAAAATTCACCTTTTAGATTTCCGGTATAGATTTGCAACAGCGTGTTTGATACACAACATAACCTATCTCTTTGTACAGGGCATGGAATCTACCCACGCATTTGTGAAGTGTTGCGAGAAATTTTACCTCCTGGAAAGTTAAAAAAAAGCACCTATTTTCAGTTCACTCTTTGTTTTATTGTTCCAACATGCAAATGCTAAGCATTAATTTTATTCGTCTCTCAGATACATTTTACACAACAGTTCCCCCCCCCCAAATATATAGATACATAATTAAATTTGTGTATGTATGTGAGCATGTTCGTTTCTATATCGAAAAGGGAAGAACCGATTTGACTTAAATTTGGCATATTTATGCCTTAAAACCAAGCGGAGATATGGAGATTATAGAAAAGTCAAAACATAGAGAAATGCCCCGGGATCTAGTTTAGGTGAGAGTGATTTTTTTTACTCGGAAAGTAAGCAAAACGGAAGAGTGAAGCTAGTACCAAAGTTTATCAACTCAAATAAACTTAACCTAACCTAACCTAACCTAACCTAACCTAACCTAACCTAACCTAACCTAACCTAACCTATCCTAACCTAACCTAACCTAACCTAACCTAACTTAACCTAACCTAACCTAACCTAACCTAACCTAACCTATCCTAACCTAACCTAACCTAACCTAACCTATCCTAACCTAACCTAACCTAACCTAACCTAACCTAACCTAACCTAACCTAACCTAACCTAAACAAAACTGGACAAACCTAAACAATCCTGGCAGGACTCGACGTATCTATATGCAGGCGAATTCGATGAACAAGGATAACTTACTTTGTAGTGTTTCTGGGCCCAAATGTCTTCCTTTAAAAAACATTAGTTTTCCTGAAGACGTTTTTAGTGAATTCCCGATTGGACTCTAAGAAAGATTTGACTCACTTGCTGCCTTCACCAAGGCGTTGAATAGTCGCCCTGATGATGGAAGCAGCCAGGGCCTGTGAAATATTGGTAAACGTCTACCAGAATACACGGTGCAGCAACCCACTAGACAGTCATCATCTGAAACCCGAGTTTTATGTAAATATAATAATCGGCCGCGTTGCAGAATCAGGATTTTAATATTGAGATTTAGGCTCCAAAAAATAATATAAAATGAAGAAAAAATATTGAAGCCTAAGTAGGCGTATGAAACATACCGGGGAATCTGTAATTTAAATTAGAATTTATTTTCTCTGAGTTCATGAGAATATTTTTGACGCTTCCAAATAGAAAACAGTAACCGCGCTCAAAGACAACTTAAAATTCGTATCTTTGTCACTTGTGTTGGTTAGCAGTCTCGGTGTTCCTACAGACGTCATCCGCCATTTTTTAATCTAGCAACTCCTTTTAGCCACCCCTTACTGGCTCTCTTTCTTGTTTTATATCATCCCTTAAAGTCACCGCCTCCATATTTCAGGTTTTGATTGGAGATCACCAGTTCCTATCCAGGTGATGACACGACCCTAATAATGAAATGGAAATTACCTTCCCTTGCAACAAGTGCATAATGAAACAATATGCCATTCCGTGTCTTCCACTCTCCCATCACAGTTTGCATATAGTCAACGTATATTAAACAATAGAAGGCAGATTGAGAGGAAAACTGATCTAAGTCAGTTTGTAATTTAGCAATGTCAAAGTAATGGAAGTGATTTGGGTGTGAGTTCGCTAGCAAATCATATTAGAACCCATGTGGTTAATTAAACCTAAAATTGTTAAACTAGAAATGTGATTCAGTAGTATAGTATCTTGATGTCTACACTAATTATTTTCACGTACAACTAACGTCATTATCACACACGAATCAATTATTTTAAGTCCCACTTACAATGTTTAGGAAGTGTCCACTGATTTATATACTTTTCTGTGAACTTCGTGTTTGGACTATAAATAATCTTCACGTTTATTAATTAAAAGTAACTTGAATTAGTATTTTATTTTCAGTAAAATATTAAATCTTAAAAGTATGTTCAAAACGATGTTTTTATATATAATGTGAAATGACAGCCAGTGTGGACTACACCAGGAAAATTTACTCACAATTCGTCACAGTACAGAAAAACACAATGGAAGTAGGAAAATTATAAAATACCACACCGAGTAACTCGTCGACTTGAAGATGGAGGCAGGAAGTACCTCTGAAACGTCGGTAAATTTCTACGAGACTGTACTATGCGGTGTCCCAGAAGACAGTCATCTTAAAATTATATTTTTTTTTTGGCAACGAAGCTGAAAAAAAAATTGTAAAATATTTGTCATAAAAATGTATTCGGAGTTTTGTGATATGCAGTTAGCTTTTATCATTTCTGCGCTCAACTTCAAAATGAAACACGACCAAAATAACAAAGAGTAGACATATAAAAAAGAGGGAAAGAGAATGGTAATTTCTGCGTTTTGCATCTGCTTACACGTTTCACTGAATGTGTTCATGGCCCAGCATTTAGCACAAAAAAAACAAACAAAAGCGATAGTGAATTGTTTTGTCACAGGCTAAAATGCTGGAACTTACGGGCCGCGGGGGTGGGGTGGGGTGGGGGACGTACAACCTATACACCCTGAGTAATGATAGTATCAGCAACAGTAATAGTACGTGCGCATAATAGTAGTAAGAACAATAATAACATTTGCAGAACATAAAATTTTGGAAATACTTTTGGTAAAATTCAGGTCACGATCTTGTCATCTCGTCTCGTATCAAAAAGCATATACCGCTGTAATTTAGCGTGGTTTTGTATTAGAGACAATTTGAGTCTCTTATTATAATGGAGTGATGAGAGTGCCATATAAAATGTTAATAAAACATTAAGAAATAGACTCTTGGTAGACATTGACGTAGGTGGAGGTATAATATTACTTTGGGTCTTAATGAAGTAGACTGAACTCATTTGTCTCAATATAATGACCCGTAGCGAACTCTTGTAGATAAAAGATGAAGGATGTGTTATTAGCTAAGCGGGGGGTCTGCATGTTTGTTTGCATGCATTTATGCATGTAATGTATTTATGCGTGTATGAATATATGTTGTTTCTAACTCAGTCACACTACAGGTACGTTGCACAGAGCTTGAAATTAATTTTACTCAAAGATATTCATATCATCGAAAGAAAAACTTCTGTAGTCACAGACGGTAACTAGAGATATATTTTATGTTATATCTGAGTAGGTTTTACAAAGAGCTATATAGTACGCAAGATTAATACGTTTTTTCCTTCCTTAATACAAACCACGCCATCGAATCATTTTATATATCAATAATGAAATATTTTAACTTTATTCGTGAGATTGAAGGAAAAATCACAGATTTGATTTTTATTGTATGTCAATTCTGATGCTATTAGTAATCATAGATATAATAATAATAATAATAATAACAATAATGACAATGTAAATGGTTTATATTTTAAATACATATTATTTTTCATATCAGTTTCAACACCGTCAGAATAAACCCCAGCAAATGAAGGGAGCCTCAGGCGAAATTTTTATTTTTTAAAGAAACTTTCTTGAGTACTGTAACTACTTCACAGAAAATAGATAATTGCAAAAGTTGTGAGCATGGTACAGTTCTAGGAACGATAAATCCTCAGCCACAAACCCTGCTTATATAAACCTGCTGTTTGTGACAACTTTATTTTTCTAAGTTTATTAATAACCGGTCTTTCAGTTTTCAATTCCTTTTATATATATAGCAAAATTTAATTGCATCAGTTTGAATAACCGTCAAAAACTAATTATCAAGGCATGTTTTATCTTGAAACTGAATTTTAAAACAGGGATCTGTATCTTTTGTTACAAATCACTTACAAAAATAATTATTCGTTAAATATAGTAGCCCAAGTTTTGTATCAGCAAACTGTCGTATCTCTAACATAATTCTGGGATGTTCCACCGCCTAATCTTTTATGAACTGACCGACGTTTCAGATGCGTTTACTGCCCCCGTCACCAGGACGAAGTATCCCGTCCGCTTTTACAGATATTAACAGGCCTATATTACTGAACGAATTTGTATCAATCATTTGCATATTACAATTATTCACTTCACTGCTTCCCTTTGTCTACGAGAGATTGGCTGATCTGTATTTTAGTACGTTTAGAAATCATCTTTCCAATATATAAATTCTAACACTCTGAAGACGAAGGTCGTCTGATTACTTTTCGATTTCAGTTCGTACCTCAAAGTAAACAAACTATTTCACCATTAGAAGAATCAGATGTTTAAAACTGTTTAAATGAATTAAACGAAACACATAAATACACTCTGTGGGTAAAATGCAGAGTTATTGATTATTATTTTAAGGTGTCACACTACGGTGCTGTAATAAGTTAATTTATTATTGTTCCATTTGTTATGCACAAGATAAATTAATTATAAATGTAACAAGAATCCAAGGCCCTTCCTTTAAACGGTCTGAATGCGATGTAGAATACTTACCATAGGAAGTTGAATAAAATTTGTCTCTAGAATTTTCCAGAGCGCTGTATATTTAAAGAGCGCACATAGATGTCAGTAGCTGAATTACAGTTTAAATTTATGTAGGTCTATATATAGGATTACAAACTAACCTCACTTAGAATATATTTCACCGAAAATATATAAATGAAACACATTGTTAATTTTGTGAGTCACATTTTTTGTACTTTCGTCGTGTTGCATTCTATATTTAATTAAATTCTAGATATGCCTACTATCATTGTTTAATAGAAATGTAATATTTATGTCCTTAAATAGATTTTATTATTATATTTTATAACCTATAGATATTAGTAAGTACAGGAGAAGATAAATGACATAGAAAGTATATGTAATCTGGTAGTTTCTTTATGAAATTACGGATTTATAAAATTTGTAATAATATTGTAATTTTATCCACCTCTTTATTCTATTAAAATGTCACACCACTGTTTAATCTCGAGTTATTATTCGACAGGATTTTCTAATCACAATATTCCTCTATGCGTACCTGTTTTTATATTTTTTGTGGGTGATTTTCAAATCATGTGTTTATTTTTATTGGACTACGTCAATCATAAATAATAAATGATAAATGTATAAATGATGAACAGTGAGTTATTAATTTATAACTAAGGGTACACATCAAAATGTAATAATAATAATGGACGTGGAACTTGGTAGAGTGCTGTGTGAACATTTTCGAAGACAAAGGCAGAAATAATTTGTGAGTGTTTTATTAATATCAATGTGAAACAATGTCGCCTAAGTCAGCAGCCGGTATCTCTGACATCAGTACTCTTGTGTTCCTGTGATAAACAAAGACAATTTTCTTAAGCAACGTTAATGATCATTGTAATGGTGAAGCACGTACGTGAACTCCACGTGCGTTGAGAATGTGCGTTCTAAACGAAACTTAAATAGAATTAATGGATTATTAGCCATATTGAAAGCACCAAACATTCTAAAGAAGTAATTATTTGTGATGACTGATTGTCATACAGTGGTGTACATCGGTTATAACTTGTGCTGTGTGTAAGAACACAAAATCACATTCCAAATCCCGAATGCGTTTGAAATATTCACGAAGGAAACAAGTTGAATGCAAAGCAGGATTTAAACTGGAACAGTAAATATGTTTCTTCTCCTATCTTAAAATTTGCTTTACAAACTAAGCTTTTAAAAGCGTTTTTAGAGTCCACGCTTTTATATTTTTTTGAATGCGAACGAAAGACAAAACACATCTTTTTATCTTGTTACATTCTTATAAATGGGTAATGTACGCCGTTTTCAAGTAAAGAGCATTCTTTCAAAACCTTATCTAATTATGTTTAATCACGGAGTAAGAACCAGGGGGGCCAGTACTAAGAGCTTTAAGTACGTTCATAACCCTCACTTCCATTTACAAAATGTAAAGATTTTCCCTCAGAGACTCCAATGAGAAGGCGCTTTGTGACGATTATCCTGCTAGTGGGAGCCTTGTTTCTCTACTACAGAATATTGGCCACATTAACCGTGTTAATGAACACGATCGAAACTCCCCCTGTCCCCCCCCCCCCCCACCGGTATGTAGGGGGAATTACACCCTTGATAACTAGGCAGCGCCTCAAGCACGGATGGGCAGGCAGTCTCCCCTTGCGAGATATGCCACTTTCATAACAGCAGCTTTAGCACTTGGATATTTTGTTTTAACTTTACGCTAGTTTATTTATCCTCCGGTTTGCTATGAAGTCTCCAAAAATGTTTCCTCTCGTCAACTTTTTCCTCATGACCAGCTCAGTTGATTCTCGCTATCAACTTCAACACAGTTTTTCCATTATAACAATTACGAAAGATTTACCTGACATTTTCCGAGTGAACTCCTTAACTATTCTAGATCTTCTGGTCCTTGTATGTTCTGACTGGGATAAGCTGTAACGTGTTCCCGCTCACTAAGCGTTTAATCGCGTTAATAATAGTCACTGGAGTATAAATAATCATGTTTCTTGGTACCTGATCGTATCCCATAACGCTGTAATTGGAATGTCAAACAATGATATAAGTAAATAGTCCTTGGGTGAGTTTAGACTCGTAACTCAGTATTGTTTGCGTAGTGAAATCTGAGAGGTTACGATAAGCCAAAGATGTGCTTCTGATGGGGGAGAATTTTTATGGGAAGTGTAATGAATGTCGTGAAGTATCTTACGGAGGGAGATTTTTATGGCTCGGGACAGGCTTTTGGTAACAGTGGTTTTGAGTTCCACTTGCATATATTTGGTTTTGCTAAAAACAGAAGGTATATGTCTACAGATTTTGAAAATTCCATCGTCTCAAGTCTTGTATTTGAACAGGTTAAAACACTTATGAGCCTACTCTATGAATTGAATCATATTATAAAATTCCTTTCTTGAAAAATTTTCTCTCTTGACAAAAAAGAAGTTAGGCTTTTACGAAAACAGTCTTTAAATCATGAAGTTGTCTATCTTCTGTGATTCAATTCATTTATTTAAGTGTTTGCCAACAGCAATAAATTAATAATGAAAAATACTACACAAACAGATTAATTAAAAACATATATGTACAGTATTAAATATAACAGCCAAATTCAGGCAAACCCAAAATAGAAATAATATGCTACGCCTTATAATCCGATAAATGTTTACTGACGTTTCAGAGGTGCTTACTGCCTCCATCATCAGGGCGATTAGTCATTAAAGCAACTTTTAATCAGTTTCTTAACCAGAAATGCAGTTTAACTCAGTTAAATTAATAACATAAATCACCGAACTGTTTATAACTGTTCCATCAGCACGTCAGCAGAAAATATAATTCATTACCAATGTATAGGACCGTTATAACGTCTAACAGTTGGTGTGTGTGTGAAACAGAAATCTAGAATTATAAATAATGCTCTCATGTCTCACTAATATAAAGCGTAATCCTCATCACGAATTTTCGAACTATGTAAATAGTAAAATCCCTCTAGTAACCTCGGCGAATGTACAGACACATTTAGGTTCATGTTCTGAACGTGCCCGAAGTGATGCAACGTGATCGAGGGGGATGTCTCGTGGCTAAAGTAGCGAAACATAGCAAAAGAGACCACAGCTGAAACAAATACAACTCAAACAGCCTTTGTACAGGGGGATAAGCCCATTTGAGAAGAGGGGAATTTTACCAAAGAAATGCCGCGGAGAATCTTAATTTTGTAATGTATTATTCTCGCCCACCATTTCAGTCCTATGAGCCGGGATAGCTCAGTCAGTATAGTGACTAGCTACGGGCTGGACGACCGAGGTTCGATCCCCGACGGGGGCAGAGGACTTTTCCTCTAGCCTCTGCGTCCAGACCGGCTCTGGGGCCCACCCAGCCTCCTCTACAATGGGTACCGGGGTCCTTTCCCGGGGGTAAAGCCGGCCTGGGCGTGATGCTGACCACTCACCCCCATCTAGTGCCGAGGTCAAGGAAGAGAGGAGCTATACCTCCTCTCCCCCTAAACGCCTACATGGCGTATAGCGGGACAAACTTTACTTTACTTACGATTTCATTCCTGGTACGCATATTAGGACGCCGTTCTGACTAGATGTATTTAACTTGAATAAATCTGTATTAGACTATTTAAGACAGAATTTTTTTTAAGATTTCTGTCTCCTGGGTTGTTGCGCCGTGTAGGCTGGTAGAAGTTTACCGACGTTTCGGAGATCCTTGCCTGGTTGGGCGCGCGGCTTACTTATAGCCCTGTTCACGGAGGTAGACATAATCCAGACTCACCGCCGTGCAAACCTCAATTTCTGCTTGATAAGATATCGTTTGTGAACTGACGTTTCAGAGGAATTTACTGCTTCCATCATCAGATTATACAGAGCGATATCCCAGAAGACGGTCGTCTTAAGAAGAAACATTACAGGTTTTTTAACGTTTGTCATGAAACTTGAAGTTTCACTGCTACGTTATGACCCTTACGCGAAATTGTCGGGGTTCTTAATTTGTATTCCTCAATATATACGGCTGATAGGAAAGAGAAACATGGAAGAGGAAAGTTCTTTGCAGGTTAAGTATATGTAAATTCTATTACAAAGAAGGAGCACTTGCAAGGGTTACGCCCTGAGAGAGATATGAAGCATGTGTTCCGTTCTCAGGCTGAATGCTTTCGATGCGCCGTTGGCATTACTCTACTTAAGCTTACTCTAAATCCTTATTGAAGAAATAGTCTTTACTGTCCCTCTGTTCGCTCAAATCAAGTGTCGATTTAAAAAAAAGACGGCATATTTAAAAAAATGTTTTTATTGAACACTTTAAAGCCTGGTAGCACTATTCTTTTATCACCCACCTTAACAATCAAGAACTCTGCATTTTACCAATAATGTGTTTATAGGTTTCTTGTGATTCTTATTGTAAATAGTGATTATTTTCTTAAACTCCGTTAACCAGCTGATCTCTGTAATGTTATTGAGATAAGTTTCTGTGGGTTAATTAAATGAAGTACTTTAAGAAGTGTCTGGTTAGAAGAATTTAGTCTGTTTAACGTGTACGTAAATATTAATTGTATTTGAATATAACAGTTTGTCATTTATCAGGTTGAAAATACGCATGAAACAATTAACATTCTGTCTACAGATACTGAAATTACATTGGTTTCAACACTACATGACTGTATGATTATTTTATTTATTTAGTGTTCTATCTGACGACAGGTCCATATGAACAGGATCCTTCCATCCTTTTCTCGGACTGGGACCTGTTCATATACGTTCTTGGCAGATGATCCAGAAGTGGTTTGCCATTGCCTTCTTCTGTGTGTGAATGGAGTAATTGTTGGGATGCCACGGAGGAAAACTCCGTGTTGCCTAGACCACGGTCTTGCCCAACACAAGTTATAAATCTGAGCAACACCGGGAATTGAACCCGGGACCCCAGGATTACAAGGCCAGCGTTCTAACCGCTAGACCACCGTAGCTACTGTATGATTATAAACAATAATAAAGTCACGACGGCCCCATATATTATCAAACTAATCACGCGTCGTAAATATATCAATTATTGGTGTCTGATTACCGATGGATTATGCATTTCAAAGACGCCTTTCTCTGATCACCATGTTGTTATGACACTTCATCATCAAATTATTCTGTTGTAACTGTGCTTTCAATTTATGTCATTAAACAAATTAGCAGAGGAAGAGACATTTATCAATCTTGACAGTGTATTTACACAGTTTGAAACATAACTAACTAAATAACTCCCTGGTAGCAGAACACATAGGTTCAACACCGACAACACCAAAGTCCGCCACCGGCCACGATCCTAAGCCAACTCCATCCATTTTCCATCCTCATGTTTTTCACCATACAAGACATCAGGCAATATGATACTCCCTCCATACATATGTTAATTAACCTAACAAGTTTCTTTGGTATTTCAGACTCAATTAAAATGTCATACATTACCTCTCTTCTAACTGAGTCATACGCCTTCCTGAAGTCCACAAATAGTTGGTTTACTGCTCCATTATACTCCCACTTTTTCTCTAACATTTGTCGAATGGAAACGATCCGAAAAAAACCAGTTTGTAACATTTCTATCACAAAATCAAATAATTTAGGTAAAGTATCAAATTGTGATCTTTCTAGTTTAGGACTCCGTATAGGTTAGAAATAGCTAAATATAGGGGAAGCAGATTCATCCGAAACTTTGGTAATCACCTACAAACCAAGAAGTTATCACAACTCAGAAAACAACAATCATACTTCTGCCCCCGTTACAACTTGAAGATCGCATAATGTTAAGACATTAACAAATCCATTTTTATTATTATAATGCGTCACAAAGTCGTTCATCGTCGATTTTCATTCTTTACAAAGGAATAATAACTTGTCCTTCGATTGTAAAGGTCTTCACAATTCATAGATATATAAATATTGATTATTTTGTGACGCTGAACACGTGTTGAAAATACTCCTTTTGATGATGGCTCGTGATGTTAAACCTGTATTACCTAAGTACCTACAATTTCCGTTGTATTCAATATCTTCTGACATCTGCCACTGATGTTGCGTCACGCGGTTTCAATTTTAACTCTTACAGATGCGACATTTCATATATATCGAATATACGAATCATCAGTAAAATAGAATCCGTTTGTATGTGTATTTACATTCAGAAACTTTTTAAAAAAAAGTTGGAAAATGTCCATGCTAACCCATACTCATTGTTTTTAAATTTATATAAAGCAAACAGTTTTATTATTAATTCAAAAAGCCTCCGGCCACGAAAGAAATGATGTACTGAATGTACATTTTTTATATACGTAGCTTATATTCAAAACAAACATTTTATAGACAATCGGTAATTTTCCGCGGTGAAGTTATGGACGTATGTGACTGGCGATATAATACATATGCTGTCCACAAATGTAGCTGATGCACAGAATCACCCTCCCGCCCACCCCTTTATAACCCTTACAGTACAACCCTTCAACTCCCTCTTCAACTAGCTACCAGCCCGAACTACGAGCCTGACTTCATTACTGCGCCTAGCCATCCGCGTGATTAAAATTCAAATTAAAACGTACCATATCGCCTGTTCGTCCATCCTGACCATGCCATGGTCTGTCCTGGAACGTATCATAGAGACAGGAGAAAGCCCCAGGATACAGTAGGAAACAGGGCGAGCAAACCAGCACTTCGTATGTCTTTGAATTCTATGCGAGTGTGCATTGCCCTCATGGTTTCTACAGCAACATGGAACATCAGTAAATGTACATTTTATTTACGCAGAGAAAAAAATAAGCATATATTTATGTCTCATCACCAACATACAGGATAAAATCATGTTGCAAGTATAGTTAATGACTACTCTGAAAATGTTGATCTTCTGGGTTGGAACGCCGTAGGTGAGCCTGCATACCAACATTTAGGAGTAACATTACTGTGTTCATATTCGGTCCTTGAAGATGAGAAATAAATAACGTTTGGTAAAAAAAATTCTGTGCAAAATTTATTCGAGCTCTGTTTGGTAATTTCTCGAGGTGAAACGTGCAGATAGGCCATTATTTTCATGATAGGAACAACTTCGTGTATAACTTCGGCTATTGGTGATAACTCGCGTTGATTATTGAAGGCATTCTGACTTTTCATCAAATATTTCAATAGCTATTTTTAGAGTTAGGATGAAAATTTTTGGAACAATTAGAATAATTTTTAATAATAGAAAATGGCTATTTCCGAGTTGGTGGTTACGCATTAAGCCCCGACCGATAAAAACGTAAATGTTCTATGTCACAATATTTCCCCCCTCATTAAGACCAGAGGGATTGCATAATAACTTAGAACATTTTGTTTTTATGGCGGGAACGATGAACTGCTAGCCCGATAAAGGATCAAGCTTGGATCTTCGTAAGAGAATGAAGTATAAAAATGTAGGAAATCTTTCGAAGGCACCTAGTTACGACAACGGTAGGTCTGCGTAAGGTTTACGAGAGAGTTGGTGACTTTCTTTGTTCCTGGCGGTTCCCCGCAGTGCAAGCTCAACAAATTAGCACAATCACTGAAACGAGTCGTAAATGACCTTTACTGCAATAAGACTTTGAACAGCAAAAAGGAAGGAAGGAAGGAAGGAAGGAAAAGTTGCTGTAAAGTCCCATCAACGCTCTTGTACTCTTTCATCACGTTACAGGTTGATTTGAGGCAGTGTTCAGGAAGAGAATAAAGGTCCTTTACAACACGAGACCGATTTCAGTGCAGTTAAACGAATCAGAAAGGCGAGATGAACAAAGAAAGATAAATTTGTAAGTCGTTACGACGGACAATCATCTAAATTTAATCAATGAAATGGTCTCGTATGGACATAGTATCAACTACACACATTCTTTGAAGACGTAGCTAGGTCTACACGATACATATGAATATTCAGTCCGTACCGCAAAGAAAACACAAGACTTCACCATTACAAAGATCAACTGGTTAACGCTGTTTGACGAAATAATCGCTGTTTATGATGAATCACGAAAAGAAATTATGTGAACTTAATGTGGAATTATGGATTATTAAAGCAGGCGGTACATATATTTACCACTTAATGAGTTTCTGAAGTTGTCCGATATCGTGGAGCAGGAATGGGGGAACAGAAAGACTGGTCTAAAACAGTGGTATTCAACCTTTTTCGTTCGCGTAACCCCAGATATAATTTCTCTTCAAATTTGTACCCCCAAAGTTGTTGGTGTATAATTCAAGTTATACATAGTATATAATCTACATCTAAAATAAATTAAATAAATTACATTACTGATTATTCAGTATTTATCATAAAATAATATACATATTTTTTTAAATTTCACGTACCCCCTAAGATGTCTTCGCGTACCCCCAGATATAATTTCTCTTCAACTTTGTACCCCCAAAGTTGTTGGTGTATAATTCAAGTTATACATAGTATATAATCTACATATAAAATAAATTAAATAAATTACATTACTGATTATTCAGTGTTTATCATAAAATAATATATGTTTTTTTTTTTAAATTTCACGTACCCCCTAAGATGTCTTCGCGTACCTCAGGTTGAATACCACTGGTCTAGAAAGATTACTAGAAAAGACGTGAATTCAGACTGTGTAAACTCTGTTAAATTTTAACTTGATGTTTAAAATTATTTTCTTGAATTTATTATCCTTCATGTCGTGTGTGTGTGTGTGGAATTGTTGCTACTTTTCGCCACTATTTTTTTTCTTTGGCAGAAATCGAAACATTGATATAAAATAAAATTGCTTAGCTCAGTAATGTTCGTCGTTTGAGTTAGGTTTTCGTTTCGCGATGTATACTACAGCCGTTGGCAAACCACACGGCTGTATAAAATACTGTTTCCTTTGAGCAGAAGACATACATAACTGCTGACCTGAGCAAAACGGTACGTTTCTGGATCGTCGATTTCTTGATACACAGTCGTGGTAGCGGGAAAGACTGCCCCAAGACAGCATCTCCATTTCCTTAATGACAGAGAAATTCTTTAAGAAATGGAGAGGTGAAAAAGTTGCGATTGCCACACACTCTAGTGGACAAAAAAGGAGATAAACAGAGATCGAGACGTAAAAGAGAAATAATAATATGATTTAGAAACACGTATAAAAAGGTCTGAGAGATGAAAGGGATAAACGAAGAGAAATATGGGCAATGGCGGACGGATGTAAGTAGCTAGCTACCGGAAGGAATGAGGAGATAAGTAAGAATGTTAAGTAACAAAGTTTAGTAACAAGAAACAAGACTAAGGACATAGTAAAATAGCGTGTAACGATTTGCGCTTATAACAAACAGTAACGCTTTGTTACAGAAACGTTGCCTGTAGCATACCGATCCATTTTCCCAAGTTTCACTCCTAAGCGTAGACTGACGTCTTAAGAGCTTATTAACTTGAGTAGTCTGTATTAAGGTTGGCCACCTTTACGTGCAGTCATACGCTGTACAATGAAAACAATGTCAGATGTCTAATTTAAGGATTCAAGAAATAGCTTTTGTTATCACAATGACTATTAATCTAATTCGAGGTTTCTTACAACACTGAAATAGAAACTACACAATAGGCAGCTAGCGAGTTTCTATTTTAAAGACGTTTTTAGTATACATTCTGAAGATCGTATTTTAAATTAATTAAGACTACTCGTAATTAAGTTACAAGTGGAATATTATTATAACTTAATAGGACGCGGAGACATCGTTTGGTTCGCTATAAATTATAATATTTATTTCCTTTATTTTTTAGACTTATTTATCACACATTCAACATCATATATATATATATATATATATATATATATATATATATATATATATGCGTAAAACGAACGTTACAACGTAATGGGGAAGCAATATTTTGGCAAATTTTACAAAGATTTCCGTCTTCTGGGTTGTTGCGCTGTGTAGTCTGGTCGATGTTTACCAACGTTTCAGAGGTCGTACTGCCTCCGTCATCAGAGTATGAAGATTTCTGTCTTCTGGGTTGTTGCGCCGTGTAGTCTGGTAGATGTTAACCAACGGTTCAGAGGTCATACTGCCTCCGTCATCAGAGTCTGAAGATTTCTGTCTTCTGGGTTGTTGCGCCGTGTAGTCTGGTAGATGTTAACCAACGTTTCGGAGGTCATACTGCATCCGTCATCAGGGCGATGAAGATTTCTGTCTTCTGGGTTGTTGCGCTGTGTAGTCTGGTCGATGTTTACCAACGTTTCAGAGGTCATACTGCCTCCGTCATCAGGGCGATAAGTATGAATATTTCCGTCTTCTGGGTTGTTGCGCTGTGTAGTCTGGTCGATGTTTACCAACGTTTCAGAGGTCATACTGCCTCCGTCATCAGGGCGATGAGTCTGAAGATTTCTGTCTTCTGGGTTGTTGCGCCGTGTAGTCTGGTAGATGTTAACCAACGTTTTGGAGGTCATACTGCATCCGTCATCAGGGCGATGAAGATTTCTGTCTTCTGGGTTGTTGCGCTGTGTAGTCTGGTCGATGTTTACCAACGTTTCAGAGGTCATACTGCCTCCGTCGTCAGAGTATGAAGATTTCTATCTTCTGTGTTGTTGCGCTGTGTAGTCTGGTCGATGTTTACCAACGTTTCAGAGGTCATACTGCCTCCGTCATCAGGGCGACAACCCAGAAGACGGAAATCTCCATACTCACCGCTGTGAGAACCTCAAGTCTTACAAATTTTACAAAATTCGTCCATTCTGTTACGAAGTGCATTTCCTTTTCATAGATATTAGACAGCGATACGTCGACTGGAAACCCCTGTTCAGTGTTGGATTGAAGAGGATATGGCACGAAGGAAAAGCGCTGTAGTTTGGAGGCGGCATTTTGCTTATTGGTGCTTTCTTCAGAGAACAATTTCGTATTCTTGGCTGACATTTCACGTAAAGTGGTCATGATTCGCCATTGCTGAGCGAGAAGAAATGTGCAAGGCAAGTGGAATGAAAGAACAAGAAATATTGCAGAAAGGGGAGAAGATAGTCAATCAGAGAGGTGGAGTAATACGCTCCGCAGAAGTTGAAGAAGGAGGAGAGAGAAAAAGGAAGTATAAAGAAAAGAGGGAATATAGTTTCTGGGAAATTGGGAGGAAAACATTCTGCACGGAGATGAAGGGAAGGAGGGTAGGAACAGCGGAAATGCGATTGGATAGGAAGATGAGTGTAGGCAAAATGCAGAGAAAAAGACGACTGCATTGGCACGAAGGAACTGACGAGGAAGAGCGATCCGGGGTCGAGATTTTCTGCCGAAAGTTCTCGAGACATCATAATCTGAAATGTAACTATCATTCATCTGCCTGAAACTTATGTAAATTGTTCTATAGCTTGCTGCTGAAACTACAGAACTTCCTGTTCTGATATTAATTAAACAAGATGCACTGTGGAAAAACTAGTGATAACTATAGGATGTCTCAAAAAATATATACACAAATATTCAGTGAATGAAATGAAGATATTTTAATAAAATAAACTGTTACATACGTCAGTATTGGCACTTAATGAATTAGTGAATCTGGTGTAGGTGTTCAAAATGGCAGCAATGGGCAACGGATTGAGAAGGAGACACCAAAGTTTTACTGAGTATACATAATTTTGGGACAACCTGCATATATTCACAGTCCTGTGTGAATAAATGGGCTTATAGAAGGTATTCAGAATATTAAACAAAGAAACAAATATGTTGTAACAGGACTGAGCCTTACACGTTGGACGTTAAATGTTATAAATCTGTCATCGATGGTGGATATTGGACGTAATGTTTGATAACACTGGAAAAATACGTAATTACTTAAGTTTGAATAACACTGTGCTAAGAGCGTCTTAAGATGCGTTAATTTAAATATTCCGCGCTTGAAAATAATGAAAACTTAGGTAGAACACTGTACTGAGCTTTAAATTATATTTTTGGTAATGGTAATCAAACAAGTATGTTTCTTTATAAGTCAATAAATATACACCATAATAAAAAGCTTCAAAGCTTGGCTTATAAGCCAAAATGAAATTGTCTTTATTTTTTTTAATTTTGTATGTTTTTTGGTCAAATTTATTTAAAGTGTAGGTTGTTATAGGTGGAGAAGTACAGTCTAAAATTGAATTACTCCGAGAGTTATTTTGTAGAAATATAAGTAATAAATAAACAAATTTAGACACAAAAAATGTACGAGTTAATACAACGTTGTTTGTACTATGAATGTAAAATCCCATACGTACACTGCTAATTGATGCCGGAAGTTTATTGTTATTACGACTCTTAAATACAAAAAAAATTAAATATATTTATTTTGTACAGTCTATACACAAACGTTTGAAGTTTATTGGTGTTGTAAAAATTATATAATATTAAAACATTTTGTTGTGTAAAATATTATATTAGCGCTCTTAATCGTAAATACGATTTTACATTATATTTTTTTTAGCGCTTTTTATTAAAACGACATGTTTCGACGGGTAATACCGTCGTCTTCAGGTTTTTATCAATTTAAAATATTTTAAAAACTATTAGATATTTGATGCAATGTATTAATTAATTGGATCACAAGAAATAACGATATAAGAACTATAACAGTGAACTCATTGTGCATAAACAACATTGACAGTTGATTCAACTTTGTAAACCACTCGCCAATTTGCCACAGTGAAATGATAACGTGGGACTTTATAATACGCTGACGTATTACTTGTTTAGTTTGATTTAGTGTACGTTAAAATATCGAAATGATCGTCAAAGCTAGAAAAATAATTTCTTTTAGTCTGCGTTAATAGGCTATCGTCCAATATACTACCACTATTATTAGCTCCATAGAAAAACAAAGCAACGTTGAATAAAATAGTTGAGGACTGGTTTCCGTTTTGGCAGCAGAGACATCTGTATGTTTACCCCTGACTGATGAAAATGGTTTCCCTTTGTTTTACAACAGCCAGTCCCGCTATTAACATGGGGGCTGATATAACAGCTGTACTGAACTACCTCGGTCGACGCTCGTCTACATCGGAAGCAAGTAGCATTACGTCATTCTTTGTCGATTTACGTCTCAGTATCGATAAAATGAGTTCACTGCGAAACATGCACATGCCACAATGACGACTGATAACCATTCATAATAATTGTATTCTTCTACGTTATTTAACGACTACGCATCGAGTACAACGTTATAAAACTATCATAAATATTCTTATGTAAATTATTATGATTGCCGGGCTTCTGGACTTTGTCCATCGTCTGATGTACGAGGTGCGATCGGAAAGTTTCAAGACTGTGTCAATAGAGGGCGAACCGGATGTAGTACGAGCTTCTGGCTTTAGGGGGTGCGGCCTACATTCATAGTGAATCAGTGTGCCAGCCGGCATCATCGAATTAGCATTTGTTTCTTAGTTACGGGCGTTTAGGTAGTGCATTACACCGACCCTCCTGCGATTTCGGAATGGCGTGTGTATCAAATTTTGCCAAAGACTCGCCAAAACGGCTACGGAAATTTATGAAATGCTAACGCAAGCATTGTTGGGATAGGCTATGGGACCTGTCAGCTGATTCTAAAGGAAGAACTCCACATGCGACGCATCCTGTCTGAGGACCAGAAGCAGAATCGACTTCTCGTTTGTCAGGAGCTCAAAGATCTTGCAAGAACCGACCCCAACTTCCTTTCTAAGCTCCGTGTGACTTCTTCCTCTTCCCAAAGATGAAAATTCAGCTAAAGGGAAGGAGATTTGAGACGATAGAAGAGATTCAGGCAGAATCGCAGATGGTGCTTGACAGGCTGACAAAGAAAGATTTCCAGGGATGCTTCCAGGCTTGGCAGCGGCGCTGGGATCGTTGTGTTCACTCCCAGGGGAACTACTTCGAGGGTGATGGATGAATTTAATACCTGAGATAAGTGTACGGGTTTTTATAGGCGCAGCCTAGAAACTTTCCGATCGCACCTCGTAAAATTACAGGACGTCTCGAGGACTGGATCTGTCCTGTAGCGTCACTGTGAGTGTAATCGATAACAAAATCCTGCACGCCACCTTTCGATACGGGAAGGAATCATTTACTGCTTTGAGGAAACAAATGGTTTGAAGTCACTTTCAGTATTGAAGTGAATCTTTATCAACGAACGTCAGAGCTCAGAGTACTATAATTTCCCTCTTCGTATTCGGTAGGCCACGTTTTAAACCTCTGCCTGGAGACCGACTAACCTCACACGGTTTTCGTGGTTTTTCTCGGTTCTTGCAATAAAAATGAGCGGTCACAAACGAAGACCTGTCGTAGAATTTTTAAATGTATGAAATGAAAATTTAATTCCATGTTTACTGTAATTCGTACAATATTACGTTTGAAAGTTACGGCAGATTACGTTGTCTGATTTCATTCATGTGTGGCTTTTAGGGGACATTATGAAACCTAAACTATGAATTTATGTGAAAAGTCTACAAATGTTTTATTTTTCTCATACATGGTCATGTTTTTTTTATATCTTTGTGCGCTATAATAACATCAAGTTGGATGTCATTGTCTGCGAAAAAACTAAAAGAGTCGCTGACCTGAACAGTCCTCTATTATACCTGAGAGAGTTATTGTTCAAAAAGTGGAGTAATTAACATTTCTAAGCCTCATGATAAATATATTTCCCATCTGCTTCAACAATAGGTAAGTTTTTATTTTTGTATTTATGTATTTCGTATGAGTCTCAGAATAAACAACTATCATTTCCTTAAACAGCGTTAACCAGTTGATGTTTGTAAAGGTGAAAAGTTATGTTTTCTTTGCGGTACGGACTGAATTCTTAAATACTACTTAGACGAGCTGAGACTTCAATTAATGCTGAGATGGTTCCCAAGTTCCAAGTTGCCACTGCATGCTTCTCATGCAGCCCTCCCGATTTAAATTAATCAAAATTTACCACCCCTTAACGCCGTCAAAATTTACCCCCTTCCCCTCAGTAGGAACTTCTAAATTATGTATTAATCCTCCAAATTAATAGCCTCAGATTTCGCTAATACAAAATTTCAAAATTCCGTCTGTTATGCCAATCATCACACTAACGCCTTCACTCTTACTTTATCCTTAACAGAAGGACGAGCGGGCATTGCCTGGGGACCTTCTAGCTATAAGATGTTCTTTCTCCCCCCCCCCCAGATATCGAAGTGTCTCTCACTTCTCCCCCACCAATTTCCTCTTTCTCTCTCTTCTCTGAGACTTCAAAAGGATTAATTAATTTAATAGTCTATAGTAATTCGCTAGTAATAATATCAGATCATATTCATGTTTTCATGTTATTATAAGTACATGTAAGTAATAAAACAATTATTTCAAACACTTGCAAAAATCTACGAAGGAAATACTTCAATAATTTATTGTTTTTGCTGATTACAAAGTAGTTTTATAAGTGGTTTTAGTGCAAGTAACTGTAAACGTGAAACAAATCAAGCTCTTAGATCGCGTTACAGTGTTTAGACTGTACATTTAAGGGGTCTTCCAACTCTAGCGCGGTTTGAATCGGCTTTTTGCAATTCGGTTAAGTAACTAACGCGCATGAGCAGTTCGCTGTGAATTTTGTACTGGATATTAAGTGAATTTATGATTAAATGGCGAGAGAGATGTTTTTGAAAATAATCCTAAAACTTTACGATTAAAAAGACAGGATTTCCTATGATCCGTGAAGAATTGTGTAAATGGTATTAAGACAGACGGTAGAATTGTCAGCGTCATTCTGAATAATGCACAACTGTCTGAGCCCCTTTCGGTGGTAGTTGTATGGCTCTGTATTGGAAAGATCATTTGCATCTTAATTTCTTTTTATTCCTTTGAATTCAATGTCTTGGCTCAGTTTCAAACGACGTCACAGGCAGCGAAAGGAGGATGGAAGGGAGTGGGGTGCGAGAATGTATGGAATTTGGCCATTGCAGTTGAGGGTGATGTAGTTTTCCAGGGAGGGGTGAGCTATACGGATGACTTCTTCTTCTTATTCTCCTCCTCGTTGCTAAATTGATAACATTTGTATCCATTTCCCACTGTTCCTTTCCAAAGACGGGAGAGGGGTCAGGCTGTATATGCATAGACTTTTCCGCTTACTACAAGCAGAAAGCAAGGACAGCTTCCTTCTCGCTGTATAAAGATTCTTGGCAGTAATAGAAGGGATCTTATTCTTAAATACAACGTAGATTTATATCGCTCTTAATAAAAAAACTTAGCGTTGTAAAGAGATTCATTTTCATTATAATTTAAAGCGTAAAATTTTGTTCTTGTAAAATTAAGAATGTCTTTTTCTTTCTGTTGTTCTGTGTGTATGTGTGTCATTTAAGAAGTTAAATTGGGAGTCGCCTCTTCTCTTCCATTCTTAAACTGCGTTTTTCTTAACTCCTTCAACAGTCTCTCGTGTACGCTCGAATTCAAAAGTGACTACACTCAGATGACTTATGGCCCAACAGTATTCTCTTTTTGTTGTCTTAAGCTAGACATTTTTTTTGACTAACTGAAAGACTATCAGCTTTTCAAGAAGGACGTAAACTAATTTAATTTATTTTCATTTTAAGTCTGACTACAAGTTTTATTACTGGTTTGATATAACTATGTTCAAAATTTTCGGTTTTCAAAGAAAAACGATTACACCTAAAATAACTCAAATCATGCAAGGAAATGATTTAGTGTTCTTGCAGTGTTTATAAAATGCTGAAATTTGAGCTGTCTATCACAAAGATCTAAATTCAGCTTCAAAATAGATGCAAAAATATTTACTTTTCATATCTTTGATTGTGATATTATTAAAAGCGTGCGTATTGGACTTTGTTTGTGTGTCATCTAAGTCTTAAGGCTTATATTATTTAATACTTGTATAAACTATTTACCATTCATAGAAAGTGATAACAGTGTGGCCGTCTCAATATACGTTGAATCTACCTAAAAATGCCACTGTCCAATCAGTCTGCAACATTTGGCGGTAAATAAACTTCAGTAAAGTCACTTAAACTTTCTAACCCTGGTTTGAAAAATGGAGGATTAACATTAATATTAATGTATTGTCGGTGACATATCTGTCCTACTATTCGCCATGTAGGCCCTTTTGGGGGAGAGAAGGTATTAGGGGGTTGATTTGTTGTTCTGCGAATAGTTCACATGTACCTTACCATTTACAGGTATTGAAATAAATTAAAGTCCGGTTAGGGCAAAATGATCTTTATTTTATCCGTCAGTTCACTGATCGGGGGATGATCCAGACGAGCGGGAGTTGCCTGGGGACCTTCTGCCCCCCCCCCCCCCCCGAAATCAAGTGTCTCCCCCTCCAAGTTTTCTCTTTGCTTCCGCTTTTCTGCTACCCTTCCTCTCTCTCTCTCTCTCTTTCGTGTTTCAAAGTTTTACTGTAAAGTCCACTTCTGTGTGAGATTTCGTATTCTCGCATCGACGAGTGCGGAGTGTCTGTCTTCCGGGACATACTAATCGACGTTTCAGAGGTGCTTACTGCGTCCATAGTGGGAATGTTGTGTTGAATCATCCTAGAAGACATGTCTTCGTCCTAACCGTTGTGCTTCATTTATTATTTAGTGTTCTGTCTGACGACAGGTCCATATGAACAGGATCCTTCCATCCTTTTCTCGGACTGGGACCTGTTCATATACGTTCTTGGCAGATGATCCAGAAGTGGTTTGCCATTGCCTTCTTCTGTGTGTGAATGGAGTAATTGTTGGGATGCCACGGAGGAAAACTCCGTGTTGCCTAGACCACGGCCTTGCCCAACACAAGTTATAAATTCGGGCACCGCCGGGAATCGAACCCGAGACCCCCCAGGATTACAAGGCCAGCGTTCTAACCGCTAGACCACTGTGGCGTAATTTATAATAAAATATGGAGTCATTGTATACCAGAGAACGCGGCGCAACATTGCGGAAGGCGGCCATATTTATCCCACGTCTGTTTCATTATGAAACTCTTGACTTGTGGTATGTGAAAAGGGTTCAGTTTCCTAATGTGTAATACTCTTTTTTGAGTACTGGTTGACTTTTGTGGGCGTTGAAGCTCTTAGACTGTACACTTATTCCACGACGGACCATCGTGTTACATCGACCCACTCATATATACGAGAAAACCGCAATTTGGAAGTACGGCGGAAATGAAAACAATAAATTAGTTTGGCCAGTGGGGTCGCTTGCTGTCCCCCCTCTAACCCCCACTCCTCATTTTACCATACAGGACCGTAACTGACGTCATTCATAAAGCGCCGTCATAAAAAACAAATGCCGGTCTTATTGCGAGGCTACCCGCCGCAAGGAGACGCTATGGTCGTTGTATCCAAGGAACAATTGATGCTCGTTTGTATGAAAAGCGGTTCATTATAGCAGGAAACCATGGGGGCAGACACTGAGAACCGGGAATCAGCTGGTTGCTTCTAAAAATTGGCACGACAAAGAAAAATATAACAACAAAGCTCACTCGTACAACCATATTTCTTTTTTCTACGTAAATTATGAGAGGAATACATAAAAATGTTTCCGTGTAGTGTCCGGAAGAAACAAATCAGTTATTTCATAAGCCGGCGATGTTCTAACGTATGTAGCAGTGGAGGTACAGCTCCACATATTTTTAATTTCTTCATTGGATGGAGGTGAATGTTATAAACCAGAGGTTATCAAACTCTTTGTGCCTGGTACCCCATGAAAAAGAATGTAGAATAATACAGAATTTACATTTATATTGGCCATAGAATAGGAAGTGATAGCCTGGTTGTGATTCGAGCAAATTTGGAAAACGTAAGTGTCCTAGAACTAGAAATAGATGCATTTAAGTGATGGATATACAACTGTAGTAGCCGTCGTCAAATTGACATTCTTGAAGATCACAGCAAGACCGTTTATCCTAGGCGAGTAAAGACAGCTCAGAACTCGGAGAGCA
Organism: Zootermopsis nevadensis; assembly: GCF_977971745.1. Lineage (NCBI taxonomy): Eukaryota > Metazoa > Arthropoda > Insecta > Blattodea > Termopsidae > Zootermopsis > Zootermopsis nevadensis. The sequence goes on from NW_028259143.1 coordinate 3,312,978, forward strand.
GCAAAACTGGCAACGAGCGGGAATTGGAGAAGGGGACGAGTCCTTACGTGACCTCGAAGCCTGTAATTTGTTCACGGCTACTTTGAGTTCTTTTGTGAATTTGATCTGAAAGAAAGTTCAAGTTGATCGTAAATTTTCTGTGTAGGACTGCAGAATGGTGTGTAAATCACGACACGTTGGCCATTCCTCGAATTGAATTCCTTCGTCCGTGGAAAGCATCAATTTTGAATACATAGTATAAAAGAATATTTATGTATGAGATATAAACGACAAATTAAATGCGAAGTCGTAAGTTAAGAGCATATTAAATAGCATTTTCTTTTCACGTGTGTCCTGACTCTTGGACAATTCTGTACACAAAATTTCAGTAGTTTGAAACCGAGTGTATACAGTCACATTCAGAATCAATCATAAACTCAGTTAATTTCTTTAATTTTATCTGGGAACTTTATTAAAAGTTATGCATATGGATTGAAAGGAATATGATTGAATGATCGTTGAGTGTTCATATAATTTTAATAATAATCGGGTAGTATCACTTAATATCATTATCACACCGAGTTCCTCTCCGTTAAAATTATTTGACGGAAGAGTACATAACCCATTTACTCCTAATATAATTGTAAGTTTCTGAATGTGCTGGAAACTACGGATGAGTGTTACAACAAACCTTGGTCCCCTGAAGTGTGTTGGCCTCTTGTAATATATAGTCACCACGCCCCCTGAAAAGATGAGTTATGTGCCTCAACCATCCAGCTAAGATAAATTATTGTAAGCGAGCAAAAAATGTTTGTTTTAAAATTTAATTTGCTTGTTTTCGGGTAGAAAATTTAAAATATGAGAAAGATATTGTAGTGTAGGAATGAAACATTTTCAATAAAAGTAGGACGTGATGTGTTAATTATAGGCCGTGTTAACACAGAGTTCATTTCGAACGGACAAAAAATAAATTTTCTTGCTTCTTGTGACGAAATTCTTTATTTTTGGATCAAATTACAATTTGGTCTGAATTTATCAACATTCCTTATTCTAAAATACCCTATTCTACATTATACGCTTAAGAAAATATATCAGTTATCAAATATTTTTGCCACAGATGGACGGAAATAAAGTCAAATGTTTATAAGAACAAAATTTTTCTCTAAATATGTTATTTCTTTGTGTTGGGCTACAGTAATGCGATTTATGGTCAAATTCTGATCTCGTCGATGGTAAGTTGTCATCAGTGACGGATCTTGTAATAAATTATTTATGAATAATGAATTATTCTCAAGATACTAGCCATAATTATGCCTTTTGTTAAATCATGGATAGCGTTTCATTTTAAATTTTTCAGATTTTTTATCAATTTAAATTTTTCCTATGGCTTACACGGAATTCAATACGAAGTGGCTAATTTCGATTCATAAAAATCTGGTCATTAGACCTGAATAGTTTAATGGTTATCAGATCATGTTGCATTGTAGATATAATGAATTATTTTATATTTAATTAAGAATTATGTGTTGGGGAGGGAAATGGCTCTTTTGGAAAGGAAGTGTGATCAGTACAAAATAATTAAACTTGCTCGCTTTTGTGTCGCAAAAATGAACTATTAAACTCTGATTATGCTTCTTATTCTTCATGCATATTTATTTCTGGGTGTCAATTTTTTTTTGTGTGTGTTCGGACAAGTGAATTTCCTCGCTGTGACGACTCGGCTCAATATTAGAGCTGTCGCAGGTGCCACGAGACTGTAAACAGTTAAACACGGGTACATTAATTTATCTCGTTTGAGTTTCACTGTAATAATTCTGTTTAAAACCCTGAGTACTGTAAAATTTATTGTTAAATTCTACACAAAATGAGATATAATTAATGTATTTTTCAGTTCTTGTGATTTATTTCGTACTTAGCATTCTGAAAGTTACAGACGAAATAAAAGACATTTTATGACATCTACTTTGTGATATGCCTTTGGTGGAATTGTCATTGGGAATTTGACAGTGTTCTTTGTGAATCAAGAGGAAAGATTTGTGAGCAGACATGATTGAATCTTTGACGGTTCTATTTGTGGAATTTCTGTTAAGATTAAAAGGATTGTTGTGAATGGAGTCTTTTGTTGTATAAGGCAAGTAAGGACAGAATGCCAGCTAGGGTTTTATAGCTGCACTAGAATTCTCCCCTACATTGATTGTCATAGTGCAAAAATGACATAATGTACAGTTGATCTTTTGTCTGTTGCCTATTTGATAATTAATTTGTGGGTTTTAGCAGGGAAAGTTATTGACTACGTAAAACAGTAACAATTTAAGTATTGTCGAAATATTGAAATTGCTATTTACTTAATACAGTATTTTACTGGTACGGAATTATTTGTTAAAAAGATAGGGTTTGTTTCTTTAGAGCTATCTGAACAAGGATAAAAACACATTCTCACAAAGTAAACTGGACGTTATATAGGAATGCAGTGATATAAAAGTTTTGTTGATTTTATCAAAAAAGATACTGACAACACTTCAGAAATATATGTTCGTGACTTGATTTGTCTCACTCATTTCTGCAAAAAATTACGTTTCTGGATTTCGGTGACTTCTGCAATAAATATCCGAGGAACTCACTGAGATATTTTTAAAATGCAAGTACTAACCAATCAATATGGTCTGGATTTTTTTTATCAACATCTCAAATAAATATATTTTAACGAAAACTGAAAGCATTATGTTAAATAACGATTTCAAACTTCTGAGAATAAAAAAATAATACCTTGAAGTCTATATATATAGGCACAAATGAATTGTAAGCTGTAGTAGTGTTTGATTCATAAAATATTATTAGAACAGAAAATGAAGAATTTTCAAGGATATGAAGTACACATTGGAGAGATGAGCAACTCATACAATATTGTATTCGAAAGACTTTAAGAAGAATATCGCTTGTTGAACCTACGTATAGTTAGGAGGATAATATTAAAAGATGTATGACATGAGAATGTGGATTCGATTCATACGTCGCAGGATATGGACCACTGGTGTTAATGAAAACTCGTGTTCATTCAATGAAAGTTGAGGGATTTCTTGGGTAGTTCAGCGAAAACAGGTCCCTAACGAAGTACCCCGTAATCTTAGTTAACAAACGAAGGACTGGTTTGTTTTGCTGGCATCTAGGCTGAAGTGCGTTCTCCCGCGCATCGCAACTGCACTACCCTCGAAATTAGTAGGATACTTTATTAAGCGTTATCGCCGCGTAAGTAAAACCAACATTGTTCATTGCATTTTTAATGGTTTTAGGGTAAATTGAATCGAACGCAGTGCTATTTAAGTGCAGTTCTCTTGAGTAACACCAGAGTGCATTAACAAGTTTATGACTTTGCAGTGTCGTATAATAGTACTAAAAGGCTTTACCATTTGGGATTTGATGATTAAAATTATCGTTGAAACAGTTGTGGGAATGAGGTTTATTGCCCTCTCTTCTAAATAAAACAGTTTCTGTTGTGTGCAAAGATAACTGAATGATGTCTGAAATTCTAGAGCATTGCTCATTCTTATTTTAACCCTTTAAAGCTGAAGCCTGCGTATTCAGCCTTAGACTTGGAGTTAAAATTGTGGGTTTATGAGTTTGCTTATAGCTGTATTTTCACCGAAATTCATAGTGAAGATGGTTTCTGTTGTTCGGATAATAAGCACTGCAAAGAGAAACTGAGACAAGGAGAAAGTTGCTTTTCTTTTTAGAAAAAGAAGATTATAGAAACAACCGCCACACCAAAATCTGTCCTGGGTTTGAGTCCTGACGAGGAAGTTTTATGTTACTCCAATACTAAGAATAAAAAAATTCTCAAAGAAAAAATGTTTCTTTAGAAGAGAAGATTACAAAGATTGAGGTTACAAACTCGAAAAGTGCTCTGAATTCGAGTATCGGTTTAAGAATAATTTATTCTATAATGGCCTATGACACAAAACCCTCGGGTATACATTCATGACACGAACCCAGGACGAGATGCCCGATGATACGCGTTTCTGACCCCGAAACATGACGCCATATTTTGCGTAGAAGGACCTAAGAATGCCACAAGACACGACGCTGACAAACCGACGCCTACTGTAGCGACGCCGACAAAAGATTTCGAATACAGCGTGTTACGCGTTTAATAGGCGCTTGGGCAATTCGTGATGACGGAATCTCAGTTTTATCTTGACGTGATAAACTGAACTATGTAAGATGTGAGGTTCTCACGGCGGTGAGTATGAAGATTTCCGTCTTCTGGGTTGTTGCACTGTGTAGTCTGGTCGATGTTTACCAACGTTTCAGAGGTCATACTGCCTCCGTCATCAGGGCGATGAAGATTTCCGTCTTCTGGGTTGTTGCACTGTGTAGTCTGGTCGATGTTTACCAACGTTTCAGAGGTCATACTGCCTCCGTCATCAGGGCGATGAAGATTTCTGTCTTCTGGGTTGTTGCACTGTGTAGTCTGGTCGATGTTTACCAACGTTTCAGAGGTCATACTGCCTCCGTCATCAGGGCGATAAAGATTTCTGTCTTCTGGGTTGTTGCGCTGTGTAGTCTGGTCGATGTTTACCAACGTTTCAGAAGTCATACTGCCTCCGTCATCAGGGCGATGAAGATTTCTGTCTTCTGGGTTGTTGCGCTGTGTAGTCTGGTCGATGTTAACCAACGTTTCAGAGGTCATACTGCCTCCGTCATCAGAGTATGAAGATTTCTGTCTTCTAGGTTGTTGCGCTGTGTAGTCTGGTCGATGTTTACCAACGTTTCTGAGGTCATACTGCCTCCGTCATCAGGGCGATGAAGATTTCTGTCTTCTGGGTTGTTGCGCTGTGTAGTCTGGTCGATGTTTATCAACGTTTCAGAGGTCATACTGCCTCCGTCATCAGAGTATGAAGATTTCCGTCTTCTGGGTTGTTGCGCTGTGTAGTCTGGTCGATGTTTACCAACGTTTCAGAGGTCATACTGCCTCCGTCATCAGAGTATGAAGATTTCCGTCTTCTGGGTTGTTGCGCTGTGTAGTCTGGTCGATGTTAACCAACGTTTCAGAGGCCATACTGCCTCCGTCATCAGAGTATGAAGATTTCTGTCTTCTGGGTTGTTGCGCTGTGTAGTCTGGTCGATGTTAACCAACGTTTCAGAGGTCATACTGCCTCCATCATCAGGGCGATTCAGCGCAAGAACCCAGAAGACAGAAATCTTCAAACTGAACTAAATTGAAATATATGGAACTAATAATCTAACGGAACTAAACGTATGAGTAAGTTAAAGCCCAGTCATCTCCATTTGACACCCATTTATGTAGAGTTAAATAGTCTTTAATGCGCGTCTCTTGATAAAGAGAAATACATTCTGGCATTTTGCCTCAAATTAATGCCTAATAACTCCTGCAGCATAACGAGTTTACCAGTGTCACTCTTGCACAGAAGAGGTGATGTTGGCGAGAGTGGAAGGCGGCCTGCTTTCACAGCGCATAAAGTTAAATTGCTGGTAGATACGTGGCTGCAGATTACACAGCGTTAACCGTATAATATGTGAGGGTAGTTACAGAAATCTGGACTGCGATTGGTCAAAAGATCATCAACGGGAGATGACGCTATAGTACCGTAGCAACCCCCTGTACACCCTGCCCCCGCCGCGCAAGAGGGGGGAATCCCTTCCGTACTTTGTCTCCGGCAACACATTTTTATCCTGTTCCCGCCACATTTAACGGCACCAAATGCGTATACCATTATGAATGGAAGACAGAGTGGCTGCTAGCTGGGGTAACTGAGGTACAACCAGGACTTCGGGGTTTGCAACCCGTTGTTCGCGACCACAAAATATTGTTTTTTGTTCGGGTCTAAACGTCTTCAGTTAAATCTGATCTTTATTCATATCAGTAAATAAAACTTTAGGTTACTATGAAGCTCAGAATCGATTCGTTGTAAGCATAAACGATTATTACACAGAATTAAACAAAAACCTCGTCATTTAAGTTCTTTCAACTTTCAACCATAGGCTATATCAGATAAAAACACATTAAGAATGAGAAGACAATTAATGTAAAATAAAAACAGATATAAACAATGCTTGATAAATATTTGAATTAATTGTGGACAGGTGAAACAATATTGATACCAATTATGCATCATAAAGATAAGAAAAAGATACATTGAAAGACCTTGTAAAAGATGGAATTAGTATGTGAAGTCGGAACAGGTTTAACTGGCTATATCGTGGAACAAAGTTCACGCCGAAAAGTTTTCGACATGAATATATAACAAAATGCAAAGAAATTTTATGACTATGCGGTGTTATATCTTTAATATGTTCATGTTTGTAAGAACAGGTTAATGTGTGCACTAAATGTGAAGAGAGATTGTCGATGTGCATACAATTAGAAAGAACACATCTGGGGAACTTCAGCACTCGCTACAATGCGGTTATGTCTACGGCCTCCGTGTTGTTGCAAGTTTGCTTCTTATTAGTCGAAGGGCTAATTTGACAGATGTCATTACATTTAATATAAAAGCAGCACGTGACTGGAGCGGTGATTAATACGTGTTACGACCGTGTTATCACCACAAATCTGTGACAATTTTCCTTCTTTGTTATTTATGTTATTGCTAAAGTGTTCTGCGTCATCTTACGACGATAGCATGGAACTAGGCAACTGCTTATAGTTTATTATTAATGACTGCCATAGTCTTTATTTATATATTTGTCACAACAAACGAATTGCTTTGTTCTCGGAGGTCATATTTAGGAAAACCCCGACATGAAATTGGACCAAAAAAAATTGTAGAAGTTCGGCCGACTATATAGATGAGGCTACTGGAAGTGTTCTGGATCATCTCATCGCTTAGAATTTATCTTCTACAGGCGATAACCTCGCACAAGGCGGGGGGTTGGGGGGGGGGGGGAGATGTGCCGCCATTTTCCGGACCGCGTGATGGACAATAAACATGAAGAAGACTGGAAGCTCACTGGAAACGAGGAAACATTTTTCAATTTGCTGCTTAGTGAGAGGAACGTGTGCTGACTCACTGGGCGAAGCGACGCTGCCTGGCGTTGGGGGCAAATCCCACGGCTGCATTGATCTCTGTTAAATAGAAAGACTTTGTACAGTTTTGACGCCTCGGATCGGTTGTTAATTTATCGTGTTTTATACCTGTAAGTACGATGAAAATTGTATTCATGCTGAAAACTGAGCGTAGATTCAATTAATGGATTGGGTGTTCCCTGAAAACACATCAACTGTAGAATTTTAAAGACTGAAGGTATAAAAACCATATTTTACATTGATTGATCACATTTTAAGAATGAAATATAACAGATTTGGGAATGTATTAACGTTTTTACTAAAAAAAAGGAAAGTGATTCGCGAAGACCTGTAAAGAGATTAACAGATTAAAAAAAATCTGTAGTCAATACGGGTCAAAGTACCTAGTTTACGTGCTGAAGAAGTTAAAGAATTTTGTAAATATGAGTGAGGATCACAAATTGAGGACGTGGGATTTGAAATTATTAAGGCTGGGTTATGATGCCGTGTATAGTCTTCAATAGATACCAACGTTTCGAAGAAACATATTACTTCCATCTTCAAGGGCTAAAGTCTTGAATCATGGTAATGTAGACAGTATAACTTAAAATTGCTTTTAGTATACAAATTATAGAGAGACGTTATGATAATCCATTAAATATTTTCGAATTCTTTCATTAATATATTTTATAAATTAGTTTCTGCAAATGAAGCCTATGTGGAGACATTTAAATATTCATTACCCAATTCTAACAATGCTGGAGGGACTTCATCTTCATAATCACGATCTATAAATACAGACAAAGATGTTGCAACCAAATTTTTTTTTAGTTCCATGTTGGTTGTAGCCAGGTACTTGAAAAAACACTAAGCAGTATTTAACACAGACTATGAATCAACCGCTTTTAACTGCAATATACAATTCTGCAATACGAACGGAACAAAAATTCGAGTGAATAGGTGGTGATAAAGAAGGAGAGGGAACACAAGAAGAATAAAAAGGAGAAAAGCTAAAGTGATAGATAGAATTCGGGCTCCGGTTCTGTTGAGTCAGCAAACCAGAATTCTTGTATCCAGGTTTGGACATAGGACTCCTGGTGTCACATCCATTTTTCACCCTATTCTATTCCATTATCCTTCGTTCCCTTGTTCTCTTCTCTCCATACCACGTCCCTCGTCGCATCTTCCTTTATTACTCCGGTACTGGTTCGCCAGCGCAGGAGAAATTTTTTTTCCCCTCACTGGACAATTTTAAGTCTCATACGCAAAATCCGAAATGGAACCGTAGGTCTATTCAGCGCGCAAAGCTTATTATTCTCGGTTATTTGACTTCATATGTTCAGTGCTGTAAAGTAATTAGACTTCATAGTACACTCTATCCGGTCAATAAACTTTTTAAAGTATGGTACGCTACTAAGGCCATAGTGCTGAATTCTTTTGGGTTTAATATAGGCCTACTATCTGTTTGAGATAGTCTATTACGCCTATAGTTTTAATGTTAAGCTGTGATGAGCACAAAGGGAACCCGACCACTGGTCAAAAGTAGCATTGGACTGTATTTTAAAGCGATCATTTCAGACGAGTGAAAATATTGTTTCATAAAGGCTAAAATATTTGTTTCGGTGGATGAAATATTTACCGTTTTAGTCAAAGAGTTTGTCAGTGGAATAAAAAGTTCAACTGAAATGTTCGCTTGAAATAATTGTGTGTCTGAACGTTAAAAAATACCCAGTATTAAGACTCAACATTATTACTGAAATTTAAGCTTCCATTTCATATTTTAATAGGATGTTGTCTGCAGAGGATTTATCACGTGCAATAGTACTGAAACATCAGTTTTATGTCCCAGCCAAATCACGGTTCTAGTAAACACGAAATAGGAAAGTGATACATCATGTAAAACTTAACCGTACAAAATTGCATGTTTTCATATGTAAAAATGTAAAGAAGAGAGAATTATACCTTCGAAACATTGATATATACAGCGCGTAGTTCCATAGAAATACGTAAAAAAAATTTTAATCTGGAAACCTGGGAGCTAATTGGAAGATAATATTAAAAAATATCTTAGTGAATAAAATTAGGCTACATGGACTGGGCTTATTGATTAAGGTTATGATCACTATAGTGTTGTAATCGTGGAAATAAACATCAGATCCTAAAATAGACTGTTTTATGGAGTTACAAAATTTTAGAATTCAGTATATATTTATTTATTATTTCAGTCTATACACAAACTTAATTTTTTAATTTTTAAATGTTGTTGTTAAAAATTAAAATTAAAATTTAGCGCTTTTCATCGTTTATTACGATGTTACATTTCAGCGCTTATTATTTAATTTTAATTTTAATTTTTAACAACAACATTTAAAAATTAAAAATTAAGTTTGTGTATAGACTGAAATAATAAATAAATATATACTGAATTTTAACACAAACATGACGCATCTAAACTACAAAATTTTAGAAGTCCAAGATCCTCCCCGCAATTAGAGCATACCACTCAGGTTAGTTTAAACAATATTTTTTTTTTGTAAATTTTCACCTGATCACATAATTTAAAATTACAGTTTTGGTAAAGAAATCATTCAGTTGAACAAAGTTCGACCGTGTAGAGGAGTCACGTGATCTTGGTTTAACAACACAGTGACATGTTTCAAGATTGTTTTAAATAAGGGTCTGAAATATTTCCATTGAACTGTACATCACTTACTATGTAATTTAAAATCGGTTTGAAAGGGATTAGCGTCTTTGTCTCTCGTCTTTCGCCGAATTATTCCCCCCCCCCCCCCCCCCCACCGAGTTTAGGTTAATTCAACGATTCGTTCACAGAAAGTGGGACTCAGTCACTCAGAAACGTTACTTGTGTCACTTTTGAAGTTCTCTGAACCCGAACGAAGTTTTGCAACCTCTTTCTCGTTTCAAACCTACAGACCCGGTAATTATGTCCCATTTCAGCAAGCTACCTCGTAAAATTCGAGACAAAGGGGCATTCAGAAGCTGAAATGGAAAAAACGGAAATAAATTTAAGAGAGAGGGAGACAAAAGCTCGACTGTTATATGCGTACGAAGGAGAAGAAGAATGTTGGAAAATAAATTACACTGCCTTTGTGACGAGGGGTTGATAGTTTATTGTAATTTTTATCTTAGGTAGCTACTTGTGTCTGAAAACTGGCGATGAGTAAAGCTAATGACGAAGGATTATGAGTAGTGAAGAGTTTATTATGATCAATCTTTAGTTCGCCTTAGGACTTTTAGAAATCGTAAAAAGAGCATTAACTGCTTTCTGTCTTTTAAGGATATTTTTATATTTTTCTGTTCGTGAAATCGCAGTTAAATGTTGTGGATGTAAAATCAATCTTGTTCTACGGTGATATTTTCGGGAAGTGGGCGTATGAAGCGTTGATTTTGCATCAGAATCCTTGCAAATAATTTAGCAATTATAGTATTTTACGCGTTAAGCTTAAGGAACTTTAAAACTCTATGAATAGAGTTGCTGTTGAGATGCTAGTTGTGACTCAGTCATGAAATACCCGGATTTTTATGAAAACCAAAAGAGTGAGAGAAAGAGGAAATTGGTGGGGGGAGAAGTGAGAGACACTTCGATTTCGGGGGGGGGGGGGGGAGAAAGAGCATCTTTAGTTAGAAGGTCCCCAGGCAATGCCCGCTCGTCCTTCTGTTAAGGATAAAATAAGAGTGAAGACGTTAGTGCGATAATTGGCAGAGAAGACGGAATTTTGAAATTTTGTATTAGAGAAAGCTGAGGCTATTGATTTGGAGGATTAATACATAATTTAGAAGTTCAAACTGGGGGGGTGGTAAATTTTGATTAATTTAAATCGGGAGGGCTGCATGAGAAGCATGCAGTGGCAACTTGGAACTTGGGAACCATCTCAGCATTTTTATGACACCCCAAGAGTTTATTAAACCCTTAAAGCAAAAACTCGCATAAATAATAGAATTCAGACCCTACCGCAAAGAAAACACTACACGTTACCGTTACGAAGATAAACTATTTAAAGGTGTTTAAGGAAATAATCGCTGTTTACTCTGAGAACCACATGAAACACACAAGTAAATAATGCAACCTTACTGATTATTCCAGCAGGTGGGGCTTAAAATGTTAATACATTCACACTAACCCGCTTATGATTTCTATCGCTAACATGCCAAGGTTTCAACATCACTATCTTTTACCACTGACAATGTTAAGAGTGCATCCCCGTAACGTCGCATCCTAGGCAGGAAATTCGAACAATTGAGACGGAAAACTCATAGTTTACAACAATATTTTTCCCCCTCTTTGAAATTTCTCTGTATTTTGACAAATAACAGAAATCTCCCTCTGCCCCTGGACTTATGGGACACGCTGTGTAAGCAAGTGCCATTGTCTAACTGAAACCTGATGTACGGAACTCTCGCATGTATCGCTTACTCTCGACTCTCGACTCTCGATTACAAGCGTTGCAGCGCTGAATTGTTCGACAGGACACTGAGGGGTTCCAACTGTAGTCATCCCCTGTTTACTGTCCCCCATACTTCAGTGTGCGTGTGTTCTTAAGCGGACGGGGGAAGTGGTTAGAACTTTTTAATAGTCTTCGATTCACATCCCAGAGTACTCGTAAACGCGACAACGGTATAATGCATACCCTTGTTTCCTCTGGTAAGACTATTGTGCAGTTTCAGTAGAGCTGTACACACACAGGAAGCAAAACTCACGAAAACAACAAAATCCCAAGCCCACTCTAACAACTGCCAACTATACAATAAAGAGAGTGGAAGGGAAAATAAGAAGTATAGAAAGAAAGACAATGAATGAATGAAGGAGGAACACAGAAAATATAAAGGTCTGTAGATAAGTAGATCTGAGTTCTATGAGTATTAAGCTCTTTGTCTCGCTGTAAAGCAGGAACATAATAATCCAGAGTAAGAGTGAAGTTTGAAGGTTTCTTACACGACATGTGTAATTATTCTTCAGAAGTATCCAGAGTCGAAGTTTATTTATTTACTGAAATTACGTACCGAAAACTGGTTCCGTTTATGTCTTCAGATGATTGGTGGGAGGACAAACAATATTTTTTTTGGGTCCTTTGTAGAGCTAATCTGAAACATTGGGCTGATCACACCAACGTGCCCAAGAGAATTTGGATTTATTCAGCCTATTAGTTATCTAAAAACAGTGAAATTTCAAGTTCTCAGGGTGACGACTGTGAAGATGGTTGTCTTCTGGTTTATTTCACCGTGTATTCTGGTAGAAGGTTACTAATGTTACAGAGCTATTTGCTGCCTCCATCGTCAGGGCGACAAGTAACTCTCATTCATGCCTCGAGTGATATTGAAACTCACAAATTAAAATTTGGTCAGTGCATCAAGAAACTTGAAAACAGGTAAATCAGTTTTCATGAAATTTGATGTTGAAGATTCCTGAAATTTTTAGGTCATTTCAGTGTTAATTTAGATCAAAACATTTTAATATCCACTTCTCATAAGAGCTAATTACATCTTTAAGTTGGGCTCAAATGACTGGTAATCATGTTGCCTTGGATGGGCAATGTGGCCATCACCCAGCCACACACCCTACTCATTCAATAGTCAATTTTTCTTAAATACTTTAACATTTTTTGAATTTGAAAATTTTCTATATATTAGAGACTTTCAGTTCTGTAATAAAGTAAATTATCCGAATAATTTAAATCGTAAACACCTGAACTTATTCCATTGTTCTTCTAAATTGTATCGTCCCCCGCATATACAATGACTTGTATGCCTTAACAGAATCCTGTAAATTCGAGCACACTTTTGCAACTCTCTCCGTTTGTTGTTTAGTGATCCCTTTCAATATCTCGGCAGGCTAGTAGTTTTTTTTTGTGGGCATTTCACTCATTAATCGACTCGTTAGAATGGGAGCTTGATGCTCCAGCGGTAAATATTTGAGTTTGTCAACATTTACGCTGCGTTGATACAGCGCGCTGTTCCTCTTGATGGATGTTTCATTAATTCAGTAACCAAAGCCATCATCAGTCAGTCTGTTTGGTTGGGTACGGCAGTCACTAAGTAAGCCTTTAGCAGGGACGGACAAAGTGTTAGGTAGATCTGCTCTCAAAATACTTGTCCCGTGTCTCACATCATCAGTCGGGTTTATCACAGAACAGGGGTATCTGTTCTGAATTCCACGTGAACATCTAAAACATTTTTTTTAAAAAATCTCAGCTTAATAGCAACAGAATATTACTTTCTATTCTGCATACGAATTTATACCTTATATGATAATGTGGCTATCTTCTGGTTCGTTGCACCTTGTAACTTTGCGATTTATTATTTATTTAGTGTTCTGTCTGACGACAGGTCCATATGAACAGGATCCTTCCATCCTTTTCTCGGACTGGGACCTGTTCATATACGTTCTTGGCACATGATCCAGAAGTGGTTTGCCATTGCCTTCTTCTGTGTGTGAATGGGATGCCACGGAGAAACCGGGGAAGCCCCCGGAGGAAAACTCCGTGTTGCCTAGACCACGGCCTTGTCCAACACAAGTTATAAATTCGGGCACCGCAGGGAATCGAACCCGGGACCCCAGGATTACAAGGCCAGCGTTCTAACCGCTAGACCACCTCATCTTATTATTATTTAGTGTTCTGTCTGACGACAGGTCCATATGAACAGGATCCTTCCATCCTTTTCTCTTCTCGGACTGAAACCTGTTCATATACGTTCTTGGCAGATGATCCAGAAGTGGTTTGCCATTGCCTTCTTCTGTGTGTGAATGGGATGCCACGGAGAAACCGGGGAAGCCCCCGGAGGAAAACTCCGTGTTGCCTAGACCACGGCCTTGCCCAACACAAGTTATAAATTCGGGCACCGCAGGGAATCGAACCCGGGACACCAGGATTACAAGGCCAGCGTTCTAACCGCTAGACCACCTCATCTTATTATTATTTAGTGTTCTGTCTGAAGACAGGTCCATATGAACAGGATCCTTCCATCCTTTTCTCGGACTGGAACCTGTTCATATACGTTCTTAGCAGATGATCCAGAAGTGGTTTGCCATTGCCTTCTTCTGTGTGTGAATGGAGTAATTGTTGGGATGCCACGGAGAAACCGGGGAAGCCCCCGGAGGAAAACTCCACGGCCTTGCCCAACACAAGTTATAAATTCGGGCACCGCCGGGAATCGAACCCGAGACCCCAGGATTACAAGGCCAGCCTTCTAACCGCTAGACCACCGTGGCAAACTTTGCGATTATAAAAATATTTATAAAATATGTAATATTTGTGAATAGGTGTATTTGCAGTACGCCTATGATGTGCGCAGACCTCGAAAGTACTATAATAGGTTTCGCTTTAAGTCGGAATGCGTTTTACGCCGGTGGACTGTTGTAAACCCGGGAGGTGACTGTATTTTTTTTTTTTGGTAGTTTCCTTGCAATGATAAAAGCAAGGAGCCCTACCACGTGTACAAGAACTCGGCTTCAGAATTAATTCTGAATCTGAACAGGCGAGGAGTCCAATCTGTAATGTCTGAGGAAGATGAATAAAATTTTTATTTCTTTCATTTGGATATAATATTAATTACATAGTACAAATTAAATCGCTAATGACTGAGCATGTCTCTGCGAAATACAAGTTCTAATGGAAATACAAAATAAAATTCTTCTACTGCGATTCTAAAGGCAAAAAGAAATTCTACGGTTTCTATCTATCTGCAACCAAGTTAAAACCCATTCAAGCGGAATGAATGGTATCACCATTATATTCAGTAATGTTCACAGTGCAGTGTACACACGAATACTGTAGCGTAGTATGATATTTACCGACGATGGTCCTTGGAACAGTCTTTCGTAATCCTTAATTAATCCATTAATTACAGTTTCACAAGCGTTGAAGAACGTTTCGTACTCCCGATTGTATGGCAGTGACTGTTTTTTTGGTATCCTTTTAATTCTAGATTTCCAATATTGTTTTCAGTGCATTGGCTATTTCTCGCGTCGCGTTAACAGTTCTAAGAGAATGTTCCACGAGTAAGGATTTTAACTGTATAATCCCTAACATCCGAATGATTTTCTGGAATTTTCCTTTACAGTACTCAGACCACGTTCAGAGTTGCATAACAAGTGCAAATATCAATAAATACACGCAGAAACGTAATGGAGGACTCAAAGATGTCTTTGTGGGAGTACAATTGAAATAATGTTTAACACGATTTACTGTAACGATAAAATTTTATGCTGTGAGATTTATAATTTTAAAACATTTGTAGACCTACCACAACATTGAAGCTCCATATAACCTTTAAAATTCTGTCATAATTACGTGTTCCACCTTCTTTAAGAATATATAAATTCGCGTTTTGCCCACAGAATTTATTTATTCTCAAATATTTTTTATGTTTTAATGAAGAAAGGTTCTAGATAAAAGCTGACGTTATTTTTGTCTATTCTCTATCAGGCCGCAATATTTTCTACTGTCTTTCCGAATTAGATACATAATTTTCTGAATAATATTTATTAACAATTATTAGGATACTTATATTAGGCCTTTTATCTGTGATTACGATAATTTGACTACGTACTAGGCCACTTCAAATAAATTTCACTTGTGATAAAATTAACAGAGTATACTGTTCTGAAGGATAACGTATTCGCAGTTTTGACATCTCACATAGGCAAGTATATAAACGAAAATGCAAGGAATCACAGTGTTCAATAAAATTTGAATTAAACTATTTCGGAGGACAGTTATATCTGTGTGTGTTGTCTTGCAGTCTCTGGGTGGTATTCGGTTTTACTGCACGATAATACAAACCTTTAAAATAGTATTTTAAAATCAGATTTCCTCCCCCCCCCAAACTATGGTTATAAAATCTGGGATACGTGACAACATTAGAAAGATTTTCAGCGACCTGGTTAAATCTGAATTTATGTTGATTCCACCTGAATCTCCACCGTGCTCTTTCCGTGTAGGGAAAAAGCAGCCACACATGGAGCCTGCCTTCCATTACCCATCCCCATGTACCATTCCCCCCCCCACCACCGTTTTTTAAAAGAGGCCATTTCTCTAGTCGTCGATCTATTGAACCATTCGCCAATTCCAACCCCACCCACCCCCAAAATCTCTCCATTCCCTTTGTAACTATGCGGTGCGGTGTTGGGAACGGGGAAGGTTGTATCTGCGTAGCGCTCGTAAACCGGGGTTTAAACCCCGAGCCTTAATCCCACGCCTTCTGTATAGTGTCGCACAAACCAGGCACCTGCACAAGATTAACTACTTACCCCCCCCCCCCCCCCCTACACACGAAAATTCCCGATTGAAATACTGTTCAAACAGATTTCGGGTTGCTTTGCATTGCCTTGTGGGATGTTATAAAAAAAACTAAAGTAGGCCTATAATTAAAACGAAATATTGCGGGCTACATATCTTACAGGCTTAGCTCAGCAAAGCGTCTCTGAATTATGTGGGTTAGGTTGCACTCTTGTGTAAATAATATCGGTAAACAAGTTTAATTAATAAAAATGTCATATTAAACTAGCAAAAAAATACGTGTTGTTCACCTGAATTTTTATTTTACGTTTTTAGTTATTTATACTTAATTTAACGTCGCCGTTACTAGCTCAGACTATATGGCGTCGAATGATAAAGTGATTAATTAATATGGAAGAAGCAGGTAAGACCGAGTTTCTGGCAAGAATACACGTCGCCTGCTTCCATCAATTTTCTACCGTTGGATAAGAGCAGGTCATGCCATTGTCCAACATCAACATTTCATAACGAAATGTACGCTGTTGTTCCATTGAAAGTCGTTTATCTGTGCAATGTAGCAATCTGTCAATCTATTTCCCATGTCTGGACTAATTTCATACATAATTACACCTTACTAAGTGGACGGAATTGAAGATAGAGTTGTGTAGATAAGAACAGTGTATGAGTTGGACTTATCTTAGCAATTACGTGTACTAAAATTCATTTTCTGACTCTATGTATCAGCGGACAAGAGTACTTTTATTGATCATGCAGTTAGTTCCTATAAGTAAAGTAATGTTTGTCCCGCTATACGCCATGTAGGCGTTTGGGGTGAGAGGAGGTATAGCTCCTCTCTTCCTTGACCTCGGCACTAGATGGGGGTGAGTGGTCAGCATCACGCCCCGGCCGGCTTTACCCCCGGTACCCATTGTAGAGGAGGCTGGGTGGGCCCCAGAGCCGGTCTGCCCCCGTCGGGGATCGAACCCCGGTCGTCCAGCCCGTAGCTAGTCACTATACTGACTGAGCTATCCCGGCTCAGTTAGTTCCTATAGTCATTGTAAAATAAATATATAGCACAGTAAGGTAGCCTGGATTTACGAAGAAGCTTGGGGAAGCAAGGAAATGTATTCGATAAGACAAAGCAAATGATACGAAGATAATTTCTATAGCGTACTTTTAGATTGCTTATTTTAGTACTCCCATTAAAATTTATTTTACCTTTAATATGAATTAACTTACATTCTAATGCAATATTGTTTCCCTGTTAATATACAAATGTATTCGATGTACAATGACTCCTGTTTATTAGTTAGATCAGAAACGTCTTAAGTGCACACGTTCTAAAACCCTATTTCCCATAATGAATGAGGAAGGATACGAAAGGAAGCTGTCGTGTTATATGATACTAGTGGCAGAACTGAGGATAATCTAAGAAAAACCTTAGTCAGGATATCCGGTCTCTGGGTCAGTGTGTGAACCCGAATGCCAAGGGAAAAATGCTAATCAATCTGCCACGACATTTAATTTAATTTTTTTTATTTGTAGTGTTCTGTCTGACGACAGGTCCATATGAACAGGATCCTTCCATCCTTTTCTCGGACTGGGACCTGTTCATATACGTTCTTGGCAGATGATCCAGAAGTGGTTTGCCATTGCCTTCTTCTGTGTGTGAATGGAGTAATTGTTGGGATGCCACGGAGGAAAACTCCGTGTTGCCTAGACCACGGCCTTGCCCAACACAAGTTATAAATTTGAGCACCATGAGTTATTACATGTATTATTTATCAGCGTGGCACACGGCATAGTGATTGTCTTATGCGGTTAAAACGTTGTCAATAAAGAAGCTGTTAATATAGATCGCTTTTGTACTAAAAATACTGAATACAATTGCCTGCCATCAAGTCTAGACGGTGAGAAACAGACGGAGAAACTGAAGACTCTAGCCGGAATAATATATTTTTTATAGTAAATACCTGTATTTGCTTGTGCCCCATATAAAATGCTAGACACTGCCAAGAGATATATACTCACCTTAAGTTTGGATTCCTAAAACAGTTTCTGTTTCTCGGTTGTATGACATTAACTGTTTTTCATTCTACAGAATCCGTAAATCATAATGCAAGACACTAAACTCCATCATGAAATGAAGATGGTCGCATTCAGTTAAGTAATGCAGGAACTCGAAAAAATAACAACAAAAAAAAGTCTCGTATATTCTTTATGCTGTATGAATGATTAGTCTCTGTTCAGTCATGAAGAGACGAGAACAATAATTTTTGGATTCAGCAAGAGCATTCTGGATCCTTGAGCAATGCAGAGATTTACACTGGCGATACTTCCAGAGGTTGGCTACTGCAGTAAATTTAAAATGTCTAAACGTGGAATAAAAAAATCTCACATGGCGGAAATTATGTCCCGTGAAAAGTGTAGTGGATGAATGTGGGCTTTTCAGCTTTGGATTTACTCAGTATTTATCCAGTGTAGGTCATTTTTTTTATTAAAAGCGACATAAGATTCACATAAACTATTAGTAATACTGTCGAAAAGTTTCATGATCCTTTGTGACTTTAACATGAACAAAAATAAGCAATCATTTGTTAAATTTAACGTACATTTAAAATGATACAAAAATGGAAATAAACAGAAACAGTTTCTTGTCTATTAGTTTCATATCCTTGTAAAGTTAGGTTCATGTTTTGTACGATCTTCTGTATAAAAGGGTCATCTATTTGCTCAATATAAATCTGCTTCCCTTTTGGACGTACCGATTGGATCTTTTGAAAATCAGTGACGTATGAAATGTCGAGTGTGACTATCGCCGTGGTCATTGTACTGTAATACTACGCCACTGGCAACCAGTCTCCTATAAAGTCACCCTATTCCTGTTCTAGAAACACTTCTTTTTTGGATAACTCAAGCTAGAGTTCTTTCCTGTAGAAAACAGTACGTCGGGAAATATATTATTCTCAGAATCTTTTATACACTTAAAAAAAGACGCAACGCACTGACGCATTTTAAGAGGAAGGGAATTTCCTTTTGGAAAGAAGAAAGATATTTAAAAGTTTAACGTACTCTTTAGTAGCTGTATATATGGTGTAAATTATTTTGTATACACAGTAAAAACACTTACCGGAAATAAAGTATATAACATTTATCAGCCCACATAATGAGCTGCATCTGTCCATCCGTTCGTGTAAACAATTTGGAAGTAACTCCATCTGAGTAAATTCGAATACACATAAAAATCAGGCGGCAGGCTGTTCAGTGCAGGGTCTTAAGATAATTGTATTTTTTCTGAAAAATGCAGGTCTACAACATTTAGTACGATAAAGTTTAGTTGGAATAAATTACAGTTTAGCTGTAGAGCAAAGAGTTTCTTGTTTGATTTAAGGCAGTATCTGACGAATAGTTGTTATTTTAAAATTGATTGAAATTTATGTGTTCGAAACACATTAATGTAACGTAATATTAATATGTTATTGAAGACGTCTAGTTTATATAAGCCTCTTAATGCGTGTGGTTTAGATGAATGGGGAATAATTTCCAAATTTAAAATATTTTTATGACTGAAATCGACCCATTGACAGTGTAGGGCACAGAATTAATTTGAGAGAATAATTAACTATGTTGCAAAGCTGAGAGTCGCTCAGTTAGTATCTCCTTCTTTTATGGTACCTATATGTGCACTATCGTGATCCCATCAGTGTGATAAACACTGAGCCAGATCAGTCCAATCCACTTTTTCCCCCAAGTCTGGTGATTGTCAAAGTAATTTCTACTGAAGTAAAATATTAAAATTAATTAATGTGAAACTTATTAATTCTTGATATAAAAAACAATTTCATTTTAAAGTAATTAAAATACCAAAGTAATTTATGTCGCCAAAGAGTGTATAATGCGTAAATTAACATAATAATGATTCGCGGGAAGAATATGTACGCACGTTGAAGTGTTGTGTTACACACACAAATGTATTTTAAACGATTACTGCATTGTGGTGTTTCTTCACTGGAAATGAGGTTGCTGTTTCTTCTGACGACAATAAGAAACTCGGACTTTAATTAATTTCCGTTCCTGTGTGTGTGTGTGTGTGTGTGTGTGAGAGAGAGAGAGAGAGAAAGAGAGACCCCCCCCTCACTCCACCCAAAAGGCAAGGCGGACGGTTGTAGTAAAGCGACTGTTTCTTCAGTGGACACTACGTTAATTGGTTCGCCCCTTCAGTCACTGAAGTAAACGTAAGGCCAGAACACATCGAAGTTCAAATGCCTGGAATCCTGAAGGCAGGGACAATTTTTGTAAAAAAATTGTCTTGTACGTTTAATTGTTACTCCATTTTCTGCATACACGATTTGTTAATAAAATTCCCCGGGTTAGGACATTTGACCTGTTCCGATTTAAAATTAGTTTTCAATGTGAAAATATTTTAGATTTTTAACAGATTTCCTTGGACAACAGACCACCTATCACAAGGCTTCAACCTATATACGATGACGCGGACACACACATATATCCCGGCCTGGATTCAAAATCGTGTCCCTCGTAGGAAAACGGGGGAGACGGGATAAGTCAGCGTGTTGAAGTAAGGTCTGGACCGAGAAGAGATGAAGTTATGAAGAAATTTATATAAAAGAGACTTAATTTTTATTCTTTGCCTAGATTTCGTACAGCCAGTTTAACTGACGAGAAATAAGATATTGTAGATGCGTCATATTGTGATTTATATAGTATTAAAATATATTAAAATTAGCTGTCAATCACAATATAATATTAATAAAAGATTAAAATATCATTTTACGTTCCCTATCGAGTACTCGATTTACAAATGGAACATACACTACATGTTTCGGCTATATATAGCCATCATCGGGTGTTATGTATTTAAACCAAAATGTAAAACCGAATCACCCCCCCCCCCCCAATTCGTATAATTGCCTCTGTTCTTGTCCAGAAGAATTGGGCAAGGTTGCGTAATGGTTTTTTGTTCAAAAATTAAATACGGACTTTCAGAGTTGAACCCATATGGGCTACTTTTGGAGACGAACAGATCCCCAATTTGGACAGCACGTTCATAACCCTTTGTCATATTTGCTAATAGAATAATATTTACGAAGCCGGGACTAAATGTGGTTTTCCTTATCCAAGAACACCGTGAAATCAATGTTAAAAGTTGTTGACAAAATTAATACTCAGAGAAAATAGCGTGAAAAAGGAATGACGTAATGAATTTTGCATTGAATAAAGGAAAATAAAAGGAAGGCAGATAAATTACGAAGAAGCGATAAAAAGTAAGTAGACAGGGAGACACGAAACACAAAGGCAACAACTTGGCACGTTGGAGACTCAGTAAAAAGAGAGGAAGAGACGAGCTAAGGAAGACTCCAAGGAAACCATCGTTTAGCATCTGTCATCAGCATCGCCGAGGGTCGAAAGCGTCTCCTTAAATATAAAGAAACTACATTTTTTTTTTGGGGGGGGGGGGTTGTTTTATTAAAGTAATGGACGGTTTAACGAGACAGCTGTAAATACTCTGCTTACTCAATTCGTAACAAAATACAACATACCTAATAAAAGACTAAGTTTTTATATCACTGCGTCGTAAACGTGACCTTTCGATGTGTCAGGTTTTTCGTAAATTTTAGGACTATAAAAAAGATTTGGCTTACGCAGAACAGATAG
Organism: Zootermopsis nevadensis; assembly: GCF_977971745.1. Classification (NCBI taxonomy): domain Eukaryota; kingdom Metazoa; phylum Arthropoda; class Insecta; order Blattodea; family Termopsidae; genus Zootermopsis; species Zootermopsis nevadensis. Next base: position 3,334,893 of record NW_028259143.1, read on the forward strand.
TTTCCACGGCATATATTTTAAATGTACGAAATCCATTACTTTAAATTTTACATTGCATTATAATTAGAGATATTAAATTAAAATGAGAGTGGCGAGCAGCAAGCGTGTGCGAAATGAGAAATGCATACGGAATTTTTGTAGAAAAACCTGAGAGGAAGAGGCTGGTTGTAAATTTTTTTTAGAAGGTCTGAGTGGGAGCATAACGGGTCTTAAAGACTCTTGTGAACACGAAAACAAAACCACGGATTCTGTAAGAAAAGGAAAATGTCTTAATTACCTGAGACCATCAACTATTTGTATTTGTAAACTGACGATATAATATACAAGTTATTATAATTGTCAGCCCTATGATAAACTTTCAGGCAAGAAAGAATGATATAAAATGAATTCTTCTCGGGTGGTTGAAAGGCGAAAACACCAACTTACTTCAACACCCTGCGGACGACAACGAAGATGGTTGTCGAAACGTTCGTGTTTTCGCCTTTCAACCACCTGACACGGCTGGTAGCCTCGAGAAGAATTGATTATACTTAAGAGAGTATAATTGCGTCATATTGTGAATCAAATATTAAATTAATTATTCGGTTTTTGTCCGTCTAATCACAATTATATTTAAATTTTACAAATAAGATAATTAAAATATCATTTTATGTTCCACATCGAATAATCGATTTACATTTGGAACATTTTTACAACATGTTTCGGTTTCATCGAACCATTTTCAGGTGTCTACACTATATCATCTTTGGCCGATGTAGAACATCAAAAGCATTTCACTTCAAAACAATACATTTGCTCCAATATATGAAAATAATCTGGATATGAACACCACCATAAAACATCACCAAAAAAAGCTACACAACAGAAATTGTAATTGAGTTTTAAGTTTGTTGATATAATTTTACACCTGAAGATGGTTCGATGAAACCGAAACATGTTGTAAAAATGTTCCAAATGTAAATCGATTATTCGATGTGGAACATAAAATGATATTTTAATTATCTTATTTGTAAAATTTAAATATAATTTTGATTAGACGGACAAAAACCGAATAATTAATTTGATTATACTTAGTTGCCGTGAACACTTCAGATCACACATGACGGGAAAATGTTAAGGTTTCTCGAATCTTGCCACAGGAACTCACTTGTTTCAACAGAGGTCGGGTCAGAGGTAACGCCTTTTACTTAGGACCGAGGGTGTGATAATGTGCTGCTTAGTTAGAGCAACGGGACATCTGGTACGTGAATATGGAGAACTAGTGAAGTGATGAGTGGAGGAGAATCGGGAATAATTCGGGGAAAAATTTACTGCCAGAAATCTCACCTAAAAGTTTAATTACAGGTTGGGTGTTAGAATGTGGTTTTTAAGGCGATGTATGAACTTGTGGGTTGCTGCTGTAGGAAGAACCAATCGTCGTATATTTCGAAATATTAACCGAAGATCGCGTACGTGGCCAAAATTTAAATAAAGTTTAGATTAAATATGCTGTTGGAGCTAGGCATGAAATTATTTTGGCGCGCGCTAGAAACGAGTATTTCCAATGTATGAGCCGGGATAGCTCAGTCAGTATAGTGACTAGCTACGGACTGGACGACCGGGGTTCGATCCCCGACGGGGGCAGAGGATTTTTCCTCTAGCCTCTGCGTCCAGACCGGCTCTGGGGCCCACCCAGCCTCCTCTACAATGGGTACCGGGTTCCTTTCCCGGGGGTAAAGCCGGCCGGGGCGTGACGCTGACCACTCACCCCCCATCTAGTGCCGAGGTCAAGGAAGAGAGGAGCTATACCTCCACTCACCCCAAAACGCCTACATGGCGTGTAGTGGGACAAACTTTACTTTACTTTACTATGAAGCAAACTAAATAAATTAGATAACAGCATAGTAAGCGACTTTCAAATTATCTTATTGTCTTATAATCGACTCGGAGCTTTTGCAAATGCTAAGTCTTTTTTTTTTTTTTACGAAGTCTGTCGTTGTTAATAATCTTACGGCATGACGACACGTAATTTGTCCGGGGAAATAACTGGATCTATTTATCTGAGATTTACTGCTTTAGAAATCTGTCATCGCCCTAATAAATGACGTGGCTCAAACAGCAACATGTTGCTTGTTTTACCACAGCTAGTCTATATATATGTGCTTTGTTTCCTCTCTGGAATCATCCCGTATAATAGAAACATGTAAACAGCTGTGTTAGTGTCAATAAATCTCAAATCCAGGACATCTTAAACATCAAATGAGCTTGGAGAAGGAAGGATAAAGGTAGTGGTTGATATATGACGCCATTAGTGGTTTATTCCTATTGTCACAGCACACAAGCAAGGGCCTAGTCCCATTAGACGGATTATATGCTCCTACCTTTGTGATGCTTGGATTGTAACATGCTTATTACAAGCTTATCACCTGAATTCAGTGTAATAATAAGTTCATGTACTTGCTTAAATTTGGCTTTAGTGGTAGAGGATTTCGACCTCCAAATAATCTCTGTTGTGTGCATGCTATACTCTTTATGGTATCCCAAGTTAGAACGCGTGCAGTTTATTACCACGAGGAGTACTCCCATGGGGGGGAGACAGGACGTAATACTTTCCCATAGAGCAATGCGTATGAAAGATTGAAGCTGCAGGTCATTGTGTGACCATAAACACTGGCGTATTAATCAGGATTTATAGTTTAATAGCCAACGTACCTGGTCGTCGCTTGGACTTTTCTTAAAATACGCGATATTAAAGTAATTATAACTACGTGTGTTTTAGATTTGTCTTCAGCGTGCATTTTAAAGAAATTTCGTAAAACAAATCACTTTAAACCAGCGATTCTGAATCAAAGGTTGCATGTAGCCTAAGCGAGAAATATTGTATACAATGTCAAGGTGTTGTTCACAGTTTACCGTAGGCAAAGCAAATTTCTACCCGATTACAAGGTCGAACAATGCAATAGACAGCCATCTTCATACTCACAGCCGTGAGAATCTAAAATGTCACCAAATATAGGCAATTCATTTTGAACAATAAAATTAAAGTATATATATAAAATATAACATACACGGCTTAGATAGTTGTAAAATGCAATAAAACCACCGTCTCATTAGAATTTTAAATGCTGATCAAATATAAGACTCATTCAGAATAGATCAATATGTGCACAAACTATGAAGTTGATTAGGATTGTGTCTGACTGTACATTTTTTCTTATATAATAAATTTTGTTCATATATTTGAAATTACAGGTCACATTTTATTTAATTTACCGAGATATACGTCTTCGTATTCTGTCCGCTGGTTGTCATGACGACCTTACACTCAGCTCGGGTCTCGGAGTGTGTCATTATTTCTAAAATGTCCTCAATATTACGAGACTGTATATCGGAATTCACCATATTATAACATACAGGAAGCAGGGAGACTGTTAGAAATATAAAGAGCATTCAAGCAGGTACAATTGTGTTCTTTTCCTTCAGTCTCCATGTGCAGACGTAGGCCTTATAATCTTTTGGATTGTTATCTTAGGCTACGTTGTCATCCAAGAAGAGAAGTGCACATCTATCCAGCCAGCCACCCAATTAAGTTTGTTAGTGTGCAGAAGTAGCTTAACGAGCTTTCGGCAATAAAAGTACCTTCTTGAGGGACAATTACGGTATCTAAAACCCAAACAAACGCGTTTCTCTTCTGCAAATGTCACACTTACGTTTTATTGATATGCTCCTTTCCAATCTTCAGATTAAACTATTATCTTAATACTCTTTCCTTTCTCTTGTGAGTTTATTTGTGTGTCCGTTTTGAAGCGAACATCTTGAACTCCTTAATTATTGTTTTTTTTTAAAAAAGAAGACTTGTTTTCTTCTCCTGAAACTGCTGGATAAACAAAACGAAGAACAGTGAAGTACGAATATAAACATTTATTAAGATTAAATTTTAAAAAAATTATCATGAATGATATTAAATAGCCTACTCTAATGCTAACCTTTCGGACAAACGTTCTGTCTTCATCTTCAGGGCTGAAGTGGCGATGATAGGAAGTCCCCAATTATTTAATTTTCTTAGTGTTCCATTTCTCCACTTTTCACTATCGTCAATTTAACACTGAAGATGGAGACAGTCTTGTGTTTCTCTGAAACACTGTCATTTACTGACGAGTCTACACGGCGCCATAACAAAGATGAATGACATAATCAGGCATTCGATGGTTTAATATCATAAGACGTGATCTGATAATTTTTACTGCATTTTATAAAACGCGATTAGGTCCAGATATTTAGGAGTAAAAACTCCCTGCAGAAATGCAGGATTGTCCTGGGAGACGGTGTCGTGTAGACTCGACGATACTCGCTGTATTGTATTGGATTCGTCTCGTGAGAAGCTGTTTTAAACGTGACGTGACGCGTTCAGTTATTTTGTAAGATATGTGACCTACTTCGGTAAACCATTTTGTTGGAGGGGCGGGATGGTGAAAATATGATTACAGCTAGTGAGGAACTTCTCGTGTTCTTGAGATTAGATCTGTTTAAACCCAAATGAGGTAATTTTAAATGTGAAACGCCAAATTGCAATCGAAAATCAGTCGTAAGTTTGATCATGTTTTATGTTAAGTGTGTTTTGTAACAAAGCTAATCAGGCTGTAATATCAAATTATATAATATCAAATGGTAAGTGTAATAGGTCTTCAGCTTTGATACAGTTAAATACTCTCAAGTGAGCCAATTGGGATATTGTGTTGCTAATTTTTAGCAGAATCACATTTTTGTTGCGGAAAATATTTGCAATAACTTGACTACAGATATGATGATGGTTATTAAGTAGCCGAAACATGTAGCTTGAGCAGGAAGACAGATATTTCACAAATGGGAATTGTCATGAAAACGAGCGTGTAAATTAGTGACGGTACATCGGATACGAACATAATGAATTTGTTGTTTTGCACGGGTGTTTGAGAACATGGTTTTGAGGAGAATATTTGGACCTGAGAGGAGGGAATTTACAGGCGCATGGAGAATATCATATACAGAGGAATTTCATGATACGTACCCAGTACCAAATGTCATTTTGGCTAAATCAAGGAAGATGAGATGGGCGGGTCATGTGATGACATTTATAAAGGAAAATACGAAGAGAGGAGATGACTTAGGACGCATAATCGGTGGAAGGATAATATTAAAATGGTTATGAATAAAATGTAAAATAAGGATTTGAGAATGTTACGTCACTCTGAATTAATAACATAACCACTTATTCCAAGCTACTGGTACTTCGCTTATTTTAGGTTATAGCAAGTTGGGGGCTGCTAACTCCTGTGTATGTCTCGGTCCCAGCCAGAGATTCTGAACCTTCGTTTTACTACGTTCATTATGTACATACTACGACGATAGTCGTGAATAATTGCACAGAACTGTATTTTATATTACTTTGTTCTTCTAATCGTCTGAAAGACGACAAAGCAACTGTAAATCCTACTTAGTGTACACCATCGAGATGAAATAAAGACTAAAATGTTTGAAAACACTAGCAAAACGCTCAGCTTATGTGCATTTATAGTAAAGAGCTTCATGTACTTTTACGTACATTCGGGTGAATTATTTTATTTTCTCTACCGACTGCATTGTGTCAAGGGGCTCCAGAATTCACATAAAGTACTTCCTGTAAGAATCCAGTCCTGTGGCTAGTTCACAGAATACTTGGAATAAAGTAACTTGACTCTTTTAGGGGAAGGAATGCCCAAAAGAAATTTTGCTTAAATTCAGGGATGCACTGTATTTTACGACTGATACCTTTAGAAGACCGCCACGGTGGTCTAGCGGTTAGAACGCTGGCCTTGTAATCCTGGGGGTCTCGGGTTCGATTCCCGGCGGTGCCCGAATTTATAACTTGTGTTAGGCAAGGCCGTGGTCTAGGCAACACGGAGTTTTCCTCCGTGGCATCCCAACAATTACTCCATTCACACACAGAAGAAGGCAATGGCAAACCACTTCTGGATCATCTGCCAAGAACGTATATGAACAGGTCCCAGTCCGAGAAAAGGATGGAAGGATCCTGTTCATATGGACCTGTCGTCAGACAGAACACTAAATAAATAATAAATAAATAAATACCTTTAGAAGGATGGAAATGGTTGGAAGAAAGACAAAACGAGACAATTTTGTACACTCTTGGTGGAAACTGTTTTATCGCAATTATATCTTGAAGCCACGCAGAAAAAAATTAACCTCGCTCCGTCGACCAGAGTCGGTCTTGAGACAAATGCTTATTCCACATTCAGTCTTATGTTTCTCCGAAATGCTGGTGTCTAGTAGCTACCTGTAAGTCGAAACGGAATTATAACCCAGAAGAGAACATGGATAAGGTATGATTTTATCTCTCACTGTGACCTGCAAAAAGATGAAGCTTCTGGGATCTTGTGCCGTATGGTCTGGTAGGAATTTGCAGACGTTACAGAGGGAAATGAAGGCAGTAAAGACCCCTGAAACGTCGGTACACTTCTGACAAGGTGTAGGACGCAACATCCCACAATATAATCATCTTGAAGTTTTAATATGATCTTAAAATCTGTGATGGGTGTCTTCCCTTCAGATTTTCATCTAAAAATTTTTAGGCAAATTTAATGTTGTCTTTGCTCTATTATGAAGTCAGAACAAAGAGGGTTAAGGGTTGCTTCGATATTTTGTTAATATTTGGGCTCAGACGTTTGCGCTTTGTACGTCCCCCGATAAGTGCAGCTGTGGACCAGTTCCGCCTTTAGCATTAGAGCTAAGTCGAAGAGAGTTGTTTATCTTTAAATGCTAGGCCGATTACTAAGGGGCAGCGCAATTACCTGTCGTGAAATCTTCTTTCTTGTGAGTGTTTTGGAGCTTACGAGTAAATCGTGATCGAGTTATAGGATAAACAGAATAAGGAGGTAAAATGGAGAGAGTATTTGTCTCCCTAAACTGCATGCAGAGATCAGAGAACTCCAGACATAGGAGTTAAAAGGCTCTGAATATATTCGGAACATTTGAGTTTTGAGTATTTATGGCCAGAATTTTTATTTATCAAAAGGAAAATATTGCGAAAAAAAGTACTGATCTCGCAGCCAACAAGTGGTATCCATGAGAGAAATGATAAATACTGACAACATTTTGATCTGAATATCTGAAGAGAAGAGACCACTCAGGAAGTCTGGGCGTGGGTGGGAAGATATTATTAAAATTGATCTTAGACAAATATGAAGTGAATATATGGATTGAGTTTTGTCTGTCTCGGAGTATGGATGGCCTCTTGTTAATTTGTTTTTTTTTTTTATTTGTGAATTATTTAGCGACGCTGTGTGTAACTCTGGCAAAAATTTTGAGTCGAATTATAAAATAATTAATTTGAAAGTTTATGAAAAAATTGGTTGTTGACCCGGAATTTTTAATGGACGGCTGAAGACGATGCCAGAATTCGTTCTCCTGCAGAAATGTGTTTTTCAAAAGTGGAACGCCATCTCAGAACGATTTGTGCATCCCGGATAGGGAATGGTTCGAGCACGGGTAAGGACGACCTGCATGAAATGTTGATCGTAAGTTTAATTAGATAATGCAATCAAACGCCTTTAGCTCAAATTGGGGAATAATAGAAACTTAAAAGAGCAAAATTTCGCAACCCCTAAGTTCGTCCACGTATTTTCTCTTGTTTTTCTTTAATTGCGAAGTAAGAAAGAAATACATGCCTCTAACTTGAAACAAAAGTAAGGATACAGTGAATTAACGGTACTGCAGACTTAAGACTTAAGTGTCTTGAGGGACAAACTGGAGTTTCTCTATTCATTACTTTGCAGCCACACGGGGGGTTTAAACTCCTTGCTTATTCTACGCTGTTGTACGTATCTCTGTCTTTCTCATCGCTCGCTTTCACGTATTCTCTTTTTTACATTAACATTCGTTGCATGCACTTCTATTCAGATGCAAAGTGTGATGATTAACTTTGATGTCACCCTTCTCCAGGAAGAGAAGTCAGTTTCCATAGGATGCGAAAATGCATTCTTATGTAACTTTCGTTTACAGTTTGCTCTTCTGCAAAACCTTCTTATCCATCCTTGCATCTTCCACTCTTCAGATCCTCAACTTCCTCTGCTTTCGACCTTGATACACACAGTCAGAAACTAGTAAAGTTCACGAAAACCATCCAAAGCATCCGACGACGTTTCGGGATGATTGGTTGTGGCAGCATGAGAATTAAAAACAGTTCTGTCATCGCTAATAAAAAAAAACTAGTGCATGTTGGTGTTAATCCTCTGATTAGTAATGCCGTGTGGACTTGTTGGAAGATACCATTTGGGAAAAATTTGAAAGGAATTTGATGAAATCACTTATTGTTACAACTCCTTGTTTTTATTTAATAACCCTGCTGGACTGAAGATGGTGGTAGTATGTCTTTCCGAAACGCTGGTATCTACCTACAAGCCCATTCGTCGTTAAAAACCAGAAGTCCTTCCTCGGCATTGCCACCCAGTAATATAAATATAACTCATTGCTTCGCCAGCAAACGTGGGGGGGATCAACAGTGACGTCATCACACATTCAGATGACAAACTCCCCTCTGACACAAAGGCCCGTTGATTCCAGACAAATCTGACGTCCCTAACGCGAATCTAAATGTCTTATGACCACGAAACGACCTACCGTAATTAATTACGCTGTTACACCAGAGAATATACAACGTAAAATCCAAAAGCAATGATAATAATTCATCAACCAATTCTTACCTCAAAGAGAACATTACCCAGTTCCATTGTACGCATCAATTATTGGTAAATGAAATTAAGAAATAATCGCTATTTCTACTGAGAACCATGCAGTAGGCAAACTACGGAATTTTGAGATGTAAAAGCATATGGTACATACAGATACCGACGTATTTTAAAGGACAAAACATAAGGAAATAATTGATTCAGTAACGCATTCCTATTACATGTAAATACACTTAGGCAGAGAGAAATATATCCACACAGACTAGTTGTTGAAAGCCACGTTAAATATTTAGTTTTTTTTACCTCGGTAAAATGTTCTCTCTGATTAATGCATAAATAATAAGCCTGTATGCATATAAACTACATAACCTCAGTTTTATCTCCTTTTCTATAAAAAGGCAAATGGATGTTTTCTTTCAAGAGTTACGAGTTACTATGAATAATGAATATCCGAAAAAAATTAAACTTTATAACTTTCTTGTTAGCTACACGTGAAAAAGATGCCTAGGATTCTTGCGTGTTGTCACATTAGCGGAATTTATAAGGGAGGAGAAATTTACCGCTAAATTAATCATTGGACCGAAGTCTTCTCTCAGAATAACACCATATCTGCAAAAGACATTATCTACAGATTCGTAAGCTCTAATAGGTAACAAAAACGCTCAAGGAGGCCTTATCTTGCAACTATACATTTTCAAATTTGACAATTAACTAAAGCGTTCTTATTACGAGATTTATGTAACATCCACATTCAGAGGCTCTATTTGATAAATTCCTATTCATTGAAGAAAGAGTTGTTACTTTACAAAAGTTTATGCATTATCCGAAAATGGATAGTTAATTGAACTTCTCTATCGTAGAAACACTTAAATCCCCCCCCACACACACCCTAATCTCTGTAATTCGAAATACTAGCCCGTGGTGTTACTCGGGGAAATTCGACAAATGCTTAAATTTTATATAAATGATATTTCCTGAAAGATTATCGTATGACTGATAATGCGAGACGTGTCATTTAATATCACGCAAAAATAAAAAAATAAAATAAAATACACCTTACTTCCTCAGCGAGACTCGATCCCAGGACAATTTTCGAGCTTGTGTCCTATGTCTCTGTAATATTCTCACCGTAACAAATAGCTTTGGTCCTCGGTCCGTTCTTCTAATATTTGTAGTTTTCGCGCTATAGTAATCACCTTCACCAAGACTCAAACTCAGGACACATTTCTGGAGTGCTTACCTTTCCGTATTTTCTTTCTTATCTCAAGGTATCAGCATGCAAAATCGATATAACCATTCTCGAGTTATAAGCAAACAAACACACACATGCATACATATGATTTCAGAGTTGTGAATTTATCACATAGGATATTCAGGATTTTTTATCATATTTTTCTCTAGCCCAAAGAATGTAAATTGCGACTGTGTTTAGGAAATACTTTGTTTTACGTAAATATACTGAACTAAACCACCTTTGTTCCGACGCCAGCGAAGTTCCGGGTCAGATACGCAGCCCCCAAGTTAGGGCGGGCTTGATCAGGGCGGTGATACACGAGCGCGGAGCGACGGTACACTGATGATTAAAGGGGGGAAACAGACAAACTCGGAATTGAGTCACAGCCACTACCCTGGGTTGAACCCAGATCCCCTCATTTAGAAGGTAGAGTCTATCTTCTTGCATCATTCCACCGCCATAATGTAGAGACAGTAACTTAAAAATTAAAGAACATTAAATATGTACAAGCAAGCATTTGAATTACTCCTGAGATCGAATTTGTGCCGTGTAGTCTCGTAGTCTGATAGAATTTCATCGACGTTTCGTAGATACTTGCACTGCTATCATCAGCATGATACGAGATGTTTCGTAAGTAAAATTCAGCGGTCATTTCTCACCCAAGTCTCTCCTGATTCTCTACTAGATGGCTCTGACAGTCGAAATCACGATTGAGTAGAAATTTTGCAGAGGTCACTCACTACTCACTAAGGAACCTCCGAAAAAGAGGCGGCCAAAACCCACAATTGGTTGCAGTATCTTAGTTTACGTACCCCAGTGCTAACCCTTGTGGGCAGGTCGTAGGCTATGTCCAGCCATTACACATAAAGTAGTTTTTTAGGTGTTTGGTTTGACATTGCTTAAATATATATTGATTTACGTCTAAAAAAATATGTCTGTATTAAATACACGTTTAAGTTAAAGTAAAATTATATACTAGCAACTAATTAGTATAATTTTTCATTTTCTTTAATTAAGGAGTATAACATTCATTGTCGAAATTGTTTATCATTCCAAAATGATGGTGTTCTGTCCTGAATTATACAATAAAGTCTTCATTCTTCATTATCTTTAACACCCAAACGTTTGTATTTATCGCTGTTCCACATTACAGTCCCTTCGATGGACACATTTTCCCCAGTTTCTCCAATTGACAGATTTTTTTCGATTTATTTTCAAGTCTCACTTAGATTTGTTGTTTGGGTATCGAAATTGCCCCATATTCGAGTATGAGGAAATTTGGATTTCATAAACCACAATCTGTATTCGCTACGCTCAGTTATAATATTCTCTATTGTCTGTATTATACATAACTCGAGAGAAAACTTTAGAAAAAGTTTCCGTAACATTTCGTGGCCATTATGAAAGATAAATAACCAGGAGATATTTATTTATAATCTATATTTAAACTGTTTGCTTCGGGCATTTTGTTCCTGATGCTTTGTTGGCTGTACTAATTAGCTACAGAGCTAATACACAAGCTTTAACGAAGAGCTATTGTTGCCTGCAGTCATTTATACTGAGCTTTTAAAAGGAAAATGTTTAATGGATTCAACACTTAGCAAAAGAGATCTTAGTTGTTTTGATAACTGAATACCACGGGCATAATATGATATTACTCGTCTATACTGTTAGTGTCCTTTGTAAATTATTCCTACCTTATATTCAAGGCAAAATACAATGGTTTTTATATATATTTTTTATATTCATTCAGATGTTAAAAGCCTCAAATATTATAACACAAACAACTTTGTGTGTTTCAATTATATTAAATTTGTACGTGAATGAAATATTTTATAAAGAAGTGTATATAAAATACTATTTTACCACGGAGTTTAATTTAAATAGTATAGAAATGTTATAATTTACAGAGACCCAACGAAAATTATAATAGTTATGTAAGTAAGTAAGATGTATGTGATTGTTTAGTGGGAGGAGAACAGAAATCTGTGTATAGAACTCAATAAATAATTGAATTTATGAATTAGTATAAATTCGAGGTTTATAAACCATGTAAAATAATATGTATCATTCTGTTAACAGTCCTACTATCCTAGTGGCAATACTTTAGAAAATATTTAAATTTTGAAGCCAGTCACGTAGTCACGAAATTATTCGAATTTTATGGAAATTTTATGAAAATTCACCCTTCTTGATTTGGTCAAATTATTTTAACAGTACAAATTATAAACATCCTTATTACATAAATTTTGTCTCCCTTCTTTTGTTTCCTTTTATTTTCAAATACCTTTGTTATTACCTAGTTTTCATAAGTTTTGATGATACGAGTTTACGTAAAATTAACAACATTATTGTTTCTTGATCATATCTAATAACTTAATATTGTGTTAACTGTATCTAATACTAGATATTCCTAAAAACGTTACGTTATTTTGGTATGTAAAGTTATTTAAATATTTGGATATTTTATTAGTAAAATCCCATTAAGATATAACCGAGACGTTAATAACTCTATCGAAACTAATAATCGCTCACGGTTAAATAAAAAATAAACGAAACAGTACATTTTTGTACATCTCACGATTCAAATTTGAAATTTTTAACTCCATATTTATGGTGGATAAAATACGTCGTGAGAATTACTTGTATCGTAGAACGGAAACAGATCTTGTAGTTCCAACATTTTCAGTGCAAAGAGAAGTAAATATTTACAGCCCTTCAAACGGGAGCACCTTTAGCATGTGTACAGACTGAGATCAAACTCATGACGCTAAATAAACAGTTTGAATGTTTGTCCAGTTGCTCTAGAAATTTCTGAAGGAGAGTCGCATGTCATTTTATGGCCATCGTAAATTCCCTGACGTTACGATTCTAGGCGTATCAACAGCGCTCACTCGATGTCTGTGACTAGTGATGCAGTGTGACATCCCCCTCTTCAAAAAAGTGACAAACAGAAGAGATTCGACTACAGTCAAACAGCAGATTTCATTAACCTGTAGCGTTGCTGTGTATAAAGAACTCCATATTTATATGCATATATATTATTCCTTTAAAAAGTGTCCAGAATGTTCGGTAATACTTGTGTTATTTCTGGTTACGTATATGTGGAAATTTGACCACGGAAATGCCACCAAGCTCCAAGCACTATCATTACACTATCATAGAATTTATCTTAATAACACTTAAACCATTTCCATGCTGTTTTCTCTTTAAAGCACTAGCTAAGTGCGTAGTCCCTCAAAATTGATGGGAATGAATCTTTTTTAGTGTTGAACACTAAAATAATTAATTAAAGCATTATCTTTGCAAAACGCATTGAAAGCGCATCCTTTATAATATTTGTTCCGCCACTAAAATTTGAGCGTGTTGCAAATACCGACTTTAATAAGCGACGATATGCAGCACAAATTTGGACCGCCCTCCAGTGGCATAGCTTAATGTCCATACCGAGTTTAAAGAAAATTCTCCAAAGTTCTCGATTTCGTACGTAATAATTTATAGGTCGTAACTCCATTGCCCCCCTGATGAAACACGTGGTGGGCTGAGCGAGACGCTTACACTAAAGCATTGAACTGCTGTAGGCTAGAGATTCAAAGCTTTTTTTATCTACAAAAATAAAGATGACAACATTCTCTGCATCTGAATTTAGTTAAAATATTTGGAATTATATCAGTCTAAAATATTTGCTTTAAAATAAAAGCCTTCTTTATGAACTAGACATACGCAAGACCGCCCATAGAAAATTGGTTGCTTATAAAAGAACTGATGTTTTATCTACACATAACATGTGTGTGCGATAAAAATATTCCCAGAACGCATAAGAATAATTCAAAGGACTCCACATACAGAGGAAGCTTACTAACTTTTAATACGATAAAATGTAACATGAATCGGAGATAAAATACAGAGTGTATAAAACATTCTTGGTTGCAAAAGACTTAATTCAGCTGTAGGCTGTATTCAATTAGATACATTTCTGCCGTAGTATATGGTCTCTTTACATAAATCTATACAATTATCTTCACAAACTTTTCATACCTGACTTCGTCTTTTTCAACTGGTATATTTTCGTATTGCATAAAATCGCTATTTGAATGCTCGTATTAACTGAAAATGTATACTGTTAGTATACTTCCACAAAACCATAATTTCTCGTTCTTTAAAAAATATTTAAAAATTACAAGAGTTTACACTTTCCCTCCTAATTCGTTAATTAATTTTATTGCTACTTATGCAGTCTTTTGGCCGCCACGGTGGTCTAGCGGTTAGAACGCTGGCCTTGTAATCCTGGGGGTCTCGGGTTCGATTCCCGGCGGTGCCCGAATTTATAACTTGTGTTGGGCAAGGCCGTGGTCTAGGCAACACGGAGTTTTCCTCCGTGGCATCCCAACAATTACTCCATTCACACACAGAAGAAGGCAATGGCAAACCACTTCTGGATCATCTGCCAAGAACGTATATGAACAGGTCCCAGTCCGAGAAAAGGATAGAAGGATCCTGTTCATATGGACCCGTCGTCAGACAGAACACTAAATAATAATAATAAGATGAGGTGGTCTAGCGGTTAGAACGCTGGCCTTGTAATCCTGGGGGTCTCGGGTTCGATTCCCGGCGGTGCCCGAATTTATAACTTGTGTTGGGCAAGGCCATGGTCTAGGCAACACGGAGTTTTCCTCCGTGGCATCCCAACAATTACTCCATTCACACACAGAAGAAGGCAATGGCAAACCACTTCTGGATCATCTGCCAAGAACGTATATGAACAGGTCCCAGTCCGAGATAAGGATGGAAGGATCCTGTTCATGTGGACCTGTCGTCAGACAGATCACTAAATAATAATAATAATAATAATAATAATGCAGTCTTTTAAGGCATTGCTTCAAGAAGCTACATCGCTCAGTATTTTCCTGCGCAAAATAGAAACTATATTTGTAAAATCTGCCGAAACCGTACAGCTAATACTTCACTATACTTACTCGTAAAGCTGCTTATGAAACAGATTACACAAACCTGACGTATTTAGTACACGGATTTATCATCAAGTTATAATTCTCGCTTTACGAATTGCAAGGGCTTCAAGTTGAAAATCAAGGAATGCGACAAGTTCTGCTGTTTGCTTCCCGCCATGCGAAACCTCTACTGATTCGCTAAGCATTGCCATAGATGAAACATACAAATTCGGCTTCCAAAGCTTAACAGATGCTGTGCCAACATTTGGTACCTCATAGTGTCATCAGCTTGATGTGTTCTTGTCTCTCGACTATTAACTGCGTAGTGACAGTTCTTGTAATTCGCTATTAATCAAGATTGGTTTCAGATACGAAATGCCTCACTGAGCATTGATTCCAAACTTGATAATTCACGAGTGATACTGTGTATCAATCTATTTAAGAAACACGTAGCCATAACAGGATAATATACTTTGGCCTCTCACCAGAGGGCAAAGACCTCCTCGATTAAGCTTCCGGTGTTGATAATGAATTTATGAATATTTTTTTTCATGTGATAAAAGTGATAAGTATCGACTGATCGATGACTATCTTTCGGGCAAGAAAGGTTTATATAAAGTAAAAGCATTTGTGGAACTTCAATGCAGTAACTCTTGTGGGTACTCTGCTAGTCGAATATAATACTGAAAAACGCAGTGTAATTTATTTTTGAACACGAAATGGCTTTCATACCGAATTATAATGAATATTAATTGAAATCGCAGGATGCAGAAATTTGACTGTTGCTGTGATGGTGCAAGTGAGGGTTTGTGTAGGGGGGGGGGTGTTACAGGGTGAGACTGCCATGAAATTAATGTCTCACTCTGCGACTGTTAATTTCTGATACTCCTCCGGTTCGCATAGGAATCAATCTCTCCAAAACCGGTGTATAATTCTCATTACACCCGAGGCTCTTCCTTTCAGACAGGAAAAGGAGTTTGGTGTGGCATCTGCAAAGTTCTGGATGCACATCTGGTGAGATTTGAGGTTCTCGCAGCAACGAACATGAAGAGAGCTGTGTTTCATTATACTCACACCTATAGAAGATTACAAACGTTTCAGAGCCCTCACGATGGAGACAGGAAGCACCTCTGAAACGTCGGTGAACTTCTTCTGGGCTGAAGATGTACAAGATGCTGACCTGACCTGATTTCAGTGCTTTTAGTACAGACTCAGACTTTGTTAGTGAATAGCTTATTTCTTAAAATATTCGTAAATAACATTGATAGTTTCAAAATAATTGCAAAATATCTGTTGATGTGTATAAATTAGTATAAAATTACAAGTACATTGTTTATAAATTAATATCGTAATGTCTCATCTGTTCACTGATAACACAAACGTAGTCTGTCTGAATCATAGAGCCTACTTACAAAGAGAATTTTTATTGCTATTTGTGTTACATGGAAAACCAGGCTAATAAAAAACGATGGAAATGAAGGAGCCTTTGACAAACCGCTTGTCCGGCGCCCCGGAGAACAGAAGTCTGTCAAAACTCCCCCGCTAACCACGAGCCATTGCGAGCGAAAAACCCGGAGTTTAATTAGCAACACTCCGGTCACCGGAACTGGCGTCAGGGAAGAGGTACAGAGGAACGCTATGATGACATGACAACGCGATGCTCACTTTTCAGGGCAAGGAACTGTGGGCGAACAAGTGTGAACCACCGGAGTGAAAGGAGACAACGCACAATAGTCTCTGCACGAGATAGAAATAAATGGTTCCAGCGCTTCACAGTCATTCTGTAAGGTTTAAAATTATTAAATTATTTACAGCGATCGACACAAACATCAGGAAATCCAGTATCGCCTAAAAATGACAACAGTTAACAGAACCAACATTAACCACAACTACCGTATTCAAAACTATTTCCATGTTTCTTTCTAATGCTTAATGCTTACCCACCAAGATTGTTTATGATGGATTTATCATCTCCTGTGTGTGTTGTTTTTAAACAAAACGTCGATGAAATGTCTCTGGAAGACAGAAAAAGACGGTCATGATATTTGAAGTTTTCGTTGTAGTGAAAATGTCGATTCTGACGTTATGGACTTATATGTGGCTACAAAAATTTTGAAGGAATCTCACTTGAACTCTGAAGACGGATGTGACGCGTTCCTCCGAAACGTTTGAAACCATCTACACGACCACATACGTCAAAACCAACAACACGAAAGTTAATCTTATTATCTCACGGGTCATGGCAGAGTCTTATAACTGATTTTGATATAGATAATTTTAAAGTTTCTTGAGCAAAGTCGTAGTTCCATTATATCATTACTATTATAATTACTTATACCTCCATTTCCGCTTGAAATATTTTTAATTTAGTTTAAATAAATTATCTGTCAGCATATTAAATGTTTGTAAAGCTTGAAATCTTTGTGTAGAATACACTGCTGTAAACAAATAAATTAACAGTGGCAGATAATAAGCCTACACTGTACTGTACTTCGTTAATTAATTGGGCGTGACATTAATAAATGATGCACGATAGAGACGTTGCTGGTAGCAATGACACTTAAACACTTCTGGTGGTAGCAAAATTCTGTGATGTCTCTCAATACTTGGCGATCCTATCAGGATTTCTAATCGCTGTCATTAGCCCAATGTTCAACGTGTTCCTTAATTTTGAGCCAGGAAAATAAGCTCGCTTGGAGCTGCAGTTTAGGAAGTCAATGGCCTCGTGGTCTGAGGCGTGGGCCTTGTGCCGCTTGGTCACTGGGACCCTGGGTTCGAATCCCACTCAAGCTATAGATGTTTGTCCGCGTTTTTCTGTGTCGTGCTGTCCTGTGTACAGGCAGAGGCCTTGCGACGGGCCGATCCCTCGTCCAAGGAGTCCTACCGAATGTCTATAGATCGAACCTACGAAAAGTTGGGACCCGCAGTGCTCAGGCACTTGAAGAACGGGTCGTTCTCAGTATCCAAGTAAGTAAGTATCATTTGATACGAATTTATTAATTAAATACAGATTCGATCTATTTTAAATCTGGTTAAATTTGAGGCTCTCACAGGACGAATGGGACATTAACTGTTTTCTGGGGTGTTACGCCGTGTTATGTAGTATATATTGGTCTACGTTCAAGAAGTGCTTACAGCCTGCATCATCAGGGCGGCGAGCCAGATGATTCCATTTCATAAACTCCGACCACATTCCACTAAGATCCATCTTAATGTTATCCTTTCACCTATTGCTAGGCCTATTTATTATTTATTTATTTAGTGTTCTGTCTGACGACAGGTCCATATGAACAGGATCCTTCCATCCTTTTCTCGGACTGGGACCTGTTCATATACGTTCTTGGCAGATGATCCAGAAGTGGTTTGCCATTGCCTTCTTCTGTGTGTGAATGGAGTAATTGTTGGGATGCCACGGAGGAAAACTCCGTGTTGCCTAGACCACGGCCTTGCCCAACACAAGTTATAAATTCGGGCTAGGCCTACCGAGGAGTTTCTCTTGTTTCGGGTTTGATTCTGAAGGGACTGATATTTTCAGTTTCATTTCTGAAATTATTCCGCCGGTGACTTTATGATTAATGAAATTTATTTTAACACTATAACTTTGATCATTGTTTTTTTTAGTACGAGGATTCATATTTTAATATACTGAAATACGTTTCATTTCATTTTATCGTGTTAAAAATATTTCAAAATATCGGACATGAGAAAGTCATTCTGAATGTTTAAATTTCATAGCCCTTCACAGGGGTCGTGTGTTATTGATGTGTATGCATAATAAACGGGAATATCATTCTGTACGAGCGAAGTAAAGGTACAGAACTAATTTCAAGAGTAAGACAAGGGACGCGAAGAGACGGGGGTAAGTAAAGGGGCACGCAGCTTGTGATAAAGAGGAAATACAAGAGACTGGCGATACTGGTGAGAAAATAGAGCACCCCTGGGGCCAAGTAAATCAACTGGTATATTCTCCACAACATCGTGGCCTCGAAACCCTCGGAGATTTCATTGGACTGGACGCATTTAGCTGCGTCCTCGGAAGGAAGGTTTGCGAACTGCATAGGCTAATATAGCTCACATAGATTCAAATGTAATAAGGTCTGGTGGCTATTCTGCAAGAATGTGTTTTAGACTAGAAGTATAAATGGAATACAGAAACTGGAAGGCGCTGGAAACACGGCAATCAGTGAACACAAGCTTCAGTCATACAAAAAAAATAAAAATGTACATGTATTTCTTGCTCTGGTAGTAGTTAGGTTTCTTGGAGACATTTTTCAAAGAGGGTTGATATTTAAAAGAAGTTTGCCTTTGCCCTAACGATGTTTCTGGAAGATTTCACAAATAAATGTGCCACATTTTGCATAAAACACCTTCTACCATCATTCGCCATCCTCAGACGAGGTGCGATCGGAAGGTTTCCAGACTGCGCGTATAAAAACCTTTCCAGGGATGCTTCCAGGCTTGGCAGCGGCGCTGGGATCGTTGTGTTCACTCCCAGGGGAACTACTTCGACGGTGATGGATGAATTTAATACCTGAGATAAGTGTACGGGTTTTTTTTTTAAATAGGCGCAGTCTGGAAACTTTCCGATCGCACCTCGTATGTTATTTGTCTAACACTTGCACTGTTACACTAGTCTGCGTTGTGAAATTGATCTATAGGCTAATGCATAGGGATTGCTTTCGGAAACCATGCGAACCGCAAGTAGGATGTAACATCTTTTAGAATGGTATATCAGTATCACACAATATTGCTTTAGATCACAGACATAATATGGTCTTTTAGCCCACGAAATTACAAAACAAAACAGTTACTACGTATGTTACCACAAATATAAATATTTAATACAAATAACCTGTACTCCACAGTGTAACGTTATTGCTAATTTGGAGACGTGTTTCAATTCATGTTATTATTACCGTCTTCGTGTAATTATGACAACACAGAAGGAATACTTAAACAGCTGTAGACAATTCGTGGCCCGTGCCACAAACGTGGTCCGGGGGGTTATTCTAATTTGTTAAAATTGGCCATATTTATATATAGAGTGTGTGAAGGTATGGCGGAATTTTATAAGAACAGTGATATACCTTACAATTGTATACAAGACGTGTCAGTTAATGACTTGTTCAACACCTATTACATTCTCAAGAATAATTCTGTTGGATGGAGTTAGTTAGATGCATTAAACAGTATGGAGGCACAAAGAGTCCTTTCAAACACCTCTTCCACCGGAGGAGGTTCCTTTCTTACACCAAAAACTTTTGTCTGAGACTCCAAGGTAGAGAAAGTTTAAGCCTTAACTTGTTCCTTCTTGTTACTTAGAAGCTTCTTGAGTGGATAAGTAAGCTTATATTCCGACGACTAGACCTCTACATAATATATAATTTAGTTCAGGTCCGCCTTATCGTCTATTGCATGTGTGGGTTCCAAGTTTCATTTTAATTTTTAAGAAGCCGCTTTGTTCACGAAAATAACAGGAACGAAGAATCATGGGAATAAGTTAATATTGCGTACCAACATTTGGTACCCGAGGGCGTGCCACAGATCAGACTGTTATGACGTTTTCTGTGTCGTGAGGGCGCAACTGACTTTAGCGTACGCATTTCCATTCATTTGAGACACTGTTGAAACATGGCATTCTTCAGATACGAGTACTACCATTAATAAGTTGTACTTACGCTAACTTATTTTAAGAATAATATCACTTAGTGACATACTTTTAAGTTTACATGGCCTAGATATGTTTAATAATTTCATAGATATTTGTTGAAATTTTAATACTGATAACATCGCTGTTTGTATTCTGAATATTACCAAGTGAAAATTTTAAGTATTTTAATTAAATATGGGATATACATGAATTATCACCTGCTCATTTTCCCCCTGTAACAGATTTAAAACTCACTGATGCAGGAAAAATAAAAAACACTATAAAATAAAACACGATTTAAATGTGTGCCATAAAGACTTTGTTACAACCCTGTCATCTAGCTTGTATCTGATGGATTTAAATCGTATTCTGTGCTTATTCAACAGACAGGCATTGTGCGTAAAAGAAACACATATCTGTAATATTTGTATGATGGAGGCAGCAAGGACCTTCGAAACGTTGGTAAACGTCTACCTAATTACACGGCACAAGAACCCGAAAGAAGAATTCGACATGTTCGCAAACAGCACAAGCATAACTGGCTATATAATGTTACTAGGATTAAATAAATAGACACTCGGACATCTTCTTGGCCAGAGACCCATCAGGAAACGAAGACCATTAACCCTTTGAAGCCGAAGCTCGTCTTCATAATATTTACGAATCCAGACCGTACCGCGAAGAAAACACTTCACCTCACCATTACGAAAATCAGCTGGTTAACCCTCTGAAGCCGAAGATCGTCTGAATATTATTTACGAATCCAGACCGTACCGCGAAGAAAACACTTCACTTAACCATTAGAAGTCGAATCAGGCGGTACCACATAAGATTTAACAAAAGAACATCCCGGTCAAAGCCTTAAAGAGATTACTAGATCTTACAAACCGTAAGTAAAAATATATCTCACTGTTCAACAAAGAAACTCTGTATTTGTACCGTTTCCACTCCAGATATCTGCCACAAGTGTAAAAGCAAGCTTCTCCTGTTAGAAACACAATATTATATACAAAAGAGATGATAAATTCAGGGCAACTATCTTGCACCCCTAAAACTATGTTGTATGGAGTGCCCCTCGACCGATAATGCCCTCCTGGTGAGATGGGGCTTCAGAATAAGACGTGCTCCGACCTCATGATAAGCTTATCAACAACTAGCCGTAATAATCTTTTGCCTGCACACAGCCACAAATTTCAAAACTGAAGCCAGAAAATGTCCACAATATTTCTTATAACAGCAAATTCATTACAGTGTCACTAGAGCAAATGAAATTTTGTGCTGAAGCCTACTTCACACTACAGCACTGCAAAGACGAATTCCTGGAAGGAGTAACTGGATCATTATTTATTTAGAAGCCAGCATGTATTCAAGTGATTGTTTAAACGAGTAGAGTAACTGAACACGGTCTAGTCACTCGTCTTTGCAGTGCCCTAGTGTGAACAAGACTTCAATGATATAAGATGCCCACAGTACGACGATAAACAACGAACGAGTGGTTTATCAAAACACGTGATCTACGATCCTGACGGTAGGCCCTCAAATTCACATACATCTTCACTTGTTCCATGAATTTATTTAAGATCATTAGAAAATAGCATCCGCAGAGAAGAAGTTAGGAATTTTAAGGATAGTATAACTCAGAATGTTTGATGCTTGCCTGAGAAATTTAACAGAACCCTTCTCGTACACAAACCAAGAGACACGAAAACATGATCATGAAATATGGAAATTATTTCGTACATTTCACGTAGCGCATATTTTAAAATAAATATTTTCTAATGAGAAATGCATATTAACTATTTAAAAACATGTATGTACTTCAGTATTAATGGTTTACAGTTTTGTATGAAGATAACACATAAATAAATACAAAAGTAGTTACTTTTATTATATTTTAATACATATTTGAAACATGTTTCATATTCTGGAGACCAGAATCATACTGCTAGTTACAAAAGCCTGATTCTAGCTTGTAATTCAATTAGATAGCCCATGTTGTGTATTCTAGGGACAGAAACATTACGTCGTAATTAGCCTAATGGTCCATGCATTTGAATGCGGTTTGGGACACAAGTGGTTCTTGAGGGTTTGGAACAGAGCAGCGCGAAGCGATATGGTCAGACAGAAGAATGAACCTGTGAATCTACACAGCAAAGTCAAAATTAATTTGTGTATTGAAATATGGATAACCAAAAGCATAGTCCATGTTAGTGAATATATGTTCATTTACATAGCAGGCCGTGTTAATGCTTCGTAACTTTCGTAATTAGGTAACTGTATTTTTTTTATGTTGATCTGTTAGTATTTCAGTTTTAAGTCATTTTTGACGAGAAGTTTTCTAGTACTAATACAATCGGAGAGGATAAAAGATCAATCTTAAAACTTCTGAAACCAGAAAGGGATTGAAAAACGTAAGCCCACGACCTTAAAGAAGATTATTTTGAGACAGAACTCCGTTTGCAAAAAACACACCAATTTCACTCCTCATAACTCCTTCAAGAAAACCTAACATTACACATCTAGTGAAATTCCACAACCAGAGGGCTCATTACCGTGTTCACAAAAGACTGCCACGGGTCCTTGTCCTGAAATATAAGGAGTTTATTCATGTGCCTTGTTACGTCATGTAATCTTTGAGGAAATGCAAAACTACTGCATATACAACAAACTGCCATTACCAGCGTTCTGAATGTGACCCATTACATAGCAGAAGTTCTGATATAGAACTTAAATACGTGATCATCCTAGCGTAGTAGGAATATGGCTTAATACAGTAAATTCAAAGCCTCCATTGTCTGATACCCGAATTATCACAATTTCTCTCCCTCCCGCCCCATATTTCATTCTCCGCTCACCATTTCACTTCCACCTTGAACTCTCTTCTCCGTTCTCCCAAATATCTTGCAACACTATTCATATAGAATCTCCTGTTCTCGGAACGAATTATAAAAATTAAAATCACTTTGAATCATGACAGATTAGACGGATTGGAAATTAAAACGTTTACAACGGGTTTAAACTACTGGGCTTTCAAAACAAACTTGTTCAAGATTTGGTACGCCATTTGTTAAAAAAGATGTATACACGAATCACTTGAAGTTATTAAGCTTATCAGAACATACATTAAGCTTAATATATTACCCCTCTTTTCCTTAAGAAATAATTACTCCTATTTTAAAGAGATTATTAGGACGTGGATAAGAACGTTATAAAAATAACCCAACGTAACCAAATTCATCTAAATCTGTCCCATTGCAGCTAAACATAGCTCCTTGACTTCAGCATATATGCACATGATCCGCTGTGCACGATCGTCATAAACCTAACCTAACCTAACATAACGCAACATAACTGAAATTCACCCAGCAGAACCTAAAAATTCCGCATTGAATTCTGTAAATGCAAAAAAATATTAGTCTGCTCATGCCTGTCAGTATCGTCCACAAAAATTATCCAGTCATAACCCAACATCGCCAAATTGAAATAATCTGGAATGTAACGGCTGAATACTGACCTCAAACTTCTTGGCGTGCGGATATGTAAGACAGCGTATAAACGTTACTAACAACCAATAACTTCTTATTGGGCAATTAGCCACGTTAATTGGTTACCGTAGAAAACCGGGATTTCGTAATGTCTGTTTACTGCGCTAAACAGTTCACGCGACTAATTGCTCGAGAAGATTTTATTGATTGTAATCCCCGCGAAAGTCTCAAATACTATATGTTACTAACCACACCTAAACTAACCCAACCATACCAAGATTCAACTAAAACAGGCTCTGAGCAGCTAGACACAGCGCATTCCCCTCTCAGCACTCGCACAAGGTCTACTGCCCTGTCGCGGCAAAAATCTTACCAAAAATAACAGAAGTCAAAAAAACAAAAGCTTAGACAACGCCAGCCCAAGCAAACCAAATATCGAAGTGACAACAAGACAGCACAATTTTTTTTTGTTTTTGTGCGCTTTTTGGACAACCTAACCTAAACTAACCCAAATTAACCTAACCTAACCCAACTTAACCTAACCTAACCTAACATAACCCAACCTAAACTAACCCAAATTAACCTAACCCAACGTAACATAACATAAGCCAACCTAATCTAACCTAAACCCAACCTAACTAACCTAACTTAACCCGATCTGCATGGCATCAGGATGGGGAACTTTGAAAAATTTCAAAATTATCAAAAAATTAAAAAAGGTTGGAAATTGTCAAAAAAATTCACATTCAATTTTTTTTTTGAAAATTTTAAAAAAATTGTTTTTTTTGCGCATTTCAGAAAATTTCCAGAAATTTTTGGCTTTTCGAAAATTTTGAATTTTTTTTCTAAAATCTCCCCAAGAGAATGCCTGTCAAAGTGGGTGCATGCCTCTCCCTGTCTCTGCTGGACTCGGCCTCTATCTCACCCGGTTGCTGCCTGCCTCGGTGTCTGCATCAACCGACTTCTGCAGATCGCAGTCTTTGTAGGCGAGGGTCTGCCTTACGTGTAGACAGCCGCACCAGGGCTCCTCACAGACACGTCAGGGCCGTGTCATACAGAGACCGGGCCGTGCAGATACCGAGTCATGCACAGACCGCATTCGCTAAACACAGTACATCAGAAGCAGTCCGACAGAGACCGATACGGCAAAGCATGAGGTGGTGGAATTTTGAAAAATTCGAAATTTTTCAAAAAATAAAAAAATGCTGGAAATTGTCCAAAAAGCGCACAAAACCCAAAAAATTTGAAAAATTTCACATTCAATTTTTTTTTGAAAATTTTCAAAATTGTTTGGTTTTGTGCGCTTTTCAGACGATTTCCAGCATTTTTGGATTTTTCGAAAATTTTGAATTTTTTTTCGAAAATCTCCCCAAGAGAATGCCTGCAAAAGTGGGTGAATGCCTCTCCCTGTCTCTGCCGTACTCGGCCTCTATCTCACCCAGTTGCTGCATCCCTCGGTGTCTGCACTTATCGAATTCTGCAGATCGCAGTCTTTATAGGCGAGGGTCTGTCTCACGTGTAGACAGCCGCACCAGGGCTCCTCAGAGACACGTCAGAGCCGTGTCATGCAGAGACCGGGCCGTGCAGATACCAAGTCATGCACAGACCGCATTCACTAGACACAGTACATCAGCAGCAGTCCGACAGAGGTCAACTTTTAAATTTCTTTCGAATTTTCTGAAATTTTTTGGTTTTGTGTGCATTTCAGAGCGTTTGCAGCGTTTTTTTATTTTTCGAAAAATTTGAAATTTTTTCTTCTAAATTTAACCTGGCTCATCCTTATCAGGACTAGACTCCGCCGGGCTGTCTATTTCACACAGTCTGAGCCGTACTCACTCTGTGAGTCAAACGGTATCTGCTGTACACGGTGTGTGATTCACCAGGTCTGTGCTTGACTGCGTCTCTGGCTAACAAGGTCTATGCGTCTTCACGACGTCATCACAAGACCCAGGAATGTGACTCGATCGATTTGGATACCTTTGGCTGCAAGATTAGCAAACCGACGCCTGGCGTCGCGACGCCGAACATTGCGACGCTCTACATGGCGCCAGTGTTATCGCACATGAATTTAAATATCATTGCTGACGAAATTAGAAAACCGACGCCTGGCGTCGCGACGCCATCCGCCGTCAGGCCAGATGAAGCATACCAGCCTTGGTATAACGTTTGGCACGATGATAGAAAATCGACGCCTTGCGTAACAAGGTTCTTGAAGGACGAAATTTTACCGAAGACACCAACATAACCTAACCTAACCTAACTAACCTAACCTAACCTAACCTAACCTAACCTAACCTAACCCAACCTAACCTAACCTAACCTAACTAACCTAACCTAACATAACTAACCTAACCTAACCTAACCTAACATAAACTAACCTATATTCAAAATTTTAGTCGAAAATTTCGAAAATTCTTAGTTTTCTTCGCGTTTCACGCCATTTGCAGCAATTTTTAGTTTTTTTAAAATTTCGGCAATTTTTGAAAATTTTTGATTTTTTTAAAATTTAGACATTTTTTGAAATTTCTCAAAGGGGTACCCCTTTGAGAAATTTCAAAAAATGTCGAAATTTTAAAAAATCAAAAACGTCGAAAATCGTCCAAAACGACAAATTTCGACATTTTTTGAAATTTCTCAAAGGGGTACCTGTTTGAGAAATTTCCAAAAATGTCGAAATTTTAAAAAATCAAAAAACGTCGGAAATCGTCCAAAACGAGAAATTTCGACATTTTAAAAAATCAAAAAACGCCAAAAAATCCTCCAAAACGACAAATTTCGACATTTTTTGAAATTTCTCAAAGGGGTAACCCTTTGAGAAATTTCAAAAAATGTCGAAATTTTAAAAAAATCAAAAAACGTCGGAAATCGTCCAAAACGACAAACTTTGACATTCTTGAAATTTCTCAAAGGGGTAACACTTTGAGAAATTTCAAAAAATGTCGAAATTTTAAAAAAATCAAAAAACGTCGGAAATCGTCCAAAACGGCAAATTTCGACATTTTTTGAAATTTCTCAAAGGGGTAACCCTTAGAGAAATTTCAAAAAATGTCGAAATTTTAAAAAATCAAAAAACGTCGGAAATCGTCCAAAACGACAAATTTCGACATTTTAAAAAATCAAAAAACGTCAAAAAATCATCCAAAACGACAAATTTCGACATTTTTTTGAAATTTCTCAAAGGGGTTCCCCTTTGAGAAATTTCAAAAAATGTCGAAATTTTAAAAAAATCAAAAAACGTCGGAAATCGTCCAAAACGACAAATTTCGACATTTTTTGAAATTTCTCAAAGGGGTAACCCTTTGAGAAATTTCAAAAAATGTCGACATTTTAAAAAAATCAAAAAACGTCGGAAATCGTCCAAAACGACAAATTTTGACATTCTTGAAATTTCTCAAAGGGTTAACCCTTTGAGAAATTTCAAAAAATGTCGAAATTTTAAAAACATCAAAAAACGTCGGAAATCGTCCAAAACGGCAAATTTCAAAAAATGTCGAAATTTCAAAAAAATCAAAAAACGTCGGAATTCGTCCAAAACGGCAAATTTCGACATTTTTGGTAATTTCTCAAAGGGGTAACCCTTTGAGAAATTTCAAAAAATGTCGAAATTTAAAAAAATCAAAAAACGTCGGAAATCGTCCAAAACGACAAATTTCGACATTTTAAAAAATCAAAAAACGACAAAAAATCGTGCAAAACAACAAATTTTGACATTTTTTGAAATTTCTCAAAGGGGTACCCCTTTGAGAAATTTCAAAAAATGTCGAAATTTTAAAAAAATCAAAAAACGTTGGAAATCGTCCAAAACGAGAAATTTCGACATTTTAAAAAATCAAAAAACGCCAAAAAATCGTCCAAAACGACAAATTTCGACATTTTTTGAAATTTCTCAAAGGGGTAACCCTTTGAGAAATTTCAAAAAATGTCGAAATTTTAAAAAAATCAAAAAACGTCGGAAATCGTGCAAAACGACAAATTTCGACATTTTAAAAATAAAAAACGTCAAAAAATCGTGCAAAACAAATTTTGACATTTTTTGAAATTTCTCATAGGGGTACAACTTTGAGAAATTTCAAAAAATGTCGAAATTTTAAAAAATCAAAAAACTTCGGAAATCGTCCAAAACGACAAATTTCGACATTTTTTGAAAATTCTCAAAGGGGTACCCTTTGAAAAACTTCAAAAAATGTCGAAATTTCAAAAAATCAAAGAACGTCGGAAATCGTCCGTAACGACAAATTTCGACATTTTAAAAAATCAAAAAACGTCAAAAAATCGTGCAAAACAACAAATTTTGACATTTTTTGAATTTTCTCAAAGGGGTACCCCTTTGAGAAATTTCAAAAAATGTCGAAATTTTAAAAAAATCAAAAAACGTCGGAAATCGTCCAAAACGAAAAATTTCGACATTTTAAAAAATCAAAAAATGGCAAAAAATCGTCCAAAACTACAAATTTCGACATTTTTTGAAATTTCTCAAAGGGGTACCCCTTTGAGAAATTTCAAAAAATGTCGAAATTTTAAAAAAATCAAAAAACGTCGGAAATCGTCCAAAACGACAAATTTCGACATTCTTGAAATTTCTCAAAGGGGTAACCCTTTGAGAAATTTCAAAAAATGTCGAAATTTTAAAAAAATCAAAAAACGTCGGAAATCGTCCAAAACGGCAAATTTCGACATTTTTTGTAATTTCTTAAAGGGGTAACCCTTTGAGAAATTACAAAAAATGTCGAAATTTCAAAAAGAAAAAAACGTCGGAAATCGTCCAAAACGAAAAATTTCGACATTTTAAAAAATCAAAAAACGTCAAAAAATCGTGCAAAAGAACAAATTTTGACATTTTTTGAAATTTCTCAAAGGGGTACCCCTTTGAGAAATTTCAAAAAATGTCGAAATTTTAAGAAAATCAAAAAACGTCGGAAATCGTCCAAAACGACAAATTTCGACATTCTTGAAATTTCTCAAAGGGGTAACACTTTGAGAAATTTCAAAAAATGTCGAAATTTTAAAAAATCAAAAAACTTCGGAAATCGTCCAAAACGACAAATTTCGACATTTTTTGAAAATTCTCAAAGGGGTACCCTTTGAAAAACTTCAAAAAATGTCGAAATTTCAAAAAATCAAAGAACGTCGGAAATCGTCCGTAACGACAAATTTCGACATTTTAAAAAATCAAAAAACGTCAAAAAATCGTGCAAAACAACAAATTTTGACATTTTTTGAATTTTCTCAAAGGGGTACCCCTTTGAGAAATTTCAAAAAATGTCGAAATTTTAAAAAAATCAAAAAACGTCGGAAATCGTCCAAAACGAAAAATTTCGACATTTTAAAAAATCAAAAAATGGCAAAAAATCGTCCAAAACTACAAATTTCGACATTTTTTGAAATTTCTCAAAGGGGTAACCCTTTGAGAAATTTCAAAAAATGTCGAAATTTTAAAAAAATCAAAAAACGTCGGAAATCGTCCAAAACGACAAATTTCGACATTTTTTGTAATTTCTTAAAGGGGTAACCCTTTGAGAAATTTCAAAAAATGTCGAAATTTCAAAAAAATAAAAAAACGTCGGAAATCGTCCGTAACGACAAATTTCGACATTTTAAAAAATCAAAAAACGTCAAAAAATCGTGCAAAACAACAAATTTTGACATTTTTTGAATTTTCTCAAAGGGGTACCCCTTTGAGAAATTTCAAAAAATGTCGAAATTTTAAAAAAATCAAAAAACGTCGGAAATCGTCCAAAACGAAAAATTTCGACATTTTAAAAAATCAAAAAATGGCAAAAAATCGTCCAAAACTACAAATTTCGACATTTTTTGAAATTTCTCAAAGGGGTAACCCTTTGAGAAATTTCAAAAAATGTCGAAATTTTAAAAAAATCAAAAAACGTCGGAAATCGTCCAAAACGACAAATTTCGACATTCTTGAAATTTCTCAAAGGGGTAACCCTTTGAGAAATTTCAAAAAATGTCGAAATTTTAAAAAAATCAAAAAACGTCGGAAATCGTCCAAAACGGCAAATTTCGACATTTTTTGTAATTTCTTAAAGGGGTAACCCTTTGAGAAATTACAAAAAATGTCGAAATTTCAAAAAGAAAAAACGTCGGAAATCGTCCAAAACGAAAAATTTCGACATTTTAAAAAATCAAAAAACGTCAAAAAATCGTGCAAAAGAACAAATTTTGACATTTTTTGAAATTTCTCAAAGGGGTACCCCTTTGAGAAATTTCAAAAAATGTCGAAATTTTAAGAAAATCAAAAAACGTCGGAAATCGTCCAAAACGACAAATTTCGACATTCTTGAAATTTCTCAAAGGGGTAACACTTTGAGAAATTTCAAAAAATGTCGAAATTTTAAAAAATCAAAAAACTTCGGAAATCGTCCAAAACGACAAATTTCGACATTTTTTGAAAATTCTCAAAGGGGTACCCTTTGAAAAACTTCAAAAAATGTCGAAATTTCAAAAAATCAAAGAACGTCGGAAATCGTCCGTAACGACAAATTTCGACATTTTAAAAAATCAAAAAACGTCAAAAAATCGTGCAAAACAACAAATTTTGACATTTTTTGAATTTTCTCAAAGGGGTACCCCTTTGAGAAATTTCAAAAAATGTCGAAATTTTAAAAAAATCAAAAAACGTCGGAAATCGTCCAAAACGAAAAATTTCGACATTTTAAAAAATCAAAAAATGGCAAAAAATCGTCCAAAACTACAAATTTCGACATTTTTTGAAATTTCTCAAAGGGGTAACCCTTTGAGAAATTTCAAAAAATGTCGAAATTTTAAAAAAATCAAAAAACGTCGGAAATCGTCCAAAACGACAAATTTCGACATTCTTGAAATTTCTCAAAGGGGTAACCCTTTGAGAAATTTCAAAAAATGTCGAAATTTTAAAAAAATCAAAAAACGTCGGAAATCGTCCAAAACGGCAAATTTCGACATTTTTTGTAATTTCTTAAAGGGGTAACCCTTTGAGAAATTTCAAAAAATGTCGAAATTTCAAAAAAATAAAAAAACGTCGGAAATCGTCCAAAACGACAAATTTCGACATTTTAAAAATCAAAAAACGTCAAAACATTGTGCAAAACAACAAATTTTGACATTTTTTGAAATTTCTCAAAGGGGTACCCCTTTGAGAAATTTCAAAAAATGTCGAAATTTTAAAAAAATCAAAAAACGTCGGAAATCGTCCAAAACGAGAAATTTCGACATTTTAAAAAATCAAATCGCCAAAAAATCGTCCAAAACAACAAATTTCGACATTTTTTGAAATTTCTCAAAGGGGTAACCCTTTGAGAAATTTCAAAAAATGTCGAAATTTTAAAAAAATCAAAAAACGTCGGAAATCGTCCAAAACGACAAATTTCGACATTCTTGAAATTTCTCAAAGGTGTAACCCTTTGAGAAATTTCAAAAAATGTCGAAATTTTAAAAAAATCAAAAAAAGTCGGAAATCGTCCAAAACGGCAAATTTCGACATTTTTTGAAATTTCTCAGAGGGGTAACCCTTTGAGAAATTTCAAAAAATGTCGAAATTTTAAAAAAATCAAAAAACGTCGGAAATCGTCCAAAACGACAAATTTTGATATTTTAAAAATAAAAAACGTCAAAAAATCGTGCAAAACAACAAATTTTGACATTTTTTGAAATTTCTCAAAGGGGTACCCCTTTGAGAAATTTCAAAAAATGTCGAAATTTTAAAAAAATCAAAATACGTCGGAAATCGTCCAAAACGACAAATTTCGACATTTTAAAAAATCAAAAAACGTCAAAAAATCGTCCAAAACGACAAATTTCAAAAAATGTCGAAATTTTAAGAAAATCAAAAAACGTCGGAAATCGTCCAAAACGACAAATTTCGACATTCTTGAAATTTCTCAAAGGGTTAACCCTTTGAGAAATTTCACAAAATGTCGAAATTTTAAAAAATCAAAAAACGTCGGAAATCGTCCAAAACGGCAAATTTCGGCATTTTTTGAAATTTCTCAAAGGGGTAACACTTTGAAAAATTTCAAAAAATGTCGAAATTTCAAAAAAATCAAAGAACGTCGGAAATCGTCCGTAACGACCAATTTCGACATTTTAAAAAATCAAAAAACGTCAAAAAATCGTGCAAAACAACAATTTTTGACATTTTTTGAAATTTCTGAAAGGGGTAGCCCTTTGAGAAATTTCAAAAAATGTCGAAATTTTTAAAAAATCAAAAAACGTCGGAAATCGTCCAAAACGAAAAATTTCGACATTTTAAAAAATCCAAAAATGGCAAAAAATCGTCCAAAACTACAAATTTCGACATTTTTTGAAATTTCTCAAAGGGGTAACCCTTTGAGAAATTTCAAAAAATGTCGAAATTTAAAAAAATCAAAAAACGTCGGAAATCGTCCAAAACGACAAATTTCGACATTCTTGAAATTTCTCAAAGGGGTAACCCTTTGAGAAATTTCAAAAAATGTCGACATTTTAAAAAAATCAAAAAACGTCGGAAATCGTCCAAAACGGCAAATTTCGACATTTTTTGTAATTTCTTAAAGGGGTAACCCTTTGAGAAATATCAAAAAATGTCGAAATTTCAAAAAAATCAAAAAACGTCGGAAATCGTCCAAAACGAGAAATTTCGACATTTTAAAAACCAAAAAACGCCAAATAATCGTCCAAAACAACAAATTTCGACATTTTTTGAAATTTCTCAAAGGGGTAACCCTTTGAGAAATTTCAAAAAATGTCGAAATTTTAAAAAAATCAAAAAACGTCGGAAATCGTCCAAAACGACAAATTTCGACATTTTAAAAAATGTAAAAACGTCAAAAAATCGTCCAAAACGACAAATTTCGACATTTTTTGAAATTTCTCAAAGGGGTAACCCTTTGAGAAATTTCCAAAAATGTCGAAATTTTAAAAAAATCAAAAAACTTCGGAAATCGTCCAAAACGACAAATTTCGACATTCTTGAAATTTCTCAAAGGGTTAACCCTTTGAGAAATTTCAAAAAATGTCGAAATTTCAAAAAAATCAAAAAACGTCGGAATTCGTCCAAAACAACAAATTTCGACATTTTTTGTAATTTCTCAAAGGGGTAACCCTTTGAGAAATTTCAAAAAATGTCGAAATTTCAAAAAAATCAAAAAACGTCGGAAATCGTCCAAAACGACAAATTTCGACATTTTAAAAAATCAAAAAACGTCAAAAAATCGTGCAAAACAACAAATTTTGACATTTTTTGAAATTTCTCAAAGGGGTAACCCTTTGAGAAATTTCAAAAAATGTCGAAATTTTAAAAAAATCAAAAGACGTCGGAAATCGTCCAAAACGACAAATTTCGACATTCTTGAAATTTCTCAAAGGGGTAACCCTTTGAGAAATTTCAAAAAATGTCGACATTTTAAAAAAATCAAAAAACGTCGGAAATCGTCCAAAACGGCAAATTTCGACATTTTTTGTAATTTCTTAAAGGGGTAACCCTTTGAGAAATTTCAAAAAATGTCGAAATTTCAAAAAAATCAAAAAACGTCGGAAATCGTCCAAAACGAGAAATTTCGACATTTTAAAAACCAAAAAACGCCAAAAAAATCGTGCAAAACAACAAATTTCGACATTTTTTGAAATTTCTCAAAGGGGTAACCCTTTGAGAAATTTCAAAAAATGTCGAAATTTTAAAAAAATCGAAAAACGTCGGAAATCGTCCAAAACGACAAATTTCGACATTTTAAAAATGTAAAAACGTCAAAAAATCGTCCAAAACGACAAATTTCGACATTTTT
The DNA here is from genome assembly GCF_977971745.1 of Zootermopsis nevadensis. Lineage (NCBI taxonomy): Eukaryota > Metazoa > Arthropoda > Insecta > Blattodea > Termopsidae > Zootermopsis > Zootermopsis nevadensis. Next base: position 3,368,668 of record NW_028259143.1, read on the forward strand.
TGAAATTTCTCAAAGGGGTAACCCTTTGAGAAATTTCAAAAAATGTCGAAATTTTAAAAAAATCAAAAAACTTCGGAAATCGTCCAAAACGACAAATTTCGACATTCTTGAAATTTCTCAAAGGGTTAACCCTTTGAGAAATTTCAAAAACGTCGAAATTTCAAAAAAATCAAAAAACGTCGGAATTCGTCCAAAACGGCAAATTTCGACATTTTTTGTAATTTCTCAAAGGGGTAACCCTTTGAGAAATTTCAAAAAATGTCGAAATTTCAAAAAAATCAAAAAACGCCGGAAATCGTCCAAAACGACAAATTTCGACATTTTAAAAAATCAAAAAACGTCAAAAAATCGTGCAAATCAACAAATTTTGACATTTTTTGAAATTTCTCAAAGGGGTACCCCTTTGAGAAATTTCAAAAAATGTCGAAATTTTAAAAAAATCAAAAAACGTCGGAAATCGTCCAAAACGAGAAATTTCGACATTTTAAAAAATCAAAAAACTCCAAAAAATCGTCCAAAACGTCAAATTTCGACATTTTTTGAAATTTCTCAAAGGGGTAACCCTTTGAGAAATTTCAAAAAATGTCGAAATTTTAAAAAAATCAAAAGACGTCGGAAATCGTCCAAAACGACAAATTTCGACATTCTTGAAATTTCTCAAAGGGGTAAGCCTTTGAGAAATTTCAAAAAATGTCGAAATTTTAAAAAATCAAAAAACTTCGGAAATCGTCCAAAACGACAAATTTCGACATTTTTTGAAATTTCTCAAAGGGGTACCCTTTGAAAAACTTCAAAAAATGTCGAAATTTCAAAAAATCAAAGAACGTCGGAAATCGTCCGTAACGACAAATTTCGACATTTTAAAAAATCAAAAAACGTCAAAAAATCGTGCAAAACAACAAATTTTGACATTTTTTGAAATTTCTCAAAGGGGTACCCCTTTGAGAAATTTCAAAAAATGTCGAAATTTTAAAAAAATCAAAAAACGTCGGAAATCGTCCAAAACGAGAAATTTCGACATTTTAAAAAATCAAAAAACGCCAAAAAATCGTCCAAAACAACAAATTTCGACATTTTTTGAAATTTCTCAAAGGGGTAACCCTTTGAGAAATTTCAAAAAATGTCGAAATTTTAAAAAAATCAAAAAACGTCGGAAATCGTCCAAAACGACAAATTTCGACATTCTTGAAATTTCTCAAAGGTGTAACCCTTTGAGAAATTTCAAAAAATGTCGAAATTTTAAAAAAATCAAAAAACGTCGGAAATCGTCCAAAACGGCAAATTTCGACATTTTTTGAAATTTCTCAGAGGGGTAACCCTTTGAGAAATTTCAAAAAATGTCGAAATTTTAAAAAAATCAAAAAACGTCGGAAATCGTCCAAAACGACAAATTTTGATATTTTAAAAATAAAAAACGTCAAAAAATCGTGCAAAACAACAAATTTTGACATTTTTTGAAATTTCTCAAAGGGGTACCCCTTTGAGAAATTTCAAAAAATGTCGAAATTTTAAAAAAAATCAAAATACGTCGGAAATCGTCCAAAACGACAAATTTCGACATTTTAAAAAATCAAAAAACGTTAAAAAATCGTCCAAAACGACAAATTTCGACATTTTTTGAAATTTCTCAAAGGGGTAACCCTTTGAGAAATTTCAAAAAATGTCGAAATTTTAAGAAAATCAAAAAACGTCGGAAATCGTCCAAAACGACAAATTTCGACATTCTTGAAATTTCTCAAAGGGTTAACCCTTTGAGAAATTTCACAAAATGTCGAAATTTTAAAAAATCAAAAAACGTCGGAAATCGTCCAAAACGGCAAATTTCGACATTTTTTGAAATTTCTCAAAGGGGTAACACTTTGAAAAATTTCAAAAAATGTCGAAATTTCAAAAAAATCAAAGAACGTCGGAAATCGTCCGTAACGACCAATTTCGACATTTTAAAAAATCAAAAAACGTCAAAAAATCGTGCAAAACAACAATTTTTGACATTTTTTGAAATTTCTCAAAGGGGTACCCCTTTGAGAAATTTCAAAAAATGTCGAAATTTTTAAAAAATCAAAAAACGTCGGAAATCGTCCAAAACGAAAAATTTCGACATTTTAAAAAATCAAAAAATGGCAAAAAATCGTCCAAAACTACAAATTTCGACATTTTTTGAAATTTCTCAAAGGGGTAACCCTTTGAGAAATTTCAAAAAATGTCGAAATTTTAAAAAAATCAAAAAACGTCGGAAATCGTCCAAAACGACAAATTTCGACATTCTTGAAATTTCTCAAAGGGGTAACCCTTTGAGAAATTTCAAAAAATGTCGACATTTTAAAAAAATCAAAAAACGTCGGAAATCGTCCAAAACGGCAAATTTCGACATTTTTTGTAATTTCTTAAAGGGGTAACCCTTTGAGAAATTTCAAAAAATGTCGAAATTTCAAAAAAATCAAAATACGTCGGAAATCGTCCAAAACGACAAATTTCGACATTTTAAAAAATCAAAAAACGTCAAAAAATCGTCCAAAACGACAAATTTCAAAAAATGTCGAAATTTTAAGAAAATCAAAAAACGTCGGAAATCGTCCAAAACGACAAATTTCGACATTCTTGAAATTTCTCAAAGGGTTAACCCTTTGAGAAATTTCACAAAATGTCGAAATTTTAAAAAATCAAAAAACGTCGGAAATCGTCCAAAACGGCATATTTCGGCATTTTTTTAAATTTCTCAAAGGGGTAACACTTTGAAAAATTTCAAAAAATGTCGAAATTTCAAAAAAATCAAAGAACGTCGGAAATCGTCCGTAACGACCAATTTCGACATTTTAAAAAATCAAAAAACGTCGGAAATCGTCCAAAACGAAAAATTTCGACATTTTAAAAAATCAAAAAATGGCAAAAAATCGTCCAAAACTACAAATTTCGACATTTTTTGAAATTTCTCAAAGGGGTAACCCTTTGAGAAATTTCAAAAAATGTCGAAATTTTAAAAAAATCAAAAAACGTCGGAAATCGTCCAAAACGACAAATTTCGACATTCTTGAAATTTCTCAAAGGGGTAACCCTTTGAGAAATTTCAAAAAATGTCGACATTTTAAAAAAATCAAAAAACGTCGGAAATCGTCCAAAACGGCAAATTTCGACATTTTTTGTAATTTCTTAAAGGGGTAACCCTTTGAGAAATTTCAAAAAATGTCGAAATTTCAAAAAAATCAAAAAACGTCGGAAATCGTCCAAAACGAGAAATTTCGACATTTTAAAAACCAAAAAACGCCAAATAATCGTCCAAAACAACAAATTTCGACATTTTTTGAAATTTCTCAAAGGGGTAACCCTTTGAGAAATTTCAAAAAATGTCGAAATTTTAAAAAAATCAAAAAACGTCGGAAATCGTCCAAAACGACAAATTTCGACATTTTAAAAATGTAAAAACGTCAAAAAATCGTCCAAAACGACAAATTTCGACATTTTTTGAAATTTCTCAAAGGGGTAACCCTTTGAGAAATTTCCAAAAATGTCGAAATTTTAAAAAAATCAAAAAACTTCGGAAATCGTCCAAAACGACAAATTTCGACATTCTTGAAATTTCTCAAAGGGTTAACCCTTTGAGAAATTTCAAAAAATGTCGAAATTTCAAAAAAATCAAAAAACGTCGGAATTCGACCAAAACGGCAAATTTCGACATTTTTTGTAATTTCTCAAAGGGGTAACCCTTTGAGAAATTTCAAAAAATGTCGAAATTTCAAAAAAATCAAAAAACGTTGGAAATCGTCCAAAACGACAAATTTCGACATTTTAAAAAATCAAAAAACGTCAAAAAATCGTGCAAAACAACAAATTTTGACATTTTTTGAAATTTCTCAAAGGGGTACCCCTTTGAGAAATTTAAAAAAATGTCGAAATTTTAAAAAAATCAAAAAACGTCGGAAATCGTCCAAAACGAGAAATTTCGACATTTTAAAAAATCAAAAAACGCCAAAAAATCGTCCAAAACGACAAATTTCGACATTTTTTGAAATTTCTCAAAGGGGTAACCCTTTGAGAAATTTCAAAAAATGTCGAAATTTTAAAAAAATCAAAAGACGTCGGAAATCGTCCAAAACGACAAATTTCGACATTCTTGAAATTTCTCAAAGGGGTAACCCTTTGAGAAATTTCAAAAAATGTCGACATTTTAAAAAAATCAAAAAACGTCGGAAATCGTCCAAAACGGCAAATTTCGACATTTTTTGTAATTTCTTAAAGGGGTAACCCTTTGAGAAATTTCAAAAAATGTCGAAATTTCAAAAAAATCAAAAAACGTCGGAAATCGTCCAAAACGAGAAATTTCGACATTTTAAAAACCAAAAAACGCCAAAAAAATCGTCCAAAACAACAAATTTCGACATTTTTTGAAATTTCTCAAAGGGGTAACCCTTTGAGAAATTTCAAAAAATGTCGACATTTTAAAAAAATCAAAAAACGTCGGAAATCGTCCAAAACGGCAAATTTCGACATTTTTTGTAATTTCTTAAAGGGGTAACCCTTTGAGAAATTTCAAAAAATGTCGAAATTTCAAAAAAATCAAAAAACGTCGGAAATCGTCCAAAACGAGAAATTTCGACATTTTAAAAACGAAAAAACGCCAAAAAAATCGTCCAAAACAACAAATTTTGACATTTTTTGAAATTTTAAAAAAATCAAAAAACGTCGGAAATCGTCCAAAACGAGAAATTTCGACATTTTAAAAAATCAAAAAACGCCAAAAAATCGTCCAAAACAACAAATTTCGACATTTTTTGAAATTTCTCAAAGGGGTAACCCTTTGAGAAATTTCAAAAAATGTCGAAATTTTAAAAAAATCAAAAAACGTCGGAAATCGTCCATAACGACAAATTTCGACATTCTTGAAATTTCTCAAAGGTGTAACCCTTTGAGAAATTTCAAAAAATGTCGAAATTTTAAAAAAATCAAAAAACGTCGGAAATCGTCCAAAACGGCAAATTTCGACATTTTTTGAAATTTCTCAGAGGGGTAACCCTTTGAGAAATTTCAAAAAATGTCGAAATTTTAAAAAAATCAAAAAACGTCGGAAATCGTCCAAAACGACAAATTTTGATATTTTAAAAATAAAAAACGTCAAAAAATCGTGCAAAACAACAAATTTTGACATTTTTTGAAATTTCTCAAAGGGGTACCCCTTTGAGAAATTTCAAAAAATGTCGAAATTTTAAAAAAAATCAAAATACGTCGGAAATCGTCCAAAACGACAAATTTCGACATTTTAAAAAATCAAAAAACGTCAAAAAATCGTGCAAAACAACAATTTTTGCCATTTTTTGAAATTTTAAAAAAATCAAAAAACGTCGGAAATCGTCCAAAACGAGAAATTTCGACATTTTAAAAAATCAAAAAACGCCAAAAAATCGTCCAAAACAACAAATTTCGACATTTTTTGAAATTTCTCAAAGGGGTAACCCTTTGAGAAATTTCAAAAAATGTCGAAATTTTAAAAAAATCAAAAAACGTCGGAAATCGTCCAAAACGACAAATTTCGACATTCTTGAAATTTCTCAAAGGTGTAACCCTTTGAGAAATTTCAAAAAATGTCGAAATTTTAAAAAAATCAAAAAACGTCGGAAATCGTCCAAAACGGCAAATTTCGACATTTTTTGAAATTTCTCAGAGGGGTAACCCTTTGAGAAATTTCAAAAAATGTCGAAATTTTAAAAAAATCAAAAAACGTCGGAAATCGTCCAAAACGACAAATTTTGATATTTTAAAAATAAAAAACGTCAAAAAATCGTGCAAAACAACAAATTTTGACATTTTTTGAAATTTCTCAAAGGGGTACCCCTTTGAGAAATTTCAAAAATGTCGAAATTTTAAAAAAAATCAAAATACGTCGGAAATCGTCCAAAACGACAAATTTCGACATTTTAAAAAATCAAAAAACGTCAAAAAATCGTCCAAAACGACAAATTTCGACATTTTTTAAATTTCTCAAAGGGGTAACCCTTTGAGAAATTTCAAAAAATGTCGAAATTTTAAGAAAATCAAAAAACGTCGGAAATCGTCGAAAACGACAAATTTCGACATTCTTGAAATTTCTCAAAGGGTTAACCCTTTGAGAAATTTCACAAAATGTCGAAATTTTAAAAAATCAAAAAACGTCGGAAATCGTCCAAAACGGCAAATTTCGACATTTTTTGAAATTTCTCAAAGGGGTAACACTTTGAAAAATTTCAAAAAATGTCGAAATTTCAAAAAAATCAAAGAACGTCGGAAATCGTCCGTAACGACCAATTTCGACATTTTAAAAAATAAAAAAACGTCAAAAAATCGTGCAAAACAACAAATTTTGACATTTTTTGAAATTTCTCAAAGGGGTACCCCTTTGAGAAATTTCAAAAAATGTCGAAATTTTAAAAAATCAAAAAACGTCGGAAATCGTCCAAAACGAGAAATTTCGACATTTTAAAAAATCAAAAAACGCCAAAAAATCGTCCAAAACAACAAATTTCGACATTTTTTGAAATTTCTCAAAGGGGTAACCCTTTGAGAAATTTCAAAAAATGTCGAAATTTTAAAAAAATCAAAAAACGTCGGAAATCGTCCAAAACGACAAATTTCGACATTCTTGAAATTTCTCAAAGGTGTAACCCTTTGAGAAATTTCAAAAAATGTCGAAATTTTAAAAAAATCAAAAAACGTCGGAAATCGTCCAAAACGGCAAATTTCGACATTTTTTGAAATTTCTCAGAGGGGTAACCCTTTGAGAAATTTCAAAAAATGTCGAAATTTTAAAAAAATCAAAAAACGTCGAAAATCGCCCAAAACGACAAATTTTGATATTTTAAAAATAAAAAACGTCAAAAAATCGTGCAAAACAACAAATTTTGACATTTTTTGAAATTTCTCAAAGGGGTACCCCTTTGAGAAATTTCAAAAAATGTCGAAATTTTAAAAAAAAAAATACGTCGGAAATCGTCCAAAACGACACATTTCGACATTTTAAAAAATCAAAAAACGTCAAAAAATCGTCCAAAACGACAAATTTCGACATTTTTTGAAATTTCTCAAAGGGGTAACCCTTTGAGAAATTTCAAAAAATGTCGAAATTTTAAGAAAATCAAAAAACGTCGGAAATCGTCCAAAACGACAAATTTCGACATTCTTGAAATTTCTCAAAGGGTTAACCCTTTGAGAAATTTCAAAAAATGTCGAAATTTCAAAAAAATCAAAAAACGTCGGAATTCGTCCAAAACGGCAAATTTCGACATTTTTTGTAATTTCTCAAAGGGGTAACCCTTTGAGAAATTTCAAAAAATGTCGAAATTTCAAAAAAATCAAAAAACGTCGGAAATCGTCCAAAACGACAAATTTCGACATTTTAAAAAATCAAAAAACGTCAAAAAATCGTGCAAAACAACAAATTTTGACATTTTTTGAAATTTCTCAAAGGGGTACCCCTTTGAGAAATTTCAAAAAATGTCGAAATTTTAAAAAAATCAAAAAACGTCGGAAATCGTCCAAAACGAGAAATTTCGACATTTTAAAAAATCAAAAAACGCCAAAAAATCGTCCAAAACGACAAATTTCGACATTTTTTGAAATTTCTCAAAGGGGTAACCCTTTGAGAAATTTCAAAAAATGTCGAAATTTTAAAAAAATCAAAAGACGTCGGAAATCGTCCAAAACGACAAATTTCGACATTCTTGAAATTTCTCAAAGGGGTAACCCTTTGAGAAATTTCAAAAAATGTCGACATTTTAAAAAAATCAAAAAACGTCGGAAATCGTCCAAAACGGCAAATTTCGACATTTTTTGTAATTTCTTAAAGGGGTAACCCTTTGAGAAATTTCAAAAAATGTCGAAATTTTAAAAAAATCAAAAAACGTCGGAAATCGTCCAAAACGAGAAATTTCGACATTTTAAAAAATCAAAAAACGCCAAAAAATCGTTCAAAACGACAAATTTCGACATTTTTTGAAATTTCTCAAAGGGGTAACCCTTTGAGAAATTTCAAAAAATGTCGAAATTTTAAAAAAATCAAAAGACGTCGGAAATCGTCCAAAACGACAAATTTCGACATTCTTGAAATTTCTCAAAGGGGTAACCCTTTGAGAAATTTCAAACATGTCGAAATTTTAAAAAAACCAAAAAACGTCGAAAATCGTCCAAAACGACAAATTTCGACATTCTTGAAATTTCTCAAAGGGGTAACCCTTTGAGAAATTTAAAAAAATGTCGAAATTTTAAAAAAATCAAAAAGCGTCGGAAATCGTCCAAAACGGCAAATTTCGACATTTTTTGAAATTTCACAGAGGGGTAACCCTTTGAGAAATTTCAAAAAATGTCGAAATTTTAAAAAAATCAAAAAACGTCGGAAATCGTGCAAAACGACAAATTTCGACATTTTAAAAATAAAAAACGTCACAAAATCGTGCAAAACAACAAATTTTGACATTTTTTGAAATTTCTCAAAGGGGTACAACTTTGAGAAATTTCAAAAAATATCGAAATTTTAAAGAAATCAAAAAACGTCGGAAATCGTCCAAAACGACAAATTTCGACAGTTTAAAAAATCAAAAAACGTCAAAAAATCGTGCAAAACAACAAATTTTGACATTTTTTGAAATTTCTCAAAGGGGTACAACTTTGAGAAATTTAAAAAAATGTCGAAATTTTAAAAAAATCAAAAAGCGTCGGAAATCGTCCAAAACGGCAAATTTCGACATTTTTTGAAATTTCACAGAGGGGTAACCCTTTGAGAAATTTCAAAAAATGTCGAAATTTTAAAAAAATCAAAAAACGTCGGAAATCGTGCAAAACGACAAATTTCGACATTTTAAAAATAAAAAACGTCACAAAATCGTGCAAAACAACAAATTTTGACATTTTTTGAAATTTCTCAAAGGGGTACAACTTTGAGAAATTTCAAAAAATATCGAAATTTTAAAGAAATCAAAAAACGTCGGAAATCGTCCAAAACGACAAATTTCGACAGTTTAAAAAATCAAAAAACGTCAAAAAATCGTGCAAAACAACAAATTTTGACATTTTTTGAAATTTCTCAAAGGGGTACAACTTTGAGAAATTTCAAAAAATGTCGAAATTTTAAAAAAATCAAAAAACGTCGGAAATCGTCCAAAACGGCAAATTTCGACATTTTTTGAAATTTCTCAGAGGGGTAACCCTTTGAGAAATTTCAAAAAATGTCGAAATTTTAAAAAAATCAAAAAACGTCGAAAATCGCCCAAAACGACAAATTTTGATATTTTAAAAATAAAAAACGTCAAAAAATCGTGCAAAACAACAAATTTTGACATTTTTTGAAATTTCTCAAAGGGGTACCCCTTTGAGAAATTTCAAAAAATGTCGAAATTTTAAAAAAAAAAATACGTCGGAAATCGTCCAAAACGACACATTTCGACATTTTAAAAAATCAAAAAACGTCAAAAAATCGTCCAAAACGACAAATTTCGACATTTTTTGAAATTTCTCAAAGGGGTAACCCTTTGAGAAATTTCAAAAAATGTCGAAATTTTAAGAAAATCAAAAAACGTCGGAAATCGTCCAAAACGACAAATTTCGACATTCTTGAAATTTCTCAAAGGGTTAACCCTTTGAGAAATTTCAAAAAATGTCGAAATTTCAAAAAAATCAAAAAACGTCGGAATTCGTCCAAAACGGCAAATTTCGACATTTTTTGTAATTTCTCAAAGGGGTAACCCTTTGAGAAATTTCAAAAAATGTCGAAATTTCAAAAAAATCAAAAAACGTCGGAAATCGTCCAAAACGACAAATTTCGACATTTTAAAAAATCAAAAAACGTCAAAAAATCGTGCAAAACAACAAATTTTGACATTTTTTGAAATTTCTCAAAGGGGTACCCCTTTGAGAAATTTCAAAAAATGTCGAAATTTTAAAAAAATCAAAAAACGTCGGAAATCGTCCAAAACGAGAAATTTCGACATTTTAAAAAATCAAAAAACGCCAAAAAATCGTCCAAAACGACAAATTTCGACATTTTTTGAAATTTCTCAAAGGGGTAACCCTTTGAGAAATTTCAAAAAATGTCGAAATTTTAAAAAAATCAAAAGACGTCGGAAATCGTCCAAAACGACAAATTTCGACATTCTTGAAATTTCTCAAAGGGGTAACCCTTTGAGAAATTTCAAAAAATGTCGACATTTTAAAAAAATCAAAAAACGTCGGAAATCGTCCAAAACGGCAAATTTCGACATTTTTTGTAATTTCTTAAAGGGGTAACCCTTTGAGAAATTTCAAAAAATGTCGAAATTTTAAAAAAATCAAAAAACGTCGGAAATCGTCCAAAACGAGAAATTTCGACATTTTAAAAAATCAAAAAACGCCAAAAAATCGTTCAAAACGACAAATTTCGACATTTTTTGAAATTTCTCAAAGGGGTAACCCTTTGAGAAATTTCAAAAAATGTCGAAATTTTAAAAAAATCAAAAGACGTCGGAAATCGTCCAAAACGACAAATTTCGACATTCTTGAAATTTCTCAAAGGGGTAACCCTTTGAGAAATTTCAAACATGTCGAAATTTTAAAAAAACCAAAAAACGTCGAAAATCGTCCAAAACGACAAATTTCGACATTCTTGAAATTTCTCAAAGGGGTAACCCTTTGAGAAATTTAAAAAAATGTCGAAATTTTAAAAAAATCAAAAAGCGTCGGAAATCGTCCAAAACGGCAAATTTCGACATTTTTTGAAATTTCACAGAGGGGTAACCCTTTGAGAAATTTCAAAAAATGTCGAAATTTTAAAAAAATCAAAAAACGTCGGAAATCGTGCAAAACGACAAATTTCGACATTTTAAAAATAAAAAACGTCACAAAATCGTGCAAAACAACAAATTTTGACATTTTTTGAAATTTCTCAAAGGGGTACAACTTTGAGAAATTTCAAAAAATATCGAAATTTTAAAGAAATCAAAAAACGTCGGAAATCGTCCAAAACGACAAATTTCGACAGTTTAAAAAATCAAAAAACGTCAAAAAATCGTGCAAAACAACAAATTTTGACATTTTTTGAAATTTCTCAAAGGGGTACAACTTTGAGAAATTTCAAAAAATGTCGAAATTTTAAAAAAATCAAAAAACGTCGGAAATCGTCCAAAACGACAAATTTCGACATTCTTGAAATTTCTCAAAGGGGTAACCCTTTGAGAAATTTCAAAAAATGTCGAAATTTTAAAAAATCAAAAAACGTCGGAAATCGTCCAAAACGACAAATTTCGACATTCTTGAAATTTCTCAAAGGGGTAACCCTTTGAGAAATTACAAAAAATGTCGAAATTTCAAAAAAAAAAAACGTCGGAAATCGTCCAAAACGAAAAATTTCGACATTTTAAAAAATCAAAAAACGTCAAAAAATCGTGCAAAACAACAAATTTTGACATTTTTTGAAATTTCTCAAAGGGGTACCCCTTTGAGAAATTTCAAAAAATGTCGAAATTTTAAGAAAATCAAAAAACGTCGGAAATCGTCCAAAACGACAAATTTCGACATTTTTTGAAATTTCTCAAAGGGGTACCCTTTGAAAAACTTCAAAAAATGTCCAAATTTCAAAAAATCAAAGAACGTCGGAAATCGTCCGTAACGACAAATTTCGACATCTTAAAAAATCAAAAAACGTCAAAAAATCGTGCAAAACAACAAATTTTGACATTTTTTGAATTTTCTCAAAGGGGTACCCCTTTGAGAAATTTCAAAAAATGTCGAAATTTTAAAAAAATCAAAAAACGTCGGAAATCGTCCAAAACGAAAAATTTCGACATTTTAAAAAATCAAAAAATGGCAAAAAATCGTCCAAAACTACAAATTTCGACATTTTTTGAAATTTCTCAAAGGGGTAACCCTTTGAGAAATTTCAAAAAATGTCGAAATTTTAAAAAACCCAAAAAACGTCGGAAATCGTCCAAAACGACAAATTTCGACATTCTTGAAATTTCTCAAAGGGGTAACCCTTTCAGAAATTTCAAAAAATGTCGAAATTTTAAAAAAATCAAAAAAGTCGGAAATCGTTGAAAACGGGAAATTTCGACATTTTTTGAAATTTCTCAGAGGGGTAACCCTTTGAGAAATTTCAAAAAATGTCGAAATTTTAAAAAATCAAAAAACGTCGGAAATCGTCCAAAACGACAAATTTCGACATTTTAAAAATAAAAAACGTCAAAAAAATCGTGCAAAACAACAAATTTTGACATTTTTTGAAATTTCTCAAAGGGGTACCCCTTTGAGAAATTTCAAAAAATGTCGAAATTTTAAAGAAATCAAAAAACGTCGGAAATCGTCCAAAACGACAAATTTCGACAGTTTAAAAAATCAAAAAACGTCAAAAAATCATCCAAAACGACAAATTTCGACATTTTTTGAAATTTCTCAAAGGGGTACCCCTTTGAGAAATTTCAAAAAATGTCGAAATTTTAAAAAAATCAAAAAACGTCGGAAATCGTCCAAAACGACAAATTTCGACATTTTAAAAAATGTAAAAACGTCAAAAAATCGTCCAAAACGACAAATTTCAAAAAATGTCGAAATTTTAAAAAAATCAAATAACTTCGGAAATCGTCCAAAACGACAAATTTCGACATTCTTGAAATTTCTCAAAGGGTTAACCCTTTGAGAAATTTCAAAAAATGTCGAAATTTCAAAAAAATCAAAAAACGTCGGAATTCGTCCAAAACGGCAAATTTCGACATTTTTTGTAATTTCTCAAAGGGGTAACCCTTTGAGAAATTTCAAAAAATGCCGAAATTTCAAAAAAATCAAAAAACGTCGGAAATCGTCCAAAACGACAAATTTCGACATTTTAAAAAATCAAAAAACGTCAAAAAATTGTGCAAAACAACAAATTTTGACATTTTTCGAAATTTTAAAAAAATCAAAAAACGTCGGAAATCGTCCAAAACGAGAAATTTCGACATTTTAAAAAATCAAAAAACGCCAAAAAATCGTCCAAAACAACAAATTTCGACATTTTTTGAAATTTCTCAAAGGGGTAACCCTTTGAGAAATTTCAAAAAATGTCGAAATTTTAAAAAAATCAAAATCGTCGGAAATCGTCCAAAACGACAAATTTCGACATTCTTGAAATTTCTCAAAGGTGTAACCCTTTGAGAAATTTCAAAAAATGTCGAAATTTTAAAAAAATCAAAAAACGTCGGAAATCGTCCAAAACGGCAAATTTCGACATTTTTTGAAATTTCTCAGAGGGGTAACCCTTTGAGAAATTTCAAAAAATGTCGAAATTTTAAAAAAATCAAAAAACGTCGGAAATCGTCCAAAACGACAAATTTCGATATTTTAAAAATAAAAAAACGTCAAAAAATCGTGCAAAACAACAAATTTTGACATTTTTTGAAATTTCTCAAAGGGGTACCCCTTTGAGAAATTTCAAAAAATGTCGAAATTTTAAAAAAATCAAAATACGTCGGAAATCGTCCAAAACGACAAATTTCGACATTTTAAAAAATCAAAAAACGTCAAAAAATCGTCCAAAACGACAAATTTCGACATTTTTTGAAATTTCTCAAAGGGGTAACTCTTTGAGAAATTTCAAAAAATGTCGAAATTTTAAGAAAATCAAAAAACGTCGGAAATCGTCCAAAACGACAAATTTCGACATTCTTGAAATTTCTCAAAGGGTTAACCCTTTGAGAAATTTCACAAAATGTCGAAATTTTAAAAAATCAAAAAACGTCGGAAATCGTCCAAAACGGCAAATTTCGACATTTTTTGAAATTTCTCAAAGGGGTAACACTTTGAAAAATTTCAAAAAATGTCGAAATTTCAAAAAAATCAAAGAACGTCGGAAATCGTCCGTAACGACCAATTTCGACATTTTAAAAAATCAAAAAACGTCAAAAAATCGTGCAAAACAACAATTTTTGACATTTTTTGAAATTTCTCAAAGGGGTACCCCTTTGAGAAATTTCAAAAAATGTCGAAATTTTTAAAAAATCAAAAAACGTCGGAAATCGTCCAAAACGAAAAATTTCGACATTTTAAAAAATCAAAAAATGGCAAAAAATCGTCCAAAACTACAAATTTCGACATTTTTTGAAATTTCTCAAAGGGGTAACCCTTTGAGAAATTTCAAAAAATGTCGAAATTTTAAAAAAATCAAAAAACGTCGGAAATCGTCCAAAACGACAAATTTCGACATTCTTGAAATTTCTCAAAGGGGTAACCCTTTGAGAAATTTCAAAAAATGTCGACATTTTAAAAAAATCAAAAAACGTCGGAAATCGTCCAAAACGGCAAATTTCGACATTTTTTGTAATTTCTTAAAGGGGTAACCCTTTGAGAAATTTCAAAAAATGTCGAAATTTCCAAAAAATCAAAAAACGTCGGAAATCGTCCAAAACGACAAATTTCGACATTTTAAAAAGTTAAAAAATTGTGCAAAACAACAAATTTTGACATTTTTTGAAATTTCTCACAGGGGTACCCCTTTGAGAAATTTCAAAAAATGTCGAAATTTTAAAAAAATCAAAAAACGTCGGAAATCGTCCAAAACGGCAAATTTCGACATTTTTTGAAATTTCTCAGAGGGGTAACCCTTTGAGAAATTTCAAAAAATGTCGAATTTTAAAAAAATCAAAAAACGTCAGAAATCGTTCAAAACGACAAATTTCGATATTTTAAAAATAAAAAACGTCAAAAAATCGTGCAAAACAACAAATTTTGACATTTTTTGAAATTTCTCAAAGGGGTTCCCCTTTGAGAAATTTCAAAAAATGTCGAAATTTTAAAAAAATCAAAAAACGTCGGAAATCGTCCAAAACGACACATTTCGACATTTTAAAAAATCAAAAAACGTCAAAAAATCGTCCAAAACGACAAATTTCGACATTTTTTGAAATTTCTCAAAGGGGTAACCCTTTGAGAAATTTCAAAAAATGTCGAAATTTTAAGAAAATCAAAAAACGTCGGAAATCGTCCAAAACGACAAATTTCGACATTCTTGAAATTTCTCAAAGGGTTAACCCTTTGAGAAATTTCAAAAAATGTCGAAATTTCAAAAAAATCAAAAAACGTCGGAATTCGTCCAAAACGGCAAATTTCGACATTTTTTGTAATTTCTCAAAGGGGTAACCCTTTGAGAAATTTCAAAAAATGTCGAAATTTCAAAAAAATCAAAAAACGTCGGAAATCGTCCAAAACGACAAATTTCGACATTTTAAAAAATCAAAAAACGTCAAAAAATCGTGCAAAACAACAAATTTTGACATTTTTTGAAATTTCTCAAAGGGGTACCCCTTTGAGAAATTTCAAAAAATGTCGAAATTTTAAAAAAATCAAAAAACGTCGGAAATCGTCCAAAACGAGAAATTTCGACATTTTAAAAAATCAAAAAACGCCAAAAAATCGTCCAAAACGACAAATTTCGACATTTTTTGAAATTTCTCAAAGGGGTAACCCTTTGAGAAATTTCAAAAAATGTCGAAATTTTAAAAAAATCAAAAGACGTCGGAAATCGTCCAAAACGACAAATTTCGACATTCTTGAAATTTCTCAAAGGGGTAACCCTTTGAGAAATTTCAAAAAATGTCGACATTTTAAAAAAATCAAAAAACGTCGGAAATCGTCCAAAACGGCAAATTTCGACATTTTTTGTAATTTCTTAAAGGGGTAACCCTTTGAGAAATTTCAAAAAATGTCGAAATTTTAAAAAAATCAAAAAACGTCGGAAATCGTCCAAAACGAGAAATTTCGACATTTTAAAAAATCAAAAAACGCCAAAAAATCGTTCAAAACGACAAATTTCGACATTTTTTGAAATTTCTCAAAGGGGTAACCCTTTGAGAAATTTCAAAAAATGTCGAAATTTTAAAAAAATCAAAAGACGTCGGAAATCGTCCAAAACGACAAATTTCGACATTCTTGAAATTTCTCAAAGGGGTAACCCTTTGAGAAATTTCAAACATGTCGAAATTTTAAAAAAACCAAAAAACGTCGAAAATCGTCCAAAACGACAAATTTCGACATTCTTGAAATTTCTCAAAGGGGTAACCCTTTGAGAAATTTAAAAAAATGTCGAAATTTTAAAAAAATCAAAAAGCGTCGGAAATCGTCCAAAACGGCAAATTTCGACATTTTTTGAAATTTCACAGAGGGGTAACCCTTTGAGAAATTTCAAAAAATGTCGAAATTTTAAAAAAATCAAAAAACGTCGGAAATCGTGCAAAACGACAAATTTCGACATTTTAAAAATAAAAAACGTCACAAAATCGTGCAAAACAACAAATTTTGACATTTTTTGAAATTTCTCAAAGGGGTACAACTTTGAGAAATTTCAAAAAATATCGAAATTTTAAAGAAATCAAAAAACGTCGGAAATCGTCCAAAACGACAAATTTCGACAGTTTAAAAAATCAAAAAACGTCAAAAAATCGTGCAAAACAACAAATTTTGACATTTTTTGAAATTTCTCAAAGGGGTACAACTTTGAGAAATTTCAAAAAATGTCGAAATTTTAAAAAAATCAAAAAACGTCGGAAATCGTCCAAAACGGCAAATTTCGACATTTTTTGAAATTTCTCAGAGGGGTAACCCTTTGAGAAATTTCAAAAAATGTCGAAATTTTAAAAAAATCAAAAAACGTCGAAAATCGCCCAAAACGACAAATTTTGATATTTTAAAAATAAAAAACGTCAAAAAATCGTGCAAAACAACAAATTTTGACATTTTTTGAAATTTCTCAAAGGGGTACCCCTTTGAGAAATTTCAAAAAATGTCGAAATTTTAAAAAAAAAAATACGTCGGAAATCGTCCAAAACGACACATTTCGACATTTTAAAAAATCAAAAAACGTCAAAAAATCGTCCAAAACGACAAATTTCGACATTTTTTGAAATTTCTCAAAGGGGTAACCCTTTGAGAAATTTCAAAAAATGTCGAAATTTTAAGAAAATCAAAAAACGTCGGAAATCGTCCAAAACGACAAATTTCGACATTCTTGAAATTTCTCAAAGGGTTAACCCTTTGAGAAATTTCAAAAAATGTCGAAATTTCAAAAAAATCAAAAAACGTCGGAATTCGTCCAAAACGGCAAATTTCGACATTTTTTGTAATTTCTCAAAGGGGTAACCCTTTGAGAAATTTCAAAAAATGTCGAAATTTCAAAAAAATCAAAAAACGTCGGAAATCGTCCAAAACGACAAATTTCGACATTTTAAAAAATCAAAAAACGTCAAAAAATCGTGCAAAACAACAAATTTTGACATTTTTTGAAATTTCTCAAAGGGGTACCCCTTTGAGAAATTTCAAAAAATGTCGAAATTTTAAAAAAATCAAAAAACGTCGGAAATCGTCCAAAACGAGAAATTTCGACATTTTAAAAAATCAAAAAACGCCAAAAAATCGTCCAAAACGACAAATTTCGACATTTTTTGAAATTTCTCAAAGGGGTAACCCTTTGAGAAATTTCAAAAAATGTCGAAATTTTAAAAAAATCAAAAGACGTCGGAAATCGTCCAAAACGACAAATTTCGACATTCTTGAAATTTCTCAAAGGGGTAACCCTTTGAGAAATTTCAAAAAATGTCGACATTTTAAAAAAATCAAAAAACGTCGGAAATCGTCCAAAACGGCAAATTTCGACATTTTTTGTAATTTCTTAAAGGGGTAACCCTTTGAGAAATTTCAAAAAATGTCGAAATTTTAAAAAAATCAAAAAACGTCGGAAATCGTCCAAAACGAGAAATTTCGACATTTTAAAAAATCAAAAAACGCCAAAAAATCGTTCAAAACGACAAATTTCGACATTTTTTGAAATTTCTCAAAGGGGTAACCCTTTGAGAAATTTCAAAAAATGTCGAAATTTTAAAAAAATCAAAAGACGTCGGAAATCGTCCAAAACGACAAATTTCGACATTCTTGAAATTTCTCAAAGGGGTAACCCTTTGAGAAATTTCAAACATGTCGAAATTTTAAAAAAACCAAAAAACGTCGAAAATCGTCCAAAACGACAAATTTCGACATTCTTGAAATTTCTCAAAGGGGTAACCCTTTGAGAAATTTAAAAAAATGTCGAAATTTTAAAAAAATCAAAAAGCGTCGGAAATCGTCCAAAACGGCAAATTTCGACATTTTTTGAAATTTCACAGAGGGGTAACCCTTTGAGAAATTTCAAAAAATGTCGAAATTTTAAAAAAATCAAAAAACGTCGGAAATCGTGCAAAACGACAAATTTCGACATTTTAAAAATAAAAAACGTCACAAAATCGTGCAAAACAACAAATTTTGACATTTTTTGAAATTTCTCAAAGGGGTACAACTTTGAGAAATTTCAAAAAATATCGAAATTTTAAAGAAATCAAAAAACGTCGGAAATCGTCCAAAACGACAAATTTCGACAGTTTAAAAAATCAAAAAACGTCAAAAAATCGTGCAAAACAACAAATTTTGACATTTTTTGAAATTTCTCAAAGGGGTACAACTTTGAGAAATTTCAAAAAATGTCGAAATTTTAAAAAAATCAAAAAACGTCGGAAATCGTCCAAAACGACAAATTTCGACATTCTTGAAATTTCTCAAAGGGGTAACCCTTTGAGAAATTTCAAAAAATGTCGAAATTTTAAAAAATCAAAAAACGTCGGAAATCGTCCAAAACGACAAATTTCGACATTCTTGAAATTTCTCAAAGGGGTAACCCTTTGAGAAATTACAAAAAATGTCGAAATTTCAAAAAAAAAAAACGTCGGAAATCGTCCAAAACGAAAAATTTCGACATTTTAAAAAATCAAAAAACGTCAAAAAATCGTGCAAAACAACAAATTTTGACATTTTTTGAAATTTCTCAAAGGGGTACCCCTTTGAGAAATTTCAAAAAATGTCGAAATTTTAAGAAAATCAAAAAACGTCGGAAATCGTCCAAAACGACAAATTTCGACATTTTTTGAAATTTCTCAAAGGGGTACCCTTTGAAAAACTTCAAAAAATGTCCAAATTTCAAAAAATCAAAGAACGTCGGAAATCGTCCGTAACGACAAATTTCGACATCTTAAAAAATCAAAAAACGTCAAAAAATCGTGCAAAACAACAAATTTTGACATTTTTTGAATTTTCTCAAAGGGGTACCCCTTTGAGAAATTTCAAAAAATGTCGAAATTTTAAAAAAATCAAAAAACGTCGGAAATCGTCCAAAACGAAAAATTTCGACATTTTAAAAAATCAAAAAATGGCAAAAAATCGTCCAAAACTACAAATTTCGACATTTTTTGAAATTTCTCAAAGGGGTAACCCTTTGAGAAATTTCAAAAAATGTCGAAATTTTAAAAAACCCAAAAAACGTCGGAAATCGTCCAAAACGACAAATTTCGACATTCTTGAAATTTCTCAAAGGGGTAACCCTTTCAGAAATTTCAAAAAATGTCGAAATTTTAAAAAAATCAAAAAAGTCGGAAATCGTTGAAAACGGGAAATTTCGACATTTTTTGAAATTTCTCAGAGGGGTAACCCTTTGAGAAATTTCAAAAAATGTCGAAATTTTAAAAAATCAAAAAACGTCGGAAATCGTCCAAAACGACAAATTTCGACATTTTAAAAATAAAAAACGTCAAAAAAATCGTGCAAAACAACAAATTTTGACATTTTTTGAAATTTCTCAAAGGGGTACCCCTTTGAGAAATTTCAAAAAATGTCGAAATTTTAAAGAAATCAAAAAACGTCGGAAATCGTCCAAAACGACAAATTTCGACAGTTTAAAAAATCAAAAAACGTCAAAAAATCATCCAAAACGACAAATTTCGACATTTTTTGAAATTTCTCAAAGGGGTACCCCTTTGAGAAATTTCAAAAAATGTCGAAATTTTAAAAAAATCAAAAAACGTCGGAAATCGTCCAAAACGACAAATTTCGACATTTTAAAAAATGTAAAAACGTCAAAAAATCGTCCAAAACGACAAATTTCAAAAAATGTCGAAATTTTAAAAAAATCAAATAACTTCGGAAATCGTCCAAAACGACAAATTTCGACATTCTTGAAATTTCTCAAAGGGTTAACCCTTTGAGAAATTTCAAAAAATGTCGAAATTTCAAAAAAATCAAAAAACGTCGGAATTCGTCCAAAACGGCAAATTTCGACATTTTTTGTAATTTCTCAAAGGGGTAACCCTTTGAGAAATTTCAAAAAATGCCGAAATTTCAAAAAAATCAAAAAACGTCGGAAATCGTCCAAAACGACAAATTTCGACATTTTAAAAAATCAAAAAACGTCAAAAAATTGTGCAAAACAACAAATTTTGACATTTTTCGAAATTTTAAAAAAATCAAAAAACGTCGGAAATCGTCCAAAACGAGAAATTTCGACATTTTAAAAAATCAAAAAACGCCAAAAAATCGTCCAAAACAACAAATTTCGACATTTTTTGAAATTTCTCAAAGGGGTAACCCTTTGAGAAATTTCAAAAAATGTCGAAATTTTAAAAAAATCAAAATCGTCGGAAATCGTCCAAAACGACAAATTTCGACATTCTTGAAATTTCTCAAAGGTGTAACCCTTTGAGAAATTTCAAAAAATGTCGAAATTTTAAAAAAATCAAAAAACGTCGGAAATCGTCCAAAACGGCAAATTTCGACATTTTTTGAAATTTCTCAGAGGGGTAACCCTTTGAGAAATTTCAAAAAATGTCGAAATTTTAAAAAAATCAAAAAACGTCGGAAATCGTCCAAAACGACAAATTTCGATATTTTAAAAATAAAAAAACGTCAAAAAATCGTGCAAAACAACAAATTTTGACATTTTTTGAAATTTCTCAAAGGGGTACCCCTTTGAGAAATTTCAAAAAATGTCGAAATTTTAAAAAAATCAAAATACGTCGGAAATCGTCCAAAACGACAAATTTCGACATTTTAAAAAATCAAAAAACGTCAAAAAATCGTCCAAAACGACAAATTTCGACATTTTTTGAAATTTCTCAAAGGGGTAACTCTTTGAGAAATTTCAAAAAATGTCGAAATTTTAAGAAAATCAAAAAACGTCGGAAATCGTCCAAAACGACAAATTTCGACATTCTTGAAATTTCTCAAAGGGTTAACCCTTTGAGAAATTTCACAAAATGTCGAAATTTTAAAAAATCAAAAAACGTCGGAAATCGTCCAAAACGGCAAATTTCGACATTTTTTGAAATTTCTCAAAGGGGTAACACTTTGAAAAATTTCAAAAAATGTCGAAATTTCAAAAAAATCAAAGAACGTCGGAAATCGTCCGTAACGACCAATTTCGACATTTTAAAAAATCAAAAAACGTCAAAAAATCGTGCAAAACAACAATTTTTGACATTTTTTGAAATTTCTCAAAGGGGTACCCCTTTGAGAAATTTCAAAAAATGTCGAAATTTTTAAAAAATCAAAAAACGTCGGAAATCGTCCAAAACGAAAAATTTCGACATTTTAAAAAATCAAAAAATGGCAAAAAATCGTCCAAAACTACAAATTTCGACATTTTTTGAAATTTCTCAAAGGGGTAACCCTTTGAGAAATTTCAAAAAATGTCGAAATTTTAAAAAAATCAAAAAACGTCGGAAATCGTCCAAAACGACAAATTTCGACATTCTTGAAATTTCTCAAAGGGGTAACCCTTTGAGAAATTTCAAAAAATGTCGACATTTTAAAAAAATCAAAAAACGTCGGAAATCGTCCAAAACGGCAAATTTCGACATTTTTTGTAATTTCTTAAAGGGGTAACCCTTTGAGAAATTTCAAAAAATGTCGAAATTTCCAAAAAATCAAAAAACGTCGGAAATCGTCCAAAACGACAAATTTCGACATTTTAAAAAGTTAAAAAATTGTGCAAAACAACAAATTTTGACATTTTTTGAAATTTCTCACAGGGGTACCCCTTTGAGAAATTTCAAAAAATGTCGAAATTTTAAAAAAATCAAAAAACGTCGGAAATCGTCCAAAACGGCAAATTTCGACATTTTTTGAAATTTCTCAGAGGGGTAACCCTTTGAGAAATTTCAAAAAATGTCGAATTTTAAAAAAATCAAAAAACGTCAGAAATCGTTCAAAACGACAAATTTCGATATTTTAAAAATAAAAAACGTCAAAAAATCGTGCAAAACAACAAATTTTGACATTTTTTGAAATTTCTCAAAGGGGTTCCCCTTTGAGAAATTTCAAAAAATGTCGAAATTTTAAAAAAATCAAAAAACGTCGGAAATCGTCCAAAACGACAAATTTCGACATTTTAAAAAATCAAAAAACGTCAAAAAATCGTGCAAAACAACACATTTTGACATTTTTTGAAATTTCTCAAAGGGGTACCCCTTTGAGAAATTTCAAAAAATGTCGAAATTTTCAAAAAATCAAAAAACGTCGGAAATCGTCCAAATCGAGAAATTTCGACATTTTAAAAAATCAAAAAACGCCAAAAAATCGTCCAAAACGACAAATTTCGACGTTTTTTGAAATTTCTCAAAGGGGTAACCCTTTGAGAAATTTCAAAAAATGTCGAAATTTTAAAAAAATCAAAAAACGTCGGAAATCGTCCAAAACGACAAATTTCGACATTCTTGAAATTTCTCAAAGGGGTAACCCTTTGAGAAATTTAAAAAAATTTCGAAATTTCAAAAAATCAAAGAACGTCGGAAATCGTCCGTAACGACAAATTTCGACATTTTAAAAAATCAAAAAACGTCAAAAAATTGTGCAAAACAACAAATTTTGACATTTTTTTAAATTTCTCAAAGGGGTACCCCTTTGAGAAATTTCAAAAAATGTCGAAATTTTAAAAAAATCAAAAAACGTCGGAAATCGTCCAAAACGAGAAATTTCGACATTTTAAAAAATCAAAAAACGCCAAAAAAATCGTCCAAAACGACAAATTTCAACATTTTTTTAAATTTCTCAAAGGGGTAACCCTTTGAGAAATTTCAAAAAATGTCGAAATTTTAAAAAAATCAAAAAACGTCGGAAATCGTCCAAAACGACAAATTTCGACATTCTTGAAATTTCTCAAAGGGGTAACCCTGTGAGAAATTTCAAAAAATGTCGAAATTTTAAAAAAATCAAAAAACGTCGGAAATCGTCCAAAACGGCAAATTTCGACATTTTTTGAAATTTCTCAGAGGGGTAACCCTTTGAGAAATTTCAAAAAATGTCGAAATTTTCAAAAAATCAAAAAACGTCGGAAATCGTCCAAATCGAGAAATTTCGACATTTTAAAAAATCAAAAAACGCCAAAAAATCGTCCAAAACGACAAATTTCGACGTTTTTTGAAATTTCTCAAAGGGGTAACCCTTTGAGAAATTTCAAAAAATGTCGAAATTTTAAAAAAATCAAAAAACGTCGGAAATCGTCCAAAACGACAAATTTCGACATTCTTGAAATTTCTCAAAGGGGTAACCCTTTGAGAAATTTAAAAAAATTTCGAAATTTCAAAAAATCAAAGAACGTCGGAAATCGTCCGTAACGACAAATTTCGACATTTTAAAAAATCAAAAAACGTCAAAAAATTGTGCAAAACAACAAATTTTGACATTTTTTTAAATTTCTCAAAGGGGTACCCCTTTGAGAAATTTCAAAAAATGTCGAAATTTTAAAAAAATCAAAAAACGTCGGAAATCGTCCAAAACGAGAAATTTCGACATTTTAAAAAATCAAAAAACGCCAAAAAAATCGTCCAAAACGACAAATTTCAACATTTTTTTAAATTTCTCAAAGGGGTAACCCTTTGAGAAATTTCAAAAAATGTCGAAATTTTAAAAAAATCAAAAAACGTCGGAAATCGTCCAAAACGACAAATTTCGACATTCTTGAAATTTCTCAAAGGGGTAACCCTGTGAGAAATTTCAAAAAATGTCGAAATTTTAAAAAAATCAAAAAACGTCGGAAATCGTCCAAAACGGCAAATTTCGACATTTTTTGAAATTTCTCAGAGGGGTAACCCTTTGAGAAATTTCAAAAAATGTCGAAATTTTAAAAAAATCAAAAAACGTCGGAAATCGTCCAAAACGACAAATTTCGACATTTTAAAAATCAAAAAACGTCAAAAAATCGTGCAAAACAACAAATTTTGACATTTTTTGAAATTTCTCAAAGGGGTACCCCTTTGAGAAATTTCAAAAAATGTCGAAATTTTAAAAAATCAAAAAACGTCGGAAATCGTCCAAAACGACTAATTTCGACATTTTCAAAAATCAAAAAACGCCAAAAAATCGTCCAAAACTACAAATTTCGACGTTTTTTGAAATTTCTCAAAGGGGTAACTCTTTGAGAAATTTCAAAAAATGTCGAAATTTTAAAAAAATCAAAAAACGTCGGAAATCGTCCAAAACGACAAATTTCGACATTCTTGAAATTTCTCAAAGGGGTAACCCTTTGAGAAATTTAAAAAAATGTCGAAATTTTAAAAAATCAAAAAACTTCGGAAATCGTCCAAAACGACAAATTTCGACATTTTTTGAAATTTCTCAAAGGGGTACCCTATGAAAAACTTCAAAAAATGTCGAAATTTAAAAAAATCAAAGAACGTCGGAAATCGTCCGTAACGACAAATTTCGACATTTTAAAAAATCAAAAAACGTCAAAAAATTGTGCAAAACAACAAATTTTGACATTTTTTTAAATTTCTCAAAGGGGTACCCCTTTGAGAAATTTCAAAAAATGTCGAAATTTTAAAAAAATCAAAAAACGTCGGAAATCGTCCAAAACGAGAAATTTCGACATTTTAAAAAATCAAAAAACGCCAAAAAATCGTCCAAAACGACAAATTTTGACATTTTTTTAAATTTCTCAAAGGGGTAACCCTTTGAGAAATTTCAAAAAATGTCGAAATTTTAAAAAAATCAAAAAACGTCGGAAATCGTCCAAAACGACAAATTTCGACATTCTTGAAATTTCTCAAAGGGGTAACCCTTTGAGAAATTTCAAAAAATGTCGAAATTTTAAAAAAATCAAAAAACGTCGGAAATCGTCCAAAACGGCAAATTTCGACATTTTTTGAAATTTCTCAAAGGGGTACCCTTTGAAAAACTTCAAAAAATTTCGAAATTTTAAAAAAATCAAAAAACGTCGGAAATCGTCCAAAACGAGAAATTTCGACATTTTAAAAAATCAAAAAACGCCAAAAAATCGTCCAAAACGACAAATTTCGACATTTTTTTAAATTTCTCAAAGGGGTAACACTTTGAGAAATTTCAAAAAATGTCGAAATTTTAAAAAAATCAAAAAAAGTCGGAAATCGTCCAAAACGACAAATTTCGACATTCTTGAAATTTCTCAAAGGGGTAACCCTTTGAGAAATTTCAAAAAATGTCGAAATTTTAAAGAAATCAAAAAACGTCGGAAATCGTCCAAAACGGCAAATTTCGACATTTTTTGTAATTTCTTAAAGGGGTAACCCTTTGAGAAATTACAAAAAATGTCGAAATTTCAAAAAAGTCAAAAAACGTCGGAAATCGTTCAAAACGAAAAATTTCGACATTTTAAAAAATCAAAAACGTCAAAAAATCGTGCAAAACAACAAATTTTGACATTTTTTGAAATTTCTCAAAGGGGTACCCCTTTGAGAAATTTCAAAAAATGTCGAAATTTTAAAAAAATCAAAAAACGTCGGAAATCGTCCAAAACGACAAATTTCGACATTCTTGAAATTTCTCAAAGGGGTAACCCTTTGAAAAATTTCAAAAAATGTCGAAATTTTAAAAAAATCAAAAAACTTCGGAAATCGTCCAAAACGACAAATTTCGACATTTTTTGAAATTTCTCATAGGGGTACCCTTTGAAAAACTTCAAAAAATGTCGAAATTTCAAAAAAACAAAGAAAGACGGAAATCGTCCGTAACGACAAATTTCGACATTTTAAAAAATCAAAAAACGTCAAAAAATCGTGCAAAACAACAAATTTTGAAATTTTTGGAATTTTCTCAAAGGGGTACCCCTTTGAGAAATTTCAAAAAATGTCGAAATTTTAAAAAATCAAAAAACGTCGGAAATCGTCCAAAACGAAAAATTTCGACATTTTAAAAAATCAAAAAATGGCAAAAAATCGTCCAAAGCTACAAATTTCGACATTTTTTGAAATTTCTCAAATGGGTAACCCTTTGAGAAATTTCAAAAAATGTCGAAATTTTAAAAAAATCAAAAAACGTCGGAAATCGTCAAAAACGACAAATTTCGACATTCTTGAAATTTCTCAAAGGGGTAAACCTTTGAGAAATTTCAAAAAATGTCGAAATTTTAAAAAAATCAAAAAACGTCGGAAATCGTCCAAAACGGCAAATTTCGACATTTTTTGTAATTTCTTAAAGGGGTAACCCTTTGAGAAATTTCAAAAAATGTCGAAATTTCCAAAAAATCAAAAAACGTCGGAATTCGTCCAAAACGGCAAATTTCGACATTTTTTGTAATTTCTCAAAGGGGTAACACTTTGAGAAATTTCAAAAAATGTCGAAATTTCAAAAAAATCGAAAAACGTCGGAAATCGTCCAAAACGACAAATTTCGACATTTTAAAAAATCAAAAAACGCCAAAAAATCGTCCAAAACGACAAATTTCGACATTTTTTGAAATTTCTCAAAGGGGTAACCCTTTGAGAAATTTCAAAAAATGTCGAAATTTTAAAGAAATTAAAAAACGTCGGAAATCGTCCAAAACGGCAAATTTCTACATTTTTTGAAATTTCACAGAGGGGTAACCCTTTGAGAAATTTCAAAAAATGTCGAAATTTTAAAAAAATCAAAAAACGTCGGAAATCGTGCAAAACGACAAATTTCGACATTTTAAAAATAAAAAAAGTCAAAAAATCGTGCAAAACAACAAATTTTGACATTTTTTGAAATTTCTCAAAGGGGTACAACTTTGAGAAATTTCAAAAAATGTCGAAATTTTAACAAAATCTAAAAACGTCGGAAATCGTGCAAAACGACAAATTTCGACATTTTAAAAATAAAAAAAGTCAAAAAATCGTGCAAAACAACAAATTTTGACATTTTTTGAAATTTCTCAAAGGGGTACAACTTTGAGAAATTTCAAAAAATGTCGAAATTTTAAAAAATCAAAAAACTTCGGAAATCGTCCAAAACGACAAATTTCGACATTTTTTGAAATTTCTCAAAGGGGTACCCTTTGAAAAACTTCAAAAAATGTCGAAATTTCAAAAAATCAAAGAACGTCGGAAATCGTCCGTAACGACAAATTTCGACATTTTAAAAAATCAAAAAACGTCAAAAAATCGTGCAAAACAACAAATTTTGACATTTGTTGAATTTTCTCAAAGGGGTACCCCTTTGAGAAATTTCAAAAAATGTCGAAATTTTAAAAAAATCAAAAAACGTCGGAAATCGTCCAAAACGAAAAATTTCGACATTTTAAAAAATAAAAAAATTGCAAAAAATCGTCCAAAACTACAAATTTCGACGTTTTTTGAAATTTCTCAAAGGGGTAACCCTTTGAGAAATTTCAAAAAATGTCGAAATTTTAAAAAAATCAAAAAACGTCGGAAATCGTCCAAAACGACAAATTTCGTCATTCTTGAAATTTCTCAAAGGGGTAACCCTTTGAGAAATTTCAAAAAATGTCGAAATTTTAAAAAAATCAAAAAACGTCGGAAATCGTCCAAAACGGCAAATTTCGACATTTTTTGTAATTTCTTAAAGGGGTAACCCTTTGAGAAATTTCAAAAAATGTCGAAATTTCAAAAAAATAAAAAAACGTCGGAAATCGTCCAAAACGACAAATTTCGACATTTTAAAAATCAAAAAACGTCAAAACATTGTGCAAAACAACAAATTTTGACATTTTTTGAAATTTCTCAAAGGGGTACCCCTTTGAGAAATTTCAAAGAATGTCGAAATTTTAAAAAAATCAAAAAACGTTGGAAATCGTCCAAAACGAGAAATTTCGACATTTTAAAAAATCAAAAAACGCCAAAAAAATCGTCCAAAACGACAAATTTCGACATTTTTTGAAATTTCTCAAAGGGGTAACCTTTTGAGAAATTTCAAAAAATGTCGAAATTTTAAAAAAATCAAAAAACGTCTTAAATCGTCCAAAACGGCAAATTTCGACATTTTTTGTAATTTCTTAAAGGGGTAACCCTTTGAGAAATTACAAAAAATGTCGAAATTTCAAAAAAATCAAAAAACGTCGGAAATCGTCCAAAACGAAAAATTTCGACATTTTAAAAAATCAAAAAACGTCAAAAAATCGTGCAAAACAACAAATTTTGACATTTTTTGAAATTTCTCAAAGGGGTACCCCTTTGAGAAATTTCAAAAAATGTCGAAATTTTAAAAAAATCAAAAAACGTCGGAAATCGTCCAAAACGACAAATTTCGACATTCTTGAAATTTCTCAAAGGGGAGAAATTTCAAAAAATGTCGAAATTTTAAAAAAACAAAAAACTTCGGAAATCGTCCAAAACGACAAATTTCGACATTTTTTGAAATTTCTCAAAGGGGTACCCTTTGAAAAACTTCAAAAAATGTCGAAATTTCAAAAAATCAAAGAACGTCGGAAATCGTCCGTAACGACAAATTTCGACATTTTAAAAAATCAAAAAACGTCAAAAAACCGTGCAAAACAACAAATTTTGACATTTGTTGAATTTTCTCAAAGGGGTACCCCTTTGAGAAATTTCAAAAAATGTCGAAATTTTAAAAAATCAAAAAACGTCGGAAATCGTCCAAAACGAAAAATTTCGACATTTTAAAAAATCAAAAAATGGCAAAAAATCGTCCAAAACTACAAATTTCGACGTTTTTTGAAATTTCTCAAAGGGGTAACCTTTTGAGAAATTTCAAAAAATGTCGAAATTTTAAAAAAATCAAAAAACGTCGGAAATCGTCCAAAACGGCAAATTTCGACATTTTTTGTAATTTCTTAAAGGGGTAACCCTTTGAGAAATTTCAAAAAATGTCGAAATTTCAAAAAAATAAAAAAACGTCGGAAATCGTCCAAAACGACAAATTTCGACATTTTAAAAATCAAAAAACGTCAAAACATTGTGCAAAACAACAAATTTTGAAATTTTTTGAAATTTCTCAAAGGGGTACCCCTTTGAGAAATTTCAAAAAATGTCGAAATTTTAAAAAAATCAAAAAACGTCGGAAATCGTCCAAAACGACAAATTTCGTCATTCTTGAAATTTCTCAAAGGGGTAACCCTTTGAGAAATTTCAAAAAATGTCGAAATTTTAAAAAAATCAAAAAACGTCGGAAATCGTCCAAAACGGCAAATTTCGACATTTTTTGTAATTTCTTAAAGGGGTAACCCTTTGAGAAATTTCAAAAAATGTCGAAATTTCAAAAAAATAAAAAAACGTCGGAAATCGTCCAAAACGACAAATTTCGACATTTTAAAAATCAAAAAACGTCAAAACATTGTGCAAAACAACAAATTTTGACATTTTTTGAAATTTCTCAAAGGGGTACCCCTTTGAGAAATTTCAAAGAATGTCGAAATTTTAAAAAAATCAAAAAACGTTGGAAATCGTCCAAAACGAGAAATTTCGACATTTTAAAAAATCAAAAAACGCCAAAAAATCGTCCAAAACGACAAATTTCGACATTTTTTGAAATTTCTCAAAGGGGTAACCTTTTGAGAAATTTCAAAAAATGTCGAAATTTTAAAAAAATCAAAAAACGTCGGAAATCGTCCAAAACGGCAAATTTCGACATTTTTTGTAATTTTTTAAAGGGGTAACCCTTTGAGAAATTACAAAAAATGTCGAAATTTCAAAAAAGTCAAAAAACGTCGGAAATCGTCCAAAACGAAAAATTTCGACATTTAAAAAAATCAAAAAACGTCGGAAATCGTCCAAAACGACAAATTTCGACATTCTTGAAATTTCTCAAAGGGGTAACCCTTTGAGAAATTTCAAAAAATGTCGAAATTTTAAAAAAATCAAAAAACTTCGGAAATCGTCCAAAACGACAAATTTCGACATTTTTTGAAATTTCTCAAAGGGGTACCCTTTGAAAAACTTCAAAAAATGTCGAAATTTCAAAAAATCAAAGAAAGTCGGAAATCGTCCGTAAAGACAAATTTCGACATTTTAAAAAATCAAAAAACGTCAAAAAATCGTGCAAAACAACAAATTTTTACATTTTTTGAATTTTCTCAAAGGGGTACCCCTTTGAGAAATTTCAAAAAATGTCGAAATTTTAAAAAATCAAAAAACGTCGGAATTCGTCCAAAACGAAAAATTTCGACATTTTAAAAAATCAAAAAATGGCAAAAAATCGTTTAAAACTACAAATTTCGACATTTTTTGAAATTTCTCAAAGGGGTATCCTTTGAAAAACTTCAAAAAATTTCGAAATTTTAAAAAAATCAAAAAACGTCGGAAATCGTCCAAAACGGCAAATTTCGACATTTTTTGAAATTTCTCAAAGGGGTACCCTTTGAAAAACTTCAAAAAATTTCGAAATTTTAAAAAAATCAAAAAACGTCGGAAATCGTCCAAAACGAGAAATTTCGACATTTTAAAAAATCAAAAAACGCCAAAAAATCGTCCAAAACGACAAATTTCGACATTTTTTTAAATTTCTCAAAGGGGTAACCCTTTGAGAAATTTCAAAAAATGTCGAAATTTTAAAAAAATCAAAAAACGTCGGAAATCGTCCAAAACGACAAATTTCGACATTCTTGAAATTTCTCAAAGGGGTAACCCTTTGAGAAATTTCAAAAAATGTCGAAATTTTAAAAAAATCAAAAAACGTCGGAAATCGTCCAAAACGGCAAATTTAGACATTTTTTGTAATTTCTTAAAGGGGTAACCCTTTGAGAAATTACAAAAAATGTCGAAATTTCAAAAAAGTCAAAAAACGTCATAAATCGTCCAAAACGAAAAATTTCGACATTTTAAAAAATCAAAAAACGTCAAAAAATCGTGCAAAACAACAAATTTTGACATTTTTTGAAATTTCTCAAAGGGGTACCCCTTTGAGAAATTTCAAAAAATGTCGAAATTTTAAAAAAATCAAAAAACGTCGGAAATCGTCCAAAACGACAAATTTCGACATTCTTGAAATTTCTCAAAGGGGTAACCCTTTGAGAAATTTCAAAAAATGTCGAAATTTTAAAGAAATCAAAAAACTTCGGAAATCGTCCAAAACGACAAATTTCGACATTCTTGAAATTACCAGCCTTGGTATAACGTTTGGCACGATGATAGAAAATCGACGCCTTGCGTAACAAGGTTCTTGAAGGACGAAATTTTGCCGAAGACGCCAACATAACCTAACCTAACCTAACCTAACCTAACCTAACCAAACTAACCTAACCTAACCTAACCTAACCTAAACTAACCTATATTGAAAATTTTTGTCGAAAATTTCGAAAATTCTTAGTTTTCTTCGCGTTTCACGCCATTTGCAGCAATTTTTATTTTTTTTAAAATTTCGACAATTTTTGAAATTTCAATTTTTTCGAAAATTTTCGAAAAGTCGAAAAACGTGGAAATCGTCCAAAGAGCGCACAAAACAAAGAATTTTTGAAAATTTTCACCTTTTAATTTTCTTTCGAATTTTCTGAAAATTTTTGGTTTTGTGCGCATTTCAGAACGTTTGCAGCGTTTTTTGATTTTTCGAAAAATTTGAAATTTTTTCTTCTAAATTTGACCTGGCTCATCCTTATCAGGACTAGACTCCGCCGGGCTGTCTATTTCACACAGTCTGAGCCGTACTCACTCTGTGAGTCAAACGGTATCTGCTGTACACGGTGTGTGATTCACCAGGTCTGTGCTTGACTGCGTCTCTGGCTAACAAGGTCTATGCGTCTTCACGACGTCATCACAAGACCCAGGAATGTGACTCGATCGATTTGGATAACTTTGGCTGCAAGATTAGCAAACCGACGCCTGGCGTCGCGACGCCGAACATTGCGACGCTCTATCATGGCGCCAATGTTATCACACATGAATTTAAATATCATTGCCGACGAAATTAGAAAACCGACGCCATCCGCCGTCACGCCAGATGAAGCATACCAGCCTTGGTATAACGTTTGGCACGATGATAGAAAATCGACGTCTTGCGTAACAAGGTTCTTGAAGGACGAAATTTTACCGAAGACGCCAACATAACCTAACCTAACCTAACCTAACTAACCTAACCTAACTAACCTAACCTAAACTAACCTAACCTAACCTAACTAACCTAACCTAACCTAACCTAACATAACTAACCTAACCTAACCTAACCTAACCTTAACTAACCTAACCTAACTAACCTAACCTAACCTTACCTAACCTAACCTAACCTGAATTCAAAATTTTTGTCGAAAATTTCGAAAATTCTTAATTTTCTTCGCGTTTCACGCGATTTGCAGCCATTTTTATTTTTTTTAAAAATTTCGACAATTTTTGAAAATTTTGAGAAATTTCAGAGACCGGGCCGTGAAGATACCGAGTCATGCACAGACCGCATTCGCTAAACACAGTACATCAGAAGCAGTCCGACAGAGACAGATACTGCAAGGCATGAGGTGGTGGAATTTTGAAAAATTTGAAATTTTTCAAAAAATCAAAAAATCCTCGAAATTGTCCAAAAAGCGCACAAAACCCAAAAAATTTGAAAAATTTCACATTCAAATTTTTTTGAAAATTTTCAAGCTTTTTTGGTTTTCTGCGCTTTTCAGGCGATTTCCAGCATTTTTGGATTTTTCGAAAATTTTGAAATTTTTTTCGAAAATCTCCCCAAGAGAATGTCTGCGAAAGTGGGTGAATGCCTCTCCCTGTCTCTGCCGGACTCGGCCTCTATCTCACCCGGTTGCTGCATCCCTCGGTGTCTGCACTAACCGACTTCTGCAGATCGCAGTCTTTGTAGGCGAGGGTCTGTCTCACGTGTAGACAGCCGCACGTGGGCTCCTCAGAGACACGTCAGAGCCGTGTCATGCAGAGACCAGGCCGTGCAGATACCGAGTCATGCACAGACCGCATTCGCTAAACACAGTACATCAGAAGCAGTCCGACAGAGACCGATACTGCAAGGCATGAGGTGGGGGAATTTTGAAAAATTTGAAATTTTTCAAAAAATCAAAAAATGCTGGAAATTGTCCAAAAAGCGCACAAAACCCAAAAAATTTGAAAAATTTCACATTGAAATTTTTTTTGAAAATTTTCAAAAAATTTTGGTTTTGTGCGCTTTTCAGAAGATTTCCAGCATTTTTGGATTTTTCGATAATTTTGAATTTTTTTTCAAAAATCTCCCCAAGAGAATGCCTGCGAAAGTGGGTGAATGCCTCTCCCTGTCTCTGCCGGACTCGGCCTCTATCTCACCCGGTTGCTGCCTGCCTCTGTGTCTGCACTAACCGACTTCTGCAGATCGCAATCTTTGTAGGCGACGGTCTGTCTTACGTGTAGACAGCCGCACCAGGGCTCCTCAGAGACACGTCAGAGCCGTGTCATACAGAGACCGGGCCGTGCAGATACCGAGTCATGCACAGACCGCATTCGTTAGACACAGTACATCAGAAGCAGTCCGACAGAGACCGATACTGCGAGGCATCAGGTGGGGGAATTTTGAAAAATTTGAAATTTTTTAAAAAATCAAAAAATGTTGGAAATTGTCCAAAAAGGGCTCAAACCCAAAAATTTTGAAAAACGTAACATTCAGAACATTTTTCAAATTCTTTTTGGTTTTGTTCGCGAATCAAACAATTTCTAACATTTTTTAATTTTTTTATAGCTTTAATTTTTTTTAAATGTTGTCAAAATTGTACCCGACTGATCCACACCAGAACCGATGTGTAGCAAAAACGGTTTCAGACAGACACGCTCTCTGCTCAAGCGGTCTGTGCCAGAAACGGTCTCTGTAAGACTCCGTCTCTGTCTCTTGTTTTCTGCGCCACCCGTCTCTGCCGGACTCGGTCTATGCCACACCCGTCCTCTGCTGTCTATTGTTTACTCTCAAAATGCAATAGAATTTTTAAAATATGTAAAATTTTAAAAATTTAAAAAATTCAAAAAAGTGAGTAAAATAAAAATTTCCAAAATTTGTGAACTGGAAGTTTTGGGGAAAAATTATTTTTGTGTACTTTTTCTATTTTTTCGAAAAGAGTTTATTTTTCGAAAATTTTTAATGTTTTCTAATTTTGTTCAATAATCTCTTCACCCGGTCTCTTCCGGACCCGATCTGTGCTGCACCGGGTCTCTGACGTTCCCAGTCACTGCCGGACATGGTTATTTATTCAACTCTATTACAAATATTAACTGTAATCATATGGGTCTATGTCAGTGATTGTTTACATTTAAAAGGTCCAGACAGATCCGTAAGAAATACGACAATTCATCTTCAAATTTTCAATGAGTATAATTTCAATCGATTGCAAAACGGAATTTGTTACTTCGAACATGGGTGTACATGCATCCTCCCACGGCTTGCACTAAAATATTAAATAAACATACAATTTAATTTAATAGAAAATGAGTACAGAAGGAGCGCATTTATGCCCCATTCAAGATTATATTAATTTGCATGTTGATACACTCTCATGCGACTATCCAGCGACGTCAGGTTAGCATGTTTAAACACACAGCGATTCTCACCACACTGGAACTATTGCACTACGCTTTAGTCCCATGGGATTTGCGTCATCGTTGTATTTCGACAATAGGTGAACAGCAGAAAGTTACATGAAGTTAGCAACGATGTCTACAACTCCCTACTCGTTTCCAAGACGAGGTTATTCTCAGATGAATATATCCCAAAATGTCGTTCCTACAAAGAAGCGAAGACTTGGCGTTGTGTTCTACCTCACAGTCAGTGGATGGGTTGAATGGATTCCCAAGAGACGACGGCAGTGCATCGAGAAAGTGACATAGCTGATCTCACATCCCGAGCGCTGTAAACTAGCAGCTAAAACCTCGTACGATGCTGCTTCTCCGATTTCAAAATGTCAATCCAAATTCCACAAGTTTACTTTTCTCCCTTTAGTCTCTAAGGAAAAAAATCTTATATGTTAGTTTTAAGTTTTTATAACATCTCCAGCAGAGTTTTCATTTCGTCAACTCAAAATTCAGTATTTAGTTTAAAATTAATTTTTACCTAGATTGTGAGCCACGAAGATGAGATGAACAGGGACAGGATGCTAATAGAACAGATTGTATACATTTCGAAGGGAAAATAAGATATTCCTTGTGTATTTTTCGGACGTTTGTCAATTTCGGATTATATCTACAGTGGGATGAAATGTGAAATCAAAAATTCACGTGTTGATATCTCGATTTCGAGGCGATTTAACAATTTTGTATTATCTACAAAGTTACAACTACCACATTTAAATCCTGTCCCATACAATTATCATTTTATAACTTTTATGTAAAATTACAAAAAAGTACCTCAACCCTTTCTAACATTCCAGACGATTCTGTGACTGGTCATCTGTAAATAACTATCACTAATTATAATTAGTAATTAGTAAATAATTATTCATTTAATTATCAAAATTAACTGCGTGTATATTTTTACCAAAGACAGCTGAAGTGAAAAGATGATGGAAAAAATTGCATAATGAGAAGGTCCATAATTTGATGTCTTCGCCAAATACTGTTAGGTTGATCAAACAAGGGAACACAATGTAGCATGCATGGAAGATACATAAATTTCGTACAAAATATAGGATGAAGAATCTGAAGGTAGGAAGCACTCGGAAGACGTAGATTTCGATGGGAGGATGATACTAAAACGAATCTTAGGCAAACATGATTTTGGGGTATCTCATGTTGGCCCGTTCCAGCCTCACTCGTCTATATATCTCCTGAAAATCCTTCCTAATTTGTTATATCATGCAATTACTTTAGTAATAAGAACAATACAAGTAGTCCGGTTTCTTAGCAACTGATTATAGATATTTAGATGATAATGAGAACTTTTACACTCTCTAAGCTCATATAACAGCACACAGACGCTCCGAATCATACAAATGCAGAATAACATGTTTATAACTTCATAATAACTAAATTTGTTTTGTATTTCTGCGTCCTTGGAATTTAATAAGTGTTCACCGAAACCAAATTTTACGCTACATTTCACCTACCGCTTACACAATCGACTCAAGTCTTAAGTTCAACGAAGCTAGTTTCCTTAATTTCGTCGTGTTTATGCTTCGCCTGAATTCAAATTGTGCAGCTGTCTACGATAATACAGGTTACTTGGCTTTATCCCCTCTTCAATCTTAATTCAGATTCCAAATAACAATGAATAAAAATGTTTCTTTCATGATGACAACTATTTAGCGCAGTCCCCCACTTACAGCTCTCCCTAATTTTCATCCGCGCCAAATTGAAGTACAGTGAACCCTTTCGGGTAAATACATGAACAAAGGAACTACGAACAAGTAAATCCAAAACGAACCAAGTCTTATTTAACGTTTTCTTAACAACTAATTTTATAACGTTGCGAAATTTGTCTAAACAGATTCAGAACAATAGCTCCAAAGTAACTCGACACAGAATAAATTATTTATCTTTCTCGAAATCTGTTAACGAATTCACTGCTCGAATTTTCATTACTAGACGTCGAAACTTCATTTCCTGTTCACTAGAGAGTCACCCTGACCATTTACGTTATCGGATAAAACCACGAAAACTTCATTTATTTAGTTTACATAAAGTCGATAATGTTTTTAAATTAATGTAATACCTTTTATTTTAACTCAGCAAATTACGTAAATCAGTCTTCAAAACACACAGTACTGCATCCGATAATCAAACCCGGTAATAAAAGGGAAACAGACGCTTTGCCGCGGGGTTTCAACACAGAGCCAAACATCCTCGATTC
The DNA here is from genome assembly GCF_977971745.1 of Zootermopsis nevadensis. Classification (NCBI taxonomy): domain Eukaryota; kingdom Metazoa; phylum Arthropoda; class Insecta; order Blattodea; family Termopsidae; genus Zootermopsis; species Zootermopsis nevadensis. The sequence continues at coordinate 3,405,403 of NW_028259143.1, forward strand.
ACGCGACATTAGAAACAAACCTTCTAAGTAAAAGTCGCTATCAGGACACTTTAACAGCTAGCTCAAACAATACCGATTATAAAACGCACTGTGGCCGAGCGTTATCCGATAAAGGCGCGGAGAGACATGGAGGTGAAGCTCCACACATTATCGTTGATGAACACGCTTCCTCAACTCTTGCGTTGAGGACATGTAGCCCTCGTATCCTTTTAATAATGGAGTGGGTCAGCGAATGGTCACAGTGACCGCGCGGTCTGAGGCGCGGACCTCGTGCCTCTTCGTCTCTGGGACCCTGGGTTCGAATCCCACTCAAGCTATAGATGTTTGTCCGCGTTTTTCTGTGTTGTGCTGTTCTGTGTACAGGCAGAGGCCTTGCGACGGGCCGATCCGTCGTCCAAGGAGTCCTACCGAATGTCTATAGATCGAGCCAATCAAAAGTTGGAACCCGCAGTGCTCAGGCACTTGAAGAACGGGTCGTTCTCAGTATCAAAGTAAGTGGATAAGCGGCCATATTGTTTACACCAAGAATCACATGAAACAAACAAATTCACTCTGTGGGGAAAAAAATGTAGATTTACTGACTGTTACAGCAATGGTACATATAGTTACCAGTGGGCTTGAAAGGGTTAATTCAGCTTGATAGTACATATGAGACTAGAGGAAACATTTTAATTCTCAATTTAGAATGCCAAACTTCGGGCGAAATTCAATAAAAATGCATAGCAGTCATGCCAGGCCCTAAATTGACGTATTAGGTAACAAAGAACGATCTGAGGGCGCCGTGCTGGTTGCATACTACTGCATGGTACCTAAGGCAATGCAGGAGACAGTGATCAGTGGCAAGACATTCCATTCAGCAGCAAGATTGAAGCGAGCTGTTTAGGATGCTGTCAACTATCCACTTTCTCCGTCTTTCGAAACCTACGTAGTTTAAAGTACAAATCGGATTAATCCCAAGCTAATGCACGCTTGTTTGCAACAACGTTCGTTTCTATGGAGACAAGGAGGGTTGGATACGGTGACAAATGACTATCGGCCTTACGTTCATTATTCACAAGACTTCGTATTGTCTTGTTGTTGGGTACAGCTGCTTTAACGAAATCCAAACAAGACCACACATCTCTTTTATCTTAATATGCATGTTTTATGATGGCAACGTAATAAGTGGTTTGGTAATGTCGTATATTACATGATATAATACGCACAATTAATGTTTTATGAATTAACATGTGACTGTTATAAAATTACTAATGTACGACAGTAACTTCGATGATGTTACTGGATTCAGAAGAGTTTTATTTATTTGTAGTGTTCTGTCTGCCGACAGGTCCATATGAACAGGATCCTTCCATCCTTTTCTCGGACTGGGACCTGTTCATATACGTTCTTGGCAGATGATCCAGAAGTGGTTTGCCATTGCCTTCTTCTGTGTGTGAATGGAGTAATTGTTGGGATGCCACGGAGGAAAACTCCGTGATGCCTAGACCACGGCCTTGCCCAACACAAGTTATAAATTCGGGCACCGCTGGGAATCGAACCCGAGACCCCAGGATTACAAGGCCAGCGTTCTAACCGAAATAAAGAAGAAAGGAAAACTGAATAAATGAAGAAAGAAGAATTAGAAAAACATGTCGAAAAAATAAACAGAAATAAATGATCAAAGCAAAGGGGGAAAAAGATTAAGGCAAAATAAGAGTCACTCTAACTGGATTAAACAACAAATAATTTCGTTTGTTCCGACGTTTTAGAGGCTAGAGATCAAAGCACAACGTCGGTTATACGGGGATGAGGCTCGTCGAATGTTGAAAATTATCCAATTGGATAGCGGATCGCTGTTCCACTCCACTAATCAGCGCCATTAAATCTAGCTCGTCACATACGGCCTGGTTTACATAAAGCTTCCGAAAGCGCCCACCATTAGCTTACATAACCACCCTGAAGATGGTAACTAAAATGTTTGACGAAACAGATAATTTTCAGCAATCGATGGGAGTCCATCTACGAAAGCATACGTTCAACAAGCAGTTACGTTTCGAATTCAAGAATGTTTTGCCGTACACGTTCAGATTAATATGATATCGTGTAAGCGTTAGCTGAAATTGTCTATTTTATCTTTCTACTCTTTAATGTTGATGTCTTTACGACACAGTTGTATCAGATACTTATTTTACTTTATTAACAGCTTCGTATAAACTATATCGGGTTTCTGTCGTGGGATAATGAATACAAAAATTATTGTATAAATTAAATGTAACTGGATAAAGAACGCAAACTGTTATCTCAAATGTTGCATAAATATAACCTGGTTGATAGAGCCTGTGCTTTGAAATGCGTACAAATTAACAAAATAATTCACTTATTAGTACTGTTAATTATGTGATTTATTATTCCGTAAGCAGGCATTATAGTTGCAAAGTAGGTAATTACTGTGTGGCACTGGGTGCCCATTTGAACTCAGCAGGAATTCTTAAAAATTATCTATATATCCCTACATATTGCTTGAAATGATCAGCCCAAAATTTAATTCACGTAGGCCTAACACCACTTCTGTATATCACAATGTATATTATTCAAAACACAATCTAAATAATTTACAAATACACAGATTAATTCCACACATTTCAGCTGATACTTTCGAGTGAATTTTCTCACAAATTCTCGTTCCTACAACTGTCAGTCCGAAAGAATACCATGAACACTCACGGGGGTAACGAATTGAAAACTTTATACCGGTCTTCACCGTTGCACAGAACTTTTTTTAAGTTGTATGTCACAGCGGCACAAGAACTTCGTCGTGGTATAACACGTCACAGTCTAAGAATTTATTTCGAGTTCCTGAGAGGAAACCCTACAAAAACCTGGAAGCTATTTCTGTGGACAAGCTTTCTGGGGAACCGTACAAACACACACGAGTCAACAGTTGGCCACATAAAGGTGATGGAGCAACTTCAGAGACGTTTAAATGTTAATAAGTGTAAAAGTAAAATGTCGTAGTCTATTTTATGACGTTCTTGCATGTGGACAGAAAGGAACAAAACCATTTAATGCAAATCGAGCAAATCGGGTAGAGAAAACCCATGTTCCTGGATGAACCTGACGCTCCAATGAAGTTCAGACCGCTGGTTGTTAATTAAAGTGTGTAGGATTTCACTGGGGCTACAGGAAAATCCTTGGTTCTTAATTATGTTTTAATTGTATTTATAAATCCAAGCGTTCCCCGCAGGATAGCACAAATAAAATTAAAGAATAATTAAAGAATCTAAAATTTTACAATTAATACTAATTACAATCTATGAGTTCTTTCTTCAATCAACCAGAAGGGTGGATAAATTAAGGACTGGGGCGGCATTAGAATGCGCCCTTCCTGTACACACAAAGTCGATGTCTCAGTCTGCGGATGCAACGCACTGGGAATCGAGCAAACTCTAGGCACGTGGCAATAAGTCGAAGGTTTGTTAAAGCTTTCGATGGCGCCAGATTAACTTGAACAGAAGTGAATTACATGGCGATAATCACATAGCAAAAGATGCATATTTGTGGATAAACGAAAAGATGTTACAGAAATCAGAATGTACGACCAAACATTATCTTTTGGGCCTCGAGTAAAGTGAATGTACTTCACAAGAATTCAAATGTAATGACAAAACATAAGATTTTAAACCTGCCTCAGTGTCACCTTTCCGCCACAAATTTCACATTGACTCACCCTGGGCGCGAACACAGGACTTCGCTGTGAAAAGACGAACTTATCTACAGAAACACAGGTAACCGAACTACTGATGGACACCATGATGTTAAGACGCTTTTTAAAATCTTAAACTTGATCTCACTTAAACAGAACGCAACTTGAATGAGATAAAGCCCACATTTCAACCGGCAAAGCTACACGTTTATGGGATACTTCAATACAAATTTGCATACCAGCAAAGATAAATTATGCAGATGGATAAGAAATGTATGTTAATTTTATTGTTAAGTCAGTTACTGAGATCAATAAAAGTTACAAATTTTATGGATGGAATATGTAGGAAGAGATGCGACAATACAAAATTTTGGTCGAAAAACCTGAATGTAAAACCACTTAGAAGACCTAGTCGTAAATGGAACATATATATATATATATATATAGAAGGTGGTTAACGGACAGATATATTGGCGGGATTTTATGAGCACGGTAATGAACCTTTAGTTTCCATAAAAGTCTAGGTATTTCGTGACTAACCTAGCGACTATCAGCTTCTCAAGAAAGCCTCTGCTCTATCGAGTACGTTAATGACATATATAATTCTGACAGCCAAATACTGTTGATAAGGGTACTGCGTCAGAAAGCTTTATAAACCACAACTGGACTTGTCACTCTGTGTAATCGAGATGTCTGCTTACAAACCAGGAACAGGTTACAGAAGGTCTCTGGTACGAACTCAGCAAACGCATTCAATGGCACGTTCCAGCTTTAGGGGTTGCATCAACAACATTAAGTAAGGGGCCGGGAGCTCAGATTTTTTCTATTCCCCAGACAGAAATGGAGGAAACGAGGAGGCAGACTGGAAGAAGTTCAAGAAGGAGGAGGAGGAGGAGGAGAGAGGAAAGCGGAGACAGGACTGTGCTCCAAGAGATGAACAGATCGCCCACCGCTTCCATCCGATACAAAGGCGGTGCTCCAGTTCAGTACAACCCTCAACGTAACATAATGAGGAGTACGGCGGGTCTACATACCCTCCAGGATATTAACAGCCATCTCCCACACAAAGGGAATCTTCAGATCTTATTCCGAGCCACGTTCAAAGTGAGACCAAATGATAACACGTCTAGTTTATGTTAAACTCTGTTCACTTTCATAGTTGTCCTTGGGAGTTGGATTTAGAGTAACGTTTTTGTAAAGCACAAAATTTTAAGGTCACCCGAAGTACTTCATTTGAATTTCTGCCGTGAAAATTTTAATGTACTCTTGCATACTGTACAAAACTGAACACGTAAAGGGGTGGTCACTCCCCGTTATTCGTTTTTATCCGCCCCTGTATGTTCTGTTTTCGAAACTGCCGTAACATCTGCTTTTCAAGGTGGTCATTGCCACAGGTACGTCACTTAGCCCGCGCGATACAAAATGTTTCTTAAGTTCTTCTTCCAGTGGCGTAAAATTCCGTTTCTGTATTCTACTCCAGTTTTAACTGTCACTCCGGGCTTCCAGGGGCAATTGATATAAAATGTAAAGTTAATTCTAATCTTTATGAAGCTATATTGATTCCGGAATGTGACAGTCGCTTTCAACTTCACGAGTGAACTTAACAATATATAACACATTTAACTCATCAATTAAATTATGTTCACTACAATCAAGATAATTCCTCTATTAAACTTAATTCCATTATGCTACGCTATTTAAAAAGTGAACCAGTTGCCACCACTAAACGTGGAAGCTGCAGTGTTCGCTGCCCCTCCTGCTATTCTGTACATAGCAAACCCTGAAGTTTCCATCGTGAAACACACACCAACACACCCCCTCACCATTCCCTAATCCCGGCAAAACACAGACTGTGTCCCACCAATCAATTCCAAATTCATAAGCCGAATAAAAAGTATACACACTTCAACTCCCAAACATTCCGAAATGGAATGATAGTGTTATATGTTGATTGCGATTGAAATCCTTCTGCACTTTGAGCTCGTACGTAAAGCGGTTTCGTATTCATGAAACAATGTAGATGACGTTATTTTCTCAGCTGCTTCCAGACTCCAGAAGATGTACACCAAAATGCATACCGTGAACAAGCGTTCAAGATAGTAGACATATATCTCGTAAAAGATATCATGACATCGCGGAGTCTGAGTAAAAAAATTACATAGAACATATCAGAGCCCTAGTCTTAAAAAAACTGGCCGGATAGTTCATCAGTAATGCGACGGGCTACGGGGCCAGATGACAGGGGTTCGATCCTTATTAGCTTTCAATATCACGTTCAGACCGGCTCGGCCTCCATTCCCTCGGATGTCTCCCATCTAATGGGCACTGCGTTCCTTTCTTTCTACCATCCAGTTAAATATAAATACTTAAAGATTATGACCGCGTAATTCCGCACGCAGGGAATCACCCGGCTCGGGATTCCCCCACCCTGTCCATTTCAACGAAATTTGGGATGTGTTGACACAGTTTAGCAAATCTTCCAAATACAATTCTAGTTGTTGAAATCGGACAAACGGACAGAAGGGGGAGATACTGGTACCTCCGCCTCTCAATTCTACTCGCCACGCAGCAAAGACTGAGATATTAACCTCAAGAAACACGAAAACAAGTCACTTCTCCCTCCTCGCGATTTCATTCATAGATTGTACCGAACTAGAAACGACAAAACTGGGCATAAAATATTATAAGAAGCAAACCAGTGCTTCCAACAAAGTGGGCTTTGACTTCAACTACTATAAAGTTTCAGTACCAAACATTTCTCTCTTTTTATTCTTGTTCGTTTGTTTTCAACCCTACCATTCTCTTTTTCCACTCCGTTCATTTTGTATCCCTCTATTCCAGTTTTATACCACGGTTCAGGAACGTCTATAAAAGCCAATGCCACTACGTTATGGTAGAAATCCAGGATAGAGAAAGAATTCAAAGGGTCTCCACCCTTTTCCCAATTTTACTACCCCGCATGTCATTGCTTCGTCGTAACAACCTCCCCCCCCCCCCCCGCCGGGCGTGGATAAAAAGCCCCTCTGAAAATTCCTTACTCGTCCATCCTGTCCACCTGATGGTCTAAATCCCTTTTCCTCACGCCTGGTTATCAAATGTAAGAAAATTTCAGTAACTCAAAAAAAATATATATATTTCGTCTGAACGTCTCTCCTTTCGTATATTGCAACAATTTCCTGATCACAGTTTGTATTTGCACTTCATTCTTTATTTTATTTTGGTCCATCGTATTATATTCTATTTCATTTCGTCAAATGTTATTCTGTTTTATACTTTTGTTTTGTTAAGCAGCGAATAATAAATAGGAGAAATTGTCTTTAGGGTTCAGTTTAGAACGTATTCCTGTCTCCCGTCTAGAAACGTAAAGATTGAAATACATAAAACTATAATATCATCAAAGTTTTGTTTTGCATGCGTGTAACTACAGATTTCCAACACTTAAGATAAGAGCACAGTTTTAACGTTTTCTATAACACGCAGCTGATGTGAATATTTGATTCCGTATAAGGTTAAATGTAAAAAGCGACTCATCGCTCTGATGATGAAGGCAGTATGACCTCTGAAACGTTGGTGGACATCGACCAGACTACACAGGGCAACAACCCAGAAGACATAAATCTTCATACTCTGATGACGGAGGCAGTATGACCTCTGAAACGTTGGTTAACATCGACCAGACTACACAGCGCAACAACCCAGAAGACAGAAATCTTCATACTCTGATGACGGAGGCAGTATGACTTCTGAAACGTTGGTAAACATCGACCAGACTACACAGCGCAACAACCCAGAAGACAGAAATCTTCATACTCTGATGACGGAGGCAGTATGACCTCTGAAACGTTGGTAAACATCGACCAGACTACACGGCGCAACAACCCAGAAGACAGAAATCTTCATACTCATCGCCCTGATGACGGAGGCAGTATGACCTCCGAAACGTTGGTTAACATCTACCAGACTACACAGCGCAACAACCCAGAAGACAGAAATCTTCATACTCTGATGATGGAGGCAGTATGACCTCTGAAACGTTGGTTAACATAGACCAGACTACACAGCGCAACAACCCAGAAGACAGAAGTCTTCATACTCTGATGACGGAGGCATTATGACTTCTGAAACGTTGGCAAACATCGACCAGACTACACAGCGCAACAACCTAGAAGACAGAAATCTTCATACTCTGATGATGGAGGCAGTATGACCTCTGAAACGTTGGTAAACATCGACCAGACTACACGGCGCAACAACCCAGAAGACAGAAGTCTTCATACTCTGATGACGGAGGCAGTATGACCTCTGAAACGTTGGTAAACATCGACCAGACTACACGGCGCAACAACCCAGAAGACAGAAATCTTCATACTCATCGCCCTGATGACGGAGGCAGTATGACCTCCGAAACGTTGGTTAACATCTACCAGACTACACAGCGCAACAACCCAGAAGACAGAAATCTTCATACTCTGATGATGGAGGCAGTATGACCTCTGAAACGTTGGTTAACATAGACCAGACTACACAGCGCAACAACCCAGAAGACAGAAGTCTTCATACTCTGATGACGGAGGCATTATGACTTCTGAAACGTTGGCAAACATCTACCAGACTACACAGCGCAACAACCCAGAAGACAGAAATCTTCATACTCTGATGATGGAGGCAGTATGACCTCTGAAACGTTGGCAAACATCGACCAGACTACACAGCGCAACAACCTAGAAGACAGAAATCTTCAGACTCACCGCTGTGAAAACCTCAAATCCTATACACACACACAATTTACGTACATACCGATATTAATACATTCTGTTTGTATGAACAAGAGTTTTGAGCTTCAATGGTTTTCAACCTATGAATATCATGCAACTTCTACTGAAGTCGATTTTACATGAAAATGTAAAGTGTGTTTAATCAAAAACCAGCACAGAGTTGCGTAACATGATAAATTTCCTTCATCATTACATTAAGTTACAAAGCAATTTCACTCACACTTACATTGCATCTCACCAACATGTAATTGCTTATCTTATATACAATACCCTTCATTTATCATTTACAAACATTGTTCAACCCTCTTCAGACATTCGTATTGTGAGAACAATGTGTGGAGTGAATTTTCTTATCATACGTCAACTTCTAGGAGGAATTTCCAGAATCCGCGTGACGTTCTCTCTTCAAATAAGAAAAAAATATGTTATCCGTGACAGAAATAAATGACTGGATGTTTTTTCTACATTAGGCAAATTTAAACGTTTTTCACGCATAAATGGAATTGCAGATAACGTTACCAATTAAAAACGTTCTGTTTCCTTGAACACAACAGAATTTACAAAAAAAAGAAAGAAATAATCTATGGGTGTCCATAAATCAAGACCGTAAATTATGTTAGCGTTAGTGTTTCTTAGTTTGATCATGCCACAGAAACATTTTCTTTTTCCAACGAATAGGCAACAAATTTCTCGTTGCTTACAACAACTTTTACGTTAGTGTCACAAGCTCCATCGGTGTCGATTTTGAGTTACATGTTGATTCGATTTATATAACATATTCTGAAATGTATTCGCTGCACTGTTCCTCAGGGCTGGAGCGTCTACCCCGACAAAGGAGAATCTAACTGAAATGCCACGCGTCTGTCTGTCTGTCTGTCTGTCTATTAGCATCGTCTTAGGTAATTTTTTCTAACAAATCTGCGTTGTGATTCACTTAGTTTAGGTTGAGTTAGGTTAATTTATCGATACTATACGAAGTGCGATCGGAAGGTTTCAAGACTGCGCCTATAAAAACCCGTACACTTATCTCAGGTATTAAATTCATCCATCACCCTCGAAGTAGTTCCCCTGGGAGTGAACACAACGATCCCAGCGCCGCTGCCAAGCCTGGAAGCATCCCTGGAAATCTTTCTTTGTCAGCCTGTCAAGCACCATCTGCGATTCTGCCTGAATCTCTTCTATCGTCTCAAATCTCCTTCCCTTTAGCTGAATTTTCATCTTTGGGAAGAGGAAGAAGTCACACGGAGCTTAGAAAGGAAGTTGGGGTCGGTTCTTGCAAGATCTTTGAGCTCCTGACAAACGAGAAGTCGATTCTGCTTCTGGTCCTCAGACAGGATGCGTCGCATGTGGAGTTCTTCCTTTAGAATCAGCTGACAGGTCCCATAGCCTATCCCAACAATGTCGCACAAGTCGTTGATGGTACGACGTCGATCTTCGTGAATGGCCTGCCGAATCTTCGTAACGGGTTCGTACGGGTTTTTATACGCGCAGTCTGGAAACTTTCCGATCGCACCTCGTAAATGTGAGTTTCTTGATCCTACAGACTGTTTTGCATTAAACAACCCTATGTTAGGCTAAGCACTGTGGTAGGATTTGGGAACAGGTATTTGATGTTTTTGGGTTGCCCAGAGCATTATATACCCTTTCATTCTTCCGTCATCCATACCGTAATGACTTAAATTTCTTCGTTTAATCATACTATTATAAATTTAGTTGTATTAGAAAAAAAATTTAATCTCGTTTACTTAAAAAACGTTTTTTATTTTCTGACTAAAATTCTCCCCTGTAATTTGAGATTTAATGTCGTTATCTGTAAAATTGCTGATTTAGATACATTTTGAAGGCAATAGGGCGTACAGTACATCAACGGCCGACAAACGCTCTGCATTTTAACATCGCTGAATGTAAAGCGTTTATAAAGGATTCATTAGAGGAATGAGGAAAGGATACTGATTAAAAGATGTCCGACGTAATGAGAGGAGAGCAAAATTTTTCTCACGGTTACCTGCTGGCTAGCGATAGCTTTTATAAATCATCTTGGGTCTAGCGTTCACCTACTCCACATTTATAAAAGTACCAGGGAATCTTTCCCCGAGGATAACGCGGGCGATGCATGAAAGTAATCACTAATATACATTCAGTGCAGAAATAATGAATGAGTGGAGATTTATCCGCACTCCCCCCCCCCCATACATCTTCATAACGTGATGATGAAATAATAACGGCGAAAGCTTTATCGTTTACACAGGACATCGAGTTTGACACCGAACCATTTTCAAAATAAAATAACAGTGAAAGTTAAATTTTTAAGTATGAAAATAAAGACACATGTTATGTTTCTTCAGTGAATCAAATAATATAGGCTCCCAAACATAATTATATTAAAACTTGGTCATCTCGGGCGGCACATAGTTGAAAATTCGATAACTGATTCGAGCCATGTTACACATCGGAGAGGGCAGCGAGATTTGCATTCTTGATGGATACCCTTTCTCAAAAGCTTGTTACGTGCGTCTCGATTTAATAATTTTGAACATTTTAAATGAAAAAGTCAGACAAATATATTGTTGATTTAATGGTATCGAACACGCAATTACCTACAAAATCTAAAAGGTCCGGGCTCTTTTCGTGGCAAACTCGGGCTGCATTGTGTACGATGCTAATGGCAGTGTTGTAACTTCGACTCGTGCGTTTTGCTTGTGTGTGAGGTGAAGGTGGGGTATAATTTACATCACCCCCTGCCAACCCACCCTGTTCTTGGTTGCAAGGAAGTACAATAAAAGCGCATATTAGTAACTCAGAGCTAGACAGAACCTCAAGCTATACATAGTAATGAGATCTGTATCTGACCCAGGGGTGCCAAACTTACATAGCCGAATAACTGATAAAATGATTTCTAGATTACAATAATAAACTTTATTTAATCGGATTTAGCACAAAATTTCAGAAAATGTATTTATCATCATTTATTATACTGATTATGGGGGTTGTTATTACCTCCGAAACGTCGGTTAACATCTGTCAAAGCCTTCCTTCATGAAAAATATAGACACGAAACTTTCAGTCTTCCAGACATCTTATTTAAACCCTAAAAACTAAACAAACTTAACTACTTTCACGATGAAACCAACCAAGGACCGTGTCAGAAATCAAGCCCCTAACTTAGTACCGATGTGATCCCGTTTACCCCGTGGAGCGAAGACAGATGATCAATCAGCAATGATGAAATGAAGACTGTCATCAAAAGACGTGTTCAGGAGCCAGTACCTCACCTGAAGTTACCAGGGATTGAACTTGGATCCCAGGGTAAGAGGCCGCCATCTAGCCGCCTGAGCTGTATCACGACCAACTTTAAACCGTATAAAAGAAAAATAGTCTGTCACTGAGGTCTGTTATCGAGAAAGGAACCCATCACGATATCGGGGTAGATTCTCCCTAAGTGAACTATTTGGACGAGCCCAACATTAAGGGTCTGTGAAACTCGAATTAATAACGCGAAGAAAGTAATTCGCTCATGAGAAGCTCTGGTGAGGCATAACCACTCCGAGACAGGGTTACTTACGTGAGGAGTGGAGGATAAGCTTAACAGAGCGGTAGCTCACTGTGTGCATGTCCTTTCTAATCCGTTGATACTAAGCTCGGCAACTCACTGTCTAACATGGATGTCTCACATCCGAGGTGCTGTGATCCTATATAAACTACGCGTTCTTTCATCAGTGAAACACGCTGAAATGTCCCTTATGCAGTTCTTCTACAAGAATTTGGAGCTTTTATCATGTTACGTTTGAACACGCTTTAGGAATACTTGATTAAGATACGAACATGTATTGAGCGTTCTGGAACACAGGTAGCTGAGGATATCAACTGGGCCTGGAAAGAAGGGACAGGAGTCCGATGAAAAATGCACAAAGTCGAAACGTCATAATTTGTACTTTTCGCCAAATATTAGACTATATTAGACCGATTAAGATGGTTTGAGGTAAACCAAGCATGTAACATGCATCGGGGAAGACAAAAATTTTATTTGGAAAACCAATGGACAGAGATTACTTGGAACAAACATGCGCACAAAGAAGGATAATATTAAAACGGATCTTCAGGGCTGTGAAGATGTCAAATGGAATAATCTCGCTCAGCGCTCAGTGGCTTGCTCTTTCGAAAACGACAATTAATCTTCCGGTTGCATAAGAGCGGAGAGTTTCTTGTGTAGCTGAGTGATTTATCTTTTCAAAGAGAACTCAACTCTGCGAAGTGAATTAGCCCATCGGAAAGCCCCTGCCATTAGAAGACAGAAAAATGTGGGTCACAACCAGCAATAACGTCCTGATGATTGAGGCAGCAAGAACCTCTGAAACGTCGGCAATTTTCTACCAGACTACAAGGCGCAACACCCTAGAAGACAGTCATTTTTAAGATAAAAGTGAGACAGACGGTAAATGGCGTTGCGGAGGTCATCCAGAGAGGAGAAAGTGGTTTGTACTCAGTATACTGAATCCAGTGATGAAGAAGAGGTATTTAATGAGGACAAAAAGGAGGAGAAAAGAGAGAGGGGGGGAAAGAGTGAGACAGTAAGTTCCTTCTATTCAGTACCACGTTACAGCATATTTGTCAGTGTCGCCCAGAAATGCTTGCATTTAATTTTACCACGTACACGGAAGCAAGGACGGGTTTTGTTTCTCTGATTGGTGGCGCAATCTCTGTCTGGACCAGCGGGAACGAAATGAGGGGGAAGTTGGGCGAAGGGGGTTCCATAGACACCAGTGGCGTATCTAGAATTGTGCACGTGCTGCAGACCATAGATGGCCAAACACCCTACCATTCGACGTTATGTAATCTGAAGCATTAAAAGCGAGAAAATACGCCTATAAAGAAATTTTTAATTAGTATTCATTTAATTACAGAGCAGGAAAATCAGGATAAAAGTTGTATTAGCTTCGTGTTATGCTGTTTATGTAATTTCCATAACGTAGGCCATTATCCTGAGTTTTACATACACACACGCGTTTTCTAACGTCAGCAGTTTTACTTACACTCAAATTGGTCTCAAAATTATTGAGTCGCTTTGTTTATTTGGCTAGGCGTAATAGTTTACTGTGACCCTGTCTTATCAGCAGCTTCGGCGAAACAGTGAGGTAACATCTTACAACATGGCTTGATCCTTCTTTCATAATGCGAACCAAATCCGAACCCAACTCCACTTTAATTATCTGCAAAACTACACCGCGTTCAATCTAGCTATGCCGCTGGCTGACGTCACAAGAATAATAACAGAGAAGAATGGAAGATGATAGTATTTTGTTTGCGTGTTATAAATTCCGTATCGAAACACCGACCTGTGCCGTGACTAACCATTTATGCTTTAAATCTTGCAACGGAAAAGGACAACACAACTACACTGGAATTATCGGCCACGAACAGTTTGGTTATAAAATAGCAATTCTTGGTGGAGAACGGAAATAGCTTAGAGTCCTACTTAAAAGACAATGAACAATTATTACGTCACTACACAGATCTGCCTTTCAATATAAGGCCTGTAGACTAATTCTAATAGCAATGCGCAATATTAGCTACCCAGTTCGAACATCCTTTCCTGCTCAACTTTCGTACCTCACGTGTCTCATTACGCAGACGAATTAGTACAAATATTAATTCATCTAGTGAATTACTCCCAAAAACTAAGATTTAAAAATATAAAGCTGAAAACCTGCAAATTAAATTTCTTTCATTCGGTATCTCTTGGTCATAAACTGTAATTAAAGCTTCTTTAAAATACTTGTGATGTGTAATATTATAATTTCAATCTAACTGGAGCTTTCAGAATCGAACTGTTTTGTTTTTTTTTCTCCAAAAAATAATATTAAGAATAAAAAGTATCCAATTTGGAAGCTCCACAATCAGTCCAACTGCCAGACATTCTCTGCACGATACATTCAGTTCATACTTCAAGCATCTTTGACATTTAAAAATATACTTTATTTAGGTTTTCAAATGGGAGACGTGCCATATTTGAATTCTGATTTAATAATGAACAATGCCTTTAACTGATCTTCATTTTGCCTTTCAGATTCCCCCCTCTGTATCAACCTATTTTCGTCATGACATTCCCTCCTTTAATATAATTTGGTGGTAGCTCCATTTTCTTGGAGTCGATCTGTCAATAAACTAGAAAAAGGGATTTCAACGCCGACAAGAACTGACAGACAGAAAGAGTAGCAAATAAAGAAGAGACTCTGCAGGAATAGTATAAGGCGGAAGATTTAAAGACATTAAAATGAAAACTAATTATCAGTGGCTTGTAAGATATTCAGCTCAATTTAAGATCGCTAAATACGATGGTCAGATAGAACCACGTCAGCTGATAAAGTGGCGAATATAAAACTTGGGATTTTCGTACTTACTCGAATTTACTCAGGCAAGAATTACAAACATGGAGACCACGCGAAATATTGAGTTAATATTTTAAAATAGTTGAAATCAGTACTGTTGGAAATTACGAATAAAATATATAACTACACTCGTAAAAAAAATTAGCATACAAAATTTTGGGGACATTTAGAAAGTAAAATTATATATGAATAGAGTAGTATTTCTGATTTCAGAGTTGTCTGGGGCATAGGCGTGGTGAGAATTACCTGTCTGGATGGATAACGACCATCGCTGAAGTTTCAACAAATTTTCCCGCCATTGTTTGAATTCCCCACGTGTGAATTTCCAATCCAATCACCTACGAACATAAATGCATTTAAGTCTTCATGAAAGTACCTATAATTGTTGCCCCAATTCAACGGACATAGAAATGCGTCGAGAAATGTTGTTGGAAGTCTTAAATATTTCCTCTGAGCTTCTGCGCAGATATGGCGAAGCTAATGGGAGAATTTTTGCAATCCGCTTGTTGAAAGCGAGACTACAGACAGACGCGTCATTTAAATTATATGATAGAATTCCTAATATTCATTGTTTGTGTTGTCTAACGTGAAGTGCTTCAATTCTCCCGTCTCACCCCCGCCACAATAATTCTGCTCAGTAATTGCTATCAGAATTACGAATGGTAACTGAAGCCACTTCGGTCTTCGAAACGAAGAGCTCTCTTCGTGAATAATATGGAATAAAGATGTCTGCTTCGATGCTCAAATGAATTCGTATGACGCAAAACTTTTCATACTTTCTGAAAACTTGATGAACGCAATGGACTTCGCAAAGAATAAGAGGATCCCTTCAACTGTTTAATTTTATATCAAGGATCGAAGGGTAAAATGTAACATAAAACAGTTTATTAAATGTTCAAAAGTAGCTTAACAACTTTGACTTTGCAAGACTCAATTTACAAGAGAGTTTAAAGTAAAATTCTTTCCCAAGTACGTCAATTTAAAAAAAAAACTTAAGTACTTGCCTGTAAACCTTCTTGCAGCTTATATTAAATATAACGTTGTGAGCCGATGCTTAGCACCACTGCTTCTCATTCGGGAGGTCCGGGATTCGAGCACCGGACGGACATTTACTATTCTGACTGCGATTCACAGTTGTATCCTTCACTCCCTCCGGGCACGTGTCGGGATTATTATTTTATTTATTTAGTGTTCTGTCTGACGACAGGTCCATATGAACAGGATCCTTCCATCCTTTTCTCGGACTGGGACCTGTTCATATACGTTCTTGGCAGATGATCCAGAAGTGGTTTGCCATTGCCTTCTTCTGTGTGTGAATGGAGTAATTGTTGGGATGCCACGGAGGAAAACTCCGTGTTGCCTAGACCACTGCCTTGCCCAACACAAGTTATAAATTCGGGCACCGCCGGGAATCGAACCCGAGACCCCAGGATTACAAGGCCAGCGTTCTAACCGCTAGACCACCTCATCTTATTATTATTTAGTGTTCTGTCTGACGACAGGTCCATATGAACAGGATGCTTCCATCCTTTTCTCGGACTGGGACCTGTTCATATACGTTCTTGGCAGATGATCCAGAAGTGGTTTGCCATTGCCTTCTTCTGTGTGTGAATGGAGTAATTGTTGGGATGCCACGGAGGAAAACTCCGTGTTGCCTAGACCACTACCTTGTCCAGCACAAGTTATAAATTCGGACAACACCGGGAATCGAACCCGAGACCCCAGGATTACAAGGCCAGCGTTCTAACCGCTAGACCACCGTGCGGTATATTTTTCTCTAACTCAACAAAATAGAAACTGCGTCGTTAAATAAGCCGTATCAGTGGTATATGAACATTATCATATCAATGTAAAAGCATGTAACATTTTTACGACTCTTTGCCGAAACAAATTATCCGTGGCTTTCAAGCCGGAAGGCAAAACATAAGAGGAGATACTAATTTACTTAGTTCACAGGTGTAAATGTAAGTTTTGAATCAAGGCATGAAAGGGCAGAGCAGATTCTCCCGAAAATTTTCCCCACATCCTCCCTCTCCTGATGAATATTACAAGCCCAGATAACACAACATCAGACATCCAGTAATCCCCTTTTGTTTGCGTTCGGGTTCTGAGTTTGTGTACTCTTAACGCTTCGATGGATTTTACCCGCTCAAGTACTACTCCTACTTCCGCGCTTGCGAGATCCAGTCCCTCAAGTCAAACAATGCGAATGATCTATATAACGTCACAATAATAACAACAAAGTTAAAGTTTTAGAACTTCCTGACCGAAAAACGAAAAAGGCCTTGCCCACCGCTAGAGTAAAAATTACGTTTTATTCCTATTTTAATACTAAACGTAATGTGGTTTAGACTGTCTGCATTACTTCCTAATTGGACTCCCGTTAAATAAACAGCGTTTGTTCTAACCACGGCGCAAAATAATGCTTTCAGAAAAAAAAACGTTCAAGGCCGTTACGTAAACATTTCTGAAAGGCTAAAATTCACATAGACCTGCTTGGAATTTCTTAAGAAGTGTGGTTTTTGTGTTCTGAATACATAAAAAAAGTTTAGTTACAATAGTTCTTAATTTATCTCTTCCGAAACCAAAAGTGGTAAATGAGGAACAAGATTTTGAGACACCGAGTGTTAAATTTATCACATTGACCAACACAAATGACAGTCCAGCTCCTTCGAGAAAATCAGCTATTCAAGAAATTTCCAGCCTTTTTGTTGAACCCCGAAAATTCACTACCCTGTATGTAAGATATACCAACGTTTCGTAGAGACATAATGTTTCCATTTTCACGGCTAAAATTGCTGGAAAGTGACAATATGTATATTGGAACGGGCAAATCAGAATCGAGGAATGAGAGAAAAATGTTCCGAGCCAACAGGGAGTCTCGAAGCAATTCCATACAGACTGATACACCACGTAATATGCTTTAAGTGTCAAATAGACATATGCCCTTCTTTTCTGTACGTCTTATATCGAGAAGAGTGAAGCTGTGTACTAGTTCACATCAGTACAAAGTCTTAACTAACCCCCCCTTCCCTCCCATTCGTCTCTGCGTTGCGTACAATACAACAAGACAACGGGAGAGGAGAATGGAGTAGCACGTTATAATATGCGAGACCCGTAGGTTAATTGGAAATCTCAAAACTTTGTATATCAACTTTAAGGTGAAACTTCAAGTTAACGCAGAGCAGTTTAGAAAAGCAGCACATATCTCTATGTATCAGACTTGATTTAGCACAAATTTTAATCGTTGTATAGCCTACATCTTGCGACGTTATGAAATGGAATTCTGTCGTTATACGGACATCATTTAAAATATTAGAAATGCATACATAATTTTACTCAATATAAGATATTGTAGGTGCGTCATATTGTGATTTTATTTAAAAATAGTATTAAAATATATTAAAAATATCCGTCAATCACAATAAAGTAATATAAGATAATTAAATGGTTTTGAATCCTTTAATTCACAGACCAATATATGCAGCATTAACATCACTCCGACAATACGATTGCATCAATGATATATAACACAACAATAAATGCTGATACAATGTGAAAAACGAAGAAATGATAAGAAAATTAAAATTAGTAATTGAATTAAGAGTTTATAACATACACCTGATGACGGCTCTATGAAAGCCGAAACATGTCGAGAATGTTCCATATGTAAATCGAATACTCGATACGGAACAAAGGATAATATTTTAACCATCTAATTATCTTATATTACTTTATTGTGATTGACGGACATTTTTAATATATTTTAAAACTATTTTAAATAATTTTACTCGAAAAACCTGAAGTACAGTTAGGAAACCCTGACAAGAGATCGGAGAATTTTGTGAAATGGATTTTAAATACATAATATATTGCGATATTGGGTGGATTTATGTGTCTCAAGACAGTGGAGAGTGGCGGGCTGTTGTGAACACGAAATGATCTTCCGTGCCCTAAATTCTATAACCCATTCGCCCTGCGATGGATACCTTTCAATTATAACATCCCAGATTTGTCAAGGTCTCATAGTCGTATTATAGTATTTGTGGAGATGGTGCAGATGAGGTGAAATAGAACTTTGGACGGGAGGGTGGGTATATCTAAAATTGCCTTAGGCTGCAGTATCCGGACGTATATTTATTACACAGACGCAATAGTGAATATCCAGTCACAAACACACGAAACGAAGCATATATTTGTCCAAACAGCAGTATTACATTACACAGTCGCCTGCATCCGGGGCTAACAAACGAATAGCTAAATGGAAATATCAAATATTTGTCTACAGTTTTGGGAATTAAACTACACCAGAAATACACAACCTCATTGTGTAATTAGTAAAATTGTATTAGTTTTAAAATCGAGTAAAGTAATTTTTATTACTTAGGAAATGTACGAGAATCTGGCACTGAAATTATCCACCTAAATCCAGTCTATATATAGTCGCATTATAGTCTAAACATTCCATCTATTACAAGGTCTACCAAGTGCACTCTCCCCTTCAGGTTTCCGACTAGAATTTTATGAATTTCACGCCTATTCCACGTGTGATAAACAGCTCATATTTTTATTGCCCTGATAATATTTGGTGAAGATTACAAAATAATAAAACTCCACATTATTAAATTGTCTCTGTCCTCTTATTCACTTCAATTCCCCTCTTAGGTCCACATTTTACCCTCATCAGTTTCTATATTATTGAGCAAAAAATATAGCCCATATAAGAAATTGTTATCCAAACATTACAACATATTTCCATTTAATAACAGTGCAGACTATGCTGAATGAATAACTGCCTACATTTTGGACATCCCTTAAATATCAGTGGCGTAAAGTGGATTTTTATAGTCTTGGACGTTTCAGTTCATAACAAATGATTACGTTGAGATGTATTACAATAAATTTTATATTTTATTGCTAAAATGGTGGAAGTATTTTAACACATAACCCACATTCTTTTCATCTACCCTAAAACGTATTTTATGACTCGGCTTTAATCCATTGATTCAATGCTTTTATATGTACAAATATTCAAAGCCGCAGAATGAAGCCAGAACTTAAGAGATTGGGCGATAAAAATAATGATAAACTATTCATTTGTTACACGTGTCTAAAGAATAGTTTCATACATCGACCACTCAGCGTGTTAGAAAAATATTTGTTGTGTTCCGCTTTCAAAAAATACTGAAAAGTTTCTAAATTGTAGGCAATCCCATTAGGGGATATTATACGACGTGAAACTTGAAGCTTGAAATAAAATATTATTTTTAGTTTTTCTTTATTTTCGAGTTGCTTTGGGTTGCATAAGCTGAGAAACTTTCAGGTCATAGTCGCAGAAGTTTACACATCCAACGATAATGTTCCCTAATAAAATATACATAAGACTCGGTAACACCAAGGAATTGTTGTGCATGACTTGAAACTTTCCTGGGATGAATAGTTTTAAAAAGTAATATTATCTTAAAATTCCTTAAATTGTGTCCTGTTTTTCTCTAAAAACACATATTTCATTAAAGGCGTTTACACTGAATTTAAGTACGAATAATAAATTAATGTTCTTTTGTTTTGAAAGAAACGTGACGCAACAATCTTTTGCAACCTTCTTTCCATATTTTTTTCCAGTAGTAGTTGCTATTTAATTAAAAAATGTATAGCCAGAGATTCAAGCAGAGTGAATATTTTATTTCTTTATAATTGTTTGACCTTCATTTTCTAATGGCTGCGTCTAAAAATTGCAAAGAGATCTTTCCAGTTAAATGTTTATCATTCGTCTAACACTGGACGTTTCAGTTAGAGCTAATGTTTCTTTCTTTCTTTCTTTGTGGGTTTAGAGGCGCGTCACGTTCCATGGCTACATGCACTACTGACAATGCTGTCAAATTAATAAATACACACAAGTAAATATGGATCGTTTTTTGCATTACGTCGTCATATAAACCAGTGGTATTCAACCTTTTTTGTTCGCGTACCCCCAGATATAATTTCTCTTCAACTTTGTACCCCCAAAGTTGTTGGTTTATAATTCAAATTATACATAGTATATAATCTACATTTAAAATAAATTAAATAAATTACATTACTGATTATTCAGTGTTTATCATAAAATAATATATATATATATATTAAATTTTACGTACCCCCTAAGATGTCTTCGCGTACCCCCAGATATAATTTCTCTTCAACTTTGTACCCCCAAAGTTGTTGGTGTATAATTCAAGTTATACATAATATATAATCTACATCTAAAATAAATTAAACAAATTACATTACTGATTATTCAGTGTTTATCATAAAAAAATTTTTTTTTAAATTTCACGTACCCCCGGGGGTACCACTGATATAAACCACCAGAGTCACGAAACGGATGGCGATAAGGGAAACATCTTTTAAAGCGACATATTGATAGAATATTCAAAACGTATAGAGAATCAGAAATGATGGGAAATAATTTTAGGAATTAGTAGAGATGGAATGCACTAGTGAAACACGTGACCTTGAGTGAGTGCGCGAAGCTGAAGGCCTTGTCCAAAATGAATTTAAATATAGCAGCATCTTTCCAAAAACTGTCATAAAATGATCTGTAGTTGGTCTGTTGTAAAAATTCGAGCCAGTCACCTGCTGAATATAGGTCAGGCAAGTTACCTGAGACCTTATCTTTTCTATAACAGTTCTGTAAATCCATGTGGAATTTGCGATGCACTGACGTATGAGTTTAGAATTCTTCTCCCGACTTTGTTTTCTGGAAGTTAGTAGTTTAATTATAAAGTTTCTAGAAAACCTACTCAAGGAATATCGTAAAAGCGGATTAAAACCGTGATGTGGTCTTTGAGAGCGCCCCAGAAGAATTCAGTATCCTTAAATAGGATATTTCTGATAAAATGGATCAAAGTCATTTAAAAATACAGATGTGTGTATCTGTGTGCTGGTGTGCACGTGTGTGTTGATTAAAGTGTAAAAACGAACCGAAGCGTTGGTAAATTCGTAGTTTATTGCTTGCCATGGAAAAAATGTTAGTTCACGGAGAGAGACACCTGTTTGTATCTGAAATTTAACGCCTGACAATGACGAAACATGTACGTATATTGCTATTTGTTTTTAGAAAGGGGGATTTGTATTACGTTCGATTGTTTAATAATAATTTATATTATATGTGTAATGTTATGAGAGAATAGTAACATTAGGGAATTTTTTCGCTAGGAACTTAAAATTTAAAATGGTTACCATAGTTACCAATACACTAAATACACTTTGCTACGATAACAAAATACAGTTTAGGACAAATCTGTTTCAAGGGGCAAAGCGGATTTAATCTGAACGCGTATTTTGCGAGGATAGTCCATCTATTCCGATAAGGAATGCTGTTTCCAGGTTTGTTAATGTTTGTACTGATAGGTCTACATTCGCCGACCCCACTGAATCAGGCACCAAGACTGGGGGTGGGGAAATATTCGTACATTACATTCAGAGGGTGTCTGCCTCCCTCATTCATTACTTCACAATCCACCCTTAATCATGTAAATTATCCACACCGGACTATTTTCTTTTGGTACTGTATAAGTGTTGTAAAATGAACACGACGTACGAAAGATGTACAGATGTTAAGCGGGACAGTATTCGCATAGTTTTAAGGAACACACATAACTACCCCTGTTTCTGCTTTCGTCTAAAGTCAGTAGCTCAGGTCTATAATGAGAGGATATTATTATGTTGATTGAGACTCCTGAACCGTGCAGAATTATGAGAGTTAATACTATGAAATCACGGAATGGAGGAGCTCTGAACTTGGATATCCGAGGTGGTACAGCCATCAACCCTTCCAGCTAGAGAGTCAATATTTGTTCCAGAGAAGAGAGACAGTGTGGGGGAGGAAGGGAGGCTACTGTGCGGGGAGAGGGAGGCTTACAGCCAGAATATTTCACATCTCCGTCAACAAATATTTGCATTCACCGAATGACCGCCTGCTTATTCGGACAGACCGTAGTATAAAGACGCAATGCTGGTATGGTATGCAGCCTTGAGGGATATATTCAGTTTTCAACCCCCTTCCTATTTTTATATCCAATCCCACCACTGCTCATTAGTATCACCATCTCTTCTCCACCACAGCCGATTTCCTGACAGAATTTTTGTATTTCGTTTTTCGTCTCTTAGATGGGACAGATTACAGCTCACATGCTACCAGCAATAATAGTTTCACATTTTATGAAGAACTTATTTCAATGGAGGGGAGATTAAGCTCGTATATGAGCATTTGTTGTTCCTGTACACAAAAAAAGGTATGTTTTTCGTTCTTATTCTCTGAAGATTGTTCCATCAAATTCTAATGCCCACTTTGGAGAGAAAACCATGAAATACTGTACTTCTTGTCCATATTTAAAATAATCGATACTCTATTTAATCAGAACACACGAGATCATTTTCCTGAAGTTTATACAGTATCAGAAATTGTTGATAAAATCTGACATAGCATGTCGATATATATAGAGTATCACAGATCTCTTGCTTCCAGATTTTGTGACTTAAACTTTGTAACGTAACATACTGAATCTTGAAATGCATTATGGTTCAATCATTAAACATATTATTATCCCTGATAATATTTCCAAAATGCTAAACGTTAGGATGAAAGAACAGAGTTATGATAGTCAAATTGGAGATGACTTAGAGCTATTAAACACGTAAATACAATTGAGCACGTGTACATGTCCCTGTAGAAGAAACAAGATGGAGGAGAAAGATATATATATCTCTCTCTCTGATACATGAATATTTTGACAGCGAGACACATATGAAAGAATGGGTGTGGGAAATGAGGAATCTGTACATAAAAGCACTCCCTATCTATAAAGTTTTGATTTGAGATCTTGCTATTACAGACAATTTTACGATCTCCTTATCCAAGACCGCCAAGTGTGGAATAAAGCACCCCCCTCCCTTAAAATCTTCAATACCCTCAGCGCTGTCGAAGATAGGGTTCAAACAGTGAGCAGGACCAGTGCATGGAAATTCTAGCACATGATCAAATATTCATGCAACTTTTTTTTAAAGTATGCAGAATCAGCAACTTACTTATTTCCTGATACGCAGTCAGCATTGAGGGTTTTTTGTCGTGAAAAAAGTCCTAGAATAATGATCAGCAGACTTTATCACAGACATGAGGCGAAGGATTTATATGCAAATGCATAATACATCTCTTGACTAGAAACGCTCGCAGTATTATGACTGAGGGGTTTGTGAAAGAATCGAGGTTAGGGGATGAAGGGAGGGGGGTGTCATCAGAAAGGCCCTGCCAATGGAAATGCGTGCAGTCCCTGGGGGTCATCTCAGTGAAAGCAACGTAAGTACATTTCAGTGTTATTTCTTATATCGCAATCTCGTTGGATTCATATTTTCAGTTTACTTTTGTCAGTCGTCAAAGACTACGAAGCACGGAAGAACTTTACAGACTCAGCAATACACAGAATAATAATATTGAAATATATTTTTAAAATATACAGTACTATGAACTGTATTTATCTACCTTAGGATATATCTCCTGTGAATGCGGTCATAAATGTTCGGATTCCGGAAAAAGTAATGGATTTATTGACTAACTGAGCGACTATAAGATTATCTAAGACATAGCTATATGGAGTTAGTTAATTTAGGAATTAACCTTTTATGTTGTAACCTTCACATATTCAAAAGCCATGGTACGATGCAGCGTTAAATACATGAAGATAAAATGTATTCCTAAAGATGGAATGCCACATCAGCGTTACTCTGTGTGTATCCACTACAGTCCTATCCTTGAATTAAACACCTTAGCGTGTGCTTAAAGGACAAATCATGGCTGAACGTGGGCTCTGACTAATGTTGACAAAACTGTAAAATGAGAAATTAACTCATAAATCTTGGGTACGTGAACTCATTGGCCTAATTAATTATTAAATAGTTATTAAGTGTTCTTCACATGTTGGCGTGACGGAGAACACTTCATAAGTTGATTTAACTGTTTGTCTCCCTGTCAGCATGACAACACGAGAACCGCTGGACGGATTTGGAGGAATTTTGGTATAGATTCATGCCTTTAGACTACTCTAAAATCGTGCTTTCCAATTACCGATAATAAGTAATACCAACATGGCAAACGAAGGGATTTGTGAGGTGGAATCGAGAGCAGCTAACGAAGATTAGACAAAAAATGATCTAAGGTTTTTGTTGAAAGACAAATGATTTGGTCCAAGAATATTCTGAGACGCAATAATTACCACGCGCAAGATGACCTAGGACACAAAAATGACCCGAGACCACACTGGTGCAAGAACGATCTAAGTAATGTGGAGTGAAGAACAGCTTTGAAGTTTTGACGGTCTCCAAATAGCACGGCTTTGTCTTTACGAATTTATAATTTTGCAACACGCAAAATCAATTTATAATAGAGAAATAATATACCATTTATGTTTATATTTATTAACTGATGTTTCGTTTGATCCGAAGCTAAGTGAGTTATTGTTCGCCACAGAAATAACACGTGTTTCTGTGTGCGTACCTAACCTAAGAACAGAGCTTTTCATGAAAGGACATTGACTCAAAATGCTAAGCAGAAACTAAAGCTATAAACATACACACAAGATGAAGTCAACGAAAGCAATCTTTATAAAAACAGAGTACTATAGATGAAAAAGTCCAGATAAGCTAACCAGAAAGGAAAAAGAAAATAAAAAAAAATCACTCAGGATTTCAGATTCTCACGGCGGCGAATATGGAAATTATCTGTCTACTGGGTTGATGCGCGGCGTAGACTGGTGGACGTTTGTCGACGTTCCAGAGGCACTTTCTGCCTTCACCCTCATAGCCAAGACACGACGCTGTAACCCAGAAGATAGTCGTCTTCATTCTGACACATACTTCCTTTAAAGTACATAACTTAGTATACGTAACAAATGTTGTAAGTTGGCCAGAATTTGACCTTCGTAATTGGCGCCAATCACAGATACTCATGGGGCCAATGGCGTAAGTGTGAGTGTCTGGTGTCTGTCCGGCCAAATGATGGCGTCAACACTCGGGATTCCTCCACGTTGTTGTTGCGGGTGGGTGGGTATTTCCACACAAAGTAATATCTTCATTCGATTATCGATTTCACGGCCCAGTGCTTTCTACCCGCAGAAATACACACCAACAGCTTCACGTACTGTTCCCGTTATTGCCGTCTGATTTTAGCAAAAAACAGAATTTTGATGACTTTTATGGAAAATCTAAAATGTCAAATATCACGAAAATCATTTCAGCATTCTCCAAGTTTTAACATTCGTGAAGACGAACAAACCGACAAAATGGTCCGAAAAAATTTCAGCAGGCCCTAAAGTAGCCTTAAATGAGCCACGACAGTTTCCTTCCCTATTATTCCAGTTTATTAATTTCAGTTATTTCACCATTCGAAGCCATTAGACAAATCAATCAATTAAATTAACTGATACTAAGATGACTCACACCTTCCAACATCATAGTCGTAACTCATAACAAGATTCGCTCGACATTGAAGACGTGTTCTTAGTTAATGTGTTTGACGTCATCGGTGCTAGAATCTTATGAATTTTAGGGTTTCCTGTTCCTACAACAAAAAAGGAAGCAGAAGAACCATTAGATATCAGAGAACGGAAGGAAAAGAGACGATGCGAAGGCGGTAACAGCAGCACTAGCGACGCACAACGGATAGAAGGAAAAACGGGCAAGGCCTCCGGAAGTTCCATATTTCCTGGCGTGCTACCGCGGTCTCGAACGAGCGTGAATAATAGCGGATTGAGAAACAGAATGGCGTAGTACCCCAACGGAGATATCGCCAGAAAGGGAAACAGAGACCAAAAGCTGCAAGGACGTAAGAAATATATTTTTAAAAAAACACGAATGTGCAAGCGAGAACCCCATGCCGATCGCCCTGATGAAGGAGGCAGCAAGAACCTCTGAAACGTTGGTAAACGCCTACCAGATTACACGGTTCTGCAATCCAGAAGACAACCATCTTCAGGACGACCACCACGAGAACCTCATATCCTGCATAGAAAACATTGGTGATTCGTAAACTTCGGATATGGAATGTAATGCCACCATTTCCAGTTAGTGCATTACAAATGTGTTTCGTGATAAATCTTATAGGTATGTATACTGCGTTCCAGCGTTTTTGGCCTCTGAACTTTGTGAATTGGAACCTCGGAGCGAGTCACATACCAGAAGTTTGCTGGAAGGGATGGCAGCAGACCGCGTACAGTACACTCCAAATAAAATATCACCACGGTATGTAACACACGCAGGACAATTTCACTACACTACATATCACTAGAATATTAACACTGCATAGAGTATGAGATAATTTCCCTTCTTCACAACTCTTCGGTCTTCTTCAAATTCTACCACTTCTCACAGACCCAACCTAACCCAACCAAACGTAATCTATCCCAACACAATGTAGGCACGGAGTATATTTTGCGAACTATACATGACCACATATCCATGACCTCTAAGTGTTTTCTGTGATGCCACTCAGATTCCAACATATCTCTATGTATATGCGTGAGAAAACAGTACTACGAATGACCTTGAAAATGTTTGAGGTCTCTTTTTCTCGGTTTGTGTGATCTTATCGTGGTCTTGCCGTGACCTTGAACCATCCGTGACCTCAATTTAACATGAGTATAGTCAACCGGCTATTTGCGGTTGGGGGAAAATATCGTGAAAATATACGACCTTGAGAATTTTAAAGATCTGTATCTCGCAAACTATTCGGCCGATCTTATTGTGACTACCATATGACCTTCTCCATTACCTGACCTCATTTTGACATGAGTATAGTCAACCAGTTATTTACCGTTTGGCAGAAATAAGCGTGAAAATATATGACCTTGAGAATTTCAAACACCAATATCTGGGAAACTAGTGGGCCGATTTTGTCGTCACTTCCGTATGATCTTGACCTTCACGTGACCTCATTCTGGCATGAGTATGGTCAACCACGGATTTACGATTTAGCAGAAATGAGCGTGAAGAAATACGACCTTGAGAATTTTAAAGATCTGTATCTCGCAAACTATTCAGCCGATCTTGTTGTGACTACCATATGACCTTGACCTATACGTGGCTTCATTTTGACACCAGTATGGTCAACCAGGTATTCTCCGTTTGGCAGATATAAGTGTGAAAATATACGACCTTGAGAATTTCAAACACCAATATCTGGGAAACTAGTGGGCAGATCTTGTTGTGACTACCATATGACCTTTTCCATTTCTTGACCTCATCTTTACATGAGTATGGTCAACCAGGTATTTACCGTTTGGCAGAAATAAGCGTGAAAATATATGATCTTGAGAATTTGAAGGACCAATATCTGGGAAACTGTTTTGCCGATTTTGGCGTCACTTCCGCATGAACTTGACTTTCACGTGACCTCATTCTGGCATGAGTATGGTCAACCACAGATTTACGATTTAGCAGAAATAAACGTGAAGAGATATGACCTTGAAGATTTTAAATACCTGTACCTGACAAACTATTGGGCCGATCTAATCGTGACTTCCATATGATCTTGAACTTTTCATGACCTCATTTTGACATGAGTATGGTGAACCGGGTATTTAAAATTTTAATTATATTTTTATTTAATATCAAGCTTCTTTGAAATGTCTGTTAAAAGAAAGGAAAGACCACTTTAGAATGGGTTTTAATCTGGGCTTCAGAGTAGATTATCCTGGGTCAAAATTTGTGTTTAACACTGTCTTGACATCGTACTGGTAATGTGGTAATATGCATCTTTAAACACAATCAGCTTTGAATATCGCCATGAATATTACGCAGTTCTAGGATTTTAGGAATTACGAAATACGTGGCAACTAAAGACTTCCAGATTAATATTAAAGTTTTCTTGGATTGAACTTTTCCAAACGGTCGGCTGGTTTTGTGTGGGTGTGATCGCGAAACAGATCTCAGAATGGATACGAAATCCTCTGTTGTTGCAACTGAAACCCATGATTTTCTTACTCGTCGCTTATCGCTAGCTCCAGTCAGTCGTTCCAGCCAGGTAAGACAAACACTTGTACGTCTTTCCTGCTCGCCGTCGCGAAACCTCATGAATGTCTGCCTTAAGCGTTCGTCTCTCACCGAGTTCTCTCGACTCTCAGTTGCCGTTACCTAGGGAAATCAAAACCGATAGCTTTTAGTTTATATGTTTGCTACACTGCAGCCTCTTCTGCTGTTCTACGAGACACACACCAACACCAATAATATACACTCCAGTGCACACAGACACACACAGGTTTATTCTTGGAGACCGGGTTTATTACCCAATGAATCGAAGTGTTCTGCAATATAGAGCCAAGCGTCGACACGAGTCGAGGTCGTGGAAGATTAATTCATTATGAGTTATTAAATCGAATTTACGTCAGAATAAAAATTTGAAATAATATTATAACCTGAAGCTCTGATACGGATAAGCTTTGTTTTAGAACGCGTTGATAGTTGTGTGATTACAGAAACAAAAACTTGAAATTCTACTCCGAAACTTAAGATCAAATGATTATCTGAATAGGATGTCGAGAATATCACTCGGAGGAGATTTTTCAAAATCAGCAGATCAAAGCTGTATTTTTTCTTGTACACGTAAGGAAGTCAATTACTGTAGTGTTGTAAATGTTAACATTTTATTTTTCAAATATTTAATTTCACGCTGAATTTTCACAGTTACTGAACACTGAAAATAAGTTTAGTTGCAATGTTGCAGAAAATATCGAGGTGTTCGATAAACCATTTTCCCCATTTATAATTAGTTTTCAGTGATACACCAGTCAGTATAATTACCGGCCAAAGATGATCGCTTCACGAAAGGTTTCTCTTCCATGGTAACAGCGAAACCTCCCACCCAGAATTTACATGCGGTCCAAAGATACTGAAGTGTGAAGGTGATCTCTCATTTCCATCTTTTGCCGAGATAGAGTATGAGTGGAGTTGTGTGCCTCCACTTCCCAATACGTCTCAGTGTCGCGGGGCTTAGGCGCAGGGACAGCTTTGCATCCTGTTTTAAGAAAAAGGCAAAGATGTTTCATGCAGCGGAGTAAAGAAAGCAGAGAAGGTCTCGATGTCAAATTTCTCTTTTTTAGTTGGTGTTATAAGAAAAATGAAAACTAAAATGATAAGAAATGTTGCTGTTTTTTAAAACTACTTTTCATGGAAGGAAAATAATAATAGCTGAAGACTGTAATTTTTTCCTAGAAGGAGTGAGGTAGAGATGCAGAGTGAGAAAGGTGAAATGCGAATGAATACAAAAACTGAAAAGAAAGGAAGAAAGAAAGAAAGAATAGGAAAGTCTAAAGGTTTCTTGAGTCGACATGACAATGGAAGTACATGACGTCACAGACACGGATCATACTCATCGGGAAATAAATTCTCTCCTCACTACAACTGGAACAAAAGTGGAGAGTGGGCAAAGAGATTGCAAGAGTGGATCATGACAGAATAGAAACTCTTGGAAGGGTTGTAACACTTGAGGGTGTTCCACAATGACTGAAAAGTTTTGGTTGCATTTGAAAAGGAAAACTGTACATACGATGTTAAATTACGAAGACTGGAAGCATGTTATTACTTCATAAATATAATATTTGTTTAATTTAAGTTTCCCACGGCGCCGAGTACAAAGATGGCGCTTTTCTGGGTTGTAGCGCCTAGTAGTCTGGTAGAAGTTTACGGACTCTTCAGAGGTCTTTGGTGCCTCAATCATCAGCAAGGACCTCTGAAACGTCGGCAAACTTCTACCGGATTGCATTAGGCTACAACTCGGGAAACAACCATTTTCGTACTAAGTACCATGATTGTCTCAAATCCTACTTAATTAAGGTACGATGAATATTTTAGACATTTGGCAGAGTCAGACTCCTTACCTTATAATTACCGAAGACCGAAGGTAATGGTAAACTAGGGAAGTTGTGACATGAGAAGCTACATCATTTGTGCATTTCCTGTGTTATTAGGATGTCAGATTTATGTAGCACAAAGGGCAGAGATACACACAACATTTTAGTCTAAAAATTTGGACACGTCTTGAGATCATAGGCATAGAAGGGAATAATATTAAAGTGAATCTGAGCTTAATAGTCTGTGGTGGTGTGGACTAGACTTATTTGTCTCAGATTCTTTTGAACACTGTAATGTACGTTCAGGTTCCATAAAATTCTGTGTGTTTGTTATAGATAAAAATTTTAATCGCTGTGTTACCCAGTTTCTAAATTATCCTGTCGTGAAACCCTGTTAGTCATTTTGGAACACCTTTTATACGTAAGACACGATAGAATATGGTGAAAGATGAAAGGAAACGGATTGAAGAGTATGAAAAGCTTAGTGAAACAGTGAAGGACTTCGAGTGGGAGAGAAAGATTACTATTGTCGAGGGACAGAGGAAGAAGGGAATGAGAGAATGAAGAACAGGAATCAGATATATAAAAAAGGGCAGATGGAAATATCTTGAAGAGAGAAGATCTGACTTATGAAAGGATGAAATAATACAGGAAAAGAAAGAGGTGGTTTCGTATGACAGAGACAAGTGTTGGGGAACATTCCTTTTATATCTATATTTCTTACATTTTTCCACTCTTAGCTCTACTCGTAGCCGATAAATATTCTCTCGTACAAGCTTTTTGTTGTAAAGTGAGGTTAGAGCGTCCCTTCTGTTTTGCTTACAGGTCATCCGCAGAGAGACAAGGTGAGTACAGCCGTGTATCGGAGGGATAATATGAGACTTATGCCCACATTTGCCTTTGTCATAGAAAATTGCTCCTGAGAAGATGTTCCAAGAGTCAAAAGAAAATTTTCCAAACATATTGCGTTCTCTGATGCTCGCTTTCCGTCTTTTCATATATTTATTTACAGCTACATACGGATGGGCACAATAGATAACTAACTCCGTGATTACAGATTATCTTGAGCATTAAACATGTACTCAGTTTTACAAGAAACTTCTTGTTCCAGAAAAAGGATAGATCTGTCTGCTTTATCACTTTTGTTCATACATCCCTAAATCTTCTCCTTTTAAAGAGAGAGAGAGAGACCAAATTTCAGAGAAGATCTACAGTGCAAAATAGTACATATAGTTTCTTTACTATTAATATTGTAATATTTAGGCAACCTTCAGGCGTTTTTGACTACGTAATAACGCAAACATCTGGCTGGAGATGACTAAAGAAATATTTTGTCCTCTCGGTTCAACTCTATGCTTGTATATGGCGTACCACGGAACTACGAAAGTAAGGCAGAAGACTTTTTATCTTTCGTTTTTCAAAGTGTTAACCGCGCAGCCACAGGTCAACATGAAACCTCGTCCCTTGCAATATTATTAATAACGATAATTATGTATCGTGCGATATGAATTTGGAATGTACACGTAACAAACCCTTGTTAGCCAAGATAAGACACGTACTTTGTTGCACGTTCGTGCTCGGAGATCAAACCCGATGGTTTCGATTACTTAAGCTTATCGCTCGTTACTCTTGAGTCTGAACGTTACGACGCGCGTATAGAAGTTCAATAGAGGAAACTATGCCCTAAAATAACGCACTAGGTCGTTGTGAATAGCATGTTTTAGACTTCTACCACGCAGCTGAGAAACTTGGATATATATGCATAGCTTTAGCAGGAGAGATGCCACTTTTCCAAAGGTTTATATTAGAGGATAATCTTAAAATTGATTAAGCAGGGTATGTAGATGGTGACAGTTTGTCTGTTCAGGAAAGTGAATGAAGTTTCTGGGATGATGCGGTATGTATACTGGTATACTTAACTCGCGCACTATATTAAAAGTGTCTTTGTAATATTTTTTCTTAATTCTTTCGAAATGATATCACAATTAATTTTATTAGTTGATATTATAAATGTAATAACATTAACATGTAATTCCCCTCTTAACATCTTCACTCCACATTTATATGATGACACGCATTTTAAAAAGTCTTTTCATTTTCCTCTTTTTTAACTTTTAATCCGTACTCAACTACGTCTTGTTGCTGCTGTGACAGTAAAGTCCTTATCTCATAAAAATTTTCAACTTACTTCACATTAATGACATACGGATTCAAAGAAAATATTTCTATGGTGCAAACAGCTGTGACAAATCTTTCCATACAAGAATCGTTACTGCCGTGCAATTGTGTTCTGACTTCGTTTCAAGAAAGTAGTGTACTTAATTGCGGTATGTCTGAATGATATAGGGTCTTATGGTAACGTTGTTATTCAAGCAAATTCATTACCAGAAACCTGAAGCGATGGCAGGCAAAGTAAAACTGATTTTCTTCAAAACGACACCTAACAAACTAACACGCTCCATAATGAGCGAATACATCATTAGTGCACAATTCTTGACTCAAGTGTTGGAACTCCATCTCTTCTATCTCCGCTCGCCTCTGCCCCCATCTCTTCCCAAATCTCAAAGAAATCTTACCTTGTGGTTCTACGGAAAGAGTAAGAAAGTTCATGTTCGCTGAAGCTTTTAGTATTTTCTGTTAAGTTTCACGAATACAGGTTTCTGATCATACAGCGTTATATTTGCAACATCCTTCTTCTGGAATTTGTCCATCTTCTAAATTATAAAATTATATAACTAAAACTTTTTTAAAATACGGATTCTATATCCGTCTTTGCGTAAAAAGGTGCAGAACGCCCATCTGCTTGGCTCCGTGATCGAGATAGCCTCAGATCTGCTTGAGGAATTAAAACAAATCTTGATAGTATCGCTTAATGACTGACTCTGTAAATTATAATTATATTAAATGTAACATAAGCAAGGAAAATTGTATTGGCGGGAAATTTAGCACGACAAGATGAGAAGTGGATACAAAAGTTTGATATATAAACCTTAAAAAAAAAACACTTGTGAGACCTACACGTGGAGGGGAGGACAATATTACAATAGAAAATTAAGTGGCGCGTTATTATAAACAAGAAATTACATTTTTTGTGTTTCATAAAAGTCGTGTAATCTATTTACTATCTAAACGACTGTTAGCTGCTGAACAAGGATTCCGCCCCATGGAGTTAGTTAGTCGATTATTTAATGACTGTCAGTTTAAAAATAAATCCGATGTGACGATGGTGTATTGTTAAAAAAATTACTTTCTGTAGGTTACCTATAGTCTTTATTTCTTGTTGAAATACGACGTTTCGAAGACTGGAATCTCTCTTTAACGCAGAGATAGATTTTGTTCTGAGTGTACACAGAATTCCGATCAAACTGTGGACGTTTGATTCAGATGCAGAGTAGACGGACAGAGTTTACGATTAGAAAAAAAAAACGCAGACAGATAACAAACGGATAAACAGAGACTGTCTTTACTATGAAAACAAGATGAAAGAAACTTGCTAGAAACGCTCCCTTGTGCCCATTTCAGGAAGGTTCTTACACAAAGACCGTGATAAGGAAATACAATTGGCTGTAAAACTACACATAACCAAGAAACAAACACACAGATACACACACTACGCGCACAGAAAACTTACTCCTTTTCAAATTACATTTTATTACTGTGAGTTGTGAATTCATAAAGGCCGGGGTTCATTTTCTTAGGCTGAGTATTTTAAAATTTTTATCAGCTTATACCTCTGAAGCCTGAAGTTTATTTAAAATATTTATATATTCAGTTCTTACCTCAAAGAAAACACAACACGTAACCATTATAAAATTTAGATGTTTGGTGTTGTTTTAGGAAAGAATTGCTGTCCACTGTGAAAATCGTACCAAACTAAATACTAAATAATAATACAGCAACGCCCTGAGCTAAAACGTCGGAATCTATCACCTGAGTTCATATTTTAATAATCTGATCATTCGTGATTACGGAATTATCTTTTTCTGGGAACTACTTGTGGAAGCGGAGAGCGACGTTTGCACTCCAAGAGATGTTCTGTGATTCGGCAGTCTGTTATAATCGTGTAAAGGGGGAGTCAGCCGTGATTTTCTGCTACCAGTTCTCCCCCCTTATTAAAACCGCCCCCCCCAAAAAAACAACTGATAAGATATGATGCCAATACCAACATTAAAAAAAGAAAGATAAAACACTTTGTTGTTTGGCGTTTTGCTTTGTTATATTACTGGTATTTTAATTGTAATACTTTCCACTGTTGATATTTCTAAATATATCACTTTTCAGTTTAATCGTGGTTTAACCAATCTGTCGTGAATTCTAATACACGGACAAAAGATTTATGAGGAAACTTTGGAAAGCAATCCGTAGGTAATTTGAGGACTTTGTTACCTTCGCATCGCCATAATTTAATATTCAATACTAATTCTAAAACAATGTAGCTAAGTTTATGAGATCTGGTAAGGCGGCATATTATACACATGTTCACAAAGTTTGTAACTTGTTATAAATTGTTTTATGTTCGCAGAACAATTGGGTGACGAGTCTAAGATTTTTAAAACAGGAGCAAAGTTACTTAATTTTGGATTAATTTTTCATAGCAGTGCCTGCCATGAAAATATTATTTTATGTTAATAACATTCAAACAAGTAAAATAAAATACTATTTTATACCAAACATAGTTGTAAATAAGTAACTATATGGAAATCAACTAAGTCATATTATTGTGTTTAAAAAACCCGCCATTGCTCTGTGTCCTGAGTTACGTTAATCCAGTCTACATCTTCCTGCTCTATTTATTTTAGTATGTACTTTAATATTATCCTCCTATTTAAGCCTATATCTTCAAAACTGTTTATTCCTCTCGCATTTTCCAATAACAATTTTGTATATAGGAATATTTCTCCCTTTTAAAACCACGCATCTTGACAAATTTGTCATGCGAAATCACGCATTCCACCATTCATTTGTCTTTATTATAAACAGGTTTGGTATAAAACACACTTGAGGGAGAAAATTAATGGTACTGCCTTTATCGTATTTTCACCTATTTATAAAACAATATTAGTGAACGTTGGTTTGAAATTAAATAATTTAATTTGCATCTTTCTAAGAGCTATAATTAAATATGAAGTCTAAAATGGTAGCACAACACAATGGATAGGTTAGGTTGGCTTTCGAGTCACGTGCTATTTTACCGACTCGCTCAATTCATTTGCTTCGTCTATTCAAGAGCTGCATTTATGTGGTTTCAAATCTAGTTTATAGACTTCTCTGTGTGTTGGAACTAAGTCTCTTGTTTAACAGACAAATAACAGGAAACAATGAACATTTATCTTCGAACATGGAATATAAATGGAGGTAAATAATTGCATATAATTACAATAAAACAATAAAAAGTTAAAGTAGACATATTTAAAACATACGCTATTTATAAACAATTCAGTAGTGCCAATGGTTTCACTTCAAAGCCAATAACAATTGATTTAACTTTGTGATGAATTTTATATGAAGCCATAGGAATTCTCACCCCCTTTTTTCATCATAATCGTACCGATATTTGGGATCAATACATATCGATTAATCTACACGATACGATAACGATGAAAGATATTTGATATGAATGTAGCGTATCCATAAAGCGTTATAAATTTGTTATTTACAAAGAAATGAGGCATTAATCAGAATTAATAGAATATTCCATGTGAAATGAATATCTCTGCTGCTCCACCTATCGCCACAACCTTTACAAATAATAATAATGTTAAAAACAATGAATATTCTTTGTGTTTCGGCGATGGGTATACGAACATAAAACAACACCTGATTTAAATGGAACGTTTTAATTAGTAGTGGAATTTCACACTGCAATGTAAATTTATGTATGACAAATTGCAATACAAACAATCGAATTCTCGTGCAGTCATAAATAATTTATGAGCGTGTAATTATTGTAGATTAATTGTCTTTGAAACAGTGCGTTGATCTTTGTAATAACAGAAGTAAATTAACATAAGAATAAATTATAAATTAGCTTTAGTCGGATATGGTGTTTGAGACTGAAGATAATTAGGTACTGCAGTAATTAATAATTTTCTAAACCAATTAAACGATTCTATATAGATATGTCTACCTCCAATTTCGATATGTAATTTAATGTCGACCGATGTCCCTAACACAGACATTTGGTACGGTAAATTATGCAGGAGACGATCTCTTTCTAATCGAGTGGGATACATTGGTCTGTCTGATAAAAATAAACTTACGATATTTTCTGTTCTGACTCAAAAAGACTGAAGATAAACATTCTTCCGTGGATTCTCTCATTCCATCGAACCTGGTAAGAAAATGGTCCTCGTGTGGAGCAGGTTGCAGAGCCCCAGGCGGCATGGACGAATATCCGACGTTTCTCATCTCAGTGTTCTTGAAACAGATGACACACGCCCCCCGCGGCAAGACATCGAAAACAGAGCATCACAATGCTGGACATGGCTCCTCATTTTCAAGACATCACATCCTTCCTCTGACCTTAAGGATTATTTTCGATTGTAATTCAGAACTTGTCTGCCTTTTTCTACGTTCTTTGCACAAAACTGGATAAGTCTCATGCATAATGATGGCGTTGTGTTTTGTCAGGTTGTCCAATATGTAACTCCGCAGATTCATGACAAAACTGATAGTGGGCCACGACATTATTTGCCTTTAAGTGAACCAGAAGGTTCATGACACTTTTCACAAGATCCCGCCATTGGCCACTATCAAGCATCAGATGAATATATTCTACTCACCTAAAGTTCAGTTTAATATTATCCTCCAATCTACACCAAGATATTTTAAATTGTTTCTTCTTTTCAGGCTTTTCAACCAACATTTCTCATGCATTTCTAGTCTCCTCCATGCATTCTACATCATTCACTCATCATCTTATCGTCCTTGAACGAACTATCTGACTGACTATCCGATTCTGAAGATGGCCTGTGTTCCTTGTAGTTAATTACCTACTTATATCAAATCTAAAACTTCTTGACGATGGTGAAGAGTCAATTGAATAAAATTTTTGGATATTATCCATTGTCTAGTAAATATAAAACGTAAAACGACGTTTCGGAGATGAGACTCTATCTCCGTCTTCAGGTTCCTACACAGTTGGGCCCACTAGATAGAGCTAATCCCTATCTCCGAAACGTCGTTTTACGTTTTATATTTACTAGACGATGGATAATATCCAAAATTTTTATTCAATTACCTACTTAGTTAATTAGTTTAATATTAGTGAAATATAATCCCTGCCGCAAGTGAAATTTGACCGAAATTTAGTATTTATTCAACAAAAGCTTTTGTTACAAAAAATGTACATAAATTTTATGAATATCTTCCATAGACATTGGGAAGTATACTTTAACGTAAAACTAATTTTTAATAATTTAAGACCCAGTGTCATCTTCCTTAACAATCACAATAAAAATTACGTTTTTCTACATGATTCTCAGCGTAAACAGTGTTTATCCCCTTAAACAGCATTAAGCAGTTTATATTTTGTAATAGTGAAGTTCTATGTTTCATTAAGAGTTATTTAGATTGAATTCGAAAGGGTTAAACATTCTTAATTTCCATGTCTGTTACTTCAGCAACTACACGTTTTCATTTGTGTTTTAACTGTTGTGTTGTACTCAAAATTATCCGATAGTTTTCATAGGTCTAACAAAGTATAATAACTCAGACTGTATCATCCCTTGCGACTTCGCTTTATGGTTCCGGCGTCTTGCGCCCTGAACTGTTTATCTCCGTCTGCTTTCAAGTACAGACATTGTGACCTGTCTCGACACAGAATTAATCAGAGACAAGGACTCGACAGTACACTTAGGACAAAAACTTTTTTTATTTTTGTTCAAGAAATGAGACAGCGGGACAGAATGGTTGAGGGCAAGGATTTGGAAATTAAGACAGACTGGAAGATAACTGAAGAAATGCAGACTTCTAACATGTCTAGAGAAGTGAAATAACATTAAAATATGTGGGAACAAAAAGCAGAAGGAATAAGTTTATATAAATACGAACCGGACGAAAATAAATATTTAGTATACTAGAAAGGAATAAATTATGTATTATATAATTAATTTTAAAACGTCTATTTAACGTGATATACAGGCTAAATGGGAGAATAGATTCAGAGAAACATAAAGATAGTGTCGTATAGTAACAGATTAGCGCTAATGGATATACATGTAAATAAGTTTTGTGTCACAAGAACTCGCTTTTATGAAAACACAGACCTACTCACACGTTAAATCGATACTTCAAAATTTAAATTGGTAGAAATTTTTTTAACATTCTAGAAGATAACACCAAAACATATTACAAACATTTTATTGAACACTGTTCATGTTCAGAGGTATGTTTCGTATGAAAGACGTTTGAGGTGTTGGCTGTAATCCAGTTTCCATTTGGCTGTCATACTGACATGGGCCCACTTCTCTATTCATACATGTTAAGAATAATGACGATAGTTGGCATGGAATCCGAAATTTTTTCAACACCAGCTCAAAACTCTAACCACTAAACAAATCTGGCATTCTGGCTTAATACTAAAAAGGGCCGTTTTTGACCCAAAATTTCGCCACTAATTTAAGAAAAACCTAAATATCAATCACCATAATGACAATAAATCAAAGAATCATGGTAAAAAAAAAGCCAATTTCGAAAATGTTTTCTGTAAATTATACACCTGGGACATTTTGAGAAACAGTCAATTCGAAGAGATCGAAGCAAACATCTGTTTCCTTAGCACAATTCGAATCGCGATACGTGAGGACGCTCAGACTACTGCCCTATCTAAAATCACTAATGATACCAAGCGTATAATATATTCAAGGTAAATAATTCCTCACAAATTTACAAGTGAAGTGTAGATTCGTACAACCAGCCCATGAAATGTTGGTAACCAGTAAAACTTCATTACGTAGTGTTTGCATTTCTATCCTGCCAGATAGTTAATTTTCCTATCTAAGCAACAGAAAACATTTCTAGACTGTAATAACACAGTTTAGACCTTAATTAATGCAATATACACCTCAGAAAACGAACATCTCTCGTTCTGAAGCAGACACGAATTTACCAACCGTAGCGTATTCCAACTGGGTTTAACTAAAGGAATGCACATACAAGCACACAAAATGCTATAAACTGAAATGAAACCTAATGTCACGTACGGCCACCAGATGTAACTCTCATGCCTTATGTAATTTACATAAATTTCGATATCCGATACCGTTTCAGAAATATCACAGTGGACGGTTTCCGTGTTGCGATTTGAATATATACATAAATATGAGTGCATATAGAAACATGTAAACACTTGTGTGTATACATATGCAAATATGAGTCAAACCGCCCGCTGAACGACTCACTCATATACCTCAAAATGAAGCTAAATTGCTTCTGGTCTATTTCATAACCATGCATTAGCTCTGATATTCTATGTAACATGTAAATGCACTTTATTTCTGTCATCATCAGAAGCTACAACTGTCTGATTGTCTTATATTGATAAATGAAACACGTTTCATTTATTCTCCGCATTATGTGTGTCCGCCACGGTGGTCTAGCGGTTAGAACGCTGGCCTTGTAATCCTGGGGGTCTCGGGTTCGATTCCCGGCGGTGCCCGAATTTATAACTTGTGTTGGCCAAGGCCGTGGTCTAGGCAACACGGAGTTTTCCTCCGGGGGCTTCCCCGGTTTCTCCGTGGCATCCATTCACACACAGAAGAAGGCAATGGCAAACCACTTCTGGATCATCTGCCAAGAACGTATATGAACAGGTCCCAGTCCGAGAAAAGGATGGAAGGATCCTGTTCATATGGACCTGTCGTCAGACTGAACACTAAATAATAATAATAATAATTATGTGTGTGTGTTCATAAAGGGTAGTTGCTAAGCTGTTCACAGCAATATGATCTTCAAAAACATGTTTACATTCTACAAAAATTTGGTTTCTTCTGCACAGTCAGTTAAAAGCAGAACCTGCCTGCATGTTCCAGCCCACAAAAAACTCATTTAAATTTCATGGTAACCATTCAGTTAATTGATACTTGACTGTTGCAGAGTACGTCGTAATAGTAAGATAAGAAATCACCAGAGTAAACTACAATATGTGATTATAGCGCCAGAATTGTTCCGGTTGTACTCAAGTGAAGTGTTAATTTCATTTTATCTTATATTCATCGTATGCTCGCATCTTAACTTTGTTAATCTAGGTGTCAACAAAATGATAATTGCACGGCTTCAATGCAAGCACTAATATTCATTTACAGATGACGACGTTAGTGGTTATAAAAAAATTATTTCGAATTCTGATGACTTAAGACGTCATGATTCTTTGCCTTGATGATGGAGGCAGGATACAAGATGACAACTGTAAAATAACTTAATATTGAAATGAAGGTTTTAGACTAAATTACAATCTTGAGATGGTAAAGTTGCGTCATATTGTGATATAATAAATATATATTATTTAAATCTTGTCCGTCTAATCACAATAAATTCTTATTAAATATTAAAATATTACAATAATTAACATTTAAAATATTTAAAATATTAAATGATGTTCTTTATCGAAATATTCGATTTACATTAGACCATCATTTTTCATGTTTCACGACATGTTTCAGTTCCTAAAAGAACTATCTTCAGGTGTATATAATTATAAAGATTCAAATCAATAATAACTTAAATACAATTTCTATATATTATTTTATTTTAGAGTACATTTTTATCAGATGTTTATCAGATATCAAACGATGTTCTTTTTCAGATTTTATTCCATTTTAATAACATATTCGATGTTGTTCTGTATATGTACATCATGCTCAATATGACTTTAGTGTGGGTGAACGTTTTTTGTTGTTTTTGTATCAGCCTGTAATGTAAATAATATAAACACTAAATAAATATTAATATTAATATTAATATTATCTTCATATTCGAAACAGAACGAACCAAACGTGTGCTCTAAACAACAATACGGACTAAAACTGAGCAAAACTGTGCCAAAATAACCCTTTGTTTCACATGGAACTAAAATGTTCATTAGCGTGTTCATAAAAGCATGTCACTGGTCCGTATCTTGAAACAAATGAATCTAGTCAACAAACGTCCACCATATTTCCACAAATTATTTTTTAACCAACATTCTATTAATACCTTGGTTTTTTTATTCGATATTTTTCCAATCACTTTCATATGATTTTATAAATCCTTATAAATCTCATTAACCCCCCCCCCCCCGCCTTCATATTTGGTTAATACTTTTGAAAAAGTCACACGTCACTGCTAGTCTAAAATAATAGCAAATTAGGGAAAACAATACAATAGCAAAGTTTTAAAATTTATTAAAAGCTGCCTCCCGTCACATGAAAATGTTACCGTTCCCTGGGGTCGATTATGCAGACAACTGCATCTATCTTTAATGGGTCCACTCATTCGAATGGCATGGTTGAACACATGACATATAAATAAAATAGTTTAAGGTTAAAAAAAATCACGTAGCCAATTAAACAGCTGTGTGTGTCATGCACTTCGGTAGTTGTCATGAATATCTATTAATTACTCTATTTATTATACCATATTTTATTACGATTAAAATTCCATGCGTATCGCCTATAACAATTTATGTTCCTATAGCTTATCATCTCATGTATGCAAATTAGCTAAGGTACGAACTTCACACACGGGTAGGCGATCTGTTCAAATGAAACTACAACAGTATGTTACAATTTCCCATGGTATTCCGAAGGTATACGGTTTGAACTGATCTGTCTTTGGCGCATTTATATTCATGGAGAGATGATCATTAACGTGTGGCAGAAACTGCTATGAGTTTCAATTCCTGATGGATAATCTCACGTGACAACATGTGGTATACGTCTACAGAAGCTTCGTGATCATTCACAGATATTTACCTTTTAGCACATAGCCACGCCTATATTCCGACAAATTCCAGTCGCCATTCTATGCATCGGGCTGCAGTCTCCGGTTGTCGTATAGCAACGCGCTAAATAGTTCTGTTTCTTGCCACGTTACGCGTCGCGTTGTCCGGGATGTATCTTTATTTCGTAATTTTACATGAGTAAAAAAATGTATAATAAAGTACGATATACCAACGGTGGTCTGGCGGTTAGAACGCTGGCCTTGTAATCCTGGGGGTCTCGGGTTCGAATCCCGGCGGTGACCGAATTTAAAACTTGTGTTGGGCAAGGCCGTGGTCTAGGCAACACGGAGTTTTCCTCCGTGGCATCCCAACAATTACTCCATTCACACACAGAAGAAGGCAATGGCAAACCACTTCTGGATCATCTGCCAAGAACGTATATGAACAGGTCCCAGTCCGAGAAAAGGATGGAAGGATCCTGTTCATATGGACCTGTCGTCAGACAGAACACTAAATAATTAATAGGGTAGGTTAGGTTAGGTTAGAACGCTGGCCTTGTAATCCTGGGGGATCTCGGGTTCGATTCCCGGCGGTGCCCGAATTTATAACTTGTGTTGGGCAAGGCCATGGTCTAGGCAACACGGAGTTTTCCTCCGTGGCATCCCAACAATTACTCCATTCACACACAGAAGAAGGCAATGGCAAACCACTTCTGGATCATCTGCCAAGAACGTATATGAACAGGTCCCAGTCCGAGAAAAGGATGGAAGGATCCTGTTCATATGGACCTGTCGTCAGACAGAACACTA
Source organism: Zootermopsis nevadensis (assembly GCF_977971745.1). Lineage (NCBI taxonomy): Eukaryota > Metazoa > Arthropoda > Insecta > Blattodea > Termopsidae > Zootermopsis > Zootermopsis nevadensis. The sequence continues at coordinate 3,448,853 of NW_028259143.1, forward strand.
AATAATTAATAGGGTAGGTTAGGTTAGGTTAGAACGCTGGCCTTGTAATCCTGGGGGATCTCGGGTTCGATTCCCGGCGGTGCCCGAATTTATAACTTGTGTTGGGCAAGGCCGTGGTCTAGGCAACACGGAGTTTTCCTCCGTGGCATCCCAACAATTACTCCATTCACACACAGAAGAAGGCAATGGCAAACCACTTCTGGATCATCTGCCAAGAACGTATATGAACAGGTCCCAGTCCGAGAAAAGGATGGAAGGATCCTGTTCACATGGACCTGTCGTCAGACAGAACACTAAATAAATAAATAAACCAGTAAATGAACTGCATGGTTGACATGAAATCTATTCTAAACGTTCTACGCATTTCAGTTAAATGTTATTTAGGTTCTAGCGGAATACAATTGAGCACTTAAGACATCAGGGGTAATTCTGTCTGCTCGTGAGATGTTAAAGCTCCTAGTATGCTGAATGTTCATTCGAGCCCCAAAAAAGTAATTATGAGGTCTGAGGCGTTCTTGTACGTTCGTAGCAAAGCTTGCAAACACTGATGTTGCAAAAATTCAATTAAATTCTTAACGATAATTGTATATATTTTTTTGCGAGCCAAACAAGTGAGTTATATAAACTTATAATAATCATATTCGAATATGTCTAGCTTTAGAAGCTTTAGATATTATTCCATGCACGTTTGGCGTTTTAACAACTTTTGACACCGGTTTAATTTCATCCAACCAGACAGACTAGAATAAAATTTAATTTAGTACGTAAATAATAAATGACGTATCAAGCCCACAAAACGTACGTGAAAATCTTACAGAAGTGTGTTATGGAGGTGTGGATTGGATGCAGTCTAATCGGCTTAGAGCAGTGGTTTTAAACCTCGGGTACGCGTACCCTCGTGGATACGAGAAGACATCTTAGGGGGTACGTGAGATTTAAAAATATATATATTATTTTATGATAAACACTGAATAATCAGTAATGTAATTTATTTAATTTATTTTAGATGTAGATTATATACTATGTATAACTTGAATTATACACCAACAACTTTGGGGGTACAAAGTTGAAGATAAATTATATCTGGGGGTACGCGAACAAAAAAGGTTGAATACCACTGGCTTAGAGGACAATCACTGGCTTCTATGAACACGGTAATGAACCTTAGAATGTCATAAATATCATTCTGATATTCTGTGTCACGGTAACCAACGTTTCGGAGGAAAACACTGCTCTACCTGAAGATGAAGGCGATGTGTTCCTGCAAAACGCTGGTAACCACCTACAAGAGTACAAGCAGCATTTTTACCGTCGTAAAAATGTCAAATATCACATTTATTGCTGGAAAACGGGAATTCACACTCCACGTCAGAATGTAAGGGAACAATATCGCGTTTTCACAAACCACCAAGAAAATAATGGCGGAAATATACGAGCAGATTTTAATTTCCCAAACTGTGGTACATTAACATTTCTTATACTGAAGTTTGTTAGCTGCGCTGTTATTTCTTTTAATAAGGAGAAATTGATATCGCTGAAAAATAAGTTGGGGAGAAGCGAAAATTCAGTACAGAAATCGAGAAGATATGAAAGAACCATTGTATCTCCAAAACAATACTTCCTTCAGGAAGCAAGCTCTATTTCCGACGGCCGTGTTTCCTAACATTCTTCTATAAAATATCGGAAATTTGATGCGTCAGAGTTATGTTAGATATTGTCTGTTATTTTTACAAAAAAAAAACAACACAGCAGATAAGAAAGATAGAGCAAGCAGTTAAGTAAATGAACGTTCTGTAAGTTGCTACAAAGAAGATGTTTAAACTTCGGTGGTATTGTCAGGGTAAATAAAACAAGAAAATCATGGAGTATACGCCGGTGCAGACAATATGATGGTGCAAGCTTCCGCATCAGACGACTGAGAAAGGGAATAACAGAGTCCGGTAATTCTTTATTATATCACTGGCGTATCGTATGACCCGTAAAAGTTGACGGGAACGAACCTTTTCTGTGTTGAACAATAAAACAATTTATTACGGCAATATCTTCACAAGAAAGAATGGTGAAACTTGTGGTTAAATAAAGTGTAGCTGACACGGCCTACTAAGTACGAGGTGCGATCGGAAAGTTTCAAGACTGCGCGTATAAAAACCCGTACACTTATCTCAGGTATTAAATTCATCCATAGGTTTCCGTAGACGTTTTGGCGAGTCTTTGGCATGAGATTCAGGCAGAATCGCAGATGGTGCTTGACAGGCTGACAAAGAAAGATTTCCAGGGATGCTTCCAGGCTTGGCAGCGGCGCTGGGATCGTTGTGTTCACTCCCAGGGGAACTACTTCGAGGGTGATGGATGAATTTAATACCTGAGATAAGTGTACGGGTTTTTATACGCGCAGTCTTGAAACTTTCCGATCGCATCTCGTATAAACAAAATCTTTTAATACTACCGTAGCCAAAGGTTCATTAAAATTAATAGGCTATAAGCTTATAGTAATTTCATAGAAAGAATCACAGATTAAGCAACTAAATTATAGACACGTCTATCCACTGATACTCTATCGATAAGTAGAAGAAAACAGCGGGTTATTCTACTTATGTGCCGATAATTTGTATCAGTTTCTTAACGTCACTGATATCTCCCGATTCCCAGTCGATAATTCTGCGTACTGGATTACCCTCATCCATCCAATTCTCCGTCTTCCTCCTTGAAGGTCGCATATATTTTTTCTGTCATCTGTTCTCTTCCATTCTCTGACCCTGACGCATTAATGGTTTAATTTTTATACCATCAAAAATAGAAGTTCTCTAAACCCACTCTTTCACTATTTGCGATTCTACGTTTCTTTGATGTCCTTGTTAACTGTCTCCATAAATCCATTTTCAATTGCAAAATTTTATTTTATTCTCAAAATGGTAGGTTTATTGCTATTTTGCAAATATTTATTACCTCCTGTAAAATTTTGTCTCATAATATACCAAACGTATGCTTATTGTTCATTTCTAGACAATTGATAATTCCCATCTGCTTTAACAATCAAGAAATCTTCACTAACTTTTACATTTTTTTTTTTCGAACGATTTTCACTGTAATCAGCGACTATTTCCTTAAACAACATTAATAAGCTGATATCTGTAATGGTGAAGCGTGGTGTTTTCTTAGCGGTTCGGACTTAAATTCTTAAATATTATTTTTGATGAGTTTCGGTTTCAAAGGATTAAACTCGTTCAAAAATTGTCCAGCCATTCTGAAATATCTTTCTATGAAGCTCATGTATAATGGGATAAAGAACCTACAATTTAAAATTACTTAACTGGAAATAATTTCATTTTATGGACTGTTTACTGTCAATAGCAGGGTATAAGGTGCGCTAAGTTTGGATTCCAGACCTCGTCAACCACGTAAATAACAAACTAACTCTCTAAACCGTTAACACTAAATGCACTGTGATAACATTTTCCTTTTTATATGTTCACTTAGCTTGAAAACTCTAGCATCGTTATAGAATTTACGGTCCGCAGGGCAATGTACACAGAATCCAAACAACAAAGACATAAAATATTGTTAATAATTTTACCGTGAATATGAATTTTCAATCCTATTTCAACCTATTTCCTTACACACATATTTCAATACATTACTAAAAAATCTAGAACCGCGAAAAATATGTTCTTCTAACTTAGTTTTATTATTCTGTTAGCCAATAACAGGCATTTCGGGTAGCATCACACTTTATTACATGTACGTATACCTATCCTTAAAGAAATAAAAGCCAAGTTTTCTTGAAAGTTTGTGTTGATGTTAAGTTCCAAACGATATAATCTTCTTTCAAACAAGATAATCGACAATATTGCTTTATCATGTGTAAAATTCCTTCTTTCGTAAGTGGACTCAACGTAGTTTTACACAAGTTCCGCCAGGCGTAAATAGAACATTCCTTTGTCTCCCAAACTTGCCTTGCTTGTTATGTTTTATGATAACACTTGGCGACAGTCTCCTTTTCAGAACGGATTCTTCTATAGCACGGAAGTCAAATCCAGTTCGTTAATAATAATAAATATGTTTTAAATTGCATTTCGCAATTATCCGATAAACAAAATTATTTAAGCAAATTTCCTGCAGAAACAATTCATATTTCCAGGTCAGCAAAGAGAAAATCATCTCAGAATCCTGGAGACAAGATTAAAGTTACTGTAAATAATGAACTTTTATGGATTCCATCTGTACCGTGCATTTTAAGAGCGGATAACAAACTAATACTTTTATTTCAATATATCAAAACTTAAAACTTTTATAAATCGTAACGTTTACAGCAAAGTAACTATGAAAATTAATCACTAGAATTTCCAGGTCACGAGATGAATCAAGGTTACAGAAAATACAAGTTCACCAGCAGCTATCAGGTAGCTCAGATTAAGAGATCTGGGCAGAATCAATTTGCACTGCTAATACCACAGGCCTATTCTGATAATCCTAAGATAATGCGATAATGAAAGCTGCCTTATGTCGATCTCAGTTCGTGCACAGACTGACCTAGGATTTCATTATAATTCAATCACTATTCTTTCATCGTTTGCAATATCAGATGTGTTACTGTTATACCTAGTATTAGTGGCAATTATTATTATTATTAGTGTTCTGTCTGACGACAGGTCCATATGAATAGGATCCTTCCATCCTTTTCTCGAACTGGGACCTGTTCATATACGTTCTTGGCAGATGATCCAGAAGTGGTTTGCCATTGCCTTCTTCTGTGTGTGAATGGAGTAATTGTTGGGATGCCATGGAGAAACCGGGGAAGCCCCCGGAGGAAAACTCCGTGTTGCCTAGACCACGGCCTTGCCCAACACAAGTTATAAATTCGGGCACCGCCGGGAATCGAACCCGAGACCCCCAGGATTACAAGGCCAGCGTTCTAACCGCTAGACCACCTCATCTTATTATTATTTAGTGTTCTGTCTGACGACAGGTCCATATGAACAGGATCCTTCCATCCTTTTCTCGGACTGGGACCTGTTCATATACGTTCTTGGCAGATGATCCAGAAGTGGTTTGCCATTGCCTTCTTCTGTGTGTGAATGGAATAATTGTTGGGATGCCACGGAGAAACCGGGGAAGCCCCCGGAGGAAAACTCCGTGTTGCCTAGACCACGGCCTTGCCCAGAATTTTATTTTGGGAAAAACTTGTCACTTAAATATGGTTACGTGTAATCATATTAAGTCTATCGAACATTTTTCTAGAATGCTGCAGTGTTGATATATTACTATTATTTACTTTTAAACTTTGTTCTATCTACCGTTATTTCGAAATGTAGGAGGAAAATGTTCTGGTCTGAAATAAAAATGATTGTTAAGACAACAGAGCATAGAATTGTTTCGCTTTCAAATTGCAAAAGACGTCAAAAATTTCAGATAACAAAACCTTTTGAAGTAAGACCAACGTAAGTCAGTTATGACAGTGTAAATATTTATCGGCTTAAAATTCTTACTAGGTAAGATTATTCATATCGTATTATATTTCAGTGTACGTGCATCTCCACCTTCGTCGTAGTTAACAGTAAACAGTCTGTCCATTAATAATGAAACTCCATTGTTCGAAACAGACAGTTTTATACCTGGTAGAATATTTATGGAAATACGTATTCAATGCGAGAATTTTTTTCACTAAAACTGCACGTTGATTTGTGGTCGAATATGGAGACCGACTTTTTTAATATACTGTACCTATAGGTTTTTGTTGCTTTATACCCCTTGTATGGGATATAACACAGATATCGACTAAAAACTGAGAGATAAATTGGATTCACTCAAAATAGGGTGAACTGTGATCGGGAGGGAGGGGGGGGGCAGCGAACTGATCCAAAAGTCAAAGTTGTACAGAATACAGGGAGAGCTATGCAGCCCGCACTACTTCAAAGTGATGATGTATAAGATAAGTTCAGGGGTAAACAAAGTACTCAAGAATCCATCTTCGAGAGGATTAAACCGTCGTTATCATATGATAACTCTAGCGACATGTCTGCCGATAACTGGTTTTGTAGATGTTTGTTAAGGGACTCTCCGACTGACAAATGATATACAAACCAGTTATTCACATATAAGAGTTGTAATACACTCCACTGTTTTTACTGATAAAAAAATCATCATCTGGTAAAAAGACATGAGGAAATCTACTTCGCGCTAACTACGTTAGTTTGAAAACAATTATAATTAGCTTGGTTATTGCAATAATAATAAATATGTTTTACAGAAACGCTTGTGGAAAATATCTGCAAAATTTAAGTCATGTGTCTTTCTACGTCCCCCTATCAGATAAATGGTTTAACATTAATTTTCTTATTGTAGAGTTTCTGGTATAGTTCAAGAGTCGGGTTCAATTCTCGGTAGTTTCATGGTGAAAGAAGTTTTTCCCCCTGTAATCATCATTCAACCCTTGCTCCATATTCATCAATCATCGCCCTGACCATTCATTATCTTGAAATTGAAATAGAATTAACTTCATATAATATTTAATGACAATTATTTTATTGGTTCAGAAGTTATTGCAATGAAGAATATAGACGTATACAATCAATGAGAAGGTACATGTGTATTTTTCAACGAGTCTAAGAAATCCACACAATTAGTGATATATAAATCAAGCCAAAGGTTTAGACTCTGTAACATTTCGCGTCGAAAATGTATTCAGTGAAACAAAGATGATTCGAAATGAAAAGTTTTAAGTACGGAAATGGTAAATATTTACGTCATGTTATATTTACAAAGTTTCGTGTGCGTTGGAACACAAACATTCTCGTGCGTGTGCCAATGTTTGTAACCCCTGAAAAGGGAAATAGGGGAAATTCCGACACACGCAGTGACCACAGTTGAGTGATAATGTCACGCTCTGCTACTGCTCACCAAGTACAAAGTAGCGGCCGTCCTTTGTAACTGAATCTTCCAGAGTCCGCAGTGCCAAATATTTGAGATCTAAAACTAGATATATATATATATGTAAAATATAGAAGGGTTGAAAAGAGCTGCTATCTCTCGATTACATGCTCCTGTGGATTCTGACCTTTTAGCAATCTGGACCCAGCGTCGCCGAGGGAAACGATAACCACGGAAGTCACAAGCAAAAATGTAAGACGCAGACAAGAACGAAAGAAACAAATGTGTACAGCAGAGTATTTTTCAGCAACCAATAGTCGCTCAGCTGACCAAGAAATTACCCGACGTTTATGAAATCAAAAAGTTCTTTGTAGTGTTCAAAACAGCTAGCCACTAACCCCTATCCCTAGCCAAATGAATCCATTTTACACCCTTAGAAATATAATACACTTTTAATATTATTCTCTAATCTACGCCAGTGCCTCCTAAGTGATTTATCCACTTTAGGTTTCCCGAATAAAATATTTTAGCATATCTAAGCAAGTGGCGGTTAGATCGCTGGCCTTGTAATCCTGGGGTCCCGGGTTCGATTCCCGGCGGTGCCCGAATTTATAACTTGTGTTGGGTAAGGCCGTGGTCTAGGCAACACGGAGTTTTCCTCCGTGGCATCCCAACAATTACTCCATTCACACACAGAAGAAGGCAATGGCAAACCACTTCTGGATCATCTGTCAAGAACGTATATGAACAGGTCCCAGTCCGAGAAAAGGATGGAAGGATCCTGTTCATATGGACCTGTCGTCAGACAGAACACTAAATAAAAATAAAATAATAAAATCTAAGCAAACAAAAATAAAGACGAAATAAGATGTTAAAATATTAATAATGCAGCTCAGACATATTCTCAAAGTAAATTAAGTCGCGGTCACATTGCAATTCTAACCAAAATTTATAGATTTTGCGGCCTACTTTTAGAAGACAATACTTCGTTCTTTGTCCTAACCTAACCTGACTTCTTGAGTATTTAACATTAGTCAGAAGAGCGTTCACAGAAATTCCTCCGCGACAGAAATTTGTAATGACAACGATATTCAACATTACGTCCACTTCACGAAGCTATCAGCATAGCATCAAATGACGGGATGAACAATGAACTGGAAGGAATATGGAAGGAAAAGATATTGGCTTAAAGTCTCTCTGTATTTGCCTCAAATAACTTTACTGCGGAAAACCTCAGTCAACATAGCCGGCCCTGAGCCTAAGTTTGAAGCGGGGACCAACTTAATATGAGACAGAAGTAACAACCGTTTCCTCCGCAACATTAGGTCCAAAGCTGAAGAGATATGAACCATTACGTGAAGTTGTGAAACGACATTACATTCACAGTTTAAATGTAACTAAACTGAACCTTGGTTTCTAAGATATTTAATTCCTATTATTATAACAAACACAGGTGAAATGACCGGAAAATTTTCGTCTATAAATGGACATATGTATGTTAAAATATATACTGAGGATGGAGACAGGGACACATTTTGAACTCAGTATCGCTTACCCAGAAGATTTAGTCAATTTCAGTACCCATGAAAACTTCAGATTTACATTGAAATTCAAGAAATTTCTTTGCAGGTCTCAATGAACTTTCCATTGCACTGCATTTTAATATTAATATTATTTCCCAAGAAGAAAGTTCTTTGTTTCAGAAGACGAATAGGTTTTCCTAGAGTTTCCACGCACAACTTATACCTGGGCTTGGAAACCACTTCGCCCTGGTTATTTTCCAAGAAAAAGTAATTTTCAACTCTTTTACCTTCAGAACAACTTCCCTTTTGATTTGATTAGACAGAACTTAGAAAAATGCAGAACTGAGTTTTAAAAAGTTGGTAAGACCAGGATACGAAAATGGCCCTGGACACAGCATTCAGGGAATACAAAATTCTAGAAACTTTGGATATCATCAAAATTAAATTCCATACACTTTCACGTGGTATTCGCTTATAAGCTGTGTGTAATGTTAGAGTCGCAAGGGTTATTTGTAATCTGCAAAGCTATGAATGTAAAAATTGGATTCTTTTCAGTCTACGAGGTGCGATCGGAAAGATTACAGACTGCGCGTATAAAAACCCGTACACTTATCTCAGGTATTAAATTCATCCATCACCCTCGAAGTAGTTCCCCTGGGAGTGAACACAACGATCCCAGCGCCGCTGCCAAGCCTGGAAGCATCCCTGGAAATCGTTCTTTGTCAGCCTGTCAAGCACCATCTGCGATTCTGCCTGAATCTCTTCTATCGTCTCAAATCTCCTTCCCTTTAGCTGAATTTTCATCTTTGGGAAGAGGAAGAAGTCACACGGAGCTAAATCCGGCGAATAAGGAGGGTGCGGGATGACACGTGGACACGAAGTGAAAAGTGTAAATTCAATAATGTTAATTTAATCCATTAGTTTTTGTCATATATATTTATAAAACAAATAATGCATCAACAATCATGACAAATTTCATTATTGCTGAATTACATAACGAAGATCGCGCTGTGTAATAGTAGTAATAATAATAATGGTGATCACAAAATAAATATAAGAATGCAAGAAGGAGACATGACGTCATGTTGTGTACGTATCGTATTTCTTCACGTTAAAGACTTTCTAAAATTCATCGTCAATCCCTTTAGTACTTTGAAGTCGAAACTCATCAAAATAAAATTTAAGACCTCAGCCCGTACCGCAAAGAAAACACACTACACCATTACGAAGTTTAACTAGTTAATGCTGTTTAAGAAATAATCGATCTTTACACCGAGAACAAATAAGAAATACAGTTACTGATTGTTAAAACAGGTTTTCCTCAGTCTCTCCTGTGACTCTACTCATTCTAGGTGACACTATTTACTGTTATCACGTAATGGGACAGTAATCCATCTGTTGGCCATCCCTGGAGTATAAAGTTGTCGTGACTTCAGAAACAGAGACACCTCAAAGTCCTCCCTACCAATGATCAGTGTGAATTATCCTTCATCCTAGCAACGTCTCGCAATTGGCCAAATCAAGTAGGTCTGTGGTTTGACCTTAACATGGCCATTTTCCTCCTCGGAAACATGGTTAAGACAGAGCAGATGCTGGAACTAGAGAAATAATGTCCACAGAGGATAATCCTTTCACGTTTCACTCCAAACTTCGTTCTTTGGCGCCCAATGCCATTACAGACGAATTGGACCTGACGGGCTGAGTAGATTTTTCTTCCCTAGGGTTCAAGCTACACAAACTAATCTTAGTGGAATATCTCCGTTACAAAGTTCGCGTTGGCTAATGTTCCTTGGTTCGCTGCTTCAAAAGGTAACGCAGGGTCGCGTTTCTTACTCACTTAACTTCCTGTCGCACAAGACGACTTGTTAATCGTTTAGCTGAGCGCGTTAAATGAAGTATAAACGGACAGCGTGATTCGACCTGTCAGCGACCGATTTTCCACTCTCTGTTACATCAAAGCGGACAACCAAGCGCCTATGCGGATTATAGTGGGACAGCTAATTTCTGCGTCTTACAAATCGTTTACAGGAGAGATGTACCTTAAATTTCCTGACCACGCATCAATTCTTCGTCCAGGAAACAAAATAAAATTCTTTGCTAAGCGCGTGTTTTGTCTAAATGTTGTTTGAAGTAAGAGCGGATGAATAATAAGGGAAGAACATATAGTGATGATACTTAAGAACAGGGTGATGACAATATTTGGACAGACGGGAGAAGAAATGACACGATGATTGAGAAAACTGAATCACCAAATACTGTAAGAATAATCAAATGTAAGAGAACTGCATGGACAAGGAATGTAGCATGTGTAGAGAAGATTATATAAATGCGCATAAAATATTGACTTGAAAACCTGAAGGTAACAGTCCACTCGCAACACTTAGGTGTAGATGGCAAGATAATATTAAAATTAATCTTAAAATAAAATTGCGTGTAGGAGACCAGACAGGTCTGTGTTTCTAAGACACATGTAATAAGCGTAACATGTAAGGTGGTGAGGATGTGAATAATTTCCGCGCTTGTCATATTATTCACTTTGATTCGCTTTTAAATGGCACAATGGTGTGAAAATCAACTTCGTAGAGACACCCTCCGATAATGGCTGGGTGTTGTGTCGCGAAACCAGCGCTCGAAATAAATAGAAAATTCTCGGTCAATCAGCCGCGTTAACTGGTTACCTTAGTAAACCGATGTTTCGGGACAAACTATGTCCCCATCTTCAGGGTTCTGATGTAACTTGATCCTCGGAAGATGGGGGCAGAGTTTGTTCCCGAAACGTCGGTTTACTATGGTAAGCAGTTAACGCGGCTGATTGACCGAGAAGATTTTATTGATTGTACTCGCCGCGAAAGTCTCAAATCCTAAATGGAAAATTGTTTTCGAGTGTTTTCTTTTCGTAACAGATGTTGGCTTCATTCTTCATATCTCTGATAACACGATTCGGTAAAGTTCAGACAGGATGCACACAATACAGCTCATATGTCAGTAATATTTCGCTGGACATCAACTGCAGATCTCCCGCTCGTTTTAAAGTACGGACTAGCCATTTTGGACAAAAATATGGAAGACATGTTACGTCTCATTTCAGGACAGCAGAACTGTGTCTGAACTGAGTACTGCAGGAAAATAATAATAAAAGAGAATCAAGATGGAAGGATACGAGAAAATGCAGCTCCGAAAATGGAAAGGTCTCATTTTATGTCGGCAAAAGTCTGGCTTGGACAGTAAATTGTCTGACATCGCTGATTTTCTGTCACCAAAAGCCATCAGCGGTAATAGAAGCCTCTAGCTGATTGAGACAACCTTCTGGACTTGAACAATTCAATCTGTTAACTGTAACGGATCGCCATGTTTCGTTCGTAGTAAGCTGGAAATTCTGCAGCTCTCAGAGAGAAATCAGGAGACCAAACACAAGATATTGTCACAAATCTGCAATGTCAACTGGCAGCTTGGTTAGTTTGTGATCATTTGGTGTAAGGCTATTTTGGCCTTTGTATGATAATACTTAAGAATGTGTGTGTTGTCATGGTAATGCTGTTAAAATAGTCACTCAGAATTCAGAATTTTGGCCACCTGATTAATAACAAGATTGGAGAAATATACTCTCTGGTGGAGATCATTAAATTCCCAAAGATATTCTTAACCATAACACAAATGTAACTATGATGTAACCCAAGGTCACTTCAGAAATAATGAAAGTCAATGTCATTGTAGTGACGATGTCATAACGAAGAATTGTCAAAATATCAAGAGGTTACACAATATTTTGTACAACGTTTTATGTAATATCCAATTTATCAAATATAAGATTTCACAGATAAGAAAATAATTTGTAAGTAAATTAATAGTTTCAAGGAGTTATATCGTGAGTATAACAAACCAATAACCTAACATCATGTAACAAGACTCAGAGAGAAGAGATAGTAGGCTTAGTTAATCGAGAAATTACCTGCCTTTAACGAAACTCGAAGGTTCATTATCGTGTTCATAAAAGATCACCTTTGGTTCCTATTCTGAACTAGATGAACCAAATCTATGTCCTACCTCCCTGTTTACCGAAGATCGATTCAAATATTTTCCACCGATCTATGTTTGATTTTCCAAGTGGTTGCTTCCTTTCTGGATTTCCAGCCAAAATTTTGTTTGTATTTCTCATCTCCCTGTGCGAAATATCTTCCCTGCTCATATAATCACACTTGATTTCATCATTAAAATAATTACTGTTGAAGAGTATACAAATCAATCCTGAGTTAAGATAAATCACGTTAAAAACATAAAGATGTAAAAATGTGTATTGAAGCATAAATAACTATTTCTTATTCTTCTTAAATATTTTTACAGATCACGTTTCATGACCTGTTTACGTAAATAATGATTTTTAAAATTAAGAATGCGTTTAGACATTTGGTAGGACTCCTTAGGCGGAGGAATGGGGGTTTAACACGGAGATAATAAATTATTTTAAAAAGGAAACATCACAGTTCACATCACTAATGCAGGAATTGTAGAACAAACCGCTGGTTGTGACTCAAAGGGATGTCGCAACTCCCACTACTGTAAAAATTAATTATTCATGAAGTAACGAATTCAAGCGTGTACTGTTTTACATCGCTATGAGAATTTTGGAATATGGATAGCTCAGCCCTGCAAAATACAATAATAATGTAAGCGTTGGTACAGATGTCAATTTAAACACTAAACATTTAAACGGTCATTTCACCATTTTGCATAAATATGTACTTGCATCCTGCTATGAGCATGCGAAAATATAAAAATCGCATGTCCTGTGTGCATGAATATTCTGACACTAGTTTCTCTCACAATATAATTATCTTCCTCTGGACCCAAAACCTCACATATGAAAGCAATAAGTACGGACCATGCAGAATTATTTTTAACTTCGTTATCTTAAAACGTAGACTGTAACATTTCAAAACTGCTGAATAAACACAATGTTTGAACTACTGCAATTTTAATGTGAACGACGAAGTTGTCATATAAATAAATATTATATGTTTCAGAAATCAGAAAGCAGTGAGCTGATTAAAGAGTAACCACCAGGAACGCGATTCTTTAAATGTCTGACAACGCTTGATTCAGTGACTGATAATCTACACCTGAAGCAGATTGTACGATGCGGTTCAAACCAAAATGAAGTCCTGACGTTAGCAAGATATATATAATATGTTGGCGCCTATGGTGGGGTCGGGCGGAGTCTGCTTTTAGAATGTGCGGTTTTGTGTACATGTGTCAGGTATGAATCCGGCTTCAGTAGCCATGAAGATGTTTTCATATTTTATTCACATTATAAGTACTTTACGAATTTTATTTCAATGCGATTTGCAAAGAAAATGCTGAAATAAATTGTATTACTGTTCAAACACAAAATATCTGATAAAAATCTGATAAAAATGTACGCTAAAATAATATATAGAAATTGTATTTAAGTTATTATTGATTTAAATCTTTATATAATTATATACACCTGAGGATGGTTCTTTTAGGAACTGAAACATGTCGTGAAAAATGATGGTCTAATGTAAATCGAATATTTCGATAAAGAACATCATTTAATAATTTAAATATTTTAAATGTTAATTATTGTAATATTTTAATATTTTCCATATCACGGCCGCTGACGTCAGTAGGGTAATGAAGGGAATAACAAATTTAACATTTGTTATCAAATGTGGCATTAGTAAACACGGCCAATGTTGTAACAGTGATATTAAAGTCGCGACAGACAGACAGGGACGGGCGAGTAAGATGTATTTAGCTCTCGCTAAAGCGTAAGGAACATAGAAGAAACTGTAAAGAATATGTATTACTGTAATTTAAGGAATGTTTCTGATTAGATGTGTCGATTAATTTAATGTCACTTTTTAACTTCTGTATATAATATGAAGAATAAATAGGGAACTGGAAAGAATTTTTCAATGACCATATAAAAAGTCCCAAAGTTATAAACGGATTGCGTTCCAAATGTCAGTGCTAAGGCCGTTTGTTCAGAAGTCGAAACTCGAGATACTATAGATGCAATGTTATAAATTGTCGCTAGGTTACCAAGCCAACACACTATATCCTATTTGACGCACAATTGAACTGAAATATAGTACAATTCGAATGAATGATAGTACAATACCAATTGTAATACCAGTATCGAAACAAATCAGAAAAAAAAACAAGCAAACCTTAACAAGGAATGGTTTCCTTGCGTTATTTGATTCAATACTGGCAAAAACTTTTATGTTTTAAGTGTTATCTCTTGAAAACAGGTGTATTTTGGAGGGGGGAAGAGACCCGACGTTCACATATTTAAAGACGTAGCAATCCATGCGAGAATACGGCACTGAAACATTTACATATGTAATGCTGAACCAAAAAACCTTACTGGTTACGAAAATAAAGTCAAATTTGACTAAATTTTGTTTTAATGTCGTACGACACAGATATCTCCAACACCGCAGTGTAATTACATGACAGTGTGTTAAAAATTGTGAGAACTTTTTCGAACTTTCATCCCAAATCAGCGAATCTGATCGCATATTACTGAAAATAAAATAAATTACTAATTAATTGGATTGTTCTGCAATACTTCTAATATGAGTGTGCTTTTAAGTAACACTGCCATTAATTATTTGTACCACATCACTGCTAAGACATAAGACGATAAAACTACACAATTTGCTGAGAAAGTAGCTGGCAAGAGAAGATAAGAAATGCTTTAAAAATTTTGGTTCAGAAACCCGAAGGGAGAGACCACTTGGAGGTTTTGGGTATACGTGGGACGATAATATTAAAATTAATTTTTAAAAAAAGAAACGGGGTGTTATAATGTATACTGAATTCGTTGCATTGCACGAATCAAAACAGGCACACAGAGAAAAACTCTCATCGGATTAACAGGAAGTGAAACTTATGTACCAAAAAACAAAATACACCCATTCCCGAAGTACTGAAAGGTATTTTATTTGCATCGGATTTCCCATTCGGAACACATACGATAAGGATGCGGGAACCAAACCAAAAGGAGTGTATGGCAACCAGTCTGCCACTGAGCAAAATGGAACCACCTATTATCCCTTCAAGTTCTATCTGCACAGCGCGAGAGGAATCTCAGAAAAGAGGCTTGATTGAGAATGATTTTCCGCAGAAGCCCTCAAAAGACTAACAGTTCCAGAACCTCGCGACCCTGTCCCTGAAACGATACGACGCAGTCAAAATAAAGAAAATAGGGCGGAAGTAAGGGGGAGAAAACAAGACGAAGTAGAGATAAGAGAGAAAAGGTGGTTGGTTGCTCCTTGGTTCACTTGCGGAGTGTGGTAATCTAGCTGTTATTGAAATCCCTTCAACTCAATCCAATTACTGGCGCTCTGTTGAAAGCGGCCCTGATCATATTACTCCGCTCGGATTATGATATTTGGTGCCGTGATGCTGATAAGAAGGCCCACAGGTCAAAGTACAGTACAGGCCTTAACTCGAGGAGTAATGGCTTTTTTTTTTGCAATGCCCGTTTGCCTAAAAGTTATATATTATAAAGTATGATTTGGTACAAACATGTTTCACGTTTAAGTTTCTGGTCTTCAATGTGCCTAATTTTCGAAACAGAGAATATCGATAATTTTGTCTAGATCGTCTATCTTTCGTTATTAAACTTTTTCTGCGTCGTCTCGTTGTATAAGTTTCTTGGATACCCGTGTGACTAATACTGAAAATATATAAACTGAATAATTATTCACCAGGCCCAGTTTTATTAGATGTTTAAAGACGCTTCGTGGTTCTGTCCCCCCCAAGAATAATACTTCTATCGTATACTATTTTTATACAACATACCGTTTGGATACTGTTTCTCTGTGCATACCATTAACGTCTATTTAAGACTACTTTTACTGTGAATTGTAATTTTAAAGTCAGCCCCACAGCCAAATGTTTTTCTGCTATCAGTGCAGTTTGTAGAGACACTGACATCGTTAATAAATTTTAATTTTGCTTAGTGATATTAGCCAGCTTCTGCAATCAAAATAATTTAACTTTTCTTATACCTCTCTTTCTAGTTTTTAATTGTTTTATATTGTATTTCATTTTAGATCTTGCCCGTATTTGACTTTTCTGCTGTTGTCAAGGTCATTATTAAATGGACAGCATTATTATTATTATTATTACAATTATTACAATATTGTACATTTATGTTTTCAGTTCATTGTTTGTTTGCTTTTGTATTGTAATGTCTGTATTGTTGTTAGTGCTTGGCTGTTATTGGCCTTTTTGGCTGTTGTCAAGCACTTTAATAAATGAATTGAATTGAATTGAATTATTTAGAATTATTGAAAAAATAAAAGAAAAAATAATTTTTTTTAAAATAAAATAAAAAAGAATTATTATTATTATTGAAAAAGAAAATAACAAACAATTATTATTATTATTGAAAAATAAAAGAACAAACAATTATTATTATTATTGAAAAAAGAAAAGAAAAAGAATTATTATTATTATTATTATTATTATTGAAAAAGAAAAGAACAAACAATTATTATTCCTATTATTATTGAAACAATAAAATAAAAAAGAATTATTATTATTATTATTATGAACACAATGTTATGCATATCACAACCAAAATAATAATACGTAACTATTTAAATAAAAAAGATACATTGTACCGGCTCGTCACACACTGCATCGGGGGTTCAAACGCTGATTATAGTCGCTAAAGTTCATTGAGAAGGCAGTCCACGCGGGACTTGTGATGCATCAAGTAACTCCAGGGCAGGTTTGCGTCCTTCGCTGTGTCAGTTATTATTCCACCAATGTTACATGGGCATCCCCTGAGAAGAGTTGCAGTTCCAACCAGACAATGCCTTACTGAAACCTCAGTTCTCAGTTGGACCTTCGCCCTTGGCTCGACAATTCGAATCACTCAGATTTAAACCCACTGCGGAATTTTGATTTGAACTGCTTATATTATTCCGATATCCTTTGATATTAACTATCATAAAACTTAACTGGGGTGTACAATGCCTGAAAATTAGGTTCTTATTTATTTTAGTGATGCCGGAACTTCGTAATTATTGTGTATAATTATTCTGTTGAACACTATCCGTTGTCTAAGTGTTTATTCAGAATTCCGTCTTCAGGTAACAAATTTTAGTAAAATAATCTTATTCTGCTGTATCTATTGGTGCAGCTGCTTTCAAACCTTCGACGAACATCTGAAGACGGACGTAGATAAACAACTTCGAAACACGGTGATTTGAAATAAGGAAAAAAATATCGATAATATCCAACAGAATACCGACAAGGTGGTCTAGCGGTTAGAACGCTGACCTTGTAATCCTGGAGTCTCGGGTTCGATTCCCGGCGGTGCCCGAATTTATAACTTGTGTTGGGCAAGGCCGTGGTCTAGGCAACACGGAGTTTTCCTCCGTGGCATCCCAACAATTACTCCATTCACACCCAGAAGAAGGCAATGGTAAACCACTTCTGGATCATCTGCCAAGAACGTATATGAACAGGTCCCAGTCCGAGAAAAGGATGCAAGGATCCTGTTCATATGGACCTGTCGTCAGATAGAACACTAAATAAAAATAAAAAATCCAACAGAATAATCAAACACGTAACCACACCGAGAATTGTCACTTCTAAATGCATTTAAAATATTTAAGAGCGGTATTTCGGAAGTAGGGTGTTCGCTGAATCAGTAGACCTCGTGCAATAAACAACAATGCTCCGTGGTTTTGTCTCGACACTGCACAATCACAAGACTAAATTGCACTGGCAAATACCACCCTCTTCATACATTCATCGCCGTTCACACAGACTTCGCTAGTCAAATTCCCTCGCCTTGGCACTGGAAGCCACACGCTCCTGAGTTAACGTCTCTACGACGTGACAGCCATGCAACGGCTCTCTGTACTGATAAATCATACAATGCTCTGTTTGTGTGTCGCGGCGAATAAGTGGCGTACGAGTACTTGTCCTGACACGTGCAAGTTTGTTGATAAAGTGTAATAGCATTGGGTGTTCCAAATACCAAATCACACTTTATTTCAGGTCTACATTTAATTCATTATAAAGTGTTTCATTAACCCCATTATCTGTGGCAAATCTTTATTTTACATTAAAACTACCATAATTCTTTAACATTCCAGAATTATACCCACGTTACTAAGACACAAAATAATTTAATTAATTTACCCTTTAATCTTGGAAAACTTCAAAATCATCCTGTGCTTATAATGATGCTTTATTAACAGTCCTGGAAACTCTTTTCACATATCCAGCACTTCATTTTGATGTGTATTATTTTTGAAGATTTCCGACTTCTGGTTTGTTGCGCCGTGTAGTATGGTTGAAGTTTACCAACGTTTCAGAGGTCATACTGCCTCCTTCATCAGGGTGATGAAGATTTCTGTCTTCTGGGTTGTTGCGCCGTGTAGTCTGGTTGAAGTTTACCAACGTTTCAGAGGTCATACTGCCTCCAACATCAGGGCGATGAGTATGACGATTTCTGTCTTCTGGGTTGTTGCGCTGTGTAGTCTGGTCGATGTTTACCAACGTTTCAGAGGTCATACTGCCTCCTTCATCAGGGCGATGAGTATGAAGATTTCTGTCTTCTGGGTTGTTGCGCCGTGTAGTCTGGTTGAAGTTTACCAACGTTTCAGAGGTCATACTGCCTCCAACATCAGGGCGATGAGTATGACGATTTCTGTCTTCTGGGTTGTTGCGCTGTGTAGTCTGGTCGATGTTTACCAACGTTTCAGAGGTCATACTGCCTCCTTCATCAGGGTGAAGAAGATTTTTGTCTTCTGGGTTGTTGCGCTGTGTAGTCTGGTCGATGTTAACCAACGTTTCAGAGGTCATACTGCCTCCATCATCAGGGCGATCGCACAGACTACACAGCGCAACAACCCAGAAGACAGAAATCTTCATACTCACTGCTGTGAGAACCTCAAGTCTTACATGTATTATTTTTGCCTCAAAAACCAAGAAGTAACTCGTAATCAGTTGCTGTGGCAAAATATTTGTTCCAATCTACCTGCGTCTTTACGTACATCATTTTGCGTCGTATTTGTCAGAAGGGGCTAAATAAACTTACGCAAATAAAAACGGGAATTAAGAATTTCAAAAAAAATACTCGTACTTTCATCTATCCTTCGTAGTATAAAGGACTTAATACTTAGTAAAGGTCACAAACGTTCCATTGAATAACCTCCAGGTTCAATGTCATCAGTCTGAAGGTAGAGATAAAGGCTAATATTTCCTACGACATTTTAGAAGCCACACTAGTTCTGTGGCTAACCCCCTCGAGGATCGAACCCAGAATTCTCTACTAGCAGCAGCAGGGGAGCGCCTTTACGTGCAGTAATGCCTCTCCTTTCTATCCGAAGCCAATCTGTTACCCCATTGCAGAAAAGAGACTGGTACCCCCTCGTTTCAGATCTTATTTCGAGTTCAATTCTACATAACATGCAACTGTGGCTTCATGGAACAGGGGTGTCAATTACTTTACCACTTTAATGGCTGTACAGAATACTTTACTGAAATCTGTGGTTGTTTTAAGATCGCTGTCAGTAGCTCATATTATACAGCACATATCCTTGTATTTGGGAACAGCGTAATTCTTAAGGTTACTAACACGGCATTTACATAGAGGTACTGAGTAAAACCAAGAACAGATAAATGGTCTCAGTGCCAACTTCAAACCCCGTACACACATAAAGACAGAAATCGGCCACAGCGATTAGTAAAAAATCGATAAAAGCTGTTTAAAGTATGACGTAAATGCGAGTACATCGAAGCCTACTGCCTACATCCTCAGAGCTAAAGATGGGATCAGCTTGTCGTCGGTATCAACTTACATTTCTATATGGCGTCACAAAATCCAGAAGATCACCGTCGACCTTTTCAGACCCCTGAACTCTATACACTATTGTAGTGACGCATGGCTTGAAGAAAACACCAATACGTCAATTTCAAACCCACCTCCCACGCCTAGATCATTGGATTGGGGTCAGCTAATCTGAAAACCCGGTGTCTTGTCTTTTAAGTGAGTTATGTCTTTCTTTAGGCGAGAACTATGGTTTAACCCCCACCTCGTCTCATCCATTCTATTCTGAACATAAAGTTTCGGGAACTGTTTCTGGCACTAATAATGCCTTTATTTAAAAGGAGTATGTGGAAGACACGGTTGGATCCACAGCACAGCTTGGCGGAAGACATCACAGCGAAATTCTTGCGAATAATTCCTTACGATTTAAACCTTATTCAAAGACACAAACATAAATATTATGCAGGTAACTATGTGACAAATATTGGTCGCATTTTTCTGATAAACGTGTTCAACATGCAAGGAGAAGATAGTATGAGATATTTATGAATGTCTGTGTTGTTATAAATGTTGTCATGGCAATACTGTTAAGGGAACTAGAGCCTCGTTGGATAATATTCGTGACTATGTGTTTATTATTTTAAATTTTCCCGTCATGCGTGAGTGGTAAATTATTAATATTTCCATATTGTCAAAAACAGAGTGAACTTGGTAAGGCCTGCACATATCCATACTTTAATTTACTTAACTAAATGCAACCATCCTTAGTTCTATTTTACGTAATCATGTGTCGATCAATGTTATAAATAAATTACGTGGAAAATTTAACAAGGTTAAACACCAGTAAGAACTGTACCCGATTGCGAGCTACGAGCCTCGCAATAATCTCGCTAAGATCTATCTTAATGTTATCATTCGAAATCATTCTCCGTCTTAAAATTTTGAATTCGAAAGATGAGAGGGTCCAAACCATGGTCACTGAAGAAGGAGCAAAGTCTAAACTGCGAGTCTGCTGAGTAAGTGCTTTGGACTAGAAAATCTTCCTTCTCCTATCTTAGGTAGAAAACCCTCGTGGGAACGCGAAATGTATTTTTCTTATACAGCAAAGTTATTTATAAGACGGTGGCTGGTACAAAATTAAGTGGCGTGGTGTGCCTGGAATGCCGTAAGCTTTGTAGGCATTCCGCGGCATTGTGATTGCAGACGTTCATTACGTAAACCACAGTCGACATATCAAGCTAAGAAATTCTCCGAACCCGGTTTCGTGGATACGCTGACTGTTCAGCGTTCAACGAGACTTACCCAGGAGCTGTTTATTCACTGGGACACGACTCCACCAGTCTCTAGAATATTACTCCATTTTCATTCTCCTCCCTCACGATCCGTCCGAGTGAACTATCCTATTTTCTATAAATTTCTTCTCGACTATACCAACTTGTCCAATTTAATTTCCCCTCGCTTTTTGTTTTCCGTTATTCATGTCATAGACGCATTTACATTATCTGAATTTTACTTTCTTTCCTTCTTTCTTTCCACCCTCTTCCTTTTTGTCTTCGTTTAAGTTTTGCCTTCATCACGACCCTGCTCTACTCATAACTTCTCATATTACTTTAATTTTTTTCAATTCCATTGTGGACTTTTCCTCTTAACGTTTCTACGCTTCTTTACTGCTGTTTCCTTTAACTGTATTCGTCCTTACCTACTTCAATCTCTCCTCTTCCTGTTTCATTTTCCTTTAATTTTTGTGCACGAAGGAGAATTCGTGGAGTAAGAGACGGATAAGTCCACATGACTCAAATTAAGTTTCTTTTTTCTAACACTCCTTTTTGTGAAACTTATTTAGTGTACAAATTAAGGTAATAATATAATGGCCTTGCCTTTGGCGAACGAAAGAGGAAACAGCATGAAAAAATGTAATGTACGGAGAAGATGAGAATCATGAAAAATAAGAAACAAGGATGAAATCAAAACAGGAAAATATGCGGAGATAATATTATTATTATTATTATTATTATTATTGACTGGAAATGGGTTTTTATCCGGTGGCAGTGGTCCTACAATAAGACACAAAACAATAAGACAACAAAACAATAAGACAACAAAACAATAAGACACAACAAAACAATAAGACACAACAAAACAATAAGACACAACAAAACAATAAGACAACAAAGCAATAAGACACAACAAAACAATAAGACACAACAAAACAATAAGACAACAAAGCAATAAGACACAACAAAACAATAAGACACAACAAAACAATAAGACACAACAAAACAATAAGACAACAAAGCAATAAGACACAACAAAACAATAAGACACAACAAAACAATAAGACAACAAAGCAATAAGACACAACAAAACAATAAGACAACAAAGCAATAAGACACAACAAAACAATAAGACACAACAAAACAATAAGACACAACAAAACAATAAGACAACAAAGCAATAAGACACAACAAAACAATAAGACACAACAAAACAATAAGACAACAAAGCAATAAGACACAACAAAACAATAAGACACAACAAAACAATAAGACAACAAAACAATAAGACACAACAAAACAATAAGACACAACAAAACAATAAGACACAACAAAACAATAAGACAACAAAGCAATAAGACACAACAAAACAATAAGACACAACAAAACAATAAGACAACAAAGCAATAAGACACAACAAAACAATAAGACAACAAAACAATAAGACACAACAAAACAATAAGACAACAGAACAATATGAAGAAACAAATATAAAACAAGAAAGGGAATGTTACAGCAAAAGAATGAAGGAAAACTGAAGATGAAGGCAATTAAACACAAATATAAAAAGTGAATAAAATTATAACAAGAACAAAAATTTCAAAAAATTTCAGTGTGAATACACTTTGCCCGTATTTATCTTAAGTTAACAGTCGACCAACAGTGACATCAGAACAAGAACTTTAGTCCTGATAATTCTCACTAAGAGCAGTAGCGAGGGTTAGACGACTCCGATCTGATTAGGCGGCAGAATTGCGTTGGTCATGATCCATGTCGCAAATCCTAAGACGTTACAAGCGCTGTGTTTAGGGGTGTACAACATTAGCATCGAAGTTCGTAGAACATTTGAACGTGAAACATAAAACTGCATTGCAGTCAAGTCTTGGACATTCGAAACGTCAGATGTGTGAGAGGTACTGAATAGAAGAGTCACACAGATAAATACGATATAAAATCAGTGTAACAATAAATAAAAAATATATAATTTTATTACTTAACTGTAATAAAACCCATAAAGAAAGAGTGCTTAAATCCTCTGAAGCCAAAGCTCGTCTGAATAGTTTTTAAATATTAAATCCTTACATTTCCCTGTATTATATTACAATTATTTTACCGCAGAGTTAATTGTGAACGCAAACTTAATAGGTGTAACCGAAGCCGGTATGAACCAAACAAAACCCGAGAGATTCAGAAATTACACGTGTGATGCCTGCAAATTCTAAGCTCAGCTCTCGGTGGTAATAAAAACACGAATACAGTATCATCCTTGTGTTTTAGCACAGACTTGAATAATGTGTTTCGAATTGGTCACAGCTGTTAAGAATAAGTCTGCTGGTCATGACGTCACTTGGGGATCCCTGTAAATTTGCAGGAACACAAAACACAAACTCATGTAAATGCGACAAGTGTATTCAATTTAACATGATAGTTTTATTTTTGTGAAGAAACACGTAACAAGAATTATACGTCTATAGACGTAGTAAACTACCTCTGAAACGTCGGCCAGTTTCTACCACACTACGCAATGCAACATACCAGAAGACACTTATCTTCAAAAAACAGACTGTATTTATGAAACTGGTGTGAGTTAGCTGGCTTCTCCATCTGTTGGTAGGCTACTTCCGTGAATGTGTTCTAGAAATCTCACAGAACCTTGTACACATAAATCTGTAGGCATAGAAATGGTAATGTTACATCTCCTTTAAATGAAAAGAGACATTCAAAAAGCACGTCACGCGTGAGGTTATTCGGGTCTCTGATCCCCGAAACTCAAAGATCCTTTTGTGGTCGCAGTCCTATGGCTAGAGCATACCATCTCGCAAGACGGCTTGAAATTTCTTCCTCAGACACAAAAGCCCTTATGCTCACTGTAATTTCTATATCAAATCTCAAGCAAACTCCGAACCAAGTTCCACGTTCCTCTATAGAATCTACAGGACGCCAAACAATGCAGTTACATATATTCATAACATTTCTCCTGCAAAACTTCAATGATTATTAAAATAAGTAAACAAAAGGATAGACACACAAATTTACGAGGAACCACCTACCGGGACTGTTGGTACGGCCGATGTACAACATCGCTGCGATAATTTGCACTGGCTGTAACAATGTTGACAACATGACTAAAATTTTCCCTACAGAATAAGAAATTCCCTGAACCTCATTTGTTGCACATGTTCCTAGTATTTACAAAACGGAACAAAAAAATTCCGTACAAAATGGGACCTGGGGGTTGGAAATACCTGCCTTCATTTTCAATAATTAAATTGGGAGCGACCCAACGAAGTGAAGTCTGCTTCTCTTTTATTTGGAAAACAAAGCGCAAAATTCTCTCTGTGGTCATGTCTGTACTTTTTTTGTACGTTCTAACACAAAACTGTTACGTCGGCTTTATTGAGGTGTTTAATGTCTCACTCTAACGAATTCCACATTCCCAGATGTAGGCAACATCAGTAACATTTACAAAATCTAAAATAATTTTCGGAACACTTATTTTCACTTTAAATTACAGACGTAACTTACCTTTACAAAAATTCGCCTGTTTCCTTTAAAGATTTCTGTAATGTCATAAAATACCTCGCTATCCTTCATCGATGAAATCATTCTTACTCCGACCCTCAAAATAGTCCTACAAAGTCTTCCAACCAGTATATCGTGATCTGTTCCTGCGTGTTCCTGATTCAAATACCAACAACATACGTCCCTGATCCCACTTCTTATCTTCCTGTCATCTAAGTTTTGGTCTCCCAAACTTCGTACACCGAATTCACCACATTATTTTTTTTCCAAAGTTCTTTACGGTAAAAACACCGCCATGACGTAAAATCAGATCTAAAAGTTCGTGACGATGGTGAGTTATAAATAAAAAGTTCTTTTGATATTTTCCATCGCCTAAAGTAATAAAATACACAATAAAATTTAAACGACGTTTCGGAGATGGGGCTCTATGTCCGAAACGTCGTTTCAATTTTTATTGTATATTTTATTATTTTAGACGATGGAAAATATCCAAAGAACTTTTTCATTTTACGTAAAATCAGGTTTCCTATCCAAGATTTTATCCATCTTAAATAAATATGTTGCCGTAAACGTCCCAAAACTTTAACCCTTCAACGCCCAGTGTCATATATATATATATATATATATATATATATATATATATATATATCATCTGCTTATAGAACCAGTAAGTACGGATTTCGCCCATGGAAAATATTTTTGGGTTATGCATAATTTTATTACGTTAAACAGCATTAATCAATTAGTCCTCGTAAGAGTTGTGTTTTCTTTGTGGTACGGACACAATTCTCACGTAATATTTAGACAAGCTTAGGACTGAAAGGGTTAAACATGAGACCTTGAACAGAAGGAGATAACGTGCCCCAGGTCTCTCTCTACACGTGAAGCAGACATTTCCTAGCTTCTCCTCTGAACCCTTTCACTTTCAGGCTCCCTAGTCATTACATAACCAAAGACTATTTTACCTTTCACAGCATTTGCTAACATTCCTCTCCGTCTCATTTTGTTTTCATATCGGAGTAAACGTTTACTGGTGACAGTACAATACCTCGCTCAAAGTACTAAAGCTTTTAAAATAACCGTGTGGAGCTTTGTAGCTGGTTACGTTTTTCATTTTCTGAATTCTAAATGTAATGCTACCAAGAAACAGACACTGTTTCTAATTCTGAGAACAGAGAACCAAGCATCCCGCTACTGCGGTAAATTGAACTACCTGCGATATTGCTGCTGCTGCTGCTGCTGCCATCGTGTGGCAGTTCCTAGAAGTAGCTACTCTAACCTCACAGTTCATGTGATGGTAAGGTCAAAACAAAGCAGCCCCCTTCTATATATATACACACACACACACACAAAACACTGTCGATTCCACAATTGTGTTTATGAAAGGGGATAAATTAACTATTCTACGAATTCGTAACATTGTGTTGGTTTTCCAGAGACAAATGTTTAGCTCTTTTCCAAAGTACAAACGTTAGTCGATTAATTTTTTTCAAAGTACTCAGCTGTATGAACAGAGATCCTATGTTCAGAATTTTCGTGAGGAATGAGACATAATCGGCTTTATGGATACCGGTATTTTGTTGTTGTTATTATTATTATTAAGTGTTGTCTGATAACGTTTCAAATATTATTATTGTTATAATTGGCCACAGCATACAAATAATAAAGAATTGAATTGAATTTCATTCTGATCGTTTTTGTATATTTTTTGACGTAAATACGTCTATATTTTAGGGTCAGTGTCATTCGGCAAAAATATGTGTTACGAAAAAGTGTACATTACCTTACCTTACATTACATTACATTACCTTACATTACATTCATGTAAAGCATGTATATAAAGGAAATATTTAGAATAAAGCCAATACGTATATAAACTTCCTTTCCGTATAGACGTATTTACGTCAAATTCTCCGGAACCGTGGTTCCACTGACAACTTTTTGTTATTGTTATTTATATTTGTGTTTGGCTATTTGTTTTTTGGTAAACAATCTAATAAAGACATTCAAGTGGATTATTCTTTTATTACATTATTTCTTATACAGAATTGCTAAGTAGCTCTACATATTACAGCTGTGGACAGAAAAGAATACGTAACAAACAGTTTCTTTTCCATAAAAAACCTCAATAAATAATTTCGATTTTATATCGCATAACAGCCGAAGAGGATGTTTATATCAAAGTCAATTGTGAAGCGAATCTTCTAGAGATTATTTTATGAGACCTCGCACGGAATTATGGTCCACCGCAAGGTTTCTACCTACACGGTACGACAGGACTAGAGAAAGAATGTGAATTGATGGAACGTGCATACAAAGAACGGAATTTCACCTCACATTTCCAATCGATCAAAGAACAAGTGAGATCAGTACGATAGGCCGTTTATTTATTTATCCATATATCTGTTTATTTATTTATTTGTTTATTTGAGTCGCGAGGCTCTTTCTTTATACGTCACTCAAACTTAAGTAAAGCAACACTTTTTTTTTACATGAGTGTACATGTGAGTGTAATTGAATGTTCTCTATGATTCATTCATAAACGTAACTCCTTACCACGGATTTCTAAGACATTGATCCTAAGGACTGAAAACAGGTCCTCTGGGCCAGTTAGACGTTTCTGCTCTGTGTCTCTCTTTTTGTTACGACGTTTTAAAGGTTCCGCTTTTTAAATTGAAAAGCTTGGATTATTAGAATTAATAAAAAGTATTAACAATCTCATTAGTGAGGATTTTGTTTTTTAATTTACAACACAATAATTAAGACAGCACATTAGCGGAGGCTTAGCTCGGTAAGTTTGTTCAACCCCCAACCCCTCTTCCAAGCCCCATTTTTAGAACTTCCTGTTCCGAGGCCTGGTCCTTTATTCCCAATCACTCAGCTTAGATCTCTCCCCCTCACCGCCACCATAACCCACCACTCAACTTTTGCATCACTCCGTCTCTGTTCTCGGGAAATCGGATTAAATATAACGGGGCAAGCAATCTGCCATAGCAACGTAACAATAGAGTATACCAGTCCCAGTAGAAAGCAGGCAAACAGAACGAGCCAAAGCTGTGGATATTGTTACATTACATTATATGAAGTGTGAACCTCTCATCAAAAACATGTTCTTAGGTCAAGCTCCCTCGGTCGATATTAATATAAGACGTAAACAAACACCCCTAAGGTTCAACAAATATAATATCAATTGGATACGATCCTGGGCCAATTTCATCCTGTCTCCCACCCTGCTGTCAACTTCCTGAAGATCACTACCAATATCATTATCTATCAAATGTACGTTTATCAAGAAGATTCAACACAAATATTCATTATAAATTTCTTGTCTCCTCAATCCTAGTCTAACGCCTAACCCATTATAAACTTTGATTTCACTAGGCTATTCCACAATAAATTCACTATGATAATATTATTACGTAACCTGTAAAAATTATAAAGTAATTCGTCAAGTAATAATCGCTTATTCATGTCATCTCTCTCAGCCCCATAATTCAATTTTTAAGTCATCTTAATAGTAGTAGCAGTAATAATAATAATAAACCGGTATTATATTTCGAGAAAAAGAAAGTTTTGCTGTCTGAAGTTTCCATACCAACTGATATAAAATTTGCATAGTGTGGAAACAAGCAGAAAAATTGTTAAACCACAGAAGACCTGCTGATGAAAATAGAGCGTGTGTAATGTAAATGTGATACAAAAAATTTCTACTGTAAATGTAAGATTATCACGGTTATTTCAAAATAATTTAGAAGACATCCCTTTTGAACAGTCCACATTGTAACTAAAACAGAAGGTAATTGTAGGAACAGAGCACATATTATGGAAAATGTTAACACTACTTTACAACATCCCATAACAAAAATCTACGTTCAAATCTAAAACTTCTTGACGATGGTGAAGAGTTAATTGAATAAAAATTTACTTGGATATTATCCATCGTCTAGTAATAAAACGTAAAAAACGTAAAACGACGTTTCGGAGATGGGGCTCTATCTCCGTCTTCAGGTTCCTACTGAGTTGGGCCCACTAGATAGAGCTAATCCCTATCTAGTGGGCCCAACTGAGTAGGAACCTGAAGACGGAGATAGAGCCCCATCTCCGAAACGTCGTTTTACGTTTTTTACGTTTTATTACTAGACGATGGATAATATCCAAGTAAATTTTTATTCAAAAATCTACGTTGCTTTCGGAAATCAATAAACCATGTTAAATAATCCAAAAATAATTTATTGACAAACATAGCTGTCTTTCAGGTGCGTGAATCATCCGTTTTGACATAGAACTATTCTGATCGACAAATTTCTCCTTTGGCAACGTGATATCGCTTATGTGCCATGTTACGGTACGATTTCTGTGCATTCTGTTACCACACTGCTCAATTAATTCAGTATTACAACACGAATATAACTCTTCAATGATGTCAATTAACGGCCTGTATTACAGAGCAAGGGACAGCTACAGACAATGACTGACAGTAAAATTACTGGCCGGATCGTCATTCAGCATGACTGCAACAACCAGGGCAATAGTCATCAATATACAGCGTGTTCCAAAAGTCATGCAACCCGAAGTTCAAAAGTAAATATTTTGTTAGTGTTATGGGGAAATTTCTAATTGCCTTGCCCTGTGACAAAACTGGACTACCGTCAAACCAAACAGTAAATTGATATGACGCAGTTTCTGCGTGTTCGCTGTTCCTTAGTCAACTGTTTATATAACAAGCATCAGGACATTTTTAGAAATTCCGAATATTATTTTCGAACGCAGCCGTGAGAAGCAGTCAACAGGCATATCAGGGGCAGTTCTTCGATGTTACTCCGCCAAATAAGTTTCAAAAAAAATCAATGTCTCTACTATTCGAGAGTTAATCGGATTACGTTACGTCTACAACAGCGCTTCGTGACACTTTCAACGCTGGCCTTGTAATCCTGGGGTCTCGGGTTCGATTCCCGGTGGTGCCCGAATTTATAACTTGTGTTGGGCAAGGCCGTGGTCTAGGCAACACGGAGTTTTCCTCCGGGGGCTTCCCCGGTTTCTCCGTGGCATCCCAATAATTACTCCACTCACACACAGAAGAAGGCAATGGCAAACCACTTCTGGGTCATCTGCCAAGAACGTATATGAAAAGGTCCCAGTCCGAGAAAAGGATGGAAGGATCCTGTTCATATGAACCTGTCGTCAGGCAGAACACTAAATAATAATAAGATGAGGTGGTCTAGCGGTTAGAACGCTGGCCTTGTAATCCTGGGGTCCCGGGTTCGATTCCCTGCGGTGCCCGAATTTATAACTTGTGTTGGGCAAGGCCGTGGTCTAGGCAACACGGAGTTTTCCTCCGGGGGCTTCCCCGGTTTCTCCATGGCATCCCAACAATTACTCCATTCACACACAGAAGAAGGCAATGGCAAACCACTTCTGGATCATCTGCCAAGAACGTATATGAACAGGTCCCAGTCCGAGAAAAGGATGGAAGGATCCTGTTCATATGGACCTGTCGTCAGACAGAACACTAAATAAAAATAATCTTACTATGTAATTTAAATTAAACACTTTTAATAAGCACGACATTCGACTTGGGGTTTCGTGGTTTTTGGGACAGGCTGTACTAGCGAAATCATGTCAATTCATGCAAATGGTACAGCATCGACTGAGTGATCAGCAGACGCGTCAATTACTCATGTCAAATTTTTAAATTCCTATAATAACCTGAATTTCGATTGTTATTCCAATTATGGATTAAATTTCTTTGAAATTGCCACTGAAATTAAAGACAACGCTTAACGGGCGATTACAGGCTACTATGATTACCCACGGAGCTCAGCTAACTGTAGCAAAATACGACTTGCAGTTTCAAATATTTTAACAACGCTTCATCATCCTCGGAAGTTACTTATTATTACTAACGGCGACTTGCAAATAATATGAATGGAAGAGATAGTAATGTCGGCATGTTTTTGAAAGGGCTGAGTAAAACCATGAGAAAACTTTACTATGATACCTCGCTCACCACACAAAGGACCCCTAAGAATAAAAATTAACTATTAACACAGTGTTGTTGCAATTATAACGAAAATATGTGTAGCACAATTAAGCCTATTGCATTTATAATCCCTGTTTGTTTTATCGAATAGAATATTACGTAAACAAATGTTTCACTTCAAGATTAAAATTGATCTGTAACATTTATCCACCTCTAAAACACAGATAGGATGACAGACCTGTGTTCAATGTCGGATGTCGCCATGTAGCAAGTTTTTCTCTGAGTTCTGTGACATATCCCATAAATATATTTTGCAGATAAAATGCAGAGTCAGGCAATAATTATTAAGGTAGACGGTACATACAATTGGCATTGGGTTTTAAATAATTAAGAGCAAAATTTGCACAAAAGACTGTAGCGACATATGAACCGCCATTTGCATAACAATCAGGCGCGTCCTGTTACGACGATGGACCGATTTCTTTTATGAACGAAATACCTTTCCACACAACAGGAAACGAATATTTCCATAATAAATTATTACCCACGAGACCTGTTAAGTTAAAACCGGTTCACTGGAGACGTCCTGTACCCTATTTTGGAACAAGCTGTACTTAGGCACTATTTCATAAAGACGATTGGAAGAACAGAAGTAAAGCTACACGTAATTTTAGTCAACACTAGAATCAGGGTACTGATAAAATTCTATTTGCATCCGCACGAAGTAAATTAAATCTGTCCCACTACACGCCATTGAGGCGACTGGGGGAAGAGGTCGCAACTCCTACTCATTCTTGACATCGACACTAGATGGGGTGAGTGGTCAGCGTTGGTTAAGCGGTTGGACGAAGAAACGTCTTTCAATCTTAAAGCAAATAACAATTATTTCTTAAAGAGAAAAAAATAATAATTCCAAATTTAGAATATCTGAAATCAGTATCACCTAATACTGACATAAAGTCAGGACTGACCTTAAAAATTACTATACGTATTATGACGCTGAATAACAATATAGTGACCCTAGAACCTGTGGCCAGCAACTCTCAGAAATAATTTTCAAATACACGCAGCCTTTGATAGAAGAAGAGATAGTTCGGTATATAAATATCCGAATTACCCGCCAGTCTGTGAAACCGGGGGGGGAGGGGCAACAATTAGAGAAAAATTCCGTACTCAAGGGTCGCTCGAAGGTACGAAAATATACACCAATCCCGACTCCACCCTCTGATAACATCTCACGTGACTATTGCAACCTGAGAGCAAAACTGAGGACAGAGGACAAGAGACGTTGCTCACGCACTGCTGTAAAAATGTCAATTGGACATTCTCCTTACTAAATTTCTTTCAGTGTTCTAGACAGATGTTTACTATAACATAAAAAAATGGATGGCGAGAGTTATTTTCGATCGGCAAACGTAAAGAGAAGAAAGAAACCACCTAGAAAATTTAGGGGTAAATGGGAGAATAATATTAAAATAAATCTTATACAAATCGAGTGTAAGGATGAGGACTGGAGACGATTTAGTGCGGAGTTCAGTGGTAATACTCTTGTATTTCGGATTCCATAAAAATCGGGGACGTATCTTGACCAGCTGAGCAACTATCACTAGTAGATCTCTGATCAAATGTCACTAAACCCAGCCATGAAAGAGTATGAATATGTAGAAATAACTGTAACCTTGTTATAAGTTGAAGGTGAATAATCAGTTCCACGCTCCGGTCAATTTTACCTTCTGGCAAAGAGCCCGCGTTGAGACACTACACAGACAGAGGGCCATCGGACCGCAGTTAGTCTAAAATGGTAGTAGTGGTAAAAATTCCCAACGGCTTAGCCTGGAACAACAGGGACCGTTAAATCCCGAGCCACTGCGCCATTCTGCTTACAGGCTTTTCTAGGAAATACGAAGGAATACGACGAAGGACCCTCAAGGACTCTTTCCGTACCAGAAAAAAGTCGCCTTCACCCTTGATACCCATTGCCAGCATTGCGGGTCTAATCTACACTTTATTTCCAGTATACATACAGAATGTTCATTGGCAGACAGTGAAATAAAACTCACACAAAATTCGTAGAATATGATGTAGAAGAATTCTGATGATTAGGGAATGTGTTAGACAGGAAATCTCCTTCTGACAATCTCACAACCATCACATGCAAAGTCACATACGCTAAACATAAACCCTTCTTTCACAAATGTGTAAAGTAACTAAGTCCATGGAGCAGAGCTCGCCTAATCATTATTATTGCCATGTTCACAGAAAAATCATTCAATTCTATTTTCCTAAAATTCAGTGTAAAATTACCCTCCCATCTACGACTAGATCTTGCCAATGGTCTATTTCCAATAGGCTCTCCAATCAAAAGTTCGTGCGCATTTCTCATCTACCCTATGCGCGCTACATGCCCCGTCCATCACATCCTCCTCCATTTCAACAAACAAAAGAAGTGATCCGAAACATAAACGCTTTTTCCTTGGAAGGAAAGTGACAGGGGGAAAAACTTGAGCAGTTTCCGCAGCTACTGAAAAGTTTCTGTTAGAAAAGACATTAAATATGTTATATAGCCCTTGCCAGATGTATGTTTAAAATGTGCACTTGAACTGGTAACCAGTCTGAAAACTTAACGAATGTAAATAGTTGTAAGAATGTGGCCAATAACAGTCAAAGCTCCTCCCACCCTGTTCTCCTTACGTACAATTTCTTCAGACTTCGACTATTGTTAAAGAGAGCCATTTTTTCCTTTACGTACAAGATACATTGGACTCCCATAATTGCTATGGTTGCGTGCCAAGAACTAGCAATGGAAGTTAAACATTTTGTTATTCATGATAGCATTTAATCTCATGTATGTGAAATTTTAGACTACTCTCCCAAATTAACACAGCGAATAACACCCTATTACACAAATTCGTATTTTTAAAATATTTACGAATAATTTTCACACAAAAAAACACATTGCTTTATTAATACGATGAGGTATTTTGGTTCTTGCACCCTGTAGTACTCCGAAACGTCGGTATATATCCAGAAGAGTACACAAACCCTCCAAACAGGAAATGTCTTGTCCACGTCAATACCTAGCGTATATTAAATATGACTGTTATTTAGCATGTTGCAACGCAGAGCTTGAAAGAAGTAGACCGACGTTTCAGAGGGTCTTACGTCCTCCACCGAAAACATTTTAGACAGAGACAGGAAGTTCCTCTTTGTTTCGCGACTGTCTGACTGAGAGATGATGACGTAACCTGGAGGATTCCCCACATCGTTACGCGGCTTTCTGGGGATTCCACAGATAAAGGTGATAACCAAGGTGGCCATGGAAACCAATATAGCCTGTAGATCCCGCCTCCGAGTCGCTTTATCGCTTGTGTCGTTGAGTTTTAACCAAAACTGGAGTGGGCAGGTAAAATTTAGTCAAATTGTTCTATATTAAATTTTGACAAAACTCCGTTAAACAGTTTTCGAGTTATTACATGCGGGCGGAAGGAAGGACAGCGGACATTGAGCAAAATTAATAGGAGCAGTTTTATTCTTCCAGTTTCGAGTGCTTATAACTATATAATATATATAATTATAATCTGCTACATACATATTCGCCTCTGAACAAAATAGATTTCTCAGGTCAAATATCTCGACTCAGATTCCAACAGGAATAATTCAGAGCATGAAAATTAAACTATTATTTAATATGACGTATTGTGCTGAATTCTGTTAAGAGTAATGGGGTTTTGTTTCAGATTTAAAAGTCTCAGCTCCAAAGGAAAATATCCCTATTGAGAGAAACACAATCGATTAGTTAGAACACGGACTTCTCTATTTCTCCTCTCTCCATATATGCTTTTTACACGCATTGTGTGCTTATAACAACATGAAATATTTATGAGAAATCGTATAAACTGATATAGAAGATAAAAAAATAACAAGAAAGACGAAACAGAAACAAAATAATTGCTTTCAGACATGGCAGTAACATCACCCTGTCAAAACGCACGCACCGAAAGTTAATCTGCCACGCAATTCCTTCAGTGTTGCAGGGAAATTTGTAGAAAAGTAGTGATATCAGGCAGCACTGTCTCATCCTCATATTAAATGCACGGAAAAAAAATAATTCTGTTGTTATTAGAGCGAGTGAGTGAAATATATGGAGTTACATGCTTGTTTACTCGACTTATAATAGAGCAACACAATCTGCTAGTTTCATTAGCAATCTCTTGTAAAGTCATGGATAACATTAAGTATCATGACTAACTGCGTTACTATAATTTTAATAGAAGGTATATTTTTGGAGAGGCTATTAGAGACGTATCACAACCCTCTACGCCCTAGATAACCTACATGCAACCATAAATTTAAAATTATACTATACTTTTTATCCACATATGATAATCTAATATTATTTAATTATATCCAATTTAAAGATCCAAGTGTTTATTTTAAATTTTAAACCAATAACTATAAATTTATCTTAGATTAACCTCAAATTTGTCATAGGAAACTGCTTAAGTCAAATGCATCAGTAACTGCAACCTAATACCAAGTTAGTTAATATGAGCTTTAGAATGGATGTAAAACTTTCCCAAGTTCATTTCGATAAAACCTTACGTATTTTCATTCGCAACAGAATATTTGAGCTATGAAATTAATATGTTGCATTGGGCAGCCTTATTTGTTCCAGGTACAACAAAAAGGTTTCCTACAGGCAGGGGACATACAACGAAAAATTTTTTGAACGAAAGCGGCTTGAGGTGTCTCATTTAGAAAATCATTTACTTCTGAACTGCTTTAAACATCGTGATGTAACAATTTATAAGCAGGAGAGCATTTTTGGTGTCTGATTTTATTTGAAACACTGTCTCAGTTACGTGGCGGATTTTGAATAGAATTACAAGAAAGCGGCCACTATATATTTCAATGTACTGTCCCAAAATTTGCTTGTAGGTACTGAAGAAAACGATGAAGCATTTGAGTCAGGTTTACGAAGCCACTATGTTAAGTAACCAATATTTTGCATAAATACTTTTCTTACTCATCACCGACTTTATTATAGCAGTTTTACTCATATTATTATTATTATTAAATATAATTTTATACAGAATTGTAGTTAAGAAATCTCAAAACACTCTCGGGGTGACATAGTAGCACATAAGAGACAATTCACACCGCGTGAACTGATTTGGTGATTCAGAACTGGGTTCACTGGCGGACTTTTCTGACTGATAAAAAATTTATGGTACAGAGACTAGAATTTATTGGACCGTGAGTCATTCACCGACTAACAAGAGTATGGCCTACACATTCCATGATACACAAATTGGATTATATTTGACAGTATTTATATTAAGTTCAAAATATGATTTATACTCGTCCTGGGACGATATAAATGTGTACAATATTTTATTTGAGGATTCTGAATGGAAGAGACGATTCGGAAGGCCTAGAAACATTAAACAAGTCTTGGAGAAATACAATTGGGATGTGGATTCGATTCATTTGAATCAGAGCTCCTGTAAAAGCTGTAATAAAACTCTGTGTTTCATAAAACATGAGAATTTGACAACTGAGTAGACCATTAGCTTCTCAGACGGAATCTGCTTCATGGAATTAGACGATGAGTTAGTTATCTTACACATCGATGAAAACACGTGCTTTGTAAACAACATTGTGATATGATATGGCGAGAGTAGCCGCTGGCATAAGAGAGGTTCCTTTTCAGCGGTAAAAACGATTTCATCACGGGGCAAAACGGGGCGAAACAGACATTGAAACTCATTATACGTCAAATTGCCCTCGTCGAAATTTTCGATTGCGTTTACAGAGTACTCTTTCTGCCAGATAAGTACATGACGAAAGAAGACAAAAACTTTTAAATATGGGGAAATATTCGCCTCCAGGACGAGTTCTACAAAACCCACTTGACAATCGTTAAATTTCGACTGGACTTGAAACATTCTGCAATAAACGATAGAATGATTTGCTTCAATAGTTCAAACATTCACATCGACAGCATTTAGTAGCAGAGATTTTAATATTATTTCCCTTTTGTAGATACAATATGAGAAGCCACTATATTTTTTTTCTACTTATATCCTAATGTAATCGTATCTTCCACGTGCAAACATCCACGCATGAGACATACAATGGACTGTTGACGGGATGTAACAATAATTACATTAAAGAACTATTGGGTCAGTCTGACCAGCAATAGTCACGACGCACAAACGCGTTCCTATGTTTCCTGGTAACCATCCTCACACGCTCACATACTCTGCCCATCATCTGATGAAGTGGCTAATGGACCTCCGTTCGCATCGCTGGGCACAGTCGAACGTGTTTTGTCGCCTGGTCAGCCCATCCAAGCGTTGAGTGATGAATGTCCAGCCGGCGAGAAACATCCGTCTCCTTACGGTCCACCATTTTCATTGTCCGTCTGAACGCAATATTAACGACGTTCATATGTCGGTGACTTGCAGATTCGGTCCGACATGTTTCTTGTTTAACTGAAGGCATTTACTTCTGAACTTGAGACAATCAGGTCTGATCAGAGCCCGTTTCCTTAATACCCTA
Source organism: Zootermopsis nevadensis (assembly GCF_977971745.1). Lineage (NCBI taxonomy): Eukaryota > Metazoa > Arthropoda > Insecta > Blattodea > Termopsidae > Zootermopsis > Zootermopsis nevadensis. Next base: position 3,486,410 of record NW_028259143.1, read on the forward strand.
TTTATGAAAGTAAATATTTACGTAGATAATTTCAGGGTCATCTTGATAAACTTAAGCAAGTCAGGATATTCGGCCTCTGAATCGAGATATCTCAAAGTAAAATGCACGAGTGTTAAAAACTCGACCGTTGCATTAGGTCAAATCGATTTGATCAAACTGCAGTTTCAAGATTATTCAGTCTCGAGTGTAGGATTCAAAGCCAGCACAGCAATAAGCTTCCAGCTGACATCCTCAGGGTTTCAAATTCAATCCCGGGACAAACTGCTCCAAATTTATACCACGTCGTATCTCTTTTATTATTTGACACGAATGTTGTATTATTACGTTAACATCAATCATGGCTTTTTCCAGACTCCACCCTTGTCCATTTACTATTCATATCCACAGACGCATCGAAACCGTTTCAATAAGCTTCAAAGAACACGGGATATAGTACATCGGACTCCGAGAGATATTTTTTAATTCGGAAATGACCATTCAACCGCCTTCGATACTGACAGCTGATTGATTGATACTCAGGTTATCAGGTTCAGCTGTAGAAAATAAGAACTGGCAAGAAGGAAGGGCTTGTACCTGGGAGGACGAGATTTATTTGAAATACCATCTCACATTTCAACTACAGGCAATACGGATGATGACAAAACAAGAAAACCTCAGGATAAAACAATTAAACCTTAGTCGGGAGACCATGCGACACAGAGAGGTTTCTAGTCGTGTATACAAGCAGTAAGTCCTCATTTAGAAGCTGGAAGTCGCGTAGCTCGTCAAGAAAATACGAGTCTTTTAAAGAATTAGAAGATTCACCCCCATGTCCACAACAAACTGCAATTGATTTCTAACCTGAGCCAGATTAATCCAGTTTAAAGACTCACAGATATTTTACTACGACGCCATGTGGCAGATTTCTAACTTAATCGATTCTTAAGTATTTTCATCGTGACCTATCTCGCCGAGTTTTCCTTTCGGGTTTTCCAAATTAAATTACGTACGCGGATCTCATCTTTCTCCTGCAAGTAACCTTCGCCAACCTTCTCATTCAACAAGAAACAAAATATGTATTTTTTTCTTTCTTTCTTTCTTTCTTTCTTTCTTTCTTTATTTTTTCCATCCGTTCGTATGTCACGCTCTGGGCGACCATACAATAAATACGTATGATATAATATCATAATCACTTAGATTAAAATGCTGAAATAATTTATTACAATTCTGTTATATATATATTTATATAACAAATAAGTGTTACGATATGTTACAATTTATGTTCGTCTTTAACGGTATTGCCACATTCCCCTAAGTGTTATGAGAAAAAACATTCAATTTATAAAATTGCAAAGCGTTTTATATCGATAACAATATATCGATAGCAATATATCGATAGCTATATAAGATATAAAACTGTCACTGTAACAGTACTTTCTTTTATTCTAATCCGTGGTTAAAATCTAATTAAAGGTGTCTGAAAATAAATTGGAAGGCGCGTCTCTATGGAAAGTACGTGGACCCTTAATCAACAAACTCTGACGGACCGTATAGAGTGACTTTTGAAAGCGATACTCGACTAATTAATTTATTTAAACAAACACTTTAGTAAATTGAGGTAACAGTAAATGATACCACAGTAGCAAATGAAATTTTCACTCATGAAACATTAATAGCTAACGAAAGTCGAGGAATTCTTGCTAGCATTTATTTCGGAATATTTTATCTTTTCGTCTATTAAATAAAACACAAATTTTAAAGCAATAAAAATTATGTTTTCTGCGTGGGATTCCGGGTACGAAGATGAACCACTTAGTCTCGTAGAATGTTGCCTCCATCATCAGGACTATCGCCCTGATGATGGAGGCAACAACGACCTCTGAAACGTCGGTAAACTTCTATACAGCGCAACAACCCAGAAGACAGAAATCTTCATACTCACCGCTGTGAAAACCTCAAATCTTACATAGTTTATGACATATTTAGCAGATATTGTTGCAAGTAACCAGGTGTACCAAGACGGCGTAGAAACTCTGGTTTACAGAACTTTGATTGGGAACCACTTTAGAGTATTCTGGCCGATCCTGGAGTGTCCTCGTATTCTCTCAGGATGACCAGATTCCAGAGAAGCGGTTAGTTTGTTTTATCGCGTTCCAGTTAGCACTGCCATCTGTAGGTCTTTTTTTGTCTATCTTCTCTTATATTGCTGTTTCTTCTTTTTCTTGTTTTATCACTCCCTAAGGATCTCACGAATCAAATTATCGAACTACGGGCCGCACAGTAATTAGTCCAATCTGGTCACTTGGAGGGCCCTGGAAATGTCGTGAAAGAAACACAGAAACTACCAGCTCACATTACACTTACTGTAGCGTACAGTAATGTCACACTCTTTGTATACAAGTTTCCTTCTATTTATGTCACGAAAGATATTTTATAAACCTCTAAGTCTGTAATTTGAAATTTATATCAGTTCATGTAACATGTTTAGACCTAATTAGAATTTATGACGATATTTTACGAAATGACGAAATAAAGGTGGTATAAAATGTATTTTAATGTCAGGTAATTAAAGAAATGTACACACAGTGTAAAAAAAAATTCTGGTGTTATTAGAATATAACCTTTGACCCTGCATGCAGCTATCAGAATTTGATTACTTCGTCACATAAAATGAAAGATTTCGAGAAATGGGTTTTTATTTACGTATTTAATATATTATAAAACCCGTACGCTAATTATATTTACTGCATAAAAATTGGGGTGATAATAATAATTAAGATTAAGAAATTTAATAATACCCTACGAGGATTATCAACAGGAAAAAGTTAATCACACCGAAGCAGATGGCTGATAGTTGAACTTGCCTTCAACGCAAATGGCTTTGATCTTCAAATACATGTTTCTTTCAATTTTATTAATATTTTCTGATACTATGGTTTATGTTCAACAGTTTAATTGTACACTTCAAATAATTCTACCGTCAAATATTTTTAATTCGCAATACTTTGATCGAAGTAAGCTATGATGACTCTAGTAAGGGCCATACAGACAAGCTTTTGGTTTCAAGATAGGGAATGGGACAAATCTAACAAGAAGAATGATAAAGGAATATTCAGAAGAGAAAGAGTGGGTTTCATCCACTTGCCTTCTGCCAACTCCAATTACTTCTGCAGCAAGTATTTGCAGACGAATATGGCGTATACGTTATCGTGTCTTTTATTGGACAGAATACTGCACTTTTTGTTTATAGGCTTGTTTGTTACATGAACCTTGCAGTGGTAAATAAGGTAATATTTTCATAATTTCGTGCTCATGATGTGCTACTGAGTATTGATTTGTTATGTTTAATTTGTAGGTAGGACACACACACAAAGCCCGAGTACCACTCTCCCTAAAACATTACCAAAATGGAGCATCGTAATTACAACACACTCATACGGCATAAATGAGGCTGAACTAACCCTTCTGAAACCTCAAGGGAACAGATTTTAATTCCTCAGAAATACCTCTAAGTGATTTATTAAACCTGTATGTTTGGGAAGGTTGCCTATGTGCCATGGGAAACTTCCGTTTCATGTGTGCTAATGGCTTGATGTAATAGGAGACCTCGATACCATTTCATATTTCAAATCCCAGTGGTAACTAAATGTACCACCTACTTTAACATCTAACAGATATTCGTCAGTTTCTACGATTTTCAGAATAAACAACAAACATTTCCGTAAACAGAGTTAACGAACTGGACCTTGTAAAGGAGAAACGTTGTGTTTACCTTTCTAAAATGTTGCGTGTATTTCTAATTTCCTATATGAACGATTATTCACCGCCCATCTAATCAACCTAACACCAAGCCATTAAAAATACTAATTAATAAGTTACTACTACGGGTAATAAGACAGCAAGTTATATACAGCGCGTTCTCTTATAAGGTTCAACGTCAACTGTCATTTCCCAGCTTCCGATAGGAACTTCTGTAATCTTGGTATGTTGGTTTCATTGTTTTCATTAAAAGATATTTGACTCACGTAGGAAAAACATTAGCGCTTGGCGGTGGGTCATGCAGATCCTGCCTGTTGCCGGGAATTTGCGATTGCGTTCAGCTTTACGAGTAAAAGTACCGCGTTGAATAGGCCGGGACTCGAACCCATACATTAAAAAATTAGATTACAGATTTACTGTGTAGCCTCTAGTAAGTTTGTGATCCGTAAACTTCACCAACCCGACTTTATTTTGGAGAGAGGCGAAGTCGGTAGGGAATGACAAACAAGTCGTGCGACTTGCCATGTTTTGTTTGTCATCTCCAAGAATTTGTGTTGAAACTTCCCAGCGACGAATCTAGCCTTCCATGCTCTCAAGTGATGTATGCCGACAGACACAATGGCACGGGCTTTCGCCAAAAAAAAAAAAAAAAATCTCTTCCGACGTACGTTTCGTTGCTTTGAATTTAAGTCACAACTATAAAACAACAAAACAAAATTTATAATACCGCTTTTGCTCTACGGGTGAAACATATCGGACCAGTTAAGTAACTACGTGTACAAATGCATTCGGTAATTTCCTATACTTTATAACTGAACACGATCTCCTGAGAAGCCAACAGTCCACCATGTAGTCAAGACATTACGGGCATGTTAATAACTTCGAGAAGGTTATCAAAGTGTTCACAAGGTCCAGTTGCTGGACCCTAAAATGAGCCAGAATAACTCAATCGACATCCTAACACACTATTTAAGATACATTTTAATATTATCCTCTCACCTATGTGGTCTTTTCCCTTCATCTGCCCTATAATTAATCCTTCATGATTTGATCACCCTAATAACAGAGAAAGTGTACCAATTATGACATTCCTAAGTATGAGAATGTAGCAGAGAAATCTCACTTAAATACATCTCTCAAGTGTCGAGATGTACGAAGTGGTAGGAATTCTGAGTAAAATTTATGTTTTCAGGATAGGAAGTTTCAGGAAGTGACAAGTGATATCAATACTTCAGTACGTACATAAATTATGCTCTCTACACAAATGTACAGTTTACTGATACATTAAACGTAACATACGATCCGAAACACGAGATTATAATTGCTGTGTATTTGCAAACAGAGAAACGTCGAAACGTTGCTTTAAGATATTGTCATCAGTCACCTGAATTTTCTTTTTCTGAAATGGCGTACCTTCAAAATTGCATGTAAATTTGATTTCCAATTCAAAATTCTGTAGACTGTAAGCAAAATTAGCTACCCTCCGGTTATAACCACAATCAATCAAAGTGATGTATGCTCAGCGTTAGGCATATTATTCAAGTGGATCGAACTCATTTATTCAAACCACAGGGTTTCAGTTGAGCGTCCATTACAACCACTTACTAAGATTACTTTATTTACGAAAAAATGATCATATATTTTAAATGCAAGAAAAACAGAAAATTCAGTTAAATGGATTAGATTATATTCTACAGAATTAAATTCCGCATAATTTAATGTCAACAGGTAACATTAATACTGACCAATAAAATTAAAGTTCATGTAGGTCTTTGATTCAAAATATCACGAAGATGGCTGTCGTCTGAGTTGTAACGCCTTACAGTATGACATATGTTTATCAACATTTCAGAGGTCCTGGCTGCCTCCATCATCACATACTACACGGCGCTACAACCCAGACGACAGTCATCTCCTTAGGACCTCAAATGTTACATCTCCTGTAAATAATAGGTCATTTTTTTCGAGACCGTTGCGATATACTTTTATCAGCGATAAAACTATGTTTTTATTGAAGCATAACAACTCAGTTCAGCGTGATAAGTGTCACTAGTGTCTCTGACTGAATGAATGTATAAGAATCATGCACAGGCGTCTTTCAAAAAACCAAGGGACGTTATCCTTTATCTCGCGTTAAAGGCGTATATTCGTAACACAGTAACTAAAAGTGCGGTAAAGATAAGACAGTGTTAAGGAGAGTAAAAATACACTGGCCCAGACTGATAAACCATAAGACAGCTAACCTTATCATGGATCCGCCATTACAAATAATTGACATGGAGAAGCTAACCCATGTTATAGGCTTATATACGCAGTAGTTTTGCGATGAAACTTACCCCAAACTATATCTCCATGTATAAATGATGTCTGATTTCGTGTTATAGGCTTTATGCTACTATATAGCTCCCATGAGAGGAAACATTTTTACATGTAATATCAACCTTCCGTCTGTCCGTTCATCCCACCCTTTTTTCACCGAATGGCGCAATGTATGAGAAAATGTAAAATAAAAAAGATATTCCCCTTGGAGAGAAAACCTCGAGGAAACTGTCGAATTTGAGCTATTTCGAAATTCGGGCGTAGGGGTGTCCAAGAACTTATCAAAGACGGCGCTGATCTCCAAAACGGTGTGACGCTACGGAAAAAGGGTGCATATGACAGTTTTTCAACTAAATTACTGATGATTACTCTGAGCTGAATTTCAAAGGACATTACTAGTCATCCGTTTAAATCAACGGGTGATATAAAAGCACATTAAAGTAAACCTTATTGCATCAGAAGAGTGTGCATGCCGAGATCACGATATACAATTCCATTAGCGACACGTTGTGTCTTCGAAATTTTATATTTCCTACGTCTGAATGATTCTGTGGTCTGTAAAACTTAATTTTAAAAATAGTCCCTTTTCTTAAAATTGATCGAGTCTATATATATGCTAGTATGTCTAATTCGCGAGAGTATAAGGACATCGGTATTGTCTGCTCTCCTTTTAGATTCATTTATGGACGTTAATTAGAAACTGTGACAGTGGCATCTCGTGGCAGATTTCTATTACATTTTTTTAAATAAAAAGCCTCTCAAATTGTATAAAACGTAGAAAGGGGAGCAGATATACGTCATGTTAAACCTGTTTTCTTACAAAATGTCCTCGAATTTTCAATTTTCATACACTATAAAATTTATTATTAACTCATTCCTGTTCTTAAAGATCCGTGCCTGGTTTCGATTATAAACTATAGCTTTAAATGTTCATAATTTTAATGGTTTAACTCTGGTTGTCAGATGAATGGACGGACTCAAATTTGGCAAGTAATGCAAATTTATACAAATTAACAGAAAGAGTAAGTTGGTTTCTAAATGGTACGAAAGCAAAATTTACAAGTCTTACTGAATAAATGAGACAGAATGGTTTGTGTGTAACGTCATGTGTTATAAGGCGTTAGAAGCGAAAGACCAAATCAGAGCACTGGACTAGTGAAGACGTACGATCCTCCAGTTTCTCAACACATTGTAGCTTCAGATATCGGCCACAATACCCTGACACAATACGGAGTTGGGGGCCTAGGATATAGTTGACAGCGGTCTCTATTAACGACGTCGGCGTCGAAAAGCATCGCGGCGCCATTAGACAGATGAGGTTCACACTGCACTCTCTTAGCTCGACAACTGCATGGATACGTTTGTTCCATTGTTCTAGGAGCTGCATCTGGACGTATATGAACGCGGTACGTACGCAAACTACGTTCTACTCTTAATATAACTTTACTTAAATCGTAATAAGAGTGTAACGAACACACAATTGTGAGGTGGGACGACGATTAGGTCGTCATTACGCCATGGCCATCTGAGCACGCGCACTAACATAACCGGTCTAACCTAACCTCACCTGACTAGTGCTAACTGCCTGTGAGCACGTAACAAATTTAACTGGCAGGATCGGTACTCGTTTAATTTTTATGGACGTTAAGTCAATGCGGCTTATCTAAAATCTTATTGTCGAATTTCCTATAATTCGTAATACCAGCGTCACTAATGCTCGAAATATAAAATTCTGAATATACACAAATGATGAACGCATAAAAATGCAGTTCTGATTAATCTGCGTCGTCCTAGTTGCACTTCATTTACAGCTGATCTCAGCGTAAGGTAAAACTATGCGATTTTCAAAATAAAAGGTAATGCAATTGCAAATTCGACACTTTAGAACAAATAATTTGCATTTTAATACGAAATCATCACACCAGGTCCGTACCGTTCAATAGTACTGAATGTAAATAAGTGATTTCTCAGCGTAGGTGTAGGTTGTTACAAATTATTTATGGTGTAAGCTCACAAGCCATGTCATTGTCTTGGGGCGGGAAGAGGTAACTGTAGAATTTCGGTGCCTGTGATGTATGTTTGTGTAATGTGAGGTCTGGCCTCCAAAGTCTAGCATCTCCTAGTTCCAGTAATAAGTCATTCCCGTGTTTCACCGTCGGCTACGCCCTTTCCTTGTCCACTCCTCAGCCATTATTATTTCGGTATATTCCCACAATCCTCTAACATTTAGGCATAAAACATATAAGAACAAATGTATTTAGAATAAATAGTAATTGCGTTACAGTTATGTAATTAAATATATGAAGCTCAGTTGCTTGACTTCACTATTCTAAAAATATCTGACAGGAAAATATTATAAAGCTACACAAATGTAATTTTCTCCAGTTGCTTCTCTCTCAAGATAAAATATCAACCCCTTGAGTTATAGACCACACATAATTGTAACATGAAACATATAGTAAATTCTCTCTGTATATGTTTATCCTAAATTTACCCCATTGTAGACTCGGCGATACAATATTTTTAGCTGAATGATAAACACCATTTCTAAGATAAGCACAGTATTTAATCCTTTGTAAATTTTAATTTTTATTCGTATTTTTTCCCCCAGTTTATGTGTTAATTTAAATTAATATGAATGACCATCCACCTGATTAACATAAGATATATGGATGTTTTATTTATACCATGCGTCACGGAGAAACGAGAAACATTTTAAGACTACGATAAATAGTAAGATGGAACGTAATGTAGTATTTTATAAGTGGTTTATATATTATTTCCTTCCCCGAAACAAATAGATCGTGAATCACTTCCACTTTTATTCTCTAAAAGTCTTTTTTTTTCTGTTTTATTCCTTATTTCTTCCCCTTGCAACTATCAGACAGAAAATTTAGAGGCTTCGATGTGAGTTCCTACATTTTCTTTCTGTATTCTATACTTTTTTTATTTATAATCAATATATCAACGCACAGTTTGTTAATAATGATATAGGAGAAGGTTTAGTTTCCATGGAATTTGTTATCTGCTGTTGGCTGTTAGCTCGGTGGGTTGGAGATAATACAATGTTGAGGTATTTCGGTCTGCGCGGCGTAATATTTAAGCTTGTGTACTTACTTCTTCAGATTTCCCCGGTATTCTTCACGGGTGATTTGTTAATAATTAAGATATTGTAAATGCGTCATATTGTGATTCATAAGTATTAAAAATATATTAAAAATTTTTGCCGTCAATCACAAATATAATAATGTTAAAAGATTAAAACATCATTTAATGTTTCCCATCGAGTACTCGATTACAATAGGAACTTACACGACTAGTTTCGGCTATAATTTAGCCATCAACGGGTGTTATGTAGTTTAAACTTATCACTGAATTACTGATTTTTATTGTTTTTTTATGATTTATAGTCTTCATTTTCTGATGATGTTCTTGTCCATTTATATTGTTTCTTCGTTCGTTGTATTATCACAGGTCACTATTAGGTTTGTATTTCGTATTTTGTAGTGACGTCAATATTTTGTGTAGGACTGTGAAGTAAAGTTTCAATTTTATCAATGACAATTGAAAATAGAAATATATAAAACAAAATAAATAGTAAAAATAAATCATGTGAACTTACCCAAGAAGTAATATCGTAATCGTATATAAGAGAACGGAGATGTACTGGATTTTTAATGTTAATAATTAATAAAATGCATTCAATTTTCAGCTGTAACATTCAGAGACACAAGTTATTTCTATTTGTCAACCCCCCCGTACACGCCCAGTGCCCCAAAACACACACGAACATATGAAATAATGAGGGTTACAGTCTAGTTTCGAACTAGAAGGCTACTTCCTGACTACGCGCATGCGCTCCTGAAAGTTGCGACTGAGAAACTTTTAAAGGATGATAACGGTGTTTCAACTTGACTCAATTTGTGCACTGAGGCACAGAGGAAGTTGAGAAGGAACAACATTGGACCCTTCCCTCCAACAAGACCTCTCTTTTATTTTATTCGTAGCCACAGCAAAGCTCAAGAGTGCCAATACATAGTATCGGTACACACATATCTAACCAAAAGGTTTTGATTCCAGCTTTTTGATCCATAAAACTTTCCCTCTGATCTGACGCTTTCTGCATTCAGAGACGGATTGGTCTGATGGACCGTGAGGACTGCCACTGTTTGTGTGTGTGTGTGTACGAACAACAATGATCTCCAACAATTAATTTAGTTGATTTGAGATCGCTTTGCATAATCACGTGTTTCAAAAATGCGACCACAGCCCCCCCTCCCCAATTGTTGCCCAACAGGGGGACATTGTCAACCTGTCCTAGGGATGTCAGAGAGTGAAGAACATCTCAGAGTAAAACTGAAATAAAATTATTGAAATACGTAACGCGAATTATTGAATTACGTAACTTACAGAGACCTCCATGAAGGTACATAGTTTTATCTGCCTGGCTTCAAAACTTAATAATGTATCTTCATTATTTTACTCAGGCATATTTCCCCCCGCGGTAGATCGACATTTCTCTAAAACTATTAGAGGACTTCTGTGTTCGCAAGAGGTCTCTGCTTTGTGCCAGATTAATTTATAGGCTGATATAATTGCGTCATATTGTGAATTAAAATTTAATTATTCGTGTTTTTTCCGTCTAATCACAATTGTATATAAATAAAATTATACATGTGATATTTTAATATCTTATGTATAATTTTATTTATATACAATTGTGATTAGACGGAAAAAACACGAATAATCAGATTAATTTAGTAAACATTTTCACATCCTGTTCCTCTAAGGTTTATTTTAATATTATCCTGTCTATGTCGATGTCACACAAGAGGTCTCTTGCCTTCAGACTAATCCTTCATTCACAGGAGAAGGAATAAGAATGAAAACACGGTGACAGACAAACTCAAAAGAATTACTGAGTGTCAATCCATTATTCAATAAATAATTAATGAACGTAGAATATTACATCAGTACCTATCATGTAGCACGGGGTTTGAATAAATCACGAAACAGAATTTAAAATAACTGTGAGAGTTGCGTATTTATTAATAATTATTCTGTCACAGCATAGGTGGCGTTGTGGTTCACTGGCCCCATGTGGTAACCGCTAATGCACACTGCTCATGGCGAGGGACTCCAGAAACAATGTTGGCCTTACGTACAGCAGTCTCTGGTGGACTAAACCGTGAGGCAGTCTTTACAGTCCTTGAACAACCAGTCCACCTTTTGTTCAAAAGAGAAAACAGGCAAAGAATTTTAAAAAACAAAACAAACAAAAATTCCCTGAGATATCCGTCTATTCCCTCCGGACGTCAGTTTTCGAACTGAGGAAAGTGGAGGGGAGGGGGTAGTAGAATTCTACCGTGTTATAACTTGAAAATTGAAGGATTTCTATTTTCTACCACTGGACGTGTGTTGGCTGGATAATATATTAAATTTTGGCATCAAGTGATTCTGTCAATGCAGTAGCAACTCAGTTTTCTTCTAAACAGGTCATTAATCTTACTTTTCTCATTCCAATGCGCTGGGCTTGATCATGGAAGCTTCACACTTGCAAGAAATATATTAAATTTTTTGGACATATTATGACAGAGTCTGTGGAATCAGTGAAAATACAAAATAATATTCCATCTTCTCTTATTTAAATAGCGATGTACGTACATTCACTTGGAGAAAGTATATGGCAATAGTCCATATGGATATTTTAGAATTAGCTAATAATAATTCAGTTAGATATCTTGATTATTGTTTTAAAAACAACATACGAACATTAATAAAATATAAAAAAACTGAGAAGCATTGTTGACAGTTCCCCGTGCTCAGAAACTATATTCAGACGAGACATAACAACAATAAGTTTAACAACAACAATAATGACAATTTGACGGTTACACTATTTTTATTATTTAGTGTTCTGTCTGACGACAGGTTCATATGAACAGGATCCTTCCATCCTTTTCTCGGACTGGGACCTGTTCATATACGTTCTTGGTAGATGATCCAGAAGTGGTTTGCCATTGCCTTCTTCTGTGTGTGAATGGAGTAATTGTTGGGATGCCACGGAGGAAAACTCCGTGTTGCCTAGACCACGGCCTTGCCCAACACAAGTTATAAATTCGGGCACCGCCGAGAATCGAACCCGAGACCCCAGGATTACAAGGCCAGCGTTCTAACCGCTAGACCACCGTGGCGTGAGGTCATTGAAAGACATTTTTGCAACAATGGCCTACCAAATGTAACGCAAGAACATCTTTACAATGCCAGTTAATTTCAATCTTGATATTACATTTGTGCGTTGTCATATACACGAAGTTTCAAAGATAAACAGTACCTTCACGATGCTGTCTCCCACTTAATAAGGGAGTGTTTCGAACCTCCTGTACCATTCACTGCATAAATAAAGTTTCTAGTTTATAAAACACGAAAGTAACTCATTCAGCTTGTTTCTCCATCGTACGCTCACGCAGTTCGCAAGTTTTCTTGAATTAAACTTGTGCAGAACAGAAATTCCGTGACAGAAATGTAACAAACGGAATCCTATTCATTCACTGAAGTGAAGAGAATCGATAAAGGCTGCCTCCAGCTTCTGAAGACACTTGTAAAATCAGATAAACCAAATGGCACCTAAACCTAAGACCCCGTGTTTATAATTCGTGACAATCCTGAAGGAAAATGCCCACTGAATTTCAGACCTGCAGTAAACTGTATTTCTCTTTTGACAGAAATCCACCCATCATATCAAAATTAAACTGTGGAACGACACGAAATTTTCAAGGTTACTCAGAAGATGACTCACTTAACTTGCAAGCCATAAATCAAACAACACAAGGGGATAAAACAGGATAAACATATGTAAAACGTGAACTTGTGGACTTCTGCATGTAAAATCCTTAATAAAAATCTACTTGTGAGCTTTCAGGTTCTCGTGACGACGACTTCGAAAGCGGCTGTCATCTGAGTTGTTACGCCGTGTACTTTACCGACGTTTCGAATGTATTTCCTGACTCCATCATCAGGGCGATAACGCTTACCACCCTAATGATGGAGGAATGAGGCCTTAGATTAATATTCTGTCCAGGTTTGATTTGTTTCTTCAGTAAAATATATACAGAGCCTTAAATATCATAACCTTGAACTAATCGTACTTAAGGTTATAATAAAAACATAACATTTGTTACTAGAACCCTGTTTATAATACGTCCTGGGAACTCTGAATCAGACGCTGAGTTAATGTTAATGTTTTTTGGACTTTTGAAGTCCATTCTCCTATTTCTGATACACTTCTCTGTTTCTACACAAAACAGTTGCCTCGTTTATACTTGTAGAGGACATTCCCAGAGCTCGACTGTAAACTCGCCCATATAATATGTAAAATACTGTCACGGCGTACAGAACATGTAAAGGAGGAGCTGTTTGCATTAGACAAAACTACTAACTGCGTGTGTGTGTGCGTTCAAAAGTTCGCTTTTCATCCGCTTATCAGAATCCGTTGATCGAAACACACTCGACGAGTTCAAATACTATTTTACACGTTAAATTTTGTGCAGAACTACATTACAATTTCTATAGATTGCTAACAAAAGCACTACATAATCCAGAGGGAATTATCAATAGCCTTTGATATAAAATGTCTGCAATATATTAATCTAACATCTAAATGGCACAGACCACTGATATTAAAATGGAGCTTAAATAAATTGTCTGTGAGACTGCCAATTGGATGCAGCTGGCTCAGGACAGCGTGCAGTGGAGTGACCTTGTGAAGAATTCTACGAAACTTTGGGTTCCATTATAACAAATAACATTTTATTATTAAGACTATTAACATATAATGAACTACTTTATTTCTCGTGTTGAATTATTAATTAGTTTATTTATTGCAAATAGTCTACAAATATCACATTTCATTGAGAGTAACTAAAGATATGATGAAATAGAAATTACTAGCATAACCTTTCAAAATAAATTAAAAACCAATACGAGATATGAAGTAAGGTAACAGGATATTGAAAAACAGAGCATACACAACAAGTCCTTTGCTTACAAAGGAACGGAATATGTGTAAGATGAATATGAAGTCCGATGACCACACAATATTGCAATTGGAAAATATCTTTAAAAATAGTCACTTGTAAAATTAGACAAGTGAGAGGACACTTAACTCTTCATGGTCCAAATGTAAATCTCATCTGAGGAAAACAAATTGTAAGGACGGAGGCTGGATGAATGAGGTCAGGATTATTACTTACTCTGTCTTTAGCGACACCTCAGCTACAGGAAACTCCTTCCTTACAATTTGTTTCACTAAATAATGAACCGTGGTCTGCGTGCCTGCCACTGACAGATTCGGGAAGTGTAGTTTGACCCAATGAATCTCAACAAAAAATTTATGAATCATCAGTGACACCTAATTTTAGAAGCTAATGTTGCGACCGAGTGGCCTATCGTTCCTACTTCGTAGTCGGATGGTTTCAGGTGAGAATTTTCGGGCGGATATCGGCTATGCCAATTCATGATTTTTCAAGGTATTGCTCCTGTATCCCTTCCAATTCCCTGTTCTTTGATCATCCTATCATCAGACGCTGTGTGATCTGAGCTACTGATAACATTATTTCAGAAACCACACATAATAATAATAATAATAATAACTCATAATTTTATGATATTCATGAAGGCAAATGTAAAATACGCAAGAACTTATCAATCAATACACATATATTTTAGCTTATTATTTCGATGTTTTTAACACAAGGTAATTGCGAAAATGAAATACTCAGTTAAGAAAGTTATGTTAAACTCAATATCGTTTCAGGACTATATAAAATCTTGAAGAATGCAGAAAATTCCAGAATCAGAAAGACATAAAATCACTATAATTCCGTCCATCACGTGTGATTACGTGTTAGAACTATCCACATTCTGTACCTACATTACTTTGTGTCTCCACAATAAAAACATCTTTAAATGAAAATAGCAAACAAAATTGTCCTTTGAGATTTCATAGTCATCCGCTATGTTGTGTTTAGAATCAGACTGTTCAAGTTGATACGGTTATATTTCAACATCTAACATCTCGATTTAACCAGAAGATGTAAAGTACTTAGCTGAATGAAATATGTTTCCATCGAGAAACTGAAATTCAATGGAAACTCAGACGGATATTATTCATTATAACACAAATAATCTACGCTCTTCTCCTTACACTTAACAGCATCTTTCAGCGTATCCGTGCACTATAAGTGAATCTTCTAGAACTGATATATTTTAGTAGCCTATAAATTATAAGCACTAATGGACCCAGAACTTTGCAGAAAGCAGGACTCTGCTTCAAGTATAGTGCACCATTAAGTCTATCACGATCTGCAAACATAGATTTTCCCCTCATGAGTTATAACCGTACTACTGCAATAAAATGAGGTTGTGTTCCTCAAAATGTGGCCCAGGAAACCCTTCAGAATAGAAACAGTACATTCCTTTAATATCCTTAACACTCACATACATTTATAACATCATCAATTACTACAAATATCAAAGCATGTCTTACAGAAGTGCTTTGTGAAGGTATGGGTGACACCAAGTGGCGGAATTTTGAGAACTGAGAAAGGATTTCGTATATAAAAGTTCAGTCCCTACCTCATAGAAAACAGAACGCATCCCTATTACAAAGATCAGTTAGTTAATTGTATTTAACGAAATAATTGCAGTGTCCTTGGATCATATAAAACTCACAAACACACTTTGTATGTAAAACCGATAATTATCGATTGTTAAGCAGGTGGTAATATAGTTATCACTGGGCTTTAAGAAGTGAAGACTTAACTAATATTTTCTCGCACGAAAATGAACGTTTTCCTCCAATTTCTCAACTTTATTTCGATGGTTGAAAAAAGAAGGTACTTTTTATGAAACACTGTGTACCTACTAACTTCACAGTCAGTTGTCCAAAATTAATGTACAGCTTTATGTCTCAAGACTAATTAATTAGCCTCTTAAGTTTCTGGAATAAATTTATCAAGCGAGCCACTCATCAAATTTTACAAAGAACGAGTATGTTTCTGGAAAACTTGCGTATCACAGTCGCCCAAAATTTGCTGATACAGTGTGGGACCGTCGAGGGAGCGTCGGTTAGGGGAGGACCACGCGAATTCACCACAAAAGTTTTATTTTTTCTCTCTATTTGTAAGCCGTGTGTCTATTTCGCTGGCTGTACTCGACTTGATCTGTCACGGTATAGTTTACGAGTCTACTGCCAACAATTTGATAGATGTTTTCTGACTAAGTTTTTGTCAAACCACCATAAATTATACTCCTCTTATTTATAACATACCAGCTTCGTTAAACGTGTGCATTTCTTTATAAATTGACTAGTCGAATATTCGTATAAGAAAATTCTGACAAATGCTTACAGGAGGTACTGAGTTTAAATCCTGGCTCGATAATCGACTATAGAATTCGAGGTCCTTCGTGGTTTTACTCAATACCTGCAAGAAAATTCCGGGAAACCAGAACAGCTTCCTACAACATTATTTTAATTGAATCAATCATCCTCTCATTCAATGCCGTAGAGTCTAAGCTATTGATAGTGTTGTTAAACATAACAAGAGGTAATTGGATAATTTTAAGATTACTTAATAAATCTGTAGCTACACAGCACAGTGTATATGTGAACATAAAATATAATTAAAGAATGCATACAGGAAGTGGGATTCGAAACCGACATTGTCAGCGTAACAAATTAATAGCCACAGCTACGAGACCGGCAACGTAAATTACCTCCTTTCTTTGTCAAACCTCTGCCTAGGAGAGTTTTATTTATTTTATTGTAGTTGTGAAGTTGGTTTATTGTTGGTGCTTCAAAGCTGACGGGGAGATATGAAGCCGAGTAGAAAGGAACTCAGAAAAATAAAGGATTGGACGAAATGAAATTCTTGCTGCTCAAAAATAAATATAATTACAGTGAAAAATGAAAATATCAGAGAAAAATATTTACTGCAATAAAAAGTACGTATAGACAAATAGACTAATCGTTTTAAAAAAAAAGCAGACGACAAGCTGCTGTTGTGACGAAACGGTACACTGAAAGTCGAGAGGTTTAAGGTTCGAATACCGACTAGGTAACAAGTCATCTTGTATGCAGTTTGTCGTATTTTCACCTCAGACTCCGCTTATTACCTTAAAATACGACCCGACCCTTCCTTCAAAATCCTTACCTGTTCACATTTATAAACAATAAATATCACGTGATATTTCAGGTTCTGACGGTTTCGAGTACTAACATGAATTTATTCTCGGTTCTGGGCCGTGTAGTCTAGTATAAGTAGTTTACTGATGTTTCGAATGTTCTTACTGCCTCCATCATCAGGGTGACCGCCCTGAAGACAGCCGTCTTCCACAAATTATGCAATTATAACAGCGTCTTTAAACAACTGGATGATAAATTAATCATAAAACGACGTAAGTGATCATAGCTAATCATGGATACATTTAAGGCAACAAAGAAAAGCACGATACAATTCTTTTTAAGAAGAGGGAGCCACTCGAGATGTTTTTGGGATGCAACCGGACGTTTCCAGAATATGTCTCCAATCTTACAGCCTGGGATAACTTGCTCGGTTCTTACGCTATGCACTATTTTTCCACGTAACCCGACCAGTGCCAGAGTTTATCGGCCTCACAATGAATGACACGACCAAGTCCACTCAAGTGTGTAAGAAAATCCGCGTCAAATGTACTGGAGGCACAACGCACAGCTCTGCGATGCTGCGTCACGGGTTAAAAATCACCCACCCGCCAAATTTTCTTTGCATTTCAACCCCCCCCCCCCGCCCCGGTTTGCATCACGTATTACAGAAAACAGGATTTTATTCACACAGAATCCGGTTCAACTGTTTGGTGTTATTTGAAATACACACCAAGGCAGTAAGCAGTTATGAATCTTTCTCAAGGCATCCATCATTATACAGTAAAACCCCTCTAGTTGGACACCCCTATATCCTGGACACCCCTTTATATTGGACACTTTTAATTGGAACCGGCGAATATCCTATAGTTTTACATGTCCACAATACCCTATATCTTGGACACCCCTTTTGTTGTAAGTTGGACAGGTTCGTGCACTTAACTTCGATGCTTTTCAGGGAACGTTTTTCAGTTACATATTTTGTTATTTTGAATTTCTGACTGATGAATGCCTCCTCTCTGGAGGATTGTCTTATGGACATTGAACCCAGCATTGGAATGCATTGCAAGTGTTTAACCATTCTTTTGCTGAACCCTTAACTGGACTACACTATCGCAGAAGACACAGTTTTAACTCCGCTTGCATTTGAATTCAGACTGCGTTAACAGAAATGAAATTTTTGTTTTTGCGATGGGGAAGTGAAAATTAGTGGAATTAACTTTAGAAAATGTTATTGAGGCTGGGTTGTAATGTGCAATGCATGGGAGTGGGCTTCAAAAGATTATTATTAATATTATTGTCATTAATTCTTAATTTAAGTAAGCCTACAGCAGTTAGTGTATGTAAGTAAATAGACTATATTGTCATTAGACCACAATCTGATATTTCTCTTTCCCTCTATCTTGGACACCTCTGTAAGTTGGACACATTTTCGTGGAACCACAAGTGTCCAACTTAGAGAGGTTTTACTTTAATAGCGTTTTCACGTTTTAACTCAGTTCTTCCAGGCAAATATCGTTGTACGATATTAAAATAAGCCTTACCCCTTCCTTCCATAACCTTTCAGTTATTCGTAGCTTAGCCATCGGTTCTGTTTTAAAGTATAAACACAGTAGTTAATACCGCGATGTTAAATAAACAATTCGAAAGTTATAATCCACTGATTTCATTTTATTCTATAAACTATAATAGATAACACAGCGTCGTTAAATACACAAAGACATAAGCAACATTAGAGATGTATACGACAAAGAAAATTGACATTAACTTACTTTCAAAAGCCGAGCATATAAATTATGCAGAAGTCACAATTTTTCCCACATAAAATAAATCTGTTAAAAGATTCTACTATAACGCAGTTAACCGCCCAAACAGCGCGTCACAGAAAATCGATTTAGACATTTGTATAGCTACCATTGGTACATTCTCACAATTCAGTTTTATCAACGTTCTGAACATTTCTCGTCGCATTATTTCCATTTATTTATTACGAAAGCCGGTAAACGTAAACACGTTCACTTTCTTTAAATATCATTTCTGCAGCGATATTACAGAAAGCGATGGATCGATAATATGAATCAATTTTAATCACCTGTGTAAAACTTTAGAAACTGAGTTCGATCTCTTGAAAAATTTCTTGCAATTTAGATAGTTTTGTTTTTTCCTCTAGAAATTTAAATTGCATTTTCTTGTGAATACATTTGTAAATACTCGTCACAAAACAACAGTTATTTTTACTCATGTAGGAAAAGATGGTATATATATATATATATATATATATATATATATATATATATATATATAGAAGCATTAATATTGCCTTCCATCATCATTTGCTGAAATGTGAACCAGACTTCTGAATATAACTTTAGAAATCCCTGTTTTAAATGTTAATATATCTAAAAATTTATTTTATTTTTGAACAGGATGTTACAATTACATCAAGAACTGAAATGATTGTCGCAAAAATAATTTTATATCATAAATAGTTGCTATATCTCGCTGTAAAAATCTTACTGTCACATATATAAATGAAAAAATTTACAAACATAGTAAATTCGGAATACAGCGGGCTACTTAATTTTCTGTCCTTCATTTATGATTCTTACTTAAACCTTTTAAAGCCGGCGGTCGCCTAAAAATACTTAAGAATTCATTCCGTACCGCGAAGAAAACACATCTCTTCACTATGACAAAACTCATCTGGCAAATGCTGATTAAAAATAATCCCTATTTACGGTAAACGTTATTCAAACTTATAAAACAGACAAACCAGAACTGAATCTGTATTTTAGACAGAATATCCTACTTAAAGGATTCAGTTCTTTCGGGATATTTTCGACTAAGCGAGAATTATAAATACGCGTGGGGCCCAAGTCAGCGTGTGACTTGCCCCATCCCCAGCGCAACTTGCAGCCGACAGAGAATTAATGCCGTGGTCTGGCAGACTGCTACATATTTATGGTGCGGGGGGGATGCCCTGCGATTCATCGTATGTCCGTTAATGACGTATTACTGCACCCACAGACAATGTTCCGGAGAGAAAATGTCCCAGACAAGAGTGGGAAAGAGTGTGAGGTCAACTCGTATCTCCATGTTCCAGAGAGTCACAATTATTTCGTGTTATTTACACTTCCTGGGACATTAAGGTATATGAAAAGCGCCAGGTTCGAATCTCGACAAGATTCTCATCAATATTATAATATATATTATTTAAATCTTGTCCGTCTAATCACAATAAATTCTTATTAAATATTAAAATATTACAATAATTAACATTTAAAATTTAAAATATTAAATGATGTTCTTTATCGAAATATTCGATTTACATTAGACTATTAGAATATTTCGATAAAGAACATCATTTAATATTTTAAATTTTAAATGTTAATTATTGTAATATTTTAAAATTTAATAAGAATTTATTGTGATTAGACGGACAAGATTTAAATAATATATATTTATTATATCACAATATGACGCAACTTTACCATCTCAATATTATAATAGTTATTAATAGACAGACTATTTTTCATGCATGAAACCTGCCCGAATTTAATAAAACAAGATATTAAAAACATGTGCGTATCAATAATATATATATTTTATAATGTTAACTATTTTACCAACATGGCGATCGCGTAAAACGTCTGACGGGACAAAATCTAGCATCAACAATTTACAATACTGAAATTCGTTTTGAGGACTGCTCTGACGTATACTGAACATCGTTAAAGTCGCTTTTAAAAAAAATGTATAGAAATTTAGTTACATACCATTTTCGCTTCATGGTGACAATTTATATCTAGCCTTAGATAAAAAGTCGCATTTGATGTGATGATGATTATCTACACGCTCTGTATGAAAAATTTAGTTTTCATTTTGAATGATGGTATAGAGAAACATCTACCTTTGATTTCTATTAAATTCTTCGTGCTTGATATAGTCACTGTAAACAGGCGTATATCAGCAGATTCTGTATAAAACATTTGTTTTTTATGTATATATATATATATACATATATATATAATATTAGAGACAGATTTACAAAAATCGCATGAAATTATTTTGTTGAAACTTACAAACTTCAGCATCACTCGACAGTTTAAGATTAGGTCCTTCGTTGAGTCTATTGTTAGCACTAGTTATAAATAATAATAAATATTTAAATCTCACTGGCATTCAAAATTTCAAGAAAATGGTATATTACAATGTTTTCCCATACTTTTTAGCTTCAGATAATTTTCTATTATAAAAATGCATATTTATTCATGACATAAAATAATCCACTGAATCAATCACTTGTTAAAATCTATTATTTACTTTATTAAATTATAATAATAACAATAATGAATCAAGGCTGTGTTACTGGCATCATTAAACTTATACATGCTGGATAGTCACTGACATTTAGGCTTACACCAATGATGAGACGTTCGATTCGTTTAAAAGATTACAGAAGCGAGAATCAACCCTCATGATAGGGCGTTCGCTGTCGAAGGAATTTAATTGTCCTTTTAACGTTCAATGATGGTAGAAGATTTATTACCACATTCATTGTATTCAGTTATTATTCAACGGGGGGATCCAGACAGTTAGAGAAAAATGTTCTCTCCCACTGAACGGAAAGGCAAGTTCTAAACATTCCTTGCACGCAAATCAATCTACGTCAGCGGTGAGGGACACTGGCTACAATACGACAAGCCTGAGTTGATGTTTGATTCTGTCTCCTGTCAGAATGGATATGTACTAGAAGAGAAAATTGGCAGCTCTATTCAGCTAGCAGCTGTGAATTTCCTGCTCTCAATAGCAACGAATGTTTCATGATGGACAACGTGTGTATTTTTATTTGTACGAGTCTGAAACTGGGGTTCTTACATTAAACTGAGGATGTTTAAAACGGTTGAGGGGGTGTCAGCAGACTATTTTAGAACACGAAGGAGAAATTGGTGGTTAAAACTGCATATCAAAATACACCCTTCAAATAGTTTTGTCAGCTGAAGACAGCAAATACATTTTTATCAACAACTAAAGATTACTTACGTTTAATCTAACGCGATAAATGAGAGTAATATAAAATACGTAGTTGTTAACAAATGTAATTGCATAGAAGTACTGGAATAAACATGATCAAAAATAATATTTGGGGAAATACAGAAGTCCCAGGATTTAAGTTTGTGGTCTGGAGCTTGTCAGTGCACAGAATGACTGAAATTTTCGTGATAAATATCGTAATAAATTAAATTGGTGCATTGGGAAAGTTTTCTGTAAAAATACGAGAAAGTGATTATATCAGAAACTGCGTGATATAACGTCTGCATTAATTCTGAAATACGGAACTGAGCCCTGGACACTGAGACCCCCGCCACTAACAGAAAATAGAGACAGCAGTTACTAGACGTCCTGTACAATTTTTCGCTACAAGCACAATTTTGTAAAGCAACGTTCGTAAGAAACTTGGGAATCCCACTAAAAATAAAGAATGTTTATTTGTCCTTGAAACTGGCCATAATTGTGTAAGCTCTGCTTGGACGTCTTCGTGTTGTACTCCACGTAAAGTAATACGGATAATTTACCTTCTAATGATGATAACGTGGAGGAGGGAAGGATAGAGAAGAAACGTGTCAAAAGAGATCAAGGGTGCCGACTGGAGAAGAGATTAAACAGGATCTTCCGAAATTATGGACTGGACGCAGCTGTCACAGAATTGTTGGTTTTTTTGTTATTACGGAGTTTAACATGCGGACCAGTAAACGAGTAAAGTAGCGACTTTTTGCCTTCATTTGGCTCTCGAATTGATGATAATAATTAAATAATCATTTGAAGTAGACATGTAAACATTTTATATGGAGACGGACCACGAACACCAAAAAAAGCACATAAACCGTCGCTTATAAAGCAAAAATTTATAAAATGGCAAAAGCACAGTACTTTGATGTTATGCTCGAAAAACTTAAATAATAAATTAATATTAATAATAAACAACGTACAGATAACCTTGAGCAATAAAAAATTCCGGGTCGACCAAGATTCAATATTATAAACGCTCATCGTCCTGATGATGGAGGCGGCAATGACCTCTGAAACGTTGGTAAACGTGTACCACACAACACGGCGCTACAACCCAGAACACAAGCGATGAAAACCTCAAATCCTACTTATGAACGCTAGGTTAAGTTTCAAAGTTCTCTAACGAAAGTCTACGTGGATCAATCATTAAGATCAGTATAACCAAAGAAAAATGTATTCTTACCTCTGTTATGAAATTACTAAGAAATTAATATGGTTAAATATGCTTTGTGTTAGCTTTTTTAAGCTTTTAGCACGTTTATTATCGGTGTTATTGTACTTTCGACCATTTTACAAGTTAGTGTTGAACTACGTTTAGAACAACCACAAAACGGTCATTATTAGGATTACTAAAACCTTACGAAATCTATTGCACATCTTCGATGCAAATAATAGTAATTTATTTCATTTTGTCGATGATAAAATTATGTATAAAACATATATAATACGTTAGTGTTATGTTTTCCATAATAGTTGCAAAAATTGAAAGAAATGTAAGTCCTTTAATAGCATAATATTAGTAGGCAAAGCTCGTGCTTCAATTAGGCATAAACAGTAATGTTCAACCGTTTAACTGGAGGTCTTTCAGTCACGTCGGGCATTTAAATAAGACGTGTTGCCTGAAAAGACTTCTTCACAGTCCCGAGTACTAGCCATAATAATTTACCACTCTAAATAATGACTTAAAATTGATGGTGGTATAAAATAATAAATCTCTTCAAACACAATGTCCATCACTTTAACGACTGCCTGTTTTACATTACCATTAATGGTAAAATGTTTACGTGAATTATTATCACACATATCAGTCGGTCGACTCATTTGCAAAAGTTCATACTCCGTATGCATTGTTTATCAACAAAATTTGTAATTCATTCCGTCACTTACAGAACATTCAAAGAGTGTAATTTCGTAATAAATAACACACAAAGAAAAGGCTGAGAAATGCATTCAATTCGTTCATATCGCATTTTCACGACCACAAACCTTTCATAATCTGATCGAGACTTGAACTAGGTACCCTTCGGAAGAGGTCAATACCCTTGACACAAGACCAAATTAGCGTCTCGCACGCGCAATGTGTGTTTTTCTGTTTCGTGTTAGACACTTTCTACTTACACCGTACGAGAAAATGTTTTTTTTTTTCAGACGCTAATGATTAAACAGGATTTTCTTCTCTGCAAGATTATACTTATAGAAAAGTATGGATCGAATATTAAACTTTGTCTGGTATTCGAAGGGAATAGAACAGAATGCTAGAGGAAATATATCGACCTAAGAGAGATGAAACAAGAAAAGCCTGCAGAGAAAACACCTTCACATCGCACGTCCTTCAATAAATACAGGGTGTTCAAATTGAAAAGAATAAGCCGGGACGAACATATGGATCTGTCATGACTTACGTAGTTGCAAAGTTAAATAACGCAACGATCAAACAATGAAGCCACTGAAATTTCAAATTTTAAAATTTATATTTTTAATTTATTTTCTAGCTCGAAATGAGTTCTGTTCATAATACGATTAATTTTTACTTCGAATTGCGTGTACTACATACATGTTAACATTAATGTAGTAAGTACAATATTCAAATGATATCAATCCATTTTAAAATATAACAGGGACTTTTCATATAATTCAACAGGACCTCATCATTAATTTAATATCGTGCAAGACCGAAATACCCATGATTTAAGTTAATCTTAGTCTTGAATGTTCCCAGATGTGTGATTCAGAATAACATGATTTTAATATTCCACGTAACACATTCACTTAATGTTTCTTTACATATTCATTGTTCTTCTAATTGTAAAATTTGTCCTGGTATAATAACATGTTATAAAATTTCGCGCATATCTTCGGAACCAAATGACGTAATATAATTTGGCAAAACTCAAATACATTTCTTCCTACAGATAAGTCTGGACTAGTCTCCAGTCTGTGCATAGTTTGTGACTTAGCTTGTAAAAATATAAAATAAAAGGAAGATGCAGTTAATAAAATTCCTTATAAAATTTCCAGAGGTTTCACATCCAGAGTCTTAAAAGAAACGAGACATGTCTTAGAAACAAAACCAAAATTCTTCCCATAAAAGATAATAATTCTGTGAGACAAGCTAATTAAAATGGACGGTGGGACAATGTCTTGTCAACAAGACAAAAAATTAAAAACAGCCTCATATAACACCAGTGCCGCAAGAAACAATGTTATTTTATTAACCTTCTAAATATTACACCTGACGAAGTATTTCAGCGCACGAAAAATAAACTGATGGTCTACTTTAACATGCATGGTGATATGTTTTTATTATATGAATGCGAATTCAGATGGGGATAAGATATGGAACGGAAATAAAACGAGAAAATGGGTTGAAAAGGCTGTAGGAGAGCGGAAACAGCATGCTCGCTGACTTCCTGACATTGCAAACTGAAACAAATTGTGACGTCACTTCATCTCCCTTCGTTATAAAAAAAATATAAAATGTAACGCGATTTCTGAAGCCTATACCTAGTAAAGTTACGAGGAGAATCGCGGATAGGGGCGAGAAAGGAATACGAGGAGGAAAGGACTGAAAGGGAAATGCAATCTCTGCTCAGACCGGTTATAACTTCCTCCCGCACCATTTCTGTCATCTGACAAATGACGAACGATACGCGGACAGACAGATATTGCATTACGGGCCAAGTCTGCTTCGTTATGGCTGACAGCAGGCTCGTGGTGATAGCCCTCTGGTAGCTACGTCGCGAAACTGCTCTGTTTTAAATCGCAACACACTGTACCTTGCGCAAATCTGAGTCATAGTAACTCGTAATTCCCTTATTTATTCATCCGACTAATTCTGCATCAACATTGGCTGAAATTAGCCTACCGAAACAATTTTGAGTTCAGTTCGTTTGTCTACAGTCACGTCCCAAAGAACAGCTCTATCTGTGACTTAGGAGTGTATCTACTCTTTTGAGAACTAGCTAGAGGCTTATTGTCCTTACGCACTGCATCGAACCTGACGACTGGATGTGAGGCCAGTTCTCACACGAAAGCAAACAAACACTTTCACTTTCCATGTTACGTTACATTATGTTAAGTACACTACCGAACATATCATTTAAGGGAACAGCGTTCAATATATTTTTACATTAAGGAGTTAAAGTACGAACTGCCAATACAGAGCATACATATATTTTTAGAACAGTAAAACCATTCAAAAATCCCCACGGAAATTCTGTAGAAACAGCAGAACATTTTCTGACATAAACCACCATTTCACATGGAAATTCAGTAACATAACGCAAAAGTTGGACAAATTCGATAGACGGCTTGGAACAGAGAATCAATAGTCAATTAGACCTACATATTCGAGCCTTATTAGTTCTATAACTATACAGCACAGTAAAAATAAATAAATTTCCTTAAATATAAAACTCAAATAAAGAGAGTGACGATATAAAATAATTCTATATCTATTTTAAATTTCGATTTCTTGTTACGTTTCTCGAAAAGCAGCCCTGGAGTGAGCCATGGAGATAGAGACAGCATGTTCCTATAAAAACGTTTGTGTTTACCACCAAGTTTACATCGCGTTAACAACGAAAATACCAACATCTACTTCGCTTTTAATACTGCAGTCCCTTGTAAGAGATGAGTTAAAAACTAACTTTAAAAGCAAAGAAAAATTGTTTCAGAATATAGAAAAGCGTAAAATTATTCTTCAATTCAATCTTAAATCAGTCGTTTAGGATGGACAGTGATACGAGCATTGGCTTCTTAAATTCAGTACAATAACACAGAAGGAGGGGAGCACCCCCACATAAGCCTAAGTTTTATATTTCAAAGAGACAAAGACGTCTTCTCATTAAGATACATATTTCTGTTATGTGACGATACTTAAAACAGATAAGCCAGAGCAATTTTGTCTTCTCATTTGCAAGTTGCTTGAAGTTAAGAGCTCCTTCCAGTTTCTTATTTATACTGTAATATTTATATTTCATTTTTCATCGCATAAAAGAATATTCTGTCTTGCGTGTTCTTATATAGTTCAGTAAGCTCTTCACTAGACAGCAATTCTTAAGCATACAATTTTCTAAAAAGCGGAGATGTATCCCAGTTTATTCCCTTTGTCAGGCAATGCCTGAGAGGAATGATGGGAATGAGGGGAATGATGATGGGGAATGAGGGTACTCGTTAAATTGCTGCTGGGATGGCGGGTTTATTCAAATCCTTGTATTCAGTGTGAGATATCAGAAAGAGACGCGAACAATATAAACAAGTCTACGTAGTAACATTTGTGAGCATTTAAAATTGGTTCTAAAGGGTTCCGAAGATGCTGTGTTACCGTTAGTGTTGCTGGATTGCCCAATTTCCTGAAAAGAATACAAAGTTCCGGAAACTTCGCCAGTTTCTGTCTTCCGGCTAAAAGTTGCGCAGTCCAGACGATGAGGTTAACCGTTTCTAATAACCCAAGTAGGGACTCCCCAATTTTTCACCTGAAGACGGAATTATATCCTGTCTCCGAAACGTTCAGAATACTGGAATTGGAAAAGTCCAGAAATCCAACAAATACTAGTTTAAATTTGGCTTCTATTTCAAGAATTTAAATGTTTTAATGAGTTTTACTCATCGGCTATTAAATGAGAAGTTGAATTTTTTAATCACAAAGCATTTAAAATTGTTGTATGAGTGTTTTAAATCTAAAAATTGAAAGCTTTACATAAAATTAACTTTTTTTAAAAAATTTAAACATCGCAGAGCGTATATACTACAGTATCCATACTAACGATCACGCTGATGATGATGATAAAAATAATAACAATTAGAATAATAAATTATAAAAATTACGGCACTTACGGTTCTAACATAGTAAGAACAATAACAATACATAAGACAAATTATTGTTGCACACAGCTTCTCTTACCTTGATAATGTCCCCTTCACTCAGTATTACACATTGCTGCCACAAACGAGGTCGCAACAATCGAGTCCATATCCTGCAACTGAAATACCATAACGTTACTTTATTTTAAGGATTAGTTTAAAAATATGCTTAAATAAACTTGTATGCAGATACGTACAATTAAAAAAAGCAGTTTGGTGCTATTTAGTCATACAGCAAGACCATGTTATAAAAAGTTACGCATACATTTAAAGCCATTTTGCAACTATAAACTTCTCACTTTGCTGTAGATGACAAGAAAACAAGTTTAAATTGCAGAATAAAATATTCACCATGCAAAAACCTTTCTCTTAATTTTGTAGTGTTAATAACGGTTATTCATTAATTAAAATATGGGAATCCTACGTCATAAAGGTAGCATAGAACATTACATTCAAATTATTCAGAATTTCATTGTTTAAGTAGGCTTACGCCGAATTTTTATTTCAGTTAACATTTTTAATAACAGAAGACAGAAATCTTCATACTCACCGCTGTGAAAACCTCAAATCATACAATGTTTGTGTGTTAGGGTTTGGGGCTGATTGCCCCAACAAAAATCTCTTTCTTTTAAATACCGATAAGAGCAGAATAACCAATCTGGGTTTTTTTAAGAATTGGTTTCCTTGCGCTGGTTATTATCTGGCTTCAAGTTACCATCTCAACAAGGACTTGCCTTCAGAATTCAATTCACTTTATTTCTCTTATATTTTCATTTGTTTTCTATCAGGACAGGCAACCTGACACTGCCCATTGGCGAACGTAAGCCCTGGAGACTTTCTCGTATCAAAACAAAAAAACCATCCGATTGAAGATAAACAATATTCTGAAAAGGATTGTGTTGATCCATGAAACCAATGAAATTGTCTTTGCCTCGATTTAAAAAAAACTCCATAACATTGCCGGCGCGTGCCACCTTGAGGCAAGATTACACATTTAACACACACATATACATGCATTATTACCAAATTACACTTCAAAAATAAATATAAACTATGAAGCAGTGAACATTTCGAATCAATCAGACATATATGAACTTAACTTACACAGCATTTCACCAATTTGGAATACAAAGTCAAGCATCTTTGAATCTACACCGTTCCATTTACAATCAATGCGATCGCCATGGTAATGAAGGTAGCAAGGACTTCTGAAACGTCGGTTAATATATACCAGAACTACATGACACAACGTCCCCAGAAAGTAAACATCTACAGACTCACAGAACTGAGGTCACGAAATCTCAACTGTACAGAAGTAATTACATTTCTATCCTGCATATTGAAAGAAATTAAACACACAGCACGCATTGCGTGTTTCTTTTTCAATATTTAACTCGCCGAATCCTCGAGAGATGTCTTCATGATTCGTGGATAAAGTGGGAAAACTTTTAAGCCAGTTGTATGATTTAAAAGATACAAAAATATTCCTACTTCACTTATAAAGACACAGCTCATGATTTAGGCGTTTTACTTAAGGTTAGGCAGAACATTTAATAAAGTGTCCTATTTTTTTTTTCTTAAGAAGCAACTTCACACTTCTTTAACTCGGCACTACATATAAGTGAGTGGCTAGCTTCAGGATCCAGCCACATTACTACCAAGGACCACGAGGAAACCTAGTCACTTGGTTAACTTGGCAGATGAGAATATAATATTAAATAAAGAGGGTATGAGGTTATGGACTTCATTCATTTGGCTTAGTACAGACACATGCCCGAAATTACTTGTTTGTATTACCCTGCGGTCTGCATAAACTTCAAAATATTCACATTCTAAAAATGAAAAATGTTTAACGTATCCCTATAATTATCCGTTCATTACACCACTGATCAAATTACGAGATGCGAGTGGGTGGGTGAGTTAATTATGGCACGATATTTTAATGTTTCCATAAATTAAATTATATAATTATTGAAAACTGCATACCTGCCCTCTGAAAAACGATTTCTGAAACAATAGTCTATTTTAAATCAATATTATATTTAATATCTCAGTGAAAGTGCTTCCACCACAATACAAATATTAAAAATTGTGGTAGTATTTTATTATTCAACATTTGAATTCCATAATAATCGTCTAAAATGGCTAAGTAGTTATCGATTTCTCATACGAGGCGCGTCCCAAAAGTAAGTTTCCCACTCGTCCCACAGCTAGCAAACCTTATATTGCGCGAAGCGACTGTGCGTACGTGATAGAGCAATGACGTAGCATGGCACATGCACTAACGGCACTTCCCGCGTTCTCACAGTAGCATCGTTGCAGCTGTTGAAGATGGAGGTTCTTATTCCAGCTCCCGCCGACTGTGAAGTGCGGTCAGTGATAGCGCTAGGCCGCACACGGCTCGACGGACAGCAAGTCTCATGCAGGAGTTCAGCTGGGAGGTGTTTAATCATTCACCCTACAGCCCGGACCTCGCTCCCAGTGATTTCCATCTTTTCCTACACCTCAAGAAATTCCTGTCCGGTCAGCGTCAGCGTTTTGAGAATGACAGAGAGGCGGAGATGGTTGTCACACAGTGGTTCCAATCCCAGGCGGCAGACTTCTACGACACAGGTATTAAAAGTTGGTCCCACGGTATGACAAATGTCTCAATTCCGGTGGCGAATATGTTGAAAAATAGCTGGACACTTGCTGTATCTGTTGCAATAAATATTTCCATGAAATTGTGTTTTGTTTCTGTAAACGGCCCCAGGGAAACTTACTTTAAGGACGAGCCTCGTATAATAGCATGACCAATGGATCTACTGGGTAAGAAAATCTACTTTCTGGTAACTAAAGAGTACAAAGTGAGGTTGTATTTGCTTGGAAGTAACACAAAAGTGGAAATAAATTATAATTCTTATCTTTGGCACTACACAGTGACGTAACCTCTATACCAAGCTGTCGTATGGGAAAATAGTAATTTTCCCAGCTGAAATTTTGTCTTGATATAAGATTCGGTTCTGTTATAGCTTATTTATCATGGTTCTCTACAAGATATTTTTAAGATTGGAGCATTTCCAGTGAAACACTCCGAATGAAATAAAAGAGGAAAATATTTTGAGTAAGGCAAGGCAGAGTGATTTGGAGGAGGGTCAGATGAAAAATACGGTAGAGACAGCGGAGTATTATAGATTAGACAGGAGAGTTGTGTGGTCAGGTCGACAGATGGGTGGGCGCAGTGAGACAGTTGTAGCAACGATGGAACCTAAAGACGTATTGAGAAGCTAATTTGGATGTCGGCCAACCAGCAGAATCATCTTTCCTTCTGGAGTTTCAGATCCAGAATAAGATATCGCAGGGGATTTGTGGCACTAGAAGACAAGTAAGTCGGAGGGAAGTGTTCAGAGTGTAACATAACACGAGGGGGGCAGATATAGGATGTAACGAAAAAGACGATCTCACACATTCTGTTCAGTTGTGACCCTGATAATCGAAGATGAATATTATCAGGTACTGTTAATGCCTAAATAGGCTAAATTACCAGGCTATGAAATTAAAAGAAGGGAAAACAACAGGCAGATATTTCATTGTGATGTGTAACCGGTATCGTCCTATTTCTGTTTAGTGTGGTACTTATTTAGCAGACTGTACGTATTTCACAGCGAGGAATCCATCCTTAAAACATTGTAGAAAACTTAATATTATCTTACATACTTTTACCCCGTGTAGCTTTTACTAATAGGATTTTAATTCACACTTCGAAGCAGCTAAAATTCAAATTATAATTACAATTCCCGCCTGATACAATAATGTGTCGATTGTAGACAGTAAATCCGTATAGTTTTTGGTGTTGTTACCGACGTTTCGGAGAAACGTATCTTTCTTTTCCAGATTCAAATTAATGATAGTGATATGGGTTTTACAGAATCCTGACATCAAAAATTCGACGTTGAACCACAGCACAGTATTTAACATGATATCGACATTAATTTCAATCATATAAGAGTAATTATAAAACTAGCTTATATCCGTTTCGATGGTAATTTGCAGGGAGAGGCTAAATTTTTCGCTTCCAAGGGAAATGCGTAGTATTAAATTTCCGCTAAATTGGAATAAATAATCAGTTGTGAATTCTACTATCTGTACATCTCCTATAAATAAACAGTTGAATGTGCAATTAACTGTACAGGCCAATAATAGACCCAAATAATGAGTGTAATGCAGGACGTTTTATGTAGGGATTCCTGACACCACTACAGAACAGTTATGTTGGAAATCTTCCATTGTCTAAGGTTTGTTATGAACGACGTTTCGAGAGTTAATTTTTGTCCCGTCTTGAGGTGACTAGTTCTCGTTATAATCAGGAGGACCAAGGATGTCTGGCGTACAATTAATAATGATCTTTTTCGAAATGTTCTTTGATCAATAAGACTGAATTCAGATCATCTGTTCCGGGCATTATTCACAGACAGCAGAGCCAATCCGTCCTGTCTGTAGGCGTTAAGTTCCGTCAACTTCAAGAGGGAATAAAAATTGCATAAAGCTGAAAAAAACGCATTTTGAAGACGAGTCACAAAAATTTCGGACATAATATCCATCTTACGTGCATATTAAGTATTAAAGCAAGCTATATCCATGATTACAGATAGAGCGAATGCTTTTGAAAGATTTTCTTCAGAGGACGTCGCCGTTTTGTAAGCGCACGCTTTCAAGAAATAATGCTACCACTTAGAAACACGACGCAACATGAATCCGGGATGCATAATTCAAAGCAGCTATTACTCACACCATTCCGATTTTTGATAGAAAATTTTCAGAATCTCGGACTGCTACAGTGAGAAGTTAGGGATAAGGACGGCAGCCGAGCTGTCTACAACAGCAGTCGTTTCCCTTCTCGACAGAATATTGCATCATTTTATGCACAGTACAGTACATGCAAATCTTTCCGCCCTATCCCAAACCTTGAAAGCTTATAACAGCATGAAAATTACTTGTTCTTGTGGCTGGCTTTTTGTGGGTGTTCACATGATCTCTTGGCACATGAATTCATCACTCAGACGCCGGGCTACTGAATAAATGCTCCGCTCCTATTAAAGCAAAACCATGCGTATGAATTATAGATACTTAGTGAGATTTCAGGTTCTCATGACTTACCTCCGGGATGTCACGCCCAGTAGTCTGTAGAAATTTGCTGATGTTTCAGAGGTACTTACTTCCTCCATCGTCAGGGCGATCTATTATCGTCCTGATGATGGGGGCAATAAGCACCCCCAAAACGTCGATAAATTAATACGAGAATCCACGGCGCAATATTACAGAAGTCAGTAAACTTCAATAATTGATTTTTTTTGAGTATAAGTAGCATTAACTTCTTGAACACTCAGTTTAGATTCGTTTGTAAATTTTCAAATAATGATTGGATAAAAATATTTTATTTGTATAGACACCTATAATATGGAACTTGAATGAAAGATATTTATATTACAGAAATCGGTACCATGATGGATGGATGGACTGGTGTGTGTGGAGGTATGGCTGGTTACATGGACGGAAGGATTAAAAAATGCATTTTAATTGTGGGTGTAATGGTTACAAAAATTTTAACCAGAGTAGGAATGTAATTTTGAACAATTTCTCTTAAATAAAAGAACAAATTTTGGATTTGTAAACAACGATTCCTCTAGTCCTCAAGACACAAGGACACAAAATAAATCAAATGACTGTATGTGTGCCATGTGAACGTGCAACCAAAATTCGAACAAAGAAAAGTCGCTAATATTATGTATCATTATGCACTCCTCATACCGTGTTCTCCAGAGTTCCTGCACTCAGGTCTTCGTATTGCGCGCAGAGTAAATTAAGAATTTCGTACGATTTTCAGAATAATCGTCAATCATTTCCCTATACAGAACTAACTGAAAGCTATTTCTGGTGTTTTACTTTGATGTCGGAGATGAATTTATCTACACATTAGTTCGGAGAACTTCGTGTTAATCATTTCAAAAACTGAAGACAGTTATTCAGTGGCACCGTGCCAACTACAGACGTTATAAAATATTGAAACTGGTAGTCTATGAGGAATTATGAAGTGGAAGAGATATGACAGTATGAAATTTTATGAGCCCCATCATGTTGCGTGGTAATGTTAAGTTATTGGGTTTGAAGGTAAACACTTAAAATCGACTGTGTCTTACTTTACACATTGACCTAAAATGAAACGTTAGTACAAGTTAATGTATAGTCACCAGATTACAGGACAAATTCGTGGTAAAAAGATTTCTAGCAAAGCCTTCGAGGCTGTGGCAAAATTTACATCTCCAGGAAAATACTAAGAAATCTAAAGCAGGACCGCATTCACGAGGAAGTTCAAAACACGATAAATACAGCGAAGGCTCCATTCGCTTTGGAATATTTTATTTTGACGTATCCCATATAGAAACGCATTGAACTATAATTTTACTCTACAGATGAGGAACTTTGTGGTTCAGCCTACAGAACGTAAAATTCAAGAAACGTAAATAAAATATTTAGAAATATCACTAAATTAACAATACAACATAACACTAAAAACTAAGATATTTGGAAGAAGGCAAACATTGATTCAGTAAATGAAGGAATAGGTAATTACAGAAAAGATTATTAACTCACTTAAAGAGAATAAAAATAAATGTTCAATTAAAAACGTAACAGATAATTGAGAGGGAAAAATTCTTTATAAAATTCACAGCGATATAATTTTCATTTCTTGTCATTCATTCTTCAGAGTGAAACACTGCGAAACAGAAATCTTTATTCACATTAAAGTATCAGAGATTAAATAAAAGTAGAATTAATTTGAATTTTACATTGGAAAAACTCTAGAAAGCTCTGTAAAGTGCATCTTAGTTCTGTACGTGGCCATGGCGAAAATGTAGCTTGCATATAATTTGACTTCTCGACGGATTATTGACATTTCCCCCCAGAATCAGGAATTTATCTCTTGGGTACGTCATCCAGATTGACTCAGAACAAACTCCGTTAAAGTCGCACAGAGTTCTCATTCAGCGGAGGTTAAGTTGCTACAGCTTTAAGCTCACAACTCGACCTCTTCCTGTTTAGAGGTTGTGAATGCTCGGAGAATCACCTCCACTCCACCAGACGTCTTAATGGCGTGATGTTTAAAAGCACAGAGAAAGCCTTGCGTAATTAATCTAAGAGTCTGGCCTCTACGTTGACAATAAAATATCACTGTACTGTACAAATGCTATCCAGTCCGCCATCATTTGACGTTATTTAAACTTACTAAGACTGTTCGCCGTCATAACCTCCAGGGTTTTGCAGAATCCTCGGCAGAATGATAAAAACTGAGGTCTGCTTTTCCTCTTGGATTTCTGTCAACAAGAAAAGCAACAGACTACGAGTAGAGAGAAGAAAAGAGAAGAATACGGCAAACCAGAATGGGATGACAGAAACATAGACAAGGATGAATACTATACGTAGTGCGTGGTAAAAAGGAATAGAGTATGAAAGATTCAAATAGCGTGACACACCAACAGCAGCAATACTGACCGACACAAATTAACGTGTCTAGCAAGAAGGTGAACTCGTTCACGCGTAAAGAAACTGAATACTTTATACACCAAAAACTCTGGGTTGCCTGCCTGCCTGTGTAGAACATGGTGCCTGCCACGTTTTCATACAACAAATGTATCTTTAATGCTCAACACTGACGTGACAGTCACACCATGCCCCTCCACCCTCCCCTAAAAAGACACGCCCCTCTGGCTGTCACGTACACGTGGTAACATCGCCATAACTTTTTGCTAATGACAATGTAAAGAGTGTAGGACCATAATGGCTCTCCTAGGTAAAGGACTACACCATTCAAGACTGGAAACAAATGATTTCCAACAAGTTTTCCCTCTTTAAATTTTTCCGTATTTTGTCAAATAATAGTGTTTGCTAAGGCCCAGAACTTGTGGGACACCTGGATAACATTTACGATTATGTGTGTTTATTACGTTTGATTTTGCCCGTTAATAAATTTATAATTTTATCGAAATTAAGACTGCTTGCACAAAAATTAAAATCCCATTACGTGATAAATGCAACATCTAATAAAATTAATTAAAACAGAATGTTTTTGGACATACATTTCAAGTTCTTTTTATGTAATTGCTATTGAAAATACTTTAACGGAGTCTTGAAGACTCAATAACAACAAATTCACAGAAAAATCTACTTTCATGATAGACGAAATAAATGGTTCTATAGACATACGAATTGGTCCCCAAGCCTAACTCAGATTTGATTTCAGCTCAGATAAATTGGACTGAAACTTATTTCCACCATATATATCCCTTACATAAACAACAACAAAAAAAAGCTTATGAAGGAACCATCAAGGAAATGCAACTTATTTTTCTCCACTGCAACACAAGACAAGAAGAAAGCCAGTTTCTTATGAGAAGCAAATGCAAATATTCGCATCCCTTTATATGCGTATTATGTGACTTGACACATTCCATCTTTCGTTGCTGTTAAAATGAGAGGGTGAGGAGACGGAAACAAGGAAAAAGAAAAAGTGAGAGAGTAAACGAATATAAAGAATGAGGGAAAAGAAGATAGGGAAGACAGCGACCAGGATTATAAAAAGAACTCACAAAAGAAGCGAAGAAAAGTCCTCATTAATTTCGAGAGACGCGAGTAAGGGCGGTAAAATCCCCCTTGACTTTCGCTCCAAACGCCTCCTTTTTTCACTCTCTCTACCAACTTCGAGAGTGCTTTCTCTCTCTCTCTCTCTCTCTCTCTCTCTCTCTGTGTTCGTGCATTTCTCTCCTCTCTCTCCGTGCTGAACCAAAACGGTGAAGTTGCGGTTTGTAAGGTTGCGAACACAGCTATAGGAAGACTTAATTAAAAATCACAAATTGAAATTCTGAAACCTGGCGATGTAGACGTCTCACTCGTTCAAACGGAGGAGAGGAGCGGCTTTTACATTTTTAGAAGCTCTCGCGAAAGCTACGTTCGGAGAGAACCGCTAATTACACGTATTTCCAGCCAGAGCGAAAACAGTAGAAAAATTGTGTCATTACACTTATAAAGAGACGGAATGCGAGTTGATGAGGCATTTTTTTTTTTACGTAGGCCCTAAATGCGAGGAACAGCCTGACTAATGAATGTGCAATCTGAAAATGTAAATTATGTATCTCTACTTTATTTAAATCATTTATATAGGACACGTTTCTTGTACGTAAAAAAAAACACATTTAGACCTATTTCTTATAGAAGGCTTTAAAGTTAAAATGGAATAAGTGTTCAAGCTTCCTAGATAATGACATCTGCAATCTCTCTTCTACCTCCAAGTCTAACTTTTGAGGTCACATACAGAACGAGATTCTAGACAGATTTTTCTAATTTACTCATAATACTGTTAAATCTCATTTTCCATAGTTGCTAGAATTTCGCTAAGGACGTTAACAGCGTGTTAACACCAGCCACTCTTACAATCCGTATTTACATTTCACGTATCGATGTTATTCTGGGCTGTAGCCATGTGCACTTGCAAGGTGACATGAATGTCCCTCCGATACCTACCTGCCTGAATGTCTACAAGGCCTCACAACCCAGAATTTCGACATCTTTGCCACCGTGACAACATAAAATCTTATTAGGTATACAGTTTTCCCCTTTTATTAATAATTATTGAAAAATATTTTTTATTTATAAATAATAATAATAATGTTAAATACATTAATGTGAGTTAAATTTTGTCCATATAAGGCACAATTTATTCTTTAGTTGCAATCCATTCTAACAAATATCGTTTATATTATTTTAACATCACATCTCTTTGGACGACAATCAGCTTATAAACTTAGAAGTAAAAGGACTTTTATATTCCAAGTCATCGACATACCCTACTAACATACAATGATCAGAGTTCACCTGTTCTGTGATTACAGCTTTAAAAATCCATCAAAGATTCTACATTAATAGCCTGTTTAAGTATACAAGTTTGTATGTATCGGGTTCCTAAAACAATCGTATTTTTCGAAACTTTCTCTTAGTTTCGGTATCGAATTCCGATATTATTCAAAAAGCCTAAACCAAGACTGGGATGAAGATAATAGTCTAAGTTTATGAACAGGAACATAAGAAAAATATCGGTTTTACAAACCACACTATCATAAACGTAACGAGTTTTTGCTTACGAATGTTACAGCAGACTTTAAGTGTCTCTTTCCAGTTCACAAATACTCTCCTAAGTTATCGAAATGAGTGTTAAAACAATCGGTCATTTATAACAAATCTTATTACAGAAAGATACGCAAAATAAGATAGACACATGCACATGAAACAAAATCATTTAATGCTAATTTCCTTGCCATGAAACAACAGACGTCTGCAAACATTGTCAAAATTCAAAGGTGGCTGTAATTCTATCTAAAGCAGACTAAAACCCTACCGGCGGATGGATCCACTCTAGCTCAGTGATGAACATGGCCGAACTTCGAAATAATATTTGCACTAAATATGAGATCACAGATATTTAAGACTAAATTGAGTCATTAAGAAGGGATACGACATGTTGAAAGATAATTTAATTACTTACTATAACTATTGTGCGTGCCCTTATATCTTCAGATTTTTAATAAAAAGTTAGACATTCTTTCCGACAGACATAAAAAAACTTGTTTTAAATTTTTATTTTCAAATATATCCATTGGATATTACATGAAATTATGTTTCACACTGAAAATAGGTCACTGCTAACTGAATTTAAAATGTGTATAATGGATAAATCAATATAACAGGGTGAGAAAGAATATTTATGTGCTCTTAAATGAGCATTTATGGACAAAATCAGTCACAAAATGTATCAATGAAATATACATCATGTGTAAGGAATAGCTGGGTTAGAACATTCAACATTTATCTCAAATTCAACATTAACTGTATAGTCAAAATTAAATTGAAACGAATTATGATCCAAACATTTTAGCCGTCATCGAATTGAACTGGTGTTAGTAAGACATATGTATCGTAATATATTTTTAGTATTTCTTCAGACAGTTGTTGACAAGTATCTGCACATCTAACGTTCACTTATCAATCAGAGTTTCCAGTTCCAAACTGAGCTTAATTTCAGTGTATTTTTATACTGCCATGTTGTCGGTGCACAAATTTAAATCGAAAATATTACCTTCAAAATAGTTTAATTTTTTGTTACTAAAAGTGACACCCCTCTGTCACAAATCGCAACTCCGCACTGGATCAGATAAACGGGAAGATGAAATATTCTGAGCTGGTTGGTAATATTAAAACCCCACATTTTATTTGGTTTTCAACTCTTCCTGAACGCAGTTTTAATCTGTTATTAATGTACATAACTGAACGCGTTCACTTATCAGCTCAAACAAATAATTGCCATTTCCCTCGAAACGGATGTTGAATTAAAACAAATAAGTAAGATCTCAATTTCTCGCTTTGGTGAGTATGAAGATGGCTGTCTTCTGGTTTGTAGCGCCGTGTAGTCTGTTGAAGTTTACCAACCTTTCAAAAATCCTTGTTGCCTACTCATCAGGTTCCTGGAACGTCGGTAAACTTACACAAGACATTCATGGCGCCACAACCAAAAACTCAGAAATTTTCATTTCTTTAAAGTAAATAAAAGGGAATATTTTAAAACTGAAATTGTAAGAAATACAACAGAGAGCAGCTTAACATCGCAATTATCACTGTGTCTCTTTACAAGAGGCTTCTTTCGTACATCGGCAACCACGCACTGGCAGCGTTTCTAAATTATTTTCAGTCTTTGTCTGCTTCTTATGGTTATATATTTCTCCACTTTTCCTTTAAGTCACACAATGAAACATCAAAGAGAATGCAGCGGATTAGTCTTTTGAAGCCGAAGCTCGTCTAAATAATAATTAAGAACTCAGTCCGTACCCCAAAGAAAACACAAGGCGTGACCATTACAAAGATAAATTGGTTGATGCTGTTTGAGGAAGTAATCGCTGTTAGCACACTGAGAATCATACAAAAGCCATTAATACAAAATTTTGAGTTATTTATTGTTAAAGTAGTCGGTATACATACTTACCACTGAGCTTCAAACTATTAAGAGTTTGGTATACAAGAAATTAACTAGTGTTAAATACCGACTATTTATGCGACCTTGCATTAAATTCTCCACAAAGTTCCTGGAAAATTTGAAGTTAGGGCGAAAGGAATTATTTGATATCTTGTTTTCTGCTTTAAAAAGTACACAACAAAAACATATTTTCACGTGTTTATTTCTCGTTGGAAGTTAGAAATCTCTAAGCAGATTACATTTCAACAAACTATATTGGACGACATAACTGTGATCATAACAATTCCTACTGGAGCCAATAACACACAATACTAATCTGTAATGCTTACGTTAAGTTTATATGTATTGCACTTTGCAATTGTCTAAGGTAAATTTTGTCAAAACACAAAGAGAAATCAGTTACATTTATATAATGATATTATAAAATGGTACAGATGTTCATACAAAATTGTAGTCGGAGAAGAAAAATATATAATTTGGAAGACATAAACGTAAGCAGGATGATAATATTAAAACGTGTCTTACAGAAACTGGAAGTAATGATAAATTTATGGGTTTCATAAAAACTGGAATATTTCTTTACCAGCTGTCAGACGTGTTCGTAAGAAGGGAGTCTTTCTCAAAGATACGCAAGCATTAGTATTTAAAACAGGATCCTACTAAGGAAACAGTTAATTTTGGGTCAATATTATCTGCTAATTCTTAAACTTCCATCCTCGCCTTCCTGTATTTCACAACTTTCCTAATGAACAATATGAATCTATAACGAACAATTAAACCACACATTTAAAATACACAAACAATTAAACAACTACAATTTAAAAATGCACAGAGTCTTGTATACAAAGTTATTTTGTAAAGATAATCATTTCGAATACATTACTTTATGTTTCATCAGACAAAGATAAAACGTACGAAACAGAACGCACGGCAGAAATTCTGAAAAGCACGCTAAGGCTCTAAGACTCTCTTCCCCACACAAAAGTCCCCTGATACACTTCCGCCATCTGTCGTCAGCTTCCTGAATAAGAACCCATCTCTCCAGTTTTACTTTTATCCTCGTGCCTTCGGCCTTCCCGTTCAATCAAATCCACCCATTCTGCCCTTCTCAGTGAATCTGCCGTTTTGTTTCGCAGACTGCCTATGCTCCAACAATTTCAGGGGCAATTTCCAACTACAGCTTACAGAAACCCCAGTTTTGTTGTGCTGGATATAAAATGCAGTCTTCTGCGCTGTAACACATTGCAATTTTGGATGAAACTTCTGACGTTTCGAGCAAACATACTGTCTTCATCTTCGGTATATGATGATAATGTTGTCAGTAGGTAACTTCGAAACACTGAAAACTTTATCGCGTATTGTACCATGAAATCCTGAAAATATTAATCAGAGACTCTGATATAAGGACTGAGAAACTAAGCCGGTAACTTCGAATACAAAACGCACTGCTACACATTTAACCATGATATTTTGTACAAAACTAGTGTTCAGGACGCAAGTTCCAAAAACCCATACATATATATATATATATACGTACATAATCTAAATCAGTAAATATCGACGTTGAATTTGCTGTTCTCATGGCGGTGAGCACGAAGATGTCTTCTGGGTTGTAGCGCCGCGTAGTCTGGTATAAGTTTACGGACGTTTCAGAGGCACTTGCTGCAACCATTACAGAGGACAACGGTCTTCAGTGAACACTCCTTTACAGGGAACGTAAGAAGAAAGAGATGCAGAGAAGGGTCACCAAAGTTAGCTGTGTCACGAGAGTCCCAAAGACTCACACTCACACCGGAGCAAAAGTAGCACTGCTTTGGCAACATTTCCCCGTAGATAAACAACAAACACACGTAGTTGAAGTTTAAATAATTTAAAACTTCTCAGTGCCGAGGCAGTTAAATTGCCCGTCACCCACGAAGCTTGTGAAGCAGTACGCCCTGGGGCACAAGGACAGATGCAAAGTAGATGGGGGAGGAAGTTCTCTGGAATTTTCCTCATTTGCATGACAATCATTCAATGTCAATGCAACTGCCTGCCCAGCGGAATTTATTGAGCTATTATCTTTGGAAATCAGTGACAATTCCTTCCATCCACTGACCTGGAGCTTGATTGTTCAAACTGTAGGGTGCAAACATGGGGTCGTGAAAGAGGGATGAAAGATTAATTTTGGGATGAGATATTGAAAATTAACTTCTGAAAGAATCAAGAATCTCTAGATGAATAATTCCCATTAGTAGGCAATAAATATATTATATTAATAATTTATTAAAATGTGATCTACTTAAATATGACGATCTACTTAAGTTATTCTGAAATAAAATAAGAATACAAATAATATATTTATATGGAGAGTTTAGCAAAACGAATTACTCAGATCAAGATAAATCCACCTGCTTTTATGTCGGGTTGCCATGTTGGTGATTCTAAAGGAACAACATGGTTCTATTCCTTATGTTCTAATTAACAACGCTGTCAGTAGCTCAGACTAGACAGTCAGATTACACTATCATTTAAGCAGACTTTACAAATACAAATCACCAACATACTGCATTATTTTGCAGTACTAAACTCTGATAGTCTGTGCAAACTTTTGACAAACTGACCTGGACGTTTTCGGCGCCTTCCTAACTGGTAATACTGGTGTGCCTATTAGCTTCGCCGTGTCTAATTGTCCGTCCGTATTCAATAGCTCGAGAACAGTTGAAAGGATTTTTTGAAATATGGGTTTTACTAAAACTTGTAAACAGATTCGAATTTCGGTTCCCATAAGACACAATTAACGGAACTACTAACATAACCCCCGTGTGTGTGTGTGTGTAGGGACAAAGAATCACTCTGTTTTACCCGATCTACCTACCTTGGTGAACGAGAATATCTTATACATACTTCATAAACTAAAAAAAAAACAGCTATCTGATCTTTCGTGTTTATTTACTTTAAGTAATAAAAATTATCATTCGATTAATTTACCTCATCTGTGCGATGCTGCATGCTTTCAGATGCTGGATCTTTGTCAGACAACAACCGCAGGTGCAGTTTCCTACCTAGTTTACGCACAAAGCAAAATATTGAGGGATATGCAAATTTCTAAAGCATGATTTACATATTCGAAACTGTAGTCATGTTTGGTAGAAGCAATTACTATCCTCGTAGGGTGCTAAGAACAAACTTCATCTCACAACACATATTCTGTAGAGCACAAATACCAGTTTCTCCTTTCGTTCTCCATTGCAGTTGGAACACATTCCCAGACCAACACAACACATCGTATCAGGACATAAGAAGGAAATCATATGAAATCAAACACTGTAAGGAAAGATTCTCGTGGTCTCCATGATAAGACAGACAACTACGCAAATGAATGATTGTTGTGAACAAATAAAACACACGAAGTAGGTTCCTTCTTGAGACATGGACAGACACTAACTGCCTTTGTGGAATCTGGAGGCTTATTAGAATGCTCACAAGAGCGCGCCACTGTAAAATGTCATCAAAGAGATGTGGTTTATTATTTAGAATATGTAAAAAGTTCAAGAATCTGGGAATGAAAAATAATAAATCAGAATTACGTGCACGAATTCTTGCTATCATTCGCGTTTAAAACATTGTCTCACATAATTCTATCTATAAAAGTAATAATTAAAAATATAC
Organism: Zootermopsis nevadensis; assembly: GCF_977971745.1. Taxonomy (NCBI): domain Eukaryota; kingdom Metazoa; phylum Arthropoda; class Insecta; order Blattodea; family Termopsidae; genus Zootermopsis; species Zootermopsis nevadensis. The sequence continues at coordinate 3,530,290 of NW_028259143.1, forward strand.
AAAACTACAATTATACCTGTTTTGTTTTTTTGTAAGGGTATGAAATTTTGTGTGTGGAAATAAAGGAATAACAGAGATCTAAATATATTTCATACTCTGGCTAAGCAACATGCAGGCTTGAACTTTAAACATGCAGAGAAATCTAGTGTTTGCGCTTTAGCTGTCGACATTTTCGCATATCCACGGTTTTATTCACGAATGACGAGGAATATCAACATCCCATCCGCGGTCACGCAGAGCAACTGAGTTTCACTGATTCGCCCCATCATTTTGACTCCGGTGACTACAAATTAATGTGTCTCGTGGTGAATCAGTCAGAATATCTACGAGCCTTTACACGTTTTCGATATACGCGGCGATTTGCAGGAACGCAACCACCGCGTATAACGAGAGTCACCTGTAGTCTGTAACTAACTAAAGGAACAACCAGCTCTTGTGTTCAAATAATTTAACATCCGCTTTGTTTCTAAACTTTGTCCTCAGCTCAGAACACATTTCAAAGGCGTTTTTAAACATCCGGCGAATAACACCCGAATTAGACTAGAAGCCAGGACGCGTTGTAACTTCAGATCCGAGGATGTCGTCTCGACCTGCGTGCTCGATGTCCAGTGGCGAGAGTCTGGACTCATGCGAAATGTGATGCTGATAGCAAACGGAACGCAGGGGGGCAACAATTACGTCACGAAACTTTCGGAGTGAATCCCTCCAGGGTACTCTGTCATACTACTATCCCATGCACACAGATGTAGACCAACTTTAAAATTGGAATTACCAAGAGCTTCCCGTCTGTAGCATGTATACAACCCCCTCACCCCCATCTAACCCTTCCACCACACCACATAATGGTATTCAAACAGAATTATTTTTGTACACACAATACCTTCCTTTTTAATCAATATTTGTTGTGTATAACGTAGCGTTAGATTTACTCGCAAAAAAATTCATAACTGAACGCCTTTCTACAAAACAAGTACCTCGCGAATCTTTTCTCAGTAATTCTCCTTCACAAGGGTTCGACCCTTGGCAGAGATCGAGCTGTTACATTTCGTCACAACATCCAGACCGACAATGAGATCGAGCTACCTTTTATCGGTTTAAGGAGCAATATTGATCACCCCTGTCCATCTGTTGCATAGGTCTACACTTATAGCGTTTTACCTACAACTAGCCTGGAGATAGTTAACGACATGCTTTCGAGTTCATAAAACATTCCTTTCACAGTGAACCAAAAGTACAGAACAGTTCGAGCTGAACCAACTTCTTGCGCGAGGCTTTGTTTTGTGGGTGAAGGTGTTCAGTTTTACTTTGCCTTGGATATACAAAAAAAAAAAATCTTTCTCTAAAAAGAACAAGAGATAAAGTTTTTAGCTGTTTTGCTGAGGGGTAAGGAAAACTATCATTTCTAAACCACTAGCTGTTCTTGGCAGAATCAATTTTGATGTTGTTCATCCCCTAAATTTTCTAGCTCATCCTTATTACGCCATACAAGAACTAAGAGGTTTTATCTTCTGAAATAAGAGGGTAAAATCAACAAGAAACGTGCAACAAACCACAAAGCTTATCACACACTGGCAAACCACTTACACGGCAGACTTAAGAAGCTTACAAAGAAGTCGATCCATAGAGGAGAGAATAACCACCCCCACCCCCACCCCACCGCGTGTTATATATAAAGTTTTTGTTACTGACTACGAAAAGTAAGGCTGTAGGTAATATATATTATTTAGTATGTTGTAATCATGAAACATTGCAGAACGCCCGGGAACTTTTTATCGAAGCGTCTGTATATGAAACTGAATGAAGGGAAAATAAGAAAGAAGGAACGTGGAAAACATGCAGAAAGTTTTACATACATGTTTCTCTGAGGGGGAACGCTAGATAAATGTTAGCTCTATAGAAACTTGCATAAGTAGATACTCTTAAAAAAGAAGAAGGGGGGTGGGGGGGGGGGGGGGAACCCACAGAATTCGATTGAAAAATATCGAATATATAAAATATATACAGCTTTACGGTGTTGTTGTTCTGGACTGTGAAGTCGTATAGATTCATACTCACAAACGTTTCGGTGAAACATATTGTATCATCTTCAGAGCTAGTTCCCCCCCCACCCCACACACACAGACGGCGTCACAACAGAAAACAAAGTCTTCACCCTTCGTGAAAGCCTCAAATAACACACTTTTGACATTTTATTAACATCAAGTAGATATTCTATTGTCTCATCTCTTTTTTTTAAAATTTACGTTTTATAATCTGAGGTTATTATATACGAATACACTGGATCAAATGATATTAGAAGATGGTTATGAATTACAAATAGATAATAATGCGGAAGAGGATAAACGTGACGTGCACGTTACTGATAATGTCGGAGTGTTTTCTTTGAGGTACGGGCAGAATTCTTAAACATTTATTAGACAAGCTACGAATTCAGGAATTTAAAAAGAAATGTAAACTGTCGCCTCTTAAGTAACACAATCCTTAACATTAAAGTTTAAAATCAAACTTCGTCTCTAGAATCAGGCTAAAACTATTCATGTAAATACAAAAGACGTTAAATGTGGCTATAAAACGTCACATAATTTTTAGAAACACGGAGTATGTAAATGCGAATATTTTGGGTTAGGTTCGTTGTATTGTGTGCAAAGGAGAAGGAATGAGTGTCTGTTTTGAAATATAAAACCCAATAAATTGCATATATCGTTGCAGTAGTGAACGCTACGTTTTACGACGTCTCGAGAACATAATAAACAAAGCAAAGTGTATATTGGAACAACAGCCAGACAAAATTATCAAGTTGAAACCGGTACGAAAAATCTCTTATAACACTGCTCACATTACAAAATAAAACTAGTAAATGGAATAAGTCGGCAAGAAATGTAGTCACACGTTTTTCATAGAAAATGAGACAAAGCTGGCGCTGCTTTGAACAGCAATCCTCAATTTCGCTATGCGTCGGCACACCTAAATGTCAAATTGTGCGTGTTCCTTGACATTTGCAATCAGGTGGAATCAGAGGCAGCTTTCGAAGGGCTGTTAACTTAAGTTTCGCGAGGTTACACCCTGAAGAATAATCTCCCTGTACACAACTGGCAGGAGACTATTTAACACCAGGAATGCGCAGACTCAGTAACTTTATTACATTTTATTTAAATCAGAAAGCTTTTTAAAATACTGTATCATGTATATTTTAAGGCTATATACAATTTTTAATGAAATGAACACTAAATATTCTCTCTATATTTTGTTGAACTTAAAATCTTCATTCAAAGAGCACTTAAAAGCTATTAAAAAATCCGACGTAATTGAGAGAAATGGAAATTTTTACGTGTCACTCAGTACTTAACAGTTTACGAGAAGCCCATTTTACAGTCTTCACAGCAAGTACTTTCAATAGGAAATAGCGGACGAAGATTTTGAGTTCAGTCGGCAATACAAAGGACGTCAGACAGGAACGACCCGGATAAAGCATGGATCTGGCTCTCTCTTCTCACGACCTGTGAGCTCTGTGGAGCAGAAGGTTCTCCTATCAACGTGTGTATAGTGCAGTTCAGATATACAGCAACGATAAAATCTCGATCCTTTTCCTGGAAAAGTAATAGCTGGTAGACGTATAAAAAAGTAAGAAACGTTATAAGCTTGAAGCTAGTTGTGTTAAGGCCGACTGTTACACATTTCCAACTATCCACGTTTTGTGCGAATGATTCCGATGCGCGTTCAATAAATGGGCCAACAAAAATTACGAACCCTTTAAAAACCGGTGGTTATCCCGTGCGGAAGACGTTTCTACAAAGCCCGTTCATTGCTATGTACAATAGTTACAACAGTACGTTCAGGTCTGAACAAAAATATTTTAATTAATTAGTGTACTTGGCGTTATTAGTGAAATTTAATAAAACAACCCAAATTTCAAAACGTACATTATCATGTCATATGAAGATATAAATAAATTCGTGGACAGAGAGTAATTCGACAAATATTGCACATAATGAGACGACATGCCATATTATATACACCATTCAAAGCGTGCTGTTATTGGTTTATTATTTATAGTGTTCTGTCTGATGACAGGTTCATATGAACAGGATCCTTCCATCCTTTTCTCGGACTGGGACCTGTTCTTATACGTTCTTGGCAGATGATCCAGAAGTGGTTTGCCATTGCCTTCTTCTGTGTGTGAGTGGAGTAATTGTTGGGATGCCACGGAGAAACCGGGGAAGCCCCTGGAGGAAAACTCCGTGATGCCTAGACCACGGCCTTGCCCAACACAAGTTATAAATTTGAGTACCACCGGAAATTGAACCCGGGACCCCAGGCTTACAAGGTTAGTGTTCTGACCGCTCAAGTATATTTCAATAATATACTGTGCAAAAGTGGGTGTGTATGATCTGTTATGAAATTTACAAACTTTTCTAACCTAAGATGAATGTAGTTAACCCTAAAGTAAAATATTTCGAAGGGAGGAAAACAGATGCGTCTTGGTTTATCTGATTTTTGTTTGATACAGACAGATTACATAGACGACAAAACTTTAAATTATCTTTTTGTTGGAGTTCATGAACTCTACAATGGTGCGATAAAAGGGGAATTGTTAGTTGTTTATGTCAAATATGCGCCTTCCGAAATTATTTTGAATTTAAAAAAATATTATGCCTTAAGTTTCTGTGACAATTAATAGAAAGCAGATCGCAACTGGACAAGACAGTTTAGATTCTCGACGTTTCTTTACTCAGATAAATAAAACCTTCATATTAAAAATGTGTCTAAACGAATCTGCTTTCAGCTTCTGGATTGTTCAAACAATGTTTAAGGAGAGTAAAAGTAATGCAGACAGCAAATGAAATTGTCGGTGCCACTGCAAAGAGTAAAACTTTCTTATGACTGGCCCCATTTTAGGTTCTGAAAGACTTAAAACAACTGTTTATGTGAAATTTTAAACGCAAATTTAAAGAGATAAAAAATTTCATACGATATATTTCGTCAAAGTAGCAGTTGCAAAAATTTTATGTTTATGATCTATTGAAAAGATTATAAAATTTGAATAAGTTAACAACATTTCATTTAAATTTTGTTCAAGTAGTAACTTCCCTTCCTTTCTTCTAATAAACATTTTTAAAAAAACATTAATCTCGTCTTCCGCGCGTGTTAGATGTCTCGCCAATTTCTCCTAATATTTGGTGAAGAGTACAATTTACAAAGTTCGCCCCTTTCATGAAAAACCTAACGCTACGAAACAGTAACTAAGGTCTACTTGTACCTCACCCTTGTTTCAGAGAGTAATTACACACACATGTACGTGCCTTCATTCAACCCCGAGGGACATACGTGCATTCTATTCCCTTACCTACAAATGAGGAAATTAAGAAAACACGTTCCTGCGATGCAACGGATAAATCCGCTACATTCTTCTACAGACAGACTGAAGGGGTGGAAATATACTCACGTTACAAAGCAATGACGCACACTACGTGGATATTACTGAAGGCATTCTAAGTATATTATTGTTGCTAATAATCCTGACACTATCTTGGTAGTGAATTTTGTTTTGTTATACGAGGCGCGTCCCCAAAGTAAGTTTCCCACTCGTCCCACAGCTAGCAAACCTTATATTGCGCGAAGCGACTGTGCGTACGTGATAGAGCAATGACGTAGCATGGCGCATGCACTAACGGCACCTCCCGCGTTCTCACAGTAGCATCGTTGAAGCTGTTGAAGATGGAGGTTCTTATTCCAGCTCCCGCCGACTGTGAAGTGCGGTCAGTGATAACGCTAGGCCGCACACGGCTCGACGGACAGCAAATCTCCTGCAGGAGTTCAGCTGGGAGGTGTTTAATCATCCACCCTACAGCCCGGACCTCGCTCCCAGTGATTTCCATCTTTTCCTACACCTCAAGAAATTCCTGTCCGGTCAGCGTCAGCGTTTTGAGAATGACAGAGAGGCGGAGATGGTTGTCACACAGTGGTTCCAATCCCAGGCGGCAGACTTCTACGACACAGGTATTCAAAAGTTGGTCCCACGGTATGACAAATGTCTCAATTCCGGTGGCGAATATGTTGAAAAATAGCTGGACACTTGCTGTATCTGTTGCAATAAATATTTCCATGAAATTGTGTTTTGTTTCTGTAAACGGCCCCAGGGGAACTTACTTTGAGGACGCGCCTCGTATATTCTATAATTTTATTTACAAATAATACGACCGTCAATAGATAATCGAAACCGGTACCTTCCCATTTGAAGTCTAGAGCTTTTCCGCTATACCACATTGCTCGATGTCACTTCAGCTGAACTTACATTTAGGGGAGAAATCTATTGCGTCATGAAAGGATGTGAGATTAATATGAGGAATCTGATAAATTCTGCGAAGAAGAAATTGTTGAACAAACAGATGACTAACACTTAATCTATTTTATTTATTTCGCTTTGTTTGTTATTTATGGTCAGATAAAATAGCTGTTGTCTCTTCTCTAATTTGTACTTCGATCAAGAGATAAAAATACAAAGACTGGATATTCTTTTATCTCTCACAGATATCACTTTGTCGTATTTCTGTCACTGAAAACAGAGAAATCGTATTCCACCCCTAGAGCGTAGTAGCTGTACCATTCCATGAATATACATACCCTAAAGTTAGCAGAAACAGCTCTGTTGATTCTTGATTAATAATAAAAGAAGGACGGTTGAAATAACAATGTTTGTCTTTCGTACAGATTTGTTTACAGCGTCATTAGACTAGACATACGGAAAACTAGAATTAGAAACTGGTGTAAAGTCATTTTAATGGAGTGTAAAGGAAAATTAAAATGTTTCCAAGAGATAGAATAAATGAATGTTAGTTTGTAAGTCTGCATGAGGTATTTCGAGCTTTCTCAATGTTTATATTCCTAACTAGAATGGTAATTTTCTTTGCAGTATATGAACGATTCTAGTCGCATACTCGGTTACAAAACCCTATCACGGAACGCCGTCTTAATAGCTTGAAGAAAGTTTCTACTCCACTTTTAGAAAGAAATTCTCGTAAACTTTAAGTTATTTCGCCAGAAGAGAAATATCCAAAAGTTGTACAAGATCGATCTATTGGAACACAGTGATCACATCACCAAGATTAAATTTGTACACTTCATATGAATACAATTCCGTACTGGATGTGTTACTCTGTTCCCTGTTCCCTAGTATTTGTTTTATGAAATTCTATTTTATGTATACACATAACAATTATATACGTCAATATTATATATGTATAATTTATTTTCTCCTTCTTAGGATATCCTGTGTAACTCAAAGAGTCGTTACATCGTCATATTTATGAAATCATGCATGATTTTCACAGTCGTGTGTATATTCAGATAAAACATTTTGTTTCCCTTACATTTTTCTAGCTTAAAATTTAGTTTTAAGTTTTATTTAAATATAAATTTTCAGATAACTTTCAGTTGATTTTAAAGTTTACCTTCATTTCGAGGAACATGAACTTATAATTAATGGTTCGGAATTAGTTCATTGCGTGAACATATTTTAATTACCCTGTGGCTGATATTACAAATTACTAAAACAGTTATTTTCACAATCTTCGTACATCTCATATCAGAATTTTTAAAATACCTCCAATTTCATGTTTTTCAAATAAATTATCGTAAAAATTGGTATATTAACAATCAAATATGTCGATATCCGAATGGTATTCTCATAGAGAGCTGCTAAGGCAAAACTTAATGATAAATAACAAACACCCATTCTTGTGCACATAAACTATAACATTATAACATTTTTTCTTCAATATCTAACTGGATAATGGCCGGTAGTTCTCAAGTCTTCCATTTACACACACAGAAGTTTCATATTTACAGCTGAAGGCTCAATTTAAAACGCAGTTATTCAGTCATGGCCGTTGAACATGGAAATAAATATTATAGCAACATTGAGAAAACTTTTCATATAAAAAATCAATTTTTACTAGCACAAAATAGTCCCTTCCATAAGAAGTAGATTTTCCTTACTTAAATCACATTATATAATCAAAGATTATTATCCTCCTCTGACTACATCTTTTCCTCCGTTTATTTTCATATATACAGAATGTCCCCGAAAGTAGTATGCAGAGAATACAAACAAGTTTAATATTCCGTATTATCATGTATATTTTTTTTTGGGAGGGGGGAATCCTGCATACATATAATACCCTCTTTTGCTTGCGAAAGCATTTTTGAAAACCTTTGCCGTGCTCAGCCATCACTGGCACGCTGACAGTTGCCGCATGGAACAAGGAGATGTGACGTACAGAAAGGCACAGAGCGAAACAGTACACAAATTTATTCTGTGTTGTTGGTAAGGAATTGACGGTCGAAGGTAAATCTCAAATATTGAAGATAAAATGTAGAAAAATAAATAAAAAATAAAGGACGATAAATACGTTGTCTTGTTTTCAAAGCGAGTCATTCATCATGTTCTGAGTAAGATCAGTCTGAAAATCAGAATCGGTACGCGAAATCAAAATAACAAGTATTGCCAATTCAAGCGAGATGTTATAATGAGGTTGCGAAAGGCTCCCGCTAGTTCGTCTTGCTTTCTTGAAAGACGTAGTTTGGAACACTTACCACGCAACGTTCTGCCAGTCCTACATCTCCCAAGTGGTCTCTCAGGCTTACCGACGTATATTACATATGCATTTCCCATCTCTTCCCTGCATGCTACATGCCTTGTCCAGCTTATCATCTTCCAATATCGATAGTCGCAAAAAAGCAGACAACGTATTCGAGATTTCCCAAGTTGTATTGTCTGACGGTTTTCATGATTTTTCTCAGTTTCGCCGTGAAAATTCCGGGTCATGACCTTTTACTATCGCACGAGTCCTTCTTTTCATAAACCTTTTCTATTCATTGTGCATTAGTCATAACATCGTTCGATGGAGACCTACTATTAAATAAACGTAGAACGTCACCCTGATAAGAGTGAATGACCTGCAGAACTGTAGGGTCCATATAAAAAAATCTAGTAGCAGAGGCCTATTTTGTGAATTTACACACGAGTAATAAATTGAACTGTCTCGGACCAAAAGGAATCAACAAATCTTTTCAATAGGCAGAATCCTACAAAACGTGTTATTGGCAAATGTGGCAATACTGACATTATATATATATTCATTTCTCTTGTGATGCAAAACAGCGGAGCATCACGTCCGTCTCATTTCAGCTAATATTAATCTTCTCTCATAAGTCTCTCATGTGGTACACGCTTCGCCACCATACTACAATATCAGTCAAATCGGTTCGAATTCTTGAATGTCAAGAGATTAATGATGGTTTCAAAATATTGTTGTTATAAAAAGAAATTTGACGGAACGTATAATTATCACATTTGGATTCTTACATCCCTCATAAGAATAATTGCATCACAGATAATTACTGTTTAAGCTAATAATCGTTGGTTTGCAGTAAGAATTACATGAAAAACGTGTAGTATTTTGGGAATGTGAGAACGTTTCAGAGGAATATGGCGCCTTCATCATCATCACAAAGTAATGGAAGCTATGAATTGGGTTTATTATACAGGTACAGGATTTCAATCATATTTTAGCTATTGGCCATCCTGAACACTTTGTTTATCGTGTTCACATACTCATATCTGGTGCCCAAAAAGGGGCACTTTCCTATCAGCTTAGACATGATTGTATCCCCCCCCACCGCAAAGTTTGTCTGGTTTTATCAGAAACTAAATTTAGAAACAGAAATTTCTTCCAAATGAACGAATGTGTTTTATTCATTTCAAGCATTTTTCTTAAACATGGTTTTCCGGCATCGTACGTCGTGGCTAACAGTGATGGTTGCTTTAATAAGGCGAATCACAAGAAGAGACGTAGAATGGATGACTGCGTATAATGCAGCTCAGAAGCGCCTGAATGTATGTGCCCCGCAACACAGCGAGAAAATGGCGGCGGTAAGGGCACCAGCCTCCATTAAATATTCACAATCCAAGGCGTTTAAAGATTCATCCGCTAGAACTACTTCTCTTTGCGTTCTCTATAGAGACGAAGGGGTGTACAAATACTTTTATACCGAATCTATTAAAATTATGGTTATTAAATTCATTGCAACTTAATGTCCGTCCATCTATCCACATATTAATTAACCAATTCAGACGTTCACCTACCGCCTTCTACCTGACTTTTCAATATATATATATATATATATATATATATATATATGTATGAAGCCTGCTTTCCTACTGAACATATTCCCAGCAAGAATCAAAACTTTTTTATTAATATTTTTAACTATATCCTTCTTAGTAATTAACCTATCGTTTTTCAAAAGCTTACGTCACGAAAATTCTGCATGCATTTCTTGTCCTGTCTTCCTAGCTACATGTACAGGCAATACTAGGGGATCTGCATAAACCGAGAAATTCCCCGTTGCCCTGTACTTACCCTAAGAAATATATTTCTTTATTTATCTATATGCATTCACTAGACTACATTTAAGGCCACTGTTTCTGTCTTAAATGTTTTACTGCAGAACTTCCAATATTTTGACTTACAAATTCAGTTTCCACCCGAATGCCCCCAACTTCGTAACTCTAAAAATGTTGCTTCTATACCAAAACTGTACTATAAAACAAAAAAAGAAAAAATGATCTATGTATCCCAACTCCTTTTCTTGATACATATACACAATCTATAAGCCATATTTATATTCTTTGTTTCACTGCCCCATAATTCAAAAGTGGCACTTCCTTTTAAAATCCATGTGACTCCTCCCTCTTTTTAACGATGAAACAAACGACACTTCATTCCCGTAACATGATCATAGAAATCGTCTCTTTGCAGGTTGAGTCGTAACGTTGGAAGCAGTTTCCAGGCGTTCTTTACGCAAAATATATACCACCTAATTATCATGCGTGTCCTTACTTTTATCCCAAACTTCTCCATCTTTCTCTTCATTACAAATGTGCTTTATAACACGAGACGTTTATTATTTTCTGATACAGTGGTCGGAGCAAATTTGTGCGTTCTATTTCCGTTGAAAGTAAAAGGCAAATCAAAGGGATTAGCGTGAGGAGGAGGGGTTAACTGATAAGGAATTATAAACTGCCCATATTATAAACATTATTTAACAGTTGCAATACTTTACAGCTCGCTGTCTCACTTAAAATGTCGATCATTTGTTTGTTTTCCTTCCACCCACAAGTGAGCGACGTAGGCGAAACTCACGATTAGGTCCCGGGTACAGTAAAGTTATAGAATATAATGCTCCACGGTGCCAGCTGCAGCCTTTGGATATTTTTCACTGGCTGATAAACAGCTTAAGTGGGATACGCTCATTTCCAGTGCCCAGACACCAGCTTATTTCAACCGTGTGCTCTAACAGACTTACAAAGTTCACTTGCACTCATATCACTGTGTAATGATCAAAGGAGAGGCGATAAATTGAAAAATTCAAATGTACTTTCGGTTCCAATTGCTTTAAAAAAATAACATACTCAGCAGTCATTAAAGTAAGTAGTGATACGTGTTAGGAAAAGGGGATACTTAGCAAGCAACAAGAATTTAAATTAAAATGACACAGCCATCGATTAGCGACGTGTAGTCTGCACATCGCCCTGATGATGAAGGCAGAAAGTGCCTCTGAAACGTCGATAAACTTCTACCAGACTACACGGCGCAACAACCCAGAAGACGGCCATCTTCAGACTCACCGCCGTGAGGTCTGAAATTTGACATCATTCTGCGCTGCATGCCTTTTATTTATTTATTTATTTAGTGTTCTGTCTGCCGACAGGTCCATATGAACAGGATCCTTCCATCCTTTTCTCGGACTGGGACCTGTTCATATACGTTCTTGGCAGATGATCCAGAAGTGGTTTGCCATTGCCTTCTTCTGTGTGTGAATGGAGTAATTGTTGGGATGCCACGGAGGAAAACTCCGTTTTGCCTAGACCACGGCCTTGCCCAACACAAGTTATAAATTCGGGCACCGCCGGGAATCGAACCCGAGACCCCAGGATTACAAGGCCTGCGTTCTAACCGCTAGACCACCTCATCTTATTATTTATTTAGTGTTCTGTCTGACGACAGGTCCATATGAACAGGATCCTTCCATCCTTTTCTCGGACTGGGACCTGTTCATATACGTTCTTGGCAGATGATCCAGAAGTGGTTTGCCATTGCCTTCTTCTGTGTGTGAATGGAGTAATTGTTGGGATGCCACGGAGGAAAACTCCGTGTTGCCTAGACCACGGCCTTGCCCAACACAAGTTATAAATTCGGGCACCGCCGGGAATCGAACCCGAGACCCCAGGAAATGACTTATGAAATTTAAATAGCTCTGTCAAATAAGAAAAACAATCCTTTGCCCATCAAAGCGAATTAATGGATATCAGCTTAAAACATGACTACTTACCTCCACAATATTCAGAATTTATCGCCCGCAAATCAAATGAAATAAAATAAGCATTTGAGAAAGACGTTCAATAAACCGAGGTAAGGCGGACAAAATCTCAGTACATTATTTAACATAAACATAATCCTTATAATCATCATCTGAAGCGATTTATAGCTTTAATTTTAACTCCAAGGCGGCTTGCGCATGAAAGAGGATTCTAAAAGAGAATGCGATTACAATGTGTATTACGCTTAAACGCGATAAAACACGAAATCATAATCAACACTTCCTGCGTACAAGACATGGCAAACACTGCTTCATCTCATCGCATAAACGATTTTACAACATTCCTCGTCCCTGTTAAGTTCATAATCCTTTAACATCTTATCCCGAATATTCCAGAATTCCTCCTTTCATGAACTGGAAACATTTCGCTGCGTCATAATAAATGTAGATCTCCCTCCAGAAATTATCCTGTTATTCTCTTTGAGACACAAAGCCCGTCAACATAGAATATAAAAATTCAGTTCTTACCGCAAAGAAAACACAATTGTTCGCCTTTTCAAAGATTAATTGGTTAATGCTGTTCAAAAGAAATAATCAAACACACTCTGTGGATAAATTCAGAGTTACTCATTATTAAAGTAGGTGGTACATATAGGTACCACAGACCTTTAAAGGGGTAAACATTTATGTAATATACAATATATGAAGTTATTCCAAAGCCATGGAATTTCGCCATCATTCTGAGAATGTTTGTTAAAAGAACGTCCAGACCTTAGTAATAATAACGCGGATGGACATCCCTGTATATTATTAGCAACTCACATAAAATCCATTTATATTCCATCAAATTTGTTTTGAGAAATGTAACTTCCTGAAACCACATAACAAAACAGATTATAGAGGTCGTCAAACACCACACTTTTAGATAAATTATTAGTAATTAATATGATCGACTACATAATTCGACCACATTCTTTTACCATCAGGTGGTCAAATGTACAAATATTTGGACACTCCTGTTTTCCGCAAACTTTCTTTACTCTCGCGAAAGACGGAAAAACGAAAAGAAAAAAATGTAAAATACTTCTCTATCTTTTCAGAATAAGCGTCTTGTTGGTGGAATATTTACTTGCATTAAGTGCTTGGTTACAAACATATTACATAGACTGGGCTAAGAATTTTCGACCTCCCAGACAGCAAAGCAAACAGCCCACAACAGTCTAACATTCAAAAGCCAATTTTGTTGTCAAAATGGTTCCTTCTTATGGTACCCTAGATATCTATCGATTTTAATAAAAATTAACAGCCAGGTTTCACCACGAAAACAACTACTGAGCCAAGGAGCCAATTGGAAGCGTTTGTTAAAACTCAAGTTTCTCTTCTGCAAGCCACAATTTTCTTACAAAGACGTGAAGAGTGGGGAAATTATTTATGTGAATTTGCACTAAAGAAGATTAAAGCATAAATTATCATTAAATCCAACAAATAAATTTAATTCAAAGTAAATACCGATGTAATTGAATATATAGGAACACAGCATAAAGCTAAGATCAGGAAAGAGTCAATGTACAATTGCATATATCATTTCAGATTGTTCAGAAACTTTAGTGACTGAAAACAACAATAAATATTTATGATATTCATAATAAAATTCGGAGACGAAATTTGTTTAAATAAATTATTATTTTGACATCTAGGTATATATATACGATGGGCTAGTCATATTTCTAGGATTTTAGAGATAAGATATTCATACCGAAATTTGATGCAGAAACCTCTGTCGAAACGTCCATCTGGAAGATTAAGGAGATTGGAGGACAACAAGATGGTGGATGTAGGAAGATTTGTTTTGTCGGTGTCTGCTGTGTAGAATATGGCCGGGGATGGTGAACAACAGTGAGCTTTGGTATCTGAGGAGTTGAAACTTCGGTTAGTTCTTCCATAGTGTTTGAAAAAGCAATAATAATAATACTAAATATTAGCAAGTCATTTCTAATTCCTTCTACTGAGCGCTAACGTCAAGTGTATTATTATTTAGTGTTCTGTCTGACGACAGGTCCATATGAACAGGATCCTTCCATCCTTTTCTCGGACTGGGACCTGTTCATATACGTTCTTGGCAGATGATCCAGAAGTGGTTTGCCATTGCCTTCTTCTGTGTGTGAATGGAGTAATTGTTGGGATGCCACGGAGAAACCGGGGAAGCCCCCGGAGGAAAACTCCGTGTTGCCTAGACCACGGCCTTGCCCAACACAAGTTATAAATTCGGGCACCGCAGGGAATCGAACCCGGGACCCCAGGATTACAAGGCCAGCGTTCTAACCGCTAGACCACCGACGTCAAGTGTACACTGAACAATTTTACAATCTGTTCTGTATTCTTCATTACGCTCATTCTCCCCTTTCTGATCCCTTCCTGCCGCCTGGTTGCTAGCAGACCGTAAAATCTGATCTGTGCTCACTGCTGTCTCGTCGTCAGCACAGCACAAAATATCCTAGGACCACAGTTATAAATTTATACAACTTATATGATATCACATCCTTTCGTTACTAGAAGCTGTCAAATAACCAGGGACGTTATAGACGATAATGAAAATTTCTCCTGAGTCAGAAATGGGTCAACGACCTACTTACACGGTGGCCTCTTTTCTCCTGAGATACTGGCGATAAACCTCCGGGTATTCTGTATGAAATGACATTCCAACAGGCTACATCCTTTGTACGACGACGCTGTAACCAGGACATTCTAGAACACTAACAATAATAAAAGTATGCCATTTATACAATAAGACTAGAATGCTGGTATCATTATTAAGCAATAGTTCTCAATAGAAGTTTCCCTGGGGGTATGAGACGGCTAATTTGATTGGACGCGAAATGGAAACCCAGTGTCGCATGTCCAATCTGATCTGACATGGCGAGGAAAATAGCAGACAGCAGACACAGCAGACTGAGGATAAGCAGTGGTCCACGTCAGTTTTCATCTCCACCGCCTTCGTGACGACACCAGTTCCTTGCTCTCAGGATATTGAATTACTGAGCCACCTTTCCAACCCTGCCCTCGGTTAATCGAATTTATCATTTATTAAGTCGGATCGTTCTTTTTAAGGGAAATATTTTTCACTTTGTATGTTACTCAACGAAAGTCTATCAATATTGTTAAGTTGTAATCAATCATACACAAGACGGCCTCGTCTTATACTATCGTGAAGACGGACATGGAAAAATGCTAAATTATCATATTTTAGATTTATATTTTATTTATATTTACAACACAATTACCCGTCGAAGAATGACGAGAAATCTATATGGCATCCTCACAGATTTGATAACAAATATATCCGCATTTACGCGTGATCTATGGGCTGGTTTCACACACGTTTGTCATGTGACAGTTTAACGTTTGGTTGTGTTTCGTTTTTACTCTTCAACAAATATTATTAATACCAGCGAATAAAGTAAGATGAGATTGTTGGGACATGCAGCACGCATGAATGAACAAAAACGTACAGAAAATTCTAGTCGTAAAACTTGAAGAAAATGAGCATTACAGAGATCTAGACGTAGATGGAGGAAAATAATCAAAACAGGTCTTAATACGAATATTAAACGAACGTGTAACGAGTTAGACTGATTCAGGATAAGAAATTACTGCCTTTGTTAACAGGGTAATGTACCTTATGATGCCAATAAAAGCGGAAGCTTCTTGACCGGCTGACTATGCTTTACAGCAGGGGTGGCCAACCCAAATGATTTTTCGGGACACTTTGGAAATGCATCATAACTCCGCGGGTCACATATAAAATTATATATCCCCATATTAGATTTAGATACACTATAAACATTTTTTTGGAGTGAAAAATTGAAACATAATGAGTTATTATTATTGTGTTTACTATTATTCTTACATGTAAACATAGATAATATAATAATAATGATACTAAGCGTACATTGTAAAGAAATATATAGCACTAAAAATTAAATATAAAAAATATATAAATATAATTTTTGAATATATGGATGCACAAATAATGTATTTTTTTAAAACATTGGTTTTCACTACTTTGGCCATTATAAAATAAATATATTTTGTAAAAGTGTGATGAATCTCGCGGGCCGGAAAAATGTTCAAGGCGGGCCACATGCGGCCCGCGGGCCGCGGGTTGGCACCCCTGCTTTACAGAGTAGATCTTGTTTTACTTTTGATAGGTAATGTGTTTTGGGTAAATCAGTCCTTAACTTGGCTCGTAGTTAATTTACCCACACGTAATAAAACAGCACCAGTCGTAGGTAAACCGTATCTCCGTGTAAGTTTTCAGAACAAGTTCTTGAAATTACAAACCGCAATTTAATTCGAACCGCCTATTTTTAGGTTAGGTTTTCTGTCTCCCTGCCTCAACTTTATACGGTTCTGAAATTGTGCGCTGTCATACAGGATTTAGAATGAAGTTTTTCCCCTCTGGATACAAATTAATGATAAGCGACGTACAGAGAGTAACGTGTACACGCGGCAGAGGGAGGAAATCTGTTGCCTGGATGCGGTTTCGTACGTTCTTCTGCCGAGTCCTTCCCTCCTATTACGAAGCAACCCCCAAGACACGTTGTTACTCTAGCCCCTTGACATTTGATTGCATATACTTCACAAGTAACACGCGTCACATGTACCCTACTGAAAATGTGTCCATCTATTTATCTGCTCACGCAATTTTACATTTAAACCTAATGATGCACATTGGTAACTATATATACCACCTGTTTTAACATTCAATTACTCTAAAATTCCCCCCTAAAAAAATATATTTATGAATAAATAATGATAAGGGATTATTTCTCTGAAGAGCTTTAACAAATTTATATAAATGAAGGCGTTGTGTTTTCTTCGGGGTACAACTGAATTCTTAGATCAATGTAGCGGTGTGACCCAGACATTTGTTTAGAAGGAATGATTCAAAAGTTGTCTGTAATACGACTGTTTCTCCTGGGATTATTTAAACACTAAATACTGCATAAAACAGGCAACACTGTTGCCCTTATTAACAATTCATTATTTTATACCCACTTCATTAGACTGCATATGTCGATATGAAACACGGTGTTTAAATAACTAGGTTAATATTAATTAAATCTTTTCCGTCTAATCACAATAAAATTCTTAGTAAATATTAAAATATCACAATAATTAACATTTAAAATATTTAAAATATCAAATGATGTTCTTTATCGAAATATTAGATTTAATAAGAATTTTATTGTGATTAGACGGACAAGATTTAATAAATACTTATTATATCACAATATGACGCAACTTTACCATCTCATAACTAGGTTAATATTGAAAAATCGCCTGTAATGGCATGCGTGATGTAGTTTGAATGAATAAATGTACTGTGATGATATTTCGTACGGACGCCATGTCATTAAGAGCTACGATATGCAGTTCTGTCACAGTTATACGAATATGGAGGTCGGACAAACATGAGATTGAAGTGCTATATAAGTTACACTGAATGTGAATGTAATTGCATTATGTGACGTGGCAAATGTTAAAAGGTAAGAGACTTCTGTTACAGTGTACTTCTTTTGAGATGTAAATTAACAACAGGGCAATCTGATAAATTTTAAATTTCCAGACTAAAAGCTTTCACGGCTAACGAATATGATCTTCACAGGGCTCGCTTTCCGTGTCATTACATTGTACATATTCACGTCTACATGACGTCACTGACCAGAGAAACACTGAACACAGTCATGTGAAAATCGGCACACAGACATGACGTCAAAACATAACTACAAATCTATTTTGAATGTGTTTATAGTTTGACATCAGTCCGAAATGGTTCCCACGACATTGACGTTGTTGATAATAATCTTCGGATTATAACGCTATGTTTCGGAGAATCATATTGTATCCATCTTCAGGGCATTACAACCCAGAAGATCAATATCGACGTGTTTTTTTCCAAATAAAAAACCTGCTACGAACCAAAATGTTCATATACCGGGTATATTCAAGTAGTGTGTAAGCCGTCAGCTACAAGAATTAGTAAGAATATATGCAAATGATGATGGCTGTCTTCTGGAATGTAGCGCCGTGACGCATTACCCTAATGATGGCGGCAGCAGGGACCTCTGAAACGTCAGTAACTTCTACCAGACTACACGGCCATACAACCCAGAGGACAGAAATCCTTGAACTCACCGCCGTGAGAACCTCAAATCACAGATATTTAAAAGAACAGGAAGTGTATTTTTATTGAATATGAAGGTACGAAATGTTACTTACGTGACTTTTCTTGGAAATTTCTATCTCGATCAAAACACCGAAGGCATGTGAGCGAATTTGTGGCTCACTCTAGTGAAACTTTACCTGAGGCGGAACGCAACTTAACAAACCGGGAGCATCTTCTAGCAAGAAACCGTCACGGGCTGAGAAGATCTCATCTTATTCCCACCTGTCTATATCAGACTCCCTCGCTGCAGTCACGACCCACACTCTTCCAAGTTGTATCTCGCAAATTTCTTCCATCATACACTGACTGACGCACACACTTAAGGCATAAAATTAGTCTTCAGATTTCACTAGGATTTGACATTCTCACGGTGGTGAGTACAAAGATGGCTGTCACCTGTTCATCATCGACCTCATGAAGGTTGCAACAAGAACCTCTGAAAAGTCGGTAATGTTCTATCAGACTTCAGATTAAAACCTTGCACCTTCCTATACAAGTACAGAACGTCACATGACTAGTTTACAGCGCGTATTACGTGGCTTAAAAAACTCTTGCCTCTTCCATTACGCGTTGACTTTATGAACACGGTGAAAAAGTTCATAATAACTTAAATTAATAAGTAAGTGAGTGAGCTAGTGAGAGGTTGAATAACAGAGCTATTGAACTAAAGTAAGAAAACATATTCAAAATGGAACTTTGTATAATTTTATTTCATTTCAGTTGCAATCTAGTCTGTGTTTGCCTTGCTCCGATTTGTTTATTACGATGGTTGTCATCTAGAAATAAATCCATAAAGGATACGTTCAGACAGTCAATACCCTTTCCTAATGTTCAGAAGAATATAGGCCTACTATAGAGGCATCGCTCTTGGAGTCCATTAGGATGGACGTCAAACATTGTGTACTGCAGAATGCATCGTTCACCCTGTTCATCTCAGCAGAAGGTCATTTAACATGCTTCTAGTGTCTTTATTTATACAAATGATGATAACTGATTTATTTCGCAATAATTTAATGTTAATTTTTTAATAAGAGACAAGATTAAACTACAGTTATTCACACTACACCTCGTACAGTATTCGTACCGATATTTATGAACTATCAAACTCATTTCAGCCCAAACTCAGATTTATAACAAAAAAAAACAAAATATTTAACCTTGGCCATATCCAGTTGAAGAGGCCTTGGAACGAATTGCATTAAGCGAAATCCTGAAATCAAGAATTTTGAGGAAGACGTTTCTGTCTGTGTACAAATCCGTTTGCTTCATGCGTAAAAATGCGGGAAGGATTTCGATTAGTATTTGTATTCGGGAGCACGCACTAAATTTTCGACATGCTCTCAGTTCACACAAAGGTGAACTGGACCTTTTGAAATTGCCTAAATTGGTTCGTCACACACGAAATGGAATGCTAATATCCCTTAGTGGGCTACTCGGAATACGTAGCTGTAGACGGGAGGATGATACAAAAAAGAAGGATTTGGTAAATGGGATAAGAGAATGTGAATTGGATTCATGTGGGTCATTAGAAAGACTTGTGTTAAGCTCTTGTGAACATGGTAATGAATCTTCAGGTTCCATAAAATGTCTTGCCTTGTTCAGCATACTATCACCTCCTTAAGAAAGACTCTGGTCCACGTAGTTACGTAATTAACACAGATATAAGACAGCTAAATCGTTTGGTTTTCAAAAAATTCTTTGCCACTTTGTAGTCTACCGAATCTTCTCGAGAAGAAAACACTTTCAAACTAAGCGAGAATCTAAAAATGTCCTCATATATGTTTCCTGCAGTTCTGTAGAGGCTGAGGCTTGAGGAAGTAATGTTTCGCGACAGCTCAATATAGTGGGCATATGGAATGACTTAGTCGCTTGCCCAAGCGGAATCAGAAAAGTATGTAAAAGCCACTGACCAATTTAAGTGGGTCCCTGCCACCACGGCATGACGCATCCTCGGGTTACCGATGCAGTAACAGCCTCCAGTTATGGAGGTTAGCCGCGAATATAGTAAATAAGCAGTCGCGGACAGCCGACGAGGGGTGGTCCTCCAGCTTGGGAGTTGGGCGTGAGACTAACAACCTTCTTACGAAAAACATAACCAAAAAGTCTCGGAACCAAACGGACTCATGTGGTCTAGGATGGGGACCGGTGGAGGGCTTTGGTTAATTCGGTGATGAACCTTCAGGTTCCGTAAGCCATATAGTTAGTTAAGTGAAAGCCAGTACCATATAATAGAGCTGCTGGGTGAGGGAGAGAGTCAGAGAGAGATGCGATCAAAGTAATGGTATAAATTGTTACACTAATGCTACCTTATTTTAACGTCAGACGAAATTCCAGGTAATGTCGCTTGCCCGAAATGAGCAGACGCAACTTTCACGTTTTCTCAGAAAACCACTCACTAAGTATCAAGGCGCCTTCATATAAAGGATATGGCGTCTAGAATATTGGTGCCATGAGAAGTCACAGAAAACAGAACGCCTTCCTTTTAAACACACTAAACGATGCTTAAAGTTTATCAACAAGAAGACGTTTTTCTATTTAGAACAACTCTGTCTACAGTAAATAATTTTTGAAGCATCTGAACATTTTAATATTCCAATTGACCTTGAAGTATTCAAAGAGTGGAGCCCCAAATTTCTATTGCTGTAATGGGGCTATAAACCTCTGAACCTTAACATTTCTAAGGAAATTTCCTATCACGTTTTTAAAACTTTTCGACATTTAGTTGTACTCCTGGAAACAATGACTTCTGTCTGCTTTCATTTCGATTTTAATTTTAATATGATGACAATATATTTCGAAGACTAGACCGTGAGCTCTTAAATGCAGATTAATGGAAGTAATACTGTCACTAAATCAAGATTCAAAGGCATATAAATGTTCTAGAGAATTCATATCGCGTTGCTCAGATTTATGAATGACAAGAAACATGAAAGGCAGGAAATTACTTGACCATCTAACCGACTATCAGCTCGTGAATAAAAACTCTGCTCCGTGTATTTAAAATCACAGAAGGTACGTTACTTCTCACACTGTAGAACTTCTTTGAAGTAGGAATAGCAATAACTTTCTAAGACATTCTGTATTTTCAGTTGAAAAGTATATCATTGGTATAGTTCAGATTTCACTTGGAGCTGTCAATTCAAACAAATCTATCTTTCCATTTTCTAAAGAACTGAATTCCAGACATCTTTCACATCCGAGCCAACTCTCGGTGACACAAGCAGAGAAGCAAAAATCATGACTATTCTCGTCATGATTTGCAGCTCAATACGTCTTCATATGAGGCGACGTCCAGATGAAAGAGGACATACATCACAAGTAATTCTATGTGCGAACAGAAAACAGCCGAACTTAGGATCGTCTTATAAAACAAAACACAATGACGTCAAAAATATCCTTACGTGCCAGCATCCTGGCAAGAATTAATAATAGATAATACAGGATTACACATGTTACAGCGCTAATACAGCTTAGCAAATAAAAAATGTGAATGAAAATGTTCAAATCAGGACGTATTTCAATAGAGACATGCAGAAGGTAACTTCTTCTCTTCTTCTGTTAAGTTCTTGTCACGTAAATAAGTAACATTGTGAGAGAAATTAACTATTTTAATCTAAAAGTTAATTTGTTATATTTCACTTAAGATGTAATGTGGCAGCGCTGAGCGATACATAATTAACGATATCGAATGTTGAACTGCTTCTCCCTTCAAAAATGCAAACACTTGGAAAAATCTCTGGCTTGTTCTTCAAGACCTTACGTTCCCTTCAACGGCCTTCCAATTTTGAATTAACGACAGGAAGAATCTAACACCGATATTGCACAAACTTGGCCTAAGTTACGCCAAAGAAACACTTTCATTTCAAGAACAAATCTAAACTTCTGGTATCGTGAAGTGTATACATCTAACAAGAACACGCTTCATTCCCCTTGAGAGTCACACAAGACAAAAGCCTCTATGTTGAAAACAACATTTTATTTCAGGAGACTTAGTTATACGTCCAACGCATCTTCGCAGAAGAGAAAATGCAAAATTACAAAGTCGTCTACCAGAAAGTAGGCAGCATATTCATATAATTTGCAAATGAACATGAGCTGTAACAACTGATGTTCGCAAATAATATCCCGACAGAGTATATCCTATGCAAATAATACAGCATTTTTATGAAGTCGTATAAAAATAACGTGATTTCAAAACACATACCAATTTACAGCGTGTGGCGGCTAAAGGGCGTGGATATTCATGTTAAAAATTTTACGTAGTATAAAGATGAAATACTAGAAAATTCTAATGGATGTGGTCAAATATGGGGCGCAGGTAGGATAATACGAATAGTGCAATTTGGAAAACTAACTTCCTTTATCTGTCAAAGCCGAATTTCGCCTTAATAACATTTAAAATATTTATTCCTTACCTTGAACAAAACACCACACTTAATTATTACAAAGATAAACTGGTTAAAACTGCTTATGGAAGTAATCGCTATTTAAAATGAGAATTATATCAAACCGATATATAAATTCTGTGGAAAAATTCAGGGATATTAAATGTTATAATGGTACACACATATATATCAATGAACTTCAAATACTTAACAATCCCGTGTTTCCCCTAATTCTTTGATTCGATTGTTTTTATTAATTGGATACTCTCTAGAGTTGCCTTTCGCGAAATATTTAATCTTTAAGTTTTTGTCGGTGTCTAACACATAATAATATATAATAAAAATCAGGTCTGCTAACCTAACTGAATATGTTGACGCTGACTATACCCCCAATCCAGTGTCAAGGTGGAGAATAAGCAGAAATTGTAACTGCTCTCTCCCCAACCGCCTCCTTAACGTGTACTTTGAAGATACAAAACTGATTTCAGTAGCATTTATGATTAATTAATAATATGCCACTGCGATATGAATACATAAAATCTTAAATGTTAAGATTACATAATCAGCTGTGATAGCTGAGGCCCGAGATATTCAGCAATTGTAAATAAATGTGGGTTTACGCAGACTCCCGCATTTATGTAACTTTTAATTTCGTCATATTTTTTTTTTTAAAAAATAATAAGAAGTAAGGAACTATATTTTCATAACGTGGAATTTATAATAACCAATTATAAAGAAATGTCGTGGCGATAATTAAAAAATTAACGAAAGTCACTGTGTAAAATAAAATGGAATCGAAAGAGTCGAAACAAATCATACGTTTTGGTTCAAGTTTTCTCAGAGATGAGAAATACTGTAAAAAGCGTGTAAGAAGAAAGATAGAGAAAAGAGAAAGAATATGATTAAACAATGAGGTCGAAAATTGGTGTTTAAATGAGAAGGGCAATTATGAAGAAAGAATCAGAGACAAAATCAGAAGACAAAGTTCGCCATTTTTAGAGTCCGGAAAAGAAGCTAGCTGTTACACTGTGGCGTAATTAATCGGGGAGAGAAGAGACTATTTAAACAAAGCAAGCGCTGTCATGACAAATGGGTGGGATAGAATTACATGCACAGTGGAAATTCAGGCTCTGTGGTTTGTAAGAGGCATCACTGTAAGAATTTTCGACGCATCTGCCAAATTATTAAATAACAAATCACACATTAGGAGCAGAAGTGTTCCTCAACTATCCAGTCGCTTGACACCCCTGTGAGTTAATACCCTTAAAATTTAAAGGGAAAATATTTTCTTCTCACGACAGGATAAAGTGTACCCAAGGGCTTCAACTAACAACACATTAATAAAATAAAACCGATACATAGACGTGTTCCATTTATAATTTATGTACTCCTCACATATTTTACTCGGAAAATGTTTTTACTCGCTGCTACTAGCTGCATAACCTCAAGACAGAGATTTCCCTAGCGTGAGCAAAAATAGGAAGGCGTAAGGAAAGAACGGCCTGCTTCACTTTGAAACATAAGTGTCCTAAGACGACGCCACGAATTTGGACTACGACAAAGACCTGTTAACAGCGAACTCGGTTTTTGATTCAGAAAAACTGCAACCATCAGTGAGCACAAAGTTAAAATATTAATGTTGTCCCAGACATTATTTTATAAACACTACGCTATCAATATTTATGACGTAATAAATACAAATACACCACAATTTCTTAACCTTAACTCTTAATATGAAGTTAAGTGGTCAGCTTCTACCTCTGTCCATTTTAACCCCTGGGAAAGCCACAAATATTAATTTGATTGAAGGTTAGTTGAATCCCAGAGCCGGTCCGGACGCAACATCGAAGGAAAAAGTCACTGTCCGTTCCTGAACTAAGATCCACGCCCTGGTGGCTTGTCACTTTACTGAGCAAGAAGGTACATAAATATCCAGCGTTAAATAAGATTTTTTATTTTTATTTTTTATTTAGTGTTCTGTCTGACGACAGGTCCATATGAACAGGATCCTTCCATCCTTTCCTCGGACTGGGACCTGTTCATATACGTTCTTGGCAGATGATCCAGAAGTGGTTTGCCATTGCCTTCTTCTGTGTGTGAATGGAGTAATTGTTGGGATGCCACGGAGAAACCGGGGAAGCCCCCGGAGGAAAACTCCGTGTTGCCTAGACCACGGCCTTGCCCATCACAAGTTATAAATTCGGGCACCGCCGGGAATCGAACCCGCGACCCCAGGATTACAAGGCCAGCGTAAGATACAAGTATCATTATTAAAGGTGGTATATAAACTATCCTCTTCGCCCATCTGACAGAGTAGGATTTGAAGTTCTCACTACAGCAAGTACGTCGTGTAGTCTGGTATAAATTAACCGACGTTTTAGAGGTACTTACTGCCTCCATGACGGAAGGCAGTCATCTACATCTGAAGTAGTTATCACAAAATTAGCAAGGGTTGACAGGAAATCAACCAGACGTTTCAGTGAGAAAAATGTGTCGGTCGGCATTCGAACAACGTATGTCTGGAATACAAATCCGTCTTGTAATTTTTAAACAACGCAAAGGAATATAAACTCAAAAAAAAACCCACTGTTTTAAATATTAGTGACTAAAATTATTGTACCGTAATTGTCAATTTACATGGCAGTCTCTCGCTTCACTTCATAATAAAATTACCGCTAATTAAATTGTATTTCGCGAGCGCAAAACGTTTCTTCGCCGTAGCCATAAATGCAATTTCCGTCTTGGGAGTGATGCGGTTAACAATTTCCGTTCGGCCTGAGGTTTAATTACGAGAGAGTTTTCAGTCCGTAATTCTGAGGGCTGAACTTCCCTTCAGAGCCCTTTGGCAGACGTCCAGATAATTGATAAAAATTCACAATTTCCTTTTCCAACAATACTTTATTAAACAGATGGATATTAAATCATTTTCTGCCTTTGTCCCATTAAACCCGTTATGGAGTTAATCTCCTAACCACATTTCGTTCAATTGAAGCTCGATTTATGTGATTTCTCTTTTTAATCACATGCACACTCGTGAATCAAAATAAAAGCCTTCAGAAATTCTGACCTGTGTCCCTCCACGGGAAAAAGGCTATTATTAGCTAAATTATTTGTAAAATAGGTCCCAAAAACGAGAGGAACAGAACGCTGGGCGCTGTCCAAGAACAATCAGCACTGGAAAAGAAATTAGTATCCGCGTTGTACTACAAAAAATGTTAATATGAAGTTTGCGACATTACAAAATTTGCGAAGAACTGGTACTGCCAGCGTTATTCCATGTCTGTGGAGAACTGTCTCAAAAACAAGAATGGAGATGTGTACTCTTTGGAGTACACTAAAATGTTCTTAACGTCACATCACGGGCAATGACGTCATCAGGGTAGTCGGGGACATATTAAATGCAACAAAGGCGTCCGAGGGCGTTGTTGCAACAGCGTGTTCCAAAATGATTGTTTTAACATTGTGATTTAAGACAAGACAGACGGACATCAAAGAACCCAAAATGTGTTCTTCGGAAGCGTAAAGACGCCCCCAAAAAATGGGGACTTTATATTCAGTTTTGTGGAACGTAGGTCAGTTTAAAACATGCAAGTATAAACCTCATTTTCGACAGGAGATCGAACGTGGAGTGGTGAGCTTTCAGGTTCTCAGGGCGGCGAGAATGGTGACTGTCTACTGGGTTATAGCGCAGTGTAGTCTGGTAGAAGTTGACCGACGTTTCAGAGTTGCGTTTCACCTCCATCATCATCGCCCTGATAATCGAAAACGCAAGCTCATCTGAAACGTCCGTAACTTTCACCATCGTCATCTGAAGAGTAAAAATCTAAAAGAATATGCACACACACACACACACATGATCTAATTTAATAAAATGAGCAACAAAATCTGTTGCAAAGATATCACAGACGAGGTCATAGCACTTAGCGAGTGATTCCTAGAGAACAACTTCCTCAATTCTGGTTTTTCTTAAAGGCAACTGAAGCCAAGACGGAGAGGACTTTGAGAGGAAAGTAGAATGACAATACAAGGCAAAAACCTATGAAGTGAAAGTTCTCAAACAGCAGTTTCGTTCGTGTAATTGCAGGGTTGCTACGTACAAACTCATACTTAGCATAGCTACTTATCCCTACAAAGGGGTCACTGATAAAACATGATACGGTTTTCCAATGGAATTCTAAATGTACCACGATTTCTGGCAAGGGACACCTTACACTTTCCTTGGGATGTCCGACAACTACATTCTGCTAGCATGTAATACGCTGAATATAAGTGTCAATCAAATGAAATCATGGTGAATAATAATGAGCATACTTACTTCACATATCTAATACTCATAACGTTTTTAAGCCCAAACAAATTACAGACTTGATAAACATACCACGTCTAAATAATATTTAAGAATACAGTCCGTACCGCAAAGAAAACACATCACTTCACCGTCACAGAGACAAACTGTTCAATGCCGTTTATGAAATAGTCGCTGTTTACAGTGAGAATCGTACGAAAGAGTTGCTGATTATTGACGCAAGTGAATCACGTAATTGCACAGCGCAAAACCCATAAAAGAGACTCAAAACACGTAGTCCGTACCTGCTTCAATACGTGTTTTATCTCGAAACAAGTATAGTATCGATTACGTCTGATGTTGGGGTCCTACAGAGAGTGGAATGGGAATTTAATTTGGGCTCATATCGGCTAGCTTATAATATAAGCCTAAGCCCCACTTGACATGATGCTAAAATTACATTTTGTCCTTTACCTAAAAAAAACCTGCTCGTTGAACAAGATACTAGTAATATACATGAAAAAGTTTTACCATGATTAATCATCAACAATTTTTAGTTGAAATATTTCTCGATAAAGGTAAATAACTAATTAAATATAAGCATATAATATCGTACCTGACTTTGTAATGTGTGATTAAACTCTGCTACAGGGTGTTTGCACCTACGGTAAGAAAGAAATAAAACATCAGGGTTAATAACATGAACATTTATAACAACGAATATGGCAGTCTTCCGGTTTGTTTCGCCGTGTACTCTGGTGGACGTTTATCGACTGATGATGGAGACAACAAGGACGTCTGAAACGTTAGTAAACGTCTACCAGACTACAGGGCTCTACAACCCAGAAATATCTTAGCTAAAAACATTCACTGTTGTTACTTACATACCCATTACTCAAAGTAGATAGTAGAAAATAGATTGGGTGAGTTCATTTCCATCCTTGGACATAAAACGTTCTGTTATAAGACATACGGGCCTATTAAACGTCGAGTTTAAACTTCCAGTGCAGTTTTTATTCTCTAACAGTTATGAAGTTCTATACACGATCGTAAAAAAAATCGATCAAATTGTGTCTGAAACTGCTATAACCCAGTGCATGACATTGCGTACCAAACTACAGCATTGTCGCCCCTGAATACTTCTCTGTTCTCTATTTCGTCTTCTCCGCTCTTATCATTCTGGGTGGGACAATTTCTTTCTACCCCGCTTTCACACTAGAATGGTTATGTCTGATTGTTCGGCCATGATGCAAATTTAGCGGATCCTCGTTATAAAGAAGGTGCCGAGAGAGCTGACACCACTGACGTATAAAGGAATAGTAAGAATTTCAGATCTACGAGCGAGAATGTCAAGAATTTGCTAATAAAGTCTTTCGAATGATTTATTTTAGAAAGAATGTCGCATTTTCTTCACTACCGTACTATATTACGATCTGTAACAAAATTAATTAAAATTTAAAGTGTAAGGTAATTGGATCATACGTCAACGACGACTATCAACAAAACAGTTAATACGTAATGCGAGAACACTTATCATTCTGTATCCAATACTGTCACAAACTGATGCATTATAATGGAGAATGCGTCATTTTTGGACAAAAACTCTACATGGTCCATTGGACAGGAGGCTAGGAGCCAGAAAACTCTTTTCACGTTGAAGACAAAATAAAATATTATGTGAATCCGGGATTCGAACCCCGGTAGTAAAGAATACAGTCTAGTAAGTATATTAACTGAGCTGATATAAATATTATGATAGGGCGTTTAAGTTGCTTATTAATTATGTGTATTCGATACAAAACAACAAAAACTTCTTTTAGCGTACGTGTAATAAATTGGGCATAAAAAGTGCAAAACAGAAAAGGTAACAACAAAGCAACGCCAAATTTAAAAATATGTTCTCATGCACGTGATTAGATGCCCTTATAATTTTCTCTTATATTATTCGTTTTTCGTAATACTGACTTGACATTTCTTTTTCTGTTCAAACATCGGCCTTTACATATGTGCTTATATTTAAATTAATTTAATTTATCATAATTAAAATGATCTTCATTTTATTATATGTTGCATTAAATATGCTATACGTGGTTAAATAAAATGTGGATGAATATAAACAATGGATAATTTTTCTAGTAATTACGAACTAGTGGAAACAAGAAATTCATAAAGGATTTTGAAAGGAAACACTTGATATACAGATATGGAATTGGTAATAAACAATTAAGCTTAAAAACATGCTTTGGAAATATGAAGTGCATTTAATTGGTCCGGGATAAAGGACCGCTGATATTTATTCCAAGAGAAGTCAAATTTTTGGTTTCTATACAAAGCTTTAGTTTTTTTTATAAAAGGACGAAAACACAAGTTTCCATTTTTTAATTCCTTCCATGAACTGAACACAAAAGGGTAAGGAGGTAATTGTGACAATTTGACTGAAAATCATCATTCAGCATTTGATATCTAATTTCAAACGGGTCGTGTCATAATTTCCATTCCAAATTACAGCAATTCTGTCGCTGCCATTCACACAGAGGGCTCCCCCCCCCTTCCCCCGACCCCTTTCACAAGCCTGCATCACTCAATCAGCGAAGTTGTGCTTAACCATCCACCGATTGGAACGTCTCTGCCCACAGCCTACTGCAATACAAACGAGCACAGTGAATGATTTTCATCCTCAGTATTCCACGCGAACTATAGCACTCAGTGGTATCAATTGCATTTTTCGCCATTCATATTAAGAGCACACAAAAGCCTGTCAAACTTCCTACTTCAGAGCCAACTTGTGACAAAATCAAAGATTACTCGGTCATACAAAACCAAAAATTAAAAAAAAAAAACAGTCATTCCAAAATTACACGTACAAAATAAAATATGTACACAATTAATGCCAATTAAATTTATATAAAATAATGTGTTGATTTTGGGCACTTAAAATTCAGCAACAAATTGTCTCTCTACTTAATTAAATCTATTTGTATCTTATATTCGTCATGTTTGTGTTTGATTAAATATATTTATTTGTACAGTCTATACACAAACGTTTGAAGTTTAATGGTGTCGTATTTACGATTAAGAGCGCTAATATAATATTTTATACAACAAATGTTTTAATATTATATAATTTTTACAACACCATTAAACTTCAAACGTTTGTGTATAGACTGTACAAATAAATATATATTAAATCTATTTGTAAAAGTCTGATGATTATCTGATGGTCTGTGACAAATGTTGATTCGATACACTAATACCCTGTTGTATATTGCCCACTGAGGTATATTATATGCTCGACGTTTCGGGGTGCACGTTGTATCCCAGGGTTCAGGAAACCGGTGTTCAAAACAGATACATTACATTTTTATTTCTAACAATAATGACGACAGTCGGGTTCAATCCTGGGACCTTCTGGAGTAACCCGATTTGTTATTACACTTTACCATAGCATATATAGATTAGTCCGAATGAATTATATAACCATTCTTGTATTAAGATCGCAAGATGGACAGATGCTTTGGTTCCTGTATGAGACAGACACAGGTAAATTTCCACAAAGTCAGCCCGCAGTCTGCTAGATGGAAGTTTAAAATTAATAGGGGTAGGACATTCAGAGCGCTCTTGGCGTCACACAGCTGAGCATGCGGATGTGACCTACACTGCTTGGCTGTCAGCATGGTTGCGTTCAGCTTCAGGATATTCAAATGTTGCTGAGCTCGACAGAATGTCTGCTGATGATGGTCTCTCTGCCGAGCGTCCATCAGCGGGTATTTCTGAGAGAGAGAGAGAGGGAGAGAGCCATAAGAAACGTGACAGCACGGACTGTCAGTTGTATTTCCCGATGGAGTGGTTAATTTGTACAGAAGTATACCAGTTCGTGTTAACCGTGTTACCCCAGCTAACACTTTGAAAAACGAACAAAAACAAAAAGTTTGACTTCGCTTCGAAGTTCACTTGTACTCCATACACTGGAACAGAACTCATCAGTTAAAATGCATCGGTAGCCAGCTAGTTGAGGCGGACGTGGCTTACAGTATGGAAAGTTGGTGGACTGCTGGAAACACGGTAATAAACATAAACAACACATAACCATACTATCAGCTTCTTAAGATGAATTCTCTTCCATGGAATCAGTTATTATACTTCACAAAATCCCACTTACTATTGGTCACTATTCGGAACCAGATGATTCGTGCCCACAACCAACTACACAACTCCTTCAAACTGCATTTGGACAGAACTCTCCTATCTGTTCTAAAGAATTTCAGGTGGTATTTTAAGTTTACGCTGTACGCCTAAATAAACAATCTAAAAACCTCAGATGATGATGCGATAATCTCCATGAGACCAAAATTAATTGACATAAAACAGATTTATGATGAATCAGTCATTAATGACCCTCGGTCTCTAGGCTGTAATTCCTGTGAGTACAGAAACAACTGCAGTTGGCAGGCCTGTAATCTGCACTGTGCACTTTTCATGTGCTGTGACAGCTTTTACCCATCTCTTCGTTCTTATAATGAGGAAATGCTTTTAGGATCGAATCCCAGCTTTCTCTTACTCTCTTCGTCTTGATTACTCCTTCACGGTCTCAAGTTTTTTTTTTCATTTTTAACTCGGCAGATAGTTGGGTGTAATCAGTGCCTCTACTGCGATGGCTGGATGAGAAAAACCTAGAAATCTGAATTTAAATGTATTTCGGAGTTATTTGTAGTTCAAGGGACCAAACGCGTTCTGGTTCAATATAACTCGTCACGAAATTCGTTTCTATTGACACAGCTCCGTTCTAGATATCATTTTACTTCGTTCATACGCTTTTGAGACTTTTTCTCTACACAATACTGGGAACGACCCGTTCTTCAAGTGCCTGAGCACTGCGGGTCCAAACCTTTCGTCGCTTTGATCTATAGACATTCGGTAGGACTCCTTGGACGAGGGATCGGCCCGTCGCAAGGCCTCTACCTGTACACAGGACAGCACGACACAGAAAAACGCGGACAGACATCCATGGCTTGAGTGGGATTCGAACCCACGGTCCCAGTGACCGCACGGCCACTACGTACCCCTTCTCTACACAATATATCTGATAAACGACTTAAAATTTTACGCTATTCTCGCATAATAACATTGAACACTCAGACTTAAAAACATCAGTCTTCATTGCCTTTTTACCATCATTCTATGCCATATTCGAAAACCTTCATTTCTGAACGTGACTGTACCCCATTTCAATGTGTTTACAAATGCAGTACAGACGAGAACCAGGAGCTGGCTGTTAGTCGGTTAATGCACAGTATTCAACGCGGTGGCGCTATATTTCCCCATCAAGAGCTTGGAAGAAGATCGGCACAAGTGACTTTCATCCGTTGTCAGGGACTGCGTAATTGAAAGAATCGAAGGCACTGAACATTAACTCAGCATAAGTTGTTTATGCAGCTTTAAAGTTTATAGTAAACATGCTTTAGTACAAGAAATCCCACTACAAAAGTATATATTGGACCCTCTTCCAACATTGACGATAAAAATACATGTCATAATTATCTTATTCGATTCAGTGGTGATTAAAGGTAACATGTACAACCTAGCAAAATCAAAAATCAATTCCTCCTTTCATTCGATAAGTAAAGAGTGTCCCGCATAACTCAGAACCCATCACGCCAGTTCGCTTCTGCTGAGGCATCCAATCGTTGTGAGTTTCACGTTAAGTTGGACATTCTGCATATTTCCATTTTACACTGATTAAAACGCTGTTCACTTGAGATGCTTTCAGTTTTAAACTCTTGAGAGAAGGTGAAATTTGGGGAATTGCCTTCAAATTCACAAAAGTAAAAGGTAAAAATTTCGGGGGAACGTTCTAGATTTTTTACGATAAGCTTCAATTTCCAAACATGGTGACATTTTACTTTCTCAGTGTGACGAGTACAAATAAATATGGTTGCCTTGTGAGATGCCGAACCATATAGTGCTGTAAATGCTGACCGACATCTCAGAGGACCTTACTGCCTCCATTATCAGAGTAACTTCTTTGCTATTTTGTTCGTCCTCGTGAGTCTGTGTTTCAGTTACTTCCTGAAGCTTTCTTTCGTGGACACTGGAGGGAGTAATTCGCTGCATTCACGTTCAGGTAGCGTTATCTGTAGATACCTGATTTCTTATGCGGGGGCTAAGATGGCTTCCTCTCTTTTATATATTGTCCTTCACTCGACGTTCCTCGCAGTACGAAGGAGCACACCCATAATACCAGAGATTTGTGGTAAGTTAGGTTAATGACTTCTCCTTGCATCATGAACGGCCGGTTGAAATCCCACTCGAAATCGATTGTCAGCGAAGGGATTACTGTGGTTCTCGTCCATTCTTCAAGTTACAGTATTTTAAAATTGCCAATAACCAACATATAAACACATACCAACGGACGTCTGTCCATCACAGAGAGAGATTTTCAAGCATGTCATGTAGAAGCTGAACGAGATATTTTAACGTTCCTTTGAAACGTCGATAACATCGTAAGATCATATAGCGTCATAACCCAAGAAGGCGACTATCGACATCGCTGTTATAACTTCAAATCTTAGATACACAGATATCTTCATTCAGACCTATAACTTTTATTTGTATCCTTTGATTCTGTGCAGCACATCCGTAGCATTATACTTTTTGCAGAAATGGGTTAAAAATGTAATAGACACAACGACTTCAGCATTATCGTAACGAACGCATTTAAAAAAAAACGCTTACTCCAGACTGAAGAAGGAACTATTTTCTTCTCTTTGGGTCTCCCATCCGAACTGCGTTGTAAACCTAACTTCATTAGTTACACCATTTATCACCAGTTGCAGGTTTCATTCTCTCAACGTGCAGCGTTTGCAGATAAGGAGACCGTGCGTTGATATCGTAAGACTCTTGCTCGATCAGTGTGAACGTCGCGTGTCTATTGATTTCACGTTACAGATCGCACTGCAGGCTTCTCCTGCTCGAGAAGAGCTGGTTTCCGTCTCCTGCCGAGTATTTGAATCTCCTAGCCGGAAACTGTCTCGCGACATGTCCGTTCTACCGGTCCTGTCACCTTGTAATGTCAAGACGTCGAGCAGTGGCGGCTAGTGAACTCCCTTAACACACCGATCAGGTACACTTAGCTCCATGCCAACTGTTAACAGTTCTCCTCTTCAAGTTACTGTAAAAATGTATTACTTTATACGATTAACAGAACAGCCAGGTTACATTTTACTTTTTCGTGGCGACGAATAAGATAACTTAATTCAGAGATCAAACGATTAATGCTGCTTATGAATAATCGCTGTATAGAAATCACATAAATACAAAATGGAGAGTTGCCGATTCTTAAAGCTCACGGTGCATATAATTACGACTAGGTTTTAAAGGTTTAGACATTATTACATGAGACAAAACTGGCTTCTAGCAGCATTTATTAAACTACTTTGAATATCGTAAAAATTAGACATAAATGTAGCAGTGGAAATAATATAACCCGCTAAAATAAAAGTATATACATAAAATATCGCTGTCTCAATAGCAGATTTTTAATTTATTGTTTACTGAATGACGATATGGCGTCTAATGAAAGAAAGGTTAATTAATAATAAATTGGGAAAATATGGAAGGAAGCGGTCGTGTACTATCCCAGTATTTGTCTGTAAGGACTTAGAAAAACCACGAAAAACTTCAGTTAGGACAGCCGGTCTCCGGATGGGGATTCAAACCCGACTGGAGTACATTCGATCGATACTTCCTGTAACAACAGATGTTGAAAAGATAATTCTGTACTTTCGATAAATGTTTTTTTTTAATCATCCGTGTATTATTAATAACATATGTTTCATCATGTACTTGCTTCTTATATTTCGTAAGAAGATCCAAATATGAGAATTTGTTCTATACACAACCTGTACTTATATACAAGGCAGTGGGATGAACTGAATCATTCTCCCTTTGTTTTAACAACTCATTAACTTCGTTCATCCAGAACATTACAGAGAGAAGTGTCTGAAAAAATTCTCTTAAGCTACAGAGAATCATATTACCGAACATGAACTTCGAATGAGCAAAATTCCAAATTCATGGAAACACGTGTGGATTTATTATGTCTGGTTTCGCTGTTTCCCGTTCCAGACTTACGCTGCAGGGCTTGCAGGAATGATTAAGTGTCTGTGGATAGATATCTATTACAAATTGGATTTCAACACAGAATGGGGAGTTACTCGTATAATGTAACGTACCATACACATGACGATACGCACAATCAAAACAAACACGCGACACCCACAAACAGTTTCCAGACGCACGTCCTGTTCTGTCTGGGCCACAGTTTTTACTCTCTGAGTGTTGTGTATTGTTTCCAAGGGCCCAGTATTCACTCTAGATCTAGTCAGATTAAAACACAGAAACCGCCATACTAAAAATGTGTTGATTGTCAAATGATACAGGTATTTAAGAGTTTATACAGATGAACGTACAGTCAGAAAATTTTAACTTTAACGCATTAGAAACATGAGAGACCAAAATAAAGGTCATTCAAATCGTCTGACTTCTCTTGCAGTGAAACCGAACTTGTAATTTATAGGCGAAGTCGAAGCACGAACGTCCAGTGGTCAACTGTGACGTGCTAACACGCAGTTTGTTAAGCAGGTAGAC
Source organism: Zootermopsis nevadensis (assembly GCF_977971745.1). NCBI lineage: Eukaryota > Metazoa > Arthropoda > Insecta > Blattodea > Termopsidae > Zootermopsis > Zootermopsis nevadensis. The sequence continues at coordinate 3,566,216 of NW_028259143.1, forward strand.
ACACCTTCATAACGAGCAACAAGCAGCAGAACAGTTTCCACGTAAGGGCCCTAGAAATAGCGTCTCTGCCGCTGAGATCAGCCAGCAAACTTACATCGTCTGGTGCTTTACCTACGACGACAGCGCGAGCTACCCTAGTCCAGCCGCTAGTCCACGAGTACTGCTGACGTAACGTAAAGTAACGTAGCTATCTCGCGTACCTGATACTCGGTGCAACACGACCTAATGATTCTCGAAAGGTTTGTGACGATGGTCTGTTCACTGAACACCTACTAGCAAGCTGCCAGCATTGCTACTGCAGCGAAATCCGATTTCTGCTTACATTTCGTACCAGTTTTTATTTCCAGAAAGCTTGCAGTATACCTGATCATTCAATACGCATATTTTTTATTTTTTATTTATTTATTATTGACTGCAAATGGGTTTATACCCGGTGGCAGTGACCTACAATAAGATACAAAACAATGAGACAGAACAGAACAATGAGATACATCAACACAATGAGACAGAACAAAACAATAAACAAAAGGACACAACAAAAACAATAAGACAGAACAGAACAATGAGATACATCAACACAATGAGACAGAACAAAACAATAAACAAAAGGACACAACAACAAAAATAAGACACAACAAACAATGAGATACATCAACACAATGAGACAGAACAAAACAATAAACAAAAGGACACAACAAAAACAATAAGACAGAACAGAACAATGAGATACATCAACACAATGAGACAGAACAAAACAATAAACAAAAGGACACAACAAAAACAATAAGACACAACAAACAATGAGATACATCAACAAAGAGACAGAACAAAACAATAAAAAAGGACACAAAAAACAATAAGACACAACAAACAATATAAGACACAACAAATCTGAATGTCATAGGAGAAATGTCTTATACCTAACTCAAGACCTTAACCGGGAATCAAACCCACATCAGATTTTGGGTTTGCAACTTCTGTTCCCATCATCTCCCCGCCAAAATAAACATCTCTGTTCTTTGTGCCCTTCCGCTGTGCTTGGTTTCCGCTCTCACCGAGATTCGTATCGGATTTTTGACAACTGTTAACAGTTCTCCTCTTCAAGTTACTGTAAAAATGTATTACTTTATACGATTAACAGAACAGCGAGGTTACATTTTACTTTTTCGTGGCGACGAATAAGAAGATCACTTAATTCAGAGATCAGACGATTAATGCTGCTTATGAATAATCGCTGTATATAAATCACATAAATACAAAATGGAGAGTTGCCGATTCTTAAAGCACACGGTGCATATAATTACGACTAGGTTTTAAAGGTTTAGACATTATTACATGAGACAAAACTGGCTTCTAGCAGCATTAATTAAACTACTTTGAATATCGTAAAAATTAGACATAAATATAGTATGTTACGTTGCTCTTCTGAAGGAATAAGCATGCCGAGTTTCGTGAAAATCAGTCTATCCCCTCTCGTGAACATGCATATGACTTATATTTGATACAGTTTGCCATGAATACCCCCCGCTTTAAATTTCTGGATAGCAGATTGGAGTACAAATAATTCTGACAGAAGTCCTGGAATGCAGGAAGTTCCCATAAAAAGTATTCCTTCGATCAGACAGACAGCTCCGATTGGAAACGTCCTTTGTCTGATGCGATTTGTTTCATGCGCTATTCAGGGAGGGAAGTATACAATTTACATTACGTTCTTCTAACGCATTATTTTGACCGTCTTAACGAAAAGCATGTGCACGCCAGATTGGCGTCAATCGCTGAACCTCACCAAAACGCTTATCCGTTAATCAGAAAATTTATGTAATTATTCAGCTCCGTGCTAAGATAACGCCACAACCTACGTATGCAAATGTGGATTTTTTTCTAACCAGCCTTTTACAAATGTTAAATATGTGACCTTACTAATCCTAAACACAGTGATCGCGTTTACTATAAACCATGCTAATCAACGCAGTGTTCGAGAAATATCCTCCGAGCCCTTACATAGACACTAGGTCTACCCTCATGTCAAGAGCTAACCGTAAGTACAGAGCATTAAATAATTACGAACTTCGTTAACACAAATAAAACATAATTTGTATCGTTTCCAAGAGAAACTCACTTAAAATTCCTTCTAGCGTAAGTTAAGTATTCTTCTTGAGAAGCTAATCGTCTTTCAGCTGGTCAAAAATTTCTCTGTATCTTATGGAATCCAAAAATTATTTGCTCCCTAAGCTACATCAATCCAGTCTACACGTCCACATCTAAGTTAATACCAATTTTAATATTATACTCTCTTATAAGAATGGGTCTCAGAAGCGATTTCTTCCTTCAGATGCTCCGACAAAAGTATTTTAAACATTCGTACTACATGCAGCACCCATCTAATGTTTCTTGATTTGATCACCTGGTGACAAGTTTCATAATTTAGGTATGTACAATTGATTCATTGCCATTTGAAACTTACATTCTTACAAAAAAATTGTAATTATTTGTTTAAAATAAGTCAACAAGTAATTTTCTTTGTGGCAAAATGTCCGAATGTGGTATTATCACTTTATTCATAAAAAAAATTGACACAATATTACGGACAAACTTATAGTGCAAGCAGCTATCTGAGGTGATTTTTGCCTCTATCATCAGGACTATGACGATGATGGTGATGGTGGCAGCAAACACCTCTGAAGCCCTATAACTGATAAATAGTTTATTCCTAACTTATTATCAGTTCTGTACATAGTTAGATACAATGTATAATCAGAATTGGCTTAATCAGTCCAGATAAATGATTTGTACTTCGATCCCCGAAATAACATGCAATATTTCCATCCATCCAGAGGGTAAGCAACGTCGAGTTTGAACATTTGTAGCCCACAGCCTTCTAGATCACTGTCCTGTCGGTTGTATGTGCTCTTACTTAATTACGCAAACAGTAATTGGGAGCTTTGTTGTCGTGTCCAAGTCGTTTGTATTGTTAATAATTTGTGTGGGGAACCCCCCCCCCCCACAAACCAAATCCTATCTTCGCTGTTATAGACAAACAGAAACGCCCTCGGAGGCTAAGTAAAGCAACGCTTTCAAAATTCTAATTAAAATGTACACAATTTAAATATGCTGTCGACGGCCTGGAGGGCGCACTGACGTTTAAGCGTGTACTTTTTAGGTTTCCGCCTGCTACCTCAAATTCAAACACCGCCTAGAGTCTGGACCTCATGATACCCGATAATGAGGCTGGATGCCTCTAGTTAAAGATTTAACCATTCTCAAATTCATAAATGTTTCTACACGCTTTTGTTAAAAACATTCTGGGATATCAATATGAAACGCGTTGTATACGTTAATCAGCAAGGAATCATAATTTAAATATATCAGCTTCGTTCTCTCTCAGAGTGACGGACCAATATAGGTTAAAATAAAAATAATTTTTAAGTATCTTGGCTGCTATAAGAATACGGTATTTAAAGTACCTAAATGCAATAAATAACGTGTTGTACCACAACATAAACATCATTACGTAGAGACTATTATGATAATAATAATCTTATTAAATATATTCCACCATTGCAAGAATAGGACATCCATAAGCAGTGACAGTTATTATTTATTATATTTATTTAGTGTTCTGTCTGACGACAGGTCCATATGAACAGGATCCTTCCATCCTTTTCTCGGACTGGGACCTGTTCATATACGTTCTTGGCAGATGATCCAGAAGTGGTTTGCCATTGCCTTCTTCTGTGTGTGAATGGAGTAATTGTTGGGATGCCACGGAGGAAAACTCTGTGTTGCCTAGACCACGGCCTTGCCCAACACAAGTTATAAATTCGGGCACCGCCGGGAATCGAACCCGAGACCCCAGGATTACAAGGCCAGCGTTCTAACCGCTAGAAAAATAATTGCTTCTATTATTCAGAAAAATCCTTCACTGGGTCGTATCATGAGTCAACCAAATCCCTTTCACAGACAGATTCTCTCTAAAATCAACTTTAATATTATCCCTTAACATACGCCATGTATCCTAACTGACCTCTTCCAGACTGGCATTCCGATTAAAATTGCACATTCATTCTTCGTTTGAACACCCCTGACCCAAAGACAGAGAGAACAAATTACAAAGCTCTTAATTATGTAATATTCTAGATGACACGAAATTAAACTACATTAAAAGCTTCCCTTAGCTTTATTTGGAAATGCGGTCGCCGCAATTTGTCATACCCGCCCCGCTAAGGTCGTGTGAAGCCAAACGAAAGTAATCACAATTATGAATAGATGGTGAAGGATGAGGCTGCAGCCCACTTTAAGGAATAGTTTCCAGCATTTCCCTGCAGGGGTTGGGATTCTCCATTCATAAAACAGGATCCAGTAATTTACAAATGAATTAAAACGCCAAGTTGGAGCTACATACTAATTCCGATTCGGTCAGAAATAAGTCACTCATTTAGGTCTCACGATTGAAAAATTGGGAGACTTTGTCTTTGGGATAATTCGTTACAGGGTTCTGCACCTAACAGAAAATGTGGATTCCTATTCAATTTAAAAGAAAATTTAATTTGCATTTAACTTAAGCACGCTTACTACCTGATTACGTTAAGATATGTCCATGATATGGTGTTCTGTACGTATATTATTAAATTAAAATTAGAAAAATAATAACTTTAATTTATATTTAAGCTTAAAATACGAATTAATAACTCAAATAATTTCTGTAACGATATAAAACTAGCCGATATGTTCAGTTATCTCGAATTCTTACGTCATATGAAGGAAAGAAATATAAGCGAAAATGTGTATGTCTGGAAAGTTATTGGCATTAACATCGAAGTTTTCAAGCCTTCAGAAGTCCAGAATAAAAAATTATAATATCCTTGCCCTAACGACACTTTCACATGAGAGTAAGTTACATGAGAATAACAAAAAACTTACAAAGGCTGTAATGAAATCCGTGAGAAGAACATCGTAATACAGTTGGATAAACTAAAAAAGAAGGAAAGAAAGACATTCAAGAAACTACTGGACATAGTTTTGAAATATAAAACCAATTTGATTAATGTCACTTACAAAACAAAAGAAATCAGAGTTTTCAAATTATTCAAAATTTACAAACAGCGCTGATTAAAAAACAGATGACAGACTTTACAAAGAGGATTATTATTATTATCATCATCATCAAAGTAATTTAACTATTATTATTATTATTTAGTATTATTTAGAATTATTAAATTGAATTATATTATATCAGATCTAAAACTTCTTGACGATGGTGAAGAGTCAATTGAATAAAAATTTTCTTGGATATTATCCATCGTCTAGTAATTATAAAACGTAAAACGACGTTTCGGAGATGGGACTCTATCTCCGTCTTCAGGTTCCTATACAGTTGGGCCCACTAGATAGAGCTAATCCCTATCTCTATCTAGTGGGCCCAACTGTGTAGGAACCTGAAGACGGAGATAGAGTCCCATCTCCGAAACGTCGTTTTACGTTTTATAATTACTAGACGATGGATAATATCCAAGAAAATTTTTATTCAATTGAATTATATTACTTAGGTATCGTATTTAGCCCATTTATTTGTGAAATATGATTCAATAAATGAATCTAATTATTATTAATATGGTACATTTATATATTTAATTTCATTCGTTTGTTTTACTTTTATTATTATTGAAATAAATTAATTACTTATTATATTTTATCCTGTACTCTGGTTTAGTGCTTGGCTGTTATTGGCCTTTTTGGCTGTTGTCAAGCATTTAAATAATTGGATTGAATTGAATTGAATTAAATCATCATTAAACTTTGTTTCATACCTTTTACACTTATTAAGTCTTACTGTCACTACATACGCACAGTAACTCCCTATGAGACTTGGCCTTTCACGAGAGTTTCCAGCCAGCTTTTCGACATTTGGCAAGCACTCTCTGGTCAATGTTATCAGCCTTTCGCTAGGTCCCTACTACAACGCGCAGAGACGCGGACAAATATCCACTGCGACAATTCCGAAATACTTAACCTATTTAAACATATATCTTATTATATAAGGCACTGCGTTAAAATTGAGGTCCAAGATTAACAAAATCAAATGATCTCATACACTGATCGCTCTACGCAGCAGACCAACTCCAGCGTGACCCACTTTGTACTGAATGAATTCCATACACACTCAATAGCAAACATAAATGCAAATTTTAAGAGTCTTTGGTATATTTCCAGTCTCGAAACCACCATGTCGTAAGAACACATTTTTACTGACAATTCTTTTCCCCCCATTTATTTAAACCAGTTTAAATTTATTACTAACTCCGTGATGCCATGATACGTATGCGGTAGGTTGTGATATCACGGATTAGAAGGCGTTCGGAGTGGGTTGTTTGTTAAATATAACTGTTTTTCGTAAATATATGTTAAGACAGCTGATTATCTTACCTCATTATCACATAATTTAAGAGAAATTTTAGATGTTTAAGTGTCTAGAAGTGTTTCGAGCCTCATGTGATAATTTTCCTTAAACCAACACTCAGAGACATGATTTCATTTCACATTATAGGCTATTAGGGGAGTGTTATTAAATATCTGTTGTATTGTGATGGGTAATGGCCGATTAAACACTTGTTAACTTATTGCAAATTATAAATAAACAAAATGTCAAATTAAAAATATTAATGGAGCATTTTCCAAGCAATGAGGAAAAGTAATGTAATCAGATTGTGTTTCTAGAGAAAACAAAGGCTTTTATGGGGATGAGGGTCTCACCTCCCATTCCATTAAGCAACAGAATATCATTTAATAATCTGCTATCTGTTGCACGCAGTCACGATGATAAAAAAACCGAAATTATATTTAACTTTCCGCAAGACAATTAGATTCGTTGAAACTTCTAAGACCCGCAGTCCTAATAGTACCGCGTCACGTGCCTTTGTTTTCATTATTTTGATGTTCAAGCATGGTTTTCTTCCCAAGACCTGCAATTTCACTACTTGAAATCGTGGTAATAACACTCGGATTAAAGTAAAGAGTCGGATATTATTCAATTACACGGTAATAAAAATTCAGTTTCACTGCTGTATGTTGTTCTATGACGCATATGCGTATTAAGTGAATTATTTCATAAACTCTTCAAATCTTACTACGTACGAGGTGCGCTCGGAAAGTTGCCAGACTGCGCGTATAAAAACCCGTACACTAATCTCATTTATTAAATTCATCCATCACCAGCCGTTTTGGCGAGTCTTTGGCAAAATTTGATGCACACGCCATTCCAAAATCGCATGAGGGTCGGTGTAATGCACTACCAAAACACCCGTAACTAAGAAACAAATGCTAATTCGATGATGCCGGCTGGCACACTGATTCACTATGAATGTAGGCCGCACCCCCTAGCGGCAGAAGCTCGTACTACATCCGGTTCTCCCTCTATTGACACAGTCTTGAAAGTTTCCGATCGCACCTCGTATTTCCTCAGCCAAAAACACGAAATTGTGTTACTTCATATCTTCTTCACCCTGCCTCTAATTAACGAGGTATGACGTACAGAAATAAAAGTCCGGACTTCAGCTATGGAAAGGTTTGACTTATAAACTTTGAAGTACGAAATACATTCTACATGTCTCTTAGTAAAAAGGCATATGCAATTCTGCAAATAGTATCGGAGTCTATGTAAATGAATTATTCGTTCTCGTTAGTAATAAATTACAAACTACACGTAAAGATTGCGTCAGAAATGTACCCCTACGAGGATGAGTGCTCTATTGCAGTGGTATTCAACCTGGGTTACGCGAAGACATCTTAGGGGGTACGTGAAATTTAAAAGAAATATTATTTTATGATTAACACTGAATAATCAGTAATGTAATTTATTTAATTTATTTTACATATAGATTATATATTATGTATAACTTTAATTATAAACCAAAAACTTTGGGGGTACAAAGTTGAAGAGAAATTATATCAGGGGGTACGCGAAGACATCTTAGGGGGTACGTGAAATTTAAAAATATATATATTATTTTATGATAAACACTGAATAATCAGTAATGTAATTTATTTAATTTATTTTAGATGTAGATTATATACTATGTATAACTTGAATTATAAACCAACAACTTTGGGGGTACAAAGTTGAAGAGAAATTATATCAGGGGGTACGCGAAGACATCTTAGGGGGTACGTGAAATTTAAAAATATATATATTATTTTATGATAAACACTGAATAATCAGTAATGTAATTTATTTAATTTATTTTAGATGTAGATTATATACTACGTATAACTTGAATTATACACCAACAACTTTGGGGGTACAAAGTTGAAGAGAAATTATATCTGGGAGTACGCGAACAAAAAAGTTTGAATACCACTGCTCTATTGGATGGACCGGACATATCACCATCGTCGCTTAGGAAACAGAGGTAATTCATGTTCCGGATTCGACCTCATATCTTTACGTATATTTTGTTATTTTACCATGGCACACAATTCATCATCGTCTACACGTGAAACTTCACTGGCTGTTTCGGGTTATTCAAGAAAACTCGTAAGACTGCGTCAGTAATATGACCCCGTCTCTTTAAATGACGTGAAAGCTCGTTCTTAACATTTAATGAATTCTCGTATGGAAAAAGTTCTGAGCTCCCTTTCCTTGTGGATTCGCTTATAAAAACAGCAGCATGAAGTAGAGCGTGTAAGTAGTACATAAGCTCAGAGCTGGTCTGGTTGTGGAATTACGGGGAGGGCAGTTAATGAACATGGTGATACATGTTGTGGGCTCGAATAAGAAGTGAACGTCTGGCGAGGTCAGCAGTGTATAGTTTTTAGAAAGACTACTCTGTTTGTCTCTCCATTAAACACTGACTCCCCTTCACCATATACTTCTCCCATTCTAAAGACTCAGTAGAATTTAACTTGAAGCAAACTGATGGAGCACGCAGACACTGTAAGAAAAATTTTTCAAATGTTTCAGATGAAACTATTTACAGTGAACTCTTGTCCAACGTCCCTTGAAAACGGCGTGTTCCGTGAATCCGCGTTAAACGAATGTAATATTTGTATCTTATATGCGTCATGTTTGTGTTTGATTAAATATATTTATTTTGTACAGTCTATACACAGATTCTTCTCACCAGCCGTCAGACGCACGTTACTCTACACAACACCTCTTGATAAATATAACGTCTGACTACAATAAGCAACTTACCATGAAAATGGAATGCTACAAACAGAACTACGGATCATTATAATATATTGCATTAAATATCTAATAGTTTTTAAAATATTTTAAATTGATAAAAACCTGAAGACGACGGTATTACCCGTCGAAACATGTCGTTTTAATAAAAAGCACTAAAAAATATAATGTAAAATCGTATTTACGATTAAGAGCGCTAATATAATATTTTACACAACAAAATGTTTTAATATTATATAATTTTTACAACACCAATAAACTTCAAACGTTTGTGTATAGACTGTACAAAATAAATATATTAAATGTAATATTGTATGGGATTAGTGGGGATACGGGAATTGTTAAGAATTGAAGTGAAGTATTAACGTAACGTTTGACATAAAATAAAATATCAGGTTGACTGCGCGGGTTATCTAAGCCTTGTGGCTTTCGTTTGTTTCATTATCACCTTCACGGGGATGAAGAATTTTGCGGGAATACAGCCGAGCTGATTATTTACGCTCGTACGCATTCTGAAGAAAACAAACCAAGTTGATTACACACACGCGCGAAAAGCCGAAACGTCTTCAGCTTCTAGCGTCTTTGGCATATCGCGTATAAATCGAATTTTTCAGAGTTGGGCAGAAAAAATTTTCGCATTTATTTTCACTCGTATAATTGAATCCGCGTTGATACATTTTTCAACGACGTGTCTCTAGATATTTTTGGATCCAGATGGTCAACGCCTTGATACGTCTCACGAGCCCGCAACACAGGATATCTCGCCAGCTGGCCTTCGCCACAAATCTGAAGACATTTGCATGATTACATTACCAATGATTGTAAGGTTATTATAATATATATATAAGACATTATTTTAGTTATAATTTTACAATATATTTACATTGCGCCGATGCCTTCCTCATGAATGTCTAGTGAAAAATTATCTCTAGGGTTTCCCCCACGAACTATGATAATATGACGTCACTAAAAAAATATCACGAGTCTTCAAATACCCTTCAACCAAATTTAACACAAGATTTCCGGCCGTGAAGTTGGCAGCAACCCGCGTGTGGAGCAGTAAGCCCCTCCCCCCCCCCCCCCCACTCCACCACTTACATTGTTCTTCTTCTGCGTCATTGCGTAGCGTAGATGCTGGTTGGACCGCCGCGGATCAGGACAAGAGACCAGCTAGATCTAGGGACCTCATGCGCGCTTGCCATAAATCGGAAAACTAACTAGAGTAATAAGGTCATTTCCTGTTTTCCCTTTTCAAAGAATAACAACCCCAATATTTCGAGAAATGTAATTAGACAGACGCCAGTTGAATAGAAATACATCAGAATTTATGTACATTCTTGTCTCATAAAAGTGCTAAGCTAGTCCTACTGCGCACTACTACAAAGGACGCTAGTAGTTATTGTGATACAGGGTGTGCACATAAAATATATTTCATTTTACTGTAACATAGCTCACGAACGAGCTGGCAGAAAACTAAAAACTAAACGCATTTGAGCACGTCGTATGATCAAGTTCATAATTCGCCCCATTTGAGTTTCCAAACCATTCCACCTGAAGCGCTAAACTCACAAATATTAAAATGGCGTCTCAAGTAGAAAAAGCTAAATGCTTGCTATGGTTTCATGAGTCTAGTCTGTGGTTGCAGTTCAAAGGAGATTTTTTTTTTAAATTGTTTTGAAGGAAAACGCCAACTAAAATATCAATACACAGGTGATAAATTGTTTGCTAAGAATAACTGCATATGAAAAGGAAAATGTCACATAAAACAAGTTTAACGAAGTGTGGGTTGAAACGAAATACAGATATTATATCTACGGGGTCATGATGTCTTCATTGAATGTCTGCAAAATGTAGGTCACAAAACTAGATCATACACCTCATATACCACCACCTTCAATTTCTGCGATTCTTAATCCATGAGCGACGTAAAACGATCAGGTATTTCATGTTTACACTCTGCATTTTACTGAGAAGAGAACTTCGCAGCTTCCCTTCTCAAACACACGTGCTCATTAGCGCCGATGGCCTTAGTTAATTCAACACCTTATTAAATAAATAATCTATAATATTTATTAAGCCATTAATAAGTTCCTTGCCACAGTTTCCTATATTTCGTCACCATCATAACAAGTCAACTGACTATCCTGATCCACTTAATCTATTCTCACTTATGCTAAGCCCTGTTTTTAATACAGACTCCCATCTACGTTTTGGTATCCCAAGTTCTCTCTTTCCGCGATATTTTATAACTAACGTCTTTATTTATTATTCTCCTAACCGTGATCTTTCGTTGTCCTCTTCAGCGTCCTAATTTAATCATTATAAGTATGGTATATTAATATAAATCGCTACAAAACACCCCCTTATCTAATTAACTTTCAGCACTGATCTGTTAGGGTTGTACATTTTTTAATACTTCATGCCTTCAGTCCATTTTATTGTCTTATAATACAAATTAACTTTGTAGACGTGGTCCTTCACCAGCGTTTTGTCTACCCTTGGGTTACAGCCAGACATATTATTGCAAACTTTGGAACTCGCTTTTGAAATTACTATAGCATGAGACCTTAAGTTGGAATGGGATGCATCAAGGCTGAATTCCTACATCCTACTCCGAAATTTAATAGTTCATGTTACTTTACACCGAGAGATGGCAGGAAGGATACTGGTAGTCCCCACCGCAAAGAGCCCAGGGTTCCTACCTTTTCCACGCCAGTTATAAAGACCAATTAGTGACTCCGGCCTACAGATCTAGTGCATCCATCACAATACAAGAACTTTCTTAGGAAATTCAATTAAATAAGGATGGAAAACCACCCAAAAGCTCATAAGGTCGCAAGAAACAGTCTAAACGTATTGAAACTAGCCGCTATAGCCGTTTTATAAACCTCCCTTCTGGTACGTGGAAGGAAAGTCACAACTGGTTCACATGTTTCACTCCGCGCGACATTACACGGTAGACTCTAGCGTCACAGCCACAGCATACGCGTCGCAAGATATCTCCGAGCTCCGTCGGCAGTTACAGAAACACTTCTGAAGCCAGCAAACAGAGAAACAGGGAAGGAAAAAAGTAATAACGCATAACACGTCTGCCTATCCCCCTTCAACTAGACAAATTCCTTGTCCCTCTTATCAAAACGTAGTTCAGGCTCGCAGATATTTTGCGTCCAATATAACCACAGTATCCACGGTGGTCTAGCGGTTAGAACGCTGGCCGTGTAATCCTGGGGTCTCGGGTTCGATTCCCGGCGGTGCCCGAATTTATAACTTGTGTTGGGCAAGGCCGTGGTCTAGGCAACACGGAGTTTTCCTCCGTGGCATCCCAACAATTACTCCATTCACACACAGAAGAAGGCAATGGCAAACCACTTCTGGATCATCTGCCAAGAACGTGTATGAACAGGTCCCAGTCCGAGAAAAGGATGGAAGGATCCTGTTCATATGGACCTGTCGTCAGACAGAACACTAAATAAAAAAAAAAAATAATATCCACAGTATTTTTAATTATCCCAATAACAAATCTAACCTTCGTGCTTTGGTTTACGGGTGATTTCAACAAGGGAAACAGGTCGGTTCTTGGACAACTTTGCTTTGCCTCGAGGTCTGACAGTCTGACCAGCCCATGTTATATCTAAATTTGGGCGTTCGAACCAATATATCTGAAAAGCAGTGTTTGGTGCCTTTAATGGGGGGGGGGGGGGGCGTCTAAGACAGTCACTGTGATAGGTTGTTTATTCTTAGAAATTCGCAAAGACTGTTCTCAGCCAGTCCCTCCTATTTGTACTTGAGCTGTGCAAAATGAGTTCTCGTTCTTCGCATTTCTCTTTTATCTCAACACAAAAAGTCTGAGAAGACTTTTATCATTTTTTTTTTTGCGTCAACACATAAAGCACTAATCGATTTCAATATATTTTGTCTATGTTTCTTCCTATACTCAAAATATAACACATTGGTGTTTCTTTTGTTCTCTCTCCACATTCCTTAGACGTGTATTCTCTTTCTTAAATATAACATATTCTTTGAAATCCATCCAGTCTCGTACGGGCGAACGTCCAAAAAGAAATATTTATATGTTAAGTTCTCATTTATGAATTTCTGCTTATTCCTTAACACGCTCCGTTTCACGGGATAATGAAAGTATCAAAAACAAAAGGCTATTTCCATTTTGGACATCCAACAAACGAAACACGTATTTTTCTAGAAGCGTCGACAGTAACTCTTGATTTATCGTCCGGAAAAATTAAAGTCTAGTCAAATTTGAAATACGGTATATAAATATCTCTTAGTGGTACAACCATATTGATATACGCTGTTCAAACATTAACATACATCATTATAACCACATATAATTGTATTTATATTTCTAAAATAATACATTTCTCCCTCTTTAGTGAACATTTTACGAATAAAGTGTATTTTATAATATTCTTTAGCAAAGATTTTAGCGTAGCGTTTGTGACAAAACATGAGGAGAATTTTATGGCTGAATTCTTGCAGACCTAGGCCTTAATAATTTAATTGTTTGAGGCAGAAGATTTGCTTTGAAGTTGTCTTTACTTCCAGTTTTCTATTTCTTTCATTCTTAACCACTGGTAGTGACAGTGGGAAATTGGTTGGCTGGTTGGTACTGCTTGAGTAACACTCATCATACAATATTTATGGAATTTCTCAACTCCATTAAAAGTTTGTCAGACTGTACCTGTGTGATGCCGCCATTCTAAAATTGTCGCCGTCTTCTGCAAGAACAGTACAAGTTCATGCTTAGTTTTTCAACGAAAAGCCATTTCTTAAGCGAAATATTTTCTTAGGGCACGTATTGACAGATTTTACGCCAACCGCACAGTTTTTAGTGCAGAATGTTTTTATTCGCTTTTTGCGTTATGTCAAATGATAATTTTATGTGAAGTCAGATCAGAAACATTAGGACAATCAATTAATGATAATTACGATTTTTAAAAATCATGCGTTTTATCTGTAAAACCGTTCTCTTGAACTCTGTCCACTGTCCAGATAAGAAAATAAAAAATACAACATTTTTGAATGTGGATCATGCTTCCATCTTCAGGTAAAATGACGGAAGAGGACAGAAAATATCTGTTTAGTCCCCTGGTTCAAGTCGATGTTGACACTAGTGTAGTCCACGTGAAAAGACGGATAAAAATTAATCTCTGTATGCAATACATCGTCACTTCTGTTTGAGTTACATTACACGTTCTGCCGTGTCGTGACTCTAATCACAGAGTAAACTTAATATTCCTAAACCTTGGTTTCTAGGATGAAACGGTTAGCAGCATACATTTTACATTAAGTGCAGGTTGGTAAAACTGTATCTGGCCGTGAACAACCACTGAAGTGCTGTTGTACCTGGCTACGATTTTTCATTTTGACTGCGGGAAGCACCGAAGACAACGGAGGAAAACCTCGTGAGGATATTTTGAGAGCCTTTCGGGTACATCAGATGCGTTATAACCGAGCGCTGAAGACTGAATCAAGTGTCTGAGAAGCCTTGAACATTTTACAGGGAACTGGAAACAACAGATTAGGTATTTCACGCATGTGCACGTGAAAAGGCATTTCCCATTAAACTATTTTATCACAGCAGAGTTTCGCCTGTTAGCTTGACCATTCTACAGCTACTAACGGCTTCTCTCGGTGTGCGCTTTGTACAGATACTTGGTGCAGGAATTTCACTGTGTTCTGAAATGTACATTAATCACGAAACAAAAGTTACTCTGTATTTAAGAGGTAATTGTGGGTTTGTTATAAACATTAATGATACATATTTACGTTAAAAATGAAAACTAGATTAAATTTTATAAAGTTTTGGAATTTCTTTCTATGGTGTACCTGTGGAAGTTAGATCTTTGTTTCACATATCGGTAGACTAAGTTAGCTTTAATTATTGTCAACTGTGGTCTTCTTGTCTGTGACTAGAATACGCACTGGTAAACACAACACGACATCATAACCCGGAAGACATTTCACTGTAGTGATAATCTCAGGTCTAATATAATAAGTCGTTTTGTAAGATGCCTTAAGTCACTGTTTCTTAGACTCCGAAAGAATGAAACAATCCAAAATATCGATCCTAAGCAGAAAGTGTGTTGTAGGCGAATTTACACGAAGTAGCAAGTCTGGTCGGTTGGGTTTCAGATGGACTGTGTTCCTCATCCTCTCCGCTGAATATTTCATTATCAGTTGCTCGTTCTCTCGCTCTATCTGGTCGGAACGCACAATGGCTAACAGAACCAAATATGCATCGATACCGTCACGTGACTTTCTCTAAGGGGATCCGGAATCACGTCACCCCCGGAATTCCTACTACGCGTCAAAACAACTCTGAAAAATACATATTCCTTCAAAAAGTTTTCCAAAAGCCTACTGAGATGTAAACTATTGCTTTTGGAACAACTACAGAGTGTCCCAAAAATTTGTATACACACATTCAAAGTATGAAATAAAGACATTCTTACAAACTAAACCACTACATAAGTCAGCATTGGCACTTAGTAAATTGGCGAATATACGAACTGTTCACAACGACCACCGTCGACTTCGTGGCACAGTTGACGCTACATATAAATAATCCTTCATAGCCTTACCCAAAATTTCATATATAATCTATTATTATATTAAGGCCATTGCATTCTTTCATTAGACTCCGTATTCAAATTTTATGTGGCTAAAAAGTAGCTCAGAGCTAAAGAACAAAGAAGCAGTTGCGCTAAAAGACTTTCAGTGCCGCTGTCTGTTTTGTATCATAGCTAATACTCCAGAATTGGGCTCTAATTCCTAAGATAACAGCTGTGAGAGAAGGTAGGTGCACATAAAAAGTTTGTGTTCACGACCATTTTAAACGAATTAGCTTCCGAGGCTTTTAACGTCCTCCCTAACCCCATTTTATAGCTACTGGTTCCAAATATGAAAGCGTTAGTAGAATCCTCGCTGGTAAAAATCGTTCTCGTAGGAAAATATTTCACTTTTACACTTCGTGAGAATCTGATAGTCGCTCTGATTGCTAATAAACTCTCACGAATTTTAAGAAAGTAGAAGATTGTTCATAACAGCAAGTCATTTAAAGTTTATCCTGAGCCACGTAAATCCAGTCCACATTCCCACATATTTCATGCAAAACATTCACTTTTTCACTTCAATATTATTCTTCTACCTATAACTTAGTCTATCAAGTGTTTTCCCTTAAAGTGTTTCCATTCGTTGTACATGATCCACTTATGTTCTCCTTCATTGAACATTTTTTACATGCCTGCCATCTATAAATGGTTTCAACAGTTATTTTGTGTGCTCTCGTCCTATATCCTTGGCAAACATGTTTCTTTTTCATTAGGGGAACAGTCAAAAGTTTAAATTCACACATTATTGTTAAACACTTTGGTGCCTAAATTTCTACAATTTCATTATTCGATAATCGAGAAGAACGTGAAAATTTAAGCGTTAAGTTATCCAGAATTATTTCCTTTTATGCGTGTGACATTTATGAAACTAAGCAACCAACTCCACCAAACACAGTCCTTCATGAAAAACAAACAAAGCAAGAACATTTCCGCCTTTCATGGACCACGAAGGTTCATAACCGTGTACACAAGAGCCCGCCAGATAAACCCCTAAACCTATTTCCTTAAGATTAATTTTAACAGTATCCTCCCATCTACAACTAGATCTTATAATTTACTTTTTCCTTCAGGCTTTCTAACCAAAATTGAATACGCACTTCTCATTCCGTCACGTGTTACTTCTGTGCCCCTTTTTCAAAAGCTTCGTCTGATCGATGAATTGTATGATATTACTTTATGCTCCACAAGACTCCTTTCGGGCTCTTCAATAAACCCAAACGTCAACAGAAGTTCTGAGGAATTTCTCATTGCTGTGTATTTCTGGTGGCCTGGAAATTCCTAAGACCATGCAATCCCACGCAGCGTCAATGCCTAATCTTCAAAGGATACAAACGCCATGAAGTCCGATCCAAACTCAATGATCATTTTAGTCAGCCGACGAGAATTTGGCACGCCAGCGTCACTTCAAACTGTGACGAAACATCAAAACATTCACGGAGTGTGTTAAACTTTTTCTACAACAAAAGAACACAAGGAACGGAAGCTACCTAAATAATTCAGAACTATTTTGTAATCCTTGATGAAACGGTGTGCTAGCGTTGAAAGGACAATTTGCTATATTTTTATTACGCGAAATTGTTTTGTGCAATAAAAGTAGAATAAAAAAATATTAAATTCAGCACTACGTATGTTTTGATTTGAAAAGACAAATAATAAATAACATGATATAACTGCCACAATAAGCATGCGAAACAGTTTTATGAAAACTTAATAACACAATAAAGTTGGCACAAATATGAAAATTGCAATATTTCTTATGAGAAGGAACATCAGATTTAGCTATTTCTTCAGTTTATATGAAGTAATAAAAATATAATTAGATTTTCGAGACAATTGAGTCACAAAAGTTGTTATCGTCTTTCTGCATAAAATAAATCAGAATGTGTACGAAAGTATAGACAGACTTTACTAATCGACACAACTGAACAGATCAAAATAAAATCAGAGGAGAGAGGTCATAAGATACAATTTAATTAATTCCAACGTATGTGTTACAAAAGAGATAAAAAAAAAGCTCATCACACTGTTTCAGTCAAAGCGAACGTCGTTTAAGCATCTTGATATCACATTCAAAAATTTTATAACTATCAAACTAGCGTTACAAAATTGAAAAACAAGAAAGCAGTACTCTAGCAAATACCCCTTCCGTCTTATAACGTCACTTTATAGATGCGAAATATAGCTTCAGACTCATAATACACAAAGTTTGTCTCTATGTTGAACCAATATCCCTATGATCACAGTTTATATTTACTTAAGAAGCAATTTCTCCCTTATTGTGTGTAGGTGATGCTTAAACTATACAGTGCAATTAGACATATATTTATGTGCATACACACGTGTGCACAAATTCATTCACAGATGTTACAAGTCATAATAAGAGCTTTAAAGTCCCCTATCAAATGAATGCTGATGATAAACAGCCAGGCGCATATCATTTTACACATAAAAATTAATCAAATTCATATATTTAAAATTAATACATATTATAAATATATCGTGATACATGTTTACAAAAACAAAATTAGACACAAACGCGCTAAAACTGGAAAATCTGGAAATAATAAAACAAATATAATCTCGCATTTTGTCTTCAGATAGATCCCAAATTAGTCGCACGTGGTTTGATATTTTTAAACGTGTGTCTTTCAGAATCTTACAAAGTGAAACATATATACGGTTTTATCATTTTTTTTTCAAATTCATCAGAAAGTCATTGAATTATTCGCATCATCTCAGGGACATAGTTCTGGTAAATACGACGACATGCATGTTTCAAGTGTACAGTCACATTTGGGAAATTTAACATTATATACTATTTACTAATATAGATAATTTAAAGCAAACGCTGTTAGACATCCTATCAACAAAATCTTATTAATCTACTCAAAATATATTATTCATTCCGCAAAAATCCACTCCTGTACCAAATATTTTTATTATATATTTAGTATTTCTTGTTAACCCATATACATTCTTGTAAAATTATAAACTCTGATTAAATATCAACCTCAACATATAGATAGATGTATAAATTTATAAAATAAAACTTATATTTTAATATTTAGGAAATATATTAGTTCTTATGCAAGTCATCCCATAGGTAGTTGCAGCCTCTAGAGGGATATTTATTACGACCCGCAGGTGTTAAACTCCGTTAAACATCGTTACTTCACTTACTCATCGTTCACTAAAATGACGATAGATGGCTCGGTTGTTTTTATTGCTACGCAAAGACTTTAATGGCCTATGCAATTATAGAGTGCAATTTTTTCTGGTTAGTAGAAACTCCTCTTTTGTGTACAACACAAGTTAATTAATATATCTCGAGAAACTTATTCGCTTTCCTTACTATAGGTTTAGATTTTTATTACTTATCTTTATCGCCCTTTTTAAAAGAACTGTTGCTTTCTGTTTCAACAGCATTGGAAAGCGAAGTAAATTATCATCTACTACTAGCGGTTAGAACGCTGGCCTACTAATCCTGGGGTCTCGGGTTCGATTCCCGGCGGTGCCCGAATTTATAACTTGTGTTGGGCAAGGCCGTGGTCTAGGCAACACGGAGTTTTCCTCCGTGGCATCCCAACAATTACTCCATTCACACACAGAAGAAGGCAATGGCAAACCACTTCTGGATCATCTGCCAAGAACGTATATGAACAGGTCCCAGTCCGAGAAAAGGATGGAAGAATCCTGTTCATATGGACCTGTCGTCAGACAGAACACTAATAATAATAAAAAAATAAAAATTTGTGATTTGTCGTCGTAGTCAAACAATGACGTCATCAAACAATGTTACGTTCTATTTGTTTACTCGGCATTGTTGTACCAAACACAACAATGCCGAGTAAACAAATGACTTGAGTAAGACATTAAAGATTTTAAAACGCAACCAACTCCCCCGAAGGGGGGTTGGTTGCGTTTTAAAAACTTCACCAACCCCTCCCACTCGGAGGGGGTTGGTTTAGTTTCTTACTCAAGATTTTAAAACGTTTTAAAGCGTTTTAAAAACTTGACTAACCCCCCCGAGGAGCTCCGAAAGGAGCGATCTACTCTAGTAGAATAAAACACGTACGTTTCACCGTGTAGAAAAATTGGTGTACAGGATAAGATTTTAAATGGAAGCCCCTCTAACGGTGTTTACGAGGTACTGGTATGATCAGGTAAGGTCACAGAAAGTCTTCAGCATGAAACAGCCAGGAAATTATGTGATCCCAAAAACAAGACGAGTTGAGGTACAGTCGCAGAGAGTCAGGAATTTTCCAGAACGAGTTTGTGGGGCACCGAAGAACACGCAGGAGTATCCAGGCCACAGTAGAACACAGTGAAATATCGAACGCCTTGGCCGAGTGATTTAGGGCTCCTGCATCGTTTTCGGGAGGTCGTGGGTTAAAATCTCAGCCCGAAGACCGACTACGCCGACTTACGTTCTCATAGATTTTCACAGGCTCTACAGATAAATTCTAGGTCGCATCTTAAATTAGGCCATGACTTTCCAGTTCATTAGTCCTACAATTCAACGCGATATAGCCTTGCTGGAGCTGATAACGACGTCGTTAAACAAATCAAAAGAAGAAAAGCTAAATGCGTGTGAGAAAACGTTAGTGTGCCGGAATACGTACAGAAAATGGCAAAAATTAGGCTTGTGCTACTTATGGCGTTACTAATAGCAGACAAGCTAGTCGATAAATGCCCCGAATTTCATGGAATCTAAAGATGCATTAACGTTTTTTTTTAAAAATCGTGCCATTTAACCCTAATCTCAGCCAGACAAATCCAGTTCACGCCAACATGCCTTACTTTTTCAATCCATTTTAATATTATCCTCTCATCTACGTCTATATCTTCCAAGGGCTTTCTTCTCCTCAGAATCTCAAACTAAAATGTTATATGAATATCTTTATTCCACATACCCAATCCATCTCAAGTTCCTTGATTAAATCTCCCTGAAACGATTTGGTGAAGATTATAAATTATAAAGCGCATTATTATGTACCTTGTGTTAGGCGGACAATAGCTCTGTATAGAGATGTAAATAAATAAATATTTAAAATTCAAAAATTATTATGTAACGTTGTCCCTTCTGTCTTATGTTCATGTATTTTTCTCGCTATTTTCTTCACAAACGCCTTCAATCTGCGTTATTCTGTTAGGCTTCGACGACTGTCCACGCCTAAACAAAACAACATGAAATTGTTTAGTCCTGTATATTTTATTCCTTAGGCTTTCAGACGGTAGACGGGAAGATCAAAGATTCTCAAGCGAATAACAGCAAGCATTTTCCGAATGAAATCTTTTCCGTCTCTTTCCTTGAAAGTAGTTTCGATTTGTTACTGTCATTTTCAGGTAACGCGTATGAAGCAAAATGCACAGTTGCACTGTCAGGCCTTTAGCCTTTAAGAATATAACTAGGATGTGGGAAAATTCTGGGATCTGAGGTGGAAGGAAGTAAGAATTTCCCTAATTGATCCCATCCTAATTTAGTCATGAATACTACTTTCCTTTGTTACTGCCATTCGTAAATATTTTAACCCTGATTTAGACGTGCTACCACCATTAGGAAGCTTCAAGAAGTTCGTATAAAGAAGATATACGAGGCTCGTCCACAAAGTAAGTTTCCCTGGGGCCGTTTACAGAAACAAAACACAATTTCATGGAAATATTTATTGCAACAGATACAGCAAGTGTCCAGCTATTTTTCAACATATTCGCCACCGGAATTGAGACATTTGTCATACCGTGGGACCAACTTTTGAATACCTGTGTCGTAGAAGTCTGCCGCCTGGGATTGGAACCACTGTGTGACAACCATCTCCGCCTCTCTGTCATTCTCAAAACGCTGACGCTGACCGGACAGGAATTTCTTGAGGTGTAGGAAAAGATGGAAATCACTGGGAGCGAGGTCCGGGCTGTAGGGTGAATGATTAAACACCTCCCAGCTGAACTCCTGCAGGAGACTTGCTGTCCGTCGAGCCGTGTGCGGCCTAGCGTTATCACTGACCGCACTTCACAGTCGGCGGGAGCTGGAATAAGAACCTCCATCTTCAACAGCTGCACCGATGCTACTGTGAGAACGCGGGAAGTGCCGTTAGTGCATGCGCCATGCTACGTCATTGCTCTATCACGTACGCACAGTCGCTTCGCGCAATATAAGGTTTGCTAGCTGTGGGACGAGTGGGAAACTTACTTTGTGCACGCGCCTCGTAGATACGAAATATGAAAAGTATAAAATTCACCACAAAAGAAATTCCCGTTGAATTTCAACGGGTCTTTCCCACTAGCATCAAATATCTCAGCAGTTTACAATTTGAAACATTAACTGTAATGTAATGAATTACCTATTGTCACGAAGATTTAGAGGGTCCCTGAGAGGAAGTTCATATTTACTTAATGAAGTAGTTAAACAGCATTAATATTAAGCAATCTTAACAGAAGTGCAGAGTAACATTAATACAAATTGGAAGCTGCTCCACTATATCATTAGGTAAAGACTAAAGGCAGAATAATTGGTCTCACCTCGCGTAGTTTGAAATATGTGTGTGAAACAATAGGGAGTGCCAGTTAATCCGCCACGGATGAGATTTCAGGATTTGCGCACATCCTGCGAGAACATCTTGGCGTTATTCCGTAGTTTGATAACTGAGCCAGACCTTCAATTATGAGATCTGCTTGCTTGGTGAACCCAATGAGAACTCAATGCTTACGACTGGTGGAACTGTGGGAAAGGATACGAACTTACTCATACACATTCGTCGACGTATACTGAAGTTTAAACTTTACGGCATTTGATGAGACGCGGTGTGGGGTGGGGGGTGGTGGTGGCTGATGTTGGTTATATTCCACGAAATTTACGATCCTGCTCTGTGCCCAAGCCTTTCAACTGATAGAGCGCCCCTCGTCTGCAGTAACTCGTCTTGTCCCATCATACCAAGTCATAAGACCCAACACTTGCTATAAAGTTTAAGGGAGACTGCAAATTAAGAGCTGAATTCAACTACAGCCATCCAGGATTCATCCTTATCTCCCACTGTCATATTCCTTCCACCCTCCTCGAAAACCACGTCACCCAATATTCAGTCTGGAATCTTCGTCTTTAGCAGAACATGACACATCAACCAAGTCGTGCGTCAAGGAACAAGACTGGAGTTGATTGTGAAGTTTTAGTCTGGTTAACTATAAAATAACCTAACTCCAGGGAACAGAGTCTTTTTTAAGGAGATCACGTAGTTAAGAAATTCACCAGCAACGAGAAGGTTCATTACCAAGCTCACAAAATCCGGCACTGGATCCTCTCTTGAGCCCCGTAAAAGCAGTCCACATCCTTACACACCAATTCAATTAGATAAACTTTAATATTATCCGCTCGTCTAAAGACAAGTCTCCAATCTGATCTTAATATTATGTTTTGAAACCAACTGTGTATTAAAGGTTAAAAATTCCATAAATTCTTTGAAGACTGAATCCATTTTAATAAGGTCTTGCTATTGGTCTGTATTCTATATTATCACGCTATTTTAATATAATTAGACGTATGTATTACTACTGCGTTAACTTTCAGAAATAACTAAAAATGCCACATATAAAAGCAACTATAATAAAGACAAGGTATAGAAAGGAATTTGCCTTATATATTTTCGCCCATGCACCTAATTGTGTTAGGTGTGACTCTCAGAAAATAGCAGCATTCAAACGAATTATTCATTTTAGACACATAATCAGTATGAATAAACCTTGAACATTTGATGAAAAATTAGAGCCAAGGAAACATTTCACGGTACTTTGACTGTGTAGTGTCATATTAAGGAGAAAAAAGTTTAGATTAGCAAAATATGACATATTTAGCCATTTCTAATATCGAAATAAAGACCAAATGCTTTATTTATTAGACGTATTTATATACGAATTGCAAGAACAAAGTGTAATAACACCAAGTTCAAAGCGAGCAGGATTTACACTGTATGCGTGTCATTTCTAAATTGTACCAAATGCGAAGGGTTTAAGGACGTTGGTTTGCTATTTAGACAGAGTTTAGTGAAGTTCTAACGACTGTTAGAAGAAGGTACTCTAATGAAGTTTCATATATAAACAAAACTTAAGTAATAACTTTTAGAAGACAAGATGAAAGAGACTGCAGAATAATGCAAGTCATACGCATCATAAAAGAGACTCGGAAACTGGAGATTAAGTCCTTCGCGTATTGGAGATAATTTCTCAGGCCACACATTTCCATAAAACACTCCAGACACTACTATTCCCACACTTCAACTGTTTTAATATTTAACCTTACGGCTGGAAATAAATTTAAATTGGCTGCTTCGCTCTTACGTTCTTAAAGAAACAGTTTCCATGAGAATAATGAGTTTTAGTGTTTATGTCCTTGCGGTAAACGTCTCACCCCAAGATCATTCAACCACTCGCTGGTTTTATTATTGCTGTATGCTGATTGGGTGAGGGGAAGTGTGAGCCCGGTCCATGGGTGCATTTGTCTGCTCAGTACTCGATTTTCGGAATGGGAATGGCGTTACTGGAGTACAATACAAAGCCAGAGGGAGAAAGAGAGAGAAATATACAGACTAAGACATCAACAAGCAAGGAATAAAAGTTTCAATCAAACAAAGAGCCACAATATCTCCCTTTTCCATAAATGGAACCCAAGAACAAGTGTACAGTGCTCAGAGAAACACATGCCTATCGATACTCGAAGAGGAGCTACTCGGAAGGGGATGCAGTCAGCGCGACGTACAGTTGATCCGGTCAATCAGAGCAGTACAATCCAAAAACATTTACCTTCACCAACATCCTTCATGCTATAGCTATGCCTTCATAAAAAATATAATAATTAAATATTTTTGTTTTAGAAAAAATTACAAATCATTTATTTTTATTTAGTACCAACTGCTGTCATACAAGATTTTGTGTAGTAATGTTTGTAGAAAAGGTAGTAAATTAACATGCTGCTATGTTAAATACAGTTTTTATTTAACTTTCACGGTCTGTTTTCCAAGGTACAAAAGGCCAGAGCATGAAGCTGTCCACTGATTTTATTTTAATAGCCGATGTCTAGAGTGATAGGAGTTTGGACTCTACACCCATACGCCTACACACTTTCATAACAATGCTTAACCACACAAGAAACTTTCCGTTAGTTAGTTAACAAGCTTGGAATTCAAAGACAAATGTAACTTTCCTGGAAACGCATTTGTTGGTTGGCAGTAAACTTGTTACAAACACTAAACACCATGCAACATGGAACGCTGACTTATATAAATTAACGTATTCAGTAAACACGTACCTACCTAATTAGCACAGACCTTTCAAAAACAAACAGTTCATCACTTTCAGATTTGTGCGCTATAAATTACCAGTGAAGTAAACAATATTTACGATTTCAATTTAAATTTTGGCATCGTATCTTCTAACACAAAATGGTGCCAGCCGGGAATGCGGATAGAGTTGAGCAAACACTTGGCACTTGAAGTTGAAACCACTAACTTGAAATAATTAACAATGTCAGCTTCGTAAGACATTGCACCTGATTTCAATTGAGATGACTGACACATTTATGTAAGTTACAGGCCACGAGTACCAACACAGATCTCGGGGTCTTACGGAGGTGGAGATGATGTCAAGTCGGCAAGTTTTCATTCAGGTTCTGACCGCGGAGAATACAAAGAGCAATCTTCACGTCAATGTTTGGCTTCTGGGTTTTAACGCCATGTGAAGGCGTATATATACGTCAATGTTTCGGAGGAACATACTGCTTCCATCTTCAGGACTGACGAGGAAAATGTTATATATGGAATAACGCTGAACCGAGGAAAGAAATATGACAACACTGTTAAGAACTGTCACGCAGACTCTTGGATTAAATGACGCTGAAGCTCAGATCAGGTTTGTTCTTCGTTCGTGGTTACCAACGCCATGTCCCCATCCTCAAAGATAAAATTATGTTCTCGCCTACCGAATTTTCAGGTGTGTAAATTAAATTTTGCATTGAAGGATATTAAAAGGACAACAGAGTGTTATTATAGTGACATTCTAAACCAGATACCATATATTTCTCTTGAAGAAATTCCTGCATCTCATATTTCTAAACAAAGTCCTAAATTTTAAAACACATTTCAAATATTTTGCTTAGACTGTACACATTTTATAAAATACCATAAAAGGTTAACCCTTTACAGTCAAAGTTCGTCTAAATAATATTTAGGAATTCAGTCCGTACCGCAAAGAAAACACATCTCTTACCATTACAAAGATCAACTTGTTAACCTTGCTAAAAGAAATAATCCCTTTTTACAGTAAGAATCATTCAGAACCCATAAATAAAAAATTTAGAGTTGGAACATACAGCGTTAAAATAATTATTCTTCCATCTTATATATATATATATACCTTCATGACGTCACACCTGGGAATACGCTATATTACTGTGTTTTATAAGCCTAGTAGAGAAATCTCGTAATAAGAATGTACTGAAATAGTCTAAAAGCCTTCAGTTTCAGCGATTTGGGGGCTGTATCTAATGAAACTGCTAATGAGACATCAAATAACCATGCAAACAGATATGTGACACAGATGAGTTATTGATAATTGTTGCTCTGTGAATTAATTGAGTAATCCTCAGATGACACACGACACAGCAGCCAAAGATGGGCGTGGATGAAGCTTCAAATTGACTCCAGCGATTCCATCAACACAGAATCCCAGAGTCGAATAATACAGATTCGATATTACACCGGGGATGCACATATCAGCCATTAATCACGGTAATCCTATATGGCATTCAAATATTAATTAATTGATGGGAATTTTAAAATTATACTTCACAACCAAGAGAATGAAATTAAGTCTACTATTTTATAGACAAAATATGAACGTATGCGCTATAGATGTGACGTTCTGTTTAATCCGCTTCTGACCCAATAAAGAAGAAATATTCTTACAACCTTATAAAGACGATGATCGATAATAATCGACAGAGACATTTTTGTTTCTTTGTGGAGAGGCTGATTAATTCACACAAACCTGTTAAGCCTGGCAACGGATCTATGTTAATCCTTCTGTAATAAGTTTGAATTAATCTATTTGCATGTATCTCTACAAGAATCATAAAACATTCACACTTTTTACGAACTGCAGTAGCCACATGTAAAATTCCAGGTTATCACAGTTCGAAAATGTCAACCGTCTATTGTTTTACGCCGTGCAGTCTGGTAGAAGCTCAAACATCGCCCTCGTGATGATAGAGGCAAAAAGCACCTCTGAAACGTCGGTAAACTTCCACCAGACTATATGGTGCAGCAACCCACAGCCATCTTGACACAATAGCAAACTATTCATGTTCATGTATGAGCTCGGTGTATATAAGGCATATATAGGCCCTTTTATATATATATATATATATATATATATATATATATATAAGAGAGAGAGAGAGCGTCACTGACGTTTCTCAGTTCCCTCCCAGTCTGTATTTTTCACTATCCATCCTGTGTCCTCCTTCCACTACTGTCTGTGCTATTGCATCCTGAATTACCTTCATCCATCTATTCTCTGTCCTCATTCCCTTCGTAGTGACATTCACTCCAGTACTTGTTTGGACCATCTGTTGTCTGCCATTCTTTGGATGTGTCTGTAACAAATTGTTTTCGCCCAACAAACAAGTTTGTAAAATTATTTGTTCTCCAATTTCGTGTTTTTAGTCTTTGTTTCACCTTCAGATTCCTGACGGCAGTCTCCTAATGTCTATATATGTTCTTCTTCTTCTTCTTCTTAAAAGATACACTTTTGAACTACGCGATACATTATATATTTATTTATTATTTCAGTCTATACACAAACTTAGTTTTTTAAAATGTTGTTGTTAAAATTAAAATTTAGCGCTTTTCATCGTTATTTCGATGTTACAATTTCAGCGCTTATTATTTTATTTTACGACATGTTTCGATGCTATTGCATCATCTTCAGGTCTTTTGTTGTTATTTTCATCTTTAAAACTAAAGTATATCTATTAATGCAAGCTTTTATTGATTTATTTGTTTTGTAGATTTCTTTTGTAGGTGTTCCATTTGTTCTTCATAGTATTTTGCATATTTAGGTAAGTTGTTCATTATTCTGTGAAACAATTAATTAACATTTGAATTATTAATATTAAAGATGAAAATAACAACAAAAGACCTGAAGATGATGCAATAGCATCGAAACATGTCGTAAAATAATAAGCGCTGAAATTGTAACATCGAAATAACGATGAAAAGCGCTAAATTTTAATTTTAACAACAACATTTTAAAAACTATGTTTGTGTATAGACTGAAATAATAAATAAATATATACTGAATTTTAACACAAACATGACGCATCTAAACTATAAACTTAAAAAAATACCTGATACATGTATCATTATTTATTTCTATGTTGTTAATTTTTCCTTCGTATGTTCGGCTTATGAACATAAATATCGTAAAAAAATTATTGTATTTTAAAAGTAGTAAAATACCAACAACACGTAGCTTTAGTTTGATGTATAACAATTTTAACATAACCTATTAGAAGTTAATATGATCTAAAATTGTGACGTACAGTCCGGCATGGATTTCGCAAACACGAAGCACGTTTAGAAACGACTGGACAGGATGTTTTGATTTACGAGAAATAAATTACGGGACTTAGATAACCCTTCGCGGACTTCAATCTGGCAATATTATAGCATTTATAACGATATTTTATTCCACAAATCAATCACGGTTTTAAATAATAAACTTTAAATGTAACTAATAAGTCTCAGATAAATTATAATATTCCATTTAAACTAAAAGGCCTGACAGTGTTGGTCTTGTGGGTATAGACTTTGTGGGCAGATACCGACTTTTCCGAGGGAAATTCTGCTTTCATCTTCAGCCCAACCCACAAGACAAACATCGACATCTTCACCGCCATGAGATTCTAAAAATTGCTATCGCTTGATGTTCCGGATACAAAAAGTCTACGAGGTCAGACACGAGAGATCTAAGTTCCTACTTCCACGATCGTATATTGTGTCAGTCAAGCTTATGGAAGGCAAGAACACAAGACGTGCGTGTTATCTGACCATAGAGCACTTCTGAGGACATTACCTCCCTAAATAGAACGAGGGCTTCCGGGCAGAACTCATAAAGCCCACATTTGTACTTCACAGACTTCAAGTCCTACAAATATTCCGTTCTTAAAGTTATATTTAGACAATACAACTGTATAATACAACACTTAAATTCAATTTATCACATGCGTTAGTGTAATGAGCTTGTGTGTAGACACATTTAGAAACGAGTACAACTTGAGTTAAAAACATGCTGTTCTTTTAAATTGTAAACATGTTACAGATTAAAAGCCTTTATTCATTCGTTGTTCTTTTAACGATGCTTTCAACTCTCAAGATTACATAGAGTGCGATAATAGGATTATCAGCAAATAATGAATTGGAATATTTGTAGGAGAAACAGACGTAGACTAATTTAAGATGGCGTGCCGTCATTTGCCTGGTTGATTAAAATGAATAAAACCTCAGACAGTATATCCGGTCTCTCCACTTGCAGTAAAGACAGCATTATTGATTTTTATATAGCCTATGACAGGAACTGAACATCAGGCCTTCGGAGTAGTTAACTGCCTGCAGCTAAGAACGTACACTCACCACGTAAATTACAGAACAAAATTTAACTAATCTTATTTTATTAATACAACAGCGCGTGCTTGGTAAATGTGGTCGTAGAATTTTTACCGACCCTCAACTCGCCTGTAATTATTCAGTCCTGAAACAATTCAGTGCAGTTAATTAAATTGCTCTCATGCAAATATGAGAATAGCATCCACCAAAGTTAATTAACGCCATCAGAGATAAGTATCTCCGCCCGTCAAACGGTTGACAGACAAACTTTGAGGAAATTTAAATAATCGGTAATTCAGTTATCGACTGTTTTTTTTTATTTCCGCAAAAAATGAGATTTCTTCCACTGTTTACAAAATGGTGCTTTGTTAAACGGAATCTTGCCCTCTCCACTGCCTGTTTCCTAAGTTTTAAAAATCTCAAAAATTTAAAATATCACCATATTTGAAAAATTTATAAATTTCAGTTTAAATTTCTTGTTGAACAGCTGTTATACAGAAATAATAAGGTTTACAACAGCGTTTCTGAACCTATGGTACGCGTACCACTTTTGGTAAGCGAGCCAATGTTAAGTGGTACGCGAACTACATTTGATTAGTGGTATATTTAATGTGTCAAATTAGAATTCGTGGTACGTCAGCGAAAAACGGTGAGAATCCCTGGTCTAGAATTTCATTTGATGACGATAAACACGGCTTTCTCCATAATCGGGGTCCTGATGATCGAGACAGCAAGGACCTATAAAACGCCTACACGGCGCTACGTCTCATAAGACTGCCACATCCGTAGTCATCACCGTGAGAAACTCAAAACATACATTTTCGACCGTAATATATTCGACCAAAAAATCCACTACTACTCCTGCAATTAGGTAAAGCAAAATGAAGAAACGCGAATTTACATTAACTTTTGTACCATGGAGAGCAGAAATTAATCCCTCGCCATTACAGATTTCTTAGGAAGTCTCGAAGGAACCACGAAATCACGAACATTTAAAGGCACCATTCTCCTTAATATGATGCTCATGAGTTCCAAAGACAGAAGTCTGCACTCTGTAATTGAGATTAAGGTAGATGTGTGTTTCGTCCATTAATTTAAAACTGAAAAGTGAAATCTTGGAGAAGAAAACCGTCCCGAGAATAACAAAAAACGCGTGTGCCTAATTCATTCTGCCTGAATCGCAAACTTTGCAAAAAAACAAAACAGGTATCGTAAATTCTTTTTAATTCTGAGTAGATTATTTTACCTTGTGATCCTCAGCCCCATTTAGCACTCAAGCAAAAATAATTGGCACACCTGTTCTAAAAGTTACGAATTAAATATTTGTTACAAAATATACCACCATCGGCAACATACTATGTATTATACATACAAATCCAACAGTACTACCAACCCAGCAGGAAAAGTTACATAGCCTCCGGATATTCCATTCCATAGAAACGCTCGCACAAACGGAATTTGCCTGTCCTATATATTATTATTATTATTTCTCTTGCCATACAATACGACATTAATCATATAAGCGGTTGAATATCCTACTATTGTAATGTGTGTTCGCGAGGGGGAGGGCCTGCGCGAGTAAAGATCACAGTATGCGGGAGCCTTTTGTGGTAACAGAGGCCTAGCAGGGTCGTGTAGACAGCACATGACCGCAGTCAGGTCACGAGGTGAGAACCAGTATATTATAATGCACTTATTATACTTATACTTTGTAACTCCGGCCAGTTAATCATAAAGGTTTAGGGACCATAGCCTGTATATTATAATGTACGCTACACAGAATGAGCCACAATTATTTCCAGATTTAAAGAAATTATGTTGCGGATATGATACGACGCACATCGTATTGAAACAAATTTCAAATTTTCTCAGTATAACTGTCGCGAGTACATTTCAGTGTTGTAATTTAATTTTAATCAGGATTAAATTGTGACTCATTCTATATTTCAAAAGTATTCCGTACTGAAAATTACCCATATAAGATGACTGTCTTCTGGGAGTTTGCGCCGTGTAGTAACAATTCACTTGTTTATTACTACATTCTGCCCTCCACTTTTCCAATATTCTCGATTTCTTTGTTCTTTATTTTCCGTCTCCTGTCTGTAGCTTTATCTCTTTCTTTAACCAATGCCTTTGTTTAGAAATACGGAAATTTTCACGATCAAACTCAAAAAAAAAACTAAAACAAGTCACACAAGACGCCCTTAAGACATCTCATACTCTATTTATGTAGAATAAATACGTGTACATAGCAATGTCTAATATTTCCCTTCAATTATCGCCTCATTATCAATGAAGTCAGTGCCATAAACGCCGTGCTCTGAGTTAAAAATCATCAAAACTCTTAACGTTTTTCATGGACACTCCTAAGTGAAAAAAAGTTAATTCCTACTTCACGTATTTGCCAATTTTGTTTCCACTTAATTTGTTTCAAGATATGATTTTAAAGTCGCCATCAGTGAGGATGTGCTCAACTACATCAGGAGCTCAAGAATTAGGATTAAGTTCACACGGGATTAGAGAATAGGTCATTCAAAATCAAAAATTACAAGAATTCTCTAGTACACCTAACAACTACTATGCATGCCACTATGTCATAATGACAGTACAACAGATTTATTTTTAAAAGCTTTGATCACTCCACTTGTCGCCATCATTAAAGGAACTGTAAGCAATGTAATTGCGTGGGAGGCCTTAGGAATGTGTCCCAAATCAAATTTCTTCCCATTTCTGTCAACGCCGTTCCTATTTTTGAGAACGGGTCGACGAAACACTTCGTTCTGCATTCAGACGTGCACAGTGATCCACGGGAAGCAAACAAGGCTACATACAGTTCTGTGATCCGGGAAAGCTCTCCATAATTCATGACGTCGGAGGTCTAACGACAAACATCCGTACTACTTTGTACAGGCTTTGAGAGGAGATGCCGAGGAGAGGGGCAGAGAGGATGAGACCAGTTCCCTTCTACAGCAAGACCGACTCAACTAACCGTTTTATAATATCGTATTACAATATTTATATCCGTGATAGATAACCAGGAAATTTAAATAAGAAAAAGCTGCTTTCAAAACATTATCCATCAGCTGCCTGACTGATGGTCGAATGGATGATCATTTGAAAAAGCTGCATCAACTTATTCACTTAATGATGTCAATAAGGGATGCAGATGTTGACAGTTTGATTCTCAGGTAATTTGACTAAGCTCTATTGACTTCCAAAATAAGTGTCGAATTACAGATATAGGATTGGAAAAATCTAATGGAAGATGCTTTCAAATCCCGTAATACCGTGAAGGTGTTTTAACTACTGAATGCGAAGCCAATCAGACCATAACTTAAGACATTTTAATCCTAAGTACAGGAACTTGGGACAATTTCAGGGACCATATAAAATAATGAAACGAATTTGTACAATTTATTCTTAGCTTAATATAATCGTGAGCGAATTTCCATGATACCTAAATTTACAAACAGCTGATTAAAGTGTCATAGTTAATAGTCTTTAATCGCATTTGGCAATCTTATTAGACAGTCTATAAATTAAAACGTTACTGGCCCGTGTTATTGTTCTTCTTAATAATAACAACATCGTTATTCTACGACATAAAATTGCATTGCACATGAGCTTTCTTCGGTCACTCCTTAATTAAAGAGACAGCTTTTCTAAGTTTCTCTACAATTGTAAGAACTTTAATGAACAGGTTATATAAGATTATTTATCGTAACATACCTCTAAAACGTAAGTAATTGATTATTCAACATACAGAATTGCAGCTTGTTGTAGATAATTCACACAAAACTTCAAAGAACGGTAATTCTTGATCAGCTGGGTATAATAATTTCAAAGAGACAGTTATTTACACAAATGAATTGTTTCAATATTGAACAGAAACTTCATTATTTATAACAATGAAGTGTTAATATGAAATTACTTTCGAACATATTTCATAAATGTACTTACCCACTTAAAGCCTACGTCCATCCTACAATCTATAAGTCTTTTTCTTTTATTTCGTATGATTCTCATAGTAAACATCGATTATTTCATTAAACAGCTTTATCCAGTTGATCTTTGTAATGGTGAAGTTTCGTTTTCTTTGCGGTACGGGCTGTAGACGATCGTCTGCGTCACTGAGTTAAAAGACCATTATTTCACGATTTTAAGTAGACAAAGCTTGTACATAAACTTAACATTAACTGACAGCGTACTAACATCGTATCTGAAGATAACAAAATCATATTTCCCTATAGGCCACTATTACTCTCAAAGAATGAGAGTCTTGGCATGGATGTAACCTTCCCCGCTTGCCTGAAGCCTAACACTTCAACCAACGTTTCAATTTCGTGGTCCACCAACTTGTTACAATGGCATGAATGGATCATGCTGTACACATAACGAAAACCAAACTAGACCAACTGAAAGATATACCTCCTTCTTGCCTCCTTCTGCTTCCAGATCTTTCTTAGAAAAGAAAAGAAAAGAAAAGAAAAGAAAAGAGAGATTCTTGGACCGGGTCATGTTTCAGAAACATCTTACACAGAAGATACATATCAAATACTTTGCTTGAATTAGGGCTACAAAATTCGAGGAAGGAGTCTACCAAAATGTAAACAGGAAGAAGTTGGTAGAAAATTTTCTCTTCGAGAAGTGGTATCAAAACTTGGCTGAAGTTTTGCTTCGCTGTAAAACGTACTACTCAAGGGATTTATGTCACAGTACCTTTGAGATTAAACTAAATATTTACCTTACTTAGGTAGTCACTTACCGTCTATATAAAACCATATAAATACTTGCATGTTAACTTAACTTAACACGAAGTAATTCATTTCTTCATTTTCAGTGTTAAATTCATCGTAAATGGACGGAGTTATATCAAGAATGATTTAACGACATTGTCGACACACAACATTGAGACAAGCACTTCATTATATATAATATTTTTTAATAATCTTCTCTCCTAACTCGTTATTGCTGCATTTTCAGATGGCTTCAGCCTCCATAACATTTCAAAGCCCACGTATCACCTGTTTTAACATTCAAAAATTTTGAGTTTTGCGAGAGAGTTTTTTGTTGGTTTCGTGTGACTCTGACTGTAAACAGAGATTATTTCCTTAAACAGCAGTGACAAACTGATCTTTGTAGTGTTAAAGTGTTTTCTTTCAGGTACGGACTAAATTATTGTAGTCGGCAAGAAAACAAATGACTAAGACATAGATTTACCATTACAAATACCAGTCTGTCACTGCTGTTTAAGGAAGTAATCTTTCTTACATCTAAAATAAAACCTATAAGTACAAAATGCATAGTTATTGACTGTTAAAGGAGGTGGTGTACATAGTTACCGCTATGATCTGAAGTTTAAAATAAGTAGTTACAAGTTAATTCATAGGGTGATTCAGTACAAGTAATTATCGTCTAAAGTAACTGGCGTGTTAGTAACTTGTCACTTAAGTGATAAAATGTTGTTATTGTACGAGTGGCGTATGATAAAGTGGAAAATTACAAACACGTTTATAATTATAAACGGCTGTGTTACAGATTATCAATATGGCTACAGTGCGAAACTTTCAGCGTACATTTTAAAACGAAATTTTTTGTTAGCTCCTAACAGATCTTCCTGTCTGGTATTTATACACAAAAGTTTGCTTAGAGTGAGGCACGCCCAAGAAAGGAGTTATCCCCCTTTCCCCAGGGGATGGACTATATTTCTATATTTAGCTACCCCTGCCCACACTAAGAAAGGTAAAACGCGGCGATGAGTCGCTGTTGTGCTGGTATGCCTATCGCCATCCCCTGTCCCTACTCCTACCTTAATACCACGTCACGTCACCCACCAACAGTCATTGTTTTCCAAACATCTGAGCTTATACATCATAATTCTGTCGGTCGACAAAAAAGAAGACAGGAAAGGAATACACTGAAATTCCAAAGGCGTTCTCCACATCATAGGCAGTGACGTCAGGTTTTGCTACGCTGACGCAGACAGGTATTAATAAGCTGAACAAAGTTATGATGCCATCCGCGGTCACTGTGAGCCAATAATGACACGTTTAACAATTACCTTGGTTACAATTCTCGCGAAAGTGTTCCAAAAATGACCCCGGGTCATGGGATGCACAGACAGATATGGAACAAAATAACTCTAGCCGACTGTTACGTGCATTTTAGAGTTAACGAACATTAAATTTCATAGGTCATACTATAACGTTGTTAATAATCCAGTAATACATGTCTCAGGGCGAAGATGGATTATGTGATGGTCAGCCTTTATCGGAAACCGGTCGGAGTTTTTTTTTTTTTTTTGGTGTTCTGTCTGAGGACAGGTCCATATGAACAGGATCCTTCCATCCTTTTCTCGGACTGGGACCTGTTCATATACGTTCTTGGCAGATGATCCAGAAGTGGTTTGCCATTGCCTTCTTCTGTGTGTGAATGGAGTAATTGTTGGGATGCCACGGAGGAAAACTCCGTGTTGCCTAGACCACGGCCTTGCCCAACACAAGTTAAAAATTCGGGCACCGCCGGGAATCGAACCCGAGACCCCAGAATAGAAAATTGATGTAAATTATTTCTTTGTTATTTTACAGCGGTTCTATGGCCCAGTTTCTCGGTCATACAGCCAGAACACATCAATACAGTTACATTAGTTGTCGATAATATCGTCCAGTTAACATGCGATGCTTCAGAAACAAGTGACTTAATTCATTCTGACATAAAAGAAAAAATGTTATACTACATTTTATAACACAACAACTGTCTTTTTTCTCATCAAATATAATTTAAATTAACTAGTTGTCACAACGGCTCAGATTTGGTTGACGTCTGGTAATGTCATTTAGGTCTCTTTATTTATCCTCTGTGACACCAAAACCAATTTCATATGATTCGTTAACAAGCATTTAGTAACAAAGTAAAATAATTAAGATTAAATTATCCTGTTGTCGCTGGAG
Source organism: Zootermopsis nevadensis (assembly GCF_977971745.1). Lineage (NCBI taxonomy): Eukaryota > Metazoa > Arthropoda > Insecta > Blattodea > Termopsidae > Zootermopsis > Zootermopsis nevadensis. Next base: position 3,602,625 of record NW_028259143.1, read on the forward strand.
GCCACTACATTTCCTGCGCACCGACATGTGTCCTTTAACTGTTGCCTTCGTCACAGTGGGTACTCCCTTGCAGAATACTACAAACGTTTCTAAACAAGCACGTTTTCCAGAAACTGAAAATATTACTATTATTGCCGGGGCGTGTTTCTTAAACGATAGCACGTCACCTATCAATTTCGCCATCTTTGTCCACCAGCCACAGAAACACCTGACAAATTTCGATCAAACTTAGTGTGTCCTATTTTAATAATTAAATCTAATCAAGTCTTCCATGGTCATCACCTGTGTCATTTGGTCAAGAACCGACGTTTCAGGGATCATTCCCATCATTAGGGACATACTGTAACTCTTCATCCAGAACATCTGATGATGAGGACCTGAGGCCCCTGAAACGTCGGTTCTTTACCAAATGACACGGGTAATGACAATGGAAGATTTATAAGAATGTTGATCGCGGAAAAACTTAACATCATACAATAATTAATCCAATTTATCGCGTAAAATACATCAACTATAACATTAAATAACCGTGAATTTTTCCCACAAAATACATTCACTTGTTTAATATTACTTTAAAGGTAAAAAGCGATTATTTCCCTATACAGCATTAATCAGTTTATCTTTGCAGTGGTAGAGTGCTTAATTTTCTTTACGACACGGCCTGAATTCCTAAGTAAACGAGTGTCAACTTAAAACATTGTCAAATTCCCAACGCGATGTTTTCTCTTCAATCTGTCTTTACCACAAAGACGACTGGATACCGCCTGGAAACCTTCAATATAGCCTCTTTTACTACTGTTCCACTGCTTTATGTTCGGTCCCATGTAATACAAATTCCAAAGTGTCCATATCATAATGCAATTATAGATAGGCACATTTAATATGCCCGCAGTAAAATATTTTCACAAATCCACCCACACGCGTTAAAACATAAGGCGTAAACCAAGGAATATATAACAGCGTACTGTCTCGAAACTAGGTACGTGATAAAATTTAAAACCAAGAGCAAAACTACTTGTTATTTCAAAATTGTCTGTTAGATTTACCGCAAAATATTTCCAAAAAACACATTCGAACAGGTAGGAACATAAGTGGTTTTAGTCCGTGTTTCATTTTTGTTCTCCTCAGCTGTACCAAATGGTATACATCTGCGCTGGTTGAGTGGTAGAAGCCATTAGGAAAATCACCTCGCATGCAAGTAGACACAGAGAGGGAACCCAACCCCTTAAAGGGTACCTGCAACCCGCAGCACGCTCGCCTGATGGCTGGGGTCTCCACCGCTGTACAGTAGCGACATTGGTCACGCAGTGGCCCAGCACTTGTGTCGACTCCAGACTGTCGACAAATTGACGTCAAACACTGCAGCCATGCACAAATAACGTTTCCTGAGACTGGCCAGTAATCGTCAACAAAATCGAAAATTCGAACAAATGACAACTGGTAGCACTGAAGAAAACCAGGATAGTGTATCTGTTGGCCGGGATTCGAAACGGGGAGCTCACAAGTACGAAATATTTTAAACTAAATTACCTACATATATTTATTCTCAAGTGCATCACTTATACAAGCAGGAATTCTTGCATTACAATAAACATTACGCTTATATATAAAACAGAGATAATACTTTATCATTTATATCACATCTTTTACCATTCAGTAACTCTGCACACTGCCCACAGAGTGTATTTATCGCTTTTACACAATTCTTTGAGTAAAAAGCTATTATTTACCCAGACAAAATTAACCAATCGATCCTAAAATGTAAATTCGTTGTATTTACTTTGAGGTAAGAAATACATTTTTAAATATTTCGATAAAATTCGGGATTCAGATGCTTAAATAAATTTAAATCATTATCAACCTCAACATTTTTAGTTTAATTAGTCTACTAATATATCATCTTAATATTTCTGATACGAAAAATGATAAATCCATGACTTCCAATAATATATATATATATATATATATATATATATATATATGGCATCAGTCTGAAGGTTCAAAATTCGCTATTAGCAACCCTCGTTTCATGAATGAAACGAGGGTAATAGACCTGAAACTTTGTTTGTTCACTCCGTACGCAGAACGAAACATTAATCCTGCTCTGTGGAAAACCAGTTCTAATCCTGCGTTAAGTTTAACCGTCTATACTAAGGCACACACAGAGCTGTTTCTACAGTCCTGTTCTAACTCCAAACTTTTTTAATCTATTTCGTACAGAAATTAAATTTATAAAACACAAGTATTATGAGCAAATTATGTAATTATCTGAAATAGCAAACGATGTTTAAATCGCATTTATTTTTTTGCTAACTAGGGCTAGCTGAAGAATTATCATCTCAAAAGTAACTATAAATTGCAGTAGAGTTCATGTCGATGGGATAATAAAAATTATTTTAAACCTCGTAACAAGTATGATAATGAGTCAATAAATTGCTAGTAAAATCAGTCTTTCTTGTTTCAAGCATTTCCCTATCATCTACTTATTCATTGCAGAAATATACGAACATGAAATGCGTATTAGAAAAATTAAAATGCGTTTTAACACGTCAGAAACATGAATTTAAGTTACAACTTGCATATTTAAGTTTGAATAACATTCGTTGTGTGTACATAGTTATCACCGGATATTAAATACTTGACTGATAATATACGAGATAAGAAGAAGAGACAGGAGAAATTTTGCTTTGTGTTGACCGACGCATTACAAAAATTTATAGTGACCCTTTTCTCTAGCGCGAGTTTTGGGATTACCGGTATAATATTGTAAATGCAGTCCCTGTACTAAAGATGCAAATTGATACCCCTCCTTTGATCAGGAAGACACCTGGATTTCTAGCAACATGACATGGTCTTCCCCGGTCTCTTCCATATCTGTATAAACACACCTCTTTAAAAGATGGTCTCGGCCAACATTTCATTCAGCATACAGTAACGTAAAAATAATCACGGCTAACATAGACTTTTAAGTCGACTGAAACACTGTAAAATAATGAATAAATTTTGAAAGAACGTAGTGAGAACGTATTTCATGAAAGAATAATGAATAAATCACACAATATTCGAAACCGTGCACCCCCAGACCGGATCTTCGTCTCATTGCTAATTCATAAATTTTCAGTATTCCATCTTCTATTCAGACCAATAGTTACGGCCATGCGACATGTAGAACAAACGCAGAACAGAGCATGTACGACGGAGAGATTTATTTTTAGCCCTTAGGGCCCATGACCCTTGTCGTTAAACACAAAATAGAAGACATATTCTGTTCGTGGTCTAAATGTAGTCCTTCCATCTCTTTTCCGGTCTTCATACTCCAGCTATAAATCACATTGATAAAACATTTCAGATGAAAAGCGGAGTACAACCCTTTGCACTGCACAAGCCTTAAACGACGACTATGTTACATCTTGCACGATGTGAACCACAGTCTCCTCACGTGAACCCCCCCCCCCTCCCCCAACACCCCCGAGGCCCAAATATCACCGCTCCTGCCCGCTCTTTGAACGTCGGTTCTCCATTGTCTCATATACACCGGTAATATGTCACCATCTTACTGCAACATCAAAGCCCATTGTTTAGGTCGACGAGTTAAAAAAATTGTAATCATGAATATCAAGAGGGACTTCTTCTTCTTCTTATTCTTCTCCTGACGTCTCTGTGCTTCTGTGCTGCTTCTCCTTGAACGAATCACTCAGTTGTTGCCTGCACGTTCATGGCAAATGCAATATTTCGAGATGAGTACGTACAGTGACAAAAGACATTTTATTTAGTAGACTTGTCTTCCTGGATGATATTCTTTTACGACGTCAATGCCAGAATGTCTTTATATTTACCCCTAACTTTTTGCCATTAGGGTAATTAGACAGTAGATGAATATATCTGTCTTCTGGGTTGTTGCGCTGTGTAGTCTGGTCGATGTTTACCAACGTTTCAGAGGTCATACTGCCTCCGTCCGATGAATTCATCGCCCTGATGACGGAGGCAGTATGACCTCTGAAACGTTGGTAAACATCGACCAGACTACACAGCGCAACAACCCAGAAGACAGATATATTCATACTCATCGCCCTGATGACGGAGGCAGTATGACCTCTGAAACGTTGGTAAACATCGACCAGACTACACAGCGCAACAACCCAGAAGACAGATATATTCATACTCATCGCCCTGATGACGGAGGCAGTATGACCTCTGAAACGTTGGTAAACATCGACCAGACTACACAGCGCAAGAACCCAGAAGACAGAAATCTTCATCGCCCTGATGACGGATGCAGTATGACCTCCGAAACGTTGGTTAACATCGACCAGACTACACAGCGCAACAACTCAGAAGATAGAAATCTTCATACTCATCGCCCTGATGACGGAGGCAGTATGACCTCTGAAACGTTGGTAAACATCGACCAGACTACACAGCGCAAGAACCCAGAAGACAGAAATCTTCATCGCCCTGATGACGGATGCAGTATGACCTCCGAAACGTTGGTTAACATCGACCAGACTACACAGCGCAACAACCCAGAAGACGGAAATCTTTATACTCTGATGACGGAGGCAGTATGACCTCTGAACCGTTGGTTAACATCGACCAGACTACACAACGCAACAACCCAGAAGACGGAAATCTTCATACTCATCGCCCTGATGACGGAGGCAGTATGACCTCTGAAACGTTGGTTAACATCGACCAGACTACACAGCGCAACAACCCAGAAGACGGAAATCTTTATACTCTGATGACGGAGGCAGTATGACCTCTGAACCGTTGGTTAACATCGACCAGACTACACAGCGCAACAACCCAGAAGACAGAAATCTTCATACTCTGATGACGGAGGCAGTATGACCTCTGAACCGTTGGTTAACATCGACCAGACTACACAGCGCAACAACCCAGAAGACGGAAATCTTCATACTCATCGCTGTGAGAACCTCAAGTCTTACATAGACAGTAGATGTACTAAACAAAGCTACTTACTGGTTTTCTTAATCACTTCTACCGATGTTTCTCAGACGTAGCTTGATACCTGTTTATTCCACCAAATCTTGAGTAAAACACTAAACTAACCCCCCCCCCCCCCGAAGTGGGGAATCCTTATTCAAAGACATGCAACGTCAAGAACGGAACAGTTATAAAAGTACGACGTACTTTAACTGAACATGTAACATTAATAATATCGCTGTTATAATATTTCTATAATTTATTCTTAGATTGGGTTATTCACTCAAAATACCAAATTAATATAATAAAATAAGATATATTATGTAGATTCATAATTTATTTAATTTAAAATACGTGTTTGTGTTTTAATTCACTACCTGTGTGACACCATTTCAAGCTGAATTCACTGAATGTTTAAAATTAACCCCCTGCAAGGCTGAATTGGCAAGCGAAACGAGAAGGGACAGAGCCCCTATAATTACTCATGGTTACTAAGCCCAAATTTTGTTTCAGAATCTTGTTGGATCCATGAGAAATCCGGATGACAAAATACGTAACTTGAGCGGTGTATCAAGTTTCTCGGCATTCAACGCAATCTGTAGTCTGTAAAGAAGAGAAACAAATGCATTCATAGTCTGAGGATTTGGGAATTACCGTTGCTATGGTAGTGACTTAGAAGCATGGGGGCGAATGCATTTATTCCATTTCCCAGTCGAAACGAAGTAAGTACGACGCGTCGTATTCTGAATTTAGTTGTGGCCCTCAAAGCACAACTTGGAAATAAAAGGAACATCATCTTCGACGCACAGACAGGCAGCCAACATCACCATAATAAAGTTACCAAACTTCTTTCAGGAAATGAACAGGAGTAGTGGAATCGTAAGTTTCATTACTTGGCTTTTCTTCGGGGGGCGGGGGGGGGGGGGGGGGGTTGTACGATATCGACTTATCTCCAGTTTTTTTAATTAATTTTATGGGTCATAAAGCTACACGCTCGTCTTAAATAAAATTACAATTTTTCGTGATGCATTAATTTTTAATCGGTGTTTAAAAATCTTAAACTATTAAATAAAGTATCTTTTTAATATTAACATGCTACTTCACCGCAAACATCCAACTAACTCTAACAACCACACGATACTCTTCCTAGGTCTCTGCCTCTCTTAATGGTCACTGTAATTTCTTTATCATTGGGACAGACATTAGAGAAAATTAACGTCACAGACGATTAATATTGGAACTGTGGGTAAAATATTAAGGAAGCAAGAATGTGACACGATCACGACAATGGAACAAAATTAAATCAGTTCCCCCGTAACTTTCACAAGGGAAATCACTAAAGTACAGGGATTATTTTACATTCAGTGCAATATGTAATGTCAACTCATAAATTAAATTACATGTGCTTCAAAGCAAATAGTACAGATTGAATGAAATAAAGCACTCTTAATGGAACTAATTTTCCTCTTTTAAAATGTGAATATAAATTGACTAAATTCAGTTTAAAGGCTTCCAGTTAATTGAAGCTTTTTCAAGTGCTGCAGTCCGTCAGTCATTTTTGGAGGAAATATTATCCCTTTATTACATAACAGAGTAACCTAAAAATATATTTTTAGGCGTCGAACATTATTAAACGTATTACTAAGATTGTTTCGTGTGAAATTTATGGCAACGACACGTTATCTCCTACAGCTTTTGCTATATTAATAACTAAATCAGTATAGTATGTAATGGCTCCTCAGTAATGGACTTTAGATTGTAAGCCACTGGATACAAAACGGAATCAGATCTGTAGTTATAATGTTACACCCACAGCACTCTAATGCATTAATGCCTCATCGCATCAGATGGACAAGTATACGAACACACGTTTAAGTGTAGGAAGATTAGGTTCTATTACAGAGCCAAACTTCCGACATGGTCAACAAACCCAGTATAAGCTAGGCTAAAAAATTCTTCACCCCAGTGAATGACGTAACTATGTAGACCGCAAAACTTACATATAATAAACACGGGCACTCATAAAGGCATATGAGCTCAATTTCATACAACGAGCATGTCCGTAGTAACGTGTAACATCGTTTTCTTCAGGACTTCTTCCTACATCCACGCTTCGGAAGATGGTTCTACTTTCAAGACACAGGAAAACGAAAACCAAATCTGTTAGGCTCCCTGGTCAGGTAAGCCTCAAACCAGGTTCGATAAGGATACATTCGTCAATTTCCGAAAGTCTTACATCGCACGTACCAACCTTGTTGCGGATTATTAAATAGTTTTGTTTCAGATTAATTAAAAAGCTGTAACATTTATGTCGAAAGAGATCTGTCAAGTGATCAAACATCTGGAAGTCTACGTGCGCCTTTCCTCTGTTGCCCCACTAATCCAAGCCAACTACGTCAAACTACTTCTGTCATCTACAGAAAAATGTTCAATACGCAGTCCCCATACAATCGCGTAACTTCTTACCGAGTTGGATTTATACTTTTTTCTAGGTTTTTCAACCACTTCTCTATCAACTTGCCATAATTGTATTTGAGAAATACACCCAGCTTTTCCCAGCAGGAAGCGTGATTTGTTTTGAACTTCATTAGTGGAACGTCTCCCCACAAAATGGGTATAAATGTCATTGTCTGGCTCTCTCCTTTCGCTTGTGTAGGTATTTTCCGAGAACCCTCGAGATTTCCGGACCGAGTATCTGAATCCGTTGTCATAACTAACACCACACATTACTTCCAGCACAGTTACCTTCACGATCTCTCAAATGAGTGCGCACAACTGACTGCGTCTTAGCCGATATTTTCCTAGAATCAAAAGACTTGTCGCTTCACTCAACAGAGCACTGCGCTAATCAACAGGATATCATAAGACACACAAGGGTGACCTGAAAACATCAACGAACAGAAAACCATAATTTACTTTCTACACAACTACACATATTTAACTTTCATTTAATCAAATCTCGTTGAAAGAAATTGCCTAATTTAGAATTAATATAATACGACCATTCTGGTGTCAAAGTCTCCAGAAAAGATTCTAATAGGGTTAGTAATTTTGTAAGGACCTCTCATGTCCCCCATGCATGCTACATGCCCGAACATCTCACTATCATTGATCTATAAATCTTATTAATATTTGCCGAAGAGTAAACATTATAGAGCTAAATGATAAGGAGTCTGAATTTCATGATGCAGGCAACATGTACCTCTGAAACGTCGGTAAGCTTCTACCAGACTACACGGCGCAACAACCCAGAAGACAACCATCTTCAGTGTGAAGCATACACATGTAATTGTGCTTTATAGGGTTAAAAGCCTTCTCACCTGAGAATTTTACGTTCTTTAAAGTAATTTTGAACGAATGAGATCAAAGAACTGTATTTTTTTCAACTCCAAAGGAAATACTGCCCTTTCACAAAAACACGAAAATGTTGACGTGCCCAGGAAGGTGGCCTGCATTTGAAAACAAAGACGTCTCTGATACTTGTTTATTTATGGCCTACCCACTCACATTGTCTTTCTTGCTTGCGATTATAAATCGAGTGCAAAGTCTAAGTAGCCTCTGAACCGTTCCATTATTCATGGACGCGCGTGGGGACACTCCACCGGACGCAAGTTCTTACTCCGGCACTGAATCAAAACAGAGCAAAAACAAATGTTCCAGAAATAGCAAGCAGATTCGGCCATAGCTTGTGATCTCACAAAGACTGCCTTCCGCATTTACAATTTTTAATTTAACTTAAAAAAACAGCTGAAGTCTTGAGCGGTGTGGAGAGCTGATGTCTTGATAACGAATTGTTCTGTGTCAGCAGCTTTTTGTGTGTCACAATCTTAAGTACTTGTATTTTCCTTTCTTATTTCACACATTCTTTTATGTTATGTTAATGTTCCTCTACACTTGGTATCGGTTTCTTTTTACTGTATGTAATCTCATGCTTTCTTCTTACAACATTCATCAAAATCATTACGGTGAACTCATAATTTCTGTCATTATTCGTGATTAAACATATACAACTGATTTAGACACACTTCACTTTTATCGGTCTACGGTCCACAAAAAGATAAGTTTTATGACCTACAGACGTCTGATATATGCTGAGTTTGTAACTACAGACATCAAAACAGTATTCATTCTAATGGATCACGATTTATTGTTTACATGGATTCCGCTATATTATGTTTAAAATTTTCAAATTTGCTTGTTTAGGTTCTACATGCTGGCGTTTGCGTTTGACATCTTTTTCAATCCTTTATATTATATTTATATTATTTTCATTATAAATTATTTAATTAAATTACACATGTTTCAAACACACTTACAGACCTCCATCTTCTACTGCATATAATTTTATATTTACTTTATAAAACTACGTAGCTTATAAGTTCAACAAACTTCTGTACAAGTATATTATAAGTTGGTAATATATTCATGTATGTATTTCTATATCTACTTTCATTGGCCGTATGACTTTGATAGTTAATATTACAGACCTAGCTGTATTCACACTTCATAAAAAAGTTACTGGATTTTCATTGGATTTCAACTTCGGAAATGCTTCTTTATGCATTTTAATTTAACTAAATGCTAAATAAAACACAGGCCTAAAGTTAAAAATGATTGTAATACAAATGACAGTCTTGTGTTCCAGCTGTGCATGACAGCACATCGTATACAGAGAAATTTTTCTACGATAGGTTCAAATTACATCCTGCCTGAAAGTAAATCGATTTGTTAAGTTTATTCCCACATTCATATTTCTAAATCAATATATAAAATGTCAAGATGACGTAAGGGCGTAGGTTTACTGCGCCTCGAGTAGACATTCATCTTTGGAGTGCCCAGATTTGCAATTCAAAATAGTCCTTAGACTTCACGTCCATTCTTCCCCACTTTAACCCAATTAGTATTCCTTCAGAGGAAATTTGATGCTAGTGGAATTTGCACTAATTAAACCGTTATTGTTTTGGAAATACTATAATGACCATAATCGCTCAAAGACTTACACAAAGCAATTAACAAACATCGAGTGTAAGGAAAATTATACGCGTCTAATTTGTGGTTGGCAGGGTACCACTGTCTGCTGGCAGTCTGTTTCATACTTACACAGCGATAGAATGGCCGGCCGGCCGTCATAAGGCTCAGCGGGAGTGTCGCAGCAAAGATCCTCAGACACGAATTAGCCAGAGTAAATAGTAATGACACCAGACAGACGGTCATTCGAAAGATCTTAATCTACATGATGACACTGTGTTAAATCACGAGATTACGTTATCATGTAACAATAAACAAATTGATAATTTTTAATTTTTAGTGTCATTTCCGTATACATAACAAATGTGTTCTATATTAATGATTTACTTATAGTTAAATCAGGTGGTATAAGTATTTCCCACTCACGTTACATTTCTTGAATCCTCGTATCAACCCTGCAAACCGGAACTTAGAATTACTCATCAGTATAGAACATTACAAATTCTTTTATCTCTTTTTTTTATATAATTTACGAAAACTACACTATAAAAATTATTGCAGGTAAAATATCTGAACATTTCAGTGTGTAATTATTTTATTATTGTAATCATTAAAATTTTAAAGTGTTTCATACATTCTTTTAACATCAGTCATACAATTCAAATTTTAACTTTATCACCATCGTATACCACCTGATGATTAACAGACTTCGGGCGAAACATATTATGGATTATAACATATCTATCATTAACATATAACAAATTTGTTATATAAACGTAAATAGTACTTATTACATCACATTAAACTACAGGATTCCTAACCTCCAGGACGGCCTGTAAGTTGTAAATGGTGTACGAGCGACGGCCACGAATTCGTAACACGTTCGTTTCTGGCACCTACCTACAGAGAAGACGAAAATTCTATCACGATGCAATTCCTAAACATCAGACGATATTACTAAATGTGATATTTCAGGTTCTAACGACTACGATTATTCTGGGTTTCTTGCGCCGTGTAGGCTGGTACAACCGACGTTTCAAAAGTAAAACCAACTTCAGAAAAGTTCTGGTTTTAATAACATCTAGACGACGGACAAATTTAAAAAAAAAATTAACACGCATTGCACCATCTTCAGACAAATTCAGACTTCCATTTAATAAACTGTTTGTATTTGTGGCGTATTTTAATCTAAGCTGACAGTCTATGTAGCGTTTCCATAGAGACCCAACATTTTATGTTGTCGCTGGAAACGGAAATCCGGGGAGTGGGGAGGATGATTCCCCGCATTGGAAATCCTTTTCATTGGAGTCCAAGAACAACAACGTTTTAAATTTTCCGAATTTGTCGCTTGGCATTCACTGCTGGAACATCATCAGACAATGGGGCACACGGAGAAACGAACATAACAGCAAGATATATTTATTCTAGTCGGACAGATAATAAAAGCAAGAAAAAGAGAATGAACGGGAAAAGAAAATCGCTATATCGGCTCCAACTCACCTCCGCCGACAAAAATGTTGACATGTAGACCTTTGTTAATATCATTATAAATTTTCACATGCTGAAAATGAAACGAAGTTCGGTAACAAACAACAGTAGTCTCAGACATAACAACTTCTTTAGATTTTCTTTAAACGTAAAAAAAAACTAATCGCTATTTTTACTTCTGAGGTCGATTTGTTACGTTATGTCAGTTATAAGACCGATTTTGATTTTCAGACTAAAATCTTCCGTTTATAGATAATTTACAAACAAGAAGATAACAAATATTTAATTGTATTCCTTAAATTGTTATTTTACCCATGCGCGAAGTTCCCCTGATGTAGAATCAAGAGGAACCCATACTGAGAACAAATTCTTCACACATGTTGGGTTCGCCAGGTATGTGCGGCAACTTCTCTGATAGCAAAGAAGAACGGGATTGTATAACTACACGTTTGCAGGCGCAATTATTATATTCCTCCGAATGCTGAGGGATTCATTTCTCTTTCGAGTATTTAACTAAATTAAAAGAAACTATTATTTTATCTTTGCGGTCTGATACATCGACGGCGTCATGGCAGAAATGTCTACCAACAAAATTTCTGACAAACATTTACTTAATGCAAGCTATAAGGAACAAATTATGAAAACTACATAGATTGTTAATTAGACTCTCGAAACATCTCATTACATGTGTACAGACTGTGTTCAAGATCGACTCTAGATGAGAATAATAACCTCGTCTCCGTATCAAATTACTAGGACAATAGCGAACTTCGATGCCGCGATATGTCTGACCTGTCACGTTCCCTGGAGATGCAGTCATCAGGAACTACAGTAATATAGACTCCGGCTTTGAAAACGTTGAAAAGTTATCCCGTAAAACGGACTCCAAAGTTTCTATGGTAACTGCCCATGGATTTCCTATCGTACTCTGAGCAGTGCGAGAGTTTCCTTTGTGTTCTTCTGCTTACCACTTTATGTCTGGGGGGAGTAAACGTTGTATGAACTGCGACAGCTAATCCGACGTCTAGGTTACTCAGGAAATAAATATCAGTACCGCCAGCAGGAGCAACGCTCTGTCTACGAAACGGTAGCACCTTGCTGAGAGGAAATTACTTTACAAATCCAAGGCATCTCCATGCCTCAAGCAAAGACACCAACGTCTCCTCCTCTGAGTATCCGCTTCACATAAACAGCACACAGAAGGCTTAATTTTAGACCCTAAGAGGAGAATTTTCATGCTCTCCTCTGTAACATACCGTTATGTTTACGATGCTACTCCAGAACAGACTTTTCACAAGTAAAGCTGCACGAGTTAATTGTAAGTTCGACTCCCCAATTTCGTGTTTTATAATACCTAAGACCTTATTAATAAAATCGAAAATTTAGTACATTCTATATATTGGCTTTTCTCTTACTATAGAGTATTAATATTAGAAAAATTCCGAAATATTTTAATGGTTTGCGCATGACAATGAAGTTAATAACTTAATAAATATTCAAAGGCAAAATAAATTATTAATCTTGGTTCATAACTGTTGAAATTTTTAATAATTATATAGAGAAAAATTAAGATAGGAAAACTTCCCTAAATACTCCACGCTCATATTATATTTTCTCTGATATAAAAACACTGGAGCTGCTTCAAAATGAATGCAACATAAGACATCAAAAGTATCTATCTTCATATATAAAAGGTCTATAACGTTTAACCGAAAATGTTTTAGAATTCTAGCAAGCGTAAATCTTTAACCCCAAATTTGCTATATATATTGCTCACATGAGCAAATATGTCTCATTTTTTATCTACAACATATTACACTTAAAATTGTTTCGATATTGATCTTTCTAATGGCTTCCTCGTATTTTACATAGTTCTGGTGGGTAATTAAATGCAACTATTGAGAAGCTTTCCTGTTCAAGTGGTTTATAATTTTTTATCGTTTGTGGTAACTATAATTTGCAACTATAGGCCTACTACGTTCGTCATATCTGTCTGTCCGTCCGTCTGAGGGCATGTAACTGATCGAAAACCTTTGCACGGATTTTCACTAAATGTGATATTGAAGGCATTTACTAAAATTTGCCCAAAATATTAAAATTGTGGCTAAAATCTAAAAATTACAGGCACATTACATGAAGGCATTTCTGCAAGTTTAAGTAACTTCGAGGGGAATCCCCGCGCGTGAATCAGCAGTCTGGAAATATCTTATGATAAATTCCCAGCCATGAAACCACGTGGGGGGGAATTCTCCGCGATGACGTCATAACCAACTGATACAGTGGCTAGATACACGCCCACTCATGTCACTAACCCCCACAGAACTGTCTCAGTAACTGTAAATTCCTCTGTTGACTTGCAATATTTAAGTCTTTTAGTGTATAATTTAATTATGATTAATCTAGTACTTCTCTTGACACTTCAAAAATTTACATTCGCATTATAAGTAAATATTAAAGGATGATTTTCAAACCACCCAAAGTGACGTAACAGCGGTGCATAGGGACAAAATGAAGGGAACGTGGCTTGCGAAGAGATGAAATGGCGAAATGTATATTAGATACTAAAGGCAGTTCTGAGGGATTAAAGGAGGCAACGTAGACCCCGTAATGAGTCGTGTTGAAGTGCTGCTCTGCGCCGAGTTAATCAAATGGTTTGAGGAGAGAGAGGGTGCAAGCGCTGGAACAGGTTAGGTATCATCTGACACGCTGGATAGCAGCAGTCAACAGGATGAAGGCGGATGAACCATGTTCCATCCTACCCTAAAGTTTAATCGAGCAAAAATATTGACGTGTTCCGAGACAAAGTGCAAAAGGGACGAAAAAATCAAATCTCACTAAAGTCAGCCGTGAAGATGGACACAGTATATTCCTCCGAAACTTTGATATCTACGAATAAGTTCGTACTGCGTCACTACGAGACCAACATGAACAAAATATAATCAGTTAAGTCGACTGATTTAAAAACAGTATTTCCTTAATTTTCTTTCCAGATTAGATAATATTAATTTATATGTTCTAATTCGTTCCGAAAACATTATTCATGTATCTGACTGGAAATACTGAGGAAAACAAGGAAATACATGGTCAGATTATCCGGTAACATGGCCGGTATTTGAACCGTGTTACAGCACTTTCAGACCCATGTCATCAGGAAAATGTCAGTTTTGTGAGTGACGTATCATCTTTCTTCTTAATCCTGCTTCTTCTATTCCTCAGTTCTCATTTCCTATTCCTCTTTCCCCTTTCCATCCTCCCTCCGCCTAACCTCTTACAGTTCTGCTTTGAAGTCTTCAAGCAGCGCCATTGTGTGTTCAACACCTGAAAGGGGCAGACAAAAGTAACTAGCAGACGGAGAGACTGATCCACCGACCAAATTGTTGACACGGCATCGTGGTAACGTGGTAACGCGTGAGACGAGACGAGACGATCCTTGAGGGATGTCATGTCGCGCTCCGTTGATCACTTTCGGACGGCAACCCCCTTTTCCGGTGAAAACCACCTGAGGCCTTTACATTTCCGTGTGTGTGTGTACTGAGAAATTATTTCCTCTTTGTCAGACGGAGAGAGATAGAGACAGAGGAAAGGGTATGAACACTCCTAGGTCACAGATCCCACAATTACAAGCCCACCACTCCCCCCCCCCCACCAGTTTATCAACCATCTTTTCACATGTAACATCTGTTTTACCTCCATTCATTTAATACTCAATGCATAGACCTACAAAGTGCGCCTTAAAAAACATTCTGTGTCTCCTACAATTTCAATTACAATATAAATTACAGGTTATATAATTCACACAATTATTTGGAAACCTCACTCCATGTAACAGGGTCCTTCTTGAGAAACTATAAGTCACTCAGGCATAAAACAAGTTCCTCGCCGTCTGTGGGAATCACAGTGCTCATTACAGTGTTCACAACAGCCTGTCACTATACTTCATCCGAGCCAGATAAATCTAACCGATATCTTCAAAATCAATTTCTACATGTTCCATTTTAATAATATTCTCGCATCTCCTCCTGACTCTTCCAATTTGTGTTTTCCCCCCGACTAAAATGTTGTATGAATTAGTCTTTTCTTCCATGCGTGCTACATGTCTCGCCCATCTCGTCGTGCTTTATTTTATCAAATTTTTGTTGAAGAGTAAAGACTGTAAAATTCCTCATACAGGTGATTGAAAAGTCACGCAAACCGTTTCTGACACATGTTCTAGTAATCGAACTGCAATAATTGCAACCATTAATAAATACTTTAACCTCGGCTGCGTGACGGTTATCAAACACCTCCAATCAACAGACGTTTCGGAGACAGACAATTTTCGTGCAAATACAAGCCGTGAGGTTATAATTTTGTGTAGCCTAAATTTTCTTCAGGGGTTCGCAGTGTCGCTTGGTCGCTGGGACCGTGGGTTCGAATCCCACTCAAGCCATGGATGTTTATCTGCGTCTGTGTTGTGCTGTCCTGTGTACAGGTAGAGGCCTTGCGACGGGCCGATCCCTCTTCCAAGGAGTCCTACCGAATTTATCTCTTCTCATCATTTATTAGTAAATTTAATTTTTATTCCACTACAATAAATCATAATTTTCACTTGTTAGCACCTTCCCTGACATTTTAAATTTGTCACATTTTACACAGATCTTTATATCGCCATATAATTTTGCCCTGTCAAAAGTTTTAAATGAAGCCTGCTTTGTAAAACTAATGCTACTTCATTATTTATACATCCATTAATTACTACGAGATCATTAATTAGGTTCTACCCTCTTTCCTTGGTCTTGCCGCATTTGTTGACGAATTTTAATAAGAGAGCATTCTGGTGACGTCACATAATGCGAACAAAGCTTTGAAATCAACTGATCTATATTTGTATCAACATCATTGCTTCATTGACGACAGATACTCTTCTTCTGGGTTCAGTGCCCCCGGGTACCTGCAGACGGAGACATTAAATTTCTCCACAGAGGAGTCTACACGGCGCCGACACAAAGAACATGAGTATCATCATCTTGGCCGCTGCAAAAACTTCAATCTCACAACATCGCTTTATATCTGCACAATTATTTATTAATGTCGTCTGCTGGGAAATTCAACCGCATTTCTATTCTATACATCATTTTCCTCATTTCGGAGACGCTGCCTCGTCTACTTGTTGGTACTGACGGTTTAGAAATTCTGTTTTCTCATCCCACTGTTCCTCCTGTTTCTTTCTTTACTTTTCGATTTCTCTGAAAATCGGCGTCTTCAATCTCCTGTTCTTAATCTCGCGTCATCTGACCTCATCTCCATCACTGTATAACGGTCCCTCTTAATTTTCTCTGTTACCCCATCCACCCTCACCCTACACTCTCATTACCTCCCTGACCTGACTTCATGTCGGTCTCTCAATTTCCAAACTCCGCTCCTGCCTTTCTGGAACCTTCAGCAACACTTGGCTCAGCCTATGCGACGACTCCTGTAGCAAAGTTCGTTTTCTTTATGAGTTTAGGTGACGTTAGCAGCGTCTGCTATTGCGTTATATAACTTCAGCAACTGTCTGCGAGGGTTGTACCAGAACGTAACCCCCTCCCCCCCCCAACTTCCAAACCCCTCGTAACTTCCTCGTTTATCCCGAGATTCATAAAAGACTGAGAGTACGGTGAAGCTCTTATATAAGAGAACGTATTTCAGGAGGTAGTGATAGAAATTCTGCTTCTAAGTTATCAAATTTGATATTTTTACGTGACTGTGACAAAGTTACATTACATAGTTTTGGCTTTTTCATTTCCCTTATTCTGCCCACCGCGGTTTATAACCGATCTTGTGACGTCATACGAATTTTTTTTAAACTCTCTGCGTATGTCTTTATACACCTTTTTGTACCGAAGACCAAACACTAATGTCGATAAACGTGAGAGAAGGGTCATTAATATTAGTGGGAAATGCATGCGTGTATTACTTCCTTGTCGTTATCCACTTAGGTTACCTCAGCAACAACAAAGCCCCTTATATATTCAGATTAATAAGAGGAACCCATAATTTGAACCATGACTTTTCCCGTTAAATCCTACAGCAAAAACGTAAACTTGTCCTATATTTCTTTCTCCGATTTTTTTTTATTTTATTTTTTATTTAGTGTTCTGTCTGAGGACAGGTCCATATGAACAGGATCCTTCCATCCTTTTCTCTTCTCGGACTGGGACCTGTTCATATACGTTCTTGGCAGATGATCCAGAAGTGGTTTGCCATTGCCTTCTTCTGTGTGTGAATGGAGTAATTGTTGGGATGCCACGGAGGAAAACTCCGTGTTGCCTAGACCACGGCCTTGCCCAACACAAGTTATAAATTCGGGCACCGCCGGGAATCGAACCCGAGACCCCAGGATTACAAAACCAGCGTTCTAACCGCTAGACCACCGTGGCTCTTTCTCCGATACTGAATAATAAATTTCTTGAGTTCACACTGAGTTTATCACCATGAATCTAAACTTTCCTGCCACTAATGAGCTAGGTCTGGCGTGATATGCTTAGTTCTATCCTCTATAATTAAAGTCAAGAAAGTTCAGTCAGATAGGCAAGGCCAGTGCCTATTTCTTACAAAGTTCATTCCATTATAGTCTGGTTGGTTTTACTTTCAAGTATAATTTATCGATTCTGGAAAACTGTTACAAACATAGTACACGTATTCTCATATTTTATAATATTTCCCCCAAAATAAACAGACGCTACAAAATGTAAAAAAAAAAATGTACCACAAGTTGAAAACCGTTTTTGTATCATAGACAGTATATAATTTTTGTAAAAGTATCCAAATTTTAAAGCTTTCACCAAATGTGTACACTGTATCTGAAATGTGACACATGGTTTTGATTTCTGTTCAAAAATATTTTACATATACAACATAAGATTCATTTAAATATCAAGAATCAGATATTTTCAAAATAACGATGTCCGGGTGCCTTTTTTTTTAATTATAGCTTTTAAATTAATTCATTAAGATGTTACAAAAGTTCATCTCAAATACAGACTCTCAACTTTTAGCCCCGGTGCCACGTTCACCCTTTCCCTTTCGCATCGATTCGCAGGCAGTCAGGTTACAAATGGCGGCAATTTCATGGTCGCTTGTTCAGTTATTCCACTCTTAAAAACAAACAGGCGAGTACCAGCTTAGAATCCGCAGACTAAAATTTTATCAAATCGCAGGATATGCCTTGTTTTAACTTCTATGCCACCCATTCCAGACATAAATTTACAATACCTTCGAGCCCTACGCTGTATAGTGTGACTTACTGACAGCGTATATAAACAAACTACAAACACCCTGTATCTATGAGATTCGTTTCAATAAAATCCTCCCCACTGACTCCAGAGTATTTCAAAATGGTCTCTTCCGTTCAGTTTCGCGGACTCTGTACAATACAAATCCTTATTCAGCATTAAATATTGTTCCTGGGTGTGCAGAAGGGAGTGCCCGAAGTCCTGAATATTTTACAATTCCCCCTTCTTTAATGAAAGCTACTATATTCTACGCATAACATAACAGACTTCAACGGCACTGCAGCTAAAAATAGTAGTTTCATTCTACTTGTTTATTCATGAAACGTTTATGTAAGGCGGTCGGATGGGCTATCGCATTATAATCCACGTGGTCATCCACTTCCTGTTCACAGTTCTTACCTGTCCATTGAATTCAAGTTCCAAATAAAACCCTCTTGTGTTTAATATCGATTTCTCGATTAATGGAATATGTCTACTCTTTACGTGCGTAGGCCTAGCATCCTCGACGCACAACAAACCCCTGCCAAACGCATAAAAAGCTAACATTTATATAAAAATGTACACCGCATTTAATCTGTAACCGATGGACTGGTTTCTTTATTAAAACGAGTAGTTATTTGTTTATGACATGATTCAATACGCGTGTTTATCTATCAAGTGATCGTTATTTTAATGCCAAGTGCAGGCTTCCTAATATAACAACCAATTTCTCTGTCACAACAAATTTCGTTGAATTGTATACACGAGTTATAATGCAGAGCTACTATTCTTAAACCCCTTTAAATCGGAGACTTTTTGAGACAAGACTGGAAAAGTGCAAGGTGTGTGAACACATTTTGGTACAACAACCCAATGTCAAAGTTCTCGAGTTAAAATTCTATTCCCTATTTCTAGTCGCTGATGGAAATGCGTTGTCCATGCGTTTCCTTCATTTTATACGTACTTATATTTCGTATAAAAGGAATAGTTTCAGGCAATTATGTACAGACTAAATAATAAAAATAGTTTAAACATCGAAGCACAAAATAATACGAACATACGATAAAATAAATCAACTTCGTGACATGATACGCTTTGTCAAAACCAAGACCCCTTTTTTTCCTTCTGTCAGAAAATACTACGATGAAAATTGAAGATCAAACAATGAATCAAAACGTAATTTGTCGAACGAATATTATCACTAAGTCTTATCAAATCTTGTTGAATCTAGGGAAAAGAGTTCCAGCAGAGTAATTTTTTTCCACTGGTTACTTCATACACAGTAAATAACTATAGCATGTGTACACGTTACTTTATCGTTTTTTCTTATCTCTTCCAACGACAACCCGAGCTCTTATTTACGAATTAATATTACAGCGTCCGTGGCGGTGTTGCGGCCAAACGTCGCCTGTTTTGAGAGTCTGGCAACTTCCGTCTTACGCGTTCACTTGCATGCGATTTCCCTATTAGGACTTCGCATCTGGCTGGTTGTAATGACACCGGCGCGAACAGCCACGAGGCGGACTGCGGTTGTGGCCGGAGTCGAGTATCTGGAGGACACTTGGCACTGCCTTCTTAGCTTCACTAATTTCGTACGAAGACGTCTGTCATCTAGGGATGTCGCGCCGTGCAGAAGCTTATAACGCCGTTTCGGATATACTTGCTGCCTCCATCATCAGGACGGTCGCAACATCCCAGAAGACTTTTTGTAATTTCATTAGTTTGCATAATGTAGATTTACGAGTTCGGGGGTGACTTCACGGGATAAATTGTGCTAGTTGATTGGAAGTAGCAATGGACGATAAAATACACTTTATTGTTTTAATAGGTTAATATTTTCGACTCGATCTTGAAGTTCTCCTCTTTCCTTGCTGTTTATTTTATTTACATGCCCTAGGGATTATGGAAGCGAATACTTTGTTCTAGTCTAATAAAATATAAAGGCAAATATTGAACTTTTTAACTCCTTCCTACACCCCATCCACTAAATGAACTTCTGTATCCGTCATTGCCCCCATTGAGACGTTCTGCTAAGGATACAGTTTATTTCTTATTCTGAAAATCAACGATCGAAATGGTTAATATCAAGGAGAAATTCCTTGCAAGAAACCGGCATTTTATTAACATAGCCTGCGAGTAGAATATCTACTTCAAATATCTCTGCATTCGTTCATTTTTATTAAAAATCTTCTCCTTCTACTTAACAAGAAAATGTAGTCGTATTTATCCTACAGATAGATTAGTATTACAGGAGACGAGTCTTAAGATATGCATCCAGTTGCGTGTTGATCGTTAGGCTGAAACAACCATTTTTCATTATATCTTGAGGTTTATTAAGATCTGCCACGTGTTTCGACATTAACTGGTCATCTTCAGGTGACCAATTAAGGCAGACGTCAACCTAACGATTACAGTAGACATTTTGAATGCCTTCTTCGTAAAATCTGAGCGTTAATATGAAATGTAATTACAGTAAGGAATAATTTGTAATGTTAGGAACGTCGAACGTTTATTCCATTCAAACCACCTGCGTTAAAATTAAGAATTCTGCATTTTGACCACATGTCATAATCATGGGTTTCGTATGATTCACAGAACAGACATCAACTATTTCCCTACGTACCATTAAACAGTTTGATCAATGTAGGGGGGCGTCCTTTTCTGTTTTCTTTGAGGTAGGAACTGGAGTTTACATGAAAGGTTAAAAATATAGAATTTCGCGAGAATTATATTGTGTCAAACAATCCCTCGTCTGTGGCAGCTTAAAATATCCATTCTCCAGTTGCAGACCTTAATTTCAAAATGTACAGCTCTCACTAGCCTCCGCTGGTTCAGGAATAACTTCGTATTTCCCTAGGAGGGCGGTTTGCCTAACAAAGCGGTGTGTGAGGTTGCCCCGGCTACTTCTTAGTCAACCCGTCACTTTCTGGCATGGTACTGCTACATTTCCGACATTTCCAGCACAAAAGCGACTCTTGCAAGAACCCATCTCTTACATGCTAGTGTTTCCTCTGTGGCCTGAACGTATTAGTCTTGTTACTAAAACTAGGTTAGTACAAAGGATTTGCTGTTCTTTCGTAGTTTCTACCATTTGCATGCAGTATTTCCTCCATACATTTGGTTTCCATGACATTCTGACCTTAGCTTTATGGATAAAACTGCATTTTCGAGGCTATTCAAATAAGTCTTAATGACAGCCGAAAGAAACAAACATTTCACGAATTTGTAATTTGACTTACACACAAAACTACATAGTGTCAATCAGTAGGAAATGTTATTAATTCTATGCTAAACACCTGCGTAAGAAAACAGTTTGCGTGATAAATTCAAATTTAGTTTTGAGGTTTCCGTAGACCATAACTTTCTTTCCGTAAGATTCGATTACTTTTAACATCGCTTAAGACTAAATGAAAATACCTCACCCTTAGTGTGATGAAACAATACTGATAAATACTTAAACAAAACGTTATTTCCAAAGATTTTATGCGTATACGAGGTGCGATCGGAAAGTTTCCAGACTGTGTCAATAGCGGGCGAACCGGATGTAGTACGAGCTTCTGCCGCTAAGGGGTGCGGCCTACATTCATAGTGAATCAGTGTGCCAGCCGGCATCATCGAATTAGCATTTGTTTCTTAGTTACGGGCGTTTTGGTAGTGCATTACACCGACCCTCCTGCGATTTCGGAATGGCGTGTGCACCTGCTTGACAGGCTGACAAAGAAAGATTTCCAGGGATGCTTCCAGGCTTGGCAGCGGCGCTTGGATCGTTGTGTTCACTCCCAGGGGAACTACTTCGAGGGTGATGGATGAATTTAATACCTGAGATAAGTGTACGGGTTTTTATAGGCGCAGTCTAGAAACTTTCCGATCGCACCTCGTATGTACATATTTTACACTTCCAGCAGCTGGAATTAAGATTTTTATTTTCGTTTAACTCTACGTACGTATGTCTGTCTGTTTCAGAATAGCCTCCCATTGCTTATTGATCTGCATTTTGCCGGTTTAGTTTAATGTGGATTTACGTTAGCCTTAGTTGCGCTTAGATTAAATTAGACCCCCATATTAGAATGTATTAGAATAAGCCTATATTGTATGGAGTTAATACAATGTCCCAAAAAGGCGTGTACACATTATGATTGTGTTTATACATTTTTTGGGGTACATCCTGAATATAACATCACGCCTTTAACTTCGAAGTTGCTGCTATAATATTGTTCAATGGTAAGGGGGACGCATCTGTTGAATTCCTAGGGTCAAGGCCGGCAAGGTCTTACTGCGCCAGGAGATCTGCTGTGTCGGATTGCTTTGGGTTATGTTGCTCTGTGTCAGGTTAGTTGATGCAATGTTCGGTAATGGCTCGGTGAGTTTTGGTCAGGTTAGGATGTCAGACTGGCAACGTCCCCTTAGGCAAATCCTGTAATATTATCTCTGAGTGGGATATAACCATTTCATGCGTAATCTTTATTGCATCAAACATCGCTCCAGATGAACGCTGCACTCATAAAACCAACTGATAAGACAATTCCATATCCTACGCGCTCACTTCTATCCGTTTAATATGATAATGCTCTTCTGACTTAAGCGCAATGTCAAAAATTTAAATTTAGACAGCAGAGCATTCCTTCAGAAACTGATAGTCGTACATTCAACATGTTTTTACCTTCTATGAAACTCGAAGGTCGGTTACCATGCTCACAACCGATAGTCACCGGACCCTGAACCAAATCAATTGGATTCAGTCCACACCATAAGCAAGACCCGTTTTAATATTATTCTCCCATCTGCTCTTTGGTCTCCCGAATAGTCATACGTTCCAGGTTTTGGAGTAAAATTATTTATACATCCGTCATCTCCCTCACACGTTCCACATGTCCTGCCAATCTCGTCCTCAATGAATTGAAATTGTAAAATGTTTTCCTTCAACCTGTTATTCACAGGTTCGATGCTTACATATAAAAGAGGAAAATTATAATTGTACAAAATGTCCCAAAAATACGTATACACACTTTCAAAAAACGAAATGAAGACTTTTTTAAAAACTAAACCATTAAATGCGTCAGCATTAGTTTCGTGGGAAAAGATGTTGCCGATAACATGGTTCATAACAGGACATGTGTAAGTTCGTGGGACACATAATGGACAAATTTTTCTGTCGTTGAAAGTCGGCAATATATTATTCAGGAGCTCTTTGCACACAGTGAGTCAAAGAAAAGCGAAAAAAATAAGTATGTCTGTCCGTCAATTTGATTAATCTCAGAAAAAATAACCATTTTCGAATAAATTAGGTATTCGAAATATAGGATACACAGAAACAAGTTAGACGAGTAGGAGTTCGTTTGTGTTTAACAAGCACATTAAGTTCAAAGTTCAAAAACGGCCTAGTAATAAGTAATAAATCATTTAAAATACAATCTCATTAATATTTACAATACTTAATTTAAAACATTTCTAAAACGGTAAATATTAAACGAAATGCAATCAACAAACTTCTTGAATCTGTGTTATGTGAATACCTTCAATAATAGCGTTTATGTATAACATTTCAACATCAATGTATACAAAAAAAATATATAAAAATGTATTTTGAAACACGCGCAGCTAATTTTTTAAACAATCTACTGCAATGCTGTTGAATACACGAGCGAGCACACACACACAAATGAACCGGTGTTTCCATTGAAGTGTGTCGGTCTAAATTGCACTTCGCAGAATCTATTATTACGGGCTGCCTGCCACAAGGCGCTGATTTTCGTTTATTGGCTAACGAGGCCAATGTCGCAGGTTATATACCCCCACATCCGTAGACATATTGGTCCAATTACACGAGAGGAAATTACTGTGTAATGTACGCTCACAAAATGTAAAGTAACTGCAGAACTTTAGATGCTGTGACATACTTAACATAGGCTTATCTGAAGTCTACATTTAAGGGCTAATTTTGACTTCAAAGATCACATCTAACGCACAATAAATATAATTAAGTATTTCAGAGCAAATGAATCAGACACCCGGTTCCTTATAGTTTCTTTGAAAATCTAAATTAATAAACTTAAGTAGCTGTCATAACATAATAATTTAATATAAACCCAGCCCAATCAACTCCTAGATTCGAAAATTATCGAACAACGCTTTTTTTAAAAACCGGTGATTATAACACGCCTAAAGATGAAAAATGATAACGAGCAGACTACGTAAGGGTTTGTAAGAAGACTGTAAACAATTTTTTAAAGATACTGCTCTACCGTCTGACTACAGAAAACAATAAATTCTCAGTCAGAACAACCGATAAAGCCCTGGTCTAAAGCCAGCGTTTGTCTCGTCGTTTATACTGACAGCTGACAACAATTACATCCAGGAGCTAACCAAGAATTATCTAATTTCATGAAATGGTGGATATTCAGAATAATGTGACGTCATGAGGTATTTTATTAAAAGAGTGTTTCTGGATGTATCGTCATAATTCAACGTGTCATAGTACACAGAAAAAATATAGTACTTTGCTCCCATTAAGAAAAAGGATTTCTTTGTCTATACATCTATATGTAGCAAATAAATTTAAGAAATATATTTTCCAGATTGTGAAAAGCCATCAACGTATACTGGATCACACTCTCCGCCATATTTATTGCTTTCAATATTATTTCTTTTTATTACTATTTATTTTGTGTGTGCGTGTGTGTATGTGAGAGAGAGAGAGAGAGAGAGAGAGAGAGAGAGAGAGAGAGAGGAATGGGAGTGGACACGCGAAAGCTTCTTTAATCTTTCTAGAAAATTCCTTCCTGTCTACTTCTCATGGGTCCGGTCAGATCTTCCAGGACTATAGACGTTCTGCTCTGGGCAGGGGTCCTGAAGTCTTGACCCTTTAAAATTCAACGAAAACTATACATCTCACACGCTACATCTTTCAAACATATGGTGGACGGATATTGTATTTCAGTAACAAGTTATTTCCAGAAGAATTATAAGAATGGCTAATAATTCAATTATTTATTTTAATAATAATTATTATAATTATACGCAGAATACTCGGACTTACAAGCAACAAGAAATTATTACTAGAATAGGATTTGGTCTTAAATCTATTGTCTTAAGAACCAGGCTAATTAATCAGCTAAATCGGAATTTGTAAATTTCAGGAGTAAGTAATTTTCCTGTCTTATTATAATTCACCTTAAATTCCAATAGAAACGGACATCAAATAAATTAAATCCACACATGATTCCTAAAACAATACAAAAAATTATAATAGTTTCAAATATTAATCTTAACGTTAAGTATGTTTTAAGGATTCGATTAGGTATATAAATATTTACAAAATTCTTTGAAACAAATTAAGTACGCTTACGCATTTTTGATGTTGATTGGCACTGTAGATATAAAAACCAAATTTAAGGTAAAATATTTGCGATTGCTTTTTGAGACGGATAATTTTTTTAAGAGATTATAAAAGGATCTTGAAAAAATAATTAGAGATGAAAATTTTAAAACAACACAGTCAAGTTCGTGAAGAATAATCAATAATGGCTTTGTAAAGAATTTTTTTTTTGTAAAGAATTTTGGCAATTTTGTCCTTTTGATTCGAACTGCCGATAAATGAATTATTACGCACGGAAAATAGTCCGTCAGACCAGACGAAACCTTCAGTTGTTCCCAACAATGCATCGCCCTTCGAAGTGCTTCATTATTTACGGTTCATAATGGGATTCATATTGTTCGCCATGATGAAACAAGCCGAATGCATCATTTCTCCTCGAGTACAATGCGTATGTAAAAATTAATAATTTACAACGAAAATTGTTTCATCCCTTCAAAAGACAAATTTCTATTCGACAACATTCTACCCTATTGTGAGATTTGCCTTGTGGCTACTGTGGTCGAGATTTTGGCAGCTTTTTAACGTTGCTGTTTGCTCTACTCTTATTATTATTAAATATGTTATTATAGAAGGTAAAAACCAAGAAAAGTTCCAAAATTTGAAAAATGGAAGACCTCGATATTACGTTTCTGAACCCCATAAAAGTACACTCTGTTTTTAAAGCATCGGTGTCTGCTGAATAATGCACACGCTAATTTTATACGTACGATCATTGATCAACACAACAAATAGTCCACACTTCGATACGTAAGAATGTTGATAGTTTCACAATATTTGTATATATCACATGGGATCATACTTTGTATGTTTGTGCAACATATGTGACTCCTGCAATCAGTATTTTTTAAAAAAACTCGCAATTTGGCACTTCACTATAAGACAAATATACACTAAAGATGGCTGTCCTCCGAGTTGTCAGGCCGTGTAGTCTGGTAGACGGCGTAACAACCCAGAAGACAGCCATCTTCAGACTCACCGCCGTATAAACCTCAAATCCTACACAGAAAATTTAATTGTTATCCACACCTCTCTCTCCAACAACGCCAACTAAAAGTGAATATTGTATGAAACTTCATCTAATATCGAAAATATTTATCCTCATACTAGAAATTAGAGAAATGTATAACAGACCTATTTATTTTATCAAGATTCGTATCTTACATTTGAAATCTACTATGACCGTCGATGTTTGCCTTCTGGCTTGCGTAGATACCAACGTTTCGTAGACACATACTGCCTCCATCTTCAACCCTTACGTCCACGTGGAGTTAGAACCCATAAGACCAACAACGACAAAATAATTTATAACTCAAACGTAATATGTCCTCTGTTTGTGTTTGTAAATGGTAGAATTTATGTCTTTGTGGAGCGCTGTGCCCGTGGAGTGTTGATTGGCTGTATAAACAGCACGTTTGGATCCGCAACAGCTGAATAATATACGGAAGCCTTTAAATAAAAGAACAAACAGCCCATAAAGAACAAACAGCCTGCAATAAGGTATACTACGTGCTGACTGGTTAAATGATGCGATACCCCGTGTTCATCAACCCCGATTTACATGCGTGTCCTTCAGTGGGGGGGGGGGTGGTAAAAAGAACAAAGCACCATCAACAGCGCATGCTTAATAAATATTTTAAAAAAATTTCAGAAGAGCCTTTCAATTCGTTTGTGTGAGTACCAGTGTTAACAGTCACATTCTCTGCACTTGAAAGACATTTCTACCAGGTACATGCATACTTAACAGAGTTCGTTCCCTCTCTGTTAAAAAAATATATGCCTTATGTAAATGATGTGTAAAGCTGCATGTAGCGTGTTTTATAGGTGGTCGATGGGAGAATCCAGGTGCTCAGAACGTATGTCAAAAGAGATGAGGGCTTTAATGCCCTAAAAGTTCAATAGGTCATTCAAAACTTGTTTACAATGTAAAAAGGAGCTAATCTGACGTATCAATTAATACAGTGGTAGTATTAACTTATAAAGAAACCTCTAGGGCAGATTTATGAAAAGGATATGAGATTTGAAGTTCTCAAGACCTGGTAGTGAAGATGCCAGTTTTTTGTATTTAGGGTTGCAACGCCACGTGTATTTATGCGTAGATAGTAATGTTTTGGAGGAACACATTGACTCTAAAACTTTTATATCTACAAATGCACACAACGTTACAGTTGATAAAACCGAAATCTAAGAATATCAGGTTTTAAATAACAACTCTACCACATTTAATCTAGACGCCTAACTCCAAAGTTAATCTAAATCCATTGTAATTCTGGAGCCAACAACATGCGTACGGACACTGACATATTTTTTCTTAATGAGCTTACTTTATACATCGCGTGCAAAGAACAAATAAGAAATGTAAATAACGTCTGGAGTAACATAGATCTCAGGAGGATTCATGTATTGTATCACGTAATTAGTTTATAAGAGAACAGCTTCTAGAAATATACTGTAAATTAGAGATTTGACGGATTTACACAAGCGTACATCGAAGTCCAACAAATATCACTACAAACACCAAATTCTAAAACGTAGGTCCAATTTATTTTTCTTGCATTTTTGAGGGAAGAAACGTGCGAACAGACAGACAGAAATGCGACCTTTCAATTATGTGTTCTTAGTTTTGATTTTATATAACGCACAAAGCCGATATCATAGTCGTTCAACACGTAGGCTGACGCATTAGCTCGTCATCTCACTATGGTCATTTGGTTCAGAGTCTAAACTTCAGACTTTCACTTACTAAATACACTTTTTAAGAATATGAAAATGCTCCACGCCTCATTACTACCCACACAGTGATTTACAATGTCTTTCTTTTCTTGGATGTATGAAGAAATAATTCCATTTTATTGTGGGACCGCCCTTCAAAGGATTGCAAGTCTCGTATTGTCTTCGTGCATTGCTTGTAATAATAAGTGGGCGAAAATACTTTCGTGCTTTGCAGTGGTTTGTAATAACATTTAAATGAAATGCGTAATGCATTATTTTGCTCTTAGCGTTTTTCATATACCCCTCAGTCTACCATATTTAATATCATACTTTAAACGTACATATGGCAAAATTTCAAAACTAACAAACGTCAAGAGACGCATCTCATATCGCTGTTTGTTGATCTTTTCACGTGAAATCCACCACGACGTTTAAGAGGGGCTCTCCCCCCTCTACAAGCCATAAAAACTGCTGCTGAATCCACTAGAATGGAATAATCCCCAATCTCAGGATCCCTTAAACCACTAATTCCCCATTTCTTTAACAGATGTTTTAATAGTACCCTTTCATCAATTCCAAAGTCTTCCGAGTGGTACCAGATTTTGAAAATAAAATGTATTCATTTTATACCACAAATTATACTAAAAACCTAGAACTTCCTTAACTACTCAGTAAGTTTCAAACCCATAACTCAGCTCTAAGATAGCATACAGAATGTTACAATACCCGTCTAAATATTCAGTGATGCCCTAGAGCTCTAGGAAACAATAAGTTGTTCCAACCCAGATAATTTTTGCTTACTGCTTTAGTCCACTATTGCACCAGAAACTTCCAGCTAATGGATACTTCTATCTCACTGGACAGAAGCAGGAAACCTAAGATAAGGACGCACATTTTCCAAACAAAACTTTACTCATATCACAGGTGGGTTTAATAGCAGCTGGAGGACATGAAGAGCGGATATGGTATCTGCCCTCATCCTGCTCAAAGTGGTCAGTTACCCGTTGCATGACCAAAGTTTCCCCCAACACAACTTAAGAGAATCTGACCTCTTTAGCTTGATAGCAAACTCCGTTGTCAGACCGGGAGCTGCTAGCGTAATGAATGATGATACTAAGTTCGTGCCCTCAAAACGTGTGTCGCATACACGGCCGTAAAGTTTATGATCAAGAACGAGAGGTAAATCTACATGCGAAGCAATTCAGTGAATGCACGACTCAGTACAGAACCAAATTTACGTCATACGAAGTGGGATGACATCATATGACGTTCAATGGTTGACTGTGAGGATACTTCAGCTGGCTGACTGGCTCGCATACTTTAATGTAAATCTCTTGAAGTGATTTTGTGGACATGGTAATGAACCTTAGTGTTACATGAAAGGCGGGGAATTTCTGAACTACCTCGGTGATTACCAGTTATTGAAAAAAGATTATGCCCCAAGCAGTTAAGTACAACTTATGAACACGACCTGACCTAACCTAACCTAACCTAACCTAACCTAACCTAACCTAACGTAACGTAAAAAATAGGATTTATTTTATTATATCTGGTTTATAAGAAACAAACATCGAAGAGTCAAAGTATCTCATAAAAACATTTTATTATAATCTCTTTCGACAAGATCATGAGATATGAGTATATCTTTATTTTATAAACGGATGAATTCAAACGAAAATACTTCTTTCGACCTACTGCACTTAATAACACAGTCATAATACCAGTTCACAAAACGGTACTTAATACTCAGCCCGTTAAACGTTTCACGTTTTCGTTATTATAATTTAAAACATTTCATTAAATCATGTCAGTTACTGCATGTTGTAACACACATTTGCCGTTCACAGACTTAGACAAGGCGAGAAAATTTTACTCGTCACCCACACACATACCAACAAAAACTGTAAGAGTTGCTATGACAAGCAAAAGCTGATATTACACTGAAATGGTAGTACAATGGTCATTTGTTCACCCATCAAAACTGCCTCGCCAACACCTATCTACGGACATTAAGTATTAACCGCAGTAAAAGACTATTTATTAATAGTGACACATTACTCTCTTCTGCCTCTCGTGTCAGAAAGTTTCTTCCCTTCAATTTCTGGTTTCTCGTTGACGACGTAAGGGAAGTTCTGTAGATGGGAGTTTAAGTTTTTACGGAATTTTTAATATCCAATTAACCCTTTACACATCTTATCGAATAAACGTGTCGCTCAAACGGGCAAAACTGTCGAAAATTGCTGGCTTCGGTTCTGACACTTAACAAGCTGCCGACTACATAATGTCGCGTCAAAACTTTCTTCAGACCACTCTGACACATCGCTTGGCTTAATCAGGTTTGGTACACGCGGTTGGAAAATACGAGTAATCAGGCGGCCGAGGGAACGTCACTTTAACAATGACCTCAACACAGAGAAACGTGTAACAACACATTCCGTAATCCTCGACTCAACAAAATTTACCGATTGATCTATAAGATGCCGTAAACACGTTATTACAAACTGCAGATATTATTTTGTGTTTATTTATGAAGACTAAGATTTAAACTTGTTATGGTTAAGAATTTGCAATACAAGCTTAATTTAAGTTCTTAACTGCTTAACTCCCCACTTAAATAGTTCCTTAGCTACTCAGGAAACCCCTGACTTTTATGAAACCCGAATGTCCGTTGCCGGTTCATAACCTGTTACTGACCAGTTTAATTCAGTCTATTTCTGAAAATTTACTTAATTTATGAACACAAATTCTCTAACACAACATTCTCTACAACTGTTCAAATATTCATGAAAACAGGTGATCTTTCAATAGACCCACGTACTTTAGGCTACAGGTGAAACACCTCATTACTGAACTAATCTATTACATTAGTCAATTGAATAAAAATTTACTTGGATATTATCCATCGTCTAGTAAATATAAAACGTAAAACGACGTTTCGGAGATGGGGACTCTATCTCCGTCTTCAGGTTCCTACACAGTTGGGCCCACTAGATAGAGCTAATCCCTATCTCGTTTTACGTTTTATATTTACTAGACGATGGATAATATCCAAGTAAATTTTTATTCAATTGACTCTTCACCATCGTCAAGAAGTTTTAGATTTGCTATTACATTAGACTTTACAGTGATTTCTACAAATTCGAAAACATATCAGGCACATAACTGGAGCTGAGCAGCTGGCGTGATAGGACGATATTTGCTAAGATAATTCTAGCAACACAATTGTTACTACACTGAAGAAGAATACGGAAACACGCAAGGCAACAGATTCACAAACACGGAAGTTGCGTAGTCAGAGCCTACGTCTCTAGTAAAGTAATTTCGTCAAGAAACGGTCCATAAACATCATTCATATTTTAAGCAGTGCGGTAATGCACACAAAATATACGTCAAATTTCAACGGGCTTTGTTTCTATGGAACATCATTACGGCACATTTACTTAAAGACAATTCCAGTTGCATGTAGGGAACAATAGAGCAACTTCCCACTGCTGGACACTACGTGTTCACTCCGGATAATTAGAGCTTGATACAGAGTGGTAAATTCCTTTCCACCGTCTCACGTAAAAAGTACTTTTAAAAATTTAACAGAAAAACCTGGTCTTACGTTTTATTTCACGGCTGCACATATTCAAATTTAATCACTCGCTCATAAATGAGCTCATGAAAATAGCCACAGGGCGATGATGGAGGCACCAAGCAGCTCTGAAACGTAGGTAAACTTTTACCCCACCGCACGGTGCTACAACCCATAAAAAAACCATCTTCATAATCATTCATCATCGTGAGAACCTGAATCCTGAACGTCACATCGCCATGCATTGAATTGCTTTGGTTACGAAATTAATATTCCTGCTGTTGTCATAAGTCATGGCATTAAGTGCTATTCAATGGACTGGCGATACAAAAATTTCAAGTATACAATATAATTATTAAGATATCCGAAGTTCAGAAATTTTAATAATATTCTGACGCTAGGAGCCAGGGAAAAATAAAGAAAATAAATTTCCTCCCCGCAACGCACGGGAATAGGCACGGTGGTCTAGCGGTTAGAACGCTGGTCTTGTAATCCTGGGGTCTCGGGTTCGATTCCCGGCGGTGCCCGAATTTATAACTTGTGTTGGGCAAGGCCGTGGGTTAGGCAACACGGAGTTTTCCTCCGGGGGCTTCCCCGGTTTCTCCGTGGCATCCCAATAATTACTCCATTCACACACAGAAGAAGGCAATGGCAAACCACTTCTGGATCATCTGCCAAGAACGTATTTGAACAGGTCCCAGTCCGAGAAAAGGATGGAAGGATCCTGTTCATATGGACCTGTCGTCAGACAGAACACTAAAAATAAAATAAATAATGCACGGGAATGTCTTGCAGTCTCGTTTCGAAGATTACAGTTTCATTAAGTAGGAAGATGGCTGTCTACTGGGTTATACCGCCGTGCACTCTGGTAGAAGTTTACAAACGTTTCAGAGATCCTTGCTGCCTCCATCACTGCTTATTCTTTAGTGGGATTCCTACAAATACCAGACTGCAAGTCGCCAGAAATCAGTACTAGTATTTACAAAATACGTCCAGAAATCAGGGAGGGAATGCTTCGCTTCCCAACAAAAATATGGGATTTGTTCCCACGATTTTAATATCTACAAGATAATACGGGAATGCTATATCGAGACAGACAGAGGACTAGCGAGAGAGCTAGGCGTGGGACATCCTGTCAAAAAATTAAAACTCTCCAAAAACAGATATTTCGGCCAAGTGACTATAAATTTCGCTTCGTATTCAGAACGCCCCGGGTTAAAATCCTGGCCCAATCATCGGCTAGCCTCACTGAGGAGGCTTTTTGCAGAAGCCTCAGTCCTCGCAGAGAACTTCCCACAGATTATCTTGAATTACGCCATGACCACTTCCTTCCCAATCCCTTAGAATCCAACAGTCGATCGGGTAATCAAGAAATTCCTCGCCGTGAGAACCTGAAATCTCCCTATCATTTCAGTCGTAAGCCTATAAAGTAGGCCTAGGAGAAATTTAAATTATTCTAACTGACTTAGAAGCAAATTTAAAAGTTGTACAGAAAGTTACGCATTCTAGCACTGCTCCTAATGGGAAATGTAAGCCGAGTTTCATTTTAGGAAAACAGTGTCTCCACCTTTCCCCTCTCCTCACTCTCGTAATGTAATGGTTCTATTCTAGCTCACAGGTATACATACGCCCATGTACACAATATGGCGCTGGGGTATTGTACCCGCTTCATACTGGCAGCGCGCTCTCCACCTTACAAGGAGAATGCTGAAGTGTTCCAAGGGCTGTTTCTACACTTGAGTTGTTTCAACTCGGCATAAACTTTTGAACACGTTAATCCTTTCAGCTGTAACAACCACTCTATGAGTTCCAGGTTTAACACACATCTTTCAAAAGATGAAAATCTTATGTGGATAATTTGCTACTCTTAACAAGCAAAGAAGTAATTAAACCTTTATGGACTTGGTCACATTTCCCTCTGAGCTGACAAATGCGAATATTTCTCACAACTCGAAGAATAGCTTTCCATACAAAATTCCTTCCTCTCTCTTCCAGGCAACGTGAAGCAAACTCGGCATTAATTAATGCCCCAATGAACACCAATTAACTGTGAACCAGGCCCTGCTTTTACTCATTCAGCCAGCGTCATATTTAAATTTCACTAAGGGAAACCAAGACTTCAAGTATTTTAAACCCATATTCATCTTTCAGTTAGCATTCTACATTAATGAGATCCAGTTTATATCAGCAGCACAAGAGAAACTTAGGATTTCACTCATTTAATTGTATAGTAAACTCCCTCCCGGTACCATTAATAGTAGGAAGGTATCATAATAAACCAAACCACAGTTTTGACGCCAAATTCCTTGAAATCTCGTTATACGTTCAGCAGTTATGGAGCATGACTGCTGATAGACAAAGAATAAAGACAGACAGAAGAGCGGGAAAAAAGCATAACTGACAATCTTAAAAATTTATATCTGTCTATATGACTATCAAATATCTTGATTAATTTGAACACGAAAATAAAGGCACCGTAGAAATGTAGCATATCACTTCATATTTTAATAAATTGAAATGTTAAATCAATTACAGAAAGATTGAAATTTTCAATAGTGTTCATACAAGCTAAGGTAATTAGTCTGCATGTCATTAATATTATGTGAATGTTGCCTCATTTTTTAAATGAGGTAGCACTAAACAGCTTTGAAATTGTCCAAATAAATAAGCAATTACAGGAACTTTTGTTGGAACTACCAAATTTTATAATAAACAGAAGAAAACCCAGAGAATGATCCTATCATGCCGTGTCCGAACAGTGCATTCTATCCTGTGAGCTTCCCAAGACCCATGACCCATAGCCCACTGCACTAGATGAGCCAATTTCCATGCAAAATGGCGGATGAAGCTAGTTTCACATGACAGCAGTAACTTTATGATTTGTTTCCGTGATGCATAAATTTGTGAACATTAAGATGTATCTACTTGTTACTACGGAACGTCCGAGAATTCTGACCATAAAACTAAAGTCATCAAAGAAACAAAGCGGAGAGAAGATTGATGTCTGTCAGAGGGGATTAATATCATCGTGTTGCAAAATTCATGCTCATTACCACTGAAGACTTTAACTCAACTGTATCAAGTATCTATCCGAAACCTAGCAATAGAAAGACTATTTCTTGGACCATTTTTCAAAAATGTTACAAATCATTTTTGTGTGTGTTATGTAATGTCGCACACCCTTCACAGACTGGACTAGTAGACTGTGATATTTGAAACCTTACATCTCGTCTTATACCCTTCGGTCACCCTCGCTATATTTAAGGTGTTATACAAAACTTTGTTGTTATCACATCTTGTATCAAATATCGTGTCGAATTTAACATCAGTACCTTGTGATATGAGGCCCCAAACTTCTTATAGAAATAAAATGTAATTCATCCAACTTCAGAGAACACATAATCATCCATGTATAACATTTTCTGATTACCGGCGGAGAAGAAATCATTACGCTCCAACAGAGCACGCCACTGCCAGTAGCTATAGTGCGTGGATACCATAAGCTCGCACTCTGTTAGAAGAACTGGCCTACAACACTCTGTAACAGAAAATAAATCCCTACTGAAGCAAGAGAAATGCCCGTTTAAATTCAACGAGAAATTATTTCGTCCCATCTTCCCGTAACCTCTTTTCCTTGATTTTCTTTATCCCAATCTTAACTACACATCATTTGAAAAATATTTCTAAAATCTGCCTAATTGTAGCACATCTTGTAAAACGGAACATTCTTGTCAGCCTGGTGTATTCGTGCCTAAAACACACAAAGTGCCACAAAGAGGATCATTTCTATAATATGTAGATACTGAAAGATAAAATTCTGATGTCTGTATGCATCCGCCATAAATCTTAGTTTAACTCAACAGTAAAAACATCTCTTATGTGTCATGCGCCAGAACGTTTAATACGTCAGATTATTTGGCTATTTAACGATGTCATTTCAAATGCGTCGAATGGTATAATGCTGTGTGAATGAAGAATTATAACGGACGTGAAACGAATTGGTCAGGGACTGTTTTAAGGTACTATACCAATATCTGCTTGAAGTAACTGAGGAAAAACATAAAAAATACATTTAATCAAGTCACCGGGCTGGCATTCGAAACCGCGGCCTCTGGAATAAGAAGCATAAATACGAGCCACTCCACCGTGACGTTCGTAGGTATATCCATGCTGGAAGGTTGGCATAACTGCAATCACATTAAAGAAGAAGTTTAGGGAATTTTACGACACGTAAGTGCCCAATTATTGGATCAGTGAATAAAATTGAGTAGCCTTTCTTTTCGCAGACAGGGTCATCTTTAGACTCATCATCGTCAAAACCGCAAATGATACACTATTCATTTTTGTTTCAAAACTTTCGGAAATAATTTAACTAAACGGATAATGATATCATGACAGATATAACATGTATCACGCATGTAATATATGAAATGTGCATACAAATCTGCGGCCGCAATACTTAAATAGAAGATATATTTTATATTATGTACATTACGTAGTTCATAAATAACATTCTACTTGTGTCTTGACTAAAAAAAGTCTATCCAGTTTTCTGAATGGAAGAGAACATTTGGAAGACCTTGGCGTAGATAGAAGGATAATATTAAAATGGGTCTAAATATACACTGGGTGAATATGCTGAGTAGATTTACTTAATAAACTACTACCATAAAATTCCAGCATGTTACGAGAAATTATACAAAAATAAAAAAGCTAACCAGCCATTTTCTACTAGCCTTAATGTTAAGAACAAGTGGCATTTTACTCCATATCCATCCATACATTTTCTTGGCGTAATGTTTAGACAGAGTAGCTATATTACAACCACAAAAGCGCCGAGACTTCTCTGCGCTACGTATCAAAGTCAAGCCTAGGGTATGATAAAACCCTTTAACTAACATCTAATGCTTATTACACGCAAAGCCAGTGTATGTATAAACAACTACATAAGTTAGTGTGCCAAGAAGGTAATCAAACAGCCACTAAACCGCATTTGTCACAGGAGAAGTACTGACTCGCATGTCATTACAGTTACGTTGAATTTCTCACTGTAGCAGTAATAAATAATATAATGTATTAAGTCGAGCTGAAGATCCACGCTTGAGATTTCCAAAGTCGTAACAAATCTTTACAGAGTTCCTTAACAATATCTTTCTGCATGACGTAAGAAAAGTGTTTGATCAACAAAGAAAGACCTATCAAATTTTCTATAGAAACGCTTTTAATATAAAACCAACGAATATGAAATAATGATAGGTTTATATATTAATTAACGAAAACAAAAGCAGGGTATCAGAAAACACAGCTTTAAATTTCCTTTATTCAAAATATTTTCAACGTCATTTCCTGATTCTTAGCGGATATAATTGAAATACCATGAATGAAGGAAGTTCAAAGCCCTTTCACGACAATCTTCAAACTGGTGATGCGCAAACCTTTTGCTAGAATCGTAAACGACGTTATGTAAAAACATCGGTATCGCCTACGAACCAGGCAACTTCTCTGACACGTCCATGGTGCTTGGTGCATAAGCGCGTGTGTGTAGGTGCTCCTGAAGCGGGTTTTCACTTGCCACTAAAAATTTTGAACACGTATTATATACACGCTGCAATGTTCAGGGCGTGAAATTAAGTGAAAGTACGATTACTAGAAATGCGTGGACTCCGCCTCGTAGCTTCTTACGTTGAGATAAGCCTACTTCACAAAATTTCGGCTGTTATTGTTCTTGTTGCAATAGGGCGATGAATCGTACTGATGAAGGAGGCAGTAAGTACCCTCGAAACGCAGGTAAACTTGTTCCAGACTACACAGCGCAACATCCTAGAAGACAGTCATCTTCGACAATTTCTGTATTTGTTTCAATTTGGGCGCGAAAAATGCAAATTTATTCTGCGATAAGGGCATACACTATTTGAAAAAAAAGTGATCAGGAAAGAATTCGGCTCTAAAAATGATGATGTACAGTGAGACATTTATGATACTGCATAACTAAGACTTTCTGGTCTCCTGAGTTGTGTGAATTACTTACTAGTGACATCTATTAGGTTATGTTGGTCTGGTCGTGTCGCTAAAACGGAGGGATACGCATAGAACAACATACTTTTCTTGGCAGAATTCTTCAAAAACGACTACTTATTACACCCAGGTGGTAAAAGAATATTAAGATACGTCTTGATGAGATACATGGTAAGGACCGGAAAGCAA
Source organism: Zootermopsis nevadensis (assembly GCF_977971745.1). Classification (NCBI taxonomy): domain Eukaryota; kingdom Metazoa; phylum Arthropoda; class Insecta; order Blattodea; family Termopsidae; genus Zootermopsis; species Zootermopsis nevadensis. The sequence continues at coordinate 3,641,125 of NW_028259143.1, forward strand.
AACTGTATTAGTATCATGGCTGAATTTGGTACTAATAATGCCAAGATCTTGAGTTGTAATACCAGAGCGTTCTTCTAATCGTCAGATCAACACGTGTTACTCACATCGACTGCGTTTCCATGCCACATATTTTTCCCGTGATTAATAATATCACGTTGATACGACGATGTTTGAAGGCCAGAAAATCACCTGTATCTTTTGTTCATTCCATTTCCCGGCTGTTTCAATGCACATAAATATGCATGCAGCCCAATTGCAGAAGATAAATAGGACTGAGTACCAAACCGACGATGACTGGGTCAGTAAGCGTCACGGACTGATGCTAGTCGTCATTGAAACGTTGCTGGTTGACAGAAAACAAAATGTCACAATGTCGCCAGTGAACCTTCCATTCATTTCCGGCTCGCAGACTGCAATATTCATGCAGTCAGCTCGTTCAAATCAGAACCTCCAACCTGTTACGTTATAGTGTCTGGAAATCATTGCTGACAACGCACAGCCACAAAAATGTCCACTCATGTTCAAATACGTTCATTCTTTAACACTGATACGACCATTCCGTTTTATAAGTTAATAATGTTTATAATTTTTGCCATCTGATATAAATTTATTTATTTTTTTCCTTTGAAGCCGAAGCTCATCTAAATAGTATTTAGGAATTCAGTCCGTACCGCAAAGAAAACACTACACTTCACCAATACAAAGGTAAACTGGTTAATGCTGTTTAACGATATAATCGCTGTTTACAGCCAGAATCATATAAAACCCATAAATTTAAAATGGCGATTTACTGTTTGTTAAGGCAGGGTTAAAACCGTCAGAACATCCAAATGTAAAGTAAGTAATCAATACAATGAAATATATACGGAACCCTGTCTGTACAGGCGTGGAAGAGAATTGATTGCTGTTCCAATAACTCTATTAGCGACTACACATCTGCGTAACTGAAGTAAAAGTAAAGTTTGTCCCACTATACGCCATGTAGGCACTTGGGGTGAGAGGAGGTAAAGCTCCTCTCTTCCTTGACCTCGGCACTAGAGGGGGTGAGTGGTCAGCATCACGCCCCGGCCGGCTTTACCCCCGGGAAAGGACCCCGGTACCCATTGGAGAGGAGGCTGGGTGGGCCCCAGAGGCTAGAGGAAAAATCCTCTGCCCCCGTCGGGGATCGAACCCCGGTCGTCCAGCCCGTAGCTAGTCACTATTGCGTAACTGAAATACACGCGCAAAACAAAAGACTGTTGGTGAAGATTGCTCTGCGCAACGCGCAGACGCTCCACGGAATCAAACTGGTCACGGTCCCTGGTTTCCCTTCCTCTTTCGAGTCCGTAATATTCAAAATGTGTAACGCAAGAATAAGCTCGTATAACACAACTGCAGAGTTCTCTTTCACCATATGGTAAAAATTTGTTACAAAATCACTAGGCCCTGTGCATATTAACAAACTCATACACTCATTTGCATGGAGTTCATCACAAGTATTCTGGAAAAAAAAAAACAATCATAAAGCAGCGGTTCATAACATATGAAAGAAGAAAGTTGTTTTCAAATTAGCGGTCGAAGCTCATACTAAAATGACGTAATATTACGATCCCAGGCCTGATACACATTTCCGATAAGGTCAAAGTTCTTAAATGCTGACTCGCATAATGAAGAGTTTCATAACTTGATATATTCACCGAGTATTATCATAGCTGATGACTAGATGAACGACTATCAGCATCTCAAAATCGACTCTGGTCCGTAAAGTTAGTTTGTTAATAGTCTGGTGGTCACTGACGTACTTCAAAAACCCCAGGTTTAAAATATATGAATAATGGCACGTAATTTTCCAGAATAAATACTACAAGAACAACAAAATTAAGCATTTTCTGGTGCTATTTAAGACAAATGTTTTATCTACCCCTGAGGCAGCCTCTAGTAATTTATCAAAACAAGCGACCTCGATCCGAATATCGTATAAGTCACAACATATTTATCATACGGACGCCTCTTGAGATTAATAAAATTCAATGTTTCGACAGACACAACAAAAATATATTTTATTTAACCTTTAATAATATTGGTCTTACAAAATATTAACACTTTGAAGCCTAGTGGTAAATGTGCCACGTGGTTTTACATTCGGTGTCCTAGCATTTTTATTTTCAGAATAAAAAACTATTATTTCCTTTCACAACATTAACCTACTGATCTATGTAATGTATATCCTTTTCGTCGAATAGTATGATGATTTTTATTTTATTTAGTGTTCTGTCTGACGACAGGTCCATATGAACAGGATCCTTCCATCCTTTTCTCGGACTGGGACCTGTTCATATACGTTCTTGGCAGATGATCCAGAAGTGGTTTGCCATTGCCTTCCTCTGTGTGTGAATGGAGTAATTGTTGGGATGCCACGGAGGAAAACTCCGTGTTACCTAGACCATGGCCTTGCCCAACACAAGTTATAAATTCGGGCACCGCCGAGAATCGAACCCGAGACCCAAGGATTACAAGGCCAGCGTTCTAACCGCTAGACCACCGTGTACAGTATGATGATACTGACTAATAAATTGGACAGGATCTGGAAGGAAGCGGTGGTGGCCTAATTTAAAGTACTACCCCGGAATTTGCCTGTTGTAACCGAGGAAAACCGAAGTACGCCAGCAAGGATATCTGGTCTCCGGGCCTAAATTTTGTACCCGGGACCTCCCGAATATAAAGCAGGGGGTGCTAAACACTCGACCACGATGTTCAGGGCCTCATATATAAAGCTGCATCAAAGCCTCTAAAATGGCTAAAAAGAAATGTACGTGAATGTTTAAGTAGGATGTTCAAGGAAGGGCTTGTAGCCAACCGTTCCCATTCGTATGTTCAAAATTCAGTGACACAGCAAGGATGTGAATTACAAACACGCCATACTGCTCCACAAATACGTTTCACTTTAAGCCACTCTGCCTCGTCCAATTTTATGTAGAATTGATCCCGAGTATCTTAAAGGAACACTTTATGATGGTGTATGAGGAAGAAACCAAGACCCCCTCAGCATTGAATCATCTTACACTTGGAGAACCTCGTTAATGTAAACGTAATACGGCGCACAAAGTTTTCGTTCAGAACAATTTGTGTGTAGACCACTCAGAGCTACCAGACTGGCAAAGAAACAGTTCATACGAAAGGCACGCTCGTCAAAAACTTAGAAAAAAAGGAAACAGATATCGAAATCAATCGAATACAGCGCAGAAATCGAGTTAAATTCACGTCTGGTAAATTAATAACTACAAATCGTAATAAATAAACGAAAATGACAGAAATAAACATTTTTTGGAATTAAAAACATTTAGAGTGGAATATAAATCTCGAGGCAAAATAAATTCTTAGCAGCTAAAAAGACGTGAGAGTTACACAGAATTATGATTTTACCCTTTCTTGCAGATAAGGAATTAACAACAATAAAAACGTTAACAAAAAATATATATATATAAGAGATAAGGAGAGTAACGAATGTGGAAGTACTTCGTAAATTCCATTAATTCCACAATAAACTTCCACAGCTTTTGGATGCTCCTATAGTACTAATGTAACAAGGGGCCACGTTATTGGATTTTACGCGAGAATATACTATAATCTGGTTAACAGGATGTAGGGATTGTGCCACGGATAATATATCTTAAGAGGCAGAATATACACTGCTCGTTTTAACCTGAGGTTACTGCTGGAATGTGGACCAGGGAGAAACTGTTTAATTATTGTAAAGCCATTTGTATAACGTTACTTCCGTTGGGAAAGCGCACAGTACAACAATGTGCTGTATCATCTGGAACCAAGGCTGTCAGGAGAAACAGTTTCAAAGTCTATACACATATATGTATATATAAATTTCCCCATGTATCATGCCAACATAACAAGGCCCCTTAATTTTACTTCCCTCAATACAATTATGAGATTTATGGTGAACTGTCTATTTCTGACTATATGGTATCATCTGCAGTGGATCTTTAGGGTATGATGAATTAACAGCGTAGTTAGAAATTATGAAAAGGAAGGAATAAAGATGGAACAATAGTGGCCTATTTCAAAATCATGGAAAATGAAAGACGTAAACTTTGGTGGGGTCTCTTTGTAACCCTGCAGAGATTCGATCACAGTACCTTCAAAATACACGTCAGACACCCTATCGCCTCACCGTAACTTCTCGTCTTTATGAAGACAACCATCTTCATCCAGAATCTTCTCGTCATCATCTTGAACATCAATCTTCGGTCCAGTGGTCTCTTAAGCCTGAGGCCAGAGTTTGTATGATCCACCCAAAAACCTTTGTCCACGTGGAATGTGGCTTTTAAGGGGACATTCGAATAACACGACTTTTAAGGTCTATTAAATAGCACACATAACTTACATGTGTGTATTTCACGTAACCTTTCGATCATTAACTTTTCAGAACTCACAAGATTAACATCGATGATAATGATAATGATGATCACGATGATGATAACAGCTCTGTAAAGACTGCCTGCCTAATCACTGCAAGTAATGGTACCGTTTGCACATGTTTAATATGGAGAGACTACCAAACTATCCCACTGTGAAGCTGAAATATTAAACTCCCGAGCGATTCTGCAAAGCCTGCATTCTAGTGCATTCAATAGCATCATGAATATAATGTCAATCCCAGATCACCAGAAATTAAACCACGGATAGAAACAATAGACGATCAGATGTGGAGAACTGCTTGCAGATTAGGATGCTTTTAAAATAGTCAGTGGTAATTTCAGGTGGTACACAGACAGCTTATTACATTGTTCACATCCCCGCTGGATTATTATTCATCCATAACTACGTGTCTTGTATTTGGGACTCGTGCGTGGCGCTAATCTATTGGATATTTCATCACATATTATGCAAACCCGGGGATGCATCGCTAAGTTCGGGGTGGTTGTCATGAAACATTTCAATGCTTTTCAATAGAATCAGCATAATGGGTATTATGAGTGCGTAGTGAATTTAGGAAAAGCTGTTTAAAAAGTAAACACAAACTGCTTTTTCGTTACCTGTTCAGGGTATGAACACACTCACTTTTAAAAAGAGAGGAAAAAGGTTTTTTTTGCATAATGCAATAAAATTCGTATCGACTATAACGTATTTAATATGGTCTGATTTCATCTTTGAATAAATTGCTCTTTAACTGATTTCAAATATAAAGTTTTAACCTATCCGAATTCTTTGATAAAGATTGATCTCGGTTTAGATTTTTTTTTCTATCAAGTTAACAGACTCCACGGTGTCTACTCCTTCTTCACAGCCCCTCAGATCAAGACACTGTTCGTCTTTTACAAAACACTAGGATCCACTTCCTCCCACGCCACTCCTTCGCATCCTAGGTCAGATAAATCATCATAACCTCCACAGCCACCACATCATTTAATTCAAATCTGTTTTAATATTGGCTTCATGTCTTTACCTTGTCTCCCAAGGACATGAAAAATAAACAAATACATGTAGGATTTGAAGTTTTCACGGCAATAAGTCTAAACAATGATAAGTATTTTTTATTTTTATGTACATGCCTGTGTTATTACGATAATTAATGACAAATTTAAAATGCGACAGCTCCTGATTACGAGACATGTGCAACAGAAATGTGGTACTTCTAAGCGTATTTTAGACCGGCGACTAGCCTAGCTAATAGGGCTTCTGTGAAGGTCGGATCGACCCCAACCTACATGTGGTGCCCTGTATAGAGTTGTTATATGTATCAGTGCAAACAGTGGTGACACTAATGCATTACCCAGCTGTAAGGAACTAGGCAGTTGAGAGAATATTCAGTCGTACAGAAATGATGGATCTTATGTAAACACTGCGGAGCTGGTTCCAAGGTTCAATAGTGTGGGCTTTCGAGGCGAGTGTAATGAATTTTGTGGTCCCAAAAGCAGTACGTCACATCGGCCTAATGTTTCCACACATGAACGTGATGATGTCTCAATCGTTAGACACCAATGTCTGACATAAAATATACATGTCGGAACATGGGTTTGCTCTTAAACCGCCTTCAGGTAATGCACTATATTGACCAACAATAAGTCTAGACCTACAGAATAAGCAAGTGGTGGTAGCTTGGTTGGTTGGTGATCATTTGCTGTTTAAGGGATTTTGGACCTTATGAGATATTTACAAATGTTTGTGTTGTTATAGCCGTTGCCATGGTAATGCTGTTAACAGACTTTGGGTCTTATAGTATAATACTTATTAATAGGTGATCATTAATCCATGGCCTCCTATGTTCATGTGTTTCTATACAACGCAGCACAATTATTATAACCTCATATTTATTATAACTTCCATATAAATCATTTTCGAGTATGCTCTATATTAAATTGCATAATAATTTTTAATTAAACCATGATATGTGATAATTTTAGATGTAACTTTTAATATGCTGCTCTGTGGAAACAAAGCACTGAAACGTGTTCATCATGTATGGCCTGCTACACACACGTTTTCTGTTCAACATAGCAAAACATACGTTTACGTGTTCAACCTTCACAGCTTTCATAATTAAGAAAAACTGCGAAACCATTCGAATACCAACCTTGTGACCTAGTGACTCCTATTAACAAACTCCTGCGAATTATATTCCAATATATAAACGAATAAATATTTGTCAGTGCAATAACAATCTCCTCCAGATGAGAGAAAAGCCTGCTCGATCACGTTCGTCCACAAATATGTACCTAACTTTTCTCAGACAATAGACGTAGTTATGACGTATTTAGTCAGATGCCACATACATGACATTTTAATTTATTACTTTTCGCAGATGTAGATGTGTTGGGCAAGGCCGTGGTCTAGGCATCACGGAGTTTTCCTCCGGGGGCTTCCCCGGTTTCTCCGTGGCATCCCAACAATTACTCCACTCACACACAGAAGAAGGCAATGGAAAACCACTTCTGGATCATCTGCCAAGAACGTATATGAACAGGTCCCAGTCCGAGAAAAGGATGGAAGGATCCTGTTCATATGGACCTGTCGTCAGACAGAACACTAAATAATAAAAAATAAAAGAAACATAGCACCCGACAAGACGAAATCCTTAATCCTCATACAAAAGTCAACACCCCACTCACTTTCGTCTAAATATACACTCCGTTAAGCTGTTTTAAGCGGCTGCTTAGACTTCAACGCATGAACACAGGAAATAATTAATCTCACTTTGTTTCTTGCAACATCTATCAGTACCTTCGGCTAATTATAGGATTATGAATAAATAATGAATTGGATAGGATGTGGAACAAGTCAGTGGTGGCCTATTTCGATTTTCTCACAGGGTATTGGCCTAAGTAAGTATGCAGAATTTCAAACGAAAGAATATGTAGGCTACCTCAAGGTTGTCTAGAAATTTCAACTTTTGTTATTTTCAGACTCCATCACTGCATCTGAGATTCTAGTTACAGAATTAAGGACTTCTAGGAAGGAACAAGGTAAGAGGAAACATGAGACTTATTTGATTTTGGTTAAGAATGACAGAATGAGAAGGCAGTGTACAGTACACAGAAACTAGATCTTGGAATTCGTCCCGTCAGCAATGAGATCACTACCAACACAAGTAACGTACCGTAACGTATATATAAGACTGGGCTGTCGTTTATATAGTTGACAGCAGAGAACGTTCAAGACAATCCGCTTTCAATCAGTTTTAAAGCATCGCCACGGTTATCAACCAGTCCACCAACCAACCAGGATCTGTTTATTACGTACATACATTTCTTAGTAATATTTCTTGGTTTCAACATTTACGATTCAAACAATTTGAGAAATTCTTTATCTTTGTGGCAAGCCTCTATTACATACTCAAATTTTCCATTTTAAATATATAACCGATGTTATCATGTCGGACTTTATTGAACACATTTACTGTTAAATTATATTATTTATGATTAATTTATTAGTCGATAAGTATTTAAAAGTTCTACGTCACAAGTGAGCCTGTGTTATCACTTGCTACGTCTGCTGGTGGGCACAGACCAGCAGTGCGCTTTGCCACAAGGCTGTCTGCTAGTAACTAACGTTCAGTCCTACGTGCAACATGACGACGTGCCTCGACTTCACGACATCCCAGTCAGTAGGGTGGCAAAATTGTTTCCTCCCGTTCTTTTTATTTCCAACTCTTACCCTCTTATTGGCTTCCTATCTCCACGTTGGCTTACCATCGTCTAAAATGTATCACATTTCTTTCAGAGACCTGATGACCGGTTAGCGAGTTCAACCTTTAACCCTCTAAACCAAGGCTCTAAATAGTATTTAAGAATTCAGTCCGTACCGCAAAGAAAACACATCTCTTCATCCTCACGATTAACTGGCTGATGCTAGTCAGGAAAATGATCGCTGTTTATTCGAGGAATCATACGAAATTCATAAATACATTACGTGGGCAAAGTTGAGAGTTATCGAATGAAAAAGCAGGTGGTACTACTGAGCCAGTTAATGAGAACTATGCACCATTCCTTTGTACAACAACGTTATTGTAGAAAATTCCATAATTCTCACTTGAACTGTGTGTAAAGTCTGGGGTTGTATACGAACGAAATTAAATTAAATTTAATCCATTTCAATTCAAAACCCATTCGTTGATTTCGCTGATTAAATGTGAGGATGGGCAGACAGGTACAAGCTTTACATTATGCATTAATGTAAACACATAATAACCGAATTCATTGAGATTAAATCTACAGACCTGTAAAATAACTAAGTGAACGAATTCTGTTTCTGGAGCATGTACAGCGATATGACGACGTTTCGGAGATATTTATTGCTTCATAGCCTTAAAGATGGAAGCGTTAAGGACATTAGGAACCTCGGCCAATACATTCCACATCAACATGGTACCATCACTCATAAACAGGATCTACAACAGAATCATGAATTTTGTAAAAATCAAGGTCACCGACAAATACGTCCTGTCTGTTATTCAGATTAACCTACGTCTGGGTAGAAAACTGATCTGTGGAAAATTACGGAACCTGAAGGTATAAAGCGTAAATATTGACCCTCAGTGAACACTTTTGTTTTCACTGACATTCAAGTGTCATTACGGGAGAATGAAGGTGACCTCCACAGAACTGCTTTTAGACTAAACTCACTGTGACGGACGAAAGATACACTGAAATGTAGTACACTACCTTGAAACATATAAGAAAATTTCAGATACTTTGAATGAAAAAATTCCCAATGCAGACAACAACAAGTAACTTAATATCACGATCTCATTAAAATCAACGGAATAATTAAAAGGAGACTCTAAACGATAAACCAGTAGGGTCAGTCCAATTCAAATTCTAAAATGTATGTCAAAAACAGGTCTTGAATAAAAAAAATGACTGCGATATCACAAATTGTGTGACTGGGCGGAGAGAAGCGAAGAGCGAACATGTAAGAAATACTTTAAAGGTTCTTCGGGTACGAGAGGAGACAACACCAAAACGTATTTCACATACAGAAATAAATAAGGCACCGTGGAGGACCCCCGTCAGCGAAAGGAGCTTCCGTCAAAGTCGGTCCACACTTTGCAAATAAGTAATCCTTGAACATGACTGCAGCGATCAATCCAATCCGTTCGCCTGTCCTTCACCCACACTTATCTTTACCTCTGTCCTTCTTTCTGTCTATTACCTTTTATCTCTCTACCTCACTTTCCATTTATCTGTCCATCTTCTTTGTCCATCCACCCGTGCACGATCTGCCCATCCATTTACCGAACCAACCAACCAATCCATCAATCAATCATTTATTTAACTGAGATTTCCATACAGAAGTTGTACTATACACAGATATACTCTCCCCTCCCCAATTCCAATTATAAATTACTGATTTTGTTCTCCAAGTTCAATCTAGTTTCGTACAGGCTAACTTTCCACGTGTCTTAGTTCTGCAGCATTAGTACAATTTCCTATTCTCTTTATTAACAATAAGCAATTTACTACTCGGAAACTGTTCCTTCCACCTCCTCATTTCGAAACATTTTGATAAAATACGCACAGAATTTTAACCCTGACTATACTGAGGTCATAGTTCTTCCTCCAATCCTCTCCTCAACCCTCTCACCCCCCCCCCAAAATATTTACTGAACCGTAAATGACCATTTTTTATAATGCAATTGCGATATATAATCCTGTTTTTTATAATTGTTAAATTAAAGATATAGGATTTTCACCTTTTTATTAAACGCTGTTTTTAAAATTGCAAGACGACGAAGTGCTTCGATCGTAGTCTGCGCGATTAAGAAGCATGTGCGAAATCAGTTCGTACTCAACATACTTCTTCCCATAAAATGTGGAATGGATTGACTAATAAGTTAAGTATCTGGTTTTATTTTATTTTCCCATTGCAATACTCTTTCTTAAAAAAATTTTGTGTACGTTTTAGTGACATTATTATATCGCCACATTACGACAGAAATTGCTGGAAAGACAAATCTGTTTTGCGAGAGAAATGTGAACATTTATTCCTTACGAGTACCTTGCTTCATATTTCAACCTTTCACTTACTAACGATCATTTCCAAAGGTCTGCCGTGCAATTATCAACGTCCGGAAAGCGACTTCTCTCCAATATCCTGTTTCCTTTTTTTTTTTTCGTTCTGTAGCTAAGACCCTTCAGACAGCACAGAGCACCTTAATCACATGACCGTAGATTTCGCTAAGGGAGCATCCAGCCTGCTGAATTCACACGATCCCAAGGGCTATATTTTCTCAGCAAACAAATTTCCACACCTAATTTATGCAAGTCGTCCACTGAAGACAAAGATCTAGAAGGAAGCCTATGTTTCCAAAAACCATACAGAAATACCACGTTGCCTCGGTAAAGCGTCCTCTGTCTTACGACTCTGACCCATGGAATCAGTTCTCCGTGTAAGTTAGTACAAAGCTAATTCACTCGGTTTATTAAGCTTAAAATCTCTTAACATCTTAAATATCACACGATTAGCTAAGACACGCCCGACAATTATACGATGCATTAAATGGAATATAGGCATAAGAAATTGTTTCATTTCTATAAAAGATTTAAACATGGATAGATATTAGACACTAGCATTGTAAGCCTGGGGTCCCTGGTTCAATTCCCGGTGGTGCTCAAATTTATAACTTGTGTTGGACAAGGCCGTGGTCTAGGCATCACGGAGTTTTCCTCCGGGGGCTTCCCCGGTTTCTCCGTGGCATCCCAACAATTACTCCACTCACACACAGAAGAAGGCAATGGCAAACCACTTCTGGATCATTTGCCAAGAACGTATATGAACAGGTCCCAGTCCGAGAAAAGGATGGAAGATCCTGTTCATATGGACCTGTCGTCAGACAGAACACTACAAATAATAATAAAGATATTTTTAAACAATCAATCTTCATTCTAAATATCAAACTCCTGCTTCCAAGATCATGCCCAACCGACCAATCAAAAAGGGCAAAGTCTTCCTACGTTTAATCCATTCCTGGCCTTACAACTGGGAATAGTTTTACACACTGGTCACTGCGATAGGTCGCCCTGATGGTGAAGGCATCAAACACGTCCGAAACGTCTGTGAAATTCTACCAGACTACACGGCGTAATATCCCAGAGAACAAAACATTTTCACATCACGGTTTTTTTTTCAGACTAGGCTTGCTCGAAATAGCAGCATTTCTGGACGATCCGATTCATTCTCGTTACATTATGTTACGTTAAGTAAGATGTAAGCAACCTCGATCTAATTCCATGGCTACTACAGAAGTTCTATCTCCCCCTCCCCTAACCCTCCGTCGTGGAATCCCTGTTCTTTTAAACTACTGTCTCGGACTTCACCACACAGCCTCTCCCAGACAGTAAAGTTGTACTCCTTGCAAGTTAAACACGTATTACAACGTGCTTAGTATTAATTGCATTATTCCTTTTCAAACTTGACAGAAAGGAATTAAGCGAGTTTGTCCATTGTCTTGGTACACTAGTGCAACACCTGTAATTGCGAGAAAAGACTTGGGGGGGGGGGGCAAAGTTGCTACTGCATGCTTATCTCTGGCTCCAACACGAAAATCACATTTCAGCTATTTCATAAATGCCAGTTTTTAAAGAATTTTTGGAAGATAAAATGGGCGAGACATATAACGTGCATGACGGATATAAAAAATCGCGGTTCGATCCCCGACAAGGGCAGAGGATTTTTTCGTCTAGCCCCTGCGTTCAGACTGGTTCTGGGGCCCACCCAGTCTCCTGTCATATGGGTACCGGGGGTCCATTCCCCAGGGGTGTGACGCTGACCACTCACCCCCATCTAGTGCCGAGGTTAAGAATTAATAGGAGCTGTAACTTAACTCTCCCTCTGAGCGCCTGCATGGCGCATAGCGGGACAGCTTTAATATATGTCACACTCACAGACAGTACAATATGATCTGTACACTTTCTATCGGATAAGTGTGATCATTAATGCCTTACCCGGTTACAAACTATTCGTAAACACATATTAAAAGAAAGTGTCATGTTTCTTTTTATATATATAAAACGCTACTGATTACCACAAACACGTCATTAGAATGACGTGTCGTATTATGTTTTGAACACGTTAATGTGTGTACGAAGACGAGATAACACAATAATATTTCAGACCAGGTCATAATAATAGACTACGTTAGCTTATCTTTGGGTAGCTTTGTGTCTAAACATACCCCTGGCAAACTCCGTTCTCCAAGCTATTATATTCATATTGTAATAAACTTCCTGCATTCTTGAACAGAAAGGTTCACCACCACAATCACAAAATCTCGTTTTGTTACTTATAGGCCTAATTTAACTTCTACGTCAATCGAAACGTATTAGATTTCTCAATATTGACCGGCTGTACAGAAAGTCAAATGTCACTGTTGGAAATGCCACGTACTCTAAATGTCGGTGACCTTATCTGTTGTGACGCCATGTAGACACTTTTAAACAAGCTTTAACGTTTCAGAAGTATACATTACCTCCATCTTCAGGGCTAAAGATTAAAGATGGAAATTTTGGTGTCTACCTTCAATTCCACAGAAGACAAACACATCTTCAAAGCCGTCACAACTTCATCCCTCATGTGTTTTGGAATTACTCTCATCAAGTTTATCAAGACACATTCTACTCTCCAACCTTCTACATCGTTTATTAACTCCATCCTTCACAATTTCATGTATTTTCCTAAGTAATATGTATTTTCCTAAGTAATATGTATTTTCCTAAGTAATATGTATTTTCCTAAGTAATATGTATTTTCCTTCACCTAAAAATTAAAACTTTTGACAGGCACATGAAGGAACTACCAAAATTATTCGAAGAGCGCTGTCTTCCGGGTTGCACAGATGATTGAGGCAGCAAGGACCTTTGAAATGTTGGTAAATTACACGGCGCTACAACCCAGAAGACAGCCATCTTCGGACTCGCCGCCATGAAAATCCTACTCGACAAAACAATTGATTTAAATTCTGATCTTCAGACTTTTGAACGTTAAATTGGAAAATGTTGAGAATGCAGTTGGGAGCTAAAGCCAGTAAGAGTTCAGTCCTACAATACTTAAAGCGAAACAAAACACTCGCTATCAGCCGTATCGCGGTGCGTGTTTCCTGTCCATTGAAAGGCCTACTTGTTCCTCCCCACTATTTTTTCGATCCATTCTTTTAGAGTGAAAGAGACAGAAATGGTGAGGGTGACACAGCGTTCGCTGCAGCGCGAAACGACGAATCGGTCACACAGTTGTTCGCTAATGACGGCAAAGACGGGCAGAGCAGAATGCAGGTAGTATATAAATAAATAACCCAGTGTTAACAATGTTAAACGCAGAAACATTTACTGAGGAAATTTCCTGAGATCAAGATTTGAATATTTCATAAGCTTTTAATTTATTAATTTGACTATAATCAGATAAAAATATTTTATTAAATTCTTTGGCAGGCATTCGAACTTGATCTTCAAAAAGATGAGCACAAGTGCGAGTTCAGTTTTATAAACAACTCAGTTCAAATTCGTAATGAATAATGAAATATTGAAACCTCTGAAGACAATTAATTTGGCATTCCTATGAATGAACACAGACGAACCATGAAGTTGTGTTGTTCCACACAAATATTTTTAAAGAGGCTTTAAAATGGATGTAGAAGTTAATTTCAGTAATTATAACTGATTTACGTTGTTTTTTATAACGCTATGGCTAGAATAAAAGGTTATAAGCCTTAAAAGCAGGAGAAATGAAAAACAATTTTCTGAATCTTCTGACAAATCATGTTTATACCGAATTTTAGAAAAATACATATAAACATTTTTACACAACTTAAGCACGTATATATATATGGCTAAAGTGGTATTAGTTCTCCCAAATTACAGATAATATGAGCTGTAGGCCATAAATCTGTTGTAATATTTCGACTTATACCGCTTTACCGAGGCAAAGAAGAATTTACAATTTTTAAAGGCTTACGAAATATAATCACAGTTCCAATATCAAAACTTCATTTTGCTTCTTTTTTTAGATTTGGAATTTTTGTACAATGTTTCTTTTATATTCATTTTGCATATTTAAATTTAATGAGTTTCTTCGATTGTCTTTAAATTATTTATTGCTTATTTTGGTATCAGAATTGTTATATTTTATTTATTACAACGTATTAATTTAAGTATTGTGAACAAAGTTAGCACAGGATTTAAACTTCTTTAGAGTTTTCATAACAGCAATAAAGTTTTAATATTTATAATGCCATTATCTCCAGGTGCCCCACAACATTCTTTGCGACATGAATTATTTATTATTCAATTAACAACCATAATAAATCTAAGTGTAATTCCTATAATTACACCCAAAAGCCTCGAAACGAAACTGCTGGACATTATTCAAATCTGATTATTTTCCAAGGGTTTATGACAATAGTTTATTCATAATACGAATATTACATTTGACCAGCTCGCCTATTAGTTAGCGAACTATTCAAGTACTTTGATCACAACTAACGTTACTAATCTTAATATAAATAAAAATCTGTCAGCATAATTATGACGTGGGTAGAGCCAATTTTTTTTTTATCCAAATTACTGATACAGTCAAAGAAGCTGTTTTCAACCACGATCCATATTAATTTATATTCGTATTCAGTTGCAACGTCATCAAATTAAAAATGCCACGAACGCGCCTCTATTTGGTGATCAGCAAACTGTGAATTCCAAACGCCCTCGAGTCGATTTTCATCTGTTCACAGCTTCTAACGTTAGATCTTCTTTCGTGCGCCTGTTTCTAACGTTTTGTGCTTCAGTCAGCCTTTGAAATACAAGTAAAGTTGACAACCGAGTTCAACTACACAACCAGCAGACCCTGCACATAGTTCGTATTCTCGTCTACCACAAGTCACAGACTTGATTTGTTTGTCTGTTTTTTTTTGTATAAGCAATCAACAGGTATATGAATCTGAGCGCTGTTCACTGACTGTACCAAGTGATTAACTCGCATTACTGCAAGTAACTAATACAGACCGGTTTCACATTATATGACTTGTTAGTGTTGGTTTGATTGCAGAGCGCGCCATCTGTGATCACAACAACCAGTGCCCTATTATTTATTCTTCCTTCCCTTGTTCCCCATATTCCTCCTTTCCTCCTTTTTAGGCGAGTTCACTAAATCTCTGTGCCTGTCCACTTGTAGTAATTAAAATATCACTGAATAAATTTTCCTGAAACTGAGGAGTCATACAAAAAACTTGTTCGCACATCCCAAAGTTTTGGAAATGCGATAACAATGTGGGGTATTTAACATGAAGACCTGCATGGGGAATCCTCCGCGGTGACGTCACCACACAGCCAGACACTCCACCCACGCAATATCATTGACTACAAGAAACTCTGACGTCAATGTCGACGTTAACAAAGGTCAGATTCTGGTGAACTCGACAAAATTGTTACGCTATGCGTACATGTCCTAACTTGTTCTTAATGTATTCCTCTTTTTTTTACCATTTCGTCCTCCCTTATTTTCCTATTCCTCTCTCTTCCATCTTCCCGTCGTTTTTAACAAACCATTATTTCTTCATACTGTATTAAACGACTCTCTCTCAACTTCATAGGTTCACTGAGCGATGATTCTGAATGAGAGCGCTGAGAACGTTGTAAAAGGAAATTAGAGTCGGTTCAGTAATGGCATAAGCAACAAATTATGGAAAATTAACATATTTTGTTTATTGTTTTGTAAATACAGGCTGGCCATAAATAAGCCGATAATTTGAAGGGCGTGTAATTTATTTATTTTTTACACATACAAAAAACATAAGTACTACAAAACAGTTACACAACATTCAAGGTTCTTGGCCTGGCATTCCGAAATTATTCGACCGAGTACAGACCTTCATGGATTTTCTCAGTATCATAGATAAACATTAAAAAAGCGACTTGAAACACACTTTCTCTCTTCAACTTCTTAAAATATCAATAAACATCATTTGATTCTATATGTCGTATCCTACTGATACAGCGTTGTTAAACAATCAATATACACCACACTATAATACTTCAATTAAAGTAATAAATTAATTTTGCTCATAATTTTGCTTCACAATTTTGTATCACAACTTTCGCCCCAGCCAGACACTAGTACAAGACAGGAATAGTGAAAGAAACCATCTGATTTCGAACACACGTTCATCTGTTTAAGGATTTAACGTACTTGGAGTAATCTCAGGACAAGAGAGCGCAAAGAAGAGTGACGTATAATTTTCGTAACAAAAGTAAATGAATTAACTACGTATCCCGCGGGTAACCAACCAGCCACGTTATCAATAACTACCCACGTAAGCTTTGAACTCTGACGTGGAACTGTTCACTATGCAAACAAACACACAACGCCCAACTGAAACCGAATGCAGAATTTCTGCTGTTTTAAAACTATCAGGTGTATATATATATATCAGTCTTCTGTCTGTCCGTCCGTTCCACCATGTTTCTACCAAACGACAGGTCGTAGAAAGAAATGGCAAATACAATAAAATGTCCCCTCTCGGATAGATAGCCCCGGTAAAAATGTTGATTTTTTTTTTTTTTAACTGAGGATGTGGGTAACCAAAAACCTTACACAAGAGCAAATCGTAGGAAAATTGCAAATAAAAAGGTGTTCGAGCCGGCTAGAAAAAAACTCGGGATAATTTCTTTTTATTCGACAATTGGAAACAAGGGTATCCAGAAACATAATGTTTTGCAAAAAAAAAAAAAAATTTCGTGCAATTTCTCGAGAGTTTCACATAAAACAACTTACTAAACGGTGCACCGTATAAAAAATACATTTTGGTTTTCAAGTGGTTTTATATCTTAAATTGCACATAATCCTCCCAGCTGTGTCTACTCTCCTAATTATCATTTTCCTTAGGATTTCCGACAAAATTCTGTAAACACGGATTTATAAATTATTTAATGACGACCTTCCAGTAGCTCAGACTATATAGCGTCGAATAAGATGGTCACAGTGAATAATCAATTGGAAAGGATGTGGAAGAAAGCGTTCGTGGCCTAATTTAAGGTACTATTCCGGCATCTGCCAATGAGAAAAAATTTAATCCGGCACTTCCCTAATACTCGACCACGACGTTCGGAAAAATTCTGCATACATTTCTCATTTCTTCCAATGCGTGCTACATACACCGCTCATCTCATTCCTCTTACCTAGATCATTCTAATAATACCCGGTGACTTTTACAAATAAGAAGCTTATCATTATACTCTTCATTACATATCTTGTTAATTCCTTTTTGGTCCAGACATTGCCCTCAGCATCTTGTTCTCAAACGTAATCTGCGTCCCACTGAATCCGCTCAGACCCCAAGACCGTGCGCAACATTTTATAACATCACGGTGACAGATTATTAGTCATCTGTTCATCTCCCAAACTGGACCACCCAATATCAGCTGTTCTTTACAGCTATCCTCCATATACGGAGGTCGTCCTCCCCACCCGCAACTTAAGAACCCGTTTCATTCTTGATGTTCAGTGTCTTAAGAGTTTAAACTTCATTTTATGTACGTGGTTTACCTATCGAGTCTATTTTTCAACTTCTGATCACGAAGTTCATCTATTAACGTCCATAAATAATAAATATAGGAGTGACTCGAGATAGGCGCATACGTAATCTCGCTGCAAATTCGCTATAACCGAATCTAATCTCCGGTTAGAAGTTCAAGAATGGAACTGCTTCCAATGGTTGTCCCTCTGTTTCAAGGTTCTTCCACGAGTATCCTTCGCATTAATGTCCATCTATGTAAGTAGATATAAAATTAATATTTTCAAATAAAAGTGACAGGCTGAAGTACTCTTTTCGTGACTAGTCGCGTTAAGTCGTAAACGAGGATGAAAAGAAATGGATGTATGGGGTATTATTCCTCGGAAACGTTGGTATCTGCCTGCTTCGAAACAAATTTTAATTTAAAACATCCAGCATTTGTAATTATGACTACTTTTAAACTTCAGTATTATATAAAGATAATAGCTTCTATGCAATGAATATGCTAAGACTCGCTGGCAATAATTAGATTTGTAGACTCTTATTTATAGAGTATATATAGCATGGTACTGGTTCTTGGTAAATTTGATTTTACCGTCTGGGAGTCAGAAAATCCAATAATAATTAGTCTACAGCGAACACTAAATTATTAGGAATAGGACCTAAAACATTTATATGGAATGTGTGTGTACATACAAACGTCATTTGCTTACCGAGCGTCAGAATGTTCTTTCAGTTTCTAGATCACATAACCAAATCTTGAGACCATGGCAGCCTATTGGTGCACTAGTGATGTTTTTCGTGGTAATGACTATACTAATGTTACAGTCTCAAATAATTCACTTTTATGTTCAACAACGTAGCTTTTACTGTTAATGTAACTGTTCGTATAGCACATTTTTCGTAATGGCTTACCCGACTTCTATAAATGAAATTAAAGTCCCTTGGGGTGCACAAATTACCTCAAAACAACACTAACGCACGCAAATACGTGTCTCATTGCCTTACAAGAATGTCCACACAGTCCCTAAATTTTATTTTGTTTATAATTAGTTGTGTTATACTTTTGCGTGTACAGAGGGGGGGGGGGGGCTGTAAATTATGGATGAAACGTCTAAGAATAGGGCATGCGTGATATTTCGGGATTTTTTTTTTAAATCCCATCTAGCCGAACGCAATTCTCACGTAGGCACAGATAAATCAGGGCCGTACGTTTGCTTAAGCGAGATGTTTCATTAACGATAGTAAACACAATTATGGGCCAATACAAAGGCTACAAATAACGGAGTATAATTTCTAGTATTTGTAAAACATTCCCTACTTTTCTAATTTAAACTTACTTAAAATTAAATTATTTGGTTATTCCGTCAAATCACAATGTATTTAAAATAAGATAATTAAAATATCATTCTGTGTTCCATATCGAATAATCGATTTACAATTGGAACAGTTACAACATGTTTCGGTTTTATTAAACCATCATCAGGTGTAAAATTATATTAAATTTAAAACTCAATTACAATTTTTTACAATTTTTCGTAGTGTAGTTTTTTGGAGGTCGTGTCCAGATATTTTCATATAATGGATCAACTTTTATTGTTTGAAGTGATGCTTTTGATGTTTACATCGGTCAGAGATGAAATAGTAGACAACACAGTTGTGTCTGGAGGTGATCCAGAAGTATTACCGTATCCGAACAAGGTTTATTCGATATGGAACACAGAATGATATTTTAATTATTTTAATTATCTTATTTTAAATACATTGTGATTTGACGGAATAACCAAATAATCTAATTTTAATTTAATAAGTCACAATATGACGCAACTACACTATCTTAAACTTACTTGCTTGAAATTACAGAGTTATTTGAGTAGCCAGACATTACACTGATTAAACTTTAAATTTAAGAATGTTGAAACTTCATCTGTAATTAGTTAAAATCTGAGACTTACTAAATTACGAATATATGTCGATTTAGGGAGATATTTGTAAATTATACATTTTAAAATATATTTATTTTCTCTCTGTGGTGCATTACTGTGGGAAAAATTATCGTTAAAATTATTCCAACCTAGAGTGACAGGCATATTGCTGAAGGCTACATCACTGTCCAGCTGAATAGTTAATGGGTTATTCTGTAGTGCTTTCAAAATTTTGAAGAACTGAGAAATCAACAGTAAAATATCCAAATTTTCTGATGATGTAGCGGACATCTTTTGGTAGAGTATTATCACCACAATTCATCTTTAGATGCCGTGTAGACTCGTCAATAGACTCCAGGTTTGGGAGAAATATACTTCCTCCATCCTCAGTAATTATAAGCCATATTTTTGTAGACTCCAAAAATAAAAATACTGCCTTATGGCTGAAGTTATGTATTTCTTTTTTATTAGATTTCTGTCATATAAAAACATGATTCTGACAATCAATAAAACGATGTCATTACCCAGCCAAAGACCACGCAAATCGCCATCCAATCTTTACTTGTCAGCTCCTTCCTGATTTAGTTACGACTTCATTTCGGGACACAACAAAAGCAGTCGACTAGTAATACCTACGGACAGAGTGAGTTGAGAATTCAGAAACAATTGTTTACCGTTGTATCAGCCAACATTTTTGGCAAACAAACGGAAAGAATCAAAACTTTGTTTGTACATTCAGGTGCTCTCACGTGATTGCAGTGGCCCACCAATCGAGTCACTCACATTTTCCGTTAACCACATTCTGTCTCCTAGACTTTCTAACTTAGCTACCTCACAAAATAGCAACTTAAGGTTACAAATACTCTTCTTTTATTAAGATAATGATTTACACAGAAGTAGGCTAACTATGAACGCAGTACGAGATTTGACCTTTAGCCTGTTAACAGTGGTTTCTGGTTTTGACAATTTTACACAAAGTCTCTCTCTTAAACGCAATCATCAAATTCAAGGTTTACTGTTTGTCTCACCAAGAACAATTTACAGTGACGACTCAGCAGAATGTCAGTGGTCGGCTACTGCAGATTTGATAATTCACTGTCCCATAACAAGAATACGTATTATCAAAACGGTCACCGCTGCAGACCCCTGGCACCCTCCGCTGCTGTTTATAACCTAACCTAACCTACCGAACGACATTTCCACAAACGAGCACCGAGATTCGTTCACAGAGCTAAGAAGACCTTTCCCAATGTTTTGTGGTTAGGTTTTATGAATAGGTCGTAATTGTAAATGTCTTGTGCTAACATCTTACGGCAGGGATGGGAAACTGCGTCTCCCACGTCACTTGACAAATAGAAGAAGTAATATGCTCCCTTTTGTTTCTAAGGCGGTATCTTCAAGGATAACCAAACATGAAAATTTAATCTCCCAGTATTTCAGAGTTTTAGCGCCTGTGTGTGTTAACAAAAAGTCGTTAAGTCTGAAAATAAAGTTATTTATCTGTACGTGTTTCTTCACTTTGTGCAAGACATCCATATTAATCGAAAAAGACGTATTTTATTCTCGGTTTGTCACATATTTTACGACTTCTCTGAGAAACCGCCAAATGAAGAAGAAATATTAAAATATAATAATTGTACGAAAGGACTTAAATATTAGTTTTGTAGGCGGAAGAATATATGCTTACAAAGGAAAATTATAAACCTGTTTGAAATCGGAGGTCATAAAAAATTAATCAGTCGTATTACGTCTACAACGATTATATATTTCTGAATAACCTCTTACAATCAATATAATATTAACCGTACCACTGCCAAGGCCACATTAAAATTAATGAAATGTGTTCACTTTGCTTCGGAAGAAAAAAATGAGGTCAGACTACGAGACCCACACATCACATTTGCAGAATAATAAAAATAACTGTCTGAAACATTTTACATCTGCGACGACCTTATCAGAAATTCAGCACAGAAACTGTTCTTAGGTGACAGACAGTCGATCCATCAACAACGCGTAATCCCATTCCATAAAGTAAGCAGCTACCTGCAAATCGGTGTGAGTACGTGTTACGTCTCGGAGTGACTGATCATAATTGCAAATGATCGTCTATAAAACTTGCAATTAGTTGTTACATTAAGTCACTACCGTACCAAATCAACAAAATATTGACGATGTGATTTTTTGAGCGACTTATGACAGCATTTGGTTCTGTTATATTTAATTTTCTTTCTTAAATATATCAAAGCTCTTTATAATTAATATTGTGAGTATGAAATATTTCCAGTGCGTTCATGCACTAGATTTTGATAGCCAACTTAACTTTGTACTTACTGTTGCCCCAAAGGCGTGATTGGCGTACAAAATATCCCGTGCATATTTTGAAATTATTCTGCTACTTTTATGTGTTCCCTGTAACTGGCTTTAAAGGTGCGTCATGTTGATGGCTGTCCAAGACCGAAACATGATGCTTCGGTGAGGATTTTTCATGAACAAAGGCCATAACCCCCGCCGACAGTCCTGGGTTCGAGTCCTGGTAAAAGTTATTTTGTAGTTCGAAAAATAAGCGTGATACAATAATGGCGCCCGGACGAAAGTGTTTCGCCAAGCAGTATACAAACCCGAATTTTTTTCTGGGTTTGAGTCGGTAAGGATGTTGGGTTTAAGAATAATAACGAAATAATAATAATAAGAACAACAACAACAACTGTTTCCTAAGCTATTCAATGATACTATTGAATGATCATGCCTGTAATAAGCTTTCGGACAAATAAATATCCAATTAAATGTAATAATTTGTCGAATTTTCCAGCAGTAACACAAGTAGCAAGCAATCTGCTAACGTGAACATGAAACAAACGGGGGAAATATAGTACATGGGATAATGAGTTTCAGTTTAAAACGCACAGCGCAGAATGAAGCACTTCTCCGAGTGACAGCTCGTAAGCTCAGATATACGTGCAGCTTTCGCAGTTAAAATTGCCTTCACAGAAAGACGAAATGGTCTACTGCGTCTTTATACCGCAAGTTTGTTTTCACTCTGGAAACTTCCATGCTCTCATACATTTCCACTCACAGATACTGAATACGAACACGAGCAGGGCTGCCACTACACGCTCTTGGCTCTGAGATAACTTCTTCACGGCTGCATGCTTTGTTTTGACGGTTGCGTCAGTAATCAGCGGAGGAGGATACTTTCGCGTTTAAGGCAATGTCCTACGTGAGCGATAACAAGCGAGCTATGCGAGCTGCATAAGCAGCATGGGGTGTCATATGAAGCGAGGAATCGCTTGTTGTGTCCTACGTGAGAGAAACACGCGGCCTTCCTGCGCATGCGCCTTACTGGCCAGCGCAAAATCAAAATATCTGATCTCGGACTTTGGCCGCTGACCGCTTCGCTGGAACCTAGGACAGCGCCACAGAAAGAGCCAGTTTGATATTTCCGCTTCACCAACGCAACTCGCAGAGCTCGCATTTAATAGCTCACGTAGGAGACCGGGTAAGGGCCTGAAGACGTTGTCGCTCTGGGTTTGGATCAGTGTGGACTCGTAGGTAGATACTAGCGTTTCGGAGAGACATACCGTCTCCATCTTCAGGATATCTACAAGTCCACACGGCGTCACAAGCCAAAACACCAACACCATCACAACCTCAAATCTCGCATTTAATTTAATTACGTAACTTTTTCATTTAAACTCCGCTGGAAACAGCTACTTTAACCCATAACGCCATGTGACACAACTTCTAGAGATATGGCTTTCTGATTCGCTGTAATTGTACAGAACATTCAGCACGACCTTAACTGCAATTTATCTATCGCAATTAATTTGAAGGACAACAGGAACATATATCAAAGAGTGTCACCTCCATCCTCCAATTAATTTAGGGTAACACTAATCGTATATTATTTTATCTTAACACGGAAATGTATGATACATGAAATATTCAAGACTAGGTGTCCAGATATCGAGCAGAGCTGTTATTACTGGCAGTTTGAAGTCGATCGATGTGCAATGCCAACACGATACGTCGCAACAAAAGATGAACTGATTATGTTAAATCAATTATACTATTTTAGGCTACAATTATGGGTGATGTAGGAGCGGGAAACGTTTAGTGTAAATTTCTGTGGCGACATTTCGATGGGAAATTATTTCTGATAATTAAGCACGTCCTTTATGTGGAGTTAGTTGTCTGTGTTAAATTCCGGTAACGCTGGAAGTTTGAGTTAAATTACTAAGAGTCACGAAGGAGCTGATACTTTGTAATTCAAGTTCTTATGTTTCTTTAATGAATGAAATACACATCGCCCAAGTTTTCTTATATTTGTACAGTAGCAGCCTAAATGCCTTATGCCTTCACGGCTACATGGTGCAGTGAACAGTCACTGAAATAGGCCTAGGATAGGATATTGGGCACTGGGAAGTGTTTTGGGATAGACTACGTCACGTGGAGATAAATACCGTTAAATAATGGCCTAGGCATTTTACTTATATCACAATATTTTTTTAACCTATGCTGAATATTATCCGCGTTATCTTCTATACGACACAAACCCATCTTTCCATTGGTCGATGACTGATCGAATTTTTATCGTATGATACGAGACGCAAACAGCAAACTTGGAGATTACAAAGTAAAAAATATGATCAACCACTGAGGGATTTTTGCACTAAACACTTTTTTATCCGTAGGCGCTGTAAATGAAGCTATGAAACCTATCAGAGCTTTATAATGTTTAAGCACTAGAGACTCTTAGCTTAAAGCACATTGCTTAAATGTGCCACCTGATTTACCATTCACTAACTTTCAATGTTTCGCCCACTGCATTAACAATTTGATCTTTGTAATAGATACGCTTTGTGTTTGAAGACAGTAACTGAATTTTTAGCCAACATTTAGATGAACCTGATGCTTGCTTTGGCACAAGGACGAGCAGGCATTACCTGGGAACCCTCAGAGCCGGTAAGAATTAAATCAAGAACAGCAAAAAATACTACAGAATTTTTCGCTAACTTTCGGAGGGTTGGTGTGTGGGTCTGTTTGTTACCCTTTTGTTTCTTAGCTGCGACAGACACGACAGGGTAAAATTTACATGTACTCATTCCTCGTTATCAATTATATCTCCATTTCAGTTTCCAAGGACAATTCACATGTTTCAATGTTCCATTAAATGCAAAAGATTAAATATACGTCACTTCCCAAACTTAGGCCCGCGTTACTGCGAGTAAACACGCACATTTTGGTATTCGATTTCAACGAACACCCCACGGTCAAGAACCACAAGTTGCAAACCGTTATTCTATATAACGCGTAGTACATTAATGACAAATAGTGACTTTGTCGATCAGACCACTCTTCCGGTGTGTTTACACTTCTCTTTCATGTCTTGTGTTTACATTTGAATAAAACGCCTCCTATTAAGCGTATTGGTAAACATTTCAGCTCGATTGAAAAGTCAGTCTAACACAGTCATGACGAAATTCCGAGATACTACAAGTACGTATAATGTCTGTGGTTCTCAAACTGTGGACTACAAGTTTTAAAGGTAAGTTCTAAGGCACAGTTGCCTCAGGACATTAACCCAGTGATAACTCCACGTACGCGTTGTGTTTACGTATGCATTTCGTTATTTTTAATGTAAACAGGAATTATTTCCTCGATCAGCATTAACCAGTTGGACTGAACAATTTCTGGAAACCCTGTACAAGAAAAATACTACACATTTGAATCAGTTAATACATTAATATAAGAAGGTATTAGGACATTTAAGGACCTGACCCAACCTACAAGTACCTTGTAAAAACAACATGTATTATAATGTTAGATTAATCATGATAAAATATTTATGAAGTATATTACTATACAGTCTTTTTGTAATCGATCAAACGGAGCCATACGCAGGACGTTGACCTAGTGTTAGACGAGAAATAATCAAGCTACGTGTTTCTGCCAACAGTAATTCGTATATTAGCACAGTTTAAACACTGCCACTAAATAAACTCTCTGTACGCGAGTGATAACAGTAATCACTGTGAGGTGGTTGAATTCATTTCGTCGGTGAAAACAGCTCGCATTTCTTGTGTCAACTGTCACAGAGCAACGAACTCGGTCTGGGTTTCTGCTGAATATTGTGTAATTTTAAATGAGTTTATTCACGTCACACCCAGCAGCTGAGCTGGGATATCGACCCAACTCATTACAACCCTCCACTCCTCCCCTATGGCATAAATTTGACCACAAATGCAGTTTCAAGCCAGCCAATGCACACTTTTCACTTCTCCAGTAATTTCCTTTTTCGTGTTATGATGCAGTCACACGTTCCCCATCCCAAATATCGATTCGTATGAATACACAAGAAAATTTACACATAAGCAACTCTTTTACAGCAATTCTTTATGATTACAATACGTGGACTCACACACAGAGGAAATAATTTCTTAAAACATACTGCGAAATTTGTAGAAGGTATTAAATACTCTCAACTTAGTGTAAATTACAGAAACAACAAAATCGAAAGTACTGCTATTTACCCCCCCCCCCCAATAAAATGTATCCATCTACATACAAAACGTCCCAATAAAATGTATACATATGAGATTAATATTTCGTATTTTTAACGATAATCACGCATTGCGCCAACAAAATCCAACGTCACTTACTCCCTGTGTAATTTCTAAGGGATTCCCCCGCTAGCCGCCATATTCCAACAACTGTGTAAATACAAACGTACCGTTAAGAATTATACGTAAGTCCGATACAACGCCATAACATTTTATTTACATCTGACATACATACAACACGCACGCAGTAGGCGATCAGAACAAAACACTTTTCACGTTTCTTCACGGATGTCAGATATAAATGTACGTCCGCAGTGGGATTTTGGTAGCAGAGAAACATGTGCACATGTGAACTTCGTAGAACATTAACCTTATCTTTATTTTCGGATGAACGTAGTGGAAAAGATTAAATAAAAGTAATGGATCTATCATGAAACATTTCTTTTACTTTATTACATCTATTAATTTTTTTTAGTTGTCTCCAAATAGCACTGCTGTTGATTGACCCTTGGGGAGGGGTGTACCCAGTTACGACGTTGACAAAAACTCTCGTTTGGCCATTTCGAATGGAACTGGTGGCGTTTGATTGCAAATTAAAAATACGAGCGTTCGTCCGCGTGTTATTTTCACCACACACTATCTTTTTTAAAAACTGTAAACAATGTTCCAGCAAAAAAAAAGACCTCGAAGTAGATGGAAGTGATGGTGGAGTGGACTCATCTGGCTTAGCGCCTTGCCGAAAACATCTGGTAATTATATTCTGGGTAACGAAGCTCACTTACACATCCTTTCCAATTCATTATACACAATCATCCTCTCATTACACGCTGTATAGTCCGAGCTACTCAAAAAGCGTAGTTAAACAAATCATAAATAAATAAATAACTAAATAAATACGAAAAGCTGTTGGAATTCCCCATTGGCAGAAGGGAAAATCAATCAAATTCGAAAGCAACGTGAGTACCAAGGCTCGCCTGCTATTCTAAACACCAGGTGTGTATTCAACGATAAGATGTCAGCACCTTCCGTAAGTCGCAGTTGAAATCAGACCATGGAGAAGGAAGTTTTAATACCCCACAGCCCTCTTAAACTTGTACACGTCGCGTTACAACACTGTGCATCGCTAGCAACAGACTGCTGCTGCTGCCAACGGCCAAGCTCATAACCTCCTACTAGCACGCAACTAGCTAGCAAGAGTCAAACAGGCCTCCATTTTATCAAAACAAAACAGCTCTCCAAATTGAAATTCACGTTTTCCCACGCGTTGTTATTTTGAATAATGGCCTTCATGTTATTTATTCACAATACAGGTTCTACATATCGAAACATTTTTCACATAAATGTTACAGACATTAATGAAATCTGTATTTTAATATCAATCTCCGGCCGTTTTGAAGTAATTCCGGCTTAATTTTATTGGTACGTCAGAGCAACAAAACTAAATTTGTCTTTTACATACAGTGCAGATCCGCCCAAAGCCAAACTGAGTCGAAATATGTCTAGTAGTTTCGGGACAGAATTAATTTAACGGAGGGACACACTTGTCTCATGAACAGTCTCTTTGTACAGTCAAGTCACGCCATTCTTTCCAAAAACTTTACATACACATTTTATTTCTGTGAACTACAATTGACACCGATACAAAATACTAAAACAACGCGGTCCTACCAGAATCCTTGACGGTCAAAGAGTGAATCAAACCACTCACTCTTACGACATCTACACGATCGGGTAATTTGTTAAGAGCCACGGGCAACTTTATCTTCGATTTCTAAAAGCATATGAAATTCCTATCTACTTTCGGTAAAAGTAAAGTAAGTCTGTCCCACTATACGCCATGTTGGCGCTTGGGGGAGGGGGGATTAATGGTGGTATGGTTCCTACTCATTCTTAACCTCGACAATATATGGGGGTGACTGTTCAGTTTTTTTTGGTAACTTTCTCTAATTTATCTGCGACCTATTGCAGGCCTGTCCAACATTCTAATGGCGTAACACAAGTGTTTTTCCTATATGTCACGGACTTTCAAAGCAAGAAATGTAAACATTCATCCACTTGCATCATAAACATTCTGAAAATGTACACGCACCAGAAAAATGTAGTTTTTGCATTATAGTATACCATAATGAAAACATAACTAGACTGGTCACGTTAAGCAAACACGTTTTTCTTCATGAAATGTTGGTACAATTCACAACAGCCATCATGCTGAAAATAAATTTCACTTAGTTTCAATATACTTAATGTTTAATAATTAATTCATAAGTTCTTACCTCTTTGTTTTCGCATCTCCAACGTCCGTGAAGTAGTATGGTAGTTCACACCAAAGTAAAGTTTCATTAAAATGTTGTTCCAATTAATTAGACACACTAAATTTGATCTAACAAACATTAACAACCTACTAGAAGCAGCTACTCCAAGTAAACATGCACCGACACTGTCTAGCCATTTCACTTATTTAAAATTTTGTAATGATGATGTCATCCCTTGCACGTTTCGAACGAACGATGTTTTGTAACAATTAACAGCAAGTGTTCTGTTATTAAACAACTAACACACAACATTATTTGCTTGTTTAAAGCTATAAAAACTGCTTTTATTAAACAATGAAAACAATTCCCACGCGCACAACACTCGGCCATAACTCGAAACTGGCTTTTGCATCGCTGGTCGAGTTATCCACCCCCCACCCCTCGGTGTTCCTTACGCTCAAGACAAATTGTGATTGGTCGACAAGGTCACACGGATGATTCCACCGATTCCACGTTGCAATCCTACTACCACGAGAACCAAATGCATGGAAATGCTTACGTTTAGCCATTGCGCCCTCTCAACTAACATGATACGATCTGACACAGAATTAACACTGTTGCAAGAAGCAACATTATCTGAAATGGACACAATGTATTCCTATGATGATTAAGCTATGTCCGTCACACGTGCATGGTTGCATTTACTAATATTACTGTTATAATTGAGTTACGCCATGTTTGTATAGAACTGAAGTAGCCATGGGATCCACTGTACAACCCCAGGGGACCGCGGGACACACCCGGCTCGAGAAAACTTGTAACTAGGGCAGTGCAATTATTTCCTAATTTGTAAGCAGTCACTACTGAAATCATTGGGGTACTTCATTCATTTTCCTACTCCAAAGAATGTAATAAAAATATATTTTATTATTTTTTCAGTCAGCTTATTTAGGTACAAGTGCCATAAGATGAAAATTTTGTGGGTAGAAACTGTGTCAGATACACGATGTTTCAAAATAACATTTAATATAACACGCAAATCTATAGTAATTTTTGCACATTTCGATAACATTTATATTCGAGTATTTTCTATCGTAATTTGGTTTTTCTGAGTAATATTGT
This sequence comes from Zootermopsis nevadensis, assembly GCF_977971745.1. Classification (NCBI taxonomy): domain Eukaryota; kingdom Metazoa; phylum Arthropoda; class Insecta; order Blattodea; family Termopsidae; genus Zootermopsis; species Zootermopsis nevadensis. The sequence continues at coordinate 3,670,973 of NW_028259143.1, forward strand.
TAAAGATAATTAAACTTGGCTTACTTTTCAAACACAGTTCCAGGTGGGGTTCTTGGCCCTTGGGTTCAAAGAGAGAACTATTCTTGGACCGAGGAATGAAAACAGTTTGATAACACTAACCTAGATGATACATGAGTGATTACAGGAGTATCAGTGGATTGACACTGACAGAGGAAAACCGAAGGTCCTGGATTTCTGCTTTTAATATTATTTTCATTTATTTAGAACAAGAAACAAATATTTAACACTGTACTAAAGCAATAAGACAAAGTTGTATCAAATAACCAGATAATAGAATTGAAGCTTAAATAAATTAAATTTCTTCTTCAATACCTCGTTGTAAATTTACAGGACGAGAAAAATTGCTTGGAGGGTTTAAAAACTCCTGTCTGCACGTTAACCGTTTAATCCACAATATATGGACACGCTATATAGAGCCTTCACATGTTCTCGCCTTTCACGTATACTTTTCGCTCGACTCGATCTTTGTGGATCACGCGATTGCGTGCTCTCGTCCTATTTGGAAGGCCGATATTCGATCCCAAACTAAAACCATTCTTGTTCCGTCTGGAGAGTAACCTCCCGCTGTCCCATGGGGTGAATAAGAACAGTATCCACGAACCTCAGCGATCTCCAGTGTCCGAAAAAGTCACGTAAAGTATCAGAAGTTAGCGTTACACATTACAGCTTACACTTATCATGCTACGAACGAGATATGTCGCTTTGAGACCGATTTTAATTCTCTGTGAACCTTCCGTGTGCTACACCCATAAAAATAAACCCGTTCTGTCGCCTCTTGTCAAGTTAATATGTCCCTGCACGGCTGTGTGTACATTTCCTAATTTTATTTTCATCGTTTGCGAGAAATTCTAACTGAACTACTTAGTACTAAAAAAAAACTAAGCTTACTTAACTATTACTTTCGTCATGTTGCTTCGTTCGCATAGCAAAAGGCTTTGATCGAAGTCGGCTTCCTAATCTACAATAAATTTCGGTCAATTCTGGATCATCTTAAAAGTCACTTTAATTAACGTCATACATATATATGGCGTATTTATGAAAACGAGTATCAGATTTTTAAAATTTTTTTGCTTATTTACGGTATTTCGTACTTTTATATAATAACTATGTACAGGGCCTACGAGACATTCACTTCAAATCATTTTAAGGGCCACTTAAACACTTTAAAGCAAAATTTTAACGTCTCTACCATTCAGTAACTTCGTTTTCCAACAGGGTTCTGAATTATTCTCAGAGTAAACAGTGATTATTACCTTAAACAGCACCGATAAACAGATCTGTTAATTAAGACGCGTGTGTCATCTTTAAAATAGGAACTACATTTTAAATAGGCCCTATTTAGATGAGTTTCATGTTTAAAAGGGTTTGAAACATAAATTGTAGTAACATATACTTTGAACATTTGCATTATGGCCGCGGTATAACGACAGAGCAAAATTTGTTTTATTAAAACGTTGCGAAATACCGCATGAACATAGTAACATTGGAATCCATGAGAACTTTAAAATTATAGCTTTCAGGTGACAGATAAACGTCACACGATTCGTCCGTTAGTACAGGACGCGTTTTAGAGAACTTCTAATTTGGTTTCGTAACGCATCTACGTGACTATATAATATAGAACAGGGGATTTTAACCAGAGAATGTGAGATGAACTTGCGTAAACTAACTATGGCTATGATTTGTAGGTAACGCGACATTACACGCTGTTTAAAACCAGATACACAAAATCCAAAATAAGATTACAATCTCGGTCATAACGTACTTGTAAAATTAGAGAAATCCCAAAGTTACGAAAGAAAGAAATGATCAATGCTAAATTATCCTTACGTAAACAGAGTAACAAAAAATACCTATTTGCTGTTTTATAAAATAGTTTGCTTATATATATTAGCATAAAGAAGCAGTTGGCTCCTCGTTTTCAAACAGGTTTTATTTCAAGTCATTGTCAATTTTATAAAAAAAAAACTCAAGTCATTTATACGACGGCAATTTCATTCGATCTGAACAGCACAACAATTTTCCTTGGCTCAATAAAAGACATTAATAACTCCTTGATCAAAATATACTTTCGCGATTCTTAGCCCGAACGATTACATAATATGTACACATTTAAGTCTACCTTCTTCAGGAGCAGGAAATATTTGTCCTTCACGCTGTGAGTAATTTACAGATCATGTGACAGGTGGGTCACATAGAATGGTTACGAGGGCCACATTCGGCCCGCAGGCTCAAGGTTCCCGACCCCTACTGTACACACATCGAAGATAAACTACGCTGAAAATGGAGGCAGAGCGGCTGACACTATTGTCTTCAACTGAGTAGGTCCCTGGTTCAACGTTGGCCACGAGACAGGCTATAATGAGATTTCATCAGTCCCTCTTGACAAATTCTGGCGTCGTACCTTATATTAAACAACTACCACATCCTTTCCAATTCATTAATATCATTTGACACTCTATACTTAGTACGAACTACTAACAGCGTTATTAAGTTAAACCACAAATGAACAGACGAAGATTCTGCGTAAATTACAGATTTCATACGTCATTGCGTGTTAGAGGTGATATTAAAACCACATTTAAAATCACACCAGCAATTATATTACAGCGATGCACCAATAATAACGATAATAATCATACTGAAACGAGATTGTCCGGTCTTGAATTTTTATAATTCCAACGACCTGACGTATTCCAGTCTTCAACTCGCGAACACCAGTACAAAATGTCACTTGGTCGGTAGTTTATGAACATGCGATGTCTCGTTACACTTCTATCTATGGCATCAATCGATGGCATATGCATTATTAGAAACAGTTCAATTATGGATAAGAAACCTGCAACAAACATCTACCGCGATATTCAAGGTTTATTTGTTCCACCAGACTTACTAGCCAACGATTCCAAGTGCGTGCTATGGTAATCACGACATCGTATGCAACCAGCATCACTTTCTTTTTACGTTTTAGTATCTTTGAGAGCGATAACATAATACGCGTGTTCTTTTGATATATCGGAGCTCTGCTATACGTTCTCAGCTTTGTCCTTGTTCGTGTCTCGATGACGGGAATTCGTACAATATCTTTGTACATCAAACTCAACCACCTACAAATTAAATATTTGGATTGCTCTATGTACATCTTTACATGGGAATAAAAAGTATGTCAATATTTGTACGCTGCTATCATAATGATCACACGTAAACTTCTTAAATGTTTTATATCACTAGCAAAGGAAAGACAATTGGTAACCCAAATAGACAAAAACTATTGATGTTCAACGATGGCACATGCGTTACAACCCAGAAAACCTAAAATTCCATTCTGTTATTCATAATTTACTAATCAATAAACGTAATTTTAAAACACGTTAGGTCATTATACGCCATTAGTTGAAAAACGATGAGAGAAACCAAATCTTATCACGTTCCACACAATTTATACGTCATGTCTGACTTCTACTTAGCTCTTTACATGCGATAAACGTTCACGCCTTATTATATCGTCCCTGTATTGAATTGTGTCATCGTACTGAGGTACGATGTGGTCTCCTGAACTCCCCAGAAACGAAACACAAAACCGAAATTGACGGGAAACCTAACGCTTGTAAAGGTTAAGAGTGAAATCCATTCTTCGAGCCTCATTGAATGAGGCAATTATAAAACAGCACGGCAAGGGTTCATAAAATCAAATCAATTTGAAGAAACAACAATAAATGACGTTGGTTTTCGTCTTTTACATTTCGCATTTTAATATGACAGTGGGTGTGGACGGACAACACGAGGCCTGGGGTCTAATGTGACCTCAAACAGTATATCGACGGCCTTGTGACGGCAAAGTAAAGATGGCAAACGCGCGCATGACTCCGTATTTGCTAGGATAAAGCGAGAATCTCGCGTATTAAATCCTACGAGTGCAGAAAATATTTCGTACGCTATTATTCTGCTGAAATAATTGTTCGCAATTGCCTCGCGTAATTTTTATCGCTATAAGAATTTAAAATGTGACATGGACGAATTACAAATTTAAATAAAATCTCCATTTGCATAACGCGTGGCCTACTTCATAATTTGGAATTCCAGGGTTCAAATCCCGCCTCGCAGACCGGTCACCGTGACTGAAGTTTCTGTCCCTCTAAGACAAATGCTGGAAAATTATCTTAAATTAGGCCATGACGGCTTCCTTCCATATCCTTTCCAATTAATTATTTAAAGATCATCAACTCATTCGATACGATAAAACTCCCGAGTTATTGACAGATGTATTAATTAGGCTACAAATAAATATATTCTAACTGCACATGGGAAGAGTTAAGAGTATATAAAAGTACTTGTGTTTATTAGATAACGAGTTCGTGGATGTTATGAGTTCTCTGCGCTCAGTGCATATCGAGAACGCTGATCATGTCTGCCCTCCGTCTGTACACTTGATTCGACTCGAAAACCAATGGACGGATTTGGACGAAATTTGATGTGAGGGGGTTGTGCTATTATGCGCGCACCTCAAAATCGTACTTTTCAATATCATAAGCGCGGTGATAACAAAATGACGTATGAGAAAAGTCGTGAGGTAGACTTTGAGATGCTGGGATCTGGTGATAAAGTCGGAATTATCGACCCAGGCGAAGCAACGAGTGGGGATATTGTGCGTATTCTGGTACGGAATTCACTTTCCGAGGTTTTTAATGGAGAACAGGGCACAGCGATTGGCATTCCTTTCCAAGCCGTTTGAAGACGATATGATGACCATCAGAACAAGTGGCTGTTCGACTTTGGCAACGTGGACTGTACTAATAATATCCTTTAAGGTTTAAATGCGTCATGTTTGTGTTTTATAATCAAAATATATAATATAATTCAGGTCTATACACAAACTTTATTTACAGATGTTAAAATTTAAAATTTAAAATTTGCGCTATTCATCGTTACAACGATGAATAGCGCAAATTTTAAATTTTAACATCTGTAAATAAAGTTTGTGTATAGACCTAAATTATATTATATATTTTGATAATAATATCCTCTTCACCCACGATTCTCCATTTTTCCTAAACAGTGGATTTGTCCTATTTGACTCCAGCTGTAAACCGACGTTATCAATTAAACAAGATATTAATTAATTAAGAAATCGTAATCTTGATGATTTTCTTCTAGATTTTGCCACCGTGTAGACTCGTTGGTAGATACCAACGTTTCGGAACATACTGTCTCCATCTTCAGCCCTTAAGAAGAAGAGAGTATATTCCTCCAAAACGTATTCATCTACAGAGGAGTCTACACGATGACTAAATCAACAGAAACATCTGCATCACAGCCGTGAAAAACTCAAATATTCTTACTTGTATTTTAATTTATAGGATTTCAAGTAATAAACTAATTGCAACCCCTCCCACCCAATTCAGATACCGTTAATAAAAAAATAAACAAAGCAGGACAATCGAAGAAAAGAAATAAATATAAATAAATGCATCATTTTACATAACAAAATTTGTTTTATTTCTAAAAGTTGTTTTGGACCTAGACAATGTCAAATGCTTCCGTTCTCTTCAAACGGCATAAATTCTTACACAAGTTGAAGTTAGGTTAGGTTAGCAAAGTTATCGATATAAAAAGCATCGAGTGTTCGGAAACACGCAAGTGAAAATTTGAATTATGGCCTATACATGGTAGTAATATTGTCTTTAGCCTAACAACAAAAATAACACTACCATAAAGAAAAAGACGATTCTGATAAGACATCTGCACACACTGTCTAACGCTTTCCAACCTGAATTCGGCAAATACCCGTAACAGGGAGGTCCCTGGCACTAGACACAATCTTATCAGTACATCGTTAAAATTAGATAAAAATTTAAATAATATCATCTTACAGGTCAGATTCTGGACAACGTTTGGGCCAGCTCTGTCCAGCAGCAGCGATTGTTCAAATTCATGTAGACTTTCTCGTTATATGAAAATGCTTCCTCGAATTCCAAGGGAATATCAGAAGGCAGTACTGACGCTCAGATGTAAGCAATTGGAAAGCGCTAAGAGTGAAAGGCAAATGCTTTCTAATTATATTGGAAACGTAGAAACATATGGAACTTCAGCAATACTTCTTACAAAAATATCTCCATTAAATTAAAAAATAATTACAATGTTTCCGAGAATGACAGACCGGGCTTAAACCCACACATTTATTACTAATTCCAAACTTTCCCTGCATTTTATACTCCGTACTATTTATCATGCCAATTAAAAAAACTGTTCGTGTGGTTCGCCTATGGAGAGCGTTAGAGAAGTATTATAGTATGTATATATATATTTCCCCTTCGTGTTAATTAAATTCTAGTTTTAAAATATTTATCAAGTTATCCTCCATTCATTTCATTATATAATATATACTGTCTGTTCTTTCGGGTCGTTAGAAGGAGGTAACATTATTTTTTTCATTTTCATATATGAATTATGGGCAAATATTTCAACTTTCACCTTCATATCTAGAATATATTCAGTCAGTCTTGTTCCATACACACAAGAACATCGGAAATTGCACACATTCCGGCTTCCACACATTACGTAAAAATGACCTTTCCAGTCGCCAACGTCTTCCGAATCCAAAAGCAACACAGAAGAAAAGACGTGAAGAGGGATGGGTAGTTCACCAGCAGTACACAGACAATTCTCCTCCGTGGTCGCCTCCGTGCCTCCAAGCAGTCACGGATCGCGCCTTCAGCTGGAACACAAGAAAACAAACATTAAGAGACGTGCAACTTTTTCACAGCGCCCTTCGAACCAGAAACAAAAACTGTCCATCGGAATTACAGCTACATTTCCTGGATTTCAGTATTCTTCATCCTGCAGCTGTTATCCGAAACACCTCTTTATAGTAACTAAGGCTGTTTATTCGACGAGCGGGGTTTGATTCCCAGCAGAGGACTTCTCTCTTCTCCACGACGTTGGCCTCTATTCACCAACACGCGTGTTTGGCGTAAAGCTATCCACCCGCCCTCGTCTAATACCGAGACTAAGAATGCGTAGAGCTACACCTCCATTCATCCATGTCTGCATGCTGTGGTGCTTACCTTTTACCTCATCGTTAAATAGCTGGCGACAATCAGACTTACTTACACGTATTAATGCTCATCACGATAACATCAAAATACCGAGATTTAAACCCGGGACGTATCGAATACGAACGGGACGATCTCGTGTGCAAGTACATGAACGTTTGAAGCAGATTGGCACGAGGACATGACAGCTCAGGAGGGTTAGCCGCCGGCTTCTTACCGCGAAGGTCCGGAATCGCGTCCAGATCAGACACGGGGACAAAGTGGCATTAATACAGTTTCTCCAACGAGTCCTTCGATTTTCCGCTGTCAGTGCAATTTCGACGACGAACTCAACGTTCATTCATGTTTCGTCTGCGGGATGAATACTGGGCCCCATTCGCAGATGGCGTTGCACACGGACAGAACCGCTTCACCGCAACACTAAAAAACAGATTAGTGTATAAGGTTTAGGGCTCTGTGTGCTTTTTCCTCACGGACCACAAGCCACTAATTCAGGCGAGGTGTTCCACCTTTTCAAAAAAAAAAACGCAAAACCTAACACAACCGGGCAGTTACTGTCCTCTGCAAAGTGTTGCTATTATTTCTGTATCAAAACGCCACTTGCTACATGTCTGTCCGCAGGCAACACTCCAAGACATGCTTATTGGACTATTAAACACAATGGCATCCTTCCATACTACAACGTGTCGTAAATGTTTAGTACAGCTCTAAACTTCTAAAGTAATTAACAGGGCCGTCCACTCTCGACCCAGAAGCGAACGTTAACGAAGCAAAACAGTGGAAAATAAGCAGTTTTCCAGACTGCAGCTATGGGGAAATTCTAATATATTGTTACAGTTTGCCACCAATTTCTGGAGAGGCACGAGACATTTTAGCATCTCTTATTGAAGCGAGTGGAACGAGGAATCAATTTAATTCCTGTATTTAACACTTTACAGCATCCGTCTTTGTGTATCTAAGCTGCATCACCGCTATTCAAAATAAATCGCTCAGAAACAAAACGAAAAACTTATATGCAAGTTATTCACTAAAATGTATTATGAAATCGGTAGATTCAATGCCTGATGTTTTGACTAAGCGAAATTAATAACTGTTAATGCGATGCAGTTTCGCGTTATCGCATACAAATAGAAACCCGTAAACATTGCATGAAAATAATTAACAAAATATCATTACGAAACACGAACCATTATTCCATATATTGGTAGGATTTATTTTATGAAATCCTCTTACAGACTACGATATCAAAACAACTCTGGCCACAGGCTAACGTGAAGCCGATTCGATTTACTGGCGAGCCCAATCACGGTACCAAATTTCATGTTCTCTAAAGGTTTGTGACAATGTCTGATTCATTATACCAACATATTAGGTTGGGATATGTACTACAATTCGAGACTTTGGTCTATATTTCAGTGTTCACATGGGCGGATGGCATTATACTAAGAGCCTTATTTATGTTTTAACACTTCTAGCAACGGTTGTGATCGAACTGGGACCTCCTAGACTAGTACGCTAACCACCAGGCCACGTTGTTGGACCAGAATGATCAGTATAATAACCAACCACCTGAAAGTAGGAACAGAAGTTTTTTGTTGTTGTTTATTTCAGTGTCTCAATGCAAGCCTTTTCATCAAAACAGGGCTTAGTCACATTAATATCCGGTGTAATGTGACAAACTGCTGGTGGTCACTGAGTTTTTTAATCACGTCGCGTTCGAATCGAAATTGCAAAAATTCTGCTATCAACTTGGCCATGTCTGCCTATCCACTCCATGAATGTGCTTACTTCGGAATCCTGCTAAAATTCGTCAACAAATCCCAATTTTGGTTCAAATCGGACAACAGTGACCAACATTTTACATAGGCTATTTATATGGCGAAAAATGTTTCGGAATACGTTGTAAACAGAATTGATAAACATTTCGTGGTGAAGAGACTCTTTCTGTGCAATCCATACACGCTCGTACAAAAATTCATAGTGCATCAGCGCAATGATATTAACTACGGCGTGACGTTCCGTGGCTACTAAATAGTCCCGGAGACTGAAGATGGAGACACTAAATTTCTCCGAAACGTTGGGCATCAACCAACGAGTCTGAGGGTTCCAAAGTCACAGAAGATTATCAACATTATTACGTGCCTCATCTCTCAAACACACGGGCACGTCCATAATGTCTGAGACCTGCCTTGCCTTGTATTTATTGGGTAAAAGTGAACGTCTAACTGAAACTGTTGTGGCTTACAGATGATCATTTAACCTGGTGACACGTTTTGAAACGGTGGAACGGGAGTTCCTTTTTTGTGTTGTTGGCACAGCGTTTAGAGACAGAGACGCTCACAAAACCAACCCACAACCAGGACACCGAAATCAAACCTCAGATCTAAGAAACTTCGACGTCATATCGGAAGGCACGACGACTTTTAAGAAGCAAATGGCAACGACTGTGGTGCGTTTTGTTATGACGCCCTAAACATTTCTCCGAAACGTCGCAACCCACAGGCCATAACCGGTATCTTCACGACCGTGAAAACCTTAAATCACCTAAGGGTTCAAAGATAAGTTCTTCTCAACCGTATTAAGCACGCAGAAGAAGCGAGCACTGTGCCAGTTAACTCATGAATAATGCGTCACTAAGCTTTAAATTACGAAAGAATTTATTTTTAATAACGTTCTTTAAAGAAGATTATCAACATTAAAAGCTTAGTTCATACAACGAATACTAATCCTAGGATTTTAATATTATAGAAATTATCTTCATGTGCTGAAGCACTGTTTACCTACAGGATAACGCTCTTAAACACAAAATTCTTGTCCAAAAACTTCTCCTTTTTTTTAGTTTTTACGGGGTGTTTATAAAATTGAATCTGCAAAATGTCAACTGCTTATATTTTTTTAAAAAAAAAATTCGAACCGTCAATAACGAAATTCATTCTTTCGTGTGCCGGTATGTAGCCTACGAGTTAACTACACACGTTATATATAGCTCATATCCCATAATCATCTATCCACATTGTAAAGTGGAAAGACGAATACAGGCTGTCCCAAAAATATGTATTATATTTCGTACATCCCGTATACCGTTAGATTTTCCGCCCAGTTGCTCTGAAGAAATTAATCATCACACAGTCATCAACTCTAAAGCCAAAGCAGGTGTAAATAATATTAATAATTCAGCCCGTACCACAAAAATAAATAAAACTTCACCATTACAAAGATAAAATGATTACTTATTCTTAAAGATATAATCGATGTTTATATTGAGAATCATGTGGAAAACATAACTACAAAATTTGGGGTTATTTACTGTTTATCTGATATATATCGTTACCACTAGGCTTTAAAAAGTTAATTTCAGCAAAAGAATGATGGTGGTACGCCTGATGCTGGCTCGATTATACGCGTTTATACAGCACCTTTGGCCGGATCTGGACGGTCTGAAACACAGTCAATGAGAAATCACACAAGGATCAAAGCCTACTTTCGGTGTCGAAACTATTAACACCTTATAACCTTGATGTAATAATAAACAGTCGCTTTCTTCCTCCGACGATAATTTATATTGCTTTTCACAGTTGGTACAGATACGAATATTTAAACGGCAGAGATGTTAATTTTCATTACTCGTTCGACATAAGCTATAAACTTGAAACAAGTTTATCTTTCGTGTTTTATTAAATAAAACAAAGCAAACGATGTCAGTGAATATAACGACACACGCACAGAGAATATACACACCTTCCAATTCATTGACCATCTGAAGTCGAGGATCAGCAGCATAACATTTAAGAATTCTCTCCGTACCGCAAAGAAAACACAACTCTTCTCCATTCCAAGATCAACTTGTTAACGCCGTTTAAGTAAATAACATCTGTTTACAATAAGAATCACATAAAATCGAGAAATACAAAATTCAAAGTTACTACAGTTACCATCGGACTAAGAAGGGAAAGTTCATTTAGTTTAGAATATTTATTTTTACTTATAGAACATGTACGCCTCCTGAGATATGAGAGGTGATGTGATGCTACAAAATTTTTGGACCAAGAGTAACGTATTTTGGAAACAAATGACGTCTTCTAAAACACGCGAAATCAAAGACTGATCAATCACAGGACATTGTCTTATTTATAACTTCCTCGGTGTTCCAAGCAATCACTGCAAAACCTAACAGAGCACAGGATATAGCGAGTTATTTTGTTCTGCTCCAAACTGTACTCGTAAGGTACTGGTATCAAATAAATTATGAACAGACTAATCGACCTGAATCACTGGTGGGAATATTGTTTTGAAGCCCGTCATCCAATCATTCGAAAAAATAAGGTAAAACAGTTGAACCACTCAAATTACAGATAAATGCAAACAAAACCACAGTTCCAAGACACAAAGGATGAAAATTGATTCATGGTTTGTGCCTTAGTAATGAAGCAGTAATCCTACTGCGGAAAATAAGTTGATTAATAAACATCCCCCGTCAAATGAACGAAATCCTCCGACATGGATCTGCAATCAAAATTATTTCACAATGTAAAAATCAAATAATTACATCTCCAGGCGGCGTATACTCAGACACTACAAGTCACACTTGCAACTATGCCAAGGAACGCTAAGCCATGACGCTTAATGCGAACGAAGGACGAAATAAGTCCAAATTTGTCATGAGCACGTTTCATTCGTATTACAAAAATGAACTCAGAACCTCTCCAATGGTACTCAAGTCCACATCACCCTGGTTGCTAGGCCGCTGCCCACGCCAGCTGCGCGAAAGCTGTGCGGGTGCAATGATGGACCGACGTTTCAGAGGTACTTGCAGCCTACTATCATCAAGGCCACAAGACAGCCATCTCCTGCTGTAAAGTTGTTCCGAACATATAAAAACTAAAAAATCAACCAGTTTGTGTTATTATTTTTGTTGTTTACAAACAATGTTCTAGTTACATTTACGTTTTAAATGGAACATTTTTGAATCAGACTATCACATTAAACACGTTTCGCCTTATTTCATGGGGTACGTAATTTTTATATGAAAAATAAATAATTGCACGCAACATTTAGTGTAATTTTATGAGCGTTGCGCAACCATATGAATGTCTATAGGCACTGCAAAGTCTATCGGACTATCAGTGTTCGCATTGATTGAGACCCCAGCAGTTCCCCTCACACTTGTACAGAGACAATCTGCCTCTAGCTTATAATTGGACAGTCCTAATGGAACACCAATGACTTTAGATTCTCTGAAAAGTTAATGTTCTGTGGACGCACTAAATAATAGGCTAATTTACCATGGTCAAACTGGCTGCCCGAGGGCCACATCCGGCCAGAGACCACTTGAAACCGTGTCCCTAAAATTATATTTTCTAGTCTGCTCCTTCGCGCAAAAGTACGACGCACGCCACTGGCCTTAAAATCACGCCGTGAAATGTACGTATTCGATTTGAAAACTACGTCAGATACCAGCTGTCGCAGGGGTAAATTTAAAATAATATGCAACTATAGAGCAATATTTGCACATTTCAATAAGATACATACATGAGCATACACTGCGGTAATTTTTAATATCTCAGTAATTACTTTTACAGATAACGAAAACTGGCCATTAGTTGTAAACAATAATGCTTGGGGCCAAAAGAAAAAAAATGTTGGACCACCCTGGGCTAATAAAGAAATTAAAGCTATATAAATAATTCTATCATTCTAAAGAATACCATATTTGACGTAATATGCAGTTATTATAGAAGATCAAATTTTTAATCTATTAAATGCATCTGGCTAATTAACAAAAAAAAAAACGTCAGTCATGATAAAATACTTGATTTCAATTTTGTAGGATAAAGTCCATAGCTTTAACAATGTATGACAGGTTTATCGTAATGAATTGAATTACACATTTTGGGGTAAAACGTGACATGCATTCCAATTCCATCTACCATGTTATGCGTGCTCAGAATGTTACTCTGAAATTTCTATACCCGTCGGTGTGCTATAAGAGACTGTAAAATATGACTGGCCGTTTCCCAGAGCCGAGCTAATTTTTGAAGTTGACTGGCATAAATTATGAACAAACGACATGTTCATATAAGGAGATAGTTTGGGTTTATCTCTAAACTTATGTTAATGTGTTGAAAGCGCCTTTCCAAGTATTTGTTCCTGGTCAGCCATTGAACGCGCAGACAGAGATAAAGACCAGACTATAACAGACCTACTTATATGAACGAGTTTCAGGAAGAAATATAAATCTCCTTTCCTTACTGTAAAGACCTGGATCGTACAAATACTGTAGTCGTAATGTCATATTTAGATAAGTAAACTTAAGTATAAAAATAATCGGTGAAATGGCTCGAAACGTTTACAGACACGGAGACAGCGTGTTGATAACACTAACCTCCTTTAAGGATAGATGGAAAAAATAGAACAGTTTTAACCTTGAAATTACATAACTTCTCAGAAGTCGTAACTGCAGAGTATCAAAACACTTATATTTAGATATTAAAAGTTTATAATAAAAACAATAATAATTCAGTTATTCATTCATTTATTAAGGTGTTTGCAAACAGCAAACACTGGAAATATGAAGTACGTTGTGCCCTCTAACCGAAAATACAAGAACTTTCGGTTAACACCAGAACATCGAAAAAGTTACAAAAATTACACATTGAGTAGCCTCGTTCTATCCGTAAGACCAACAACAGCGAGCGACATACAATCTTTGCTGAAAATGTTAACAATCCTTCAGCCGGTCGCAGTGTCCGCGCGGTCGTTTTTACTTGGACACTGATATCATGGTATTCTCAGTCCCTTGAAGTAAATTTCTGGGCATAAATTCCACGACCCCTTCCTACCACATCCTTTCCAATGTACTAAACATCCCATAATTCAACTACACGTAGTTGGAACTACAGACAACCGGAGTCTACCAAGACTACACGGCGCTACAACCCAGAAGACAGCCATCTTCGTACTCACCACCGTGAGAAGCTCAAATCCTAGTTACAAAAGAATATCAGGCCCTGAGTATTGGACGCATTTCAACTACTTTTACAGTCTAATCTCTCGTGAAAGTTTTGTGTACACAATTATAAAGTCGGACGTAAATTCGTAAGCGTTTGGAGTCAAATTTAATGAACAGACACGAGTAAATCGACCAGATAATTATTCTCAGAGACGCACACTGGCAATAAAAGAACAACTTGAAATACGAACATCAAAATAACTAAACGAGGCATTTAAGAAAACATTAGTTAGCCCAAGAGCGACAAACTTGCGAATACGAGAAAGAGACTGCTCTTAATAAATAGCGCACTGATTGCGAATGCGAAGAAGAGACGCGAAAATGCTCGAATGCGCTGCTGAAACAAACCCCCGGTTGAAAAACTGAGAGAAAGGAAAATCTGATTATAGAGACAGCGATATCCGGATCAGGATACACTCAAGTGTTCCTTTAAACCCTCTGAAGCACGAACGAATGAGAGAAAGAGAAGAGAAAGTGGTGAGAGGGAGGTGAGAGACACTACATTTCACGGGGTAAAAAGAGAAATTTTCGAGCTGTAAAGGTTCCCATGCAGTGCTCGCTCGTCTTTATAGAAAAGGTAGGTTTAAACGAAGGTAAAGAGTTCGGAAGTTGAGAATTTAGGTGATGAGATAAGTTTAACAAGATCTTACTGCATTCTATCGAAATTCTGACACAAGCTTAGGACACAATATTGCATAAACTATTACGAATACAAATCAAATTTTTAAAACTGTAACTTACAGTTGTACTACAAAGCCTTATATTTAACTCAAAATATATTTTTACTAAATCGTACTGTAGAATTCGAATTGTTTCTACGAGGGTCGCTCATTAAATAATGCCCCACATTTTTTTTCTCAGCCAATAATGAAGATAGAAAAGTGTACTTTTACATGCTTGAGATTTGATGTTTCTCACGTTCGTGTACGGAGTTTCAAATGATTCCAACCAATGGCGGAGCTGTAGTGAACTGTTAAAATGGCGTCTGTGAACGACTCTCGTTACAAGCAACGAGCTGTAATTGAATTCTTTTTTGCTGAAAAAGAAACTGTGGTGAACATTCATAAATGTTTGTGTGCTGTGTATGGAAGCTGTGCAGTCGATAGGAGCACCGTTGGTCGCTGGGCTAAGAGAGTTAAAGCTTCAGGAAGTGAAGAAACCGAGCTCCATGATCTGCCGCGCTCTGGGCGTCCTGCCACAGTCACCACTCCAGACATGTTGAACCGCGCGGATGCCATTATTCGTGAGGATCGGCGGGTCACAACTCGACAATTGGCCCAACAGCTTTCAGTCAGCAATGGAAGTGTAATTGCAATTATCCGGGCTCTTGCATATTCGAAGGTGTGCGCAAGATGGGTTCCACGAAGTCTCACAGCAGACCACAGGATTCAAAGGAAAACAATTTCTTCTGAATTGTTGGAAGCGTTTTGATGCTGAGGGATCATTACAGGTGACGAAACCTGGATACACCACTTTGAGCCGGAGACAAAAAGGCAGTCAATGGAGTGGCATCATCCTCAATCACCGAGAAAGAAGAAATTCAAGACAACTCCCTCCGCCGGAAAAGTCATGATGACTGTCTTTTGGGACAGTGATGGATTCATTCTTGTGGATGTAATGCCAAGAGGTGCGAGACGCGTACATCGGGACCCTGAAACCCTCAAGAAGCGTTTCCGACGAGCTCGGCCTCACAAGCATCCAGCAGAAATTTTGCTCCTGCACGACAATGCACGCCCTCACACAAGTCCGAGAACCCGGGAAGAAATCACCAAATTGGGTTGGACGGTGCTGCCCCATCCACCCTCCGACTTTCATCTCTTTGGGCCACTCAAAGATGCTATCCGCGGAACAAGATTTGAAGATGACGAGAGCGTGATTCAAGCAGTGAGGACATGGCTACATGCACAGGACAAGAGCTGGTACCGGCAAGGCATGCACGCACTTGTTCCACGATGGCGTAAAGCCGTACAAGTTGATGGGGACTATGTGGAAAAATAGTATGTGTAAGGGAAACATTGATTTATATTGTCACTAAATTTCAGCCATCTTGAATAAATATATTCTGAGGAAAAAAATGTGGGGCATTACTTAATGAGCGACCCTCGTATTATCGACTAGTTATAAAAAGCACGTCTTATAAAACATGTGATGAAACCATGTTTGCTGCCCAGATATGTCATCCTTCTAGTGGAAATTACAGAATATTTACTTGGGTTCAATGGCACAGAAATCTGGTTTCGTGCCAAATCTGGAACTACTTCCAACATTTTTAAAAGCCCATACCAGAGTAATGACTTTGCCATGAAAGTTTATGTCCAGTTCAGCCACGTAACAGGACACAGGCCATACTTTCATATCAACCAGAAATTAACCCTGCAATATATACCACGTGTAAAGAATTTCAAACGTACAACAAACGAGCTCTATTTTCGATTCCCTGGCATGGCACGACAAACATACGATGGGAGTGAGTAGTCGGCACACGGGGGTCAGACAGAAGTAACACTTGCCAGCCGTAAGATAAAATTACCACTGACGGCTATTTCCTTCGACAAGACAGGTGTTTCATGAAGGATCCCAGTCTGCTTGCCGCCTATGCCACGTGTAACGTGAATGATATTAAAGTTGACTGACCGCATTTTAGATCTCTATTATGTTCATTGATGAAATTAACCAAGTATCTAACACCTGTCACACCCCAATGTCTCAGTAAAAGTATGAATTGAATACATTCCATGAAAATTGTTACAATTTTAAATTTACAAGTCACTCTGGCAGCTGATGATATATTGTACTAATGCCAACAGCTGCGGTTCAACGCCTCTAATTGTTCAACGTGACAGCCACGGTGGTCTAGCGGTTAGAACGCTGGCCTTGTAATCCTGGGGGTCTCGGGTTCGATTCCCGGCGGTGCCCGAATTTATAACTTGTGTTGTTGGGCAAGGCCGTGGTCTAGGCAACACGGAGTTTTCCTCCGTGGCATCCCAACAATTACTCCATTCACACACAGAAGAAGGCAATGGCAAACCACTTCTGGATCATCTGCCAAGAACGTATATGAACAGGTCCCAGTCCGAGAAAAGGATGGAAGGATCCTGTTCATATGGACCTGTCCTCAGACAGAACATCATCTTAATTATCAGCTGCTGTACAAACTTATGAAGATGTCTGTCTTGAGAAAAGATTTCTGCCTACCCATCACCCTCACGATGAAGGTAGCAAGCATTTCTGAAACGTCGGTTGACTTTTTTTTTTACCAGACTACGAGACGCATCACCTCAGAATACATACATCTTCATAAATGAGAAATTTAGGGCATTATTAGTGTTGCACAGGAAAAGGTGTGTTAATACTGATCCTGTTAGCCAAAAAAGTGATAGCACACAGGGTCTCGGGTAGAACACTGGGGTCGCCTTTCGATTCCCGCTCAGAGCACGGGCTTCCTTCGTGTCGTCCCGTCGTCTGTTTCATCCACCACCGAACGACTGAACAAGGATATATGAAACGTATACAAGGAGACGACCCTAAAAGCAGTTTACTGGGTTCGAACACGTTTCACTTCTGCACTAATAAAGCAAACACCACACGTCTGATTTATTTTCATGTCTCGCAATGCAACGCAAGAAACTGGACGAAACATTCAGTGTTCAGTGCTGAAGTCATACGCCAAGATCATCTACAGAGATTGTTCGTATTCTCTTTCAACTCTTTGTTCTACATTCCCCCCTTAGAGGCTCGGAGATCCGTTGAAGTTCGTTCGCTTTTTTTCGCCCAGCTGTGTACAGTCTGAACATACAGAACAATCAATTTCCGGACTCCTTAAGGGTAGAAGGAAAACCAACCCTCTTACACTGGGCCGTGCCTGATTACAGTCGCCAAAGTTTTGAAGATATATTTCAGCGATTTCTGAAGTTGCTTTCAAGAACCTTTTTATCTCCAGATGTTCTTCTTTTGTCACCTCTACAGCTAAACATGTTGATTCTTGCGAATAAAAATTATACACTGCACTAATCATTAAAACAAAATTTAGCACGATTTATTTAATCCGTGTACTGCGAGGCGCTGCCATCTACGTTAAAAAGGATTTACTAAAACAACCAGCTTAAAAGGTTTTAATTAAACTTTCGATTCACTGGAAATAAAAATCACAACACAAATTGCGAAATTCCGATCTCACAGACAGTCGCACGGCCTGTAACAATTTTGAAAGAGTAATCTCCAAGAGACAGGGAATTTAGATTTCTGAAAACTGTGGGTTCAAAGAAATTGTGTCTGTGCGCGCGACCATATTAATGCTCCCGCAACAAACAATAAGTTAATCATAGAAAAGCGACGGAAGGGAGAAAAATAAAGATACAAATAATTAAAATAAAAATAATTACAGTGTGCAAATGTGCAATTGTCCTGGAAATTCCGGGTCGCTGTACAACCATAACACAACTTCTATTAATAAACACATATGGACTCCATTAACACATATATTTCTACAAAACAACCTGAAGAACAATATTTTTTAAATAAACTGGTAATAATAACGCATTGTGTCACTATTTATTACACCAGGCTAAACATTTTTTCAGAATTACGATCATATGGTTCACTGTAAAGTCACGGATCGTATCATCAAGCCTGTAATTTCCTACACTACATTTTGGGTCACTGAAAGTGATATCACAACAGCTGCGGTAGTTAACACAGAAGCTTGCTTGCCCTGCTAGATCATTATGGCACACGCCTTCAGTGGAAACGACCGGGCAGCCATCACACTTTATTAAGGGGCTGCTTATATATCTGAGTTCAATTTATTGATTCAACATCGGTACTTGAGTAGGTAAAGCTAAACCTTCATTAAGCCACATTCTAATAACGTCACCACCATGTTAGTGCAAGTAACTATTTGACAGACGAGACATTTATACATAAACAGTGTGGGTAAGAAACATCAGAGATATTTTTTTAACTCGTGTCAAACTGTTAAAGACTTAACGATAAGGTACATATTTCATGTCAAAAATGGAGAATTTTACTGATGAATCACCAGACCAGACATAGTAAAGTAAAGTTTGTCCCACTATACGCCATGTAGGCGTTTGGGGTGAGTGGAGGTATAGCTCCTCTCTTCCTTTACCTAGGCACTAGATGGGGGTGAGTGGTCAGCATCACGCCCCGGCCGGCTTTACCCCCGGGAAAGGACCCCGGTACCCATTGTAGAGGAGGCTGGGTGGGCCCCAGAGCCGGTCTGGACGCAGAGGCTAGAGGAAAAATCCTCTGCCCCCATCGGGAATCGAACCCCGGTCGTCCAGCCCGTAGCTAGTCACTATACTGACTGAGCTATCCCGGCTCATACCAGACCAGACATAAGACATACGTAATTAAGTAGGTCTTACTTAGCGACACAGGGAGGCCGAACGTACGACACGTGACGACCTAGTGACAGCGTACACATAACTGTGATACAGAGACCAAAGTGATTTGGAATCTTCTTCATCACTCTTATGATAGAGGCAGTAACTACCTCTGAAACGTCGGTAAACTTTTACCACAGCCACAAACGTTCCGACGCCTAAAAAATAAAATGTTTCAAAAACTTTTTCAATTGCAAAGATGGGATTATGACACATTTATTTGAATATTCGAGAAGGTGACGAATCACACGACAACCTCAGCCTTTGCTCAGTAAACGTGTCAGACACCGGGAAGGTATCTTTTTCTTCGTGTCCATTGGCTCATCTTTTACAGAGACTTCTGAGAGATATTACAGAATGGAAAGACATTTTCTTGTCCCAAATTTAAGAAATACGGGACCTGACGATGACATATGGTTCCAAGAAGATGGTGCGAATATACCCACACTGCTCGTTCGCTAGTACGCCATCACATTTCATTCTTGCAACGATTCAATTCAATTCAATTTAATTCAATTCTTTATTACTTGTGTGCTGTATCAACAACCTGACGATAACAACAATAATAATGAATTTCAAAATGGGCACTTCTTGTAGCATGGATGGAAATTATTATACATGGGTTCGAAATTTTTGTAGTTTGTGGGTGTAAAATGGATTCATCTGGCTCAACACAGAATTCTTGGAAAATCATTGCGAACATAGCCACTGACCACTGGTCTCTACGAAAGGCGAAGGACTACGCTTCACAAATTTAACAATAATAATTAGATTTATTTGTGTGTTTGACAGCAACCAATCACAACAAAGTACAGCATAAAATAATATAAGAACAATAAAAATAAACAAATTTACTCGCGAGACCAAATAATAATAACAATAGTGCGTATGCAAAGACGTGAAACAGTTCAATCAATTTAAATGCGTGCAATAGCTTCCACACCATTCACTCGATGGTCATCGTCGACAGCATTCCGAGGCACGACCCATCAAGCGGAAACTGCATCCAGTGAGCGTCACATTCCACGCCATCCAACGCAGATGACCGATACACTGCTGCTCCCTTAAAATCAACACGCAGATAATTTCTGGTACACAGTCATGGACACAGGTGACGGGGTTCTGTTAATGGCGGATATACCAGCCAATCAGCATACGGCCAGGTTGACACAGAACGCATTATGTCAGCTGTTCGGCCTTCACCGCTCTCATACCATTAATTTTACATTACCTGATTTTTCATTCTTTCTCATTAACCAAACAGCCAAATAACTACCCCTGTACACCTATGCAACAACTAAACACTTATCAGTGGCTTCAAGAAATTCTAAATTGTAAACAACGGGACCATTTGTAATACTTCACACTTAGCTCAAGGCTGGGATGACCGATTCATAACAACACGGAAAGTAAAAAGTTCAAAATAAACTACATTAAATCACAGATGTTAAGTACTTAACCTAAGCGCGTTGAAGGGTTCTCAACCGAGTAGCTAAAATACGAAGGATCACCACTGAAAAACCGTCCGGATCCTGGACTGAAATCCACCTTACGGGGGTGAACGGGGCGAGGACAGGCAATTATCCTACAATACATCGACCCTGACGATGGAGACAACGACTCCGAATGATCGGTCTCGAAGCCTTCTTTCAAGCTGCTAGACACTCGACAAAATCTTAATACATTCATTCCCAGTCAAAACTTCGTAAATTCCACAGTTAATCTTACCTTAAAATCTAATATCTCCATAAGCATTCAACAAAAAATGCAACACAACAGATTATAAAAAAATAAAAATAAAAAATAACCATGTAAGTAGAAAAATTTCCTATCAAACTTACAAACATATGTTCCAATGCCAATATCGATCGAACGTCGATGAGATGGTTACTTACTCGTAGTTTCAATCAATCCACACACACACACATCATGCATCACAGACGCTATGCAACATAAACAGTTCAAAAACAGCTTTAGGTACACCGACAGCCCTTATTTCTATTTAAGTACACCTTCGGCATGGGTCCCAAGTAGCTCGTATTAACCATGACTTGTAAACGTCATAAAATCGTGCCATCTATTGGCATTTACAGTGAACTTTCCCCTCGATGACGTTTCTTTTCGTGACGAATTTGGCACTTTTATTGTTACGCGTCGTAGCTTGTGGTAATATTTGTTCTATTAAGTTTCTCGCCATGTGTCAGCCATGTTGATTCGTGTCATGGGACAAAGGTTCGGCACGTATTGCGTACGTCGTGTAACTGCCTTCTTGGTTATGGTCGCCGAATGCGGATTTTATTTCGCAAAACATTTAATATGTGATTAATTATACACAACCAAATGCCAGACTCCCATCTTTAAACGAACACTTGATTCTCCAATGTCCGGTGAAGTGCGAAATATGTGTATCAGAGTTTTTACAACAGAACTGTACTTGTCGAAG
Organism: Zootermopsis nevadensis; assembly: GCF_977971745.1. Taxonomy (NCBI): domain Eukaryota; kingdom Metazoa; phylum Arthropoda; class Insecta; order Blattodea; family Termopsidae; genus Zootermopsis; species Zootermopsis nevadensis. The sequence goes on from NW_028259143.1 coordinate 3,692,903, forward strand.
AGTCCGCGGATGGCAGCCAGGTTCGATTTTCCGATTAAACGAGTTGTAAGCAAGCTGTCCCGTTGCAACGCGCCTGATGAACGGTCGACACCAGCCAGCCAGCCAGCCTCTTGTTACACAATGGGACAACGGCTGGACTACACACTGAGTTTCTATCATATCACGTTAAAAAGACACATTGTTACACCAACAATGCAGTTTAATACAGCCCCCGACCAACACTCTCCTTTGTATTTTTGAGTTTTCCGTACTAAAACTACATGATCATCGCCAGACACAATGTTGGTGAAACAAATGTAAACGGGTTCAATCACGAATAAAGATGTTCTTGAAATATTAAGCATGGAATGTACACATCATTGACGAATGAAACAAAATTTAGGTGATGGCTGTTTTCTGAGATTGGCACAGCGGAATTTTGTACGTACTAACAAATGTCTGACGGATTATTATTATTATTATTATTATTATTATTATTTAGTGTTCTGTCTGACGACAGGTCCTTATGAACAGGATCCTTCCATCCTTTTCTCGGACTGGGACCTGTTCATATACGTTCTTGGCAGATGATCCAGAAGTGGTTTGCCATTGCCTTCTTCTGTGTGTGAATGGATGCCACGGAGAAACCGGGAAAGCCCCCGGAGGAAAACTCCGTGTTGCCTAGACCACGGCCTTGCCCAACACAAGTTATAAATTCGGGCACCGCCGGGAATCGAACCCGAGACCCCAGGATTACAAAGCCAGCGTTCTAACCGCTAGACCACCTCATCTTATTATTATTTAGTGTTCTGTCTGACGACAGGTCCATATGAACAGGATCCTTCCATCCTTTTCTCGGACTGGGACCTGTTCATATACGTTCTTGGCAGATGATCCAGAAGTGGTTTGCCATTCCCTTCTTCTGTGTGTGAATGGAGTAATTGTTGGGATGCCACGGAGGAAAACTCCGTGTTGCCTAGACCACGGCCTTGCCCAACACAAGTTATAAAATCGGGCACCGCCGGGAATCGAATCCGAGACCCCCAGGATTACAAGGCCAGCGTTCTAACCGCTAGACCACCGTGGCAGTCTGACGGATACATTAACTTAATTATCAGGGTGATTAATGTCCTTGCATTATTTCTAAAAACCTTAATTTATTACACGTAAAATAAGGACCATACAAAATAAATATCAGTCTGCTTAAAGTTCCCCTGTCCAACTCAAAAAAGAGTGCTTGCATGTCTACATTGTTACATCCCAATAAGTTATAAAGCCCTAAATTATAGACTTCTTTGTTGCATGAAACTCGTGGTTACATGAATAATACGTCCATTATTAGGGTAGCAATACGCCAAGATGAAAACTAAATTGGAGGATGAAGCATAACAATTGTGTTCACAAAAGCGTACAGTTATTGGTGACACATTTCACGGTGTATTTATTTTCGGAGTGCAGACAGTGTACAGTTAACTCAGGAAAACTTGTTCTTTTTATAACAGAATCTCAAACTTCATCACGACCTGGTGGGTTAAAGATACATATTTATTTTCTTCGATGTACAGAACAGATTTCCTCCTTTAAAAATCAGACATGTTGAAATTACAATAATGGGAAAAGTCCTGTCATATGTACCACAATTTGCTTTATTAACTGAAATAAACAAGGATGGATTTTAGTTTAACAAAAACATATCTTCTCATGCTTAGTCTTGGATTTGGTTTGGCTGGTGACAGAATTCAAAAGGTAAAGAAAACGTACTTCGTCCTACAAAGAAAACTACCACAAAACCTGACTTCTTGTTTGTAAAATACTTCAAACAGATCCACAACTACCTCTGTCACGGATTCACAAACAGTTATAGACGATTCCCCTTATCACAACGTTTAGCCTACGCGCAAGACACTGTTGATGCAGAAGTTGCCGCTGCAGGTAGGCGTTTAATAACTGTGATTAGTTTATTTTATCAAACAAAAATACGCAGAGTAAATCAGAACAAATAATCACATTTCACACACTGTAAATGACAGTTTAGAACCTGAAATTGTGATGGGTGAAAATTGCGAAGCAAAATCAATTGTTCTATCCTAAATTAAATATGCATTTCTCTCGACAACGTAACCACAGGATGTTATTTAAAGTAACACGTGTAATTTCGAAGCCTATATACATAATGATTCCTCAAAGTTCTTGGTTCTAACTTTAACACAGTATTTAGCATAATTTTAATTAAATTAACCATAAAAATATACTCAAAATCAATGTCAATATTTCGGATGCATAATTTCGAAAAAAAAATTGTATTACGTTATAAAACGAATATTACAACTTCATACATGCTCTCCTCTCTCCAAATGGCACATCAATTAGCAGGAATTTTCATGGTGTGTTATGAAATGTTAACATTTACATGACGGGCACTTAAAATTAAATAAATGATTATCACATGATTTCAGATTGATTGATCGGATACGGTATTCGTGTGAAATACGCAATTAAGTGCATGAGCCAAGGAACAAATGACTTGTTGGATTTTCTTCAGGCACAATCATCTGTACGCTCGCTGACTGCACAGCGTACTGGCAACGACTCTCACGTAATGGGAATGTGTCTGGAAGACAAACACGCAATAAGGGAGCAATGACTTCTAAAATTGTCATACACGAAACTGGTTTCATGTCGTGCACAAGAAGACCGCCCTATTTTTCTCTTAAATAATGGAAACAAAATATATAATCCTTCAGCCATAAAAAAACATACCATGACATATGGGATACATAAATTGAAAATATGAAATTGTAACTTTTGGATGCAGTACTTAACTAGTGCAACGGCCTGTAATTACACACTTGATCTGACATTTGGGAAGTGTCCTTAGCATGCAATTACTCCTTATTTCCCAGCAAATTTATAATAAAAATAATTGACGGGTCACTTTATAATTTACGTTTTAGCCTGTAATGCCGTTGTAACGATACACAGTCATGAATCACGAAAGAAAAATCCCCCCAAATCCCCCTCAGCCCACTGCCTGTGCACGATGTGCGTTTCTAGAAGCAGCCGCTAGTCGGCGCAAGATTTCGAACATTTAAAATTTTCGGATATTTTTAACTACGTATAATGCTTAACGGGAAACTGCAAAATGACGAACTCAAAAATCTGTACTCCCCCCCAAAATATTGTCGGGGTGATTAAGTCGAGAAGAATGAGATGGGCTGGGCATGTAGCGCGCATGGATGGGACAAGAAGTGTGCACCGAGAAGCCTGAGGAGAAAAGACCTCTGGGGAGACCTAGACGTAGATGGGAGGATAATCTCAGGCGGGATCTATGGGAGATAGGAGTTGAAGGAGACTGGATTTTGTTAGCCCAGGACAGGGTCCGGTGGAGGGCTTTCGTTAATTCGGTGATAAACCATCGGGTTCGGTAAGCCATCTAGTTAGTTAGTTATAAAGCTTAACGAAACAAATACTCGAGTCTTTAAGTGACGTGACAATCATGACTAATTGTATAATGGAGAAGAAACAGTTTCAACTATCCCATTAATGACCTACCAACTTTCTTCCAGAGAACTACTGTTCGTAAGAGCTGGTCTAATTTAACAGAATTCTTAACAAACTGAAATAGCATTTCAATAAATTTCCCTCATTTAATATCTGTCCGCTAGTTCACAAAAATGGAGAATGTGGCGCTGGGGGCTCGATCAGGTTAAAAGCCACTGACGTATATCGGGTATGTGTAAGGGAGGTTGACCGCCATCAAATGACGAGGATACTTGCAAAGGAAATGATCATATTATGTATAAACACACGCACGAGCGCGGAAGCAACGCACATTCCACTGTATCACGTGACCAGACTCGAACAAGGCCTGTCACTTGAATGTATAATGTTTCAGTGCGCTGTGTTGTTAAGCTAATGGAAGTAAGCTCACGCACGCGCAGAATTACTCATACGCAGCCCGGCTTCTTTGACGCACACAGACAGTATCAAGGTTAAAACTAGTTACAGACAATGATTTTTCTTTTCATTTATTGAGTTATTAACAGGCTCCGAACTGCATCTTACCTGCGTAAGAACAAAATTATCAATACGAAACGTTCTGAAAGTTTCTATCTACATCATGTACTTCAGTGTAATGCAACAAATAAGATATTTATTATATATTAAATTTTGTCCGTCTAATCACAATAATTCTTATTAAATATTAAAAATATTACAATAATTAACATTTAAAATATTTAAAATATTAAATGATGTTCTTTATCGAAATATTCGATTTACATTATACCATATTTTAAATGTTAATTATTGTAATATTTTAATATTTAATAAGAATTATTGTGATCAGACGGACAAAATTTAAACAATATATATTTATTATATCACAATATGACGCAACTTTACCATCTTAAGATATTTATTTTTAGACTTCGTATATTTTGCAATTAAGCAAACATGAGTATTGATTTTTATTTTAAATTGTTGCATTGTCAAATTTTTCAACAAAAATGTTTTTTTTAGTGCTAACACAGATTGTCCCGTCACTGTTCACGAGAAATTGTCTGGTAGAGTTTTTAAGTGATCGCAGCCCTTGGTACAAGATTTAGATTTCTTGCATGGGCGCATTGTACTTTATATTTTCACTTATTACGCCATTTACCGCCCTTAATAAATTTGATGACAAATGATATTTTTAAAAGTTCTACCAAAAATGCTTGCTTACGTTTCAGAGAAACCCTCTTTACATCTTCAGGGCTGAGTTGAGTCCTGAAGATGGGGTTTCTTGCAAACTTTTCGCGAGGCAAAAATTTGTGGTGTGCAGCCAATATGTATATGACAAATCGGGGTGTGCCGGAACATTGATATAAACCATCATATTTAGGCCTAATCTTCTAAGTACAGAACAAAACCTACTCTGCGTGCCACATTCTGAAAACCGCTTAAATTCTTCACAACGCACAGAACAGAGACGCAGACAGGACATGTTCAGTTGTAAATAAAACAGCATAAATAAGACACGCTATGCTGTTGTACAGTAGCTAATTACTTGTAGACTCAACGTAGCGTAGAACGTAGAAAGGCGATGGACAAATACGATTACAAAGTACATCAACTGTTTTTATTCTCATGTAGGTCTCACTACTAAAAAAAAAATTGAAATTTGAAATTTAAATTCGCAACACATACACGAATGTCTGTTACGAAATTAAGCTTAAAATATGAATATGTGAACTGTTCATGAAAGCTATTTTTATAGGAGTATTCATTCACTTGCGTACTCTATACTAAAAAGAACGTCATTAAAAATTACCTCGTACTAGTCAATTAATATTTACATAGTGAAATAGTTACCAGCGCGCAACTGAGAAAAAATAATTATAACGTACATCAATAATAATCTAAAAATGCCAAATTAAACGTACTGATGTCTACCTCAGCGGATTCTTAGTAATCAAATAATGTAAAGCCGCGGAATTTCAGTTTTTCACGGCGATGTGAACACAGTCTGTGGTACCGGGTAGGATTCTTGGTTCTATGCCCGTGTTTTGGAGAAACATACTGCCACCATCTTCAACACCATGTTTCTGCCACTCTTGTTTTTTAAGAAGACAACAAGCCCCTTCGATATGTCGGTAGTTTTTATCGCTTCGACACAGCAAACTGCGTGATACATGTTAATACATTAGATTAGATATAAAAACTACTTAAATAAATTGATTTTAAGAGAGTCGAAAATATATTTGTGAAATGACTGATAATTAACTGGACAGGTGTGCCACTGTTCAGGCAGTTAGACGCCAGAGCTCAATGCACCATCGCCCTGACCAAGCTGCTCATTATCACGCCCTCGGTACTAAGTAAGGGACTTACTTAATCTCTGACCCGACCCTTGGCTGATCTCGGAACAAAATTAGTTCATTCCAGTTTTTATTACCTGGATACTTCCATTATAAGTTGAGACAGTTGAAGTGACAGTTCCGTCCTCCACAACGCAGACCACTGGTTGAGAACCTACGCTGGTCTGTTCCAAACGTTTCTGTATCCGGCAGATATGAGAATCGACTGCTCCATACCAATTAAATGCGCCTGCCAATTAGCACAAGTAGAAACATAACACAACCCCCCTTCACCCGCTTTCCTCTTCTCCAGATAAGTTAAGTTTTTTTCTTTGTTTCCCTTTCAATGTCTCTACCAGCAAGTATTCCACTACTAGCGTTCGTCAAAACACACGCCAATTACGAGATTCGTTTTCCGCAATATAAACACAGGAAATACGTAGTGCATACTCTATTATTATATTTATTTATCAGTGCTGCAAATTGATTCTATTAAGGAACCTATACAGACCATGCAAATACAACTAATTGCAATTTGTGACAACTTGTAACGGTCTTGATTTTATCTTCAACGGTACATCGCGTTCAAGCAAAGGAAATTCAAAAAATAACATAAGTTACGAATAAATACCTACTTTTTCAATGAACTAATATTATTTCATATTATTATTTTTTTATTATTATTTAATGTTCTGTCTGACGTCAGGTCCATATGAACAGGATCCTTCCATCCTCTGTTCATATACGTTCTTGGCAGATGATCCAGAAGTGGTTTGCCATTGCCTTCTTCTGTGTGTGAATGGAGTAATTGTTGGGATGCCACGGAGGAAAACTCCGTGTTGCCTAGACCACGGCCTCGCCCAACACAAGTTATAAATTCGGGCACCGCCGGGAATCGAACCCGAGACCCCCCAGGATTACAAGGCCAGCGTTCTAACCGCTAGACCACCGTGGCGGCCATTATTTCATATAGGTTAGTATAATTATTATTCAAAGTTTGTCTTGTTTTTAAGTTCTGTCCTTTTCTTTTAGCAACTGCTAAGACTTAGAATCTCTACTCGGTTCCTCAGAGACTTTTCTATGTACAATTTTGTCTCTTCTATTACAAAATTAGTTGCCACCTGCCAAACGCGAGTCAGCAGCTGTTTTCTACAGGGACTCAACACAAAAATAGTTTCTCTCATTCACCTTTTACAACCACCACGACACTTTTCAATCTATTCAGTATTAATTATTTTCAGTATAAATTTGCATTCCTTCCCGTCTCGTTTCTTAGTCATAACTCTGATCTGTGACGTTGGAATAATCGTTATCTTTTAAATTATATCCATTGCCCTGATTCTGTGTACTGTCTGCGTGCATTTGATTTGAAATAGTGCCTACTTTGTAACTAACCTTTGGGCTGTTTCGTGAGCATATAAATAAATAATTTAATATAAATATTCTTCAGGGCCTTAAATACTAAAATCTCGTAACCATTCAGCTCAGACAGCGTCAACGAAACACAGTCTTCAGCTACGTATTCAAAACCAAAGTAAAAGTTCTGAAGGAAGAGAATGTCCGAAACAGAAGGAAAGAAACCGAAGACAATGAAAATTGTACACCGAAGCCCCATTACTGTAATTGTGGCCTACTTTCGTCTAGAATTGCCAAGGTGTTTGGCTGTTGGTAAAGAATTATGAAGTTCCTCATTATGCAATTTTATCCTTTCTCCTGTCAGTTTCGTTCTCTTGTATTTAAGTAATCTCTTCAGGAAGCGCTTTCTTCTAAAAACCCTTTCAATTTTCGCTTTCAAACAGCAACCAAGTTTCACACCCATACTTTAATTACATACATGAATTATTTAAAATTTTATCATCCAAAGTAAGAAACCCAGGCACACATCTGTTATGCCACGACGTAAACCACATTTCGGACATTAAAACTAAAAGTTCAGTACCGGTCTAAAACCAGTTGACCAATCGACCCTACCTTATCTGCTTTCCTTTCGAAACTTCCCCTTTCACAGACCGCGAGGCGGAATGTAGGGTTTGACCTTGAGCTCCTATCGCACACAAGGAAGGTTACTCGAGCGTGTTTGATAGACCTGGAGGACCTTCGGGTTCTCCTCCAAGACTGAGACGGTTCGTTACATTCTTCAAATTACAAATTGTTTCACTGTTAATTCCCAGGAACAGAATAATTAAGAGTTGGCTCCTATCCCTTTACCAGAAAACCGGGTGTGTGTGTGTCCTAATATACGAATCGCTGACAAACCTTTAAAAACACGGAAAGGAATATAACAAGAAACAAGAAAATGTGTTCACAATGGCATCGATAAACACAGAGAGAAGCTAAATTCTGCGGTGTCGGGAAATTTCACGTTTCACTCAAACAAAGAAGCATCACGAAGCGTTTCACGTCGTTGATACAATACAAATAATTAAAAATTAATTAAGATATTGTTACTTACACTACTATAACATCTAATGGTTACAATGAAAGTAGACAAAAATAAAATAAGTGATAATTATCGGCTAATAATAACCAGTACGTCATGGCACATAAAGCCAACTTTATATTCGTATATAAAAGGATGCAGGTTATGACTGGCTGTAACCAGGTTCCGAATAATGACGCTAGATAGCAGAATGTTCTATTTTCTTACGTGCTTCATCTTCAGTTGTAAAACGACAAAGGACAGCAGAGATAACCACTCTCCGTTGATTTTCGAAAGGCCTTTATCAACTGTACTAACATATTATTAAAACATACGAATTTACTGACAATGGAGAGAGCGTGTGTGGTTATGATTACGCAATCTCAGGTTTCGTGGTTCCCACACGTAATTAATTTCTCGCCGAAATTCCAACAGACCTAAAAACATTAAAATGAAGTCCTTGATTTATTTTAAAATAATCATAACATCGGCTCTATAGACTTTCTCGGAATATGATACAAAGATTCAATAAATGATGTATTTCAGAGCATCTCATCTGCTAGTCTACAATACTTCTATTTCCTCTCATGGAAATTCAAATATTCGGCAAGTCTTTTATCCTTGGGAAAGAATCAACGAGTTTCGTAGTCACCTTTAGGTAACCCCATTCTATCATTTTTATTTCAGACAATACCATATGCAGAGACATAATAAACACGGTTACATATGACACATGGACACGAGCCATAAATTCCCTGTAAGATCATACAACGACGTTCACGCCACAATCGAAAATCCTCCCAGCTGTAAACTGATAAACTAAAGATTAAAACTGTTTACGACTTATAATTTCAACTGTTGTTCTGTAATCCTATTGGTGTAAGCAAATAAGAAGAACTTAGACGCTCACTTAAGTGAAGAATACAAACTGAGAGGTTTGCGAACAGGAAGACGTAGACAATATTTTAATAATTTCATGAGGAATAAAGAATAACTTAATCAGGTACCATGAAATACGCACGAGGATTTATAAATTCGAAGGCAATTTTGGTTGCAAAGCCTGAAGGTAACAGACAACCCTGAAACCTAGGAGTAGATGGAAGGACACACGAAAATGGATCTCAATGAAACAGGGTTACAGTGTGTGGCCTCAGGACACAGACCAGAGGTGGTATCATGCAAAGATGACAATAAACCTTCGAGTTCCGTAAATGAGATGAATTTATTGATTACCTGAGCGATTATAATTTTCTCAAAAGACGCTCTGCCCCATGCAGTTTGTTAATTAATATTACGCGACTATTTGCCTAAGCGACCTCTTACCGAATATAGGCTTGCTGACTGTGGTTTTTATTTATATGATAGGCAACACGGCACAGTTCATAGTCGATCCATCGCAACTGGAAGACCAATAGGTCGAACCAAGCCGGTCAAAAGGATATTGTACTTGAGTGGATTCTAGAGGTGAAAGGCACAAAGAAAGTGGCTGTTCCATTCTGGATATGGCAGACCACAGCAGCAATCAAATGGGAGAAAGTGGGGGAAAAAAATCCTCCTGCCAGGATAGGATCATAGGATCAGACCGCCGAATGTCCCCTGAAACGACATAACATTTCGTGAACAAACATACATACCCCCTACGGGTTATGCGTCTCTGTATAAACCCGTGTATCTTCAAATCCACCAATGAGATTCAGCAATGAAACATTTCGACGAAATTAGGGCACAAAACATGTACCAAAAGAGACCACTGATAATCTTAGAAGGATCCTAAATAACAGTTTGAGCAGAATCAAGAGTTCGCCTTACTCAGAAACAATACAACTTCTGCTTTAATTGGAGAAGTAGAACAAATGCCCATTCAAATTAAGTCTCCTAGAGTCTTCTCATTACTTCGCAGTTAGGTCACACAAAGGCTCGCCGTTTGAGGCATGAATACGTTTGTTGCTAAGCAAGTCTTGATCTTCTACAGGGGGCAATGTCGTCCGGAGGGGGAAAAAAAAGTCTGTGTGACATCCCGAACAGATTATAAATATAAAAGTTTAATGCAAACATGTGTGAAAAAATTTGTTTATCGAATGGAATGCTTATATGACGTGGTTCAAATAAACAAAGAATTTGTGCCCCAAGCCTCATCACAAGACCCCTGTGACTGTGACACGTTTCCTTCGACTCGCTGCATTCATCTTACCACATAACCGACACAGTAAATACTAATAAAATTTTCTGAGGACGTCAGTGAACCGGGAAAAATCTACAGCATTAAGGCTGTAAACTATGAGAATCCCGAGCCTGTCACCGTGTATTCTGATTGGTGATCATGGGTTCCCATCGCCCCCTCCGAATTTCGGCAGTTTCAGGTTATCACGGAGGCAAATATGAAGGTCAACGTCGAGATGGCGGAGTCCCTCAGAAGTTAACAGATTTCCCGCTTTTATGCAACCCTAAGGTTCATTACCGTGTAAATGGCCAAGTAATTGTCCCTAACCTGAACCAGAAATTCATCGAACATCCTCACACCCTTTAATATCATTTTTAATAACATATGTTTGTGTTCTTACGTATCTCAAGTCTCCTCCCTTCTGCTTTTCCGACTAAAATGCTGTACCATATATGCTACACGCCCAGCCAATCGCCATAAACTATATATATATATATATATATATATATATTTATTTAGTGTTCTGTCTGACGACAGGTCCATATGAACAGGATCCTTCCATCCTTTTCTCGGACTGGGACCTGTTCATATACGTTCTTGGCAGATGATCCAGAAGTGGTTTGCCATTGCCTTCTTCTGTGTGTGTGAATGGAGTAATTGTTGGGATGCCACGGAGGAAAACTCCGTGTTGCCTAGACCACGGCCTTGCCCAACACAAGTTATAAATTCGGGCACCGCCGGGAATCGAACCCGAGACCCCCAGGATTACAAGGCCAGCGTTCTAACCGCTAGACCACCGTGGCGGATCATAAACTATACGACGAAATAAATTAATGCTTCTTTTTCGCTGAAGCAGTCAAATTCTTGGACTGAATACCGTTCAAAGTGTACTGATATTCCAACACGCTCGTAATTCTGGACAGAACAAAACACGGAAGCCATGTTTATATTAGTGTACAGACTCGGTCAAGAGAATGCGATCTGGCAACGCTGCATACTATTACAACAAGGAATTTTTTTATTCACGTCATGAACTAGCATATCTCACTACGACTGGGGCAGTGGGATATCCCAGCTCACTGGCCGAGCGACTGGCGCGAAGTGGTTTCACAACCTGCACTACCGCTCCATTATGTACAGTAAGATTCTGTTAAAAATCGTATCTTGTTAACATCACTACCAGTGCGTGCACTGAGACACCACGCGTCTGAATTCGGAGGCCTGGTTGCCTCTCTGGAACGCGCTTTTCGATTCAACGATAACATATTTCTGGCTTTATACATTCTTTATTGAAATCGAAAAACATGCAGATAAAAAGTTTATGTCAGGTACAGACTGCTTCATTGTATGATACGTATAAATCTATATTAACATTCACGCCTGTACAAAGTAAGACAATTTACTTGAAAGAGTAAAAGAATAACTCGTAGGTTAAATTATGTATCGGTTTCTTAAGATGACGTAACAGGAGGAAAATCGCGTAATGAGAAGTACCATAACTGGCACTCATCACCAAAGAGCCCTATAATTAGGGCGACATAATCCAGAATGTTGAAATGGCAGCAACACGTAACATGCGCTGAAGCATTGCAAAATTGATCCGTTCTGCGCACTACCTGGTCGATCCTACGAAGAGCCACGGGCCAAATGAGACCATCGTCAAACGAACTCCTGACATATGACGGTCGGTAGATTATTCAACGACGCGCTTATTTAGCATTGAATGATATATCGTCGCTTAATTTGGAATGATTGTAGAAAAAAAGAAGAGATATAGCTTGTAGAGGACATACATCGCCCGATTCCAACTACAACATCTTGAATCAGAAGTCTTGCGCTTAAATCAACTACTTTGGTTTCTATATAACCCCGTCGTATACCAGTATCAATTAACCGACTAATTTACTCCAGGGAGCAGTGCCCTTCTTGAAAAGTTCAGTAGCCAAAAAATTATATGGAACTACTCAGCAACTCAATCTGTGTTATTCCTTTACAGGTAAAATTATAATTCTGCATATTTGACGACGGCAGATTACACTTAAAATTATTCAGTCAGGAATTTTCCATTGCATATTCTTTAAAACCCACGACAAAGACTAACTCTATCTAAGGGACCCAACAGAGTAGGTACCTCTCACCTGAAGACGGAGACAGAACCAGCCTCCGAAACGTCGTGGGTTTTAAAAGAATAGACGATGGAATGAATAATTTTAAGTATATAATTCTGCATGTTTCAATCTTCAAGTTTTTGATACCAGCCGGAAGACAAAAGGTTATGAAATGCAATATACCCATTAGAATCTATAATTTAGGTTTTCAAGTCAAAGAGATTTAATGATACTGAAGGCAAGTGAGCAGCATCCTAACTTAAGTGTCAGATCCAGTAAATGCATTAACTCTGGTGCTGTTAGAACACACGTAACGGTATCCTGGCAACTTCAGGCAATAATTACTCTGCAATGCAGCACTCGTGGGTCCGCCATGATCATTTCCCCTAAGATTACAGCGTGAAATCCGTGAACATATAATTGAATCTGAAACTTCGACATATTCCTCCTACCTGAACTGAAAGTTGATGCTCGGTCAGTGCCATGAACTTGTTCTTCAACATTTACTTCGCCACTGACGTACTCAGTGCAGGAACACTCATTCATTCAACCTTGTTTATTTTGGTAAGATTTCAGGTTCTAACGGAGGCGATTATTAAGATGACTGTCTTCTGTGATAGACATTACAGGACCGATTTATACAACAATCCTCAGGCCCTGATGATGGAGGCAAACAATACTTTCGAAACGTCAACCACACTACACATCCCATAAGACAGGCATCTCCCTTGTTCATCTTGTTCTGTAGAGAATAGTTAAAATAAATCCGAGGACCTGCCTGTCTAGTGATGTAATTCTAACGCCGAAATTGTCAAATGAACGTAAGCCTAACAAAATTTAAGACTACCGTTTTCTTAAAATATTTTCCACATTTAATTTTTAGTGGGCATAAAATATCGTGTTGAAAAGCCTGTTATTAAAGTACGAAAACGTAATTTATGACGTTATACCAAGGATATTTCGTTATGAAAGCTTCATTTACAACAAAATGCAATACAAGTTCTGACGTCTCGATGCCAAAGATTCTACAGAGACGTTAAAAAAAAAGTAACTTAACTTCTGTAACGGTAACATCACTGACACTTTCAACTGTCCGTATTTTCGGATAAAATTTGTTCCACTTGTCATCCTAGACGTCACATCACAGCAAATAATTTTGGTTTCCTCCGGACTGTCTTTCAGGTTGAATAATAAAATTCATCCAAGCCAGATTAACACTTCAGATCACAGTGACAACTATAATTGCAAGACTTGAGGTTCTCACAGCGGTGAGTATGAAGATTTCCGTCTTCTGGGTTGTTGCGCTGTGTAGTCTGGTCGATGTTTACCAACGTTTCAGAGGTCATACTGCCTCCTTCATCAGGGCGATGAAGATTTCTGTCTTCTGGGTTGTTGCGCTTTGTAGTCTGGTCGATGTTAACCAACGTTTCAGAGGTCATACTGCCTCCTTCATCAGGGCGATGAAGATTTCCGTCTTCTGGGTTGTTGCGCTGTGTAGTCTGGTCGGTGTTAACCAACGTTTCAGAGGTCATACTGCCTCCGTCATCAGAGTATGAAGATTTCTGTCTTCTGGGTTGTTGCGCTGTGTAGTCTGGTCGATGTTAACCAACGTTTCAGAGGTCATACTGCCTCCATCATCAGAGTATGAAGATTTCTGTCTTCTGGGTTGTTGCGCTGTGTAGTCTGGTCTATGTTTACCAACGTTTCAGAGGTCATACTGCCTCCTTCATCAGGGCGATGAAGATTTCTGTCTTCTGGGTTGTTGCGCTTTGTAGTCTGGTCGATGTTAACCAACGTTTCAGAGGTCATACTGCCTCCTTCATCAGGGCGATGAAGATTTCCGTCTTCTGGGTTGTTGCGCAACAACCCAGAAGACAGAAATATTCATACTCATCGCCCTGATGAAGGAGGCAGTATGACCTCTGAAACGTTGGTTAACATCGACCAGACTACACAGCGCAACAACCCAGAAGACAGAAATCTTCAACTATAACTGCCACCTGCTTTAAACTCAGTAACTATGAGTTTGATATTATCCTCAGACTAAGCAGCTATTATTTCCCTGAACAACATTAACCAAGTGACATTACTAAAGGAGATATTCTGTGTTTGAGGTAGAACCTATGCGGCTGTTAGAAATTTCGTCTTTCATATTTTATTGGGTCTTTCATGAACAGTTTACAGGAATGTTTCATTCAAACACGTGTAATACAGCCGTTTGTTGAAAAACATTCGTCATGCAACTTTGCACACACAAACAATGCCTTCTAATCTACAAACTGTCTTCATCTGACTTCGGCTAGGCTTAATTAAGACGGTATTTCCTACAACTTCTTACGTAATCAGCCAGTCAAACAGACTCGAGACAACACCACAAGGCAAGTTATGTACTATAATAATGTACGTGACCATGGTAACCAAAGGACTTTGGGGATTTTCCACCAAGTAACTTCCGAGCGCAAAAACGCAAGATGGTCTTCACGTACAGTGCCCCCCCCCCCCCCCCCCGGGATAAATGTTGTCCGGATTGAAAGAAGAATTAAATAAATCGAGAGAAAACTCCCCAATATAAATTTAATTCTAAAGAGTTTTGACGACACTTAAAATTATTCATTGTCAGGACTTTTTCCATAGTCTGTTCTTGAAAATAACGACGTTTCGGAGGATGGTTGTCTTCGAAATGTCGTGATTTTAAAGAACAGACGATGTAAAAAGTCCTGAAAATGAATAATTTTAAGTGTCCCCAATATAAAATTTTATGAAAATGTAAATCAGTTTAGGAGTCTCGAGTTCCTACATACGGACGGACAGACAAGGCACGGTGAATCTAATACGCGCATTTTTGCAAATTTCAATCGCATAACCGGTATAAAACCTAGGTGCAAGAATCAGGTAAGTCAATTTTGTTAAGTCCTTCAGGGGAAGAAATCACTTCCCCCTGTCCAGTGGTGCAAACTCACTAAATTATTTTTGGTTTTCTAGGGCCACGTAAAATATAAATGGACTTACTTCGTTCTAGCACCAAGTCATCGGTCGATTTTCTTTTCTCTCTGTACAAAAAACAGCAAAAGAACCCCCCCCCCCCCCCCCCGGTCTGGTTCTTACACTGACGCCTTCAAACTAAGATGTTCTGTGATCGTTCTATACAGTCTAATCATATTATGACGAGAAATATGAGAGTATATATTAAATAAGGATAACACTAGAGCAGTGTAAGATGTGATCTACATAAGATGGAATAATACCATGATTAGAATATGACCATGAACTGCAAAAATCCTTCTTCATGAGATTAATGTGCTTCTAGATGCTATTTGTACAGATCGAGCAGACTCCGCTAGAATTTGAGAGCTACACAGCCGTTTCCGCACAGCATGCAACAAAATTTTATCTCGTAGTAGACCGTGTTGACTCAAGGGAAAACTACAACCCATTACAGAAGCGGGAATGACGCGAGGATAAGGAGTGACTCGATAAAAACTCAAGTGGCGCCATATTTGCAGGGTAACCGAAGTACGAAATTAGACTTATTTTCCATGCTCTTTGCAGATTACGACTAAGCCCATTCCAAGTTTAGAGCCGCGTACTACCGTACAGTGTTTTGGGAGTCTGAAAACTCCTTTACAGCTGTTTCAACTTCCGGAAAAAAAATTTAACATCTCAATTGAAGTTTTATTCCCACATACGTGCAGTAACTGTCACGATTTAATAACACCTTCACTTCGTGTTTCTTCATTTATTTCGTTTTTGGTATTCTATTTACCGTTCCACATATTCTTTGATATCGATGTTTTATAAGATTACTTAATAATCGGCTTCATAACAAATTCCAGTCCCAAGTATTACTAGTTAAAATATAAAACGTATTCTGTAACTGAACTGATTGTTTTCCTGTGGATACGATATTTTTTATATAAAACCTTTCTAGCTGGTTCTGTAAGTAAATTATAAAACAAATATTATTTCAGAATCGATTTTTTTACAATTACTGAATGAATTATCCTCAGATCCCTATTTTATTTATTCCTGATCAACCACTGATGACCTTTCCGACTCAAGGACGTTCCTCCCTTCCCTTACTCGATAAAAATATAAAAATAAACCGCAATTATTTAGACTGCGACCGCGTACCAGCTTCTGTTTACAGTAATTAGGAATTTCAAGCACCTTGAACCCACTTGTATTCTTAGCCCGCCAACGTCGGATTCATGGCGTATAAAGACGCAGTGTTGCGTTTAACTACTAGTCTTATGCTTGACTGTATATCATTTTTGTTTATATAATTTACATGCGTGCTTACTAAAGATTACCAGAGCGAAAACATTTCCGTCACAAATGACAAACAAATCAGATTCAAAAAAAAAAAATATATACGCGCACTAGTTTGCATTTCGAGATGACTTGTGAAAAAAGAATTACAAAAACAAAGACGGCGAAAATATGTTCTGTTAGTAAAAGTATGACGAAACTCTCGTACATACGTAGCGTGAATTTCTCACTCATAATTTAAATCACAAATCTTAAACGAGGTCTGTATCATGATGTGAATCTTCTTTATCTGGAGGTACCTTTGATAAATGACCTGTTCCTACCACCACTAAGATTTAGAACACTGCTATAACTACCGCTATTAATTTCTACTCTTTCTGAACACAGTACGCAGACGTGATTTGACTCACAATTAATCCTGTGATAACAAAATCTTTAAACATACCGTAGACTCCATTCAACAAGCATCAGTCCACAGAAACGATTCGACCGCTACAACTGACAAAAACACAGACAGAACACGAATTCCGCAATTTACCAAAATCATATCTAAGTATTCATTCCGTACCTCAAAGAAAACGCCACACTTTATCATTGTACAGATCAACTAAGTTAATCATACGAAATTCACACACACACACACCAAATATGGCGTTAATTATTGTTAAAAGTAAATGGTACACACAGTTACATCTCGATTTTAACCAATGCGATCACCAGAACGGGGTAGCAGATCACATCGTAGCGTTCAACGCAACGAAAAATATTATCATGAACCTGAATATGTTAAAGTCTCCCACCATACAAATCCCACTGCTATTTCCAAACCAAACGTTTACAATGAATATCAAAGACACCACTATTCTAAACTAAACTCTTAAGTAATGAAGAAGTACGAGGTGCGATCGGAAAGTTTCAAGACTGCGCGTATAAAAACCCGTACACTTATCTCAGGTATTAAATTCATTCATCACCCTCGAAGTAGTTCCCCTGGGAGTGAACACAACGATCCCAGCGCCGCTGCCAAGCCTGGAAGCATCCCTGGAAATCTTTCTTTGTCAGCCTGTCAAGCACCATCTGCGATTCTGCCTGAATCTCTTCTATCGTCTCAAATCTCCTTCCCTTTAGCTGAATTTTCATCTTTGGGAACAGGAAGAAGTCATACGGAGCTTAGAAAGGAAGTTGGGGTCGGTTCTTGCAAGATCTTTGAGCTCCTGACAAACGAGAAGTCGATTCTGCTTCTGGTCCTCAGACAGGATGCGTCGCTTGTGGAGTTCTTCCTTTAGAATCAGCTGACAGGTCCCATAGCCTATCCCAACAATGTCGCACAAGTCGTTGATGGTACGACGTCGATCTTCGTGAATGGCCTGCCGAATCTTCGTAACATTTTCGGGCGTTGTGCTCGAAGATGGTCGTCCAGAACGCTCGTCATCATCGACAGAGGTTCGGCCATTTTTAAAACGTGAATGCCACACAAAAGTTTGTGCACGACCCATTGCGGACTCCCCAAATGCTTGCTTTAGCATTTCATAGGTTTCCGTAGCCGTTTTGGCGAGTCTTTGGCAAAATTTGATGCACACGCCATTCCGAAATCGCAGGAGGGTCGGTGTAATGCACTACCAAAACGCCCGTAACTAAGAAACAAATGCTAATTCGATGATGCCGGCTGGCACACTGATTCACTATGAATGTAGGCCGCACCCCCTAAAGGCAGAAGCTCGTACTGCATCCGGTTCGCCCGCTATTGACACAGTCTTGAAACTTTCCGATCGCACCTCGTATATGGGGAGTGAAGGTTTATCTCCACACATTCTCAGCCTGAATGGATTAGTCGTCCCGGTATTTGACTTTTGAACATGACTGTGGTTCTTGAAATTAAAATAACGCGCAGGTTACTGCACAAAATATGAGGCCTCGATTCTACACGATGGTACACATACTGCGTGAATTTAATCAACACTGTTGGTAGACTATTCATCCAATTATGAACTAAATATGGGGAAGTACGATTAAGCCCCTCAAAAAACAACAAAAAAGTACACTGACAACATCGACAGCAAATTATATAAAAAAGTTAATTCACCTGCAATGTTCTGTATCTCGTTGACGACCGAGCATCAGTTGTTTTATTACGTTTCTGCCGATGTGGATAGAAAATTATTGAAGTTTTCTTTGTTTATTCTGCCCCGTTGATACATACATATAAACTCGACGTATATATTTCGGTGTATATAACATGACGTGGTTCAACTCACGTTTATATTTTCTTCTGACGTGATTTATTAATCTCCACGCACGAATCGCTTTCGGCATTGTGTGTGCCCTGCCTGAATACATCCCTTCGCATTGTGCCTTATTTCACAAAACACACAAACTGAGAACATTGCACAAAAGCAACATTTAAGATTTTACTAAACAAAAAACAAATAATCTCGTAGTCATCTCACTGCATTTGTGAGCACGATATTAAACCCTCATACACCATAACAGATGGGAAATTTATTGATTAGCTGAGCAACTATTAGCGTCTAAAAATGACTCCACTCCACGGAGTTCTTTGCTGTTAAACGCGCCTAAAAGGAGACAAGAATGTCTGAGGTCACTTTGCAGAATTGGATTGAATACAGCAATGACCAAACGCTTAAAAATAGCGTTGTAAATACGTTCGACCACAGACAGTAACAAGTAAAGGATTGAATGACAGGTATTAAATGTTTCGGGCATGGAAAAATTTCATCCAATTGCCTTGGGCATGTTGTTAACAATACAGCACAGCAATAAATAATATGACGATGTAATTTAAATAATTGTACAAAAACCATCCTGTGAGCACCAGACACTTTGGTGCGTTTTACGTTAACCGACGTTCCTAGTTCTTGTAATATAAAACTCGAAACCCGTTCATTCTTCTCCTTAGAGCAAAAAACACGAACAGATTGGGCTGTCAAGTTAAGTGCACCCACTACACTTTATCGGATTTCAGGGTTATTTTATAAATTGAATAAAAATTTACTTGGATATTATCCATCGTCTAGTAAAATATAAAATATAAAACGTAAAACGACGTTTCGGAGATGGGACTCTATCTCCGTCTTCAGGTTCATACACAGTCCGGAGGTCCGGAGATAGGGATTAGCTCTATCTAGTGGGCCCAACTGTGTAGGAACCTGAAGACGGAGATAGAGTCCCATCTCCGAAACGTCGTTTTACGTTTTATATTTTACTAGACGATGGATAATATCCAAGTAAATTTTTATTCAATTGACTCTTCACCATCGTCAAGAAGTTTTAGATTTGTTATTTTATAAAGATTACTGATTATTTGGATTTTACGCAGCGTGGTCTGATAGACAACACAGGGACATACGCCCTGATCATGAAAACAGTACGAACTTCTGAAACGTCGATTAATTTCCACGAGACTGCACGGCGCAACCTCACAGAAGGCGGTTTACCTTCACGTCCATTGCAGTGAGAACCTTAAATCTCACACGTGTATATATATATATATATATATATATATATATATATATATATATATATATATATATGCGTGTGGTTATTAAACGACGCTGTCAGTGGCACACACTCTATAGGGTCGAATGACAGAATTATTAACAAGCAAAGAATTGGAAATCATACGGAAGACGATATCGTGGTCCAATATAAGACACTGATCCAGCATTTGTCTGGAGTGACTGAAGAAATCCATCAAGTCTCAATGAGTGTAGCCGGTGTCCGGTCCAAGATTTGAACCTGTAATCTCCACAAATACGAAGCAGGCGTACTAATCGCTCGGAAGCCGTGTCCGTTTCGGGTTTGCGATAAAATCTGCATGCAAATGACCCTGATTTAGACACCCCCATAAAGACAACTTGTTTGTGACGCAGAACTATACCGGTCCCAAGATATGACACATGATAAATTGTAAACCAGATAATTACAGGTTGCCTTCCGCATTTTATCATAAAAAAGTATTAAGAAAAAACATCTGCTTCACATTATCTGAAAGAAGGTCCAGACACGTTAACTACTGCGGGTTCACCATGAGCAAACACATTTTGTTGATAAAGCTGCTAATGTCTTCTGTTTGTGCGGGATAAATATACAGGATGTTCCAAAACTCTAGCGTAACATTTAGGAGGTTGCCGGAGATCGTAATCCATAATCGCAACTGTTTTCAAGGGCGATGTTTTTATTTTGATGTCTCTTGTTATCAATATGATCGTTTAACGGGAGCTACTCGCTGAGAGAGTTCGTAAAGTACAAACAGTTGAAGTGCAGTTATCCGACTCGGACAATAATTCCCATTACAAGGCCGGCAAGTCCCCATAACACGAACGGAAAAGCACTCGACAGAAGTACTCTGACGATTCAAAAATACCACAAAGGACAGATTTTGCTTTATTATCCACTGCAAACCATGAAATCAATTGACATAACGCAGAAACAAAATCTTTCAGTTTTATAAAAATCGACAATCACAATAATAAAAGCGACATCAGTGAACAATGTCGTAGCTAGGAAACGGTGGAGGAATTTTTTTTTTTACATTTTCTACTAAAAATGATCTCCCCAACAACTTCCTTCAGCAATGCACTGGGACTTGTGAATCACCCTGTATGTCTGTACCTCGATGACGCAGTAGAAGTGTGTGGAAAGTGCATAACATAAATCTTTGCAGTCTGAAAGTGATATGAAGGTGACTATGGTGGTATTGAAACACCGGCGATCCATAATTTTCGTTTTGTGTTTTGCATAAAATAAGTCTTTAGCAGATCGCCTTCTGAATAAGCAACTTTTAATACGTCGTGTTCCCTGTTTAACTTAATGAAATATCAGAGGCATCTCATGAACTCGATGTATCCGGTATCCTCCTTCCCTCCCCAGAACTTGGAAAAAGAAATTAATTTTGACAACTGCGACTGGTGTAAATTGGAGAGTTTAATAACAAAAGATCAAACTTCAAAAGAAATTCCGTTATTTGTTTCCAATTAAGCGAAACAGAAATTTTTAATTTTATTGGACAAAAAAATGATAAGAGGAAAGACTGTTGTGATTGTAATTCGCTACTATCAACAACACGCAGAACGCGATGTTATATCAAAATAACATTTACCAAATATCAATCGAAAAATCCTGTCGGTTGCATAACTTAAGCCAGTTCTAAAAGTAACATGGACATGTTGCTAAAGAAACATGGCTTCTATTTATTACTACCACAACACTAACAGCATTAACCTACGTTATATACGTCTTACAAGGTCACGTTTATTATTCCTAACACGAACTGTACGTGCACACAAATTTCATGCAAGATTTTGTTGTACAGGTTGTCAAAAGTAACGCTGGACCACGTATGCACGTAAAAATCATCGAAAGTCTGATGTGAAAACTTGTAAAATAAATCCGGCATGAGAGGCTGCTTTCAAAATATATTCCTCCCATCTACATCCAGGTCTTTCAAGCTGTCTCTTTCCTTCGGTCTTTCCTATCAACACGCATTTCTCACCACCTCTCCCATGCGTGCTAAATGCAAAGCCCGTCTCATCCTCGATCTATTCATAGTAATATATCCGACGAGTATAACATTCTATTCTTTAGAAAGCTTCATGAATTTGACTGTGCTGACGTCAAAACAGGTTCCAGCGAAGTGCGTTAGTGTTAACAGTTTTAAATATTAGGAATCTTCTACCACAGTTAGCAAAATGGCGTCTTCTTTCAGTAACAGCAAACATCAGAGACATCTTGAGGTGGAGAGATTGAAAACTGTACGAACGATATTTGGAAACGTTTTCTTACCGTAACAATTCCATGTGTTTAACTCCTGTGTGAACTTGTTTCATGAAAATCTTTATAATTCTAAAGCTAATTTAATAATGCGGAAGAACACAATCGAATATTTTTATTGCACCAGGTGTTCCAAAAAGATGTACACACAGCAACGACTTTAGTGGCCGCTGTCAACTGCGCCACGAGGCTAACGGTGGCCATTCTGAACACTAGATTCTCTAATTTGCTAAGCGCCAGTACTGACGTATATAATAGTTTTGTTCATTACAATGTCTTTATTTCGACAATGAGTGTGTATCAGTCTTTAGTGGGACATTCTGTGCAAGGGCGCTTTTCCAACTGTGTGACACTGGAGTAGACGTCATCCTGGTTGCTAAGCAATTGCCCATGCGAGTAGCCTTGCCGAGATTCGAACCTGTCACCTCCCGAATATAGAGCAGGAGTATTAGCTACTCAAAGACGACTTTCGGTGAAAGCTCTAACCTTGGGTCAGGGCGTTAAGAGACATATTTTTTCAGCAACCCTGTGCTGCTACTGGTCGCAGTAATATGCCAGCAACTTGTCGTAACTACTTAGTTTGGTAATGAAATGCTATAGCGTGATGATACTGCTGTTCTTGATGATTCAGCGAGTTTGCTCTGCGCTCATACAAACAACAGAAGAAAAATCAGCATATTACGTAAAGGGAACATGAGTCACTGTTTCTCTCAACAACTAACAAATTAATGGTGGCTATTCAGATATTTATACTCGGCAGATAATATTTAAACCCTTTACAGCAAAGAAATCATTTTAAGTGTATGTTTGTGACGGGAGTTGTAGGCAACATAACTTTTCAGCTTCATCGATTTATAATTCATAAATTCAGGGACAAAATTTTTTTAAACAGGTGCAAAAATTTTAAAAATATTTAAAAAATCACGATTTTTTTTGTGCAAATATTTCAATATTATATTTGAGGGCGTATTAAATTTAACGTTCATAACGCAAGCAAATTTGTTCCTCAAACTACTACGAGGTTCGTATGAGAAAGGTACGATGCATATTAATTGTAATTTGAAAGCGTTTAAAATACAAAGCCGTGTTATAGATGTCATCCTAGTATTCATCCGTAGAAACTGAGGAAAATCGCTAAATACAAATCGGAATAGCTACCTGCTAAATATCAATCAATCTTTGTCAACAACAAAATCAGAAACAAAATACTGCAAGTTCCAACAACATGACTTTCAAGAAACCAAGTTAACAAATCATCGGCGTATTTTTCCCAAAGAAATTAATTCATCATGACTACTTCAATGTTTCTGCACCGCTCCGCTAAACGCCACTGCCTTCTGTAGTCTTCACGTGTGCGTCACACATGAGGTCGTTTGGTCGTGTATAAATAATGCCTACAAATCATAGCCCAATGGAGATACAGCACATCAAATCCATGGAGTGTAATAGATTCTTTTCTTTTTTTTCGTATAAGCTATAACTTTTGCGTTTTTTCACTAACGGTTCTTTATTCCTATTAAACAAAACACCTTCCGGCTACGCGATTCAGTTGGAAAGTACAGTACAGCCAATGGCATAATACAAACCACCAGTGCAGTCGCTAAATTAGTGATTCGCTTTAGTTCCGTAGATGTATTCAATACGCACATGGGTTAAATAAAATACAGACAAAAAAAAAGTAATTTCAGTAATTAGTCATGGGTAACAATGTTGTGTAGAGTTCCGGCTGATGGAAACTATTGCAATTTTAGTTATCTGCCATCCGCATTTTAAAATAATGTGGCTTTCGTGTCGTCCATGTTTCTTCTCGTGAAATTTTGGGCAGGCACATAGGCCTACTATAAATTGTACTACAGCGTGTACCATTTAAAAAGCGATCCGATAAACAGTCACGCACTGCATAAAAAAAATTTAACTCAGAAACAGGTCCACTCCCGCGTAACAGACTCTCCTCCGTTGCCCTCAAGCCAGTTTTGTTAGGGATAGGGTTCCGTTTTAAATAGAACACCCTGTACGCTCAATCAAATTTCATGAATTTACCACTTATAAAGACACTGTGTCAACCGTATTAATGGAATGTGATAATAATCATGAATGATGAGGCGTATTCTACTGTTCTACGCCAGCACTTCCATGCAGCGTCTAATGAAAACATCCACCTCATGTGTTTGCACGTCTAACTAAGCTAACAAAGGTTCCGCTAGTTAAAAAAATTCCCCGTCTTTCGTGGAATTCTATTCACGGTATTTCTACATGACCAGCCCATTACAATAAGTAGAAGCTTAGTAGAAATTTGTTAGAACGAATGTAAAAAAAAATGAGAATATTTCCATCTGCGTAACTATTGAAACGAGGCTCAAAAACTTTTGGAATAAAGAACCATTTCAGCCGTCCATTAGAAGCTGTTATTATCAGACAGAGAAAAACGATGAATTTTTAATAGCGATCCAATTAATTCCTGAATATATGAGTGTTGGCGTTTCGGAAGAGGTCTGCATTCCCTTCGTTACATCGAGGGAACTGTTAAAACGGATCGTTACTGTGTATAACCTAACCTAACAGGCAACAGTGCTTCCATCTCTTGTCACTTGAAATTAATGACCGTGCTCAATAGCCACTAAACCACCCCCTTCCTGAAGTCGAAACAATCGCAAGTCAGAGTCGATTTTACACTCCCCTCTATCTTTTTCTTTACATTGTGTTTCGTGGCTTTATATTAGAATTAATGATGTATTTAACCCCCAAGTATCCAATCCAGTGGCACGACTGTCGATATTGCAACGCTCTGAAACAGTTTAAATCAGAAACACAGATAGCAGAATTTTACGCGTGCAACTGCACTCGGAAGTAGGGAAAACTCCAGCGACCTGGAAACCATTTGTAAATTTACACAGGGGGCATAATTAAGCCCATAAAATGTTATAAATTTATAACGACTTTACCATGATCTTTCACAACCCGAAACGTCAGTGGACGCTCTGAATGAATGGATCCACGAAATGCAAATGCAGTCGGTCTAAAGAATTAAATTTCTTTGTTTACAGACAGAATTAATATTTTTTTGCTGTTTAATCGTACATTTAGTTAGGGAAAAAATGGTGTCTATCCCATTTAAACAGCAATGACATAATCATAATCATAACCGTGACTCACCAACCAGAATATCTACTAGCGTTAACGATACGCCATAACTTTGTCCGTACAGACATTCTAACTGGGAATTTTTGGTGCTTTCAGAACGATACAAAGAGCCTCGGCTTAGCCATGTCCGTCCAGCTACAAGCACGTAACAACTAGAGAACTGCTGAGAGGAATTGTTATGAAATCTGACAGGAAAGGTTTCACTAAAATTTCTCGGACGACAATAACGGTCATTTCACATCTCCGTGAAACTCGATTCATATTTATATAAAATAAAAAAAAGGATGAAAAAACAGCTCGGCCGAGAGTTTCGTGATTTTCCTCAATTCCTCCAGACAAATTCTGGGATAGTGCTTCAAGTCAAGTCACGACCACTTCCTTCCACGTCCTTTCCAAATCACTGTTCGTGAATCATGCTATCATCCGACACTTTTTTGGTTAGACTCAGCTACTGATATTATTATTTATTATTATTATTATTATTATTTAGTGTTCTGTCTGACGACAGGTCCATATGAACAGGATCCTTCCATCCTTTTCTCGGACTGGGACCTGTTCATATACGTTCTTGGCAGATGATCCAGAAGTGGTTTGCCATTGCCTTCTTCTGTGTGTGTGAATGGAGTAATTGTTGGGATGCCACGGAGGAAAACTCCGTGTTGCCTAGACCACGGCCTTGCCCAACACAAGTTATAAATTCGGGCACCGCCGGGAATCGAACCCGAGACCCCAGGATTACAAGGCCAGCGTTCTAACCGCTAGACCACCGTGGCTATGACCAGCTACTGATACTATCGTTAAATAAAGCACGAATCATAAACAAAACACAATCATATATCCCCATCCCGTTCAAGATTCGAATCAGTCGTGGGCCCCATAAAACCGTATTTGGGCGTAACTGTTCCCAAATGTGATTTCCATGAGACGCGAATAGACTGTCAAATATCTGCACTCCTACCAGAGATATTATATTTGTAACGCGTTGAATATACGCCGTTTTACATGACGGCAAGGTAACGACATGATAACTATCCATATATGAATTATGGATATTTTGTGTGTGTCTGCCATATTTGATTTGCTTGATAAAGCGGACGGCATACGAACTTTTTTTTTTTTTTTGCAATATGTGTAGTCAGGTGTAAAAAGTTTTATAAGCAAAAGAGGACGGTCGACGCGCTAAACAAAGCTTTTTACATTCTCCGCTGAGTTTTTCAGAAGCTGTTTTCTGTAAGCCATCGCATCATATCAGTATAAGGGGTTTTCCATAGGTCATGTGTAAGAGACTTTGAAAACCAGTGCCGACATTTTGAGATTTGTTCCACTCCACTCCTCAATGCGCCAGTGTTGCATGTTAACGTGTTCTACCCAGTCGGTTAGGAACAAACGCCAAGTCTGTTGTGTTGTATTTTCGAGCAGCCCAAGGCAAGTGTACCATGGTTCAGACTGCATCCGCCTATACTCGTGAGGGCTGTAACGGTAAATAAATGTTCAATCGCTGTAATTCACGCCAGAATGATCAAAATTATCATCAGTCAACCCAGACCAAGTTTCTGTTCTGTTTCGGCTTTCAAGTTGCGAATACGTCATCACGTGTAACATGGCATAAAAGATTTCTGTTAAAGGATTTGTTCTCACTACGGTGTGGGGGGTTGGGGTGCAGTTTATATAATTAATCTTAAAATTGAGACCTAAATGTGCGAAAATAAATATCAGTGTAAGACTTGAGGTTCTCACAGCGGTGATTATGAAGATTTCTGTCTTCTGGGTTATTGCGCTGTGTAGTCTGGTCGATGTTAACCAACGTTTCAGAGATCATACTGCCTCCGTCATCAGGGCGATTCATCGCCCTGATGACGGAGGCAGTATGACCTCTGAAAAGTTGGTTAACATCGACCAGACTACACAGCGCAACAACCCAGAAGACAGAAATCTTCATACTCATCGCCCTGATGACGGAGGCAGTATGACCTCTGAAACGTTGGTTAACATCGACCAGACTACACAGCGCAATAACCCAGAAGACAGAAATCATCTTAAAAATTATATATTATTTTATGATAAACACTGAATAATCAGTAATGTAATTTTTTTAATTTATTTTAGATGTAGATTATATACTATGTATAACTTGAATTATACACCAACAACTTTGGGGGTACAAAGTTGAAGAAAAATTATATCTGGGGGTACGCGAACAAAAAAGGTTGAATATCACTGCCTTAACACATCACAACTTCCTGAGAAGACCAAATTTAAAACTGTTGAAACAAACTTACTACTATTACTAAATGAGTTATAAAATCAAACATATTTACTAAAGCAAATGACATCTAAAGTTTTGCAGGTAAAACAAATCCCGACCGTAAAATGACCACGCGGCCTCGGAAATGTGTAACAAACGCCTCGGTTCCATAAAAAGGTTAGGAATTCCCTAATCACCTCATCTTCCGTTAGTCTCTGAAGAAGATCTGTGACGCATGAGCGTAGCTTCTTAATATTACATAATGCATGTGCAATGTTACAAAACACGCTTCAGACAAGCTGTGACGTGACTACGAGTTTTATTTGGACGCAACAGACATTTTGCGTGGTAAACAATTCGTTACTACTGCGACATCGCGCTAGTACCTTAACACTGCACAGCGTACGTCAGAACAATAAATGGGATAGCATTTGAAGTCAACAACAAGTCCTCCACTAACAGCAGAAGGATAACTTTATCTTGTTTTGCTCAGCTCATGCTCACACACGCTCTTGGCAACATCACAGCTTATGAAGCACTCCACCCGTTCACATTGAGCCATTAGAAGGTCGAGCTAACAGCAACTGTTGACAAACAGGAATAGTAAAGAGCGTACAAGCTGCTAGACACTCCGTATCATCTGTAGTAGTAATGAATCTGACGTTTACGATAACACCCCTACGCAAATAATTACACACCAACATATAAAATCTTTTTCAAAATCCAAATTAAATAAAAAATTAAACATCGTCTCAACAGAAACGCTGTTTTTTTCTCAGTCTTCAAACAGCTGATTTACTAGATGAGATTTCACGTTCTCAAGGCGGCTAGTATACAGCATCACTAAGCACGATGATCCCTGACGACAGAGGCAGCAGGAACCTCTGAAATGTTAGTAAACGTCTACCAGAATAAACGGCGCTACATACCAGAAGACACCGTGAGAACGATACGACTGTTATGCAGACTGCTCAGTGAAATTCTTCGAGAGCAGTCGAGCACCTTCCAGGCAACGTTTATTTTAGATAATTTTCAAAGGAAATGACCACGTTGATTGTGACGTTTTAACAGCATGGAACAAGACAGAACGGAAGGTCCTGAAGTTTGAAACTACGCCGATACAGTTGATTTAATAAAGAGTGCGTACAGGGATGCAGTAACGGCTTGCCAACTGATAAGCCAAGTTTCAAGCTAAGGCGGAAGTAGCCATTTTTTGCATTCCTGGCACCCCCCCCCCCCTATAGGCCTGTTTAGAATTTCCACAGGAATTTATCCATAAATCACATTTGTATTTTCAGCCAGAACATCTGTTAATTTAATACGTGAAACCTAGTCGTCCGTTCATTTCGTGGCTGACAATTCACAGAAGTTATCTTCCGTTCAAACTGCAAGTCGCGTAGCTGACAAGAAACTAAAGTACAGAACTCCTTCACTTACGAGCAGACTTCTTTTCCTTAGTTGGAATGTCTGCAGGGCAGAGCTGAACTTGAAGAATAGCTCCCATCACATTTCCACATATAGACGTACGAGTACGATATTATTCCTTTGCGAACAAGAAAATAATGCAACAAAAACAAAACTTGCACATAACCTTCTTAGTCTGTACTCTAATGTCTCTCAATGCCAAGGCTGCTTGAATTAATAACAGACACCTAACCCTTTGAAGTCGAAACTTCGTCTAAATAGTGTTTAAAAATTAAGTTCGTACCGCAAAGAAAACACAACGTGTCACCACTGCAAACGGTAGATGGTTTATGCTCCTGGAATAAATTGCCCCTTTCTGATCTGAGAATCATATGAAACCATGAACAAAAAGAACTTGCCGATGGGGTTTACATAAAACGTTACACTATTCTGCATTAGGGGCTAGATATGTAACGAGATACAAATGAGAGTGTGTGACAGTGAATTTGGGTAAATCCCTTAGATAGCAGCCTGTCTATGACCAAGACTTCTGTAAATTATTAATAGGTTATTAAAAACCACTATATGATCTAGCGGTTATGGAACATCAGATCAGATGGGGTGATTCTTTGGTTAAAGCACTCCGTCATCTGATACTGTCGCCATATTATTTTTCATTTGCAAATGAACACACCGTCTTCGAAAAATTTTATATAACAAACAGTG
Source organism: Zootermopsis nevadensis (assembly GCF_977971745.1). Taxonomy (NCBI): domain Eukaryota; kingdom Metazoa; phylum Arthropoda; class Insecta; order Blattodea; family Termopsidae; genus Zootermopsis; species Zootermopsis nevadensis. The sequence continues at coordinate 3,722,982 of NW_028259143.1, forward strand.
GACAACGTCCGTATGAAATATCACAACGCTAGGCTACAGGTAAAGAGATTTCCGGTAAGTGGCGAACAGTTCAGTTCGTAACTCTGAAACCCTGAATACAAAATACACTAATAAAATTTTGGGGTGATTTCCGAAAAACATTTTCTATGTTAACATTTCATACCATTCTGTTGTTTCATGGTGAGAACTTGTTAGCACGCAATCCAACCACTAAGCTGAGGGTCACTCCTTCTCGGTTCAACGCGACTGCTTATTCGACAAGTTCAATCATAATCATCAATACAATTACGCCAACAGAAACCCAAACTTACAACATAACTCAATCTCCACTGTGTGATTTAATTTCTTAAGAAGCGAGTACTAGGTTGTTGCGTCGTGAAGTCTGGTAGTTTACCGACGTTTCAGAGGTTCCTGCTACCTCCATCACCACAGCCCTCAAAACGTTGGTAAACTACCAGACTTCACGACGCAACAACCTAGAAGACGGCCATCTCCGGACTTCGCCGCCGTGAAAACCTCAAATCCGACTAAATACGTTATATAAGTCACTACTTGAAATGTTACATAATACCAAATCTGATGTCGTAAAAAGTGCCCAAACAGCACCAGAGAAGTAATTCTGTAAGGAATGGTTTCCTAATGTTGTTATGCCATGTGCAACGCCCGTTGAGGAGTTCTGAGGCGGAGGGAAGCCGGTTAGACGGCTTCGTAGTGCCCACTCTGGTGGTGACAAGCGAAACTTGAAACCCGGGATTATATTGCTAGAAATAAACGTAATCATGCCTCAGTCATCACTTCTACACCGGACCAACAGCTCTTTTGTACCCTGTACAACACAAAAAGGTTTCTTTGTATCTTAGCAACTGCTCCCAAAGAGGCAAGCAGCTACTTTGATCAGTAAGAGAGGACGATGGACCACATTAGAGAAAAGGCACGATTTCATCCGACAGCCTCGCTTGTTACCTTCATTCGAAACGTAGCCAGTGCTACCGCCACCGAGAATGTTGTCCTGCAACTGTCTCGTACATGTGTACCAATACAAAATGGTCTTACTACTCAATAATACTACATATTTGTCTGTGACTAACCAACTACACTTTCAACACCCTGAAGATGGAGGCAGTCAACTCCTGTGAAGTGTTGGTTAATACCTACCAGCCTACACAATGTTGCATCCAAGAAATCTCGTCGCCTTGGAATCCTCAAACCCACCAAGAACATGTACAGATTTGGACATTACACTTTCGACACTTTGTCACTGTTTAGATGCACGCCTGCATCTTCCAGCATGACTATCTTATCTGGGACACACGGCAATTAAGATAATTACAATTACTTCGTCGAGAACAACGCTGATAAAACACAGGCACCATCTTCACTAATCAAATAGTAGAATTCTACGCTACGGATACATGGGACGACAGTATCAAACTTTTTCGGAAGTTGCTGAACAGCATGAATCCCGAAGGAACATCTGTATGGCTACAGACTCCTTGATAAACGTTCTCCTGCTCCTAACGACTGGTCAACGAATCACCCACTGTTATCCACCGGGCTAAGAGCAAAATCCCAACGTTTACTTAATTCAACAAGTGACAGATTCAGAGACCACCTTATTAAGATATCAGACCCTCAGCTCCTCAAAAAGTTACCGGCCCTTTAATGGAACCCGATTTTCTCATATAAATTTTAATATTATCCTACCATCAACGCCCGGCTTTTCCAAGTGTTCCGTTTCCTTCACGCATTCTGAGCACGACCACGTGGGTCAATGCATCTCTTCATACGACTGCCATAATAATAATATTTGGACTTCATCTGTCAGGGAGTTGGGACCATTTCTTGGCCAATTCCGGCCTCCTCGTTATATAAAGCAGAAATTCCTCATAAAAACATTTTCGCCTGACTAAGAGTCAGTCCGTAGCATTGAAACACGTTGAACCACGTAGTTGAAATACGACGCTTTCATGACATTTTGTAACCTATCACGCTCACATTCTGCATACAGAAATCGCAGGCATTTTCGCAGCGTAGGACGTTTTGTTCTGTAACGAATTTCGATATCGATATGCTCATTTTTAAGCCATTACATCTATCGACCGAACATCAAAACAGAATACCTTCAACACCAGGATTTCAACGACCTGACCATTATCGAATTCTGATACACAAACTAGTACAGTACCACAGTTTACAATATCCATGACTCAAAAGCTTTCGAATCAGACGTGACAGGATAAAATCGGTGTATAAAATTACGAATTCGGTCATCAAACAACACAGTCTCGCAAGCAGTAAGCCCCACACTAACGAGGTATTTTTGCTGGACTAGTTAATCCTCGACAGGGTTAGTGGGGGAGACGTCATGAAAGACCCATAAATCTCGATTCTGGCACATGAATTACGTATCACGCCCGACATGCTTAGTGCCATATGAAAGGACACTTCAACGGATTTCAATCAACACCCAAAACCAACTTCATAATGCCATTCATTTGTGTTCCATAAATATTTTAGATCCTTACCTTCGTACTGTATACGTGCACTCGATAGACATTTAAACACGACCACTGGAAGACTAAAATTTCTAACATTTTACGTTAATTTAATTTTAAGTGTTAACAGCAGTTAAATCTACTTTATTTCCAGATAAATCGATGAAGAATAAACATCTCTGCATCTTAACATACGAATATTTGAATGTTGCGTATCTATTAATACGTAACGCACAGTAATAAAGTGTTTTTTGCGAGAAGGATCCTTTTAAAAATAAGTTTCATAAATTCTGTTCCATTAACACCATAGCATTTGGATCTGAAAAATACTACGTCACAGAATGACGTATGATTTGTTAAACATAAGCAGGGAGAGGCAGACGCATCTGTTAGTTCTGACAGCCTTTAAAAAAAATCATATTTGTAAGCCGTCATCATCTCCCCTTTGTACAAACATCACGCCTAACCTTACGAAAAGTGTTATCGTAAAGAATTACTTTCTTCCTGCTCTATTTTTAAAACGTCCCGTCTACATTTCTCTAGAATCAGAAGAGATCATATACTCGAATGTACCGAACTAAAACGAACCTGGCCAAGACATCAGTGAAAAGATGAGAGGTAGGTTCCTGGCACAGGTCCATTGCAAGACAGGGCAGAAAGATATTTGTGTGTATGGAGCGCTCTTAATGAGGAAGAAAATAGTCGCACAGAGCATTAAACATAATCGGGTGCGAGGAGACGAGCTTTCTCATGTTTTATGCATCTACGTCTGAAGCAGAAGCTCGCCTAAATATTATTTAATAATTCAGTCCGTACCGAAAAGAAAACACTACACTTCACCGTTACTAACATCAACTTATTAATGCTGTTTAAGGAACCAATCGATTTTTAACGTTGAAAATCATACAAACCCCATAAATACAAAATTAAGACTGTTGAAGCAGGTGACTCATTTAATTTCCACTGCATTTTAAACTGTTAACAAATATTTTATCACAAACATTTCCAGGACGACAAAAATCTTAATATTTGACAACAACTACACTTGGGGTCTGGGGAATCCGACGGAGCTTATAACATGAAGTAAGCCCGACCTAACCTTACCATGAGCTGGCATATACAAATTCGCTAGCTAACACGTAATTTATTAATATATTGCTAAACCAAATCTTTCTTAATGGGTGGGATATACAGCACGCATGGGGGACATTACAAATTAATTAGTCACATAACCTCAAACTGAAATGTCACGTCGGAGACCACAGCGCAAACTGGGCCCGATACAAATAGGGTGTGGGTTCAATTCAATTGGCTCAGAACATCGGCCTACAATAAAACCTGTAATAACAGTTACCATTTATTGAACAGGAAATACAAAGCTTCTCTTCGCAAATTTTCCGATAAAGAGAAGTTTCCGTTTAATGAAGGTTCCGCCTTGGACAGGTTTAGCTATAATTACCATGCATGTAGGTCGTGCATTTCTAACTACTAAGATTACTACAAAATGACTTACTGGCAGTTGAAGTGAGACATTCGAACAAATTGTACGGGCAGAGACACCATGTTCTTCACTTACCTGTAAAAACAGAAAAAAAACCCTGTGAAAACAATAACTCTAACACGCACTCCGTGATTTTAAAAAGTGGTCTGGTGTCGCAGACAAAATTCTTTAACAGAAGCTAATGGCTCGGTTTACCCTTGCGAATTACTGAAGCACAGGTAAATGATACATCTCAAGACAGCATAAAAACCACCCACATAACCAATGCATCCTTTCGAAATTTTAACTCGGCGTATAACAATTGATGGTCCGATCAAAAATTCTCCCGTCTTTTGTGGGGGAACCCCCCCCCCCCCAAACCACGTACAGATTTCAAAACAGCCCTAATGCGTTCTGAAATCTGTTCCCATCCTGCAAACAGATCAAGATTTTTATTTTATGAATTTGCATTCGAGACACGTGTCTTTCCAAGAAGACACAGACATAAACTTCATCTATTCCTTGGGCGCTATTCAATCAGTCTTACATGCATCTACCTACCTACGCCTCTCCGTAGTCAAAACATCGATGAATCGCTTTACATCCAGACGGGTATAAACCATACATCATCCTCAACAAATTGCTATCCAACAGTACCAACCCTTGTGGAACACCCTATTTCCAATCTTTATTCTTCTTCTTCTTGTTTCACTTTTCATTTTATTTTACCATAAGGCATGTTGGGGTGTTGCCAGCAAACACGACCATCTCAATGGAACTACGCCAAAACATACACAGCTACCATCTCTGTCTCTCTACACCTCACATAGAGGCGCTGTTGTAGTGTTTCTGAATCATCCAACAGTGAACTCATAGTCACAGAACGCCTCTGTACAATACAGGTTGTTGAAGCTAAGGAACTACAGTGTGTAACAAAATAAATATCGCACAGATTACTGACGGTAAATCGCATCTAACACATTTAGGCACAATGCAAAACAAAGGAAAGGCAGAAAAGATGGAAGCCATCACAAAGCCGCAGGCATTTCTATCACATAAAATGAAATCCAAATATTCATTGCCGTATTCATAAGAGCCCGTCACAGGTCCGTATATAAGCCAGATAAATTCAATCCACACCCTCTTAACCCAATTTCCCAAAGAGTCATTTTCAAATAAATCCCTCCATCCACGCTTAGGTCTTTTCCCGTCAGGCTCTCGAAACAAATTTTTGTACACATTTTGGTTCTCCTCACAGGCATATTTATGTTAATTAATCAAAAAATCTACTTTATCCAAGTACATTAAGAAACCATCATCTAAAAAAAGTTGCACGATGCACCTTGATCTTTGTAAGGGAGACGACTTGTGTTTTTAATTGAGACGCGAAATTAATTTGTAAAACTCTGGCCTTTCCTCATGAACTTCACGGCTACGTTTAAACATCGCCAGTTGACTATTCGCCACATGAATGGAGCCCACAGCTTTCCACCGGTAACTACGCCTACTTAACAACCTCTCTACTAAAATTGGCAAGTGTCTAAAGACAGCCCAATACGTGGTGACGTCGGCAAATAGAAAAGATGTTTACTAATTTGCAGTCATATCCATTAGTTTCAAATACTTAAGGAGAACCACCTGAAGATGAACAATCGAGGTCGAAACACGTAGTGGATTCTCGATAATCATTCAAACTATGATATCCTCTGCAAACCACATGTACCCTGCGGATCATGAATTGTAAATCCAATCGAAATTAATACATCCAACAAACATACGTACATACGTGCATCGTAAGTGCTGTTGTGTTCATTTTCAACAGAACGGAGACGTGTTAATGACGCTTAGCGTCATTGCGTGCTGCAATACAGACGGACGTACGCGCCAAGACTTGCATAAATGTGACGAAAAGTCTTTAAAATTTCAGAATTTTGACTAAAGGTTTATGACGACCTTGTGTCTTTAAATTTATTCCTATCTTCAGCATCTTACTTCATTTGATGATTTCATATTATGACACTGGTGCAGTGAGGATTACTTAACATTTAAAAAATTTAAAGCTAACCTTCTGTGTTTATGAAACGTGTTTGTCAGCTTTACTTCCAATCAAATCCTCCCTCCAAATTCTTAAAGAAATTCTAATGAAAATATCCATTGCGATCTTGGCTGTACGAGATACATTTTCTCCTTCCTATTATTACAATGTATTCTTCGCTGCAGTTCATTCCCGACTTAACATGCATACTGGCAGGTACAGTCAGCTACATAAACCAGTTTAAACGTTGCATTGACAGTGAGAGCAACGGACTCAACTCTGTTTTTCCAGCAAGAGAATTACTGTTCCGATTATTTTATATTTACGTAAGTTGGCAACACTACAATCATCCGAACAGTTACCTTACCAATAGTCTCGTTGTGTACTGCTACATAAACAAGGATACGCTCTGTATTCCGCATTCCGATAAGACGCAACAAACATGCTTTCTGAGAGGACATGCATTGCCACCAGTTCGTATCATTTGGTTAGTGGGGACACAAGATTAAAATGTATTGTAAAATCCACGTTAGACCCGAAACTATCGCATGTAATCATCCGTCTAGACTCAAATTTCACAGCAAAATTAACTGGTTTTCAATGAAGTATCAAAAATTAAAATAAAAATAATTCTGAACGTCGTCGAAATTACGGAACACTATAACGGATCCAAAAATAGAATTCACACAGCCCAGATGTAAAACTGCCTGGATCACTGAACAAGTTAACAAACTCAAAACTAAGTAGGACCTGAGATTTTCACGGCGCTGGAACCCAGAAGACAAGACATCGAAGTACCAAACTACCTCCGCAGAACAGCGTACTTCTTGAAAAGCTAACAGTAGCACGGGCAATTAAGAAAATGTCCTGTAATTTATGACACCCGAAGATCGATATTACAAAGGTCGATCACCTGACCCCTATCCCGAGTCAGATTAATCCAAATATCCATGGTATAAAATAACTGAAAGTACATAAAATGCTACAGGAAATGTACTTCAGAACTAAAATGAGAAGAGACATTTTACTGAAGCTACGAAATAATAAATCTAAAATTAGGTTTTGTTTTGGAGGTGAAACAAAGACCACGGGAAGGAACACCAAAAGATTTCTCAATGACGACAAGTGCAAGGAACTTGAATATCACATCATATATAACGAAGAAACAAATGTTTTGATAGGAAAGCCTGGAGAGGAAAAAGACCACTTGTAAGATCCAGAGAAATATAATATTAAAATGGGTCTTAGGAAAATCGAGTTTGTGGGTGCAGACTGGATTAATCTAACCCAAGGTAGAAACCTGTGACGGGTTTTTGTGAACACGATAATGAACCTTCAAGTTCTATAAAATGCGTACAATTTAATTAGTCAGTTAATAGATAATGTTTATTGAGTGTGTGTGTGTGTGCATTTAAGGCTGACATTATACCTTTGCAACATAAGGCTGTTAAGGGATTTTAGACCTTATGGTTTGCGTGAATGACCCTAAAACTACTGCCTCCTAATTTATTTGTCGAAGAACTTATTCATGTCAACGTACTGAGAGGACAAAAAGAAGTTAAGACTTACAACATATTCCTGAAACTGGGCGTACCATTATTTGCATACTGGCAAACAAGAATTATTTGTTCCACCTAAACGCAAAGAAGTTATGCCACAGACTTTTAGACACCCGTCTCAACATTTTACTTCATCGCATTCTGGTCATCTGTCCTCAAAAACGTCTACGTATCCTGTAAATTAACGTCCTAAGATAAGTTTGTCGTGAATTTCTCTTGTCACCGCCGGCTAAGACTGAAAATCCACACAATAATAGAAAAAAAAAAGTATCGAAAGTGGTATTTCAGGCAGAGAAAGGATATTCAGTCACAGTAAAACAACAGTATCAATAAAACCATAACAGTATTGGTCAAAATGTTCTTAGATTCTGCACCGAACGAAGGAACGAACGACTCTATCGTAATATTCGAAAATGGAGCAAATAGAAGAACGACGCACAGCGTTTATTCCTATGTGGACGACGATAAAGGTAATATATATAAACACGTCAATGTCCACATGGAAACAATAATTCCACTGGCTACTCAGAGAGAGAGATAAATGGGTTGCGATTTCAAAATGAACAGTAAATTTTAATGACGGTGTAAGAGGAACGCTAGGGAAACAGGGAATCTGTGTGAGGCGAGCCAATCAATGTGCTCTGCTCCGAAATAGAAAATCAATTAGCATCACAAGCGTTCGAAACCTTGCGTGGACAGTTCCAATACAAAACATCGCAAAGGGGAGAGAACCATGTTACTATCGATATGTTATGTTTCGATATCATAACATCTGGATGAAAAAAAAATTATTTTAAATTAGAGAGAAAAACATTTATATATACCCGAATAGCTACAAATGATAAAATATATTTTCCAGAAACGTATACGTGCCCAAAAAAATAAAAAATAAAAATGGCTGTCTTCTGGGTTGTTGTTGCTGTGTAGTCTGGTACAATTTTACAGACGTTTCAGAGGTCCTTGCTGTCTCCATCAGCAGACCGATGAACCCTCATAATTAATGGGCTAATGTTCTTAAACTAAGCGGCAATGTATAAAAAAAACTAAACGGAGTTTCCTGCTGTCAGGAGTGAGCAATGGAGCAGTGTAATGTACTTCAGTAGAAACCTAACACAGCAGACCCTCCTCCAGCGCGGTTTGTCCTAAGCGTGAAAATAAATGCGAAAAATGTTCTGCCCAACTCGGAAAAATTCGATTTATACGCGATATGCCAAAGACGCTAGAAGCTGACGACGTTTCGGCTTTCGCGTGTGTGCGATCAACTTGGTTTGTTTTCTTCAGAATGTGTACGAGCGTAAATAATCAGCTCGGCTCCTCCCCGTCTCTCCCCTCTCTCTGAACCTATGTAATTTATTCTTTGTTTGTGTCGTGCTGTTTACGAAACTGCCCTTGGACTTCGTCGTGGAATCAAAGCGTAAACGTGAAGGTGATAATGAAACAAACGAAAGCCACAACCTGATATTTTATTTTATGTTAAACGTTACGTTAATATGTAAGACTTGAGGTTCTCACAGCGGTGAGTATGAAGATTTCCGTTTACTGGGTTGTTGCGCTGTGTAGTCTGGTCGATGTTAACCAACGTTTCAGAGGTCATACTGCCTCCATCATCAGGGCGATGAGTATGAAGATTTCTGTCTTCTGGGTTGTTGCGCTGTGTAGTCTGGTCGATGTTTACCAACGTTTCAGAGGTCATACTGCCTCCGTCATCAGAGTATGAAGATTTATGTCTTCTGGGTTGTTGCGCTGTGTAGTCTGGTCGATGTTAACCAACGTTTCAGAGGTCATACTGCCTCCGTCATCAGGGCGATGAATATTGAATCATGATGGAGGCAGTATGACCTCTGAAATGTTGGTAAACATTGACCAGACTACACAGCGCAACAACCCAGAAGACAGAAATCTTCATACTCACCGTCCTGATGATGGAGGCAGTATGACCTCTGAAACGTTGGTTAACATCTACCAGACTACACAGCGCAACAACCCAGAAGACAGAAATCTTCATACTCTGATGACGGAGGCAGTATGACCTCTGAAACGTTGGTTAACATCTACCAGACTACGCAGCGAAACAACCCAGAAGACAGAAATCTTCATACTCATCGCCCTGATGACGGAGGCAGTATGACCTCTGAAACGTTGGTTGACATCGACCAGACTACACAGCGCAACAACCCCGAAGACAGAAATCTTCTTATTCATCGCCCTGATGACGGAGGCAGTATGACCTCTGAAACGTTGGTTAACATCGACCAGACTACACAGCGCAACAACCCAGAAGACAGAAATCTTCATACTCATCGCCCTGATGATGGAGGCAGTATGACCTCCGAAACGTTGGTTAACATCGACCAGACTACACAGCGCAACATCCCAGAAGACAGAAATCTTCATACTCTGATGACGGAGGCAGTATGACCTCTGAAACGTTGGTAAACATCGACCAGACTACACAGCGCAACAACCCAGAAGACAGAAATCTTCATACTCTGACGACGGAGGCAGTATGACCTCTGAAACGTTGGTTAACATCGACCAGACTACACAGCGCAACAACCCAGAAGACAGAAATCTTCATACTCTGACGACGGAGGCAGTATGACCTCTGAAACGTTGGTTAACATCGACCAGACTACACAGCGCAACAACCCAGAAGACAGAAATCTTCATACTCTGACGACGGAGGCAGTATGACCTCTGAAACGTTGGTAAACATTGACCAGACTACACAGCGCAACAACCCAGAAGACGGAAATCTTCGTTACGTTAATACTTCACTTCAATTCTTAACAATTCCCGTATCCCCACTAATCCCATACAATATTACATTCGTTTAACGCGGATTCACGGAACACGCCGTTTTCAAGGGACGTTGGACGAGATCGTCTTCGCACCAGAAGTCCCTGAAAGACACGGCTTTAGGACACTGTTGACCTCAGGGTTCGACGGCCCAAAAGTAGCTCGTCAGAACGACGGATGCGAAGAGCAAGCCTTGAGGGGAGTAGAGACAAGAGGGGAGGAACTAATTTTAATGGCGAACTAATTAATCGACAACACTTTCCCCCCTCCAACTCGACCATTAGGCCTAGCCAGCCTCGTGTTGACAATTCAATCACTCTTTCTCACGACAAGTCAAGCATGCATCACTTCTAAACTACTGCACCTCCTCGCAGACATGTTTCAATCTGGAACACCGGAAAGCAATCGCCTGGCAAACAATCGAATGGCTTGACGCTTCCCGTTCGTCATTTATCTTTCGTAAAAGTATATTTTCCTTCCCTACAGAACCGAAGAATGATATAGAACAACCACGTGCCCTTCTTGCCAGCGCTTATAAATAATACTTGCTTATTTTAAAATAAATTACAGGAATATATTATTTGAGCTTTATTTATCATTTCCCTGAGTTCGTCGATCCATAATACGACACAAAATATTTATACGGTATTTTTGGTTTCAATTTGTAGTTGATTGCACACAACGAAACCTCCTTTGCCTTCATTGGCTGCATTAATTATTTTACTTCGCCGTATTAATTCCTCTGTTAACTGCGTACTTGACTGTAATAGACATTACTTTCTGTTGTCAATATTAACCCTTTGAAGCCGAAGATCGTCTAAATATTATTTATAAATTCAGTCCGTACCGCGAAGAAAACACTACACCTCACCATTACGAAAATCAGCTGGTTAACCCTTTGAAGCCGAAGCTCGTCTTCATAATATTTACGAATCCAGACCGTACCGCGAAGAAAACACTTCACTTAACCATTAGAAGTCGAATCAGGCGGTACCACATAAGATTTAACAAAAGAACATCCCGGTCAAAGCCTTAATAAATGCATTTAATTATTGCTAATAACCGTGGTATTAGATAACAGTTCTTTCAAATCTTAAACTGAGTATTGTCTTAATTTCTCATCTCCTAATCATCACTCTCATTTGTGTCGATGAAACAGTTATTAGCATTACATTATGTCAGTTGCCTTGATTTCGTTGTACTGTTCGTTTGTTTGTATTTTATGAGTCTCCTTCGCCTTCATTCGTAATAAACCTCTCAGCTGTTACGTCAGCACGCAAATAAATAAAGTATTGAAATAAATTATAACTGTCATCAACGATATCAATAAATAAATTCATGAGACCTTCTGTCCTTATCTTATTTTACAAGAATTTCCAAGTGTTTAAATAATTACAGATAGTAACTACTTGCCAATAAGGCAAGTACGGATTACTATTACCAAAATAATTCGATTTACGTTACACAAATGTATAAAATGTATAAACATCCCGTATCGTAGACAGAATAAAATTGCGTTAATGTATTTCAGCCATATTTCAGTACCTCCATCGTGCAGAGTCGCTGTCGGTTAACCAATTCAATGAACTCCTCCACCTTTCCGGAGGAATCGAAACGTTCAGTGACATGTTCATAACAGCCCCGTCATTGGTCTCTAAATAAGCGCTCATCCACTGATATGACCAAAACTTGGTTTATCTGACAACGTTAATCTTCAAAATCAGTTACGATGTGCACTAATGCTGTTTCTTTTACACGACTAACATCAACCATATGAGAAATGAATACGGCCGAATTTATAACTTGTGTTGGGCAAGGCCGTGGTCTAGGCAACACGGAGTTTTCCTCCGGGGGCTTCTCCGGTTTCTCCGTGGCATCCCAACAATTACTCCATTCACACACAGAAGAAGGCAATGGCAAACCACTTCTGGATCATCTGCCAAGAACGTATATGAACAGGTCCCAGTCCGAGAAAAGGATGGAAGGATCCTGTTCATATGGAACTGTCGTCAGACAGAACACTAAATAAAAAAAGGATAAATGTCATTAAGACGATTTACTGGTATGGCAATTATTTAGATCGATATTTCATAGGAATTCATCACTTACAGCCTTCGCTGTCAACATATCGAACTCGTTCCTTTGTATTCTGCCGTACTGAAAGCCTTTTGAAGTATCCGTTAAAGATAATTGGTTGAGAGTGCTCAATACACGAAACTCTGTAAATTGGAGTGTTGGATTTACTAGTGGGAGGAACAAGTTGACGGCTACCACCCAAAGGCCATTCCTTGCAGCAGAACAGGGAAACTTCAAAACGAGAGTTCAGTTTTCTTCTCACTTGTCTTCCGCTCGCAATCTTCATAATCGATTTCACTGTCTCGTTACTCTCTTATTCTAGTTCACACGTCATCTGCTACTCTTCTCACACCATCGCCTTCATAATGTTTATTTCTGTCACACTTTCTTCCGTTCGTATCTTGTAACGCTGCCAAGTAACGATCCTCACACTTCAATAGAATTCGAAACACAAATCCTTCACACCTTATCATATTCTTAAACCTCCATCAGCAGTCCTTAGTTGCTCGAATTATTTCTACATGAATCATTAGTGGGTGGTAGGATTGCAAAGCTGGAGTTCATCTCAAGAACACTGTACTTAAAAAGTCACTAAGTAACAATAAGATAAATAACAATTTAATTAAAACTACTTACCATAAAACACAAAGGTAGTATATTTGCGTCACATTGTGAATTAGGTTAATATTTTAATATTTTCCGTCAAATCACAATTTTTAATAAGATAATAAAATATAAAATATTTAAAATATCATTTCATTCGATGCGGAACGTGAAATGATATTTTAAATATTTTATATTTTATTATCTTATTAAAAATTGTGATTTGACGGAAAATATTAAAATATTAATAAAACACAAAACAATTCCTATAGTTTTAATCCTGTGTTATTCCCTCCTACTAGCTAATCAACAATAGATCAATAAATACTATTAAAAACTATAAAATCTTAAGCCGAAAATGATGACTTTTGACCTTTAAGTCACAGACATTGCCCTTTCACTAAAATAAAATCTGAATAATCAACTCAACGAGTACTGTCTCTTAAATACCAATCTTAAAACGAGGAGGTGCTCCCAACAAGTTATCAATGCGGTAATACCTGAAGACCTCGACTACATTCTCTAAGATTTCTGAACGCTTATTAAATTGTTCAAACAGAACGTCTTAATTGTTGTGACTGGAATGTTTGTTGTCTAAATAATGCGATTAATCATTGTAGTTAGCAGTAATCTTAAATACACAATAGGAAGGACATGCAAACGTAACATAACACGACAAATACGACGGAACACGAACTGAAAATAAAGAGGTCACGAAAGCTAAATTTAAGACGGGGAACAAAAGTTGTGGAGGACAATGTACCCTAATTGAAGAAACGGACCTCAGGCAGAAACAATTCTAATTCAATAATCTAACTGCCCTGTAAGACAAAGTGCAAAGATATTCATAGTCCACCGGAGGATCTGCAGCATCCAGAAATTCAGCAAAATATTAAGGAGCATTTACCTCTCCGAAGACAAGCTTACAGAACATATTGCAACAGCCATTCATCAGCATCTAAAATATTTCAACAAACAACAAAATCACATAACATTTCCGTATGGCAATTCACGTGTTTTAGAAATGTGTTATCATTGGACGAAATGAATTCTTTTGATGGAATATTACATTCAAGCTACTAACTAATAATTACAATAAAATGTTCGCTTCCGAAACTCACTTCATTATCCGGTTACGTGGGCCGGCAATAATAATTCAATTCATTTCAATTCTTGACTCAAAAGTTCCTCGTTACTCTGAAGTTTCCACACCGTCACCGCCAAATACCGACGGCATTAACAAATCGTGTTTTCCGGTATCAAGTATTTGCTGACCGCACAAATATATCGGGGTACGGCCGGAGGGTTTAAAACCCCTATCATTACGGACGCAAATGTATGTGCCAGCCAAGTACGTATATTACATAAAACTGTTTACCGCATTTCAATGCGTTTAAGAAGCGAATTAGACCGTAAACGTCAACGGCAAACTAAGACACATCCAGCAAACAACTTTTCTTTTCCGATTTCGCACACCTCACTAACTCTGACATTCGTGCTACTGCATACGAAACTAATTTCCGCCCAGACGGAAAGTCAGTTCGCGAGTCGTGAGTTTGGGCATAAGTCTACTTAAAATCTACTGAAACTTAATTTAGAATGAATGAATTTGGTGATGCAGCTCGGATAGAATGACCAACACCTACAATCCATTTTTAGATAAATTATTTTTCCATCTATGTCTTATACTGCAATTATTTATCCACCATTGTTCAATGCATTTAAACAAGTACACACTGCGAAGCTGAAAAAGTAACTGAGATTTTCTATTCAGGTTCTAATAGCAACTAAAAATGTTTAACAATTATTTATTTTAATCCGTCTTATCACAATATTTAAAATTTCTTATAATTAAGATAATAAAATATCATTGATGTTCCATCTTTTACAAGATGTTCCAAAATGTAAATCGATCAATCGATATGGAACATCAATGATATTTTATTATCTTAATTATAAGAAATTTTAAATATTGTGATAAGACGGATTAAAATAAATAATTGTTAGAATATTCACAATATGACGCAATTACACTATCTTATGAACTAAAAATGTAACAAAGCAGACTGTCAGAAAGCAGTCTTCCTAGCATTTTGTTAAATATTCACCATTGCAAAAAAAATATGTGATGTATAAAGCGAGGGTATTCTGACATGTAAAAATGACGCCTACATTTGTGTACGGTTAACAGTCTTTTGAAAACGGGTGCTTCATGATTCAAATCCCAAGAATTAATCACTTAATTCAATTACATTCAATCACTGACTTTTACAAATCAGAATTCAGTTCATAAATGATATGAAAACAGTATATTACGCCGAAACACTGTTCTCTGTCTAAAAAAATACACGGTAATACAACCCAGTAGACCAACATCGACTGAATTCCTTTCGCTCGACACATGATATCAAAACAGGCCGAGTAGTTTTGGAGATAAAACATAGGGATTTAAAGGCACTGACTGCACATTATATATTCATTTACACAACTGTACACAGAACAAAAAAATTGTACTTTCACGTAAGTCCATCCGATGTAGCGGTAAAAAGATTCTACGCTGAAAGGGGTTAAGTCTCTTAAATCGCTTTTGTCTGCACATCGGAACAGACCCCTGCTCTCTCCCTCACTGTCTCCTCTTTAACCTCTCTCCTATACATTTTCATGTTCTCTGACATACTCTACCTCCCTCTACTCCATGCTTTTTATCACCGTCAAAGAATGTGTCCGAAGGGATATCACACTACTCGCAAAGTTTCTGAAAGCCGACTCATTAACTTTCAACATTCACTCTCCTGAGCTCACACAAGAGATTCGTAAGGTAGCAGCATCTCTGGGATACCGCCAATTACACGTACAAGAAACATACGTGTACGAGTGTGTACATTCCGTTCAGAAGGATTGATTCAATTCAGAGGCGACAGACGAGACACTCCTTCTGCGCTAGGTCGTCAGCCAGCTCCTCTCTAACTGGTGCTGCTGTTGACCGGTGAAAAACACAGGGTAGTCTATGTTACACGCTTGGCAAGACACTTCTCTGGCTGAACTCCAAGTTGTCCTACCCCCCACCAAATGAAATTAAGTCCACTAATGTTATGTATAAGCCATTTCAACTAAGCCTGAGGCCAGTGTAAAAGTGCGCGTTTTCGGGAGTCTTGTCAGTTGGCAGAGTAAAGTCACTTCTGCTTCTGATATAACAAATATGGCAAGACCCACGTAACAGTTTAATGCTTGAATGAGTTCTCCGAGCTCTGAAATTCTTATTTTATCCACGACCAAATCAAATACGTCAGTCCATGAACTGTGCTCCTACAGTATGAAATAATTTAAAACAAACAAACCAGAAATAAACTAAACGAGAGGATGATGATAAGCTGAGACAAGAAAATTAAGGCAGGTGGGTTTATCGACCCTTTTCACGTAAAAATACTCTCATGAAATATTACGAATTGGGAATGGTGAAATGCATCATAGGCTATTCGACACTACCCAGATTCGAAACAGATACCATTCAAAATCAAATTGAAGGTCCTTCCTGCGTTCACTTTCTTTCAGAGGTTAAATAAACCCGCGTGTTATTTATAGCTTTAGTTAGAAATACACAGACTTAATACCCACTTAAGATACATGAATAACAGCGTATTAAGTAAGTTACAAATCAATAAAGCTTCAGCGATGGAATCAAATTTTGAATACTAATTAAATTTAAAGTTCATTATAAAGCAGAACGCTGATGGGGCGACGAGACTGTTCTGCAGCCAGAACCAGAGAGGAGATTCGAGGTCGGGTAGTGAACTACACGAGATTGAAAGTAACCAACCGAGGTGGAAAATCCTCCAGAGAACAGTTGCTGTGGCAACAGGACGATCCGATTAGATAGCAAAATGTTTTGCGTAAGATTAGCTTCAGTTTTCGCTTCAACTTACTGTAAAGCTTTCTGTCGATTATACATAAGAAATTATTTTATCATCAGCAGACTTGTTGTCACCTCGTTCAGGATATCACTGGCATCACGTGACAGTCGAGACTCATTTACGTCACATAATTTCTCTGCACGGAAATTTAAGAAGCAATAAAACTGACGTCACTTCGCTGTCATTCAAAGCTGTCGTGATCTTCCATGAAGATTATTAAAAGTTTCTTGTTACTACCAATACAGAGTTTTTTCTTAGTTCATCGTAGGTTACACTTCGAAACTTCAGGGCTGTTATGAAATGAAATATGGTGGCCCTTTATGAGATTCATTTATGGAAGTATTTAATGGGATAAAATAAAAGTTTACATAGAAACCGTTGGGAAACCCAATGCGTCTTTTATGGAAAAGAAAATAATTTCCCAAACAACCTCATCGTTTAAGTAAAATAAAATTCTCCAAATTGAGCATATGTTTTCAAAAGTGTTCCTATTTTCAAAGAGTGATGGAAAAATAATAAAAGTGTGTTTACGCTTACAGGTAAAACGGTACGTCGTCTTTCCAATTACAGGCCAAATCATGATCTTAAACTACCACAGATCTTTCAAACATTTTTCAACATTTAGAAACCAAGAACAATAGCGAATATATATACGCGATTTATAACGAGACTGATGTCAATCCTGGGAACTCTTCAGCTCAAAAACTACTATTACCCATCTCCTTCCCAAAACACTGAAGATACAGAACGCCTACATACAATTTGTCACTTCCTTTCTACGCTAAATAAAAAATCTCTAGAAACAAACTGGTCTTGAAAATGTTTGTAACTAATCCTGCAGTGTCTCGCCGTTTCTGTTAACCTGCGCACGAGAAAGGACTACGTCATTGTGGGAACCGGTGATTAAAATAAGAAAAATGGAGTATTAATCAAGAAACATTTTAACAGTATTGCCATGTGCAGACGACCAGTTAATTGCTAAAAATGGGCATGACAGTTCTTCAGTTAACCGCGTAATAGAAAATTACGGCCTAAGAATACAAACAACCAGAACTTGCAGCATGTACAGCCACAACCTGTTCCTTCAAAGATGGTACAGTACAGTTTCACAAAAGCTTCGATGCTGATGTACAGTAATTGCGAATTTTTTGTGTTTCTATTTCATTAGATTCGTGTAGAAGAGAGAAATCTGCGTATGAAACTGCTGACGTAATGCCCGGCATATTCTTCAAAGCAACAAATTAAAACACAAATATCGACACTTTCTTCAACGAAGCCCATGATGAGTGCAAACAGATGAGTCCCGATGGCGAAATGATGAACACATTTAGAAACTACAGAAACAGAATGACTTGAGGGCAGACTAGAACAGACGTCCAAAAGCAGCGAAGCACAAACAATGGTAGCTGTGGATGACGATGTGGTAATACTGTTAGAACGAAGCGCCAAGTGTCTACTTTACTTATGTGGCACACTGTAGAAAGGGTCGTGTAATATAAACTGCAAATAAGTACCATAATAATAATCAATACTGCTGAACATAACAAGAATATTCTACACCAAAACCGAAGCCCGTCATCTGGCATAACCACCGCCCATCCTCATAACCCGTGTCCCCAAGATCCAGTAACGTTAACGATATTCTTCAATCGTCTTCTGGCTGCTGAATAGTGATTTCCTCATCAAAATTCTCTATGCATTCATTGCCACACGCCTCAATAACCAAATTCGTTCGTCTGTCCCACTTTTTTTTTCAAAACGGTCAGTTCCAGAAAAAAAAAGGCAAATCCAAAATATTTGCCTCTTTGACACAATTTCGGAGAGACTATATTATGACCTCTACGCAATTTTGAAAATTAGGTACAGGGGTGTCCAATAAATTTAAACTTCAGAAGGCCTATATAAACTACCCTGTTTCTTCCAAACGGTGCAACATAGAAAACATTAAATACAATAGGCAAATGGACACCCCCAAACCCACTCTTAACTTTCTTCCTTTCCGCTCCCCTCAACAGCTGATTTACGAAACATTACAAGTACAGCTGCTAACCCTCGAAGTTCTTAAGGACCGTTTCTGACGCCGTCCTAAACTAGGGCAAAGAAATGCTATTATAAAGAGACAAAACCCGAGGTTCTACGCACGTCCATACAAAACACCCTTAATATTCCCTCAGTTTAATGGAACTTTCTTGAAGATGACTATCTTCTGGGGTGTTCAGCCGCGTAGTCTCGTAGAAATTAACTGACGTTATCAGAGGTGCTCACTGCCTCCATCATCAGGGTTCTTGTTTGCAGTGACGTGCGTAGGCTAATACACAATTTATGTTATCCAAAAACCCTTTCGCGCTTAACGAGTTTTAAAGACAATATAATGCGACTTCCGATTGCTCGGTGTGGGAAAATAAAACACAGTGACAACTAGAAATCTGTGTTAAAACCTTCTCTGCTACCTTAACATAAGAAAACGCGCATTTTCCAGCTTCATTTTAGAACGTTCGCGGTTACACGAATCCCTGTTAAAGGCTCGGGGGGGGGGGGGGTGCAATTTGGTTTTATGCCATTTCTTTACACTCGGACGAGGGGATCTCATTTACAATGAGGGATCGTAGAGAAAAACGCATTAAATTCCTTTTATCTGTACGCCTTTAGAAGCCATACGGGTTCCTTGTAGCTCCAGCATTACGCCTCCATAATACAGCACCATTTGTCACACTATTCCCCCACCAATCAGACGTTTCCTACAACTTTGGTAAGTGGTCACAGTTGCGACTTACTTGTTACAGTTTCACGTCTTACATCTTTTAACAAAGGGCTTGCAAGATGCTGTTAGATGTGTGCACTATTAACCAACTACATGGAACAGAGACCTCCTTGACAAGCTGTTAGTTGCGCAGTTGGTCAACAGATACACTGAACAATCATTACTGCCCGCCAATGGACCCTATCCTGAGCCAGATGAATCCAGTCGACACCCTCAAACTCCATTTGTCTGATCCTCTAGACCAGTGATATTCAACCTTTTTTGTTCGCGTACCCCCAGATATAATTTCTCTTCAAATTTGTACCCCCAAAGTTGTTGGTGTATAATTCAAATTATACATACTATATAATCTACATCTAAAATAAATTAAATAAATTACACCCAAAATAATGTATTAAATCTGGCCCTGATTATTCAGTTCTTATCATAAAATAATATATTTTTTTTTTAAATTTCACGTACCCCCGGGGGTACGCGTACCCCAGATTGAATACTACTGCTCTACAATATCCTATATACTAAGCAGTCTTATCTTGTCTAATCGTGTCTTGTCTTGACTAACCACTGCGCGTTCAGTCGTAAGTGTACATATTATTTTATTACGCGTCATTTAACAGAAATAATCTTAGACTGACAAAAAAATAACACTTTGAAGCCCAATGGTAACTATCTACCGTATCTTCTCGAATAATAAATAACGCTTAGTTTTAAATTTATGGGTTTCGTATGATTCTCACTGTAAAACAGGGATTATACACTTAAAAAAAACTTGATCTGTGTAATGGTGAAGAGATGTGTTTTCTTTGCGGTGCGGACTAAATTATTAAATACTATTTAGACGAGCTTCGACTTGAAAGCATTAAAAATTACGAATTATATACAATCAGACTAATTCAGTTGAAGAAAGAACCGGTTCAGCAGTAAGGCTAGGTGATTAAAGTTCGGGGAGACGGGCAGGCATGCAAGTGAGGCTTTCCCTTACTGGTTTTGTTGTGGGATTAATTACTGTACACAGGGATGAAGCAACGGAACGCAATTACAAACTTAGAGGCCGTGGGGCGGGGAATGTGGAAATCGAACACAGCTACTTTGCCACGCGTTCATATCTCTACTGCAACAAAGTCCATGGCCCCAAAGCGAAGTTGCAAGGGAACTCCCGATTATATATCAACCGATATATTCGTGCCATTGGTAAGTTAAGGTAAGCTTAATTTTTAAGTCGCGTGGGTGATATAATAAACATAAGTCCCAGCAAGAATGGCTGACCAACACGTCCACACATTCACTAAATTCTCCATCATGGCCTTAAACAATTATTTACATTACCAAACCACAAAGACGTGAACGCATCACATCACATCACACGGATATACGTGATAAAGAGTTCACAGCACTACCTGTTACAGACATAAAATACGCTTACAGCAATTCTCCAATGTAATCTGAATACATTACAAGTCCGGTATTAAACCTTTATCTATAAAACTGGTTAATGTTTTCTGATCTGGTGCCCAAAATAACACTCGCAAGAAACAGGAACAATAATATCATTATTTTAGAAACATTCCTTTACGAAAGTGAAATATACCCGTTTTATCTGTCTCTACCCATCAACAGGTTTGATGTTTGATATCACAATAAAATTAGAGTCCGAATCGTAATTTTGCTTCAAAATATCAAATATAAAGTGCCACTTTAATTGTAACTTAGACGGTTTACACTTCGATGAGGGGGAGAGGAAAGTCATAAACACGATATAACACTCTAACACTATAACACAAAAGGATTCTCTGGTGTAAGAGGTGAAACACAAATCAACTGTGAACTGTAAGAGTGAATTATAATGAATGTGTATCGTTAAGTAAAAAATAATTTACACAGCAGAAATAAATCTAAAAAAAAAACGAAAGTCGTTTCTGATATCTTGTAGCTGAAGGCTTAAAGCAATAAACTTTCGAAGTTCCCTCAGCTGACAGTAGGTAGTAATATTAAACGTGGTTGCTCAGTGCCTCCATGGAACGTATATTTTCCCAACCAGCTTATTTAATTTCAAACAGCTGAAAGCAAACCTGCTCTACATATGGCACGTCATGCCATACACTGTGGGGGAAATTATTGCAACTGTTTATGTTTAAACTGAAAATTGCTTTCACCATCCCGTGGGGGAATAATGTTGGGTATAATAACGTGGATGGAACAGTCTCTCACACAGCGAAGGGAATGTCACTAGAAAACAAAATTGGTATTATCTTATCCACTCCTTTGGTCCCAAATATATGTACGATATTCCAAGAAATACGCTGACTGAACAAATGAATTTACAAGGCCCATGGAAAAAGCATAATCAGGGTACAAAACTATGGGAACTGCTACTTAAATCTGCCATTCAAAAAGCTTAAAACTGTAATTAAGTACAATAACAAATAAGCCTGTATTATATACTATACTGAAATTTAATTTGCCACGCTTATAAAATATGGAAACATGTAAAACAGTGTAACAGAACAAGAATAAGAAAATGCAAACAGAATTTTGGTAAGGTAACCTCTTGGAAAAGCTGTAACATGAAGACGAACCTCACGGAGAAAGGACGAGACATCCTTCGGAGAATTCTGAAATTTTAGTCGTATGGGTCAGCGGCCTGACTAACTTGATTGGGTAGTTCCTGGTTTCTCTAATCCCTTCAGACAAAAGTCGCTCTGTAATTTTCGCCTCTTTGTGAACAGCCCCCTAAGTCCCGCTCGAGGTCAAAGTACAGTGGAGCCTCCATATACCGCTGCTGTGATCATGCCCCCAATACGATTACATATGTTTTAAATATTTCACATATAACGCGGATACTGAAGCTGTCCCCCGAAACCCGCGTTATATCGAGGTCCCCCTGTACTTCGTATCTCACCAACAAATCGCATGAGAGACCTAGACTGGGGGACAATATTAAACTGAAACTTAAATACGCTGTAAAGATGATGCTGGATATATCTAGTTCAAATTTAAGTACAATGACTGGCTGAGAGTCCAACCCGGTACCTCTCAGCATAAGCCATCACGCTTTAGACAATTATGTCAGACACCAAGTTTGGCAGACTACTCAGCTAACAGTATTGGCCTAGATTCTAGAATGAACAGGAGAGGAGCTATACAAGGCTGGTGTTAATTTGCCTTCATTCGCTGCGTTTGTGTTTCTGCTCTTTCCCACGTAGATGCTAATTTATTTCGTCTGTGGTAGAACAGCTATGTCAGCCGGCGTCATCCACGCTTTCAGTCTTCCGACACCCCACTTTAAACCTAAGATCTGTCGCAAAATGACGTCCTCTGCTTCTTTAGAGTCCCAAAGAGACGGTAATCATTGGCGCCAAGGCACTATAATTTCTCACCCAAATCTCTTCGCCCGGTCTTTCGTTTTGAAAGCAGACACGTGATTACCATCCCTTAGGGCTAGCAATTTTACAGAAGATGTTGAGGATGAATGCGAGACGCAAGAAAGCACATGATAACGCTATTCAGTCCTGCTGCTAGCTTCGTATAATCACGTACAAAGATTAAATCAGCCATGCAACATAAGTATTTTATCGAGGTCACCGAACTAATATCCTTAATAGGAAATTAATTAAAACAAATATTGTATCCTTTTGGTCGCGAGAAGTCTTTTATTATGTCTGGCGAAAATAACTTACTATTAACTTACAGCGACACGCATTGAAATTAAACCTTTTCTGCCATGTTATCAACTTGTAGCATTGACACGCGTTAGTAGAATCAGAGTTGTAGCAGCAACCTAAATTATGTTACTGTGTCTTTAATCCTTTAGAACCTCGTGGTAACCGTATATACCACCCGCTGTAATAATCAACAACTGTGTATTTTGCCCAAAATGTGGATTGTCGGTTTCGTAAGATTCTCAGAGTAAACAGCGAAAACAGAACCAACCAGTTCATCTTCGTAACAGCGAAGTCTTGTTGTTGTTTGGTGTTTTTTTTTAATAGGTACGAACTAAATTCGTACATATTAGTTAGACGAACGTCGGGTTCAAAGACAGATAAGAGGAAAGATGTTTCAAATCATTCTGACGAGGAAAATATTCAAACATGACACGAACGAATGAAGTAAGACATTATTAATTAACATAATCCTGATTAAGGGAGTTCCTACTACAGACACATTCTTTCCCTTTTAATATTATGCTCCTTAATCTGGGTGGCATAACCTTTTGGCAAAGCAACCGATAACAAAGATGGAGTCGATCGAGGTATTTTAGGTTGTAATGCGAAAGTTTCGGAAAAACGCATCGCTTCCATCTTCACGATGAATTGTTAGTGACAACTCAAAAGACCTCAGGTCTCATAAATATGGAGTTAGCAGGGTAATGTTAAAAAAATATTTTAAACAACATAACTAAATTAATTCTACTAAATTATCTAAACCGGGTTCAGTGAACTGCCTATACGTCATTTGAACTTCACAATTCCAGCACTGAAGAGACTTTGGTAGTTTGTTTACGGATCGGTAATGCATTAATTTGTTAGCAGTAAAATTTATACTGCTTCATTAATTAAAAATTATATTCAGTCTTCTGCGAGTTCGTGCATTCAAGTATTGTCATTGTATTTGATTTATTTATATATATACTTAATTCAACGACACTGTCAATACACATCGTAGAATTATAGTGCAATTAATTCAAGGAAAATTATATTAAATAAAGCGTTCGTGGCCTAGTTTAAAGTACTACATCAATATTTCTTGGGAGGGACTATAGAAAACAAAACAAAAATCAGAATGCTCAGTCTTCGGGTTTAAATTAACCGGGACCTCCCGAAGACGAAGTACGAATACATCATTAGAGAACAAAAACTGAAATGGCAATTTTTCATACAAAATAATTCGACATGTCATTAACCTAATTTCCGTTTATATTTAACCGAGCTCCCAGTGACTTCCCTTAACACTGTTTCAGCAAGTCAAGTGCCCTTGGTTGCACTGGTTTTTAAAGACCGTACGAAGTGGTAAACCATGAGAAGGTGTTTTGCCAGCGAGCCGATGACCTGAAAGGCAATTTCAGTATGTTCACCTAGCGCCGAAAGACGTCCACATGAGTATAAATACACACACACATCCTGTATGCATTTCCTTCAAACTTACAAATTATTCAGATGAAGACATGTCCAGTGCATGCCAACCGGAAACCCAACGGAAAAAATTACGTTACACGAAACCAAATTTATCCCCGACGCTTAAGTAATCACCACGTCATGCAGACGTATGGGGGGGAGTGAATGTATAACTCCGCGCATTCTTAACCTCAGCATTAAATGTAGGAGAGCGGTCCCAGAGGCTGTGTGGATTCTGCGACGAAGGTAATATCCCGCCCTTCAGAACAAAAAGTTTTTAACTGTGAACAACAACAAAAGGTGAGAACAGCTTTCGAATTCTTCAGCAAGTGTGGCGGTAATGACATCTTAGAATACTTCAAGACCTAAATTGACAGAAACTATGACAATGGAGCAACGCTGAGTTAATCTTACTTGTCAGAAAATTCAGATTCAAACAAGTTAGAAAATGCACTCATAGCGTAAAAACCCTTCTTTCCTTCTGAGCCCTCGAACAGGTTAAAATAAACCGTAAATTTCTTCTTTCCCTTAAATTCTCCTAACAAAAAGTAAAATTATGAAATAATTTCGTAAGACTGAAAGATAATAGACACACTGTGTGTACCTGCATCTTTTCAGGGGTTATTAAATGACATTTCAGAATTCGCTCGGACGAACACGGTGTATCACGAGCAAAGCACGTGTTCAATCTCAGCATTATCTCGTATGGAAATAATCTGCAGTTGTTCCTGAAGCATACAAGGAGTAGCCACTGAATAAGACAACCAACAGTCCGACTGGTAACAACATTTCGATAATCAGCACGTGTTTGCCTGTGACAAGTGCTCATCGAGCTACGAAACATCCCGAAATTACGACCGTACCGAATTCACGCCATGCATCAACAGTACCAAAACCAAACACACGTTCGACCACAAAGTTATCTGCTACCCGTCACACAAGATGTCCAGATGATTGTGTAACGAAAGGATGTGACCACGACTGGTTAAAGCTAATGTCGATGTAACCATCCTCTTCATATTAATAGCAATGTCCTCACCGTAAAGAATGGAAAATATCCGAGTTGAAAAGTATCGTGTAGTCCAAATGACAGCCATCTTCAGACTCACCACCGCGAAAACCTCAACTCCTACTTAAAAAAAAATCTTATCTGGTGAGGTTTTAGTATCTCACTGAGGCCAGCACGAAGATGACTGTTTTCTGGGATGAAATGCCGTGTAGTGAGGTAGAAATTTGCCGACGTTTCAGAAGTGCTTACAGCTTGCTTACTCTAATTTTATAACCTACAAATATCTCAGTCCCTGCAGGCCACTGCCGAGATAAGGCCTTAAAGTAGGCCATCACAGGTTTCTTACCTATCCTTTCCAATTCAATACTAACTAGAATCCTATTATTCGACGTGATTAAATAAGTCACAGATAAACAGAACGACACAAACAGTCCTGGGTAGTAAAAATACGTATCATTAAGGCTTTGACCGGGATGTTCTTTTGTTAAATCTTATGTGGTACCGCCTGATTCGACTTCTAATGGTTAAGTGAAGTGTTTTCTTCGCGGTACGGTCTGGATTCGTAAATATTATGAAGACGAGCTTCGACTTCAAAGGGTTAACCAGCTGATTTTCGTAATGGTGAGGTGTAGTGTTTTCTTCGCGGTACGGACTGAATTCATAAATAATATTCAGACGATCTTCGGCTTCAAAGGGTTAAGAAGACAGAACAATATGGAGGAAATGCAAACCGCAAGGCGTCATAATCCAAAGGCTCGGACTGTAAAGCGAGATCTGACATGCAAGATTTCGTTACTCGTACACTTGGTGTTTGTTATGCACTGTCAATATTTAACGAATAGGCGCGGCGCATACAACGAGCTCACATGAAGCCGAATGTCACACAGCAATTCTGCCAGCTTGCATTTCACGGTTGTCAGCTGTGAAGGTCACGTTCCGGACGAAGGACATCGATGCGATGGTAGTTACATTTTCAACTATCTGTCCACGTGTGATCCTTTATCACCCGTTCACTAACTCCACGGAATCCTTGGAGAAAATTTCTCGCCTTTTATGGCACGTAATGCCACATTACTGTGTCCACAAGACCCCACCATCGGTTCCCATCTCTATCCAGATTAACTCAATTCAAGTTATCCAACATTATTTCCATAAAACCGATTTTAATATTATCCTCCCATACACTGCCAGGTTTTAAACGTTTGAAGCCGAGGTTCATAAAGATAAATATTTAAGAATTCAGTCCGTACCGCAAAGAAAACACAACACTTCACCGTTACAAAGATCAACTGGTTCAAAAGCATTAAATAAGGCACAAGCTCACGGCAATGTGGCTAAACTGTAATCGAGATAAATAATTCGATTTTATATGGTTCTGAACTTGAGTGAACTTAGGTTCTGTTTGCAGAAGTACGAAGGATGTTAGACAAAGAGAACGTGTCTACGTCAATATACAGATAATTCCCGTTTTAACAAACTGAAATTCCCTTACAGAACATTTCTGCGGTAATAACTGAAATCATTCGTTATTCGTTAACATTTTTGACGGAATAAATACGGAAGTTATCTTAGGCTTCCGAGCGAAGTGACGGAGTGCCCGGTGGAAATGGCCCGGCTTCATGCTTCAATTTCAATATTTAAGACTTCCTGGTACACAATCTATCAAAATCGATCCACCAGAAAGCAGCTTTAATACCAGCTGAAAGATAAACAGACACATGACATGACCAAGTCATTATACGTGTAAAGAACGCCTAAGCGATAACTGTGTCACTACATAAACGCTTGCCAAAGTACAGAGACCCGCGATAAAAACTTTGTTTGGCTCGAACATTAATATCAAATAAAACTGGAAGCACTTACGGACATTGTGGTCAAACAAAGCTGCTAAATTATTCAGTTGCAAAATTGGTCAGTAAGCGGGCAACAATACCTTACTCGGAGTGACCAACCTCTCGACATGAAATGGATTTTAACGAGGTACGAATTGAAATGGCGTGTAATATGTGAAAACACGTCACCAACATACTTTCCCTGCTAGGTACAGTCTCTGCTGAAAACAGACATGGTTAGCACGCGACAACACATTAGCGGCAGGCTACTTGAGGAGAAACACTGCCCTCTATTTATTTCCAAACCCTGAGATAACCGCCAATCTGTAAAAACTGAAAAATTACGTCGAAGGAGTGAGTACTCTAGCTGTCATTACCTCAGTTTCTCATTGAGTATATTAGAGGCCTATAAGCCTAGTAAAATTCTGTTTATATCAAAATTCCAAGGAAACTGATGAAAATAGTGCGATGGTGGTACGACGACGATTAGCAGGATAAAACAGAAGAATGCGGAGAAAAAACTTCCCCACAGCCATTTTACCCACCACGAATCTCACTTGAAGTTAATAACACCGAACGCAGGAA
Source organism: Zootermopsis nevadensis (assembly GCF_977971745.1). Classification (NCBI taxonomy): domain Eukaryota; kingdom Metazoa; phylum Arthropoda; class Insecta; order Blattodea; family Termopsidae; genus Zootermopsis; species Zootermopsis nevadensis. The sequence goes on from NW_028259143.1 coordinate 3,751,238, forward strand.
GTCAGGACATGTACAGACAGTGCAAAAATTCGGAGAGTTCGCCAGAATTTGACCTTCGCGAAAAGTAAGAGTTGTCAAGGTACAATGACCTTCGTATGAACGGGTGTCTGGCGCCTGGGTTATGGCGTCATAACTGGGGATTCCCCATGAATGCGGGGATGTCTGAGGATTCCTCAGTCAGTCACTTCTGCGCACAGAAACGAGTTTCTTCACGCAAAATGCTGTTGTCCGATTTTAACAAAACCTGGAATGTATGGTACCCTTCAGTGAACTCTCAAATATCAAATTTGATGAAAATCTAATCGGTGATTCTCGAAAGTGGGAGTACGGAGAGACATGGGAACCTAATAAGCACATCTTTGCTACTATGCCTTGCAAATGCGCCTAAAATAGGCGCTGTAATTCTCATGTTTCGCAAAGTACAAAAAATAAATGTTAGAAATATGAAGATATGAGGTCTGCAAACACGTCAGGGACCTGTAAGGACTCCCTGAAGATCTCCCATTTCTTCCAATTACCGTCTATGCACAACCATTTCGCTGTGACAAATGTTTCCTCGTCGGCCTATGCAAGACGTGACCTATACGGAAGTACGTCCTAATCCACCAGAGTAGGGAGACGACGGAACGTTCCAGAGATGCTGGCAGTTGACAACCGATGACATGCAGCACCCAAGCCGATATTAACACACCGACTGGTCACCAGGAACTTCAACCCGATGTTGCTCGTCACGTCTAACACTTCGAAATGTCCCCTCCTCCGGAACAAGGTACAGCACACGTCTCCAACTTACACTTCTCGGGACTTCAGGGTGGACAAAAATGACACGTATTTATGGCACTGTCAAAAATTTACGTGTTCTTGTGGATACACAAAGATGACGTTTTACCAACATAACCGCACTGGAAAGCCGAACATAACATTGAAAGTTCAGGATTATCAACTGATTCGTCAAACTTCAATAATGTACCCCGGGCAAAGCAAATTTCTATTAAATAAAATACCGTACAAATTTTTACCAGTAAAATACTTATTTATGTTAAAAAGGGGTGGGGATTAAAAATAGAAACTAATTGCCTTGCTTAGTCTTGGTAAACAAACGATAAGTCTAAAAAGCGGTGATATATAAGACCATCGTCTAAGACGTTAAGAAGAGAATTGACTTAAATCTAATTAAACGAGTCAGACATTAACATTTGTGAACGCTTACGTCCTATAATGACCTCAGATCAACTCAAAGCAAGCTGCCTACTAACACACCTTCTTAGAAATAGCATTCTTCGATCACAGGATATATACCTTCTCCGATGCACCATCTGCTACTGAGATAGCTTATCATTCTATCAACACACACACACTGTCATACCCACTCAACCTAATACAACTTACGTGTCGCTTTGCAAATAAAAGACGCGATAAATGGTAACAAAAGAGTAGTTTGTTGAACCATAATTGACAGGAGTGTCCGTTTAAGAGAGGACAATATGATCTGTCGTTCATTATTTTTGTTTCCGATTCGAAATTTAAATCGGCAAACTCCGGAATACGAACCAAGGGTGCTAAACACAACGCCACGCCGTTTATGGCGGAATTTCCGGCTAAAGTTAATTCCAGGTAGAGGTACACTATCAACACACCTAATAACATAAGCCTTCACGTATTTGTTGCCCATATTGGAAGTATTAAAAGCTGCATAATGATAGCAGCACTTGCGAAACAGAACATATTTCTTTTAGCGTCATTGCTGAGAACTTTGGACCTCTGTTAGCGCAACCCAGACATACATCAAAACAAGAATATTTTGAGCTGGTTTCTTAATGATAATACAGATTATTTGTTTAACAAAGCTGTCAATATCTCAGATTAATACACAATGTGAAGTAACAAGACGATTAATAAATCTGAAATTTTATGGAAGGAATCTGTAGTTAGCTGCTTTAAACAACTAATCCGACAATTTCTTGGGGGGGGGGGGGGGCACAAACAAGCTGTCAGGATAGCCGGACTTTCGGCAGACATATCGAGGTAAAAATATTCAACACCAAATATTTTAATGTTCCTCTCTTGTAGTGACATTCGCTCTCTAGGTGTGTCGCTGTTTGCGCCGTGCGGATTCGCAAGGAGAAAGTCTTATTTCACAACTCCTACCACTCTTGCTAAATTGTCACTATCGGCGTGTATTATTTCGTATAACGGCTTGGGCATAAATTACACACTATATTCTAAAGTCAAACGTAAATGGCTATTATTCTGTATGAGCTCAAACAGCGCCTTTTTATTCTGTATCTTATAATCACCTTAGTCAATTTCAAACGAACTTCGCATAGAGTGGACAACTGTAAATGCCATTTATGAAGATCAATCCATCATACAATGTGGGTTAGTGATTACTGGTGGCGAGAATAATCTCGCGTGCTTCATAAAGTTCAGTAAATAATTACAATGTGCTGTATTTTGTAAAATTACACATGAAAATAAATTATATAGCAGTGTTAAGTAACTTTTTTTGTCACACAATAGAAGGCAAACTCACGATTAGAAAAAGTTCGCACAGCCCGTAAGACAACCAATTGGTCCTTCGAAAAAGTAGATCGCATACTCAAAAGATTAAATCTCCCTCTGGTGTAGCTGTAAGGAGTAATTTCGCCTATTCTTCACAAGTCACATCAAGGACGGCTGGAATGAAGCTGGATGCAGAATTTACTACTCACTTTCATCTAATATGGAAGACGCGAGCGATGGAGGTTTGAGCACTTCTGCGCATGTACTGTCTTGTCACGTGTCATCGCCACCCAATCAGCTTTAGTCACTCGCTCGGACAGTCATATTTTTCGTGTCACGTGTGAACATGTTTTTGTTAAGCAAATTATTAGTATTTTGCGTTAGAAAAACAAATGGTGTATTAAAACACAGAAGGTACACGTCGGAGGTGTTAGATTCTACACAGGCATGCATGCCAGCCCACGACGTTGCCAAGGCGCGTCTGCCTGTATGTCTATATCTGTGCCATCCGGCTTCATTCAGTGTCGATAAGTTGTGTGCTGCGATAAAGAATGCGTGGAGCTTAGACTCCACGCTCGCTACAGCATTTACCATGTTATTATGGAATTTGGAACGCACAACTGGATCTATGCGTCAGAGTCCTTGAGAAGGAGAAAGTCGCTCAGTTGTCACGAAATCTGCCGCATTTTATGGAAACCAAAGGTGCATTACCGCCATTAAAGAATCTGCTGATTGTCTCTGAGAAAGTAAAAATGAAAAGTTGGGAATTTTCAAATCGGCCCCCCAAGGACAGCAGAAGGGTAATTTGTAGCGGCCTCATTTCTACAATGGAAAGATGGCGTTCGAATCTCGCTCGAGGTACCTTGCGATGGGACCATCTTAAATCGAGGGCCTCAGTGTTAACCGAATGATACTGTTCACACACACCTAACTCTGGTGAAGGAGTCTTGGTATTTCATCTGATGTAAAAAAATTGCCAAGTTCATACAAATTCACTAAATCTGTGTTTAATGTGTTTATTTTACGTGTAGTCCTAAATAAACATACGGGGTCAACTTAGACCCAGTAATCAATCAACCACATCAATAACATTTTGGGTTAGGTCAGTTTCATTTTTTAAACTTCGTCTACTTAGTCCATAAGTTTGAGTTTGTTTGTTTTATTATTGTAGGAGTAGAATCGCAAAAAGCCACTGCAGCGGAGTCGACTTAAAATCCATTAATCAATTATCCATACGAAATGGAAGGCAATTCAAACTGTCACTGGTCGTACTGGCGTTTTCTAAATATAATGTGCTTCGTATTCGGTAATAAAATAATTCGATTCCCTGTTCTTTTGAGGCTCTTAATGGTTTTACTTCATTGTTCAGGGCAAATGACTATGCATCTTAAAAACATACCATAACTAATTACTACACTGCATTTATAAACGAACCTTACATTTAAGAGGGTAGTTAACAATGACCTAGCAGGTGTAAATATTAATCCTTTGAAGCTGAAGTTTGTCAAAATACTACTTAGGAATTGATTCCACGTTAACTTTAATTCAGCAAAAATGTCACTTAAGCCTTCAGTTCATGTGTAAATTGTACAAAGGTATTTATGTTAAATTTTCGAAAAATCAATAAACATGATCTGACAGAACATTCCGAAAGTTGTAATCCTTTTTCTTTAAGATAGGAAATCCCTTAAGTCTCGCAACAGCGAAATGTCCGAGGAAATGTAACGTTAGTAATCCATTCAATTGTACAAGGATAACTAATGGTATAACCTCTCATGCCACATCAAAATTAGACGCTAAATGGGTGAAATATTCCTCCCTTCCTCTGTTAGGGCTCAAGATAAATGGGCTACTATGCGTGCCTCACGCACAAAACGCGCCAGTGGTGTAAATCATTTTATGAAGTTCAATTGTCTGAGAACGTGAACACCGGAGAGTGAGAACTTAAACGTTCGTGAACCTTTCTATAAAACTGTAACAACCTTCCTCATTCATAACAGCCTTCCTTCCAAACTAAGAACACTGTCTTCTGGGCTGTTGCGCGCATAAGCGAGCCGACATTTCTGAGGCGATTGCTACCTCCATTATCTGGAAGATCGACCTGATAACTGACCTCCGAAACGTCGGAGTACGTATAGCAGAATACGCGGCATAATAACCCAGAAGACAGCCATCTTCATACTGGATGCCATGAGAACCTTTTAATGGCCGAATTACGCCAGATCCTGAAATTTAAAAAGTTCAAAATACAAGTAACATTAATTCATGACGTGAGCTCGTTTAAGCGCAGGAGTTTTTAAGTACAGATGTTAAAACAGGCCTTGATAAAACTAGATGGAGAAATTTCACTTTGCTTCACTGCACTTCTTACAGACGAGTATGGCAAACTACGCTACGAGTCACGCACGAGTGTGTTATCACAGGGACGGAGCCTGCCAGATGAAACTGCAGATGAATTAATCTGCCTTCTTGGTTACAAATTGCTGGCATTGTACCCAATGCAATGAGTCAAAGTCTATTTTCTAAAATAATATCACACATCAATATGAGGACCCCCTTCGCCTTCTGAACAGATTCATTTTGTTGCAACTCGCAATGACTCGATGCTTTAAAGAACGTAAGAGGAATACAGTCTTTTTAAAACACTGTATACGAATCCACGAGGCCTGCGCAGTATGCATACGAATGTTAATTAACTTACTGGCAAACGAACAGAATGTGTAGTTTGATAGAAGTTAATTGACGTTTCAGAGGGCGACTGGCCACATGATTGAGGTGAAGCATCTCTGAAACGTCGGTAAGCATCTACCAGACTACATACCCCAACAATCCAGAAGACAGACATTTCACTGTATTCTTAAAATGTAAACATTATCGGGATTTCGTATCTATCAGCATTTTGAACTAAAGCAATGGTAGCAGGACCCGAAATTTTAACACCCCTAATACCAAAAGTAGCCACTAGACACGACCCTGAGCCCGTCTCATCCACCTCCCACCCCCCTCAGAGCCTATTCTCATAATATTCATCTTAATTTTATTCTCCCATCTCTCTCTCTCTCTCAATCTTCCAAGTGGAGGTTTTAGTGTTTCATTTCCGCAGATACTAAAGGCATGTTATTTGCTGGTGGCCTACTGAAATTTTTGAGAATTTAATTACAGTCCGTAACGGTATATGACCGACTTTATACGAATCTAAAATTTAATTTTGTAGATATTTTAGCAAAAACGGACCACGTAACAGAAATGTGATACATGACACGAACAGATTCCATGCCACGGAAAAGTGAACGCAAACTCCTGACGATAACACGAAGTGGAATTTACGAACGAACAGGTCATTTTATGACAGAAAATATTAGAAAACATTGGCTTTCCCTTATCAAAGGTTTATCTCAGTCGCTTCAGCAAGCAAAATCAGTAGAAAGCTACGAGTCTTCCTTAAAAATGTACAGTGTCTCACAAATAATCACACAGTAATTTCAATTTAACCTTATCTGTCCGAAGACATCGTCTGCCTAACCGTAAATAATAATTTCGCTCAGGTCTGAAAATTGTAAGACTCAATGGCAAAAAATCGAACCCAATTTCTTTCCTTTACTGCGCGCAAACAAAACTTTCAGCACTGATAAATGCAAGGACCTTTTGAAATATAGGCATCTGTTAACCTACTTAAGTCCAGAACGAAGCATTTTTCTAGCACATTAATTCTGATGTTAATTCTCAACGCAAATTTCTAAGGAACGCAAACTTTTCTTCGTAGATTCTTCCCTGATTCCTACCTGAAAAATCGTGTAAAGTTAAGGAACGAGGTACGTAGTCCCGACGAAAGTTACATTTGGAACAGAGGCAGGGCGATGTTAATATTTTCTGGAACATCAAATCAACTGGACACGGGAGGGTCAACTTGACCTCTCAGTTGTTCGCACATCAATTTCCATCCGACGTCTTCCTGAAGGCTTTCTCTTCAGAAGAAGAACATGAATTGTCGCTGGTCAGACACGGAATCTGATGAAGTACAAATATTCTCCAAATACGTCCTTTACTGTTTTTGAGGATGGGATGTAATGACGGGCTTTTGTGAACATGAACATAAACTGACTGTGAAAATGTCTTTGTAAGCATATTTCAGCTACTAATCACCTTTCAAAGGACAGCTCTATATACGATGGAGCTAGTTAGTAGTGACGAGTTGGGGAGAGTTAAGCTCACATACGAATCGGCGAAACATTTAGCGGGCAGAATACAAAACAACTCAGGGAAAAAAGTTCGGTTCCAACGCGGTCAGCCCGCTTTGAAGCTTTATTCTTTACAGCTGACAGAGATTCTGACAGGTACCAGGCCGGATGAAATGCGAGTGGTTAAATGTTGTACATTTTAATTAAAGCAGTCCATTCCACCACTGAAGTAAGCGCTGGGAGAAAGCGAAGACGACTGGATGACCCTACCAGTGTTGATGGGGGGGGGGGGGGGAGATTCACAACATCAGTAGCCAGTGTAAGGGCTTTACAGGGGCAGCTCTGAGAGAGAGAGGGGCAGAGTCCCGAGTTGGCTGAATTAAGCTCAGCTCGCCATATTGAATCAATACGGAGCAGTTTATCACATGACGCAACACATCCTCCCACACCCCTCAGCGACCGCCATCCCCTTTACAAACCCCACTTCCAGGATTAAAAAAATCCTCTTAGTCCCCCCGCCCCCCTTATTCAAAGCAAAATGACTGAATACTGTTATTCTTCCGCTCTAAAAATATATTTACTGTTTTGGAAAATATTACGGCCGAAATTCTAAAAAAATTCTGCAGGCCTGAATCAGAAGGCACAAAGCAACTGCTGCTGGAATAGACGAAAATGAAGTCGGCTGTCAACAACGTTTCAGTAAGAGGTGTATTAAATTCTCCCAAAAGCTGAGTTTTCCCATTTTCTAGAATGGTGGGAGGGGGAGGTCAAAAAGTGAGTCTCTGCTGTCTGTATTTTACATTCATAACAAAAAACATTTCATAAGCAAATTCCTATGTAGTTGCGGTAACAGGTTCGCAAAAATAACTCAGCTAACTGGTGAGATATTACGAGATTGGAAAGATGTACTCTTTGGAGTACAATATAATTCGAAAGGTGTTCTTCACGTCACATCACAGGTGTTGACGTCAGCAGTACCAAGAATTAACACATGCAAAATTTTAACGGGAGTCTCCTGGTTTCTAGGAAAAACGCGACGGGTGAACAAGATCTTCGTTCACGACAGAACTCAAAAAAAAAAACACCTTTCAAATGGAGCTTCAGGAAGTAGGAAGGGTGTGGATTGGATTCAAGTGGCTGCAAAGGGTAATGAACCATCCTGCCGAGTGACTACGTATCAGCTAAGAAGGACTCTAGGATTAGTCTGACAATTTCAATTTCAAATTCGGGGGGGGGGGGGGGGGGGGGAACTGGCTACATGTCTCTTGAAACCTATCCCACATTTTCCCCATCCACACAAGTTTAGAAAAAGAAGGGTCTATGTCACTGTCATTTCACCACGGAGGAAGGACATATGATGCTCTCACGTCGTCTTCCGGCTTGCAACGCTCTGCGGTCTTGTAGGCGGTTACCAACGTTTCGAGTGAACATATCGCTGCCATCTTCAGGCTGAATCTAAAAGCGAGCTGTTTCACTCATCAAAATATTGTACTAACTGACATGAATAACGCAATCGACTGCTCTAGTCTGTTATGTAGTCGTGCTTCTACGAATAATGACGTAAAACTTGACCCAGACAATCCATCGTCTATCGTGCATAGACGTAACACTGGACTGCATTTCTAAAGTTATCGCAAAAACCATTAATACAGTCAATCAATAATTAAACCTCCGGAAATGTCAGAGGTATAAAAGAAATGGATTTTCTGCTCTCGTAAAAAAATGTTACAGCAGAAGGAAAACACACAATACTACATTCTCAATAATCTTATTTTTTCCTTTATCAGTCTATTCATTTTATTTTAGCATACTCTTATCAACTGCTTAACAACCACGTACATTATTCTGCATTATGACGAACGTGCTAACTTCAGACATTCAAAAAAGTATTTCAAAGAACAACACTCCACAACGAAGTAAATCCATGATGAGTTCCTTAAAATGTTATATTTAGACGGGGGACGGAGAAACAGAAGGTAAATAATCATTTGAGTCCCTTTCAACAACCATCCTTTAGTTAACTTAATAGCAGGTATGAGAAAATTATTGTCTAATGCACCTGGAGTTAACAGATACAACGTTTCTGCAAACATGAAAAAGAGTTCAGAAATAAGGAAAGGCCTTTTGTTGGATTCTATGTGTCAGTAAAAAAAAAGATGACAAATGATGGATATCTTTATGGCTCCAACTGATGAGATCAATAAATGTACGTTAACTATACGCTGGTTTATCATTTATCAGTCTTTTCCATATCAATCCTTATCGCATGTTTGCTTTCTCACGTTGATATTTATGACAATGAGCATGTAGGCTATATCCAGGAGAAATTGAGTAAAATTCCAACGTACTCACTTAGGAATACCAAGTGGTATTCTGTCACCCCACTATCTTACGAGGCAGTCACGTGACTTTTGTTCTAATACACCAGCAACAATTATAGAAATTTGGCAAACAGATGTTAAATGCAACGAATGGAATCCAGAAACGTGATTATATTAAATTACTGATATAATTTCATTTTATCCATTGCGATATTACAATTAAAATCGATATTGTATGTTCCTTAGACAATAGCGAAAAGCAAAATTCGCGAATACGGTCACAGACTCTGACAAATATAAGTAGACTATGTAATCTATTATTTTTTATTATTTTTTTTAAACTTCGACTTACTTCGATAACAAAGCTTTTTTTTGGGGGGGGGGGCAATGGGTTCACGAAAAATACACCATAAAACGTCGAGTTTGGTGAAATTCTGGCTGTAAAATAGCGAACCGAGGCGGGCTGTAGCGTAGTGCAAGTGAGTTAAATGTTAAGGTACATTAAGACCGCGGAGATGAAAGCCGGGAAACTTTTCAAATAAAATTCGTTACAATGCATTACCGGCAGTATGAACCCGAAAAGCGAGTACATGAATGCGGAGAGAAGCCAGAATTTTTAATAATTGCGGGGTTACTCACTGCAGGCTTACCTCAGAGGTGATCACGAAGCCATTACGTACACGGAGTTGGAGAGAGATTAATAAGGCGTCGTCACTAATTAAACTTGACTGAAAAGACAACTCCAGGGAAATTTTGTCGAAATTCTCTCCGTCCTTATCGCTGTGTTCACTCACAATCCCCTTGCATGTCATTACAGGCAGCCTACGCAAATATCTTGGAGTCCGCGTACGTTTCTAACAATATAAATTATTCTTTTCAGCCAAACAGGAGCTCGTTAAAGCAAAAATACAGTTATTGCCATACGGAGTTATGGAATAAGTTGTTTAACACGCACTGAATTACCGCCCGCCTCTTCAAAAGCACAAAATTCCCTTTGTTCGTGGAATTCTTTCGTATCTACTTTCTCGAATCCCTAAATAGATTACAAGAAGTCAGATTCGGAGTTTTAAATGTAATCTAAATCTGATATAAGGGAAATTAATTAGCAGTCACCTGCCATGCATCCATTTCTTTCAATAATACACATTATTTCAGTTATCTTTAATTATGTGTGCAACAAATGCAGCAATTTTTCTTAGCAAATCACTCCAGGATACAAGGCAACATGTATCAATCCGCTGCCGAGTAAAAGAACAAGTTCCCGTTTTATTAAGCCAATACACGATACATAAGACCTACACTGGAACACCGCCAGCGAGTCCATTACGAATAATACCAATCAAGATACACATACAGTTGAGAACTGGTTTTGGGAAAGGGTATTTTATAACACAAAAGACGTCTCTTTTTAACCCTTTAAACCCCTGTAACTATAACTGTCCAGTTTCTATTTACGTGTTTCAAAGTTTTTCAATGTAAACCAGGGTCGATTCCTTAAACAGCATTAAAAAGCTGATCTTTGCATTGGTCAAATGTTGTTCTATTTGGAGTACGAAATCAGTATTTAGTATTATTGAGACAAGCTTTAGTCTTAAGTGAGTTAATGACACAATAACGCGGATACATGTGACGTATTCGAACTTTCGATATAAAAAATATAACTTTCCATCTATAATTACTAATTCTTCCCCAATTCCCAAAAATAACACCCAAAAAAATGAGATTCTTATAACTTCTAATGCGTTTTGATTACCACTAAATTTTTAAGTACTTGAATAACCTTTCAAATTTCACCAGCTTCGTGTGTGCTTACGTGTCAGTGGATGAAAGTTAATTTCGTACTACAAAATCACGCCTCCGTTCAGTAACAGTGGTCATAAAAGGGTCACAGAAACAGAAACTGACATTTTACTAGCCAGGACATAAGGAAAGTTTCTCCAGCAAGTTAAACAAAACTACAATTACGATTAAATTATCCCCAAACCATACCAACAAGGTTTATCCCCATAAAACTTGTTCTATTATAAGAACCAGGAAGCCGTCCGTATCAGCTAATACTTTTTAAAAAAAACGTCGGCGAACTAGTTTCAAAGCCGAATAAACAGTGAACTTCGAGGCTTACAAATGTCGACTCGACAGATGATTTTAAAACCCGCTTAAAACATTTGGACAACCATGCCTCAGTAAACGCCAATGTAATGATTCGCAAATTTTGGTATTAAGCGCACAAATACTACGTAAAATATTATTAAACGGCAGTCCTACGCACGTGTAAACATTTGCACTTAAACCTTTATGGCAGACCTAATTTGTCATCATTTAAAATCGATGACGTCATTCTTATTTTCGCTTTCCGGTTAAAACTATAAAATAATTCCAGAAACATTCATCTCTTTACATCCACATTTCGAACAATTCTTTCAAAATTACAACATCCCCCAATATCACACATCGATAACAGAACACAACTGTGTATATAACACGAAACTGGCCACATACATTAAATTATCGACCCTTTCCAAATAGGGGGTCACTGTCTCTTTAATTTGATCCGCCTTAATAATGTTACTAGGAGATTTCCGTTCAATGACATGAAAATCCAAAGTAGTAAGACTACTTTTTTTTATATCTTAATTGCGTCATGTTTGTGTTTTATTGATACAATATTTTATTTTCCGTCTATACACAAACTTAAAATAATGTTGTTTAAAATTACTTAAAATTATAACATTCTCAGTAGATACTGCATCTTGTTACAAGATGCAGTATCTACTGAGAATGTTATAATTTTAAGTAATTTTAAACAACATTATTTTAAGTTTGTGTATAGACGGAAAATAAAATATTGTATTAGTAAGACTACTTAAAATAAGTAGCATACTCAAATTAAAATCATTTCTTATCCTTGATTAATTTACTTAATACAGTGCAACCTCGCATACAATCTTACATCGAGGTTATAAAAAATCCGCTGCCTTGTAATACATGTATATAGTAGGCCATGCGTGAACGATCACCAACCAACAACTGGTTTTTTTTTTTTATGAACATACATGTTGTCCAGGCTTAAACATTCTGAACCTCCTTAATATGTAATTTTCTCCTACCTACCGTCACCTTCTCTCTGTTAGCTGCGTAAGATTGTTGCTGAAATGTAGGCCAAATGGCCACACATAACCACGGCTCTCTAAATATTCTACGGCTACAACAAACCGAAGTTGACAGCTAAATAAGTTCAATCGTCCTTTCAAAAAAATTCTGCACAAAATACTATCTCGTACTGTCTACATTGTGACATGATTGCCTCACGAAACAGTCGAACAAATTAGTTAACAAACGCCACGTAGTTCTGTAATGGATAGCAAAGCAGCTATAAAACATTTGTACCAAAGCAAGGAAACTGGTGAGGATGTTTACCAGATCAATCCCACTTAACCATCCCTGAAAACACATCATAAATCGGCACTGTTTTCGAACAGCATAACTTTCCGACAATTCGTAGAAGCAGTAGTTAACACGACCACCTAAATCTTCCGCAAACGACACCAAGACACTAATCCCGTTCGAAGTCAACGCGCTCTGTGCCTTTCCTCTGTTATGCAATGATTAAGTTCGCCAAATCCCGACTAATTCACCAAGGCAGTCATGGCCTGAAATTCTGATTGTACGTGATCTTTCCTATGTAGCTGTTTTTCCGCGTGCTGTTATTTAATACGGTATTTACACAACTCGAGGTCCGCAAACTGTGCCTAAGGGGGCCCGAGAGTTGATTCTACTATTTTATTTACTTCTATCCTGCATTGCTGCAAATTTTAAGCTCTTTTTCGTCAGAGCAAAACGCAATACCATAATTCTGTCTAGTACGTTCGACTTACGTATAACCCGGTTTATCAAAATATATTACAAAATTCTGCAGGACTAGAAACGTTTAAAAACACTGATCAAACACATTCATATACTTTTTACGTCCCCAAAGAAACGTACATAGAACAACGGCGTATGGAATTTTAGTTAGCACACAGAAGAAACAGCTAACTTGAAAATGGCTCAAAACGGTTCATTAAAACTTTTTTAAAACATTTTGGAACAAGAATAAAGTGTCTTTGGTCAAAATCGTCCACAAAGAGTAGGAAAAAAAATCCTAGTATATCACAGTACAGTATAACGAAATCCCAAGTGTAACCTAGGCGAAACCACCGAGGTACTTTCGCAAGAAAACCCCCCAAAAAGGGGGTCACGACGGTCAAGCTGACCATAGACGATAAAAAAGTGCAACCTGCAAAGTTATTTTGTTTCTCTAGATCATTCTGACATCTGCTGGTTGTTGACAGAACCCATTTTTTTCAGAAAAACCCGTCTGACCACGGAATACCGACTTTTTCGGAGGAAGCTCGTGAATTTTTACAACGTACAATGGCAGTAGAGGGTATCAGAGGCTACATACACAGTACGACACAACTCTAGAATAACAGAAGGGAACACAAAGGGTTTTGATCTGCGTGGTAGCAAGCGTTATCAGGTTTTCTTCCCGGGTAAATTTTAAACGCGAGTGAAGAGTTCCTTTGTTAAGCATTTGCTCGAGACATTACGAAAGCTCTTGTTGAGTACTGACAAATGTAGAATATCTTACCAGAGTAGGGGGACGACGTAAATGTTAACGAAACGACGAAAACAGCGACCAGCGAAATGGAAAGTCAACATCGCGAGTCCGTTTTAGTACTGACATTGTAAGTAGCTCGTCCTGAGTAAAAACTTCTAACACTATAGACTGGAAACACGTGATTTGCAAAAACTTCTCACTCTTCATATTTTCCGTATTTTACCAAATAACCGAGTTCTCTCTCCTATGGCCGCTAACTTGTGCGACACGCTGTATACACGGCACTTTATTCTGGGGTGAATGATTTATACAAATAAGTTTCTGATTTTTATTTACTTTGCAGCCAGCAACTTTGCGTCCAATGTAAGGTTTGTTTTCAATTCCAATTCTCGCCGAGTCTAACTTATATGCTCCAACGGATGCAAAGACGTAAGCCAGTTTTTGAAATGTTCCAGCAAAAATCGGTCTACCATCCAAACTGGCAACCTTTCAAAATGTTTACACGTTCATACTCGTTCATGTGAAACCAACGTCGGTAGGTTTTATGCTGATTTAATCACTTCTGCGAATTCAAGGAGGAAATTGAGAAAGTTGCCATGAATCATCAGAAAAAGTTACTTGATACTACACGGTGATGACCAATGATATTTCATCATTTTAAGAATTATTAGAGTTATCACGGTCAGCATGACTTTCGAGCTAACAAAACTTCGTAATTAGTGAGGACCTACGTCAAACGTAATTTGTATTGGCATAAGCCCTCTTCTTACCGAGCACCAGGCCGACAGATGTACCAAACAGATAGTTTAACCTTTAAGGCCGAATGGTAACTATACGTACCATCCGGTTTAACAATGAGTAACACTGCATTTATATTTATGGATTTCGCACGATTCTCAGAACAGTGATTATTCTCTTAAACAAAATTAGCCATTTAATCTTCGAAATAAAATGTTTTCTTTGCGGTACGGACTAAATTCTAAAATATTATTTCGACGATCTTCGGCTTTAAATAGTTAAATCTTATAAAAATTGTCATGTAAGAAGTAAAACGGATGCGTATAATAAATACATAAATCATACGTCTTTTCCAAGGAAGATATAATGGATAAATTTTATGACTGAACAATTTTTGAACTAATTTTATTTTGTTCGATATCGATCTACTAAATGAAAATATGACTGAATTCTATCGATTTCCAAGTTTCTGTAAGCACTGTACCATTAGTTCAGCCGTCACAAAAAAAACTCGGCAATCCCACGCATAAAAGTATTAACTTATGGTTACGTTTCAAACACTTACCAATATAATATTTCATAAGCTCTGTCTACGACATCTCCGAGACAGGACAGATTTCGCGAAATGACTACCCACAAGTAGCCAGGGAAATGATAGATATTCTACCAGATCTCAAGGTTCTCAGACAAATTTTATAGAAGTGAAAGCTACTTCAGCACTGAAGATGGAGACAGTTTGTTCAACCGAAACGTGTGTATCTATCTATGACTCTACACGGCAATATAACTCAGAAGACCAACACCGACAAATTTCGAGCAGCGTATTAAAAATATCGTACCACCGATGGCAACTAAGCAAAATGTGCATAGGCTATTACAGTTGATCCCCCACACAGAGAAGAAAGGTACATTTATTTCGAATCAGAACTTCCCAATGTTCACGATAAGAGACATTTTAAGTCTATTCCTGAATCAACCGCGACAAAATAAGGTGCAATTCTCCACCCACCCACACACAACACCCTCTGCTACTTTGGCGATGAACACCAAATAAACCATCGTCTAAGAGGGGGAAATGGTGTATATGGCACTTCGTAATGGAAAGATGGCGGCTTGGGGGGGGGGGGGGATTCGATCGGATTCGCCATGCAAATTCCGTTCCGAGGCCCAACAAGGAACAGCAAATACTCTTGGTTGGCTACTTACCAGCTGCATCTTCTCGAAGTCTAGGCACGGTCGCTGGATGTGGTGCGCTCGGGGCGTATGGCGATGTCTCTTCCTGGGTGACACCTCCAGTGCTGCAGCGGCTGAAGACTGTGTTCCAAAATGAAATAACTTCGGGGGCGGCGAAAGGGAAAGACCGGGTTTGTGAACGTCCAGCGGCGGGGTCGTTCGGAACTTTACAGGCGTCGCCATGGCTGCGAGCAGCCCCTGAATTTCTTCATCGGAACTACCGGAACTATGATCTGCAGCTGGCGTGGTAGTGACGACAGCCACCGAAGCCCGTCCACCTGCACCGGCTAACGCCGCCACGTTACTACCATTCCCTCCGTGAAGGGAGGAACAACTCCCCGACGATATCGTTAAGAGATCCGACGAATTTGTAGACAGATGATTGGTATTACTAAGCGAGCATGCGGAACTGCTCGTTACTTGAGACCACTTGCGTTTCTCTGGCACCACCGCATTGACGCTACCACTGCGGCAAGTCAGCAGTTCCTTCAGAGAACTACCAAAGGCAGCGCACTTGCTCGGGTTGTTGATCACTTCCAGCTCCTCCTCAGAGCTGTGGTGGTCGTTATTATGATCGCTGTCACTGGGAAGTGCGCTGTCCAAGAACGGACTCGATGGACTGTAGGGTATGACGTCAATGCCTGCGAACGGACTGGGACTCAAAGTCGACCCGCTGGAACGCTCCGTCTCACTCTCCATAACTGGAACAGAGACAATCAACAGCGTCAGGACCAAGAAAGTAGTCGACACTAAAGTACGTATTTCTTTCGCAGGAATGTTCAACTTCCGTACCAAAAAAAAAGGCTGAAACGCCGCGTCGAATTTCGAACGTTTCGGAAACATTAAAAGTTGCCATCTTCAGGGCGGATATCCCTGTGTGAGGGGAAAAAAAGACGTGGTGGGACGAACAGAGAAGCGGGAGGAACAAACAAAGGTTCAAGAAAAGAAAATTATAAAAGTGTTCAGCCACTATGTCATTTTTAGTGACTAATGTAATCTAGAAAAGAATTGACGACCGTGTGGTTAAAAAAGGGCGTTGACATTCACCCTGAAGATGGCAACTGTAACGTTTGCAGAAACTTTGGATAAGTAACATGGCTTGTGCCCTGTAAAGCCTATGTTATCCATTAAACTTCAGCCGCGAAAACCTGAGAATTAAAACCGGAATTCTAATTCCTCACCAATAGCACTATGTTTTAATAATTCAGTCCGTACCTCAAAGGAAACACAACATTTCTCGTTACAAAAATCAAGTGGTCAATGTTGTTCAAGCACATTATTGATGTTTGCACTAAGAATCATATTAAACCCACAAATACACAACGCACCGTTGCTGATTGTTAAAAACGTGGTACTTATATTTACCACTGGGCTAAGAGAATTCAATCTCTCATAAAAGTTAGAAGGGAGCTTTACCTCCACGTATCCGATTCTCATCAATACAGTCGTGTTCAGTGCAGGAAAAAGTCCTCGAAATTATCGAAGGTCTGAATATCGATCAATCCTGTTAACATTTTATTGAAAACTTTTACTTAGCATTAAAGGTTTACCAGCAAATTTATTTTAAATCTGTTGGTAAAAATATCGCATTAAGAACAAATATCGAAAATGAGTTTCTAAAAAAACCCACTGATTAGGCCTACAGACGTTCATCGGATTTCTATGTACAAATTTATATAAATGATATTCTCTTCTCAGATCCAAATAATTTCTAAATAATATTTAACATTTCAACCCGTACCGCAAAGAAAACATCTCCATACAAATATCAGCTGCTTTACGCTGTTTAAGAAAATAACAAGACCTGTAAATACACAGTTGCTGATTATTAAATCATGTGGCACGTATGATTACCACTGAGATTTAAGTGGTTACTATATTAATTAACTAAGTGTGTAATATTCACACCTTCAGGACGTCTCCAGAAACTGCATGTTTTTCAGGTTTGTCGGCCAGACTCTCCCTCCCAAAGCAACTAACTTACATGCAGGTGTCTGTAAGTGTTCCATCATCCAACTGCGGTTTCACAAACCGTTGGCGGGGTCTGAAGAAGCCATGGCCATTACTTCTGACTAGTTTTAAGACATGTGAAGGACGGGAGAGCTTTCCTGCATCCTGCGACCACTCCCTTACATTTCTAAGTGAACAAACAAACCACTCAGGTTCTGTAACTGCCGAATCCACGGCTTACACAGGAGTGAGAATCAAGAAGAATGAGGAAAATGTAACTTCGGGCAGCATTAAAATGGTAAATTCTGTTTACACACGAAGTATGTCTACTCTCTACGTGATATAAAGAATCCAACTCGAACAAGAGAAATGCTGTATTTCAAGTTAATTCATTAGATAGTATACACGTCTACGTAAAATGCCATTCAGACACTTAAAATACACCAAACTAAACTAAAATGACAATGGTGTAGCCCTAAAGATGGAGGCAGTGTGTTCCTCTGAAACACTGGTGTCTACACATAGGAGCAGACGCCTTACGTACAATCCAGGACACCAACACTGCCAGCTTCACCGCCGTGAGAACCTTAAATCTCAAACAAGTCTCTTTTACCTCAATTCTCTTCAGAAAAGCATCTTAAAATGCATAAAACCAGCGTCCTGTACTACTCCACGTCACCCGCGCGAGTACACGCAGTTCCCCAAAAATTTGACTAATGTGAGATTCGAACAAGAAGGTGGGCGAATGCTAATACGAGATACAGCGAGGATTCTTACGTGGTGAAAGTTAAACCAATCAGCGCGCGTCAGTCAAGTCTTCGTTATTACCGCTGTACACTTTTATGACGAAAATAAAAGTGTTTTAGAAGGCTATTTGGTGTTTCTGAGGTTTGACTGTGTTCTTAAAAATGTTATACGACGAACTGAGCGTCGGATTTTGGAGTAGATATTTCTGGAGGCAGTCCTTCAGAATTATCCTCAATTTATAACAGATTTCTAGTCCATCACTCAGTGGGCAAGCGATAATCTCGAATTTAAAATAATGTATTTAAAATGGATTTATGTTTATATTGTGGATATTTTGGAGTCGTTCAGCGGCAGTCTCTCTCATCAAGATATGAACAGTTACGCTCAGGTCAATATGTCGAATGAGGAATAATTCCCTGGATTTCCAGGTAAAATGAACAATTTCTGTAAAATCCCGTTTCGAAATAAAACCAGGAGGAGACAGGGTTCAGTTCAAACCCTGGTATTTCGTCAGTGTCATGAAACTGGGAATTAACGTTGGGAACGAAAAATATTGGAACAATCTGAAAACGAAGTAGACTAGCAAGGATAAAATTCGAAACAAGAGAAATGACATAAAAAGAGAATCGAAAATATTACGGAGTAAGAAACTTCGTTCATCGTTGTCGATTGTGGTCTCCTGGGTTCTAACAACGTAGCCTCGTAGCTGGGAAGAATTTACCTCATCCGCTTTCAGACTTGAAGATTCAAGCGATATATCCCTCCGAAACTTTGGTAACAAACTGCAAGGCTAAACACCAAAATCAACATATTCACCCCTCTGTGAATCTCATAACTCATATCTCATATCATTTTAGCACACTGTCCTTATGGAACTTGAAGCTAGAACAGTGGTATTCAACCTGGGGTACGCGAAGACATCTTAGCGGGTACGTGAAATTTAAAATATATATATTGTAGCGTGGGTCGGTATACAACCTTGATTGTCAACCCTTGATTTCTTGCGGGGTCTACTACCTCAAATCCGATCTCAGTTGTAAACTTGGTTGGATTGTAAGAGACCACAAAGTCTTCCAGCAATAATGAATTTAATCAACCAAAACGTCTTTACAGCACAAAATAATCTCGTCTACAACACACTTCTCCTACAAGCGATTCACACTTCAGCTCTCTTCGCAGTATTTCTTCCACACTCTCACCTACTACACTACTCTCAAAGCAACCAAAGACCAACCAAAGAAGCTAACTGAGGGCGGAGGCCTGCGCAAGCGCAAGCATCGTCCCTACCTAGGTGAAACCATTCCTGCGCACAAGACGCATTGCTGGAAATGGTAAACGGTCGTAATATAAGAACGGAAATTTTGCTAACGCTAACGGGGTTTCGTCGTGGCGGGAGCCTCGACCATTCAAACTGGGATTTGTTGCTGCTGATGGGAGGTTATCCTGTCAGGCAAGTTGTCGAAGGAATTTGGTTGGTTGGGTCTCTGGGGTATGAACCCAGAGAGGGAGGGGCCGTTTCGGCTGAAGGCCTCTGCGGCATGGGGGGAAGATCACTTCAGCTGATGGCCTCCATGATCGGGGGGAAGGGTGGCGGGCCGTGCCCCTATTAAGTTATACCCTGGCATTCGCCTTACAACTGAGGAAAGCACGAAAAACCTCAGTCAGGGTAGCCGAGTAGTCTAACCACTCGTTGTGCTGACTTGGCCGTCTTTTGGGGATGGCTTCGGCTGGCCTGCTGAACATCAGTCGCCCTCGGTTGCCCTTGGGTGAACTCTGGCAGCCCTCATTCGGCACGAGTGTCTTCCGAGTTGCCGAACTAAGGGGTTCCCCACACCAGCTAACCTCGAGTCAAACCTCTCAGTTAGTGCTCTGATGTGGTCGGCAAAGAAAGGGACCCCCAGATCCTCATGTATTTGCCTGTTACTAACGTACCAGGGCGCGTTAGTAACAATTCGAAGACACTTGGATTGCAGAACTTGCAGCTTCTGGACGTGGCTGTGGGCAGCTGACCTCCAGATCGGGCATGCGTAATCCATTATGGGACGGATGAGCTGCTTATAGAGTAGTACACCGTTCCTGATTGACAGGCCACTTCTCCTATTGATAAGCGGGCCTAGCACACCTAATCGTTGCGCTGCCTTCTTTCCCACTTGGTTGACGTGCGCCGACCAAGTAAGCCCGGCGTCAAGGGTGACCCCCAGATACTGTGCTGTTTTGACCCATTGGATCGGCTGTCCGAGGAACTGCACTGCTCGGGGCTGTTGGATGTGTCTTCTCGCGGAAATGAAGAGAACCGCGGTGCTCTTCGAGACGTTGATAGCAATCCTCCAGGCCCTGAGCCAGAGCTCAAGTCTACTGAGGTAGGTCTCCAGATACCTGACGAGAAGCGTTGGGCTACGGGACGTGACTACTAGAGCCGTGTCGTCCGCGTATTGTGCTAACTCGACGTGGCGGGACGGTGTGGGTATGTCGTTGACATACAGACTGAAGAGCACAGGGGAGAGAATTCCGCCCTGCACAACTCCAGCCCGCATGGTACGACGTGTGGACATGGCCGACTGGAAGGATGTCTGGAATGTCCGGTCAGCGAGGTAGGAAGAGATGGTTTTTACCAAGTACGACGGGAAGTTGAGGACGGTCAGTTTGTATAGGAGGCCTTGGACCCAGACTGTGTCGAAGGCTTTGGCCACGTCCAGGAAAACCGCGCCGGTTAGCCGCTTCTCATCAAGGTTTCTGTTGACCCTTTCGACGAGGGGAGCCAGCTGTAACGATGTGCTGTGTCTGGGTCGAAACCCAAACTGCTCGTCGCGCAGCAGCCCGCGTTCACTGACCTCGTGTAGGACCCTCGTTAGTAGGATTTTCTCGCAGAGTTTGCCGACCGTGTCGAGAAGACTGATGGGTCTATAGGAAGAAGGTAGCGTGGGGTCCTTCCCCGGCTTCAGTATGGACACCACTCGAGCGTGTTTCCATGCCGAGGGGAAGTGTTGCCTGCGAAGGACCGCGTTGAACACTTTCGTGAGAAAGGTTACCGCGCGTCGTGGGAGATGTTTCAGGACCCTGTTCGGTATACCGTTGGGGCCCGGAGCCTTGCCAAGCTTGAGTCCCTTGATGGCCTGGGCGACCTCCGATGGACTGGTTAATTTTGGTTCATTTACAGGGGCATACTCGTATGCTCGCATCGCCTCGTTAACCATGTCAATTGTAGTCAGGTCCGACGGGTAGTCTACCGGCTGGAACTGGACCTCAAGGCTGTCGGCTAGGGCTTCTGCCTTCTCGGGGTTCGAGAGAGCCAGTCCTCCCATCACTAAGAAGGGGGGCGACGGAGTGGGGACTCGCATCACACGCTTGGTCATTTTCCAAAGCGACTGGTCCTCGCAGTCCAAGGATTCGAGCGTGTCGCTCCACTGTTCGTTCCGCCACTCGTTGAGACGATAGGTCACCGACCTCTGGAGTCGATTGACCTGGGTCTTAAGAGCGGGGTCTCTTGTGACCTGCCATCGCCTCCTCAGCCGGTTCTTCAGGCGTATTTCATCTCGAATACTAGCGGGTAGAAGCGGTCGCCTGTCAATGCGGGGTCGAAGCTTGGGAGCGGACGCTGCTGTGGCTTCCAGGATAGCACTGGTCAGCTCCTCGACGCACTTGTCAATTTCTTCCTCGTCGTTTACCACGGGGTTCCCCGGTAGTCTGCTTTCGAGGCAAGCCTGGAATGCAGCCCAGTCCATTCTCGCGAAGTCCGGGCGATCAGGCAGGTTTTGAAAGGACGATCGGCACGTGGTGTCGACGAGGACGGGCAGGTGATCTGAGCTGAGTGCGGGGCAGACAGTCAGGTGCACCGGTAGGACGAAGTCCTTGATGAGGACAATATCAAGGACGTCAGGTGTGGCGTTGTGTGTGTAGGGAGCCGTGGTTGGAGAATCCGGCCCGTAGATGAAGCAGGAATTTCTGTTGGCGTAATCACGCAGGAGCGAGCCCCTAGTAGAGATAAGGCTAGAATTCCAGTCCGTGTGTTTCGCGTTGAGGTCACCAGCCAAGAGGACCGGGAAACCCCCGCTCAAGCACTCGGTCAGGTCCGACTCTATCCATGGCCGGGTGGGTGCGAGGTATGCCGCCACTAGCTTGACTTTCCTGGTTGCCAGTACCAGGTGAATGGCGGTTGCTTCTAGTTGTTGTAGACCCGATACCGGCACAGGGTAATGATCAATGCCCCTGCGGACAAGGATCGCTGTGCCACCCCCTAGCGTCGGGCGGTCCGTACGGTGGCAAACGTAGTTCGCGAACCTCAAGGCCCGACCCGACGTGAGGTGCGTCTCGTTCAGGAGGCAAACATCGACTCCGTAGTCACCGAGGAACTGCTCCAGCTCCAGCTTCCTGTCGCGGACACCGTCGGCATTCCAGTAAGCCAGCCGCAAGGCCTTGCTACCGTGTCCTCTAGGCCGTGCAGTCATTGTCGGCCATGAAGAGGAGAACGGTTTTGAGGAGGGCTCGCGGACGAGACCCCCCGGGGGGAGTGAATGGATCGCGGCGAGGAGACGTCGTGTCAACTCAATGCAGACCCGTGGTGAGAGGGTTTCCAGGATATCTGAGATGTCCTGGAGCGGTGATTGACCCTTGGGTGGGGTGGGGTCAGTCTTCTTGAGAGCAGGTGCTGTGGGATTTGCCACCGGCGCCACAGGACGAGCGGGCTTGGCACGGCCGCCCTTGGGGATAGTCTGCCGCTCAGTCTGTACAATGGCTCCAGTTGGCGTTGGGGCGGGGTTCTTCATAGCCGCAGCCTTGACGACGCGGCCACCACGGACCACGTGGTTCCACCCAGGGCCCAAGTTCTCCTGCTCGAGGGAAGGCTTAGCTAGCGCCGATTTGGGCGCTGGCAGGCGCGTGGAGACGTCGTCCTTTCGGCCGCGATCCCCTTTCGCACGCTGTGCAGCGGCCGTCTTGGCTTCCTTCCACTTACTGCAACCTCTATAGTTCGCAGTGTGGTTGCCTCCGCAGCTGCAGCACTTAAGTTGTTGCTTGGGGGTGGCACACGACCCGGATGGGTGAGCGTCCCCGCAGGCCACGCACCTGGGTGCATAACCGCAGTTCCGCTGCGTGTGCCCGAAGCGTTGGCACCGTTTACACTGCATGGGCCCCTTTGGTGCAACATATGTTTCTACCTTGACCCGCAGACCGCAGATCTCAGTAAGGGAACGCACTTTCGCCACGTCGGGGCCTCGTGCTATCGACACATTTTATACAAATACAACAATGCCAATAAACAGACGCAACAATGTAAACACAACAATGCTAAACGCAACAATGTAAATAATAATACAACAATGCATGAATACAACAATGTCTATAAACTAACAACAATGCCAACCCCAACACATCACAATATATATATATATATTATTTTATGATAAACACTGAATAATCAGTAATGTAATTTATTTAATTTATTTTAGATGTAGATTATATATTATGTATAACTTGAATTATACACCAGCAACTTTGGGGGTACAAAGTTGAAGAGAAATTATATCTGGGGGTACGCGAACAAAAAATGGTTGAATACCACTGAGCTAGAAGACACATCACAGACACGGAAAACATAAGTGCAGAATGGTTTGATAGAAGCCTCTTTAAAGAACAAGATGCGAGAATAATATTTAAATGGGCCTTGTGGAAGTTTTAAACTGGACTAAGCCACTTTTGTAAGCAAAAAATACGATGTCTTCGCGGTGTTGATATTGTTTGCGGAGTTATTCTGTTTCATCTGACAGATGACAATGCCCCTATCAGAATGAAGCAATGCTAAAGATTAAAGCAGAGCCCACATAATTTCAGACCACAATTGCATTACGTGATAATGTATGAAACACCCGTCAAGCAAAATTCCTCTGTATATGAAGTCATAAAAGGGTCCTTTTGAGACACGTGAAGATTAAATTACGAAGAACACTACATCACGTGATTTTAAACAACCTATAGATACTGGCTACTGTTTATAGACGTGCCCTCATCCTCTTCAGGCCATTTCTGTACAATGGAAGGGGTCCTTTGTTTTTGTTATAAATACCGGCATAACAAGTTCAATTTGAAAGAACTTTAAGAAGGACTTCACTGCCACAAGAATCAAGATATAACAATGGCTGAAATTATATACAAGGAATAAAAATGTTGACCGATCGGCATCATGTTGGAAACTTGTAGATGCAATAATCTACGTCTTCTGAACATTATTTATCTGTGGGTTACAGCTAGAGGAGTAATTAATTCAACCTCTTTTGAGTTCATTATATCATATAAATAGTCTACGTAAAATATTTCATGAGGTAAAAGTCGCACGTTTCTCAGCATCTGTCGACACAAAAGTTACACTGATCCTAACCTCACAAGACCGTGGGCAACCATGTTGGAATTCATGGAAATTACGAGGCACCAAGAAGGGGGTCTCCAATGGAATCCCGTTGACACCCAAATGCAATGAAAGTCGCATACATCTTCGGGATTAAAACGCCCTAAAGATGAATATGGATCAGTATTTATTTTCCTCACTTCAACCTACCACCACGATGTTATACACACATCTTGCATAAAAATGGCACACTTTTCACAGATCTATATAATGACCATAAATATAAGAACTGCAGTATTCTTTAACCTAACAGCTGAGGTGACAACTTAAAAAGCATTTCACTCAATTGATACTGGCAAGATGCATTACAAACCATATTATTCTACTGACAATTTAATAGCCTTAATAAATTATATATAGTCTATTTTGCCAGTTGGTATTCCAGCCGATTTCAAATGAAATTCCATAACCAGGACACGTCCAAAACCCAACGCAGAGTGTGTTCCTTTGTCTGTAGCCCTCAGGAGGTGAGGAGTCCCTGCACGTCCCAGCCATTGTTTCAGCAGTGGCGGCTAGTAAGACCCAAGAACTGATCGATACAGAACACTACCGCACTACTACCCGCTTCAAAAACAACTGCACAGGTAAATTTGAAATGCATGTAACAGAGCAGGAAAAGGAAACAATCCTAGACGATTTTAATAAAGACGTTCATGTCACTTACTAAAAGCCTATTGACAAAGCGTGTGAATAATTCAAACTGTTCAGCGTAAGCTGGTTTTCTTAAACAAATTTCCGTCGAGTTTTCGGTATTCTGGTTATGGGTTTACCAACATTTCGTACTAACAGCATATCTCCATGTTCACAGTGGCGATTTTTGATAACCTACAAGGCTGTGGAGCATCTTAATTTAGAAGGCACTGTTAATAAATAAATGTTGGTTGGTATCTTCATGTCAGGCTTAGATCTTACGCCAAATAAATCAGCATGTCAAATGTAATTATACAAGATTTGAAACTTTCATTACAACCGAATGCAATGAAAACTTCAAAGGCGATCAGCCGCATAAATATAGATGTTTCGGAGACTGCCTCTGCCTCCATCATCTGGGCTAGTAAATGGCACGACTGCCCGTTTCATAAGCATCAACGACTGGCTATCTAAGCCTGACAAACCTGTGATTTTTTTTGTCAAATGGATCATGCGTACCCCCGTAAGGGCTATACGGTTACCGTGGCTAGTCGATATTTTTTAATATCTGTCGTATATGGCGCTGTAGTTACACTTTGTTAGAGCATGTCAAATATTACATTTAATGAAAATCCATAGGCAGGCAGGCAGAGAACAAAGCGACCCTGCATATAGCAGACAATTTCGTGAAAGCCAACCAAAAATCTCCGTAAAAATTATCAGAAAATGGACACCGTTCCTTCTGTCAAGAAAACTGCATTTCATACAGCAGGCAGGGCTAATTCTGGAGTTCACTTTTTTACCTGTATTTGTGCCCCCAAATCCATGCACAAAATGCAATGGGCTCGATTAAACACGTACGACGGTGTTGAAACTGAGGGGGCACACCGTCCATGCAACTGACATGAACCGAAGTACAGTATTAATGGGCATCAGCTGGCACATGACTCACTGAACATTCTAGCGTCACTTGCGGAAAAGCAGCCATTCCCACACCAACGTTGGCGTAGACTGACGAGAATTCCAGTGTTTTAAACGACCAGATGAAAGAAATGAGGCAAATTTTGATTTGCACCTTCAGAATGAAAACCATCCACACAAAAAACATTCGCTATCAAAGAAAATACAAATGGAACTAAAAACATTTCTGAATCCTACCATAAACTTGTGGATGTATTTATGAGAGGCAGGGCGTATGTTAACCGCGTTAGCCTGGCTAACACTCTGATGGGGAAAAACGAAAAATAAAAAGTATTCTGTCTCACTTTCGGGGCATAATCGATACGACAAAGTTCATCGTTAGCCAACCCCAGCCAGCCAGGCGTTGTTAGCCAGATCGTTCAGGCTTACGTAACAGCACCAACAACGCAGTGGTAGTGGCAACACTGCTGAGGCCTATTCAAAGTAAAGTTCAACATCAGACAGTGACAAGCTGCGAGGTTAATAATACTTTTTTTTTCCTGACATCAGTAACTATTTTTCATCTTACAGAATGACAAACGCACAAAAGTTATCGGCGAACCACGCAGCCCACAGATTTATAACCCCTGATTCGCATGAAAATACGTGCCTGGCAAAACCCTTAAGACAGCTGCAAACAATGTCGAACCCTTCTATTCGACTGCTGGAAATGGCGACTGTGGTCAAAGAACACACTAACACATTTCAAATACACAAAACCCCCAATTCCTTTCTAATCAGACTCGCGAAAATAATTGCCAAGTCGCCTGGAACATAAAATCCTAGAAATTCTTCACCTTTAACCTTCAGGACTGTTTATCTCACATTGTACACGTCAATAAATTTATATTTTATGAACCTTAGCCAGTTGACAAACAGCCTTCTGATACTGAGGAACTCTGCCTGCAGTATCACCAATTAATGCGATAAAGACCATTCAACTATGCACATAAAACCAGCAACAAAGAAAAGGCATTATGTGTTTACTTCAACAACTGGAATGTAACTGCACAACGCATGTGACGACAATTAATCAAACACTCTTTATCTTTTGTTGTGCAATATAAATTTTTACACAGCCTCAGGAAGTTAGTACAAGCTTTAAAAAAATGCACATCTCTCCCGCTGGCTCGTACGTTGTGCTGATGAAAAATGGATGATCTGTTTGTAAATAGGACACTGGATCAACTGTGATTTTAGCCTTCGATCTCATAAATGGTCTCCCAACCGAACTATCTGTAGTGAAATTTATCTTCTTTAATTTATTATAATTTAAATGAGTCCAGATTAATATTTGTGATAATTTGCTTTAATTCAGATATAATGCGCAATGAACATGGCCTAATTTAGCCAGTAGCAATGACATAAAGATTACTTGTATTTATCGGGCACTGTTCCACTTTACCGTTATTAAAAGCATTGAATTATGAACGATGATTTCACCAACTGAAGTGATGGAACAACACTGTGTCAAGAGTCTGCTCATTACTGTAATAAACCCTGGGCAACATGTGAGCGGATAACTGAGTTCACTGAACTTTTCGTAATCCATATGTATCGCAATGAGGATGTACGCCACTCTTCAGCAACCACTAACGCCACCATCTACATATATGTGTGAAATAGATGAAGAGACGTCCTGAATAACGCACAGATATATTTCATCGTACATTAGCGGTTAGAACGCTGGCCTTGTAATCCTCGGGTCTCGGGTTCGATTCCCGGCGGTGCCCGAATTTAAAACTTGTGTTGGGCAAGGCCGTGGTCTAGGCAACGCGGAGTTTTCCTCCGGGGGCTTCCCCGGTTTCTCCGTGGCATCCCAACAATTACTCCATTCACACACAGAAGAAGGCAATGGCAAACCACTTCTGGATCATCTGCCAAGAACGTATATGAACAGGTCCCAGTCCGAGAAAAGGATGGAAGGATCCTGTTCATATGGACCTGTCGTCAGACAGAACACTAAATAATAAATACATGGAACCCCACAATTTAAATCTGCTATTAAATTAGCAAACGATCCATATTTCACAATTCATTACATCAAATGGCATATCATAACTGTCACAAATTGCAAACGATTCGAAATACTCTAAGAACCTAGTCTGCTTGCATACTCATTCTTGAGACGCTGATAGTCGTTCGGCTAATCTTCTACAAAAAAAACACGGTTTCATCACATTGTTCACAAAATCCCACTTGTGGACTCAGTCCTGAGTCAAATAATCTGGTCCATCAAAATCGGTTTTAATATTATCCTTTTACGAGCGCGGGTCTCCCTGTTGTTTTCTCAGTTCAGATTTTGTGAGTAATTTTCAGTGCATTTCTTCCCTATATATATATTCATACAACTTATAAGCATTATTTGCTCAAAAGGCATTACTTGATTGTGCCAACAAAATATACAGCAAATGTATATCACATCGTGTATCGTAAGTTCGTGAATGTAAACACATTCCTTATCTACGAATGACTCACGGCTGTGTATTTTTACCAATCGTACTAAGTAACGTACGAAGGTTAACATTGACCTGGCATCAAACGCCTAGCACAGACGTCCACAAGGCAGGGACCACAAACATTTACACACACTCGTAATTCAGCCGATTATCGGAAACTCCATTATAACTTCAACAAGAAATAATAAAAGTAACTGCCCAGTACTAAATCCCTGAGGTTCAATACCAGCAAACGACAAACCAAGTAAAGACATTACCAGTTCCATTCCTTCAACTTAAATACATTTCCATAATATCATTTTTAATATTATTACGTGACGCTCCATTGTGGACATGGCAGCGTCTCTCTTGTCCGCATTATACGTACATTCCTCCGTTAAACTGCACCAACAACATACAAGTAAATTTATTTTAGTGGCGGGATATCCACCGGCCACTGACAAAGGTCAAATCAGGTAACGAACACGCCAGAATTATTACATTATGCGTGGGATTACATTTCCTAACTTGTTAATATCTCCATGTCACAGAGTCAAGTACAATCCAATGGCCTTTATCCAATCTCCCTTCAGCCATTCACCAAAACAAATGTCAGTGGCCTAGAGATTAGCATTCCTGTTCCGTATTCCAATAGTCACGGGTTAAAATCCCGGCACGGACAATCGTTTTCCTCAGTTCCTCCAAGCAAGAGTACCTTAAAGTAGACCAAAACCGCTTCCTTCTGTGTCCCTTCCAGTTCGTTCTCGCTGTGTAGTCTGAGCTACCGACAGTGCATTTAATTAAACCACAATTACCCTCCACCCATTACACCTGTGCCAAGGTCACACAAACTGTTCAAACCATCTCATTCATGGTCTTCTTAAACTCAGTTTTCCTTGACGTCTGTAGCTGAAAATTCTTCTTCGTAGTGAGGCATCCGGTCAAACCAAAAATAAATTAATTATATCCTCCCTTCGTTGTCTGTCTCTGGCAGTGCCGTCTTCGTTAAATAGAAAGAACACGTAAGCGATTCAACTACACTGGTACAGATGACACGGAAAATAGGTAAGGATCACAAAATTTCCAATTATCCATCCCCTAGTATTTTATTGTTATTACGATAGTCTCGTTAAACGTCCACCTAATCCGATACCATTTCTGACAAAACATATAAAAATTATGAATTGGATTTCAAAGTAATTCGGTATACCTAATAAGTTTCACTTACGAGTGCTAGAAGGAACTGCCGAAGTGATCTGCATTATCCTAGGTGAAGAATAAACTTAAATACATTCAGGAAATGTCACTATAACCTTTCCCTAGTAAAGTACAGACTTATAAATAAAACTTTGTTTCCGAACTTCTATTCGCCTCTAGCAGAAAAATACGATCTTCGTTCACAAGAAATTGATAAAATTACACTTATTACTTATCTTTTAATTTTTGTGAACAAAGTTTACATATTGAATAATGTGGAACTACAATCCGACAGACAGTCATACCAAGCAGTGGTATACGACGTGAAACCGCCACGGTGGTCTAGCGGTTAGAACGCTGGCCTTGTAATCCTCGGGGTCTCGGGTTCGATTCCCGGCGGTGCCCGAATTTATAACTTGTGTTGGGCAAGGCCGTGGTCTAGGCAACACGGAGTTTTCCTCCGTGGCATCCCAACAATTACTCCATTCACACACAGAAGAAGGCAATGGCAAACCACTTCTGGATCATCTGCCAAGAACGTATATGAACAGGTCCCAGTCCGAGAAAAGGATGGAAGGATCCTGTTCATATGGACCTGTCCTCAGACAGAACACTAAATAAATAAATAAATAAATACGACGTGACTCTTTTCTTACATTTTTTGGTCATACTACACCGATCACAGTGTTAACAGAAATTACCTACTCAATAATTATCACTGTAGCACCAAAAACAGTTGAACCGAATATGCACACGCCCTGGCGCGACTTTTATGAACCTTGTCACAAAAGTATACAGCATTGATTTCCCAGAGATTCATTAATTCTTACGGTGAGACTACACGACTACACAAGCGTGTAACAATGAGCAGATTAGCACAGCGGAAACGCGTCTGGTTTGTATCCGACCGGAACAAGTCTCGTCCCAAGACACGGATCGCTCTCTGAGTTCATCACTTTTCTTCAGCAGGCCTAAATCCAGGCGAGTCATGGATATTGTCGGAAATTACCAGCGCTCGCTACGATTAGCCGTCCATTCACATCGCATTCAGCACATTTTGTTGTTAATACATCGATACCACCTGCCTTAACAATCGATAACTTTGCATTTCGTTCTCAGAGTTGCACTGAGGAAATAGGTGTTCATTCCGATAATCACACGAAGCCCATAAACGCACAAAATACAAGGTTGCCAATTGTAAAACACCGGTGGTATACACAGTTACCACTAGGCCTTAAGACGTTCCGTCACCTAAACCACAGAGCACTGTCATTTAAGTGACGCAGACTTGGAATACGAGAGGTCTTAACCCCGCCCGAAGAGGTGAGCACAAGTTGAGGGACCAGCTGACTGGTTACTTTTCCTCAAGTCTCAAGGCGAATGAAATTAATTAATTACAGTATATTTCCTGCACATTTATACCAGAGCACATCTTTTCCAACTTCGATTAGTCACAGAAGTCGATACAGTATCGTTAAATAATCCACGAATAAATATAAAGTGAAACACACTGTACAGCAAATGCACTGAAAGCTAAACATATCGGAAATCGTTAGGACACTCTGCATGCAGTGCGATATTAATTTCACAGGGCGTTCTCCAAAACGTACAGCGTTAAGCCAGAACCGTGACCCAGAGCACGTGATACGAAAACCAAATACTCAAAGACGCATTTTAGAAGCATTAAAGGATTTTCCGAATTCCAAAAGTTGGGTAGAAGTAAACACCAAAATTCTAGCCTCTGTTATAAGTTGTGGTCAAATCCCATTTTATAAGCAAACGAATCCTATTTACTGCTTTCAATTCGCCATATAAAATTCTATCGTTACGAACGAACACGTATTCCCTTTCGATTTCACGATAAAATACGAGCAGTCATTCTCAACCACTTCCAATTATCACATCACGTGCCCAGCCCATTTCAATCTTCTGATTTCAATATCGTAACAGTATTAAGTGGCTTATACTAAGTCCCGTCTGAAATAGTCACGTGCGTATTACACACATTGCATATGTGAACCCAGACTTTCTCAATTAGTAATAAGAATATAATGCACAATCCATTGCAAGTCTTTCACGAGAAGGTCTTAATTATCATATATACCAGTGAGTGAAATTCGATCCGCACTGAGATTGTTCAACGTAGCCAAAATCCTAAAAAATATATCTCTAAACGAACACGGGGCCTAAAATAATACAAAATATACAATTAAGGTCAGATTTCCTCCCAAACATCTGTAAATCTAAGTCAGTGATTCAAGAAATATCCCTCGAAAAACACTGAGACTTTTATGTAAAGTATTGCAAACTTTAAAAAAAATTTCAGAAAATATCTACTAGCTGTAAAAGTTACAGATATGTCTACAAATATAGCTATTGGTTTGGAGATTATAATAATAATTATAGAACATAAGGTGCACATAAATTCTGCTCATCCAGTGCGCCATCATTAAAGGAGACTGGTGCAGAGACAAAATGAATCTAATATTCTTACGAAATAAGCCTGTTGATAAGTCTAGAAACCGCTGGTATCAAGATTTACGTGTATGACCGTCGTTTTAGGCTTTATATTTTATAATACCTGCTATTTAGAAAATAACTAGCACCTCTGAATTCATATGTAAATTGTAAGTTAAAAACAAAATTTGACTTGCAAGAACTTTCCGAAACATCTTGAACTTATAGGACCTTGCCCCTTCACCCTGACCCGGCAAATTACCTATTATAAATAACTTGTGTGTATGAGTGTGTTTAAATGTGTGCGTGCGTGCTAAATGGAAATATATCTGACAATTTTCTCTGCACGACTTCACCGCGTGTTTAAACGCGGAAGGCTCATTTTACCCACTGAAATTCACATGTAATACAACACTACTACAACAACAAGCAACCACAAAATACTTTATACGCGCCTAATTAAAATAAATGAAGTACAACCTGTTTTGTGAGAAATAATGTCTTTGTTCTCTGTGAGAAAAAAAAATAAATACGGAGTGACCCAAAATTCCTGTACGTCACTTCGCCAGTTTCATGCATCATGCATGAATGTACTAAACAAGTGACGAACAAAACCATTTACACCAGCAATGTGTACCTAAAACTTTCGTATGCAATACGAAACGCAGATTGAAAAGACGTCAAATCATTCAACGGCTAGTATTTTGATGTCTAGAAATCCTAGTTTCCTTCTAAAGCCTCCAAACGCTTACAAGATTCCACAGATTTAATTCCAAACGCAATACATGGAGTATGATGGAAAATGGATTAAAGTGAAATTAATTATTTTAATAACGTGTCCGCTTAACTACATTAATCCTACGTAAAGTCCAACGGTACAAAGAACAATCAAAAAGTTTTTTAAAGAATTTCAGTGGTCCATGGTCAATTTAGATTCAAAACGTTCACTTTTCCGTCCGTATGTAACTTCAGAACGGAAAAACGTAATTTTTATGAAATGCAATACTGGAGACAGTTTTGCGGAAATCTGCCGAACAATCTCAATTTTCGTCTAGATCTGACACTTTTAAGGACCACTTTACCCAGGGTTGTACGTAACGTTGTTAACCAACTGATCGTAATGGGAGACGTGTTGTTTTCTGAGCGGTACGGACCAAATTTTCGTTTGCTAATTCTGGTTTCCACGACGTGAAGCTGGTTCGCCTGTTACATTATAGGCTTCTCAATAAAACTACTGACACCTTATTTTTTAAATACACAATAAACTCTTTGACATCTCACAAATCGAAAACTGATAAATAGATTTTGTTCAAATTTTGTACTGAACTATATTAAAAGTGACCTTCAAAGTCATTAATTTTTTTAAAGAAGTTCCTTACCCATTCGCTTAAGAGTAGAAGCAAGAAAGCGAACGCTCCTGAACCGTCACGCTATGCGTATATTTCCTAATTTGTTTAACATATAAAATAGGTTTAATACTAATTTGCAGATATGCGTTTATGGTCTTTGGGTATAGATTCCTACAGGACTAGCTCCATTGGCTCGTCAGTTATCACAATCAAAATAACCATATATACATTACACAAAAATTACGTCACCGAAACTACGTATTTCGTGAAAACATAATAGGTCTAACACGCCAAATTTCTGAGGGCTACACAGCCACCTCAGAAATTCTCACGGCCGCCATACTGATGTTATACCGAACAACATAATACATTCGTGGCACGATTTTAATACCAGATTTAATGAAGTTAGTAGGACGGGCTGACAATTAACATTTTACCCCAAACCTTAATTTCCTTATATGCCTAAAATAAGGGAAGTTAGCCAAATCTGTAACACGAAGCAAACAGCAGAAAGCTTTCAAACTCAGTTTCTGTGGAGTCGATCTGTGCTTGATTTCTGTCAATATTTGTAAAACGAAACTAACTTTCAGCGCTAAATCAAAGTCACTAGTAAACGCAACAAAGCAGAAATCTGTGCCTGAATTAGCTCGGCGTTAGAAACGAGGCGCGACACGTTTAATTAAAAGTAAATGACAAATAATGCCGACTTGTTTTGTACGACGCCTTTCCAGCGTTCATCAGTCTACTTGAACAACGATAAACAAGTTTCCCTCTCCGCGAAAGGACCGAACTCACTTATCCCCAAGTAGTAAAATGAAAATGGATAAAGTTTGTTCAGGAGAGAAAGATTCCAGCTTCGCGAAGAGCTGTAAACAGAACTTTGCAGCGACAAATATTAATTCATTACGACTTACGCAAACATAGCAGAAGCAGACCTAACCAGTAACTACACAACTATTAAGTGTGGATCTGCGTGCCTGCGTAAACTACCGACTGCAACATCTCGACGCGATTTCTGGTTCTCACAGCAACGACCGTCTCCCGGGACGTGCCACCGTGTAGCTTCAGACGTGCTTACT
This sequence comes from Zootermopsis nevadensis, assembly GCF_977971745.1. Lineage (NCBI taxonomy): Eukaryota > Metazoa > Arthropoda > Insecta > Blattodea > Termopsidae > Zootermopsis > Zootermopsis nevadensis. The sequence goes on from NW_028259143.1 coordinate 3,786,014, forward strand.
GCCTCCATCCTCAGGTCTACCAGACTACATGGCGCAACATCCCAGAGGACATAAATGTTTATAAGAATCTCGACTGGAACTGCTTACTCCGCTGATGTTTGTGTCGTTTATGGAAACATTTCTCGTTTAACTAAGACACGTAACATGTAATGTTATATGCCGGAAGTCATACCACGTACTTACTGAAATAATTCTTTAGTTTTAAAAGCATGCGTACTGTTCTGTGCTAACGTATAAATTATTCCTGTTATTCAGCACATAAAACTGGAAATTGTAAGACGTTTCCACTTAAGATATTTTGCCGCCGAAATTGGGACAGTGGTATAATACACCCTTCACATTTTCGGAGATTTCTATTCAGACGTGTTTATGCTCTGCCTTAAATAGACAGTATTTTAAAACGCTAAACATTCCACGACATGTGTAAATTTAACAGGGAATGATTTTATTATAAGGCCTTTTGATATTATTTTATTTAAATCCTCGCACTTGTCAGTATGAGTTTCGATTTTCACGCCAGAGCACGCATCTACCCACTTTTACCGCGCTTATGAAAGCTACGGACAATTCTGAAACAAAACCCACCACAACTTCACAGATTTCCGCAATGAATGATAAATGCCTCTCCCCATAAGCAGCGAACATGGGGACGTGACAAAACTGGCAAGTAACGGCTTTAAAAAAATAATAAAAGAGGGCAAAAATATATTGTGCAGTCCTACCAACACATGAATAGTTCAAAATCCCTCACATGACTACGTCTTTCCTTAGCCAGCTATAGATGAGTAATATAGATGTAATGGTATTACAGGATTTCATAATAGCTGATACTTCTCTATTTACAATTTGTTTTTATTCTTTTGCATTAGTCCAGCCAACACCTGGTTGAGTTTAAACCTCCCGGGAACCCCCCCCCCCCCCGAGGGTACAAAGCTGCAATACCCTGCAAGCCCGATGCAGTAGCTCACGTAACTAAAATAGATTCGTATTTTTGAAATAAAATAAATAAGGTTCGCTTCCCAAACCCGCACACACACACCCTTTCCAATCCCTTTAGCCACTCTCCCACAAACCAACAAAGGCCTTTTCCACTCATGTGAATGATTTTAGCCAGAGAAATTTCAGAATTAATACAGGATTAGCGCAAAGTAATGGGGGATTACAGCGACACGGCACTGAATAATTTACTGAGCCGCATCCGCAGTTAAAATCGTGAGTAAGAACGGGCATTTCGAGCCAAAACATAGAATTCTGTGACACAAAACATTATCTACCACTCCGCATATATGCATATAGGCCTATGGCATTGAACAATTACAAGTGGCCCTATTAATCAGTAAATCCTATTAACGGTGCGTAACCTCACGGCCAGTTTAATCTTTGTCATTCACATCGGTGAAACATTCACTGAAATTAAATGCCCTCTCTCCCTGATAATAATCGTTTGGAAACAAATAGGGGTGTTTAAGGAACGCGTGCAACATCCGACGTTCTAGGACGTTATTAGTTTTAAACACAGTTTCCAAATGGCCGCTTCATTCACAACTACACATAGGGTAAGGTGGAGCAATACTTTTTTTTACAAAATCTCCCAAATGGTTCACAGAAAAGTATTCTGATTATTATTATTATATTAACAAAGTAATTTAACTATTATTATTATTATTATTTATTTTATTTAGAATTATTAAATTGAATTATATTACTTAGGTATCGTATTTAGCCCATTTATTTGTGAAATATGATTCAATAAATGAATCGAATTATTATTAATATGGTACATTTATATATTTAATTTCATTCGTTTGTTTTACTTTTATTATTATTGAAATAAATTAATTACTTATTATATTTTATCCTGTACTCTGGTTTAGTGCTTGGCTGTTATTGGCCTTTTTGGCTGTTGTCAAGCACTTAAATAATTGAATTGAATTGAATATTTACTTGTTTTAACTTGTAAAATGGTCAACGTTCATCTAGCTCACTGCATATAACATATTTTAAAAACTGTTTTTACTGAACACTGCGCACAAGTCCGTCAGCCTTCGTTCCTGGAGCATGAGGGACACAGCTTCTACTACGCGAAGGACGATTTTTTTTTTGGGGGGGGGGCCTCAGAAGACTCCACACACACACACACACACACGTCTTTTCGTGCCATCTGCAACTCGCTGTTAGATGCAGGCCGCACACGATCCGTAAACACATAACGGTACAGAAGGCTGTGGAGTTCTCTGTATGGAAGTCCACGCCTTACGCTGTCCAGTTTTACTAGATAAGTGACAAGTTCTTCTTCTTCTTCTTCTTCTCTACTAAAAATAGTACGCTGTGCAAACTTTGGTATCTCTACGTTACACAAATTTCACCTCCGCAAATTATTTCTTGGCAAAACAAACGTCTTGGAGGCAGTTGCCAGGGGGCATTCCATCAACATGAAATGCTTTCGCAGCTGACAGCACGTTTTCTTCAGACCACTTACAGCGATCTGTTTTCCGCTCGGGATTACGAACCATCAACATAAGCACAATATCCACCAGAAATCAAAATGAGAATCCCCTCTTAAAACGTCTAAAACTGTACGATTTATTCGTTTTAAATCTATGAAAACACACGAGTGTCCGTCTGTCACATCGACAGTTTTATAATTCGGCTTCCTAAAATATCTACCAGATGGCACGTGAGGACTCTTTCTTGGGTGCATTAGTGAACGCACATCAACGTGAGATTTGAGATTCTCACGGGGGGGCGAACATGGACACGGATGCCTTCTGGCACCGTACGGTCTTTGCCGACGTTTCACAGGTACTTGCTGCAACTACTTGATTTCATTAATGTCTGATGAGATGTGGATGTTCTGGTTCATCAAACAGTTTCGACACATTTATATTCAAAAATGCTGACCACCAAATCACAGCATTGAATTTATAATTGTATAATATTTGTTACAATCAGTTAAACGATACATTTGGCAATATATTCTACTGAGGCTCCTCCCCGGAGTGAGGTAAAAACTTTTAGGCGCTAACACCCGAACTTATTAGTTCATTTTCAAAATCGTAAATTATACAAGCCCTCATAATTCACTTCCAAATCTCATTTATGAATTATCAATGACAACCATCAAAAATTCTAAGTGGACTTGCACTTCAGTGAGACGCATTTGAGGTTAAACAGCAAAATATATTCAAATTTTACGATCTTTAAAACGTTAGGTGGTGATGAATAATGTTTCTGACAGGCTTTCCTGTTAAAACATACGCTGGCAACAGAATATCAGCTTCCGGGCCACATATGGCTTGCGGTTTACACATTGCGTTCCTCATGCACATGGAAGTTACGAACGTTTTTACATCGTGATGAGATCGATTTATGTAGGCCTACATAATAGCACAGCCCACTTACCTCTCACCGTAACATTGGCACCATCAAATTCCGTAAAAGATAAATACGCGATTACACTAAAAAAAACAAGTGAACGTAAAAGAAATAGCGTTGGAAACTGAGAAGGACGATGCACGAACATAGGAAATAAAGTCGAATCCTTTTCCGCATTGCTCGATTTTAGAGGTGATCAAACTTGTGGGACAAGGATTGGAAGGAAGAAGGTAAGAGTACAGAAAACGTATCGGGGTGAATGGAGGGGGGGGGGGGGGCCCACCCCACCCCACCCCACCCGCGTGTCTCCCCGCCAAAGTCCCTACATGGTATTGATTGAGTACAGTACCAAAGTTAGCACACGTGAGAGTGTCATTCGAACTGCCTAATCCCAAGTTCACGTCTCTTCGAAGAGATCCAACTCCACGATTCTCTCCTGGAGAAAAATTACACGACTTTTATGCAAGAGATGGTATAGTTGCGTCATATTGTGATATAATAAATACATATTATTTAAATCTTGTCCGTCCAATCACAATAAATTCTTATTATTTCTGATTTGAATCTTTATATAATTATATACACCTGAAGATAGTTCTTTTAGGAACTGAAACATGTCGTGAAACATGAAACAAAATGATGGTCTAATGTAAATCGAATATTTCGATAAAGAACATCATTTAATATTTTAAATATTTTAAATGTTAATTATTGTAATATCTTAATATTTAATAAGAATTTATTGTGATTAGACGGACAAGATTTAAATAATATATATTTAAATAAATAATATACTTTTATGCAAGTTAAATGCCGATTAGCACAAAGCTATACGCAGCGGAAGCCCATACTTTTGGTCAAGACGAAGAAACTTCGTTTCCTCATGACACGTATTTACACCGAAAAAGCGTATAATCTGAATACATCAAGATATTTATCGCGTCTATTTTTATCTATCTTTTAAGATGGCAAGTCTTCTCTCGGCCGCTGCGTCGTGTAGCCTTGTACAACTTTAACGACGTCTCATCGCCCTGATGATAGAGGCAGCAAGCACCTTCGAAACGTCTGTAAACTTCTGCCAGACTAAACGGGGCAACAACCCAGAAGACAGTCATCTTCATGCTAGACGCCGTAAGAACCTCAAATGTCGCCAATTTATTTTTGGTATTATTTTCTTTAACGTTTCCTGCGATTGTATATTTTAAACAATTTTCAGCTGTTATATTGTAATGACAACAAAAAAAGTTATATCTTTTATCAAAGCGCAGTTTTCTACAGCAACGTGGACTTTAATTGCGAAAAATGTTTTTTTTATTTTATTTTCTGAAATTCCTTCAGTAAAATTTCTGTTGTGATGTATTCCACTAGCAAAAACCAAAAGTCAGTTCAGATTCAAAGTACAAACAAACTGCAGAATCCACAAAGAATTCCAGTAGTAAAGGCGAATCTGTGCGTTCGACGTCCGTCAGAAGTAATCTACAAGGAGAGCAGCGGGATAAGAGATAAAGGAGCATCTACTGAGCGCACTGCCTCAGATCCTTTGTCGACCATGCCTTTGGATTACATACCACGCGCGTTCTATTCCACCCCAAAGATAGTGACGTAATCGAAACGTACAGTTTGATCCCGGGTACTGTACTAGAATTACTCCTTTACAATCCCCCTTTGAAGCCTGCTTTAACAATCAACAGCTACTGAGATTTTCCCACAAGTGTGGTATAGATTTTATACGATTCCCAGAGTAAACTACTTTGATTTCCTTAAGCAGCATTAACCAGTTGATCTTTGTGATGGTTAAGGGTTGTGTTTTCTTTGAGGTACGGACAGAATTATTAATATTAATGCCTAACACTTATGCTTCAGCTTTATAAGATATTTTTCCTGTCATTCCCTTCCAGGACACGGTTCGGTGTTTCAAACCCACAAGAAAACAAAATATGAGAAGCCAGCAGGTTCAAAAATATTCGCAAACCACTATTTTTCGACCCCAAATCAAGGGACATAATGTTCACGCTACTAATAGTTAACTTCATGACCTCTACATGACAATCCTTCGTAATAACGCCTTATCATTCAAGCATCGAAAATAAATATTAAATCCAACACCTTTTAAGATTAAATAGCAGCTCATTCTTTAATTTAAATCATTTAAGTCGTCCATTAAACATGAAATAGTATATCGTGACATCTGTGAAAACAGTGTTCAGGTTGTCGGAGTCTAGATTCACCGCATCTCAGCTAATTCCAGGAAGGGAGTCCATACTTTTCCTGTCCTGTAATTAGAGGACACTTAGCTCATTCTGTTCTTAAAAAATGGAAGTAGCAGTACAGTACTGTGCATCCTGTAAGTCCTCATACACAGGCAACCTTGAAACAATATGGCCTGCCCACAATGTCATGTAAGAATTCGTAACTCTGTTTGCAGACAATTATGTGGCCAATCTAAAGTACTCAAAGCTCGTGTTTAAGTAAGATTAAAAAAGGCCAGGTTATGAAACTTACTGACGTCTCGTTTACCCGCCAGAATGCACCAGCTGAAGGCGGGTAACAAATTTATACATCAGAATTTTACAATGTTTCCACAGGAAAAAAAACTGTCCTATTAAAAATCCCAAAATGTAAGTATTTCAATTTAGGCTACTTTGGTCAAAACACAATTTGGCCATCAGTCTGCAACCAAAATGTTCAAGAAACTGAATTTAAGAACACGCGACCTCTTTCAACAATCAAATGACTACAGACCCACAAAAATTGTTAATGCATCGACGGATTCTGTTGCAATTTCAGTAATTTCCGTGGAAAAATGGAGGATCATGTCAAATCTCTCCATTCAGTCTAAACGTAGCCTTAAAAACAAGTTCGCGTAATTTACGTACTGTCAGCCTCCCGAAGACAGCAAATTCAATATTATTTACCGTACACGGAAGAAATAGGCTCCAATTAATAAATACATGCAAATTAAAACACCAAATCCACGAAGCACAATTCTTGACAAGTTAACACTGTAATCACTCAATATTCCTCGCCTTGATTAAATTCTAACGTGCATTACAATGCTCACAACGAGCCAGCAGCAGGGACATATATGAGTCCGATGAATCTAGAACACATATCCTACTTCTGCGGGATCCGTTTTAATATTATCCTTTCATCTAAACCTAGGTACATTTCTTGAAAGGTGTAACTGCGGGATTACACGGGTCTACGTATGGATCTGATGCAGGAGACAAGGCAAGAACCCAATACTTGTCCACTCACAGAAAATGTTTTATAAAATTGTTATAAAGTATAACAGAAGTCAGACTTTAAAAAAAATCCAATGAATTGTATCCTCTTACCTAATAACAAGTGATCACAGCGAATGTGCCAGGTTGCTCTATTTTTCCTAAATCAATATAAACTACGTCGTAAAACACGAGCTACCACGCAGATCACACAAAGCGCCAGCGTTTTGTCCTATTCCTGCAATAAGTTTCCACGGCCACTATCGCCGTGGAGAGCCTTCTGTCCGAGTACATTCCATCCTTCCTTGCCAGAGTTGGAACAGCCACACACAAACACCGCTGCTGGCCTGACGTAATGTTACGCGTTCGGATAATTTTAGCTGCCGACAAACAGTCTACCAGCCACACTTGAAATATTTCACCTTCAACAAACATCGTAACATCAGCGCCTGCCCTTCGAGAAGCTACGAGCGAAAATTATATAAACGAGAAGTTTGTTCCAGGCTTTTTTTTAAATCGCATACCTGACTGCAATCTGCTCTGTGTTCATTCGCTTCAAAACGTCATATTTAAGCAACCAAACGTATAAAATTACTGTTTGGTATTACGATCCAAAGCCGATAACTAAATTTCGTTGAACAATTTAGCACTGAATTTATTTCATCTCTGTGAAAAACGAATCCATTTGTGAGATTTGAGGTTTTCTAAACGGGGGGGGTGGGGGGGGTGAATAAGCTATTCCAGGTTTTGGCGCCCTATAGACTCTTCGACAGATCCCGACGTTTCGGAGAAGAATATCTTCACCTACACGGCTCCAAAACCCAAAAGAACATCAATCTACTACTTACGTAACTCTAGTTTAATTATCACTAGTTCCATCATGATTTCCTTGAACTGAACAGGAAAAACACGGAAATTCCTTTTTTAAGAAACTCGTCCACCGCTGGACAACATTGAGTCACTTTAATCACGTTCACAAATTTAAACTATTTTCCTTCAATATCCATTTTCATCTTATCCTGCTGTACGCGCTTGCATACCCCAAGCTTTAACTCGAAAACTTCTCCCTCATAAATGATTCATTACCATCGTGACCATGTAACTCGTACGAGAAAAAGAATAAGACGCCACGACAAACTCTGATTCAACTCTGAATGTTTTCTTCAAACGAGCGGTTCTAGCTTGCTTCATATCTCGAAGAATTATGAAGTTACTTCATTAATGTAAGATTAGAAACGTCTGTCAAAGTTACAGAAATAGAGAAATAACGAATGCATCGTGAACCCAGTGGGAGAATCCGTTTCTGTCATGGGTAATGCAGATTCTGTTATCCTATCCAAAATACATTAGCCAGATAGACAAAACAATTTCCAATGATTACATTTGTAGTACCTTCCGGCGTATGCGTGAGTCAGAAAAAGTGTAAACAATATTTCAAAACGTGAGATTCGCAGATAAAGTACAACGTGCGCAAATAATGGATGATAATGTTTGTTACGTTTTTATTAATATTGTTTCGACTATTTTTAATTCCTATTGATATATTAATTGTTGTGACTAACGACCTTAGGGCATGGGTGCAACCGTTTTAACAACATTTAATTGTAACAAACACTAATAAAACAATTACGTATATCTGGGTATTGGCCTAGAGATATAAACAATATGTTCCTCCGAAACGTCAGCATCTACCGAGTCTACACGTCCCAAAAAACCCAGAAGAAAAGCAACAACAACATCAACCTCAAGTCTTACAAAATTAAAAAGAAATCAACATACAATGATCTATTGCAGGACTGTCGGTGTGCGTACTGAACGCTGCTTATCATGTGAACAAAGACCTGAACAAGACTGTACAGCCGAAACACGTCGCTTTTTAAAAAAAACATTAAATGTACTTGTGTTGATATAAACGCAAATAACGTTATCAAATTAATATTTTCGCATTCGTCTTCTCACATTCTCTTCTCTCCTTGAACATTTATCTACATTCTGCCTTCGTATTTATCTCCTTTCAAATGGCTGCGTCATCTCGTTCTTGTCTTTCCTACGTAAGTCTACACTGGCGTCAGGTTCAAAATTAAACTTTCTCTCATTCCCAAAACACACGACTCGATAACACATGGATAACGCATGCACAATTCGAAATACTAATCGCATTTTCCATCTTTCTTAATCAGTCACCGATTAGCCTAAGAATCCCACCGTGAAGACAGGAGGACGTGAAGCTCCCCGCAATCTTAACAGCACTAAAATGGAGATGTGAGGTCATTTCAATTCTACGGCAGCTTTGCCATGTGAGAAAGAGTCCCCAGCACCCACTGGATAAAAATCTTAGGCCTGGAGGGGCCTCAGAGACGATCTAGAAAAAAGAAAGATATTTGCCTGGAAAAGAGCCCATATTAATCTTAACCATGGACGCGGGCTTTTGTTAATACGCAAGAAGAAAGTTTACTCGGGTTCTGAAGTGAAACTGCGGAAAACAATGGATGTAGTAACTATATAAAGGCTCAGTATGTGTACGCATATTAGTGAAGCCTCCTCCTTCGTGGCTGGCAGACAAAGTTTCTCCAGTGCTTAGGTAAGCACAACGGAACAGCTGAGGTACACATTCTTAAACCTCAGCGCTAGATGGAGGCTAGTGGTCAGCTTCACGTCCTGCTCGCTTTACCCCAGGGTTAGAACCCGTTACCCATTGCAGAGGACATCTTTAATTATGCCAATATCATGTTTATCGCTGATAGAAATCTACATTCGTTACCGTACACGGTATTTCAGCCTAGCTTTATTTTCGTAACAATTCACATTCTAACAGAACCCCTCAGCACAACGCATGCCTCAGGGAAAATCTCGCACACTGGATGAGAACTGAAGGCCCCCCAGATGGCTGAACCGCAGATGCACAATGATTACACTCCAACTAGTCTATAAAAACCTCTTTTTATATTCAATGAATAAACAACGATTTCCACCAACAAATATTTCATGAAACCTAACTGTGAATAATTCCAATTTCTATTCTTTCGACATAAAAATAAAGGGACTGTCTGTTTAAAACGTACTGGTAATCACGTTTCATTACGAAAGTACCGGCACATTTATTTCGAAACCATTATACTGATTAGCAGCGCCGTCTAACTATAAATTGACCGCGTATATCACGAACGTGGGATTTGCGTGCTGCCTTACAGGAATCTGCATGCGATCCAAATTCATGTTCTCTCTCTCTTTTTTTGGTTTAACGCCTTAACATGAATTTAATGAATTTTCATCAACACAACACTACAATTTCCCATTTTGCAGGATCAAGAAACTGTACCAGAGTACACTAATTTAGTAAATGGTATTCGGCTTACGGTGGCTTCACTGTTAAAAGCCTTTTACGCCCTCGACGTTTCGACCAACAAAAGTAATGAGACGAGAACTGTCACGAAGTTCTGGATACGTGCATATAACACTCTGGAAAAAGTCTATTAAATCTTCCAGCAGTGAACGGAATCGGAATCATTATCTAGGTCAGAAGTAACCGACGATACACATACGTACACGTACACATGCGCTGTGCATGAAATTATGCACATGCTCACAACAAAACTGACAAAAAATAAAAAATAAACTCTACCAATAAACCAATTCTGGAACCCTGTTAGCACCCTGCAGATCGCATTAATTAATTTATTCAAGAAATTACCTACTTTTACTGAACCCAATGGATTCAATCTTAAGTCACTTAAATCTACTTCATATATTGCAACATATTTCCCTTATCTGTGTTTCTATCATCTACGTACATAATTTTCTCAATTATGCTATTCTGTTCCAGGTCAACAGATTTCTACATGACTTTGTTTCAAAACACGCTCAATAAAACTTCCTAACTCAGCGAGAGAAATATTAACTTCCGAATTCATACAAGGGATTAAAATAATTTTCAACCTGTCGTTTTAAAAAAAGTAATACGATTTCAATTATACGTCGGCATTCATTTCGAAGGTCTTATCTTACAAATTTAATTATAAACTATTTTAATTTGCTACAGCAGTCTCAGCTTTGCCTCCAATCCTCCATACAACGTCACGTTAAGGTGCTCAACCGTTTACTATCCAGTGGTAACTATATGTACCACCTGCATTAACGATAAAAATTCTGTATTTTTCCCACAGAGTGTATGTTACGGGTTTCGTGTGTTTCTCACAGCAAACAGCATTAACCAGTTGGTCTTTTAAACGGTGAAATGTTGTGTTTTCTTTGCGGTACGGACTGAATTCCTAAATATTTAAATGAGTTTCGGATCTCGGTGGCTTTGATAATAGGCCCAGTGTTTTCAAAGCCATAGTTCAAATTCTTCTGGCATTTTCACACGTTTTAATTACAGGCGAATGCCTACGTATCACGAAAGTCGTCTCTGTCATCCCCCCCTCCAAAAAAAAAAATGTACAGGCGGTTTTAAAACTTGCATACTTTTAGAAGCAACCTTGGAATCTGGTAAACAAATGTCTCTTTCATATAGTAAAGTGTATTCATACCACATAATATTTGCATACATTAAAGTCAACGAAGTGGAATCATACTGCACGTAATAAGGTCGCCGTTTATACCATGAAGAGTACAACAGTAGTATTCCAGTTCAAGCAACCGTGAACTGTCTGACCACTTCTACAACTCTTTTATTGGTAGCTTGATAAGCAGAAAGGAACACTGAAGGCTCTCGTGTTGGCTGTCATCCGGCACGTAATTTTCCATGCCAGATCCCTTCCACATTCTATCAGTAATGCACACACAACCACACTTGTTGTGATGCAACAATTATCGCAACAAAATAGGAACAATAATCAGCGCATTTGTGTTCGTTTCGAAAAACTGAACACCAAAAAAATAACAAACAAAATCTCTGTATCAAATAAAACTTGCTGGCTACGTTTCAGACTTCATTTCGCAATGGCACAAAATATTTGACAATAATTCGTGACACTCGGAAGATTCCAACGCAAAGAATTAACGACATGGCACGTGTCACAAATGACAACAACAAACTCTGCTAATACGACGGCTAGCTACTAGAACCGAATCTGAGCTCCATTTCCAATCCTCGTAACTCATCCCCTTAAAATCAGTCGCCATGGCAACATTCCATTTTCTTCGTGGTCTCCCAAGGTCGCATTTACAAAAAAGACATCCCCGCCGAAATTCTGCACAAATTTGTTATCTCCCGACCGTGCTACAAATCCATATTACGATATTCCCCTCATTTTATTACTACGTAAATAGCAAACAAGTTGCAGGCCCACAGAAGCTGCCGGTAAAACAGCCACGCGCGTGCGCACAGAAGCTGCCGGTAAAACAGACACGCGAACCATTTGTATTAATAAGAAAAATTAAGACAAATTCATAATTATCATATTCAAAGCTGATGGAAGAATAAACTTGTAATTTTTAGAAGTGAAACACGCAATTATGTGAAGGGAACAAGCAAAACCCAAAATACAGTAAAGACTAGACAGCTTAGACAGTAAAGTGGCTGGCTACAGACTGGAAGACCGGGGTTCGACACGCAGCAAGGGCAAGGATTTCCAGACGGCCCTGCAGTCCAACACAACAAGGGATCCCACGGAGCAAAGCTCGCGCGGAGAGCAAGTTGGCCTTGCACCTGGACCTGCAGAGTCGAGGTTAAAACGCCTGCATGCATACTCAATGAAGCACAGTGACGACCTCGTTTCGTATTTTAATAAATTCCAAAAAATACGGACATAGAATTCTACACTAAAAACGTAACACAATTATTAACGTCATTCATTGCATCGGTCTGTTCCAGAATGACAATTTACGTAATATGATACATACAAAGATGCAGCTGGAATAATGGTTGCTGTGCACATTCAAACAAATATAAACAGTGAGCACAATGTTAAAAGTCGTAAAAAAAATTGTTGTTCCAAAATTTAATTTACATTAGTTTCAAATTAAAATTCGAAACACGCTCAAACATATTTGATTTACGTAATTAAGCTAATCGCATTTCGATCTTCAAGTATTTTTTTACGTGCTATAGCAAATGAATGCCCGAATTTCATCTTAAACCAGATACATTTAGTGGGGGGGGGGGGGTTTCCGTGAGAATACATTTTTTTTAAGTAGTCCACGCAGCCAAAGGAAACCATCTTCACGGTTGCTTAATCGGGGGTCCGATAACAACGTCTTCACGTAAAATGCGTGACGCCTAGTATCAACTATCACACGCACAAAAGGTGTAAGTTGTCTACCAGCCCATAGTGTGTGACCTTGTCGCTTGATAACCAGTGCTAACATTCCATGGAATTATTTCCCGGAAAATTGACCGCCTTAACAAGAAAATGACATTACACACAACTGAATCTCCCTCCTCCCCCCTCCCCGCCCCCCAAGAGCCAGGGTTCTCTTTGTTCTGCCACTGCAGAGGTCAAGTCAAGTTTGTAGGGATTCAAGGTGGTCCCGGAACCAATTCGATACACGCAGAATAGCCACAAATACGAACTGCTCTCTAACATTGACGTAAAACATGAAACATTTATAGAATAATAACTACTGGTGATTTTCCGGGTACAGTTATTAATTAGATCGGGCAAATGAAAAAGAAATCTGTGACAGAAATTTTTTTACGCTGTTTACACATTTCTCGTGCAATTCTTTCCGGTGGGAAAGCGGTTAAAGTATCATAAATGACATATTTCTATTAGATAATAAATTAAACGTAACTTGCTTCAAAGAAATCGAAATAATTTTACTGGAAAAAGGTCAATTAGAGACGTTTTCATTGCAATAATTATAGCCAATAAAAATTCCTGACACGCACAAAAAAAAAGAATAAATGTGTGGAGTTCTTCTATACGTCAACTTAAACTTTAGTTAATTGCCTCCAGTCTAACGAAGGATACAATACTTTAAATCAAGCGATCCACATAGAATTCAAATGGCGAATTCTTTTATGTTGCCAGATTAACATTAATACAAGACAGCAAATAATATATTGAACGAATAAAATGATCAAAAAATAATAACGTGTTTTAGCCTATGAAAATAACTTGATTGTCACTGGAATCTGTCCTTGATCAATTTCGATGAGTGATATCGGATACAGAAGAATCTTTATGAACGATTATTTTAATTCTTATATAGAAACAAATTTTGAAGCCAATGAATTAATTTCTGTTAACCATTTGCAGCCGAAACTCGTCTGAATATTATATAAGAATTCAGTCCGTACCGCGAAGAAAACACTACACTTCACCATTACAAAGATCAACTGGTTAACGCTGTTTATTCCGAGGGGTCATACGAAACCCGTGACACAAAACGTAGAATTACTACTTGTTAAGGCAGGTGGTACATATAGTTACCACTGGGCTTTATTCACAACCCGGCAACGAACTGAAAAACACACATGCATTTACTGAAGCCGCATGCCGATGCGAGGGAAAGTTGCAATTTCTCACATCTCGATTTCTGTCGTTTTGTCATCACTCCCAACAAACACGCTGCACAATCTTGTTACATAATTTCCACTTCTCACCACTCTTGTCAAACTAACATATTTTCCTTTGAAAACTACGTGGGGACTCTTGGCATGGTGAATAAACTTGGGAATTCCTGAACAGCTGGTTCAAAATCAACACACCAAACACTTTTTAATACTATGATGGACCGGAATCTTCAATCAATACAGGCCTGAAGATTCTGATATAAAACACACAATTTTCACTTTCAATTTTTAAACGAGAGCAAACCATCACACATAATACCTGCGCTAATTTAAAACTGTAGAACGTTCCTGCGCTGTGCGTCCGACACTGCACGAAATGCACTACGTTTTTACGAAAGTGAAAGGTTAAAATTAAAAAGCATTTGTACTTACTGCTTTCTTGATCTTCTGTTTCACAGAGCTCGTCGTCCGATTCTGTGCCGGAATCGTGATCTTCGTCTCCCTAAAAGTTGAAAAGAGAGAACACAAAATCCTTGTCAGCCATCTTTAAACTGTTGGCACTCATTCAAATCACAATTGCAAAGTCAATATGGAAACTAGCAGAGAAATTGCCTGCGCAAGTCGAGCCAGGAGTTTAATTTCACTTTATGGCTGCTTGCCGTAAGCACTGACAGCTCAGTGAATTCAGAAAAGCACGCAGTAGCACACAGCCCTTTGTTCTACATTCCACCTCGACAAGGCAGCCATGTTATTAAGCTGTGTCTGCCAGCCAGCAAGGCCCCTGGTATGACCTTCAAGAAAGGTGACCGGGAAAAAATGATAATTTTATCACATAAACCTAGCAGCCTACCTTATCCTGCTGCAGTTGGTCTTCATTCAAAGAATGTGTCCTAAATTTGTTTGTGAGAAACTTAAGCATATTTCTCCGCCGGGGTCAGAACAGAACAGCGTCCGGTCTCGACTAGGAAGTTTACAAAACACAGGATTCGCTGCAAACTACAGTTTTTTTACTTGGTTTCCCCCAGTGGAATAAAAACCGTCACACACTCACGATGCCTACATTTGTTTGATGGGGGAGAACAATATAACGTCCGTCATTCCTGGGCTACCGATCTCAATTGTAAGCTAGCAGCGTGTGAACTGCGACTGATCGCTAGGCCGGCACAGTATACACTACTCCACCGCCCCCATACTCTTACTACGGCCACTAAGCGCCTGCCCGAAAGCCGTACACGAGTACGGTAGTCAGCTGAACTGGAGTGGGTGGAAGAGTCTACTTCGGCACTCAGAGAGGGGTGTCCCGCAGATAAACCACTATATTTCTAACCCAGTTACCGACGCTTTCTGCATGAATCTTACCTCTTCACCAAAACGTTTTTCTTACAGTGTTCTAATTATGATACCTCTTAATTGTTAATACCAATTAACAGAGGTACCCCATTTCAACTACTTTGTTCTGAAACATCAGTGCCCCCTACTGCTCATTGATGAAAATAAACTCTTCCACGCGGAGTAAGCCCGGCCGCTCTGTGATTGGCTGTCGTCAAAGCTATGTCCCTAGTGGTGGGGGCAGAGGGGAAAGTATGTAGAGGGGGACAGTTTGCAGAGAACCCACCATGACTTGTGAATGAAAACGAGTGTGTGTTCTTGTTCCTTGAAGACGGTAGGCCAACGCGACATTTTCGTACAATCAATTCCAAGTTTCATCTATTCAATCACAATTTCCATCGTGAGATAATGACTGATAAGCTCAGCGCGTGACCAGAATATGAAGGATGTCCACTTAAGGTTTTATTAACGCAGCCTGGAGGCAAAGGGACTGATTTCTGCAGCTATCGTGCCCAATTTTTCAACGGGACCTACAACGAACTCCGTGGAGCATGATCCTAATTGCGAAGCCAATAGCCGCTCAGTCAGTCAAATTACACGAGTCTCTTTACTCAACCACGTCAATCTGGAAGGCGGCTGGTTGTGGGAGACATTGACCGACGTTTCCACAAGATACATTTTAATATTATCCTCCTATCTACGCCTCGGTCTTCCGAGTGGTCTGTTCCCTGCAGGGTTTTCACCCTAATGCAAATTACAAATTACAATTTTTTTTTCTCTCATAGGTCCAAATATTCTCCTCGATGCCCTGTCCTCAAAAACTCTCGGTTTTTTCCCCTGAGGATGACACGAAATTTCACACTCACGTAAAACAATAGGCAATATCGTAATTTCGTGTATTTTAATCTCTACGTTTTTAAGGAACGGTACTCTCGAGACAAAATATTTTAAACAGGATAGTTCTAAGCTATATTTTAAAGTCCTCCGCTCTTAACTTCTTTCTGGATGTAATTTTGAAATGTTACAACCCTTCCCAGATGTTTGTGCTGTGTCACAATATCGAAGGATTTATTAGATAATATTTTTTTTTTTTTTACTTAGCTTAAAATATTCTCTGTACGACAAAAGAACAAACCTCTGATAGCGGAAAGCGCCGAAATAGAAGAAAGGATGTAGTTTATCATCCGACAGTATTAGGTAAAGTGATAGATAGTTTCCTGCGTTAACATTTTACGCTACATAAAACTGAAATTTATAATCACAATTATAACTCCGGTTGACTGCAAGCCCACACCAAGTCTGTGCTCTGTTCATCCCATCACGAATCGCCTGCTTTGAATAATCAACTTTTACGACTAGCAAAAAGGCATGCAATGGTCAGAGTATTTAAATAAAAACAGGTCGGTTCGTACATGTCAACTGTATTTTCCCTTTAGAGTACCAGCCACCCAGATGTGGTCAGCGAACGTAAACCCCGATAACACAATTAGAGAGTGGTCATATGCAAGTACGTTGCGTGTCATGACCAGAATTATAACACTCGTCCACACTTCGGCACGTTTCGGGAATAATAATGACACTGAATTCTGATACATACGTACCTCATTTACCTTCCTCCCAACACCTTTTAAAACGAGCTTTTTTAAAACGAAAAATATTTCTACTTCTGTTTTCCAAGGCAAAAAACATTATTTTCAGAAAGATTCGCTTGACGCTGGTAAAACATCCATACTTTTTACAATAGATTTAGTTTCTAGGATCCCTTCCATCTGCAATACTAACTAATTATCCGATTGATTGATTGTTGAATCATTGATTGATTGGTGAGTTTTAGAGTCGAATCAAATATTATGGTTAGCTTTATATGCCACTGTGAATATCTAACTTCTCCTTTCACAATTCAACCAAAACCAAGCTTCAACGACTAGAATTTCAACTAATCCAAATTTAAAATTGGTAATATCACTGGGCATCGGATGTAATGTTTATATCGTCAAGACAAACGAGCCAGATCATCGTTTCTTAAAACTGGCACATGACAGCATAACATGAATGTGGTTCAGCCGTACAAGCATGGGGTTACAATCCGACGTTTCGGAGACTGTCTCCATTATCAGGACAGAGACTTGTCTTCCGCGGAATATAGATCAGGAAGTAAAATGGTATATTAACAGTATTTCGTTTGTGAGTTTCCCACGGAATTTAACGTATTGATGTGCCAAAAAGCTGTAGATCTTGTCCAGTAATCTATCACACACACACAGACAGATCAACAGAACAATTTCGATTACCAAGTGCGAACGCGAAGAGAGGAATTAGCCTGCAATCCTTCATTAGAACAAATTTGGTGCCACCCCTTTGAGCTATGTGCTCTTGTTCTCAGTGAATAATAAATCAAAGCTACCGTTTAAATCCTATTAATTTTGCAACTCGCATCCTCATCTCTCTAAAAGCTTAAATGACGAACGGTTCATGCAGTAATAATTATCTGGTTTGCTAGTCACTGAAGACCGAGGGGCAAAGTAAAATAATCCCCACCCCCTCCCCCAGAGCCACTCCTATATACAGCAGCAGCAGCGCCAATGAACTTGTAGTTCTAGAATGATCCACTGACTGCAGCACCTTCCAGTCCCGAAAGGGAAACCATAGATAATTGTAGTGGCACGGTTATTAGAATTACACCCTGGTCACGACGATAAAGCTGATACCTGCAGAAGTTACGTGAACCGTCGGCTCCAGAAGCCAATAGCTACTAAGCTAGAGAATAAACTATGGAACCAAAAGGTTTTTTTATAAGAAATCCAAATGAATCCGATTCACACCTCTCTAATAAGATTCTTCCATGTAATCCATGTTCTTCCTTCCACATTTATGTGCAAATTTAAGGATGTGTGAAACTTTCAACGTCTGTAAGGAATTATTTAATCAATATTCTATATTGTAGCCCCTCAGTAAAACATCTGCTTGGATCTGAATGGTTTAGTTACCATCAACCCAAGTTTTCTGTCTGGATAATTGCCAAGACATTAAGTCAAAATATAAGCCTACTCCTATATAAAAATAAACTAAATGCTACACACATTTTATTCATTAGATGCATGAGAAATAAACTTTGTTTGTCTACCTATGGAACAAAACAAGTCACATATTTTTTGCAATAAACTGTGATTTTTAATTACATCTTTAATTTGTTTAAGAACTTCTAGCCCTCCCTGTACTTAAAGCTGGTCAGTCTTATGGCAGTTCAGTAATTCCTAACATCCATATAAACTTCTTTATGTAAGTTACGGAAACATAAAAAAATCGCTCATCAATGATTAATATTGCGGCAGTTTCGATTCAACATTCACACTGAAAGCCACTCAAAACTTTTAAAAACAGAAGAAACAGGAGGTAGAAGAACATTTTATTTACTAAATCAGAGTACATGGAATATCTAATGACAATAAAATACAATACCCATTTTAGTACAGTACTTTCTTACAAAACAAATTATGCAGAGCACATAACAAACAGAAGCTAACTATATTTTATTGTAGCTTTAAACGATAAACGCCGCCACGGTGGTCTAGCGGTTAGAACGCTGGCCTTGTAATCCTGGGGTCTCGGGTTCGATTCCCGGCGGTGCCAGAATTTATAACTTGTGTTGGGCAAGGCCGTGGTCTAGGCAACACGGAGTTTTCCTCCGGGGGCTTCCCCGGTTTCTCCGAGGCATCCATTCACACACAGAAGAAGGCAATGGCAAACCACTTCTGGATCATCTGCCAAGAACGTATATGAATAGGTCCCAGTCCGAGAAAAGGATGGAAGGATCCTGTTCATAACATGTCGCCAACCTCCTGCAGAGGAGACGGCGTAATAAAGAAGAATGGCCTTAAAATCGAGTTGCTTGTGGTATAAAGTTTAAATTAAAAATATAAAATTGCTTTCAGTCAAAATTATCACTTATGAAAACACCTCATACAAGCGAACGTCACCCAAATGGATCCATCCGGATATTTTGCATCGACTTTAAATATGTTTCTACATTTAAATTTAAATTAAATGCAAAGAAGGAAAGAAATAATGGCATGTCAAAAGATTATGTTTCACAACAAACATGAACATGATTAATGATATTAATACTGAATAATACACAGTACTACAGACTGCAAAGAAATAAAAACAAAATCCAAACCGTACAGTAACGAAACTCGTCTTAGAATTTCAGCCATACTCCCTGTAAAATTTGTAGCTTCTTGATTTTCTGTAATTATTTTCTGCGCGTTTATGTTCACTTCATTAACACCGAGCCCTTACAAAAACCCACCGCTCTTTTACCAGCCCATGAATCAGAAATATCCGAGAACCAGCACGTCGTTCAATCCATACCTTTCTTGTTCATTAACGACGGCGAAGTCCTTCATTTGAAACAATTAAATTATATCTGGTCCCACTAACCAAATTTGACTTGACTCCTGTATTAATCAACGTAATAACAGAAACAGATCAACGTTCATTTGTACCAACTCAGAACTATCTATATTGTGAAGACAACGCAGACACCCAGTAACTTAATGCAGAATGAGGCTGAAATCCTCGTCCTTGACGTTCAGCTTCTTTATGGAATTCTCTGAAAAACACAAAAATAGTACCAGCATTACAAAGAGCCACATTAGTCCACTTTTTTTGTCTCTTTCACGCAGAAGTGGTTTTTCATTGCCTTCTTCTGTGTGTATGGAGAAAGTGGGGAAGCCCCCGGAGGAAAACTCCGTGTTGCCTAGACCGGCCTTGCCCAACACAAGTTATAAATTCGGGCACCGCCGGGAATCGAACCCGAGACCCCCAGGATTACAAGGCCAGCGTTCTAACCGCTAGACCACCGTGGCGGCTGCATTTTACTAAAAAAATTAAAATCTGGGCAACACCTTACCGTGCTCTTAAAATATTGCTACTTGTGTGAGAAATACAAATTTGAGGATGTAATGGGTATAGAACATTTTCTAAGCAAATATCTGCTGGTGATTATTTCTGTTTATTTTACCAGTGTCATGTCATTTGTAAGTTCATATTCTATAAATTACGTAAAAACCAGACTGACGCTGACTCTGACAAAGGAAATCGATGCAGGACTCGTGGAAAACATAACGCATACATGGCCGATTTCAAAAAAAATTTAAAATTTTATACTAGATGGCAAAATGTTCCATACAAGGGCCCAAAAAGTAATTTTCAATAAGGCTCTTTGGTTATACAAAGTCAGTAGAATAGTTTTGATGGAAAAAGTTCTTTACGATGGATATTGAAATTCAATTAGCACTCATGACGGTAATTTTAAAAAATCCAAATAAACAACGTAGCATGATGAGTGAACTCAAGGGAGGTGATGATACTTAAATGTAGAAGGGAGCGGAAAGGAATGTGGGCAAAATAAATAAAGAGGGTGAATAATTTAGACACGAAAGATTTTTACATAAACTGTGCGTAATAAACACATTTTAATGTGTGTATAATTTAAGGCGCTGCACTATCAAAAATTGATAATACTTACATATCGCACTCAATATAAGCTCATCCAAATAGTCTGGATCTTGCTTTTTGTAGTTTGTGAGGTTCTTAATTTCCTGCTCAAATTTCTGCAAGTTTCCATCAGTTCTATCAAGGCAAGGAACAATATTCAACTTACTTTGTCTGTAACACACAAACATTTAGCGGTTAGAAGCGGACGGCCGTCCGGTGCCCGTTTACATAAATACTTGACACGTGGAATACGGAATGTTATTTTTTACAGCATGCCAGTTAACACTTAATGTGTTACAAGAAGATGCCAGAATTCTTATGCCGACTCATTTGTAATTTTCTATATAAACAGACCAAAACCCGCTAATCTGTTCTAAGAAATCTTTTCCACAAATTACTTTTTCAAAAATATGTACTCACAGACACAAATCATCTCTCAACAAGCGCAAGTGTTGCGGTACGACATATCTCCTGTACGGCGGCAAATACTTCAAGAAATCCTTTTCTCCAGTGAAACCGTCAATACTGTCAAAGGAAAACACGAATTAGATGTGACGCATATAATGTTACTCTAAAAAATTAAGAAAAATCCTTCTTAATAACTTTAATAATGGTTTTTGTAACATTTTGTGTACAAAAGAGTGAAAAAGTATTTTATACTTATTTTATTGGTGTTATTAATTGACTGAATTAATATATTTAACTTCCAGGGTCACTCGTAAAAGCTTTGAAAAGTGTATATCCCATAAAGAAAACACTGCTCTTACGTACAAGAAAATAAAGTGGAAATTATTTTATGGTACTGTCAGTAGCTCAGGGCGGGGCATGTGGCGCGCATGGATGGGACAAGAGGTGTGCACCAGGTATTGGTCGGGAAGCCTGAGGGGAAGAGACCGCTGGGGAGACCTAAACGTAGATGGGATGATAATGTCAGGCGGGATCTATGGGAGATAGGAGTTGAAGGAGACTGGATTTTGCTGGCCCAGGACAGGGTCTGGTGGAGGGCTTTGGTTAATTCGGTGATGAACCTTTGGGTTCGGTAAGCCATCTAGTTAGTTAGTTAGTTAGTCAGTAGCTCAGACTACACAGTATCAAACCCCCCTTCTTGTATACTTGATAACATGAACTATAAGAAAGAGAAGTGAGAAAAGAAATAAAAGGAAATATATAGTTATTAGAGTCATTTACCGTACAACAAATACATGTTGATACGTATTTCTCTTTACGTCATCTGTTAGCGACTTCAGACCATATAAGAACAGTTCATCTAGCCATGTGGGTTCTCTGTAGCAAACTTTAGAATGACGAAGGAGAGCTTGCTGATGCATGACGGCGACTGAACTCTCAACTACCACAATATTAACTTCATCAGATGATACATGTCTTCGAATCCAGTCTATCTTACTCCGCCCGACTTCTTCGCCAAGAACAGGGTCAAAACAGTCATACACCTGTTGAATGAGGTACATAGTACATTGAAATATCTGGCCGATTAATAGTAAGAGGAAAAATATTTTTGGTATTTGTGGGTTATCGGGACACATCGCTTTAAAAATAGGTTAGGTTAGGTTAGGTTACTTGTCATTTATTGAAATAAAATATAATAACTTTCAAGTATATGTCATTTATCCACACACATTAACCTAACTTAACCTAAGCTAAATAAGTCAAGAGATAAATGGGTCAGGTTACTTCTCCAGAAGCCTTTCAAACCAAAAAGTCACCCTCACCTACCAGTGGCACACATTATTCTCAAAAATGCTGGTAAAAGGGTCATTGAAATACAACAATTTAAAGAAATAACAGTACCAAATTATTTAAAATGTGATTATAAACAATATACTACTATGGCATAAAACTGTAGTCAGCGTAGTTTTAATTTAATTTATTTTATTCATATTTCAATAATTTATTTGGAATATTAATAGTTATAAATAACCAATATAAATACAATTAATTTTAAATCCATTTACTCAATACTAATGACAGTTTAGAAAGAGGAAAGAAAGATGACAGCCCTCTAGAAAGTGCCTGTACCCTCGTCCTCACCTCACATTCTGTCATTTCTTTCAACATCTCTCTCAATGTGATCATCATTTCCATAAAATGTTCACAGTCACGACAATACAGAAGAAGAATTTTTGATTTTCGAGGTAAAGGAGGACATTCTTCCACGTGAAAGTCTGTAAGAGAATAAATGACAAAGTTAGAACTCAATATAATGGCAGGTAGCTGCACACGTTAAAAGTATTCGTATCTCTGCAAACGACATTTAATTAAATAGTTGTTCCATCGCAACTGTAAACTGGAGGCATGTCATAGATATTACAATTATTCAGAAGGAAAGTAATTATAAATTTCCGTCATTCCAACCTGCGGAGAAAATCCTTTCAAATGCGATGCCAGCGTGGAAATATACTTGCATAAAATTCAAACTGATGTGAACATAGTAATTAAGTCATTCTGCATTTATTTGATGCATTTTTTACATTATCTGTTACTCTTTACTGCAATACCACGACAACGTAATTTAACAATATTCTTTTCCACATTAGCATTAATTTAATGATTCACCCACTTGTGAAACTGAATGTTAAGAATTCTCACATATTTCGTGAAGAGATCTGGTTTTCCCCTTCCAGATGACAATTACAACAATGAAACCCACAGCCACCAAGAATAAGAAAACAACTACCAGTATTATGGTGTTGTCAGGTGTCGCTTCTTGTGCTTTTCCAAGTACTGGTTCTTCAGGTACATTAACTAAAACAATAAAGAAACAGAAGATACAATCAATATTTTTAAAAAAAAGTACTTTAAATTGCTTGTCCTGCATATTTACTCAACCATAACCTCTACAATTCTAAGCATTTCATACTCTGATTTCTATCGTCTCTAAATACAGCTCAAAATTGTTCCAACTTCCTTACAACTTGTCACACACAAATTTTAATAAAATATTATATGATTTTAACGAAAGAACCAAAAGTCTAATAAAGATACTTTTATTACTCTGTTATCTATGGTTACACAGTGCCTAGTACTGAATGCTGCAGTTCAACAGTTGGCCCTCCTGCTTCATATTTAGAAGATTCCAGGTACGAATCATGACAGGTGTCATGAAATTCCTATGTTGTTCCAGGTAAATGACAGGATATTAACTTATAACTGGCCATTTATCTTCCTTCAATAATGTTTTCAATTCACAATTAACATTATAACCTAAGCAGTTGAAAAGTATAATTAAATAACGCAATAATCGAAAGTCTATGCACGTTTTGCCAACCGCTTCAGAACAAAATATTTACTTACACTTCTGATACAAACCACGTTTATTGCTGAGAGGATTACAGTACACATAGGGCATAATAACCTGAAAAAGGACAAAACAAAGGTACTGTAAGAAACCATAGTTCGCATCGGAGTATCCAATGCAAGATGACTTCATCTTTACTGTACTGAACACTAACCAAAATTAAATTTCCCTGACAACTTTTAGGTTAGATCACCAGTGCAAGATTTAGTAGTTTCAGAGATTAAATAAGTAGATGTTCAGAAACCATCATTCTGGTATGAGTCTGAAGAACGCATAAAAATGTAATATATTAAAACTACATTCCACTTCATCCCAACTAAAATGAAATTTGGCTATTGGGAATCAAAAGTCAGTATGAGACACGAGCGTCTCGTACTTACATAGTAGCAATAATTTCCAGGAGCAATGTTGTGAATAGTGCATTCTATATTATGACCATGCTGAAACATTAAACATTATGAAACATTATTTGATTATCAGCAGATACAATACTGACATATTCATAAACTTTTAATTACAATTATGTGATAATTACGTTGCTGTACTGACCTCTGTACACTTTATTTCTTCGTTGTGCTTTTTTTCATTCATTTTGCACATAAATGTTTCTTTTGACTGTAAACAGAATGGTAGAAAATGAAGTAATACCAAAAACTAAAAATGGCATAAATCAATTTTAACGTGTTATGGTGATAAAATGTCACAGTTAGCATTACTAGGTTTCTGGACCTAGTCCAACATCTAGCGTTCCAAAGAAAGCAACCCAGTGATAGCTCTTTGAAACAGACTCAACTGAGCGGGTGCTCCGAAACTTTCCACCTGACAACAGAACTCCATTCTGAGTAATTTAAAAGTGAAACATCTTTTCCTGTCCAGGAATAACAGAATTAGAATACGGTGACAACGTAAGTTTATTCATATTAACAGCATGGTAAAAGATAACATACGCACTTACATCATAAGTCATTACCCACATGAACCGCTTCAAGTCAGTTTTGTCATCACATGCGAAACTGCCTTCAGGCTTCGTAACTGTTGAATATATGACGTCAAACTTAGAGAAGTTGGTCATTAAAATATCTATTGAATTCCTGGAAAAAAGAACATGGTAAGGAACAAGTAGGCTTTTACTTAACTGAGCTGCATAATAGACAGAAAATGTTTAAAAAAAATAGAAATTTTATAGTAAGGACTATTCTTCTGGAAAATAAATACTGTATGCAAAATTCAGAGTTCTTATAGCAGTGAGTGTGATGGCTGTCTTCTGTGTTGTAGCACCATGTAATTTTCAAGAAGTTTTCTTTTAGGTCCATAATGAAACACGTGAGGCAAAAGTTGAGTGAATTCTGAACTTGATTTTAACACAAAGCCCCAGATTAAAACCACTGGAAAATATTGGGGATACTGGGAACGACCCGTTCTTCAAGTGGCTGAGCACTGAGGGTCCCAACTTTTCGTTGTCTCGATCTATAGACATTCGGTAGGACTCCTTGGACGAGGGATCGGCCCGTCGCAAGGCCTCTACCTGTACACAGGACAGCACAACACAGAGAAACGCAGACAGACATCCATGGCTTGAGTGGGATTCAAACCCACGGTCCCAGCGACCAAGCGGCACAAGGCCCACGCCTCAGACCGCGCGGCCACTGCGGACCCCACCACTGGAAAATACTACATCTTTTGTCTTCATTTAAGAGAAAACCAGTAATTGTATTAAAACAAGACATAGTAAAATAACAAATGTAGAATAAATTTTCAAGATACTTTAACATATGGCAATTTTAGCATAATTATTAACACACAAGTTTTTAAAAAAAGTAGGCATAAATGTACGGCATATGTATCACATGAATTTTTATTTTGTTGAGAAGCAAGAATCACTACTATGAATTACAACCACACCAAAATAAAAAATTACCAAAATCACTGAATGTTAACATGATACCTTTATGCCTCCACAACTTAAGATTAAAGTGTTGTTTCGTAACATGTACTTAACGGTACAGATTTTACACATATGTCAAAATGGTTTACTAGTCATCATCATCATCATCATCATAAAATCAAAATATTTTGTATGAGTTCCATTTTCTTAAAATTTCCAACAATAAATGTCCTATATATCCCAAAAATTCATTACCACAAAAAAATTTCCATACCTTCAACTGTAAGCCAGTAGTACAGTGCACTGAATGGAACTATTTTTATTAAATTATTTATCACATTCTGAAGACAAACTTATTTCAGGTCATGAACGTACTCACCGTTTAACATAATTGGGGGTGATGTAGGTCTCATCACAAGGCGACTCCTCCTTTATGTAAGTAGTTCTCATGTACTGAATTATGAACTTCCGTACAAGTGTATTATCTACTTCATGAATATAACTCAATCTGTAGCAGCCTTCGTAAACATACTCAAATGTCACATTCTGAATCTAAAACAAAATGTAACAGAAGCAACAAGCTATTTACAATTACACAAACTTATTCACCACAGAGCATGCAATAACACAAACCATGGAAACAGCTCTAGCACTTATTCTCATCTGGGCATTAATTATAACACAAAGTTCACTTTCTTTTGTCATCAGAACTTCCCTAAGTACTCTTAAGTATGCATGTTAAATGCATCACTTCAGATGCCAACATTCTCACCCCACAGTAATATCAGAGTTTCCGTAAGTCTCAACCTTTTTATGTCTTAATATCCGTGATCTTCATCGTATGGGAACAGAGGACTTATATCTGTGTTCTATAAGCTACGAGACTTTAACTCTGGGGTCCTTCTGTGGCATGCTGCTGCAAAAAAACAGCCAAACTGGACCATGCATAAGCCATGACACATGGCAGATAAAACTCACGTAGAATGCGATTTAAGTGCTTAGGTAACAGTCCATGAATGGTTTCTTTCACTACTTCCAATTAAAAAACCATTCCACAGGAATTTCATCACTCTTCAAATTTATGACGAGCCAAGAATATGGAAAAATTATAAAATTAAAATAAAATATATTTCCAGCAACTGCCTGAAAATTATTATCAATACTATCTTATGTCTTACAACTTACAAGATTGGTAAATATTCTTCTGACAATTTTTAGAATTTTAATTGCAATATCCAATAAGAGTGCATGGAATTTTTAGTGTGTATATCTGTGACAAGATTTGGTTAGGTTATGTTAGTTTAGGTTAGGTTTAGTCGAGTGGTTTGGTTTGGCCAGTTACTTGGTGGTTACTTGCTTCCTTCACGGGTTCATCAGCGGATTATTTAGTCACATTCCGAGTCAGTTAGTAGCCCTAACATGACGTATTTCCTGTAATTTTCCAACTTAATTTGGCCTCCCAGTTTCATTACTGACAAAAGCACACCATTTACACAGTGTGCATATATTCAAAGATACTTACTTTTCCACAACTTTGAACTGTTTCATCATGTGTGATTAAAACAACTCTCTTTGCTGAATGCTCAATGCCTTTGAAAAATTTACTTCTACAATTTGTCTCATTCAAGTTCTCATCCACTTCAAATCTGAATTCATAACTGCTTACATTGCAGGATCTGCTTAGTACGTTGAACTCCGCCACTACTATGCCAGCTTCCAAATCTTTCACATACAACGTGGGATACACCGCACAAAACCCCTTGGCTGCTAAAATTAAGAATGGAATTAATTAACAATTTTATGCCCTTAGTTATTAATCAGTACAAAAAAATTAGGTAATTTTGTACCATTTACACATGCAGAGTCATAACTTTTAAACACAAGACGGAGTCAAATGAAAGTGAGCCCGTGTGATTTTTGAAGGGTGTTTCAGAAACTTCAATCCAAATGTCATTAGTTGCTGCGATGTCACACCCGCTGTATTGTCATAGAGTAAGATCACTCCCTTCATCAAGAGACCTGGATGGGAGGCCCTGGAGTATACTCCCTGTAGTCCATATTCGTCGCCATGTGATACCCATGTGTTTCGAGAACTGAAAAGGCTCTTGATCTGTCAACGTCTTTCGAAAAGGATGCTATCAATAGTCTTGTGAAACAGTGGGATATTCCCTCTACATAAAGTGAAGGGCTCTCCATAAAATCACACAGGCTCACTTTCATTTGACTCACCCCCTCGTATTTTAGCTTTTATTGATTTAGCCTTCTCATGCCAGGTCACATGGAAGACCAACTGCCTGATGCCATCTTGTTCTAATAAGAAGCCCAAGATATTAATTACTCTCAAATTGAAATGTAACTTGTTGAATTTCCTGGGTTACTTTTTATGAGACAAGCGCTATTAATTATTTGCTCACCTGGGCCTTCGTGTGGCTTACAACGTTTCCTTGTGTAATCATCCTGCAATAAAGCAATGAATATTATGATGATTTTGATGACTGTATTACTGCGATCAATCAATGGAACCTCTGTTCGCGTACAGCTCTGACACAGACATAGTTATACACAAGTCTGATATTTCCTTGGCACGTTAAAAATCCACTTCTCATTTACAGACACGTAATAAGGAAATACAGAATCAAGAAGGCAGTGACACTGACGAGACTGAAGGTTCTCGTGGCACTGAAGATGCTGATGTCAGTCTTCTAGAAAGTAAAACTGTGTGGATCAGTGAAGAGATAGATGCAAGTACAAACTCGAAAAATGCGAGTCTCGTAATCACAAACTCAAAATCACATAAATAACGATTCTGTGCATACTACAAATATGTCTGTCTTTCAGAAAGGTGATATTTGAATCACGGCTAACAAAGCCCAGTTCCACATGGCACAAACAAACACCCAAAAGTAGGATCAACATCGATAAGTAAATATGCGTGATACAAACACATTTTATTAAATTAATTTTACCTTGGCATACGCAATAAACACGCATAATCAACATACTCACATTAGGATATTCTGTGGAATCACAATTCATAAATTCATACTGTGGTAAAATCACGACAGACAGATAGAGTGACATCCAAAGTAACATGACTGGAAGAATTTCCTTGTGTCACATACAAACTTGTTCCATTCTGGATGTTCAGACCATACTGGAGCTGCGTATCTGCAACTACGTAAATGCAAAATATAAAACAGGAATCATACGAGAAGCTAGCAGTCACCAAGCTAATCAAGAAATGATCTGCCTTTTATGGAACTAGAAAATTAATTACTGTACACTGGCTTCATCCTCAAGATTCGTCTTCATATTAGCCACGTGACACAACCGTAACAAAACAACATCGAGTAATGCAACTTGCAAAAGCTTTGTAGATAGAATGTTTCATGTTCATACTTTGATCAACATTTCTCTGGGTAAAAAACTGACGAATACAGTGAAGACAAATATCCTTGGGTTTACGGACAACAACTTTTGATACGATATTCGACTATACCTTTCAAATTATCATGCCTACGACAAGTTTTCGTGGAAAGAATTCTGAAAAATGTAAACATCTGTCAAACGTCACTGCAGTAAGAATGCGGACACTCTGCCAGTCTTTATGTTTTTTTTCAAAGAGTGTAAACAAATTTAATTATCCTGTTTTTTACGCACTGATAACTGAAACAACCCTCTGCCCGCACACTGTTTCCTACTTCAATTTAAGATGCCCACGAAACATGAAAATCATGGGTGTACAGGGCAAACGAAATTGGCAAGGTACAGCAAAGTTCCCTGGATGTTTAACGACAGCTGAACCCACCGTGCACAACGTACTGGAAACTGCCCGGGGCTAAACCAATCGCAAAGCACGGTGTAGCAAGTGTTTGCAGAATAAAGTTCTTTGCAGTCGTCGACCTACAACGCTGATGGTGACCGCGCGATGTTTTCTTAGCCTGAGCTTTGGTCAGATTTTATTTTAGGAAATTCTCACTCGCAGACACCCGCCACTCCCTAACCTGTTTAGATTTTGAAGTACGTAACCAATCATGATGAAAAAATGGTTTCGTACCGGGACCGACGTTTCGAAACCAACTCTGAACAGGGACGTATGGCAGCGTCTTTTTTTAAAAATATTTTTCAGTATAGTAATTCATGCTAAATTATAATGGAAAGACTGTGAGGAGTTGGGGTATCTCAGTGCAGTAACCAGATTAGGGTGGAAGGGTCCCCGAAGGTTAGATAATTTTCTATTCTCTACGACTTCATTTAGTACCGAGGTTAAAAGTAAGCGGAAATATACATCTCCTTTCATAAGCCTTATATCGTGGTACTTAATTAAGCACCAAGGGCAATGTATAATTTGATGAATCGCCCTGATGACGGAGGCAGTATGACCTCTGAAACGTTGGTAAACATCGACCAGACTACACAACGCAACAACCCAGAAGACAGAAATCTTCATACTCATCGCCCTGATGACGGAGGCAGTATGACCTCTGAAACGTTGTTTAACATCGACCAGACTACACAATGCAACAACTCAGAAGACGGAAATCTTCACCAAGGACAACTTTACAACTAACAGACTCGAAAGTTATAATAGATTTCTAGGCGTGTTACTAATAGGAAAATAATCTTATCTATTAGTTCTGTCGTGTCAGTTCGTTCGTCCCACAACCGATAAAGCCCAAACCACGTTTTCAGGTTAGCTGAAAGTTCTTGTAGAAGACTGTATTAAATTCTGTCAATCCACTTTAATTTTGGTGTTATTCCAGTTCATTTTAAAGGGCATCTCACGTAAAGACGTAAATTTAATTTTAAACTCTCCTTCTAAACCACTTGGCAGATTTTTATAAACTTTACATGCTTTAGACTTAGCACTGGTGATATAACGTTACATCTTTCACGATACGGTGTTTGCATACATCTTATAATTACAAGAAAGTCATTAGTATGATGATAATAATACGCTCCTTCGAAAACGCTGTCCAAAATCTTACGATCACTTTACTCGCATTAGAAAAGCACCTTTAAAGCCACCTCAAGAATGCATTTGCCCTGTCTTACGCTGTACGAGAAACTACAACAGCAGCTGACGGCTACCACACTACAAATTACAGAACACTGCCTTTGTGCAGTAAAAATACCACTAAGTACACACAGCCCACCCAAACACCATATATATATTTAGTCCTTGACGTTTTTTTTTAAACAGTGAGCTACTGGATGACTTGATAAATAATTTCAATGATTCTCCAAAGATCCCGGCAC
The DNA here is from genome assembly GCF_977971745.1 of Zootermopsis nevadensis. NCBI lineage: Eukaryota > Metazoa > Arthropoda > Insecta > Blattodea > Termopsidae > Zootermopsis > Zootermopsis nevadensis. Next base: position 3,817,357 of record NW_028259143.1, read on the forward strand.
AAAATATAGTCCAGTGGCAGACTGCTATAAACACGTTAATGATCATGTGTGAGATATGAGGTTCTCAAGGGGGTGACGATGTTGATGTTGGTCTTTGGGATGTAAGTACTTGCACGTAGATACCAATGTTTCGTAGTAACATACTATCTACCTAAAAATAAATACAATATATTCCTCCGAAACGTTTATATCTATCTACAAATCTGCACGACATTACAACCCAGAAGATTAACGTCGCCTTGGCAGTGTCCTTCAGGTTCTAAAAAAAGGACTGAAGAATGTGTGGCTACCAGAGCGAAATTAGTACGTCGAAGACTTTGCACCATGAAGTCACTTGCTGTTTTGGCTTCGTTTTACTGGGCCTACGATACAAATTTGTTTGTCGTCGTAGAATAAACAACATGATGTACTCATTCACTTCACTAATACTGTCCGCATTACATTACGAGTTCTTCACACAAGGCTCAAAAAGCGAATGTGCGTAAACAACGAATCCCTTCTCTCGCTATTTCATCTCCGAAGCGTCAGAATGAAATTTGTTTGGTGTTTTGGATTCTACGTTGAAAGTTGCCGAACGAATTTAATTTCGGTTCAATATAACAATGGCATTTCAAGAAAATTTGAAAGTGAACTGGAAGAAATACCGATCAGCTGTAATGAAGTTTCTATGATCAATGGCTGACTTTGCTTACCCAGATTCTAAAGAAGTACAGAAATGACAAGCTTTTAAATATTTATGAAAAGAGCAAACTCAAATCAAAGTTGGCATAACAGATTTTAAGAACGAAGGAAAATGGACTGACAGACAAACTACACCAAGGAATAGGAAAAGCCGATATGCAAGGTTAAATTTAACTGAAGACGTAGACCCAACTGGCCAGAGGGCTTAGCCCTTGCAGCGGAAGAGACATCCGTTGGTATAATCCCTGCTTTACGTGAAGATACAATAGACCTCAGAAGGATCTACGACTTTCAGCAGAAAATTTTAGGGGCGTTTGTAATCCTGTGGAACGGCTATTAAAATCACTGTATCGGTCTGTCTGTCTGAACGCATGTAACAAGCGAGAACGGCTGAACGGATTTTAACTAAATCTGACTCTGGGGAGTGTTACTAACATTTGTGGGCTCGTTGCAGTTTTCGTTTACAGCAAACAATAATAACGGATGTTGTATATGACGACTTGAATACAGACGTGAATCGGTGGAAATCCCGAACACTGGAATTCCCAGGTCACTCACAGACTTCAAGGGCCAAATTCACGCGAACACGCGCCATCCTTACATTTCCTTACTCGTTCGGCTTGGTGGATATTTAGGGAAAAGAAATTGGAAATATAATTTACCTGCACACGTATTAATCCGAAGTGTGGTTAAGTTTCCAACAAAGTATTTATATCTGTAATAAATGGACATTTGATGCGGTACTTAACTTCAACTTCCTGATAATTCCATCCTATTTCTTTAATATTATCATTTTACATGCGCTTAGTCTACCAAATGGCCTTCTAATTTCAACTCTTGAGGCATTTCTCATCTTCATATGTAGGTCGGGTTTAATTAAATGCAAAGTAGCAAAGCAAACATTGGAAAGCAAGTGACCTCCGAACACACCTCCTCGCGCCCGCCAATTTGCGTACTGTGATAGCCTACGAATGAGGCCGGCCATTCGAGCTGATTTATGTTCAGTTAAACAAGAAATCGTTGTATAAATACATCAACGAACGGGTTGCAGTAACTGCGACATAATCTGGACGTAGCCAGCTTCCCTAATCCAAGAACTTCGATGGTTTTACTCAGTTTCTCCACTCGACTTGTGGCGCGGAATCTTGAAAAATCAAGCAACATATTTATTTCAAATTCTTGTCCTTCACCTACGCAATGTTTCATCTACTGGCAGTTAAAACGTGTCGTTAAATGGTATAAGTTCGCCTACAAATGTGTACAACATTTAAAAATACATTTAATTTATCTTACAAGGTCTCCATATAATTTAATCTCGTCTAATCAAGAAATTCTCCACCTTCTATGGAACCCAAAAGTTCATTATCGTCTTCCCTGAGGGAGACAATTTAATCCTGACCCCCAACTGGATTGTTGCGCCGTCCGACGTTTCAGATGTGCTTGCTGCATCCAACATTCGGGCGATCATCAAGTAAGTACCTCTAAAACGTCGATCAGACTTTTCGGCGCAACAACACAGAAGACAGCCATCTTTCATACTCACCGACGTGAGAACCAGAAATCTGACATCATGAATATGTTCTTTCCGCAACAGAAAATAAATCACAATACAATAAAATCTTACCTCACAAAATGACTACGTATCCGAAGGCACTGTGGCAAAATAAAAGGTGGAGAACATAGTACAGGAAGCTGAGGTGCACGTCTCGCTCGGCGACTATTGACTGACTGACTGATCGACTCTTCAATCGCCAATCGGCCTTCATTGCAGAGAAACCGCCATGCATGTTGTGATGACGTCACGCGACGTATTTCATTGTCAAATATGACTCAGAAATACTAGAGGGAAAGCAAATTTATGAATGAAAATCGAAAAATAATCCTTCCGCCTCCTCGACTGTCCAATATTTGTTTAGTTTCAAGGACAGAACTGCCAACACCTTTCACTGCATTGTAAGTCTCGGTCTGGCTGCCGGCAATCGTAAGATTTTCCTCAGTTCCTCAAGTATAATCCTGTTAAAGTTCATTCAAATAAGTCATTCCCACCTCCTTCCAAATTCATACTTGTAGTTCAAGTCATCTTAGCATTCAATTTGACGATATTAAGGAACCTACGAAAATGAAGCTATATGGGATTTGTGGTTCTCATGTTGGCAGTCAGTATGAAGACGTCTTCTGAGATGTTTCCATCATCAGGGCAGCAAGCACCTCTGAAACGTCGGTAAACTTCTGCCAGATACACAGCGCAACATCCCAGAAGACAGCCTGACCCTCACATGACTGGACAAATTGCAAATACACAAGACAGAAGAACATAAACTAATTTAAATAAATAACAATTCTGGTTATGGAAATACTTAACAGAATTGAACTTCAATAAATACACTTAAAGAGTCATTTTTTCTGGGATATACTTAGATAAACAAAATGGCATGTTACATTTTAAGACAAATATAGAACCATGTATAGATTGAATATTTATTACTACAAGTGGCAGCCAAAAACAAGACTAAAACAATGCATAGAGAACAAAACTACGTTAACTAATAAGCAAAGAATTAAAGCTTGAAATTAATGATTTAAAAACAGATGTCAACAGATTATAAGTAAGATGAAGAAACAAATGGAACATTACAATATTGCAATACGTACGTTCTCTACGGGCAGCTGCGATGACGGTGGGAGGATGAAAAATAAGACACGAGAATGACACTCGACATGCTACGCAAAGGACAGGACAATATGAACCAACTAGACTGATTCACTTTTATATAATAGCATGAATAAGAGAGCATATTTGAGCATCAATAAAGCATCTGGTAACACGCTAAACTATTTGATTTTGTCCATACCGGAGATACAGGGAACATTTTTCTTCATATTTAGAAAACGTGTGTTGCTGCTACTGGCAATGGTTAAAGATAAAAATTATTTGCATTCAGACAAATATTCTACCCAGCAGGTGTAAACACGTAGCAGGATTCTTTTAATATGTCTAACATAACCTAATCTAGCACAGACCTGGGAAACTGGAATTTATGGCAGGCGTCAATGTAAGAGCACAGAATATTTAAATAACTTATGTCTTGGTAGCTTTTGAACTCAGTTTACATTTTTGACTAAACATGGAATAAATAAAACATTATGGCAGAAACAAAATTTAATAGTTATATTAGTGTTGCTTGAAATAAAAGCATCACGATTTACATTTTATCTCTTCAAATGACCAAAGACCACAATACATATTACAACTTAAATCTAATAAACCTGTCTTTTTTCTGCATAAACCACACATTCTTACTGGAACTGAAATTATTTGTACAACTGACACATTTAACTTGAATACATTAAAGCGTCTTTTCAAAATAAAGGTTTATTCTTATAAAAGGCAAAAATAGTTGCATCATCAACAATTTTTGCAATTATGAAATTTCATATTAATGTAACAAATACCATTACAAAGATATTAAAATATTTACACTTTCCCATAAATAAAACACAAAAGTGTAAAAGTCTGATGAATGCGGAGGAAAAAGGCACTCACTATAAATTCAGACTCCGATATTTTGTCATTATCCGTATATAGTCAGGTAAATGTATATTTGAGGATAATAGTCAAAAGTCAATCACAGGTACTAAAAAAAACAACCTGACCTCAGTCCTTTGTCTTACATCTGTTATAATACAACAATTCTCATAAATACCTATGGATTTCTGCAACGTGGAAATTCAAAACTGAATCAGTGACACCAACATTAAAATTATTCTTTTCCTTTCAATTTCCTTGTGACGGTTGTGATTCACTTTGGGAACTAACCAACAGCGCCGCAGCGAAATCAATTATACCAACTACGATACTCTTTACCCACTGCCTACCTCATCTGCTTCATTTCTTGATCCTATTCTGCGTTTCTCCTCTTTACTTTATTTTCCAACACCTACTATTTTCTCCCATTTACAGTCAGTGCTTCTCCTAGCCTTTCATTCTTCTAAGTCTCCTCAAACTCAAACCCAACATGAAAAATGGACCACTTTGATCCCATATTCACGTTATACCACCAGGAAAGGACCCTGATACCCACTGGATGGGAGGCTGTGTGGGCCACAGAGCGAGTCTGGACGCAGAGGTAAAAGGAAAAATTCTCTGCCCCTGTACGGGATCAAATCCATCATCCAGTCCACAGTCAGTCACTATACTGATCGAGCTCCCCGGCACCACGCCTTAGGCTATTCCTTCTCCTGTGTCTATATAAACTAGCCATTTCCAAAACAACCTCACTTCAGCCCTGAAGATGGAAGCAATATGTTCCTCTGAAATGCAGTTTCTAGGAAGACACACTGACTTTATATGATATGAACAAGCTCAGAAAGTGTATTCCATACTGAAATACACATATCCGCATGAATTATTTGCAACATGCATTTCTTCTTCTTTCTCATCTCTCATTTTTGCCTTTATAGCGTCGGGGTTGATCGCTCGGTCCACCTCCTCCATTTGCAACATGCATTTAGAGGTGAAAATTCACCTTGTCTGACAGTTCCCACTTTGGCCACCAGATCTCAGCAGTACCTCAGTGTCTACCTCACAAACTTCCTCATCAGCCATTTTGTTATCAACGCTCATAGGATATTCAAAATATGTTTTTGGAAGTTTGTGCAGAATAGCACAAACGTCAAATCAAATTTCATCCAAGTTGAATTAACTTGATGGACAGACGGACATGACCAATAATGCGTTCACGCTATGCACTTTGCGCAAATACCGCAAAATAACCAGTGATGTTTCCTACGAGCACCGTGTCAACTGCAAACGGGGTTAAGGCACAAACATGCTTCCTTTTTTCTGTACTACTCTCTTTGGTTCATAAATACAAATGCAAACACAGCCAATTACGTACTCAAAACTACTTTTCCTAAGCTTCTAACTACAGACAGGCTTTCAATTCCTAGAAGAACAAGAAAACTAACTAAAAACAGAAGCTGGAAGTGATATCAGTAGCTACGCTTACCTCTTCCAAACGAGTTAAATAATTTCTTCATTTGATGACTGGCAGTGCTGTATCAAACCCTTACAATGTTCTGGGTTCACTCTTGATTTCAAGCCATATTTCACTGAGAAACAATACTTCAAGCACAATATTAAACAGCGATGTTTAAACAACGTCCAACACGAATCTGTTCCTTTCTTCCACACACAGTTTCGTTCACAACTCGCTTCACTGTCTTTAATACTTTGTACATATAGAGTTCATAAAAGAGATCAAGTCAATGTTGTTACAAATAAATCATATTTTGTCACTTATGTATACAATTTGAACTTCATATTCAGTCTTTTAATAAATCATTTTATATTCTTCTCAAGCAACTTATCCAAATAATCTCTGTTCTGATGCTTAAATATCTGCAGTGTCCTGATGTCTTCCTGCAGTTTTTGTTTGCTGATGTCATTTTCTTCATTTAAGATTAAAACATATTCCAACGAACTCTGCCTGTAACACACAAACATTTGAAACTAAAACACAATATACAGAGACAGAAGTGGTAGTGTACATCAGTGGTCCCCAACGCGGTGCCCGCGGGCGCCATGGCCTTTTTTTGGGTGCCCACGTTGTTACGGAAAGAGGTTATACTGAATAATGAAGGCCGCTCAACCACGAACATCATAAAATCAAAGCGCAGATCTCGACTTACTGACGCCCATCTTGACGATTGTTTGCGAGCAGCAACATCATCCTACACTCCCAAATTTTAAAAACTGGCCGATGAAATGCAGCGCCAAACATCACACTAACTTCCCACTTGAGTAATAATAATTGTACTTGTAAAACTACGTATTTTTGATCGCGTGGTTTCTCGTATCATTAAACGTCGTGTTGTTTTGCATATTATTTGGTGTCCATATCTTATTTGTCCAGAGAAAATAAAATTTGGCTTTGTTAATTGGTTGGTGCCCGCCACGATCTCATAAACTCTCAAATGTGCCCGGAGGCACAAAAAGATTGGGGACCACTGGTGTAGATGAAGCAGTGGTGGTTTCTCAAAGTCTTCAGACGCTTCTGAGCAAGGGAACCATGACAGTCTATACACAACTAAATGAGCGCTAACGCCGTGATAACATAATAGCTGGTTGGGCCTGTTACATTGACATGCGTACCCCATTCTGGGGGATTCAAAAGTTGAAAACAAACTCACAGACACACAAATTCACTGTGCTATATGGTGCTGTACTATAGTAGCAGGAAACTGGAAGACCAACAAGGTAAATCTAATGGTTTCTGACAACGGTGTGTTAAAATAAACATTATTATTATGGATATCATCCACTATCCAAAGTTTATCCAAATACATTTTGGAGACGGCATCCATTTTCATCTTTATGTACAAGGGGTTCGTACACAGTCAGGCCCCCAAAAATGAGCTGGTCTAAATCACTCATCCAGTGATGAGTTGTGTCTGGACAAAATCCAGATGATGGATAATGCCAATAATAACAAGTTGTGTTTATTGAAAGGGGAATGTGTGTGTAAACATGTGCTTAGAGTTCAAAAAGGTTACAGACAACAGAGAAAGCAAAGATGCAAAAGTTAAAACAATTAAAAACACTCAACATTATATGTATACAATCTAATTTACAATTACCAACAGCCATATGACTACGCACACATACAACCAACCAAACAGAAAACACATACAAACACATATTCAATTCACAGCCCGGCAGTCTAGATTGCCATTTACCTGTGTTACATCCTGCAAAGAAAAACATTTTATTGAAGATGCCACATGTTATAAAGCAGAGCAAAAACTTTACCTGCAGTAGAACAGGAGACCGATCTATTATAGCTTTGATCCCCGCTCCGAGTGTGACAAATTTAATAACCGTAACTAGCTATTTAGGACAGCAAACTTCAAAGAAACTTTAAATCTGGCTGTTTTCTGAGCTGTTGCACTGTCTGGTCTGACAAACGTTCACCAACATTTCAGAGGTACTCATGATGGAGGCAGCAAGCACCTCTCACATAAGTAAACTTCTACCCATCTATACAACAGCCCAAAAGATAGCCATCTTCATACTTGATGCTGTGAGAACCCGAAATCTATCTTCTTGATTTATAATCTTCTCCAACGATATAATAATGTCGTATGTCCTTCCTACTGGACAGAAACATGGGGCAGTGGCAACGGAAACTAGAATTATAATTTCGCAGGAACTGAAGTGGACAGTTTCACTGATATTATGTTACGAATATTATTTCTTAAGCATGTTCCAAATATTTATATCTGAGTTTCAATATTTCCATCGCTTACTAATTTCAATTTGTAAAAAAAATGTCTATATTTATGTTTTGCCACCACAATTTAGAATATGAATTAAATTTACAACTAAATTTATTTCTGCTCCTTCCACCTCACCCACAACACACAAGTAAATTTATTAGGCGGCATGCTTTTCTTACGTCAAATGCCTTGCAGTACAAGTTGTGATATGGCTTTTGTGACGGGTTTTCAACCTGAAAGCAAACCACGAGTATGTAAATACTCCAAATTAAGTTGTTATAGTGACAACACAAACAGTTTTCACTCTCTAACTGGAGGCAATAATTCATAACGGGTGCAAGACAAATGCACGCCCCCCTTCATACTGTACAACATACAGTCTCCATTATTATGTGTCCTTGAAACAAAGCACTTAAAGCAAATGCTTAATGAAGGTTTTGTGCACTACCTTTCACCTCCCAAACCAACTCGATCTGCAGAGTTCTTCTTAAGAAACTAATAGTTACACAGCTAGTCAAGAAATCCTCTGCCTTTTTGTAAAACCCAGTAGTACATCACCATGCCCCTACATTAAGCCAGATAAATCCTTCTTTAACATTAATTTTTAGGTATTCTTCATGGTCTAGCATGAGCGAAGAACACCTTACGGGCCTACTCATGTCTGTTTAATTTTTTGTGACACCAGAATCAGAGGTTGAGCTGTGCCTCATCAAAGGGGTATTCTTCAGTTCAGCGAACTCAACTATTACAGAATAAATTGATCTCTTTACAGCATGCGAGCAATTATAGCATACATTTAGTGTTTATATACCACTAATCCATATATACAACTTATAGTATGAACTGCAGTAATAAATCACTGTTACTCACTGGTACAAACTACTCAGTAGTTTCTCCATATTCTGAGGCATGACGTATCTTGCGAACGGCGTTATGTGACACAAATTATCACTTTCTTCTGTGAAACCATGAATACTGGAAACAAACAATTATCAACATAACTTTTTATACATGCACACAGACTAACTAGACAAACTAACAATTCTGGTAGCACTTAAATGTCATTACATAATTCTTGTGTCAGTATTCATGGTACGAATCGCCAGGTGCTCCGCATCTTCCGATTAAGTAACAATGTTGCTACCTTGGTCACCTTACAATGATACACAACTATCCAACTTGTAGTAATGACATTCTCAACACCTCTGAACAGGTCGCCGACTGTTCAGTGTCCACCATCCGAAGCATCCGCAACATTTGTGACCAGTTTCCTCACTTGTCTACTAGCCCATGCCGCATGAGATAGCCAATTTCCCCAATTCATAATATCTCATGCACTGTGAATTCATTTTAGAGCTCCTAAGCCAGTCGAACAATCCCACCAACTGCGTAGGTGAAATGCATGTCAAATGTATGTATTCCTGGTTGTGACCAGTCACTTTATTGCTTGGCCTGTCTTGGCTCATTCTAAAGCGGCCCATCCAGATACGAGTCTGGCTTGCGAGTCCGGCTCGGGTTCCATTGAGCCAAACTCGTTTGTGGGTGGGGTGTCACGAGCCGAGTCTGCTATGCATGCGTGGTGAAATATATCCGAGCCCGGCTAACGAGTCGAGCTCGCCGAGCCAGACTCGCAAGTCAGACTCGTATGTGGATGGGCCACTTGAAACTGGAATCCCTTTTCAATTTCAAAAGTAAATTACAATTAAAAAGATGTAGTGAAGTGGGCAATAACTCACCGTACAACAAACACTCTCCCATACGTGTTCTTTTGCAGGTCTTCCCTGAGTACTCTCAGCCCATATGAGAAGAGATCATCCAAACATGTGGGCTCTTTATATATAATTTTCATGTGCTGGAAGAGAGCCATCTGGTGCAGTACTGCACACTTACTCTCAATAACCACGACTTTCACTTCCGGAGATGTTGTGTGTGCCGTGACCCAATCTGTTTTATTCTGGAACAAGTTCTCCTCAATAAGGGGGTCAAAACAATCATACACCTATAAAAAAAGAGAAAGAATGTTTTATAAACAATATTTATATAGTCGTACAAAAAGCTCTCCAGTGGCATGGACATTCGGCACTGAAAGTGAAAATAAGGAAGGAGCAAATAATTGCAACGGTGATGATGATGAGGCAGCAAGCGCCTCTAAAGCAATGGTACATGGCTACTAGACTACACAGCACCAGTACCCAGAAGAAAGCCATTTTTATACTCACCACTGTGAAAACCTGAAAAATAAAATTTCATCAGGGTTTGTCAATGGAGAGTATTACGCAGTTTCAATGTCAAGTACCACGAAGGGATAACAACACAGAATGTTAGATCTCATGGGAAAGGATCACTTGGGAAACCAAGGCTTGGATGGAGGATAATATTAAAATGACTTGATATAAGGGTGTGGACTAAATTCAGCTGGCTCAGAGATGAGTCTAATGACAGTTCTTAGAAGCATGATTACAAACCTCTTGGTTCCATAAATGGGGGAATTTCTCATCTAGAAAAGAAACCATAAATCTGTCAAGAAACAAATAACAGAACTGTCAGTAGTTAAGTCTAACTGCAAGTTTTATTACTACGAAACTGCTAATTTACTGTCATGCAAATTCTTCGTTCATGACAAATTCTATGGACATGAGATAAAATCAGTTTGAAATATACATTACATATGTTTTCCCTCGCAAGAAAACACAAACTCTTCAAAAAAGACAGAGAGACAGCGGGGGGAAGATTTCCATGATATCTGGCAGCTAAGACTCTGACTGAAGTGTTGAGAAACCTTTTGACTCTTATCAGCTTTCTTAGAGAAAGTTGTTGTTTTTTTCATGAAGGCAATGAACACTCTTACCTCACATTTTGTAACTTGTTTTAACATCTCTCTAAATGCTGCCATCATGTTCATGAATGGTTCACAGTCACGAGGATAGAGAAGAAGAATTTTTGGTCTAGGTGGGACAGCTTGATTCTTCAGATATTGGTTATGATCTGTAAGAAACAACACAGTACTTCAAAAAGGGAAGTTAAAATTACATCACAGGCACATAATTTATTTGTAAATGGGATGCATCGCTTCATTATCAGCCACTGTATGTTTACTGTGACAACCAGCTAATAACGCAATTACGAGGCAGTACGTTCAAGAAATTTGCATTACAATCCAGACCAGTACTGATCTTTTGCTAATCATGAGAGGCGTATACATTATATTAATCACAACTATTATGTTAGAACTGTAAACTTTATATTTTTAATATATCATATATTCCTCATGATGGCAAGTATATTAAAATGTATCAGATAACACAATAGTAAAATATTTTAATAAACAATAATATGTAATAGTTGTACCTGACGGCAGTATTAAAGAATTCACATTAATCTGAATTGAACTCATTCAGCCTTCGTCCACTCTTAAAGCAAATGCCGTATGTTTACTCATGGCAGTTGATGCCTGAAGAAACACACCACCTACAGATGTTACGTAGCTTGAAATTAATTTTGAGGTAGGAGGTGTATGGATGGGTATAATAATCATAATAAAAACATGTCTTTGTGTGCATATATGGGACTAGATTTTGTACAAAAGGGTGTTTGACTAGTTCCTCATATGAGGTTTGAACTGGGTACCTAACGAATAAAAGCTGTATACCACACATCACCGCTAATCTCTTAAGCTTTACTTTAATAACATGTTACTTCCTGGGGAGAAGGGAAGGGGAAAAAAAAGGGAAAATTAAAATAAAATGCCCTCACATTCCAATGCAGACAGCTGATAAATCAACTGTATACACCTCCTTATATCCTGGTTAAGTCAACATAGTAGATGTAGTATATGTTACACAAGCAGAACTAACAGCAACGGAGGAAATATTGCATGAGCTTGCGGAAGATTACACACAAATTCAAAGAATTCCATTACTTCATCACATTACAACATTAAACATTTACAGTTGTAACTATGTGTGCAATCCTCCTACGTATTTCCAGTACATTGAATATTTCCTAATTAAACAGCAACCTTCACTTTATGAAATAAGAGAACAATTAAAAACAGAACATATATGAAAAACCATAACCATTTCAACAACATACCAAGAAACTAAGAACAATCAGTGACTCCACCTCATCAATGTTTAATATTTGACAATACAAGAAAAATGGTATTTTCATTGAATTCCATGCACTAGTATGGAATATTCATTATTAAATGAATATGTAATGAGTAGATCAGATCTATCTCACAGTAACCATAATTTGTACTCTAATATGAAGTTATGCCTTATCATTTCCTTCACAAATCGTCAGTATGGTTCCTCACAGTAACACAGTGAATCTAATAATTCTCACAAATAACACACATTATTTCCCTAAAGACCCTTTATGAAGTGATTTTTGTAATGAAGACGTTTCTTTAATATACAAACTGAATTTTAAAAAATTATTTGGATGAGCTTTATGCTTCAAAGGGTTAACTATCTATGAAGAGTAGTATGTTGTATATAATGAGATTTTGATATCAAGCCATTCTTCAAGATACTTTGTATCACCTGGTTCATCATTACCTAATGTACAAGTTCAAACATACTGCATCAGCACAAATATACATTTGAACTGTAAAATTTTCTAGTTATATTGATTTACCAGTAACTACTACAGATGAAATGGGTAGAAGAAATAAGAAACACACCAATACGTCATCAGTACACTTTAAAAACATTTCTCCAGCAATTGTCTCAAAATTACTTTTTTTGTTCTCTGGTACAAATACCACTTCTCTATGTTCAAAGAAACTGCTACTGAATTAATGTGGACCAACTTCACACTTCCATATCTCTACTATAACAATGAACTTGACGTTATCTACCCAACTTAGAATATATCGGAACACAGTTAAGACACGTTTGTTTGCACTGAGAACTTTCAGACAGTACAAATATTATCATTTAAATATAAAATGTGGCAGATGATAATAAGCAAGACCAAAGGTTAATAAAAATCAGAATCTCAGATACACCTCCATCAATTCTAACCAGGTATGGATTTTAAGAACACTTCTTTACACATAGCAGTTGCAACTGGAAGCCTAGTTATATCCTTACTACTTAAGATACTAAAATTTGTACAGGATTCTTGGCTGATGACAACTGGGATATTTTAAAGTCCTGTCCTGACAGAAGCCGCCATGCATGAGGTTTTCATCATCACCATTCTTCCTAACCATTACCATCAGACCTAACACTGGGGATTATGCACAAAATAAGCTCAGGCCATGACACGAGTGATTAAAGCAATATGTACTCTTCCAGTATATGTAAAAGCAACAAAAACTTTGTTCCAGTACTCCAGAAAGCATTTATAACCGATTAGCAAGAGCTGTTTATCGAGAATGCCATCCATGTCCTCCTACCCACATTTTTGTGTGGTGTGCCATATCTTTCAGGGAATCTCAGTTTTAAACCTTGTTATGTTACATCACTCAACTTCAGTGAAATCTAAATTTAATTCCACTGTACATATCATAATTACATGATGTTTTATCAGCTATTTGAAGAGAAAAGCCAGGGATAATATGCATGTTATTGTGTGACATAACCATTCCTATTGCATGGTAAAATATAAAAAAATCCATGTTCCTTATAAATGCATGGTATCATAACCCAGAACACTATGATAAAACTGAAGAAATAATTATGTAATTGAAGCAGCAGATGCTAATGGAATGAAAGAATCATTCTAAACTTTATTCTTAATTCATGAATATTATTACATGTGTATTATTCTTCTGTATATCTGGCATTTCTTTCTGTGACTGTTCTGCAAGTTAATGACCTTGAAACGCCAACATAGCCGTGTGGTAAGAACATGGATGATGATGATGATGATGATGATGATGACGTACTGACAGAGGGTATCGGTCCAGAGTATAATGCTAGAGAAGTGTGTGTACATAACTTACTTACTTCTATTCCTTCATACAAACCTTTCTTCGATTAAATACTAAGAGTTAAATTTATCCTTGAAGGAGTAAATTTTAATCTTCTGCAAAAAATCCACTCAAAAAAGGAGAAAAAACATAAAGACAACTCTACAGGAACTTCAACAGCTGATACACCAACTACACAATGTAGAACCTACTACAGTTAATATTATTTTAAAGAAACCTGTTACATACTATTCTTTTATGTTTTACTGGATTTCTTTTGCCTTCAGTGCACTAACTGTAATTTCTGTATACATTTTAAGACTAATTCATACACATTACTGTCAATACTGTTACGTCTTCACACTGACATAATGTACTAATGTACAGTTCCACATGCAGCTAATATGTTGCACCTACTATGAAGTGGAGATTTGTGCAAAGAGTACAGCAGTAAATGAGTATGGTATCAGGACAACCCCAATCACAGCATTAAAAAAAGTCACTTCCCATACCTTTCATTAACCATACATGAAAAAGGAAAGTAAAAATACATTATTAACCTTAACACTATAGTCAGAATGCAAGCAATATTTATGTAAAAAAACTTATAGATCAGATTTCTTAGTCTGAATGTCCTATACATTTACTCCATAATATTAACTATTTCAGTTTCTATGACCACCGTCTGGAATACTTACAACACAGTACTGTACAGTTGATAAGGCATGTTTTAAATTGTAACTGTTACAATAATAATTTACATGTCAGATGCTGCTGGATGTGGTGAAGGAGGTGCAAGGGTATCAAAAACTTTTAATATCACAGCTACTGGTTATTCCCTATATATGTTTTAATTATTTTACTTTCCAAGTTGATCTCAAAGCAATATTACTTCAAAACCATCCATATATATCACAATGCAATGAATAATGACAAAATAAATTTCCAAAGGTGTCCTTCATACTAAAACATGGGCAGTGATTTCACTCTTATATGAAAGGAATAACAAATGAAATAACAATATCCAAGATCATTTTGATAACCTTGGTTTCAATTGTTGAAAAAATGTGTTCCAACAATTGTCTCAATTCCCACTGTTTCAAAGTTCTATAACAATGTCCTTGGTTCCTGCTGCAACAATGTGGTCCAACAATGGCCACAGGCCATGTGGATTGTCAAGTTCCTTGGAAAAATGTCACAAAACAGACAGACTTGGAAGAGCCCATAAGGTATTCTTTACTAATGCTAATGCATTAAGATATTATGAAAGGATTTTAAATTTAACACATTCTCAGTGTTACAGATATGCATAATTTATTTTCTTTGAACTTCCCACAAATAATCACGTTACCTCTTCATCCTTAAATTGCTCTTTCCTCACACTAACTAAACATTTATATATATATAAGAACAGTATGACAATTACGTTGTTAGCATGTGTGATATTCCTCATCCTTGTCCCTTCTTCTGCTTATAAAAGCTGACTCTGAAAGTACTAACAATGAGAAACAGACTGTGACTCACAGAATAGGTCAGCTCGGCAACAACACATCTGATTCTCCTTAATTCTACTGGGAAACACTGCTCAATCACAATATTAGGATGCAAAATTTATAGCTGCAAAAGTGTTCTAAACCACTGATCTATTTACGCAAAGAAAATCAATCACTAACAAATACTAAGAACAGATGGCTATCAACTTCACACTCTGCCATGAGAAACGCAAATCCTATTTAGAACACAGTTATTACTAAGTGCAGGTTTTCCATTAGAACAATGTTATACATCATAAAAATGTTTAGAGAAGAATAATTCTCCTTTCCTGAAGGTTCAAAAAAAGTTAGATGAACACCAAATTCACATATTATTAATACAATAATTCAATAATAATTCCAATTAAAGGAATGTGGACCATGTAAAAGTTGCTACAGCAAAAAATAACATTTTTAAAACATAACTATAAAGATAAAAGCAAAAACTCCAACTAGCTACAAAGGCTTATAAAGAAACTAAAAACATTTGTTGTGACAAAATATCCACATAAATTTTAATTCAAGACACAGGGACCAATTAAAGAAAAGACATATTCTTATTAGAGTATCCAGCATTATTTATATACCATCTGAAAACTCATATCACACAGTAAAGTAATTCTATAACTTTACATCAGGATGATGTTGCAATGTGCCCAAGAAGTGACTATACTTGTGGACTAAGAGATCACATGATAAATCCCCTATCCATATAACCTGAAGAGTGCAAACAGTAATAAGCAGGGTAGAATTGAATAAAGGGTTATCATAATAGAGAAATTCTCTTCCTAAATTGTATAATATGGATATATCAATTACAATTGGCCTAAATTAGGGAGACAGTGGTCTATCACATAGTGACACGCACGACTCAAAGTGCCTGAATGAGACCATTTAACAAAGTTAAATCCACAGTGAAATATGTTACCAAAATAATTCCTTTGTATTTCCTATAAATATAAACATTTTGGGTGAGGAAAAACTTCAATTGGCAAGAAGACAGCAAAAAATATTTAATGTATTAAAAATTTCTAATAAAATATGAATGTGTAAGACAGATATGCAAAGACTTGTGACATGTACATGTAATCTAAATACACGACTTCTTTAACCTATTATATCTGCAACCAGAATACATATAAGACACTATTAACATATGTAATAAAGCCTATTACTGCAAGAGCTCTTGAAGACTGAGACTGGAAAAAATGTATACATCTCCTACTCTAAATAAAACATATTTTATATATTTTTCTCATGTTCCAATCTAAAGGCTTCGTCAGTATTCTAACCAAGAAACTACTGATTTTGTTACACTGCAGTTTCTAAACATTTCTCTATAAAGGCACAAATTGTCTTTATCAACTGTATTTTCTCCAGACACCCAGATAAGGTTCTTTAACTACAGTACAAAGTGACATCCTCCGTGAGATTCATAATCATTACCGCTTCCATCAGACTGCATAATCTGATATGGGAGACACCATCTAGTAACAAATGGCTTTTTATGAGATGGGTATTCCTTCCTGAGTCCCGCGCCATAGCTGCTGGGTCTGAGGCATCATGCTTCGGACCGGTGATACGAAATGCGCGCTGGTTTGAGTCTCGGGGAAAGAAATTTCTCATGAGATTTTGACCAGTGCAAACCCAGCATCGTGAGGAAATTGGGGAGCTACAATGGGTAGCGTAATCCAGTCAGGAAAGCTAGCAATGGCTGGGGGTCCGTCGTGCTGACCACACGTCACCCTATATCTGGTTGGATGAACATTCACCTCTGCTTAGGCATGTGAACGTGAGGCCAGCAGCCAGCTAGTCGGCTTTGGCTCTCAGAGGGCTGTTACGCCACGGATTATTATTCCTTCCTGAGGTGGAAACAGTTGCAAAAGACTAAAACGATGGTTGGTCTCTTCACAGATAATACTATCAAAGTATCTGCTGAAGGTTCTAGAGGAACCATGCTACATTTTGGTCAGGACAGCAGGGTCTTTCTGAATGTTTTACTACAGATTATCTCACAGAGTTATCTCATAATTAAATCCTCCCTTATAAGCAGGTTGGTGAGTTTTCAGAAAAAATTCTTTCAGACTGTCCACTATTAAATAGAATCCCCATTTAATGTTCTATGGTACTTGGGATGTTATCATTTACTGTTTAATTTCCATGGTCCCACTATTACATTTCCTTCATTTGTTTCTTTTAGTTGCGTTCAAAAAGCACCATCTACCACTGAAATATTAACTCACTGTATCTTTATCCGAGATGAAATGCATATAATATGGCCCTTAAAATCCTCTTAGGGGAGGTACAGATAGAATAAGCATCGCGCTTGTTAAGTAATACAACCGCAGCAACTGCTGCTTGTGACACACCTTATGATTTAATTCTTTGAATCACTCTTCACCAGATTATCAATCTTCTTCTCATCAATTTTATAATACAAATCTCCTACTAATACCAAATTATACTTGTAACAATAACACGCACCAGGTTCTGAACTTGGCCTCCTCCTTCTTCTCCAGATGAACAGGGTTACAATAACACCTATCAACACCAAGACTACGAACACAGACACCAGTACAACATCTACAGACAACTGTGGTAGCAGTGGTGTTGGTATTGCGATTGAGTGTGGCAAGGTTGAATTTACTTCAACTGAAACAGTTAACAAACACATTTACTTACTTATTAATCAGACTGACAGGTACATAATGAGTTAGATTTTTAGCAATTAATTTATAAAACGTGGGTGTCTTCTGGTTTGTAGCACTGCGTACTGCGGGTGTGATAAGGTAAAGCAGTGATAACTTCTACATACAGTTCCATTCAATTAGCAGATGTGGACGAAAGCCCTAAGTTCATATTCTTTTAGAAAAATCTTAAAACCAATAATAACCAGACCCAAAACATACTTCCCCTTTTATCAGCTCTACGGCTACAACGGGAAAATAAAGAGTTATCTGACTATAATATTTCCCATTTCGTCCAGTTCAAAACCCTTCCAAGGTCAGGGAGTCACAAAGAAATTGAGGTTAAAGGGCAATAAATTATTTTCAAAACACCAAATATTCAATAAAGTTAAGGAAAAATCCTATGGTTTACGTTTATAATATTTCATTGTTCATTGGCAACCGCATAAAATTCTGCAGTCTTTGCTTCCTTCTTAAAGATTTCCATAATCTCCAATCCTTTAGCATTCCAGAAATGTGGGGAACAGAGAGGTTTCGATGCAAGTGACCAGAAACAAGCATGACACTAAGAAGTATTATAAATAATACTAAAAAACCTCTGCGTAAATATTCGACTTACAGACTTTGCTGTTGTATCTACAGTAAGAATAATCATTCCAAACTGTATTCTTCATGCATCGATCATCAACAATTTCCACCTGTGAACAAAGAAATTAATTTTATACAAAAACTCTGATGTGGGGAAAAAAAATCACATTGGTTTGTTGCTTTTGTATTGTGACCATGAACAGCATTATGTTCATACACCATTACAGGCAACTCCACACTGATATTTTGTACTTTCAAAACTCAAGGACTGGGTAACATTTCATATTACAAAATCCAATAAAATCACAATTCTCTAAACATCTGTGAAAATGGTTATGTTGTGTGATGTATATCTGAAATATATACACATACATACATACACACAGTTTCAAAGCTGGTTCTACTCATGTCTCCAGGTGATTAGTCACATTTTTTCTTTCTTTTTCTAACAAGTAATAGCTACCGACAACTAACTCTAAAGTTTTTGTTCCTGAGCAGTCATGTTGAATGTGTCCCTTAATGCTCAAGAAGGAATTAAGATAAAATCACTACATGCACTACTAAAAATTACTTACTATCACACAATAAAATCCTGTTGTAACATTCTGTATGGTGCATCGTATCTCATCACTGTCCTGCAAAATCACAAAATATTCACATACAAAGTTACAAATAAAAGTGATTCTTGCAATATTTATCAGTATTTTAAACAATGGTCAATAAATAACAAATATAAGAAGAAAGCATCGACACCATGCAGCAATAAACGAAAAGATGCCAACTGACTCAACTGAAAAACCAACAACTTCCCTCCAACGGACTATAAATATTTTGCATGTACATTTTACCTAAATCTCAGACTACAGTATTCTAGATTTTTAAACATCCCTTATTTTGAAGGAAAGTAAAAAGGCACACTTTCCTCCAAGAACAATTGTTAAGAACTCGTCCTTGGATCGATAAAATAAAAATTCTGCTTCAAGTTCATGGACCATTAAGAATATTACATTTTGCCCCAGTGTTGGGGAATGGGGCATAGTGTTACCCTACATTATGTACTAGCAAAACCTGGAAGTGTCATAGGTTAAGCAGCCAATGGTAGCCTGGCTGTTAACTGGAATCATGAAGATAATTTCTAACAATAGCTCATACAATTTTAAAATCAAGAACAATGATCGTACGGGCTCATTTCCTTCAAGAACAAATAATTACCTGCCACTATGTAAAAAGATGATGTCTCTAAAAGCTGCTCTGAGAAAATTATGATGGACTATAGCCCATAAATCAGTAGTTACTTACTATATGGCACAATGATATGTCTGTCACACTGTCTTTCAATTTACACATGAACTGTCCAGATGTCTGTAAAAGAAACAGTTATATTAATAAATATTTCACACTTTTATGGCAGATAATCATCACAAATCCTTCTTACTCCAAGACAAAGCAACAATGCATTCCACTACTATGGCTGGGGTCACACAACAGTACAAAGCACATCCGTTGTAACGCACATCATGACGTCCGTCATAGAATTAGGATTTGGAAGTACAGACACTTTTTTTTTCTTCCTAAATTCTTTCAAGCTGCCACAGTAATTGGTGCTCGTGTGGTGTCCTCGCCTACGTCCGTACAAAAGTACGTCCATTGCAACGGACGTACTTTGTACGGTCGTGTGGCCCCAGCCTAAAGGTCTCAAGCAGACTACTTAACTAATGGTAATACAACAATAAATGGTAAATTTTATAGGATACACCCATACCAACAGACAAAAAATGAAAAGACCTGTACAGCCAAGTTGCAGCTATGCTAATGGCTTCCATGTGTAAACTTCCAATATTCCACACACACACACACACACTTTATATTGACAGTGAAAATGAGCACCAAGCATCAAAACAGAATAAAATATGTATGGAGTAACCAATCTACAATGGGAAAAATAAACCAGGTAGAGATTTTTATACAAGTAACCATAAATAATATTTCAGTTTTATCACATTTTCAATCTAGAATGCAAAATTGCATGATCATTATAACTTATTTCCATTCAAGACTGAAAGTGATAAATAATCTAAAAACTCACCTGATGAATAAATCTGCTGAGTGGATTAAATACAATGGTCCAGTGAGATATTAATACAAATAATTAAAACTTACACCAAACTAAACTCTATGGTACAATCTTCTTTGATCAACTGATAGTTAATAGGCAAGATTTCTAGTCATCACCCTGATGACGGAGCAAGCACCTTTAAAATGTTGGCAAACGTCTACCAGACTACACGGTGCAATATTCCAGAAGTGTCGCCTCTGTCAGTTAATTAGGTGGCCAAGACATGTACTACTTTCACACAATCTGATGGCTCATTACCGAATTCACAAAGTCTCAAAAACAGATCCTATCCTCCGCCAGTTCACAGCCTATTTCCGTAAGATCAATTTTATTCTCCGATAAATACCAAGGTCTCTCAAATGTTTTCTTCCCTCAAGATTTTCCAACCAAAATGTCACATGTGCCATACTTTCCCCTGTGCATGCTGCATGTCCTGAGTATCTAATCTTTCTTGATTTAATCCATGCTAGTCATTTAAAGCCCAAAAACTGATGCAATGGAATTATTCAAATGCAATGGAAGGCAACCAATCCAATGTCCGCATATCATGTAACCCAGTATGTTTCAGCATTCCCAAAACCAAAACAAGCTCCTATAGAGTGCTCACAGAATGAGATTAATCATTTTTCTGATTACTGCCAAAAAAATGCAATATTTAGAACAGAATTTGTTTAAAAAGCAATATTTAAGAATTAGGGAACATCTTATTGACCCTTTGAAGCCAAACCTCATTTAAATAACTTTTAAAAATTCAGTCTGCACCAGAAAGGAAACAACACACTTCAACATTGATGAGAATCACACATGAAGATTGACATATTTAAAATTTTTGAAACAAATCCTGCTGTTCCAGTTTCATTATAATTTAATTAAAATTGCATTTTAAGCAAGTACCATCACAGTAATCAACTACAAAAATGACCACAGCATGAGAGGGATCTGACTTCGTGGCACATCAGTGCAATGAGCATTCAGATGTTCAGGAAACAAGAAAATTTTACAAAAACTAAATTTGGTACATGCTATCTAAGTCATGACACAATGAGCCTACACTTTCCAAAACAAATATTATTTTTATCATAATTTGTAATTAACACATGACGCGAGACAGAATTTTATCTACAGTAATGCAAAATGGGAATTCTGGGATATAAAGGAATTCAGTACTTACAGTATTAAATAAAGTTATCTGCATCAACAAATCATTTAAACAACCAGCCTTGGGGAAGTTCTCATCATAAAAGATCCTGTTACTCAAAACAAAATCACATTCTGAACATTTGATTTCTTCTTCTTCTTCATAGTTGCTGAAGTAGTTTTCAACTTAGTTCTGCAGATGCTTTATATAACATTCACATGGAAGTTCTAAAGCATGCATGCGCATATTTTAAAAGGCAGCTTAGGATGTGGAACTATGCAAGGCGCAGATGATACCACACAGGTAACAGAGCATGTTCATTATAGGACTGCAAATTTAGCCCAGACACAGTTGCTAAGTTTAGTCAGTTAATTTATTAGTTTTTTCAATGAAAAAGAAGAATTTATAAACCATAAATATAACTGTTATCAAATATTTTAAAATCAATTATATGATTTAGTTAAATATTTAAAACTGTGAATATCATGAAGATGACTGCCTTCTGGGTTACTGTGCTGCGTAGTATGGTAGAATTTTAACGACATCTACTAGACTACATGGTGCAACTAACCAGAAATTGGTCATCTTCACACTCGCCACAATGAAAACCTCATAATTCATGTAAACATCGCGTCCAAAAGCAAATTCAGTTACGCCAAGGCAACAGCTCAATATAGAGACACACAAATGCAGAGGGTCAATCAAACATCACTTACGAAAATTACTGCCTCTTACCCTATAAATGCAACATGAGTGCTCATGTCCTGACACGTAGCATGCTCTGTCCTTTGTATGATCTACATCAGAGATGAGGCGAAACCCCATATGCAGATCTTCAATGTCTTCAACTGACTCGAAGTGGACACTTACATCAATTTGTTGTCTGAAAACATAATGATGTCTGTTCTGAAGCCACAGCTGAGTATACAAGCAAAGGCACACTGACTGCGTGTTACTGGTACACCATTAGATATAAAAAACCAAAACTATAGCAAGCAAACAAGCAAGAAAATATAATATCAGATAAAGCAAGCGCTGCATGTTAGTAAGCACAGGGTGAATATTAAAAATTAAATTCATTAAGCAGCTTGTGCATGCTCCCAAATGCCAGAAATACATAATATTCTGAATTCTGTACATAAATAGCATTCATCCACAAATATGTCTAAAGAACAATGCTTTCTAAAATTATAAAAACCACATGTATAAGAGAATGCTCAACTTCCCCCCCCCCCCCCACTTTCCCAGGAAACAGTTAAAGCATGACTCTTAGCTTACACTTAAAGCAATCTCCCACCAGTGTTGCATAACACCATGACCACAGTTGCATGAATGGAAATCACATTTTCTGATTTCAATCTCCATTCTGGTAACATTTATCCTGGTAATATTACTGACAGAGCACTCCAACTCCCTCCTAGAAATAAACAAACACAGCAATAGCATCTACTAAACTACATGGCAAAAACTACCTGCAATTTATTTGTTATTCATAAAACACACAGAAAACAACACACAGCTACACTTTTATGAAAAGGGCACACTTGACCAAAATCTTTTTCCTATTTTTATTGCCCTTGCATTCTCTGTAAATTTAATCACACACAATACAGAGATGACAGAGAAAAAGCAGTATCACTCCACTTCAGAAATTTATATACTGAGGTCAGTTCTTGTAGTCGATCTACATAAAGTTTCATGCAAATATTAAATCACTACAGAGTTCAGTATTCTAAACAAATTTGTTTAACATATGTTTCTTCTAAAAAACTATACTAACAAAACAACATTTAAATTATATGGATTGAGAACATCTCAGCTATGACACAGAGTACTCTTGTAGGTACACGACGGAGTCAAAACCCAGACTACATGGCATCAGAACTCAGAAGACTGCAATCCACATTTTAACTACTACGAAAACCTTAAATCTAATTCTAAATTACACTTTGCAGCACCATACCTAATTGCACTGTGATGATGTCAAATTCATGAGCAACAATTCTAATACAATTTGTTTCCATTTCTTTATATACAAGTCAAAATAAAACAATTGCCATAGCTAGACCATCCTCAATTCTTATGCAATCAGCAATCATCTAACCTCAACAAAACTTACCAATAGCTGAGAACAAAGAGAACAAAGTAGTAGCACAACATACATAAAGAATTCCCACACTTGAGTTACACACAGCCAATCCATGAACTACGTGATATACACCTCAAGAGAAATTTTGAGACTGCCTGTGTCGAGGTTGAGTCCAGGAACTTTTTGACTGTACTATATACAAACTAATATTAGTATTGAAGAGAGTTGATGTCTGTTAATTTTATAATATAATAGTATCTTCAGTATAAATGAACAGGGCACCTTTAACCTCTGCCACAAAAGAAAACAAGTGAACAAAATTCAATAACAAAATATTAAAAATTATAAAGACAACATTTCCATACATCTTCAATCCCACATGTGCCTGTCTGTAAAGTTTCATTCAAAATAAGGGAAACCTGAATGGGCTGTCCATAAGAAAAGTTACAGATAGTTCATTCTTTGAAAAAGCGAAACAGGAGAACATATGTCAGTGATTTATTAAAAAATGTATAAGTAAATAAACTATGAATGAGACTAAGAATGCAAGTAACAAAAACCACTCTACACAGCAAGAACCTGGACAGAATGCAATCAGCATTTCTGGCTACAAGTAATCACAATATTAATTAAATACATATGTTATAAAAGAAGTGTGTAATCAAAATCATTTAAGTTTCAAACTTCAGCAAGGATGGAAAAAAAGGGTTTACTCATCAATGCCTGCAAAAAAGTTCAATGAACCTTCATAATTATATTTCAAATCTTTCAATTTTTGCTTCTGATTTTAAAATTTTTATCTTAATATATGAAAACATTATTACTCAGGATCTCAATTTGTTTCCAAAGAATACATTACTCACATACCTGTTTAAGCACAAATCTTCAGTACTTATGACGTCCAGCTGAACAACCTACATAAAAACTTCAAATCTGTGTTCTGATTAGAAAACTGAAATGTGATGAAATATCCTTCATTTAAACACGTTGAATAATTCAAACAGCGAAACATGGACAAACAGAGACATCGACCAGACTACACAGCGCAATAACCCAGAAGACAGAAATCTTCATACTCACCGCTGTGAGAACCTCAAGTCTTACAGAGACAGAAGACTCTGTAAAATCTGAAGATGTCAGTCTTCTAGATTGTTGCGCCATGTAGTCCGATAGAACAACCCAGAAGACAGCCATCTGTGGACTCACCACCATGAAAACCTAAAATCCTACTTACTGCAAAATCCACAAGTTTAAGTTCTGAGACTACTTAAATAAGGAGTTAAAATCAACAAATCAACTTTTTTTTAAAATCACATCTTATAATCTGAATATAGATAAAATCAAATATATCCATTAATTACATTTTTAAAAACCACTAACTGATTATGTCTAAATCCAGAAATGATTCTCACTAATGTTACCTACATAAAGATTTCTGTCTTCTGGGTTGTTGCGCTGTGTAGTCTGGTCGATGCTAACCAACGTTTCAGAGGTCATACTGCCTCCGTTATCAGGGCGATGAATATTCAATCATGACGGAGGCAGTATGACCTCTGAAATGTTGGTAAACATTGACCAGACTACGCAGCGCAACAACCCAGAAGACAGAAATCTTCATACTCACCGCTGTGAAAACCTCAAATCTTACCTACATAAGTTAAGCAGAGGAGATGAGCATTGAATACAATTTTATGTACTTGATAAAATAAATACTAATCACCCTTTTTACAAACAGTAATCGTACCAGTAATGTTGCAATTCATCCTTATTCCTAATAGAATTAGTTAGTATGTGGATCTCAGAACATAATGTTTTACCTCGTGCATCAAGAAATTCTGCCAAAATTTGAAAACACCTGGTGTTTACACATTTCATCTTTGTAATAATGTGAAGCCCTAACTGGAAACTTATTTAGCTTGTACGTATATCCGGCATTGGGTAAGTCAATAAAATCAAGAGAATAACTGCACTGATGCATCATAACATGTAACAAGTGTGATTAGTGCAAACACGGAAATCCTAGAGTTTGTGGTAAGCACTACAAAGTGCAAAGTGCCAACATTCAACTCACATCACCACAGAAATTTGTTTACCAAGTCTCTTCAATAAAGGAAAGAAAGCTAAATGATGCCACAAGACAGCTCACTGCCGATACCTTTGAACAGCTTGTTAAACATTTGTCCTTTTGAAGACAGTCAAAGAAAAACCACTAAAAAAATGTGGTTTTTTTGGGAGGGCTGAGTTTCAAACTGACTTCTCAGAGGAGAATAAAATGTTATACTTGTTTTGTTTTTTGTCAAACTGAAGTGAGTATTAAATATGTGATTCATGCACAAGTTTTTATACATTAATAGTGACCTGTTCACCTTTCTCTTACTATAATAAAATCTAAAGTTAATGTTAGGAGAGAATTTTTTTCTGAACTTAATACTGCTTCTTAAAGATTAAATACTTTAGCAGTTTTGCATTTAAAATTTCCACTACTGAATGATATATGATAAGGTGTGTTATGTGAAAGTATTTTCTCTCCCCACAAGGAGTTAAAATTATCCATCCAATGGCATTACAGTCCAAGTCAGGCTGTCAGTTAAAATGATAGTCTTCGTTTATTACAACAAGAATGTCTCACAATTTAATGTTGAAACCTGTTAACTACCGCATAAAAGTTTCCACTTTAATTTATCCTCCCTCATTTCCAAATTTGGAATGTCCGTTCAATCTCTTCTTCACTTCGTGTCCTTTTCATTTCATCCGTCCTGCAATATTGTGGCGAAATGATCTTCCCTCATATTTGATCACATTTACAATTTTGAAAAATGCTTTTCTCTGACACATAATCATACACCAATGAGCAGACATTATGCATTACATGTGTGCACATATTAAAACAAGAGTATGAGTATTAACGTTTAAACGCCTGTGTCCTGAACAAAACAATAAGTTAAAGTATGAGGTTATCAGTCGAAGAGACCTGGTTTGTATGTTATCCTTCACCAACATAGACGTGCCAGTATTAAATACAAACAATACCAGAACCTTACAAATATGTGCACATATAAGTAAGTGTTAGAACAACTGTGGAAGTACATTCCAAAAAGTAAACTTGAGATGAAATCAAAAAATAATGCACAAAAACATGCTTACTGAAATCAAGACTGCTTATTTCACTAATTACTACTACTACTACTACTACAAATAAATTATATTAATGTAAGGTCCTAAAATACTGTGTGGGAGTATATATTTTGAGAAATATGCAATGTTTGAAACAGAAATTTTTGTAGAATATGAAACAATAATGTGGTGGATGAACAAATTCTATGTTTCATTTTCAACATCATTGTGAATTTCATTCTTCAGATAGGACATTAAATTCTGTACAAAATGTTGGGTTCTGATCTTCTGGGTTACAATGATATGTAGTCTTGTAGGTGGTTACCATTTTTTTTGTAGAAACTTATAACCTCCATCTTCAGGGTCAAAGATCCTCTTAAATGTTGGTAACCATCTACAAATTACGTGGTGTCGCAACACACAAGACCACACTCCAAATCTTCAGTGTTGTTCATCCATGATATAGCATCATAATTGCATATGGCGATGGTATAAAACTCTGTGGTTATATCAGGCAAATTTAATCCGTACAAGTACAAATGAAGTTCATAAATGGATTTACCAAATTATATAATTATTCCTTTAAAGTGCTCGTTAGTTTTGCCATACAAACTGAAAGATTTTTAAAAAATGAGTCAACTGTCTTTTTTTATCAAATGAATCCAAATTGACAAATCACAAATTACCACAGAGCATATTTTTACGCTATTACCTGAATCTTATCACCCATTAAGTGCCCTGTAATCTTACTGGCTATGTCAGATATTATACAGCCTGGTGTAACTGACGACTGCTTGTAGCAGATAGTATGATGGACACTTTTCTTCCTTTTCATAGACGCTCAGCTCTGCCCCCACAAACTTCCAAAATGTATGTAATGCAAAATGACATCTTATTTCTAAAGTTTGTCAGACATGCCTTTTATGTGGTACATATTTAAAACAAAGACAAACATTTAGATATTCAAGTGCAGTTCCAGACCTCACAGACTGAAATGGACCAAAAATATAAATCTGAACTGTGTTAATAGCAATTCATGATGTGTCAACAAAATTAATCAACATCCATTCACAGAGCAATGCACAAATAGGGCAAGCATTAAACCTTTACAGCCCAGTGGTAACTATGTATACCATCTCTTTTAATAACCAACTCTGCATTTTGCCCACAGTGTATTTATGGATTTCATATGATTCTGAGAATAAACAACGACTGCTTGTTTAAACAGCACTGGCCTATTACTCTTTGTATGGAGAAATATTGCATTTTCTTAGAGGTATTTTTAGATGAACTTTGACTTCTGTGGAGTATGGAATACATATTTAACTCTAGACTGCATCAACTTTTCTAATAAAAGTCGCTCTTATCATGTGACTAGCAACTGAGATAAGATATGCAAATGGAATAATCATTGAAGATTTCCGTGTTCTGGGTTGTTGCGCTGTGTAGTCTGGTCGATATTAACCAACGTTTCAGAGGTCATACTGCCTCCGTCATCAGGGCGCAACAACCCAGAAGACGGAAATCTTCATACTCACCGCTGTGAGAACCTCAAGTCTTACGGAATAATCAGTGTTTTCAAATAAATAACCATAAATCTGCACTCTTATGTTACTTCTTATTACATGTAACAATAAAAAGAAAATGATTCAATGGCATTACTCACAGTGCTGTAGTATACTGATTGGTGATTGTTGGTATCTTTTGAGTTAATAAATCCTTTTTGTATTCAGTCACTATAAAAAAAGGCAATGAAGCAACAATAACACCATCTATCATATCTTTCACTGCTTCAATTTCCAATAAATAGCAACCACTGAACACGTAGTTAAACTTCACAGTTGCAGTCTAAAACAAAAGAACAAAATCCCCTTCAAAAAATCACATCTTACTAAGTTTTTAACAAACATAAATAATGGAGTGTGACAGAAATATTGCATTGGCAAGATTATAAGGTGATTTATTTGATTCGTAATTCAGCTACAACACATTATCACATAGTAAAAATTCATGCAAAAACTTTATATTGCATATTTTTGTATTTTGTTATAAACGCTTTCATGTGGCTACAACTCTGGTCACTTTCTGAAAATTTGTATTGTAAGAGCTTCTAAAATTTAAGGTAGTACAAAGCTCTATTAGCTGATTCTAGTATGTGCTATTAAGACAATATTTTTCCATCTCCCACTCCAAAATAAGAATAAACATACCCTTCCACAAGAAGATACTTTTCTTGTCCTTTGTACTTCTGTTGTGTTTCCAGGTTCACTATCCAGTATTTTCACAGATCTATTAGAATGTAGTGTAGGGGCTTTTACATCACCACATTCTTTTGCATTTCTTAATTTTTCATCCACATACATACTCAGCATGTAAAACTCATACCCACAAGATATGGACATCAGACTGAACTCTACAGCAACTGTACCACTTTTTGAGTTCACAACTGTCCATGAGATGTTTTCTGCATCAATTGTATTACATGACTTGACTTCTGAAATAAAAAACATTAACTGTCACACACTGCTAACCAACAAACTCCATGGAGTACAGCCCTCCTTCAGAAGCCAACAGTATGCCCAGCTAGTCTAGAAATTTCCCACCTTTTATGAAGTCTAAAGGTTCATTACTATGCTCAAAACAATCCAACACCAGTCCCAACTGTGGACCACATAAATCCAATCAACACCCTCCAACCCAATTTCTTCTTCTTCTATGGCTCTCCGGTCCATATTTGGTCCTTGGCCTCCTCAATTCTCCTCTTCCATTCGGTCCTTCTGTTAGGTCCGTCTGTCCGAGGTTGAGGTTTCGAAACATCTTCCTTTTTACGGTGCAAGGTTGTTAGCCTTGCGACCAACCCCCAACCAGGAGGACCAGGGTACCTGTCTTAGTCTGACCTCTCCCCCTCGACCAATCTGGCTAGGGAGGCCCTACCAGTAGCTCTTGGGGTCACTGAGGTACTCAAGCCCCACCACCACGACAAGGTGCAGGTACCATTAAGTGGGGCCAACCCAATTTCCCTATGATCCATTTTCACATTATCCCCTCATCTATTCCTAGGTCATCCGAATTTTCTCTCCTCCCTCCAGACTTTCAACCATACACTGCTTAAATACATAAATATTGGGATTGCTTTATTGAGAATGAACAGATTTGTGCACCAGTAATGGTTTAGACATGCGTTCAGGAGGTACGTGGCTCAAAATCTCGGCCAGATAACGAGCCTGAGTATTTCTGTGATTTTCCTTAGTCTCTCCAGGTAAGTTCTGAGATAATACACTTAAATAGATCACAACTGTCTGCTTCTAAATTCTTACACATTCTCCATTCTTCTCTTCTAATATAAACTAAGGAGCTTAATAAGTGTTCTTAAATAACAGGTAATTTAACAGCCTCCTATCCAATGAGTACAAGCTCTTTTGACAAGGGCAAAAAGGTTAGAGTGCAGAGCAAACAATTCACATCTACCTAATCAAAAGGTTAAGAATACGTAATGCATCACCTCCACTTCACCATTCATCGTCATATTCTTGTGCTTAATTAAGAAAAGGGACAATTTTATGTTTACCTTGACAGCTAAATACAATGGTCGCACAAATGTTATAGACATGTCATATTATCTTCCATGTTAGACATCAAAGATTTTCATAAAACTTTCATAAAAATGTCACATTTCAACACATGAATGGCACTACTGTCGCTCCTCCCTTAAAGTTAGCCTCTTAATTTTTTACTGGCACAATACTGTAACTATAAAGGAGAAATTTGGCATGGTAAGATAACATAAAGTTGCTTGGATGATCCACTTTTGTTTTTGTCCTCGGACATATAAACATGGCATTTGTCACCCCCACAAAAACCAAGAAACAAAAAGTATTAAGTGCCGGTACAAGCTGCTTCTTAAATAAAACTAACTTACCTTTACTTTCAGATTCAATCTCTTCCTGAATGCACTCCATCTGTCCATATTCATTCTGCAATAAAGACCAATTACAAAACAAACTTTTGAACTACAAAGATAATTAAACAAAGTATATATAGGCCTACTCAGTCGTTTTTCTATATAAATTCTTTCAAAATATGAGCTTTAGTAAACCAAACAGTACATCCTTCTTTTCTTATCGTATTTCTAAAGTAAATTTGCAACTCTTTTACTCAAACAGGATGAAACAACCAGAAATGTTAATCAACTTGTACATGAATGGATGTTGAGTATGTGTAAACATACGAATGTAGACACATCTGTTTGCAAGCACTCAGTTTAACAGCAGCTTTAAATTTTTTATTCAATTTATGTAGGAGGAAAACAACATTAAGGAAAAATAAAGTGGTAATAAAAGTAGGAAAATTAAGTACAGTATTCTCAATTAATTACCTTAAATTTTAGCAACAAAAATCCCTTCAAATCAAAAGCTCAAAATAAAAGTTATCAACAAATGCACTCACATCAGAGAACATGTTGTTGCAGTCTATATCCTCACAACTGCACCGACATAAAATGGCAACCATCAAAGCAGTTTTTAACCACTTCATTGTTTCAGATTTTCTTATATGTAAGAATAAATTTATTTTGCAACTTTGTTACACAACACAAGGCCTGAAACAAAAACAATTTGTTATAACCTTAATTATTAACTAAATGCATTTATGTATGATAGAAATATTGACTGCTGAAGGATGAGATGCAATTAATTATTGATCATCCAGCTCAGAGAAAGACAAAGGCAAGTCAGGGTCACATTTTGGTCTAAGAATGGCAATCCTGACTGGGAATTTCATTGTTTACCCCAGTCAAACCCTAAAATGAACATACTAACTGAAACAAATCAGGTTTAAAACAAGCGCTGTTGAATTAAAATATGTTAAAAATATGTACAATGAAAAAAAACTTCTTGTAAAGGCAGTAACATACCCATTCATCCAGAAATAACGATTTAAGAAATATTTACAAAAAAACATCAAGTTTACAAGATTGTAAGACTGTACCTTCACTTTTTACATTTTATTAAGTAGAATTAATACAGAAGCTCTGTATCAGATTAAAACACAGTAATATACTGTGTGATTTGTCCATATTTTAAACTAAAAATGGCATGAAATGATTACTGTTTTTGCTTTGTATAGTCTGTAGTTCAAATTCTGGCTTAAATAATCAATCTTTACTGACGGTTTTGTATTTTCATCAGGGAGTGTACTTCAACATTGATGTTTCTCTCATTTTGACTCACTATTTACAATTCTCACTTCTTTCAGATGACTTCACATTACCAGAATAGTTAATATGACAACATTAAACAAGGTAATACATAAACAACATGTTCCAGTTTCTGTAAACTTACCAAGCATTCATAGCTCTTAGACATGTTTATCTTTCTATATTAAAGACTGCTAGAAACAGTCACAGCTCTAGCAGTTAGGTTTCTGGACTCCTTAATCTTAACAAACCATTTCATTACACATATTAATATCAAGTGAAGAATATAAAACTTGAACTTTTCACACAGTGACTAAACTTGACAAAATTTTCTATATATATAAAAAATATTGATATTGACTGTGCCTATCCCTGCTAAATGTCAATTTATTCAAGAAGTGATCTTTGTTACAAGTTTTATAACACAAATAAAGAAACAGGATCAAACAATTTTTGATGGCCTTTGAGTTTTTATATGCCCTACACAGTGATTACTGGATAATACGGCCCTGACACCATGCTGTAAAGCTTCTAATTATTTTCATACACAATTTCATTTCGAGACAAATTTAAAACGTTCGAAGCTGGAGCGGCTTCTAACAGCATAAAATTTATACGAAATTTCGTGAAAATCTATGAACTGCTTAAAAAGTTTAAACGAGGGAACAAACATGTCCATTGGAGCCTTACGGGCTGTGATGCAATGTGGTTTTGTAAGTGCAACCAAGACTAACAAATGTTTACATTCAACAGGTGTGGTCCTTGAAGTGGGTCAATATCTAACTCGCATATTACCTAAACTTTTCGTATAGAATACAAACCCACTGTCAACTCGTTGTGATTACTTAAAAGTTTCAAATTATATACATCACTCCCATATCTTATCGCTTTATGTATTACTGTGTTTCAACAAATACCTATATTAATCCTCACCTCAAGCTGCATACACTTTCAAAAGTATCGTAATTGAAAATGGTCCAAACCAACACTACGCAAGACCATTTCAACACAACTGCATTACACGCCATTACCACTAGTATTGATGTACTTCACACATAATACAAGCATACTTCCGCCAGATGCTGCTGTTGTCACGGTCATGCCGCTGAAATTCACCAGCACTTCACGATTTCTCCAGCACGTCTCGATGACCAATGAAATTACGCATAAACTATCACGGACTTATCCTACACCACTCTACGACTTAACCAGAATTTCTCCAGGACTTTTCCAGGAATTCTCCAGGACATCCCCACGAACGCCCGATGAACACGCTAGAAACTGTCCACGACCCAACCTAATCCATCGTAAAACAATACAACCTTATCTAACCTAACCTAAACAACCAAACCTTGCCACACCTAACCTAACTAAACCTAACAGTGGCGGATCGCGAGTCTGAACTGTGGTAGTGTTGCCCATGATTTTTTAAATCATTTTCACTCAAGGACAATTTAGAAAAAGTAATTTGCAGTAACTATGATACACTTCCTTGGCTCATTATCATTATTAGAACAAAATATAGTCAGCACACAGAATTACTGAACACTCATTAACAATAACCACGAAACAGTTTGTGATACGGAAACCAGTCTAAAACACGTGGTACCGGGCAAGGGTGTTTATTATAAGGAGGTTGCGGGTACTACAGCTCCGATACGCGCTGTGCCAGTGAATTGCCCCTCAATCCACCTCGCACCGCGCTCATCATTTGACCGGCTAACCGCGCTGAAATCCTTGCAGCTGGGTGATAGCCCCGTTCTGCGTCGCACTCGTTGCCCGTGGACTTACTATCAGTTCATCCGATTAGTGGATAATGACAACGTAAGGGGCAATATTAAAATAATGATATAGAGGAAATAAATTGTTTCAAATTATATAAACACAAAAAAAATCAAATTTTAAAAAGATTATAGGGGATGCTGCAGCTCTTCAGCTGTTATGGACGGGCCGCCACTGGTTGTTCTACGTCTTCAGAACTGGAGTGAACTGCATGTATGTAGAGACTCAGAGGTTGCACGGGTATTTCCAGCCTCCTGGCTGCCTGTCTATATATCTGGTAATTACACACCTTTAGATGAATGTTTCCGATAGTGGGAGCTGTGAACATTTCTTCGAAGGAGGAATGCTAATGGTCTCAGTGATATAAAAATTCACAATGAATTATAAACATATAATTGATGTATAAAGTACTTCACATACATATTTAAAGTTCTTTGGTAGTCATCTTTCACACAGCTATATATAATTTTTTTTAATTGAAAGCCCGGACGTTTTTATTCGCACCACGGGACTTTTGGATTTAAGTATTTTGGGAATTACTGCTTCATATGAAGATTACTGTCTTCCGGGATGTTACGCATGGGTTTTCTCAAAAATAGCTTGCGTGGTTAAGTTGCAAAACATTTCGAGCAATCTTGATAAAATTTACTCCGAGGCTTATTTACTACAGGCTTCTACGCACAAAACGAATTACGTGATTTTTTGCACGGCCACTCACCAGTAGCTATACAATGAGCAAAAATACGTCATCAATTAGATAGATGTTAGTTATCTTCTCAAATTCAACACTGTTACGAGGGTTGTCTGACATCCAGTGTCGTTCCTATCACCTAGTATTCGCAATGCGCAACGACGAACGTGCTTTCCAGCACGAACTGTCACATACTTAGCGAGGGTTAAGATGTATTACTCGCAAATGTATAGTAGTATTTTCAGTAGCAATGTATCAACACATTATATTACATTGCTATTGGCTTTCAAGGATTTCAGACATAGATACGTATAGTCATATCAGTGGTGTTGCCAATTCAACAATTTTATACAGGAAATCTCTTCGCAATATATCTGTCCCCTATAATCGCCCTTTTTCCTGATATCAAATAAATTAAGTAAAAAAAGTGAAAAGTCATCGCTACGCAAATGCAACTCAGGCCATAGTCTTTTATCAGTCTTCCTCTTCAGACTCATATTCTTATACCGAACAGCAGAAAACTCTGAAGAGTTCTGACGGGAGCGGGGAGGGGGAGCCAACTTCAGAAACGTAGTGGCCCATTTCCGAAATACAGAAAGACAAAAATTTTATTTTCAAACAGAAAGGTTTTCAGTAATGGTGTCCAAACAACGGGCTCATAGAATGGAAGAAAGAACAACGTATAACTCTGTACAGGGGAAACGTACTGAGGAGAGACAGATGAGGTCGTCGCACGGGGGGAAGGAGGAGGGTATGAACAGAGTCTACGAGAACAATTAATTAGTGGATGTGGCAAGGCCAACACGTTGGCAAATTCGTGGAAGCAGCCACGAACTTGGTCCTTTCTATGACTTTCGGTCCGAGCAAGGGACCCACATTCAGTTACAGAGCACGAGATACAATCTGTATTTAATTACGATATTTCCAAATATAAAATAAAAATTCACAGATATTAGGATTTCAGTACATGTTCACTGATAATTACTAGTTTAAAATTATGAGTAAATGCTATTAGCCTGATGCTATCTAAATGACCGGAATTTGTCCGCCATTAACAAATTCCGAATAAATGCACAGATTTTCATGAAACTCGGTATGAACATCGTGGCACTGCAGGATACCCTAACAATTACAAATTCCAATTTATTTTCATCAATAATACCAACACGGAGGCGGCGCATACTTTAGAAGTGAGCTCCACGAAATGTGTGGTCCTGAAATTTTGTGTAATAACAGATACACAAAAATTATGTAATTTTTTCAAAATAATTTGTAGTTTTCCTTACGGTGGTTGTAATATGTCATGTTCCGACGGGTTATCACAATAAAGGTCCTTCATTCGTGGCCTTCGGTTAGCTACTGCGCGGTGTTCAAGGCGTCTGTTGTATTGAATGTAAATGTTTGATTTGTCATCTTCGCAACATAATTTAAACAAAGGACGTACGCGCTATGACCGGTTTAGATTATCAGATAGTCACCATCTGACTACGTTCACCTTTGTGAAATGTGTAAACTGAAAAATTATCCTTGTATCAAGCATCAAATTAAATGTTTTAAAAACCTACCCCAAAAAACAGCAAAAAAGTTAACCGTCTGATGCCAAGGCTCGTCTAAGAGCCCATATCCTTATATTTAATTTCTTTCACATCTTTTTAATATTATCTTCCCATATACGCTTAGGTCTCCTAATTTGTCAGTTCTCTAAAGGTTTTCCGACAGAAATTTGGTACTCATTTCTTACAGCTACTACGCATGCTACACCTCCTGCCAATCACATGATCTCACTAATATCTGGTTGCTATACGCCCCAATCTGAGAGAAAATTGCGTTAATTTTAAATTACTCTAATCTGCACAATTATCTTAACAGGCAGACAGTCCAATTGCGCTATGCTTGTACTGCGGGCCCACATACCTTCACTAAAACAAAATTAGCTGTTTGTTTTTTCTAATATGTCTTTGTGTGCACAGAAATCCAGTCCAGTGCAAATCACAGAAGGGTGGCTAAATATAGCAAAGATAAGACGACAAATAAAAATTTGATGGCATACAAACTTTCTTGCCCCTTGTGAGATTTGAATCAGAGACGAAGTCAGTCAGAATTCAAAAGTGCCATCCTAATTACCATCACGGACGTTTTATCTGTGCTTACAAATGGGTCATGAACCAACATCATAAACACTCCTTTAATAAGCATACAACTGAGTGGTTTATCTTGCTTCTACGCCCTACGTGTTCATTTTAACAGAGTAAGATAAATAAACAAGTCGGTCTAAAGGATGGTTTTAAGTTCTCCTGCCAAAATATACAAAACTCAGCTCAATATTTGTTAATGGCTCGAAGTGAACTAACATCAGCGGCTCATAATAGTGGTTGGACTCTACGAAATAATGTTGAAAAAGCTAGAGACTAGAGTACAAGAACGTCCATCATGCCTGCTGTCGAGAACAAATGAAGTGTGAAAGACGTAGCGTACTTCAATTCGAGTATTTTCCAAATGCATACGCTCTTGATACTCGTATTTTGCATTACAAATTTGTCTCCTTTTTACTGTTTAAAAGTATTGTGGCTTCACAAGACACAGGATTTAAGTAAACTTTGCGTTAAGTAGCGAGTAAAAAATGGAATGAAAGCGACGTTTTCAAACTCTACTCAAAAAGTAAACCTACAATTGAAAGAGATCGTCCATTTGAATCCTGTTCTCCAGACATTCTTTCTTGGAATTACTTTACTAATTCTTTTCACCATTTTATTAAAATCGTTTCACCTCTAAAATGTGGGTAAACTTATACCAGTCTACACGGTGCTTCATAACAGAAGACATCCATCTTCAAACTCACCGTCGTGAAAACTTCAAATCCTACAGAAATAGCTGCAGCTTTCACTGGCTACCAATGTTTTAAACTAGAAAACCCGTTTGCTCGGAAACGATTACCTAGTCGCATAAATTTTGATATGTCCCAACAAGTAGCAAGATACTACGCCGGATTTCCCCAAGTCCACTTGCCATAAAATATATTACAGTAATCAAAAAAACAGGTTTGAAAAGTTCAGGGTCCACCTCATAGAACTGCTCTTTCGTCGTACCTGGATCAGAAATGTGACGCATTTCAAACAGCCAAAAATAATTTTTAAACACGTAGTTGGATTACAGACTTAAATGTCAAAATTCGTGGCAACGTTTCTCGTTTTATGTCCGTCTATCAATTTGTTCTGGTATTTTAATGTTGTTGTTCAGAACTTAACATGGACAAATTATGGTCTTCATCTTAATAGGGAAACCATTATATATCGAATTCAATTTATCATTGAACAATTCATAACATTTAGTCAGTCAGTCAAACAATTAATACCTCATGAGTCAATAGGATATTTACGTTGTGTAATTCTTGTCCTGCGATAGGTCTCGAAATGTTACTTAAATTCTTAACATCTCTCGAAAAATATGGTATATAAAATATACGTATATCATAAAAATTGTGAATTAACAAAGGCAGTAACTTCATTACTTTAATGTTTAATGAAACACGTATCACAGAACGTAGCCTTACTCATGTTTTATAAAATGACTTTTTTGTTTTCGCACGGAGTGTACAAAACAAACACATGTTTCACCTCCGAAAGCATTCAACCGATTTCGAACAAATTTGGAAGTGAGAGTCGACACTAAAATTTGCAGGGCGAGGTTTTGTAAAATAACTATATGGAGCAGTTCTTATTCCAAAACTAAGACATGCTCAGCTACTAAAGAAGTTCCTCGTCTTTTATGGAACCCAATGATGTGGTGTGAGTCGCCCCTGC
This sequence comes from Zootermopsis nevadensis, assembly GCF_977971745.1. Lineage (NCBI taxonomy): Eukaryota > Metazoa > Arthropoda > Insecta > Blattodea > Termopsidae > Zootermopsis > Zootermopsis nevadensis. The sequence continues at coordinate 3,855,970 of NW_028259143.1, forward strand.
TAGGCTAATGTAATTAACAGGATGTTCCTTCATGTTGATGGTCTGTGGTACATGAACCGTAGTATCACCCAGCCAGTAATTTATTGTCTAATTTCCGAAAAAGGTCATGTTGTTCTAGGGAAATATCATGACACTCAGCAGTCCTACACAGACGTCAATGGTTGGCTTTTATACTTACGAATCAACCAATGAATGTTTCTATACGCCGTACTTATGGATAATTATGACCGACGAATATTTTCGTAAGTCTATATAATCTTCAGTTAAACACGAACGCCTTAACCAACACACAGTAAAATAGACTTTTGCAGCAATCCCGGGAGTGTGCAATCGTTTCTTGCATATGAAGACGTCACTTAACAAACACCCAGCACGTGAAGATAATACTTTTTTCAGAACACTACTGTCATACTGGCGCAGTATCCTTGTTTCATAACACCAGAAATTATGTTGTGTAAACAACACAACGCAAAAAATCGTGCGAAGATAAGACCAACAGACACATCAAGACAAGTATTTCACAACTGTCGTCCTGAAGATGTCATCCAAACAATTTCTAATGAATTTCTTTTTGCACGCTGCACACAAATAAACGCATGATAAAGAGGACACCCCTTTCTCTCCGTCCTAAAGTTTAACATGTGAAATTATTTAAGGGATTTTTATGTCTACACCGTAAGCTGTTAGAAAAATTTAGTTTAGATTAAAAATGGTCCAATTTAAGTTATACTCTAAATTAAATTCACACTGAACTGTATTGAGTTTCTCAAAAAAAACTTATTAATTATACCTCAATGGCCTGTTACGTGTCATAAGACACAAACCCTATCGAGGTCTTTCAACAACTACTCAAAACATTCCTTTAGAATGATAAATATTTTTTAAAAAAAAAACGTTTTGACTAAATTTACTGCATGCAGTGTAATACAGGTTAGGTTTGCAATAAAAGATTTGCATGTACGTAAGGACAGCACGTGTAAAAACAGCAAAGAATTCGTAAATAATTCAAGGAATTTCTCAAACATTATCAATAAAATTAGTTTGCACATTCTCACACATACTATAAATAATATCTTGCAATTGTAAAAAAAATAGACATGTTTATGGAAATGCAAATTCACGTACTTACTACTGTGACAGTGCCTATAACTGGATACGAGGTGCGGTTGAATTCCCAACTTGGTCAGTTCTTAATATGCAGACACGAGGCCATTCCAGTAGTTATTAGTGTGGTAAAGCAGTGGGACCGTGGAGAAAACCGACAACTCACCTCCATCGAAGTCGAGGTCTGGAAATGAATGGGTGGGTGTTTCCTATACGTTTTCATGGCGTAATATTCCGGCAATGCAACATATCTCACAAAAATATTCAATATCACGGTATATCCTATTTATTTATGTGTTTTTCTAATTACGCCATGGAAGTTTCCAAAGCGAGGAAATTTAACAAAAGTATTATTTATCTCTAATGAGAACGTAGGCCGACAGTTTCCCAATATCAAAACATACATATATATAATTTATATATTTATTGTATACATATATGTGTGTGTGTGCGCGCGCAGGCGTGTGGCTTTAGTTAACATTCCTTCTAAACTTTGGGAATTAGTCTATAATGTTTCTACTACAGAACGCATAACCTAAATTTCTATATCACAAAGAAGCAACGTGAAATGGAACACTGTATTTTATTTAACCTGGCTTCTTCCATTTACGAATATCGTTAAAATAAACTATTGCCCTTGAATGTTATTTGTACACAAAGTTTTGTTCTGTGATCTAAACAAAGATACTTTGTCTCTCTCATGGAATTGTGTAAACCTAGAGCACTTATGTCCTTTGAACAGCACGGCGTAAGGTCCCTAAGTAATTTAATAAACAGGGTAAACTTAAAATATCCTACATATCATGAAGGTACACGAAGTCAACACGCAACGTTAGCCATTCGTAGTCAGTTTTGCGGGAAAATGGATCAATAACTCCGGTTTTCTAACAGTTGTGAGACACATGAGGGTATAATGGATAACGTTTCGCCTGAGGGAACATCGTGTTTTTCAGTTGGCAACCTCTGGGACATGCGGGCTTGCGGCTTTATTGAACTCATTCCAAACTTTGTTATTTCGATCTTTGACGTCACATTATGTACGCTAACATGGACGTTTGGGGGCGAAACATTTAATTCGTCTGGAAGAGTATTTTGGCGGAATGCCTACGGCGTAAGTAATTGAATATTTGTAAACAACTTGCCGAATTTAACTGAAAATTACTGAATTCTACAAAAATAATTCGCAGCTGAATTAAATTACAGGTTTTGAAAAAGGTTTAGAAGGTGCCAAGCTTCGACAGCGTAAATTCAAAATATCAGAGACGTGAGAAAGTGGGACCAAGTGTTCTAGTCGTCTCGATTTTAAATGATTCTTGAGCAACTATTACTTAACGACAGATCAAGGGTACAGGAAAGAGGAAAACTTATAAATGGAAGAGGAGGCCTAAGATAAACGTAAAAACAGTATAGAGGAAGTGAAATACAATAAAGGAAACAGGAGATGACTAAATATAAACAGAAATGATAAAATCTGGGCAACCAAGAGGCTATCAGTGTTTTTAGAGTACTAAGAAATATAGATAAGAAGAATAATGTCAAATGGCTGAAGAAAATGTCTAATCATCCTAAGATATAAGAAAGGAGTTAAAAATGCAAAGAGAGATTACATGTTTAAAAACTGACAGAAGAACACTTTGGTTTCAGAGACAACAAAACAATGAAAGATTTAATTTCCATAATTGTAGATATATTAAAGAAAGTTAGGAATTTGGCAGAGACATGTTTAAGTTTCATTGAAATTTAAAATGTACATGCCAATATAAACAGACAGTACATTTGGAAAGTGTTACACATTGCAAATAAATGTCAGGGATTAATACAATAATAATGGAAACTTATGACAGATATGAAAGCAGTGTGGCGTTTTGTCTCCTACGCTGTTTAACAAGCTAATGGATGAGGCGAGACTAGAGTACCAATACTTATGGTATACACAAATGAAATTTTTAATGTTTAAAGATTCTAGATTAAATGGCAGTTTAGATAAATTGTGGTTACGAAAATAAGCCAGAAGACAGGGGCACGGAATAGATAAAATGTTATAATCGTGAAGGAAAAAACTGGAGAGCTTCGAAGTGCTTAGATGTTAAAAAATTATTATCTGTAGCGTTAAAGACGACATTAGAAAGAATAAAAATGCAGGAATCTGCAACCAATTAGCGAGAGACATACTCTGGAAATGGGAAAAGCCTACGAAGAAGCAGAAAATGTGCCTGTATAAGAGTTACTGCACGCCCACATTAACACATGGAGCAGAAACTTTGACATGGACAAAAGACAGATATTAGTAGGCTAATGGCAGCAGAGATCAGACTTTTAAGGAATGCAGAATGAAAAACTGGAAGGGACACAATATTAAAAAAAGTCTTTAAAAGTCTTTTTTGCTTGTGAGCGACAGAAAAGAATAACGCATATCAGTTCACCGTGACTACCTGCTTTCTTTCAGGAAAGAGAGCCTGTGGGACATTGCTGTTAGAATCAGCAATGAACAACAAAACATACAGCCTTCATCAGGAAGTCAGCCAAAAGAGAGGACTGTACTCATATTGGGAAGTAAGGGTGTTGTAAGTACTATACTGTATTCACAGTTAATTGGTTTATGCTACTATTTACAGATACAATGCTAAAAATATACATTTTATTTGGGCTTTAATTTTACGGTGTGAAATAATTGGATAATTAACTCTGTCGCTCCATTTATGTTCACGTCTTCCAAGTTGTCTCATTCCTTCTGGTTTTCCAAGCAGAATTTCTCATGCATTTTTCATCTGCCCACATTACATATGGGCCTGATTATATTTTTGGGGGTATCTCAATAAACATTTACTTGAAATAAAAATTTCTTGAACAAACATAGGGATCCATAAAACACACATTTAATTTTATGAAATATTTTCATAAAACTAAAGAAAAATACTAGTAAGCTAAAGATACAGGTGAGAGGTTGTTCAGTATCATAGTAAGACCTTGCAAAATATCTTTTGCAGGGAAAAACATCACTGATCCATAGATTCCTGGATCGAAATGAAGGCGCTAAACAGACCCTTGCTCTGGAATACACTTTTGGAAGAAGAGCTGGGAAAAGTTTGGTAAACTATGAATTAAAGAGAAAATTAAAATATTATTCTGATCATGCCGCATATACTTCAGGAAACAGTCATCATTGACAATAGATGTTCTGAAGATGTCTGTCTTCTGGGTTGTAATGCCACGTAATCCGGTAGAAACTGACCGACATTTCAGGGGTTCTTGCTCACCCTGATGATGGAAGCAGCAAGTACCTCTGAAATGTTAAAAACTTCTGCCAGACTACATAGCATCACAACTCAGAAGACAGCCATCTTCATACTTGTGACTGTGAGAACCTGAAATCCTAATAGATGTTCTGTTGTGAACCAGGTGAAGGACATATGTCACATTTGGGAACTTGGCGGCGGGACTCTATACCCCAGCCTGCTTACGGCACCATTGGCAGCTGCCTCAAATGATCTAAGTCACCTCACGGTGATCCTCATGTTGGACCTGGCTGTTCCACAGCAACTGTGGTTCACGCTGGAAACACTGATACAAAATTTGCACGCGGCTTTGAGGAAACAAGCGTCTGCTCTATCAGGAAAGGATGCAGGACAATTCATTCAGAAGCTTCAAGAAGAAGCCTGGAAAAGAGTTGGCAGAGAAAATGAGGTAAAAGCCGTCGGTCTTAGGCCTCTGGGTTGTAGCAGTGTGTGGACTTGTATGTTTCAGAGGAGCATGCTGCCTCCATCTTCAGCCCTGAAGGTCTTATAATTTTCACTCTTCATCAAATAACATTAGGATGACCATATGAAGAATTATGAGATGGGTACGGCATGTAGCATGCTTGAACAAGATGAGAAATTCCTATAATATTTTAACTGGAAAACTTGATGAAGAGACTAGTTTGGAGATCCAGGCATAGATAGGAATAGAATATTAAAACACGTCTGTATAAATAGGATGTGGACTGAATTCATCTACCCCAGTACGCAAAAATAAATTAATAAAGTGATTCAGTGTAAGTAATTCTACTAAAGATTTTCTATTCCAGGACAAAGAGTACATGGATCCCTTCCCAGTTCCCCTTGTTATTTTGGGCGGAAAGTATGATATATTTCAGGTATGTCTGTAGCTAGGTACTACGTTTTTGCATATAAGACAGTATTTATAAGATTATTCTTGGCTATCCTCCGGATATTGAAATCAGGATTTATGTGCATACAGACACTATTATGTACAAGATTAAGGATTAAAGATTAATATATCAGCAATTGAAAATTACTGGCAACACTGCAGATATCTATTCTTATGTCAGCAGTGAACAGCAAATATGACAGACTATGGCAAATCCAATTTAATTTAATCCTGTTACAGGATTTTGATTCAGAGAAGAAGAAAGTTGTCTGTCGCTGTTTGAGGTATGTAGCGCACACGCTGGGAGCAACTCTGCAGTTCTACAGCTTAAAGGACTCTGGACTTGTCAAGAAAGCAAAAGACCTACTGAACCACCATGGATTTGGAGCACCTCCAGGGTAAGTAATGTTAATATGAATGAAGCTCATAAAGCCAGCGAGCTACTCGCTAACAGAGACAAGTTATTGAGCATACCTGAGAAAATGTGTCGACAAAGCTTAAATTTTATTAACAGGTACACCATGTGTACCAAACTGAACATTGTGGTGCGTTACAAAGCTGAAGAAGTACAAACTGTTCATAATTGTTGTCATAAAGGGAAAATATGATTGATACCTCTAGTGAAGTATGTGGAAAAATGACAGCTGCGTAGAAGAAATACATCTTTCTATAATAATGGTACTGCTTATTTACATTTGTTCGGAAAGTATATATATATGGAATCAGAATTGGAGTAAACCTGTCCACTGTTAATGTTACTTCTCGCAAAATTTATCAGTCTTATTTATTAAACCAAGTACATTCCAAGTAATTATTTTCATGTTGTCCGGACGTCAGTGTACTGGTCAGACCTTCAAGTACCACAGTAAGGGTTTATCAGTATTTATTCCATGAGAAAGTAACACTCCCTCCAAACACATACCACAACACGAGAGGCCATACTAACGACCCCTTCGCCAACTACTCGTAATTCCTGGGCTATCACAGCTACACGAGTTCAGGAAGTCCCCATAATACTTTGCCTCGTTACTGCCAATCTTCCAGAACAAAGACATGGTGGTAGATTTTTGGAGGTATAAACATTTGTACCTTTCAGAAAAAGCATATCTCAAGACTACAACAAACCACTGCTGATACCTGCTGGCTCAGATTCAAATCAACAGATTGGAGGTTTAGGAGCAACAAGAACAGGAACTATCAGTAAGGGGCCTGGAGCTGCAATAGACAGATGGAAACATATATTCACCACTCATTTTCCCCAGGTTACTATATTTCACAAGTACTCAGTAATTAACAGGCAACACTAATATAATCTGACTGATATTTGAGCAACCCATTATTTGTGCTTGTAGAAATCAAACTTCGATCAATACATGGAGATACCAATGCTCTTATACCACTGAGAACATATTTAAAGGAAATTTAACAGTTAATTATTCATTAAATTATTAAATCATAATCATACACAGTGAAAAGAAAATAAACATTAAATTACTTGTATTTGTTTAATAAAACCATTACAAAAGTTAAAGTTGTATGTTTTCAGCTTCCTTCTGGTGACTACAAAAGCTATTTTAACTGAAATCCCTTCATTAAACAGGAAACATCTGAAAAATCTGTAATGCCTGAGGATCCTGCCAAAGATCTAAATTTTCAGGAGCCAATCATTGACTCCCTACGAGCACAGAAGGATGACGTAAGTAAAATTTATATGTTATAAATACTCCACTTAAGATGATAATCACCTGACTAACATTTCTTAAAAACCAAAATGAATGAGATGTGTATCACAGACATGAACTAAATGATTGACATAAAATCCTTAAAAGAAAAAGGCCACTAATAATTTAGAACTAGATTGTTATAAATTGAAAGCTTTCTACACAAAAAAAGTGATTATAGTACAAAATTTTAAGCAAATGAGGAGAATGTTACAGAATACTTATTGCCATCCCTCTCAGTTTCTTATTAATGCTTGTGTTATTAATTTTTCAGGAACTGGAAAGGTATCGACAGATAGCTGAAAGAAGACGTCATTTCCAAATTGATACTGATGACATATAATATAACTTGTACGGTTCTGTAATTATTTTATACTTAAATACTTTCTGTTGTTCATTGATATAATCATATAAGTAAATTTACTTACTTTCTCATACTACCAAAGTTCTGGCAGAACAGATTATGGTTACGTTCTAATAAAGACTGGTATATTAAATGGGAAGAAAGTAAAATTGTGTTCACACAACATGCACGTATGTCATACATACATTTTTTTCAAAATAAACTCCACGTATTAATGAATGGTGAAATCTATCAAAATATTACTACTACTCCGTAGCACTACAGCCCTTTTGTAGGGCCTTAGCCTTCTATCAAAACATTAACTGGTTAAAATAAAGAATTATATATTTACAAATGATAATCCTACTTACTAGAATACAAATTCGGTTTCACATGTAGATAATGGTCACTCAGCCACCGACTCAGAAATTCCTTATCCACATTTGCTGTTGCTATTAGTAGTAATTGCCAATGGCCAAAGCAAACGCCTTCATCTTGACTGCTGTGGCATATTTAACATATCTTGATCCATTCCTCTTTCACAACAAAATACACCACATTTCCAAGCGTTAAAGTACGGATAACTGCTTCGCGAACCAGTTCATCAAACCTACCGCCCAAAAGTAGGTTACTTATGGCTAACACAGAAAAGCCTAGTTATCCGCGAAGCTGAATGAAACTCAAGTGTTGGTCATCTGTGGAATTCCGTACATAATTTTCATTGGTAATATTCGTTATTCATAACGAATAAATAAGAGGCATATTTTTACCAGCAACGGTGAAACGATGGAATCGCAGAATTCAATTGCATTGCAGAAAATTTTAATTCTTGCCAACTCCGATGACTTTGGCTACATCACCCATACTTTTATGCAATCTAGTGAGAATATCCATTACTAAAATGAACGCTTCAGAAATCAGATCCTCTATCACAGACGTCTTTTATCATGAATAAAATTCCTGTATTACCACATCCGTGGCTCGGTGGTGACGTAATGAAAGCCTTCGTTCCTTCTGGACGCGCCCGTAACCTTGCAGAGCGTTTACTTAAAATAGTATCGTACATCCGTAGACACGAAAAACTTGGTTACGGAACTGATATTTTTAACAACTTTACAAAATAACCCAAAATTTGTTACAGATATCTCGGTATGACTGCATGGTTACTTGGGGCAGGGAATCTTTAGTGCCAGTGCCATTACCAAGACACCCTGCCCAATGGTCATTCAGTAACCCATACAAGTCACATCCCTAGCACCATTCAAATGTTAAGGGTAAAGTTGTGGCAAACACCCCAGAACTGTTACACTTAACATACAGTTCCTAGCTCGTTTTAATTTTCACTCACAGCAAAAATTCAGTAAAGTACCACACTGTTAAAGTCTGCATATTTATTTTATTCCTATTGAAAAGTTAAATTGCATATTAATGGATTATAAATATACCATTAATTGCACAAGGTTTATATGGCTGGACTTTTGAGAAATATGAATGTAAGCTTCATGGATTTAAGCCTATAACTCTTGTTGCGATATGTAACTTACCACCTCCATAGTTTCCTTCTACAATATATCATTCCACACACAGCAAGTCCCCCTTGGATCATTTCCTTACATAAAGCATTTATCCTACATTCCTACCAATTAGCAAATTATAACTTTTAGTTCATTACCATTGTTCTGTTATGTATACTTAATGGAGTAACACAAATGCATAAAACAGCATTAGATTTAAATTACAGGTCACGCCAACACGGTTACCGATTTCATGAAAAGTTCGCCCACCCATATAATTATCCGTAATTACAATTAGTCACCTCTACCAACGATTTTATATTATAAATAATGAGCTTTGCTTCAGGATACAGCAATTCTGAACTTTCAATCTATACTTTCACTAACTTTGATGCACATTACCATATTAGGAGGTTAAGTAAAAAACTAATACTATTCATATACTGTTAGGATCATTATTATTTCCAATGCCTTTACCAATTCATACTTGCACATTACTACATCATTTGCATGAGATGTCATTTCTCTGCTCCAATTCTTGATATGGTCGGGCTGTACAGAAAATTATACAAAGATACTACGACTGAAATACATACAAAATTGTGACAATAAACCATACTTTCAAAAGACAACAAATAAGTACTTCATGTAACACAAATGTTCTTATAGTGTGATTTTAAACATATAAAAGTTTATAATTTAGAATACAAGGAATAAGGTACGAAAGGTCGACAGGCATAAGATGAAGAAAACATAACAGTGAATTTCCTGCCTCAGGAAATGATGTTTGGAGAAGTGATCAATTCAAATACATGAGCTCCAAGCATCATTGAAAGAACATAACACCAATTCAAAATATACAATCAAACACCACACCTTAAATATCAGTCTTCTCTGCTGCAGCCTTTTGATAAATCCCTTTTCATCAAAAGAAACAGTTTTTATTTTTGTAGTTTGTTAGAACCCCACTGCAAAGTGGCAACTGTAACTTAATTAATATACATTCCTGAAAAAAAATCCCTTATCTTGTTATATACATATAAGGTAAGTGTCCTTTCAACATTGTAATCTACAGGAATCAATCACAAGAATAGTATATGTATTTCATAAATATTGCATTTTCTGAATGGTTTGTACTTATGATTTCTTGTGCTTTAACATCTAGAGCATCATTAAGTACTCCCTATGGATGAAGGGAAAACAGTTATTTAGACCCAGCTTCAGCATAAATTATGCTGTTTGGTGTTTCATATTAGCAGCACAGCCCAGCAATGCAAAAGTAATTCATTCTGTACTGCACACTGCCAGGGCATGAAAGAGAACTGAAAAATATCTGGTAAACTACACTTGATTCTATATCAGCCTGCTCATTTCCTTTGGTGTTTAACATGTTTATAATAGATTCTATATTCTTTATTTCCATACTGGCATTTTAAAGAGAGCAGAATATCTGAATTCCTGACTTAATGGTACCTGCAGCTTGTCTTGGTGGTGGGGCTTGAGTACCTCAGTGACCCCAAGAGCTACTGGTAGGGCCTCCCTAGCCAGATTGGTCGAGGGGGAGAGATCAGACTAAGACAGGTACCCTGGTCCTCCAGTTTGGAGGTTGGTCGCAAGGCTAACAACCTTGCACCGTGAAAAGGAATATGTTTCGAAACCTCAATCAAAGCCTCGGACAGACGGACCTAACAGAGGACCGAATGGAAGAGAATTGAGGAGGCCATGGACTGAATACAGACTGGAGAGCCATAGAAGATGATATCTGAATTTCTCTTGGTAGTCAACTGGGTTGTGACAATGTGTGGACATGGCGATGGACACCAGCATTTTGGAGGAACATACTTCAGTCCTGAAGATGGAGATAGTATGTTCTTCTAAAATGTTGGTACCCATCTACAAGTTCACATGGGATCACAAACCCAGACCATCATTGATAATAATTTAAATTTTCTTCTTTCATGGATAAATGACATGGTCTGGTACCATCAGTTCAGATGTAATGGCTCCTTTCGGTCTGCATTCCAAAATCATTCAACTCTGCAAGGTTTCAGATCTAATGTCGGTATATGACTCATTTTTACATTTCAGTGGCGGATTAGAGAGGGGGAAAGATAAGTGTTACACAGGGGTGGATCTACTTCTAATTTCATTTTTGTGCCATGGTACAAAACTGTTTTGGGTTGTGTTTTGCATTGTATTCCCTGTATTACTGAATGCAGATATGCTATAGTGTCTGAAGCCGTTGTCAATTACGTACAGTTACTGTGCAAGGTTATATCTGGTGCATTAAGAGATCTCCAAAGAATACGAAAGTTCATTAAGGTAACTTCTTTAGTACAATTTTAAACAGCACATAGTACCTGTGTGAAATGCCCCCTCTTTTTTTTTTTTTTTGTTTGTTTGTTTGTTTGTTTGTTTGTTTGTTGTTGATATCTAATGGCCCATTAGAACTCAGCATGTAAACAGATCACAAGCACAGCTTTCAAATGTCATGCGAATCATTTCTTACAAGTTAAAAATAATAAATATAGTGATGCTGCAAATCTTTGAGGCTAATCAAGCAAATTTAATATAAATGGAATCTGTAATAGCAAAAATTATGAACAGAAATTATCTCTAAATTTTAATTATTATTTTATATAAGTCTTCAAGCATTCACAGCAATTTGTAGCTAAGTGTATTTCCATTTTTGGCAGTTGGTAGTCTGTACATTGGTATGATGACATTTCAGAGATCATGTCTATTCATCATCACAATACGGACTAAAGCATTTGAAAGAAAGTAAGCACCGTAGGTTCTTTTCAGTTCTTCCTTGTCAGTAATTCATTATTACAATTACAAAATAAAGAGATTTCACTGTAGAAAAAATTATGCAAGAACTACTACTATGTATCAGAATATGCGTTTGCAATGACAGCCTGCAGCAAAGGTTTCAAAGATGGGAAAATGTTAAACACCCTGCTTCTTTTACTCTCACCGTGTATTGATGATAACTATAATACCAGTTATTTTCCATTCATTCTCACAGAAATTCAATGAGAAATTTTCCACCTCCAAACGTACAGCCTTCAGAACTGTAACCTACGTTTATATACCTGTGAAAAAATCACTTGTATGAATGGTGAAGAAAATATTTTTTTAACTTCGAATAAAGTTCAAGTAACACGAAATGACAATATACAGCACATTGCATATGACATTTTATTATGCAATTAAGAACCCTTGAGCTATAAGCATAGTGATGGATTGAAAGTACGAAGTACCAGAATCACCAAGAAAGTATGTTTCCAAATATACTTATTTTAAAAACATCAGATTTCCATTCAATCACAGTGCAGTTCACACTCAGAGCAAACATCATTTTAAAAAACTGAAGTAGTTTCTTTGTTATAAACAATTAAACATGATAGCAACAAGGATGAACACTACCTCCAAGTATAAGGAATAAGACATTTTTGAAAATATGTTCAAATAATAGCTATTTTTCTATCTGCAACAGAAATAACGAGTTCTTCCCAAATCTTGCATTTTTACGGTCATAAGTTTAAAACCAGTACTGTCAAGAAATGGTTTATCATAATTAAAACATCTATAAAACAGTACCTGTTTGTAAATACACGAACTGTATTTCGAAAGCACCTTTTCATTAACGTCTAAAACCAAGAAACATAATCAATATCTAATAGCTTTTTATTTAAGTATTTTTATTTTTGTGCTTAAATGCTGTCTGTCGCTTTGTATCAAGTTCTTTAATATGTATGCGTGTGTGTGTGTATATATATTTATATATATAGGGATATTTTCAATATCATTTGAACAAAAAGATTAACACCCAACACCAACACTGTCAATATACAAAACATTTGCATGCTACAGTTTTCGGACTCCACACGCACGCCACAGCATTCATTCTCATGAAGCGACTATATACTTACACATACATACATACTTACTATAACAGTCGCTGGCATCGACAGAGGGCAAACAGCAATGCGTAAGTACCAAACTGATAGTTAACTCACGACAAACAACGCAGATTTCTTTTCTATGTCGTTTCATTAGCTTCATGTTCTCATTCAGTCAGCAGAAATTAGTCACACCTTCAGTTTTTCTTAATGTGTCAGTGGCCTCTAAAATATGCCTTTTATAATATATTCTTTCTTCATAATTAAGTAACACAGCGCTTTTAAAAATATTCTGTTAAATGCACCACAAATAGTGATAACAAACATGCATAGGATCAATTTTAAAGTACTTTTTCCACTATGTACTCGTAATGAGCCAGTAAAGCACTGCGATGAATAGAACTCACCACATGTACGTGATCTGTCTTAAATCTACACAACAACATGGAATATGGAACTTTTGCTATCATCGTCCGCCATTTTAACTACCGAGCACGAATTCCTTTTCGGTACCAAGGACATGAATTCTAGTAACATATAACTTTTGCAATATGTTTACTCTAAAATAAATGGACATGTAAATGTTAACAGCATAGTACACTGTGCTCTTCGTTAGTAACATTTTGCAGACATATTAATTGCTGAATTTTCTACAACTGGCTCACCTATAGTAACTACCGTTACATAATACTTTCGCTGCAGATCTAAATTATCTGAATATATTCAATATGAACATATAATTCAACACACAATTTCATCAAAATTGAAAATGCTTTCAAACTAACACTGTATTTGAATATACTGTATATAGGTTTAATATATATATATAAACCTTTACATATTACTACGGCTAAAAGATCGATTTAAAAATAAGAAAAGCGAAAGAGAAAAACAAACTGTAACCTGTCTCTGCAATATGTATATGTAATATATATGTGTATATCTCTCCCTACCAGATTTTATGTTTAACAGAATTCATGTCCCCTGTAAGTGCCCAATTTCTAATGCACAATGCTACACAACGCACAGAAATAAATCTTCACTGTGGGTTCTGAAATATATTTCCAGTATTTACGTTTATTATCATATCCATTTATCACATATGCACTTCAAAAGTCTTAATAGTAGTACTATTAATGAAAGGATTGGTGCTGTTTCCCGTCACTGTTTGACCAGCCTCTTGATGATTTCTGGCTGCGATAGCTGCCCACTCTGCATCAAATGGGTCATGTGTCACAGGCACCTGACCATTAGCATTGTGAGCACTTGCCCATGTGGACTGTTGCTGCTGCATACCATTCATGTGCTGTGAAGCGACTGAAGAACCAGAACGATGCGTGAGGAACGTTTCTGCAGAGCCTAGCGAGTGAGCGCGGAGATGCTGAGAAAGATACGGGGCTCGTCTCGGAGAAGGTGAAGGTGAGTTCGGTAAGGCCGGTCGAGTGCCTGCACTAGCGCCAGTAGTCGAGGTAACAACGTTCCCTAACCACTGCTCTGGTTTCGGAAGCTCGCTACTTGCAAAAACAGATGTTACAGGGGCAGATGGTCCCGAATAGCTGGAAAATTAAACATTTATCGCATGGAACAATTATGGAAGAATGCGTATTACTGCAGTTATTCTGATGATAACGGTGACTGCTTCTAATTTCTATTTTAGAGGCAACCAAGACTGAACCATAATCTCTCCCAAAAGAATTTATGCATAACAATCACATAAGAAACAAATCTAATACAATTGTAAATTTTGTCCCCCACAGCAATTACACTACACAGAGTAAATTTTCAATGCATTCAAACTGTTTTTGTTATGCAATTCCACACAAATGTTATACATGCTTATCTGAAAATATCAGTCTTGCCTTATTCCATACCCTCATTTCTGAATATAACTGTACTACATACAGTGTATTTTCAAAGGCCGTAGAAATCACATGAGGAGACTAAATTCCAGAAATGCTTGTTACTTCTCAGTTCAAAATATTTTGTCTTCCCGTCTGATTTCTAAGAACCTGAAAATTAAAGTACACAAAACAATAATTTTGCCTGTTGTTTTGTATGGGTGCGAAACACGGTCTCTCACTCAGAGAGAGGGAAAAAAAAAGGATGGAGGTGTTTGAGAATAGGGTATTGAGGAGGATATTTGGGCCTAGGAAAGAAGATGATGGGGCATGAAGAAACTGCATAATGTCAAACTTAAAAATCTGTACTCCTCCCCCAATATTGTCAGAATGATGAAGTCGAGAAGAATGAAATGGGCGGGGCATGTAGCGCGCATGGATGGGACAAGAGGTGTGCACCGGGTATTGGTCGGGAAGCCTGAGGGGAAGAGACCGCTGGGGAGACCTAGACGTAGATGGGAGGATAATGTCAGGCAGGATCTATGGGGGATAGGAGTTGAAGGAGACCGGATTTTGTTGTCCAGGTTCGGTAAGCCATATAGTTAGTTAGTAGAAATCACATCAGCAACTGGCAATAATCAGATGGTTAATGCACAGCATACACAGCAGTAATGATATATTTCTATACTAAGTGCTTCAAAAGAATTATAAGCTTGTATAACACACCCTGTACTTGCAGGTGGTGGTGTGGGTGTGGAGTGAGGTGGTAGCACAGGCGAACTCCATGGCACCCTGTTGTTGAGAATGTTTGGTGAAGCTGTGGGGCTGCTGCTGGATGGAACTGTGGAACCACTGTTCCCAATCCATGGGTTTGTAGCGGTGGCAGCAATACTGTTATTATTGTTATTGTGATACTTGACAGCATCCAATGGGACAGCAGATGGCACAGTACCACTAGATGTAGATGCTGGAAAAAACCCCAAACATGAAAATAACCTGTCAAAATTAAATTTCAGACAGATCAGGAGTAAATAATAACAACGTATCACTTTTCGTATTTCTTCTCCTACATCTTCTGACCTTCAAATCAATACAGTGTTAGAAAATATTATTTGTAAAAATAATGTTCTCATCACCTCAGAAGGAACTGAACATTTATAGGATTTGAGGTTTTCACAGCGGTGAGTATGAAGATTTCTGTCTTCTGGGTTGTTGCGCTGTGTAGTCTGGTCGATGTTAACCAACATGTCAGAGGTCATACTGCCTCCGTCACCAGGGCGATGATTGTAACCTTAATACAAGCAACAGAAGTTGCAACTATTTATTACTGACCTGGTATTGTTTGCGTTTTGTTGGAAGTGGAAAACAGCTGTTTTGCCACTTTGTTTGCAGATGACATTCCACTTGATGTAGTAGTTACCTGGAGTAAACAAATTAATATCAAAAGACAGCTGATATCTCTTAAAATTATAAAACACACACAAACAGTGGATTTAAAGAAAAGTCAGGTCATTTATGGGAAAAATTTCATGTGGCTATTAACTGTTCATATACTTCTGATTTTTGACCTCTGATCTCACAGTCCACTGGCCCTGCATTATAAGTTCTGTGCATATTCACCGAGAACTACCGACAGTGTGACCTACCTGTCGAGGAATATCCGTTAGAAAATCATCATTGGATGACAGAAGTGATAGACCTTGAGATAACTGTTGACACATGGCACTCACAGAATCTCCTCCTCTGTCGCTTAATGGAGATGATTCAGGAATCGGACTCACTACAGAACAAAAAAAAACAATGGGGTAAAATTTTAAAATTTCTAGATGCAGGAGGAAAAATAAAGACATATCTACATAAAAAGGAAAATCCATACGTAATGACAAATCCTGTTGTTTATTACCATAGCCTTCTAAAGTATGTTTACTTTGTTTTTTTCTGTGATCATACATGAACCATCTATTTATAAAAATATATGTCTATCTTATGCCTAAAATTATTGCATAATTTAACTACAGTAACTATCTCATACATGCATAGTATTTCTGTGTCCCTGTAGCAATACAAGTCAATGTATTTATGTACTTTGGTGTGAAACTGGAAACATTGCGACAAGGACATTTAAAAAAGTGGAAGGAGCTTCATATGTGATGGATAGATCATTAATCTCTTACTTAAAATGGTAAAGGTTTAAATATATGATTCATAGTAACTAAAAGAATGGGCTGTAATTCACATTTCAAAACAGAGAATATTACAATAATAACAGTATTTCAACTAATTCTTTATATTCTGGTCTGTGATCTGGGAAGCATAGCCTGAGAAGTCAGAATTTTGAAGTAGTAGTGTTAAGTAACCAGCATCGAAAGTTACGAGAACCACAGTTCATACAACAAGAATAAAAAACTAAAGTGTCATGATTAGAATGCTATCATATCACTCGCAGAAATCTCATGAACTATATGTCATGCAAGTGGTATAGTTACCTTGTTTCTACTGTGTGCCGTACATGCAAGAAAGGTTTAAAATATACTATTCTGCTTACGAGAAAGACCAACCAAGAAAGATTATGAACTACTAGTACGCTATTCATCAAGGATGCCACTAACATTCAGTTACAATGAAGATACGAATACTTTCACCATCCAATCCCTTGCAACAAACACTTACTGTTAAGAACCAAGGCAGCTGCTGTGTTAGGGAGAGATTGCAGGCGATTCCTTGCGACCCAAGGGGGAGGCTGGGGGCTTGCTGCAAGGACACACACACACAGAGAAACGAGGGCAAGCAAACTACCACCACACTACATTATCACAGCACTACACTACGCACCACAACCAATACAGGTTTTCATTCCGACCATATGACATAACCTACTTGAAAATTTAATCTTCACCATCTTATTAATTTCAGGCGATTTAAGTGACAGATGCCATCAAAATAAGAATTAAACTCGTTATCTACTGTTACTGGACAGCTAAATCTGTCTTATGCGAGTTAAGTTCACAGCCTGCAGCTTGTGAAACCTGTGCCAAAACAAATATTTAACCACCTAAGTGTTCACATATTGCTTGACCTAGAAATTCATTATATGTAGAAAGTTAAGCGGCCCATCCACATACGAGTCTGACTTGCGAGTCTGGCTCGGCGGGCTCGACTTGTGAGCCGGGCTCGGATATATTTCACCACACATGCGTAGCAGACTCGGCTCGTGACATCCCACCCACAAACGAGTTTGGCTCAATGAAACCCGAGCTGTGCCGGACTCGCA
Organism: Zootermopsis nevadensis; assembly: GCF_977971745.1. Classification (NCBI taxonomy): domain Eukaryota; kingdom Metazoa; phylum Arthropoda; class Insecta; order Blattodea; family Termopsidae; genus Zootermopsis; species Zootermopsis nevadensis. Next base: position 3,873,815 of record NW_028259143.1, read on the forward strand.
AGCCATACTCGTACGTGGATCGGCTGCTTTAAAATCTGACCCGGAATTTTTATCGCAACAACTCTTTCAAACCAGGCAGTCTCCTCTCAAGGTATTCTACCCTATTTCTATATAACTGTCCACGCTGATGAAATGACCATTCAAAAATTACACTGAATAACAACACCGATTATGAGAAGCCATGAAAATAAATCATATTTGAATTGCCCTAGTATAACCAATGCTGATGCAAGAGCCAAAAAATCCACCTTTATATGTGGGCTGCTGTGCTCAAATCAGTAAGCAGGCTACCACTGCACATTTCTTAATTAACTTTTGCATATTTTACTGTGGGCAAACTTATCTCCACCACGTTACTTAGCTGCCATACAATAACTGCAATGATATGATGGCATCTGATCTCACTGCAACACCAGCAAAGATATTATGTTTTGGGTTGCAGAAACCAAGACAGAACGGATGTTGAAGTTCAAATGTTCAAAATAAACACAGAAACAACACAAAAACAACTACTACATTAGGAAATGACAAGTATGATAGAAAGTGTAGAGAAAAGATTTACCTGCAAGCAAATCCATGTCATTTACTTAAATTGAAAGAAAGATAAGCAAATTTGCTAAGTAACCCAACCACAATGCATCATTAGACAAAAAAAAAACAGCATCTTGTTTCATTAATGTATAAAAGTGTCTCCATATATAAATGACATTATTTTTGGGCCATACTTTCATAGACATCCTGTTTCACAGAGGAAAAGGTTAAGAAGCAAATATCACGCAACACAAATTCTTAGCGTAGGTGAAACAATTGGATGGCACGACTACTCCTTGCCTTACCTGCTCGACCATTCAGAGCTGAAAACAATAAAATAACGTACCATTACGAGAAAGAGATACTTTCATCCTTTCAGAGTAGGTAACTATTTTTATTATAAACATTACGACAATAACCAATCAGTAAATCTGTAGAACATGAAATGAAGACCCACACATCTTACAAAAGGTGTTTTTATGAAGTTCAAAAATGAAATGTTTATAATTAAATCTACTGTCACAGTAGACGACCAGTAAGAGCGACGACTGATTGTAGCAACTAAAGGTTTAATGAATTAACTGAGGAAAAAACTGACATGCAAGCAGAGTTATTGGTGTCCGCTAAGAAAATTATTAAAAATTACACTAATTGGGTACTGTGCATTGTACAGATGTGTTGAAAGCAAAGGTGAAGAAATTGTTTAGTAATGACCAATGAAACCTTTAACAGCTAACAATTATTAGAACAAGGATGCATTTAAAGAGTGAAAACACAGCAATTCTGCATGCCCATAAAACTTCAAAATAAAGATGTTCACAAGCAAGGTTATGGTTTCTGTCTTTTGGGGAATTCATGGAGTGGTGTTATTAGACACCCTGCCGAAAACGTCATCAACTCACAAAAATGTAACATAATTCTAAACAAGTTTAATTCTTCTAAATGCCAAACAAAACCATATATGAACATGAAAGATCATCCTCTACCAGGACACAAACAAACAAACAAACAAATATCAGAACCAATGACAAGGGAAACCCCACTTAATGGTACGTGCACCTTGTCGTGGTGGTGGGGCTTGAGTACCTCAGTGACCCCAAGAGCTACTGGTAGGGCCTCCCTAGCCAGATTGGTCGAGGGGGAGAGGTCAGACTAAGACAGGTACCCTGGTCCTCCAGGTTGGGGGTTGGTCGCAAGGCTAACAACCTTGCACCGTGAAAAGGAAGATGTTTCGAGACCTCGATCAAAGCCTCGGACAGACAGACCTAACAGAGGACTGAATGGAAGAGGAGAATTGAGGAGGCCATGGACAGGATAGCCATAGAAGAAGATGATTCGCACATTCACTCAAGTATTGAAACCACCATACAATGGGGAAAAATAAGTGTAGAAACATTTTAATACATGTTCTTGCTAATTATTACCACATGCTTCCATTTAATTGCAGAAACAACTGAGAACAGCACTTCTATTATGACTCCTCATATTTTTAACCAGAAAATACTCAGTGCAATGCATTTTAAGAAAATGAGCTGTCATTTCAGTCACAAAACATTATCTTCTGCAGTTTTCCTTGTACACTTCAACCACTGATTGTACAAGCTATGTCATAAATGTTTCATTAAGTATTTGCACGTATTACAGAGTTTCTGTGCCTACCTATTTATCACGTAGGAAAGTATCATCATACCTGGAGCCTTCATATGGACGGGAGGAAGTCGAAAGTCTGAACCTTCGAGACTAAGTGATCGTTGCCTTTCGAGCGTCGAGGGGAGGTCACTGATTCTAAGTGACATCTGACGCTTAAATGGAGAGGATTGATTTAACTGCTGGAACCCTCGAAATGAACCTTGGCGCTGCAGCATCGACACTGTAGCGTGTGGTCTTTCGATGGCATATGGATTAAACACGGCCTTTGCAGGTGGTGGTTCTGAAACAAACATCCATGAATAAATACAGAGCAGAACTTGTTTACAATTACTGCTTGTTGTTCTTAAACATGAATACATCACACTTTCACATGTAAATCCTCTTAAAATATTCTGTTGCATGCATACTACTAACCTATAGGTTTCATTTCCTGTGGATCCTGCAACCTTTCTGTAATTGAAGATTGCCTGAAGCTACCGGTTCTCGTGAATGTTGAGTTCTTAGGATCAAATGTCATTGTAACACCACACTCCTTATCCCTCCGCTGTTTCCGTTCCAAGCACGCTGCAAACGCACAGCCTACGGCATGACTTAGCCGTTCACCCTGCGTGTAATAAAACAAATTACATGAGTCAAACTGTTAAGAGTTGCTAAGAAAAGATTAATGAAATTACAGGGACAGACAATTTTCATACCATATTTTCACACATGACAAGAAAAAACTGGTGCAAAGGTAACGAATTCCTAAGACAAAGATGCCTGAAGACTAGCACCACCACAGAACTTCATGCTGAAAACTTACCGATTCCTTCAATGCAAGGAAGCCGTGACACATCCACCGCCTTGTTGTGCCATCTCGACAGATGTAAGAAAAACCTTTCTCATGATTCCGATCTGGGGCACAGAACGAAACTTTCTCAATTGTTTGATCCACAATTAGTCCCTGATAAAATAAGCAAAATACATATGTAAGACATTACAGAAAACAATCTTTAACTTCATTTACTTTAACATATCCAAAGGACACTGCTGCATCTTTGCATCAGAATGTTTAGAAAAAAATCATCTTTTTCAATCTGCTCTGGGACAGGTGCAACTAACATATAATGTTTAGATCACACATGCATCCACTGATTCACACCTTACATGGCAAAAACGTGCATCTCAAAAATACACTGTTACTGGGTGTGATGTAATCAAGAAAAACTAGACAGACCTTCATAGATACAAAGTGTTTTCCTTTTTTATATCTTTTATTTCCCCACTTAATGGTACCTGCACCTTGTCGTGGTGGTGGGGCTTGAGTACCTCAGTGACCCCAAGAGCTACTGGTATGGCCTCCTTAGCAAGACTGGTCGAGGGGGAGAGGTCAGACTAAGACAGGTACCCTGGTCCTCCAGGTTGGGGGTTGGTCGCAAGGCTAACAACCTTGCACCGTAAAAAGGAAGATGTTTCGAAACCTCAACCTCAGACAGACGGACCTAACAGAGGACCGAATGGAAGAGGAGAATTGAGGAGGCCATGGACCGAACACGGACCAGAGAGCCATAGAAGAAGAAGATATCTTTTATTTCAGAACCTAGAACATTGCAGCTATGAAATTCCTCAACAGCGTTACTTTTAACTTTTGTGGTTGATTGGCTCAGCACCGATACACATTCTAAATTAAGTTATACCTTAGTTTCATCTTCTACAACTCTGAGGCCATCTCCAGAGACATATAAAATTGCTTTAACTGGTCTTCGCCTGGAATTCTGAAAACAAGAAACACAACATTACTTTTTTATATTGTTCTGTCAGTGGTATTTTGCCTAAATAGTTAGGAAAATGTGTTACCTTGGATTACGTTATCATTCACTATGTTTTCATTTGGCATATTCTGTGAAAATGAATGCAGATCCATCTGGACAAATAAATATGTCAGTAGCAGAAGCAACGCTCACATCATTAGCTTCAGTTATTCACCTTACTTCGTGTGTTACGCTAAACATGTTCCCAACCTTCCTTAAATGATTTCCATTACTTAGGCATATAACCATAAGCAGGATTCCCATAACAAACTTTAACTCTCTTATAATTTTCAGACTCTTTTCCAGAAATTTAATGATGACACATACTGACATAAAACTAGTCACACAGGTATATCAATCACGCTGCTCGACTGACCAGGATTGTTGCGACAGCCAACCATCACACCAAAAATATACCACTTCTATTAATGAATGATTCTCTATGTCAAAACTGACTGCTATGTCACTTCAACATAAAGAATAACATTAATATTTTTATGGCTCAGGTTGCAACGAAACCCTTACGTAAATAACAACTGATTGTTCTCTGCGCATTTCTTGTTTGGTTCAGTGTGATTTAGTTGACGATAATGGTGCCATTCTTTGAGCAGCCAAGGATTCTTGCCGAATAATCACATTTCTACTCTTCTATATGCTCAGACTATTCTATATGAAATAAGAAAATTCCCACTTAACAGAAGTGCCAACAGATTAATACAAATAGACAAAAAATTAACTTACCCTTAATACTTTCAAGGCTTCTTCACAAACTTGCATCCCTCTTGACTCAAAGACTTCAACACAACCAAGATACTGAACAAGAATAAAAACCACGTTAGTAAAACAAAATAATATTTGGCATTATTGCTGTATTTATCTATTGTCTGTTGATTTACGTTGCAAGACAATTTTGTGATGACTACCAGCATACAATGTTCAATTAAGACAGACAATATGTGTATGTATCAAGCCACATTAATTCGTTATTTGTCATACCAAATAAGCAATTACAAGGCACCTTACAATATATATGCAATCAGAGTATCGTAATTTATACGTATATTATTAAATATGTTATAATGCTTTGGGGGGTCCGCAGTGACCGCGCGGTCTGAGGCGTGGGCCTTGTGCTGCTTGGTCGCTGGGACCGTGGGTTCGAATCCCACTCAAGCCATGGATGTCTGTCCGCGTTTCTCTGTGTCGTGCTGTCCTGTGTACAGGTAGAGGCCTTGCGACGGGCCGATCCCTCGTCCAAAGAGTCCTACCGAATGTCTACAGATCGAGCCGACGAAAAGTTGGGACCCGCAGTGTTCAGGCACTTGAAGAACGGGTCGTTCCCAGTATCCCAGTTATAATGCTTTAATGAGCAAACAATTAGTGAAGACCATCCATTTATGTAAATCAGTTTGAAAAAGCAATGTTCAATGGAAAACCAAGTACAAAAGAGTGCATATTTTTAGAGACTATGTAAAGGATTTAAAAGTATTAAACAAATTCCAAGGAAAATACTTCTCTTGCACACATTTGGCAGATGCATTTTCTGATTTACATAAGTAGATAGAAGAAGAGGGGCTGAGACCATGTTGTATAAGGAACATAGTGTACCTTGACATGAAAGTTGCAGGTCCCAGCACGGACTCCAGCCTCATCAGCCTGCCACTGATGGGGCTTGGAACTTTCCGGTACGTGCTCCTTACGGCGCCGGAAACTGTCACGAAAACTCCGTCGTAACCTGTCCATCCTGCGTGGGGATGTGCCCTTTTCACCCTGCACACAGACAAAAAATGATATAGGGAATTTTTATTAATTCCTAATAGCCAAAATAACTCAAATGTAATAATTAACATGTCAATGTTGTAATTGCAAACTAATTATTACTCTGAATCACCACTGCCAAGATTGTTTATGAACAGCAAGCAAAAATGTTTCACTCCACAGAGTGTGCAAAAAGTTACATTCCCAAAACTATGTATACACACATTCAATAAATTACATAAAAAGCTGTCCCACTATAACCCATGTAGGCGCTTGGGGGGAGAGGTTAGGTCCTACCCATTCTTGACCTCAGCAATGGATGGGAGTGAGTGGTCAGCATCATGCCCCGGCTGCACTTTACCCCCAGAACTGGTCTGGAGGCAGTGGCTAGAGGAAAAATCCTCTGCCCCCGTCGGGGATCGAACCCCGGTCGTCCAGTCCATAGCCAGTCACTGACTGAGCTACGCCGGCTCCTTGAATTACAAAAAGACATTTTAAAAAACTAAATCATTACATACGTCAGCATTGGCACAAAGGGAATTAACGAATCTAGTGTTGGTGATGAAAACGACCACCGTTAGCAGCGGTGAGCAACTGACTGACAAATGGCCATCAAAGTTGCTGCTGTGTATACATATTTTTGGGACACACCTTATACTGTTATGCTTGAAGACACACAGAAGGGAACGCCTCCGCATTAAGCAAAAGTGCTAGAAGGAGAACTAGTGATACAACACAAAACAACAACAACAACGCCATTAACAACAATAAGTATTCAAATACATAAAAAAGTAACTTACAATTTTTGCCATAAATGAAGCAGTAATGTCTCCCCCCTGCCACTACTTCAATGTCCTGCCTTTCCAAGTCATTAACACAACCCACTTGCAAATCAAAGCCCCACTAAAAGCTCTAAATATTGCTTCTATTTACATTAAAGCTGATAGTTGACTATTTCTTCTCATTTCATACCAACAAGACGTCGGCACTGATGACTAATGTCTAATTATGAGTTGTTAAACATTAACGTTACAACCCAAATACTTCAACAAACTGCAAAAAGGTCAAATTAATTCAACTAACTTCCTTACATTCTGCGCGTCTGTTGTTTATCACAAAGAGAACTGAACCTTACCGGATGTGGTTCAGTATTACTGGCCGACTGTCGCTAATTGCATATGAGATCCAGAACCAGAGGAGCCTCAGTAAAGCAATGCGCTGGACACTGGAAACCCCGATGATACGTAATGACAACAGCAGAAATACAAGCAATAACCTCACAAATGCCTGGAATACCAACACCCGTTCTGTGACTTAATATTGGTTGGGCCATCCTCTTTCAGTTCATTAGCGCCACGCATTCCTTCGATATGCGATGTCTGCAGTGAATTGTATTTCTAGTATAGTCGGCGTAGTAGTTTTTGGCCGGTGGAGCTGGCGGACGGGCCTACTCTATGTACCTGAGGTGGCGCGGTTGGCATATTTCTTTTGTTTGGGCGTTCAGTCCGATAGGCTCCTCGGTGCAGTCAGCATTATACTACCGCTCAAGAGACTCGCTCCTAGCCTTCCCCTTGAAAATTCCACCGGCCAAAAACTATTGCACCGACTACATCTCAAAGTATGCTACTGACACCGAACCATCTCAAGCTCATCTAAATAACATTTAAGAATTCAGTCTGTGCCGCAAAGTAAACACAACAGTTCACAACTACAAAGATCAACTGGTCAATACTCCAAAGGGGAATAAATCGCTGTTTACACTGACAATGATTCTTAACAACAACAACAAAATACAAAGTGTTCGCAAAATGGAGAGTTAGTGGTGTCAAGGCAGATGGTAGAAACAGGTAGCACTGGGTTTGAAAGGGTTAATTATTTCAGTATGTATATAATCAGTGACTCAGATTACGTAAGACTGTTGCCGGTGTGTACAGACAGCTACTCCACCGACCGACACTGCAGAGAACATGGTTCCTGTTGATGGCGCTGCCCTGGCTCGTAAAAGCGTCCACATTTACGGAGACGCGTGGGACGGAGCACGAGTAGAATGTACGCATCTTTGCAAAGTGTACGACCGAGGTTCAATCCCCGGTGACAGCACGCCTTTTTCTCTTAACCAAAGGGGCTCACCTAACTGCCTATCCTGTGACTAGGAGGTGGTGAACAAATCATTGACCTCACAGATCAATGCTCTGGTAGATACTGACCGATCTTTCAAGGGTACTTACTGTCTCCATAACCAACACAACTAGTTTAATAATAACAGAGGAAGTAGGCATCTCTGAAACGTCGGTTAATATCTACACGACTCCTTGGGGGCAACATCCCAGAAGATAGCCAATCTTAATACTCGTCGCCGTGAGAACCTGAAATCTCAGATTTCCTCAATTTGTTTATCAAAATCTAAAATGTTAATTTCCATTGCCCCTACAATTCAGTTAAATATAAAAGCTTCAATTTTATAAAATACAGGTAATGTCTATTTTCGAAAGTAATAATTGTCAACGGACCACCCAATATGACCCAAACCACGGTAAAATGCAGTCTCTAGCCACACTTCGGAGGCGATACCATGGTCAGACACTGCGTAATAGCACATGGGCATGGTTTGCCCTGCGTACTTATTTCCTGGCTACTGCTGCTTCCGGACTCAGTCCGAGGCAAGGCCTCTTCTTCTTCTTATTCTCCCTCCCAGCCGGCATCCCGATCTCTACGTCTCTGACGAACTGGAAGTGATACGTCGCTTAACACTTTGCAGGTCAGTGGTAAATATGTGCACCACCTGTTTTTAATCAACGATTCCACACTTTGCCCACGGAGGAGTTTCTTAAGATTCTCAAAGAAATATCTATCATTTCTTTGAACAGTTTTTACCATCCGATTTTGTAATGGTGACGTGTTTCTCCTTTGAGGCACGGACTTAATTTTTAATATTATTTTGAGGAGACTGGGCTTCAAAGAGTTCGTCAGACTTCATGGTTGCAAGCTACCTCCCTTCAGAAATCCCCTTTTCAAGACTACCGATGCCTGTTTGATGCCCAAATCTGCTGCTTGGAATCGTCGCACAGATGCGTTACGCATATTACATAACATACAGGGTGTCCCAAACAGATGTATACACACGAGGTTAATAATATTCCGTATTATTAGCTCTTTCTAATAGACCCAAGTGGCTAAGCTGTATGGTTCTGCCTGACGATGGAGGCAGGGTCAGCTTCCGAAACATCGAGGTTTTTTGGGTTTTTTTTTGTTTGTTTGTTTGTTCAAAGGCGAAGAAAATGTTCAAGGATGTACTTCATGTTAATGACACGATAAAGAATTAATATTTTCAATGTCAGACTTGCCAATGGGTTGTGGCTACATTCGTAACCCATACTCGATCGAGATTTTCCGTTCAGCCAACCTGGGCTCATTAAATATCGCAGCTGGTATAATTTTATATGCGGTATAATGGGAGAATACGCAGATAGGTCGCATTAACGGAGCAACGACGGCTGGGTATACCAGAATGTTACTGCTAAGACCAAGCTTTATTTAAAGAAGTCTCTACTGAATCTATTATCACTAAACAATACGCAATTCTGTCTGACACATCCGGGGCGGTTCCCACTGGCAGGATAGGTTGCACCTCTACCTTGCTACTCTAAGAGCATGTGAAAAGTGCTCCAAAAAATAAAATAAAAATTCAATGAATGAAGTAAAATCATTTCAATAAAGTTTACATACGATAGTATTGGGAATTAGCGAATCTAAGGAAGGTGTTCAAAATGGCTACCGTTAGCTTCGTGGCACAGTTGACAGCGGCCATCAAAGTCGCTGCTGTGTATATATCTTTTTGGGCCACTCTGTACATAAGCACGCATTTTTATGGCCAACAACTCCAGTGCTGCTAGAGTACACAACTTTCACATAGCAGAAATGGACCAGAGGCGCGGTCATCCCATTTGAAGCGTGTGGAGCCCTTCCAAATCCGTTATACGGATGTTTATACTCTCAGTGATTATTAGTAACGCCGATACTAAAATAACAGCGAAATTTCATACCGTGTCGTAAAACAGCAATAAAAGTCAGTCGACTGAAGCAAAATGTTTATGGATCATTTTTCAGGACCCGAGCGATGAAAAATTATGTTTCGAGCAAGTAGGGGGGTGTGGTATTCAAAACGGTACACAGCTAAAGAGATTCGCTTTGAAACTAATACAGGCCCAAGGAGAGACCATGACATTTACTCGTTGAACAAGACTGTTGTAGTCTATGTGCCTAATAATTTTGAAGCCAAGAATAGAAAAGATCTTGTTCAATCCGCATTCATACTTTTTCTTTGCAAGAAAATTACAATATAACGTATTCCTGGCAACACCCTCAATAATTAATAATATGAAAGTCTGATTTAACAAAAAGAATACGAGATTAAAAATTAATATAATACATTTAAAACATTGCGTTTAATTTTTGTTCGTTGTTAATAAGAAACAAGGATACTAATGGCGTAATTCAAGATTTGGACTCACTACACATTCCCGTCTTCTGTAATGTTCCCAGACTTCTCCACTTACGTCTAACCGTGAATTATGTTTAGAACTTTGAATTCCAGTCCTGAAAACTCCTTGACTCCATTGCAATCCGTCTCCATTTGGGGAGAAGATTGGTTTGAGAATGAAGATTCACGAGTCGAACTGCCTCCATGCACTGTCGATCCAAAGATCATTTCGACTTTGGGGGCGGTGTGAGAAATGATAAACTGGTCGACTGACGTCAATTCTGGTGTTCTTCATACGTCACAAACAACAACGACTGGTTTCAGCGTGTCGTATCCGCTGTTCATTTGCATACGTTCCTCGATTTCAAGGAAGAACACAGATCTAAGGCGTTTGAGAACGCAGTGCTTACAAGAATGTTTGAACCCGGGACTGATTAAGTGACAGGAGGCTGGGAAAAAGAATCACAATGAGGCGGTACATGATCTGTGCTCTTCACCAATTATTATTATTATGAAGATGATCAAATCAAGGAAGATGGGCTTCAAGCCATCGACACCTCTTACCAGCCCGAAATTAAACAATATCTTGTAATCAGGTAACTGACAAGAGGCGAAACTATACAACACAAGTTTTTATGTTTTAAGAAGAACATCCTGTTGTGTGTTGAACGATAGGTTGGCAGTCCGTTTCGACGATGATTTTTTATTTAAGTTTCGATGTTTATTAAGATTCCACTACATGTTTCCACCTTGAGTGATCATCTTCAGGTGTTCGAAATTGATATGGCTGCTAATTTGTAAACAAATGTTCTGCTGTTGACTTCACCACGTACTGGGCTGTGCCTTAAGCTGCTTACCTACTTAGTAGAGTGGACTATGTAAGTGTAGTTGCCGGTGGGACGCTGTGCCTGAACTGAAGTGGTTGGTTGATGCTGAGTGGTAGATGTGGGTGGATAGAACGGTCTTTGGGTATTACTGAAGTTTATTAGGATTTCAAAAATGGGGTTCTTGCTGTCTGGGTTTATTTCGTTTAAATAAACGTCCTTTTGACACTATTATATACGCTGAATTAACCTAGTGCGCTCATGTGACCGCCTCTTCGAGAATTCTCATTATATCTTCCAAGGTGCCACATAAGCGTCTATTTTGCAGAATATGTTAAGGAAAATCTTATGTTAGGCTCATTAGCTTTTATATCCCTGATGTGTTCCTTGAACCTAGTTCTGAAATTTATGCCTACGTGTCCAATATAAGGTTTGGCTTCAACGGGAACCACGAAAACCATGCCCGGATAGGATATAGCTCAATAAATATGTTTTTTTTTTTTAGACAGGACGTCCCTAGTAAACCACGATGTGCGACATACGTTTATTTCTTATAAGATTTAAGAATGCTGAATCACGTAATGAAATCAAGCAGTATCGAATAAGATAACAGAATGAGCGAGAGAGAAACCAGACGTTGCATGTTTTAACAAAGGGGAGAGAGAAATCGCTTCTACCGAACTGGTCAGCCCGCAACTGGGATTCGATCAGAGCAATCCGAAATACATAAGACGCAGTAACCTATATATTAAGCTGTAATTCCAAGAACGAAAAACATTACACAGTGATTTACAGACGAGTCAACACTGACTTATCGGCGTAGAGATTAGACGGAAAATGGTTTAATGACAATAAATCCTGGGATCTGAAGTGAAGCTGATGAGAAAAACGTACACAGATTTAAGCAGTTAAGCCCCAAAGGTCATAGTGTACGGGTCGCTTATCGATATGGTCCGGGGAATATGTCGGTGTAGAACCTCGGTATCGACCGCTAGCAGAATGCACGGTCAATGCCAACTGCAGAACTCCCCTTTCTTTACAAAATCGCTCTCATGTATTTTTAGTGAAGTGTACAACTATTTATTAGTCAACTCATAAACCACGTATTTTTTAGGTCACTTTCTCTCAGACTTGTAAAAAAAAAATGCTGTAAAAAAAGACGAGGCATTTGCAGCGTGCAGTCCGAATGTTAACGTTACGTAATGGTCCATTCTGTCGATGTGGATGGACAACAGCAGAAAACCTTGAGGTAAATTTCTCTCTGCCTACGGCATTTATCAATTAGCTTCTTCAACACCGCGCGTGTGTCAAAGGCTTCGAACCTTCGTAAGAAGGGGCCACTGACCGGACAACGCAACATGACAAGATAAACGAGTAGATATGCCTAAATTCTTATCTTAGTAGCACTGGGCAAGGAACTGGGGAGACGAGGTGTTCGATAACAAAGATTACTTGTTACTTTCGATTTTAGTACTATATACAGTCAGGCTCCGTTCCCAAAATGCTACCAGTGGACCAGCTTCGTCTAACTGTGCCCGATATGTAGACGACGAACAGAAACATTATCTCCTTTGTTTATTTAACGACGCGTCGAATGACAGGATTAACTAAGAATGAATTATAAAGTCACAGAAAGAAGCGGTCGTGGCCTAATTTAAGACATCCCAGCAGTTGCTTGGAGAACTCTCAGTCAGGATAACCGATATTCGGACCTAGATTTTAACCAAACAGGAAACAGAAGTGCTATCCACTCGGCCACGACTTATGGTCGGAAACATTACCATGAAGATTTCTGTTACTAAATGAACATCTAATATATGGGAAAGTAAGCCTGCCCCCATGGACAGGCAAAACGTCGTACAATGAGTGCATACACAGTGCCAGTTGTCAGCCTTTGAATCCTATGTCGTCTAAACAATATTTAAGATTTCAGTCCGTACCGCTAAGAAAACACAACACTTCACCATTACAAAGATAACTGGTTAATGCTCTTCAATGAAATAATCACTGTTTATTCTAAGAATTATACGAAAATCCACACAAACACTGGGAGAAACGCAGAGCTACGGAACGTTAAAGTAGATTATGCACATAATTACCATTTGACCTTAAATGGTTAAGCTTACATTAACTTCTTACAAGGGGATCTCTGTATAAGAATTTACTGTCACTCAACCACAGAAGAGCGCAGAATCAAACTATTGAAATATTTTACGAACAGCTGCGTTAAGTCGGAGGATTTACCAACCAATTTCCAGTGATAACATGATTTAGAGCTGTAATTAATTACCGTCAAGCAGACATTAAGACCAAATAAAAATAAAAAAGACACTCGGTTATGACTTGATGAAAGAAAGAAAAATCATACTTCTCTGAATATAAATCAAACTTCCACTTCATCAGAATGACCTGTTTTTATAAACGTTTTCACAGACTGCAGACTCGAATTGTAACTGAGGGCAACATTTCTCTGTGAAAACGCAAAACACAAGCTCACGCCCTCAAGATTTACGGATCCTATCTTGATTTTTATCACGTTGTTTAAAACTTCCTAATTTCCTGTAACCAGGCGTAAAACTCGCCTTCTCGACTGAAGGAACGAATGACTACGGTGTAAGTAAGAGTATTTGCAACAAAATACCATTTTATATCGAGTTCCACACAGCAGTTAACTAAACTTCTACTTCGACGTGCTGCGAACAGACGGGTAGCAAAACCGAACTTCCATACAACCGCGGATCGAAAGCGTAATTCAGATACGTCTTGCAGGTTTCCTTACCCCACCCTGATTACGGCACAAATTAAATTCTGAAATCTGGAAGCTTTCTGAACTGGAACTGCGATTTTAAACTTCGGCTCTGCGCTCGATAACATCCCTCCTTTTAAGAAAAAGGCACAGGAACCATGCTCCTTATTTTAAAGAAATACGACAATTTGAAATGTCTATAAAGACAATATTTACATAACCACGGGTGTCATGCATCATATAAAAACACACACGTGGCAATGAAGGCGAACTAATTGTCGGTAATACGGGAAACCACTGATTGCAAACATCCATATTTATTACCACAGAATTCTGAAGAAATTCAAACCATGCTTCCTCTTGCTTTGAATTCTGCTGGACACCAGTCACATTACTTAGGTTACTGTACACTGAAGAGTAGCGCGGAAAATTCATACAACTTGTTTAAACTGGGGTCTGCTCTTCAATTAAATAAGTCAAGGCTACAGTGTGTTGAAGCAGTTTCCGCTGTCAAACAAAATAAAATACCAGTTACCCTCACAAAATTTACTGATTACGTACGCACAGCTAATACCAACACTTCATCCACAGACATTATCTCACTCCACTTATCTACACACTGATAAAAGGTAGGAACTGAAGAAAAACTATGACAGCCAGAGAGAAATTCCAAATGCACCTACCTAACATATTTTGAGAAAAACTAATAATACCAATACCTATCCTTCAGAGTCACAATTACATATATTAGATCCTCTAACACAATATTTTACAAATGCATCACTAATAGTAAGTTGTATTAGTCCCTGCGTCACAGCACACAGAGTTAATAAAAACGAAACATTAACAATGAATGCATCAGGAAGACATCAAACATAAGAGTGAAAATAAAATGAATTATACTGTGTTAGGTTTACAAACCCAGAAGAATAATACAAGAAACCAACATCTTCATGAAACACGAAGAGAGGAACTGGGGAAGACCAACATTTTCAAAACCAATTTTAACTTGTACATACAATTATAAATCCCGAGGTAGCAGTTAATCTTTAAGGCGAATTTTGTTATGAAAAAAAACCGGCACATTATACGAGTGAAGGATTTAAAACCCCTGTAATTTATTTAAATGCTATTTAACACCGTACTTCTTCGATGTCTGACTCAGCTTAGTTAGACGGGCGTACAACGAATTTCATATTACACCAAGGAGTCACACAATCTGACAAAAGATCTTAGGGAATCACGATATTGACTGGAGAGACAGCACAACACACACGCAGTTTCAGAATACTCAATACTGCAGATACGATTTTAAAAAAAGCAATGATCTCACGCCGATCTGCGTAACTGCATCTATAACGACAGAAGATAACTGATAGTCGCTGAGCTAATGTAATGAAGAACATTCTGCTAATATGTCATGTTACGCGTTCACGGAATGACTTAAATAATACAAGTGACATGATCATTATCAGACTAACATGAACATCAACACAGATTATGTAATTAAGTAATAAAAATATTCTTTCTATAACACCGAGAAGCTTCTTCCACGTGTCAATTACTGATGACAAGAAAATTAAATGCAGAATGACCACCTGGTACTTACGAACGAACAAAAACGCAGTTGGTTTGTTATTGACACGTACATGCAAGCACAGCTGCACACTAATCTATAAGATCACGTTGGATAAATACGAGCAACACTGTACACTATTCAGACGGTATTAGCGAGGACACTAAAATTTTCCAGCCCTACTGAACACTAAACGAAGTCGAACTACTTTTCACGCCTGATTATTGAAAATAAATTAAATTACACTAACACAACAACATATTCAAACAAACAGCAGTGAGGAACGCGTTGATTTTGTTACAGAAACTGAAATGTGTAAAGGTCCGACCTTCGGCCTGCGTCAGACTTGCCTTGCCCCTGCCGTGCCGCAACCCTCACTGCGCTGTGAGAGCCTGGTTGCAGCTGCCGGCAACAGTTTCGCCTCTGCACGCCCAACAGCAAGCAAGCAGTCTAACCAATACGCTTTCTCGATGGCTGCCACAGCATCCGATCTGACCTTCGTCCCAAGGTGTTGCTACAGCACAGTAGTCCTATAATGATGGCTGGCTATAGAATGTTCGATAAATTACGTCTGTGGCATGATACAAATTCATTTCGGAGTGAAAGCAAGACTGGTTTAAAACGTTATGCAAACGCATGTGAACGCCCCTTCTCATCTGAACCTTACATATTACTGTCTGACAAGGATTTGCTAGGGCTCCAATAATATTTGGCCGATCATATATTATACATAATTTTTTCCTCAAATGAACACATTACGTGCATCGTCGGTTGCTTTAAGAGGAAAGACGATACGTTTCTTCGAGTCAGAACCGTCAGTGTTAGCTCAGACAATCCGTATCTCTATTAATGATTACCAAAAGTGACGTAGTTTTAGATAAGAAATGACATCTGAAGCGAAGTATTTTCTAGCGTATTTCCTTGGTTAGCTGTGCTATTTTTATACGATATTTTATTCTTTGTAACATAAAATCCACGGCGTAGAAACAAAGTGCTTGAAAATGTCTTCGTAAAAGATTTTTTTTTGCGCCATGAAAACAATTACGCATTCAAAGTAAATAACAAAGCTGCATTCAAATGAAGATGTTTTGGCGAAAACGGTTGAATGTATGCTCACAAAATTGTAAGTCACGGGCACGTGAACTGAGATGTGAATATTTTTGAGATACCCAACTTATTCAAAGTCTTTTAAGTAACACGTAAACTGTAATCGTTACTTTAAACGGTAATTCATCTTTATAGCCAAGGGGAAAACGTCGAAACCAAATTTCATGAAAATCCATTAAGCTGTTTTCAAGTTGTATTCTGTGCCTACTGACGATTTTAATACGCGATCCGTAGGGATGAGGAAGCGCTTAAAGCCACTACACCCTGATGATGATGGCGGTAAATACCTTCGATACGTCGGTTAATTTCTACGATATTACAAGGTGCAACAGCCTGCAAGACAGACAAGACACCTCCATACACTGGCACCATCTAATGGTATACTCATAATTCTGTACCTTAACGGAGTTTTGAAACAGCATGAAAATATTGCCGTGAGAACCTGAAATCTCACCTACATCAACAGTAACCACCATTACTGTGCTGTCCATCAACAATCACACAAACTTTATCACCTCCTGATCCAACACAAAGAATTTCATTTTTTATTCTGCAACAGTTCCGTAACTTTTTACAGACAAATGCGTACAAGAAGTAGGTCACGGAATCAATTGTCATGTGGGACACACGGCGTGGGAGGCTGAGACACTGACAGGAAATAAGATGGAGCCTGAGAGGTGTCGAGGGGTGAGATACCCACACCCTTCCCTCCACGTGCCACGCCCATTCGTGTCCTGGATCGATAGCACACTGGATTAGCCCATCTGTTACCATGCCCTAGGCTCTTATTGTAAAAATAGACGTCACTAGACATAATAGACTTTCCGATTTCAACAAATGCATATTCATAAGAGATTAAAATGTATCGGCTGTTGTAGAAATCAGTACGAACAGAAATCGGGCTCTTTAATAGAACGACAGAAAACAACGAAAGGGTGTCTCACAAAATGGTAACCAAATCTTCAGCTATCGACCGTCTGAGAGTAGTTAAGATGCTGCCTACCTCTGTCAAACGTTTTCATACATCCGTCCATGCCGAATGGTATGCAGTCAGTACGTACCTGCAACAAAATAGAACAATGTACATGATTTCTGTCGTTTTCTGTCTTAATTAAGAATTAACAGACATTTAACTTCCAGCTTCTGGTGTGAGGAATATATTACATCATTAAACCTGGTAACTCCTGAATAGAAGTCTGGAATAACACCGCTAGGCTACACTTGTTCAGAAGATAAACATGATTAAAAAACATGCAGCTAAAAGACAATTTTAGATTTTATGTAAGCCAGAAATACGCATGACCCTACTAATCAACTCCATGGAGCACAATTCTTCTTGAGAAGCCAGTAGTCGCGGAACCATAAGTCAACACATTTTAATGAACCAGAAAGTTCACGACTGTTCAAGAATCACTGGCATTTGTTGTGAACCAGATGAATTTAACCTACACCCTCCAACCACATTTAACATCCATTTTAATATCATCCTTCCACACCCGATGTAATAGCGAAAGACACATTTGGCATGCAAAGGGATCCTAATGTGACGCGTGCATCTCGAAACCCTGTGACCATCTTGAGTAATTCAGAATAAACCTACCTAGATTCAGCACTAGCAGAAACAAAATTCAGTTCAACTAAAAGGTAAAATTTCCACTCAAATTTTCACCGTTCAGATAATTTGCCACAGACATACAATACCATTTTCCAGCTCCTATTTCCGAGGTGTTATCTGACAACCCATCTGTCACTTTAATGGACGAATATTTTCATGTTAATATGTTTGGAAATTTCTGTGATGTGTTTACCGAACGTTTAAAACGTCAACTTCATTGTGTACACACACAAGGTTTAAGAAAACAAATTCACTTGTTTAGGCGCATAAGATGATGGTTAGATCTCTCCCTACACGAACATCATAATTTCGGATATCTTCCCGTTTAGTTAAAGACCGAATTCCTAATTTTCTATCGTCTTTCACCAGAATTTCCAACGGCTACTCAAAACTGATATTATCTAATATTAAAGGAACACTAAAATACACAACACCAATGGGCGACTGTAGTCAATGCGATGACCACAGGCTTCGATTCCCAGCAGAAGCAAATTTTCTCACCTCGCTACCGTGTCCAGACCGACTCTGGGGTCCACCACCCCATCAACCTGATCGCTGGGTAGCGGGGGCAGGGGGCATTTTCCTGGGGGTTAAACGTCCAAGGCGAGAAGCTGACTACTCGCTCCATCAGGTTAAAAATGAGTGGCACTATACCTCCATACGCCGCGTTTTGTTTACAAATTGGTCTACATTATCATCAAAAGGACTTGAAGGTAATGTCTGCTGTCTTCCATGCTATGACTGTTCTGAACATTGAAGAAGAACGTTTGATACGAAAAGAATTCGTTCAATGGCGCGTCACGGCTCGCGAGCTGGGTACGAACCGCGGGCCACGGTATCACACCACTCCAGTGCGCTGGAATGACTGTGTTACTGCGTGATCACTAACAGTGTTTTGTACGCATGATTCACACTACCAGTAAATCACGCTCACAAGAATGATCTAATCCGATACAGCACGCACTCTGATTTGTAGCAGCACGTGCTAAAACCCATGAAAGATGAAATGAACTTCACGGCCCAGAATCCTTCTTTGGAAGGACAGTCCGAAAAAAAAGTACGCCCTTTATGGAACCAGAAGTATCACTGCGGTGTTTCCAAAATTTTCGACGTCTGAGGACAGCCAACATATTACATTTTAACGTCGAAATATAATAATGATACCAATATATGAAGCCACGGTGATCTAGCGGTTAGAACGCTGGCCTTGTAATCAATCCTGGTGTCTCGGGTTCGATTCCAGGCGGTGCCCGAATTTATAACTTGTGTTGGGCAAGGCCGTGGTCTAGGCAACACGGAGTTTTCCTCCGGGGGCTTCCCCGGTTTCTCCGTGGCATCCCAACAATTACTCCATTCACACACAGAAGAAGATGAGCCGGGATAGCTCAGTCAGTATAGTGACTAGCTACGGGCTGGACGACCGGGGTTCGATCCCCGACGGGGGCAGAGGATTTTTCCTCTAGCATCTGCGTCCAGACCGGCTCTGGGGCCCACCCAGCCTCCTATACAATGGGTACCGGGGTCCTTTCCCGGGGGTAAAGCCGGTCGGGGCGTGATGCTGACCACTCACCCCCATCTAGTGCCGGGGTCAAGGAAGAGAGGAGCTATACCTCCTCTCCCTCCCAAACGCCTACATGGCGTATAGTGGGACAAACTTTACTTGGGCAGGATTTTTCCTCTAGCCTCTGCGTCCAGACCGGCTCTGGGGCCCACCCAGCCTCCTCTACAATGGGTACCGGGGTCCTTTCCCGGGGGTAAAGCCGGCCGGGGCGTGATGCTGACCACTCACCCCCATCTAGTGCCGAGGTCAAGGAAGAGAGGAGCTATACCTCCTCTCACCCCAAAACGCCTACATGGCGTATAGTGGGACAAACTTTACTTTACACACAGAAGAAGGCAATGGCAAACCACTTCTGGATCATCTGCCAAGAACGTATATGAACAGGTCCCAGTCCGAGAAAAGGATGGAAGGATCCTGTTCATATGGACCTGTCGTCAGACAGAACACTAAATAATAATAAAACCAATATATTATTTCAGGAAAGACACAAACACGGTCAGCTGCTTAGCGCAAGTAATTTCTACCTTGATTCAGGGAACGTCATGTATAAGGCCCGTAACGCCCTTCAGAAATAAGTAAGATCAATAAGAAAAACTGCTGGGGGTTTATCAGCTGAGTACAAACCGCCATAAGGGTGGACTCCGTTTCGCTTCTACCCCTTTCCTACCCGTACAACCCATATTCCTTTAAGAATTCGACACATGTGAGGTGCAACTGAGATGTTTAGAAAGAACGGGTACAACTGATATTTATATTCAAACAGAAGAAATGAGTAAAATTCTGACAAATATTGGAGGATTTGAGATTCTCACGGCGTTTTAACCCAGAAGACAAGAAAATGTTTGCACACAAGAACATTTCTGGCTCCCTTGTTTTCTTACTGTCTCTAGAATTTAAATTTGTGAAGTGTCTCTTAGTGATCGCGCCAGTAACGTCGAGTGGGCATGTTTGGTCCCTGTCTGGCAAGGTTATATACGATAACGTCACGAAAAGTCACGCGGGGATTCCCCATTGTGGTTGCGTGGGCGAGGCGTCTCGATGGGGATTCCACCGAGTGGTTTCAAGGTCAGTTTCGCACGCAAAAACGCATGTATACATTCACGTGCCCGATAACGTTGTCCGAATTTTACCAGAACTGAAATGTATGAAGAAATATTTTTAAAACTCGATTATATACGTAAAATTTAATGAAAATACGTTTAGTATTTCTGCAGTTTTTTTACATGTAACAGACAGACAGTCGTGACGAAACAAATATTTTTGTAACGTCATTTCGAAAATGGTTAAAGCATCCAACCCCATGTTGTAAAAACGCTGAAGGTAACGGAGTCTGGTACTGAAAAATATTCAGGGTGGAGAAATTTTTGGAATAATTAGAAAAGCATTCGGAATTCAAAGCAGTATTTTAAAGTTTATAAATCACGCTTTCCATCTACATTCCAGACAAGATTGTCAAAGAACAAGTTATGGAAGTTCTGATAGGTAGACCTACGAGCAAAGAATGTGGCTTCTACCAGAACACGACGTCCTAGTGACACAGAAGTATTAACAAATGGCTTGAACCTCAATTCGTATTTCATATCGAAGGAATGCACTACTGTGAATGGTAGATGTGTGTATTAGATATTATTTCTGAGACGCAACGTACGTCAGACTATTCATTACAAGGATGTCCAAACATTGGCACAAACTGTGGTTTGGGCTGGTAATGGTACCTCAGATTTTGAGTAACTTGACAACTCAATAACACTCCAAGCAGCAATTTTTGTGTGTGGGCGTAAGATAATTTTTTTTCAGTTTCGTTATGTTTCTAAGCCTAATACCGATTAGAACCCTATTCTCACCCAGAGAGAGGAACATTCAGGATAACATAACCCTACTATTTCCGGAGGCCTCTGCCACGAGATCTCTTGGGAATCAGGCACAAATGGGGACACTACTGAGTCATCAGAATGGCATCTCAGCGGCTGTCACGTCATCTGGACAAGTTTTAGGCGAATCCCAAGTGCATTTCTACTTCATTTCAGACATCGGATAACGCATTACAGTGGCAGAGAACGACAATCATAGCAAGAGCTAAAACACTTGAATTACATATTGTAATCGGCAATTACGCAATTTATGAAAGACAACGTTAACTCTGAAGCCAGCCCTGTACCTTACCTACACTGTGGCCGAGAAACCATTATTACTGAACGGTGATGCAGGCCTGTTAACCACAACCCAATGACATACTCCGATACAGTGTTTCAAAGTTAGATTCCTCTAGATAACAAGCCTGCGCTGTAGTAAGTGGAATGTTTTCTTATTTGAAACAGCACAGCATTCAGCACTGAAGCACACTACTTACTAATTTCATTCAACGCCAACTCTAAATGCCACAGATGCATTTCTGATTGTTCTTCCGGTGTTCCGACTCGCAGAGTTCAGCTTTAAAAGAACATCCGGACATTTGAAAATACATGGCGATCGCCCTGATCATGGAGGTAGCAAGCACCTCTGAAACGTCGGTAAATTTCTATAAGAACACGGCACATTAACCCAGAAGACAACCATCTTCGTACTCGCCACCGTGAGAATCTCAGATCCTGCCCATAGATCTTACCGTATACAACTGATAAAACCACTGCGCCCTGAAGAAGGCAGAATAAACGAACTGAAGGTGTTTTTATTATCATTGTCAACTTGGTATCAACAGTGCATTATTAAAATCAGTCCAGTCGTGATTACATGAAGCCCCATGTTCGTAGCATGAATGAACCAGCGGTTCTTCCACGGATATTATCGATAAGCGTTCATCCTGACGTCACAAGCCGGGTGACTCGGTAGGTCAGTCGTTAGTAATGCTGCCTGCGGTCGATGACTCAAAGTTCCCTCGTTTGTGGCCGGTTAACAACGCGTAAAATAAGACACAAAGAGATCCGGGTACAACGGAACAGGCTATTTAAATGTACACCCGAGTTAGACGGGTGGGTTGCTTCGATTTGTAGAGATATGACCATCACCAGGACGGCAGAGACCTGACCGATGACACGGACTTCTCGCTAAGACGGATATGGGTCCACTCTGATCATTAAGCAGCCAGTACCTGACGCGAATTTTTCGCAGGGTAAGGGAGCCTGAGCTCGCTGCTACTGTCACGGAAACAGAAAACACTGAAGAAGACACCGGTAAGATGGATAAAAGAACCAGTACTATAGTATTTGTCCGACAGTGGCACTGCCTCGACGGAGCAGGGCAGAGACTCCGAAACATTATCGGCCATTAAAATGGTAACAAACCAAACACCCATCGAGGGTGATCACACAAAGAATTGGCAAATATAAAAAAAAATGTGGAGCTACTCTAAAGTAATATCCCATACTGCAGTGGTTTTCAACCTGGGGTACGCGTACCCCTGGGGGTTCGCGAAGACATCTTAGGGGGTACGTGAAATTTAAAAAAAATATATTATTTTATGATAAA
Organism: Zootermopsis nevadensis; assembly: GCF_977971745.1. Lineage (NCBI taxonomy): Eukaryota > Metazoa > Arthropoda > Insecta > Blattodea > Termopsidae > Zootermopsis > Zootermopsis nevadensis. The sequence goes on from NW_028259143.1 coordinate 3,896,915, forward strand.
CACTGAATAATCAGTAATGTAATTTATTTAATTTATTTTAGATGTAGATTATATACTATTCATAACTTGAATTATGCACCAACAACTTTGGGGGTACAAAGTTGGAGAGAAATTATATCTGGGGGTACGCGAACAAATAAGTTTGAATACCTCTGCCATACTGCACCCAGAAGAATCGAGGAAAATGATGTAAAATCTATTGAGATGTCAGACCTCGAAGTTCGAACCACTGTCATTCCATATATGAAGCAGTATCACCTACGATAAATATCGTTTTAAGCTGCTAGTTACTGATAAGATACTTTTTTTTTACATGTGTCAGGCGAATGATGCAACTTCGTTACTGCTTACAACAAAGATCTGGCTGGTGCTATTTCAAGAAATAGTCGCTGCTTGTTCTGAGAATCATAAAAAAAACACACAAATACATCCTGCTGGTAAAACGCAAAGATCCTCAATTGTAAAGCAAGTGAAACATACAACTATCATTAGTGTTTAAAGCAGTGGTATTCAACCTGGGGGTACGCGTAACCCCGGGGGTACGCGAAGACATCTTAGGGGGTACGTGAAATTTAAAAGAAAATATATATTATTTTATGATAAACACTGAATAATCAGTAATGTAATTTATTTAATTTATTTTAGATGTAGATTATATACTATGTATAACTTGAATTATAAACCAACAATTTTGGGGGTACAAAGTTGGAGAGAAATTATATCTGGGGGTACGCGAACAAAATAGGTTGAATCCTACTGGTTTAAAGGATTAGAATGTTGTGTTCTGAGTCATGACTCTCAGGGAGTGTTATGTTAAAGGCGCGCCGAATTACGTGAATCAGTCTTCACTTCCTCAGAAATCAGCTCATCGATGTGTTTCGGAAGGGATAAATACATTGCAAATTAATTACTCACGACTGACTGCAGTGGGCCTTCTCATATCTGTAGGATGGGCTGTCTATAAGGATGGGTGCATACCCCGGAAACACTTGTGAGCACATACTCGTGTTAACCACGCAAATGAACAGTAATCACTCGGAGAGAGCATTTTCTAGTTCAAGTCAATGCCCAGAGTTTTAAAAAAAATCAGGTAAAAACTATCAACAGATTCACCCTCATCGTGTAATAATGTTATATAACGTTATATCGAACTGTAAAAAATCTGAATTTCGTGCCATTTCAATAGTCCACTGTAGGTCGAGCTGGGAAACAAAGCTGAAACAGACGCAGGTGGCTTCACTCAAGTGTCCCCCACATTCAATCTAGAATAATGAAGTCGAAAGGTGAAATATTAAGAGCGTCCGACTTGTGCAGTTCTAAACTTAGATGCAGAGAATAATAGTCACGCGATAGTCACTCACTCGTTCCCTGTAACAGACGAGAGTTCTATTTGGCCACCGCATGAAGGCGAGAAATGTGAGAACAAATATCTCAGCATCACCCAGGAGAAGATGGATTCTGGCTTCACGATATCAAGCCACGATACCGATCGTTGAGCTAAAACATACATTCCTCCGTTTCAGAATGTATGGCCCCCATTATAGTTGAGGAGTCTTCTCCACTTGCTTATACCGACCGCAGTGTAAAAATAAATAATTTTACATAAACCGTTACTGAAACTACGCTGCAATCTACGCGGCAGTTAAAAGTTACAGCCGAGTTCTAATTTGGTTATCAACCATTGCTTTTTTTATATTTCCTTTTGTCTGATTATAATCAGACAAAAGGAAGATTAACTTAATGAGAATCTGTCATACGACTCAGGTTAGGTTAGATTCAGGCTTCTCACCACGCAATCCTGGGTTGCCCCGGGTATTGTCAGGTGTTAATTTGTGGTGAACGAAGTGGCTCTACAGCAGATTCCTCTCCGAGTTGTTCTTTTTCCCCCCTGATAATCGTCATTCCAACCCTGCTCCATACCCACCTACCATCGCCCCACGAGGCCGAGCAGGACATTATCACACCCTCGGTCCTAAGTTAAGGGCTCCATCTCTGACCCAACAAGTTTCCTTTTTCTTTCCCCACTGCAAGGAATTTAATATTATCATGCACAATAAATAGACTTCAAGCATGGACGGCGTCTACTGAATGCTAACGTGAGATGAAATCTGAATTGTACGAAATATTTTCTACCCTTTCATTATTTCCTATTCAGTGAATTGCCCAGTCAGGACACAGACTTCGTATGCAAATGTAATCAGGTTACGCCGTTATAAACCTTAATCCGACGTAAAACTCACACAAAGGGAACAGAATTGATGTTCATTACCCAATTTATGAACCAGCCGTTCTGTTATTTTAGAAATACTTGTGTGTTTAAGGGAAAACTACTGACGGTCCATTAAAGTGGAATTGGCTAACATAAAATGTTATATGCCAAGTCTTAAATTTCATCCACAAGATGGAGGTGGTAAGATCTTCCAGAGACATCGGTCAACATCTACCATGCAGAAAATCTTTCTTTACAAAACAAATGTAATGCGTGTTTTAAGAAACATGTAAGTGGCGGAAATTTTAATGGAATTCAAGTTATATCAGTGGCGTTGGCGTGACTGTAACAAAGAAAATCAATGATGAAAATATTCCATACGAAGCGAACGTTCTAACTATAGGCTGGATTTTATATTTCATATGTAAAACGACGAACAAATTCACCAAAAGCTTGATTTCACTTTCCATGCTGTTTCGTCTGTGGATGACAAACTCACTGCCTGGTAGCCGTACGAAACAGAAACAAGTGGTTACCATATGAAAGACATATTTGCATTATAAACCTTTCAGTCTTGTAAAGCACGGAAGGTAAAACCTATTCATATATTAGCGTTCGAATACGAAAACAGATAAATAAAAAAGGGAGAGATATCTGCCATGTGTAGACGTTTTATTCGAAATGAATTCATGAGAACTAAAGCGGTACAATGAATTGGAGTTGGTAAATGTATTTCGCGGAACACAAAATTCGCACGAAACTTCTCTTTGTGTGTGTGTGTGGGGGGGGGGGGGGGAATGAAAAGTTTCTAAACGTAACTGAAAAGTCGTTTTCTATAGAATGTGTCAGATGTCTAAGCGTGTTTATTCATAACAAAAATTACATACCTTACAATTCCCCTTACGAAGAAAAAGTTATGCAACCATTACCAACAGCCACAAGCCAAACATTTACTAAGGACGGCAAACAAATACGAGAATAAATCCATCTTCTATTTTAAACTTCCAGACTTTTGGCCAAATTTCCCGTATTTACTTGGAGAAATTAGAAAAATGACGAACAACATGGGCCATACTCCACACTCCTTACTCTTATTACGTCACTCAACAACCAGTGAAATGTACAGCAAACTTGTTCTAACCTCTGAAACGTCAATATGAAACCCTCCGTATCATTCAACTCAAAGATGCTACTTATCCAACTTTTACGAAACTGTCTGCAGCTGAAAGCAATGCAGACACTAGAATCCCCAGGTTTTCCGTCTAACAGTCTCTCCGAACACCCAGCAACAAGAGTCAAGGCTAACCAGTTCGGAAACAGATAGAGAATTCCAATTATCCTTCAACAATGAATTCATAACTGGAAATGTTTCTTGCGACATCACTGTTAAAATGGGCACAGTCTCTGTTATCCTCCACACACACTGTAAAATTTCATGAATTGGATTTTATAAACAGCGTAATAAAATTTTTGACATACCTTGACATGTCTGAGCGATCTCCTGGCAGCCTTAGCTCTGCCCAAAGGCTCATGATGTGTTGAAGCGTTCTGACCCATTATTACAGAAGTAGGAACGTAAATATTTCACCACTCCAAGTGATACGTAATCCACAACTCGAGTAATACCAAACACTTCTTCACTCACACGTTTAAATTACGTAACCGTGTCTGCACTAATCCACTTTTGGCACTTATATCACAAAAATATATCACAGTTCACAGTTAATATTATTATTATTATTACTACTAGCACCATCAAGGATAATCACGACGTACTGCACACACGCACAGTTGAAACCGGGTAATACGTAAAACACTTTGCGTTCCACTTTCCGCAAAAGAAAATGAAGATTCCAGCTGCTTCTGGTAACCAATTCACAAAACTCAACAACTCTCCAGCACTGAAATAAGCACAGAGAATTTTATCAACGGCGCGTGCACAGGCCGTGATTAACTTCAAACCGAAACGTGCATTTCTGCTGACGGGCAAAAGCATTGACTTTCTCGGCTCCCAGCAATTCGCATGAAGACCTGGAGGGTCGGAGAAGAGGTGTGTTGGTATGCAAAACGACAGACGCCACGATCTTACCAACGGCCTGCTGCCTTCTCCTTCAACCAAAGTACCTGACTGCAGCCTTCGCTCGTTCGCAGTTGCCAGCTTGCTCGCACCTACCAAACAACTTCACATTTCTACGCGCCTAAAACTTATACAACAGCTGACACACATGCCATTCCAAAAACATACAACTCCACACCGTAACCTACATCATCAAACAACACATCCGTCTGTGTTGCACGACGGATTATAGGATACCTGTGTATACGACCGGGGGGAGGGGGGGCAAAGAAAGGCCAGGTGTTTCCACCCCACATCCAAGAATTTCATTAGATCGGATTATAACCGACGTGAAAGCTACTAACGGGTGGTGACAAATGCTTTGGTAAGCAGTGAGTTTAGAATATGGCTGTATTCTGTGTTGTTTTGCCGTGTAGTCTGGTATAATCGCCCTGATAATGGAGGCAACAAGGACCTCTGAAACGTCGGTAAGCTTCTACAAGTCTACACGCGGCATCAACCAAGGAGACAGCCGTCTTCAGACTCACCGCCGTGAAGACCTTAAATCCTCCAACACAGCGAGTTTAATATGAATGAAATCAGTTCTATTAACTCTGGCAATCGGCGAGTTACTCGAATACGGAAAATACACCGTCCGAATTCTGGCTGGATACCAGTGTTTCGTGTCTGTCCTCAACAAATGAAGGCGAATGAGCCCGACGACTCCTTTCCGAACCACCATTCCATCCTATGTCTCACAACCTCCGCGGCACCCTGTGTATCCGCAAGTTGTGCCTAAGAGTTCCACGAATTGGGTACTCCACTCTTCTGGCTGCACTGCTGTAGTTTTAAGCTCTTATCAGCACCTTTTTTACTTTCACATTAAAATAAAACACAAGCCTCGAAAAACAGAACCTTCTATCTACTTCAATCGATCAGTGTTTAATCTGTTTTATCAAAAAGAATTAGATAATTTTACCAGGAAGATTGTTTGGAGGGGGGAGGGGGGGGTTCTTGGCACCATAAATGTTGAGAAACACTTCCGGGAGACAGTCGCCTACGCGTACAATACAAGGAAAGTGAGAAAAGGTGAAAACGTGTGCTAATTTATCTAAATGACGCTGTACGTATGATTCAATTTCAGGATGTAAAATGTACGGTAATGGACCGTCTTCTCATAACATTCTGAAGATAGGAGAGCCATTAGTACTTTAACTACAACGGATGTTTTGTTTGGCCGCAGAAATGAGTTATGGAGACATATTTACCATGCTTGCCATTCCGACCTATTAAAACCAGCAACTTCACTCAAAGACTGACTGCAGAGTGAACCTAACCTAACCATGATAACGCTCGTCTGACAATAACATACAAATTACACCCCTCCTTCCCTCCACGTGTATTTACTGCAAGAACCCAGAACGTAAACATTTACCATCGACTATCAGGAAAGGCGTATTCAGCGCAATTTCGGGGGGGACAGCTTCTGTACCCGCGTTATTAGTGAAGGAAGCAAACGCCCCCAGAATATCTGAATCCGCGGTACAACAAACAGCGTTGTCTCGAGGTTCCACTGCACTGCATTAAATAAGGAACAGGAGAATTAATCACTTCTCGTGGCATTTTTGAAAGTGAACTTCGCTATGAGATAAATTCACTGCAACCGATCTTAGTCGCAGTTCCCCCCCCCCGTCCTGTGGTTATTTATTGATCGCCGGAACTTGCTACCAGACCGGAAGTAGCCAGATCTAATCATATCCGTCTCAGCAATGAATTCGTAACTACCATGCACGTCTGTACATTTTATTCCATTGTGGAGCTGCACACAAGGTGAATAAATCACTGCTGTTAAACAAACGTGATTGGTTATCAGGAGAGGACTTATCACCAATTACAGTTCTAAACTTGAAAATCCAGAACCGCTCATTCATTTTGCCAATAATATATTAATCAACCCTTTGAAGCCGAAGTTCGCATAATATCATTTAAGAATTCAGCCCGCACCGCAAAGAAAACACTAAATTCACTTCACCACTACAACAGTTATCAACTGGGTAATGCTACTTAAGAAAATAATCAGTCTCCTCTGAGAATCATACGAAATCCACAAACACAAAACCGAGTTACAAACTATTAAAACATGCGGTACATATAATTACCATTAGGATTTAAAGGATTAAACTAATGGCCCATAAAATGTTTTTCGTTTGAAAAAAAACTGCATTGATAGAGGAGCATTACTTTTGTGAATTTCTTTATCGTCACGTCACCTATTTTATAACAGCGGAAGCATTTATTTTCTGTTTAATTTAATCAGTCCAGTTCTTACAGGATCGATATCAACACTTGTTCAATTAATTTACCGCAAATGTAACCGTCAATATTTAAATCTGAGCGATAGCATTTCCATGAATTCCTTTATGAAAACAGAAGCCTTCAAATATCCATAATGCAAGGCCTTCCTTCTTTATGTAAATATTATTACATACGTCTTTTGATGACGGGTCGAAATCTACCGCTGAGACGCAATAAATATACCAAAGAAGATTCTCTCTTCGTGTAAGAGGTACCACGTAATTCACTGATACGTTCTGCTTACTCAGCGTTTCGCAGCTCTTCTCAGCCTTGGCAACAACGATCCTATTTCACGTTCTCGCGTCTTGGGTCTACACGGCCAAGACAACCCAAGTCTCTAGGTTTGAATACCAAGTAACATAAGGAGACGCCAATGAGGCCGGTACAAACAAGAATCAGGGATATCAACCTCAACTAATTGTCAAGACATCGCTCGTATGTTTGTGGACGGAGGACTGCTAATGGCAAATGTCTGTAAAACACACGGTCTTTATAAGGATGTGTGACGTCACTTCGTATACGCCAAATCAAGCTTTACACTTAGACAAGGTTTACACTGCTTCACAAGTTTTATTACGAAACTACCATTTGGTACAACGTGTTATGCAATTTTCTCTTATTTTTGTAAACAGCGCAACGTTTGAAGGAAATATTACCACTACCATTAATTCGGAGCGCCCTGGTAAATTACGTAAAATAGGGGGCATGTTGGCAATGCCACTGTGTAAACAGATGCTGCTGGTTAAGAGCACATCCATGCTTATAAAACTCAGAACTCATACCTGTCTTATGTCTTAATACTTGTTTACATATACAGAACTGTTTATGCGGTAGGACAATTTGGGCTTTCGGGATGAGCCGCGTCTACTTTTAAGAATTACCCAAAGTTTCGGAAAACACTACACTTGAATCATCAGGGTGTATAGTCGGCGTAGTAGTTTTTGGCCGGTGGAGCTGGCGGACCGGCCTACTCTGTGTACCTGAGGTGGCACGGTCGGCGTATTTCTTTTGTTTGGGCGTTCAGTCACACAAGCTCCTCCGTGCAGTCAGCATTATACTATCGCACAAGAGACTCGCTCCTAGCCTTACCCTTGAAAATTCCACCGGCCAAAAACTATTGCGCCGACTATAATAGCTGGTCGTTTTAGAAGCCTTATATAAGGCTATTCTTTCAAACCTACAAAGTTAAATAACATATGTCAAGTAGATTAAAGAAATGTGAACAGTGTACTAAATTGCACATATTACCAACATTTGATCAGGCACACTAGAGGGGCCCACACAGAAAACCTGGCAAACCCCTTCTATATGTTATACGACAGTGCTGCAGCTATCCAGATGTCTGGACTATTATAATAAAAAAAAACACGAGCAGAAATCCTCCTGTCCCACGCAATAATTCTTAGCAACATTGCATCTAATACAACTCCTTGTGAATACGTCACAAGCGTATTGATGGTATACCGAGTAATAAAGAGGCCATCATTAATCCTGAACAGACCATCTGCCATAGAAGAAATTATACTGCCACATGGCACATCCTGTTTCATGAATGATATTTAGCCCAATATTAAAAGCCTGGATTCCTCACAGATAATAGAATATATTTGCTCCCTAAAGTGCAGTATTTTTAAGGACATAATTCGAAACTAAATACAGGCCACTTCTGAAATCTGAAAGTGGGAACATCCTTTATAAGCTATATAAAAGAATTGTTCTAGTTCTTGAACCAATGATGTACCACAACAGTGCACTACAGATTATTCTAATTAAGATCAAACACTGATTTAATACAGAGCGTTTTGTTTTTTTACTCAGCTAAACATTTGGAAAACTAGACGTATGCAGATAACAGGTGAAAATTGGATTCGCACTAACAAAGCAAAGGCAATTTTGATGGGAGCCTCGTAATTAATTTTGAAATTTAGCTAAGCTTCAAAATGCAGTACGCTGAAATCGTTACGGGTTCAACACTGTTATCGACATTTAACTGTTTACCTTTATGGAACCCGTGCTCCTGATAACACACACGACTTAAGGAGCGGGGCGAATTACAAGCATAGATCCTAGACAATCACTAATCTTATCGGGCTACCAGAAATCCAACATCTCAGTGTTGAGTGTATCTATCGCCATTACCAGCTGCCATGTCACATTTTCTACGAAATCAACTGCGCTGTGAGAGCTGTCGAGCAAATTGAACTCCTTTCGAAAGGTACGCGGTTCTATCCTCGGGAGACTGTCCAAATTTTTCATACCCATACAAAACAACAGGTAATTTAACACAGCGAAAAAAATATCATCCATGTCAGTGTAAACACAGCTAGCGTGACGTTCCGTCTGTGAAGATGAAAAAATATAATTCCCTCGAAGGTCTAAAAGAGCAGACATAACCTAACCAACGTTGTTTTTCAACTCTGAACTGAACGCGGTGATATGATCACGCTATCGCATGTTCCAGGTATATATTTTTTTGAGTTGGCTCGAAGACATGAAGCTCATGTGGGAACAAGGCTCCAAGTAGCACCAGATGGAAGGATTTGGTGAATCGAGTTTCACTGTGAGCCGTCCACAGCGGTATCACGAGTTTACGTACCAAAGCCGAACTGATGGAAGAGCGTACATAATTCCTCAACAAGATTTTATGACTGCGTCATTCATCAGCATTTCTTTGCCTTCCTGCAGACATATGACAGGGCTACCACTTTTTAAATTACTGTTACTAAATGTCCGTCCCACTGACGTATTAACGGGCTAATCAAATATGACGTCAAGAAGCTGTTACGGGTAGTCAAAGAGTGTTTACGTGTTCCTGCAAACAACGGCGAAATTCGTTTCTGTAACTTCAGAAAACTTCTTCTCCACACAATGGCACCAAACACAAAATAACTTCACAAAAGCTGCAGATAAAATAAATTACCTATACATCACGCAGGCATAAAACGGGTAATTCGCCGATAAAAAAACTTATTTAAATATAAATTTCTTAACTTCCTTTGACGCATTTAACCTTAACTCATATATATCACTCGTGAAGACTGAGATTCACTGATTCGACAGAGGAAAACACTTTAACACGAACACTCATTAAGATACGAGAAAAACTGGCATCACGAAAAACAGGCTATTGCAAATACGGAAAGAAATAACAACATTTAGGGAAGTCTGAGCGGTTAGCCGCGTCATCCGTGCACTAACGAATGCTTCTGCCCACTGCTGACACTCAACGGCATACCAAGGGGTAACCCTCCGACTCCGAGGTCTCCCAGTTATGGCCGCCGCCGCCGTCCATTGTATCTTTCTGCACAGTACCCACGGTTCACTCGGTTCGGACAATCGCGGTCGCTAAAAGTATGACCCTCGCCCGTTCAGCTTCATCGGAGAAACTCGTGTCGAAATATAACGTTTCTGAGCGGAGACTTAAATGAAAAGAGATTCTTAAATTTCAACAGAAAATGGAAGCTCGAGGCCAATCTGGTTTAAAAACATGCAGCACGCAATAATGAGTTAATAAGATTCATGTTGACTTAGAGACAGTCAAACTTCGACCACGCGCAAACGAAATGAGGAGAAATGAGGTTCATCAAACAGCAGACTGTATGCGGGTGGACTTATCAATTAATTTAGACACACAAAATCATAAGAACATTTTTTTAAAAAAAAACATGTTCTTCCGGTCGAGAATTAAATTCTAAATCATCGGTTACGAACGAAAATTGGTTAATATCTTTTGAGGAAACCGTATTGGACAAATTTGTTACTGGGTCTAAGATGTGGTTTGCGCTCCGAGGGTATTTCGGATGCAAAGTCCTACATTACGGACATTTCACAAGAATGGAACGATAAGCCATAGAAGTTCGATTTTGTAACAAAAAGCGACTGTACATCTGGACAAGCCTCGCTAAACAACAATGCACACATTCAGCTGTCCTGACAGCTGGGGCTCAACGAAGGTGAGAAAGGGGAGATTTCACACAGGAGGGGAGATATGCTACCCTCTGAGGGATCTGGGGTAAATTCGCCCGCCATTCTTGTCGCTTCGTCCTCAAGTCTTTTCTAGTTCAGTCGCGTTCTAAAACAGGGCGATTTCATACGCGCGCGATGTTATTAATTACAACAGCTGATACGAAGTGTGACCTCGCGCATAACGGAATACCGTCGACACAAATCTGACTTTCAAGAACAACCACGAAGTGATGAAGATCTAACATCGCCATGGAGCCACCCCTTCTCCAGTTTCTAGCACATCATCGCCACCACGAGACGCCTCATTGAAGGTATGTAAAGCAGAAGACGCAGTCGACTTACGGACTTGCAGACGTCTAAATCAGTCCTGTCCTCTGGGATGTTGCGCGGTGTGGTCTGGTAGAAGTTTCCGCCCTGATGATGCAGGTAGCAGGCACCTCTGAACCGTCGGTAAAATTCTACCAGACTACACTGCGCAATATTAATTAATTATTAAAATAAAATGTTCTGATTATTCTAGAAAAAATTCAAAACTGTCAGAAACATTTTTCACTCATCAGAAACTCTCTTTTATGTTTACAAATATTAATTTTGGCTTCTGATAGTTTATGACTGAAACATCCCCACAATTAAATTTCGCAACCAAACATTTTTTTTATCAATTGCATGTTTTCTACACATTTTTCTGACTGTTAACAAGTTCGTCAACTCGTGGGTCAACGCCCACTTCCGGACACGAAGTTCCGCTACACAACAACCGGAATGCAAACCGAAATTGCCTAATTTTCATGCGCAGTGTTTGGAAAATGGAAAACACTGAGCATTCGTGCAACTCGTATTATAGCGAGGAATCTTACAAACGGGGTATTTCGAAATCAGTGTTTGACCTACATAAGAAAATAAAGATTATAACACGAAATTTATGCAAAATTAACGGAATATGCTTTAAGGCCAGTACTTTTTAACTAGACTTATAAGAATACGCCATTAGAAAGGACAAATACACTTACGAGAGACTGTAATTAAATGTAACACTTCAGCTGTTAATTTGATATCTGGTAAAAATCTGATAAAAATGTACGCTAGCATAATGTATGAAAATTGTATTTGAATTATTTATCGTTTTGAAGCTTTATATAATTATATACACCTGAGGATGGTTCTTTTAGGAACTGAAACATGAAAAATGATGGTCTAATGTAAATCGAATATTTCGATAAAGAACATCATTTAATATTTTAAATATTTTAAATGTTAATTATTGTAATATTGTAATATTTTAATATTTAATAAGAATTATTGTGATTAGACGGACAAAATTTAATATATACTTAATATATCACAACATGACGCAACTTTACCATCTTATTAATACGATACAAAAACACACACAGAGAAGTTTTCCATGAAAGCTGGTTAAGAATTGCACTGAGAAAACTATGCAGGCGTAAATATTCGTGTCAATCACCAGGAATAAAAAAAACGTGACAAAGTAAAATGTTACGGACGAACAGGGACAATCTTTTTGGCGGATAAGTTTACGAAATAATTTATAATTAAAGAATTTATTTCACTTATTAACCAAAACACCTTTCGCTGCTTTTAAACCTGTTATATCGACCGTACAAATTGTATGTTACAAGCAGTTTACAGCCTCCTTTTCTGGATTGACCTTTTCGTCCTGTCACTACAAAAAAAAAGGTGTCTCTCCTGTTTCTGCCTTTGATGTGTCTGATTAAACGATTTTCACTTTTCAATGGGCTTTCACGCGCTATATGAAACAGTGAACGAGGAAAGGTGATCAATGCAAACGTCACTGTTGATTATGAAAAACGTAGGTGACAGTGACGAGTCCTTAAGACTTAACATCATAAAAACTAACTTGCTCGCATCATTTTGAAATTCTGCTTTTATTATCCATCATAATTCATCAAAGCCATTACGAACGTGTGAAAGTCACTTTAATAGAAAAAAAAAGTAGGTATCGAAAGGAACAGACACTGAATCAAGCTGCAATGATCACAAGAGACAACTTAACTTAACTTCGATTAAAACTGAAGTTGATAACTAGACTTAAAACAAAAATACAGCCTACTAATAATCTGTACATATGCACTAAACACCAGTTATAAAAAGCTGAAAATATTTTTAGTTCGAAATAAATACAGCTGTTCGATTTAAAATTAATTTTAAAATATCATTAAGTCTGTCCGTATCTAGATAGTTAGCTTTAAACTCAATTTCCGCATCAAAACAGAGCAAGGGAGAGACAATTTTATAATTAAGCCACCCAATTAAAATTCCATCAAGACGACGACCAAGACCTAGGAGGAGTTAATCAAAATTTTAAGACGGAATGTAACTTGAACGAAAGACTTTATAGAAAATGGACTGTTGATGAGAGTGATATGATGTTCTACGGCGTAATCAACACACGATGGGCTAAAAGAGGTCCAGAATCGGTTCTAATATTTGGCACAAGTCTGGTGTCATGTGAAACAGAAATGATCAATAGCATTTAATGTCGAAACTTAAATATTATTTCATGGTACAGTATCTGGATTCAAAGGTAGGTGTTTTACGTAGTAAAATTTTCAAATATGTTGAATAATTCTTGACAGTAAGACGTTCCCACTACGTGAAACATTAGACCAACGGCAAGGATCTTTAAACAGTGCGATCACATAAATTTTGTTTGCCTGAGAAAAAAGACGGAAATTGCTTCGGTTAACTGTGCCCTAAAAACGCAACGATGTCCTTCAAATAATAAGTTGAGAAGAAGTCACTATTATGAAACTTAAAATCATTAACATTTTATTTAAATCGATAGATTTTTAAGTAAAACTTTCAAGCCTCATGACTTAAAGGCGTGGCATCACAGACAGGGAAGAGGTCGCTCAACCAGGTCCAACAAAGATTTCATCTTACTTTTTTTTTCAATCCTCCAAAACGCAATGATTTTTCAAGACTTTTACTAACTTTGCAAAAATCGATAGATAAAGTCAAAAACAAACATCATCACTGCCAAAGTCATTCAGAAGAAATGTTAGTAGCTACAACTGTCCCTGCCTTGTGGCCCGCGAGCAGCGCATGTGGCCTCAGGTCTCGAAAAGTTTGGGAAGCCCTGTCTTAGAGAACAGGATGAAATAGGATCATGAATCTTATACTAATTCAAATTAATTTCTTTTATACAAAATGCATGCTGTCCTCATTATCCCTGTCACACAAACACCACATCTGCTACTCTTAATGGTTCTCAAGTCGGTATTGAGTCCCAAATTTTGAATGGTTTTTCTACAGCAGGTCCAAGTTTCATAAGGCCTCACGCACGGACTCGTGGCCAACGCTCTGCAGGTCGTCGACTGTCTTGCAGTACCAATGCTCTCTACCGCTGGTCTTTCCGCCGGGGTAAATAGCGCTGTTGTCCTCTGGGGAAGCCACTCCACCATCACGACGCCCTCCGTGTCCCAGAAGACCATGCCAGCGAAAGGAGTTGTCCGAAATTTCTTGGGTCGAGGACTTCCATCATGTTTCCACTGCATTGATCCCCTAACAGAGACGTCCTGCAGAGGTTCCGCGAGTCGATACGTACTACCCCACGAGACTAGTGTCCGGACCCCATCAGGACGTTGCCAGAAAGATGACAACGGTACAGTGACCTCAGTGGGGAATATGTAGAGTGCCTTTCGCACATTACTGAACACCACACACAAGAAAAATGAAGTTGGGGGAGGGGACAATATTAAAAAGGATCACAGATAAATGGGCTCTGGAAATGCGAGTTGGGTTTATTTGACTCCGTATAGGTACCGATAAATGACGAAAAATTCTTTATCAACAACGCGAAGATTAGTTTCTCAACAAAGGATCTGCTACGTGGAAATAGTTAAAGATCATTTTTAAGATTCGTTATGTTACAGCAATGGAGAAATGCCGAAGAGATAAATAATGATTATCAAAACTGTTGAAAACAGACGAATAGATAAATGGTCATTCAGTATCAATCACAAAAAACAGATACAGCAAGACTTAATCAAAGAAACATAACACCACATGACTCTGAAGACGTATTTTCATTTGTGCTGCAGAAGTGTTTGTATAAATCATTAAAACTGTCGGGTCTTTTAAAACAAAAGTCACTTACGTGCATTAAAAGATTTTACTTATTTCGTTAAGACGCATTTTCTGTCATGAAAATATTTGCTTCTTAACTATATATGAGGATCTGCAATCAGTTCACTTGTACACTTACCAATCACTTTAAAATCGACGTCGCTTTGCGATGAAATACAGATTCAGGACATCCCTGCAACAAAACAACGCCCAATTTTATGTTAAACTGCATAATGAGCGAGACAGTTTCATGTAAAGAAAATGTAACTTTGCAGATTACTGAACTGTTCTTGCGCCGTACAGTCCGAAAGAAGAATTTTACCAACGTTTCGGAGGTACTTACTGCCTCCATCATTAGGGCGATGATTAAAAGGCTATGAAAAGAAAATCCGGTTCGAGGCTACTCAAAAGGATGTCCATGTTCTGTTCAAACTATCCGTTTCGATCCTCGTAATACAACACGATGTCATTAAATTAGGTTTTTTTTTAAAATTTATTCGCAAAATGATACCAAAACAATGTCTTTATTTCCACCACTGAATGTGTGTACATCTTCTTGGGACACGCTGTACACGGAAGGAAATTTTGTTAGGCCTATCGACTTCCAGTAAAATGGATTTTTTTTTCCCTTTCCAGGTAACATCCTCGCTTGTGGGTAAGTATCCCAGCGCTATGGATCGTGGGAGCACACGAAAGCACCCACTGGTAAGGCAACTCACGGCATCCTACTTCATATTCGGACCGGTATTGATCTCCCCGTTGTTTTAGCAGCGCACATTCGCACCGTTCTGACCTCCACGTCGTGTTCCTCTGCCCGTAATCGAACAGATAATGGCTCTGGTATCGTTGGCTTGATGGCATTTACTTTTTACATCTTTTCCAGACACAAAACACGTATTCAGGTGGTTTAAGGGACGCTGTCAGTGGCTCAGACCACAGAGCTGAGATGATTGGATGAATAATGAACTGGAAAGGAATTTAAGGTAGTATCCCGGTATTTGTTTTAGAGGTTTGCTGAAAATCGCGATAAACTCAGCTTCGATATTCTGGGCGAGATTTGAACCCAGGACCGTCCGAAGCAGGAATGTAAAGAACTCGGCAGTGACGTTATGTCAACCTATGAAAAAATGACAAATATTTGGTTCGTGCAAATACATAACTTACTCACGCCTCGAGAAGGCAAAGGATATGGAAAGTCTATGTCGCATCTGGAAACAGTCTAAATACAGAAGATAGAAGAAATACCTTTCAATTCCAACCAGGGATAAAACCTTTTTACTGGCCCATATAACAAAAATATAGTCATAAGAGGGGCAAAATATATTATTCTCAGGTCACTAACATCATCTCCACATGAGAAAATTGTGTAAAAGCTCTCACTCATATAAGTCTAGTTTTATTAATAGCTAACTTGCATATAAAGTAGTGCTAAAAATACAGACTGACCCTTGGCAGCCACATTGAACTAACCTAAACACGATAATGTTAATTTTCCACTTTTGCTAACTTATATCTTTGAGAAAAGTTTGGAACACGGTTAATAAATATTTCATATTTGTTGCGCAACTCTTATGACACTTATGTAAAAAAACAAGACAGAAACGACAAATTAGCAAGAGTGTAAGTACACGTCTTTGGCTCTGATGCGACAGCTGGACTGTATGAAGTAAGTAACTAAAATTCTGGAGCGTTATTTAAATATAAACAGCGACAAATATATTTAGATACTAAGATTCCAGCTGCCATTTACGAGAAGACAGATGAACTTTTATGTTAACTTTATGATATGTTTCTTCTCACTGGAAAATTCATTACAAGTGAATAAAATTTATTTAAACTCCATAGATCTTTGTAGGCCTAAGCCAAGAATGTAGAATATGTCATAGAACAAATTAATTAATACAAATATTAATTACATAGTTATGGCAGTAATTTACAATCAACTAGAGTATTACTGAAAAAAATAAATACACAAAGAAGCTTAACCACAGCTGAGAATTTTTGGTTGAAGTAAATTCTTCTATGGACGAGTGAGATAAGAGATACTCTTTTAGTGCTGGATTAAACTTCTTCATATCGTGATTCAGATTTTTTATAGTGGGTGGAAGATTAAAAATGATAATATATGCTATATATCTACAAGTTAAACCAAAAATAAAGTTGAATAGATTACTGAATAGAAACAATATCTACAACGAGGCTTTAAAAAGGCCAATATATTTACATTTAAACCTCAACATATATTTTTAATTTTCTTCTTACATCCATCATGTTTTAATTTATCCATGTCCAGATAAAATCATGACACAAAATTATTTAAACCAGCAGCAAAAGGTTATCTTTTATCTCACTTCTTCTACTGTATAAAAGAAATTACTTCAATTGGAAATTATTAAATACTATAAATACTTATGTAAGTAGTTATAATAAGTACGCAATTATAATTCTGTTCTGGTTCCACGTCCTTGGCTTATACTATTTAAGATCTATGGAATATAAATAAAATCAAATTCTAATTTATAAATTTTAAAAAATTGTAATGAATCCTACTGATGGATGAGGGGAAATTATATATATATAAATGATCGCAACAGTTTCTTGAAATATACCATAAGTCTGATAAGTTTCATAAAAAGTTTGAGGAAATGACTGATGTTGAAATAATTATAAATTGTAACTGGATGGAATGAGGAATGAAGCAATCATGACCCAATGTGCAGTACTATCCTATCATCAATGCAAAATCAGGTCAGGTTTCAACCCACAGACTTTCACATGCTAATGCAACTAATACAGGAAACTCCTTGCTTGAGAAAATTGAAAATGACCCAACCTTTGTAAAGGTCTTTTGCCTTTAACTGTATGTTGTGTAACTTTATGACTTATTCGACATCCTACTGTCATTCTAAATGCGTATTAATATGCATGTAATACACAACATCACATCCAGATTATTCAGTACTTATTCACCGATGTCCTTACTTCAGCACATAATCACATATTTACTCAATTATTAAGTTCAGTTCTCAACACAGACTTGTGTCTGCCTCGCACTGGGTTTTGTGGTCCAAAGCTCCAATACAAGTATGTTCAGTGACACTATTCACATGAAAATATAATTACTTCATTAACACTAAAATGTAGACAGGAAGATATTAATTGTACAACTGCAGAAATATGTATACAGATTTGGGTGACTGCCTTAATAACATTCAGAGACTGAGGTATGTTAGGGATATGCTATTTCACTAAAGAATACTTTCACTGGGTGTAAGTGATGAAATTCCAAAACTGCAAAATATTAAACACATTCATCTTCATTTACAAATAGGACAATGTTTCGAATTAAATCGTTTAGTTTCACACTAGTTTCTTCACGTTTCGTAACACATCATGGTGGATGATATTGATATACTACAATAATAAAATCACACAGATCGGTAAATAGTGAATTCATTAACATAACCTTTAAAACTGCATAAAATACACGTCAGCGTAAGAATTAAACATTTAACAGTGTACGAAAAGTTAAACAGGATATAAATACAGTAAACAATAGTCTATAACGCACAGCTGGTGTAATATCATCTATCGAATGATACAAATAACAAAAAAAACTAATAAGGAACAAGGTGAAGTGTCCATGTCAGTCTCTGTACACCTGTGCATATTTTAGCTTACCTGGTAATTTCAAGCCCCAAAATTAGTAAACAGCGTCAACAAACTTGTCTATTGATTTGAAATTTTTAATCCTATCGTAGTCACAATTTAAAGAAATACTATGATATAATATGACAAATTTATATATCTAACCCCGACACACAATAGCCGATTTTCTATGGGATATTCGATACAAAACATACACACCTCCCACGCATGCGCTGTGCCTATTTGTGTGCCGTTTAGCACGCATTGGCCATCTAGTGTCATTCCTGAAATTAATATGTCGAGAGATCACATCTTGTATTCTGTATAGATGTCTCCCTCATTGGTATCGATTTCTGTACCCTGAGAGTCGAACGATATGGTCGAAATGCAGGTCTTATTCCACTATCTAATCGACCAATGGTTTTATCGTCTGGGTCGCGACCCAAAATCGGGTTTGCGGTGCTAATTACAGGATCCCAGTAAAATTTGATATTTTAGAATACCGTTTTACTGCAAGAAGGCCCGTCTTATAAATAGTCCTGGGCAATGGTGACAGATCCAATCGCGAGGCCCTGGGCGAAATTGATAACCAAGACTAAAAAAAGAGAAAGAGAGGGTGAAAAACAAGTCTAATATGCATAATATGAACATACGAACCAAAATAATACCACTAGTTAGGCACTCATTGTACGTCAATGTTGACAATACAAGATACCAACAATTGCCAATTACTCATAAACGTTAAAAGATGTAATGATATCAGCGAAAAGTACACAATCAATCTACTGTCAACAATATATTTTCATGGAAGGCATTTATAACTTATAGTTTGCTGTATGCGGACTTTTATCGAAAACTTTCTGTTCCTTCTTTATTCTTGTCAGTCTCAGATAATCTATAAGGCAAACTACGGCAACAATATGAGAAGAAATGGCAATTCGGACACATACAAGCACAGTGTGAGGTACACGAGGCCCTGGCATAACGTCAATTTCACCCAGCACCTTCGCTACCAATTTAATCTTCCATGGAGTCAAATGGCGTATACGGCTCTTTTTCAAAATCACAGCCCAAATCGTAAAAGGTAAAGATACTCCTGATGACGCGTCATACCATGAGGACATGGTGGAGTGACCCTCGTTGTGGTTTCTTACCCCGGAGGAAGCTGGTTGGACGCCAGCCCTAGATGGCAGCAAGTACATCATTACAGACCTATAACTGGCGTCGCGTTTGCGCGCGCACAAAACACGTCATTGAGCGACGCCTGGCGTAACACGTATATGTTTCCATTTGACATAAATAGTAGCAGTGTTGTTCTGTATAGGTCTGGTTCAAGTTGAGTTCTGATCAATTTCACATCTTGAGAAAATATAATGTAACAGCGACCCTCACCTACAATGTTCGTGTGGTGACTGCAGGTGTATAAGAGACGTCGTCAAATGGTACCGAATTTAGATCAGCTTATTTTGTGAAATTTAAAGTCCTTTTCAGACCACTGCAGACTTAAATGCAATGAAAATATTGAACTAAAACAGTAATAATCCACTGTGTTGGGTGTGACTGGTTTCCTTGAGAGAGCAACAGAATTGGGATCAACAGGGGTTAATAACTCAGTTCGTCTTAATATTTCATCCCAGCTCTAATCTTACTGAATTTGTTGTCGACTAACAGAGCTACCGATAACGCCTGCAACACGAAATCACTTTGTTTACAGATTTTAACAACTGATATTTGTGGCTTTGCTTCATAACAATTTAACAGACATGAGTGACCTTGCAGAGAATGGTTTAATATCAACAATTCTCCCCGAAGTGTGTTACCCAAGTCTTAATGCAACAGCAGGACTTGTTTCAACACCTATGAGCGAATTTTTGGCAGATGAGGAAGCAGCATCAACCCGTCCACTTCTCACCCCATCACCACCTGCAGAATTTGACCACCCCCTCTCCATAACTCCATCTACTGGTAAGAGTACATACTAAATTTCATTATATATATATTATTTATTTTATTGCCTCTTCTTCTCACCGCTTGGCACTTCACTCCACTCTACCAATAAGATAATTCGCATCTTATTGCCTGCTCTGTGAAAATGTGGACTACTTAGTGGTTTCACGGACTGTGACACAGTGTAGTCTTGTAGATGGTCACCAGCATTTCAGAGGAATCTATCACCTGTATCTTCAGGATATAATTCTACTTTGAATACGGTGGCCAAACAAATATTAACACATAATTTAATTCCTTAGGTTTAGTAAGTTCTGTGTAGTTATTTTCAAAACTCTTCAGTTGTTTAACACACAGATTTATTTGTAATACATGAAGATGTTTTAAATATAAATTGTTGTAAGATTATATGAAATGTAATTTATCAAAAATTATGTGTTACTGAGAAAGGTACATCTTGTTAGAGCCCAGTCCCTTTATTTTATGTCATATTAAGTCATTCGTATCTGATATTCTTCTTAATATTATCAGATTTTAAAATTATTCTTTTGCAGGAATGGCTTATGAGAGACAGATCAGTCCCACAAGCATTGATGAACTGTCCAGCCTGCCAGGTTTGAATTGTGATGCTACACTTGGTTTTGTTGGACTGACAGCCACTGACATGCACCCTAATGAGCACAACATTATTCATCACAATGACGGTAAACACCTCTGGATTACCCCATCTATTACCTCAATTTTGTTTGTTTCTCCTGCCATTCATTACAACATTCTTACAGTCAATAACTTGTATACTGCAATCAGTTAAGTACATGGCTGTGAGCTAGACAATTGGGGTTTGATTCCTAGCCAGAGCATGATTTTGTCTTCACGACCTCATTTAGACTAGCTCTGGTACCAAATTTGTTCTCCAAAGCAATGGCAAAAGCTGAGGTCTATAATTCATTAATCTTCACCTCTATACCCCTAATTTGTTTTTATTGTACAGTGCTTAAGTACAAGAAAAACATTTTTTTATCAGCCCAAAGAACCATCTCCTGGTCTTGCTCTTCCGATGTCTTTCCTTTTATTACAATACTCCTCTGACCAAAACCTTACATAACCTCCAAATCCCCACCGCTGCAGTTATTTTATAATGAAATCTTTCGCCCCTGCCAAGTATCATAATTCTGAGAGACCCTTTTAAACAAAAGTTTAGTCCAGGAGATACATAAAGAATCGTTCACACAAGAGTATCAAATATAGCCACGTAGTTTGTAGTACCCTTTAACATTGAAGTGTCTTTTGATTTTAGAGGTACAACAGGAATTCATTCCAACTAGAAGCGTCCAGAGTGTGATGGAATCGTCATCCTCAAGTAGTTCCGTCATGCAGGAGCCCACCGTGTGCGCACAGCTGCTCAGTTCACATCACTACCAACATCTAACCAAAGCTAGTGATGTAGACCCATTTGCATGCCAGGTAATCAAACGCTTCCTAACACATTAACTGTTTAACAAGTAAACCATAAATACATTTTTAGTTTCTTGTTGCTTCCTCCCCATGAATCATTAATTCCTCATTATGACATTTAATGGTTCATGTTTTATGAAACTGTCAGTTCACGAATATCATGCATTATTGTTAACTTTTAAAACTACTGGTCATTCAGAACTGAAACATAACCCAACAAATCTTTTAAAAAGTTTTCACTGTTGAAATGTTCAGCGTATTACCTCAAAAATAATGTGACATTGGTCCATAACCTCAAAAGCAGACACTAGTCCAGTTATGTAAGATACATGCAAAGCAACTAACATTTTTTAATGAAAATCATGCCAACTTTATTTTTAGGAAAACGGAGGTAAGCCTCCTCTAACAGGACTGCAACTTGCAGTTCGTAAATCGCCAGATGACTTCTGCTTTATGAGCTGGAATTGGCCATTGATTCGTAAATTCAGCTTCTGGAGTGCTGTTTCTCTGCTGATGGCATGTGTGTGCATCGTTATCACATTAATAGCTCGTCTTCCAACAGACTGCAAGCCGCACCATGCTTGGTGGCAAGGGACTATATTTTATGAAGTATTTCCTGCATCTTTCAAGGTAAAATAAAATGTGTAACTGACTTACGTGCCAAATGTGAATTCTGGTGTTTATGACTGCTAAGTCTCACAAGTTATTGATATGAAAATCATAAATTTTGAACAAACTTTCTGCTACGATATTCACTGACTAAGGATATCCAAAGTCTAATTTGCACAAATGCATAATTTCACTCTCAGGAACGAAGTGAAATTGAAAAATACGAGAATAAAATATAACACAGAATCATCTCGCTCATGTTTTTGCGCCCTCTTCTCCGTGTAAAATAATTTTTAAACTAACAGATGGAGTTTCATGAACTTAGTTTTATCCTGCTGCTAGAAACCAGTACAATTTTAATTTTCTTTTGAAACTTAGGCTCCAGAGTCTAGATAAGGATTAAGGTTATAAAATCCAGTTCTTGTCTATGTCGCTATGCTACTGATAATTGTAATTTATTTCAGGATGATAATTCAGATGGGATTGGTGATCTCCGAGGCCTTGGTAAACAGGCATTTTATTTTACTTCCTTGGGAGTTAAAGTTGTGCGATTGAACTCAATATTTCATGCAGATTATTATCCTGAGGGTTATGAAGACGTTCAGAATTTGACAGAGATTTCACCTGTCCTTGGAAATATGAAAGATTTTAATTTTGCTATAAACACGTTGCACAAACATAACATTTCTGTTGTGCTAGATTTTCCATTGAGTCCATTTATAGAACAACTGCGCTTAACTGAGAAGGAAGTGCCGGCAGAAACAGACGTTTCTGTTAAAGAAACCAGTTGGCCTGTTCACACGGATTCAACGACTGAAGATAAAACGGGGAGGAACATAAATGTAGAAGCATCAAACAGAATAAACACAAAGCAAATCCACAACGATAATATTGTTACTAATGCAATAAGCTTTTGGTTAACAAATGGAGTAGATGGGATTTATTTAAAAGGTTTGGAGTGTTTAGTATCTGAGCCCAACTTTGCATCACTGATGCAAGAATGGAGAAGAATTACTAAAAGTTTTAACAAAGGATTTGGTCATGAGAAGATTGTAATGTGTAGTATGGATGTTATAAATGCACTAGACCCTGAAGATGATTCCAGAAAAGTTGAAGCAGTTCTACAAAATATAGATCTCATCGATGTTAGACTGGATATTGTTAGTAATGGAACTCGAGGCTTAAAGACTCAAGTGGACAAAGTGGTAAAAGGAATACTTTTTAGCAAGCCAGGCTATCCGTGGATTCACTGGCATATGGGTAGCATCGGTACGAAGCGACTAGCATCGCAGTTACCCACTGCAAATGCTAGTCTTGCCGCAGTTGCACTTGAAATGATACTTCCTGGCACACCATCCATTTTCTATGGGGATGAAGTAGGTCTTGAAGAGCTGAAAGATCCAGAGGGAGAGGTAATCTGTTATGTTCACTTAGCTAAGATGATTTTATTTAATAACAGAAAATCTTTTAATGCTCACAAATTTTGGTAGTATAAAATTATTTTTATGGCAAGTATCTTACATACTTAGTCAAAATTGTGGGTAAAGTCTTCCCTGGTACTTATTAAGCACACCATGAAAACATATGGGGTATTGCCCTCCAGTACCTACTGGATAGCAGGTTGACCTGGAATCTGTGGTTCTTCAGTTTTTCCGTCAGTATCATTCCACCAAAGCTTTTATTCCTAATATAATGCTTTGTTTATCGGAAAATTTGGTGCTGGAAATATTAATATTAACTGTTCATCTATTGTAGATGAATGACCTAAAGCATATTCATCACTTGTCACCATTGCAATGGCCGGCCCAGCATCCAGAACTTCGATTCACTCTACCACATATTTTGCCGTGGCTTCCTTTATCTAGCGTCTCATCAAATGTTGCAGCTGGGCACGAAACAATTGTACAGACAATTTCCAAACTCCGAGAAGATACACCATCCATTTATATGGATGGAGTTTATAAAGATAATGAAAAATTACCGAACTATGAAATCAGGTATGCTCACATAATCCACATTACTTTTCAAATCAGTGTGCACCTAATGACATACACGAGTCAGGATAATTTTATATATGATATATATAAAAAAATATACACAAATATAGAAATCAAAGACCCAGTTTTACAAGAACATCAGTCTTATTAGTATACTCGTCACAGAAATTATAACCATTGCTTGCTACTTTTAAAACTTACCGCAATATTTCAAAATATTTCTTACATATTGTTTCTAGAACAGTGGATAACAACATCGTGACTGTCGAACGTTCCTACCCTCGCCGCCATTCATATGTGGTTGTGAGTAACTTCGGCAGTCAAACGCAAACAAAGGATCTCTCTTCTATTTATTATGGAGGTGAAGTTGTGGCTGATCTGCAAGGGAGAGTTGGACGCTACTTGACTTTCCATGCTCTGACATTGTCTGCTGGAGAGTTCATAATTATAAAGTTAGATAAGTAGGATTGCATTGCATTGCTTGCATTTGCATACATACAGTTTATTTGAAGCTGTTCTTCATTTGCTGTGGATCATTTACAATAAATCCATAAATTATTTCATTTTATCTGTCCATCCTCCAGTTGTTTTCAATTCACTGGTATTAGTAAATATCACTCCACAAGCATTTCTGCCAACAGCACTTCGACTGTTTCAGATGCCAGTAGTATATTGATGACTGTTTCCTTATGTATTTATTTTTATGCTAAAATCAAAGGGCATGTTTGCACAGCCAATGAAGAAAGCTACGAGGCCAAGAGCAGCCCAAACTTTAGACATGAAACTGAAAATTTATGATTATTAAGCTCGAAAATGGGACGTCATTACAAATGTGGAAGCTAATCTTCGCTGATACAAGGAAGTCCTTGTTGAAATGAAGAAAGTTAGAATCCAACCAACTTTAGATTCTTTTTTCAAAAAGATGGAATTATTCACAGCCCTCAAATTCTGCACTTAAAATTTCTGTAATAAAATTATTAAAATATTAAACACTTTTTTAACATTTAATTCTATGCATATATATATATATATAAAATATGTATCTACTTAATAAATTGTTACTGAACTAGTATAAATGTTCATTTACCCAAAATATGGTGCTCAATTATATGATTTCCCTGGAACAAACTTGTCATTATAACAAACCAATTAACGACAGATACCGAGGGTTTACTGCACTTTCATAAACCTGCTTAGTCTTCCTTATTTACATTCAGAATTACGTAATTAAAATATGTAAATTTTATACTATATTAATATTAAATGTGAATACTGCATCAAGTGAAAGAAAGCTATGTTACCAGTATTTCAAATAAATATACTGCCTCCATCATCAGGAGAATTTCTATGTAAGTAAATGATCTATATAGGCTACATAGCTCTCAGAATTGAATTACAGAGAGGACTCAAAGATGCTCAGCTTGAGATAATGAGTTTAAATTATAGACACCCATATGATATTCATGAATTGCTATTATGCCATAAAACCAAATTTTAGATACTATTCATCAGATGGAAATTTTGGCCAATATCCGCTCTTGAACTTTGGGACACAGCACAGGGTCTAGTGATGGTGTAGATCAGTGGTCCCCAACGCGGTGCTCACAGGCGCCAAAGCACCCGCCAAGGCTTCTTTTGGGTGCCCGCGTTGATACAGAAAGAGGTTATGCTGAATAATGAAGGCCGTTCAACCATGAACAGTATAAAATCAAAGCGCATATCTCGACTTGACGATTGTTTGCGAGCAGCAACATCATCCTACACTCCCAAATTTTAAAAACTGGCCGATGAAATGCAGTGCCAAACATCACACTAACTTCCCACTTGAATAATAATAATTGTACTTATAAAAGTACGTATTTTTGATCGCGTGGTTTCTCGTATCATTAAACGTCGTGTTGTTTTGCGTATTATTTGGTGCCTATATCTTATTTGTCCAGAGAAAATAAAATATGGCTTTGTTAATTGGTTGGTGCCCGCCACGATCTCATAAACTCTCAAATGTGCCCATAGGCACAAAAAGTTTGGGGGCCACTGGTGTAGATAATACTGCCTCCATCAAGAAGTGCCTCTGAAACGCTGGTAACTTACACCAGACTATATGGTGCATCATCGAAGAAGACCTTTCCATCAGCGGTTTGCATTAGAAGGCAAAATCTTCTATGAGACCACTGAAAATTCTGACATTTTTACATACATTCCTGTAAGAAACATTCATATAGACAGAAAATCACTTCTTTAAAATATTTTTAATAAGTAGATAATAATGTTGAATGTGGTAATGTATGTACAGTGAGATGACAGGTATCTTACACATGCAACTTGTTCCACTTAGACCCATTTAGACACATTATAACAAAAGAAATATTAAAAACATGATTACATAACTAAGACACTGGACATGCACTAGTGAACACAAAGTATCAGTAATTAATCTGCATCAAAAGATAAAAAAAGTTAATATTTTCTCATAAATATCATATTGTATAACAGTTCTTTTGGTCCAAGTGCTCGCAAAATCAAATAGTTGATACAAAATTTGGGATGTTTAATAGTTATTTTTACAAGGCTGTGACAACAAGAAATTTATCTTTTATAAGTAACTGAACACTTTATATAGGAAGGTACATAACTAACAATCATTTCTTAATGCCTCTTAAAACAGAAACAGATCAGATATATCATACCGTCATACAAAATTAAGTACGCACTAACACCTAGCTTATTTCACATTAATTGTCTGTATGGATAAAACTGTATAGCGGCAAAATTACGATTAAAAATATAAAGTTGAGCAATTGATATTTCTTACAATGGGGAAAAATAACACAAAACATAAAAAAACAAGATTTACATACATATTTGACACTACATTATATATTCTAAACCAAGATTATGGGAAACAGAAAATGGCACCCTGAGAATCAGAAGCTTGCAAAGCTTCAGGTTTAACAGATCATGTTAGTTCAGATAAAAGTTGAGGCATTTAATAAATGAGGGTCATTAATATACAAATAGTGTCTCAACATATGGCGTTTCCATTAATTGGCACATAAGGGTTTAAAACAGCTAAGAGTGCTAATTATAACTAAGTACCTCGGATTCAATCTTTGATTCATTTAGCAATTATAAAAAATGTAAGCATGCCGACAGATTTCTGTACTACAAAGGCAACTAGTGCTTACTAATACGATATCAAAATCAGCAGCACAAATGATGGAAATAAATCAAGAGCCAAAATTTCGTTCATATAAATTCTGATACTTCTATCTTCTATATACAAAATTTGTATTATATATTTATTTTGTCTATTATAGTATCCAGGATATATAAGAAATTCCGACTCAAACTCTACTAAATAACAACACTTAGCTGGCATAAAATTTACTCATATACTAACAGCATGAATAGTTACTACCTGATAGGGCTGTATCTGCAGTTGTCAACTTCCTAAATCACCCCTCTCCCCCCTCAAAATACCAGTTACAAAAATGTCACACACCATTCTTTTGTTTCTTTAAGGTGACATCCAATAAATAATAATTTAAATATTTTTTTGATTTCAGTTTAAAAAATTTACTTCTGTGATACCGTATTCAGTATTTTAACTTCATAATTTATACACCAGGTGTTTACACTACACAAAACTTCAGCCTGTATGTGAGCACCATAGTGCCTTAAAGGCTAATCCACCCCCTGAGAATGATTACGTTATAATGTGGTCCTTAGAAAATAACAGGGTCACTCAGAAATAAATTCCCAACAGTTCTTGAAAAGGAAGTCTGGAACGGGATCTTCTTTTTACAGGTACAGTAAAAGAAGACCATTTGCGGTCTGGCCGAAAAGTTCCAAGATTCAAATAAACAATAAATATACGCGTGACTCTCGTTTAATATACATAGTGCCATAATAAAGTTTCAGAGTATTACTTGCAGACTGCCTTACAGAATTTTCTATATCTCCTATTATTTTGCCTTTACTAAGAAATAAATCTGACAAAATATTTCACATATTGTTCTAATAGTTTACATTCAGCAGAATATTCTTCTACTAAGAAAATATATATATAACATATCTTTTAATAAATGGCAGCTGGATATGTCGGTGGGTTACTGTACCTAATATGCCTGCAACAAAGGAACACAAAGACTGCGCCTGAGAAAGTAACTGGGAATTTTAATATTACATTTTAAATTAATCTTAAGAACGTATTATCGAATGGAATTCCTACAATTTAATAAATACATTTCCAGACGACTACTGTAACACATAATTATGAGCTACAAAACAAAAATTTTTATACTTGTATTATTTTAATGTTATATAACATTTTATAACTTTGTGTTATTCTTTCATAACTATGGAGGACGTTATTTTTATACCATTTTGGACATTAAAATAATCCCACGAACTTAATTCCGTCTTTTGATATCTCATCAGAAAAACTGTTCTAAACCATTTCTGGATATTACTGAAGTGAAGCTAACACACACATTCTGTTGCAGTAAAATATCGAATGAAGTAATTTTAAAAGTCGTTAATTAAAATATCAGTCTCCAAAATAACAACTAAGGCTGTACAGTGGCCTCACTGAAGTAACACTACCATACCACTTCATACACCTAACCCATGCAATTCTAATTTTGGCCATGGAAGATGTGTAGCGATTCGGGGCTACTGAGATTTTTCCAGAGTCATCCTATTTTCACCCAGAAAACATTAGGTATTTCTCTCAATGCACGTTTGCCCCAGCAGTTTGTATTCCAGCGCCTACTTCGTAATTCTGTTTGTCTGTGCTCAGTGTCCGCAGAGTAGTCAATTTGACTGGCAGTTTTCAGTTTCACTGACATTTTAAAAAATTATTTGTGTGTGTTTTTCATTCATGATCCAGTCTTTAATTCCCAGTAAAGATCACAGAAACTTCATTTGTGCTGCTTTCAGCCTTTTGGTATCCCTTTCTTTAAAAACACAGTTCTCGTCATATTTCACAGATCCTTTTGTTGCGATTTTATGCATTATTATTGTTTCTGACAATGTATGTCTTAATAATGCAATTTATTCTATTGTGAAATTATAATTTTATTTGCAAGATATCATTTACCTTCTAAACCAAAAGTTTTTTGGACGTTACCGAATGTTTTACTGATAATTTGACATACACCATCTTGATTTAAACTACGCACCAAACAGTCGCATGTTTCTAATATTATTTCTCAAATTACAGAATCATGGAACTATTAGCAAAACAGTGCATATTTAAAACTGTGTTATTTAATTATTAATATTCACTGGTAATACTTTTATATAATATGTTTACAGTCAAGCTTCATATTATGACACTGCTGTCATGTTTATTTATATATAATCATATCCTACAGTTAGTTAACCCTTAATTGGTTTGTTATAAAAGTGATATCAAACTTAAAACAAAGAGTCAAAGTGCATTAAATGCAAACTGAGCTAAATTAGTACCATAATAGCCTCAAAAAATGTGCAAATCTGTAAACTGTCACCATTCACAATCATATTTTTTAGTAACTGTTCACATGATTTAACCGAACACACACAACTGCCCACGACAGCGCGGAACGGATCAGATCTCAAAACTCTGACCATGACGCGCGCAATGCTCGTGTTATCTATATTGTATGAAGCTACCATGAGATAACACATGAAGAAGACTGAAAAATCTTTGCCAATTTCAAATTCCACGTCACTAGCTTTTTAAAATATAAACAGTTAATCTAGCAAGCAATTTTTATAAAACTCTACTACGCGATTATGGTACACGTGGAATGACATGATGCCTGAAATGCATGAAACCATTGTTCACAGGCATCTACGCCTCAAAAGGTCAAGCCACGTGTTCCAAATGAGCTGTATATGCATTTATGTGATAATATGGCACAGGCATGCGAACAGAATTCTGTCACGGTATGATGACATCTCGATGCCGTTGCTTGTTCGTGCTAGTGCTCACTCCTAATTTGTTAACGCTAACCACAGACTGGCCACTTTTCGCTGTTGCGGAACTGTTTATGTTGGCATGTGTCATTTTCATTACGTCCTGGTGATGAGATGGATGTATGTGCGTACTTGTAGAAACTTTTCTCTGAGGCTTTGATATCTGAGTGGTAGACAAACCTGACACAGGATACTTGTGTTTACTGCTACTATATGAAGAGTGTTTGTTTCCTGATGAAGATAATGATTTGTGTGCCAACAAGGAAGGCAAAAGTGTAGTTCTCTGTGGCTTACTAGTTCCACTATTGTTATCTACATTTGCTGTATTATCTGAAACTGAAACTGATGTTTTCCCCTCCAGGCTCAATAAACCAACTCTGGATCCAGTCTCAACATGCCACGACACAGGTCTTTCGCATCGTCGTCCTCCTCTTCCTTGTTTTCCTCCAGGTCCAGGATGTCGAGGCATAACGAATGCATTTGTCTGTTTGAGAAGAGAACGATCATTGCAGAGAGCAGATATGAGAGGCAAATCCAGATTTTTGCTCTTCTCTCTCAGCGTCCGTATATCCAGCATGCCTTCGCCATCATCATTACCTGCAGGCACCTTTGGAGATACCAAAGACATTGCAGGCTCAAGTTTTGTTGAGATTTTCTCAGTCACCTGTGGAGTACCATGTTGGTTGTTAAAGACAAAAGTACACGATGTAAGATTTGAGGTTTTCACAGCGGTGAGTATGAAGATTTCTGTCTTCTGGGTTGTTGCGCTGTATAGTCTGGTCGATGTTAACCAACATTTCATTGCCCTGATGACGGAGGCAGTATGACTTCTGAAACGTTGGTTAATATCGACCAGACTACACAGCGCAACAACCCAGAAGACAGAAATCTTCAAAAGCACACGAGTATTCAGTGGAAAAAGGAAATGTATATGTTGGGTATTTCTAATTAACAATTATCCTGGGTGTAGAGAATTAATATTACCATCTATTTAAAAAATGAATCAGGTTTATAGAAAACCAAGGAAAGATATGCAATATAAACTTTCTTGTGTAATTCTTATACTTTTTCATCAATATATCTTGCAAAATGTTCATAATGTTATATTAAACTGAATTGCATTATACAGTATATCAGAATCTTAAGTTTCAAACATTTTCTTTTATAAAACTTTAGCTAGTTTGACACACAATACAGAATTATCATAAAATTTGTTGTTATAATTCCAATGTAAGGAAAACAGAAAGTTACATCATTTTTGTATATGCATTGTAGTTAAGATTACCTGTTGATCGTATGGCGGCGGAGGTGGCGGTGGTGGTAATCGTCGGTATTTGGGTCTTTCCAACAAGGACTGCCCATTATTATTAGGCTTCTCATATGAGTTAAGGATGTTGTCATCAGACTGCGCTCTTCCAAATCCACCAAGCGGGGGATTTGACGTAGAAGGGAGAAGCTTTGACACACTTAAGTGAAGCAGATCAGCAGCACTGGAAGACAAGGGCGGGACTGCGGGTTCATATCGCAGGCTCCTCGATGATGACGCATATAACGTGCCAGCAGAGTACAGGGGGGAAGCAGGGGAGGAGTAGTGACTAGCAGAAAGATAGGATGAAGGTGAAAAACTTGCATATCCAGTTAATGGTTCCACTGATGACAAATTCTGATTGGATGCATACTTAATTGGAGAAGCAGAGGCAGACTGCATACTAGAATTTCCAAATGGAACAGGCAGATACCCACTGGCAACTGCTACATTAGGAGTACTGCGATACATGAAGTGGCTCTTGGGTCCAGCACAATACGAAGGATACGGAGGCGGCGGATATGCCAACTGTTGACAAGGGTAGCGCATGGCAGCAGCATGTGCAATAAGAGAGCCCTGTTTTGCATCCATGTATTCCTGCTTACTGATGGCTGGATCCTTCATTGGGTAGATGACATAGTCAACGTCAGAGTACATCTGTTGCTGGAACTGCTCAATCTGACTTCTTGTCACTTGACTGGTGTACACAGTCGCTAGACTTGGCTGACTGGAGGCGGCTGGAGGAGGGGGAGGTGGCTGTCGTGGGCGAATAACTGGTGGTGGAGGTGGTGGTGAGAACTGGCGTTGGTGATACTGATATGATGATGGTGGTGGCGGTGGCGGTGGTGGTGGCGGCGGTGGCGGTGGATTTGGTGACATAGCAACTGTAGACCGTAGGAATGCAGCTGTTGATTGTGCACTAGCATTAGTTCTAGATGCATGGACATCTAGATAGTTGTTCTTCCCAATGACTGGTACCAATGTCTGTACAGGACGTGGTTTCATCTTTGCGCCTGGGTCTGGCCGGCCAGAGTAACTCACAAATGATGATCCACTGTCAGCTTGGTGTTGGGGCACAACATGAACCCCATGAAGACTTCCAACACTTTTCACATGAGTAGGAGGATGTGTTCTGGTATCCCCTGGTGGATATAATCGCAACTGCTGACTATCTGCTGCTGCCATATTTCCATTGCTGGTAACCTGATATGCTAATGTGGGCGCTGCAAAACTCGGTGCGGCCGTGGATGTTACGAGGCTTGTATGTGCCGTTAAAATGTTGATGTGAGGTTTGGTGGTGATGAACCGAGCATTGGCTTCTTCTACAGGCAGTGAGAGGTTCATCAAAGATGACTGGTGATGAGAAGGTGTTAGTAGGCACGCAGACTGCTGAGCTAGAACGTGGTGTGCAGACTGATTCAACAACTCCTGCTGCTGCTGTGCCAAAATAGCTTGATGTAAGAGTAGTGGCTGCTCTGCTTGAGGCAGAATATGCAAGTTTTGAGAGTGCATATGTTCCAGTGATTTCTGTTGGGAAAGTAAATTCTGTTGGGAAAGAGGTTGTGGAGTGTATGGGGGTGGTGGAGGTGGAGAGATCACATCTTCTACTTCATCTTCAATGCTGAGTGCGGACGATACCAAAGCAGCGGTTGTAACTGTGCAAGCAGTTTTCACAGAAGCTGTGTCCAAAAGTAAGTAGTTCTGATCACTATCTGTTCGTGGGGGCGGAATAGGAGGAGGTGGAAGCGTTACATAGTCACTATCAGAATCCAGCGTGGCACTTACAGTAGCTCTTAATGGATACACTCCACTTGTATGACCACTAGCACTACCACTGCCTCTCCCAACTATTAAGTCTGACAGCTCTTCAGCAGTGAGTGGACTTCTTGGACCTGCTTCTGAAGGATCGCTTCCGTCGCCTCGGAAACTTCCTGACCCACTGACCACAGAACCCGCAATGCTATCACTCCTTGCCCTTACTCTAGTACTAGAGTCTAGTGAAGTTCCCGTGACTGAATAAGCACCTCCTGTGTAGTGACAACTGTCCGAGGTATTGGATATACTATTTGTACTGCACACAGCATAGACACCGCTTGTCTCGGATGAGCAGGCATTGGTTTCTACAGTGTCCGCGGTAGTGCCACAGCTGCTACGAAGGGTGTAAATGCCACTGCTTGTGTGTGCACTCTGCACAGAATAATCCAGTTCTAGTTCTGGGCAGGTGCTTGCCGAATCAGATACTGCGGAGTTCTGTGCAGTGTGGCTGTAACCGAGTTCAAGACTACTACTGGTGCTGGTACGACGTCTCACATCTACAGAGCCGTTACTTGTGACACCACCACCACCACTACTACTAATAGCAAGTGTGGCACCAGCAACCACAACAGTAGAACATGAGCTGGAACACTGACTACCGTCGGTAGTCGCTGGCGTTGCTGCCCCACCTACACCGGTGCTTCCACTTGGAGACTGCTTTTGTGCCGTGATTCCAGTCACTAATGGCGGGGTTGCACTTTCCACATCGCCAACACCTGATTCAATTACAACATGCTCTAACCACAATACAGAACACATTAAAAATTATCTGAAATAGTATAAAGGAATAACACTTCTCGCAAGAGCTCTGTCTGATGAAAAGATAGACGATATGTGTTATATTTTAAATTAACAAACAAAAATTATTATAGGTAAACATCTTCAAACTTCTATGTATATAAATGGACAACGGACAAACCAGTTTGAAAATTTTCTAAACTTTTCTCATAAATTACATTCTTCATGATAATTATATATTATTATATTACATACACACAGAAACTAAGAAATTACGTATGATGGTAATTAATTTATGGCTCAGTTTTACTCTAAAGGTACAAATCATTAGTGAATGATTTGTGAGCCTGAACTGACATCCTTATATGGCTGATATGCTAATTTCCGAAGGGGAAAGAGGAAAAAAACTAAAAATATTACTTAAACATGCCCAAGACAATGAGAATTTGTTGGCTAAAGAAAAAATACCAAGCCTACCAATAATGTCCTTCCATAAAATTAAAAATAAAACTTGTAAGAACATCTTTGTAGGCTGTGTGACTCACCTTTATTGCAATTAGAGCGTGAGGATGAAACAGATGAATCTCTAGCCTGCAGATTATCTGAAGCGTCCCTTAGATGTGCCAGCGCTAGAGATTCAACGGATGGAGCAGGAGGTGAATTAATCATAATTTCAATTTCTAGGTCATCTTCACTTTCATCCAAGCTCTGAACACGGTCAGACACGATGCCAGAAGTGGTGTTAGATGACGTGTTACTGATAACAGATATTCGTTGGTCACTATGATGTCCTTTGTAATTTCCTGAGAGTTTTGCCAGTGACGGAAATTCGGCACCAAGACTCCGAGAGTACATGTAGCAGTCACGGTAGCGTTTCCGTTCTAACAAAATAAATAAAAACACTCATCACTCTAATGTTCAAGGTTATTTAAATTTGACGTAAATGAAAATAAGTTAAATTCAAACAAAACAAAAAAGTACAGATGTTCTGTAAAGTTCATTATTTCAAAGTTTAACAGTGAACATCTTAGAGATCAGTACGATTTGAGGTGTTCATGGCGGTAAGTATGAAGATGGCCGTCTTCTGGGTTGCAGCACCACGCAGTCTGCTAGAAGTTTACCAGGCTAAAAGAAGCCACAACCCAGAAGACAAGTATGATCTTAAAGACCTCTAGAAACATTCTGCACGTTAATCAACTGTTTAAGACTACCTTCTTCCTCTCTATGCCGAACTTCAGATAGGCGGGGCTGGATCGCCATACTGAACTGATGTGTGACCCGGCATAAAAAGAGGAGGTGTTTGCTCTTCTCATCACTGTTGGTGTAGTAGGTGAATTTCTCGCCTGACACAGGCGAGTTGAGTGCTCGGATTTCAAACTTCTTTCTCTACAACAGGAGATGCATTGTACTTAACATACATTAGTTGTTTATTACGGTACCATTTCAATATAGTCTTCAAAAATATCATTGCGGAGTTTATAAGAGTCAAAATACAAAATCCATTAGTTCCAGTTACCATCAGTCAAAAAGTTCTGTCGAACAAAGATCTAAGTGACAAAGTTATGTAGAGTAAACACTATAATGATTCATTCTGAATCTTGATTATAAATATTATGATCAATTTTCCACCAGCAACAGTTATATTACATTCATTTATAATAGTTAAAAAGATATTCACTGATACAGAGCGTAAAAATGCAATAGGTACTACATGAAACATCGACTGGTACACACCGTTATGTTCAGATGCCATGACATAATATACCTCAATATATCTCATGACACAGACAAAACAGATCTGCAATCTCAAGGCTGTGAACCTGCTTACTTGTCACTGGTACATGAGGCGCTGAGATAAATGACACAGGACACGCGGGGAAATGGTTAGGTTAGCCACAGTACAATTGAAAGGCTGCAGATAAGATGCTTCTACTGCAGGAGGAGGCAAACCACAATCTTTTCGAAGATTAGCCTTCAAGAAGAAATTTATTGTGTAAGATTTGAGGTCCCCACTTAATGGTACGTGCACCTTGTCGTGGTGGTGGGGCTTTAGTACCTCAGTGACCCCAAGAGCTACTGGTAGGGCCTCCCTAGCCAGATTGGTCGAGGGTGAGAGGTCAGACTAAGACAGGTACCCTGGTCCTCCAGGTTGGGGGTTGGTCGCAAGGCTAACAACCTTGCACTGTGAAAAGGAATATGTTTCGAAACCTCAATCAAAGCCTCGGACAGACGGACTTAACAGACAAAAGGATGGAAGAGTAGTCTGGTCGATGGTGGAAATCTGCCAGACTACATGGCACAACATCCCAGAAGACAGAAATCTTCAAGAAATTTATTACAGTAAAAGAAAAGTTCCGTTATATCATTAGGTTTGACAAGGATGACCTCTGGGTTCCAGCACACAAAATCAATCACAATCCCAATACAGCTCATGTACTCGTACTCAGAAGTTTGCTTATTACTTCCCCAAAGACGGAATAAGTTAAAATATTGGTAATGCATCTGACACACTTTGAAGGCACCTGATTCCAAATCCCAATTGAAAACAAGTAATCTTAACTGTTTTTTTTTTCTTTCCCCCCCCAGTTCTTACCCCGAATATGAATTTAAAATTGCTCTTGTACATGCTGAGCCATCTACCTAAACTGAACAAAAGTTCAGCCACTCACAGATTATAAACACCCAACAGCTACGACATCTCTCTTTGATCCTGTACTACGTCTATTTCACGACTTTTATAACAAAATAAAGTGATTCTTGCTCCAAAGATTTCCAAAACAAATATAATGCATGTTTCATCACCAGAAACACACAGAGACACTTTGTGATTTTCGTGGCCAGTCACAAGAGCACACGATCGTATTTCACCAAACTTTATTGAATACAAATTTTGTTTGCTTCATTATACTAATTACTATGCCAATATTAAACTAAAATTACTTACATCGAAACATAGCTTGCCGATATTAGTCCACAGGAAACCTGTTAATGACTTCGCAGAATTTTCCTGGAACACAAGAATAAACATTACGAATCGGATTAGTTCGGAGACAGACCACAACAGACTCGTCTCAAGAAAACATCAGGAATCGCCAGAGTAGAAAAAAGTTGCAAGTGCCACACATTACTTACATTAACATAATGAGCATTTATGATGTATTAAAAGTAAATGGAGTGCCATTATGGATAACAAGTCAGGAAATGTATGCATAGTGAACGTGGAGCATGTATCAGGCACAGAACAGAAGAAAAATGGATAAAATATTTTTCAGAAAAACTCATATAAAGAATTTAGCTTGATTAAGATTTAGAAAAACTACATTTTAGATTAGGTCAACATTTGTAATGAAATCCAGAATTACAAAAATCAAACTGCAAAATCCTAGCACTTTAACGCACTTTAGTTTGAGAATCGTGCTAATTTAGAGAACTGCGTTCTAAGTATGTCTGGACAGTGCTCTGAATTTACTGTATCACTTATAAAGAGGCAATCTACCAAAATTGGAGACAGTAATGACAATTCCTGGCAAACTTCCGTCATACATACTTCATATATCTCAATGCCCTTGGCGCAGATGGCGAGCCACACGGAGCCATGGCCAACCTCCTGCTTCTTGTGTTTGAGCCTATACAGATGAGCATTGTGGGTAAGAGGAGACACTTCTGCAGAAGATGCCTCTCGGATGTACTGCAGTTCGGCTTCCGATTTATTGAGTCCGTGGTTCTCCCTGTGCAATGCCGAAAGCGTCTGCACTAACTGCTGGTTCCCAGACACCATCTGAATATCAATCATGTACGCCATTAACATTTCCAATTATTTTCATAACAAAGAACAACTCTCTGCATTCAAATATTTGCTCAAAATTGTTCTGACAACCTTCTCTTCCACCAAAAAATACACGCAAACAAACTTCTTAAAATAAGCCATAGTACTTACTTCTTGGGGAAAATACTCTTCAGGCTTGAAGTAAGTTTCAGCGTGTGTCTCCTCCAAGTAGTCGCCCAGATCGGCTTGAAGTGCGTACCCTGCCAGAAGGTACAACACTTCCTCTGATGAGTTTGAGTGAAGTAACCCCCTCGACTGCACATTGCAACGCAACTGAAGATAGTAGTGGTGCCTCGTAACTTCGTCCCTGAATAAAATAAATTCATAACATTTCACTGTCACTCCTATTTTACAGTCATTGAGTTAGTACGAATAATAAAAAATACTTCGTTTATGGATAAAGTGGCATAAATCACATGTGTGTGTCCTTTAAAATCCATACTACCTGCGTAAAAACGCATCGAATTTTTAGGAAAATTACTTCCATCTTGGTTAAAATGCAGCCTATAGGTCTTTATCACCAAAGACTGTGCCCTTGGGGCCCTTACTAAACACCATGCTTACCAACTGTTGGCAGTAAAGCTCTTAGTGGGTGTATGATGTGTCTCTCCCTGGTGTAATACGAACCTCACCATCACATACACACTTTGAACAATTAAAAGAGGCATACACGTAAACGTTTGTGAGTGAACAGACTAAACCAACAAAGAAACTGGGGGTTAGTGTCAGTCGAGGGTTTGAGAGATAAAAAAATCCACCTTCAGTATGTACTAGTAAGTGGTGAATGCTCTTGTCGGGCTAGTAGTGCGCTGCCAGACCACTAAACTGAAGGAATACAGAAGAAACGTTTTACTACATAACACTACAACAGCATGTTGTTACTATAGTACCTCAGAACTGTCATGTGACTTCTTAATTGGGTTTCACAGCATTTTAATTTCACTACTAGTATTCTGAGCATACAAAATAATATAGTACATGTAAAGGGTGTCTGGGTGTCTTATCTTATATTTTACAGGTACAGTGAGGTAGATTTATAAAAGTCCTGAAGAAATTAAATTAAATACGTACGTCTATGACAGTCTGAAGCACAACTTAACATTCCAGTTAAAACTTTTATGTTATAATATTGATATTCTGCACTGTAGCCAAACATCATTACAGTGCTCATCTAAACACTGAACCAATCAATCAGTCTCTATACCTCTGGTCTTCAAATTAGACACACCAAACAATTAACGTTGGGGCGTATTAACCACTCAGCCCAGTCATCATAAATAGTCACGTGATATCCTCACCTGAGTAATAAAGGGCTGTCCACGTAGAACTGGACACGAAAATAGAACGTGAGTGAAGGTTTCCCGCTTGCGTCCAAGCCCTGCAGAGGAACAAATTAACATTTATGTTGCATATAATATTTATAATAAACCACCAAGATGATGGAGGCAGAAATCACCTATGAAACTTCTGTAAACTTCTATTACACTACGTCGCACAGCATTCCTAAATGTTAGTAATTATCCACATGGTGCTAGAGCCGAGGATCACAATCGATAACATAAAAGCAGGCATGAAGAAACACGCAGTTTATACACGGTAACATATCTTTATTCCAAGTCCCAAGGTAAATGCTTAGGTTGCCAGAAGCAGGTTCTTCGGTACGTACAGCATGAATCACAGTAGAGGCGTGACATAACTTCATGTATCTCTATGGTCGATAGAAATCGATTCTCAAAGATCGAACTGGCTGCGGTTTGTTTACTGAAACAACACGAGAATGCGCCCTGCGGTAGCCTTCTGTCCAACCACTGTTTTTCTCGCAGACTGTGGCAAGAGGCCGCTGCTCGGACCACGCATTAGGAACGACTTAATGTGAGATTCAGACTTTGCAGAGTTGTCTTTAAGTCATCATCACTGGGTAACAGTTCTTTAATCCACTTTGCATTAAAGCGTCTAGCTGATCACTCATCTCCCGAGACATTATCATGTGTGGAGCTTAGTCTCCGGGTCCCTAGACACCTTCTTCGTGGTGAGGTGACTGGTTACAAGGAAAACTGATTTTACAGAAACATTTATTGTCATTACCTGTGAAAACAAAATCTTATCTGTTGTCTTTTACCTAATATATTTTAATTTCCTCAGTAAGGTCGCCGTCATTATTTCAAAAGTAGCAAATTTGTTCACCCCCAACACATCCTGCGGGCAGGGCAGGCTACTGCACTCGCTCCATCGCATTCCATCGTGATCTCAAACCAAACTGTTCCGCAGTTGTACACAGCCTCACCCTAAGTGATTATAGCGTTCCATCCAGTAACGCATATGTTCGGCCTTCATATAAAAATTGCACCGTGTTTCAGTTCCACCTCGCCTAAAGCTAGGAAATATATCGGTTTACTGTTATTCTTCCTACTGCGTAAGCTCAACAAAACTTTAAAACAATAATCCACAAAGCAGACATACTATTACTTACAAAAATTATCATAAAACTGCAACTGTTAAAATGGCGTCTAACCAGTGCCTAAAGGGAAGGCACTGCGGTAAGAACAGAGAAAAGTCACAGAAGATCTTTTGAATAAGAGCCAAAGGATGAGACAAGTCACGTAATTCAATTTACAGAAACACATAACTACGGTTCAAGCGCCAAAATAATTAATTCAAAGCCAGCACCTGGCAGAAAAAGTATGGTTGCTCATTTACTCTACGTAAAAAAGAAAAGCTGCTACAAATCAGAGACGATTCTAGATCTTAATACAGAACTCTGTCCCCTCTAAAGTTCTTTAATAGGAATGAAAGTTGGGAAGGTTCGGTTAGTGTACAAAATGCATCGCAAATAGCTACCCCTGATGACTGAGACAGTATGACCTCCGAAACGTTGGTAAACATCTACCATACTACACGGTGCAACAACCCAGAAGACAGAAATCTTCATTCTCATCGCCCTGATGATGGAGGCAGTATGACCTCCGAAACGTTGGTAAACATCTACCATACTACATGGCGCAACAACCCAGAAGACAGAAATCTTCATAGCCCTGATGATGGAGGCAGTATGACCTCCGAAACGTTGGTAAACATCGACCAGACTACAAAGCGCAACAACCCAGAAGACAGAAATCTTCATAGCCCTGATGATGGAGGCAGTATGACCTCCGAAACGTTGATAAACATCTACCATACTACATGGCGCAACAACCCAGAAGAGAGAAATCTTCATAGCCCTGATGATGGAGGCAGTATGACCTCTGAAACGTTGGTAAACTTCTACCAGACTACACAACGCAACAACCCAGAAGACGGAAATCTTCATACTCGCCGCTGTGAAAACCTCAAATCTTACCTCTACCTTTTATTCGCACGTTGAATAAGATCACTCTGGCTTGAGCCTCGGGTTATAAATCAACAAGAAGTGTTCAGGTTTTTAAATTTTATTTTTAAGAGAATAAGAAAGAAACTGATGGTCTTGAGGTTAGGTTAGGTGAACGCTAAGTAAAACTGAAAGACATTAGTTACAGATTTGCCGGCAGCTCAGTAAGAACTGACTAGTGCAGTGCCTAATCCAAACATACAAAATCCACACCCACGGAAGGATTCTTGTGTAAGAACTTTGACGTTCCTGGATACAGCCTGAGATTTCTATACAAACTTTTGAGACAGTTCACATTCATAGCGCAAGGTCTATTAAATTTGAACATTAAGATCGTTCATTTCTAAAGGGTTCAGACAATGGTGGATAAATATTCTTTGTCTGGACTTTTTCCATCGTCCAGTGACGGAGACTAACTCTATCTGACGGACCCAACTGAGTAGGTACCTCTCGCATGAAGACAGAGCCAGTTTCCGAAACTTCGCGGTTTTCATTTATTTTAAACAAGGATGATGGAAAGAGTCCAGACAGAGAATTATATTAAGATCGTTGTCTTCTGGGTTTGTACGCCGTAAAAACCTGAAATCTCACTTGAACATTCTTCCATATTTTAATTTCATTTCTTCACGAAGTCGTCAAATGTATGGTAAACCTAATTCGTTACTCTGCAAATGCAAAATCTTTACATTTTTGTCTTCATTTGCCGATTTTTATATCCCAGAATTCAAACTGTCTACCATACACGTTCATTTGTTTTCGTAAATGTAATTTATGGTGTTCTACCACTTACACAAATCATAAAAAAAAACGAAAATTAAACGTTTAAATAATTGTTAGCGTCGGCTGCTAAAATCACTGAAAGAGGAAATGACGATGGACCAGTCTAAACTTCCCAAGAAATTTAAAGTGATAAGATCCTTCCATCAAGATACCTCTGTGTTTTCACAAATCAGATTTACGTAATGTGATTCAAATAAATCGTAAGATTAGGCAGTTGCAGAACACAACAACAGGCAAATGGTCAGCCATCGTTGAATGTATCAGTGGCTTACGTCCAATGTTATTGTCTCCGTCTCGCAAGTTCAGCTCACATTCAAAACTATTTTTTTTACTATAAAAGGTCTGATTTGACATTTGTTTTGAGCATAATTCGACCTACCAAAGAGTCCTTTTTCCCACCATTAATAAATAGAGTGAGACGTTAAAACGGCGTAAACAAATTATTACTACGAATAGTTACGTATGTGTTGTTATCAAAACATGACGGACATGAAGAACTGCAAATATCGAATTTCGACGATACACCAAGATCGATATTTCTAACAAAATATAATGAATAATACAGGCTTGCTTATAACCTGACGACTTCGATATTTACGATATATGAATGTTACGGAACTTTTAACCGAATTATCGCTAAAATTCTCGTTGATGTCAATAAACTCGGACCATGTTTCCAGCATTATTTTTGCAACAGGCGTAAATAAGTCGTTCTTGCTTTCAGTGACAGACAAAGCTTCCTTCATCCAAGAACTAGCTCACTTCTGACAGCGACCTCAGGTTTCCCATTATTATGAAGATTAAAAAGAACAAGAATACTGACTTAAAAAGAACGAAGATCAGTCAGAGAAAACTCGACACTGCAAATGCAAATGAACACGTTCAAACAAAACGACATTAAGGGCTCGGCATTCTGTAGACATGAGGGGGTAATGTATTACCTACGTATCTGCCACCTCTGAATTAACCGCTCGAAAATCTAAAAGGAAAAAAAAAATTAATAATGGTCAAGCCCTCGACTATAAATAAAATTATTTGGGTATAAATTAACTGGACTGCCTTAAAAACAACCTGCCAGATAATTACACATAATTCAAATGTTAAAGGTAGTCCGTCGTCCTCTCAGCAGAATAGACTCCACACAAAACTTCCTTCGCCCAGCGTTATTAGCTTAATGAAAAATGTCCCCGGCTACGTCGTGGTGCCGAATATACTAGTCATAATCATAAATACAACAAAACATCTGCTAGGATTATTTTTCATTAATAACTGCAGGATTGTTCGTTAGTTACTGTCGTCATCACGCATTCAAATTTCTGTATATTTCCCTCATTTTCTATTAAATAAAATAATTGTATTGGTTCTTAGAATGTTCTAACACGCGCAATAACATGGGATGTTATTTACGACATGTACGTACAATTAGTTTTAACGTTAATTTTATTTTGGGCTTTATATACTTACAATTTCACCTAGTAAATCAATTCACTACGATAAAATACTTTATATTTGTTTGGTTTATTATTATTCGTCTTTTGATAGTGACATATATATCAGGAATGAGGTTCTAAAAATGACACTAAACGTTCGTTTTTAGATCATAAAACATTTGTCAGTAAAAAATTAAAGACGCCCCTAATTTATCGCACAAATAAATAACAATAAAGGAAATAAATATAAAACTAACAAGACTCACTTTTCACAGAATTTACGGGTATTTGCACGTAACGAACACAATGTAGAAACGGGCTATAAACATTAATTAAATATACAGGACTGAGACGCATCCATAAGTAATTTCTGACATGGAATGCCTCAAATATCGCCTGAAAATGCCCAGGAACATATCTGATTTTTGCGTCAGGCCACCGAATTCCCCGCCAGTAAGATTCACGACTTTAGATATTATTCGAACAACCGACTACATCAATCCGGCCCTTACCCCTTCTGGTCATTTATTCCACTGTCGATCAGCTTTAATGAAGTAGTCAGCAGAACAAGCTGAC
The DNA here is from genome assembly GCF_977971745.1 of Zootermopsis nevadensis. NCBI lineage: Eukaryota > Metazoa > Arthropoda > Insecta > Blattodea > Termopsidae > Zootermopsis > Zootermopsis nevadensis. Next base: position 3,941,069 of record NW_028259143.1, read on the forward strand.
GTTGAAACCGAAAGCTACGAAATGTAGGAATCTACATATTAAGAGAAGCCTGATCATGGAGGTGTTTCAATTGAGCAAATACTTGTACCTTGGATTTACATCGTGTCGTAAAAGAAGAGGATGTTAACTACGCGTGGGATGGTTCTGGTAACCAGTTGCTTGGATGGACGAGGGTGTGGTCTGCACAACCAGTGGGTAGCCCAGTAGCACAGCATGGCCGTACCAACAGCCAACAAAAAGTCAAACGCTCCTGCGTACAAGAATAGCCTAAACCTCTCATTATGATTCGTCCCAAAAAAATGCGAACACCCATTCATTATCTCTTCATTAATTCACACTCTGTTAACAGGTCAAGTGATAACAGTACATACTGTGTTTATGAATTTCATATGAGTCTCACAATAAACAGCGATTACTTCCTTAAATAATTCTGACCAATTTTGATTAAAATGGAAGCGTGTTCATTAAAATATCTCGTCGAAATCACAACTGCACGTAACATAGTCCTTCTTGAGAAAATAGAAGTAGCTCAGATAACCGAAATAAATAAATAAAAACATTTTATGGAACCCAAAGATCCATTCATGTATTCACGACAGCCCTCCACTATACTCTGTTCCAAGCCAGATAAATTTAGTACTTAACCTCACCCACTATTTCTTTAAAACCTTTTTAATTTTGTTTCAATCAATTTCTGGGTATCTCAAGTGGTCTCTTTGGTTCAGGCTTTCCGACAAAAATGACGTGTGCAGACGGGAGGATAATATTGAAATGCACCTTACACAATCAGAAAGGGAATGTAGATTGGATTCATCAGGCTGTGGATATTGCCAAGTGCCAGGCTCTTGTAAACAAACCTTCGGCTTCAATAAAAAGATAGTAATTCCTAACCATTCTTAAGAAGGACTCAGTTGTACGGAGTCCATTAAATAGTTTTGATGGCTACTGAAAAGGTCACTTCATTCTATTCTTTTATCATATCAGAACTGGGAAAAGAATGAAATTTTCTGTTTCAGTACTTTGAGGTTCATAGTTCATTCTTCCAGAAAAGAGAGTCCAACGACCTTCCAAACCAGCACACACACACACACACACAACACAATAATTGCTTTTTAATGAAGCCCACTGAAAAGTCTGGTACGCCCTTGAGGAAATTACGTTTACATGGCGTTAAGCTTACAGGCGTCTGCAAAGAAGCCTTCCACAGGCTGCCCGTGCATTCCATTTCCATTATTAAGTCTTTATATTAAGGAATTTTGATATAACATCGTACTATACACTTTCCAGTCATTCATAAAAATAACTACAGAACGATTCTCTCGTGTACTGTAAAAGCTTAGAAAGCGACCAGACAATATTTTTACACTTTATTAAGCAAAGAAGGACGTAAACGTCGAAGATGGCTGTTTCCTAGGATGTTGAGAAGACGTTTCGGAGGTGATTACCGCCGTCATCGTCCTCATGATGGAGGCAGTAACCACGTCTGAAACGTCGGCTCAACATCCTAGAAGACAAACCATCTTCATCCTCGTCGCCATGAGAAGCAAAAGTCTCAGGAAATAAGCCTTCGTCAGCGGGGAATTTATCTTCGATTTCATACTGAAATTCTGGAGGCTTATCTCAAGAAACGTGCGCGCATGAATGGAAAATCGTCCATTTGGGAAGATTACGTCATGCTCTTCCAGAAAACGTTAAATCGGGGAACACATTGTGACTGGTTATGTTTATCACCACGCATTTTAGGTGTTCTTCACGCTTTAGTGCAACTGAAGAACACTTATGGGCCCGTCCATGTCATATCATCACAGTTACAACAACGACATTAAAACACATTGTTACAACAATGCCCTCAGATCTTTTTTTTTATTTTCAGTGTTCTGTCTGAGGACAGGTCCATATGAACAGGATCCTTCCATCCTTTTCTCGGACTGGGACCTGTTCATATACGTTCTTGGCAGATGATCCAGAAGTGGTTTGCCATTGCCTTCTTCTGTGTGTGAATGGAGTAATTCTTGGGATGCCACGGAGAAACCGGAGAAGCCCCCGGAGGAAAACTCCGTGTTGCCTAGACCACGGCCTTGCCCAACACAAGTTATAAATTCGTGCACCGCCGGGAATCGAACCCGGGACCCCAGGATTACAAGGCCAGCGTTCTAACCGCTAGACCACCGTGGCATTCCTCAGATACCACTATTGCACATGCCACTCACTTGAGTGCCCTGATGACGTCATCACAAGCATTATGGCATCAAAAACACCTCTGTAATTTTTGCGTACTCCGAAGAGTACACACACCTTTCCAAACTTTTATTTTCGCACTAAAGTGGGCGGAAGGCAACAGGACAACCGGTTATTCTGTGGTTTTACTCCATTCTGGGGGACACAGGATAATATTAAAGTTTAGAACGGGGACATGATTTAACCTTTATGTTGCATAACCAATGAAGCTGATACGACGTTGTCAAATAGTATATGGTACTGTGGGAAGTGCCACCTAAAGAATGTGGCTTAAATAAATGACGCGGGCCTTCGCCAACACATCTTTGTACAGACTGACGCCTCGTATATGAAATTATATTTGATTGTGTGTTCAAAATTTGTAATTACGTTAGAAACCATGGTTAAGTACCTCGTGATGGAATGCGGCAGAGATGAAAACCGAAGTCGGAGGCCTCCAAAGTGGGAAAGCGATTAGATTAGCGCCCCCAGGCAAGGCGGATAACAGGGGGGGAAGTTGAGGTGACTGGCGGCCCGGACTGTACAACCAAGTTCTGCTCCTCCTACTTCAGAAAGGAATGCCATCCGCGAAGTACAGAATGCTCGACTTTAAAATCAACAGGAACTACCACACACGAACCCCATCCATTCACGACAATGGCAATATCCCATTGTTGCAGCTCATGCACTGCTTGAAATCGGCGCGGTCGTAGTTTCAGCTGTTTTGTCACTCAAAAAATGTGTTGTCTTACTCGGTACTTCCTTGTCACGTGCTTAACAAACGAACGAACAAATACACCCGCACCTCAACTGGCGTGAGCAGCAGCCTAGTAAATTCGATGACCTTGACTGGAGTATCGTGGGAGGGAGAATCGGAGAGTCCGTCACACGGGGTGAATCTGCTTCAGATTTAATTTTTGTAACGCAATACGTAATCGTTCGAGTTGCATTTTAAATAGCACACCCTGTATGGCGCGAATTTACGCAGTATTTTAAATTAAAACTTGCCTTTAAATTAAACATTCCTGCTTCTGTACAGATTTTAGGAACCAGTGAAGTTGTCCCTATACACATGAAGGCGTATGGTGGAGAAGAGGCATAGCTCCATTCATTCTCAATCTTGGCACTAGGTCAGGTTCACATTTCGGCCGCTATTTTCCCCTGTGCCTTTAAACAGTAGACCATAAGAACTCGAGAACCGGTTTGGAGCATTGACGAACAGAAACCTCCATTAATTTTCATTTAATAAAACTCGTAGAAACAATAATAAAATATAAATAATAATGAATCGCAAATTGTACTCATTTCACCTCTCAAGAATTTGTTGTAATGCGACGCTCAGATTTTCATTGCAAAGATTTTAATCCGTGGAAATATGCGACATCTTCTGAGAAACACGTAGGCCTGAGGTCGGAAACCTTATAAGGTTGAAGAACAGTTCTTTTTTACAATATTCTTAGAAAACCTTTGGTCAGCCACATTATATTTTTGCTTCAAGTGATACCAGACAGCCGGCCACAGTGGTCACGAGGTCTGAGGCACGGACCTCGTGCGCGTGGCCGCTGGGACCGTGGGTTCGAGTCCCACTCAAGGCATGGATGTTTGCCCGCGTCTTTCTGTGTTTGTATAGGTAGAGGCCTTGCGTCGGGCTGATCACTCATCCAAGGAGTCCTACCATTGTCCAAACAGATCAAAGAAATGAATAAATGAACCTCAAGAAAGAAAGAAAGAAAGAAAGAAAGAAAGAAAGAAAGAAAGTGATACCAGACAGAGATACTGTAGAGCAGGGGTGGCCAACCCGTGGCCCGCCTTGAACATTTTTCCGGCCCGCGAGATTCATCACACTTTTACAAAATATATTTTATAATGGCCAAAGTAGTGAAAACCAATGTATTAAAAAAATACATTATTTGTGGGGATATATAATTTTATATGTGGCCCGCGGAGTTATGATGCATTTCCAAAGTGGCCCGAAAGATCATTTGGGTTGGCCACCCCTGCTGTAGAGCAACAGTGGTGCAAAGCCGAACAGAGGGATTCGAACTGAAGAGTCTGTGAAAGCCAGTTCGTCAGTCGCCCTAAGCTCGTACCAAAACATCTTCTGCCTCGGTTATGACAATTTTCAGGCAGGAGGCTGAGTCGATTATACATAATTCTCGAGCCGTAGATCGACTGACCGCGTTTTAACGACGTTACACAAACATCTTTGGTTATGATGAGTGATGGAAAATCAAAAATGGCGAATCAGGAGACGAGTGCAAGTAGGAGGTCACAGCACTGAGTAAAAAGCTTGAGAAATTCCACACGGAAATGTATTCGGCTAATATCGTATTTATTATGCACTGCTTGAGCGTAGCAGGAGAGAAACATGAATTGCCCCCGAAATAGCAATTCGGAATACACGACTTTCCAAAGAAAACTCACGCGCACTCAAAAGCCGAGACGTGCTGCAGACTGAAAAGAGAGAGGGAGAGAGAGAGAGAGGGGGAGAGAGAGAGAGGAGGGGGAGAGAGAGAGTGAGTTCGACTGTTACGTATGTTAGTTAAATCATGGTAACCTGTGTTACCACGCACGCACGCACGCACGCACGATGTACCAGTTTCATGATCTGCGCGCAGTTCTCACGGCCCTACAGATAAAAGATAACAGACCAGAGAAACGTGACATTTGTTGAATCGTCTGTGTCAAACGAATTATTTGAAGGAAGAAAAGACTAAGTGGATGTATAAAACACGCTGACAAAGAAACTTCTCAGAAAAAAGGCGAATTTGAATAATAAGGAACTTGGTAACTCTTGAAGCACGAAGACTGTCATTTGGGCCTGCCGTAACGTTACCAATTCAATTTCGTCGTAGTAACAATGCAAAAGTGACAAGAACTTGGACAATAAACAAAAAAATTAATTAATTCACGTATTTTTTTTAAAGCGATCTACATTAAGACGCCTCATTTGGGCAATTACCAAACTTAAGCCTGGGAGTGTCAAGTTTAATTGCCAGAATTTTTAAACAAAGGGAGTTGTTGTACAAGAACAATAGCAGCTTAGAATAATAATGAGAAGCAAACATGCCGAAATGCGTGCTGGCGAGAGAAACCAAGCCAAATCCTCCTTAAAAGCTATTCGTCTTAACGCAACAATGGAAGTGTTGCGATTTGGCTCAATTGAATTACACTGCCAATCAGATTAGATGGTGTGGTATCGTGTTTCAGGATCCTTACTGTATCAGATTCGAAGGCCTATTCGTATAAAAAGATGGTTAATTTTTATTTCCAATGCTCAAGTTTCCAAAGGTACGGATTATTTGAATTTAAAAATTCCTCTTACGTAATTCTCTCCCATTTGAAGACAAGAATATGACAATTTTTAACTGCAGGGCGAAAAACATCGTGGAGGTCACTGCCTGAACATAAGATGTCATGAATTCCCGGCTAATGCAAGGATTGTATCTTAATGCGTATAAAAGTCACAGATACCACGAGGGCAGTTTCAAATATAAAATTTCATGACATGTCAGTTCAGTGCATGCACCGTTTTGTTATACACGACAAGACGTTCAGTTAGCATTACGTTTAAATATTTGTGGATGGTCCTAACGGGTCCCTTGGTCACTACTTTAAAAGAATTATCTTTAAAATAAAAACAAATGAAGTCACACTTACATGAGCGTGCGAAGACCTCCAATTCTTTGGTGCATATTTGGACAGCTTGTTGTCCGGATCAACAAAGAGATACTCGCCATCTGAAAACAAAGTCCTCATTAACGAGCACGAATATTCCGATCATTTAAAACTTTCTGAAACATACAAACACTGTCAGATAACAATCTCAGTCCTCTACTATTTTATAACTAAATCCATAAACTTTCGGTTTTAAACTCGTAACTGCAGGTAAAGTTCCGGTAATAATTAGTACCATTAGATTCGTCAAAACTCCGGGGGAAAAATCGTGTTCCATTTGCAGTGAGAGAGATTCCTGTAGCCCAGAATCCAAGTACACTAGACCAGTGGTATTCAACTTGGGGTACGCGAAGACATCTTAGGGGGTACGTAAAATTTAATATATATATATATATATATATATATATATATATTATTTTATGATAATCACTGAATAATCAGTAATGTAATTTATTTAATTTATTTCAGATGTAGATTATATACTATGTATAACTTGAATTATACACCAACTACTTTGGGGGTACAAAGTTGAAGAGAAATTATATCTGGGGGTACGCGAACCAAAAGAGGTTGAATATCACTGCACTAGACGAACAGCCCCAAAATCAAAACTGTTTCGAAAAGTAAATTACATAAAAAAAACGCCACAACCACAGGAAACTGTCCTGGGTTCGATTACCGGTTAAATTGTCGGAAAATAGCCACTGAGGTAAACGGTAGATTCGAAGTAATGCCCGTTCTATCCTCAGTTCCGGACACTCCACCCTCAACATTTAGAGCCAACACTGTCGACATACGCAATCAACGTCATATTAGTTGCAAATGCGCCCAAAATACATTAGTGCAGTTCTGTCGTTCACATGGTAAGCTAAGAAGCAAAGCCTCGAGACAAGTTTCGTTTCTGAAGATGTAAACGCTTTGGTCTATGTATGTATTGTATTTAAGTAAAGTAGCTATATTACGGATGTTGCTTTATAAGAAGTCCGTTCTTTCATACCATTGCCAGCAGCGAGCCAAGATTCCACCTGACCAGCCATCATGATTTATGGAGCAGTCAGAAAGCCCAGCTTGCCTGCCTATCCAACTGCAAGCAACATCCTTCAAAAGAAATGCCTGCAAATTTTTGGATTTAAAATCTCTCTTTGAGATCAGCTTACATCCCGCCGTTGTGTCCCCCTTGTGTGAGAAACACGCATTGATCAAGAAGAAAGCACAATAATAATTTGCTTAATATTACCAGAATTAAACAACGAGAACAGGGAAAGCAGAAACTACAAATGCTTACGATATCTTGATTCGGAAACCCCCGTCGTATACAGATTACTTGGGAAACCGGTCACACATGTTCTAGGTTTTTGGCGTCATGTACACTCGCCGGTAGATGTAAACGTTTCGAAGAAACATGCTGTCTCAGTCTTCAGGAACGAAGTGAGGTTGGAAAGTGGGTAATTTATATAGGGTCATAATAATGACTACGCTAGGAGGGAGCCGTCCAATCAGGGTCAAGGAATGAGAAGGAGATGGCCTGGGCCATCAGACAGTCCTCGTGAAGTTCATTAAGCCAGGACGGTTGGGTTCAAGCGCCCCGTACTCTTCACCAAATACTATTAGAGTATCAAACAAAGGAGGATGAGATGGGCGGAGCATGTAGAGCGCATGGATGATAAGAGAAATGCTCATAGAATTTTGGTTGGAAAACCTGAAGGGAATACCTGGGATTGGATGTGAAGATTATGTCAAAATGGATTTTTGGGAAATCGGGTTTGGATTGAATTTATCTGGCCGACGGCGGTATTTCCTGAAAACGGCAATAAACCTTCGGGTTCTATAAAAGACGGAGAATTTTTGACTAGCTAGCTTCTCAAGAATGTCTCTCTACATGAAGCAAGTTAAACAGAGAGAAACATACAATATTTTCATAAGATGGTAAAGTTGCGTCATATTGTGATATAATAAGTATATATTAAATCTTGTCCGTCTAATCACAATAATTCTTATTAAATATTAAAATATTACAATAATTAACATTTTAAAATATTTAAAATATTAAATGATGTTCTTTATCGAAATATTCGATTTACATTAGACCATCATTTTTCATGTTTCACGACATGTTTCAGTTCCTAAAAATCTGAAAAAGAACATCATTTGACATCTGGTAAAAATCTGGAGAAAAAAAATCTGATAAAAATGTACGCTAGCATAATGTATGAAAATTGTATTTTGAATTATTTATCGTTTTGAAGCTTTATATAATTATATACACCTGAGGATGGTTCTTTTAGGAACTGAAACATGTCGTGAAACATGAAAAATGATGGTCTAATGTAAATCGAATATTTCGATAAATAACATCATTTAATATTTTAAATATTTTAAAATGTTAATTATTGTAATATTTTAATATTTAATAAGAATTATTGTGATTAGACGGACAAGGTTTAATATATACAATATTTTGCAATATGGCTGACAATAATATTGATCGTTTGAGTATCTCAACATCACAAGTCAGACGAGTGGATATACATTAACCCTTCTCATGAAAATTGTCATATTATATTCATATTGCGTAATTTATACGATACGTAGGATTTTTTTGTTTGTTGTTTAAGAATTCAAATTAAGGGTTTAGACCTTCTCTGTGGCGGGTAACACGGACCACTGTTATATTTCTTTCCTACGACACTTCAGACTGTGCTAAAAAATATGGAAATTAATTTTGAGAGTAAAAAGTCTTACATGCGGCAAACGTCGACCGCGGAGTGTTACAGCATGTCAGACAAGACTGTACTGCCCACATTCTTGTAGATGCACAGTAGCAAAACAACAGAAAATACGTCTTTCGTTCTATCTCCCTCCCCTCAACCGCCAAGTTCTCTCCACTCCCCCACTTTTTACCAGCATTCCAACCCTGGACCATCATCTTTTCTTATCTGGATTGAAAATAAACGAACACAGGTAGCGAGGTATTTGAAGTCATTCATAGCGCTGTCCATTGGCCTGTCCGTCTCAGTCCGACCCTGGAATGCGGTGGTGGTCCGCGGGCAATGAACATCGAGCTGTCTGTCTGCACTTGGGCAGCAGAAAGCCTTCACCAGAAGTTTTATATTATATCAAAAATTTTGAAGTCATGTACTACTTTCTCACCAACAACTAATTGCTCGAAGCAGACGTCATCTTGAAAAGCTATCAGCGCTCAGGTGCTCGAGAGATTACCTGCATTTTATTAAACAAAACTTTAATACCGTATTAATAAAAGCCCGTCATGGACCCTGTGACCAGCCGGCCTCATTTTGTTTTGTTAAAAATACATTTTAATATTATCCTCTCGTTTATACCTATGTTTCCAAAGCGGAATCGTCCTTAACGTTTCCGAATAAAATTGTGTGTGCATTCATCATCTCTTCCATGCGTGCTACACTCCCCGTCAATCTTAACCACCTTGATTTGATTATCTTAACAGTACTTGGTGCACAGAAAAAATATTAAGTTCCTCATTATGGATGTTTTCCCATCCTGCTGTTAATACTCATTCTTAGGTCCCCATTTTCAGTAGTCTAATGCAGATTAAAACCATGAGTCATATAAAGTCGAACGAGGAGAAGCGGTTTTGATAGTTAGACAATCCGCTCAGAAAATCTAAGCTAACGCCAGGTTATTTAGAATAATTTCTTGCCCAAGTTTGTAATGCTTAAAATTCTTTTAAATTGTTGTAACTTTACATGTAAAAGGAGATGATAGTTTCTCTGCATAAAGATACCACCAGGCTAAACAGTGGGAAAATGACTATCTTAAAATAATTCCGGAAATTAACATTATTTTGAGATGCATGAATTTACGATGAACGAATTTCCAGTCGTGGTCAGGACAGAGCACGCTTTTAAAACTGTTGTATCGCCTATCTACAGGCCAACAAGCTGACAAGCCCTACTTTTAATATTAATAATAAATCTGAATACAGTAATATTTCACAATCAGTTACTTATTAAGAACGACAAATAAATGTGAATACAGAAACAGAATCACTGAACCGATCTGGATAAGAAATCAAAGTTCTTCCCATGAATTATCTACAACAATAACAATTCAACAAAATTGGCCGAAACAAAAATAGTAATTATCCTGGCGTTAAATCTTCTCATCCACGAGAATGAAGGTCATCTCGTACGTATATATATATGTATCAGGTGCATCATTAACGTCTAAGATGGCGTCTACATGCCACAAGACACCGAAATAAATGGCTGCAAGCAAGGTGAGGAGAGAGGGGAGGGGACAGAGAACTTCAATAAGCAACGAAGATTCCAGAATTAAAATATCAATATCACAGGATGCGAACGAGCAGTGTGCTTCATATGCATCAATGTAAAAAAACTACCACTGGCCAAAAAAATCTGCACTTCATATAACTCTGCATTTTACAGAAGAATTCTGTTGAATTTCAGCGACATTAAAGGAAATGTTTCATTTACACCTCACATATTTCATATTGTCGCGTGTTTATATGAATAATAATTATTGCATTATAGACTTCGTTTGTATTTAGAGGTTCAGTGTTTCAGATGCTTGCGAAATATTTACAGGTTCGGAGACTGCATCGTATTATTTCTGTACTATCACAAGTTCTCATAGGCAAAATACAAACAAAGACGTGTAGAAATACTTGGCCTCTACTGTCCCACATACGAGTACTTCTGAACTGCAACATAATTCATTTTCCTTCACACACACGAGCCGGCCAAGGTTATAATATCGTAAATGATTTGATTCTGCCTCAAAGAATTAAATTAGCTTCAATGTTTTAGCCTTTGAGATAACTGATATGTTATGACGAAGGTCATTTGATGTAAAGAGGACCATCAGGTGACGCTACACAGCGTTTACCACGTCATGGAGACGTCACCTTCTTAACCTCGGCACTGGACGAAGGCGAGTGATAGCCTCACGTCCCGACGGCTTCATCCCCGAGTAAACACACCCTATACTGACTGGATAGGAGGCTGTGTGGGCTCCAGAGCCCCTATCACGAATATAAACCCAGTACTCCAGTCCAGCTTGTAGGAAGTCACTCTAGTGACTAAGCTTACCTGTTTTCTTGCTAACCGTAATATAACATGAACGAAAGTGTTCCTGATATACAGAATAGTAAACAGTGTTACAGCTATAAAGCACTAGCTGATTCTCAAAGGAATAGTTTGGCTTGTAACATATAAACCGGTTGGAATTGTGGCTATAGTAACTCAATATCCTACAAAACTGGAAGATTAAAACAACGATAATAAGTGACTCTTCATTTTGGCAGTCATAAATAGATTTTATTTTATAAAGTTTTATGTACTTGTATAATTAAACTGTTTACTTTTATGTGTATTCTTATTACGGAGATGATTATTCATCACATTTTACAGAATTCTGAGTGTATTTAACAACCGCGAACGCTGAATTCTGTTCTTATCTCCTGAATGTTTCGCGAACTCCGACGACCTGTTGTATCACTTTTACACAGGCTGTCCTGATACATGCTGGCGTACACTAACCCAACCAGAGGACAAGCCCACCTACTGCCAATTTTACGACGACGGTCGTAAAATTGGCAGCAAAGTGCTTTAAACTTCAGGAATTCTCCAAATAAGCATACAGAATGTACACAACAGAGTAGGCCTAATGCGAAGAACTACGCTTTGCCGAGAACTTGATTTAAATACTTTGATAAAATAGAAGAAACGTACAAATAATAAAGATCTTAGGTAAGGCCTTCACCTGTTGCAAACCCGCATACAAAATGTAAGATTTATGAGGGATAAAATATAAAAATCACTTCGAAGACTGCATAAAATCTGTTGGCTTCGAAAGGGTTTTAACAGCCAACCTGCAAGTTCACGTGAAGAACGAATACAGTGCCGCATGATGTAATGTGTAATTTCCACCACAGGGCTTCGCGTGCTCCGGTCAGCATCTAGTTGACTTGGTATGGAGCATAGTTTCAGGTGGAAAAGAAAATGAACTACGGACTCATTTCGTTTCTCGAGCTGCTTCGCCCGCGGCGCACAAATCAACGAGACAAAAGAGGCGAGGCCATCTCATACCTCAGTCCGTTCGTGTAAACTAAATCAGCAGCAACAGGAGATAGCCACTGTCCACTGCGGTGCTCCAACATGAAGACCTCCTTTCTGAAAACAACAGTCTTCAGACCGAAACACACAAGACTTCACTATGAAACAGCGAGACGATTAACCTCAGGACACGCGCACACACAAAGCCCTTCGTTAAGTCTTTCCCGTTAATGAAAGCTTCAATCTTTTCACATCTCGTTATCTAACCGGATATCAATAAATCCACTCTCAGACCTCTAAGATCTCTATTAATGTTATCCAACCATTTACACAGAGATCTTCCATGTAATCTCTTTCATTCAGGTTTCAGACTGAATTGCTGTATGATTTTTTCATCTCGTCCTTGCGTGCTACATACGTGTGCCCATCCTTTTGTCACTGTCCCATAGTGTCTTACCAGACACATGTCGAAGAACTAATCCACCTGTGAATCCACCTTATTTTTATAACACCCCCGCAAAGTCATAATGATATATAATATTAATTAGAGGACTGACACGGTGGTCTAGCGGTTAGAACGCTGGTCCTGTAATCCTGGGGTCTCGGGTTCGATTCCCGGCGGTGCCCGAATTTATAACTTGTGTTGGGCAAGGCCGTGGTCTAGGCAACACGGAGTTTTCCTCCGGGGGCTTCCCCGGTTTCTCCGTGGCATCCCAACAATTACTCCATTCACACACAGAAGAAGGCAATGGCAAACCACTTCTAGATCATCTGCCAAGAACGTATATGAACAGGTCCCAGTCCGAGAAAAGGATGGAAGGATCCTGTTCATATGGACCTGTCGTCAGACAGAACACTAAATAAATAAATAAAAATTCGTTAATTATAGGAAAAATCTTTGCCTGCATCCTTACGTGACAGCGGACAAAATATCAATCCAGATGGCAGAGTGATCACTCACTCACATAACGAATAACAGCAACTCTTTTAACAAGGGATCTTCGCGTGCCAGAACGACCGTGGTTGGACTTACAGCAGTAGCCTTGCTTCCATGTAATACAGCATCCCTTACCTGCACAGCTACTGTTCTACGCTTAGTTTACGAGCTACGTTATTTTCATACTTGATACACAAGTCACATATTACAATTTTCATTTTCCCTCGTCCACTATTTAATGCATGGAAGGCATAAGTGTATTCAGACACAAGCAACTGTTGACATTTCCACTTTATGATACAGATTCTCAGACTCAAATCTTTCGCTCGAAATGGATCGGAATTTGTGTGATAAAGAACACTCGACAGTTCCCAGCTTACGCAGTTTACAACCACATTCAAAGGGAAATTACGGGCTGACGTTAGTGGTGAGATGACATCACATAAAAATGCTGCACACAAGGATTGTTTTGTTTTTTTCAATCACACGTTACAACTGTTTTGACAATCAATAAATCTTAAATCGGTATTTATGGGTTTTGTATAATTATCACTTAAAACAGAGATTACCTCCTTAAACAGGAGAGGTATTTTAGCCGTTTGGTCCAACCAACTCTCCATCTCCAATTTTTCAAGAAAAAATAAGAAGAAGATTTAAAATATGTACTCATTGGAGTACACAAAAATTCCAGACACATTCTCTACGCCACATCACGAGCGATGACGTCAGTAGGGCAACCAAGGCAATTTTGTCCCGAGACTGGATACCTTGACTAAGGTTTTTCGTGGTTTACAAAATATTCTATCATTCTATGAATTGCAAAACTTTCAGTTCAAAAGGCGTCCTTAAATAAACTTAGATTGTCATTTACGTAATGGATAAGAAAACAAATTTTCCAGATTATAGAAATTATTTCGTAGGATTTGAGGTTTTCACGGCGGTGAATCTGAAGATGGATGTCTTCTGGGCTGTTTAAACTTTTACCAGACTACAGGGCGGCACGACCCAGAAGACAGCCATCTTCGAAATTATTTTGATTTGAATCGTTTATGACATTCACTAAATAATTTAAATTGTAATTTGTAGACACACGTGGGAAGAGCAAAGCAGTAATTTTCATAGATAAATTCAATAATTCAATGTAACATTCACGACATCTGAGCTGGAAATTCGGTGTACTGAATGAGGGGCAAGCCATTGGACTGCATGAAAAGTCTGACAGTACAAACACTTCTGAATGTGAAAAATGAAACATCTTACTACTTATTAATGGTCTTGAAGAAGTCTTTCAAAGAATTAACATAAAATAACAGACTATTGGCTTCGCTAATGACAGAAATGTGTTTTCTAATGTTCAAACACCACTTCACTGTTTACAACACGTCTGATATGTGGTATGATGCTCAGTCCGTGTTTCGTACGTAATTAAAGTGAGAGTGGATGATTACAACACGAGAGATGCTACAAATCTCAGAGCAGGAACAAAGGTACACAGGAGCTCTATAAGCTATTCATACACTTAAGCCTGTAAGCTCCTTTGCATCTGTGGACACAAAAACAAGATGGGTAATGTTGATGAAGAGAAGAGAGCAGTCTATAATAGAAAGAGAAGAGAGCACGAGAAATTCGTGGGTACCAAACGAAGAATTGTGGTAAACCAGAAGTGGAAAGAGAACGTGGACTGCTACTGTGATACGTGAGTGAGAGAGTGGTACAGTCTGAATCAGAAAATTTCACACAAGATGTGAAACTAATAAAAGGATCACGAGTTTTCAAGCTTGTACAATGTGCATATAATACGTACAAACTCAGTCTAATAGCTAAAGGAAACACCTTGAGCCATAGTGTCTATTCGTGTGTGCATTTCACATTAGATGCACGACGACTTTTGAGGTCAGGAAGACGAGTTAGAAAATGTGAACATTTAATGGATAAAAGCCGGGATTTGTCTTACGGAACTGGCCAAACGTTTTTTTTCGACAATCTAAAAATCAGCCAGGTCTGGGTTTCGATCACAGTGTGTTGTTACTGACGCCCTAAGTGCAGATATTATTTGGATAAAAAGATGGCATTGAATGTCTAGTTGGAACTTTGTTAGTGACTTAGCCCTGGTGTTAATTACAAATAAATATTATAAATAAGTTTTGATGTTATAGGCTGTGGTCTTCTGGGTCATGAAGTCTGGTAGAAGTTTACCGACGTTTCAGATGCGCCTGCTGCCTCCATCGTCAAGGAAGGGTTAATTCGCCCAACCACTAAACGTTCTACCTGAAGATCACAAGTGCAACTTTTGGAGAAACATCGGGGGGAAAGTTAACATTTGACGCAGATCAACCCCAAAGGCCGAAGTTAAACAAGAATTCAACTGTTCTGAGACCTGTACAGTTCAGAATTAATGCGGCCCCAGAGCCTGCCTACTAACCTAACGCCGGCACGTTCTGCAGACAGCCACGCTTCTTCTGGCCGTCTGCCGCATCGCAATAAATTACGCAGGCGACATACCGCCCTGGACCCAGGTATGCTGCGTTCCAGCGTTTTTGGCCGCTGAACTTTGTGAATTCAAACCTCGGAGCGAGTCACGTACCAGATGTTTGCTGGAAGGGGTGGCAGCAGGCCGCGTACAGTACGCTCCAAATAAAATATCACCACGGTATGTAACACAGGAATGACAATTTCACTGCACTACACTCCACTAGAAAGTTAACACTGCAGAGAGTGTTAGATAATTCTGTCTCTTCACAACTCTTCGGCCCTCTTCCAAATCTTCCACTCCTCACAGACCATCGCTTTCTGACATCACTCGATTCATCTTTTCCGCTGCTACTGTTCACTCCATAGTCTTCAATTATATTACGTTCAATAGCGTCTTCGAGTATGCCTTCTTGCTCATAATAAATTTGTTCTAGTATTTCCACATGCTGTCATATATTATCCCATTCCTCTTGCCCAATTTCTTCGAATCTCTGGCGACAAAGATGCTCGACGTCCTTAATTTTAGACGTTTTGTTCTTGATTGCAACCCATTGTTTTACATGGGGTTTAAATCGGGATTGTACCGCGGAAGTCTCAGCTCAGTACGTTCTTTGTCTGCTAAAATCTGATCAATCACATGTTTGACTTATTTAATTTGATTAAATCGTACAGTTGAGCTTTCAACACGTTGTCACAAAACGGGATGTTTATTTCCAATAGCCAGGATTTCATTTCGTCCTTCTTTGATTAAGACGTCGGTGGTTTGTCTGTCATATGTTGTACTAATTACCACCAGCCCATCTACTACCGAGGTTACGAATCAGTGGAGTTTTACTTCAGCTCCCCCCTCCACACACACACACGTTCCCAGGACGTTGTACTACCCTGTGACTAAACTGAACTAGAAGAAATAAAAGAGAACACTTCGGGTAGTCAGAAAAATTTTGTTCAGCTGTTGGTTTCCATCAGCTCATTTCGGAATTTCCTTGTTGCTTGTAAATTAAATGTGTATGTACTGCCACATTTATTTTAAAATAGGCACACCACTCGTAACGAAATAAAATTCTAAGTTTCAGTATTCACCTGCGTAACCAAAATTTGTAATGTCAACATTTACATTCTCAGAAATAAGATAAGCCTCTCCGTGATTCATGCCGTTTCCCGTCTAGATATGAAATTATAAATCAATATATCATTGTAAGTTTCAAATTGAAAGAATTCATCTCACGGAATTAACAACTTACCTCAAAGTTTGCAATTCCAATTATTCATCTGTTTCAAGTTAGCTGAAGCATGTCTCGTGCCACCGCGGAGAAAATACAAAACGCATTATGGCTGACAGAGCCAGAAGCTGTCACTTATAGTTGTTAAATTACATCGGAAATAGTGAAATACTTAAGGAAATAGACTGCTTTCACTCACATTTTACATTAAAACTACTGAAAGCGTTCAGTCCGATATTAACTGAGACCGGCGTTATAAGGTTGACCGTCCCTGGGCTAGAACCACTTCTAGGTAGTCATTCTGATTATTCAATCACTTTACAGGTGACACACAACAAGCAACATGTTACAACACTCCGCGTTTACAAAGTAACAAAGATGCGCGTATTCTTTACATAAAAGTATCGACTTTAATCTTCTACGACAGTGGTATTCAACCTGGGGTACGCGAAGACATCTTAGGGGTACGTGAAATTTAAAAAAATATATTATTTTATGATAAACACTGAATAATCAGTAATGTAATTTATTTAATTTATTTTAGATGTAGATTATATACTATGTATAACTTGAATTAAACATCAACAACTTTGGGGGTAAATTATATCTGGGGGTACGCGAAGACATCTTAGGGGGTACGTGAAATTTTAAAAAATATATTATTTTATGATAAACACTGAATAATCAGTTATGTAATTTATTTAATTTATTTTAGATGTAGATTATATACTATGTATAACTTGAATTATACATCAACAACTTTGGGGGTAAATTATATCTGGGGGTACGCGAAGACATCTTAGGGGGTACGTGAAATTTAAAAAAAAAACATATATTATTTTATGATAAACACTGAATATTCAGTAATGTAATTTATTTAATTTATTTTAGATGTAGATTATATACTATGTATAACTTGAATTATACACCGACAACTTTGGGGGTACAAAGTTGTTGAGAAATTATATCTGGGGGTACGCGAACGAAAAAGGTTGAATACCACTGTTCTACGAGATGCTGTGCGTGTCCCAAAGTGTCAGCTGAGCAGTGAAGAACCTGAGTTAGAATCAAACCCGGAGCACCAAGCATCCCAATTCCTGCTCGTAGTTTTCTTTAGTTGTTCCTGGTGACAACCGCAAACGTGCATGATAATTCCCATATCAGATTCAATCTCTGTAGCTCGTATAGTACTGTTAAATTCATGAAACAAATCGCCTCACAGTTGACAAAGCTGAGAAAGATATATACTGAGAGCAACATTTTTTAAAAGTAAACAAAGTGAGACCCCTGCAGACAATCACTCCCGCTTTTCTCAGGGCGCAGTCAGAGCCTCGGTCCTCGGGGGGGGTCCGTACTCACCTGACACGACTGCCAAGCCAAAGAGTTCGCAATCTAGCATTCCCTGGCTTCCAAGGTGCGCACATGTCTGAGCGTACAGTTCCTTAGCTCTGGATTTCGGCTGGAAAAAAAAGGAGAAACATGCATGTTAAGTGTGGAAATGAAACAGTTGGAAAACTTTCGGTTATGCATATTAAAAATTGTGGTGTACGTGACCACCGAAACTTCTCAACTCCTTTCCTCAGTCACGGGTTCACATCCTGTTGGATAACATAACAGGTCTAAAGATAGGTCAACCACGAGGGTTCGTAGCAAAATCTAGTCATGAGCCCCAGACCATCAGTCGCAACGGGACTTGGAATTGAACTTAGATTTTCTATCATCTCCCCCCCCCTCTTACCAGATTATGAAATCAGAATACAAATTTCAAAAAGTAATTTTATAATTTAGACGATGGACAAAAAACTCAAACTTCGACTATCGAACGATAGTCCTCAGAGAACATACAAAGGACACGGGCTTGTATATCGGATTTAATTTCCAAGAGCAACGATTCTCTAAAGCTACTTTATCTGATACATGTTTAAGTCCATTTGCAATTTGTCAAGTGGGACTTAGTCCAGAAATGGCACACAATGACAAACAAGGAAGTGGGTTATTAGGATCGAGACAGGCGTATCTCTCTTCCATTAACTGGTAACTCCTGCACGCCCTGACCATTTTACCTCTAAGGAAGAAGACCGATGTTCAATGTATAGGAAGCTCGGTGGGTCATAAAGCCAGTCTGGACGTTGTGGCAAACCGAAAAGTTCTTCCATACCGAGAATCGAAGCCCGGTCGTTCAGTTGTTACCACAGTCTCTATACTGAATGCGCCATAGATCCACGTATTCAAGAACATTCTTGTGCCGAAACTGACTTAACACCGGTGTGAACATGGGGCATTGAAAGGAAATTTTGGTTGCGAGGTTACTGGAATCTCAGACAGATATCACTTTATCTACAGAAACATAAAATTTTAAGATGTCAGCAGTCTCCAAGTTTTAATCCTACCTTCCGGATGCTTACATGAAGTGGAAAGATGCAAAGATCTACACGCGTTCCACCTTAAGCGGGCAAGTTCATGGTGGAATCAATAAATGACACTTTCTTCTGCATTTGTATTGATTACTGAACTTTTTGTTTTCACACAGTCTCCTGCATCCTGTTGTTATCTGTGCCTGCAGGCACTCAGGCTAACACAACGCGTGTGCATCAATTGTGAAAGGATACGCAAGGACGAAGTTCATCAAACTGCATGGTATGTTTCCTATTATAACTCTGAACTTATAGACTGCATCAGACTTGGCGTAAATAACTGATATAAATGTTCACACATTTGTAACGAACGTTTTATCTTAAATGCGCATCTACATTAGTGATCGCTGTTGCAGGGCACATGAAACATTAAAACGCTGTCCCAGAAACAGAAGTCATACTGTGTAAACATTAGTTGGCCATGAAAAAAGGTGGAAAAATGGCGAATTCGAAGAATATCCTTATTAATTACATTTGTCACGTCAGTCTTCTAGTATCAGTGCTGGAAATATTGGACCGATTTCGTATAAATTCGGCCAGGCAAATCTACATTAAATTTCGTCAAGCTATTTTGATTATGGGTCAGTTCGATGCCATTTATTTTCGAACGTATATGAACTTGTATGGGTCCTCTGACAGGTTCCGATTAAACTTGGTACAGACTAAAACAATCTGCTATATAGATCAGTTTCAAAGTGTGAAAATTTCAGTGACCTTCATTTGTTTATAGAACGCTTAACTTGACGGCCAAATATAACTTTTGTTTTTTTTCCTTCTACAAATTTTAATTGAACTCGGCATAGGCCTACAATTAATAGATTATTAATTATAAATCTCGGTAAAATTGAATCATTTAATGGTCATGATAAGCTATTATAATAAACACATTAACATAAATATCATTGACGGGATTCGAATTCGTAACTCCAGGGTCGGCTTGTCCTAGAACATTCGCGTCTTCTAACGTTTGGCCCTTGGGATCGGACTCCTGATTTGTTTTAAATTAATAAAAATACTGAAATTCAAAACCACAAACACAGCCAGGATAAACACTGGAACCATGTTTTAGCTTAGTTGGAACCAAATGCCACTTAATAAGTTTAAAGTAGCTTTTTTTTCCTTTTAAAAACTTTCATTATTGTTTCAAGAACTCTTCACTCCTAACAAAGACACAAACAATACTTCAGTATAGTAGAATAGATATTACCGAAGCGTAATCGAAATTCACAAACATTTTGTTTCTTTCAAAAGGGTGCAATAGTGTTGCGTTTACCCATAAAAATTTGATATTGGCAAAATTTGCGGAATAACTACGTAGCAAATGCTTTTAAACAGATAATGATACTTAAAATGAGGGGGACAAATGCGTGACTGATCGAAGAAAACAAAGAATCTGAGAGACATAAAGATCAGAGTTTCAGATATTTAGGTCGCAATCTCTCCACCTTGTCTGATAGGCGGGCTAGGAGATAAAATGGCTTCTGCTACAGGTGGAATGATCGTATATCAATCAACTCAAATAATGTATATTATACATAGTAAGTGTAAGCAACCGGTTCTTACAAATAAACATAAATTCGTGATTTACCACAATCACACAAAGCATTTAAGAATTATTGGAGCAAAATAATATAAACGACAGAGTTGGGTTTGATTTACAATAATAACAAAAGCACATTCTTTCTGAAGCTAGTTCTAACCGGTTCATAAGTAGAAAAATAATCTAGTTCATTATGCAACAATCTATACCGCACGGTGGTCTAGCGGTTAGAACGCTGGCCTTGTAATCCTGGGGTCTCGGGTTCGATTCCCGGCGGTGCCCGAATTTATAACTTGTGTTGGGCAAGGCCGTGGTCTAGGCAACACGAAGTTTTCCTCCGGGGGCTCCTAACAATTACTCCATTCACACACAGAAGAAGGCAATGGCAAACCACTTCTGGATCATCTGCCAAGAACGTATATGAACAGGTCCCAGTCCGAGAAAAGGATGGACGGATCCTGTTCATATGGACCTGTCGTCAGACAGAACACTAAATAATAATAAGATGAGGTGGTCCAGCGGTTAGAACGCTGGCCTTGTAATCCAGGGGTCTCTGGTTCGATTCCCGGCGGTGCCCGAATTTATAACTTGTGTTGGGCAAGGCCGTGGTCTAGGCAACACGGAGTTTTCCTCCGGGGGCTTCCCCGGTTTCTCCGTGGCATCCCAACAATTACTCCATTCACACACAGAAGAAGGCAATGGCAAACCACTTCTGGATCATCTGCCAAGAACGTATATGAACAGGTCCCAGTCCGAGAAAAGGATGGAAGGATCCTGTTCATATGGACCGGTCGTCAGACAGAACACTAAATAAATAATAAATAATAAATAATAAATGCAACAATCATTTAACGGATATAAGTACAACTAAACAGCATATAAACAAGGAACAAACAACGAAGGAATGAAGAAAAACAAAGAAAACACAGTGAACGCATCAGACTTCAAGAGAAGCTAGAGATAAGAACGTAATAGCATTATCAAATATGTTCGTCTCTTAGTTTATTTAACGATGTTGTGCCAATTACAGAGTTTACACAGCGTTGATAAACAACAATAAATAACATATTTAATCTACATCAAAATTTGGAACTCAATATTCAGTCGGAAGAATACGAAATCAATGACAGAATTCATTATTTAAAACTGTCACGACTTTCAGATTCAACGCTTAATCGGAATCTTCTATCGGGAAAATATGTCGGAAAAACCTCGAATTTATTCCAGAAGAAGTCATATTTCGAAACAATCCGTGTTCCCAGCGTGTTGATCGTGAAAACCGCTAGAGCTGACACGAATTCTGTTAAAGAGATGTGACGCAGAAAATCGAATGCTCAAAGATACTGAGGAAAATCCGAAAACACGCGTCTCATTGACCGACTGAAACAAAAAACTGTCTCGGTGAAAACATTTGATTTGCGGTGTTCCTCTGAACTATCAAGCAGACACGTCAACAATTAATCTGGTTCTGTAAATCGCCTTTCTAACAACGCTTCCATATGTCGTGGGAATAGCATCAGACAATCAATAAATTATCAATTCGAGTGGTATTTTCTAACAATAAAGGGGAAAAAGGTTTTTCACACAGCAAGCCTGCTTCGTTCCGGTCGAGCTTGGTTCCGCGTTGATAGCCAATAAAAGAACGTATAAAATTAAGAGGTAGGGCTCGTCCTGTGTTAATAATGCAAGAATGTGGTAAGAGTAACTGCCAAGGGAAAACACAGCATCTTATAATCTCGTACTGGTCATATTCACAGCAATGAATTTCCTGTATGATTAATAAAAAATAACTATGGAATTAAAATAAACGTCTCAAGAATTTTTATGGGTGATTTGTATCGCCGACCGCAAAAGACAGAAGGGGGGGGGGGAGGTAGGATATCTTCACTGATACATTTATTTATGCAAACATTCGCTATTAAATTTGTAAGAAAACTTCCATTACTGGGAGGGACGTAGCTTTATAAGTGGCTCCCTGT
This sequence comes from Zootermopsis nevadensis, assembly GCF_977971745.1. Classification (NCBI taxonomy): domain Eukaryota; kingdom Metazoa; phylum Arthropoda; class Insecta; order Blattodea; family Termopsidae; genus Zootermopsis; species Zootermopsis nevadensis. The sequence continues at coordinate 3,963,585 of NW_028259143.1, forward strand.
TCTCAATTCAGTACAAATATTTCAAAGGCACCAACTTTTGACAATCTCGATTTAAACCAGGGGTGTAGAACCTGTGGCCTTCTAGGTCCTTAAGTGCAGCCTTTTGACTGAACCCAAATTTTACAGAACAGATACTTTTATTTTTATTAATACATTTTTCAAGACGCCCTTAAGGTCACAAATGACGGATACCCATATAGAAGATCAACTGAAACTGTGGACCTCCATGCTACAACTAAACATTTAAATGCTTTACAACAAAAATCAGACACATCAAAGTCATTAAAAGATTAGTTAACTTTAAAATTAACAACTAGTTTTCATTTTTTGAAATTATTTAGTACATAGTAGTTAAAATTTTTACAAAATAATGTACATTTTTAAGTATATCTAATTGAAGTTTCTTGCAGGCGGCCTTATTTGATTACAGCTAAATTAATGCGGCCTTCCAACATGAAAATGTTCCCCACCCCTAATCTAAACTGTGCAGGACCTATAATAAAGAACAATCTTTGCTTTTAAATCTGACTGCAGAATGTGCCCGGCCCTGCACATTAAATTCATGATCAACAAAGTCCTCATATTTAAAAACAGAATTTTCAATGATAGATAATAAAAACGCAAGCGAAAAATTTGGATCCGTAATCCTCGTAATTTTGAATGAAGAGAAGAAATACTGCAACTTAAATTGTTCCCTAAGTCATGAGCATCTCAGACCCGGCAAATTGAATGTTCTCGGAATATAAAAGTACTTTTCAGATGTTCTTCGCGAGCGAAGACGGGCATTGTTTGTGGGTGCGTCCACGCCTCCACGTTCTTCGTAACAATGTAAACGAAGATGCCATTGTTGGGCAACAGTGGGACCTCGTATTACATTGAGCAAGAGATAATAACGCGCAACAATTGTCTAGGATCTCACGAATGGCCAAAATCCAAACGAAGACCTCGGATGACATTAGTATAACGAGATACCTATAATGTGGCGTGAAGAACGGCTTTGGAATGTCATCGTAGCATTTCCAGTGTTGTAACATATGGTTTCTAAAATAGCATAATCGTGTTTTTCTGACTCTAGTGCGGATTATGATAGAAAATCCCAACACTTTTACACTCCACTCGCCAGCAACATCCAGTAATGATACAAAATTTAGCTAATGGATCTTCCTCCTACTTCTCCGTGTGTATAAATGTTGTTAGCACAGAGAAGCGGTCATCGTCATATCCATGTGTCAAACCTTGGTAAATATTTGCGGCTAATATTCTTGGAACATACGTCCCAGTTAAAAACCGCGAAATCACAATTCCGGAACGCGGAAATACCATCACTGCGCAACTAACAAAATATTCAGGTGAAGGTGGCTGAACAGGAATGCGGGCCTCTCAAATGCTTCTACAGCTCCGAGAGAGGAGGGAGGGAAGCCGACGGGACTGTAAACGAAGAGGACTAACGTAACCATGGCGACAACTTAAGTATTACGCAGTCAGTCTGTGGAAGATGAACGAAAAACATGAGCGTGGTATTTATCTAGCACAATGCAAAGAGAACAAGTAAGATTTTACTAGAAGTCCATTTTTAATCTCACTGCAACATATTACAAAATCACTAGAAAGCTTGTCATCAAAACGAGAAAAGATGTTCTTCAGGGCCTGTGCTCAATATTCATTATTTGTCGTAGAATTCCAAGTTTGGTATAAACGAAAATATTTGTTGTATTAGTAACGAAATTATAAATAACAAATGATTCTGCCTTATTTTATGCAGACTCAATGAAAAAGCATCGCTAAAGAATTACGACACCACAATTTTTATTTCAATACCGCGCTCAACTACAAATAAATAAATAAATTTCAGTTCTGTTTACTAACGTTCGTTAAATCAGACCATGCAAAAAAATGATTTGGGACAGGTCACTTATCGATGAAGTATCTAACTTAAAAATAAACACAAAATTTAAATAAATACACAACAGTTATAATACACATCAAAAACCTCAATAAATAGAAAGAAAATATAAACAACAAATTTTTATCAGTATTTCCTGAAGTCCCCATTTAAAATACAATATTCCAAGGTAATTCAATACGAAGATCGTGAACATATTTGACAAACTGTTTATTACTTTAGCTCAACGCAAATTTAATTTGTAGACCTTAAATGTCGACCTTGTCCTAAAGTAAAATGTCTAACACATTTCAAACAAATAAATGTTGTGTACACAAAATTCTCATTCCAGCAGAATGCTACATGCTTCCACGTTTCGTTCCTTACGTCAACCAGAAAAGGTCACTGTGAAAAACGGTCATTATGTCGTATTAACGTCACTCAGAATATACTATAAGCTCACAATATGCTAGGGACAAGACAAAACACCGTCATGGCAGGCTTGAGTGTAACTTGAATGTCCTAGTTCGATTCCCTTCATAACTGAAAGTCCTGATTCGATTTTAACGACATTTATTTGAGGCGAACACTGGGACGTGCGCTTGCCGCGAACTCATTAATTATCACTAATCACCATAATTACTTCAGAACAAAAAAAATAACAGAAAGAAAGAATAAAAGAAAACCAAGAAGCAATAAACAAAGTGAAAAAGGTCACAAACAAGGAAAACAGGCCTAATCGCCGCGTATAACGAAGACAAAACGGGAAACGCATGACAATCGCCATTCTGATGTTAAATTGACGCCAGAATTCTCTGATGCCAAGCTTATCATCTGCGTAACGTTCCTTCATAAGTTCGATGATTTAAAATTTGGCCGCGGATAGGATATTGACCGTCATGATCCTAAAATAAAACAGCTGATATGAGAAAACACGGTTAGCGAAATCGCTTATAACTAGGGTCACGCGTACTTTGCAGAAGACATCATGTTGGCCTTCTGTGTCGTAATGCCATGTGAGTATGTAGGTAGACACAAATATTTCTTGGGAAAATATTTCACCGTTTTCAGCCCTGAAAGGTTGGTATCAACGTAAAAGTCCACACGGCGTTACAACCCGAAAGATCGACCTCAGATTTATATGTGGAAGTTTTAGACGTAACCGAAAAATATTTGTGCTGCAAACAAAGACTGCATTCTGCACAAACAGTCAAGGCAGGTGCAACGGAGCTCCCAGAACACGAAGAACGAAGACATTAACAGAAATGGCAGTTCTTAACTACCGCAACGTGGTATTTGGAACGCTGAACCCACTTCGTGTAGCTTTCACTTGTTCAGAAACCTCACACAAGTACAAGGAAGGCACTACGAGGTATGCAGCAGACATGCGTTCCCATGAGTATCTCGTCATGTACTCACGTGCACCCGCCATGCTTGATCAATAGGTTTCTCCGACTCTAAGAGCTTTCATTCTGGGCTTTGTTCAGCAGCAGATGCTGCGAACTGCGCCTACTTCAGAGGGTTCAGAGTAAAGGGCACAAAATGGCGACGGTCAAACTAACACCGAGAGATGATTTTCAAAGATATGGAGCATCCCTTTCACATTTTAGCAAACACTATGGGCATTTGACATTCGACAGAAAATTTAACAAGTGAAGCTTTCGCGGCGACTGAAGTTGATGAGAGACTCTCGGGTTACAAACCTCGCGCTCTCCGATGCTTGTAACCCGAGAGTCTTTCATCAGATTACACATTCTGCGTTTGTTCTCTTACTGCGCACAAATAAATGGTTTAACGCCAAGACTACGTACTTACTAATTTATTTTAATCATCTTACCATTCCACACTATACGTATAGGGATACATAAATAATCGCTACGAAATTTGAAACCCTCGTTAAACCTTGCAGAGTCCAGTGGCAGCTAAATTTACAAGTTGTAGTAACAATCAATAACTTTGCATATTGTCCACTGTGTATTTATAAATTTTGCAAGATTCTCAAAATAAACAACGATTATTTCCTTAACGAACATCAACCAAACTGATTTTTGGAATGGAGGCGGGTTGTTTTTTTGTTTTTGTTTTCTTTCTTTCTTTCTTTCTTTCTTTCTTTCTTTCTTGAAGCTGAATTTTTAAATATTATTCAAATGAACGTTTCGGGCTATAAAGGGTCAAGGTGACAGCTGCTCCCACGTCTTCATTTCGGTATTGAACTTCATAGTCTAACAATAAAATTCAAATTACATGATGGGCCATGCTGCTAAGCTCACTGTATGTAATTCTAATGGAATTTGGGAGGAATAGTCGAGCGGGACACGAAGCCCGCATGAGCATGAAGAACGCATACGGACATTTAGACATAAAATACCAAGGAAGAGTTTACTTAGACTAAAGCGTAGATAAGTTGATAATATTAAGCTAAATCCTTAAGAAACAGGTTATAAGAACGAGGTCTCGAACAAGCAGTCCTGGAGGACGTGAGGTGTCCTGAACAGCGTAAAGATCCTTTAGCTTCCCAAAAAGGACCCTGAACCATGGAGGCAGTTGTAATAAACTTAAATTTAAACAAAGCTGTTAGCAGTTGCAGTCTTCATGCCGGTCGTGGGAGTAACAAAACTTGTATATAATTTATTGAGACAAGGGGTTTTTCCCCACGTCAATACATAAAAAAATCAAGGGTCATCTTAAATTCTTTGGGTCATCGCTAGCATCTACAACATTATCATCAGAAGCATCAGATTCTCGCATGGGTTAAAAGCGCGGGTGGAACTGCAAATACCTTCGCGGGTTGGCAAATTACTTGCACGCACGCACTCACACACAAGAGCTGCTTGAGCACGTCATGAACCAGGCGAAGAATTCAGCTGCTTACTTCACATGCGTCAAACTGAGAAATTAAAATGCTAATTTGCCAAGTAAAGAAATAACAAAAAATTAAAAATGTAAGGGTGAAAAAGGGAAACACAAAACAAAATAAAGAATGTATAAAGGATTAAAGAATAAAGGATAGAGTTGCGAAAATAAATACATGGCAAACTGGGAGAAAAGAAATCTACAAGAAATAAAATCTTTGTACTGGATATTCTAGAGGGGCATTAAGAAGATGGCGATCGCCATGATGTAAATTATTGAATACTAATTGCAACTGCATATTCTTGAATAGATATTATAAAATCCGAAGCTCATCTCAATAATTTCAGTTCCTGTATCAAAGAAAACATAATGACTCTCCATTACAACATCAAATGATTAATGCCTGTTCATTTTGAAAATCTTACAAAAGCAAAATGCAGTTTATTTATTATTATTAGTGTTCTGTCTGACGCCAGGTCCATATGAACAGGATCCTTCCATCCTTTTCTCGGACTGGGACCTGTTCATATACGTTCTTGGCAGATGATCCAGAAGTGGTTTGCCATTGCCTTCTTCTGTGTGTGAACGGAGTAATTGTTGGGATGCCACGGAGGAAAACTCCGTGTTGCCTAGACCACGGCCTTGCCCAACACAAGTTATAAATTCGGGCACCGCCGTAATGCTCTGTGGTGGATGTGATTAGCATATAGGCCTTTTAAATATACGTAAATTGTTTATATATGTTTAAATAATTTGGCAGCTAGTTTTTATTTCTCCGGTTTTCACAGGCCAATTTATCAATCACTGTTAATTAGATTTAAAAAGTGTTTAACTAAATACAGAGACAAATAGATTTGTGCAATCAAACAGATTTGGAATTGGACATATGCTGTTTATCGTACGAGAAATGAATGAAACAATTATACCCTCCTCTAACGTCGGTGAATATTTTGAAGACCACCCTATAGCAATGTACACTTGTGCCAAAAGACTCGGTCCGCACTTTCCTGCACAGCTTGTTCACACGTCTGTACCAGACGCTCAATTTCTTTCACTTCTAAGAATGCTGAATCAAAAACCGCTGATTTATGTGTTACCATCACACAGCACAAAGAGACTACGAGTTCAAATGTAGGAAGCGACGTATAACAGACAGAGTTAAATAAATGATGCAAAAATACACAGCAGAAACTTTCCCATGTCCGAGTAAATAAAACAAGTCTTACAGGTTACTCGTGTGATTGTTTTTGAGTGTCTGGAAGGACTACATAGGAATATTTGAAATACTATGACAGGCACATCTATCTGGAATTTAATCTAATACCAACGAGACGTTTTCGAAAAATCTCCAGTCCGTGTAACACTTAATGGAGAAAGGACAAAAGAACTGTTCTGATGCTTGAGGAGAGTATAGACAGATAGCTTTCCAGAAACAACTTTCTCAAATCTTAAAACGTAATAACAAATACTTTTTTCAGCACTTCCCTACTCTAAAAAAAAATGAAAACAGCAGTGAATACTGCAATTTTAACAACCTATTAGCAAGTCACTGGAAGGAATTCACACTTGAATTTCACTTTCTTTACATATGACAGTCGCAAAAGAAACTTGATACACGCATATAAAGACGATGTATCTCCGTTTTGCCAAACTTATCCCAAATACAGTTCCGATATTATATAAGATGCAAATATTGGGTATTTCAATAATTAATTCCGAACATTATAATTTAAAAAAAATGCATCGTTAAAGAGAATTAGATTAAATGTATCCCTACAACACTGTGTCCTTCTAACGATGTCTCTATGTACAGTCCGTGTTTGAGTAAACTGCTGGCGTATTTTCTTATTCTGAGATTCATGAACATAGAAAGAAACATTTTAAGCAGAATATTAAACACATGATCCAGTATTATTACTTAGACTCCGATATGTTTAATTTCAGGTGTAAAACATACAATTAGTTTCAATAAGAATATATCACAGCCCCCACATAGCGACGGAAGAATTGATGTCTATTGCATAATCTACTGAGAAATTAGCGAAAGATATGAATTCATTCTTCCCTTCACGGAGAAAGAGAGAGAAATAAGAATTTTTTTGAAGGGAATGTTAATTTCTGTCCACATGCCAGCAAAACTACTTGTTCGTTTTTCTCTCCTTCAACACTACGGATGCACGTGTGGGTGGACTGCAATTGGAATGTCATTCAGTGCGGTACAGAGCTTATTTCAACCGTGAATAGACGTGACTAGCAATTTCCTCGTTGCTGAAGATAACTTTTTCTAATGGTGCATTATAATTAAGGCAGCATCCTACACCAGTACTGATCGTTAATAAAATGCGTACGTCTAATACATTACACAGGGACAATAACGCGAAGGAATGGCATTCCAGGCGAAGGCGGGTAGTGGGAAATGTGCCAATAGTTTCTAACACGCGTTCTTCAACGACTTTCAATTACTTCCGCATTGCATCATCACATTAACCATGAATGTGGCAATAAACAAATATAAAATAAAATAAACCATAAAGTCATATAACGAATCAGGCACAAGAGTGGTACACTTTGTTAGAACTCCCTTGGCGTGACATTTTTTTAACCTAATTAGAAAAAAATTGTAACCGTGTGCATTATACCAAATTACACTTGTACTTGGTAATTCCTGGTTTATTTAACAGAACTTTAAATTTATTTGATTATGCAGAGTCAAATGACAGGTCTGAGGTGACACGAACAATGGCGGCTGAGCTCTGTATGCTTCTGCGCATCTACCGTCACGTGCCTTCGTGAGCCAATCAGCTTACGAGAGTTGGTGTATAAAGTATTAAGTGGAGGTATAGGTCTGCAAATTATTAACCTCGGCACTGAAGGGTAAATGGAGGTGAGTGGTCAGCTTCGCGGTTCGGTAGCTTTAGCCACTTCCCCACCCGACCCCAGGAAACATGAACTTACCTCGACGATGAAGTAGAGCGTCTGTTTGGTGAGTAGTTGCACTGCAGCGTACTTCTTGCTTGAGGGGGTATGTAAAGAGCTGCAAGATTGCACTGGGGCACTCACGGTGCTATTGCGCATACTGCCTACATCCCGACAGCCACCCCCACACCACGCTACTGCAGCAGCCCACTGGAACACAACCAGAAACAATCATCAGAGCAACACCAACCCTCTTGAAGCCCAAACTCGCCGAAACAATATTTTGAAACAGTGTGTACGACCTACCAGTAACACAATTTACTGCAATATTATCTTCGCAAATCGCATTGAAAGTTTACAAAAAGTGAAATCATATTCACGGCGATTCCAGACTCCCCCACACCCCACCATAGCCTTGTTTGTATATGTTAAAACCACAGCCGCCACCGTCAGAAGTTAATTGCGAACAGCGCATTCCAAGAGTCAAACGTCATGGTTACTAGCTGTTATGTTAGGTGGACGTTCGGTTTGTATCCCAAAGAATCCAAAGTGCAACGCTACTCCATTACAAAGCAAAAAGCACTTACAGCAACAATGACTGACAACAATGCTACAAATACAAAGCATTGATGAAGTTTGTTTTGACATATGGATTGTAGCAAATTTCAAGGACGATGAACCAACGAAACAGACTCTTTAACAGAATATGACACTTCCACTAAATGAATTTGGTGTCTAACAGCAGATAACAGGGTTTTCAGTAAGTGCTGAAAACAATAACTTCGCATTTGTCAGAGTAGCAACACGAGTACGTCGTTCAGCAGCACATCTATAATTTTCTATTAAACTATCTCTACACTGTTTAGTGTAATTTGTTTTAAAATTTGAAGATGGCTGTCTTCTGGGTTGTAGCGTCTTGTAGTCTGGTAGAAGTTTAGCCCCGGTTCAGAGATTTTTGTTGCTTCCATCATCAGGGCGATAAAATCTCACCTCATGGAATGTCTAGTTCTCGAAATGGGTTACTAATTTCAAAATAAAATGCACGACCTATAAAGATGTCTTAAGATGATGTGGTGTAATTAGAATTACGTAATAATTAATACGATTAAATTCATGTATCATTCGACATGTGTGCACCTGCACGTATGCCTATCAGAAAAATATGTGATTAAGCCGTTGACTGCCTAATCATTAATATAACATAATTATATCATATAATTTTCCCATTAAAATAATTGCTTGAGGATAATTACGCTAGGTCATACGGAACATAAATTCCACACATTTCCATTAAAATGCCTGAATTGCACTTGTATAACGATCATTATTCATTTTAAATTAAAAATAGCAGATGCATAACAGCAGCATTTATGTTCACTAATCATCATATCACTCGATGATAAAGTCTGAGATACAGACAGCATCGTTAAGTGGGCAAAACAGTAAGTAGAAATAAGTAAATGACACTACTGCTGCTACTGGTAGCAGGACCACTGGGCAACTATAAGCGTGTGAACCGGATTTGGCTACGAACAGAGACCGCTGGTGGTTGATTGTGAAAACAGAAATACAATTTGTTTTCTGTAAAAAGTGGAAAATGATCGTTAGTTAAGTGCCTACTAGAGATAACTTTGTATTTTCCTTTTAAATGTAACTACTAACGCTCTAACTCATAAATGTGTTAGAACCTTAATCCTGCGCCAAGATTTAGAGTGTTTAAGAAATCCTGACGTAAAATTTGTCTACTCAAAATTCATCCTATTTAATCTTCATTTCTTTTGATCCTTTCTCTCATTCGTTTCATTCTTTATTTCAGTTCATTTAATCTCGTTTCTTTATAATATTTTATAATTGCAGTGGTATTTTAATTCCTTAAAAAGTACTGAATTCTTCCGATAAATATTTAGAACTTGAGATTAGGCAGTGTGTGTGGTCACAAGGCCATGTTCCTCTGCTCTCTCCAGCATTCGTCGTCTGTTCTGCCGGTGTCCAAGGAGAGGAATGCCAGGGATAACGCCCACACTTCAACTACATTCACATCCAAAACGCAAATCCACTTCGCAGTGTTATGGTAAGTATACGCAAGATATTTAAACTTCATGGACTTTATTTGCGATTAGAATGTATTATTTTAAACGACACTCATACCAACTGGACTCGTCTCATGACAGCACGAACTTTTGCGAACATCAGCAAGTCTACGAACGAATGCAAACACGTTCCCATAATTACTCCCAAAGAAGACTTTTTAAACCTATAAATAAATCCAATCGATTAACTAACTTTCTGTCAGTAATGAATGCAGGTCTATATGGAAGGAAGAGGTCGTGGGCTACTTTAATCAAATATCAAGGCACTTACACTGAGGACCCGAGGAAGCCACAGAACACCTCAGTCTCGACGGTCGGTCTCCGGGCGGAAATCTGTAGCCGGGACCTCCCGATACACAGCATGAGCTCTACTAGGTCGCGATGTTTCGTAAATACAATATTTCCCCGAATTTCGTAATGAAAATGCAGTTAAGCCTATACAATATCATTCAGAACACGAAGACGAAGACTTCTGATGCATGTTCCAAGCATCAGGTTAAGAAGCGACCTATTAATCAAACGAAATGAGATCCTTATCGAGTCTGAAGCTTACAGTAACCACGGTAATGACCTCGGACTCGCCCCATTGCGTAGAACTGTTGTCAAATAGACCCTAACTCCGATGCAAAATCGAATACAGTGGTAAAAAGCTTTTTGTGACGTGTGTGAAAACGGTCCCTATTATTTCGAAAATAGAATAAACTCTGCATAGAGAAGGCAGATAAACTGCTGTAATTTATAAAACTGGATAATTTGGGGAACAGATCATATTCGGCGGAAATATTTAATTACCTTTAACTTCCTCTGATGCAGCAAAGATCTAAGTAATTAAGTGAGAGAGGCTGAATAAAACTGAAAGGAAGAAACCATTCGGAAGACCAAGGCGTAGAAGGGAAAATAATATTAAAATGGATCTTAGTGAAATATGACTTGATAGTGTGCGCTGACTTGTGAAGGCAGAGCAGGCAATCAGGAGGTGGAGAAAAAGAGGATGAAGGGTGTGGATTGGATTCAGATGGCTCAGGATATGGATCGGTGAAGGTTCAGGCGAGAACGGTAATTAAGCTTGTGGTTCCAAGAAAGGCGGCGAATGTATTGACTCGGTGAATGTACTTTTCGCTTCTTAATAAGGACTCTGCTCTTGCTATGGAGTTATTGTATGTAGAGAAGATGCATTCTATAGAATACCAATGAACCGAAAAGTATCGTCAGGGTACACGAAAGTACTAATTTGCTTTCCGCCCAACTCGTGATCATCACATGAATGGGACTAAAATTCTGTAGAGGCTATTCATCATATTTGTATTTTAGGATTCTGAAATTTCCGCGTTTCGCGAAACGTATGGGTGTAGAAATACGCACAATGCGCTCAGTCGCGTGACGTAAGCAGACTTAATACCCCGACATGTTCACATACCAGAATGTGTCGACACAATTCCTTAACCGAACAGCGCATGAGACCTTCATTCCTCGCCACACTCGGGTTTCTGACAAACAGTTCCACATAACACTTCTTTTTCAATTTGAATAAATGAAAAACTGCCCGAATATTTCGTAATTAATACGCCTACATATAAAAGGTGCAGCACACCCGGACAAATGGTAATGAATGTGTTCGCTAAGATCCAATGCGAAGCACACGATATAGTTTTTGAATCAAAATTCTTGCTTCATAAAACCTGATCGAACGGATCTTAAATAAGTAGGGTTGAGAGTTGAAGTTAGATTTATAAGGCTCAAGACGGGGATAAATTGCAGGCTTTTTCAAAGATGGTAATGAAACTTTGTAAAATTGAATACTTGATTCGCTAGAAATGAACTCCGCGAAGTTATCGAAGCGTTGATTAATATTTTACCCACCTTTACATTTACACATAGAACCACTTTTGTTCACATTTTCGATACATATGGGTTATGTAGCGAATATCGAATTACAGGAAGTGGTCGTGGCTTAATTAAGGTACCGTCTCGGGATTTGTCTGAAATTACTAAGAAAAACCATAACCCCACTTCCAGATCAAGCGGGACCCCGATCTATAAAGACATTTAAAATTACGTAAGTTTCTACACACATGCCACTGGCAGTTTGAGGCATAGAGACCTTCATAAGAATTGCTAAATATTTACACTGCAGTGCACGTAAAAACCCAGGTCAGAGCGTATGAAGTTAAATAAAATGATTTAGGGCCTTGACCAATGGTGTGGGCTTTTGTGTTTTCAGCGCTTCGTCATGTAGTTGGTTAAATTAAACAGAAGTCACTCCGCGATGCAGCTCGCTCACAACAGCCGAAGGACTGATACTAGCCCAAAGCGGAAATTAAAATCTCTGTAACGACGTAAGCAAAACGAAAACTGAAACGGAGGCCCCTTTCGAAGATTTCCTGGCATTTCAAAGAAGTCTTTCCTTCCAAGAAGTGCCTAGGCTTTGGTATACTGTCATTATCGAATAGTTTTGCAGGGAATTTCCGATGCCTTTGCACTAGCTTCTTCACGATTAGATGGCAACAGACAGATACTGCTGTGGTAAAAATACCTTTTTGCATTCCACTCTTTCAGTATTTTGGATTTTGCTCCACAGAGTTCGTATGTTCCATTTACTGGCTAGAATTTGGAAAAATAACCTTTTCTTCGCCGAAAAAAAACTTTATTACATTAGTACGTAATAAAAATACGTACTGAGCGTTTAACCACGGGACAAATAAATTTTTCTTTAGCTATCAGAGATTAAACCTGTTAACTTATTCCGATAACTTTCTGAACCCAAAATGCTAACAGACATTTGAGAGGACCCATTCGAAGTGGCCAGTCGCAAGGTCTTACCAGCATAACATAACCCAGTAGAGCAGACAGTTTAATAATTAACACTTTTATAAATGTTACCAAGAATACATAGATCTTGTTTCCAAGTGCGATTAATGTAACAACATTATACTTTCCAGGAAAATAATTTAAGCTTTTAAGGTTTATAGTAAGAGTACTAAAGCATCCTAAGTATTTCATGTTTTATACTAAAGGAATTCCATAACTCGGCTACCGGTATTTCATGTTACGAACATCTTAAAAAGAATCATGTACCACGTTCACGAGTACTAGCACGAAAGAAATGACTCGTGACAAGTCGGGCAATAAATATACCACATGAAATGAGGCGTTACCAAGGCACACACACTCAGTTTCAGTAAACATGGCTTCTGTTTGAAAATCACGTCAGCAAGATACCATGCTCATCTTCTCAACAGCCATTTTGCAACATTTCCATTTAGCTGATCCGAAACTTACCAGCCCAACAATTTTCTTAAAAAACCGACTTTCCTGAACTAAAATAACCACAGGTTCTGAAAGCAAAAGCAAAGTCCATCGTTAGATTGCAGAGTGATACAGAATAGTAACCAACGCGCAAATCATAATTTTAACATTAACCCTTAACCATCATGCTCCGTGCTTTGCACATCATGGCACTCGCATGTCAGTTCCTCAACCTTTTGGCGCACGCGACACACTTTGAGTATCCCACACTTCTTTTTTCGCGGCGCACTAAAATTATAAGAGAGAAGTAAAATTCATAATAAGATTACATCAATTTTAAGTAATGTAATTTAGTGAATAAAAAATTATCGTTTAACAGAAAGATGACAAAGTTTGGTTACTTAAATATACTGAATTCCGGAACAATAATATTACATTAAAATCCTTTGATTTTTAATTTGCATATTTATTTTTATATAATTATTCTTAATGATTAAGTCGATAAGAATGAGATGGGCTGGGCATGTAGCGCGCATGGATGGGACAAGAGGTGTGCACCGAGAAGTCTGAGGGGAAGAGACCCGCTGGGGAGACCTAGACGTAGATGGGAGGATAATGTCAGGCGGGATCTATGGGAGATAGGAGCTGAAGGAGACTGGATTTTGTTGGCCCAGGACAGGGTCCGGTGGAGAGCTTTGGTTAATTCGGTGATGAACCTTCGGGTTCGATAAGCCATCTAGTTAGTTAGTCATAATTATTCTTCTATTCTGAAGCCCGCGGCACACGGGTTGATAACCACTGATCAACACAATAAACAGTAAATTAGCGGGCTAGACAATTTTTTTTTTAATTTTCCGTCATTCCATGCTAAAGATAGCACGTTAAAATAGGCCGTGACCCTTCCTCCACTATATTTTTCAACTTCAAATTTTATAACCAACCTTAAGTCGAAATCTACGTTCGATGAGCTCCCCAGTTCATACACTGCAATTAAATACGCTGCAAATTATGAATCATTCTCGTCTCCACTTTTATACTTGTTTGAAATCGGTGATTACCAACTGTTGTGCCTAACATACGACAGTGGATTGCTGCAGACATTACAACGACGAACCTAGGTTACACCTGGGTATTACTTTCCAAAACGCACCAAGTTTACGTTCATTTATGTAATTACTATTGTAGGGAGCGGATGGGAGGGTCGCATGGAGGAAATCAAGAGATGGAGAAGTTGTCTTTTACTCCAGCATTCCTGCACACTGTCAGCCTCTCCTTGCAGCATCTCAGCGGGCTGCATAAAATCTCTTCTGAGATGCAGGAATGCGGACGGCCTTCGGTCCGCAACGAGCTCCATTCGTCCGTCCACCATTGGGCAAGTGAAGCCAACAAGAAAGGCAAAGACCATACATAACCACTCACTTCCAAAAACATCTGCTTTAACTACATCACTCACAGACGAAACCTCGATATGCACGAAACAAAACACAAAGTAAATTAATGTCTATCGATCAAATTAACTACCTGCGTGATGCAGTCTTCCTTGAACAGTTTAGTGAAACACGCAAAATTCCACCAAAGAATCCTATCACAAGACTTTCCAGTCAAGTTCATATTTTTCAAAGTACATCAGTAGAAGTTCCTTTATATTCTAATGGTATCCTCCCCAGCAGAGTAATGATCTCCAATAAAATTGTCTCACTTCAAAAAGTTTTTAGCAAACACATATATCAGTATATATGTCTAAAAAAGACACGTCCATCTCACATTTCTCGATGTAACTATGCAGCCAGCTTTAACATTCAATAACACTACATTTTGCCCACAGAGTTTATTTATGGGTTCCGGAGTTTTCCTCCGGGGGCTTCCCCGGTTTCTCCGTGGCATCCCAACAATTACTCCATTCACACACAGAAGAAGGCAATGGCAAACCACTTCTGGATCATCTGCCAAGAACGTATATGAACAGGTCCCAGTCCGAGAAAAGGATGGAAGGATCCTGTTCATATGGACCTGTCGTCAGACAGAACACTAATAAATAAAAATAAAATATTTCTTAGAATAAATAACTATTATTTCCCTAAATAGCAAGGACTGAATTTTTAAACAAATTTCACATTCCCATCTTCCTTCAAAAAGTTACGTACGTAATTTTTACTCAGTCGTCCCTTACATTGGGCATTTCAGGTACTAATATTTCCAAAATAATAATTTCAACTGCCATTAATCCATCACAGTACAGTATAAAGACTTCATAAAAGTCCTTTTTTAACATAAGAAAAATGACAGTTTTAAACAAATTAATATTACATAACTGTGTTTAAATTTTTAATTGTAAATTACAAATTACACTAGTTTTAAGTTACATAGAATAAAGCAGCAAATAACGAAAGCTCGGAAAATTAATTGCTTAATGTGTCAGGCAACGCTGAGACTTGGTACAGCGCGGAAATTATATTCTAAATGTACCAGAGCATTCGGACCTAATTTCCCTAAGGTGACCCGGTGTTAAGACCTAAAACCTACATTGAAAATAGTATACACGGGGCCCGGCATTCATATAAGACATAACGGGATGAATATATATTTTTCTCATTATCCCAAGCTGTAAACAGAAAACGTATAAAGACTTAAAACTGATCAAGGCCACTAATACTAGTTCAATTTATTATTCATTCTATGAGAAGATCAAGAAATGGAAAGAAGTAAACGACTTTCACTTGAAGCAGAAAACGCTGCCGGTTGTTTTCATAATTTGCACACGTAACAGAAACATGTTTTCGAAGCGACATGTAGGTCACTCAATTAAGTACGGCACATACTGGAATTCTAACTATTACTTCATTTCGTTCTCTTTTCGCTGTAATGTTTGTGCTGTATTTATGAAAATTATCACCCGCGAAACAGCACTAGATAATGTATTGTAGTTATATATTAATTTTAATGGAAATTAAATTCAGAATTCGAGGTTATAGAAACAAATGAAATAAAAATGGCAATCCCTAATTACTGAAATAAGAGACTGTACAAATTAGCTACATTTCTGGACCTTACTGACAAGAAACTAAGGCTATATAAGACCAATGCACTGTTTCCGTCTGGCATCTTTGATGAAGCTTGATCAAGTGGATCGATCTCTTTAAGGGAGAAGAAAACATTTTGACGCAAAACAATACACAAAAACGAAACTACAATATTTCGTGGACAGCTGGAGAAGTATGTCGCAGAATATTATAATGGGGTAGGAGAGGGTGTACTCAACACGATATTTATGAATAACAGCAAAGTCGTGGAAACGTTTGTAATAAAAGAATTTTAATTTGGAACGTATCCCTAAAAAATCCTGATTTTCTTTATGATAACACGAGAATCAGACTAGAATGTAAAGCAGTGTTCCCCTGATTTTTTATTGCCGAGGTACTCCGTTTTGCTGAAGAACCGGCTATCCCGAAGTTCCTCGTGATTTTACCCGATCTCTTCAGATGATCAACGATGATGAACGGCTTATGTCAAACGTAGTTTGTATTAATATTTTAATATTTTCCGTCAAATCACAATTTTTAATAAGATAATAAAATATAAAATATTTAAAATATCATTTCACGTTCCGCATCGAATGATCGATTTACAAATTGGACGGTTAAATATAACCTAAACATGTCGTAAGAGACGTTCCAATTTGTAAATCGATCATTCGATGCGGAACGTGAAATGATATTTTAAATATTTTATATTTTATTATCTTATTAAAAATTGTGATTTGACGGAAAATATTAAAATATTAACCTACTTCACAATATGACGTAAATATACTACCTTATGTAGTTTGTATTGACTTGCCGAGCAATACGGATAAAATATCTTAAGTCAACATTGGTTCTAAGTAACAGAAATATCTCAATAACAATTTACTACATTCCACAATTATATAGAAAACATAAAAAAAAGGGAAAGACGTATCACATGACTGCACATACGCATATCTGAGATCATGATTTTTATTGCAAGTTCCACGCAAGGCATTCATTGTCGTGCCAGATGTTCAACCCAGGGCAATGTTATCAAGAGGGGATGGATTTGAATGAACTTCAAGACAGGCAGACGGAGGGCTCTGGCACGCTCCTCAGCTGCCATACCTAAGGAGTTTATCCATTGTTGGGTATAAAAGCCTGACCCCTTCAGGAATGCTATACATCTGTATACCTGCCTGCTATACATCAGCTCTTTCCCTGACCACCTGCTTCGCCATCTTTCTGATTCTATCCACGCGACTCTCTGCCTCTTTGCTTCCTCCCACATCCTAATCCAACAATTCCCTTTCTCCAGAAACCCGGCCATCTGCTCACCCAAATTCCCCTTTTCAGCATTCCTCCTTTCTTTCCTGTGGGCCAAAAAAGTTCGAGGACAGAAAACACCAGTAAATTCTGACCTGTTAGCCGTGCCCAACGAAAGACGCAAGGGGGAGAGGAGGAGATGTAATTTCTAAAATCTCTCCGGCTGTAAATATGGTGCTTCCTTGTATCGGAGTTGAAAACAACAAAGACACGTTCATCGAACGCAAATCGCAAGTCCCGATCGGTTTGGGGGGAAAAAAATACATTCGTAGTTTTTGAAAATGAATTCCAAATATCAATTTCTGACAATAAAAGTCAGTAATAAATGTAATTTCAATGAAGCAAGAAAGGTATATATAAACGCAAAAGATTAACATAACTTAGTATTCTAGTTACTTGACACCGGTATGACATAGTAATTACACTTTCTAAAGAAAATCATATGTAAAATTCAACTTCATTTGGATGAAAACGCCTTTTTGCGTATATGCAATGTAACTGATGATGACTGTATTCTGGGTCGTTGCGCAGTGTAATCTGGTAGGCGTTCATCAACGTTTCACAGGTCCTCGCTGATTCCATCATCAGGGCGATGAATGTATTAATTATTCACTTCAAATTGTATTTTATACATTTCCATAATTAAAAGTGCGGCTTTAATTGAACTTAAACGTGTTTCCGTGGTTTCGCTAAATATATTTTAATGCAGTAAGAAATAGAAACCCATGTCACGTGCTACACAGTTTTTCTTTCCCGACGCACATTTAGGCCACCGGCGGCAGTTTGAAAATTCAAAGTGCTCAATAATCAGCGTGCCTCATGTTCAAACAGAAGTCGCAATAGAGAGGCCTGCATCGTAGAGACTGACAAAAAAAAACAGCATTCTTTTCTTTATATTATTAAAATATGCCTTGAGTATTGCATACCAACTACTACTTTTTTTTTCGTTTCTCCTTTGTCTGGAGTCGATCCTAACAATAATTTCACACGTACTGGATGATGCAACTCAAAATGTCGTCTGCCTGGCGCCACGGCCTGCACAGCGCACCTGGTTGCTCTCTCTCTCGCATTCCAAGAGACTGCTGTGGCCGTATGTGCCCTCTGGCACAGTGCTAGTTACACTGCACAATCCAACCACGGACCCCTCCAGCTGAGGACAAGGCACCTACTTGAACTTCTAAAATTTCCTCTTGGTCAACAGAGAAGAATTACTCAAAACGACAATAATAACAATATTATAAAAACAAAAACTGAATTAGGAGACGCGAACTGCCGACAAGAGGCGGTCCTCCAGCTCGATGATTGGACGGGAGGTAACTTTTCCCCACCGCAAACTTTAAACGTCATGAAATGTTACATATGGCCTTGAACTTAAATGGATTCTTCAGAAAGGAAGCACTCACAGACGAGATTAGATATGCATAAATTTCAGTCCGAAAAACTCCCCAGGGGGAGGGGGGGAGAGAGAGATTAACATTTTTGAGAAATGAGGTGTGAAAATGTGGACTGGATTCATCTGGATCAAGATTCTTTAAGTTTAGGCCTACAACTAATTCTTGTGATGGAGTAACAGCTGAATAATCTGCTGTTGATTAGACTGCTGATATGATGGCTCCATAATCGCCCTGATGATGGAAACCGTAACCATAACCTATTTCACAGTCCAGGGAGAATGAGCCATTCGTACAGAGAGGTTGGCAGCGACTTCAACATTACTAGGATTTGCCAAGAAACGTACACGGCAGAGTTTAAAATGAATTGCTTGTATTTAAAGTGGACGGACTGATGGATGAATCAACGACCTGTGGAAACGAGCAAAGAAGTGAACCCGGGCCTCCAACAATGGGAAGGGATAAAGCATGTCAGTCCAAGACAGTCCTGGGGCCTTCACAAGCCGCTGTCCGATGGACAATGAGCACACCTGCTCCCATGGTTTTACTGTCATCGTCTCACAGTATAGTGTTTTTATTTAAATAATGTATGGAATGTCCAAGTTCAAAGTCGTGAAGTGTCTGCGGACAAGGAAAGCCTTTCCTGGCCGACGTCCTTCTGTTTCCAAGGTCTCAAGCAAAAAGGGACGAAACAAAGAAGAAACAAAAGAAGGGGAGGGATAAGACAGTTATATGTTGTAGAAAATACAGCTTAAATTTATTACCTTTGTGTCA
Source organism: Zootermopsis nevadensis (assembly GCF_977971745.1). Classification (NCBI taxonomy): domain Eukaryota; kingdom Metazoa; phylum Arthropoda; class Insecta; order Blattodea; family Termopsidae; genus Zootermopsis; species Zootermopsis nevadensis. The sequence continues at coordinate 3,983,068 of NW_028259143.1, forward strand.
ATGAGGCAAGAGTGAACTTATCGCAATCAAGAGGCAGAGAAATTATTCGAGTGTTCCCAAACCTCCATTTCAGTAATCATTCGTGTACGACAAGGGCCCATATTTTCCAGCACAGACACGAGCACATCGTAGGTATTGGCGCGCCTTATTTATGCACTGCGGAGCGAACAAAATGGCTGGATACTGACGTTTAAAACAAAACATGTTAACAATTCAAGCACAGAATCCTCACTTAGTATATCACAATTTTTTTAAGTCTCAAAAGATTCTGTCAACGTGATGTACAACGGGGCCCTAATAAATAAAAAGTTTCCGCTCTAGGTCTGAGGTGGTCATCAAGTTCTGACCAGAGGGCAAATAAATCGATTTTGGAAGAAAAAAAAGTCCAAATGAGCGCCTGCAATACATTCTGTGAGCAACATACGAGGTGCGATCGGAAAGTTTCAAGACTGTGTCAATAGAGAGCGAACCGGATGTAGTACGAGCTTCTGCCGCTAGGGTGTGCGGCCTACATTCATAGTGAATCAGTGTGCCAGCCGGCATCATCGAATTAGCATTTGTTTCTTAGTTACGGGCGTTTTGGTAGTGCATTACACCGACCCTCCTGCGATTTCGGAATGGCGTGTGCATCAAAATTTGCCAAAGACTCGCCAAAACGGCTACAGAAACCTATGAAATGCTAAAGCAAGCATTTGGGGAGTCAGCAATGGGTCGTGCACAAACTTTTGTGTGGCATTCACGTTTTAAAAATGGCCGAACCACTGTCGATGATGACGAGCGTTCTGGACGACCATCTTCGAGCACAACGCCCGAAAATGTTACGAAGATTCGGCAGGCCATTCACGAAGATCGACGTCGTACCATCAACGACTTGTGCGACATTGTTGGGATAGGCTATGGGACCTGTCAGCTGATTCTAAAGGAAGAACTCCACATGCGACGCATCATGACAACGCGCCAGCGCACACCGCCCTCAAAGTTCGGCAGTTTTTGGCCTCAAACACCATGGCCGTCATCCCGCACCCTCCTTATTCGCCGTGTGACTTCTTCCTCTTCCCAAAGATGAAAATTCAGCTAAAGGGAAGGAGATTTGAGTCGATAGAAGAGATTCAGGCAGAATCGCAGATGGTGCTTGACAGGCTGACAAAGAAAGATTTCCAGGGATGCTTCCAGGCTTGGCAGCGGCGCTGGGATCGTTGTGTTCACTCCCAGGGAAACTACTTCGAGGGTGATGGATGAATTTAATACCTGAGGTAAGTGTACGGGTTTTTATAGGCGCAGTCTTGAAACTTTCCGATCGCACCTCGTATCACAGGCACAAGAATATAGTGGTTTCTACCACGACAAGATACTTATAAACATCGAATTAATACACCTTTCAAAACAACCTGTTATAATTTAGGTATTGAATTTATTTCATTACAGGACAGTCTTTTAAAGGCGATGAACTTTTAGGTTACGTAACAACAGATTTCTTGAATGCCTGTTCACTGCTTGGGGAAAACCCTCGGTTAGAGCACTGCCTTCCTATCTCAACGATATCAAAAGATACTTTCAGATACCTGTTTAAGGAGTCAGTACTTTAACAACATGCTAACATAAGATTATCTACCGAAACATTTTCCGCATAACGAGGCAGCAGCTTGCTCAGATTTCACACATTCAGTGTTTTGTTTTAATCTAACTACTTTTAACATATATTCGACATAATAGTGAAGTTCGGGCTGAAAGTTAAAAGCCGGAAGATGGACCAGTCAGTTCGAAACATGACGCCCAGTACTTAAGTACATAAAGTAAAATGAGTGATTTTGATAGTGTACACATATTTGCTGTATAGAGACGGACATTCATTAATAATACTACAATATATTAACATCTGTTCTTCTATGACTAGAAAGTGAATTATGTATGATAATGCATCGCGCGCTGACTGGTTAAACGGACAGCTCAGGAGAAGAATTCCACAATTTTCAAATATAATGACGGCAGTGGTAGACTTATTGTATACGGATGGTTAAGATTTAATCTGCAGTTGCATACTGAAATTCTACAGGTCATCTTTATGAAAATGTAAGTTCAGAGCATTACTGATAACCAATTCAAATTAATAATCTAATCCTGTACTAAAGGAATAGGAAATCTTTGTGTTGGAACTCAGCTATTGGACTGATATAACTCTATAGACATGGTTATTTCATGTGCTAATTACAAACGATTATTTTCCATTCCAGGTTAATATGACAAGGGAAATTTCAGTTACTAGGTTCTACGCATGTATAAACATGACTGTTCAGCACTAAACAAGTTGATCACTTCCAGCCAAAAGTTGTACATCAACATTCTACGTAATTCTTAAGCTGTCATATTATGAACACACTCCAAATTAAACAACAATTGCAGCTCAAAGGACGAACAATCAAATTACTTTGCGCAAAACACAACAATTTGGAAGTTGCGCAATTCGCTTCGAAAACATTACACCAGGGGGCCTCAGCCCTTTCTGAACTTAGTGCCACACTCAGACTCCGCCAGACCCCACCATAGACGCGACCAAGCCTTGTTTGCATTTCTTGTTACCAGAGTCGGAACTAATTTAAATATTTTCCCCTTCGCACGAACGGAGTTTTCGTAAAGTCAAGCGGGACGGATAAAAATTCCAGATGAGACCCAGCTATTTCTGTGTAACTAAGAAAGTTTCTACTGTTTTCGTTCCTGGACTTCGTCCATCCTCCGGTAAAAAGCTGGTGGATAAATTTTCAGGACGGAAATGACTCGTTTCCGAAACGTGGTGCTCTGATCGAAACACTAGACGATGTATAAGGTCCAGAAACTCAATGACATTAATTGTATTATACCATCTTCAGAACATTTTAGAACTGAAGCTACCACCACCAATCGATAAGATCGAAACGTCATGGTACATCAAACAATACATGTTAGGTCATGCCTACGTGTGTTGTTAGGGAAAAGAATAAATTCACTTAGATCGTTATTGCTTCCAATCGTCTGCATACCAGAAGCAGCATCTGCCTGTGAAAAACGACCTTCACATGAGGAGACACAGTCCTCCCTCATTCTCTCGGTCTTGTCTCACATTCCTGCGTGGAACATTATGGCTTTTTTATATCCTTCAGCAACATCCTAGTAAGCTGATGGTAATCGCCTCTACGCCTATCAGTGGCGGGCACTGGCTTCAGCCTGTGACCCATGTGCCAGTTCTAAGCGTGGATGCATTTCGGTGATCCGGCCGTCTTTGCGTCAATACCAGCTGTACCCGGCACGCATTACGCAGGAGATGTCGTACGCAAGTGACATAATTCTGAAAGTGGTGACTAGAATAAAAGTTCTAGACACCAGATCATATCGTGGTGTGGGGTGGGGGGGAGATCTGGGGCATCTTGTGATGCCAACTTTATTTCAAATTCTTCCATCAACACGTAAGCACGCTGGCCTTGTAATCCTGGGGTCTCGGGTTCGATTCCCGGCGGTGCCCGAATTTATAACTTGTGTTGGGCAAGGCCGTGGTCTAGGCAACACGGAGTTTTCCTCCGGGGGTTTCCCCGGTTTCTCCGTGGCATCCCAACAATTACTCCATTCACACTCAGAAGAAGGCAATGGCAAACCACTTCTGGATCATCTGCCAAGAACGTATATGAACAGGTCCCAGTCCGAGAAAAGGATGGAAGGATCCTGTTCATATGGACCTGTCGTCAGACAGAACACTAAATAATAATAATAATAATATTCCTGTGCATAATTACATGCAACACTGACTCTAAGTGCATTAATCTTTGTGAAATATAACCTCAAAGTTAACAAAGTTGACGTGTTTGTGAATTTTAACATACAAAATTCCGCATGCTTCTGCCAGAATTCGGGCCATGTTACTTCACAAAATACTTGTGGCTCGTCGTTTTAAGTCCAGACGTTTTCTTAACGGGACCTGAGTTCATTTTCAGAGACACCGGGAAAAAACAGGGAAGCAGAAAGCTTAAATACAGCATCTAAACATGACGTAGAAAGAATTTTGCAATTTCAGATTTGAGGTTTTGACGGCGGTTTTAATGATGATGATTTTTTATATTTTTGGCGCTGTGTAGACTCGCCGGTATATGCCAACGTTTCTGAAAAACACATCGTCTTAGCGTCAGTAGGGCCATTATCTACAAACAAGTTTCGAGCCAGTCATTGGGATGACGCCAGGAACAGTAGCAAGTCGAAGGAGGAATGGGTCAGAAACGGCTTTAGGAAAAGTTCATTCCTTTTTTATTGGTAGGAATATTACAAGATCAAGGAGGGTAAGATGGGTGGGGTATGTAGAACGCAACGTAGAGATGAGAAATGCATGGGCTACAATATTTCAGTAAAAATAACTTGAATAAGGAAGACCATTTAGTAGTCGAAACGGTAACAGTGGACCCCTAAAAACGATCTTATAGATTGGAATCGATAAAATGCGAGAAATTTCTGGACTAGCCGACAGCGACATTAGCTTCTCGAGGACTATGCTCATGGAGATGATGATGATTATTATTATCATCATCATCATCATCATCACAAGCTAAGAAGAAATAAAAACAAAGCTGATGGCAATGTGCATCCTTTGTTCGTACATAGTCCTCCTTTAAATATAATAGTTTATCTCACAAACTAGGATTACTAGTTCTCTAATCGAGTTTCTTTCTCAGCCTGACCTCACGATCGTCCTATGAGAATTATAAAACTGACGACGGTGGTAACAAAATAAAATAATTTTCTGTTAATGGCTTTTGGAGGTCGAATGTTGCCAAATACATTGTGTTGTCTTAAATTTTTCTGAAACAAAAACTTATTGTAGGAAAAAGAGATTTTAGAACAAGCCGCCGTCCTCAGGTCTCAAAACGAACAGTCATGCCAACCTGGGGTAACTGATTTTCTCTACACAGATTAGTGTTTTTTAATACTTAATCGACACGACTCTATTAAGTATGTCACATAAAGATATGCTAGTTAGTGGTATAATTTTTTTTAGCGACAAACTCCTTTCGCTATACGTCTAGTACATTTTCATAGCAGTTCTTTAGCGGATAATTGTTCTGAGCGGTATAAGGCATCCAGACGGCTTAACTATCTAATCCTTTGAAACCGAAGCCCGCTCAAATAATATTTAATAATTCAGTCCGAACCGCAAAAAACACACAACACTTCACCACTGCGAATATCAACTGCTTAACGCTACTTAAAGAAATAATCACTATTTACTCTGAGAACCATAAGAAACTCAGTGTGCAGAATTATTGATTACTAAGCCAGGCAGCGCATATAGTTATCAATATAGTTTAGGTTAGGTTAATTAAGTGAATATTTTGCACTAAACATAGTCATTTCATTACGTTATATTCTTACAAGTCTTTCGATGACAGGACGCGCTGAGTTATTTTATCGCACAAATCTACAACGACAATAAAATGTAACTGCAATTAAGAATCTGCAGAATGGCAGAAAATTGTCTTGAGACAGAAGAATGTTACCTCCAACCGCAACAATTTTCTCTGGACGTTAAGTAGGATAAAGCTTAATGAGCAGTTGAATCACAGCTCTAATTATATAAGTCTAATTAACACAAGTACAGTACTGTTCCTATAAGTTGCAACACAACAAATGCCACACGATAGCAACCCTACTTTGACAACACATACAAGACAACATACGTTTTCATGACCTTACATTCGAATGCAATTAAATTATATGTACGAGTGCTATCGAATCATCGTAATTACAATAAATAATTAACAGGAATCGTGTGACACATCTCTCTGAAATCTCGATTTACTCCTAATCACATACAAAATAACATTTAATATTGAATTATGTATTGCGTAGACATCAAAGATTTAAAGCAGAGCGGTAAATATATGTACCAGATGATTCAACAAACAATAACACTGCATTATGAGTTTTGTATCCCGCATAGATCCAAGTATTCACCCTGTTTTCAAACATCCGGAATATCGCAGATTTTCTACTGATGCTGTCAGGGTCACTTGGCGTCTGACCTCCACCTGGTAACCGGTTACTTCACAGAAGTCAAAAACATTTCGAGTTTCGATGGGTAGGGACGAAAAGTGATAAAATAATAATATCTGCCACGCGAGTGACCAGTCCACCGCTGTTAACGGTGCACAGTATACTGCAGAAGTGTGTTTCTAGGTTAAAGGCGTCGGTTGCTGCAAGGCTTTGATAACCGAGGAAGGGAAGAAATCAGCCGTGTCACACTTTTACTACGCAAGGTAAAATAAAGACAAGTCCCGCTTACGTTGCGCTGAGAGTCACCGCGGCAGTGATACGCAAACTACGTACAAATCTGTCGGATTCGGCAACTTTAAAATCTCATTTGAAAATAATTAAGGCCGTCACTGTCCCTAAGCACGATCAAGCGTTCAGTTGTAACTAATTAACTGATTACATCAGGTGACACGGTTTCAAATAATTGTTGGTGACTCACGAGAAGTGAGTGCCTCAGGGTCAAAGTTCAACGGCGTTTCATTCTCGTTTGCTTGCTACGTCTAATATTTTATTTTAGAGAAGGACACTTAAGTACAAATTCTCGAAAATCATTAAACATTGCACGAAAACGTCTACTACAGTTCAAAATACGATTGTTTCATTTATTTTTATTTTATTTATTTAGTGTTCTGTCTGACGACAGGTCCATATGAACAGGATCCTTCCATCCTTTTCATATACGTTCTTGGCAGATGATCCAGAAGTGGTTTGCCATTGCCTTCTTCTGTGTGTGAATGGAGTAATTGTTGGGATGCCACGGAGAAACCGGGGAAGCCCCCGGAGGAAAACTCCGTGTTGCCTAGACCACGGCCTTGTCCAACACAAGTTATAAATTCGGGCACCGCCGGGAATCGAACCCGAGACCCCAGGATTACAAGGCCAGCGTTCTAACCGCTAGACCACCTCATCTTATTATTATTTAGTGTTCTGTCTGACGACAGGTCCATATGAACAGGATCCTTCAATCCTTTTCTCGGACTGGGACCTTTTCATATACGTTCTTGGCAGATGATCCAGAAGTGGTTTGCCATTGCCTTCTTCTGTGTGTGAATGGAGTAATTGTTGGGATGCCACGGAGAAACCGGGGAAGCCCCCGGAGGAAAACTCCGTGTTGCCTAGATCACGGCCTTGCCCAACACAAGTTATAAATTCGGGCAACGCCGGGAATCGAACCCGAGACCCCAGGATTACAAGGCCAGCGTTCTAACCGCTAGACCACCCCATCTTATTATTATTTAGTGTTCTGTCTGACGACAGGTCCATATGAACAGGATCCTTCCATCCTTTTCTCGGACTGGGACCTTTTCATATACGTTCTTGGCAGATGATCCAGTAGTGGTTTGCCATTGCCTTCTTCTGTGTGTGAATGGAGTAATTGTTGGGATGCCACGGAGAAACCGGGGAAGCCCCCGGAGGAAAACTCCGTGTTGCCTAGACCACGGCCTTGCCCAACACAAGTTATAAATTCGGGCACCGCCGAGAATCGAACCCGAGACCCCAGGATTACAAGGCCAGCGTTCTAACCGCTAGACCACCGTGGCTCTTCATTTATTTACTCAACAATAAAAATTCGCGACAATCTATTACCTTGAAATTCCCAATGCCCAAAACTTTACCTAGATGCGCAGTTTGAAACGTAGTTCAGTTAATGCCCCATCGCAATGGCACTGAGTAAAACAATGGGCGGAAGTTACAACTTTGGTTGAAGCGTTATATAACCACAGACACCTCATCAGCATGGAGAATTTGCATTATCTAATTCACCTTAATGACCATTTTGAAACTCGCTAGCAAGTCTGTTGTCCTGCCGTCTGAATTTAATCAATAAATTCCTCTTTGTCTTATCTACAATTCAACATTCAAATTGTTGTTCACGGTCACTACTTCGATCGGTAATCATCGTGCTTTATGAATTCAATAGTAATTAAGAAAGTTAATTACTCGCAAAATCTACTCCTAAATGTCCTTTGCGTTACACTGCACTCGTACAGTAATCGTTCGGTGCGGAAAGCTTGAAATTATGTTCTGCCAATGGCGACTCTGGTAACAAGATACCGAGACTACGTTGGCACCTATGGTGGAGTCTGGCAGTAATCTAGCTTCATTCCGCGTGAAGAGGTTTTCACATTTAATTTACTTCACAAAGAAATTTATATAAATTCTGTACTTTCAATTCGATCTGCAAAGATCATTGTTCTCGACACCATCGTCTCCGCGTACTCTCAGTGGCGGCTCATAGTTAAGCCACTTGGGGCACTGCCCCACCTAAAATATTAGCTGAAACATTATCGTACAGTTGGTATGTTGACAGTATATAGGTTGCACGACCATCATACGCAGATAAGAGGATGAGTGATTCACCGTACCTCTAATTCAACGTTTCCACTGTCCCAAAATAAGAAAGGCTACTTCCAGTTGCAGGCTTATCGTTGAGCTACATATATTGCTACATATATTGAAAATATTAAAATGCAGTCTACTATAAATTCATAAGATAGTGTAATTGCGTCATATTGTGAATATTATAACAATTATTTATTTTAATCCGTCTGATCACAATATTTAAATTTCCGAAATGTAAATCGATCAATCGATATGGAACATCAATGATATTTTATTATCTTAATTATAAGAAATTTTAAATATTGTGATCAGACGGATTAAAATAAATAATTGTTATACTATAAATTGGCAATTTTATATTATACTCTGTTATAGAAGTGTCCCTACTAAAGAAAAGAGACACTTAACTATTGGAATCATAATACAAGACGAATATCTCCAAAATTACAGCTCTGAACTAGACACAAACGATAACGAAAAAACAGCAATTCTGATATTAGCAAATGCTCGCTATTGCACATAAGCAGTCTGAAGACAGGAACTGACTTGTAAGGTAAATAGCTTTATCAATAAAACAGCCAGATTTACACGTCTTTTCCATCTACATGACTGTACACTTATCTTTCAAAGAAAGGAAAAAACCACAAAATACAAAGAGACGAGATACAAGTAGAATCGCACAGACATGCTCATTTTTTAACTGAATTTCCAAGGACTTGACAATGACACTACACTTTCATTCTTACGTAAGGGGATGAGAATGTTGGAATCCAGAACAGTCTTTGGAAAATAAGATCAAAATAAATAATAATAAAAAAGACTGGCTGCCCCGTGTCAAAATAAAAGCAGAATCTGAAGCAGTAATTGTCTCATCCACCTGACCGCTCTCAGCAGAGACTGGCCACAGCCATAATGTAAACAAAGGAGCCTGCCACCTTCACCTTGAGGCAGACAAGGCTCGTCATAAGGTCGCCGTCACACCGCTATATTTACGGTGGATATGATTCCACACAGTCAGAGTCTACGTACAGTTTCTACGTTACGTCAAATATAAACAGCAAGGGCCAGTGTACTTATGGGGTAAGAGCATCCGTAAAATAGAACCTTCTGTCATCTGCCGTCATTAATGAGAACTTTCATGCCTCTGTATAACCAAACACGCATGAATGCAACGCTAAAAGGATTTTGTCCGAAAACAACATTTAAGATAATAGCAAACTTGTGAGTGAGCTTAATTTGGCGATATTATCATCTCGGTATCAGATGAAAATTTTCATCTCGATCCGGGTGCTTTAAGACTGGGAAACGAGGCCTTTCTCTTGGGCAAAATAAATACCAAACTGTAAATTTTAATTTATATCTTAATTGCGTCATGTTTGTGTTATATCAATACATATATTTATTTTTCCAGTCTATACACAAAAATTGTTTTAAAATAATGTTGTTAAAATTATTTATAACAGTTACAATATAAATTGCATTATGTTATTGCGCTTTTCTGTGTCGTATAATATTAATGAATTGTTATTATATTTCCTATGTCAAAATCCATAATCACGACTTGAAAAAATTAATTTCACAGATAATGAACATCAAAATGCATACTCCAAATCAAGATGAAGACTGAAAATTAAAAATCAATAAACGCAATGCACAAATGTACAATAGTTTTTAAAAAATATATGAATTGATAAGCCTGATGATGATGTGGTAAACATCGAAACATGTCGTCGAAATCAAAAGCGCTGTGATAAATGTAATATTATACGACACAGAAAAGCGCAATAACATAATGCAATTTATATTGTAAATGTTATAAATAATTTTAACAACATTATTTTAAAACAAGTTTTGTGTATAGACTGGAAAAATAAATATATGTAATGTAGTGTAAATTTTAAATTGTCAAGTGTCTATAAAACATGTTTAACAGAAATTGCAAAATATTCTGACCTACTCATATGGCAATGCAGTGTTTAGAGGAGTCCTAATAATTAAGTATGTGCCCGTATCTGTAATGCACGGTAAGTTACAATATTTTTACAACGATGCGTTTGACTCAGGCCGGTTACATATGGAATAACAACCGATAACATACATTTAACAAGCGTGAATAACCTTGTGCTTTAAGTAACTGTTCGACTTTTTTCAAGTACATAAATTACAAAGAATCGAAATGAATATTCAACACGCGTCATAGTGGCGCAGTTCCTCGCAACGTGTCAATACGAGTAACGAGAAAACTACGTACCTTCCTCATGGTCATTCCACAGTGTGTACGTTCATGCGACGAGATTCCTTAACTCTCACGAGCTTATGGTACGTACGAATGGTACACGAGAAACGTGGATCCCCTGTTAGAAATTCAGCTAAATATTTAATTGCAGTATTCCTATTCACCACCTACATGTGATAAATAGGCCACGACCTACTTCTCTCTCTCTCTCTCTCTCTCTCTCTCTCTCTCTCGTGGTCTTTCCAAGCGGATAAGTTAATCAGTACTTCTGTGATTTTCCTCAGTATGTGATGGTTTTAACATTGGCCACAATCTTCCCCGCTCTATAACCTTTGCAATTCGTAGTTCATAGAAATTATGTCATTGTCCACGTCAAATTAACAATAGGTATCTTTAACTGATACAATATCGTTAAATAAACAAAGAAATTAAAAATGGTGTCCAAGACAGAAGGCCGGAAATACCTGTGAAATGAAACGTTCTTATTATTATTATTATTATGACTTGCTAGAAGACAAAATACCACAAAATAATTTATTAGTCCTGACTTCACATTCTGTTCTTGGTGGAGTTGTATTTTATAGTTCCCCACTGTTCCTTCAATAACCCGTTCTTAAAATATGTTGAGGTCAAATCACGGAAGATGAGACAGGCGAGGTAAGATGAGAAACGCATACAATTTTTAACGGAAAACCTGAAGGCAAAAAGCCACTTGGAAGACCACGGCGTAGATGGGAGGATACTATTTAAATGGGTCTTAAAAATTGGGGGTGAGAAACCGCAAACTGGATTTTCATGTGTCTCAGGACATAGGCAAGTGACGGCCTCTTCTGAACACGGCAATGATTCTCAACTATCTGAGCGACTATAAGATTCACAAAAAGGCCTGTCCTACAAGGGATCAGTCGATTCTTCACATGATATTCGGTACACCCTAAGTTCTATGCCAATGGCACTGAACTGGTTTCCAAGGAGAAGTGATCGCTGCAGACAGTAACGTAAACCAGAATTCGATCCTTCAATTCCGGTCTTCGGCAACAAAGGCAGATGTGCAGAGGCATTCTGAGTCAGTACCTGCTACACGCTTTCGACAATTCGTGCAAAAAAAAACCCGGCCATTTCTAGAAAACAGAAGGCAGAATATGCACTTGAGAAAATTGCAAGGTCTTACACCTATCACTTAAATATATATTTATTATTCAAGTCTATACACAAACTTTTAAATTGTTGATGTTAAAATTTAAAATTAATATTAATATTCTGCGCCATTCATCGTTATCTCGATGTTACAATATTTCGCTTTATACTACTACATGTTTCAATGTCATAGCATCATCTTCAGGTTTTTTATCTTTAAAACTATTCTATATTTATTAATGCAAGCTTTTCATTGATTGTAGATTGTAGATTACTGTTGTGGGTGTTCCTTTGATCTTCTTATTATTTTGCATATTATGTTGCATATTATGTTAGTTGTTCATTATTCTGTGAATTTATTAACAATATAATTAAATAATTAAATAATATTAATAACTCAAATGAAGATGATGCTATGACATTGAAACATGTAGTAGTATAAAGCGAAATATTGTAACATCGAGATAACGATGAATGGCGCAGAATATTAATATTAATTTTAAATTTTAACATCAATAATTTAAAAGTTTGTGTATAGACTTGAATAATAAATATATATTTGAATTTTAAACACAAACATGACGCATCTAAACTATAAACCTATCAGTTAATAAAACCCATGACTAGGAGAAAAGTGACCACGTATGGCCAGAATTTTGTTATAGTTTTGAACACTAACGCCGGTGTACGAAACAGTGTTGATTTATCACTTTGCCACTAGGCAGACTCTGGCGTAAATGAGAAATCTGGCTCAAGGCACAGACCAGTGGCAGGATCTTGCGAATATCTGCACGGCCAAACGTCGAAGGGGATGATACGGGAATGTTCCATTTCAAGATGCAGCCGTAACTACTGCGAGCGAACCAATGGCAATATCTTACAGAAATTCTGAACAGCTGTATCTCATTGCTGCAGCTGATATGGTGCTTGAAATAGGTGTGGCTGTCATTTTAACTTCTTATCGCTCGATGACCACTTGTCACAAACGCATCCCGTGTCCCTAAATTTTGTTACCTGTCGGACTATTATTATTGTCTTATTCGGTACGCACTGCTGAATGCTTCACGAACAGCAGTAAACGAATTCTATGTGAAATGATGTTCCATAAGTAACACTTGAATATATCCTCTTCCTAACTGCAACACATCTTTTGCGCAACTGCTGCGAGCAGCAGCGTAGTAACCAGGGTGACTTCGACTCAAGAGTCACGAGGGAGGTTTTGGAGATTCTATTACATGGCGTAGGAACCACTTTTGATTTCACTTTTACGCCGTAGTAAAAGTAAAGTAAAGTTTGTCCCACTATACGCCATGTAGGCACTTGGGGGGAGTGGAGGTATAGCTCCTCTCTTCCTTGACCTCGGCACTAGATGGGGGTGAGTGGTCAGCATCACGCCCCGGCCGGCTTTACCCCCGGGAAAGGAACCCGGTACCCATTGTAAAGGAGGCTGGGTGGGCCCCAGAGCCGGTCTGGACGCAGAGGCTAGAGGAAAAATCCTCTGCCCCCGTCGGGGATCGAACCCCGGTCGTCCAGCCCGTAGCTAGTCACTATACCGACTGAGATGCGACTATTGGGTTGCGTTTTAAATTGTACGCATGTACAATAAGAGACAGGTTATGAGCTGTCCAAACCTTGAATTTCTAAACATTTATAAAACAGACAGAAGCACAGAACAGTGTCCAGTTTACCAAATGTTACATCCAACCCTACAATTCTACAACATCTGGAAGACTCGTGTTCAGTGAACGGGACAATAAAATAAATAAATTGACAGACACCAATATTTCAACATATAGTAACAACCTTTACTCCTATGTCTGAGTTGCAGTTGAACGTCGTTCGTATGAACACGTGCATAGTTTAAGTGTTACGTTCTACAGCGCTGCAGTACCTCTTGAAACACTGCAAGCCCAGAACCTGTTTGTTCCCTATATACGTGAAAAAAGAAGACACAGAAAACAGCACCACGCATTCCAGCCCATCATCCAAGCTCCGAGACACAAAAAGGCCATTGATCTCAATCGTCAATGCGTTCGGACCAGTCAGAGCTCGTGATGTTTCGTTATAAAGCAGAGAAGAGACAACATTAATAACAATACGTAATATTAAGTGCTTGATAATGCGTACGTCCAACACGTACTTATTTAGAATCGTGACTTTTTCTGTCTGAAAATAATTTAAGTTAATTTACAGCGGTGTACGAACTACGTGTTATTTAGGCTCTAGTGGGCCGATGTGAAATAAATACCTGCTCTCGCCAGGAATCGAAACCAGTCTTACAAAATTTAGTAATATGCAATAAGCCCGCTGAGTTCAACAAATCTTCTTGTTTTCAGTTTAAAGTAACTGAAAACGCCCGTGAAATTCAACGAGGACTCACGGTTTTCGTACCTTAATTCCTTACACCCTTTTGCACAGTCATGAACAGTATAAACAGCTCATCTGAAGAACACAATTTATTTTAGCTTTAGGCAATGAGAAGATTACTAAGTTTGTGACTCTTATAAAAGCATTACAGGCTATTTTTTTTAATTCGGCACAGAACAACATCTTGTAGAGACAAAGTGCACTGTTATTGGATCATAACTGTTAGTATACATATTAATCGAATAATAATGTAGCTAAATTACACCTCCACTGCCAGGAAAAGGGTAAAGATTTCCTCCTAGAAACAAACGATTGAAGAGCTTAGCCCTCTGGTAAAAAAATCAAACAGTTTCAGTCATCAAATAAAGATTATTAAAGTGGACAGAAATATTTTCTGTGACACCAAAGAAAAATTCAGATTTAGTACAGAAAATGTAATTTTGAAAGATGGTAGTATAAAGGGGGTACACTGAGTGAGGAACGAGTACATGCGTATTGCATTGCCTATATAATACGTAGCGTACAAGTAAGGAATGGTAAAAATGGATAGACCTGAACTGTAGCGTAAAAATAATCTTGATCCGTGCATGAAGAATAAATTACTGGGGAACTCTCGACTCGTCTAAGACTTGAACTACTTTTCTGACTCATACCAAATTGCATGAAGCCTAATTATATGGCTGTTGAGACAACACGAAGACCCAACTCGCCACAGAAGATTTTATAGCAGGTAGACTGAAAAACAACATGGCCAAATAAAAACCTCTGCCTTTTTCAAGTTCTCTGTTATTAATTTTCATAATAAAAAAAGTACGATAAATATAAATGATTAGTTATTCTTGTAGCTCGCTTGCTGATTGGTTCAAGTGTTTGACGTGTATGCTACTGGCGATACTCATTCAAAGATTATTGTTCAATTTACTAAACGTAACACACCCTCCTCTTTCGTACTTACAACCTATATAAACATTAGCATACACTTGTGTTTGAGAAATGGAATTTATTAGGCCTACCCAATGCAGAAGAGTCATTTTGTTTTCGACTTCAGGACATTTATTCTACTGTGGTAGATAATGGCAGTAATACAAAACGAATAATTCATACAAAAACCCTGAGGATGAAAACTGTAATTACCGTCGAAACACTTAATACATCCAGTCAAGCAAAGCAGTCCATGCCAGAGAATCAAAACTCAAGAAATATATTGCAATTATATTTCGCTTGACTCTCACGAAAGCTGTCACAGGGAGATCCCCGTTGTTATGTTTCAACTTTTCTCTACCTGTGGTACGCGAACTAGGCAAGAAAGTCAAAATATAATATTAACATAATTACATTTCCCTTGAACGCATTTCGTTAGTGGTACATTTAATGTGTTAAATTAGAATTGGTGGCACGCCGGAGAAAAAGGGTGAGAACCCCTGGTTTAAAGGAATCAGCCATTTTTCTAGTGCGTCACGTGACGCAGGTTACCACTTCCTGCATGCCGTTCTTTGCACGGCAGGCGCTGTTAGCAGCGAAAAAACAAAAACGCACTTTAAATTCGATATAGTTTATGTGTAGAAGGCATGTGTAACCTGTGGCCGGCGAAGCAGTACCGTTCTGTCGGAAAAGTATTGACACACCGCGGGAAAGACATGTTCCATACAAACATCCTTATATTCCACAAAACCTTGCATTTGATACAATGCTGTTCGATAATCGATAAGTAACTCAATGTGTATTTCAATCAAAATTCTCGCAGTTTCTTGTACAATTCTTTGGGAATTCCTTCAAACCAGACTATGACCACAGAAACTTCTAAAGCAATGAATCTTAATATGTTTACTGCTAACTTAATGGGTTATTATTAAGAGATGTTGTCTGATGTCAATTTCTTCTTCATATATTTATGAAACGGTTCTGTTAGAATGAAATACAAGTCCATAGGAATGACACTACTCAAGATTCTACTGAATTCTAATTGCTACTCCAAATATGGATGTGAATGATGTTCCGAAGGAAACGCTTGTTATTTCGTGGTTGCAGGTATTAAACTGTGTCACATTTTATCCATCAGGCCTACACTTAAATCGTTGCCACAACATTAATATGACGAAAATACCGCAACAGTTATGTGTTCTAGTATCATTCCACGAAATGTGACCTCTGTTCAATGGAGAATTTCCTTAAAAATCCTCCACGTGGGACCTCATTTCGCTTTCTCGGGCTGAATAGCCATTCTGCGTACCAACTGTTCATTGTTTGAATGGTTACAACAATTTTTAAAGTTCTTCTTTCAATGGCGAAAGCATCATTTCTACATATTTTTAGTTATTGTTTAATAAATATTTAAAAACACTCGCATAGTTTGTGATCAACCTGTATGTAGCTGTTGACATAATAAGCCTATACGATAATTCATAATCGGGTGTCCACGTCACTTGTTAAGTTACTTTAAAAAAAAAAAACAAGTTTAAAACCCGCACTACCAAGTTTTACAAAAGTCGATGGGCTATTTCCACGAGCTGGTAACCAAGCAACAAGTTAATCAATAGCAATGGTGAATACCTAACAGATGTTAACGTCGGTATGAGTCAACAGAACGTAAGATTCGGAAGACAGAATAATATTTTACTTGCCAGGCTACAAAACGTCCATGCAAAAGACGATTCGGAAGCACGATATTTGTTCCACTCAATCTAATTCTGAGATCAACAACCCGAGTCTTGAGCGACCTTGATATGGCAACCGGTCATAAAATTATGTGGCCTGCCTGCGGGCTGGTGTTTCCCCAAAAATAATTAATTATATAGATTAAATAAAAATTAATAATTGGTATAAAGAAAATGTAATATTCTTCCAATCCTGATTATGGGATTTTCATTCGACACAGATAAAACGTACAGACGACCTACTAAACCATCTGAAGACTAGGTTCGTTTAAATAATATTCAATATTTCAGTCCACACCGCACACTTCTCCATTAGAAACATCAGTCCATACTGTCACTTTTATTAAGAAGGGCATTAGGGTCTAATTTACTTCCAGAACTAAAGTAATACGGTTTGAATTCAAGTCCTGCGCCGATACTGCCATCCACGTCATAAACGAGGCATCAGGAAGTCCCTCACAAACAACAAATTAAATTGGAATAGTTTTTGCAAGAAAACCCGTAAACTGCGATGTTTTAAAATCAAAATTAACTAAACTGTAGTAAACATATTGCCTGTCACTTTTTTTTGCATTGCGCGGACACATAATTCTTGTAATCAACTGTTCCACTTTTAGAAACCTTGACAGGATTTCTAGAGCTCACTGTGGAATGTCGCTGCAGTCATAACCTCGATCAACAAACCAACTTTCATCGCCCGTTCGTCAGGAGACTGGCTCGGTATTCACGCGTATAATAAATCATTTGATTGCATACACGTTATAGAACAGATCCACATTGTGGCATTGTGTCAAATTGTTTTCTTTTTACTCTGTTACAAATCCTTTCATAATGCAAGAACATCATCATCTGCTAGAAAAATGAAGCCAATTATGCAACAAATTACATGCAACGGTCCTGACCGGAAAACCAACCATCGCTGAGGTCTCTGCCTCTTACAAAACACACCAATGGCCCCTGCCAAATGAATCCTCTCATTTCTTTAAGATACATTTTTAAAAACAGCAAACAACAAGCTACGCCTAGGTCTAATGGAATCTTCCTTCCCTTTAGGTCTTCTGACCAAAAATGTTGTACGCATTTCTTATCTCTTCTATGCTAAATTTATTTACTACTACAGAGTGGGTGAGAAGTGAGTAGACATTGAGAAATGGTTATAACCTCTATATTTCAAATGCAAAGATATTATTTAATGCCTACTTACTTCCCACCCATCCTGTAGATTATAATTAGTACCGGTATCTACATAATTTTTATGAAGCAGGGTCTATCCTGTGAAGACAATTGTCACTCAGCTAATCCACAAACTCCCTGACTTTTTTTAAGTCCCCAAAGTACATTACAGTGTTAACAAAAGCCAGCAGCTGGACCCAATCCTGAAGCAAATGAAACCATAAAATGTGGTCTTTTGAGTTGTGACGCTAATTAATCCTAAAGACTGCTGTTACGTTTCGGCTACATCTTCTACCCTGAAATTAAGACAACACGTTCCTCCGACACATCGTTAACTACCTACAAGACTACGGGGCGTCACATTCACATGCCAACCCCGAATCTCAAACAGATTAATCTAGTGTGCAACTTCATACTACATTTTCTGGTTCGTTCCCAACGAAGTTTCAAAAACGTGATTATTACCTTCGTGATGTTTGTCAGTCTGTCTGATAGTCCATCCGCAAAAGACCGCTGTAAGGGTTTTAATGACATTTGGCAATGTGGAGTTCTAGTATAAAAGTTGTCGACACATTCGAATTATATTTAAAATCAGACAAAAATAACAAACTCTTTACATGCTTAGCCCAGGGATTTCTGATTAGGTTTTTCAAACTTATTGGGGGGGGGGGGGGGGTTTCGTAACACTATCAAGCCGCGCTACCACTAGACAAAAATGCGCATCCAATATGGAGTAAGGACTAGCAGCTAAGAAACTCCTCTGCGTGAATTTTCTTTTCAATCGGTGTTTTGGTACTACATTAGGCAACATTACATCACGGTACATAAGTCACGTGACATACTGCAGCTTTGTGTGCACGTAAATAATATGTCATGAATGTAAAGTGTCTTCCGACTTTCTCTTCGTTCATATAAGCAGTCATTCAGTTGTACAACTGACCGGCAAGACAAGTATTCAATTGTTTTTTCACCACGAACCTTGACATGCCACCGAGTCAATTCTAAGACGCTCAATACAGCACTGATCAATTCTTAATTAAGCATAATTCGATGTGATGCGGTTAATAAACGGACCTTTTTTTTTAAAAAAAAATGGACGTCACGTCCTGAGGAATGTCTCAAGCTCTTGAAGAACACAGTTACTCTTCTGTAAGTACCAAGAGATTACTGGAGCCGTTGTGGATATTTGCCAACAGATTGATCAATTTCGTTAAATGTTTGGTGTTAATCATAACATTCATCGACCATACGCGACAACCCAATTCAACATTTCGACCACAAAAATTCTAAGGGCTCCTTTTCATATTCATTAATAATGTTTCTCTAATATATCTTAAAAATTACGGTTATCTGCATAAGACATGACAATAATAATATTTATCTCTGCAAGCTTCTTGGTGAGGGTAATTTTCAGCTTATTCTATTTTGTTCAAAATCCAGTACTAAGCTGTTACGAACAACATGTAAACCATACGCAGATAATCAGCAAAGCAAAATAAAAGAGTCTCATTTAAATTTTCTGTTCGTAGCACGGGATACAATTTTCATCGGTATAAGTCTCTTTGTACAGGCAACTCAGAACCAAGGTCGAATACCTGTGGCCAACACACTGTGAAAAAAATCCATGTCAGTGAAGGTTATGGCACGGAACACGCCATGAACAATTTTTATGGTCGGCATGACGCATTCGTTAATGCTGTGGTTGTAGGTCGTTTTAAATAGCCTGGGTTTCTTTGAACATTTTTATTTGGAGCATCTCAGTCAACAAAAAGAGTGTTCTAGCGTCTTAAAATGGCCAAGATGTAAATGCTTTTTTCCAGAACAAGAAATTTGTGCAATGCTAGAATTCTGTACAAATACAAATAATTTATATAATAAAATTATACTAACTCAAATCTGTCATCGAAAAGAGATTATGAATTTAAAAATGGGTGAGTTTACTGTTTCGGTATCACTGATAACCTTCATAACCAACTAATATTTGTTTGTTATAAAGCACCTGGGTTCAAATTTCGGCCCGGGGACTGGCTGAACCTCAAGGCAAATACCGGGATAGTATACGTTAAATTAGGCCACGATCGCTTCCTTCCATATCCTTTCCAAGTCAGTCATTAATCATCAATCATTCGTCTGACGACTGACAGCGTCGTAATATACAACAAACAAAATATATTGCCTGTGCAACCGCGGAGAAATACATTCAGCAACTAGAAGCTACCCGCAATAAACAATAGACACAAATAAAATGAATACTTAGTAAGTGTTAACAAATCACATTCATTTTAAACATCCATCGGCCTAAAAATATTGAAACTTCCTTATATAATACAGCTAGATGCTCAATTTTGTGCATTATAAATATTCCAAGTTAATTCATTTATATTCCAAACAATTTCCTCTTTAAATAACCAGTGCATAACCTTAAAAACCATACTCATCAACAATTGAAAGAATAAATTAATTTATTCCAGTTTGTAACAGTAACGGCTAGAACGAGAATCCAATATATATATATATATATATATATATATATATATATGTAAACATGGTACAAGTAACTTATTTCACCAAGTTTGTATCATCCGCATAATCCTCTCCGACTGAATGCTGTTATAATCAAAATTGATATCTCAAAACAGAACTGATACTTGGAAAGTAAAATACGTTTGTTTACCTGTTATTCCAATTCGGGAAGGCTGGAAGATATTCAATATAAATTCTTCTATGAAAAACCATTGTTGCCACTCCTTACATAAAACGTATCCCAACAATGCACTTTTTATAACTGAAAATAATCTTTAAACTTGCACAAAATCTTGGGGAACAAATCACTTTTTCTTCTTTATTACATCACAAAACACCACACAAAGTCTTCATGTGTCATTCTTTAACTCACTGCAGGTAATCTTGAATATGTTTGGCATGTGGTACATCAGCTTAATATTTATATTTGGTTAATACTTAGCTTTTTCGTGCACACGAAATGAATGTAATATTCACCACATAAAGGTTAACAATGGATTTAAAACACTGAACCCCCACGTACATTTTGGTGTAATGTTGAATCACTTCACCACACGCCACATTGTTAGTAGTACGGACCCGCCGGCCGGTAAATGCAGACTGTAGACAACAACTTACGTCAAGCGACCGAGCGGTAACTATGCTATTTAGTAAGAGACAGCCGGCCAGCAAGCAGGTAGGGCAGAGAGCATAATCCTCAACTCGAGGCTACCAACATTCCACAACCGCAAGCAGTCAACTGCGGGTGAAAATCACCAAAGCCAGCGTTAGTCTCTCTTGCAGGTCTTCCTTCGTTCATATGGAAAAAGTCTGAAGGATAATGTTCTTTTCCCCCTCCATTTCTCTCCATCGTGACAGTGGAATTACATTCCAGAACGTACTGACCAATAGCATCGCTTTAATCTCGCGCCAACACAATTTTCTCGACGTCTTCTGCTAAGATCGAAATGCTACCTGGTAGCAAACATGTGAACTAGCGAAGAATTAAGGTCTACTTTTTAAGGTAATTCTACACGATGTGTAATGGAAAGCAACATGAAAGGATGCGATCCCATAACTAATCACAAAGAAAATTGTTGTTAACATTGAGAGAACTGAATTTGGGTTTAAAATCATTGCGACAAGTTGTAAGACAGTTTTTTTTCCCGAAAACGTTACTAAAAGCGTCATAGTTAGGTCCAAATTTAAAGTTGTAATTCTGAAACAAAGTAAGTTACGGATAGTATACAAACTTAATATTAATGCAAAGTTCAAGTTTGTTTAATAAAGTATATTTTTATAAGTGCTCAATATTGACAGTTTCATTAGTTTCAGAGCTACATTTTCTTTCAATCGGGACCTAATTGTGATTCTGTGTTCGTTTCGCTTCATGTCTGGAAGGCGTTGAAGAGCTCGTCTCAGCACCCTAACATTTTTGTGAAAAGGATTGAGCTTTCAGTGACCTTCGGGCGTTAGGTCATGTACTAATTTCACATCAAAAGCAACATTTCCATAAATTATAATAATATGTATGCAATCATCCTATCCTGAAATAAACAACTCCTGACAAATGTTATCTGATTTCAACCAAATTAGGAAGTACACTTTATTATATAAATTACATATAAATGCCTACCTCACGATTTAAAAAAAATATAAGCAGCTTCAGTAATTTTATCCGCTTTACGGAAAATAACCGATATTATAACTAAATTATGGTTATGTCGGAAGAATTTGTTCCCAAGAACACTGGCGTAGATAAATGGAATAAATGTAGTCTTTCTTCGTTAAGTGTTTATTCTGCCTAGAGTCTTCAAATTTTGATTACTATGTGAGTAAAGCTGTGGCAATTTCATTTACGAAAATCAATACGCACTAAGATTTTGATCGTGGTTTTCTGAACTGTAAGGCAATTTGGTCGTGTAGGTTGTTAACCCAGAACACCACGATAGATATCTATCCGCGTAAAACCCTAAAACGTCAAGACGTTGCAGGAATGTACTTCCCACTGTCTTAAAGTCATTAGTTTTCAATATGCAGAGACACTGTATGTCCAACCTTCACTAACTGATTGAGGAAATATTAACCCTTTGAAGAAAAAGTTCGTCTAAATGATACTTAATAAGAATTCAGTCCGTACCACAAAGAAAACACATCACAAATCAACTGGTTAACGCTGTTTAAGGAAATAATCCCTGTTTATAGGGAGAATCATACGAAACCCATAAATAGAAAATAGAGAGATTCTTGAAGTAGGAGGGTCGTAGTTACAATTGTGCTTAAACAGTGATAATCTTAGAAAATCTTAGTGTTTCGTATAAGTAAAATATTGAAACCCATGACACATTATTTAGATTGTAATATGATTGTTATATAACATTTATGTAACGGAATTCGACTGCTACGTTACTTTGTTGTTGTTCTACACGAGGAAAATCTTTTACTTCGACAAATCATTTAAAAAGTTAATAAAAAACAGGTGTAATGTGTAACTTAGAAAATATTCACAATTCTTAAATAGTGCTGTGTTTCTGTATTTAATAAATGTTAGGTATAACGGATATTATAAAAAAAATGTATTTGCGACTATTAACAAATATTATGCAAGATATCTGAAACACATAAATGTTTATCTATTATTTCAAAATTATTTAAGTTATTAATTCTATTCCCATTAGCCAATAGTAACCAAAATGTAAACGAAGTTAGCAGAAGTAAAGTAATTCAAAATATTTCTGAAACATGCCCTATACAATATTTAAATTATCGAGGCTAAAAATTTAACTACAGGGAAAAGAAGTAATATGTAATTAATTATCTCTCAACGAAGGATGATTTCAACAGTAATAAATGAACACGACACCCAATCAGGCATGTAAAACCGTAATGCATATATTTGAAAAACACGTGAGAGTACAACCATCTATTACAAATTGAAACAGGCGTCTAAATAAACAACCACTTTTAAATTTGGAACTATAAAAACGAATTCAAAGCAAATGTGGATTTGGTGTCTTATTCATGCTAGTGCCTTCCTTCTATTTTTGCCACGCAAGTCTCTATTGTGGGTGATCTTTACAGCGCGCCGTACATAATCGGCAACTTCTCCGACATATTTGTACATCAGGACGGCATAAGCGATCAGGCGCATGTCAGACTGAATCTTTGAGTGAAAAAGCGGGTTATGTCGTGAAATAAATTTCAGGGTGTCTCAAAAATATGTATACACACATTCAATGAATAAAATAAAGACATTTTAACAAACGAAACTTATACCATTTTTGCTCGCAACTGCGCTTATGATGACGTCATAGGCCAGGTCACTCACGTTCGAGATTTCGCCTTTCAGGGTACAACATGAACGAACGCCAAATTTCTTTTCTGTCAAATCATACAGAAAATATGCCATTTAAATACAGCACTGAGTGATGCTTCGCGCATGCCTGTAAGTTTAACGAGCGATGGTGCTGTAATTTGTCGTGGCAGAAGTACGAAAGTCTGCACCAGACCAGGATATTGGACGCCAGCCCTCACGTACTTAATCACCACCCTGATGACCTATTGATTGTAATGCGTATAAACACAACGTTTGACTATAAAGTCTCACAGCCGTTTGCACGAATTATGCAAACAGAAAAAAAAAACAAAGAACACACTATCCCAAATTACTGAAACAATCTGATACATTCCAGATGCGAAATATATGAAGAAATCAGAAGAAACCAGTTTTCTTACATCCGGTATAATTGAAATAAAATAGTGAAATATTAACTTAAGAGTAAAGCAAGAATAATTTTCGCAAATATTTTTACAAATACGACTATTTTATTTATATTTCTTGATGGAGCTGATAAATTTTCCGGCTAACAAATAATATTGATCTCTGAGAAGGACGCAAACACTCTTAGCATGAATTTTTAGCTAATTGATGATGTTTCAGAATTATAATCGTTTTACTAAAATTATAGATGAAGACCAGCAAAATCTGTTAAGTCATTACGAGCGCATTTATCCGGTGGTTAGCTGCGTTGTGTATGCAGGTAGACAGACTGCCAGGCTTCTAGAGCATGCGGGCAACATTCCAGAATTAAATCAACTTTGAAACCACTCCCTTCGTTGCTGGCCTCAGCTATAGCGTCACTATTCTACCAGAGGTGTTTTTTCTACACTGCCTAATCACATTACTAACGAAAATTACATTAAGTTCGACGAATATAAGTTTCCGTCACATTATAATAACTTAAATTTCATATTTTAAACAAGTCAGAAAATTCTCAAAATACATTTCGTATTTATGTACATTTAATATCACAATAGCAAGGAGATCCTATGATGAACGTCGTATAGTTAATGTGGAATTACAGTTTTAAAAGTATAACAGCAGAATTCTAAAAATGCATATAACGAATTAAAAAGTCTAAGTTCGATTAGCATAATAATGTTCAGAAATACAACACACACTAATCACTTATTTTTCAAGTTAGCAACACGTGTGAATTTTATCGTCCGATGTAATGTAATCGTCCTTACTAGACTTTTTTACTCGAAGGCTCAAACAGGCTTGAACCTTTAGGCTCGCGTAGTTAACACGTAAAAAATGTCTGTACAATTACAAGGCTGACATTTGATTACGACACACGTCAGTCATTTACGGACAGAAGATCCAAATGATTACTTTCAGATACAAAACTGTAACATGACACGGGTTTATCTTTCCATCTTGATACAGGCTACAAGAACCATGAATGACGCTAACTTATAAAAGTAAACAAGGTTAGTATCTTAGAGGACATCAGACTCTAGGCCCTTCCTGTAGCAACTTGGAGGTGCTTGGAGGAGGTACAGCCCAGTCTCGTTGTTGACCTCGACAATAGAAGATGTGAAAAGTCAGCGTCACCCAGCAGAGCTTTACCCCCGGGGAAAAGACCCCAAGTACCCTCTGGGTGGGCCTCAGAGCCGGTCCAGATGTAGAAGCTAGGAAAAAATCCTTCGCTCCTAAGGGGGATCAAACCCCGGTCATCCAGTCAGTAGTCAAGATACCACTGACTGGCCTTCCCCGCTAATGTGTACATAAGAAGTAGCTTTCATGTACGTAACCCTGCGTATGATACAAGTAAATTATATATTGGCTACAATATAATGAAATAAATTAATTTTTATAACTTTCGGAAACCTAATTTAGAAGAGAAAAAGACGACCTCAACTGAGATTTCGGGTTCTCACGGTGCCGAGTTTGAAGACGACTTGTCTTCTGCGTTATTAAGCCAAGTTTACCGTTGTTTCAGAGGTTCTTGTAGCCTCCATCATCAGTGTTGACTATCAACCAAGATGGTCTCCGAAACGTCAGGTATGAACTTACGCGCCTGATCGCCTGAGAAAATTAATGAGGTCATTCACTAGCCCCGCACTGTGACCACAAGAAGAAAAATAAATCTTACATCTTTACCCCGCTGTGTTAATCTCAATCATTACTTCACTCTACGATCTTGCAGAAGCTCACGGGTCGAAACAAATGTAAACATTTACTTGTATATGAGCATTTATCAACTCTACTTGTAGTCCGTCTCCTGGGTTTGTTTTCCTGCTGTTGCAAATAAACGACTTTTCTTCTGTGTTCTTATATTTACATGTAAAAGAAACACAATATTTTCCCTCCTTGCACGAACATTCCTATAGCACGACATTCCAGACGTTCTCCGTGTTTAATTATCTCCTTAAGTATTGGCGCCACAGTCCGGCTTAAACCAGTAAACTTTAAGAGGTTCTGCACACACGCACACTGCAGACGACTGCGAAAACGTCTCCTTTGGCGCCATAACCATCCCGGTATCGTACTCAGCTTCATTATAATAATAGTCTTTTACTGTGCTCTATAGTCGAGACCTACGGAGTGTCGCATACCACAAGCTTGTCTGTAAACATGCTGGCTTACCGAGAACAGAGAGACGCAAAGATTTTAATCTGTTATTACTACAATGGGGAAAAAGACAACAATGACACCCGAAGCCACAGTGTGATTCGACATAACTGGCGTGAACCGCAAAATGACCTTGATCATTCTTGCAACGGCGTGTTTCAACAATTACTTCAATGAGGGTTCCATAATTGCTAGTAAAATTGGGACAGAGTGTGTGATGTTATTTTCTCATGTTTTTTTATGTGTTATTAAATTTTGAAATTATAATGATTTGAATCGTTATAGAATGTAACAATCAAAACGTAAATAACTATCACAAAAGCAAAGGAATTCGCCCTAGCTGTTTCTTCGGAGGCCGGAACCCACTCAAATTCGTTCTGTACGAAGGACTGAAACTTGTTACCCAGCTCCCACAATGACTCCTATATCTTTAGATTAGCCGACCGTTCTGCGATATTAATCGTGGACTTGGATAATGAAATGGAAGGCCAGATTTGAAGAAGCAGTTTTGTGTTGAGCAGTAAAACCGGGAGACTGGCCTAAAATTACATCATATAAATATAAATCGTTCAACACATTAACATTTGAATGCATGATCACATATTATCTGTAATGTCCGTAGTATAAAGAAATGTTTATCACATACGCCAACTAGTCTTCCTGTGCGCATTTTTAAAAATAAATGTCACGTTTTAGTCCTAAGCCCTGGGTAACATTACGTACATCCATTCTTCTCATGGTGAAAAACATGCTAGGCACAGTGAATATAACACAAAGCAAAAGCAGCACCTTCCTATTAATGACAAAGAATGATATTCAATAATCGATTCAAAGAAAAAATCGATAAAGTGTGATAACATTAAATCGATCAAGTAAACATATCGACTAAATCGATCATTACCATGTAAACATATCGACTAACAACGGATAATACTCTGTGACATGAAGTCTGTGAAGAGTTCACATAAAAACCTGGCGTCATTTAACCCCAAGGTTGGCTGCATTTGTTTCCCAAACCATCTAAAAACACACACACACGCACGCATGCATGCACGTCAGAAACAGCGGTAGAAGCAGTTAGTATTAATTATGACTTACTTACAGAGTCTTCACTGGATATCTGTTCCAATAAAATGATCCCAAATCTTGAACTGATAAAGTTGATAAACTGAGAGAAATAAAATCGTGAGAGAAACACCAGAAAACATACATTTTACACAAAGCTTGAAAACCCCGCTTTATCAACACGCCATTTTTAACTAGAAGCAACATACCAACATATCAGCGCAAAATTTAAAACCAGTCGATGAATACATACGACAATAACACCTGTGTGTTATTTTACTCAGCTGCGAAATTTTAGGCTAGTCTTCCCTAACAACTATTATGTAACTTTGAATTATGTATTTCAGAATTGCTGTATGTTTTTCAGTGAGAAAGGATGAATGATGTATATCTTGACATATATTCTGAAGGGAAACTGAACTGATGCCGTGCGTGGCACTCATTACCAACGCAACGCACAAGATTATTATTTGGAAAATATTGTGCAGAGTATTATTACAATATATTCAGGGCTGCGCCGGAATAACTCACTTTGAAAAGTGACGGGTAGCTGCCTGGATAGGTTTCTATTCACAGCAAAGAGTGGAAATTATATTTGCTGCCACGTTCAAAGCGGCTCCAGGGCCAACCCAGTGGGTGTTAGGAACGTTGGCTTGGGAGTCATAGCGAACGAAATTTTCATTAGCGACAACTTTAACGGCACGCTTAGTGCTCATTTCTTGATCAGTTGGCAAAATAAGCATTTAAAGATTAATTTATATGAACAACACAATTTCTTTTGTCATTTAACGATCACAAAAAGGGTGGACCTTTTTTCATTCTCCTATTATGTAGTGAAAATACCCGTGTCGATACCAGCTTCCAAACCTACATTGACCAGAAAATTAACATTTACAGGGTATAAAAACAACTTATATTGTCATCAATCGATCATATTTGTAATATGACTGAGAGTTAATTTACATAAATAATGCTCCTGTTGCCATCTGTTGCTCATAATTGTAAGAGTAAAGGTCGGTTCATGTGTATAAAACACCTTTCTTCTGCCATCTATCAGGTGTACTTGTAAGACGATTGAGGGTTAATTAACATAAATAAGGCTCTCCTGCCATCTGTTGTATGAAATTATAACAAATAGTGGGTTAATTTGTATACATCATGCTTCCTCTGCCATCTATTGGTCACATTTGTAAGACACCTATGGGTTAATTTACAGGAATTAAGCTTCTCCTTCCATCTGTTGTTCAATATTGTAACAGAAATGGCGGGTTAATTTGTATGTATCATGCTTCCTCTGCCATCTATTGGTCACATTTGTAAGACAACTAAAGTTAATTTCCAGGAATAAAGCTCCTCCTGCCATCTGTTGCTCATAATTTGAAGAGAAGCGGCCCGTTGATTTGTATAAATCATGCTTCCTCTGCCATCTATTAGTCGTATTTGTGTGAAGGCTACGACCAAGAAGCACTTCCTCTGCCATCTATCAAGTATTCTTGTAAACTGGACCTATAAGCTTATTCTTCTGTCATCTAGCGATAGTCATATGAACTTGAACAGAACAATATTTGTGACTCGCATTCAAGTTACACGTTTCATTGAATTTGCTGGCCAGTGCTAGTTGACGATCGTTTTGCCCAGGTCCTTGTTCCTGACGTCACAATCTAAACATTGCTCAGCTGTGGCGAAGGTGTATGCTGTGTTGTGTGTGAGTAGTCAAGATTGGAATCACACAAAATTTCTTCGGAAAATATCGTGTGCGCCCCAAAATTTCATCACGGCGACCTGTTAGCAAGCCTGGCCTCGAGCGGAGAGTCGGACGACGGTGGACTTGCTCCGCCACCGCGAAAAAAATCACGTACTTTGGACGCTACAATGCAGCAAGCAGCAAATGGCTGTACGCAACGCAATGGAGTGTCCGAAGACCATTCAGCATCTTCAAGTCAACAGAATGGCACCGAACTTACGTCCGAGAACAATGCAATTAATGGAGGACCAAACGGAGATTTCTCACCTAAGATAATAGACAAGACCAACCAAGACATTGTGCGACTGATTGGTCAACACCTTAAAACGATAGGGCTTAAGTATGTTTGCTTACATTTCCCACTGTCATTATATTGCATTATTAATTGTTGCGTTTCAAGTTTGAAGAGTGACAAGTAAAATTTGGAAACTGTTTAGTGACGTCTTGCCATTTTGACCTATAAATGACCTCCATAGTGAATGTGATGCTTCAGTTTATTCATATTGTTTTTGTCAGGCATTCCTTTCTTTATTTGCATAGCGTCTGATGTTAGGTATTCACGTTTGTAGATAGGCAGTAGGAGCTGTATCCATCATATTTTTCTGTGATATCATTTTGAACGTACTAAATTACTATGGATTGATAAGAAATTAAATGTGTAGTGACTGCATTGTTAGAAATACAATTACTAAACCACGGCATGTCTTCAAATAAGAAACTCTTTTCTATTTTCCAGAGTTGTTCTAGGCATTTTTTATCTTCATTTTGGGTTGATAGGACATTTAAGCATAATTTACTTGGCATTAGCAATGTTGTCAAGTAAAATGTGGCCACCCATGCTGTTCACGGCTGTGCTGGATTTAGCAGTTCATTTACAAGTATAACAGTGATGCAACATCGTATGTGTATGTAACCAGTATTTTGCTTAAAACATTTTATGTAGGAGGTAGGTAGAGGTAGTCGCAGTGTAGTGAAACATTGAAGTGCAGTTTCCTGTTGCCCTCTATGCATATTACTGTCAAACATTTCCCTTGTGCCCATGTTATTCCACCAACATAATTTTGTAGTGCTTGGTGAAAAGGATTTTCATTCATATTTAAGTCTGTTTTAATTTGGTTTTCCAGTATGATGTTTTTCATGCTACCTCCTGTTCTGGTTTTTTTTTACAGTAGTTGAAACTTATTTACTTTCTTGTACCCATTTCCTCTTTTGTACTTCTTAATTAAACCATCTTAATTAAACCATCTTTGCATCACAGAAATCTTCCCATGTTATTGTGTTATATTCTACAAAAATTTTTTGTAATGCATCAATTGAAGACTGCCTTAATATGTGGACTCTGATTCACATGTAAGTATACAATCATATACATCATCTTTTCACAAACAGTTCTTAAACATTTTTTCCTGCTCATATCTGACCTACTTATTATTTATTATATCATGACAGTCCAGTCTTTTGCTCAAGAGTTTTATATTGGCTGATCTTATGTTAGTGCTGAAGTGTTAGCCCATGTGGTTTGGAAAGTTTTTGTTTTGTTTCTAGACAACGTGAATGTGACATACAGGGCTTATGATCATGACAATGATTCATTTAACAAGGTACTACATTTAAGTTTAGGAAGATAGCTAACATTATTTTTTAAATATAGCTAGTCATTATGTGACATGGGGATGGGCGGGATGTTTACAAGGTAGGCCTGAAGGGAGGAGACTGCTGGGAAGACCTAGGCATGGGTGGGAGGATAGCGTTAAGATGGACCTCAGGGAGATAGGAATTGATGCAACTAGCTCAGGATAGGTGGCAGGCGTTAATGATCATGGTGATGAACCTTTGGGTTCCATAAAAAAAAAATTACACGCCAAGTATACAGTCGACTTTCTAGAAAATTTCCTGCACCATAGAGCAAGTGAGCGAGTCATTCTATGATTGTAATATTGTGACATGCTGTTATGTCAGCCTCTCCATAAAGTAGCAACAAGATTACCCTCTGTCAGTATTTATGGTACTGAAGTTGTATCACCAACATCCAGTTTGTAATTAGAGGCATCTTTTTACTAGTCATTTTGCAGTCTGCTAAATCTGATTTGTCTGTATTACTTATGGCATTTCACACTTTGCATGTTCAGCCACCTTTTGTAATTGTAGATATAATAAAAGTCTGAAAGTGGAGATATGTGTGTGTGTGTGTGTGTTTATAACCATAATTTGTAGGCATATTTTCCTCATTTTACAAGTAAAGTTACACTTAATGGTGTCAACATGTTTTATGTCTGTGCCTGATCTAATAACTTTTGGACCATTTGATGGATTTTATTGAACTTGGTATGGCTTATCACATTTGTACCATTAGTGGTAATGATGTGGCTGCTGTGGGAACATGTGAGGTTGGAATGACACTAACACAACATAATGCAACACACTGACATTTTATGTGGTAATAGACCCTTGTACCATTTAGTAAGGTGTTACTGATTAATGTAAAATAGTATGGTGGTCATGCAAAATTTATATTTGGCTTCCTGTTCGATGGTGTACTGAAGGACTGGAGGTAGGCAGTTAAAATTACATGCAGCTTTTTCCTTCAAAACATTTTTCTAAGTTGATAATTATAAACTTGGCAACAGTGTGGGTGTTTGAGGTTATTGAGATTAATTTTAACATAGCATGAATCTTTACTATTGGAGATTGTACACAAAAATGCATCATTGAATTATGTAGTTATTACTAACTTAAGCTTTTCATATTCATATCAAATGTACCCCATCTGAGGATCATACAGAATTACCTCTTTCATTACCAACATCTAATGAGGTCACCCCATCTATTTGTTAATTTTATAACATTTGTTTTCCTTTGTGGGCTATAATTCTAAACTTCCATCCATTCAACATATTTTCATGATTTCAGCAGTTATGATATATCATTAAGGTTTAACCAAATAAGTTACACATATTATTGAGATGAATATTTGTGGCAGAAAGCATTCAGGGTTATTCAAAGTCCTCCATTTATAAGAAATTTAAATTTTGTTTTTAGTTCTTTGCACGTAAGGGATTACAGCTGTTGTTGCTTGTCACCTTGTACATTCCTCATGAGTCTCCTTGACATCTCATAAGTTGTTGTCATCCTTCCATCTTCTCTTTGGTATATCTTTCTTCCTCTGCTCCACTGGCATCCAGTTATGTATCTTCTTTGGCCATCTACTTCCCCCCATTCTCCACAAGTGTCTGTATTACCATATAAATCTCTTACAGTTGATAGTTTCAACAGTTGATCCTTCTACTTCTGTTCTCCTCCTCCTAAGATGCCTGTCTCTCTGAGCGTTTACCATACCACCACTCTTCTCCAAATAGACCATTTTAATGAGACACTCAAGTTTTACTCCCAAACAGAATAACAGGTAAATTTATAGTTTTGTATAGTTTAAAATTTATATTTTTTTAACAGGATAAGCGAAAACAGAAGATATTATTTAATGTCAGCAACCATTCCCCGAATTCAATCTGCTCTTAATTTGTTCATGAATGAAATCTTTATTTATAAGTTACTGCTTAAGAATATTAAAATTTAAAAACGTACTGGGAAATAAATTTGTTGTCCTTGTCATTTTTAAAGGGACACCATTATGAAAGAGTGATCCCAATTGGAAGAGGGTCATCATAATAACATTTACAGTGTTAAATGAGAAAAATCATTGTTCTGAGTAATAAACCGAATTGTATGACCATTTATAAGGATTTGTGTTTCATTTTAAATAAGCTTGAAAGTGCATTGTGATCATTGAAACATCCCACTGTAGAAGAAAAATATATATTACCGTAAAGAAGATTTTTCACAGTAAAGAAGCCACTTTGGTTTGCTTGACCAGTGTGAACTGTTCTGAAAAGGAATCTCTTAAGACAGGATAGAAGTGCAGAGATGAATGTCTGTGAAGCCGTTCCAGTGTGAAATAATGGTTAAACTATCTGGTGTTGAAAATTTCCAGGATTTTGTGCCCTTCTTAGTAGGAGCCCCAAGTTCTGTTGGAGATAGAATGTTTGCTAGGTTGCAGTATGCTTACTAGCCACGATTGTTTATTACATTTGTAATGTCCGAAGGCCAAAGTGCATGCTGTATTGTCATAACATATGCATTAGCACGTCAACTTTAAATTTAGATTAAACATTTTGTTCCATTATGTCAAACAATATTACACACTTTCTTTACTAAAATATAATCATGTGTTATATCTTAAATTTTGCTTGTGTAAACAGGGAAATTTATAACATGGCAGTTATCATGCATTTACTTTTATGTGCTTATCATAATAAATATTTAAATCTTTACACATTCTTTCATTTCTTTCTACCTTTTAAATCATTACATTTTTCTTATGAGAAAGTTATCTTTTTTATCCCCAATTTTCTACATTTAATGCATGAAGAGCAGGAGAGTTAGTTTGATTCAGAACACTTTGAACAGGTCATAATGAAACTCCAAAATTCATTGTTTGTAATGTTTATTACTCCATCTTAACTTTAATCAAGAAATAGATAGTGGTAAGAAATCTAGATAGATTCAAAATTGATTGCCATTGTAGCTGTCTTTGATCCTGAGGTATTTTGCAAAAAATTTGGATGTTAAATTTGACTATTATAAACAGTGATCATATTGCCCCTCAGAATTTTGATTTGTACCATTTTGTCTTGTGTCGATTATATACTTTAGAAAACCTGATTAAACGTGTAAATAAAATGAAGCACTGTGTAACTGTAATAAGGGGTCTGATACACACAGATAGTGAAGGTCAGTATCAGGTATTCTAGCCACATTGTGAATGTGTACAGTGAGAAATTAATATACACTTTGGGAAAACTATCAGTTTGACAGTTTTCTGTGCTCTGGAGACGGTATTCTAGTCTGTCCTTTATTTTTTAATAATTATTTTCCCGTCTATGAGGCTACATTAAATAGTTTACAATTTTGTTGTTACTCACAGTGCCAAAATTCAACCATTTAATATCACCATTTGTTTTGAAGCAAAATTTTACCATGTTAACAGCTGGGCAGTTAAAAGTAAGTAAAAATGTGAACTAGTATATATTGTATTCATTGAGGAGTCTGAAACAGAAGGTTTAGGTTATGTTAAATTTAAGCATTATTTTGGTAGAAAGTAATAATGATCATAGTTACAGGTCACCAAAATATACAGTGTTTGACAATTGAGGTCTAGTTTTGTAGGTTCACATATGGATTTAAGCCTGAACAAGAACTTACAGTCACTACCTTTTGTCATATACAAAAACTAGTAGAAATTGTAAAGTGATGGTTTTAAAATGTATATATGTACAGTGTTTCAGCTAGTGTAGGTTTCTACTATCTGAAGGATTCCATCTCAGAAAATTTGTATGTAAATTTACAATCCAATTTAGATACTAAAGTTGATATACCAAGCTGTAATATTTCATCAAAAGTAGGATTTATACAGTTAGCATGATGGGTAT
The DNA here is from genome assembly GCF_977971745.1 of Zootermopsis nevadensis. Taxonomy (NCBI): domain Eukaryota; kingdom Metazoa; phylum Arthropoda; class Insecta; order Blattodea; family Termopsidae; genus Zootermopsis; species Zootermopsis nevadensis. The sequence continues at coordinate 4,017,737 of NW_028259143.1, forward strand.
GTTGTTTTGAATTCTGCATGAAAATTATTAAAGAAAAATTTTACACAGTGGCTACAGGATATTAACAGTTTTCTTTTTCTTATATTGACTAATGACAAAGTAACCATGAATTTGGTCATGTGATAGTCTATGGGTTAATGCTGCTGTGCTGTGCTGTGCTGTTATGTTAAACTACATGAAACTTCAGAAAGGTTTGTGTGCTGAATAACATTGTATTAGGTTGAAAGTTCACTGAAATTAGTATTTCTTATGGAGTTTCTGTATAACCTTGAATTTGATGTAGATGAACCACATTCTCTCTCTCTCTCTCTCTCTCTCTCTATATATATATATATATATTAAACTTAAAATGAAATTTGAATAATTGAAATTATTTTATTTGATGTTTGTGGTTTATTTGTCACTTTCATTAGCTCAGACTGTGTAGTGTCAACAAATTGATGTAGTAATTTAATGGTTCTAAGAGAGAAAAATTATTTTTTTGGGTCCTTTTAATATATTTTCCATTAGTATTTCAGAATGTGTTTAATAATAATATATTCTGAAGTATTACAATTAAAGAGGGCAGATTAATGGGATGAATTATAATTATGTACAGGATGACCAGGGTTCATTTCCTTAGAGGGCAAAATTTTTCTTTTGACTGTAACATTGAGACTGACTCTTGGCCCACCCAGCCTCCTGTCCATTGAGTACTGTGTTTCTTTCCTCAGGGGTAAAGTGATGGGTTTGAAAGTAATCACTTATATATATATATAGTGTTAGGTTAAGAATGTGTGGAGCTCTATCTCCACTCCCCCACATGTTTGCATGGAATGTTCTTAGCAAAGAACCATGGAAACTTTATCTTACTTATAAATTTTCTTTTTCTTGAAGCCAAATGCACTGATGTGAGCATCTTTTTTTTGATCCCTTACAGTCGAACTGTTGACCTGCTGATGCAGGAGTCTGGTTGTCGGCTGGACCATCCTGCAGCTGCGAAGTTCAGACAGCATGTCATGGATGGTGAATGGAGCAAGGTAATTCATCAACATTTTCTGTTGCTTGTGTGTTTTGTGCAGTTAATCTTAATGTTGTAGGTGAGGGTTGATGATGATGATGATGATGTTGGCGGCTAGATATGACCCATAGAAAAATTCAGTCTGGGCCACAGTGTTATTTTGTTATTGTTAATCACAAGAAATCAATACTTATCAGATACACAAATGTTGGAGTCTTAATGTGTGTATTTATTACTGTAATTTACTAATAGTTGAGTAGAGTCCATTTCAGATTATGTTCAATTTGTCAGAGCTTAGGTTATCATGTTTGTATGAATTATTAATAATGTGATTTTTGTGTATTTTGGTAATGTAAATTGTGGTCAGTCAATATGAATAACTGATGATTCTTTTAACTGTTTTTGAAGTACTAAATTTTTCTTGCTGGACCTTCTGCCCATGATCACTTGCAATAGCTCCATTTGACCCCCTGAGTAAACATAATTGTTCTGTACCACAGAGTTATATTGAGTAACATATTTTTTGAGCAGTTTACTTTTTTCATATTTGTAGTGAACAAAATTGCTTTAATTCTTAACAGCCATATTTGAAGTATTTGTAATTACATGAACATTTCAAAGAGGTTGCTTGAATCTGAGAAGTACATGCTTTTTAGAAACATAGTTATGTTTTCATTTACACCTTCTCTTTAAACTGTAAATTGGCTGTGCATATATAATTAATGGAAAAATGTTTTAATAAGCTGTGTAGAATATTGCCACATGTTTTTTGCGAGGTTATGTCTGTAATATAACCATAGAGTTTGTTGTTTGACCATATGATAGGATTGTGAAAAAAATGTGGCAAGATATATGAGTTCTGTGAAATATTTATTGTTTGAGTAGTCTTAATATTTGATTTTTGTTAACCAGGCTGACAATGACTTGGCAGAATTGAAGTCGCTCCTGGAGAGCTCATCTGAAACTCTTCTTGTAAGTTTTTTTGTTTGGAAAATTAAAGTCATATTTTTTAATTGTATTTACTTTGATAAAGATACAGAAATTTTGAGGGAGGAGGAAAGGGGTTCAATTGAAGAAATAAAAATTACATGCTAATACTAAGACTTGCACTTTAACTAAACTTTTAAAATGTATTTCGATGTCTTTTGCACCGGGTACTTCATTTGAGAAATTTGAAAAGGCACATAATCCATGTTATAGACATTAATAGGCATGAATATGGTCTTCAGTTTGTCTAGTCATACTCTAATTAATTCTTGATCATGAGGTTTCATAACAACCATAAATTACTGAGTTTATTAAAAAGTCAAGTTGCTTATACATAAATAAACAAATATGTAGGATTTGAGGTTTTCATGACGGTGAGTCTGAAGATGTCTTGTTGCGCCTCCATCATCAGGTCATCACCCTGATGATGGAGGCCTCAAAGACCTCTGAAACGTCGGTAAACTTCTACCACAATACAGAATGCAACAACCCAGAAGACAGCCATTTTCAGTGGTGCCTTTCTTTTTTTTCAGGAAATGAAGTTTTTATTACTTGAACAGAAATACTTGGAATACCTAGAGGATGGTCGTGTGCTGGATGCATTACATGTACTTCGTAATGAACTAACTCCCCTCCAGCACAACACAGTCAGAGTGCATGAACTTAGCAGGTGTGTGTTAAGAAGGCACAGATAAACATCCACATTCTTAGATTTTTATCTTTCCACGTGGCTTCACTTTTTGAAACCAAACACAGATATCTGCTTTAGTTTTTCAGCAAGCCTGTGAATGTAACTCATGGCACATATGAGGTGCTTTTTGCACATTTGCCATTACAGGGACTGATCAAGTCTTATAAGCTTGCGTTAGGCTGTAAGAAGTATTTTCTTAAAAAAACAGTCTTCTTTATAATGTAAAGGATGGGAATTTGTTATAAGATGATTCACCGTGGTGATGATGATGTGAATATACAGTCAGTCTCTTTACTCTTATAGTTATATGATGTGCAGCGGACGTGAAGAGCTTCAGATTCGAGCCAGCTGGGAAGGTAAAGGCTTAAAATCTCGAACTCAGCTTATGGACAAGCTCCAAGAATTTCTACCTCCCTCCATAATGCTTCCTCCTCACAGGTATGCTATACTCACTTAATTTATGGAAAATTATTACATGATGAAATTTTATTACATAAAACTTCAGAAATGTATGGTTTTATTGTGATACATGTCCAGCTCATCTAACCATTCTTGGTTAAAGGAGTGATATGTAATGCTAGTGCTGTGTATCACATTAGCGCATGTGGATACAGTGGGTCAGTTGGCTCACGTCCCTGAGGGTCTCGGGGAGCAGATGCAACGGTGACTTATAGAGAGCGTATGTAACAGATGTTTGAGTGTATTTACTACTAGGAGGAGTTTTTCTTTGGTAAATTATTAGACTGTGCTCCTGTTTTGTGCAGGTTGCATACATTATTATGCCAAGCAGTAGAACATCAGAAACACCAATGTCCATACCACAATACAAAAACTGAGGATGGTCTTGAAAGTGTTTCTCTGCTTGTAGACCATCATTGCACCAGGTGAGGAAACCATGTCAGATCTGACTGTGCTTTAGGTTGCAAGTCTGTTAATGGATATAATCTGTAGAGTTTGAAATGCATTAATTCCTTTTGTGTTAAGCATTCTGGTATAGCACTTATTATAAGGATAAATTCCAAAGACAAGGTCTGTTTTTCGGCTGTTGTCAACATAATAGTGAATCTTTTGGTTCCATAAAAGGCAGGAAATTTTTTGACAAGCCTAGAAACTAGCAATTTCTTAAGAAAAGCTGTGCTGAATGAAGTTAGAAATATAAATTAATTTTTCGTTTTATCAGAAAATATTTATGTTTGTGTCATCTTTGTTTAAAGTTCTTCAGTAGAAGTTGTTTATAAATCAATCTCTTTTTATTTTACAGTATTTGGTTTGAAATCGTGGTCCATTCTTGATACTGTTTTTAAAAAAGTGGAATTATTGTAATTATGTGTATGTGGTTTTTAGAGAACAGTTCCCATGTGAAACAATACAAATCCTTAATGATCACTGTGATGAAGTGTGGTTTTGCCGATTCTCACCGGATGGCCTGAAACTAGCCACAGGCTCAAAGGATACTACAGTTGTAATATGGGATGTTGACCCAGTAAGTACAATTGTTATTTTAAAGGTATTATTTTTTTAACTTGTGTATGGTTAATTTCTTTGCATTTTCAGGATGTAATGTAAGAAATTAATTATTTGGAAATGCTTTACTTATAGTTCTCAATTTTGTAATAATTTGTAGTGAAGAATTTTTATTTGAATTCCTTTCATATTTTCACTTTGATACTGTTTGCATAAAGACAATTAACTGGGGATGAAATGTAGAACCACTAATATTCTGATCATGATTCATTCTTGCACTCCTTGAAACCTCGCTAAAAAGTGTCAGTCTAGTGATTGGAATTTGAACTGCATGTATCTGTATGAAATTTGGTTCTCACATTCGTGAAAATATCAGTGTTGGTTTTTGGGTTAAGAATGTTTGAACACATAAGTAGATACATTTTTGAGGAACACATTGTCTTCATCTTCAGGGCTGACTTTGCTTTAAAGGTTGGGGCAGTAAGTTGCTCTGAAATGTATCTATTCTTGTGTGAACACATTGTTAACCTGTAAAATCCAGCACACGTGTGTCTTAAGTTGACATTAGCCTTACTTTGGCTTATTTCAGTGAAAGGATTAAACTTCGGAAGCAAATTGCCTTTATTTAAGCCATTCTCTCCTACCCATAGCTTCCGTTCTGAAAGGTTATGTGCTGAGTAGTGATGAGATGTTTTGTAAGCAGTGAGAGGTTTATTTTAAAAATACACATATTTTTAAAATCTAATGTGTAATGTAAGGAAAATAAAATATATTGATAGTTTTTTACTTTTGTATTACAGGATACATTAATTTGCAGCCATCGTAAAACTTTGGAGGGTCACTCGTATGGAGTGGCATACATTGCATGGAGTCCTGATAGCACGCATCTCATTGCCTGTGGTCCAGAGGACTGTCCAGAACTCTGGATATGGAATATTGAATCAGATGAACTACGTGTTAAAGTGTCTCATTCACCAGAAGACTCATTGACCTCCTGCTCATGGCATCGGGATGGCAAGAAGTTCGTTACAGGAGGAATACGGGGACAGTTCTACCAATGTGCAAGTATTCAGTATACTTTGGTGCAGGGTTGGCAGTCAACCCACTTGTATCACACTAATATGTATGTAATTTAGCATCACAGGTGTGTGTCATAATACTGAGTTCTCAGTTGAAGTTCCATTGCTGCTAATGGAGTAACTGAATACTTTCCCAGCAATCTCTTTGTCATTCTAAATGCTGGTTTCACCATTAGACTTTTTTATTCCTTAATTTTATGGGATTTTAGTTTTACATGACATTTGTAATTTGCGATGCATCATTTTTAGGCATTCTTTACTTATATTGTGATATGTAGATGTGCTTTTGTTTGCATGTCCATTTTTAACCAAGTGACAAGTAGTCCAGAAGAGATTTTAGTGATATTTCATATTAGCAACTCTAATTAAAGTAGAAGCATGAATTACATTTTGAACAGGCAGGAGGCCACTTATTGCAAAGAATTAACCTTTATATGTTCACCATATCAACATATGGGAGAATGAATTTTATTTTGTAATATGTTGAATTTTAATTTTCTCCAACTTCTCTTCAAGATTGCTGTAGTACATTAAAAAATTGAGACTTATTATAACCTCTTTGGATGTGTATCCGTTGTCATAATTTTAATATTGTAACACTCTCATTTGTCATTTCTTATTTTCCTTCAGTATGGTTTTGAATACACAACATCTCTCTGATTTTAAATGACTTGTCGTAACCACATTTAATACAGCAAATAATTGGGGAAGTGGTACCAAACCTTGCTTTGAATCATGTTGGAAGATGTGTAATATTAAAGTAATTGTGCAGCATGCTTAATTATGTAAAGGTTTATTATAGATTTTGTTCTACAATACATTTAGAATGTTGACAAAATTTATTTATCTGTGGTTCTAATGGTGCCCATAGCATTACTCAGCAGTTCATATTACCATATTTTCTTTATATATAAATTGCACAGAGTAAATTCATTGATATGTTGTGTAGGATCTGGAGGGCAATGTTTTGGATTCTTGGGAAGGTGTTAGAGTAAACTGCTTATGGTGCCGCAGTGATGGTAAGACTGTTCTTGCTGCCGACACTCATCATCGTGTTCGTGGATACAACTTTGATGAGTTATCAGACTTCAACATGTAAGTACAATGTTTCTTTTTCTTTTTTAGTTTATTTAAAATTCAGCCTTGTCAAGAATTAACAGGGTCTGAAAGGTGTAATAGAGGTTAACTTTGTATAAATATAGTTTATTTAACAACACTGGAAACATTGTGGAAGGAAGCAGTCATGGCATAATTTGAGGTACTATTTTGACATGTCTGGAGAGACTGAGGAAAAACAAACAGCATTTCATTGTAATGAATATAATTTGTCATTTCATGAAGGTTGGTTATACTGAGATTTTACCTTGAATAATTAAATTTAAAGTAAAGAGTATAATCTGTTTGTAGATATTCTTTCAGCTGACAGTTACCAAACTGGTTTCTTAAGATCTCAGGACTGCTTGTGTCCCCAACAAGACAGTGCCATTTTGATGACTATGTATTTAGTTCAGGTATTGGATGCTTTGCAGACTGCAAGAGGATCATCCAGTAATGGCTTTCTCAGTAAACCGTACTGACCGCTTGGCTTTGCTCAACGTGGCTACACAAGGTGTTCATTTATGGGACCTTCAAGATCGGTGCTTGGTACGAAAGTTCCAAGGGGTTACTCAAGGTCACTTCACAATCCACAGCTGTTTTGGTGGAATTAACCAAGACTTCATAGCAAGTGGAAGTGAAGGTAAATGGACTTCCAACTTATAATAATCAATCAACACTTGTGAATAAGATTATTCAGTCACATATGTCACTCCCTTGTGTAAGAAATCCAAGAATTTATCACACCAACTAAAGTCATCAGATTGCGCCAACTCAGTCCAATCCTTAAAAATGAAACCTGTTTTAACCTTAATCGCATAGGAATATGGGATTTCAGTCTCCGTGTTATACAGTTTCGAGCCAGACTTTATTTCACTATTACCGCATATACCATAACATGGACGTGTCCATTGATATCAACAAATAGAATTTCTAAGTGAACTTGGCATTATATATAGAGTAATGTAGAAAACTTAAAAAATACTGTCTTTTGATCCTTCACAGTTCTTGTAATTGATGTTGTCCATTACAGACAACAAAGTATATGTGTGGCACATCAAGCGTGAGCTTCCAGTTGCTACTCTAACTGGTCACACTCGCACTGTAAACTGTGTTGCCTGGAATCCAGTATATCACCAGATGCTAGCATCTGTTTCTGATGATTGTACAATCAGAATATGGGGTCCTGCAAACAAGCACCGAAACCCAAGACCTAAATCTGGTGAGCAATGTTTTCAGAGATTTGTCCTTTTGCTTGAATTGAATTAATCTGTTTAATTAACACATGCACATTACTCTGCTTTTACCTCCAGATCAGACTTATGAGAAAATTTTACATGAATGCTCTCAGACTCAATTAAATTAACTTTACATGGTATGTTACAATTAATCATTCAGTAGCTAGAAGGGAATTAAATCTTGCAAAGATAATTTTTATTGGACCACTTGGCAGAAACTACTGAAGAAGAAAACTTTAAATTGTAGAAGTATGCTTCCTCTTCTTACAAATAAGGGTGCAGAACTCTTAAATTTATCCTTTTATGCTTCCTGATTGATTACCTCAGAACAAAAATTCAGTGACTGATTCTTTGAGTGCATATTATAATAATTTGTTTCCAGGCATAAAATAGTTAAAATTATAGTTGGTTGTTCTTTCCACAAATTAAGGTTGAGAAAAACACTTCCAGCAAGTTGTTCCAGTTAGTAGAAAACTCTGTATAAAGTAACACTACAGACATTTACATGGAAGTTGGAAATAGAAGTGTATTTTAAAGTTAAACTTTTTTAACTGTATTACTTCTTGGTATAGAATATTCCCAGAGAAATGTGTATGTACTTACAACTTTCATAAATTATATTTGTTAAGAAATCTAAGAGTTAATCACATTTATACAAAATCCCACCATTATTTGACTTATTTTGAGATAGTTGAATTTAGGTGACATCTCCCTCTTGGGTCTGAGTCTCTGAGAAGGTCTGTTCCATTGAATTTTACTACTCTAAATTTTATTTACATTTCTTGTTTATGCCATCTGTGCCACATGATCTGTCCGTTTCAACCTTCATTTATCCATATTAGGTGAAGAACTTTTGCTGTGTAATCTTTCCAGTCTACCATTTCTTCTCTCTTTCGGTGATATTTTATCCTCCATACTTTATTTAAAAACCCCTACACAACAGAGAATGGAAATATAATTGCATATATTTTAATATTTATATATATGCGTGTTTTCATAGTTAGTACTGGTGACAGGAAGCAGAAAATTGTGTAATAATTAAGTTCATAGTTTATCATTGTCTTCTTTCAGGTTTGGGAGATGCAGCATCTTCATCATCAAATGGGAGTGTATGGCTTGACATGGGGTCATAGTAGCTGCAGTTCTTCAGCACATCCCTTCCTACACCTTCCCTGTACTCCCATCTCTTACTCTGGCTCACCGTGGCTTTAGAAATATTGAACATATTAACTGCCATGATAATGTAATACCAGACACTTCCTGTGAACAGGATTTTGTCGTCATTTTGTAATTGAAAGTACAGTATATATTATATACATGGATTACTCAATTATAACTGAACACATAATGGATGAACAAAATCCAGAATAGTGAATATTAATGAAACTAGAGGAAAGCTGAAGAAATGTGGTTGAAAAGCCTACCTTCTGTACCTTCATTTCAATAATATCTTGCCTTACAAGTATATTTGGTTTAATGACCTGTATTTTATGAATTTTATTGTGAATGTTACTGAAATTGGTGGTGCACTTACACTTCCAGTGTCAGCTTGTGAAGGAATCAAGGAAGGAAGTGCTGTACGCAGTTGCTGATAATGAGACCACGATGACAAATCATATCACCAGCAGAATTTAAGGTTGATGTAATTTAATCCCATTGCATGCCAGTTAATAATTGTATGTTGAATGGCTATTAACTTCTACTGATGAGAACTTGTAGTAGAAGACTTTGTATTTGAAGGTTTAAGCTTTAGCTGTCAAAGTTACGTGTTGCATTGTGCTCCTGTGTTTCACAGAGGTTGGAATTCTGAGGTCGCTGTAACAAACAACTCTTGTCATGAAGGCTGTTTCAAAGCAATCTGTCGAGAAATTGTGGTGTAACATGTGAACTGATATTTGCTTAATATTTAATTAACAAGTAATACTTATCATTTATTATTGTTTCGGAATGAACACCAAGTAAGTAGGGATTTAAGTCTAATATTCTCACAGAAATAGATATTATTGTGTGAAAAACTCAGTTTGATGGGAATGTAGATAGTATAAATACTGTATAAGTTTGGTATAAATCAGTGTATTTGTAATAGACTTCCCCAGTAATAGTTTTATTACTGGGGAAGGTTCCTTCTGTGACTTGTGGACCTGGAGTAACAGTACTTGGAGTGGTGTAAGTCAGTGCTGAAAATTCTCATCTCTCTGGATGTCACTCTGTCGACAGGATGGATTCCATTGGTCACGCAAAACAATACATGCCCCGTTCTAACTTGGAAGGATGAGGGTATAAAGCCAAATATGTACTAATTTGTCGTCATGGCTATTGGCTTATACTGTTACTGTCATTAAGTAAAGAGGGTTTTCATGAAGAAAGAAATTATGGTCATATGATTATGAGCTGATTCAATTACTTGTCTTGCAACAATTTCATATCTGATGACTTATATCTGAAGAACTGTGGATTAACTGAGCCTAGAATTATTTTACATAATTTCTTGTTTGTCCTGTACTTTTCAGCATTACTAAATATGTTATGTTCATTAATTTGTTACTGATACTTGTAACATTTCCAAATGTGATGTTGTAATAATTATATTACATGGATTTATCTTTTGATTTGTGATCTTTAAAATGACTTCGTTATGCAAGCTGTCATGTTATTTTGTGTCAGTGTTGGTCTTCTGGGTTGTGACATTTCAGAGAAATGTACCCTCTCTGTCTGATATGCTGGTACCTGCCTTTGAGTCTGCATGGATTTACAAATCAGAATTTTGTTAACACAAGAGAATGACTATAGCAGTGTGACCATTTAAAGCAAATAGAGAGAACAAGGATACCAAGGACACAGAATTAAAATGTCAAAGTGAAGAGCACATGGGATGACCCAGAACAAGATCGTTCAGCCAGGTACAATAATATATCAAAAGCAGAAGAAACTGGAATCTTTTCATTCATGAACCGGTGTAAAATGGAAATCGTAGAAGAGAGGTTACTTCCGTATCAGAGGAAGAAGGAGAAAAATCACTACAATTTAAATAACGTTTTGTGACATAATACAATATTTATGGCTTATATTTAGTTCTGAAAAATCATATCACAATTTCAAATCCACTGAGCACTTCCATGAATAAATATGATCTTTAACATAAAGTTCCATTTGGAAATACCGGTATGTAAGTTTTTCCCATACATTTATAACAGTTATTTATGGGGCATGATTTTAAGAGTAATTACAAAAATTATAGGTGTTTCCATAAAATATAAAGATGAGACTAGGCATTAAAATTCTTGAAATGTCAGGAATTTGTTTCATTTGCTTGAGGCCACAGTAGGGATGGGGGAAGAGTATAAATTTGGTTTAAAGTTTAAATGCGTCATGTTTGTGTTTTATAATTAAAATATATAATATAATTCAGGTCTATACACAAACTTTATTTACAGATGTTAAAATTTAAAATTTGCGCTATTCATCGTTACTACGATGTTACAATACTGCGCCTTCATTTACTACATGTTTCGATGCGTAGCATCATCTTCAGGTTTTTCCTTTAAAACTACTTTATATTACAATGCAAGTTTTTCATTTATTCATCTGTTTTGTAAATTATTATAGTATGTGTTCTGTTGATCTTCTTATTTTATGTATCTTATGTATCTTATGTTTGTTTTCCATTATTCATGAATCGTGATGTATGGTGTATCTTCGTCTGATCAGGTTGACTGTCTGTCAACCTGATCAGACTAATATAAAGTAGTTTTAAAGGAAAAACCTGAAGATGATGCTACGCATCGAAACGTAGTAAATGAAGGCGCAGTATTGTAACATCGTAGTAACGATGAATAGCGCAAATTTTAAATTTTAACATATGTAAATAAAGTTTGTGTATAGACCTGAATTATATTATATATTTTAAATTTGGTTTATTCCTACACCTTTGTATATGTACAATGTAGTCATAATTGTTTTTGCTTTAGAGATTCATTGTTATATAAGTGTAAACAGAATCAATTAGATGCATTAGAAGAGTAGTCTATTAATTAACATGTCATTTTATTTCTGTAATCCTGTTTGAATATTGTAATTAAGTCTTTCATAATTTCACACATTTTACCTGTATGTGACTTGAATTTGGTAAATAATTTTGTAAATTAAAGAGAGGAGAAATATCTTAAAAATAGCTCACATAATTTTACTTTATTGCCAAAACATTAAGCCATGTCTTACAAGATAAAGTTCCTGTTGCAATCAGAATATCTTATATACTAAAATGAGAATGAAGAATTTCAGCAGCTGAATTATGCCACTTATTTTTATACATAACTCTAGATGACTGTCGCAGTCGTACATAAGTGTGGGTTACTGTGGAATGCAAAATTGCATTCTCTTTTGATGCTAATGTAAAAGGTACAGTGACGAGTAATTGGGGGTGGAAAAATAACTAAAAAACATTGGTGCCTGTAAGAACAGTTTATAATTCATGAACAGTATGTTCAGATCCCAGAAGACAGTCAGTGTCATGCCCTCTTAGTAGGATTTGAAGTTCTCACAGCAGTGAGTAGGAAGATGGCTGTATTCTAGGTTGTAGCGCTTCTACCAGACTACGTGGTGCTACAGCCCAAATGACAGTCATTTTAATTTGTCCTCTTGTTGCATATAATCAAAAATCCACTCCACTCAAGAGCACTTGAGTAGCTAATTTGACTTTTTGGAATTAATGTGTCTTCATACTCACTTTTTTCTTGCTGTGTTCTCAAGCACTTCATCTCAAACCACTGTTCTTTGTTCTCAATGTTGACATTGTATGATCTGTTGAGAACTTGGCTGCAGAAATTGTTTCTGTCAGACCCAAAATACTTGTTTTCTTAATTATTTGCTTATAGGAGTTAGCTCTTCCATCTCCTGTGCCCTTGTTATTATTTCATACATGGCAGCTAATACAGTCAGCACATTTAATTTCCACAGGCTCTGGGAGATCTGCTTGTTAGTACTTACTCATCACTGAAATTACTCTCTGATCTTTAGTTGTGTTTGAGCTTGAATACTCTGTACATACTTATACTTTCCTATTGTCAGATTTCAATATACCTTTTGCACACATTATTAAACCAGAACTGCTTACATTGCTTATTCATTAGTTTGCCCTTCATTTTTGTGTATGTCACATGCAGTTCACATATTCTGTTAATGAAGTTTGATGAATGTAGTTTTCTTCTACAATTTTTGTTATTGTTTAAAGTTTCTGTTGTATTGCTCACACTAAATGGTTGTGTTTCTTCTCATTTTCCAAAACATCTGTAAAGAAGTAAGTACCTCTATAAAAATAAATTATTTCAGCTACATTATTAATCCACTTTGCGTTGTTTGTACCATGAGCAGTTTTATTTCAATCAAGCACCTCTTAAGAATCGGAAAGAGTGGGAATAATGATGTTTTGCTTATCATGAGTGGTGCATTCCTAGTGGTTATAGAAAATAAAGTTTTGGGGATTGCAATCAGATAATAGGGTAGCTAGAGTCCAGACTGCACCCTTTAAAATACTTTAAACTCTTTAGATATGCATATATTAATTTATTTGAAATTTATGTTAGTGACATTTCTGAAAGCACCATACTAATAATTGTGAGTCCATTGTGTGTCTTGGCTTTTCATGTCTACATAACAAGATTAGTATCAAGTTTAATAGTAATAATTCATGGTCACTTCCTAATTGGATTCAAAACAAAGAGAGTTCTACTATATTTTTAGTGTTTTAAGAGTCAGGTCTGTGTTTCTGAAGTTTCAATTAAAGCAGTATGTATTTTCTTTCAAACATATTCCACGTTTAAACCCAGCAGTTTTATGGTGTACAGAGTGAATTGGTACATGATGTGTGATATTACTGGACCATGAAAAGTTAATGATGTATGTCTCTTTAATATTTTAAGAACCAGTTTCAGACTTTCAGTTGCCTAGGAAACTAGGCACTTTGGATTTTCCTTTTCCACCCTTGGGAATGAGGTACTAGAAATTTTCACATTTTGAAGGTGAATGTGTGTTATACACATTTTCAACTTGTGTGGTTATTGAATTTCTTCATATTTCATTATAACTCTGGGAAAATTATGAATGTATTTTCTCAGCATCAAGGCTTCTAGTGATATAATAGTTCACCTAAGCCTTTGTGAGCATTCTGCATCTACATACTGATGTAAATGTTTCTTTACATCATCCATTACCTTCTGTTCTTAAGAAATAATATTGCCTTAAATATCCATGAGATGATTTCTTATTCCATTTTTGTGGCTGCTTGAAAAATCAAACTTCATTCAGTGATCTGTGTACCAGATTCATAAGGAGATTGATGATTAATTATCCACTTGGGAAATTGTCTTGCAGTTACGTTAGGCAAAATCTCTCTGCCTGTTGCAGCTGTAAATGCTGTGGTGATATTGAAAAAATTAGAGAAAAATAAATTCATCCCATGTAGACATGATCTTTTGTTGATGTCAAGACCAGTGCAATACAGATGTGTCATTAAGAATTTCCTGTTGTTCCAAGTTTCTTTGAATATCCAGTAACATGCTTACAGTGATGTTACAAATTGGCAATTTTGATTCAAGTTTGATTTTTTTCCCCAATGAAATTTATTTTTCCTGTTCAAAATTACACCACTGTTGAGAAATTTGTATTAGTGTGAATTTATTAGCACCAAGAAAATAAACTGTTGTATTTATAAGCCAGTTGTGATTTTACAGTGTAATAATTACAATCATGCAATAATTTGTTGGGGTACAGGTGAAGGTTGAAGTAAAGATAATCATGTATAGTTTAAAGTTACTTGTGTAAATTTTAATTTAGTTCATAGTAACTAATAAATCAAACTTATTTTCAAACTGTATTAAATTATACTTTTCTGCAATGCCTATGGTATTCTGTTGTGAGACAGTTTGAATGGATGTCAGTAACTTGTTGGACAAAATTTTGGAGTAGATCTGCCGTTGAACCGAAGTCATAGTTTTTCTATCTTGTCTCTAATATGTCTTCATTTTACATTTTCCAAAAAAGTAACAATCTGTACAATGTTAATCAGAGTGCAGAATAGTACTGCATTGAAGCGATGAGAATAGTGTTCAGTCTTGAAATAAGTAATGTTTACATGTGAGAAAATTAAGTTGCCTATGTTTGAAATAGCTTTAAGAATTCTTCCTTGTTTTATGAAGATCACAATGATAGTACATAATATATCAAGACAGACTTCAAGAATCAGAATAGTGTGTATGTATGTTCTGCTTCTGGAATGGAAACTTCATAGGAGTTTGTATTGACATTGGTGTAGCCTTTGTTTATCACATAATTAAAGATAATTAGCTATGTTTTAATTAATGAATCAGTTTATTTCCTCTAATGAAAGATATGGTTGAATTAAAAATGTATAACTAAACTTTAAAAAGTTACTTTTGTACTGTGAATTTTATTATTTTTATTAAGTGAACAAAGTTCACATAAGTAAATAAAGAATTTATGTCCCTTTTAATGACTTAATTTCGATTGATAATGCATTTCCAGTTATATGTGGTATTCAAAGTATACTCTTGAACAATTTTCTCGTGACTGTTTGTTATTTACACCTGTTTCTTCCACTTATTATAATGATTGATTCCCACGTCAATATGTTATAAAATGCCATGTTAATAATCAGAACAGCAAAATACATTTGACATTTGAAAGGACCAGAAGAGAAATGAGAACATGAAAGGAATTAAAAGTGGAACCTGTTTTTGAAATATTAAACAAATTGAATTAATATGTGTGTAGAATCAAAGCAGACCTCCAAAACTTATTAAAAAATACAGACCAGTTGAATTAAGAAACCAAAAGATACCTTGAAGGAAATTTGGAAGAATGAGTCTGAAATGAGCCATCGAGAGGTATAATGCTAGATGATTTAATTGAAAATAAAAGTACTGGATGCTGTTGAAAACTTTATTATTCTATTAGGGTACAAGTGAAAAGAAATTGGTTAAATCAGTTTGCATACAGTTCAGCCAGACTCACTTTTACGCTAGTAAGACTGATTGCAATATCATGATTTCAAAATTATTATTTATGGAAGCTGTGTGGGTAGTTGGCCGTGTTACCGGATGAGCAAATACACTGGCGCCGACCGTAGTGTTCTACCTCTTCCCTAAGAGATGGCAGAATAGTTGTCGCATGAAGCGATGTTTCTTGCTATTGTAATTTGTTCGATGTTGGTATAATCTGTGTTCCTTATAGTCAGAGAGGCCACAATTCTGTAATTTGTGTGGCTAAGGAGAAATGCCTGTTAAGGAATTATCGTAAAAGGTGTTGTTGCCCGACATTATTTATATGTTGTTGGTGGTGATATGTTAAGAAAGAATCCTAAACGACAATATTCAAGATATGTTAAAGGTGGTGCTAAAGTGTTTCTCGCTGTAGAAGCAGTTCTATTTGCAGCTTCATATGGAATTTGGCATCGTATGAACACATCTTCTGGTGAGTGGGCAGCAAGTGGAAAGTGGTTTTACGGTAAACCGTAGTTATTCTGAGTGCCAGAAACGTGATTGTCAGTTTCTTACAACGTCCTGCAATGGATATTTATTGTTCCTCCATGACGTACAGTCTGCATTTCTCTGTTACAGATTTTCGTTTATATATGCACAAAAACTATCCCTGGATTCTGGGTGGTAAGTAGAGTGTACTTGATCCAATATACAGTTTATATGAATGTTCCTTTTTTATCTTTATTAGAACAATCCTGCAAGAATATATTAGACACAGTTTAAGATCTGATTTCTGAAAGATGACAAAGTTTGATTAGGTATCATTGTGTGTGTGTGTGAGACTCCTAAGTACTTTAAATTAATTTGACAGTTTTTGTTGTATTATGTATGGATAGCATAACAGTTTATGTCATACCAGCATCATATTTTTACGTTTTGACTTATGTTGTTCAAATATGAACTTTTAATGTGAGGGTAATGCTACTGAAATTCTGATATTTTGGAATAGACAAAAAAACTGCCTAATTGTGCTTGTGGTCTTTGTTTTTGCCCCACTTTCCCACACATCAAACAAAAACCAATGTTTTGGCAGAATTTGGTTATGTGCATACTGAAACATATTCGTAGGATTACTAAGCTTGTCGCAGATTAGATTTAGGTTGAGTGGTAGGTAAGAATACAAAAGACTCCAGTGTGACTACCCAGTAGGCCTTTGAAAATTATTCATATCTTACATTGAACAGTACAAACAAGTTGAAAGAAACATTATACTCTTAAAAATAGAAATTTACTTTAGCAGTTTATAAATGAAAATATTTATTAGCCAACAAAAATTATTTTCTGTTCTTTACTCAGATAGTGCTATACATTTTACCCTTAAAAAACTCATTTTTTATCTATTTGTATCTGATGTAAAGTTTTTTTATTTGCTCTGTGATCATACTGTAACTGAGTTAGTGTCTTTCATATATACTTGTTGTTATGCTCTTCTGTTGAGGGTTGTAGCTCCCTTTTAAGGTGTTCTCTTATGACTTACTGTTTAAGCAATTATGAAAAATGTTTTTCTTCTGTTCATTTATTTTAGGTTATTACAGAATAGGAGAATCTTTCTCATCACACCCAAAAGCTCTTCAGATACGTGAATTGGATATGAAGTTGTGGAAACAAGAGGGCAAAATTTCAAGTGATGCATAGATTTTAGGAATAATTAATGGAGCACAAAATGTGGGGTGGTTGCTCTGTGATCTCTTCTATTTAATTGGAGTTGGCGGATTTGGCTGGTCATTAATGAATCTTGTATTGAAAAATGATGAGAGTATTTCTTTGAAGGTAAAGAATAATTAAGTTGTAATCATTGTTTTAATTATTTACATGTAACATTTTCAGTTGTCAGAGTAATTAATTCCTTATCGCCTGCAGAGTGCCCTGTTATTTGAAAGCAGTGGTAGTTCCAACAATCAGATTTATACAGCACAAATAAATTTATTAGGCGTGGTGGAGAAATTAAGGTGTTGCCAGATGGAGGACAAGAATCAAACTGAACTGAGCTTGTCATTATATTTTATTATAATGATTAGTATGAATTAACTAATACTGTAATGAATGTTTATCATTGTAAGGTAAAACTGTTTATGCTGCTTATTTTTCATGTATATCCAAGTAAGTTGCAAAATCCATTTATGCAACTTTTTGACGTAAATACGTCTATACGGAAGGGTCATTCGGCAAAAAGCGTAACGAAGATGTGTAAGATCCATTTCAACAATGTGTAAATATGGACTGACAACAATGGTTTGATTTTATATGAAATCCTGTGTGCATTGTTATGTTACCTAAGAAACTAATTGTTACATCATCTGTTTACTCGACAATGTTGTGTTACATTACTGCCGTCAACAATCCGCTTTCGTTATTGCGGAAGGAGCTGATCTGCGAATCACCTGTAGAAGTGCGTTGTAGACTAGATAATTTTGTGCTGGTAAAAACCTTTTTATAATATCGCAATTACTTATCTTATATAAGAATTATTACATTACATTACATAACAGAGACGTATTTACGTCAAAATCTCCGGAACCGTGGTTCCACTGTCAACTTTTCTGTTGGGTTATGAGATAAGTTTAAAAAAGTATTTATGCTCTTATACAGTGTAGTTATTAATATTTTAAGATCTTAATAAATGAATTTTCCAGCATTGAATTAATTAAAATTGGATTAATTATTCCTGAGTTTGTTCATGTGTATGGTGGAAGATGATCACACTGTGTGTCACATCAGCTGTACATAAACACCCCTTATTTATTTCCACCATTTTATTTAGGTACTTTTTTGACAATGTGTTTTGATTGAAGTCATTTTATAAAGGGAGTGTTATGCTTTTTGATGTTTCTCACTACTCTTCTTTTATATACATATCTTATATTATTTGTCCCTTACTGGTTTGAACATTTTTCTCTCATTCACTGTGGAATCCTGAAAACTTTTATACTTAGTCTGTAAAAAATGTTTGATGTTTGTTGAGGTGTATGTGTCTAAAATGGAAAATAATGTGGTGATTTGATATAATATATATTTTCCTTATGATTTTATGAATTTGGTATTCAGATTATATTGAGATTGTAAATATGCCATCAGTTTTACTTTGTGTGTTGAAGAAAGGGAAACAAAGTGATGCCACAATCTTAGTGGTTGATTTCGTAATAAATAAATAAATCAGCCTGTATCTGTTTGACACTGCCTGCTGTACTGTGTTTAAGGATGTGACTGTTCTTGCTTTGAACATGAATTTTTCTTTCAAAAGAAAGCTAACATGAAATATTTCGTACCATTTCACAGTTGTTTCTAGAGAGGTTGAGTCATCCCTCATAATTGAGTGGATCACAGAGACCAGTTTGCCATTCTGAGAACAAATTTTGAATATTATTTTCTGGTTTGAGAGACTGAATGTTGAAATAATATAATGTTGAAATATAATGATTACTGATTGCTTTCTGTGTTACTGTTATAGAAACATCCTGAAACTCGGAAAGAACATAAGGAAAAAACTTTGTAAGGACATCAACCTATCATTGATCTTCGTCATGCAGCTTAAGTTAGAGAACCAATGTACCACCAAAGCAAAGCTGGAATTGATGCTATAAAAGATTAAGATTTGACCAAAAAACATTGAACACCTAGTGTGTAATGTTATGGAGGTTCAGGATAGTGTATTTAGTGATATCTAGTGATACATTTTTAGTTTAATTTCTTTAGCTTGAGGTGTCATACCCAATAGGCGAAAGGAGTGACTTACAGGTGACTGAGTATTTATTGTACTTATAACATGGATAAGTTAACTGTTGAAGAGAATAAGGAAACTGTTACAGGGAAGTTGCTGCGACACGAAATGGAACGCCAGCAAGAACTGGAACGAAAACAAGAAAATAAAGAACAAACTTCATCAAGTATTGAACAAATTAGCTCCTATGCTGACACATTTACAGAGAACAGGCATGACATAGAAAGTGCTCTGAATGCAGCTGATTTGGGAGAAGTTGATAAAAATCAACTCCCTTCCCATTTTGACAAGATCAGCAAAGATATTCAGAGTCTTCAGCGATTTGTTTCTGCTTCAGCATTCTATCTGCGAGGGTATGACATTCGTAAAGCACAGGAAGCTGTTCAGAGTTTGCAGCAGAAGTGTCAGGAACTTGAAGAACGACTGCTATCAAAAAAGAAATTTGGTTTTAAGCTAAAGAATGTTGGTAATAATATTAGAAAGGAATCATCTCTTAAAAAAATTGAAGACACTGTTGATTCAACATCCCTTGCCAAGTTACAATTGAACAAGATTGTATGTGGGCATGCTGGAAATATCTGTGGTTTTTCTGATAGAACGGGAGAGACTTTGTCACTCTCGCATGAAGTAATATGCAAGAAAGATGTATTACTAACAAATTTAGGAAGCTGCACTATCAGACTGACTGGCTCTCCTAGCACTCTTCACATTACGTCACTTCACAATTGCACAGTTATGTCTGGACCAATTGCAACATCAGTGTTTGTTGATGATTGTAAAGATTGCATTTTTATTGTTGCTTGTCAGCAGATGCGCATCCACAACACAAAAGACTGTGACTTCTACTTACATGTCACTAGTAGAGCTATTATTGAAGATTCAACTCGAGTGAGATTTGCTCCTTACAATTGGAAGTATGAGAATATGGAGAACCATTTTAAAATAGCTGGCTTAAATATAAATATAAATAACTGGAATTTGGTAAATGATTTTAACTGGTTGGCAAGTGATGAACCTTCGCCCAACTGGTGTATATTGAAAGATGTTGAAAAGAAATGTGATTGGGTATGATTAGTGGGAAGATAAATATGTAATATGAAATGCAATGATGTAATTATGCGATGATAGGACATAAATGTTTTACTGGCTTCTCAGATATGTTTCTGGAAAACAACAGAAAATGTAAGATTTGAGGTTTTCACAGCTGTGAGTATGAAGACAGAAATCTTCAACAAAAGAAAATGTTTCCTCATTAAAATGCTTCTGCAGATTTAACATTTTTAATTTTTCGTGCTTGTTAACCTTATTTCTGTTTGAATGTAATAAATCACTTAAATATAGCCATTTGTCTATGTTCAATACAAATTATTTAATCTTAAATATACCTGAGTGATTGTATTTGTAGTGGACAGAGCTGAGAAATAAGTCACATAGGAATGATTTAACTAGACTTCAAAATGTCATTACTAATACATTTGGTATTGTCCTTTAGCTTTTGAAGTCAGTTACTGATTCCATCTTTAGGGGTGAATGTGGCGGTAGTATTTTCCTCCAAAACATTTGTATCTGCATAAAATGTAGTATGATTTGACTGTCCAGAAGACCAACATTGATACCTTCACCACTGTGAAATTCATTACAAGGTTTTGATCTTGTCTAATAAAACCAAGACCTGCTTATACAAAATTCAAAGGGACTATAATTTCTTTTTCATTTCAAGCAAGTTCTGAATTCTAAATAAAAAATATGCCATAAACATACTTTTGACTGACATCTCAAGTCAGAAATTGATATCTACATTTTAATGTTACCATTCAATATATCTTTTCAGCTGTTTATATTTTATTATGGGAGTGGGAACTTGCAGATTTTGAATTTTGGTTTGTTACTCTGGTGAAAATTCTGAAACTGACCGAGATACAAGTCTGGGTTTTCGTCATTCTTTGTTGGATTTGTTACAAAGGATCATAGGTAATGAAACAAACTGTTGATGACAAATGAGAGGATTTTTAACCTTAAGCCTGTACCTTCAAAAGCCAAGTATGCTTCTTGCCTATGTGAAATCCTTTTAATATTTATTTAAAACAACATCAGTTTCTTGACCAAGGATGTTGATAACATGTTTTATACGTGTTATAGTTTTATCGATATTAAAAAGTAACCGAAATCCCAAACTATATAGATTGGGTTTTGTTCCAGCCTGTTGTTTTTTTGAGCAATTTATAGAGATCCAAATGGTATGTCAGTCCAAATAAGGTTTTAATGTGCGTATGTAATACCAAATTATATTTCGCGCGTTTAATGACCACTTTTTATCCAGATGGCAGCAGTGACGGAATCATACATTATTACTGCAATCTTTCCAATTATTACAATCGAAGTCAAATTTATTCTCACAAAGTTACAATAATCTACATCGAGAATGAACACAATTTTTACAGTAATATTTATGTGTGTTTGAATATTAATTACTCTAAAGACTAAAGTTTCTCAGCAAGTTGGTTACTGATACCTTTGCTCGTAGTACATCTTTCCGGAAGAGGTAGGACCTACGAAAGATGGCTAAATCTCTGTCGTCCTTGCTGGCCAAAGGCCCAGTTGTGGCAAAAGGTAATTCTGTGAACAAAATACTGCGTTATATTTTAAATATAAAACACTGTTTTCGTCTTTGTCCATATTTACTTTATTACGGATTACCAGTATTAGGCATACATTCAGCTTTACGCAGAGCACTTCTCATTCTTTCTGTTGAATTTAATATATCCGTCAACACTAGTTGTTAATGTATTGGATTAAAAGTCTGTATGTAAACCCTCTATTTGTATATTTTTGTATATAAACTGATTCCATGTCCCCTTTTAATCATGAAAGGCACAAAACTATCTATCAACAGTAAACTGGATGAAGGTTGATTTTTGTGACGGTTTTGTTACAGGTGTTGTTGACTTTGCTACTCCAAGATTTAACCTGTTTTTGAAATATGCTAGAGTTGAATTGGTACCGCCAACTCCTGCAGATATTCCACAAATACGGTCTGGAATACAGAAACTGCTCACAGGGTTTCGAACTGGGAAGTGGAAGGAAGCCTCTGTAAAAGTTAGTATATGGATTACATGAACGATAACAGACTTGTGCATTTCATAATTTATGGAGCGTCTGTGTTTCTAAATAAATAAAATGTTCATGAAATTAAGTACCGCAATACACTCCAGTCCATGTTTTCTGTGTTGCTTATACTGTTTCAGGAAGCATGGCTAAACTCACTAGTAACAGCAGAAGTTGTTTTATGGTTCTTCATTGGTGAATGCATTGGGAAGAGAAGCATTGTTGGTTATCATGTATGATATCTTTTCTGTGTAAAATTATTGTACTAAATTCTGGAATGCTCTTATAGCAATATCTGTTGAAGTGTACATGTTATTTGTAGCATACAAATTAAAATATAAATTATAGTATTTGAACCTTACTGTATCTGTTATTTCTGAATAACTAAAGAGCAGGTATTTGTCAGTTTCGTAACTTTGTGAGATACCATGTATTCAGTCATTATCGCGTTAGTATAGTATAGTTTTGTATTGGGCTGAGTAAAAAGTTGGTACAAATTACAAAACTGTGTGTTATATGTAATCCTAAGGCAAAGAACTGAGAAAAATGTGCGAGTATTTCATGGAATGGAGGTGCTCTCTATTGATCAAAGTTTTACTTCTCACAGAAAGTGCAATATGATTAGTAAAAATATAGTATGTTTGACAAATGAACAAGGTTGAAGAAGCAAGTGAATGCTGTTATGGATTAAATATGATAATGAAAGGTTAGTAATTGTTTTATTTGCATATTATCTTTGTGGGATGGTTGTTGTAGTTCTGTTAAATATTTTACCATTTCTTTAATATATATAGTTAGAAGAGCTCTAGGAATGCTTAAGAATGAGAACAGCCTCTTAATGTACACTAGATGCCTTTATGCACTGTTATGAATGTACTGGAATGCTAACTTTCTGGTAGCAGAACCTGCATGTTCAGCACCAACAACACCAAAGCCTGCCACCTGCCTCGATCCTGAGCCAACTCCATCCATTTGCCATCCTCGAATGCAAAACATCTGGCCAATAGTTGATCTATTACAACGGAATCCACATTGATCGTCCTCGATAATTTCATTCACAAATGGCGTTAACCGTGCCAGAAGAATATTCAGAAGGTACTGCACTCAGTTTTGTCTTGTTTTATGGATAGGGACAATTGATTCTTTCCATTGTTGCAAAATTATTGAGCTTGAGAGAAATAGTAAGGACAAAAATGATAGATTCATAAATTATTTTAAGAAAGATATGTACCTCAGACTAATTACACTGTATTATGTTATACCATAGGTACCTATTCCAAGCGCAGACTCTTAAACTTAAAGCTCTTGGTAATTGGCCAAATGTTTAAAAATAACTTCTAATGGGGAAACAACTTAATACTTTTACATTTCATTCAAGTATTAGTACTAATAACACTACCATCACAGGTACATGTTAATGGAGAAAATGACGGAAGCAGTGCATGACATCATCAACAAACTTCCCTATTGCATGTGTCCTGAATTGTTACACTGATTACTGATATGCCTTCTTTACCTGCAACATGGAGAAGATGAAAATGTTTCAACAGACCATTCATAAATTTCGAATTGCTCCAAATGTAATATCTTGTTTGCTCAGGTACGTCTCACAATTCATATATACATTATTTTTCCAAAAATATCCATTTGTTCAAAAATGTAATTTGGTAAAAACAATGTAACAGACAAAATTATGAAACTAAAACGTATCACACGTCTAGGACATATAGAAATATGAATGTCTTTAACTTTGTGTTTGTTTCTTTAGCTCCCCATAGCTTCATAAACATTGAGAATCAGCCCCATGTTTGTATGGTATTTCTGAACAGGCATGACCATAAGAATAGAAGTTCTGACCCAAAATAAAAAGTTTTAATACTTGTCAGCCATTTAAAGCATGTGTGGATGTGTCCTGCAGTAGGTTCAGAAACCACAATTCACTTTTTCCAACGTTAGGGACAGCACATTCAGAACTGAAGTAGTGCAGATAACTAAGGAGGTGGAAAAACACTCCTGTAAAAATGAAATTTAAAGAAAATAGTCTTTAAAAATAACATTTTAACAATGAGTGCACTTGTGCACAATATCAATCCAAAGAAGTTTGAAAGAAAACACATGTCTAAATGTAACATGTTTATTTTAACAACTTTCAAACACTGCAGATGTACAGTATGCATGTGATACACCATATTAAGTACAAAATCCCACAACTATTTCAGCAAAATGTACACAACTGTGATTGTGTTACATAGTGACTCAAAACTATTTTGCCATTAGAAATATTTCAAAATAAATGTCATACAGGGTTCTAGAAATATCACTACCCATTCACTGGAGACAAGTAAATGGGAACTGGTGATAGCAAGCACATTTCTTGTCTGGTCTAAATGTATATGTCAGTGGATTTTGCAGAGTGGTTAGTAAGTAGACTTTAATGGTTCTGGAATCCTGGTCTTTAAAAAGTGACCAATTTACATTTCCATCACAAAAAAATTATTGGAAACTATGAGTAGGACAGTATTTGAATACCCAAGTTTCAGATTTCTTAATAACAGTTTCCACTGGGACTCAATCTCAGGACTGGAAAACTCAAATCATTAAACAATGAATATACTCTTCAGACAGCTTTTTAAATGCTTGCTTCGTCTCCGGCTACATGCATGTTACAATATGTCAGGATATATAAACACAAGTATTATCATCATATGGTAAAGACAATTTTCAGAATTAAATAATCTGAACTCATACACAACTACAAAGACTGTTGGTAATGTCATACGTTTCTGAATATAAAATAACTGAGTAGTTGTGGGAAAACTTAAGTGATAACATTGTTAAAATTATTTGTGAAATTTCTAAAAGATGGACCTTGAGATTAGGCCTTCACACACATTAATTTCTTCATAAATTCTTATTCACAGTTCCTTATTTTTATTTTCTGTAACTGAAACACTGACTCTTCACGAAGGTACATTCTGAAATATATGCATATTTATACCTGGTGACATAATAAAATGGCAAAGATATATATATAAGATTTATCTCAGATGTAATATACAAATTAACTACAATAATGTTAGGTCAAATTCAAGATTATATATTAGAAATGAAAATGCATAAAACTGCCCTTATTCCGAGACCTACCAATTGCTAAGCCAGAAACAAAAAATGTATATTTTAACAGGTTCATATTACAGTAATAACTGAAGGAACAGTATCTATTGAATACATCTAAAATCTAGTCTTATCCAAATAAATGTTGACACTAGTTCAAACTCTATGTCCAACACTGGATATCTGATAATGCACTACATTAAAGCAACTTCCTAAATATTAACCACTACAGCCATTTTCAATCTATGTCCATCTTTAAACTAAATATCCCAGGTTTCAAATGCACTGCTCATTTAAGTTTTCGTTGAAGATACATAATGTGAACAAGGTATTTAGTTCAAAACGGTATCTATCAATTTGTGTCGACACTACATCTTTATGAGTTTAAAGAAACTAGTCACTGAAACACATGATCAGTTCAAACATTCTTCATACAATACAATTCTCAGTGAACTCCACAGCATGGAAACCCAACTAAATACATTCTTAATTATAGAACAAAGACAGATATGCTTCTAACATATTGAGTGCTCTGATATGGCCATTTTACTGTATTTGCTTATTAAAAGCAAAATAATATTTAATGTTGTTGTCTGGGAAGTGGGAACCAATCTTCTGTACTTAATGAAAAAAGCCCATTTTAACATTCTTCATATTTCACTACTGTTC
Organism: Zootermopsis nevadensis; assembly: GCF_977971745.1. NCBI lineage: Eukaryota > Metazoa > Arthropoda > Insecta > Blattodea > Termopsidae > Zootermopsis > Zootermopsis nevadensis. The sequence goes on from NW_028259143.1 coordinate 4,043,951, forward strand.
CAATGCCCCATCACTAGTTTTATAATGTTATCAGGATCATTCCACGCTATGATGCAAATTAAACTTATGGGAGATCTACATTTGCAATCTGGATACCCATCTTCTCAGCAACAGTTGCTTGTGCCACAGCTGCATCTCGTAAGGAAAACAAATGTGACATCTCTAGTTCAGTCTTTGCTAACGGAATGGCCTTGTCAAAAAGTTCCACTGCATGTCTCAGGTTTCCACTGAAAATTAATTAAAGCCAAACTTAATTTCTGCTACAGCCAAAGTTACATACATTATGGCAAGTTAATCAGCATCAGTAACCTGCTTTCAAGAAACAATGTAGGAACTATGGAAAGACTTGGATGTCAAGTGACCCACTTAAGTGGGAATGTCTTAGAAGGAAAAATAATGAATCAGTTCTAGTATATTTAGTTTCACCCAGTTTGAAGCATTAAGCATCAGCATTCTTTGTAATTGATATGTAGGATGTACAATTATTCTGAATAACCAAAAGTCCCAAAATTGTGATAGACCTCCTGGTGTTTAACTCCCATAATGAATTTTAACTATTCTGAATTATATTATTCTAGCATTAACAATCCTGAAAATCGTAACTGGCAAACACATAACTGACAAATATACGAATCAATAGACTTTGCTCGTCTTACCGTTGCACTTCAATCGTTCCTAGAGTTTCATATCCAAACTCACACCTGTCATCCATTTTCAGTGCTTGATTTATCATATCTATAGCTTTAGGAACATCACCAGTCCATTGCAACTGCAGCAGACCTGAAGGAAAGAAATACAAAATAGCATACAATATGAACTTTTATAATAATTGATAGCTGATGACTGTGAACATGTTTTAATTTCTTCAACGCATTTCTTGAGCTTATTCTGATCCTCCATCATATCTGTCCTTGTGTTTATATTATATTGTATTCCTGGTATGTAAATTGATTCTTTCTGCCCTCATTCAAAGTCTTTTATTCACTGATAATTAATTTCCTATGGGAAACATTAAAATCTTACTCACCTCTGTGCACATAGACAGTTGCATTTTCAGGCTCAACTTCAGTTGCTTTTTGAAAGTAGGTATCTGCTTTATCAAATTCCTGTTGGTCACTTAAAACCTGAGAAAAACAATTTATACAGATTGATGAACATATTCTTCGTTCTTATAAATCATGCACTTCCAAGACATCCACTTACCTAGTGGCCTCTCTAAAATTTCATGGTTTCCTAAAGCATTTACAGTCTTGAGAATAATCACATTTCTGCAAGGTGCTTGAAGAGAAGATTCTTTCTAAATTTCTTTCGTTGGAAAGCTCAGTTTTCTCTAACATCACAATCACTTACTGTTCTTTAAAGATCAGAACAGAAAGTTAAAATTATCAGTATTAATTTTGAATAAGAAAATATGTATATTTTGAAACAAACAGAAATTTAGTGCACATTGTTCATGCCTTGACAATAAGTAGGGGAATACACAGCCTGCCAATCTACAGTTCCGAGACATGACTATGGATAATTGACAAGTGGGGAGACGATGACCATGACCTACTTCAAGGTACTAGACCAACAAAACTGAAGATAAAGCTACTTATAACCATGTCACGAAGATGTGTGGTCAGTTTCATGCTCTGACCCCTGGGGAAGGGGCTCAGGGGCTCTCCCAGTACCCATTGGATAGGTGGCCGGGTGGGATCCAAAGTCAGCCTGGATGCAGATGCCAAGAGAAAATTCTTTTGCCCCTGCTTGGAACTGAACCCTGATCATCTAGCCTACAGTCAGTCATCATACTCAATGAGCTACCCCAGCTCTACTAGTCCAACACCCACCCAAATTAACTATCGTAAGCCATGAAGAACCGTGCGATAGTTGGATTAGTGATAAACTGATTTGAGGTTAGACACACATTCTGTAGCTACTATTTGAGGGGTTGCAAGATATGAAATTCAATATATTAAAAGAAATAATGTATAAATGAATTTTAATGTACCTGAGCAAACAAGGTGTAACATTCAGAGCACTTTGGAAATTTCTGAATGGCCTGTTGAAATGCTTTCATTACTTCTTCCATCTTCTCCATGTTGCGGGTAGAGAAGGCATATCGATAATCAGTGTAACATTTCTGGACATAGGCAATTGGGAAGTCGGGGTTCACAGTCACAGCTTTGTTGAAGTCATTCATCGCTTCCGTCACTTTCTCCATTAACAAATGTACCTGTGACGACAGTGTTATTAGTACCAATACATGAATTAAATGTAATAGTATTAAGCTGTTTCCCCATTAGAAGTTCTTTTTTAACATTTAGCTGTTGTCTACACAGGACCATCAAGTACTCCTCCAGCCAGCAAGCTATATTTACTTTGAAATGTTTTTCCTTTTCCCATTTAATCTTATTATTGCAACTAGCATGAAGAGACAAAGACTGGTATCACAAAGAGCAGAATAAAATGTCAGCTTGTATAATTACACTAAAAATTCAATGGTTGTTGGGTGATGGACTATTTTGTTTTGAGAGGCAACCCTTCATGAAGGTGGAGTCACCTGTATACTTCTTATACTGTTGTACTTTTTTCTCAAACTAGACACACACATACATATATATAATGTGGAAATGTGTTAGAAGAAGAAAACGTGTTTTTCTGTGCTGAACAAAAACATCTGTTGGTAATTAAAGTTTGGTTTATAAAATTTCATCACAATGGTAACTTTCCCCCATAAGTCTATGCATACATTATAGAAATGGTAGTCCATGCAGTGTGGGGAGTATTCTGAAAAGGGATGGTTGTCATAAATATTAGATCATGTCTTATATGAAGACATATAAATATCAAATAAAAACAGTACAACATATAGCTAATACTATTATTTAATACATGATGTATAAATTTGTATATAACTTTAAAAAAAATTAATTCTGGTACTATACCTGTCCTCTGTGGTGGTAAACATCAGAATTGTCTTTATCTATATCAGCTGCTCTGTTGAAGTCTTCTAGGCTCTTTGAAGATTGTTCAAGTTGCATGTATAATGATGCCCTCTTGATAAGGGCATTAACTCGCAACTGCAATCACACAAATGAATACCAAATTCAATCTTAATGAGGGGATATGCATATATTTTTAAGAGTTAAAGATCACCTCACCTGACGATAGTATTTTCACCACAAAATTAATTTTCTTTCCACAAATGCAGAAGATCTGAGTTGTAAGTCCATTTTAAGACAGTAATTCTATCAAAATAAATCTCATCATATTAAAGAAGTAACATACACTGTAACTAGGACAAAATGCATATAGGCTTTTGTTTTAAATATTATTCTACCATCTCCACTTAGTCTCCTAAGGGTCTTCTCTCTTTCAGATTTGCTAAAATTATGTATGCATTCATCAACATTTAAACATTTACAGTAATATCTCTACATACGTGTATACATTAATTCAAACTACACTGAATGAGATAATATGATTTTCTCTTGTTACCTTCACATTTGCTTCCTCATTCTCTATTACAGCTTCGAAGTCACTCAAAGCCTTGCTGTGTTCACCCAAGAGCAGATGGAATGTTGCTCGGAGAACTAGAGCTTCCATCTTATGGTTATCGTCACCAGTTTCAATTTCTTCACTGCAAGCTGGGATAATGTCTTCATAATTCTGAGATTTGAATGCCTGTTTGGCTCGCGCCAGACCTCTGAAATTAAGTTCATCTAATTTTTTTGATCAATAACACTATCACTACATTTCTGTACTCGTATGCAGGCTCTGATCCTCCATGAATGGAAATGAATTGTCATGATGTGAACTGTATGGAAATGGTTAAGGCAGGCCCAATGTAAGACATACCTCAAATCTGCCTCTGCAGAATCACTTTCCTTTTCTTGCACCAAGCTATTTGTAATTGGATCTTCAATAAATGAAGAGAAATAGGTTTTGATGAAGTGTTTTGATGGCATTACTGGTGTTCTCTTTGCCATGGCTTCTTTTGCATGTTGTCTACCTACAAATGAAGAATCATAGCTAAAAATGTAAGAAAATTTTATACACATTAAACGTAAATGCAAACATGTTAATCTACCCAATTTTTTAGATGGTTTAAAAACCAACATCTGATTAACATGTCACACAAAAATTTTGTACATATTTTTTGTCATCAGGGCACCCTCATGATGGAGGCAGCATGACCTCTGAAATGTTGGTCGACATCTACCAGACTACATGGTGCAACAACCCAGAAGACAGCAATCTTCAGCTCTTGCAATGTTGGCTATTCACAGCCACCTAACACAGATGATCACCCAAGAAGACTTCAATTAATTTATGATTTCTGATAACCATACCAAGTTCTTTGAGGACTCGGTCTGCTGTGAGAAGTGTTGTCTGATTCTGGAAGCCTTCCAATATGCAAGCTGCTGTCACATCCTCCAAACTCTGTTGCAAGTCTTTTGTAAGTTCACATGCCTTAGCACGCCGCTGAAGTGCTTTCACATACTTGGGATTCAAGGAAAGTGCTAGAGTACAATCATTCTTTACCTCTTCATACTTTTTCTAATAACAAAAAAACATTTTATATGTATTAAATATTAGCATAATTAAAAAGTCTCAGTGGGACCATGGTTCCGGAGAATTTGACTTAAATACGTCTATACAGTAAGGAGTTTATATAGTGGCTTTATTCTAAATATTTTCTTTATACACGCTTTACAATTGATTAAAGTTTGAGTAAGACAGTACTGCCTACCTTGAATTAGTTACGCTAAAGATGGGTCTGTGGTAGGTGAAATATGTTATAAAATTTGTACATTTTAGAGTATCAACATATCGTGCAAACACCATATCTATACAAGATTTTGATCTAGTAGTACTACATTGAGGATTTGACATCAACATTAAGCCAAACGGTTCCTCCATAAATGTGACAAAGCTTTGATTTTCAGCCTTCTTTAAATCAATATTAAAATCTCCTAGTTTTTGGTATTTCTTCGGAAACTTTAGGTTCATTATTTAATAATATTTGCTTCTTACGATTTCTGTATTCCCTCGAACGTTCAGCACTGGTTTTTGGTATTTCTTTGTGAACTTTAGGTTCATTATTTGATAATATTTGCTTCTTGCGATTCCTACATTCCCTTGTATGTTCAGCATTAGTTTTTGGTATTTTTTTGGGAACTTTAGGTTCATTATTTAATACTTCTATTTTTTACGTTTTCTGTACTGTCTCATATATTCTGCGTTATGGAGTCTTTTAGCTTCAATGTCATCCATCTTGTACATAGTATGACGCAACAAACTAATGCAATAATAGATTTCTTAATAATTCTTATATAAGATAAGTACTTGTGATATTGTAAAACATTTTTACCAGCACAAAATTACCTAGTCCATGACACACTTTTTCTACAAACGAATCACAGCTCAGCTCTTGCCGCAATAACGAAAGTAATGTAACACAACAATGCCAAGTAAACAGATGACGAAACAATTAGTTTCTTAGGTAACATGCCGAGTAAACACATGACGTAACAATCAGTTTCTTAGGTAACATAACAATGCACGGAGGAGTCCATATAAAAGTTGACGTCTCTGTAATGCCGAGTAAACAGATGACGTTTCCTACATAACAATAATGCCGATTAAACAGATCACGTTTCCAAGGTAACAACAATGCCGAGTAAACAGATGACACTTCCTAGGTAACAATAATGCCGAGTAAATAGATGACGTTTCCGAGGTAACAACAATGCCGAGTAAACACGATGTTCCCTATCGGATCTTACCCATTTTCCTATCACTTTTTTGCGGAATGACACTGACCCTTCCATATAGACGTATTTACGTCAAAAAAAATTGAACAAAACAGGTCCCTTTTATTAAGAAACTAGAACTGAAAATAACAGACAAAATTTATCATAGGTCTAAAATACTGACTTTGTTTTAAATAGGACAGGTGATCTGGGTGCCTTATCTATGGGCAGTTAAAACAAGTGTTTTCAAAATGCACCCAAAAGAACCATGTTTTTATAATGTCAGTCTGGACATCTGTTATAGGTTAATTATCAAAATATAAATTTACTATGTACGAGCATGTCACTAATGCAGAAACTATTCGAACTGAGCATGATTTTATACCCACCATTTGCTCATAGGCAGCTGCCCTGTTTTGATAAAATGTTGATAAGTCAAATTTTTTATCTTTTGGGCAAATTTCAATGGCACTGTCATAACACTTTATGGCTTCTGCATATTTTCCAGACTTGAAATATTTATTGCCCACAGCTTTGTTGTTCAGTGCCTTTTTTAGTGGACTCTGTGAAACAGTAATTACATATAATTATACGTGGTTAGAAAAAGAACTGCCATATACAAAGTTCATAATCGCTATGTTCTAGATTATTAAACATGATAAATGCTGCTGTTATTTGGTACTTAATGTCATACTTCTTCAACCGGCTCGAACGGTACATTCGGCTCTTCACCCATGTCCAATGAGGTTTGGCCAGAAGCCGTCGATGCCATCTTATTTTTTCTGCCATCCTCTTTTATTGAGTCCTTATCTTGGCCTGTTGTGGAACCGCTGTTCTTCAGATACCAAATACCTATGCCAACCGCAACAGGAGCTCCTACTGCTAATGCAATTTGCCATTTCGACCATGCAGATCCACTAGATCCAAGACTGTTACTGCTGGAAGCCGCCATAACCATAGATTAATACCAACATAACAGACGGGTAAGTAACGTGGTGCCATCTGGAATATAAACATTTGTGACAAATGAATGGGAACAGAGCGCAGAAAATCAAGATGGAAAAATGGCAGTAGAAGAAGATGATAATACGTGGTACGTAATTACCAAATAAAAAAATGTTCGAGGCTTATAAAAGTGTTGCTTCCATTGTATCATTTTTCTCGTTTCTTTTTTATGTTTAGCGTGTTAGTAATGGCTGTGTTTAAAATCTGTAACTTGTGCTGTTTATAGAATTCGATTGCAGATGCTGCTGACTGTGTCAATTCATTAAATTAAGTATTACTGTTCATTGTGTTTGTGAACAATTATCGATGCATTAGTACTTACGCAAGCCCCGTTTCCTGCCCTTCTTTCTGCCATGGAGATATGATCTTATTGTTTAAAGCTGAACAGCTGTTGGGATCTTTATCAGGGACTGGACAAATTAGCAACCTGTTAAACCCACTTAAGTTTACATGTTTCATTAACACTCGCATAGTCACGATAGACATACTGTAAATGTATTTCTACGACCTTCAAGTGACATAAATGCGGAGTGAACAAGAATTTCCAGGGTTATATAATCAGAGACTAGCCATACAGAATGTGATTGGATGTCAAGTATTCATGCTCATTATTTTGTTGTTCCTTTAGTCAGTCACACATAGCCAGCCTCCAGAGTTTGAGAGATATACACATCAGGCTTAAGTACCTTAGTTCTCTGCTTTTTCTCATTTTATTTATTTAATTTTTATAAATTGTTGTCAGGTAAGAAAATGATGCAACCTGTTTATTGTTCTCTGTTATGGTTTACCCATATGATGTATCAGAGGGCTAGTATTTCAGATGGGTCCTTGATTCTACTTATGTCAGGGTAATGTAGCATGTTGGGTAAATGCTGAATTCTTATAGTAATTTGGCAGAGAAACTTCTTGGTAAGCAACAATTTGATGATCTGAGGCAGAAGTTTAAGAACAACAATAAAATAATCTTTTAATAAAATGTCCCCAGACTATCAGCTGTATAAATTTGTTAAAAATCAGCATTTTAGGGACTAGCTCCAGCTGATGATAGAGACACAGCTGGTCCCTGAAACTTTTATTTTTAATGAATTGACAGCAGCTTTGGAGAGGTGGGCCTGTATCATTACACCTCCCATTGCTGCATGTTTTATACAGTTGGATGACCATGCCTGCCATATTGGGTAGATGGGCCAATGGATTCGGATATTAGTTATTTTTACCCACAGTGAGTGGAATAAGCAAAGAATCTCTGTAGCCTCATATTAATTTTTAGTTTCTTCAGTAATTTTCAACCTAATTAATGTGAGTAATCAACATATTTTAATGTTTCTGTTATTCTAATGTAATATTTAGTCTTGAAGAGATTTATTTTTTCATGTATTCTTTTATTTACTGTAAAATATATTCTCTCACTGAATAGTTATTTCACTGTTCTTTACTGTGTGAATGCCAACTGCTTAGGAATTCTCCTCTGAATGCAACATTCACTGTCACAGCTACTTTTTATGTATATCTTATTTACATTAAGAGTTGCGAGTTGGAAATGCTTTAGTTATAGGTTTGTATTTGATTTCTGTAGTTTAAGCCAAGCATTCTAATATATACTAATTATGTTTCAAACAACTGTCTTGTATTGATTAGTTGCTACCTGTAAGATTTTTGTCTGGCAGAACTGATGTTAATTGGATTTATGCAAATGCTACCTTATTTCCATAGTCCTTCCAGTTGTTTCATCCTGTTGTATACTTAAAGCTAGTTATATGTTGTCAGTAGTACTAGATTCTGGATATGTATGCAGGGATAGGATGGGATACACACACATACACACTTTTATATCTTTATAAACTCTCAGCCAGCTCATGTACTGTTATGACATGAAGCCACTTATAGTCCTGTTTTAATTTAAATAAAACATATTATTTTAACTACAGCACACAATGATAAATTATTTACCGTTTCTGTGATGAGATGTTACTGAAGTCACATCTGTAAAAGTCAGACACGGAATTCAACATAGAAACGAAGCAGGAAAGGTTTCTGAGCACAATATGATTTTACAGAATCAAATGTTTGATTAAGTGTGAGGAAGATTTTATGAATGTTAATTCCTCGTTTTACTGCACAATTGCAAACAGGTGTTATTTACCCATACCTTTGTTGGTCTAGAGGAATTTAAAAACATAAAATAAAACATGAACTGAACCATGGGCATCTTAGATGTGGTAGACATATTATTCAATTACTCTTCTAAAGCAGCATGTGGTATAGAAAATTATGTCTCACTTCTAATTTTCCAGGGTTCTTGACTTAGAAACTGCCCTCCTGGAGAATTGTACAGCAGCTTCAATTTACAGTATCTCTAAAGGCAAAACTGTACCTGACTTCCTGAGGTCTGAAGTTTGGCAGATCTGTCTTGGAGTACAAGAGAAAGGAAATCAACTCATACTGTTTAATGAAATATTTGATCTTCCTGAGCAGAATATTTTACGTGAAGATTGTCAGCAGTTTGTTGGTATGTGTTTCTTCTCATTATTTTGAGGATCCTTATTGTGTAAATTTATGTATATGTGTAAGCAAGACTCATTATATCCACTCACTTGTCCATGATGAGTGAAAAATTGAAGATGTCTAGTGATAGAATCTGACATTTTTTATTAACATTCTCTCTCATTCTGTTCATTTTTCCACAGATGTCAAGCAGTGAATTTTTTACTAATGTGGGTATGAGGCCTTAATTAATGTGACACTGACATATTTGAATGTCAAGTTGTATGAAACAGATTAGAAAAAATACAGTCCTTTGTTTTTTGTATGTTTATTTATTCATCACTGTGTGTATAATCTATTACCTTGTTTTATGTTGTCTCTTTTGTCTTGTGTGAGATGCCAAGAGCTATCACTTAGTGACCTGTCCACTCCTCAGGTTATTCACAATTAGTTATTTTCAAAAGGCAGTTGCTCACTGACCAAGTAGTAGCACATTATTGTACCCTCAGTCCTTAGTCTCTGATCCTGCACATGACTTGTCTCAATGTAATGTCTTTTAAGCAAAATAAATTTAAAATATTTGTTTGTTCTTGTGAGAGGACATGAACTATGACAACCTTTCTTTGATACCCTGTAAAACAGAATGAGGTCTCTGAATAGGCAAATATTGTTAAGAATTTGCTATAGTAATGAGAGATATTCAGTACCAATTCATGTTCATTTCATTATCAGAGAATATAATCATCTGTCATGGATAAACTCATACAGTCTGAGAATAATTTTAACATATTTACATTAAAACTACCCAATATGATTTTTTCCTTCTAATTTTCTACATTCCTCAGTTTGTTATCATCATTTTATCATCCTGAATGATTGAAATTTGGATATTTTGTGTTGGTATTTCTTTTTAATATTTATTATCTATGTCTTCCAGCTTAACATGATCCAGCTGAATGTGTGCGTTGCACTAGCATACTGCTAAACCATTTAACCATGGAGTAACATAGTATGGGTAGCAACCCCATAATACAGGGATTTAAATCCTCTTTTCCTATATAATAAAGGTTAATGTTTTGTGTGTTTTCAGCTAATCTTGGCAATGAAGATGAGGACAAAGTATCTGTAGTCTCAGACTTAGAATCAATTCTTACATTTTACTGCAAGTCTAAAAGTTTGAAATATGAGAAGGGCAATGGGTGGATTGAAATCCTACTTCCCCTTATTGCACTTAAATTACCAAGGTCTGGAACATACAACCTGTTTGAAGCAATCAGAAACTGCTATATCCCAAGGTTTGTAATATGGTCTGAACAGTTTGTAGATCAGTTTCAGGTATCCACTTAATTACATGGAGCAGTTTCTCAGTTAGTCAATAAATTTTCCAGCTCCTATAGAACCCAAAGATTCATTATTGTGTTCACAATAGCCAACTTCTGGATCCACCAGTGCACTCTTCACAGCAGATTACTAAGGTGATCATTGAAGGGAGATGAGGTGGGTTATGCAGTATGTCCACAAAGTCCCTTCGGGGTTTTGAAAAATTGTGGCGTGCAAACAAATGGAGCTAGCCACATGCGGTTTGCGGCAGATTACAGTGAAACTCTGGAAGATGGTGCTCCATCTCATTGGGGTCTGCAGGTACGCGCGTACCTAGACAGGACATTTCCAGGAAGATGGATCCACGTTCACCAGACATACCACCACTGGATTTTTTCCTGTGGGGTTATGTCAAGAGCAATGTGTTCCGAACACCAGTTAACAGACTTGATGACCTGAAGACCCGTATCAGGAATGCGATCTCAGCTATTCCAGCGGACATGCTCCACAGAACATGGCAAGAGCTCGAATATTGTCTGGGCGTTCTCCGTGCTACCAAGGGAGCCCACATCGAGGTCTACTGAGATCAGTAAAAAACTTCAAAGTTTCACCGTAATCTGCCGCAAACCGCATGTGGCTAGCTCAATTTGTTTGCGCGCCACAATTTTTCAAAATCCTGAAGGGACTTTGTGGACACACTGTACATGTAATACACATATGGGAGATGAGAACCATACATTTTAATTGGATAATCTTGAGGTAGGATATCACTGGTTTTTCATTTGGGTAAGAATGTGGACTGAATTCAAGTCTCTCATTATAGGGTCCCGTGACGGATTTTTGTGAACATAATTATGGACCATTACATCTTGTAAAAGGGTAATTTTGTGACCACTTAAGAAAATATAAGTCCTTTATAAAGTACTCTGCTGCATGAAATTTTTTGGTTAAGGTAGACATATCTTTCACTTGTCTGAATATAAGCTCTCCGTAATTTCTCAGATGCTACAAGAAGAATGACACTCCATTTCACTTGTTCCGGTTGTTGTTGCTGTATCATGACCCAGAATTATGCTCTTTTCTCGATACCAAACGGATAAGTCCAGACATGTACTGCCTGTCTTGGGTGAGTGAAATCCACCCTCTTGTATGTTCACATTTGTATTGAATTTGTTTTGCATGTAAATTGGCTGATTCGCATTATTGTTATTATGTATTACAATTTATACTTGCGTGTTATGCGTGACATCCAATCAACTTCTCTACAACTGTATTTAGAGTATTCGGAGGAAATAATAAACTATTTGGTGATTAATAATTTTTTCAACAAGAAAGTATTTCTGTTCAGTTATAATATTATTGAATTGTCAGATTTTCATGTCCTACTCTGATTAGCCAGTGCAGCAGTAAGTATGATATAACGCATAATATGTCACACTCTGTATTGTGGTTTTAGATCTATAACCAGAAGACATTTTCTTATCACCACATGCCTCATTATGTTATGGCTTTCAGAATTTATCATATATGCATTTTTTTTAATCTGTACAACTACAGACACACAACAGTATGTACAAATAGAATTGCAAAAAAGATTATATTAATACATAAAATGTTTAAATATAGCCAAAATGAAGCAGAGCCTAATATTTTAATTGAAATGACAGTTGATGTGAAAATAACGTTTTGAACATACTGCAGATCAACGTTTCTGAACAGTGTGGTGCTTTAGTTATGTATACATCTCCATAATACGAGTTCTAGTTTGATCTTATTGTGTGACAATACAGTCTAATGTTGTGAATTGTTGACTGTCGTAACTGTTCCCTGTTTAGGGCATATTTGTGTAGTGAATTATATGTGTTTGTGTCCGTCCTGTCTGTCATAAATTACTTTACTTGAATAAGAAGTTACATTTCATGATTATCCTGCTGAAAATGCGTTCTAGTGTTGTGAACTGGTTTTACTTAATAATAAACATTATTCTGATTTTCAGTTCCAATCACTGTTTGCGGCAACATGCAGTTTACCTGTTGTACAAGCAATGTGGGACCTGTACTTCCAACAAGCTGATGCATTCTTTGTTTTTTTCCTTGCTTTGGTTATGGTTGTTAATGCAAGGTAAACTTGATGTTTATTTTGTTTTTTATGTTCATGTGTTTGCAGTGCATTTTATTTGATCGTGATTCATAAAATTGACAACACTGTAATTTACCATTTATATAATTTATGGATGTTTAAAGTTTAATATCTAGAAATGAAATTTTGTTTTAACAGAAAGACAAGACAAGCAATATTTTAACAAAATGTTTAAGGATGTTTCCATTTGGATGGGATGGTGAATGATGACATTACTGATGATTTAATTCTATTTGCAATATGAGAAAAAATACATTTTAAAAGTGATTATCACATTCAGTGTATTCCAGAAAAGAGAGACTGTTAAACTGTACTCATTTATCATGTGAGGAAGCAGAAGTAGGTAGTCATCACATTGGCCTGAAATAGGAAGTTTCTCGTAACTGAAGCCTCAGTGTTTCTGACAGTGGTGTGACATTGTATATAACTATTCAGTTGTACTTCATCTGTCATGTAAGTGTGTTGTTTAAGATGACATTATTTTGGAAGTTGATTCTACATCTGCCTTCATATGGGAGGACAAAAACTCTACGCTGTTGGTTTCCCTGGTTGAGTTAGTTTCAACGTTGGCCAAGTATGTGTAACTGTTCAGTAATTTACTGCAAATGAGATCTGAAGGGCTCTTGTGAACACAGTAATGCTCTGTCATGATGGGGAATTTCTTGATTGCCAGAGTGACCTTTAGCATCTCAAGAGGGACTGTGCTCAATGTAATTGGTTCGTTAGTGAATGAAACATGACTTACATTTCTATACTTTCATATACCTATGTGAACATACAGTATCTTTTCTTCTCGCAAAGTATTGTATGTCCTTGAGTTTAATATTGGCATTGCCATTGATTTTTTTGTTTTATTGGTAGTCATCACATACTGGAGATGAAGAACTTTAGTCAGAATTATAAGAAATGTTTATGTTCAACAGGGAACAGATCCTGAGTATGAAGAATGAGAACAAACAGAATATTGTAACTACATTAAGTTCAATGCCGTGTGCACTGGAAGCAGATGATATTACTGATTTTTGTTCATTAGCACAGTACTATGCCTTGAAAACTCCAGGATCTTTCCGAAAGGTGAGATGCCCTTCACTTAAACATATCATATTTAGTTTTTGCATGTTTATTATCAGTATCTTGTAAGTGAATTTAAGTTTCCAGCCCTATTTGTGTGTAAGGTGGTAGTTGAAAATTCAAGTCTGAAAACTCTTGTGCAACGTAGCTTTTTAATTCATGACACTTCATCTAATTGTCATTTATCATTCAAAGATGGTGTATTTAATAAACTTTTCATTAATTTTTGTTGCTTTATATTCTACATGTATGTTCACTTGTATCTCTGTAGATTGACAACTGCATAAAATTAGTGGGATGAAATGGATGGCATGTGGATAAATGTCAAAAAATTTTAAACTTTAATAATAGTCATTGAAACTTTCTTAGCTTTTACAACATGAATTTCTTTAGTTATGAATTTACTGCACTAGTGAACATAATGGTTGTTAGTAATGAGAATTAACTGGAGCGTGGTATGAGTATGGTTTATATTTGATCCAAATTTTCATTAGTTCTTGATGTCTTCTTTTTAAATTGAAGGGGCATTTCTTTCTCATTTTCTGAACCACCTTCTGCTTCAATAACTGCTCTGGCTTTAACTTTGGTAATTTTCTGTGCAGGACCTGTTGAATGTATTATATGGTGATGATGAATCAGCAGAAACATCAAGCATCTCACAGGCTCTTTGCCTTCCTGTGTCAGCTGGGGAATTAGTAGAAAATGCAGAGTCGACACACAGTCCAGATGGCATAGAATGTGTCCGCTTCTTCCTTGTGGACTGTCGTCCAGCTGAGCAGTATAATGCAGGCCATTTACCAACAGCTTTCCACCTTGACTGCAACTTGGTAAGATGTGAAGATTTAGGCCTTTCTTTCGGCTGGACTACCCCCCCCACCCCCCCAATCAAGAAACCATGCAAAATATTGACAAAGTTTTGAAAATCTGGGAGAAACTTTGTCCATAAAAGGGCAAGGCAGAGGTAAAAAATCCAGCAAAAAAAAAGTATCCATGAAAGGCCAGGGCTTAGAGTAGAGTAGACTACAATGTCTAAGTACGTACCCTTGTGTGTTGTGAGTATTAATGGTAACCATATTGAGCTGATACATATAAATTTCAGATGCTGCAGGAACCAGCAGCCTTTTCTACTGCTGTACAAGGTTTGCTGTCTGCTCAGCGACAAGCACTGGCTGCTCGGTCAGCGGCAGGTGGAGAACATTTGTGCTTCCTTGGATCGGGGAGAGTTGAAGAGGATCAGTACACACACATGGTTGTTGCTTCTTTCCTGCAGAAGCATACACACTATGTTAGCATGCTTACTGGAGGGTATCAGGGTAAATACTCTGAACAGTATGTTTTACTTAGTTACATTATTCTTGTGTTGAAATTAAGAAGGTAAAACGTGACATCCATTTTATGAATCGTAATATAATGTAATTGTAGCTGATAGATCTTTTTAAAAAAAAATTTAGCAAAGTTGAAGTACCTGGGATCAACAGCAACAATCTGAAGGTATTCAAAATTGAATTAAGATCAGACTAAATTTGAGAAATGCTTGCTCCCATTCAATTCAAACGCTTATCTGAGCATCTAAAGATTAGAATATACAAAAATGTAATATTACCTGTCATTTTGTATGGAATGAAATTGGTCTCACACTCTGAGGAAAGAGCATAAATTGAAGATGAAGATTTCTGTCTTCTGGGTTGTTGCGCTGTGTAGTCTGGTCGATATTAACCAACGTTTCAGAGGTCATACTGCCTCCGTCATCAGAGTATGAAGATTTCTGTCTTCTGGGTTATTGCGCTGTGTAGTCTGGTCGATGTTAACCAACATTTCAGAGGTCATACTGCCCTGATGACGGAGGCAGTATGACCTCTGAAATGTTGGTTAACATCGACCAGACTACACAGCGCAACAAACCAGAAGACAGAAATTTCATACTGACCGCTGTGAAAACCTCAAATCTTACATAAATTGAGGATGTCTGAGAAAAAGGTGCTGAGGTACTGAAACTTATGTTTAAATATTGCAGCAGTTCATGAAAGTGTCGCTGAAAATGTTGGTGACAGTTTGGAGGAACATAATCCTCATAGCTGTCTTGTATGCAATCCTGATAATGCAAGTGAGGATTCAGAAACCATTCGACCAAATGCAAGTTCTTCAGATCTCTTTGGAAAAATCAGGTATTGCATTGTTTTAACTCAGTTCATAACATTGTATATTTTAGACAAGAACGTTTATTATGTTAAAGTTACGTTTACAATGTGTCTCAATAACTTTTTTGTTAAAATAAAATATTGATGTGTGCTTACAGAAGTATCTCATTTACTGTTTTGTTTGATTCATTTGTTTGTTTGACTTATGTGATAAAGTTTTGTCAAGGGTGTTAACTTTTATATCTTCTCTTTTAATATTGTCTGTTTTGATTATTACATGTTATTGTGATATTTTATAAAAAGGAGGAGCACTTACCATGACAAGAATCTGAAGTCTTTGTTTTATTGTGTATCATGTGGACAGATCTGTTACACTTTCCTTGCAGTGCAGCTATGAAGCTTAAATCTGCTGAAGTTAAGGGCAAACTGTTTGACTATATTGTCAATCCAACTGGAAGTAATGCAGTGGAACGACATGTCAGCAGCGCAGATAAACTCGGCAAACGTTACCGTAATATGGCACCTGTCTTCAGTATCGACGAAGAAGATGGAGGTAAGTTATATAGATTTTATCTTCAGCACTAGTAATAATGATGATACTTTGACAAACTGTCTTCATTAATAGATTATTATTTGCTCCTTATCTTTTAAACATGCGTGTATCTTGTATGTGAATAAATAAAAAAACTAGTTTACGCTCAGTTTTATATGAGTGTGACATCTACAAAGGCTGTCAATTTACTGTGAAAGCAAAGCAGAAACCATTATATCCAGGTCTCTGTCTATATGTAGATGCCTTTGAAGTATTTAGAATTTTGTCAGCTCAGTAGGTTGTGCCCTTAGGGCAACCTAAGTAATTCATTGTACTTGTAATTAGAAGACTCTGAAACACTTTCCTCTTCTTTTTAAAAATTTCAGGAAGGAAATACAACAGTTTGCAAGGGAAAGGTGGTTCTTGATAAATGAAACCAGAGTATCAACAAATTGAAGAGATGAAACACCGCAGCACACAGAGTAGTGATTTTACTATTACTGTATTTCATTTTTAAAGACTGGTTTATTCCAATTCTATCTTCCTGGTTTTTAAAGACTGCAGAGAAGATACTGTTTAGTGTTGGCAATATATCGCAGATCTGTAAAGATTTTGTGAAGGGACAAACTTGGATAATTTTGTTTTAGAAGACTATTCTGTCGAAGTGTGGTTAGAATGTAACACATTCGTATTAGCATGCACCATTTTGATGCATAAGGAAACATAATTGTCTGTTTCTATTGAAGACAGTTTGTCAAAACTTTCCAAAACTCGTTCAAGGTGTACAGAAAGTATCATTTAATGTGTCATATTTTGTACCCAACAGCAGTGCTTATAGTAATTTTCAATGTGTGATGAAAAGATTAGTGATCTTCCCATTCAACATATTTATGATCTGTTGATTGTGTTTTAAGATGGTGCTTGCTAATTTATTGTAGAAACTGGATTGTGTATATCATTTCGCCAGTAAAACCTTTACAATCCAATGTTTACTGGTAGATTTAAACCGATAGAGATGTATGCATGTATGTATTGCAGCACCGTTTTAAACTATCATATTAAGCTTATTTCTTCTTATTAGATTTTTGTTTTGATATAATATGCCTTTAAGTAGTTTTAAAAGTATAAATTTATTCCACAACCCATGCATGAGTTTCCCTTCTCATGTATCTTGTAACAAATCTATGCCATTTTGTGAACGCCTTCTCAGTTTGGTGCCTTTTAACCTGTCTGAGGTACAGTAGTCTTCAGGATGAGGATTTTCCACTGCCTTCCCTTATTAGCTTCACTCTGAAGGTTATAACGTGAACATTCTGATATGTTCAACAACCATGTGATCACTTTGTGTATTCTCTTTCTCTCCCCCTCCTCCTCCCCCCTCTCCTTCACACACACACACACAGGAGCATACTGGCAGCAATTTGTTATCCTTTAGATCAGTGGTCCCCAACGCAGTGCCAGCGTGTGCCATGGCGCCCGCCAAAGCTTTTTCTTGGGTGCCCGCATTGTTACGGAAAGAGGTTATACTGAATAATGAAGGCCGTTCAACCGTGAACATAATAAAATCAAAGCGCAGATCCCGACTTACTGACGCCCATCTTGACGATTGTTTGCGAGAAGCAACATCATCCTACACTCCCAAATTTGAAAAATTGCCCGATGAAATGCCGCGTCAAACATGACACTAACTTCCCACTTGAGTAATAATAATTGTACTTGTAAAACTACGTATTTTAGATTGCATGGTTTCTTGTATCATTAAACGTCGTGTTGTTTTGTGTATTATTCGGTGTCGATATCTTATTTGTCCAGAGAAAATAATATTTGGCTTTGTTAATTGGTTGGTGCCCGCCACGATCTCATAAACTCTCAAATGTGCCCGTAGGCACAAAAAGGTTGGGGACCACTGCTTTAGATCAACGTCTCTCATACTGTGTGTGCTGCTTGCTTCACTACTGTAATCTCTCCACCACGTTGCTGTCACCGTAGCTATCACTTAAGAAAGGAGATGAATGATGTGGATTTCTTATTGATCATCTTCCATATAGTTTGTTGGCCATCTTTCAGCTTTGTATATTGGGTACATTTCTCTGTTCCTTCCCAGCTGTATTTATTTCATTTAGGAGGAAGCAGTCATCTAGTGAATGACCGTCAAAGTTGTTTTCAAGCTGGGCTGACGGGTATCCTGTAGAAAATTCACATAACTCACACAATTTAATATTAATATTTTACTTTACTGAATACAAGGACATTTGAGGTAAAATTGACTTTCTACCATCTATTGGGATCTCTTGTTACTTTTCAAGAAAATAAATTCTTTATTGCCAAAATACCATGTCTTACCATGTACAGAGAAAGATGACATCTGCATGTGCCAAATGTGTGTTAGGGAATGAAATATCATAAATGAACTTAATAAACATGAAAGACAAGTCACATTCTTAGAGTTATGTAGATATTAGTTAATGTTTTATCTGTAATCCTTATTTAAAATATGGAATTCAGTGTTTATCAATACACAGTTGTTAAAAGATGAAGAAAATGCTTTATTATTCTTGTATAACTTTTGTGTTGGAGAAGAGTTTTGGTGGCCAATTAAGAGCCTTTAGCATCTTAGAGAAGCGTTTTAGTGACGGTATCCTGTTATGAAGTTAAAAGATAAGGGAAGGGATTGTATCGGTTTTACTGCAGAGATTAGCCAGTATCAGACACTCGTATATGTTTTCACAGTTGATTTTTATCTAGTTGACGTTATGATTCTATGTGCAGTGAACTCAATTATACATTTATATCATGTGATCTCTTGAACAGTCCTGAAGTGTTCTCTATTAAATAACCTAGATATTAATTGTTTCTTTCTCTTGGTCCAATATCATTATGCTGATACAGTGATTCAGGAGTTATAATAATAACTGGTGAACTAATTAGGTGTTATAGTTTAAAGTTTATAATTAACGCAAGATTTCTGTTTTAATTTTAAGCAGTTATAAGGATGTAGAAAAGTGTTTTTTTATAATAACTAAACCGTCATAAGAGATTATTTCAGATGTTTTACTTAAAAATTAAGTAGTTTTGGGACAGTTCTGAAGAAATAAAGTCACAACAAGAGGTTTAAGGGCTCATTGATAATGTTGTCTCATAACTCACTTTTCTTTATTTTTTGCTAAATGTATGAGCAGATGGACAGGATCGTTGCTTACTTTTTCCCAGATACAAATCAGAAATTTTGTCACAGAGGTAACCTGCTCAATCCCTCTATATGTTTTGACTGAATCAAATTTTTCGTGTAGATAGAATTTATTTCTGTATGGGGTGGAAAGGTGTTTAAGACTAGTTATGAGACACTTGTTATAGAAAGCAGATTTTGCCAAACAGAATTTTTTAAAAATCATATTTTAGTAATATTACACTGATTATGATTACGTGCATGGTTACAGTGATATCTGTAAAGAAGTTTTGAGAACAACAGTGTATGTTTTGATTGTGTGATTATGTAAAATTCTGATAGTTTTGGTTATTCTAGTGTTAGTTCCTGTAGGATTCTGTAGGGTTCTGATGGTGTGATATAGTCCAAAAACACCTGATTAGTTCCTCTAATTTATGCAGTGTCATAGAAGTGCTGTTGAACTACCAGTTAACTGTCGAACCATTTATATATCTTAGTATTATCAACTGTACCATTATTGCTGATATTGGACCAATACTCATTTTTGTGTGGGTATGTACTGAGTTGTTTGATAATGCCTTATTCTAGAAATTTATGCAATTTTTATGTAAAGTAGTTAGTAGCAAAATTATTAATATATTTGATTATATGAACGATAAGTAGCAATAATTAAATTTCACATGGTGTTACACTTTTAAATACAATTTTACAGCTTAATAATATGACATCCACGTTGAAACTCTACCTGTTGAAGACTTAAAAGATTTTGGTGAGAAATTGTGAGCAACATAGGTCTGTATGGTTTAACTATGTATGTATAATTTGCTAGAAATTGGAGAAGGAGCCTTGTTATCAGCAGACGTTATTGCAGTAAATTTTAGAATATGAAAAATCTATATGCTGCATTACAGCATAATGGAACTCAGTATGTACTTTTAAAACTCAGTTTCTTTAAAATGCAAAATTCAAACTTAGGGAATAATGTAAGATTTGAGGTTTTCACAGCGGTGAGTATGAAGATTTCTGTCTCCTGGGTTGTTGCGCCGTGTAGTCTGATCGATGCTAACCAACGTTCCAGAGGTCATACTGCCTCCGTCATCAGGGCGATGAATATGACGGAGGCAGTATGGCATCTGAAACGTTGGTTAACATCGACCATACTACACAGCGCAACAACCCAAGAGACAGAAATCTTCATACTCATCGCCCTGATGACGGAGGCACTATGATCTCTGAAACATTGGCTAACATCTACCATACTATATAGCGCAACAACCCAGAAGACAGAAATCTTCTTAGGGAATAATGTTGGATAATGTTATGTAAAATGTTTTGTAAGTGATAGACACATTTCATTCAGTTTCAATGTTATTACTTTGTTAAATTTTCCTTTTTTTAAAACTGATAGACTGTTACTTAGTTTATTACTAATTAGACAGGAAAGCCATAGCTAAAGTAAGAAATAGGGACATAAAGACATATACTGTAATGTTTTTGTGCGTTATATATATTTCATGAGTAATAGAATGGACAAGGAAATATAAAGGCAAAAAGGTCATCTGAAATGTTGGTTGGTATCTATCAAATTATACTGCACAACATCCCGGAAGACAGTCATTTTCATACTCATTGCTGTAAGAATCTGACAGATTATGATTATTATGTAGTTCCCACCCACACTTATAGAATGATTTCTCTGTGGGCTGTAGGATATGTCGTTTGTCGCAAGTGATGGGTTTGAAATGAGGAGTGTTGAGCATGGCAGAAATAGATTTGAAAATGCAAACTGTGATTTTGGGTAGACACAGGAAAGTTTTGAGTCCTGTACTTGGGGATTTATGATATTATATCGTGTTGTTGGATAATCGTAGATATGTGAAAATATTATTAAGCTGAAAAATATAACTATGTGGGATTTATTCCATTGCACTTTGTAAGTAATACAAAATTTTCTTGTGTAAATGTCATCAATTATCTTACCACATGTGGTTATGTTAAATTTGTATGTAATAATTAACCAGTGTTTAATACTTTGAAAATTGTTTGTAAATGATCATACAGCTGAATATAGAACCAGTGCATTGTAATTTCAGGTTCATTCGAGTATGTTTGATACAGCAAAATCTCATTGAGTGACCACGTGAGGTATGTCAAGAACTAGCTTCTTTGTAAAAAACGATCATGAAAGGCAGAAGATTTCTGTGTTACAGATTCTGTTTTTTCAGTCAGATGAAGGAATATTACAATCTTTTGTCTGCAGCAAATTTTTGGCGGTGTATAAGATTAGATTTACATATGGCGAAGTTGAAGATCGTACATATTTATGGTGCCTAACTTCTCCTCAGCTTTTTCTGATGGCCTTCTTTCCTTCCTTACTTTCTTTTAATGTGACATTTTCCTGATGTGTTGTTCTTAAAAAAATAAATCATCTGTTATTTTTATTCTCTTATGTTCAGAACCTTCTTTCAGTTTTTTGTTTTAAAAGGCTATTCCTGTTAAAAGGAACATATTGAATTAATGAGGTTTTGCTGTATTCATGGACACAGTAACGAATGAACGTATTACAATTGATAGTACAGGGAACTAAGAATGAAAGTGAGTTGCAGTACAAAATAAACCCATGTGGCTAGATAAACCTTAATGAGTATTTAATTTGATATGTATAATCTTACTTAACCATTTTGGATGTCTCTTGTTCGAGTTCCAGAGCATTGGTTTTTGTTTTCATAACCTGTTTACCCATCTAGTCTTTACGTTTTGTCAGTTATATGAGACTGTGGTTATGTTATGCCATTATGCGCGTATTCTTTGTTTAAACATATTATTCTTGTATGGTATTTATTTTATCATGATAATTGTTCAAAGGTGTTATTCCTTTTTAGAGGTTTATATTCTGTAATTTTGGAATATGCCTAAGGTGACCAGGTATTTTATATCTGCTGTTTAGAGCCGTTGTCATGAAGGCAATGTTAGTGTTAGGTTGTGGAATGCCTAAAAGCCACTCTTTCGTGTGTTCAATTCATTTGACACATTACTGTGAATTGTGGATTCCTCGGTTATATGTCCCCTTCACGCAGCTGAGTTGCAGATCTTGATTGTAGTTTTCTGAAGTTGTAGGTTTTTTTTTGGTTTTGTGTGGGACAGTGGGATCATGTTCTTTGGAGGCATGAGTGGCATCGTTATTGGGACAGATCTGTTATTAAGATTTTCTCTGGATTGTAACACTGTGTGCTGTATATGATGGCCCCTATCAGCCTGAAGGTAAATTTGTGGACTATTATAATTAAAAAAATAAATCCGTGGCATAACAGCTCCAGAGAGCCAAAGCCGACTAGCTTGACTGCTGGCCTCACGTTCACATGCCTAAGCAGAGGTGAACGATCATCCAACCAGATATAAGGTGACGTGTGGTCAGCACGACGAACCCCCAGCCATCGCTAGTTTTCATGACCAGATTACGCTACCCATTGTAGCTCCCCAATTTCCACACGATGCTGGGTTGGCACCGGTCTCATACACTGGTCGAAAGCTCATGAGAAAATTTTTTTCCCCCGAGACCCGAACCAGTGCGCATTCTGTATCGCTGGTCCAAAGCATGATGCCTCAGACCGTGTGGCTACGGTGCAGGACAGACTATTATAATAATGTACTTAATATTTTCTACTGGTTTTTTATAATATTTTTGTTTTCAGTTCCATACATCTGCACTGTGGGACTGCTGCATTTATTTATACAGAACAGATATTTTTCATAAGTGAAAACTATGCAATTTCCCGCTTCTGTCAGTCATATTTCTGAACTTTGCAAATGTTTGTCTTATATTAGGGACTCTTGATTTGAGAATTTTGAGACATAGAAACATAAAACTTATCATAAAATGATGGTCTCTTTGTGCATTATTCACCTAAATGTACAGTATTGCAAATTTCATTTTTATTTTGTGATAGTACTACGAAGTAATTTAACCATATATGATGTGAAGCTTTCACGGCGGCTTTTATTAATAAAGCCCGAGAATAATTTAACCATATTTATTTACTAGAATTATTGTGCTTCCATTTGTTAGCTGCAGATTACATTCTGTTGCCCTTTTTGTCAACAGTTTTGTGTATCGATGACATAAATGTGTTCACATTTCATTGTAATTTGTATCCTTATAAAATATTGCGGATCTGGTCACTTTAGGTGTAATAATTACAGTGTAACTTATACACATGGCCTATATATTTATCAGTGCCATTACTGCCATATATACTGTTATATATATATATATATATATGTATTTAATATTGTAGTATGACTGTGATAGGCATCCTTTAAGATAGTAAGAAAATGACAGCAGTCACCCGCATGTTAAGACTTCCAGCAATTACATGAAGTTACTTAACGTATGGGAAATTTAGTTACTTGTGACTTATTTATTACTGATCTTAAATAATTTTCATATTAATTAAAATAACAGGAGTAGAGAAGTTCAAATTTATGGTATCTGTTTTACACTTATTTCACTAGAATTGCAGTTTGTCATCATATAGGTACGCACATAATATAAAGCAAATATATCATGAAGCGTTAGGATATAAATTTGCTGAAAACACTACATTTGGTCTGTATTTAATTGGATGGCTATAAAAATTTTGGTAAAGTGTCGGTCATGTCTCTTAGTCCAAGATATATTTGTTGTAAAATTAATCAGAATGGAAGAAATATGTAAACTTATTTACATATGTTAAGTACCTTCTCTGTCTGTTGTGAACTGATTTCACAGAGTGGCACTAGCTCAAATTTCGTGGCTGCTGTTTGTAAGCTTTTGTAAAATACATCTATATTTGAAGACTTTAAATTTATTTGTCATGTAAAATCAAACTATTTCAGCGTGAAGATTTATAAGATGTCCTCAATATATGATGTGACAGGAAGTACGGGAAATGTTTGCCGTGGACATGTGTAGTGTTGACGGAGGTCACAAATTAATTGTTTTTCCTGGAATTATCCAATATATATTTTGATAAACGTCTTTAGTTGCTGTTATGTCGACCTTTCTGACATGTATGCACGTGGCAAGTATTTCGTATCTATGGTGTGAGCACCCATTAGGCAGATTCCGCTCCGAGTGAGAGGATGTTTCTTGGTATGGTGATTAAATGAGTGTGCCTGTAGGATAATGTGTACTTTCAGTTGCGGTTAAAACTTTTGTTATCGTATACTGCTATAAAAATTTTAAATTCTTCATCACAACACAACAGCAAAAATTTATTAGGTGAAACTTCCCAAATATCTAAGCACACAGCTTCAGGATATTGAAGGGAAGTAACATTTTATATGCTCAGTCCTTATACGTAGGGCAGTCAAAAAGTTCCCGGAATTGTGGTATAGCACTGTAATGGTAGGACATATGGCAACGCTTACCTAATCACCTTCAAAGTAGGACCCTTGCGTGCGCACACACACTTGCTCCATCGATCCAGCCGTTGTTGGAAGCACCGGCGGAAGGCTTCGTTTGGAATCTTTCGGAGTTCGGCCGTCGCATTCGACACATCACTGGGTGTGCAGCAATTCCTCGCCGAGAAAAGCATTCCCGTCGTCACCCAACCACCATACGCTCCGGACCTCACTCCGAGTGACTTCTGGCTGTACCCTACTCTGAAAATGGGCCTCAAGGGGACGCGTTTCGCAACCATGGAGGACATCAAATCGAACTCCGGAAGATTCCAAACGAAGCCTTCCACCGGTGCTTCCAACAATGGCAGGATCGATGGAGCAAGTGTGTGTGTGTGTGTGCGCGTGCAAGGGTCCTACTTTGAAGGTGATTAGGTAAGCTTTGCCATATGTTCTACCATTACCACAATTCCGGGAACTTTTTGACTGCCCCTTGTAACTGTGTGTGAGTGAGTAGTATTTTGTACACGTAATCCACCATATTTGTACCATCGATAATCAGGAAGTGTTGATAAGAGGCAGCTTTGTATCGTCAAGACTGGAAATTAAATATACATAATTTTTCTTTTTTCAGCAGATGATCCCAGTCCCACAAAACTTGAAGAAGAGGAAGGGCAGGAAATTGTGGCTGTATCAGCGTGGTTGAAGAAGTCAGATGTTATAGCAGCCTTCAAGTGCCATGAGGTCAAAGTAAATGGCTATATGTATGAAAGGTAATGAAGTTAATGTCCAATTTGATTTTTATGTCTGGACCAGGAAAAAGACTACGTGGTTAAGCATTTGTTTACCTGGTAACATTAATTAATCGCACTCTTTGTCGATGAGATGAATGCTGACATTTCAGATTTCATTAGCAGAAACAACTATTTCTCCTGCTATTGCAAAACACGTCGCCGATGAAATGACAACTTTTAGGACTTCAGAAATGGTTAAGCAGTGAGCACCCAACAGCTTTAGTGCACGAATTAATTGAACCTCTCACTGTTTTTCGTACAGAGAGTGTGATTTTTCACTTTGTTTCAGTCATCTCCTCGTCACAAGCAGTCACATTTACGTGCTCCGTGACATCCCGAGTCGCAAGGGTCTCGCGCACATCGTGGTCCGGCGCCCTCTCTCAGCTATTGTCAAAATAACTTCGAAGAAAAAACATCCTGATCTCATCACATTCAAATATGGCGTGGCGAAAGAGGAGAACTTGGTCATATTTGATATGGACAGGTCAGTTAGATTGATCTTGGCATAAGTTTTGAATAACCATTTTATATGAGGCCCAGTAGCAAGAAGACTTGTAATTAGCCTGCGTTGTTCACGGTTCTTTTGTATAGATACTAGGAAAATGCTTTAAGAGAACTAAATGGCTTCCTGTTTTTTGAGTTCCAATTTATGATTACTATAATATTTACCCTTTACTGTACTGACTGCAGTAGAACATAATAAAATTAATTGTTTCTTCCTTCTCTCGGTGTACAGTAAGATAATTTTTAACAACTCGCTAATTGCAGAACCTCTTGGAAAGATTTGTTGCGCACTTGTTCTGTCACATGGTCCGTGGAGATTTGTGCCGCTAGCCGACCTGAAAAACCTGCAGCCTAAATGCGTTAAAAATAAAACTTATCTGAAGATGGCTGTCTTTCGGTTGTTGGACTGTGTCGTCTGGTAGAGGTTACTGACATTTCAGAGGTACTTGCTGCTTCCGTCATTAGGGTGGTGAGACCTGATCATGTAGGCATCTAGTACCTCTGAGACGTTAGTAAACTTATACCAGATTACGCGGTGCCGCAACCCATCTCCACACTCTCTGCCATGAGAACCTCAGATCCTACTTAAAACTTGTGCTGACTACGGCAGACACGTTAATTGATTTTCCGTCGTTCCGCTCGCATTCCTGGCATTTCTCTGAAGAGTTTGCCACTGAATGTTGAAGTTTGCTGGGGCGCACAGAAAATATCTTACTGTAATCCTTTTTTTGAGCAGTCATAAAACTGTGTCTGTTCCAGATTAGTATTTTAATATTTAAATACTGTGTTTAAAATGATTGCCAATAGTTGAACCTATATGTGCGTAAGTGAAAGGAGCATGTGATGTCTTGCTGTTTGTTACAGTGTTTGTCATTTGTGTCGGTTCGCAGGTTCCTCATCCCAAACTCGAGTGAAGCGACAAAACTTGTGTCACAGCATATATTGAAACAATTGAAAGGGAAAGATGGCTGACATCGGCTGAAGACTCCGTGAATACAGATACGTGGTAACGGATTCGTACATAAATAGTGAATAAAGTTAATTCACATGCCTCATGTACGGATAAGAAGGGCAGATTTTAGCTGGGCGTCTTTTGGTACATAATCTTCAAATGTAAACATTATTTCCAAACTGTAAATAGAATTTTTAAATGAGTAGCTAAAATGTGATACGTAACGAAGTTTATCACAGATAATATAGGTATGTTTAGATATATGTATTTTCCTCTGAAGTTTAAAACCGATGATCAGAACTTAATTTATCTCGACTTCTTACTTAATTTCTGTCGTGCCCTCGGATACTGAGTAGGTGCGTTGCAGAAAGCTACCAGCGCTTTCCTGAATGCCTTTCGACAGCGTTGATGCAAGACGTCACAAATACAGTAATTTATTTAAATTTCTTTATATATTTTGTTGTAGTAGCCATTTAAGAGTCTAGGAACGGAACTATCAAAAGCAGAAAAGCTGGCACTAGTGAAATAAAAGATTCTGCGCCAGTTCTTCTTTATTTACATTTTTAACTTATTGTGCCCTCAGCCCAGTCTCATATGAATTTGTGGTCTTGCATTTGTTGTTGATTGAGAGAATAGCCGATACTGGCCGGAAGAATTTAATGTACGATGTGAGGTTTGAGGTTTTCGCAGCGGTGAGTATGAAGATTTCTGTCTTCTGGGTTGTTGCGCTGTGTAGTCTGGTAGATGTTTACCGTTTCTGAGGTCATACTACCTCCATCATCAGGGCGATGAACATTGACCAGACTACACGGCACCACAACCCAGAAGACAGAAATCTTAATGTGCCATGTTTCGAGGAAATATTTATTTATTTAGAATAACAATTAAGTTTGTATTGTGGTCAGTGATGAACATGTGATGGAGATGGAATGTAAGAATAATTATCTATTGTAAATCAGGACAGATCAATTTTAGAGTGAAAAGAAGTGAATGATAAATTTATTTTATTTTGTATCTTGTAAATGTATCGCAAGAGTTTTCTCCTTTATTTGTGTCTAATTAACCTGCAGTACGACCCATTTTTTTAATTCCTGTACAAGCTTCAGAAACCCGACGGTTAAAGTTCTTTTAAGCGTCCGAAAGAAATAATGGATGCACTGATGAACCTGTTGATCATTTTCAAGTTTCTAGCATCCATTGACGTCTTCGGCACAAATGTTGCTGGGAGCTAAGTGTGAATTTTGTGGAGGAGTTGAAGTGTCTTGTGGCCCATTGACTTGATATGATGTTAGAACGTGCTGTACGCATTGCCATGTGATATCAATGATGACTGTTTATGAATGAATGAATGTATGTATGTATTTTTCCCTAGGGACGTGCGGTACAAATTGGCTTTTGGATTTTCACATTCGATCCGCATGCTTTTTTAACTTGCCTTTGTAATGCTGTCAATATTCCTGTATGAAACTTAATTCACCAGTCATTTGTCGGGTGTCGGTCCTAACCTCACTTTCCTCATAGTTTAAACGCCCCAGTGTGCAAGAAACTGGGGTTTCTGCCCTTGGCTGATTGTGTCTGGCCGGTTGTATTTTCAATTACATTGACACAGATAAATATCCCATTGGCTGTATTTGAATCTGCAAGGCAATAAACATTCACTTTCTCATCGTAACATTTTAAGAGTGAGAATGCACTAGCCAGCCACGTATTTCATCCGGCAAGTTTTGTAACCTCTCATAGATGTCACAGGTTACTTGTAAGGAATGTGATGTTGAGAAGTGCGCAATATTTTGGTTTCAAATTTCCTGCATCGTGGAAGTACAATTTAATTTACTTTAATTCCTTTGAATGATGTTCGTAATCTTAAGAAAACCTGCATTTACGAGTAATTAGCGGTTATAATGTATCAATTTTTGCCGAAGATCACAATTTGTAAGTCTTCTAGGTTTAACGACACAATTTTCTCGCGTGTGTGTGTCGAGAGTGGTGTTTGCAACTATTACGAGGGCTGTTACAAGAAAGTCAACAAAACGACCACAAGTAGCGGTATCCGTCCGCTATGTTCATGTAATAATGTGTATTCAGTCTTTAGGGCCTGCAACATTCTTAACTTCGGTGTTTGTATGTTTGTAGAAGGTTTGCAGTTTTAAGAGAAGTCGTATTTTACTTCATAGGAACGGTAAATGTATGCGAATATGTTATCGTTCTAATGGTGTGCCTGTATTTATTTGTTCGTGATATACTTTAACAACATTTGCTCAGACTTTAGGCGTCCTGAATGTGAAGCAGGAGTCATAACCACTCACCCGTGACGTTGTTTAATCGTGCCCCGTTTTATGTTAGGAATTGTTACTTGCTAACAGCAGGGATAGTTGAAGTCGCTGGAAATGATACCGACCGGACTACAGCGTTTCGATTGTCACTATAATCGATTCAGTGTTATCTCGTCGATCATAATATGTTCAACTTACTCTAAACAGTAGTAATCAGAGCTTCATCCAACATTTGTTGGATTTACGTCTGAGATAAGTGGTGCAAGGAATAAGTTTGTGGTATCAGATATTTTTGGAGACGTTCTCAATGTATTTCATCTTGACGAAGAAACTGACTGTCGCATT
Source organism: Zootermopsis nevadensis (assembly GCF_977971745.1). Classification (NCBI taxonomy): domain Eukaryota; kingdom Metazoa; phylum Arthropoda; class Insecta; order Blattodea; family Termopsidae; genus Zootermopsis; species Zootermopsis nevadensis. The sequence continues at coordinate 4,073,794 of NW_028259143.1, forward strand.
GTAGCAGTGCCTTTGGTGAAGTAAACATAAATTGATCCAGGCAAGTACTGAATGTAAAGTAATGAGATGAAAGGAAACGTTTTGGCTTGTTGCATTTTAAGTTGCTTTATTTACATTACAACAGTAGTATTTACTTATTTACAAACAAGAATATAAAATGATGGATGTTTAATAGACTTACATATCGATCTTACATAAAGGAAATTGTTTAAATTTTTATTTAGATGGATACATGACATTGGCCTAATCAAGGAAAGGTGGTGTATTTACATGACGGCAGTATTAATCTATTTACAAACAAAACGAGGTTTCTGCTGTCTTACATGAAAGAAGTTACTCATTTTATTTAGATAGGGTTTCAAACTCCGGAACCCACTGCAGTAATTGCTTTAATCTAACATCAAGTTATTTATAACAAATCTTTGCACCAGCTAAATTTCAGGTGAAAAGATTTTTCATGGCTTGGTTGGGTATTTTAAATTTAGTTTGAAACAAAAGTCATAGTGGTTGAATTGTTGCACCATGGATCCCAAGACTGGCAAGAAATCGAAAGTTATTGTGTCTTAGTTATTAAACATATTCTATTTCTCCCCATGTGGAAAACTCTTAAATTAAAATTAGAATGTAGTTTAGTTTTAAAGTAAAGAACAGCCATCTTCTTGCCTTAAATTTGCCTTTATTCAAAATACTTTTTTGCATTTAGTTTTCGTTTATTAATCCAAATTTCTATTTTTTTTTTAAGTTGTATTCTCCTTAATATATGTCACAGTTCTATTTGACTTTGTTACAAACGCAGGTCTCATTGGCTCTGGACTCTATTACGACAACCAAATATTGACCTTCGTTGATTTGTTAGTTTGTATCCAATAGAATGGTTTCGTAAGGTCCATTGGGGTGGTTTCATTCAGTGTTTCTGAAACTGTTGAAAGAGTCGCACTAAGGACCAGCCTGTCGTTAATACCCTGGAGTCGGTAAGCAGAAATCCTGGTTCCGCGCTATACTGCGTGTAGCCAGCGAATGGGAACTGTTTAACTCTCAGACCACTGCAATGTTGAATGAGACTGATCTGCTAGACAATGTTTAAGTATTGGCCTACTGATTTCTTTGTTTTTGACTTATCTATCATCTGCTGGCAATATTGGGAACAGCTCAGTATTCCAGACCTAATAGAATAGGCGTCCCCTTTTTAACTTGAAGACAAAGGAAGATGAATCCTCCCGTACGTAGTGATCGTTTTAAGATTTATTAAGGCGATGGAGACAATTCCAGAACAATGAAAACAGTACGCCAAAGACATTCAGAGAAAAATAGTACTATTTTCTTTCGTTCATAAATACCTTGGCATGTAATTCTTTGGTCAAATATACGAATCGTCTGATGGTATTCCATACCAGAATTTCGTGATATAATGTGTAGTCGTGCAATAATTTATTACGGTTCAACGATAGAATACAGCTGAATTACAGGTCAAATTGGGTGAATGCATGTCGTATAAATTGGCATAGAATTCATTATCATTTTATAAAGAAGACACTTCCTTATTTACTATGTACGTACAACCTTGCATAACTAGGTTGGATTCTATTTACAATATAATAGCAAATGGGCAAATATCACCAATGGTGAGTAAAATTGTGATTCGTTTCCTAATTCGCTGGCTTTGAATGAGGTAGTGAATGAAATATTCCTTTTTAACGAATCTAAATTCGCATTGATTATGTAGGTGCATCTCCATGGTATTTAAAGTGGAATCAATGAAACGAGTAGGTGTATCAGGGACATACCCAATTCTGATATCTTTGTAAGAGCTGCAGGCCTCTTGAATAAAAATTTTCTTGGATATTATCCATCGTCTAATAAATATAAAACGTAAAAACGACGTTTCGGAGATGGGACTCTATCTTTTGGTCCGGAGATAGGGATTAGCTCTATCTAGTGGGCCCAACTGTGTAGGAACCTGAAGACGGAGATAGAGTCCAATCTCCGAAACGTCGTTTTTACGTTTTATATTTATTAGACGATGGATAATATCCAAGAAAATTTTTATTCAATTGACTCTTCACCATCGTCAAGAAGTTTTAGATTTGATATGCAGGCCTCTTGCCGAGAAAGGGAATTCTAATTAGAAAAATGAGACGGTACAGAACAGTTGAAATTATAACGTAAAGTGGCCTGAAGAGGTGATTCTGTATTTATACTTCAACAATTTTTAGGGCGTCTATTGGTTGACATTAATTTATATTGACGGTTGTAAACGTACTAATTGGGCTACAGATTTAATATTCGTTGAGTTACTACAATAATTTAATCTTGAGTCTCGTGATATTGAAATATATGCTTGAAGATGAGTGTATTATGGGATGGTACACTTTGTAGTCTGGTAGAAATTGATAAATATAACTTACCTTAGAATGATATAACGGAGCGTTAGAAACAGCGAATTTACAGTAGTTGAGGCAAATTTATGTGTGTTCTCTAATGACTTTACTTGTGACATAATCAAGTAAATAATAGGACACGCGGCCTGATAACTACTGTTAGGGGCTGATAGGGTTACATTGACGGTCGTTAAAATTTGTCCATAAACGTATCAACTAAAGCGTGTAGGAAACTTCCACATGTGGTGCAAAGGAACACTTTACAGTGTCACTGAAGGGTAATTATTTTGATAATGATATAATTGTCTTCGGAGTTTATTTCAAATCTTTTATCCCATTCTGCTGAAAGAACAAACCCTTAAATAATAACTGATTTTTTTTTTCAAGATTGAAAATATTAAGTCCATCCTGAGCCGTTGTTCGGATGTTATAATAACAATGCCGTTTATTAATTTATAATTTCTCGTACGTAGAAGGCCCACACAGAGTGTTTTTTTAATAGCAAGAAATCGACATTTTCTTCAGACATGTAAGTTATCCTGTAACTGAAATGTGAAATTAGAGTGAGGTCCACCCGAGATTAGATGTGGGCCTAATTCGTGAGAGCGCCAATCAGAGTTTAGGATCTTATGCACGTATTGATTATTAATAAGTTTGATGCAAATTCGTATGTATTACGTCAAACGAAAATGGACAGATGTGTTACCGTTTTTGAATAGCCGTAGCCTTGCGAATACTTCTTTGTCAGACATCCCGGTCCGCGGTGACCCCATCCGACCCCCGAATAAAAGTATCGCCCGTTAGATCAGACGTTGCTGTACGTAGCGGAGGAACAAATCCTCCACTTCGTTGTCTCAGTTCGGCGTGGAGTTAGGATACTGATACCTCGCTACTCCAGGCGGGTGATGCATGCTGTTTGTGGCCACCGAGTAAATTGTCGAAAAGCTAGCCGCAGATGCGGCAGCATTTGCCGCTGCAGTGGTCCAGCAATACGGTGGCGCAGGGAACGGCGTGGCGGGTGGCACTACCCCGGGTGGCGGTGGGGGCAGAATGGACGATAGTTTTCCCGGAGAATGGTGATGTGCGGGGTACAGTGCCGCCCCCAGGTCGCTCTGATGGTGATGGTACTTCGCGTAGCTCATCGTAGGGTCTCCCCCGCTGTTACCCTGCGCCTGGGCCTGACACGCGGCCATCAGCCCGTGGAAGTCAAACTTGTAAGCGTAACGTTTCCCGTGGACTTTGGTCATTATGTTTTTGTCGTAATAATACCTGCGAAACAAAAATTTATTAAAGTCAAGTGAATGTTCAGACTGATCACAGCTCCGAACGGTTCTGGGATTGCTTAATCTAATTTTAGGGGTTTAATACAATCGTCCGATTTCGTCATTTTATCTGTAATGCAGCCTATTCAAATAAGAACTGGCCATAATCATTCAAAAGCCGTTAGTATAAATTAAAGCAGGGATCTCCAACCACATGCCCGCGGTTCATAACCTGTCAAAATACGGGCTTTAAATATTGAGGATTTGCAATAAAATTCCTTAAACGTAAGTCTGTTCACAATAAAATAATTTTATTCGTCGATGCAATTCGATATTTATATTAGAAAATTAAAGATTGTATTTTATATTTAGGTATATTATTATATTTTTAATTTAAACGAGTATTATTCCGCGTAAAATGCCATTTTAAATTTAGGCTTAAGCACAGGCCCATTGTAGTGCCTTCTTATTTAGAATTTTATCGATGAGAAGGACAATAATTCCCCGGAATTATTTTCCTTGACATGCCTTCCGTATAGATTAGGCCTTTATCAGTCCAGGTTATCTTGAGACCAAAGGGGAATAAAAATAATTCATCATCAGCTTGTGAACTCTGTGTTTTAGCTCTTTCCATGAAATGACCACGGTGAACACTCGAAGCATTAGATGTCCGTCTTCTGGGATGTTGCGCCATGTTGTGAGATAGAAGTTTAATGACGTTTCAGAGGTTCTTACAGCCTCCATCATGACTCATCGCAGTAAGCACCTTTGAAATGTATGTAAACGCAACATCCCAGAAGACAAATCATCTTCATATTAGCGGCCATGAGAACCTGAATCTCGCCATTCAAAACATAGACCATAGCCCAGTGTAATTGAAGATTAATAAATATTTTGAAAGGCCATCTCGCCCTGTACTTTTACAATTCCATGAAATGGCTAAGGCCTACATTACAACACGTTTCATTACTCATTTTGCCACTCCTTAAATCTAACCGCAGAGACCACCCAATATCTTGGTTTATTGCTAAGGTCATCGCTCAGGATAGACTGCAAACAGCCTAACCTATTGAAATACGTCGTCGTGAGTGCAGGTTGCTGGAAATTCCCAACTCAGGGTTGACCAAGGAACGTTTCGTCTATTGTATTGTGCCATTCACTGTTTTGCCGTCATTTGGACCAAAATCTTCTAAAAAATCGATGCAGTACAAACAAAGTCTTTTTCTGATGACCGATGCTCTGGACTGCATTTTACAGCTGAAATTAAATCTAGAGAAACGTGATGGGGCGAATCTTGATTCTTTTACAATTAATAATTTATAAGTTGATATAATTGCGTCATATTGTGAATTAAAATTTAATTATTCGTGTTTTTTCCGTCTAATCACAATTGTATATAAATAAAATTATACATAAGATATTAAAATATCATTTACATATTTGGTACAACTTTTTACTACATGTTTCGGTTACATTGAACCATCTTCAGGTGTAAAGTTAAAAGTTAAAAATTATAATCTTATAAACTACACAACAACAGTAATTAAGTTTTAGTTTATAAGATTATAATTTTTAACTTTTAACTTTACACCTGAAGATGGTTCAATGTAACCGAAACATGTAGTAAAAAGTTGTACCAAATATGTAAATGATATTTTTAATATCTTATGTATAATTTTATTTATATACAATTGTGATTAGACGGAAAAAACACGAATAATTAAATTAATAATTTAACAATTAACGACTTTATTTTATATTAGAAGAAGTTCCATTGAAAATTAACACTTAAAGTCATGTGTGAGGACAAATTAAATTCTTTGAAGTTTTCTGTAAGTGGGACTTTTAATCCAATAACGATAAGTTGACTTAATGAGTCACATTGCATTACAGAAGATTTTTCATGACATTTGCATATAATTTGTGACATTTGAGGTTGTCACGTGGGTGACGATGGTCTTTTGAGTTGTAACAACTGTTCTTTAAATATTTCAAGTTTCGTTATAAAGTCTTCGTTTTTAAAATGTAATAAATGATTTTGTTATATAAAATAAGGGTGTGTACAAACGATATTGTGCACTGAAGTCAAGTTATGATTAAAAAAAAGTTTCTGAGCGAGATATTAACAGCAGCTGCGTAATATTTTAGTGCCTGTTGGTATAAAAACTGTCAAAACATGTGACTGTGATGTATGAAAGAGCATATTTTCATATATTTTTACCTGAAAAGGAGAGAATGCCGGATGTAATTGACAGCGTCCATGTTGTTTCTTACCTGAGCGCCCTGCTGAGTTTGTCGTAATTCATGTTAGGTTTGGACTTTCGCTCCCCCCACCTCCGCGCAACCTCATCTGGGTCAGTGAGTTTAAATTCTCCATTGGTTCCTTCCCAAGTGATGCAACTTGCATTCGACGAATCGCTGAGCAGTTCCAGCAGAAACTGCCACAATTGGATCTGACCAGAACCTTGGGCGACCAATCGACTGCTCGCGGCGTTTAGCAACTGGTAGGGATCTGAGCATAACAATGAAGAATTCTGCATCAAATGAAAGGAAATTATTTCTACTACCTGTTAAAAAAAATGCAAGATTTTGGAACAGAAGTCGATGTTTTAACAGTGTTTAAATCTGTGTCCAAGTGCATGTTAACGAAATCTGTGGAATTAATAAAAAGGACCAATTGAATAAAATTTTTGGATATTATCCATCGTCTAGAAAATATAAAACGTAAAACGACGTTTCGGAGATGGGACTCTATCTCCGTCTTCAGGTTCCTACACAGTTGGGCCCACTAGATAGAGCTAATCCCTATCTCCGGAGATAGAGTCCCATCTCCGAAACGTCGTTTTACGTTTTATATTTACTAGACGATGGATAATATCCAAAAATTTTATTCAGTCGACTCTTCACCATCGTCAAGAAGTTTTAGGTTTGATAATAAAAAGGAGCCCGTTACTGGTACCAGAATTTGAAAATTGAGGTTACAAGACGTCTCAGAATTCCGGGGTTTCTTCAGAAGTATCTCGTTGACACAGTAAAGTTATATTCTTCGGGACTACTAAGTCTGAAGAATTTCATGAAGTCCAACTTTGCAACGACCAATTTAATTCCACTTTTTCGTTGTAAACTCTCATGAGTTATGGAATTAAAACTCAATGCGCTTAAAAATCGCCACAGTTTAGCACCGACATAGAAAATGATAAAATTTGGGGTGAAATTCGGTTTATATGGCTTCTCGTTTCATTGTAATCAAGCCAGAAAGAATATTTAGGTGTTTGGTCAGACAAGAAGATAATTGATTCTGAATTAAATGTGCCCTGATATTCTGCTCTGAACAGGCCTGCTCTATAGATAGGCCTCATTTGTTGTTTTAATGTTGTTTCCATTTGCCTACTCGACATACCTACTCGTATGATCAAAGCAAATGATCCTAAGAATAGGCCCGTGTAGGGGTGAACCAGTAGCTCAGTAGATTTATCTGCCAATGGTCATCACATCCCTACTTCCTCCTGCCTCACATTTCATTACAACAGATCTGTAAACGCGTTATCATTGAGAACGAGACGAAAAACTTCATGGACGGATTAGCTATGTCTGCTTTGGGTCAGTCTTTCTCGATCATGTGAATACTGTTTAGGTTAACCTTACCAGGCCTGGAGAGAAAGTCCTATTAACACGTACTCCTTACTGGCAACGTCCCTTCCTTACGAGTTTGCTTTTAAAATAGGCGTAATATAGTCCCACGGCTTGCCTGTACGTTTGTCTTTTGATAATTATCACACATTCGTCACTGTGTGGCTTACGTCGTTTTTTTCCAGTTTAAAACTAACGGAAAATAAGCCTGATACATATTTTAGGCCAGTGGTATTTAACCTTTTTTTGTTCGCGTACCCCCAGATATAATTTCTCTTCAACTTTGTACCCCCAAAGTTGTTGGTGTATAATTCAAGTTATACATAGTATATAATCTACATCTAAAATAAATTAAATAAATTACATTACTGATTATTCAGTGTTTATCATAAAATAATATACATTTTTATTTAAATTTCACGTACCCCTTAAGATGCCTTCGCGTACCCCCAGATATAATTTCTCTTCAACTTTGTACCCCCAAAGATGTTGGTGTATAATTCAAGTTATACATAGTATATAATCTACATCTAAAATAAATTAAATACATTACATTACTGATTATTCAGTGTTTATCATAAAATAATTTTTTTTTAAATTTCACGTACCCTCTAAGATGTCTTCGCGTACCCCCGGATAAATCAGGACAAATGGTAAAGGCGAATATGGTTGTTATCTGGATTGTCGTGTCGTGTAGTCTGGTAAATACTGACCATCGTTCCCTTAAAGTGATCCAAATTAAACTAAAATCAAGGCGGATTGATAAAAGTTTGTGTCGACCTATTATACCGAGTTTAGTTGAATTCGGTCAAGTAGTTTGGATCCTGTTATTGACAGAGAAAGGGACTTGAGAAAACTGATATTTTTTCCCATTAACACAACTCTTCAGTTCTGTTAAAGCTAATTTAGATTTATTACGATATTCTACGTTTCTTTACGAATTTTTAGTCATCTTGACCGCACCGTTGTAAAGCATGGCTGCCGCGGCAGCTGTGGGCGTCAGCTTGCTTGCCGCTCTGCCGTCTTGAACCTGGGGCACCCGATGACGCTCTTGGTGCACCACGGCTGTGGCTAGGCGCCGAGCGTTCAACAGGTCATCCGCCGTACACCCCGGCGGTAGGCGCCACATGACGATCACCTTACATCTTCAGTCATCAGAACAGGATTTCGTATCGACTGTCGAGTATTCTCACGGTTCACGAGATTCAGATGACCTTTCCCCTCACAGACTGCCGGTCCACATGTTCCACGTATGATACCATAGCTCTCGTAGTATTGAGTTACTTTCCTTACACTTCTCACATCGATTACAACAAATTCGACTTCCTCCGCTATCGTATTATGCCCTGTGCTGAATCACGTTACTTTACAGGGAGAACAAAATTAAAATGTGAATTCTGTTGTTAGTTTTTTGTCCAGGAATAAAACATAAGTTGTCCGGATGTGGGGAAAAATCAATAAAAGAATGTTCTCTGTTATTATATAATTGTATGCTAAGACTTGTTGGTTCTTAATATGGTGTTTTTAAATGCAAAGTGTTATAAGTTAAAGTATCCTGATGCCATACGTCACCATTTAGATAATTAGGCCTATTATTTTGTGATATCTGAATAACGAATTCAAAATTTTATGTCTAATTGAATTAGTTACGTTTATTTGAAAACTTCAGTAACTAGACACGTAAATGCGTGTTTTGAAGTTCGTCTGTTTCTTTTGATTTTAGGCAAGGGTTAGATATTTCTGGATATTATGGTACCTTTAGATTCGTGACATTAGACTCTGAATGGTTTATTTGCGACATTTTTTGATTCTTACAAATATTTCTCAGTTGAAACTCTAATTGCTGGCAACTCGGTACGTACATTTTTGTACTTGAATAGAACTACTGAATTCATACCATAGTGTCTGTGTTTAAACAAAGCATTTTCATCTCTTATTCCATTTGCATTTCCAGAGTACCGCGACAATTCGCCTTGCGTTTAATATTAAACACCAGAAAACATTTTCACTGTTTGTTTTATGTCTAGAACCAGCAGAGTTACGCTCTGACCACTATTTATACAAACCGTTTTTTTAGTAATTCTAAAATGTTCTGAGATTTAGAAAGCCCTTAATGGTTACATTTAGAACTACAAAGAATATGTACTGGACCTGCATTTTACTTGTATACAAACACACATTGGAAGAATATCACTGAAGTTTACTTATTAATAACTTGTTTCACATTTTTCACCTATACAGAACAAACCACTGTTATCAAAAAGCGATGATGTTTAATACTTTGCTGCAATTATTTTAAACTTATTGAACGCTTTACAAAGAAATGTTTAAGTTAATATGAACACGCAACGTAACCGCGTAATTTCGAGGGTGGTTTTGTTTGTTTGATTTCACAGTTGGTTTCTTCACTGCACCGCTGTATGAGAAAATACTCGTACGAATTCAGTTGCGTCACACGTGATACTGAAGTCTTTACGGGGGTTAAATTAAAGCCACCCCTCAGGTCGCTGTGTAGGCCACCGCGCGAACTGAAGAATCAAACATCCCCCCATCCGCGTCGTAACCTCTCTGTTTATCACTGAGTGAAAGAGTGAGAGGGATGTTTTTTCCTCCCAACTGTGCACAGCATCTGATCCTCTCTCTCCATCCCCCGTATCAACACACCACCGCGCGCAACCCTATAACACAACCCCTCTACCGGCATCATCGTCGAAGAAACCCCATGTGTAGAATCAATTATCTATTAACACTGCCAGTGGTGCATTCATCTGCTACTTGTTGGTCTGCTATAATATGTTTAATCAGAACTTTGAAAAGAACCTGGTTCGTGCTATATTTATTAATTCCTAAAAGTATGACAGGCCTCTTTTGTCGTTGTAACATTGAGACTTGCATGTATTCTAAGACTCATTTAGTGACCCTGTATGACTACTGTTTCTAAAACGAATCTTAATACGAACTTCTTTGCTGTTTGATGCAGATTTTCAAACTATTTGTGAGAATGATTGACACTGACAGGGTTAAGAATGTTTATGACTGTGTGACAACTTTTCGTAATCTGTTTTCTCGTCTGATACTACAACAGAACGAACAACTGTACACTTGAAACATTTAGAATGGTGATAATTAATAGTAAGAGTCAATAAATGTGGCGTGGATAGAATACGTAGAAATATTTTGGGGAATTGTAGAACGAAGAACAGTCAGACATCTATAAAATTCCTTGAAGTTGGCCGTAAGACATAATTCTCCGAAAGAAATTCAAGAATGATACGTTTACACTAAGTTAACTGATAAAACTCTGTTTGTATAATATCTGTATTGATCTACTTTTCTTAGTAGACAGGAAGAGAGAAACCTTACTGAGACGAGGTGCGGATATGTTTATTTACATTTCTCGTGTAAATATAGGCTGCATGTGCAAGCTAGGCTACTGATAACACATTATTCAATATACTACTTCATTTAAGAACCGCATTTCATTTGCCATTTGCCACTTAAATTGTGTTGTAAATTTCAGGGGGGTGGGGATTATGCTTGCGTTAGATGGGGAATGCAAAATGTGGAGCGCGACTGCTGGCCGAATCCTACGCGGAATGCCCCAAAAAGATTAATGCTCGTGGCAATGCGGAATATTGTCCTTTATCGATCTCCGTGTGTTGTGTTTGCATATGACATGGACTGGGGTCGTTTTGAAGACCTACACTAGATTCGCTAATTCACTAAATGCAAATGCTGACGTATCTATGTAATGTTTTAGTTTATTAAAATGTATTTATTTCTTTCACTGAATGTGTGTATATATTTTTGAGACAGCCTGTATGAAATATTTCTGGAATTGATATTCATACTGATAGACCCTTCGAAGAACGAAGTTTATTTAAATGATATTTATAAGTCCAGTCCCTACCTCGAAAACACAATGCGCCTCTATGACAAAATATCATTCGGGTAATGTGTTTAGGGAAACCATCTGTGTTTATTCTGACAATCATACGAAACCCATAAATACACTACGCGGCCAAAATGCAGAGTTATTGAATGTTAAAGCAGGTGGTACATGCGGTTACCGCTGTGCTCTAAAGAGACTTTTTATTATATTTCTTTTCATTCCACAACTGTTATTCATTCGAGCGATATCTGACATTTACTTATTCCATTTTCCTCGCTGTAATTTTTTCTCTCTTTGCCGCATTAAATTTGACGGAACCAAAGCCCAGTACCCATCAATTTTCCCTTCCACGCGTCTTTCCTCCGCAGCATCCCGTCGAACACCCTGCGGCAGCACAGGCGATGATGGTGGCGTCTTCTGAGAAATAAGGATCTTCCCCATCCGTAGCACAAGCCACATCCTTCCGACGACCAGAAAAATACTTCCTTCCTTTCCCAGCTATCCCATTGGTCGAGGTCTCAGTCACGTGGATACCATAAAGATCAACATCAGTCTCTTGTTCTTCTTCTTATTCTTCTTGTTCCATCTCTGTTTGCCTCCTCAGAATGGAAATCTCTCCTTCTTGCGAGGAACTTCGTCTTATGTCCCTCTCCTCCTACTACCACCAGTTAATACCTTCCTCAGACGCTGATGGGCTTCGTCTCGCTTCGAAGTTTAAAACGACCTTCCGGACTAGGTAATCAAGAAAACAATATCGCCCGACTTCCCGCAGAGACACCGAGCTTAACCAAAAGGGGTTTTAATGTTATTTAAACAATAATATATCACACAGGATGGTTCGGTGTCAAGTGGCGGCAGACAAGTGGGATTTGGGAGGCTTGGAGTTTTGCCCCCAGTATCCAACGTCACCCTTCCACCCCCCCTCAATCCAAGGCGCGGGCTCAACACAGTATTACTGCGCTCTGCGGGGCGTCGGCGCATCTAAAAGTCAAATGTTGAACAGCAGGGCAGAGGGGACAGGAGGGTCTTTCATACAGAGAATCATTATTGCTGCCTGCTCTGGGGATGGGGCACAGCGGCTCATATCATGGATTTGGAGTGAGCTTTCCCGGGGCTCATAATGTCCTATGGCCTATAGCCCCAGGGTGTTATAGGGGGTTGTTAAGGGGTGGGGATGGAAATTAGGTATCAGGAACACAGGGTGAGGCGTGTGAAAGGGCAGGGAGACCTGCTAGTGATGGGACGAATGTCAAGGAGCTGGAGCACGACACAGCGGCCTCGGAACGTTGACAGGGATTGGAACGAAGGACCCGCAAATACGTATTAGGCCTGTATAGTGTAAGACAGAGTTCAGAAACTACACGATTGAACTTGAGAATACTTTTACAGAGTCTGAAAGCTGATATTCATTCTGAATATATCAATTCGACAACATATTTGAACAGTCTTTGTTCCGCGAATATTCGAGGAGGTTTCACTGCGCTGAAGTCGGGCTAAATACTGAGAAGTTAGGGAAACTGTTTACCCATTTTTTATGACGCCTCGTACCCCTACCAAGAAAGCGGTATAACATGCAGGCCCAGGGGGTTATCGACACGCTGCCCGCGGACCGCGTACGGCCTTCCTATCTGTTTCGCGCGGCCCGACTACATTTATATTGTAATATTCTGTCGCCTTAAATAACGAAACACGATTTTTAATGTAGTCGGTATTTAGCGGTAACTATCGCAGTGAGCGACTGTTTATCTTAATAAAGGACGCCAATTAATAAAGAATTGTGACTCGTTTTCCTGATGAACATTTGGACGGGTTCATGTGAATCATAGCAACAGAAATTAGTGAAATTGTTTATTGAAAATTGTAGCTATGAAGTCAACTGGATGCTGTTTAGTAGGTTAAAGAATCAGGTCATTGCAGTGAATTTCTATAAATGATTAATAATTACATCAAACTAGTATGTACTGGCCAGGTAAGAAAAATTACAACGATTAAGGGGGATTGGCGCTGTGTGTTTTATCGTGGTTTTGCAGAATTTCTGTGAATTTTCGAATCTTTTTCTGTGCGTCAAGGTACTGAATGTCGACATTTACACGTAATATACTACAGGCTTTGGTTGCTGGTAAATCCGCACATTCAATTCGTGTCCAGAGTACCAGAGCTCACCGCCTGAAGCCGACAGGATTACGAAGAGCAGACCTTAGCTTTGTTGGTTCGCAATGATTTAGGATCTGAGCGCAAAAGTACCTTAAGTTAGGTATCAGACTTGTGGTATAAATCTGAAATCATCACTGAGAGAGGGGTAGATAAAGTAACCATTTCTTTGCTGCGTTGATGGTTTATTGCAATAGAAGTTAAAGTTGTTACTCTTTTGTGAATTTGAGTCTTAGATTTACGCTTTTCCATTCATTGAATTTGAAGTTCATTTATGTATCGTCCCTCCCTCCAATTCGAACACTTAACTTCAAATTTGTATTACAAGCGACTTAATTACTTTGTATGTGTAAAATTGTGGTCTCTTTCATTTAAAGGGGGAGGGGGCACAGATCTCGAGTGTCTCAGAACAGGGAGATGAGGAGATCAAAACTGTCTGACAAACAGGAAGTAACAAAAGTCCGAAAACTGTAAAATTACTTTCATGGGCCTAATTTCTACCTTTTTCCAATTAATAAGGTGATAAAATAAAGGAATAAACAGGAGGGCATGTAGAAGGCACTCGTGAAGCATGAGATATGAAGACATGCGTTTGGTCGGGAAACCCTAAAGGAACAGACCACTTGTGAGAGTCGTGGATGGGAGGATAATATTAAAATTGATGGAATAGAAGCAGGATTTAATCGTACGGACTTGATTCATCTACCTCTTGACAGGTGCCTGTGGCCGATTCCACAAAGTCAGGAGAATTTATTGACGAGCTGAGCAACTATTTATTTTTCAAGATCTCATTTCCGTGCTGTAACTTAGAGAACATTAAAATGTTGTCTTCAATTCTTAATTTTTCTAATCCTGAACAAAATTAAAAAAAAGCTTCTTCGTGAGAACGTTCGAAGGATTTGGATAGCTCTCAGTTTCTTGGAAGACGGTTTCCTTTGCCATTTTGCCTGTTGTGTGTGTTGTTGTTCTTTTATTTTTTGAACACAACTGTAGCGTTCGTTCATCTCAATTAAAACAGCGAATATATCAGCAAAGTAAGAAGGGTGAGCAACACACACAGCCCCTGTATCCAAAGCCACCCTCAATCTCTGTCCACACAACAGCAAAGTACAGTATCAGCTTATTCGTTTATATGGTTTCCTCTTCTCTGAACTTCTCTTATCGCTGCGGAAAGTGATTTTGTTCTCTCAGACTCTCACAGTAAGCAATTTATTTCTTTCCTTCCTGTTGTAATCAAGGAACCTATTTTCACCCCCTGCTTCTCCTCTTCTCTTCCTTCTTCAATGAAATCGTTTCGATTCCATTCTGTCTAGTTCTTATCGGCTGCTTCGTGGTTCAGGGCCGAGAAATCACAAAATTACAATGCGAGTCACGTGATACCAAAATTCACGAAATGAGGTATAAGACGGTAGGCTACAATGTATTAGTCTACCTGTTTATCTAAAGAATTTGCCGCAAATGCCCTTAATTAAAATTAGTATTTACTTCTGTCGAAATCCCCAGTTCGTAAAAATAATCCTAAATGGAATTACAGTGCACTATTTGAGGTTCTCACTGTAATGCCTCCATCATCGCCCTGATGATCGAGGCAGCAAGGACCTCTTTAAAGTTGGTCAACTTCCACCAGATTACACGGCACTATAACTCAGAAAAAAGCCATATTAGGAATTATAATGCTTTAATAATTGAGTATTTCAAGTCATTATTTAAATTCCTAGGTAGAATATATTTGCCTGTGCAATGTCCGCCTCAACCTGATAGGTGTATCTTCTCAGTTATTAATCACTTCGTAATAACATTTTAACATGATTGCTTAAAATTCCCAAAGCAAGGGAAATGCAGTTTTATTCTATCCTAAAATTATATGAATGCAACTTTCTTTTCGCAAAGTTTCTAGCAATTCAGAAGTCTCACTACCTCGAATTGTTATAATGCAGATATTAGATCGATTAGTATATTTTAAAGTTATTACTTTGCTTTTATGGTATCTAGAAAACTTATAACTCCATCGGTAAGTCATCTTGAGAAGTGGAAGTTGTCGCTAATTCCACTTCTGTCCTAGGCAGGAACTATAACACACAGTGTTTAACGTCGTTGTCAAAGGGGCTTAGATACATGGCTCAGTTAATTCATTGAAAGAGCTTAACGTCTTAAAGTGGTCATAATAAGCGTGGACTATGGTCAGCTGTAGGAAGGAGGGGTTACTATTATGAAGTCTCTCGTTTCCGAGGCGCTGCCGGCTGGACAGTAATAGACCGGAAGTTGTTACTGGACCCAAGGGAAATCCGGGGCTCATTTCCCGCCAATCAACTACTAGATCTCCACTAACATATATATCTTCCCTGCGTCCAGTCAACTGTGCTGAAAACGTTAGCGGCACAAGGGATAGTACACCCCTGCTGAAGAATTGTGTTTAGAGTGCACTGTGCGACATCGAAGCAGAGTTAATTTTCTTAAATAGCACAGTGACAGTTTAGGGTCACCCGTCACAGACTTTTCCATCTTATTTGTATAGTAATGAGAAGTTTGAAGCTCCAATTTAAGGTTATTTGAGTTTGACGGGCTGATGTTATAATAAACTAATCCTTTTATCAGGAGCAATTGATAATTAACTATAAGTTGGTTTATGAGACAATTATGTGCTTTCAGTCATTAATGATTCTAGGTAAAAGACTGATGTGATAACTAATATCGTTTCGTTTCGTGTAGTTTCTACATATAAGATGCTTTCACATAGGCTACCAAATAATTTTAATCATATTACTTGTTCTATTACATGAATATAAGTGTTTCGTCTTTATCAAGCCATCGTCAGTGTTTTAGTCTAAAATGTCATATTTGGTTCGATCTCCTTGCACCCTTATTAACCCCCATTTTGAAAATATATAAATGTTTTAAAGAATTTAAAAATCATTACAATTTTCAAATATATTAATTTGGTAAAAAAGTAATTTGTTTACTGTTTACTAAAATTAATACTGCTGTTGTTCAGTCTTGCCTCATTTCACTCGCTGTCCTTCTACAACGTTGTAATTTGCTGCGTTATATCACATCAACTTCTGTTCCATTTCGGACTACGAACTGCTATCGTTGTAATATTCCCAGTTCTATCAACACCACTTCTTCTGTTACGCATTATTATAAGATTCTTATTCTTTCGCAAAAATAATTCATTATAATATCATTACACTTATCTCTACTGACATGATATTCGCGCACTAATTCGTTAGTGCAAGAGTCTGTTTTATATAGCCTATATTTAAGGATAAAAACATTTATGTTTTTTTTGTGGAAAAGTTGCCAGGGTTATTTCGTACAGCAGTTTAGCTTAGTATGTCCGCGCGCACCCAGAGACCAGCATGAGAGACCAGCTTTGTTAATTTGACCACCGCAAGTGTTCAAAGCCTGCACACTTCGGTAACAAGGGCCACGTGTCACTCACATGTTACCACTTACCAGATTCTTTACTGCAACCGGCCCGACATCCAGCTGTTGAGCAGTATCAGACACATTTACCATTAATTAGATCACCTTGAGATATCCTGCCCTAGTGGATGAGTAATGCAACAGTAATCGAATTTCAAAATTCTGGAAAGTGAATTATATCGAATCCCTTCATTTCTTCTAAACCACTCTTCCAAAAAGAAAAGAAAAATGTTCACTGATGGTGTAATCGTTGACACCGTACATTCATGAGACCCCTAGTTTGATCCTCGTGTATTACACAGATGGTTTCCTTCAGATGATACAGATGTTTGTTGCTCCCCACATCCTCTGGTCTTTACTATTTATTTTAGGCATAGAGACCACAATTTAATTAATTTTTACACGGTTCTTTCAGTGTTCATGACGTCTTTAAGTAGGCCTATAACATAAGTAAAATAAGTTTCTTTGTATTCTGTCAACAAATTGAATGCAACTAGTTTCATATTTCAAAATTATTTTATAGATACTGTTATTTTTAATTTGTATGTTTAAATTTTCGTTCAATAGGCCTATATGCTAATTAATTTATTCAGTTTACGAGCTATTAACCGACTATTCGTTATGGGGAAACAATAAGTTATTAATAGTGAAATACCTGGGCAGAATTTTTCGTGATTGATGCTATTGAAGGGCTTTGAGATGGGAGGATCTTAGTGCGATGTGTACTTTCGTTGACGATGGTGGCCTTCCGGAATAAGACCCCGCAGTTACCAACTTTTCGAAGGCCCTGAACATGGATTCAGTGTTTCTCCTCCAGAAGACCACCGTGGACATCGAAGTCCTTACTGCCGCACGACGCACTTACCTTGTTCCTCCGCGTCGTCCAAGTGGACGTGTTCCTGCATAGGGCTGGTACTGCGACCTGTCACACTGTGCCGGATGTGTGCAAGGTGAATAGCCAAGAGTCGACCTGATCGCTGAGAAACTGCTCTGGTCTCGAATTCAGCTCTGGACAGTTCCAGCAACTCAGCACCGGAACTAGGAAACTTGTCAGGGTCTGGTTCAGGACTCAGATTAAATTGTCGTGCTGACCATTTCAGCCATGACTTTACATGACCTGCGTTCCATTCAGCGGGGTCTGTGGGCAGCAGTATAAAAACAAGTTTCGTTTTGGGTACAAAAAAATTAATTAATTATTTTTAAAGCAAACAAATATATCCTGTGCCCTAGGTAATGTAGCGTCTTTAGTAGTCTTAAAACTTTGCATACCGTGTAGTGTATTAGAATATCAAACAATCAAACAAACTATTAACACTAGTGTCTTTTTTATAGTGTTAATAGTTTGTTTGTTTGCTTATTTTATATTTGTCTTCAGTAGGCTACTTATTACAAACGTAGGCTTATATTTTATTCCTGAAAGTAATTTTGAGTGTGACTGTGGTCTTCTGAGCTGTGACATCTTGTAATCTTGTCCCCAAATCCAACTAAAATCTGATCATCAGAAAATAAAGGAGTATTTAGGCCTATAGGCCTAGATTTACATTTGGAGGCCTATAGCAGTCTTTAAATATTTCTTTCTGCAATTTTGTACCAGCATCTTTAACATATTTTAATTGAAAAAGTTTGTTGTTCTATGAGTAGGTCCTAACTTAGTGTTCTAATACGACCATTGAAATAAATATTATTCTTGCTACTTTGTAGGGTACGTCATGAATTTTGCTGTGTTTCTTGTCTCCGTTAGACATAATTAGTTTCAGGAAATCGGGAAGTTTCTGTGGTCTGTCCTTTACTGTGCACCGTCACAGCCACTGAAGCACACAATTTGCACAACGTTGGGAAATTCTGATATCATAAGGAACCGATAATAAGAATGACTAATAGATCATTCGTGATCCGCTCAGAGAAAGTAATTCTCGGAAACCGACTTACGCCATAATCTGAGTCACAAACGGTTTTGCAAATCTGATCATCTCTGCCGACTAAATAATCTGTAGGATCAATAAGCAAATTCTGTGGGTTGTAAAGAAGAAGATGCCTCTTAAAACTGCTAGTACCTTTTCATTATCATCACAATTTCGTGGTATTTGAGTGCTTTTGCATAGCTCAGAGGCAAGCTGGCCTATGCGGGCGTACAAAATTAGCTCAATTACAGACGGATTGTGTCAGAAAAAAATCTTAGAATTAGTATGATGTCATACTCACAAAAAAACCTTAAAAAATTTATTAAGCCCTGTGAAGGTATACCTACATATTCCTACATATAAAATTTATCACCCTGATGCCAAACAAGGTCTCGGTAGTCAATCTACTTTCCACTTGCTTTTGTTATAGATATCTGAGCTTGGATCAGAACCCCACACACAAATCTTTGTTTCGAGCATGGAGCTGGAATGCTGTTACGTAATCTTACTTCTCGGTAACGTTTAAGCCTGTATTAGGGTCAGACATTGGAATAGGCTGTTGTACCTATTGGTATAGCAGAGCTAAGCAAGAATTCTTTAAATTTTACTAGTCTACTTGTGGCTTAGGCTGTCATGACTTGCGATCAAATACACGTCTCAGTAATATCAGTGTATTTATGATACAGTCTGGTATCCGTAAGAAATATCGTTACTGCCCGCGATAACAACTCAGTTCTTACCAGTATAATATGGGATAATGCGCGTGTTAAAATTTCTTTTGTTGTTTAATGTTTTGAAAAAAAAAGTTATTTTATATAAATGTGGGAAGGAAAATCAGACGAATTTGAAACGTGGTCTCTTGGACTGCATTTGAACTTACTGACGTCGTGTGTGTGTCTTACTCACCTGATGGAACGAACACCGTGTCTTCGTCCGGATCATTGGCATTATCCTCAACGTCCTCATCTCCCGTGGCAACTTCACCTGTAGAAGATGTTTCCATGCCTGACTTCACGTGGTTTTCGGAACTAGTGTGGTAACCACTTTCCTCCGATATACCTCGCTGCACTTCCCTAATATGGTTACTGGTACGTTTCGATATTCGACACTTTGCCTTCGATCCACAGTCTTTTTCTGTCGATGCTGAGACAGTCGAAGGCGATACCTCTTTAACACACTGTTCGGTGTTACGTTCCTCGCACACCTTCGAACTTTCTTCGTCGTTCTGTTTTTCTGCATCCTCCGACATAATTTCTTCTCCATTAACGCTAATAACACTTTCTGCATCACTTTTAGATGGAGAATCTCCAAGTATTTCACGGTTTCGCTCTTCATTATCGTGAGGTTGAAATTGTGTGATGTCACTCGCCGGTGGAGACAGCATAAAGTCCATGCTTCCATTCTTAAACTCGCTTTGCAGATCCTCCTCAACAATTGTAACAGCGGTATCGCACGAATTGACGGAGTCCGGGGAACCGAAGAGAAATCTGCAAAGTAAGGCTGGAAGGTCTTCAGGTGTTGCCTCGGGAGAGGACGGAAGCTCACTGTCGACTTCACCGAACAACTGTTTTGCTGTCGATTCACAATTCCGGTTATCGCCATGGGGAAAAACGGAATCCTGATTCGTCGGAGGTCGTGGAATAGACGCTGGTCCACTCACGAAATTATCAACACGCGGTGATGAATGTTGATTCGTTGTGCGTGACACAAGGAATGACGAAGTTTTATTCCCACTAAAATGAGTCGGCCGTAGTTCAATTTCTGTCGTGGATGATGAATTGTGTTGGCCTGTTAAGTCTTCTGATGATGACGAACTACTCCTAGGAAGTAACGGGTCATGACTCGATGTAGTGTTCACACACGGTAATCCATTCACGCTATTCGCTGAACCCACAATACCCACATTTTTACCGGGATCTTGGAACTGCGATAGCAATCCTCTGGCTACCAGATAAGCAGCAGCAGCAGATGTAGCAGTTTTTCGAAGATCAAACAGCGTTTGTGTTGGCTGAACTCCAGTACCAACACGTACTGATAAATTCTCACTTCCTGCTTTACCGCTCAGTAATATACATGAGTCTTCGGGTTGCCTAACACAATTCTCGTTACGTATAACGTCACTGGATTCGTCAGTATCCCGTCGCTGATGACTAATGATTTCAACATCGGTAGCTGACGGTCGAGAGTCTCGTATCTGATGCACGCTGCCTCCACATAGCTTCAAGGAAATGCTGTTGTTCCGCCGGTTGATACAGCCTAGGGTCTGATGCTGGTCCATCGCATTGGGTCTGGGCGAGATGAGAACTGGTAATGCTAAAGAAGACGAATGAGTGGGCACTGAGCCAACCCACGCCTCTGATCGCGGTGAAGCAGACATGATTCTCGGAGTAGAACAACAAAATCATCACCGACGTATCATTTTCCTAAGAATTCTGACTCCTTCGCGCCTTACCCGTTCGCTTCAAGATCTTGTTTTGTTTTTTTAATGAATACGAAGCGTAAACCTTGCTTCATATTCATGAATGAACGGACTTGTTTCGTGTCCTGTGTTCATCACCGCGGAGAAAAGCCAACATTTCCGTCGGTTTAACAACAACGCACAGTTACTACACTCGTACTAAGGAATGAATCTAAGGAGATGATGATTTTAAGGATACATTTCCAGCGGAAAGTTCTTTTTCTTGTCCTTTTTTTTTCCTTTTTGTTATCCCACCACTTGCTTTTCTGTGCTTCCTTGTGGTCGTCTGTGACTGGTTTAAATTAAGCACAGTAGGTGGAGCTGCAAACAGCAGGGAAGGAAAAGTAAAGATTAAATCGAAAAGACCACGATGAAAAACATAAAACAATTGTATTTTTTCATCTACAACTAATAGCTGGTGTAAATTTGCAACCACGACAAAAACATTAATTTTATAAAACATTTTACAAGGGCATAAATTCAAAACTGAAAGTAATAGGTCCTAAAATAGCTTCTGGAGTGCGTGTACAGTCCACGTTGTTAGTGACGTAATATGCTTCAAAACCCGTTTAGCAGTAACAAAATAAAAACAAAGGTTCTTCAGTGCTTGTGTGACGTAATAATATCTAACGCTACCCGAGAGAGACTCAACCAGCTACGTTGGCGTTACGTGTTGTGTTACGTCTAGCGGCCATGTTGTGGTGCGTGTTTGTATAGGGTATCTATCCTAACGAAACTCTTCGAAATAATAAAAAAAGAAGTTTTCGTCTTCTCTCATGATTGGATAAATGAGTAAAAAGGGGGTGGTACTCCTGTCAAGCAATAAAGTATTAGTTTGCAGACTATCTTGAAGTCTTACTCTTCAGGAAATCCAAATTTTTACACGAATATAAATTCCCAACTCGTACGTAAGCAGCTGAAAAACATTTTTTTCTGAACCTTATTATTATATGATGTAAATATATGAATACATTTACATCATATAATAAAATATGCAGCCATAAATGACATATTTTCAATTTAAAATGGAAAACTGTGACAAATTTAGAACGCTGTGTAACGTATTGCCGAAGGGGGTCGCAGGTAACGTTGCCCCATTCCATAAAACCTTTTGGGGAGGGGGGAGTGTTGGAGGTACAGCCCCCGTGCTTACACCTACCCTCAGTACTGGATGGTGGTGAAGACGAATTACGAATTAACTAAAGTAATTAAGAAATTAGTCACCTGATATGGACTGACTTATTATTTTTATTTAGTGTTCTGTCTGACGACAGGTCCATATGAACAGGATCCTTCCATCCTTTTCTCGGACTGGGACCTGTTCATATACGTTCTTGGCAGATGATCCAGAAGTGGTTTGCCATTGCCTTCTTCTGTGTGTGAATGGAGTAATTGTTGGGATGCCACGGAGGAAAACTCCGTGTTGCCTAGACTACGGCCTTGCCCAACACAAGTTATAAATTCGGGCACCGCCGGGAATCAAACCCGAGACCCCAGGATTACAAGGCCAGCGTTCTAACCGCTAGACCACCGTGGCTGATGGACTGACTAACCGACGTATTTATGTTAGATCTTGAATACTTAACCTCATAACACAAGAATTCGCCATTGGTTCGTGTAATTATCAATATTCATACAGTTCATTTTGCCACAGTATTAGCACAGTGTTTCTTCATCAACATTTTGTATGAGATTTTTGTTTACCCTCCGAAATGTATGTAAGACCTCCTTCCATGCCAATAATTTTGCATGAAATATAGACAATTAAGTAGCAGAGGTCGTCGTTACATAGACTTGATTCTTCTCTCGCTCGGCGTTCCAAGAATGATTCATTGTGACGTAAGCAGGCCATGCAGATTTTGTCTGCATTTTTTTACATAACCTCAAAGTAGATATGGGCTGGATTTTACTTTATCGAAGATACCATACAGTACGTATCGAGAAGTAGCATCACGTCATATGAGAAACTTTGTGCGTTCTAGAATACATTAATTTACCAGTACTTAATGGATAGTAAGCAAACACGGACTTACAAAATGGTATAGACATGTGTACTTTCAAGAAAGTGGAACGACATTCCATTACTGAGGTTCGATGTGAACGCCATGCTACCGAAGGTGGCCTCAAAACCACTATATTTAAATTCCTTCAAAATGGCTTCCCTCTAACATTTTCATACTGTAGAATAAGTTTCAGAATTTAAAAAGAAGTTCTAAAGCCTTTTATCATGAATTTAAAATATATAGGCCTTTTATTCTTTAATAAAATAGTTTTCTTTTTTTTTACGATCGATGGTTAGTTAGTATTCCTACTGCGGATTCGAGAGGTCACCGTTGTAGGTCTCGCTGAGAGGCTTGCTACCCGGACGACTGAGTTTCTCCGTGGTTTCCATCCGTTTCTATAAGCAGATTCCGGATTATAATCTTAAATACCACAGGTATTTTCTTTCCTTTCCATCTAGCTCTTCATGCATTTCTAACACAATTATTTAAAACTTGCTGAGGTATAACATTCTAGTTTAAAAAAAAAGTATTGACTATTTCTTGATCCGTGACAATAAATCTAATGTTATTACTAGGCGTGGAAACCTAGACGATAACATGGTAAAATATTTAAATATTTTAATCATGCGAACTTATAGGCTTAAATAATTCTATACTAAATATGCTATTAGAGATTAGTAAGCTAGGCTTTTGTTATGACTGATTTCATTCAGGTTACTTTAATCCTCTCAGAAAAAAAGATAAAATGGCCTTTTCAATTTGTCTAAGTACTTTTCAGTTCAAAAGACAAAGTCTTATAGATAACGTACTGACAGAGTTCATTTTTCCAAACTTTTCGAAAGTTGGATTCATAACTTGTGACGAAGCAGTCCAGACTTAACATAAATTGACAACGTATCGCAGTGTCTCATAGTCTGGGATCGCAGGTTGCCGACCTTTCAAATGAATCACAGACTTCATTCTTGCATGTGTCATACAAGCCTATTACCCTATTTGGTACTCCAGTCTACTGAACCAACACGAAGGTCTCGAAAAAAGATTCTTGCCCCTAAAGTAAATACGTTTTAGCAGGGATTGCAAACATGCTGCCGGTACATACAGCGTGTTAAAGAAAGTCTTCACAGTTGATACGTAGTTGCAAGTCTACAACATGCAGAGATCGGCAACATGGTTATCTTTGAATAAAAATTTTCTTGGATATTATCCATCGTCTAGTAAATATAAAACGTAAAACGACGTTTCGGAGATGGGACTCTATCTCCGTCTTCAGGTTCCTAAACAGTTGGGCCCACTGGAACCTGAAGACGGAGATAGAGTCCCATCTCCGAAACGTCGTTTTACGTTTTATATTTACTAGACGATGGATAATATCCAAGAAAATTTTTATTCAATTGACTCTTCACCATCGTCAAGAAGTTTTAGATTTGATATGGTTATCTTTGTCTAGGTTGGTAGCAAGGATTATTGACAGGTGAAATTTGACATAAGTTTAATGCAAAATGGTATTGTGTCTAATAATTTTTGAAAGGTAAATATTTTGTTTTATCTTGAACATTCTTTGTAAAGATAAGTAACACTGAACACAACAAAATCATTCCGATGTAATAATATACGTTTTAGTAATACACGCATTTCCTGCTTTCTTATTTTATTAAACAACATCTCAAAGAATTGAACACAGAATTGTGATATAAAATAATTCCATGGAGCAGAATCCTTATTGAGAAGCTAATAGTCGCTCAGATAGCCCAACATTTTCTCGTCAATTACGGAACACGAAAATTTACAAATTGTCTTAACAAGTGGTCGCCAATGGATCTTAAACTGAGCCAGTCGCATTTAGCCGAAAATTCATTTCATGGCCTTTAAGATTCACTTTAATGTCAGCATGTTTTCTAGACCTCCCTCTAGATTTACCAAGTGGTATATTAACTCCGGGTCTTATGAATACAATTTTACACTCAATTATTTTATTTTTCATGCCTGCTATATTCATCGTCGTAATTTATTTATTTATTTGATAATATTTCTAATATTTTGTCTGGAGTAATAAAATATAGACATAGGGTTGTATCATAGTTTCGTTGAGTTTGCTATAGTAGCCTTATTCTGATATTCTTCTTCCCCAATATCTTTCATGAGTGTTTGGACATGCTGTGCAGGGAAGAAACAAACGGATTTTTATTTCGTAGTGAAAGGTGTTTGTTCTCATTTTGAAGAAGGAAGATTTAACCTTTTGTGAAAGCTAAATACTTCGCTGAGATGAAACCACAGAAATAAGCAACATCCAACGAAGGAGTGGCTCACGGCAAAAGACTATAACTGGCACTCCTCCTGTTTGATATGTCTGAAATAATGTTATCTAGGAAAGGTACATAAATAAATAAAGATGTAAAAGTTCCATCCATTGCATATATATTTAAATGATTAACTTACAATTCGGAGAAGTATTCCATTTTAAAAATACAATTTTTTTTGCAAATATTATTAAGGCCTACTAGATTTTATTTTAAAATCACGTTAACTAATAAAATTACAAGATGATAGAGTTGCGTCATATTGTGAAAATATATATTTAATTAATTAATCTTGTCCGTCTAATCACAATTTAATTTAAAATTAAGATAATTAAAATACCATGTGATGCTCCTTATCGAAATATTCGATTTACATTTGGAACATCACTTTCTCACGAAGTGATGTTCCAAATGTAAATTAATTAATTAAATAATTAAATTACCTCCATGATCCTAAGTCATCCAGCTGTCCAAGAAATTCTCCTCAAAAATAAGAAAAGATTTCCTGCATCTACCGACGAGAGTTTTATCATATTCTTATGATGTGTTCGGTCGTCATCTAGGTTGGAGCTACGTACGCGCTCGCATATCATTGCGTTCTAGCTAGAAAATGAAACAGTACATTTTGTCGGTCTTCTCTAAAAATGGACCAAAAATAAGCCTATGACTACATGATTCTGGTCACTATTGGAGTATAAACTGGCACCCACTAGAAACGTGCTTTGTAGAACTGCAATTAACCTACACTCGAAGATAAAAATGAATAAATAAATAAATATAGTAGACCTAAACGAAATAAAATTCAACATTTTAGAGGTTTTTCCGCACATTTTGTTAAAATAGTCCAAAGCAACACAAAACTGAACTCACCTAAAATAATCAACCTTAAGATAACAGAAGGAAAAATTATCATACCTATATATAAACGAACGCCCATAAACCTGCGAGCCGGGTAGGTCAGTCAGTATAGTAACTGGTTACGGGTTGGGGGATCTGGGTTCGACCTCCGACAGGGGCAGAGTATCTTTCCTTTCGTCTCTGCGTCCAGACCGACTCATCAAACGATTTGACGAATACAATCAATCTGGAAACCGTAATAATACCAACTATAAAGCTACAGTAGGTTTACCCGCTGAATCACCAGGTAGCAATGCAGGTGAACTAGCGAGCTACCAATTATTTCTCTTTGCTGGAATTCAAACAAGGAAAACTTTAGGGTAGCATTCCTTAAGCATTACGTCATTCCAGTCTCCCGCCAAGCTTATAAACCTTGAGCTTTTTGTTCGCCAATCTCGAGATGGAGTTCATTCAGAAATTTCAGGGCCTCGAATCTGAGCGGGAAAGTAGCTACTATGTAATCATCCTTTTGTTTATCTTGTTAAAAATTATTGCAGTTTTAATACATTTTTAAAATTAACCGATTATGCATTCTTTGTACGAGTGCGTAACATGAACGCTTAATGAGGAGGTCTTTCCTGCCTGTCGTTTATGTGTTCTCCAAAACTATTGAACGGATTCTGATTAAATATGATATTTAGCCTCTGCATCCAGTCAGCCTCCTATCCAGTGGGTACCGGGTTCCTTTCCAGGGGGTAAAGTGCGGCCGGAGCGTGACGCTAACCACTCACCCCATCTAGTGCCGAGGTTAAGAATGAGTAGGAGCTATGTCCTCTTCCCTCAAGCGCTTACATGGCGTATAGCGGGACAGATTTTTTTAATTAATTTCTACAGGAAGTATTATTGAGTGAAGTCCTTTTTGGTCCACATCAGACAAATGTTTTGTTTATGTGCTTGTATGAACATTTGCCTGTTGTTCATAAATCGTCTAGTAGTGAAATCGGTTTATGTTACAGAACATAGTCTAATTTTAATTAAAATTTATACTTCTATTTAAAACATTTTTTCCACATGGTACAGAATCATGCCTAAAAAAAGTTCATAGTTTTCATTATTTGTTAAGTTTTGTTTCGGAGAATAATTAAAAGAGGCAGGATTATGGCCAATATCACGCTTCGGTGGTGCCGGCGAGAAAAAAAAATCGATTTTCTTAGTAACAACGAATTTATCGAACGGTTTGACAGCTATCGACTTTTCCTAGAAGACTCCGTACAGGAGACTTTGTTATCCTTCAAAGCCAAATGGTAGCTGCATGCACTGCATTCTTTTACAACCAGTAAGTCTGAAATTTTTCCCACACAGTGTATTTATGGGTTTCATATGATTCTCAGAATAAACAGCGAGTATTTCCCTTAACACCATTAATCAGTCGGTCGTATAATGGTGAAGCGTCGTGTTTTCTTTGCGGTACGGACTGAATTCTTAAGTATTATTTAGACGAGCTTTGGATTTAAAGCGATACGATACTTTCATATGTTTTCATACATTTTAGAGCCTGGCGTCTCAGTGACTATCATCAACAGTTTGAGCTATTGATTCTAAGTGAAACTTTGCTCGTGATATAGCAGTAATTTACAGATAGCGTGATACAATATACTGCATGATTTTATTATTCTAATTTTCCTTCATTTTTCCTACAGACGCACATCTCCTGGAAGTAATCATGAAATATCATGATTTTAAGATGGCTGACTTCTGGGTTACTGCGCCGTAGTCATCGCCCTGAGGTGATGGAGGCGGCAAATCCCTCTGAAACATCGATAAACTTCTACTAGACTACAAGTCGCAATAACCCAGAAGGTAGCCTTCTTTATACTTACGGCCTTAAGAACCTGAAATCTCATTATATAATGCTGCCCCCCCTTGTGACATGTCCATTTTATAAAAAGCGGACTCACCTTAAGCCCAAATTAATTTGTAAAAATGTTTGTGACTCGAGTGACATCAGGCATGAATGACTCTGATATAGCCTGATCATTAGTTGTGTACGTTTCTGTAAGTTCGTGGAAACTGCTTTTACATTAAGACATTGGTAGAATTATTGACAGTCTTATTAGAAATCTTTTCAGTCAAATGAATGGACTAAGCAGTTTTAATAATCAACACAGGAAATAAATATGAGTTACTAGTATCTTCTTACGTCATTCGACTACGACCCATCGGAATATTCGAAGTGCCTCATTCACGGAGAAGTTATTTTGCCTGCTAGATCTGTAACTGTGTTAACTTCAAGCGCAAGAGAAGTTGCAGATGTTGTAGGAGTAAGGCACAGTGGAAGGGAGAAGCAAAGTCAGGCAAGGATTGACACCGGCGGTAAGAATGAAGAGAAAGTTTGGTTGGCTTCCCTTCCGAGAGCTACGCCACATACGGCGTGTGCAGATTAATTAATTGAAGGGCTTCGCCATATACAGAATCATCACCAGAGTGGTCAGTCCCCAGCCTCAAGTTCTCGGAAATAATAATACTCACACGGTCTGCGGATGTGAGAAACGCAGTAGCAACTGATGTAGTCCTGGTGTCTGAGCGTCAAAGTAGTGGACAGAACGCAAAATAAATTGTTGATACCCGAGTTTTTCACGGCGGCGAGTATGAAGATTTCTGTCTTCTGGGTTGTTGCGCTGTGTAGTCTGGTGATTCATCGCCCTGATGACGGAGGCAGTATGACCTCTGAAACGTTGGTTAACATCGACCAGACTACACATCGCAACAACCTAGAAGACAGAAATCTTCATACTCTGATGACGGAGGCAGTATGACCTCTGAAACGTTGGTTAACATCGACCAGACTACACAGCTCAAGAACCCAGAAGACAGAAATATTCATACTCGCCGCTGTGGAAACCTCAAATCTTACACAGTCTGGTAGACGTTTAACGATGTTTTAAAGGTGTTTGCTCCAAGTGCTGATGAAAGCAGCAAACACATCTTAAACAAGTCTGGTACAAGTTAATCGACGTTTCAGAGATTCTAGCTGTCTCCATCACGAAACGCTCTGATGATGGAGGCAGCAAAGACCTCTAAAACGTAGGTAAGCGTCTATCAGACTACACGGCTCAACAATACAGACGACGGTAATTTTTAAGATCCAACTAGTTCAAGAAGAATAAGAAGAAGAAATGGTTAACAACGATGTTAGTCTATGTACTTTACAACTACAGACGATGTGAGTGTACGTTTCGTTCACAGATTATACCGAGGCAACGCCCATTAATTTTAAAATCATACCCCTAGACCTCCCGACAGATAAGTTGGTATGATTAAAGACTATATGATAATGGTTTGGCGTGCGATTTCTTTGTAAGGGCGTCTTTTCCATGTATTTTTAAGTGTAGTTTAGGCTCCATCTCGTCGGGCGCCAAAGATAGTCTGTAACAAAAAAGTCATAAAAATAATTTTCAAAAAAAAATTGAGTTCTGTGTGCTGTGAAACCGCAACTTCCTGCAGCATCTCTCCTAGAACTTATGCACACGCTCTGCTTCTTACAGTGGCCTCCCACCAGTCCATTAGACGCTGAGAGCAACAGTGATTTATGACAGCTTCAATGTATAAACTAGTGCAGCTGCACCGGTCTGTCGCCTCCCCTAACATGATTGATTCCAGGGCACGAACAGCTGAGCACCAACGACATTATGTCAAAAATCATCTGTTTTAGGGCTCAAAGGAAATGTTTTCCTGACTTTAATGCTGAGATAACGGGCCTATATATCTATCTTTCAATCAGTTCAGTTAATATTCAGATTTTCAAATTTGGTCGATTTTTATACAAATATCCATAATTAAAATTAAAATTAAAATCGACGGAACAACTTTTAATCCAGATTACCATTATAAATTTTAATCAAATTCCGTTAGTCGCTTTAGATATTAGACATATGGACGGACGGACAGACAGACGTTACCTTATACTTAAAGAAACGTACTAGACACCTATTAAAAGAACTTAACTTTCTTGCACTTAAAATTTGTCGAATCGTAGCTACGGTTTACTGACATGTGAAATGTGTTTTCCATATAAATATTTAGCCATGTATTCGAGAGGTGATTTTTAAAATTCACGCAAATCTTCATGTAAAGTGATAATTATCTTCCGAACGTTACCTAAAATAGGAATCCTTAGAATAATTTTTATAAAATTTCCTAATATGAAATGTAATCAAGCTACATAAACGCTCCTCGAATTCAAAGATGCGAACAGACAGACATACAACCATTTTAGAATATGTAATCACACACAAATGACATTCATTATTTCGAGTGTCTACCTGAACAATCCTGTACTTTCAGAATAATATTAATCCTAATAAAACTTTTAAAGGACGGAAGCTTGGCAAAATTGAATTACAGGACCTATTTTATAGACTGAATAACGAAAACTCTGTATTTGTTACTATCCGTTAAAGACTCACCTAGACTGTGCCGTATAAAAATTCATAAAGCTTTATCTATGTATGTAGCATGTTCAGTAAATCAGACCTAACAGCTGAATCCTGTTCAGTAACCGGTGATTTTATACACGAGATAAAAAAGAAACCGGATTTTACCGGGATATCACATTCATGAAATACCAAGAAACATATTGAATCAAACTGCAAGTTTTTGTTGAAGTGACTCAGTGTTTGGAGTAGTCATTCTCATGACGTTATCTCGAGTATCACACAGCGCTTAAGTGCATATTTAAAATAAGCTATATGACACTTTTGCGGTGGCAGGTTCTTTTGGTACGCACGTGACTCTACGATATTCTTTTTTTCCTTTTTATACTCGAGGATTATGTTTTATCCAAGTATAAGACAAGGAGAAACCCGCGTGGGTAGACGCAAAGGCAGGAGCTGTGATGAACACTAAAAACAAATCTTAGCACCAGCAGAAATTACTGTCTGTAAAAAAAATGAAATATATTGGAATTTTGCACGAGAAGCGGTCTAAACGCTCGCCCTTGGGAAGGCCGACACAAGGTCGCGTATGGTCCAGCTACCGATCTGGGATCTCGGCTTCCCGCCTCTCTCCTCTGTACCAGCCAAGCGCAGCATCACGCGAAACTCGTTTAGTCACTAAGAGACTTTCATTAGCATATGCAGAATCTGGCTGAAGCTTGCGTTATTATGGCTTTGTGTGGTTCATTTTACGTGTCTGTCATTACCTCAGATAAAACGCGTTGAATGAAGAGATGAAATGTGAATCATGAATCAGACAATGAATGGACAGACAGAAAACTGGTGGTCGTACACTCGTTTGATGCGGCATCACAATTGACGAATGCCTGGAGATTATTTGTTGATTTTAGTCATTATGGCCTGAAATTTACCGTCATTCTTTAAGGGGAATTTACTAATTTTGGTTCCTAGATTTTTCAGTTTACCTGTTGAATAACGTATGACGATTATGAGCTACAATAGTGGAATAGATGCGTAATTTTAAAGTTATGAATGATGTTAGTCATTGTATGTCACAGAAACAAGTTGTGAACGTGCCAAGGTTGATAACTGCGGCTTCTAGACTATTATAAAGATCGTGCAGTCTCACTGAATCCAAGGTCTTGCATTTTACAGAAACGCACGTCACTGTCAGCTCAGCTGTTACTGGAACCTTTCGTTTCTCATCTGTGACAAGGATTTCTCAGAAATCATATCTATCAGTAAGAACCAGCCAGAGTCCATGATTCAAATGACCCGAAAAAAATAAGTTGTTTCAGATTTTTAATATGTATATCGAAAATATATTGAGTACATAATTTAAATTAATCACGAAATCACGAAATTCGAAAACCGCCTGTTGTAGACGAGAAATTCCATAATCGTTTTTGAAATTTGCATAAATAACCAGGAATAGTTCTACTAAATTGTCGTAAGTGGATGATATAGTGAACAAATTTAGTATTAGGATAGATATTGTAGACCTATCTAAGACATAAATTGTGATAGGCTGTAGGCTAACGTAAATGGATTTTTAAAAATCAAAGACAACACTGAAGAGCGAATGAAAAAAAACTGGCTTGTTGTGAAGGGAATTTTCAACACATCGGGAGTAAGTCAATTTTATATTTTCATAGGTCTTGTTGGGACTTTCAGTAACGAAAAGAAACACCGAATTGAAACTTCCCGAAATTCTTGTACCTACCTAAGGAATTCAGATACCAAATGTCAATTAATTTGTGATTGTTTGACTTCAAGATTTCATCCAGTGTTACAATACAGATGGCGACAAATGCAACACCATGGTTTAATTTGACCACACACACACACACACACACACACACACATATATATAGCCACAAAGTTTCTTATGGCTTAGTAATTTCGAACACAAAGAAACGAGATCTCCCGGACAGTAGGATCGTCCTTGAAATAAGAAGATGACTGATCTAAAAGTAGAAAACTCCAGTTTGTGGCGCGTTCTTGCTACAACTAACGATTTAGGCAGCATCAGAAACAGCTGTGGAACTCGGCAATTTATTGTAGGTCACCGAATGCGAAATTTATCTCAGAATTAATGTTTTGGACATAAATTATGTGACGGACTAACAACAAAGGTCTATTTGCTGTTTGTGCATTTTGTGGAAAAAAGTGCATATAGCTAAGCCGTGTCAGTTTAACTACAGGGTGGGTGGGAAGTAAGTAGGCATTAAATAATCGCTATACATTGGAAATATAGAGGTTATAACCATTTCTCAATGTCTACTTACTTCCCACCCACCCTGTAGATGAGAGGTAAGGCACACATCGGAAAACAACAGGTTAGGTTTATCTCTTCCCAAAGCTACTTCTACCATAATTTGTAACAAAGTTATTACTTTAATGTTCCGTTTAACACGAGAATCTTATAAAAAAAACCGGTAATTACAAAACACGGATTTAATTATTGTTATATCAGCTGGTACATGTAGTTAAAGTGTTAGAATGGACCCAGCTGTGGACATCATTAACTGCATTTTTTTTGTCAACCTAACCATTCTATTCATTCTTCTCATGTGCGTTGAAGTGTATCCGCGTAGGATGGTCCACATTCCAATAGATTCACACATACCTCAGGATTGGTCACTTTGGTATGGAATTTTCCCATGAACTGCTCGGAGCCCCCAGGCTGTCGCCCACGCCCCTGATTCTTTGCATCGAGTAGCTCCTGGGGGGCTTTTCTCCAGCTCCAGCTATGCGTTGCTACCTGATACGTCGTTCTCACAGGTTCTCTTTCGGAGACTGAAATTTTTGGAACCCAGATCCTTAATTAAACGCTACGTCCTGAAATAGAACTGGGATTGGAGGTACAGCTTCAAGTTCCCGCTGCTTTATCCTTGGGATAGGATTAGGAGACTGGATGTCCTCACAGAGTCGGTATGGATGAGGTGACGAACAGAGGGCACAGCTGTACACATTCTGTCGTGTATTTACTACTGGGATGTTCGACTGCCATGGTCTGTGGACGTCTCAACCGAACAAACACAAAAGGTATTGGGCACCACAAAACACACGGAGACATTCTGTTAAGTACTTCGATTCCCGGCGGTGCCCGAATTTATAACTTGTGTTGGGCAAGGCCGTGGTCTAGGCTACACGGAGTTTTCCTCCGGGGGCTTCCCCGGTTTCTCCGTGGCATCCCAACAATTACTCCATTCACACACAGAAGAAGGCAATGGCAAACCACTTCTGGATCATCTGCCAAGAACGTGTATGAACAGGTCCCAGTCGGAGAAAAGGATGGAAGGATCCTGTTCATATGGACCTGTCGTCAGACAGAACACTAAATAATAATAAGATGAGGTGGTCTAGCGGTTATAACGCTGGCCTTGTAATCCTGGGGTCTCGGGTTCGATTCCCGGCGGTGCTCGAATTTATAACTTGTGTTGGGCAAGGTCATGGTCTAGGCAACACGGAGTTTTCCTCCGGGGGCTTCCCCGGTTTCTCCGTGGCATCCCATTCACACACAGAAGAAGGCAATGGCAAACCACTTCTGGATCATCTGCCAAGAACGTATATGAACAGGTCCCAGTCCGAGAAAAGGATGGAAGGATCCTGTTCATATGGACCTGTCGTCAGACAGAACACTAAATAATAATAAGATGAGGTGGTCTAGCGGTTATAACGCTGGCCTTGTAATCCTGGGGTCTCGGGTTCGATTCCCGGCGGTGCTCGAATTTATAACTTGTGTTGGGCAAGGTCGTGGTCTAGGCAACACGGAGTTTTCCTCCGGGGGCTTCCCCGGTTTCTCCGTGGCATCCATTCACACACAGAAGAAGGCAATGGCAAACCACTTCTGGATCATCTGCCAAGAACGTATATGAACAGGTCCCAGTCCGAGAAAAGGATGGAAGGATCCTGTTCATATGGACCTGTCGTCAGACAGAACACTAAATAAATAAAAATAACTTATAGACCCCTATAGGCTACAACACGAACGTGTATTTAGGCATCGGTAGCTTTAAGTTGCACTCTCAAAAGAGGAATTTTGATCGTGTCAAGGTATTCGGAAAAAGAAATACAAGAGATCCCTATGTTTAAGGAATTTAGGCTGTAATCGCCAAAGTTCACTTTTGTTATAATAAGAAATTTACAGAACTTATGTGAAGTTTTTGAGGGGACATTATCTGAGTATTGCTAAACAACTATCACTTTCAAAAAAAATATAGTACAATTAAACGTTGTAAGGGTTGCAAATAGTAAATGACAAATTTCTTTTATAAATTTTTGCCTTTCTTGTGAGCATCAGAATTTGAGGCTGAAAATAAGTAGACTTATGTAGAAAATTTACAAAATTAAAAACGAACTGCTATGTACCTGTGAATAATTTCACTTTGATATTGTGTTATAAATTCTACGGCCAACAAAATTATTAAAATTATCTATATTAATGTTTCTAGCACAAATAACAAACAATTTGTAAAATATAAAGTGAAACAAGATAATTCACCATACAGATACTTGCATTAAATGGTCTGCTTTATTGACTCGCGTTCAGAAATGGCATGTCTTGACTTTTATACGTAATCGTAATGAGCTACAGATAACAGTTTTAATCTCAAAAATATTCCCACAGATTCCATCGCTAATTTCGCAGTTCTGCTAGGCAAGAGCGACATTGGAAACGCCAGATCACATGCAGTTTAATTTAATTTTCCATTTAAGTGGTAGTGTGTATATTCATCTAATAATCAGTTTAGTGATATGGGTCAAATATAAATAAGAAATCTTATTTTTA
This sequence comes from Zootermopsis nevadensis, assembly GCF_977971745.1. Classification (NCBI taxonomy): domain Eukaryota; kingdom Metazoa; phylum Arthropoda; class Insecta; order Blattodea; family Termopsidae; genus Zootermopsis; species Zootermopsis nevadensis. The sequence continues at coordinate 4,109,278 of NW_028259143.1, forward strand.
AAGCTGTGGATCGATGCACAACCTGCGCATTTTAATCCCATGATAATGACTGCTTTGGACAGTGGAATGTGTCCAGGAATGTTCAGGGCAAATCAGTTGTTAACTGTAAGAGTGAATCAAATATCACCTCCAGTTGTAAGCTACTATTTGAACGAAATATTAATTTATATAATTACATTAAATAACTAAATACGCTTGAATACTGAAAGTGATCACACACTTTTGATTTGTATTGGTGTAAAACGTGATATTTTACTTTTAAGGAAGAAAAATATTTCGGCGTCAATTTACGACATCACACCTATGAAAGTGAAATTTTCAAGGTCTTGCCTTGTATTTCGAGGGAAATTAAACCTGGGATGTTACAGTTTAACAGCAAGTGCCAGGAATTTAGAAAATAAGGAACGCGTAGAGAACGTTGATGGAAAATCGAGAAAGAGATGAGAGGATAACATTAAGATAGATCGAAAGGAGACAGGTCATGGGGATCAGACGGGTATGGAACTATGTAAGCAAAGCCGTGTCGCCCTATGGGTGCATCGCACCCTGGCGACAGCATATGAGGGGCGGCACCTTGCTATGAGCTCACAGCAATTTGAAGCATTGCATTGGAGTGCCGAAAATCATTTATACGCACAAAATCTCCCTAACATGATTTTATTCAAACAATATTTAACTTTGAAAGATTGTCTTACCCCTCCATACACAATGCATCTTCGTAAAAAATTTTTTTTTACTGAACGAGAAATATGACTATATGTCATTTTTCCTCTGAGCTTATGGTAGAAATATTCTTATGATAGCTCCAGGGCAGGAGTCTTAATAATTCACAGTCTGTCAGCCGGCTAGAGTGAATTTAAGTTTAAAGAAGCAACGTAATCATTATCTTGATTTACAGGAAACGAAAACAGAGGCAGATAAATAAAAAATAAATAAAAAAATAAATAAAATGCATGGGAATGGTAACATAACGTACTTCTCGTTAGGAAAGATTGTGTCTCACACACTGAAATGTTCGTGCTGTAGGCTAAAGTTACAGCCATTGTTTAAAACTAAATTAACAACTAATAAATCGATGAACAGTGAAGTATACTGGAGTGTGGTTCAGTTATCCGTTTCTGCCGAGTACGCATGGCGTAAAATGACTGATCAACTACAGAAACATTATTACAATGTGATCAGTATGTGTTATAAATTCTTCGTATAACGTAGTAGTCACTAAAGTTACATCTACATCCAAACCTAATTTCGGTATTGCATTCCTATGTCGTCACTAAAACAAGCAGAATTTTTGAGAAGACTGTTAAAGTAAAGCTAACTTATACCCACAGCTTTGGTTACTTTCATTAGGGTCATTTTTAAGAATTAGTTGAGATTCACGTTTCGTGGGTAGACGGTCGTAATAGCCAATGTTTTTGAGTCCAGCAAATCAATTGGTAAGGTAAGTTTACTTTAAATATCATCTCTCTTTTTTAAAAACTAATTCTCATTACTTATATGACTTCTGTTATTTCCCATTCTAACGGACCGCGTGAGTCAGGTTTGACCGCATTTCTGAAGCATTTGTCGCCAGTGTCCGCCTCAGTGATCAGCACAAGTGCTTTTTGTCATTGATTTCACAGTGAATCATAATTCGAGTGGCATTGTGTCCACCTGTACTGATTAAATCCGCATTATGGTAAAGCCTGCACAACCAGACTTCAATTTTCTGAACGCGCCTTGAGATTTTCTCTTAATCGCCCCCACCCGGACATTTCTCCATGTCAATGGATCTGGAAACGTGAATCCGACCACTCCCTTACGTTAAATTCCGATATTAAATGCGTATGAAGACCAGGTGGTCTAATGGTTGATGTACTGACTTTTATTTAAAGTAATTATGGTTTTGTCCCAACCATAATTATTAATCACAAATTATAAAAATTGTAACAAATTTGTCAGTATTATAACAAATTCCCGAAACGTCGTGTACAGACAATGAGCGATGCCCAACATAATACGAAGCTTCATCTCAAATTTTTAAATAAACATTAATTCGGTGAATAAATTACTGTAAGTACATTGATAAAGTCTTGTATCGAACATAGGTTGGTACTCCTGTTAAGATCATGGGAATTTCCATTAGAAAGTAAATCAGTTAGCTTCTTGTGCATGGCCAACTTTATTTTCATTCCTACTGCTATATCCGGTTCCTGAGGACGTCTGTGCCCTTGTATCGGCGAAAAGGTATGACAGCAACAATTACTATTTGCCCATCCAATCCACTGACCACATAATTAACTCTGAACTTAACCTAGAATAGAGCGGTTCTTAACTTAAGTCGCAGAATCAAAACGTATAATATATAATAGCAACAGGTCTATTTTTGTGTAATATTCTCTCTCATGGTCTGGTTGAATGTTTCGTTCTTTACTAACGGCTCAAATGGAGTCGTCATTTGAAAAACTACGCTAAATACTGATTCATAACCACGGAATCATAGGAGTAAAATGAGTTTATACTGCATCAAATTTGGTTAAAATCACAACGACAACATTTCTCGAACTGTCTGTATAATTATTTTAAAAAAAAATTAAAGTTCCTGTCCGTCTAAAGCTTACCACCCTAACGTCTTCATTCTCATTCTGTTATTATCAAAAGGACGAGCGGGCAAAGCCTGCGAACCTTCCAACAACGTGATGTTTTTTATTTCCCCCTATTTAAAATGTCTCTCACTTCTATCCTTGATTTCCTCTTTGCATGTGTACGTCTACTGTCCTCACCGAATCTCTCTCTCTTTTTCGGTTTCAAATCCGACAGTGCCAATTAAGTTGATAGAACCTTAACGATTATGTTCTCAGAAGGTTATTTTGTGTCAGGCTTTAAACCATATAATCATATTAACTTACACAGCCACACCTATATTCCATGTGTTCTATATGCCTATATTTTTATGATTAAGCAGCTCTGTTTCTATGCAGAGAATCAGAGGCTACTCTTATATCTAAGATAAACTTCATTCCTAGAAACAGACACATTTTTCTCACTAGTCGCTTGAAATTACGTGGGTGTGGTACTCCGAGAAACAATTACGTACGTACGGAAAACTTTCGTGGAACAAAACATCTTTAATGAAATCTCCGTTCTATAGCAAACGCTAATATTAGCTTTGTCGATGTTTTCTCGTCATTTTTTTTCCCTACCGAATGTTCAGATAACTTTAAAAAGACGTATTCGTATTCTTTCAATACTCGTTTCATCTGTATTTTTCAATGATATGTGACTTTGCAAGTTGAAATAGCGTTGTAAACGAACTTTAGAAACATACAGAACAGACTCAGACATTTGGTATGATAACCTTTAGGATATGACTCAACCGAATCACCACGGATAAACCACTTTGTTTGTTTCACAATTTGAAATCCATTCTGCACCCCTCCTCGAAATATAAGACAATTGCGTGTTCTGAAGTAAATACGGCGAAGTGTTGAAATAGGGTAACTATTGCATACTAAGCAATGAACGGGTTCGTTTACCGGGAAACACTTTTCTGAATTCAATTTTGAATTGTATTTACTGTGTCGCTAAATGTTTCCCAGTAACATTAACATTTTAAAATTAAAACCACAGAAGTTACGTAGAACTTTTTAAAATTCTTAGTCTACAGTAGGAATTGTGTCAGAGATGTATCGACTCATTAATCATTCACGGCACGCAATTACACATCTGTGCTTTGTTTAACTTTTGCCGAAATAATACGATATCTCGCACCTGTCGTATCGATTGTTAGTTGTGGTTGGGGATTTCCATTTCGCTCTCCTCGTTTTCTGCTACGTCTTGGAGTCTTGCCGCGTGCTCCATTAAGTTTTGCTGTCGGTTTCTTTTTGAGACTTGTATTGTACCAGCGGCTATTAGTTTATCTCTGGGGCGACAAAGAATCAAATTTAGATTGAATCTACTTCCGTTATAATCTGCGAAACGTGACAGGAAAATTACTCACTTGGGTCTTCTGTACTCATAGGTGGGGTAATCTCGAAAGAAAACCATGTTTATTTCAAGTCAGCCATGAGACGTAATTGTAATCGAAGGAGCATTACTATGTCCTGAAGAATCCTCCATGGGACTTTATCCTGAGCCACAAGGATCTCCTCTTATTTCTACCAATCCAAATCTGTAATGAGTTCTGACATCATAAGAATTCTAAATGTCCATGTTATTTTTTATTTTGCTTGTAGATGGTACCAGAATGTCCAAGTGTTATGCTCTGTGTACAGGCCTAATTATATAAAATTATTATTCTAATTATCTAAAGGATTAATGGCTTTGAAATTAATTATTAACCAAAACAGGCCAAAGGGCCTAATCAATGACAGAAGGAGAATAATTATGAATATAACGTGGAATACATTGGGGCATATTGACAATTTTGCAGACAACACTCTGAAATAAAATCTTTTCGAATTTAATATTTAAAGAGTTCTGGGTTCAATCTCGACCACTGTCAATATATCGAAAATATTAACAATATGAGCAAGATTATGAGAGCCAATTGTCTCGGAGTTGAAGTAGGACCAGTGCCCGAAACGTCGTGTATATTAAGCCTTGGACAGTGTCCAGAATAATTACGGTATAAATAATTAACCAAATTCACAGTCATTACTGGAAGTATTCTAATTGGTAAAGCCTTTTCATACACTGAACATTAACATACCTGTTTTATGTAAGAAATACAAGCAGCGATACCTTTTAATGTCGGTCCATAACAACCTAGTATATAAGCTATCATTCATTTGGGGGAGAGGGGGGGGAGCATAGCCTGTAGCCCAAACAATTGTAATTTATGTCGAAGAACTTGATTGTGTCAACTTGTCACGGTTACTGAAGGACGCAGTATCGCATTGTCCGACAAAACACACATTCCTTCAAGACATTTCATGAGTGCAACATAACGACCTACCTGGCATACTGCACCTTCAGTTTGTGATTGAAACAGCCTCTTCGCTAATGAATACGAGGAACCGCAAAAAAGATAGCTTTTCGTAGGTAATACGTGACTCTTGAAAGTCATCACGTTTTGCTACAAACCAGCACTTTAATTTTTCCAACCAGGTATTATACTACAGAGTAGCCTTTAACAGAAGGCGAGAAATATATTACACAAAATTTTTCTCGCTGAATTTGTGGATGACCGTTAATTTCTGGGACGTGACATATGAATATTATTTTGTTATTTGTGGTTTATTTAAAGGCATTGTCAGTAGTTCTGGCTGCAGCGTTGATTAACAAGCAATGAATTGGAATGAAGCGGCCGTGGCCTAATTCAAGGTACTGCACCAATATTATTTAGGTGGTATAGCTCAGTCAGTGGTGTCTGACTGTCGACACGATCACCAGGGACTCGATGCCCGATAGGGGTAAGAGATTTTTCATACAGCCTCTGCATCCAGAACAGCTCTGGGGTCCACCCAGCATCCTATATAATGGGTACTAAGGGGGTTCCTTTCTGTGGGCGGGAGGTAAAACACCCCCAAATGCCTCCATGGCATGTTGGGAGAGAGCTTCACTTTACAACCAACATTTGCTTGGAAGGACTCGGTATAAGTATAAAAATTGTAACGTATCAGAAATGTATACAAAACCTTCAATGAAAATTTAACTGAGATTTATTAAAATATAACAAAACTAAAGTATGAATTCCTCACTGAATGGTACCTGCACCTTGTCGTGGTGGTGGGGCTTGAGTACCTCAGTGACCCCAAGAGCTACTGGTAGGGCCTCCCTAGCCAGATTGGTCGAGGGGGAGAGGTCAGACTAAGACAGGTACCCTGGTCCTCCAGATTGGGGGTTGGTCGCAAGGCAAACAACCTTGCACCGTAAAAAGGAAGATGTTTCGAAACCTCGATCAAAGCCTCGGACAGACGGACCTAACAGAGGACCAAATGGAAGAGGAGAATTGAGGAGGCAATGGACCGAACACGGACCGGAGAGCAATAGAAGAAGAAAGTATGATGACGCTTTCCTCTAGCAAGAAATAAAACTGCCTGCTATGAACAATTTTTAATAAAGACACAAGTTTTTACAATTTTATACAGTATATTTAAATAAGAATAACATTATTCACACACTACTAATCCCTGTTTTTTCAACCTGTTCAAGTAAAATCTGAAGATTCGTATCAAACAGTTCACATCGGATTGGCATTTCCAGCGAGTAAAATGGATTCTTCAGAGCATAATCTGCATACAGTTCATAAATTCTTTTCAACAGTACATCCATTCCACCTTGGTTTGGTTCAACCACAACTATGAACTTTACTCCTGGAATAGAAGAAAACAAATCTCTTGAAACAATTTTTTATTGAAAGTAATATATATATTACTACATGTCTTGTGCGTGGGAACGGAATTATAAACGATTAAAATGCGGTTCCAGCTCATTTTTCAGAAAACTGTAACGCAGTGATACAGCATTCACGTAACATATTAATTATTATACCACTATATACATCTATAAAGACCTGTCTGGGTATGACTATCAAATATGATGAAAATATGCTAATTGTTCTTGTGCTACACGAGTGTTTAGAATGCTGATACTGCAAATAATGCTCCAGCCATACATTCTCCACATCTGTTAGCCACTTAACAAAATCCAGTTGCAGCTAGTCTTGTATGTTTCTTGTAAATATTTTTATATTCACCCTAAATTTGAATGCAGTAGGCTCTGTGACATAATATACCTGTAAGAGTCTGAAAACAGTGCAGCTTGAATGTGTCTGCTTCTAAAACCTCTATACCAGAACTTCTAGGCTCTGGGCTTAACTGGCTCGCAATTGCAAAAAGTGGGTAGAACATGCTAGCTAGAAATATCTTCTCATTGGTCGTCATCTTAGGACGTTCAAATTTTAAATTCAGAGGAAATAATTCTTGAGTTTTCAGAACATCAAACACATCCCTTCCATCATCCAGCTGTTGTCCTGTCACTGGAATTCCATTTACTGCAGTCAGAACATGACCAACTAAAACAAGAAAACACGTCATACACAAAACTAGCGACATTGTCTTATACTGCATTTAGTAATAACAAGTCTTGCATGAAATTATACCTTTCATACAGATATTCCCATTACAAAATATATATATATAACATTCGTGTACTTATGTGAAATCATTTCCAAATTAGTATAATTACTTTTAAGTTCCTGGGTGCAAAAACACACAGTGTTCTTGTCTACAGAATCCCATATTTTATACAAAATTTGCACATAAAACATTTATTTCTCTAAATTCTACAACTTTTTAAACCAATGAATATTTTATTTACCATTTTAGAGTTATATGCAACAGTAACTGACTTTTATTAGTGCACATGACTTTTACATTCATTACCTGTCAGATTTTGAAGGAGCTGACAGTAAGACAGGGTAGATGGACCTGTTAGCAGCCCAAGTCAGGCCATCACAACTATACCCAAGGCAGAACAGAATTCAAAATGTGAATGTTGGAACTCCAGAAGTGGGAATAGAATTTACTGGTCAAATAATTTTACCACAAGAATTTGAACTTTATATATTATCAGGTTATGTTCTGAAGGTTGTAGAATAGTAGCAGCAGTTTCATGTAACATGCCCTTTCTACAGAAGATGTTGTAAAATATAAAAAGGAAGTACATAAAATGTTATCTTTACTAACCTAAGAAAGAAATACAATTTATTTCATACCTTAGAATTCTCACAACATAACCTAAAATTAACTGCATTGAAAGTACTGGCATTTTAAATTTCGCTCTACATAATAAGCTATGCTCTGTCAAAAAATAATTTCAGCATATACCTTCACATACCCATTATCCCATCTCTTTGTCCAAAAGCAACTACAACTTTTTTGTTTTCACATTGCAATTGTATGTCTAGTGGAAAACTGAAGGTTTTCTCTGTTTCAATCTTTGTAATATTATGATCATGATTAAAAATCAGTCCACCGGATTTTGATACAATGTATACTCCATATATAACCATCACTATTTTCACCTCTTAAGGCAAATATCAAAAACTGACAAATTTCCTATCTTTCATTCACTTATATTATTAAAATCAGCGATTTTCCATTTATCTTATTATCTGTGATGCATCAGCTGCTAGCTTCGACTATCGATAATAACTTTAAAGATGTTGTATTTTAAACCAACTAGTAATTTAATATCCAATTTAATATTCAATGATGTATATGTATTATTATATAATTAATATACGTTAATCATACAATCAAATTGAAAGACAACTTTTTAATATGACACAGATTTACAAGCTTCTGACTTGGTAACGACAAATCGATACGAACTAATATCGATAGAAAACAAAATATAATATGGCAATATTTGCGACAAATGCAAGTTAGGGTAGAGAGAATATAACCATAAATGGATAGTTTAACAGTGAGTTGCATGATCTGGTTGGACTCTGTAGGTTATCAGATTCGATATTTGTGATGTACTTGGAAGTTCTGTTATAATTTCAATGTTAGACTTACTTGCTGATTGTACAACGAAGTTTGTTTTACAAGTGGAATGAATCATGGCTATTAGTGTTGAAGTTATCCAATAATTATTTCTATTTGTATGATTCACAGGATTATTAATAGCACTTCTGTATAATTTGTTTATTCGATATAATTTTTTTGACTAGCAATGTTACACATGTTTAGTTTTAAATTCTTATCTTTTGTGTACGCTTCTGCCTTGTTTAGTATTCATATGTTCAGAAATCAACACTGCAGAAACACTTCTCGTTAATATAATGTGATGCAGAGTTTAAACGACTGTCGTTAACATCCTTTTATTCTGAGTTTGTAATGATTATCATAAACACTTTTATTCCGAGTTTTTAATTGGCCTAATATTATAAGATGTATTTTCTTACATTTGATAATTTAAATGCAAATCAGTGACGTTCTCAACTGTTACTGACCGTTCTTCTTGAGGATTTCTAGTATGTGCTATTATTTCACAAGAAGGACTCTTTCAGGCAATTATTTGTGCTGTTCTTCGTGGTTTTGGAGATAGTTTGAAGGGAACTGTGACAATATTTTACCTGGACAAAAATATTAAGAAGAAGGCAGTATATAGTTCTCCAAACAAGGATCACAATACTGCTAGTCGAAGAAAAGAACTGCATCGAGAAACATCAAGATCAGTGCGAGAAGAGTATGTAGTCATTTTGTAGTAATTTTCAATGCAACTGTACTAGGATAAAATTTCTTAAAAGTGTAGAATTATGGTTTGTACATGTTATTCTTATTTTTAGAGAACCAAAAGTTTTGAAGAGGACTTTACAGTGTTGTGCGCTAAATGGTGGAGTATTCTGGTGCAGCCTCTTGGTCTTTGAGTGTGGTCTCCTACCGCTGTTGAAGTATCTCCTTACAATCTTGTTTGGCCACTCTTCAAGTACAGGAAAATCTCTTTGGTCATGGATGAAACTTTTCCTGTCTTGGACATTTGGTGCCTTTTGGGTGCTTCCATTGTTTCTGCTTAGCAAAATTGTGAATAGCCTGTGGTTCCAGGTAATTATAAGTGCTTGTTCCAAATATATGTGTGTGTGTGCGTGCGCTACAGTTGTTATATTGTCTTTTAATGAGAAAGTGAGCCTTTATGATGCAATGTTAAATTTAGTGATTTGTGATATCATTAGATTGCAGACAACTTTTTAAAAGATGTAACTCCCAGAAAGTATGGTGTGTGTGACTCAGTGTATGTTAGGAATCAGAAGAACAATTTTCCAGAACAGTTGCTAGTTGGGAATGTTATTAAGGTAAAACATTTCTATTAGTGTCTTATCAGTGTCATCTGTTGAATATTCATTGACATTAATTCATACTTAATTTTTATGTTTGCTGTTTGTGATGCAGGACATTGCTGATTCAGCATACCGATACAGCAGAGGTAGGCCACAGCTTCTGTCGAGTTTCAGCAAGCTGATAGCAGACACACTGTTTAGTGTCTTGGTTCAGGCTTTGTTCCTTGTGCAGGTAAAGAATTGCACTTTTGATGGGGAAATCCATTGCTTGACACATTCTTGACCTTATTATCCTCTGATGAAGTGGTATATGCTTGGTGTCATACAAGTACATATTTTGTAACTCACTGTGTGGGTATTTATTTTATTTTGGGTTAGGTTTGGTAAGCTTTGTTTGTAAGATTGTGCATTGTCACATATCAAAGATTGCATATCGTAATATCACACATTATATTCAAAATTTGTAGTGACCTGTATCAATTGCTTCAGTGTACTGCCTACATTGATACAGAGGAGCATATTTGCTACTGATGGAATGCTTTGATTTCAGAGTACACTCGTTAGTATGGTGCCTATTGTGTTTCTTGGAGATGCACTGTGCCTTGTGCACATGTGTTTGCTCTACTCTTTATACTCCTTTGAGTACAAATGGTTCAACATGGGATGGGAACTGCACAGGCGGCTGACATTCATTGAAAGCAATTGGCCATACTTCATAGGTTTTGGATTGCCTTTAGCTGTTCTGACAGCTCTTCCCAGTTCATTTTTCAACAGGTAAGTGTCATAGTAAAAAAAGCGCTGAGCTTATGACAAAGGGAGTTTTGGTGCCTTGCAGGAGTTTATATCTTATTAAATTTGACCTGGGTGTGGTTAAAATGTCACTATAATTGTGTTGTGCGTTCTTTTACAGTGGGTGTGTATTTTCCATTCTATTTCCATTGTTCATAATAAGTGGAAATGAGGCTGATCCTGTGACTGGAGTCTGGTGAGTTAATGTAACATTTTGTTTATTTTTGTATTGGTATTTGTGCAAGTTTTAATAATTCATTCGTAGGGTACAACCATGATGTAATATAATTTATAAAATTCATTCTAACAATTACACATCTTAAAATTAACATTTTCAATTGAGTCTTTAGCTCTATAAGTATATGTATCACTATACTTCACTTGGTTTTAAAAGAACATTAAAGCACTTAGTTTATTTAGTTGCTTATCATGGTGCATGAAAAAGAATTAGTAATACAGTGTACTCTTACATCTCACACATGCATGAGGTGTTATGGTTTCTTTTGACGTAAATACGTCTATATTGAAGGGTCATTCCGCAAAAAAGTGTAAGGAAAATGTGTAAAACATGGTTACTTAGGAAATATCAACAATTTGTAAATATGGACCATTGTCGTCGGTAATGTGTAAGATCCGTATTAACAAATCGACAACAATGTGTAAATATGGACCGACAACAATGGTTAGCTTGTGTGCATTGTTATGTTACCTAGGAAATGTCATCTGTTTACTTGGCATTGTTGTGTTACATTACTGCCGTCAACAATCCGCTTTCATAACAAGATGGATGACATTGAAGATAACATTACATTACTTTACTTTACATTACATTACATTGACGTAAATATATTTTAAATACAGAGACGTATTTACGTCAAATTCTCCGGAACCGTGGTTCCACTATAACTTTTTTAACCATGTTTATTCATCAGTTGCACGTAAACTTGTGTTTTGCACCAGCATTCAATGTTTCTAGTGCAATTTGTACAAATTGCTTAATTCTCAGAATGTGAATGACAGTCATGGAAATTATATTGTTGCTTCTTTAATTTCAGTGACTACCCTCTGCAGTTGTTTTCACCTGTTATTGCAATTTCAAATGCACTTTTTAATCGGACAATCAGGCCAAGAGCAATAGAACCCTCTAATGTGCGCAGGTGATGACTGTATATTGCGCAATACTCGGAGAATGTGACTTTGGAAGAAAACTTTGTAACACAGGGACTGTGTGTTTGAATTAATTTCTATGTGAAAAGTTTAAATGTAGTTTTGAAACTACATGCCATGAACAGAATGTAATGGTTGAGTTAGTGATAAACACAATTTTACAGTACCACAGCCTGTGCAGAGCAGTGATTGCCCCATCTGTGTAGTTGTGTTCTAGTATGTGACACATCTTGAAGACAGTCATCAATTAATGATTTTATTCTTGATTATAAAACAGCCATTTTTTTTTATAATTTTGTAATCTCCCATCACTGTTGTGGGTGTATGTGGATAAACTTCATTTGTACATAATGAAAACAATGAAAAACATTTCCAGCTATAGTTAATATGAAAATATGGCAGACATATACATACTAGTAATATGCTATTATTACTTATTAATGAAGTATGGGGTTTACAAGAAGCCCATAATCTAATCACAAGTTCCTAAATGTTGTAAATGTAAATCTAGGTATATAAGAAACATTTTAATACCAGCAGTTGGGCTTTCAAACTTGTTTGATTATCATTCACAAGTAATAATTATATCCATGCTGCCTTATAAGTTGTAGCAATAAGTGAAAAACACTTTTCTTTCTGCTTTTGGTGAATTGAATACAAGTACCGAAATTAGAAAGATGTGGGTGTGAAGATTAGGAGAACAGTCAAAAGAAATGGCAATGCATAGTTCTGCAAACATATTCATGTTTCTTATTTTTATTTTTTTTGGTTAGAAGAAATATTTGAAGATGAGAAGTTCAGGAAGTGGAAGTAAGTTATTTGCTTGACCAGATTATTTTAACTGATAAAGCTAAAATAATTTGTATTACAGTCTACAGTGATCAGTCCATAAATGTTGGATGAATGACATAGTTCTGTTCCAGGCCTAGTATTTCATTCACATTTCTTGATAAACTTGTTTGGAGACTTTTTCTTAGTCTCCAGCACCGGTTTATCCAGATGATCTTGAATGTTTTTATCCCCCTACAAGTATATGTAGAACACCATATGAGAAAGCACAGAGGAAGGTTGCGATCTTCTTGATTATATGTTAAACTGTCTTTGCATTACTTGAAAATCATCTTGAGTGATTGGCTGTGTGAAAGTTAAAAACTGACTCATGGTCATTACCACACAATCGTGATGATGGAGATAATAGATATCTGAAACATCAGATTTCAGTACATTCATTTCATGTTTTGCTGCTTCAGAGTTCCACTTTTGCAATGTTTCATTGGTGACATGTTTAAACTGGCAGCAGTTGCAGCTTCCTTTAGTCTGATGTGGAAATGTCATTAAATTTTAGTGATTAAAAAAAAACTTTTTGGTTGATTTAACCCTACAATGTAAAAACAGCTGTCCCGCTACACACCATGTAGGTCATTTGGGGGGAGTGGAGGTGTAGCTCCTACTCTTTCTTGACCTCAGCACTAGATGGGGATGAGTGGTCAGTATAACTCCCAGCCATGCTTTACCCCCGGGAAAGGACCCTGGTACCCATTGGATAGGAGGCTGGGTGGGCCCCAGAGCCGGTGTGGATGCAGAGGCTAGCGGAAACCCTACAATGTACAATATTGAAAATCATGCTTTTTTGTTGATGCTTCTCGCCTCTTTATAGGTCCTAAGATGATACTGTGTCATTTAAATATTGACTGGCTATAGAAAAAAGGAATAAAAGAAATAATAATGTCCTGTTATGTTATGCTTGGTCAATTTGCTTTTCATTAATTGTGACCCAAGATAGAAAAGAAACTCTGCTTCTATTCCTTTAGTGCATGATCTTGTCATCTTATTATTTAATATAGTACTTGATAAATTTGTAAATGAAATGAAGCAGGTAAAGGTGCGAGGAAGATTTAGATGTAAGTTTGAATGCACTTGTTCACATTTTGTGTCCAGGCTTTTTGTAGTGATGGGCATGATATAAGAAAGAGGAAACTGAAAACTATAATTTGCTTAAGTATGATTCAGAGAAAGGGTAAAATGAATATTCATTTAAAGTGGAAATGTCATCATCAGAAGAAGATGAACCATTTTTAGGCAGCTCCCTATTGCTTAGTCTCTGCTACTTGACTTGGGATTTCTTTCTTTGTATTTAAAGAAATATTATAAATATAAGAGCAGTAATCCAGAGACCTGATATTAATGTTGCTGATTTTGGGAACTTGCTCTGAAATCTTGATAACATTAACAATCATGTTTTATTTACATAAAACAGAGTAGTTATTCCAATTTAATCCTGTGTTAAGAGAAGTCTTCACTCACGTATTTATTTCTTTATACCCCCACATGTTGTTTTATTGTGAAATAGTTTTACTTGATTGTTTAATTCAATGATGTGGGCAGAAATTAACATGTTTGCGCTGAGTTTGGTTTGTTATTAATTAACTTGAAAATATATCTCATTTAGTTAGTGACAATATTTAAATGATTGGGTAAATGGGGCAAACTTCTTGCATTGTAGTTATTTGCTTTATTTTATTTTTATTCTATTTTTATCCATGATATAGTTCTTACATTATTCTTGGACAAATCATTAATAGTGCCATGCATGTAAAAATAATGTTTCAGTGTCTCTGAACAGTTAACCAGGCTTATGGTCAATGTACTGCACTTAGTTTGGATAAGATTAATTAATTACATCTATATGTCAGACTAAAAGTATTAGAGCAGCATTTATTACCGTGTACCTCAAACAATGCTAAAACATTTCTCATAAAACACTAAGTTTGGGGTGCTGTGAATAAACCTAAATGTTAGTTTTAAGTTTCTTAATCATTTGTGGTCTGCTGGTTGCTTTGTTGCTCAGCTGTAATGTTCTTAGTTGGGATCCTAATAACATGATATTGAAGTAATTTCTTCACATCCAAAAACATAGACAGCAGTATTGTAAATTATAATGGCTCTGTTTAATTTTCAATAATCTTAATGCATTTTGAAGCGTATGGGTTAGGAAACTGAAAAAGAAATCTGAAATGGAAAACATTATTTCAAAGGAAGTTCTAGAGCTAATGACACATAATTTGTAAGTAAACTGATTATAGTATATTGGCTATTACAGTGCTTTAAATTGGAGAATGCGTAAAGCATTTATGAATTTGAGAAAGGTACAAACAAACCCCATGTTTTCCACTTTCCGTGTTCTGTAGAGTGCAAGCAAATCTTCACTCTCTTGAGGACTGTAAGCTTCTGATATGTACAGGGGACTGATTACACCAAGTGCCAGTTAATTTTCTTCTTTGTCTTGAGGTTCTCACCAAAAGCTTGTATGTTATTTTGAGAGGAAAGAAACTCACTCTGGCAGTGTTTTTTGGCCCCTTAAAGATCACTCAAAATTTTCAGGTTTTTATCATAAAATCTGAACAGTATTTATCTAATACATTGTTGAAGTTACTGTGTCTATAAACAAAGATATATTTTGTGTCCATTTTTATCAGAAAGGAAATTTTTTGATGCTAGTATTTTTTATGACATTTTCAGATGAAGCTTTGAATTAATGCAGTTTATACAAGTAAAGTTTATTGTACAAATCTTAAATATAGACTGATATATATCGTGCCCACCACTCTGCATGTCAGTACACTGCTGATATGCAGTGAAAACAATTTCATTATGGCTACAAAATTGAAAGGTTTTATATGCATGAAGGATATACATGTAAATGTCTTGAAACAGGATTTCAGTTTAGCTTGTTATATGTATGTGTGAAATGAAGGCAAATTAGAGTAAAGCACTGAGTTTAAAATATTGTTAATAAAATATAAGAACTAAGATAAATCATTTTACCATAAATCATATTCTTCTTGAGAAAAGTCATTGACTGAATTTTGATGTATGGTAGATTATATATATTGAACTAAAGACTACTTGCTAAACAGAGTTTCAGTATGTTTGATTATGGTATTTATACTGACATAAACAGATATTAGTGTATATGAAGAGAGTACGAGTAAGCAGTAGTATACGTAATTATTTGGCTCTCTTGGATATTGTATGTAAAATAGTAGTGTCATTTGCTAATCAGTAGTGAACAGGTACTTCAATTATACTTTGAGAAGTAACATTTACAGTTGCAGATTTTTCACCCACAAACACATAAAACGATTTGAACTGTACAGCAGATTTAAAGCAAATTGAATTGAAAATGGATTGCCTTAAATCATCAATTTTCAATGTTTCATGGTCTTAATATATGTGTACTGAACTGATTACGTTGTGTAGAATGAAATGCTTGTCTGTGAATTACTTGCTGTGAAAAAAGAAAGTGTGACTTGCCTAATATTTTAGAGCTCTGCTCGAGTTAAATTTTTGAATCAACCTTCTGCAGTCAGCAACATAATAAGACATATTGTACTTCAGTGCAGTACTGTTATGGGTTTACAGCACTGTAATGGTTATTTTAGTGCAAATGTGTAAAATACTGTATTTTCTTAACTTCAAATGGTTTTCATTCATGTATCAAATATCACTTATGAAGACATATTAGTTACAAATTTAGCATGAATCAGTTAACTGTGTGTAATGTTTACTGCAGTGCAGTATAAAGAACATCTGTTTGTAACTTTCATTAGGAAAAAGGGGAAAATGTTGGTATCACATGGGTTTAAGACTTTTCTGGCCTGTTAATGACATAACATAGTTTTAGCAATTCACCTTATTTTTACCGTAGGATTCTGTAACACTTGTTTAAAGAACTTGCATTGTGCACACTGAATTTTGTTAGATTTTATGCCACATTGAGGTCTGTGTGATGCAATACTGGTAAGTAAGCAATAGTTTCCTTCTTATTTTGATAATATTAAACACATGGTAGCTTGGTTTACACTTCAGTTTTGTAGCTGAAATATGGTTCTGAGCAATGCAATGTATGTACAGATTATAGTATCACATTTCCTAGTTAAGAATCCATTCTTAATCTTTGTTGTTTTGGCATACTTTCTGACTTATTGGGTGTGCTCATGAATATATGAGAGAATGCTTTCAACAAACAGTTAAATGTATTCATGGCTACAATTTAAGATGTAATTTTAGTTGATTTTGATATAAAGATATTTTGACTCAGTTTGACGTCTTCCTACTCGCAGAGTGCTACATATAAACTTTATACTTTGTTGTTTTACTTCACAGGAGCCATCTCCTCTCTTGCATTGAAGTTCTGATATACATTATTATGGATGGCTTCTTGGGCAGATCATGAAAACAAGCTTTGAAGAAAGCACCAAAATGAGGTTTGATATTTTAATAATTAAATATATGGGAGCCATAGCTAGATGGCCTTCCATAATACATAGTGCAAAGTTAACAGTCAATTCAAATGACAGAAAAAATATTATACAGGCACAAATATTGACTGCATCAGTACTTGTTTTGCTAGTCACTGCCACCTATTATTATTATTAACTAGAGCAGAGCGCTCCTTTCGGAGCTCCGGGGGGGGGGGGGGGGGGGGGGGGGGGGGTTGGTCAAGTTTTCAAAACGCAACCAACCTTAAAATCTTGAGTAAGACACTAAACTAACTCCCCTTCGGCATTGTTGTGTTGGTACAACACAACAATGCCGAGTAAACAAATGGTTGTTTGATGACGTGTGTTCTATTATAACCAACCAATTTGATTGTTGTGTTCTATTATAACCAATTTGATTGTTGTGTTGTATTATAACCAACCAATTTGTAGCCATTTGTTTACTCGCCATTGTTGTGTTGTGCTGGGCATTGTTGTGTTCCACAGCAATGCCGAGTAAACAAATATTTCTTGACATTGTTGATGACGTCATTTTTTGACGACAATGGGGAATCAGAAATTTTTATAGTATTAGGGCAGAACGCTCCTTTCGGAGCTCCTCGGAGGGGCTGGTCAAGTTTTTAAAAAGCAACCAACCACTTTGGGGGGGGGGGTTGCATTTTAAAATCTTGTGTAAGAAACTAAACTAAACCCCCCCGAATGGAGGGTTAAACCACTTGACGTTTTAAAATCTTAAGTAAGACACTAAATTCGGCATTGTTGTGGAACACAACAATGCCGAGTTAGTTTATAGTTGACATTGTTGATGACGTCATTTTTTGACGACGAGGAATCACAAATTTTTATAGTAAGATGTCTAATATGCTTGAGCTGTGTTGTTTATGAAAATACATCCAACAATTCAGCAAACACTGCATTGAGTTTACCTTGAAGATTGCAACTACAGTGTATGCTGAAATGTTTAGGAGTACCAACAGATGCAGCTCAAACCCAAAATCTGATCTTATACAATGTTGCATCATTGCCACCATGCATCTGATGTACTACTTATTCTGGCATATTGATTATGAACTCATATACATGACAAATTTGGATTCACATAAGCTATGTGCCTTATTCTACATTCCTGTGATGAAATTTATCTCAGTTTTTCATTTAAATTCTTATAATAATTTCACTGGTGGACATTATTCTTTCATTGTGAATTAAATAACACACATGAGATCAGTGCAAAGAGAAGGTACAATTTTTTTGGCAAGCATCCCACTTACCAGTTGGATAGTTACTTTTCTGCATTCTGAATAAATTTTGGATGATACCCATAAGGTGGTTGAGTCCAAGGTTTGATTCCAGACTAAGCCATAACAGTTACAGCCAGAGCTCCAGTTACTTAACCTCTTTATAGGAAAAGTTGGAACTTATTTTTAAAATACTTATGTTTCCAGTTTGATGTGTGACCAATGGATCTAAAACCCTTTGAAGGGGTCACAGTGCTGCATTTATTTTTACAACTTATTAAGATTAATATGCATGATTCTTGTGAATGACCCCACCCACCCCAGGGTGTTCCACAAAATGTAATGACACTTCCTGGATATAATTATATTTCTTTATTAATCATATAACACTTCACAATATTGCAGGGAATCTAGATTTTCTCATTGATTTCACTGTAATGATACATAAAAATACACATAAGAAACTCGTGTAGTTTTCCTTTAAATAAACAGAACCACTTTTGAGAGTTGTAGTTAGGAATTACCATGTTCTAGTAAAAATGCTATTTTAAATATACTTGGCTGTTCTGATCATATCAAGTATATGAACTTTTACGTCAATTAAGACATAAGCAGATCTCGAAGAGTGGCACTGGAATTACTCAGCAGTTGATCTGAAGGTTCCTCTTTTATCACTGCCACCATATGTGATTTACTGACAGCAATACTACGCTGTAGAGCATCAAAACTTAATGAAGCATCATTCTCTTCCATTAGAGATTCTCCTGATCGGTTGACCTGGAAAAATTATTAAAACATGTAATGAATCATGTAACACTAGCGAACATGCCAGAATATTGTTATACTATGCATACACTCAAAAACCTGTTTTCTTTCTTTAAATGATCACCTCAAATTTACTCCATTTATAGGAGGAACATTTCCTGGTTCCAGGTGAACTCTGAATCAGATTCTGAATGGTGGGATGAGAGAATCCAAAGAATTCTGGTCCGCGTCCTTTTGTGTTAACAACATCTACACTGAAAGCATGATTGATGCGCTGTAGAAGCTTAGAGTGACACTCATTGGCTGAATTACCCACAATGGGTGTATCCAAGTCACTGTCTGCTGCAATCTCGAAGCTAGAAGCAAAGACACGCCAGAATATGAAAAACATCAGCATGCCAGATGTACATAATATTGCTTACAATTATGAAATACCAGAAAATTTTCAACACCTTTCAGACTGTGCAGAAGGAATATGAACTGAAACATTTGCTACATACCTAGGTGCAGTTCCTCCATCCAGAATTTTACAAGTGTATACACATTTTTTTTCTGGGTCTTTAAGGCTACCATATACTCGGGTGGAGCAGAATCCTACTGGGAAAATGAGATCTTCACTGTGGTAATCAGGTCTGTCTGACACAACCTGCACAATAATACAGGCAGATTGGAACCAATGTAAATTGATCCTTTACAATGTTCCCCTTTGTTTTTAAAGCACTAACCATATTACCTTTTGACAACTTAACTAAACTGGTATTATGCAGTATGTTTATTGTAAGATGATTCAAAATAAAATCTTGTTCTCACCTCTCCCAGGCTATGTACTGTTAATCCTCCGAGCGCAATCGGGAAAACAGGACGACCAGTTATATCAAGAGGAATTGGCTGTACTATTTTCTTTGCTTTTGCTGTGCTACCTTTTTTCAATTTTGGATTAATTTTGTGGCTTTCTGTGAAAGAAAAACATTATTTCTCTCAGATATAAAGTGGCATGTAAGTTACATTACTGAGATTATTTTTTAACATATACTGCAGTTTGGGTTTCAATCAACATCAACTACAGATTACTCTGACTTTCTAGTTATAATTTTTAGACTATGTGGAGTTATTTATACCTGGAGTTTCAGGCATACATCTTTTCTTAGCAGATGATTTTTTGGCTGAAGAACTTGTGTCGGATGTAGCTGAAGGTGAGCTGAGCCCTGCTGTTGGAAGTTTTGGGGTGTGGATTTGCAGCTGATTGTCTGTTTCTGTAAATACAGTCCAAAATTTGTTAGTTGTTACAAGTAATATGAGTTTCATTTGGGCTTTCATTTTGTATCATTTAGTCTTTATATTCTGACATGTTTTGGAAAGTAGTCATATTTGGAAAATACTAGAAACACAGTTGAAGAAACATATCCCTAGAACAAAATATGCTATAATACACTAATTTATAGACATGTGTACACTCTTAATAATTAATTAACAATTATACAGTATATTTACAAATAGTTAAAATTACACTACACAAAAAATATGTTCATTACCCATTTAATATACCACACTTTTCAACTTAACCACATATACACAGAATAGAATATATTTATATTTGTATTGTGTGTGTATTACAAGTAATATTCTCAGCTTAGTACTCTGAAGTATCTATGGAATGTAAAATAAATTAAATTCTGTGCATAGAAGGTGTTTCAGTAATGAAAATAAATTATGTGGATAATATTAACCATTTGTAAACCTAATTACAAATTAGCAAAATGACCCCTGCTTGATATATGACTGAAGAAGATTAACTGGGCTTGGTTACTGTACCTGCAATTGCCTGAAGATTATATAGTTTCTTGAGCAAAAACCTCTTTTCTTCCTTCACAATGAGAATCTTTTTTTGCACCAGAGAAACTTGGTCACAAAGAGCTGCATTTTCCTATGGAGACGTGCATCACACTTCATAAGTGTCAATCACCAAGAATTTGCTAGAGTACTTTAATAAACGAAAATGTCTACTACTTTACTGAAAATAATATATAGTCTTGGTTACAGACCCACTTTTATTACCCTACTACCGATATAAAATATTACATAGTGGAAAATGATAAAAAGTATCTCAATATTGTGGTCATTTGAACCTTTTAACAAAAAACAATTATAATTTAGTGAATGTAATTGTTGAAAGCCGAACACATTAGTACTTACAAAAACTAAGTCATTGATTGTTCTTTTAGTTTTTTTATACTTCTTTTTATATTTTCTATTAACGGCAGATACTAATCCACCAGCTGAGTTTTGTAAGTATCCATATCCATCAGAAAACATATAGGCCATCTTCGTAGACAGAAGTTTTGCTGTAAAAAGAAATAAAATGAATCGCACATTGGAAGCCTGTGACAGGATTACCAACACCAGCTACTTGCACAAACAAGGATGGTGACCCTGCAACCATGCTATTATGGCCGCGCTATTTTAATTTATAATATTCTCACGAGCGTGATTTCGGTCGCGGGTTTCTAGATTGTGACTCCGTATTGCCCTGTAAATGCTTACCAACATATCAGAGGAACGTGTCATCTTCAACTTCAGTCTAATGTAAGTCTTTTAATAACTTAATCTTCATCGTGATGAAAGTTCCGTGCCTTTTGGGTGCTTCCATTGTTTCTGCATAGCAAATTATGAATAGCTTGTGGTTCCAGGTAATTATAAGTGCTTGTTCCAAATATATACATGTTCTACATGCTACTGTTGTTATATTGTCTTTTAATGAGAAAATGAGCCTTTATGATGCAATGTTAAATTTAGTGAACATGGATGTCTGTGATGTGTGATATCATTAGACTACAGACAACTTTTTAAAAGATGTAAGTCCCAGAAAGTTTTGTGTGTGTGACTCAGTGTATGTTAGGAATCAGAAGAACAATTTTCTAGAACAGTTGCAAGTGGGAATGATATTAAGGTAAAACATTTCTATTAGTGTCTTATCAGTGTCACCTGTTGAATATTCACTGACATTAATTCATACTTAATTTTTATGTTTGCTGTTTGTGATGCAGGACATTGCTGATTCAGCATACCGATACAGCAGAGGTAGGCCACAGCTTCTGTCGAGTTTCAGCAAGCTGATAGCAGACACACTGTTTAGTGTCTTGGTTCAGGCTTTGTTCCTTGTGCAGGTAAAGAATTGCACTTTTGATGGGGAAATCCATTGCTTGACACATTCTTGACCTTATTATCCTCTGATGAAGTGGTATGTGCTTGGTGTCATACAAGTACATATTTTGTAACTCACTGTGTGGGTATTTATTTTATTTTGGGTTAGGTTTGGTAAGCTTTGTTTGTAAGATTGTTTATTTTTGTATTGGTATTTGTGCAAGTTTTAACAAGTCATTCGTACAGTGCAACCATGATGTAGTGATAATTTATAAAATTCACTCTAACAATTCTTCTTCTTCTTGTAGTGTTATAACCCTATGTGGGTCTTAGCTTGTTCGACGAGTTTTTTACATTCTGTCCTATCATTCACAATTCTTCTCCATCCCCTCACTCCCATCGTCCTTACATCCTCCTCCACGTCACCTATCCATCGTTTCCTTGGTCTCCATTCCATCACTCTTCTAGTTACCCTGTTTCCTTCCATTCTTGCAACATGGCCAAGCCAGGCTAACCTTTTGCTTTTGATCAGCCTTATGATATCTGCTCCCTGTATGATATAATTACACATCTTAAAATTAACATTTTCAATTGAGTCAGTGCAAAGAGAAGGTACATTCTTTTGGCAAGCATCCCACTTACCAGTTGGATAGTTACTTTTCTGCATTCTAAATAAATTTTGGATGATACCCTTCAGCTAGTTGAGTCCAAGGTTTGATTCCATACTAAGCCATAACAGTTACAGCTAGAGCTCCAGTTACTTTGAGCGGACTACATCCGGCTCTGCAGTTGTGACGGCGAAACTTCAAAAGGGGTGCGCATGCATGTGGGGAGGTTAGGCTGGTATAGGAGTGGGGGAACCAATGTGAGCTGAACTCTCGCCAGCACACGGGACACTCTGGCTGCAGTTACAGATCCTCTCGGCAACGTCCTTCCAGCTGGGCACCCTCTTCGAGGCGACTTTGGTTGGTATTGGTTTTCACGTTGTGGTTGCCCGTCCAGACAAGTATTGATTTCGTTGTGTTTGTGGGCGAGGCAACCACCATGTGTTTGTCAAAGCCGGGGAGGCAACTGCAGGGTTGCCGAGAGTGAGCCGAGTCGTGGAGTTTGTTTTGTTGTTATATGTTTGTCAGTAGTAAGGCAATATATGACCCTGTGTACTGTACAGTACATGTATCATAATTTGTTTTAAGACAGTAAATGGTTTTATTTTTCAATTGTACTTTGCTGTGTTTTGAGTACACCCTCTTCAGGAGTGTGGGCAAAGCGAACCTACGACATATAGAACTGAATACCTCCTCCCCCTTTCAACTGTTGTTGAGAAGGGGAGAGCCGATCAACTTAATTGAATTAACCTCTTTATAGGAATAACTTTTCAAACAGTAAATGGCATACAGTCAAGTCGTATAGCGTGAATATCAATGTTAAAGTTGGAACTTATTTTTAAAATACTTATGTTTCCAGTTTGATGTGTGACCAATGGATCTAAAACCCTTTGAAGGGGTCACAGTGCTGCATTTATTTTTACAACTTATTAAGTTCAATATGCATGATTCTTGTGAATGCCCCCACCCACCCCAGGATGTTCCACAAAACGTAATGCCACTTCCTGGATATAATTATATTTCTTTATTAATCATATAACACTTCACAATATTGCAGGGAATCTAGATTTTCTCATTGATTTCACTGTAATGATACATAAAAATACACATAAGAAACTTGTAGTTTTCCTTTAAATAAACAGAACCACTTTTGAGAGTTGTAGTTAGGAATTACCATGTTCTAGTACAAATGCTATTTTAAAAATACTTGGCTGTTCTGATCATATCGAGTATATGAACTTTTACGTCAATTAAGACATAAGCAGATCTCGAAGAGTGGCACTGGAATTACTCAGCAGTTGATCTGAAGGTTCCTCTTTTATCACTGCCACAATATGTGATTTACTGACAGCAATACTACGCTGTAGAGCATCAAAACTTAATGAAGCATCATTCTCTTCCATTAGAGATTCTCCTGATCGGTTGACCTGGAAAAATTATTAAAACATGTAGTGAATC
This sequence comes from Zootermopsis nevadensis, assembly GCF_977971745.1. Classification (NCBI taxonomy): domain Eukaryota; kingdom Metazoa; phylum Arthropoda; class Insecta; order Blattodea; family Termopsidae; genus Zootermopsis; species Zootermopsis nevadensis. The sequence continues at coordinate 4,133,492 of NW_028259143.1, forward strand.
ATGTAACACTAGCGAACATGCCAGAATATTGTTATACTATGCATACACTCAAAAACCTGTTTTCTTTCTTTAAATGATCACCTCAAATTTACTCCATTTATAGGAGGAACATTTCCTGGTTCCAGGTGAACTCTGAATCAGATTCTGAATGGTGGGATGAGAGAATCCAAAGAATTCTGGTCCGCGTCCTTTTGTGTTAACAACATCTACACTGAAAGCATGATTGATGCGCTGTAGAAGCTTAGAGTGACACTCATTGGCTGAATTACCCACAATGGGTGTATCCAAGTCACTGTCTGCTGCAATCTCGAAGCTAGAAGCAAAGACACGCCAGAATATGAAAAACATCAGCATGCCAGATGTACATAATATTGCTTACAATTATGAAATAACAGAAAATTTTCAACACCTTTCAGACTGTGCAGAAGGAATATGAACTGAAACATTTGCTACATACCTAGGTGCAGTTCCTCCATCCAGAATTTTGCAAGTGTATACACATTTTTTTTCTGGGTCTTTAAGGCTACCATATACCCGGGTGGAGCAGAATCCTACTGGGAAAATGAGATCTTCACTGTGGTAATCAGGTCTGTCTGACACAACCTGCACAATAATACAGGCAGATTGGAACCAATATAAATTGATCCTTTACAATGTTCCCCTTTGTTTTTGAAGCACTGGTACTATCTGCTGGTGCCTTGATGACTCTATGACAGCTTTACTTGAGCTCCATTAGCCATCATTATTTTGAGAGTTCCTACTGGGCCTTCTCAGCTTCCATGGTGGTAACCTACTTGATGGTACCATGGGCCATGGCTTATATGCTGGGGTTAGACAAACATACTAAGAAGGGCACTGGAATTACGATTTAAAGAAAGGAGGCATGTGTGATGACCCAAAACAAGATGGTTGAGCCAGGAATTTGAACTTGATAATAGCCACATTGGACAAAAAGATGTTTTTCTATCAAATGGGCAGTGAATTGAGTGTGTGAAAAGTGACAAGAAAAAACCAAGAATCAATGTAACATACCAGAATGCTACTACATGCCTGGCCAAATCTGTAATATGAAAAGATCGTGGTACACATTCCCTTTCCAAAGGATAACCATGTGCACTCATAATATACTTATATGGAATTCAAGTCATACTATCTAGTTGGGTAGTCTTAAACTGGCTAGTAGCACCAATTGTCACAGTTCTATCCACTTCTGCTTCTTTGGTAATCATTTGAAATAAATTGATTTTATCATGAAAATATGTAAGTAAATTATTTTTCAAATTCTCCTAACCATATTACCTTTTGACAACTTAACTAAACTGGTATTATGCAGTATGTTTATTGTAAGATGATTCAAAATAAAATCTTGTTCTCACCTCTCCCAGGCTATGTACCGTTAATCCTCCGAGCGCAATCGGGAAAACAGGACGACCAGTTATATCAAGAGGAATTGGCTTAATTTTGTGGCTTTCTGTGAAAGAAACAAACATATCCCTAGAACAAAATATGCTACAATATACTAATTTATAGACTTGTGTACACTCTTAATAATTAATTAACAATTATACAGTACATTTACAAACAGTTAAAATTACACTACACAAAAAATACGTTCATTACCCATTTAATATATCACACTTGTCAACTTAACCACATATACACAGAATAGAATATATTTATATTTGTATTGTGTGTGTATTACAAGCAATATTATCATCAGATTATTCCTGTGAAGTATCTATGGTATGTAAAATAAATTACAATTCTGTGCATAGAAGGTGTTTCAGTAATGAAAATAAATTATGTGTATAATATCAACCATTTGTAAACCCAATTACAGATTAGCAAATTGACCTCTGCTTGATATATTTGACTGAAGAGGATTAACTGGGCTTGGTTACTGTACCTGCAATATCCTGAAGATCATGTAGTTTCTCGCGATAAAACATCGTTTCTTCCTTCACAATGAGTATCTTTTTTTTCATCAGAAAAACTTCGTCACAAAGAGCTGCTGTTTCCTATGGAGACGTGCATCACACTTGATAAGTGTCAATCACCAAGAATTTGCTAGAGTACTTTAATAAATGAAAATGTCTACTACTTTACTGAAAATTATATATGGTTTTCGTTACAGTACCACTTTTATTACCCTACTACCGATATAAAATATTACATAGTGGAAAATGATAAAAAGTAACTCAGTCTTGTGGTCATTTGCACCTTTTAACAAAAAACGATTATAATTTAATGAATGTAATTGTTGAAAGCCGAACACACTAGTACTTACAAAAACTAAGTCACTGAGTGTTCTTTTACACTTCTTTTTATATTTCCTGTTAACGGCAGGTACTGATCCACCAGCTGAGTTTTGTAAATATCCATTTCCATCAGGAAACTCATACGCCATCTTCGTAGACAGAAGTTTTGCAGTAAAAAGAAATAAAATGAATCGCACATTAGAAGCCTGTGACAGCATTACCAACACCAGCTTTTTGCACAAACAAGGATGGTGACCCTGCAACCGTGCTATTATGGCCGCGCTATTTTAATTTATAATATTCTCACGAGCGTGATTTCGGTCGCGGGTTTCTAGATTGTGACTCCGTATTGCCCTGTAAATGCTTACCAACATCTCAGAGGAACGTGTCATCTTCAACTTCAGTCTAATGTAAGTCTTTTAATAACTTAATCTTCATCGTGTTGTAAGTTCCGTAATAACGCCGTATTAGTTTCCATTTTGAATGCTGCACAAACAACAAGGAACATATCAACTTGTAATTAACAAAAGTTTAGACACATTGATACAAGTTGTAAGTTACATATCAAAAAGTATACGTACGCATTTATAATAGAGCATGGCCCAAAGTTTTTCTAAAAAAATACAGAATTTAGGTTTAAGTTTCTTGTTCACAGATGGCACGGTAGGTTTCTCCGGATTAGACTTTGATCCGTGGGGGATGGTGGACGAACAAAATCAACTCTCGTATGAAATTCTTGGGATTCGTGATCCCTGTTCATTTGGCCATGCAGATCCTTTAGCAGAAGGGACAGGGGTAGAATCTGGAGATGAAGACAGACAGTATGCGATGCCAATATCTAAATATAGAAGCTCCCAGTAGAAGTTGGCTGTGCGTGGTCTAGACTCCCAACCACCTCCCATATTCTACTACTCATCCGCAGTTTTCTTTTAGCCTTTGTGGGATTCACATCACTTACCCATCACTAGACTTAGGTAAGTAGTAGCCCGTATTAACCAGCTATTCTGTCTCTCCAGATTGTACGCTGCCACCAAACGTGTTCCATATTGCATCGGACGTGCAACAGGAAAGTGAACTTGAGTTTAAGACAGTGGTTTCTAGGTGTGATTTAAATTTAAGAAAGTTTTTGAAAGGCAGCACATTATGTTAAATTAGGCTGTTTACAGATTCACATGCATATCTATGATTGACCGTCTGACACGCCCCTGTTTTACTGTTGTAGGCCTATATTGTTGAACTGCGTTAGAAGTGCCCCAGTTAACGCCATGCGCTTAAATAGCTCCTCTCACCAAACGGGATTTTTGACATCATATAATCCATAGCGTCTAGGAAAAGGTTGTATATGATTGGCAGGTGTTCAAGCTAAAGAGTTCACATGGTTCCAAGTCACATTATTGTTTCTCCCTAACCCACCTTTCTAAGTGAAATTAAATGGATGAGACTGAGAATCGTATTGGCGACTCAATTAGGTTATTGTATTTTACACATAATATACACGTCCTTGAATATTATTTTATGTCAGAAGTTGTGAAAATTATATCTGATCTTTGTTGATATAAAATATAAATTTGTTGTGAATATTTTTAAATTCCTAGTTTACAAAATTGAACGTTTAGTTTGTTTATTTATTTATTTTACACTACTGAAAATGTTCCAGCGGGTTATCTTTTTCATGTCGAGGACAATTTCCCCTAACTCCGAGCACAGCTCGCGGGTCACTTGCGTCCTTTAAACAGCTCAGACAGACTTAAGTTCATTATTTGACGATTTATATCTTCATAAAATGATAAATTATGGTTGAATTCAGGATATGATTCGATGGGTTGATCTTCGAATGCGGATATAAGGATGATTAATAATGTGATAATACGGTAAGACTCGTCCTCGGGTTGAGAATGGAGAAGACGGTCTCCAGATGTGAACGGTAGCTGCAAATATATTAAATACGCAGGTGGACCGCCGATAAGGGGTTATTCTTCAGCTTGGGGGTTGGGTAGGGAGTTAACAACAGATTCTTTGTATAGCGATGAAGCACAGAGGAAAGTTTACGTTTTAAGAGGAGAAGATGTGGCTAAAAATCTCTTTTAAGTGCTATTTTTTATATAAATAGGATAATTACGTGTACTGATCAAAATTAATGTGATGGGTAGAATTATAATGTTGAATATTGTGATAATGGTAAGCATTATTTTCAGAATAGTGAAATCTATTCCTGAAGAGTTCACTGTTGAAGTGATCTCAGCTTTTAATCCTTTAGCCCACTGTGAAACATGTTTTAACATGCGATTTGTCGTCACGCATTTAAAAAATGCTTCGATAGTAACGACAGAAGAGAAAATTCTTACGCAGTCTGATCGTTATCCACAAATGTCGTACATTTTCTACAACCATTTATCTCTATTTGAAATCGAACACATATAAAGATGTTTCTGAGATGTTGTCGAATCCGCCGTCAGTTTATTTGTTGCTGGCCGCGTTTGGACATAGACTACAGACGCAATTTTACGTATCGTATCTTTTATTACTGGCGCCCTGAGGCGTCTGCTTGGGGGTGTAATCAATATTGTTTCAGTTTGACGTTTCAAGAGCTTCTCGCCCCGGTCTTAGAACATATTAGTTAAAGTGGACAGGGATGATAAACTCAGTTTGTATTCCGTACAGTTAACCTACACGTTGAAGAAACATTGTTTATCAATGTTGCGACTATGAGCCAGGTATATTTAAATCCATATCAGTGAAGTCAAGAACTCTATGGACAAAATAAATGTATTTGGTTTTATTTAACCCTTAAAAACACAGTAATAAGAATTTGTGGCATCTGCTTTAACATCTAATAACTCCCTATTTGTCTTGGTTTTTTATTAGGACAAAGTAATTTAAGTAAGTAAATTATACTTTTTACTAAGGAAATAAATAAATGTTATAGATGTAGGATTTGAGGTTTTCACGGCGGTGCTTGATGCCTCTACCTGTGAAACGTCGGTAAACCTCTACCAGACAACACGGCGCAACAACCCAGAAGACAGCCATCTTCAAGAGTTATAGAGTTAATTTTCCTCAAGGTCGTACCTTTGTTGCTTGCTTTTGTGAATCAAGCCCGTGTTGAAAACAGCCTTTAGCACAGCTAGTCGAAAACCACTTCTACAGATCCCCTCCGTCTTGCCAAATGACAAATCTCAGGGCGGTAAAAATAGAAGAGCAACGTATAGGTTGACGGAATGTATTTCTGAATTTTATCGGTGGTACTACTTCGGGTCCTGACTGCAAATACAGCTGTTCACCAGGAAGCAGAGCAGACACCACGAAAAAGTTCACGCTTCCTGTAAAGAGCAGAGTGCCACCCTTTCAAAATACTTTAACTTTCAGTAATTCCACGCTTTGCCCAAAGGGTGTTTTTATGGGTCCCTTATGATTTTTAAAGTAAATAACGATTATTTCTAATGGAGAAAGACCAGAAGAGACTGAGAAATACAGTATAAAATTAAAAAAAGACAATTTTTTTAATAAAAACCTTTGAGTCGGAATAGTTTAATCTAATCCATGAAGTTTATGATGATTACTTAATGTTTTATGATTGAAGTTGCTGGGGCCGACTAATTATGCGTTGTATTTCGGATGTTATTAAGAATATACCTCGTTATTCCTCTGCGCATATTTTGGAACAGCAGTCACTGCTTTTGGCTTCCAAACTCAATCCTTTAAAACCGAGAGAGAGAGAGAGAGAGAGAGAGAGAGAGAGAGAGAGAGAGAGAGAGAGGAAATTGGTAGGGGAGAAGTGAGAGACACTTCGATATCTGGGGGGGGGGGAGAAAGAGCATCTTATAGCTAGAAGGTCCCCAGGCAATGCCCGCTCGTCCTTCTGTTAAGGATAAAGTAAGAGTGAAGGCGTTAGTGTGATGATTGGCATAAGAGATGGAATTTTGAAATTTTTGTATTAGAGAAAGCTGAGGCTATTGATTTGGAGGTTTAGTACATAATTTAGAAGTTCCTACTGAGGGGTGGGGGGGTAAATTTTGACGGCGTTAAGGGGAGGTAAATTTTGATTAATTTAAGTCGGGAGGGCTGCATGAGAAGCTTGCAGTGGCAACTTGGAACTTGGGAACCATCTTAGCATTTGCTTGAAGACAGAGGAAAACCAAGGAAAACCTGTGTCGAGATGGCCGGTCGCAGGACCTTCCGGATGCGCACTGACTACTAGCCAGCGGTCCGGCAGACAAACCGAGTCTCGCCTAAATAATATTTAAGAATTCAGTCCGTACCGCAAAGAAAACACAACACTTGACCGTTGAAAAGATTGAATGTTTAATGATGTTTAAGGAAATAATCCCTATTTGCTCTGAGAAACATACGAAACACTTTAAAATGTATTATAACGTTCCTACTTTAGCAGGCGGGACGAACAGTTACCACTAGGCTTTAAAGCGTTAATAATGTTGTTGAAATGGTTTACGTTGAAGGCATTTTCAATTCCTCTGGTTTCATAAACGAAATTTTGGCTAACAAATCATGGTGCCTGCTGTAAAGTGATTAAGATACGTAGCTAAAGTAACATGACCAAATCACATTCACATCTCCACTCCGCCTATAGTAAAGTAATGTCTGATATTGGCGTGTTTTTAATTTCGATACTTTAAATTCCGTTTTATTTTATGAATAATTAAAAGTGCGCTAAAAACTGATCAGGCAATAATCCGGTCTGCAATTTATGTATTTGGCTGCATAAGTGAGAAACGAGGAAATAACTTAAAAAAAAAAACATCCTAATATATATAAACGTGACTGATTTCAAATTCTAAACCGCTGGGAATTATTGATCTCAGAATGTCGTAAAATATTACTTAAATAAAAAAAAATAATAAAAAGAACAACAACTAAAGACGTTTTCTGTTTTATTCTGATTGGCTAGGGTGGTTAGACACGTCTCTAATGTTACTTGAGGACATTAAAATCTCCAGGGCTTGCATTTTAACAAGAAAGGATTCGCTCATCTTGTACGTACGTGTATGCAGTCTGGCGAGTGTGTCACTGCTCTTTGCGGGATCCCTATTCAGCCAGCAATCTAAAAATGAATTTCAGAACTAGGACGATGCTGTTAAATTTGGACTCAAAGAAGCGCCGATTTTCCGTAGGAACACCACAAGAAAGTAAACAGAATTAAATGCTTGAAATGAAAGCTGCATTTGCGTAATGGAAATTTCCCGCTCTGGTTGCTGTCGTAATGCGTCATGACAGTGGCATGCTGTAATATATGTCTGTCATCTACGACTCTTATTAAAGCAGCAACATATTTGATTTATTTGTTTATTTGGCTGCGCTCTCAATAGCTCGATGCATATAATTGAATTATAGGAAAATTAAATGAATGATGAAACAGTAGGATATTTAGCAAAACAGTCGTGGCCTAATTTGAGGTACTATAATGACATTTTCTTGGACGCACCGAGGAAAACCACGAAAATTTCGTGATAGACTATATCTACGCCGAGGTTTAAACACGGAACTTTCTGAACAAGAAGCACGACTACAAACGCGACTTTCGGAGCACGTCACGTGTATGGACTGTTACAGAGACCTGGATGTAGAATGGTTTTAAAATTGATCTTGTAAAATGAATTATGGAGATATGAAATTCATTTCTTCCCCATAATAGAATGGAATTCCTTCTTCAGGCGAATATTGTTATGTGTTCGGGCTCTGCCATTGAAATTTCTGGTAAAATTTTGGTTGTCCTGTACAGCCTAGAAACCGCTTGCTAAGAGAAGCGACTCTCTTGTTTCAGCAGGAGGACAGCAGTGGGAGCGGACTAGCGGTCTAGTAATGTCTGCCTGACAGCCGCCGACACGCGCGGGTTGACTCGTCTCAACCTTTACTTCGCGGTTGTGGGGCGGCAGGACCAGTAGTAGCAGAATGTCTGGCCAGCAGCCACCCCCACAACCCCCTCACAGAGGGGGCTGGGGTCGAATGCCACCCTCCCCGTCGCCGGTGCCTTTCCTCCCTGTTTCACCATACGCACCCTCTCCGCCGCCGATCATGTCGGCTCGAAGGCTCCCGGGTTCTCCAGTGCCTCCGATGGCAATGCCTTCTATGTCTCCCTTGTTCGGATGCCCTTCTCCTGCCAGACTGCCTTCTCGAATGGCCGCGCCAGGAACTCCGTACATTCCGTGTCCGCGGCCACGATGGCCGTCGCCCTTGCCACCTGGAGTACCGCTCCCACCAGGACCGCGTCCTTACCGCCTCACGCCTGTACAGGTTAGCGACATCGACGAGTGCCCTCTGATGCGATGTTGTCTCGTGTGTTTGAAAATATATTCACATTTCGTTTATTTACTCAGAGTCCAACGCCCGTGATTTGTCCATCGCCGGAATATTTCTACTCGCCATATCCCGAGCCGGAGTACGTTGGAGTACCCCTGGAACCTCCAGGTCCCCCTCTGGAGTATGAGGACGCCACACAAGCAGGGCTGTCCACAGCGGCCATCATCGCCAGCCAATCGCAGGACTACGTCGACGAGAAGCTGGCTGAATACCAGGCGACCATCCATCAGCTGCAAGGTAGGACACGTCTTAACCATCTATTAGTTACGCTGCATTTAAATTCTTTTCTATCATTAGACTTAATTTATTGGAAGGAATTTTGACAGAAGAACTGGCAGTTAATCTCAGCAAGACTCGAAAGGTATACTCTTTGGAGTACACTAAAACTTCGTAGGCGTTCTTTATGCCTCATTACGGGCGATGACGTCATTATACCATCCAGTGGCATCGAAGGCAAAAATGATATCGAATATTATTGTTGCAACTTAGCTTATTGTTGTAAGAATGTTATGAAAGACGCGACGGCGAGACAGACATGGACTGGCCAATAACGTGTTATTTTTATTACGCCAAAGTTTAAAGAACACGAAACATGGACGTATTCGAAAACTGTCGGTCAATCAGTTTTGAATCTATCACTTACGAGACAACCTAATTGGTTTTGTAGATTTTAGTTCAATGTTAATCGCATTTAAAACATGTTTGATGAAAGAGAATTCTGAACGAATTTTTCGATAAGAAATCTAAAAGGAACTGGAGTACTGGGCAGAGAAAACGAAAAGAACGAGAGGTTAGGAAAGAATTCGCATAGAATAAAGGAAGAACGTATGACGCAATTGTAGAGGAGAAGTCAGAGACATTTTGGAAACGTTGAGCGACTACTAGCTTTCTCTTCAAGTTATCCAACCGAAGTACACTAAATCTTGTGCTTACGTAATTAATATTTGCTTTTACTATGATCTGAATTTATTGCGTATCATCAATATATTGACATATTTCACAACCAAAAAACAGACAGGTTATTATATCGTACGACATGAGAGAATCAGTTGAAGATCGTATTTTCAAAGCTCCTGACAGTCAGCCAAATTGGAGAAGGGTTTTGGCCACAGTTTAGCTCCATGTCGTGTGATCCTTCCAAAAATAGAGCAGTCATTTTCATCTGTTCAGGACTCCACGCAGATTGGCGCCTGTCTTGCATAATATCTTCTGTCCAGCGATCAGTGTAAATGTTATAATGCACACGGAAACAGAACCACTTGTGTTCTAACTTAAGATAAAAATCTTATTTATTTTTACTTGTCGTGTGTTCATGTTACCCTTTGACGCATCTAAAGCTTCAGATCACGATGGGATGGAACATCTTATGACGTTATCTTCATACTAAAACACGCTTGCTCACATAAATTAATGGGTCTGAGATTATCAGGATGCTGTGAGCGTTAAGTGTGTTTCCGAGCTTAGTAATTTTATTTATTTCGTGTTTTAGGCGAAAAAAACGTAATCCTTTTCCCTGTGAGTGTGGATCTCATTTCTCGGTCTTGGGACTGTAATTATTATTGATATAGTGGTCTAGCGGTTAGAACGCTGGCCTCGTAATCCGGCGGTGCCCGAATTTATAACTTGTGTTGGGCAAGGCCGTGGTCTAGGCAACACGGAGTTTTCTCCGGGGGCTCCTAACAATTACTCCATTCACACACAGAAGAAGGCAATGGCAAACCACTTCTGGATCATCTGCCAAGAACGTATATGAACAGGTCCCAGTCCGAGAAAAGGATGGAAGGATCCTGTTCATATGGACCTGTCGTCAGACAGAACACTAAATAATAATAATATAGTTACAACAATAGTTATGAAGTTGTGGCTTGAAACATCACTGAACCATCTGGAAAGCATGGAAATATGGCTGCATGTATTGAAAGCGGTCGGCTTAATGTTTCGGATATTATTTTATTCTCCTGTTTTTTCAAATTCGAAATATTTAACCAGCTTTCTACAAGGGGAATTAATTTTTGTATTTTTTTTACAACTAAGTCATAAAACTTAAAATAAATCGCTCTTCTCATTATTTTCAAGAAGTCATTGTTCATGGAACAGTTGCAAATTGCTTTATACAAGATTTACTCTGCACATAATACGCAGACAAGATTAAATATCCTTGTAGTCATTTGTTTGTTTGATTATGCGAATTATTTTGAACAAATGTTAAATGATCGGGCATTGAGGACTTAATCTGCAACAATAGTTGATGCTGTTCAGAGCAGACGACGTTGTTAACACGAGTTTCGTAATTTGTCCGACAGATGACACAAGCGGCCTCATTATTATGGTCCGTATATGGACTTTTGTATAGTATATCAAGGCAGCAGTATTGCCGGAATCTTGATAGAATTTGATCCAGAATATATTTATTTGTACGCAGAACCAAACGTCAATGTACCATATCCATTGGTCAGGGAATTAGTGAAGGAAAGAAGTTGTCTGTAAACTTTAAATAATTTTGACACCAAAGTTTCGGGGCAAAATGTCTAAGTTTGGAAACTGATAAAAATAAGTCATTAAGAAAAGCACTTTGCTTCTTTGGGAAGTTACGAATATTTGATGAAATGTCTAAAATAAGTAGTCCAGGCAAGTCATGGAGTTTCATACGGCAGTCGGGATGTGACATTTGCATTAGCTAAAGAGACAAGCTAATGAACGTGGGCGTTGTTACAAGATATGAATCATTAATATCATAATTTAATACAGGAACTTGTATATGTATCTCTGTACAATAATAATCAAACAGTAACTTAATTACACTCTCATCCACTCACTTGTAGGTCCCATTTGATAATGAAGGTGCTATGTAAGTTACATCTGTCATATATGGGTTTGTTCGTACTCTTTTAAGGTGGAACAGGGCTGTGTGAACCCCTGAGACATAGGGAGGCAACCGATTTGACGTGCTTTGGGAGTTCTGCCAATTACTGTTTTTTACCGTTCGATCTGGATCTATTTTGAGAAAGTCGTCTTAAACGTGTTTATATAAAAAAAGATAAAGTTATCCCACTACTCGCCATGTAGGTGCTTGGGGGGGGGGGGGGGAAAGGTTATATAGCTCCAACTCAGTCTTAACCTCGGCACTAGTCAGTTTCACGACCCGGCCACGTTTTACCCCCAGAGAAGGGACCACCTGGTGCCCGTTGGACAAGAGGTTGGGCGGGCCTCAGACTTAAACGTGGTTATTCTAACTGGAATTAAAGCGGAAAAATTGTCTTGTTCTTTAGCACTTAATCTGGAGCTGACAAGACGACTCTCAACTTGTCATGTTGGCCTATTCTCTTCCTGTCCGCTGAACGACACACCTCATTTAGCGTGAAAGCTTAATCGATTCTGAAGCACTAATCGAAATCTTTAATTTGTTTATACAAGTCTTCATGTAAAGCTATTGAATTGAGACGAATTTTAACGTGACAGTGAATTGATAATATAGGGGCGTTGTATCTGAAAGAATGAAAGAAATCGGGAAACAAAAGGAAATCCTAAACTTGTTTATGTAATTTAAAGGCTTATTTTGATAGTAGCAATACTATAAAATTTAATTAGAAAACATGGAGGTTAAGAAATCTTGCAAAATCTCGGAGGAAATGGAATATGGATCTTGAAGAACTGGGGTATTAGTGTATTCAGCTGTTTTCTGCCTCCACCATCAGGGTTATGAGCGGTAGTAAGCATCTCTAGAACGTCGGGCAGTATCTACCAGACTACACGGCGCGACATCCCAAAAGGCAGATATTTTCGTACTCGTCGCTGTGAGAAACTCATATCACAATAAAAATCGATCATTTCCCTGCACCGAATTAATAAACTGGAGTAAAGGAGAGCTGAACTTTAAACATTATTTAGATTAATTTCGGGCGTCGAAAGGTTAAAATTAAAGACCGGTAACTTGAGGACGATTCATCATAACACAATCAAATTACTAGTTAGTTAAGTAATTTTGAGTGGTCACGCCTGTCGAAAGAGATGAAGAACAAGGTGGAATACAATTGGCAAGACTCAGTAGTGACTTGCCAAGAATTATGAATGTGTGTGTGTGATGTGCCAAAGTTGTAATGTCACTGCAGATTTTATCATCAGGTCCCTTTAATAAATCCAAACTGTTTCTTGTACGTAGTTTTGCGGTACTCGAAGTCATTAACACCTCTACAAATATTTCTCTCCGTGACTATTGTTTATTTTCTGGGCAGCACGTGATATAGAACTCGGACAACGTTCTCTGACTTTCACAAGGACAAACAATGTTCTACGTTCTGACTTAAAATTGATCATCGAATCTTTTAATGAAATAAATGTTTGGGTACTACCTTTTTCCAGCATTGCTACGTTATTTAATTACTGATTTGGAAGTATTCAGAGTAAAGTAATTTCGTGTTATGGACGTGCTAAATTTCTCCTGACGTGTTGGTTATTTTGTATGTCCGAATGAGAGTCTAGTTTCTCTCAAACCGAGATATATGATTTAAAAGTTAACACGTCTTAATAAATCCTTCATGGCTGCCAGCGTCTCTTTCGCCAGCCTGGTAGACTATATTCTAGGTATAATTTTTTGTGGCTTCCAATATTTGATTATAGGGCTGAAATTTGGATGGCGAAGGGAAGACTTTGTGCGAACATCGTCATGAATATTTGGGTTTTATAAACGGCGGGAATTTATTAATCAGCTGAGCGAAAATTAAGTTACCAATAATTACTGCTGGATGGTGAGAAGACTGAATTAGATTCCAAGCGAGTGAAATACATGAACGAAGCGTGAGAAAAAATATAGAAGCGATGAGACAAAAATTATCGTATTTGAGAAGTATTTTAAAAATTGTTAATATTAACTGTCCAAGTCTGAGACCCTAATTCTGTTTGTTTATGGTGGGAAATTTTTAGACCCCCGCCCAACCCCCAAGCTGGAAGTCCACCCCTTGTCGGCTGTCAGCGACTGCCTATTCAATATCTTCGCAGCTGTCCTCCACACCTGAAGGCCGACTCCACACCCAGCCTGAGGTTACGTCATGCCGTGTTGACAAAGGGGCACACTTGATGTGGTAAACTGAAGAACTTAGGACATTTTTTTTTTCAAAGTGTTTCGAGGTATTTGAAATAACACTGTAGAAGAAATAATTGCGAATCTAACTACGCTGTACATCAGAACATTATATGTTAAACTGGTTATGATTTTGTGCAAATTCAACCTTATTTAACATAGACAAAAAAGGATAAATGCTTTATTTTTTAAAGTTATAATAAATTTGCTTCATAATAATAAAATGCAATTCTTTGCATCATGTGATCTCATCGAGGGCCGTGTCTGCCGCCCTAAATTCCATTTAGTCACGTAATTAATTCGTGTTAAGCTGGTTCCTCGGTTGTTTTATGAACAAGTCAGCTGAAGAGAATTTAAGTGAGCTCGCGTTTCCTTTTGCTTTGCAGATTCCGGATTAGTTCGTGAGACAGACATTCGGCTTGTAGCATAGTACATACCGTTTCTATTAACGTAAATGTGAGTGCATTTTCCAAGAACTGAAGAGGATTGAGTATACAAGCAAAGCTGTTCAGTTTTGTTGCATGACAGGGAGGAGCGTATTCTCGTAACTGCCTAATCGGGGGTATCGCTGCACGATCCTCCATCAAATTTTTTTGTAAGCTTAGATAATGTTTATTAAATTCCTGTGCTTTATTAAACAGAAGAATCGAACCTTGGTCATCCTGCCTGTGGCGTAGTCGATGCGCTGACTGAGATATCCCTGTCTATACGGATTTATTCACACTTCAAGAAATTAAAAACGTCTGTTCTCGTAAAATATGTTGTTGTATTTTGAAGTCTTGAGCATATTATATACCACCTGCTTTTAGTAACTCAAAATTTTACCCACAGAGTGTAGACTGTTAATTTGTTTTGCACGAATAAACAACGATTATTTCCCTACACAGAATTAACCAAGTTATATTATTGGTTGAGAAGTACTGTGTTCTCTTTGAGGCACGGACTGAATTCTTAAATTATTAAACGAGCTTCATGTATAAAAGGGCTTTAAATTTCATGACGTGAAATAACATTGGTAAAACATCAGATCAAAGAATTTAAATTGACTGATAACTTACATTGCTTAATGACGCTTTTGGAATTACATAAGTGATATACCGGGACAATGGGACGAGGTCTATTAATGATAAATTGAGAGAGATAGGGAAGGAAACTGCCGTGGACTGTTTCAGGGCGTTGGTTCTGTTTCACCAATTTGTTGGATAGATCGAGTGAAACCATGACAGACCTCACTAGGAGAGTTCGTAACCAGCAGAATATTTGAAGAGGGTATCTTATCCGGGATGTAAGTTGCCTCCACAAAATGTTGTCTGCGGAAAACCGTGAATCAGCACAGCCGATCCCAACTAAGATCAAAAAATGATTACGAAGCGAAGGGAAGATATCGCACACCACAAAGTTTGTTTCAGTTCGGCGTAGTTAGGGAGTTAGGGATGAAAGCATTTTTATTTATATCTCAAAATTTAGACCCTTACTCAACCGAACGATTTGGGGATAAACGTCAGAAACGAATAGGTACTTCAGCTCAATGAGACTTTGTTTCGCCACACTTTGTGATATAAAAGCATCAGCTATTGAAACTGTCTCAGCTCACTGAAGATGTGTAAGCAATGACGTTACTCCAGTGCGATGTTACGGCGAGAACAAGAATAACAAGTTTCTACAGAAGTCTGCTGAAGGCGGCCGATTCCATGAATTTTTCTACGTAATACGGGCGGGCGGAGCTCTTACTTAATTTGTGCTATCAGCTCGTTTACTGCAGCTTTAGACAGGAGGACACTTTAATGTTTCTATTTTATCACGACTGAGCACGAATCCTGTAAACTGGTTTCATTTATTTGAAAACATAGGAGGGCATGTATATATACCAGAGGCATTCTTTTCAGTCGCTTAGTTGTTCTGTCAGAGACGTATTGCACCTCGTAATTATATTTTCTAAATATTCTCAACGTTTTTGTGCTGTCTGACTAAACGTTTCTCAGTTTTAAACGTATGAGAACTTCTTTTATTGCCGAATAAAAATTACATTACATAATATATTCTTACGTAATGTTCCAAAATTATGAATTTGATAATAAGCCCGATTTGTCAACATCGCTAATATCAAAGCGTGATCTTGAAGATGATTTTTAACTAGTTATTTTAGTCGAGTTTCACTTCATATAATGTCATGAATTGACATTTGATTTCACATATTCTTTAGACCAAGGGTTCTCAACCCTCGGTCTGCCGACATGTTTCATGGGGCCCGCGTACATTTTTGTGTCACTTTGTATGTTTTAAAATCAAGTACTAGGATGCGTCTTACTTGTGAGTGCTTGGAGGAGCGTAGGCGAATCGCAAACACAGATATTGAACATAATAATAAAAGATCGATAAATCGGGATCATTGTCATATGTTTCACTTTTGACTGATTTTGTTAAGAAAATAACTGAATAACAGGTTGAAACTCTTGGAATAAGCATCTTTTTAATAAATTTCCGTAAGATTTTAATACATTACCCTATTTACATCACAGACGCCTGAAAATCGTTAAAAAAGGAAGAATGTGAAGGCAGGTGTTAATCTTTTAAGAAACCCTGATCTAGATTGAATGATCGTATGGAATATTCCATGTAATCTGCTGGAATGCGTTGCAATTATTTAACCGTAAAGTTTTGTAATAAATTTTGAAACACTGATATTTCCATAATTTGTTTTCTAGCCTTCTCCTGCAACGAATAAGTCCTATTTTAAAACAACGATAACTGTACTGGCAGTTGTGCTATTATTAGAACTTATAAAAAACAGACAGTACATAAATTAAAATATCCACATATCTAAAAAAATTATAAAGACAGTTGATGAATTTTGAAAACTGAATTTGAAGTAAAATGTGTTTAACCCACATCGAAGGTAATTTATAAAATATTTCAAATAATTTAAATGATCGTTAATTAGGTAGTTGAGTTTGACTCCGCCATCGAGTAAAGTCGAGTTGAAATCAGCGTTATTTTTAGTTTGTGAGCGGCGAACACGCGCGTAGGCAGTGGACTAGTGGCCGGCAGTTACAAGCCTGCGGTCTGTCTATTACTGTCGGTGAAAATGCAGACTTAGATTATCTGCTCTTTAAATGAGTCGATATAATCGACAAGCATTTCAGTTTCCTTTTGTGACAACCGAGGACAACTACGAAATTTATTGGGATTGAAGATGGCTGTCTTCTGGGCTGTGGCGTCGTGTAGTCTGGCAGAAGGTTATCGACGTTTCAGTGGTCCTTGCTGCCTCCATCATAAGGCCGATTCTCAGCTGTATCGCCGTTTTCGTCCGTGGCTTTAATAGATTACTTAGTTTCGTGAATGTATTTTCGGATTATTTCAAGAGTTCTGTGGAATTCGCGGGGGTTACGTTCATGCTACGTAGAAAACACGTAAAACGGGGAACGTGTAACATGCTTATGTATTTTCAGACTCATACCCCATGAGGTGTTTTAATTTATAGTACCCGAACTCAGAATTATGGGGGATTGAGTGAAACCGCGCGCAACTCGGTTGGCAGAAGCGGGCAGATTTTACGTGGCCACGGATGTGATATTGGATACTCATTGTGATACTGAAATAGAACCGAGCAATGCGAAAGCGCGTATAACGAAAGTCACATGTAGTTGTAAATTTAAAGCGATATTTTTGAAAGTGAGACAGATCCGACCTCCTTTCTAGTCCAACTGTGAAGGAAAAGTGACCCTGAACCCTTTTTCGACGTCCACGTCACTTCTGTTATATCGGGATAATTTGTAACTGTCGTGAGAAGCTATAAATTTGTTTGGGAGTTGCACCCACACACTAATGCAACTTCTTCTATTCCGATATTGAAGGAGCGTGGATGAACGAACCTTTTTCAGACAACGTACTCATTATATCTCTCACGAAACGTGCGATTTTGCGCATACCCTAACGCGGTCATCATCCCACCTATTCTGACTAATATTTTTCGTGGTTTTCCTCAGTACATCCATGAAAATACCAAGATAGTGCATTATCCCACGACCGTTTCCTTTCGTATCCTTCCCAACTTATTTATTGACCGTAGACGGTATAGTCTGAGATACCGACGGTCGCTGATGTCGAATGACTTTCGAGCGAAGTGTTTGAACTCCTTGGTTTGAAGGAAGATTAATTAATTACACACTCCTTTTGATTTGTTGATGAATTTCTAATGCATACAAGTAAGAAATAATGTTTATTGATGTTTTATTGTATTTATATGATGTAAGTGGGAAGTATAATTATCTACTGTATGTAATGGGTGGATTTATTTTCAACCCTTCGTTTGTATTACGAGGTGCGATCGGAAAGTTTCAAGACTGTGTCAATAGAGGGCGAACCGGATGTAGTACGAGCTTCTGCCGCTAGGGCGTGCGGCCTACATTCATAGTGAATCAGTGTGCCAGCCGGCATCATCGAATTAGCATTTGTTTCTTAGTTACGGGCGTTTTGGTAGTGCATTACACCGACCCTCCTGCGATTTCGGAATGGCGTGTGCATCAAATTTTGCCAAAGACTCGCCAAAACGGCTACGGAAACCTATGAAATGCTAAAGCAAGCATTTGGGGAGTCCGCAATGGGTCGTGCACAAACTTTTGTGTGGCATTCACGTTTTAAAAATGGCCGAACCTCTGTCGATGATTTTATAGGCGCAGTCTTGAAACTTTCCGATCGCACCTCGTATGTAAAATTTTATAATTGTATAATTGGTACTTGTAATATGGGAAAAAGTATTTATTATGAATTATTCCACATCCTATAGTCATCTGACTAACATTTGGATCCATGAAATGTGCTAAAGATATATGTGTGACGTTCGTATGTATTAATGATTTCATCTGTAAGGGACTGGTGTGTATGTAGCTACTCTACTCTACTAGACTTGTCTTTCCCGCTGTTATTATGATGACAGATGTGACGACTCCACGTGTCATTTTGCACTAGACATTTACATATACTACCGTCTCGGCTGACCTATTTCCTGCACCTGGAAAGCCATGTATGGACAGTGACTTTTATAATTTAATGGCGACTGCAGTGTATTTCAGGTCTATTTATAGACCTTACAACATGAAAGATTACGTCATGAACTCTTTTTTTGCTGCTCGAATGATGTTTGAACAGCTTAGCGTAATTTTAACAAAGTTTGAACATTGTATTGGAAAAAGTGAGTGATTAATGTCCACATCAAAGTCGATATATCGACATTCATTTGCAAATTGTGCAATTTACGTTCTCATAATGAATATAACACAGAAACTTGAAAAAAAAATTGGCATTCAAGTTCTTACGGCAGAGAGTATAACGTTCCCCCTTTATTGATTATCAGGTCATCAGGGCGATCGCCCTTGTAATGGAGGTGGAAAGAACATCTGATACGTCAGTATACGGCGCAACTTAAAAGATTTTCAGTATGATGTCCTCCAGATACTGGCATCCTTTCGACGATGCGAAGAATTAATGTCAGGGCTGTTTCCAAAATGGCTGAATGGTCTGGATTTATGTTATTATTTATTTAGTGTTCTGTGTGACGACAGGTCCATATGAACAGGATCCTTCCATCCTTTTCTCGGACTGGGACCTGTTCATATACGTTCTTGGCAGATGATCCAGAAGTGGTTTGCCATTGCCTTCTTCTGTGTGTGAATGGAGTAATTGTTGGGATGCCACGGAGAAACCGGGGAAGCCCCCGGAGGAAAACTCCGTGTTGCCTAGACCACGGCCTTGCCTAACAGAAGTTATAAATTCGGGCACCGCCGGGAATTGAACCCGAGACCCCAGGATTACAAGGCCAGCGTTCTAACCGCTAGACCACCGTGTAAGGTGGATTTATGTAAGCAGACTTAATTCTGTCTTCTGCGTTTTTATTCATATTCCAAAGTTTTACAATCCTAATAGTAATTGGATTATCAAAACGAGAAGGACGGAAATGCATCGTAATAAATTTACTAATAACAAGAGATTCCTTCTCTGTCTCTCATGACCGGTCGGTCTGTTCTTGTAGGTTCTCACACGCAAGATATCGGCTTATCAAGGCCTTCGATCGAAAGAGAACAGTGCAATAAGGTTCTAAAATTTGTTGACTGTGATGTATTATCATTGTTAAGGCACAATCTTTGAACATAATGCATTTCATATCTTCTAAAATTTAAAATTATAAAAAAAACTACCACGTTTCAAATATCTCAATTGCAAAGATCAACAGGTTAATACAGTTTATTGGAAATAATAACATTTTATTGTGAAAATCGTACAAAACTTGTGTGGACACAATGTAGAATTATTGATTATTAAAGGAGGTGATACAAACGGTTACCATTAGGCTTTAAAGGGTTAAGACATGGATACTTACAAATAACACGTTTTATTAAATACATTGTGTTGTAACTAGAAGTTTAATTTTATTCAGACCAGATGGTTTCTTTGAACAGCGACGCACTCTTAAGTTTTATCATATGTGATCGGAGTAATATTGTAATATCCGGTCCAAATAGAGTCTTGGTATTTGCCTTAGAAGCGTAAATATACAGTCCCAAATAACTCGAAACCCACCTACTGGCATGCGACGGAAGTATTCTGCGTTGTGACGAAGTCGTTTGCCGGTAGTTTGCTCGCTGGTCCTGTGGCGGTGGCCCACTTGGATAGATACGATTTAGTATGTGGTGCACGGAGCACAGAACTCGTTTGGACCCAAGAAATGTCGTCCCAAGGAATGAAGAAATGAATATTAGCAAGAACGTGACCAGTTCCAACCCCAGTTTATTTTTATCTATAGCATTAGCATGCCGAGCTGTGCGACATTTTCTAAAACTCTTTGAAGAAACAGAACGTCTGACATTTCTATACGTCTTACGAAACCCTAAGACTCAGGAAGAAAGATAGACCTCAGACAACGGATGTAGTTATCACTGTTCTGTTAACTGACGCACCAAGAAAAATTAGGTTGTGATATTAGAATGTAGGTTGAATGGCAAAGGATAGAACCCATTTTCGACGTCTAATAAGGCGTCATAATTCATTTATATAAGACAGGGGAAGTAATATTTTCAGTGGACAAGCAAATTGAAGAAAGTCTTATAAAATAGGACGTCATAGATCGATTAGACCTGCCTGACAAATAGCTACCATGTATTTTACGTCCATTTAGTGTTATTTTGTGGCAACGTGTAAGGTACTGTGTGTGCCTAAGGAAACTGTTCTGTTCGATGACTTAGACGCATCATCATCTCCACACTGTAGATAGTAAGACGGCGAAATGTTCGAACAGTCCTCTAGAAGGTTACGTTCAGAATTCGGGCCTCCCTTTCAGAATGCACATGTAGACCCCGTCACCAAATTGCCTACTTCAGGGTCACATCAGAAAATAGAGCGGAGTCCGTGAAGACAGCTTAGAACTCGCAGCGTAGGAAAGCTAGCAACGTTTATTGCCGCGTGGTACGGGGGATGGAGGAATTCTTCTGTGGTCTTGAAGCACAAATTCGGTGACGCGTACAACATAGCAGATTTAGCAAACTACTCGGAGCAGAGAACGATTTATGGAACGCATAAATTCATCACCGTGTTCTCAAGACCCTGTCATTCTACCATATCATAAGCCAGCTGAATCAAATTTGCATCTTAACATCCTACTTAAATCAGTTATAAATCATTTCTTAACCAAGCGACTGAAAATTCTCTTTGTTTACTGATATCCGCATTTGTCACATAAATCTTCTTCTATAAAAGGTTTTCTGTAGACAAGCATCCTTATTGAGATTCCTTCAAATTTCTTAAGATGTTTGCTTTATTTATAATTCTTTCTGGTTTTGTTTGCTTTGTGCGGGACGAGCTGAAACCGAAATGACTTGTTTTTTTCAAATGATGCTTCTTTCTTCTTATAGAACTTGAATCCAAGGACGTATGCGACCATTACAGTCGGGTATATGAAATATGTCGTCCGATACAACGCCCGTTTCGGAAATGCTTTCGAATTCAGAACGGTTCTAAGAGACAACAAGAGACGCATTAATGAAGGAAGAGTATTATTGTCTAAATCAGTCAGTGGTCGGTGTGTGGTATTTATTATCTATGATGCAATGGCGTGATCTCGAAATACATGCGCACATAAAAATAGGAAAGTAACACGTGGAATTCAGTCCTTTCAAGCCGAAGCTCGACCAAATGACATTTAAGAATTCAGGTCGTACCGCAAAGAAAACTCACTTCACCATTACAAAGATTAACTGATAAATGTTGTTTGAGGAAATAATCCTTGTTCACACTGCGAATCATACGAAATGCATTAATGAAAAATGCAGAGTTTCTTATTGTTAAAGTAGGTGGTACATATAATTACCGATTGGGCTTTAAAGGGCTCACCGGAATAGACTAATTCACAAATTAGGAGTACCTAAAGCAACAACCCTTTATATGACCTCACATTTTATTAGCAAAATGCAAGAATTGTACGTAAAACACGTAGACTGAAATATTTTTCAAATTGTCAGCCATTATTTTGTTACCACATTTTGACTTCTGGTTGGATAAAATCTGCTGTAACGTAATCCGTGCAGTTTCAAATGTACCACCCACTATAAACGTGCTGTTCTTGTAAATACTTCAACGTCATTTGCAATTGAAAATAGAAGGGATTTTCTTATTCCCAATAGCGGATTCATAAGTCATAACGTGACGGCTAACATCGGTCTTACAAACATTCCGTCGTTCTTTTAATATTGAGCTTTCGGTGTTTTGAAATGTCTTGTTTCTGTACTCCAATTAACAGCTTCACGATGAGAACACTGGGCTAAATATGTAAAATTGTTCTTTTGGATTTTCTCCAGCGTCTAACTTATAATAAAACTGCTACGTTTCGGAAGCTGCATTCTGTTTCCGTTTTCAAATAAGGGGGAGGGGGAAATAGGACATAAAGATTATCTGTTGAGCCTAAGCGGCGCCCTGGTGGCTTCGGCACTTCTTTTAAAAGTTCTGATGCCAAACAGATGGCATAGTCGAAGGACGAAGGAGTGTGGCCTATTATTATGTCCCATCTTGAAATTTTTGAAATAATATAATATAAATTAATACCATTTTTTTTGGACAGTATGTTACAATTGTCGGTCATAGTGGCTGCGCGGTCTGAGGTGTGGGTGTCGTGGACTTGGACACTGGGACCGTGGTTTCGAATCCCACTCAAGGCATGGATGTTTGTCAGCGGCTTTCTGTGTTGCGCTGTCCATTGTACAGGTAGAGGCCTTGTGACGGACTGATAACTCGTCCAAGTAGTCTTATCAAATACCAAATAGATTAAAAGAAAAATAAACGTCGACATCTGCTGGTAGAATAGGATTGTCTAAGAAAGAAATATATTAAATTAGCCTATTTGGGCCTATATATTCTGTTTGTTTCTTTATTGTCTTTGTGATCTGTTTAAGACGTTCGTGTCTAGATTTATGACTTTAAAATGGGAACTCTGGGATGTTATGCGTTGAAATATTACTTCGGTGGAAAGGTAGGCGTTGTGCGATAAGAAATTTAAAACAAAGAAAGTACTTCCCTAAATTTAATAAAATATATAGTTGCTGTAGTCGATACATCACAACTGTCAACTATAAAGCGGTGCACAGAACAATAAGATTAAACTATAAGTGTGAAAAATTGAAAAATAAACAGGTAATAACATTTGGGCTTGAAGTAAACGTAGTCATTTTTGGATAAAATTTTATTTGAGAGCTGTATACTTTTAAGAAAATGGGTATAATTCTAATAATTTATTTATTAACGACGTAAAAAATAACGGGTGTTGAAATTAGGATCTTTCACGAGGGGATCATTTGGCATAAAAATGATCTAATGTCATATAAGTGTAAAACACTTTTCTGAGAGTTAATTTAATTTAACTTTGATTTCTAGCTTTCTTAGACGGTAGAAGCGCTGTAGTTCAGTAGCAAGAAACAAATAATTTTGAACCATCTAAGACATGGTATAATTCCTCACAGTCAGATTTCATGCTATATTAGAGTTCCTTAACGTAACAGATATTCTAATAACTTTTGTCCTTAAATAAACTCTGATAATTAAAACGTAGTGATGTGGAAATTATTGATGATTTTGTCATTGGAATGTCGACTGTGTAAAATTGTTCTAACAAACAAACTAACCGGCTAGATGGTTTAGGGAACCCGGAGGTTCATCACCGAATTAAGCAAAGCCCTCCATTTCTCTCTTCGTGTCTGCATAAGAAACAGCAGTGATTGAATTAATCCACTTTCACCGGTGTTCTAGGAAATTAAGTGTTCGGAGTAACAAATGGTGTGATGGATTCTGGATGGGATTGCACTTAGTTGGAAAGTGACGCAGATAAAAGCAATATTAAAAAACTATTAAAATGGGATGGAGCTCAATAATTGAAAGGTAGAAACATGAGCAATTACTCTATGGCACTCAGTACTTTTCGAGAAGCCAACAGTCTCCCAGACACTCAAGAAATGTTTACCATTTTATTGAACCCAAAGGTTCATTTCCGTGCTCACAAGAGCCCGCCACTGGTCCCTATCCCGTGTCAGATGAATCCAGTCCACCCCATCCTATGTCTTCAAGAACCATTTTAATATCATCCTCCCACCTGCGTGTAGTTCTTTCTAGTGGTCATTTTCCTTATGGTTTGTCCACCTAACACTGTATGAATTCTTCCTCTCTCTCTTTTATGGACGTTTTCATTTGACATGGTCATGTCTAATTATGACCATTTATAGCGCATTTAAATTATTTAATGTCATTATGTGTACGACCTTGTATTTTCAAGAAATTCAATTAAGATGTTTTCAAGAACATTTTTTAAATACGCCGTGCTTTCGGTTTTCATGAGCATCTACAACCTTCATGCTGCATGGTTACCTTGACAACTTTTTTTTTTCCTCTCTCGGTCTTATTCGATATGGCGCTTTGTTTCCACACATTTTGTTTTTGTTTTAAGGTTTTCTAAATATAACTATACTTCATTTCCTTTTGCTAACAATAACAAACGAACTTTACTATGAATTTGCAGGTTACACTACCCGCAGATATTTTCATATCCGAAACGTCTGCCTGTCTCCTCCTCTGAAGCAACAAATTTGGCTGCGCTCAAATAAAGATGATAAATCCAAAACAAATGCCAAGGGACGTTGAACTGAAGCATTAACACACGCACGTCATTACTGGACTTGAAAGTGATGTTCCATTTATCTGTTTCTTGGAGTCTTTCCACCCACTAAATCAAGTAACTTTGCGACTTTCGGCTTAAAAGCCAGCATAGGCCTGGCTTTGTGTGGATGATAACGGACTGGCTATTTCATTAATTAAACAGAGCATAAGTTATGATTTTGTGGCAAGAGTGGTTTAGATCAGTGGCATTCAACCTTTTTTTGTTCGCGTACCCTCACGCCACGGTGGTCTAGCGGTTAGAACACTGGCCTTGTAATCCTGGGGTCTCGGGTTCGATTCCCGGCGGTGCCCGAATTTATAACTTGTGTTGGGCAAGGCCGTGGTCTAGGCAACACAGAGTTTTCCTCCGGGGGCTTCCCCGGTTTCTCCGTGGCATCCCAACAATTACTCCATTCACACACAGAAGAAGGCAATGGCAAGCCACTTCTGGATCATCTGCCAAGAACGTATATGAACAGGTCCCAGTCCGAGAAAAGGATGGAAGGATCCTGTTCATATGGACCTGTCCTCAGACAAAACACTACAAATAAAAAAAACCCTCAGATATAATTTATCTTCGACTTTATACCCCCAAAGTTTTTGGTGTATAATTCAAGTTATACATAGTATATAATCTACATCTAAAATAAATTAAATAAATTACATTACTGATTATTCAGTGTTTATCATAAAATAATTTTTTTTAAAAAAATTTCACGTACCCCTTAAGATGTCTTCGCGTACCCCCGAGGGTACGCGTACCCCAGATTGAATACCACTGGTTTAGATAACTCACACCGAAAATCACGCTATAAACTCATGAGTTTCATAGTTTTCCTAGGTACTTTTATGTAATTTTTGGAATCATAACTTCATATACGACTCGATTTCTTCTGTCCGCATTTTAATATCCAACTTGCTTCTCGTGAGTCGGTCGGTAGGGGTAAAATGTGGTATAGATCTGGAAAAGTTTGATCACCCCTGATGAAAGGTTTGGAAATCTGCCGACTTTATGGTCCTGTGTGGAATTCCAATTGTGACTATATTACAAAGCTGTGCCATTTTGTTTCTACCAAGGCATCTGCATTGCAATTGATGACGCGATTAATCTGCATCCTTCGTTTAGAATGTAAGAAAGATCCGTTTGCCAAAACTGAGTAAAATCCAAGAAAGGAAAAGCTGATTACCGAGGTTTCATCGCTGTGTCATGTTACGTTGATCTATGAAGCAGAAAGTGCAGAAGTTTTACTGGGCCATGGACAGCGTACATATTTAGATGGAAATGTAGGTTATTGAAGATCGTTACGACAGAATTTTGCGTTAAAAACTATAACAGTGGTTACATAATGGAAAAGTTTATAACAAGTATTTTGGAAGTACGTCTACTGGCTTACAATCTTTGATTTGGGACCGGTTGCCATTGTATGATTACCGTCAGGCCCTTTAAATGTGA
This sequence comes from Zootermopsis nevadensis, assembly GCF_977971745.1. Classification (NCBI taxonomy): domain Eukaryota; kingdom Metazoa; phylum Arthropoda; class Insecta; order Blattodea; family Termopsidae; genus Zootermopsis; species Zootermopsis nevadensis. The sequence continues at coordinate 4,159,782 of NW_028259143.1, forward strand.
CACTTTTGAACATGCTAAGACACTTTCCTTCCAAAAATCCTTTCCTGCTTCATACATCCTCCCATTTTATGCTGTTACAAACTCACAAAAAACCATTCTCAGTTGACTATTGTGTACCTGTTTATTGATGAATCATGTTGTCTGAGGGATTTGCATGCGAAATAATTTATGCGGAAAGAATAACAACAGCGGATTTATTTTAAGTGCCGTGTCTTGTGACACGTAACCTTTGAGAAATGCTGATTTAAATTTGCCCACACAAATCAGTGCGTCAGCAGAACTTATAGCTGTATCTGAAGATGAGATAATGGTGGTCCAGAGCGGATTTAAATATGTCATCATCTCAAGTAACTAGAGTAGACTGGGCTAACGATAAGTGTGGGTTCTGCTGCAGTGTTGCACAGTAAGGGCTCCTGGAAACTTGGTCTGTGTTGTCTCTTTCTGTGTTTTCTGTAGTTGAACTCGTTTGAAACTAGCAAGAAATCTGAAATAATCCCTTTATCGGAACTTGTAATTTTTTCCGATGCTGTTGAAATCCCAATCTCACGAAAACAAGGTGTGGTATTCAATTGCTTGTGGAAAAGAACAAATACATAGTATATATTGAATTGCTTTAATTATAATTTGATATACCAGCCACTTTTAAAAACTTTATTGTATTGTACATGCGGTTAGAACGCTGGCCTTGTAATCCTGGGGTCTCGGGTTCGATTCCCGGCGGTGCCCGAATTTATAACTTGTGTTGGGCAAGGCCGTGGTCTAGGCAACACGGAGTTTTCCTCCGGGGGCTTCCCCGGTTTCTCCGTGGCATCCCATTCACACACAGAAGAAGGCAATGGCAAACCACTTCTGGATCATCTGCCAAGAACGTATATGAACAGGTCCCAGTCCGAGAAAAGGATGGAAGGATCCTGTTCATATGGACCTGTCGTCAGACAGAACACTAAATAATAAATATAATAAAAACATGCATAAGCGTTTCGATCTAATATGTTTATGTAACAAGATAATTAAAGTGGTATAAGTGGCTGGTGTATAAAAGGAATAAAGTATTTAATACTAAGCCTACACGATATGAAAATATTGGCCTGTAAGTTTATTAGTGATCTATTTTGAGCTAACTCCATGTTACTGCTAGAGAAGTTAGTGGTTAAATCTTACAGGTATAGACCCTAGGACGAGGTGTTGTATCATTGTGGATAGAATGATGTTTACAACAACTAAAATGTTCTTTTCAATACGATTAATAGGTTGATTCGTAGTTTATTTAAGGATAACGATAATGGTGGATAAATTTTTTAGTGGGGGAGTTGTGGCTTACTTTAAGATACCGTCTCAGCATTTACCGATCATCGGTGAATTTTAAAATGGTGTGTGGTGAGCACAAGATAATTTGTCTCTAGTAAATAAATACAATACATCTAGGCAAGCAACAGGCAGCACCAGTTTCTTGCCGTCTGTAAGGTCACACATTTGTTTTAAATGTTCTCTGCGCATGTAAACATAGTAGTACTGAACCTACTTTCACTTTACAAAGAAGGCTATTTGACCTCTTTTAAAGTAATTTACATAAATTTATCCAACTCTGTTGGTCCAAAGATACGTAATAGTTTACGTGTTTTACCAATAACTTGCGCCATTTTTAAACTTTCTGTAATGCCCTGGATAATAAAGAGGCAGAATGGATTTAGCTACTGGCTACTCTCCCTGACAGTGTCAGTCTAACTCAACAGCAGAGTTTTTTTTCAGAGGTTAGTAGTCGCTCAACTAGCCAAGAAATCCCTCGCCTCTCATAAGCCCACGAAGTTTCATTACCGTGATCGCAAAATCCACTTGGCCATATATCGACAAGATAAAAGCACTCCACACCTAACACATGATCTGATTCTCTAACATTAATCTTATTATTAATCTGTCTTCCACGCATAGGCCTAAAAGTTATGCCACAATTGTTGAATAAATTTTTGAAACAGTTTGGGTGTTATATGCCCCACGGGCGTATCAACCTAAATAATATTTGGTGAAGACGATAAATTGTGTCCTATTTCAAGCGAGTGACCTGGTATGCGGCTAAAAAACTAAGTCGGGTAATTTAACCGGGCAGATGAGACCGGAGTTAATTATCAAGTTGAGTTTCAGTTGGTAGAAACATTGAGGAAGCCTATCTTTTGTCCAAAAAGGAGAAAATGATAGGAAGTAAGAGTATAAATTATTACATATTTAGACGCTTGTGTGTTTTGATGAAAGTCTCTACTGCAGGGCAAATATTATCACCTCAATCCGGACCTCAACTGACATTGGCATCAGTGAAATGTATTTACCTAAACAATATTATAAAAAGCTAAAAATATAACGAAGAAATCATACAACGCAAAGTAGGGTTACGAAACCTGACGTAACACAACCTAAATATAATTAAACAAACCTAACTTAACTTAACCTAACCTAACCTAACCCAACCGAACCTAACCTAACATAACCTAACCTAACTTAACCTAACCTAGCCTAACCCAACCCAAACTATCCTAACCTAACCCTACCTCTCGTAACTTCATCTAAAGCGTTGTAAAGTAGCAAAAATTAACCGAGACGTTCGTAACATAATTTAAGCGTGTCGAAAAGTGACTTATTGACCACGCGTGACAAAGCGTGACTAAGCGTGACCTGCGTTCAAGTCGTGAAAAGGAATTACCAAATGTGTCGAAACGTGACCTAGCGTGACAAGGCGTGACTAAACGTGACCAAGCGTAACTAGGCGTGACATGCTATAAAAGAGTGACGAGAGGTCCCCATAGGTGGTAAAATACGACGAAGATTTGAAAAGTGTGTCCAAGCGTGCCAAAGCGTGACTAGGCGTGACGTACCGTATAGTCGTGACGACTTGCGGCAATAAGTGTCAAAATGTCACAAAATTTTCAAAACGTTACCTACCTTAACAAAATCCACTGAACAGACTTAACCTAACGTGGCCTAGCCTAACCTAACCTAACCCAACCTAACCTAACCTAACTTAACCTAACCTAACCTAACCCAAACTATCCTAACCTAACCCTACCTCCCTTAACTTCATCTAAAGCGTTGTATAGTAGCAAAAATTAACCGAGCCGTTCGTAACATAACTTAAGCGTGTCGAAACGTGACTTATTGACCACGCGTGCCAAAGCGTGACTAGGCGTGACTATGCGTGACTAAGCGTGACCTGCGTTCACATCGTGAAAAGGAATTACCAAATGTGTCGAAACGAGACCTAGCGTGACAAAGCGTGACCAAGCGTGACTAGGCGAAACGTGCTATAGAAGCGTGACGAGTGGTCCCCATAGGTGGTAAAATACGACGAAGATTTGAAAAGTGTGTCCAAGCGTGACCAAGCGTGCCAAAGCGTGACTAGGCGTGACGTAACGTAAGGTCGTGACGAATTGTGACAATAAGTGTCAAAATGTCACAAAATTTTCAAAACGTTACCTACCCTAATAAAATCGACTGAACAGACTTAACCTAAAGTAGCCTAACCTAACCTAAACTAACCCAACCTAACCTAACCTAACCTAAACTAACATAACCTAACTTAACCTAACCTAACCCAAACTATCCTAACCTAACCCTACCTCCCTTAACTTCATCTAAAGCGTTGTAAAGAAACAAAAATTAACCGAGCAGTTCGTAACATAACTTAAGCGTGTCGAAACGTGACTTACTGACCACGCGTGACAAAGCGTGACTATGCGTGACTAGGCGTGACCTACGTTCACGTAGTGAAAAGGAATTACCAAATGTGTTGAAACGTGACCAAGCGTGACTAGGCGTGACGAGCTATATAAGCGTGACGAGAGGTCCCCATAGGTGGTAAAATATGACGAAGATTTGAAAAGTGTGTCCAAGCGTGCTCAAGCGTGCCAAAACGTGCCTAGGCGTGACGTAACGTAAGGTCGTGACGAATTGTGACAATAAGTGTCAAAATGTCACAAAATTTTGAAAACGTTACCTACCCTAGTAAAATCAACTGAACAGACTTAACCTAACGTAGCCTAACCTAACCTAACCCAACCTAACCTAACCAAACCTAACCTAACCTAACCTAACCTAACCCAACCCAACCTAACCTTACGCAACGCAGCGCATGCTAATCTAACCACTAGTTACTTCTAACTTATTGCATTGTAGCCAAGAATGACCGAGGCGTGCGTGACATAAGGCAGACGTGCCGAAACGTTACATGGTGGTCACGCGTGCTCAAGCGTGACTATGCGTGACTTGCGCTCACGTAGTGACGAAAGATCATCATAACTGTTGAATTGTGACGAAGAATTACAAAGCGTGAGCAAACGTCACTAAGCGTGACAAAGCGTGACGAAGCGTGACGAAGCGTGACTAGGCGTGATTTACTGTAAAGGCGTGACGATATGTGGCTAAAAGAGTGGGAAAATGACGAATTTGAACAAAGCGTGACAATGCGTGACGATGCGTGACTGAGCGTGACTAAGCGTGATTTACTATAAAGGCGTGACGATATGTGGCCAGAAGAGTGGAAAAATGACGAATTTGAACAAAGCGTGACAATGCGTGACAAAGCGTGACTTCCTGATTAACTGTAAGTGCGTGACGAAATGTTGCCATAATTGTCAAATCGTCAAAAATTATCAAAACATCACCGATCATAACAAAATACTCAAACCTAACCTAACCTAACCTAACCTAACCTACCCTAACCTAACCTAACCTAACCCAACCCAACCTAACCTTACGCAAAGCAGCGCGTGCTAATCTAACCACTAGTTACTTCTAACTTATTGCATTGTAGCCAAGAATGACCGAGGCGTGCGTGACATAAGGCAGACGTGTCGAAATGTTACATGGTGGTCACGCGTGCTCAAGCGTGACTATGCGTGACTTGCGCTCACGTAGTGACGAAAGATCATCATAACTGTTGAATTGTGACGAAGAATTACAAAGCGTGAGCAAACGTCACTAAGCGTGACGAAGCGTGACTAGGCGTGATTTACTGTAAAGGCGTGACGATATGTGGCCAGAAGAGTGGGAAAATGACGAATTTGAACAAAGCGTGACATGCGTGACGAAGCGTGACTAAGCGTGATTTACTGTAAAGGCGTGACGATATGTTGCCAGAAGAGTGGGAAAATGACGAATTTGAACAAAGCGTGACAATGCGTGACAAAGCGTGACTAAGCGTGATTTACTATAAAGGCGTGACGATATGTGGCCAGAAGAGTGGAAATATGACGAATTTTAGCAAAGCGTGACAATGCGTGATAATGCGTGACAAAGCGTGATTAGTCGTGATTAACTGTAAGTGCGTGACGAAATGTTGCCATAATTGTCAAATCGTCAAAAATTATCAAAACATCAGCGATCATAACAAAATACACAAACCTAACCTAACCTAAACTAACCTAACCTAACCTAACCTAACCAAACCTAACCTAACCTAACCTAACTAACCTAACCTAACCTAACCTAACCCAACCCAACCTAACCTTACGCAAAGCAGCGCGTGCTGATCTAACCACTAGTTACTTCTAACTTATTGCATTGTAACCAAGAATGACCGAGGCGTGCGTGACATAAGGCAGACGTGCCGAAACGTTGCATGGCGGTCACGCGTGCTCAAGCGTGACTATGCGTGACTTGCGCTCACGTAGTGACGAAAGATCATCATAATTGTTGAATTGTGACGAAGATTTACAAAGCGTGAGCAAACGTCACTAAGCGTGACAAAGCGTGAAGAAGCGTGACTAGTCGTGATTTACTGTAAAGGCGTGACGATATGTGGCCAGAAGAGTGGAAAAATGACGAATTTGAACAAAGCGTGACAAAGCGTGACTTCGTGATTAACTGTAAGTGCGTGACGAAATGTTGCCATAATTGTCAAATCGTCAAAAATTATCAAAACATCACCGATCATAACAAAATACACAAACCTAACCTAACGTAACCTACCCTAACCTAACCTAACCTAACCCAACCCAACCTAACCTTACGCAAAGCAGCGCGTGCTAATCTAACCACTAGTTACTTCTTATTGCATTGTAGCCAAGAATGACCGAGGCGTGCGTGACATAAGGCAGACGTGCCGAAACGTTACATGGTGGTCACGCGTGCTCAAGCGTGACTATGCGTGACTTGCGCTCACGTAGTGACGAAAGATCATCATAACTGTTGAATTGTGACGAAGAATTACAAAGCGTGAGCAAACGTCACTAAGCGTGACAAAGCGTGACGAAGCGTGACTAGGCGTGATTTACTGTAAAGGCGTGACGATATGTGGCCAGAAGAGTGGGAAAATGACGAATTTGAACAAAGCGTGACAATGCGTGACGAAGCGTGACTAAGCGTGATTTACTATAAAGGCGTGACGATATGTGGCCAGAAGAGTGGAAAAATGACGAATTTGAACAAAGCGTTACAATGCGTGCTAAAGCGTGACAAAGCGTGACTTCGTGATTAACTGTAAGTGCGTGACGAAATGTTGCCATAATTGTCAAATCGTCAAAAATTATCAAAACATCACCGATCATAACAAAATACACAAACCTAACCTAACCTAACCTAACCTAACCCAACCTAACCTAACCTAACCTAACCTAAACTAACATAACCTAACTTAACCTAACCTAACCCAAACTATCCTAACCTAACCCTACCTCCCTTAACTTCATCTAAAGCGTTGTAAAGTAACAAAATTTAACCGAGCCGTTCGTAACATAACTTAAGCGTGTCGAAACGTGACTTATTGACCACGCGTGACAAAGCGTGACTAGGCGTGACTAGGCGTAACTAAGCGTGACCTGCGTTCACGTCATGAAAAGGAATTACCAAATGTGTCGAAACGTGACCTAGCGTGACAAAGCGTGACTAGGCGTGACGTGATATAGAAACGTGACGAGTGGTTCCCATAGGTGGTAAAATACGACGAAGATTTGAAAAGTGTGTCCAAGCGTGCTCAAGCGTGCCAAAGCGTGACTAGGCGTGACGTAACGTAAGGTCGAACCGTATTGTGGCAATAAGTGTCAAAATGTCACAAAATTTTCAAAACGTTACCTACCTTAACAAAATCCACTGAACAGACTTAACCTAACGTAGCTTAGCCTAACCTAACCTAACCCAAACTATCCTAACCTAACCCTACCTCCCTTAACGTCATCTAAAGCGTTGCAAAGTAACAAAAATTAACCGAGCCGTTCGTAACATAACTTAAGCGTGTCGAAACGTGACTTATTGACCACGCGTGAGAAAGCGTGACTAGGCGTGACGTGCTATAAAAGTGTGACGAGAGGTCCCCATAGGTGTTAAAATATGACGAAGATTTGAAAAGCTTGACCAAGCGTGCTCAAGCGTGACTATGTGTGACGTACCGTAAGGTCGTGACGAATTGTGGCAATGAGTGTCAAAATGTCACAAAATTTTCAAAACGTTACCTACCCTAACAAAATCCACTGAACAGACTTAACCTAATGTAGCCTAACCTAACCTAACCTAACCTAACCCAACCTAACCTAACCTAACCTAACCCAAACAACCTAACCTAACCCTACCTCTCGTAACTTTATCTAAAGCGTTGTAAAGTAGCAAAAATTAACCGTGCCGTTCGTAACATAATTTAAGCGTGTCGAAACGTGACTTATTGACCGCGCGTGCCAATGCATGACTAGGCGTGTCTAAGCGTGACCTACGTTCACGTCGTGAAAAGGAATTACCAAATGTGTCGAAACGTGACCTAGCGTGACAAAGCGTGACTAAACGTGACCAGGCGTGACGTTCTATAAAAGCGTCCGCATAAGTGGCGTGTCGAAACGTGACTTATTGAGCACGCGTGCCAAATCGTGACTAGGCGTGACTAAGCGTTACCTGCGTTTACGGCGTGAAAATGATCTCCAAATGTGTCGAAACGTGACCAAGCGTGACAAGGACGTGCTATAAAAGCGTGACGATAGGTCCCTATAGGTGGTATAATACGGCGAAGATTTGAAAAGTTTGTCTAAGCGTGACTAGGCGTGACGTACCGTAAGGTCGTGACGAATTTTGGCCATAAGTGTTAAAACGTCCCAATATTTTCAAAACCCATCCTAATTTAACCCAACCTAACATAACCCATTTTTTTTAACCTAACCTTACCTGTCGTGACATCTAACGTATTGCAAAGTTGCCAAAATTAACCGAGCTCTACGTATGCTGCGTTCCAGCGTTTTTGGCCGCTGAACTTTGTGAATTCAAACCTCGGAGCGAGTCACGTACCAGATGTTTGCTAGAAGGGATGGCAGCAGGCCGCGTACAGTACGCTCCAAATAAAATATCACCACGGTATGTAACACAGGAATGTCAATTTCACTGCACTACACTTCACTAGAAAGTTAACACTGCAGAGAGTGTTAGATAATTCTACCTCTTCACAACTCTTCGGTCCTCTTCCAATTCTTCCACTCCTCACAGACCATCGCTTTCTGACATCACTCGATTCATCTTTACCGCTGCTACTGTTCACTCCATTATCTTCAATTATATTACGTTCAATAGCGTCTTCGAGTACGTCTTCTTGCTCATAATAAATTTGTTCTAGTATTTCCACATGCTGTCATATATTATCCCATTCCTCTCGCCCAATTTCTTCTAATCTCTGGCGACAAAGATGCTCGACGTCCTTAATTTTAGACGTTTTGTTCTTGATTGCAACCCATTGTTTTACATGGGGTTTAAATCGGGATTGTACCGCGAAAGTCTCAGCACAGTACGTTCTTTGTCTGCTAAAATCTGATCAATCACATGTTATTTGCTCTTTGACTTATTTAATTTGATTAAATCGTACAGTTGAGCTTTCAACACGTTGTCACAAAACGGGATGTTTATTTCCAATAGCCAGACTTACATTTCGTCCTTCTTTGATTATGACGTCGGTGGTTTGTCTGGCTGAGTGTTTTGATACGAGGCGTTATCAATGACCAGAAAGGAGATTGCAACGAACAGGTGGCATGTTGTTAACACAGTACAGTCACAAGACGACAATTATCAGGCTTCTACACTGCTGAACTAACACAGACTGTACTGACCGACGGAAACTCCTTCCTCCCTTCATTGAGTGGTCCGCATACTGGGCATTCCCTGCACGGTCAGCGGCCATAATCGGTTTATCCTGTCCTACCTACAGTTCCTCAAAAATAAATGTCAGGACAATTAGTCTTAGTATGACTTTGAAAATTTTAAAAGTGTATTCAGCAAAACCTATGGTTTATATTGAACTGGACGTCACTTGACATTGACATCGTTGACCTATATTTACCTAAACCATATAAAACGCTAAAACATTAAGGATGAAATCATGCAACGCAAAGTATTGTTACGAAACATGACGTAACACAACCCAACCTAACCCAACTCAATGAACCTAACCTAACGTAACCCAACCTAACGTAACCAAACCAAACTGAAATATAACCTTAGTCAACGCCTAACGTCGTCAGACATTGTCGAGTGTTTCACATGTTCATTACCTATTTGTGAACTAAACTTGACATCCGTATGTTCACTAAGATACCTGCTGTAGCCAGAAGTAAGCATAAGAAATGTGATCTTGATTTGGCCTTGAACATGTAAAAGGCCTCTATTCTGCAATTCCTTGGATTGATATTGTAGTGACCTTTGCCCTTTTTTCACCTAACCGTGACGTCAGTATGACATGAGTATGATCATTCAGAGACCTACGGTTCTGTAGAAATATTCATGACAAAAAATGACCTTGAAAGGGCATTGAAATGGCTTTTTTTAAATCTGCCATGAGATTGTACCTCTGTAACAAATTATTATAGCCTGGTTTTTATATTGTAGTTAAGAATAAGAACAGCTTAACGCAAAAGTGGGCGATGATAAACTACTGAATCCACAGACAGACAGACTCAGAAAGGGCATAAAGAACAGACTGGCCTGCAGTTTCAACAGTGATACTGATACAGGCTCCGGAGTGCGAAGTACAGACCGCCAGACAAAGCCTTTATACTTGCTTCGTAACGATGCAATTCCAGAACGGTCGTAGATCAGTTGGCGCCATGTGCCTGTAGGTTAGGTCTTCCCACTATTTTCTGTTACGTCTCAGTTAAAACTGCGTCTATCTGGAGTGAAAATATTTAACCCCACTTGCTAGTTTGTTTGATTTAATAATTTGGGGGTGTTTTTTTTCCAAATAATCGTCGTATTAAGAAAGATTCTACAAGTTGAGCTTCAATTTAAATATTTCTTTTTAATGCTTTGAACATTATATTTAACAATTTTTTTCTAACTATTTATTTTCTGGAATGCGGACAGAACAGAAACTGTTACCTTGTCAATAAACACTGTCCTTAATGGAGATAGGGAGTCGAATATTGAATTGCATTTTCTTGGCAGGCTGTAGTAAAACTCCTAAAAAGTATTTTGATATGATCATTGGTGTATGTCACAAAAATACAGATTTTGGATTTTACAGTTTAACCCTCTAAAGTCGAGTGGTAACTATATGTACCACCTGCTTTAACAATCAATAACGCTGCAGGTTTGATTTATGGGTTTTGAATGATTGTCAGTAAGATAGTGTAGTTGCGTCATATTGTGACTTATTAAATTAAAATTAAATTATTTGGTTATTCCGTCAAATCACAATGTATTTAAAATAAGATAATTAAAATAATTAAAATATCATTCTGTGTTCCATATCGAATAATCGATTTACATGACACGACCTCCAAAAAACTACACTACGAAAAATTGTAAAAAATTGTAATTGAGTTTTAAATTTAATATAATTTTACACCTGATGATGGTTTAATAAAACCGAAACATGTTGTAACTGTTCCAATTGTAAATCGATTATTCGATATGGAACACAGAATGATATTTTAATTATTTTAATTATCTTATTTTAAATACATTGTGATTTGACGGAATAACCAAATAATTTAATTTTAATGATTGTCAGTGTAAAAATGTGGACAGCATTAACCATTTGATCTTTGTAACTTTGAAGTTCTGTGTTTTCTTTGCGGTACGGTCAGAATTTTTAAACATTTTTTAGACGAGCTTCGGCTTCAAAGGGCTATTTATTACTGTATTTAAATGTTGGTCATGGACAATTACTTGGCATTACATCAAGTTCGATTAAACCAGAATGAACTGAATTTACTGCATGTAAGGCAGGTGGCAACCCTTTCCAGACCTGGGGTCACATTCACCCTTTTCTTTAACCAACCGTGGGATGTCAGGTTACAGTTTATTGATTCAAGTGTCTTAAATCTTAATTTGAAGTTTATTCTTAAGCTGCTGTCTACAGTTTCTCACAGCGATAATTACTGTCAGTTCCTGTAAACGTTAAAGCGTGTTTTCTGATCTCTGGAATTTTTTTTTCATGCGAATTGACAAAGTAGGCGTATTGTAAGGAACGTACGTACAAAACGCATCGGATGAAAATACAAGGCGCCAGGGATTTCTGTGCTGTTACGTAATTTGATGTGTGGGAGTAACCTTCAGTGGGAGGAGCGAGGATCTGGTTTTGGAGAGCAACACCCAGAAGGAAAAGCCTTAAGAAAATGTTAAACTTTGTGGTCGACCGTGACCTGATGACACGACTCTTATTAGGCCCATAATTTGTCTGGCAGCTGTTATAATATGTCACTGTGACAGTAATGGAAATGCAGTGACCACTCGAATGTGAAAGCTTCCGTCACGCCATAATTTTTGCAAGCTAATCACGTCTTCCAGTCAATATTCTCAAAACACTGCTTTTTTAAGATTAATTTTAATGTTATTACCAATCTATGCCCTGGTCTTTAAAGCTCAAAGTGGGTTCATTCACAAATCAATTAATCATTCTGAAGATTGAATTTCGAACAGTAGCGTTCTTCTAATTGAAGATATAAGAATGTGATGATGTTTTATACTCACAGAGTCAACTGGAATGAGATAAATGATAGGGAAGAGGGGGGAATAATTAACGTCCTTGACACGGTTTCAGGAGGCTGATCGTCTGATATCCCCCGCTTACTTAGTCTATCATTCTCCCACATGTGTTATCGCCAGTAATAAACAAGTCGAAATTAAATAAATGGCAGTTTATCTATACTGTAACCTTAGATCATCTTCTTGATTGTGCGCTCTCCATTAGGAGATCTAATTTTCCTGAAAGCTAGGATGTTCCACCGATCAATAAATGTCTGTCCTAGCAACTAACCATAATAACAGAAATTTATTAAAATTGTTAAAGTAATTGTTTAGATGAAAACGTTGTCATTTGCAAGACTTAGTAGGATTTGAGTTTTTCACGGCGGTGAGTCTGAAGATGGCCATCTTTTGGATTGTTACGCCATGTAGTGTGGTAGAAATTTACCAACGTTTCAGAGGTCCTGATCGCCCTGATGATGGAGGACGGATGATGATGGTCTTGGACCGGATGTGAGCTGCGGGCCGTCTGTCTGATCGCCCTAAATAATCGTAATCCTTATCCCGTGTCGGAGGTTTATACTTCCCCAAGTTATTTATCTATTGTCATTGGAAGTTTTAAACTGCACATGATGACGAAGTTAATCAGTCATCAACGGCATATTCTATGAAACGTTCATGGCACTGATGTACTGTGCTGTACGTTTATTTATTTGTATTTATCTTGGTTCTACTCATACTGAATCGATAAGAAACAGTTCAGTACAATGCGTAGTTTCCGGACGTAGTCCACGTTAGATGTATGTACATATGAACCGATCCAAATTTAATTACAATCAGTAAAACCACAGCTGTCATTTGTACGTATATCTGTAGGTCGAATATGTTATCAATGACGACAAACTGGTGAAGAAATCCATATGATTTATATTCCTTCCTGTTACAGAGGAATAATTTAATCACTTTTTTTCCCAAGTTTTCTGCATCCTTTGACAGTTCTGTTGCGAAAACACATCAAATGTTCTCTTTGTCCGAAGGACTTCCTATGTACTGAATGAACACGTCTGTTAAATTTCCCATGCGAATTCCGGTCGACAATTCAATTATTCGTGCTCACTCACCTCATAGTATTAGATGTTTGCTTGATAGTGTCTATAAAATATCAACTGTTGGAAGCTTTGAGATCATTTTTAAAAATAGAACGTTAAGTAACAGTGAGTAGCCGGCCTATTGAAGGAATCGTACGTGTCATGGCTACTTCCAACATTACGTCACTGGTGTGGCAACTGTTAATGTAAACGCACAAAACGTGATGACGTAGCGAAGTAGGATTGCAGAGTCGGCGCCATATTTAATATCCAGGTTCGATTTACGTTCAAAATTCTGCGGTGTTTCACATGATTCGGAATGGAACTCGTCATCTGAACAAAACGACTTCTGTGAGGTTAAGGTTCTCGAGGACTATGAATATGACAAGTCTTCTGGGCTGTAGCGCCGTTGAGTCTGGTAGATGTTTACTAACGTTTCAGAGATCCTAACTGCGTCCAGGGCGAACTCTCCAAGGACCTCTGAAACGTTGGTAAACATCTACCAGACTCCACGGCGCTACAGTCCAGAAGACAGGAATTTTGGGTCTAGCCGCCGCGAATATCTAAAACCCTACACAGATAGGTCTACTCCTGCATAAACAAGCTATTGATCAGTACATTTTCTGTGCAATTACATATTTGAAAGGTAGTTCAGCGAGGAGGACAATAAATCAACGATTTGTTCTCCATGAAGAGTTTATAAATAAAAAAATGTTTTTTTACATAAAATGTGAAACAGTGTATTCAAGAAGAAGAAGCTATTTTTTAAAGCTCCTTAATTCCGTTTGGGGTTTTATTGCAAATAAATTAAAAAGTAAATTGTCAGTTCATCATCCTACGTAAAGCAGACGTGCCACTCATATCTGTCGTCTCAGGGAGAGGTGTAATGCTTTTCAGAGTTTTATCCTGAACAGAATTCTGCATCTCTCTGAATATGAACCACGCCCATGATTTTCTATCTTCTTTGCCGTGTCTTCCTGCATGTTTCTCCCTTACTTCGTATTGATTATTAGAGTACCATCAGCTGGTAAATATAGTGAACGTACCAAGGTTTCTCGACAGAAATATTATACATTCTGTATGTATCACGCAACTCATGGGGTGAGATGTAATTACGTTATAATATGGCAGGTGCTGAGTTTTTACAACCGCTGTCAAACAGAGTTACAACGGGGTGTCTGACTCGCTCATGCATAGCCACGTTAGAGGAGAACTCTCTCGTAGTCTGAAAGACACATTCATCGAATCTCAGAGTGCTCAGATAATGATTAGATGCCAAAATTGTTAGAAATTCTTCATATAAAAAATAAATGCCTGCTTTAGGGTTTGGAGTAAGAGGATGATGGTCTGTTGGGATACGCAACGTTGAATACAGAGCTCGTATCGCTTGCAGGGACTCACTGTTGAAACCCATGTAGGGAGTCGCTGTAAATGTCGAGGAAAAACATGGATCATCTTTTCCATTCTGAAGTATATCGGTATAAAAATGCATTCTAGTCGTTTTTAATTTTCGAGTTACGTCAGAGCCGCGCCTCAACTCGGAAACTTCATTATGTGTCTTGTGTACTTTCCCGTTGCACAACACGAACTGTTGCAGTGCTGTGGTCACTTGGTCACGTCTAAAGATGGCAGAAGCCAGTAATGCAGCTTGCAGGCTATAAAGTTTGCTCTTATTTTAACAGTAGGGCTGATTAACAGAAACTCAAAGGCAGTTATTAGGTAGCTAAGCACGTACACGAACTTAAAGGAACAGAACGACTAAGTAAATAAGCAGAAGAATAAAGAAGGAAACACTGCTTGATTCAAAAGTATAAATAACAAAAATATTTATATTATTAAATATATTTAGCAAAAATATTTATATTATTAAATATATTTAACAAAAATATTTATATTATTAAATATATTTAACAACAATATTTATATTATTAAATATATTTAACAACAATATTTATATTATTAAATATATTTAAAAATATTTATATTATTAAATATATTTAACAACAATATTTATATTATTAAATATATTTAACAAAAATATTTATATTATTAAATATATTTAACAAAAATATTTATATTATTAAATATATTTAACAAAAATATTTATATTATTAAATATATTTAAAAATATTTATATTATTAAATATATTTAAAAATATTTATATTATTAAATATATTTAACAAAAATATTTATATTATTAAATATATTTAACAAAAATATTTATATTATTAAATATATTTAACAAAAATATTTATATTATTAAATATATTTAACAAAAATAATATTTGAGCGTAATGATACAGAAAAAGAAAATTAATCACACCCCATCATCGATTACGCAGATGGGTGATTGGGACTTTCTAACCTATTAGATTCTTTTAGTGTGTGGAAATAAAATCTTTAGACCAGCGTGTTTTCAATATTGTGTATGTGTGTGTGTCCCCCACAAACAAAGAAAACTCGCAAACACGTGGTGCGGTTTTCCTGAAAGTTGGTTTGGTTTTGTGATGTTAAAGCAACTCATAACACTTTGATGACCGAAAATTTTGATGTTGTTGCCGGCAAAATTTGCTGTATTCAGTAAAGGATCCTGAAATCTGCTTTCATGTATTGGAAATCATACAAGTTTTGCCAAGAGCATTTTCTTCAGGAAGTTAATATGTCGAAAAAGAAAGTCTCCCGTGAACTTCTATACCTACGTCATTCATAATGAACATCGCTATCAATGTGGATTTCCCGTCAGTATTATCCCACCGTTGCTCCATATGCTCCATATTCACTGGCGTATCAGCTGGGGGACAGGCAATGGTCCATTAGCGACCGCAGTTCCACAGAGAAACAATCTCACCCCGTCGCAATAATAAAAATGTCTGCTTTTGTTAAAGCGACGTTTTTCCAGTGATCGAACATCACATTATCCTTGTTTTATCCCTCTGTGATTTTTTAATATTCTCGAAATTGAGAAACTTCCCTGGACGAGTTTTATTTTGAAGCGCTTTGAGGCATTTAGAATAATAGATAAGTGTTGAAGCACTTTGAGAAATTATTTCTAGCAGTATTTTAAAGCTGTGCAGGAACTCTGAAATGGGCTATACAGTTAGAAGGCCAATCTTATTAAAAGTTAACTAACTCCATGGAGCAGAGACCATGTTAAGAAGCTGATGCTACGCTCAGCTAGCCAAGAGATTTGCGTCATTTAACGGAGCCCAAAGGCCTGCTGTAGGTATAGAGCATTTCAGAACGAAACCTTGATTTCAGTCCCAGTACTGTGAAGGACATCACTGAAGTCAGGTTAACCTTACTTGAACCTTATAAAAAAAACCGAACAAACAAAGTTTTGGCTGCTAGACATCAGGGGGTGGTGCCAAAGAAAACTTAAGCTAATCGTGTGCAGATCTTTCAAGTAAGTAGCTGATTTCGTTCTGTGTTATTTTTCAAACTTTGGGGTCTTTGTCCTGACACATACCAAGTGCAAGGGGACGCCAGGTGCAAAGATATAATTTCACTTCGGAATATTTGTTGTATTTCATATCTTTCGGGCAGTGATGTGTCGTAACAGTGAAAACACGTTATTAACTAACATGGCGGCTTTCAAGAAGTATCGGAATCGGAAGTTATGCTATTTAAATCTCGACAGCAGCAGTCCTGATCGTTGACCTGCAATAAATGTAGGACAGTTTTTGTAGCCTATAAACTAATAGGCCTAACAGGTCACTTACTCCTGATTCTCTTAAAATGTCAAGTTTATGACCACTACGTTTCTTCCTTTGAATTTGGAATTTTAAGAGGCAGGTTGTCAGAGATGAGAATACAGATTTGTAGCTGCGTGGTGGATAAATTCGTAATAAAGATTGCTTTAGGAGGCTTCAATTGGAAAAATTATATATTTTTTTACTTTTCATAGTCCTGACAAATTTTATTTTCTTCTGGATTATTTTAATTTTTTTAGTTGCTTAGCTTATTGTTTAAAATCGTTAGTGAATAATGAATTTGAAAGGAGATGAAATGAATCTGTCGTCTAATTGAATATGCTACTACGGTATTTATCCGGAGGACTGAAGACAGCCCTGTAGCTGACCTCCAGGGGCGATAATTAACTAACTCAGTGAAAAAAGGTCATTCAGCTTGTCAACAAATTCCCCGCCCTTAATGGAACGTGTAAATTATTACCGTGTTATCACAAACCCACCTCTGGTCCATGTCGTGAGCCAGATTAAACCAGTCTAGAACCTCAAGCCACGCTTACATACAATAAACCACAGTTATGAAGTGGATTTAGTAGGTCTACTTTCTAAATCTGCGATAAGAATCTTAGACAAGAAACGACCAACCTCTTGTAGTTAGATTATCTGTCGTAGCCGTTTGTTATGACATCAGACTGTAATCATCAAAGATTTTTTTATGTCAAACCTATAATAAATCATGTATTTACAACTTTATTCCGACTTACATAGGCCAACTGACTTCGACACTACTGCATACATTTAGGTGTAATCTCAAATATCACAGAGCTGTGCGCTTTGAAGCCCCACGTCTTGATTGCATACAGACAGAGCTCTTAATCCTGGAACGTGTTATGCAGCTTAATTGTGTATTGTAAACGTGCTTTATTTCTTATAAATAGACTGTTACCTGACACATTCTTCATGGTGTAATATTTACCTTGTGATACTTAAGAGAGATACGGTTTATGCATATGAAATGACATGCATTTTTTCTTTGTCCTGAACATCAAGCCTGCTTAGCAGCTACTAAAAATTCTGGCCTTTGATGTACATTTTAGCATTCCTGGGTGTTTTCAGGTTAAACTACAAAGTTTATACTAAACTTTCTTTTGCTCTCAAATCTTACATTTTCATCAGAACGATGTTTTCTACGATAACTCAACGAAGTGCAGACGATTCTGTTGTAATATCCTAACTGATACCCTGTCACGCTTTTAGGGTTTTATAACTTTACACTCAACACAGTAAAGCAAACCAACATGTAAATTTCACATGTCGTTAAAGCGGTTTAGCTTTGATTGTATTTGTTGCAGTGTAAATGATGCGCTTACTTTTATAATATGACTGGTCGTAATTAGTTGAAGAACAGAATTTTATTCTTCGTTACTGCGTATGGGCGTATGTCTAGACTAAATCTTGAGGATTAAACGCAATCTTGAAGCGAGTGTAATTCCTTGCAACAAGATTCTTTCAAACCCACGCCAAAACTTTGCAAGAGATCATTGACGCCAGTTCTTTAAAGCGAGACTGAAATACACAGCTTGGCATAGCCGATACTTGTACACGACCTCATATTTTTAACCGCAGGTTATAATATATTGAAAATACGTGTGAACGTTTGTGAGAACAAGTATGTGGCGTCCAATAGCTTAAGCCAGCCCTCCTGCACTTTTGTAATTTCTGCTAATTTTCGATGTAAGATTTGAGATTTTCACAGCGGTGAGTATGAAGATTTCTGTCTTCTGGGTTGTCCCCCTGATGACGGAGGCAGTATGACCTCTGAAACGTCGGTAACCATCGACCAGACTACACAGCGCAACAACCCAGAAGACAGAAATCTTCATTGATAACTGATATTGAGTTATAATAAATTGCAGGTTGAAATAAAACTTTTCAGACTTATGGGTACTTCTAATTCATTATAACCGATAATAATTATTGTATACATGCATGCCACGCACCCCCTTACATGCAAGTGTTGGAACTTGGGGGAAAGGAGGTCTAGATCGTACTCATTTCGAACCTCGGCGCTAGATGGGGTGTGAGTGGTCAACGCTTTACCCCCAGGAAAGAACCCCAGTACCCTCTGGAGAGCAGGCTGGGTGGGTGCCTCTGTCGGGGATCGAAACCCGATTGCCCAGCCAGTCACTGCATACACGTGTGCATGTTAAGAATGTACCTTGGGAAAACTCTAGCTGGGACAGCTGGTACTCGTCTGAGATTCGGAATATAAAAATGTTTGGTTTTTGTATATTTGACGACTTTTCTACGGTACGTGTTATATGAAATCCAGTTGTAGGGTTATTTGGAATGACGAATCGGAAAGGATGTGGCCTGTTTTAGTATATTACACCATTTGCTGCATAAACTGAGGAAACCCACGACGACGAATTTTAATTAGGCTATCCTGCCTTCGAACAGCGATTCGAACCCTGTAACTACAGAAAACGAAGCCGGAATATTGAGCAGAATAATGCTACCATTTTATCTGTAAAACTTCTAATTCTTTATAAGCTTGTAGTTCGTTTAAAATGTTGCTGAATTTGGATTTACGCTATTCTGATTCTCAGATGCACTTATCTCTTCGTGTGAGAACAGCAGGTGAAGCTGTCACGACCATAGTGCGTCGTTGTGTTTAGCTTCCATTATCACCACCAATGTTGCCAACCTTCATGTGTACACTGTGCTGGCAACAGCCGTACAACCAATGTGTCAGTTCGTATTCTACTCGGAAAGAGATATGAATGATGGTGAATAGAGAAAGTTTCGGAAGGAAACAGCCGTGCTTGTTTGAAGCTACATCTCTGGCACGTGACTGTAACGTAGACAAAATTGTCGAATGTGCCGTAGGAATGTAACCAAATACACCAAGACGATTTCCGAGTGGTCAGAACTGTTTTTTATTCGGGACGTCCCTGGTCAAAATCTCGACCCGCAGACCGGCTATCCTGACTGAGGTGCTTTTTCTCCGATGCTCCTGGAAAATTCCGGTATAGTACCTTCAGTAAGGCAACGTCCGCTTCCTTCTACGTCCTTACCAATTAATCATTCGATACTATATAGTGTGAGATACTGACAGCGTCATTAAATGTCCCACAAACAAACCTGCAATTTGTTTGCAGCAATACATTTCATGCAGACCCAATATTTTATCGAAAAATACATTAATTTCGAGAAGTTACATAGTTCGTTCGCGAAATGGCGCTAAACGTAACACTGACATAATTTCACTTTTTCCAGACACACCTCACACGCTGTAGTTGCGCGCACACTTTCATTACGTCACGTGGTATTGAGCAGTAGTGTGCCTGGCTGCCTAGTTGTCGGGGTCAGATCGAGGGACAGAGAGAAGCAGAGTGGGGAAGAGTGAGATGGAATGTAGTTTTGATAGAGGGAGTACCGGTTCGAATAAGCCAGTATCGAACCGGCTTTCGTGGTGTGCGTTTCGGAGCTTATACCCGTTAGAAAATCAGGATTTCCCTTAAACCGGCTTCAAGTATTTAATATTGAACTTTGTTGAATATTTAGTTGTCTGAAAGCAATAGTGTTGTAAGGTAAACGTTTAATACTCATAAGGTGGGGTTCAGCCTACCTTATGTCAGAATGACTGGTGGCTAGACACTCTCGGCATTGTCATTTGACAGCACCGAAGAGCTATGGAGACAACAGAAGAGAGTGACGGGCGAAGTGTTGATCAGGGTGGAGGAAAACCAGGAACACCGCAGCAGAGGACTCGTCCCACCACATTATCGGAAGGTGCCTCGGGACCCAAGAGACTGAAAGACAGAGTCACCTTCTACGAACAGGTTTGGTCCGGTACGAAATCACCGTCTACCGAAACGGTTACGGAAAAAGGGAGAATCGACGTCGACGACAGCTCCCTGTTCGTCGACGCCTCCGAGATCGAGCGTCGTTTGCTGGAAGAGCAACTTCGCCGGCGATCTGAGAGTCCTGTCAAGAGAGAGCGTGTGAAGCTGAGGTCCACGCGTACCGGCGGAGATGGCGGTCCTCGTCTCAGGTCCGCGTCCACAGACAGCAGCAGCAACAACAGCGAATCTTTCGAAGAAACATTTGAACGTGTCGTCGAAGAAGGAGATCTTCTGGGCGGAGGTGCAAAGGTTGTCAAATTCGAAAGAATCACAGTGCACAAATCTGTCCGGGAAATTACCACTGTACTACCAGCCACACCTGGCTCAGGGGCTCCATCTTCAGAATCCACGATGAGCCGAACACCATCAGAGGAACGTATCCTCCAAGATGATTCTGCTTATCACACAGTCAGTCATAGTCAGCCTAGTGCCAATGGCTATCATACAAGTGTGTCAAAGTCTTCATCAGTAACGTCCTTGGCTGGGAGATTTCCGTCTGAAGAATGTCTGAGGAGGTCTCCAACTAGGGAGGGGTTTCAGCAAGCCGGCGCCTCTGAGGGGGAGGGTGGAAGTCGCCCCGGATCTACAAGCAGCATCGAATGGTATTCTGAGTATCGAACCCAGTCCTTCCATAATATGGCTGCAAAACTGGAATATGTCAGAAGTCGCTCTGAGTATGATTCCCATATCGCCGAAATCAAAGGTACATGTCGCTTCATTTGTGTCGGAAATGTGCATGCTCCTGGTTTATTCTTATCAACCTCTGTACGCTTCTAAAGCAATCAATGACGCGGTTATAATTGCAGTTAATTACTAGTATGAGCAGTGGAGGGGCTTTAAGCTTTTAAATTCTACCTCACTGCTTTCTGAATGGTTAATATCATCTACATGTACCACCTGCATCATCTTTCTGTAACTCTGCATTTCGCCCAAACATAATTTCTTCAATTGTATGAACCAGTTATCTTTGTAATGGAGACGCGTTGTGTTATCCTTGAGGTAGGAATTTATTTTTTAATATTATTTAGATACGAGAAGCTGAGAATAGGGAAAACTGGCGAACTCTTTTGGGCAGAATAATGGACCTGTCGTCAGACAGAACACTAAATAAATAAATAAAAAAATATATTATTTAGATGAGCTTTGGTCTGATAGTGATTTTTGACCTGAGATATATTTCAAACGCCTTACGACTTTTTGAACAACCTCAGAAATAACTTATTGTAAATTTCAATTCATAGTACAGTAAAAAAATAGCTTATGTAAAATATGGAAACAGATCTTACGTAGCATTTTAAAAATATTAGCTCCTGGAAATTTGGATGTCTGAAAAGTCTGTTATAATTTGTTGTAAGCTATTATTTTGGTGTAACGTAGCATTCATTTCGCCAATATTAAGAACTTTGCTGATCTTGGATTTAATTTTTGTGGGAAAGAAACAAACTTAATGGAGTAGAGTTCTCAAGATGCTGAAGTATCATCAGCTGATCAAATTTCCCTCTTTTATGGAATACGAAATGTCATTACTCTGTTAACCACTGGCTAACAGAATCAACAGTTACTCTGATCGATAAATAAATTACTCGTGTGCTGGCGATGTACATTTGATCCTTATGCTACCAACTCATATTAAGTAATCAAAATTCTGCAAAAAATAACAATTTTTCAAGGTATTTTCTCCCATAATGTATTATTGAAATGTAACCGAGAAAGGAAACGAGCAAATGTAAAGTGTAAAAAAAAAATTCTCAGTGCCTTTGTTTTGGAGATGAATTATCACAACTGGAGTGGTGATAAATGGTTGCTGAAAGTGAATGGCGAAGAAGCGTGTGAACCTCTACCATTGTCACATGGTTGACGAGCGCTTGTGAGCGAAGCCGGCCCGTCGTTTGACGACGATATGGGCCAAGGACGTCCAGTCACTCGAACAATAGGTTGGAACGGCGCGGTGATATTTCACAATCACCAAGAACTGCAGCTCATGGGATGGACTGCCCAGCACTGTGGACCCTACTGTTCAGCATTCGAATAACATTTGTGGAAGGATAATATTAAAACGGATCCAAAGAAAGCTGTAAATTGAATTGAACTCTCCCAAGATAGGTTCTCATACGCTACTTTTGTGACGCCAGTGAGGTGAATCTCCTGGTACTATAATAGAGTTTAGTAGAATCTATTTATTTACGTGTGAATGAAGAAACGAACGTTGAAATGAGTGGAAAAATTTGCAGATTGCTGTCTTCTGGGTTACGCCCTGATGGTGGAGGCACCATGTACCTCTGGAACGTCGGTAAAACTTCTACCAGGCTACACGCCACCAACAACCCAGAAGACAGCCATCTTAGTGTTCACAGCCGTGGAAATGTCAGGATCTCACAGCTGTTTGCACCTGTGATCCACCATTCGCTAGTTTGTGCCTCGCCATAGGAAAAATACTTAATAAACGATATTATGATAAATTGTGCAGAAAGAAATTAGAAATGCCACTTGAAAAGCGAGATTGTGGTTTGTAAGAGAAACCCATTGCAAAGCGCAATGTTTCTTTTCCACGAGTTGTTCATAAATAAACACGGTGCAATATTAATTCGGTCTTAAAGCAGGCATTGATACTTTATTACCTAGTTTATGTATAATGGGAAGTTTGAACTGCAGAGAAATGACGTGTAATTATTCAAATCAGAAATCGGCCAAGGCGTATCGCAGGTTTCAGATTGAGATCAAGCATTTCTCCTTTTTTAATATCGCCTTGTACACGTTACCTGAGAATATTTTATAGAATAAATTACAAGAAAATAGACGTCCACAGTTAAATATAGTTTTTAATTGTCTGCTGTTGTCTTTAAAGGAAGCGACTTCTTTTGCAAATGAGTTAATTATTCAACACAAACCCTGAAACTTTCGTGGAATGTAGTAATTGTGAAATACACTTTATGTCTCTTGTGTAAGTGATGATGTCAGAGCAAGGAATGAAGAAGGTATTGAAATAATTCCACGAAACCTGGGATAAAAGTAAAACCACGTATTGTGTTAAGTTGTTTCCAATTAGGGGCCCTCGCTTCTGTCCGACCCGTGAATAGGCATAATTGTTTTTGACACATTTGAAATTTGATGATATTTAATCTAACAGCATAAAATACTGGGTGCAATGCTGATTCTAATCAGCACAGAGATGCGGTTACATTTGGGCGCATGAACACCAGTAAGTGTAAGAATTTAGTCTTCTGTAAACCAGCCATTTTGTTGACAGACCCTTCTGAATACATATAAGGAGGGCAAAGTCGATATCCTTGACGAGAGGACACAACGTATGTTTTATTTACTGGTGACCAGATTTTTGTTACTCTGTATTTTAGAATTGATGGAGTCTGCTGACATCGAACCGAGGATATTTTGAATATTTAATTAGTCTGGTAACCGGGCAGAATCTTCTTACCGGCCACGTGTGGCCATTTTACATCGCTGTCTCAACTCTCAGTATAAAATAATGTGACGAGTAAAACTTTTAAGCATAACGGTTAGTGTATCTTAACTCAGAAGGATATCCATTAGAGAAATATAAATCTTGTTGTCATACTTGTTACGAGTGTTATGACAATTTGAAGGCCAGTTTGTTGATTCTTGAATATTTGTCTAGCACTTTCGTGTTCAGATAAATACCTTGGAAAGCCGTCGGAACTTCGGTCAAGGAATATGACCTGGTTAGACACTTTAATTTCCAAGTCGACAGACATCACGCAACTTATAAATACTAATCGAAGCTTGTTGACGGGTTCCTGTATTAAAACATGTTTTTGTGAGCTGTTATGTACACTTCGCACATAATAGGGCGTACATACCTTTTTCGTGATACTGGATGTGAAAAGGAAACGATGTTTTCAGGATGGTTGCCGTACGGTTAACCCGTCTCATTTAAAATAATTATATTTAATATATTTATCGAAACTGAGGTGGTTTAGTGTCTACTTTATAGGCTGGAAGACCGAGTTTGATTCCTGGCAAGGGCAGGAATCTTTCTCGTTACTTGGAAGTTCGGTCCAGACCGGCTCCGGGGCTAAAGCGGTCGGAGCGTGAAGCTATAGTGGTTAGGAATGCGATGCTATTTTATCCGCTCCACCATACGTCTTCATGGTGTGGTTTAAATTAACCACAGAAGGAACTTTACCTTTTACCTTTGCCCGTCGTTGTGATGAAACAGATCTTCATATTCAGCCAGGTAAATGTATGTTCAGCAGACACAGGAATTTTTCATTATAAATGTTGCAGTATTAGCTTTAATAAACAACGTGTTCTTTGTGGTTTCGCGTAACTAATACATAATTGACCTTGATGGATATTCATTGAAGATATCCTGCAAATCTTATCACAGTGAGTTGACATAAACAATTATTCTTTGTGTATTGTTAAGTCTACTCAAGTAAAATTTGTAGGTCTTACGGAAACCCGTAACGCCATGCACAATTTTTTTGGGGTAAACTGTTTTTGGGAAAGCTGACGAAGTTCGATTTGAGCTTTTTTTTTTAAACTGGGTTTGTATTAGATCGAAACGGACCAAAATTAAATTAACATTTTGTCGAAATTCGTTAAGTGAATTATTTGGATACAGATGAATGTGATACCTTTTCAAATATTGAAATTGGTGTATCATGCTTATATTTTGAGTAGTCTAAATTGCCAGAGTGTTTATTCAAACATGGATGACCGACACCACGTAAAGAGTGTTGAGACATGTTTTAGGTCTGGTTAATTCATTCTTGAAGCATACGTACGTTTCTCGAATTAACTTGGATACCATTCACTGTGAGTTACCATAGCAGCAAGTAGCTTTATTGATGTCTTGTGTGAGAATTGAGTGGGAGTTCCGAAGCAAGGAGCGATAAGCTTGTCGCAGTGCCTGGGTTAACCCCGATCTTTGCCATATTCCACTCTGTGGATCGATAAGAAGCAAGCTTAGCCTTATAATAAATTATATACAGTTCTGGAGTCCGTCTTCATAGTTTCATGCTGAATGTATCAGATGCCCTTTGCAGTGTTCAGAAAACACGCTAAGTAAGGAGCGTAGTCTAGAAATAAAAACTCTGTGCGCTTAAGTTCATTTCTTGTGACCACACATTAGGACAAAAACGAAATATGTACCAAGTCCTTTGCAAATCATAACAAGGTACTGTGTTGACCGTTGTATTACGCGTCTTTTCAAAATCATTAATCATCAATCATCCTGTCATTCGACGACATGTAGTCTGAATATCTGACAACATCGTTGAATAAACCACAGACACTAACTATTATTGCTTAATCGTCACTTGTTGCAGCTGTGTTTTTCTTAAAGGCTTGAATTAAATTGTCGCTTGACCTTGGTTAAGGAATTGTCCATCACACAAGGAACTAGGAGCTGTTTCTGTAGGGGGCTGAAACCCACAAAACCAGTGATCGGTCGCTCTAAGTCCGCAGTGCCTTAGCCACGTGGCTGCTGAGACAAAATATGACTAATTTTATTTACTTATACAGCGTAATTTTTTTTTAAATTCCACGAAATTGATTCACTTACACACAACTGTGTTCGACAGTGATTATAGATTTATTGTGCGATGGATGTCGTCTCTGAACTACGTATCATGAACGTTGAGGAAACTATAATTTTATACCTCCCTGCTCAAGGGGAAACTCTCTTCTGTGCTAGACGGGCAGACAGCCACACGCGTTTATCTGTCGATATTGACTTATACAAATGTTATTACGTGTTAATAAATTCAGATGCCGCGACGCTCAGCGAAAACTCTTTTGCTGTGAATGAACTGGAGTAGTGAGTGTGAGGAAAACACACGACCTTGGTTATCCATGGCTACACTGACTACACTGTATACTTAAGATGCTTGGCTCTCGACGTTTTAAAAAATTATTTGTGAATATTCCATATTTTTGAAAATTTCTGTACGGCCGTGTAAGACTGACGGTTTAGATACCGATGCGAAATTTTGTAAGCTGTCAGTGTAGCCAAAATAGAAGGAAATTAAAAAAAATCCACTTTAAGATATTAATTTGATACAGGACCGTGAAGGTCTGAAGATGACCTTGAGTGATTCAAACATCTTTCATTCTACTTTGTTAATATTAAAAATATTTTATGTCTGACGGGATCTTTGTTTCTTTGTATATACTGATTCAGTTATGTACACGTATACCGCAATAAGCCTTGTTTAAAGCTGCCATTGAATATTGTTAATTTAAATAATTCCTTGTAAGTGGAGACTTGATTTAAACGTTCTGTTGCAATACAACGTTATCTTTGTTTGCTACTGGTAGAGGCTATCATGTGATAAACACGTTTCTCCATGAACTAGACCTTTAATGCAATTGACATTACTTGCACCTCGTCTGATTTAATTCCCAATGAAATTTAACTTATCAAGTGTTGGTACAAAAAGAGTAAAAATGTACAAACCACTGTTGTACTTTGGGTTACAGACCACTTCTTCCAAACTGTGTATTCATCACCATGTAAGGAGCTTGCTTTACCTGTTATGCAAAAGAATGGTTCATATATCTGAAGAACATGCTGTTATATGGCGAAGTTCAGTGGTCACCAACATTTGGGGGGGGGGGGGTGACTGGTGACTAGAGGAAGCTTATTAAGTGTATCGATCACCACATAATCGGCTGAAAAATGTGCTAATTAAAATAACCGGCTTACGACTAACTTTGCATTTTGTGCTTTCATATTAAGAGATTTTCCAAAACATTATTTTAGTACGCTATCTTATACATATACATAGAGAATATTAAGTATTCTTCTTGTAAAATGTCATAATTTTTTACACACGAACTTAACTACTCACTTGTAAGCACGCCGTGAGGGGAAATCCGTATTACAAAACGACAAATCAGCAAATCAGCTTGTAGTTACAACGTGGTTTTGCAACTTTCGAAACGGGCTTCAGATACGTAAGGCTCCGGAGGATAATACAGTATTTAGAATTCCTCGGCACTGAAAAGAGATTCTGTTCATGGAACAAAAATTCAATCATCAGCGATTAGCAAAGAAATGGCTAACTTATGAATATTTTAAACTTCTCGCCGAAACTAAGTAACGCTTCGAAGTTCGAGGGCACTGTGGTACCCGCTATCACAAGGCTGGCAACCCTTGGTCTAGGAAATACCTCTGTCTGTGCTACTGGAAATCCCCGAAATTAGTCTAAACTGGAAACTCATATCGCTGTCAGGAGATTCTGAAATTTCCTATGTCGGACAGGTTAGGTTACGTTACGATAGGAGTTTCTGGTTTTTCTTAGGGCAGAGTAGTTTAGACGTACTTCTGGTAACGTACACAAGTTAGATAATAAATAATCACGTGCTGTGCTTGTACTTAATAGAAATTATAACTTGTGTTAACTGAAAGCCGCCAGAATATAATTACGTATGAGATATTTATTTATTTAAATCTTGTCAGTCTAATCACAATAAAATTCCTATTAAATATTACTATAATTAACATTTAAATATTTAAAATATATTAAATGATGTTCTCTATCGAAATGTTCGATTTATATTATATTATATATTATTATATTATATTTATATTATTATATTTCAAACACGACAGTACTTCCAGATGGACGTAACTCCTCCACAACTTCATTTCTGGATGATACAAAAACAACAACAAAACGTTCACCCACACAAAATCATGTTAAGCACGACGTACATACAGAACAACTTCGAATACGATATTAAAAATACAATAAAATCTGAAAGAAAACATCATTTGAAATCTGATAAACATCTGACTAACAGTTGCATTTAAGAAATTATATTTAAGTTTATATAATTTTATACACCTGAAGATAGTTCTTTTAGAACTGAAACATGTCGTGTAAAAAGTGATAATCTAATATAAATCGAACATTTCGATAGAGAGCATCATTTTAATATATTTTAAATATTTAAATGTTAATTATAGTAATATTTTAATATTTAATAGGAATTTTATTGTGATTAGACTGACAAGATTTAAACAAATATATATTTATCACAATATGACGCAACTTTATCATCTCATCGTATGAGATATTGTAATTCTAGCGAATCCACTTCAATTGATGACTTTGGTACACAGAATAACAGGAGAAGACACAAGGAAAGAATGGAAGCTAGGAGTAAACATGTTCCTTATTAGAGGCAAATCATCTGAGATTATAGCAGTTTGCCATGACTTTTGACACTTGGAAGACGAAGTACAACTGTTTTGTTTGTATTTTATGTACTTACACGAAACAAAATTATCCTTTTGCCCTATCCTTGTCCATTTGTTTACCGTTTCTTTAACATTGCAATTGAACCGAAAGTTATGCATCTCTCACTTGTTTTTTTTTTAAATATATTTCTGATAATGTTTTGTTTTTACCGGCTAGACGATCGGTTTGATTCCTCGCAGACGATGTTTTTTTTCTGTTCTGTGGCATTTTTTGGCCCCAGAGAGCAGACACCTTATCGCCATATCTGTAGAAGGAGTACGAGACAAGAACTCCGGTCCACGATGTGTCGTGTGCCCTCAGTCTTCTGGTGTCTACACTGTGGAACTGATTAGGTACAGTTGTACTTTATCACCAGACGTAGTGACAAGGAACAAATTGCTCACTAAAAGAGACCCTGATAATGGATAATATTCAATGAATATACGTTAAAATATACAAATGTTTGCCCATAGTGATGGTAGGATACATAAAATTGGAACTCTACAGAAAGTCGCCTGTAGTCTTGTGATTTCTGGTGACGTGTAATCTTGTATGTTGTTACCAACGCTTCGGAGGAACGTAATGCCTCCATCTTCAGGACCGGACCTTAAACCTTATGTCGCCTAGAAGTGTTTTTGAAACATTGTTTCATGTTAGCACAGAGAACTGTTACGCTCATAACCACAATTTGAAGTAACAGTATTTTCAACAGCACAAAAATGATAATCGACTTTTTAAAGACAACCGTTTTATATCAGTTTATTAATTAAAATATATTTAACAGAGACAGACGCCTGTATAGTAAGTTTATTTTTCGAAATGAAAATTAAACACCGCTCTATTGTTTAAGAAAAACGTTCCTAAAAACGCGAGTTTTTTTTTTTGCGGGAATAACAGATATAAAATAACAGTAATTAAGCCAGTCTATTTGGGGCGTGCTATTTTTAATTTACGACTATATAATTATAGATTCCCTTTCGCATGTTATGCGTGCGCTTAAGAGCACATCAACTTTAATGGATGCTGACACGAGATCGCTATTCGCTTGTTTAACCACGTTGCATTTCTGTTATTCCAGGGCTTACCGCTGTCTTGCCTTGACCTCCCCTGAACTACCCAACCCAATCCGTCGTGTATGCTACTATCTTTTCCAATTACATTGAACTAATAATATTATTGGGCACGCATTCTTACGCGGCAACTTTCCCATTTCATAATATAACACTTTGCTATTCGTCTGTATTTATCTTAACGATGAACATAACTATCTAAACATCTAGCGGAAGGTTCGCTAACTTTCATGACCGGAAGTAAGTTTATTGCGTAATATGTAGCCAGTTAAGAGGCCAGAGTTGCCAAATATCTGCATACCCTTAATTCTGTAACGTCTTTGATCGGTTTGACAAATGAATGTTAAGTATAATGATTCCAGGGGAACGTCTCGCAGTTCCATTTTGCATTATATTCCCCTACATTGTCGCAGAATATTCAATTGAATAAAGTAATACTGTACTAGTTACGAAAGATAATTAGTGAAACTGTGTCCTTTGTTAATGCTGCCTCAAGGTAAAATTACAGGCTAATTACAATTTTAACTAACTGTAGATTTTGTATATCAAATCTAAAACTTCCTGACAATGGTGAAGAATCAATTGAATAAAAATTTCCTTGGATATTATCCATCGTCTAGTAAATATAAAACGTAAAAAACGACGTTTCGGAGATGGGACTCTATCTCCGGAGATAGGGATTAGCTCTATCTAGTGGGCCCAACTGTGTAGGAACCTGAAGACGGAGATAGAGTCCCATCTCCGAAACGGCGTTTTTTTTACGTTTTTTACGTTTTATATTTACTAGACGATGGATAATATCCAAGGAAATTTTTATTCAATTGTAGATTTTGTATTTATGCGAAGCGTTGTAATTCTCTTCGAGATTGTTCTGTCTCCTAGCGTATTTTTTGATTGAGTATTTGCCAAGCGATGAAGCATTTATGAACTTCAATCTTTGATACAGAAGCTCGTCTAGAAATAGTTAAAAACTCAGTTATTGCGTCAAAGAAATCAATGCGTCTCAGTTAAAAAAATTGACAGTGGAACCGCTGTTCCTTAGTTAACGTTGAATAACGTATAACTGTAGAAGTATATTTGTACTGAAATAAAATTTTATTTACATATTAATGTATACCTTTACATCTTATCTATACGTGACATCCGCCGACAGCTTATCTATGTGTTGTGTCATGTACTCAACACTCTAGAACGTTTTTTGTTACCAAATAAATGGCCATAACTCCTAAACCGTACGAGTTATCTGAAATCTGTTTGCAAATTTGAAAAGCTCGTGTTTATTTACGTATTTTACTCGTTATATGTCCTGATCTAACTCTTAGGCTTTACACGTGGCAAGCGGTTGAAGTTAAGGAACGAGGGTATAGTTATTACATGTTTTTGGGTAATTATTTAAAAAAATGTGTAAAATATACATTATAGAATATAGTAAACATCATGTACAAAAAGCCCTTTATTTACTCTTTAATTTACATAAGGTTTATATTCTCTATCTTACATAGGTCTCGAGTTATTGGCGTTTGAGGAAGTTACACACCAGCGTTACCTTACATCTTACAGTTTCCGTCGAGTGTAACCGTGATTTTATAAACGTTATTCAACGTTAAAAATCAATTTGTTGACGCTGCTTAAGGAAACAATCTCTGTTTGTACTGAGAATCATATGAAACCCAAATCCATCATGTGGGTAAAGCCCATACTTACTTATTGTTAAAGCAGCTGGTACGTATAGTTACCACTGGGTTTCAAATGGTTAAATTCTGAAATGAACGAAACGGTTTCGATTGTAACCGTTTCATCTTTCGTAAGTCAATTACGAATAGACAGACCAGTGCGTATGGCGCGTAGTGACTCAGCGATGCTATTTATAACTTTCATTTGTCATTATAAAAGTTTTTACGAACCACCCCACTTCCTTCCCTCGCGATGTTTTGAAAGCCCTTCGTTGGTAGTAGCTTTGTGTCTTTTGCTTTAGACTTCGCATATGGATGGAACGTTCAGAAGTTATTTACAGTGGCGTTCTCGTCTTTTATAAAAAGACGAGTCTCGTGTTCCGCTCTCTTCAAGAGAAGGGAGGACTGTACCATCTGTAATTTGAAATTGTCTGTCAACTCAAGAGAGGCCCAAGTGATGTATATGTAAGGACATGGGGCACATTGTGTATTGAGCTTTGTAAGTGAACGGAAATAGCGACCTTGATGAACTCTCACAATGTCAAGCTAAGGCGCAAACCTGCTTCGACCACTTTAATACTGGGGTCATGGGTTTGATTCCCACCTGTGGCCCAAATGTATTGTCAGAATGTTTTTGTCATGTAGATGTCTCGAGAATGGCCGCTCCCTCGTTCACTCAGTCTTGCCAAATGTGGAAAAGGATTAATAGTTTTAGGAGTTAATTCTGAATTGCAACACCAGAGGGCGTAATCCTTAAAAGCTGGAGAAGACTTTTGTTCTGTCTCCAGGTAAATGCTCCCGACAGTCTATTCATGCCTCGGAGAAACTTAGGTTAGGTTAGGTCATGTTAGATCAGATCTTATCTTCAGAGTTTTAATATGAAAGAGTCACTCCATTTTGTAGTTTTCACTGATTTGAACACTTCTTTAAAGACCATTCCCGAATTATAAGCGTGCACCAAAAAGGAGCTGAAGTTTATGATGCTTAAGCCGGGTTGTGTTTGTCATGTTGAAAAGTGTTTGTCTTTTGGGGTCCTGCTCTATACACCTGTCTTGCTCTCAATCAGGTGGACCGCTCACGAGTGCGTGTACGTACCCCGACACGAAATGACAACAAAGACTTGATTTCCTGAGCAAAGAAATAGGGAAACAAAACCATCCCAGTCATTTTAAACGTACGAGTAAAATAAAGTATAATATTAATATTGATCTTAAGAAGCGCTGCCGAGGAATGGGGAGAATTTTGAACCTGGTGAACTCGTATAGCATTTTTAAGAATGATTCTGCCCCATGGAACTAGTGTTCACGCTCCAGCCTTGCATTCCGATTGCTGCTACTTGTTTGTGATCACCCAGTAGCTAAATAGGAGGAATTTCAGGATATCTGTAAGGGTTACTGTGTTACTTTAAATTTCTTGTTCTTGCTTCTGAATACAGTGATTTGTTTGTCTTATTTCGAGAATCATTGTTTGGTTTACGCGAAGATTCTTGATGGAAACTTCACAGTCTAATTATAAGACATTGCATACACATTCAAAAGCAGGTGGACCCAGCAAGAACGCGTCTGACCTGCGAGGTACACAATTTGAATTGAAAGTATAACCGGTTGTCCAATTCTTCCAGACAAACTCGTGATTAGAAGGCGTACCTTGAAACTGTATATTGCCTCTCGTTTCTCCTACCTTTTTGTCTCTTCGTACATAATAAACCTCTCGACGAGAAACATTATGTGATTCCACAAAGCAAGTGATATTGTACGTATTTCACAGAAGGGTACTTAAGTTTCAGACGAAGTAGAATTCTACGAGTATCTTTTCATCACAGCCCAACGCTTTTTAAATGTTTCAGTTGAAAAGAACTGATTTTACCAAGTAAGTGGAATATGCTCAGAAAGAAAAGTAAAAAAAGTGGGTGGTTATATAATTTTCTGGAAAAAAGTTGAATTATTGTCTTTTAACTGTTCTAAGAACCTGTTTTATTCCGACAATATATACAAATTGAAAATATGCTTTTAGGAAAACAAGTTTTTATTTACGAACATGTGGCTGTTACATAATGTTTTTTCTTATGATATTTAATAACTTATTAATATGTGTAAAATAATTCTTGTTTTTATTTACAGACGAACAAGAACGAGTGCAGAAGAAAACGTTTGTCAACTGGATCAATTCTTATCTATCAAAGGTAAGAGTCCTGCCAAACAAATTGTCCTCTTAAAATGTATGGCATGACTATGGAGGGTAGTGACTTTCGATCCTGAATATTGGGTTTGCCATGCGCCACCTTACCTTGGAGTAAATATGTTTTGAGGTCTGATTAGCAGTTTGCTGCAAAGTGTGTATGTAAATATACCGACAGATGATTATCAGTCCTCTATTGCCTGGATGTTTAGTTCCACGCTCCAGGAATTTAACTGCTGTTTCATATTCTTTGTAACTCGGCTAGACTTGATATAAGTTGTGCTGCATGCTGTTGGTCACTGTGTACCCTGCACCAATGTTGTTGAAACTTGAAAACTCACGATTTTCTCCACATTCAAAAATATTTCTTCCTCTTAAGCAAAATTGGAAGAATAAGAAAACGAGCTGAGTCGCCACTTTTCGTGAAATACGTTAAGGGAGTGTTAATATTTTATATAAATGGAAATTTTCCGATTATTATAAATACTCTTTGAAAGCATGCGAGCCTAAATATTAATGAAAGATGTCGAAAAATAGCCATTTTAATACCCTTCTTTAATAGGTGGCCTTCGGGCTGAAACGATTTGTGGCATGTGTTATTTGCAAAGGAGAAATATAATATTCCCTTATTTTTAAAGGAAGGAAAGGGATATTCCATTCAAACTGGAATTGATTTCTAATATCCGTCCTGATTTTTGGTGGACATGAATCTAGGAATCAGTGACTCACTGGTAAAGCCATTAGAGTATGCACAATACAAACCTTGAACTTAATAAAATCTATGGAATGTGATTTCTGGCTTGTCTTTAGGCCTACGTAATATACTCGAAATTTCCATCGGCTTCTATTTATTTCGGTAAATAAATAAATTGTTAATATGAGTAAATAATCATAGCAGCACGTGTGACGATCGTACTGATGCTGGAGGCAGCAAGGACCTATGAAACATTTGTAAAATTTTACCAGATTACACGGCTCTACAACCCAGAACACAGCCATCTTTATAATCGCCGTAAGAACTTTATCTGGTGCTGAGGAGAACGGCTATGTGGGTCCAAGAGTTAGGAAGCAAAACAGACTTGAGAAAATTTTATATTAAAAAAACTTAATAATTTGTAATTTTCACAAAATAATGTTTCGGCGTCCAAGAGGCGGGAAATGAAATGCACGTACAAAATTCTAACCAGGAGAATCTTTAAATTTCTTAAGTAAAGAGATCATTTGATAGACCTAGGTGTAAATGGGAAGATAATATTAAAATCGTTCTTAAATAGTGTCTGAGGATGAAGGCTGGTCGTATCGGGATCGTGTATTTAATAAATATTGGGGAATTTTTTGAGCAACGAACGACTTAGTTTCAGAGAAACGGATTCTGCTCCATTGAGTGTTGTGGATACAAAATAACTTTAACATGCGCAAGACTGACAAGCAATTTATAGCGTTGTTCTGCACACGTGTTTTTCAACATGAACGCCACAGAATTTCCTGGAATTGTTTATTGCGTTATGTTAATGTTGCTTACGCTCATTAACAATGGATTCATTGCAAGGCATCGACACGTTTTCTTTAGTGCTTAACTGAAACATGAGCAAATGGACTTCCGAAGTTCGATTCCAGGCAGAGTCACACCCGATCTGGGGCCGATCTTCATTGATTAAGCACAGGGATAACTTTACCAGCGGTCGTTTTTTATATTTCAACATGTAGTGGTGTTAAACTTCCTTATTTGTTGTCTGTTCGTTGATTAGCCGAATAAGGATCGAGTGTTGATAAGAATATCTGCGCCTTGGAGTTGGTGTTAATGTAAGGCGTTCGTTTCAGTTCTAATAATTAACACTGTGACAATATCCGAAGGTTACGCGCAGTTTAACACCCAGGCTTGTACTACAGGGAGCTAATTTTCTGAGGCCTTAGTTATCGGCACAGAAGATATCAGATTATAGAGGCGATACATCATTTAGTATCAAAATATCGATACACATACGTCCAGACAGATGACTGTCGTTATACGCTGTGGTCGAGTATTTACGAATCCCGCGCACATCGAAAACGCGTAAAACGGAACATATATAACATCCCCGTGGATTTTTTTTTTGAGTGATACTGAATTTTTAATCCCTGGAGTCAAAATTGTGGGGGTAAGTTAGTAAAATTGCGCTTGCAAATGAGTGGGCCTACGCGACAGCTTTTAACCGTGGCCGCGAATAGGATATTGATACTTCTCTTGATGTTGAAATAAAACAGCGGATAAGGAAACTGTGTTTTTGCAAGAGTCACATGTATTTCGATTCCGTTTTGTCCTTTCCTGTTACCAAATTCTACACCGCAAACGTTTGCTGGTTCGAACCCTGTGGTGATTAATTGGCAACTAGATCTGTTTATACAAATGGTCGCTGCTGGACGCGATCCTGAGCTATGTTCATCTCCCCCATCCTAATGATCTGTCTCCGTAGATGAGTATTGAGGTGTCTTTCCATTTCTTTACCGAACTTGTAATTGGATGTTTCTCAAGAGGTTTCTTCAGCTCTATTCTGCCTCCTTGATCTTCCCGAATTTAGCAATATACCCTGCCGATCTGTCTTATAGATTTCACCGTCTTCAACGCTGTCCACGCGACTCGTTTTAATCGCGAAGCTATCTTTAAGTCACTTACCTCCGTCTAGAATCCCTGAGTTCAGTTACCAGACAAGTACAACAGGTTGTGTAGCTTTTCTGACACGTTGCCATGAATTTGCATTCCGTGTTGTAAGTAGGCAGTGCACGTTGCTTTTCAGAGATGAGTCTAGAGTCCCTCCTTCTTTTTATTACCTGCTCGACCAACCGCGATTCTCAAATGCGGGTTTCTCAAGGTCGCCCACCACTTATTCAAGTGATAAAACAAGTAAGTATAAAAGTCCATTTAAGGCTTCAGGAGGAACCTAAGTCTCCATCACAGGATTTTCAGAACATCTTGTTCCAACGCCGATACGATTATACGCTGTCTGCTAAACACGTAGGAGACGAAAATAAAACACTTGTTGGAACGGATGAAGACGGCTTAGTTTAGCATCATTCGGGAAATCTTTAAACAGTTTTACAAGTAAAGTGATATGTGAAAATTTTACTGATTAATAAAAAAAATCACCCATTCCTGTTCGTGTTGGTCCCGAACCATAATCTATACATCAGATGATTCCTAAGTTTGATGCCAAACTTTATGCTAATATTTTATTTTCTTGAATTTTATGTTGGAGAATTTTTACAGGAAATTGTCGAAGTGGCTCAGTTTTTATTCAGATGGACAATTTTAATTAATGTCCTACATAAGAGCGTAAATACTTCTTTAGCTCTGTTGAGCGCCCAAGTTTTACGTCTGGAGGATAGGTGTGATTCGAGTGAGGGACTCGGGTTTTGGTTTTTTGGCAGACTGTCTTATAGAGTATGTTTGGATTTGCAGTCGTCTTTTTAAGATGCAAATTTAGCCGGCTATTCTATGCTGCCTAATAAATTGCAAGTTTCTATCCCGATATCACCCTTCATTCCCAATCTCATCAACACTGGCAAAGTGAAAATTGCAGGTCTGATGCTAGTTCAACCAGGGAGTACGACAGATTGGATTTCTCGCCTCTTACCACATTTTTTACCTGCTGATGAAAGCAGGATCCATCTTTCTAAACTTTGTAATTTTATGAAGTTATAACTTTGACGATGGACAAATGCCAAAATAAAAATTTTACACGTTACAACGCACCATATTCAGAAACCTTCAATCGAAGACGATTTCTGCACGTTCACTTCATAATGAAGTCGCTAATTAACTCAGCTGCTATGGATGGATCTGAGTAGGCGTACAGAAACTCATATGAAGCTGTCAATGTGACAAGTACACATCTATCTCTCTCTCTCTCGCTTATTTATTTAATTGATAGAGTCACGTATTGAATGGTATTTTGACATTCGGTTTATTTTTGGTACTTCAGATTTTATGTTCGTGTTTTACTAAAATAGCTGAATGATTAAAGAATTTTAAGCCGTGTGTTGAACATATACTTTGATCAACTCTGACCGTCCTAAACGTAAATAAAATATCCACCGCACGTAGGCGTGATGACGTTTCCTTTGTGAATTGTTTGAAGGAACTGGAGAAAATGAAACAGTTCACCGATTGCTCCAGGCTCTTGGACGATCGGTTGCCACTCAGGACTCCAATTTGTAAGGTATCTGGTTTAGATCTCGGCCCGGAGGCCGGTTATCCCGACTGAGAGTTATAGTGATTGTCCTCCGTCCCTCCTGGAAAGTGTGGGGATAATATTGTCGAATTATGGTATGACTGCTTCTTTCAGTATTATTTCTAATTTATTATTCACTTTTTATTAAGTCTATCATTCTATACTATAGACTTCAATTTCCGGGGTTTGAGATTACCATTATCCGAAAGGCCTCAGATGATAGGGCGTATAATTTTACTTGATGACGGAAGCAGATCCATCTCCGACACATGTTTCTTAGAGGTTGGTGTGTAAAGGTGGCGACTGACTTGTAACATTTGCCTGTAATGTAACGTGTTACAAATCGAGCATTACACAAGTGAAGACAGCGAACGGAGCCGCTCGATGCGAGCCGCTCACGCTCGCGGGCGCTCCATCGTGTTGTCGGTTTTTTCGCGAATCCCTTTGAGTGTTACATTACAAGTCAGTCAGTCAGTCGAGCGGCGTCGTAACGAGCATTCACGAGTTCTTTAGATAAGAGTAGCGTATTAAATGAAACAAAGATAACACAACCTCCACGTCCGACATATTGAATGAAATGAATGGAGCACACATGAGCACAGTCGAGCCGAGCGTTCAAAACGAGCATTCGATACGCCTCACCAGTTGTGGTGTAATGTAACATGCTCGCCGCGAATGTTACATTACAAGTAAATGTTACAAGTCAGTCGCCACCTTAAGAAAAAACAAAATATCAAAAAATGATTTTAATGTAGTGCTCTGTTAAAGTGTTGCGATGGATATTTTATACAATCACAGAACATCACGTGATAAATAACAAAGAAACTTGAGTCTAATCTGATTCCTGCCTTGCTGTTGTTTGTTGTTAAACGAACTAAAATAATCTCACCTTTTCCTTGGGTAAATGAATGTCCGATTAGTCTTTTGTAAGTTGTCTGGGCGTAATTGGTAATTAATGACATGCTACAAAGGAACGCCATAGTTGGGAATTTAATTTACGTAACATTTGTCTTTTTCGAAAATATAGGTTAGGAAATTCAACCGAAAGCCTCAGTTGACCCTGACGTTACTTAAAGAGAACACATTTCCATGTCGTGCCTTTCTGAAGCCGTCGTGTGGGTAATTTTAACAAGAACCGTAGGCTTATTTCATGTGCCTTACCAGATCCTTTGTTTTGTTCCGATGAATTTATGTTATTTTTCTGTGTCCTGAGAAGAGAATTTCAACAGGATACACGGGGCAGAGTACTGCTTGAGAAGCCAGTACTTCTCTTAGCTAGTCAAGAAATTATGAAACCGTAAGGTCCATATCGTAATCACAAAAGCCTGCCATCGGTCTCTGACCTGAGACAGATTAATACGTTTCACATTCTCCTGCTTTGTTTCGTAACATCCATTTCAATATTATCTTCCTATCTACGCCCAGGTATTCAGGCTTTCCATCCCAAATTTTGTGTAGTACATGCCCCGCCCATCTCACCCTAATTAATTTGGTCGTCACAATATTATTTGGCGAAGTGCACAGATTATGGGAATTTCACTTGCCGTACTGTAATGTGATTATTTTGGTTGTAATGTTAAATACCGTCTGGTTCTATCGATATAGTGTATATATCGATATGCTGTAGGGCAGTGGTATTCAACCTTTTTTGTTCGCGTACCCCCAGATATAATTTATCTTCAACTTTGTACCCTCAAATTTGTTGGTGTATAATTCAAGTTATACATAATATATAAGCTACAACTAAAATAAATTAAATAAATTACATTATTGATTATTCAATGTTTATCATAAAATAATATATATTTTTTTTAAATTTCATGTACCCCCTAAGATGTCTTCGCGTACCCCAGATTGAAACCACTGTTGTAGGATGTGTTCCTTGACAACTCCCTGTTTGTAACGGCTTTGTCCCCAGTTATTTTTACGGGTGTGTGCAGAATGTGCACGTTTGCCTTTGTTCATTGATTTTCTCGAACACTTCAGTTTTCTTTTTATGGGTTGTTATGTGATTAATGTTAACAACATAGCTTAATGTTATAAAATAGTGAGGTTTAAGAAGTTTGGATGGGCAGGGAATTTGGCTAGAATGGAGACAAGGGGTGTACAGAGTTTTGGGTCAGGTAACATCTTGGAAAACAGACATTTTGAAGACCGAAAGGAAGGTGGGAGGAAAACATTAAGTTGGATTTAACAGAGAAGGTAAGAAGCAGATAAAACTGGCTCAGGGTTGTGACCTACGATATTGGTCATACTGAATCTTCGTGTTTTAGGCACGGTGACTAACACAGATTTAAACATAAAATGTGTGTGCATCAGAATTTCAGATACGTATGTTTATGACATTGACATTGATACATTTCTCTCACATTTTTGTTAATTGGAAGGTGAGTGCAGTTTGTAAAGTCGGTCTTGTTAGTTCGGAAAAACAGACGATGACAAAATAGCGAATCGATTCTGATTGTTCTCTCAAAAGCAGGCCCGGACACGCTGGCGTGTTCTGACTCAGAAATGAGACGCGAAATCTTTTATACACGTGATAGGAATTCCTGAATGGGGCATCAGAACAGCGCAAGGTCTCCACCATTATGTAACACCTCTAGAAATGGCCTATGTAGTCTCAGAGTGGGATTCATACGAACGTTAACTTCCAGGTCTGGGGGTTGATAAACCACGGGGCCTAACAGATAAGCCTTGTCCTCTTTCCCCTCTTTTTTAAACCTAAGACAGAAGTAGAATCCAGCTTTCGAAACGTCGTGGTTTTATTGTTTTATAAGTTAGACGATGGATGAAGTCCAACACAACAAATTAACATATTAAACACGCCATCGTCAGAACTTTGAGTCTTTCGTGTCTGAAAGTTGGAAACCATCAACAAATCTTACTTTACTGCATAATGACTTTTTTTTTCGGGAAGAAATTGGCCCTAGATTTACTTCCCTCGCCAAATACTTCCTCAGGGGTAAGTTACGTCAAGACAAGTCATGGCGAAGTGCGTGTGAACAACGAGTAATTAAAATTAACTTTGTTATGCAATGTAACAGACAGACACAAGCAAAACTCCTATCGCCCTTTTGTCTGCTTTGTATCCAAGGCAAAGTTAATAATTACCAAGTGAGAACTACTCCGTAGGGCACAGAGCAGTTTTTAAATTCAAAATTAAAATAGCGTGTTATTCATGGCGTTACTGCAAAGGCAGGATGAGATAAACAATAACGACTTCTAACTCAGGGAACCGGACGTTTCAGTATACTGGATTAGCTCTGCTGCTTTGAATTAGGGAGGTCCCAGTGTGGGATATCATTTATATGTCTTCTATATTTAACAAATGCATCGGAAATTGTTGCTGAAGTACAGTGCAGTCTGATAGTGGTATCGGCTGTGCTCAGGTTAGATTCGAAAGTCCGTGGTATCAGATCTGTATGTGGTCTTTCCACAGTGTAAGGGGGATTGTGTAATGTCCGAATTTCGATGAAGTTTCTTATTGGTGACCTACAATAAAGAGGATATTTATTTTTGTTTTGTGTTGCCCTTGTTCTTTCCGATTTTCGGAATAAGAACTGCTCGTCGTAAAAAAATTGGTTCGTCATAAAATATCGATCTCTTCTTTTCTGGATAATTATTTTAAAAAAATTTTTGATCTGATAAATATTTAACGGAATATGGGGGAAATAATTTCTGGAGGTGTGTAATATGATGTTGGTAGCTTTACATCAAGGGACATCAAATCCCAGCGAGTAGCAAAGGACGTCATTAAAACGTAGTCTATTGTCAATATTTGGTGCAATGTAATCCTTTTATTTACCATGTTAGGGACGCAGCATTGATCGAATCTCGTACCGTGTAGTTGCTAAGGCAGTGTTTATTTCGGAACGTAGACCATAAGATGAAAAGGAATGCAAGGGAAGAACCAGATGACGTCGGCAATAGCGTTAAGCCTACATTCCCATTCCGAAAGCAACTCTCTTGTTGATATGGAAATGCTGGTGCCACAGCTGTGCCTTAGTTGGATCTATTGTTCAAGTAGAACCATGTTTCTTTCAGTAACCTCGTCTTGTAAAAAGTTGGTTGTGCGGTTACGTGGTTCAAATTTAGGCTGCAATTTCGGACCGAGATTATGTATCTGGCGGTGAATCATAAGCGTATCCCATTTCAGAGTGGGTAGAACAAGATTTTTTTCCAACCTGTGGTTGTTATGTTCTTGGAAGTCTTTATATAAATGCTTGTAGCAAATTGTTCTCTTCAGAAATGCCACACTTTGAAAATGAAGGTAAACGGTATTATCGCTTGAAGTGACAAGTTTTGATAAAGCAGATATTTGTTGAAATAAATTATCACAGACACAAAACAAGTGGATTTGTGCCCCACATATTTTCCAAATGTGTTCTTTGCTGCTTTACATACTTCATTGACCTGAATGATCATTTGAATCCATTGTTGCAAATACAAATCTTCTGCTACAAAGCTAGCTAATCGAAGTACATTGCATGGTATATTATTATTATATTCATGGCATCAAAGTATTTCAATTTCCACTTATAGGTGTGAATTACGTATAAGTAGATTCCGGTTAATATTCATTGTAAAGAAACTGAAGACTTCATACAGATAAACATGTTACGTAAAGTAAAACGTTTCACGTAAGGCATTTATGATGGTTGATTACATTGAGAGTTGTCATTGTTTTCTTCCTTGCAGCGAGTTCCACCGCTTCGGATAGATGACTTGATTGATGACTTGAAGGACGGAACTAAGCTGCTTGCCTTGCTTGAAGTCTTGTCAGGTGAAAAGTTGGTGAGTTAACAGATAAAGAACTGCATCACAGCCATTCGTTTGTTCAGATACTAGTGTATTATGTACTGTGGATTTCAGCGTGAAATCTATAATAGCGCAGTATTCTTTCCCATTTTGACACGTTGGCAGAAATGATGCCATTTGTTGCACACATCCCGTGACTCTTTGCTGAGCGCAGTGTATTGAATTTCACAATATCAATTTCCGTAGCCATTCACCCTTTTAAAGAAATTTTAAATAAATCAAAGCCCTTGTTAAACCACTGATATCGGTATTCAGAGTACTAGCTCTGCTAAATATATTATGTTACGCATTCTGTCCGCAGCTCACTATTTATATCATCTTTATTTCAGCCAGTCGAAAGGGGACGCAACTTAAAGCGGCCACACTTTCTTAGTAATGCCAACACTGCCTTGCAGTTCCTACAGAGCAAAAAGGTACACTCCGTTACATAT
This sequence comes from Zootermopsis nevadensis, assembly GCF_977971745.1. Lineage (NCBI taxonomy): Eukaryota > Metazoa > Arthropoda > Insecta > Blattodea > Termopsidae > Zootermopsis > Zootermopsis nevadensis. The sequence goes on from NW_028259143.1 coordinate 4,202,984, forward strand.
AAATCAATTTCATTTTATTACCATGTCATACCATACACAGTGTTGCGCGCGTGCGTGAGCGTGCGCGCGCATTCTAACACACAAAGAAACAGGATGCCCTAGAAAGATGTATACACACATTCGGGGAATGAAATAAACACATTTTAATATTCTAAACCATTACATACGTCTGCATTGTCACTTGGTAATTTCGTGGCACAGTTGACAGCAATGAGTAACTGACCGACAAGTGGCCATTAAATTTGCTGCTGGGATAGATGAAGTGTTGCTGGCTTTGTGCTGTACGCCCTATTTATCGGTCGGGAAAAGTTTTGTAAAAATGGGCCATGATATCACGATGGTGATGTTGGAGGGTTGCCTCATTTTATTGATACATGCCCTCATCTCCATACAGTTGACAAATATAATGTGTATACATATTTTTGGGATAGGCACAAGAGCATGGATGTAGCCATGGATGGAAGGGAACTGGTGATTGTCAATCTTTTGTATTCTTTGTCCAACTGAGCATTTTGTCCTAAAAATTGTTGCATATTAACATACAATATTTATATTATTTTAATATTTACAGTTTCCACCTGTAGATGTAAATATATTAATGGGAGAATGGTATGTTCTAGACTGAAAAGTTAATATCATTGTTTAATATTTAATTTCTTTTAAATTATTTCATCCACATTTTTAATATGTTACGTCTGGCATAAGAAACTTTCACATCCCACCAGTTGAGTAGCACTGCACACAAGACAGTGAATTTTAACCTCAAACACAGGAAGATTTTAGGTGGTGGAAGTGTAAAGCAAAGACAAGAAGGTATTTTATCACAAAATAATACCCAAAATCAGATAAAACCTGTTTCAGTTTACCAAAATCTGAAACCAGAGAATGTCCAGATGAAGTGTGCTGAATGGGTTATGATAGTACAATTAATTATGCAGCAAACACGCTGATAGGGAAGGAAATTATTTTGACATCTAATAAGTTATATAAGCAATGTGAACCAGGTGGTTAAAGTATCATAAATTGCTGAATTCCAGTTCTGTTTACAGCTCAGATCAGTAATTTTAAAATGTATGTTTCTAAAGAAACATGGAGGAAAAATTAAATGATGAAATCTACTTAAAAAAATTTTCAGATTAAACTTGTCAATATCAACTCTTCTGATCTGGTGGATGGCAGACCACCAGTTGTGTTGGGTCTTATCTGGACCATTATCCTTTACTTCCAGGTATGTTTTTACATATGGATGTATTTTATAATGCGCATGTATTTCTTTCAGTTATTCCATTAAACAGAATTTTGTGAAGAGAAATGATTCAACATTTTTCATTAATCTTGTGTTTGGACAGTTAGTGAAATTAATTTTACTTTGCTTAGGTTTGGCTCACTTCATTTCAGTTTAGTCAAGTTAAGTTACATTCAGTTCAATTCAGTTCTTTATTTTGTATGATGCATCAACAGCCAAAAGGCCTATTCTAGATACAGAACAAGAAGCTCGTGAATATAACCAAAATAACGATAAACAGATTGTAATAAAATTACGTAATTATGCAGTAAATTTGAATGTGAATATCCATATGATGATCTATTGAACGAAAGACATTAATTTAATAATTCATGCTGTCAACACAAGTTGAAGTCAAATGCTGTGACCATTTTTATAAAATAGTTTTCACGGTAAAGAGTTTTAACCTCTGATTTACATGTTGGTGAGTGAGTAGTGACCATTAAACTAGCTCTGGATGCACAAGAATATAAATATGCTTATTACTAGTTAATATAACTTATATAAAAGACATTTCATTTTTTTCCAACGCAAGCTACGATACAAGGAATTTAAGGGGGTGAGTTTGTGATTGTCTTGTGTTTTTTTTTTGTATGATGTTTTACAACACTAAACTATTTATGGTGCACAAAACTTTTATTTGTTTGTAAAACATCTTTATAGCAAAGTAAATAAAGAAGAGGTTACATAAAATTATTTGTGTATTTTACAGTTCAGTCGTAAACACTCCTGTTTCATATTTGGCAGATCTTGGGTTGCAATTTCACCTTGGAGACCAGTTATCTTTACTGAGGCTTTTCATAGTTTTTCTCAGTTCTTCCTGGCACTGGAATAATACCTTAAAATATGTTATGGCTTGTGGCCTGTACGTCCTTTTCCAATTCATCATTTATAATTGTCTTATCATTCTTTGCATAATAATATATGCAACTGAACATCATCAAATAATGCAAAAATCAATCAACAAGGCACTTAACCCCCTCCTTGAAAAGAAGATTGACAGGCAGAGGAAAAACAGAGAAGGAACCTGAAATGACAGTAAAGATAGCATTTAATGGATGTTTTACAACTTTAATTTGACATCATCTATATTTACCATCAGATTAATTTCTAATTCTAAATATTTGAACATTTCCTGTCAGCTCTGTTGTGAAAGTTACTCAGAAACAATTAATCATAGATTTAGAATAATTTTACACAACAAATCTCTCCATAAGAAAGGTGCCGATAAAGAAAATTCTGTGTCCTAGTTTGATTTGATTGTGAAGAGGTGGATTGAATTAAACTGACTCTGGTTAGGATTTAATGGCAGTCCTTTGTGAGTATGTTACTGAATTTTCTATGACGAATGTCAATTACTTTAAATTTAAGCTATTACTTCATTTTTTATGCGTGTCATTCAAAGGTTAAATCTCAGATAGTAAAGCAAACAAGAGAATGGTGCATTATTTACAGTATCAGTCCATTTTGTGAACAATTTCAAGCTAGTGGTTATTTCAAAATTATTTGCCAAGTCAGAAACACAGAATGAATTCAAATGAGGGAAACTTGCAAGTACAGCAAGTTATAATTTGATTATAGGATTTAATTTGAATATATGTTCTTTTTGATATTACAAAACTAGAGATATATACTCTAATTTGGACATGCAGACACGTTTAAGTCACATTTTAAAGGTTACTGGAATAGTGACATTCTTATATCATATTTTTATTTACCGACATAGATTGAAGAAAACACACGAGCACTTGAATCTTTGGGTCACACATTTGGTGGGAGTGCCAGCAGTCTGGAGAGCCTGGGTGCACGCTCATCTGAAGGGGCAGTGGTTGAGGGAAAGAAGAAAGAGCCAGATGAAAGGAGGAGACAGGGTGCTAGGAGAGCAATGCTGCAATGGGTCACCAACGCGCTCCCAAAGTAAGACAGTTGTGTCTTCAAATATGAAGATAAATACCCTTACTTTTTGACTATAAATAGTTTTATACAACCTTGATTCAAATATGAATTAAAAATGATCAAATTATGTAATATTTACACTGCACATTTAAATTGTTGTATGGCCTTGAAATCAAGTTGCAGGACATGAAAAATATTCCTGATTTAGAAATTGTGTGTCATTTTATCAGATCTCTTGTCCATTGTCCATTATGTTGATTAATTATATTGCTAGATGCTGAATAAACTGTACTGAAAGATATAGCACAGCAAAACATCATCCACCTACATATTTTCAGTCGGCATGAAATTTGTTGCTTTGTTACAGGAACTGATAATGATGAAGATGTATTTTATAAGTGATTAGATTTTTAAAATATAACATTATGTTAATGAAAGGGCTAACACTGTTGTGTCTGATCTAACATCTTTAGAGTGGAGGTCAACATGAAATGAACAGTTATATTTAGACATAATTATGTCTACTTAATGTATTTGAATATGCATATTGAAACTGGTCCACGTACGTAATGGACTAATACAAACTCATTTTTAAATATTTGTGTTGATATTTTCTCTTAACAGACTTTTTCTCCTGAAAATAAATGTTGATATCTTTATAGGGATCTTGGTATTGAAGTACGAGATTTTGGCGGTAGTTGGCGTGATGGTACTGCATTCCTTGCCATTATTGATGCCATCAAGTCTGATTTAATAAACTTGTCAGCAATGCGTCAGGCATCTAACAAGACGCGTCTAGAAACAGCTTTCAGCGTGGCCGAGAGGGAACTCGGCATTGCACGACTTCTCGACGCAGAGGATGTCGATGTGCCCCAGCCTGATGAGAAGTCGATCATGACATATGTTGCTCAGTTCCTGCACAAATATCCTGAACCTAGGGTAGGTTCTGTGATGTTAAGTAATTGGATCTTAGAAGGACTTAGTCACAAGCAGATTTTAAATATTCACATTCTCTGTTTGTAAATTCTGTGTTTGATTTTATTATGAGACACATTGTGGTTTATTGAATACAGTTTGTAATTATTAGATGAGTATTATCGTGTAAGATTTGAGGTTTTCACGACGGTGAGTATGAAGATTTTTGTCTTCTGGGTCGTTGCGCTGTGTAGTCTGGTCGATGTTAACCAACGTTTCAGAGGTCATACTGCCTCCGTCATCAGGGCGATGAACAACAACCCAGAAGACAGAAATCTTCATTAAATTTTGTATTAGTGACTGTATATATGTCATTTAATTACAGGCTGCTGATGGCTCAAGTACTTTAGCTGCAATTGAAGCTGAATATAATGAACTCATATCATGGCTGCTGAAGAAGACTCAATACCTGGAACATCTCCAGCAAACTAACTCTTTGTCCAAGGTTTACTCTGTAAGTATGTCTGTCAGTTTATTGCAAAAGAAACTTATAGGCCTGCTGTAAACAAGCATGTTTTATGAATGATGTATTTTTTTAGTAAGTCTTATTTTACCAACAGATATTTAGAGTATAAATATGAAATAATGAACATTTAGAATTAAAATTCTGTGAAGATTAAAATTTAGAATGTGTAAAGTGAAGAAAATGAAATATTATCTGTTAATTGTGCAGGATTACGTAACATTCAAGAGTGAAGTTGATGAAAAGGCAAAAGTGTATGGGAAACTGAAGAGAGTGATTGAGTCGCAAAGCATGGTCAGCATTACTGTAGAGTCCTGGCAAGAAATTGAGAGGCTATGGACTAAACTAGAAGCACAGGTAAGATTTTTGTTTTTTTGCTAGAATATAATAATAACAATGAAATAACCATTAATTTAAGTTATTTTATCCAGTGTTTTGCACAGGTGGAAGATTAAGTGGTGATGTGGCTGATTATTTGGAAGGTATTCAGGTCAGATATGAACAGGAGATACTTGCTGTATGAACAGACATTTCTGTGGTTTTCCTGAGTTCCTCCAGAATTGTGTCTAGAAACAGACCACAACCTCTTTGCCCCAACAATTTTTAGTTCATCATCTAGTCATTATACCATTTCATTTAATGCAGTTGATGTAGTGTCATTAAGCAATATGCAGTATGTGGTACACATCAACAACACAAATGCCAACTTTTGGATCATTTCCTGTGTCATAAAAAAAGTTTTATCTTTGCATAAACAGGATGCAAGAGAGAAAAGGTAGTATTAATTTAGGCCGTAGAAAGTCTCGCTATGATCTGTATGTGTTATGAAAAAAATATTTCTGTATGAGCTGTGTATGTTACTGAATATTATGTAATTCTTACAGCTTCGCCACTGGCTGTGGCTACTGGACTCAGGACTGCCTGGTGATCTTGGCCAGGTAGGAGAGTGGCTAGGACGGGCCGAGGCTCTCTTAACCTCTGATGATATACCTACTATAATGAATGAGGAGACTGCCAGTATTATCAGCAGGAAACTGGAGGAACATAAGGTAAAATCCCACTCTTAAATGCACAATAAGTTAGAGTTGTGGTTGGTTGCTCTTTCTTTAGTACTTCTGCTCTTCCGTTAACAAAAAGAAAGATTGATTAAATATAAGTTTACTTTCTTAACTTACAGGTTTTCTTTGCTGACCTACTGGCCATTCAGACCAACTTCCAAAAAAATAAATTGTCCCAGAATGCCACGGATGCTCCTGCAGAGCAACTAGAAAACATAACGCAACGATTGGAAACGATCGGACCGAAAGCTGCTCAGCGTAGAGTCGGACTCAAATTTCTTGAACATAAGGTGCTCTTACTGCTATTGCTGCCACTGCCTGGCATTACTGATGTCCCATTGAAGCTCATAGTTTTCATTTAGTGTTCTTCATATATAGTAAATTTAAAATTATTTTGCAGTGCTGCCTGATTGCATTCCTGCACTTGACAGAGACCAAACTGCGGGGATGGACGGTGAAATATGGGCGAGAAGATAAAGTACAGCAGTTGCTAGAGCAGTATCGAAACTTTGTATCTCGAAATCGAATTTTCCAAGAATTCAATAAGGCTTATATTGACATGCAGAAAGTGGTAGAGGAGTACAAGAAAGAAGGCAATGTTGGTAAGTTGGTAACATTTGTATTAGTATGGATCAGAATATCTGCTAGATTGGTCATGCTTCTGTTTGATGGACTGTGTTAGTGTTTGTACTATATGCTGGTTACTTTGAGATCAGTCAGTTATTTAGGAGTACAAATATGTGTTTATATACAAAATACATGGTTAAGTAAAGTTCAACATGAGATTTTGTAAGATTTGGAAAAATTCTTGCTGTAATGGGTACTCATACAAATTATCATATTTTTAATGATTTTTCTCAATACCTCTAGGAAAATATTGAGATAATTCTTTAAATTAGGCCATGACCACTTCCTTCCATGTTGTTTCCAATTCATTACTTGTTAATCATCCTATCACTGTATGGTTTGAGTTACTGACAGTGTTGTTAATGATCTACAAATAAATATGTATAAATTTCTTATCACTATCAGATAATTGAATATGCAACATGTATTTCAGATCATCGTGAAAGCATAAATATTGATCGTTTTATGCGAGAAACTGGTGAACGCTGGAAAAATGTGTCAATGGAACTACGGTGTGTGCAGAGTATGTTAGAAGAAGTAGTTTCATACTGGCGGAGATGGAACAACTTGGCTGATGAATTTGAGTCTTGGCTTGACCGAGCCTACGGAATGCTTGATTTGCCAGAAGAAGACAAAATGGAATACTTTCAGGTTATATATCAGTACTCTAGAGTAACACAAGAACTGTTCATATCTGTCAAAATATCTTTTGCTAAATTAATCTGTGTATGATTAGATTTATTAATTAACTGTTACTTTATTCCAGTAATGTAGTTCTTTAATTTTATGTTTTTTTATCTCACTGCAGTTCAATCTGACTTCCTCTCATCTGGTGTAGAAAATTGTCTTGTTCTGGTTAACTATAAGGAAAAGGATTAGGGATGTTTGTTTTTTAGTTATAGCTGTAGATTTAAAAACAGAATTTCAGCTTATTTTCTTTGTAGATCTGTTAATCCTTACAGTCATACCCATAATACTGTTTTCTAAATGATAATGTAGTTATATGTAAGTTGTGTCTCATTAAAATAACAAACAGTGAATCTGTTATCTCATTTCATGTAACTGGATTTACCGGTTATTAAGTATCAAGTAATTGTTGACTACGTGAAAACCAGATAAAATATTTGAGCTACATGTGTGCATAATCAAAAATAGTGTAATGTGTTTAACTTTGAGCTTTTGTGATTATCGGACTCATTTAAAGAAGAGACGTAATTGTAATGCCTAATATTTACATTCTGTTTTCAGGATGTGAGTGTGTGGAAGGACAAATTCCAACTACTGGGAGACACTGTCAGTTTCCTGATTGCCACCTGTGAAGATCAAGTAGCACATGAACTGAAGGAGAGGTATCTTAGGATCTCTGTCCGATGGGAAGACCTCTTTCAGGTATGTTAACTGGATAACTTTTGAAGAGAAAAGACAAAATGTCAGCTTCTCTGTTGGATTCCTGACCACGCTTAAATTGGTTTTAGGCAGTAATGAAAATTTAAAAAAAGCCAAGGTTATGTTTAAACCTCTTAAAAATTAAAGAACATAAGCAAATGTCATATTTCACAAAATTATTTTCTGTGATTGGAGTACTCGGAATGAACCTTTGTTTGAATACGTTTATGTTAATTTTAGACTTTCCATTCTTAAAAATTGTCCACAATTTTCATGCAAATGTTTTGATAGAAATAAAAATTACATTCATAAAAATATTCAGAGCTGATTAAATCTAGGGAATCTGTTCAGTTTGAATGTTTTACTTTTTTCTCCTGTCAAAAAAGTATGGATTAAAGTGCACAAATATATAATTTAATTTTTTTTAATAGATTTTGAAACTTGGTCTCTTATCCTAATTGAGAGCAGGTGCTGAGGAGAATATTTGTAATTTCTAATATTGTCAGAGTCTGTAGTCTATGTGTTCTATGGTATTTCTCAATGTTCCTCATCATTTCAGCATGTGAAGCAGTATATACACGCAGGAGATTTGCTTAGGCATCGCAAGGACTATCGTGCTGGAATTGAACGCCTGCAACATTGGCTGAGGAATGCAGAATCAGTTCTTTCATCCTCACAGCTCAGTTCCACAGAGAGAATAAAACTTTATGGTGAACAATTACAGGTATTTAACATATAAAATTCTTTTGTTTTTAGTACTTTAACTGGTGCATTTTAACTTTTGTCAAGTCTATGGCGTGGTTTACACATTCTGTTTGCAATGAATCACAATAGCGTCCTGTTAATCCAATAAATAACCTTATAGTTAAAGTCTGTCTGGCAGTCCCATTTGCTGTACTGAACAAAAATTAAAAAAGGTACAATTTTTTCAGCAATTACAAAATGAAGTTGAAAGCATAGAAGATCTCTTCAAACACGTCAGCAAGAAATTCCAGGCTATGATTCAAGATCTTTCAAGAGATGAGGTGGACCGAATCATGAATACACTCAAAAAGGAGAAAGGTAAACAGTTTTATTCAAGTTCATAAATTTCTTTCTTTGAAGAAAGTTGTGTTTGGCAATGGCACACAGTTTTCATTAAATAAATTGTTAAGAATTTTCAAAAATTCACGATCAGTATTTAGAACGATTTGGAAGGTTAATTCAGGTGAGAAAATTTTTAGATGAAATCTAAGAACATAAAAAATAAAATATGACACACAACCAATAAAATGTCTACCATATTTTACTCGAGTGAACACAACATAATATAAGTGACGTGTGTTCAGTAACCCCCACTAAAGTTTAATGTTTGATTTTGCATCATACCGTTTAGACACAGAATTTTTTACCCATGATAAGTTTAGAATTCTCATCAAAACTGTAAGTTTCCAAATTACATAAAATGTGTTTTACTTGAGCATCAGTATGTTGTGTGAGAGATTGAAAAATTACATTCAACATTTCAGAGGCACTGGTAAGAGTACGGGCTCTCATTCCCATGCAGTTACATCTGTTCCACCAAATCCTGGTCCAGCAAGAATCACTTGAAGCTGGCCAGATTGAAATAGGACATTGGCTGGATGAGGCTGAGGCTGTCTTAGCCTCACATTCACTAGCAGGAGGAAAGGAGCCTGTACAAGCCCTGCTGGATAAGCATAAGGTAGAGCTGTGTTCTGTTTCGTTGTCATGAAAAGTTTTCACTCAAAAAATGTTATTTCATTACAGTTTTATTCTCCCTTGGATACTCAGTTTATTACTTTTCTATGACTGACACTAACATCACATAAATATGTGTTACAATTAGGCACTTTACTGCTTGAAGCAATGTTGTTGTACTGTGTACCATGTATAAATAAAATATGAATAATGAACCTTTGGATTCCATAAAAAGTCAAGAATTTCTTGACTAGCTAAGTGATTATTAGCTGCTCAAAAAATGCTGCGCTCCTCAAGTTAGTGCTACATAACAACAAAGTTAGTGATCAACGTTTAAAAATTAAAATATTTCTAGCAGTACGCTATCCACGTTGCTTAAAAATCAGTTGAGGGTGAATGGACTGAAGAGATAATCTGACATTATTTTGTTACAGACATTCTTCTCCAGAACACTGTACTATAAGTCAATGTTGGAAAGTAAAAACAAAGTGTTCCAGAGCATTGTGAAGTCGGTAGACCACAGTGAAGGCATCGACACTGGTGACTTCAGATTAAGGATGGCACAGCTGAATGAGAGGTTTATCAGGGTTAACCAGCTGGCTCAGCAGTGGGAACTGGTGGGTCATTAACTATTGTACTGATCCAGTAATGACAAAGTTATCTTTTCATCTGCAGATCTTCATACCTATTCATGGTTTTTGAAGAGGTCTCAGCCTTTTAGGTTTTGTTAGATAGAATGCATGTTATGTGCCCAAAATATATCAACTTTTCCTTCATTTTATAATATTGATATTGTTAGGTGAAAAGTAAAAACAAGAAATCACACTGTTTAATGTTTTATCATTTTCTAGTAATTACTCCATATACTGATCTCAAAATTGGTCCCTTAAACAAATATTGCCTTCTTTCATACAATTATAAAAATAAAAAAATATTAAAAATATAAGTAATATATACATTCAATGTGGTGTATGATTTGAAATTCTGTGAACTGTTTCTTTAAAAAAAATGTTCTGGATTCTATATACAGTTGTTGTCTATCACATTTTTTGTCAGTATAACAACAATCATTTTTGAAGAAGACTGTTTAAAATTAAGTATATAAATGATATCATATGATATTTGCTTGTTTAACAGCTCAGAATTTTAATATCATTATATTGCTTTAAAGTTATTTTGATTCTGCCAGAGTTTGGAATACTTTTTTTAAAGGCAATTTTGCTTTGTTCTGTTGTGTGTTAATAATTTACATGTTATAATGATATACTATTTTATAGAAACTTCAAGAGGCTATCCGTTGCTGGCATAATTTCTGGGAGGCTGAACGCATCATCACCGAGTGGCTGCAGAAAGCAAAGAAACTGATTTCTGAGAAGCATATAGACACAAAGCAGACTGTAGAATCTCATAAAGTGAGTGGTTTAGCTTTATTTCAGTCTCCAACTTGGATAAATCATCCAAGAAGCGTAGTTTTTACTGTCTTTGTGAAGTGCCATTGACAGGTGTGGTCATTTCTGTACCACGTGATAACTTGGTTTACTTGTATCTTATCTTATTTTTAAAGTAGTTAAGTGCACATTGGTCACTAGGCAAGTTTTAATATGAATTGTTCTTGTTCATTCTTTGATGAATGATATTGTTATTAATATTATTTTCAGAACTTCTTTGAGAAGGTCAATGAGAAGTGGATTCAAGACTTAGTAAACTCAGCACAGGATTTAAGAAACTGTCTTCCACATGAACAGCATCCTCCAGTAGATGCTGCTGTTGAGAAACTTCAAGCTAAATGGAAGGTAAAATGTATTACTGAAACATATTAATTTGTCATGTTGGCTTATTTTCCTATGCGTGAAGATAATTTGTCGTAAATATGACACATGATATTGAGCTATTCTGTTTTTAGGAAGTTTTATCCTTTGCACCTCTTCACCTGATGAGGCTGGAATTCCGGCTGGACGAGGCTGCATTCAGCCAGTACCTGAAAGATATAGAAAAAGAAATTCATTCTGAACAGCAGGCATTTAATAAACATGAAGATGTTGAAGCTATCCTGGCTAGAAACAGGGTGAGAAATGTTTGTATTGCATACTGATTCACAGTCACCTTGAAATATATATTTCCTAAATCAAGGCTGTTTTCAGAATCTTGTTGTTTATTATGTATAATACTGAATTCATACTAATTAATCATGTAGATAAGCAGTCTTAATAAGGTGTCAGCAAGTCAGTATCACTTGCATGATTCATCTATTTCTGATTGTCTTTATCCCCTTTTGCACATGTTTGTATTAGTTAATTAGTGGAATGTCTGTTCATAAGTTTGAACCTTCATTTTTTTTTTTGGGGGGGGGGGGTGTCAACCAACAACAACCCTGTTGGTATGAAAACCAGTTGACAGATGGTAATCTGACTCCATTTTTCTGTGCATATGATATGTGACTCAGACAATGGACAGTGTCCACCACAATCATGATATTTATATTTTTATTTGTTTTAAATATAAGCCTAACCTAACCCACAAATTTTATTTTTGTGTGTCAGTAATAGTGTCCTTATATTCCATTCTCCTGAATATGCATATTTACTGCCAAATATTACTTTTTAAGTTTCCACTATGAATGGTAATAATTTCTCTTATTGTTTCTATACAGGAGTTCTTTGTAGAGCGCATCGTGGTTTCGGAAGTGGAGCGGTGTCTAGAGAACATGGGTAAAATCAGTAATAGTTTTAATCAGTGGGATCCACATGACTCATCCTTGCGAGAAGCTCACAGTAGGGCTGTGACACAGTGGGAAGTTACATCCCAGAAAATTAATACCATCTCACAGCAACTTCAGCAGATTCCTACACTGTGGAAGAACTACCAACAAAAGTAAGTGTACAGTGTGCAGTTACATACTCATTTCTTCAAACTGAAGTGAATTATGTATTTCTCAGTACATTAAATATAGATGTACTAAATTGACTAATGTTTTCCATAATATACAGCCAGAAGAGTTCAGTGTCAAATTTTTCATTATGTATTTTATTTAGTCAATTTAGTGTAATAATGGATATTGACAAACACTGATTTCAAGATTTATGTGCAGTTTAAATAAGTAACTTTGGGGTATTTAAGAATTCAACTTTAATTAAAACTTTTTAAAGAGTAAGGCTAGCAAAAATAGTGTTTGAAACTTTGGTTTAATGCTTGAAAAAATTATTCCAAATTTCTGTTATGAAAACAATTATATGATGATGTATCTTATAGTATTTTCTTTTCCATTTCAGATTTTTGGAAATGGTACAATGGATGGATGTAGTGGATGTTAGTCTCCTGAACATAATGAAAGAAGTTAACACTCTTGAGGAATTTGAAAACGAAAGGGCTGTGTTCCAGGTCTGTTTAACCAGTGTCCTGTAAGATATTGCGTTAATTGGTTAAATAAAGTGTAAATGGTAACTGATGATTGATGATATGTGGAAGGGAAATGATGGCTGTGGACTAGATATTGAGTGCCATTGAATAATTATACACACGTATTCAGAAACAGATTTGTTTTTCTCTTTTACAGGGAATCTGTTGTGAAGTAGATGCAAAGAGGGAGGACATGAAGTGGTTGGTACAAACTCTGGACTCACTTGTATCGTACTGTTCAGATGAGGAGTCACTAGCCGAGCAGAAAAAATTAGAACAGCTCATTATCCGATATAAGAATCTCATCCCAACAATAGAACTCACCATGGTGAAAACTGATGTCCACTATAAGTGTTATACTTACCGAAAAGAAGTGAGGGAGGTATGTAGGAAGTCACAAATAAATATAACCTTATTTATGTTTCAAATCCATATTATCGTTCCAAATGTGTTCCTAGTCTCAGACACCCATGGTATAAGTCTTGCAATTATATTGGGTGTTCTAGGTGGTTGGGCTCCTGCAGAAAGTTAAAGAAACATCCATGTCAGGTCCACAGCCAGAGACTTTGGATTCGGTAAATGTAATGATCAAACAGCAGGAGTCAGCTGTCACACAACTGGACCACCAGAGAAGTAACATTATGAGCATGTTACAGCGTGGCAAGGACCTTGTCAGAGACACCCATGCTCCAGTCTTCATCAAAACTGAGGTTTCCAGCCTTGAAACTGGTTGGAATGAAGCTTATGGACAGACTGTTGAGAAACTCAAGAAACTCAAAGGTGAGAAATTTTAAGTAGTGACAGAGAAATTCCCTGCCTTTTCTTTTACTTAATATATACTTTTACTGTAACTATATCCTTATTAATTTATTGCTTTAAATATTTAATGCAGGCACACAAAAAGTATGGACAAACTATAAAGAACAAAAGGATGAAATCATAATGCTGTTGGAGCAAGCTGAAGGTGAATTAAAGAAGGTTGCTCCTGTTGCTTATGACAGCCAAAAGGTAGCAGCTGACTTACAGGCTAAGCAAGATATCAGTATTGCCCTCAGAAAAGCTACTGAGGAAATGCTTCTCAAACTCAGGGATCTCTGTTCTACACTCACTACAATGACAGCTCCCGAAAGGAAGCCTCTGCTTCAGAAAGAAGTAAGTTCTCATAAGGAATATTCAGTAACTTAACATATGTTATCATATATGATTCTGTCATAATGTTTAGAAAAATGAGAAATGGGTATAGACTATTTTTCAGTGAGACAAATTTGAATTATACTAAACATTTTAATTTAATTGTTTAAACTTTCATATTGGTGTGTGTGTGTGTGTACCATGTCATGTCATGGTAGTCCATCACTGATTAATATTTAATTGAATTATAAATTTATTATGAACTTTATTTTGATTTCTGTGTCAGATACTTTATACTTGCATTTTGTTTGCAGGTGACTGAAATTGAACGCCGTCTACATGTGACATTAGAGACAGTTGAAGAACGTGTGATATACCTGGAACAGTTCAAAGCTCGCTGGACTCGATTCCAAGCCCAACTTGGTGAACTTAGAAATTGGACTCACCAGAGTGCTCCTGCACTACTAGAACAGCTGCAGGCAACAGACCTGACACCTGAAGAGAGGGTGAAGAAGTCACAGGCTCTTCAGGCACAACTAGAGGATAAAATTAATGTCCTTGATGTGCTTAATGGCGAGGCCAGGGAATTGCTGCAAGGTAATCATTAAGAAATTAACAAATCTTTTATAAAGTAACCTGAATGGGAAATGTTTTAGAATTTGCATTCTTTTTGGCAGAAGCTATACATGTTACTGTGAAAGAAATTTGTTAATGTTCTCTAAAGCAATTGATTTTAGTAAAACTTCATCTTAGGGAGGTACCACACTGTGAAAACTGTGGAACATGAGAACTGAACCTGTGATATGGATGTCTTTAAAATGAAGAGCTTTAAATGAGTGTTTCATTGCAGCTATGTTTAGGAAAACAATGCGAGTTGCAAAATTTGACTCAGAGAAGTTCTGTTATAGCCAGTTATATATTATTGCTGTTATTGATTGCAGGAAAGGTGGGGTAATTTTTATGAAAAATTTTCAGTTTGTTCAAAAACTTTGGGAAGGAAGGGGGTGTTTAACATAGCTGGACACATGGACATGAACATACCTTATGTCTATCTTTACTTAAACATAACAAAAATAAGCTAAGAATATGTACATATGAGGACCAAAATTTAAAAACAGTGAGTCAATATTTTTTTTAATTTACAGAAGATGGAGAGAATGTGGAAGCTGCTCAACTGAAAACAGAAGTAGTAGCATTACGAGACTCTGTCCTGGGCCTGCATAAAGCTGTTTTAATGCAGATCTCATCAGTGGGCCAAGATCTAACCCACTGGCAGGATCTCAAATCAGGACTGCAAGAAGTGAAACCATGGATAGAGCAGGCTGAAGTTAAAGTTAACATGGGCATACCTAAGCCTCTGTCATTACAGGAGGCGCAACAGCTATTTGACTCTGCCAGGGTGTGTACTGTATGTGATTATGGATATGTTCTAAATTAACAAATTGTCACAAAAATTACTTACTTCAGGGTGTTTGAACATCCTTGTTTTCAAACTCAGGAAGCTTGAATATTAATTTAAACGTTGTTTCAAATTCTCAGATAATACCTTTAAGTAGACCATAACTGTTTCCTTTCACACCCATCCCCATACATCATTCATAATCATCCTGCCATTCAATAGTCAGCAAAGGATAATTAAAAAAAACATTAAAAAAACACTGAAAGTTCTTGAATCACAAAATTAATGGAACAAAATGTTGAAAATTTCACAAAAAATACGTAAATGGTGCAGGAAGTATGGCATATGATTATGTACATATTTCATGGGGTGTGGATATTAAAACATGATTCAGTTAACATAGTGGTACTTATTTTGAATTTACAGGTGTTTGAGAAGCAGTGTGAAGAGAACTTAACTAAACTTCAGGGTATTGCTGCCCTGAGTCAACAGATTACATGTCGCACTAGTGCTCCAGATGAGGTGGATGCTATCCACTCACGATGGGCTTCCGTCCATGATGTAGCAGTGCAGTGGGGAACCAGGCTTGATAAACTTGTAGCGACGTGGGAGGAATTTGAAAATGAGGCTGAGAAAATAGATACATGGATACAAGAAGGCCAGAAGGCAGTCCTTGAGACTCCTGTCAGTCTCAGCTCTCCAGACTTGGATAAGTTGGAGAAGGAACTTTTAAAACTCAAGGTGACTGTATCAGCTAGCATCATGTAGACCAAAAGTCTTAAGAAATCAGTACATAGATTATACATTCACAAATAGAATTATCAACTGTGATAACCATAATAATCATTGCTATCATCATCATTGTAATCATTGCTTCAACCACAGTAGTAGTATTAGAATGACAGTAATTACAATATACACACACACACATACAAGTACCATGGAGAATTCCTGTTTTGTAGTCACGATACCATAGTGTTTGACTGTTCACATTACTTGACAGATGTGTGGATTATACAAAGCATTTTAATAAACTGCATCATTACTTGTGATCCAGCTGTCTCTGTGTCACAACCAGCCTGCTGCTAAACCATCAAATCTGATCAGGAGTCCCTTAATTTGGAGGGTTTAATCACCTGTACATGTATGATAAAGGTTAAGTTCACAACAGTGAAAAGCATTCTGGGAGGATTGAAGTCAAGATAAGGTTCCTCAACTTTATTTGTTTATTTTTGCAGGCTTTCAACAAAGAGATATCTGACAGACAAACACAATTGATTACTTTAATGCAAACGTCAGACAACATTGCTCAGGGCCTGGCAATGGAAGGTGGAACAGCAGTGAAGGGAAGAGTTAATGAGATGAAAGCCAAAGTCACCAAGTTGGCTGAGGATGTGAGGCAAAAGCTGAATGCAACTTCCGATACCATACTGGCAAGGTCAGTAATATGTTCACTATGCGGTTATGTTAGGTAGCTCATATATAGTATGTCTAGGGATGAAGGTCATGAATGTGAGTTTCATTATTTTATTAATCTGTTCCATTCATGATCCTGAATATTCCTGTGATATCATTCTGTTCATGCAACTTTAAGAACAAATGAAACACTTTTAATATATAAAATGAATTCTACAAGTAAGCAGTGGATTCTTCAGCCATTCATAATGGTCACATTCTGGCAAATGCACCTGAACTGTTATACTACTGATATATTTTCTGTCTTGTTATTTGTTACAATAAATATTTAATAAAGTTTGGATATTTTTTCAGACAAGAATTCCAAGGAAAGGTTGAAGACTTCGAGAAATGGATGGATCAGCTGGGTGCTGGTGTTAGCGAGATAGATGAGATAACCTTGGATCAACTTGACTCAGCACTTCAGTCTGTTCATGCTTTACTACAGGAGCATTCTGAGAAGCAGCCTGCATTCAATGTGATTTATGATGAAGTCAAGAAATTGCGTTCGAATAGTCCAGATGAAGCATCGTCTGTCAATGAGACATACACAGGACTTGTGACTAAGTACCAGGTACTTGTAAGAACTATATTTGTCAAGACAATTATACTTTAATATTATGTTCTCAGGCAAACATGTGTTAGTGCCTGTTATAGAGTCAAGTTCATAATTTCTTTATCATATATTTTATTAAAACATGGTTTTTGCAAAACATAATTATTCATCTCTTATGTTCATTTTACTTTTTCAGCTATCTGATCTTTACCTTCTTCATGTATCATAATAAAACATACTCTCACTTTGAATCTGAAATGCGTCTCTATGTTATTTAAGAATTCAGTCCATATCTCAAAATAAAACACAACATTTTTTTCATTACAAAGATCAACCGGTTAATGCTGTTCAAGGAAATGGTTGTTGTTATTTATGCTGAGAATCATATAAATCCAGAAATACAAAGTGCAGAGTTTTTTTAACGTTAAAGCAGGCAGTACATGTAGTTACCACTGGGCTTTAAAGAGCTATATATTAAATCTTTACAGTGTTTTTCCTTAACCTACTTGGGTCTACTCTTGAAACATTATTTGCTGCAGTGGATTAAGTAAATGGTTGACTTTGACTAATATGCCAGTGATGGAAGATCGCAATACATTCTGTATCTTATTAAATACAAGTTTTAAGTGTAATATTTCAGCGTAAGTTTCAGTTGAATTATAAGTGATATGTTATCTATTTTTAATATTATACTATTGTTATAGGATCTTGAAGATATGCTTCAAAAGAAGAAGGGTGCACTTGAAAAGTGGTCTGATCTTTTAAGTTGGTATGCAGATACTAGTGACCAATTGAACCATATGAAATATCAGCTAGAGGGTCAAAAGCCACGTTCTGAAGACGTGGAATGCTTTGAAGAAGAAATAGAAGTGGTAAATCTGAAGATTTCACCCTGGAAAGAGGTGGCTCCTTTTATAGATGATGTGAGTCAGCAAAGTGGAACTTACGTCAGAGACACAACAACTGGTAAATGTGTTACTGCTGTTGCTTTGGTGCATGAACTGGAGACTAAAGCAGATGCTTTGAAGGCGCAGCTCTCAAACAAAAGGGAAGTTCTTGAAGAGGTTGGTGCTCACTGGTCACAGTTTCAGTTGGTTCAACAGAATTTATCTGATGGATTACTTGCAATGCAGGGTACTGTTCAAGATACTGTCATGGAAATGGACAGCTGTGATAAGTTAGAAGAAGCTGTTAAGAGCATTGGTGGACTTCTGGAGGAACATAACCTAAAACAAGGTACCAGGGACATATTGCACAAACAAGGAAAGATACTAATGGAGAAAGATCAGAGTAACATATCTACTATTCAAAATATTTTGGCTTCCCTTGATGCTAACTGGGAAAAAATAAATGAAATGCTGAAGGAACAGAAGGCTAAATACTTGGAAATGAATAGTGCTTGGAAGCATTTCTGTGATGCAATGGAGGAAGTGTATTCTATGATTAATGAAGCTGAAACTCTGTGCCAGTCAGTACAGGAGAGTCCCAGTGACCTGACGCAGGCAGCTGTCACTCACGATAAGACTAAGAAGGCCCTGGAGATTCTAAAGAAAGCCAAATTATTACTTGATACAATGGACAGCAAAGGACAGATACTTCTTAAGCAGGCAGAACCTATTTCTGGATTCAACACTGCTGTGATAGCAGAGAAACTCTCAGAAGCTCATAATGCATGGCAGCATGCTTATGATACCTTGACAAAGAAAGTGCAAGATTTAGAGACTCAGTTAATTATCTGGAAGCAAATTGATGAATCAAAGAATGAAGTTTTACGGTGGCTTGGGGAAACAAGTGATGCACTGTCAGATGCTTCACAGGATTTTTTTGACGTTGAAAGTGGACAGTCTGGATTGAATAAATATAAAGATGAACTACCAGCACATTATAACTTGAAGGCTAGCATAGCATCTAAAACAGCTCAATTGGTCAAATTTAATGATGGAAAACAAATTCCAACTCTGGAATCTCTGAACAAATTATTGGAAGATGAATTTGCTCATATGAAGGGCATAGCTGACAAGCTAGAGGAAATTGTGTGCACTGTCGGAGAACAGGAGAAGAATGTTCGAGATGAAATGAAGAAAGCGAGCGATACTGTTACAAAGATTAGAGAAGCAGTTATCAGATGTGATGATCTAACTGGTGAAAATGCAAAAATCTTAGAAAGATTGAAAAACTGTCAGAAATTGAAATATGAACTTCAGAGTTTTGGTTCTGTTCTGGAACATTTGAAAGAGAAAATTAAAGAAATTAAGTCAAGTTATCCAGCATTTGGTGATTCAGGACTATCAAAGGAACTTAGTGGCCTGCAGAAAAGGTATGATGGGGTTTCATCCCATGCGAACAAAATTGAATCAACACTCCTCACATTTTTAAATAAATATCACATGGAAAAGTTTAGTGCTGTACAGAGAGGTGTAACAGCACACAAAGAAAAAGTGGTGTGGTGTTTGCCTGAACCAGGAAGTGACAGGTACAATTTGGAAGTGAAGATTTCATCCCTTCAAGATGTAGAAGTTGGATTGTTAGACTGTGAGGCCAAGAAAGCAGATCTTGATGTGTCTTTGCACCTCCTTGAGAATGTGGAAACTCCTGAAAAGATTAAAGAACTACAGACAGAAAGAGACCGATTGGTAACTGAGTTGGAAAGCCTTAGGAACAGCTTTTCAAACACAAAACAGTCACTGGAATATAACATCAACCTGTGGCAAAAGTATGAACTCATGTCTGAAAATGTGGCATCCTGGCTGAAAGAAACTGAAGGAAAAGTTCGTACAGAGAGTGTGATCCAGCTGAATTTGTCTACAATTGATGATAAAATTAAAGAGACAGAATCCTTCCAAAAACAGGTGACAGATTTTGAGTCAGAAATTAAAGATATTTCCTTGTTAGGAGATGAGATTATGAAGGAAAATCCAGAATCTCGTGTAGGTCAGTATGTTGGTCATCTTGTCACCAGATATCAGGGAGTTGTCAAATTTGCAGGATCATATATGGAGCGTCTCATGTCACTAAATAAGATCAAAGACACATACAAAACTTCAGTTACAGATGTTGAAAACTGGTTGGCTGAAGCTAATAGCAAACTTAAATCATTTGAAGATCTGCTATCTGGAGGTGCTAAGCCTATGCATGTTTATCAAACCAAACTAGAAGAGCTGAGAAAATTCACTGAGGAAAGAGAAAAAGGTCAGGCATTGCTAAATAAGGCTGTAGAAACAGGTGAAGCACTTCTCTCTGGCATAACACCAGAAAATCGTGAGACAGTACGTGCTGAATTGAGAAAACTGAGAGATGCATCTGAGTTATTAATTGATGAAGAAAATGCTTTATACAAACGTGTTGAAGGATTTATGATGCAAAGGTCATCCTTTGAAGACAGTTATGGACAAGTAAGCAAGTGGCTGACAGAAGCTGAAGCTAAAATTGGTAGCAAAATGGATCTGAAGGCAACATTACAGGATAAAAAGATTGCAATGCATAACTATAGAACCTTGGCTCAAGATGTTAACACACATAAAAACATTATGAATCAACTGAAAGAGAAACTAGGAGCGCTCTCAGATTCTGATGCCACTACAAAATTTAACAACGTACTTACCTCTTATGAGAAACTGTCAAATAATGTTGAGGAGAGGATTGTAGTGGCTGAAAGACATGTTTCTGACCATGAAACATATCTTCAGGCTCTCGAGAAATCCCGGGACTGGCTAAGCACATTATCTGCAGAAGCTGCTGCTGTTACAGATGAAACAGCATTAGAAAAAGAAGGTGCTGATGCAAAACTTGCCATCATTGAAAATTTGCTACATCACAAAGAAGAGGGAGATCAGCTTATTGAAACTTGTCATAAGCAGCTTCAAACTGTCCTGGAACAGACAAATATATCAGGTCATCCAAATTTACTGAAGGAATTTGAGGATCAGAAGAAAGCTTGGGAAGCATTCTTGGTACGTTGCACTGATGCACAAACCAAATTACGTCAGCTGTGTAGCCATTGGACTGAATTTGAGGAAACTGTAGATGTTCTCACAAGTTGGATCAAACAGAAAGAATCACAAGTGAAAGATCAAAGTTTGAGGAGCACTCAGGAAGCGAAGCAGGCCCATCTTGACAAGTTGAGGTCTACTGATGAAGAAATCTTTGCAAAAGGTGAAGAGTTCAACAAAGCATCTGAACAGAGTCAGTCCATAGAGGGAGAGTCCGAGTTGTCAGTGAAGGTGTCTCATCTGTTAACACGCTATCAAGGCCTCAAGAACCTTACCAGGGTAAGGAAATTGATTAGACAGAAATACGTGTATTAAAATATTCATTGAAACAGAAAAATAAGTAAACAAACTCATTGTTTATCATACAGTAATAGGGGATTTAAAGTCACGTTCCTTGGGGCTGCTGGGATTAATGGTTTAGTGGTATGCTAGTGTGATGCCTGGCCAGCTAGAACATGGATAGAAAATGACAGGTTAAGAAACAAGGAACATTTACAAATAAAATTAAATGTTATTAAAAACCTGGTTTAGAATTGTGTTGAATTTCTAAGCTAATAAACTTCTGCAATATTTGTAAATATAATTGGGATTTATTTAAACATCAATTTTAAATTAGTGTTTTTAAGATTTCACATTTACGCAGAATATTAGAATTTTGAACTGAAACTGGAAGTTTATTTCTGTGTATCTGTGTTGACTGCATTAATATTAGAATGAAAAGATTTCCTTTAGTATTCAGTTTAGCAGAAACAGATGTTCGGTAGCTCCTAATGTATGTATTAACTATAAAACTAGTCCTGCTATTGAGTTGACAAGTTTATCACCAACATTGAAATGAAATAGTTATTTCTTATATTTCAAACCCAATGCATACATCCTCCATAACTGAATATTACTTTCTGTTATTTCACCATTAGGAAGCAGTATCAAGATACGAACAGTATGTGAAGGAACACAGAGGTTTCAATGATGATCACAATGCATTCTTGGAATGGCTGTCTAAAGTTGAAGAAGAGCTCAAGGAACTTAGCCAGATAGTTGGAGACTTGGCTGTTTTGCAGGTATATTTATAATTTAGGGGACTAAGTAATGGAAATGCTATATGTAGAATTATACCATCACCTCATTTTTCACAAGAGAATGGACATTCAGTCTGAGGCCATGTGTAACATTTTGTGGGAGGGTGTGGGTGTAGAATTTGAGGCTCTCATAGCAGTGAGTATAAGATTTATGTGTGTCAGGATAGGAACTGGTGGTAGGCTGTTGTGAACAGCCATCAGCCTTTGGGTTCTGTAAAAAGTGGGGAATTTGTTGACTAGTTGAATGACTGTCAGGTCCTCAAGAATGTCTTTTCTGCATGGAGTCAATTAAAGAGAACATCAATATCACCATTGCTTCTGTAATACTTTTGGAGAACAGAGTACCTCCTTTGAATATTTCACAATTCAGAGATAGTGTCAGAAAACATTGATCTATTTTTCTTGTGTGGCTGTTTGTGATGTATGTGGATGATAATTTTGTGATCAAGACTGGTCATCTCATTAAATGGTACTGTCAGTAAGCAGACCAGTAATTTAATTCACTCTTGAAGTGAGAGAAAGAATGAATTGCATTTAGGGGGGTGGTAGGAAAATAAACATTTCTAGCATTTATACTTGATGACATAGATAGTTATTATGTTCTTGTGAAACATTCTCTTTTTCAGGAGCGACAGAAACAAATTCGAGAGTTAGCAGATGTGAGGTCAAGAGAAAGTCCTAGATTTGATGCATTAATAGACTCTGGCGAGAAGCTTTACACTCACACATCTCCAGATGGAAGAGAAATCATTAGACAACAGCTGAGGTATTACAGACTTTAGTGAATGATTCAGTCTTTTAACTATGAGTAGATGATAATTTCTTAATCAACCGTACGTTTTACACATCATCATTGACATTGAGTTGTATGTCTGAATGTTCTTCATATGGTTAAATGGGTAGAAGATACTACATTTTTCAGACATCTAGTTTTTTTTGCAGTTATTATAGCCACTTCAGTGAACACTTCTCACATTGCAACAAATCAGTTGAGGTATATACTCTGTGTAAAACTTACTTTGTTATTGCAGAACCCTTCGTACTTTGTGGGATAATTTCTCTGATGATCTGCAAGCTGCAGCGCACAAACTTGAACAGTGCTTGATGCAATTTGCTGAGTTCACTTTATCTCAAGAGCAACTGACCAAATGGCTAAAAGACGTAGAGCGTGCCATGACACAGCATACTGAGCTCAAGAATTCTCTACAGGAAAAACGGGTGCAGCTCCAGGTAATTCCCCACTTCATTCCACTTATAAAACTATGAAAATAGCAATCAAAATATTTAAAAATGTATTGGAAAGTAAACTAATAGTAGTGTATTGTATTTTCAGAATCATAAAATTATGCATCAGGAGATCATGTCTCATCAGCAGCTTGTAGAATCAGTCTGTGATAAAGCACAGCAACTAGTTGACCAGACACAGGACAAGTCTCTTAACATCTATCTACAGTCTATCAAACAACTATTTCAAAATATTGTCATGAAATCACAGGTAATAAGTTAATTGTAAATATATGGTAGGTTTGTTTCCTTATGCTCAGCATGTGTAGGAATGTGAACATTTTCTTCATTACATCATAATTTTCCATGTTTTATGTGTGCTGATAATGTGGTTAATGGAATTGATTGCTTCAATTTATTCTTTTATTTTATAGGATCTCCTAGATAATCTGGAAGAATGCGTTCAGAAACACAGCCACTTTAGTACCTTATCCAAAACGTTTCAAGACTGGCTGAGAGTGGAACAAGAAAATCTTCATGACTGTGATGATATTAGTGGAGAGAAGGCTGATATCAGCAAACGAATTACCTCTGTGAAGGTAATATTTGACTGAACATTTAATGAAGATGGTTGTGTTACACAAGGTCAAAAGAGAATTTTATTTAAATAGGCTTAAAATGTTTGAGAAAATTCTTATTTTTTGCAGATGAAAATAAATTATTTAGGTCTTTAAATACATAACACTAAAGTACAGCTCTGGTAAGTATGGTATGGATTTAGTTAATCTTAACAACATATGTATCTTATGTGGGAAACTTTGAAAAGAGAAGTTGGCTGTTCCTCAAAATAATATCTGTCCATATAATCAGCTTTATGTGAAACTTAACATGTTTGTCTGTACTTCAGTTACTTATAGAGACGTGTGTTACAGATGCTGAGAGATAATCAGAACCAAGGCGACAATCAGCTGACACAACTACGAGATCTGTGTGGGGTAGTAAGCAAAAGCACAGCCCCTAAAGGCACTGAAATTCTGGAAAAGGAAGTTAAAGATTTAGAATCAAGTTTGAAAGAACATCTGTCAAGAGTCGGTTAGTAAACATAAAAGAAACTAAAAAATACTTACATGTGAAACACCCTTCATATGATTAGAACATGTTTCTAATACCTAACAAAATGGTGTCTAGGTTTGAGTGTCTGGCTTCCTATTTCTGATTAATTTTGTTAACATATGTATAAGAGTGTGAGTAATGTGCATGTGTGTATGTGTGAAGAGGGGCACAAATGTGATAGTGAATTATTATTCTGATGTGTTTGGGACAAGTAGTTCTATTTTTTCAGGAAACATACATACAATTAAAAGGTACATACATATTACATCTCACTTAACCTCATTTTTAGCAACAGATTTCTAATTTGTTTATTATTTTATGTTTTATAAAGAAATATTTCAGTATGTCATACTGTTTTCACACTGTCAGATAAAAGCCTGTACCATTGATGCTGATGGGGATTTTCATGATTTACTTCAATAACAGCATGCAGCTATTTCAATAAATAGGACAAGTCACAGCAGTTTTCAGCCTACTTTCCTTTCTGAATTTGGTAATGGGTTAATTAAACTGTTACACTCAGGAAATCATTTCTCAAGAATGACTTTGTAATGGAGAGTATGAATGTGTCAGCATTCAGAAGACAAAGTTTCATAGCCATGTGAATTAAAAATTATGACAGCATGTTTTCTACAATTATGTAATGTTAGCAAGTGTTCTGTCATTAGTTAAATAATTACTATATTTCTAGATGCTGTTGAGTCTAAACTTGAAGGAGCACTGAAGCAGTGGCTAGAATTTGAAGATCAGCTGGATAAACACACAAAATGGTTCCGTACAACAGAAACCATCTTCAGGGACCAACAGCTCCAAGCAACATTGGCTCAGAAAGAAGCACAACTGGAGAGCTTCAAAGGAAAGAGAGACCTTATTACAGCAAAAGAGAAGGAAATTGATAACTTTGTGGATTGCTCACATTCATTGCTGAATTACAGCAGAGCTGAGAGAATCAAACCACTCATTTCACAGATCAGCAATAGGTGTGCTCATTATTTTAAAATAGCATATTTTTAAGCAGCGGTTTGCTTATTGTAATTTAAAGCTTAATTTAAAATGTCTCAATTATCAACCTTTTGGTTTTGGGGACAAGGTTCTGATTTTATTGTACTTTAAGGACATACATTCAAGACGATGTGGATTTTTCAGCCTGTCATACTTAACCTGTACCTCAGCCAAAGAATCATACAGTGGTTTTGAAATCCAATTCAGACTGTTTGTCAGAAATGCTTATCATCCTAATTTATTGCCATGTCATTGGGAGTGTTTAGTTATAATATGTACAAATCATATTTTTATAGATATCAGAATAATGTCATAGACAAGATTTTCAATATTAGAAAATAACACTATCTGATACGACTTCTTACATAAAATGTATTATAATTACACAACTGTTCAACAGTGTTGACTGTATGTTCGTTTCTATTTCAGGTACCAGTTATTACATGTTTTAAGTAAAGAGGTCATTAATCGGTGGCAAGGATTGGTGGATGATCATCGTGTGTATGAGGATAAACTTCAGGAGATAATAGCCTGGCTTGGACCCCTTGAAGAAAATTTGTTATCTTTGAGGAAAGAGGATTCAACAAACAATATGGAAGCAAAGTCAAATAGATTGCAGTTTCTTTTGTCAGAACGAGAACAGGCCACTCACAAACTGACCAGTGTCACAGCACTGGGAGAAAGACTGTTCCCTGATACAGCAGCTCAGGGCAGAGAAAAGATCAGGCAAGATCTGCGGGAAGTGAGAGACAGGTGAGGGGGAACTTTTATGCAAGTTGGTACTTTGTACTGGACCATTTGTTGAAACATTTGTTATGCGAATTTTCAAGTTCTTTCAGTAATTATCAGTAACAAGCTTCACATCTTTAAGCAATATTTATAGGCAGAAGTTGGTATCTAACACTTGTGTGTGAGAGAGAGGGGGGATTGAAAGGGACGGGGAAAGGGGGGCAGAGAGAGGGGCTGCGTAGACTGATAAACTGTCAGTAAATCATATTGGTACAGTTAGTTGTAGAACACAGTTGTATATTAATTGGTCTTGGTTGAATTAGAATATTTCATGAAGATGACTTCTGGGTAGTCTGGTAGATGTTTACTGATGTTTTAGAGGTGCTTGCTGTTTCCTTCTTCAGGTTGATGAATAAACTCATTGCTCTGAAGATATAAGTAGCAAGCACCTCTGAAATATCAGTAAATATCTATCAGACTACATAGCACAATAATCCAGAAGACAGTTATCTTCATACTCACTACCATGAGAACCCGAAATCTCAACAGTGTCTCATGTTTTGAAACTTTTATTGTCTAGATGGGACCAGCTTGAAGAAGGAATTAAGGAACAGCAGAAGAGGCAAGATGCTCAATCTTTGCAATGGAGTAGCTATCAAGAAACTTTACAGCAAACACTGGCTTGGCTTGATGCCATGGAGAAGACACTTCAGCAAGATCCTGCTGTCTCTTGGGTGTCTACACAGGAAATACGCTCCAAACTGCTCAAACATAAGGTAAAATGTGTTGTACTCTATAGACCTGCTTTTTAATTAAAATGACTGAATTCGAGATAACACCAAAATTTAACAAAACAATATGAAACATCAAATTACAAATTATTTTGTTTTGCTATTGTTTTCGTTTCTCATGAGGTGACTGTGTGAGGTTTGGGGATGGACTGGCAGTCTGCTTTGTGTGACTTTCAAAATATCACTGAGATTTTTTCACTTTGAGATTATGATTCTAAGAGAATATGTTGTTAAATATCTTGAAAGGTTAAAACTCATAGTTTGGGTATCCTATATTTGTTCATAATAATTCTTCATAATTGAAATGTGGGTAATTCTTGAATTTTTAAAACAAATTATGTAACAGGATGGGTACCTGAATAGATAAAGTTAAAACACATAAGCATATTTACAGGGTAGGCCTAAGTCATTGATCAAATTCAGTGGTGTTAGTTTGGATGTGAAGTAAAATTGTATTTAAAATATGGTCCTAGCACTATTTCTGATTTGTAAAAATATCACAGTTTTATTACTGTATTTCTGATTAGACAACTCTTCAAGAAGTGATAACTCATAAGCGTGTAATTGAAGCTGTGACCGAGAAAGCGCAAGCCCTAGTCCTGCTGACAAGTAACAAAGATGGAGGAAAAGAAGTGCAGGAAACTGTTGATTCAATAAACAAACGCTATGAAGAATTGGTTAACAATTTGCTGGTTACAATCACTCAGCTTGAAGAATCACTAGATGCATTCCAGCAGTTTCATGACCTGCAGAAATCACATCAGGATTACCAGAAACAACTCTGGGACAGACTTTCAGGCTATTCGGGTAAGAACAACTTAAGGTAATGTGATGAGTAACTCCTTTCATTCTACGACATACAGTTCTCTAAAAAAGTAAATAATGATGTTGAACACTGACTACATAATTCTTTCATTATTTATTTGCTTTATTTTACAACACTATATAAAATATAAACAAAATATTTTTATTCTTAATGAAGATCAAATGATTGCATAATTTCTGTGTATTTATGGGTTGCATGTATATAAAAATGTATGAACTTGTTCTTGTTATATGGTCGTGATATGTTGTTGCAGACTACAGTGGCAATAAGCCTGCTCTGCAGTCTCGTCTGATGAAGATAGTAGAGCTTCAGGATAGTGTTCCAGAAGGCCAAGCAAAACTGAAATCCCTTAGTGACCATGTAGCCAATAAGACAGACAAGCTTCCACTTAGAGCCAAAGAAGTCATGGAGCGAGACCTGGCCAATCTGAAGTAAATACTCTAATTTTTCTCTTACAAAAAGATATTAGACAGTGAAAGTCTCATATTATGGATAATATTTGACAAATCAATATATTTATTAACCTGTCAATATGTATTTCCACTTCAAGTAGCCTACCACAGGAAACTGTCTACACTTTTTATTGATATCAGTATTCGTTCCATGAAGTAATGAATTGTTCAAATATCTGAAATATAACTGAACACTAAAATAGTTGAGAAGGCACAGTTAAACAAACCAGCAAACAGACTAACTGGACCTTAACTGTATTTGGAAAGCCAAAATGTGGCAAAGTACTTTGTAACAAGCTATAAAATAATGTTATCCATATCTCAATAAAAGAAAGTAAAAGTAATTATTAACATTATTTTCAGAATTGTAATGCCATTTATTGTTTCCAGATTTGATTTTGAGAAATTTGTAGCTGCATTAAATGATGTCGTCCATGGGCTAGAAGAACGGCTCCAGCAGTGGTCAGAATATGAAGGTTCCTTCGATCGCCTCCTCTTCTGGTTATCAGAGTCAGAAACAGCCCTTAAAAATTATGCGCCACGGTCCTCACTTGAAGAGAAACAAGAACAACTTGAAAAGTATCAGGTATATAGTACCAAAAAATGTTGTGACAGTGCTGTCTGCAGAATAGATTAACTACTTAGACTAAAACCTACATGTTACTTTGGTTCCTTGAGTCCAAATTCTACCTTTCCTTTGTAAGGATTTTTCCCCCCTATTTGTAGGCCTATGCTGCACGTCCGATTCATGTAATAGTCGAGGACTGATCTATTAAAATATTTTTAGCTGTGACATATGGTAGCATTATTTCACAGTAGAAACTCTATTTGATTTCAGATTATCTGACATACTCATATATCAATCCCCCACATTCTGATTTTATCTTCACACATTGTATCATGTTTAAAAATTAATAACTGTAGTAGTAGTAGTAGTAATTAGGCTGATACATGGAAACACATATTTTTGG
Source organism: Zootermopsis nevadensis (assembly GCF_977971745.1). NCBI lineage: Eukaryota > Metazoa > Arthropoda > Insecta > Blattodea > Termopsidae > Zootermopsis > Zootermopsis nevadensis. The sequence continues at coordinate 4,232,485 of NW_028259143.1, forward strand.
CATGTTCATATGTGTTTTATTAAAACTACAGAAATGCTAAAATATGAGTCATAGGCTGAATCTATACTAGAAAGTATGCAAGAAATTTATCATTGAATAAAATGATTAATTTTCAGTTCTTGCTCTACTCGACTCATAAATAGGAGCATTTGAAGGAGAGAAGACATTATATATGTTCTTCCCAGAACTTCTTGCTCATTTCAGAATCCAACTTACAAATGAAGTAAAAGCATTTAAGCACTAAAGGAAAAGATGTGGAATTCAAAACTGTGTGTCAGAATATCCAAATGCAGACAGTTGCTGCCGAAGGACTAAATAAATCTTAGCTTTTAAGGTTGACTGTTAGATAGTATGTTTCTACTGTGAGCAGAATGTGTTTGCTATATTCAGTAACGTTTTATTATAGCATTATTTCTGTTTTGTATGGATCAGTGGATGCAACAGTTTCAAATGGATTTTGTAGCATTCTGTTTTTGCTTTGAAATATTTCACAAGAGTGTATGTACTTGTATGTGGTAATTTTCACTAAATACATATATTTTTTAGAGTTGCTTCAGTTAAAATCTGGAGTCAGATGGAAATATATTTTTCCAATTTTGTAAGGACATTTTTTAAAACTACTTATTTTTTATTTGTAATTTTGAATCCATATAACCTGAATTCTATCCCAGTAGAAGAAACTAATGGAATAACATTTAATAACCGTAGTTTATGTATACATGCTGATGGTAAAAGCCATGAATTATGCTTTTTAATTGGCATATATACATTTGATTAATAATGTGTGTTTTAATGTTGTTATTTATCCTTTAGGATCTCATAAAAATAGTTGAATCCAGAAATAGAGATGTGAAGGAAATTGTTACCCTAGCCGATCATCTTGAACAAGTAAGAATTTTGTGTGGCATTTTCAACATATTTCTTTTTTCGGTTCTCAGTAGTTCTGTACCTTAATCTGTAATTTCTTTCTTCAACTGTCCAATATGCCTTAAATCATAATTGTATCTAGCCAACATTTCAAATTATTCTATCTTGAAGGGCAGTGTTTGTACAGATTTTATTGTTTTCATCTTGTTTATAAATTTTTAACATCACATGGACCTTTCTGTGTCTGTGACAGTTGATACACCTCACACGAACAGTATACATTGCATCAAACATATTTATTGACTTTGGAAACATAGTTTAAAATTGTCATACCTGTTGCTTGAAGTGGTATAGTACCACAGTATCTAAAGTGATTCTGTAGGTCTGAGGTACTAAGGTAATACATAATTTAAAAAATCCTTCAGTTTGGTGTCTGGTGTGCAGTTATGATAAAAAGGCTTTTAATTTTGTTTCTTTTGCATCACAGACAGTATGTTGTAAGCACAACAGTTTTGATTTAATTCAACATTATTTTGCTAGAAATAGTATGATATTCATTACTTGTGTATATGCTGTATTAGCATAGAATGCTGCAAATATGTAAAACAATTTTTCAAAATAATTTGTTCTTATTATATGTATCTAGTGGTGAGATTAAGAATATGTGGAACTATACCTCCACTACCCCATATGTATTCATGGCATGGTGCTTAATTAAGTACAGAGACAGCTTTTGCCTTTACCATTTTATGGTAATGTTGGTACTGCTATGACACGCTGTTTGTGATGGACCTAGCCTGAGGTTGCCCATGGTGCAGTTCTAAATTATTGTCGAAGTAGAGGTATACTGAATATTGTGCTGCGGCTACAGCAATTTTATTTTTGGAATTGAGAAATGTCCAAATAGGAACAGATTTATAAAGTTACATGTTTAAAGGCAATAATGTTTATTTGTAAATGTGATATAATTTCTTTAATGAAATTGCAAAATGTGGCAATCATGGTTATGTCCTTTGCACCATATGGTATCATCTTTATTTCTGTAATAGATTTCTATGTTTTGATTTTAATTATTTACTCATCTTTATTTTATGTGGTTTCCTGATATTATTTTGTTTTGTTTTGTGTGTAGTTAATTTACATTTTCCTTTTAAGGGCTTGAGAGATGATGATCTGCATCAGTCAGTTTTGGAAGATTATGATTAAAATAATGTTTATTTTATAATGTGTATTGGGTTTTATATTTGACTAAAACACCTGAAGATCACAAAATCTTGCAATTTAGTTGACTGGTTTTACTGTTGGTAAATCTTGGAGCTTTGACAATATATTCATTCTCTTCCTGTCTAAATTTCCTTAATTTTTTGCATATCAACTACAGATATGATAATAGATTACTCTGTAGACTTAAATATCAGCTTTAAGAATGTTTAATATTGCTGTCTCCTGGGTTATTGCGCCATGTAGTCTGTTAGATTTCCACCAATCAATTGGCACTTTCATCGTCCTGATGACAGAGGCAGTATATCTGTAGTGGGGGAAAAATTCAAATATCACTTTTGTAAATCAACAGTGATCATGTTTTCTTTCTTTTGTTTATATGTATTAATATTGCCTATGACTATATCTTGTATTGTTTGTTTACATATTATAATTGATGAAAATGTACTTTTCATTTGCAGTCTTCGTCTTCGCATGTGTGTGCAGTTGTATCAAAGCATTCTTTGTATTCCTACTGTGTAGACTGTTATAAAATATTGCAGTATACAGATAATTTTACTGTAAAAAGTATTTCTTTCAGCAGTGGATATTATTTTCATATTAGAAACAGCTTAATGAATGTGTATAATTTACATTAAAATGTATGGTGGTTTTCATAATAATAAAACAGGCAGTCTTCATTTCTTGTCTGTTGAAACATGAAAATAAAATAGAGAAAAGTTAGTCACATACATAATAATTCAGGGGGAAAATGTATGGTAATAATTTTATGTTTTGTTTTGATGTAGTCTTTGATCCTGAGCTTGCGACAAAATGAAGCAGAATTTGATAAGATGAGTGACGATTCATCAGAATTGGTTCAAATCAGTGGTGAATCCAGGATATCCGTTAATGTTCAACAGATCACATCAAGATTTCAGTCCATTCAGACCACAGCCAAGGTGAGACGGTTTAGCATTCTGTAAGTTATTATAATCATGTTAATGAATAGTATAAATCCATTTTTACTTGAATAAAGGAAACTTCATTCAAATCTGTTATACAGGTTTTGTCATTTGTTTTATAATTCAAAGTGGGTTATTCATTGTATTATTTCATTGACTTGTTCAGAAGTCTTGTACTTTGTCATCTACTCACTATTTGATGTCCACTGGGTAACAGTGTTATGTTGAGGTTGTACATTTGTGATGAAGAACCTCCATAACAGTGATTTATTAAGAAGATGGCTGTCTTCCATCACAAATGTATAGTTTTATAGAAGTTTACCACCGTTTCAGAGGTCCTTGCTTCCCCCATCATCAGGGTGATGACTCATCACCAGACTGTATGGTGCTACAACTCAAAAGATAGCCATCTTTGGACTCACTATAGTGAAAACCTCAAATTCTATTTCAATTTGGCATTGTTTCCTTTTTCTATACCTCAGTGGTAAAACAATATTATTATTTCTTTTAAATTTAACTGTCACCAGTATTTACTTGGATAGTGGCAGTGCTGTTTTATAGGAGACGAAGAGTGGCAGAATCAACCTGTTAACCAATTTGTGATTTTATTAGGACATCAGAGGATGAGGATGATGGAAAATTAATCCATTAAATCTTGATTTAACACATGCATTTTAAGAGTTTCCACATTGGTACAGCTCTTTAAAAATCATCATTTTAGACCTAGGAAATGCAGTGGTTCTACCTTTGTTACGTTGGAGGAATGTTGAAAACCACCTCTTGACCACATGATGTCGCATCACATCCCAGAAGACCACACTCATTATTTAAACCAAACTTTACTCCTGTTATGTGCCTATATTAGCAATACATCCTTCCAATTTACATTTTATAAATACTTCATTACACTTTATATATATATATATATAAGCAAAAATCTGATTTCTGTAGGAAATTGTCAAGAAGTGTGAACAGGCAGTGTCAGACCATGAAGCATACCTGGACAAGTACCGTCAGTGTTCAGAATGGCTTGCTGCAGCTCAAGGAAGATTTGAAAGTTGTCGAGATGGAAGTTCGATTGGTGCAAGACAAGATCTAATTCAACGTAGTGCTGGTCTTAAAGACCTGCTGGCAGAACAGCCAAGTGCAACATCTCTTCTGAACAGTACAGTGGAGTTAGGGGAGAAATTGTATCCGTCTACAGCCATGGAAGGCCGGGAAACTGTGCGGCAGCAATTGCAGGAGTTGCAACAAACTTTAGAGACCTTGTATGATGGGGTTTCCAGTACAGAGAGAGAACTGCGAGCTAAGCTTAACAGGTTAGTGGTCATTTTATCTGTACAGGAGCAGGTAATGAAGGCATTGTTAACCCTTTGTGTGGAATATCTAGATATCTTAGATACTGATGTTTCTGTGTTATGCGAATACATCCTAGTGATAATGTAATAATTTATTGATAATTGAAAAAATCCTATATAAAAAGTACTTGATGTATATTACAAATCCATTGCTGAAGGAATTGTTAAACATATTTAATCTTAATGCTTGTAGAACATGTCTCATTTTCTGTCCATTGTGGTAGGCACCCACACAAATATTGCATATTTGAATTGACATATATTGTCGTTTGGTGACATGTACGATTCTGTGACTTACTGGTAGTTGTTAGCACTCTATGTACTGGATAGGGCTGGAGAAATTTGTGTTATATTTTAATTTTGTCTCATAAAGTCCTTTCTGCCATCTATATACTCCTTTCTTGACAAAATCATCTTTATATTGAAATTTCAGATGGACTGGCTTTGAAGAATGCAGTGAGAACTTGCATAGTTGGCTTCAAGAAACTGAAGCTCAGTTGCCACAAGAACTGGAGCTTAAAACCACACTTGATGAAAAGAGAGCACAACTTCAAAGCTACAGAGCTTTGCTCCACGATGCTGTGTCGCATCAGCAGGATATTGTGAATCTCAGGGACAAGATTGAGAGCCTACCTGAACGGACTGAAAAGATCGATCAGATGCTTGCAACACTCACTCAGCAGCACAGTAGCATTCTTAAGCGAGCTCAGGTGAGTCAGAGTTGAAAGAGTGAGATCTCAGCACACCACAGTTGCCAGTTATACTGGCATGATTATTTAATTGTAGTGAGCTATATGCAGACTGCATGTAGGTCTTCATATATAGTGGCTGTTATTTTTGGATAATTTTAACCAACTGGAATTTGTTGTCAAATTTAAATAAACCTCTAAAATATAAAGTTTTATTAAAATATGTTAATTGGTTCTTGAATTGTTACAGCTAGACTGAGAAGACAGACATGGTGAATGAAGTTAATAGGGAATTTCTTTAAACTTTTCTTTGTGAACACACCTGAAAAAATTAAGCATAATTCAATTCAATTCAATTCATGACAATAAACATAAACAATATTAACTTAGAAGAGGTAATTCATGAATGGAAGTATTTTCAGACATGCATATTTTATATAATCATTTGATTATACTTGTGTTGACCTATTTAATATAATAATCATTTACAGTTCTTTCCTTTTTATTATCTGAATATTTTGTTTCTTTTAATATTAATGTTCTATGTTATTAATAGAACTTTGTGGAGAGATATGAAGCTATAGTGAGTGATCATCAGCAGTACAGCAAAGCTGTGATGGACACTCAGGAATGGTTGGATGCCACCCACAACACAGTCTTGCTCTGGGGTGACGTGGATCTTGAAAGAATTTCTCTGCACACAAATTTGGAAAGACTCAAGGTAATATAGGCTTATTTAGTAGTTTTAAAATACCTTCTTTCAGATGATACTGAAATGAAACAAGTACAACTGCAACAGAAATGTTATTGTATATTTATATTGCTTTACTTATATTTAGGGACATTCTTGTATGACAGTAAATACTAACAACATATTGATTAAACTAAGAAAATATGTAGGATATATGCATTTCAAGACATGCACATTCAACAGTGGCAACATGATGGGATGTTTTTTGATATTGGATTCCAAACCTGATTAAACTAGAGAATGTGTAGAATTTATAAATTAGTCTGGCAATGAAAGCAATAAAAGAAACTAAACAACTCCACGTAGCAGAACTCTTCTGAGAAGTTATTGTCACTCAGGCATGGAAGAAATTACCAACTTGTATGGAACTCAAAGGTTCATTAGCATGTTTACAGGATCCTGCAGCATTAACTAAATTGTATATTTGTTACATTTTTTTGTTAAATTCAAGAACCTCTGTTTAATGTTTTCCAGTGTTTAATATTATTTTTATTGTCTATATTTAAATTTGTTGTTAGAATCTGCAACTGAGCTTGCCAGAGGAAGAGCCAAGAATTTGTCAGATCCGGTCTCTTGGTGAGAAGGTTCTACCAGGTACAGTTGAGTCAGGTCAAGTAAACATCAGAGCACAAATTGATTCTTCACAACAGGAATGGGAGGGACTCATTTCAGCAGTCAAGTGAGTCACATTTAATACACTGTAGTTTCTTAAACTAGTCCGATACATATAAACAGTGTTAGGGCAAAATGCAGCATAAATGACAAGACTAAGAATATTTATTTTTGCTGTACTGAATAGAATCATTATGTAATTTTCATATTATAAAATTTATTAATTCGAATAAAAATCATTGACTTTGAATAAAGGAGTATTCAGTTACCTGATCTTCATTGTTTATTGTCACTTGCTGGGTATTATAGTTCATATGTTGGTAATAACTGGGGCCACTAAAACACCAATATTCAAGTATAGATAAAGTGTGAGCAGTAGTTGGCAACATCTGTACAGCGTCGTTCCCCACCTGATGTTGAGATACAGTAATGAAGCATTGTCATCTCATAAAAAATTATTCTCCTTTTTTAGATCTACAATTGAGGCCTTGGACACAAAACTTCAACAGTGGAATGAATATGAAACATTGAAGGACCAGTGTATGACATGGATTAGAGAAACAGACACAAAATTGCATGCTGTAGACCTTAAAGCTACATCACAAGAGAAGAAGGAACAACTAGAAATTTTGAAGGTAAGCAACATAACTAAGTCAGAAACACTGACATGCTTCTGAAAATTATGACTTTGAATTACAGTGCAACCTCAATATAATAAGAATGCATAATCTTCAAGTGTACAGTACAGTCTGTGAAAAAGTTTATGGAAAAGGTTGTAGCTAGTTAATAATTGCTGATTATGATCAGGATTCCAGAAAATCCTTGTTTTATGCAGTATTTTGTGTATTTCAACATTAAGAAATTAATGGTGTCAGTGAATTTGTTTGCTGCAATGAAGTTTTTCTTATAGGCTGTACTTGCTGGGTTGTGGTTATACTGTTTTATGTATTAAATATGAAGGCAGTGAGGATGTACTAATATGGGTTGTCTTTTCAGAACCTTCAAGGAGAAGTTCGGGCTAAGGAACTAGAGATTGATTCGGTAACAGAGCGAGCACAGCAACTTCAAAAGGGCACTATGAGCAGTCGTAGTTCTCAGATTTCTGAGTTGGGACTCAAGTATCAGCAAGTCTCACATAAAGTGAAGGTGAGTGTTTGTATCAAATCCCAATTTACTCTGCGTACTGCTCCTTAGCTGCTTGTAAGGACATAAAAGTTAAAATTTCTTAATTTTGTGAACAACTGATCGGGTTTTTGTAGTGAAATCAAGCATTATGTAAAATGCTGTAAATGTACTACTTTGGATCTTGATGAGCGAGGTACAAGCAGTAACCTAGAGTGTGAGTGTGTTCATGTCACAATACATTATTCATCATTGTCATCAATGCACCTTGCAATATGAAAAACAAAGCATTATTAATATATTTTTCTTTGTATGCTTTGTGCATAGGACCTCACCAGCCGATGGCACCAGTACGTGACAAGTCATTTGGAATTTGAGAGTCACATCGCAGAATGCACACAGTGGCTTGAAGACATAAAGAACAAGTTGGCATATTGCTCAGACCTAAGTGCTTCCTCACAGAAAGATCTTGAAGGAAAATTGGAAACTATTCAGGTAAGAAAGTACATGAAACATGTATTAGCACTTATAGTCCACGACTGTAATCTTTTGCGGGGTGAGGAAGTGGGGTGAAGGAGGAAGGAGGAAAGATAGTGTCGGCCTTTAATGCTTCAGACTTCCTGCATTCCTTGCAAGTCTCAAGATTACAGTCGCGTACTGTAGTTCTGTTGTTTTTTATATCTTTAGATAATTATTATATTATTATATTTGATTATTGATTATTATATTGAAATTTCCACTTATGTGGCTTGTCATTTCATCCTTTTCTGTCTTCACATAACTTCTGATCCTGTATTTGTACTCAATCTGTTATTGCTGTTCTGATACCCTTGTCACTTCTTTATGCCACCCCATCCTTTTCTGTACATTTTGCATTTATCATGCTTTCATTTGACTATATAATTTTAGCCCAGATCTATTGAAAGTGTTGTGAAATAAACCAAGAATAAAATACAAAAGCTCAAGCCATCTTACTCATAACCGAGGTCATCCCAACTTTTGTGACAGTGTCTGCCATTCGTATGAGTACCTTATTCTAAAGTTTTCTCATATCTCATTTCATACTTCGTTGCTTCTTTACTTTGGTCATGTGTCACAGAATTGCATCTGTTGCTTGCTATCTAATTAGGCGTTGTTGCATTTTATTTTAGGATTTGCTGCTGTATAAAGAAGAAGGCTTTAGTAAAGTTCAAGGCACAATTGAGCTGGCTCAAACTGTTTTGGCTAACACTGCTCCTTCAGGTCATGATGCTGTTAATCAGATACTTGGAAAATTACAAGAGGAATGGAGTGCACTTGCCTCTAAGATGATGGAGACCAAGGTAACACACTGAAATCCAATTTTAAATTAATCATTCAACTATTGAAAAAAATAGAACAGAGGATAAAAAGCAAGACAAGATTTCTAATTATGACAAATTTCCAATAATTTATTTGACTACAGTTTTTGATATTTATAAATATTTTGAAAACTCACATTCTTCTGATAAAATTTACTTATAAAGAGGTTTAGAATTTGAAATCTTCTCACTGTAATCAGGATCTGTAGCTATTAGAAGTAACAAATCTGCAAATTTGATCTTTGAGTTCTTCTAACAGTTCCATAATTGAATCTGTACAGCTTCATCTCATATTAGAATTGCTGTTGTTACATTTTCCATTGCTTTTTTATGGAATTTTAACAGGTTCTTTTTATTAAACATTTATTATCTTTCTGGGTGATGTTTTTTGCTAGTACTAAAAGTAATTTATCAGTTTACATGATAGTTATGTCCATAAATTAGCCTTCATATTAACTGGACATGCAAGAATAAGGAATAATAAGGACTGAGAAGAGTATATTAATTTAGATGAACAACTGTTGTTATGTCTGTATGATGCTGCCATATAAATTTAACATTATGCATTTATATTTTACAGACAATTTTGGATGATTCCATCCATCGGTGGGCCGGATTCCTTGAACAGATACATCAGCTAAATAAGACTGTTGAATACCTTCAGAGTGTGTCAAATGAAATCTCAGAGTTTCAAACTACTATGTCTGATAAAAGAGCTCAGCTTGAAAGGTTAAAGGTAATGCAGTTTCTTCACTGTATTAATTTGTATTATTGGTTTGTTATAATTTGATTTAAAAAGTGTTTTGCTGTTTTCATTTAGCCTTAGTGCAGGGTGCTGATGCGTTTTGTTTTTTGTGCTTTGTTTTAGCAGTTATCCCAACTTTTTACCCAGCCACTAATTTTTGTCTCTTTTGAACTAGTTTTTCATTATGACAGGAAGCAATCATTATTTTCACTTACATGTCTGTATATTTGCTTTAATGTATTAATAATGTGTACATGAAACATTCCAATTTTTCATAAATACTTTTGTAAGTTACGTTTTAATATCATTTGTAATGGTGTTGTTTAAGGCTTAATGTTTCTAAAAGAGGTGACTAAGAACATTCATGAATAATGTAAATGATTAAATTTGAGGAGCTTCAAAGAGTGTATCAAAGTAATACTTGTAAGAAGTGTGTCCAAACTGCAAAACAAGAAAACATTCATCTCTGTACAAAGATGACTGTCTTCTGGATTGTAGCTCTGTGTAGTTTGGTATAAATCCTACTTAAATTGTCTTTCTCTCTCTCTGTCTTTTTTTTTAAAAAGCAAAGAGCACTCAATTCCTTTTTAAACCGATTTGATATGTACTTGTTCTTTAGCCTGTAGGCCATTTTTGCTTGTGCATGCCAATACAAACAGCTTACGGTAGAATAAGTACTCCATTCAGTGTCTCTTGCTACTATGTGTTTTATGTAACACCAAAAGACTGCATGATATTTTTTATGATGTTTCCTTTTATTTTATTTTAGTGCTTGGAAGAAAAAGTCCGTTGTGAAAAAATTGAAGTTGATAGTTTGAAAGCCAAGGCGACTGAAATGCTTGCCAGTGGACAGCAAAGCCATGCTGCATCTCAGGCTCAGGAAATTCTCAATAAGTTTGATACACTTGCTGAAAGGATTAAGGTAAGTAGTTGAAATTCAACATGTTATTTATAGTAGGTAAATTTTTCATTAATGATTTATATTTCAAATGACAAATAGTTTGTGAAATAATTTTTGCCTTCTGAAAAGTCAGCTTTATGCTGTTGTTATTTTATTATTGAAAATGTACTGTTATGAAGAATATGAAGGAATTATCAGGACAGTAAGCACTTTCACTCTGCTGTTTTATTACTGATGATATTTTTTTTCACAAGAGTAATTTTCATTTTTAGTGTTTGTTTATATTAAAACGAACGTTGTTTTAAATTTCTCACAATAACATACTTATCATGTTGTGTTTTAAAGAGAAATATGTTCCTGTTATGCATATAATGAATATAATGTAAAGTTTACAGGAATACATGTTAACATTTTCAGAACCTTCTATCAGAACGTGAAGATCAGTACAAGGATCATCGACTATATAAAGAAGCCTATGATGACCTGACTGGCTGGTTGAGCCGATCAAGAGAGAAGGTACCATCAATGAAGCAGCGACCTCTGAGTGACAAACTAGCTATTGAGAACGCTGTAGCACCACTGGAAGCCTTGTTAAATAAACAAGCACAGGGCGAGTTACTGGTTGAACACCTCCAGCATACAGGTGAAGTGGCCATAGCAAGCTCCTCACCACAAGGACAAGAGAACATCCGCAATGAGATTAGAGCTCTCCGGGAGAATTTTGAAGGGCTCTTCAAAGGTCAGTTTCTGAAAGCAGAAAATCTAAATTTTAATATAAAGTTATGATTGGGCTGAAAGAGGAAAAGTTATGGCTTTTTCTTATTGTGTTCATAGACCATTAATGTTTCTGATATTTCTTTGAACTTTGAAAGATTTGATAATTGTTAACAGCAAAATGATACTGAGTATGCTTGTAAAGCTACAAAATTGGTTTACTGTTTAAAAACTGTTAGAAGTTTAAATTTTGAAGCTTCTGTAAGATTTGATCGAAAATATGTTTTGCCTGTGTAGTGTATATGTGAAAGATTAATGAATTACGTGCTACAACCTAGTGAAGAAAATCTGTATTGTGTTGTATTTTTTGTCACTGAAGAAATAAAGCAGCAGAAGGAGCAACTAGAAGCAACTGTGCTGCAGTGGCGAGATTACAAAGAAGAATATGAACGTCTGTCTGACTGGCTTCAACAAATTGACATTCATGTGAAGGCCCATAAGACTGCTTTGCTATCTACACTTCAAGAGAAAACCAAACAAGTGCAAGATGTGAAGGTAAGATGATAAAAAAATTCAATATAAAATTGACTTAAATTTTTCTGTTATTATGATTCCAGAGTGTGATAAATCAGTATATATATAAAAAATGAAGCCAGAGTGTTTCTGTATTTGTTTTGGATGCACAGATGGGCTGGTTATAGTGTAGTAGCTCAATGGGTAGTGAAAAATGATTTCATATTTGTTGTGCAAGATGTACTTCCTAAAAGGTTTCCATTGTTTATGGGTTGTCTGAAGTGCAAACATGTGATTAAAATCCTTGAAATTCCACCAGTCTCCTGTTTTAAGAGTGACATGTACTTATTAAATTAGCAGGTGCGTGTAATGCACATGTTTGTGTGACTAATCAGACATTCAGCAAATATTGCGTAATCAAAATTGAATTATTTGCAGAAATTTATTGTTGCAATTGTATGGCAAATGATGATCAAATCTATGTATTTTTTGAGTAAATATAAAATTAGTAACTAAAATATTAAAAATACTAATATATATATATATATATATATATATATATATATAATAAAGCACTTGTGAATTGTTTACTTGCAACAAAGAAAATTGTGGTTCATTGAACAGATTATTACGTCTTGCTTAATACAGAATATTGTATAGCCAAAGGTTGATGAACTGAATGTTTGTTATTTTGAAATTCTTTTCACATTGTGAAGGATTAAAAGTGGTGTGTAGGATGTGCATTATAACATTCTCTCTTCGCAGTATAGTTTTTCAAAAGCATATATTTCATATTATGAACAATGGTTGTTGTGTGTTTTCCAGGATGTTATGGAAAAACTGGAGAAAGGTCAGGAACAGATAGAAAAATTCAACAAAACTGCATCAGTTTTACTCACTTCACATTTAGACACCTATGTCAACAATCAATTAAGACATCTGAATTCCAGATACCAGGTTTGTTCTTTATGGCTAAACATAATATTTCTAAAGATTATAATTTTGAGATGTTATTTTTAATTTACACATATTTATGTTATTACAGGTACAGGTGAATTTGGCTAAAGATGTCTTGAAAAAAGTAGAGACAAATTTGGAACAACATCAGCAATACAGTGAAAACTATGAGAAAGCTAAGGCTTGGATTGAAAATGCAAAACAAGTAATCTGGGACTGCAGTGAAGCTTCTTCAAATAGCAGCCGGGAAGTTCTGCAGGCTCGCTTAGAGCAGATTCAGGTCAGCATGAATCACTTTTTTGTTTCTTGACTTGATGTTATTTAAACTGTATATTAATTTGAAAAGGGTATTTTTGTTATTGATTAATCCGTTTGTGCTTTCTAAAGTTCTAAACAGAAGTAATAATATTGTGTGAACTCATGTAGACTTCACTCTATAGTCTGAAGTTATTGTTAATATGTTGAAAATGCATTTATGTGACATAGAAATACTTGTTGCCAACTGCAACTGAATATGGCATGATGTTACCTTGTTTGTGATCCAGACTGTATTTTAGTCCTGTCCTAGTTTTAATTTTTTTTAATTTAATTTGAATTGAAATTGCCAACCATGTTTCAATGTTTATAGGTCTGGTACTTGTATATTGGTATCTGAATAACCAATGAATTCTTTTATTTTCATAACTCTCCATTGTGATTACTTTCTTTTGCTAATCATAAATATTAAGCCTTTGGTTGCCAGTTTCATGTGCTTCAGTGGTGTTAAGAAAGTTTTGCGTTGTATTTTGAATAGGAATTGTTACGGAAGAGGGAGGAAGGCCAGAACTTGATCCATATGACTGTAAACTGTGGAGAGAAAGTTCTTAGAAATACTCGGTCAGATGGGCGAGACATTATTAATACTCAGTTGAAAGAAATCCAGAATGATTGGGATCGAATTGTGAGGAAAATATCAACTGCTAAGGTTCATCTGGAAACTAGCCTGCTACAGTGGGCTGACTACAGCTCTTCATACTCACAACTCCAGCAGTGGATCACAGATCGTGAGGCAAAGTTACAGCAAGTTTGTGAACAAAAGGTTAGTAAGATATATATTGAATTACTTGTAGGAAAATGTTTAGAATTCTGTTCAGATATTTAGCCTGATTTATAATTTATTTTCTGCTTAATTTAAATGTAGATTTTAGCATAGTTTTAGTAGCTACCCTAGTAGTATACTCTTCAGAAATTTTGTGAATTATCTGTCCGCAGGCCTCAAAAGCAAAAAAGGTTCCAGCTGCAGGTCTAAGCTCTCTGAGTATTGGAGAGAGGAAGGCTACGCTGCGTCAAACAAACAGCATTGTTCAAGACATTGTATCATTCGAGCCAATGATACAGTCAGTAACATCCAAAGCAGAGGATTTGTTACAAGCACAGCCTGCTTCTGAGATATCCAGCAAATATGAAACACTGAGTAAACATGCCAAAGAACTGTATGCTAAACAAAAGGAAACAGTGGAACAGCATCAGGCATTCATAGACGCTGGTAACGACTTTATGCAGTGGATCCGAGCTGCAAAGGAGAAACTCAGCAAATGTTCAGAGCCAACTGGTGACAAGGAATCTCTCAGTAGTAAAGTGTCACAGTTGACAGTAAGTAAAAATCACAGTAATAACTTATTTAACCATGCGTCATAGGATTTTTTTTGTCTGAATGTGGTGCGAAAGAAGTTTTGTTTAACTTAATTTGGAATTAATTTCTCATTGTGATATCTCCTTAGTAAATTGCAAGATAAAATAAACCTAAGGATGTAATTTTCAAGGAACATGAACCTTATGCAATGAAGAAAATGTTAATAAATTTCTCATGTTTTTTAATGGTGAGGAGACTGAATAACTGATTACCATTCCTGTCTTTACAATTATATTTGGTGTATCTGGCAATAGGTCAGTCATATAAATTTCATGATGTGCAGGTACTTGAAAGTGAACAGAAAGAGGGCCAGAAAAAACTGGAAAAGGCTTTGGAACAAGGAGATGTTGCTTGCCAAGTTGCAGATCCAGAGGATAAGGAAGTAATTGAAGAAGAAGTTGGTTTATTGCAAGAAGAATATGACACTTTCATGTAAGTTGTTATATCGAAATAAATCCTGGTGAAGAAGATTATAAAACAATTAGAACAAGTCACTAAGAACCTGTACAATAAAATTTGTCTAAAACCAAACATAAACAGAAACCTGCTTTTACCAGAAAATGTTTCCAGTGCTGAGAATATATACAAGCCAATGTGAAATTGCCTTGAAAAATAGATGCTGTTTAACATGGAAACAGAAAAGAAAAATAACAATTTAACAGAAAATATCATGTTTGATTATTAATTAATTGTCTTTTCATGTAAATTTGTACCATATGACAAAAATTTCTGGAATATGTCTGAGAAGGAACATTTCTGTTGCAAGAGGGGTAAAAATTAAGCTTATGCAGAAATGAGGCGAGAGAAATTAAAATAATAAGAGGTGGAATATATCAACAATTTGATGTTATGGCATGACTGGAAAAATTTGGTTATACCTTTGCCAAACATTTAAATATGAATAATTTTCTTAGGTCTCTCATTCTGTTTTGTTTCTGGTTACTTACTCTACTGATGTAATAGCTGATTATTGATAAGGCAGCAGCTAATGTTTAATTTGTTATATTAATGTAAAATATTTATCACATTTTAAGTTTGTTATTCTCTTCCGTTCAGTGAGTCCCTCAACCGAACTAAAAGTCTGTTGGAAGTTGGCATTGTTAAATGGACTGAGTATGAAGACCAGTACCAAGAAGCTTCTGACTGGCTTACCCAGACTGAACAAGTGGTACAGACGTTCAACAAACTTCAAGACAGTTTAGAAGAAAAGAAAAATGTTCTGGAACAATTCCAGGTAACTGATATCCTAACATTCATTTGTTGATCTTGTTGTTCTGAAACATGCTGCTTTTGATATCAAAAAAGCTTTAAAATTATTCATGTCTATGCATTTTTCCCAGGTAATTCCTGATGACTGTAACAAAAACATAATCATAGATATAAATTCGTGACATCTACTATCAAATAATCAGCTTCAAATCAATAACAATTTTTGCATAAGACATTACTATTGTATTAGGGGTATATTGCAGATCTGATATTGGAAATTATTTGAGAAATATTTATGTTTAATCTATTTCCTTTTACAGGCTCATCTGCAAACTTTATTTGACTGGCAAAAAGAATTGGACCGTCTAAATATGAAAGCTCAAATGTTGCTGGAGACTTGTGCAGACACAAGAATCAGCAATGCTGTTACACAGATGACCACGAAATACAATGCTCTACTGTCTCTTGCCAAAGAGATCATGAGGCGGCTTGAGCTGCATTATCAGGTAATGTTGGTGCAATTTGTTCTTATATCACAAGTTAACAAAATAATTACTGCAACTTTTATGATTATAAATGTTGTTAAAAAGTGACTGTACTTCAGATGCTTAATTTTAATGTATTTCAGGAACACCAACAACATAACACACTGTACCAGGAATGCCAGGATTGGGTTGATCGTACCAGAGATAAAGTAAATGAATGCCTTGAAATTCCAAGCACTCTGCCAGAAGTTAACAATAAGTTGCAGACTGTAAAAGCAATTAGACAGTCTCTTGAGCAGGGACAGAACAAGCTGAGGTATAGTGCATAATATTATAACTTTAAGAAAGATTTTTGAACCTTGACTGAATAAACTTACACAGTTATCTGATATTCCTATTGATAGTTATTTAACAACTAAAATTGTTATATTTACTCTTTCAGGTATGCATTGGAGTTGAAAGAGAAGGTGATATTGAACACTGAACAAAATGGAGCTGCCAAAATACAGGAAGATACAGAGAACTTAAAACAAGAGTTTGAAAAACTAATGATTGATGTTCAAGACCTGAGGCAAAAACTTACAAGTAGATCTGCACAGTTGGAAGAAATTCAGAAGGTAATGCAGTTTGTTTTCATTGCTTTATCTGCTGAACAGAATTTAGTTATCCAGATAAGAATATTTTGTCTTTTTATATTGTAATAAATAGCTTACTCTTTAGTAATATATTCCCATATAAAGATTTAATGAGTTGGATGTCCACTGTTGATTTCATTTAACATGGTGGCCGCTTATTATTAGGCGGATGTTTGTGAGTAAATTTCAAGACCAGAAAAATGCAGGATATATATGTTTTTTATAGCCATTGACAGTTGATGTCTTAATAGTAGTTAGTTACTCTTAAATCCAACAAAAATAACAAAGCATAATTTACTAAGGAATGATGAACCTGTTGTTTCATAATACTAAATAGTTACATTTGAAACATATTTTTATATCAAATATGCATTGCTTCACAGGCTCACAAATTGCTCTCTGATTGGCTGAATGAGATTGAACAGAAAGTGCGATCAGATGAAGGAACTTTCCTTAATGATCTGAGTGAAAAGCGAGCAACTTTAGAAAAATTCCGCACATTGCAGCGAGATATCAACAGCCACAGCGAGATGGTGAATAGAGTGAAGAATCGACTTACAGATGATCCATCTTTGTCTGTCAAGGATTATGAGGATAGCATCAACAAATATCAGACACTCAAGGATTTGGTTGCCAAGAATATTGCTGTAAGTGGATTTATTGTACTCTTGTTATTGCAGGTGTTGCATATCCAGTGATGCCATGATATTCAACTTTGTTCCAGTCAGGTACAGGTACATGTGCAGGTTCATACTGCCAGAAGATCTAGTTAAAATAATGCCATAATGATCAGCTATTGTGACTATGTGGTTTCCTTCAGTTCCTTAAAGCAAATACTGTGTTAATATATTTAAATAGGTTGCAGCTGCTTAATCCCACAGCAGTCATTGTACATCATAATTATTCTGTATCTTCGGCAGTACGGAGAAGGCCTTGGTCAGTAACTGGTCATAGATAAAGTAAATGAATAAACCATACATTAATTTTGTAACTGTGGTCTTTAGGGTTATCACCAAGTAGTTTTGTAGGTGGTTATCTTTTTGGATTGTGACACAATCCAGAAGAGCATGGTCCATTTATTTGCATCTGTGAAAACCTCATGTCTCATTAATTTTGTTACATTATGTACATTATTTATAGTTTGAGTGGGAGAGGTTTAATTATAAATAAACAGTTCTTGTTCTTAAGTTTTCTTGGGTGTAGTGAAATATATGTTAGTATTGCAATTTAATGTTGTATGTTTCAGACATTGGAGGAACAAGTGAAAGAACATGAACAGTACAAACAAGGATATATTGATGCATTCGACTGGGTTCGAAAAACTCGAATTGACATTCAGCAGTGTAGTGATCCTCATGGAGAAAAAGAACATACGATTGAAAAAGAAAGGAAAATGAATGAAATAGCAGCAACTATGAATGATGGCAAGTTTTAGTAAAAATCATTACGCATTAACATTGAAAGATTTAAATCAATTCAGATAACTTGAGAGCAGAAGAGATTGACCTCTAAAATTGTGAAAAATAAAAATATTGAAGTGAAATGACTGACTACAATTTTAATCAGATTTTATTTAAATTTTGTAGGCAAGACCTAATTGAACTATGAAGTATATATCCACATTCTTTCAGCAGATTTTGATGAAATATGATATATGTCATTCTACTTTATGAATTTTACTGTGTGCTAGTTTTGTTCACTTAACTTTTAGGGACTACTTGAATGCTTACATATATCTTCTTGAGTTTTATTTTTTGCAGATTTTGAAGATACTTAATATTCCGGACTTATGTTTTTGTTCTGTTATCAAGCATATGTTTAATTTTCTTCATTTTATCTTGATAGATGATAGACAAAAATGTATATCTAACCAAAATAGAAATTTTAAATTTTAAAATACAGTAACATAGAAATTTGTTAATAGAATGTGAGATTTAAGGTTCTCACAGTAGATATTAATGATAATCCTTTGGGCTTACATATGAGTACCAACATTTTGGAGATGGAGACAGTATGTTCCTCTAAAATTCTGGTATCCACCTACAAGTCCACATAACGTCACAACTAGAATATGACATCTACATTAACTGAACTTCTTTAAAATGAGGAGTTTGTATAATTATCACTGCATTTTATAAACACTGATGATAATTATGATTTGTACTTACCAGGTGAGAAGTTAGTGGAAAAAGCAATTGCTTTGAGTAACACTGTCATGAAGACGACTGGAACTGAAGGCCAGGACACATTGAAGCAGGAAATCCAACAACTTAAAGCTGATTGGGAGGGTCTGAGAATTATCTGCAAGGACTCGCAGAAAGTTCTGTCGAAGTGCATCGTATCTTGGAACGATTTTGCAGACACCTTTGACAAGATGAAGACTTGGCTTGTTGATTTCCAGAAGAAGGTAGATGCTGAAGTTGATGGAGACAAGAAGACTCCTGAAGATCTGCAAAGGTGCAGGGTAAGTTATGAGTCTAATCAGGATATATTATGACAGTAAAATGTTAATGTTATTTAAGTTAAAATAATATTATTCCAAGCAGTTAATCTAATTAAATAATACATAAACCTTCCCCTCCCCCTTATTCACCCTTATATGTGGTTCTGTGCATGTGACAGTCAGTGTAATGCAAATGTGAGGCTTTTTTGAAAATATTCTCACTTGGTTTTAGATAATTCTCCAAGAAGCTGTGCAGCAGAAGATTGTTATGGAAGAGCTTAATGACCGCTGTGAAGTCTTAATGGAACTGAGTGCCTGCAGCTGGGTCAGAGACAATGCAGTACAACTCCAGGGAGCATACACAAACTTGCTCACCACAGTCCAGGTATGTGCCTGTCAGTGCTGGAGATTTTTGTGACAATTCTTGTCAATTTAATGTTCAGATGCTAATTGAGCATGAAACAATTTTATGATTTTAGTGGTTTAATTATAAGGTTGATAGAAACTAGAACAGAATTTAACTATTTATTCTTTCTGACATTTTCTATAAAAGTGAGGAATTTTAGTTTTTAGTGTTATATTCAGGTTACTTGAATTTGGTCATAACACTCTGAAATAATAGGCTGTATGAGGTGATAATTACAAAGAATAAAATTACTTAAACCTGTGTATGTCAGGTGTACTGTTGAATTTTGATAAACATTTTGGTAGTCATATTAATGTCTTAATACTGCAGAACTTCTTTGTAACTGTGTGCAGTAGTTTAATGTTTAATCATGTAGCAAAGCCTGTAAGAGGCCCTTAATTTTAGTTTAGTATTACCAGGGTCTTTATATGTATACTTTAGACCATAAATAGTATAAGTTGTCAATTTAGTATACATCTGTGTATTTTCTGATCCTTTATTAAAGATGTCAGATGCTGTACTATCGGTACTTCACACAAGCTAGACATTAAAATTCATAACAATGAAAGTAGTATTAACTCTGTCTTATGTTTCTAGGGTCTTGTTTCTCGAGTGGAGAAAAATTTGTCAGACCACACTGAGTTTATAAAAGCAAAGGAAGAATTTGATACTTGGTTGAAGCGAGCTCATGGCACTGTACAAGACTGCATTGGAGTTGGAGATGAAGCTTCCACAAGAGACAAATTGGAAACCATTCGGGTCTGTATTAAAAAACTTTTGCCACTTCTGCATTACTGTTCCCATAGAGGCTGAAAGTTTTATATGTACTGTAATTCTATCATTTAATATGTTTTATTGTCTATGTTGTTATCTAGTTTGAACTATAAAAAGAATGATTGAAAATTTTACTATATGAGTCTGTACTGTATAAATTGTTAACATATCTTGCTGCATGTCATCTTCATATATAAATCGCTCATATGTGTGTGCTATGTGGTTAGAGAGCAACAGTTATAATTTTCAGCATAAGAATATTCTAATTTATTTTAATACAGTTTCTGTCTGCATATAAACTTGAGAACATTATGTGTACTGATTTTGTATATATTCCTAGGGCAGACAAAAACAGTATTTTCACCTTATATACTGAAAAAATCATCACCTTATTTTCTGTAAAAGAAAAAGGGTATAATATTTCATTGCTGGTTTTATGTTACATGTTTTGAATTAATAAGTATTCTTGAATGGTAGTTATTATTATTATTCTCTTTCAAGTTGTGTTAAATTTATAAACATTTTACAAAATAAGTCTTATGAACACAACTTTCCATCCCTTATTTTTAGTTGGTGTCTACCCGCATGACTGAAGGTCAACATCTAATGTCAGTAATGCAGGACGTTTTCACAAAAGCCATTAACACAACTCCAACAGATCAACAGGACACATTACGTGAAGATATGACATATCTGCGAAACAGTTGGGAGCAGCTGAATATTGACCTCACTTCAGTTATGGCGCAATTAAAGGTATGCATTTTCACTGTAAACCCATTGCAAAGAAATAGAGGCGGTCCCATAAAAGAGACAGAAAGACCAATTCTTGAATGAATGTTGCTGGAACATGTTTTATCAACATGAAATATAGTTAGTTCAAGTAGAAGATGAAGTCTCATTGGCCATTTTATGGGACAATTCCTCATCCAGTTAATTACAAATAGTGTACTTTACCACTGTAAATGGAGGAATAAATGAATTTGATTTTTTAAAGTGTTCACCTGACCAGAAAATATGTTAATTTGTACACTTCAGAAATGTAAATGTGTAACATTGCATTCATTTCTGTATAATCAAGAATGATTCTCTTTAATAAGAATAATATTAACAATAATAGTAAATTAGTTACTTCAAGATCAATAGATTAGTGTTAAATATATTAAAATCTATAGAATATTAGAGACTAACCAGAGCCCTGTGGGTGTAATTTGTTTCTTAATTCTAGGCTGCAGTGAGCCGATGGGAAGATTACAGTGATTCAAAATATAGGCTGGAAAACTGGATTTCAGAAATAGAAGCAGCTATTATAGAGACCCCTGACACTAAGGCAGAACTTGGAGAAATGAAGACACTTATTGAAAGATGCAAGGTAAAACAATAGTTTTCCAATAACTTTTTTCTGAAGGAAGTAAATGTATGTTTATATGATGTGTCCATATTTCAGTATGAGAATATATTCCATTCTCCTGAATTTATGCTACTCAGATTTGGTCATACTGAAGTGACTATCAAAATCGATTTACCAGTTACTGGTAATTCCTGAAGTGAGGTATGGACTTCTGACTCCTCTTGTCAGATCATCTGTATCCCACTCTTATTTTACTGTAGAATTATTTTAACAATAATTTATCTCTTAGCACATCCAAAATGAAGTGACAGCCAAACGAGTGGACCTGGATCATTTGCTGTCAGAATCTAGTGAATTATCAGTTTGGGCTAGTAGACCTGCAGTTCTAGAAGAAATTCAGAGACTACAGACAAGATGGGATCAACTTGCCAGTAGCATTGCTTCACGTAGAGAAGATCTAGAAGTTGAAATGAAGGTTCGTATGTACCTTCTACAAACAGTAGTATTAAATTACTACGATGTTAACTGTCAAGGTATAAGATTCACGGAAGCATATTAGATTAAATTAAAATTACACAGCTGCATAATTAAATTTTACAGTTCTTATGCATTTTATTTAATGTCACAGGAATATACATCATATCACCAGTCACTCCAAGACACTGAGAAATGGTTGCTTCAGATCTCCTTCCAACTAATGGCCCATAATTCTCTGTATATTACAAACAGAGAGCAGACACAAGAGCAAATATCTCAGCATGAGGTATGTTTAGTTTATTTCTGCTTTCTTGCTACAATAAACCTGCTCATCGCAGTTGGCGCAGTTTTGGATTGTGGAATTTTGACTATTGTTTTTTGTTTTAGGGGACTGATGTGTTTATGAAAAATCTGTTTCTTAGGCTGTATTTTATGAAAAAGAATTTTCAAAAGATAGTTTCATTCTTGTTAAAGTTTTGCCTGCATTTATATACATCATAAAGAGATTCCTGTCATAGTTCATTAAAACATATTTTATATGAGAGTGTGGATTTTTTTGACACATTTGTGTAAGCCACAGACTTCACATTCAAACTTTGTACAAATAAATTGTGCATTGAAATTCCCCATTACAAGGCTTTTTGTTTTTTAATTTGGAAAGGGCAAGAACTCATATAATATGAATTCTTATTAATTCTGTGAGAGTGCATGTTCAGAACTGGAAGTTGCAAAAATATGGATATGTTGTTTACTGGGACAGCTAATTTAAAATTTACTGTAGTTCTCATAGTCTGACGATATAATAACACATAAAATAGCTCAGAATCATAATTCTGTAGAAAATCTGCCGTGCCAGACTCTTAAGCTTCCTAGCCCTTCACTGCTATTCACTGTAGTTCTATTTTACATTTTCAGGCGCTCCTAGGAGATATTCAGAAATACCAAGCTACTTTGGATGATGTGAAAGCTAAAGGTCATGGCCAAATTGAGAGATACGTTGGAACAACACCATCAGTACAAGAGACAATAGAGAAACAGCTGCGCAATGTTCAGGATAGTTACAACTCTCTCCTTCATACTGCTTTACAGATCAAGGTATTAAATTCAGCAAGTTTGTTTTTGGATATGGCATATCTATGTAATTTCTTGGTAGTTTTATTGTAATTTTGTCTTTTGTACTGGCTTATAAACAGTCAAGAACCTTCCAGCATTGCCTCTTTATGCAAATTGGTATGAAATGCATGAAAAGCATTCACATGTAAGAAATTATTTTATATATTGAATATAAAAATTGCCGTAGTGAAAAGTCGGAGTGTGGATAAATATCAGATATTCATAGTATTATCAGCATGAATATTGTCAACAATTTCTTGTTTCAGAATCGACTGCTGGAGTCTTTGTCCAAATTCCAGGAATATGAAGATACTCTGGAAAGTATAATGAAAAATCTTGATGCCTTTGAACCAGTTATCAATGAAGAAGTTGAATCTCCATTAAACCTCAAAGTGGCACAACAGCAGCTTGAAACTGCCAGGGTAAAACCATTAATAAATGTAATTTGGTATGAGTTATTGGAATTGACTGCTGCCATTACATGTACTCTGTGTTGTATTACAGTCTAACATGAAGTTTATTACTTTCACTTTGCACTTGTATGGCAAACAGTAAATCAGAACTAGAAGAAATAATTGAAATTAATCTAACAAACTATCATATCCATTCTCTCAATGACCTGTTCAATACTAACTGTATGTAGTTTACCGAAAATGGTTGAATGTGAAGTAAACAAAAGACCAATTTTAAAGTCTGGAAGCAGCTATCTCACTTTTGTGTAACTTTCTCATGTGATTTTAACTTATAAGTTCTCTTAAAATGTGCATAACTTGAAAAATCTGAAAACTTTTGATTATTATAATTATTGTCACTGAATAAATCCAAGGAAGAAGCTGAAAAAAAAGAGAGCCAGTTAAGAGTTGTAAGTTAATGAAGATCCACAGCATTTCATGGACCAGACTTGTACTAGCAACAGTGATGAGATGAGAATGTTTGTTTTATAGAGTCTGCACAACAAGCTCCAAGCTGAAAAGTCTCGCCTTGCTGTGGCTGTACAGGCTTGTGAAGCTGCTGCTGCCTGTATTTCTCGACCCAGCAGTCCACAGGACACTATACCACCCCCCATCCCTGACAGAGAGCTGGTAGTAAGAGCAAGATTAGAAGATTTGATAGACCAGGTAGCGTTACAAGTATCCAGATTTTGCTTTACCATTTTGGTGTCTACTTATAATTACTGATGCTTCCTGTTGAGTTCAGTGTGAAAGAATCCTGTGCAATATATTAGAAAATGACGGGAAGAGACTGAGCACTTCCGAGCACATTAGAAATGTTTATGTTTAGCAGTTAAATTGATGTTTCACATAACCATAACTTATGATCTTGATCACATACAACGTATATGCCCTTTGTATTCATATGTACATATTTTTCTTTACATTCTTCAGCTGGTATGTACTCTTTCTTTTCCTGTCATGGAGTTTTACTTGATTGTGATGCACGTCTAAATAATTACTAATTAAAAATCAATGGAAGAACTTGTAATATGGTCCTTGCCTAAGAATTAATGGTTTGACTATTTCTTTTTTGAGTGTTGCTGTTCAGTTGACATTAAACTTATTAACATGGATCGTTGCTTGCTTTATCGTATTGTAATATATAGGTTAAAATACAGAATAGCAGAACACACTATTTTTTTGTTGCCGTAAATTTGTTTAGTGATGAGTTTGACAGCATAATTGTAATATTTGTGGAGATTTGGTAGTAGTAGTAACTTATGGCTCTGGAAATATACTGTTGAATTTTAACCTTGCTGTTGCATTAGACTCACTCGCTGTAAACACATTGAATGATTTTCTGGAAAATAAGTGAATCTTAAAAGACTCTTAGCATCTGTACAGTGTCAATGAAGCAGTAATACCAGTATCTAAAATGTAGGAAATTAGTGTAATTATTTTTCTCTCTGCCATGATATCCAGAATGGTTTCCAGTGTAGCTGAAGTAAAAGTGATATTTCATTCTTAGTTTATTTAATGATGCTATTTCAACTGCAGAGTAACTTCACTTAAAGTGATGAAATTACTTAATTGACTAGATGGCATGTGATGGTAGCCATATGATAGTAGAAATTGTATTTTCTGCCTGAATTTTCATTTTATAGCAACATGATAATACAACTATAATATCAGCTTTCATATCTCTTAAGAAATTTGTTAAAAATATTAACACATTAGAATTGCTTTGTTATTATAATGAAACCTTTTTGAAAATAAAATTTGCAGCAATTTAAAGAAAAAGATTAATTTTATCTCTCAGATGTAGCAGAGACTTTTCAGATTCACTAACCAAATCCTTCACTTTCCATTATGATGCATGAAATATGTGTTATGCCTGTAAATATTAGCATGTTTTGTATGTTACTTGTGTAGCAACTTAGTGACAGAGCAAAAGAGGAATCAAGAGGCAATGACAAACTGCAGCTTCTTCTCAAGAATTTGGAATCACAAGGTTTCCTTAGAAAGTTGAACAGTATGACTGATAAGGTAAGATTAAGTACTCAGTGGTCAGAATATTATGACATGCTTAGTTCCTTATAAAATCATGCATGTGACTTAGAACCAGTGGTTGAAGAAATCATGATCTTATTTTACAAATTGTTACATAAAGAAACCTGTAGATTCTAGTTTTATTCTATGTGTAAGAATTTCATTAACCTGCGCATCTTGATCCCTTACTTCTCTTCTGCTTTGTATCTTATCTGGTAGCAAATCAATATGTCACCACTTCTTCAAAATGAACCCAATAACAGAAAAGCTCACAGCTTTGATGGCATATAATTCAGTACATAATTAAACGATGTAAGAATTATTTTTAACAGAAACAAATTCTGCAAGTGTATTTGCCAGCATTTTAATCAGCAGGCTTACTATTTAACTCTAGAATGAAACTGAACAAATTAGACAATTATAATTTTGTTTTACATTATATTTTCAGGTTCAAAACCGTTTGTCAGGACTAACATCCACTGTGAGTGAAATGGAAGAAGGTGAACGGCAACGGGCATCATTACAGCAATGGGTCGCAGAGCAGAATGCTGTTGTAACAGACTGGCGATCCCGACCTGCTAAATTGCGTCCTGAGGCAGCCCGAGCAGAGCTGGTTAACATGCACGAGATGCTAGGAGCCATTGGAGAGCGAAGAGCTCTTCTCGTGTCTGAGTTGCCAGTTGCTGAAGAAACTGGACCAAAGTTAGAAGAACAACTGAGCAAGTTGGAGACTGAGGTATATGCCATTTGTTTAGGAAGCTACCAAAGCATTACAAAATGAAGGCTTGTGATTGTAATTATGCTAACCCTTTCATATATGGCATGTGATTGGCTTGTCACAAAAGTTGAAAAGGTTTTTGAATTCAATTTCAATAGGATGTTAAGAACTGATTATAAACAAAAGTCAAAGGTTTCGTAGTTGATTGAAAGAGTGATGAATCAGATCTGAAGTATTAATAATTGTTTAAAATAATTAATAGGAGTTCTACTATCCTTAGTTTTCCCCCACCTTCCATCCAGAGTGTGTCTTTAATATGCTGTAATGCAAGTGAATGTATAAATAGGAATTACTGTTTATTATTCTTCCAGCTGACACAAGTAATGGGAAAGAAACAAGCAGCACAAAGTATAATTGAGGAGTACAGAATTAATCTCCAAGATATTCATAGCTGGTTTGATTCCCTGATAAAACAAATGGAAGTTCTGGACAAAGGGAGTGGACTGGACTGTATTCATAAACTGGCTGTTATCTCTGAAATTGGCTCTGAGTTTGAGAGTCAAGGTCCAAGAAGAGTGGATGAAATCAAACGTTTGGCCAATGCCGTAATTGATGTTGTTAGTAATCTGGATTCTCAGCAAGTTGAGGAACAGGTAACTAAAGCATCAGTAGGTTTACGTAAACTAAGTCAAGGTGTCGTTCAGAACTAGATGTACTTTATTATAAGGCACTGAAAGTATTATATTTGGAGGGATGTGAAGTTTCAATGGTTGAAGATTTTTTTAAGAAGTGGCTATGGCTTGTTGAAGGTATTATTGAAAGACAGTATCTGTTACTTAAAAGTGTGACAAATTGTACACTTAACTTCATTTTCATGTTTTCAGTTGAAGTCAGTAGAAAGAAGATACAATGACATTGCAAAGAGAATCCAGCGTAAAGCACAGGTGTTGGAAATGACAAATAAAGGATTAGAAGGTGCTTGTCAAGAAATTGAACAAGCTAGAGAATGGATTCGAGAGAAACTGAAGCAATTGGAAACACAGCCACCAGTTGGGTTTGAGAGCAAAGTCGCAGATGACAAACTCCAATCTCTACGAGTAAGTTTTTACCTTAAATAACTAAAACACATTAATGTCCATATATGTAATACTTTATTTCCTAGTAAAATAGGATCTGGAATGAATATGTACATTGAACAGAGCATACTTCTGCTGCTGCTGGTTTTATTGCACTTGAACACTGACTGTCATTTCATGTGGTGCTTCTGGGCTGCCATCTGCCCTATCATTTTGTAACTGTAGAGGGCTCAAGCAGATTATCCCAGCATTTCAGTAGAGAAACCTGTAAGAAAGTATACCTTATATTTCAAGTGATTTTATTATACTTCTCTTCTATTCAATTTTTATTCCCTTTTTGTGACTTCGACTGAGAAGAATAATTCTTACATTGTGAACTTCAGGCTCTCCTGAAGGAAGCAGAAGGCAAACAGGTGTTGCTGGAGACACTGGAGAAGCGTGTGAACAACATGCAGACAGAACTTGAACCTAGTGAGCAGCAGCAACTGGAGAATGGGCTGAAGAGTCTGGCATCGGAACAGAGCGAACTTTGCTCGAAGTTAAGAAGTGAAATTGACCATGTGGGAGCAGGGGTTGAAGCCAGGAAGAAGTTTGAGGCTGATATGGAGGCAGTGCATGCATGGCTTAAGGCCAAAAACAGTGAGGCTAAGAAGTATGCTGGATACCTTCCTCTGAAAGCTGTGGCCGTGGAGAAGGAAATTCAGCAATATAAGGTATTGGAATAAGGACCTCTTCCATTCTGTTAAATCTTGCATAATAATTTGTGTTCTTGTTAAGAACAAGAAGAACTTGTTTTCATGAAGTAAAACTTTAGCAGACTGAATTTCTGACATTCAATCTTTAATTTGTGAATTTTTTTTTTTTTTGGGGGGGGGGATCAGATTTTTCTAGTTTTTCTAGGACTTCTAACTTTAGCCTCGACCCTTATCTGCAATTTAAACAATAAGTTGGCTTCTGGATGTGGATAACTTTGTAATCAGTGAGGTATATAACCTGCACCGTATCCAGACTGACGTTTGGTGTCAGTGTATTTTGTATCCAGTGTGTGCAAGGGAGAAGTCAGTTCTGTCCATGTTGTAAACCTGACCCCTGTCTAGTTCCATATTTTTAAACTGCATGTTTTTGTCTCTGTGTCTTTTGTGTTCCTTAATGACATGGTTCTCAGCCAAGAGGAAATCATATTTCTAAAGAGCACTCGGACTGAAATTTGATTTATTGCCAGGATCTTTGAAATCCATTTTGGATTGCAGTTAGATATACAAAGATAATTAGGATAATTCATATCACATTTTATATTAAATTTATGTTAATTAATTGTAAAATAAATTTTAGGGGTTTGAGAATGACATCAAAGACTTCAATGGAAGCAAATTGAGTGAGATTCAGAAACAGTCAAATGCTCTACTGAAAGAATGTAGTGAACCTGATAAGAAGAGGCTACAAAATATCATCCAAGGTATGAAATAAGTGAGCAGACAAATTATAATTAGTGGAATATAGTTATGGTTGCTTGGAGAGTAATGTATTTAAATTAAATTGACTCACTTTGCCACAGTGATTCTAGTGTTCATAAGTTTAAAATATTTTAGAGCATAATACTGAGGAAAATACAGGACTAAAGAGAGAGAAAATAAGTGGGGAATGGGGAGAATTAAGTAATGATTAAAGTCTTCTCTTTGTGTGTAAAAGTTTGTTAATCAATGTTATATTGAGCTGAATAGGCTCATATGAAGTGCATACAAAATTTTATTGGAGAAATAAATCTTTTGAAAACAGCTACTTTGAAGACTGCACTGGAGATGGGATGAAAATACTTAAATGAAGATTAGGAAATAGATTATAGTGATTGAAATGGCTCCAAACATGAAGAGACCCAGAATGAGGTGTAGGGATCAAGGTGTTACATGGATGGAATGGGTCTGAAGACTCCAACTCATGAAGTCGAAAAAAGAATAATTGACTCTGAATGTGGTTTATTGAGGTTTAAATTTTAGCATAATCACATATTCAAGTCCTAAAGAGAGTCATTTTTCATTTAGTGTTTACTGTTGAATTATACTGTAATAAAACATCTGTATTAATTTTTCTGCTTTATTACATTTGCTCTTCGTCCAGCTGCAATTGATGAGTATGAAGCTCTGAAGAAACTTGCCGACAATAAATTGGCTTCTTTAATTGACTTACTGCAAGGGCGCAAGCAATTTGAAGCAGACATAGACAGATGTCAACAGTGGCTGAATGAAGCAGAGGTTGCTACTTCGGCTGAAATTCGAGCACCAAATGTCGGATTACTTGAGGAACAGCTTTCCAAGGTAAGTGCAAGTTTAATTTGTTTACAGATGTTCATGATTACCTTCATCATGTGGTAATAGGGTATTTAAGCTCCTGTACTACAGGGCTGCTGGCTGAACTTTAACCTGGAGTTAACAAGACCAGCTTGACCTCAACCAAAGCACCACTAACTTCTGTGATCCTAAAAATGAATGTGTTTATGGTGAGAAGACAAGAAACTAGCCCACAACTCTGGCTCACTGACCTTTTTCAGGCAATCTTAACCCTTTGCCAATTTAAATATTTCTTCTTTGCATTGAAATGCACTTCTTTAAGTAGGACACTTGGGATTATTGAATTGTATGAAGAAACTAGCTGAGTTAAATATACAGGTTTAATAGAAGAGAAAGTAAGCTGTGTTTAATGGAATGTGGCTTGAGAAGGCCTGGTTTAAAATGTTACTCGTGTAGAAAATTTTTGGTTACTTAAAAGCAAATAAGGGAAACTGAAATATTGTTTTAAGGACTAAACATTTTTTATGGATCTAACTCCATTACTTTAAATAAAGAACTTATGCTGCCTGCTTTACTTTAAAACACTTTCATCTCTATGGAGATACTAGCAGTAATTATGAATTAATATTGTTTTCAACTTGATGATCGTGTGCATAATATTGTAGTACAGATTCCCTTAAAATGAAAGTTTCCAGATTTAAGCTCAAAATTCTTGACTTTCTCCATGTTTTTAACTTATAAGAAATATGTAAATATGTTCATGATTTGTGTCTGAAGTGAATAACCAGGCAGTCTCTAGATACAATCGTTTGTTAATTTGTGAATGTAATTTTATCTTTCCATTGCTTAGTCATTCCAAAGAATCAATCCAAATCTAAGGCCCTGTGCAAGATTTTGTAACATGGTAGTTTTTTTGTGGTGACTTGTTAACCCCTAGCTGAAGGATATAACCTTGTCTGCTACCTGTGATTGACTGTTAAAAATATTTGCAGCTACCATCCATATTGGAAACTACTTCCTCCATCCACAACCACAGTACATGCTGTTCCATAATACAGTTACAAAGGACCTATTTTTAAATTTTTAACTGTTTCTAATTTTATTCCAAATTATTTCTTATGATTGGTTGTTGTTTCAGTATGATAAACTGAACGATGAAGCCGGTAAGATAGGGGATCAGATTGAGTTGATTATTCAGCAAGGTAAGGCCATCCTGCCAACAGTGAGTGCGGCAGATAAGATGACTCTATCCGAACAGCTTAATGGAATGAAAGATAAACATGGTCGCATCTCAACCGTCATCCGTGACCGATCTGACGGTCTCAAAGGTCAGATCGAAAACTGCAAAGAAGCTGCTGCTAAGGTTGAAGAGTGTGTCAATTTCATGAGTGACATTCAGAAAGAGTTGAAAGAACTAAACCGGCCTGTCGGTAGCAAGGTGGAAGATGTGCAGGGAATGCTTGCATCATATGAGGTGTGTAAAACATTTATTTTTTCTTGTTAATAGCGATAGACTGGGTGTTGAGGAGGATATTTGGGCCTAAGAGGGAAGACGATGGGGCGTGGAGAAAACTGCATAATGATGAGCTTAAAAATCTGTACTACTACCCCAGTATTGTCAGGGTGATTAAGTCGAGAAGAATGAAATGGGCTGGGCATGTAGCGCACATGGATGGGACAAGAGGTGTGCACTGGGTATTGGTCGGGAAGCCTGAGGGGAAGAGACTGCTGGGGAGACCTAGACGTAGATGGGAGGATAATCTCAGGCGGGATCTATGGGGGATAGGAGTTGAAGGAGACTGGATTTTGTTGGCCCAGAACATGGTCCATTGGAGGGCTTTGGTTAATTCAGTGATGAACCTTTGGGTTCAGTAAGCCATCTAGTTAGTTAGTTAGTTAGTTAGTTAGTTAATAGCGATAGAGCTGCACGACTAAAGGAATTTGAATTTATGGCTTCCTTTATATATGGAGTGTTTTTTAGTTTATGTATTGTTTTGTATATTGTTCTTTAAATTAGCTATCTGCAAAAGAGAAATGTAGTGTATTATCATAAGGTATCAGGTTTAGTCATTTTATATGTGATTGTTCACTGTTAAATAAAATATTAATTAAATATTAATGTTTGCAGAAAATTCTGGCTGATTTAAAAACAAATAAAGTGAAGCTTGGAGATCTGCAAATGGGAAATACGGGCGAACTTCAAGGAATCAACCAGCAACAGGACGATCTAATTCAAGCTATAGAATCACAAATTGCTAAGTTGCGTCAGTTACTGCTGCTACGTGAACAGTTCATTGCTCTCATCACTGAGATCATGACTTTCATTACTAAATATACGGAAGTGGTGCGTGACATCGAGAAAGGAGGACACACCGTTCAAGAGAAAATAAAGAAATATGATGACGTATGTATTTTTGCATATGTTTACTAGATAGAAATTTGCTGTAGCTCAGAGAGTTAACCCTTACACTGTGGATTATATTTTAGTGCTTAAAAAAATAATTTTATGGTAAAAATCTGGACTCATTAAGAGGGTTTGATTGTTGTGTATGTATATAAATAAAAATCACAAAAATGAGCAACACATCCATCAAATACTAAATTTTATAACTGCGTAACACCTTTTTGTAATTTTATAAGTGCTTAAAATTGTGAAATATCATAAGTGTGAAAATAATTCCCAAAAATTGGAAACTTTCAACAGCATATCTCAGTTCTATCCATTGGTTTTAGGTGATTGTAAAAATCCAGGAATGTGAGGCCATGTTGGCATCTGCAACTGATAAAGGGCAGCAGATAGCCGCTGAAGGTTCGGCTGTAGACCGTAACAACGTGACCGAGCAGTTGCAGTCACTGAAGCAACAGCTGCAAGCCCTAAGGAGGGCAGTAGAGAAACAACGAGAACAGCACGAAATGGCTGCTGCAGAACACAAGAAGCTGGCTGTTGAGTTAGAAGCCGTACTAGACTGGCTTCATGCCAACGAGGCCACAGTCAGATCAAGACCATTGTTAGAAAGAGATCCCGCTAGTGTTCAGGAACAAATTCACAAACATAAAGTAAGTTACTTGTAAAAATTTTTTGTGGCCTAATATACCAGGCTGTGTCCAGAAGAATGCCAAATGAAGTTTTCCTTATTTTTGCTTTAAATTATTTCATAATGTGAAAATTAATAATTATATTTATGATTGATAACAATACTGTGTTCTTATATGATAGCTGGGACTTGCTACGTTATGTTGGCTCGGTCAGGGATCTTTAAATCACGGTACTACCGTAGCTTTATTTTGCGTAACTGACATATAGATTTAAATACAATTATGATTTGGTTGTTTTAATTAGGCACTGGCAGAGAATGTGAACAGTTACTTGGATCGAGTGCGTGCCGTGCAAGAATCTATTCGACATGAGGAAGGAATGCCTGGTTCCTTAATGGAGCAAATGAGTGAAGCAAATTCCTTACTTTCAACTCTTCCGCAAGAATTAGAAGAACGTGGTAAATATCTGGAGACAAATCGGCAGCTGCGACTCGAGTACGCTGCTCTCAAGGAAAATGTCTACGCGTGGGTCAAAGAAGCCGATTCCAAACTGCAATGTGGGAAGCATGGAGTGGACTTTGAGAGTGTAATCAGAGATTTAGAACAGCATA
The DNA here is from genome assembly GCF_977971745.1 of Zootermopsis nevadensis. Lineage (NCBI taxonomy): Eukaryota > Metazoa > Arthropoda > Insecta > Blattodea > Termopsidae > Zootermopsis > Zootermopsis nevadensis. The sequence goes on from NW_028259143.1 coordinate 4,265,990, forward strand.
AAGTGAGTACACAAAAAATAATATAGGTTATGTTTATTTCCTTGTCCCAGTTATTAAAAGTTACTCATGGGTGTTCTCAGTTTTCACAACATGAACATTAAAACAATTGATGTTGACGGTACTGAAAGTGTTTGTTCTTTATAGATATTTTTCAGCAGTGAAGCATCTATCCGAGAACTAGTGTCACAGCAAATTCAGCAGGCGGCAGATCGTATTTGGCCATCATTAACAGGTTCAGAGCAAGAAGAGTTGAGCCGCGAACAGCAGCAACATACGCAGCTTCTAAAGAACACGCTCAACTCGGCTCGATCTCGCCAAGCTCAGCTTGAGCAAAATGTAGAAATCTGGCGAGACTACTGCCAAACTTTAGATAAAGTCAGATCCGTACTTGCTCGTACTCAGTTCTCAGATGAACCTGTCACATCACTTGCTGGACTACATTTCAATATTCAGAAGATAACGCACGCACTCAACGATATCCATGTAAGCCATTTCTCTTTATTTTATAAATAAAAGTCTGTCATGCCTGAAGCACAGTAATGTTGAAGTTTTTTGTCTTATATTTATGATATTTCTTGTAGATCTTTCCATTTATTTCAGTGCTTCTATTTTTAAATTTTATATGTGTCTCTGATTACTTGTAACCATAAAGATGACTTGTTAGTCATTTGATTCATTTCCTTCCTTTCAGAATCAACAGTCCGAGATCGACTTGTTGAATGAACGGGGGCGTGAGATCACTCGACAGTCAGATCTTGCAAACCGTGAATATATAGAGAAACAATTAACGAACATTAACCAAGAGTGGAATGACTTAGTTAGTGGCCTCGAGAACAGACGAGACACACTGACAAAACTAGCTCAGCACTGGGAGGTGAGCTGATTATGCATAAGCATTACATTTGGACGCTGTAAAGACATGAATGCTTCGCACCAGTGGTATTTATTAACGTATCTCTCTTGGCCGAATATTCTGTAATCTTTTTATGTTCTTTAGGAATTTGAATCCAAGTGGCAGTCGTTTGAGTCTCTCATTTCCGGTAACGAGGAGAAAGCTCGGCATATTGACACCGTCGTGAGATCAAAAGCTCAACTCAAGGAAGCAAAGCAAACTATCCAGGTAAATGCTGCTAGTTTCTAACTATAGGATAATACAATAGGGGAATTTAAAAAGTAAGCTTAATATTAGAATATTTTTGTTGTACGATTTACAACACTGCGGAGGCCCAGTCATTCCGTAGCTCAGGGTTAATCAGTGGCGTGCTGTGAGTGTGGTTCAGTTGTCCAAGATGTAAAGATGATTGCTACACTGGAGATTTGCACCAGGGATGAGCAATGTTAGTGCTCGGTCTTGCAGACGCAGATCCGCTACCATCGACACTGAATACCGCATATCACGGAACAAAATTTTGTTTTTAATTTGCAGTTGTCTGACAAAAATAAAATTTAAAAATATAAGAACCAATGGAAACATGGTCCAAACATTTGGATTTAGAGGTCTAAATTACTGAATTTCATCTCAAACCATATAAATTTACTGATCATTTTAAGTTTTCATGAAAAATGATATTACAATATTGATATGTGATTTTATGTTACTTTGGTAAAAGTTACACTTGCACTGTACAGGAACTCTTGTCGGAAGTGGAAGGCCAGAGATCTCTTCAAGCAGAGGTGCTGTTTTTGTCAGGGACCGTACTCACCTATCTCACAGTTTTTTCCGAACCTTCCGCTCAGATGCTGAAGGGAAAATTAGATCAACTGACTGATACATACAAAAAGTGAGTACAAAAGTTTGAATTTTTTTAGTGCTAAATGAAAACTTGAAGTAGCGTTTTATTTACTGTATTATTCCAGGATTTTTCCACTGGTGTTTAATTCGGGGGGGGGGGGGGTTCCGCAGTGGCCGCGCGGTCTGAGGCGTGGGCCTTGTGCCGCTTGGTCGCTGGGACCATGGGTTCGAATCCCACTCAAGCCATGGATGTTGTGTTGTGCTGTCCTGTGTACAGGTAGAGGCCGATCCCTCGTCCAAGGAGTCCTACTGAATGTCTACAGATCGAGCCAACGAAAAGTTGGGACCGCAGTGCTCAGGCACTTGAAGAATGGGTCGTTCCCAGTATAATTCAGGGGTAATTTGATCCTGATTTTGTGAGAGTGGACACTGTGTCCTACTTTTTGTCCTAAAGTTTTCACTGCTGAAGTCTTCGTCTTTTGGGGACGAGCTGTGTCGGATGTTGATAATTATGCAGCATTTTGGGAAACACTCCAATTGCGATCTTAAGGTTTAATTTTTAGAAGCCTCGTGTAGGGTAGACAGGAGGTGGCAAGTGGGATGCGATGGTGCTGATCGGTGGGGCAGAGGAGTTTGGCTGACCGGGTATCCACGTTGTGATTAATCAATCAAGTACCTTGTGTGATTGATATGGTACAATGTAGCCTTGTACCTGGTTACCATCATTTTTGAGAAATATGTCATGCCCGTTGTCAGGGCAATATGTTCCCTCAAAACAGATCAACTTCTTGACTGATGTAAGAAACTCACATTACAAAATCAGTGGTTGAACCAGTAATTGAAATTATGAAACTTGAGTTTTGATGTGTTTATCACGTAAATACGAACATGTCATAACTGCAAGGTTCAGTATAAATATTAAATAATTAAGCTTTGACTTTGAAATTGTATTTTCTAGGCTACGTGTTCATGACCTACCACGTTCATACAGAAAATTACGTAGAAATTTGATTTGGTTTGTCATGTTGTTATTTCATTCTGTAAGTTCCCCCTTTTAATATTCGGATTGCCCCTAATTAAATACGCTGTTCACAGAAGATTTTAAACGTCTTGTTCGATAGATACGCGTTGAACCAGCTGACTATATAAGTCTATCAGGAGACTATCACGGCTGTAATATTCCGCATTTCTCTTTAACGAGACTCACATGCCTACGACACACTTTTCTTATGATCGAACTTTGAATATTTACCAATCATACTTAATGATTCATCTTCTAAGTCTTTCAGTGATTGTATCTGCCTACAGGAGTACTCTGTACTCCACTCACAGTTTCTGCCAATTCCGCTGCTGACTGTGTTACGCGTAAGACGTTGGTCTATTCTTAGCACATTGCACTGCTCGCAAGCAACGATGAAAGTCTCGTAATCCAAGAGATGTTGCCGAACGTAACGGGAGGCAATTTGACAACAATTTTTGTGTGTTCCACCGCATTTCTCCACAATTTAAGGGAAGTTACGAACATTTACGTGGAATGTTATGAACGCGCGTGTTTTAGAACATGACGATATAGGTTTTCTGGGTTGTAACACTATGTGGACGTGCAGGTAGATACCAAATTTTGGAGAAACTGACTTGATGGAAGTCGGAGAGTTCTTGTAAATACGATAGAATGAAATAAATTCGGAACCTTTATCTTTTAGTTAAATTGATGCTGTGCTAGTCCTGCCCCACTCTGACCTGCTTTTTACTCTGCACTTAGATCCTACCTTCTGCTATTTTAAGGGCCAATTGGCGTCATTCCAGAGTGGCATATGTCATGCTATTTGGAATATGTTACGTGTTGGTGCTTGTTAAAAGGGCTTATGTCAAATGTAATTTCTGCTTACTTAAGCCCTTTTTACCAGTTGTAAAAGATACAGTCTATAACTCTCGTGAAATGGGAATGAAAATAGACACGTGATGTCACACATCTTGTCAGTGCTCTGCGTGGACCCTAAACAACAAAAAAGATCAACTGTGCTGATGTCATTGCTTATTCCTCCTACAATGGCCAACTATTATTTATACATTCAGTGGTTATTTTTGACATATAAACAAATATAACTGTACATTTCCACCGTTCCCTCTAACAAGTAATACAACGTAACAGAAAGCACGAAATTGCATTGAAGCAAGAACGCGACAGGAGTTTTTGGACGTTGTCCATCGTCTGATGTTATAAAACACGCGATGCTTCGAGGACTGTATTATAACCGTCCACACTCGTTGTTTTGCTCCAACTAACTCAGGGTCGCTAACGGGGATCGAACGCAGAGTAAAGTTACAACTGCAATTAAAATTCAGTATATTTATTTAGTACAGGTAGTCCTCGATTTGCGTCGATTCAGAATAACGCCGATTTTGAAACCAGAAAGTCAGAAAGTGGAAAAAATATATTTTACTGTTATTTATAACGTTTTACAATGTATCTCGAAATGATTCTTATACTAAATCGTAATTCTTACATCGCTGATTTTGAATAAAAATTATAAATACAGTCATCTCTGCAATTACGTATGTTTCGTTAACGCGAATTTGCTCCAATGAGATCGATGAATCGGTAAAATCTGTTTGTGAAATGCAAACTTTTGCATATGCGAGTTTGATCTTATCCAGTTTCATTCCTGGCGCTTTAAACTTTCAAAGGACTAATTTAATCTCTGCGGAGTTACCGGAGTTATTTTTACTACGCGATTTTCTATAGGTCGGCGTCTTACATGAATGCAACTATCGCATAACAGCAGAGATGACTACGCATCAATCACATGAAAGAATCGTGGGGATCAACGAATTGCCGATTGTAAATGTATAAAATATATTTTTTAAAGTTCCTTTATTTTATTTACGTTATTTCAGAGCTTTAAATGTAATGCCATTATATTACTCGTCAATGTTTGGGTGCCGGGAACATGTCATTGACTTCCCATTGATTCACGTTATAAGAAGAGTTTCAATTTACGCCGATTCCGTTTACGCCGGTTCGTTCAGGAACTCATCCCCGGCGTAAATCGAGGGCTACTTGTAGTTTCTTTTAGAGAGAAATCTTGTCTCTCTCCTTCGAGAGACTTTCTTATAATTCACTGGTCTCATTCCTTCAAGAGACGCACTCACGAGTCCTCCACCTGGTCTCCTCCGTAGAAGAGATAGACGTCAATATTATAATCACTTCTTTGTTCAAAGGGACTTCACCACAGCTCGCCAACGCACAATCGTAAACAGTTTGATAACAAGAATGATGAAAGCAGTGTAAGCATACGGACGTCAAAATAAAGTCCGTCCTTGTCTTCAGATGTAGTGAAGGGGGCACCTAATCTGTGGTGTCCGTTAGAATGAGCTAATCTCAGTCATTCAATCTGACAACTCAGAGAAAGGAGCATTCACTTTCACGACACCAGCAAACAGGTTTCCATTTTATGAATTCAGCCTTTACATTCTAATCGGAACCATATTTTTAACGTAATACGTGATAAAGTCATTTAGAACCCTATCTAGTGAGTTTTTAGTTGCTGGGTGGTTCTTTGGCGTGTTTGGTTATTGATCAGCTGTTTTCACAAAATCTGCATTGGGACGTGTCCAGTTGCCGCAATCTTATTTCAGGAAGAGACATTACTAATGTAATGCGAATTATTCTTTGTTATCATCATAACTGTTATGGTTTTGCACACCGATGTAATGATTCCCGGAACAGTCGGTCTTTTAATCAAAAGGCGCTAATGGACATCGAGTTTCATTCACGTGCTCGATTTTAGAACATTAACGCTTACGCGAATCATGGACAGCGTCACCCAATAGGGACGGCCCTTTGCTGTTCGAAATTCTTTCAGCCACCCATACATAGGCAGCATGGCCTTTATTAGAGGTGATTAAAAGTGTATTGTGATTGCGAGGAATTAAAAAAGTACGTATGACGAGAGAACTGTGGAATGTTGACATAGAAACTGCGACTGCATTGGAGTAATTTGGCCCTCCCTGAAATTTTCTGCCCTAGTCTCAATTTACATTCCGCGTTTTTAACAGAAATGGCAACTCAAGTGATCTGATTGATTTCAATGACGTCACTCGAAGTTGCTTTTTTGTTGTTGTATATTGTACCAAAATATGGAGGGCGTAGGAAAGCTGCCTGAGTTTGCCCTTTGCATGACACATACCTCATGAACAATCTGCAATAAGACATGACATAATAAATTTGTAACATTGTGCAACTCTCCTCAGATAAACTGCTCGTTTATTCCCACATCACGCAGCGTATCCAAACTTCCAACCCAACGTGAACCTGGTGCTGTTACGAGGTGCGATCGGAAAGTTTCAAGACTGTGTCAATAGCGGGCGAACCGGATGTAGTACGAGCTTCTGCCTTTAGGGGGTGCGGCCTACATTCATAGTGAATCAGTGTGCCAGCCAGCATCATCGAATTAGCATTTGTTTCTTAGTTACGGGCGTTTTGGTAGTGCATTACACCGACCCTCCTGCGATTTCGGAATGGCGTGTGCATCAAATTTTGCCAAAGACTCGCCAAAACGGCTACGGAAACCTATGAAATGCTAAAGCAAGCATTTGGGGAGTCCGCAATTGGTCGTGCACAAACTTTTGTGTGGCATTCACGTTTTAAAAATGGCCGAACCTCTGTCGATGATGACGAGCGTTCTGGACGACCATCTTCGAGTACAACGCCCGAAAATGTTACGAAGATTCGGCAGGCCATTCACGAAGATCGACGGATTTAGCTCCGTGTGACTTCTTCCTCTTCCAAAAGATAAAAATTCAGCTAAAGGGAAGGAGATTTGAGACGATAGAAGAGATTCAGGCAGAATCGCAGATGGTGCTTGACAGGCTGACAAAGAAAGATTTCCAGGGATGCTTCCAGGCTTGGCAGCGGCGCTGGGATCGTTGTGTTCACTCCCAGGGGAACTACTTCGAGGGTGATGGATGAATTTAATACCTGAGATAAGTGTACGGGTTTTTATAGGCGCAGTCTTGAAACTTTCCGATCGCACATCGTATAAGCATTCTTGTTCAGGTGGTACGTCTGTTCAAGGGCGACGTCTTCAGACATACGAAGGGTTGTTGGTTTTCTGGTTGTAACGCCGTGTTCACTTGGCAGGAATCGAACCTAGGTTTCCTAGCGCTTAGGCCTAGGTAGTGGGCTATACCAAGTAGCTATCTCGGCTTTTATAGAGCGTCGAACCTGACGCACTTGGTATGTGTTCAAAGCATGTCTGTCTGGATTCGGTTTTATGATCCCAGAAATTTGAGCTCGTCCTCGAAAAGTCGATTGATAAATTCCAAGTGGCTTAACCATGACTCATCATCGTAAGACTTTAAACATGACGTAATCGCCAAACACTTCAACACTGAAATCTACCGATCACCTCGTCATGAGTTTATTCATACACGTAAATTGTGGTTTCAGTGTGCTGGATTCTGATGAATTTTTTATGCGGAATGAAACAAACAGCTTGCAAGATTTGTTCAGATATTTATTTAATATGTATCGATAGTGGATTTCCAACTGGTGGAAATTTTAGCGTGTTGTACGTCTTGTCACAGCAGATGCATTAAGTACGAAGCTGGCTGTAGAATTGCGGAAAGGTAAAATTATATTTACATTTCTTAATGCTTTAAAATGGCTGCTGAGGTATACGACACGCATCGTAAAAGCTCAGGAATGCAAGATACATATAAAACGTATAACGAACAACGTCATTGATCAGAACTCGTTCGTAAATCGGGAGTTCCCTGTACAGGGGAAGATTTTTTAAGGGTAACAATTCTGCAGCTGTTTCATTATAATGTGAAATTACGAAGTTTTAACAGAGATGTCGGAAGTGTTTTAATAGTGTGCGTAGTTTGAGGGACACAATAGACCCCCCCCCCAAATCTCCCACTTGCATCTGAAGCCTGAAGCTCTCTGGAGGTTTTTATTTCAGTTGTATCTTCCAAGTTGACCTCCACTAACACTTCTATTCTTTTCCGTTTTATTCCCCACGTGACAGAATTTGGAGGTTTGTGTCCTGCATGTTGCATTCCAGCATCTTCAGTGGCTGATGCGATGATGTCGAAAAGTAAACGTGATGTTCATGCAAACAAAATGAACGAGCCTTACTGTGGAGTGCGCGTTTGAATAATTTTATCATATGACGTCAGGCTGTGTCATTTGCAGAACAGACCAGTGTTCGGTTAGTAATTTTGAGCCGGGGATCTAGAACCCATCTGTCTGACCGGGTTGAATAAACATTCAGTACGCCAACGCGGTGTTTCAGCTGGTTTAAACTTCGTGAAGTTTCCCTGTGCTTAATTAAGCGCCGTGGCTTGAAGCTGGAACCGATAGAAAAGTACAAGTCACAATGAAGTTTAATTTTATCCTTCTAAATTGGTAACAAGTTGCCGAGGATATGGATTCACTGGCGCAGGAATAGTGTGTGATCGATCACTCGATCGTATGTGTGATCGATCACTCGATCGTTCGATCGTATGAGCTGCCATCCCTTAAGCCAGCGTCTCTCAGCTGCGAGCTTACTATTGCAGATAGATTTTTATACTACTCATTGCGCTTTGATTTGTTTTTCATGTACTTGGTTATAATAACATTGTAAAAATATGCATTGGTTGCATAAATGACACCGGCGGGCCTCATACCGCCCGGGGACCGTCGTTTGATAACCCCTGTTTCACGCCGAAATAGGACTCAGATGCACTCCGTAATGTTTAAGCAGAGCGTCGTAAAAGATATGTCAGCACGCATTCCGTTGTTGTACGTGGTGCTTGCCTGGCTTACCGCTGATATATTTCTGTTTAACAGAAGAATATGTAAATATTTACCGACGGTCAGTATGAACCGGCCCCCTTTTCATGTATTTTTTTTTAATGGAAAGATAACATTCGGGAAGTAAATAAGCTAAAGGCAGTGATGACGAAAGCTAGCAGTAGAAGACTCATAGTCGTGACTGTGCAGACAGGTGGTGGGTGGTTCTGAAGACAGAGCTGTGTTGATGATCCAAGCGGCTTGCAGGATAACCTTAAATTCTTATTTTAGTTTCAAGTCTTGGCAACTCGATTAGTGAAACATTAATGTGAAGAGTTTCCTTACTAATTCGTGCTCGCGTTATTGTAGATTTTCAATGTTTCGCTTCGACCAGAAAGAGGGCGGATCAATGTTGAGTTACGAGTGAAGTGACAGGAAAGGCATTAGGATTTCTAGGCGTTTTTCATGAAATATTATGTTGATATCAAGTGAGTTGAAGCTTGTGGTGGCTTCTGATTTCATCACAGTTTTCGTTCCGTTATCTGTGGAAGTGAATAATCGTAGAACACCGTAGTGCCCCGTGTATTGTTAGCGACGTTCGCGATAAACATTACAACTGAACATGGAACGAGTACAGCACATCAGTTGGATTAACGACTGAACTCTAGCAGGTAGTTGAATCTCCACAGTTAACCTGTATAATTAGATAACATGTAGTTGTTACCAGAGACTGCAGTGTTGATTTATGACTCGTGTAATGTTAATTCCACTTGAAAGATAGACGCACATCTGCCATTGTAATCTTGTCTAGTCACGCTCGTATCATGTATGCATCCATTTTGATTTCGGCGAATTGTTGAATAAAGCATGACAGAATTCCTCGTGCGTTTTGCAAATATTCTCGGAAAGAAAATGTTGACCTAAATTATGAACATAGATATTCACAAAACGCGAACTCTTCTTACTGAAGTTAGTGCTTCTAGAAATGTGATACTTGTCGCGGACAGAGGACACGCCGTGTGTCTGCAGTCGTCCAGCGCAGGCGCCCGCCCGTAACCGGTGGGTGTGCCAAAGATTTACCAGAAGTAAGGGTGTCTGCAGTGGCGCCGAGCAAGGTCTCATTCAAAACGCTTCGAACTGCCGGACGAATCGGACAAAAAACTGGGTGGCTGGAGAAGTGCGTGAAACAGGAGCTGTGATCCGAACATTTTGTGATTTTATACGCAAGAAATATTTTGTTATAGCAGTGCATTGCAATTACAAGGTTATGTACGTATGAAACAGAAGTTGCAGCTGCAAGGTTCGTATCGATTTCTACATACAGACCATGAGACAGAGTTTCTTTCGGCTGGAGATGGGTGGGGGGGGGTGGGGGGAGTTCAAAGTGTTTTAGGGGATAATATGGTGGAAGATGTAGAGGGAAGAGTAATTTTGTGAATACTTTTGATTTCAGATTGTCACGCAATTTCTACCCCAGCATAGAAGTTGCTTTACCCTCTTGGTATTTGTCTTTCGACTCTTTCTCAGGGATGTTACTCGATTTGCAGGTTTTGCCAAGTGCAACATTGCAGACGTAGGGTAAATACAGTAGAAAAACGTATTGAGTAGTTTTTTGATTGAATCCGTCATTTATATTAATTTAAATTTGTTTTTTTTTTGCGGTTAGGATGTTCGTTGGGTGTGACATTGCAAAACATAATCGCAGACACGTGTTCGAGCTTTGGATATGTCGATGGATGAAACTTGCATCGATAAAGAATGTTCTGGACTAGGTGGTTGGTCCTTTGCTGCATATTCGAAAATGCAATTTGTTATTGTATGATTTCGACATGTTGATTGTGGCTGAATACGAAAATTTGGGCAGAATAGTGTTAATGTAAGAGTTGTTATGAAGTATCTGCTGCACCTGAACACATCTGTAGTCTTTTTTTATCCATATAGCTAACGCTTCCACGCCTCGCGAAGAATCGATTACGGTCCGTTGCATGATGGAGGCGACTTTCTTGTACAGGATAAGCACAGTCCAGTGACCATGTTCGTTATCATAATTTATGTTGGTGTAGTTGGATAACAAAAACAAACTTTCGACTACAAAGTTTTATATTTGGCCTGGTTTTACCAGAAATAATTGCTCACCATTTCTCTAATTAATTGTAAGGTATTTGCCATGGACTACACTCGTCTGTATTCTTCCAGAATTCGGTCAGATTTGGTGGTATAAAGATAATTCAGCTCTTTATTTTTACGTGCTGACTAAGCAGCTACAGCCGAACACCGAAATTTGTGATAATAATGCACTCCTTTTTATAATAATATTACTATAATTGAGAATTAATACCGATAATTATTGGTGCAACTGAAAGCTTATCGCGATCATTTTAAAAGTATTCATACGATATCGATGAATATTCCAGAGGGGGCCTACTAAAAACGGCCATTCCGGGAACAGAATACATTTTTAGGAAGATGTGGATATAACATTTCATAAAGTTTACATAAATTTTCCAGACGCTGCTGTATAATGATGCAGCAAGGGCAAATGTTAACGATAACTTGTCATTTGCTCGCCTGATGAGAGCGTAGTGTTTCGCGAGCTAGTCGTAGTTGTTGTCAAACGAATTTTACGTCGTTTTCTCATTTTTTGAAATTATTTTAATATTATGATAGTCCAATAGGAGTCAACTTATGTTGAGCATATGTTTATTTTTTCCGACGATTTATCACTACAGGTTTCAAGATCCTGTTTTGTTTCCGTGGCTCGAACGTACGAATTTACCACAGGTGCCATTTTGATTTCATGTTCGGAAATTCTATAACCCATCTTTTTGCATATTTATATTTTTCTCTATCTGTCCGTCTGTGTATCCGATCTTTCAGTCTATCCATCCTTAAGTCCATACAGAGAACTTCGTAAGGAATTGTTTAATAATCGTCTGCACGACAACCTATGAAATTATGGCTACTAAGTTTGTTTTAATACTAACCTTACCTTACGTAGGTACATCACAGACAATCAGCAATGCAACGGACAGATTCGTTATGAAGTTGGTATGAGTATGGTATTGTTACTGTAGTTAAGGCAATTGGAGGTAAGAAATATGATTCCACATTTTATCAGACACCTCACGTATTCTGCGTGGATTTTGGCAGCATCCTTTTGGAAGAGGGGCTCCAGTCGAATTCTGTACGACTCAAAAAACTCGTGGATCGCAATGTTAGCCCTGTATAAACCTGTTCACTGTTTAAGCATAGCTTAAAATAAACGTTTTCAAGTCATGTGATTGCCGCGCCTGAGTTTTAGGCTCTAACATGCTGGAATAAATATTGGAATTTGGCCGAGGAATGTTTTAGAACATATTAGACACCGCTATAATACAACAACAAATTGTACTGCAATTTTATATGTACACACGTGATTGGAAACCATAAAAATAACTGCATTGATGCCAAATAGGTCTTGTCTCCCCTGGTGTAGTCAACAACCAAATGAGCTCGAGATACTTTTAGCATCAAGCGGTGTTCTTTTTTTTCGTTTTGGCATGTTGGCAAAAGCACATATCAGCAATATACAGACAGCCTGCCCGGGGACTATCAACTGTTTCTGATATACCATTCAGCAAATTCGTCCGGTCATTTCGGTTTGACGTTTCGCGACTGGGTTTATATGCAAACGCAAATTCTTACATCTAGTGTTTGCTTCTTTTAAAATTGAATCTTCTTTCGTGTTTTCTGCATTTCCAAATCAGAACGTCAGTGATCAACACTGGCGTGTTCTTAATACCCTTGGATTGTAGTGAAGTTTAGGAGTGAGTGCAAGTATTTTCGGAGTGAATGTGGAGTAGTTCTGTGTTTTTAGCAATCTGTAAAAGTTTCGCTTCTTAAGGAGTGATTTGAACAGTTTAAGAGGGTTTGGTCAATGCAGTTGGTGACGTGCTTTTGTTGACGGAATGAATCGCTTGTGGAAACAACATTTATTTTGTGAAGTGAGTATTCCGTGACTTTTGTGACCACAGTGTCCTCCCCGGGCAAGTATTTATCTTGTTACTGCAGTAGGACAGCTTTAATGAGAGACCTTCGTTGTTAGCGTTCGTTTCAAATAGGAATAGAATTTTTACGTATGGTACTAGTTTCTGTTTAACACAACGTAAACAAATGTTGCAAAGGGCACATCCATGTACGAATATTTGTCTTTATTACCCAAAGTTTGTCAGAATTCATGCCATGTACGTTCGCTATTACTGTTATTGAGCATTTGATATTGTAAATTTTCGCATATTCCTTTAAACCGTCCTTCGTTTGTTCTTCCGCTAGTCTGTGAAGTTACCTGTCAACACTTTGTCAACTGTTGGGCTTGTCCCCCCCCCCCCCAAATCTTTAACGCTGTGTTTTTGGGGCCAGAGGGTTTATACACTCTCCTCTGGTTTTCTTTAGACAGCCTTTAACGTGCTAGTTACGCGAATAATTACGAAGAACGCTAAATTGGGATCGCGCTTCTAAAATGAACGATATTCGAGCACATTCGATTCTGTTAGGTAATTTACCAGAAGCTAACGTAGAAAATACCATTTATTGAAGTTAGTTTGTTTAATTCTGTGTTGCGACGAGAAGGTCGACAGAAAATGCGATTGAGGAAACCTTAAATCGCGGTATGTAATGGAGAGTGTTGTTGCAGTTTTGTTAATGTGAGTCGTAAACCAATGTATGAAAACTTGGACACAAATGTATGTTCTGTGTTTTGTGATGTAAGTTGGAATGATATTTTAAAGTTATAAACGTAATTCTATTTGCCTGTGGTTCCATATTCCCTGAGGTTTTAATTCTAATATGTTCTCATTACTAATTATATGTACATATTTTTCGTGATCTCTTGCGAAGAATCGACATTTCTGCACGCATATTTTTTGTCTTAGAGAGTAGATTTTCAGATGGAGTGACACTGCCTTATTGGACTGGCATGTTTCTTAATTTGTGGTACTGTGTTTGTGAAAAATATTCATGTTACTGTTTTCTTTGTCTCTCTCGTCAACATGTCACCATCTCTTGTGGATCCCTGTTACAAGAGACCTTGAAGGTTGATAACAACTGTCATACACGGGGTGGACTTGATTATGAAGGAGAATTATAGAGGTCCATAAAAGATAATTTAAAAGTTTTTATATACGTCTTGTGAAATCTACATTGGACACGCTGATGTCCTTGATGTATTGAATGGTTTCGAATAGACTGTAAATCTGTTTTCCGTCCGTCCCGAGAGCCAGTGGACGGATTTGGATGAAATTTGATGTGGAGGTAGTGGCCAGAGTGGGAACTATCGAACACATGAGGATATTATGTATATTTCGGTACAGATTACTCTTTCTGGGCTTGTTTGGTCATCCTGTAATTACTTTACAGCGATACAAAATTGTTTGCACAATGAAGAGACTTGGATTTTTTAAGGATAAGGGAACATATTACAAGAAGCCAGCTTAAGCCCGTTATGATTCTTTCTCGCCATGCTTCTCACTTAATCATTATATGCGTGCGCCGAAGAGTAAATGGGAAGATGACATTAATATGCATTTGGGAGAAATGGGTTTCAGAATTGAGAATTGGATTGACTGACCTAGTGTGCAGACCAGTAGTTGGGTTTTGTGAAGCTGATATCAGGGTCTACTGCTCAATTTGTACAAATGTCAGATAACTGGGGATATTTGTGTTTAGGGCTTAAAAAAATCCCGTTTTTCTGTTTCGAGTTAAAGTTTGTGAAGGCCCAAATTTGTTTATTACATTATGTGTTGATTAAATGCCTTTGTTTTTCAGGCTCTGAAAGATTGTGTAGTCGTCTCGAGTATATTTAAAAATATATTTGCTTTATTTCAGATGGACTTCATGTACAGTATATTGGTGGCTGATTTTGAATTTTGTATAATAGTTGATATTCCTGTGTAAGTGAGTCTGTTATAATTGAATTAATTTTTTTTTTAAATTTTTGTTACAGGTTTTGAGTGATGTACTTTGTAGTTCTGATTTATATAAAATTAAAGAATATTTTGTAAAATACGTATACAAATGTTCATTGTGTGTCGCCCTAGGAGTTTTTTTTTATTTAACTGTGATGTATATGCAGTAAATATTACATGTAATTAATAGCAGCATTTTTTAATTACAGACTTGTTGATTTATTGAGAAGCAAATTAAATAAAAGCAACGAGGACTTGGACACAGTAGAAAGTATTGAAGCTGCTGTTGGAAAAGTCCAGAAAAATTTGCTTAACCTACAGTCTGAGGTGCCAGCATTCTATATTTGGGGGGAAAACCCAGATACAACTGAATCACTTTTGAAGGTACCTATGTACTTTTTTTATCATACAGGGACATCACAGAATTTAAGCTTGTTTACCGATATTTGCTGTCCAGGTTTAAGACTTTTTATGGTGGGGATCTATGCTAAATTTTATTTCGGTGTATTACTTCGTTCAAATTATGAGCCGGGATAGCTCAGTCAGTATAGTGACTAGCTACGGGCTGGACGGCCGGGGTTCGATCCCCGACAGGGGCACGGGATTTTTCCTCTAGCCCCTGCGTCCAGACCGGCTCTGGGGCCCACCCAGCCTCCTCTACAATGGGTACCGGGGTCCTTTCCCGGGGGTAAAGCCGGCCGGGGCGTGATGCTGACCACTCACCCCCACCTAGTGCCGGGGTCAAGGAAGAGAGGAGCTATACCTCCACTCACCCCAAACGCCTACATGGCGTATAGTGGGACAAACTTTACTTTACTTCGTTCAAATTACACGAAGCTCAAATAAAATATATTTTTATAGAAAAAGGCTTATTATTAAAAAATACTGTCGTAACATTAAATGTAGATCACATCAAGATTGATGTTTTTTTTTGACGTGGTTAACAAAATACAAAGGAAATTGCGTGCTGTTAACACACAGACACAAAGACATGAAATCGTTGTTTCTTGAGTCATTTTGAAGGGTTTATATATTGAAAACTTGTTAAAGTATGAATAAATCAGAAGTTTATTTAACGTTTGGACATTTCTCTAGACTTTGTCGTGCAGGGAAAAGTTTTTCATGGTGGGGATTGTAAGTGCTGTGTTTTTGAAGTTAAAATAATTACATTTAAAGTAACGTTATTGTATACAAATGTCTGACATACGTGTTTGCAGTGAATAAATAATAATTTTTATATTCTTAGGGTTTGAAGTCTCAGGTAGAAGATTGTGTGTCTGAAGGAAAACAACTAATATCCAAAACAAAAGACAAATATACCACAACACAGCAGCTCGTTCCTATAGATATTGGTCAACAAGTAAGTTTTATTTATATTTTTAACTTGAATATAACTCCTTAAGTTGTTTTTCTTAAGTGACAGGTGTAGTTGGTTTTCTGTTTATAAAATTAATTGTGTCATAAATGAAATTAACTCATTATTATAATTTTTTAAAGTAACTAATGACAATTAATGGCGTGTATGTAGTTATCTTCATTGGAGCTTCTATCAGAGACGGTATCGGGAGCAATGGAGGAAAAAGACAGAGAACTGAAAAGAGCACGGACTGTGCGGACCGATTACAAGCGCGACGTCGAAGAAGTTCAGAGCTGGATTCAAAATGCAGAGCTTAAATTGCAGGATCGATCAGTTGAACCACTTCAACTGAAAGAATATCTCACGGTAAGAGTATGACTTTTATGCCTGGTTATCGCTGAACTTTGAATGAAAATAAATAATTGTATGTAATGTATATAACTGTTTGTACAGTACAAATATTAAATGTATTTGTTCTGTCTTCAAGGAAATACAAAATGAAATCGGAGGTGTCGGTGACAAATTGGATTGCATAGCAAAAAGTGGCCGCATAATCATGGATCAAACTAATAAGGAAGATGAACGAGATCTGACGCAAAGCACAATTAATAGTTTGTCGGAACGGCTGGCACAAGTCAAGTCCTGGCTGGAGGAGAAAAAGCTCCAGGTATGAACAATTCCACGAGACCGAAAGCGTATAATTTCTTAAAAACTGGGAGTTAAATATGATGTTACGTGCCATTCATATGCAACGTGAATGACGACATAGGTAGGTTGTATCTTTTTGTTGTCCCACCATATTTAATATTTCGTGCTGTTTTAGGTTGGAGAAACACTTGATTCCTGGCAGCGGTTTATGACATTGTACAAGACAGTAAAATTGTGGGTGGATGAAAAGCAGACGTTCTTGGCAGAGCCCGTACAACTCAGCAGTCTTATACAGGCTCGGCAAAAATTGCATGATTATTCTGTGAGTATCGTACATAATAATCATCTTTTTTGTCATCACCATCACAGTCTCACCACCTCCATGACCATAATCATCATACTGATCTTGATTATTATTCTTACTGTTATGTTGAAACAGCAAAGAAAATTGTCTGATTTGTGTTCCGTTCAAAGAAGGTTCCTCTCGCTCTTTCACTTTTAATAATACTTCTAATGATACTGAGTAAAGACTAAGAAACTTATCATACAGTGAAGTGTACGGAGTTGTTTTTAGATTTTTGTTTTACTTTAATGTCTTTCATCTGGAAGGGTTTTTAATTCATTGCAGATTGCATTGAAGAGTTGTAAGCAAATGACCAAGAACCTGAGTGACATGAGTAAGGAGTTAGAGACGATTAGCCAGGTAACAAATGTGGGAGATCTTCCGGAGAAGTTGGAGGAGGCTGAAGAAGCTAAGGGTGAAGTTGAAAGTCAGCTCCTTGAAAGAGTAAGTAAATTTTGAATTTGAATAATTTTGTTATTTTCACAGATGGCTTATTCATGTGAAGATTGAAAACATTCATACAAATGCTTTGTTACGTGTTGTTCACTAAGTCGACAGTTTCGAACATGATGAAAATGTCTAATTTATCACAGACAGAATCAATTTGTAAGTTACATGTTTATTGCAAAAATGGTAGAAAATAAAGTAATATTAGCACCAGTTTTAACAACAGCAGCAATATCGGTTATAAAAACAATCTATAAAATATTTACAACTACCAGTAATAAATAAATTCTGCCTCGAATAGGATTTGATCCTGTGACCATCTATGCACGAGCCCTTCACTCTGACCAATAAGCCAAATTGTCTTACATTAACTGAGTATAACTTTTTGAAATCACAAGATTTGTACGACTTGGAGTCTGTGCAGTAGGAAAGTAGGCCATATGATTTATTCTAGTAACTCTTTATCATCTGTGATGTTTGTGTTGAATTAATCTCCTAATGTATATTGTGCATATGCTTGGTTTAAAAGAATGCCTTACTGCAAGAAACAAGTGAAGAATGGGAACAATGTGAAAAGAAGATGAAAGATGTGCGTTTATGGATTGACAAGTCTCGCCAAGCTCTGGAATCTCCACAAAACAAAAAGCGACCACTTCGCGATCAGCTTGGTCTCCGTGAGAAGATGATATCGGATATTACTATACAGAAAACTAAGATCTCCATCTCTGTAGAAAAGCTCCAGGTACGCTGACACCGTCCGTTTTATAGAGGCATCTATGATTTTTGTTGGTAACAGTTACTGGTTCTGAGATTTGTATTAAATTATTTTTGAAGAACATTGAAAGAAATGTGAATACTTCAGACAAGTTTAAAATTAACATTTCGTGATTTGCATTATGCCTGCCTGATTGACAGGAATTAACTTTTTTGAGTTGAACATTAATAGAATTTATTGCAGTGTCTTAGAACATTGCAGAAATGCATATAAAGTTTTAGATGGAAAACATACACTTGGAAGACATAGATGTACATGGGAGGATACTATTAAAATGTATCAAAAATTAGATGCAAAGATGTGGGTTGGATTTATCTACTTTAGGTTAGGGACCAGTGGCAGGCATCCATGAACATGGTAGTGAATTGAAGTTGCGTAAAAGGTGGGGAACTAGTGAGAAAACTATTAGCCTCATAAGAAAGAAAGATCTTCTGTACTCAGTTGGTTACAAAACATTGTGTGAAGACATACAATGATTCTTAATTCAGTGTTCGTTAATTAGATGTTATTCTTCTCTTAATTTTATGATTTTTTCCCTTATTCTTATGTACTCAAACTAAACTACATTTTTAAGGACTAATTTACAGTTATCATCTCAATATTTTTGTCCTGGACTTTGGTCGCAGGGTATGTACATATTCTTTAATGTATATTTTAAACCAATATCTTCAGGTGCATTACTAATGTGATTTTCATCCCAACAGCTGCATTTTCGCTCTGGTGTTGGTGGTGATTCAAAAGTAACTGAGGCCGCAGAGGAGATTATCAAAGAACTGGACCAACTTACGGGCATTGTAAAAGAGCAGGCATCAAGTTTAGAAACATCTCTTGCTCAGCTAGATCAATACCAGCAGGTAACATCTGATAACAGAACTGAGGAACATCAGTTATCAAAATATCCAGTCATCTCATTTAATACCTAGCTTATCTTTAATCTTCTTGTTTCATTCAAAGTGTGTTTCGTATCTGTATTGAGGTGATAAAAAGCTATATGTGAATTTTATTTTTTCTGCTTGTACCTGCAAGTTTTAAAGGATCAAAATGTTTTCATACTTTGATTGTCAGAATTTTTGTCCTATACCAGACATTATTAGCATAATAGACCAGTTTCTAAAAATTTTAGATTGAAATTGAACACTGTTATTTTGTGTTGTATACAGTAGAGATTTGTTATGCTACTTCAACTTACAGTAATTTATTTATTTGCTAGGAAATTCAGCAACTAAGGCAGCAGATAATCCAAGTGGAGCAGCAGATTCGTGTCGTCCTTAGCCCTACATATCTACCTCATGACCGCGACAAAGCTGCGGAAGAACAAAATGTGAGTACCATATCAGCATAATTTTATTCTGGTTCATGAACTAGATCGAAAGAGGTCTGGTATAGCTGTGATGCATATCCTCCACAAGATTAACTGCAATATAATATAAGTAAAGGTTTATGAATTCTGACAGCTGGAAGGAAATTATTACACAGGTTTTAATTTTACTCTAGGAAGTTTTATTTTGTTGTTGGCATATCACTTCAGTAATACTTCTTGTTTGTTCATGTGTCTCCACTTTACTCCACGTATAATGCATATCTTTCAAGATTTAATGGTAATATCACCTGTATAACCATTAAGTATTGTTGGTTTGGTGAGTGAAATGTAAAGGCATATGGAATTATTTATTTACTGTTAAGGAAAATGGAGGGAATTTAATTCAAAACTGCTTTAAAGCATCATAGGATGAGGTTTGTCCACATGGAAGTTTTATTGAACAAATAAAACATTTTTGACAAAATTATTAAGAAAAGTTATTTTACATTCAATTCCATTTCCTGTATAGGCAAATTATTAACTTTTATCATCTTAGCTTGAACATTATCCAGTACCCCATGCATTGTACTAGCATACCACCAGACCATTAACTCCCAGTTGCAGTCTGGGTGCAGCCCATAATATGGGGGTTAAATATCCTATTCCAGTATGATAAAATTTGAACAGTGTCTACAAGTTTAAATATCACTTGAATAAAGTCAAATGACAATTTATTAGGAAAAAGAAAGGCTAGAAGCTTTGGCATAATTAAATAATATGGGAATTACTAGAAAATTAATTTAAGTAACTGTTTGTACATGTCTGAGATAGTTTTGTTACCTGGGTCTCTTAGAGATTGTATGAGATTCAGTATTTGATTTATTTTCCGTGCATATGCCTTGTGTTAATTTTAACTGTTATTATGGTTCTATACTGTCAGACATATCTTAAGAACAGGAATTTAATTCACAGAGGCAGATTGGGATACTTATATTGAAAGATTGAAATGATGAATTGAATGTTTTTTTCTTTTAAATATTGTGCATTTCAAAAATGTCTAAATAAAAGCGGGGTATGTTTTAATGAATGTGGCAGATACATTTAAGTTGTTAGGACTGGTGTCTTATTGACCACAGTGAACTAACTAGAAGCTGCAAAGTGGTTAATATATTGCAGAATCCTCTGGAGTGATAACATGTTACTGTTTGCAGGTTTCAGACACATTTAGTGTTAAAAATGAAACTGGTTAATATAAACACCAGTTATTTGGAGTAAGTTTGTTAAATATTTAAACTTACAGAAAACTTGGAAACATTTTGATGAAGGACTTGGTTAATTATAACATTATATGGTGGCTGCGTGATCATTTCATCAAGGTGTTTCCACCAGTCCTTCAAACCTTGCAGCTGGGATTATTTCAGTTCTTCTTTTTTTCATATCTGCTAAATGCATAGTGCACCACTTATTTTTGGATCTCTTTCTTTCATAGTTCATATTAATCTAATTTTTCATCATGTTGATATCTTGGGTTTGCTTTGTTATTCATGTGGGGTTGTTTATTTGGGAGAATGGCTTGATATAATTTTGTGGCAAATGTATTTATTCTATTTTTCTTATTACAATTGGTATCATCTACATATTCATTTTCAGTGCAATTTAGGAGCTTTCAAAGAACTTTTTAGTTTCCTGGTTGAATTAGTTTTGGGTTTTCTTAGTTTGAATTATTCTGACACATTTCTTTTTGCTGCACTCCTGCCCACTCCCCCACCACTGATGCAGGCATGCCGAGAGAGAGTTGTAGCCTTGCAGACCAAGATAAGTGCTCGTAATGAGCGCATCAAGCTCCTGACACAGCGGGGAACTCCTGACCTGGAGCCCTTAGACTCTTAGCTAAATCTCTCCTTCTGCCTGCCTTTTCGCTCGCCTACTTGTTCATGAATTTGGAAACTCCCAAATTGTTGCTTGACTGCAGTACACATCCAGTGTTACATAAACAACAAAATAACTGTGAGGAATGGAATAAAGAAAAGAGTGGATGAATGAATGAAGTGTTAAGACACTTGGATTGAAATGTGAAACGTGGCCACCAGAATATAAAGTAGAGAAAAACTGGTATGAGACATTGTATTTTCAACATAAAACAAACACTTTTGTGTCTGAAATTCTTCAGTGCTTTCAGTATTAATAATAATCATAATGATGTTTATCGACCAACTCTTGGACTTACCTCTTGTTTTGCTGGACCGGTCACATTACTGCAGGGCCTTCATCAGAACATGGACTCCTATCGGGAACAGATCCAAGCCCTAATGGACCGGATCCATCAGATTGACCCATACATGGTCATCCTTCCAGAGAAATTAGAACAGGGAAGTGGAAGTGGCCAACAGAGTCCTGCTTCCACTGGCAGTGTTCATATTGCTGATAATTCTGGTGGCAGTAGGAGACATCAGAAGGCCAGTCAGCAGTCTGTAATATCGAAGGGTGCAGATCTCTGTGTTTCTTTGACATCATCTGCTACATACGCAGACATTGCTGCAGGTCGTAACAGTCCCTGCCAATTTGTAGAACAAGCTGAAGACAAGGATGACAAAATGAAACATCTTCCTAGAAAGACTGTTATTGCTAGGACAGTTATGGAGGTTAAAGACACTCCAGACCGAGATATAATTTCAGAAATGTCTGGTAACACAAAATTTGAAGAGGTATCAAGAAAGGATGATGAACCAACAAGCATTAAAGTACAGGAGTTGAAAACACACGTAATGTATTCAGATAAAATGCAAGATGTGGGAGAATCATTAACAAAATCTACACTTTCTCTTCATTCTGAAGAAGTGCAATCCATTGATCCCCAAGTTGAAAGCATTGTATCTCGGGGAGATAAATTTCGACCATCACGTCGTGGTCGATCTCAGCAGCGGAAAGATGTTCAGGAAAGAAAAAATACAGACAAATTACATTTACAAAATCTCGAAAGCCAGTCTGATACATTAGCATCTCCTTGTGTGAAGGCTGAAGTCCATGATGAAGTAAGTTCTTGTGTGGAAGCACAGTCACTGCATTCTGTTACAAAAAAAGTAACGATCTCAGAACCTACGCCAGTTTATAAAAAGATCCACCACATTTTGTTGAAGCAGCCTCAGGAAACTCTTAGGCCCCAAGTTTATCGTGGGAGGTCTCCAAGTCCGATGTGGAATCCAGGTTCTACTTCATATGCAGACATACTGCGTGGTCGACAGGTTTCAGAAGGACATGAAGAAACACTAGCAGTGACTGACCATCGTGAAATTGGTATTCCCATAACAGAAAAAAATGATGTTCATGAGAGGAAGGTGCAAGAAACACATGGAGATAAATATCAGTACCAGCAGGAAGATTGGAGCTCACCAGATTCACCCAAGGCAATTGCAAGCTTCCAGCAGATGGAAGAAGTTTATGTTCCACCTGTGGATGAATGCCCTATACAGAATGTAGACACTTACAAAATTGATCAGACATCAAGAAGAAGAGAGAGAGTAGAAAATGTTACAACCAGTGATATAGTTGACTCTGAAACATTCCTTCAAGAAGAGGTGATCTCGTCTGTTCATGATCATGACGGCGGTGTGGCCGTGCCTCCAGGTATGTTTGAGTACATTCAGCAGCCCCCACCCGATCTAGTGGGCTTCATTGCTTCAGGTCAACAACTTCTCAATTCTGGTCTGGGAACATACCACACATCTCATCAATATGTAATGAGTCATGATGGAGACCAGTCACTGGTTTATCCTGTCACTGTCACTGCGACACAGCAACCTGATAGCCAGTATGAAACACTTTCACTGGATTCCAGTCATTATGTCCAGCCTTCTGTCGAATCAGTTGCTCCTTACACAGCTCCAGTTCTTCAGGACTTCGTACCACAGCAGTATGATTTACTACAGCAGGCTGTGCTTTCTGATCAGGATGTAGCATCATCTCCTGAAGTAACTCCTGTACATGATACAAAACAATCAAAGAAGGTCAGATTGGGTCATCATACTCAGACTGAAATGACAACTTTAATCAGCACAGCAGTAGAAGATGACGAGATGAAGACTGTGACTATACATCAAATTGAAAGTGACCATCAGACGGAAAGTACTGATGGTGCAGAGACTGAAGGGGATAAGTGCCAGTTGTCATATGCTCAAATTTTAGCTCAAGGATTATGTGCAAAACCACTCCAGCCATCCAGTCGGGCAGTTAATTTGTCTATGAAGAGAAACGATCGATCGCAATCACCACGACCAACTTCTCCAACAAGCAGTTACTCTCGAGAATGGTCTGCTTCTCCTTCCCGTGACATTCCGTCCACAGTAAGAGAAGAGGCAACAAAATCTGTTTTAGCTACTGATACAACAACTATTCCAAAATTGGAAAACAGAGCTTTAAAGAAAAAGAAAGACAACAAAATGAAGAAGGAAGGTGATGGTTCAACCCACGTTTCCAGCTCACCATCAGGTGACCAAGAAAAACGTAAATGTGGGAAGATCAAACAGAAGAAGAAACAGACAGTGTCTACCAGTTTTGAATTTAATGGGAAGCAGGATCCTATCAATAAGAATAAAGAAGAACACGTTCCAGTTGTTGAGACGGAAGCTACAGGTGTTGCCAGTAGTGGAGAGCCCCTTACAATCACATTTTATACTACATCTGTAGCTGACAACAGCTTGGCTTCGGTCAAGGATAGGAAAGGTGGACACAAGAAATCGAAACCATTAGATGATGGCAAGAAACAGATTACAGACAGTAAACCTGTTTCACAAATATCCCTGCAAAATAATGAAATCATGGAAATTAAAGAGAGTAATGCAGCAGAAGCAGCAGTACAAGAAACATTGCATATTACTGATGATAAATTAGGTACAACAATAGATCAAGAAAAGAAGAAACAGCAGAAGAGGAAGAAGAAGAAGAAACTGGTAAAACATACTACTGATGATGAAGTAGAGAGAGCATTAAAAGAGATTGCGATGATGGAAATGATCTTTGATAAACAAAAAAGTAAGAACATTGAATTAACTCAGGAACCGAAGATAGAAGTGATGAAACAAGAAAAGGAAAGTAAGAAATCTAAAAAGACCAAGAGTCTTGCTTATACAGATAATGCAAATGAATTAATTCATGAGGCAGAGCCCAAGCAAGTGGCAGTAGTGGCTTCATCTGTTGAAACTGCCACAGCAATTGAGGGCACCAATAGTCAGAGTATTACTGTGCTACAAGAAACACAGGATAAAAATCCAGAAATTTCTCATGGTGCGGCTAGTAAGCAGGGAAATGAAAACAATGATATTCTCAAAGGTGAGCAGTCAAGGAAGAAAAAGAAACGTGGAAAGAAGCCAGTGTGTGATACTAGTCAACCGATAAAAGAACATGAAATGCGGAACAGTTCTGAGAGTGAGACGATTAACGTGGAATGTGAAACGGGCATCAACAACAGACAAAATATATTGCTTACACAGAAATTGGAACCATTTGCAGAGAAACAGCTTGAAGTTCCAGAAACAACAAACATAGTTGAAGCAGCACCTGTACATCTGGAGCAAGAAGTTGCAGAACATTTGCAAGATGGAAGTACCAGAACAGTGTGTAAAAATGGCAGAACTCCGCCGTTTGATTATTTTGAGGTTCCCAACCAAGAATCATGTGTACGTCCACCAGATCTGTTAGCTGATATCAGACATGAAACTGAATTTCTGAAAACCAGTGAATTTGAATCGGAAGTTTGTTCTGTAGTTCCAAGAGATGCAGACTGTAAAGTGAAGGAAACTGAACACAATATAACAAATAAAGATGAATTGGGAGAGACATCATCATGTCTTTTAAGTAGAGGGAAAAGGCACAATAAAAAACAGAAAAATGCTGCAAAACAGCCTCAAAAAGAAACAAATAAAAATGATACAACAACATTTATGATTGAGAAATCTCATACTAAAATAGGCTCTATTCCTCTTGAAGAGCATCATACATCAGAAATTACGTATTCTAATCTATCACCTATTACGGTGGAAGATAAGGCTAGTGATTCACAGAAAGACAAAATTTATGAACAGGTGAAAAATGCAAGTGGGCCAGAGGTAGGGGCCAAGTCACCAATTAAAGGGAACAAAATGAGGGGAGGTGCAAAGAAGGGAATAGCTGAACAGTGCGAAGCTTCTCAGCACCCCGAACGACAACCTACAGGAAGTTCTTCAACTTCAGGATTAGGCAGACTTGGAATTGAAGATGATGCAACCAGTGGTGACATTTCAGTAAAGAAATCAACTGATGTCACTGATTTGAGCAATACAGAAACTTTGCTTAGCACCATTGTAAATGGAATCCAAGACAGAGATGCAAGTAAAATTAAAAGAAATCCCAAGAAATCTAAGAAAGGTAAACAACCAAAAATTGAAGATAAATCCAAGCCAGTAACAGAGAAGCAATATTTAGTGGAAGAAAAACCTGTTACTAATGAACATGAAAAGAATTGTGAACAAGTACTGCAAGAAATATGTGCCAAGTCTGCAGAGTTGTTGCCAGCAGAAGATAAAACTGGTGCATCAGATCTTAGAGTAGGCAATGCAGAAGTAGTAACATCTGATCTAACAACGAAAGGGAAATCTAAAAAGTCAAGGAAATTGAAATCTACAACCTTGAAAGACACTAAGGAACACAGTAAGGGTAGGAAGGATGCCAATCAAGATCAAGCTGCCAACACATTTCTTACAGGAACTGTAACTGTGACAATAATGGATGAAATTGATTCAGAACTGCCATCCGGCAAAGGAAAGCAAAGTTTCAAGAAATCTGAGAAACATAAAGTAACTGAATTTATGCAGAACAAAGCCAGTGTGCTTGCAGAGGATGCTAGAATGGATACTAATGGAATTAAAGACAAGGGAAT
This sequence comes from Zootermopsis nevadensis, assembly GCF_977971745.1. Taxonomy (NCBI): domain Eukaryota; kingdom Metazoa; phylum Arthropoda; class Insecta; order Blattodea; family Termopsidae; genus Zootermopsis; species Zootermopsis nevadensis. The sequence goes on from NW_028259143.1 coordinate 4,292,228, forward strand.
TGATAAGGTTGATACAGTTGTGCTTCCTGAAGGCAGTGTTACTAATAAGGACAATATTCATACTTTCAGACAGCTTGAACAAACTGTAACAAAAAGTAGGAAAAGCAACAAAAAGAGTAAGAAATTAAAGTCTGAAGATGGAAAGGATGAACATTTATTAAATTGTGTACAGCGAGATGCGCTAGTGATTAAGAATGAAGACGTACCCGTACTTGATACCAAAACTGATACTGAAGCTCATATATGTGCATCATTTGAGAAACAGTTTCCTTTCATTTCTGAGGGTGTTGAAGATCAAGGTACTGTGGTTGCAGAAACAGGAATTGTTCAGGCACAGACAACTTCACCTATTTTGCCTGAAGAAGAGAAAGCATATAATGAAGGGCCTGTGAAATCTGAAGAAAATAAAGATGTGAAATGTGCTTTTGTGCCTGAAACATCTGTACTTGAGTATGAAGTACTTAAGAATAATAATGAAAATCCTCATGAGCAGGACACAAAGATGTTTATCTCAACACCATCTCAGAAAGAACTGACAATTGTGAAAGATGAGAAATTTGAAAGTGTGAGAGGTGAAACTGATCATATGTCTGAGCTTGAACACAGAGAAGTGCATGGCAATACTGATGAAAACCTTGAAAGTCAAAATATTGATGAAACCAACATAATTGCAGTGTCAGATCAGAAGGATTTGTTTGACAAAACTGATGAAATACAAGAAGGTGAAAGAGAAGACCGGATATCACTTGAAGAGACTTTGCTTTTGGATACTGTTCCTAAGTTGAAAAGACGTGATACAAAAAAGAAAGTAAGACGTACTACAAATGTGCAGCCAGCTGACCAAGTGAATATCCCTCAAAAAGGTGATAGTGAAACTGGAAATGTTAGTTCTACTCCACCATTATCATCACCTGAAAATAAACAAATTCCTGTAACTTCTTCAGTCACACATGGAACGTCACAAGTGACAGAAAATCATGAAGATATATTTTTTATACCACAGCAGATAAAAGAATCATCAGTACTACATAATCTGTCAAGTGAAGATAGTTTTACTTTCAAACAATCAGTCATTTGTGACTTACATAGTCCTACAGTATCAGATATATCACATGTAGTACAAGACACCAATGAGAGCCAAGGTGATGATACACCATTAATTCCATCCCCAGTTTCTTTACCTTGCTTACAAGTTACATTACCAAAATCTCCAACATCGTTTAGTTCTGATTCTTCATTGGTACAAGAAAGTGTGGGACCACAGAAAGAAAATATAGTCATGGAACTACCTGTAGCTGAGAATGCAGGAATTTTTGGTTCTGTCAAGGAAAGAACAAGGAAACCTCGAAAGATCATAGACACTATGACAGCAGATGAAAAGGCTGTAGAATCAACAGAAATATTTTCCCCCAGTGTACAAGAAAAGAAGAGAAAACCTCATAAACTACCAGCAAAAGATGATATTAAAATAATTGGTGGAAAACTCAAATTGGAAGAAGAACCCAAAGATTTTGAGGAGCATGAAGAATATACATTGATGAAAGATAAGATGAAAAAGAAGAAGAAGCGGCCAAGGATACCAGCTGAATTTAGAAGTCTTCAAACTAAAGTAGAAAATGTTGTACCAGATGAGAGTGTTGAGTCAAAACTGGAAACAGTACCACTCTTCACAAAAGTAGACTCTTTAGAGTTGCAGGATATCACAAAGAGTGATATAACAATTGAAAGTAACATGGCATCAGCATATTTACCACCATTATCACCAGTCAACGTGATGATTAAGGAACAAGTGGAACCTGAAAAACCTTGTGTGATAGGGGATGAAAGTCTTATAAATTCTGAAATGAAGCCAATTTTGCAAGATGAAGCACCAATAAGTGTATCAAAAGAAAAACCTGGTACTTTGGTGAGTTCAACTAAAACCAGTGTGGATTTACAAGAAGCACAATTAACAAATATTCATCAAGAAGTGAGATATTACCCACCATATGTGATGAAATCAGATGAATTTAGTGACTCTTGGATGAGTGCTTTGGACGAACCAAATGTGTTTGGTGGTTGTGACAAAGAGTGCGATGAAAATAACATTGTGCCTTCTCCTTCTGCAAGAAACATTGAAACAGATGATGCACTCACTAAAATTCAAGAAGCTGTAATTGCTGCAGTTGAAAGTGTTTGTGATGTGCTTTCTGAATCTGATCTAAAGGCTAAAACGATCACTACCGTTACAAACGATATGCTTTCTGAACTTGGGCTGGGGAATGAAACAGTCATTGCAGTTGAAAATGATGTGCATTCTGAACTTTGTCTGAAGACTGAAACTGTCACTACATTTGAAAATGATGTGAATTTTGACTCTTCACTGAAGACTGAAGCAGTCACTACAGTTGTTAATGATGCACTTTCTGAACCTGGTCTGAATTCTGAAACAAACATTACAATTGCAAATGCTGTGCATTCTGAAACTGACGTGGAAACTGAAACAGTCGGTACAGTTACGAATGATTTACTTTTTGAACCTGAACAGAGGACTGAAACAATGACAGTTGCTGAAAATGATGTGCATTTTGAACCTGGCCTGGAAACTGAAACTACCACTGTAGTAGAAGTAGAACCTCTTGTTCAACCAAGTGAATCATTGATTGACAATGCTGGTGCTTCAGCCAAGTTTGTAGTTGAAACATTTTCTGAGGAGCAGAATGCAGAAAAGAAATCCATAATGCTGGCAACTGACTATTTTGCCGATGGTTCATTGGCTGGTTTAGAAGCACCAGAAGTGTTTGAAAATGATGCAGAAAAGGGGTTTGATACTCAAACAGAAGAGTCACAAATTGTACTACAGAAACCATCTTCGCATGATAAGGAAGGGTTAGAAAATTTGAATATGCCAGTTGCAGAACCCACTACCAGAGGTGTCTGTCACAGTCCCTTTACTGCAGAGCTCATTGTACAGGAGGCCAAACCATGTTATTATCTGTACAGAGATGCTGAAATGTACTGGCAGGAAAAAGTAGCACAAGAACTGAAGAAAATTTCATTTACTTTTCCAAAGAGTGAGGAAAAACAAGGGCTGAAACTTTCATTAGGGAAGCCGGTAGAAAGTAAAGCAGAACTTTCTGTCACAGTGACGGAGAAACCCAAGTTAGAGGTACTATTGGATCAAAGCCATACAAATGGACAGAATTTTGAAGTTCCAACATATGACATTCATATTTTACTTGATGCTGAAAGAAGGTGGCATGAACGGAAGACATTAGGTTTGCTGAGAGATGAGGAAACAATGCCAGAAAAACCAGAAACTACTTTTTCTCCTACAGAGAATGAGGTAACAGAATTTACCAAAGAACATTCTGTTCAAATAGAAGTAATAAATCCTGAGAGCCGTATTCAGAGCATAAAAGAAAGTACATTACCTGAAACTATCATGAACATTTCATTAAAATGTGAAGAAGAAGAAGAAGCAGAGATCTTTGGAAATAATTCTATGTTATTGGACAGAAACATACCATCCTCTGAAAATATTGCAGAAGTAACAGGGGGTTTCGAAGAACAATTTACTAGTGCACAGTGTCAAACTTTAGGATTACAAGGAAGCACTATAACAGCAGAGGACAGGGACACAAAACTCAGCATTCTGGAGAGAGATGAATTACATCTGAAACCTGTTAAAGGCATTGAACTCTCAAATGGATGTGAGAAGGAGAAACATGAACCAGTTATTAATTTATATGAAGAAGTAGTGTGGTTAGATTCTTCTAAATTTCTTGATGCTGAAAGAAAATGGAGAGAACTTAACAGTGAAGTTTTGCCAAGAGAAATGTTACATGAAGAGGAGATTCAAGGAATAGGAACAGTAGACATAGCAAATTTCCAGGAACCAGTAAGTGGTGGGGGAATTTCAAATGCAGAATTACCTAAACAACAAGAGATAGAAGTAATGGACATCAAAATGGATGTAGGTGATACAGCGAAACTTCAAGAACTGACAGACAGTATTCCCCCATTGCAAGATGCCTTTCAGGAGCTAGAACTGAAATCAGGTTCTGATCTGATTAAAGATGAAACAAAATTGATTTGTCACCAAGATCACAGTGCAGGAGAATCTTATTGTCATTATGATGTACTTGGGATTCGTGATGCAGAAAGGCAATATCAGGAACAAGTGGCATTCTGTAAACAGATCATAATTGGGAACTTCTCAGATATTGTAACACCTAAAGAGGCAGGTGGTTTGGTTCAAGGTTTTCAGGAAGTTCAGTTCAAAGAAAATGATATAATAAATGAGGGAGGGCCGGCAGGTCGTGGTGCTGAAAATTCTTACTGTCAGTATGATGTATTTGGACTTCATGATGCAGAGAGTCAATATCAAGAACAAGTTGCTCTAAAGAAATCTACAGAGACAGAATCTCATACATTGGCAGATATTGTAACACCCGTAGTAGCAAATAATTTGGGAATGTTGGATGTTGAAGTTCAAAATTGTGAAAAGAAAGATGAAATTATCTTGGAGACTGAGTCTACAAGTGGAACTGTGAAAACTTGGGCTACTGTAGTGGCATCTAAGAAGTACGATTCTGTACAAGATACAAATTATGAAGAAAAACCATGTGAGATTGTGATTGTAAATAAAGATTCTGTAAATGAGTTTAGTGATTTGCAAGAGTCTTCACAGCCTTCAGTGCGTATATATGTTGAAGCTGAAAAAGATGATTCTAATGTGCCTTTGGTTGAAATCGATCCAGAGGGATTCATGGAATTTGTGCCAAAGAGGGAAATGAGAAAACGTAAATCACGATCTCGATCCAGATCTCGTTGCAGGGATAGTGTAGCTTCTGAGAAACCACAAGAAGCAGTGGCAAATATCATTGGTGTTGAAAAAGAGGAAATTGATGCTCAAATAGAAGAAAATGTTTTGAGTTCAGTTGTGTCTGAGTCTTCAGGAAGGTTTTCTGTACCTCTTGCAGTTGATACTAAATGTAAAATAGATGGTGATGTCAGGCTTCAGACTGGAAGGGAAGATAAACCAAGCTCTGTTTTGACACAACTAAAATCTTGTGAGGATGTACAAAAATCAATTAGGAAATCTGAATTGTATGAAAGTATGAATGAAAAGAAGAGACAACAAAGGCCTGAGAAGTCTCCAGCACTAAGAATACCTCGTGACAGGAAGAGGAAGAAGCCCGTTTCTGAGGGTGAACGAGAAGTGGAAAGCATTTTGCATTCTCTTGTAAGTGAGGAAGTACTTCAGCATAACTTGTCATTAGATAGAGCATTCTGGCCAGACAAATGGCGGTGTAATGATGCTGAATGTCAGTGGCAGGAAACAATAGCACAGTCTCAGAAGAAGCCTGTGTCAACCACTCCCTCATCAGAAGTCAAATCGGATAAGACACATGATCGCAAAGATGATTCTGATGGTGGAAATAGTGGACACAGTTCTCCAGGACCACATGCCCCAAAGGGGGGTGGTGGTGATGGAGGAGGATTAGGTCCATCTGGTGCTACAACAGAACAGCTAAGTGCTGATTTGCCTGGTGGAATTTGCAGTTGGCCAGATGAGAGTACTTACCTGGCTGGCCCTGATATGATTGTTGTCTACCCAAATCGGCTAAATACAAATGAAGATGAAGCATTGTTAGCAGCTGAAGAGGAACATACATCCCGCCTGGCACGTAGAGTAGCTGAAGAAGTCTTCGCAGATTTGGATGATGAGCAAGAACCTGAGTTTCTCTTCTATCCTTCCTCTCATACTACCCAGGAAGTCCAACCTAGCTGCAGGAAGGATGACATCACTGCTTTCTTCGTGATGCAGATGAAGGTTGGAGATCTCAGAAACCCCATTTTTCTCCATGTGTTTCTGTTGTGTGTTTCTACATGCTTGATACCCTGCCCCCACACCCAAGTGCTCTGCAAGCATTATAAACTGCAAATGGTCTGCTCTGTATGGAATGCTACTTCCCTTGGTACTACCACTGATTTTTGCTGGTAGCACTATTCACTAATCACTAATGCTGCTTGGTGTGTTTCCTTTTGTTTCAATGGCTGCGTGAGAATTTTGATGGACCCAATGTACCTCATTCTAGAGTTTAGTGTTATAGTCTTTTGCAAGATGACATAATGTTTTTTTATGATGTCTATCCAGCATACAGAGTATTAGGCAGGGTATCAAATTAAGAAAATTCAAAACTGTTCTAGTATGACATTATTTTAATCGATGATTTTTGTTAAAAAAATGAATATATCGTTATGGGATAAGTCTTTGAATGAGATATATTGACTTCCACTAATTATTCATTTTTTTATATCTGCTCATGCTTAATTGGCTAGTTGGTAATACAGTTCTTTTTTCAGGGTTGTGTAATTGGTTCATTGGATTCGTAGCCTTTTAAAATAATTTATTAATGAATGTAATTAGTAAGTGTTGGTTTAACCATTTATTTTCAGGGTTGTGTAATTGGTTCTTTGGATTTGTAGCCTTTTAAAATAATTTATTACTGAATGTAATCAATAAGTGTTGGCTTAACCATTTATTTTATTTTCCAACAGCTTTCAGTAAGAGCAGCTAACACAGCATGTGTCGAATAATGGTGTCGTCTGAAACACGGCTGATGTACTGTTCATATGGGTTGCTTTGGTTTTATCTTGTGGTCATTTCTTTTACTTAGTTCCTGCTTTACCTGATGCTCAACATATGCATTCATGGCATGTGTTTTGTTTGTTAGTTTTCATTTCCAGCATGATTAAAGTGATTTATATAAGATAATTTGAAGTATGGTGTTACCTTCTAAATTTGTTAGAAGTGACATGAGGTTTTTTTTGTTTATTTCAGTTATGTGTGTTAATTTTTGTTTCAGATTTTTAAAAACATATCTTATTGTTAATATTTAGACAGCAACATATAATTTCTCTGTAGAACTTTTAGTGAGAAATGTTTCATGTAATTGGCTGATTGGTTCTGTTTGGCTCCTTTGACGTAGTTGATATTTTGATAAGGCATTGAACCCCTACATTTTTGTTGGCATGTTTAAAAAACAGTCTGCATTCAGGATGTGAAACAGTGAATGTCCTGTTGCAGGCATCTTTGACATCGGATGTGGTTGCTCTTCAACAGTTTGTGGACAAGTCAGAAGTTGAACTCGGTAGCTTACCTGCAGTTAATTTAACAAGCATGTTGGATGCCTTACTGGTAAGTGATGAAAAGATTAAGGTTAATGTGTTAAGGCATGCTGCTGCATGTCCAATTTCAGCTAATTTGGTTGCTACAGTTGTCAGTGGCCAAAGTTTAAAGTCAAGTTCTGCTGCAGAGGAAAAATGCATGTGGATTAAAAGATGAAAAATAGTTTTTGTGTTCCTTAAAGTTAAAGACAAGTGATATGCTGATGTGAGAACAGTTGAACCACAGTGCAGTGAGGCAGCTGTTGGTGATTTCAGAAACTCATTTTGACAGGTGCTTTCACCACTTGCAGGAATGAGTGAAAGATGTATATGTTGGTGAGGAAAATTTCCAATTTTTGTTAAGTGCTGTATCATAGTTGTCATTTACCCAGGATTGATACTTTCTGAACAGACATGAAATATTGTAATGTTTAATTTGCATTTCAGAAATTGTTGGATGATCTACGACTGAAAGAACAGGAAGCCATGAAACTTGAAGGTGTCTTAAGGGATCTGCCACTAGATGCAGAAAAACAGTCCCTTGAGGCAAATCTTGCTGGGGTGCAAACTCGAATTGTCACATTAATGTCTCAAATAGAGCAAGGCAAGACTACAGTTGAGGTATGTGTTCAGTGAGGCGAGTTCAGTTTAAATATTTATGTACTTGTTTTTAATGTCAAGAAAAGTGACAGGTAAACATTAGTAAGATCGCAGTGAATGTTATGATTACTTTTGAAGTAACAAGTGTTATTACTTTAAATAGGAGTATGACATTTTTGAGGGATTAGCATGTCCATTACTCCCGTGATTTTCATAATTTTTTTATTGCTAGTGGAATTGCACTTATATTTCAACATGTGATTTTCCATGGAACTATTGTTTTGATCAAGTAAAGCTGAAACAGTAACTTATATGCTCATGTATGGTAATGAATAGCGTTAGTAATGTTGGAGTTGAGCACAGTCACATATAAAACAAGTTGACAAACCTGATTTTTCAAAACCGTAAGAAATATAATTCTATTAGACCAGAAGTTCCCAAAATGTGGGGCACGCCCCCTGGGGGGGGAGGGCGTGTTGTTTGTATGAAAAACTTTTTTAACGAAATACGGAGAAACATTTTTAATATCCTTTGCTTGGTTGAGGGAGTTTGGTTGTCTTGCAGTGCTGTATACTCATAGCTAAATTTTATGTCAAATCTGTTTGCTTGCACATGTTCTGGAAAGGGGGGCATGAAATTTATGAAATGTTTTAAGGGGGGCACCAGGTATAAAAGTTTGGGAACCTCTGCATTAGACACTACTTGCTTTCTTGCGTATATTGTTTGTAATTGTTGATATCTTCACGCTCTCTTCCTACTGTTGGTGATGTTGAACAGATGGCACAGGCAGTTCAAGAAAAACGTCTCCAAGAAGTAATGCAGTACGAGACATTATTAACTGATTTGGAGCAATGGCTTATTACTGTCAAAGCTAGCTTTAGTACTGACATTCAACCAACATCACCACAGGCCATAAAAGATAAGCTTCTTTCTTATGAGGTTAGTATTCTTAAGTATGATTAATTGTTTATTACAAATAATTTCAAGTTTATGTCTATTATATTACCAATCATCAACATAAATTAACCTAATCGTCTTGAGGCAAGTCCTTGGGCAAGCTAGTAGTTGTGCAGTCAGGAAATTAAGACCCAATGTAATACAGTACTGCTATTGCTTTTCCATACCTAAGTTTCCAAAGAATCTGTCCAAGTCTGCAACCCTGTGAAACATTTTGTAACATCCACTAAGTCTTTGTGGGAAATCAGTTGAATTAGGTTACTTGACCTTTGCCCACGAAGACTTGATTGAATGTAGTTGCCATGGAAGCTAGAGATCATACATTTCATATCATGTTCATTTTTATGGTGAACAGTATTTAGCCCCTTAGCCAACCCAGAATCTTGAGGACCACCACTTATTAGATGTCTGAGACTGTTTGTTCAATCAACTTGATTTTTAAGTAAAAAGAATGTGCATGGATGGGGAGTCTTAAAACCTTGCATACCGTGCTGTGTTGAATATTTATCTAATATATATAAAATGGATGGGGAGGTGTGTGATGTTTTTGTAGATTGTTCAGAAGCCATGAGTTGGTATGTAACTTTTATCTTCATAGTAGATTCTAGTGGAGATGTCTGTGCTTTTAAATGGTCAGGGTAATTCTAATTTGACTGCAGATTGGTCATCTTAGAAATACTGTTCAGTTTATAACAGTGGAGGTTATGTAGTAACTTTAATTAAATTAATTTTATGAATATAAGAGAGCTGAGTGTGTTTATACACTAGTTATGCCCACATAATTCCTGAATATTTCTTTTCCTATGTAATATATGGAAATACAGCACGATTGAAGTCTGTGGTCTGTCTGCTAACATGCCTTGATTGAAGAAAAATAAAAATATAATATTAATAATTACATGTAAGCAGTTATTGTGAGTTTTATTATATTATTTTTCAGTTCTATTTGATTTGTGCAGGTTTTTCTTTCAGTCATTTTTTCTGTCTTGCAGAAACTTTCTGCTGAGCTGGACCTGAAAGAAACCCATCTATTACAGTTGGCCAGGCACTGTGAAGGTCTTCAGGGTTACTCTGATATACAACAATTAGCTGTAGCATTGTCACAACATATGAAACCTGTGCAGGAAGCTATTCATGACGCAGCAGAGGAATTAAAGATCCGTCATGACGTGCTGCAGGTATTCGGAAACATGTATCAGTTCCTTATACTGCTGCTTACCGTCTTCTTTGAATCTTCCAATCAGTTGCTTGACTCTTTTCTATCTACTTGTTTTCATTCATGCTACATGCATGAGCAGCTCCAAATTAGTGTATTCCAAAATTCTTCTTTGTCATAAGTTTTGTGTTCTTGGTTTATTTCTTTGGGTTTCTTTGCTATTTCGCCTTGATATTCTTTGTTCTTCTTTGAGTTTCTTCATTGTTTCATTTCTTGCAAACATGATACTGTGAATTTTTGTATTTTACAGTCTTAAGTGACAGTATTTTTGAATATAAATTGGCATTCTTTTAGGAGTTGTTAATCACTGAAGAATCAAAAGAGAAGCACCCTCCTCAAGTGAAGCAACAAGAAACCATGGTATCTTCAGTTGAGCTTGTGCCACCAGTTGCACCATCCCTTCCCACAGTTGAACCCAAGACTGTTCCCGATGTTGTTGATGAAGGTTTTTATATGGTCTCACATCCTCAGACTCCAGTAGCAGTAATTCCTGTAAATTATCTTTTCACTCAAGATAAACCCATTTGTGTTGAAGCAACTGCAGAAACTGTATCCATCAGAGAAAGTCAAGAACATCTGCCTGGTGAGGAGACAGACGTATCTGTAGCAAGCCCTATTGTTTCTCAGCATGAGCCATTATCAGAAGATACATTAGCATCTGATGGATCACTGATCCATGATGAGGAAGCCCCAGTTGAAAATTATGCTGCTGTAGAGTTTGTATTGAAACAGGAAGCAGGTGGTGTTGAGGTTGGTTCTCAGACTGGCAACAGTTTGCTTCTTGACCAACCAAAGATGGAAACATTGGAGTCTTCAGTACCAGCTGTAGCAAGAAAAGATGTGGGAATTATATGCCATCCACCTGTTGATACAGAAGTACAAACAGAGTTTTCTTCACAGTCTGTAAGTGAAGTTGTACCATCAGCAGCTAAGGAAGAAGTTCCAGCAGAGGCTGCAGTTCAAACTGTAGGACACATGTGGACTTCTCCAGTCATTGAAATGCAGAAAAATATGATCCATGTTTTTAAAAAGATAACAGGGGATGAAGAAAGTATTGAAATTGCAACAAAGACCGGTATTGAAGGTGGAGGAAATCTTGTGGCTCCCACAGAACCAGAGGAGAAGCATGTAGACACAGGCGATGAGTTGTTAGTAGAGGTAAAATACAAAGGAAAAGGACAAGAAGATAACCAGGCTGAGACTAGAATGTCTGAACTGAACATAGTTCACACAGCACCACAGTCGTTTGAAACTGTTCTTATTGATCCTGATGAAAGTACAACCGAAGTAATTGTTGATAAGGATGGAAATCAAAAAATTATTGTTCGCAAAGTGCGGCACACTGTGATATCCCAACAGCAGCAACAACAACACACAGTACAACAGAGGTTTCAAACATTTACAACTTCAGATATTGGTAGTGAATGTTCTGAAGTCCCTGAAACTCAGTCTGTTGCATTCTCTCAAGTGACTTTGCAAGGACAAGAAAGTACTGTGTCAGAAAGCCAAGGAGATGGAAAGCTGCATGTTACCACCACTAAGTCATATACAGGAAAAGTAGCAGCTGGTATTCCAGGGGGTGATCTCACCTTCTCTGAGTTCTCCACTGAACCTCAGCATCAGACCGTTACATACCACACAGTCTCAGGAGAAGAATGTCTTCCAGCATCTGCTTTTCTAAGGGGAATAGGTGTTCAAGAAATTAGTGGTGATAATTATGTGGTAGTTGAACCTGAGGATGTTGTTAAATCACAACCAGAAGAACAAGGTGTTGCTGGAGACCAGCTAATTACAACTTCAACGTCAAGTGTACGTACAGTTGTTCAGCAGGTTACCAGAAGAGTTCGTAGAATTCGAAGAGTTGTCCGAAAGATTGTTGTTATTGATGGGAAGGAGCATGTGACTGAAGAGGTAGTGGAAGAGCCAGAGGAAGTGGAAGTGACCGAAGATATTCCGAGAGTGACAGTTGAGATTTCTAGAACAGGGGATGTTGATATTGGTCAGCAGATATCATACCATGATCTCCAAACAGGGTACCAGCTGTTCAGTTCTGGAGATAAACCAGTTCAAGTAGATCCTGGTTTTGTTCCAGGAATGTCACATATTTTACCTCTTCAAGAAGGGTTAGACACCTCTGGCAATGTTACTGTAGAAGGAAAACCGATAAATGAAACTCAAGATGTTCTTGTGGTAGAAAAATATGAGCCATCTCAGTTGCAAGATGAACATTCAGAAGTTATCATGGATGTTCAGACACCATTGGAAAAGCAGGAGCACATGCAAGGACAGCTGACATTGACTGCACCAGGATCACTACATGAAGAGAAGCAGGTGACGGCAGAGAAAACTGAAGTTGGTAGGCTGTTTGTAGACAAGCCTGAGGAAGTTGTAGTGCTAGGAACTCATGATGCTAAGACAGTGCTAGCTATAAATCGGGAACTGGAAGATGAGGGTGATAGAAAGTTGCAAGATGGAAGTGAATCACCACTTTTACATGATACACAGGTGGTGGTAGAAGATAAAATTATGCCCGAAACCAGTGTTGAGCGCACACATCTACAGGAATTTAATGATAATCTTGCTGCTTCTGAATTTAACAAAGAAAATGCAGTAATAGCTGGGGAAAAATTACCAGTGGAAGAGGAAATATTTGGTGATGTTACATCCAGTACTTACAAGCAAGATGAGTTGCAAATTGTGACAGGCACTGAAGAAATTATTTCAAATACACCTTCAGTATTTGATACAGTTGGCATGAAAATAGTAGAAGTTAAGCCAAAGACAGAGTTACAGTCTGGATTGTCAAGGCTTAAACCTGTAGCAGATTCTGATATACAGCATGCGGAGGAACAAGGCTCTGGGAGACAACTTGAAGAACCAGAGTCTCCATGTCTAGTCCATTATGAGGCTACAGTAACTGGCGTTGAAACTGTGACTCAAATTCCAACTGAAGAAAGTTCTGACATGTCACCTGCTATGGAAAGCTACGTTTTACCTGAACCGAAAGAAACACGACCAACAGAGGAGTCAGAACCAAAGAAAGCAGTGATTGAACTGCAGGATCAGTATATACCAGTTAACTTACCAGTACCACAGAAATATTTTGATCTACAGACCCAAGATACAACCACAGGTGACAATGTAGATGAAGAGACAGCAAAGGGTAGTGAATTATCAGAACATAATGGAACTGTGCATAAAGTTACTTCTGAGGTTGATGTAGAGTCTCAAAGTACAGATAAACCACACTCAACTGTAGAAGACACAGTTACAACAGTTTCACAGCCAGAACTCTCAAGAGTTATTGACGTGAGAACGTCTGAAGTACCTGAAGATGAAGATTTTACTCCAGGCGTTGTGGTTAAGCCAGTAACACAACTTCCCAGGCCAAACGAATTTCAACAAACTGTCAAGAAACCAGATGGCAGCATATGTCAAGATGTTACATCACAAACATCTCCAGAACAAGGTGTTAAAACAATTGAGTTTATCTTATCTGTTGAAGAGAAAGGTAAACCCTTTCTGCAAGAAACTTCAGACATGGCTCCCAAAGTATCAGCAGTTGTTAAAATTGAGGAGAAAGGACTTGGAGAATCATCAGAAGACAAGAGGGATGAACTCTCTTCAGTTACATTATCTCAGTATGAGATTGTTAAAGAGGACTTTGCTATTCAGTTACCTGGTGCAAAAACAATGTCACACACTGTAACCGAAGAAGTTTTTACAAGTGCCAGACCTTTACTTACCTCATTGAAGACTGAAAGTGAACCAAAGGAAGAAACATCTTCTAAGAGTGAAGCAGAAAGTAGTACATCTAAGAAAAGCAGGAAGAGAAAGAAGCATAAAGGTAAAGGACGTGGAGAAAGTTCACATGAGGTTGATGATAATGAACAAGTAAAAGCATCAGAAGAAATTTCTGAGGTCATCAGTCATGTTATTACATTGGACACACATGAAGGTCAAGTGTCAGTTGAAACATCCCTTGCAGAATCTACAGATATTATTATACCAGGATCACCAGCATCAACCTCATCTGACACGACTAAACCAACAGAGCAGGAGATTGAAATGTTTGAAACACCCATTTCCCCACACTCACCAAGAGACAGTGAAAGGACACATGATACAGGGTATGATCCTGAAGACAAAACAACATTGGATGAAACATCAATAATAGAGGAAAATGATAAGCAAAGGAACAAGAGGAAGAAGAAAAAGAAACAGAAGATAGTGAAAGAATCTAAAGATTCATCTAGTATAATCCCTAAGTCAAGCATAGATCTAGTAGCAAATCAGACAGCAGACTCATCTGATCTTAGTAGTATTGAAAAGCATGATGTTGAGCCATCTAAGGAGATGGAAAGAGAGGTACATGTTCCTGAGTCATATGAAGTAAGTACAGCAGTCAGTGATAGCACTGCAGAGAAATTGACATCAGATGGTGTACCCATTGACAGGAAGGGGAGAAAAAGAAAGAAAGCTAAAAGTGAGCCAGAAAATGCTTTTGAATTCAGGGAATCAGACGTAGCCTTGAGTCTGCAAATTGCAGATGCACGTAGCCCTGAATATACTGACGAAACACACAAAGAACTGGTTGACAGTGTTAAAATAATGGAAGAAGGTGTTCCAACACGACCACCAAGTGAGGCCGTTGATGTATTAGGTGATTCTCATCCTAAGGCTGTTCAAGTTTTGGAGCTGGAACATGTACAAGAACAGTTTACTCAAACAGTCACCCCAGATGTTTCAAAATCTCCAGACACTGTTATGATTAAATCTTCTATTCAAACTATCAAAGAAGAAGTACCAGTCACACAAGAGGAAAGTGTGCAGACTGTGACTCCTGAGATTCCTGTATTAGAGAAAACTGAAACTACGGATATTTCTGTTCAGACATGGAAGGAAGATCTTGTATTCACACATGAAGAATCTGCACAGACCAAAACACCAGAATTAGTAGAAGGAGAAGCTGTCTTAATGACTGAAACATCTATCCAGACATCAGAGATGGAACAGTTTCCTACTCATAAGGAAGCTGTTCAGACTTTGACTTCGGAACCCATATGGCTAGTACCTGGTGGTACTGTGGATTCATCCATTAAAAACAAGACTGAAGAAACTACACCAATACAGGAGGGTGTAATGCAGACACTGACACCAGAAGTTCCTGTTGCAGATACAAAGGATACATCCATACAGACATTGAAAGAAGAATTGACACCTGTGCATGAAGAATCAGTGCAGACTGTAACACCAGAACCAGCAGAAATCCCAGAAACACTGAAATTGGAGATTTCAAAGGAAGAGATTAATCCAGTATGTGAAGAATCAGCCCAAACTGCTACTCCTGAAAGACCATCTGCAACTTTTGAGATGCTCAGGCAGAAAATGAAAGTAGATTTGCCACAAACTCAAGAGGGCATAACACAAACAGTTTTTTCACCTGAAGTTTCTGAAATAGCTCGGGTTCCCGTGTTTGAAACTTCTGTTCAGACTACCAAGGAAGATATAATTCCAGTTGTAGATAAATATTCTCAGACTGTGTTACCTGGAGTGCCACAAATTGAGAAAACTGAGTTAACAGAAATCTTAGCTCAGACCACAAAAGCTTTAGTTCCATCTAGACAGGAGGAATATGCTCAGACTTCATCACCTGAAGAAACATTCATTCAAGCACCAAAGGAAGAGATACCTACAGTAGAACAGTACTCAGAGACAATTACTGTGGTAGATTCTTCCATTCAGACAAAGGACAACAAAGTTGCTCCTATTTCGGAGGAATTTTCACAAACACTACCACTAGGTTTATCAGATCCAGAAGATGACTCAGTTTTGGAGCCAAAGAGGACAGACATTATAGGTACTGGTCACCCTGGAGAGGATGATAAACCTGTACGAGACCTTCCTGAAACAACTTTGTCCCATGTACTCTTTATTCCTGTAGATAAAAAAGTTGAGACTGCGGAAACATCTATCCAGACTAAACCTGTTTTTGTGAAAGAATATGGAGATGAGAGGTCCCAATCTTCATCTTCAGAGGAGCCATATGAAATCCATGTCCAGACTTCAGTTTCATTTATTCCATCTTTGGAATCTGGTGACATTTGGAGATCAAACTGTGACATAAATACTGGAGGAGCCTCTGAAGACAGAAAACCCCGAACCCCAGGTGATGGCTTTGTATCATCTGTATGTGATATCAAACAAGATATGAATGTCTGTACTACAACAGAAATACCATTGATTCCTGATGATGTGAAATCAGAACAAGTCGCAACAAATGTATTTAATATTCCTGGAATGAAAGTGGAACCAATCACTGACCTTTCAATTGAAAGTGAAGAGAATATCGAACCTAGTACTTCATCAGATTTGCCTCGAATAGAACCTAAGGAAGATGGAAAGAAAGTTATGCATGATTTCCTTTCCTCAGAAATAGGAACAGCTCTGAAAGAAAGAGGAAGCACACAACAAGCAATAAAATGTGTTCAAGATAAAATTGTTCCAGATTCTGACTTAGAAACTAAAATTGAAGGACAGACAACATTTAAATACACTGAACCAGAGGAGAGAAAACCCTCAAAGGACAGAAAATCAAAACATAAAAAGAAACCCAAGAAAGTTCAAATTTATGAGAGTAGTAATGTTCTAGAACCTGTCGCTTTAGGGTACCAGGAACAAACATTGTCATCAGATAGTTTTTCTGAACCTACAGACTTGGGAGAGGCTCATCTTATTACAGAAGGATCACATAAAGTGGATGAACCAGAATTGAAACCAGAAAATATTAAAACCAAAATTGAATTTGAAAAGGGTCCAGTCTGGACTGAAGACAAGGTTGTAATTCCTTCAGAGCCTGAGATTACATCTGAAGACAAACCCCAGCATTCAGAACTCTGTGTAAGTAACAAGTCAAAGAAGAGTTCAAAAGTTCTAAAATGTCCTGCAGACACTAAGTCAGTGACAGACGCAGAACTTGCTGTTGAAACACAAGCACTTGGACACGTGTCTGATGATGAAATTACGCCTCAGGTCAGAGAGTCTTTTTCAGCTGTTTCTGAGCTGCCACAAAAACCTGCTGATCATGTGGAGACAGTATTTTTGATAGAAGAACGTAAAGTATCTGGACAGCCTGTTGGAGGGGAACATTCACCAGGGCCTTCTATAGAACATGAATCAGCAATGGCCAAATTGTATACACCTGACCAAGACATGGAACCAGCAACACTTGAAATAGATGTAGCCACAGTTACTGAACAGTTTTTAATAGATTCTCACAAATATCCAGTAGATACAGCAGTGGAGTCTGATCTGACATATATCAAAGAAGAATCAGTAACAGATTCTGGTATTACAGAAAAAAATGTAACACCAATTACCACCTTAAAAGAATCAGACCTTATCCTACAAGAGCCCTCAATGGAGACTCTGGAACCCCATATTAGTTATTCTGAACATGAAGTGGAACTGTCTCAATGCAAGATCCCTGTAAATGTAGGAGACATTTCAGTACAGTTGGAACCACGTCAACTGTCGGATGTGATCAGTAAGTCAATGGCAGATTCTGATATTACAGAAAAAATCCAAGATGAATCCATAGCAATTCCTGGTCAAGATCTAACACCAATTACAACCTTGGAAGAATCAGAGCTTTTCCTACAAGAGCCCTTAACAGACACACAGGATCCCAATATTAGTTATTCTGAACGTAAAATGGAATTGTCCGAATGCCGCGGCCCTGTAACTGCAGGAGACATTTCAATACAGTTAGAACCAAGTCAACCTTCAGATGTCATCAGTATTCCAGTCGAGGAGTCTATGAGAATAAAATGGAAGAAAGCAAATAATGTTTTGTTGGAACGTGTGAAAAACCTTGAAAATGCCCATAAAAACACTCATATGTCGGGAGTTTTGTATCTGGCCTCTTTTCAGGAGGTTGTGACTGAGGAACCAATAGAACAAAAGAATGTTTATGTGCAACATAACCTGAAACTTCTACAGTCAGCTGTGGAAAAGAAGGATATTGTAGTTATTCAGAAAACAATCATTACAACTGTAGAGACTATATCTACATGGCTTGAGACCGTCGAATACCTTGTGTATCTAAACAGACAGAAAACTAATACTTCACCAACACAGGAGCAGATCAAGGAATATGGTACTCTAAAGGCGGAGATCATCAACATTGAAGAAAGTGTAGACGCTCTCGAAGGTGTTCTTGAAACGATGAGTGGAATTTGCAATGAAGACGATAAAATTCATATGAAAGAGTGTCTTGCCTCACTCCAGGCACATGTGAAAGCCGTAGAAGAAATTGCTCAAGAAAGTGAAGAGAAAGTTGTCAAGGATTTGGTCTCTTGGGAAGAATTTTTGAATGGTGTGAACAACATTAGTGTGATGGTTGAACAGTTGAAACAACAGTTGGAGGAAGTTGTACAGTCAGAGATTTCAGCTCAATCAAAACTTCAGGAATTAGAGATTATAGAAACTGTCAACTGCTGCCATAAGTTGAAGACTTCGTGCTTACTAAGAACAGCTAGAAAACTGGTTAGGGACTTCCCAGGGAGGGAGATTCCCCCAGAGACTTACACTGCTCATGAAACTACTAAAGTCATTGAGCACAGTGTTGCACTTGAGCGTGAAAGACTTCTTCAACTCTTATCTCTTGCAGATGATTATGAGCAGACTTTAAAGGAATTTTCGCAGATTGTAGATGTTGCAGATACTTTGGTTGATAGTCCTATATCTGTTATTAGTTTGGAGCATTTGCAAGAAGAGATGCAAAAACATCGCAAATTTTTTGTAAATTTAAGCCATTGTAGAGGAATCTTAGAATCTCTGGAAGGAAACTTAGACCCAGAAACACGTGCCTCACACTCCCAGCTACACCAAACCTTGCACTGTAGGGCAACTGCAATACTAGATAAAGCTGCAAGCCGAGCACAGCAGATGGCTTTAGCAGCTTCACGCTGGACCGTACTGGAGCAAGGGATGAAGGAGGAGAGGGGATGGCTTCAGGTGGCTCACCAGAGAGTTCCAGATCTCCAGACTGTTAACTCTTCGGACTATGACCAGTACATATCCCTATATCAAGTAAGTGCCTTAAGTATGGTTAAACAATTACAATTACATGGTGAAATAGACTAAGAGCGAGTTCCATTCTTTCCACATTAAGAACGGACATTGTGCATGTAGGAAGATTTAAATGGTCATTCGGACTGCAGTAGAGAATTATTTATTGAACATTATTTGGATGATGACTTCATGTATAAACAAAATAAAGATTAGGGGAGGGGATGGGGGGAAGAACACTGAACTACAGGCTGCTCCAGCGAAGACATTGAGAGAAATATAATATGAAATTTTCAAGTGCACTGCCAATAATAAATTGATATTTTTTAAGTGATTTTCTGTAGTCTACACTGTCAATATTTTTCCACTATGAATAGATTCAGTGACATAAAGAGTCAAAGTACATATGATACATGAGATTTGAGATTCTTATGACCGTGAATGTGACCATTGTGGTCGTTTGTGTTGTGACACCATATGGAGTTGCAGGCGGGTTCCATTGTTTTGGAGGAACACATTGTCCTTATCTTCACAGCTGAAGACATCCCAGAATACCACTAACAACAAAGTTTGATGCAGTTGCTCAGTACTTGAAAGCTCATATTAAAATATTTAACATGATTTGGCCCAGAGGTCTGCATTGTTTGTTGTTGCTACTGTTACAGTCATTGTCTTCGGATGTAGCTGTTCATCACGCACGTATAGTGCAGCTACTCGGCATAGCCCACCGACTTCAGGAACTTGTTACCTGCGTAGGACTTGAAGCTAGATATGATGAACATCTGGAAGTAATTCTAAAGCTACAAGATGATGTTAATTCTAATCTTCGGCGGCTCTTGGCATTCAGAGAAACGTGGTCTGCGTATGACCTTATGATTGATAAGCTGGAATATTGGATGGATGGAGCTGAGAAAGATTTGGATATAATTTCAACACGGTCTGTATCACCAGGAGGAAACACGAGACAGTTCTGGGTAAGTATATATTTAGAAATATCTTTTTCATTATTATATTTTGTAATGTATGTATTTAGTTGTAATTGCACTGTCTTCATAAATGATGAAAGTGATGATGATTATTATATCATTGTTTACATTCTTTCAATATTATTGTCTAATGTCCTTGGTTCATGTGTTTTCAGGAGCTGAAAGCTCAGTATGAGGTGCACAATAACATTCATAATGAAGCAGGAAGTACTTTTGAGTCTGCGATCCGGATAATTCCAGTCGCTGATGAGATGCTTCAGCGTCAGTTTTATGCTCGGTTAGAAGACCGGTGGCAAGGCGTAGCGGGCCGCATAAATCAAATTCAAACATCGATCATACAAAACCTATCTTCTCAAGAAGTACCATTCAGTGACAAACTTTCACTTCTAGAACAAGAATTACAGGAAGTAAAGGCTACAATTGATGACATCCATGGTGTCATTAAGAATGAGGAGGAACTGAATCTTTATATTGAGAGATTACAGGTAATTTGAAGAAAAGTCCCAGTAAGAAAATATGTTTCACATCAGGATCATAAACTGGCTGTATAATAGCCTCTGATGGCTAAGCTCATAAAGTACTTCTTTGAAAAATTGGCATAGTTAGCTGTTAGTAAATCAAATATTTTTAGAATGAAAATTAATTTTAAAATACATAATATTGTAAATACATTCTGTCAGGAATTTGTTGTATTTGTATTAGGTTCTTCATGAACGTGTGGAACACATCCAAGATGAATTGGGTCGTCTCGGTTTGCTATCTGCAACAGAATCTGAGAAAGTGGGCGCACTGCTTTATACGGCTCGACAACTGGATGCCCAGGTGTCGGAGGAGTTGGAAGGCTCGCTAGTGCTGAGAGAAAAACTGCGGGCCATTCAGAAGGGTTTGGCTCGCGTAAAGCGAAATCATGGAAGAGCGAGCTCCGTGCTTGACCAGTGTGAAGCCAGTGAGAAACTAGGCAGTGACATTGTGGAACAAGCTGTCATCAACTGTCAGGTGCGCAACTGTACGACGTTTTCAGTTCGTTGCCATTAAATGTCCTTGTATTTAAAAATGCGTAACATCTGTTTGATCAGTGCACTGACCCCACTCAAAATAATTATGGTGAACAGAACATGTCTCACCAATTTCTAGATTTAAAGAACTTAGAATGTGGCTTGTGAATGTCGTAGAATTAACAAACGGACCAGACAGAATTCAACTTGGTTAGATAATTTATCTGTTGGCACTTGGGCATGTAACTACATTTGTAAATGCCTTGATTGATTTCTCTTGACGGTAAAACATTTCTTGCAGGCTGTGGCAGAAGAATTGGTGTCCCACTGGCAAGACTTGATGACGTTACGTCAACTTCTGCACACTTTGCCCATGTGTCTCCGCCTAACGGTGTCACCTGTGAAGGTAGAGCGTGAGATCTCTCAACTACAGGATCAGCACACTGCTCTAGAAACTCGATGCGAGAGGTTACTGTCACTGTTGCGAGCTAGACTTGCGCTCTGGAGACGTTTTGAGCGGAAACTGGAGATGGTGCAACAGTCCGTCCAGGAAGCTGACTATATGATGGAACTGCTCACCGTCCAAGGTTCTGTGGACTACGACCGCTTGCTCAAAGCAACCGAGAGACTGGAGGTGAGTACACGTACTTTCTGTAAATTGTGTCTTACATAGTTTAAAGATTTTTGGGGTTTATGATATATTTTCTTGCCTTTGGAGATGTGATGTACAAATTTTGCCTTAGAAGGCTTTCACTATTACATTTAGACGAGTCCAGAAATTTTCTGCCCCCCCCCCCCCTTTTGCTGCACAAAATATGATCGTCTCAGTGTTTACATTCTTTTGTGTACCCATAAACATTCTTTTAAGATTCTCTTTTTCATTATTATATATTGTGTATTCTAATACATATATATGTGCTGTTGGCACGTTGTAGCGTGTTAGCGGACTTAAAAATAGTAATTTCCTCATTGTTTTGGTTTTTTCTATCAGCAAACATTATTTTGAATTTTAAGCATGAACTCATCTACAGAAGTTGACTGCTACATGATGCAATGTATTATATTTAGGTTAAGCAGGGAGATACATCGGGGATACGGAGCAGGCCCAGCCAATGCCAGATGTCTCTGACTAAATCAGCGAGCAGGAAAGAGGAATTTGGCATTGTGGCAATCATTTTGTTTCCCCATACAGTGTACACATTCTTACACGTGAAAGAATCTGGTTTATTCCAGCGTCTTTCTTTCCAGCTCTTTCCTGCCCCCACTCCCTTCCAAAGCGAGGCACAGATATTTTTAGAGGTGACCTTGTCTGTCACCTCAGCTTTGTTAGTTGTGTTGGTATAGCTGATATTTAGACAAATGTTGACAGAGTTAAAAAGTTAACATGTCCTATGCTTACATCATGTATATAAGGCTACCCAGTTGGATGTGAAAAAATCTTATTTCAGTATTATTAAAATCTCTGTTTGTGGACAGTTCTATGTTGGATGTGTTTTTGGCCGGTATTTAAAATTACGAAATTCAAACATTTATAGACCCACATACTGTTGGTATGTACAATAAAATAAATGTGTCCATAAATATGATTTGTTTTGTGTTGCTTTCGTATAAGCTTTAGTAGTATGGATGGACCCAAAATATAGCCTGCAGGTTAATCCCGAATTTGCTTTATATTATACGAGGTCTTCCTTAAGCATTCTGTAGTTTGGACAAGAGTTTCCCCATTGTCAAAGAACAAGAGAGTAATGTTTATATTCTGGTATTTCACAACCACCCAGGGAAAAAAAAAGGACAAGGTGAATAGGTGGTCATAACAAAGGAGATTTGGTTCATCTGCCTATTTTTCCTTGCAGTTATGTTGATCTTTTTGTTTTACGTTACCACAGTTATATCTGTGAATAACCAATTAAATTTTTGGTACTTGTGGGTTATCGGGATACATCGCTTTAAAAATAGGTTAGGTTTTGTTTTGTTTGGTTAGGTTGGGTTTGGTTTGGTTTGGTTTGGTTATGTTATGTTATGTTATGTTAGGTTGAAGATTTCCGTCTTCTGGGTTGTTGCGCTGTGTAGTCTGGTCGATGTTAACCAACATTTCAGAGGTCATACTGCCTCCGTCATCAGGGCGATGAACAACAACCCAGAAGACGGAAATCTTCATACTCACCGCTGTGAAAACCTCAAATCCTGCATATGTTAGGTTAGGTTGTCATTTATTGAAATTAAATATAATAACTTTCAAGTATATGTCATTTATCCACACACATTAACCTAAAATAATCTATTTTTAAAGCGATTTGTCCCGATAACCCACAAGTACAAATTTTTTGAATACATGTATGCTCCAATTTCTCAAGTTTTTAAGTGTTTTAACGATTACCAACACATTGCATTCTGAATATGAAGCTCGGCCGAGAGATGGCTCTCATGATCGAGGTTTATAATGGTTATCCTCAGCCCCTCGAGCAAACTTCTGGGATAGCAACTTTAATTAGGCCATATCCTTTCCAATTTATTGTTCATTAATCATAACATCCGACGCACGCGGTCTGAGATATTGTCAGCGTCTTTTAATAAACCGTAACTAAATGTCATTGTCTTGGACGACCACCCCTTCCAGCGAGAACTCAACATTACATTCATACATGTTAATATATTACGTCATGAGAATACGGTGCGCGCGTTGGAATGTTAGGGAAGTTGTTAATTGTTTGTAAGAGGTGGGGGTGGGGGGGATTTCGAGGCAAGACTTCGGTCTAGGAATGATAGGAGACGTGCTGGAACGAGGTCGGTTTCGCTAAATCTCGGTTTGTTGTCAGTATCAAGCACAGGATTAAAACATGTATTAAGTCACGTTACTACTGCATTACAGTCCGTTCGTCTGTGCTGACGTGACGTTTGTGCTTAAATTTAGCGGTGCTGTTATTTAATTACGTAACGGCAAGCAGTAACTTTCGCGTAGCTTAGTTTCGCGAGCAACAGAACAAAACACGGGAGTGCCGCGAAGCGGTTGGATGTTTTGTTTGTCTCTTAGATTGTATTCATGTTTAATGCATTTTTGGCCGAGTATGTTCAAGTACGTACTTAAAAACGGGACTCGACGTAATATCTTGAATGAACTGTACGCGGATCTTGTTGAAAGTTGTTGAATTTGAGTGGGTGGAAATTGCTGTAATTTGCAAGAATATTTTGGAGTTGTAAGTAAGTTTGAAAATCATGTATATATTTTTAATTACTGAAACATTGCAGGACCACATTTAATATAACTAAAGTATATCCTACTGTTAAGACATTGGTTCTGCAAATTTGTGATCAGGATTTTTGAGTTTTTGTATCAATTCTCTCGTAATAATGTCACAGCCATTTATATTTGCTGGTACTCATAATTCAGTCCACTGTATAGTAAAATACAGGAATTCAAATGGCGGTGTTTGTAGGCATTTCGTGAAGTTAGGAGAGTATTGGAGTTTAAGTAGGAGGGATGTTTTATTTCGTGACAAGAGGTGATTATCGCTCTGGATAAAGCCGCAGTCTACTTACTACTACACGATTTGCTAATGTAAATTATCAAAACAATTTTGGACCATTGCTAGTTCAAGGTTCTGTTCAGTGTTTGAGATTCGTGCGTGTGTTTATGTTCATGTTACGTCTATTTCTTTTAAAATTGCTTCGATATAGATCGAAGCATTGATTATCAACGAGTTTTATTAACTTTTCAGTCTACTGTGTTAATGGGCACTCTTGGGATCCAAGATACTTTTTCTGTAGTGTCCAGAAATACTGTTCTTAAAATTATATAGGAAAAGAAGGCTTAACTTTGAATCCCCTCTACGTGTTCATGTATTTTATATAGACTCGTTTTTGTGTTTGGAAATAGGGACGCACAAGATGCATTGATACGTGGATTTATGTAAATCGATATTCTGATACTCGTGTTTAACCTGTATTATCTGAAAATTTATGTGCTGATAAGAAATGGCTTTGGTAATTAGCTAAAAATTAACAAGGGGTTCACGCGGGTCCCCTGCAGCGCACTCCGGACTAGTCCAAGATAAATGGAAAATAGGTTGCTGAGTCGTTATCCATGTTTTTGAAAGTTGAAGTTGTTTAGCCGGTAAATATGGGTTCTTGTCCTTCGTGATATGGGATCTAAATTTGACAGGACTCTTGTCTTCCCGTATGTCTCAGGTTGTTAAAACTTTTGTGGTTGCTAGAGTACGCTACACAATGTTCGTCCTCCACCGAATGAAAGCTGTTTTATAATACTTTGACCATCTAACGAAGTAACCAACCAACCACCCGCGTTATATGGAACGTTCTCCACCTCGGGTTCGTGCTTACAAGAAGGCATTTCATGTATGTGTGTTTCCTTGTGAATGGCACAGAAGTGGATACCGCACTAACTTATACCGACTACAGCGGAAACCGAAACTCTGTCCAGGGGGTTTTCAGATCGGGGACCGATCCTGTTACTGCTGTTTCGTAGACCATTTGACTGCTCTGTCAAGAAATTACGTGGCGCCGAAGAGGATATGAGAGAGAGAATGTCGAGTAGGAAACTGCCCCTCCCAAAAACAGTCCCTAATTGTGGTTTCCGTTCTTGGCCACGTGAAAGCAACCAAACTCAGTAGAAACATATGACAAATGTATGTAATCCGCGTTACATAGAACCTACTTTGATGTATACTTGCGTTGATTTACATCTGGATGCGCTCAGTACTCAATACTAATTCCAGATGGCAGGCAATGCGTTCTGTTTTACAGTCACTGCTACCATTAGGCAGGTTTTAGAAGTACTTTTAATGTAACGTAGTACGTAACGCGGTTGGTATTTTTCATTGTTTTGAGTTGAAGAGGATGGGAAATGAATGTGAAGGTTTGAAAGATGTCCCTGCCGAATTTCAGCTCTTTACCACCATTGTTAAAAGTGGTAATTCGTGTTTACCTGCGGTACTAATCACTACGTCGTAGCCTCAGGTAGGGCTTGCGTGAATAACTTGAAGTTCGTTGTGGAAGTCTTGCTTTTACGTGTATCTCCTTTTTAACACTAAAGATTTATTCTCATATTACTTTAAAATTATGTACTGACAGTTCGCATTTAAACGTACGCAAAACATCTGAAATGGTATGATAATGTTGCGTCATTATTGTGTTGAATATATACTTGCTCAATTTTATCAGTCATATCACAATAAAATATTATTATTAGATGTTAAAATATTAAAATATTATTACAATTAACATTTAACATCTGACGAAGGATTGCACTTAGGATATTACATTTGAGTTTATATGGATCATACACCTGAAGATGGTTCATTTAGAACCGAAACATGTAGTGTAAAAGATGATGCTCTAATGTAAATCGAACTTTTCGATAGAGAGCATCATTTTAATATATTTTAAATGTTAATTGTAATAATATTTTAATATTTTAACATCTAATAATAATATTTTATTGTGATTTGACCGATAAAATTGAGCAAGTATCTGAAATGGTAGTAAAACTACAGTACCCTCTGGCTCGGTACGAGAGCGAGGAACTCGTTCAAAAGTCTTGCAGGGTAGCTAGCCTCTCGAGAACGTGGACTCGTACAAGACAGACGTAGAATGGAGAAAATGTGAACCGTTTCAGGATTTTGCTGAGACCCCCGCTCAGTGAGGGCTCTCACATTGTCTGTGGTAGACTTCGGACTTTAATGCGGAGTGTGGCTTGCCTTAAACGTTGTGAATGCCAAGTTTGATTAGTGTTCTGTTGTCGAAGTTGTTTACCTGTGCACGATTGTCATCATATCAGATCCGGGCCTCGAGCCGACTGCTCGGAAACGTTCCCTCAACATTTTACCTCTAGGTCAGTATTTACATAACCTGTCGATGTCAACGAAACACTTGCCGACGATAATGGATATATACCCACAGTGCTGTTAAACGATGTCGAACTAGTCGCTTCAGCTGTTTTTAATCTCTGTAATTGAATAATTCACATCATGAGAGCTGTCAGGTTTGAATGATGAATTCTCATCAAGACTGCAGTGGCAGTAACCATTAATTATTTGCCTTGAGTGCAAAACAGTGCTATATTTGCAGCATATTTCATCCAGTGTTGACATTCATACATGAACGGTTTCTTGTTGCAGTGTTGCGTGTTCATATGTCACAAGACGCTTTTACAATTCATTCACATCAATGAGGATATTTTATTCTGTGATTGTGTTCAATAGCGCTTTCACAGCTAAAGGCTTTTCGTGATTTTTAACCTGCACAGTGGGAATTGTAATCGACACGCAAAGTTGTAGCAAGAACATTTGTTTTCCTCAAATGTTCAACTTGCGCTCTTGTACATTTGCGTAATTTTATGGAGTAATCTCATTCTCGATTCAAATAGCTTCGTTATTAGAACCTTTTACTACATTATCAATCTGTAGTTCATTTGTCTTCAGTCGTCTACTGCATTTAGTTGTATATAATAAAAAGTCTTTACGAGAACTGAACCTAGGACACTTTTATCGGGGTTATGAAGTTTGTTCCTGTAATCTCACTAAAACAAACAATGCTGGATTTATTAACATTTTATTTTGTCATTGGTTTTCGAGTTAGAAATCTCCCTCACTGGGATTCGAACGCAGTACACTTTCTCGGAGTCTTGACCTTTCTAAAACATGCTCATCGCTTTAAGGCATAGGCATGCCATGTTTGGGGCAAATTGGGGTATCTACCCACAGTTTTATTTTTTCTTCTGACATTGTCTAGTTGAGCTTCGGGTTATTGACGTATATTAACAGGGACACTCCATTTTCCCGGAAAAACCAGTGAAGATAGTCAAGGTTCCCCGATGCGAAGCGGTCGAATAGGACGGAGTGTCTTAGATAAACAAGGGTTAGTCATCACGTAAACTTGCGTAAGTAATGTTACGTAAATTGTGATGTATAAACTTGTTTTTAAGACCTGTTTTCGGTTTTTTAAGGGGCGGTGAGTTTCTCGAGTAGCTCGGCGAATGTTGGTTTTCAAAGAGGGATTATTTCGAGCCCCACTGCTTGAAATTTCGATTGTCTATGAAGAAGAAGTGAGGTTAGATCCCATCGTTTTACCTGAGGACGGAAAACGGATCAACTTAGAAATTCAAGGTCCTTCAAACACTTATAATACTCCTGTTATCAGTGTATATCACGTAGGGTTAAATGAATAGAGAAATCACCGTATTTTATAGACCCAAGTCTGCGAAATTTTAACATTAATATTCCCTTCAGAGTTCTAAATGACCAAAGTATGACTTGGAAAGTAAAGTTCCCTGGAGCTGTCGAAGGCCTCTGGAAACGGATTGCGTGTTCACAGTAGTTTGAAATATTTCCGGAAGAATGACGTAATTCGAAGCTGCTTAAAACGCGTTTCATCCACGAATTATGAAGCATTCACAGTGGAATCTAATTATTCAAATAATTCCCATTACATGCTGGAACTTCCTCTTATTGTTATCAAATCTCCTGTGACATCCACAGTGGATTTCTTTGAGTCGAAAACATAGAACCGCGGCTGCACAGTCCGAAGATTTATCAAAACGTTTTCTGAATTTTGAACTTTTTGGCAAAAAAAGCGAACTTAGGTCATTTTCCTCCTAGCCCACACCTCCACTGATCAAAGGACAGAGCTCAACTCTTCAGCAAACTGCACTTCGCTTGCCACTTGCCTGTCCTTCAATGTTCATCGGAAGCTTTCTACATGTGACGTCACCCACGGCACATGTAATTTGAACTCATGACCCAGCTTGCGATACGACTTGTTACTGTGACTGAATATTAATCTTACCTTGGTGGAAAAAATTACAACACAACACGTTTTAATTTATAGATACGAATGATGTCATCACTTGATTTGGCACTGAATAGAGGCAGAAGGCCAAGCCATTCATTCATGCTTTCTTCCAGGCCACAAAGACGTTTGTTCGGGCACAGAAGAGCCGATACCCAACATAGGGTAGGTGGAACATTCATTTCTCCCACTGATTTATTTTACAGGGTTTGTACGGATCTTTGGACCAGAGGGAAGACCTTCTGGATGAGTTGAGAGCCGCTGCCGAACCATTGACTTCCTCGTGTGATTCTGAGGTCAGCCAGAAGATTGAAGCTGCAGTACAAGAAGCAGTGACGGCGTGGAACGACACCTGCCAGTCCCTTCTGGATCTGTGCAACCGGTACCAGGACGCCGTCAGATTGTGGAAACAGTACCGAGAAGCCAGTGAAGCTGTCAAGGCCTGGGCCGATCAGCAACTAGATTCTGTTGCACAGTTCAAACCAGACGAAGCCCTTCAGCAAGTTAAAGTAAGTCAAGCACTGATTCTAAGATCCACCATTTACTTAAGGGGAACCGAAATATAAAGATTTATTTGAGAGGAAGCAATGTTGTGTTTCGTGTGTGCTCTGTATCCAATATAAGACTTTGTCTAGGACAAAATATCTTTTTCTTTCGTGTCCAGTACACACCATTCAGCATGGTGTGTATTGGTGGTTAGCAGGATTCACGACCCATCAGTACATGGGTTCGATCGGGACCGCGACATTTAACGCTCCTGCTGTGACACCCCTTTTCGCGAGATGATGATGAAAGTGGAGTAATTGTTTTGATGCCACGGAGAAACCGGGGAAACCCCGGAGGAAAACTGCACGATGCCTGGACCACGGCCTTGCCCAACACAAGTTGTAAATCTTAGCATCGAACCCGGGACCCCAGTGTTACAAGCCCAGCGTTCTAACCGGTAGACCACAGTGGCGGTTAAAATATCATTACGGGCAGCTTAGCCAAAGTGATGCTGAGTTCAAAGTGCAAAGTGCAAAGTGCAAAGTTTAACATAATTCCTTACAGAACGTTTCCCAGATAACTTATTCCGGTGTTCTGATGACAGATATTCTGTACACATTCCAATGTGTGCTAAGAAAACTGTAGTCATGAAAATGCAAGCTAAATCTGAACCTTTGGACTAGGGTAAATGTTATATTTGTGAGGGATGATGGAACATTTATAATATTAGCCACCGAGCACAACGTGAAACATCATGTATAGATGTAAGGTTTGTTGGGAAGGACGGATTCTTCTGCTTGTCTGTGAATTCGTAATATCTGCTCTCCAAAAACAAAAATTCCACAGTCCATATACAGTCTGTCTGCCGTAATAACGGTAATGAATGAGGTTACTCATAACACACGGTGTTATATTTACTGGGCACTCTGATGGTAGCGTGGAAAATACTACTCCAAGCTGCTCCTCGTTCTTGACTTTGATATTCGACAGCGTCACGCCCCGTCCGTGTTTAATCTCCAGGGAAAATCCCCCCCCCCTCCCCCTCCCCAGTTCCGATAGGAGGCTGGTCCCAGAGGCTAGAAGAAAAGCTCTTTGCTTCTGCCGGGATTGAAACCTGGTCGCCCAATCTGTACCAACATTTGAAATTCAATATTTGAGATGTTTAACTAATCATTTACACGAGATATCAGAAGGTCGACTCCCTCTGCACAAATCAGTTCAGGCAATTCACTTGCCAGCTTCATACTCGCACGAAAGTTGTTTAAATATGAAAATATGCAGGATCTATTATTAAATATAGACACAGACCAGAATATTGTGTGTCCCTCAACCTAATTGCATAAGGATGTGGTGCCATAGTGAGATACGTATAAGTTTGTGGTTGTCATGTGTACGCTGTTCACGATGTACCTAATTAACATGTTTAAATGTTAGGTTCATGTCTAAATTAATGCCATTTTGTATGGACGTTATGCCATTGGCGACATGAAAAATCACAGTGTCTCGTACCCAAACTAGCCGAACTTCACCTCACTTGTGATATGAAGAACACATTTCGTTACTAGAGAATGTGTAGGAAAAACCAGCTATGCCGTCTATGTTCCAGAAATACTTTCGTGTCTACTACGTCGTTAATTTATTTCTGTGAATAACACAGCTCGCTGTAGCTTTACGATAGTTAATTCAGTGGTTTGGATATGACTAACGCGAAGTAGAATATTCAAGATGCTGCACTGTGTGGTCCATAATGTGATAGGAAACGAGCCCCTCCCGCAAACAGTGTCCCCCCGCCCAAGCTGGAGCCAGCGTTCCAGATTCCAGATCGATCCTGCAGGACTGCGCACTGACGGAATCTTGCTGCCATCTTAATTGAAGTTCTGTTCTTGCCAGACGTTTTGTAGGAACAGTTCGTGGTTGTGTGCAGTATGTGTGAAACGTCTGCAGTCAAGGCGCCCTGAGTGTAGCACGAAAGTCGTTTTATTGTGTGAGATAACGCGTGTGTGTGTTCCGGTCGCGTTAATTTGAAGTTTGTCTGCACTCAGTCGTGCGATTAGAGGTCTCGGTGAGTTCATAATGTGCAGTGTGCAGATTGAGGTAATTAACGATAAATATCTACAGAACTTAACTCTAGTATACTAGGGGGGGGATCGATACAGAGCAATTTAAGCAATGTCTGCTCCGTCGAATTACGTTTTTCCCTTTCATTTATACGATTCTGTCGATAACGCACCATTTAAGTTTAATCACTGCTTGTTAATATGTTTTTTCAGCTCTGAAATTCGCTTGTTACAGCCTCCCATATTGACATTGCCATGTCACATATCGTGCATTGGTGATGTAATTGTATTCATAACAGTGCATGGCACTAGAATCGAATTATGCTGAAACTGATTTATACGTGGAAAACAAATTGAATACGTTAGCGTATTGAAGCCGCATAAATGTTGTACATTTGTTGAACAAACAACGCGGGATATGTTGTATGTAGTGTAACTGAAACGTTTTAGAATTCGAGCATAAATTGCTTCGGGATCATAAACTTTTAGGCTGAACTCATTATCTAAGGTCACGTATGCTTAGTACATCGACAAATTTCGATACAGCAGCTCCATATATCTCGTGTTGGTTTCATTTCTTTACAACTTATTATGACAGCTTCCTGAAAAAGAACAAATTTTTCAGTATCATTCTAAGATATCACTAACGTTGTGCGATTCCCCCATAAAATGCGAAAACTAATTTCCTTTTTACAATGATCTTTTCATGAAACAAGTTACAACTTCGTACCGAATTCTTCAACTTCCTAAATTGAGAAACTTTATATCTCTCCGGGCTAAAATTTAAAAAAAGAGATAGATTACCTGTCGTGTGAATAGAAATTCGGGAAAAATAAGTGAAATTCTTATAGTTTCCAAGAGCAGCGGAAGTGCAGGAAATGATGGCTTGCAGCCAGAGGTCGACTAATCGTCCTACCATCGCGTGCCGCAGACGAGGCCTGAGAGCGATAGAGTATCTTAGGTGGTGTAGTGTTGGGCGGTTGACAGACAGCGTATTACATAAAGTGATCGTCTTTTTTGGTCAAGAGAATGGCTCTTCGTGATTTGGACGAAATGATACAGGTAGGACGTGAAAGGTCGCATTAATTATTGTATTGCTCCCGATCCAGTGCATTTGTTAAACTGGCAGCTCTGATGACGTTACCATCAGGAAGTTTTCCCGGTGCGACTACTCGCAGATTCGTTACTTTTCACTGGTGAGGCCGCGCCGGTCAGAAATCGATTGTTAAATGTCTCGCAAGGGTGATCTTTTTCTTTTCTTCTAAGGACATTTAAATTATTCCGGCCAACTCTCAATCTCGGTAATTGTCTACCAGGATGTATTCACCGAAATTGTTTATTTAATCTTATGGTTGGGGGGGGGGGTCCTCAGATTGGGGATGATTAGGAGCACGACGATTTAGGATGACGACGTACGCAAAATACCCGTGCTGGAATCGAACTCATAACCGTTTAAATCCACTAATGCGTGAAATCGTTCCCTCTCTTTACTTAATCCGAAGACTTTCTTATGATTGTAGGTTTGTGAAGAGACATTGGCAGCCCATAAGTCTCGTCTGGGGGAGTTGAAAGGCCTAGTGGCGCAGATAGCAAAAGACGTCGGTCTGGAAGCCGGTGGACTGTTGGAAGCTGAAGTGGACGCCCTGGGCAAACGCCTGGAGGATGTCCGTGAGACGCTTGCCACACTGGCCGACGTTGCAGAGACTAAGGCAGCGAGTAAGGATCTCTGCACCGATGATCTCCTGCAGACTAAATCGTACCTGTCCTCTGTACAGCAGGTACGTGCTTATTCACGTAAATGTCATGTTGTTGTGTGTCTGCATGTAGAGTGTAAGACTGTATTTTTCCATGAGGGGCACCAGAATTATTTATAGCTCAGACAGGAACGAATTTGTGGTCTCTCAAACTTGTAACAAGTAATGGAGTGAGATTTGTGGATCTGGGTCATTAATGGACCTATTGTCCGTATCCCCCAGATGTATATGAGCGAATATCAAGCAGTGGTGGATTGATATTGATGGGAAAACTGAAGGTCTTGGGGGAAAAACCTGTTAGCGTGTTGCAGAAGTGACGTCATTTATCAGTTTGCCTGTGAATGTTCAAATGAGGATTTCGTATTACGTGGTAAAAGTAGTTTATGTAGCGGGAGAATTATTGGAGGGGGGCTGAAATTGTTCTAAAAATGGTTTAAAAATAAATAATATTCTCTTCGGACGTTGCTAAGGTTTAAGAATTGTGAAAAAGTAGAACGTCAGCTCTCTGGGTTTTAGGGAGGCACTCTTGTGTGCTTTTAAATACGGTGGCTGGCGTAAGGTTTAGTTGGACCTTGAAACAAGCGACGTTATCGATGTCTGCGTGAGTCAACGATTGTTTGACAATATCAATTGTCTGAATAGCAACATTTCCTTCCATAATTCTTATCAGTAGGTTTTATGGCTGGAGTTCGGCGTATAATAAATTCTGCTTTGAGGCTAGTATTGCAGTTTTATACCAACATTCAAAATGGCAACTGCAATATTTGGCGACACGTCGGTGAACACCAAACGTTCGATGGGGCTCTCAGCCAAAATCCGAAGTTATACATTTTTATGGAAACGTAAAGCCATGACAACAGGCAATTTTCAGAACACTCCAAATTTTGTGTTTTATATCTGTACCTCCTCAAACGGTGTTTTTTTTAAGTTTTTAGGTCTACGCTTTGGAAAATAAGAAAAGTAGGATTTTGAGGTTTTCACGGCGTTCATTTATGTATAACCAGTGGTGTTTATACTCGGATAATAGCGAATCTAGTTGTGCTGTACACACACATGTTGCAGCTGTATTAGAATTGACTGTTCTGTAAGTGTGGTGTAGAATGCCGGAAGTAGACGCGGATAAGGATTGACCTACATATCCGTAAATGTGGTCTGCAAATGTAACAAATATATGTCATGATTTGTTCATATTCAAGAGTAATCATGTCCTACCTCTAATTACTAGAACAGAAGTAAACAGGTCGAAATTTTCAATGTAAAACACGCTTTCAATTTACATATCCGGTCAGTTCGTTTCCTTGAAGTCTGCGCTGTTATTAAAGTGGATGTTCGAAATGTAAGTATCCATTCTGATCAAATTCGAACCTGCTTATTTCGGCGTGTAGGTCGTGTGGCCTCCAAAATCGGCAAATGGAGTTAAAAGATTTGTTTTGAGTCTCTTAAAATTATGTTTGCCGAAGGTACTTTCAGATGCTGTAAATTTGATCTTGCAGAGACCAAAATTCCCGAGGAAAAGGTTTAACTTCATTCGTTAGAATGTCTTTTGTTTGTATTTTTTTTCCTTCTAAATTAACGGTTATGAGTTGTATTGATTGTTCATATATTTCCGTACTTTGTGTATCGTTTGGCGTCCTTTACCTTCGCTTCAGTTGATCTTGAACCTTTCTTTACATCTCCTTGAACTTGTCTGTGGCCGATGTTTAAAGAAACAAATGAACAGGCTATGCCAACGCAATTGCCGGGTTAGTCCGTGAAAACTCCAATTCGGTGTCACGAATTGAACAGTTGTGGGCCGTGCGTGCTGCCGTGAGTTTTTGTAATTTTGCTGGAAAAATTATGTCTTTCTTGTCTACTACAGAGTTTGACGTCAGTGGAAGAATCAAATGAAAAGGATATAGAAAACCAGCTTGGAGCTCTGAGGAGTCATCTTCTGACTTTGGGTAAGACCGAAGGACAACTTCAGGTCTTGAAAGAAAAGAGTATAGAACTTGCCCCTGCAAAACCAGAAACATCAGTTGTTGAAATTCTGCAGGTATGCTAATCTCACTACATTTTCTGTCCAGAAATTGTTTGTTTTTTTAAATGCATTTTCCAATATTCGTGTTTTGTGTTGAAAAATTTTACGTGTGTGTACGTAGATGTCATGTGCTTGTGAATGATTTGATTTGAAGGTGGAATTAAGGTATCGCAGAACATGTTGTGCATCTAACTAATCTTTCTACCCTTGAAACTTGTGTTCAGAATTGATAAAATTTAATACCTGGAACCAATATGAAAATATATCGTACATGCTCTTGAAACAACTGTTAGAGACTTCACTGTGTCAGGCGTAGATATTTTATATCATGTACTTAATTTTAGTACAATGATTGTTTCAGTTATGGCAACAAGTTTTCAGAGAGACATTCCAGCAGTATCACCGCCTGTCTGCTCGTCTCGTCAAGAGTCATGACGGAGCTGCGGCCCTCAGGTTGTGGCAGGAGTACCTCCTCCATGTCCAGTCATTCCTCTCTGGATCTATTCCAGAGGACTACCACAGTTTAACAGAACATCAGCATCTGTGTGAGGTATGAAGAAATAGTAGACGTGGAAGTGCACAATTGTGTTTCGTGTGCACAAATAGGTTATGTTTGTTTCTGCCGCTCTTGTATAAATCACGCCAGCAAACCATTAATTCCAGAAGTAAGGCACGTGGCTTCAGACAATTTGATTGAGGTCTGTAAACCTAATACTGCTGGGGTGATTCATTTTTGCCTGTACTATGGAAACAATAAACTATTCAAATTCACTTTGATGCCACTTTCACAAACCTTAAATAGGAAGCAAGATAAAAAGGAAAACAAACATTGAATAGATACCAAAACAGTTCTTACATGTCACTACAGCATTAACTTCTTATGTTTCATATATATGATAAAATGTTAATGTAAATGGTCTTAGGTCTCTGTGCCTTCGTACTGATAAGATGGCTCTCTTTACAGGTGCACCAAAATCTCCTAACAAGTCAGCAGTCTGTACTTCTGTCTAAAAGTGATGACCCAGATGGTAATTTGGGTAGAGGATTGGTCGAGTTGTCTGTGGCCGAACAGTTTAACTCCTTGACAAATCTGCACAATGAGACATTGGCACGGATCATGGAGCGCCACGGAGAGGTCAGAGAGCGCCTGACTTCCTGGGACCGTTACCGCCAGGATCAAGCACGTTTGCTATGCTGGTTACGCGATACTGAACGGGAGCGAGGCAGACTCCAGTTACGCTACATTCACGCCAGACGAGTTCCGAAAGTGCTTCGAAGGATAGAGGTCAGTTCACATACAAGACCCTGTACATTTACAGGAGAATATAGATCGAGTACATAGATGACTCTCTTCTGGGATGTTGCACTCTGTGATCTGGTAGTTCACTGATTATTTTACAGGTGGCTACTGCCTCCATCATCATTACCCTGACGATGAAGGCAGTAAGTACCTCTGAAATGTTGGTAAACTTATACTAGATTACACAGCACAACATACTTGAAGACAGAAGACAGTCGTCTTCATTCTCGGCACTGTTAGAACTGGACGTTTCACATAGATAACATATGTTGATCAGTTTGGTAAATTACTGTGATCTAGAAGGATCTTGTAGGTTCTTAGTTACACATATATATATATTTCATGTTATGGTATCCTCATTAAAAACAAATAATAAATGTGGGATGAATTTGGATTTTACGGTCTTTTTCTCGTTCCAACAGTTTCTATTGGATAAGGTTCCTAATGGTGAATCTCAAGCCGAAAGTCTTCAAGAGCAGCAAAGCAAATTGCTTAATTTTTGTGACGACGCCCTCGCAACTTCAATCCGTATGGAGCATGCTGCCATCACACAGAGAATCAGCAACTTGCAGGCAGGGCTGGAAACATGGAAGGGTTTCTTGGAAAGAGTAGCTTCGCTCACTTCTACATTTGAAGATCAAGTGAATCACATTGAAAATGTATTCAAAGAAATACATGCAGCTGTTACAGAATCTGATGTTCTTCCACTGTCTCGTACTGGCATGCAAAATAGACTGGAAAATCTTAGGGTGAGTCTTAAAGACTGCTTTCCGTGTCATGTAGGTTCTTGGCTCGACATACTATGGCACTGCTGCGGTGTTGGGAAATTTATATTAGAACTTTCTTTACTATTTACCAGTCAGTAATACTGGTAAGTCGTTTGCACAGATGTGAGAGACATTCCTTGGTGTGTTTGGTTACTGAAAACTGGGACGGATATTTAATTTAAATTGATCTGAATAGCCAGTTTCAGTACTCCTGTGTCATAGTAGTTATTTTTCTTACAGCTTATTAAAGAAAATCTCATTGCTGATTCTTGCGAAAGTAATTTAATTAAAATAACAAGGATCTAAAAGGTGTAGATGATGGATGCAAAGATTTATTATATCATATACTGACAAGTTTTCATAATTTTTATGATCTTTATGGTTTGTATGAATTTCAGCTTTTGCGGTCTCGTTTAGTTGAACTGACTAGGGATCTGGAGGAATTAGGAGTAACACAGGAACAACTAAAAGAATGTGTGAATCCAGTGGACATGAAAACAATGAATCAGAAAGTATGGATACTGTGGCAGGGTCAAGGAGATCTGGATCACCATCTTGCTGTTCTTTGTCACCAACTTGAAGAGAAGCTGGCAATGAGGACAATGTTCGATAACAGGTAAGGTTAAGGTTTGTTTGAATTCATCGTTCACTCAGTAAGTATGTAATGCCCTTTAGATGGTCTGTGATGACCATTCTTTGCCTGTGATGTCATCTTTCACAAGTCAGGTATTCATCTGGCGAAGTGTAAGAGGTTGTAGAAGGTGATCAGATAAGTTCAGGCATTCAAAAATAACGAAATTTGAGAAAATGATCAAAATATTTGAAAATATTGCAGTATTTGAGAGAAAATCTATGGAATTTTAAGTGAAAAACCAAAATAGTTATTGTCTCCTATGGGATTTGCATGGTTTTTAAGAACGGATACTGATATGGGACTTAACACGTCTGTATGTAAATATGTTTTTTTATCATATAAACAAATCTGGAGACATTTAATAGAGGAATGAACTTTTCTTATAGGCAGTCCAGGTTCCTTGTTTGGGTCTCTGATGTAGAGTTAAGGGTGGATCAAGGAAGTGCAGCGGGAGATGCTGAGGAGGTGCTGCGTCGGCTGGAAACTGAACTTCAATCTGAAATTTCACTGAAGAACCGAGAAGTTGACTGGCTCCTTCACACAGGATCAGAGCTGGCACAAGCGTGTACAGGAGAAACAGAGATTGAGGAGAGGAAGGAAATCGAAAGCAAAGTTCAGCAAGTTTGTGATGTTTGGGATCAATTGCAGAACCTGAGGAAGTCTAGAGCAAACAAACTTCATGATATCCTTCAGGTAAACTTGTTCATCAAACTTTCAAGTCTTAGACCATTCCCTGATTAAATACAAAACAAGTATGACAAAAGTGAAAGTAAAAGACAGCTCACGCTGATATCTACAAACAATATTCTACTCTAAAAAATAACTTTAGTTCTATATCTTTAAATTTGATGCTAAACTTTGGAAGTAAAACTTAAACTGTTCATCAGAAAGGAACTTTAAATACTTACCATTTATATTTATATTTTGCATAGGTTAGAAGTACATAACTACGTTTGTGAGCAGGAATTTTGCCTTCACATGGGAACATTGTTTCTTATCAGTAAACTGTATGTACAGGTTATCAACTTACATCACCTGGAAAGAAGTCATTGGTCCATGAAGCCGCCACATGAATTTGTTCATCAGATGTGTTTTACTTGATCTGAGGACAGTAATTTAATGAAGGGCCTTGCATACATTTGGCCATAATCAAATATTTTGAATCTATTTTGCTTAAATGCATCAAACATTGCTACTTTTATGTCCTAATAACATTGCATATTTCTCTTTTTATACCAGTAAAGTGGTTTTTATTTATCTAAGTTTAATTTTTGTTCAGGTATGTGAGTTGTAGGACTTAAGATGTATGTGAACCTGCATTTGCATGATCTTCATGACACATTTGATTAAAATTCACAATTTGTTTAAAAATGAATGGTAATTCTCTTTCTTCCCTTGAATTTTATTTTGTTGTATGAGATTTGCTCTGTATTTGGTAGGGAATGGTACTTGTATTAACATGTTGGGTATTCTAGGAACAGTTTCTTCTAAGATAATTTGTTACAATTTTCATGTACTTTGCAGACGATGTCACAGCTTGAAACTCGGATAGCAGAGTTGCGGGCATGGCTGTGTCAGGTGGAAGCTCAACTTATTAAACCACTTGTGTTTGAAGCCTGTTCTAAAGAAGTTGTTGAGTCAAGAATACAAGAACATGAGGTAAGTACTTTTCAGACATTTGTTTTCCTGTTTTAACTCTTCTAAATTTTAATAAAAGTTACATAAAGTCATGTGAACTATATTTGATGTCCTATTACTTGTTTCAGGAACTGCAGAAGACAATTGAAAAACAGAGTGGTCATATTGCAGATGTACTGAACCTTTGTGAATTATTGTTGAGTGACACTGAATCCTGTAAAACGTCTGTTAACACTGAGTCAATCACAGTGGCGACAGAAGCACTAGAGAAGAGGTCTGTATACTGTATGAGTTAGTGTTTATATTTATGATATGACATAGTCATTGAGGATGAAACGTGATTTCATTCTCCAGAACAACATAATTAAAATTTGGTTTATGTTCATTTAACTGGAAAGGATCTGAGAGATTTGATTTATAAGTAAAGTACAAGAGCCACATTAAAATTCTTTTATGAGTGATTTTGGAATGTGAATATCAAGCTAGTTACAATGTATAATCTTTAAATCGTACATCTGTGTTTTAAACTTCAAACTGATTCCTTTATTCACTTGTGGCAAAATCAAGCCGAACAGTAGAATTTTATCTTTTTTGCTGTATTATAGGTGGAAGAACGTGTGTGGACTGGCAGCAGAAAAGAGGCGTCGAATTCTTGCCATTTGGACACTTCTTCAAGACCTTCTCAAACAGTGCCAAGAACATCAAGTGTGGTTAGATTATCAGGAACAAGTTCTCAAGGACATTGACAGCAGAAGAGAACAAAAGTCACAAGAAGAGATCCAAGATCTGATATCAAAAGTTGAGGTGAGAATATATGGTTTTGTTCTCTTTAAAATGTCCATTTAACATGCGGCACAAATCCATGATGCATTGCTACATTGATTTTGCTTACGTGCTCGTTTCCTCGCTCCCTCAGTACCTTGAGGCAAATTCCAGGATGCCAAATTAAATTACATTACTTTATTTGTTCATCCTCCATTTCATCTTACCATTTGTGTATCCTTTGTATATTCTATGATAAGTATGCCTGCAGTGAATGAACTTCATAAGGAATAGTAAACTTACTTTGTCTTCGTAGGCCTCATTGAAAGACATCGAGTCTCGTGGTCCAGCGCTCCAAATAGTGGATCAGACATACACAAAACTTGTAAAGGATAGCGGACTGGAATTGGAGAACCTGCAACAGCTAACATCTGCCATCCGTTCGATGTTGCTTCGTTGGCACCAGCTGACTCCGACTGCTGTTGCCATCATTCAGAAACTTCATGAGGAATTACAGGTGTATCGTGACTTTGTGACAGCTCATGGGAAAGCCATCGTGAGTCTTACACAAGTAGATGTTCGGCTGACGCAAATCCAGCATTTGGCTACTCCAGAACAAGTTGCAATGCCTAGGGAACGTTTACAGGAAATAGAGGTATGCTTCAGATATCTTTGTACATTTTTTCTAATACTAAAAGAGACAAAAACGTAAATTTAACTTATTTTAATGACTAATTTTAACTTTTCATTGTCTGTCGCTGTCAGGATGTATAATTGGTTTTTGCACATAAGGGTGATAACTTTTGAATGTTGTAGATGATTGAGAGTTTTAGAATATTCTTTCCATCCTCCACATCTGGAAAAGAGTACAAAAACAGAAGTTCATGGAAGTGATTGGGAAATGACTGGAAAGTCACCACTTCTAACTTATCATAAGATTTGAAGAGAAAATGTAGTTAAGTAGGGTAGAATCACACCAAATGTTTATGAGTTGAAGTACAAAGAGACAAATATGTTAAAGTAAAATTTGTGTAGATGAGAGAGATCTACCATATGGATCAGCATTTTTACTTCCTTAATTCTGTACTTGTTACTGATTTCTTGTTAATAAATATTGTCACCTCTTGTAATTGTGAATTTTTAAATGATGTTATTGCCACAGCAACTGGAGTTGGAGCTTGAAGCAAACAGTGGTCTGCTGCGGAATGCTGATGAACTGGGCCTTGTGGTAATGGAACGAAGCAGACCTGATGAAGTGCCAGCTATCCAAGAAATGATTGATGAGTATCAACTATTATGGAAAGACATTACGGCTCGGATTGTGATGTTAAAGGCCCGGTATCAAGATGAGGTTCAGAAAAAGGTTTGTTCTTTTAGCTAAAATCTTTAGTATTCAGTATACCTCATTCATTTAAGGTAAAACTGATTTCATCTATGGTAAATGAATCTGATAAAAATTATTAGGCTTTTTATTTTAGGTTTACAGACATTATGAAATGTACATGTAGTATTTTCAGCTTTTAATAGTACGTTTATTGCATTTTATTTTCTTATTATGTAATTTAATGGAGATTATAGGAAAACTGAATGTTTGCTCATGACTTTTATTCTGTTTGTGTTAATTCAGAATATGTTTCAGGTAGGGTAGACATTTAAATTGTGTACATTTTATCAATTTATATTTATAGCTTTAAAACTTTACATTTAATGTATGTTAGGTTAGGTTAGTAGAACTGCTAGGGATGGTTGTGGATGTGACACAGTTGATGGGATTCGAATGGGGTTCATTTGCAAGGAAAGATAATTTAGTGCAAAGAAAAGCTTTGCTTTTGATGTTTGACCACAGCAGGTTAATAAATTCTGTGCTTAGTGTTTGGTTCTGTGTCACTAATTGTAGAAAAATTAGAATTCTTACAGATTATTATTTTATAATGTTTATTATACAGATGGAGTGCTTGAGCAGTAAATATTTAAAATGTATATGTGAGAGCTCTTGTAATATCTATGAAACTCTTCTGTGGCCTTGTAAACAGGAATTGGATGAAGTGGATGAGTGTGTCCAGGTTGAGACACTGAAGTTTGAGCAGGACTCAGCAGTGCAAGTGGACACACTTCCTCCCCTGACGAAGCTTACGTCTCGGGACGCGTACTTGTACGAGCTCGAGACTGCCATCCAGGAATGTGCTGCAAACCTGGACTCTTTAGAAGATGCTCTTTCTTCTCCTGCCCCTCAGGAAGTCAGTACAGGTCACAGTTCTTCAACCCATATGGTAAGAATATGCTCATTTTGCTAATTCAGAAAATAATTAGTCTATCGAGATTTGAACCATTTCTCCAAAATGTAGAAGCTGGGGTATTTCAATAACTATACTGACTAGGCTATGGGCTGGATGACTGGGGTTCAATTCACAATGGCAGGATTTTTTCTTTGCTCTAGCTCTAGCACACGATTTCTAGTCCTTCAGATACTAGAGTTCTTTCCTCAGCAATAAAGAAGCCCAAAGCTGACCACTCACCTCCAGCTAATGCTGAGGTTAAGTGTGTGTGAAATAATCATTCTACTCTCCCATATGTCTGCATAGTATACTGGCTTAATTAAGCACCAGACTTTTTTTGTTTAACCATATCCAGATGAACTTTGTCCTTCCTATCTCACGTATTCTATCATATATTTACTGAGCCTCGGTGGAAGTAGAATGGCTGAATTGTGGAACTACCCACTTCTGAAATACCAGTACTGTTACTGTTGTGGAGTAAATGCCGTGCAGGATCTAGTACCTTCATTTCCAGTGACGTTTAGATTTGCTAGGAATGGTGCGAGGATGCGGATATTCTTGGTCTTGGCATAGTATTATTCCATTGTATTATATAATAATTATCTCATTTCCTGTCATATTTGTGGGTTTTTTGTGGTGTTGAAGTTTTGGGACTTCTCCAACATATGTCCTACTAGTTGGTTTATTTTTGGAATGTCGTGATTGCACAGTTGTAATAGTCATACTCTAAATTTATAAGCAGTTGATCATTCAGAAAATTAGATTGTTAGTAGAAAGTGTTTATAATGGGATTTGTGTTGTTACTGTAGTTTGAAAGGTCAGTTGTATTTTTGTAGGTTGTGATGCAATCTTCTATTCCAAAGATGGAGATGATTTCT
Organism: Zootermopsis nevadensis; assembly: GCF_977971745.1. Taxonomy (NCBI): domain Eukaryota; kingdom Metazoa; phylum Arthropoda; class Insecta; order Blattodea; family Termopsidae; genus Zootermopsis; species Zootermopsis nevadensis. Next base: position 4,335,581 of record NW_028259143.1, read on the forward strand.
TCTCTTCAGGGTAGAAGTTATTGAAGATGGAGAAAATATGTTCCCAAAAATGCCTACGTCATAACCTAGAAAACCACACTTGACATATTCATGATTGCAGTTTTGTGTCTTGTATTTGTATTAATGGAGACATCATAAAATGTAATAATGTATGCAAGTCTTTGTTCAGTCACAAAATCTTTTATGTATAGCATCAGACATTTTGCTACATCGCAGTATAGTACACCAGTTCTCCAAAATTCCTTGTCCTCCAAATCTAAATCTTGTGTTTAAAAGTATGGTATGTAAATTGCTAATGCAGTAAATAGAGAAGATTGCCCAGGGTAGCAATTCATGCTGATTTTGGTTAAGTATCTGAACTGAAAGTAGTTGTACAACTCATGCCCCACTGAACTGGGATAATTTTGTCTGAAAATGAAAATTCTGCATAATGCAACCCATTTAAAATTTTTATTGTCATGATTCTAGTTGGACTGGATATACCAGATGAAGTGATGCTCTACAGATTATGCTAACTCATGTTATTTAGTTGTAATGTTTCAGAACATTACAACTAAATAACTTGGATTTTTAACAATTTTAAGGATTAATACTGATGTTTCTTTTGCAGTCCAAGTTGATGGCCACATGTCAGTCATCAGTAGAACTTATCAATCATTTGAGTATGTTGTTGATTGAAGAAAGTCACGTATCTGAAGAATATGCCCGAGCAAGAGAAGTACGTGATCTTTCAGCACGGTATGAGCAGCTCTTATCACAAGCACGAGCCAGGGAACAACGTATGCGAGAAGCAAGGTTTGTGATTTTGAGTCACTGTTTTATGTATATGTTGCTTGTTCTTTGCAAAGCCTCTGTATTTGCCTGTGTAATTGCTAAAATTGAATATGATTACTAAAATTTATTCCTGTTACAACTACAAGTATCTCTTTAAATCTAATAATTTTTCCTCCTGTAATTTACATGGATTTTCTTCCTTTTCTGAGTGCGATTAACAATCTATAAATATCAAGTAACTACAAAATAATTTCTAATATCTAAATTCTGCTAGTAATTTTCGTATATTTCCCTTCATTTCAAATGACCTTTCACTGTCATTACAGGGCAACTTCCTGTATAAAAGGAGACATTAATTATGCTAGTTCATTATTATCTTGTCACATTAATAAATTTCAAACTTTAAACTGAGTTATCACTAAAATATATTTGAGGAATTATATTCCTGTTTAATTAATCTGTTGTCACCTAGTCTTGCTTCAATATGTTGCCAATTAATACACATTTTGTAGTTACTCTTAAAGTATAAGCTAATGTAAGTTGCTAGTTTGTGTTTTGGTGTTGGATCTTTAATGCCTCTGATTTCTTTCTTCTGCTTGGTTTTTTCAAGTAAACATGCCTTTTGTCCACAGGTCTTCCATTGCTGAAGCTTACTATTTTATCTGTGAACAGTTAAGTGACCATATTTTTTTACTAATTTATGTTTTAACTTATTGCAAGTAAAATCTGAAGTTAAGAGTTTAGCCCTCTCCACTTAATCTGTTGGCCGGGCATGTTGTTTTCCGCTCACCCCAGTCTAGTCCTGAGGTCAAGAATGAGTAGGAGCTATACTTTCTCTCCTTCATGCACCTCCATGGCATGTATTATGGCAACTTTACTCGTCTGTTAGGGAAGTTCTGATATTATAGATTCTTATTGTAGGAATATCAAATTAATATCATTTTAAATTCAAGCTTTCAGAGAAGTTACAGCAAAAGTTTGAGAGGGAAGGGTTAAACATTTATCTAATTGATTGGACTTCAATAATTGTAACTTCTAATTGTGTATTTTCTTGTGCAAATACAATAATCATCGTAGACATTTTTGTAATTTGGGTGTACAAAATAACAACAATATGTAGTGAAGGACTGCAAATTAAAGTAGGTAGGTAGACTAAGATATTTACACAAGAGGTTTCTTTTTAATAAAACATATAATTTGGCACGTTGTGAGACCAAAAATATGCTTTGACAACAAAAAAGTCCAAGTATTTGGTACTTTGAATGTAATCATGTGAAAATAAGAATGTTTTTTTTCTTAGGTATGCGAGAAAGGGATTTCATTTTGTATACAAACATTTTATTACGAACCTGTTGCCACTGTATTTCCCATGCTTTAAAATTTGCATGATTTGAGATAATACAGACTTGTAAAAGGAGTGTTTTGTTATTATATTTCACTCAGGCTTTGGCAAGAAGGAATGGTATGGGGATATTTTTATCACTTTGTTAATAAAGTTTTCAAATGTTATTCATTTGGCAAGCAAGCCAATACAGATATTTCTGGCACACAGACCATAAAATAGGACAGACACGATTTGTTGTTTCAAGTGATGAGGTGTCCACTTGGAAAGGGTTTGAAGTGGGAGATTGAAGTGTACCTGAGGAAATATAACGCTTACTTAATTGTTAGGTATGTTACTATAAAGAATAATACATACTTTATGTATACAAGTTTGTTTCAAACATTGGCACTGTTTTGGTTCAGTTTTGTATTGGGAAGGTTACAACAAATATGGCTTTGTAGAACTGTAGATTAATGCAATTAGTAATCTTAACACAAAGGTTACTGAACTAAATTTTCAGTGTTTGTAACTTTGTTTCTTGTGCTTTACAGTGAGAGTGCAAGACTAACATGTCCTCTGTGCTCACATAAAAATTGGCAACAGCTGGACAATGATTTGTGGCGACTGGAGCAGTGGCTCCAGTTTGCTGAGGGAACCCAGAGTGGCCAGACTGCCCCACCCACAAACATAGAACAGCTGGAGGACACTATTCAGGATCATAGGGTAGGTGGTGATCCTTTAGCTTCAGAACTTTTTTAAAGTAGGTACTTCGACCCAAAGTCAAACATTATTTATAACATTTCTCAAGACACATATTAGTACATGATAAAATGTATGTCTTATTAAGATGTACAATATATATTTTAAACATTTTTTTTATATTTCATATGTAATGAAATAGTTACTTTTTTTGAGGATGCTGTTTCACTTGTTCTGTTACAGGACACACTGTGATAGAATGAGATAGGAAAGAGTTCTTGCTTTGGAGAGGGTTCAGTAGTGGTAGGCAAAAATAGAAGTAATTTATTTCAGTTGCACAGAGAATTTCTTAGGTTGTTTTGGTATTTCTTAATCATGAAAAGGAAAGAACTTTGGTAAGTACTTTTTTCCTATTGTATCTATCCCCATAATAATAGGGTTTTATGTTGTTATGAACAGGAGTTTTTCATGGACTTGGAGAGTCACAGGAATATTGTTGTCGCGCTGAATATCGTTGGAACACATCTAGCCGATCACACTGAAGATGTGGAACGAGCAGGACAACTCCGAACAAGACTTGTGACAACAAACAGTCGGTGGGATGCAGTGTGTCGTGCAGCAGCTGCCTGGCAAACCCAACTACAAACTGCGCTTATGGAGGTAAGAAGGCTATTGTCTATTTTGGAAAAGTTATGTGAGCACAATTCCTGCATTGCAATTAATTGGATAGTTTAAGTGAGATGAGTGATTACTGTACCCAAGGTTTGAAAGAAATGTTGATGAACAAAGATAATTCGGTGTTTTACTGTGTCATTGTGCTTCTTGCATGTGCACTTCCATATCAAGATACATTTCTACCCCACATTGTCAGTTATTTAGGATGTTTAAGATGGAAGTGGCATTTACATTTTTCCAGTGATGAATTTTATGAGTAGACGAATGCAGTTGAATTTGATGTCATGCACACAAAAAAATGTTTTTTTAACAGATGCAAGTTCCTTTTGCTGTGGATTTTAACATTTTGCTCCTATTAACACAGTTGAATATAGTAAAATTATAAGGTGTTTGTCCCTTCTAATGTTGTCAAATGCAGTGAAATCTTTATTTAAAATTTAAATACTCCAAAAATAACTGAGCTGGTAACATCACACACTATTGTTTTTAATTGAGGCAAAGGGTTGAAAGATCATGTAGGGGCATATATCCAGTGTAGGTTTTGCTCTTATGCACTCCTAAAAGTGATGTATATACTTTGAGGAAATTAAGTATACATAGGGAAAGGCAGGAATTTAAAGTAACTATCTTTGGTTAATGTTGGTCAGTTACGTTGTTGTTTGTTTCCCCTATTCATTCTTCTCTTATATGTTTCTTTTTAATTCTTCCTTTAGAATCATGAATTCCACCAGATAATTGAGGAATTAGTGGCATGGCTTGAAAAGACAGAAAATGTGATTAGGCAAGCAGAACCTGTTGATCTTGCAGATGAAATAGAAGTTATAGAAGCGAAGTATAATAAATTCCGGGTAAGTACTCGTAGTTGTATGCTCCTGATTGCTGTGTTTATTAGAACATAAAGCATTTTAAAAATTATTTTCCAGTGCATTGCAGACAATTTTGAAACCCTCTTTATCTCACTTCATGTTTTTTCTTTAAACAATATAACATCATAAAATTGGAGGAAATTTTTATTACTTGAATACTGTTGGGTATTATAGAATTTAAAGCCATTTCATTTTTAACACTGATGATGATGATGATGATGCTAACAGGAATTGAGAAGTGATTTGGAACGATGTGAGCCAAGAGTCATGTCCCTCCAAGAGGCAGCTGATCAACTTCTCAGAAAATCTGAAGGTCCTGAAGGTGCTAGTAGTACTTGGTCTCGTCTGACAGACCTGCGACTGAAGCTGCAGTCTCTGCGTCGCCTTACTGGTGTCTACATCCTGAAGTTAGGTGCAGTTCTGGGTCGGAATACGTCTGAACTGGGGATGTCAATAGCAACAGCAGCTACCAGTGGACGCAGCACAGCTGCTACTTCCCTTATGAGTCTTTCACAAGAGGTGAGTATAGATCTGGTACATTTTAATGAGATGTGTACACAGTATAGTATTAAAATAACTTCCGTATATGAATATACTATCTTGAAACTGAAAGTCTTTATTATAAATCAGGTAGTGTTAAAAGCACCCACTGGTGAATTTGTGTATTTTAGGGATCCAGAAGTTTCGAACTTGTAAGTTAAAAGGTGATTCATTATATTTTACCACATAAATTTCATGTACCAAGTTACAGTAATTCATCAAACAAAAGTGCCTGATGTGGCTGTCATTTTTTTAAGAATTGAATAACTGTTGTGTTTTCAATTTCTTCACAGCTTTTCTGTGTATATTTTCATTATTAAGCCACAATTAATTATTAATTGTTATACTAAGTACTTTTTCTCTCCTTTTGATAACACATATTGATAGTAATATTTACTGTTATTCATTTTATTTGATGTACACATCACACTTTTGGTAAAATAGTGCGCTTACAATAAAGAGCCATGTGAGACACAGGTGACGGTCTAATCTTTTAACTCTTTCATCCATAATTTGTGTTGGTACAAAATGCCTAGTTTGAAGATATTTTCGCAATTTTATTTTTTTCCTTATATTTAATATAGGCAAAATCTCTTGCAAATCAACAGATGTCCTTGTACCCTCCTAGTAAAATTATTGTTGCATAAATGCAAGATCCAAAAGGCCATGAAGTTCGAATACTCGATAGTACATTTTCCACGAAGACTTGCTGCAAGCATGTGTCCTTCACATTATTGCAAGCTCTGCAGTAAAATATTTAATCTGCTTTATGAATCAAATGCCACATTCATGTTTTGTATTTGACCTTTTGCTTTTGTAATTATGTATTTACTGCATCTGTTGCATTTTCTGTATTTATTTAACTGGTATTTTGTTTCTGTTGTTTAATATTCCGATACAAATTCTTTAACCCATCAAAATGAATTCTTCTCAGGCTATAAGTCATGTAAGGTAGTTTAATGGAAGACAAGGATGAAGATGGTTCTCAGAATGTTGGTGTTTTCTCCATTAAACCACCTTACATGGCTGATAGCCATGAAAGCTTCGGATCATATGTCTTTGACCCATCATTATTATAAATAGTAGTTTTGAAATGTTTCATATCATGTTCAGTGATTAAATAGTTTTTATCACAAAGATACAGTGTTTAAATCCTGAATATCTTCTTGTGATTTCTCCGTTTGTTTTATAGTGTGTGGTACAGATTAATGTTTGGTTAAATATTTATTCTTTTCTGCATGTAATTCTGCTGAAGTGATTTATCAGTGTAATGTATAGAGATTGAGTAGAATTTCTATTAATCCACAAAATGCAGAGCACATTTCTGTAGATTAAACAGTGGTTGCATAGTGTCTATAGAGATTTGAATTTTTGTAGTTTTGTTTGTGTATTTTGATGGCACAGCCAGTATTTGATTTCTCATTCCCTCTTCCTCATCCTTTGTCCTCAGCTTCTGGATCAAGCTGCTCCTGGCCAGTTCGAAGGATCGGTCCATTCTGAAAAACAGCACACAAAGTAAATATTTCTTTACTACTTTAATTTTCAGTTTATTTGGTATTCCAGTTTTTTGTAAAGAGCATGGGCTGATTGGGAAGTTGTAAGTACTTCACAGCACAGCATCCATATTTTTACGTGGTATGGCATTTCAGCTTCAGTAATTTTGTTCACACTTTTAACTGCTTCAACAGAATAGTTTCAATTTAGTGTAGTGTAGTATATTCAACTATTGAAGCTTTTAACATGTTTGAACCCCCAAGGAAAATTGAAAAGGGAAGTGGATCAACAGTTTGCTGTTCATTTGCATTAATTTTTCTTCTGTTTAAAATATTTCCACCAAATGAAAGAATATTATTTAGATGACCACTGGCTCCAAAGGATTAAGAACTACTATGCAGTTTTTACATTCTAATTTTTAATTAAATTGTAATTTCATTTTAATTCAGCAACCTTGTGTTGTTTAGTGACAGCAGGGGCAACGAGCCAGACGATGTCGATACAACTGTCCTGGCTCGAGGTTATCGGTTCCTAGGGCGAGTGGTTCGAGCATCACTACCCATTCAGGCACTCATGTTACTACTTCTGGGAGTGGCAGCCCTTGTTCCGACAGGGGAAGAAGATTATTCTTGCATTCTGAGCAACAACTTTGCTCGCAGCCTCGAGCCTATGTTACGGTATCCCAATGGACCACCTCCTACATAAATATGAGCAGTTTCAGTATTTATGATTACAGTAACCAGTTGAGTAGAATGTATATTTGTCAAAAATCTCAGGCATTTTTAAATAAAGTTCCTGCCAGGAATCAGTCTCCTCACATTAACAAATCCCAGCAAGAACTTTGGTCTCAGTGGAGGTCGGTCACATACACAACAAAATTTGAGAGATTATATTAGTTCCAAGCAGCAAAGGCATGAAAACAGACAAAATATTGTAAAGTACACCAAGAGAAATGTTTCCTCTGTTTCATTACGAAAATGACTGCAAATCAATCTTTAAAAAATTATTCTATTGCTAGGTGTTACATCATCATCTCATATACTGTGTCCTTTTCTTTGAACCAAGAATGCAGTGTAGTAGATGATGTAATCGATCTCAAGGTTTTTCAACAAATGAACTGTCATGTCTGTAGTTTGGAAATTTCTGGCCTTTGTTGAAAAACATTAAACTATTTTTTTAGGAGTATTTAACATGAGCAGGATAAATTGAAAATGAAGCAAAGCTTATTGTCTCTATGATAAAACTTCTGCTTGCTTTTACAACAGAATGTATGACATGTATCATTATTAAGAAAATTATATAAAGAATGGTTTGTATGGAATAAATAAGCACATTGAATCAATTATGAAAAAGTACTTAATCACTGACTTGAAATGGTTGTGTTGACGAAGGGAATGAATGAGAAACTTGCGATTGAAATATACCATTTCTTGTATGCATTTATGTTATGAGATTTCCAATAAGTTTATAAACTTGTTTTTATTATGTATCTTATCTTTAGCAGCCATAAAGTTTTCCAAGAAAATGAATATATATATCCAATTTATGAATATGGTATGGATGCTCATTTATTCAAAACGAGTGAAGAGCGACCATGAGTGATATTGTATAAAATGCTAATGTGCAGTATGTAGGTAGGAAGTATGTACATATGACACACTGAAAAAAAAGACTCATAAAGATTTTTTAAGTATAATGTATAGATTGAGAGATGGTGAAATTTCTTCTTTTAATAATAACTTGTCTGTATATCAGGGGAAATTGTGAAACAGGTTTAAATTTTTTTAAACTTTATATAAAGAGATGGAGTGTATGGTTGCAGATGGGTTTTTAATCCAACATACCAGATTTAAAATCTCTTGAAGGCCAGAGGAGTGGAACACTCTGTTCTTTAAGGGACTTGTGATGCCTGGTTTTTGGAAATAACTGTTGTTTAACCTCGTATAGTCAGTTACAAGCTAACGTCCCATGGAAGCTCTCCAGCATGGGATGTGTCAGGCTTGTTGCTGTATGAGAAACTAAAAGTGAAATCAGTAATCAAAGTCAGGCTGATTGGAAAGTCCACTTTACATAATATTATTTCTCTGTTGAATATAAGTATTTTTATGTTTTAACTGAAGTTTATGACGCTGTTGTTTATGTTATGCAGGAAAGTGAAAAATTTCCTGATTTCGAAATGGTGCTATGAATAGCTTAAGTACACTTCTTTCTCAAGATGCCCTAAATTTAAAATGTGGGCTTGCATGATTATTAAATAAGGTATAAGGTACTAGAAGTCATGCAAATATATAAAATAAAGTAATTTGCCAATGGAAAAGGTGGTATATATTAAAAATATCAAATGAACGATTCTAGCATTTATGCTTGTTCATAATCTTACTCAAAAGCAGAAACATAGTTGAAGTACACTGTTCTGTTTGTTGAAATCAAATATTAAAAGCCAATCTGTCATGTTTGTCTCCTTTCAGAGTTGATGGACTGTTACTTTAACCACAATCATATAATACCTGTCAATGTTTTAATATTATAATGCATATTAATCTTTCTTTATTCTCTAATTAGTTCTCTATTCAGCCGAAGGCCTCGGAACAGCTTCATTCTTAATACCATATTTGGTACATTCAGGAGGAAGCTGTAGTTAATGCCTAACCTGAATTTAAAAGAAATGCTGTTCCCAGACCATGTCATTTCTTAGCTTTATTATATAATTATCTGCTTTATACCTGTGGCATCTTGTAGTTGTATTTTTATAAAGAAAGAGCTTAGCAGGTGTGTGGTATTTACATTTCAAGGAATAAATACATTGAATTTGAAGTGGTATTATTGCTGCCTTTCCTTTCCAGTCCTGGAAATAGTACCGAGGACAATATTTCGGGGTTGTGGCCGTCATTCCTGCAATCTCCTCATAAAATAAAACATTAGTGCTTGTGACATTTTTCTGTCAGTTTCTGAGCTACAAGATTTTCCCTTTGCTGCCATCTATGGGAAGCATATAAAATTATTTCCAGAAAACAAAATTGTTACAACCAATGTATCAGATGGTGGAAAGTTTACTTAATGTTGGCAATCTGTTCTTTATAACATTAAGCTATTAGCTATGTTCATGTCTACATCAAACATAGAAATGTAAGTTTTTTGCATTTGTGTATTAATTTAAACATGCATACAATTTGTCTGACCACCAGGCAGTGAAGTTATATCACAAAATATTATTTTGTTCTATGTAGTCTGTCTTATTACACATTTTTTATAGAAATGACCAGAATAAAACAAATGTATTCTAAAGATATCCCTTAATCTATTTCAGGGTTGTACAAAAGGGTTGTTTTTTAAGAATTTTAAAAAAGTATCTTATATTTTATCATGCCAGCAAAAAGCAACCAAAAAACAATCTAATTCTTGTGAAGGTCTGCATGGTAAACTTACAATAAACGTTGTCAAGCTATTTTGGTTTAGTCTGTTTTATTTTTAAAAGCCACTTTAAATAAGGGCCTGAGTTTTGTGTACATCTCTCTGAGTTCCATGATAGAAGTGCCATGTTTGTAGTTGCCAAGGTAACATATTTATTTATTGATTTATGTTAAGAGGTATTTGAACAGATATTGTCTTTATACTCTATTCAGGATCATTGTTTATTTGAAAATGGGCCTGATGATTTTGTGAATTGTTTAAGATGAGTACCAGAACTACAATAACTAATACATCTACATTGAGCACTCCAAGATCCTCTTCTCATTCTGAAGAAGAGGTTTCTATAGTGGGTTTGTAGCTTTTATGGATTTATATGGTTTGTATGAAAGTGCAATAAGTGATTTAAATATTTTATAATCCTGTTTGCTGTAAAAATTACAATATACAAGACTATAATTTTACCTTTTGTTTTGTATGAGTGTATTAAGGGAAAACAAAATTGAGGTTGTTTGAGAACATGGTACTTTGGGGAATATTTGGACCTATGAGGGAAGAATTAGCAGGAGGGTGGAGAAAACTCCATAATATGTACTTATCACAAAATAATATGATGATGGTTAAATGAAGGCTGAGATTGGGATTGGCAGGACATGTAATGCACGTGGGGAAAACTAGAGTTGCATACAAAAATTATGATGGAAAGCTCAAAGAAATAAACCACTTGGAAGACATAGGCATAGATTGAAGGATAATATTAAAATGTATCTCATGGAATTTGTGTTGTAGGGTGTGGACTAGATTAATTTGGCTTTGGATAGGGACTGGTGATAGGGTTCCATAAAAGACAGAATTGAATATTTCAGTTGATGCAGAAGCTGAAGCAGAGGAACCTGCTGTGCCATTCTATACAGATGAACAGTTAGAATTATTGGTAAGTTAGTTTCACAGTACAGAATCTTATATTTAATGTACAGTTTCTGAGTGAGGACATTCTTTATTTTATTTTTCTCTTCTTTTTCAGGTGAGGGAAGTCAAACATTATGCTACTCTGACTGATGTTCAGAATGATGTCTGGAATGTGAATGTAGAGAATGTTATCAAAGACTATTTCTTGAGCAAGTCTGCTTGGGTACTAAGCATTTATCCTGATGACATTACATTAGCAGCAGAATTAGGGCCTCCAACAGTCCCTGTTAAATATTTGATATACTTCATGAAGGATCCTACTGATGTTATAACACCAGAGAATTTCTGTGAATTTGTTACATTTGGGACAGCAACTGATAGCATTGAAGGGGCAATGCTTGATGTTCTACAATATGTCTATTCCCCAAGATACTTCATGAATACATCATGGCCTAATGGTATCCTTTATGTGTGATCAGTTTTTGTAATGACTTCAATAATGAGGACAAATTTAGAGTGTTTAATGGTATTTGACTGTTGCCCATTTGGGTTTAAGAAAAGACTGTTTCTATTATAACACCATCATTGCAACAAATGTGGGATGATGCATGCCATCCAGATGTATTACAAGTCTGCAAGATAAAAATGTTAAAGATGGCTTCTTATACTCTGCCTTTAAAAACTTGTTCATTTGTACACATTACCAAACCAGCATCTTTTATAAGAAATGTAACTGCATTACAGACCAGTGTGAGAAAGCAGACATGGAAAACTTTGTACAGGTGGCATTACTGGAAGTAAATTCATATAAGACCTACACTTGCTTAAAGCTGGTTAGACTGCAGTATAAAAAATAAACATTTTATCCATTTATTACAAGTATTAAGTTTTGTATGTCCCTCAGAGAGAATAACAGAGACTGAAGGGGATATTTAATTTTACTACAGTGTTCAGGTATTATTTTAATACTATTATAATATGACACATCAGAGGTGACAGGAATGAACTTTTTTGTATTAAACAGTAATACAGTTTATTGGAGCATTATCTTTGCAAATCATATTGAAAATACTAATGGTATAAAATGTATTTATAGCGTGAATTAAATGTGAAACATTTTCAGTGACTGAAGTCAGATTCCTGTCGAACACACCAACACAAAACCACCTGACTCCATACTCATGCCAAATGCAGACTCTTCCATACCCCACCATAGTCTAATTTGCATGTCTTGCTACCAGAGATGCTACTGTCAGAACATATTTTAATTAATTTCTTCTGCATTGTGTGAATGGTGCACTTGCACATTCAAGCGTGATGAACAGTGGTTATTATATTAGGAGTAGATATCTGTAGAAATTTGAATAAGGTTACTGACTGTCTTCATTTGTCAGTTTTGAATTCATACAATTTCAATAAAGTTGAAAGATTGAAATGGCTGTAAATGGAAGATGAAACAGCTACAGAAAAATTGAGTTGCAGTGGTACTCATAACAACAGGTGACTTAATACTATAACTTTATAAAGAGTAATAATCGTAGCGTCTTTCAAACAAGAATGATATTTCTTTAACTAACATTCAGATGTAAAACATGAGTTTTCTATAAATTTGCATGACTTTCTTTCCTTCTATATTGATACACACTACAGATTACGAGGCTCAACCGTCATGTATGTTCCTCAAGAAAGTTTGAGTTTAAGTGTTGAAGAAGCTAGTAAAGACAAGAATTTGGTGAGGAGATTGGAAGGTAAAATCCACCATATATTAATTACTTCTGTTTATGACCTTATACATATGCAATTTTCACATGTGCAGAAGTTGGATAAAAAGCTGCTGCAATTTTGGTATGGCTGCACTGTGTTATAAATAGTAGTTTCATAATGATAGCTGAAGTCAATAAAATGGGTGTTATTGTACTCAGTTACTGGGAATTTATTTCCGGCATTAGCAGGGATTTTTTTTCTCTCTACGGAGTCCAAACTTGCCCCTTCCAGTGGATACTGGGATGTTTCCTTAAAGGTAAGATGTGAACTAATTCACTCCAAGGAACAGATTGCTTCTTAAGAATATGGTAGTACACTCATTTAGTTTAGAAATTTCCCTCTTTTTACAGAGTTCCAATCCTTTTTCTATAAGTTGGTTACCAAGTGGTCTCTTCAGGTTTCCTGACTAAAATCTTGTATGTGCTTATCATTTCATCCATGCTCTGTGCCCCACCCTTGGTTTGTGACCTTGATCATTCTAAAATGATAATAATGGTTTTGATATGTTGTAAGGTAGGTAATATTATAAATAACAACAACTTCATAACAAAGATGGCTGTCTTCTGGGATGAAAGTAGTAAGCTCCTCTGAAATGTATATTAATGTGTACCAGACTACATGATGCTACATTCCAGAAGGCAGCCATCTTCATACCCATCACTATGAGAATCTCATATTTCTCAAAATTTCATAATAATTATTGGTGTCCTTCTGTAAATTAATTAATGGGATTACAGGTGTAACTGTTTACTGGATTCGGCAAATAAGAGCTGCACTGAGTGATAAGGAATGGCTTACTTATGCAGAAGGATTATGCCCTTTTGATGAATATGAGTTGTGGACATACAGATGTAAGTTATAGAAGTGCAGAGTCTTAATAATTACTAATTCAGAATGTAATTTTAAAATATAATCGTGAAAATTTTGATTTTAGTTAACAGCTGTACTGAAGATGTAACTGGCATGTTCCTTTGAAATGATATGCAACCAGAAAACCACACAACACATGCTAGAAGACCACAGACTAAATTGTGCAGAAATTAGTACATTATTTTTTAACTTAGTTTTCTTGTGATTTGGTAAGAGTAATATTTGTGCAATGTGAGTTGTAGAGAGAGAGAGAGTTAACTTTATTTAAATGTGAAATAAATGGTCTATATTGTACAATGTATATGTATTTGGATATTTTCCAGATAAAAATTTAGTTGGTTTAGATGTTCAACTGCAAGACAAATCATTAAACCACATATGTGATATTTTGCTGATGAATCAATCAACTTACATATGTCAGTTTCTTAGTCTTGCTGAAGAAATTAAAGTAAGTAAATGATATGAGCATATTGAGTGTTGTTATATGGATAATACTTTTAAACCTGAATATTTATGCCATATTTGAATTTCAGGAAGAGATACATGAAGCAAAGTCAAACATTGACTTCTTGCAGATTTTAAAGGATCCTTGTGATGAACTGGATAAAACTATTTCACCTGCTGATATTCCTAAGATTATACCGACATTATTACAAAATATTAGAGTAATTTGGATAAACTCACCATATTATAATACAAGGTAAAAAGTAATGTATTTATTTGTAAATATTTTGATGATATATGAGCCAACATTCTATTCAGGTTTAAATGCAGAATACAGTATTATTCTTTTACAAGTTTTTGGCTTTGCCATAATCCTATCCTGTCCAAAATGTAAGAAACTAAAAATAAAGGTTGTATTGAATCCTATTGTAGCTGAAAATATTCTAAACTTCTGGATTTCATCTATTGTTTAGTATTTTAAAACAAGACCACTACATTTTAGGAGCTTGCTCTGCTCCTGTCTTGAGGTGACAATATCTGTTTGTGTTGGGTCCTATAAAAGGGAATGGGATTAGCCTCAGACTAAGACTTTATGAGGTTACTTTGAACTACTTGTTTAATTTCCTATTACTATTTTTCTTTCAGGGAAAAGTTGTCTGCACTTTGTCGATTAATTAGCAACCAAGTCATCTTGCAGTGTACTAGGGCTGTGAATCTTGAATGTGTCTTTCAGGGAAATACAAGGGCAGGCATTAAGATATTTGAAAATATAACTGAATGTTGTTTGAAATACAGGCTTCAATACAATGAGGTATGATTCACACTGAATGACTCTTTGTTGCATCTTATGACTTAGTTCTGCAGTTTTACTTGTTTATTTGTTGATTTATTTAATAATGCTTTGCATACTACATAGATTATGTAGCAAATTATGTTTAACAGCACATGATTGTGAGTGATAAACTGGAAAGGGAGTGGAAAATGATGGTGTGTTATATTTTAAGGTGCTTCTTAGCATTTTCCTGCATGTAAAATGGAAAAGCATGAACTTATTTATCAAAATAGACAGTCTGCTGACCAAGGCTGAAAACAGGGACCTTCTGAGTACAAATCAGAACTATCATCATTTGGCGTGCCTATGTCTTCTGTGATTTATAATGGTTGCCATTTGTTATTGTTAAGAAAGAGAATGTAATTTATGCTTGTATACTTCTAAACCATCTATGTAGAATTGAGAATAGTGTGAAAATACACTTGAATTTAGAGAACTCCTATTGAAATACTCTGAATGAAAGGTTGGACCCAATAATCTTTGGCATTTATCTGGAGAAACAGGAAAAAACCATGGAAGATCTCATTTCCTCAGTCAGTATTTGAATCAACTGCCCTTTTTTAGTATTTCAGTTCTTTTAGCTGCCATTTATATAACACTTCACCACCTTTCACTTCTTTGCATTTGTGGAACCTGTTTTAATAGAGCTTTTGTCATTACAGATTGCAGAAACCCACTCAAAGTCTTCGCATATTCCATGGGATATAGATAATGGTCCCATTTTTAACCAAATAGATTCATTTGTACAGAGATGCAAAGATATGATTGAAATATGTGAAGCCATGATAATTTTTGGCAGGTATGTGTATAAGCATTCATGTATAAATATGCTGTAATAATGTGTATGTATGCTTTTCGGGGGGGAGGAATCTGTTTATTCATTTGGTTAAATTGTAGTATTGTGCACTATTACTATGAGGTACCTGTCCAGTTAGAAATGCAATTTTCACACTACAGAAAAGAAAACCCAAGAACTTCTACAATGTAGGCAGCTAAGTACACAGTCACAGTTAAATTTCTGAAGGGACCTGTTATTAAAGTTAACAAAGAAAGCTTTTTGGAGAATAAAGATAAATCAACTAGGGCTTCAGAATTTGAACTTTGAAAGGGATGATTTCAGTTCTGAACTTAAGGAGAGTATCACATATTAATATTTCAGACACACCTAATTTTAGTGTATGTATTTGGTATTATAGGATGGATGAAACAGAGAATGTTTCAAAACCCCACTTTGGAGGAACAAGAAGAGAAGATTTTGAAAATATATGTGAGAATGTAGAGAGGTCATTTGCAGAAAATTTGCAAGCTATTAGAGATGTCCAACAGAATATCTTAGATGTGAAAGCTTCTTCATGGTGTGATGCTATTATAAAGTAAGACATCAGATGGGATATTCTTATTTAAAGTAATGTAACAGATAGAAATTAATTATTGCTCATGTTTTAACATATTTTCTTACTTACTGGCATATCTACAGGCAACTGCAGTGTTTGCTGAAACTTTGGTTAATGCTCAACATTTTACATGGCTCACACCCAAAAGTAGAAGTTATATATATTTCAGCTTAATCATGGTTAATTTGGCTAGTGTATGCTGGCTTGGGTATCTAACTTACAAACAAATTTTAGGGGACTAAATTAATATACAAGCTAGCCAGCACGGTACTTATGCTGTGAATTTTGATGGTCTAATAAGTTTTGTGGTTACATTATTTATTACAGAATGACTGTTCAAATAGTAGACAAAAGAGTGAATTGCTGTGTGTAGAAAATTATACACATACTCCGACATGAAACTGTAATGTAGTATGCTTCTCATAATGTTAATTTATCTTTGTAAAAGGTTCCGAGGCCAGATGAAAGATATTGAGGTGAAACTGAAAAATCTCATGGTATCTGTTTTTGAGCAAGTAGTGAACATAGAGGAGGGAGTTCTTGCTCTGCAAGCATTTTACCATTATTCTAAAAGAGATGCTTTGCACCCTTTGTATGTCTGCAAAACTGTTGCTGTGAGTTATCTTACATATTGTTTATCTCTCTTCATACAGTATGCTTATCAGCACATGCTCTAGATCATTTTACATTGCACCGCAGAATGTATTAACAAGCACTCACCTTCAGTTGTCTACTTTTATAGATACAACTGTTTCATTTTTGAAAAAGCTGAAAAGGGGTAATTAATTTGGAAAGAAAACTCAAAAGCAAGTCTGAGCAATGCTTATATAGTGCCTGAAACCTTTTCATTTTAGAGGTGTGAGCTTTACAGTTTTTTCCTCTCATAAAGTCAACAAGAAATGTGTCTCACCAACTACTCCCTGATTTTTCTGAAAACCAAACCTCATCAGTTTGAGACTCTTTTGTGTCATATCCTCGAACTGGTGAGCCATTTATGCTTGTGGGAAATTGGGAAATATTTGTGTGATAGTTGTGAAATAATGAATTGTAGGTACTGCAATGGCAAGATATTTCAGTCTTAAATGTATTGTAGTTTCTTTTTATTAAATTTTATGTTCAATAAGGGACGGAAAGAAAATAGGAAAATGATGAAAGTAGAGGAACAAAATCACTGATAAAGTGTTGTCTCGTGTGATCTGTTTGAGCCAATATATGAGAGAGTTTGAGGAACTTCACATAATATCTATGGATGTCCAAACTTAAGACTGTCCATGATCACTAGCAAATGTTTGACAAAAATTGTAGAGTACCTGATACTTTGTATTATATTTGGTGATTCAATGAGTTTAAACATTCTTTATTTAAGTTGAAAGTCATGAGTGGGAAACAAAACAATATACAGAACAAAGATGCTTATACTGACATGTATATTTAAAGAAAGCAGTTTTCAAAATCTGTCACTGGATGATTAAAAAAATTATGTATTTTTGTTCACTAGTTTTATTGCTTTAAAACAGTTGGTTGGATTGGTTTCACAGAGGAGTAAACATTGCACTTCATTATGTGTTTAATTCTGTCAATATTATCCATATTCTGACACATTGTTAATGCATCTGTTGACATTTGTTAATATCCTCAATAGGTGTATAAGCTCTTTAGTGAAGAGATTCAGTACACAAAGAAAGACTTGGTTAAAGAGAAAACTTCCTGTCCAGTAGGATTACCTCCTTTTGCTGGTCGAGCTTTAATGACACGCTTGAAGAAGAGACATTTTATGAGGTTAATGAAGGTAAGGTAGGTGATGTACAGTGGTAGCTGATTAATTTATTTCTGCAGGATCCATTGTTTTTATTATTGACTTGGACCAGGCTTTGAATAGCATCAATAGTTATAGAACAGATTTTAATTTGTATTTACAGTTGACTTGACAGAAGTTATGTTAACAAATTCATGAATTGATATCTTTTGCCAATCTCAGGTTAGAAATTAAGCACATCTATAATATTAAATAAGTAGACACTTTCTTTGTCAGATACTGGATGATGCTCAGTGGCTGCCTCCTTGTGGAATGGAACATGAAGTACATACACAGTATGAGAAACTCATGGAGTCAATGGAAAATATAGTGAGAGATGTATATCAGAAATGGAATGATAGTTTGGATGGAAATATGGATGCAAGACTAGACAGACCATTGATGGTTAAAAGCCATAGAAGACCTGGACTTTTGAAACCTAATCTTGACAGGTAAGTTGTGTATTGTTATGATGAAATTCTGAACTGTGGTCACAAACATGTTTTGTTTTATTTTGTATATTTATTGTATGAAATCATTCTCCATGTCAATTTCCCCATAGCCTATGTTTTCTAATTGCTGCTGGGATACCAAATTATATGATTTAGTGCATAAAGTGATCCATGCCAATGATGGTTATTGCTAGTTAACATTCATTATGTGTGATCATCCAGGTTTTTATCAACACACTGGCAATTTAGACTATTCAAAATACATGTATGATACTAATTTCAAACTTTAAAAAGTATATCAAAACTTATGTACATTGTTATTCAATAATTAACTGATTCAAATTTGCATCAGGTTTGATAGACTCAAAGTAGCTAACATGATCACTAATACTGACATTAAAAGTCACAGATTTAATTTTATTCTGCTATGACACCTAACTTGGCATAATACATTTTATTACCTTCAATATTAAATTGTGCTTAATGATTGCTATTTTTACAGGGTTATTCTAAATGTGTGTTGTGAAGCAAGGGAATGGGAGAGACTGAAATTTGGAGTCCCATCTGTTATCCAATCAGTATATAAGAAATGGGATATATTGAAATTGCTGTATGAGAGGGTTCTCACTGTTGTGTTGGATTATAACCACATCATAGAAGGTAAAATTAATTTGAACATAATTTCTTAGTGTGTGTTATAATTTGTGTACTGTAAATCTGAGACTAAAAGTATATTTATACATTATACACATAATGGTACACTTAGGAAGTTTCTGAAATTTGATGCATTTGGTTGCACGCCAATAACTGAAATGGATTCTGTTTACTTGTAGTTCATAGAATGGTGATGATTATTTTAATTTATAGTTTGTTACATATTGCTTTCAGCAGCTCAAATTATATAACATTTTTTGTAACCTGGGGAGGGTCCACATTGTGTTACATGCAAATCATTAAAATTTACACCACGCATGCAGTTACACTCAACAATTCAATTTCATCTCTTAAGTTTGATAAAAAGACTGAATGGGAGGCCTTAAACACTTCTCATAAATCATCCCATCTATGTTAGATGTTAGAAACTACTTTTCCAGGATATACTGCAGAATAATATTGATTATTAATATTAACCTGAGGCAGATGTTATGAAAATAATTTTCTTGTGAAGTGCTGTACCTTGATAATATCTTTAACAAAATTGACATACTTTTTTCCTTCCAATGTCAGCATTATCAGATGAAGAGACAGAATTGTTCAGGGAGTTGATCGAAGAATGTGATAAGAAAATAAACTGTGCATTGCTGGAACTTAAATGGAATACTGATGTCTCAGATGTGTATATATATGAATTCTCTATACGTACATCTCAGGTAAGAATAAAAGTTATTCTGATCTTAATTATAGTACTGTTTCTTATTTTACAGTGTATAACATCAACCTCTGTAACTACCACAGTATTATTAAATAAACTAGGGAAGTGACTGTTCTCTCACTCATTTCTGTTGCTTATGGTCTAGGTATGGAAGATATTACAGTTCCATTGAAATGGGAGAATAAGTGATGCAATCATCAGACTTCTGTAAAAAATTTTATTTAGCGAGCCATTTTGCCACTAACAGAAAATTAAACAGCATATTTTTAACTTAATGTCTGGCTAGTATATAACATTCAATTAATTTACACTATAGAAATTTAAAAATATTAAGACTTAATCAAAAGACAGATAAGTCAATGTCAAGACTTAATGAAATAAACATTTTAATACCCTTTTGTGATATTGTCAGTTTATTATGTGAAACCACAAACTATATATGCAATTAAAATTTAAAGAGGATCATGGTTTAAAGTTTACTTTGCATAGAATACCTAGTGCTTTTGGATAAAAAGGAAACTGGAAATTCATTCAGAGAGTGCAGTTACAGGGGAAGAGAAGTTAGGTGTTCAGTTTAGTTGATGGGATGACATAGTTCTTCATATAAATCAAAATTGGTGTATATCTTATTCTGACACATTTTCATAGTCAAATAAAACATCTTTCTATTGTAGTTACAAGACTTTGTGGATGATTTTAAGAAATCTAATCTGGAGATTGTAAGCATTTGTGAAGAAATATGTGACACATCATTCATTCATGTGGATAATAGTCATGTATATGAATTGAAGGAACTGGATTACCATTTGACTAAATGCAGGTGAGAAACTAACCTGGCCAATGAAGGTTAAATGCAGAAGCTATATTTTGTAAATATTTTATTACATATACTGTATGATTTGGAACAATGAATCATAAAATAATTGATCCAATTCATTGTATTCATGTATTGTAACAGATCTTTTAACATTCCCTAAAGTAAACATAATTGTATAACATTTATGGGTCAAGTTGACAAATGGATGTTGCTTTGCTCTTATAAAATTTAATGACACTTGGCATTCTAAATGTATGACTCTTTATGAAGCAGTACACAAAAATTGAGCTTCTGTAAGATCACTATTTCACAGATATTATTAATTTTTGGAAAGTATACACAAAAATAAAAATATCACATATGCTAGTTTTTTTATGTAATTATTAGCACTGCAGTATTTCTCAAAAGTGTAAATCTGTGGGAATACTCTTAGGGCATTTTTATTTTATTGTTGTTATAACCAATGTGAGTCCTTGTTTTAGTTGAAACTTACAACAAAATTACGTAATTTTCATAAGCTAGTAAAAATGGAGATTTATATAACATATTTATGACGTGTTGAAAGATGTAAGTATGAAACTCTGTACACATTACCACCTACAGAAGGACTTTCAAGAGTTTAATATTGAATTCAGTACTGCTGTTCCTCTGGACTTGATCCACTGCTTAGAATTCTAAAAGTTATACCACTTGAGTTAGATGTGCTTCCATATTCAGGCGACATTGCTTACTCTGTTGGTTCCGTTAGAAGGGACTAATGCCTGGACAGAAATATTGAATGTAACATGCCGATGTCAGAACCATTTAGAGTTATATTAATATTGAAGTTCAGGCATTCCTTAGATAATTGAGGTGAAGTAGGATGCAGTTCTATTATATTGCAGAAAGGTCCATTTGTATATACATTTTACTCAGGCCTGTCATCTCACATAACCCGTCATTTGTGCCAAAGATGTATGTAGACAGGCGTCAATGAAAATGATCACAAAGAAACTAGCCAGAGCATAGTGAGGGCACTAACTGGTTCACATGGATGGTAAAGGTTAGGGAATTTTACAAGATTCAAATCTTTTATTGTCATATTTTGGCTTTATGAGAATTCATAATTACTCTGCACATAAGAAGTGGAGAATTTATTGAATAGCTCAGTGACTGTTAACTTCTCAAGGACTCTTCTTCATTCAGTTAGTTCAATATGTTTTTTGTGTTCCTTAACATTTTTCTTTCAGGGAGGAAGCTATGACTAAGATACTTGCTCACTACAAACATATCATACAGTGTGTAAGATCTGTGTATGAAGGATTTGAAGAGTATAAACCACTGGTGAGTCAGAGCCTACTTTCAATTATCTGAAGGCAGTGAATCTATTTACCATCATTCACCCCTGACAGTAAAATATTTATGAATGTGAGGTACACAAAGCCCACACCATGGGTTATATCCAATTATAACCCTTTGTTGAACCATAACATTTGAAAGAATTTGTTGTGTGGGTGTCATATGTACCATATTTACCTAACTTCTCTTCTTGCACACTAATTATAGTACTTTCTTTGTTTTGGACTGTATCCATTGTGTGTGTGTGTGTTTTTTCAAAATCTTAAAACCTTATGAAATTACAACATTTTGAAGGATGGACCTCCCTTTGTCTGTATGTAAAAGGAGGAGTGGCACCTGTTTTGTGATCCACATATCAGGAATAGCTCAGTCTGTTAGGTATGTCTCCCCCCCTCTTACTTTTGAAGAAGATGGATCAAGGTTTTTAAGACTTGAAAACAGACAATTGACATAGTTCAGAACAAAGAAATCACTAATATATTACTATCACCAAATGCAATTAGAGAACAAACAGTTAAATTAATAAGGTTACAAAGTTATAAAAAAGGGTTTATATACCAACAGAATGTAATGAAGAAGTTAAATTATTTTTTAGACAGGCCAACGCTGGGTTTCCTACATTAATAAAATGGATGCTGTTATTGAGGAGGCTTTAAAACAGTGTGTAAGGGGGTCTCTTCAGATCATGTTGGAAGCTGTGCATGGGGATGGACTTGCAGGTCCAAGACAGATGCTCAAAGTTTCTACCACATTCAAGAACAATACAGTAAGTAAGAAGAAGTTTAATCTTAATGTATGAGTGCATACAGGAAGTCCAAAGGCAAGTATTATGAAAGTAAACACATGCTAAATATTTCTTAACATCATGGATCAGGTCTCTTGACATTGCTTTATCACCATATTTTATGGTTACAAGCCTTCCTTCACTTTCTCCACTATAACTTACTTTAATATTTGTTTTACACATATTTCAGTATCCACTTTTAAAATGTGATCAGACAAGTCATGTTGTATGTCTTCTGTCCTCATATTCAGTTCAAGAATGTTTAATCTTTCTCTTCATTTTATTGTCTGTCAAATAACTGCACCCTGTTAAATATCTCAATAATAATATACTGGAATCCCATTATTGCCTCCAAAATGTGACTTCTGATATAGTATATTTGAAAGGAACTATGGTGCCATTTATAACACACTTTCATCACCTAGATATTGTGGACTGAATTATAGGACCCAAGTGTATGTGGTATAAATTTATTGTATACTGCAAATGTGGTAAGGTTCTTGTTCAACAGCCATACTGCTCTGTACTCATAGTGGCTCTTTCACACGAATGTCACAATTAAAATGTGTATTAATTTTCCAGATCATCTTAGAGCCATCATTGAAAAGTATAGAAAGTTTCATTAAACGTATATTTCCTGATATACTGAATGATATTGCATCTATTCCATGTCTGGTAGAAAAATTTGCATTATCTGACATGCAGACTTTCTGTGAAGCTGTTGAAAAAGATGAGGAATGTAATCACCTACAGAATTTATTAGCCAAAGGTAAGGTTAACTGAGTTATGTCCCTTTTAATAGGTCTGAAGGCTCACCGTAGAGCACAATTTTTTTGTACAGATCCCCTAAAAGAGGGGTTCTCAACCCATAGGTCAGATTTTATGCAGGCTGGAATAAAGGAAGTCTGGCAAATGAAGGTTACAGGTAACATAAAATAAACCAGGAGCTTGGGCTGGACTTGGTAAAATTCTATAGTTTCGGCCCCTGCTGTCCTCTCGGTGCGTTATTCAATTTATTTGACCGATCTATTGATCTTTGTTTTGTCATGTTATTTGATATTTTATCCGTCAGATGTCCGACTTTTGTGGAAATTCTTTAGTAAATATGAGGGCTACAGAAATTTATTTCTGATGTTGTCTTATTTGTAACATATCTAAGTTCACATAACCTAAAAGTTACCACCACCACTATTACGATCGGGCGCGTTTCACTAGTCCCAGCAGTATCGCTAAATTCCCTGTGGACTAGGCCATCATTGCACTATATTCCGTGTTTGCTTCTTACGCTACGTTATTTATCCGTGGTTTATATGAATGTGAATTAGTTGTTTACGGTAAATGATGTATAAGTATTGGTATTCGTTTTAAACAGTCTGCTGTATAAGGTAATATAGATTTCTGTGTATATAATTCATTGTAAATGATAAGGGTGCAGTTGGTCATGAAAGCATTGAAACGTATTATGAAGTTATTACAATAGTATTCACTACACAATTATTGTAACAAAAAGTAGAAGTCGAGGTGAAGTCAAGTGGCGTATGTTTATGTATCTACGTATTTATTTATACATCTTTAGAAAAAATCTCTCAACAGAAAAGGCTCTATTTAGTTTCACAAATGAAATTGTATGTGCCCCTAACAATAAAATGCATGTGGGTGGAATATCTTGTGACCTAGCCAAGGCATTTGATTGTGTAAACCATGAAATATTACTAATGAAACTGAAATTTTATGGAATTCGAGGTATAGCAAGACAATGGTTTAAATCCTACCTAAATAATAGAAGGCAGAAAGTAGAACTTGAAAGCCCCCATACCAATCATAATACCTATTCAGAATGGGGTATCGTAAATCACGGAGTGCCACAAGGCTCAGTTCTTGGGCCGTTACTTTTCCTCATATATATATAAATGACTTGCAGGCAACTGTGAACTCTATATCCAAACCCATTCTTTTTGCTGATGATACAAGTATCATTATTGCACACCAAGAATTGATCTATCTTGAAAATATCATGAATGATGTCTTTGCCAACATAAACAAATGGTTTATAGCTAACAAACTGGCACTAAATTTTGAAAAAACAAACTTCATAAAATTTGTTACTAAGCACAAGACATATCCTAGATTAAATATAGGTTTTGAAGAAAAATTAATTGTGGAAGTTGAAACAAACAAATTCCTTGGCTTACAAGTCGACAGTACCTTAAATTGGAAGAAACACATTGAGTATATTATTCCCAAATTAAGCTCTGCATGCTTTGCCATGAGAACAGTCGTACCACTCATGACAATAGATACTTTAAAGCTAGTTTACTTTGCTTACTTTCACTCTGTATTGTCATATGGATTAATCTTTTGGGGAAATTCAACAGACAGTAATAAAGTTTTTTACATGCAAAAGAAAATAATTAGAATAATGGCCGGTGTCAAAAGCAGGGTATCTTGTAGAAAATTATTTTGTAAATTTAATATACTTCCACTTGCAAGTGAATTTATACTCTGCTTGCTATCATTTGTGGTGGAAAACATGGATAAATTTAAAAGAAATACGGATGTACATAATTTAAATACAAGACGTAAACATGATCTATATGTGCCAAATGCTAACTTTACTAAATATCAGAAAGGGGTGTACTATACAGGTATCAAGTTGTTTAATAATCTTCCACCAACAATTAAAAGTCTAAATTATGATATGAAGGTATTAAAGCCTGCATTGAAAGATTATGTCTTTACTCACTCCTTCTATTCTGTAGATGATTTCATCTCTGCTGAAAATGTTTAAGCTTTATATCCATAATATACGTATATGTAAAGCAAGTTTTGTATTTATATTTAAAATTCTGAGGTTTATGTATATTAATTTGTAAAATTATTTTTCTTACTTGTATTGCAGAATCTGAAATTTATGTACATTGATATGTGAAATACGTTCTTGTACTTGTGTTGAAAGTTGTGAAGTGTATGTATATTGTATGAAATGACATGTTCTACATCCTTTGGTTGAGTCCTAAGAAGGATCTATGGAATGTAAATAAACTCTACTCGACTCTACTCTACTGAACATTCACCTTAAAATTATATAAATGCAAAATGACAACTGAATTTCAATCAGAAACATCATAGTCCAACAAGCTACTAATCTTTATAAAGAAACTGATACAACTGAACATTACATTCTACTAATTAATGAGACATACATATCTAGAGAGTGGAATTTATGTTGTAACAGGAGCTGAGCCGCTCTTGTGACACTGTGTTCGTTTCTTCAACTTCCTCTCTTGATTTAGAAATGTATTGTATAATTGAAGAAGCGTGATCATTACACTTTCCATAAAAACTTTGATTCTGTACAACCAGACATTGAGGTCTAATCTTTGGTGTGTGTGTGAGTGTTCTGAATTTCTGTGTTTTGTTAAAACTTCTGCATTTATCTGTTATATACTGTACAATTTCACTTGTATGCCTGCAAATCACCAGAAGTACATTTAGATCCATAAAGAGTTACATGTCTCCCTATATTACTGATTGTTTATGAAGCCCTCTCAGTTCACTCCAGAAAATGAAACATTACATCATATGAACTTTAAAATATGCAAATAATTATTTCTAATAGTACAGTGGATGCAACTTCAGTGTCAAATTTTACTGAACATAATGACCAAGTGGTATTCATACTTCATATTTGGGAAGTCCCAGGTTCACATCTGAGCCCCAAGACCACCTATCCTGACTGAGATTCTTTGGTTTTTGTATAGCAGATATGTATCACCTAGGCATACACATAATTGTTAGGATGATCCAACTGTCATCCTGTCTAAGCATAAGGTGCAACTGTATTTTATTCTAATGTTGTAATCGTATGTAGACGGTAAGTAAGCAGAATGTGGCACAGTCTGTAAAAGTGGTATTTTTGACTTTGTCCATTCTTGACATTTTAATATGTCACTTTGAAAAGTATTTCTATTATTATATTATATTATTATTAAGTGTTCTGTCTTACGACAGGTCCATTGCACTGCCCAAAAAGAGCTCTCCAGTTGTCCCTATTCTCGGCTTCTCGTTTTAATTCCTGGAACGTCATCTTCTTTCCTTGTTTAAGGTCGTCGGTTAGCTGTATCAATCTTCTTCCTAGTCCTCTCTTTCCTTCAACCTGGCCTTCGGCGATATCACTCATTAATCCATTCCTTCTCATAATATGTCCCAGCCAGTTAGCTTTCCTTCGTGTAATCGCCTGCAGAATGTTTCTTTGCTCGTTGACTCTCCTCAATACTTCTTCGTTGGTCACTCGATCCGTCCACCTGATCTTCTCTATTCTTCTCCAACACCACATTTCAAAACTCTCCAGGTATTTCTGTTCCTTCTTCCTGAGTGTCCAAGTCTCTGCTCCATACAGCGCGACACTCCATACGTAACACTTCACTAGTTTCTTCTTCATCTCCAAGCCCAACTTGCTAGTGAGAAGTATCCTCTTCTTGACGAAAGCTGCCTTGGCCATGGCTATCCTTGCTTTTACTTCCTTGGTGCACAGAGCGTCCGTCGTGACTATGCTTCCCAAGTACTTGAAATGCTCCACATTCTCCATCTGTTGGTTTCCAATTACAACGTTCAATGGTTCTGCTCTCGGTGCTATCCTCATTACCTTTGATTTTTCAATGTTGATTTCCATTCCATACTCTCTACCTGTTTCCACTAACTTGTCCATCATGTTCTGTAATTCCTCCTCTTCCTTCGCCAATACTACTAAGTCGTCTGCATACTTTACAGTCTTTATCACTCTTCCTCCAATTTTGAAGTCTCCTGTTCCCTCCAGAGCTTCCTTGGCAAGCCATTCCCCGTATTTCTATGCACAACACTAATTTTCTGTGAGAAAAACAATATTTACAAATAATTTTTCTTGGATCTCACAATTTGCATTGATTATGCTTTAGGAGTCATGGTTGGAATGTGGAAACC
Organism: Zootermopsis nevadensis; assembly: GCF_977971745.1. Lineage (NCBI taxonomy): Eukaryota > Metazoa > Arthropoda > Insecta > Blattodea > Termopsidae > Zootermopsis > Zootermopsis nevadensis. The sequence goes on from NW_028259143.1 coordinate 4,363,091, forward strand.
AGAGCCCCCACATGAGGAGTACGATGAGAATCTATTCACGGCTGAAACAGGAATTGTTGTAGTGGAGCAAGATAGTTCTGACAGTGAGGATGAAGATGCAGTTCACAGTGGTTATCAACTTCTTGCACAAGGACCAAACGATCTTAATAATACTGAAAATGAAGATGTGGGTATGAGTGACTGCAAGCAGTGGTTTCTAATCATATTTTTAAAGGGAAACATTTTTAAAGCCTAGTTGGAATATTTTGGATTATCCATGCTCCTTGCGGGCCTACATTTAGAAATATTTATGGGAAAGTGTTAAGTATTTTACCAGTTATTACATACAAAAGGTCTGAATGTGGCAAATATGTGGTTATTATATGGCTTTATGTTTGGGATGTCCTGGGTTGAAAGCTGAGCCCATAGATTGGCTATCCTGAATGAGGTTTCTTGTGATTTTTCCTCACTCGCTTGAGGCAGGTACTGGGTGGCATAACACATTAGGCCACGACCACTTTCTTGCATATCCTTTATTTCTTTATTCCTTTCATTTTATGCTATGTAGTATACGCTCTTGACATCATTGGCAATAAGACCACAAATAAAATAAATTACAATTTTTAGTGGGGCCAGGTTATGTAGGTAATTGTTTTGAAAGACATTTTAAAAAGGAGGAATGTTGTTTAACAGAAATACAGGTTATAAGTAGAAGGATTTGAGGTTTTCATGGTGCAACAACCCAGAAGACAGCCATCTTCAATATATCTTTTATTAATTTAGATATTTAATAATTTTATTTTTATTTAGGCATTTATTTCCTGCATAGTTTAGCGGCTTTGCTGTTATGAGGACAGCTTAAGCTTTTGTTTTCTTAATTTTTTATGTATTATCACAGTTTTATATTTTTTTTGTTAAATTTTATCACTACATTTAGGACAGGTAATTGTTACTGTAATATTTCTGCCTGTTGCATTGAGCAAGTTTTATAATTCTGACACAAAAATATTTGCATTTTTCAAATCTGAACTTTTTTTGTTGGCCTTAAACAACATTGACAACAGTAATTAAAGTCAACGAAGATTTTTGAGACTTCATATTATGCCTGTTGTAATTATGATTGCATGTTTTAAGATTAATTTGTTTTTAGCAATTAATTAATGCGCAGAAAGGGCGAAGTGTGTTTATTTATGATAACTTTTAATTGATGTGTGTGTCAGCTTCTTTTACAATTTGAGTTGTAGGAAAATTACGTTGTTACTTTCTAGGATTCGGTGAGTGCCGACATTCTTCCCGGATCATCCGTGGCAGATGTCATCGTTGCTGACCCTGTAGACTCAGAAGACGCTGGTGCTTCACACGTGGTCTTAGATCAGGTAATGGGTAAATAAAAATTAGCAGCCGATGAAATTTGTTACCTTTGTCGCTTATAAACCCCGACTTTCTAAGCTGTCTTAGTACAAATTTCGATTGGAAGTGTTGTATTTTGGAAAGTAATACAAGCTTGTTGATACTAGATTAATTCTTGTTCAGTCTGCATGTTGAGTTTTGTGTTTTTATGCGTGCATATAATTCTTTTGTGTTTATATACTCAATTTTTAATTATCGTCAGTGTAACCTTGAAAATGACAGACGTGCTGAAGTGAAAGAGTTGTGGTCTGGTTCTTCGAATGGTAACGCCATTGAAATGGGGTTGGATCAAGCTGAACGAGTGAGAATTGCCATGGAAAAATTTTCCCTTCCCCCATTATCAATACCTGCGTGGGCGCTCGAGGTGTCGGGGGAGCAGTGGAAACAGCAGTTACTGGATCGAGCTAAAAGACTACAGCAGGGCGACTGACGACCAGAAACTTCAGGAGCTTCAGGAAGGTTAGCATCTGATATTTTATCACAGTTTTGATGTTTTTATGTTGCCTTTATGAGAAGACTTGGAATCCAGAGTATTCTTATGTCAAAGGTCTTCGGTTTGAGACCAGTCATCATCGATATTTGAACCGGCGGATGCGATGAATGAAGCTTTACTCAACGTTGCGTGCTCGTTCTCACCTCAGTGTTATAGGAAAATTATACAGTACGTCCTTAAAGAATCTCTGTACCAAGTTTAACTTGTTTAGACGAATTGCATTTGTCATCCAAACATACGTGAAATGCGTTGTAAGTCATAACAAGTTAGGAAATGTATGCTTAGTGTAAGAAGTCTGGCATGTTCGGCAGAATTTGATGTTTGACCTGAACTGAAGTAGAAAGTAATGACTTCAGGAAAATGTAGAAGAAATCAATTTGTAATTTAATTTTTTTTCAAGTAATTGTTTTTGTTACAGGTAATTTGAACTTCGATTATCTTCAGAAAATAACTTATTGAAGACAATTTGCTTTTACCTATTGAATGTATTTGTTCCTTAGTCGTATCATCGTCCATTTTTGAATACTGGATGCTGGGTTTCTGTTTATGTAGATTGAGTTCTGTAAAAGAAAGTACACCGTGTTCTTATAATAGCTTTCTGTGGGGCTGGATTAGTTTTTATTGCTAATTAATTGTTCCTGTAATAATGTTACTTATTGTGGAGTAAAGTGAAATGTCAAATTCTGAGGTCTCTCGTCTTATTACGTGACTACACCTTGAAAGTCTTATCCTTGTCCTGTGCTGCCACCATGTGTGTAAAACAGTTATTTCATGTAGTTAATGTAATCGGAAGGAATTTTTCGTAAAGCGTTCAGCGCGGAACTGAATGTTGCAGCCGAGTGATTATCGTACCTACTTTGTGTCTGGGAGTCTCGGGATCAAATCTTGGCCGAGAGACCGGCTATCTTGAATGAAGTTTTCCGTGATTTTCCGTAGTCCTTCCGGGCATATTTTGAAATAGTTCCTTAAATTAGGCCACAACCACTTCCTTCCAATTTGGTATTCAGTAATCGTTCCATCATTTGACTATATAATCTGAGGGACTGTCATTAAAGAAATCACAAATAAATAAATAAATAAATTAATGTGAAGAAAATATTACTGAAAATGCCCCAGATTCAGGATTTGTCTAACGGGTTGAGCATTAGACAGAAAAAAGGAATGGTTTTGACTGGAAATGAATTGAATGATTATGGTGCTCTTCTAAAGGCCACTGTAGCGTGCTACAAAGCTCGGATCACTTTACGTTGTTTTAGACTATTTTCTTTCTGGAAGCGAAGTAGGCTTGTTACTTGTCTACTTAAAGACTTTAAACAAGTTAACCAATTTTCATGAATTTTGGTGTGCGTTACACCACTGGTCATCACCTAAGCCTCGTAAGTCAGTAATAATAATGTGTGACTTAATTTCGGTTAAGTTGGCTGTGTGAAAACTTTCTTTGATTTTACTAACGAAACGCTGTAGCTATATGTGAAGTTTGTTACGGAGATTTGTCATAAACGTACCTACAAATTTTGTGTGAAGTTCCTACTAGCCTCGTAATATAGACTGAATCGTCAGAAGAAAAGTAGGTGTCACGACGCTGTTTCCAGAACTGTTCTTTTTTGTATGTAGTATAAAAAATATTAATATTCAAAGGCAAGAAGATTGGAGTTTTGTTTCGAGGAAATTGCCAAGAGGCTTTTACATCTTATTTTCACGATATTTTCGTGCCTTCGGTTGCCCTGGAACTTGTGCCATTTTTACCACAGAAGAACTTTTAACACCATCAAATAAATTTGTATATAGTGAGTAGAATATCAAAAGGATGACTTAAAGCTCCGTCAAATTTGATTTCATGTTTGACAAAAATGCCTTATTTTCGACGCCTGACTTTTTAATTTGCATTGGTTTAGCTCGAAAGGGCATTCAATTCAGGAAGCCGACTTCTATGGAGGCAGCGTTCTAACCCGACGACGGAGATCCTATTATTTCCGAATCTCATGAATTCAACACGGATAAAGGATCGCCACTTGTAAGTCTGGGGGTGGTTTATCGAAGTTACGTTCGAATTCACAGCTGCTTCGATACCTATCGAAGTTGTGTGGTCGATTTCTCCTTTTTGGCTTGGTATCTAGTTGTATAGTTGTTCGAAGACCGCCGTTACAGGAGTTTAAGTAGAATTACTTCAAAACGCCATATTTCATCGGGACCGATCTACGTCTGCATCGTTCTAGCCCTCCACCCCTTTTGCTACCCTGGAGCTCAGCCCTTTCAATTCTCTCACTCGGTCCGAAATAATCCCTTCCTGGGGCGGGAAATTGGGCGGAAGTAATTTCTAACCACGGCAATGGCTGCTACATCAGATTCGCTCGCCTCTCTCTCTCAGGCTTAGAGGTTGACTCATTCACTTATTCGTTCGTCCTTCGTCGTACAGGGCGACTACTAATTCGTTGCCTGAGAAGTATATTGCTTTAATTCCTGTGTCATGAAGTATGATTATGAACGATCTTGGTAGAATCAGTTCATTGCCTTGACATAAAGGGAAAACCACGAAACACTTCAAACCTCGGAGAAGAATTTTCGAATAAGGAAAAGGGAATATAAATACTACGCTACGTTATTTATCCTTTGTCGCGATGAGCGAAGTGGACTGTGGAGATGAAGTGTTATTGGCAAATATGACGTATGTATTGAGACCGATAGATAAATATTTTTTCAGAGGTTCAGAGACGAATTTGCTGGTTCGTGTTAGGTACTTCATTTATTTAAAAAGACTTTGTGCAAGCAGATATATTACCTGTAGGAACTCTATCGTAAACCAGCATATACTACAGTCTGAACAAGGATCCTTGTAGGGGTTATGGTTTTATTATTCTGATTTTAACCTTTTAACGCATTGAATTAAAACGAAAAAGTTCAAATTTTAACTTGTTTTCCTGATCGTATGTCACTTGATGATAGTCCGTAATATAGGCTATATAAAATGGGAATATTTGTGGATTTTATCTTTATACTATTGAAAGAGAAACGTGGGTTTGTACTGTCAACCTTGGTCCAATTAATTTTTTTTTTTTACAAAATAAACAGAAAGTATAAATAAATAAAAATAGAAATTTATATGATTTGCGTATGGAGGAATGTAATATTCAGTTTTAGCCGAAGAACTGTGCGAAGTGAATACGGCATATTACAGTCTTTTGAAATTTCCATTATACGGATTTGTTATACTCGTAGGCCGAATGCTATTATGTGTAATATCCTTGAATGCATAGAAGATAAAAATATAGCATAGAAAATCTCTATATTTCTCTCCAACCAATGTACGTCATAATCACATGTTTCAGAAGCTGGAATAACGTGAACTTACTTATTTTAGTTTTCTCCCTTCTTTTATATTCCCATGCAATTCAATTGTAGCGTCCCGTGTAGCACGCGATATATTATTTTCGTTAATATATTCGTGAAAATTTTCACTTTCTCCTGTATCGTTCGGAAACATTGTGCGCAAGATTGACTCGCTACTTGTTAAAATCGGAACGTGATCACTGAGCGTATTGCACGTAGGTTAGGTTAGGTTAGGTTAGAGGTTTTAATGCAAGAATTTTTTATATTACCGTCTCTGACTATTCACTATACAGTGTATTTGAATACATAACTACATCTCTGAGGCTAGGTGAGGCTGATATACCTCTCTCTCTCTCTACCTCTCCCCCATCCCGTCAAAATTACGTAGTATGAGAAAACATTTGTAATTATGTGACATAACTAACTAACTAGATGGCTTACCGAACCCGAAGGTTCATCACCGAATTAACCAAAGCCCTCCACCGGACCCTGTCCTGGGCCAACAAAATCCAGTTTCCTTCAACTCCTATCTCCCATAGATCCCGCCTGAGATTATCCTCCCATCTACGTCTAGGTCTCCCCAGCGGTCTCTTCCCTTCAGGTTTCCCAACCAGTACCCGGTGCACACCTCTTGTCCCATCCATGCGCGCTACATGTCCCGCCCATCTCACTCTTCTCGACTTAATCACCCTCACAATACTGGGGGAGCAGTACAGATTTTTAAGCTCGTCATTGTGCAGTTTTCTCCACGCCCCATCGTCTTCCCTCTTAGGCCCAAATATCCTCCTCAACACCCGATTCTCAAACACCTGCAATCTGTGTTCCTCCCTCTGAGTGAGAGACCATGTTTCGCACCCATACAAAACAACAGGCAATATTATTGTTTTGTATACTTTAATTTTCAGGTTCTTAGAAATCAGACGGGAAGACAAAATATTTTGGACTGAGAAGTAGCAAGCATTTCCGGAATTTAGTCTCCTCCTAACTTCCTCACAAGTATCATTTTGATTTGTTATTGTTGTTCCCAAATATTTGAACTTTGTAACCCTTTCAAAGGATTTATTAGCCACCCTAAGATAATTTTGCCCGCCTGTCTTCTGATGACGAGATACTAACATGTACTTAGTTTTTTCTGAATTTACTTCCAGCCCCACTTGTCTACCAGCCTCTAGTAAAACTTCTGCGTTCCTCTTTATTGTATTTATATCGTCCCCCAATAAATTAACATCATCAGCATATGCCAATAGCTGATGTGTCCCATTCAATTGCAAACCCTCCTGCCTACCTTGGACCTTCCTGATGGCGTATTCTAGCGCAAAGTTAAAGAGCAAGGGAGACAAAGCATCTCCTTGTTTTAGACCGTTCTTGATGAGGAATGTCTCAGATACATATTTACCTACTCGAATTTTGCTACAGGTTTCATTTAAGCACATTTTTATTAGACCCACTAGCTTCTTTGGTATACCAAATTCAATAAGAATATTATATAGCACTTCTCTCTTCACAGAGTCATAGGCTTTTTTGAAATCTATAAATAACTGATGTACGGTCCCACCGAACTCCCATTTTTTCTCTAGTATCTGACGAATGCAAAAGATCTGATCAATCGTTGATCTGTTTCGTCTGAACCCACACTGATGATCCCCAATAGTTTCATTCGCATATGGGGTTAATCTTGCCAAAAGAATGTTGGATAGAATTTTGTATGAGGTTGATAGCAGCGATATTCCTCGGTAATTACCACACTCAGTCTTGTCCCCCTTCTTATGAATAGGAATAATTATGGATTCCTTCCACTGTTGTGGCATCTCTTCCTTATCCCAAATTAACTGAATAAGCTTATGGATCCTCATATGCAACCCTTTGCCACCTGCTTTAATTAATTCGGCCGGAATCTGGTCAATTCCTGGAGATTTATAACTTTTCAACTTCCCAATGGCTAGTTCCACTTCATCTAAGCTAGGTTCTGGCACCAACAGTTCAGCTGTATGCATTTTAATCTGTCTAATATCACCAGTATCATGAACATTTAAGAGCTCGCTAAAGAAATTTTTCCACCTATTCACAATTTTTATTGGATCTGCAAGCAACTTGCCACTATCATCCTTTACCAAATTGGTCTGGGGTTGATATCCTTTCTTAAAGTTATTAATGCCTCTGTACAGGTCTCTGATGTTTTTTTCCTTATTATTTGTCTCAAGTTCAGCAATTTTGCCCTTCAGGTATTCCCTTTTCTTAGTCCTAAAGGTTCTATTAGCCTCACGTCTCACGTTACATAGATTATCCGCATTTGTTTTGTTTGGGTTCTGCAACCATTGAAATTTTGTTTGCTTCCTTCGATCTATTAATTTTGAACATACTTCATCAAACCACGGTTTATTTTGCTTTCTCCTGTAGTATCCTAGTTTCTCTTTTGCTGAAATTTTGATGCAGTTTCTGACATTTTCCCACTCCCTGTTGATGTCCACACTTTCATTATCCTCATTTGCCTCTAAAATTTGAAACCTATTCGAAATTTCAACTTGATATTGTTCCTTTGCCTCTCCCTCACTTAATTTTTTCAAATCAAATCTTTCTGTGTCAAAATTTTGTTTAGTTCGTCTACTTACTGAAAGCCGCTCCCTCACTTTTGCTACCACCAGATAATGATCAGTGTCGCAATCTGCTCCTCTGAATGATCTCACATCAATTACATTTGTCTGCCTTCTCTTATCTACTAAAACATGATCTATTTGATTGTGTGTTCTGCCATCTGGAGAAGTCCAAGTGTATTTATGAACATCACGGTGTGGAAATTTTGTACTTTTTACAATTAAATCTTTTGACGTAGCGAAGGTTACTGCTCTAAGACCGTTATCATTACTAAGTGCATGGAGACTCTCGCTGCCTATTGTGGGTTTGAAGATATCCTCCCTCCCAATTTTTGCATTGAAATCTCCTAGCAGAATTTTCATGTGATACTTGCCAAATGTATCAAATACTGATTCCAATTCTTCATAAAAGCTATCCTTGATATCATCGCTTTTGTCTTCAGTTGGGGCATGAACATTAAGGACAATGATGTCGCACCAACGTCCTTCCAAAATTACGTAAGACAACCTGTCACTAACAAATTCTACTCTCTTAACTGCTGCCCTAATTCTGCTATGAACAAAAAAACCCGTCCCTAGCTGATGATTGTCATTCCCCTTTCCATAGAAAAATGTAAAATTGTCCACTGGGATCATGCCCTCCCCCTCCCATCGCACTTCCTGCACTGCCACTAAGTCTAACTTATAATTCCCTAATTCCCTACACACTGATTTCAGTGCCCCAGCCCTATAGAGGCTCCTAATGTTCCAAGTACCAAATCTCATGTCCTTTTTCAATTGCCGTGGTCGTGCCAAAGAGTCCGTCCTGATCCGAGGCTTGGTTGATTTTTTCGTAACACATATTTTTTTAAAGGTGAAAGGTTGTTAGCCCTACACCCAACCCCCAACCTGGAGGACCAGGGTATCACTCTTAGTCTAGCGCATCTCCTTAGACCTGTCCGGCTTGGGTGACCCTACCATGAGCCGAAGCTCAGGCCGGCATAGCCCTAAGGGTCATTTGAGCACGCAAGCCTCCTCACCCGGCAGATTGCCTTCGACAAGGTGGTGATACCTTCGAGAAGGAATTATGTGACATATCAGCTATATTGTTGTTTGTCACTCGAATTATTGATAGAATTTTATTCTACAACATGAGGTCGAAAGTGGAAGTACATTTAACTTTGTTGTTTGGAAAGAAGCAGATCGAAGCAGTGATTCCCCCTGGAAATTAGTAATTAAATCTGTAAATTAAAATTAAAATGGTAAATAGAATATGTTATTTTTAATTTTCCAACACCGAGCACTAAATAATGATTAACCACCAGAGTAATGCTGATTATTTGGTAGGTTTCCTGGATAAACTTGAAGATATAATTTTCGTGGAAAAAATTACATTCGTTTGATTGGAATTAAACGCCCGAGATGTTTGCAAAAAAACACGCAGCTATTCATGTAAAGTGTGAATTATTTTTGTCATATATTAACGAGATTTGGAACTTAACCAACGAATTGTAGCGAAAATTTTCCAGTATTAAATTTCACGAAGATAATTTAAACAATTCTTGACTTCTTACATGGGTAACGGAGGGACCTTTGGCATTTTGGGTGTCAGAATATTGAGCAAAAACGTACTGTCCTAACAAATAAGTCGTTTTGTACGTCTTACTGATTATCGTGTTAGAAGGAATTAGCAATAACAATATCATAGTTGTGGAATAACAAAGAAAATAATAAATATTCCCTTCCATATGAGTCATTCCAGTAAGTAAGAACCGTAATGAAAATTTGAGACAAATATCACGCATAAAGGGTCTGATCACGTCTCATTTCTATTGTCTTTTCGCGGATGCGCTGGCAAGAATCTTAACTCACGAAGTTGTATCACAGAAGCCGTGGTATTCCAGCCACCCAAGGACTTCCTTGTTACTTCTGTTGGCTCAAAGATGCAGGTCTATAGCAGATTTTTCTTCGTCATTCAGAGCGTCTCGTATAAAAATTGCATTATTACACCCACTCATTTTATTGGGATTATTTATATATTTTGATCAATGGTAAGAAGGGAATGTACTGAGCTCGTCTCTGTTCTGGAAAGAAATAATGAGGCAGGATGTTCGAAAGAGATTTACTTTAAAATGAACGAATACTCGATATTGTTCTGTAAGAGGACGCCAGCTTTGTCTGCCTGCATACTGTTCTCTTGTCATTACACTACAGAGTGCAACGAGGAGATTTGCTTTTTCAGGATACAAGGGGAACTGAAGCGCCGATAGCGTAATCAATTATGCCCCGACCAAATGCAATACAGATTAGTTATACAAACACGTGTTCTGCCTGTGACTATTTGCTTTGTCCCCTTCACCTGTAGCTTCGTTGACTGCTCAAGGCAACAGTGGGTCAAACGCCACCGGTTACCAGCAGTTGGCTGTCGAGCTCTGACGTAGTTACTTCTAAAGACGTGTCTGATCCTTAAACACGCAGGGGAAAGATGAAAAAATGTCTGAGGCCCTAACGGGAAGAGCCCACGTGGAAAACAGGCATAAGTCGGAGGATAATATTAAAATGGATGTAAAATAAATAGTTTTAAGAGTGGATGTTCAGGATTGCTGATACCTATCGGGGGCAACACATAATATTTTTGCCCCAGGATATTCACGTGATCATCGTAGTTGTCGGATACATGTACTGCGTTCTGAACCCACTCTCCGCACACTCACATACATTTCTCTAGAACCACAAATGTCTCTTCAGCATCCTGTTCCAACTGCCCAAACATTCATTGTGTTCGAGGGTCTATATATACTTGTGGGTTTGGTTGTTGCCATCGTGTTTGGTAGGAGTTGACAAACACACTAATGTCAGCTCTCTACGTCGTCGTGTTGACACACAAGTCTTCCACCGCCCTCCCGTGCTTGAGTCTGCGTGGCAAATTGTGTGGAACGGGCCTGGACATGTTCTGAACCTGTTAGGTTAATCATCGTTGTTAAACCCTGCGTCTGAAATTTTGTTTCTAGAGAAAAGGTTCGTAGGAAATATGACGTCAATGTGACTGCAGATACTGTGAATACAATGATAGTGAATTGTTTTAAATGGTTATGACCGCAACTTAGGCCAGTTTGGACTGGACGATGGCTATAAATCTCGTCTGCACTGTTGGCGTCATGTCGTCTTCTGGTTGTATACCGACGTTTCGAAGTAACATGCTACTTCCATCTTCTGGGTTGAATGTGTAACATGAATATAATAGAAGTAGTCGAGAGTTAGAAAGAATGTCTAAAAACTGTTTGAACTTTATTCATAACGTACATTTATGAAGATGTATACTGTGAAAATTTGTTTACTGAATGAAATTATTTATTTAGTGGTCCTGCATTACGGAGAAATATTATATCAGTTTAGTAAAATAAAACTTTTAAAAGCCGTTATCCCCTGCGAACAGAAAATCCGGGTGTTCCTTCTTTTTAGCATTTATTTTATTCTTTATTTCCCCCTTCGTTCCATAATTCCTTCTTTTACTGGACCCAAAGCAAGGTTTGGACATTTTTTTCTCCTATCCCTTGAGATAAATTGCATGATATTCTTTTTGTCTTTCGTGAACTTTTGTTTCTTGTATTTCTTTTTTCCTAACATTACCCCTTCCATCGTTTTCCTTCCGTCTTTTTGGTGTTATGAAATGTTCCCCAGAGTTTCATATTGGGTCGGAAAACGTCCAGATTATATTCTGGTCGCACGATCTCTGACCGAGACACTCTTACGCGCGGTTTCTGAAATTACATGTTCACAGTCTCATGCTCTGCTTCGGAGAGGGTTATATATATATATATATATATATATATATATATATATATATATATATATTCAGATTATCAACCTCACACTACTTTGTATTAATGCCAATAATTAGTCACGCCCTTTTCCTTTCATATCCATTACAATTCATCGTTCACAGATTACCCTGTCATTGAACTCTACGTAACTTGGAAAGTTTAAAAAAAATTGGGAGGAAATAACATTTTGTGGCAAACCATAATCGTGAGTATGTAACAGCGTATTAAGTGTTAAATATCGTATGTGCTATCCATTATGCGTAAATTGAATTCTAGTTTAATTTGTTAATCGCGTGATTGAGCATTTATAAACTCGGGTTCAGTGCATTCAATTAGATCACTGTTCTCGAGCTGGTAAGCGAGCTTTCTACTTGAGTTGCTTAGTATCTTACGCGTAATACTGCAATTGACACAAGCTGGCTGCTTTGAATATTAAGTAATGTGTCTACTATTACGTTGATCTCATTGTCCGACCTCCTTAACACAATAGCTGTTTATGAAACTTCCTGTAGCAGTAATTCTTGTCGTATATTTTTACTTTTCCTTTCAACATTCTCGTTTCTGAATCCCGTCATGCGATGAAGACATTTTAATTTGCTCTTGAAAAAGTGTTTTCGTCAAACGGACGCTTGTCCTGGGGGTTGCAAAGATGAACTCTGCTAGTTATCCTACTGACTTGCCAGCTAATCACTGATTTCTTTTGCAATACGTTATTACGATTACCTGCACGTAAGAATTTAACTAATGCAATCGAAACAAAAAAAATACGGGTCTCACAAAAAATGGGGTTCTTTTTCGAATTCATAATAATGACTCATAGCCATAAATCTGTTATTTAGATGAGTACGGCTTCGAAGAGATAAATGAATAACAGCTGTTTATTCTGAAAATCATTTTATACCCTTAAATACGCTTTGCGGGCAGATTGCAGAGTTATTCAACGTTAAAACAGCTGATACAAATATCTTTAAATGGTTAAGATGTTATCAGTTTCTTTGCATTGCTGAAGTTAAATGCATACAACTAATAAGTTTGATTTTTATTTAAAAAATGTCGTAAAATGTCTGACGTATGTCTTTTTCTGTGACGATCAAAAATAATCATAAAAGGAAAAAAAAATAACGGGATTGCTGGGTGGGGGGGGGGGGGAGAATCCGAGTCGTAGGCGGAAAAGATCTGTAGAATTACATAAATATGGATGAATCAGAAGCCGAAATGCAAACAATGCGATGCGTTGTATAGTAGAGGAGGCCCCTGCTTCGCCCCCTAACGAGAATGGGTAGAGAAAGGAGCTCCTTGCTTCAAGACTTGCAGTGGGGTGAGGAGTTCACAACGTCTTGGACCCTTCTGGATCTGGAACAAGAAAAGAGCCTTCCAGTAATTGAGAACTTTAGAACCAATGGGATTGTTAGTATATCTTCCGTCCCGAGAGAAAGGACAACCGAAGACGAGTTGACAGACAATCAGGCCTGCAGACAGATAGGGAATCAATTAGGTTATAAAGCAGTGGTGCCCAAAATTCAATATAAACCTTTAGTGACAACCCAGAGTTTATTGATCAAGGCAGCTGAGACGTTTCTTACGGCTTGAGTGAAGAATGCAGATATTTTTAGCATTTATTCTGTTATGTCACTAGTGCATTAACGTCTAATTGTTGTGAGAAGTTATTAAATTTTTATGACGAAAAAGTGGAAAACTTCTGTGCTGGCTCATATGTTAACAACTAGCCTTGACTAACCTCTCCGAAATCGTCATGAAACTAACCAACCAATTTCCTTATATTAATCAAGAATTACCAGAAATACAAAGGAGAATTTGATTAAAATAAATTTTATGCAGTTCCTTCGTGATTCCAGAGAAATTCATTTAGTAGATGGTTTTGAAATTTAGAAATTAATTTATCGTATGTCTTGGGTAGTGCATTCATATGCACGTTGAACACCGACAAGGATACTACAATTAAATTTTAAAGGAAATAGGCGCATTGAGCGACCAAGAAGTAGATGCTTCACTCAGTTTATAAAAGACAAAGACAGGGACGGGCTGGCATTACATGGAATCAGTGGTAGAAGAATAGGAAGAAGTGGATGTTTTAATTCGATAGATTAATCGATATATTAATCGATAGATGGCGTAAATCGACATGGGAAATTGTGTGTCATATTTTAAGATAATCGATATAAAGTGAATTGCTTGTTCTTCTCATCTGTGATGACGTGAAATACAGATCAGAGATTGCTCTGCTATCGCGTGGTCGCGTGCTTGAGAGTTCGAGTGTTAATTTATAATAAATTTAGCTTTAGGTAACGACACATATGTAATTAAAGTTTCTATTCAACTTTAAATTTGAAATTTGGAAGAAATCAATTATAAATTGTAGTGATGCGTATGTATTTGTGTAGACTACAGTATTACTATTCCTAAATTTACCTAAGTCTTGTGCTCCCATTCGTGAATCACGTTAGCATGCGTATTAAATAACTAGACTTTGAACTGCTATGATAGAATTAATTTATGACTATGAAACTCGGTATAACCTAACATTCCTGAACAGTTCACCCGAACAGCCATGTTGTATTGCACGACTGCGCATATCGATTGGTATAGTGCCTTTCGTAACTTTTGCTATCGAGATTTTTTGGAAGGTAGGCTATTTAACGTCGAATTATACGAGAATGTCACATTTATCCGTTTAATTAATGGCGATTACATAATACTTCAGAATATATACCTCGAATGGAAAACAACGATGTGATAATGATTAGTGAATTGGTAAAGTATATAGGAAAATCGATTGTAGCTATGCATATCGATTGGTATAGTGCCTTTCGTAACTTTTGCTATCGAGATTTTTTGGAAGGTAGGCTATTTAACGTCGAATTATACGAGAATGTCACATTTATCCGTTTAATTAATGGCGATTATATAATACTTCAGAATATATACCTCGAATGGAAAACAACGATGTGATAATGATTACTGAATTGGTAAAGTAGCTAATGCAAAGTACGGAATTTTATTGGAGGTACATAATAAAACTACGGGAAATGTAATTCAGGGTTACAGGTTTTAGATCCAAGAATTTAACTGGAATCAGCTGAATTAGAACGAAGAACTCTTTCTATAACGCGGCGTACATACGGTGTGGTTGAACGTGTGTTAAGTTGTGATGAATTGAAGGGTGCGGTCACTCCCTATTTTCAGCTGATACCACGTGGTAGAGTAAAGTATTCGTGAAGTATGTTAAAGTGGAAAGTGAATGGGCAGTCTGTGTGGTGACTCAGAGCAGCTGAACGGAATAACAGGACTTAGCATTGAAGGTCAGTCAGGTGTTTTCATTTGAGTTTGCTGAAGAGGGAATTATTTTAATACTTGTAGAAAAATGTTTTTGAATTAATAAGAATTAATTGAGAAGCAGCCTTGTCCTCAAATTACTAGTAGCATGCATGACAATCTGCATTTCAAAACTTGATGTTCGTCGTTTAGGTAAAGAAGCGAAGAGCTGGTTTACTATAAATTGCACTTAATCACGTAATCTTGGTCGCCCCTGAAGTGGACGGTTGATTGACAGGAATGAGTTTGGGAAAAGAGCAGAACACTGCAAACAAAAGTAGACAGACCGATTACGGTAGGAACTGGAAGAATGATGATAAAGAAGGAAAGGATCAACAAGGACTGTGTGTTTGGTGTTCGCATTGGCGCAAAGGCAAGAAAACTGCTGTCCTAAGACGTTTCGTTAGGACGTAGCTACTGTGGGATCGTCCAAACAAAACTATGTCTTTGTGTTGATAAAAATTAAAGCACGTGACGGAGTAGGGATAGGACACTAGCAGCTTCATAGAGGATATTTGAAATAACACGGCCTAAGAATACGAGAGAACTAAACGAAATGTTGGAGTTTTACTGGTTGTTTCTGCGAAGTAGGATGGGCATTTTGAAGGACGTCATGTGTTGTACGTTTTTGAAGTTCCAGTTAATATTATCCAAATGCCAGGGGCAGAAACGTAGATTAACATTACACACCACATTCCAGGCCCTGAAAATTGTTCATTGTATGGAGCTCGAATTTCTCAGTATTACAGATTTTGTTTATGAAATATGCTCCTTCATCAGAACATTCCGGTAGAATTTTAAGTTCTACAAAGCTCGTATCTAAAATAATTTTTAATTCTTAAAACATAGAAGTTGAATTTTTAGTATGCTTATTATAGATTAGAGCCACGGTGGTCTAGCGGTTAGAACGCTGGCCTTGTAATCCTGGGGTCTCGGGTTCGATTCCCGGCGGTGCCCGAATTTATAACTTGTGTTGGGCAAGGCCGTGGTCTAGGCAACACGGAGTTTTCCTCCGTGGCATCCCAACAATTACTCCATTCACACACAGAAGAAGGCAATGGCAAACCACTTCTGGATCATCTGCCAAGAACGTATATGAACAGGTCCCAGTCCGAGAAAAGGATGGAAGGATCCTGTTCATATGGACCGGTTGTCAGACAGAACACTAAATAAATATAATAATATTATAGATGTTTTATATGACAAACTTCCTTAATTTAGTATAGCGGTAGGAATTTTCAATGTTACTGTGCATGGAATATATTTCCTTCATTAAATGACAGTGGATTTTTTTTCAATAGGCCATATTAAAATTAAGTAATATCTGAAACGTTTCTATTCGTTGAAGCATGGAGGTAGAATTAATCAATATAAATATAGTGTTACAGAACTTGTATCTGAAACACAGGCTATTTCCTGATTAAAGTATGGAGATATACATTTTTAATATTACTTATATTATATATTGAACATATTCCTTCGTAATAGCATGGTGGTAGAATTTTTTTTAGAATCTATTACAAGTCTTTTATTGAAACGTATTCCCTTGTGAAAGAATGAAGGTAGAATTTTTCAGCGTTGCAAATTACGAATTACGTAGCCTGCAAGGGAAAGGATCCAAGTAATTGATGAAGGAGAAAAGAAAGCAGGCGAGTGACAAAACAGTCAAATAGACAAGTAACTCTTCAGTGAATATAGGAAAAAGTAAACAAGAGAAGACACTGATTTTGAAAGTTGGATCGAGGCTGAGAAAATTAAATTGTATTTTGCAGCAGTCCAATACGACAAGAAGATTCTTAACTAACATGGACGTTGCTTTAACTTTCCTGCTCTAGCTGTAATGGCTTATAGCGTTCCACCATGCTACTTAATGTGATTAGATTTTCAGAATAGATCGTACGAAACAGGAGTAACCGAAGAAAAAATAACTTCCATGAACACTATATATACAGTACAGGCAACTCTCGGTTTACGAACGTTCGCTATAACGAAAGTCACAATTCATTCAAAATTTCTTAAAGTCGCCAAGATTTTAAAAGCGTGACTATGCGGTGTTGTGTTTATATGACGCTGACCTCTCCGTGACCCCTGTCTGATATGAGTATGGTCACTTCGGAAGAAATATTCGTTTGAAAAAATGACTTTGGAAGGACCTTGAAAATTTAAAGACCTCTATTCGGCAAACTTTCAGACTGATATTGTCGTAACCGTCTGTAAGTGTTTAAACATATGTGTCCAGGGGCCAGACTCTGTTCAGCTGAATACTCTATGACCTGCCAATGTGACAAGTACTTTCATCCTCTCTGAACCCACAATAGGTTCTGTAAAAGTTGAATGTATTTGAAATGTCAAAGACTGTGTGAGACCATGAAAAATGTGTTTGAATTAATTATTTCTCCCTAATTGTCTGTACAAACCGGTTTACAATAATAACCTTTTAGTGCTGCAACATTTTGATAGTTTGTGTGTTTAATCTACGTATTATAAAGCAGTTTTTAATGTGTACAGTTGCCAATATTTATTGAATTTTGTGTTATTTCCTTTTGTAATAATATTGGAAGTAAAAGCAATTGTAATTTAAGCTGTAAATTAATGTAATATCACGTAAAGACTGAATTTATGTTCACTAAGGTAGGAACACTCAGTGGTCCTTTGATGATATCTATTTTGCACGCAAATTTCGTCACTTAGATGAGGTTTCTGCTGCCATATATTAGTCTTTGTGTTGCACTAACCTGTGAAGACTTTGAGCAAAGGGGAATGCACTTGATGGAAACCATTTTGGCTTTCAGGTGAGTGTGTTTGCGAGGCATGCTTTCATTGGTTCCTAGGTTTACATGCTTTCGTACCCATACAAGGGTTGAAAGAGAGGGGCGGAGAACTGAATTTGACGGTCATCAGATGTGACACGCAGATGGGAGGAAGCGAGCCAACTTTGATTATAGCTGAAGTTTCGCCACGCTACTCTCTCTCTCTCTCTCGGCCCCAAACTCTCCACTGTTACAGAAGTGGCTCCATCTTCCAGCTGTGTCTCCCAACGACACAGAAGTGGTCCAGACTCCCAAAAGCGGGAGTGACAATTCATTAAGAAGAGAGCCCGAGACTAGGGATATGTTAGTGACTTAAACATCCTATACTACACAATGCAAGGTTCCTCAATTGGCAACCCACGGGCCATATCGGCTCAGGGTAGTCCACGGATTCATCAGGAGACTCAAAGTATTTATCGGTAACATAGCTACTCGTGTTACTGATTAGTTTTGTAGACAGTTGATTTGTTTTACTGTAATTATTGGCATTGGTGACTTCTATGTTGTTTAGAAGACGTGTCTGGAATGCAAAGATTACGTAAGGTGAGCTGAGTTGTGGCAGTAGTTATTAATGGTGAAATGAAGAGGATTTTGGAACATGCGGTATCGATCTAGTAAATTTCCATTTGAGTTTCTGGAATAGCTGCAAGGGCCAAAAATTCTGTGCGTTATGGAACGAGGAGTATAAGGAAATGGTGGAATGTCTGGATCAGAAATTGGGGAAGAACTGAGGAAATTCTCATGGGATAAGCCTGTATCCATTATGCATCTCATTTTGCGTCATATGAAAATGAAACGAGGTTCGAGGAGATGACGCACTACCAGAACGTTCATGCAAATAAATTCAAAATAGGCCTACGTAATACTTCAGAAAATAACACAGAAAACAGTTCCTTCGTGTAATCATTTTCAGTGCGTTACAATTCCTTTAACAAATTAAGAAAACGTGTCTAAGCTAAATAATCAGTGTTTATGATACAGAATATTTAAATAATTTAGGAATATAAACCTGGTTAAAGAATTCGCCCAGATGGTGGAGGCAGCAAACATACCTGAAACGTCGGTACACGTCTACCAGACTCCACGCCACGACGACACTCACTCGCTGCTGTGAGACATTAGTTTAGAGAAAAGTGCATTTATGAGGAACTTTATAATATGTACTCTTCTCTACGTTTAATAGAGAGACACCATTTTTTATTCGTAATCTGAACATCTCGCATGTTAATTTAAATTACGTGGCGTCTTAAATAGCGAATATTAGATTCTCGAGGACTCTGTTTCACGGAGTTAGTGTCGCAAAAGGCATTAATACTTAATTTATAAATTCTGAAGAACTTATATAGAATTACGCATACATTAAGCTATAATGTAACTGCTGGATGAGAAATGTTAAAAGAAAAAGAAGAATATTTTGTTTAAGAACTAAAATTCTTAGATCTGAAACCAGAATACTGTAATTACGGTTCGAATGCAGCGGTTCGCCGGTGTTGCGCCCCTCACAGTTTGGCGAAACTTCCACAGATTATGTGCCTAAAGGTCAAAGCGTCTCTGTATATTTGGTCGGAGCTATGTGACAGAACACCGCGTTCGAACGCTGCGAAATCAAATCCTCTTATTGTCATTCCAATAGAACTGAACTTCTGACTGTATTCAGCGGTATTCATATTACCCGACACAAACTCTGTTCTGAAATGCGGTACAGTTCGCCTATGCAGTTTTAAATGTGCGAAAATGACTGAAATGTGTACAGACAAATGATACGAAGTAGAAATCGGAGTCAGGATTTTTAAAAAATTCATTAAACATTAATTGATTCCACGGATCCTTCTTGAGAGGGTTATAGTTTCGAGGCCAGTCAATGCATCTTCAACCCTTTACATGATCCCAAGTTTAACTGCCGTGTGTATTAGAACCCGGGACTGAACGATACCTGAGTCACAAGATCCCAGTTTACTTTATAACATGCTGTTTCATTAAGCTATGTTTTAATATTATTCTTCCAATCCAAAAATTTTTGTATCTACATTTATTGCGTGCTACAAACCCTGCCCATTTTAAGCTCCTTTATTTGATAACAGTAATAATAATTGGTATGGTACGTTGCGTAAACCACGATTTAGGCCTATTACTTTGTGTGATGTGTCAGTACTAAGTTTCAAAGATAATTAATTTTATTTTTTTTATGTTGGTAGGACACTATCATCATAGCATCACTGTTGCAGTTCTTAAGGGTCTATTTATATAGGAACGTAAAGATAACGACACGAGCACGACACGAGCCCTTGCCGATTTTTCAGAAAATATTATTCAACGTGTTTCAATGGAACTGTTTAGGAAAAATATCGTTGGAGACGTAAGTTGGACGAGACTCGTTCGTGGAACGGACGAGCTCGGAGTCAATATAAACAGTTCCATTGAAAAACGTTGAATAATATTTTCTGAAAAATCGGCAAGGGCTCGTGTCGTTATCTTTACGTTCCTATATAAATAGACCCTAAAACGTATCGGTACCGAGAAGTATGTGGGCCGTTGAAAAGTAACGATAAATTAGGAAGAAGACGAAGTTTGAAATTTTATAAAGAGTAGGCTGTACCAACAAATTTATGTTAAATTTAAATATGCGTAATGGAAACCAAAAGCGTTGAGGATCGGAGAATATATTTTTTAAGAAGTGCCAAGGAATGCACAAAATCAGACAAAATTGAACGCCGAGATATACGAAAGAAGCTAGTGAAAGATACAGACATTAACCCAAATCTACAAAAAGAACACTCGTGCCATGAGACTCCCGAAACTCACGCTTCATTACAGACAAAAGTAATGTTGTGCAGAAAATACATTTAAATGGTGGTCACGGAGTCAGAACAGGCTTTAGCCTAGTCCATGAAGGCAGGAAAAGAGAATTAAAATTCCCAGTAGCAGGTGTCACTCGGCAGTGGTATAGCCTGACCTACAAAATATGTGACCGTGCATAGCTTAATTCGGTAGATGTTATGAAGTTGTCAAACTCCTTTTAGTAGACTCCTAACTCCTGCTTCAAGGGAACCGAATCACAACAAAATTTTAACGTACGATCTGATAACGACAGTTTTAGAATATGATTATTTCTTTATTCTTTGAGATACGCCTGTGTTTGCTAATAGTTCATAATCAAACTAAATATTCAATCTTGGCACAAATAGGGTGTAAGTTGTATGATTTGAGGTTTTCACAGCGGTGAGTATGAATATTTCTGTCTTCTGGGTTGTCTCCCTGATGACGGAGGCAGTATGACTTCTGAAACGTTGGTAAACGTCTACCAGACTACACAGCGCAACAACCAATAAGATAGAAATCTTCATACTCTGATGACGGAGGTAGTATGACCTCTGAAACGTTGGTAAACATCTACCAGACTACACAGCGCAACAACCCAGAAGACAGAAATCTTCATACTCTGATGACGGAGGCAGTATGACCTCTGAAACGTTGGTAAACATCGACCAGACTATACAGCGCAACAACCCAGAAGACAGAAATCTTCATACTCTGATGACGGAGGCAGTATGACCTCTGAAACGTTGGTAAACATCGACCAGACTATACAGCGCAACAACCCAGAAGACAGAAATCTTCATACTCTGATGACGGAGGCAGTATGACCTCTGAAACGTTGGTTAACATCGACCAGACTACACAGCGCAACAACCCAGAAGACAGAAATCTTCATACTCTGATGACGGAGGCAGTATGACCTCTGAAACGTTGGTAAACATCGACCAGACTATACAGCGCAACAACCCAGAAGACAGAAATCTTCATCGCCCTGATGACGGAGGCTGTATGACCTCTGAAACGTTGGTTAACATCGACCAGACTACACAGCGCAACAACCCAGAAGACAGAAATCTTCACGGTGTCTGTGGCAGTTACAGCTGGTAATAAGAAATTCCGTTTCACGCATTTAAGTGACTGATATAAAAGTACCACAGTGGAAATTCATGCTTATGTTGATGGTTCTGAGCGCAGAATAGACCCTGTAAAGAATTTCCTTTATATGGCCTGACCTTTATGTTGGCTCTTATTAGAATATTCAGCGATAGTTTAATTCGAGTTCAGATGTATTATATTCAAAGCAACAGTAATAATGGCGCTGATTTACTAGACATTTAAGCGAGTGGTAGTAGAAAGGAAAGGAGGGAGTGAAAATGCTCTTAAAAAGGACGAGCGAAACCAGTGACATTAACTTGTGAATACCAGCTTGCAGTGGAATACCAATTGGAAGACTTTGATGGAATTTCGGAAACTAAATTACACCACTCTTACTGAATGTTGGGTTTGGTGACTGAGGGGAGCGAGGGGCTATTGGACCAAGGAAAAGGTTTCTCAGAATCGTGTGAAGGAAAGCAAGAGGAGAAACTGGAATAAAAACGAATGTAAAGAGAGACTGAGAGATTGCTTGGCTGAGTTTCAATGTTTATACATTCATGCAGAGAGGCAGACAGTCTTAGTTCTATGATAGAAAGACACGTGGAGCGCTTTTAAAAGCGAGCGAACTGGAAATCTGAAGAGTCTGAAAAAGAAAATTTTATATACGTAAAGCAGTAAGTAAAACAGAAAACTCTATGATTTTTCGGAGCGTAGCTTGCAATCGCGTTAATTTGTTGGAACGTTGTTTCAAATTTTGCAGTGAAATGTAAAATAACTTAAATCCAAGAGAGAAGTTAACGACCTGGAGTTTACTCTGGTTTCCGAGTTACATTCTGCATGCTACTTGCACAAACTGTACATAATTAAGGTTCAAGATGAGGTCGTGTTTGCTTTTCCTTCCGTACTGTTAATCTGCCGAAAGATTGATCGGATTGGTGTTGGGGATCTGAGCTAAGATTTTAATTATAATTTAATTTAGATTCGTATGGATCAAATTGTTGTTTACTGATTTGCAACCAGAAATTCAATCCCACAAAAAACTAACAAATAGCATAAAAATCAGATCCAATTGAGCTCTAAAACGTCTTTGAGAATTTCTATTATATTTGAACATGCAACGAAACAGAAGAAAATATAATTTAGGATAAAGGCGGTCGTGTTAGCCATGTTAAGTTCAGTAGCAGTCGATACACTAGAACACGACAGAACCTATCAGATGAAATGCATCGTTAGCCAGCTACAGCCAACCTGGCGCTGTTAACACTCGCGGCGAGCGTAAGCCACAACTTACTCGTTATAATCATAATTATAAATTAAAAAGCAATTAGTAGCAAATGTCACATATACGGACATAATAAACGTACTAGCTGATGGAACACTAACCATTATGCTCTTATAACCGAGAGTTAAATTTTGAGGACAACCAGGATTCTAAGTTGCTATAAATCTTTCTTACAGGAGTTAATTATTAGTCATTACTCATTAAAGTTTAGGGAATAAACGACGTGGGAGACAAGTTGATTAATAAAATGATTTTTGTTGACATTTTTATCACAACATTCTGAGCCTTTTTCTGTTTGAATAATTTTGTAGTGTGTTTTACGACGCTTTTCAACAGCTCAGACTACATAGCGTCGAATGAGAGGATGATAGTAGGTAATGAATCGGAAAGGATACGGAGGAAGCGGTCGTAGCCTGTCTGAGGAAAACCACGAAAAACCCGGAATGAGAATAGCGGGTTTCCGGGCCGAGATTTGAATCCGGGCATCCCGAATACCCATTATGAAGCAGGCATGGTTATTTTTCTGTTAAATACGTTATTTTAAAATATATAAACAGTTATTTTTGTGAGTAATGGACTACGATAGGGTGAACACGTGATTAGATTTTCAGAACTGTGTAGGTAGGGCTGCTATTGAATTTAAATTACTTGTGCTTCCGAATGCTGTGATTAGTTTTGTGGTAAATGGTTTTCAATGTGGAGGGAACAGACGTTTTTTCAGGCTTGGCCTGTTCTCTCACGCTATGGCTAGGATAAGGCAGCAGGCAGATTAACTGGCTTACGAATGAACATCGGTATGGTCAAATTATAATTGAAATCTGTAGCGAAGTAGCATTCAACATTGTTCACTGGAGGACGGGGATCGAGCCACAATAATTCCACTTCCTCTCACACACCCTCAGTGCCCAATCAGTTCGTTGCTACCTCAGATCTGCTGAATTCCAGTCATATCGTGGAATACTTCATTGTATTGATTTATGATTTATTTGTGGTTTACCAAACGTCGCTTACATAGATTACATAGCCTCAAATGTTAGAAGATTAATGAATAATAAATACTAAATTATAGCGTACAGATGGCAGCACTGATGAGGAGCCGCGTCATGGAACCTGTAATTCGACTGAGGAATAATATCTATGATTGAGATTGAATTTATTTCTGAGTAAAATTTCGTGTTTTATTGAAGATAAGTTTCATTTATCTGCAAAATGAAAAGAAACAAACATAATTCGTTAAAGTATACAGCGGAAAATTAAGTCGTCTTCCAGACAGAAAAATTGTTAAAGTAGGTCCGAAACACGCTGTTATTAATGTAGAATTCTTTCATCCACGACACGCGATGATTTTGAATGTGCTTGAGCGTTTATGAGGATTTGCAAACGAAAAATTAGGAATATTTTACCACACAAGTGAAATTTGTGTGATGCCAATGAAACTTTTAAGCACAGATCTTTCTGTGAGATTCTTTTACATAGAAATCAGACATCAGTACTGGAGCAAGAGATCTTAAAGTTGTGTAGTTTCTCGTGTTTATACAAACGAAAATTCTGTTCAAAAGAACACATTTTCAATCTCCGGAAGGCCGATTAATGCGATGATACTACGGGACGAATTGTCCAGGAAATTGCTTTCAGAAATGTCGTAAGTCTTAGGCAAGGCGTATAAGTGTGTGTATTGATTCAAAAGAGGAATATTTTGAATGTCGCCACACCAACTGAACATCAATGATAATTATTTTGAGTACCATCTTGTTATACGTATAAAACTTACATTTGAAGTTCTTATATTTTTCAGAACACAGTGCTTTCGTTTTCTACTATATAATTTTATTACAAACATTTAAATTATAGTAGTGAGCCCTAAACTCAGAATATTACTGTACTCGCATCGCCGTTGAAACCTTAAATGTTGTACTTGAATACGTTGATTTCTACATGTCAAAGAGTGTAACCCACTGCATCGTACAGCTTTGAAAATTTTTAATTAGTATAGGTAATGTATGGATGACATTCTAATTTCTCATATTTTATTATTGAAGAGCGTTTTTCGTTTGTTTAAATTTCGCTGCATTTCATATTGCCGCAATCAACAATTTATTTTTATCAGTTAAATACCGCGTTATGCAGCCGTATAGGGAATTGGAGGTATGGCTCCACTCATTCTTAATTTCGGCACTAGATGGGCGTAGGTGTCAGTATGCCAACTTCAGAGCGTAATTTGAAACCAACCGAAATAGTTTACTTTCACATTCGTTTGTAACGATGACATAATCAGTCACGATTTCAGTTACAAACTACAGGGCAAAATACTGGAATATATACAACATTGGCAAAGAATGTTCGTCTTTATGGGTTAAGCAGAGTTTATTTTACAGGCAGTTTGTCAAAGTGGGTCGGTTTTTTTTAGGCACACTCCACGTGTACGCTTAGTGGATGTTTTTGCTGTTAATTTCGTATTTCCAGGCTTTGAAATTGATAGTTTAAATCGGTACGGTCTATGCTAACCCTTGAAGGTATTTAGAGGTTTTCTACGGTCCTATTTATACTCATCTGCATAAACACATATCTGAATGTGTTCATATTACTTTGATGCAAGCCGTGCGTCGACATTTAGATGGGAAGGCTGTGCTTTCTAATTGGACAGTATCATAATGAACACAGTGCGTGAGAGTTCCACTCGAGGACAGTAGCGTGGCAGCCGTGCAAAATTCTAAGGTGGGAACACACTAGCACCACTTAATGCAGGATCCTTGAATTTTTTTTAGGTAAAAATTTAACTTTAATTGAAGGTTTTTAGAACGTAAAATATGTCGACCTCCGAAAATGTTATCTAGAATAAATCACTGGAGTTATGTCTGCCAAGTTTGTGTGGAAATATTTTATACACACGCCTATATATTATATTATATGATACATTATATATGTAGTATGTTAAAATTACAAATATGGCGATGTTAGTATTTAGTGTTATAGTTGGAAAATTTAACGACGTAGGAATACTTTCTTTTGGAAATTATACACAGACGAGAATTATTGAAGTGTACAATTAAAGTTAATGCAGATTCGTCATATGGTTTGAAGGATTTGGTAGAAAGCAGACGTAATTAGTCCTTCTCACAATTGTTTATTTTGTCTAGTATTTTGGCTGATTTGGGCACCCAGTATCAAAGCAATTTCACATATTTTATTGCAATAAAGGATCTGTTTTTGTAAGATATATTGCCGTTTAGCTGTTACGGGACATGACGCCGACAAACAACTTCGTCTACAGTATTTGAGGATTTAGCGGAATAAGGAATACTTTAAATTGTGCGAATTTGAGAGGGAAATATAAATTAGAGAGGTAAGAGACTTAAGAGGAATTAACGTAAGAAAGGACGAAAGCAGGTTGTCCAACATACTTATCACTGGGCTTAAAATCCCGCGCCTCTAAATCTCAAGCTGTATGAAAAATACTGTAGGTGTTAGGCCAAGTGTACAAAAAAAAAAAAAAACATGACCTATTAGGCATTCTAGTGTGACACAGTATCAGAGGGGGAATTCAACCTTATTTTTTCCTTTTCTGTCTCTCTCAACCGCAGGACTTCCATAAGAGACAAGTGTAATTCCTATTGTTTTTCTCTCAAAGTCTCCGCCCTCTCCGTTTCTTTATTTTCCCCTCCCTTTTATTCCTGTAATCTCGATTTGGCGGCTGAAAACAGCAGGGAAAGTTGTAGAGCGTGCGAGGCAGGCTAGTGAATTCAAACTTAATCAATGTCGGCATTGCAGAATACAGTAGCAAGCTAGGCCAAATTAAATAGCAGTTGGCATCGAGTAGTTTTTGAATACCCTAATTCTTATCTTAGCTACTGTCTCGATGATAAATAAGTTCTGAGGGAGAACTTTCAAGTGGAAGCCACTATTTCGATAACCTTACCTTCATTATCATCATCATCATCATCAGGGTGATTAGCCCTGATGATGGAGGCAGCAGGGACCTCTGAAACGTTGGTAAACTTCTACGAGACTACACGGCGCTACAACTCAGACTCCGCCGTGAAAACCTCTAATCCTACATGTACACACATATTTCCTCTCTGAAAATCCACTTATAAACAGAAACTTATTTTTCCTTAAGTCTCTTCCTACTTCATAATTGTCCTTTAAATGTTCTTATATATCGACGTCCTAGTTTCTGGCGAAGTATAATTTTCCAGACCATATTCTCTTCCGGTCCGTTAAGGTGGATTGACACTTTTTCTCTGTAATAATCTATTATTTCATTCAATAGTCTTTGTATAGGCTATTTTCCTTTTAAATTCTGTGTGGTCTATTGCATATCCTGACAGTTTTCAGTTTCATTACCTTGCCGAAATTTTACTAAAATTATTCTCCACCCCCAGGTTCAGTTTCGTATAAATGTGGGAAATTGCCACCACTAAATCACATTCGAGCTTCTTTCTTTATTTGAAGTCTCTCAAGAGAACAGAATAATTTCATTACACTTCGGACTTTGAAAAGTCACCGTGCACTTTCCGAACGCATTGTAATTAGTGAGGATCATTACCTCCACATTTAATTGAAATGAGACCCATCAAAGGCGGAGACTGACGGATAGAGAGAGGGACCCGATGAAATTAAGAGGTACTCCCGCTTTACTACGAAATGGACCAAACGGGACATATGACGTGACGGCTGGGCAGTGTCCCACACTTCTCGGGCAGTTTCGGGAATTGTAGCCTGTAATTCCACGCCCCGAACCTGTGGATGTGCTTTGGGACGGCATTTCTCGGTGCCTGACGACAGGTCTTGGCTTGGCTCTGCTGTCCTCTTTTCTCTTTCTGTGCTATAGGCATCAGCGACTCTGGCACTCGGTAGCAGGTGGAGCGGGTTGCGGAAAACTTCTACCTTACATACGTCAGGGCAACAGTGGGCCAAGGGCGAAATTGAATCTCAGCAATATCACGTAAGCTGAAGTTCCAACGAACGTTACAATGCAGACTCAGTACTCCTACGTGGGTTTAAGACATATTCTCTCCTAATTCTTGTCGTAAATGGCAGTCCCAACTTCATTTATTCATAATAAAAAGTTACCGGGTTTTAATCAAAATATGAACACGTAAACACGTTTTAGTAAACCCTCCTCACTGCGTGATCATTAAAATTATACAAAGCAAATAAAAGCTGAACTTACTCGAGAATTCCTCACAAAAACCTCCAGTTAACATGCCACAAAAATGTGTTTATTAGTTCTCAAGTTTTTCGTGCGTACAGACAGACAGACGGAGGGCGGGCGGGCGGGCGATATTTTAACAGGCGTTCCGAGGGATTGCAAACGATCCCGAAACACTTAGATCTAGTTGATCTATAAATTCCAGCAGAATGGCTATACACACTGAATTAGGGAGGGAGTTTTGGATCGCATGTTTCAAATACTCTTCTTTAAATATTTCAGATTCCTACATAGCACAATTGCCGAGATATTACCACAGGAAGGAAAAGTGCCTATGCATTCTAAAACTGCCAATAAATTGAATATATTTTCGGTAATTGGTCAGTCATGTAACTTCCTATTTAGAGAATCAAATTTTTGCCACGTGTAATAATAAATTGACAATTATATTATAAAATTAAATGAAAACATGAACCATACGCAGGTTTCATTCTCTGTGGCCACGCAAGGGTTCAATATGGTTTTATAGCGATTACAGATCTTCTTTAACTCCTTGACGACACAACATAAAAATTAATCGCTTTAATTGGGAATGTCAGTATTTTATAATTAATCACAAAATTTGGAATATACTGATATCCAGTGCATTTCATTCACTAGTCACTATTACACTGACATATATGCAGTATGTGGCTAGCGTACTGCTCTAGTATTAAAAATCTTCATGGTTGAATTACAAATGTAGTCACTGATTGTAGAATAACACAATAGAAATCGGTCAGTATGCCAACCAACACAGCAAGACAACATTAGAGTCGATTGTCGAAACGTCGTGATTATTAAATACTAGGGCAGAACGCTCCTTTCGGAGCTCCTCGGAGGGGGTGGTCAAGTTTTTAAAAAGCAACCAACCCCTTCTGGGGGGGTTGGTTGCGTTTTAAAATCTTGTGTAAGACACGTTTGTTTATAGTTGACATTGTTGATGACGTAATTTATTGACGACGACGAAATCACAAATTTTTATAGTAAAGATACCTCTGGGCTGGAAGAATGGGTCTGATGCATAGAATTTGAGTTAAATAAAGGCTGTAATTTTCACACGACTGCTTAGAAGACGCAGATGGCACGATGATATTAAGAATATATCAGAAAAACTGGTGTTGTGGATGAGAGCTTAATTGAATTGCCTCTGAATAGGGTCCTCTGGCAGACTTCGTTATTAGAGGCGTTAAAGTTTCAAGATGTGTTTGCCAGAGAGTGAGTTTAACGCAGGCGGCACACAGAACCTGGTAACCATAGCTTAGCTAATTAAAAATACAATGTCACGTGTACCATTTCAACCTGCTGTGTTCACAAGAACAACACTCTGCTATGCGGGGATCGTGAATTGTGATAGTTTGTAGGAACAGGTGCCCCTGCTGGTTTTAGGTTATTATTGTTCATTGGTCACATAATACAACCCACCTACCTTCTGTATCAATCATTGTGCCTTTAATATTTGGTGTTCTGTGGGTCCAAATTACTATCGCACGTAATTAATAACAGCATCTTCAGTGTGAAGTGGATGAAAACAGAATGACAAGTGATGTAGGATTCATCACGTGCTTTTATGCTGACAAAAGCAGCGGACTTAATGCTGTATAGAGATACATTGGATAAAACACAGAGTTTCGCGTGGTGACAGTAAAGGCTTAGAGCGGCTGAATACAAGAGAAGGGAATTTATATTAATTGGGCAATGATGGAAAAGTTTCAATTATCTGTTCAGCTCGAATGTTTTCAGCAAATCATCCTACAATGTGTGAAATCATTCGCTACACTACATCAATTACACGACATCTTAATGATTTTTAGCCATAATTTATAATATGTCATATTATATTGTTTAACAATATGTAATGCTCTTTGTTACTATTTCATAAATTTGGTTCAGTATTTACGACCGAATTTAATTTATGAACATTTCAGTACTACTTTAATACAATTCCAACTACTAGGTGGCATAGGCTAACACATTACATGTAACATTCAATTTTGCCCACCTACTTTGGTGCTTATTAGGTTAAAATAATTTCCTGGATACTTTATTTAAACACTTGTAATTTATATTCTACGTCCAAAGAAAGAAGTCATGTTTCAGACCCATACAAAACAGTCGGAAAAATTATCGTGATTGTACGCGCAAATCGTAGCGTTTCGAGCAACAGGCAGGATTATGATGGGTCTTAAACTGTTGTAATTCTGATTTGATATTGTTCGTAATTCAAATTATGCTCGTGTTAAAACGCGATAAACTATCACAAGAATTCAACGACAATTTATATTGTACGCTCATTTCCATAATTTTAGATTTCACTTGGCGAATATTTCAAATTTTGAAGTAAATGGCTTATTTTATTAACACTGTGTGTAAGCGCGGATAGGGAACTTATGAAACATGCACACGTTGCAGTAATTGATATCAGAGTATCACACTTTGATCTACAACACCAATAGAATTAAGACTCTTCAGCTCTTCAGAAACATGACTAAAACACTTTTATTTCTAATTAACCGCTACTAAGTTACATACTAGTTTAAAGTCAAACATTGGCTTTTAAATACCCTGAAGCTGTGTTTACTTTCCTGCGTCATATCCACTTCAGCCTTCTTATTCACAATTCACAATGTCGCAGATTTATGATTAGAGCAGAGACATCAGACCACGGAGTTCAGTTCTGTCCTCTTGAATTTGCTTCGAAATTTTTTCTCTCTAGGATGTACAGTTTCCTCTGCTGTTAATCAATCTAAAGTTCTATGCTTATAAAAACTATTGGATAACCAGTATCTACACCAGTTTATCATAAGCATGGTATGTTTCAAATTAAATTATCAAATATATTATTTTATTTTCTATTTCTAATTTATTAATATTCATTTAGTCTTTATATTATTTACTGTACAGGATGATACAAAAACAACAACAAAACGTTCACCCACACAAAATCATGTTAAACACGACGTACAAATACAGAACAACTTCGAATACGATATTAAAAATACAATGAAATCTGGAAGAAAACATCACTTGAAATCTGATAAACATCTGACTAAAAGTTGCATTTAAGAAATTATATTTAAGTTTCTATAATTTTATACACCTGAAGATAGTTCTTTTAGAACTGAAACATGTCGTGTAAAAAAGTGATGATCTAATGTAAATCGAACATTTCGATAGAGAACATCATTTTAATATATTTTAAATATTTAAATGTTAATTATAGTAATATTTTAATATTTAATAGGAATTTTATTGTGATTAGACTGACAAGATTTAAACAAATATAAGCAAGTAATTCCAAATCTTATCGTTGATTTTGTCCATTCTGATAATGGCTTGTTATTGATCATAATGACAGACTTTATGCCTGCAATAGTAAAGGAGAGTCTGAAATGTTGGATACAGTATACCCGCAAAGACAAAACGAAAGTTGGCATATCTGCACTTTCATACAAAGCAGTTTGATGTTTGTGTTCTCTTCAGCTTGCAGAGGCCTCGAAATTTCTCGGTAATGCACTACACGGCAAACTGCTTTTATTTTATAAGTGATACTACCGCAAGCAAGCTTTAAGAAGTGCTTTTGTAATATATATCATGGTTCATATTTTCTTCGCTGTTATAAGTTTAAAAAGCTGGGAAAGAAATGCGGGAAGCAGATAAAGATACGAAAGATATACAGTAAATGAGAAAGAAGCTGGTAATATGATAGTACGAAATATATTATTCCCCATTGAATGCGAACATTTTATTAATCGATATTGGTTTAATTAACGAATTCTTTATTTCTTAGTGAGAACGAAAGTAGCTGTCTTCTATGTTGAAGCATCTTGTAGTCTGGTAGGAGTTTATCAATATTTCAGAGGTACTTGCTGCGTTCATCATCAGGGCGATGATTAAGCCCCACGCATGGTATCGGTTTGAGATAGGGGGAAACTGTCGGGTCATGGCACAGCCTTGGCCTGATTGCTGGGATTAGTCTTTATTTCTTGTTTTAAGGTTCAGACTCGTTGGCTATAAATCCTTGATTATAAATGTCGACTGTGCATATTTATAAAAATATTAAGAGTTTGTCAGGACAGTGGGGTCTGTGTCATGCTGAATGTAAGATGATGATGATTTGATGAAGCATCGTATCTTCCGATATAAGTTTTTGTCATGGAACACGATGGAAACAACACTATACGAAAACATATGTAATGGGAATTGAACCTATGGTCTCAGGGAGTCAGGCTCACGCGCCCGGGGCAAGAATATCAGATAAATAATTTTAATAAATTGATGAACACTTATAACTTTAAATAATATATTAACACACCCTGGTAGTCCAGCAGTAATTATAGACCAGATTTAACGTACTGATTAACGTCATTAGTTCCATTAATATGATTAAGTTGACCCTTTTACTTAACATAAACTGTAAAATATGTAAGGCACATTTATAGATTCGCTTTGTCAAGTCAGATTATCTCCTTAGGTAACAATAATTAGGAAGGTTGTGGCTGTGAAGATCCACTCCAGTTAGAGAGACGCCTTGAGCCAAAGTATCAGCATCCATACTGCTACAAGAACAGATAGACGCTACCATGTTTAAAGGGAGAGATACTGAAAGGTTTATTTCAACACGGAAACGAATTGCATATTCTTCAACAGGCATTATAACAAACCCTGAGTGGTCGAGATGTGAGAAGTGTTGAAATGTCCCATTAATAAAAGATTTCATTTCGTAAATGGGATCCCACGCGTTCGATGATGGCTTCAGAAAGGGTGCTACCACATTGGGACCTAGCCTCTTGTGACTCTGGAATCCGTTGCGTCCTCTAGAGCTTCAAACCTCTAGTTCTTGTGCCTCTAGGGCTGTTTTCTTCAATCCCGTCCGCTAATTGCTTTGTCTATCCCCCCTTCCGCCTCTAGTTTCTTACTGTTCTCTGCACCCACTCGTCCTGGAGACAGACGAAACAAGGGATGACACCGACCTGGCACAACTCCAATCAAGTAATTAAACTGCTGTAAGCAGTAACCCGTTGAGGAAACGCAGTGCAGCGTGGAGATGCCACAAGAAGAAGGGACTTCTCCAAGTGTAAAGATACTTGGGGATTTGGGAATAACGTTGCCTTATATATAGATACTCATCTACAGCATCTTCAGAGTCACAGAGACGAGATTAACTTCAAAGATCATCATCATTCATACTCAAAGTCAAAGGATGGATGCAACAGCGAAGTAGGTATGCAAAGACTTCGTCCTTTGTTAACTTGTTTAAAGTAACGCGCATTTCGTCAGTGTTTGAAATTCCAGAACTGGAGTATCACACTTAAAATTAAGTGGTGAAGTTTATTTAGCTATTACTGGAATCATATTAAAATGCGCACTAAAACGTATAACTTTCCTTTTTACTTTTCTTTTTGTAAACGTTAGAGACGATTTGCTTTTGTATTTGTAATCCTGGGGTCTCGGGTTCGATTCCCGGCGGTGCCCGAATTTATAACTTGTGTTGGGCAAGGCCGTGGAGTTTTCCTCCGGGGGCTTCCCCGGTTTCTCCGTGGCATCCCATTCACACACAGAAGAAGGCAATGGCAAACCACTTCTGGATCATCTGCCAAGAACGTATATGAACAGGTCCCAGTCCGAGAAAAGGATGGAAGGATCCTGTTCATATGGACCTGTCGTCAGACAGAACACTAAATAAATAAATTGGATACCTATAATTATTAAAGTATCCATCCAATACTACTCGAGATTTTGGATTTAAATTAACTAAACGCATAAAATTGTACGTACTACCTGTAAATTATTACTAAAGGCAACTGTCAGTCATGCTAAGACGGAGTTTTGCAATTTGTGCAACAGGTAGTACAGATTGTAGATTATAAGGGGTCTGATAAGATATTTCAATACGTTTATGTCTGAAAAGTGAACTAAATCTTTTAAAACAAAAGAATGTTGATAGGACTGTTTCTAAATGAGTATTTAATTATGACTGTTTCATCATTTTGGCAACGCCTGTAAGTGCCCTGATATTTATAGATACGTTGCCATCGTACTGAAAATAATGCATAACTATGTATGGGAAAGGAAGTAACATATTTACATATGCAAATGTCTACTCACTACAAGGAGCTATATTTTTCATGTGTAAAAATTGTTTAGATAAAAGGTAATTCCTGTTGTCTCTAAGCCCTTATAGAACACCAACAAATTAATAGAGACAATTGAAATGCTAATTTATATTTTGGAAGTGCTGGTTTAACCTAATTTAGCCATTTCTTATTCCAATCCTGATGTTCTTGGTTCCTGTAATTAGAACTGAAGTGTTGCTTCTTAATATAAACTTAAGTTACAGCTGTCTCGAAACGTAAGTGATTTAGTTACATGTCATTGTTACATGTATTTCAAATATAATTTAAGGAAAGATTATTTTACGTTCTAAGATTTAAGTACCACACTCTCTTACATTTTAATGAATAAATGTATTAATTTAAATAAATTTTATATATATTAATTTGTATCTTCTTTAAATGTAAGTGCTGATAGACAACTATATGCATGCATGAAAACTTGGTATTATTCTTTCCACAGGGAATGACAAAGTGACATGGGAATTCAGATAAGAAGTGAGGTTAGGTATTCGGTTTATGAAATATTTTATGCACTGTACGCGCGTTGTTAATCTATCGCATAGTTTTACTGCTAGATAAAGAAAATATTTATGAATATTGAAGTGTGCACATAAAATGATTCCGACCTATGGAGTCAGTTACGCAGTTACAAAATCCTTTACATTCATATGAAATGAGAATTAAGATGTCACGTGCGTAGAATATTAAGGACAGGTGCGTGCAACTTTCGTGTGAAAGGACAGTCACCGCTAAAAGCACGCGCTTCTCTTTGTGCTATTCTGATAATGACATCATAACCCAACCCCTACGCCCCTATTAAAGCCTACATGTCACGCACATACGCAGTGGCATTTGCTCGATTGAGACTTGAGAACGGCTATAGGATCAGCTCATTTAACCCAAACACTTTCATGATGACCAAACACTCCAGCCCTTGGTGCACGATTATAATGTAAAAAAAAAAATAAATAAATAAAAAAATAAATAAATAAAAATAAAATTTAGTGCCTACGTGAAGAACACACAACGCGTCTCTATAACAATGATCAGTTGGTTTAGCGTGTTCTTATCTTGAGAAACATATGAAACTCTTAAATTCACTTTGGGCATAATTCATAGTCATTGAATTCTAAAGTAGGTGGTTCTTGCGATTAGCAGTGTGATTTAATATTAAAACGAATTAAGGGACAGTGGGCGTGTACTTTATTAATATGGTCCAGATTAGAGACCAATGTAGGGCTGTTTTTAATATGTTAACAAACATTCGAGTTTCGTAGTTTCTTGACTAGCTGAGCTACTATTAGGTTATCGGGAAGAACTGAGCTAGATTGAGTCAGCGGTTTCAACACGACAGCGTTGTGACACGGATTCGCAACTAAAACGAAAAGCTTGTACTAAATGCTAGGGAAAACTTAACAAGATTGGAAAACTCTGTTCCTTGGATGGGCTGTCTTCTTATATAAAACTCACCTCGATAAATGAATTGATGCCATAAGCTGATCGTCACTGACTTAGCTAGAACTCTCTGTCTTGTATCTCTACGCACCTGCGCTGTGGAAAAAGGTGTACTTCGCCAGGGACACTGTCACATCTGCAGAATCCACTTTACATAGTCACACACGTGACCCTAGATAGTGTAGTGGTACAACCCCTCAGCACGACCACATTTCGATAAGGACCGTGAAAGGGTCACAACCAAATTAGTCCGGGCGGAACAACTGTTATTGATGTGGGTTGTCCAGTCCGCGATAACCATCACCCATCCTTCATGTAACAGCCGGACGGCTGGTCATCTGGGGAGGGTATCCGCCCAACAGTTTCGCACGCTACATGAGTTTACGCTCCTCAGCAAATGAATGCGTAAACATACGTGGTTCTGATACCAGATAAATCTCAGTACGTCTCTCTAACAGTCTGATCAATTACATTCGACTTTCATTCTGAGTTTAAATATTAGGCTTTTAGCGACGCAATGAAAATGTAGAGGCTATGAAAGGCTAAATACGACCGGAGAAGTAATGTTGGCAAATTTAAACACGCTGTCACGAAATGGTCGTGTGATAGGTCACATGGTTAGACTCTAGTTTCTCACCGCAGAGGTCAGGCTAAGTTTTAGGTTGCTTTGATATTCCTGGTAAACGAAGTGGTACTAAAGCAGGTTTTTTTCTGAGTTATTCCATCGTCCTCTGTTAATTATCACACCCAAACTCTGCTCCATAGTCTATCATCGCCCCATGAGGAATGTGACAGCATTGACCAAGAAACATTAATCATTACCTCGGTCGTAATTATATTAGAATTATACGCCAATTACAAAATATGGCACTAGTATAATTTCCACTTTAGAAGTTCGCATATCACCATGTTGCTATAACTGAGGATAGGCGATTACAAAGTGTAAAATTGGATGTCTTCATGCAGCATGCTAACCTGTAAATACGTCAATTTATTCAGTCCTATACTTACGTATTTTTAATATTAAGCTGGTTAACATTTGTATCTGTAGCAAAATACATATAATTCAAAGGGTGATATTGTGGTAAGAGGTAAACCTATTAATAATTTGTTTCATTGCTTTAGGAACATTACACCCATCGGTTTCTAAGTTTATTTACCGTTTATGAAGCATGCGAAGAAGAATTTTGAAAACAGTTATGAACCACAGACTTTTTAAATATAAAGGGAATAGGTAATTACACTAGATTTTTTTGTGATAAATTATAAAAATAATATGGAATGATTATAATTGGAAAGATTGTAGACACCAGAGGTCAGAGTAGATAGTATCTACGTATATTTTATAGCTGTTCGCACTGTGGAGGGCCGATATCTCGTTGAATTAGCAACGCTGAGGCAATTACGCTAATCTGACTGTTGTCACTATTTCATGTCTGTATTGTTATGTTTTACAGTTTCCTGTTTCAAAAACAGAAACATGACTAACTATTTAAATACTCGTTTCTTCGTTCTCTATGTTTCTATGTCAGAATATTTACAACACATTATTCCTCAGTTCTATATTAACCTTTATTGTAAATCAATTTATGTTATAAGAAAAATGGGAAATCAGAACACGTGCCTTAATTTATTTCATTATATATTCAATATCAATTGAATTCCTCTTGTGTTCTTAAGCTAGTTGACAAATTCTCTGTCTTATACGAAACCTAACGTGCATTAATGTATTTACGAGAGTCCGCCAACGGTTCACAGCCTGAGCCACATTGTTTTAACCTACCCTATTATCCTAAGATCCGTTTTGATATTATCATCCCATCTACACCCATGTCTTCCGAATTATCTCTTTAATTCGGGCTTTGCAATAAAAACTGTATGCTCATTTCTCATCTTCTCCGGCTTCCTGACACGTCCTTAAATTTTACATTTGTGAGTAACGCGTGCTTACATTTCTTTTAATGTCCGGTTTGCCACAATATTCAGGTTAGTTTATTCCGGAAAGTAAAACCGTCATGTTTCAATGTTATCTTCTAAAGTAGAGTGGGGTATTGTTGTAAGCTTGGGTATTCTCCTATGCATGAAATAATATAGGTCTCGTGTGACCATGTCTAAATAAGACATGCGTTTTCCGAAGAATCGACGAATCAGCAAACCTATGGATGCAGGGCTTGTCTCTTACGTGCAGCATTCTCGGAAACTGAGCGGGGGAGTAGGCCCTACGTTAACAAACCACGAGAAATTTAAAATATGCAACTTTTTCATTACTTGAATTTTTTTGCGATTCAGACTCGTATGAACATGATGTATACACGCAGTGCGTGTGACCTTTGTAATCAGAGCATGAGGAGTGAATTTTAGATCCAGTTTCGTAGATAGAATATGTGAACAGCGTGGATTGAGCTGTGTTAGATATGTATAACTACATTCCCTGGCACTCCATCTACTAAAGTGACAAGTTGCTTTCATGTAAGTAGGAATACTTGAAGAAGGACTTCAAGGCATCTTGTCACTTGACATCATGAACCAATTTGTGATGTTTCATGAAAAATAAAATGCAACTCTTGCATGCAGAATCTCTGTCGGAAACAAATATAACGACGTATATCATGCCACAAGTACAGAAAACTGTAGCAAGTAGATTTGGCATAATCATTATACAACGCCATTGAGCAGAGTTCTTTCAAAGCTAACAGTCTCTAAACCCGTCAAGAAATTAATATTGTTCCTCTTATGGGCTGTAACGCGGTGTGAATTCGTAAGTACGTTACAACATTTCGGAGAAATATACTGTCTTTATCTTCAGGGATGAAGAAGGAGACAGTTTATTTTTCCGAAACGCTGTTACGTTCCAACGAGTTCACGAGATTCCAAAATCCAGATCATCGTAATGTTCACCGAAATGAAGACCTCAAATCTCACAAGTAGAGAAATGCATTTTCTTTTATAGAACCCCGGCATTCATTACCGTGTTCACAATAGCCAATCACTTAACTGTATCCTCATCCTGATGAATATAGTACACATCCTCATATCCTATTTAATTAATAGGTCTGTCCATTTTAATAATATTGATCTTTACTCGTTTTAATTCAGGCAGTAAGCACCTCGAAGCACCTGTAAATATCAACGAATTACATAGCTCAGTTTTCCATAAGACGTCATCTTGATATAAGGAGGGGAAATTTGAAATGAAATGAAGGCGGGAGGGGGGTGAGGTAGATACAAAGACAGCATAGTGAAAGCTTCAAGTTGTAGGTTCCTTTTTTAACGTAGAAAAAGGTCTCGAATTTCTTGAAGGCTTCGTTCTGAATTTCCTTCTGAAAGCTCGCTTTAAAGTCGTACGAATGCAGACAAGGTAAAAGCTTCCTTCACATATGAACTGTAAAATATGTCCTTGAACAAATTTACTTTTGCGCGTATTTGTTCAAGAGTTCTAATCGTATATTTGGTCATCTCGATTGACGTGGCCATGGTTCGTACTTTGAAATGAGGCAGTGTGCAGTTATAGTCAGTTATAATCATTGTTTCATTTCATATTTGAAGATACATTTAAATATATTTAATATATTCCTTTGACAAATAAATATAAAAACAAACAAGAACACATTATTCTGTCGACTGCTCTGAGACGCTTAGGATCTTTTAATTTGTTTGTTATTTAGTACCAAGGAATTTGGAAAATTATTGATTGCGACTTTATACAAATAGTGGTAATTTGTAATAATGTAAATTTACAAACTTTTGTTTACACTTAATGAAAACAAGGGCGCGTTTTACAGTAGGATGAAATGTTTGACAATTGCAGATGTAATTAATAATAAAGGACGAGAGATGTTTGGCCTGCCATTGGTTAGAGATTTGTCTATAAGCAAAATGCCACCTCGTCCGTCTAACTAAACTCATGAACTCACTGGAATATGACGTTCCTAATTCCATACAAGATGCAATAAATAAAACCCACGTCTGTGGATCAGAAAAACTTATGGCCATTTATCTTTGAGAACGTCCGCCATGCTCGATAATTCGTGAGATGTTTCTCAGCTTCTCGACGGATTTGCTGGTGTAATTCCTTGATAGATGATACGTATACAAGAACGGGCAATAAATAAATAGATATGGAAGAAAAAAACACATGAAAGATAAAGCAAAAACAGGGAAAGAAAGCTGAGAGAATGAAAAATAAACACAGAAAAAAAAAAGAAGACGGAGAAGAAGGAACGTACGTACTTTCGACGTACATAGCGCTACAGTCTACCTCGGAATAAATTGTTTGGCTGGGGCAGATCATGTTCAGACCGAACACGTACCTGTATGGATTCTCTAATTTTATTTCTGTATCAATTTGTACGATTACTAAAACATAATTTTGTCTGTGTTACCTGTTCAGAACACAGCATGTTTATGAGTGAGATCGTATACGTCCACTTTTCACGTACAGCGATCTATCTATGTCAGGTCGCTGTATGATATTATGTTGGAATGAGAGAGGGAATTAGTATTAGAAATCTTTAAGTTATAGGTTAACGTACATGAATATAATAATTATACATTAATATTTGAGTTTTTAGAATTAAAAAGTAATAGTGGAACCACGGTTCCGGAGAATTTGACGTAAATACGTCTATACGGAAAGGAAGTTTATATATTGGCTTTATTCTAAATGTTTCCTTTATACATGCTTTACAATTGAGATAAGTTTGATTAAGACATTGCTTATTTAACTTGAATTAGTTACGTTTAAGATGGGTCTGTGGTAGCTGAATGTAATGTAATGAAATGTTTTATAGGTAACAACAATGCCGAGTAAACTGATGACGTTTCCTAGGTAACATAACAATGAAGTTCCACTTTTTCGTTCCACTTTTTTGCCGAATGACACTGACCCTAAAATATAGACGTATTTACGTCAAAAAGACTTTCATATATATTAACAAAATTAAGTGTTGGACAGTGTACGTTATTAGGTGCATATATGATGCATGGTCACTACGTTAATATTCGAAAGATCCATTAATTTTAAAAATAAGAATATTAATACCAAACGGATCAGTATGATAGTAAATCTTACCTGAAGACGGGAGTAGAACTTTCGAAACGTCATGTATCCTAAATCTACATCAGACAGTAGAGAGTGGTTAATTTAATATCAGTAAATCTGTTGTGAGTCATCCATTGTGACATGCATGCAAAGAAACACAGAGAAGCGATGAAGACAAGACAAGAAAAAGAATTAAAAAGCTTCCAGAAATTTCCAGAGTTAACAAAATCAGGTAGAGATGAGTGATCGACTTTTCTAATCGGCGGCCACTTCACCCTCAGATAAAGTTTCGCAGTTCCCCTTTAGACAGAATGTCGGATCGGCCGTGTATAATCTTACAGATTGCACGCAGAACTTAGTTTAATCTGGTTTTCATTTATATATATAAATAAAAATACACAGATCTCAGCAGGCGAAATCGTATACATCTTAAACTGGTTTTAAGTAAATGGGAATTATTAAATTTGCTTTTGACACTAAATCCCTCCTGGTGTTCCCCAATTCAACGTCCGTACAATTTCCCTGAGATGAACTTAGAAAGTTCTGAAACTCTGTGTTATGTTGAAGCATTAAAATACGGTGACTATAAACCATGTAATTTCAAGTTACCTCACCATTATTTTCTAAAGCTAAACACTTTGAATACCAAACAAATGTGTTTACTGCTAACTGCCTTTCAAGCGCGTATATTTTCTCAAAACTTCTTTAAATGGAGAGACCAAGTTTCGAAACGTCTTTAAAAACCTTCAGTGATGTTCAGAGCCTTTGTTAATATGCGTATACATCGCCCGAATAACTGACATAATATACGGGAACTTTGGTTATGTGAAGGTCCATCACTATTCAATAAATCAATATTGTCATATGAGTTAGTGTTAGACTACCAGTACTTTGATTACGTTCTTCGTCAGAACACTTTGTAAGATGCATCATAACTGCTAAACGTCGACATGAAACAACGATTTATTTAAAATTTTATAAACTATTCGTAGTTCTGTTCATCTCCATACAGCTGTTGATAACGACTATCACTTCGTTAACTGTTATCAATTAAACCTGCACACTTTCTCTCACCTTATTTCTGTATATTATATATTATGCCAGTCTAATTATACTAATTAGCAGTTAAGCATTTGACTAAAAGTGCATCCGACTCGAATAGGCCTTTGGGATTTGCTACTAGTGTTACTACGTTTGGTATGAGAGGGACTTCGGAAGTGTTCGGGATTTGCATTCGGACGACGACGAGAGGGGCAGGTGAGGGGAGTCGTGACGGGTGGGCATGGGCTCAGTTTGACCGTAGATTTCCTACGGCGCGCGTCTCAAGGTGAAAGAATGTACCGAATCGGTCTCAGCGGTCACGAATCGTCACTGTGAAATATACAAATAGGAAACGTATCTAATCAAGCACACAGTTTTCCATCTCCCCTGTGATGTGTGGGTCCTACCTAACAGTTCTTCTCCATACCAACATTTTAAGTATTATTACTCCATTTTACTGTATCGACTGTAGTAAAATTATGTTTGAAACTTTGTGAAGTAGGAAGATGTCGTTAGCAACTGAATGAGGTTATAATCAAGTGATCTATGATTTTGTTTTCGCGAAGGAAAGTTTTACATTACTGAACAGTGTTTTATTTAGTGACAAGTGACTAAAGCGTATATGGACCGTTATTATTATTATATAATGTGAAATAAATTACAGTTTTGGAAGTACTGAACTGTAATATAAATTTTGTCGTGTTTGGGTGAAGTGCAGAGCATGTGATATCACACGCATGTGTTACGTGGACTACAGAATTACCACGGAAACTAGTAAGAACAAGGTAAGAAATGCATTTTTAATTTAAGAGTGCAAAATTCGTGATTCATTTCATTGCTTTATTGCCTGTGCTTTTTATATTTTCAAATGGGAAATCGGAATGTTTTTTTCTATGCGTTGTCTCTGCACAAAAGGCGAACATTAGGACAATTTCTAATTTGTTATTGGAAGCACTGAAAAATTTACGTAGAAAAATAACGTGATACATTACACGTCAAGATAACGAAACATATTAACGCGTGGCTGTTGCTTAATTTAAAACATGTCTCTTCTATGACTTATTAAAACCGTAAAAAAGCAATACATAACAAATTGTCAAGCCGTCAGTTTGTTTGTTGTTATCCAAGATGTTTCGGCTTTGCTGCACCATCTTCAGGGGTATTATATACTGTACACGTTGAGAAAGCTAGATTGCAATGAAATCATCTGACAATTAAAACACTGAAAACTAAATGTTTTAATATTAATATTTTAAATATCAGATATCTTTCTGTAATATTATGTAAACAATAATTTTATCAAGTAAAAAGTATATGATACGTCTGAATATATTGTATTAGAAGGGAAACAGTTACTACGATCAAAAAATGGTAATATTGTCGAATTACTGGGAAGGTACAGTCATCAATATATCTTGAAACTACGATTTCCGGCTTTAGAGAATTTGGTATGGATAGTAATAACAGAAAATAAAATAAAATAAGTGGAATCAGGGGAACACATCTTGGAAGGAACATGTCCAAAATGTACAACTTAGGCTTAAATTAGTAATGACTTATGATCTGAAACTTTCACGGCGACTAAGTATAATGAATTCTGGGTAGTGACTTTTGTCCCTCAAAATGAAATCACCGTGTGAATATATGACTACAGTAAAAATGACAGGGAAACACATTTGAAATATGGTCGTTGCAATGAAAGAATAACAACTTGGATGTTCTTGAAATTAAATTGATAAGACCACTGGCGGAAATTTCAAGAAGGGTTAACAACAAAAATAACATAATAAAAAAGCAATCCCGGGAAACGCGCATCGTGGAACATTATATATATATATATATATATATATATATATATATAAACTGCAATGGCCGGACATCCGTTGAGAATCAATGACATACGATTTTCTCACGATAGCGAACGTGTCTTTGTCGAGCTAAAGGCAGGAGACCAGAGTGGAAATGAGTCCAGGACACCCATTCTCTTTCGGCAGAGAATACATAGATGAACTTAGTGTTACAAAGGGTAAATGTAGAATGATTTTTATTCTGATCTCCTCGAATTAGGTCAAAATCTGCCCCGATGACTTCATAACAATATTTCTTCTTCTCTTGTACCTGTATGTTCTTGCTTGTACTGAGAACGAAGTTTTATTAGTCTGTCATCATCACAGAGTATCGAAGAGTTCAAGTATCGATATACTCATTACGCACTTCTGAATTTTACTTTAAAATTACGAATAAAATATTCAAAATATAACACTTATGCAGCCATACATCCACTGTCGAACGAAACCGTCATTCAATTTGTTTATAAATCAACTAATCTAGTCGACAGGCTTTACAATAATTAATCTGATTCTGAAGCCCTGAACTGACAGAAAATTGTGTGTTTTAAGTCTTTATTAGCAGGATCAGGGATGTCCAAAGTAAAGACACGCGAGTATGTACGAGCTGAAGTAACAGTGGAAACTACTAATAAGAGTAATATATCAATTTCTGGGAGGAAACTAATCATGACAGAGACCACACTGCAGGCTGCTTATCAGACAGGTCACAGTTCACGTCTAGTTGCTGTCGGATATTGTGATATGGATTAACATATTCTGGGAACAAGTAATGTTAGCTTTTAGAATGCGTTGCAACTGAAACTGCGGTATAAATTCACCATGTGGGAATAGCTCAGGTGCAGAGGAAGTATTAAACGTTTTCATAAGCCAGGAATACATCTGCAGATGTGTGAACATCGTTTAAGTCATTCTGAACACCGGATTGCATTAAGTTACAAGGAATCAGTGCACTTCATTTTAGAATAATTTCCAATAAGATTTAATA
Organism: Zootermopsis nevadensis; assembly: GCF_977971745.1. NCBI lineage: Eukaryota > Metazoa > Arthropoda > Insecta > Blattodea > Termopsidae > Zootermopsis > Zootermopsis nevadensis. The sequence goes on from NW_028259143.1 coordinate 4,407,710, forward strand.
GCGTGTTTCTGTCAGTCCTGCTTGTGTGTAGACAGGTTTCTACAGGTTAGGATTTGCATAGAATTGCGCATGCGTACTAGCTCAGTGACGACCACGCCATCAATAGTCCACCTCACGACCTTGAGAAAGCGTCCCGTTGGTATTAGAGCGCGAATAAGTTTAGAAATTCTTTGTTTTCAAATTAACCGTCCATGGCATAGCGCCAATACAGTATTTAATGAAAATCATTGCATGAATTATTTACGTACGAAGAAAAAGTCTGTCCACTATGAACCGCCTTCTCCGAATGTATCTCCGAACCATAGCTAACCTGTCAAGACGAGTTGATACGAAGCCAAAAATGCTTCAAACTGTCGAAAACTCTTACAATGTGTTTTAATATTTAATCCGATGTCGTCATTTATAATAAACTGCTCTATAAAAAAAGGAATCTCAACCCGTACCTGTCCTACACGACTGTACCAGACTCAGCCACACCTAGCTACATAGAAATCCACCATACCGTAACAGCATGAAACATTTTCAAAATTTACGAAGTTTCTAAGCTTTTGAGGTTTATGAATTTTGAAAATTTTAAAATTTCCAAAATTATTATTAAAGGTAAACTTCTTCGGAATATTATTAGTTTGTCAAATGTTTCGGGGACTTCAGACTTATCAAATTTAGAAACCTGGAGAATTTAAACATGTACAGTTTTCATAGTTTATAAAGTTCTCAATTTTTTTTTCATTTTTTCAGATTTCCAAAAACTAATTTTTTTAAAAAATTGAGACATTTGTGGAAATAGAATTTTTAATTTTTCCTGAATGTTTGGGGATTGTGACACTGGCGACGACGTCCATAAGTACATTTATGTCTGTGAGTAGAATGTTTGTAACCTCGCGACATCCTGTGCTATCCACAGTAAAGCTTCTGTAATCGCATGAGCACGAGATTAAATTTCGATACAGTAAATATATTTTGTAGTAATTTCTGTCTCGACGAAGATGCTTCCTGAAATGTGACCCAGGATTTAGTTTGTACCAGCATGGCTCTGTGTGTTGTTACTTTCTTGAGTCTGCTGATTTCAAGTTGATTGTATTAGAGGAATGTACAGTTTGTTTCTATATAATTCTTCAGTACATATTCTTGTACGTGAGAACTCCTCGCGTCGTTCAAATTAATCACGATTAAGCGATTTTCCCTTTTTATAATTTTACGAATGCATTTGATGTTACAAAGCTAAACCATAGTTGATTGCGATTAATGTTGGTAATGAAAAATAACGAATCTGTTCGTGATATTTGGGAGTTTCTTCTTCAGTTTGACATTCCACGAATGCCAAAGTTAAATTGTGGTTTTCGTCTAAACTGAAACGCATCTTTCAGGTTAATTGCTTTGTAGCGCTCAGAATTTGAAACACTTCAGCACTTTATGGGTCGTATCTAACTTAATGGACTCGCACGTTTGCCACTTATCACCTCCCCTTAAATTATTACCAGCAACGTAAACTATTATTTGACTTGAGGATGATAGTCCTTTGGGCTGTAAAGTCGTATGTACTTGTACGTATATATTACTAATATTTTGGAGAAAAACATATATTTCTCTAAAACGTTGGTATCTCCCTACAAGTTTCATAGCATTACAGTCCAGAATAGAAAATAATCGCATTTTCATCACCATGAGAAACTTCAAGCATCATTATTTAATATAATAAGTAAAGACTTGTAGCCGTATGACTATGTTACGAGAGGTATAAACGTAAAGTAAAATAGGTTTTAGGTTGAGGATGGAGTTCTTGGCCAGGGTTTGTTTGCGGACTTCAATGCACTGGGTTCCCAGTGGACAAATTCTTCAACAGCGATGGTAATTACGCAGAAAATAATGTTACAAGGTCTCCGCGTGTGCAAGTAGTTGTACTCTGTGTACCTTAATTTTGGGACTGCTTGAATGGCAATGTAAATGTGTACTCTAATGTGTTCTCTGCTAGTTTGCGTTACGTCACTGGCTGCAATGCCCATGCTTTGTAGGTACAGGTATGTTGATCTGAAGGTAATTTCGCTGTAGGTATCACAATGAAGAGAGTCCGATGTTAATTGCCTTTCTGTTTAATTAAATATTCGGTACAGAATCGAACGGCTGTCCACAAAACGTTGTAGATTATTGTGGATGTTAAATGTGATGCCATATACAATTTTTTTTTGAGAAAGTCGGCGAAGTTAAATTTCGACTGTATGTAAAATACCTAGTGGAAAATATTATCAAAACGAGCATATCGATTTGGAGCGGAACACTAAGAACGGACTGCTTCCCTCGATGCCGTATTTAATCGAAATAATTTCGAGTGCGAACCACAGCGGACACTTTATGTGTCCCTGCACTTAACTGTAAAAGGCCGAGGTATTTATTCTCTTCATCCGAACGTAATCTGAACCTGATTCCTAGTTACGTGTTCTCAGAAGCCTGAGTTCGTATGCTATGAAGTATTATTGCATAAGTAATGATATTTCCGTTGTTTTTACCATTGTAAAACCACGAAAACACACAAGTCTCGCTGTCAATTGCGGATCTTAATCTTACAGCGTCAATTTATTTAACGCATTTATCCAGTTCACAATGGATATTCAGACAATGACAATAGAATGTAGGCTGTGGAATGAAAGGAACTGGAATGTTCTGTGACAGAACGAAAAAAAAAAAAAAAGGAGATTGATAGTTCATTGCGGTGAACAAATTGTAAATATTACTTCGAGCTGCCAGAACTCTTAGAGAAATTATTTGAATACCATGTTTTGTAATAATACTTTGTGTAGCAACGTGTTAATACTACGATCCATTTCAAAAACTGTTTTCTTTAGAATGACAGTGAATAGAAAGTGTGAAACTGTGTTACTCTTTAGTCACAAGAAAGCTAACAACACGTGGTGGCCTTTCAGAGAAAAATTAGTATTTCTAGATATCGAGCCTATTAAATGGATTGCTACTATTTAAAAAATACCAAAATGCCAGCAACGTTACTGCTGTGAAATTAGACATACATTTCATTTTATCATTGATCATTCGATCCGTATCGTTGAATATCAAGGGAACTATTTTTAGCCTGTTACATATAAATATTATTATTTGTCTGTCTTAAAATTTAAAATTATAGTACGTTTTAGAGACTGTTCGTCCAGGTGGAAAAATATGAAAATCGCTTTATTGTTTACGTCTTTAAATTTAATGCCCAAAGAAAATGCTTCAAAAATGTAACCACAATCACTCGATTTTAGATCTATGCTTGTATGGGTGTTAGGTGTAGTAATAACTCTGTCTACTTCTTGTGAGTGTTGTGTATGACTTTACAGCTTAGTGACAGAGTCTGGTACGCACTTTATTATGTAACGAAACAACTTTACGACCGCTTTTGTACACAACAATTTATGACCTGGCTGTTGTTACGAGCTAGTCATAATGAGAATGATTCCCGTGAAAACCACGTGGCAATCACCCACCCACTTGTCAACACAAATACTCCTATATAGCAGACTGGCACCAGCGACTGTCATTTATGATAGGTAAAGTGAGGACATTGTGCTTAGCATGGGGCAGGTAAACGTACGTCGAACGGCTATAGGCTAGACCATTAAGGACGTTAAAATGTCTGTGGGATTTCGTAACACATTTCCGCCTACAAGTAAATCACGTCGTGTTACTAGTCAGACTGCAAGCAATGTTTTGCGTCTCTTCAGTGAAGTCCCATAAAATTCACGTACAACTCTTAAAATTCTGGAACGTAACGCAGCAAGGACATTTACAGATGTAATTGCGTAAGGATGAAGTTAATTTTAATGGCGTGGTGAAGGAGAAACGTCTCGAAACGAAACGTGTGTCATACAGCGCTGGATCCAGCTTTATTTTTTATGCTGCACTTTTGGATTTTTTTTTGTAGTGTTCTGTCTGACGACAGGTCCATATATTATGAACAGGATCCTTCCAACCTCTTCAGGTTGTCAGGGACCTGCTCATACATATATACATTCTTGGCAGAGATGATCAGAAGTGGTTTGCCATTGCCTTCTTCTGTGTGTGAGTGGAGTAATTGTTGGGATGCCACGGAGGAAAACTCCGTGTTGCCTAGACCACGGCCTTGCCCAACACAAGTTATAAATTTGAGCACCACCGGGAATTGAACCCGGGACCCCAGGCTTACAAGGCTAGTGTTCTGACCGCTTCTCATTTAAAATTTTCTCATGAAGTTAATATAAAATACAAATAATTAACTCTGTCGTCAAGTTAATACCCAGACATTTCATATTCTTAAGTTACTGATTACGTCTGATTAATAGCAATTAACAATGGCTAACAGGAGCTCAAGAACAATGCAGTGTTGAATGCCCGTGATTATCCGTTACGCGCAGAATGGAAACAGAAATAATAATTTGATTACGGTAATTATTACGCAGTCCACCAGTCATTTTTAATCCATTACGTTTAAGGAGTTTGTTATTAGTGAATATAGTAAATTGATAATTAAAATATAGTTTTAAGTCTTAGAACGTGATTTATACGTTCTCAAACATAAATTTTATAAATTATGCTCGCTAAAAAGTCAGGTCTTAAGGTTAAACACATATTTTATTATATGGAAAATTTACAAACTGTGAAAGCAAGAGATGTTTACAAATTAAATAAAAATGCAACAGTTATAAATAGTACTGCATCTGACGCGTTTATACCAAAATAATTGTATTTCGTTTGGTTATCCGAAGAAAATTCTGTAACATTTTTGCCCGAAAGGGTTCGTCTACTGTTCCATTATATGGTTCCGGACAAAACACGCTGGATGCGGGGCCCTTAAGGTACGAAGTTCCAACTGATTGTTGTAGCCGCTCTGAAGCTTGTCACGACGACCGGCGTCGGATTCAAACCTCGTTCACCGGACGTAATTTCATACATTTCTGTTTGTTGGCGTTGCAAAGTGACACGGATGTCCGAATATGTACATACACTGATAACTGAAACGAGTATCGAGCATTCCTTCTTTGAAATGTTGCACACCTCATTCAATTCAAAAATAACTTTGTTTCCAACGTAATTACACTGGAAATGTCTCATTCCATGAATTAATAAGTGCTCATTGTATTTGGTAGATGTTCAACACGTTTGAAAAATATTTCAGGTTGAACCCGAACTACACTGATCTTCTTATCAGCTAGCTATCGGTCAGCAGAATCATGAGGTCCTCTCAAGGATACCGGGATGCATTAAACGTGACACAATTTTTGTAAAATCTACTTGTAAATATTTTATTGAAAACTTTAGATATATACAGCGACACTGACATAAGACTGCTCTTGCCCAGGAATTGACCGCTTGTGACGCCAACAGTTTATAGCATGGGTGTGGTAGGAACCAAAAACACTGCCCATTGTTCTTTGTAAAATTCAAGTACTTAAACTAACTTCCTTCAAAAATGTCCGGCTACAAGGTGTTTTGCAAAGTTTAGCTTTCAACGGCGACGCATATAAAATGTTTGGAGTTTTCTTTTGGATTATGACGGTAAAAAACGCTGACGTTCTCCCGATGTTTTAGGTATAGAAAAGTGAGCAGAGAAATCGAATTGGATTGTTATTTTGTCATGCCCTGATATATTCGATTTCAGCTTCGTGTGTAGTGTGGTATATTGTTGGACACAAGGGTCAGATGCATGACAACTGCATTATTCGCTTCCTTATAGAGTCGTCACACACGTTCTTCCTTATTCAAATATTTTCTCTTGAATGTCGGTTTTGATAAAATACAAATTTGTCATATGAAATGAAGTTTAATTTCAGCTCATTTTCAGATACAAGTCAGCGCGACACTGATGTCCACGTAATCCACTTGGATTAAACACAAATATTGACCAAATTCCTTTCCATTCTTGTTTTATAATTAAAGGTTATCAGGGCGTGCTGTCTCTTCAGTATAGCCACTAACGTTTCCTTTTACTATGGGTTAAATGCTATCTTTCTGTTTTACCCACTTCAGTTTCCGTTCATATATAACTCTAAATGTTTTTTTAAAATATATTTCTTATTTGTGTTTTATTTGCACATTTTATTACTAAAAAACTAATTTATCGTTTATACTTAACCAATTTTTTTTTCTCAGAACCTTCATTTTCCACTCTTTGGTTTCTGGGAAACTCAGTAATATGAATAGAGGACAACTTTATTTTACAGATTTGCTTTCGTAACGTTTATCTTATTGTAACTGCGGTTCAATTTGTCGCTTCAGATCCTTCTAACCAGAAGTCAGATGATATATATATATATATATATATAATTGGTACGGTTCTCGTTTTAAACAAATTTGATGGAACCTTCAATCTGGAAATTAAATAACATTTGAAGATTTCTGTCTTCATACTCACCGCTGTGAAAACCTCAAATCTTAAATAACATTTACTAAGTGTATTATCAGTTGACATGGTATCGTGTATACTACCTCATTAGGCAGGTTTCTGCCTTACATTTCCGTCTGTTGTAACTAACTGCCAGGTGGAAAAGCAACGCACTGTTTTAATATTCCCCTTGGCGTCGAAGACGATGAGATTGTGCTACGTCATGATGCATCACCGTGAGTAGATCGACATCATCATAATCATCATCGTGATAATGGTGATGAGGTGGCAAACAGGGGTACCCTCGAGGAAAACCTTAGCGATATTGCACCGGTGACGTCATGACCTCCAGTTTCAATACGGAGAGTGTGGAACGAGGTTAGCGTACTTCTATACACTTAACCTGCAGCGGTGGATTAAACCATTTTGTTTATTCATCGCGTTGTATGTGTACTTATGATCGAATGATATTGTTTCTGAAGTAAATAAATAAATATCAAACATTTTGATGAAGAATCTACAGGAAACTTGTCGAAGTTTCTCAACCAGGTTGCTTGTATCCCACAAGGATAATCACTCTTTTTTTTGCAGTGGTTTGTTTTAAAGTGTGTATCACCTGTTGTGACAATAATTGATCTTCGAAAGACAGAAGAACACAATAACAAAACATTAGACTCTGTAGTTATGCGATTAAAAAGTGTCCACAGTTCACTGTATGCCTCCGTCATCTTTTATATCACTCAGAGAATTTATATACATTTGTTTTTTAAATGTTTATATAATGCAAAGTAAATTTATCATTTTCTAATGATGTATTTGTTATCAAAGATGGTCTTACGTTGAAATAAGTTGTCGCCTTTCAGTGTAAGCCTTGAAGTATTCCAGAACCATCGGAATCAACCCAACCCAAAAAATAGCCAGAGTAGTTGATGCGCCTGTAAATCCACTATTACTACTATCCATATCTGCTAAAACTTGTCGAAAACATAACCAAAAAAGATTATTCCCAACCGAACTAAATTGACTCAGTTTGACTCGATCAACTCACATTAGCTCAGTTTTTTAAAATATCGACCGTAATTAACTCAAATCTTCTATCGAAAGATATTAACTCAGAACAGTCTGATCGATACAGATTAACCCAAATCGGACCTCACGCGCATTAAGTAAACCAGCTTACCTAATTGGTTTAAATATTCCTTTTAGATTTCCGCCATTTGCCCAGAAGTAATCACCTTTAAGCGAAGCATCTAATCGATTAGGCACACACAAAATTCATAGCGTGAACTGTCGACAGCTTTATTACAGGGAACAACATTTGTGAAGAAGGAAATGTGTCCCTCAAACCTAAATATTTACCCAATGGAAAACGTGTACTTTAAGTTTTTACCAGTGTAACAGTAAAGCATTAAAAACATTTAAACTATGTCTTCATACCCATTTTTTATTCTGACCAACTGTAAACATAGGGTATTAAGATAAGGGTTAAATCATTATTTGGGGTTAGGTTTATGAATTCAGTGTGACGTCAAGAAAGTTCTTTGTAAATATAACTTACAGTAACAGAAAATTAGTTAAACTCCGTTTTGTTACGGAATGTTATTCAGCCTACACGGATTATGGCCTGTGAACCTTTCCATTTAAAATCAATATCTGAATCATTTAAGCCGTGAAGATGGAGGCAGTATATTCCTTCGAAACGTTAGTATCAGATTGCAAGTCTCTGTCTTTCCATCCCAAGAGACCAACGTCAATGTCGTTTCTGTCTGCTATTCACTGGCTACGTGCACTTCGCGTTTTGCAGGTTTAGTGTCACTTTTCAGTTGCCGCTAGAAACGTCGAAGCGCTTGCTTGAGGCGGAACGTTGGCAGCTCGTGTTGGTAAGTGCATGACGTGGCAATACTGTGGTCCTGCAGCGATGCTAATTACAAGTTACTATCGTGCGGAATGTAGTGTTGCCGCCCTAATATTCCGTAGCCACACAGACGCTCCCAACGTCTCGCAACGCTAGAGCGATTTTCCTCTTTGCAGCTAGTGGGATGCTCATTTCATTCCAGTAGGAACCATGTTGCTTGGAACCCAGGGCTGTTTGTCTTCACTATGCAAATGTAGACTTCTAAAATTTGTTTTATCGCTTTGTGTTTACAGAGAGTAAGATCTGAATATTCATACGACAGAAGTGTGTAATGTAGTCGGAGATATAATGTTAACACCCCCCCCCCTTTACCGGAAGGTCTATATATAGAATATTGAACTGTCAGCTGGTTAGGAGATTCCTTGCTTTTTATGGAATCTGAAAAAATATTCACATGAGTCCGCCACTGGCTCCTGTCCCGAGGAGTCACATGAATCCAGTCCACACTCCTACATTGCATTTATTTACGATTCATTTTAATATTATCCTTCTGTCTATGCCTAGGTCTTCCTACTGGTTTATTCCCTCAGATTTTCATTTTAAGATTTTGTATGCATTACTCATCTGTTCCATCGTAGTCTTGATTCTGTCGTTATAATGATATTTAGTTAATAATAGAAATTGTGGTGTCTTATGCCAGTCTTGTTGGAACTGTTGAACGTATAAACTTAGCAGACGAGAACCTAGGGCGATCTCCAATGACGTGAAATTTGTATCAGGTGTCATGTAATCGATCAGTTGATTCGAAGTTTAACAGAGTAACACACAAACACTCACGGATATAATGCAATAGCCCTCAAAGTACGGAAACAAGGTTAATATTTCAGAGACACGGGTTGAGATTTTAAAACAAGTCTACTCACGTCGAATTTTAAATGAATAATCCGTCAAAGGAACCAAACAATTATCCATTCAGTTTTTACTGCCTAGCACAAATAATAACGAACGTCTGCCCCGGGCCGCTTGTGCGTGCGTGTGTGACAGCAGCTCGTTGATGATCCGATTAGACATTTAACCTATGACCCAGAGGATAGAAAACTGGAGCAAACGTATAGGATTTGAGTCTACGGATCGAAGTTTTTAACGATGTATTTACTATATCATGTGCTAGTTTTTGCAAGTCCCTGTTAGTTTTAATTTAGAATGCGTGGAAGTGTTGTGTTAAAAAACAATACACATTCCAAGTAAAATCGATTTGTAAATTGTTTTCCGTCAGTGGCTGTGTGTGACGTGGGTAAAGTCTGTGGGAGCAAATTGCCATACAATTTTTACTTTAACCTTTGAAAGCCCAATGGTGGCCATATTTCCTACCTGCTTCAGCAATCGGTAACATTGCATTTTGTGTTTATATTCTTTGTATGAATTTTGGCGTAGGCCTAAACGGAAATTATGTTATTAAACAGCGTTAACAAATTGATCTTTGCAATGAGAACTTTTGTGTTTCCTTTGCGGTATGGACCGATTTAATAAATATTATTTAACCGAGCTTCAGTTTGAAAGAGTTAAAAGACGACTTCTTTAGAAATTCTGTTACATATAGAAACCATTTGTGCCATAGAACTTTCTGTAGTGCCTCATAATAATGTGCATTATTTTGTCTTATTTAAGTGTTTCTGTGATGAGAATTTCTAATGTAAGGGAAGTGGTATGTACTATTAATTTTGTTATATTGTGGGTAAATTCTGAGGTGTTTAATGTTGCATTACCACTTCTTCTTTTGGCTTCCGATAGAAAGGTCATGCATCTCTGACAAGGAAATAGAGAAGCAAAATGAATATTTAAATAAGTTGTTTATCAAAATGGTGGAGTGTATGTGATCCAAAATTCTTATTGTGGATAAAATCTTTCGTCTTTATTTCTTCTCCGGATACGCGACTCTCCTGTTGAGGTTTTCATATGTGAAACTCAGCTAGTGCACATATGGCACAGGGTTGAAGCACTGCACATGTGTGGTGGGAAATTGTAAGTTTTCTAATTAAGGGACAGAATGGACAGAGAAGAGACTAACAAAAGCAGGGACCACATAACGTCAGGGATGTTGTTTCGTACCGAGTCGTACCGTTGACGACAGAAGCAACCGTTTGCATTTGAGTCTCCTGAATAATAATTTACGAAGGTTTTTATTTCAATATAAAAATAGGTGCTATATCAGGTTCTTAAGGCGGCGAGTATGAACATGTCTCGTGGTATGTTGCGCCGTCTAGTCTGGTATAATTTTGCCGACGTTTCAGAGGTGCATTTTGTTTTCACCGTCAGAGCAGTCTGCATTATACGTGCAGCTGCTGTTATTTCTGAAATGAACTGTGTGAATGCCTGAGACAAATCCGTTCTTGGCACAAGCGTTTAATGCTTTAGTGGTTTTATAAAGCTGCGAATAATATTAATTATATATAAAAATCAAATGATAATTGATACAGCATTGTATTATAATGTCAGAGATTACGTAGGACGTTTAGGAAATCCGAAGTTTCCGTCTGAGTAAAGCACACCAACAAGTCGCCGCGATCATGCGGCAATTTCTCCGACTCTCTTGCTGTGCGTGTGCTCTAATCAAATTACTGCAGGCGATGTAACAGCTAAAAACTATTTCCAAGAGCAGTAAACGAAATGTTCCGTGAAATATCTGAAAGTGCATTTTCCTATTCTGCAGGATAGAGTTGACTGCACTGAGCTAATACAAAAATTCCCCGTCTTTTATGCAACCCACTGATGCCTATCTTGAACCAAATGATTCCAATGCACACGTTCCCACGATATTTCCAGAAAATCCATTTTAATATTATCCTCCCATCTACATTTTGGTCAGTGAGTCAATGTTTCACATCCACTCAAAATAATTAAAGTTATAATTCAGTATGTTTTAATGCTTATGTTTCAATTTAACACAAGAGAAGACACTTTGAACTGCATGCTAGCAAATATCCTCTGTTTACCTTCTCTCCGATTTTTCCCGAGTACACCGAACTTAACCACAGTTTTAAATGAATATTAGCTATCTTTTATATAGTACTTTGTCCCGTAATATAGTGACGAGACATGAACATACACATAATTTTGTCTGCATTTATTCCCCGACATACCTCGTACTAGTATTAATCGAATTTTAGCGTTTTCTGTGTTATTTGTTTCCGACCAACAAATTTACATCATCAGTACTGACCAGGATGCCACGTGTTCCGTTCAGTTTCAGCTCCATTTTGTGTTGTTTCTCGTTCTTGATGGCGTGTTCCGAAGCAAAGTCGATAACATGGGCAAAACAAATGTTTACCTAGATGGATCGTAATATAGGTTTCCTATAAATGCAATTTAATGAACCATTATTTTCAAGAATAGGATGAATATAGAATATCTGATGCATTAGATATAAACCCACACCGATAACCCACAAATATTTTAGTCTGCTCGAAATATATCTCACGAACCTTATAAGACAAGTAAACTAGATGTCCTTCAGTAACTGGAATGAGAGAAGGAGCGTGTGATTTACCGCGCAGGATGTGCCAAAAATTACCCAGTGTATCCTGGTTATGGATTTAATAAATTCCATGAAATCCTCCTCGCCCTGAACCGTGTACGTATTTCTCACCCTGCAGCTGTGCGCGTGAGGCCGCGATTGACTTACCAGTCCAGTGTATAGTCGTTCATATTCATTATCACAATGGACTAGGCAGGATGACTGTTTCGGGTTAATGTAGGACAGTGGTTACGAAGGTTCGGAAAGCTTCGTGAACCATCGTTGGAAGACCTCGCGTAATTTGGTGACCGAAGTTCGATTATTTTCTTACTCACCTGCTCAACTGTCACACTATTTCACGAATTTTTCCTACTTTTTTTAATCGAAGACTTTTCTCTACAAAATCTATTGTAAGAAACATAATAGTCAGTTCTCTGTTCAGAAGCCGTATTTCTGGCTATTTTCATTACTGGTTATAAAAGTACCATTGTTTTTGGAAGACATATTGTGTAACGTCGGGTTTTGTTAAATCAATTAAAATACGTATTTTAAAAAAAGGAAACCTGAAGTATAGTCAGCTACATTGTTACTTCTGTACCCCCAGTTTAAGAAAAAATTCTCCCCTGAAAATTAAAAACAATAATTAGTCCAGAGTTTTAATACGGTAATTAAAATGTATTCAGTGACTCAACTCTCTTACTCTGACACTCAGCGCGCTTTAGCAAGAGTTCCAGTAGAAATAATTTCTCGTCACTTTGGAACATATCAGTAATTATAAATATTTTTGAATGCTTCGTTGTTCCACACGAAAGAAGTCCTCATCAAAAGAAAACCTTTAAGAATATGAAAACTGTGTGATACATGAGGACACGTTACACTGTGAAGATGCTGCTCAGAGCTCCCTCTGAAAGGGTTGCTATCAATTATGAGATGAAGTTATTTCGTGCTCTGCATTATGCATTATGTGAAGTAGACCGAGAAGAAGCTTATTAAGTAAGCTACTTTATAAATTATTAGTCAGGCAGAAAACAGCTTCATATCACGTACACGACCCCATGTAAATAAATTACTATGCGCCAGGATAGCTTTTCAAGTTCTCTTTACTCCTTACGGCTTTTATGGGAGAAGCTATTTTTATTGAAACGTAACTTAGCTTTGCGTGTTTGGGTCATGACGGGCTTGGACATTATACACTGGTCCCTCAGTGGTGTTACCTTGCGCGGATGCCCGAAATCTTTCGTAGTCTGGTTACAATGGATCTTAGCACGTAATCAATAATTAATCCCTATATTCTTATGGTTGATAAGCTTAGTAACGCAAGTAAGTTCATCAAGTCCATTTTCATATTTTAAAGTGAGAAATAATATCTTGCACAAGTTTAAGAAGGAACTGGCGGTACCATAGACCGTATTAATATTTTTCGCCGAAAATTTCTGTACCAAATTTGTGATTTTTTCCCGCTTCTTGTTTAATATAACTAATTGTTTTAATTGGAATCTTGCCCTAGTTTCTCCGTTTTCTGATGTCTTAGCTTAACCAGACTAAGCGTTTTAATGAAATGGTCTTTGCACAGAATGTAATGGAAAGTAATTCTGTATATATACATAAATAGGATCTGAACGTTCGTAGCCAGTCGAAAGGCAACGATTTAGAATGAAGAATACAAAGGAAAGTTTTCATGTTCCTCGTTATATTGACAAAGCATTTTCTCTATTCTTATAAAGAACTATGCTAAGTAGTGAACTACAAATTAAACATGCTTGCAAAGTTCAATATAAGTACATGATTTTTAATTATATTAAACCGTAAGTACATGACGATAATTGTTTTGTAGATTCATTTATTTTAAATTTTAGAAGAGTGGAAAATAATGCTTTAATTTTAACCTGTGAAAGAAAGTCAAGGAAGAGATGGAATGTAAGTGACAGAAATGTTTTAGCGCGAGGAAATTACAGCGGTTGTTGACCCTGCGGGACATTTCTATTCTTTCTGTGATCTTGACACTGTCTCAGTTGTCCTTCGTACTTGTGTCAGTTTCTTCGTCTCGCAAAATAACAAACAGCTCGAGGTTACGGTTTCTGGTTCGACTGATTCAGCAGATGGAATCAGTTTTGCTGTAGGAAAGGCTGATTCGATGGCCTTGCACTGCTAGTGCCTAAGAGAAGCAATTCTGTATCATCTGTTTGATCCGTTTCTTCAACCCTCTCAGGCCCACGAAAACCCAAACACGTAAGCGTTCAGTGGGTCTACGTGGCAGACGAAATGTTTATTTCTCTGTGTGTCTTAAGTTCAAGAAATGTAATAGTAAAAGGTATTCCATATCGACTTACTTAACGACGTTACATGTTTTCCAAGTAGTCACCACTTTTCAGTTACGTGATGTGTGATTGGTTAATTGGGAGGTTGTGGATGGAAGCAGTCAGTGGCGTTTTCGAAATGTTACCCCCCAATTTTCCTGAATTACTTTGACAATCCATGAAAATCCATTATTTTCTTAGTACGAAGAAAAAACACTCCTTACACACATGTTAGTGCTTATTGAATTAATTAAATGTCGTTTTATCATTGTATGTATAACAGTATTATTTATCTTACTGTGCAGGTTTTAGCAGTTCTACGACAGGTGTACCAGACTGTATTTTTTGGCGTGTATTACAGATTTTGAATGTTCTGTCAATTGTAATTATAGTCAGTAACATAGACATCATTTATATTCTCGATGTGAATGTCATTGTGTTCGTCATGGTTTAGGTTGCTACACGCTTCTGCTTTCAGATGAGGCATTGAATAAGTTCAGGCCTGATAATACGTTACTTTTAATAAATACCCATATATGATAAAAATAATGGTTTGAAACTCATTGTACCGCGGAAAATATTTATCTCCGGAATATAAGACTAAAAATCCTTTCATTCGAGGTCCAGTAAAGTCTGTTGCCAGATATTTAATTTTTGATTTAACACACGCAAAATTAAATATATTATTGACTTAGTTCCTACTTCATCCGAATATATGCTACATGATCAGTCCTGAACTCTTGGTTGTTTGTCACCAGTATACTCAAGTATTATTCATACTGTTTATTTTCACACCATGGTTTTTTTAATATATTTGTCTAAGAGCCAGGTTTCAACCTTGTCCCTGAAGTTTAATCCGTAGTAGCTTCTGGGAAATACGTTTTAAATTAATAGCATTCAAATGTGTGTGCTGTTATTAGCTGGAGTATTTAACAGGAATGTCATATAAACAGTTTTTAAATTATCGTGATAAGTAGGTCTTTTGGTTAGATCTGTAAATTTGAAAAACACGAAACTCCTCCCAATCTGTAATAAATGAACATTTTTTTAATATAATGAATCTGATTTAATGCGTAACCATCCAAGCGTAGGAAATAATTATCCGCGAGCAGGTTTATTCTTTGCCACGACTGAAGACACCGAATTTTCATGGACGTGAACATAACCGGATATCATATTATATAACTGGCTGCTTCAACCAGTCATTTAGTTTACTTGGAAGCATAAATAAATCTCTTGCAACGATTTTATAAGAATTAAACATTTCACTTGTGTTAAATGTATTATTACATAGCAGAAATCTACACCATACACATTTGTTCATATTGAAACCATTTTGTGGATCATTAAGATGAATCAACCTGTACATTGGGCGAATGTTTATAATATCGGAATACCCTAGTAAAGTCTACCTCCTAATGCATCAATCATAATGGACAGACCAAAAAATGAAGACGCCCCTCCAGCTGATACGATCCCCCCACCACCTCAACTATGACGCTGAATCTCTCCCTTCCTCCCTACCCCACCTCATCAATAGGGGTAATTTATGGCCTATTGTATCACCACATGCAAGCGAAGCGTCAAAAACAACAATAACTAACTAGGGATAGGTTTTAGTTGTATATTCAGGACAATGGAGGTATCTAGCGTTTGTCAACCAAAAACAAATTCGTCAAACCGTTCATTAATATTTTAATGCCTGTTGGTGTTCTAATGGTCTGGGGTGGCACGTGATGACTATTGGGGCAGATAGTTTCATATAGCGTGAAACTTGAAGGTAAAGTGGCAACTTTATGTTATTCTGTGCAGGCATAGAAACAGCCATGACAAGATAATTTTCGGCAGAAGGGTTTGAGGCTCTCATAACCGAATTTATTCTTACTCATAAATTTTTATACAAACTGAGAGTTACAGTACTAATGTAACAGAAGAACATAAGTGAATACTTTCGTTACGTAAGTGAAACTGGGAAGGAGTTTTTTTTTAAAATAGGGGAACATTTAATTTTTACGCTTTTATTTGTCAATGTCTAATTATTATTATTATTAAGTGTTCTGTCTTACGACAGGTCCATTGCTCTGCCCAAAAAGAGCTCTCCAGTTGTCCCTATTCTTGGCTTCTCGCTTTAATTCCTGGAATGTCATCTTCTTTCCTTGTTTAAGGTCGTCGGTTAGCTGTATCAATCTTCTTCCTAGTCCTCTCTTTCCTTCAACCTGGCCTTCGATGATATCACTCATTAATCCATTCCTTCTCATAATATGTCCCAGCCAGTTAGCTTTCCTTCGTGTAATCGCCTGCAGAATGTTTCTTTGCTCGTTGACTCTCCTCAATACTTCTTCGTTGGTCACTCGATCCGTCCACCTGATCTTCTCTATTCTTCTCCAACACCACATTTCAAAACTCTCCAGGTATTTCTGTTCCTTCTTCCTGAGTGTCCAAGTCTCTGCTCCATACGTAACACTTCACTAGTTTCTTCTTCATCTCCAAGCCCAACTTGCTAGTGAGAAGTATCCTCTTCTTGACGAAAGCTGCCTTGGCCATGGCTATCCTTGCTTTTACTTCCTTGGTGCACAGAGCGTCCGTCGTGACTATGCTTCCCAAGTACTTGTCTAATGTCTAATTATACATAGATAATTAGGGATCTTTCCAATAACATTTCAGACTATTATTCTACTCATACATTGCCCTAGTTGGTTCATAACGCAGGTTTTATTGAGTTAAGCCACGATGTTGTACAATTCAGTAACGTTTTATAAGATGTCCTTTGGTGTTCTTTGTTACGTGCTTGTTAGTTCAACGTAAAGAGTGAAATAAAGAACTCAAATAACATCAGAAATGTCGTGACTTTTTCACTGTTTCTTTTTTCTTAGTGCAAATCAGTACACTTTGGTCCAGTCTGAATATTGCATGTCCCTGCACTAACACAAACTTTAATTCTGCATTTCGCTGGAGGGTTTATCCCCCACCCCTCGAATGTAATGTCAGTATAAACTGCTCAGCTTTATTTAAACTTACTGTTTACATTTACTTGTGTTTAATGAAGACTTTTTCTTTGCTTTCGGGAGAACATAACGTAATGATGCTCTTTGCAGCCTCTGTTAGTCGTTTGTATCATATTTATAATTCGAATGTCAAAAGCATCGTAGCACTAATTTCGTAACAAAGTAAGCGAAATTTGTACAATGAACGGAAGAAGAAAGGAAATGAGAGGAAAATACACATAAAAGAGAAGAGAGAAAGATGTTACAAGCAAGAGGGTCACTGACTGTAACGTGCAGGGTAGCACACAGAGATACAGACAACAACAAATACGAAGATTTCCGTCTTCTGGGTTGTTGCGCTGTGTAGTCTGGTAGATGTTAACCAACGTTTCAGAGGTCATACTGCCTTCGTCATCAGGGCGATGGCGGAGGCAGTATGACCTCTGAAACGTTGGTAAACATCGACCAGACTACACAGCGCAACAACCCAGAAGACGGAAATCTTCATACTCATCGCCCTGATGATGGAGGCAGTATGACCTCTGAAACGTTGGTTAACATCGACCAGACTACACAGCGCAACAACCCAGAAGACAGAAATCTTCATACTCATCGCCCTGATGACGGAGGCAGTATGACCTTTGAAACGTTGGGTAACATCGACCAGACTACACAGCGCAACAACCCAGAAGTCAGAAATCTTCATATTCACCGCTGCGAAAACCTCAAATCTTACATAAACAAGAAATACATTAAGTAAACAAGAAGATGAAGAAAGAGAAGATGGAAGTGAGGAGAGAAGGAACGAAAAGATGAGAGAAATTGGATTAAATGAAGAAATAAGAGACAGAAGGCGTAGTTAAAAAATAAACGGACAACGTAATAACATTCTTCTGTTTTGTGTTGCTGTCAGTCGAAGCTACGCGAAACTGAACCGAAGAAAGTGGAATTTAGAAACTAATCTTGGCATAAGAAAGGGCGTCCCATTTTGCTTGAGACCGAGACAGAAGGAAAGTACAGCGGACTCTGCGTTCGAATCATTTGTCTTCCTTTGTGCAGGCAGACGCTGGACTATCAAGCATCTATGCGAGCGTCGTCGAGTGGAATACAGAGCAGGCGTGGAAATGGCGCGTTCTTGATCCGAGATTGCCTGTTTCGCTGTTTTTGTTCTATGTTGTTGCGTCCACTCTTTATGAACTTCTTACTTACACACTAATTCTTCGAGTTACAAATTTTCGCTACAACGAAAGATGTAAATTTAAATTTCCGAACGTTAGTTCCGCTACGGTGAATAAAAAAATAGTTTTATAGTTTAATTTTCATTATTATACGTACAGAAATTAAGGTTCTAATAAACACATTTGTTTATTCTTTGTTTACACTGTGACCACTGTAACTGCAGCACAATGTAAGCCTTTGATTTGCCATTTCAGTAGTGATTTACAAGGTTTAATAGGTAATAACCATCTAAAGAAAGCAATACTGTTATAATTTTCATAACTTAATAGTGTTCTGACCTATAGATAAAATAATATGTGATGTTTCTGGGAGTCATAAAACAATTTTTGAATTAAAATTAATGGGAATTTAATTTTCGATTTACGTATCTTCATTTTACGAACAGTTTTAATCAAACTAATTACTTTCGTAAATCGAGGTACAGACTCTCCTTCATGACCGTGGTAGTTCCTTCACCAAAACCTTAAGCACTGTAAACGGCTATCATTTCGCTAAACAACATTAACCAGCTGATCTCTGTAATGTTGAAGTGTCATGTTTTCCCCGCGGTACGGACTGAATTCTTGAATATTATTTAGACGAGCTTCGGCTTTAAAAACTTAAGCAGTAATAGTAATTATTCTTACCTTTTCCGAGGTATCTCATTTAAGCTTAGAAATCATATCAAAAATATACCTTTTGTTACTAAGCATGAGAAGTCGGAAGAAGTAGATTTTTAAACTTGCTGAGTGCCAAATCCTGCGGTATGTTGGCTTTCTCCTACCACATGTTTTTATTTCTGTACTACTTGTCTCTCCCTTACCATTTCTCTTCCCTACGTTTTCTGTATTTCCTTTGTTAATGCCATGTTGTCTCTCACTCTTCGAAGTTCAAAGGCTTGGCTTTTAACGTTAGGGCGTCAGGACCCCCACGTGGCCATTTTGAGTACACAAATTTCCATTACTCTTGGTTTCTGTGCCTAAGCCCAGTTTGAGCTTTGTTGCTATAAAGAATCTCCATGTTTAAAGAATCCGTCTTTATCCTGAAATGTAGAAAGCTACATTATAAGCAGAGCTACTGTGCACCAAACTCGAGTCTTGTGAAATGAGATGGAAATTGTATTTACCTAAAGGACACTGCATGGAAAACTGTTAACAATGCTTTATGCTGTATCGTCGCAATGTATTTCTCAGTTGTTAAACTGCGTATTATTTGTACGTGAGTAAGGATTGAAGTTATTCCTGTCGGTTGAATGTGGCCATCTTAGACTCACCCGAAAACCTTGCACTGTGGCCGTGTGAAACCCCAAAATTATTTGAATCATTTCAAGCATCTTCATTTGTCTTCCTGTGCGTGTAAGTGATATCAGTTGCTCGAATGATTATTGGCCGGATTATTACAGTTGCAAAGATTCCATAACCCCCATTACAGCGAAGAGAAATATTAATATAATGAATGTTAGAAATATTACATTGTCTACCGTTTCTAGTGTTTAATAAAATATTTGTGCCATTACTTTAATTTTTGTTATTAAAGTCACAAATTTGTTGCTGATTCCTCGTTTGCTCACATCCGATGAGGAAAAAGTGTTATATATAGGAATTATATTCTTTGAAGAATCGTTTTGAAGTTAAGAGTGAAGATGTTTTTTTTATCTTTCACTAAATCAATTGATATATTACCATAAATCTTCCCTAATCGCATCTAAAACAAGAACTTAATGTATCAAATCCAAGTAAGTTAAAATCTTGACACATTTAAGAGAACATGTGCTTTAAGCCTGCCAATTTAATTTCTGGAATGCTGTGTCACATCGAACGTCGTGATCGAGTGGTTAACATTCCTACATCATATTCGGAAGGTACTAGTTCCAAATATCGGTCCGAAGACTGGCTATTCTGGCTGAGTACTTTTTTCTGGTTTTACTGAGTCTTTCAGGCAATGACTGGAATTGTAACTTTAATTAGGAACAGACATTTTCTTCCACACGTTTTCCAATTTATTACTAATTCATCATACTATCTTTTAGAATTATATAATCTGAGCTGCTGACACCGTCGTTAAATAAACCATACACGAAGGCACGTTTAAACTACTGTTTTTAAAATGTTTGCATTTGTGTGTATTTTTGGTGGATCTGCCGTTCGTATTCTAATTTTGTCTTTTTTATTGTGAAATATGAATACATTTCATGCAGTATCGCGTTTCAATTTAAAATAAAAACATGCAAACACAACCATGTTATATACATCTACACAGATGTAATTTTTTCAGACATGATATCGTCTGTAATGTAAATGAAATAGAAATACCGAATTACGAGGTGCAATGCACTTCGAAATATACGTACATACGCTGTGTTGCTTCAGACGTGTGTTTTTCGAAACATTTTAGTGATCCTATCTGAAAGGTAATGTATTACATTTGTTAGCTGTGTTTCTGACTCCATACAAACAGTTGTAAGACTCCATTCGTAAATCGTTTCTATCTGAGAAACTATTCTATGCAATTTTCTTCGACAATACCTTAGCACCAAATTCCTGTCCGAGTGAATAGTACGCCTTATTCGGGTGATTACGAGTTGAAATTTCACACTAAGAAACATAATACCAAAGCAAAATATACGGTTTTACTGAGTGTTAAAGTAGGTGGTACATATAGTTAACACAAAACTTTAAAGAATAAGTATAATACCAGCTCATTAAACAAATGAGCGAAGTCATGACATTTTAAATTGGAACATATATTCCATTTTAAATTGGAACATATATTCCATTAATTTTACATTTGCTTTGTTCCATTGGTTCTAATAAAATATCTACGAGTTTTAGGTGCTTAATATGAAAGTAAACCAACATTATAAAAACATACTTTGGAAATGCTGAAAAGGTTCCGTACATAAAAAATCACAACACTTCACCATTAAAATGATAAATTTGTTAGCGCTGTTTACGGAATTAATCGCTGTTTGCATTAATAATCATACAAGACTCGTCCCAGTTACCGATTGTCAGAGCAGGAGGTACAAGCAGTTGCCATTGGGTTTTAAAGGGTTAAATTACTTTATTAATCGCTTAAACGAATTTCGAAATACAATTTATTTTGTTCGGGAATAATGCCCTTAAGCTACCAAACACCGGTCACAGAAGATATTGTAAGCTTTCCAACTTAAATTAATTATTCTGGTCTTTTGCTTCAGAGCTTTAACCTAAATTTAAATAACATAAACAAACAAACAAACAAACGTACGTACATAAACACATGGTACAAACTGCATTCCAGATTAATTGTAATCGTAGCAGAAATTGCTTCGAAGCTGTGTCTCTTCATAACTCAGACCTGCCATCAACAAGATTTTGGTTTCTGTAGAACGGATTACGTCGACTCGGTGTAAACGTGCAGTTCCGACTGTGGGTTTGGTAACATCAGTGGATTTGCTTAGCGGACAAAAGCAAGTATTTTAAGTCTAGCGGTGGACGATAACTGTCTCCACCGGCTTAATTTGCCTCAGATGAATGTCCCTACAGACCGCACACAGAACCTGTGGACTCCTCCCTTACTAGAAACTGATCGCATTGCTCATTACCTACTGCAGAGAGGGAGTTAGAATCTTCTCGTACACAAATGCTAAAATATTGGCAGTACCACAGCTACAGTAAGCGTTTCTCATTACTCCAAGGGAATTTTTGGTAAAGGATATTTTTGTTTTATTTTCTCTGTAAATCTAGGCGCAGTTTATATGTATTCCGAAGAAATTAAAAAGAAAATGGTTTATATGGAAATACGAGAAGCATAATGGAAAGGAAATTAGGTTCATATAAATGAAAGCCTAATGAGAATGCGTGTTGTTCGTGTTATTATTTTTAAGCAGACGATAATCAACACGCAAAAGTCATTCTTGTAATGAGCAAATTCTTCTTGAATGCTTGTCTATATTTGGAAAAGTCGCGTTTTCTGTTGAAGATCTTACTTTTGATTCGACGAAACTAAGTACGTTTGGTTTTATTAATAACTTGCGTAGTCTATATGAGGTGTGGCCAAAATTTGCCGAGATTAAATTTATGAAAAATAAGGTACGGTGAAGTTTTTGTACGTACGTACGTACGTACGTCACTGATCTTCTGATATATCGGACATACACTGCGCAACTGAGGGATACCATGAAAATAATACTTCGCACGTTGTGAAAACATTCTTCATTGTGATCTGTAGCTCTTGATCTCGAAGTACGTCTGAAGCCAAGGACAGGGAGTTTTCTCTCTGAGTCAACAGAACATGGAACGAAACGTTCAGACATGCCTCATTTAAAAATGACCCATTAAAATGGCTTTTCATGGGAGAAAAAAATCCAATCTCTTAAACCACTGCTATTATTTGGCGTAAAATAATTCGCTTTAGTTAACAGATCTTAAATTTACTGGTAAAAGGGCATCGCTTTTGACGAAATTCGTCCCTCGGTAAAAATTCGTCCTTATTTGACATATAAATTAATTTATAGATACTTTTCGAATATACCTCATAGATTAGTGCTACGTATATCAAAACGCCTATTTATTTAAACATTACAGTTTACTTTTTAAAATTATTCGCACATAAATCTTTTGTGTGATAAATTACGAGACAATGACACATGCATTATTCATATAGGATAAATGTCACAGATATTAGCATTTGGTTTATCTATGTTAAATAACTTTATGTATTGTATTGCATTATATGGTCATGTATTACGGTGATTGGGGCATAGTAAACATATTCATATGCTGATGGACTTGTATATTAGATAGAACCTAGAGCTACTTTCGTTCGTGACTGCAAACGGCCTTTATTTAACCACGATTTGAAGCGTGACCAAATTATAATATTTATTCATTTGGGAATCTGGATCGCCATAAATTAAACAAGGTTCTTTTCTTTGCAGTGGTAACATCGGAAAGGGACAAGAGGTGTCTCATTATATTGATTTCTACCGCATTCAATTTACATGCTGCTTCGATATGGCTGGCTAATTTAGGCAGAAGTACATTTCTTAGCGTTTCCAGATTGAAGCGAATAAATTTATTAGCCTTTCGTTTCCACGTAACGTTTATCGTCCATAAAAGGTATATGCGTAATAAAGATGTTAATTTCTCGGGCCACTAAACAAAATCGTATTGTGGGAATATGAATTATGTATGTAGCCTTAATGTTAACACGAAGTTACACAGGTTGTTAAGGCCGGTTTACTTGTAGGCCTATTATAAATTTAAAATGTAAAATAAGACGGTACAGTCCACATTTGAGTGCTCAGTATTGCAATTCGGAACCAGGACTTATCCGCTGGCATGTAAAACACAGGTACACATTCAGGTAAAGATGTAAGACTTGTCCAATTATGCTCTAACTTAAACTTAAAACTGGAACACTAAAGATTCTTAGAATAGAACGAGAACTATTACATAAGAAATATGAACCCATAGGCTAGCTACGGGCTGGACGACCGGGGTTCGATCCCCGACGGGGGCAGAGGATTTTTTTCCTCTAGCCTCTGCGTCCAGACCGGCTCTGGGGCCCACCCAGCCTCCTCTAAAGTGGGTACCGGGGTCCTTTCCCGGGGGTAAAGCCGGCCGGGGCGTGATGCTGACCACTCACCCCATCTAGTGCCGAGGTCAAGGAAGAGAGGAGCTATATCTCCACTCCCCCCAAGTGCCTACATGGCGTATAGTGGGACAAACTTTACTTTAATTTATGTGGGAGAGAGAAATATTTGTAAGTGAATGGATGTAGATGGATGCCACAGTGAACATAAAATTGTATGTGAAGGTACACTCACCCAACATTTTGCAATTAGAACGTGTCACTGCTTTGCTTCGTAATTTAATCTCTGATTTCCCTGGTGATGGAGGCAGCAAGGACCTCTGAAACGTCGGTAATCTTCTACGAGACTACTCAGTCAAAATAGTTTAATGACAGAGATTCCAACCGGGTGTCTCCTTACAACAAGACCAGATCGTTACTGGTGTACCACACATGATGGTGACTGGAGGTAAATTGGGGCAGGGAGGTATTTCTTTTGTCGGATGTTATGTACGTGCTCCAATGTGCAGGAAGTACGCAAAATAGAATTGCGAGGGTAGCCACTAATGCTGCCAACGCAAGAAATAAAAATGTCCTGAAACAGAGAGGGGGAAGGGATCTCGGCGGTAAGAAATCTGTGAAATCAAACTTTATATCACGATGGCCGTTGTGGCTGAACATTCAAGATGCAAAGTAGAGAGAGCCTCAGCCTCAGGTCTCTGTTTTATGTACCTTATATTCGTCGTGTTTTCCGTCTGTTGTTTAAGTTCTTTTATCGAGATCTACAAGTTTCTTCTTCCCCTCTCACTTTTTTTTGGTCTGGAATTTCAGCGCTTGTGTTTCTCTACTTCTTCTGTGTCTTCAACGCGCACAATGCTTTTCTGTCGCGTGTCTCTTCTGCCACTACAGTGGGGTGTAGTGAGCACGGCAGTGAAATTTCGATTCCAAAAAGTCATGACATTTCTTGAGTATCTGCATAAATATTAGCTTCTCAAGATGGACTCTGCTTTATGTAATTAGTGTTTCTTCTGAAATTCAAAATTCCGGTCTATTCTGGGTTGTGACGTCGTGTGGACTCGTAGTCGTTAGCCTGGTAAGAAAGAGTCTTGTGCGTTACTGTCCGTTTCTTATGTAAATGAAACTCTGACGTAAATAGCAGGTCTGTACTTTGTTACTTATCTCCACCCTCAATCAAAACTATTAAATCTGTTCTGGAAGTGACTGTTCTCGTGAGTAAACAAGGTATATACTGGAGATATATCGGGGATAATATTTTTCTTCAATTTAGTGTTAAATGATGGTACGTGATTGTGCCGTCAGAGGTGTTAAGTTAATGGACTTCCTGTCTGCAAATATTTAACATCCGAAATTACTTCACGTTTCTTTCTATGAAGTGTTGGAAATGCAGCTAACAGATTGATTGATTTATTTATGTAAGGCAGAGTAAACGTCCCGTTTCTCCGAAGATTTCACCGGGTTTGGAAAGGAGAAGTAGAAAGAAGGAACAGCTAGGGGAGACGGTGAAGTTTTATATGTTGACGCCAATACTAGTAACTCAGCGGCACACTGGAAGCTATAGAGGCGCTGGTCGATACTTTGTCCAGGGTAGTGTGCGTGTGTGAGGAGTGATGGCTGGATGCCTCCTTAATAGTCTTTCCGGGGGGGGGGGGGCACCCAGAACCGCCCCGTGGCCCTTGGTTTTGAGACTTCGCCGTGAGGAAAAGCCAGGTCGGCTCGAGATCGTAACTCGTATCGTCCTGGTGGTGGTCGCGATTAAGAGGAAGCTTGTCTCCATGTTATTGTCAAACTACTCCTCGGAGCAAAGTATTTCTGTTATTCAAAACATGCCCCAACTTCCACCGAAACCGCATTTAATTATCTGTTCCGAGGAACACACCAGTGGGTTCTACACTGCGCAAGATGGATTTAGTCTACCATAATTCTTTAAGCTGTATTTTAATATTATCTTCTGTACCTATGTTCTTCAAGTGGTGTCTTCATTTCAGGCTTTCCGACCAAACCTTTATGGGCATTTAACACTTCTCTCACACGTGATACATGTTCTGAACGATTTCACTCTTCTTAGACCTAAATAAATTCTGTTCGCGTTTTGTCACTCAACCATTCGTCCTACGTGTTTTTAATTTAACCCTCTTTGATGTAATTACTCTAACAAAGTACAATATGAGATGATAATGTTGCTTCATATTGTGATGATTATAATTGTTTAATTTTAACCGTCTAATCATAATAAAATATTTTTTTAACTATTAAAATATTATTACTACAATTAACATTTAATATTTAAAATATATTAAAATGATGCTCTTCTATATATTTTAAATATTTTAAATATTAAATGTTAATTGTAGTAATAATATTTTAATATTTAATAAAATATTTTATTGTGATTAGACGGTTAAAATTAAACAACAAAGTACAATATATTAAAATCTTGTGAGATTTGTTCTCACGGCAGTGAAGATGACAATGTTGAAATGCCAACTTCTGTCAAGAGATGGAGATATTGGTTATTATTTTTCCAATCTTCGTGTTGGTTGCTCTTTCTTGCGTTCAGATATTCTTCTTTCCTGCCTTTCAGCATCTTTAGTGTTTGTTCCATTACATATTACGCGGCACATTAAAAGGTATTTTACCAACATGAAAACAGTTTGTACCTTTTGGTGTGTTGGGAGTTCGAAAATTAGCCGGAAGTATTAAAATGCTTTGTAGGAAAGTAATGTGGTAGTGGTTGAAGTGGCTTAGGATAGGATCTGTTGGTGTGTGCTTTTGTTGTGGTCGTGAAGTAGCGCTTAGTTTCATAACAAAAGGTATTTCTCAGGTAGTTATGTTGTGCCTATCGACATACCTCAGAGAGCACACTATACGCATTTTCGGTGTTGTGTTACTTCTGTACAAAGCTAAATCATCTACTGCTACTGTAGCTTTTTATTCAAGTGCATGGAATCCCGTACCGTTAGTATTTACATAATCAAAATAATTTACAAAATGTTTGTCATATAGGTTTATGGAATCTGTCTCGAATGGTATTTAAATAATTGTCCCGGGATTAGTCACTGCAAGATCTTTCTTAAAGCTTTTAAAAAGTATGCTTCTTACGGTGATCCATGTTTTAAATAATATGCTCCTTTTTATGGAATGATTTTTCTGGAGACTGGAAATTAATATGGTATTGGCGTGTAATACGTGATTTGGTAATGTTAAAATTTAAATTTGGATAGTGACGTGATAACTAGCCACGGTGGTCTAGCTGTTAGAACGCTGGCCTTGTAATCCTGGGGTCTCGGGTTCGATTCCCGACGGTGCCCGAATTTATAACTTGTGTTGGGCAAGGCCGTGGTCTAGGCAACACGGAGTTTTCCTCCGGGGGCTTCCCCGGTTTCTCCATTCACACACAGAAGAAGGCAATGGCAAACCACTTCTGGATCATCTGCCAAGAACGTATATGAACAGGTCCCAGTCCGAGAAAAGGATGGAAGGATCCTGTTCATATGGACCTGTCGTCAGACAGAACACTAAATAATAATAAGTGACGTGATGTGCTGAAAATGACCGTCTTCTGGGTCGTGGCTCCGTGTAGTCTGGTAGACGATTACCAACGTTTTAGAGGTATTTGCTGCCTCCATAATGAGGTGTGTATTATAGGGAACAAATTTGTGTTCTTCAATGAGCTTGGTAGTACCAAAGATTGAGTTTGAAAGAAGACTTTGCTTTCGACTTCCTGTTGCTTCTTCTTGATAAAGGAAGTTGAAAATATTAATTTTATAGATAAATTTCATTCGTTGTTTCTGTGTGCTAAACTTAATCGCGGGAACTCTGAGTGCAGATTCTATAAGCGTATGCTTAAGATCTCTTTGTCGTGTAGGCAATGCTAGTGAATTTGTGGTCTTTCCAAGAGTGTACTCATAGTTTGTAGGAAATTATTTCTCCTTCGCACGTAATTGCTGTTTGTCAGTCAATAATCTGGAATGTTGTAAAGTAACAGTTTACCCTAAATCGTTTTCAATATGAAACTGAATTATTGTTAAAATATTTTATACGGCTTCGAAATATCCAATACTTTTGGCGCAGGTTTCTGAATGGTATATAGCCTATTTATGACGGGCAGATGGTATTATTCTATCACTTTCCATGGTAATTGCAAACTAGTTAAAATGAAAGTGTTATTGAATATGAAATTGTATGGACATGTTCTGTTTTGCATTGTACCAATTTAAATTACAATTAATATTGCTTAAGTGATTAATTTCAATGATTCGTTGTGCGATTGAAATGATGGAATTCAGTTTGTCATCAGTGTATAAAATTCCAGTTGCTTTGCGTTCCATTATGCATGTTAGTAAATGATAGTGCCTGTTTAAGCAAATTATACTATGTAACGCTTTTATTAAACCAGATCTGCTATTTATAGATTTATTGGCTTAAGCCAATGAGTTATCAACAATGGCGGCAATAATAGCAGGAGGAGAACTGGTGGAGTTGGTTTCCGACGGAATTGTTGCAGTTTTTTCGTGATAATATGGAAAGTTTCAAAATCATATTTTCTCCTAGATCTTTGAAGCCAAAGATCGTGTAAGTAAAATTTAAGAACTGGGTCCTTACCGCGAAGAAAACACAACACTTAACCACTACAAAAGTTACCAGGTTAATGCTGTTTAAGGAAATAATAGCTGTTTACAGTGAGAATCGTACAAAACACACAAATACAATCGATTGTTAAAACACGTGGTACACATAATTTCCAATCATTTTTAAATTTTTGTATGTTAATTCCGATCGTTGGGTTTCTGGTAATCATACACTACTTTATTATTAATTGAAAGAAACAAAAATAATTTCGTTCACGAAGAAATTATGACAACAAATTCGGGGGATGCTTGTTATTTTTTGGTTCAAAATATTGTCTTCTATCTAAATCCCAAAGATTAGTGCATACTGAATTATAATATTGCTCGTTGTTTTGTATGATGTGGAACGTGGCTTTTGACATCAAGTGGAGAACTTAGGTTTGTGGAGAATATTTGGTCCTAAGAGAAGAGGCTGGAGAAAATTGTGTAATAAAGAGCTTCTTAGTTTGTATATATTATTACCGTAGCCAAATGAAGGCGCGAGAGATGGGGAGGGCACGTAGCATGGAAGCTATTAGAAAAAATATAATATTTTAGACTGAAATCAGAAGCGAAGAGAAAAATACCAGCGTAGATTGAATGGCCATTGTTAAAGTGGATATTAGACAAGTAAGTTGTGACGAGATAACTGAATTTACGAAACCAATATCTTGATTGGCCGTGCGACTGTTAAGTTTTGAAAGATGACTCAGTTTCACGGAATTAGTTCAGATGGCTGCAGGGGCCTGATAAATGCGTGTGGACTGTTGAACGGAAAAAAAATATTGAGTGGTAGTAAACGCTTTGTCTTCGCTACAAAACGAGCTCTCAAAGAGCTACGACACCTGTCGATCTTTTTCAATTTAGTCGAAAGAAACAGGTGTCTCGTGGCAGATGGTAGTTGAACTAGGGCAATCTACAAACTCTTGTTCGGAAGTCATAGATTTCTGTGACGTCATTGCCCATCTTGGTGTCAGATCTGAGTTGAAGTGGCAGGTGTACAAACTGATTTCCTAACGCCCACTTTTCCTGTGACGTCACTTCTCGAAGACGGTCAGTCGGCCCGACTTGAAGCCTAACAGGAGCGGGCATTAGCAGAGCATTCAATCAATCGTCCTGTCTGTGAGGAAGATGGGTAATCAGAAGTTTCATTCATCTCGTTCACAAGGCTCTGTTACTCTGGGACGATCGATCCTTCCTTCCTTCTTTGGCTGTGAATCTGGAGGTGTATCCAGAATGTACGCTTCAACCCTTTTCACAATAAGGTTAATCGTTACTTACTGTAGAGACAGCTGTTTTCTGTGATAAGTCATGGAAATGACGACGGATACTGAATTTTAGGCTCAGAGAATATTGGGAGATACGCCGAAAATAACATTGGCCCCCTGTGAAGATGTTAAATCTTTCCAAGTTTAATTACTTAGAAATTTTTTGTATAACACTCTTAAATAAATTCGTTTATTGTACGAAAGCAGGTTTTATTTGAAAACACAGGTTTTGAATATTAAATTATGTCTAAGATCTATCCTTTTTTTATATAAAATAGTTCACGTGAAGCAAGTTTGTCATGTATGTCGGGGCTTCCCACTTTCTGCGTATCGTTTCTTGATGTATAGTAACGGAAGACGCAGGTTTTTATCTGAGTTCTTCGATTTTGCCCTGCTAATCATTTCGCCACTGCTCCATGGCCATTTATCACCGCCCCACGAGGTGTGCGATAACCCTGACCAAGCAGAACATTTTCATACCCTCTGTCCCAACTTCATCGTTTCAACTCTGACCTGGCACTTGGCTGGTTTCGGAGTATGCTTAAAACATACTTCGGCAAATAAATATAACAGAAGGGTTTTATTGAACGAGTTACAAAATTTTCAGACTCATAATCCTTCCAGGTAATGACGTTTTGGAAGGATCTGAATGAAAACTTCATTTTACAGTCGGGTGATTTTATGCAACACATCAAACTTTATGGAGATTTTGTAATTAAGCCCAGCGATATAATCATCGGCATTAATTAAAAAGTTAAAAGTTTACCTCAAAATTATGATGGCGTCTTTGTTCTCTAAACCTGACGATGTTCAACCGAGGTCAGTTTCTAGTAAACGAGATTTTCATAATTTCCCATAAGCTGTTTATAAAGCTCATTTTTGTACTGTAACTCCGGTAAATTTCGTGTTTTGTTTTGAGTTCTATAAACATAAGCAGAAGAGAGTTTAAAATTGCGTTGTAGCACAGAAAATATTGTTGTATCTCTTCATAGTGGTGTAATCCGACTCTGCTATCCGAATTATCCAACGGGGATTTGTTCCATTAAATACTTTGCAGTGTAGAGAAATCTGTCACGACTCTATCTAACCCATAAATATGACCTTAAGGTCAAGGCCATATGTGTAGGTGTGTTATTACATTCCCTGCATTGTATTTGTAGTTACAGGAAAATGCATTTACATCACAAATGTTTGGATTCTGGTGTATTTGCGGAAAGAAAAGGAACTTTGAAGATTTCTGTCTTCTGGGTTGTTGCGCTGTGTAGTCTGGTCGATGTTAACCAACGTTTCTGAGGTCATACTGCCTCCGTCATCAGAGTATGAAGGTTTCCGTCTTCTGGGTTGTTGCGCTGTGTAGTCTGGTCGATGTTAACCAACGTTTCAGAGGTCATACTGCCTCCGTCATCAGGGTATGAAGATTTCTGTCTTCTGGGTTGTTGCGCTGTGTAGTCTGGTCGATGTTTACCAACGTTTCAGAGGTCATACTGCCTCCGTCATCAGAGTATGAAGATTTCTGTCTTCTGGGTTGTTGCGCTGTGTAGTCTGGTCGATGTTAACCAACGTTTCAGAGGTCATACTGCCTCCATCATCAGGGCGATGAGTATGAAGATATCTGTCTTCTGGGTTGTTGCGCTGTGTAGTCTGGTCGATGTTAACCAACGTTTCTGAGGTCATACTGCCTCCGTCATCAGAGTATGAAGGTTTCTGTCTTCTGGGTTGTTGCGCTGTGTAGTCTGGTCGATGTTAACCAACGTTTCAGAGGTTATACTGCCTCCGTCATCAGGGCGATGAGTATGAAGATTTCTGTATTCTGGGTTGTTGCGCTGTGTAGTCTGGTCGATGTTAACCAACGTTTCAGAGGTCATACTGCCTCCGTCATCAGGGCGGTGAGTATGAAGATTTCTGTCTTCTGGGTTGTTGCGCTGTGTAGTCTGGTCGATGTTAGCCAACGTTTCAGAGGTCATACTGCCTCCGTCATCAGGGCGATGAAGATTTCTGTCTTCTGGGTTGTTGCGCTGTGTAGTCTGGTCGATGTTAACCAACGTTTAAGAGGTCATATTGCCTCCGTCATCAGAGTATGAAGATTTCTGTCTTCTGGGTTGTTGCGCTGTGTAGTCTGGTCGATGTTTACCAAAGTTTCTGACGGAAAGCTTCATACTCACCGCTGTGAGAACCTCAAGTCTTACAAAAGGAACTTTAAAATATGACGCCATGGTTGTATATATGTGACTTTTGTGTATCAAACACAAGCAAATATATTCTTATGTCCGTATGATACATTACAATTTATTATGAGTTTGCAGAATGTTAAAAGCGTTTCGGTACTTTATCGCACAGTGGGCATACGCGTAAATTAAAACTGTTCACATGCAATGTAGTACCTTAGTTTATTTTATTTATTCTTTTATTTAACGAAGCTTTAAATTGTTTACATCAGCTATCGCTGTCGTTGAATCTTATGATCAGTGAATTTAAAAGGTTAGTGAAGTAAGTGGTTATGATTTTCCTGGGTGGATTCCCGAAAACCACGAAAAACCTCGGTCCGGATTGTCGGTCTCCGGGACTACACTTGAACTCGGAACCACTGGAATACGAAGTTGAAGTACTAACCATTCGACTGGAACTTTTGATGAACCAATCAGGTAACGACTTATAAATTACAGAACAGCGTTTTAGTGTTTTGTGTTTGTATTGCGTTTTACAATTCGCGGAAGGGTCGGTGTTTTCATTTTCCAGAGGGCGGAGCATACTGCACAATCTAATCTATATCTGTGGAAACATGACGAATTGCTACATCATAATCACTGAAAAATGGAGGTATATATGAACTTGTTTGTTCCGCGTTCTAAAATTGACTATTGTATTCAGACAAAAATACGTAGGCCGGATATACATTTTTAGCTCACATATTGAGTGGAAAAAATCTTCCTTAAAACCTAACCTGTCCATTTGCCTGCCTGATTTCTCTCGTCTTTTGCTTCACGACAACTTTGTTAAAGTATAGCAGATTAAAATCCCCTTATAATTTACATTTTCTGATTTATATCCTAGTGAGCGTATTTAATATCCATTAAAAAACTTTGTGTAGGCAAAATTCTTAGAGAAATTTCGTTAGTGGCATTTCTGCTAGTGACTGATACTTTTCTGACAGCCTACTTATGTGTGTTTAAATATTAAAAGTAGATGGACTAGCACTGGTACAGTATTTGCAGACAGCATGTGCCTTATTGTTCCCATATCACTAATATTTTTATATTCTGTTTTTTACTGCAATACGTACAAGCTCCGATAATGGTACTTTGCATGTATGACTTTTTTTCTAAGCCAGAAAATTACCTGTTTGTACCTTGCATGTTATCTTTAAGGCCTCTTTTAACTTACCATAGCATGGAAAACCTATTGCGTGTTTACGTGACTAATTGCATATAATCCAAAGTTATATTGAATTCGATGAAGAATACGTAATATACAGATTAGGTGCTGTAGAGATTATAAATTCATAAAACAATTTATCGCAAATCCTACAAGAAGGGACCACTCGGGAAATCTGTGCGTCAATAGGAGGATAATATTAAAGTGTAACATAAGGCAGGAGGACGTATTTGATGTAGATTCAGCATGCTTAGGATATGAGAGATGTAGTCATAGAAGAGGCGGAATGTCTCAAATTGGTGAGCGATTATTAGTTTGTCAAAGAGGACTGTGGTGCAAGAAATCAACAGAAGAGAAAATTCTATAAATTAGAACGCTGACAGGAGATGCTGTGCGCGATATTTTCTTATTGGAACTGCATCTTTGAGACGAACTGTGGCGGCTTCTTCAGTTATTTCCACTACCTGTCAGTTCAAGCCTGACTTGGGGAATCAATTCTGGGGATATGGGTGCGTGCCAGAGGGGCCCTGTCAGATCGACGTATCGCACAGTCCGTTGGTTCGAGAACGTCTCTTATTCGGCTCTGAAATGCAAGAGATGAGAGACAAATCGTCCTTGCAAAAAATTATTTATTCCCAGTTCTGTGTATTGAAGTCGGGAAAAATAACATAAGACGTTCGATACTAGATAGATTAATTTATTATTTTGATTTTTAAACAATTTATCGCCGGGCTGAAGAGTTTATTTGAGTAAGTTATTAGTAATTGATAGTGTTATCAGAAGTCGAAACGGAATTCCTAGGTTTTTTCAGAACCCGAAATTTATTGTCGTGTTCACAAGAGCTCGCCATTGGTCCAAATTTTTGTGACATAAATTGATACAATTAGTACTAACAATCCACACATTTTGATCACAATCGACCCATTATAACACATACGTTTTATATGAAGTTCAAACATTACTTTAATTTCTAGAAAGCAGTTCATTAAAATATTAGTATTTTGAAAAATTCGATTTACTATTTTCCTAAAAAGAAAGTGTTGCCTGAGGACAATATGAGTGTAACTTACGTATGAAATACAAAAATGTAAAAATACGACGTAGTCCAATACATTTAATGTTGACTAGCTTTGTCAACATATTTGTATTTGTAAAAAATTTAACATCAAAACATTGACGATGTTTCTAATTGTAGGATATTGATTCGTTGTTTAATTTATAATGTTATTATATGGACGCATGTCTTGAATGTTTTATTACCAAATACTAGTTGATGAGTCAGTCAGCCACTGAACCCTCTGAATCTAGTTAAAACATAATTTTTCGTTAAAGTCCGAGATTGGAGTCTACAATATAAAACTGGCAATTTTTAAGATGGTATAAATGTAGGCCGCTTTGTTTAGTTCTGCAGTGTGAAGATGGTGGCATTCTTTCTTCGTTTACGGTTATATACAATATCAATGTGGCTGTTGTTTAGACTTTCTTTGCCTGTATGCAGTACTTTAACTCGAAGACAACTGAAACCAGAGTTTGACATTTTTAAAATCTTCCCTCTCGTTGAATACTTTGATTATTCACTTCTGTTGTTTGTTCTGAAGTTCTTGGATCGTAATGTCGGAACTCTGATTTCGAAAGATACTGGCGTCATTTTCCACCTGTCCAGCTGAGGTCATGAAAAACGAGCAGACGCAAAAGGATATGACAGCAGATGTTACAAAGACGACTTTACTCCATTTCCTTGTGAAGCGAAACATGGTCGACAGTGTTCCCAACAATACAACAGCAGATCCGTGTTGTTAAACCAGTTCCCTTTGAAGTTGTCACCGTATTTCAACTTCATATCAAACGAGTCTGCGAGTACTGAGCGTGACGGTCAGCGAGTGAGCGAGCCCACCACCGAGTCGAACGCATTCGAAATGGATCGCGCTGGGGACGGCATGTCCACTGCTTAAATTACGGGATTCTGCTCCAGACAGCCCGTCGTTGACCTGTACAGGATTAAATTTAATTGTCTTTATGTGAAAATGTTTATGTATTTCGGTAACGTTTTAGTAGTGACAAAACAGACCAAGCTACTGGGCAACTGAAGAAACGGATTGTTTCAGAAAAAAACATGTTGCCTCCATATTCAGGGTGAAACAAGATGGCAGAATGTCTCTCCGAGACACTGGTAACCAACTCCATGGTGGAGAAATGTAGAAGATTACAGTTTTAACTTTTACTGTTATGAAACAAATATTTTATA
This sequence comes from Zootermopsis nevadensis, assembly GCF_977971745.1. Taxonomy (NCBI): domain Eukaryota; kingdom Metazoa; phylum Arthropoda; class Insecta; order Blattodea; family Termopsidae; genus Zootermopsis; species Zootermopsis nevadensis. The sequence continues at coordinate 4,442,996 of NW_028259143.1, forward strand.
CAGGAAGTGTAAAAATTCCCGAGGAAGAATTGAAATCTCCATATTTGTATGATTTTCCTTAACTTGCTTCATAAACTGATATAATCTACGTTCCTTAGTCATCTATATATTCAAGAGAAAGTTGGAAATGCTGGTTGGTTGCAGATGTGCGGGGGGATATAACTTACGAAGTTGTTAAGTGTCTTCTCCATGATGTATGGGTCTGATTCTAGATTCTAAATCTGTCTATATAACAAATATATAGGTTTCCTGAACAAATGGCTAGTACCTCCCTGATCACTAATATCCCTGGGTCATGGGATTATTTCGTAAGCAACCCCCCCCCCCAAATTCCCACCTTCCCCTTCCCATTTCGTGTTGCACTGGTGCTCATACCCTGGCGTTCTAAATTGGAACAATAGAGACATGCCACTTGCCGTGCTAGTTGTAATTTAAAACTGAGTGGAGTACGAGGAGTCTTCGTTAATGTCTGGTACAGAATGAATTTTCAGACATCTCCATCTGCTGCCTTTGTTGTGTGTGTTCGTCGTTTGATGCTCTTTGTGTCTTTCAGAACCATGGTGAAACGCCGAATATTTCTGAGGGATGATTAAGTTTAAATACGCCCACTTTTAATCAGTTTCGTAGTACCGTGCTTACAAAATTTCAACTAAGTACTTGTAGCCATATACTTAATTGCTTGTTGAGTGTTGATGTTTCTGTATCAACTACGTGAAGGATGTATTTTGATGAAGATTCATCGCCCTATGACCTCAGAAACGTTGGTAAACATCTACCAGACTACACAGCGCAACAACCCAGAAGACAGAAATCTTCATACTCTGACCACGGAGGCAGTATGACCTCTGAAACGTTGGTTAACATCGACCAGACTACACAGCCCAACAACCCAGAAGACAGAAATCTTCATACTCATCGCCCTGATGACGGAGGCAGTATGACCTCTGAAACGTTGGTAAACATCGACCAGACTACACAGCCCAACAACCCAGAAGACAGAAATCTTCATACTCTGACCACGGAGGCAGTATGACCACTGAAACGTTGGTAAACATCGAACAGACTACACAGCGCAACAACCCAGAAGACGGAAATCTTCATACTCATCGCCCTGATGATGGAGGCAGTATGACCTCTAAAACGTTGGTTAACATCGACCAGACTACACAGCGCAACAACCCAGAAGACAGAAATCTTCATACTCTGACCACGGAGGCAGTATGACCTCTGAAACGTTGGTTAACATCGACCAGACTACACAGCGCAACAACCCAGAAGACAGAAATCTTCATACTCTGACCACGGAGGCAGTATGACCTCTGAAACGTTGGTAAACATCTACCAGACTAGACAGCGCAACAACCCAGAAGACGGAAATCTTCATACTCATCGCCCTGATGATGGAGGCAGTATGACCTCTGAAACGTTGGTAAACATCTACCAGACTACACAGCGCAACAACCCAGAAGACGGAAATCTTCATACTCATCGCCCTGATGATGGAGGCAGTATGACCTCTGAAACGTTGGTTAACATCGACCAGACTACACAGCGCAACAACCCAGAAGACAGAAATCTTCATACTCGCCGCTGTGAAAACTTCAAATCTGACATGTACTTAGATGGTTTACCAGCAATTTTTAGGAATATTTTCGTAAATACACACATTAAAAACCGTCGGATGGCAGAATATTTGAAACTAAACGAAAGAATTATCTGGACGCTGAAAGAATTGAATAATAGAAACCTCAGAGTTTGTACTTTCCATAGGGTATTACTATGGTAATGTTATTGGTGGCGTATGTAGCACTTTTGAGAGAGGAGAAACTAAATTACATACAGAAATAACTTCGTCTCCATCATATGGATTTTATCCATAAATGTGGACAAGTAGCCCTTTCCAGTGGTTACACTTCGGGCCAGTGCGTTGAGATTTTATCGGCAAGTCAGGTCTAGATCTGTTCTGTTTTGAAAAAACGGGGGCTTTCAAGTAAGATGTGACTGTTCGCCGTGCAAAACGGCCTTGAACAAGGGAAGATAACGTTTTACGAACTACTATATGCATCTCTAGGTCCAAGTCATGGCCAGAGCCCAATGATCCCTATGCAAAGATACTACTTCCCCCGGCACCCTTCACCCCTGATTTGTGTTCTGATATACTTAATTTGAAATTTAATCTTGGCTCGAAATCTATCTGGTCAGAATATTTCTTTTATTTCCGGAGAAAGCAGAAATTGTCGGGTGCGTGAAAATTAGACAGCGCTCTGGAGACCGCATCGGGCAGTGAAACAAGCTCAATGAAGGAAGAACACGCGATCCTAAGACATTCATTCTCGGAGGTCCCTGCAAACGGATCCATAGCTTTGTAGTAGCCAAGCTTCGTACATTCTCTTTCACAACAGATCTACAGCCTCTCTCTGCTCTGCCAGCGCGTTAATAATGAAGCCAAACAAAATGAAATTCTGAAAATCATGTTTCTAGTTATCAAAATTTTATATTTTGCTTTTTAAATGTAAGGTTACAAGAATTTCTTTCAGCAAATACAATATTATACACCGAAAAGCACAGATTATGACGCTCATTACGAAACTTTCAAATCTCCTGAAGGGAAAAAGCCTTTTGAAAGATCTAAGCTTAGATGGCTCTAAAATCATATTCAGAATAATTCGTAGGGAAGGTGTGGAACAGATTAATTTGAATCAAGGTAGATGCCGCTGGCAGGCTGTTGTGAACTGGTTAGTATTCCTTTGTGTTCCATAAAAGGTGAATAATTTCTTGTAAGACTTGAGGTTCTCACAGCGGTGAGTATGAAGATATCCGTCTTCTGGGTTATTGCGCTGTGTAGTCTGGTCGATGTTAACCAACGTTTCAGAGGTCATACTGCCTCCGTCATCAGGGCGATGAATATGACCTCTGAAACGTTGGTTAACATCGACCAGACTACACAGCGCAATAACCCAGAAGACGGATATCTTCGAATAATTTCTTGATAAGACGATGGACTATCAGCTTCTTTAGAAGGAATCGTTTGTTCCTAGTGGTGTGTCTGCTATGTGCCTACGTTACTTACGCGTTTGACTTTTTTATACCACTAACGTCAGTCTGAATAGCTCTCCTTTTCATGTACTGTCATAGTAATTCAGTGCTGTAAAATTTTGTAAAGAAATGCGGCTGTCAACTGCCGCGGCAGCACGTATTTTACTTCAGCGGGTTTTATAAAGTCCTCTGTCTCCTCTTTTGCCCTACAGACTACGGTAAACCCTAGGCACACGTAGATCGTGGCTGTTCGACGCTTCAAAGTAAGCATGACTTATCCAGAAACACAAACATACACGCCCAGATTGTCGTGACAGTAACTTCGTGAAGAAGCAGGGGATTGCTTATACATGAATTAATATTTCGTATTTAGTAGGGTACCATTTTTTCTTAAATAGTTGGACGATGCAGATGTATTTACATATCAAATCTGTGAGAACGTTTCCAGGTTAATTCTACATATTAAATATCACAAGTGAGACAGTTCCGTAATATTATATTACGTTACGTGACGAAGTATTTTTACAGGAGAACTAACACTCTTTATAACATGAAACCAATTAATATTTTATTAGTTATTTTGTTGAAGTATTTTAATATTGAATATTTAAGATTTAAATCGATCTTATTCTATAACTTGCGTCCGAAGTCAAATATTTATCTTTTTCGTAATTATTAGTAAGATACGGTTTTAACTACAAATTACATATCATAATATTAATGACATTTTTGATACTCCGATACGAAGAAACGTTTTGTACCGTTCATTTCAGTGGGTTACTCACTACTGGTTATGAAACACTTAAAAATGTTGTTGTTGTTCTTCTGTGCTATAATAATTGTCAATAAAGTTCCGCATTTTGTGGAAGACGGGCCTAATATAGGTTTTATGTGTATAAGATCTCGAAACGCGTTAAGCATTGTCTGAAAATGTAATGTTGTTAAAAAAAGCTATATAAAGTTTATTAAAATCGAAAACATTAAAACAAGTAAGATGTTTTGAGATCAAACAAATATTCCCCTTTACATGAAAGAGACGTAATTTACATGTACCTGTTGAATTTTGTAGACTCGGTTAATGAAATGTGTCATTTCATTTTAAGAAACATCGTAGTTTGGTAACAAATAATTGAATGACGATAATTGTGGGACACTGGGTTATTTATTCAACGATTCATTTGGGATCATGTAAAACCAAAAACTATTTTATCGTCTCTGGGAATTTCTTTCCTTTAGCAACAGCAAACCTTTGTGGATTGAAACAAACAAGACGCTCCATTTGCATGTAGGGCTCACAGTCCCATCTACAAGCAGAAAATTTCGTTTACGAAACTGGAAACGTAATCCGAAGAGGGGCCAATATTGAACACAATGTTCGCGAGTTTAAGTCGGATGCTGTTCTCCGGTCCGTTGTTATAAATTTTTACGAAATATATCCTGATCATTTTACACTGTTCTTCTGTTACTACTGTTTCTCCCAAACTTCCTCTTATGTAGATATGTTTTCTTTACTGTATATAGTTTTCTTCGTGTTGGCAAATGAAAACAAAATAGGAAAGATAACTTTGTTCTCCATGGGGCGATGGAATGTAGCAACATGAGCAGACGAATTTGGTGATTACATTCCGTACTTCTTGTTCCAAGTCTTTCCCTGTTGTTTTCCTACTCTAAGTGTGAGTAAAACGCTCACTTTCAATATAAATAAACGAAATGCATTATATTCTGATAAAATAAGATAATTTACGAACTTTTGTATAAATTAACAATAATTTGGTATGAATATTTGTTATTACAATAAAAACGGTCGCCTTTAAATGTAAAAATAAATTACTGCCTCCATCATCAGGGCGATGATGGAGGCAGCAATGACCTCTGAAACGTCGGTAAACTGCTATCAGACTACACGTTGCAACAACCCAGGAGATATCCATCATCATACTCGCCACCGTGAAGACCTTAAATCCTAATTTAACAAAATATAATAAAATAGAATATAAAATTAATAAATTGGATTACTTTAATATTACTGAGATTTTGTGACAGTCTTGTAAACAAATTTAAGAGCAAAATGTAACGAAATTTAGGTAGAGATAAATAGTGTGTCGTTGTCTCCAGGTTTTGAATTCTTGGATTTTAAATTTCGATGCTTTTCTAAATATATTTTGAAACAGATGAGACGAACAAGCAGTGAGCTCCATTGTAAAATTTGATTAACACCAGTCCAACGATATTCGAGGTACAGTAGCACACAAGCCAATTCTATGTAATTATCTCGAAAGTCCTTGAGCTGGGAACAAATTGTTTCAATTATCTATAAAAGTTTTCCTCTAAATATGTTTCGCTCCGATGAATGTGCATCGATTTGGAAGTGAGTTGCTCTCGAGATGCGAGTAGAAACTCATATATGTCGCTATACGAAGTGCCCTTTATTTTTTTTTACCAATTTTAACCAAAACTGGAACGTTCAGACACATTGCAACAAAACTCTGCCGTATCTAATTTCATCCGTTCATCGGTCCTCGACTTCGTTTCAAACGTAATGGGCGCATTTTTGAAACTTTTTTGGAACGCTTGTAAAGCGGTCGAAGAAACCTCCACGACACACTTTAAGCACTTAGTAACCTTACTTTAAAAACATTATAATGTAATCGTTAAAATTGTTTGAAATTATATATACACTTTGAGTGAAAAGTAATTAAAGTGAGATTTAGAACAAAGGTTATTTGTGTAACGAACATCGCTATTGTAAACTGCCACACGCAATTAGACGTATTCTTAGTTTTCCTGCTATAACTTGAATGGAAACGAGCAGTACCTTCAGGTGTGAGATAAATGCCATGAATACCAGTTTGTCGACGTGCCCAGTTACAGCTGATGCACACAGAATGGTCTTCCCAGAGGACTTCGATTCGCTGCTGTGTTCGGGACCGCAAATTCTGCGGTGTAGGGTGGGGGGCAATTAGGACTCAGATTGATCTGTTCGGCCCACGGTTTGTCGGGCGTAATGTGTCTCAAAGTCCACTTGTTCACAAGAGTAGAAATCGGTCAAACGAGCTTGCTGTGTTACCTGAAGTTTTTCGTTTCTATGTCGCAGCTTTCTTTACGTGTTTCCTGCTAGAATTTAATATTCTGAAAAGATTCTTATTCGGTTAGATTCTTCCATGTTCAGGGCGAATTATTTATTTTAATCCGTCTGATCACAATATTTAAAATTTCTCATAATTAAGATAATAAAATATCATTGATGTTCCATATCGATTGATCGATTTACATTTCGGAACATTTACACAACATGTTTCGGTTTTTATAAAACCATCATCAGGTGTAAAATATATCTAAGAACTTAAAACTCAATTATGATTTCTGTAGTTTTTTGGTGATGTTTCATTACGTTTGTTTTTCCATTTTTGGGCGAAGGTGTTGTTTTTCTTAAATGTTATTAGATGTACATATCGGCCTGTAAGTAAATGATTGAAAGAAACACTAAAGAATTTGAAAGAATTTATAAAAGAATTTAGAGAATAAAATGCAAAATATATAAATTATAGTTAGAAAGTATCAATAAAATATAAATAAAAATAAAACATACCAAAGATGTAGGAGTGAGTGTCCCGATATTGGTATCACCTATACGGCTACACGGCGTGATAACCCACAAGATCATGACAAGGTAATTCTTATTTAAAAAGTTTTCTCATGGTTAACAACTTATTTGAAACAGTTCGTTTTGCCACAGCCGAGAAATGCCATCTTCACGATTTCCCGTTCGTCACATATGTCTTCGTTTCCATAAGCACACTAAGTATGCTAGAACGTACACTAGAGGTCATGTTGATTAACTTTTATACATGTATGTCGTTGGCATTTACATGAAAATGCTACGTCAAACCAAAGAAACGATTTCCATATTAACCTACCAATGTGAGGTTACTGAGAAGTGTTGCTATTTTGAGAATCAAACAAAATTTTGATGTTTACTTTGATCAGAAATCGTCGTGTTCCTGATGATTAAGGTACGTGTTTTAATGTTTCGGTCACTAAATTATAAAATCTGGAATGTATTTTAATGTGTTGATGTTTCATACTGTACACAATATTTTGTTAGCTGATTTCTACTTCACGTATACTCAGTGGGGATGAATATCTGCGCCAGAAATGTTTGTGCGATAATATCTCTGTTTACGTTCATCAATCTGAATATATTTCTGGAGTGCCTCAGTGTGATGTTGTGTTTAGAATTTACGAGTCATTGGCAGACTTTGATTTACAATGGTGATCTCTCTCTCTCTGAATTCTGAAGACAGGAACCCACCAGCATATAAATCTGTATCCAATACATGAAAATAAACACATTACCGTGTAATGCACGAACACATACAAATCGTTTGTCACGGAGAAAGGAAACGCCACGTATCTAAACCGTCGTTTTTTCCTTCAGACCTTCGGAAATCTGGGACGATCGCTGTAAAGGTATATCGTGTCCTCTTGTGTACGCGCTTTCACTAAGCCACGTATTACGTATTCATACCACGTGATTGCGGTGAACCACGCCACAAACCGGTGTGTAGCCTTCTGAATGCTAACAGGGGTTGGGTCTGGCAGGCTACACCATCCCTTGATATCTTGCGTCCCACTTAACTTATTGTATCGTTTGGACAAAGTTTTAAAGCCTAATGTGTGTGTACGTTCCTGCTGATGGATGTAGACATCATCACTTAATTCATAATGCACAAAAATATGACTCTGTGGGCGGGGCATGTAGCGCACATCATCACGGGTTCTACAGCCTATTAACAGGCCTTGACCGCTCCAATCGTACATATACACAGATTTTAATAAGTAAAATGATTAGCCTATTTACATATTTTACAATATAAATTTAAATACCTGTTAAACAAATCGCTGTGAACAAATTTATTTTAAAATTTAATTAATTAATCTTGTCCGTCTAATCACAATTTAAAATTTAAAATTAAGATAGTTAAAATACCATGTGATGCTCCTTATCGAAACATTCGATCTACATCTGGAACATCACTTTCTCACTACATGTTTCGGTTCTTAGATGAACCATCTTCAGGTGTGTAAAAATTACAATTATATAAACTTAAAACTTAATCATAATTTCTTATATGCAACTTTTTTGTAGTTGTTTATCAGTTATTAGTGGTGTTCACTTCCAGATTCCATTTTAATATATTTGAAGTTGTTCTATATATGTGCGTCGTGTTCAAATAAACTTTTAGGTTGGTTAATGTTTTTGTTGATGTTTTTTATATCAGTCTGAGATGAGAGGTGTAGATGAGTTCCGACTGTCTGGAAGTACTATCTAAGAACCGTAAGATGTAGTGAGAAAGTGATGTTCCAAATGTAAAATCGAATGTTTCGATAAGGAGCATCACATGGTATTTTAACTATCTTAATTTTAAATTTTAAATTGTGATTAGACGGACAAGATTAATTAATTAAATATATATTTTCACAATATGACGCAACTCTATCATCTTATTTTAAAATGTTGAATGAACGAAACCTCTGAGGATGACTCTGTAAGAAGTCGAAACAATTAGGATATTGCATAACATTACATTGACGTTCAACAGTATATGTTACATTTGACAGTGGGAAATATTCCAGTCCTTTAGAATGCAGCGGGACAGGTCTAAAATATATCTGTTCGGATTAAAATAGCAACTGGTTAAGCAACAGACAGTTTTTCCTCACCTCTCAACAGGTCATGTTACTGCGACAGCGGAAACTAAGTCAAATACAGGGCCCAAAAAATTAAAATGTGAAAGGTAATTTGTTTACTAGGTAAAATGGTGTTATTCGAGAGGCGCTTTTCAATTGACTGTTCCGAAAGATGAAATTGCATATCCGCAATGCTACAAAACTTTAATAAACGATGATTTAATACAAGCCTATACGTAGTTTCAATAAATAATCTAGCGGTTAGAACGCTGGCCTTGTAATCCTGGGGTCTCGGGTTCGATTCCCGGCGGTGCCCGAATTTATAACTTGTGTTGGGCAAGGCCGTGGTCTAGGCAACGCCACACGGAGTTTTCCTCCGTGGCATCCCAACAATTACTCCATTCACACACAGAAGAAGGCAATGGCAAACCACTTCTGGATCATCTGCCAAGAACGTATATGAACAGGTCCCAGTCCGAGAAAAGGATGGAAGGATCCTGTTCATATGGACCTGTCGTCAGACAGAACACTAATAATTAAAAAATTAGTCGTTTCCAGCAATCGTACCATTGCAGCATAAGAGTATTTCAAAGCATTTTCTTAAAGTTAAATTATCTTTTAAGAAAACAGAGGTCCTTAAGGAGCCAGTTAATGCATTATCCTCATACATTAACTTGAGGGGAGCGTACGTGATGTCTAGCTCTGTTTGTTTGCTATGTAAGAGTAATGTCTTCATGCCCCTAACACAGCTCGACTCGTTCGTGATTATTACACCTCGTAACCCTTACAAAGTAGGTCAACCCATGGATTAAGCTTACTCTAGATATGATCTCTAGGGTGGTCACGAACTACGTTTCATACTTGTGGATTATTAAATGACATGTTAAATGTAAACGACATATTTAAGCAGGTAATTTGTTTGTATCTCCACATCAAAATCACATCATCGTCATTATTATCATCAAAATTCAAGGATTCGCCTGCTTTGTCCAAATGTAGTGCCTGTTTTTCTTAACACGAGTTTTGCAAACCTTTCGTCGAGAGTCATATCGGTTGATTAAACCATGTGCTTTGTATTTGTGAGGTCCTTGGTTAAAATCTCGGGTCTGTGACCGGGTGTTCCGACTTAGGTTTGTCATCGTACTTCCATTTTATTCCCAATTAAGCATTTATTAATCATACTGTCATTCAGCCGGCTAAGCTGTTTGGTAACTAATGCTCTGGTCTTTGTGGAACTAACAGACTCTCAGGTAGTCAAGAGATCTCCCCCCCTTTAAGGCAGTGGTATTCAACCTTTTTTGTTCGCGTACCCCCAGATATAATTTCTCTTCAACTTTGTACCCCCAAATTTGTTGGTGTATAATTAAAGTTATACATAGTATATAATCTACACCTAAAATAAATTAAATAAATTACATTACTGATTATTCAGTGATTATCATAAAATAATATATATTTTTTTAAATTTAACGTACCCCCTAAGATGTCTTCCAGTACCCCCGGGGGTACGCGTACCTCAGGTTGAATACCACTGCTTTAAGGAACCTGAAGGTTCATTACAGTATTCACAAAAGCTCGCCACTGGTCTACACACTGAGGCCGAGGAATACTAAGCTTTTATGTACGCCCAAGTCTTTGTATTGATTGACGTTATTTTGTTTGTGTTGCTTTCTCCATTTCTTTGTCTCCTTTCTTGTTTACCGTCTAAATTTATTTCAGTGTGCTGACATTGAACACAAAATAATACGTCAACATTTATTTAGTGATAGAATTACACACACACATTTTGCTGCGTTGCGGAGAATTTGTCATATTTAACTATACGTACTTGTTCTGTACATGTTTTACGTACAACTACATTTTGTTACTTTGTTTACGAAGCAGAAACCCAAAGAAACATTCTTCCAATTTTTAGGTTGTCACTCGATGCTAGCGTGTTCTATACATTATTGATTATTTTGTTCCTTTTATGGAGATACAGGTAATGGATAAACACTTTTCTCTTATTATTATTATTATTATTATTATTGTTGTTGTTGTTGTTGTTAAAAAAAATTGAAACCGTGTAAATTTCAAACAGAAACCATACCGTGATATTGGAAATTAATAACATACTGTAATCGCATGTCGCAGATCCTTCATAATCAAGTGTACACTGCATTATCTAAACACAATTTCCAGTAACTATTGACGTGTTATAAACTGTTCCTGTATAGTAATATTTAAATTACCTGAAACATTCTAACGATATTGCTTAATGATTATCAACGCTGCCAATAACATAACCTCGTCATACTAAAAATAACTCATGCAATTACTTTATGAGAAGACTCCATTTTGTTTTAATTATTTTCACGAGGTTTTAATACAATGACATTAAATTTGATCACCATACAACAGGACACAAATAGTCTAGCCCCAACTTCGTATTTATGGATCATACTTGCTAAGAATGAATCATCTAAATGCATTTTAATTCTGGTTTTCTTATTTCATAACGAAATACAGGCAAACAGCATCAGCATATTTGGAGGAAAAAAAAAGAAGTAATACATCATCGAAGAAATACTCATTTTTGAATGTAGGAATAAGGACCTTATTCTGATTGAATTATTTTCTATTGTTAAATGGCATTGTTTTGGTCCAATATTTTACACAATATGAATGTTGTTTCCTATATTTTTAACTGCTATCTTTAACTTTATTTACAGAGTTCAACGATTAAATTCGGTAAAATCGTCCATAAGTATTCTTATGAAAAATAGTGTGATGCTTAGGATTATGGAAATAATTCCGTATTGGCTGGTACCCGCCGTATTAATTCATTTAATAAACATAAAAATTATTTACAGTATCAACGAGAACGATATTTGTAAGCCGAAGTTTACTGTGAAAAACATCTGATTCAACGAAATCGGCATTGTGATACAAGAGAGAGAGGCCATTAACATAATGATATTATTTTCGAAATCCTGACCTGGGGAAGCGTTTCACATAGAGATGGTGTAGTTTACACTGGCCTAACACAGGCGCAACCGATACTGTGAGGTCGTGAATCTGAATCTTGGCTGATAATGTCATTGATTTCCCCAGAGGAGTAGTTTGTTTTGAGCGGAGGATAACATGAGTTCGGAATGAGGGAGCAAATTTTTTGTTTTACTACGAACTGTTGGAATCGTATTGCACTTTCGTAGGGCCTATTTTTTTTATGTAATTTATATTTGCTATGCAGCTTATGGGATAAAAATTTGTATGCTTTATTGAAACCCATATTACTTTTAATGCATATTTAATATTTCATTAATAAACATTTTTGTAGTACAGCACACATGCTTGTTTAAATTAGAATAATGTGCCCATAAATACATCTGTAATTCTATTGTATATAACCTTCATTCAGATAAGAACGTATTTAGGCTCTGTTTATGATTGATACGAGGTTTGGTGTTGGAGGGTATCAAAAGTAAGCTATAAACAGATAATCGCTGAAACGAATTTAACCTTCATTTCTATGCATTGTCTTCTGTCAGTATAAGGTGTATAAGGTAAATTATGAATACTGTACATGGGCAAATAACAATGTTTGATTTAGTACAGAGATTGAGCGTCTTTGAGAATACAGTAGGCTACTGAAGAGAATATAAATTACGCGTTACTAAATTTCTTGCAATTTTTACTTTTCACCACATACATTTAAGGTGGTTAAATCGAGGAAGATTCGATTAGTGACGGCATGTAGCATGCATGGAACACAGTGAACACTGTAATGAACCTACGAATTCCATGAAGTAATTATTTCTTTATTGATTAAATAACTGTTAGTTTGTTAAGTAGCTAGTTGAGTTAAGAAATTCACTGGTATTAAAATATGTGATCAAGAACTCAGATTATTACGCAATTATGATCCACTAACGTGTTCCTAATCTTCAAACATATCGTTTTATCTAACCTCATCAGTAACTTTGGCGCAAGGTCTGTGTTCGTTTTCAGAGCCCAATGGATATTCCGCTTGTACCACCAAATTCGTCTCCTCACCCCCTCCCCTTCTGTACCCCTTCTTCATCTCATTACCTCGTCTTTGTAACTCAGGTCTGTGGTGAAGGAAAGGGAGTCCTAAGTTCAAGTTTTCCTTGTTTTACAAAACTTTTAGTTCCATCTTTTGTGTTCTGTAAACTGAAGTTAATAACAAAAACTGAAGTTAATAACAAAAACCTAGTTTAAACCCCCTTTCCTTAATACAGCCAAAGCCACCATGCTGTGCGTTTAAAGATTCCGGAATGAAGACTTGTAAGTGAAATGTGGGCGATGTTTATTATAGCCTTTATTGTTCGCCATCCTTGGCTTCTGCTTTTGCCCTCAAAAACTCGTTTTCTTCCGTTCTTTGTAGCCTCCTTTTCGTGTCTTAAACTTTTTGTCCTTACCTCATTTCGGTTGCGTCCTTTGTCACGTCTGATGCAGCCATAATTATTTTGTCAACATTTAGCGAATCTTAGTTTCGGCTGTCATTTCTCATAGGACGAGCGCGTTAGTTCGTGCCTGCGAGCCCCTGTTAATGTCGCACGTTTATGGAACACGTATGTGTACGAGGTGTTCTTTGAGTTCCAGTGTCTGCTATTTTGTAATATAAGTTTCTCTCCAAGAGTAATTAAAACTGCTCATTAGTGTGTATTACAGACCTGGAACTTTTCCCTTAAATAACAGTTAACAAAAACGTGGAAATACATCGCTGGGGGTTACATTAAAAAGTTACTTTTCATTTGCACACGACACTTACCTGCTGTTGATTATTCGGTGAAGGAGCAGAATTATTTTTGAATTTTGGAATTCTTATTTTAATATTACGTAGTATATTGTTGTTCCTGTAAAGTTAGCGATTTTTGAGATTTTAAATTATCTGATATTCGTGTAACAGTACCATTGTTTCTCCTTGTAATTGCCATGTATACAAATTGTTTATTGCCAGAATTAAAATTGCAAATTTATTATTAATTGAAATACATTACTTCACTCTAATAAGGCTTGTTTATGCTAATCTTAATTATTAACGGATTAAGTGTAATTAATCCATCCTACAACACACGGTGTATTGGATGAGCGTCTATAAAATTGTACAAAAGTTGTATTGAAAAAACATTTTTAAGATTATTATTGTGTAACATTACAGTTTTCAATTGAAAGACGCTACTATTTTCATTACGAAAGATAATTAAGACATTCTGACCATTTAACGCTGAGCCTAGAAGTGGTTGGGTACAGCGGGATCTTTTAAGGAGTAAGTGGTTTGCAGATGATGCATGCATAGACCCCAAGGACAAGATGTTCTGGTGTTTGACTGTCCTTAAAGCGCCAGATGAAACGGGGAAGAATAACAGTACGTTCAAAAGTAAAACGTGACAAAGGATAAACGACGATGTAACGACAAAACTGATTGAAATGGACATTTTCTACCGGAGGAAGCAATGGAAGATTTGTGACGTTGACAGTTAGGACACTGTGCAATGTATGAGGTACCAGGAGGACGAGGCAGATCGGCAAATGAGCCATTTGGCGGCCAATTCGTAGAGGTTTTCAGAGGGATAAACGAACTTGGCGGGGAAGTAATTAGGGGTTAAAGCGTCTGGAACAAATGGGCGATGTAGTTTGTGGGCGAAAATGATAGCTACAGGAGGACGAAGAGGAAAGGGGGGATACATGTCTCGTGTGTACTATTCTACCGGTGGTCGAGTAGGGTAAGGAACAGTAAGGAACAGGCTGAGCAGGGTCGCGGGGAGCAGGTGGTGAAGTGCCATTAGCACCGCCAGTATGGTAGGTTGCAGGCACAACCCGCACTTCTCACACACGCAGAACCTCTCAGCTTAATGGCTCCAAATGGCGAGCAACTATGGCCAGAGCCATATCATATCCCACCATCTTACACACCCAACGTACACAAGGCTGTAAGAGTAAGTGAGGAGAACAGAGGCGAGAAGTGTACGCAGCTGATTCTTTTGTTGTTGCCCCATAAATTGCGGGAAGCTTAATTAAGAATCCAATCTTCCGTATAATAATATTGGTTTGTGCCTTACATTATCAAACACGTCATCTGGTATCTTCTAGAAACACCATTTCCTAACCTACTAATGAATCAGTCCAATTTATTACTCTCGCGTTTATCTCTCTGGGTACTTGGCTACATTTCATTTACATTCAATTTCTTCTTTCCATTAGATTGGTTTTCGTTACAAATTAACTTCAAAATTGTCCTACAAACATGTAACTATAATTTTCTAAATTTTCACATCAATGCAATAGTGTTTGTAGTGTTAGTCTCTGAAGTTTGCACATTTGAAGATTAGCTCGTAATATTGTTATGAAACGTCTAGGCGTACAGGATCATAATTTTTGGCAGCAACATATACTGATCCCTCTAATATTACAATTAAACTGGTTCTGTGTTTAATGAAGTCCTTGTTGCCTACATCATCATGGCGATCGCCCTGATGATGGAGGCAGTAAGGAAATCCAGGTGACAGCGCAGTAAGAACGTCACATCCTAAATCACAATTGTTGATAATCACCTATTACGTAACTAAATATAGCATTTATGCAACGCAGACATCATTTTATAACGGAGTTAGAAGAACTCTGACCTCCCGAATGTATGCAGTTGAGAAGGCAGACATAGTTAATGAAGTTTAGTGATGGTATGAAGTTACCTGCTGATACGAGCCGTAAGGATAAATACACATTCTAAATGTATTACATTATATAGGGTCTACATGTAACATTTTAAATTGTATTGATTACAACTGGCTCTGTGAAGTTAGTAATATAATATATATGGAAAGAGGGATTTTTTGTTCTGTTTTGATGTTCATACATATTCGTTATTCCATTGACTGCATGCTACTAACTGGATTATATGTTACAGTAGAATCATGATGAGAATTGTCACGGAAACGCTCAAAGTCCTGCCACAAAGCAAAATAAAACTGGAGGAAACGCTGTACAATATAAATATGAGAATTAATATCTGTCATCACTCTCGCCACAACCACAGCATGTGTCAATATCCCGCAGATACGTAATGCATATAATTGCACATAACATCCGTTGGAGCGAGTTAAACCTTGTTGGATACACAGGGCCTTAAACGTGTCGCAACCAAATTGCAAAAAAAAGTTTGATCAGTTCGTACGAAGATAAATGATTTTAGTAGGAATACTGCCATTGATGAAATGTAATATTGTTTCGGAAGACTTACGATTTGTATTTTAAATTACTAAGTTTGTGATATGATGAGGGAGGGCTTCTCATAAATGTTGGTATCACCTATCAAACTACCCAACGTCATAACCCAGATCACCACAATCCGTGAGGCATTGTCCTTTGTCACATCACTTGGCATCTGCGCTCCGTAGCAGAAATTAGTTTAGCTCGTTACAGCTTTGTCTAAGCAATGCGACTCCGATGTAGGTATTCAACGGTCAGGGTAATTCTGCGTGACATGATGAACTCCATTGTCCAAGCCACTCATACGACGCGTATAATGGAGAATTTCTATTTGTGACGATATAACTGTATGTAACACTAAATTTCCTCCCTTCCATACCTCTTTCAATAGACGCGGTCAGTAAAGGGAATTAATCGAAATTCTAGTGGTCACTCAGGTACACAGACGTTTTCGAGGAAAGAATCCTATAAATTTTACGAAAAAACTGTGTCGTAATCAGTAACCCTGGACTTGAACTTTTTCATGCAAACTCAGAAGCACTGAGCTGTTTGTCAAGTTCAATGTCTAAATTTATAATTTCAATTAACACTCAGGTTCGATAATTGCTATGCAAATAATTCAGTTTAAAAATGTTGTGACTATAGGCTGTAGTTATTAATCCGTTATTTTTATTTTGTGAGTCGAAACAAATGAAAGGTTATAATGATTTAATTAATTAATTAATTGCAATCCCCTTGCCAGTTCTGAAATGCCAATGAAAATAAAAGCATCATATAATATTAAAAATATTTATACAACCTATATGAATGAAAGAGGACGTTTATAAGTGACGTAATACGCTAAGAAAGAGATGGTATGGGAACATTGTCGTTTTCGTCAGCACGTTGGTCCATCACGTCGTACAGACAGATTGAAGAGAAAGTTTCCTTCAGTTAGTCCACCTCGACGTCCGACGGCCACACAACTTCTCTGTAGAGGTGAATGTGAAGATGAGGAAACTTTATCTGCAGTTGTTACCGCTTTTGAGCTTTGTTTCAGCTGTTCTCTTTTCCGTGTTGCTCCTGCTGATGATGGTAATGATAATGATGATACGAGACTGTTACTCGCGGTAAACAGTCACCCTCGTTATTTCATCTGCTAGACGTTTCCACTCGCCCGGCATCCACGTTAAAACACTCCATGCGTTCCACGTGTGATATTGATCCCTTTTGTCCTGTAGGCGTCCGAACCTTGTGCCCCATAAGAACATACGTTTCATACTCGTCTAATATTATATAATCATGAATACTGGTGATAATTTTAAATAATTTAATAAATTATGCGTTGCTTTAAAATTACATGTCTCATAGCACAAACATTTAATTAATAAAAATACTGCATTGTCATCAGGGACGCTGAATTTGTTTTGTTTACGTAGTTTTGTTAAAAAACTGCAGGTATCAATTATAACACTTCATAATGTATTATATTTCACCACACAGAACATCGTCGATTAAGGCAAACGAAGGAAGTGTGTAACATAAATAAATTTTGTTTTCACAGTAAATTTCCCAAGTGATACTTTCTCTACTTAAGTTTTGCGACTAATAAATTATGAATATTTGTCTTCTATTCATCCCATATAATCCTCCTTGATATTATTTGTTTAATAAAACTTGGCGAAAAGTATATATTATGAAGCTCCTGTTTACTTGGTTTTCCCCAGTCTCCTGTTGCTGCATCTCCCGCTCACCATAATTCACACCCATTACATACCACTGGAAATATGGTTTCATCATTTTTAACTTTGGTGTTGGAACTGACAAATGTGATAAAATTTCCATAACAATTCCTCCATCTTCGGAAGAAGCTTGAGGAGATATTGAACCTGAGAGCACTGATTAAGGTTTCACCGTGTTATACTATGTTCTGCGTTCACAAATAATCTAGAGGAATAAATATAAAGTTACACAAGTCCCTAGAATGTACCCGTCGCGTCCTATCAACACAGAACTTTGTCATAATGCATTGGTGTAATTTCCCTTCGGATCTAAAGTCAATATCTGGAAATTAATAGAGATTGAAAACGCTCTTGTAAGGCAAAGAAGATGGCTGAAGGAGGTTAGTCCGTTGAGACCCAACAAAGTCTTGGTACCTCTCCTTAATTGGATTCAGTCACCTTTTCAATAATCCTTTTAATGCGGGTAATTCAGTAATTGTAGGGCTTCTCCTGCTAGTTTATGAAGCATGCTGGTTGTCTTCGCTGCCTCTCGCGTGTGGTTTGCTTGTGTACGACATTTAATGAACTTTTCATCTTCAAGGTTCAATAAGCAAGCAGTTACTATTGGAGCTGGTGATTGGTCGTTTCGAAAAGCCCGACCAATTAATTACAGCGGTTTGATCATACGGAGAAGCCGATTAGATTTGAAAGTAGTGAGCTTGGTGGGAGGCATTTAATTGTAGGCAGATAGTGTAAGGCAAAATTTATGTGGAACGGAATTCTTAACAATAATAGATATTAGTAAAATAGACGATATTTGTACACAGGAAAGGAGGGGATGTGTTACACGCCACACAGCGTACCGGATGTAGTCACTCACACAGATACATTTTGCAACAAACTCGTGTTCTTAGCACAAAATTAATTGTGGAAGACTTGTGTGTATCTTTTTATCCACATCGCTGTCTTTTATTAAAGTATCTTTCACTACTATTTAATATTTTTTATCACCAAGCTATAATGTTGAATTTTGAAGCATTTATACATCTGCTAAATTATTCCACCCCGCCATAAAGAATTATAGGACCGTTAACCGTGTATTTTCGCCATCGGAAACTATTTATGAAACCGCCCCATCATATTTTCGAGTGTGTTGATAGAAACTGTTTTTATATTTACCACGAAAATAATTTTATCAACTACTTTTCTACTTTTAAGTAAACCTGTGAAAATGAATAAGAGAAGAACCCGGAATGACGTAATTTTATCCATAAAAAAATCCCAACGCATTCATGAGGGGTCAATTTCAAACCATTCGACGGTTTTGTGGTTTCCTTAATTTTGTGTTAGAACAGTACCGGGAATGCAAAGCGAACGACAGAGATCTGTCGATTTGCGAATAGTCAGAACTGAAACGAGCAATACTTTACATGAACGAAGACTTGGTATGTTATGAGGTTCTCACGGCGGCAGGTATGAACATGGGTGTCTTTCTTGATTGTAGAGCCGTAAAGTTTGGTAAAAGTTTACCGATGTTACACAGGTATGTTTTCCCTATTGATGTACCTCTGAAACGTCGGTAAACTTACACCAGTTTACACGGCGGTAGAACTCGGAAGACGGACATCTTCGATTGAAGACTTATTTTGTAACAGGTTCTTTGCGATACGAGAATTCTTTTATGTATTACGCGAATATTGTAGAGCATTTTACTGGAAAGATTAACTGCTCATAGTGCTAACCTTATTTTGTATCAGCTGTTGGAACAGCAGGATGACCGAAATAGGATACCACTTTTGGATTCTGCTCATAAGAGCATTTTTCTTAGTGGATTCTTCCAGAACCCTCCCTTGTGAGAGGGGTAAGTCTCAAATGTCTCTACAGTTTAAGTAATGTTTGTCTTAAGGGATCACACTTCGTGATCCTCTGTTCTTGGAAAGTAATCCTTCCCATGTTTCTTAACTACTCTTTGTTGTTTTACTGTTCTTGTTAAAAATGACCCGTCTTTACCGTAAACTAATCGTAATTAAATAAGACACGGCTTAACTTTTAAACGTCGATTTCATTAAAGTCAAATGTAATTGAAATAACAATTAGGTTGATATGTCTGATTACGTAGGCCACTACATATGTTTTTCTGAGTTATTTGAATTCTTTGCATTTTCTTAAAAGTAGCTGACCTTTGCGATACATTATTCACTCATGCCGAAAGTGAAGTGTTTAGCATCTTTCAATTCCCCACACAGGGGGGCATAATGTGTTTCATCTCATTTACCAAAATGTTCACTTACCTTATAAAAATAGGAAAATTTGATAAACATAAAGTCTGTCTAAAAGACATGTCGCATGGAAGGATTTTAAGTGTATTAATTATGATATTTTTATAATTATAAATTACATAGTGTTGATTTTATTCATACGAGGTGCGATCGGAAAGTTTCAAGACTGCGCGTATAAAAACCCGTACACTTATCTCAGGTATTAAATTCATCCATCACCCTCGAAGTAGTTCCCCTGGGAGTGAACACAACGATCCCAGCGCCGCTGCCAAGCCTGGAAGCATCCCTGGAAATCTTTCTTTGTCAGCCTGTCAAGCACCATCTGCGATTCTGCCTGAATCTCTTCTATCGTCTCAAATCTCCTTCCCTTTAGCTGAATTTTCATCTTTGGGAAGAGGAAGAAGTCACACGGAGCTTAGAAAGGAAGTTGGGGTCGGTTCTTGCAAGATCTTTGAGCTCCTGACAAACGAGAAGTCGATTCTGCTTCTGGTCCTCAGACAGGATGCGTCGCATGTGGAGTTCTTCCTTTAGAATCAGCTGACAGGTCCCATAGCCTATCCCAACAATGTCGCACAAGTCGTTGATGGTACGACGTCGATCTTCGTGAATGGCCTGCCGAATCTTCGTAACATTTTCGGGCGTTGTGCTCGAAGATGGTCGTCCAGAACGCTCGTCATCATGGACAGAGGTTCGGCCATTTTTAAAACGTGAATGCCACACAAAAGTTTGTGCACGACCCATTGCGGACTCCCCAAATGCTTGCTTTAGCATTTCATAGGTTTCCGTAGCCGTTTTGGCGAGTATTTGGCAAAATTTGATGCACACGCCATTCCGAAATCGCAGGAGGGGCGGTGTAATGCACTACCAAAACGCCCGTAACTAAGAAACAAATGCTAATTCGATGATGCCGGCTGGCACACTGATTCACTATGAATGTAGGCCGCACCCCCTAAAGGCAGAAGCTCGTAATACATCCGGTTCGCCCTCTATTGACACAGTCTTGAAACTTTCCGATCGCACCTCCAATGGCTCTATCACACTTTTTTGTTTGTTTGTGCCTTGTGTTGGACATTACACGCAGAAGGCTATGGAAAAGTTAATTATCATAGAGAAATACATTTTAGTATCGTAATTTTAACATTTTAATTTCACTCAGAACCATACATTAAGGGGAAATGAGAGCGGGGCACGTGCGTAAAGCAAATTAATACCAGGATTAAACAATAACGTGCGATTAATAGTATCATATCATTTAATTTCTGTTGAACCGAATGTTTTCGATCTGGTTATGCGGCAGTAATCAGGTCTGAGTTTCGTTGTGGATGAAATAACACAGCAGCAGTTTAAATTATAAGCTGATAGTAGTTGCTCATCCGAAAAGGTTTGGATATCCCTGTTACAGAGTATGGAAATTAATTTTCTATACCTGACCATATTCTTGGCACGCAGGTGGGGTGATTGACACTTGCACGTGTCGTGCCAAAGAGCTAGGATAGATGAGGAGACTGACCTTGGTTATTTCCACGCAAATTTCTACTTAAGTCCATTTCCTTGAACGGCTGATATGAAATCCTGAGTGCACGCGTCATCGTGTTTTAAAGGCAATTCACAGTTGCTTATGACGTAAATAATGACACATTCGATACAATTAAATTCGAGAACAAGGTAATTGCAGTAAGACGTCATTGCTTCACAGTTTTCCACGAATACAAATCAAGAAGCAGGAGTGAGGAACTGTGGGTGGAATTTATTATGTTACTAGCTGAAATTCATCGGGGAATGATTTTTTTTTGTACACGATGGCTAAAAATGTACTTACCTAAGAAATGTCGACAAAAGTGACTTCTACCTACTAACGATCGACAGACCTGTGTCTGTGCCTCTGGCTTCCTTTATTAATTTATTGTCATGACCTGGAACGGAGAGGAGTTGCAACTATCACTCCTACGAGGAGAAGGTACGACTTATAGAGACCCGCCAGCGAGTATTTTGTAAGCTAAAATCATAGGCAGGATTTTCGAACTTTTTTTGGTGATCTCGTGTACACAGAAGCACAATGAGTTCCTGAAAGAACATTATAAAGGTAAGGATCGACCATTTTTTCACACATTTGACTTCGTAGGGATTTACAAAATTTTTTGACGTAAATACGTCTATAAGGAAGGATCATTTTGCAAAAAAGTGTAACGAAAAAGTGTAACAAGTGTACCTAGGGAACGTCGTGTTTACTCGGCATTATTGTTACCTAGGAAACATTACATTACCTTACCTAGCCTTGTAATCCTGGGGTCCCGGGTTCAATTCCCGGTGGTGCTCAGATTTATAACTTGTGTTGGGCAAGGCCGTGGTCTAGGTAACACGGAGTTTTCCTCCGGGGGCTTCCCCGGTTTCTCCGTGGCATCCCAATAATTACTCCATTCACACACAGAAGAAGGCAATGGCAAACCACTTCTGGATCATTTGCCAAGAACGTATATGAACAGGTCCCAGTCCGAGAAAAGGATCGAAGGATCCTGTTCATATGGACCTGTCGTCAGACAGAACACTAATAATAATAATAATAACCTTACTTCACCTTACATTACATTGCATTTCATTCAGCTACCACAGACCCATCTTAAGCGTAACTAATTCAAGTTGAATAAGCAATGTCTTAATCAAACTTATCTCAATTGTAAAGCATGTATAAAGGAAATATTTAGAATAAAGCCAATATATAAACTTCCTTTCTGTATAGACGTATTTACGTCTAATTCTCCGGAACCGTGGTTCCACTGACTCCTTTTTGTTAGGACACTTATTATGTTTGGTTGAATTCAGTCGCTCTATCGCAAACATTCCATAAGAAGTAATCTACACTGCGACAGTATGACTGTAGCAAATGAAGATCTGATTTACAACATTAAGGTTATATAACATATTAAGCAAAACATTGAAAATGATGCAGAACTTTTCTGATGTACATGATCAGAATAGTGAGATAATTTTAAACATGATTCAGAATTTTAACGTGTTTTCTATTATGGAAGTAAAGTGTGATCGAGATTCTCGACATAAATACAGAATTTTAAATCTTGTTATATGTAGGGGTAACCTTACGGACTATAATGCAAGAAGAAAAGACCACGAAATGAAAACAATGGACGTCGTGGAATGTGTAAAACGGAACTTTTCAATCCAGGTTAATGAAATTACCTGGACCGAAAGATTCCCTTGCTTAATATTGTTGTACAGTTAATGCTATTCATATTACAGAAGATGCCTCGTTGTAGCAGTGCGTCTGTAATCATAATATGCCGTATGCCCGGTCGCAAACATCATGAAAACCACGCACGTTCTCAATATCCTAGTAGATTCTCGGATGTTTGGAGTGATGTTGACTTTTTCTGTCGATACGTCCGAAAGCAAAATCAGTACAGGTTTCATCTGGGAAGACTGGAACGTGGCCTGGATTATCCAGTCCCATTTGTTCCTGACAGCTAAAACAATTGCTGACTTGTTCATACAGTGCTTAAAGCTACCGTTAAAAGGGCAAATTAATATGTACAGTTAAGTGCATAAACGTACAACTTCGTTGCGTTTATAGCGAACAAAAGCCTAAATTTGCAATCCTGGAAGTCAGTGAAAACTATAATGCTGGTTGTTCCGTACATGTAATATTCAGGGCGAATTTACACATCACGACAAAATAGTCTACATTAATCGATAAGTGT
Source organism: Zootermopsis nevadensis (assembly GCF_977971745.1). Classification (NCBI taxonomy): domain Eukaryota; kingdom Metazoa; phylum Arthropoda; class Insecta; order Blattodea; family Termopsidae; genus Zootermopsis; species Zootermopsis nevadensis. Next base: position 4,466,627 of record NW_028259143.1, read on the forward strand.
AATTTTTCATGCAGAAGTCTACCTAAAGGTACAATTTGGCTGCACGCGACAGAGACAAGCGACCGAGGCAGGCGACAGAGTTACGAGACCGAGACTGGTCGCTTCCTGTCTGCTCTCTGTACAATCGTATGAAGTACAATTACGAGCGCGAGACAAAGACAGGCGACAAAGACCGCTCTCGGACCAGTAGTGTCTCGCGACGGGCTCAGGCAGCACGTGTGTTGTTGAGTAAAATAATGGCAGAAATTAAATTTACTGGTGACCAAGATGAGCAATTGGTAGAATTAGTAGCAGAAAACCGACCACTGACCACCGACAGAAAGATCCTTCTTCGCGTCTGGTTTTGAATATTGAACTCATGGGTTTTCTTTGTTTCTTTCGCAACAAATAACACAGCATCACATCATCTTCTTCTTCTTCTTCTTCTTCTTCGAGTAACCTTTTTAGAAGCATTTTTGTACTCATTTGTCACAGAATATGTGCACGTATGTCTCAACAAAACAAAGAAAACAAACACTTTGCCGCATGTCTCGGTCGTCACCTCAGAACTGTGTGGCGACAAGCTGCGATGTGTCCGTCTCCCGTCTCTGTCGCCTGCCTCGGTCGCTTGTCTCTGTCGCGTGCAGCCAAATTGTACCTTAAAGGTGTTCGGAAATGTACGTCGGAGGGCACATATTTCATCTGCTTTCTTTCTGATGTTGCGTATCTCATTGCACTCAGATCTATTATTTTAGACTTACATTTAATGTTGTAGTGATTTTTATAAGGCATTAAAATATTTCTTAACTTTCACTCTGCTTTATCACACTATTTATACTACTTTCAAATGTTCGTCGATATCGAACTATATATTGTCCTGACCTTCACACGACCTTGAGCTGTCCGTGACCCCAACTTGACATGAGTATGGTCATTCATATAAATACAGATCGGAAGAAATGAGCATTACAGAAAATGAGCCTAAAATTGTAACTTATCTCATGTAGTTCACTATCTTGTTGTGGTCTACGGTGACATATAATCTACTAGGTGTTACCGACGTTTCGATGAAACGTGCGGTAAATCTAGAATTCCTATGTAATATTCAAGGCTTTGTCAGACCCAGTCGCACGTGTGTGTATGTGAGAATTCATAATGTTGAATTCTATATGCTCACAATGGGAAGTACACTACATGATGATCATAAATTTGATGATAAATGTTTTAAACTGTCGGTAACTAATTTCAGGGAACTTTACAATGGAACAATAGACTTATTACATTCGCTTGATTTTAGTTTGTCGCAAATGAGAGTCATACAGAAATTCCATCACAGATGTGTTGAAGTGCTGGTACACCTGTGCTGATAATATACGCACTCACTGTAAATGATCACTAATCTGCAAACCACTTACATGTGGTCAACCGTTGAAACACAACTAGCGTCAGATTTCTGCTGTCATCCGGTGCAATGCAGACATTATATTCTATCTACGCGATCACACCTGAAATTCGTTTTAACTCATAATTATGAAACCGAATTTGAAACATAGAGCAGTACATCATTAATAGCTAGTTTAAACTTTTCGTTCTGTTGTGGAATTCATTGTAACACAATTATCGAGTTACAAATGTTGCCTCTCATTTTTTGAAATGTTTTAAAATCCTTGAAGTTTCTTTACATTTTTGTACTAATGATGGTCGAATTCTAAGGTGCGGGGGACGCTTATATTAATACATTCTGAAACTATTTAGATTAACGACGTGTTAAGACTGTCTGAGGTCACATCTGCAGTAGAATCTCTGTTAATTATTAGTCCGAGAATCTGCTTCCAACAAAAGATAATTTGAAATAAAAGTCTATGTTGAAAAACTTTATTCATTTTTCACGAAGTTAACAAATACCGCACCAGATTACATCAGTTATATACTGCAGCTTCCGTAAATATGTCTTTACAAGTTGTTAGCAGTGAACTCGTCCGGCCCGCAACAGAAACGTTAGTAATTCTTCGCAAGATTCTCTGTGTCATTTTTACCTTCTATTTTAGACACAGTATCCACCAAGAGAACAAGAAGGCTGAAGGAATATAAAAAGAGCTTGAATACGAGATTACTCCGGTTAATGAATTAAAAAAAAAGTTGAGGTATGTGATCTAATCAGCGGAACACAAGGTTCCATGCTGCTACAAAGTTTCGCTTCTATCCGAAGGTCCTTCAAGCATACAGGCAGAATATGGCGCTCATTTATTGCTTGAAATTAACGGTAAATTGAGTTGCCAGAAGTTAGACTGCAGAACGCAAACTGAGTTGAAATGTCAGACTCGCTGTGTGGTAAATACAGCCTTGGTGATGAAGTCGGTGGAATTGTGGCATATGCGATCATGTTAACTGTAATTTAACGTCTTGAGTGGTCGGCTTAAAGCTATGATGCACGGCACAAGCTGTCAGAAATTAACAATGATAATTAATGTTGATGCTAATGAAGATCTTGAACAAACGATTAGGAATGACGAGTTTAAATTGGCGTGGTCCGTTTTAAAATACTTTTCGGACTTTCTTCGTGGAGAAATTTTGTAATAAGAAACTTCGCAGTTCGAACTCTTTACCAAATTACATTACTGTGATCGGATCAAAGAGGATGCAAACTTTAAGTCTGTAAACCTGGAGGTATGAGCTTGCGACACTTAGGAGTACACGAAATGATAATATAAAAATGTATCTTAAAATTACAGGGTCTGAGAATTAGACCGGATTCTTTTAAATAACGAGTTTTCAGGATCCATTCGTGGATTGCAAGTTATTTGTGAAGATTTCTATCTTCTGGGTTGTTGCGCTGTGTAGTCTGGTCGATGTTTACCAACGTTTCAGAGGTCATACTGCCTCCGTTATCAGAGTTTGAAGATTTCTGTCTCCTGGGTTGTTGCGCTGTGTAGTCTGGTATATGTTTACCAACGTTTCAGAGGTCATACTGCCTCCGTCATCAGAGTATGAAGATTTCTGTCTTCTGGGTTGTTGCGCTGTGTAGTCTGGTGATTCATCGTCCTGATGACGGAGGCAGTATGACCTCTGAAACGTTGGCAAACATCTACCAGACTACACAGCGCAACAACCCAGAAGACAGAAATCTTCATACTCACCGCTGTGAAAACCTCAAATCTTAGAAGTTATTTGTGGTTCATTAGCGATAAGTATGCGGCAGATGCGTAAATTGATTAATTCTTTATTGCCTTTTGTTCATGTTCGCTGCTATCGAGTTATCTCAGGGGCATGTGGGTTTCATTCTGCTACAGTTTATTTTTATTAAGCAACAGGCTACTAAACGTTCCTCATTTTCTTCCGGCTAATAAAATGTTGCTGCCTGCTCCATTCCCCCTGAAGGGTGACGGCTTCAGACTTCTCATCCCTTCTCCTTCCACTTGCAGTTATTCCATTTCCTGCGGAAAATCCGCTTCTCTTCATAGGAATCTTCCTTTTTATCCTTTATGAGGTGAATGGATTACGTATTTGGAAGATTCAATTCCCGTATTCAAGTCTTGAGTCCCAGAACGTCCTACTGTCGCTGCAGTAAACACAAACCCGTTTAATAGGCCTTGGTTCCCTCATTTTCTGCTTACTCATCTGAGAGACTTCGTATATGCACGGACTGGGCGTCATAGTCTCTGGATTTAAACAGTTAAAATCCAGTCGCTTCTGAGCGTCTGGATTTTCTGCCTGTTACACCATCAGTGTAAGATTTGCGACACTTCCAGCCTATTTCGTATATTTGCTGTACTTATCTACTGCGTTATATTTTTTTTACCAACTCTGGGTTGCATTTTAAAATGATCAGCCTGTATTATAGTTAAGGGTTCTAGGACCATGAAAACATTTTTATGTAAGAAAATGTTGTATTTGTTGGTTAAATCGAATCATTGATTTGTTTGAAATTATTAGGAACCAATATTGAGAAATATTAAATGAATATATGAAACTGTATTCCGCTGGTGTGTTTGGTGATCGCCATAAATGAATTTCCGTTATTAATATTTGTTCTATTCATTATTATTGTCCTTTCTAACTCCGTTATTTCCATGAAATTGACGTAATCAGGGTGCTGCATGTCTGCTGAGCTGAAACCTTATCGCATATCAATTCTAAATTTACTAATCATCTTTCTTAAAAAATATGCAGTGTACCGTATAACACAACGTGGGAATTTGTAATTCTTAGAATGACATAATATTGTTAGAATAATGAAATCTTGGAGGCTTGGATGGAGATCGGGAACATATACAGAATTTTTGTGGAGAAATCTCTTGGAAAACGCCTGATGGAAAGACCAATAAGAATATGGTAAGATAACATTAAGACGTGTCTAAGGGATGTATGTGATGAGGATAGGACGTGTATGGGAATGACCCAGGATCACGTCCGATGATGGGCTTTTGCGTAATCGTAGATGAACTTTGCGTTTTGCAATCACAATGCTAGTTCGTCATTAATTCGTGTGTAAGTTACACGATTTTCATCAGATAGGCATATTAGTACAATAATAAAACGATGGAGGATGAGGTAGACTGGGCATGGTAGATAAGAAATACATGAAAATTTTGGTTGAAAATAATGAAAATAAGAATAAAATTAAGATGTATGATTAGGAATCGGTGTGGCTCAGGATAACAACCAATGTTTGGCTTTTGTTAACACATTCGTGATCCATTAAAGAAGGAACTTTTTCTTCTGTGCTTACCATTAACTTCTCAAGAACTCTGTTCCATGGAGTCAGAGTGGTTACGAGCTCGCCATAAATGCATGTCGTAGGAATGGAAATAAATGTTCGCACTTTCTCGACCTGCCTTCTAGAAGGAAGCTAATGGTTGACAGATTTATTGCCAAACCGCCAGCACTACTGTGGAAAGAGCCCATAGTGCAGAAGGTTTAGTGACATCTTTGCCGTTTGGTTAGTGTTGGTAAAGACAGTAATTGAAAACCAGGCGCTACAAACTGATTGCTAAAGAAATAATTTATTTCAAACACAAGAGGAAATCTCGTACTCCGAATGGAGTTCTCAAATATTGCAAATGTGTCCTTTGCTATTTCGTACATCTTACGGATTTCTGTGGTAATTTACTGATCACAGAGTCTGTTATTGAACGGAGTTACAGCTGACATACAACAGAGTACTTGTACTTCGTTAAATGGTTACCGTAAAGAAAACTGTTAGATTTAATATCTGTTATCTGTGTTTTATACCACTCACTATTTTATGTACAATGAACAGTGTTTCATTTTAATAAAATCAGTGAAGACTGATTTGAGGTTCAAATAAAGTAGGATTTAAATACTGTTCTATAAGACGTCTGATAAGGGCAGACTATCAGATAGATTCTAACTCAAGTCGTTCACTGTATTCTCATAACAATTAGCGCAGACGTGATCTGTCAGTGAAGGGATGAGTTACTGACTAGACTGCCGAGGTTCGATTCTCAGTAACGGAGCTCGACCGCCGCCTCCAGGACGATTCAAGAGCCCGTCGTCAAATCCACGAAGTGCGCGTGGTTTTATCTCAGCGGATTATTGTATCCAGAGCATGAGTGGGTCACCCGAAATAGTTCCCTGGTTATGAATGCGCGGAGTTTTTTTGTAAATAATAACTTTTTATGGGTCTGAATCTCTCTAAATCTGACCGGAATGTAGATGAATTACAAGTTTCTGAATCTGGAAGTGTTATTATGATGATTTGAGGTTTTCACAGCGGTGAGTATGAAGATTTCTGTCTTCTTATTGTGATGTTTACCTTGTGTCATATGAAACAAAACTTTGAAGGGAGTGTACAGACAATACGAATGTGAATTCATGGTAACAGATGTAACACGAAGCATTGTACCGAAAATGTTGATATCATTCGCTGTGCGTACAACCATAATTCATATTCACATCGGAATGGTCCATTGCACAGCATTATCTGGTGGATTTTAAACAAATTATACAATAGCCGGTGACACACTCCATGCACGGCAGGAAAAAGACCCATACAAGAACAACAAACCGCGATATGATAAAGTGAATATACCTTCAATTACCGCCAGGAAGGGCGTGGATATGAGTTCAGTGTGGTGTGAAGAGAACGGCTCACAGCGCGGTACAGTCAGTGGCATAAGCAACTGAGTAGTGACAGGGTTATGTCTCGTTTTACCTTAACACCATCAGCGCTTTACCAGTGTCCTCCTTCAGTATGCCACGTGAGCTGCTTTATTATTACATAATTAAAGGAATAAACAGTGCCAAGAATATGATTGACTTTTAGTTGCCTGTTGACTGATAAAATACATTGTAGTTCTGAAACACAGCAACTGGAGTTATATACAACCGTTCTCAGTTTTTCGCCCGTTTGAAGCTAAGTGAATACAATTCTACATACATTGTTTTATTTTACATAATCCATGAAATCTTTGCTTTTCTTATGGAACGTCTAAAATCCTTCCTGTTTCAAAATACTGTTTTTTTTAAAAAAAAATTCAATTTATTTTGTTAATATAATTTTACGTACACATATATGACTTGAAAACCTGAATAACCAGGTAAGGCCAAAAGCAAAACGTATTAAGATTGTGCAAAGTAATAGCCACATGTGATTTGGCCGTTAACGAAAGATTTGAGACTGAAAAATGCGGTCGTAGGATTCCGAAAGTAAACTGAATTTAGATTCGGAGAACAACTTTGGTTGACGGATATTAATATAACAGCATAATGACTATCAAAATAATAGGCTGAAACATTGTAAGGACTGCCTAAAAACCGAAAGAATTTCGAAACTGTTCCATCGCATCCATTTCCGAGTGACAACGTTTATACGTTGTTGTGAGAATCGCCCTTAATGAATGAACTGCCTCTTGAATGAGACTGAATTTAGTATGTTCTATTTTAAATACTCGGTTGAAATAAACAGTTCAGTTTGGAAACAGTTCTACATTTCTCTCTTTTAAAATCAGGAGGTAAAATGAAACGTAATTTTTCAACTTTGCTGTTGCTTGCTAGTTCATCTGTGGTGCGGGACACGTGAAATCGATAGCTTCGTGTATTTTTAACTAATTGTAAAGTTTTACAGAACTTAGTAAAAAAATGCGTTTATATTTAAAGGTACGGGAAGGAATGTTAATATCAAAAACATTCTGAAAGCTTCAGATAATCCACGGTAACATTATAAGAGAAATGTGGAGGACGAACAGCTTACTTCTAACCGCGAAACTTTGTTTTTGAAAGCCTAGTACGACCTTATAACTCAAAATATATTTAATGCCTAGCAATTTGGCGCACGGGCAGTTTCTGTAAGTTGAGGAGGCAGCTTGCTTCTAAATCCAGTGCACGAGAGGATATCACATAGACCTTGTTCTCACAGCAATTTCAAGTTCCTTATGCGATAAGTCTTCGGTGTAGTGTAGGGTAATCACTTTGCGAATGTAATGATCAGTAACGGAGAGTCGCTGAGCTAGTGAAGAATATCGTCAATATTTCGTTATTCGACTGCTCATTACCGTGTTATCAAGAACTCGTCATTGGCTCCTGAGTCAGTCGAAACCAGTCCAAACTATCCCACCGTATTTCTTCGCGATAAATTTTAATATTATCCTTATACCTAAGTCTTCATCAATGAAATGGTCAACTTGATATCTGGTGAACACTCCAAAGTATACAAATCCTCGTCGTAAGTGTGGAAATTAGTTGAAAACAGAAGAATAAGAAGTACTGGAAAAATAATACGAAGAATCATAGAAGAGAGAAAGATAGGAGGAGAGTACTCGAAGAGACCCATAACATAAACGAAGATACTGAGAAATAAATTAAATTAAGAAAAAGAAGGAAAATGGAGACGAACTAAAACGTGATTAAGCGGAGGTATCTGGAGGTACTGAGGCGTGCGACAGCTATTAGTTTTCAAAAGGGAGGAGCATAAATGGGATTAAAAGTGGAAAATAGAATAAGACATTAATATGCAATGACAAAGCAAGTAGGAAACAAGATTGGAAAAAGTAGACTCTTCGGAGTACACAGAAATTCGAAACATGTTATTCATGTAACAGCACTGCCTATGACATCATCGTGGCAGCCGAGGTAATAGCTGGAGGCCCTGAAAATTGTAACCTCAGCTGCAACAGAGGCACTCCGAGTCACGAATATCACGTCGTGTTATACACGCTTCTCCGTTCTGCACTGGTCAACATTAATAGCATTAAACGCTGCACGACATCTCCAAGGCTGGCCACTGCACTGGTTTCTGGCAGTAGAACGAGTGTGTTTACAAAGCACATGCTACTTGGTTAAGATGTCTGCCAAATTAATTAAGTTACGAATTAGAAATTAACAGAAATTAATTAAAATAAATCAATCCTGAAGCTCAAATAAGTGAATGGGAAATAAAAATGATTTAATTAATTATTCTTGTCCGTCTAATTCACAATTTAAAATTTAAAATTAAGATAATTAAAATATCATGTGATGTTCCTCGTCGAAACATTCGATTTACAGTTAGAACATCTTTTTCTTACGACATGTTTCGGTTCTTAAATGAATCATCTTCAGGTGTATAAAAATTAAAAGTATATAAACTTAAAACTTAATCGTAATTTCTTATATGCAACTTTTTTATAGTTGTTTATCAGTTAATAGTGATGTTCACTTCCAGATTCCATTTTTATATATTTGAAGTTGTTTTACATATGTGCGTCGTGTTTAAATAAACTTTTTTGTTGGTGAATTTTTATACACCTGAAGATGGTTCATTTAAGAAACCGAAACATGTCGTAAGAAAAAGATATTCTGACTGTAAATCGAATGTTTCGATAAGGAACATCACATGATATTTTAATTATCTTAATTTTAAATTTTAAATTGTGAATTAGACGGACAAGAATAATTAATTAAATACATATCTTCACAATATGACGCAACTATACCAACTTACAACTAATAAAAATGATATTCATTGTCTGTCTTCCATTTAGAGAGGTGTCTTTATGGGGTAATAAGATCTTCATATGCATTTATTCCTTCATGAAGTTGCTCTTGCACTAAATTATTGTGTTTATAAATGTAGAATCTGACATTACAGCTGCGTGGTTAGCACTCCCGCTTAGTATTTAAGAGATCACGGGATCAGGTCTCGGTCCTGAGTGGTTATTTGTAGTTTGTCGTAATTCCTCTAGGCAAATTTCTGAACATCACCTTACATAGACCATGTCCATTCTGTACCTTTTGCAATTCATTATTCGTTAATCATCAGATAATTTTACGCTCTAGAGTCTGTGTTACCGGCAGCGTCGTTAAGGGAACCACACGATGCAATTATAAAGAGGCTGTGGAACTTATAAGAGTCTGTAAATTAATTATCAGGGATCATGTTACCGTTCGAACCAATAATACGAAAAGTGTTAGTATTAACCACGTGTGTCTATCTTCCATCCTATTTTAGACTCTGGAGGAAACAAAGAATTGTACGGAACTATAAACAGTAGCCTATATATAATCTTCTGAAGGTTAATTTGCCGAGAAGCAATATGTCAGACTTCCCAATAACCGAAGACTGCGTTCAATAATAACTCATATTTATTGAACCGGAATGATTGAGCTCGATGTCAGTTAAAAGGTGTCTGTGACAGGATTTTTCTATGAAATATGGCATTGGTTCTAATTAAATTTCACACACATCTTAACTTCCCTAAACTAGAATAAAAGGTGTACTAGTGTCCCGCGTAAAAGTATACTGCATTTTAAAACCACCATGTCAGAAGGAAATCGGTAATAAATTACCTATAGAGAATTGCAGTGGTAAGTGTATTATCGTGTAATTTGCTTGGACAGTAACAGATGTCTGATTTCAGTGTCTCACGGCGGCAAGTATGAAGATGGCTATCTTCTGGGTTGTTGCGCCATGTAATCTCCCTGATGATCGAGACAGGTTATCTGAAACGTCGGTAAACTACCAGATTATGACGCAGCAGCCGAGAAGGCAGCCATCTTCAGACAGACAAAACTCTCAGAGAAAACGACCGCTAGTTTACATGATACGACGAAGTTCGTTAATTACCGTCATGATGACTTAGGACCTTCATAAACTGAGAGTGGCATCCCGATGAGCGACAGGCCCATACAGGTACAGAGCACTTGTGATCTCATCTTGTGATCTCTACGTGCCTGCGAGTCCAATAGTGTCGTTATTTGCCCAGGAAGACATCTTTTCGTCCGTTACAGCTGCTTGACGCTCCTCCATGGTCAAATATGTCCGAAGTTAATTTGTCGGCAGGTAAACTGGCACAGATTCATGATGACCACCGCTGGTTCATTAATTCACTCGGTCTGTGATGTCCAGTCGGTTTAAGCCACTGACCCATTCAAATTCTGAACTATATTTTACGAAGAGAAAATGTTGAGCGTATACAAACTTGAAAGTCTATTCCGTTTTAAAAGCTTTTAAATTAAAGATTGCCGTAATTTTCCGGATGTTCGAAAAGAGAAACGAAGTGGCTGCAAAGATTTGCCTTAGAAACCTTGTACAAAGAGATCAATTAACGAGACAGATGAGATGAGTAGATTTAAACTCACCTTAAGAAAAATCTTCGGACATCGCCGTAAAAACCTCAAATCCTATAATTCAGAATAGTGTCGTATAGTTAGCTTCTGTAATTACGATGACGAACCACCTGGTTTCTTAAAAAAAGTCAAATTTTCTTTACCCCTGAGAACTTATAAATGTGAAATTAAAATATTTCACCATGCACTTGACTGTAGCAGATGATGTAACTTAGTGATAAGCTGTGGTGGTACCTTAAGGGAGCAAGTTCTCGTTCAGGTGAATTAGAACAGGCGACTCAAAACGTAAATGAGATTCGAGGGGTCAATGCAGAGTAACAGCACAGACCAGCTTGAGTGTTTGTGTTTGGGTATATCAGGAAATTAGTAACACACATTTCATACCTGCAAACTTTAGAAATCCTGTTTGTCTTGTTGGTATTTAATTGAAAGTGGAATTCAGATACGACGCCAACATTAAAATTACTCACGAAATAACTAAAATAATACAAGTATTTTACTGGAATATGTAAATATTTTTGAAATTGATACCATATACAACCATATACCAGTCTAGACAAGTCCATATAAATTTGGTAGGCGTCACATTTTATGCTATACTCTAATTGTATAGGAACTTGACTTTAAAGCAGTTCTTGTTTTTCAGTATTCCACACTGCACGTTGCGTCTAAACACAAATCCATCTAATCATATCAGACATTTCGGAAAGGTAATTCTGCTCGTTTGTCTCTGTAGATGTAAAGTCTATTGTTACAATAACTGAATAACTGCAACTTTAGACTCAGAGGGTGTAAGAATCTTGCCTGTCAAATTATTTGTAAAGTTTGTCGTTATTCTCTTTTAACCTAATTTCCTTTGATGTGGATTTGTTATTAAATCATTTGGAATTATATCGTTCATGGCAGCCCCGAATGACTGAAAGTAAACACTGTAAGCAAGTGTTGTCATGGTAACACTCGCTGTTATTAATTTTAGCTCCCGTCGCGAATAGCCGGACACTTTTGGATCGTAAACTTTACTTTCCTTTGGTAATCCATGCTTGAAGCGGGAGACACCTTATATCAGGAATGTTATGTAGGCCTGTGCGGTGAATCACCCTGATGACGGAGGCAGTATGACCTCTGAAACGTTGGTAAACATCGACCAGACTACACAGCGCAACAACCCAGAAGACAGAAATCTTCATACTCGAATCGCCCTGATGACGGAGGCAGTATGACCTCTGAAACGTTGGTAAACATCGAGCAGACTACACAGCGCAACAACCCAGAAGACAAATCTTCATACTCTGATGACGGAGGCAGTATGACCTCTGAAACGTTGGTAAACATCGACCAGACTACACAGCGCAACAACCCAGAAGACAGAAATCTTCATACTCATCGCCCTGAAGATGGAGGCAGTATGACCTCTGAAACGTTGGTAAACATAGACCAGACTACACAGCGCAACAACCCAGAAGACGGAAGTCTTCATACTCATCGCCCTGATGATGGAGGCAGTATGACCTCTGAAACGTTGGTAAACATCGACCAGACTACACAGCGCAACAACCCAGAAGACAGAAATCTTCATACTCATCGCCCTGAAGATGGAGGCAGTATGACCTCTGAAACGTTGGTAAACATAGACCAGACTACACAGCGCAACAACCCAGAAGACGGAAATCTTCATACTCATCGCCCTGATGACGGAGGCAGTATGACCTCTGAAACGTTGGCTAACATCGACCAGACTACACAGCGCAACAACCCAGAAGACAGAAATCTTCATACTCATCGCCCTGAAGATGGAGGCAGTATGACCTCTGAAACGTTGGTAAACATAGACCAGACTACACAGCGCAACAACCCAGAAGACGGAAATCTTCATACTCATCGCCCTGATGACGGAGGCAGTATGACCTCTGAAACGTTGGTTAACATCTACCAGACTACACAGCGCAACAACCCAGAAGACGGAAATCTTCATACTCATCGCCCTGATGACGGAGGCAGTATGACCTCTGAAACGTTGGCTAACATCGACCAGACTACACAGCGCAACAACCCAGAAGACAGAAATCTTCATAACTCACTGCTGTGAAAACCTCAAATCATATAAGAATAAATTCTATTTGAACGTAAAATATTTCGTTGAAATTAAAATGATAGTAGCGTTTAATTTGGTCAAGTGTCATTATATTGTGCGTAGCGAGAATCGAAGTAAAACCCACGTATACTCTCATTGGTTGCCGCATTCTAAAACTCTTGGGGTAACGTCAGAATAAAGTTTATCTTTCTGTAACAAAGTGGAAGCAGGTGTCTTGCTCTCTAACCTCCGTACAGTGCAACGAAAAGAACTGCGCACCGTTTAGATTTTATGAATCCATTTGTTTTCTCCTGCAGCGAAGGTGATTTTCCTCTTAGTTTCACCTTAGAAAACCCTGAAGGAAGAGACTTTCCTTTTTATTTTAAATGTAAGTCGCCAAACCCCACACGCGGAACAGCTACATTTATACATGTTTAAGGACACACGTGTTATTATTGGGTATTTTGAGAGTAGGTTGGTGATTAATGGGTACAATTATTGTCATTGGACAAATGTGTAGAACGCCTAGATAGCAAATCAGTTTCGAAATTTTCAGCCTTACAACCACTTAAATCCAAACACAGTTTTCGCGTGTTTTTATTTTGTAATTTTCTTAACTGAGACAAAAAAAATAGGTACTAATTTAGACACATTTTTAAGTTCCTAATTTTGCTTTGTCGAAAGATTATGATATAAAACATACGGTAGTATAGGTTTATAAAGTTGTCGAAGGTGCAGCGTATTTTACCGTTCAGAGCCACGTAAATATTGTCAGCGCCATTTTTATCCTTATTTTATAAGGACCTGTTTTGTTGTCCTGCAATCCGCACAAAGGTTTTTCCAAGTGGTCTGTCCCCTTCAGATTTTCCGACCATAGTTTGTGCAGTTCTACCCTCATCCATATCATTCTCCGTTCTTAGTAACTGGCGTTTTGTATGGAATTAAATTTTGGATTTTATTCTGTAACATTATTCTGAATATAAACATTCAGTGTTTCTGTGTACTGACGTGAATTTGTGAGCGGTTCAGTTTACACGTATCCTAATTTGTCTGTTTGCTTCACGTTCCACGGGGATTAACTTCCGATATGAGCTGTCCCCCTGTAACGAATGTGTTGGGTCACTCGAATTTGAATCGTTAAGCCGAGATATGTGCTTTAAGCTTTGTGCATGTATTTATAATACAGACTTGCATAATATTATACAATTTAATAATCAGTGTTTTAATACTGTTAAAGGTACAATTAAATCATGCGATAAGGATTAGAATACGTTCCAACTTGTTTGCATATAATTTTCTTTATAAATGTCTGTTACATTTTTTTCGCGGTTTGAATTTTTTTATTGTTTAAAGTACTCTGATATCTTTGAAACCGTTAAATTTTGTGAGCTCTAAACTGTCAAAGGAAGATTATCCTTAAGGATTTTAATGGATGAGTAATTGCTGACAAAGTAAGTGGAATGAAAGGAAGGTGATTTCAAAGTTTTATGGATTTTTCTCCCCGTGGTTCAAGTAATTAACTAAATTTACTTAACCGAACTGAACCTTTATTATTGGAAGGGACAAGGTTGGTGTCGTAGTAAGTTTAACAGCGTAGTTTAGGAAGATTTGCATGGAGTTAGGAGATTGCTGTATTATTTTTCAAAGCCTTCTAAAACTTTCCGTGACGACCACGTACAAGAGAAAATAACTCATCTCATACACGTTGTGTTAATTAAGTTAGGAAATGAGGGTTTGAATTACAGCGTTGTTTTGTGGTTATTTGATTTGTGTTTCTATATAAAACCATACAAAATATCCCAGATGGTTTCTAGATAGCGGCCAACAGGATTGAAAACAAGCTTATTAGGGGCTCGCAAAATTTTATCTCTTAACTGTACGTAAATGCCAGAAAAGTTACAGATTATTTACGAAGGTACACCAAATAGAATGCGAATTAATATCGAAAGTAATAAAAATTTATAAGCGTCTGCAGCGCCCACATCATATTAAATTAACCTACTTGAAGTATATATAAATATCCACTTATTTTCAAAATGTATAAACATTATTCTTTCCCTTGTCTACGTTACATGTGACGCACACATGATTAATCAGAACTGCATACATATATTGTTTATATTACAAATATGAAATGTTATTATGTAACAAATTCCTAGGATTATAAAATTTAATCAAGTAGGATGACACGGATGTGTAGAATCCTTATGAAGGCCTCTAAAATAAATGCTTGCTAAACCGTAGTTAGAAATCTTAAGATTTGAGAACACTTGAAGTACTCAGGTGTATAGTGGAGGATAATATTAAAATTAAGCCCGGAGATAAAGGTTGTGAAGTTGCGAAGTGGATTGTTATAACACAAGACAAAGATTTCGGGATTGTGCGATCATTCGTACAAACCTTAAATAACATCATTCAATGCAGCTCTTTCTTAGAAGCTAATAGACGCTTAGATGGTAAGTAAATCTCATCGACGTTGTAAACTATCAGTTTGTCAGTGAAGTCACTTCTGTCATCACCTGTGATGTTGGAGGAAAAGTGAACATTGTTTTCTTCAGGTGTTAGGTGATACATGAAGGAAAACCCAGAGAAATCTCCGTTAATTGTTCCTGCTATCTCAGCACTGCTTTAGTATTTTAATAGCCTCGCGTGTGATCCGTCACATTTGACGAGATTAAACTTCCTCTCTGTTATTAATGCAGTTTTAAGATGACTCTCTTTTAGGTTGTCGGGCCGCGTAGTCTTGTAGAAATTTACCGACGTTTCAGAGGCGCTTATTACCTTCATTATCAGGCGCCCTGATAATCGAGGCAGCAGGTAACTTTGAACGTCTATCAGACTACACAGCACAACTACCCAGAAGACTGTTACCATCATATTCGCTGCAGTGAGAAACTGAAATTCAAAATTAATAGTTATTGCAGCATTATCTTTGCAGATCGCATTTCAATTACTAAATTTATAAATGCCGTTATAAAGATAATTGAATGTGAATGAGAATAAGTATTTTCGCAGGGAGACGACTACTTACAAAAAATTTTGTTCTTAAGGCTTATAATTATGAAGAATAAAATGAACCACTTTTAAGCTATGAAAATGTTTAAAAGAGAGATCACTTAATAAGATAACAGGTTCATTTACCATACAGCACAAAGTATTCTCGACAGGTCGGGGAAAGAATGTCGTTTATCACGCAGACAGAAAGTGGGGACAGGCATCAGCTGTTAATTATGCAGTTTTTATTCTTGTGAAGACATTGTTCAATTACTTATCCTGTTCCATTTATGATAACACTTGTAAAAGTGCGCGACTCCCTGCTACGACAAAGCAAAAACATATACCCTTAGATTTTGCTAATTTTGCAAACCTATTATAAGTGAAATAAGCGTTGGATAATGCAGATGATCATTTCACATCTGCTGCAAATGAGTTCTGATATGAATCTTGGTTACATCAAGAACCCTATTTGTGGCTGGATTACAAACTCAGGTGATGCATTTCCTATGTGTTCGGCAGATCCAGCTGTTCCCTAGAGCCGATATAATTCCGACTGTGCCTTATTCATCATAAAAGATGCTACTGTATATGACACTGCGGTATAATTCCTGCGGGAGAGCAATTCGTCACGGGGAACAGGAGAGGACATCTGTTTTAACCGCATTATCGAGAATCCTGCGGATTTAGTTCTACAGAATTTCACAGTAAGACCGCTTTATTCGCATTTACAATTAAAAGTTACAAAAACGCGCCACTTAACTTTGCTGTGTTCGTCCGTCTCTCTGCATGTCCGTATTTAAAAACTGAGGATTTTCGTGAAATTTAATATTTTGGAAACTTTTTCTTAAATTATATTGTACAGAAATATTAGGCTAATATTTTCTGGTGCTGTCTTTGGGTCATGGAACGTTCCTCGGAATATGAAGACACGAGTAGTAAAGTGTGCCAGTCTCGTTCCCTGAAGTAAGAGTTGTAGTGGATCTTGGATAAGTTTGTATGTTTCTGCGTCGTCTGTGTTAAATTCAATTACTGCTAAGAGACTGCAACCAGCATAAAGTAGCAACTGAGATGAAATTGTGTAAGAGAATTGGATGAATTCCCGCTTGATAATTCCTGGAAGTATGTGTGTATAAGGAGTGTGTTAAATTATAATATTATAATGAGAGAACAAATTCATAACATGAAGATATCTCTCTAAAATTTCTTCGAAAACATGGCTTAAGTTCTAATATTTGCGAAGAGAAACAAACCAAAATTACATGTAAGGAATATATTAGGAGCTGCTTAAAATAATAGAATGTGCTACCTATCAGTTTAGACTTCGCCTTCCTGCTTTATACCTAATGATATAAAGATTAAATATATGCAACATTGATTCCACATGGATTTGTGGTTGTGAATCTTGGACACAAACCCTAAGGGAAGAACACGGATTGTGTCCGAGAGCAGGGTGTTATGAATAATATTTGAAGCTGAGAGAACCATGTTAAAAGGAGGCTGGAGATAATTGCATAATGAGGATTACCATAAATTTTACCCTTCGCTTATGACATTAGTGTTAGGTAGGAAAAATTGTTCAAATTTCATATTATGTGGTAAAACGTATAAAATTTTGTCGTCAATTATTTTTTGCTGTATTGCAAAAGGCTACCCGTTTCTGTTGTCATAGAAATCCCTTCGTAAAATTCAGTAACCAAATAATATTCCTGAGAGATAATTTTTTATGAAGTGAGAGAATCAATTGAACGTTTCGTAAATTTACTGAACCGGCAAAATGAGATGCTTATTTTTGTGTGGTTGTTTATTTATTTAGGTGCTATCACCTAACAGTATTGATCAAAGGATAAAGCAAAGAGTGATAATAGGCATTAAAACAAAATTTACAACAAATTTGTTGGAGTTTTCGTTATTCTAAAGTTTAATTTGAAGTTCTTACTTTATTGGAATGTTCTTTGTCTACACGCTATGAAACTAAATCATGAGATTCTTCTTCGTTGATGTGAATGAAGTCTAGGGGAACACAAATATAACCTTTCTCCTTCTCTTTCTATAAAGCCCTTTCAGTCCGGTTGCGTTTAAAGCACCTTTTGTAATTCAATCCCACATACTGCCAACAGCTTCTCTCAGAGGTCTCCGATGTTATATTCTCATAATGAACTTAGTGCTGTCAAAAGCTCTCGACACAAACTCAACAGCTTGCACCTATGCTAAACAGAAAGTTAATACTGGCATTAAATGTGTGAGCGCGCAGTAAACTAACGCATGATGTGCCCAAGTTTATTCTGTTTAACACGACTCGGTGTACCTGCAAGTTCTTAGCGTAATATTCAGTTCCTTCTATTGAAAACTAAGAAATAACGTTGAAGCAGGCTATAGCAGACTGTTTAACGTTTTCTCCCAACGAAAGATTCCAACACTTGTCCTGCAATTAACATCACCTGTCGAACCAGACGTGTTTGTTACGTTTTTAGATAATTCCTCATCAAAGATCTTCAGATTCTTTTAGTGGTTCACCGAGAGCGAGACCTCGAATGTCAACACCTGCTGTCAGCCACGAAATTATAATACATTTTTGATTAAAGAAACTCGTACTGGTAATTTATATTCCGTCTGAGAACTAAAATTTAGGACGTGCTGTCGAAGTTGGTCTTCTGGGTTGTAACCCCGTGTGGGCATGTAGGTTAGAAGTTTTGGAAGAACAAACTGCTTTCATCTTGAGGACTGAAGCCCTAGACGTTTCAGAGCTCTGTTTTAATAAGCTCCAGGCGTTTCCTTCGTTTTTAAGTGCAGAATATCGATAATATTAATTAAAAATTAAATTATCAGTTTCATCAGCAAAGATACTAACGAGCTGTTCACAAAATCTTAGATGCTTTATTTTGGAATAAGGTACGGAACATTTGACACGGATTAATTTAAACTTGGTCTTAAAGCTGAGGAATGAATGAAGTCACGCTCTGTTATTTAATAAAATTTTCGACAGTTCCAATGCCTGGAACTTGTTCGTAGCAAACGCGTGTCCGACATTTCGCGTCACATGCCAGTAACACATACAATACCACATTTCTTTTACGTGAATGGTGGAATATTTGTGTAGAGGTAAATTATTATACGACGCCATAGTACTGGAATTAATTAAAAGAAAATTTGTACCAGTTGTTCGTGAACTGACGCTTCGTCCTTCGTCCTTCATGTGTCTTTTTAACAGGTTGGAAATTAAGTTTAACTGCAAGTTTTTTCAGCTATAATGAATGAATGGTGTTTAATTTCATATATGGATGAGAAGTTCCTAAATATTTAACAGAATTGGGCAATTGCATTCGAAAACGAATGATGACTGCGTGAGAGAGTTTCCAAGTATCTGATTTCACGTAGTATTAGTGTGTTTTTCTCTATCTGTGTGTAATATCTCATTAGCAGTATGCTTAGTTTGTTTGTTGTATTTCTTTGTATAACAACATTGTAATGTAAAGTTTTCATAAAATTATGATTGAAAGGGTATTTTAATTGAGGGCCCTAATGAACACTTGAGTATATATATTTTTTAATAATTTGAGACACTTTGATCTAACTTCTGTGATGCGTTTGTTATCATGTATAAGTTTAATGGATTTTATCTTCTTCAGGCGAATATTACTGAGTGAAATCTCCATTTCATGAGCCCCCTTATTTCGACTATAGACTATCCTCTGTTATTAAAATGCAATTTCTCCAGTTCCATATGCAACCACTCCACAGTTTCTAGCCTTCTCATTTCTGTAATACAGCTCTTCTTAATTAATCACAATAAAATCCATCTTAGTTGTTTTCATGTGTTGTTTTTTCTAAAAAATCTTTCTTAATTACTCCCCCAATTAAAAGGGGAATGAGAAATAGTGGGAACAAGAAGTCAAGAGGAATTCTTTTTCCCAAACCCTTGAATCGATATTTAGACTGAATCTAATTCAGGAGTACCGGAGGAGATACCAGGTAAAGGAGCTTTGCTATTAGCTGTACTGAGGTCGTGGGTTCTACATCTCTTTCTGCATAACTATTCAATTTATTTTGTATGACAAAATAATTTTCCTTTACTCTTAGAAAAGAGTAATTTTTTTTTAATTCGGATGCGATGTGACTGGGCGGTAGTCCACAACGATCACTGAGAATAGAAGCCAAGTACTTCTGCTTGTTATGCAGGTGAATGCAAATAAACCAATTACAGAGGTCCTGGGTAATCGTCCACCTGTTTTGTGTGACAAATCACAATCGCGAACCAATTATGATACTACGGACGCTCGTTAATAGATCAATAGCTCCAAATAACACGTGTGTTTGAAATTAAAAACCTTGAATAACGAAAGTGTTCCATATCAAAATGTAGAGTGAGATTACATGTAAGATTGCCTGAATATTTTAATCACAGATGTCTGTTAATGAAATACTTCTTGAACCACTACTGAGGGCGCAGACCCTATTTGGAGGGGGGGGGGGTGAAACTCGGGGAAGTGAGTATGGAATATAATAGTAACCTGATGCAACCCCTATTAGGGACTTAGCTGACTATTTTCTTAATGTAATATAATGATCGTCTGATGTTCATTAATGTCGTATCAGCGCGTGATGTGTATAAAGCTGAAAATGCGAGGAAAGTGGACGCGGTTTGTTCATGGGCGCGCTGCTGGAAGCTTTTTCTTGCCCAGTGGTGTCCAGTAATCGCCTCACAGCAAGTGTCTGGGAAATCACATTGCGGTCCATTCAGGGCCTATTTATAGCTTAATTGAACTGCTCTGTTGATTTATAAGAAAAGCCACAGGCACCCTGCCATGTCCAGGGCTGATGGGAAAGGAAGTTAAGGGTATATGTACAGTCTGGGGAAAAATGGGTTAGATTTAAGCGTACACACTGCGACAGAGACTGGATCTTCACATCAGTAGGAATTGTGGATTTTTTGAAGTGGCGTCTAGTGGCCCAGGAAATCAATTAATTGCGCATGCTTTATGGCATCCAAAGATTGAGATTTGCAGCAACAGTGATTTTATTATTGTGAAAGTTTTTTTTTGTTCGGTTTCCCCTTAATTGTTTCGTTATTCACTCCCAGATCAAAACATTGCTTTGTGCTGAATCAAAGATCCTGCATGCAAAGTGCGAACCAACTAATAAAGTCTGTAATTTACGAGCAACTTCTCTTTCAGTGTCCACTTCGCGTCGGCCAAATCATTCGACCCGTTGTCACGTCCGGCTTCTAACGTCATCCTTCCCAAGATTCGCTGCACCTACCTTTTATAAAAACCTTGCCTCAAGAGTTTCGTCTCACTTACCCAAATCGATGAAACCACACGTTTGTTCGCTATGTTCTCTGAAGGCAGAGACCTCCAAGTCTAATCTGAGGATTCAGAAGTTACAGTGCAGTCAGCATGTGCTGTGGTATAGCAGAATAAATAGCATTACTTCATGTCTAACCTTTGTAATATTAAGTTTATGGCTACAGTATATGCAATATTCTCCTAGTTACTTGGCCTAAGGAAAGTATTTTAAACTGAGAAATTCCTGTCTTGCTTTTCAGGTTAGTGCCAGACATATTCTGACGTTCGAACAATAGTTACAGGTAAGAACCACGAAGTTCAATTTAAAGTTTCTTATTTCTTTATCACAAGACATTGTGTTAAATTGTTAACATAAAAAAATCATTTGTGGTGGAACATTTACCTTGATACAGCTTCTTTCTTTCTTTCTTTATTTTAAAAATGGCGAGATCTGTTACATCGGCGTAATAATAGTTTTGTTCACTCTGGCCGTGTTAGAATTTTCTATGAAGTGTCATATTTGTACGGAAATTATGATCTTGATGGTTCCGAGCATTTTAAGATCTTATTTTCTTTGGATTCAGAACCATTACATTCAGACATCAAGTGTCGTCTTATCACTTCACAAAGATGTGATATAGAATTTTTACAACAAATAAATTTGCCTGTTATAAATACGCCAATTATAGAATTATGTACTAGAGAATTTGTTTACTATTTGTCGAGCTCAATGGTTTGCTCATCAGAGACTCCTGATCACTCATTTCTGTCTCTGTATTTTGTCAGAATTCAAAGAGGTAAAGTGATTTGAGTTATGCATTAAGTTTCCACGTATTTGGCCATTCCAGGTTAACAGAATCGTAGCAAAATCTGGTCTGTTTCAAACACCGCTACCTGTTAATAAAACAGATATATAACTAAGGGCGACTTTATTTTGGGACGTTGCGCCATGTAGTCTAATAGAAACTGAACGACGTTTCAGAGGTACTTACTGCCTCCATCATCAGAGTACAAGCCTTCCCATAGAGGTTTACTAGTGAGATATCAGGGTTCTCATGGCACCCTGATGATGGAGGACTTCTATACAGGCTGACAAATGAGCACGTTTTGCACCCAACTAACAGAAGAAAGGCTACTGGAATTTATCAGAGTGGCACTACTGTTTCTAGCCACGCAAGGATTATGCGGTTTTATTGACTGCTCTGAGATAGGCAGCGGTTACGGATTGAGTTACACAAAAGGGGGGCTAGCCGAATCCCTGGGGGGGCCCAGACCATGTTGCTGTGATTGAACGTGTGTATCGGGTAACAGCCCAGGGGGGTCCTACCCTGGTCAGACGAATAGGGTGAGAAAAGTAAAGGATCCTTCCACCAGTAGAAGCACGGATCGTTGCTTTATTTGGATTTAGTTAACATATAGCTCCTCTGGTATCTGTTCACACTCCTGTCTTTCAGACTTCACTTACTGTATTATGGGGTGCGTAGGACGAGAATTTGCAGTGTTTCCTCTTTCCATATCCTTTTAATATGCTCCACAGATGTTAGTTATGTTTTCGTACTAGAATTATGAAATGGTTAAGAAAAGAACTTGTCACGACTGTCGAAACTCGGGTTATTCAGTGGTTTGTGTGATTTTACCCTTTATTTTGTATAGGAGTGAAAATTGGGAGAATAAATTTTAAGGGCGTTTCAGAACAACGTGCTCAGGCGAAACAGCGGAACGGAAGTAGAAGGAACAATTATGAAGGGCTATAAAATTGGCATTCTGAACAAATTGTTACGATAAATTAAATGACGCTGAAATAGGCGGACATGTAGTACGCATTGGAGCGATAAGAATTGCATAAAAGAGTTTAGCAGAAACACCTGAAGGCAAGAGACCAGTAGGGAGAAAAAAAGATAATATTAAAATGTGTCTTAAAGACAGTGTGTGTGAATTGGACTGGATTTAACTACCTCTGAATGTGATGCAGTGGCCTCAATAATTTTTGAACACGGTAAATTTTATTTGTAAGGACATGATATAATACAATTATAAAGCTTTTTTAAAATTATGTATTGGTATTTTAATTACTTTTTTTGGACATTTTTCATAGTCTGTTACTTAAACTTACACTAATATACACATTTAAAATGTTAAAAAAACTACGTTTCGGGTACTGTCTCTGCGTCTGTCTTCACGTATGAAAATGCGTAAATCGTAGGACCTGTTACATAAACCTGATCTTCATGCGTTGCCTAATTCTGTCCTTGCTATGGACCTTGTCCTCAGGAACAGTCTTCCTTCAACTGTGATGTAAAGTTCAGGAAACTTCTTCAATACCCACAAATCTGTACTAACAAACGTCTTCGCACGTTGTTTGTTGACTCGTCTGTGAACAGACAAGTTCGCCTTTACATCGCTCCAGAAGTCCTACCTGTCCCCTCAATTTAAAACTTCCGCAACATTACAGTGTATTCCTGTACTTCACCAGCTCCCATTTCCACTAGCAAACAAATGGACTAAATCTATAGTAAATGTTGACTTCGTGTATTACCGTTGCCTGACCTTAGGGGACAGATATCGAAGTAGTCATTGTCGTTGAAGAGTTCTGCTGTATAGTACAGTTAGTGTGATGTAGATTCACTCAGCCTTTAAACTTCTCTTCTATCCCCATTGGGCTGGATCACTGTGCATGGAAGAATCCCGTACTAAACCCTCACCACTACGAGACTGGTAGGAAAGAAATCCTCACAGGGACACAGGGATTTTCAAGTTGTCCCTGAGGTCATCTGTCTTCAGCCTAATTACCTTGACCTCTCACCCTTCAAAGATCCGGTTCTGTGGCTACATAAAAAATGTGAACGAGTTTTCCGAGTGGATGTTTCGTACTGTACAGTTGTTTTAAGGAGGGACATCTGTTTTCGGTGATAAAACTACGCGTGTTTATGGAACAGCCATCATGTAAAAGGTTAAATGTAATTACTGTGGACATTTTCAGGTTGTAGTGCTGTGACGACGTCCCAAATCTTTCGCAAAAAAGCAGACAATGTTGGCTGTGGGAAAAAACGTTAGACAAGATTACCCCGAATTCAGTTACTAGAGTATACATTTTGACGGATGCATGCAATAAATCAGTTGGGAATTTATCTACTGGTCTCCTGTCTAAAATTCGAAAGACTAAAAAAACAGAAAAACACAATTTTCCCTGTTATTTATGATTCTGAAACTTAGTCTTTCCCTATGGGAAAACAGCAGAGCAGCGGCGGTTTAGAATACAGTGTTGAGGAGAACATTTGAATCCAAGAGACAGGAAATAATACGATGCGGGGAAATTAATTAATTAGGAACATTATAATTTGTATTATCTATCAAATATAATTAGTGCGTTCAAATGCATAAGGATGAGATGGGCGGGGCGTGCAATTTTTTTAAAATGAAGTCTATAGCAGCAGAGTTTGAAAGTGGGAACCGAGTGTAACATTTGGGATAAAGCGCATCACGGAAAGTTTTAATCACAATATTCTAGTACTTTTCCCTACACGATTTACTGTCCAATAACTAAGACAAGTTACGTAATGAAATGGATCCCACAGCTTGCATTATGTAACAAAATAAAGCCACAAGTAGGTAATACATCTTCGGACTATATGGAGCATGGTAATATTTTGATGTAGAACTAAATAGTTTGGCTAATACACGGTACATGTTTACTATTCTAATAGTGATGCTTGTTTTTGTTTTTTTAGCAGGAATGCTTTCAGCACATAATAACCAAGCGAGTTTTACTTTATTCATATTGCGATGCCCGAGGCTAAGACTTCGACGTTAGCACATCTGGAATTCCAGGAACGTAATCACTGAAAAAATTTGTAGCGTAACAATCCGTTGACGTTTACTTATTGAAATTAAGAAAAAATCCACCGGATTAGATTCTGGGATACTGGGAACGACCCGTTCTTCAAGTGCCTGAGCACTGCGGGTCCCAACTTTTCGTTGGCTCGATCTATAGACATTCGGTAGGACTCCTTGGACGAGGGATCGGCCCCTCGCAAGGCCTCTACCTGTACACAGGAAAGCACAACACAGAAAAACGCGGACAAACATCCATGACTTGAGTGGGATTCGAACCCACGGTCCCAGCGACCAAGCGGCACAAGGTCCACGCCTCAGACCGCGCGGTCACTGCGGATCTCTGGATTAGATTCGCTCTTGGAAAGTTAACATTCGCTCAGATAGTCAAGAACTCCGAGTCTTAAGGAAACAAGGAGGTTTATTACAGTGTTCATAAGAGCGATTTGATTTATG
Source organism: Zootermopsis nevadensis (assembly GCF_977971745.1). Taxonomy (NCBI): domain Eukaryota; kingdom Metazoa; phylum Arthropoda; class Insecta; order Blattodea; family Termopsidae; genus Zootermopsis; species Zootermopsis nevadensis. The sequence goes on from NW_028259143.1 coordinate 4,491,809, forward strand.
AAAGAAACGTTTTGAGTAGGTCTTGTAACTGACGTGTCGCAACGACACTTTATTTCCTTTGTCTTCATTTGTCATTTAGGGACCATAAAATAAAGATGTGGTGTGCTAAATGTTGGAACGAAAATCCTTGGCAGTGGCTAGTAGCAAGTCCAGATTTGGTAGACTGATAGAGGGAGTGTGTACAATGAGTGGCTCTTCACTAAAGAAGACAAATCTGCCAGTTAGGTTCCTAATCCCTTTTCAGCGTTCCTACGACAGCCTTTCCATTCCCCTGTCAACAAATCTGTTCCCCACTAGAAGGAAGATTCACGTGATGAAATGGTAAACTGCAGCGCTGAATTCTTGTAACTCAACTGGAGTTCTGTTGATTTTCTTGTCGTTCATTTTCTTAACATTGGATTCCTGTACCTTGTAGTAATCTGCATATAATGTAAATGTGAAACATTACAGGTAAAATAAATGACGCTCAACACATGGCATTACAGGAAAATAATAATGACAAATATAAGTATGACTTCAGAGCACGCGACAGAACTTTCAACGTTTTCCCCGCGGTTCGCGCCAAAGGTCTGTCCCCATGTTCGTAAAAGCCCATCAGAGTTTCGTGTTCTGATAAAGTCGATCCGGTCCACAGACAAATACTCCATTCCTTTAAGACGCATTTTAATATTGTAATCCCATGTATGCCCAGGTGCTTCATATAATTTTCTTTCTTTCTTTCTTTCTTGAGGTTTATTTTTTCATCTTCTTGATCTGTTTGGACAATGGTAGGACTCCTTGGATGATTGATCAGCCCGACGCAAGGCCTCTACCTATACAATCATCCATGCCTTGAGTGGGACTCGAACGTACGGTCGCAGCAGTCAGGCGCACTAGGACCATGCCTCAGACCGCGTGGCCACTGCTTCAAATATTATTATTATTATTAGTGTTCTGTCTGACGACAGGTCCATATGAACAGGATCCTTCCATCCTTTTCTCGGACTGGGACCTGTTCATATACGTTCTTGGCAGATGATCCAGAAGTGGTTTGCCATTGCCTTCTTCTGTGTGTGAATGGAGTAATTGTTGGGATGCCACGGAGAAACCGGGGAAGCCCCCGGAGGAAAACTCCGTGTTGCCTAGACCACGGCCTCGCCCAACACAAGTTATAAATTCGGGCACCGCCGGGAATCGAACCCGAGATCCCAGGATTACAAGGCCAGCGTTCTAACCGCTAGACCACCTCATCTTATTATTATTTAGTGTTCTGTCTGACGACAGGTCCATATGAACAGGATCCTTCCATCCTTTTCTCCGACTGGGACCTGTTCATATACGTTCTTGGCAGATGATCCAGAAGTGGTTTGCCATTGCCTTCTTCTGTGTGTGAATGGAGTAATTGTTGGGATGCCACGGAGAAACCGGGGAAGCCCCCGGAGGAAAACTCCGTGTTGCCTAGACCACGGCCTCGCCCAACACAAGTTATAAATTCGGGCACCGCCGGGAATCGAACCCGAGATCCCAGGATTACAAGGCCAGCGTTCTAACCGCTAGACCACCTCATCTTATTATTATTTAGTGTTCTGTCTGACGACAGGTCCATATGAACAGGATCCTTCCATCCTTTTCTCGGACTGGGACCTGTTCATATACGTTCTTGGCAGATGATCCAGAAGTGGTTTGCCATTGCCTTCTTCTGTGTGTGAATGGAGTAATTGTTGGGATGTCACGGAGAAACCGGGGAAGCCCCCGGAGGAAAACTCCGTGTTGCCTAGACCACGGCCTTGCCCAACACAAGTTATAAATTCGGGCACCGCCGGGAATCGAACCCGAGATCCCAGGATTACAAGGCCAGCGTTCTAACCGCTAGACCACCTCATCTTATTATTATTTAGTGTTCTGTCTGACGACAGGTCCATATGAACAGGATCCTTCCATCCTTTTCTCCGACTGGGACCTGTTCATATACGTTCTTGGCAGATGATCCAGAAGTGGTTTGCCATTGCCTTCTTCTGTGTGTGAATGGAGTAATTGTTGGGATGCCACGGAGAAACCGGGGAAGCCCCCGGAGGAAAACTCCGTGTTGCCTAGACCACGATCTTGCCCAACACAAGTTATAAATTCGGGCACCGCCGGGAATCGAACCCGAGACCCCAGGATTACAAGGCCAGCGTTCTAACCGCTTCAAATAACAAGAAATAAAATTGTTTAAACTTGTGTTTTGAAATGTAGACATTCGTAAGGAAACTGAAAGGAAAATATGTAAGACACCGACATGAGTAAAACAGCCTAAGAATGGAAAGGTAAGACTGCTTACTCCAAAGATTTAATTAAGTTCACATGTGTTTATGAAACTAAGGAAAATGCTTTAAATAACGGTGAAACCTCACAGTGATTGCTTAGCAACAGAAGTTCAGATGTCGTCGATTATTTCTAAGTCAGGCCGTAGATGAATTTTGAGTCCATTAGTTTAGCAAGATTAATATTTCTTCAGTAGAACTTTTCAAAGCCCCTGTTGAGGAGATCGCCCGCAACACATACTTCGTTGGTATGCTGTAATGGTCATGTCTGTCTCTCATCAGTGTAAGCCGGCCTTGTGCTGTCCTTCCGATACGACACAGCGGCACAACCCATCATCTTCTGACTTTCCCTAGCCCATATTTTACTCAGTATTTTGCCTGGGGTAGCTCAGTTATCCTATACTGTACACTGCAGCGTATGACAAACAGCGCATTTTAAACACGCAGGGGCGGGTAACATATGACAGAGATACTCGAACAGGGCAGTAGCTGTGGTCTTTAGTCACATTTTTGGGTCTTGATTCTCTTGTCTGTGGCCATTTATCTGTCAAAACTCACGAGCAATGCGGGTTTCTCTGACGTTACTGTGGAAATATTTAATTAACATACGAAGATATCATTTTACATACTAATGGTTGCACTGGGGTATTCTAAACTATTTCTTTGTGAGATACTGAATTTAGTCAACCTTTATGTGCTGGAGAAAAAGTCGATGACTGATAATATCCTGGAATTTTAATTTCAGTGTAGAAATATTTATGGTTCTTGATGAAAGAATCTCGGATTACAAGCTGAGTCAACGTGGCTGAATGGTGAATAAACCACACCTTCTGCCAATGTTTAGAGAGCAATCTCTGCTCTCATCCTCAGGGCTGCTGCGTAACAAATCTGGTCATTTGTGATTCTGTTCAGACTGTATATTCCTATGTCTCGACAATGTTATGCATAGTCCTTAACACGTAATGCATACTCATTTAATGTGTTTATCCAGTCCACATGCTGTTACGTTTTAGTTGCATGCAAATGAATTATTAAGTGTCGGTTGACTTCATTCCAAAGAGAAACTTGTGGTTGAAATGCCCGTCTGTGTGTGACGTCTTTGTTGACCCCTGAATGGTAGTGGTCGACGAGCTAAGAATAATTGTAGATTCTGATAGCTGAGAACATTGTTTGCTGGCGGTGAAAACGCTACAAGCCTAAGATAGGAACACTTGTTATCGCAGCCTGTCTTCTATGACAGATTCATGCCCCAAAACCTTCACCTCGTTTTTTATTATTATTCTCATCCGTTCTTTAGCTTGCAGTAACCTCATTGGCTTTCGTGAGGGATATCCGCAAACAAGCAGGCAATGGTCTCCAGCCTCCCCAGTCAGTAATAACAACAGAGACTTTCTCAACCGTATTCCTGAAGCACCGCGGTACCAGCGACCAGGCCTCTCGTGGCATTCCATACCAAGAATGGAGAGATAAAATTAGGCATCCCCCATATTAGGTATATGAAACCTTTAAAAGCTCTTCAGTGTCTTGTGATACAAAAAGCAAAAGATTCAAGTTTTTTCTCTCAAGATGTACGCCAGTTCTAGATTACATTAAAAGTGATCTCGGCAGTACCGAAACAGGGTACAGTTAGACCTGTAAACAAAGAGAATTTCTTCTCATTTACATATAATTGGTTTTATTTTATTTTCCGTCTATACACAAACTTAAAATAATGTTGTTTAAAATTACTTAAAATTATAACATTCTCAGTAGATACTGCATCTTGTTACATTTTTTTTTGTCTTTCTAGTAGTGATAATATTATAAGTTATATTTTTGGTCCATTGATAGAATGCATCGTCCATATTATTAATCATCTCCCTTAACTCAATTTCACCTTTAGATTTTCAGAAATACCAATCACCTAGAAGGATCCTTTATCAATACCAGTAAAGAGATGCTTCCAGTTATCATTCAGACGTATGGGGGGGAGTGGAAGTACCTCCACACATTCTTAATCTCAGCTCTGTATGAACGGTGAGTGGTTCAAACCCTGCCGTTTTATCCCCGAGAAAAGAACCCCTGCACCCACTGACTATGAAGCTAGGTCGGCTCCAAAGACAGCGTGGGATGTAGTTGAGAAGGGAATTTATCCTGCGCTTGTAATCGAACCACGGATTATTCAGCCAGCGGCATAGTCACTGTACTGATTCCAGTTTCTTGACTACAGTTTAAAGCTTGTCTGATTGGGTTTACGTGAAATCTCAAACAGTGCATGTAAAAACAGAGACTTGATATACTGCACGCAAACGTAAGGTTAAATTGAGTGACCCAGGAGTAGAGCTAGAGAGAAAACCTGAGTGGAATTGTAACAAAAAGGAAAGATAAAACAAAATAAAAACGGTGTCGCATAAAACACCACATGAGGTTTATATAGCCTCGATAACATGGTTTATTACTGAACCATTAAATGTGTAATCCCACCGAGCCCAGCTTTTAAAATATTGCCCTGCTCATTCAATAAGAACAGACAGAGCACGTGACATACGAGGACGACAAAAGTTTATCAATGAAATCGGTCTTACATACAAACAAAAACGGAGAACCTAAAACATCGCCGTAACTATTAATATTATGGCACTGGGCCCAATTATACCATGGCCTCAGCGCATACATTTAAAGCGTTTTAATTAATTCTATGAAGAAATAGAATTATTCTTCAGAAGCTTATAGTCACTTAGCTGGCCAAAACATTCCTCACCTTTTAGGCAAAACGAAGTTTAATTATCATGTTCACGAGGGCTTCGTCGCTGGCACCTGTTCTGAGCCAATGAAACCGCTTTACATCCTCGGATACTCTTTCTTTGTCCTTCCATCTGCGTGTATCTCATTTTATTGTCGAAACTTTGCTGTTACCACGTTTGCAAATATCTTCTATGCACGCAGTGTCTAAGCACTCAACAGAACGAAACTTACCCTGCCATCAACAAACCTTTTTCTTTTCAATATTTTGTCGCTGCTCAAATAACGTTTTATTTGCATCTTAAAGCACGATAAGTAGTGTAGAGGTTAAGTTCTAAAACACGCCCTTAATTTAGATATAAATTTTAAGTTTAAAATCAACAGCCGAAAATTATTTTGCTAGTTGTATACGCTGCATAATGAGGAAAGTGGAGCCAAACTTTTGTCATTCCTGAATGACGAATCCCAGCCAAGAAGCCAAGTCATGCGGAAATTAAAAATTATTAAAGCCCCCATCAATCGTATAACAGTGCCGAGGTATTTTAAAATCCAGACCAAAGCATCCACCAACTTCGAATACACTGGTACAGATGAATGAACAGACAGCCAAGATACCAGTGGAATATAATCTTAGCTGCTGATAACAGTATCAATAACTGAGAAATGGCTGAAAGAAGTAAAAGTCCTGGAAAGTATATAGCTGATGTTTGTATACCCCTATTATGCATGGAAGACAGCAAAGCGATGATGTGGAAATGCAGATAGTTGGCGTATCTGCAAGACCCATTGCTTTCTTGCCTGACTAGTCCCCACCCCTCCCCCTCCTCGCTGCCGCAAACGTTCGATGTTGAACACTGCTCTTCACCCCTTCACCCCTTCATCCCCTTCACTCAGAACGAAACTATCACTTCTTGCTTCCACAGGAGCAAGGAGTCCAATCGATTAAAACGATAACTCAGACTGTAGGACACAGATTCGTTCGATTACCATATCCCAAGGTGCCCACTGAGCTGTCATCATGGTAAGTGCACGGCTTACCGACTTCGTTCATCGCCGTCCGTTAGTTCCGGTGACGTCAGCTATTTTGTCGGTTGCAGAATATCATTTCGTGATAAATATTTTAATTACTGGACAATACAGGAGATTTAAGCCACTTGCGCTGAAGACTTAAAATCTTCTCGGGCAATCAGCCGCGTTAACTGCTTACAATAGTAAACCGACGTTTCGTGAACCAACTCTGTCCCCATCATCAGGGTTCTGAAGTCGCCTGTCATTTTTTCATCATCTTAAGGAGGAAAATTAAGGAACAGTTCATTTTTCTTCCCAGAGAAGTCCTACTTCGCCCCGTTGCAGTGACTCTTCTATGTAATATAATCGTTGTTTATTTTTATTAAAGTGCAGAGTTTAATAAGTGGTTTAATGCCGTTGATGCATTCATGCATGTAAAACAGCAAACACGACAAAAGGAATAGGTGTTTTGCGTTGATTTATAAATCGTCCCTAAAAAAAGGCGCAAATCGTAATCCTTGTTTATGGTATTATCATCGAAACATCAGTAACCATCAAACTTCTCTGTAACAGAGGTTCGTCTATACAGCAAGTATTATTAATCGTTTCTCGGCCTCCGCTTGGGGCATTTTTCACTTTGACGCGATGTCCCGTTCCACACACGTATAAATTGTTTTTAACGCAACTCAAATACAACATAAGCACTGAGCCCTCTTGTTTTCCCCTCTAGGCGGATAACAAATGAACAAACTCATGCGCTCGTTTTAAATAGGCTACTAACAGTCATCATTTTAAATCGTTTTTGTGGGTCTCAGGACAAAAGTAATCCGGTCCCTTAATTACATTTGAAACAAACGCTAAAGTTTAACACATTTCTGAGTCTGTTCGATTTTCTATTCTCACAATCTAACTAGCCCAGAACTGTGCTAATGCTTTTATCCCATCTGATCGTGTCTTGCAACTGACCGCTTACGAAGAAGTTTCCCGGCTGGAATTTTGCACCGTTCAACTGACATCATGCATGGTGCCAAATGGTCAATGCCTTCTATAGAATAAAATGTTGATGTCATCAGTATCTGGGAGCACTAATTGCTATAAGAACCCGTTCTGTTTAACAGGGGAGGTCAAATCAAGAACTTGGTCACGCGACAACAGAAATTAAACAAGATTACTCCAGCAAAAAGTAGTCATAAATCTCACTAATAATTTATTTTGTAAACTAAAAGGACCAAAAAAGGCCTACGTGAGTCTGAAAATTGTAGAATAAAAAACATTTACATAGCATTTCAATAGGTCTGAAATGCCCTCGTCTATATAACCTTGTGGCCCGTAGGTCGTTAATAGAGGGTCAATGTTGCCCCAAGTGTAGACACAGTTGAGAATCCGTAATCGGTTTGAACTGTCCTGTTTTCTTTGAGTTTGTGTTTTAGGCGACGTAGTCCTGTCTCAGCTTCAAGGTCTCTTCCTTCCGCTGTAGTTGGTGATGAGTCACACCTTCCACCTGTAGTGCACGAATCTAGCGTCACTGTGAGGAACAAGTCAGTAGTGGTCTGTGCTTCGGACACACAACAGTGCTATTATGTGGCGTGGTTAAATTGAAGCATTTGCTAAGTGTGGTTGGAAAATAGGAAACTTTACTCCGGTACTTTGACTACGTGGGGCAGGTAAGAAGAATTATTAGGTTATGAATCTGGTTTGATTGTAAGCCCCAGTTTCAAAAAGATTAGAATGTTCAAAGAAGGATATTTCTGTGAATTAAGAAATGGTAGGTTGTTTCTTGACATTACAGGAATTAATTTAACCTGTACTAATCTTGTCGTCATTAAAGTGAATGTGTTTCTGTATGTCAAAAATTTGAGGCTATGTACGAAGAATAATTTCTTGAAGTCAGTGAGAAGATTTGAAAAGTGATATTAAGTTTGCAGTCATATTGGAACAAAAAATAAATCAATTTGAGCACACAGATTTGGAGATCTTAAGATTCTTGTCGTATGGCCTAAAATAAATTCAGTATGAGAGCATTGTACATCAGCTATTTATAGACTTCAAGGAAACCTATAAATCATAGAACATAAATTGCGAACGCATCACCAATCTTCTATTTAATTGTCATGATGATTTAATTAGGTGGCCGTGCACATTACATCCACAGTTAAGGTTTCAGGACAGCAACTTCAGTTTTATTACCAGATATGCTACCTTTTAAAGATGATGTTATGTTGAATATTTAATATATCCGTCAAGGTTCCTAACTTAATTCTACAGTCGTCCAGCGTTGGGCCCTGCGTTCTCAGTGTTTGTTGTTAGCATTAGGGTGGTCTTACATTATGAACGCTGTAAATTGCAGAGTCAACAGACTAATGATGCTGTAATTTTGGACGCTGCGTTTCGTCGTCCCTTTAAATTTCCACCCATAATACTTTGCATGTGTCAGAAGAAATGCAGTTCACGAACGCAATAAAACGGCGAGGGATGTAGCCATCACTCAACATGATAGCAAGATATATTTCAGCAGAAGTTAGCTTCGATCCTGCTACACATTTCATACGTTGAAATACTGACTGGTCATTGGGGGTGTCGTGTTGTGGCATTTGAGTGTTGTAAAGCCTTTCTTCTATTAATTATAGGCCTACTGGTTCTTTCTAACAGAAATACTTTACCTTATGTTTAAATCTACGTAACTAATTGCACACAGCAGAGTATTTTTTTTTTGAGAATCATTAGTCGCTCAACTGATGGACTTTTACGGAAGACGAAAATGTATTTTGTTCTTACTGCAGTCTGTTACTGGCTCATACCATGAGCTCCAGGCTCACATCAGAGGCCAGTGCAGAGAATGTGACTGTTTAGCCCGCCTCTATAAGACCGATCCAAACAGTTTCTCAGAGCTGGAAAATGTATTATTAAATTATTCACATCGTATGAAGTAAGTTTTAAAAGTTTAAGGAAGTGAAATCTTGAAAGAATTCTAACACTGCAAGGGGAGGGGGGGAGATGGAGACGATTTGAAAAGTGCGTAGCATTCGAATGATAAGAAATTCTTCTTGTCCGCGCAGACGATTTGGGATCTGCGTTTGCGTTCTCGCCACAGATTGTATTGTGTCTCTGAATTATGCAGGAGGTGTGATACGGTTTTAAATTGAATTTATATTTGCCTCTCGTCTTCCTCATTCTAGACTGACGTGTGTGAGGACGGTGTAGAAAGGGGAAGAAGTTCATGTCCTGCAGGACTCCGTGTGCTCAACAGAGGCGGTCATAATCAAATCTAAGAGCGTTAGGAAACACTGTCGAATGTTATAATTCGTATAATTAAAATATGATACATTTATTATGTTAACTTTATAAAACTAAGTAAATAGTTGATTCGTTTATATTTTTTTCTTATTTGATGGCGGTATTACACGTTCATGAGCCACTTTTGTCCAATTCACACCCAATTCTCTTAAAACCGTTTCTAATAGGCCTACTGTCTATGATCAGATCTCCCAAATGGGCTTTTTTCTTCAGGTTTTGTACTATAATTATCTATTAATTTATCATTTCCCCAAGCGCAATGTTGATTTTATCGTCCTTATAATATGTGGTAATAAGTAAAAATCTTAAAGCTACTAATTCTCCGCCCCTCGTTACATTTTTTCCTCACAGCTTCACATCTTTTAATGCGTATATGGGCCTTTGTTATAGAAATTAGCAACAAATTCTGGGCTGTAGGATATAATAACCATTATTGAATAATGTTAGAATGTCTTTATATAATCTTCTGTAACGGAGACTTGGATGAACATTCAAAAGAGTTCGCTAGAAAGTCCATCTTGATTTCATATATCAGATATGTTTTTTGTGTGTCGTTACGTACGTATGAGTAAACTTTGTAATTGCTACTCAAAGCGTTTAGAACGATTTATTGAGATTTACTGCTTGTAACTAATGATTTTTTTTTAACATACGAAGTCTGCGTTGTGTAAAGGCTACGTCAGATTTGTATTAATAATTTTCTAGCCGAAATTTGTTTTAAAAAATGACTGACGCATGCAGAAATTAGCAAACTAATTACACTGCAGATGTAATTAATTTAAAAGCGTTTCCCGTTTCAAATATCAAGTTGAAGTTTGTGTTTTTAACGTTTCCGTAATGAAAGCTTCTCGCAACTGCCACTGAATTACAATGCGTCTCTGTGGGGAATGCGTAAGCACACGTCATTTACGAGGCAACAGAGAGATCATGTTCCTGACTACTCGATATGTTACAGTAAGCCTAACGTCATTTGTTTCCGGACGCCACTAGTTCTCAATCGTTAACAGCTGTGTGTGTTTCTTGTATAAGACTCTGTTCTGACTCCGTAATGCAATTCTTCCCTGAATGTATGGATCTTTGGAAAATGGTCAGCGCAGATAACACCAACGAAAAGCTAATATTCGCCCTGCCTTTTGTAGAATTGGGACGTCCATTGTCTTTTTCAGAAGATGCCACCAAAGCAGACTGGGATATGTAACATAATGTGCTGCCTTTTTCATAGAGATGTTAAGAGCTCGTTTAGCCCTCAGGCTGGAGAATTTATCATTTGGGATACGTACTTAGGATAATATTAAGTAAGAGTGTGAACTGTGCTTAGGTACCTGAGGATACGATCCAGTGTCAAGATGTCGTGAATACAACAGCGAACCTCCTTGTATCAGAAATGAGGGGAACGTCTTGTCGAATTGAGTGAATATCAACTTCTCTCATCCATAGAGTAATTTTCTTAGAACGATAATTTACTCCTACCGGTCTGGGTCTTTTCTTCAAAATCGGGTGGCATAATTAAACCATTGTTTATATTACAAACTGTTAATTCGATTACCGTAAGGCAGTGTTTTTAACCCGCGGCCCTCCGATGTTTTGTGTAATAAAAAGAGTTACCGCCTAAATCCGGTATTTGATTTTACGTAAATAATGTATAAAAATAATAAATCAATACATTTATTAAAGAAAATTTTTGAATAACATGTGACCCTGTTTACAAAATAACTTACCAGCATTTTTGGTAAAATTGCCATGAAGTGTCAATAAACAAGGGTGTTGAGGAGGATATTTGGGCCTAGAGAGAAGACGATGGGGCATGGAGAAAACTGCATAATGACGATCTCAAAAATCTGTACTCCTCCCTAAGTATTGTCAGGGTGATTAAGTCGAGAAGAATGAGATGGGCTGGGTATGTAGGGCGCATGGATGGGACAAGAGGTGTGCTCCGGGTGTTGGTTGGGGAGCCTGAGGGGAAGAGACCGCGGGGGAGACCTAGACGTAGATGGGAGGATAATCTCAGGCGGGATCTATGGGAGATAGGAGTTGAAGGAGACTGGATTTTGTTGGTTAATTCGGTGATGAACCTTCGAGTTTGGTAAGCCATCTAGTTAGTTAGTGTCAATAAACTGTCGTTATTTATACCCCGAAGGCCCGTAAATTTAGACGAAAGAGGTAATATTGCCCCAGGTATTCAGGGGCGTTGAGAACACTTGCTGTGTGAACTTCGCCCCTAAATACTTTAATCGTGATACGAAGTGCTTCTACAGTCTTCATTTTGTTATTCTGACGTCAGGGGATTGTTTGGATTCTTGTTGAAATAAAAATATTGGATTAAATATTTTCCTACAATACATGTTTCGTGTGTGCCAGACAGTTTAACGATTTACTTAGGCGCACAAACAAACAGCAATGAGCTGCTTCCACATTCATGGCACGGATGTTGAACCACAGCGTCCTCGTGCGTAAATACATTATAAGACCTGAATATATGTATTTTCCTCATGGAAATTTATCAAGTACGCAATTTATCAGGCAACAAGGAGAGTAGAGTTAAGGTATAAAATGTCAGAGAAAGAAGATAACTTGGTTTTTAGGGGCGGGGTTCCTCTCAGCAACGCGATGGCTGAGTTCAACCAACGTGTAGTGTTGAGATGGCCAATATTTCTCCTGAATGAGACAGTTACCACATGTAGGTTATAAAACAGTTGGTCACAAGGCTGCAAGCCTGAAGGAAAAATATTCTGGCTGCATCCAAGTGTTCATGCATTCTGTTTTGTAACCAGAAGAAAAAAATTAAAAAACTAGCCTACTTAACAAGTACATTATTTCTTTGTTATGGGGAAATTATGAACACGTTTAACAAGAAGTTATAAGCACAATGTTATAAATTTCGCTGGGAACTTCTGTAAAACTCTGCAGAGTGCTATTTAATATTTCGAAATACGAATTTCCATTACTTCAGAGTAACACCATGAAGCTGTCAGCAGCTCGCAGTTTTTGAAACTCGGAGGTTTATCGCCGTGTTCAAACAGCCCACCACCGGTCGGTGTGTGAGACAAATGAATTCATCAGCCTATTTCCAAAGACCCTTATTTTGGCTTATCCTCCCTTCTACATTTAGGTCCTCCAAGTGGCCTCTTTCTTCAGTTCTCCAACAGAAATTTTGTACGCATTATTAATCAAATCGAAGTAATGTAATTCAATTTGTAGTTTTAAAGCACAACGCAATATTAACACACTATTTGCCTTGTAGTCTTATAGATCCCGAGGAATAAACACGTGAGAAATACTGCACTGATATTCGTCCAGTGGCTTATTTCAGAAAAAAACAACACTAGAATTGCAGATGTCACTAGTTATGGCAGAACAGTGCATGAAACATTGAAATTTGACGCAACGAGCAGGTCGTTTTCTGTTATCTGCATCATTTTTATACCACCATTAGTAGTGACTAGTTACACAGCAGTACCTGTTTTCTGGGCCATGTTATTTTTTTTTTAACATATCCAATCTGGGACAGTGTCATATATGCGAGGTAGTGTCCCTGAAATTGTATATGGTGCGCTACTGTTTGCAGGGATCGTATAGTCGTACGTAGAATTCAAATTCCAAGTATTAATGGTCGTATTATTGATCAACATGAGTACAGATTGAAGCTTCGACCAGAGTTCCTCATTGGGTACCGGAGATACTTTCCAGGTGTACCATAAATCCTCATTGATTCGATTTGTGTGGTGCAGCCTTTCTTGCAATCTTAAATTAGTTCAAATACTTTCCGAATTTAAAATTCATGTAACTAAGGTGCCCTATGTACCTTGTTCTCTATCAGGAATATAAATGTTAAATGTTGGTTGTGTGTTTTCAAGATTCTTCTACTTTGGGTACCAGAATTTCTTTGACGTCGTCAGGGGTTCCAGACACAACAAGTTTGAGAACCCCTGGTTTAGACATAATAACGAGAAGCCTGGGCACTGCACACATGAACGTGGAATTTGGGTACATGGTGAGATTTTGGCACAATGGCCGTGAGAACCTAAAATCTCACGGCCATTGTGCCATGTAGTCATGTAGAAGCTTACCGACGTTTCAGAGGTGTTTGCTACTTACATCATGTTAACATGGCCTTAAAGAACCAGTTTTCATAAAAGACAGGGAACTTCTTAAACAGAGGAGAGATTATTATCTTCTGAAGTACTTTGCTACATGGATTTTTTCCATCGGAGCAGATATGTGGTTGACGTGTTACAAGAATATGCAAATAAACTTGATTTAAATACACCCGAGCAATATTATACAGTACGTACAAATTGAAATGGTCTAATGACGTGGAATGAAACAGTTCACACATTTTCAAACGAAACGCAGGTACAGGAATACTAACCACGACACAGCTGCTGGTATTTATTTCTATTACGTGTCAGTGAAACCCGAGTTTCGTGCAGCATTCGTGTTTCGATAATAGCTGCATTCCTCTTGAAAGTTGGGTTGCCTGTAACTTCGGCTGTCATACGATCATCTCACTCGGAGCGTGAAACATTTGAACCGGTCCCACTGAATTCCGACGGTAGGTTAGGTTTGGGAGAGGGAGTGCTTAAGTAAGCCTCTAGTTTGCTCGTGCACCCTCTAATGTGGAACAGTGGTAATAGAATTTTCCACGAGAGAATAAGTTGCCTCCGCTGTTCGTGTCAGATACAAGCAACTACCTCGGTCTTTGCTTGTTTGGGGCATGGCGGTGGAGAATGAAGAGTTATTATTCGTTTTACACAACGTGTCTCAAGGTTACTAACTTATATAGTGGATTCCACATTTCTTCGTTCATAAAATTGAATATTGCTCTAAATTTTACTCTTCTTACCCAAACATTCATCGTTAATTTTATTTGAGATTTAATAGAGATTGAGCGAATTTGAGAACGGTACCAAACAGAGTGTAATCACCTAAGAAGAAATCGTAGGAAGACGGAGAAAATTTTGTATTGGAGAGTTTTATATTCAACAAAGAGTACGAGGGTGATAAAGTCAAAGTGAACGAGATAGGCGGAATATATAGCACGCATGAGAGCGATGACACCTTTATGCAACATTTAGTCTGAAAGCTTTTTCTTGGAAAACGTAGCGAAGATGAAAAGAAAATATCGATTTATTTAAACTGTGGCATGTTTAACGACGCTGTCAGTAGTGTAGACTATACAGAGTCGAAAGAAATGATGAATAACAACGAGTAATGAATTGGAAAAAGATGTAAAGGAGAGATCGTTGCCTAATTTAAGGTACTATATGGAGTGACGTAACAATATTCATAGGGTTTTATACAGTGAATGTGGTCCTAAGGGAGAGACGTATATGAACGCTGAACAAAACATAATATTTCATAAATTTTATTCTATACTAAACATTTTTTTTTATTTTCCGTCAAATCACAATTTTAATAAGATAATAAAATATAAAATATTTAAAATATCATTTCACGTTCCGCATCGAATGATCGATTTACAAATTGGAACGTCTCTTACGACATGTTTCGGTTATATTTAACCGTCCTCAGGTATAAATTAGATTGGTAAATTTAAAACTCGAATTACAATCATTTACAATGTTATGCAGTTTATTGAAATGTTCTTATCAAATTACTCTTATATATTAGAACGAAGGTATTGTTTTTTATATTTTATTATCTTATTAAAATTGTGATTTGACGGAAAATATTAAAATATTAACCTAATTCACAATATGACGCAAATATACTACATTCTATACTACACATTAATAAAATCAAGGAAGTTGAAATGAGTGGAAATGTTCATGAGTGTGTTTTATGCATGCAGCTTTAGTTTTAAATATTTGTGCTTTGAAGAAATATATACCCGCTACTGTTATGTTCTAATGCCGAGGTTAAGAATGAGTTGGAGCTCCCCCAAACCCCTACATGGCGTATAGTGGGACAGCTTTAGTAATGATTAGACTGGTATGGCCATGGTGGGCTCTTGTGAATACGATGAACTTCCAGCTTCCGTAAACGACTGGGAATTTCATTATTAGCTAAGGAAGGAAGGACTCTTCCGTGCAGTTCCTTATATGCCGTAATATTAAAAAAACGTTTTTCTAATTGAGTAAGCCGGGTTTCGTCGTCCTTGAAAGGAGGAAATGAGTGAAATGTGACGTGTGAACGAATATCCTGCATGCAAATGTCGCAGAAGTGAAATGAAATAATTATATTAGTGAGTAACATTGATTTATTTCGAGTGTCGTGTCTACATTGTCGAGAACTAAGGTATTTTTAGATGCAGATGCGACACGTCGAAGATCTTGGCGACAAGAATGGGGAAGAGGAAACAGGGGCTGGGACGAGCGAGGGGAAGTTAAAACGAATCCATTTGAAGTGATTTTTCTTGATAGTATCTTAGTTGGGGGAAGTGACAGTAATGATGGAGTAAGAAGTGAGAAGGGGTATCGTACGTTATAAGTGATGGTATATCACTAAGGGAAATGTATTGGTAGAAGATACTGCTACAGGTTTCATGCCTGTAAAGTGTAGAATATCAATAAACCGATACGCGTATGGACCACCAATAAATATACTTTTTGCTGCGTATCAAGTTATAGAGGAATTCGTACAGTGGATTTAATTTTTCTATAAAACGTTAAAACTTGTTCCAAACTTCTTATATGGAAAATAATTTAATCTGTATGTTTCGGGTAATATTTTAAAATGTTTCACTATTGGCAAAATGTCTCATTTGGGTTGCATGAAGTCCATAATAAATTAAGTTCGAACTTTGTCTTTTAAAAATGAAACCTGCCAGAATGAAGTATTTAACCTAGGAAACGAGCAAAAAGATTTAGAAAAAGTTTATAACAAGGAGTTACTTAATCTGTATTCTTTGTCAAGTATTATTAGTGTGCTAAGAAATGCTAATCACGAAGGGAACTTCACTGTAAAACTAAGTTAAATTCGATTTTACTTAAGATGATGATTTTTTTGAACTAAATCTCACTGTTTTTTAAAAAATCGGCAGTGAAACGTTTTGCTAGTCATTCATAAATATCTGTATAAATTTATTAGGTAGTGAAATAATTCTGTACATATTCATGTATCACTTTGATCTAATGTTCAATGACGGCAAGCTTAGTGAAGAAATGAAGGCAGCAGATGCGAGGACGATAGAATTAACGGCAAGCTATCAAGTGCGTGTTACTAAGACACTAATCATGTTAAAAATTTAAAAAGAAATTACTTTGAAAAACCATATCTATCTCGTATGATTTGAGGTTTCCACAGCGGTGAGAATGAAGATTTCTGTCTTCTGCTTTGTTGTGCCGTGTAGTATGGTAGATGTTTACCAACGGTTCGATGAATCGCCCTGATGACGGAGGCAGTATGACCTCCGAAACGTTGGTAAACATCTACCATACTACACGGCGCAACAACCCAGAAGACAGAAATCTTCATACTCTGATGACGGAGGCAGTATGACCTCCGAAACGTTGGTTAACATCGACCAGACTCCACAGCGCAACAACCCAGAAGACAGAAATCTTCATACTCTGATGACGGAGGCAGTATGACCTCTGAAACGTTGGTAAACATCTACCATACTACACGGCGCAACAACCCAGAATACAGAAATCTTCATACTCTGATGACGGAGGCAGTATGACCTCCGAAACGTTGGTTAACATCGACCAGACTCCACAGCGCAACAACCCAGAAGACAGAAATCTTCATACTCTGATGACGGAGGCAGTATGACCTCTGAAACGTTGGTAAACATCTACCATACTACACGGCGCAACAACCCAGAATACAGAAATCTTTATATCCATCTCTACTGTGTCTCCAGACATTTTCTTTGGCAAAACGTGTTTTAGCTTTCCTCGGTGAAGATACACCAGAAGTTTTGAAGTGACTAGAAGAAACACGAAGGTAACAAGGAAAGTGGCATTTGGGATGAAAGTCAAAATGCAAGTGTAACTACTCTGTCATCACCTTGTGAGCTCATCCATAGATACAACGTGTGAGATACGGAAGGTGTAAAGTATATCATTCTTGATGCATTTGCAGCGGGAAGTCTGTTATGCCATGAACTTAAGTACTCCCCAGAGAGTAATACAGTTTTGAAGGTGTTCTTTTCACACGAACAAACCACACTGTCTTCTCCCAGTAGAGTAGCTACAAGGCTTAATGAAAGATCAGAGGCAGAAGCCACTTTTTTTCTAACACTGCCTAATCCTTTAAAATAAAAATACAAAATAAGTCACTGTTCGCGATAGAGAATTAAACGAAACTAAAATGTTAAGTCTAATTTAATCTATATTGAACTACAATCTTCACGGATGGACACGATCCGTGATGGCCCATTAATATAGTGACCAAGCTACGTGTTAGTCGACCTGGGTTTAATTCCCGGCATAGGAAGACAATTCTTCTCTTCATCGCGTCCAGGTCGGCAGTGGGGCCACTCAGCCTTTCGAATCCAACAGGTACCGTGGACTTTTTCCATAGGAGTAAAGCAGTGTAAAGCTTTACAGCACATTTCCACCTAGTCTGAAGGTTAGAAATGCGATAAGTTACACCTCCTTTCCCCACACGGAATGTTCCCCAAATACGCATAAGAGAAATACGTTTCCTTTTTTAATTGTCATTGGATAGGTTAATTAATAAAGAATTATAGAATTATAATCCACTAACATTTCAAGAGTTTCCTGAGATCTGTTCCTGTATACGCCTATGACAAATGTCATAATACACTCGTTAAAATTACAATTCTAATATTGCAAGAATTGTATTCATATTATATCAGCATATTATACACGCGCTGCAAATATTACCTCTGTATAAAGTGAAATTTTTACGTCGTTTTATATTTTAATTAATACGCACGTGTTTGCCTTTGAGAAAATATATACAGTCCCCTTATGAAGTTGCTTTAGAGCCGTTTAAACGGACTTCAAGTTCACTGCCTTTGGCTAGTGATTATGTATTTATAGTAATTTCTTGGAAAGCAAAATGGGCCTGCAACTTTTAATTTGCTTAATATCACGAGAGGTCAATTCTCTTTTAATTTTAAACAATCAGTTCTCAGATAGGTAGCCTCTATCAGTGTTTATTTTACTAGATTTGCTCCTGTATCGTTCGACAGGAAAAGAGTGAGATGTTAAATGATACTGGGTCTCATTGCATATTGATGAATTAATTCTGAAGAGGTTCATGCGAGAGGAAAAATGAGAGCCCATTCGACTGTTAACACTTGTTCATATAATTTAGCATCTCTCAGACTCAAGATATTGAAATTATTCACAATTTACGTATCGTGACAGCAGAGTAAGTAACCAAAGAATACTTCCATACAGCAGAATTGTTAGAAGTCAGTAATCGCTTACCTAGTAAATAAAATGGTACCATTTTTTGAAGCCAAAATTGTCCCATCATCTTTCCTACCACTTGTATATATCAGTACGAAACCATGAATCATATCCGATTATTTTAAGATCCGTTTTAATATTATTCTCCCTTCTACTCATAGAGCTTTCCAGATGTTCTGTTACTTTCAGAATTTCTGACTAAAATTTGGTCTGAATTTCTAATTCATACATAATTGTCATCATCATTCATTTAATAACCCTAATCACATGCGAAGAGTGGAACTAGAAAGCTCCTCATTGCGCGGTTTTCTCCAGCCTCTTACGTACCTTATCATAGACCCAGGAAATCCCAGAACTTCGCCACAGATCCAAAACATGTTCTTCCTTGCACAACTGAAGTGAACAGTAGCATACAAAGTCTGAATTTTATCAGTGTAACATTTTTATTCCATCTTTTTTCGAATGCAAGCAAGTGAACGTTGGTGGAGATCCATAAGGTTACAGTCTGTTATAAATAAACAGTTTTCCTAGAATTCTTGTTCAAATTGTTGGGGAATTGAGATCGATCAGTTTGTGTGGTGGCTTTTAACATTTTCATGAACATGGGCTGTCGTGATATTGTAACGTGTGCGCGCGAGCTCTTTTTCACGGCGGAAAGCTACAGAGTTTGTAGTGAGGCCTGAAAATGGTATTCGGGATATCAAAACAAAAGACTACAGTCCACGACTGTAATCTTGAGACTTGCAAGGAATGCAGGAAGTCTGAAGCGTTAAAGGCAGACGCTATCTTAACTCCTTCCTCCTTCACCCCAATTCCTCACCCCGCAAGTCTCAAGATTACAGTCGTGGACTGTAAATGGCAGCCTGTTGACTCTTCTGTCGTGTTTGACAACGGAAATCTCAGCACGAAACAGATTCCTTTCAGAACAGCAGTCCGCGAGAAACTGTCATAAAAGAAAAATTCCGTGTTAGAAGAATAAAAATTGTATCAGACTTTGATTTAAAGACGTCAGTTTATAAATCTGTCTTTCACAGTGGCAGCTCTAAGGGCGGTATCGCACTAGGATGCCAACGGGAGGCCATGGCGCAGCTGCCAGCATCTCGGCCAAACTCAATGTATTAATTTAGTAGTCATATATCGCACCTGGCATCCGTCTGGCAGCGCTTCCAATTTGGCATCGCTGTCAACCAAGATGCCAAATGAAAATGTTACTGGCATCGCTGCCACGGCCAAGGACAAATCAACATCATACGACAGTCTGAGGCCAGTCCATTGACGTCCGTGCGTGAATGTGCTTGTATGTATTTCTATTTCTTCCAAACATTGATAATTTCGACACCGAAAGATTGATAATTGAAATTCAGTCCCGACCATCACTATGGGATTCATCTGCTATTGAATACGCAAACTGGGACTTGTAAAAAAGAAACTGGGAAGAACTTGTGGAAATATTTGGAGGAGATTTATTTACAGTAGAAAAGAAAGAATTAGGTAAGAAGTGTTTCTATGGCTGTATTTGTGGGGCCGCTTTCCAATATGGCAACTTGATTTATAAATTTTTTGTTTAGCAATCTATATATCACAAATAATGTGAATTAAGAAGAAACCTGCTTTTATAATGTTTTATTAAATAAACTTTATTCATGTAATATTACATGTGATTTGCAAGAACTGAAACATTTCAAATTCAATAATGGTATGGACGTGCAAAGTGTGTGTATGGAGAATTTTTCTTACTTATTTCTTTGTTACAGAATTGAAATTCACTCCAGGTATGTAGTTTTGATAAAGGTAAATCTCATTTCCTCAAAAGTGATAAAAGTGGAAATTTCTCCTTGCTAATAGCCCTTCATTTCGTGAACTCATAATGTCGATCCATCTGTTCGCTCGACTGGCGTCGAAAGCTGGCAGCTTGTCTGGCGTCTTTTTCTGGCAGCTGGACGCCATGGCATCGCTGTTGGTGTCGCTGCCATGACATCCTAGTGCGATACCGCCCTAAGGTGTGCGTTTTGTCCTATCGAAAACTGGATTCGTGCGTTCGAATCTTACTCGAGGCGTGGGCGTTAGTCCGCGTATTTCTGCGTCGTCCTGTTCTGTGTACGGATAGAGGCCTTGCGACGGGCTGATCACTCATCCAAGGAGACCTACCAATGTCAGCAATTGAAAACATATCGAATAAATTTTAATTCGTTTGCCTTGAATTTGACCTTTGATCGTTTTGAATGACAGGGAAATTCGCGGGGTTTAAATTCCTCATCGGTAACCTGCTTCTACATCCTAATCCTCTGCTGCAGTCGACTAAATCCGTGGTTTCGTATTCGAGAGATACCGCCTTCAAATATCGGCCCTGAGACCATCTATCCCGATTGAGGTTTTACGGGATTTTCCATCGTATGTACTAGACAGGCTATTGAGATGTGCTGCTATTGTGAAGGGGCAATAGGCTGGTGTCCATTTTAAGTTTGAAAATGTTACGTTACGGTTGAGAGCACATTGATTAATAAAACAGTCGCTCTCTTATGATCAGAGACTTCCAGATCAGCTGCAGTGCGACCAGTATGTGAATACACCCCAATCCACAGTGCCACCGACGCAAGATCACATTCAACTTCCCGGATAGATTCTTGATCCGCAAGAAAGAGAAGATCAAAGCAGCTTTGCGGTCCCTACCGCTAGGAATCCTTTGATCTCCACCGGATTACAGTATATAGTGTCATGTATTAGGACCACGGGAGCAGTATTACACTTCCTGGCGTCTTCTCTTCTCTTCTCTTTTGTGCCCCTCTCCCCCATCGTCATTGGACTGAGCTCTGCTGGTATGTGTGTAACCATCAGCGGTGATTATGAAATTTCATAAACTCATACGTCTCATTTTTCCCCGGCAAGGTTTTAAAAAATATAATATCCTTTAGAATTATTTGAATATATTATTTAAGCTGCTCTTTATTTTGAATACGTTTAATGTTCATATGAAATATAACACGTAAATTGCTATTCCAAGTAAAATGTTTTCTAGTTGTTCTTATTAAGGAAAGCGACTGATTTGATAGTTTGATTAATCTGCTGTATAATATAAAATTATATAAAGGGTAACAGTGTTCCTTACAATGTATTTTTTTTAAAATATTTCTCTCGATTTAATTTCTAGCCATTTATGATATTAACATTTGAAAGCCCAGTGGTGTATTTCGTTTCATTCTCGCTATAAACAGTGGTTATTTCCTTAGACAGCGTTAACCAGTTGATCTTTGTAATGGTAAAGTGTTGTGTTTTCTTTGCGGTACGGACTGAACTCTTAAATATTATTTAGACGAGCTTCAGCTTCATAGGGTTTAGTTTAGATTCATTTCCAGTTCAAATAGTATTAGTATTATCAAGACATTATTTTATTTTCTGATCTTCAGTTCACAATTTAAGAGAGCCGTGCACGTTGAAACGGTTTGGAAAGGGACATTTCCTTCTCTATATTTTTTTAAACAATTAAAGTTTCATTTCTGTCCTATTTAGATAGGAATGCGCCTAGTGCGAAGTAATTTTCTTGTTGCCAAAAGCGACTTTTCTGTCATTCTTTAGATCACAATCTGCCTCTGCTTGAAGGAATTCCCATTTCGATGTCTCTCGACATCGTGTTGCTCTCCCCACGCCGATGCTAGTATTACACTCCATTTTCCTATCTACCTGCTTCCTCCGCGTCGCGACGCGGCCTCCAGGGTCCGACGCCTCCATTTCACTGCACCGCGTCTTGAGTTTCCTCCTGTCAGACGATCTCGTGTCCATTACAGTCTCTTCCCCCGCCCCCTTTAGGGAAATGTGTGTATATTTCTGAGGCACCGTTATGATATCTGCAATACATTACTTACGCTCATGAAGATTCCCCGTGGAATTACACAGCGCACAACGAGAAATACTGAGCACAATGTCAACTGCGATAAAGCAGGCCGGCGCTAGTTTCTTTTAATATGAGGACTTTCCTCACATCATTCGTATAATAACTTATATTTCAAATTGTGGTACAATCTAAATTTAGGGGTTTCTGTGAAGAAGTATACAAATCCAAAATTACGTGTTTCTTGGGGGGTTATCAAGGAAAACCTTTTCCGGTATCTGAACCAGATATTTTTTAATATTTTTATCATGTATCAGGAAATTTACATGTGTTGTAATGTATGACTATATTAAAGATATGCAAGTTTACTTTCAGTAAAATAAGATAAAAACAAATACGTAAGTTGTTCTTGATTAAAAAATAACAACAGTAGGATTACAGGCAGAAAATTACCTAGATATCACCAATTATTTTCTTCTACAGTAATTCTCAAGCAGTTTGCATGATCCTGTAGTGGTCTTGAGATGACCTTGACATATCCGTGACCTCATTTTAAATTTGGTACGATCAACCAGATATATGAGGTTTGGTAGAAATTAGCGTGAAAAAATATGACCTTGAGAATTTTTAAGACATGTATCTTGGAAACCATTGGTCCGATAATGACGTGACTTCCATGTGACCTTGAACTGTACGGGACCTCATTTTGACGTGAGTATGGTGAACTTGGTGTTTACGGTTTGGCAGAAATAAGCGTGAGAAAATTTGACCTTGGGAATTTTAAAGACATGTATCTTGGAAACCATTGTTCCGATAATGACGTGACTTCCATGTGACCTTGAACTGTACGGGACCTCATTTTGACGTGAGTATGGTGAACCTGGTGTTTACGGTTTGGCAGAAATAAGCGTGAAAAAATATGACCTTGAGTATTTTAAAGACGTGTATCTGGGAAACCATTGGTCCGATAATGACGCGACTTCCATGTGACCTTGAACTGTACGGGACCTCATTTTGACGTGAGTATGGTAAACCTGGTGTTTACGGTTTGGCAGAAATAAGCGTGAGAAAATTTGACCTTGAGAATTTTAAAGACATGTATCTTGGAAACCATTGTTCCGATAATGACGTGACTTCCATGTGACCTTGAACTGTACGAGATGTCATTTTGACGTGAGTATGGTGAACCTGGTGTTTATGATTTAGAAGAAATAAGCGTGAGAAAATATGACCTTGAGAAATTTAAAGACCTGTATCTGGGAAACCATTAGTCCGATAATGACGTGACTTCCATGTGGCCTTGACCTGTACGAGACCTCATTTTGACGTGAGTATGGTCGACCTGGTGTTTACGGTTTGGCAGAAATAAGCGTGAAAAAATATGACCTTGAGAATTTTAAATACGTGTATCTGGGAAACCATTGTTCCGATAATGACGTGACTTCCATGTGACCTGGACCTGTAAGAGACCTCATTTTGACGTGAGTACGGTGAACGTGGTGTTTACGGTTTGGCAGATATAAGCGTGAAAAAATATGACCTTGAGAATTTTAAAGACGTGTATCTGGGAAACCATTGGTCTGATAATGACGTGACTTCCATGTGACCTTTACCTGTACGAGATCTCATTTTGACGTGAGTATGGTGAACCTGGTGTTTACGGTTTGGCAGAAATAAGCGTGAAAAAATATGATCTTGAGAATTTTAAAGACATGTATCTTGGAAACCATTGGTCCGATAATGACGTGACTTCCATGTGACCTGGACCTGTACGAGACCTCATTTTGACGTGAGTACGGTGAACCTCGTGATTACGGTTTGGCAGATATAAGCGTGAAAAAATATGACCATGAGAATTTTAAAGACGTGTATCTGGGAAACCATTGGTCCGATAATGACGTGACTTCCATGTGACCTTTACCTGTACGAGATCTCATTTTGACGTGAGTATGGTGAACCTGGTGTTTACGGTTTGGCAGAAATAAGCGTGAAAAAATATGACCTTGAGAATTTTAAAGACGTGTATCTGGGAAACCATTGGTCCGATAATGACGTGACTTCCATGTGACCTTTACCTGTACGAGATCTCATTTTGACGTGAGTATGGTGAACCTGGTGTTTACGGTTTGGCAGAAATAAGCGTGAAAAAATATGACCTTGAGAATTTTAAAGACGTGTATCTGGGAAACCATTGTTCCGATAATGACGTGACTTCCATGTGACCTGGACCTGTACGAGACCTCATTTTGACGTGAGTACGGTGAACCTGGTGTTTACGGTTTGGCAGATATAAGCGTGAAAGAATATGACCTTGAGAATTTTAAAGACGTGTATCTGGGAAACCATTGGTCCGATAATGACGTGACTTCCATGTCACCTTTATCTGTACGAGATCTCATTTTGACGTGAGTATGGTGAACCTGGTGTTTACGGTTTGGCAGAAATAAGCGTGAAAAAATATGAACTTGAGAATTTTAAAGACATGTATCTTGGAAACCATTGGTCCGATAATGACGTGACTTCCATGTCACCTTTATCTGTACGAGATCTCATTTTGACGTGAGTATGGTGAACCTGGTGTTTACGGTTTGGCAGAAATAAGCGTGAAAAAATATGAACTTGAGAATTTTAAAGACATGTATCTTGGAAACCATTGGTCCGATAATGTCGTGACTTCCAAGTGACCTGGACCTGTACGAGACCTCATTTTGACATGAGTATGGTGAACCTGGTGTTTACGGTTTGGCAGAAATAAGCGTGAAAAAATATGACCTTGAGAATTTTAAAGACGTGTATCTGGGAAACCATTGTTCCCATAATGTCGTGACTTCCATGTGACCTTTACCTGTACGAGATCTCATTTTGACGTGAGTATGGTGAACCTGGTGTTTACGGTTTGGCAGATATAAGAGTGAAAAAATATGACCTTGAGAATTTTAAAGACGTGTATCTGGGAAACCATTGTTCCGATAATGTCGTGACTTCAATGTGACCTGGACCTGTACGAGAACTCATTTTGACGTGAGTACGGTGAACCTCGTGATTACGGTTTGGCAGATATAAGCGTGAAAAAATATGACCTTGAGAATTTTAAAGACGTGTATCTGGGAAACCATTGGTCCGATAATGACGTGACTTCCATGTGACCTTTACCTGTACGAGATCTCAATTTGACGTGAGTATGGTGAACCTGGTGTTTACGGTTTGGCAGAAATAAGCGTGAAAAAATATGACCTTGAGAATTTTAAAGACGTGTATCTGGGAAACCATTGGTCCGATAATGACGTGACTTCCATGTGACCTTTACCTGTACGAGATCTCATTTTGACGTGAGTATGGTGAACCTGGTGTTTACGGTTTGGCAGAAATAAGCGTGAAAAAATATGACCTTGAGAATTTTAAAGACGTGTATCTGGGAAACCATTGTTCCGATAATGACGTGACTTCCATGTGACCTGGACCTGTACGAGACCTCATTTTGACGTGAGTATGGTGAACCTGGTGTTTACGGTTTGGCAGAAATAAGAGTGAAAAAATATGACCTTGAGAATTTTAAAGACGTGTATCTGGGAAACCATTGTTCCGATAATGTCGTGACTTCCATGTGACCTGGACCTGTACGAGACCTCATTTTGACGTGAGTACGGTGAACCTCGTGATTACGGTTTGGCAGATATAAGCGTGAAAAAATATGACCTTGAGAATTTTAAAGACGTGTATCTGGGAAACCATTGGTCCGAAAATGACGTGACTTCCATGTGACCTTTACCTGTACGAGATCTCATTTTGACGTGAGTATGGTGAACCTGGTGTTTACGGTTTGGCAGAAATAAGCGTGAAAAAATATGACCTTGAGAATTTTAAAGACGTGTATCTGGGAAACCATTGGTCCGATAATGACGTGACTTCCATGTGAACTTTACCTGTACGAGATCTCATTTTGACGTGAGTATGGTGAACCTGGTGTTTACGGTTTGGCAGAAATAAGCGTGAAAAAATATGACCTTGAGAATTTTAAAGACATGTATCTTGGAAACCATTGGTCCGATAATGTCGTGACTTCCAAGTGACCTGGACCTGTACGAGACCTCATTTTGACGTGAGTATGGTGAACCTGGTGTTTACGGTTTGGCAGAAATAAGCGTGAAAAAATATGACCTTGAGAATTTTAAAGACGTGTATCTGGGAAACCATTGTTCCCATAATGTCGTGACTTCCATGTGACCTGGAACTTTACGAGACCTCATTTTGACGTGAGTACGGTGAACCTGGTGTTTACGGTTTGGCAGATATACGTGTGAAAAAATATGACCTTGAGAATTTTAAAGACGTGTATCTGGGAAATCTTTGGTCCGATAATGACGTGACTTCCATGTGAGTATTACCTGTACGAGATCTCATTTTGACGTGAGTATGGTGAACCTGGTGTTTACGGTTTGGCAGAAATAAGCGTGAAAAAATATGACCTTGAGAATTTTAAAGACGTGTATCTGGGAAACCATTGTTCCGATAATGACGTGACTTCCATGTGACCTGGACCTGTACGAGACCTCATTTTGACGTGAGTATGGTGAACCTGGTGTTTACGGTTTGGCAGAAATAAGTGTGAAAAAATATGACCTTGAGAATTTTAAAGACGTGTATCTGGGAAACCATTGTTCCGATAATGTCGTGACTTATATGTGACCTGGACCTGTACGAGACCTCATTTTGACGTGAGTATGGTGAACCTGGTCTTTACGGTTTGGCAGAAATAAGCGTGAAAAAATATGACCTTGAGAATTTTAAAGACGTGTATCTGGGAAACCATTGTTCCGATAATGACGTGACTTCCATGTGACCTGGACCTGTACGAGACCTCATTTTGACGTGAGTATGGTGAACCTGGTGTTTACGGTTTGGCAGAAATAAGAGTGAAAAAATATGACCTTGAGAATTTTAAAGACGTGTATCTGGGAAACCATTGTTCCGATAATGTCGTGACTTCCATGTGACCTGGACCTGTACGAGACCTCATTTTGACGTGAGTACGGTGAACCTCGTGATTACGGTTTGGCAGATATAAGCGTGAAAAAATATGACCTTGAGAATTTTAAAGACGTGTATCTGGGAAACCATTGGTCCGATAATGACGTGACTTCCATGTGACCTGGACCTGTACGAGACCTCATTTTGACGTGAGTACGGTGATCCTGGTGTTTGCGGTTTGGCAGATATAAGCGTGAAAAAATATGACTTTGAGAATTTTAAAGACGTGTATCTGGGAAACCATTGGTCCGATAATGACGTGACTTCCATGTGACCTTTACCTGTACGAGATCTCATTTTGACGTGAGTATGGTGAACCTGGTGTTTACGGTTTGGCAGAAATAAGCGTGAAAAAATATGACCTTGAGAATTTTAAAGACGTGTATCTGGGAAACCATTGTTCCGATAATGACGTGACTTCCATGTGACCTGGACCTGTACGAGACCTCATTTTGACGTGAGTTCGGTGAACCTGGTGTTTACGGTTTGGCAGATATAAGCGTGAAAAAATATGACCTTGAGAATTTTAAAGACGTGTATCTGGGAAATCTTTGGTCCGATAATGACGTGACTTCCATGTGACTTTTACCTGTACGAGATCTCATTTTGACGTGAGTATGGTGAACCTGGTGTTTACGGTTTGGCAGAAATAAGCCTGAAAAAATATGACCTTGAGAATTTTAAAGACGTGTATCTGGGAAACCATTGTTCAGATAATGACGTGACTTCCATGTGACCTGGACCTGTACGAGACCTCATTTTGACGTGAGTATGGTGAACCTGGTGTTTACGGTTTGGCAGAAATAAGAGTGAAAAAATATGACCTTGAGAATTTTAAAGACGTGTATCTGGGAAACCATTGTTCCGATAATGTCGTGACTTCCATGTGACCTGGACCTGTACGAGACCTCATTTTGACGTGAGTACGGTGAACCTCGTGATTACGGATTGGCAGATATAAGCGTGAAAAAATATGACCTTGAGAATTTTAAAGACGTGTATCTGGGAAACCATTGGTCCGATAATGACGTGACTTCCATGTGACCTTTACCTGTACGAGATCTCATTTTGACGAGAGTATGGTGAACCTGGTGTTTACGGTTTGGCAGAAATAAGCGTGAAAAAATATGACCTTGAGAATTTTAAAGACGTGTATCTGGGAAACCATTGTTCCGATAATGACGTGACTTCCATGTGACCTGGACCTGTACGAGACCTCATTTTGACGTGAGTTCGGTGAACCTGGTGTTTACGGTTTGGCAGATATAAGCGTGAAAAAGTATGACCTTGAGAATTTTAAAGACGTGTATCTGGGAAATCTTTGGTCCGATAATGACGTGACTTCCGTGTGACTTTTACCTGTACGAGATCTCATTTTGACGTGAGTATGGTGAACCTGGTGTTTACGGTTTGGCAGAAATAAGCGTGAAAAAATATGACCTTGAGAATTTTAAAGACGTGTATCTGGGAAACCATTGTTCAGATAATGACGTGACTTCCATGTGACCTGGACCTGTACGAGACCTCATTTTGACATGAGTATGGTGAACCTGGTCTTTACGGTTTGGCAGAAATAAGCGTGAAAAAATATGACCTTGAGAATTTTAAAGACGTGTATCTGGGAAACCATTGTTCCGATAATGACGTGACTTCCATGTGACCTGGACCTGTACGAGACCTCATTTTGACGTGAGTATGGTGAACCTGGTGTTTACGGTTTGGCAGAAATAAGAGTGAAAAAATATGACCTTGAGAATTTTAAAGACGTGTATCTGGGAAACCATTGTTCCGATAATGTCGTGACTTCCATGTGACCTGGACCTGTACGAGACCTCATTTTGACGTGAGTACGGTGAACCTCGTGATTACGGTTTGGCAGATATAAGCGTGAAAAAATATGACCTTGAGAATTTTAAAGACGTGTATCTGGGAAACCATTGGTCCGATAATGACGTGACTTCCATGTGACCTTTACCTGTACGAGATCTCATTTTGACGTGAGTATGGTGAACCTGGTGTTTACGGTTTGGCAGAAATAAGCGTGAAATAATATGACCTTGAGAATTTTAAAGACGTGTATCTGGGAAACCATTGTTCCGATAATGACGTGACTTCCATGTAACCTGGACCTGTACGAGACCTCATTTTGACGTGAGTACGGTGAACCTGGTGTTTACGGTTTGGCAGATATAAGCGTGAAAGAATATGACCTTGAGAATTTTAAAGACGTGTATCTGGGAAACCATTGGTCCGATAATGACGTGACTTCCATGTGACCTTTACCTGTACGAGATCTCATTTTCACGTGAGTATGGTGAACCTGGTGTTTACGGTTTGGCAGAAATAAGCGTGAAAAAAATATGACCTTGAGAATTTTAAAGACGTGTATCTGGGAAACCATTGTTCCGATAATGACGTGACTTCCATGTGACCTGGACCTGTACGAGATCTCATTTTGACGTGAGTACGGTGAACCTGGTGTTTGCGGTTTGGCAGATATAAGCATGAAAAAATATGACCTTGTGAATTTTAAAGACGTGTATCTCGGAAACCATTGGTCCGATAATGACGTGACTTCCATGTGACCTGGACCTGTACGAGTCCTCATTTTGACGTGAGTACGGTGATCCTGGTGTTTGCGGTTTGGCAGATATAAGCGTGAAAAAATATGACTTTGAGAATTTTAAAGACGTGTATCTGGGAAACCATTGGTCCGATAATGACGTGACTTCCATGTGACCTTTACCTGTACGAGATCTCATTTTGACGTGAGTATGGTGAACCTGGTGTTTACGGTTTGGCAGAAATAAGCGTGAAAAAATATGACCTTGAGAATTTTAAAGACGTGTATCTGGGAAACCATTGTTCCGATAATGACGTGACTTCCATGTGACCTGGACCTGTACGAGACCTCATTTTGACGTGAGTTCGGTGAACCTGGTGTTTACGGTTTGGCAGATATAAGCGTGAAAAAATATGACCTTGAGAATTTTAAAGACGTGTATCTGGGAAATCTTTGGTCCGATAATGACGTGACTTCCATGTGACTTTTACCTGTACGAGATCTCATTTTGACGTGAGTATGGTGAACCTGGTGTTTACGGTTTGGCAGAAATAAGCCTGAAAAAATATGACCTTGAGAATTTTAAAGACGTGTATCTGGGAAACCATTGTTCAGATAATGACGTGACTTCCATGTGACCTGGACCTGTACGAGACCTCATTTTGACGTGAG
The DNA here is from genome assembly GCF_977971745.1 of Zootermopsis nevadensis. Taxonomy (NCBI): domain Eukaryota; kingdom Metazoa; phylum Arthropoda; class Insecta; order Blattodea; family Termopsidae; genus Zootermopsis; species Zootermopsis nevadensis. The sequence goes on from NW_028259143.1 coordinate 4,522,553, forward strand.
TATGGTGAACCTGGTGTTTACGGTTTGGCAGAAATAAGAGTGAAAAAATATGACCTTGAGAATTTTAAAGACGTGTATCTGGGAAACCATTGTTCCGATAATGTCGTGACTTCCATGTGACCTGGACCTGTACGAGACCTCATTTTGACGTGAGTACGGTGAACCTCGTGATTACGGATTGGCAGATATAAGCGTGAAAAAATATGACCTTGAGAATTTTAAAGACGTGTATCTGGGAAACCATTGGTCCGATAATGACGTGACTTCCATGTGACCTGGACCTTTACGAGACCTCATTTTGACGTGAGTATGGTGAACCTGGTGTTTACGGTTTGGCAGAAATAAGTGTGAAAAAATATGACCTTGAGAATTTTAAAGACGTGTATCTGGGTAACCATTGTTCCGATAATGTCGTGACTTCCATGTGACCTGGACCTGTACGAGACCTCAATTTGACGTGAGTACGGTGAACCTGGTGTTTACGGTTTGGCAGATATAAGCGTGAAAAAATATGACTTTGAGAATTTTAAAGACGAGTATCTGGGAAACCATTGGTCCGATAATGACGTGACTTCCATGTGACCTTTACCTGTACGAGATCTCATTTTGACGTGAGTATGGTGAACCTGGTGTTTACGGTTTGGCAGAAATAAGCGTGAAAAAATAAGACCTTGAGAATTTTAAAGACGTGTATCTGGGAAACCATTGTTCCGATAATGACGTGACTTCCATGTGACCTGGACCTGTACGAGATCTCATTTTGACGTGAGTTCGGTGAACCTGGTGTTTACGGTTTGGCAGATATAAGCGTGAAAGAATATGACCTTGAGAATTTTAAAGACGTGTATCTGGGAAATCTTTGGTCCGATAATGACGTGACTTCCATGTGACTTTTACCTGTACGAGATCTCATTTTGACGTGAGTATGGTGAACCTGGTGTTTACGGTTTGGCAGAAATAAGCCTGAAAATATATGACCTTGAGAATTTTAAAGACGTGTATCTGGGAAACCATTGTTCCGATAATGACGTGACTTCCATGTGACCTGGACCTGTACGAGACCTCATTTTGACGTGAGTATGGTGAACCTGGTGTTTACGGTTTGGCAGAAATAAGAGTGAAAAAATATGACCTTGAGAATTTTAAAGACGTGTATCTGGGAAACCATTGTTCCGATAATGTCGTGACTTCCATGTGACCTGGACCTGTACGAGACCTCATTTTGACGTGAGTACGGTGAACCTCGTGATTACGGTTTGGCAGATATTAGCGTGAAAAAATATGACCTTGAGAATTTTAAAGACGTGTATCTGGGAAACCATTGTTCCGATAATGACGTGACTTCCATGTGACCTTTACCTGTACGAGATCTCATTTTGACGTGAGTATGGTGAACCTGGTGTTTACGGTTTGGCAGAAATAAGCGTGAAAAAATATGACCTTGAGAAGTTTAAAGACGTGTATCTGGGAAACCATTGTTCCGATAATGACGTGACTTCCATGTGACCTGGACCTGTACGAGACCTCATTTTGACGTGAGTACTGTGAACCTGGTGTTTACGGTTTGGCAGATATAAGCGTGAAAGAATATGACCTTGAGAATTTTAAAGACGTGTATCTGGGAAACCATTGGTCCGATAATGACGTGACTTCCATGTGACCTTTACCTGTACGAGATCTCATTTTGACGTGAGTATGGTGAACCTTTTGTTTACGGTTTGGCAGAAATAAGCGTGGAAAAAATATGACCTTGAGAATTTTAAAGACGTGTATCTGGGAAACCATTGTTCCGATAATGACGTGACTTCCATGTGACCTGGACCTGTACGAGACCTCATTTTGACGTGAGTACGGTGAACCTGGTGTTTGCGGTTTGGCAGATATAAGCATGAAAAAATATTACCTTGAGAAATTTAAAGACGTGTATCTGGGAAACCATTGTTCCGATAATGACGTGACTTCCATGTGACCTGGACCTGTACGAGACCTCATTTTGACGTGAGTTCGGTGAACCTGGTGTTTACGGTTTGGCATATATAAGCGTGAAAAAATATGACCTTGAGAATTTTAAAGACGTGTATCTGGGAAATCTTTGGTCAGATAACGACGTGATTTCCATGTGACTTTTACCTGTACGAGATCTCATTTTGACGAGAGTATGGTGAATCTGGTGTTTACGGTTTGGCAGAAATAAGCGTGAAAAAATATGACCTTGAGAATTTTAAAGACGTGTATCTGGGAAACCATTGTTCCGATAATGTCGTGACTTCCATGTGACCTGGACCTGTACGAGACCTCATTTTGACGTGAGTACGGTGAACCTCGTGATTACGGTTTGGCAGATATAAGCGTGAAAAAATATGACCTTGAGAATTTTAAAGACGTGTATCTGGGAAACCATTGTTCCGATAATGACGTGACTTCCATGTGACCTTTACCTGTACGAGATTTCATTTTGACGTGAGTATGGTGAACCTGGTGTTTACGGTTTGGCAGAAATAAGCGTGAAAAAATATGACCTTGAGAATTTTAAAGACGTGTATCTGGGAAACCATTGTTCCGATAATGACGTGACTTCCATGTGACCTGGACCTGTACGAGACCTCATTTTGACGTGAGTACGGTGAACCTGGTGTTTACGGTTTGGCAGATATAAACGTGAAAGAATATGACCTTGAGAATTTTAAAGACGTGTATCTGGGAAACCATTGGTCCGATAATGACGTGACTTCCATGTGACCTTTACCTGTACGAGATCTCATTTTGACGTGAGTATGGTGAACCTTTTGTTTACGGTTTGGCAGAAATAAGCGTGAAAAAAAATATGACCTTGAGAATTTTAAAGACGTGTATCTGGGAAACCATTGTTCCGATAATGACGTGACTTCCATGTGACCTGGACCTGTACGAGACCTCATTTTGACGTGAGTACGGTGAACCTGGTGTTTGCGGTTTAGCAGATATAAGCATGAAAAAATTTGACCTTGAGAAATTTAAAGACGTGTATCTGGGAAACCATTGTTCCGATAATGACGTGACTTCCATGTGACCTGGACCTGTACGAGACCTCATTTTGACGTGAGTTCGGTGAACCTGGTGTTTACGGTTTGGCAGATATAAGCGTGAAAAAATATGACCTTGAGAATTTTAAAGACGTGTATCTGGGAAATCTTTGGTCCGATAATGACGTGACTTCCATGTGACCTTTACCTGTACGAGATCTCATTTTGACGTGAGTATGGTGAACCTGGTGTTTACGGTTTGGCAGAAATGAGCCTGAAAATATATGACCTTGAGAATTTTAAAGACGTGTATCTGGGAAACCATTGTTCCGATAATGACGTGACTTCCATGTGACCTGGACCTGTACGAGACCTCATTTTGACGTGAGTATGGTGAACCTGATGTTTACGGTTTGGCAGAAATAAGAGTGAAAAAATATGACCTTGAGAATTTTAAAGACGTGTATCTGGGAAACCATTGTTCCGATAATGTCGTGACTTCCATGTGACCTGGACCTGTACGAGACCTCATTTTGACGTGAGTACGGAGAACCTCGTGATTACGGTTTGGCAGATATAAGCGTGAAAAAATATGACCTTGAGAATTTTAAAGACGTGTATCTGGGAAACCATTGTTCCGATAATGACGTGACTTCCATGTGACCTTTACCTGTACGAGGTCTCATTTTGACGTGAGTATGGTGAACCTGGTGTTTACGGTTTGGCAGAAATAAGCGTGAAAAAATATGACCTTGAGAATTTTAAAGACGTGTATCTGGGAAACCATTGTTCCGATAATGACGTGACTTCCATGTGATTTGGACCTGTACGAGACCTCATTTTGACGTGAGTACGGTGAACCTGGTGTTTACGGTTTGGCAGATATAAGCGTGAAAGAATATGACCTTGAGAATTTTAAAGACGTGTATCTGGGAAACCATTGGTCCGATAATGACGTGACTTCCATGTGACCTTTACCTGTACGAGATCTCATTTTGACGTGAGTATGGTGAACCTTTTGTTTACGGTTTGGCAGAAATAAGTGTGAAAAAAATATGACCTTGAGAATTTTAAAGACGTGTATCTGGGAAACCATTGTTCCGATAATGACGTGACTTCCATGTGACCTGGACCTGTACGAGACCTCATTTTGACGTGAGTACGGTGAACCTGGTGTTTGCGGTTTGGCAGATATAAGCATGAAAAAATATGACCTTGAGAAATTTAAAGACGTGTATCTGGGAAACCATTGTTCCGATAATGACGTGACTTCCATGTGACCTGGACCTGTACGAGACCTCATTTTGACGTGAGTTCGGTGAACCTGGTGTTTACGGTTTGGCAGATATAAGCGTGAAAAAATATGACCTTGAGAATTTTAAAGACGTGTATCTGGGAAATCTTTGGTCAGATAACGACGTGATTTCCATGTGACTTTTACCTGTACGAGATCTCAATTTGACGTGAGTATGGTGAATCTGGTGTTTACGGTTTGGCAGAAGTAAGCGTGAAAAAATATGACCTTGAGAATTTTAAAGACGTGTATCTGGGAAACCATTGTTCCGATAATGTCGTGACTTCCATGTGACCTGGACCTGTACGAGACCTCATTTTGACGTGAGTACGGTGAACCTGGTGCTTACGGTTTGGCAGATATAAGCGTGAAAAAATATGACTTTGAGAATTTTAAAGACGTGTATCTGGGAAACCATTGGTCCGATAATGACGTGACTTCCATGTGACCTTTACCTGTACGAGATCTCATTTTGACGTGAGTATGGTGAATCTGTTGTTTACGGTTTGGCAGAAATAAGCGTGAAAAAATATGACCTTGAGAATTTTAAAGACGTGTATCTGGGAAACCATTGTTCCAATAATGACGTGACTTCCATGTGACCTGGACCTGTACGAGACCTCATTTTGACGTGAGTATGGTGAACCTGGTGTTTACGGTTTGGTAGAAATAAGAGTGAAAAAATATGACCATGAGAATTTTAAAGACGTGTATCTGGGAAACCATTGTTCCGATAATGTCGTGACTTCCATGTGACCTGGACCTGTACGAGACCTCATTTTGACGTGAGTACGGTGAACCTGATGTTTGCGGTTTGGCAGATATAAGCATGAAAAAATATGACCTTGAGAATTTTAAAGACGTGTATCTGGGAAACCATTGGTCCGATAATGACGTGACTTTTATGTGACCTTTACCTGTACGAGATCTCATTTTGACGTGAGTATGGTGAACCTGGTGTTTACGGTTTGGCAGAAATAAGCGTGAAATAATATGACCTTGAGAATTTTAAAGACATGTATCTTGGAAACCATTGGTCCGATAATGACGTGACTTCCATGTGACCTGGACCTTTACGAGACCTCATTTTGACGTGAGTATGGTGAACCTGGTGTTTACGGTTTGGCAGAAATAAGTGTGAAAATATATGACCTTGAGAATTTTAAAGACGTGTATCTGGGAAACCATTGTTCCGATAATGTCGTGACTTCCATGTGACCTGGACCTGTACGAGACCTCATTTTGACGTGAGTACGGTGAACCTCGTGATTACGGTTTGGCAGATATAAGCGTGAAAAAATATGACCTTGAGAATTTTAAAGACGTGAATCTGGGAAAACATTGTTCCGATAATGACGTGACTTCCATGTGACCTTTACCTGTACGAGATCTCATTTTGACGTGAGTATGGTGAACCTGGTGTTTACGGTTTGGCAGAAGTAAGCGTGAAAAAAATATGACCTTGAGAATTTTAAAGACGTGTATCTGGGAAACCATTGTTCCGATAATGACGTGACTTCCATGTGACCTGGACCTGTACGAGACCTCATTTTGACGTGAGTACGGTGAACCTGGTGTTTACGGTTTGGCAGATATAAGCGTGAAAGAATATGACCTTGAGAATTTTAAAGACGTGTATCTGGGAAACCATTGGTCCGATAATGACGTGACTTCCATGTGACCTTTACCTGTACGAGATCTCATTTTGACGTGAGTATGGTGAACCTGGTGTTTAAGGTTTGGCAGAAATAAGCGTGAAATAATATGACCTTGAGAATTTTAAAGACATGTATCTTGGAAACCATTGTTCCGATAATGACGTGACTTCCATGTGACCTGGACCTTTACGAGACCTCATTTTGACGTGAGTATGGTGAACCTGGTGTTTACGGTTTGGCAGAAATAAGTGTGAAAAAATATGACCTTGAGAATTTTAAAGACGTGTATCTGGGAAACCATTGTTCCGATAATGTCGTGACTTCTATGTGACCTGGACCTGTACGAGACCTCATTTTGACGTGAGTACGGTGAACCTGGTGTTTACGGTTTGGCAGTTATAAGCGTGAAAAATATGACTTTGAGAATTTTAAAGACGTGTATCTGGGAAACCATTGTTCCGATAATGTCGTGACTTCCATGTGACCTGGACCTGTACGAGACCTCATTTTGACGTGAGTACGGTGAACCTGGTGTTTACGGTTTGGCAGATATAAGCGTGAAAAAATATGACTTTGAGAATTTTAAAGACGTGTATCTGGGAAACCATTGGTCCGATAATGACGTGACTTCCATGTGACCTTTACCTGTACGAGATCTCATTTTGACGTGAGTATGGTGAACCTGGTGTTTACGGTTTGGCAGAAATATCCCTGAAAAAATATGACCTTGAGAATTTTAAAGACGTGTATCTGGGAAACCATTGTTCCGATAATGACGTGACTTCCATGTGACCTGGACCTGTACGAGACCTCATTTTGACGTGAGTTCGGTGAAACTGGTGTTTACGGTTTGGCAGATATAAGCGTGAAAAAATATGACCTTGAGAATTTTAAAGACGTGTATCTGGGAAATCTTTGGTCCGATAATGACGTGACTTCCATGTGAGTATTACCTGTACGAGATCTCATTTTGACGTGAGTATGGTGAACCTGGTGTTTACGGTTTGGCAGAAATAAGCGTGAAAAAATATGACCTTGAGAATTTTAAAGACGTGTATCTGGGAAACCATTGTTCCGATAATGACGTGACTTCCATGTGACCTGGACCTGTACGAGACCTCATTTTGACGTGAGTATGGTGAACCTGGTGTTTACGGTTTGGCAGAAATAAGAGTGAAAAAATATGACCTTGAGAATTTTAAAGACGTGTATCTAGGAAACCATTGTTCCGATAATGTCGTGACTTCCATGTGACCTGGACCTGTACGAGACCTCATTTTGACGTGAACCTGGTGTTTACGGTTTGGCAGATATAAGCGTGAAAAAATATGACTTTGAGAATTTTAAAGACGTGTATCTGGGAAACCATTGGTCCGATAATGACGTGACTTCCATGTGACCTGGACCTGTACGAGATCTCATTTTGACGTGAGTATGGTGAACCTGGTGTTTACGGTTTGGCAGAAATAAGCGTGAAAATATATGACCTTGAGAATTTTAAAGACGTGTATCTGGGAAACCATTGTTCCGATAATGACGTGACTTCCATGTGACCTGGACCTGTACGAGACCTCATTTTGACGTGAGTTCGGTGAACCTGGTGTTTACGGTTTGGCAGATATAAGCGTGAAAAAATATGACCTTGAGAATTTTAAAGACGTGTATCTGGAAAATCTTTGGTCCGATAATGACGTGACTTCCATGTGACTTTTACCTGTAAGAGATCTCATTTTGACGTGAGTTTGGTGAACCTGGTGTTTACGGTTTGGCAGAAATAAGCGTGAAAAATATGACCTTGAGAATGTTAAAGACGTGTATCTGGGAAACCATTGTTCCGATAATGACGTGACTTCCATGTGACCTGGACCTGTACGAGACCTCAATTTGACGTGAGTATGGTGAACCTGGTGTTTACGGTTTGGCAGAAATAAGCGTGAAAAAATATGACCTTGAGAATTTTAAAGACGTGTATCTGGGAAACCATTGTTCCGATAATGACGTGACTTCCATGTGACCTGGACCTGTACGAGACCTCATTTTGACGTGAGTACGGTGAACCTGGTGTTTACGGTTTGGCAGATATAAGCGTGAAAGAATATGACCTTGAGAATTTTAAAGACGTGTATCTGGGAAACCATTGGTCCGATAATGACGTGACTTCCATGTGACCTTAACCTGTACGAGATCTCATTTTGACGTGAGTATGGTGAACCTGGTGTTTACGGTTTGGCAGAAATAAGCGTGAAAAAATATGACCTTGAGAATTTTAAAGACGTGTATCTGGGAAACCATTGTTCCGATAATTTCGTGACTTATATGTGACCTGGACCTGTACGAGACCTCATTTTGACGTGAGTATGGTGAACCTGGTGTTTACGGTTTGGCAGAAATAAGCGTGAAAAATATGACCTTGAGAATTTTAAAGACATGTATCTTGGAAACCATTGGTCCGATAATGTCGTGACTTCCATGTGACCTGGACCTGTACGAGAACTCATTTTGACGTGAGTATGGTGAACCTGGTGTTTACGGTTTGGCAGAAATAAGCGTGAAAAAATATGACTTTGAGAATTTTAAAGACGTGTATCTGGGAAACCATTGGTCCGATAATGACGTGACTTCCATGTGACCTTTACCTGTACGAGACCTCATTTTGACGTGAGTATGGTGAACCTGGTGTTTACGGTTTGGCAGAAATATCCCTGAAAAAATATGACCTTGAGAATTTTAAAGACGTGTATCTGGGAAACCATTGTTCCGATAATGACGTGACTTCCATGTGACCTGCACCTGTACGAGACCTCATTTTGACGTGAGTTCGGTGAAACTGGTGTTTACGGTTTGGCAGATATAAGCGTGAAAAAATATGACCTAGAAAATTTTAAAGACGTGTATCTGGGAAATCTTTGGTCCGATAATGACGTGACTTCCATGTGAGTATTACCTGTACGAGATCTCATTTTGACGTGAGTATGGTGAACCTGGTGTTTACGGTTTGGCAGAAATAAGCGTGAAAAATTATGACCTTGAGAATTTTAAAGACGTGTATCTGGGAAACCATTGTTCCGATAATGACGTGACTTCCATGTGACCTGGACCTGTACGAGACCTCATTTTGACGTGAGTATGGTGAACCTGGTGTTTACGGTTTGGCAGAAATAAGTGTGAAAAAATATGACCTTGAGAATTTTAAAGACGTGTATCTGGGAAACCATTGTTCCGATAATGTCGTGACTTATATGTGACCTGGACCTGTACGAGACCTCATTTTGACGTGAGTATGGTGAACCTGGTGTTTACGGTTTGGCAGAAATAAGCGTGAAAAATATGACCTTGAGAATTTTAAAGACATGTATCTTGGAAACCATTGGTCCGATAATGTCGTGACTTCCATGTGACCTGGACCTGTACGAGAACTCATTTTGAGTATGGTGAACCTGGTGTTTACGGTTTGGCAGAAATAAGCGTGAAAAAATTTGACCTTGAGAATTTTAAAGACGTGTATCTGGGAAACCATTGTTCCGATAATGTCGTGACTTCCATGTGACCTGGACCTGTACGAGACCTCATTTTGACGTGAGTATGGTGAACCTGGTGTTTACGGTTTGGCAGAAATAAGCGTGAAAAAATATGACGTTGAGAATTTTAAAGACATGTATCTGGGAAACCATTGTTCCGATAATGACGTGACTTCCATGTGACCTGCACCTGTACGAGACCTCATTTTGACGTGAGTTCGGTGAAACTGGTGTTTACGGTTTGGCAGATATAAGCGTGAAAAAATATGACCTAGAAAATTTTAAAGACGTGTATCTGGGAAATCTTTGGTCCGATAATGACGTGACTTCCATGTGAGTATTACCTGTACGAGATCTCATTTTGACGTGAGTATGGTGAACCTGGTGTTTACGGTTTGGCAGAAATAAGCGTGAAAAATTATGACCTTGAGAATTTTAAAGACGTGTATCTGGGAAACCATTGTTCCGATAATGACGTGACTTCCATGTGACCTGGACCTGTACGAGACCTCATTTTGACGTGAGTATGGTGAACCTGGTGTTTACGGTTTGGCAGAAATAAGTGTGAAAAAATATGACCTTGAGAATTTTAAAGACGTGTATCTGGGAAACCATTGTTCCGATAATGTCGTGACTTATATGTGACCTGGACCTGTACGAGACCTCATTTTGACGTGAGTATGGTGAACCTGGTGTTTACGGTTTGGCAGAAATAAGCGTGAAAAATATGACCTTGAGAATTTTAAAGACATGTATCTTGGAAACCATTGGTCCGATAATGTCGTGACTTCCATGTGACCTGGACCTGTACGAGAACTCATTTTGACGTGAGTATGGTGAACCTGGTGTTTACGGTTTGGCAGAAATAAGCGTGAAAAAATTTGACCTTGAGAATTTTAAAGACGTGTATCTGGGAAACCATTGTTCCGATAATGTCGTGACTTCCATGTGACCTGGACCTGTACGAGACCTCATTTTGACGTGAGTATGGTGAACCTGGTGTTTACGGTTTGGCAGAAATAAGCGTGAAAAAATATGACGTTGAGAATTTTAAAGACATGTATCTTGGAAACCATTGGTCCGATAATGTCGTGACTTCCATGTGACCTGGACCTGTACGAGAACTCATTTTGACGTGAGTATGGTGAACCTGGTGTTTACGGTTTGGCAGAAATAAGCGTGAAAAAATATGACCTTGAGAATTTTAAAGACGTGTATCTGGGAAGCCATTGTTCCGATAATGTCGTGACTTCCATGTGACCTGGACCTGTACGAGACCTCATTTTGACGTGAGTACGGTGAACCTGGTGTTTACGGTTTGGCAGATATAAGCGTGAAAAAATATGACTTTTAGAATTTTAAAGACGTGTATCTGGGAAACCATTGGTCCGATAATGACGTGACTTCCATGTGACCTTTACCTGTACGAGATCTCATTTTGACGTGAGTATGGTGAACCTTTTGTTTACGGTTTGGCAGAAATAAGTGTGAAAAAAAATATGACCTTGAGAATTTTAAAGACGTGTATCTGGGAAACCATTGTTCCGATAATGACGTGACTTCCATGTGACCTGGACCTGTACGAGACCTCATTTTGACGTGAGTACGGTGAAACTGGTGTTTACGGTTTGGCAGATATAAGCGTGAAAAAATATGACCTTGAGAATTTTAAAGACGTGTATCTGGGAAACCATTGGTCCGATAATGACGTGACTTCCATGTGACCTTTACCTGTATGAGATCTCATTTTGACGTGAGTATGGTGAACCTGGTGTTTACGGTTTGGCAGAAATAAGCGTGAAATAATATGACCTTGAGAATTTTAAAGACATGTATCTTGGAAACCATTGGTCCGATAATGACGTGACTTCCATGTGACCTGGACCTTTACGAGACCTCATTTTGACGTGAGTATGGTGAACCTGGTGTTTACGGTTTGGCAGAAATAAGTGTGAAAAAATATGACCTTGAGAATTTTAAAGACGTGTATCTGGGAAACCATTGTTCCGATAATGTCGTGACTTATATGTGACCTGGACCTGTACGAGACCTCATTTTGACGTGAGTATGGTGAACCTGGTGTTTACGGTTTGGCAGAAATAAGCGTGAAAAATATGACCTTGAGAATTTTAAAGACATGTATCTTGGAAACCATTGGTCCGATAATGTCGTGACTTCCATGTGACCTGGACCTGTACGAGAACTCATTTTGACGTGAGTATGGTGAACCTGGTGTTTACGGTTTGGCAGAAATAAGCGTGAAAAAATATGACCTTGAAAATTTTAAAGACGTGTATCTGGGAAACCATTGTTCCGTTAATGTCGTGACTTCCATGTGACCTGGACCTGTACGAGACCTCATTTTGACGTGAGTACGGTGAACCTGGTGTTTACGGTTTGGCAGATATAAGCGTGAAAAAATATGACTTTGAGAATTTTAAAGACGTGTATCTGGGAAACCATTGGTCCGATAATGACGTGACTTCCATGTGACCTTTACCTGTACGATATCTCATTTTGACGTGAGTATGGTGAACCTGGTGTTTACGGTTTGGCAGAAATATCCCTGAAAAAATATGACCTTGAGAATTTTAAAGACGTGTATCTGGGAAACCATTGTTCCGATAATGACGTGACTTCCATGTGACCTGGACCTGTACGAGACCTCATTTTGACGTGAGTTCGGTGAAACTGGTGTTTACGGTTTGGCAGATATAAGCGTGAAAAAATATGACCTTGAGAATTTTAAAGACGTGTATCTGGGAAATCTTTGGTCCGATAATGACGTGACTTCCATGTGAGTATTACCTGTACGAGATCTCATTTTGACGTGAGTATGGTGAACCTGGTGTTTACGGTTTGGCAGAAATAAGCGTGACAAAATATGACCTTGAGAATTTTAAAGACGTGTATCTGGGAAACCATTGTTCCGATAATGACGTGACTTCCATGTGACCTGGACCTGTACGAGACCTCATTTTGACGTGAGTATGGTGAACCTGGTGTTTACGGTTTGGCAGAAATAAGTGTGAAAAAATATGACCTTGAGAATTTTAAAGACGTGTATCTGGGAAACCATTGTTCCGATAATGTCGTGACTTATTTGTGACCTGGACCTGTACGAGACCTCATTTTGACGTGAGTATGGTGAACCTGGTGTTTACGGTTTGGCAGAAATAAGCGTGAAAAATATGACCTTGAGAATTTTAAAGACATGTATCTTGGAAACCATTGGTCCGATAATGTCGTGACTTCCATGTGACCTGGACCTGTACGAGAACTCATTTTGACGTGAGTATGGTGAACCTCGTGATTACGGTTTGGCAGAAATAAGCGTGAAAAAATTTGACTTTGAGAATTTTAAAGACGTGTATCTGGGAAACCATTGTTCCGATAATGTCGTGACTTCCATGTGACCTGGACCTGTACGAGACCTCATTTTGACGTGAGTTCGGTGAAACTGGTGTTTACGGTTTGGCAGATATAAGCGTGAAAAAATATGACCTTGAGAATTTTAAAGACGTGTATCTGGGAAATCTTTGGTCCGATAATGACGTGACTTCCATGTGAGTATTACCTGTACGAGATCTCATTTTGACGTGAGTATGGTGAACCTGGTGTTTACGGTTTGGCAGAAATAAGCGTGAAAAAATATGACCTTGAGAATTTTAAAGACGTGTATCTGGGAAACCATTGTTCCGATAATGACGTGACTTCCATGTGACCTGGACCTGTACGAGACCTCATTTTGACGTGAGTATGGTGAACCTGGTGTTTACGGTTTGGCAGAAATAAGAGTGAAAAAATATGACCTTGAGAATTTTAAAGACGTGTATCTAGGAAATCATTGTTCCGATAATGTCGTGACTTCCATGTGACCTGGACCTGTACGAGACCTCATTTTGACGTGAGTACGGTGAACCTGGTGTTTACGGTTTGGCAGAAATAAGCGTGAAAAATATGACCTTGAGAATTTTAAAGACATGTATCTTGGAAACCATTGGTCCGATAATGTCGTGACTTCCATGTGACCTGGACCTGTACGAGAACTCATTTTGACGTGAGTATGGTGAACCTGGTGTTTACGGTTTGGCAGAAATAAGCGTGAAAAAATATGACCTTGAGAATTTTAAAGACGTGTATCTGGGAAACCATTGTTCCGATAATGTCGTGACTTCCATGTGACCTGGACCTGTACGAGACCTCATTTTGACGTGAGTATGGTGAACCTGGTGTTTACGGTTTGGCAGATATAAGCGTGAAAAAATATGACTTTGAGAATTTTAAAGACGTGTATCTGGGAAACCATTGTTCCGATAATGACGTGACTTCCATGTGACCTGGACCTGTACGAGATCTCATTTTGACGTGAGTATGGTGAACCTGGTGTTTACGGTTTGGCAGAAATAAGCGTGAAAATATATGACCTTGAGAATTTTAAAGACGTGTATCTGGGAAACCATTGTTCCGATAATGACGTGACTTCCATGTGACCTGGACCTGTACGAGACCTCATTTTGACGTGAGTTCGGTGAACCTGGTGTTTACGGTTTGGCAGATATAAGCGTGAAAAAATATGACCTTGAGAATTTTAAAGACGTGTATCTGGAAAATCTTTGGTCCGATAATGACGTGACTTCCATGTGAGTTTTACCTGTAAGAGATCTCATTTTGACGTGAGTTTGGTGAACCTGGTGTTTACGGTTTGGCAGAAATAAGCGTGAAAAATATGACCTTGAGAATGTTAAAGACGTGTATCTGGGAAACCATTGTTCCGATAATGACGTGACTTCCATGTGACCTGGACCTGTACGAGACCTCAATTTGACAAGAGTATGGTGAACCTGGTGTTTACGGTTTGGCAGAAATAAGCGTGAAAAAATATGACCTTGGGAATTTTAAAGACGTGTATCTGGGAAACCATTGTTCCGATAATGACGTGACTTCCATGTGACCTGGACCTGTACGAGACCTCATTTTGACGTGAGTACGGTGAACCTGGTGTTTACGGTTTGGCAGATATAAGCGTGAAAGAATATGACCTTGAGAATTTTAAAGACGTGTATCTGGGAAACCATTGGTCCGATAATGACGTGACTTCCATGTGACCTTTACCTATACGAGATCTCATTTTGACGTGAGTATGGTGAACCTGGTGTTTACGGTTTGGCAGAAATAAGCGTGAAAAAATATGACCTTGAGAATTTTAAAGACGTGTATCTGGGAAACCATTGTTCCGATAATGACGTGACTTCCATGTGACCTGGACCTTTACGAGACCTCATTTTGACGTGAGTATGGTGAACCTGGTGTTTACGGTTTGGCAGAAATAAGCGTGAAATAATATGACCTTGAGAGTTTTAAAGACATGTATCTTGGAAACCATTGTTCCGATAATGACGCGACTTCCATGTGACCTGGACCTGTACGAGACCTCATTTTGACGTGAGTATGGTGAACCTGGTGTTTACGGTTTGGCAGAAATAAGAGTGAAAAAATATGACCTTGAGAATTTTAAAGACGTGTATCTGGGAAACCATTGTTCCGATAATGACGTGATTTCCATGTGACCTGGACCTTTACGAGACCTCATTTTGACGTGAGTATGGTGAACCTCGTGTTTACGGTTTGGCAGAAATAAGTGTGAAAAAATATGACCTTGAGAATTTTAAAGACGTGTATCTGGGAAACCATTGTTCCGATAATGTCATGACTTCCATGTGACCTGGACCTGTACGAGATCTCATTTTGACGTGAGTATAGTGAACCTGGTGTTTACGGTTTGGCAGAAATAAGCGTGAAAAAATATGACCTTGAGAATTTTGAAGACGTGTATCTGGGAAATCTTTGGTCCGATAATGACGTGACTTCCATGTGAGTATTACCTGTACGAGATCTCATTTTGACGTGAGTATGGTGAACCTGGTGTTTACGGTTTGGCAGAAATAAGCGTGAAAAAATATGACCTTGAGAATTTTAAAGACGTGTATCTGGGAAACCATTGTTCCGATAATGACGTGACTTCCATGTGACCTGGACCTGTACGAGACCTCATTTTGACGTGAGTACGGTGAACCTGGTGTTTACGGTTTGGCAGAAATAAGCGTGAAAAAATATGACCTTGAGAATTTTAATGACGTGTATCTGGGAAACCATTGGTCCGATAATGACGTGACTTCCATGTGACCTTTACCTGTACGAGATCTCATTTTGACGTGAGTATGGTGAACCTGGTGTTTACGGTTTGGCAGAAATAAGCGTGAAAAAATATGACCTTGAGAATTTTAAAGACGTGTATCTGGGAAACCATTGTTCCGATAATGTCGAGACTTCCATGTGACCTGGACCTGTACGAGATCTCATTTTGACGTGAGTACGGTGAACCTGGTGTTTACGGTTTGGCAGAAATAAGCGTGAAAAAATATGACCTTGAGAATTTTAAAGACGTGTATCTGGGAAACCATTGGTCCGATAATGACGTGATTTCCATGTGACCTGGACCTGTACGAGATCTCATTTTGACGTGAGTATGGTGAACCTGGTGTTTACGGTTTGGCAGAAATAAGCGTGAAAAAATATGACCTTGAGAATTTTAAAGACGTGTATCTGGGAAACCATTGTTCCGATAATGACGTGACTTCCATGTGACCTGGTCCTGTACGATACCTCATTTTGACGTGAGTACGGTGAACCTGGTGTTTACGGTTTGGCAGATATAAGCGTAAAAAAATATTACCTTGAGAATTTTAAAGACGTGTATCTGGGAAACCATTGGTCCGATAATGACGTGACTTCCATGTGACCTTTACCTGTACGAGATCTCATTTTGACGTGAGTATGGTGAACCTGGTGTTTACGGTTTGGCAGAAATAAGCGTGAAAAAATATGACCTTGAGAATTTTAAAGACATGTATCTTGGAAACCAATGGTCCGATAATGTCGTGACTTCCATGTGACCTGGACCTGTACGAGACCTCATTTTGACGTGAGTATGGTGAATCTGGTGTTTACGGTTTGGCAGAAATAAGCGTGAAAAAATATGACCTTGAGAATTTTAAAGACGTGTATCTGGAAAACCATTGTTCCGATAATGTCGTGACTTCCATGTGACCTGGACCTGTACGAGACCTCATTTTGACGTGAGTATGGTGAACCTGGTGTTTACGGTTTGGCAGATATAAGCGTGAAAAATATGAATTTGAGGATTTTAAAGACGTGTATCTGGGAAACCATTGGTCCGATAATGACGTGACTTCCATGTGACCTTTACCTGTACGAGATCTCATTTTGACGTGAGTATGGTGAACCTGGTATTTACGGTTTGGCAGAAATAAGCGTGAAAAAATATGACCTTGAGAATTTTAAAGACATGTATCTTGGAAACCATTGGTCCGATAATGACGTGACTTCCATGTGACCTGGACCTGTACGAGATCTCATTTTGACGTGAGTATGGTGAACCTGGTGTTTACGGTTTGGCAGAAATAAGCGTGAAAAAATATGACCTTGAGAATTTTAAAGACGTGTATCTGGGAAACCATTGTTCCGATAATGTCGAGACTTCCATGTGACCTGGACCTGTACGAGACCTCATTTTGACGTGAGTACGGTGAACCTGGTGTTTACGGTTTGGCAGAAATAAGCGTGAAAAAATATGACCTTGAGAATTTTAAAGACGTGTATCTGGGAAACCATTGGTCCGATAATGACGTGACATCCATGTGACCTGGACCTGTACGAGATCTCATTTTGACGTGAGTATGGTGAATCTGGTGTTTACGGTTTGGCAGAAATAAGCGTGAAAAAATATGACCTTGAGAATTTTAAAGACGTGTATCTGGGAAACCATTGTTCCGATAATGTCGTGACTTCCATGTGACCTGGACCTGTACGAGACCTCATTTTGACGTGAGTACGGTGAACCTGGTGTTTACGGTTTGGCAGATATAAGCGTGAAAAAATATGACCTTGAGAATTTTAAAGACGTGTATCTGGGAAACCATTAGTCCGATAATGACGTGACTTCCATGTGACCTTTACCTGTACGAGATCTCATTTTGACGTGAGTATGGTGAACCTGGTGTTTACGGTTTGGAAGAAATAAGCGTGAAAATATATGACCTTGAGAATTTTAAAGACATGTATCTTGGAAACCATTGGTCCGATAATGACGTGATTTCCATGTGACCTGGACCTGTACGAGATCTCATTTTGACGTGAGTATGGTGAACCTGGTGTTTACGGTTTGGCAGAAATAAGCGTGAAAAAATATGACCTTGAGAATTTTAAAGACGTGTATCTGGGAAACCATTGTTCCGATAATGACGTGACTTCCATGTGACCTGGACCTGTACGATACCTCATTTTGACGTGAGTACGGTGAACCTGGTGTTTACGGTTTGGCAGATATAAGCGTAAAAAAATATTACCTTGAGAATTTTAAAGACGTGTATCTGGGAAACCATTGGTCCGATAATGACGTGACTTCCATGTGACCTTTACCTGTACGAGATCTCATTTTGACGTGAGTATGGTGAACCTGGTGTTTACGGTTTGGCAGAAATAAGCGTGAAAAAATATGACCTTGAGAATTTTAAAGACATGTATCTTGGAAACCAATGGCCCGATAATGTCGTGACTTCCATGTGACCTGGACCTGTACGAGACCTCATTTTGACGTGAGTATGGTGAATCTGGTGTTTACGGTTTGGCAGAAATAAGCGTGAAAATATATGACCTTGAGAATTTTAAAGACGTGTATCTGGGAAACCATTGTTCCGATAATGACGTGAATTCCATGTGACCTGGACCTGTACGAGACCTCATTTTGACGTGAGTTCGGTGAACCTGGTGTTTACGGTTTGGCAGATATAAGCGTGAAAAAATATGACCTTGAGAATTTTAAAGACGTGTATCTGGGAAATCTTTGGTCCGATAATGACGTGACTTCCATGTGACTTTTACCTGTAAGAGATCTCATTTTGACGTGAGTTTGGTGAACCTGGTGTTTACGGTTTGGCAGAAATAAGCGTGAAAAAATATGACCTTGAGAATTTTAAAGACGTGTATCTGGGAAACCATTGTTCCGATAATGACGTGACTTCCATGTGACCTGGACCTGTACGAGACCTCATTTTGACGTGAGTATGGTGAACCTAGTGTTTACGGTTTGGCAGAAATAAGAGTGAAAAAATATGACCTTGAGAATTTTAAAGACGTGTATCTGGGAAACCATTGTTCCGATAATGACGTGACTTCCATGTGACCTGGACCTTTACGAGACCTCATTTTGACGTGAGTATGGTGAACCTGGTGTTTACGGTTTGGCAGAAATAAGTTTGAAAAAATATGACCTTGAGAATTTTAAAGACGTGTATCTGGGAAACCATTGTTCCGATAATGTCGTGACTTCCATGTGACCTGGACCTGTACGAGATCTCATTTTGACGTGAGTATGGTGAACCTGGTGTTTACGGTTTGGCAGAAATAAGCGTGAAAAAATATGACCTTGAGAATTTTGAAGACGTGTATCTGGGAAATCTTTGGTCCGATAATGACGTGACTTCCATGTGAGTATTACCTGTACGAGATCTCATTTTGACGTGAGTATGGTGAACCTGGTGTTTACGGTTTGGCAGAAATAAGCGTGAAAAAATATGACCTTTAGAATTTTAAAGACGTGTATCTGGGAAACCATTGTTCCGATAATGACGTGACTTCCATGTGACCTGGACCTGTACGAGACCTCATTTTGACGTGAGTACGGTGAACTTGGTGTTTACGGTTTGGCAGAAATAAGCGTGAAAAAATATGACCTTGAGAATTTTAAAGACGTGTATCTGCGAAACCATTGGTCCGATAATGACGTGACTTCCATGTGACCTTTACCTGTACGAGATCTCATTTTGACGTGAGTATGGTGAACCTGGTGTTTACGGTTTGGCAGAAATAAGCGTGAAAAAATATGACCTTGAGAATTTTAAAGACGTGTATCTGGGAAACCATTGTTCCGATAATGTCAAGACTTCCATGTGACCTGGACCTGTACGAGATCTCATTTTGACGTGAGTACGGTGAACCTGGTGTTTACGGTTTGGCAGAAATAAGCGTGAAAAAATATGACCTTGAGAATTTTAAAGACGTGTATCTGGGAAACCATTGGTCCGATAATGACGTGACTTTCATGTGACCTTTACCTGTACGAGATCTCATTTTGACGTGAGTATGGTGAATCTGGTGTTTACGGTTTGGCAGAAATAAGCGTGAAAAAATATGACCTTGAGAATTTTAAAGACGTGTATCTGGGAAACCATTGTTCCGATAATGTCGTGACTTCCATGTGACCTGGACCTGTACGAGACCTCATTTTGACGTGAGTACGGTGAACCTGGTGTTTACGGTTTGGCAGATATAAGCGTGAAAATATATGACCTTGAGAATTTTAAAGACGTGTATCTGGGAAACCATTGGTCCGATAATGACGTGACTTCCATGTAACCTTTACCTGTACGAGATCTCATTTTGACGTGAGTATGGAGAACCTGGTGTTTACGGTTTGGAAGAAATAAGCGTGAAAAAATATGACCTTGAGAATTTTAAAGACATGTATCTTGGAAACCATTGGTCCGATAATGACGTGATTTCCATGTGACCTGGACCTGTACGAGATCTCATTTTGACGTGAGTATGGTGAACCTGGTGTTTACGGTTTGGCAGAAATAAGCGTGAAAAAATATGACCTTGAGAATTTTAAAGACGTGTATCTGGGAAACCATTGTTCCGATAATGACGTGACTTCCATGTGACCTGGACCTGTACGATACCTCATTTTGACGTGAGTACGGTGAACCTGGTGTTTACGGTTTGGCAGATATAAGCGTAAAAAAATATTACCTTGAGAATTTTAAAGACGTGTATCTGGGAAACCATTGGTCCGATAATGACGTGACTTCCATGTGACCTTTACCTGTACGAGATCTCATTTTGACGTGAGTATTGTGAACCTGGTGTTTACGGTTTGGCAGAAATAAGCGTGAAAATATATGACCTTGAGAATTTTAAAGACATGTATCTTGGAAACCAATGGTCCGATAATGTCGTGACTTCCATGTGACCTGGACCTGTACGAGACCTCATTTTGACGTGAGTATGGTGAATCTGGTGTTTACGGTTTGGCAGAAATAAGCGTGAAAAAATATGACCTTGAGAATTTTAAAGACGTGTATCTGGGAAACCATTGTTCCGATAATGTCGTGACTTCCATGTGACCTGGACCTGTACGAGACCTCATTTTGACGTGAGTATGGTGAACCTGGTGTTTACGGTTTGGCAGATATAAGCGTGAAAAATATGAATTTGAGGATTTTAAAGACGTGTATCTGGGAAACCATTGGTCCGATAATGACGTGACTTCCATGTGACCTTTACCTGTACGAGATCTCATTTTGACGTGAGTATGGTGAACCTGGTGTTTACGGTTTGGCAGAAATAAGCGTGAAAAAATATGACCTTGAGAATTTTAAAGACATGTATCTTGGAAACCATTGGTCCGATAATGACGTGACTTCCATGTGACCTGGACCTGTACGAGACCTCATTTTGACGTGAGTATGGTGAATCTGGTGTTTACGGTTTGGCAGAAATAAGCGTGAAAAAATATGACCTTGAGAATTTTAAAGACGTGTATCTGGAAAACCATTGTTCCGATAATGTCGTGACTTCCATGTGACCTGGACCTGTACGAGACCTCATTTTGACGTGAGTATGGTGAACCTGGTGTTTACGGTTTGGCAGATATAAGCGTGAAAAATATGAATTTGAGGATTTTAAAGACGTGTATCTGGGAAACCATTGGTCCGATAATGACGTGACTTCCATGTGACCTTTACCTGTACGAGATCTCATTTTGACGTGAGTATGGTGAACCTGGTGTTTACGGTTTGGCAGAAATAAGCGTGAAAAAATATGACCTTGTGAATTTTAAAGACGTGTATCTTGGAAACCATTGGTCCGATAATGACGTGACTTCCATTTGACCTGGACCTGTACGAGATCTCATTTTGACGTGAGTATGGTGAACCTGGTGTTTACGGTTTGGCAGAAATAAGCGTGAAAAAATATGACCTTGAGAATTTTAAAGACGTGTATCTGGGAAACCATTGTTCCGATAATGTCGAGACTTCCATGTGACCTGGACCTGTACGAGACCTCATTTTGACGTGAGTACGGTGAACCTGGTGTTTACGGTTTGGCAGAAATAAGCGTGAAAAAATATGACCTTGAGAATTTTAAAGACGTGTATCTGGGAAACCATTGGTCCGATAATGACGTGACATCCATGTGACCTGGACCTGTACGAGATCTCATTTTGACGTGAGTATGGTGAATCTGGTGTTTACGGTTTGGCAGAAATAAGCGTGAAAAAATATGACCTTGAGAATTTTAAAGACGTGTATCTGGGAAACCATTGTTCCGATAATGTCGTGACTTCCATGTGACCTGGACCTGTACGAGACCTCATTTTGACGTGAGTACGGTGAACCTGGTGTTTACGGTTTGGCAGATATAAGCGTGAAAAAATATGACCTTGAGAATTTTAAAGACGTGTATCTGGGAAACCATTAGTCCGATAATGACGTGACTTCCATGTGACCTTTACCTGTACGAGATCTCATTTTGACGTGAGTATGGTGAACCTGGTGTTTACGGTTTGGAAGAAATAAGCGTGAAAATATATGACCATGAGAATTTTAAAGACATGTATCTTGGAAACCATTGGTCCGATAATGACGTGATTTCCATGTGACCTGGACCTGTACGAGATCTCATTTTGACGTGAGTATGGTGAACCTGGTGTTTACGGTTTGGCAGAAATAAGCGTGAAAAAATATGACCTTGAGAATTTTAAAGACGTGTATCTGGGAAACCATTGTTCCGATAATGACGTGACTTCCATGTGACCTGGACCTGTACGATACCTCATTTTGACGTGAGTACGGTGAACCTGGTGTTTACGGTTTGGCAGATATAAGCGTAAAAAAATATTACCTTGAGAATTTTAAAGACGTGTATCTGGGAAACCATTGGTCCGATAATGACGTGACTTTCATGTGACCTTTACCTGTACGAGATCTCATTTTGACGTGAGTATGGTGAACCTGGTGTTTACGGTTTGGCAGAAATAAGCGTGAAAAATATGACCTTGAGAATTTTAAAGACATGTATCTTGGAAACCAATGGCCCGATAATGTCGTGACTTCCATGTGACCTGGACCTGTACGAGACCTCATTTTGACGTGAGTATGGTGAATCTGGTGCTTACGGTTTGGCAGAAATAAGAGTGAAAAAATATGACCTTGAGAATTTTAAAGACGTGTATCTGGGAAACCATTGTTCCGATAATGACGTGACTTCCATGTGACCTGGACCTTTACGAGACCTCATTTTGACGTGAGTATGGTGAACCTGGTGTTTACGGTTTGGCAGAAATAAGTTTGAAAAAATATGACCTTGAGAATTTTAAAGACGTGTATCTGGGAAACCATTGTTCCGATAATGTCGTGACTTCCATGTTACCTGGACCTGTACGAGATCTCATTTTGACGTGAGTATGGTGAACCTGGTGTTTACGGTTTGGCAGAAATAAGCGTGAAAAAATATGACCTTGAGAATTTTGAAGACGTGTATCTGGGAAATCTTTGGTCCGATAATGACGTGACTTCCATGTGAGTATTACCTGTACGAGATCTCATTTTGACGTGAGTATGGTGAACCTGGTGTTTACGGTTTGGCAGAAATAAGCGTGAAAAAATATGACCTTGAGAATTTTAAAGACGTGTATCTGGGAAACCATTGTTCCGATAATGACGTGACTTCCATGTGACCTGGACCTGTACGAGACCTCATTTTGACGTGAGTACGGTGAACCTGGTGTTTACGGTTTGGCAGAAATAAGCGTGAAAAAATATGACCTTGAGAATTTTAAAGACGTGTATCTGGGAAACCATTGGTCCGATAATGACGTGACTTCCATGTGACCTTTACCTGTACGAGATCTCATTTTGACGTGAGTATGGTGAACCTGGTGTTTACGGTTTGGCAGAAATAAGCGTGAAAAAATATGACCTTGAGAATTTTATAGACGTGTATCTGGGAAACCATTGTTCCGATAATGTCGAGACTTCCATGTGACCTGGACCTGTACGAGATCTCATTTTGACGTGAGTACGGTGAACCTGGTGTTTACG
Organism: Zootermopsis nevadensis; assembly: GCF_977971745.1. Lineage (NCBI taxonomy): Eukaryota > Metazoa > Arthropoda > Insecta > Blattodea > Termopsidae > Zootermopsis > Zootermopsis nevadensis. Next base: position 4,546,271 of record NW_028259143.1, read on the forward strand.
GTTTGGCAGAAATAAGCGTGAAAAAATATGACCTTGAGAATTTTAAAGACGTGTATCTGGGAAACCATTGGTCCGATAATGACGTGACTTCCACGTGATCTTTACCTGTACGAGATCTCATTTTGACGTGAGTATGGTGAATCTGGTGTTTACGGTTTGGCAGAAATAAGCGTGAAAAAATATGACCTTGAGAATTTTAAAGACGTGTATCTGGGAAACCATTGTTCCGATAATGTCGTGACTTCCATGTGACCTGGACCTGTACGAGACCTCATTTTGACGTGAGTACGGTGAACCTGGTGTTTACGGTTTGGCAGATATAAGCGTGAAAATATATGACCTTGAGAATTTTAAAGACGTGTATCTGGGAAACCATTGGTCCGATAATGACGTGATTTCCATGTAACCTTTACCTGTACGAGATCTCATTTTGACGTGAGTATGGTGAACCTGGTGTTTACGGTTTGGAAGAAATAAGCGTGAAAAAATATGACCTTGAGAATTTTAAAGACATGTATCTTGGAAACCATTGGTCCGATAATGACGTGATTTCCATGTGACCTGGACCTGTACGAGATCTCATTTTGACGTGAGTATGGTGAACCTGGTGTTTACGGTTTGGCAGAAATAAGCGTGAAAAAATATGACCTTGAGAATTTTAAAGACGTGTATCTGGGAAACCATTGTTCCGATAATGACGTGACTTCCATGTGACCTGGACCTGTACGATACCTCATTTTGACGTGAGTACGGTGAACCTGGTGTTTACGGTTTGGCAGATATAAGCGTAAAAAAATATTACCTTGAGAATTTTAAAGACGTGTATCTGGGAAACCATTGGTCCGATAATGACGTGACTTCCATGTGACCTTTACCTGTACGAGATCTCATTTTGACGTGAGTATTGTGAACCTGGTGTTTACGGTTTGGCAGAAATAAGCGTGAAAATATATGACCTTGAGAATTTTAAAGACATGTATCTTGGAAACCAATGGTCCGATAATGTCGTGACTTCCATGTGACCTGGACCTGTACGAGACCTCATTTTGACGTGAGTATGGTGAATCTGGTGTTTACGGTTTGGCAGAAATAAGCGTGAAAAAATATGACCTTGAGAATTTTAAAGACGTGTATCTGGGAAACCATTGTTCCGATAATGTCGTGACTTCCATGTGACCTGGACCTGTACGAGACCTCATTTTGACGTGAGTATGGTGAACCTGGTGTTTACGGTTTGGCAGATATAAGCGTGAAAAATATGAATTTGAGGATTTTAAAGACGTGTATCTGGGAAACCATTGGTCCGATAATGACGTGACTTCCATGTGACCTTTACCTGTACGAGATCTCATTTTGACGTGAGTATGGTGAACCTGGTGTTTACGGTTTGGCAGAAATAAGCGTGAAAAAATATTACCTTGAGAATTTTAAAGACATGTATCTTGGAAACCATTGGTCCGATAATGACGTGACTTCCATGTGACCTGGACCTGTACGAGATCTCATTTTGACGTGAGTATGGTGAACCTGGTGTTTACGGTTTGGCAGAAATAAGCGTGAAAATATATGACCTTGAGAATTTTAAAGACGTGTATCTGGGAAACCATTGTTCCGATAATGTCGAGACTTCCATGTGACCTGGACCTGTACGAGACCTCATTTTGACGTGAGTACGGTGAACCTGGTGTTTACGGTTTGGCAGAAATAAGCGTGAAAAAATATGACCTTGAGAATTTTAAAGACGTGTATCTGGGAAACCATTGGTCCGATAATGACGTGACATCCATGTGACCTGGACCTGTACGAGATCTCATTTTGACGTGAGTATGGTGAATCTGGTGTTTACGGTTTGGCAGAAATAAGCGTGAAAAAATATGACCTTGAGAATTTTAAAGACGTGTATCTGGGAAACCATTGTTCCGATAATGTCGTGACTTCCATGTGACCTGGACCTGTACGAGACCTCATTTTGACGTGAGTACGGTGAACCTGGTGTTTACGGTTTGGCAGATATAAGCGTGAAAAAATATGACCTTGAGAATTTTAAAGACGTGTATCTGGGAAACCATTGGTCCGATAATGACGTGACTTCCATGTGACCTTTACCTGTACGAGATCTCATTTTGACGTGAGTATGGTGAACCTGGTGTTTACGGTTTGGAAGAAATAAGCGTGAAAATATATGACCTTGAGAATTTTAAAGACATGTATCTTGGAATCCATTGGTCCGATAATGACGTGATTTCCATGTGACCTGGACCTGTACGAGATCTCATTTTGACGTGAGTATGGTGAACCTGGTGTTTACGGTTTGGCAGAAATAAGCGTGAAAAAATATGACCTTGAGAATTTTAAAGACGTGTATCTGGGAAACCATTGTTCCGATAATGACGTGACTTCCATGTGACCTGGACCTGTACGATACCTCATTTTGACGTGAGTACGGTGAACCTGGTGTTTACGGTTTGGCAGATATAAGCGTAAAAAATATTACCTTGAGAATTTTAAAGACCTGTATCTGGGAAACCATTGGTCCGATAATGACGTGACTTCCATGTGACCTTTACCTGTACGAGATCTCATTTTGACGTGAGTATGGTGAACCTGGTGTTTACGGTTTGGCAGAAATAAGCGTGAAAAAATATGACCTTGAGAATTTTAAAGACATGTATCTTGGAAACCAATGGCCCGATAATGTCGTGACTTCCATGTGACCTGGACCTGTACGAGACCTCATTTTGACGTGAGTATGGTGAATCTGGTGTTTACGGTTTGGCAGAAATAAGCGTGAAAAAATATGACCTTGAGAATTTTAAAGACGTGTATCTGGGAAACCATTGTTCCGATAATGTCGTGACTTCCATGTGACCTGGACCTGTACGAGACCTCATTTTGACGTGAGTACGGTGAACCTGGTGTTTACGGTTTGGCAGATATAAGCGTAAAAAAATATGACTTTGAGAATTTTAAAGACGTGTATCTGGGAAACAATTTTTCCGATAATGACGTGACTTCCATGTGACCTTTACCTGTACGAGATCTCATTTTGACGTGAGTATGGTGAACCTGGTGTTTACGGTTTGGCAGAAATAAGCGTGAAAATATATGACCTTGAGAATTTTAAAGACGTGTATCTGGGAAACCATTGTTCCGATAATGACGTGACTTCCATGTGACCTGGACCTGTACGAGACCTCATTTTGACGTGAGTTCGGTGAACCTGGTGGTTACGGTTTGGCAGATATAAGCGTGAAAAAATATGACCTTGAGAATTTTAAAGACGTGTATCTGGGAAATCTTTGGTCCGATAATGACGTGACTTCCATGTGACTTTTACCTGTAAGAGATCTCATTTTGACGTGAGTTTGGTGAACCTGGTGTTTACGGTTTGGCAGAAATAAGCGTGAAAAAATATGACCTTGAGAATTTTAAAGACGTGTATCTGGGAAACCATTGTTCCGATAATGACGTGACTTCCATGTGACCTGGACCTGTACGAGACCTCATTTTGACGTGAGTATGGTGAACCTGGTGTTTACGGTTTGGCAGAAATAAGAGTGAAAAAATATGACCTTGAGAATTTTAAAGACGTGTATCTGGGAAACCATTGTTCCGATAATGTCGTGACTTCCATGTGACCTGGACCTGTACGAGACCTCATTTTGACGTGAGTACGGTGAACCTGGTGTTTACGGTTTGGCAGATATAAGCGTGAAAAAATATGACCTTGAGAATTTTAAAGACATGTATCTTGGAAACCATTGGTCCGATAATGACGTGACTTCCATGTGACCTTTACCTGTACGAGATCTCATTTTGACGTGAGTATGGTGAACCTGGTGTTTACGGTTTGGCAGAAATAAGCGTGAAAAAATATGACCTTGAGAATTTTAAAGACGTGTATCTGGGAAACCATTGTTCCGATAATGACGTGAGTTCCATGTGACCTGGACCTGTACGAGACCTCATTTTGACGTGAGTATGGTGAACCTGGTGTTTACGGTTTGGCAGATATAAGCGTGAAAAAATATGACCTTGAGAATTTTAAAGACGTGTATCTGGGAAACCATTGGTCCGATAATGACGTGACTTCCATGTGATCTTTACCTGTACGTGATCTCATTTTGACGTGAGTTTGGTGAACCTGGTGTTTACGGTTTGGCAGAAATAAGCCTGAAAAATATTACCTTGAGAATTTTAAAGACCTGTATCTGGGAAACCATTGGTCCGATGATGACGTGACTTCCATGTGACCTTGACCTATGCATAACCTCACTTTGAAATGAGTATGGTGAACCTGGTGTTTATGGTTTGGCAGAAATAAGCGTGAAAAATATGACCTTGAAAATTTAAATGTATCTGAAAGTATTGGGCCGATATTGACATGACTTCCATATCACCTTGACCTATACGTGATCTAATTTTGACATGATATGGTCAAGCAGATATTTACGGTTTGGCACAAATATGCGTAAAATATATGACCTTAAGAATTTTGAAGACCTGTATCTGTCGAAGTATTAGGCATATTTTGTCGTGACTTCCATATTACCTCGACATATACGTTCTGCGTAACTTCTCCAGGACTTCTCCGACACTTGTGTAGGACTTATCCAGAATTTATACAGAACTTTTCCAGGATTTCTCCAGGACATCCCCACGACCGCGCGATAAATACGCTAGATTTTCTCCAGTACAACCTAACCCATCGTAAAACAACACAACCTTATCTAACCTAACCTAAAGAACCTAACCTTACGTGAGCTAACCTAACTATATCTAACCTAACCCAACCTAATCGTATTCAACGCAACCTAAACCTATGTAACTTATCCCAATCAAACTTAATCGAATCCAAAATAACCGACCCGGATAAGATCACACCAAACACCTCTTAAGGACTTCCACATAACCTTCCAGGACTTTTCCAGCACTTCTCCAGGATATATCCAGCACTTCCCAATGACCAAAGAAATTCCGCATAACGTATACAGTACTTCTCCGACACTACTCTAAGACTATTCCAGAATTTGTCAAGAACTTTTCAAAGAATTCTCCAGCACTTCTCCATGACCACGAAAATTCCGCATAACCTATTCAGGACTTCTCCGACACTACTCTAGGTCTTATCCAGAATTTCTCTAGGAATTCTCCAGGACATCCATACGACCGCCCGATAAACATCGCAAAACAACATAACACTATCTAAGCTAACCTAAACAACCTAACCTAACTAAACCTAACCTAACTTAATCCAATCTAAACCAATACAACGCAACCTAATCCAATGTAACTTATCCGAATCAAATTTAAACGAATCCAAAATAACCGACCCGTACAGGATCAAACCAACCACCGATTAAGGACTTCCACATAACGTGCCAGGACTTCTCGATGACCAAGGTATTTCCACATAACCTCTCCAGGACTTGTCCGGCTCTACTATGGTTAGATCAGTTTGTTTCCCTGTAAAAATGTTAAACTTCTACCAAGTTCATGGCGGAACGTTCCTCAAGACAGTCATCGTCATAATCAGCGCCGCGAGAACTTAAAATCTCACCCAGATAAATCAATTCCACACCCATATACTTTGTCCTTCACATTCCTTTTAATATTATCTTCCCATTTACTCCCATGTCTCCTAAGTGATTAAGGTTATCCGACTAAAATCTTGTAAGCTTTTCACGTCTTCCTCATGTGATAAAAGGAATATGTATTTCAAACTTTTTATGTTCTGGTTGTATTTTTAATACGGTATAAAGTTTGTTCAGGTAGTAGGTACTCTCCTTCCATTTAACGTGCATCCCTCAGAGCGGCTTAAACTAGCTGAACAGGCTTCAAGCAATTGAAACTTCATTGCTTCATAATCGATCTTCAGAGACCGCTACAAGCGTCCGCCCTGCATGAATTATTGTTGAGACTGGAAACTGACACCATGATAGTTGGAAACGCTTTTAATGTATGCAGGAGTTGAAGTGTGCAGTTAAACGTCTAACAAGTAATTCGTTTAAGTTTCTGAAGCTCCCTCCGCTGCTAAGATGCTTGTTTGTAAGACCACGGCGATATTTTAATCTTGGAATTCACTAACCCGCGTTTTATATTTACCCAGAAATATTTCAGCCTCATGTAACTGTCAAAAGTGAACCAAAGATATTTCAGTAGAGCTACTACAGTTTTAGTACAGGTGGATAATCATTACATATAAAAATAGATTCTTGATCACTTTGACATCTTGTTTTCGAAGTAAAATGCAAATTGAATTGCTTATGCAAACCAAATCTCGTGATTAATTATCTTGTCTTAATAGCTTCTTAACAAACATTAGTTTAAAAACCTACGCAAAAAATAAATTCATGTTAGGTTAAAGCGACTGAACCTCATGTTTTCTGTGTACTTTTGTTTACAAGAGAATTGATGACGCAATAATGAAGTTTGCTAACAACAGAGTTTGATCTTCAGTTGATATTCTCAGCAATGATAGCAGAAAGTAATTTGCCCCTCCATTGAAATTGTATTTAGAGACAGTTATGTTTAGCCTTCTTTGCTATGTCTAGTTTTTTATCGAATCTCGTATATATTCATTCGCTCCTCGTAAACTTCTCTCATACTTACCTTTCCCAGGTTGAAATATTTCCATTTTCTCCTTGCTTTCACATACTTATGTGTTATTATCTGTTTGATGTATGTTCCGAAAATGTGTACACGTGGACCACACCCGATTCTTTCCTTGCTTAATTTTAAGTTGACGAATACCAAGGACCCCACGTGAAGGATTTCGCCGCTGTGTGTAATTATAGTAAAATTATTGAACATGATTCAGTATGAGAACAGACAAAGGAATACCATGAGAAATGTACAGAGGCATTTGTAAATACATGTGTGTCTTGCGGGTTTAATGAGAGTTTCAGTTTCCATAAAGAAGACAAGACTAAGATGAGAAGAATTGTGGGACAAGCCTAAGTGTCGCTAGTCTTTGAAGTCTTGAGATGTCTTAGAGAGTTTATTGTAGTGTGAGGCGGTATCACTTCACGTACCTCGTTAACGACACAAGGCAAGTGACATGTCTGTCCGTCCGTCCGCCTCTTTGAATATAGGTCAAGTGTCTGAAGGAATTGTAAGAGCGATGGGGTGGATTTGTGACTGACAAGGGTGTGTGTAAAATAGATCTAGAGGGTTCTCTGAGATAATGAATGACGGGTAGGGGGGACTGTGAGCTGGAGAATGGGCGAAACGTGACAGCGATCTAATGGATTCATCCCGATAGACACAGAGGAATATAAGACAAAAGGAACGATATTAGCTATAATATAAGGGGGATCACTTTAAACGAATACAGTTTTAAGAGATCTATGTTTCGTATTCGGTAAGCAATACTTTGTTCTGTTTTATGAAGGGTTGGCTTAAACTCACTAATTTGGCATTTAAAGCAGGTGTCTATTACCTTCGGATGTTCTACGCTTCTATTCGAGGCATATATATTGTTTGCCGACTGTTTCAGCGTAGGTTGTAGTTTACGTCACAGTCTCACGAGACTATCTTGAAATAGGCCTTGAACAATTTCTTCGAAATCTTTGCACAGTTTTAATTAAAGTTCGGGTTCTCATCTCGTTTCACTCCATATAAAATAATTCTTTAATTGTATAAGCGCCACTGAATAGCAACGCGTGATCTTCCCCCTACAATCTTCAGAGGTACATAAAATGTTCATAACGGTACATTCAGTTATTACCCTCTTCAGCGCTGAAGCTTCAGAAGGGGAGGACATTCGATTAAGTTGCAGTGCTGGTCGCATCCTGAGACAATGAATGACTGTTGTCGCAAATTCAGCAGTTAGATGAGATGATTTCGATTTTAACTCGCCAGTTGCAGACTGTCATTTGATTTACTGCAATGCCTATTAGATTTTATGCTAATTTGCTAAGCGAAAGCATAAATGCCAATTATGTAACGTGCAGAAGGGAATAACAGGCCTATAACACGCTCCTATTATATAGGCCTTTCATCTGTCACGTCAATGGTAATTTCGTATCCATTTGTAACAATTTGTATAAATGAGGATTGTAGCTGCAAAATATTAGTCTCGGATAATAGAGGAAATGTTAATTCCGAAGTCTCTAGTCACGAATTCACTAAAATTCAGTTTGAATTAGTTTAAGATCACTTTCCACCTCAGGTATCGTTTATTTTAATTGTAACAAGTAACAGTACTTTAGTGTCGACTCAGAAAGCCATTAACAAAATAATTTTACGTATGTATGATTTGAGGTTTTCACAGAGGTGAGTACGAAGATTTCTGTCTTCTGGGTTGTCGCCCTGATGACGGGGGCAGTATGACCTCTGAAACGTTGGTAAACATCTACCAGTCTACACAGCGCAACAACCCAGAAGACAGAAATCTTCATCGCCCTGATGATGAAGACAGTATGACCTCTGAAACGTTGGTAAACATCGAGCAGACTACACAGCGCAACAACCCAGAAGACAGAAATCTTCATCGCCCTGATGATGGAGGCAGTATGACCTCTGAAACGTTGGTAAACATCGACCAGACTACACAGCGCAACAACCCAGAAGACGGAAATCTTCATACTCATCGCCCTGATGATGGAGGCAGTATGACCTCTGAAACGTTGGTTAACATCGACCAGTCTACACAGCGCAACAACCCAGAAGACAGAAATCTTCATACTCATCGCCCTGATGACGGAGGCAGTATGACCTCTGAAACGTTGGTTAACATCGACCAGACTACACAGCGCAACAACCCAGAAGACAGAAATCTTCTAATTTTACATTATTCTGTGCCTACGTTTTGCTTAAAACAAATTATACCGAAATGATGAAATTGCTAGTGTCGTATGTCACTCATGTTTAATTATTCATATATAAAAATTGCTCATTGTATCTTTAGTTATCTTTAAACAGCAAAACGAAACAGCGGCTAAAATGCACAGTACAGCTGATGTTGCGTTCTAACCCATTCTTATGCCCCTCTTCTTACAAAGTATACAAATTTTAGATTAATTATAGCTTTAAATTATTTACCTCGTGTTGGCTTGTTTGCTATCCGTGGTTAGAACAGGTTCCTTTAAATGCTGAGCGTGGAGCTACCGATTAGGATAGGGTCTTGCCTTCTTCCCAGTCTTTGCGAGTGCATCGTGATGGGAATAAGTAAGGTTCGTTCATGCGCGTGTGACGTGACGTAGGTCGACATCATCTTCCGCCATACAGGCGAATCAACTCCATAAAGGACAGCCCTTTCCTTATTAAATGCATCATTAAAGGGTTTTACGAACAACTGTCGAGATATTTTAATTTTATTGTAGATCGTACAAATTTTAACAGAGACTTTTACATAATAACAAATAGATTTTTGATCTTATCTCATCTTCGCCTGCGTGAAAAAGAAGTTTCATAAACTGATGTTTTAACTTACTTTGATAAAATTAATTCTTCTCGGGCTATCGTTTCATGTGGTTGAAACGCAAAAGAATAAATACCGTTTTGAGAATGATTTTCCTCGCCCTCAGGGTAATTAAGTACCCTGAGGCCGAGGACGAAGATTCCAGAGAAGAACTGAATATACTTTGTCGCCGTGGAAGCTCCAGATGATAGATTACTTTGATAAACGTGAAAAATAAGTTATGGATTTCAGCTTACGTCGATGAACGTTTATTACTATATTAATTAATTACAATATATCATTATGATCAGATATGACGTCATGTGTAACCGAGTTCAGTTTTCGTCCTCTATCAGGTTGCATATTATTTACTCCCACCTCGCTGCGTGATGAGAGTTTTGGTTCGTACCAAATTCTGGCGACTACAGTAGAGGACCTGCTCAACCTACCTACCTCGTAACTTCAGTAAGGGGCAAGCGTGAACAGTGGAGAGAGGGGATGGTTACAGAGTAGGGGTAGGTAATTATCGTGCCACTATTCATTCGCAGTGGAACGCCACCACCATGACATTAAGGATGACTCTTACCCCACCTCCTTTACCATCCCCCAGAGACCTTAAAATCTAATCTAACTTGAGAGGTACATATTGCGTTTAAAGTATTATTTGCATATGTTGCAAATGACTTGCTTTCTGATACGTTAGGAAATGACAATGATGTGCGTACGTCACACCCGCGTATACATTGCGCTGTGCTCTTCGTGAGTTATGCCATTCTGAATTATTTCAGTTGGCCGCACCCCTATCTTGACTCTCGATGTCTGTTCAACACTTGTAGCTGTGCAGTTCCTTTGCGTACATATGGCCAGCCCCTGTTAAGATTGCAGACTGTAGACAATAGTGAATTGTAAATCTGCCAGATGTGTTGGTTAAAATATTGTTCTGATGAATAGAACATTTAAACAGAATTCTAGACAGCAGCTGTCGAAGGCTGCTTTGACGTCAGCGAATGAAGTGTTTAACTGACGTACATCATGCTGTATTGTATCTCGTAACCATAAATAAATAAATAAATAAGAAAGTGAAAGGAAAGAAAACTGTCCTTGAAAGTATTTTACGAGTTCTTGACTGGGTGGTTTATTGGGTTAAAATATGTAATATTTTGATAGATTGGCAGGGATAGACCATTTAACTAACTTCTCGGGTCGCCACCATTAACACCGCATAAAACGAATATCTTATTGGCCTATCTTGATTATTTTTCGAATTTTATTTCTTTTATATGGCCTGAGCTCCGAACATTCGGCCGTGGCTAATCACGGGACTCGGGCGGAAAGTTAAAAACTAAAATCCTGTTAATTTTCAACACCCATCTTCGCTGTCAGATTTTTTTTTTACAGGACGAAATACTTAAAATAGAGACAGCAGGGAAAATTACAATATGTGAACACATTTATTTATTTTAATCCGTCTGATCACAATATTTAAAATTTCTTATAATTAAGATAATAAAATATCATTGATGTTCCATATCGATTGATCGATTTACATTTCGGAACATTTACACAACATGTTTCGGTTTTTATAAAACCATCATCAGGTGTGAACACATGTAAAACGCAATTCTTGTCCTCAAGTTTTCGCTGCTGAAGTTTATGTTTGACTTTGGCTTTCGAGGAAAAAGCTACGCCAAAGGCTGGTTTACTGACGTTTCGGCGAACGGGGTGGGTGCTATCCAATGTGCATACACTTTTGTACATCCACATTACGCTTTGGTGTAATTTAACTATTAAGTTCTTCGCCGACATTTCACTTTTACCTTCAACAAATAAGACATTTTTATTAATTTAATTTGGAAAGTTTATAGTCTAAGAAAGAATGAAAGGGACGTTTGCTCTTATGCCATTATATTTTAGGTCTCTGCTAAAATCAGGGTCCCCGAATTTCATCTTGGTCTCCACGTATTGTTCCTGCGGGTTTTATGACAAAGATTTGCGCCGTATATTCTGGAGTGGTGGATTACAGGCTCTAGTTCCATAATTTTGCGAGAAAAAATATGCCAAAGACAATTTAAGTCAAAATAAAACTACTCCACACCACGGAGTAATGAAGCACTGCGCACTGTACAGTCCACTCCTTCTTTCTATTCTAGGTAACATTCTTCTCTTCTGCGCGTAGGTATGAAATACGACCTTCATTTTAGAATATACCCTACAGTGTGATAGCCTATTCGATATAGCCTTTTAAATATTAGCATATAGAGAACCCACGTTTACGCTGGAAGGGGTGGGGTTAGTATCTTTCTCATTTTATTCATCCCCTCACCCTCCTCCTCACTCTGGGTCTTCCTTCTCTTTCTCTGTAAATTAACCCCATTTTTATGCCAACATTTGGCTGTGGCTGTTAGAGGGTATTTTAAGTCAGATGAAACAGGTGTGTACATTAGCTTATTATGTTTCTCAGCTTCGGTGAGTATTGTCTTATTGGGGATGGAAGTCGACTCTTGTGCAATGAAGAAACGTTTGGAAATATCAATTCGCATTAAAGAATTTTCTACCCCTATGCTTAAGGGTAACTGGCGAATTGTTGAACGCAGCTAGGATTTAAAGTTTTCCAGGAATTTAAGGGTGTTAGGTTAGGTTTAATGTTCACGAAGATGTTGGCTCTGTAGAATTGTTGGACGTTAACTGAGAAATAATATTAAAGTTTGTCTTGAGAAGTTGTGTTCAAATATTTGGGGAAAACAATAACAAATCAAAATGATACTCATGAGGAAGTCAGGAGGAGACTAAATTCCGGAAATGATTAATACTTCTCAGTTCAAAATATTTTGTCTTCCCGTCTGATTTCTTAGAACCTGGAGATTAAAATATACAAAACAATAATTTTGCCTGTTGTTTTGTATGGGTGCGAAACATGGTCTCTCACTCAGAGGGAGGAACACAGATTGCAGGTGTTTGAGAATAGGGTGTTGAGGAGGATATTTGGGCCTAGGAGAGAAGACGATGGGGCATGGAGAAAACTGCATAATGATGAGCTTAAAAATCTGTACTCCTCCCCCAGTATTGTCAGGGTGATTAAGTCGAGAAGAATGAAATGGGCTGGGCATGTAGCGCGCATGGATGGGACAAGAGGTGTGCACCAGGTATTGGTTGGGAAACCTGAGGGGAAGAGACCGCTGGGGAGACCTAGACGTAGATGGGAGGATAATCTCAGGCGGGATCTGTGGGAGATAGGAGTTGAAGGAGACTGGATTTTGTTGGCCCAGGACAGGGTCCGGTGGAGGGCTTTGGTTAACTCGGTGATGAACCTTCGGGTTCGGTAAGCTATCTAGATAGTTATGTTGTTTAAATGTGTCTGAAAGTTTGAGTCAATAAATCGATTAGGCGGGGCTGAACATTGCAGCAAATGATTAAATATGAGATTTATTGGCGTATTCTAGGCGAATTTGACGGCAATGCACGTGTCTTCCATGACAAATTCGAGTTCCGATTATCATAATCTCTTCCTAAAGGTTCAAGTATGAAATTAGTTACACTGAATATCACTTGTTTCTTATGAAGCAGTTGACTCGGTTCGTCCACGACTGTTGCGCGGTGTTGTAAGGGGTTTATTCCCCTAGGAGATCTGTACAGTGGGGCACGGACCCCGAATGCTAATGGTGGAATCAGTAAGAAGCGCCGCGCGGTGTCTGCGTGTGGTATTGCACGTCCGTGACCTTACCTGCAACAGTGGCACAATGCTGCATTTTGATAACTGTGGACCATCGGGTTTACTGCTTTCTGAATTTTATTATCGCAAGCATGCGCAGAGCGGCACGAGTTTATCTGGACAACATGAATTAAACAGCTGTTTACTCTTTCCTTAATTATTATTAGTTCCGGGTGTAGGCGTCTATCAGCCCATCCAGAGTAAATGTCGAGTGGATATGTTTAAAGAGAACGTGTATCCCATAGCTTTGTCCGAAAATATGTGATTCGATAGCGTAAATCTGAATGCCATTAGTGGTACAAGTTCGTAGGTTTCGGACCCCAGAACAGTCCATATGAAACTAACTTCCATCAGTCTCAAGTTCAGAAATTACTGTTTACACATAATAAATCATATGAACCTGAGAAGGTGTGCTTGGCGTTTGTGAGCAATGAATATGTGAGTGAATTCGTGTCTGTAGTTCATTGCTGCGGGATAATTCATTATCAGATCCACAACGAACAACCGTCCCACATCAGCTTTCCGAGATCGTATGCGGTTGGTGAATTAGGGTGTCTGGCAAAAGCCAGAAATACAGTCAAATTTTCGAAGTAAAGTCTATAATAGAATATTTCATGGAGAAGTAACTACCATTTCTTAGAGCGGTTTTTAAATTTGGTTATTAGAGTGAACTGGCTTTCGTAGTGATGACAGTAAAAGTAATGGTTCTTCCAATAACTGTGTGATAACATCGATCTTATAAATTGTATAAAAAGTCCCGCTTTGTAATCTGAAATAAATTATAGACAGGATGCTTGAATTTAATAAATAAATTCATTTACTATTTATCATTTAATAAAATCAGATCTAAAATTACCATTTCATTTTAATCGAATTTGCTCACAGCATTTATAAAGACATAACAATTTGCACAGACCCCCGATAGAACGAAAAGTTAATAAAATCCGAACATCAGGCCGAGATATTCTCATTCCATTTTAATTCGTTTATTTGCGAAGCTGCTAAAGAGCAGAAATCAGAAGGACTTGGAGTTCAGTTGACAGTGTTTGCCTTTTAATTTGTCGTTAACCACTCGTCTCTAGCTGGAAGGGAAAACACATTTTAACGAACAACGTATAAGCTAAATATAGTTATTGAAAATTTTAATTTAGAAATTTTTCCTTTAATACGTCTAGAACAGTAGTAATATACTGATAACAAATATGATCTTTCGATGTTTCGCACAGGGCCCAAGAACGTATGCATTGGAAGATTAGAGGACGCCTTTAGCGTATATGTGAAGCAGATGATGAATTTAATGTTTATTTATCCATAAAATACACAAAAATAATTTTTATAAACATTGAATTATTTAAGCAGGTGATGGACACAGCAGGATTTTCTAAACGTTTTTAAACGTTACTCAAAACTGTATTAACCCGCAAGATCACAATCTATATTTTCACGGCCGTGGAAAACTAAACTCTCGAATGTCCGTAGAAGATTGTCTCTAATACGAAATATTTCTCTTAGAACTGTATGTTTGATGATCTAATCATCAAATAATGGCCCAAAGACCATGATGATGTAGGAAACGATGACAAAATATAAATAAGACGTATCAACTGTTGTATATTAACGTTGATCAGCTTTTTCACTGTGTTTTCGATTATGCCTAAAGAAATTTTGCAAGTGTCACAGGTTTATACATTTTAATTTTTAATGCGCTACTTTAATTTTAATTGCATGCCCAAAATATTAGCTGTGCCTTCTTCAGATATTCATGTAGCGGCACCTCTCAGTGGAGGATAAGCCCTGTGTAAACAGTTTTTATCACCGAATCCTCAGCCTGTAGTAAGTATTAGTGCGAGCGTTTGCAAAATGCTTATTCGCACTTGATTCTCGTTTCTTCTGCTGAGAGGAAATGCATTTCGAATAAGCGCGAAAGAGCAACCACGAGGATGAATTCTACGCGTTGTTGACACTCTGGCTATCCGTTGCTTATTTTATGTATGCATCGCCCACTGCACACGATTCACGGTTCAATCCGTTAGATCGGGTATGAACAGAGCTCGACAAATTACAGCGGTTTCAGAATCTGCGTTGTTTGTGGTGCATTCAGTTTACGTCATTCCAGGCCTGTACGAAATGAGCTGGTCTTAGACAGGATAGGCGAAGGAAAAATCTTACGAGAAGAAGAGATAGGATGGCGGGACACATTCCGAGGCACTCAGGATTGGTTAATTTGGTAATGGAAGGAACAGTTGAAGGGAAGAATTGTAGGGGGGGGGGAGACAAAGATTGGAATATGTGACGCAGATTTTTGAGGATGTGGAAATGAAGAGATTGGCGCAAGATAGGCGAAAATGGAGGACCACATCAAACCAGTCGGAAGACTGATGACAAACAAAAAATTAACCATACGGTGTTTTAAGATTTTATATCCTGGAACCCTTGAGACGTTTCATAATATGCGAGCTTTTTGACAGTGAGGGTTTCGTCGCTTCCAATCTGTCTCCCAAACTTGTGGACCACCGCTTGATTGTTACCCGCTAATGTTCATTCGACATGTCTGCAGCTTCATTTCACATCTAGGGACGGACCCTTATTCCGATTACAGAGGCTGCAAAAACACAGTAGAAGCCGGCGAACACAAGCATTGCACCGTTTCTACAGTCGGGCTGTTACAAAGTAAGCAGGCTTTTTGCCAGACAATGTATAAAGACCACACACATCCCGGTAAAAAAAAAAGAATTAATTTACTTAAACCGGTGAAAGACATTTTGGGTCTAATTAACATTTTTCCAAGACATGTCATTACCAGTATGAATGTATCGAGAGTCAAAATCCTGGTTGGGGGGGGGGGCAGTACTCCTGTTTCTTGTTTGTAAGGTCCTGTGTTCAGATCTAGACACGAGAAAGACTATTCTGAGTGGTGTCGAAAACGTTTTGTGTCTCTCTAAGTAGGCGATGCAGTCAGCAGCTCATATTAGGTCAATGTCATCTATTTCACATTATCTACAACTCAATATCCACTAAGTCGTCCTGTCGTTCGATGCCCAGCAATTGAAAATGTCGTTAAATCGAGTATAATCGTCAGTAGTGTCAGAGCACCGACAGCAGAAGAAATGAGATTAATCCAGTGTCTTTCGTTACTACGGACTAAATTTATCAGCGATGAAGGGACGAGTGTTTTTAAACATAATTTGTTGTCTGCGTCAAGACCAGTGCGTTACGTTAGCGACATTCGCCGGTTTTGTAAGAGCTCTCAGTTTATTTGTGCATTAAGAACCGCTTACATCCCTGAAGCCCAGATTCATCATGTCGCCTTTTCATCAGAATATCCGATTTTTGTAGAAACTTATGTCGTTTGCAGGAGCCCTCAACAGGCAACCAGTAGACCTACTCTTTGTGTTTGGGGTGCAGGGTGCATGCGTACGCGTCGGGGGTGGGATTTATTGACTAAAGATGAAGAAGATTCACGAGCAGGGAGTTTGCCTTCAACACTTCCCGGTGTGTGCATCCTTCGTATTCAGCGCAACATGAGAGACGGTGCCAGGGCTTATCATCTTGAAAATTATGATAAATGAGTTAGTGGTGCCGTATCTTTTAACATAGACAGCAACAGCAGTTTGATGAATGCTTTCAGCACCATCTTCACTCTGAGGAAGGAAACACAAATTGTGTCTTTAAAGGCTTTGCCAGCCAAGTGAGGGAAGATACCGTATTTCATTTTAATGTTTACCGAGGGATTATTCACTTAAAGTAACATTTGTGTTTTGTTAACTGAATATAAACTAGTTATCGGATAATAATTTCATTAAATTGTTTCAGTGGAAGCATTATAACAAAAATAATTTAGGCTTAATTTAAGTCTGTTTATTCATAAAGTTCATTGTCTCGCATGCTGTTTCATCAGAGGTCGCAATGCAACGGAGACGATTTAGAATTTGCAAGATTCTGTTAGACCTTGCAGCCCACTATAAATTAATATGAATCAGGATCTCCAGTTGAAACGAACACGTCTAAAAATAACTACTAGCTTGCCCGACCTTCTGGAACACTCGTACGTGACGTCTGCTAATGAAGGGTTTCTGAAAGATCATCTTATTACTGTAATTAGAGTGGGTAAAAGAAGTGTTGAATGTGTTAACTGAAGTTTAAAGGTAAAGGTCACTGAGGCGTATTTGCGGAGGGGAGGAAACCCTCCACGCATTATTGGTCTCGGAACTACGTGGGGTGAGTTCTTCTGTCGTTCCACGCCTTCAGTACGTGTTGTGGATCTAAGGTTCGGTCTCCACGTGGTGGCGAAGAGGAAAAGAGGCAAGCCTCCTCTGCCATTAATCTAACATTGCTTCTCCAGCCCGAAGTCAGTCAGTTCTCATAGATATGCTTGATATTAAATCATTTAATTAATGTCCGTTTAGTGACAGTAGTTTGAAATATATTTTACACTGCAGTTTCGTCTTACATCCTTCCTCTGTGATTAATTATTTCCAATCACTGCTCTTTGTACCATATATTTTGTTGTCTGACTTCTCTTCACACACCATTTTCATTAGCTGGCGTCTTTACGTACAATTACCGAACATTGTGCCCAAATAGTTAGCATTCCTGCTTCGTATTTAGGAGATCCGGGTCCAAATCTCGGTTCAGACACCGGATATCGCGACAAGGTGCCCGTGATTTTCCTTAGTCCTGCAGGCGAACGCGTGGGCAGACCTTAAATTAGGCTGCAAACGCTTTATTCCGTATTTTGTGCCGATTTATTATTAATTAATCGTTATATCATTCGACAATGCATAGTATGAATCGTTCATAGCGTCGTTAATTATATCGGAAACGTTTTTATTGTAATTTTTGTTGTTGATTATTGAACTATGGTTGGAGTTGCTTTTATTTTTCAATGGAGCAGACATTGGGAGATCAGAAATGAGCAGAAAACTCGAAAGGAAGAGACAGTCTGGGAAACCATAACTAGGTGTATGTAAAGGGATAATATTAAAATGCATATTAAAGAATGGATTCAAATGCCTTAGGATAAGGCCCAGTGGTGTGTTCCCAGAACACCGTAATGCACTTTCGAGTTACTTAAAAAAGCGTAATTTCTTGGCTGACTGAGTGATTATTGGCTTGTTAAGGAGAACGCTATTGTAGGGTGTCAGCTACATTATTCTCTGAGGTAACATCGCTTCGGTCTGTGTACAGACCGTTGTTAAAAATATTTTTGGTGAGTTATATAGATAAGAGCGATCTTTAGATCCGATAACAAGAGCTGAGAAATCTAGTCGTTAACAGAGTTAATTTCACTTATTTTCACTTGAACAGTTCAACACTTAAAACCACAATCGCAAGCCAAGTAAGTTGTTTCCCTAATTAATGAAGTAATTTACTAGAATGCACACATACGAATTGCTTATTCAAACTCTCATTACCACCTACGGCCCCTAAAGTCGTATCGCGAAGGAAGTTGAGCTAAACTTGGTGCCCAATCGAAATTGTTTCAGTGTGAATAAATAAGGTCGAATATAGCCAAAATTCTGTTGATGCCAATAGAAGATGGCTTATAAGAATGGTATGTAATTGTTAGAACACTCGAACAGAAGTAGTCCAGTTGAAACACGCTGACAAATATAAAGAAAGGAAGAAAAACATTTCTTGATTCAATATTACACACGCAGAAATCCACGAAGTAACATAAGAGCGGCCACTCAAAGCACAAGGCAAACAGCGTCAGGAGTTGGAGCAAAGCTGGAAGTGGTTGTCATCCTGTCTTTGAGGTTGCAGATGACTCGGCCCATGCGGGTTGCCTGCCTCCCAGCAAAGACGCGATGAGTGAGCCTATAAGGCTTTTTCGCTCACGATAAAACCTGGATACCCAATTATCCTGTGGGGAAACTGAAAACACATCGCCCCCCCCCCCCCAGCCAGGAATTTGCTATTGGATAGGCCAGTCGAAGCCTTTAAAGAATCGGACATTAAATACTTTAAGAATTATTCCCTCTTTGTTATATTGTTCCTTCCTACAAACATGTGATGTTAATTAACTCTCGAAACACTTGTTTAGAAAGATAATTTATTACATTGCCTCATATTTCTTGGTGAGTTTCCCATTTTTTTCAACATACAAAAGAACAATACATTGCTCGTCAAAACAATCTGCTTGTAATTTATTTCCTTTTAAGTGTGTTCCTTCATTACAAGCGTAATGCACATTTCGTCCTTAATTATATTTTGTCGTAGGCCGAGTAAAACGAAAGAACTCTTGGAAATGTTAATTAACTGACGTGTCTTGTGACACTGAGCGCGTATAGCTGATTCATCGATCAGTTATAGTTTGATGTGAACCGCCACCAGGTTTCTCCGGGGAACTGCCCCTCTAGTCGGAAGTTTGTTCGACAGTCAGTGTCTTTGGGGGTGGGGGCGTGTTCCCAAGTGACTTGAAGTAAAATGCCGGTCTGTTAAACTAAAGGAATGTAGATGGTCGTGTCACAAGGGAGTACAGGTCAGGTTTTATTTTCACAAAGCACGAGCATCGGTCCTATTGTTTACCGGTGCTAAGAAGAACTCGTCTACCTTGGACATACTTGAGAGGTTTTGGAACAGAGAAATAGACGTAAAATGACGAATGAATGCTGCTCAGGCTTCTAAATCTTACGAATCAGAATAAAAGTTGTTAGTGGAACCACGGTTCCGGAGAATTTGACGTAAATACGTCTATACGGAAAGGAAGTTTATATATTGGCTTTATTCTAAATATTTCCTTTATACATGCTTTACAATTGAGATACGTTTGATTAAGACATTGCTTATTCAACTTGAATTAGTTACGCTTAAGATGGGTCTGTGGTAGCTGAATGTAATGTAAAGTAATGTATTTTAATGTAATGTAATGTTTTATAGGTAACAACAATGCCGAGTAAACACGACGTTCCGTAGGTACACTTGTTACACTTTTTCGTTCCCTTTTTCGTTTCCCTTTTTCGTTACACTTTTTTGAAAAATGACCCTTCCTTATAGACGTATTTACGTCAAAAAGTGAACGTATATATAGGACGAAAAGGTTCTGTATATTATAAATATTAAAGTAATGCGAAGATTTCTGTCTTCTGGGTTGTTGCGCTGTATAGTCTGGTCGATGTTTGCCAACGTTTCAGAGGTCATACTGAATCCATCATCAGGGCGATAAAGATTTCTGTCTTCTGAGTTGTTGCGCTGTGTAGTCTGGTCGATGTTTACCAACGTTTCAGAGGTCATACTGCCTCCGTCATCAGGGCGATGAGTATGAAGATTTCTGTCTTCTGGGTTGTTGCGCTGTGTGGTCTGGTCGATGTTTACCAACGTTTCAGAGGTCATACTGCCTCCGTCAGTATGACCGCTGTGAATACCTCAAATCATACATATATAAAGTAATGCGATTTAATCATGAGTTACAGTTCGCAGTACGAATGCGAGCCATTGCAGTAACGACCTCTGAAAGACGAGGGTGTTACTGCAAGGTAAACTGGTTTGGCGAAGGCGTAATGAGGCTACATGACAAACCTCTCACATACGCGCATCGCTCACTTTGTAAGCTCTAAGTCATTCCTCCAGCGGGGCCCGCACATCGCCGCTTACACCATAAACCAAATAGAGCATAAATCCACTCTAGCGTCACTGGCTGACCCAATCAAGCGGCACCCTCGGGTTGTCGGGTGTTTCAAAAGGTTTTCCGCAGTTCAACGCGCATCTATGGCAGCGCCACTGTTTGCTACAGTGCGCCAAATTTAGTAGAATTTATAATAAATAAGGATTGTGTATTAGTAAATTGTCCTTATTTATAACCTTACGTCCCTCGGGTCAATAGAGGAGAAATCGTGAATGTGAATCCAGGTAAAGAAACGGTTGAGAACTCTAAGTAGTTACTCTATTTTGTACAAGTGGTACTTTACTAATATTATCTTCTTATTATACGTATAATACTGACTCGATATAATTCTGTAACCATAAAATTGAGTGAGGCGAACTGAAATCCCACCGAAACACAAATTGCTAACCTGGGAAATGTCGAAATTCAAATTGGAATTGTCTGGTTCATCACGGCCTGCTCAGTTTTCTAGCTTGCAGAGTGATTTAACCACCTTCATGCATATATTAATTAATACCCTATCAGCGGTGAACAGTAATGCCACAGTGGAACAGAATGTTGTATCTCACGTTGCATTTCTTGCTGTTTATTGAGTGTTAACGTGATTGCAATGCATAGTAATGACATCTCGTGGACTCGCCAGTCTACTAATGAATCAGTTCGCTGAATCGATATCGAAATTACGAGACTGTTTTCAAAAACGTTACCCAGTGACGTTCAATGTAATACGAACTGGTATACAGTGATACAAACCACTGCTACAGGGTGTTCGAAAGTGATATAAAAAGACTTCAATCAGACCGCATCCTTGCTGTTGGGGTGCTACAGTAAGAGAAGCGAAACCAGTTTAATTTTGGTTGCTGTAGATTAAGCAGAAAATTGAGGCTAAAATCGGATTTATTCGATTTTCGTTGTTATGAACCATTCTACTAGTTTTATTGTCTTGTAGTTATAATCGCGCATTTCTGTATTTTGAAACTAAACGTTGTCACCCTTAAAATAACTCCTGAATGAGACGACTTTTCCAGGATATCTGGTAGCTAAGATCGTACCCAAAGTGTTGAAAACCTTTTAACTCCGATTACATTGCCTCGAAATAAGAATATTTATTGTGACAGTGCCATTATATATCAGTTTCACTCAGTACAAGTACAGCGCATAGCCAAAACTGATGTAAATTTCGTAAAATGACTGATTTTCTGATATTAATTCATCGCCACGAATTTCCCGAAGTACTAGACTCAGAGGCAGTGTCCTGCTCTCCTAGAATGCTGTATATTTTGTTTCATAAAAATGTGATGTATGGTGGTTCCGTGAACAGATTTCTAAATTCTTTGTTCTTGTAGGCCTTTGTCACATGGCTCGGATCCCTTCAAGTTCCTTCAAATAAACTCAAGGTTTTATTCTTGTAACCATGGAAAAGTTTTTTCTTCTACTCAGCAATTCCCTTTTCTGGTTGCCTTTGCTTGTTTGGATACACGTAAGCTTTCTGTCTTTGTAAAGTATTATAAGTTTCTCAATAGTTTGGAGTCCTCTGCAGAGATCATATTTTTTCAGTATATACAGGTCTTATTAGAATCTTCAAAGTGTTTTCATGAATGAGATTTTCACTATAACGGAATCCCTTACACATATTTCACAAACAAATATGCCACAGGGCCTTCGAACTTCATATATCTAGCCTGAGAACTTGCTAACAAGTGTCATTTCTCTCTGTTCTTAAAAAGAAACACTTTTCATATCGATACAAAACTACACTGTCAAACTATATAACTAAAATACTATTTTCTGATATTTGCTAGTTTAAGACTGGCTTTTACCTAGATTTACTAAATCTACTAACACTTACAGTTTAAAATGTGAGGAACTGTATGTCCCACGGACCACAGTCGAATCGGCTTCTCGATAAACTCATGATGATGGACCATTTCCACGTGCTGTTCTCTGGCAGCTGGCTGGAACGAGAAATAGTTCTGACTACGATTTACTGTGAATTCATCCAGCTAACATTTAGTCATATGATACATAATTTACCAATGAAATTATTGTAAATGTGGTCTAGTGGGAGCTGGGACACCATTTTTGTCGTAAATAGTACCTTATGAAGTCTTTCTCACTGAATATAGTCTTATGCTCGTAATTTATGTGTCTGAATGTACGCTAAAGCCACAACCTCAAGTGTGTATGGAACTCAAAACTAAAGCAAAGACCAAAAGAATTATCTACCTTTGTGATTCTGCTTATAATTCTTTTCCCCACATTTCTCTGACTGGCAGACAGCCAGTCCCAGCTGGTATTTAAATGCCAAAGCGATTTCCTATCATTGCGTTTAGGTTACATTCTTTGAAACCATTTAGTACATAAAGCGATCACTATTCGATTACACTGCTCGATAGTAACATAATTATAATAAATACGCGAGTTCATAATCCTTTGTTTATACAATTTATTTAAATAATTGGAGCAAAAGACAGACTTTTTATTGCTCTAATATCCTCCTATTTACTTGAAGATGAGCATTACGTTATTGGAGAAGTAGTATAACGCAATGCCTGCATGCTGCAACATGTATAGTAACTGTATTTCGGATCTGGCGCAGACTTGGCAACGTGGCTGTTAAAACACGAAAGTTTAGAAGTTCGTCTTTCTGTATGCACAAATTAATTGGTGGTAATTTTCGGAATCGTAAATCTAGAAATGGATGGATTTAAAGGATCTTATTATAATTAATTGAAAATAATGGTAGACATTTTATGAGAATATTAACAACTGCTTTTACGATACTGTTCTGTAACAGTTTCGAGGCACTACTATCGCAGGTCGATCGAATCGTGCTCTCGATGCTAATAAATATGTATCGCCATTCCAGCAACGTGACTGCTACATTACAGTTTACCGCCTACTGAGTCTGCAGTTTGCTAACTAAGTGATTAGAATCTGCGTTAGCAGCGTAACAGTGTGCTAAGACATACAAGACAGACACAAAATAATTTCGAAAATTTTAGAACACGGATCCAAATATTTTTCAGTTTCCTTTTCTCAAATTCCCAGTATATCAGCTACAATACCACAGAAAAATTTAATCAATATATTTATTTATATAAAGTTATATTATAAAGATACCAGATTGGTTCAGACAGAAACGTGTGAACGTAGTTTAACATTTCTACATATTTCACTCTCGCACTAACTGTTGTGTTCTTGTTGAGACAGCGGTAGGATTGTATTTTGCTTTGCGGCGTGTTCTGTATAGGTCAAATAAGTTCATCGCCTAATTATATACCTTACTGGACGTCATCGGTTCCTTCATCTGACAGCACTAAATTTATTTGTGGAGACGGTGTATACGAGGCTAATTGTAATGCTCTTTTCATATGGTTAAAGTGTCCCACGATTCCTTGCAGACTCATAAATACACTGTTGTATCGTCTGTGTAATTACCAACCCCAAATTAGCGAAAGTACAGAACACACAGTGTGATGATTTATTCTCGAATTTCACTTTAAATTCGCAAAATATCAGAATATTCAAATCCAAAATAAATGACTGGGCGGGGAATTTCCTGTGTATTGACCAGATAATATGTATATGAAAAATTCTAGTTAAAAAACCAGAAGGAAAGTTCTAGGCGTATATGGGAAGATAATATTAAAATGGAACTTGTGAGGTCCAGGACTCGATTCATTTAACTCAGGACAGGGATCGGTGGTGGGATTTTGTAAACATGGTAATGAACATTCGGGTTCCATAAGGGGAAGTGGAACATTTATTGACTGACTGAACAACAATTTGGTAGCTACTCGACAATGACCGTGTTCATTGAATCGATAAGACACTATTATTAAGAAATACAAATAGGTTTCCTGTGCGTCTTCACGCCATATTCTCGTACTGCACTTCATCTGTTTGTCCTTTGTCGTTGTAGTACTCTGAATTTTTGTTAGTTTAATTTTTAATTTATATTAGACACAGACGACCTATCTTGAACCTCACATTCCAGATTCCCAGTTCATAATTCCTTCGACAGCACAAATTCAACAGTTGCATGAGACTTAAATCGAAGAAAATATCACCAAAATTAACCCTCTTATGGTGAAGCGACTCATTAAAGAATTCACTAGTCTAAGAACCGCTCGTTAGTGCGTCTGCACGTTATTTGAAGTGAAGGTATTGTAGTCTGTGGCGTATTGAATTCTGTGCAGAAATCACAAACAATCTGCAGGAAGTAATTATTCCCATCTTCTTATGTAGCTGCTTTTCTATCTATTTACTTTTCACCCAGTCCGGAACAGAAATTGCGGGAGGGAAAACTTTGACAAGCACAAAACATTTTTTGACTAGTCCAGCACGTGAGCGAATCCAAGACTCAGACTTCAGTCAGTAAGAGGCCTTTATTTCTCAGCGCTTCTGTTGGCCTAGTAAATGGATCTCATAGCCACTACTGGAACCACATCCGCGTTCGCTCAAGACTCCAGGGACTTTTTTCGACTTACCTTCCCCACCTGAGTAACGGCTGGAACATTTATTTACTCCTGATAGGCTAGTATTTTGTTTTGGTGTTATTGCAGCCGACTTATGCTCGGATAGTTTCTTGTATTAAAAGGAATTTATGTGAGCTATCACGGCGTTAATGTTGCACCAACGGAAGCAGAATATTTCTTTCTATCTTCGTTTGTCCTGTAGTCAGAATAACGAAGATGGAACACGATGAACATATTCAGGTTTAAGCCAGGGGTGGCCAACCCGCGGCCCGCGGGCCGCATGTGGCCCGCCTTGAACATTTTTCCGGCCCGCGAGATTCATCACACTTTTACAAAATATATTTATTTTATAATGGCCAAAGTAGTGAAAACCAATTTATTAAAAAAATACATTATTTGTGCATCCATATATTCAAAAATTATCTGTCGAAATTATGAGAAAAAATTAACTTTGATTTTAAAATAATATTAATATTAATATTAATAATAATATGGGGATATATAATTTTATATGTGGCCCGCGGAGTTATGATGCATTTCCAAAGTGGCCCGAAAGATCATTTGGGTTGGCCACCCCTGGTTTAAGCATTTGTCGAATATCACCGCAGTTACACTGCGCTCTCCTAGTAAAGGAATAATAGGAATGAATAATGAAAAATAATTAGAAGGTGTCCACCAAGCGGTCATCCCTATACAGGCTCATAAAGGAATACCGTTTATGAATGTGTAATGTATATGAAGAGACTAATTCTCAGTGATGACGTTAGGTGGCAGAATGTTGTATTTAATAAACATTAAAAATTGCTTATGAATTCCATTTAAAGGTATGAGAGAAATAATTTAAGGAAGAAATGGGGCAAGCGATGACGTTGAAGTTCTGTGGGCCTTTTCAACTACCATTATGTGATAAGCGGGAATTCTAACAACACCTCAACAAGTTTGCTAGAATTAAATAACAGATAGGCCTAAGATGGCTGTATGCTGAGTTGTAGCACCATGTTGTATGGTAGAAGTTTACCGACGTTTCAGAGGTCCTTACTGCCTCCATCATCAGTGCGATAATCCAGAAGAGAACTACAAATTCAGCATACTTCTAAAGTATTGAATTTTTAAAGTTTATTTTTATGTTTATGCTAATACATATGTTTAATTTACATGTTATAGTATGTGCATTCGAAACATCGCCACGTACCTTATTTCTTTAAGAATCATGTGGAATGAAAACATTTTAAACACTCTGTAACTTGAGATGATAATGTTGCGTCATATTGTGATGATTATAATTGTTTAATTTTAACCGTCTAATCACAATAAAATATTTTATTAAATATTAAAATATTATTACAATTAACATTCAATATTTAAATATTGAATGTTAATTGTAGTAATAATTTTAATAAAATATTTTATTGTGATTAGACGGTTAAAATTAAACAATTCTGTAACTTATTGAATGCACAAGTCACATGAATTTGCGTTACGAACATCATGCTACATTTCGACACACTACTCCATGACGTAAATGCAATGGCATAACGTCACTAGGCCGTCATTTAATGTATTATACGAATCACGTGAAATATTTTAATTCAACTCAACGCGCGCCGGAATTTTATACAGACTGACGTGCAATAACCAATTACACCCTGTTAAATACATATGTAATTGACACCCTGAATCATTTCCACGTGACGGTGTTTTATGCCCTGGTCCATGCTATTTGCAGCGTGTTAAATCAAATACTCGGTACCCTACTCATGCTCAAAAGTTTCCAGTTTTAGTCGGAAGGCTGTCGAATTCCATTTTAGCCAAGTCTCACCTTCAGACAGACGTCCTGATAGCAACAATTTGTGGTAGTATGCATTATTTTACGGCAGAGGCTGTGATGTCGAAATTTCCCGATGGTTTTCACTGCCCACAGTCAATCGCGTAGCCGTGTTTCGTTCTTGCACTATCAGCCAGAGTACTTGTACTAAAAGTGTACACGGTCGTGGTACTGTATCTGAAGGCAGTCTGTGTGTACTCGAGTCCGGTGTGATCGATCAGCCAGCATATCACTAGCGTTGTATGCCTGACGTTTCGTTACATATTTTAATTGACATATTATTTTCAATAAGGGGAATTTTAATCGGAATGCAGACCCTGTAAAAGTTTATTTTATTTAGTGTTCTGTCTGACGGCAGGTCCATATGAACAGGATCCTTCCATCCTTTTCTCGGACTGGGACCTGTTCATATACGTTCTTGGCAGATGATCCAGAAGTGGTTTGCCATTGCCTTCTTCTGTGTGAGTGTGAATGGAGTAATTGTTGGGATGCTACGGAGAAACCGGGGAAGCCCCCGGAGGAAAACTCCGTGTTGCCTAGACCACGGCCTTGCCCAACACAAGTTATAAATTCGGGCACCGCCGGGAATCGAACCCGAGACCCCAGAAAAGTTTATATATAACAAAAATACGTTGGTACAATGACCTTTCTAAAGTCAATAATATTATAAAAAATACGCTGTTATTTTGTTCTTGAGTAGCTTGTTACATGCGAGAAAGGTGATGTCCTGTGTATTCTGAAAAATCTAAGCAGTACTAATTAAGACATCTCAGTGCTAACGCGTGTAATATATACGCGGAAAAGAACTAGTGTGAACCCAGTTTGTAAATATGAACGCTCCCTCTAATTTTAATCATCCCCTCGAAGTGTTTACTGTGATAGTATATTAATATAACTTCCCCAAACAGCGAACTGGATTCATCATTCATAGTCATGCCGCTTACTATATATAACATGCCTCAACAGTTCAAACAACACACACGACTATATTACAAATGAAGTCTCAGACACTGAAAGGTTGTCGCTTTCTGATGTCTGCATTACGTGGATTACAATTGTCTGCCTCGGATTTATTCATCTTGTAGTTCCACATGGAATCTCCTCAAATGAGTCTTGATCTCCATTCCACGTTTCCACGAGTGATGAGAGGGGGGGGGTGTCTTACAGCTTCAAATTTGAGGGATGTTTTAGTTCACACGTTTCATGCTTTTCTTAAGGTAGTTATTGATTTTTGTCATCCAGTCTCCCTCTCTCTCTCTCATACAAGCCCACCTCAGCTCTTGAAGAGATGGATGACTATAAACACTGCTTTTAATGACGTCCATTTTATACCAAGAGATTTAAACTGTACTTGGGACAGTTAAGACAGATTTTAATGTAGTGCTTACGCCATGTGGTTTTATGTAGAGAACAGTCAATGGAGTTTGTGATTTTAAAGTACAGAATAAGGCTGAAAGGCATATTAACAAAGTTGATTTAAAGATATCCGTCTTCTGGGTTATTGCGCTGTGTAGTCTGGTCGATGTTAACCAACGTTTCAGAGGTCATACTGCCTCCGTCATCAGGGCGATGAGTATGAAGAGTTCTGTCTTCTGGGTTGTTGCGCTGTGTAGTCTGGTCGATGTTAGCCAACGTTTCAGAGGTCATACTGCCTCCGTCATCAGGGCGATGAGTATGAAGATTTCTGTCTTCTGGGTTGTTGCGCTGTGTAGTCTGATCGATGTTAACCAACGTTTCAGAGGTCATACTGCCTCCGTCATCAGAGTATGAAGATTTCTGTCTTCTGGGTTGTTGCGCTGTGTAGTCTGGTCGATGTTAACCAACGTTTCAGAGGTCATACTGCCTCCATCATCAGGGCGATGAGTATGAAGATTTCTGTCTTCTGGGTTGTTGCGCTGTGTAGTCTGGTCGATGTTAACCAACGTTTCAGAGGTCATACTGCCTCCGTCATCAGGGCGATCTTCATACTCTGATGACGGAGGCAGTATGACCTCTGAAACGTTGGTAAACATCGACCAGAGTACACAGCGCAACAACCCAGAAGACAGAAATCTTCATACTCTGATGACGGAGGCAGTATGACCTCTGAAACGTTGGTTAACATCGACCAGACTACACAGCTCAAGAACCCAGAAGACAGAAATCTTCATACTCTGATGACGGAGGCAGTATGACCTCTGAAACGTTGGCTAACATCGACCAGACTACACAGCGCAACAACCCAGAAGACAGAAATCTTCATACTCATCGCCCTGATGACGGAGGCAGTATGACCTCTGAAACGTTGGCTAACATCGGCCAGACTACACAGCGCAACAACCCAGAAGACAGAAATCTTCATACTCATCGCCCTGATGACGGAGGCAGTATGACCTCTGAAACGTTGGCTAACATCGGCCAGACTACACAGCGCAACAACCCAGAAGACGGATATATTCATACTCACCGCTGTGAGAACCTCAAGTCTTACAAAGTTGATTTACGTAATAACTTAGATAATATAGTGATTCTGAGTCCGAATGTTCCATGTTTTCTCGTTGTACAGTCTCTGCAATAATGAGAGTCAGCTAACCAATATTTAAACTGTTCTCATGACGACTGGTTATTGTAGAAATACACGAGGTGAAGGTCACGTGAACTTTCTATGTGGAACCATAATCATTAGGCGTTTTCGGCGTCTGATAATGATGCTGTGTAACGAAGTAGCTAACCCCATCGTAGAGAGGAATACTGAACATTTGAATGCCCCTCAGGTGGTTAATAAATTTCTTACTGTAATGGAACCCATGTTCGCTACTAGATCGTGTCATGAACTACTTTAATCCATTTCACAACCTCAAAAATCTCCTCTGTAAGAATAATTTTAAAATTTGTCTCCCGTACACATATAGTTCTCTTCCGTAGAGAGATTCCAACTAAAATGATTTATGCAGGTGTTTACATGTGTGATACATATCCTGCCAATCGTCATTTTCTTTTTTTCGCAGTCCTAATAATGTTCGTTGAATAATATGTATTATGGAGCTCAGTAAAGGCACACGTACACACATACGAAGAGGGAGGTTTCGTCATAATATGTAAGAAACCAAGCAAACATTTGCGTTTATACAACCCAATTGCTAGGCATTCAGCGATCTTCGACATGACTATCAAGTTTAAAGTGTGTTGGTCAATTCGACTAAATGGTGACAAAACGACTAACCATACCTTATAGTTCACACTAAATGGTGCTGAAGGTTACAAAAATTCACTCCGAAAGTCCTGTGCTAAATTTGAGAATGAACGTACAAAAAAAAATTAAAACATGAATGAATGCCTAAATTCGCCAATGAACAAATCACAGAGAGATTCAAGCTGTGCCCGAATTTATAACTTGTGTTGGGCAAGGCCGTGGTCTAGGCAACACGGAGTTTTCCTCCGTGGCATCCCAACAATTACTCCATTCACACACAGAAGAAGGCAATGGCAAACCACTTCTGGATCATCTGCCAAGAACGTATATGAACAGGTCCCAGTCCGAGAAAAGGATGGAAGGATCCTGTTCATATGGACCTGTCGTCAGACAGAACACTAATAATAATAATCTCAGTCCCTGCTATAAGACTAAGGATATGAATTGCTTTTTCAGCACAAAGGCCCGGTTGTTCTGGGCTCAACCCATCCTCATATCAGGTTGAAACTATGAATTCTTTCTCAGGAGGTACGGTGACCGCACTGTGGGTATGATCTTTCACCCGTGCCTAGAGTCAAGCTTAAAATACGCGAAGCTTTGCATTCTCTCGTCTTACAGTCATCCACGCGTCGTTATTTTGCACAGAAATAACTTTTATTCCAATTCCGATGGTTTAGTAGGAGCTCGACAAATGCTCCTAAAAAGAACACAGAAGCAGTTGTATCACTGAAAAGTACAACCTCCAGCATCTATTGTCTGTAATGGCGCTTACATCTAGGCATACGATCCTGCTTATTTTTATTTTCTGGAACGTGAAGCAATCGCCCTATCTGATGGCTGTGCCTGGTACTGGAACCTTTATCACAAATTACTCACACAGTTAACAGAAACGAAAGCGAGAAAATAAAACAAATTGTTTTCTTCACTTTTAAACGTTTTCTTTTATTTCTCTCAGCAAGTGATAAAAAGGTTGTCCTCTTTTAACGGCCGTTAGTGTCTAGTCTGAAGACAACAAAGGGAACTCGGAATTCCAGCTGTAATTGTTCTACGTGGATAGAATTTGTTTGTAAATGCAACTGCTCTCCCTGTGCTGTTGGAGCTTTCTAATTATTAAGATGCAATAACATTTACTTAATTAAAGTCATTTGACAAGTGCCGGGACAGATATCAGTCTGTAAATATACTGAACCAGTACGCGAAAGTAATATCCCAGCTAAGGCGAATGATTGCATGACGAAAAAGGAAAATTTATGTTCAACAGAAGCGTGTTGCTATGTACCCGCACCATCAAGTTCATTAGTCGAAGATATCAGCTCTCACAGTCTTGATAACCAATGGCCTTTGTAGCAAAATACATAAACTACTCAGTCTTGTCAGCTGTCGTTAATCAAAGGTAGCTTATTTTATGAGTTAGTGGGATAATAAAAACAAACAACAAATGATATAAATCATATAATGAAATTCTTCAGAAATACAAGGATAATAAATATGGTTTAATATTCGCTACCTCTGAACTTTGCTAACAAAGTATATTTATGGGTTTCATGTTTCAAAGAACGTGCTGGTATTATTCATGTAAACAGCGTTAAATATTACTCACACGAATTTCGGGCTTCAAAGGAAAAAGCCATTTCGCAGAGCCATCTCAGACAATATAACGATTACATAATGTATTCATTCGTGACCCATACGAACTGTTAATACTTAATACAGCTGTATTTCTGAAATGAAACATGATCTTGAGGGCTCAGAAGTTCAAAATGCGTTATGTTGCGTTCTTGCACGCTGCAGCTGAAGACTATGTCCAGTCTTATAGCGAGTGACCTATATAATACGGCCGTTAAGAATGGAAACAGAACGGAAGATGGAACTTTTTCCCCTTCGTTGTTGTGTTCCCATCACCTCTCTTTGGAAATGGCAAGCCACGTAGCTCACATCAGTAAATGTCATGACATCACCAGTCTCGTTTAAAGGGTATGAAACAGACTTAAGTGTTTGATAGATATTTAAAAAGTACAAAGGTGAAGTGATTTCGCTGCATGATGAACATGACAAGTTTAATTAACATCCTTTAATTGATTTAAAATGTATCGACGCTTTGAATCCAAAGTTCGTTTATATAATAACTCAATACATTACCGCTAAGAAATCACCACGCCTAACCATCATAAAGATAGATACATTAACGCTGTTTAAGGAAATAATCCCTTTTTACACCGAGAATCATACAGAACCCAGAGAACAAAATGCAGAGATACTGACTTGAGGCAGGTTGTACGTTGGCTTTAAAGGTTTAAAGAGGGTAATAATGTACGACTGCATATGGACGTAATACCATAAGCGTGTATTTCCTTGTTAAAACTTTTATATGGAACGAAATGCCCAGCTTAATATATTTTAGAATTCAATTCCATTCTTTTTCCGTGTATTTACAATCATGCTGCTAGATATTCTTTCACTTGTTTCAGAAACATGTGTTCAAATTAACTAGAATGTGGGTGTAATTTAGCGTTCATCTCGCCCCCCCTCTTCTTCCAGTAACGCATTTTAATAGAGCTGTTAGGTAATCCACTTCGCCCTGCTGAAACCAGTCCTCTATGGTCAGCCATGCTTAAAGCCGTTCCAACTGTTGGTTTATTTACCACACGGTTCACATACACCGCCCTTCACAATGCTTGTTACTACGTCCTATCTCATATGCAACCACTTTATGGTTGCAAGACATAAAATGAAGTCATTCTTTGTGAAATTGCAGTGTTTTTTCTTTAAGAGTTTACAAGAAACTAAATACGGAATGGTATTGAGTCCGGAGATAGGGATTAGCTCTATCTAGTGTGCCCAACTCAGTAGGAACCAGAAGACGGAGATAGAGCCCCATCTCCGAAACGTCGTTTTACGTTTTATATGTTATTTACTAGACGATGGATAATATCCAAGAAAACTTTTATTCAAGTATCCATACGTATAGTTGACTGCATTCTGGTATGAGTTTACGGACGTTTCAGAAGTGCTTGTTGCTTCCATTATCAGGGCGACGATACAGGCACCAAGCACCTCTGAAACGTCTGTAAACTTCTGCCAGACTTCAAGGCGCAACAACCCATATTCGACACCGCGAGAACCTCAGATCTCACTTATAAGAATGACTTCAGATGGAATATAAATGGGATTTAGGTAGGTGTTTAGATGCTGAATGGAGGCGATTGAGAGATGTGTTATGTAATGAAATTGTCGTCTGTAATCCTGGAGAACATGAACAGAAACGACAAAAAAGGAAAGGAATTCCTATAAATTTGATCGTCAAGTTTCAACAATTTTATATATTTCGTTACCTGCTTATATTTTTGGCTATTGAAATTGAACCTCAGTACCATTCCTGGATATAATTATGTGCATCTCGCATCTAAAAAATAACCGAGTTTTAGGTCAGAACATTTCAAGTGTCCTGACTCCGAATACAGGAACAACCACATTTACACACAAAACGAAGGGACGGGATTGGATTTATGTCTGTATGTCAAAGTTGCATAGAATGGACGATCATTCTTCTGTTCTTAAGAAAATTCATCTTCAGAGGCCACATTCTTTTATCATCCACTATTAGTTGTATTCATGTTTATGGAAACGAATCTGATTAGTTTAATGGAATAGGAATTACGTGATGACATATGGAAAAACATTATTATTATTATTATTATTATTATTATAAATTGTTGTAAATTTCATTTAACATCTGGCTAAAATGATGTATAAATATTCACGAGAGTGTTATTTCAGTATGAGTAAGTGTGCCCGCCCCATTATCGTACTGACGCCGGATAATTTTTCTGTCTGACGCAGTTCGTCGTCGTATGAATTCCCGCCTTAAATGCACGGAACGTAAAGGAAAAACAATTATGAAAGAGCCTCCTCAGATGATAAATATAAAAGCAAAAAAAAAAAAAAATCCTCGCTTTTGTGAACTCAGAACTCCTTTCATTTTTACTTGCCTTTATATTCTGTAGGAACATAACAGCTGCTTGTTGCTCACGAGTATTAAATGAGAGCGTATATAAGGACAGTACAAAAAAAAAGGCTCGCTCGCGCTGGGTTGTTTATGTTAATAAAACAATTCGCTTTCAAGCATTCTCAGTTGAGCTCGGCTGTTCATGTACTATAATGACTCGGCGGAACCCTTCCCATGGAGCAGCTTCTAAACTCGCCCGTCTTGGATTTCTGGTCTGTCATACGGGGCCCAGAAGACCAAAATCGACATCTTCACTGCTGTGAGAACCTTAAATTTCACCAATCTGTAATTTGTATAGCTTCTGTTCCGAAAATATTATGGTAGTTCAGCTGATCAATAAATTCCCCACTGTCAATGAAATCCGAGATTTAATGACAATTTAATAACACTCCACTGAGCCCTATCGTGAGGCAGCTGAATCCAATCCAAACAATTAACGCAATCATTTAAAGCAGTGGATGTATTAGATGTATAAACACAGAGGGGACTCTCTAAAACAGTGATTAAATGCATAATTACTAGAACAAGAAACCGAGAACAACTGTTGGTATTAAGGTTGTCACGAGTCATCGAATGACCCAACTTATAGACAGCTTGTTGATGACAAACGGGTTACGTAATGAGAGATTATAGCGATATTTGTCACTCTAGTGATCGTCTTGCTCGATCCCCGGGAAGGCAGGATTATTTTTTTGTCGAAACGTCCAGACCGGCTGTGGCCTATCCATTGTCCTACACAGTAGGTGCCGGGATTATTTTCTCAGAAATAAGGATGCTGGATCGTGAATCTGATCACTCACATCTGTCTAGTGCGGAGGTTTAAGAATGTATGGAGCTCTGTCTCCAATACGCTTAGCTAAGCACCTTACCCAAGCTGACATGGCCATGTAACGTTTGCACTCTTGTTATGAGATGTATCGGCTCCAGTGATTACTGCAGCTGTAGATTAGTGCTGCAGTTGAATTCTGAAACTGTCATACTTCACTTAATCCTCTGAAATGAGGCGTGCCTCACGAGTTTAGGACCACTGGCATGCTCTGAACATTATTCTGCATTGCATATTCATGTGATGGTGTATCCCCCAGGGACGGATCACAAGACCTGTTCCAGTCAGACCCTAAGGGGCTATAAGCCATCACTTGATTGTCTGGAGACCACGTGCTGATAGCTCCTGTATGAAGTAGTGATTTGATTCTCTTTCATTGATTAGTGATAAGAATGGTACATTTGGCGAGGAGTAAAACTTATGAAGCTCATTAATATGCAACTTTCCTCCAGCATCCTAGTAATTCATCCCTCTTAGTTCCAAATATTGTCTTCAGCACCCTGTTCTCAAACACCCTCAGCCTACGCCTACGCCTTAATGTCAGTGACGAAGTTTCACACCCATACAAAATTACTGGCAAAATTATACTTTTGTAGATTTTAATCTACGTTTTTAGACATCAGACAAAAAGACAAAAGGTTCTTAACTGAATGGTAGCAAGCTTTACCCGAATTTAATCGGCTTTTAATTTCCGCATGAGTCAAGTTTTGATTTGTTGCTGTCCGTCCCAAATATACGAACTTTGCCACATTTGCCGTAAGTTGTTTAGTATTTGCATTAAATTCATTGTTTTTTAAAATGGCACTGAATCGTTATAAAACTGTTAACATGATTGTGGTAAATGGTGAGGATTTTGAATCCAGTTTTTGGTATGGTCCTACATAGAAGTTCACAGTGATTTTTACATTTCATTTACGCGTAGGCTAATTCTGTTTCATACAAATATAAATGTCAACAGTGATCAGTGCGTTGTGGTTTACTGTGCCGTACCAGGATTAGACCACTGTTGATGGAATCGGATTAAAACTTTAGAGAACAATGAAAATCAAAATTTACTGAAATTTAGGTTTAGATGAGTGTGATTTCTGTACTGTTCTGCGCTTTCCTAATATACCCTTCAAACACATACATATATATGAATACTTAAGCTATTATATCAAGTTGAATATCAATAAATTCGTATAAGTTTCTATGGGGTGAAAGTTAGGTTTATATTTCTATACAGACGTCTCTGAAACAGACCTAAAATAACTGAGCAGGGTAATGTATAAGGTGTTTCCGATTGAGATATACAATTTTTAATGCCTATACTCCCAAAAAAATAAATGTAGTACTAAAATACTGCTTATGATTACCTGCGTGTCTTATGCATAAAAGCCGTTTCCATGGTAAAGCTGTTAAATGATTTATTTTCCTTTGGGCTATCCGTCTAAATTTTTGTACGCATTTCTCAACTCCCTCATTCGTACTGCATTGTCTGATAATCTCATCATCCACTATTTTATCACTGTATTATTATTTTGGACATACTAAAAATAATCTAGGACCCTTATATTACGTTTCAACCTGTCTTTTATTTTCCTTGAGGTCCAAAATTTCTGTTTAACACCCTGTTCTCAAATACCCTAATTGTTTACTCATTGAACGCGAAACAGTTTTTATAACATATAAAACAAAGGGTGCATACAGGTATCTTCCAACTGACTTGTCAAATCGTTTCAAAAACACTTTGATCAGTCGGGCGATAAAATTGGTAGAAATTAATTTCTAATGCTGATGTCGCAAGGGGTTGGTCGCACAGGAACAGAATCGCATTACCATGTCGAGTCCAGGTCTTCTCCCACTTCCGATTCCACACACACCATGCAACATTGACTTATATATAGCCAAATATATTGGTACGAAAATCAATCCGTGGCAATTGCGTTCCGCTACCGCACCCCCTCAGGCCTTTGTCACTTCTCGTAGCCCCTGCAATATCCCGTTAGGCCACACACTAATAGACACGATTTCGCTCTGAGATTCTCCGGAACTGCAATTATTGGGCTGTATTGCGTTTATGCACCTCCTGGTCGAATGCGGCACTCATTTCATTCCCACATTCTGACCAGTTCTCTGGGATGGCCGCGTCACGTTTTAAATTCACGATTTTATATGATTAGAAACAACTGCTGAGAGCAAACGAATGCACCGGATGTAATGAAATTAATCGTCCTCATATCCGACATGACGGAAGTACAACTCTTTCTCTTGTGTGTATATTTCTTCAGGAGAGAACGAGGCTGTATGTTGACAGTCTGCAGGAGTACTGAATAGCAGGTTTCAGAGACACGAAAGCGAACATGGCGACGAGAAGCACTAATCCCTTTCTAAAATATGTATTTTAAGTAGAACGTCATAAGTGATATAATTCATGGTTCATATTAGAGAGAATCCGGATTCGATTCTCGATTCAAAGCTCGGATGTTTTGACGGTTCTTTCATTTTCTTCAGAAGAATTCAGAGGCAAACTTTGTCTAAGTAACAAGTTACATGATACTTGAAAGGAAAAGTAATTCTATACGTGAAGAAGAATTCTGTAGTAAAAAACAAATCAGAGTTGTATTTTCTTCTTTCCTCGGACCAAAAATAGTTTTCCTGTCGAACCCAAGGGCCACTGAACCAATTTCGGCACCATTTTTTTCAATTAACAGTAATAGCCAATTTTTATTATCATTAAAACGGTATTTATTCAGAAATGAAAAAGTACCATACTGTATGCTCAAATATAAATTTTATTTAAGTTACAAATTACCTAGGTTAGATATCATTTTATATTTGCTCCTGCAACATCTTCTGACACAATTTTTACCTTAAAAACGTAACATTTTACTGTAAGATTTTTAAAGTCAATAGAATCTGTGGTACTTAACACTTAAAATGAAAAAAGAGCTGAGAATCGCGGTTATTTAAATTCCTCTGAATAAATAAATTGAACTTGTAGTAAGTAGCAAAACATTAACAGAACATTTCGAGGGCCGGGTTGCAAGTAGTCTCGGGTCAGATGTCGCCCGCGGGCTAGGCCGAGGAGAAAATATATATATATATATATAAAAAAAACGTGATATCAGCAATTAGACATGTGAATAACATGTCTGTTACTGCCATATAGACTTTGGGGCTGAAAATGGAGGTAGTATGTTCCTCCAAAACGTTGCTACCAGAAGACCAAAACTGGTATGTTCACTGACACGAGAATTTCAAATCTCATTTGAGAACAGTATTTTTTCTACTTTTCCATTTTTCTTGCTTAATCCTGGAATAAGGAAATGTTTGAGCGATTTCAAGTTAGTATATTCTTGTTAAGAATGTCTTTGGCAATGTAATTTGGCTGCTTACAGGAAAAGATATTGAATAACAAACGCTCAGACGCAATGTCAGGAGATCGATTTTACTGAAAGCCTTCACAAGTTACTTTACACAACACTAAGTGTCTCGTTATTCGTATGCATAAAAAATGAGGAACGACTAATGAACTATGAAGCTAACGAAGTGTTTCCACATTGCTTTTATGAGCGAGACAGGAGACGTTTTCGTACAAACAGAAAGGGAGATGATAAAATAAATGACAGAGGTGGACAAGGGATTACAGACAGAAATTTCCAGTAATGTTATTTCTGGTCGAACGTTCTTCAGCGTAACGGATTATAGATAATAGCAACCAATCTACGAGGCGCGTCCACAAAGTAAGTTTCCCTGGGGCCGTTTACAGAAACAAAACACAATTTCATGGAAATATTTATTGCAACAGATACAGCAAGTGTCCAGCTATTTTTCAACATATTCGCCACCGGAATTGAGACATTGGTCATACCGTGGGACCAACTTTTGAATACCTGTGTCGTAGAAGTCTGCCGCCTGGGATTGGAACCACTGTGTGACAACCATCTCCGCCTCTCTGTCATTCTCAAAACGCTGACGCTGACCGGACAGGAATTTCTTGAGGTGTAGGAAAAGATGGAAATCACTGGGAGCGAGGTCCGGGCTGTAGGGTGAATGATTAAACACCTCCCAGCTGAACTCCTGCAGGAGACTTGCTGTCCGTCGAGCCGTGTGCGGCCTAGCGTTATCACTGACCGCACTTCACAGTCGGCGGGAGCTGGAATAAGAAACTCCATCTTAAACAGCTGCAACGATGCTACTGTGAGAACGCGGGAAGTACCGTTAGTGCATGCGCCATGCTACGTCATTGCTCTATCACGTATGCACAGTCGCTTCGCTCAATATAAGGTTTGCTAGCTGTGGGACGAGTGGGAAACTTACTTTTGGGACGCGCCTCGTATTAGCCATTTTAAGTGCATCTTTTTCGTATCTTTGGTAAATGGAGTACAAAATGTGATTTACATTTACACTGCATATCATTTTAAGATTATACCATTAAATGTTGCTAAGTATAATATTACTATTTTCTATGAGATAGAAAAGGAATTTTTAAATAATATTTAGAAGAGTTTCGTTCTTCATGGAGTTAACGTGGAACATCGCTTTGGGTATTCTTAGATTGCGCCAGAGCACTGATAATTTCTGTCTATTCCATTTCCTTGCAACTTTATTTGAGCCTTGCGTTTTGTAATTATTCAAGTGGTTTTTGTGGTCCAAGCCATTCTGATTGTAGATGGAGATTTTCCATCCAAATGTAAAGTATTTAAAGCAATTTAACCTCTTAAAAAATAGGGGACACAACAAGAAATAAGGCAAATGAATTATTCAGGTATCTTTATTTCTGTTGATTTAAAGTTAATCCATCAGCTATTTCAAGCAAGTTCATGTAGATTCCGTTTGTCTGTTATAAGTCTGAGATTTTTTTGTTTTTAAAAATATTAATAATTGTAAATAATATTCGCGATGATTTTCTTTTGCGCTTGCATAATCGTATTTTCAGGCGTATTAGTGCAGTTACTGTAAACCCAGTTCCAGAGATGCACTGTAATCTTCTGCTAGAGTGTAACTCATTCAGTTATATTTTGGTGATATATCAGCTACTCATACTCTACTTCGTGGAGAGAAATTATAAAAGATAAATAGGGAGGAATGCAGAAAAAGGAAATTATCATATTTGGGGGTAGCAGTTCGAAACTTGAACTGTCTATCAGAGGTATAAAATTCTCGCGATTTAAGACTAGAGAGGAATATAATATGAGTTAAGAATTTAAATAACTTTCTTTGTGGAAATTTAAAAGGGAACATTGCGCAATCTGTTAAATTATGATAGTAAATTCAGAATGCACTTAGGTTAGACCAGCATAGCAAAAAATTAGACTATTTTGTGGGAGTCAGGTAATATTGAAAACGAATGTGTTAATCGAATTAAAATTCTGTATCTAAATTATATCTTGAGCATCATGCTCTATCATATTAACAGTTTAATTATGTCCACTGAGGCCTATAATTTTTGTAACTTATTTTCATGTAAGGTTTAAATTCTTTTCTGGTTTGTTTGCTTGCTTCTACGAAAATTTCCATAACTTTGGAAACTTCTCGTTACCTGGAAGTTGACATTCGTTAATAAATTCCAAAGATCAAAACCCTATCTGATGATTACTTTTCACTGCTGACCACAGTTTCACGAAACCTGACAAAAACATTGATGTAAAATGTTAAAGTATATTCCATTTTTCAATTACGGCTATAACTTGGATGAGAAACTTGGAAGTAGTTTGTTAAGTATATCAGATTGATGGAAGAACAAGTATTTTTCCCGTAATACATTCAGAAGTCAAGAAGCAAATTAAAAGTGCTAATTTTAAAGTTTGGGAAATTCAGAACGAAAGCCCTTAATAGGAGGCCAATGTTAATTGTGAATTCGTGCGTACATCAAGAAAGTTCCCGTGTTTAAAGTTAAAAGTATTAAGGAAAGTACAAACTCAATGAAAAACAATAAAATTATATTTAAATAAATGCCATGTTTGTGACACAATTAATCTATATACGTCATTAGTTCAAGGAACTTGATAAGTATGCGTTATTAAACTGAGTCTCTTCTTGGATAGTGTTTTCATCACAGTTTAAAAAATCACACAACTATTGATGATTACCATAGCCCTGATGATGGAGGCAGCGAGTACCTTTGAAACGTTGGTAAACGTCTGCCAGACTACACAGCGTAACACCCCAGACAGTCATTTTCAAAATCTTTCCACGAAAACCTGGTATCTCATACAGGGTTTGAGATCAGAATATTCCAGTGGAAAAACCGATTAAGTTGTTCAAATGGTGATGGAAGTGGAAGCAGATTCCAAACACTGCCCGGCTTTTAAACTAAGTCGAAGGGAGAAATCGGAGAACAGACATCAGCTTGGGTACGCATGTGTTAATTGAACACAAATTGTAAAAAGGCAGTAATTCTTTATGTCCAGTGACGCAATAATTTAGAGATCTTATTTTAACTGATGGTCATTATGGTAGTAACGTCCACATGTTCTTATTATAGTAAGTCTTTCAATAATATCGGAAGTCCTCTCTCGTCACATGACGTACATATTTTACAGGCATCTCGACCGAAGAAACGAAACAAATTCTACTCGAAACTATTGTTTCTTATAAGAACAAGTATTATTTCCCTTTTATTTGAACAACTTGTGTAATTTGTGAAGTATGATCTTTCCCCTGGAGTATGAAACATACACAAAAGATGAGAACAGCTCGCATTAATGGGAACACATTCATCCAAGAATCCATCCATCCTTCAATTCCTTTTCCTCTAGGGGTTTTGTTTAAAAAAAGAATTGGAAAAAGATATTCAGAAGTTGTTTGAAACTCTGAAAAAATATTCCTGGAGCTGTGGGCGATCTTATATTTCGTTTCTTCAGTTACCACTCACGTATTTGACCACGCTGGACACATAAATTGAAAGATTCAAAGAATTTGGCAGAGGTTAACTTTCGCCTCACCCTCCACCGTTCCTTTCTGTCGTATTTCTTGTGAACTTCTCTTTTTGAAAGGCGTAGAAGTTTTTTTTTCTCACATGACACTCGCCGTGATATAGTTTTGTTTCACACGTAAAAGTTGGCGATGTTCGGAATTAAAAGGCGCCGACATCTTCACCGCCCACGTATTGATTTCGAAGACATAATTCTCAACACCCTCAGAGGGCTGTCCCCCGAACGGCTTGTTCTGCAGCATACAAACTGCTCAGTTAGCCGAGTCCCCACATACAATCATACTTTTGCTGCAGCGTTCATTTATCTGCCTTCCGGACAGATTTGTGGTTTTTCGTGATGCTTTCTACCGTACCGGTTTAATGGAACGTTTTATAGTTCCTTTATATTCTGGTTGTGTGCAAGACAAAATGGTCTATCGGTTTTGAGATATATACGAGTTCTGCTTTTGTTTAAGGTAACATGATTTGAAGATTTCTGGCTTCTGGGTTGTTGCGCCGTGTAGTCTGGTCGATACTAACCAACGTTTCAGAGGTCATACAGCCTCCGTCATCAGGGTGATGAATTCATCGGACGGAGGCAGTATGACCTCTGAAACGTTGGTTAGCATCGACCAGACTACACGGCGCAACAACCCAGAAGCCAGAACACTTCATACTCTGATGACGGAGGCAGTATGACCTCTGAAACGTTGGTTAACATCGACCAGACTACACAGCCCAACAACCCAGAAGACAGAAATCTTCATACTCTGATGACGGAGGCAGTATGACCTCTGAAACGTTGGTTAACATCGACCAGACTACACAGCGCAACAACCCAGAAGACAGAAATCTTCATCACCCTGATGACGGAGGCAGTATAACCTCTGAAACGTTGGTAAACATCGACCAGACTACACAGCGCAACAACCCAGAAGACAGAAATCTTCATACTCATCCCCCTGATGACGGAGGCAGTATGACCTCCGAAACGTTGGTAACCATCTACCATATTACACAGCGCAACAACCCAGAAGACAGAAATCTTCATACTCATCGCCCTGATGACGGAGGCAGTAGGACCTCTGAAACGTTGGTAAACATCGACCAGACTACACAGCGCAACAACCCAGAAGACAGAAATCTTCATACTCATCGCCCTGATGACGGAGGCAGTAGGACCTCTGAAACGTTGGTTAACATCGACCAGACTACACAGCCCAACAACCCAGAAGACAGAAATCTTCATACTCTGATGACGGAGGCAGTATGACCTCTGAAACGTTGGTTAACATCGACCAGACTACACAGCGCAACAACCCAGAAGACAGAAATCTTCATCACCCTGATGACGGAGGCAGTATAACCTCTGAAACGTTGGTAAACATCGACCAGACTACACAGCGCAACAACCCAGAAGACAGAAATCTTCATACTCATCGCCCTGATGACGGAGGCAGTATGACCTCCGAAACGTTGGTAACCATCTACCATATTACACAGCGCAACAACCCAGAAGACAGAAATCTTCATACTCATCGCCCTGATGACGGAGGCAGTATGACCTCCGAAACGTTGGTAACCATCTACCATATTACACGGCGCAACAACCCAGAAGACAGAAATCTTCATACTCATCGCTGTGAAAACCTCAAATCTTACGTAACATGATCTACGAGTATTTAGATTGTCTTCTTGTGATATGTGGTGTCCTGGGTAACATCCTGTCAGAAATTGTGTATTAGAAATCACGAAATCATCTTCAGATATCAACATTTTAACCAAATTCATGTTCTTTCAACTCTCCCTTCTCCAGCAAGGAAGCGGTAGCAACGTTATGTTAAGCTGAGTTACCAGGCTGTACTAACGTCGACCTTACAATAGTTCCCGCTCAGTCACTCTGAATTCGACAGCCGCGTGGCGGCAAAGGGACGGCCAGGTGAAGACATAGCGTGGGGTTTAGCACAAGAAAAGAAACTTTTCCTTGAAGTAGTGGTTGAAGTGGAATCTTCACTCATAGTTCACTTACAATTTGCAATTTGGAAAAGACTGTTGTAAACGATTGGCGCTATCAATTGACATAGTAGCATGCTTTACGGAAACGTTGAGAATTATGCATTTCATATTTGTTATTGTTCCTCTGACTTGGAAAAGATGAGAGATCAATAAGCGAGAAAGGAATAATACACACAAGGCAATGAACAGAAGGAAGAAAGGCGATAAGGGATGAAATTAAATACTCGAACTCCTAACTTTTTTTACTTCCGATGTAAAGTTTAATTCATCCGAAGGCTCACTCTTCGTAGGTTACTGGAGAGGTTATGCCCTCATACGATCGAACTTCAATCTATTCACCCCGGGTTTTGTCTGTTTAGTGTCCCCTCTCAACTCTAGTCACGTGATTACCCATAATGCCAAACGAGCGACAGTTTGTCAGAGTTACGTGCATGAATTGAGACAAATGGGCCTAGTTAAAGACAGCAGACTCACCGCTGTCAACGTCGGCGAAAGGTGTGCTGCAATACGAGAGACGTCGACAGAAACAGTTTATTTTTTATTGCTGTTATAGGAACGTATTAAACGAATTCGGTGAAACGGTAAGCTATTGTTAAAGTTGTATAAAATGAAACTGTTTTTTTTTTTACAGAATTTACAGTTCATTTGCACTCTTGATGAAATCCAATTTGCTAACAAATAGTGTTTTATTAAGTCTGCTTAAAGTACACATGAAACACTCTCGCAAGGGTGAGGAGCAAATGGCAAGGAGCCTACCTCCAACTTGATTTTAATAACTTTATAACAATTTAGTATCCCAGAGAACGTCGAGGTTT
Organism: Zootermopsis nevadensis; assembly: GCF_977971745.1. Taxonomy (NCBI): domain Eukaryota; kingdom Metazoa; phylum Arthropoda; class Insecta; order Blattodea; family Termopsidae; genus Zootermopsis; species Zootermopsis nevadensis. The sequence continues at coordinate 4,591,028 of NW_028259143.1, forward strand.
TTTTATCGTTACGAAAGCTGCTTCAAGTGAAGTGTACGAAGTCTGCTCGAGAGAATGCAATGGCAGTTTGTTAATACTAAAGTAGAAAACATTTTTACGATATTTTAATATAAATTCTTCCATCAATTAAATATAAACTTACGAAATATGAAATTTCTTTCGTTTCATTTTAGGTTGTATTAAAAAAGGACTTATGTCAGACTCGTACGTGTTTGTCCACAACTTGTATGTTCTGTATGAGTGAGTAAATATTAATACTACACAAATTCAGATTATTTCTGATTTATTACCTTTCTCCTGCCGAAATACCAATTGCGCCATATCCAGCACAAGATTATATGTTATGCTAATAGAGTTATTTTATTATGATAATTTTCATTATGAAATAACAATAGCCAGCCACTTCGTTTCTATTACAAGTGAACTGTTGCCAGGTAGTACAGATGGTCATGCCATTTGGTAAATATTTCGTGTTATATTTCATTAAATTCAAATTATGACATTCCTCGTATATGCTAGTACTGACAAAAATTACTAAATAGTTGATTATATTGGCCACAGTCCTCACTGAGATCGTCGATAAATTCCACGTCTTTTATGGACCCAAAATATCATTACCATATTCACCAGACACTGACACTGGTCCTGAGCCAGATGAATCCAGTCCAAACCGTCTCACCTCATCTCCTTAACCTCTTTTTTTAATACAATTCCATGTATGCCCAGATCTTCCGAGTGGTCTTTTCTCTCCAGACTTACCAAATAAAATTGTGTACGTATTATCGACTCCCCTATGCGCGCTACACATATCCTGTCAGTCTAGTCGTCTTTGATTTGTTATCCCAATAATAATTTATGAACGGTAAACGTTTCGGAGCTCCTCATGCAATTTTATACGCCCTCTTGTGTAACTTAATCTCTCATAGGTTCAAATATTCTCCACAGCAAATTCTGTTTATATTATTCTCTTAATGTAACGGACCAAGTTCAATCATAAATGTTTCCAAATGTATTTGTATTTACGTTTGTTCTTTGGCGAGAATATAGTATATTATTTTTGAAATGTATTAAAATTACCCCTTTTAAAATATCAATCCAGCTGATTTAAGGGCTTTGTATGCTGTAGGGTTTTAGTACGAGGCCACAAATATCTTTCTTTGTTTCTAGGAACATTGCAGAGATGGAATGGCCGTACCTTCAGCTCTAGAATTACTTGATCGCCTGCGAATTTATCATCTCGATGGAGCAACAAACAAGTCGTTTGACACCATGTCACCAGAGGAACTCATGCAGTACAGGTAAAGTCAAATGGCACGATACATTTTGCTTATGCTATACCACGAGCTAGTTTCTCTCTCAGTAAAGGTGTAAATTTTATGAGAGAGATGAAAATGTATCCAAAATTTATTCATAAAACCTAAAGTACGCAGACCACTTACGACACGAACAATACATCTCAAATAAATATTTAGGATGTAGAATGGGTTGGGTCTACTAGCGGGTTCTAGTAAATACCATAGTAAATATTTGGGTTTAATAAAAGATTAATATATTTTATTATCTGACCGACTATTAGCTTCTCAATACATTATAATCTCTGTGAACTTATTCTTCAGTAAACTCATAGCTCAGTTTTCTGAGTAACTCTGTTTTGACAATGAGGTCGATTGAGTCTTGTTTTTACTCCAGATTCTTGTACTAAAACGCCACGAAAATTGCTTTAAATTGCAAACCAGGTCTGTCTCACTCTCCTCCCTGACTGCACACTAGACGAAGACATTGCCTTGCAGTCAGGTAGCCCCACACGACGGCTTCAATTAATCTACCATCAACCGTTTCTTCAGCATGTCCTTTTTCTTAACTCGGAAATTTGTTTTCCGTGCTGAAGAATGTTTGATTCAGTGTCGTTATCGGAGTTTGGTTCTGTTTGATCTCTCAGCTGGTTCTAAGGTTCTTCTTGCCAGTTTTAGGAAGCAATGTCGATGAACGAAGATGTGAGATTAGGTTTCCCCTGAAGAAATACAGGATTCTGCTTCAGACTTTGATGAAGCATGTTCATGCTGTAGTTAGTAGAGAAGTGAGAGGTTAATTTGAATAACACTGTTAGGATAGAACTCTATCTAGTTGGACGCAAAGACAAAGCGTTGAAACCTTGATTGTTTCCATGGACAGAGACGAAACAATTCACATTGCTGGGCAATGCAAACCGAGAGGAGCTTCTCCTCCCAGCTTGTTATTCCCCTAATTACAAGCCTAATAAGTATGTTACCCTGTTTGTTACTAACACGCGTGTAAAATTATCTGCCAGGCTTATCTTCATATGCTCAGAATATAGTAAGTCTGGTAGGAAGGGTAGTAGCTATAATACTACTTCCTATGACCAAAATACCGTGTATTCATTTCTAACAATGTCGTTCATTCACCTTCTTAAAAAGGTAATCCGCTACAGAATTGATCCTAATGGTCGTAATTATTACCCATTATCCGTATTCTTCTTTAGAAGAGATACGGAGGCAGAAAGGAAAGGAAGTAGTACATCTAGCCTCTAAGAGAATATTACGAATTGTACGGACGACAATAGCATCATGCCTGTTGTTCTGTAGGCCTGCTCCTTCCGGATGAGAAGGCAGGGAAGTGCCTCGTACCGTCATGTATTCCCGAGCCATGTTGCAGTACGAAATTCAGCAAAAATCCACCCAGTAATGCTGTTTTCAAACATTTTGTCACATTCCTACCATACGGAATAGCACAAAAGTTAGGAAACACTTGAATGAATAAGTATTTCCCTGAAAATGTTCACGAAATTTATAATTACTTTCCAAGACTGTCCTTAGAAAAAATATCTTTACAGTACCTTCACGATTAATCGGTTAACACAGTATTATAAACTGTGGATGGAGGGGTCACGTCTGATTACAAATGTACAGACGTAGTGGACCAGTAGCCATCATTTTCGGGGTATATTTATTTGGTAATGGTGACTGTGAATTTTCTAAAGTATGGGACAAGAGGTGTACACGCGGTATTGGTTGGGAAGCCTGAGGGGAAGAGACCGCTGGGGAGACCTAGACGTAGATGGGAGGATAATCTCAGGCGGGATCTGTGGGAGATAGGAGTTGAAGGAGACTGGATTTTGTTGGCCCAGGACAGGGTCCGGTGGAGGGCTTTGGTTAATTCGGTGATGAACCTTCGGGTTCGGTAAGCCATCTAGTTAGTTAGTTAGATAGTTAGTTATTAAACGAAAACTGATTTATTATTTATTCGTAAATGTGGTTTGTTCTGTGTACACTCTGTAGATAACCAAGATACGAAGGTCGTCTTTGTGAACAAATTGACCGACGTCACTTGTAAAGGTATTGCCGTGTCCGAGATGCAGCTGAATCAGACCGTCTGCCGTTCTGTCTCTGTCTATGGGTGCTGAACTCTGTTGCCTGTTCCCGGTTACTCGCTAATCACATTTCGTTGTCTGTATCCAGGCTTGATGCCCCTCCCCTCTTTTAGCATCAGGGCATTAGGGCTTCTCGTAACCATCCCTTAACTATAACTTTGTTCGTTCTGCGATGACAAATTCTGACAGCTTCTCACGTCCAATTCTGCTGCAAACTCGGATGTGATAAATTAGATGAGCAAGGGCGGACACACGCCCATGTAGTCCCTAATGCAGTCAGAGGCGGACTGGTACGTATTGCCGCGAGAGATGAATGACTTGAGAAACCCTCGGATAAACTTAAGACCATTCATTGTTAACCTGGTTAGAACGCTGGCCTTGTAATCCTGGGGTCTCGGGTTCGATTCCCGGCGGTGCCCGAATTTATAACTTGTGTTGGACAAGGCCGTGGTCTAGGTAACACGGAGTTTTCCTCCGGGGGCTTCTCCGGTTTCTCCGTGGTATCCCAACAATTACTCCATTCACACACAGAAGAAGGCAATGGCAAACCACTTCTGGATCATCTGCCAAGAACGTATATGAACAGGTCCCAGTCCGAGAAAAGGATGGAAGGATCCTGTTCATATGGACCTGTCGTCAGACAGAACACTAAATAATAATAAGATGAGGTGGTCCAGCGGTTAGAACGCTGGCCTTGTAATCCTGGGGTCTCGGGTTGGATTCCCGGCGGTGCCCGACTTTATAACTTGTGTTGGGCAAGGCGTGGTCTAGGCAACACGGAGTTTTCTTCAGGGGGCTTCCCCGGTTTATCCGTGGCATCCATTCACACACAGAAGAAGGCAATGGCAAACCACTTCTGGATCATCTGCCAAGAACGTATATGAACAGGTCCCAGTCCGAGAAAAGGATGGAAGGATCCTGTTCATATGGACCTGTCGTCAGACAGAACACTAAATAATAATAAGATGAGGTGGTCTAGCGGTTAGAACGCTGGCCTTGTAATCCTGGGGGTCTCGGGTTCGGTTCCCGGCGGTGCCCGAATTTATAACTTGTGTTGGGCAAGGCCGTGGTCTAGGCAACACGGAGTTTTCCTTCGGGGGCTTCCCCGGTTTCTCCGTGGCATCCCAACAATTACTCCATTCACACACAGAAGAAGGCAATGGCAAACCACTTCTGGATCATCTGCCAAGAACGTATATGAACAGGTCCCAGTCCGAGAAAAGGATTGAAGGATCTTGTTCATATGGTCCTGTCGTCAGACAGAACACTAAATAAATAATAATAAATAAACTTAAGACCATTCATTGTTAACCTGGGTGTTTGGTAATTGAACCTCGAGCTTAAAACGGGAAGCCTTTACTGCATCACACATAAGTTGCTTAATTTTACTGTATTTCATTTAAAGACTCCACATCAAAGAATGCGTTGTTTCGGTGTCTACAGTTTTAGTGAAGCAAAATTTAATATTTCTTTTGTTCTATATCCTGAACATAACAAGCATGAAGTAATTTGTGTGCATACTTTGACGTGAGCAAAGCAACAGATTGCAGATCCTTTACCTAAGCCTCTGTTGCCTTCTGCAACATAGAACCTACATGGTTAACTTAGTGGCTAGAATCCTCTTTTCAGAATCAGCTCCTTTGCGTTCAGTTCCCTATTTACGTTGCAATTAAATCCAGATGCGTGTTTAAAACATTTGTAGAAGTAAACAGGATTGTATATAAGTCAAACCGGTGATAAATTCATCGACATTCCGACACTTTCGGGGCAGTATCATGCAAACTCGTCACCAAGGATTCCCTGATGCTGTATTTATCAGATCCCTATTTCCAAACATCCACAGACTACACCACACCCGACCTCAAATTGGGTTAGCCCATCGGTGAAATCTGACCAGTAAGTGTGCCTGAATGTGTAGAGAATGATTTCCAACCCTGGATACGAGTGCATTTCACTGAAACGCGAGTAGCATCCACATTGTGGAAAGTGTAAGAGTGTTTTAACGTAATGATTTATCGATTTTGTGTTGTTTGAAACCTAAAGGAAGAGACGTGGGTGTAGTTGGGACAATAATACTAAAACGGATCTATGTGGCTTAGAATGTGGACCAGTATCACGTTATTCTGAACACGACAATTAACCTTTAAATTCCACGCAAAGAGGGGAATTTTCTCAGATCTTTAGATAATATTTAAGAATTCAGTCCCTTCCCAACTTCTCTATTGCAAAGGTAAAATAGTTACGGATTTTTAAAAGAAAGAATAAATGTTTAATCTGATAATCATTTGAAACTCGTAGCTCCACGAATTCTTAATTTTGTTACTTGATAGATACGTCGATACCAATTGAGGCTGAGTGTGCTTCATGGTCTGTGACAAGGAAAGAAGTTATTTTATTCCAAACTCCTGGTGTCAAAACCCATTACACATGCTTTAATAATATGTGTTTATGAATAATACTCTTTGTAAGAGTAAACTATACATTTCGAACACCTCATTATTTTGCATACTTCCGATACCTAAGGCTCAGGCCATTGGCTAGCAGAGCCTGGGGAAGATTTTTAACATATAACTTCGCCTTTAATCTTCCCTACTAACTTCCTGAGGCCTGCAGACATAAACCGTGGCTTCTGTTCGTACTAAACTTTTCTACACTCCATTAAATGGACTGGATCATTAGGGAAAACGCTGCAAATTCACCTTTGACCGCTTTCGGGCTAATGGGCGAGATTCCTATAACCTCAAACTCGCGATAATAAACGAATGTAATTACTCATAACATGCAAGGGCAGAAATTACGAACATGAAGTGTGAAAAGTGGGATGAAAATTACTGGCTTCCTTTGTAACGCTCCGAGTACACCCTGTCAGGAAAATCAATTCACGATTTGTAATTTAAATTACAACAAGATTAGTATTTATCCTTCAAGTTAACGTTGTAGTTATTAATTTTTTAGTTTTAATGGACTGTTACTAAACTTAATAAAACTTAAGATGGTAAAGTTGCGTCATATTGTGATATAATAAGTATATATTAAATCTTGTCCGTCTAATCACAATAATTCTTATTAAATATTAAAATATTACAATAATTAACATTTAAAATATTTAAAATATTAAATTATGTTCTTTATCGAAATATTCGATTTACATTAGACCATCATTTTTCATGTTTCACGACATGTTTCAGTTCCTAAAAGAACCATCCTCAGGTGTATATAATTATATAAAGCTTCAAAACGATAAATAATTCAAATACAATTTTCATACATTATGCTAGCGTGCATTTTTATTAGATTTTTACCAGATATCAAACGATAGCATAATGTATGAAAATTGTATTTGAATTATTTATCGTTTTGAAGCTTTATATAATTATATACACCTGAGGATGGTTCTTTTAGGAACTGAAACATGTCGTGAAACATAAAAAATGATGGTCTAATGTAAATCGAATATTTCGATAAAGAACATCATTTAATATTTTAAATGTTAATTATTACAATATTTTAATATTTAATAAGAATTTATTGTGATTAGACGGACAAGATTTAATATATACTTAATAAAACTTATTGCCATCACTGCACATAAAATTCACGAACAATTAAACAACTTCATTTCGTTCACTGAATACCTTGTCCACCTATGCCCTGTGGATTTTACGAACGTTTATAATACCGTTACAAATTAAACATACGGTTTATCTAAAGACAGATACAGTCGAGTGGAATATCTCTTTCGAACGAGAATATACATGTGTATATTCTTTTGCGGTTAGGGAATTGTATGCAACAGGACACGTTTAAATTCGCGTTAAAAATGTACGTACGTAGTGATTTTGTGGTGTTCGATATTCGATCTGCATTTGATTATCGTATACCAGGCGATAATAGAATTGATGTCTGATTTTCTCTGTATAGGTCAGCTGGTTGTCAGAGGACTCTTCATCTGCCTCTATTTCCCCTACAGTGTGGGTTACTGCCGACATCTTACTTTCATCTTAACGGGTTGTGGACTATAGTGCAGATTTCTGCTGCATTTGGTGGAAAGTTCCCATGTACGTGGTTCGTACGTGTCATTCGGTTTCCGCTCGCTGGCTTAAAGGCGAGTGACAAAGCAGGGGTCCGATACTGCGTGATTAACGACGCCCCGTTCGGTTCTATGTAGCTAGGGGTGTCAAACGCCAGATTGATGGAATTCGTATCCCAAGGGTAACGAACAAATTGCACGAAAATAAAATGACGCATTTGTCTTGGAAACGAGCTCACTGTTACAAGTCTCGTCGCATCTGAAACGTACAGGTTCGATCCTCTTCAGTAATACACTTACCATTCTTTATTGTTACAGCGAAATGTCCCAGGCGTTAACTAGCTTTGTTAAATCGACTTCACTCCTAATTCGATAATTATTATATTGTATATCAAATCTAAAACTTCTTGACGATGGTGAAGAGTCAATTGAATAAAAATTTACTTGGATATTATCCATCGTCTAGTAATAAAACGTAAAAACGACGTTTCGGAGATGAGACTCTATCTCCGTCTTCAGGTTCCTACTCAGTTGGGCCCACTAGATAGAGCTAATCCCTATCTCCGGAGATAGGAACCTGAAGACGGAGATAGAGTCTCATCTCCGAAACGTCGTTTTTACGTTTTATTACTAGACGATGGATAATATCCAAGTAAATTTTTATTCAATTATTATATTGATTTAGAAATCGATTATAAATGAAACTTTTTATTCTGGTGTAACTACAAATTATTACGCTTAATATATTATTATAGTAACATTATACAAAAAGTTTAATGCATTTAAATGTTGTGAAGTTGAATTTGAAAGACTTTTCAGTCGACACAGATATTTTTACCGTGTGAAGTATTTAGTGTTTCTGATATAAACAACCCATGAAAAATGGTGCACAAAGCTCGAATCGAAAGAGAATAAATCTATTGGGAGACAGACGTAGGGGTCTAATGATAATAAAATAACTCAGAATAGGGTTAATTTTGCAGGTTTTGTTAATAGGGTAATGAACTTTCGGTTGATACATCGCTAAATAAAGTGCAAACCGACCCATCACTCACACTCAATTGCTGATCTTTTGAGAGTGAGAGAGAGGGAGACACCTTGTGTTCTAATTTTGGGGCACAGTTTTGACATCCGTGTTTGGCTGCCGGGGAGGTGCTGTGGACGTATCCTCCCTCTCGAGGTGACAAGGCTGGCGACATCCAGTAGATTGTGTGGTCACTTGCAATCAACTGCGAACAACCCTGCAGACCTACCCCCCCCCCCCCCCCCACTCACACACACTTTCCCCCATGCTCGTACTCCGATTCACCACTTATTGTCTTTAAAACTGCCATATCGACCGCCTGGCGAACACCTGCAACTGACGAGATTTCAAATTTCAAACCTGTCCCGGCGCATACAATCTGATCCAAAAATTAATAGAATTCCTGTGGGAATTATGGGAATCAGCCCAGAGCAAAACACGCTCCTGTTATATTCGTGTGCTTCAGTGTAATTAAATTAGCGTAAACATTTTGGGAAGTTTGTCTTCATAGAATACTGCCTTCGCTTAGTATTTGTGTGAATATTCCCAAGTCATAAGGTTTTCTTGGCCAGAAAATTAAGTTTGTTTTGAACATGTCTCCGTGTTAGTAAATGCTTATGAATGAAATTACCTACAACCACCTTATGAATATTATTCGAAAACATTAATAAAAATATATATTCCAGTTGCAGTCAAAGAGAGTGCAGCGTTCTGAATTTTACTGATCGCAATTTACGATAACATGCAGGAAACTTGGCTTAAGCTTGCAAAGATTTATATTGTCGTATTTACAATATAGCTATTGAGACGACTGTAAAAATATCATTTAGACAACAGGCGGCTATAATTCATCCCAAACTTATAAACTGAAATCACAACCCAATCTTAATACGTGCTCCATTTGTTACTTTGCTGTGAATAATTGGTTTAAACTATCATAGACAAGGCGCCGGGCGTATTCATGCGTAACTCGTATTCTTTTCCAGAGTTTCTCCTTGTCAACATGTACCCAGTTTTATAGAAATGCCACATTTGCAATGACGGGCGGGGGGGGGGATTTACGTATTCTTCGCTAAATAACAGTACCGTGACTGTGTCTTCATATTTATTTCTCCAAGTGGCTAAAATTTTTATTTGATAATCCCATATTAAACGACAAATGCACAGAATATATTCGGCCCAGTTGCAAGTCCTGCAGAACCACATTTTACACGCGAGGTCCCCGAATGATAATTCAGGACTTAGTTGCCTGTTGGAATTTCATTAATTAAGTCTGCGTAACCCATCACAATTAACTTGACGCTCGATAACTTGATTATCTCAGATTAGTGTTGGGTGGCAGACAGGAGTCTGTGTCCACATTTATAAGCAAATGTGGCCACAGATGTAACACGGGACAGAAAGACAGGCAGAGACGTGGAAGCCTGAAAAGCCAAAGACACATTAGAGCACTTTAACGTTCCCTTCCCATCCCTTCCCGTCACAGTTCATATTGTAACGGCCTCATTCATGCTAATTAGAACCGCACCCATCCAAAAATAGACAAAGGACAGGGGTGCCCTCCCTTGGTCTTGGAAGTTGTGCAAGTAGAGCTCAGGTCATTAGGTCATTACGTATGAGTGCAGTAATTAGAGTCTGGAGTGCAGCACGGGACATGGTTTGTCTAGCTGTCAGTTGTCTTCGCTCGAATTTAAGTTCACAGATATTTTGACTAAATCACGTTTCGTTCACAAAAGCTAAAACGGCAGCATTATTGTAATCAGAAAACTTAGGTTTATACATGAACGAAATACCTTTTGCTTATGCGTAAGCAGCTCACCATAAAGCAGTATGGGAGAGTGGAGGTTAAGCTCGACTTATTCTTAAGCTCTTTGTGGAGGTAAGCTGTTAGATTCATGCTTCGGCCGAATTTGTGAACAACTGAACGAACATAAGGTTACTGGGACACTGGGAACGACCCGTTCTTCAAGTGCCTGAGCACTGCGGGTCCCAACTTTTGGTTGGCTCGATCTATAGACATTCGGTAAGACTCCTTGGACGAGGGATCGGCCCGTCGCAAGGCCTCTACCTGTACACAGGACAGCACAACACAGAAAAACATCCATGGCATGAGTGGGATTCGAACCCGCGGTCCCAGTGACCAAGCGGCACAAGGTCCACGCCTCAGACCGCGCGGTCACTGCGGACCCCACATAAGGTTACATAAAAGACAAATGGCTGACGAGCTGAGCGAATATCAGCTTTTCAAGGACTCTGTTCCACGGAGTGTGTTAGTTTTACACAAAAAATCATCACATTTCTTGGCAGACAACAAATTTATTCTGTGTGTAACTGATGGGATACGTCGATCAACTCAATGAATACCTCACTGTGTCTTGTAGGTAGATACCAACGGTTCGGAGGAACATGCCGTCTCCATCTTTGAAACGATGATGTCTGCCTACAAACCTACAGAGTGTTACAACCCAGAAGACCAAAATCCACACCCTCATCGCCGTCAGAACGTGACATTTCTTGTGAATATGGAACTTTTTTAAAATAACTACATTCGCTACGGAATCGATAGATGATAACTGATCATCGACGATTCTAAAACACATTTATTACAAACAGTTTTATTGATCTGAGCTCGTATTCTGCCCTGTTACTTTCCTATAATAAAATTCAGTTTGTAGTTTCCGTTTCTTATTAAGCACGACGATTTTGAAACTGATCAACGTGAGGGTCAGTGAGAGGAGAGAGGCAAGTCTGTCTATTGTTTGTCCACGTCCTGGTATGAGAGCATTGTCATACTTATAGAATTTCGTCGAGATTACGCGCGTTGCCGTAGAAATGACTTGTATATATACACAAGAATGTCTAGATGATACAAAAGCATGGGATTGGACACGTCTCTACCGCGGAGAGTCGAGACGCCTGCATCTGAATGGTTAGCGGATAGCTACTGTCAAAGCAGTCTTTCATAAACTTGAAAACAATAGAGACACCATCTTATGCTAAAAGCAGTCCTACAAGTGGTACGAACAGCATTCAAGCAACAGAGGAGGTTCTTTGAAGTGAATATTTTGCACTGCAAAAAGCGTTTGATGCGATAAAACATAGCACGTTCTCACGTGATAGGAATTGTGATTTATATCACGTATATCTGTGTTTAATATTAGGCTGGATAGAAACATTATAGAGGAAGTTAAATCAGAGGTCAAGGGGTAGATATACAGTTCTAGAGTTTCAAGGTTCGAAACTCAACCGGGGCTCCTACTGTTCTGAAAACACGAAGGTTTAATAAAATTGTTCTTGTGCTTAATTAAACACACGCCTTTAAAATATAATTTACTTAACGATTATTCATCTCCACAAGTTAGGAGCGTAGAATTATGTGGGAAGACGAACATGGACAATGAGATTGCAGGGATTCGAAAGGAGGTGGTCAGCATTTGTGAGGACGCACTGAAGACGACCACTGGCATTCGCTGTCCGTTACTGCTGCACTCGTTCAGTAAGAAAGGGAATTAACTGCAGAAATAATATGGATCCCATCAGTGGTCACATAAACCGGGCACCGGAACTCTTTACTCGGGGATAAAGCGGCCGGATCGTGAAGCTAACGACTTTGCTTTATCTAGTGCAGAGATCATGGATACGTTGGGCTTTACGTGCACTCCCTCATAATTCTTGATAGCGTGGTGCTTAAAACAATAGGAATAAATTTGAATTGCCTTCATATGTAGTATTGAAAATATTTTAAATGCAAAATGTACAGGACAGCCTGATGTAATTACGGGTGTTTATAGTCTACATCAGGATATGGAAAACTGTTGCCCACGGATGCAAATGTCTCACATTAATAGGATTTGGAGGCCTGGAGTCTGCTTCAGGGAAATCCACACTAGCCACTGCGAAGCCCAGTTTAAGTTCTCAAACTCCTGCCGGCCCCACAACTGCTTTCAAATTGTGGAGATTTGGTGTCTGCGGCTATGACTCACCAGCCGTTAGGTCCTCAGACTAGAAACTCTGTCGACTACACAGACGACAATAAAATTTTCTGGAAGTTCAATTAGAACCGTTGCTTATCCATCTGCAATAAGTACCCCTTTCGAAGCGAGACTGAAACTACAGTCCGGATTAACCGGCTTCATCTACTGTTAATTAGCTATGCTAAAGGCTTTTGATCCAGAATTTATGTTACTCAAACAAACCACAAACCGCTGTATATAGCTTTGTACTTACTTTCACTGAACTAGTTCAGCTACACCGTAAACTTGATTTAGTCACAAGAAAACAGAAAAGTTTTCTTTGCACTTCAATTTCGTGTTGTGTTCAGTTATTACATACACAAGTCTAATATATTATATATCTCTGGCTCGGTATTCTCTCTGGACGAATGGAATTTGTTTCCCGAATGCAGTAAGAACACTGAGTGCTGTTCCAACAGATAAAAAGTACAGTGAAATGTATTTGTTTACTTTATAAAAGAAAATGCGATGCATAGTATTGATTTCGTTCATTTGTTATGCAGATGTGCCTTCTCGTTTCGTAACACATCCCGACAAAAGGCAGTGGTTTTCTGTCCTGTGAGAGCGCTGGATAATGATGAATCGCATAACAGCACATCTTCTGACGTAATGGTTCGTTTCTCTCCGCAAAATTTTCATACGCCATAAATTTCGATTATAGTTCGTAATTCGTTTATTCGCATTTATAGGTTTGAAAATGTACCAAAGGATTGAAGTATACAATGCTCCTTTGATGTTCTTCTGGGGTTGTGACACCGTGTGGACTCGTGAAAGGGTACAACGTTTCGGAGGAACATACACTCTGCATCTTCAGGACTTAAGATGGAGGCATTATGTTTGTCCGAAATTTTGATAAGGTCTACAGATCCATTCAGAATAACACCGTGAATATCTTCACTGCTGTTAAGGCCCTCCTTTGTATCCATGGAGTTAATTGTAATATGGAATATGAAGACGACTTTAAAGACTTTCTCAGATAAGTTGTTTAATGAAAGCGTACAGATGAGTCGAAGGTTATATATACACCGGGATGCTTATGGTCCCTGTGGAGTTCATATTGAAGACATACATCACTACAGTAAGCTACTGTGTATTCACGAGGTAGAGATTAGCTGCTAGAAACGCATTACAGTTCTGGAGATGAAGGGTCCACAGTGGCATAACACCACTGTGCTTTACAAAGCATGTCCACACACAACAGACTATAATTAATACTTGTCCAAATCCATTCACTGTTCTAATTACATTTCCCGCTATAATACTACCCTGTCGCAAACAGCTTATGTTCCATATCTGGCTACACAGACCTACAGATTTTACTTTTTAGTGAAACCATTACCGTAAAATTTACTTTCATTCTTTCTAGATTTATTTAACGACGCTGTCAGTAACTCAGATTATATAGCGTCGAATTGAAGACCGGGTAGTGAATAATGAATTGGAAAGGTTGTGGAAGGAAGCGGTTCTGGGACCTTCAGGATTATCGGAATATTTCTGGATAGTTAAATTATCTTTCTTTTCTACTCGTGACTTCTCGTCATCCTGCAGTCCCTGTTCTCGCACTAAATAAACGCCATTTTGTACATTCTTTATAACTTCGGTCTTCCCACCCTCGTTTTCCTCGTGGTATAAAATTATTTTCTTACGTGGCCATGTTCTCCGGTCCAATTTTTTGTATGTGATTAGACGACCAGATTACTCCGTATTCTATGTGCAATGGTTTTGTTAAATTACATTTTTTCCTGCAAGTTTCTGTTTGTTACATTATTAACACGCAGTCAGTTGCAACATCTTGAAAAACTTGGTCCTCTCGACGTCTGGGTTTTTGATAATTAACAGGCACCGTTCCCCACAGAGCATTCAGCATAAAACTTCTTCCACTGTTCTTTAGTTCTCTAAGAATTTCCGATAACTAGGAGACGTACGCAACAAGCATTACTTACCTCTCTATAGGCCTATTGTTATTTTAAATAAACCACGATTATTTATATGCTAGAACTTTTACAATGAATTTTCAGTTTTCAGTCGTGGTTCACTTTTGTGGTAGACAAAATAAAGCTTGAGGTACTTTTTTTCTATTTATTTTCCGGTTTTAACTTCTATTTGCTTCACTTTGCCCTCACTTGGGTCGCTGCTGTACTAGGCTACAGCCGCCATTTCACACTTGGAAGATCTCGGTCTGGCTTCAACGCCACTCTTGTAAAAAAAGAAATGTTCTGTGCATGAAAAGCGGGAAGTAAGGAGGTCGCCATCATTTTTTCCTTCTCTGTGTTGGATTTTAAAGGGAAGTTATCATTTTTGTGAATAAGAGGTATTCTGCATACGGCAAGAACGAAGGTGTGTGTCGTATTGAAAATTCAAGTCTACGTCTGCCACAACGGATAAAATGGTCTCTAAATACAGAACTGTTACAAATTTAGATCTGTCGGTAGGGACTGCTTTTAATTATAATGTAAGATCTCTTTCAAAATTGTTTTTGAAATGTACGGATTTATGTATTCCTACTAATTAACTACGGACTCATGTAAAGGCAAGCCGCGAAGTTTCGGAAATACTAATTTCGATTACTAGTCTTGTTATTACCAGAACAAATTTAATAAGCTTATCAGTAATGGGCTAATAGTTTCTATTTCTTATACAAAAGGAATGCTGAATGTAAAACTGACCTGTAATTGAACTTCATTGTCCGTCCAATCTGCGATTTCGCTGTCGTTAGGTTTTCTTCATTATTCGCTGCTTGGTTTGCGGAATGAAAATCGCTTTTATTTGAGCATTTAACATAAGGCTATACGATTATAGCCCAGCGTATTCAGTCAATCGATGCGATGAACGGTTTGACAATGTCCTGAGATCGGTGCTTCACTGACACGTAACAGGTCGTAGTTCACGTGACTGGATTTCCCGAGAGACCGAAATTAAATCCTGACCAAAAAGTACCACACACATTCATGGAGTGACGATCGATCCCCCCCCCCCCCCCCGGGTGCTTTGCTTTGTGCTCTTTTAAGAGTCTCCACGGAGTTAAATGCAATGGTTGCAGATTCAGATGTTTGACTAGAAATGCTAGGCCCGATTAAAAAACGGATAACGGAAGAAGAATCCACGAAGAGAGCTTAAGACAATGGTCGTGCACACACATGTGGACCTAAATAGACTCAGTGTCTAACATGGGCCGCTTAAGAGACAGACGAGAGTTCAGGGGGCCATAAGATGACTGGGGCAAATCGTAACATCCTACTCGTACGAACTCGAAGCCGAAGCTTAAGATAGTCCTTTCGTTACTCTGTTTCCCGACAATCAAATAAATATGACGAGACGTTTACAAACGGTTCAGACAACCCAGAAGACAGGAATCTTTGTTCTCTCTGAACTTCATTTATACTTAAATATACAACAAGGGTATAAAATATCTGACGTGCATTTTTAGAAATTTAAAATTCATTAAAAATTAGACAACTGGGACTGTGTATAAATTTGGAACTGCATTTAGTCGCATAAAACAGGGAAGATGGCGAATTCGACATACCTGACGTAAGTGAAGTATTTTCCTCGCCCTTATGTAACTAAAATTTTACTTATTTGCTTCCGGAGTTTATAAAATGAATGTGCAGTGCAGTTACCAGTACATAGCCCAGAAAAATAAAATATCTATAATTATTTAAATTTGCCGTAATATAGTTCGTATCTGACTTTATTAGTGAAGTATGTGGACCTGTTACATCACAGTGTATTGTCAGGCATACAGGAATAAACCAGATTGATACTGACGAAGACAGTCCTAAACGTTCAGCAGGAAATTTCAATTAACTGCTTCGATATCTCATTGTTTGCAGTTATGAGACGCTGAACTTAGAGTTGGAATATAGAATAAGGAACAAACATATTGGGCTTTGCTCTAGTAAGAGCACTTAGGACCAAAGTACGTGATCTGGAAAGAAGTAAATTGAAAGGCGAGAGCTACAAATAGCTTGCCTCTTTGATGTCGAACTCCTGTTTCCTTCAGCTTGCATTCGGGTATAAATTGTCATTCTTCTGAGTTCTGATTCCGCGTTCACATAGTCACATACAGTAACCGTTTCTAAATGCAAAAAAGTAGAAGGGCAATGCTAAAATGTCTAGCTTCTAAGAGCCACCACGTTTGCAGACTTTGCCATGTTCGTAGTTATTTCTCCCCCTTTCTAGCACGTCGAAGACGCATCTCGACAGTTTGCACGATACCAGATTGAAGATAAATGCAAAGGAAGTCACGCGGCCTTAAGTAAAATTTTGACAATTTTAAATAAAATTCACGTACCTATAATTTTAAATATATTCACAATAAACAGCACAAAATCTCTTTCGAGAGTCAATAAATATTCCCCAGCTGATTTATTCCTTTAAAGAAAGTCTGGTATTAGAACTAAAATGTTCAATAAACCTAACACAAATTGTCAAGTCTTCACATTACCGTCGTCTGTTTTTGTTTTTGTTTTGTTTTGTTTATTTATTGTTCTGTCTGACGACAGGTCCATATGAACAGGATCCTTCCATCCTTTTCTCGGACTGGGACCTGTTCATATACGTTCTTGGCAGATGATCCAGAAGTGGTTTGCCATTGCCTTCTTCTGTGTGTGAATGGATGCCACGGAGAAACCGGGGAAGCCCCCGGAGGAAAACTCCGTGTTGCCTAGACCACGGCCTTGCCCAACACAAGTTATAAATTCGGGCACCGCCGGGAATCGAACCCGAGACCCCAGGATTACAAGGCCAGCGTTCTAACCTAGACCACCGTGGCGGTTGTCGTCTGTTTACTTCAGATTAATTTGATTATAATCTTATCATCATCCGTCTCTCTGTTCCATGTAGTTTTTTTTTCTAGGAAGTTTGAAGGTTGTACGTTTTTCTCTCCTAACTCATCGAAGATAAAATTCCAGTCCACTGGAAACATTTTAAGTAACATTGTAAGTAAATGGAAAGTCAGTCACAAAGACGTCTACAAAGATACATTAAACTATAAATGCATCTTATAATTTCTCTGACATTGAACCAACAACTGGCAGTCACTAGTTAACAGATCCGATAGTCATTCTACTATAAACAAAAATATCGACGCAAAGTTTTAAGAAAAAGGAATCTGTGGAGAACATTTTGATTTGATTTTCTAACTGCGAGTTTCAGGTCACTGGGAAGTGAATATTCCGTGTGTATACATATACTTCCCAGAAGATAGAAATTTAAAAATATTGTGTTAGTTGACTGACTTTTCGCTTATTTAATGACGCTTGTTTCAACAGCAGTCGATCTGTACGACGAATATGAAGGAAAAATGCTTAAGGAGATTGTCGTGACCTATTTCAAGGTATTGTTCTGGTATTTGTAGAGAGACTGAGGAAACACGAGCAACCTTATTAAGAATAGAGTTAAAGAATATATTGATGCCCGATTTTTAAGTTTCTATTGATGTCTTTATGAATATACGTATGACGCAGTCCGTTTACAGTAAGTACAAAAATACACCCTTTCCGCGGTCGTGGCGCATTAAATTCTTCTCCGGTTCGGTTGTAAAACCTCCATGAACGTGGGATTTACTGGTGACTTGCTGTTATAGTTTTCAGAAAAGAGACTCACCACAAATATCGTATGCCGTATGATTGTCCTTAATACTTTTTCACTTTGTTTGAATCGTTCCTTTGTGATCATTCAGAGCCAGTTTGATTCGTTAGATGAACAGCAGTTCTTTCTTAGTTCCCTTTTATCTGCTTATAAAGATAATAAGCCATCTTCCTTCCATTATACTGTAGTTTCGTTAAATTTCCATCAGGAAATATTACAAATGAAGAAACAGAAAAACACTTGGCTCGCAGCCGGAAGTGGAAGATTGAGGTTTTGACGGGACTGAAATTTGCAACGTCCTTTGTTTGGTATGTGACGCCGTGTAGACTAGCAGGTAACCACCAACGTTTCGGAGAAACATACTGTTTCCATCTTCAGGGCTGAAGTAGCAACACGTGAACACATTTACAGACCGAATGAAACGTTTGTCAGTTCAGACAAAATACCGCGTAGTAGTTATGACTTATTTCACTGCACAAACCTTCTGATCTTTAATGAACTTGGTTCCTTTGAAGGCGAAGCTATTTTGAACAATATTTAATAATCCAGTCCGTACCGCGGAGAAAACACAACAGTTCACCATTACATAGATCAGCTGATTAATGCTGTTTATGGAAATTATCGTTGTCTATTCTGACATTATGCAAAACCAATAAATACAAAACGCATAGTTATTGATTTTTAAAGCAGGTGGTATGTATAGTTACCGCTGTGCTGTAAAGTGTTAAGAAGGATAGTAGAACAACAGTACTGAAGAGATGAATTATGAGGGAGACGTAACAATTTCTTTATTTCTGGAGGAGAAAAAGCATAATTGTGTAAGAAATCCATCTAAATATTTTGTATTTGTTGTGTTGACAACGTACGTTTGAGGCTCCCTTCGCATTTGCCCGGGTAGAGACAGACCTATACAAATATGATCTTACCCGAACGTTAGATATTCATTTTAGTATGCAAAACTATGGCTTCTTCGGAGATAAATTTTACATGAAGGGCGTTCGTGGATAATGTAAAGCACTTCTTTAAATGGTGTATAATTATTTAGTACATGTTCATTACCTTCACGTTGGTCTCAGGAGGCTTTAGCGCTGCAATGAACAGACGTGTAATAATGCTTCTTGCGTGCTTTAATGAGTTTCCCAAGATGTATATGTCAATTTTATGGCCTGCTCTTATAATCACGGCAAATGAAATTGCGAGTTCTGTGTAAATTCTAAGGAAAGGAACTTCTAAATGATTACAACTGCATGCAGACACAACTATAATATACTCAGTGGAATGATGATTAAACAGTGTAGGAAAGGCAGGAATGATGTATGTCAGGATAAAATATACCCTGAATATACAATAGACTTTCGATTATCCGGGGTACGGATTAACTGGGTTCTTATTTGCTTGGAACTAAAATTAAAAATTGATTTAGAAAATTTGTTGTAAAAGTTACAACATTTAAAAATATTAATGAATACATACAGCAATAACGCATTATTTAACATATTGACATAAATAAATTGTTTATAAAATCCATAGTTTACGACAGTAGATGCTATCACTATCCGTTGGAATGCTTTTTTAAAAATACCCGGTATGTACTTTATTAAATTTTATATAGAATATTTTCTGTTGTTACTAGATTTTAAAAATGTAAGCAGTGTATGTCTGTAAATAAACTTATTCCCATTTGTTACTCTTTCGTTTTTGAGGATTATCTGGGGGATCAATTATCCGGGAAAATGTATTTCCCAACCAATGCAGATAATCGAGAATTTACTGTAGTACAAGCTCAGAAAATTGGCATTAATGATATTAATGTCAAACACTGAACACGCACTGGAAAAAATTCTAAATTCATATTTGGGAAGTATTTTGGTTGAATGTGAAAGACCATTTTCCCGAATTTAGAAAATTACTCATAGGGGCTATGTTACCACAGCTTGCTGGGAACTTAAGAGGCAGGTTGCGTAATTTACAAAAGGCAGTGATTCATGGCTTCAATATTTTTGTTTCGCTCACGTTGCTTTGTCTGCATTTTTCTGTGGAGGCAGTGGCGTAACGTCAAATTGTGTTTGATTAATCATGAACTGTCCTCCAACGTTCTGTAATTCAGACGTCATGTGAAATGGCGTATAATTACACAGGTAGATATCATTAGCAAACTACTTCACTGGCTGTGCATTTCTCATTAAAATATAGCTGACAACATTTAAATTTTTTTGAAATCATTCTAATACATTTTACAATGAAATGAACAGCACGATGTAAGAGCTGTATATGAGATATATGCGCTAAGTTACGTTTTATTGAATTTATTACAAACTTTTTCTTTACAGTTAGTATTGATTTAACGACGCTCTCTTACCCATGCCGTTGAGTGGGCGTGTTGCTAATGATGAATAGGCCTACTAAGGATCCCAATTGACGAGGTCATCACCTATTCCTGGCGGACTAACAAAAAATTCCAGTAAGTCGGTCTCTAAGTCCGTAATTAAACAGGTAATCCCTCTTACGCAGAACTAGACGGTAATTACTCTAGCGGGCATTTGGTGATTGATCAGTTTATTTATTTAACAAGCTGTCAGCAGCTCATATTTGTTTGCGTCGAATAAGATTATTAATGAATCGGAAAGTATGTGGAAGGAAGCGGTCGTTGTCCAATTTGAAGTACCATCCTGGGACCGAGGACACCTACAAAATTCTGAGTCTCCTGGCCAAGATTTTAACGCGCGACCTACGAAATGCTAAACAGATATGTCGGTGGCGAGCGATAAGCAACTAGTAGGTTACTGAGGCAAAATGGGTCGTGCTCTTAGACTTGGGGGGGGGGGGGTTGCTTTTATTTCCAGAATCGAATCCAGTACGACGCTGGTGTTCGTTTCAATCCTACATCTTTTCACTATTACTTCCAATTTTCTCCCATTCTTCAACGTCATACAGCCCTTATTCCCCACCCCCTCGAGCATCCCTCCACCCCTTTCCATCCATTTAGGCTGCGTCTTGATCATTTATCTTTCCAAGAACTGGAGAGAGAACTCCACACGTAATGACCCGTTTTCAAACCCGGTGCACAAGATCTGCCTCCTACCGCCACCATCCCCGTTCACTCTTATGCATTGCCTGCCCTGCTTCATATTTTGAATGTGAAAGTGACTACAGATGTGTGTCACTGAACTGAACTTAAAGTCGAGAACAGAATTTTAAATAGAAATTCATTCAATTGAATCTGGTGCTTTGTATGAGACTAGTTCTTGGAAGAATTTAATAGCGCATACTTCAATCAAATTCTGTAGTATATATGATGACGATTATGAAGATTTCTGTCTTCTGGGTTGTTGCGCTGTGTAGTCTGGTAGATGTTTACCAACGTTTCAGAGGTCATACTGCCTCCGTCATCAGAGTATGAAGATTTATGTCTTCTGGGTTGTTGCGCTGTGTAGTCTGATAGATGTTTACCAACGTTTCAGAGGTCATACTGCCTCCGTCATCAGGGTGATGAGTATGAAGATTTCTGTCTTCTGGGTTGTTGCGCCGTGTAGTCTGGTCGATGTTAACCAACGTTTCAGAGGTCATACTGCCTCCGTCATCAGAGTATGAAGATTTCTGTCTTCTGGGTTGTTGCGCTGTGTAGACTGGTCGATGTTTACCAACGTTTTAGAGGTCATACTGCCTCCGTCATCAGGGCGATGAATATGCCAAATCTTACATGACGATTGTTCCAATTTAATAAGTTTCTCTGATGATAGGAAGTAAAATTTACAGCAGTGGGGAAGCTTTTAGGGACATGAAATTTATCGCACAAAGTCGCCGGTATGTTCAGAAGCTTTTTTTCTGGGGGGGGGGGGGGGGGGGGGGGATTGCGAACATACAAGCGGATAGACAAACTGACATACTGATACAGTAAGCCATTTTCTCTTTAAGCAATGTAAGTAGGCTGAAACAAATTGGGAATTTATATAATAGGTAATATATTATGAAATAAATTATTTGCCAGAAGTCGTCGTACAAAATATTTATAATCAAAACCGAATAAATTTATGCATGTTTTAAATAATTATTTTTCTTGAGTTTGATGTGAAAGGAATTTGTCGACTCAGTGTAACGGCTAGGAAGCTAAACAGGCAGGGACATTCGCTGCTCAAGCTCAAATCACTGCTCACTGTTTGATAGAAACAGTCTCGTCGTTTCAATCTCGTTTTGTCTTTCTCTTGTCCGGTCTGCAGAGTGAACATGAGAATTAGAGCAGAGAAAGAACGTGATGATAATAACGAGAATCAGATAAATATAATCCATTGTCTCTGAATGTAGTTCTGTCAGAGGGTGAAGTGGAACTGCCCATGTAAATTATTTGATATCGTAGTGTAAAAGTCAGATGGAAGGTAGAAAATAATATATAAAAATGTGTGAGTAAATTGCGTTCCATTTAATCTAACGCCGATATTTCTGCTTGCATTTTTAACCAGGAACTCCTAGATTTCGTCACACTGCTTTGTATGTGGTTTTTATATATCATCGTAAGTAGCATATATTTTGTCTTTACGCTGTAAAACACGAAAGTTACATGTAGAAACTTTAACGTAATGAGAATCAGTGCTGGTGAAAATTAGTTTTAAGTAGCGCTGTCACTTTGTAATGCGTCTAATTGGTCCTATAATTAAAGATTTAGTTGACTTTTTTCAAAAATGTGTTGGTATTTCCAGTGACACTACTGGATTTGGCTGATTTTAAGACTTCGCTATTCATTATTTAAACGATGTATTTGTACTGAACTGTCGAATTTTTAATATGACATACTTATTACTCGCAGTAATTTGAACACTATATTCAAAGGAGAATTCTGTCTGCGTTGGTCGTGAATGTAATGTTCGTTGCGAGTTAGAAATTATTTGGGACATACGACCAGTGACGCTGTAACTTCCGATCGGGAGCTACTGATATAACTTGGTAGAGACTGCCCCCCGCCCGAACATGAATATGGCACAGTGGCGCCTCTCATTACACGAAAATGCGGTGTTATAATTACAGTTTACACACGTTTACATTTCACAGGCGAACAATTTTGTACTGCATTCGTACGGTGACAACAGCTTGAAAATTACATTCACTGTTTTCCTGCTCGAATAATGGCCGACGTTATGACGTACATACAGAGTCAGAATAATTTGTGAGTTTGCGCACAAGCATTATCTGCACTGGGGGACACGTACACGTGCACAAGCTTTAAATCATTATTAATTCTGTGAACTTGCTTAGAATTATAAAGATGTCAAGAACAGGCTTTAAGCTTGTAAGATTCGAGACGTACTGTAGTAGATATGTGATTATATCTGTGTACGTACCCACAATCATAAATAGTGAATTGTTTAGAATTAAGTTTTTGGACCGAAAGAGATTAAATAAAACGTGAATGTATAAATTGCATAATACATATATTTATTTTACAGTCTATACACAAACTTATTTAAAATAATGTTGTTAAAATATTATAACATTTACAGTATAAAGTATATTATGTTATATTTATGGCGCTCCTTTATCGTAGTACGACATTACATTATTCAGCGCTTTTATTTTTGTTTTTGGACGACATGTTTCGATGTTTTATGACACCATCTTCAGGTTTATCAATCTATATTATTTAAAAAAACTATTATACATTTTGATGCATTGCATTTATTGATCTTTTAGTATGTTTGTAGAATTTTCTGTCTTCATAATGATCTGGTGCCTGTATTCAGACGTTCATTATCAAGTTGTATTTGTGACGTATCCTACGTCTGATAGCAGGAGACGATAAACTGTAACTCCAGATCATTATGAAGACAGAAAATTCTACAAAAATACTAAAAGATCAATAAATGCAATGCATCAAAATGTATAATAGTTTTTTAAATAATATAAATTGATAAACCTGAAGATGATGTCATAAAACATCGAAACATGTCGTCCAAAAACAAAAATAAAAGCGCTGAATAATGTAATGTCGTACTACGATAAAGGAGCGCCATAAATATAACATAATATACCTTATACTGTAAATGTTATAATATTTTAACAACATTATTTTAAATAAGTTTGTGTATAGACTGTAAAATAAATATATGTATTTGATTCAACACAAACATGACGCACTTAAGATACAAATTGCATAATATTCACAGCTAGTTTACATTATATGAGAGCCTAGTTTAGTATAGAACTATTAAATTAAATACAGAATGTCCCAAAAGATGCATACAAATTATAACACGTAATATTAACCTTTTATCGATCTCCGTATGTTGTATTCATGGAAGACATAAACGATGGTAATTTTTAAAAGCTACCCTAGATATTCTAATTCAGTATGTAACGTGCGCTATTCTAACAGGTAGAAATGTGGACGCGATGTTGTAGATATAAGATTTTAATTGTAAATTTAGAATTTCTGATGTTGGAGTCAGTTAAACAAAAACATTTATATTGGATATTTACCATGCGATAAGAGAACGCTTCTAAAACGCCTCACAAATATAGTCTTGTCATTTTGTGTATGTTCAATTGAAGCAGAACTAAATTTATTTCAAACTTGTTAATTAGTCTGAGTAGTCATTAGGTTTTTATTATGACACATTTAAGTGTACAACTTTCAGAACGAATAATTTTAACGATACTTAAAATCCCTTAAAACAAAGAACAGAATGAGAAAGTGACAGTCTTTTTGGATGTTGCCCTGTGCAGTCTGGTAAAATTCCACCGACGTTTCAGAAATGCTTGCTGTCTCCGTCATCAGGGCGTCATGATGACAGCAATAACCTCTGAAACGTCGCGTCCTAGAAGAAATTTATCTTCATACTCGCAACCATGAGAAACTTATGACGTCAGAAAGGTACAGAATCATATAAGAGAATACTTTTTTGTGACGTTAATAGTAATTCATTACGCCCCATATTCATAAATAAGCTTCATTTCCATTGAAACACTGTACTCTTCAAATTTCACTCTCTCGTATGCCATTTTTATAAAGGTGAAAGTGTCGGCGAATAAAAAATGAATGGGAGCGACCGTGTCTTTCAAAGGGCCAGCATGGAATCACTTCATTGGCAGGGTCAGGCCAGCTGACTGGTTCAATCTCCCGGTAACCCCCCTTCCTCCTCTGACCCTCGTCCTTCCGTCTTCGATTCCCCTATTTGTTGCAATGATGCACAGCAGGCTCAGCGTACGACAGACGTAGCTTCAGTAGAGAGTGTAAGAAACTAAGCTTAAACCGTTTAGCTTCGCCTGAAATATTATTTCGTTTTTTAAGCTCCTTCATTGCACTTAATGAGACTACCGAATGAGCGGTTAATTCATCACAGCAAACCCTAATTAAATATTAAGTTATCAGATGTAATAAAAGTATATTTGAGGTTTTGACGGCGGTGAGTATGAAGACGTTTACCGACGTTTCAGAGGTCCTTGCTGCATCCGTCATCAGGGCTGTCGTTACATTTTATATGATACGTTCTGCTGTGTTTCGGTGTATGGAGTACTACTGACCCACGAAAGTAAGACAGAAGGCTGTTTTTCGATTTGCAAAGTCTTGACTGGGCTTACATGGTTTAAATGAACGTTCTGCCCCTGATGAAAGCTGTGCTGATTTTCAGTTAAGTCAGCAGTGTAATTCAGTCTTGTATAGAATGGTTTTTAATCTTATGTTAAGTTACGTTACAGTTACTGGTTCGTGATCTCAAACACCTGACGCAGATGTCTCTTGAGAGAGTGGATAACGTTATGAGAACTCGCGTGCAAGGTGTAATCATGCTACTGTGCTGATCGTAACATCTTCAATTTTTATTCTGTCGAGAATTCCCCTTTGGTTCCACTTGTTCAAGTCAGAAGCAGTTGACGCTAGGCGGGATGACTACACGGTTCCCTTACCGGCAACGAGAAGGGTCTGATATATTGAACCTGATGAAATACGACACAGGAACAATCGCTTTCAAAATATTGCGTCTAATAAATCGTGTGATTGGGCAGGGAATTTCTATATCTGAGAGACGCTTTGTATAAAATTCTCATTTAATTCGATATATTATATTGGAAATCGTATGTTCCTATAACGGAGTAAGATAAAAGCCAGTTGAATCCATCCCCATCGCGTGTAGCATTCCTGGTTGTGTGGACACCAACATGCGAAGATTTTTAATGTTCACAAATAAATTAATGATCCCATTCAGTGCCATAAATTCAAATATCAACCTGTCGGAAAAGCTGAATTTAGTGGCATGGCCGAAGCCGACGTCAGTACAAGTTATTCGCCTAACGTTGTTGTTTAGACTACCCCGCTCTACTTACTAGACGGAAAAGTTGCCGTAGGAGCAGGGGGTTCTGATGTTTATGAAATATATTGGCGCTAGTATTCGGAGAATATATAAAAATTTTCTGAATTACAAATGATCCTCACTAAGTTTGCGTATTTTTATATTCATATTTCTTAAATTCATTATTTTCATCCGGTCTGATCTGTACGCACACACACACACACACACAGGGTAAACAGATGGGTAAGTATTTTCATTGAGGTTTTATTTCAGTTTTGTATCACATTATGATATAAATTTCTAAGTGGCATCCAGATTGCAGTCTTTCAGTCCTTAAAAAGACGACGTTACTGGTATAGAGCAATATTTAAAATTCAGTTCGTTGCCTGAAAGGAAACACAACTGTTCTGTGTTACGAAAATCGTTTGTTAATGCTGTTCAGGGAAGTAATATCTGATTGTTCCAAGAATCATGCGACCCCATTTAAGCTCCACTTTGTGGGCAGAACGTAGAGTTGTTGAAACATAAAGCAGGTTCTGAATACAGTAAACTTTGTGCTTTAAAGGGTTTAAACTCTATCGTGTTGAAGAATTAAACTGTTATCTATTTTGTTCGATGCGACTGAAATTTTAAAACGAGTTATACTTTCTGTTTTAATTGAGTTAGTTTATTCGTCGTAAGAATTTTGAAATTTTGTCACAGGAATATTAGTTTTTTGATCGAAGCAATTCGATCTGATAATAGTCTACTACCACTTCCTTCCAGAGCCCTTTCACTTCATAAATCGCGGTCATGTCTTTCCATACGTTTTCATCAAAATATTTTTACATTCGTACATTTTTTAACTTCACGCAAGTTTCTATTTGTTCACATAATTTTACGCCACTTTTAAATACATGTTGTTGAAGTGCATGATTGCCTCTAATTTTTTTTAAATTCCTATGTAACACAAGGAGCCAAAACAGAGCTGTCATTAACATGACTGATATCTGCAGATTGAAGGGAACAAGCAACATGTGAAATGTTCCATTTAACAATCTGAGAAGAACATTATCAAACATAGCAGCGCTTTGTGATATTAATATTCATACGTATTAATGAAGTGTTATACATTTCAAAAACTTTGTGTTGTTTTTCCCCAACTTTGAGCATTGATGTATATAGACATACATGAGCTAAAAAAAGACCCTCGTGAATATTTTAATAATATATACGGTTACATAGTTTCGCTCTGTATACTTACCAATTATGAACCATAGCAAACAAAGAACACCACTGCTGTTTATACAAAAGCTCCGAATAGATAGCATAATCAAATAACATTATCATCACAGGCTCCGCGATTCGCCAGTGTTGGACTGGAAACGTCACGTGGATCGCTACAGGAAGTGTCAAATGTGTTACTAACTGAGCCACTGTGGGCCAGTCGTGGAGGACAGAATAATATCCCACAGCGATATACGAACGAGAATTTTTGTTACGGGAATGTTGGGCAAGGCCGTGGTCTAGGCAACACGGAGTTTTCCTCCGGGGCTTCCCCGGTTTCTCCGTGGCATCCCAACAATTACTCCATTCACACACAGAAGATGGCAATGGCAAACCACTTCTGGATCATCTGCCAAGAACGTATATGAACAGGTCCCAGTCCGAGAAAAGGATGGAAGGATCCTGTTCATATGGACCTGTCCTCAGACAGAACACTAAATAATAAATAATAATACCGTTTAGTTGATCTACACTAAGGTTGACATACGGTAGTCTACGTGGATTATTTTAAAAATGGTCAAGAGTAGTAACAAAATTTGTTCTTAAAGAAAGAAACAAGAATAAATTGACAGAAACAAGCGTCTGACAAAGGAGATTGTGGGCCCAGTTTCATCACCTCTGCGATGCAAATGTAAAGGAATGTTCTACACAGACGCTTTAGTCCCACTGATCACTGTAACAGAGGTTACCCTCTGCTGCTCCAAATTACATGTTACTTCAGACAGCCATTCCGACACACGTGCGGAAACTAGGCTGCCTGTCCGTTGATCTGCTGTCCGTCTGTGCGGTCCCAACTGAGGGGAAACAGAAGTGTCGGGCAAAGCGGGCGGTGGTCGGTCGTCAAGCAACGAGCAGCCGACCGACGGGACCCATCTGAGCGTGAACTGGACAACGTTCCCTTGTTCAATGCAAATTCGCTCCATCGACTGGAACACAGATTGAGCAGTACCGGTACTTCACACCCGATCCTCCCCTCTCTGCCCTTTTTATAGGTCACACATCCCTTACCAGTTCTGAAACTAAACTGAGGGCTCTGTGTGTGAACTGTGTACAAGACATCTGATCCCTCACATTCGAATTGAAACTGTCACTGCAGTGGAGATATTTGTTGTAAAGCCATGGCTGTTACCAGAGAAACGTATCATGTCCACAATGAAAGTTGAACGCAGGTGATGGATATATGTTGATAAACTCTGAAGATGGTACCGATAAGTTCCTCCGAAACATTGGTAACCACATCCAAAATTAAAACGGTGTTAACGATTCAGAATACTACAGTCGGCGTCATATCCCACACACTTGAGGGCACAATTTTATTAAAACACCTAGAATAATATTAAAGTTGGTCTTAAAGGAATGGGTGTGTAAAGGTGTGAGTTGGATTCTTCTGGTTATAGCGGTGGACCTTTGTGAACACGGAAATAAATCTGGTTTTGTAAATGCTAAGGGATTAATTATGACTTTGACTAACAGTAAAGTTCTTAAAGAAGCAGCCTGTTGCCATGGAGACAAGTTTATACGACCAAAAATTCAATTCATTTCAAAACTTTCATTGCTCAAGCAAAGCCAGAACGAAGTTTCACCGAAATCTGTCCAGTATGTAAGGAGGTGGAAAGACCTGACAGACAGACAGACAGACGTATTATTCCTGAAATATTCCTGGGGCTTCCGTGTCATTTATAGCAGCTGCACAGATGTTATTTATAAATAAAATTGATATCTAAGCATCTAGACGAAAGAGATGCTTAAACAAATCTTTCAGTGAGTGGTATAAGAACAGGATCTCTGACATTGTCCATTGTCTGAGGTATATCTGATTCACACGACGTTTCGGAAGTTGGCTCCACTCCAGTCTTAAGTTTGCTTAGTTATTACATTCGAAATACCCTGGGTTCGGGCCCGACTGTTGTCACCAACTATAAAATGTGTCAGTATCGTTACAATCATTCACCTGAAGATGGGAGGAGAACAACTCCCGAAACATCGTGTATGCCAGATTACCTCAGACAGTGAATAATGTTCAAGATACTACTGAATCAACTACTGTCACAAAGGTTTAGAGAATCGTTAAAGTCAGTAAATCAGTGAATTGGCAATAATGACCGCCCACGTGTCTAGGAGACGCCAACCACCAACACAGCATTAACATCTTAACGGAGGCGGTAGTTGTATGTCGTTGCTATGACTCCTCAACAGTGAGAGAGGCGGATCGTAAAACGTTGAAGCTACGACGTTGTAGGGTTTACAGGAAACTGCCGTGAGCAAGAGACGCCCAGAAAGTAGCAGGAAGAAGGGGGCCTGTGGGAAGCAGGCAGGAAGACGAGGTACTGTCTGAAGAGGATTCTCCTTACAGGGTGATCAAAATTAAGACGCACAAAAATCTCTCTCCCGCAAATGGACTGCTCGTAATATGATATTACCTAATGAATAAATGAAACCTCCATGTTTAACAACAATAAGTTATTCAGTCACGAAGTTTGTAATAACCTGACCTGGAACATGTCAAATTTGGTAAAATTATTTATCTTTCATATCTTATTTTCGTAATTCTCTAAATTAATTGGAGTCGCCAGGATGCAGACGTCATAATGAGAATTAAATAATTTCAGAAATGTGTATGAACGTGGTGGTCTCTGACCCCAAAGGATGCCTAAATTGACTTTTTATTGAGCACGAAATACTGATTACGACAATGGAGAAGACCCCATAATGAAGAGCTTCATAATTTGTCACTTTTGCTAAAAAAATTTATAATGATGAATTTGAGACTGGTGAGGTGAACGGAGTATGTATTACGCATCTGAGAGATGAGGAAATCATACAGAGTTTGGATCTTAGGACCTTAAGGGGAGGACAGAACTTCGGGAGACCCAGAAGTGGTTGGAAATATATTATTAAAATGGATCTTATTATCGTGTGAGGCTGTGGACTGACCTTTACCAGTCACTGACACACGTAGTCAGTCGCTGCTTCGGTGTTAACAAGTGTGAGAGTGGTTGACTAATTGAAGAGGACAGTGCTCCGATAATTAATTGATTGATTTGGGAAGTGAGTGGCTGAAGTACTCTGTGGTACTTTGAGTGTGTGGTTAGGGTAGATGTCTGACTGGAGAAATCAGTGTCCAGTGCGTGAATGTCAGTGGGTAAAATATTTGAACTAGTGAGAAGACCAACAAATTGTGTACAAATCTGATACGAGGACAATTATAACCGTACCAACGAACTCCATCGAGCACCTTCTCGATAAACTGATTGTCGCTCAGATAATCATGAAATTCCTCGTCTTTAATGGAATCTGAATATTCTATACTGTTTACTCAAAAGCCCACCCCTGTCTAAATCAATGTTGTCCACATATTCACGCCCTCATTTTACAAGATCCAATTTAATAATATCATCCGATCTACGCTTACACTTCAGGTTTTGCGACTAAGATTTTGCATACGTTTATCATGTCTTCCATGTGTGCTACTTTCTGCATCAATCTTTCCTTCTTCGTTTATTCACTTTAATAATATTAGATGAAGATTGTGAAATGTGACACTTCTCAATACGCAGTTTTTCCAACCTCTGACTGCTTCCATCCTACGGTCTGTATGAAATTTAAATTTTCCACGGCGGCGAATATGAAGACTGTAGTCTTTTTGTCTTTTAGGTTGGTGCACGTGTACTCTGAAGGAACGTTTACTGGAGTTTCAAAGGTTCTTGCTGCCTATCGCCCTGTTGATGGAGGCAACAGGAACCTCTGAAATTTCGGTACAACAACGCAAAAGACAACCATCTTCACCTTTAGGGGGTTAGTACGTCTTTATTCTTGATGAAATACCTGGCTCCACTGATAAGGAAAACGACAAATAAAGTTGGTTTTAAAGATTTTTATTAACAGGACAGACAACTCATTGCAACGACAATAAAGTTGTAATTGGTAGAAAAATATTCATACTTTTTAGACATTTGAATGACTGCAGTATATGCCAACAGGATCTGTCGGACAGACTATAAAAGCCAGCTAGTGTAATCTCTTTGCTTTAAACGCGGCGGAAGAGAATTTGGACGGATAATAATGCAGACCTCTCTGCACATGCACTTTAATTAACAGTAATGACTAAATGTGGTATAGTGTGGGGGTGGTGGGGGAATTGGGAGTGGTCTCGCATGGATGGAGCGAGATTTCCATGCATCTCCACTGCTAACTGTGACCACGCACCCGGATACAATCAAATTAGCATTTTTATTTGTACAATGCAATTGCTTCTTCTGGAAACTTAACTAGAATTAATACTTCAAATTGAGCACCTCTCAGGTAGAAGTCGGTTCTGAAAGCGTCCTATTATCAGGCCGCCGACGTTCAGGCTACAATACAAATAAAAGAACGTCGCGGTTGAGTTGCTAGTGCGCATGCTTTATAATTGTATTCGTTATGTCTCGGGTTCAAGTCTCGGTCCGGGGACCGGATACTCTGAACGAATTTTTACATGATTTTCCTCAGTCCCTCAACGGCGAATCCCGTGACGTTACTTTAAGCTAGGACCCTACCGCTTCCGTTTACATCATTTCCAGTTCACTATCACGCCTAATGTTAGCAACTGAAAGATTCATTAAATAATAAATTCTAACCATTTTATTACAAGTGGTTCTTTGTGATGTGTACTCAATGAACTAAATGCAATATTACGGTAACCACATTCTCTCCGTTTGTTGGGAAAATATTTGTTACAGATTGAAAGGGCCTAACCGTGTTTCTTTCGTCCAGATTTTCCAGATTCGTCCTTCCTTACTTGTGTGTACTGCGCAGAGTTTTAAGAACTTGCCAGAATCTGACTTTACTTCCGAAATCCTTACTTTGTCGCACGTATTAACGCAATAGAGCTGCCTGCCCCGAAACCGTAGCAGCGTCTTTTTTGTTTTGCTGAAGGCTGTATGCTCTGTGAACGAGCTACTCTGAAATAATATTTACTACTTTTCTCCAGTTCATCCTCTCCTACAAGCTTATATAAGTTAATAATTTTCAGATTACATTTTGTTGTGTATTCAGCGATTAAAAACATGAAGCTATCATGTGATTAAAAAAATATCACACAATGTGGAGTGGAGAAAATACGGAGGTGAGGCTCCACACTATCATATCTTCGTTTTAAAACAGTAAAATTATATTATTATATGCCTAAGTGTTATTGGCTTTGTAGAGGGATAGTCTTATGTCTCAGTATCACCCAACAGCAAATCTACAATCCATAACGTTCAGAATAGGCTATTCAAACGAAAGTCTACTAATGCGTTGTGGGCATAACATAGTTCATCGCCTGTGTCTTTTAACCCTCATAATTCCTCATTATCCCGCCATCAGCGCTACACTTCTCACTTCCTTGAACGCCTTAGCCATCATTAACATCACTATTATCGTTCACTTTATCGCTGTCATGAATTTCAGGAGCGGAGCGTTCATATTAAGCGTTTTAGTCCGGCAAACACTTTGAAAAATGACTTTTCGCTGTTTTAATAGCCTAACCTTTGTTGTGCTCCGTGAAAGACGAAGTACGATCTGTACACTGAATTACCTACCAAGGTTTTCGCGAAACGTGCCTCGAGACCTGGCTGCCAAGCCACGCTTCGCCATTGATGAACTTAATTGTCTTGATTCTACATGTCACTTCTGTATTTGTCGGGCCTTCTTTTCTTTGGTCTTCCAATATTTCTTTTCCCAGGCACTGACCAGGACTTTTTATGAATTTCGCACTAATATTTACAGCGGCGCTGGGATCGTTGTGTTCACTCCCAGGGGAACTACGTCGAGGGTGATGGATGAATTTAATACCTGAGATAAGTGTACGGGTTTTTATACGCGCAGTCTGGAAACTTTCCGATCCCACCTAGTATTAGATGTTATAATCTGTTCTGTCTTCTTCAATTGTATTAATTATATTGAACACATTTAATTTCTTTGGAACATTTGCTGTGCCGATGGTCTCTTTTTAGCTGCGTGGCGAAAGAAATTTCACTTATGCTTCCTCTGTTATGTCTCGGTTTATTTTCAGTACCCGTGTTTCAATTCCGTGCAAGATTACTGAAGCTGCAATTGCTTTACGCACTAATCCATGTCTGAGGTCTTGCTTTCGCTTCCAGAGCTCTTCTGGAGCTTGTTACACACAGGCCAACCTGGGTCATGTGACCACAATATGCATGTATTTAGATATGGCCTGCACCAGGGGTTGACAACCTGTGGTCCCGACATTTTTATACGGCCCGTTTCTTGATTTAGGAATTAATCAGTGAGAGGAGGACAAATGCTTTCTGGTTGTGAGGCGCTTGGGGGAGAGAGGTCGTATAACTCCTACTCATTCCTGACTTCGGCACTAGATGGGGTGAGTGGTCAGCATCACGCCCCGGCTGTCCTTTACCCCCAGGAATGGAACCCAGTTGGGTGGGGCCCAAAGCCGGTCTGGACGCAGAGGCTAATGGAAAAATCCTCTGCCCCCGTCCAGACACTAAACTGACTGAGCTACCCAGACTTCCAAAATAAATTTATATATAAATTATATTACTTATTTATATTCATGCTATATAATGTAAATACATGTTTGTCGCTCATAATATATATTCTTCAAATGTTAAATTTATTTGTTTATTTAATTACGCTTTCAGTGTATAGACTGTTTTTGTCGGATGATAGGGCGGCAGTGGGTAATATATTGGAAATGAATTGCAAGGAAATAGCCACGGCCTAATTTAAGAGACTATTCCGTAATTTTCCTGGAAGGCCCTCCCGAACACGAAGCAGGGCAGCCAAAACACCCAGTTACGAAGTTTGGCTCCAAATGCTGAAGATTTGGAACCTCTGTCCTGTCATGTATTAGAAAATTTTGAGTTTTAGGAATAGAATAATTAATTCTGCTTGCGTTGAAGATCTTTTTACTGTCAAAGTTTTGTCATTGCGTACCTTATGCTACATTTTACACACTGTTAAACTTTAAAAATTAAGGAAGATATAAATCAATTTTTCGTAACATTTTTTTTTGCTGTGGTCCCTAATGTGAAATAAAAAATGTACAGTAGAGTAAAAAGTATTGAAATTAAAATTCTCTGAACACATTATTGAAAACTCAGTTACAATCATTAATATCTTTCCTCGTCTACAGAAGTGAATCTTTTTCTTTTGTTCTGATTTCTTTTTATACGCTTTGAATATTGTAATAAAATTTCATTTCCGTTCTAACTTTGAATAAAAGAATTATTTGACTGGGATAGTCCGTTAAGCTTCTAAACCGTTTCAGAGCGAAAAGGAAACTTCCACACGCACAGTCACCCTCAAGAAAACGTTTCACAAGTAGAAAGCACTGTAGTTTTATACGGAATGGGCGTCTGTGTTACGTGTTTAATCCATACGGGATTGGCAATGGCTTAAACTATTGTTTACCGAAACACTTTTATCTTGCATTTATGGTTTAAGTAAGTTCTGGAAGGACATTTAGGGTACACGCGAAACTCCGTCTGTTAACAAAATAACATTTCACATAATTGTCTTGAAAATAAATAAAATCTATGGGCTATAGTCCTTAATAAGCTGATAGACGACTTGAGGTTCTCACAGCGGTGAGTATGAAGATTTCTGTCTTCTGGGTTATTGCGCTGTGTAGTCTGGTCGATGTTAACCAACGTTTCAGAGGTCATACTGCCTCCGTCATCAGGGCGATGATCATCGCCCTGATGACGGAGGCAGTATGACCTCTGAAACGTTGGTTAACATCGACCAGACTACACAGCGCAACAACCCAGAAGACAGAAATCTTCATACTCTGACGACGGAGGCAGTATGACCTCTGAAACGTTGGTTAACATCGACCAGACTACACAGCGCAATAACCCAGAAGACAGAAATCTTCAAGCTGATAGACGTCTAGCTAATTAAGAAATACCTGACACTTCATAAAACCCTGGATCATATTTTACTATGTGTTTCTTTAAGATTAGTTTGAATATTATTGTCACTCACGCCTGCATTTCGCACATGTTATTTTCTTCGTGGTTTCCGACTAAACGTTCATTTAATCACGCTGATAACAGTTGGTGATAACTGAAATTGTTTAAAAAAAACAATAAATTGTGAAAGTCTATAAAGTTGTAAGGGAAGAGTTGTAGTCTTAGCGTATATTAATGTACTTTGTCAGGATTATTCTTGAGTTACCGAGGAATACCACGATAATATCCTTGCAGTAGTCTGTAGTAGAGACGTGAGAAATTCGAATCTGACACAGTCATTAAATACATTTCTGTGCAGTCACTTTTACGTCTGATGCCAGTTACAATATTTCATCCTGTTCTCATGTCAATGAGATTATTCTTTGCGATATGATCCGCTTATTCTTCACGTGTCACTTGAACAAAGTGGTATGTTCAACATAAACTCTCGTGTCTCCGTATACAAGTGTATGACAGTTAATACACACGTCACACATAAAACAAGCCAATTGTTTTGAATATGTATACGCAGGAAAATGATGCGTTCAGCGGGTTGAACGCATGATTGAGCACATGTTATGTGGCTCTCTTGTTTTGTGATGGTAATAACGGCCTGCTCTCCCCCCCCCAGAGGTACTTTATAGCTGAGAGAACTCGATCCGGCGTCACCTCTCACACTCCGCGTGTCGGATTGATTAGCAGCCCAAATAACGAAGCTTATCATGGCCTAACCGAAAGAAAGATTCACATGCGTTGGATGTGCATGCTGTTTCGTCTCTGTCTTACTCCTGAAATTAAACCAGAATGAGTGAGAATTTTGCTTTCCTTTGACTTCTGACTTCGTTTCAAAAGTTAAATTTACGATATATTTAATCCGACTCAAGTAAGTTTAATTTCGGAGTATATTGTGTAGGAAATGAATGCTAGAGACGTACAGATGTGTTTACACTTACGTGTTTCCCTCTGCAGGCTTAAAAACATTTTCGTGGAAATAGTGATAGAAATTGTCGTCAGTCAAGACACTGGACTTCCAAGAAATCGACTGATTATTACTACAGATACCTCGTAGGTCGTGTTCTACGCCGATGCCCCTAAAAGTTCTTAAACTAATGCATAAATAGCATCCTTGAAATTTGAAATATCCGAAGGTCGTGTATTGTATCTTGCGCATTTCGTGATTTTACTCATGTACTGGTACACAAATTAGATATTTGGATCCATACGTAGGGCATAGCAGCCCAAATTTATCTTCCCGTTAAACTTATTTCTCCCAAACGATTCATCGTGGTAAAAACTGTGAATATAAAAAATAAGTTGCCGTTGCAGAAAGAATCCCGGGAAAATTATTGATTTTCCATGTTTCAAAAATTAGGTACACGTATGTTCGAAAATAATTATACGGTTCACCAGATGTTTTAGGATGATAAAGTTATGGATGATGACATGGGCGGGGCATGCAGCATGTAGATGAGAAGTGCATATACAATTTTGGTTAGGAAACGAAGAAAATAGACATGGGAAAATATAGGCATTGTTCTTACGAAGACGAGGTGGGGGGGGGGGGGGAAGCGTGTGAACTGGAGTTATGACTCCAGGCAGAGACCAGTGGCGGGCTCTTGTGAACACTGTAATAGACCTTCATAAATTTATTGACTAGCCCAGCGACAATAAGCTTCTCAAGACGGATTTTGTTCCATAAAGCGAGTTGATTGTTTATTTAATCAGTTAGTTCAGACCAGTTTTGTTAATACAAGAAGCGACCGGCCCGAGGGAAAATTAATTGATATATGATGAGTGTCTTAGTCAAGGACTGAAGCGAAATGGAGTGTTTGTGGCACAAACAACTTCAGTCAATTCCTACCCGTTTCCATTCCACTGGAAAAAAAAAGGTACAAAGGGAAGTGATTGATATGTGGGTCTTTCATACCTGCCCCACATGCGTATATGACAGCTTCTGTCGTAGAAAATGACTCTCGAGACTTGATGGATGGATCCGTATCAGAGCCATACACGTACCGCACAAATACGTGTGCATGAGAACCACAATCACACATGGCGGAATAAATTGACGTGTGTGTGTGTGTGTGTGTTTGTAATATGGGAGTGGCGGTAGGTCGACGGAAACAACAGCGGGTCCAGAGAGGGCACTGGATGAAGCCGCTCCTGTTTCGAGCCTAACTTCAACGTCATGTCACTAATCGTCGGAATTAGCTCATCAAGTACACCGACGTGAAGCAAGTTTTGGAACTCTGGTCTTAAAGGTGTAACCGATTTGTAATGGCGATATTTTCAATTATTTAGACTTGTAACTAAAGTTTCAAACGTACAACGAATACGCCTTAGACAAACTTCACATCTAAAGCAAACTTCGTTTAGCAGGATTTCAGAGTAGCTACTTTGATTCATGTGAGGAATATTTAAGTAGCAGCTTCAAAATTTATATTCTTCATCAAACATTAGTTTAGTGATCAAATTAAGGAGACATTCCGCATGAATGGGGTAGATAAAAATGCGTATAAATTTATAGCCTGTAAACCTGAAGGGAAGAGAACTTGAGAGACCTAGACATAGATGTGAGGATATAGTAATTGGTTCTGAATAAGTATGAGGACATAAACTGTATTCATCTGGCTAAGGGTAATGTCCAGTGACCTACATTTTAATATTTAATGATGAACACACTGGTTCTGTAATGATTAGATGAGCGACTGTTAGCTTCTCAAGGAGGACTCTGCTCGTTGGAATGTGTAGGTTGTTGTGACATAACACGAATATCTCAGTAAAAGTTACTTTTGAGAACAATTTCTAAACGACTCATTAAAGGGGATATCCTGAAAAATTCATGCCTTCGTTTTCTGACTGTGTTAAGTGATTTCTGTGGAAATGTAGTGTTACTAAGTTCTACATTAAGCTCGAAGTTTGACTTCGGTGGAAGTTACCGGGAAACTTCTTATTGTACAAAACACTGCCTCTGCTGTGACGAAAATGCAGATTCCTGAAACACGGGCCTTGGCGAATATTGAGCCATGGAGAACGTTAATGTCTGTAGCGCAAGAACACAAGCCAAGTGACGTTCTGAGCTGGTTAAAGCGGGACGTTGCTTCTTTCTGATGAACTTAGGGGAAGTGTTATTGTTCTTCATTGCACGTACATACATTAAACGACGAAATGTCACGCTGTACACGTGAAAGACACAAGGAATTTTAATAATATACTCTTGCGGAGTTTTGCATGCGGTCCACATATCTTTCTCTACTAAAATAGGCCGTCCCGTACCTAACACATTGTGTTTTAATGATAATACCACTAAAGCGAAGAAAATTCTTAAATGGAAAAATTAATTACTACGTATTTTTAATTGGCAGAACTGATCAATGCCACTGAAGTACGGTCTCTTGGTTTCAGTTCAAACTGTGACTACATCGAACCCCGCTTATGACATTGGTGTGTATTGTATTAACATTATTCTGGATACTTTTATATAAACGGCATTTCAACAGTTTTACTGTATAACTTGGACACATTCTAAACTAAAAGTTGCCATGTCTGTCGGTGTCTACACAAGCACCCATTCGACAACAGCCTAACGGATTTTTATTAAATGTTATAGATATGCAGCTTGCAACGAGATCTAAAATGAAAAACAAGGCTCCTGCTTCCACGTGATGTTAATATTATATTTTAAATTTTATTGCAATCATTGAAGACCAGTCTAGCTTCTGACTGATATTTACGTATTATAGCAAAATGCGATATGAGAGAGCAAGATTTTTTGGAATGAGCAACCGAAGGGTTGTATTGAATTATATCATTTCGTTTGCACTCAATATTAAATCATTCATTGTACCTTTTTTGTGCTCAACTTACACGAAGAACGTCTTATGGTCAGGGTAATGGACGTTCCATAAAAGTTAGGGAATTTCTTAACTACGTGACTGACCGTCAGTTCATCAAAAATGACTCTGCTCCATGGAGTTAGTTTTCGATCATGCCAGTTATTTAAAGACTATTAATATTAAAACTGACCATAAATAAATACGGCGTGGGGATGGCTGAATTCAAGTAGCTTGAGTGCATGAAACATTGATGGACTCGTGCGAACATGAAAAGTTTTATAAAGGGCAGAGAATGTGACCAGCCGAACCAGGAAACTTTCTGCTCGGGGTTGTTTTCCTGGAGGTTCTTCGGTTATGGTAGACCAATTATTCTATCAGCATGAAAAATTGCTCCTGTTAACAGCTTCCCGAGTTGTATTTGAGTTTTCCCCGCGATGCCCGCAGTGTGAACCCGAATGTAACACACGTGTTACACGTGTCTGTACGCCCACTGCAGTTTTCGTTGATAATAACCTGCATATTCATGATTGCACTCGACAGAATGTTTTGACAGTGTCATAGGGTAAATTGATAGGTTGACACCGCCACTATTCTCGAAATGCAGGTTCGATACCAGCTTTCAAACATCGACTTTCGGAAGTCTATTGTTGGCGCTGTGGGGCTTACTCAACATAGACGCGTGTGCGCCATTAATCTTCATCACTGACAAGTAGCCGATGACAACCGTGGTACAGTAACGTCGTTTCACAACAGTCAGCGTACGCAAAGGCAAATGGCTTCTCTGTGCCCTTACACGCTTAAATAGAAGGAAGAATCTTAGCGCATTACTGTTTTCTGATAAGTCTTACGAATCCTTTTTAAAAGAGAGAGAGAGAGAGGGGCCCCAATACGTTTCGAATTGTAGCATTTGAGGTTTTCACGGCGATGAGTCTGAAGATGACTCATAGCCCTGATGATGGAGGCAGCAAGGACCTCTGAAACGTCTGCAAATTTGTACCAGACTACGTCATCTTCACGTTTCGAATTATCTCCCTTCGTCTTCAGGTAAAAAGTGGGAAGACACTTTATTCTGTTTCATCCGCTGTACCGAACAATTCCAGATCGGCTCGGTTTGATGATGGAGACGGTACGTTCATCCGAAAATTAAGAGTATATATATATATATATATATATATATATATATATATATATATATATACACATGACACTAAAACCCAGAGCATCTTAATCCTCATCATGCGAGTACCTCAAATAACACATATGTTTTCGTGCTTTACTGAAGGTTTACGAATGAGCCGGGATAGCTCAGTCAGTATAGTGACTAGCTACGGGCTGGACGACCGGGGTTCGATCCCCGACGGGGGCAGAGGATTTTTCCTCTAGCCTCTGCGTCCAGACCGGCTCTGGGGCCCACCCAGCCTCCTATCCAATGGGTACCGGGGTCCTTTCCCGGGGGTAAAGCCGGCCGGGGCGTATTGCTGACCACTCACCCCCATCTAGTGCCGAGGTCAAGGAAGAGAGGAGCTATACCTCCACTCACCCCAAGCGCCTACATGGCGTATAGTGGGACAAACTTTACTTTACTTTACTGAAGGTTTACGACATTTCCGTGATGAAGTGAGTGTGTCCGCCCTCTGCTGTTTCCGGAATCACTCCCCCCCCCCCACCCCCCACCAGGCTAACAGAGCCTTGTTACCGTTTCAATATGTTTTTCGCTTGCCCTGTACATGTGTTTCTACCTTCCCGGTGTTTATTTTTTATTGTAATGCCGTGCTGTAGAGTCGGTTTAATAAATTGAAGGCAGAACGGATGTATACTCATAAACCACAATTTAAAATGATTTTGTAATTCTATTGTGCGCCACATCTCGTGTTTCGTACTGAATGTCATTACTGTGGGGGTAAATTTAGTTTGGTGGCATTACTGGCGTGTTGAAATGAAATTACTGCTGCTTCGGTTTCAGAAGAGTGGCATTTGATTAGGAATTGATTTTACAAAGGGATATAAGACACATAATTATATGTTTTTGTTGTGAGATATTGGTTTCTGCGTAGACCGCTCAACATTTCACGTTTACTGTATAAAATAACTGATGTTTTTTTTTAATGTTTTAAAAATGATGATTAAATCTCTGACAAAAACAGAAGTTCAGAAATCAAACATGAGCTTAAGGGACATTCTTATTACAGAAATCAAACGAAGTAAATAATGTAATCCAGCAGAGTTCTGCTTAAGTCGTTTTTGTCATTTTGCTTCTCAAGAAATCCCCTACAGGTTTAAGGAACCCGAATGTTCAATACAATGCTCAAAAGACGCTTCCCAAATGGATCAATTTCACTTAATTGTAGTATACGTCATTTCAGCAACAATTAATGTAGAACCAGAATGAATTCTACTCCGTAATCGCTGGTGAGTTCATTGAAAAATGTGCAGAAAACCATTCGCTTCCGATTGTAACTCGAATCTCGATCGCTAGAAGTGAACGTGCGAAATCTCGTTACAGCGCCAGTTCGTACTATATCTATGTAAACCTAACTTAATCGTCGCCGAATTCACCAAAGTTCAATACCCCGTGCACAGTTTCAATCCCACGAACTACCTTTTGGACTTTGACTAATTCCCTAGTTTTTTTTAAAGACAATATGTTCCTGAAATTGGATTTATTTTCTTCATCAGTTGGAAAATTTTATTCTCTTATGCCCCTGGATATAAATAGTCCAAGAAATGTTATGTTAATCACTCTTAATCAGCATGTATATTCGAAGTAATTAACGTCATTAACGGACGAAATTAAACAGTGGTACTGAGCTACAGAGGGTCTCCTCTGCTGCACAAATGAAGTTAATGAAATCCAGCGGATATTTTGATATTAACACTGCCCTTAAGACTGTTAAAAACATCAAGAGCTCTGTGAGCACTGAATCGACTAACAAAAGCGCTCTCTTATGCATGCAAACATTTCATCTGTATTTTTGCATAATACGAATCCAGTTTTTCTTACAAGAATTCCCGCTTTACCCACTTTTTTGCCTTTCTAATCTTCTTCATTTATATTTGACTCGTTGCCAGTAGACCATGTTGCATAGGTTTGATCGCAGACTCAGAAAGAAGGCAGCAGTGGAGAAAGATTTTGGGGACACAAAACCAACGAAGAAACCCCACTCTAATACAACACACATAGGTCTCCTTTCATCTGCCTTCATCAAGGCCTCATTTAAATTTCCAATTCGTTCCAAGGTAAGAAGAAATCTTTCCAAATGTAGACAGAAGAGACCAAACGTTAGAAAGTTTAAAAAAAAGAGCCCGTAGATCTCATTGTGATGCTTAAAACTAGGGGGGGGAAGAGTGTCGTGAAATAGGAACACCCACAGTGTAGCTTACAGTGCTATAAATTCAGATCTGGTTTGCAAATCTGTACGTTCTTTCAACAAGTCTGACTGATTAATTCGCAACTTCTGAGGCAGGTTGACCACAGCTCAGAATAAAAGTTGTTACACTCAGACTTTAATTGCAGAGTGAATTTTTAGACGAGCGTTATTCCAGTTTGTGAGTTGGTCTTCACTGTAGTAAGTATACAGTCATATCCAAGTATACTGGATACTGGGATGACCCGTTCTTCAAGTGCCTGAGCACTGCGGGTCCCAACTTTTCGTTGGCTCGATCTATAGACATTCGGTAGGACTCCTTGGACGAGGGATCGGCCCGTCGCAAGGCCTCTACTTGTACACAGGACAGCACAACACAGATAAACGCCGACAAACATCCATGACTTGAGTTGGATTCGAACCCATGGTCCCAGCGACCAAGCGGCACAAGGCCCATGCCTCAGACCGCGTGGCCACTGCGGACCCCATATCCAAGAATACGTTTTACAATCTGTTATTTTGTAACAACAACAATAATAATATAAATATTTAAATATTTACTGTGAGCAGCACGTTTTTGAAGTCATCGAACGCAATCAATTATTTTTAACAGGATACGTTCTGCCTCTGCATTATGAGGACGAATATCCTCTCATTACATTGCAAAGGAAGTAGTGAATCCTGTACAAGTCCCAATATCCAATTATGATTGGCTTGTGTAACCATGGTTACGACGTTGACATAGATGCGGTTGATCCTTGGACTAGATTCCTACACCCTTCGGACATTATGACGTAACAGCTCACTGCGACACGTGGTATCGATCATTGCAAACCCATCAGATCGTCATCCACGAAATACAAACTAAAAATATGCAACTGCCACTGCACGTATGATGAAGGTGGGAATACCAGGAGCAAAGCCACGTGCATGAACTGCGTAGTATCGATATTTGAACCGACTTACTCCCCTTAATGAATGAATAATAAATGAACGGTAAAGAGAAAAGCCGAGTCCCGTAACTAATTATAGATTACCTGTTTGTTTGTTGTCTAAAATTAATTGACACCTGCTATGAATTTATAAGCTTCATTTGAATTAAAATATTGAATACTAAATATATTAATAATTTTATTTAATTTTATATTATGTGGTATCTCTGTATATGTAATAAATACAAACTTTAATTAGTGTAAAATGAGTGTAATTAAAAATTGTAACTCGGTACGGTTTTATGTAGACTGGACTATCATAAGGTAATTAGTGTATGATAGGACATAAATTACTTTAATAAGATTTTTTTAGCAAATTCGCATGTATCATGCTTTATTTCACATTTTAATGAACTGTTATTTTTTTTAAAAATTGGTGCAATCATCAGAATTTACCTGCCAATATTTTAGTAGTAATCTACATTTCAGTTACTGCAACTGG
The DNA here is from genome assembly GCF_977971745.1 of Zootermopsis nevadensis. Classification (NCBI taxonomy): domain Eukaryota; kingdom Metazoa; phylum Arthropoda; class Insecta; order Blattodea; family Termopsidae; genus Zootermopsis; species Zootermopsis nevadensis. The sequence continues at coordinate 4,635,207 of NW_028259143.1, forward strand.
TATTAGGGATTATAATATTTATATATTATGCATTGTCCTGGTATCAGAAGTGACTTGGGAAGACAACGAAGAACGTATCAGAAATTGCGATTAACACAGGCGTGTTAGCCTTCAAGAAATATGGTGACGTAAATTTTCGACATACTGATCAAACTGTCTTGGGCCACTTCTGGAGTATTTATTTAATGGTGTATGTCGAGAGGTGGAATTGTGGGCGATGCAACTTATCACCATCTTCTTCAAGTATTCGCCTGTCTGGAGGCGGATATCCGAGTATTTTGCCTCTCTTTTTCCAGGATATTGTAGTTTTCCCCTTCACTTGGTACGTCGTACTCCCTCGCAGTTCATGATTTCCCGTATCCCGTGTCCGACTGGATGTACAGTGCCCAAACTTAGACAAGCAAGCTTTTATAAACTCTCATATTTTCGGGTCTGTAAATTTTGTATGTGTTTCGGGGTTAAATACGTTGCTTCCGATTCACAGCAGACAAAGGAAATTGGTGGTTATCACTTTAAAGCACAGTGTTAACTACGTGTTACTTGGCACAGGTTTTAATATTCATCAAATCTGCATTTTTACCACACATCTAATTCATGTGTTCCATATGATTCTCAGAATAAAAAATCCATTATTTCGCTAAACAGCATTAACAAATATCTGATCATTGAAGTAGAAACCCAACGTCTCTTTTACAGTAGGAACTAAAATTTTAAATACTATTTACATTACCTTCGTGTTTCAAAAGGTTAGCATGATTTGGGACAATTTTTTCGCAGACATACACTTTTAAATGCTGTTCGAACACAATCTTAATTAAATTATTTAATATTTTGTGTTAAGTTTGTGGCAGGTTTGGTTCGTTAAGTTCATTTATTAGTCATAGACATTATACTGAGCCCGTTCAATATACGGGAAACTAAGGATGTTTGAACCATCTTAGAAAAAGGTATTATGGTACAGTGGACTTATCGACCAAGTGAGTGATCAAACTGTGTATGTGTCTTTAGCCAGTGCTGCACTGAGTTGTAAGTCATAGGTCTAGCTGCTTCCAGCGTCTGCTTAGTTTTTGTGTCGTCGTAGAGCGAATCTGCAGAACTAAACAAGAATTGCGTCCAATGGGGGGAAAACACAAGCCTTTATTTTACCAAGATATTTTGTTATCGTGCCTTGGCACGTGATACGTCATCTTGGATTTTCTTCAAATAGATGCGTTTCTGAAGTTGATGTGAAAAATTAATGGGCTACACGAACAGAGATCCTCCGAGAAGACCCAGTCAAAGACATGATCGAGGAAATGAAATTTGTGACATCACTTAACATGTAGTAGGCTACATAAGTAGATGTAAGTGGAAAGTTAGGTGTGATAAAGGCAAATTAAAGTACACAAGAATGAATTACTTTAAAAATATATCGCTGTAGTTTCCTTAAAACCGCCACGGTGGTCTAGCGGTTAGAACGCTGGCCTTGTAATCCTGGGGTCTCGGGTTCGATTCCCGGCGGTGCCCGAATTTATAACTTGTGTTGGGCAAGGCCGTGGTCTAGGCAACACGGAGTTTTCCTCCGTGGCATCCCAACAATTACTCCATTCACACACAGAAGAAGGCAATGGCAAACCACTTCTGGATCATCTGCCAAGAACGTATATGAACAGGTCCCAGTCCGAGAAAAGGATGGAGGGATCCTGTTCATATGGACCTGTCGTCAGACAGAACACTAAATAAAATATAATAGTAGTTTCCTTACAGACTAAACTTGATATTCGAGTAATCGCATTTATATATGTATAAGTGGTTACGTTCATGAAGGCTATTTCCGGGGACCGGTTATCCTGATTGAGGTTTTAGTGACTTCTCTAGGTACCTCCAAGCAAACGTCGTAATAGTACCTTAAATTAGGCCACGACCGCATCATTCCCTATCGTTTACAATTCATTATTAACTATCATCCTCTCATTCGAGGCTATGTAGTCTGAGTTAATGAAAAAGCATCGTTAAACAAAATATACATAAATGAAAAGTCATCTTCGATGTGTGTAGCACATGTTGTTGTTTGTAGGAAGATCTGAGGATTGTGGAGTAAGCAGTCGTGGCCTACTTTAAGTACATACCATTCTCGCTTCCTTTCCAGTCGAATTTTTAGTCACATAGTACCGAATGCAAACCACAGATAGTACTACTGAGCTAACCTGGTGGAATCGTATGGTTCGTGGTTCTGGCCAAAAAAGATATTTTACATAATTATACGTAGAGAAGCGAAAATGGCCTTAAATATTTTCTGAGATTTCCTCACGGACTTGGTAACGTCCATTCAACTTACGATTTCTAAATTATAATTTAACAACTTCAGTAGTGGTGTGTCCGTTACACGGTCCTTTTACGCGGTAACTGTTGGTTCGAATCTCATCTTTGGACATGTATATCAGAGTTATTTTCGGTATCGCGTTCTCACTATAGGCGGAGACCGTGCGTGGATCGATCTACCCCGCAGAAACTGTGGAATCTCGTGGTTTCAGAGTTAATTCCGAATTGGAACAGACGAGTATACTAATTTATAATAGCTGATGGAATAATAACATATTACATTTAATATTCTTAGAAACATTGGTCTACTGCGTATTCAGCACAAAACCAACACTCAGTCTCCAGTAACCTAATTTCCCCCGCGAAGTTACAGTTTCTCTTATTTCCCTCGTTATTTCCTCTACGTTTAAAACACTGAGTTTGCTGACCTAGTGCTTTTTTGCCTACAGACTGGTGTTCTGGTTGTCAGCGTAACGGTCCGAGAAAGCCGCCGTTGCGAGCCACAGTTTGCACACCCAGGCTTATTTTGTCACCATGGACTCGGAAGAAGACCCGGAAGACTGCTGACCGGAAAGAGTCACTACCCTGAGCCTAGGGACCGAAGAAGGGCACTGACGCGATGGACTACTGGCCGCCGGGTCCGTCGAGTCAGGAAGACCACCGAGAGGGTAGCAAACCTTGGCGCTGGAAGCTGCCAGCCATTAATCCAGCCCTACCCTTATATTTGGCATCGCCACTGACAGTTTTTATCCTCACGCTCTGTTGTCTTATAAGTGGACTCCTTGCCGATGACCCGTGTTCCGGACTTTGCGACTGCAAATGGAAAAGTGGCAAAGAATCTGCAACTTGTGTCAATGCCAAACTGACAGAAATCCCGAAGGGATTAGATGCCGGGACGCAGGTGTTGAATCTAACAGGAAACAAATTAGGAAATCTAGAGAAAGATGCCTTTGTTGAAGCAAAGTTATTAAACCTTCAAAAAATTTACTTATCGAAATGTCGTATTAAAACTCTTGATCGATTTGCATTTCGTAAACTAATTAATCTAGTTGAACTGGATCTCAGTTACAATTCGATTACTACAGTTCCTTCTCACATCTTTGACTCGATACCAGAGCTTAGGGAACTGAAACTGAGCGGAAATCCAATCCAGAGGATCCTGAACAACGCCTTCATACGCGTACAGACATTGGTACGCTTGGAACTTTCCGAGTGCCTCCTGGGAACGCTTGAAACTCGGGCTTTCTCAGGCTTAGAGAAGACTTTAGAATGGCTGAAGCTTGATAAGAATAATGTTGTGAATGTTAAATCTTCCACACTAACGGCCATGCAAAACTTGCACGGTTTAGAACTCGCCGAAAATCCATGGAACTGCACGTGTCAACTTCGTCCTTTGCGAGAGTGGATGCTTAGACAAAACGTACCATATGACGTGCCTCCAATATGTCTTTATCCGCCAAGACTCAGAGAAAAGTCTTGGGACAGACTAGACCTGGATGAATTTGCATGTGTACCAAAAATAACAGCCCCGGAAGCGCTGACAACGGGAGTAGAAGGTCGAAATATTACAATGACTTGCAATATAGGTGGGATACCAGAACCTAGTGTCAAGTGGTTGTGGAGGAACAAAGTTATTGCCAACCTCTCTGGAGTCCCCTACAGTAACAGCAGGAAAATGTACATGATTCATGTGGATGATTACACTAGTAACCTCACAATCTTGACAGCTGATATGCAGGATGTTGGAGTGTATGTGTGCTCAGCTGAGAATAAGGCAGGTAAAGTGGAGGCCAGCGTGGCTTTAGCAGTGTTGCGACGGCCACCGGAAACAGGACTATCTGGTCGTGTGTTGGTCGCGAGCGTAATTGTGGCGGCTTTGTTCGTGCTTGCGTCTTGTCTTCTAGTGTTATGCGTGTGCAGTGTACGTCGAAGACAGCAAAGCGGTGGTAATGGAAGGTGGCAAGGCCAGGCCCAGAGTACAATGCCTCGAGGTGGCCGTCGCAGAGACGACAGTTACGAAAAGATGGAGATGAACCACAAAGAACCATCGATGCTGAATCACGCAGGAAGCGGTGCTGGAAGACGAATTTTGCCGAAAGGTGGAAACAATGTGTTGACTCCGGAACAAAACGCCGAGGTGGTCACAGTTGGACCGATGATGAAACAACACACTAGGCACGGCGAATATAGGGGAGTGCCGAGTGTTGACACCGACCTCGGCGAAGATGACGACGACGATGAAGGAGGATACGAGGATGAAGCAGAGACGCCGACTCCCACAACAGTGGTCTCCAGCACGCGGGACGGCAAGATGTCTTGGAGCGGCCCGCGGTCGTCCGATGATACTCCGAGTAGCCACAGTGAGGTGCGTAGCAGTGCGCCGTCCGACACGACCGATCTTCACATCCCGAGGGGCGGAGATGGTAGCTACTCGGACAACAGGTAAGATTGGGATCAAGGAATTTGCTACCGATATTTTAATTTTAGTAGCCACAGACTATAAGACATTAGAATATAGAGTGAACAAACCAACAACTATTAACACTATAATGGACACTATTGCCATACGCGTTTCGACCTCAAGAGGTCATCATCAGTGGCATCAGGGAAATTAATACATATAGTCAAATGGTTCGAGCAAATTTCATAATTAAAGTAGAAGGTAATTGACAAGATGACTGCACTAGATGCTGTTATTCACAGGAGTAAAACTGGCACTTAGCTGTTGTACGGTGGCCGTTGCTGGTCTCGGCGAGCTGTACTTGCGTCGTCTGTACCTGTGAACTCAGGACACGTGGAATTTAGGGAGTATTAATGTCTGTGTGTCCTTCCTTTCTTGAGTGTATGTGCCGGTAATAACTCAGAAATAATAAACGGATTTTCATTAAATTCTGTATGACACGGTTTGTAATTCTTCATTCCTTATCGTAAGTAATACAAACTTGGCAGGTTTACGAATTGCTAACATGGGAGTAACACTAACGCCACTGCAAGAGTACTTAAAATTTGACCTGGAAAAAAAAAACTCGAAAAATACCCAAGTTTTGTTAAAGTATTTTTTTACAGGATATTAATCTATAGCGTGGCCTCTGTATCTGATGTCCTAAAAAACTGACTAAATTGGTAATATTATACGCCTTGATAACTGATTATGCTTTCATAACATAACCACACATTCGTGGTTCAATGGCTGGCACTTATGCTTTATTGTGATATTCGCACATCGGGATGTACGAATTAAGGCAATCATTTTTTCCAGAAACTTCCTTGACCCCCCCCCCCCGAAGGTTGGTCAAGTGTTTTAACCCCCCATTCGGGGGGGTTGGTTTAGTTTCTTACTCAAGGGTTAAAACCAACACCTACATACATATATAAACGATCAGTGTGTGAGATATGCTCACTGTTTGCTTTCTATTTCAGAGACGACAGACTTGCTGGTTCCGACGAGATGAGGGAGGATTTCTCACGACAGCCAGACACGCACAACGCTAACACAAGACAGCAGCCGGGCCTAAGTAACGCTTTGCGACGAGAACTTGGAGACCTTACGACTCAAACTCTACTCCAGCAGCACATAATGAGGAAGCAGACGGTAGGCACGAACGGGGGTAGTTTGTACACCTCAGTTCCACTGGACAGTGACATTGGTGGTGGTGGTGGTGGTGGTAGTGACGTAGGTGGTGGTGTTGACATTCGGACCGGTTCAGACAAAACCTACCCAGATCTATTAGAGATTTCATCTTATAATTTAAACAGCGGTGGTGTTATTGGGGGTCCATTGGACATAGCAGATAGTTCCTTCTGTACTTTGCCTCGAAGACGGGGTGGTGCTCTTGATCGCGGGTCCACTGGGAGAGGAAGTTCGAAGTATTACCGCGGTTCTGACAGTCAGTCGCCTTTATTACCAGGCAGTCGATATAGCAGCAGTGGCGGCGAAGGCAGTGGTGGAAGCAATGGATCTATTCCCCGAAGGTCATCTATAGATTTACATGCCTCTTCATATTATCCTCTGTCTGCCGCACTCATTGGTAAGAAACATTCTAGCATAGGACAACAACGGTCGAGCAGCTCAGTGAACTTAGCCTCCCCAGCTGTTTCATCGACATCAACGGAATGTTCTGTAAGCAGCAGGGGGGTAGTTCACCCATCTACTGACCTCAAGAGACCCGCTACTTTGACAACTACCGTTTCAGCGACGCCCCTTTTAAATGTGATGGGTTCGAACACTCTTGGAGTCGGTGATCTCTACTCTTTATCTCCACTTTCTGCTTCCACTGTACCATCTGCAGCAGCGAACACATATGATTATCACGCAGCGCAGCTTGAGAGATTCCTAGAGGAATATCGCAGTTTACAAGAACAGTTGTGTAAAATGAAAGAGACCTGTGAGAATATTCGCCAACAGGATCCCCCTGGCAGAACAGCCCGCACGCCCACTCCAAGTATATCACGGTTCGTGGACCCCCTAACTTATTCGAGTGCAGTGACAACGCCATCAGGATCCGACGACAGCAACAATCCTAAATCTATCCTAAAACATAAATCCTCCGGTGTCGCCGTCACAGCAGCGTCTGCTTCGTCGCCCATCGGCGGTACTTCGACGTCTCCCATTGCATTCTGTACGTCCGGCGGTGCCGTTGACTACGGGTCTGATCTACCACCGTACTGGCTACCCAGAAACAAACTTCTCAGAAGGTTCAGTGGTGGTGACTTTCATCAGAGTTGAGACCAGTTACAAAATGTTGGATATCAGTTTGTTGTGTTTTGTGGCTGAAAGAATTACGTTAAATGGCATCATAATGTCGTAAACAAGAGCTGGCATATGAATTTTTGGAAATAATCTAATAAGACGCATTTATTTCTCTTTGGCAGACAGGAATTCAAGAAGAATATTGTCAAAAATGACTACTTAGCGATGTTGTTACGGCTTGCAATCCAGAGCTTATTTGTCGACGAAAGATACCAGAATATTTCTTTTCGTAAGAATGCAGTAGGCCTATGCGACTTTATTTACCGAAAACAATTATATAACTCATCTTAATACATCTTAACACAATTCAGAATATTTTATGAAGGGGCAGTTGTAGTTCATTCATATTAAGATTTATTGGACAAACATGGCCATATGAGGGCATTCTTACTGTCAATATTGTTGTTTAAGAACGCGTTCAAAAATTAAATTAATTTCAAATTATGGCTTTTTCTTTATAAATAATATTCTATGTAAAGTTTTCAAACATAAAAATGACTTTAAAATTTACTGTGAACTTCGTGTTCATGAATATTTTTACGAACTTGTTTTTCAGTTTTCTTAATCTACGCTCGGATATATGCAGTCTATAATACTTATACATTCCGAAATTTGGGGTTAGACTAAAAATTTCAATTCCTGCTACAGCCCTTTCTGCATTCATTCATTTATCACCAACACGTGATGGAAGACCGTATGATCGATTGTGAAACTTTTATAATATCCGACCAACCAACAATGCATTGAGCAAAGGATTAAACATAATTGTTTTTATTAATAAGATGAATTATTCGGAAACCATCGCATATGTCGAAGACATCAGTGTTATATGTAACCGATTGGCGGTAAGTTTTTGTTATGGTTGAACTGGTCGGTTGGGTAGTGAACTGAAAAGGTTTGAATACTTTTAACTTCAGCATCAGTGTCATTTCATGAATTTTATCCACCACGAAAAGATTGACATGTGAACAAGACACCATGCTTTTGTTTATTCGTTTGTTCGTTTGTCTGTATGAATGTTCTCCATGCACTATCACTATTTGACCATCTTTAATCTCTTCCTTAGAAATACTTTGACATATGAATCGCAAGGCTCAAGGTGAAAATTTAAATAATTTCTGTTTCTCACCTTGTAAAGTGTATAAAGAAATTGGAAGCTTCTATTTACAAATTTACAAGTTTACAAATTCATACACAATATCTGTTATTTTAGGAGAATGTACGATACCACACGATGTTCGGTGGAAATGCGCACAATTAACTGTTATATAATCGATGCCTTAATCTCTCATAATAACAAATTCAGGTAGACCTACTGAAGAAAAGTTTCTGAACGACGTGAACCAAGCTACTGTTCTCATTATCATCATTATTATAATTCACACCAAAATAAATCCACGTGTATAGTTGAATTACGGCTGTACGAAACGTGACCTTCAACTTTACACGTAGAATTTACGTTGTAAGAATCAATGCCACTATTCCAGTTCCTTGTAAATCATTTAGTTTTAATAGTGACGATAACTTACTATGAAATATTATATGTAACTAAATTTAATATATTCGATTGTTATCATTTCATTTATTAGATCCGGAAATAGATATTTAACTGTGTGTGTGTCGATTTCAGTGATGTGTCGTGATATTAGGACACGCCTCAACAATTTTATAAAACTGAACTTCCCTTGATAAGTATTGATGAGGAAGAGATTAACTGTTTCCCATACTTCGAGGTCCTGTTCCATTATCACCACAGTGCGCTGAATTGTCCTAGGACTTGCTGAAGAAATACGCAGGTGATCAGAATGAAACCGTTTGATAATCCTGACCTATATTGTAACATTCTTAGGCCTATGTGAAAATATTCAGTGAATTTTAAAATCGTTACTCAGTTATAACGTTGAAGAAGGGCTCCATCAATTTCCTGTTGTACATAATAAGTATTTAAGGTAATTTAAATATGAATTTTGATGAGCTGACTTTTCTAGTAAAGCTTCTTTTCTTAGGCAGAAATTATATTTACGCATAATTAAAACCGAAGAAACGACTTAAAGTATTAATGTGGATTAAAATGCAGAGGAAAGCACACGACCATATTTTTTTTTACAATTGAATAATCGAAATGCATGATTAAGACATTAATCATGCATCGACGTCCTAATGTGCATTAAAATGAAATCCTTCTAAATTTTCAGCTCAGTCTCTCAAATCAGATAAGTAAAAGGAATGTGTTCAATATCAACAGCAGAAATTTGTCAGTCACGTCGATCATGGTTTTCTAAGATCTCGCATCGTGTATTCGTGTGGGTGGTTTACCAAAGTTTCAGAGGAACATGTCTCCTCTGCCTGCAGTGTAAAGGTAGCCAGCATCGGGATGGGATCCTTTTTTATAGGCGAGAGTATCCAGTGTGAGTGCTGATAATAGCAGGATGAGAAAGGTGACCTTGAGGCTATGACAAGTACAAATCTTGGTAGGCCCTAATAAGAGTCGCCATCTAAGGTAGGCACAGTGACGAAGAACGGGCGAGATAAGCCATCCGTTGTTCACTCAAATCTCATTGGATGACCTCCCCCTACAGATATATCTCACATCCCGAATTTACCGACTTCGTCCTGAAGATAGAGGCTGTATTTTCCACCGAAACGTTAACTACTCACGAGGATATACGACGTCGTAACGCAGACAATCATAATCGACATCTTTGCCGCTATGAGAATATCAAATGTTCAATACATTATGCACGCCTAGGGAGATATTCGGTGTTAAAATTATAAGTTAGGAAATAGAAAAATGAGAGACTTTAAGTTTCAACTTGTATTTATTCCGTTAGAATCTCTTGACGGCTGGGTGAAATATCGCAACTGCTTTCCTCTGCCACGCGGATGACTTGACTAGAATGTTGTGACGTTTGAAGAAAAAGTCGGACCATTTAGTTGCACTGGATGAGACATCCCATATCACTAGAAGGAAACCCATTGTTCCTTTTATTCGTTTAAACGGGTAATATAATATATTTAAGAGAGACATGATACAGCCTAAAATAAAGACTTGTCTTTCCCTGTTATTTACATTTAGTTTAATATTTTCCATTTTCCTCAGCGTTTCGTATAGCAGCATACTACATATTTGCGTAGCTTATCCATATGCAAGCACATGTATATTAATGGCCATTATCCTTCATACATAACTTTAAAAAAGCACAATATTTCTAAAACTGGTTTTTCTTCTGTCATCACGTAAATCTGTTCAACAAAATCAGTTACATCCATTGAGGGCAATGAGGTATCTTTTTTTTAGTGGACCCAGCTGATTAGATTGAATAGTTTCACTTCATGGGGGTAAGAAGAGCCAACTTCTGATATGATGTAGGTCTTTCAAACTTACAATATAAAACAGAGAATAGTAATGGTCAAAGTTGAAGCATAATACTGAAATCACGACTTCCGGCAAGCTTGAACGTACATTGATTCTATTACAGTTTTTGTTTATAGAACAAAACTGAAGCTTCTGGATTACAAAATAGAAATTGACTTGCACTATTTCAGACAATAATAGTCAGTAGACCTTGATAAATCTTTAAACTTAAAAAATTAAGAATGATTAGATGGAAGGGGGCATGTAGCACGTTTGTGAGAGATGAGAGAGCTGACCGGAAGACAGCAAATGACAGACATGTCTTAGGTAGGAGAAAAAAAGTTAAAGTGGATCTTGAAGAATGGTTGTCAATGTGTGGATTGGATCCATGTGGCTCAGGATAGGGTCCAGTGGCGGGCTATTGTGAACAATAATAAATTATTCGTGTTTTTTTCCGTCTAATCACAATTGTATATAAATAAATAAAATTATACATAAGATATTAAAATATCTTATGTATAATTTTATTTATTTATATACAATTCTGATTAGACGGGAAAAACACGAATAATTAAATTTTAATTCACAATATGACGCAATTATATCAACAGTAATAAATCTTCTGTTTCATAAAAGGCAGGGAAATGTTTTGACCCGTTCTTAATAAGATCCCCAATTCGAACAAGTTGCGTGTAACATTTACAGGAACATGGAATGATTTTAGTACTCCCGCTGAGAAAATAATTGTAAATTATTTAATGTCGTGTCTTACCCGGAGATACTGAATAAACCACTAAAAAGTTCGATCACGTTATTTGTTTTCTAGCTGACAGAACCGAGGTCCTCACGGATATGAAACAGAGGTGCTAACCTTCACACTGATAAGTTCGATATGATAATTACACCCGATAGAAACCACACACAAAAACTTCCACCCTTCCAACGGCATTCAAACCCACAACATTTAGTAAGCCAGCTTTCACAGCAAGGTAACGCTCCCAGTTGTGGGAAGGAGAGTGAGAGGGAAGGAGGGACTGAATTCCCGTCGGAATTTAGAAGCTCCAAAATCCATACCGGAAATCTCTCTGTGCAAGGGCGTCCAGATACCTATAATAACGGAAATTATGATATTAAAGGATTACTTCAGGTGAGGATTACTCGTTCGTAAATTATTAAAAAACTGTTTCCAGAACCCAGAAACTTGTGTTGACTGGGCTTATTCAAATAATGACTGGAGTGGGCACTGACATAATGACAAGCTAACCCATCACTAAGGTGACTCTAAGAGCATAGATAAATTATGAACCCAGTATCGCCACCCATTCGAAATTAAATTTCCCAGTTCTGATTTACCTTCGAATGTCAAAATAAATATAATAATGTGGAAGTCTGTATGTTAAGGAAGTTCATGGATGTTCTCTTTAAAGACTTGGCTTCTGACTTAAAGAATTGTCATTTCTGTTTCATTTCTTTAAATCCTATACAATCTACATACGAGTGTATCATTTTTCAGATAATTATGATCCGTCTTCCAGTGACCCAGGTTCGATGTAAACTGGTTGGTTTTCTCAAATGAGACATTCAGTTTGCCGAAATGTAGCAATTTACGTAATTTAAAACGGCAGTTTCTTATTATTCACGCTTATTTACTAAAATAATTATCTTCTACGACTAAACTATTCTATGGACTATAACAATATAACCGTGCTGTTATAACTAAATTGAAGCAGAGTCTTTTGGACGTCATGTAGTTCAGGTAATCAAGAAGACAGCGAAGGTTCATTTCCGTGTTTAAAATGGCCTGACACGAGTCTGCATCCCGAACCACAGAAACCCAGTTCACGCATTCAAAACCCTAACTCAGTAACATCTATTTTAATATTATACTTTTTCTTTGCGCTTAAAATTTCTAAGTAATATCCTATTTATTACAAACTTAATTGGATTGTACAAACCACTTGTGAGTTTATGAGCTTGCGAAATATTTATCAATAGGCAGGAACGTTCTTAAATCGGAAATGCAATTTCATTGTATAAAATAAAAATTAATTTAAAACCTAAAATAGGAAAATGTCTGTCCGTATTAGTCTTTTAAATGTAGGCTAGTACATGACATAGAATAATTTAAAAATTACCAGTTTAAAATGTTTATCGTGTTCTGTGTTTACAAATATTTAATAATTTTAAGGCATATACTGATCTGTTGAGAACAAATTCAAGTACCTTCAGCCAGCTCGTCTTAAGAATGGCCTAAGTCACTGACACGCCGTAAACTGATATTAAAGTGCGACGCTATGGAATTCGACTGTTAAAACAAAACAGAACGAAATTGACGAACCATGTTTATTATCTCCATTCTATTTCACTAGGAATTGTATTGAGGACATAATTCTGAACCATCCTGTCTGCTTTGGTGGAATTGGGTGGAAAACGGATATACAAAATTAGTCCCTCTGGATCCATTTCCCTGCACGCCAGATGGACATTTAATAGCCCCCATGCATTAAAGGCGTAAACCGGGAGCCATTTTTCATACGCTGTAGAAGTTACTCACTCACTCAAAATACATACATTTAAACCTGTGTGCAGTGGAACTGATCACGTGCACAGACTCTGTCAAGCGCCCTCACTTCACGCGGAAGACCTCTGTATGAAATTTCAAATTAATTTAATAATAATACTCTGTATCTTACTTCCATTGAATTTTAACGCAATTAAACACAAACAGACTAGTTACGAGAAGTATATGTCGTAAAACGAGTTGGTGTTAAAATGTTCTTCTGCTATTTAACGTCCCTTATTAATCTAAATATTAATTACACTAACTATAAAGAACATGGTTTCATGCTTGCTTGCATTCCGTTTAAATAGACCTCGCGAAAAATGTTTATATAACGTGACGTAACAATTTGGACAGTTTTTATTGTTACCTGTAGCGTCATGTTTTGGAGGAAAATAAATAATGAAAGAGAACGTTTGGAGAGAAATGACGACAGGGCGAGCAAATGAAAATTGTGGGAAAGGAACAAGGAAGGACGTGGTAGATAGATAAGGGCTTGAAAGGAAAAAAGCAAAATTAAAAGAGAGCGATAGATGCAGATAAGAAAGATGTCATTTCCTTCTGAGTTTTGGTTGGCTTTTGACACTAGTTATAAATAAAATAAACTCCGTAGTAAACATGCATGATAGAAGCTGAACCGACAGAGAACAGTTCTCTTATAAGAATATCTTTGTGGTATCCAAAAGTGAATCATCAAAGTTCTGCTAAAATAAATTCAGACAAAGATAATTTGTCTAATTACGTAATGCTAGCCGGGGTTAGATCCCCGACGGGGGCAGAGGATTTTTCCTCTAGCCTCTGCGTCCTGGGGCCCACCCAGCCTCCTCTACAATGGGTACCGGGGTCCTTTCCCGGGGGTAAAGCCGGCCGGGGCGTGATGCTGACCACTCACCCCCATCTAGTGCCGAGGTCAAGGAAGAGAGGAGTTATACCTCCACTCCCCCCAAACGCCTACATGGCGTGTAGTGGGACAAACTTTACTTTACTTTACTTTTTTACGTAATGCTAGCAGTAACTAACTTCATGAAATTAATATGTTAGTACGTCTTGGAGAAGGTAGCATTCGCTCACATAGTCAAGAAATAACAAAATCCAAGGAGCGAGTACCTCTTCAGAAGCTAATAGTCGCCTAACTACTAAAGACATTTCTGATGTTTAATGCTAAAATTCGCTATCGCGTTCACAAGGGCAAGTCAGTAGTCAAATAAACACTTGCGAAGACAATGTTTTCTAAGCAATTTTGTCCTATGTATTCTCCTGGCTCATTCAACATTGGAGTGGAAACCCTTTGTTCACGTTCCGTAACTGTATCACTTTGGTGATTTCAGCCAAATAATATTCGAATGCAGACTGTCTGTGGTGTGTAAGTACAGAAATTATGAACAAGTAACAACGCATACCGAGGATGTTACAAAGACCGGTGATTTGGCTCTCAAAGGTGGCCAATGGGACGACAGCAACACCATCTACTGAATAAAGTACAAAACTAAACGTACGTCCTTTCGTGTAACAGTTATGGTATGTTTATTTCAAATGACAGTACTCTGGAACCTTTCCTATCAGATCCATTACCAGTCTCATTAGATAGGTCCACGTACGCTAATATTATTTCTGACATTTAAAATTCTGTGGGTTGGTTCTGCAGATGAGAGCATCAGGCGCTGGTGTCCACAAACACGGGAAACAATCTCAAAAGTTCTCCTCCCCGAGTGACGGATATGAATGTAAAGTTCAGTAATGTATTTATAAATACGCGAGATAAAGGAATTTGAAAGCAAAACGGCTTACAACTATACACTTTTTAAAAAGTAATCTGTGAGCTCTAATAATACACATCTTGTGTAAACTGTAAATATGCTCGTGCCTGTGTTGATAAATGTATTAAAATTGGCTTTTAATGAAATGATTAGATAGACCCACAAGCTTCGTACTTTACTTTAAACCTTTATGCATTATGCTTGATTACCAAAACAAACATTGGTCGCTTTTCTAACTCTGAACAGTATATAACTAATCTCAATATTTGTAGAGTTGTGTTATTTCTAAGAACTTCCTTCTTTTATAATAAAATACATTCATTATTACGACTATTTGCTCGGCAGACACACATTCATAATTGAATAACGATATACATCATCTCGTCAAATATGGGCAAACTCTGAGGAGTAGAATCATTCTTTAGAACGTAATAGTCAAGAAATTACTCTATTTTATAAAACTCAAAGTTTTATTACCATTTTCATAATAACTCGCCAATGTTGTCTGTTGAGACAGATGAATACACGCTCTGCTTTTCTGAGATTTATTTTATTGTTATTCCCGCATATGCGCCTAATTATTCGGTTTATATGAGGGTGGTTCACAGAAACACGCCCGGCGTCGACAACCTCATAACAACCACACTCAGTCACCGCCTACAATCAGACTGAGACGCCAAGCGTTGGACGTGTTTCTTGAAGAATTCTGAAGGCGCTGGAAAAAGAGAGAGAGAGGAGTTGCGGACAGCTTGTTTAATTTGAGCGCCCGACTGGGAATGGCGTCTCTTGAGTTCCTATCGCAGTGGAAGTGGCAAGGCGAGAGAGCTGGAACGGACGCCGGATGCTCAAAACACACACCGACGCTTGTGTTATATCTTCGTATAGACGGTGTTGGCCACGTGAGGGCGTGCGTTATCGAGCCAGGGAATGATTCTGCAAATCAGATTCCCTACACACAAATATTGCTACACACAACGGATATCGGCGGATGAATTTCCGCTGGTTGATAGCAAAACGCTGAATTCTCTTCTATCGATTTGGACAGTAATAACGCCATATTTTCTAGATTGTCCCATGCCATTCCGTCCAACAGTCGTAATGCAACTGACATCTTGTCCTACACTTTTAACGTAGTCGTGGAACGCAATCAATACTCGGATCTGGTATGCTCCGGGTAGGTCTCTATTTAACCACCATCATACTTTCCGAATAAACTGTATACCAATTGCTCATATTATATATTACTGTCCTTGTTATAATCACTCACATTATATTATTATCTTTGGTTAATCGGTACTGGTAATTTTTAAGATAAACTTTCCCTTAAACTACAGTAAAATGAAGTTTGCCTTTAAGATAACGTCACGTCATATATTCCCAGACTCTTCGTAAAGGAAGTTAATATGTAACGTGCAGGGCATGAAAACATAGAATTTCTTACATAAAGGGAGACCCTTCGAAGTATTCAGGAAGTCTCGAATAGGGTCGACACAAGATCACCAATATAATAAGAATCTCTGATAGGCCTAATACATCCCTTCATCAAAGTTTTAGGAGTACGCCTATATGAAACAATGTGAAATATAATAGCCTTATCTGTATTCTCGCGGAAAGGAAATGGGATAGCAGCGCGGAATATAAATGAGGTATAAAAATGAATACAAGTTCTATCTAAGCTTACAGTATCGCATAAACCGAGTAAGTAGCTTCTTAAACCTGAGAGTCGGTACCAGTCCATCTCAGATATTAATCCCCCTCCCCCCCGTCAAATATTTTGAGTATCCTTCGCGTTGGTGTTACTGACTAGGAAATTAATAATGGCACAATCTCTACACCAAATTTCATAAAAATCCGATAAGCAGTTCTCAAGTTATTGAATGACAATTATTTAGTTCTAAGGGACAGCGAAAGTCGTCCTGCCTCACCCTCGCTACTGAAAGAAGCGATAGACTCCATCAGGCTTTCTCTTTTTACGATTCGACGTTCAGAACCCCTAAAAATATATCATATAACGAACTGTTGCACAGGGAATCGGTCGTGGGTGGATTTATGGGCATGATGACGATAAGTTGAATCTTGCTGGTCGAGAGCCTTTGCTGCAGAAGCTGACGTGGTAACTCTTATTTACTATTACGCGATGTTCATTATTCATCCATTTCCGTGGATTGAAGTTAGCTATGAGCCAATCGGCTTAGTGGTATAACCATCATCTTACATGTAGTGTGTTCTTTAACTAAAGGACGAAAAGTTATGCGTAAGTTTGACACACCTTCTTCAATAACCGTTACACTAATCTCAGCAAACGACTCCTAAGAAGCATGAAGTGTGCTGGCTGATGTCTGTGTGAAGATCGGCGTCTCCAACCAGCACCGAGCATTCCGTTAGGAGTAGCAATGCAGGCGTCGAGAGGTGGGAGTGAAATATTACCACATGTTATCGACAGGTCCTTGCCTCCCTTTCCGTTCTAGAAAGACAGCGTTATTTTATTTTTGTGATAGAAACTGCCATAACTTTAACTGAGAAGACGCCCATTTAAGTATCGTGACAGCTGCAGACAACTAACATAGACATCGAAGCTGTTCTCATAACTCTCAGCCTCGCTCCTCTGAGCGACATCCTCTTTTTTTTTTTTGGGGGGGGGGCATCTTTTAGGAAACAAATCCCTGTAGTCTGCCCACTGGTTTGCGTTTCCAGTTCACATTCTCACACCGTGTTTCTTTAAAATCCATTACGTGCCCTCTCATATATTTAAGTCTTCGAAGATATCGCTTTCCTACTGTACGTTTGTAACCTCTATCATGTGTGCTACATTCTCTGCTCGTCTTTGGTTGATTTTTTAGTTCTACAGCTCTCTCTCTCTCTCTCTCTCTCTCTCTCTCTCTATATATATATATATATATATATTTATTTATGTGTGTGTGGACTGCAAACTTCTCTAATCTACAATAAAATTATTTTCATTAAGCTAACTTAGAAGCTTTAAACCCGAGAAGAATTTATTATACTTAGTCGCCGTGGAAACTTCAGATCATGGATTTTAAATTAATATTTTGTTTTATTTAAAATTTAATTTTTATAATAGAATTCAGTTCATCCAACATTATTACGATACACCTAAAATCCTTACACTGGGCATGACACATGTGGATCTAATGTCGTGAAAGAAGGTTAAAATACGACTCCAAAAAAGACATAAGCAAAACGTGTGAGAGGTTTATTGGAACTGCGCCACACAATGTTGACGCCCGCGTTGGTTCTGTTTTCTGGCTCGAACGACCGAGCGAAATACCCCGCAGCAAAGAGTCGACCGGCGACCATAAAAATCAAATGTAGTGATAGTCGTGGGTGTCTCACCCCCCGTTATATTTATCTTCCACTATCCCTATGATAACATAAAGCCTGCCTGCCAGATGCTCTCGAAAACACATTTGGCGTTGGGATGGCTACCTTGCTACCTGTCTTTAGCAAGTCACATGATTCAATACCACGATTCTCACTCGACAAAGAAAAGGAGGGAGATGGCAAGGTTGCAGAAAATAATGGAGAAAGGAGTCGATTAGTTTCTGGAAGGATAATGTGTGATAAAAGGACATCAGTTGAACTTATAATTTAAAAAGATTAAGTATTCGCAACTGGTTTGGAAAGGACTTTATTTTCTCTTAACCGCAGATAAAAAAATCATCTTACGGTTTTTACTTAGCAGAATTGACGTTCTCACTTCTGCGAGTACGGAGGGGGGGGGGGAGAGGGAAGGTTCATTTTATTTCCCTTCCTGATACCTGATCAACTGAAACCAACATTAAAAGTTCGGCCCCTATTTTACGTTTCTTTCTGTCGCTGATATATGACGATTCTCATAAGAATAATGGTTCATCTATTATACGAAACTCGTATTGGATACTGTTCCGTTATATGAGATGTATTTTGTGCTGTAAAGAGCTACGCGACGTTTCGGGAATTATTTATCGACTGCATGTGCACACTATTTCTGTTATATTCATGTATAAGAAGCTGACGAATAAAATAACTTTAAGGACAGAAAAGAAATAAATAATGGAAAATGAAAAAAAACATGTGCATAAAAAAAATAAAAGGCCTACTTGTAAAAAATAAATGATGAATAAATGATGATAAAGGATAACGAGATGAAGACGAATACTTCTAAGAAAATGCATATTGCTTTACTCTCGCCGTATAACATCGTAGACTGTTTTGGTATGGAATCGTTTTAGGAAAACATGTTGCCACTAAATTACGGTTATATCGTTCAACTCCACTGCAAACTCCACACAATAAATCTTATTCCGGCTTCTTAATCGCTTAATTTAATATCGCAAACATATACTTTGTTACATTATTAGCATCCAGCCACTGGACCGACCGCTTCCCTTCGTCATCTCTCGAGCCAAATGTTTCTCGTATCCTCTGAAGCCATCAGCCAACAGACTTATATATAGAAGATAACTTTGGAAGGCTACACCTGCGCGAACACCTTGTTAGCACTTTGAAGGTCTCCCACTTCGTTACGTGGGCTTCTTTTCAATGTTTCCACAGAAATATAATGAAAGGTGGAGAAATACGTATTATGTCCATAGTTTTTAACTTGTTGGCTTCCAGGCGAATTTTGTCAGAGATAAATTTCTTTTCTGTGACCCACCGGTAACTATCGCGGTACTAAAATCAACTCTTACGTGACTCATCGGTGACCCACATGGGAGCCAATGTGTTAAGCCGACACTGCTTACAGAGATGTATAATGTCACAAGATTCATAGGATTATATAAATAACTATTATAGCATATATTAAATCTTGTCCGTCTAATCACAATAATTCTTATTAAATATTAAAATATTACAATAATTATCATTTCAACATTTAAAATATTTGAAACATTTAAAACATCAAATGATGTTCTTTATCGAAATATTCGATTTACATTAGACCATCATTTTTCATGTTTCACGACATGTTTCAGTTCCTAAAAGAACTATCCTCAGGTGTATTATAGCAGCTGATTCCACTTCCCGTCACCAAATTTTCTGTCTATCCGTATGAATCGAACAAAGTCTGTTCAAACAAGATTTTATGAAAATAATTATAGAAATGTATTTAAAAATCCGATTCTGCTTAATAATACCTATTTCTAATAATCAAATTTTTCAAGTCGTCAGATTCAATTAATTTTAACACATCTGCAGTAAACAAGTGTTTCTATCAATTACACAAAGTTAAGTTTTAAGAAAATTCTGTACGAAGTCCTGCAGCTATCAAAGCGTCGCTTTCTTAAACATACATACGTTCAAAAATATACTCAAACTCTCTGATAACCGAATTTAAAATACATAAATATTACCTACAAACAATAAATATTCTCGACGCAAGAAACACGCACGGTAATTCAGATAAAAGGAAATTTGCGTAAAAACCCCGTTATTGTTTTGTTTATAACGCAAAATGGCTGTCATTTTTCACCTCACACTTAGTGTCAAGAAATTGTTTAATACTTGGTATAATTTTGCTGTTCCGTCAGACATTCGAGATATTTTAAAATATTCTGAATAAGTTTATTCTGGAAAAAATAAAATAAAATTTACGGAAGCTCTGATTTTATCGTTTCTCGTATTACAAGTGAGCTAGAAAGCATCAGGGCGGTTTTTACAGAATTTGACCGCTGAAATCAAGGAAAGTAACTTCATTCACATAGTGCTGATAACAATAAAACTTCCACAGTCTTGTTCCCTTATTTGAATAAATTGTTTTTACGCACTAATTAAATTCTCGTGTTCAGAATACCACCTGCAAGTTTAATTCTTGATACATTAGCCCCAAGGCATATCAAACTCCTATTTTGAAGTTTGTTGGAAAAGCTGGTACGACATTCTTAAACCCTTTATTAAGTAACTTGTCGTAACATCCTTTTCGGAGACGGCAACTGTTCCAGGACACCACATGCATGTAAGTTGGCAGAAAATCGGCGATCTGTGTGTAACTACGGCTTCATTATTTCCGTGTTATCTTCAGTTGTATGCTTCTTTCGTACAATAGCTAGACATGCTTTATCCCGAAGCTACTGGCGATAAGCATACAGACAGTTTGTGTAACACAGGCTCACATGCCGACTCAACGTAATTATAGGAAAGTAAAATAAGCATGACTACGCAACACGAAACCCCACAAATATTTGATTCTATATTCTCGGCATTAAAAAATGTCATTATTATGAGGCGTCCAGCACAGATTCTTTGTAATATTATGCCCCTTTCTTTCTCGCAAAACCTGAAGGGAACAGATTGCAGCATAATATTAAAATTACGTAAAAATAATTAAAAGTAATTTTGTGTGGGGAGAACACGTGAACCGAATTCTTCTGACTCATATAGGAACCAGTGACGGGCTATTTTAAAGACCATAATAAACCATTGTGTTCCATGAAAGGCAATGACTTTCTTCAATAATTTAGTGAATAAAAAATTTATGCAGAGAGAGCCCTAGTTTCATTTCATCTTTTAAGACCATTCTTCGGTTAAACTGTACTATGGGTGCGTTCATTTATTGATAATTTAAAATCCACGAAGAAATCATATAAAGAGTAGCTGACATAGTCTGATATTATAACAAAGTTTCTTTTCGAATATCAACTAAGTATTATATTACTGAGCTGCTTCACTATATTTGGAAGTTTGTGTACACAATAACTGTTACCAAACATAAAGCAGAATCTGTCAAGGTGACTAATATTTATTTTAAATAATATAAACTCTGATAATTACCCAATTTAGAGGATGGTATTAGTCAAAACTACATTTCCTGTTATATAATTTTCTATACACCAGTACAATATGATTATAACAAGTTAAGAAATTTACGCAGGCCCAGCGCCTTCGCCTAGTTTAACCTGTAATTTTTGAAAATGGTGCCAGTGACGTCATAGTTTTTTTGGAATATATTACTTTTACGCGGGCGGGGTGTCTGGCGCCTAGCTTACTGTGGGGTGAAGTCATCACGGAGGTTTCCCCAACATAGTTTTGCGGTTGACCGGAGGGCTTTTCGTCAATAATTTCCAATTATTCAAGGAGAGCAATGCCCGTCGTCATTATCACATTTTAACCAACTCTGTAATTCGTAGACATACAGTGATAATATTCTAAAATATGAAATGTCACGAAAATGTTTTTAGCTTTTCTGGAATTTTTAAGGGCGGAAAGACAGACTTGACGAAGGTTATTTGATAATTTTTACAAAGTCCGCGTCTTTACATATGTTATATTACTTTACGCTTCTTAAAGCAAGCAGTGAGCATGTTGATACTATAGTTTTCTGTAAGCATAAATCCGTCATGCATGATTTCAGCAGAGCTGAGTCAGGATTAAGTTATGTAGCGCCTGAATTACCATTATTTTGATACAGAAAAGAATTCTGTAGATTAAGACAAATAAAAGGAAAACTTGAGTGCAGAACGATGAGCACAATAGTCAGGCGGTGGAATTGAATTATAAGTTGGTGGACAAAGAGGTAGGAACTTGATTTTACAACTGTAATATTAATATTTTAAATTTTATACGTAGCAGTTACAATTCCTGAGGCACAGCGTTTCGTTTATTTGTAAAGTTAAATTTACTCAGTACCTCCTATAAATGTCTGAATAATACCTTAAATGGGCCAAGACAAATTCCTTCCTCAAAATTTACAATTTCTTATTCATTAATTATCCTAAAATTTTGAATCAATATAGCCTAGCTGCTGACATCATCATCAGATAAACCACAAATGAATTAATGTATTACTAAGATATTTTTCTCAACGCCTGGTTATAACTATTTCATAAAACGTCAGTTTTGCTTATTCTCAATGTTATATTGCACCAGCGAAATAATTAACTCAACCAATAAAACGGTGCTATCCGATATGTAATATATATATTTCAGCTAACAGTGAGCTAAATATTTGTATGCTAATGCCACAGAACATGTCAGTATCCCATTTACAATTTTTCACATGTATTCTGATACTCATGTTACCATGGAATCAGTCATTCGGTCTTCCTGGACGAAGTTAATTAAAGGTTTAAGCCGATTTTAATAGAATCAGGCTTATATGAATCAATAAATGTTGATTGAAAATATAACCACTATGTCTAAAGGTAAAAGCGTACATACGCCATATGATCCCGAAAATATTATAAATTCACGCTTATTTCTCTTTTATGGCCCTTGGGAAATTTCCCGTTTATCGAACTTTCACTCTTTCCGCTTTTATTTGCATGTTACAGATCGTCAGTATTTCTGATAACGGCAGTTATATAGATTGAGGTTATGTGAGAAAATAATGGTAAGTAAATATTTGGACGTAACACGATATAAACGAAAATTACATTACAAGGAATTCTACAAGAATTATTATTAGTACGAGGCGCGTCCACAAAGTAAGTTTCCCACTCGTCCCACAGCTAGCAAACCTTATATTGCGCGAAGCGACTGTGCGTACGTGATAGAGCAATGACGTAGCATGGCGCATGCACTAACGGTACTTCCCGCGTTCTTACAGTAGCATCGTTGCAGCTGTTGAAGGTGGAGGTTCTTATTCCAGCTCCCGCCGACTGTGAAGTGCGGTCAGTGATAACGCTAGGCCGCACACGGCTCGACGGACAGCAAGTCTCCTGCAGGAGTTCAGCTGGGAGGTGTTTAATCATCCACCCTACAGCCCGGACCTCGCTCCCAGTGATTTCCATCTTTTCCTACACCTCAAGAAATTCCTGTCCGGTCAGCGTCAGCGTTTTGAGAATGACAGAGAGGCGGAGATGGTTGTCACACAGTGGTTCCAATCCCAGGCGGCAGACTTCTACGACACAGGTATTCAAAAGTTGGTCCCACGGTATGACCAATGTCTCAATTCCGGTGGCGAATATGTTGAAAAATAGCTGGACACTTGCTGTATCTGTTGCAATAAATATTTCCATGAAATTGTGTTTTGTTTCTGTAAACGGCCCCAGGGAAACTTACTTTGTGGACGAACCTCGTATTATCACCTCATGGCAAATAAGATTCTGAGAAGATACGAAATAGGAAACGCATATAGAATTTTAGTTGTAAAATCTGAAAGAAACTTAATAAATATTAAGTCTTATATGAGAGGATAATAGTAAAAATATCTTAAAGAAACTGGCTCAGTATACAGTAAACTCGGTAAGATACAAGTCATAAAATTATTAGACTACCTGAATACTGTAAGCTTCTCAGGAAGGTACACGTTTTACAGTGTTATTTGGGGTGTCGAGTATAAAACGTCTGTGGAATACTACACAGGTCAAAGGCTATAAATGAAAAACTTTTCATTGGAATTATTGAATTATTTTCCTTTATCTGTTGATGCCCATGGCTGTAAATTTGTCTGGAAATTTCCTATTTGTCACTCAAAACTAAATATATGTACAGCACTTTGAAGGAACTGAGATAATAAAAGGAAAATGAGTTTGGAATAAAATTATTACGACTAAAAGAATTGTGTACTTTGAATAATTAACCCGTAGCCGTGTAACTTATCAAAGCAACAGAAGTTTCTACAAAATGAAGTTCGTGCGAACAAAAGAAAAGAATAAATAAAAATTCTACGCTTCACAGTTGTTACTTTAGATCTGTACGCCCCGAGGTAATATAGAAGCGCTGAAGTGTAAACTGACTTGCATACTTGTGTACGCAAAATGCGATAAGAGAAAGGTGCAAATGAGAGGCGCTAGACGACATCAGTGGACGAAATGACAACGTAGAATATAATCTGCGTCAAATAATAGACAAATGAAATAATGGAAACTAGACACGTTTTCAAAATCTGACTCATTAATTAAGGATTACAAAAAATTACGCCAGTTATCCTAGACAAATCTAGTTTCGTAAGATTTGAGGTTTTCACAGCGGTGAGTATGAAGATTTCTGCCTTCTGGGTTGTTGCGCTGTGTAGTCTGGTCGATGTTTACCAACGTTTCAGAGGTCATACTGCCTCCATCATCAGGGCGATGAGTATGAAGATTTCTGTCTTCTGGGCTGTTGCGCTGTGTAGTCTGGTCGATGTTAACCAACGTTTCAGAGGTCATACTGCCTCCGTCATCAGGGCGATGAGTATGAAGATTTCTGTCTTCTGGGTTGTTGCGCTGTGTAGTCTGGTCGATGTTAACCAACGTTTCAGAGGTCATACTGCCTCCGTCATCAGGGCGATGAGTATGAAGATTTCTGCCTTCTGGGTTGTTGCGCTGTGTAGTCTGGTCGATGTTAACCAACGTTTCAGAGGTCATACTGCCTCCGTCATCAGGGCGATGAGTATGAAGATTTCTGCCTTCTGGGTTGTTGCGCTGTGTAGTCTGGTCGATGTTTACCAACGTTTCAGAGGTCATACTGCCTCCGTCATCAGGGCGATGAGTATGAAGATTTCTGTCTTTTGGGTTGTTGCGCTGTGTAGTCTGGTCGATGTTTACCAACGTTTCAGAGGTCATACTGCCTCCGTCGTCAGGGCGATGAGTATGAAGATTTCTGTCTTCTGGGTTGTTGCGCTGTGTAGTCTGGTAGATGTTTACCAACGTTTCAGAGGTCATACTGCCTCCATCATCAGGGCGATGAGTATGAAGATTTCTGTCTTCTGGGCTGTTGCGCTGTGTAGTCTGGTCGATGTTAACCAACGTTTCAGAGGTCATACTGCCTCCGTCATCAGGGCGATGAGTATGAAGATTTCTGTCTTCTGGGTTGTTGCGCTGTGTAGTCTGGTCGATGTTAACCAACGTTTCAGAGGTCATACTGCCTCCGTCATCAGGGCGATGAGTATGAAGATTTCTGCCTTCTGGGTTGTTGCGCTGTGTAGTCTGGTCGATGTTTACCAACGTTTCAGAGGTCATACTGCCTCCGTCATCAGGGCGATGAGTATGAAGATTTCTGTCTTTTGGGTTGTTGCGCTGTGTAGTCTGGTCGATGTTTACCAACGTTTCAGAGGTCATACTGCCTCCGTCGTCAGGGCGATGAGTATGAAGATTTCTGTCTTCTGGGTTGTTGCGCTGTGTAGTCTGGTCGATGTTAACCAACCTTTCAGAGGTCATACTGCCTCCGTCATCAGAGTATGAAGATTTCTGTCTTCTGGGTTGTTGCGCTGTGTAGTCTGGTCGATGTTTACCAACGTTTCAGAGGTCATACTGCCTCCGTCGTCAGAGTATGAAGATTTCTGTCTTCTGGGTTGTTGCGCCGTGTAGTCTGGTCGATGTTTACCAACGTTTCAGAGGTCATACTGCCTCCGTCATCAGGGCGGTGAGTATGAAGATTTCTGTCTTCTGGGCTGTTGCGCTGTGTAGTCTGGTAGATGTTAACCAACGTTTCAGAGGTCATACTGCCTCCGTCATCAGAGTATGAAGATTTCTGTCTTCTGGGTTGTTGCGCTGTGTAGTCTGGTAGATGTTAACCAACGTTTCAGAGGTCATACTGCCTCCGTCATCAGAGTATGAAGATTTCTGTCTTCTGGGTTGTTGCGCCGTGTAGTCTGGTCGATGTTTACCAACGTTTCAGAGGTCATACTGCCTCCGTCATCAGGGCGGTGAGTATGAAGATTTCTGTCTTCTGGGCTGTTGCGCTGTGTAGTCTGGTAGATGTTAACCAACGTTTCAGAGGTCATACTGCCTCCGTCATCAGAGTATGAAGATTTCTGTCTTCTGGGTTGTTGCGCTGTGTAGTCTGGTAGATGTTAACCAACGTTTCAGAGGTCATACTGCCTCCGTCGTCAGAGTATGAAGATTTCTGTCTTCTGGGTTGTTGCGCCGTGTAGTCTGGTCGATGTTTACCAACGTTTCAGAGGTCATACTGCCTCCGTCATCAGGGCGGTGAGTATGAAGATTTATGTCTTCTGGGCTGTTGCGCTGTGTAGTCTGGTCGATGTTAACCAACGTTTCAGAGGTCATACTGCCTCCGTCATCAGGGCGGTGAGTATGAAGATTTCTGTCTTCTGGGCTGTTGCGCTGTGTAGTCTGGTCGATGTTAACCAACGTTTCAGAGGTCATACTGCCTCCGTCATCAGGGCGGTGAGTATGAAGATTTCTGTCTTCTGGGCTGTTGCGCTGTGTAGTCTGGTCGATGTTAACCAACGTTTCAGAGGTCATACTGCCTCCGTCATCAGGGCGGTGAGTATGAAGATTTCTGTCTTCTGGGCTGTTGCGCTGTGTAGTCTGGTCGATGTTAACCAACGTTTCAGAGGTCATACTGCCTCCGTCATCAGGGCGGTGAGTATGAAGATTTCTGTCTTCTGGGCTGTTGCGCTGTGTAGTCTGGTCGATGTTAACCAACGTTTCAGAGGTCATACTGCCTCCGTCATCAGGGCGGTGAGTATGAAGATTTCTGCCTTCTGGGTTGTTGCGCTGTGTAGTCTGGTCGATGTTAACCAACGTTTCAGAGGTCATACTGCCACCGTCGTCAGAGTATGAAGATTTCTGTCTTCTGGGCTGTTGCGCTGTGTAGTCTGGTCGATGTTAACCAACGTTTCAGAGGTCATACTGCCTCCGTCATCAGGGCGGTGAGTATGAAGATTTCTGCCTTCTGGGTTGTTGCGCTGTGTAGTCTGGTCGATGTTAACCAACGTTTCAGAGGTCATACTGCCACCGTCGTCAGAGTATGAAGATTTCTGTCTTCTGGGTTGTTGCGCCGTGTAGTCTGGTAGATGTTTCCCAACGTTTCAGAGGTCATACTGCCTCCGTCATCAGGGCGATGGAAGATTTCTGTCTTCTGGGTTGTTGCGCTGTGTAGTCTGGTAGATGTTTACCAACGTTTCAGGGGAAATACTGCCATCACCGCCGCTAGAACCTTACATCTCACTTAATATTTTTTTTATTTTAATGACAATGACTACAATTCAGTTCCACGTAAATATGTTGTTGAACATCGTTTAGGGAGAGTTTAGGCAAACCACATGAAAACCAGCCCAGTCTTTCGTTGGCCAAAGACCAATCTTTCTTATTTGTGTGTATGAATTACGCAGTTTCGATGGCACGGTCCTTGCTTTATTCGCAACCAGCCAGGATCTACGTACAGCAGTCGGTACAAACCATTTCAACTTCATGAGGTCAATAAAGTATCTATTGAGGTTGCGATTTGGGAGACTGCAGTCACTCAAATGCAACCCACATTGACATAAAATAGCGTGCAAGGAACTGGTCTTTGTCTGAAGACGTGTTCACACTAATACGAGTATAATAATTGTTCTAACGTTGTATGCACGAGAGTTGTTTTTAGAAACGGTATCTTAAGAGCATCAATTATTCAAACTTTAAATGTCCTTTTGTACGTAACACATCTTAAACATCTTAAATGTCGGATTTAATATAACATATCATTTTTGTTTACTGTAATTATTACACTGAGTTATATGTACATGTAAGTAATGTATGTGCATATAACCTATTAAACGAATTTCTAGGAGCATAATTATTATTCTTGAGCAACTTAATGCTGCTCAGACCGTAGAAACGTCCCAGCACTCGAAGGCTGAGCGAAGTTCACAAGAGGTTCTCAATGGACTCATGCTTACACTCACGATGGCGAAAATAAAGATAACTGTCTTCTGGGATTTTGCGGTACATGGCCTTGCAGAAACTGACCGACGTTTCAGAGGCATATATTGCCTAGATAATCAAAACATAACCCTTAAGGTTTGTCTGGCATACTAATGGCGGGCTCTTATAACAGGGTAATGAACTTCGGGTTCCATAAGAGGCAATAAATATTTTGACCAGGTTAACAACTATGGCCCTTGGGGTTACCGAAAAGATAACGACATTTTAATATTATTATTATTAAAAAATATTTCCGGGAGAATATTCTTGACCTTCGGACTCAACAGGAGAGTTTTTTCTTTGTCAGACAGAAGAAATATTTTGGACTACTATGTATTAAAATATCTGCCACGGTGGTCTAGCGGTTAGAACGCTGGCCTTGTAATCCTGGGGTCTCGGGTTCGATTCCCGGCGGTGCCCGAATTTATAACTTGTGTTGGGCAAGATCGTGGTCTAGGCAACACGGAGTTTTCCTCCGGGGGCTTCCCCGGTTTCTCCGTGGCCTCCCATTCACACATAGAAGAAGGCAATGGCAAACCACTTCTGGATCATCTGCCAAGAACGTATATGAACAGGTCCCAGTCCGAGAAAAGGATGGAAGGATCCTGTTCATATGGACCTGTCGTCAGACAGAACACTACAAATAAAAAAAATGTATTAAAATATAGACACAACTTCAGACATCTGATTACCCAGAATCCTCGATGTCTGCTGCACAGGCTTTAATCTATCGCTTATATAAATTTGAAAATAATGGTTTACCGTGTTAAGTTCCTTCAGTTACTTTCCTTGTTATACCCAAAAATAAGTGAGTTCAAACACCGTCCAGCTGTGAAGCAAGCTTAAAATCGAACAAGGGAATATACAAAACTGGGCACGCGAAGCAGATATTAGCAGTGTGGTACCGCTGCACGTCTGCATGTAGAGTATATACCATCTCGTTTCCTTCCTCTACATTTGTATGTGTTACAGCTGACGTCGTAACCGGGGTTTGTTACCGGCTTCAGAAACAACACAGAATTAATTGCCGTTACGATTCCATGTCTACAAGTCCAAATTGTTCGTACAAACCCACATCCATTGTTTGTTTTACAGATACAGTGTTCTGAAACTGAAGATAGCCACAGATAGCCACGATTATCTACAGATTGAAACATACATTAAGTTTTAATGCAGACACGACGTATCGATGTTGATTTTGTTTGATATGTGACGATAACATTACAGGATTAAAAATCTATGGAAGACGTTGATGACCACAAAACAGTACAATTTAAAAATCTATTTCATCACGAATAATTGCTAGGGAAGATACTAGGAAGATACTCTGTCCTATTTTAAGCCTAGATAAGCTTCTTTCTCAATTAGGGATTTTCAACTAAGCACCATATAATGAAGGGGTGTGTTGGAATTGATCACAGAAACAGGATGGGATCTGAGTTGTTGTCGTCCATGTGGACGGATTCACGGAAATAATTGGGCGCATAGTCAGCGGTATCTCGCTAACAGTAATACGTTATGCCGGCGTCGATAGAGCATGGAATTAGCTAGAGGTCGCATAATATTTTAAGTCCTCTTGTTTTACCAGGTATTAAAGCGGAGGGTTCAGATGAGCGTGTTCTCAGTTCTGTTGCGTCAGCTTTAGTACACGACTGTCAGTGACCCATGTAAGCGTGTTTTATGGTTCAGTCTTAATATTATACCATAACAGACTCGCGGTAGTAACCGTTCTTCACTTGTGCCGAAATAAATTTCTGATTTATTATGACAAGTTCTTTTATAACGCTGGTAACTAACACTGTAAAATACTATTATTCTTGTGAAGCTGAAAGTCACACAGCTCGTAGCTCCTATGCGTATAAACTTGTGCCTTCATTGACACTGTATAGGGTAACTATTGTAATTTATTGAAGAATTATTTAAAACGATGCAGAACAATAGTATAACAACAACAACAGCTTAAGAAAGAACCCAAATATGCTGTTGCAGTATGCCATTTCAAACACTGAATCTGGAACATAAACATTTAAAGTAAACTGCTTATAATTTCCAAATACGGTGTCTTATTATAAACTCATTACTTTCCTGTTGTGGATGAATATAAATTACGGGATAAGCTTAAAATGTTAATGTATTTTCTGTAAGTTTATTTACATTTAACTGTTTTCAAAGATCTTCATTTCAAAATAAAACCTGCTTGTTTGAAGTGACAAGATTTGTTGACTTTTTGGAAGAAAGAAAAACTGCTAATTTGCTTACTTACAGCGTATCTCAAAATATCATTAAGATATTGATTGTAGGTTTAATAAATCTTCTGTAGTAGGCTTTATTAAATTTTATTAATGCAAAAAGCACTACAATAATAACATTAAACTGCAGCGATTCTATAGAAGAGTGCAAAATTGCCCATATAAATTACACATTAGTTAGGCCTAAAGAGCTTGAAATTAAATCAAATGTATGGATCGCTCTTTGTGTGTCTAATCTATTACAAAACCCATTTCCATTGCCACATTCAATAACCAGCGTACAAACACTTGTGACACTAATTGCTTACTCACTGGTGAGCAGCCTTTAAAACCAATATATTCCGAAAACCGTATAGAATATTATATACACTGTTAATTATATTCAAATTTATAGAATGAGCAAAACAATCCAGGAAATCAAAACCTAGTCCCGTAAGGGCCATTCAGATTACGTAAGTCCCAAATGGAAGAATAAATATGAGTAATGAGGATATTAAATTAATTAACTAAATACACTCCAAAAAATGTTTTATTCAAGGACTGGGCATACAAGGTTTCGGTTTATTTAAGTGACTCTGGCTCTATTAATATATGGTCAAATATTTTATTCAGTGCTACAGACGCACTTCCAAAATACGATCTAGTTAATGGCCATTCTGATTTATATTGGCTAATTACGTGTAAAATTAAATTTAAGGAAATTAATATTTAACCTAGAGCCACTTTACTTTAGCACGTAAGATAAAGTTGCCTCTGATGCTTATTTAAATATTGCAAGATCCGGACGTATGGGTTATCTGACGTATACCTGCATACATTCTTAACCTCGCACTAGATCGAGGTCATCATGCTTCAGCTGCTTTACCTCCAAGGAAAGGAACCAAAGTAACCACTTAACACGATGTGAGGTGGACCCCAGAGCCGGTGAAATATATTCCACTGCCTGTATTCGAACCCCGCTCGTCTAGCCCGTAGACCGGTCACTGTACTGATCGAGCTGTCCCAGCCCTTTCTAGTAGTATTGGTACAGGTGCTTAGTAAAATATCTGTTCCGAGCCATTAAACTATTCTATTTCATCTTAACGTTTTTATGGCATATATTACATACTTGAAGGCTTACATTCCTGGCGCTGAAGATCAAAATTCCGTCATACACGTTCTTATTTTTTATTTTATTTCGTCACGGAAACATGTTTTGGTCCAATTTGGACCATTCTTAGACGGTTTAAGTATTTTGTCTAAATCAGTGCTTAAAATTGCTACATTCGATGCATAGAAATATGATTATTTCAGCCCCACTTTAGTAATAGCATTTCAACTACGTTTAAGTTCGATCGTGGGACTTGAAGTCTTTTGTATTTCCTCTCTTGCCTTTATGAAGACTGTTGTATAAGTCGTTCACTGTCGTTTCCACCCCCCCTTCAGGAGCAGCGGACTAGAGCCTCCTTTCCTTGGTATGACGTACAGCGCAGTCGATTCAAAGGAGCAGGAGGGAAATTGAAAGACGAGAAAAAAAATCTTCATTTAAAAAAGTTATGAATCTGAAACGATGCTTGAAGGTAAATTGAAATGCTTGTTGTAGTAAAAGGGAATCGAGTTCGGCGGGGATGATATCGGTGTCTTTGGGAGGGTGGGTGGGGGGGGGGTTGTCAAGGAAGGATGTCCTTAGGTTCTGTAACACTGTCAGAGTTTTTAGGTTCCCTTTTTGGACGGTGAAGCATCCGGGCTAATACAGACATGGCAACCGGAACAGAGCCTTAGGATGGCGTGAGTCTTCCTTTATCAAATGTTTTGCTTGGATACAATTTTGTTGCTTAATGAACCTTATGTTGCGGTTATCAAGTTAATGAATTACGTAATGGGAACTTATCCATACAATGTCATGAATAATTTACAACTGTAGGCCCTTTTCTTTTGAAATAAATCAACTGGCGAATTCTAGAACTCTTACAGAAGTAAGGAGTAATCATCGATGACAAAAACAGCTTTATTTAAAGGGCTGGGTAGTGAGATTTCAGGTTATTAGTCTGGTAGAAGTTTACCGACGTTTCGGAGTAGCCTGCTGTCTCCATCATCAAGGCAATGAAGACTCTTGGCTCTAACGTGATGAGCGAAAAATAGAAACCCCAAATCGTGGCAAATTTTCCTGTTACTAATGCACTGAGGTGAGCCAGTCGCAATGCAAAGGCGGTTTATTTCGCAAGAGAAGTAATATCCACTTTCACAAGCAGTGAGGATGAAGCTCTGTTGTTGTGCCTTTCACTGGCCTTTCTCCGAACCAAAGCACGTTTGGACGGGTCCAGCTGTTCAGACAAGTTCACTCCACAAGCTTTTTTGTTTTCAGTCCATGGATACCGTAACACCGAGCAGAGTTGAAGCTTTACTCAGGAGAAAGTTTTTCCCTGTTATGGTCCGCATTCCCTCGTCATCCCTCTTCGTGCATTTCACCAAAAAATGAACATGTCTGGATTACAGTATACCGTAAATAAAGAAGCAGGATTGTATTCAGAAATGTTCAACACTGCTGATGGCACCTAACTTTTGGGGCAGTACTTTAAGTGATATGCAAATACAACTTATTCTGCAGTGGAGAATACTTTGTCGTGTGAATAACTGAAGTTTATGCGTCCTTTAATGCCCAGTAACTTTGTTCCACGTGTTCAAAAATCTATAACTTTTCTTTACACCCACAGAAATTATGAATGAATTTCACACACTTCTCAGACGAACACCGAATATTTACTTAAATAGCATTAACTACCTGAACTTTTAATGCAGACGCGGTATGTTTCCTTTGAGGTAGGAACTGACCGAATATTAAGACGAGCTTTGGCTTCAAGGTTTTACTTAATATTTTGTCAACATATCTTCATGGTTCAAGCATTGAACGTTGCGTCCGAAAAATTAGCACTCCTCTTTCGTTATCAGGAGACCAACTATCTTGACAGGTTGTCGGTGGTATTCCTCAGTCCCTCCAGGCGCATACCGGAACAGTATCTTAAATTAGGCCACGATCGCTTCCTTCCGTATTCTTTTCAACTCATTAATCGCCCCGTAATTTGACTCAATAGAGCCTTAGCTAATGACAGCGACGTTAAATGAAGTACAAATTAGAGTGATGGGTTAGGCAAATTAACGCATGTAACCTCTCCGAAATCGTCTTTCACCGTCTACTTAGCCTTAATTCTCCGTAGGTTTACAATACGTTGTCTTCGGTCACCTGTCGTTCACTCGGACCGTCTTAATGGGTTCCTGCACGTGTTCCTGCTTGTAGCGTTCTATCCAGCTTCTTAAATTTTTGTATTACCATATAGACCTATATATATATATATATATATATATATATATATATATATATATATATCCTGGCAAGTGTTTTAAAGTTCTCGTCTCCATCTAACAGTCGCTACTGTATATTACCACCAGTTTAACCAATATCGTATAACGTAAAATACCTACGTAAGTTATTTGTAGGCTGGCTGTTACACAACCCAAGTGGTTATAGAAACGACATATTTACTAATCGTATAAAAGTCTAGCCTTTTACATTCCAGTTTCTCTCAGTATCTACTTGCATTAAATATTCTAAATACTTATATCACACTCTTTTTCCATTTATTAAAGTTTTATATCTTTCTAACTTATTTATTTCCCTCTGATGGCAACTTTTTGTGCTTTGACAGAAATTGTTCATATCGGTTCTTTTGTTAGTCGAAGGGAACAAAGAATGTTTCTTACTCTTCTATTCATCTAATAATAATAATACGTAATCACGTGCATAAGTGATTTATGTTTCATCCAGTATTCCGTTATAATATTCATAACTCTGCCAGCTGGAAGTCGAAATTAACGTATTAAATGGTGATGTGCAATAAATTTTTAAAGTAAGTGGTCAAAATATATGGCCTCCTTACTTATAATTTTGAAAAGACGATTTCTTGAAACATCTGCAACTGGTATACATCTATATAATGAAATAAATTCATGGGAGTTATGGCTTCAAATCCCCTCGACATAATTTACGACTGGAAACTAATATAAACCTCAAAACGTTTCTTCTGGATATCATATACTAGAGCCTGCACCGCCTTATAACCGAATCCTCTTGGAACGCGTCAAAATACAGGGTCAGAATAATTTCGTCACGCTGCATGCAATACTGGACGTGTTTCGAATATCTGAACTGTAATTCCTAAAAGAAGTTCGGAAAGACTTCAAAATGTTAGACAGGTGGTCGTAATATTAGTCTCTGCACACAGTGTACTCACTAAGTATACATTTAAGGTGTTTTACTGTCTGGTTTTGAGAAAAATGAGAACTTTCACTTATAAAACAAAAATAAAAATCTATTTCATAAACGCCCCTCCAAAGCGGTAACCTTGTACTCATATTTATTTTCTCAAGGATCATGTGATAACTAACTTCATGGAGCAGAACCCTTCTTGATAATTTCCCATTCGGCTACTCAATAAATTACCCTTATTTATGGAACTTAAAGATTCAGTACCGTGTTCAGATGCCAATCGTAAACCATATAGACCCAGTCCACACACATGCACCCTACTTCTTTAAGATCCAATTTAATATTATCCAGTCATGAAGATTTCTGTCTTCTGGGTTGTTGCGTTGTGTAGTCTGGTAGATGATTCGTCGCCCTGACGACGGAGGCAGTATGAACTCTGAAACGTTGGTAAACATCTACCAGACTACACAGCGCAACAACCCAGAAGACAGAAATCTTCATACTCTGATGACGGAGGCAGTATGACCTCTGAAACGTTGGTTAACATCGACCAGACTAAACAGCGCAACAACCCAGAAGACAGAAATCTTCATACTCTGATGACGGAGGCAGTATGACCTCTGAAACGTAGGTAAACATCGACCAGACTACACATCGCAACAACCCAGAAGACAGAAATCTTCATACTCATCGCCCTGATGACGGAGGCAGTATGACCTCCGAAACGTTGGTTAACATCTACCAGACTACACAGCGCAACAACCCAGAAGACAGAAACCTTCATACTTACCGCTGTGAAAACCTCAAATTATACATTATCCAGTCATCTATGCTTAGTTACAAGTCATGTTTTTTAAAAAAATTCTTTCGTGCAATGTAGCAACGATGAAGTAAATATCCTGACAATAATTTAAACCAGACATAAATGGCTTCAAAATACATGCATTTACATGATTTCCACAACGATAAGTCGGTCAAGTCGCCTGTCGCCACAGAAGCCGTGTGCTGCCATGCGTGCGTCATTCCAAAGCTCTGTCGCTGCGTTAATACACTGTGACGACCCCATCACATGTCCAAAATTTGTCCATATTCTGACCCGCCACAACCGTGACTCACACTGTGCGTGGTTTGCTTGTCCCTTGCGCTCACGTGATTCTGCAGTCGCCAACAACAACCAACACACTGCGTGGAATTCACTCAGCCAGACACTAACTTAACTCATTAGTCGTTGCTAATTTGCCAGTCCTAATTACTTCCATCCAACCTTCCATCCGTCCATCCGCTCCATCTGTTGTTCATGCGACACTGGGATGACTTTCCTGTACTAGTAACAGTAGAATGTGGACTCCGTATCGAAACGAACGAATCTGCTCTGTAAATTGGTACCACTGGCCCTCGATATTTCCAGTTGCTGATTGTGTTCTACGACTACCTGAGCTGAGAGTAATGTGTCCTTATTTCCTTCAGAACTGTAGTTCAAAGAATAACGCATTTTAATTTAGTAACATGTATGAACGAGAAATGCACATACCATTTTAATCAGAACAAATGATCACCTGTGCGACCTAAGATTAGCTGGAAGATTAATACTGACGTTGATTTTAAACAAGTTATAAATATTTTAACTGTATTAATATGACGCAGAATAGAGGCGAACTATTATGAACAGAATAACAGAACTTCGGGTACGATAAAACGTGGATAATTTATTCGATATATGATCTGAAGCTTTCACGACGATTAAGTATAACAAATTTTTCTCAGGCTACCAGCAGTGTAAGGTGGTATACCTTACGCAGCTTACATGTCTGGTAGCCCGAGAAGAATTCATTATAAATTTATTGGATACTTGATATCTGTTCTTTCGTCACTTTTACACACACTTATTGACTATCAGAATAATAGACAATGGAATGCTTCAGTACAGAATCAGAGATTTTATTGACTGAGCAATAAACAATTTCTCATTAAAGGCTCTGCTTCATAAAGTTAGTTTGCAATCCATGAAGACTGGATCATTAGGAACAATGGTGAAGCACATGACGTAGCCTGGCACTGAGGAAAAACTTTGCGCAAGGAACAATCTAAAATGTAAACATAAAACGATATTTTTATAATCAGAGTAGCTGAAACGTTCCATTTGTATCTATTTATGTATCTATGCAACACGCTATAAGGGTACGGCTGCAAAATTAATAAAACATCCATATTCTTGAGATTAGAAATTGAGATAAATGGTTAGGTTCACGTTCAGGCCATCTTTTCACAATGATTAATAATTTACAGCGGTATTTGAGTTTGTTACGGTAATGAATATGAAGATGACTATCTTCTGAGATGCAACACTATGTAGTCTGGTCGATATTAACCGACGTTTCAGAAGAACTCCCTGCCTTCATTATCACCCAAATAATAGTGACAATAGTTAAGTGTTTGTTTTAGTAATGCATTAACTTTCACGTTTCTATTAAGAGTTCAGTGCGTCCTGTTGTCTATACTGCAAATAAATATTACAGAAAGCGATTATATTATATATTTGTTGATCAAAGTCAATATTTATATGATTGTTTTAAATCTCTTTTTAGTTCAGTGTACTGTACTTTATGGAAAGAAAACGGATTAAGTAAGTACAATTTTTTACTGTAGACTTTTACACAGTTCTTTGTATGAAATGTTCTCGTCGAGGACCAACCCGTCTTTAACAATAGATATTTTTGCTGTTACATAACGAAGCTGAAATATGGAATAAATTGCATGAATCACAAGTTTGTTAATATTTAATAAACTAAAGTTCATAAATATTAAAGTATAAAAATCTCGGCTTCAAGCTTACGCCATTAAATACGGTTCCAGGAATCTAAAATCCAATTAAAAATTAAATACAATTTTACTGCTTACCTTTCGAAAGCGTTCTTTGATTATAATAGCAATGTATTACAATTCAACCGGGACTTTTACATCAGTGATTATTTTGTATTCGGGACCACAAAAGCAGAAGTTTGATGTACTAAAAGGTTTCAGGACTTGTGAAGATATTAAAAGCTGTAATATTTCGATTCGACAGTATTTCTAAGAAGAATCTACTGCTATACCTGTTGATTCCGCTGCAATATTTTTTTAAGAAGTACACTCAATATTCGGTTTTGTATGTGCTGGAAGACTGATGTTGCATTAACATAGCATAAATAATGACAACGTCTACCCTTTTAATATACGAGGCTCGTCCACAAAGTAAGTTTCCCTGGGGCCGTTTACAGAAACAAAACACAATTTCATGGAAATATTTATTGCAACAGATACAGCAAGTGTCCAGCTATTTTTCAACATATTCGCCACCGGAATTGAGACATGTGTCATACCGTGGGACCAACTTTTGAATACCTGTGTCGTAGAAGTCTGCCGCCTGGGATTGGAACCACTGTGTGACAACCATCTCCGCCTCTCTGTCATTCTCAAAACGCTGACGCTGACCGGACAGGAATTTCTTGAGGTGTAGGAAAAGATGGAAATCACTGGGAGCGAGGTCCGGGCTGTAGGGTGAATGATTAAACACCTCCCAGCTGAACTCCTGCAGGAGACTTGCTGTCCGTCGAGCCGTGTGCGGCCTAGCGTTATCACTGACCGCACTTCACAGTCGGCGGGAGCTGGAATAAGAACCTCCATCTTCAACAGCTGCAACAATGCTACTGTGAGAACGCGGGAAGTGCCGTTAGTGCATGCGCCATGCTACGTCATTGCTCTATCACGTACGCACAGTCGCTTCGCGCAATATAAGGTTTGCTAGCTGTGGGACGAGTGGGAAACTTACTTTGTAGACGCGCCTCGTAGATAATTTTCAAACCAATACTATAAATATGCTTGGGTTAGGTTAAGTTAGGTTACGCTAGACGTATCTTCAAACCGCTAACGGACGCCGCAATAAGTGATTCGTATGCTCAAGGTATCGTGATTAAATTCTGATTCGGAGATAGAATATCCTGAGGGTTTAAGAGAATTCAAATTGCATAAACACATAATATTGGAAATTCTCCCCCAGTGCATTACTGGATTCTTAGAATGCCTTTCCCACTTTTATTTAACGCTATTAATTTAATTTTGCATACATTTCAATATAATAAAAGCGATACACCCATGGATGCATATTATTTATTTTCAGTCCCTAGTTAATTGTTGATAGTTTCAATGTAGATAATAACGAACATGACAATATATGAAAATTAAATACAATGAGCGACCTCCTGTAAAATATCAAACCAATCCTTAGCCGGTATCCAACAGAAACGCGATTACGTCACTCATTTGTTTTGTCTTCCAGAAAATTCAAATTGTCTGCAGTATACATGAACACAATTTATTATGAAGTTAAAACGAAATCAGTATTGGGCTCCTTGAATAATACTTTACAGCATGGTAATACAATTGCAGTAAAGATTTCACAAAAAACATTTCGGAGACATTAAATTACGAACAGCCTGAATATTCAAGATACAGCACATGACAGCTAATGTCCGTTAAAGCTGAAGTTGATTAATTTTATTTAGGTTAGACTATTGATGTTTTGCTGTAAAGAAACATAGATCCCAGATAATAATGTTTGAAATAAAATTTATTGCCCTTTAAGTAAATGTGTTCAATAGTTAAATGCTCTATCGTGTAATTTCTTCACTCTGTTCCTGGATACCATAATACCAGATATATCACCGCTAATGAAGAGTCGTGTGTTTTGAATGGAAGCCGTAAAACACTTTACGCGGTCGTTTTATACAACGTTTGTCTTCCACAAACCAGACCTGATTTTGTACTAGAGTCACGAGACGAATTAACGTTTTATTTCCTAAATAAGAGGTCTTCTAATAAATTAAATTTTTTACATGGCCGTGGAAATTAATCAAAAGCAAAGATTAGAGTCTTGGGTATCTTTTATATTCATCGCCCTGATGACGGAGGCAGTATGACCTCTGAAACGTTGGTTAACATCGACCAGACTACACAGCGCATCAACCCAGAAGACAGAAATTCATCGCCCTGATGACGGAGGCAGTATGACCTCTGAAACGTTGGTTAACATCGACCATACTACACAGCGCAACAACCCAGAAGACAGAAATCTTCATCGCCCTGATGAAGGAGGCAGTATGACCTACGAAACGTTGGTTAACATCGACCAGACTACACAGCGCAACAACCCAGAAGACAGAAATCTTCATACTCTGATGACGGAGGCAGTATGACCTCTGAAACGTTGGTTAACATCGACCATACTACACGGCGCAACAACCCAGAAGACAGAAATCTTCTTACTCTGATGACGGAGGCAGTATGACCTCTGAAACGTTGGTTAACATCGACCATACTACACGGCGCAACAACCCAGAAGACAGAAATCTTCATCGCCCTGATGACGGAGGCAGTATGACCTCTGAAACGTTGGTTAACATCGACCAGACTACACAGCGCAACAACACAGAAGACGTAAATCTTTTGTATTCTCATTCATATGCTCGGCAAATGTAATATACAGTGAAATATGCGTATTGCGTGTAAGATCAAAGTGGTGTGCTAATGAAATCGTAATCAGAGAACATTTAAAAAAAATCCATCGATATCTTGCAGTTCAGTGTCTGCACTTTAGTGGGACCGTCTGTTATGAACTCAATTTGTGACAATTCATGGTACGTCTGCTCCGAATTTGAAGATCTCTCTATTCACCTTATCTGGTTATTGTTGGAGTCGTAAGTGCCACTCTAATAGCAGAAAATACCGCCTCTTGAACGTATTCAAAGTTAATACGATCCTGAGATTTCATATTCTCTCGGTGGTGAGTAGGAAGATGGCTGTCTTCTGCAATGTTACGCCATGTAATCTCGTGGAAACTGACTGACCACCAGGCTCTGATAATGGAGGCAGTAAGTGCGTCTCTATTATCCTTAAACTTCTACCAAATTGCGTCGCAACAACTCAGAAGACGGCCATATTCATACGCCCCGCTGCAAGAACTTAAAATCTCACTCCTTGAATTGGAGTTGTTCTTGAAGTGCTAATGCGAGCTGATTGTAGGTACGCTATGGACACGGCCGTTTATAGAACTGGAATGTTCCTTATTTTTACAGAATCCGATACTGGTTCATATCCTGAGACACGAATCAAATATACCCCCCCCAATCTACGTCCCGCAGATGCATTTTAATATTATCCAACCATTTACGTCTAGGTCTTCCGGGTGAATTGTTTCCCTTCAGGCTATAGAACCAACCAACCATGTTTCGTCTCTCAATTCTTTCCAAATGCTCCACCAGTTTCATGGTATTGATGGAGAGACGGAGCATAAGTGCGTATTGATACCAATTTTTATAATATTCTTAAGAAATATAGACATTGACAAGACAGGATGGGCGCTGGAAGGACACCTGAGGATCGCATTACGGAGATGTGCACTAAATGTGATCAGGTTGAGGCAGGAGACAGGCTTCGCTCTTGGTTCCATAATGGCGGGTATTTTCTTGAACTGCTCAATTACTCTCTTCTGCTAAGGGAAGAAATTCATCCAAGAATATTTTATTGTATGACTAGAAATTTTAAAAAAAAATAAATATATGAAAATGAAAACTGGAGTTGTTTGAAAAGTTCCAGCAAAGATAATTCTGTTCCCTTGGTTAACCCTTATTAGACACTAAAAGTTTTCATTCTCCTTGAATATCGAGAGCAGTTTTAATTTTCATTTGAGAAGGGCCCTGTAGTAATCATTCCACATAACAAGTAATGCGATGTTTAATAGAGTTTGGGGAAACAATAGGACACCTTACCTCTTTCAGTAAGCAAATCCAAATTTAAATCCCCTAGAGCTAATAAAATTTCAGCTTCTATCGTCGCATGAGGAAAGACAGTTTCGTGAAACAATGTTGATGTGTTCTGAGATTGCTTTGTTTTTAGTGCCGTAGTTTGAATGTCCAACGCACAACATAAACTTACAGAGACGCAATTCCAACAGAACCCAAGTTACAACCTGACCTGAATCTTTATGTTCCAGTAATAACAATTGTCATGAAAACCTTGACTGGAGTGGAATTACATAAATTACCTTCACTTATTGGTCTGTCACTTTAACTTAATTTTTATACGCGTTCTCCTCATTTAGTACACGCACGGCTTAGTGCAGGGATGGTTCTGTGTATTCTATTACAAAGGCTTATAATTCTGTCTTGATTCTGAACGGCCATAGGCAATAAATGGATGGAGTAAGGGTTGGTTTCATTGTAGTGACATTAGCTGAAAAGGAAGTCATGACACAGCCGACAAAGTCTAATGTAATAGCAAATCTAAAACTTCTTGACGATGGTGAAGAGTCAATTGAATAAAAATTTTCTTGGATATTATCCATCGTCTAGTAAATATAAAACGTAAAACGACGTTTCCGAGATGGGACTCTATCTCCGTCTTCAGGTTCCTACACAGTTGGGCCCACTAGATAGAGCTAATCCCTATCTCCGGACAAAATAAAAAGTGAAAGTCCCAGAGTAAAAAGGCATTACCACACCATCCATCCGTGGGACGTAAAAGAATAGTATGTAAAATCAAAATTCATAAACACGATAAAGCCAACAAAATAAAAACTCACAAAAAAGGTGGGAATAAATACACATGAATATCAGCTCGAAACTCGATGCCCAACTTGGATTTCTTCGGAGATTACGTTTTATATTTACTAGACGATGGATAATATCCGAGAAATTTTTTATTCAAGTCTATGT
This sequence comes from Zootermopsis nevadensis, assembly GCF_977971745.1. NCBI lineage: Eukaryota > Metazoa > Arthropoda > Insecta > Blattodea > Termopsidae > Zootermopsis > Zootermopsis nevadensis. Next base: position 4,677,741 of record NW_028259143.1, read on the forward strand.
ACATATAAGATAGTATAATCGCGTCATATTGTGAATCAAATATTAAATTAATTATTCGGTTTTGTCCGTCTAATCACAATTATATTTAAAATTTACAAATAAGATAATTAAAATATCATTTTATGTTCCACATCGAATAATATATTTACATTTGGAACATTTTTACAACATGTTTCGGTTTCATCGAACCATCTTCAGGTGTCTACACTATATCATCTTTGGCCGATGTAGAACATCAAAAGAATTTCACTTCAAAACAATACATTCGCTCCAATATGTGAAAATAATCTGGATATGAACATCACCAGAAAACATCACCAAAAAGCTACACAACAGAAATTGTAATTGAGTTTTAAGTTTGTTGATATAATTTTACACCTGAAGATGGTTCGATGAAACCGAAACATGTTGTAAAAATATTCCAAATGTAAATCGATTATGCGATGTGGAACATAAAATTATATTTTAATTATCTTATTTGTAAATTTTAAATATAATTGTGATTAGACGGACAAAACCGAATAATTAATCTAAAGATATCTGTTTCGGCAGATTGTTTCTTTCTGCAAGTCTCCTTTATTGCGATCGGCGGAAACTGTAACTAAGCTATAAAAACATGGACACGAATGTGTGCCTACTCCAGATAAATAGGCCTGCAAGTAATACTTTTGAACTCTCTCTTTGCTGTATTTACACACTTCATTTGCTGTAACAGTCACTTACTGCAGATAAAAATAAATTGCTGCAGAAATAATCACATTACAGAAAATATATTAAGTATATATTAAATTTTGTCCGTCTAATCACAATAATTCTTATTAAATATTAAAATATTACAATAATTAACATTTAAAATATTTAAAATATTAAATGATGTTCTTTATCGAAATATTCGATTTACATTAGACCATCATTTTTCATGTTTCACGACATGTTTCAGTTCCTAAAAGAACCATCCTCAGGTGTATATAATTATATAAAGCTTCAAAACGATAAATAATTCAAATACATTTTTCATACATTATGCTAGCGTACATTTTTATCAGATTTTTACCAGATATCAAACGATGTTCTTTTTCAGAAAACACGGCAATACTTCCAGACAGATGTAACTCCTCTACAACATTTCTGACTGATACAAAACAACACTAAAGTCACATTGAGCATGATGTATATATACAGAACAACATCGAGTGTGTTATTAAAAATTGAATAAAAATCTGAAAAAGAACATCGTTTGATATCTGGTAAAAATCTGATAAAAATGTACGCTAGCATAATGTATGAAAATTGTATTTGAATTATTTATCGTTTTGAAGCTTTATATAATTATATACACCTGAGGATGGTTCTTTTAGGAACTGAAACATATCGTGAAACATGAAAAATGATGGTCTAATGTAAATCGAATATTTCGATAAAGAACATCATTTAATATTTTAAATATTTTAATATTTAATAAGAATTATTGTGATTAGACGGACAAAATTTAATATATACTTATTATATCACAATATGACGCAACTTTACCATCTTAGAAAATATATTATTGCTCAACGAGATAAAATGTTGAAATGTATTTTGTTAAATATTCAAAATGTCCATAAAAATAACAATACAAAATGTCTATCTAAATCAGATTTATGTTCACAATTTTAAGTTCAAGCTCTGGTCTATAAGTTGGTCTCTCAGGTTTTTTCTTTGTGTATATTTTGTATGTATAGTAATAACTGATAAACAAATAGGATAGTCCAGTACCGATGATTGTACTGGAAGTTAAACCAAAATGGCTGCCTACTGGGTTCTACAGCCGTGTACTTTGGTAGAAGTTTATCAGCGTTTCAGAGGTCGTTACTGCTTCCATCATCAGGGCGATAACTAATCGCCCTGGGAACCTCAAATTCTACGGAAAATCTCAGATGAGGTTCAATTTAGAGTTTCGGCTTCATTCCTCCATTATTGGTGTCTTACATCTGTCGAATAACGAATTCTGATAGTTCATCACACAAAAAATATTGTCATTTGTTTAAATATAAATAATTTGTTATACTTATTTAAGTTCTAGTTCATTACATTTGAAGTATTTGCAAGCGTGTTTATTAAATATATCAGTAAGCATGAGACTTTGTCTGTGTTGTATTTCTTTCAAACGAAATAACAGATTCAGAAATGGAGAGAGTTTAATAAGAATTTACATTATCTGAACTTGTAGCCATAAAGTAGCTTCTTACACAATGGCATTAAGATACAGACTGAACATTCATGGTTTATTACATCCCCGAAAGGAATTGTTATTAATATGTAATACGAAATTCGTCTGGGTATTATCCAAGAGTTCTCCTCTAGTTGAAATATTTCTCCACTTTCTTTCACCTTTCGTACTACGGTTTTTATACTTTCTTTTAGTGAATTTTGTTCTTCGTAACTTACCTCTCCCACCGGTGTGTGACGCTCGAAATGGTTGGTCTTCTACTGTATAGATAAATGACACGAATTTCATCCGATGTGTTTCTTGAGTGCAGTTCAGGGGCAGACATATGGACCCTCTAGAAACAACTCTCAGAATCAATGGCAAAACGACGTGAGGAATTTGTCACGAGTTCTACGTCTTCTAGAGAGAGAGAAAAAAGACAAGGATAGAAGTTCCTATTTCCTTCGCCGGTAAAATGAAAAGTTGTCGGGATCGAGACGAAAAGAAATTCTGGTGGTTGGAAACTGATAACAAACAAAAAATAACTCAACTTGTATCTACACGCCATATTGATTTTCGTAGGTGATAACTGAATAAAACATGAATTAATATTTTAATAGTCGTTACATAGTTTCAGTAAAATAAATTAAGGAACCATACCACTTCGGAGTCCTAGATGTAGATGAGAGGATAATATTAAAGTAGACGAGGACGTGGACAGGATTAATCTAGCTCAGGATGGGTATTTTATAAACACAACAATCAAAGTTAAGAATACTCCCTCCCACGTGGTGTTAATCATTTACCACCAAGCACCTCTGAAACGTCAGCAAATTTCTACCTGACTACATGGAACAAGAACCCAGAAGACAGCTGTCTTCATTCCAAGGGTAACCTTAATTTTCCAACTTTTTACTGAATATAAATTTCGTATATCCGCGTATAAAACTGAAACAACTTAACATCAATAACCTATCGAAATACTATAATATCCAATGCACTTTGGTTAAACACGATCCTTTGTGTCAGGTTTCTGACTGGCTCGATAAATTAAAACGCTAGTGGATGACGCTCTATTACTATCGATTTGGCCCGGCCCTGAATTTGGCCGCTCATCCCAAACCATTTTTGAAGTTAAGAAGAAATCCTTTAGCTGTACTTTATTTCCTACACAGGCCTATATCATCAATGCGTGTTGCTTAATTAACTCTTTGAAGCCGACGACCGTCAAAATAATCTTTAAACATTCAGTCCGAACAGCAAAGAAAACACAAGACTTCTCCAACTTGCTGATGCTGTTTAGGAAAAATAATAGCTGTTTACTCTGTGGAGCACACAAACGCCATAAATATACTCTGTGAGCGAAATTCTGAATCAGTGATTGTTAAAGCCGAAGGTCCCTTGCACTGGACTTTAAAAGAGTCCACTGCCGCTTACATAAACACTTTATCTTTGTTATATCGGTACATTATTTTATTTATTTATTTATTTAGTGTTCTATCTGACGACAGGTCCATATGAACAGGATCCTTCCATCCTTTTCTCGGACTGGGACCTGTTCATATACGTTCTTGGCAGATGATCCAGAAGTGGTTTGCCATTGCCTTCTTCTGTGTGTGAATGGAGTAATTGTTGGGATGCCACGGAGAAACCGGGGAAGCCCCCGGAGGAAAACTCCGTGTTGCCTAGACCACGGCCTTGCCCAACGGGCACCGCCGGGAATCGAACCCGAGACCCCAGGATTACAAGTCCAGCGTTCTAACCGCTAGACCACCGTGGCGGTATCGGTACATTATATACTATTTAAAGCGCAAACCATTGTTCTTATATGAATATTAAAGATCGATTTCAGAGGAAATGTGTATGAACAAAATAACGGAATTCTTTAACTGAAAATTAAATCGTAGAAATTTGTTTACTTGAATTACCACAAGTTAAACAGTGTTGTCATAAATACAAAAATTAATATTAACCTTTCTTATACGATTCTCTTCTTCAATAACTTGTATTCAGAGACATCAATGTACGTTAACACTCTCGTTTCTTGCTTAAGAGGACATTATTAAACTGTACGTGGGCTTGTGAAATGTCGAATGACTTCCAACACAGTTACACCACAGCAGACTCCACTTCTAATTCTTATTTACTCTCCTGTATACACTACTTTCTTCGCTCCCCTTGTACTCACCCTTAAACATTCCTCGAATTTATTTCACTTGCGTGGCTAAAGATTTACCACAGTGGCTTAATTTCTAAATCTTCCTCAACCCCCCCCCCCCCCCCCAAGAATATTGCTCTCGACCCATCTTTGTCCCAAACCCTCGATTCTTCAAGAACTGATATCTTCCTTGTCTCCTTCTGTTATTCCTGTTAAACGATCTTCAAGTTCTATAAGGCGGGGGATATTCAATACCTAGGCGACTGGTAAGTTCAGTTAGTTACACTAAATTATAACCAACACATCTTACGTTGTATTTAATTTATTCATATTTTATCCCAACATGATTGTTACTTAACGCGTACGTGTGTGTTAACCCTTTGAAGCCGAAGATCGTCTGAATATTATTTATGAATTCAGTCCGTACCGCGAAGAAAACACTTCACCTCACCATTACGAAAATCAGCTGGTTAACCCTTTGAAGCCAAAGCTCGTCTTCATAATATTTACGAATCCAGACCGTACCGCGAAGAAAACACTTCACTTAACCATTAGAAGTCGAATCAGGCGGTACCACATAAGATTTAACAAAAGAACATCCCGGTCAAAGCCTTAAGGTTCACAGCGACGACGTGACATAAATTTTAATCTACCATTTGCGTACTACTTTATATATTTTCTATTAATCTGAAGACGTCACAGACCTCGTTAGCTTTATTTCTTCCAGCAATACTTAACATTCAATTGCTGAGGTTAAATATAGGCGGCCAATATAAACTGGGTTTGGTTTCAGCAAGAGTGGATCTATAAGCAAGAGAACGTACCCCGAAGTGATTTATATTGCTTCACGTTTCTGTAGAGGGAAATGGGGTGGAGGGAGTTCAGGCTTATACGTTTCCTTACTCCCCTTCAGCGACTTTGCTGCATGTAGAACAGAAACCCCCCAGAATCTCTTTAACAAGGGAATGAAGCAGAGAAAAATGAGCCCCACGCGCATGTGTTGGTTGCTAGCCACAGCAGACAGCAAGCAAGCTTTTACATATAACAAAACACAATTGGAATAGGCACAGCAGTCACAGAATCACTTACAATACTAGAAAGAACCCATTATTTAAAAACAGGGGTGTACCACAAAATAAGTTATCTGACAGTCGTATTATTATTTATATTTATAAAAATATAATATATAGACGTGGTCTAGCGGTTAGAACGCTGGCCTTGTAATCCTGAGGTCTCGGGTTCGATTCCCGGCGGTGCCCGAATTTATAACTTGTGTTGGGCAAGGCCGTGGTCTAGGCACCACGGAGTTTTCCTCCGGGGGCTTCCCCGGTTTCTCCGTGGCATCCCAACAATTACTCCATTCACACACAGAAGAAGGCAATGGCAAACCACTTCTGGATCATCTGCCAAGAACGTATATGAACAGGTCCCAGTCCGAGAAAAGGATGGAAGGATCCTGTTCATATGGACCTGTCGTCAGACAGAACACTAAATAAAAATAATGCTATGTTCAGAGTTAATAAAAAGTTATACTTTGATTCTTATTCCACTTTATGTCAAACATGACATGTATAAATTAAGTTTCTAGTAATAAATAATAAAAAAAAAACTACGCCGTGAGGAAAGCTAACAGTGATTAAGTTAGTTAGGAAATTCCCTGCCCTTTATGAAACCCGAACGTTTAAGTTTAAAGATGTCATATGAGAAATCAGCAAATTCGTTTCAACACAACATGTAAACTGATTTACTAGAGACATAAAATTAATAGAAATTAAAAATCAAATCTGCACTTGAATATATAATATTTGATAATAATTTATAATAAAACATCTTCAATTATGTTCATTTACTTTATATTTTTACTAACATAAGGCCCCCTAGTATAACGAAGAACATCTGTAATGACAGCAAAGTAAAACTAATTACAAAAAAACATTTGCTACTGATTTGTACAGCCAATTCTGAAGTCCAGTAAATAATCTAACTCCCTAACCCGATGGAGCAGAATCAGCCAAGAAAACTCGACGGGTCATTACCATATTCAGAAGAGCCCACCGCTGGTCCTTATTCTGAGGCAGTTTAATTTAATCCATATACTCAAACGCCATTTTTCTGATGTACATTTTAATATTATACTCACATCAATTCCGCCGACTTCTGAGTGTCCTATTCCCTTCACACCTGCCAAAGTTTCGTACGGATTTCTATATGCCCAGCCCATCTCATCGCCTCTGATTTGATCAACCCATTACCGTTTAATGAAAAGTAATAATCATGGAGTTAATTTTTATGCATGTTTATCCAGCCTTCTATCCTTGTGTCCAATTATTCTCCGAAACATCCTGATTATTATCCTACCTATCCTTATAAATTTACGAAATACGCAAAGTTTACGAAAGTAACGCTTTCAGCAATAAGTACGACATAAATTTTGTTACCCACATTTAGGTAGGATAATACTGGATCATACGACTATTAAGAAGCCAAGCAAAGAACAACAATTAACTAACTAACTAACTAGATGGCTTACCGAACCCGAAGGTTCATCACCGAATTAACCAAAGCCCTCCACCGGACCCTGTCCTGGGCCAACAAAATCCAGTTTCCTTCAACTCCTATGTCCCATAGATCCCGCCTGAGATTATCCTCCCATCTACGTCTAGGTCTCCCCAGCGGTCTCTTCCCTTCAGGTTTCCCAACCAGTACCCGGTGCACACCTCTTGTCCCATCCATGCGCGCTACATGTCCCGCCCATCTCACTCTTCTCGACTTAATCACCCTCACAATACTGGGGGAGCAGTACAGATTTTTAAGCTCGTCATTGTGCAGTTTTCTCCACGCCCCATCGTCTTCCCTCTTAGGCCCAAATATCCTCCTCAACACCCGATTCTCAAACACCTGCAATCTGTGTTCCTCCCTCTGAGTGAGAGACCATGTTTCGCACCCATACAAAACAACAGGCAAGATTATTGTTTTGTATACTTTAATTTTCAGGTTCTTAGAAATCAGACGGGAAGACAAAATATTTTGGACTGAGAAGTAGCAAGCATTTCCGGAATTTAGTCTCCTCCTAACTTCCTCACAAGTATCATTTTGATTTGTTATTGTTGTTCCCAAATATTTGAACTTTGTAACCCTTTCAAAGGATTTATTAGCCACCCTAAGATAATTTTGCCCGCCTGTCTTCTGATGACGAGATACTAACATGTACTTAGTTTTTTCTGAATTTACTTCCAGCCCCACTTGTCTACCAGCCTCTAGTAAAACTTCTGCGTTCCTCTTTATTGTATTTATATCGTCCCCCAATAAATTAACATCATCAGCATATGCCAATAGCTGATGTGTCCCATTCAATTGCAAACCCTCCTGCCTACCTTGGACCTTCCTGATGGCGTATTCTAGCGCAAAGTTAAAGAGCAAGGGAGACAAAGCATCTCCTTGTTTTAGACCGTTCTTGATGAGGAATGTCTCAGATACATATTTACCTACTCGAATTTTGCTACAGGTTTCATTTAAGCACATTTTTATTAGACCCACTAGCTTCTTTGGTATACCAAATTCAATAAGAATATTATATAGCACTTCTCTCTTCACAGAGTCATAGGCTTTTTTGAAATCTATAAATAACTGATGTACGGTCCCACCGAACTCCCATTTTTTCTCTAGTATCTGACGGATGCAAAAGATCTGATCAATCGTTGATCTGTTTCGTCTGAACCCACACTGATGATCCCCAATAATTTCATTCGCATATGGGGTTAATCTTGCCAAAAGAATGTTGGATAGAATTTTGTATGAGGTTGATAGCAGCGATATTCCTCGGTAATTACCACACTCAGTCTTGTCCCCCTTCTTATGAATAGGAATAATTATGGATTCCTTCCACTGTTGTGGCATCTCTTCCTTATCCCAAATTAACTGAATAAGCTTATGGATCCTCATATGCAACCCTTTGCCACCTGCTTTAATTAATTCGGCCGGAATCTTGTCAATTCCTGGAGATTTATAACTTTTCAACTTCCCAATGGCTAGTTCCACTTCATCTAAGCTAGGTTCTGGCACCAACAGTTCAGCTGTATGCATTTTAATCTGTCTAATATCACCAGTATCATGAACATTTAAGAGCTCGCTAAAGAAATTTTTCCACCTATTCACAATTTTTATTGGATCTGCAAGCAAATTGCCACTATCATCCTTTACCAAATTGGTCTGGGGTTGATATCCTTTCTTAAAGTTATTAATGCCTCTGTACAGGTCTCTGATGTTTTTTTCCTTATTATTTGTCTCAAGTTCAGCAATTTTGCCCTTCAGGTATTCCCTTTTCTTAGTCCTAAAGGTTCTACTAGCCTCACGTCTCACGTTACATAGATTATCCGCATTTGTTTTGTTTGGGTTCTGCAACCATTGAAATTTTGTTTGCTTCCTTCGATCTATTAATTTTGAACATTCTTCATCAAACCACGGTTTATTTTGCTTTCTCCTGTAGTATCCTAGTTTCTCTTTTGCTGAAATGTTGATGCAGTTTCTGACATTTTCCCACTCCCTGTTGATGTCCACACTTTCATTATCCTCATTTGCCTCTAAAATTTGAAACCTATTCGAAATTTCAACTTGATATTGTTCCTTTGCCTCTCCCTCACTTAATTTTTTCAAATCAAATCTTTCTGTGTCAAAATTTTGTTTAGTTCGTCTACTTACTGAAAGCCGCTCCCTCACTTTTGCTACCACCAGATAATGATCAGTGTCGCAATCTGCTCCTCTGAATGATCTCACATCAATTACATTTGTCTGCCTTCTCTTATCTACTAAAACATGATCTATTTGATTGTGTGTTCTGCCATCTGGAGAAGTCCAAGTGTATTTATGAACATCACGGTGTGGAAATTTTGTACTTTTTACAATTAAATCTTTTGACGTAGCGAAGGTTACTGCTCTAAGACCGTTATCATTACTAAGTGCATGGAGACTCTCGCTGCCTATTGTGGGTTTGAAGATATCCTCCCTCCCAATTTTTGCATTGAAATCTCCTAGCAGAATTTTCATGTGATACTTGCCAAATGTATCAAATACTGATTCCAATTCTTCATAAAAGCTATCCTTGATATCATCGCTTTTGTCTTCAGTTGGGGCATGAACATTAAGGACAATGATGTCGCACCAACGTCCTTCCAAAATTACGTAAGACAACCTGTCACTAACAAATTCTACTCTCTTAACTGCTGCCCTAATTCTGCTATGAACAAAAAAACCCGTCCCTAGCTGATGATTGTCATTCCCCTTTCCATAGAAAAATGTAAAATTGTCCACTGGGATCATGCCCTCCCCCTCCCATCGCACTTCCTGCACTGCCACTAAGTCTAACTTATAATTCCCTAATTCCCTACACACTGATTTCAGTGCCCCAGCCCTATAGAGGCTCCTAATGTTCCAAGTACCAAATCTCATGTCCTTTTTCAATTGCCGTGGTCGTGCCAAAGAGTCCGTCCTGATCCGAGGCTTGGTTGATTTTTTCGTAACACATATTTTTTTAAAGGTGAAAGGTTGTTAGCCCTACACCCAACCCCCAACCTGGAGGACCAGGGTATCACTCTTAGTCTAGCGCATCTCCTTAGACCTGTCCGGCTTGGGTGACCCTACCATGAGCCGAAGCTCAGGCCGGCATAGCCCTAAGGGTCATTTGAGCACGCAAGCCTCCTCACCCGGCAGATTGCCTTCGACAAGGTGGTGATACCTTCGAGAAGGAAAGAACAACAATATTGTGAAAAATTTATAGCAGGCTCGTTTCACGTGACATAACCAAATTGCTTTTGATTACGTACACACTGAAACCCTTGTCTGATCCTGGAAACTAAATCCGTTCAAGTCGCTTAGAATTGGAAATGTTAGAACGCATCAATGCCGTAACAGGGTAGGCTTACATTTACTGTCATGGCTTTAAGAGATCACATAATAAATGTGTGAGTCAGCATTTCGCTGTTACAATTTATTTTAAAGGTATTAAAATAAGCACCTTAAAGCATCTGGGAGCCTCAAGAACTGTTTCAGGTCTAAAATAGTATTATGCTGACACTTGGACTTTTAGCAGTGAAATATTTTAAACCCTTTCCTTCTCAAATTTTTATGTCTGCACGCGTATTAAAGTGAAGAACAGTTTCTAGGCGTGTTCAAAACCAAAAATTGCAAAAATTTCCACTACCGGTTCGCCATATAAGTTTTTCTATCTGTTCATACACAGACCTTCACGAAATTTGTATTGGCGAGTTTTAAAGTCGACACATATAAATTTTGGTTGAAATCACACGTGTGCTTTAGTGTGCGGAAGGTACTAGGAAGGAAATTTCCGCCCGGAGAATTGTTACGTAGTGCATATATTTCCTAGCTTGTTTAGATGAGCAATTTTCAGAAATGAGCAGAACGAACGTCTCTGACGTCGACATATTTAAATTTTAAGAATTAGTTTCAGAACACTGAGGTTACTATTTTATATTTTTTAGCGTATTCTTTTGTGTCGGCTTTTAATACTGTACTGACATGTGAGAAATGAAAACTTCCGTCTACGCTTCAAATAATATTACACTAATATGTCTATTACGATAGACAAAAAAATCTCCTCCACGTGACTGACACACGATGGGAAAAGACACGCCAAAATGCACTCCCCTCTTCCTTTCGACAACAAATGATTTGTATGTATCTATGAAAGTGGAGGCTTATGGTTTAAATATGGCTTCGTTTATGTGGCCGTCAGACACTGATTCACCGTGTTCTATCAAGCTCAGATTTCTGAGATGCTTGAAACGACGAATGGACTTTGTCGGAAAACTGGCGATATTGCTGTTTTCGGTTTAACCCTGGCAATAAATATACGTTTATCACAACTCTGTCGATATGTTGGCAGGAAAGCAATACATCATACTTGATGTTTAATAACAGTAGCTGCTCACTAGAGATTAGTTCTGCTGTACGATTCTGAAACAGAGTTCATAACGGAAATATTATGGCCACGAGAGGCCAAAGAACTTGCCCTCGGCCCGTATGGATCTCATTTTACGTTCTCTGTAGCACGTTAACTGTTAAACATTAAACGCTGAGACTTACAAATAATACATGTTTCCATTCTCAGTTGAGAAAACTATATATCAAATGATTGTTAATGCTTATTGCTAATTATAAGTTTATTTTCTTGTGGCACATTCTACTATCCCGTTCAGAATCCTTTGACTTCGTGTCTTCTATCTATTAAAGCGAAGATCAAATCTTATGAGACTCGAGTTCTCAAAGTGGTTAAGATGTCGATGTTGTTTGTTTGTTTTTTGTGTTTGTTTTTGAGTTGTAATATCGTGTGGACTTGTAGTTAGACACCAATGTTTCGGAGAAATATTTCTTTCGTTTATTTGTAACTTCTTTAAAATCACTGTTAGAATCTCAGACAATGGAGGCGTAACAGTGAACGATAGGTTGATTAGTAAGCAAGAAATTGGAAAGCATGTGGAAGGAAGCGGTCGTGGTCTAGTTTAAGCCACTGTCCTGGATAGAATGAGGAAAACCTCATAATAGACACTCTCCTAGCCGCCTTGGAACTCCTCAAAGCGAAGCAAAGTTATGTGGCTGAGAAATTTTTTTGTGTCTATCTTGTTCTTGCTACACGTTGGTTTATAATTGTAAGTCCTGAAGATGGAAGTAGTGTGTTCCTCCGAAACGATCATATCGACTTACAAGTCCGCATGGCGTTGCAACACAGATCAACGGCGTTACAACCCAAAAGATCAATATCTTGCAAGATCAATCTTCACGACAGCAAGAATACTAAATCACATAAAATGCAGCGCAGTTTAAAATCTGTAATGAGTGTTGAATATATGGATGGGCAACAGAAACGAGCGGGAATCGGCTGTTTCCGGATGAAACAATGCAGCTCTCTGTAAAGACATTTGCATATTCCATTCGATTTGTTCTCGTTCGTTTTAAAATTGTGCAAAATACACGAAGGCTAGAGAGAAAATTCCACATGCTACGTGCTGTAACAAAATTCAAGCTATCGCTGGTTTTACTATGAAAATTTTATTTTCTTGTCAGGTTTGTTATAAAAGCAAAGACACTTTATTTTATCAAGAACAACATTTAATGAAGTCATGGTCATACCATTCCATTAAAATATAAAATACTGTCATAGAGTTTTTAAAGAGGGATTGCTGGTCCGATTCTTGAACCTTACTTTTATCAGTTTACCTCAAATATCAATAAAAATTTTCATTCCTTTGTATGTTCTTTTCTTTCCATTCCGTTATTCGAATATATTGCTTGGAAACATAACACTGTGTAAAACAGACCTAAAATATAATACGATATTTAAATTAACCTTCGACAAGTGTCTTCATATTTAAGGAAGAAATCAGTTTTGTGTAATGTATGTTTAGGGAGGACTGATATAATTAATGCATACTTAATTCCTATTGATGCCACAATTTTTATCATTTTTGAAGAGAGGTAGTATTTTCTACCGAAACGTCGGTATCTACCTAGAATACCACAAGGAAAAAAATTACTTTAATTATTTCCCCATTTTTACATCTGACTGCCACACATAAGAACCCCTTGGAATATCCCTTTAAATTTTAGGATCTACGTCTTCGAAACCAGGCCATGTATCAAGATCGACTTCTCTGCAAAGGCAAGGGTTGTCACGTTAAAATTTAGTGCAATTTAAATAAATCTCGTACTTTGCTGACATCTCTGTCAGGAGTGCAGAACACAAATTGCCTCTGGAAGAAAAACGCTTGAGAATGAGATCGTAATAGTAACAGATGTGGGGGGACTGGAGTTCCTAGCTCGAAGAAGCACTTAGCAAGTAGATTGAGAGAGATTATTTAGGCTGCAAAGAACAAGGGAATGGAAAACATGCAGCGGATTGTGTGAGCATATGTAGGCTTCCTTCTGCACATACAATCTACATGGCGTTTCAAAAAGTGCGATAACAATACATTTTAAGATCCTGAATTTGCAGAAACTCCCTTATATAGAAATAATTTGTTTTATTGTTTGTTTAACGACGCTGTTGGTAGCTCATACTATACAGAACCGAATAGGAGGGTAATTAATGAATAATTAATTAGAAAATATGTGGAAGCAAGTAGCGGTCATACCCTTATTTAAGATACTATCTGTTAAGTTACCCGAAGTCACTGAGTAAAACCATGAAACACCTGTCAGGACAATTCAGAAGTAAAGATGTCGATGTCTTCCCACAAAACGCATGGGTTTCAAAATTATATGAAACAAAAATAAATATAAAATGTATTCTCTAATGTTAGTCGGATACTGAACTGACAATTACGTCTAATTTATTGTGATAATCCGGTTCGACTTAGCACAGACATACGTAATTTACATTTCCCTTAATTATTTGGCAAGTTATTTTGGAGCACACAAACGAACTTCTGAAATTTAATTCCCTTCTCTTTTTTTATATAATTTTTTGTGGTACATCCTGTAGGCAAACTTGAAGCGTTTTCCACCTCTGAGAGCAGAGCTTTCAAGCGCGAAGCGAACCACTATATTCTCTTCCACGCAACAGTCATGTGATTTAATTAAATCTTACTTAACAAATGTAAGATATCGTCTTCTGGAACCAGCAGTCATGCAGATACATTGCGCGGAACGATTACAAATGCTCAGGGAAAAGGTGGAAATTGTATTTTATTCTTTGTAGTTCCATCCAAAATTCTCTCTGCCTCGTCTCTTTATACCAGAGTCACGAAATGTGATAGTCAATTACTCATACAGGCAAACCCTCCTTCCACCCCTCCTCAAGATTTAATTTGTGGCAAGAAGACGACGCTTCACCGACGCCTTTTTAGCTGCCATAGGTCTTCATTCCGTCCACCCTATGGCCCTGCTCCCAGGGGATCACCACTTGATAAAACAGAATGGGGAAAAGAATATAACGAACGCTCTTAATTAGTTAATTAAAGTAAACTAATGTAAATTTAGTTCGCTTAAAAGCTTAGTTCGTATAAGGCTTATTACTTTAAAACCTATCTTCGAGGATTCAATGGGCGCTTTGCTTAAGGCAAGCGACGATAGGTTAAAGGCAGTGGCGTACTGATACGACCCGCAACACGACAATCGCACGTGTCATCGATTAAGGGGAACCAAATCATAGCCTAGCCGTGTTTTATTCATTACCATATCAGGAGCGTTAAGGAGACTTTAAATGGCTTAAATGATTACCACTAACAATATGATAAATTAAATTATTTTAATTTTCTTAGTAGAAATAATTGCCAGTGTCGATAATAATGGTAGTGGTATATGGTTGACGGAATTTGCATATCTCTGTTTCTGTCTTCTATACTGTAGTGATTGAACCCATGGTCAAAATAATTGATTATCTCAACTTATCCAAGCAATTTGTTTAATTCTATATACATGTAACATTTAAACGTATAAATTGATTACGCTACTTAATAAAATTAAAGTCGACCGGATCCAAAATTATGTACGTGTGAAATTATCTCGTGATTTTTTTTTTAAATTCATGGGTGACCAATCCCGTCGTAACTGTTAAGGGATCAGAAATTAAACTAATCTTCCAAAAAAATTTAAAGTTTTCATTGCATCTAAATGTGGTTCAAAATACCAGGTACAAGATGATTGTAAAATGACGCTCCGGTTTTAATTGCATACAATTGCCTGACTACATAGCAAGCGTCACTGTATGTGGTGCCTCTAAGTTTAGTAATCTTAGAAGATTTACAATCGCATGAAAACATTTTGAACTAAACGTTCACCATCAGTGTCCAAGAACATCTGCAGCCGTTTCTCCAAAAAGTGAGAGTCAATTTCTGAGAAACATTTCTTCAACAGGATGAGACTCAGCCACACTGCCAAAACAATGTTGGATGTTCTCAATGAGAATTTTGTCGACCGAGTCATCGCCCTGATGATGGAAGCAGCAAGTACCTCCGAAACGTAGGTAAACTTCTTTAAGGCCACATGGCACAAGAAACGAGAGGACGGCTATTTTTATGTGATTTTTTATAGAAGTGTTTCTTTTCTTCGGAAGTTAGACTACAGAATTGTTATAAATATATTAAGTAAACTTAACCAGATTTTTGTAACATGTACTTGAAAACAGACAGGTGAGAAAGTGGACTGCTTTAAATATTGTCATTTCTTGTAGTGGATATTGTAAAGAATTTCAAACGAAACGAGACACAGTGATAAACACGCAGGGGTAAAATTGCCATCAACAAGCGAGCAGCGGAACTAATTTTAAGTGCAGTGCAGAGCGACGCGTGGGAGAAACCGGAGTGTCCATTTTCCGTCTTTGATGTTGCAGTCTTTTAAAATGAAACTTCTCCCACTTGCTAATTCCATGAAGTGGAGTACTCGCTTGAA
Organism: Zootermopsis nevadensis; assembly: GCF_977971745.1. Lineage (NCBI taxonomy): Eukaryota > Metazoa > Arthropoda > Insecta > Blattodea > Termopsidae > Zootermopsis > Zootermopsis nevadensis. The sequence goes on from NW_028259143.1 coordinate 4,693,490, forward strand.
ATTCCATCACACAGGTTGGCACTTCTCCCCTGCGTGACAAAGGCACCTTGAATTGCTTTCCAGCTACGTATAATGTTTGGATACGTTCAGTTATATGACTCAGACACCTTCCCACTTAATTCCATTTGCTGAAGCTTATAAAATATTATCTTGTTTACAAAATCCTTTCGTCTCTATGGTTTTATCAGTTTGTCGTTTCTTGTCTAGATCACAGGGGAATTAATAGGGGTTTATGCAGTAAATACATTTATTACCACCGCTGTTTTAACTGCATAAACGTTCTATGTCCACTACACAAAAACCAGTTAATGAAAAAAGTATTAAATATGAGAGTTGTTGCATCCTTTCGCTTTCTACTTCAAAAAATAAGTCTGACGGGACATTACAAATTCACGCCCTCTGCGCAGTTATGTCTCGAGTCGTCGCTAGTATTTGCTTTCAGCAGTACGTAAGCATCCTATTCCTGTGTTGCACTGTTTTTTGTCGTCCCAGTACATTTCCCTGTAGCGTACTTCATGTTGTGAACGTTCATTTGAGTTTATTTAAATTAATTATTTGTAGGAATGGCCCTGCGCTTAAGGTTCTACCAGTTTTTATCACATTAAAGTCTCTCAAGGCACATGTTGTGTGACATGGCTTCCTCATTAGGGGATACAAAAAGCAAGAGAGTGAGGTTTCTTCAGAACACGCGATCCTGGAAACAGTACATAAATACGCATTGTGTTCACCCGGGCCATATATGTTCATGGCCTTGGCCAACTAACCCATTAAGAAAGAAACCCGATGTCTAATTAGGGTTTGAGGTTTTCACGGCTATGAGTCCGACGGCGGTAAGGATCTCTGAAACGTCTGTAAACTTCTACCAGAGTACAGGGCTCAACAACCCAGAAGACACCCGTCTTCAAACCTGGTGTCTTTTCTGTTGGTTTTGAATCTGAGTGGGCAGGTGGGTGGTCATCAGAGCCGATCTGGAAGTTGTGACGAACAGAAAATTCTTCCCGTGTCAGTGATCAGATTTCGACCTTCCAGTCCACAGCCTAGTCCATAACAGTGACCGAACCCCCGACTTGTGTCTGTATATTTTTACATCTTTGTGTATAACTTTTCTTCTTGTCTGTCGTTCTGTATCTGATCTGTTACTAGGAGACCATTTTATTATCTGGGGTGTTCTGCTCCTCGTGTTCGTAAATGGTTACAGAGATAAAAGGCTGTTTTTATGCGACAGCGGAGGTTGTGGAAGGGCGTACTGACGTGTCAGAGTAAAATCTAAAGAAATTAGGTGGTAACTGACCAGTGTTTAATTTTTCAGTTCTTGGTAGCCCTGCACATAGTTGATGTAATTTAATTACACAAAATCCAATCCTATGCGATCAGAATGAATAGGAATGTTAATGAATTTATTTCTGTTCAAATCGTGTAATTATTACAGTGATAACACGGTAAAATAACCAATCATCGCTTTCAAATAAACGAATGTGGCTAATCTTCCCGTTCGTAGCACACTTCGACTTCTGTCTCGTTTCGCTTTGATCTTGAATGACGTTTATTGCTGGAACTGATTTACAAGAGGACATTTTGCTGAGCTCCTAGCACCTTGCTGAAGCTGTACCTGTGTTAGACGTGAATACTATAGTTACTAAGTTCGAAACTCGACCGCATTACCGAGTTCTACTTTCCGGGGTTTTCGGTGCTTTATCGTAATTTCATTCATCCCTCGAAGCTAATACCTAAAACTAACTTGAAACATCGATATTATTATTCTGAACTGAGGCACCGTGTAGAATTTTAGGTACTTCAGCATTGAAGATGAAAAAAAAATTCTCCGAAACGTTGGTTTATACGACGTCAAAACCTACATTTTCGTTGTGAGAACCGCAAATCGTATATATACAACTGAAAACGTCATTTTTTGTGTGTACGCCTATGTGTGTAGGTACGCTTGAAAAGGATGAACCAGTTTATCCCAAACTTGGCATGCTTATGCTCTGAAATCAGAAAATTTAAAAAGGTCGAAACCACGAAAAGGTGTCCTGGGTTTGAGTCCCGGTAATGATTGTTTCTGTAGTTCAAAAACTGAGCATGATAGAGATAAGGCGCTAACACCCAAGTCCTTTGTTTATGAGTGGAAATTAAAGGTACAAAGGCCAGAAGCCAGAAAACTGTCCTGGAAATTTCAGGACATTCGACATCTATCGTCCCAATGCTGACGCCGAATTCGCAATAAGAAGACTGGTATCGGAATTCTAAAGGACGCTATTCCAGAACCTGACACCTATCGCCCCGAGGCCGACATAAAATTTTAATTAATCTTGTTTCCCTACGGTATTCAATGGTACATGTCTAATGATCATCCCTACGATAAGCTTTCGGACAAGGAAGATTCATAATAAAAATAAGCATTCGTCGAATTTTCCTGCATTAACACTGCAGACAATTTTAACCACAAACGACATTAAACAGACTGAAATCGCCCCTTTATAATTCTCATCACCATTCCACTGTAGATGCTTTATAAGCTCTGCAATACAAATGACACCGTTAAATAACCTATTGACCGGTGCGCTCAGCAGAGTCCATATATAACGCGTGTAGACCCTGACTGCATTTAGCAAATGTTACAAGCAACACGCAAAGATTAACGATTTGAAACTGAATAACAGAGAAAATATTATTCCAACCACTGGGCTAGAACAGCTCTTAAATATAAGTTTGTTATAAATGTGAATAATATCATATTGACTGTACTCGTATTTCAAACAGCGTTGAAAATAATTCATAGAAAGAAAAACCAATTCACTGTCCTTAAGAAGTTAATGTTCATTCATCTGGTGAAGAAATTACCCTGTTGTATAGAATCGAAATGTTCGTTACCGAGTACATAAACGGTTTCTATCTTAATCAAAATTAATTCCTCCTTCACCACCACAATTTGTATTTAAGTTAAAACTTCATACTATCATCTCAACTGCGATTGTGGGGTTCAGAACTTCCAATACTACAATTTTATCACGGAACAGTTTTTTATGTATCGACATATCAAAATCGTGAATCATTTATGTTAATTTCGTTACGTAAAACAGAATTCAGCCTCTATTAAATCTGTGTTCTCTTAATCTACTCGTTACACTAATCTGAATTTGGCATTCAAATGAAACTAGGCCGTTCTTCATTTAAACTCAGCTACATGACTTTATCTCAAAGCTCCCTGTGAAATTAGATGATGCAACTCTACACTTTACTGGTTCAATATTGCATCGGACAACCGAAATGGAAAAGCGAAATTTGGAGAGATACGTACACTCGCATGTCAGAGACCAGGTTTCTAGATTGCTCAGTCGCCCGTGACAATAGTCTGAAGTTTGAGACGAACATGTCCCAATTAAAAGGGCATACGGAATCATGAACAGATTTACAAGACTTCTCATGTATTTGTAACCGTTTGGTGCGGAACATGGACGATGCGTCAACCGTTGAAACGGGGTGGCCATCTGAGGGGTAAGTGGACATAATCAGCAAAGCAGGTAGCTCAAGAGGATGGTTATACATCGTTGGAGGGTCATTCTAACCCCCATCCCCAACACCCACTCTTAAACTACACAGTGAAGGGGTGGGTTACGTAGATTAACCCCTGCTAACTTCACTCATGCGAATCAATGCCACATCTCTCTCTCTCCCTCTCTCTCGCGTGTAACGAATGTACAGAGTAAACCTCCACCTCTGCTTCAACCCCCCCCCCTAAGTTAGATCACGTGACCCCGGGGGGATTTGCGTGATGCTGGCTGACTTCCTACAGCAGATGCACGTACTGCCGCCTGACCATCATGATGATGCAGCCCGTAGAGCGCCGCGTCACAAGTAGAAAGATTTGTAGCCGCGGTTTCAGACTTCCTAATATACACATTCTGGCATAGGAGAGATACCAACTCTGGCATATGGTGCATAGGTAATCGCTAGAAATATAACGCTGAGACCCATGGTTCGTATTCTTCACCAGACATTATTATGACAATAACATCATGGATGAGAAGATAGACGGGACATGTAGCACGCATGCAAGAGATAGCTATGTACGCAACATTGTAATCAGACATCCTAAAGGTACGAATCCACTTGATGGAATTAGACGTAAACAAAATGATAATAAGTTACTACAGTGTATTCTTGGTGTTTTGTTAGACAATAAACTGTATTTTCACTGTCATGTAAATTGTGTTCATTCCCAGGCACTAAGGACCTTAGGGCTTATTCGTTTTATTACTTATAATTTTTCCTCTCTAGACAGCCTTGTTGTTTTATATAATGCTTTAATTAGGTCAAAGCTTGACTATGCCTCGGTCGTTTGGAATAATCTTACACAGACAGATTCTAATAAATTAGAAAATATTCAAAGAAAATTTGCCAGTTTATGCAATTACCGATTTTTCCAGTTTAATATCCCCGGAAAATATGAACTGATCCTATCTACTTTAAATTTTAGAACACTTTATTCCAGATGACGACATCTCGATGCGTTATTTCTTATTAATGTATTTAAGGGCAAAATAAATTGCCATTCCATTATGGACGCTGTTGGTTTACGTGTGCCGGCGAGGCAAATAAGAGAATTTTCTACTTTTAGTGTGAGCAGGGCACTAAGGCATAGTCCTTCAGCCAGGTGCGTCATCGCTGCAAATGACGTATGTAAATCTTTGGACGTATTTAGCATAAACATTGTCTCCCTTGAGCGAACGTTCTCAACAAGGGAAATGATCTAGCTTCGTTATCTGTCTTTTTATATTTTTTAAAGTTTTACAATTATATTAGTGTTCCCTAGGTGGATTATTTGTTTTTATTTATATTTCTTCATTTTTTGCTCTGTGTTAATATTGTTTCTATTTTGGGTTTGCCTGTACTTGGCAGTTATATTTAATACTGTACATGTATAAGTTTAGTTAATCCGTTTGTGTAATATTATCCATTATTATTTCACTATTATTGTATATATTATCAGTGTTTGCCTGTTATTGGCTTCTTGCTGTTGGCAAACACGTAAATAAATTAATTGAATTGAATTGAATTGAATTAAAGAAATAGAAACAGGGTGGGAAGGTGCCGATTGGATTCATCTGGCACAGGATAGGGACCACTGGTGACTTCTCGTAGACACAGTAGAAAAGAACTCTAAGAGTCCCATAGACGGCGGGGAAACTGTTGAACATCTTAGCTACTATATCGTCTTAAGACGAACTCCATTATATCGAGTTATTTTACACACAAAGTAGACCAAAATAAGTTACAATGTTTGTCAAATATTTGATTTCTTTCTGCGGATTCCTCTGTAGGGTGTCGTGTTGCGATAAGCTGATATTGGGAGGATTTTTACTAGGATTCTTCAGCCGAGACGGGTGATAACCAAATATTGCAGTATGCAAATGAGATAAAATTACAATCCATGAGGATATTACCGTTCCCACATAGCTATTGTGTCTGTTGCAGCGGATTGGGAAGCGAGGTCCGACTGATCGCGTATTCAGTCTAAAAATCGTTCGCCTATGCAAAGAATAAAAGAAAAATTGAGGACAAAATAAATATTGCAGATGAAATTACTGCTTTGATTGAAAATTCTCTCTGAAATATGAACATGTCTTCCTTGTGGATCTCATACGAAATGAGCTAACGAGTAGATACGTCCTTCGTTTATTTATTCTGAGTTAGAAATATTTCCACGAGAGGTAGTTCAGCTTCGATACATTGGCTTCGTTCTCAGACTGAAATTACGTATGTAATTGCGACTAGGAAATTAGTTGGACGACATTTGTGGGAATCATAACCTGGAAGGTCTTTCAGGATCTAGAAGAACACGGGGAATATTGTTAAAATGAATCTTAAAGAATTAGGATATGTAAATGTGGATTGAGTCGGCACAGTACAAAGAAACGTCGAGGCGGGATATTTTTTGGCTAGCTGAGCGACTATCAGGTTTTCCCATAGGACTGTGTTCCAACGGAGGAAAGTGGGGTGTCAGAACAACGGTGTGCTTTGCTTGGGTTCGATAACTTTCCATGTGCATTTCCATCTCCGCCTCTCACAACGCTGATAATAGATCCTAACTCTGGCTGTCACAGAGATGTGTCGGTGTTGTTCAACATCGGCTACCTCATGTTCTTTTCGCGATATTGTTTGCTATTTAAGATGAATTAAATCATAACTGCATTTCGCATCTTTGAGTATTTACTCCCACTAACGTCTCATTCCGTGCTGAATAAAATATGCAGCTGATATATGAGAAAATATTTGCCCTTCATGGATCCGTAATACTCACTGGCGTGTTTACAAGAGCTTGCCATTGGACGCTGTACGAAGACACTTCAATTCAGTCTGAACTATGCGATCGAAAGGTTTCAAGACTATCCCAACAATGTCGCACAAGTCGTTGATGGTACGACGTCGATCTTCGTGAATGGCCTGCCGAATCTTCGTAACATTTTCGGGCGTTGTGCTCGAAGATGGTCGTCCAGAACGCTCGTCATCATCGACAGAGGTTCGGCCATTTTTAAAACGTGAATGTAACACAAAAGTTTGTGCACGACCCATTGCGGACTCCCCAAATGCTTGCTTTAGCATTTCATAGGTTTCCGTAGCCGTTTTGGCGAGTCTTTGGCAAAATTTGATGCACACGCCATTCCGAAATCGCAGGAGGGTCGGTGTAATGCACTACCAAAACGCCCGTAACTAAGAAACAAATGCTAATTCGATGATGCCGGCTGGCACACTGATTCACTATGAATGTAGGCCGCACCCCCTAGCGGCAGAAGCTCGTACTACATCCGGTTCGCCCTCTATTGACACAGTCTTGAAACTTTCCGATCGCACCTCGTATTTAAGACTGCTTTTATAATATTATTTTACTCTGTACGCTTATGTCTATGTCTTTAGTGGTTTCTTCCCTTTAGAATGTTCGTAGAAAACGTTAAATTAATTTTATTTATTTGTAATTTGTATTCAGTATATCTGTATTGTTACAGTATTATATTGTCTTCTTATTTATTATCTTCCTTATCAAGAAAGCGTTCCAATAAGATGTTTGGCCATTATCAGGACATTATCTACACCCATAACCTGATAGGCGTTTCAAGCCGTGATCACAAAGAATAAAAATAACAAAATACCATCATCGATGCAGCTTAAGTCATGGTTTTAATGCCATATACGCATTAGTTTTTGCCCCTTATTGCTATATCTTTCTTCTTTTTGAATTCTTACTTTCGGTCCTCAGGCTGATACTGCGTAACTATTTCCGTGCGCTCTCTTACAAAGATATCGGCTTACAGTTCCTCATACTTTGTTCCTCCATTAACAAATGAAAATCTATCATGTGATCATCAGCCCAATTGCATTCAAGTTATTCAGCATGTCGATTAGATTTCACTTTACGTCTAATTAAACATTTGAAATTACTCTCACGTCATGTGGATATAAAACCTTTTTACACGGATTATAAAATACATGTTCCCTCACTAATTCATTTCATTTCACGAAAATACTATTAATAAAAAATAAAACCACTATAAAATAATATTTATTACTAAATATTCCCTTTCATTGATAGAAATTAACATTTTAATCATATTTATTTATTTCAACGCTTTTATCTTCCGTTACTCATTTTAGACTACATTTTCTCTCTTGTTCTTCCTATTTTATTTACAAAAATATTTTTTGTACGTGAATTTCTTATTCAATTCTGTTTATTTCTTTAAAAATCTTTGAAGTTTAGCGACCTGAAAACATGACGCAGATAGTATGTTCACAGGATGTTCTTAAATGTACTCGCCATTAAACAGTATGTGTGCGCATACATATTCAACCACAGGCCAAGGATCACATGTCATGCAAGGCGTTGGTTAAACTTAGCGATAGACCTTATATAGATATTAATGTTACGGATTACAAGCTTGGCTTTGAGAAGTTGAAATTCCCAGTTCGTAACTTACAGCTTCGGACAAACTATGAGACGGTAGGTACAGGGCAATCCTATTTCTTTTCTCGTTTTCCCTTTCCGTTATTCTGAAACTTGTTTCAAAAGGAAGTACTTTGTGCTATGTTTTCCACCGCCTAGTGGAATGATCCTTAGGCAGAAGTCTGTTTTAGCTGCCGAGCTAGCCCTGGTTCTAAGGGTGACAGTAGACAAGTGGGTTAGAGTTTTAAATTGAACAATTCCTTCTTTCAGATGTAACGGTGGGGGGGGGGGGGTGTTAGAAAGGATCAAGGAGAAATGTGGGAAAAAGTAAACTTTTGTAAAACGGACCAGTAGAGTTACGTCTTACGTTAAATCCCTTCAACCTGAGTTCATATTAAAAGAATCAAACTTTTAAAGAATTATTGGCAATGAAATTCGACATATCGACCGCTCGCAAGCCTCAGCTCCCAGGATTATGGGGAATTAGAAAAATTTTCTGCTTTCGAAGTTTAATTTTTTGTACGGCAAATTGAACTTAATGCTTCTATTCTTCAATGACAGTTACATAATATGCACGAATAATGTGTAAGTTCCTGAAAATCAATGTAAATTAAATGATTTTCTGAGTATCTGTATGCATAAAGAGCTCTAATTATTGCAAAATACGCCGGAAAATCAGAAGAGAACACTGACAACAAGATTGGCGGACGCAGGATAACATTAAGAAAGACATTTTTTTAAAAAGCGGGATCTGAAAGTGCGGGCTAGATTCAGCTGGCACATAGCAGAGTTCAATGGCCGGTTACTGTCAATAAATCGGTAATGAATCTTCAATTTTCATAAAGTGGGATGAATTTCTTGACTAGCTGAGCTACTATCAGCTTATGAAATCTACTCTGCTCCAGATAGTTATTTACTTTAACAATAATGAGGTTGGTGTCATAATAACGACCATTTCACTATAATCACTGTGTTTGCGATATCCGAATTTACATATTAATTTTATTACATAATAACCCATTATCCTGACGAGGTGCAGACAGAGTTACAGTAAACGTGAAACACAAGCCTGCAGCTAAAGCATTGCATATTATTAATCATTAGCATCGTTTAAAGTTTTAAAATATAGAAGGAAGCACCATTTCATGACGTCATGTAGGGAATTTCAATCTTCCTGTAGTATCTGTCAAAGGACAAGGAATAATACACAATGAAATCTACTCTACGTGTCTTTAAATCATATTAGACTGAAAGCAGCTAAATACATCTTAATTCTATTCTTATTACCTGACGATTTGTCTAGTATCATTAATGATGCCAAGTGCCTCTTCTAAATGTAATTGTCTTAAAGTAATTCACACGACGAATTTTCCTTTGTTGAGTTTCAATATGTTAGCTCCAGAATGCATAGGACGTACTTAATCAATGTCATTAGGTACTCCATAAAAATTAAGTCTCTAAGGACAGCCGCATTCACCACCACATCAGACAAGGATTCCTAGGACTTTTAAAATAATTCCAGAAAGTGATTGGTAGCTACATCCATTAACTCCGTATTTTCGAGCTCCAAGTGTCCCTGAACTCGGCTGTCAGCTTCGCGACTTAACGCACAAGATGAATAGACCAGAAGATTATTGGCGATAAAAGCTTAGTTTTGATTGATTATACCTTCACAGATATTTCGGCCCCAATCATGATGGCAGAACATGATATTTAACACGCAGACCTTCACACTAACTATGATATTAATATAATAAAAGTAGCAGTCACAGAATGCACAAGAAGACAATAGCCCATCAGATCTATAAATAATTAACACTAAAACGCATCAGGCATACCTAAAAGAGTACTAATCACCACAAAAGTCTTGAAAAAGAACGTTTACAAACGATCAATGATAAGATACGTTATGAGCCAGACGGCGAAAGCCACCGTTCTAAGAGGGATATTTGTCCCAAGTAAGAACAGCAAACAACAAAAATATCTCTCACGGAAGAAGTGAAGTAAATTAGACCTTAAAGTCAAGTAGATTTAGTTACAGGACTTGTCTTTCACTGCAATCGTCCGAAAGAATCACATAATATTCTGCATCTACAGCAGGCAAAGCACATATAAAATGAACTTAAAAAGTCAGTTACAGATAACAGACATCCTATTTATATTCAGGAAATGTTTGAATGAAGATATTTCATTATAATTAATATGTTTACCTTTTACATATGAGCCGGGATAGCTCAGTCAGTATAGTGACTAGCTACGGGCTGGACGACCGGGGTTCGATCCCCGACGGGGGCAGAGGATTTTTCCTCTAGCCTCTGCGTCCAGACCGGCTCTGGGGCCCACCCAGCCTCCTCTACAATGGGTACTGGGGTCCTTTCCCGGGGGTAAAGCCGGCCGGGGCGTGATGCTGACCACTCACCCCCATCTAGTGCCGAGGTCAAGGAAGAGAGGAGCTATATCTCCACTCCCCCCAAGCGCCTACATGGCGTGTAGTGGGACAAACTTTACTTTTACATAGATTCGATCCAACACATTTAATAGACTACACAATTACTGTACACTAACCAAAGCATCCGTCCTTCACACATTTATTAAATAAACTGGTAATTTTTATTTTGCATTTTTAATAAACGCTTACGTAAAGTTTATAATTACTTATATTTTATATTAATAATGGTCTTGAAACATTAATACGATACAAGAAATAAGCATTGGTGTATTAAACAAATACTGTACGTATGTAGGATATTATTCAATTCAGATTTCAGGATGGAAAGAATATGACATCGAATGTTCTTCCTTATTGTTTACCACCATGGCATCATAGCAGAGAATCGCTTTATGCATTCAACCATAAATGGTTTCGTAGCGATTAAACAACGGTTTGCCTGGATCACTTTATGCATTATATCGTATTTTGTCAGACAGGCAGAAAGACAGGACGGAAAGAATGTGAAATATATGGATCGCGTTATGTGTGTGAGTGTGAATGAATGAGCGTTTAAGTACAATCTGCATGTGCCGATGTCCCTAATAGCTGAACATACGAGTAAATGAATGGATGACTGAGGACGCAGGTTGGTGCATGGATTGATATTTGGATCTGTGTAACCCGAGTATACGTCATTTTCGTTTCCACTATCTTATTATTCATTTCTTCTGAATGTGAAACAAGACAAAGAATGAGTGGAAATTTTGTAACTGATTTTCCTTCCACACGTCCTCCCATTAAGAAAAAAATTCCAAATCTTGACACCTTGTGATGGTTCAAAATATCGTGGCGAGTGTGAGAGAGACAAGCAGGAAACCCTAAACAGAAAGAATATCTGTGCGTGTCGGTGTGTCTAGCGGCTATTGTCCGTTGAACCTTTTCTGTTTCCATCGTCTGATGGTCGTATACATTATTCTCCGTCATCACTTTGCTTTCTTTCATATTTTCGTCACTGAGATAATCCCTGATCACAGGTAAGAATACAGCATACTTCTACCGAGTTCATTGACTCCGTTTAACGACGCTGTTTCGACGTAAATTAACGTCGATGTTTTGTATTTTGGATCCATTAAACTACGCTTTCGTGAATCACGAAATTAAATAAACACAAACCCATATGAACAGTCGTTTCAGAAATATAGTAAATGTAGGGATATCACGTGTTTTATGAATTTATATTTACACATATGCACTTCATATATATATATATATATATATATATATGGCAGAGAGAGAGAGAGAAAGAGAACGAAGTAGAAGGTGATATCCAGTACCAAAGAAGGCACTAAGGCGAAGAACATCTGTAGTAGAGCTGAAGAAACAGTATGTAAGAAGAAGGGAGGGTAATAGGTGACTGAGTATAATCCTGCATAGCAGATAATTATGTACGTGTGTACATATACCTATGACCCTTTGAGTCCCTCAGTAAGACACGCCATTGAATTTTCGAAATTATCTCTGACGAAATTAATACCAAAGTGATGAATGAATAACAAAGAGATATGCAATTTGTATTATTTTATGTTGACTTTGTGATGCATGGAGATTGCAATCAGTAATGATAACAGATCCTTTAAAACTGTAGCTAACGACGTATAAAATCTTAAATCCCCTACTTTAAACCACCTCCTTAGTTCGCAGTCTAAGATTAAAGATGCAAAGAAAATCTGCTGCAGTTTTTCACATTCTTTCCACAGATTTCAATTTTATTTATTTAGTGTTCTGTCTGACGACAGGTCCATATGAACAGGATCCTTACATCCTTTTCTCGGACTGGGACCTGTTCATATACGTTCTTGGCAGATGATTCAGAAGTGGTTTGCCATTGCCTTCTTCTGTGTGTGAATGGAGTAATTGTTAGGATGCCACGGAGAAACCGGGGAAGCCCCCGGAGGAAAACTCCGTGTTGCCTAGACCACGGCCTTGCCCAACACAAGTTATAAATTCGGGCACCGCCAGGAATCGAACCCGAGGCCCCAGGATGCTAAGAAAATGCTTCTTAACTTGAAATAACTGTTAACAAAATTTAATCCCAAGTTAAATATACAGGAAGAGTGCTTGAGAAAATACACGCTCGGCTCTCAAAGTCTTGCTACAAGAATAAGAACAAAAGGGAAGGATGATGAAGTGGGAGAAATGAACCAATAAGAAAATGGGAAGGAAAGCAGACCGTGCCCAAACACGTTTAAGATGAATCGACCTTCCACATTCCGTGACAGTAATGTTGTCAGTTTCCTCTGAGAAATGGCTATGTTGTTTGTTCAGTGATTTGGTAGAAGACAGACAAGAATCACAATATTGAATCGAAACACACGCGGTACCTCTCCGTTGTTCAATGCAGAACTTCGTTAATAGCATAATTTATGAAAAGTTATTTTTGCGTCATTTGTCACAATCTGACGCCTGCGCGTTCACCCTCGCTCTGGCATGTTCCAAAAATTGATTAGGTCTACTTCGCCTTTGGAACTGACTGTCCTCGAACACAGGACACTCAGACAGTGACGAAAATGAGCTCCCCAAAGAGATGTTACAATGTATATCTTCAAGTAGCGTCAAGTATCTACTGACTAATTTCATTAAAATTATTGAGTAACCTGTGGACCTGTTTATAACAGTAAATTACCCACAATTCTAAGATTTGGAGTAATGTTTCAATAAATTATCCTCATTTATGACTTTTCCCGGCCCGCGAGTCAAGCAAAAGAGATATGGAAAGGGTTACTAATCGCGTCGGATACACAAATAGTAAGTTTTAAAAAAGCAAGTATACATCCCGTTTGTGAAATATGGACACTTTTTGCCAACAGCTTTAAGTGGGAAGTATTTTTGAGATGCTTTGTAACGCTCGTAATGCGATGGAAGATCCCTAACTTTCCCACTAAGCCACCGAGGCCATCAGATATTTCACTGACGTCATCACCGTCATCCAACTGAAACTGGAGATTGCGTTTGTGCAGTGAGGTGACATCTGAACAGGGAGCTCAGAACTAAGGATGGTATTTGTTTGTATCAAGTTATTGGCTAAATCTTGCGTGTTTTCAAGGGCATAGAAACATTTTCATTCACGCGAAATTTCCGTAACACTGTGCAACATTTCCTAATTTTACGATATTTTCATATGGAAAAATAATTCATAAAGAGAAAAAAAAACATAAGAGTGTGAAACTGTAGAGATAAAAATATGAACAAAATTTATATGGCAATGCCGACAGACTTCCAGTCGGGACGGAAATACAAACATGACGGAATAATCAATTACATCATCACAAGGATTACCACAAGCGGAAGTGTTCAAGTTCTCTACGAAAAAGTAACTTTTGCACCAATTTGCAAGTTGGATACTTTATACATATTAAAACAGGTAACAATATTTACTCTCGTAGTTAAAGCAGTTTGGTGTTTAGACATGCGGATAACGAAGGGCACCCCCCCCCCCAAGTATCCCACCAAGCTATCGTAGGTAATTATCAGTTCATCAGTTAAATTTTAACCCGTGTTCTGACCCCGCCCTCGAGTGGCCAAACAGCTACTCCATACGATAAAGTAATTCCAAAGTCCCTCCTGTAACTACATAGTCAGAACTGGTACAGAACAGGTGGATGGAGGTTACTCTATGTTTGTTTGAACCCGACTGCCAGCCGTTGCTATGACTACATGACGTAAGCAACAAGAGTGTGCTCTACATTAGTATTTGTGTTCCACTGGCTGTCACAAGATTAGAGGCTCTAACCCCAATGGTGATAAATTGACATAAATTTTCTTCCATTTTATTACTATTAAAATGTTTATAGCTGTTTGGTACGTCATGCATACCATTGTATATATCGCCGCCATGAAAAGCAAAGGAAATACTCCTCGGTTCCAATGCATTGCAAACTTTCACCTTCTACTTAATTGAAAAAAATAGATGGTCTTATGATGCCTCGTTCTGAGAATCTAGGAGCATTATCAATGAGTTCTGGGTATACAATAAGAAGACTTCCAATCCTGCCAACCTCGAGTTGTTTGTATCTTATTTACGTAATGTGAACTTATAACCCAATAATTCAATTCATTCATATCGTTAATTACCCAACAGGTCTTGTGCTAATAGGATCTTTTTGGTTTTTGTTCGGTTTTTTATAGCACATCTACAAAGAAAAATTAGTACGGTAGCTTTATTATTATTACTAGAAAAGAAGACTTATTACAAAAAAAATTTAAAGCGCGTTGAATGTGCATTATTTTATACGTTTACGCCAGACTGTGATTACGTTTTAAGGTAAAACTGCATTGTAGCATTTTGTAGACTAATTTTTCCGACGTTATGGGCTCAAGGTTCGCCTAGAGCGCCAGATTTACTTATTTAAGTCTTCAATCAGAAATCCTAATTACATTTACTATAATTGTAATGCTGTGGCTTCGACGAAGTAACGGAACAGCCATGACACTTTACGCTCTGTTCCCCTGAACGTCCCTGAAAAGTCCACCGTAAACGTTAAATACGATATTGATTTACCATCTCCCCTCCCACAACATTCAGTTCACTTCCTAGTACTGCCGACAGAGGCATTGCGGTAGGATCTAACCGCAATCAAACATCTGGTTGTTTGTGCTAACGAAGAAAATTTCGTAAAGGCGGGTAATAGTGACCGCATTACGTGTGTGTGGGAGCTTATATTAAGGATACTGGCGGTAAGTGTCGTTTGACTTCATTTGACAGGATTTGTTAATATCTGAAAAAGTGTGGGATGTCCGACCGGAAACCGGACAAGGAGTTCTCGGCTGGTTTCCTGGTCTGCGTTGGTATTAGAGTAGTGGTAAAACAGACGTGCTGGTCCACAAATAAGTGTCCACCAAGTTTATAACAATTTCTTCGATGTCGTATAATCGTGTTTTTTTTAGTGTTAGCTTGTAATGACATATTAGATCAGAACATCTAAATACATACTATTACATTATAACCAATATATTATAAATCAACAGAAAGGTGAAGAATCAATGTTCCTGAAGACTGCAGACACAAGGTAAATCGTATTTATGTATATCTGACGTCAAAAATATTGGTCGACAGGGAGTGCTAGCGCTTCGGAATTGGACTGTAATCACATTGTTGTGTTATATATATCTAAATTACCCTGAAATGGAAACGGTATGACCATCCGAAACGCTGGTATATACCAACGAGACAACACGGCATCACAGCCCGGAAAAAAATTCATAATACGACCGACGAAAATCAACCTCGACATTGCTTACATATTTAATTCGCCGTGTTCATTAATAAAGTCTTATAAATTTGGAGAATAACAGTTACCTAATTTTTCCCACCTCAACCCTGTAACATTACAGTTTACATGACTCAAGGCACAAGAACACAACATGTAAAAAGACGCGTACTTACCGACGCCCTCAGCGTGATCACACGGTGCGTTGAAATGGTTGACGAAATGTCCATATGTGTTGTCACCTGAATAGTTGTTCACAAAGATCAATAAACCTTCCAAAGTTCGACAAATTACTTCACAAACACAGTTTAATACAATGTATTATCTTGTCCGGTATGCCATGGGATATACGAAATGTCCCAAAAAGATGTATACACAGTAGCAACTTTGGTGGCCGCTTGTCGGTCAGTTGCTTATCGCTGTCAACTGCGATAAGAAGATAAAGGTCACTTTCACTTTGAATACCTAAAGAGATTCGTTAATTCACTGAGTGAAATGCTGACATATGTAATGGTTAAGTTATTAAAAGTCTATGTTTCATTCACTGAATGTTTGTACACAACGTTTTGAGACATCTTGTATTTGTATGTCGCAGTACACTGGATAGTACTGATGAATATCTAGTATGATGGCGTACGTAATAGAATGAATGTCGGCTTAAAAGTAAATACTACATTATTTTATTTAATAAGAAGTAGTGTTGGAAGGATGGTCCAGTAGTATTCGTAATATTTATCCACAGAAATAACTGAATTTCGTATCCGAGAGACACGAAGGGATCCTGCAGTGTCAGGCTTTCAACATATACACTTACACGTTACCACACCACAATTCACTACCCGACACGCTGAAAGTAGCACTCTTGGGTTATGTTCGAACTTAACAAGTTAACACTGACAATGAAACTATACTAATACAGCCATATGCTGTTATATCACTGTTTGAATTGCTCAACCATAGCCCGTTACCCAAAACAATATGCCCTACACATTATCGTACAAATAATCTTGTAATCTGAAGACACAAAAAAAAACGAGACGCTTGGCTATGTAGTAATCCGCGCCTTTGGTGGGTGACAGAATGCTGCTGTTTCGCAGGTGCGTTCAAAATTCATGACAACATGGAACGTAACCACGATGTAACCAGGACAGGGTGTTTTAAATTATTATTACTGATTTTGATTCTTCAGATAATGTAAACAGAACTAGAGCCAAATGCAAGTCTGTCAGTCAACCATTTCAATTAAAATAAAGAACCATATAAACAAGAAATAAACCTAGTGCTAATTTCATTTTTCGCTGGAAGGTCTGTTGAGGGAAGTTGTCTGGTATTAAAAGCGTGTTTTTTTATTGTAAAAATAAGAGCCATGTCGTACACCTATAGAAGTTATGCAACTCAAAAACTGAATTTTTGCAGGGGAGAATTAAGTTTTTGTAATATGTATATAAATACACGAAACTGATATATAGCGGAAGGAATAAAATGTATGCGTACACGTAGACTCTAAACTCTGTTCCATTTTATATATATTTGTGGTTTAAGGACTGTGTCACTAGCTCAAGTTACATTACACCAAATAATACATTGTTTAATGAGTAATGAATTGGGAAAGATGTGGTAGAAAGCGGCCATGGCCTGATTAAAGGTAATGTCCCGACATTTGTCTGGAGGGACTGACAACACCACAGAACACCTGAGTCAGGATGGCCGGTCTCCGGGTCGAGACTTAAATGTGGGACCTCAGGAAAACGAAGTAGTTGATATTTTGCGTGCAGTACGCTTAGGTAGGATGAGAAATGTGCGCAAAATTTTGATTGTGAAACCTGAACGGAAGATAATACTTGGAATACCTGGGCTTAAATTGGAAGTTAATTTTAAAATGGGTCTTACGGGAATGGTATGGAAAGAAGTGGATTTTAATCATGAGACTTAAGAGTAGCGGGAGCTTTTGAGACCGGGTTTTGTAAAAGACGGGGAATTTTTGAGCGACTGTCAATTTCTCTCAAGTGGGACTGTGCTATATGGAACTAAATAATAATTAGTGAACATTA
The DNA here is from genome assembly GCF_977971745.1 of Zootermopsis nevadensis. Lineage (NCBI taxonomy): Eukaryota > Metazoa > Arthropoda > Insecta > Blattodea > Termopsidae > Zootermopsis > Zootermopsis nevadensis. Next base: position 4,711,178 of record NW_028259143.1, read on the forward strand.
CCAGAGCTTGAATGGGTCAGAACTTAAGTCAGCACAAATTGTATGAGTTTTTGATAACCAACTCTGCTACCTTTTTCATAGTCATCCGTTGTTTTTTGTGGCTGGGTGAGACTGTCTCTCTGTGGAACTGGGCCTCTAACGGCCCATAACTGAATTCTCTTACCCGGTGTCCTACGTGAGCGATTAAATGCGAGCGGTGCGAGTTGCGTGGGTGAAGCGGTAATATCAAACTGGCTGTTTGTGTGGCGCTGTCCTAGGTTACAGCGAAGCGTTCGGCGGCCAAAGTTCAAGATCAAATATTTTCATATTTTCGCGCAGGTCGCTGCGCTGGCTAGTAAGGCGCATGCGCAAGGAAGCTCTGACTGTGCAGTACAGAGAAGGGGCATGCGCAGGAAGGCCGTGTGTTTCTCTCACGTAGGACACAACAAGCGATTCCCTCATGTCATATGACACCCCATGCTGCTTATGCAGCTCGCACAGCTCGCCTTACTGTAATAAAAACGGGTGGGAACAGCATCGTTGCAAAATAAAGAGAGGGTCACACTTCAGTACGAGTTAGCAGCTAATCATTCTACATCCGGCAGTGTAGGATCCGGTTGATAATGTCTTGAACCAAATACACTTTGCTAACGTAGCTGTGCCATGTGGATCAGGCGTGTCGAACTCAGCCTCTCGAAAAAAAAAGAACCGATTGTTCCCGGGGCCATCACAAGGGCGGGGAAAATAATGACCGCATACTTTTACTAGTTTCCTGTTTTCCTACAATCACACACGAATGCCAATTTCTATTAAAAAGTTTTCTGTTATATTTAATCGTAATATAGAACAACAATAACAAATAGAAATGAGGTCATGGTGAAATTAAGAGTAGAATACATTCGGGAAACGCTTGGTTTTATTCAATTCAAAAAAATTTATCATCTAGTTTGATATCCAAAACAGTAAAGAACAGGGCATATAAGAAAAACAGTTTTGCCTGTTGTATTGTATGGTTGTGAAACATGGTCTCTTACCTTGAAAGAAGAACGTAGATTGCAAGTGGTTGAAAACAAGGTGATCTCGAAGACGTGGGTCTAGGAGGCATGAAGTACGTGGGGAATTTAGAATATTGTGTAACCTAGCATAGTGAGGATAGTGAAATCTAGGAATCTCCGATGGGCTGGACATGTAGCAAGCATGGGGGGGAAGGGCAAGGGGTAAATACAGAATTTTTTTAGGGAATCCTTCTGGAAAACAGCCACTGGGCAGACCAAGAAGGAGATGGGAGAATAACATCAAGATGGATCTTAGGGTGGTGAGCTTTGAGGATGGTTAATGGATGGAGTTGGCTTAGGATCGAGGCCGGTGGCGGACTTTCGTGTTGTCGATGTTGGACCTGTGGGTTCTGCTACCAGGGATTTAGTTAATTAGTTGTAAAACAACGGTAGGCAAATAGCTGTTTTACATGCATCTGAAAGTTAAAAAATATATTAAAACTGTTGTATTCTGGGCTCACCATTATGCATAGTCCGAGAAGTGGAACGGCCGCGTATAATATATTTTGTATATTGTATATGTCAATATATTTTAACGTTTTACTCCAATTTTCTTCGTTTGAAAATAAATATATTTGTATCTACTTATGACCGTGTATGTACCTCCCCAAGACTATCACCACCGTAATAGTCTAGCAACATGACGTCACTTCTGAGGTTGAAATAACATTAGTGTGCCGCAGGCATTTTTAATGTGTATTGCTGAAGTATTATGGTAATAGATATCCGAAACATAAGTACCATTCTAAGACAAATTTCTGGGAATAAAATCGAAATCAAAACATATTCCACTTCGTAGTACCTGGTCTGTAAACTCTGAGATACATTTGCAATATTGTCGATAAGATCTAGAGAACGTGACGTATGGGAACTGCAAGTTAAATTGCACTGTTCCATATGTTGCTCATGTAATCTATTACATCTCATGTGTTTGTGGACGCTTACGTCACTACAAGGCTCTGATTAGAGAAAAGATAACATAAATTCACTTTATCTCTGAATTTTTCTCAGTTCCATTTTAGAAACACGTATTATATCGATAATTCAGTCAGTACAGTGACTGGCTACGGACTGAACGGTTCGATCCCCGACGGGGGCAGAGGATTTTTCATCTATCTTCTGCCTCCAGATCGGTTCTGGGGACCACCCAGCCTCCTATCCAACGGGTACCGGGGTCCTTTCCAGGGGGTAAAGCCGGCCGGGGCGTGATGCTCCAATAGTAATTAGGTCGATTATGGTGTCGTCATACTATATAGCTGTTTGTCTTGCCCCTAGTAATATTTTAATAACTAGCTGTCTGTCATGATATTTAATATAAATATCGTGCCGTTTTTGGTCGCCCCAAATTTGTACCTTTTAATGCCCTCAGAGATTAGCTACATGTCCAGAGATTAGCTACCTTCAAAAGTTTCACTTCCCCCATATTCCATCAGTTTAAGTTCCATCCTCACATCTATGCTTAGGTCTACAAAGTTTCCTCTTCCCCTAAGATTTTTAGACGAAAAATTTATATGCATTTTTCATCACGTCCCGTTCATATTACGTACGCCGCAATCCGAAATAATGTATTTTAGAATAAGCGGGTAGGAGAAGTCATCGATTAGGCTTTGTCAGAAACGGACAGACAGAATTTTATATCACGTACACACAGACACGTATTCTAAAGCAGCGCACAGAATATTCTCTCTTACAGATTCTATTTTAGTAACAAAAGGTGTATTCTATTGACTGTAAATAGCACTCCCAGGTCGGAGGTAGTGGCTGCCTGCTGGTTTAATAGAATTCTATACGGTTGAAAAATGTGCTCGCCTAACTATAGAGTACGCACGTTAGATAAACGAGGAGAACATGTCAATATTCACCCTTCCTGGCATTCATGCAGACGTCGGTTGGCCGCCTTCGTAAAATCACTGCAAGTGACGTCATTGCCCCTACTGGCTGGTTTCTTTAATGATTGGAGCACCCTCGTTTCAATATGGCGTTATTCGCTACGGAATGGTTCTCAGTTTACAACTTCGGGAAAGATAAAACGCAGAAGAAGAGGATATTTCTGGCAGAGTTACGAATCTTAACACACACGGCACTGATTCTTCTTCGTAAAATAAGTTGGTACACAGATTGATTTTTAACTTGAAATTTGAAATTTAAACTAATATTTAACTTAGCTTTGTCGCATTCTGAAGCTGTTTTATTGAGTTCCTAGTAACATAAGTACCTTACCTTTTTTTTAGGTTTTGTTAAAGTAATCTGTGCTTAAATAATGAAATTTCTCCTGAAACGTCGGTCAGTATCTACCAGACTAGACGGTGGTACATCCTAGAAGACAGTCGGCCATCTTTATACCTCTAACCTAGTTTAATGCGCCACATTACAACAGACAACATAAAGAAAGCCCCTTAACTAAGAAGAATTGTCATCCACTGAAGTATGCTTGCTTGATATTAGATTAATTAGTAAAACAGAAACCATATGACAAAGCGATCGTTTTCTGATATCTGACGCCACGAAACATGGTAGAGTGAACAGTCAGGTCGTATTATGCGTTAATACATTTGACTTCCAAATAAAGCTTGATGATGTCTTGTCGTCTGCTAAATTTATTCAGGAAGCTGCAGAGAAATTTTAATGTAATATTCATAAATCAGAAATTCAGGCCAAAATTTTTTTTTTCGAGAGGGTTTCTTTTTAAGAGAGAAAAGAGATGTAGGAGAAAGATATGAGGAAATTGACGCAATCTGACAAGAGGAAACATTTTTAGAGCCCCTTGAAGTTTGTTGCTAGGGGTTACAGCTGTTCTTTGTAGATGGGACACGTTAAAAGAGGAGATTTAATAGAGAAAATTTAGTTTGAATATAAGTAACAATGCGAATTATGTGAAACAGACATGAGAGGTAGCACAAGAGAAGAAGGATTCGAAGGAAGATAAAGAAAGGAAAAAATTCGAATGAAAACGCAGAATGGAAAATTGTTATTATGAAGAGTAACGATATATTAATGATATCAAACATTATTCACGAAAAACAAACAGTTACAAAGTTCTTTAAGTCCTCTATAAAAGAGCGTTGGTAATTATAAGTGGACACGGTTTTATGGTGTCCTCGTTCTTCATTTAATAAGTAAATGGCTAGTTGCAACATCCAAGCAAGAAATTATTTTATGTAAACATATGCTTTTATAGTCTTATGAGATACAACATTTCCTACATAGTCTTGGGCCGAACAGAAACGTCTGTGGGAAAAGTAAGTTAATACTTACTTCTCACATTGATCATTTATCACAAGGTTTCGGACCGAAATTCTATTTTGTCACTTTTACATCTGAGAGGCGCAAAACGAAAAAAATACGATAATGATAAAGATTAATAAAAGAAGGTCGAAGACGGAGGCAATGTGACCTCTGAAGCGTTGGTTAACATCGACCATACTACACAACGCAACAACCCAGAAGACAGAAATCTTCATACTCTGATGACGGTGGCAGTATGACCTCTGAAACGTTTGTTAACATCGACCAGACTACACGGCGCAACAACCCAGAAGACAGAAATCTTCATACTCTGATGATGGAGGCAGTATGACCTCTGAAACGTTGGTCAACATCGACCATACTACACAGCGCAACAACCCAGAAGACATAAATCTTCATACTCTGATGACGGAGGCAGTATGACCTCTGAAACGTTGGTAATCATCGACCAGACTACACGGCGCAACAACCCAGAAGACAGAAATCTTCATACTCATCGCCCTGATGATGGAGGCAGTATGATCTCTGAAACGTTCGTTAACATCTACCAGACTACACAGCGCAACAACCCAGAAGACAGAAATCTTCATACTCTGATGACGGAGGCAGTATGACCTCTGAAACGTTGGTAATCATCGACCAGACTACACGGCGCAACAACCCAGAAGACAGAAATCTTCATACTCTGATGACGGAGGCAGTATGACCTCTGAAACGTTGGTTAACATCGACCATACTACACAGCGCAACAACCCAGAAGACAGAAATCTTCATACTCGCCGCTATGAAAACCTCAAATCTTACTTTATAAGGCATTATAATTTGTAGGTATATTTTGTACCATTGTGTAGTTGTAACCACCAACAGTGACTGCTATTATGTTACTACACCAACTGTCCTTGTCACTGTTGGTAATGAATTATCCGACATCTGCAAACAACAGCGGATCCTTGAGCGAAGGTTTGTTCTCCAGTCGTTGGCCCTGTAGTAGACGCGGTGCTGTAAGCAAATGCCGTTTAGTTTCATTCTGCAGATAAACTGTTGGCAGAGCTGCTTTATTTATAGGTAAGAACTATATCACGTTTGTAGGTACCCCAAATATTTCATTGCCAGTTCTTGAAAATATCGTTGTAGAAGGATATAAAAAAATTTGTATCTACTTGATACCTTAGCTGATATGAACGAGTTTTTATGTGTGTGTTGAATTAAGTGTTTGGCTACGTAAATACAAGCTGAATGAGAATGAATGAATATAGTTTATTTAACGACGGTTTTTTCAGTAACTCAGACTATATAGTATCGAATGAGAGGATTATAGTGTATAATGAATTGGAAAGGATGTGGAAGGAAGCGATCGTGGCCTAATTTAAGGTACTAAGGCCTGGTTGTACTAAGGATAACAGGTATCCGGGCCGAGATTTGAACCCGAAACCTCCCTAATATGAATTATACATAAGGAAAGTTTTCGAAATTATTTAACTTGGGTCCAGAAAAATTCTGTTTTGTAGGAAACTAAAATATAGCCCCGTAAATAATCTTCATAACTACTCATCAAACTCAAATTGGTACACAGGTCACAGTTTGGATTTCTTTACTTTACAACTATTATCAGAAACGCTTTTCAGTTTGATTTATGTCTAGGGCCGAACTGTGGATGAGAGACTTTGTGTTTGACTCCAGTCTTAAGTGAAGAAGATATATTCAGGATGTCTGAGACCAGGGCACAACATTCGGTCTTAAGGTGATGAAATGTTGGATGCTCGAGATAATTACGTTTTGAGGAGCTTCATAATTTTGTATTCTTCCTCACATAATATTAGGGAGATCAAATAAAAGAATGAGTTACATGGAGCTTGTAGGATGACAAATTAATATATAATTTAAGTCCGAAACCGCGAAGGAAATAGACCACTCGGAAGGCCCAAGTGTAGATGGGAGGAGGAAAATATGTTGCACCGTGTAGTCTATATCGATGATGGTAGAGGTAGTAAGCGTCTCTGAAACGTCGAACGATATCTACCAGACTACACGGTGCTACATTTCACAAAACAACTGTTCTACTCTCTGCCGTGAGAAAGTGAAATCTCACAGTGTTTTAAACTAGTAAATATTTTCGGGATTAGAACCTGTTCGTGATTGTGAGGACACAGCTAATGGTTGCTGCCACACCGACATTTATAGATGCTGGCAGCTCACATATGCGCATGTACCTCAGTATTTCTCTAAGCTTTTGTATCGATTTTGGAGGGGAGCTGTCCGGTAGCCATCTTGTGACTAGAGGGTTGCAGCTTGGACAAGCTGCAGGAGAATCTGAAGAAGATATCGCTTCATATACGTAAAAAAAAGAACAAAGGAAAATTTAAACTTCGGTAGAAGTCTAAAAGGATGGATTTTATTGTACGAAAAGAGTGATCGGATCTTTGTCTTAGAAACACAGAGTTAACCAGTGTCTAAGCCGTGAATACATCTGTACAGGTAAGTTTGAAGTTACTCGTAACATGCAAGGGAGTTATTGTGGCATGTGTTCTAAATAAATGTATTTTTCCTTATTTTTTAACAAAAATATATATAGGATAATGGATTATTCCAGGGAAATTGTTTATGTTATACAACTACAGGCTAAGCAATAAGTTACGACATCATAGTTTCAATTCTTGTTGTAAAACAGTGCTACCAAGAATTGTTATTAGTTTTATTACGCTACATTAAATAAAATGAAAGCCTACACAGTATTTATGTGTACTCTGTGTTGTACCGGAGAATCACTTTCGTTTCTATGGCATAATTTTAAATCATATAATGCAAAGGTGTTCCAGATATGTCTTTAACTACATGAAAAATGAAAGAAAAAATATGTTACAAATTATAAGCAAGGACAAAGATATGCTATACTCTATTCAGTATATAAACATACCAATGTTACAAAAGCTATTACCAACTTTGGTTTTATTTAAAAAAGAATGAAATCTGTTTGATGCAGTAATATTTACGAATCCGACTACAACATTTATATGAAGCATTAACAAATTCTTGAATGCATTAAACAAATGAGCACTGCGTAAAATACAAAAGTATAATTTTGTGCCTAAAGTTTTAAAGTATTTGTACATAAAATAGCGACTAATTACGTTTTTAGTATAACACTTTTTGCTTAACAAAACTGGTCCCTGTAATAATCCTTATATCACTATATCAAGTACTATGACATTAGTTAAATAGTTGTGAATTTTTCCGATAAAAATATTAGTTTTTGGATGATTAAAATAAAAATGTATACTTTAACCTAAGATTCCCCCCCCCCCCAATCTTGGATTATCAATTACTCGCTAAATTAAATTTAGCCTATAAACTTAAGTAATGTTTACTCTGACGCTGGGGAGACCTAGACGTAGATGGGAGGATAATCTCAGGCGGGATCTATGGGAGATAGGAGTTGAAGGAAACTGGATTTTGTTGGCCCAGGACAGGGTCCGGTGGAGGGCTTTGGTTAATTCGGTGATGAACCTTCGGGTTCGGTAAGCCATCTAGTTAGTTAGTTAGTTAATGTTTACTCTGATAAAACAGTCGTGTGTCCCTCGTTTTGCAAGATTTAGTGATATGCTTCACACGCCCTAGGCATGCAGGCCACAGATGCCATCTCCTGGTCACCGCTTTATCCAATTGTCATAATAACTTGTAAAATTGACATTGACACTGACATTCAATAAGTCTGATGGCTACAGTTCACAACGTTGGTCACACTCCCTACTCTCATGCCCACCTTCAAATATCTTTACCTATGTTTGAAGATTGTTTAATGGTAGTTGAAATTAAACTGCATATTTTGATTTCGTTAAACGAAATACGGACGTGTTAAACACGCAATTAATTAATACTACACGCAAGGAAGAGACAGATGATTGTTTTTGGGCCTATATTTATAATGAAAGTAATGGTTCCAACGAGTTTTAATCTACTGAAATAATCATCGACTTTTCAAGATTGGATCGATGTAGACCGTTTCAGCTTTCTGGCTGTGTCCAGAAAATTCATATACAACTTTAACATAAAAAACCTTTCCTTATCCGGTCCTCGTTGTAGGTTTAATTTTTACACAACCTGACCGCCTGACATTGCGTGCCTGTCTGCAGTACCGATATTTATTCACATACGCTGTCAGTAGTTCACATCGCCAGCTTGTAGCTTCGTATGATAATGTGATAATTTTACTCCGGAGTGAAACTTCACACACAGCACGCAATTGAGACCTTTGAAACATTTTCCGATGTTTTATTCGTGATTGTCTGGCGTAAAGAACAAAATTTAATACTAATTCTGCCTCATTATCTATCACTGTCATCTCCCATGATAGAATTCTGTTTCTGTTAATATGTCTGAAAAATTAAGGTGTTTTAAGAAACTTGAGACGAGCATTCTATAAAATCTTCAAAACGCGGTTTGTGAAATAAGAAATTGAAGGTCATATCTCATCACGTGTAGACCTCTGATCAGAAACTGCAGAAAACTGTAACGCACGTAAAGATGTACGAAAAGCGACGTTTGATTTGCTTACGCGTTTGAGGGGGCGTTGTCGCTTTCGAGTAGGTGTCAAGGGTTAGGCAGGAGACGTTGAGGACCTGGATGTCATTGATCCGCTAAGTACGAAGCCCCAGTTTCTACGGTGACTAAAACTCTTCAGCAACACTCTCTGTACTCCTGTCATCTTGTGTTTCATTATCATTACGTCAACTGAAAATTTTTACTCCAGACTTCACACGTCTGCTATATTAAAGTCCCATGGCTGTTATGAATTGTGCTTTCAGAACTTCTCTTACTGAACTCTTCATTTCTTGGAAGTTCTTTTTTCAATGAAAGAGGATCTTGAATAATTCAGTCAATAAAGTGAAAAACTACGGACTTGACTGGGCTTCGATTCCCAGAAGGGTCCGCATCCAGGTTGGTTCTGGGATCCGCCCAGTCTCATATTCAATGGATACTGGTCTCTTTCTTCGGGGCTAAAGCGGCCGGGACGTGAAGCTAGCCATTTACCTCCATCTACTGCCGAGGTCAAGAAATGGTGGACACGACATAGCCGATTACGCGTTTTAGATGTTGGAGGGATGCCCCGAAAACTATAAATATATGTAGTTTATTAGTTGCTAAAGGCGGCAGTGTGTTAGTCTCACAGTTCGCTGGAGGATGTCAGCATGAAAACGAATGTAGATGCGTGTTGTCGTAGGTTTTCCTAGCTGACATCTGATGCTACATCCGAAAAGACTGTGATATTGAATTTTGCTCACTGATGGTGAAGACCAAGTTGGTTATTGTCCGGACGAGGTTTTCTTCCCCGGGTGTCGATGACCAAAGATGAGCCAAGCACTGAGGTACATGGAGTATAGGCCACCGCCTGACTCGTGCGATGGATGGTACGAGCAATGCCCCACTGGAAGTAGGAGGAATGTTCGACCTCGGTATTAGAGAAGAAGGATGCTAACCATTTGACCGCGACATTAGGTGCAGTTAACACGGCTTCGTTAAATAAAGAATAAACACATACTGATAATTGCATTTCATCCAGAGCGATAAAGGAGTACATGTCTATCAAGATCTAATTCAGGCTGCGCAATTTGTCTGCTAGTAATTTTTAAATGCCCTATTAATCTGTTGGACGGTGTTACTGAATTTCTGTACTATTCGGTTTTAACACATATTTTACTGAATTATATATTTATATTTTTAAACTACGGGTAATAGTGCACAAAAGTACAGCTACTGACTCAATGTCACGATTAACTGAATATCGCTACTGCTTCATAGTCTAGAGATCTCGCTTTTAAACCTTCGGCCACCGACTGGCCATCTTCAGGACTGAAGATTGAGATAGTATGTTTCTCTGAAATGTTTTCACTGCCTACGCTGCATCACAAACCTGAAGAACAATATTGTTACATTTCCAATATCAAATATTCTGTCTATATTTGATCTTTTATCACTTCGTAGAATTTAAGGTTCTCACGTCAGTGAGTACAAAGATGGTTTTCTGCTCGGTTGTAGCGACATGTAGTATGGTATAAGTTGCATTCATCGCTCTGATGATGGAGGTAGTAAGGTCCTCTGAAACGCTGATAAACTTCTGCCAGACTACATGTTGCAACCCAGAAGACAGCCATCTTTTATCACTTCATCCGACATGTTATGTCTGTGCCTTGCAGGCATCTTCAGAACTCTGCGCGTCAATGAATTTAGATAATTAAATGTTTAACTTGAGTTCCACAGAGAATGATAAGTAAATTAACAGTGCGGTGACACAGACTGTTTAAAGTACAAAACACAAACTTGTCAAAGCAGAGGTGATTTTGATAACTGTGGTATGGTTATACAACAAACTTAATACATATATTTATTTTTCCAGTCTATACACAAAACTTGTTTTTAAAATAATGTTGTTAAAATTATTTATAACATTTACAATATAAATTGCATTATGTTATATTTTATGGCGCTTTTCTGTGTCGTATAATATTACATCTATCACAGCGCTTTTGATTTCGACGACATGTTTCGATGTTTACCACATCATCATCAGGCTTATCAATTCATATATTTTTAAAAACTATTGTACATTTGTGCATTGCGTTTATTGATTTTTAATTTTCAGTCTTCATCTTGATTTGGAGTATGCATTTTGATGTTCATTATCTGTGAAATTAATTTTTTCAAGTCGTGATTATGGATTTTGACATAGGAAATATAATAACAATTCAAAGAGTGTAAGGATGTAAGTTTTAAACGTAATACAAAATAATAGAACGTAATGAAAGGTAATAAAACATATAACACAAACATGACGCAATTAAGATATATATATAAAAAACTTAAGTAATTAAATACCTGATATATTCAGTATGTTTGCTATTTGTTTTCAGAGCAATGGCGCCTTCGACAGCCTTGGGTCAAGAATTAAAGCCAGGAGAGGTGACAGATCAAGGTCAAAACAATGTGACAGTCGGAGAAATTAAACAGCAGATAATAGTCTACAGTTCTACCACAGTTTTACCACATGTTAATGGTAATAAAAGTACTCGTATATGCAGGGCTCGATGAACTTACTCATTTCTTTGCCCATGACAAAAATCAAGGCTGACAAATGGAAAAACTTCATATTTATCATTATTATTCACTCCCACACCTTTTTAATTTCTCAATAGATTCCAAACAAAATTTGGATCTGATGTATATTCGAGAGCTTTTGTTAATGTGACATTGACACATGTCCTCTCTACTTATCTCACAAATTATCATTCACGGTTCACTCCATTAAAGACTTTTTCTTTATTCAAATTCGTTATCTTACAAAAAAAAACCTTAACCTGTGATAATCTATAACAGTTTTGATTTGCATTAAAATTATTGGATATGCATTCCATTATTTTGTTAATTAATGCATTTATAATTCATTTAATGTGTTTATTAATGGGGTAAGTCTTTATAAGTTATAATAATTTGCAAAGGAAATACATTTTATTTATTGACAGAGGGTAGTACAGTTACCACTGCAGCTGCAGAGGAACAACCTACAGGCACGGCTCTACCAACGAAAAGCACTGCTGAGGAAATTGGTGAGCGACTGATGAAAACTGCCGATACCATGGCTCATGACATGGGAATCCCAACTGCAGCCGTCATTGCCATCGTTATTGGTAAATATATTTTCAGTCTCAGTTTTTAGTACTTTGTATTATTGAACTTTCAACTTTCATTTAGTACTGATCCAAAACAATCAAATAGGAAACGTCGAGAAACAAATATTACACAAAAAACTAATTGACTTCCATCACTTGCTACTTATGCCCTTCTGATGCTCACCAATTTATATTATCTGTCATCCGAAAGTCAGATACGATTATTTTCAAAACCATCATCTTCGATTGTCATTTATTTATTGTGCAAAAAAATTTCAGTGCTGTTAAAGAAATACGGTAATGCTTCAGTTTCCAGTAAATTAAGCACCAATATTTACTGATAGATCAATATTAATACGATAAATAAAAAAATAATAAACCGCCACGGTGGTCTAGCGGTTAGAACGCTGGCCTTGTAATCCTGGGGTCTCGGGTTCGATTCCCGGCGGTGCCCGAATTTATAACTTGTGTTGGGCAAGGCCGTGGTCTAGGCAACACGGAGTTTTCCTCCGGGGGCTTCCCCGGTTTCTCCGTGGCATCCCAACAATTACTCCATTCACACACAGAAGAAGGCAATGGCAAACCACTTCTGGATCATCTGCCAAGAACGTATATGAACAGGTCCCAGTCCGAGAAAAGGATGGAAGGATCCTGTTCATATGGACCTGTCCTCAGACAGAGCACTAAATAATAATAAATAAAAATAAAGTTATTGCTCGTATTTTGACTCTGAAACATTACCGAACTTGAAATATCTGTGGCAGGTATTTGCATACTGATTCTGGTTATCTGCGGCTGCTGCGTGTGGCGCTGTTGTCGGAAGAAACGCGGAAAGGATGGCAAGGGAAAGGGTAGAGCTCTTGACCTTAAAGGGGTTAGTTTGATTGGCCCAGCTTACAAAGAAAAGGTATTTTTATAATATTACAATTTGAACAAAGATTTAAAATGTTCACATTACTGATATTTCAATGGAAAAATATTTGGAAACTACGAACTTTACAATTACGAAACTTTCCTTTTATGCACAAAGACTAAAGGAAGTCTTCTGGACTGATGGCTAAGTAGTTTCAAAAAGTGCATGAAATAATTTTATAGCTAATGAAAGTTCTATTGCATGGTATTGCTCATTCATTTTCCCCATCATTTTAAAGAGATTTCAAATTGAAGTGACTGTATGAACAGTTTTTTTTTTGAAATCATTACTATTCAGGTGTGTGCTGGAACAATATTTGTGAACAAGTTTTTTCAAGCTGTTACCTTACCAAAGTGCTTGTAGTATGCACCAATTTTTTAGCACTGCCATAAACTGCTTTGAACACACTAATCCACAAATCCCAAACATCGACAGCCACATCAGGAAAATTAAAACGTTACGTACTGGAATCTCTTTTAATATCTGACGATAAAATGATGATATATGAATTTTACTCATTTTTGAATTTGTCCTAGAATATGCAGTCATCCTCTGTCATTAAAAGATTTCCTTTCTTTCACATCATTTACTTAGATTACTTATTGCATTTTGAGGACAGTTAATCACTTCCTATATATATTCACTTATTTCGATGCTTAGCATGTTATTTTCTAACTGAAGGTATCTTACTCATATAAAGAGCATGAAACTCATAGTTATGGTAAAATTACTTCAAGCACTTTCAATAATGTGAACTCGATGATAAAATTAGCTCTATAGCAATTTAGATGGCTTGTGTTAAAGTTCAGACGTAATCAGTTGCTTGGAAATCAGTCGTAGTTTATATATTTTAGAACAGTGTTATTCAACCTGAGGTACGCGAAGACATTTTAGGGGGTACGTGAAATTTAATTTTTTTTATGATAAACACTGAATAATCAGTAATGTAATTTATTTAATTTATTTTAGATGTAGATTATATACTATGTATAACTTGAATTATACACCAACAACTTTGAAGGTACAAAGTTGAAGAGAAATTATATCTGGGGGTACGCGAACAAAAAAAGTTCAATACCACTGTTTTAGAACATGTTCACAATCAGTTTACGATGTTAATAAACGTATAGATATATTTGTCTGTTATAATTTATTAATTACTTTATTTTTCATCACACAGCAAACAAAATGCTGTAACGAGTTCACATTAAAGAAAATTAAGCTACATATTTTCTACCTTAGAAAGAAAGTAGTTTTCTCTACAGTATATAGAAACAGATAGTTAAATTGCAATTTAAACGAAGTACGGAAACTGTTCATGCATGTTGTCACTGTTGTGATTTTCAGTGATCAGATTCACGGATTTGTAAATAAATATTAAGTGGTAATGGTGTTTTTATAATTATTTTGAGGTTAAGTTAATAAATATATAAAGAGAAACTTAGTAACCTAGACTTTCTTGATGGACTTTTCGTATGGAATTACTGGTATTCGTTTTAGTAATTTCATGTACGCTGTTGATTTAGTGATTCTTTAATAGAATATCTTCATACAGACTTAAGTTGACAATTAAAGTTTTAAAATACGTACATATCTTATATTATTGACATCCGGTCTTTGTGTTATCAAATATTTATTTACTGAATTTAAATCGTATTATGTTACGAAGTATGAATTTATGCACGAAGGAATTTAGTTTTTAAGAGTTTTTGTAATCGTAGTGATGATCTTATATCACGCATGACTTAGGTTCAACCTGATATGGAGGAACTAACAGAGAACGCTGAAGATGGCGCTGATGAGGCTGAGAGTAAGCAGAGTGAGGTTAAGCTAGGGCGACTGCAGTACAAGGTCAGTTCCTTAGTAAACCTACATGAGTTTGCTGTCCCGTATACAAACACAAAATGAAAATATTTGGTAAGGGAATACATTGCAGAAGCAAGAGAAGGAGAGGATGCTATATTATTTACCAGACAGGCTAAAGAACTTGCTTCATAGCATTTGTATTCAAAGCGTAAAAAAATAATTGTCTTGTCATTCATCAGATATATATACTGTGGGTTTTGCACAAGTCTCTAATTTCACGAGGCATCTGTTTAGCTAATCATAAAATTTCCTTACTTTTATGGAGCCTGGAATTCATTATCATGTTCATAAACCCAACAGTGGCCACAGTTTAATGTCTGCCCCAATACCAAAGCTGGATAATCACCCATTGTTGGCTCCTTGTGACAGTATTAAGCTATTAAATGTGAATACAGTCTGTAGAAAATATAAAAATTAAACAATGATTAAAGAACATTTTTTTTGTCCCTTCTGTATTGTATTTGCTTTCTCATTCCAGTAAATGGTTTAGCTTGTTTCTTGTTTATTACCATTAAATTAGCAAATATAATATTTTAGAAACAACCAGATTGGTCGTGGGGAAGAGGTCAGACTAAGACAGGTACCCTGGTCCTCCAGGTTGGGGGTTGGTCGCAAGGCTAACAACCTTGCACCGTAAAATGGAAGATGTTTCAAAACCTCAACCTCGGACAGACGGACCGAATGGAAGAGGAGAATTGAGGAGGCCACGGACCGGAGAGCCATAGAAGAAGAAGAATAAGAATGCAAATCTTTATATTATAGCTTATTAAAAAAGTATTGGCAACACCTTGCATTACTGCAGGAGAATCAGCACTAGTTACGACAATAATTCTTCACAGCGACTGGACTTGATAAAATCTTTTTGAGCAGCGAGCCACGTCAGTTACAGGCAAAAGTACATCGCTTCCATCATTGGGATATTACCCTGATGATTGAGGTGGAGATGGCGTCTAAAACATTTGATTTTGGCTTTTTGCCCAAGAAGATTTTCTTTCTCAAAATGTAGGCAGTACTTCTGTGTTACAGAATGTTGAAGTTTCATTGTTAGTTTCCTGTGGGGAACCTGCTGTCGCACAAAGCTTGAGAAAAGTGTTTATGTATTGATCATATCTGCTTATTGGTCTACAAATCACTGAAAAGTGCATGTATTCTTATAGCTGGAGTATGACTTCAATGCAAACAGCCTGTCTGTGACAGTGATTCAGGCTGAAGATCTGCCCGCACTAGATATGGGTGGTACATCGGATCCGTACGTTAAAGTTTATCTTCTTCCTGACAAGAAGAAGAAATTTGAGACTAAAGTTCACCGGAAAACACTAAATCCTGTTTTCAATGAAACCTTTACTTTCAAGGTAAGCTGTAGATGACTCATTAATTATGTGAAATTGATACATATTTAATTAGGTTCTAGGTATTACACTAAGAAATTACTTTAAAAATAAGTGAGTGAGTTAGCGGTATAGATATTGACACCTCTGAATTACTGCCAAGGAAAGTTGTTAGTACAAAAATACATATAATAATTACGAGGAATTTTAACTTTTAAAACCTGAATACACAGCATAAACATAATTTATTCCTAAATTTTTTGTTGTTTTTACAGAATGTCCCTTATGCAGATGCCATGAACAAAACACTTGTATTTGCCATCTTTGACTTTGATCGCTTTTCAAAGCACGATCAGATTGGCGAGGTGAAATTACCCCTGTGTCAAGTTGACTTGGCACAGACTATTGAGGACTGGCGTGAACTGCAGAGTGTGGAGGGCGAAGGCGGACAGGTAGGAGAAGTTTATCAATAATTAGTGCGGTGTTAATTAATTAAAAACTGGTTTGCATGTATGTTATAGTCAGTTTTAGGCACCTACCTCTGGGTAAGGTAAGAATTCATAACATGAAGAGAATTATTTACCAGTTACACACAAAAATGTAATGGCAATTTTCTAACCTTTATCTTATGAATCTAGTAACTGAATCTGCAAGTTGAAAGATTATAATATTATAAAACTAATCAGGATTTAGCATTTTAAATATATTTTAATCAGTAAAAGCTATCATGGCATTTCTTCCATCTTTATCGCACGTGAAACTGTTCAGATCATATATCAAAATCTTTCAGCTTCCTAATTGAATTTTTTATATTTATATATACATTTGAACATTTGTAGGTCATCTATTTTCTCTTCTTACATTGAAAATAATTAAGATAATACAAAATAGCCCATATAAATACAGCTTCTAGGACATAACAGTAATCACAGTAGTCTACAACTGCATAGAAAGTGTAAAAAAACTGTATCACTTGCAGAAGTCAGTATCGTTATATTAAGAAACCCTGTACCTTACACTCACACAGAAAAAACAGAAAAAAATTATGATAAAATTAAAAATATTCACTGAATATTTCCGTCCTCTGGGTTGTTGCGCTGTGTAGTCTGGTCGATGTTTACCAACGTTTCATCGCCCTGATGACGGAGGCAGTATGACCTCTAAAACGTTGGTAAACATCTACCAGACTACACAGCGCAACAACCCAGAAGACAGAAATCTTCATACTCATCGCTGTGAAAACCTCAAATCTTACAAAAATATTCACTGTCTGAATTTATATTTGTACATTTCTTATTTACTGAATTGCAGGTATGATACATTATGCTTATGCATTCGCTGAAACATTTAGAAATAAAAAACAAATGCTAATATTCCATTTGTATGTGGAACTTACATATGGAAATAATTTATAAAATATCATAAGCCAACCCTGCAGCATTCTGATAATGTTCTCAGAAGAAAATTCAAAAACACTGAAATGCAATTCCTGGATTCTGCAAACATTTTCTTATAAAGAGCAATCTTCTTAAGGTCAATCCACAAAAAATAAAGATGATGATGACCACTGAATCTTGTCAAGAACAACAAATAAATAAATACTTGACATTTTATTCATGACCCTTTCTCTTCTAAATTTGGCCAAATTTTTTTTTTAAGACTTTTTCAAGTCATTTATTATATGTACTTAATGGATTAATAGTTTAGTGAGAGAGGTGCAGGACACGTTGACAAAATTATTGCAGTGAAAAGTAAATCAGTCTTAAGCATTCACTAAGCCTGTGAAGTCCAATTGTATGTAGATTCTTATCAGTCATAATAGGAAAAACAGGAAACCATTAACAATAATATAGTTTCAGTAACTGCGTTCTACGTCAAAATTATCATGTTTATTCACATTTTATCACAGAATGAAATAAATTTTCATCTTTGCATTATTGTTGAACATGAACAGTTTATAGCTCTAAGCACAACTTTTGATTTATATAAAAGTAAACTACAGCTTAGAGCCTCACATTATGAGGAACTTCAGTAAATTATATAAGCATTTTTTCTTATTTTAAAGACCTTAATTCCTGTTGTGTTCTATAATATAAAATGAAAAATTTGAGTGTTAAAAGTTTCTTGACTTAAAAGTGTGACTTAGTTACATTATTGTCAATTTGAATAACACTTTATCAATCTAGATTAGCGATTATATTGATTATCAAAACTTTAATATTTCTTCTAACATTGTCTTTTTAATTAAAATAATATAAGCCTACAAGCTTGACATAGTTTAAATTCCAAACATTTCTAAATCTGCCTGTCTCTGCATCAGATATTACTTTTACTTTGTCTTATTTTGTAGTTTTATGATTTCTTATAAAGCAGTGATATATATTCATAGATATAATAATTAGAGAGACCACTTATTCAATTTCTACAAAAATCTGAAAATCGTCAGTCAGTAACACTAAAAATGGATTCACATTTCAAGTGAGAAACAACATAATTAATTAAAAACATATAGGTTAGGAAAGTACTATTGGTATTTAAAGATCTGCAACTTATTTTATTACGTTGATTACAGAATTTATTTAAAACATAATCACTGCCATGAGTAACAATAAATTTCACAAGGTGTCAGTGCATGCTTAATGATCAGAATTTTGAAATTTGATAAAATTTATGGAAATGGTGGAAGGATATAGACTGTAATATATAAAATAGAAGATATCTTTCACCTTCTATGCAGTTTGTGGACTACAAAAAAATGTAAATTGTACCATATTATTAAAGGAAGATAATCACAAAACATGAACAAACACATGTTTACAGAATGCTTTGCACTCTCCTGCAACAATTTGCTTCTTTGATGGCCTTGATTATAACCCTGAATTCTACAGTGTAATTCCATTAAGTGAATATTGTATTAATACAAATGACTGCTGATGTACTACCTTAAGTACTATACTTGCATGAGAATGAGAAATATTTCTGAAAAAGACATCCATGTAACACTTCTAGCTGACATGCACATAAGAGTCATAATTTGTCACATTAATTCACATGGTCACGCAATTAGTCACTCATAATTGACAGATAAGAGAATTTCTCAGTCACATCTTACAATTATATTTTTGTGTATTGCATCAAATGTGAAATATATAATTTTGTAAATATCCATATAAATTAATCATAATTAGTCTTAAATGTACAGAAAAATGGGGGTCCGCAGTGGCCGCGCAGTCTGAGGCGAGGGTCTTGTGCTGCTTGGTCGTGGGGACCGTGGGTTCGAATCCCACTCAAGCCATGGATTTTTTTCTGTGTTCTGCTGTCCTGTAAATAGGTAGAGGCCTTGCGACGGGCCGATCCCTCGTCCAAGGAGTCATACCGAATGTCCATAGATCAAGCCAACTAATATAAAAAAAGTTGGGGACCTGTAAAGGGTACCGGAAAATGTATAACCATTGTTAAACCGGGGGGAAAAAAAAGAATGTACAGAAAAATTTGCAAAAGTTCTTGCAAATGTATGTATAATTTATTCCTTGGGTTTTCATCAGTAAATTGTTTCAGATCTGCATGTTTCCCCCTCTTTCTCTTTGTTGACAAGTAACAATAATTTAAAAGAGCTCTACACGTGTGCATCGCAGTACATAAAGCTAAACTGTTAATCCCAGAGCTAAAATCTGGCTTTCGCACTGCCATAGTATGGGGTTTAAACCCCCATTTGAAGAATAATAAAGGTTCATTTATAACTGATCAATATCCAAAATGTATATTATAAAGAATACATGCTATGTGAGGAATGTAGAATGTTTAACAAAAATTTAATCTATGTAATACCAAAACAAATCCATTGAATTCTCATGCAAGTACTTAAGGATTGATAACTCTCAGCAAATGTCAATTTGCCTGCATGCTATAAGATTGATGAAACATATATTGCAAGAAAACATAACACAATACAATTAACTCATTTCTGACAAAGTATGTGTATTGTTCTCAGTATCACAGGATGGAAACAGACAAAGCAAACCATCTGTCACAATGTTTGGTGATGCACATTGTATTACACCAAGTATTGTTAAATTGATAGATGGGTTTCTTGAAACAAATACTACAACGATCACACTTTGTTGAACACCTTCTGCAAAGTGCAATGTATATTTCATTTGATTTTGTATGCTGTAGGATTTCTATTTAAATATTATCTATTTTTCTACTAATGCATGCAAATCATATTACATTTAAAAGCATTGTTCTAAAGTTTTGTAAAACAATACATTGATTTGCATGTAATTTTGCAGATCATGCTCCAGTTTTGTTGTGTTAATTTTTAATCAGCATATACAATACATAACAGATAAGAATTTAAAGCTTATTTTCCAAGGGTTCAATTCCAATTAAACATCAAGATTTAGATAACATCTTGTTTAAGAGCTACTAATGTAATATAGTTTTCATTTAATAACATTTTAAATATAGATATTAATTATTACAGAATTCTATATATATAATATTCATTCTTAATAATTACTACACATTTTAAATCTAAAAAAAATGTATTAAAATAGACATCAAAATTCATTAACTACCATTTTGTTGTAGGTCACATGAAATTACAAGCTGACTCATATTTTGCTTTAATGTTGTAAACAAAATAGCATTTCTGGTAAGAAAAAGTTAATTATGAATGTGTGTTTTTTGTACGTGGTCTGAACAGCAGACCGTAAGTGTAATATCTACATTTCTCATGATGTCTTCAGTATTGAACCCTAGGATGTAATGTCATGTTTTAATTATCATACTCAAATTTAAAATTAGTTACAGCACAAATAAGTTTTGAAACTTAAAGAAGTGATTTTATTCCATTTTATTACTAATTACTGCAATGTTTGACTTGCTTTGCCCTGTTATGTCTCCACTTAGGTTGCATGATACAATATTTCAGCAGTTTTTAGAACATTGTTTGCTGTTTATCTTATGAAAATATTTGACATTTTTATAAGTATATAATATTTAAATATGTTTGTGTAACTATATTTTTTACCACACCCCCAAAAATAATAAATTACCTTTATACTTATGAATGATTATCTCTGTATATACAAGTTTTCGTTCATATTTCTGATATAAGGTGGAAGAATAATACAGTATTATGAGATTTAACCATATATTTTGTATGAAAATTATTTAAGTATATATGGTGACAGATGTTTGTAAATAATATTCATTAAGAGAAATCGACACTGTTGAAAATTGTAACATGCAGTCTGAAAGAAAACCAAATGACTCATATCTAGTGCTTCTCTGCTCTACATTATCACACAGTTCACCCATTTGAAATCATTAGAAAATAATGGCGAAAACAGAACATACTTGTCTGGTACTAACATTTTATACAACTGAGAAGAGAAACTTACATGTACTAAGTGTGTATATACCAAGTCTATACAGTTTAGAAAAAAAAATCATAAGGTTTATTACATTTAACTAGATAAATATCTAAGTAATAACATTATTTACTAGATTCCTTTATATTTGCTTTAATTTTTTTTCTCAAGATTTAGCTGTTAATTTCTTCTTAACTCCTGCAAAGATAATCGCAAAATTGGACATTCCGTTGTTAATATGTCTCACGTCCCACATTATTTATACAGCATATATTATCACACAAACTTAATAAACATTTCTAAATAAAGAAACAGGAAATAACAGATAAAACAGGATTAAATTTAAATAAATTCAGAAATTATAGCAGACACAAAGCAGAGTCCTAATGGAGTAATGGTAAGGGGATTATACAGCACTTCTTTTTCACCAACGACTACTTGCACATCATAATGGTAAAAGACTTATGTTAAAACTCTTTTAGGAATTGACGTATCACATAAAAAAGCTACGCAAGTTGGTTCAATGCTATTATTAGTTTTGTAAACATACAATTAAAGGTAAATAGAGTTTTAGCATTTAATGTACAAATTTAGTCTATATAAAGTATATATACTGAATTCAGTTTATAAAATTAAGTATAATAATGGAGATTTGAATGATCATATCTTCTATATTTGGGTGTCTAGTGTCTTGATTTACTTGACGTGTCAAGTTGTTTCATTGGACACAAACATATTATTTTGTAAGTTATTTTGGATATCATTTACTAGTTTTCACATAGGTGAATTAACTATGGTAGAGCAAAGTAGTTGATGGATATGAGCCACATGGTCGAAAGTGGAATCCCGCCCGCTCAGGAAGGAATGCAGTTGTCGCAGGCAGTCTCACTCAGCTCGGAACAACGAAACCAAATACGGACCAGTATTCGGTCGTTTGGATCGGAGCAGTTATTCATGTTGATTCTTTCTCTCTCTTTTTCCCCCAAATTTACTCTGCTCTGCTTTTGGCCTCTGTATATGGTTGTGCCCTTCGACTCATTTGCATGCTGCTTCAAAAAATCAAACAAAAACTACACGTAAGTATTTTTGTATCAGAAATTTTTTAGTTTGTTAACAGAAAAATAAATGAAAAATATCAACCAAAAGCATATAAATCCCTATATAGCAATACAATAATTATGTAATTGTATATTATTTAGTATTACATAGCTTGTGTTGCTTTGCATGTGTGTTGTGAGAGTATTTTGTGAAAAGCTTGTAAAGCATGATTTTTTTAAATAAATAAATTTCTATGTACATTAACCAAGCATTGCTCTCAGTTAGAAGCACCTGAGTTATTTTAAAACTATAGATACATTTTTATCTGTTTTGATAAACTATATTTGAAAATTTATCCAATTAATTTAAGATTTGAGGTTCTTACAGTGATGATTATGAAGATGGCTGTCTTCTGGGATATGGCAAAACAGTCTGGTAGATAATGAGTGACATTCAGTACCCTCTTGATAGAGGCAATAAGCTCCTCTGAAATGTTTGTCAGTATGTACCATATATAATGGTTCTTCATCTCAAATGACAGCTATCTTCTTTTCTGATAAAAATTAATTGATAAAAGGCCTAAATTTAATTTAATGTATTTTTGTGTGCGTAAAGAATATTTATAATTGTTATGCCAAGAGTGAAATTACAGAATCTACATTTTATCATGGGTGGAAATTTATTAATCAGAGAATATAATTACTTGTTTCTGATGATGAATGTGAAATTGAAACAGTGTAAGTAAATTACAAAATCGTAGTGTCTGTATTACAAAAAAGATTTAAGACAGTACGCAACATCACAAATTCTAATATTATACTTACTTTTTCACTTATTTTGTGTTAGTGGACGTACCTACGGGTATTTGTCATATAGATTGTTAGTTTTGTAATTCTAATAATGGTTTATATACACAACTTCTTTCTAAATGACCTCCCCACTACAAATAATATCATTGATTTCACACTGATAGTGAATTACTGTCTTCGCTGCACCAGATTGAAACAGCATAAATGGCAGGTTCTTTTATGCAGTACAGGGTGCAGTAATTAAAAAAATAGGTAACCTAATTATGAGACAATTATTTTATGCATTCTGCTCATGCTTTTAAGACACAATTGCTTCACTCCCAGAGGAGCATTAAAAACATGGACAGAAAGACAGAAACATACACATCCTCAATTCTGAAAGTTTGTGACGATGGTGCATTGTTGAAGCAAACTGTTTTTTGGACATTATCCATCGTCAAAGATTTTATGGTTTTATTGATTTTATTTTATTTAATCTTGGACAATGGATAATGTCCAGAAAACAGTTTGCTTCAACATACATCCTCTTAGAAGAATGTTACATTAGCGATATTGTCCGGGCTCTTCTTTGTAACTTCCCAGCAAAATATTTTCTTATTAGAAAATGCGTTGTGTTTACTGAAAAAATAAAATATCTAAAGATAAAATTTTTCATACTTTCTGGAAGTTGAATTTTCATTGCAATCATCGATTGAAACACGAGATGTTAATAACATATATGAGAAGTGTTTTATTTTGTGTTTTTACAACAAATCTTCGTCCAGTATATTGTCATGCTTGTATAGTTATTGCTTAAATGGTATCTGATTTATGCAGCTGCATGTAATTTTCTATATGGCTTTTGTCCTGCTTGCATGGCTGTTTGTATGCAGTAAGATAACAAGCCGGTCTTCACTACTGTTCACTGCACTCCGTTCTACACACATAATGTCCTAGAGCTTAGTTCACAAATTATTTCATAAATAACAATACTCTGTGTAATTCCACAAAGGGAATCATCCAGTTTGATCAGTATTACAGCCCTTTGCATCACTTGTTCCCAATGTGTCACAATTTATTTATAAACCAAGATTAATTGTACTAAAATTTTGGTTGAAATACATACTGCAGTGGGGTATTTGGTTTACTTTTGCAAGTTTAACTAATCTGGAGATTAATAAGAATTTCAGGCGTAAGTGATAAGAACACTTCTCTGATATATCATGAGTGAAGTGACTGTTTGGTGCAAGAAAGAGGAATATCAGCAGAGTGCTGTAACATTGATTCCAGCTGCTCAATACCCTTAAACTAATTCTCTCTAGGAAGGCTTTTACCCTTCCCCATTTCAAAAATCAGTGTAGCACTCGATCAATATGCCTCACCTGTGTTGACCTAACCCTGTGTACCATCAGTGTATTGTTGGTAGCATATTGTGGTGATGATGCAAGATACACAGGATATTATTCTCTGCTCATGATAATATTTATGAAATATATTATAAATATTTAAATAAAAATGTCAGTTTAGCCTGTAGATATCTTCTTGAATTTTTTTGTGCTTTATTTCAAGAGGAGTGGTTTACAATAAAAGTCTTGCTCAGAATGCAGCTAATTATTAACAAATGGCAGAATATTAGAAAATATACAGTGCAGTTATGCCATATGTTGCTTAACATTGTTTCAGCATCTTGATTTTTTCTGTGCTCTTTGTCATATCACTTAGGATAAATATGAGAAAAGAGTAAAAATATTCTGTTTACCCTGTCTATATTTCCTTTTAATTTAAGTAGCCTAGTAATGAAATATCATTGCCTTATTTTTACTCTGACTCATACTTATTCTGACTGATGCTAATTTGTAGTTGATGTATGATTGTTCTTTAAAGGATTTGATTCATCCTGTGTGTCTTGTAACAGAAGACTGAACTGAACTCGAATACTGTTTAAAAATAAACAGTTAATGATATTAATTGAATATGGTACAGATTCTGTTGACAGAAACATTTTTCAGAGTATTAATATAGGTTTGTGTCACTCTCTTACATTTGTCTGAACCCCTGTTTTTTCTGACCTCCCATGCCAACAAGATTTCTGTAATTATACAAAATTAAGTGTGTGTGTGTCTGCACCAGGGCTGGGCCGGCCTACGTAACGCTTCGACAATTATCCAGGATCACTCGATGACATAAAAAATAATGTTTTAATAAACATATTTTATTTGCTTAGCTTCATTGAACAGAATCTGAAATAGCCATAAACAAATTCTGAGACAATACGACATAGTCTTAAAATGTGGCGATTTATTAACCATAAATTTCTGTCTCAGTGACTGTAAATTGAATACTTTCCATTTTCGTAGTCCACGTGCAGTATCTTGTGCAGAACACAGACAAAATTTCAGCGTGCAAATAAGTACAAAACTTGCCACAGCATATTTGAAAGGAAAATTACACTTGAATGACAAAGAATGTGTTGTATCTATAAAGCTGTTCAGTCCAGTCCTGGTGTGAGTGAAGATTTTAATGTGTGGGCGTGTGTGCATAGTAGTTCTTAAAATTAGCAGTCCAAGCTGGGTGTTGTGAAGTACATAGTAGCCAACAAAGTACATGGTATCCATATATATTCTTAGGCTTGTGATGTCTGGAAAGTCCTCACGCTAATGACAGTTAGTATACGTATGGTACATGTTAGTGTTATTGTCATTGTCTGTGATGATAGTTTTATATAATGCAATGATACAGAATGGAGATTTAAAAATTTGAAAGGGTTTACTTAATAATTACAAATATAGCAAATCATGACAAACAAACACAATGCAAGCATTGCTTAAAGATATGGAAATGTAAGAAACCAAAAGGAATTTTTGTAGGTTTGCACATTGTTTTAAGGCTTCTGATGTATGGTCTCCTAATAGATTAGGAGGAATGTGGAAAAAGTATCAAGGAAATATGAAAGTAATTTATCTATTATAAAAAATCTTTCTGTCATCTTCAGTTTCCTTACTGTCTGTCATTTTCTTTTTGGTTTGGTTCGCATGAGACCATGTGCAGTTTTAAGACATAACAATGTGTATATGCCATTCTTTTGTAGTTAAGCAATATGCAGTTTAATGAATGAAATGGTTTATATTTTTACCATTGTTTTGTTGCTAAGGACTGAAATGAGTTAGGCCTCTGAAATCTCAGTCAATATGTATCAGACCACATGGCACAATATACCAGATGACAGTCATCTTCAACTTTAAAAAAAATTGTTACCAAATGCTGCTCCATGAATAATTATGTTCCACGTAAACTGACCTCTTTTCCTAGTTTCTTGGGAATTCTGATACTTTTCTATTGATACTTTACTTGATTCCTGTGAGCCAAATTCATTACTAAATTTGAAAACAATGAAATCATATTGTAGTATAAGATGAGGGTATTCAAAATTACAAATTCTCTTTCATTGTGTAGTTTGAATGTTGAACACTGAGAATCCAAAAAAGGTCTGTAGAAATATATTCTCATGTTTATACAGAAATCTAAATACTGCACTATTGGTGTATGAAGTTTTTGAAAACATGCATGAATCCTGTCAAATATTGTGTGTTTGGAGTTCAAGGCCTTATAAAATAGCCTCACTCATGCTAGTTTAGGATAATTAGGAATACCTCTAAAATTAAATACTTCATATTTTCTGCCTCAGATTGTGTTACACAGTTGTGTGAATGAATAATTAAATATCCTACATGAGCAAATGGTTTCATAATGAAACATTTCCATATCTTAAACATTTACGTCAGAAGCCAGTAAGTCTTGTGAAATCACTGCCAGCAAATAAAAGTGATCTGACCATAATACAAAAATCGTGATCCTTGAAATAACCTTCTTATAAAAATATTACATTATAATATGCTATGTCCTCCTTAAATCATAATCAGAAGTGAATATATTTATGTCCTCAACAAATGTTTCAGAAATTCATCCCATATCCAAAAACAAGAAAAACTACCCATATAGCTAAAAAATAGATGAACCAGTGAATAAAACTGTATGCACCAGTTATTTGTGATAAGTAAAAGGATAAGTAAAGGATAATATTGTTACATATCTATGTATCCATTAATCATAAATTGAGATGTCTACTGGTTCATTATCTATAACTAGAATGCGGTCTGTAGACTGTGGCATAAGTAAATAAAGTAAAGCAGTCCCACTACATACCATGTAGGTCGCTTGGGAGTAGAGGAGGTATAGCTCCTACGCATTCTTAACCTCGGCACTAGATGGGGTGAATGATTAGCATCACGGCCCCGGACGTGCTTTACCCCCAGGAAAGGACCCCGTTACCCATTGGATAGGTGGCTTGGTGGGCCCCAGAGCCAGTCTGGATGCAGAGGGTAGAGGAAAAATTCTCTGTCCCTGTCAGGGATCGAACCCCAGTCTTCTGGCAGACTGTAGCATACAGTCCTAAATTACGCTAAGTGTAGTATGTTATTTAAATTATCATTTGGCACTTAATATCTGACTCATTTCTAACGGACACAATTATAAACATGTATTGTAATTGTAATTTTTTTCAAAAAATTAAAAATCATACATTCTATTATGTACAGTGGCATAAAACACAAATATGAAAACTTGGTTTGTGTTATATTAATGTATATACTTTGAATTATTGTTTTGTTTTGTGTTTTCCAAAATTACTTCGATTGCTGATACTATTCAAGAACCAGCAAAATTTTATACTTGTATATCTGTATGGAAAATACTTATAAAAGTGGATACCATCACATTTCATGATGGAAAGGAAATAAATCTGTACTTGATTGTTACAGGCAAGTGAAGTCCTACGAGATTTTACTGTTTGCTCTGGATTTCACACTTCATCAAGAATTTTATAAATAAAATAGTGAAACAAGTACAGAAATGTTACGTAATGCTTGGTATTTCTGGCAGAAATTAAAGCATGTGAAGCAAGTTTAAATATGAAATTGGAAAATCAAATCAAAATCTAAAAGATTGGATAGCTAAGTAGGTCTGCTGTAATGTAGTATTAAATGTAGTGCAAGATGTAGTTATGTAGTGCTAGTTATATTTGGACAAGTTTGAAGAAGTTTGTTTGATACTACTCAAGTAACAGATAAGTTTATTAAAACACGATTGAGTATAATTATATATTAACAAATAACTAGAATATTGGTGTGAGAAAAATGTGAAAATAACTTTATTATTGTGATACAAATTTTGTTTATAACCTACATGGTATTTTAAACCTTTAACATAACATTAAAAATCATTGAATTATAATGCTGCAGATCAATTAATCAATGTTAAAGATATTAAGTAGGGATGTCCTAGTACAAACACTAGTAATGAATACATGCCATAGAGTCCTCTAGGTTTTTCTGTGCTCAGATCAAAATCCATACTTCTGTTAAAGCCTAGAATTTCACAGGGTGGAAAATACTAGGGCCTAGTCATGATTCGACTCTTAATAAACCTGTTGCCTCAAAATATCCTTCACTTTGATTGGCTGGCAGAGGTCAGGAAGGTCAATAAGACTTGCTGGCTTGATTCACAATGAACAACAAATTAGGTAATGATAACCATATTTTATACTGTGATATAACATTAAAGGTAACCCATTTGACTTGAGAATACTACTTTTCATGAAACAGACTGTTATATTCCTTCTGAAAACATCATAAACTTTCATGGGTAAAGATTTTCATTTCAGAACATTCCTCTGGAATTAAAACATTGATCCCTTATTTATGTTGTATGAGATTAAATTAGATTTAATTCTTAATCTCTAAGTCATCCATTATACATCTTTAATAGATAAATACTTTAGATATTATCTGTAATATTTAGTGGTATTTTTATATCATTAAAATAAGTGTACATGAATGTGCATTAATTTTATTAATTGGAATATAGTATTAAGTTACAAAACAGAACTGTATCCAATATCAAACAAAGTTCTTCAACATTTACCTTCAGCATCTGAGGAGGCAGAGCAGTCTGTAACAAACCTTATTGCTTGTGCAGGAAAACAAGTTGGGTGATATCTGCTTCTCTCTGAGATATGTCCCCACAGCAGGCAAGCTTACTGTTGTAATTCTGGAGGCCAAAAACCTGAAAAAGATGGATGTTGGAGGTCTCTCAGGTTAGAACCATTTTTTTAATCTCAGAAAATAATAATAAGTAGTGATAATTTTTAAATTAATTTAAATTTAATTCTTAGCATGGATTTTAGTGTGTAATAGTGTATAATAAATAGTCTTTTTTGTGTTAAGTTGAAGTAATTTATACTGAAAGAAACAAATTGTGCATATATTTTGTAACGTTAAATTCTATTTATTTTTAATAGATCCTTACGTGAAGATTGCTCTGATGCAGAATGGTAAGAGGCTCAAAAAGAAGAAGACTAGCATCAAGAAATGCACACTAAACCCTTACTACAATGAATCCTTCACATTTGAGGTGCCATTTGAGCAGATCCAGGTAAAGACGCAGTGAATAACAAGTTGGTAGGAATAAAGCAGGATGATACAAACCTGCTTCTTTTGTGCCTCTTACATTTGTTTAAAATATGAAGATGTTTCCGTAACGTAAAATTTGACACTAAGCATCTAACAGCAGACTATGGATCCAGTCATATATACAGAAATAACCTTACAGATTCTTTTACGCTTATTTTCTACAGTGCCATTAACAAACATAGTTCTTAAATAAATTTTTTGTAATTTCAGAAAGTAAACTTGATGGTTACGGTGGTGGACTATGACCGCATTGGTACATCAGAGCCTATTGGTAAGGTGGTACTAGGCTACAATGCAAGTGGGACGGAGTTACGTCATTGGTCCGACATGCTGGCATCTCCTCGCCGGCCAATTGCGCAGTGGCATACTCTCAAAGATCCTGAGGATGACAAGAAAGACTAAGTACCTTCCTCAGAAGGTATGTATACTGAAACTGTGGTGGAAAGCTAGTAGTAAGTAATGCACAGACTCAATATGACGTGACAGCCGACGATCAGTCATATAATTGAGGACTATAAATGCGCGTCACTGACAGAAAAAAAATAAAGATATGATACTAAAGTCACATGTTTAATGGACAGTGAAAAGATAAAGAACAATGCAATCAAGCTGTAGAGCAAGAATTTCAGTACTTCGTTTATTCACACTTTTCATGAGTTATTGTAATACAGATGATGTTATTTCATATTAAGGATGTTCAAATGAAATATAAAATGAAGTCTTAGGCATCAATTTTATTTTTGCTTAACAGATAGTATTGCAGAGTGATTTCATTATTGATACAACTATCAGCTTCTGTAGTTCAGACGTTCCTGCCTAATGCCATAATAATTTCTTTGTCCAGTATAAGTTTCTTCACATTTAAACGGACCATTTGGATCATGTGGACCAAATATAATTGGATCTATATTTATATATTTGTATTTTAATGTGATGTTTTAATTTTCACCATGAAACGATGATTAAGCATTGTCTTTTAAGAACATTGTGAAGATAAAGATTGGAGAAGGGCTAATGACTATTGCATTGGGCTGCTTATAGACAGGGGATTTCAATGAGGCATACAATAAACAAATTATAAGCCTCTGCAGTTTGTGAAACCTGATCTCTAATAAGTACTGTATTCATCTCTGGACTTCATGATAAACAGGAAGATAACAGATCACACGAAGGACAATATTCTATAATATGCAATAACAAAGTCTTACTCTAAATTGTAGTCTTTTACAAAACTATTTCAGACATTTATTTATTACTAACATGGCAGCTAATCTTATTTCAGGTTTTAATATTTATAAATTATAATCATATTTCATTTTTTTCCAGGGTATTAACATTACTGCATTAAGATGCAGTAAAGTAAATGTAAAGTTAAACAAATGAACAAAAGAACAGAAGGATAACATTCCCTATTCAGTATTTTGTTTGTGCTAACAATAACTGTGTTATAAAAACATTCTGATCTAAAAGTTAAAAAAAAAAATTAGAATGTTCTATTCTTGAAATGAGATAGAGAATATATATCTTAACCTGTTAAATCTTAACCAATGTAATGTCATGTTTTGGAGATGTGTAAAATCCATACATAATCTATTTAAAGCAGACCCATCTTATTTATAAGAAAAAAGTACCTATTTTCAAGTTGTTCAGCTGCTTGCCTTGAACTACTGTTATACTACTGGAAAGTTCAAACACATGTAGGTCTTGGGTAACTGGGAAGTATTGGTTTGTTTGCTATGAAGTGCTGCAGACGTTGTATAAACATTACATTATGAAGTAATCTTCCATGCTGGTAAAAACTTGTTCCAACTCCAAAACAAAAGAAAATTGTGTAATTTGCTACATGATGTAATCAGTTGGTGTTTTTCATATCACATTTTCAAGTCCATTGGGATTTCAAGAGGGCACCAGAGTATATTGAGTAGGAATAGGCTGTTAGGTTATTATGATAAATTAGCAAAGACTTTAATTTTTAAAGTCGGAGACAATAGATCTTTACAAGCATCAATTAGTATTTTTTGACATCAAGATTTGATTTTAGGGTCATTATACTTCCAAAGATTACAAATATGAACTGAGTGATTAAAGCTTGTCTATTATGTCATGTCGCATTTGATCATACGAGCAAGAAATTTAATCAGAAAATATTTTACAAAAACAAGAACTTAGACAATATACTGTATGCATGAACCAAGTACACAATGATGTCATGTAATTACCATATCTTCCCACTGTTTGATTCTAATTTAAATGAGTTTTTGGAAACACTAGCTGCAAAGACAAGGAAGCATTATTGTTAAGTTTTCCCAATTCTTAATGTATTGTCAGTCTTGTTATGTTTTATCTTACCATCATTGTTTATACTGGTATTGTAAATAGCTTACTGTACAAATAGTGAATGAATTAATGACTAGAAAAGTATGAGTGTTGGGCATTTATTTAATGAATTCATACTCAAAGTTGTAAATCACTTTTACACATATTTAACTTTGGAGGAAACTCCCATGAGAGGACCTGGAAAATTCTGCAAATTCATCTTCAAGATATGGATATTAATTAAGCTATTTTTATTTCTTAGATATGTTTTAATTGACTGAACAGTTTTGTCATTAACAATATCAAAATTGTGTGTAAATAAAATAAAAGTTCATAAAAAGGTTAATTTCAAAAAAATTCAACACATGCCTATTAAACCCACGTGAAAGATTATGATCATATATTTCAAACAATACCATTGAAAATAAGCTTATAATACTGATTAATACTAATTATCAATTATCTGTGTAGTAATATTGAGCTGACGAAAGTGTTGCTAAAAATTAAATTCTGTAATTTACCTTTGTTGTAAATAAATGTATATATATTTGTTAATGATGATCTTTTGGATTGTGATGCTGTGTGGACTTCTAGGTATATGATAACGTTTTGGAGAAACATACTGTCTAAATCTTCACTGATGAGAACTTCATTGCCCTGATGATGGAGGCAGCAAGTACCTTTGAAATATCAGTAAACTTGTACCAGACTACACAGTGCTACAACCCAGAAGATAAATATTTTTATACTCCCTGAGTGAGAACTTTACATCCTACTTTTATGTTTATTTTAATTATATAATTTCAAGGCCCTATATTGTTCTTTAAAGAAGAATTAAGCAACTCGAAGAAACATAGATGGTTGCTGCTAATTCAATATTAGAGTTTATTGCATCTTCATCAGTGATCATAATAAGTTCTAACTTTAATACATGTTTCATACTGTCCTTTTATTCTGTCCACATATTATGGTGTCTGTTCCACAATATAGGGACCCAAAACGTCTAAATCTGGCCCTGAATGCTGACAAACATGTTGAGATTAATCATTGCATTGGCACTGCAATATTGCACCAAATTATAATTAATTTTTCAAGTAAAGAATTACATTTACTTATAGAATCTGTAAAATATGATTTTTTTAACATTTTATGTCAGGTGAAAATTACCTATACTATATTGCAGTAATTCTTTAATTTAAAACAAATTTGGTATGCGAATGTATTTTTAATGTAATATAATGTAACACATTTCAATAATGTGTAAAATTAATTATTTGTGTGTTAATTTCTCGATCACATCCATTAAACAAGAATTTTTCCCTGTAGACCTTAAAACATGAAACATTTTTGTCATAATTTTGGTATATTAAAGCAATATTATTACAACAAAGGTAAATTCTAAATTTTTACACAAAAGTTAGATTAAATTATTTCAAATGAATGATGTCTACAACCACATAGAAGTCCAAGATTTTGCTTTTGTTAAAAAAAATTGATGTCTCGCCCAGTATGTATATATATCTGTATGAATGTGTGATAAGTGAATGAATAAATGTGCATGCGTAAGGTTTATATGTATAAAAACTGTAGCATTTCCCTGCCATTTTTAGTTTAACTTGTCTATAATCTCCTCACCATGTATCAGCGAACATTATAAACACAATAATAAAAAAGTCACTTCTGTATTGATAAACATGATAACTAGAACATACTCAGAATTCAAGTCTGTATTATAAAGTGTGGTGTTTGTATGATGATCGGACTGACTGGAAAATGGTTGCTTAGTTATGGGATTGTTGTTATGAATCAGTGATGGCACTCTGACTAAAGGAAGAAAATAACTTTGATGTGTTTACATTATTCATGTAAATAACATATTGTTATATATTTCTTCATCAAATAAAAGCTACTTAAAAAACATTAATGGTACAGAAGGGCCAATAAAAAATCACTCCTCTAATGTCAGTGAAGACCGTATTCCATTGGATAAAACAGCACAATTTTCTTTACTGATAGTTTATTACAGCATTGTAGGTGGTAATTGTAAGTAGTGTCCAAAGTTTATTACATATTTGAAATAATTTGGTATGTTATCCCTCAAATTTGAGGCAGAAATTGCTGTGGTATCTTAAATGCTTGTTGTGTTCTTCTCTGTAATGCCTGGCATAAAATGTGTTAAATAATCTGCCCTTTTTAGTTTTACCGAGTTCCTCCGTGCCAGAGAATGATATATCCGAAAATTAACCTCATGTATTTCCTCTTCAGTCCTGTTTCACCTCCAACCCAGCTATATTCCATAGGTCTTGGAACAAAGGAATACATATTATAATAAAACTGTAAGTACAATGGGCATTTCAGTGCCCTTTTCAGACTCCTTGAAAGAAGGGGCAAACTTAAGAACATCTTTATTTGACCATTACATATTTTATCTAGATAAAATGAGCGTAAGTTTCTATTCTGTTTAATTTCACCGGCTGTGATTTCATTTACAGTTACTATAGAAGTCACTGATCTATTTGAAGATTTAAGCGAGATGAAACAAAACTAAAATCTGTTCATTACACATTTTACTTTGTGACTTGATTTTTCTTGTCTAAATTTACATAAAATTAATTAGGAATTTTCTACTCAACATAAGAGATAATAATTTAGATAATTTTCATTATTTAGTCTGTCAATCTGGACCACTGTTAAAAGTTTCAGAGATTTCAAATTTTAATTCTTTTTGCAATGTCTTGTATGCAATATAAACAGTGTGTGTGGCAAATAATGAAAATGGTTGAAGAGCTGAAGGAGAGAAATATTACAAGAAATATATCTGAAACATCTGAAATGAAAAATAAAGATTAAAAAGATTTGGACTCGTACATTATGATTTACTCTGGTATAAGTGAAAACTCAGAAGCATCAACAGAACAGATAAAGAAATTCTTGAAAAGAAGTCATTGGGTTACACACAGATTTTGTCCTAAATTTTAAACATCAAAACTAAAAACAGATGAAATTTTAATAAAATGGAAATGTATTTTATTTTGGCTTGTTTAATGATGCTGTCAGTGGCTCATACCATAGTGAATAGTGAATGAAAAAGTTATGGAAGAAAGCAGTTGTGGCCTAATTTAAGGTATTACTCCTCACCTGAAGGGACTGAGGAAATTCAGGAGACACATTAACCAGGATAATTGGTATCCAGACTGAAATTTAAACTATAGCCCTTCCACATTCAAAGCTGGAGTGCTAACCATAATGTTTGGTAATTACAGGAAAAGAAATAATCTCCAATAAGGAAATGTTTCAACACATGCATCTTAGAACAACAAAGTGAGAGACATTTATTTGAAAAGAGACAAAGTGAATGTATTAACCTATTACAGCTGATACAGGGAAATATTGGCCAGTCTTGATAAGAATGTAAAATGAAGCACTTTGAAATATATTGAAAAGTAAAAAAACAGACATGCAAAAGACATTTACAGTGTAAAAATGAGCACGGCATTTCCAGTTAAATTTGTAATTTTGTATGAAATCCGTGTTTGGTTTTATTTAATCCCTTCACTACAATTAAATTTCTTCAGTAATTCAAGTGAGTATAGTTGTTATTCTCATGAGTTTAATATTTTTTGCTATTATTTCTTCAACTTATTTGCATATAGTACAAGCTTCACTGGTCACATTGATTATGTTAAGTTTATAAATTCTAATTCTTGCATGTTTCTAAACCAAACTGGATTTGAAGACTTCAAATTTCTTTGGTAATGTCTTTTTAATGGTCATGTGTGATATAATAAGATAAATATTCAGAACAGTTAATTTATTCAATAATTTTGTTACAAACATAAATTTTAAAATTTGTTGTGTATTAAGATGGCTGTCTTCTGGGTTGTTACACTGCGTAGTCTGGTAGAAGTTTACCGATGTTGCAGATGTCATCGGGCTCCATCATCAGGACAATCATTGCTCTGATGATGGAGGAAGCAAGGACCTCTGAAACGTTGGTAAACATCTACCAGACTACACGGCGCAACAACCCAGACGACAGCCTTCTTCAGACTCACCGTGAAAACCTCAAATCCTACTTTTTTCATATAGTGAATTATTACATCCAATCCAATTCGAGGTTTGTCTTCTAAGTCTGATTGTCATTCTTTGTACAAATGAGTTAGTAAGCGTCTAGTTTTATTTTACTCTTTTGTAATAGGTATTTAATACATGCTTACTCAAGAACACCTACTGCATGTAAACGAAACCTTGGTCTTGCTTACCTGAAAATGTTTTTTAATGTAGCAGTAACATATCCAAAATATTACAGAATGAAAATTGTACCCTAGCATGTTCCAAGAAGTGCCACAGAGAATTAGTATATCTAAGTGACTATGGTAACATGTCATTGTCTGTATATATTGAATGCAGTAGATTAGGTCATATGAGAGTGAAATTAGAATGCAAGAAAAGGCATTTAAAAATGTTTACTTTTTAAATGTCGACAGTTAACAAATTTGATGAGAATATTATTTAAATAAATATGGTATTACTGCTGTTTGGAATGTAATCTAAGATGTACCAAAAACTGTCCTTAGTTTGAAAAATTTCAGATGGGCAACAGTTCAAGTTTTAAAGTATTATATATCTAAACAACAAATATTTGGCAGGGAATGAATTGTATGGGGTGCAACATTTTTATAGTGAACAATGACTGGGTACAACTGTTCATTATGATGGGTAAGTAGTAATCTGCATAAAGAATTATGCGGCAAAAGTGCTACTGCATAAGTTATAAAATTAATCTTCTTTGCAGCACAGCCTTTTCCAGCATCTCTGGTCAGTGTCTTTACTTTGGATGTCCCAGTTTTCCTTGTTCTGTAATTCTATGTTACTGCAATTTCAATACCCTATTGTCATTCATCCCATGTACATGTTTCATATGTTTCTGTGCATAATCTTGCATTTTTTCTTACTAAATGATAATATATGTAATTCATTTCTTATTTATTCATTGCGTCTGTAATTCAACTTTATAGACAACTTTACCGAGACACTTCATCTGCAGAGCCTGTGTCTGACTGTTGCCCTTTTTCTTCTTTTTGTAACCTAGTTTAGTTTTCAATGCCAAATAAAAGTGCAAAGTTGGCCATAACTTTGTAAAATTGTAATTTGTATCTTTTCGAGTTTAATTATTCAGCGTTCTATTACTGATTTTATATATCAATTTCTTGTGTGTAGTAATCTATTCATAGCCAATATATGACTAAATATTTGTAATGTACCATAACATCTCTTCTGTAGTTATCAATTACTTTTATATCTTATGGGGTTTCTTCTCTTGGCCATAAACTTATACCATTTTGTTTCTGTTTTAAAATGACATGATTGACATAATTGGTACCACGGCCGAGTACTTTGTATTCGGGTGATCGTGGGTTTACATTTCCGGCCCAGAGACTCTCTTGACTGAGCTTTTTTGTGCTTTTCCACAGTTCATCAGGCAAATGTCATGATAATATCTTAAATTATGCATTATGCCACAACAGATTCCTTCTACACCCTTTAAAATTCATTATTCATTAATCATTCTATCATTTGACACTCTATGTCTGAGCTATTGTCATTAAATCAACAATAAGTAAACAAAACATATCTGATATAGATCTGCGATGCTTATGCTCTTTACTGTGAACCAACATTTGGTCAGCTGAAATAGCAGCTTATTTACATCATTAACATTGTGGACTGGAAATCCTATGCATTGTAAACTTTATAGGGCCTATATAGCTGCAGTTCGTTCAATTTCTTTGATTCAGTGCCCTTAATATGATCGTTTTGTTACCACGTACTGTATTACTTTGGATGCATATTTAGGTATTCTTTTACTATACAAGTACTTTCATTCTACTCAACTTGACACTCTTTTTAGGAAAAATAAAGATTATATGAGTTTAAAGATTACGTTCCCATCTTCTGTGAAAATGCCATGTGTACATGAATACCCTTTTTTAAGCTATTGTGTTCATTTAACAAGTCTGAAATAGTTTGAAGTCTCCTTTTAATAATCACTGAGAAGATATTATAAGCAATACTAATACACTTTTGTCACTATCACTGCATTCTCTGTTTTTAATTATTGATTTTATTAATTACATTTTCTGGGAACTGGTGATTGAATTGTTTTTTGCACATAAGCCATGTAATGATCTTAATTTTAATAAAAATAAACTATCGTGTTTTATAAGTTGAACAGCAATTTCATTCATTCAGAATTATTTATTGATTATTTAATGGTTATGATGTGTGTCTAATTCTTCTTTTGTAGCAAGATCAAATTCATTCAATTTAAATAATACTTTATATTAATAGTTTCTTAAATTATTTGCTATAATCAGAAACTGCCATATATAATTTATAAAATGACGAGAACTGTTATACTGAAGTGTAATGTACCATATTTCTATAAGATATGATTCGATATAATAAAGAAATGACACAATCTTTATTAACGAATTGCCATGGTGTGTACGATAGGGGTCTAAAATATTAATATTAAAACATGCAATCTGCTCTCAGTCATATAATGTGTGGCAACTGTTCTTATAGATGTCCCAGAAGTTCATTAGTGTGTTGGAGTTACCAGTATTTTATTTTATAGCATTAACTGTATTCATTGTCTCTCAAAAGATAAATTGGTTAATATAAAGCAACTTACATCTTTTGTTAAAATATTTGTAATGTATATAAGATAAAACACCAATCATATGTACATGGTGTGTACCAGTGTTAAAACTATGTAGTGTTGAACCTCGTGCGGGTTAATTTTAATGTCAACCAGTTGCCTGTGACACATTTAGTTAGTTGGTGATCATTTGCTGTTAGGAAATTTTTGATCAAATGAGATAATATTTATGAATGTGTGTGTTGTTATAATCATTTCTATAGTAATGCTGTTAAATAATTTTGGACCTTATATCTGGAAAGACTGAAGGGAAGAGATCACTTGGAAAACCTAAGTGCAGATGGGAGGATAATATTAAAACTGATGTCAGGGAAATAGCAGAGGATGTGGATTGGACATAAATGTTTATATTTACCTTGCGAGATAAAATAAAATAGTTGTGACAACACTTTCGTTTGCTGCCTGTAATAAAAACAGCATTTTGTGCCTGTTTCGAATTTATCGGAATGATTTTTCCCGCAAACTTTCAAACCGGGAAAAAGAGAGATACGCACACATTCCATGTTTCGTTCCCACGTTTGTCCAGTAAGACTGTGTAGTCATAGGCGTGCAGGGATTCGTAGTGACGTTTCAGCTGCAGGAAAATGTACACTTTAGGAAGTTTCAAGGCACCGTACTGATATATTTTGTAAATATATGCTTGCTTGAAAATATGATCAACCAAGATCTTACCACATTACTATAGGTACTGCATGACGTTCTAGTTATAGCTTATGGACTATTTTTTAAGGGAGGTAGTACAATCTGACGTTTCGTGACCATTTAAGTCTGTTCGGTGGAAGGGTTATGGTTGAACTTCACGTGTGCTCGTAAGTAATCGTAGGTCTTTCCCGTATTTCAGGCTCAGAGACCGTTTTGCAAGCTATAATTACGTTACATATTTGAAAGCCCGAATGATTTCAGTTCATAACGTTACATTTTCACGAATATTTCTCATTGATACAGTGAAGACATGCAAATAAACGTCACGTGGAAAACTGAAAGTGCAGGTGATGTGTATTTTGCGTCAGTACTATATAAAGCACAACACCAGTGTTAGTGATTTGGTCCTTATAAATAGCTGTTCAGTGATGGAAGATAATAACGCGTTGGTTAAACAATATTGTTGACATGTGTGATGAGAAACTGTCTTGAAGAATTTAGGAGACTTCTGCCCTAATGACGAGTAGGCTGTAGGAATCGGGGCCAACACCTGTCCAAGAGAGAACATACTTTATCCATCAGTTTTAATGAGTAAGTTGATTTCCTGCACGGCTTGTCTTTTCGTTGTTCCTATCTTTGTGTTCACAGGAATCGTGCGTAAATGGCATTGCTAGGATAATAACTATCAAGTACCAAAGTAGTAATTAAGGTAATGAATGAATGAGTCTGAAGGTGGCTGTCTTCTTTATTGTTGCGCCGTGTAGTCTGGTAGAAGTGAACCGACCTTTCAGAGGTCCTTTCTGCCTCCATCATCAGGGTGATCATCGCCCTGATGAAGGAGCAACAACCCGGAAGACGCCATCTACAGATGGTCGCTTGAATTTCATGTAGAATGATGACGTCATTACCCATCATCATCTGCGCGTGACTAAGCTGACCAAACATAACCAAACTTCTTTACGCCTGTACGCATTTAATAATCATAGAACGGCTGAACTGAAATATATGGAATTTTATATAGGCGTTATGACATACTGCTGCAAACTCATAACTTATTATCTTTCTACACTCAGTAATACCAACTAGATGGTCTCTTAATTTGTTAGATAGAACGATGACGCCATTACCCACGATCCTCTGCGCAACACAAAGTTGTTGGATGTTTGCACGAAATACCATGATTTACTTAACATTTCAAAACAGTTACTGGATAATTAAGTCAAAGTTCACTATTTGAAAAGGCAGTTTCTTACACAGCAAAAAGTGTGGCCACTTCTGTCAGAATGTATAGGTAGTGGATTTTGGTATGACGTGTTGGGCGTTCAGCACCAGTTATTTTAGTTGTATGATATGGGAGTGTGTGTATTTATATTCTGTATTGTCTCACCTGTGCATGTCATTCTTCATGTAGTAAAATTAACTACTCTGTATGTAGGTACATCATACAGTTTCTTCTTTACCTTGTAACATTTCTTAGAGATCCTAATTGTTAGACTTATATTCCTTTGCTACTAAGGTTTCTGTGACTTTAATTGAAATAAGTCGATTCCTTTCCATTTATTATATTCATAAAGCTCCTTGGAGTCTACGAGAGTTATCTGATAACTACATTGACATTTGAGGATCTCACAGTGGGGAAGATGTTGATTATGATCTGGGTTATGTTGCCATCTGGCTTTGTAGTTGGTTATCAGCATTTACCTTAAATGTTGGTAACAACATACAAGGTCATATGTCATTACAACCCAAAGAACAGTTAACATCTACATGTTACTGGATGACAGTAGTCCTTGGTTGGAGTTCACTACAAATTGATGCTGTGCAGTGATTTAATGGCAGAACATCTGCTTGTTATTTGAAAACTTTGTGACTGCTTAGTCACTTATTTATAGAAACTTAGGAGTTTTGGATTGGCCCATCTTGATAGGAGAAGTGTCCATTTCTTCCAAGTCCACATTCATAAAGAATCACTCCACATTTATAAATTATACACAAACATATAAATCATATTCATATTTATTCATTTTACACTATTCCAATATTAAAATGAGACAAATATACCTCATTAACAAATATATTTATAATCTGTAAATAATGTAGGATTTGAGGTTTTCATGGAGTTGGTGTTCTGACAGTGGTCTTATGGGTTCTTGTTCCATGTAGTTACATTGTATACCAGTGTTTTAGAGCAATATGCTACCTCAGTTTTCAGGGTTTAAGATGGAGGAACATGCCTTGGACAAAAAATGAAGAAGTGTGACTAACTGACTGGTATAGTTCATTATTTATTTAGGTGATTTTTTTACAAACTTATGTCACTAAAATTTAAATCTCTGCATGATATACACATTTATTACAGTCAGCTGTTAATTACTACAGTTCAATAAGCCAAGAGAGTGAAGTTCTATGTCATTACTTTGTTTTCTTCAAGACAGTATTTCTGAATTGGTGTTTATACACAGAACTGCAGTAGATTGTTTGTTATATGGTACTTTGGCTCTTCATAACTATTAACTTAGCCAACACTCACCACCATGATTAAAGTTTATTTTACTTTCTTTGGTGTTTCAGTACAGATTCCATATTTTAACCTTTATCATCTAGGTGAAGGTGATTTAAGGCCCTGTAATATGGATCTGTCAGCTTGACTTAA
This sequence comes from Zootermopsis nevadensis, assembly GCF_977971745.1. Classification (NCBI taxonomy): domain Eukaryota; kingdom Metazoa; phylum Arthropoda; class Insecta; order Blattodea; family Termopsidae; genus Zootermopsis; species Zootermopsis nevadensis. The sequence continues at coordinate 4,753,292 of NW_028259143.1, forward strand.
AGTCAGAGGTTAATGGTATAGCAGTATGCTAGTGCAATGCACATAAAGCTGGACTGCACGTAAGATGCGACACAAGGAAAATAATGATTAATATCTTCTGTGATCTTCAGAATTCATCAGACACAATTCTGTTATCAATATTTACATTAAAACATGTTTTGTAAGCTATGTGCTATAATGAAACTGTCTATTGAATTCTGAGGACATGATGTATGCAAAAAATATAGGTAAGATGTTGTCATGTATTTTTTAATTGCCAGCACTGTGCAATTCACTTATTTTTAGTATATACCGAGTAGGCTGAACAAAGAAAATGCACAAAAAAGTACTGGGCTTAGTTGCAGCTACAGTTTTCATTTTGAAATGAACTCCAGAGCAGAGACTATGATTATTTACAAAATATAATTCTGCCCCTCTGTTATATCAAAAAGGAGGAAGTAAAAATATGATTTCCAGATGGTATCCTCTTTTGGGAATATAGTTTACTTCAATTTCCAAATAACAACCCACATCACTTATTTTCTGAGAGAAAAGAAGAAACTGATAATTTATTATGGCCATATCCTGTCAGTCTTAATTACACTAACTTTGGAAACTGTTCTCCAATCAACAGTATAATTAATTATCACTATAGTATCGTCTCTTGAGGGTGCGATATTTACGCAGCATATAGAGCGCTTCAAGTTCCTTCACCACATAATTGCCATGAGCAATCAAAATGTCAATTTTCTTTGGATCACTAACTTGTTTATTCTTACTGAAAGCTCGCTTCAGGCGAGTTCGAAAGTAATCATAACCTTGTGGATATTCTCGGCCAAGATGCAGTAACTAAAACATGGAAATTGCATATAATTTACATCTTAATGTTTATTACACGGGAATATAGGATTTAAATCCCTGTACTATGGGGCTGTGGACTAGACTTTAACTGTTGGGTTAGTGGCATAATAGTATGCTAGTGTCACATGCGGCCAGCTGTACCATGTGTAAAATGCAATGCATGGTCAACTGAACTGCCAGTATATGCAATGCACAGCCCATAATTGTTTAGACAGTTTAAGATATCATTAACTTAGAATATGGTTTCAGAATGAGGAATGTGTAATTTTATGGTACAAAGATGAATTACTTAGAGGTTCTTTACAAATATGGATACTTTATACTGATGTATATTGTATTGATAAATAATAAATTACATGTGTACCTGCCCTTTCTTTTAAAATAATAGAATTGTAATTATGAAACAGTGGCACAGAATGTGGCTATTGTATTTAAAGAATAGTCTCCATGGTACTGCAGTACCTCTTTGGGAATTGGAATTTTGACATATATATATGAAACTTTCTTCATATTAATAATAGCTTATTTAAAAATTCAATATGACAACAAAGTGGGGGGGGGGGTCAATAACATTCATTTTATCTACCACTTTGGTACAATACTAAATTGAGAATCACATTGTGGAGAGTCATTTGTTAGGTTGGGTCAGGCGAAGTTATCAATGAGTTTAGATTGCATGTGATATTAGATTATATTTCATTTGGTTAAATGCATACATGTAACACAAAACTAATTCTAAATTTCGAAAATTGTTTGTATAAAAATTATGGAACTGAGGTCGCCAAAGATGACAATTGTAAACATACGTTGAAAAACTAACCATCAGTTGCCAAAATTGATTCCATAAGTAGCGTATATTCAAATACAGAATGTGAGCTACATTGCAACGCAATTAAAATTCAATAAAAACAGATTACCACGTTTTGAAGCAACTCACCGTTTTGTACAGGTTAATAACACGACTCTTTTGAGACATCTTAATAGAAACGTACAAAAGATGTTCTAAGAAAACTCCGTTATATTCTTCGGCCTTTGTATAATATACACATTACACACATCACCGAAATTCGACCATACAGTTTAAAGTTTGATTCCAAATAATGTATCATTCTATACTTAAATATTGCATTCTCCCGGCAGATGTCGCGCAAATAGCTCACAACCTGATCAGAATAACAGCAACATCAGTATCGTATACATAAATGGATTTTCGGACATGTACGTGCTATTCATTACCGTTGCCATTGCCATTGTTCGGTGATCGTTGACTGTTAAGTTTCACGACTGATATCCGACTGAATTAATTTAATAACTAGACAATGTCTGCTGAAAGTGGACCTGAATCCACGAGATTAAATTATTATTCGGTTTGCAAGTGGAAGCAACTACAAATTGGCTGGATAGAATTTCGTGAAATTTGGTAGGGACATTATGTCATTGGAAAATTTTCGATGTTTAACACGGCCAGAGGTTATTCGCAATTTTCTTCAAATGCCGGTATAGTACCTTATATTAAGCCACGACCGCTTCCTTCCACGTCTTTCCAATTCATTATTCACTATCATATTTTAATTAGCCGCTATATGGTCTTAGCTACTGAAACAGCGTCGTTAAATAAACTATAAATAGATCAATTTTCGTAATATTATAATATCCCATATTCGGCAATTTGAATGTGATTGATGCTTAAACTCGTGAGGTGGGACTCCGATAACGCCATTACGCCGTTGTCCAAGAGTAACTCTGTCATCATCATAGACGTCCTTAACCTTGATGAAAGTCGCCTCGCTGTGATGCCCACCTGTACGCGCGTGAGAAAGTAGGAGTGAAGTTGAACTAATTCTTTTACACGGTTGGTTCTTGTATTGGCTGGTTAGTCGTCACATTGTGGTTTTAATGTGTACGAATACAGAAGCCTGACGCACACGTGTCCATGGAAACACATTAATTAATTATCCAGCATGACGTTACCATGGCGACTTAACTACATTAAATCGTAAAGATATATGATGATCTTATCTGCTGCTTTGTGGAAGCAACTCCACAGACATTTAAAGCTTCCTAAGCTTACAGATTCTGTTGCATTTCTAGTTTCGTTTGGAACGAAACATCCTATATGTGAATTTGTATAGCTTGTACCACCATGAAACATTATAGGATTTAGGATTCAGGAGGGTGTGATTTATTGATCCAGCTTTAGGAGTCCTAGGCGGGGATTTTCCTCCCGGTATTGAGAAGTTCGGGGACCTATAAATCACACAACTGTTCCGAATTTGCCTTCTGAAGATAATAATGCACTTTATACCGTTCACGAATGTCCGCTAAAAACTTTCGACCTTATACCTTACATGAAAATTTTATTGAAGATTTATTGTATGGGAACAAATAGCACACATCCGCCAACTGCACGCAGTGCTAGATCGAAGGATCGATTTCCGACAGCGCCATATCTAGTAGGTAAACAGCTAGACGGCAGATTTCCATCGCAATGTCCACTTTAAGTATGGGAGCCGGAACATTTCTTCCAGATGGCACAGGTGTGACGTCGATGATTCTTGAAGTTGCAAGGAGTCGTAGGAAGCTGATATTCGATGTGAAGACGAAGATGGACCTACAGGATGTTCAATGTAAAATTAAATGCAGACAACATACGTGGGTCTACCTACATTTGTTGAAGAGCCCGTACTATTCTGAACACGCTTCACAACTGTTTTTGAAAACTGTAAGCCTTATGGAGTCTGAGGACTGTATGACCGTGTGTGTATTTCTAGCAACGCCAGTCCGATTTTGACAAAATACGAGGCGCGTCCTCAAAGTAAGTTTCCCACTCGTCCCACAGCTAGCAAACCTTATATTGCGCGAAGCGACTGTGCATACGTGATAGAGCAAATACGTAGCATGGCGCATGCACTAACGGCAATTCCCGCGTTCTCACAGTAGCATCGTTGCAGCTGTTGAAGATGGAGGTTCTTATTCCAGCTCCCGGCGACTGTGAAGTGCGGTCAGTGATAACGCTAGGCCGCACACGGCTCGACGGACAGCAAGTCTCCTGCAGGAGTTCAGCTGGGAGGTGTTTAATCATTCACCCTACAGCCCGGACCTCGCTCCCAGTGATTTCCATCTTTTCCTACACCTCAAGAAATTCCTGTCCGGTCAGCGTCAGCGTTTTGAGAATGACAGAGAGGCGGAGATGGTTGTCACACAGTGGTTCCAATCCCAGGCGGCAGACTTCTACGACACAGGTATTCAAAAGTTGGTGCCACGGTATGACCAATGTCTCAATTCCGGTGGCGAATATGTTGAAAAATAGCTGGACACTTGCTGTATCTGTTGCAATAAATATTTCCATGAAATTGTGTTTTGTTTCTGTAAACTTACTTTGAGGACGCGCCTCGTATGATGTTTGTAACGAAAACGTACTTCCACATTTGAAGTAAAATAAACTCTACGCTTGATATTAGTTTTTAAGATAATGTAATAATAATATTAAAGATACCATTTTTTGTTGTGACATAAAGTCCAATTTTAATAATTTTAATTATAAGGCAAATAATGATAAATCGTATTTTGGTAAGCGGGATTGGACTGTTTGTGTTAATCTACAGAACATAAAAGACTCTAAGGTCACTATTCCGTTCAGATGATCAACTTTATTCAGGCCATTTTAAATTTATATTTAATATCAATCATCAGTTGCTGTTATTTGCGGGTGCATGTAATGATGATGAAGCATGCAGTTACAAATATTCTGACATCAATTATCACTTCTGAAGTGGGACTTATGGGCGTATAAAATGACTTAATTTTTATTTTTATTAGATTGCCACTGTACCCAAAATATATGATTGCCTCTAAACATATGTTACCATGACAATTTTTACAGAAAGAAAAAAAGAAAAGTTTGTAGTAGATGGATCGTGGCTTACTGTAACATCGCACGGTATGTTGTAAATGGATGTGGATGTGACACTGAGTCAACTTTTATACTGCCCCCTCAAACTCCCACACACTCCCTCAAACATCAAGAGATAAACCTTCCACCCTCAATCCTACCCTCCTCACAGAGCCAGTTACGTTATACTAGATAATGTCACACCTTAGGCTTCTAATTAATGACCGGTAGAATTGCAGAGTAAAAGAGGGTTCAAACGTGACTGAGATTGGCATGGTGGCATGCACATATAATCACTGGTAGTGGTATTATCACAGCGGAACTTTGGTTAGACTACCACCGACATTTGGCTGTGATTCATTACACCTAGGCTCAGTAATGTTTTACAACTTTTTTAAAACTTTTTCCTTAAAAATTACAATAATACTGTTGCCTGACAGTACGTGTTTTTCCTTCACTAGACGTCTTGTGTAAATTATTAGTTCTACTTAAAAAATTGATACATTTTTATTATTAAGAGACATTGTAATATTTTTCGTGTTGTACCAGCTGTGAAATGTTTTTTGGCAAAACTGTGGACTATATATAACCCCTAGTTTAACCATGTAACTCTGAAGTAGTTTAGTTTGAATGCTAGCTGAATGAGTATGATGATACTACAGGTAGTGTGAGATGCTTTTCAATATGATCACTCTGTATAATAAGACGCCCGGATGAGAGATTAATAGGCAAGTTCGAAGCGTGATATCTGCGACATCTTTGTACCATCGGAACATTAACTTCCACTACGTAGACAAATACATTTCTGTCATTCAGGACAGAAGTACCAAGTAGCCAGATCACTGGATCTTCTGCATCAATCGACATCAACCTTGACAGCAATGATATATTTTGACATTAATTCGACACCTGGCAATTAGAAAGTAAAATTAACTAAAATTATCTAAATTAAACTAATCTCATTTAACCTAACCAAACGTAATGTCTCTGGAACTAACGCCATCTGACCTAACTAAACCTTACTCAACCTAACTTATGCAAACTTAAACCAACAAAATTAATCCTGAACTAACGTATCTTAATTCAACCTAACATTATTATTATTATTATTTAGTGTTCTGTCTGACGACAGGTCCATATGAACAGGATCCTTCCCATCCTTTTCTCGGACTGGGACCTGTTCATATACGTTCTTGGCAGATGATCCAGAAGTGGTTTGCCAGTGCCATCTTCTGTGTGTGAATGGAGTAATTGTTGGGATGCCACGGAGAAACCGAGGAAGCCCCCGGAGGAAAACTCCGCGCTGCCCCACGGCCTTGCCCAACACAAGTTATAAATTCGGGCACCCAACCTAACATAACCTAACTTAAATTCGGCCTCACGAAACCTAACCTAACGTAACTGATTTTCCCGAATTAAAAAAAATATTGTTCAATTTACCTGAGAAGGAAGAATTGTCCCAACTGCTATTTATATTGATATAGAAATATCTTTTCAAGTAATTACTGTAGATGGTACTATAAAGACAAATGTTCTTGGGTTTGGGGATAATTTTTCCTGTGGTATTCAATGATATTCATCTAAAGATGATGCCTGTGGTAAGCTTCAGAGCGTGATCATTGAGAAATGTAAGCATTCTTCCGTTTCCTCCCCAAACAACACTGTATGAACTTCAGAAACAATGTAGAGTATACTGTCAGCCGCCCTAACAATAGACGCTGCTGTTCAGATTGTCGTATGTCTCGTATTTGCAAAGAATTACATTTGATTTCCCCAGGTAACGTTATTTTTAACGGTGTTTTGTCGTGTTTCTTAAATCCCACCTGATTTGATTCTCAGAAACTCTCTGTTTATGTCATAAGTATCCGTGAAAAGAACGGGGCATGTAGAAACGCAGTAAGAAGGCAAACGGCAGAAAGGAATAACACAGGGGAATGAAAATTAAAATAAATTAAATAGAGCACAAAGGTAACGGAAAGGGGCAAACTATAAATTTGTATCAGAAACATTGAAAGAAAAGGGAAAGAAAATAATTAATTTAATGTTATTTAACGATATTAAAAATAGTCGAATAAATTTGGAGCAGGTGATGTCATAGCCTCGTCGTAGGTATTGTACTGATATTACGTAGGGTCGTACAGGCCGTTCCAAATAGACTTTCGTTTTGTTAATTTCTTCTCTTAGTACAAAAAGGCTTACAAAACTAATATGCTTAAGTTACAAACTGTATGATTTGAGGTTCTCACAGCGGTGAGTATGAAGATTTCTGTCTTCTGGGTTGTTGCGCTGTTTAGTCTGGTCGATGTTAACCAACGTTTCGTAGGTCATACTGCCTCCTTCATCAGGACGATTCTTACTATGAAGATTTCTGTCTTCTGGGTTGTTGCGCTGTGTAGTCTGGTCGATGTTTACAAACGTTTCAGAGGTCATACTGCCTCCGTCATCAGGGCGATTCTTAGTATGAAGATTTCTGTCTTCTGGTTGTTGCGCTGTTTAGTCTGGTCGATGTTAACCAACGTTCCGTAGGTCATCCTGCCTCCTTCATCAGGACGATTCTTACTATGAAGATTTCTGTCTTCTGGGTTGTTGCGCTGTGTAGTCTGGTCGATGTTTACAAACGTTTCAGAGGTCATACTGCCTCCGTCATCAGGGCGATTCTTAGTATGAAGATTTCTGTCTTCTGGGTTGTTGCGCTGTGTAGTCTGGTCGATGTTAACCAACGTTTCGTAGGTCATACTGTCTCCTTCATCAGGGCGATGAAGATTTCTGTCTTCTGAGTTGTTGCGTTGTGTAGTCTGGTCGATGTTTACCTACGTTTCAGAGGTCATACTGCCTCCGTCATCAGAGTATGAAGATTTCTGTCTTCTGGGTTGTTGCGCTGTGTAGTCTGGTAGATGTTTACCAACGTTTCAGAGGTCATACTGCCTCCGTCATCAGGGTGATGTACAGAAATCTTAAAATTACAAACTGTTGACCTCGAATCCCACAATTCTTATAATGGCTTGTCCGTTGCCCAAAGCTGTTTTAATTTTTTATCGTTCGAACGCATTATTCTGTCTCTGTTTACAGTTTCGGTCTGAATGATTCGCTCAAATATTTTGTGTTATAGTTTATAGAATCGGAAATTTTATATTTTTATCCCATATACTTTAAACTTCTCGGCTGGTTTGTACCCGCTGATCCTACACCATATGCACAGTGATGGCATAAATGAATTCTATTCAGAATAGAAAAAGGAAGCTACTGGGATGATATCATGGAACTGAGGTTGGAACTTCGCAATGAAAGTGGATAAGAGATAAGAGATTTTAAAACTTTCCCTCTGCTGTATAGACACACAACCCATACGTAGGACTAAAGCTATTCAAATATCGTATATGAGCCCTTTAAATCACACGGTAAATATATATACCACTTGCTTTAACATTCAGAAACTTTGTGTTTTCCCATAGACATTTCTATGGACGTCATATGATACTCAGAATAAACAGCGATTATTTTCGTAAACATTAAAAATTATCTTGTTATTGGAGACACGTTGTTGGTTTTTTTGTGTAACGTACTGAATTATTTAAATATTTTGTAGATGTCAACATGTTTCATAGGGTTAAAGAAAATATCTTGGAGAAGTATCTGTCTCTCACATAATAAATGTTTTATTTTTGCTCAAATATTAACAGTTTATCCTTTGCAGTTCTTTATTCACTAACCATTATATAATTCCACGTCATATAGTCCGAGTTACTAACAGCGTCGTTAGATAAACCATAAGCAAATAAGTGCGAATTAACAGCAGGTAACTAGCATAAGAGTCTGTTCTCTGTTTCTCACTCGGAATCCTTGTCACTGATTAAGAAATAACGTTTGATGTACTTAAAATGTTGTTGGTGCTAGATTGATTAAGGGCATTGAGTCCAGCTGCCACCGTATGTTACACCAGCAACATGTGTTATGTACACCTTCTGGTTACGTAACGGCACACAGTGATCGAGAGCTACAGCCATGTGTAGTTTCGACGGGGTGAGACCGTGTCTTTGTGAAACTGCGGCCACTAACAGACCATTGATTGTCCCCCCACATGATGCGAGTGGATATGGATTAGGGACTGAATGTTATTGACAGGGGAAGACCGAAGGAATCGGATAAAAGCTTGTCCCAGTGCCACTTCGTCCGCCACAATCCCCATACGAGGTGCGATCGGAAGGTTTCCAGACTGCGCGTATAAAAACCCGTACACTTATCTCAGGTATTAAATTCATCCATCACCCTCGAAGTAGTTCCCCTGGGAGGGAACACAACAATCCCAGCGCCGCTGCCAAGCCTGGAAGCATCCCTGGAAATCTTTCTTTGTCAGTCTGTCAAGCACCATCTGCGATTCTGCCTGAATCTCTTGCCAAAGACTCGCCAAAACGGCTACGGAAACCTATGAAATGCTAAAGCAAGCATTTGGGGAGTCCGCAATGGGTCGTGCACAAACTTTTGTGTGGCATTCACGTTTTAAAAATGGCCGAACCTCTGTCGATGATGACGAGCGTTCTGGACGACCATCTTCGAGCACAACGCCCGAAAATGTTACGAAGATTCGGCAGGTCATTCACGAAGATCGACGTCGTACCATCAACGACTTGTGCGACATTGTTGGGATAGGCTATGGGACCTGTCAGCTGATTCTAAAGGAAGAACTCCACATGCGACGCATCATGACAACGCGCCAGCGCACACCGCCCTCAAAGTTCGGCAGTTTTTGGCCTCAAACACCATGGCCGTCATCCCGCACCCTCCTTATTCACCGGATTTAGCTCCGTGTGACTTCTTCCTCTTCCCAAAGATGAAAATTCAGCTAAAGGGAAGGAGATTTGAGACGATAGAAGAGATTCAGGCAGAATCACAGATGGTGCTTGACAGGCTGACAAAGAAAGATTTCCAGGGATGCTTCCAGGCTTGGCAGCGGCGCTGGGATTGTTGTGTTCCCTCCCAGGGGAACTACTTCGAGGGTGATGGATGAATTTAATACCTGAGATAAGTGTACGGGTTTTTATAGGCGCAGTCTAGAAACTTTCCGATCGCACCTCGTATGTGAATGGCTCCATAAACCATCCTATTTTTTCGTAACTGTAAATTCGTGATAGTAAAATTAATATAAGATATGAAGATTTGTAACGCGGTCATCAGAAAACGAAATTCTGTGTAGCTATGAACTAGGAGAGCTAATGCGAAGGATTTCTGAATACTTGTACTAATCCATGGGAACAAGAAGTGAAAGGGCAGGTTAAATGGTTAGTAGCATTCAGCATGCTGTAATATAATGCGGTAGCCCCATAAAATGTATTTTATAACTGAAGAGCAGGCCTAGTTCAAAAATAAATCCTCCAGTTACATTCAAAGAGCTTAGTGGTTGCTGAATACGTGGGGTCAACTCAGTGTGTGTGAGTGACCACGTCATTAAGTCTGAGCGGGGCCGAGTGATGCAGTCTATAAGTCGCCAGATTTATAATCAACAAGTAAGTTTCATGTCAAGTGGATAAAAATATTTTAACCAAGCTGTAAGAACAGGTAGGAAACTCTTTGCCGTCTGTCCGCTTATGGTTTGTTATAGTAATAATAATAATCCGTGGCGTAACAGGCCTCTGAGAGCCAAAGCCGACTAGCTGGCTGCTGGCCTCACGTTCACGACGTGTGATCAGCACGACGAACCCCTAGCCATCGCTAGTTTTCATGACCGGATTAAGCTACTCATTGTAGCTCCCCAATTTCCTCACACCGGTCGAAAATCTCATGAGAAATTTCTTTCCCCGAGACTCGAACCAGCGCGCATTCCGTATCACCGGTCCGAAGCATGATGCCTCAGACGCGGGACATGGTTTGTTATAGTTGTGTTTGTAATTTGTTTAACGATGGTATCAGCGGCTGAGAATGGGATAATTAGTGAACTGGAAAGGACATTGGCCGGCCGCTGTGGCCACGCGGTCTGAGGCATGGACCTCGTGCACCTGACTGCTACCACCGTGGGTTCGAGTCCCACTCAAGTCTTGGATGATTGTATAGGTAGAGGCCTTGCGTCGGGCTGATCACTCATCCAAGGAGTCCTACCATTGTCCAAACAGATCAATAAAATGAATAAATAAACCTCGACACCTACGGGTAAAAGAGGATGAGAGGAAGAAGAATAAGAAGAAAGGACATTAAAGGTGGTGATCGTATCCTAACTATTGGTGCTATTCCGGGAACTTCTGTGGACGGACTGAGGAAAATCAGGAAGTACCTCAGACAGGATAGCCGGTCTCAGGGCCGAGATTCGAACCCGGAACCTACGGAACGAATTATAAGTGGTAAATCCTCAGAAGCGATGTTCGGAATGACAATATAAAAATAACTGCTATGTAACTTTGACTGTCTGATTGGATTTCTCATTGGAATGTCTAGTAAGAAAGTACGAATGTCTGGAATTAAGTAACTGAACTTAAGTAGCACAAATTGCACAACTATAGTCAGACCTATATGTTATAGACAGTGTTAACTGTTTCATCGTTAAATAAACTGTAAATAAATAAAACATGAGGGAACTAGTTAATGAATTAGATAAATTTGAACACGTGAGCACCGCTAATAACTTATAATGATCAATTGAATAAAAATTTTCTTGGATATTATCCATCGTCTAGTAAATATAAAACGTAAAAACGACGTTTCGGAGATGGGACTCTATCTCCGTCTTCAGGTTCCTACACAGTTGGGCCCACTAGATAGCTAATCCCTATCTCCGGAGATAGGGATTATATATACTAGACGATGGATAATATCCAAGAAAATTTTTATTCAATTGACTCTTCACCATCGTCAAGAAGTTTTAGATTTGATATACTTATAATGATGTATAGTTAACAAATACGACCATGAGTGAAACAAATCTAACATTTTTGATCTTACGATTATTTCAGTACAAGCAAACAGAAGAAAACTAAAACAGCAATAAAGTCTTTTAATCTCTATGACAACGTACGTACATTAACAGATGCTCGTTTTCTTATAAGGTTTGTTGTGAAATGTGGCTAAAATCGTTTGTTAGAAACAGATAAATACGAACTTTGCAATTATTATAAAATGATGAACACCGCCTTGACAGAATTGCCTCACAGGATACAGAGACAGAAGTCTGAGAGCGGGAGGTACGTGGCAAGAACACAGCGAGTTCTGCAATCTTATAAATCTCTGTCTAAACACATTTTCTGTGAAATCTTTTAACCGCATTGTGAAGTGGGAAAAGCATCAGTTGTGGGCGCTAGGGATTCTGGGAAGGGTAGGAAATCCGAGCCAAAATCATTTTAACTTGCATTACTTGGATTTACTTGTTCTCCTTTTTATTTTGTTTATGCTTGTATTCATATCCAATGTGTTAACTCTACCCTTTTTTACATTTCTTTCCAAGAGATGCAGAACATTTCCTTTTTCCCTGTTTACTGTGTACCGTTATGTTTCTCAGTATACACTTTTTCTAACATTACGTAATTTAGCACCAAGTCTTTTAGTTTTGGCTTATTTCTTAATACAAATAGCACAAATAATTGTGTCTATTTGTTTTGTTTTTTAAATTTATAGTGTTCTGTCTGACGACAGGTCCATATGAACAGGATCCTTCCATCCTTTTCTCGGACTGAGACCTGTTCATATACGTTCTTGGCAGATGATCCAGAAGTGGTTTGCCATTGCCTTCTTCTGTGTGTGAATGGAGTAATTGTTGGGATGCCACGGAGGGAAACTCCGTGTTGCCTAGACCACGGCCTTGCCCAACACAAGTTATAAATTCGGGCACCGCCGGGAATCGAACCCGAGACCCCAGGATTACAAGGCCAGCGTTCTAACCGCTAGACCACCTCATCTTATTATTATTCAGTGTTCTGTCTGACGACAGGTCCATATGAACAGGATCCTTCCATCCTTTTCTCGGACTGAGACCTGTTCATATACGTTCTTGGCAGATGATCCAGAAGTGGTTTGCCATTGCCTTCTTCTGTGTGTGAATGGAGTAATTGTTGGGATGCCACGGAGGAAAACTCCGTGTTGCCTAGACCACCGCCTTGCCCAACACAAGTTATAAATTCGGACGCCGCCGGGAATCGAACCCGAGACCCCAGGATTACAAGGCCAGCGTTCTGACCGCTAGACCACCGTGGCGGGTCTATTTGTTATCACCAACAATTCATGAAACACATGCAGCCTGGTGTAAAATTAACATGGTAAAGGATAATATACTGCCATACTTTTTAATTTAACACAAAGATGCTAGTCAAACGAGACTTTATGAATAAACCAAGTTCTGGAAAATGTGGTGCTTTTAAGAAATATCACAATCTTATTTACATTATATTTATAAATAATTAAAAACTGAAGAGTGAGCTGTATGTTTTAAGTTTTTGCATTTAAACATATATGGATTATAATAATGATGTAAATTGAGGTTTTGTAAGATTTACTAACTGGAAACTTTAATTTGTATTTCTTTGTTGATGCTGAAATAAGTTCAAGCGTAATAATGCATTAATTATATACTATAAATATTTACCATTTTATTTCGTAAATCAGTATTAATTTTTGCATATCCAAACATAAAAACCAGTTGTTGTTTAGGTCTATTTTAACGCTGATAAAGCATAATGAAAATTTTACCAGGCCTCAGTATACGATTATGTTGACGTAGAAAGCATGTTTGAAATTATGTCAGACGTGAAATGTGTTTGACGATCACTTTTGTGTGATCGAATAAAAGGCTTGCATTTACCAATCAAAGCCACACGCCCCCCCCCCCCACACACACACATATATATATATATATATATATATATATATATATATATATATATATATATTTGTAGTTGCCTACCGACTGAAATGTAGAAACGAAAGGTCCGTGTTGAATCTATTGACGAAAATACAATCCATGGAATAATTGAAATTATAATTAACTATGTTCGGTAGGTCCCTGAGCATTCACAGATATTCAAACAATCAGTTCTTTTAAGTTTTAATTAGAATTTACAGGCGTTATTAGTTTAATTTCAGGATAAATTCACCAAAAAGTACAGTGGAATTTTGGTACAGCGGAGTTTAAAGTAATTGCTAAGGGTTAAGGCTAGTTCACACTGGTGTAGTGCGAAGACGCATCACTGGAGCGAGTTACCATTGTGTATACAGCTACCCGACTCGTTTAAGCAAGCACTTGAATGCAAACTGGATTATAAGTAATATTAACATAAATAAATCGATCTGGTAACTCGTTTCAGTGACACGTCCTCACACTAGACTTGTCATATGGATGATGTTTATTTAATATTTCCATAATTGTAGAATGTCTCATGCTTCTAACTACTTGCCTATATTTAATGCTAGAGTGTAATAAATATTTTGTTTTCGTTACTTCAAAGCTATAAATACAATAAAGAGGAACGCAGAAGTTTTACTAGAGGCTGGTAGACAAGTGGGGCTGGAAGTAAATTCAGAAAAAACTAAGTACATGTTAGTATCTCGTCATCAGAAGACAGGCGGGCAAAATTATCTTAGGGTGGCTAATAAATCCATTGAAAGGGTTACAAAGTTCAAATATTTGGGAACAACAATAACAAATCAAAATGATACTTGTGAGGAAGTTAGGAGGAGACTAAATTTCGGAAATGCTTGCTACTTCTCAGTCCAAAATATTTTGTCTTCCCGTCTGATTTCTAAGAACCTGGAAATGAAAGTATACAAAACAAAAATCTTGCCTGTTGATTTGTATGGGTGCGAAACATGGGCTCTCACTCAGAGGGAGGAACACAGATTGCAGGTGTTTGAGAATCGGGTGTTGAGGAGGATATTTGGGCCTAAGAGGGAAGACGATGGGGCGTGGAGAAAACTGTACAATGACGAGCTTAAAAATCTGTACTGCTCCCCCAGTATTGTGAGGGTGATTAAGTCGAGAAGAGTGAGATGGGCGGGACATGTAGCGCGCATGGATGGGACAAGAGGTGTGCACCGGGTACTGGTTGGGAAACCTGAAGGGAAGAGACCGCTGGGGAGACCTAGACGTAGATGGGAGGATAATCTCAGGCGGGATCTATGGGAGATAGGAGTTGAAGGAAACTGGATTTTGTTGGCTCAGGACAGGGCTTTGGTTGATTCGGTGATGAACCTTCGGTTTCCCTAAGCCATCTGGTTGGTTGGGTCCACTATTTGGTAAGCCTGAGGGGAAGAGACCGCTGGGGAGACCTAGACGTAGATGGGTGGATAATCTCAGGCGGGATCTATGGGAGATAGGAGTTGAAGGCGACTGGATTTTGTTGGCCCAGGACAGGGTCCGGTGGAGGGCTTTGGTTAATTCGGTGATGAACCTTCGGGTTCGGTAAGCCATCTAGTTAGTTAGTTAGTTACTTCGAAGCTGCAATCAGTTCTCGATTAAAATGTTTATCGTAAAAAATTCCGAACATTTTGTGTATTCGAAGGTGGATTACTACCACCTTTTTAACATTATCACTCGGCATGTTTGTCAGACCTCATATTATTAATTGCAGGCGATATTCAAGCTACTTACGTAGTCAAAACTTCAGTTTTCAACTTTGGAGCCTTACCCTATTTATCGTGTACCACAGCGCAAACGTCTTTAACTGTGTCAAAACTTTGATGTCTTTATAAATGTTCACTTTCTGATTGTTGACACTTGCAAGGCCAACTTTAAACTTTGTTTGCCCCTCTCCTCCCCCATAAAACCCCTTCATATCCGTACGCCACACGCTGTCTCGTCACAACGAAACTTACATCAAAGTTGTCCCACTTCCAGCTGAAATGGATGCAGACTTCATCGGTGTCGGAAATTAACAACGGTCGTGTGAATGTGTATACAGCATGTTAGATAAGCAGAGTGTCGTTCAATGGACAATTGCCCTGAACACCTGCACTTTGAGACGGATTTAATTGTTCCGTAATTTAATTTAGATTTTATGTATACATGGATTACGTTTTGTCTTATTTCCTCGGAATTTCGATATTTCCTTTCTATTATTTTCCTACAGTTGATTATCACAGCCATTAAAGCTGAATTGCATTACTAGTTGGTTTGATTTAATGAAACAAATGCTTTGCCGTTTATGCACTTCGATGTTGATTGAGAGATAAATTAATTGCCAATTAAAAATTATGACGTTAATATAATTCAGTCGATGTTGGTTTTCTGGGTTGAAATGCCGTGTGGATTTGCAGACAGAAACAATTGTTTTGAGGGAACAGGACAGATGAAAGGAGTAGGTTCGACTGCCATTAGTGAGGCCGTAAGAATCTCAAATGTCACAACGGTACCATTCTGTTTGGTTACCAAGTTCTAAATTGGGTTTAAAAATAGATAATTTTTCTTATGCTTAAAAGTACACCAACAAGTTACGATATAAAGATAGAATTGCCTTGTTGTGTTTGTATTATTCCATTGTACTTATAAATTCAAGTTTTCATAAATTACGATTTATTAATTAAAATTTCACGACGCGGGATTAACTGTTATACTTATGACGTAGCATTTAAATGATATTGAGGGCAGGAAACCACTGCATTAGCTGATATCCATCTTAAGAAACACATTTTCCGGTCTCATAAAATGAGAATGTGATAGGCAAAACAAAAGTAAAACGGACGGAAGTTCTTTTATGAACACACTGTACACATTACCTGTTATTAAAGCAGCGTGCGCTGAAAGTGAATGTTTACATTAAAGTTGAAAGTAATTACCCAGGAAGTAGATTACCATTATTTTATTTAGCGTACAATACAGACGAAGACAATTTGACAGTGTACAGTATGAAACTGAAAATGTAATGAACATTCATTTCAGCTGAAGTTTAAGTGCGTAGCGTGACACTGTTCGTAATGAAAGGTTCTTATTATTGACTACAAAGACATGCTTGTATGTAGGACAAAATACCTGCTGTATGCATTCTGAACCAGGCTTATTAAACCTGTCTTGGAAATTTATGCTCATTAGTTGCCTTCGGTTTAATACGAACGTATTTGATTAAATTTTCGTAAAATAAATCTATAATATGTAAGACTTGAGGTTCTCACAGCGGTGAGTATGAAGATATCCGTCTTCTGGGTTATTGCGCTGTGTAGTCTGGTCGATGTTAACCAACGTTTCAGAGGTCATACTGCCTCCGTCATCAGGACGGAGGCAGTATGACCTCTGAAACGTTGGTTAACATCGACCAGACTACACAGCGCAATAACCCAGAAGACGGATATCTTCAAATCTATAATATAATATAAATTATTATAATACTGGAAATACTAACAGAGTTAATGAAGGTTTGAGTAACGAAAATAAGTCGATAAGATAATTAATTTTGAAATGAGAAGCTGAATAAAGGAGAGTTGTTGGAGAACTGTAAATTGAAAGAGCGAGGAGTATGTGCAAAGAGAGACGCGCGGAAATGCTTCAGGGTCATGTCCGATGGCCGGAATGGGTCACAATGGTGTTGAACCTCGGACTACTTTAAACTTGCTATAATGTGAGTATCGCCATTGGGCGGTTGTAAGTTATAACCAGACAAAACAGAACCAGTAAGTGTGTAGTCTGTTACAGGAAAATCGAACTTACTGTGACAATCTTCGTACTAAAGAAAAGGAGGTTATACATTTATAATGTTTTATTTTTGTGTTTACTTGTATATGCTAGAATTAGTGGACCGGAAGTTATGTCACTTTTAAGTTTGCGAGACAAATGAACAAAGAATCTTCAGTTGTACATTGGGAAAAATGTTGTTGTATTGCACTCACAATATCCCATGTTTTCTTTTATAACATACACACAAGCCAAATGTTCATAACTTAGATTAGGCAGTAGAGAGTTCACATTTAGGTCAAGGACTTCCGTCTGCAACCGAAATTGAAACGGATAATTCTGCTCCATGCGCCGATGTTATTTGTCTTTGTCATAATCCACAGAAAGCCAAGAATTACTTAAGCATAACTTATAACCGGCTGTAACTACTATCCTCATACTTGACTGTGTGATGGTTTGTACTATCAAGAACTGGATTCCCAGAGATAAACATTTATTTGCACTTAAGTTTCAAATTGAAAATTTCGGTTAAGTGGGAATGTGACTACGGTCTAAGCTGACATGAGAAAAAAATATATTTTCAACGATTCAAATTCCTGTTATGACATTTTAAAGGATAATAAAATATCAGACGTTTGCAGAAATTCTGATATTTTACAAAGGCGATTCGGCAACAGTTTGAACAATGCAAGAACGTGAATTGCAGAACGTGAACCGTTCACATTAACAGCAACTCCTGTTTAAATTTAACTAAGGTAGAATATATTCCAGTCACACGGGTTTCCAAGATGTCAGTATCGAAATTATCGACTTTAGTGTAACAACAAATCTTTGTGAACTGACGAATCAAGGAAGTCTGCCTCCTTTAAGGCATGAAAACGTGATAAGCTTATTTAGAATCCTTATATACTGCAGTAATTAATTATTTCTTGAACTTTTCGCCCCAAATGTATATTGGGTTGTCGCTATTAAACCTGCAGGGTGAACTGTGAGATTGGATGACAGTGGATCGGGCCATTAGGATAAAATCTAAGGTTTAATAACCCTGAAGAAAGTCGTTGGATAAAACCTGAGGTTTAGAATTCATAAAAAGGAGGTTAAGTAACACTGTAGAGGGCCGATGAAGTTAAATGGGACAATATGCAGGAGTTGACCGATGCGTTCCTAATTTATCACAGTAAACTGAGATTTATATGTACAATAATTAATATTTCATGATTTTAGTAATTATACACAGTTTTCCCACTGAAATTTGTCTGATGTACCAGTCAAGATAGACAGCTACAATGATCAAAGAGAAAGAAATTAATTCAGGAAATTCATTAAGAATTTTTTATAATATTTAAACCAAACCGAGTGACCAGGTAAGTAGTGAGCGACTACGTTAGAAACTTTTAGGATCAGAGCCATTCTTAAACAGTTCAGCTTTGGCCAATTGGACTGTTATAGAATTTTATCCTATGTTGTCTTGCAGTGTTCACAAAAGCCCCCTAATGCTCACTACCCCGAACCACATGTCTACGCCAACATACCTTATTTCCTTAAAGTTGTTAGACAATTATGGATTCATACCGAATAGCGTAGAAGTTATCAGCTTTTCCGCAGAGCTGATTCTATTCAATACATGGATTTTAATATGGGTAGCCTGAATGGGATATATGTGCCATGCTTACGATAAAACTTTCCAGGTTATAAATTCAGCCGCTGTCTGTAAAAGACACGAAATTTTATGTCTACCTCTGTGACTGCTCACATATTAATATATACGTTCAGTAATAATAGTGGAATTTAACCATTATTTACATGTTTTTTCTACTGTGAGGTGTTTGGTAGAGTTGTAACAGACTGCTTGTTTTTACACACGGCTATTTTATAGACCGTGTGAAATAGAGAAGTAAAAGCAACTGGAACATATTTAAATATGAATACCAAAGAAATAAAAAAGTGATAGTAGTTGTATGAATTTGGCACGTCCATTGAAATGAATTATTATGTTTTGTGGGGGATGCAATGGACACTGTAAAACATCTGTTTGTGTTTTACGCACTTTTCATGTTTTATTTAGAGCTATTTTGCTGGCAGCTTGGTCGTGGTACAATATTTCATTATCTGTCTTTCTGAAAGTTAACACAAAGTAGTTTCTGTTTGTAAGGAAATACGTTTACCATCCATTAATATTGCCAATAATTTCCACTAAAATGGCAACATTTGAATTGCATAAGTGTGCCCGAATTTATAAGTTGTGTTGGGCAAAGCCGTGGTCTAGGCAACACGGAGTTTTCCTCCGTGGCATCTCAACAATTACTCCATTCACACACAGAAGAAGGCAATGGCAAACCACTTCTGGATCATCTGCCAAGAACGTATATGAACAGGTCCCAGTCCGAGAAAAGGATGGAAGGATCCTGTTCATATGGACCTGTCGTCAGACAGAACACTAAATAAATAAATGATGGCCACGGTGGTCTAGCGGTTAGAACGCTGGCCTTGTAATCCTGGGGTCTCGGGTTCGATTCCCGGCGGTGCCCGAATTTATAACTTGTGTTGGGCAAGGCCTTGGTCTAGGCAACACGGAGTTTCCCCGGTTTCTCCGTGGCATCCCAACAATTACTCCATTCATACACAGAAGAAGGCAATGGCAAACCACTTCTGGATCATCTGCCAAGAACGTATATGAACAGGTCCCAGTCCGAGAAAAGGATGGAAGGATCCTGTTCATATGGACCTGTCGTCAGACAGAACACTAAAATAAATAAATAACAACGGCATGTTTGAAGAAGTGACCTCCAGTTTGATTCGCTCTGAGGCTGAACACAATATATTACTCAGACTGGTTAAACATTGATCTTTCATGGCCTCAAGAACATACCAGGACATAAATTTTAAGAGAAACTTAATAGGATTACAGGTTATCATGGCGATGAGTGTGAAGATGGCTGTCTACTGAGTTGTAGCAGCTGAAACGTCTGTAAGAAAGTAGGTTCGTTAGACCAAAACAAAAAGTTGTTCAGTCACGATATTTTTCTTTTACTTTTTCTTATTTGACTTTAACTGTTGTCCCAAGTGAATGTAAGCTACTGTAGGCTTGCTAGCTTTATCGCGTAAGTTGGTTTTAATTAATTTTAAATGATTTTATACTTAGGATTCGCACGAGACTTAAGTCTGTGTGTGTGAGTATGAGTGCCAGTATACGGCATTTCTGTAATTGAGTATTTCTTTATTTATAAGGACTGCATTATTAATATTATAAGTTAATGATGGTCGTGTTTCGCCAAGTTGGAAGTATTGATAATAATCTACGTTAGAAAAGCTTAAGTTAATGCAAATTACTTTTTACTTAAACCGAAAATGTTAATCAAAAACTTTACTGCCAGTTATTTAATCCGCAGAACTGCGAATTGGTTCGGTTGTCGTGGCAAGCAGATTCAAATAGTGTTTATTAAATAGTCATTTTGTAGCACTTTTAATGGTGCAGAATGTATGATAATTGGGATGCACTTTTTCCAGACTCCTACATGCATTTTCATGCCCAGGTTTTGCACTCAGGCGAATCCTGGTTTTGTGTTTTGAGTGACAGACACATCGTAGGTCTGTTTGTGGGTCACACAGTAAGCGGTGAAACGTTTAGATGCCAGCAAAGTGATGACTCTGTTCATTTTACAAAATCCAGAATTTGCATTGTGTGTCGCATTTCAAACTAAAGTTTTCTGCGAGATCTCTAGTTTCTCTTTTTTATGCTTCCATGTAAGTATGAGGAAAATATTTGCACATTACGTATTAGGTCACTATTTTTTTCAAAAATGTAATGGCCGATTTTCATATATAACAATAATTATTCAAAAATTACAAGTATGCGGTCAGATATACATTTTATTAAAACGTGTACTAATTAATATTGTTACATACTATTTTAAATTTGCTCCTGTAACAGCTTGACATTATTTTTACCCGGAAAACTTACATTTTATTATATGAATTTAAAGTAAGTACAAATGTATTATGCCAGTTTTATGTAAAGTAGCAAGCGAGATAATAATCTCTTATTATTTTTACCATTCGGGTCAAAGAAAATAAATGGGCCTGCAGAGCTCAGTAACAAATTAACAAATAATTTAGCGGGCCTGGTCACAAGTGGTCTTGGGCCGGATGAGAGACCCGGACATCCGGTTAGACACTCTGTGTTAGGGAAGTAACTACAATAGGAGTCTAGCCATGTTGAAAGCTGTCTGTAAGAGATGTGCTATGTGTCGCAGGGTACATTCTCATGTACTACAGTCTTAAGACACAATAGTTAGAGCCCAAGTTTTGGCAGTGTCAACTTGCAGCCATAGATAAGAAAGATAAGAAACTTACTGAACCGGAAGCAGCCCTTTCTTGCAAATCGAAATGTCGTTATCGAGAGCGGAATGTAGGCACAAGCTGGCAGTTGAGCGCAAACACTCTAACCTAACGGATTATACAAACTTGCTGAAGTGTAAGAACATTTTGGATGCATCCGCTCTGTTGCTTATATAAAGGGGACAAATCGAATAGCTTAATTTTACAAGAAATTTAAAATGATTTATTTTAAACTCCTTATAAGAATGAAGAAATATCTGCTCGAGTTCCCTAGTCAACAATTACCTTAACGTAGTTTATAGTATACATTTGTATGGAAATAAGAATAACATATTTTCAACGTATTATTATAGTCATAAGTATTTTTTTTGTGAAATAATAAAATGTAATTTATCAGTGCCCTCAGATACCGAAATATCCTAAATTAAAATTTACCCATATACATATCAAATCTAAAAGTTCTTGACGATGGTGAAGAGTCATTTGAATAAAAAATTTCTTGGATATTATCCATCGTCTAGTAAATAAAATATAAAACGTAAAACGACGTTTCGGAGATGGGGGCTCTATCTCCGTCTTCAGATTCCTACGTTCCTACGTTTTATATTTTATTTACTAGACGATGGATAATATTAAAGAATTTTTTATTGAAATTACCCATATACATCTTGTGCAAATTCCGTCAGTATCCGTTAAATTGGTTAGGATATTAAATTTGCGTGATCTCTGCGTTTTACATTAATTTATGCACTTCATTTCTGACAACTATTAAAATACTATGGTAGTGTGACCCGTCGAATTTAGTGGGAATAAACCCTTTTATGTTAAACAGTAGTAAAATTTATTTCAACATCTGCTACTGAAACTCACGAGGTGTTTCAAGGTTTAACGCGTAAATCGTGGATTATTTGATAGGAGGCTAAGCTGGCAATGTTTAAATTTGAGAAACAAATGATAATTGGGTTGTTTCATAACAGAAATATTGCACTGACACTCCCATTAATTTTCGCAGTTGGAATTCTGACACATGCCGCCCGCTTTGTGGTACGCATTGAATACCCAGCGAGGTGGGGTTTTAAACTTCTCGGAAACTCGGTGTGATTGGATGTCACGCGTCCTACAGTGGTGATGTATCACTGGGTGGTTTCCATTCCGTCCGTGCGAGAAAATGTGCGGAGGTATAGATGATGACATTCAAATAACATGGACCCAGCCAATTTCTTTACATAAGCATCGTTCATGGTTTATTTCGTGATTGTTTCCGCAACGGAAATTGTAGTACATCACATTCGCTATTTACGAAATAATAAAGATTTGAAATCGATAAATTTGTCACAGTTGTGGGAGGAACAAAGAATTATTTATTGTTGATTTTGTAACTTTGAGGTGCGTCCATACCTGGATATTTGTTTTGGAACATACCTCAACAGTAGTGATCGTGTATTTTTTGTTACGCATATAACAATCAACGAGTAAGTAATGATATGTTACTTTTATATTTGACGCTCTGACATCTGGAATTGTCTATTGGTTTTGGTAAAATGTTTGAAAGCGGTTTGGCTTCAGATTGATTCTGTTGAAATAAGTTACGTTACTTAATTGCCGTTTTAGGAGAATGCAATGGGGAAAAACTGCGAAATTCTAAAACATTCTTGTACCTCTTAACGAAAGTAGGCTATGCATACCGAGCTGATTGATGCATTTTAACAGTATAAACGTATATTCTGAAAGTATCGTAACCGATTTGAATATTCCCACCAGCACTGGCTGTCTAGACGGAAATCCTACTTGATTTTCCTCACTCTACACAGAAATGCTGGAATAATATCATAAAATATTCCATTACCGCAATTCTCCTAATCTGTAATTACAGACTGTTCATGGTTATTAGCCAATGATATTCGGCTCCTTATTAAAAACTCCCGTACCTGCATGTGATGCAAGATGTGGTGAATTATGTTATTTTTTAATCCTAATTCTAATTCTTGTACTGGCTGGCAAGAATTTGATATGAACGTCTGTCAGTATAAATTCGTACCATTTATGTATGTATCATGCAGTTAATTCAATGTTGGATTATATGTCCACTTTTTTTAAAATTTAAAAGTTTATATATATATATATATATATATATATATATATATATATATATATATATTGGGGGGGGGGGGGTTGCTGTATTTAGTCAGGGTAAAGTACTCTGAAAATAAATCTCGTAATTTTAAACATACCCATGGAAAACATATATTTTTAAATGCACGAATGAATGGATCGGCCTTTAAATTGGGTCTTCATATATCAGTTTGTTTAAAGTTGCTTCATCGTAGCGTGTGCTTGCAAATTGCGAATGCAGGCTATTGAAACAGTGGCTAGTCCTTCCAAAAGCTGCAATTGAAATTAAACTGACATATATCTTTTTAAATCATTCAGCGTGTTAATACAAGATATGTCAAACAACCAACAGCGTGCTTCCAGTGCATTGAAATTTGGAATCGATTCATCACTCCATCTGGATTGATATCGGTACTGAAAAGCTTTTATACGTCTTTATAGCTGTTTGAATACTCAGTTCAACATATTTTAAATTAGAAGTTGAATGAGACACATAGTCTTCTGCTTTGTGATGATTGTGTCAATTAATTAGGCAGGACATAATTATCATAAAGAAAACAAATGCTCAATTATATGCCAGTAAAGTAGTTAGTCTAGAAGCTAAGGTAGAGAAAACTAGGTATATGTTTATTTCGTCATCAGGCTAAAGGCCAAAGTCTTTACAGAGAGATAGCTTTTTAAATCCTAAATGTGGCAGACATCGAATATTTGGGAACAACGGGAACAAATAATATCTGTATTCAGGAAGAAATTAGATCGCATGAAATCTGCGGAATACTTCGTACCATACAGTTCAATAATCGTTTGGAATTGCCATTCTATGCGATAAATTTCTTGAGTAAAACGTTTCGACGGATATTACAGTTGCCATCTTCAGGGTGAATGTCTGTAGAGGTTAGGCCCCACAAACCGAGATTCACCCTGAAGATGGCAACTGGATCAGACGGAGCTTATCTCGAAAGATTAAGTTTTTTTTGGCTACATTGTGGATGCTAGTGCGCTGTGTTGAAGTGAAACTTCACGTTGCATCTCGTATTGTTTAAGAATTTTGTTACTTCACTTATACTTGCTCCACGTTCTTCGAATGTTTGCTAACTGAATTTTGACGTTAACTTAATAGAGAACTAATATAATCTTTCTTTGTTTACGCAACAAATTTGTACTACGTCAAAACACGACAGCCAATGCGCGTCGCCTGTCTCAGAATCACAGAAAGAATCAATATCACCACTTGATCTCTTGCTTTTCCAGTATTTGTTTCTTCTTTCTGAAACTCTGTTCAATAACTACTGTTCATTTTAAAAGAGTATTATTTATTATAATTCATACTCACACTTACAAGCACTCTGAATATTGTTTGAAGTTCTTTGTTGATATTTGTATTATCTGATATTAAAGCTTATTATTAATTCCTTAATTTGAAATTAATTTTCGTACGGGAAACTTTATATAACGAAGGTGTTTAACGAGCCGTGAAACAAAGTTCAGTGGAAGACAGTTATCACCACGTGACAATGAGAGCTCATTCTAAATTATTTTGCGTGTGTACCAGTAGCAAATATCTTGTTCTACTGCACTCGGAAATTATGAAGCGATGGTTAGGAGAAAGGAAATTAAATTTAAGTAAGAATTTTCTGTCGAAATGATGTCTAATGTTGAAGAGAGAAAGAAATGTCAGCTTTCTGTTGAAGGCAAAGAAAATGTGTGAATTCAAAAACGAAGGAAAAATACTCTCTCGTGGTTTAGACAGTTAACTGTGGAAACCACGAACGCAAGATTTAGTTAAATATAAATTTAGTCCAAGATCGATTCTTGTTCTGCAAATCCTATGGGCGTCCAATAGAATTCTTTGCACTATCCAGATGTCTAAAAAATATATATGTTATAGATAATTCTGTGAACATTTCATCACTTGTGGAACCTAGGCATGAACGAGAGGATTATGTTAAAATTAATCTTAGAAGAATAAAATATGAGTTTGGGGGTTGAATTTATCTGTTTCATTATAAGGTCCAGTTCGTTTGCGACTTGTGTAATGAATCTTCGAGTGAAGCTAATCATGGAACACAATTAAAATTATATATGTAGGTTTTGCTTGTCTGAAGATAGTAGAATAGTAACGTGTAATAACATAAATTATCAGACAATTAATTTGCATGCAGCATGTTTATTGGCTTCAGAAGTTGTAGGTTAGCCGACAGACCAGTTCAGTCCTCAGTAAAGAGGATAATCATCATTGTTTATCACTACGTGCTATTGTTTGTAATTAGCAATGAATTTGTAATCGGTTATTGACTGCGTTCATGCCAAAGCGATAACAATACGGTAGCAAGCGTTGTGAATCCCCTTCGATAGCCCATTCTGTTACTGAATTAATTCATATTAATAATACAGGCGACAGAGCAGGTTAGTTGAGATGCAGCGTTCTAGACTTGTATTCGGGAAGTGTTTGTTTGTAATATCGACCTTAATATCTGCTATCCTGAAAGCGTTTCTTTGTTTATTTCCAGTCTCTGCAAACGAATTAGTAGAATGGACCTCCATTTAACAAATAATTATTAACAATTATGATTTTTCTTCCCGTCTCACTGAACAATATTTGAAATATCGCTATTATGTGATGTAAGAATCAACCATATACAGGCGATTTTCGTTATACTCGAATTTTTTATCCGTGATATCGTATGTTCGAGGTTGAATTTCAATATTATTAGGAGCATATCCTATCCGCGGCGACGGTGGAAGCTGTCGTGCAGGGACACTAACGTGCGGGCGGAGTTTTCACTGACTCGCCCAAAGATTTTGACTCCGGGGACTATAAATTAGGGCCTAAGAAGGTCACGGCAATTTTTACGTTCCCAGTCTACGCGTTTTTGATTTACTTGTCGATTTGCAGGAACCTCGTATAAAAGTTATTTTATTGAAAACTAATGGGGTAAATGGAGTAATAAAATACACCATATGTTCAGTTTAACCTTGCTTGTCAGTTTTTGTAACCTATGAATATAAATATTCAACTCCACAGCCGTTTCTTAATCCCTTCCATTTCGAATTCCACTTTGTTTCTGCGAGGGATTTAGAGAATATTATGGAGGATCAGTGGAGAAGAATGTATGTAACAAGTTGATTGTGGATTTAAGTTCCTTGCTTTCAGTGTTAACTGTTAATTGTTAATTAAAAGCGACGAGAAGGAGGGAAGAATGAAGAAACTGGTGAAATATTCGTCTAATGTACCCACTCCAAATTAATTTACATTACAGCACAATCCCTATACAAAAGTTGAGAAAACCCAGTGTTAATATAAACAACCTGGACAAAAAAACTTTTTCGTATTTTTTCTGACAAACGCCGAATGTAGGAAAATGCGTGTTTTTCAGACGACATTTCTTGCAATGGCTAACGTTATCATAGGTTAAGAAATAATCATGCATTTCTTATTCAGGAGATATCCGATTCGATTCTTTGTCGTGTAACTTATTTCCCAAACATACATTTTTATTTTTTTCTAAGTCTGTACAGCCTTTCTCCTATTTAATATCAGATAACTGCTTATATCAAATCTAAAACTTCTTGACGATGGTGAAGAGTCAAATGAATAAAACTTTTCTTGGATATTATCCATCGTCTAGTAAATATAAAACATAAAACGACGTTTCGGTGATAGGGATTAGCTCTATCTAGTGGGCCCAACTGTGTAGGAACCTGAAGACGGAGATAGAGTCCCATCTCCGAAACGTCGTTTTACGTTTTATATTTACTAGACGATGGATAATATCCAAGAAAATTTTTATTCAATAACTGCTTATGCTTCACTTCATTCGTATGTTGTTTGATTTACCATTTATCACAGAAAAAAATATTATCTCTACACTCAAAATCTTTACCGATACTCAATCCCGAGAACTCCTCACTAACTAGGGATTCAGGCGAGAATAGTTAAATCGGTTATTCTGAACAAGCTACCGCCGGTATATTTTGTTCGGACCGCGTAATTTCTTTTAATATTGCATTTCTTTGTGTGGATTTAATGAGAAATTAATTGTTGACCAAATTAAATTATGACAAAGGAACAAATTTGTTCCAAAATTCTGTAATGTTACGACATGTTCGCGAGAATAATTAACGAATTTTCAATAAATTCTCGTTGGGTATCGATGAATTGTATATAGCCTACCGAAAATTTAAAAAAAAGATCCATTCTTTTCTACATAATGGATTTTCATTTCTGTCGCAGTTGCATACGGAATTAATATAGCAATGTAATGATCTTGAGATGCATACTAACATGATAAGACTACCACAGAATCAAACAGGCCGACTGCTCGAAACAAATTACAAGAAATGCGTTGGAATAATTATTAATAGATAAAATATAACTAATTCCGTGTCTGTATAGCTCGTTATACATGCAGGGTATTCCTATGGTAACAGAAGATAGTCTCCAAACCTTACGTGTTAACAAGTCAACACACTAAAATAAACATATATATAATTAAATACGAGGAATTCAAATGAATGCAACGAACTTTGACATCATAAGCTGATAGCCAGAAGTGATTCCTAATACACTATCTTCTCATTCAAACACACAGTCCTCATCACCCACTCCCCCCTCGCCACTGAACCTCGGGTCGTGCAGAAACACCACTGTCAGTGTGATTCTGTCCACACAAGCACATACCATCTCTACTGTAACGCTAGTGTCAAACAGCTCTGATAAGTCTATTACGTACAATAATAGTGTTATTCCCAATAACTAAAAACAGAGTTTGAAACTTACATACTTAACCGCCCTCATTTATTACAGAATAATACATGTTTGTCAATATCAAGGCAAATGACTAAGAAATGAAACATACATACGTATTTTTGTTGTGTCTACTAAGCTGCTATCCTTGGAAAAGTCACATCGTAGACCGAGACTGTTTGTTGACTTGTTTGAATTTTGATTTATTTTATTCCTTTTAAGAACCACTTCACTTTTCGGGGCCAAATCGAATTTCTGCATGTATATTTTACATCCTTTAATGATACGGCTCCATATAACACTGTTCTGTTACAGGCTTCGAGTACTAACTTGTAAGTTCACACACACTTTGGCCTATTTTAAGAACTATATTACTTGAAGATATCCGTCTTCTGGGTTATTGCGCTGTGTAGTCTGGTCGATGTTAACCAACGTTTCAGAGGTCATACTGCCTCCGTCATCAGGGCGATGAGTATTCATCGCCCTGATGACGGAGGCAGTATGACCTCTGAAACGTTGGTTAATATCAACCAGACTACACAGCGCAACAACCCAGGAGACAGAAATTTTCATACTCTGATGACGGAGGCAGTATGACCTCTGAAACTTTGGTAAACATCGACCAGACTACACAGCGCAACAACCCAGAAGACAGAAATCTTCATACTCATCGCCCTGATGACGGAGGCAGTATGACCTCTGAAACGTTGGTTAACATCGACCAGACTACACAGCGCAATAACCCAGAAGACGGATATCTTCATACTCACCGCTGTGAGAACCTCAAGTCTTACAACTATATTACTTAGGTGTCTGCGTAATGTTTCATGTTATTTGAGATTTGAGGTTCTTACGGCAGTAGAAATGTCAGTCGTGGTTTTCTGTGTTGTGGCGCTGTTTTGTGGTTTTTCTTGTAGGTGGCTGCTACCTTATTGCCAGAAATTTCAGAGAAAAGATTGTGTCTTTTCTCGCTTAAGTATTTACCTCAGAGACAAATATTTCGAGAAAGAAGTTAAAGCAATGTAGAAAAGGACTTCTTTTCAGTTATCTTCTTTTAATAACACTTTTATTATGATTATAGAAAAAGTGTTATCTCGTGTCGTCCTCTCGATTTACAACGTTTTGCATTTACCTGCATATAGCGGAAAGGAAACGTGCCTTTTTGAAATCTCTCGTGAGTATTAGCTCATTCTTCTGATTTATAAATGGGTAAAACGTATGCATGCAATACAAGGCTATGGGATGTCTGAATGACGTGTGTGTATATTTTCGGGATAATCCCTATTCCGTAACGATATATCACACTGCGAGACACCGAGATGAAACTGACAAAATCCCAGGGTTACTGTAGAGTTAGCTTCCTACTATTTGAGCCCCTTCCGTAACGGGGCAATCCTCCCTCCACCCTCCCTGCCATCCTGAGTTGTCATACTGTCAACTGTCAAGAACATGTGCTCTGCCTGAACCACCATCACCCCTCCCGTATCATCCCTTATTACCTCACCCCTAAACATACACAAATATGCCTCTACCCTGTGAAATTCGCTGCCTAATGTTTAATTACTGCAGATACAAGTTGGGCGAAGCAGACTTCAGCTCGCGTGTGTCTGTGTTTATTCCTTGTGCTTCTAGTATGAAGTGAGGCCGTATATTTTATGGCTGGTTTCTAAACTATGTACTATAATAAGAGTCAGCTTTGCCAGTGTGTGAATAGTCTCAGACTTTTATGGTTGCTATCTCAGACACTCGACTGCCGTCAGTGTTGGTAGAATCGAGTCCTGCATTCCTGTTTGGTTAATATCTAGAACTGTATTACACTACAAACCTGGCTATAATTAACCTTCTTTAGCTGTTATCGAGCACAAAAATAAAGTAATTGAATTATCATTATCGTCATAATTTCTCAATACAGGCTGAGTATTTGAAAGACTTTTAAAAGTTCATTAATTAAATGGGTCTTTCCGTATAGTCCCAGATAATCCTATAATTTTATATATTTTTAATATTATATATGTCGCATAAGAAGGAATACAGTCGATTAAATAAAAGGACGTACTGAATTCTGGTCAACAAAGTAAAAATGGTTATAAGACCTTATATTTATTTATACAATAATAATCAAATATCGTAACATAACCAATCAGTCAGTTACATGGACACACTGACAGGTGTTTTAACTGTGGAATAATTGACTTATAGATTGACAGTAGTGGTGTTCTGAACACGATTACCTGTCAAATACGCTGACAACAAACTGAACAGGTCAATGTTTATCTGCTGTGTGTACTTGTGTGCTGAGTTCTTATGAGAGCTGTTAAATAATCATGTTTACAGCAGAGGTTCCTGTTTAGAAGAATTATAGTATAATAATATTATGAACCATTCTACGTCACCGAACGTAGAGTGGTTAGCACTCCTACTTCGTACTTGGGAGATTCCAGTTTCAAATCCCTTTTTGGAGACTGGCTGTCCTGACTGAGATATTTTGTGGTTTTCTCGATTCTTTCTGGCAAATGCTGGGGCCATAACTTAAATTAGGCCTCTGTATAAAATTCATCATCATTACTGATATTTATGTATGCTGTATGCACCTCTCCGCTGGGGAGACCTAGACGTAGATGGGAAGATAATGCCAGGCGGGATCTATGGGAGATAGGAGTTGAAGGAGACTGGATTTTGTTGGCCCAGGACAGGGTCCGGTGGAGGGCTTTAGTTGGTTTGGTGATGAACCTTCGGGTTCGGTAAGCCATCTAGTTAGTTAGTTAGTGTGCAGCTCTCGGGAGGTACACAGTTCCCATCTACTATATTCGAATTATCTGGCTCTAACATTCTTACAAGCTTACGTATTGTTATTTGTCCTGTCCTCGCCATAAAAAGAATTTCTGACCTTTGTAATTTTTCTTGTCAGAAGCTTCCCTTCTCTGATCCAGAATGTCAGCTGTGACTGATGGATGAATGGAGAGAGAGACAGAGAGAGAAGAGAGGTGGAGGAATGGATGGACGATACACTCGCGTATTTTTCTCCATTTATGCCCCTAAACGAAAACTGTGGCTTTGAAACTCTGCGCAGTCGGAAAAAGATAAATTTTTTTTGAACCAGGAGCGACGCCTAGCTACTCATCGTCACCCTACCCACTCCTCCATAGAAAATAGCGCTTCTAGTTACTGGCGTATAATCCTTATCGAGTTTTAATCGTTGCCCATATTCCGAAATTTCAATCATTAATCAATCAACAGTATTTATTGTGTGCAATAGCAGAATTACTAATTCTTAATTTGCGGAAGATGTGAAGCAGTATTTTGCTGACTTAGGGAATGAACGAAAAACGACATTCAGTAAATCTGAGGCGAAAATTCTTACCAAAAATAAGAGATAAAAAGTACGTGGGCTCTGTTGAGCAGTCACTGACACGTGGATTAACCCGTTCTCCACTCACTTTTATTGAGTTTTGTTACAGTAAAATAAAACATGGCCTTATTACTCAGAAGTAATTAACTGAAAAGGCAAGCTGTATTTAAAAATCTAAGCTCGGTATTACTTCATCAAGATGAGGATGAAGTTGATGAAAGGCGCAAAAAAGACCCACGCTCTCCAGAAAAGGGGCACTGAAGCTAACACGGTTATTGATTTTAATACGACAACCCCCACCCCCACCCCCCAGAGGCGCGGACGGAGACTGTGAAGTACAGGCGAAAAATAAATAATAAAAAGTGCTTCCCTTTCCTCATTTGCATAATCTGAAGAAACAAAAAACTTTTTCCTTTCTGCATAATCACTAAAACAATCACTAGATCCTGAGAACGCATCAGAATTGTGGCTGCTGCATTGATACATTTGCGGGAAAGCTTAACCTTATAAATCACGGCGGTAGCTATATATATATCACATGCTTTGACGCTCACTAACGATGCATTTTATTCACAGTGTATTTATGAGTTTGGTATTATTCGCAGAATAAACAGTGATTATATTATTAAACAGCGTTAACCAGTTGCTTTTTGTAATGGAAATACGTTGAATTTTTTGATTTAAGAACTGAGTTTTTTAAAACAACATTTAGATGATACATAAACTTCGTTTGTCAAAGAGTTGAGCTATACTTTCAGGTGTGTTTGATTGGTTGTGAAATTTGGTCTGTCTCTTGTTCACCCGAAAAATTGGCGAAGGGCACTGGATATTGTGGAGTTTCTCATTACACAGATCGCTCAAAAATTCTATTAATTTTTCTTCTAAGGTCCGAATACATTCCTGAGAATCCTGTTCTGGAATTAATAATAAAGAAACACACATAATTATGTCACGGTTGCTATCGTATCAGCTTAAATCTGGGCGTTAGCAATTAGTGTAGTATTGTAGAAGCATGTAATTAATGAATTCCTTGGAGAAATGTCACGTTCAAATGTTGTGGGAAATTTACTATGACACAGTTAATGGGTAAGGGAAATGTTAAGTAGAGTTAGGGAAATTCCTTACATGAAAAGGGAAGTAGAAAATGACGTAACACATAGTTGCAGATGGAGAATTAAGAGAATGGTTGAGACACTTCTTTGTTTCGGTGTGCGCCTATTGAGTAGAGAATTCGTGTAGTGCTGGTGCCGTTGTTAAGAAAATGTATGCGTAAAGGGAAGACAAAGAGATTAAAGATAAAGGAAGAAGGGAAAAAGCTCCTGATTAGTTGCTCCTTCACGCCTCTTCCTTATTTCTAAAAAAATTCGCAAAGCAGGGAAAAAAATATGGTTTTGAACGTTAGCATTTTTATCTTACCTTTAACCCTTTAAAAATCGATGTTTGTGTAAATATTTAAAAATCCAGTCCGTACCGAAAAGAAAACACACTATTTTACCATTAAAATATCAGTTGGATATTTTCGTTGAAGTAAATAATCCATGTTTATTATGAGAAAAATAGAAAACTCCTGAAAACAAAATACGTAATTATTTGTTGTTAAAGCAGATGACACTTATAGTTACCACGAGTTTTAACAGGTTAAAGAAAATAAAATGTAGTTTAAGCTTGAAAGTTTTTCGCAGTGGTGCGTTATAATATGTAAAATTGTTGTTTTGGACTTTGTCTATTTTCTAAATTTTAAAATTAATTAACTAAGACGTTTCGGGAGCTGAATTTTGTTTGTATAAAAACAGTTTTGCACATTGAAAACAGAATATATTTAAATGCAATAAAATAAACTGGGGTTTTGTAGAAATAAATCTGTACCGTGACCCATGTTTCACTTATATTTAGGTCGCGAATTATTAAATACTCTTTCACGAGTTCTTCGGTTAGTTTTCTACATTAACAGTAATTTTCTCGTGATTCGTTTAAGCGTTCATTCACAGAGTGTCAAAGCAGAGCTCACAGTATTCGCTTTATGAAACTGCGCGTTATGATAAGGTCTTTATAATCGAATTGTCTTTGTGGTGTAATTTTAAAACTGAAGATAAATTGTTATGTTTATATATCAACGGCAGATATACAAGCTGAAGGATTCCTTCTGACTTCATTATTTGTACTAATTACCTAAATGTAACAGAGTCATTCTTGAAAAGATGATAGTCGCTTACCCAGTCTCAAGAAATTCTGCGCTTCTCGTTGATCGCGAAGGTTAGGTTCTGTGTTCACAAGGGCGTTTCTGAGTCAGATGAATCCAGTTCACACTCTCAGACGTTCTTTAATTAAGATCAATTTCCATTTGCGTCTAATTAAGTGACGTAATGTAACTTGAATTATACTGAATTTATTTTCTTTGTGAACGCAATAATGTTGCATATACTCGGAATGATTTTAATGTTTTCTGGAATGTACCACAAAGACGCATTCTATAGACCATGCACGTAAACATTTGTACAGGTAGAATTTAATATTACTTGTATCCTTATGTAAGGAAGCAGAAATGCTAACTATACTGTCACTAAATTCGGAGAAAGGTGGAAAATAATCACAGTATGTGTGTAACAGTATTAGACCTATATTATATTATTATATAGTACGATATATGTGCCACTTTTGATAGTAATATTTTAAATTAATCTTCATCAGTGTCTTTATAATTATTATCATTTTACAATCTTTTATTGATATTTTGAATTATTTCATGCCAAATTATTAGAAAGCACACTTAGACACAATAATTTCATTTCGCAAATCTAATAAGTTGTAAATTTCGAACTGAATAAGAGCATTTCTCTTTCTGATATGAGCCGAATGAACGTAACGGAGTGAAAAGGAGTTGCATTACAGCTCTGCCTCTGTGCATAGGAAACAGGAAGGAATGAGGAGAAGGAAGGGAAGGGAGGTAAGGAAAGTAGATTACGTGATGAAAATGTGACTTAATTTACAGGCCTGGCGGCAGAACAGAGACTTACACATTGCATTACAAGTTCTGCGGTGTTTCAATTTCGTCCTAATTTATTCTTGAGTACACCTTTAAGGGATATAAAACCATTAAAATATATTAAAATGATTCCATGAGGAAATTCCGATCCTATAGTACATAGGCTGATAACAGAAGAAAATATCGATAGAATTTTACCATGTTCCACACCCCACCCGTGGTTTTAGAGCTGTACGCTTAATTTTACCGAGCTTAGTTTGTGTCTTTGGTTTAAACAGTTTTAGCTGCTGTATATAAAGAAAAAATAGCAGTTTATCCTAAATTTGATTTATTGGTATGTTTATCGGCTCAGATCTGGCGTTATACAGGTTTCGGTTCATTTTTTGTGTCGGAATTCCGTAAATATAACACAGCGCATAACTTGATATGTGGTTAATTTATTTCTAATATTCTTATGATGCTCGGTAACAGTTAAAGGTTTGGGGGGAAGATTTTAACAGACTCTTGTAACCGGATTGGCTATGATAAGGATCTGGTAGGATAAAGAAATTTAATATGATATGCCTTTTTAGTAGTTTTCTGTGTTTGTAGAAACTTGTAAATCAGTATAATTTCATAATTGTTACTTGAAAGTAAGTCATTGTCATTTTAATTAAATGTCAATTGATGGACAATCGAATTGGTAGTTTGGCAACAAAAGAATTATATATATCACGTCTTCTATCTGCTGAGAAATTTGTTTCTAATATTACCAAATATATTCATATTTCCTTCTACCCACAGCGCTTTGTTAGTCTGATTTATCACAACCACATTACTGGTCAACGTACATTGTACCGAACCTCGCCTGCAGCTATACCCATGTGTCGCTACATTCTACGCACCCATGTATCAGACCCAAACTAGTTTCTGTTTTGCCATCTATTCAGGGCGTAGTTTCAGATAGCTCCTCAGGGAACCAATTAAAGTTTCTGTAGAAACACCACCAGTACCTATAGGAAAGAGTATACGCCGTTGAAGAATCCCCAGAAGATGTTTAGAAGGAAATCAATGCTTCAGTGCCGGCGAAAGCACGAGCTTTGTGGACTCTTGTCATCTCTTCAGCTGTTTGCTTCGCGTGCTGTGAGTAATACAGCCGTTTACTTTTTTAGGTACAGTGAAAGTTGCAGGAGGATGGGGGGGTGGGGGGTGGAATGAGTTTTCGTTTCGCCTTTAATGTGGATTGGTCTTCAACAGGAATTACAGTTGTTTAATTTTTAACCGTCTAATCACAATAAAATATTTTATTAAATATTAAAATATTATTGCTATAATTAACATTTAATATTAAAAATATTTAAAATATGTTAAAATGATGCTCCTTCTATCGAAATGTTCGATTTACAATTAGAGCATCATCTGGTTCATTGAAAACCGAAAACCAAAACCGAAAACCGAAACATGTCGTGAAAAAGATGATGCTCTAATTGTAAATCGAACATTTCGATAGAAAGAGCATTATTTTAACATATTTTAAATATTTTAAATATTAAATGTTAATTGTAGTAATAATATTTTAATATTTAATAAAATATTTTATTGTGATTAGACGGTTAAAAATTAAACAATTATAATTCATCACAATATGACGCAACATTATCATCTCAGGAATTACAGTATTAAACTTGCTGTAGGCTGTTGGATGTCCCACTAGTACGTATTATGTTTGATCCCTACGTGTTTTGTTGTATTTTGTGTGTTAAAATATTTATTTTTCTTTCTATAAGTGAGATGTTAGTTTCTCACAAAGATAAGTGTCTTCTGGGTTGTTGCGCCTATAGTCTGGTAGAAGTTTACTGACATTTCGGTGATGCTTGCTGCCTCCATCATCAGTACGATCTCACTGATGTACAGAAATAAAGGGCAAGCAACTTATAGTAAAATCTGTTTAAAGCGTAATGATATTAATCTAGTACGTGAATTTAAAAATATAATGTTATACGTTTTGTAGCTGAGTAGAGTGAAGATGAATATTTGTTTTTTAAAAGGACGTGTTTTTTGTAATTTACTTTTATGTGAACTTAGTAATTTGCTTGTAAGCACTGTTTTGCTTTTGATTGGATATATCTATATATGTTATTATGATACGAGTCATATTTGATGATCTGTTGAAGTTAAAATATCAGGGACTCGCAGTTACTGATAACAGTAGTCTCATTTAAAATGAGGAATATCTAGGGACAAGTATAACCTGAAATTATTTTATTCATTCTGTAAAAACATTGATGATTGTGTTGAGCGATACACCCGAATGCTGGAGTATTACGTCGAAATTTCAAACACTAGGAATAAATTAAAGAAGTCTTTGGTTCTAACAAAGAGGAGAACAAAAGTTGTGTTATAAATTAGTATTAAGTACCTTTACAGTAATGTAAGTGACAGTTAAGTAGTCCGAAACAAAGAGCCATGAATATGCACGTAAGAAGTTAATTTATATCAGAATTCTGCTTTACTCCCCTATAATCTTTGTACACTATGTCAGAGCCGCGTTTCGCCATGCTGTTCCATCGGATTTTACAGCAGATTCGTGATGCTAGGTAATTTTAGTACAAGGATAAAGTACGTTTTATGAGACAATTAGATAAGTAGCTGGGCCTAATTAAAAAAGAACTCCATGGAGAGCTATTAATCACTCAGCTAGGAAACAAATGTTTCGCTTTGTATTGATCCTGAAGATTTATTACGAATGTCGTATTAACAGAAGCCCATCACAAATTCATGTACTCAGCCAGATGAATCCAATCGACGCACTTTAATTATAAGTAACTAATTCTACGGATCGGAGTTCTTCTTGAGAAAGTTAAAGTCATTAAATTTGTTTAGAAAATATCCCACCTTCTGAAATGAAAGTTCATTACCGTGTTCACAAGAGACCACCACTGGGTCCTATCCTGTTTGAATGAATGAAGTTCATAACTGATATCGTATTATTTCTAGCCGGAAAGGCGTATGAAAATGTTTGGATAATCGGGGATATGTGGACTGACAATATAAAATTGTTGAATATATGTCATGCGAGAAGGTCGTAATACTGGTACTGTTTTACACAGAGACAAAGACACTTATATTTGGGCGTATGAACACTAATAATGCACATTTGTTGAACCAAATAACCACAAGTATTTATTCGCTTGTAAATCAACCACTTTGTTTATACGTCAATCTTGCATGATGTCTTGATATGCATTTTAAAACTATCACAGAATCAACAAGCATGTATTCCGACTAGCCTATTCCTTTGAATTCTCTAAGAAAATTTGGAATAAATTTCTCATCTGTCCCATTCATGCTATGTCATTGACAAGTCTGAAAGTAAATACGAAATCAGTGTAAAATAACGCGTAATGCATTAATACGGCAGCAGGACCAAGGTCGTTTCCTTAAATCCATATCCTTAATTTTTTATTTTATTATTTATTATGATGTTTCCTGTTAATGGAGGCATCAAGGACCTACGGAATGTCGGTAAACTTCTACCATACTACACGGTGCAACAACACAGAAGACAACCATATTTGTGTTCTGTTTTCGATACGGACCGAATTCTTAAATACAATTTGACGATATTTGGCTTCAGGCGGGTTAAACACATAATACTGCTACTGCAAAACCGCTCCCTTCTCCTTTGAGAAATCAATACGGAGCTAAATGGACGTCCTTGTGAAACCGTAAGTCTAGTATAATGGGTGTCACATCGCGCTGTCACGTTCATACAGGCCGAAAACAGAGGGTGTTGATGGCTTGAGAACTAGTATAGTTCTGGCTGATCCCATATCGTGGCGAATAGTACTCGAAAGACGAGGGAAGGAATGAAGTCCATTGCATAAAGCAAAGGCTCTCAAATTGCGTTATTCAGAAATTGGTTCCACGTAACAGTGTTTTACGAATAGCAGTCGGTAATGAGATACTGTTCTGTTGGTAATATGACTAGTAACATTTAAATAGTAGAAGTAACATTTGTGAGAAACGTCAAATGATATACAATAATAAGCCAGTTAAAATTAATACCCTACAGAGATGGTACGAATTTATAAAAAAAATAAAGTAGAACGGTTACTAAGTTATTCGATCGATCTAAATATAATTTTAATAATGGGTGCCCAAAGGTTGCTTTAAAGCAAATTAAATAAAGCATACAGGCACCAAAATAAAAAATGATAATATTATTTGTTAGGTTATCACGGCGGAAGGTATGAAGATGATAAAAAAGTGAACTACTTAACTGTTTGAAAAAGTTAGATAACTTGCCATTTATTCTTAGGGAAAATAATTAAGTGTAAATTAAACAGTGTGGTTTGTAGCATATTATTTTTCTGTTTTTCTTGAAAGGGAGTTTGTGGACTCATATAACTTATTAAATGACCGATGAATTTTTGTTTAATAATACCAAACGCAAGAACTTAGTAAGGAGTATGTCTCCTGCCAGTAATGATAGATAGATTAAGAGAGATTTGTATACGCAACAGATGATCGTAAGTCCGGCGAGAAAAGTAGATTTTTCAAAGAACAGGATTGTGTACTCAGCGTTGAAATGTACCTTCACACCCTCAATAATACTTTATATATAACGGAGCTGATATTTTAATAGGTGTGGATACTACTGTTTCGTGTCTCTGCTCACATTTACCCAAGGACGTGAAAGAATGGAATCAAAACAAATATTATTACTTCTGAGCATTTAAAAGTTCGTAGGAAAAATGTTCTTTTTGATGCCAACTCTTAGTTTACATATCATTCTTAATTTCTCTGTAACTGTAAAACCACGAGCTATGAGCAGATCTAATTGTTACGGGAACTGTGTTTCTATATCCTCTGTCCCCAGTTCCCATTGTTTTCAGATCTATTTTAGAATCGCTAATTTCTCTGTCTCTCGACAATTGAAACTGCATTTGTAAAGGAGAAAGTTTCACATTCTGTGCATGGGGCAGTGTCATTTTTTTTTACAGAGGTCAATTGAATTAAGGTATCAGACAATAAAGTTGCTGATGTGGAACAATTGTCATCAATTTAAAGCGCGCTAATCAACGTTATGATTTTGAAATCTAATTTTAATTACGTTACTGAAAATCCGATAGGACTGAAATTATGTTATAACCCGGACTAATTCTAAGAATGTTAGCTACTAGAAATAGTCTGTATTTATAAGCAACGCGTGAACCTAGTTTTAGAAACGTGACAATTTTTAGTTTAACGTTGCTTTGGATATTTTACAAAGAATACAGAGCTGTAACTCGATTAGGAGACTTTCCCAGATCCATGTTTATGCTTTATAATTTTACAGTTTCAGTTACGTCCTACATATGTATATATATATATATAACGTATCTATATGCTTATTTTAATCTGTAATGGCCGAATTCCTGTATATTGGTCTCAAATTGAACAGTGACAAGCATTTCCTGAAGTAATCTTATATGAATTTTATGTTCAACTTCCTTGTTGCTTATTTACGCTGTTTGCTTATATTTACAATTCTAAACGGTTGAATACGATATTCTCTGTCAATTGCAAATTGTCACGGTCGCATCTATAAAGCAGTTATCAACATTTGGAGGCTCGTGTAAAAGAAACTAACTCCGCGGGAACCTAATCGTTCAGGAGAAGCAGATAGGCGTTTAGTTTACCAAGAAATTCTGCGCCTTTTATGAAAACAAAAAGTTCTTTATTGTATTCATAAGATCTCGTCAATAGAATGTTCTAAACCGTATAAATAAAGTCACGTTTCTTTAAAATATACTTTAAAGTCATCCTCATATTTTATATCTTTCAAGTGGTATTGTTTCTTCAGGTTTCAAACTAAAATTTTATATGTATTTCCAATCCCATCCGTACTTGCTGCATACCCCGAAGATTGTATCTACAGTATAAAGAAACGTCTGTTTTAAAATTAATCGCTGAAGTTTTTAATAACAATTTGTAAAAAAATAAAGTTTGTCCCACTATACGCCATGTAGGCGTTTGGGGTGAGTGGAGGTATAGCTCCTCTCTTCCTTGACCTCGGCACTAGATGGGGGTGAGTGGTCAGCATCACGCCCCGGCCGGCTTTACCCCCGGGAAAGGACCCCGGTACCCATTGTAGAGGAGGCTGGGTGGGCCCCAGAGCCGGTCTGGACGCAGAGGCTAGAGGAAAAATCCTCTGCCCCCGTCGGGGATCGAACCCCGGTCGTCCAGCCCGTAGCTAGTCACTATACTAACTGAGCTATCCCGGCTCATTAATAAAAATTTGTAGTTACTGTTATTAAAACATAAACACAATACAAAATTAGAGTTTAAATGCATCACTGCAATGACGTTCGATACCGAAAGCAAAACTAATGCTGCTTCACATATCACGTCAAAAAAGTTGTAGAGCTTCAACTTTAACACTATCAAACTTATTTCTACTGATATGACTCATTTTCATCTTTTATGTAAGCACAAACTCAGCTTCAGTCTCTCCTCAGGTTCTAAGCACGGCACAATTTTTTATACTTTTCGGACTTCATCTAAAAGTCAAATCCGTGGCACTAGAATGAATTCATCTCCATAGAAATAGGAAGTGCTTGGTCGTACTGAAGCCAAAATGTACATCGTAATGCTGTTTCTCATGCATCCCCGGAGCCTAGTCAGTTTTTTGTTCTTTTTGTAATTTCAATTTCTATTCAGCCATTATCTTCTCTCTTTCTCCGCGTTTCTTCTTCGTCTTGTGACATATGTCTTCCTTTTTTTATAATTTGCCTTTATTGCCTTTTATATAATCTAATACCTTTAGCTAAGTAAATTCTCTTTTTACTCTTTCCTTTTTCGTATTTTGAATTCATGTTTTCCGCATTCTCTTATGTTATATCCACGTCGGGCGTCACACAGACTTATACCTTTTTATTATTATATGCTTACTTTGGCATGTAAATTCTAATTTTATCAAACTAATCGTTAGTCGAGAATGACAGCAGAATTCTGTGACTGCACAGCGTTTCACAGATCCGCATTCAGTCACACCTGTGGATAATTGCCAAGCTCCTCTAGGTTTACCTAATTTCACCCACTCAATTCTGTGGATGGTGTTTTAAAAACAAACGACTGCTTCGTCGTTTTGCAATTCATATTTTATTAACAGTAGCGCCTGATCCACTACGCAGCTTTCAACGTTAGGTGACGAAAGTTTAATTAAATACACGGTATGACTGGTGCACCAAGATTCCCTCTCGGTTACAGTTGCTCGCTTGACATTACATGTAAATTTTCGTATAGTAGGATTTATGTTCATTTGCTAAGAACTGCAGGCTTACTTTAAGGTACAGACTTTAGGTTAGGTTAGTTTAGGTTAGGTTAAGTTAGGTTAGGTTAGGTTAGATTAGTTTACAGTTGCTCGCTTGACATTACATGTAAATTCTCGTATAGTAGGATTTATGTTCATTTGCTAAGAACTGCAGGCTTACTTTAAGGTACAGACTTTAGGTTAGGTTAGTTTAGGTTAGGTTAGTTTAGGTTAGGTTAAGTTAGGTTAGGTTAGGTTAGATTAGTTTAGTGTAGGTTAGGTTAGGTTTGGTTTCTCATTGAGAACGCGTATTTTTTTGCTAAAATATGTATAATGTGAGGACATATCAGTACCTCCTTTACTACTGATAGCTTATACCGACAGCTACGCTGATTCATGCCACACTTAGTCACACAATTCATAATAATTAATATTTAAATGAGGTATAAATGTTATATATACCGAATTATATTATCTTTCGTGTTTACAATCACCTGTTTAATACCAAAGTAAGTTATTGTTTAACATGTTTATGCATTTTTTTGAATAGCAGAACGGAAGTCAGATGCCAGTGCTAATTTTCGCTACGTTGGAGACACAAATGTGTTGTTGAAAAGCTTTTTACACTGCCCAAGAGTCACATATGACTTATTTTTAAGGCTGGAACATAGACGCAATCTTCTCAATACTGAAAACTGGGTGTAATCCCGTGTGACGACGTGACATTTGTGGTCGATGAAGTGCATTGATGCAGGTTTTTTTACCGAGTTCTTAGGTTTTCTTCCACTAATCACCATTGTACCACTGTTCCGTACTCATCTATCACCGCCCCACGAGGTATGTGACAGCCCTGACCAAGCAGCACATTTTCATGTCCTCAGTTCCAACTTAGGGGCTTCATCTCTGACCGAGCACTTGGCTGGAATCCGATTAAAGGCATTTTATTAAGCGCATCGAGAAACATTCAAATGCGTTTTGTTTAGTTCCACGAAATCTGTGTTTTAATCATACACAGTTATTTATTCGATGAATCGCCTCTGAAAAGGTTGATAAATGTGAAATTTGGTGTAGCCTGTATTTGACTGATACGAACCGATAAACCGCTGTCAGTGCAGACCTTCAATAACTAAATTTCGGAGAAATTCCTATAATAATTTGTGA
This sequence comes from Zootermopsis nevadensis, assembly GCF_977971745.1. Lineage (NCBI taxonomy): Eukaryota > Metazoa > Arthropoda > Insecta > Blattodea > Termopsidae > Zootermopsis > Zootermopsis nevadensis. The sequence continues at coordinate 4,796,564 of NW_028259143.1, forward strand.
ATTGTAGCCTGCGAACCGACATGTGTTTCCTCCGGGTGATGCGCCTTTATGAAAAGAACGTTTAAATATAACTTCGAGTCTTTCAAGAGATGGCTGTCAGAAGTAGTGAAAATAATTATGGGCTTTGAGCATTCTTCTGTAAACTTTGTTTCAGCGAAAACGGAAACAGAGACCTCTTTTATTTTCCGTAATATTATTTTTGTTTTTCTGACCCTTTTGTGGAATATTTTGATTATTTTTCCTTGTATTTTGACTTTGCTTTCTTGTTTTTCTTGTTTTTTATTTTTTTATTTTTAAATTTCTGTGGTTGGTTAAAATTTTCTCAAGTATTTATACTTTTTCTTCCTTTTTGCTTACTTTGCATTTGTTTTTTATTTTAGTTTTTTTCCTTTCGGAGAATACAATTTTGTTTTAATTTTCCGGCAATATTAACTACACGTACGCAGTGAAATACACAGAATTCTGCTAGTCAGGACACATTTTAAAGTAAAAGAGTATTTATTTATGTTCTTGTAAAGAAATTTTTAAGGTCAGGTAAAAAAAAAAAATTAAATGAAAATTTATATGGAAACATGTCCATACTTTTTTCATTGTAATCGTGTCCTTTATTTTTCACACATTTATATAAATGCACAAATTTGTGTGTCAATATGTAATCGTGTATTTTAACTGACAAGAGTAGAACAGTCCAGTTCAAATGAAGAACTGAAGTTTAGCATAAAATTTAGTGTCCGTCAGTGGGAAACGACATGTAATGAATGCCTTATTTTAGGTAGTATTTAAAAAAAATTGAATAAATCGCAAATAGTTTCTAGCAAATCGTGATATTTAAAGTTCTCGCGTCGTCAAGTGTGAAGGTGGATGTCTTCTGGGATGTTGCACTGACCGACGTTTCATAGGGGCTTATTGCCTCCATAATGAGTTCCATGAATTGTGATGGTTTAGCCTAGAGTCGTCTGTCTGAGGATAAGGACCAGTGTCGCGGGGCTCTTGTAAACACACAAACAAGAACTTTATGGTTTCCTAAAAGTCAGGAATTACATTACCAGCTAAACGACTATGAGCTTTCCAGGGAGGATTAATTTTAATAGAGTTATATATCGTGTGTTAGGCACAGTTAATTCGAAGAATCTGCAGTCCGGATTGGATCTATCCCTTGAGCGGTGGAAGTAGAGAGATTACAGTGCATCTCGTTGGGGAAGTTTAAGCGTTTCCTAGCCTGCGTATGACTACTCAAGAGTAATGCTTAAGAGTGAGAAGAGGTGTATCCCCAAAGCCCCCACATTCCTTCGTGGTATAATGTTATACACAGGAATGGTTTTTTCTTTTATGGTGTCATATAGAAACCCCGGTAGACACATGTTCATATACGACTGCATTTGCCTGAGAGCGCTCCGCAAGCCGTTAGAGTGAGGGCCTTCTTCCATTTCCTCTGACATATTTTGGTTTATTCCATATACTACATTTACAGTCTGCTATTATCGTTACTCGAAGTGACAGTGAAACGAAGTTGCATTACAGACATTCAGTCCACGTCACGCATTGGGTTTAGATGTAACCTCTTAAAAGTAATCGGTGAAGTAGAGAGCAGAAGATCTCTGCAGCTAAGTTTGTAACCCTGTAGACAGCAGATTCGAGTATCGCTGAGGTCATTATTGATTTAAAATGCTATTCACGTTCTTTAGCCTTTCATATCAATTATAATTAAGGGAAATGATCTAGCTTGGTTATCTGTTTTTTTGTATTTCTTTAACGATGTACATTTATATTAGTGTTCCCTAGGTGGATTATTTGTTTTTATTTATATTTCTTCATTTTTTGCTCTGTGTAAATATTGTTTCTATTTTGGGTTTGCCTGTACTTGGCAATTATATTTAATACTGTACATGTATAAGTTTAGTTAATCCGTTTGTGTAATATTATCCATTATTATTTCACTATTATTGTATATATTATCAGTGTTTGCCTGTTATTGGCTTCTTGCTGTTGGCAAACACGTAAATAAATTAATTGAATTGAATTAATTGAATTGAATTAAATTGAGGGAGAGAAGTTGTTGTCTATATAAGCGCTGTATCTTGATGGCGGTTGAGACGTAGACCTATTCGCGATTTATATTAGTTTTATTATAAGAACTAATAATTTCTGTTCGTTAGTCGCCAAACTGATATGTTTAAATTGTTGTATTAATTATTATAACAATTTTGAAACAAGGAAATAGAAGTTTGAATTTAAAATTCCTTTCCGTGGGCTTTTGTTGTAGATAAATGAACCCTAAAATGAATAGGCGTATTGAAAAGGCTTTAGAATTTTGCCATGCAGTTAATAGTGTGATACGAAATAAGGATACAAATACTGTTTTGTACAAATTGCAACTTTGACGTGTGGAACATATTCTTAGCCCACAACTTAAGTAACTGCATCCTATCCTTTATTCGCTGTGAAGTCATGATCAGAGCAAGTGCGCAGCGTAGGGTGAAAGTGTGTTTGCTGAGCACTGTATGTGAAAGCCCTTGCCTCATTCATTTCAGATAAAACCACCAGAGGTCTTATGACATGTATATGTAAGGTCAACATACAAGTTGATCAACTCCAGCTCTGCAGGGACTCTGTCCACTAATCCAGGCAGAGGCAAACAAAGGATTCTGACCGGTCTGCGAGTCGGAATTCGATACGTCTATTTGAAAATGTATTACAGGCCTTCTCATGAAACCTTCTACTCTCTAATCTCAGCATAATTGTAAAAGTTTGTAAGGAAATTTTTTTATTTGGATTTTCTTGTTATAGATTGAACCTTTTCTCTATAATGACATATTGATGTTGAAGTCAACAGTAAAATTATAAAATTTGTAGCTTAGATGCGTCATGTTTTGTGTTGAACTAAGTATGTATTTATTATTCCAGTCTATACACAAACTTAATTTTAAAATGTTGTTGTTAAAATTATAGCGCTTTTCATCGTATTACGATGTTACATTTATTCGGCGCTTATTATTAACGACATGTTTCGATGCTATTATTGCATCATCTTCAGGTTTTTATCGTCATTTATATCTTTAAAACTATTATATATTTCAAATGCAACTATTTATTTGATTCACTGATTTGTTTTGTAGATTTTCTTTTGTAGGTTTTAAGTCTTCGTAATGTTCTGCATGTCTATAGTCAGATGTTCATTTTTAAATTTGTGATGTGTGGTGTGTCCTACATCTGCTATCGGGTGATGACAATTTGTGACATTACGAAGACTGAAAAACCTACAAAAGAAAATCTACAAAACAAATCAATAAATCAATAAATGGTTGCATTGAAATATATAATAGTTTTAAAGATATAAATGACGATAAAAACCTGAAGATGATGCAATAATAGCATCGAAACATGTCGTTAATAATAAGCGCCGAATAAATGTAACATCGTAATACGATGAAAAGCGCTATAATTTTAACAACGACATTTTAAATTAAGTTTGTGTATAGACTGGAATAATAAATACATACTAAAATTATAAAAGTTTTTTATATAAAGGTGCGTTATTAAACTTACGTGTGTCACTGGCCCCTATTCGTAACAAGCAGTTTCTTCAAACACGTGTATCTTTTTTGTTAAAGTGGTGCCTATTTTCAATAGTTGCTCTACACAAAGAAAGTTAGCGACCCCTGGTGAAGGATTTTAGGAACACGAAGAGAAGTAGGAACATTAAGAATTTATTTTACTGTTTTACTTTTGAACGGTAGAGTCACCCAGTCTACGGAGTAGAGCCTTTTTGGAATGCAGGTAAGGAAGTATACAATTAACATTTTATTTATTTCCTGTTTTCAGATTCCAAAACAAGCAAAATTACTACTATCGGGACAATGCCGCCTTTCAGCATCTATCCGTTCTGTTCGTCGTTTTCTGAGGTAAGTAGGTCGATGGATATACAAGTTTTGTGTTTTAAAAGTACAACAGACGTTTTTTTTATATTGTATTTAATTTGAATTGTAATATACAGGTTGTCCGTAAGTTATGTTCCACAATACGAGATTTGGGATCTATAAGATAAAATATTGAATGCAGTTCTTACGTTTAGGTACAAATATTTCCCGTCCGACGGGAAGTTTGTGAATTATACGAGGGATGATGTGGTCAGATACGATCTGAAATAAAACGCAGGATAAGTGCTGTCGAAATTTACAAGTATATTATAAAAATATTACACGTGTGTGTACGAAAACACGATAACTCTTAAATAAAATAAATGAACTTCTATTTTCTTACATTCGGGGATACATTTTTTCTAACTGTGCCAAAAGAAATGTTTGTACGTAATTTCAGGTTTAATCTTAATGTTAAACATTTTATTTAACAGAACAACGCCATTTTGTGTTACCCATAATGACAACGGATATTTTTACCACATAATCTGTATTATGGAAAAGCCACTAACTAACATTTTTATCAGATGAAGGTGAAGTAATCCGTCATAAAACTGGGTTTTCTCAGAAACAAGTGTAGATGTCACCAACTAATTAATATCTTGACCTTCTATTATAAAAACTGAGTTTGACGTTTCATGAGTGCTGTTTTAACGGAGGTACGAGAGTGAGTTTAAATTCGGTATTCTGGATACCTTTGAAATGCAGTTATTGTCGTTTTTAAGTGGCAGTCACTGAGCTTGTTTGGATTATACTGTAGGTCTGTGTTTCACAGTGTGGCACGCGTGCCACAAGCGGTGCGCGAAAGGATTTAAAATGACAAGCTAGAAGAAATTGTTCAAGAGTTGTTTCTGCTGTCAGAAGAATTCTAATATAAAAAAGTAATAAATTAGTTAATACTGATAAATCCCGTAAGTTTGTATACATTTTTAGATTATCTCATGGAACTTTTAGTTTGCACGTAAAGCTTGATAATACTGTAATTCTACCGCTCCAGAGTTAATTGGTTCTGATGTGATTGAGAGACGGTGTTCGCAGATAAGACAACTTTACAGGAAGGCGTATGCAAATGTTTTAGGAAACGTCGGTCTGTGGGAATAATGTAGGTGAATTGAAACGTAGTTCACCAGCGCACACTTGATATTTAATTACATATATAATGTTACAGAAACAAAACACACATTTAATTAATTTCAGAGTTTAATATGACAATAATTTATAAGAGGACCTCGACTAATAGTTCCAAATGAAAACTTGATTTAATAGTTTCGATTAATTTTCCAGGTATGTAGATTTCCAACGCGTGTTTGTAATCACTGTCATGATGCTTATTTTTATGAAAACCTGAACGGCCGATCTGACACTTTTTATTCTGTACGAGTTCTGTCATTAATTTTGATGATGTATAAAGTGAGGTACCGCCACGGTGGTCTAGCGGTCAGAACACTAGCCTTGTAAGCCTGGGGTCCCGGGTTCAATTCCCGGTGGTGCTCAAATTTATAACTTGTGTTGGGCAAGGCCGTGGTCTAGGCAACACGGCGTTTTCCTCCGTGGCATCCCAACAATTACTCCATTCACACACAGAAGAAGGCAATGGCAAACCACTTCTGGATCATCTGCCAAGAACGTATATGAACAGGTCCCAGTCCGAGAAAAGGATGGAAGGATCCTGTTCATATGGACCTGTCGTCAGACAGAACACTAAATAATAAAAAAAAAAATAAAGTGAGGTAAGGGTCGATCAGAAGCTCATTCCGCAGGAAGTCTCATTTCATTGCAGCAATAACAATAACGAGTTGCAAAGATGGCTGTCTTTGAGCTATAGAGCTGTGTAGTCTGGTAGAAACTTCTACCAAAAGACAGCAGTCTTAGTACTTACAGCCGCAAGAACCTAAAATCTTACTTAATAAAGAGTTAAATTAAACATAACCTTGTACTAATGTTGCCACCGCGTATGGTTAACCCGTAGGTCATTTCATCGTCACGTGACACCTGTGTAAATCTAAATTTATAGACAGTATTTTTGTTCTGTACCAACGAATATCATATTTTATTTGCAAAATAAATCAAATCAGATTGTTTGAAATCATCTAAAAAGATTGAATTGGTCCATAGACGCACTATACTCTTTTTCTTTGGATAAAGAGAATCACTTAGTTTAGGATAACAACTGGTAACTTTTTTTGTGAACACTAAATGAACCTTCGTGTTCCATGAAAGGCGGGGAATTTCTTGCTCCATGATGTAGGTTAGTGGGAGTCAGTGGCGGATCGCGAGTCTGAACTATGGTAGTGTTGCGCAAGTTGGAAGAATAAGAATAGTTTCTCAACACATAACAACATAAATAAATGAAAAGTAAATTTACATCGGGAGAAAACCAAAACGTGCTCGACGATGTTTTAGCTATTTGTAAGTCCGGAAGAGGGCGGCCGTGATTTTTTACATCACTTTTCACTCAAAGACAATTTAGGATAAGTAATTTGCCGTAACTATGATACACTTCCTTGGCTCATTATCATTATTAGAACAAAATATAGTCAGCACTCAGAATTACTGAACACTCATTAACAATAACCACGAAACAGTTTGTGATACGGAAACCAGTCTAAAACACGTGGTACCGGGCAAGGGTGTTTATTATAAGGAGGTTGCGGGTACTACAGCTCCGATACGCGCTGTGCCAGTGAATTGCCCCTCAATCCACCTCGCACCGCGCTCATCATTTGACCGGCTAACCGCGCTGAAATCCTTGCAGCCGGATGATAGCCCCGTTCTGCGTCGCACTCGTTGACCGTGGATTTACTGTCAGTTCAGCCGATTAGTGGATAATGACAACGTAAGGGACAATATTAAAATAATGATATAGAGGAAATAAATTGTTACAAATTATATAAACACAAAAAATAAATTTTTCAAATTTTAAAAAGATTATAGGGTGTGCTGCAGCTCTTATGGACAGGCCGCCACTGCTGAGATTACCCAAAGACTTTATTACAGAGAAAAAACGCTTTACGTTAATGTAAAGATCTTCGCGTTGGACTTTGAAAGAGTTATCATCATTTGACACACTGAAAACGCATTTCTGAAAATTTCGGTATATCTTGTTTAAAATTTCCAGCGGGCGTTTGATCGCACATGCCCGCTGTCTGTTTGTCTGCTACTCGTGCCTCCATACGATGTGATATGTGGGTGAATGATGGGACAGGCCATGAATAATTCTGCCCTGGTTCAATACATTACCAGACAGAGTGGCGTACTGGTATAGAACCTACTTGCTGCTAGGACAGATACCCATCTGCCTGTCAGTAGCAGCTTAGTCTCAGTGGCGGTTGTACCACAGGACTCTAGTGTCCATTAATGTACGGAAAGACGTTGCAGACATATGAAGCACACAGCCATTCATCCCTCAAGTTCTGTTGTTGTGTTGAGACTCTGTTCTACTCATATCACCAACAGTTATTCCTGATTTAATCCTTTTAAGTGATGTAGCACAAAGATAACCCTTCGAAAACCAGGGCGACTTTCTAATATTTTAAACACCATTAACGAACAAAATTTAATTATTTACAAAATTATGAACCCTAATAATTTGGTTTACTCATGGATTTAATATTGTGGTGACACCGTACAGTTTTTCTGGGTGTTTACCGATGATTCGGTGGAGTGTATTGCCTCCATATTCACTTCCAATTTGAAGATGGAGGTAGTACGTTTCTCAAGAACTCTGATAACCCCCTGCCAGACTTCACGGCGTTGAAACTCAGAAGGCCGCAGTTGACTTCGCCGCCTTGAGAACCTCAAATCTCAGAGTAAAATTTGAATGTGCTACAGTGTTTCTACGACTGTGTAGTTGATATGTGATATTCTCTGGGAAACTGAAGTCGGTTGTGTCACCTTTAAAAGGTGTGTTCTGAATCCTGCGATGCGTCTTTTACGTTATCTTCGCCCGCCTGCAAGCACGCATTAAATAACTCGAGAACGGATACATCGATTTTGATTAAATTTTATATTGGATAATTTTATAAAAAAAACTTATCAAACCATTTCAGTTTTCATTTAGATTTTAGCGAACCTCTTATATGAGAATATAAATTCGTTTTTGAAGCCTACTTTGTTTAGAAACATATTTTTTTGTAACATATATAATTTAATTGTCTGTATCTTGTTAACCCACTGTTGCACCGCAAAGAATTTATCATTTCAAGATTTAAATTGTTCGGATTTTAATGCAACAAATAAAAATGTATAATTTGTTCTCGTTTGCTTCCGATGATTCTAGTGCTACTGTCCCACAATACTCTTACTTAAATCTGTAAAGTAAATTACTTTTCGCGAAACCCTCTCCTCTTGAGTGATGAAAAAGTCAGGCTTCTGCAGTTGCTGGTACGAAGTAGGTACTATTGACTAAGGTCATTGACAAGTGTGAAGTTAGGGCGGCATAGACAAAGGTCATATTACTGTTATAAATGGGTAGAATAATATATAATTCAACTGCTCTGGAAATTCTGCCGTGAAAAATAGATTAATAAGTTTGTCGATCTGTGAATTCAGTATATCAAATCTAAAACTTCTTGACGATGGTGAAGAGTCAATTGAATAAAAATTTTCTTGGATATTATCCATCGTTTAGTAAATATAAAACGTAAAGAGCTCTATCTAGTGGGTCCAACTGTGTAGGAACCTGAAGACGGAGATAGAGTCCCATCTCCGAAACGTCGTTTTACGTTTTATATTTACTGGACGATGGATAATATCCAAGAAAATTTTTATTCAATTGTGAATTCAGTCTTTCATTTCCAACTCTTGATGAATTCTGCCACAGTTTTGTCAATATTCCTGTCTGATCATTAGTAGTTTTTAAACTTTCTAGTAGAGATTATAAACTCGAGGGAGTCAGACTCGGGTACCGATGGCTAAGCTACATGCATCTACGAGTGCCCAACATGTGCAGTTTTAACAGCTTGTGTCTAGTTTTTGAAGAATGACCCAAGAGTAGGTCTCGAACACTGTGCAGATATGAGACGACTAGAATTTTACAATTCTTTTCACGTATCATTCTGTCGTTTGGAAGCCGCACGTTCTCCAAAGTATAACGTTTCCTTATATTCACCCAATCTTACTGAGATCCCACCTTCACTAGAATATAGAACAGAGATCAATATGTTAAGTCAATTTCTTGGATGTACATATAAACAGATACGTTTTGTATTATTCATTTGGAAAATATGTTGATTCTATGCATTTTCGTATTTATATGAGTAATTTGGGTGTGGGGGTATAGACTGGATAAGACTCGATATTTTGAGTGGATTTTTTATGAGCTCGGTAATGGACCATAAAACGAGGTATTTCTTGATCATCTGACTGGAAGCTTCTAAAAGAGTATCCTGTCTCATGGAAATAGTAAGTGAAGGAATTGGTAATATTTCCCCCACGTATTACACACACTTCTCGTCGTTATATGCAGTCACCCTAAATATACTACACGTATCGTTAAGTAATACATCTCCATGTTTTCTTTATTCCAGTGTTGTGTTAATCTTTATTAGATCCAAATGATAGGCTGTTCTCCTTGAGAACATGTTTTGTATTTCCGTAAAGTTTTTGTAATATTTTACCTTTGTATATGTGTGTATGGCGATTGAGGCAACTTCATGAGTACATTCGTAAATCCAGTGACTTCCGGTAAATAAAGCCCTTATAATATGGGTCAGATTCGAAACTGAAGGCGTCACAGTAGTTTGGAAACAAAGACTTAAATGTGATGAATTCTAATGAAAAAATTGCACAGTTACTTAAATATACGGAACAGAAGTAAAATGTTATTTTAGTAATAAAACATTTTAGAGAAACTGTTGAGAGTATCTACCTGAGCCGTGAATGCACATTTGAGCATGGCGTATTATTGCGCAGTACGTTGCAGTTTTCCGTTAAAGAGGTTGGCAACACTGTGCATAGTGGCAGAGTGCTGTCTGATACTGTATAGGTTTGTATCTTGTTTCATTAATACATACTACTTCAGTTTTACTTAAAAAATTATTTAAAATAAAAAGTTTTCTGGATGTTTTCTATCGTTTAATAAAAATCATAAAATTTCACGACGTTTCGGAGATAGAGTCCCATCTTCGAAACGTCGTGTAATTATATGATTTCATTAGACGATGGAAAACATCCAGAAAACTTTTTATTTTAAAAACTCACCATCGTCACAAAGTTTTAGATTTGAGTTAAAAATTATTGGTAAATGTTCACATTAAACCCCTTAGCGTGCGTGTTTACCCTACTTTTAAATTACTATGACTTCTTAACATTTCGAAATGAGGAGCTCTTGTTCTCAGAATCGTTTGATTAATGTAACTACGTAGCTCAGTGCACTGATCTCGAATAGGAGTAGATAAATCGAATCGCAAATGCACAAGAAGCTTTTTTTTAAATTCAGTTAAGGGTATGAGCTCTTAAGATGTTCAATCGATACTTATGTTAACTACTTTGCCTTTCTTCTCTTGAACACACATAACAGTTACATAACGTTAGCTTGAAACATCCTTTTACAAACTAATTAAAACGAAAACTTTATCAGTTCAAATTTACCACGAAGTATTTTAAACTATTAATACAAGGTATGTTACTTACACCTTTCACACCCCTTTATTGAGTTGTCAAAAGCCTCAAGGCGCTTTATAATATTACATAAGTTTCGCTTCTATTTCACAGTGGTTGAACGTGATAACTTGTTACGGTAATATGTTCTATGAAATATTAAAATGTGTAAAAAAAAGCGAAATGTATGCAGGGGTTAAAACTTGTTTGTTGAAATAACACTATTGTTTAGTGTCAATGTTTAAAGTCTCAGGTTGTGACCTATTCCAATGCACTATCAGCTATGTTGCTTAGTGATGGACTGTTGGCTGGATGTCCGAGGTTTAATTCCCGGTGGGCTAGGATTTTACTATTCGCTACAAAGTCCAGGTCGGCTTTAGAGCTAACTCAGTTTCCTGTCTAACACGTTTCCGAGTTTTTACCAGATTTAAACAGGCTGAGGCGTAAAAATCATTCATCTTCAAGGAATGCCGAATTTAAAAATGCTTAAAGCAGTATATCCACTTTACTATACATCTGTATGGTGTGCTGCTTACTTCAGGACCAGGGGAATTTTACATTTACCTTTGCCCTATTTTAAGTTGCTGTATTTGATATTACATAATTTTCAATCAAGGCTTGCTAACATAGTGAAATCCGTAGCGATTGAGAATCATCTGTGCTGTACACTTTCTGTACACGATTGTCCGACGAGAAAAGCATGAACACAGTTTGTCTGCGAGACGTGTTTTCGCTCCCTCGATTCCTTCCTGTCACGTGTTTCTTGTCCCGTGGGATACGCTTTCAGATTAGGTACACGTGCCAATGATTTAGCATCCTCGTTCTACGTCTCAATGACTGTAGGTTGTATGGTTTCTCTGGGAAAGCACTAAGATTTTAGGGGTGTAAAATTTGTCAGTTCTATAGTAATAATTGTTTACATTCTTACTTACTATTTAGACTGACAAAGTAAATATTGAAATGGACATTTTTACATTATTATCTCTGAGAATATAATAATATATGTATTTATGTATGGTTAACAAACTTCGCGGTCTGCTTCCTCCTTGGGAGGTTTTAGGTTCATATCTTTGCCAGGAGACTAGCCATCAAGATTTTCGTGATTTAATCAGTCTGTGCAGGTGAATGCCTTGATATTACCATAAGTTAGTCCGCTATAGCTTCCTTCCGTAGCCTTTCCTGCTTGTAATTTATTAAACACGCTGTCAATCGAATTTATATAGCTAGAGCTAGGGGGCAACGTTTTTAGATTTGGCTATTTCTCAACCTTCATATAATAGCTGTTATTTAATGGCATATTTTGTAACTTAATTTAGTTTCGAGTTTATTTGTATTTATAGGGATCGAAAAAGAATTTTTTTTAAATATTAAATTTGTGAATGAAATCGTGGACAGAATGGTACCCAAAAGAAATATGGTTTTCTTCTCAGAATATTATCTAAGCCCGAAAGAAGAGTAATTATAAAAAGGATAGTGGGGCTTGAGAGCGAGTATCTTCTAGCCCTGAGTCGGTTTATTGTTTGGTTTACCCGACGGCGTAGCCAGCGTTCTCGTTATTCTCTTTCCAGTGTAATGGATTGCTCGTAGAGGCACTGGGGGATTTATCTCCCTTTCCTCTCACTTTTCTTCAAAATTCCTACCCTTTATAGTGACGTTATCTTCAGTTCCTTTTATTTGGTATTTTATCGTCCTTTGTCTTAAGTCTTGTATCCTACTTGTCTTCTAGTTCTCTCTGAAGGCTTTAATTAGCTCATTAGTGATTGCAGGATTACGTTTCGCCACAGTTTCCGTATGTTGGCGATTTTTTAAATTCAATAAAATATAGTAACTTAGATAATTAATATGGTGGTGTAACAGAGTTCTCTGTTAAGTAATCCCAAAAAAAAATAACTGAGATAAATGAATAATTAAATTAATGAAATGGTGAATGAATATGTATGTCGGAATAGTTACTGAGCTGGAAACAAGTACACTTAATTATGTAAAGTAATAAGCGAGATATAACAGAATAAGAATGGACGGCCGTATGTATATGTGTTAAGTATGCGGAGGGTCAGAACTCTGGAAAAAGTGTTCTGAGTTCGATTACCGCTGAGGGCGTTTTCCGTAGCTCGGGAACTAAGCACGGTGGTAGAATAGCACCCGGATCAAGGCCATTTGTTTTTAAAATGGTATTGTGGAAATAACACCAATAATTGTCCTGGGTTAGAGTTCTGACAAAGTTTTATGCATCTTCAAAATTAAGCAGAAGAGAAGAACGTCGCTAAAACGTACGTTTTCTGATTTTCGTGGGTCATGTTTAAAATTGGCTAGAAACGATATCCGCCCGTCGTACCACACCGGAAACCGGGAAACTTTCTTTTCGCAAGTTGTTCGTATGAAGACCCAAGAAGAATGCTATGGAAATTTCTTTTGTAATAAAATTACCAGGATGCTGTTTGTTTTGTCATTACGTTACACAGCCTACCCGTCCTCATTCGTTTACCCTTTTCCATGTTTTCTGTCAACAGAAGTCTTCGTGTCGCTGTTGGTATTTCGTTAAAATGTCTGCTGTGCTAACATGACGTTTCCCGGAACATGTCTATTTATTTGTCAGCAGCAGGCCAACTTATCGGCACAACTGTACTTTATATTCTGTAAATTTATAATATTAAAATGCATACGAATCTTCAAAATAATTTGTTTTTGTGTTTTTTTCGCATTTAAGAAGCTGAAGCCTATTGCAACGATGTAGCTAAGATTTCGCTTCTCTCTCTAAGGAGCATTATTGCTCTGTCTCTGTGTTATGATTTCTATCTGATTACTTACAATTATCAGTTTGCCTTTTTGTTAACAAAATCAAGAATATATTTTCCTACATCCTTCTGAATTCCCTTTCGGCTTCATCTAAGTAAACTTCGATATTTTAATCTTAACCCCAACAAATATTATCCGTCATGAGATTGAACGAACATTTTTAGAAATCACAGACACAATGTCAAAATCTTCGCTGTTACATCTGGTTAGCTTGGTGTTAATAGCAGAAATGATTCAGATATCAAAGAACGCATTTTTATTACGTTTCTGGTGTACACAAAACAATTTGCTATTAATGAAATAGGAATGTACTTACATTCTTGCCAGATCATTATATAACATTATACAAGAACTTATAAAAACGCTAAATGCAGTTAAATGTTTTATCCGCCAGTGTAAGCATTTTGATAAAAATTCAATACCAGAAATTGTTAATAAAATTTGTAACAATATTGCATATGTAACCTCAATGAAAACATTAATTTAAATGCTAGACTTTAATCGGATTTTATGTTATATAGAAAAGTAGGTCGGAGGCGTAGTTATGAATGACGATACGGTTGCAAAATGTCCGTAGTCATTGGTCAAAATTGGTATAAATAAAACAAGGAATTTAAAACTCAATGTGCATTACAATTAGCGAAAACCGATAGAGATGGTCCTACATAAGTTGTCATACCAGCACGCCTAAATGAGATTGAAGTTCTAACACTGATGTGTGTTGAAATTTTTCTCCGCGTTTGTTTTCTGAATATTACATTTTAATTGGATTAAATTAGTCATAAATAGGCCTGTATTTTTTTTTGTTTAATTATACATTAGTACATCTGGGCTAGCAGACTTAACTCTGTAGCTCATGATAATTTTAGATAATTACTGTTTAGATAATTTACCATAGTAATTTGAAATTATTTAGATTGTTATTATATTTATTATAATCCTTATAAACAGTCTTTTCTATTTTGAGTTCTTTGAAATAAAATGTAAGTAACTTTTGTTACAAGCCTATTTTTATACATAATCTTACTGTTTACGTTGTTTAAAACTTAGAGGCAATATTTATATGTTTTATAAACAAGACTGTGGTTGTTTCATTTAACTGCCACTAAAAATAACATTGAAACAAAAAAGAGAACTCTATTTGTAAACAAGATATGCTGTGTAGCATTGAAAGGATTAATAACACTAAGTGTTGCAGTTAGCCTGCACTGTTTCTCATTATACCCGCCTGTGTTTTCCGGAGTATTATTACAATGAAGGGGAACAAGCCGCTCACGTAATGACTGTACATACATACGGTTTGTAAATAGTGACTGGTTAACATTAGTGACAAAATCCATAGATCAACCTCCGCGAAATGGAAGCTACGCTGCATGAAATGTAGAGTGCAGGACATCTGTATTATAATGAAAGTCATTTTGGTTTGTTTGCGTGCGTTCAAACAGACTATGAGTTGGGGAGGACGTACAAGAGATGGGGCACGGAGAAAATTATGAGGGGGGAATAAGAGACACTTTATTTCGAGGTAGAGAAATATTTTGTTGTAAGGTTTCCAGGATGATGATGAGAAAAAAATGAGAGTGAAGGCTTTAGTGTGGTAAATAGTAGAAGTTTGGGATATTGGGAGGAACTTTTATTTTCTGATTAATGTATGGATAAACGATAATTTTGAAAGACAATTTGGTGGCCTCCATAACGAATGGTTAATTATGACGAATTTAAATGTGGAGGGCTGCAAGATAAGCATACGTCAGCATCTTCGAACGTTGGAACTGTTTCATAATTTGCAGAGGAAAGGCACACAAACCTATGCAGAGATGGACGGACATTCCGGATGCATCCGGCTGATAGCCAACATTCCGGCAGACAAAGAATATGTGAACGCGTTAAGTTTTGAAAGAAATATGGCGGGCTGTATTCACATAGTTGGTTTTTTTAGCAATATTTTGCTTCAGTGAAATAAATTCTTTGTAATGGATATTACATTTAGGATTTGAGACTTTCGCTGCGAGTACAATCAATAAAATCTTCTCGGGAAATCAGCCGCGTTAACTGGTTAACGTAGTAAACCGACGTTTCGGGAACAAAATCTGTCCCCATCTTCAGGGTTCTGATGTGACTGTATCCTCGGAAGCCGGTTTATTACGGTAACCAGTTAACGCGGCTGATTGCCCGAGAATATTTTACGTTACGAAAGAGACATGGCTTATTCACATGAAAGTTTTCAGACAATGTTAAGTGACGTCTGGACTAAGATGAGTTGAAACGTAGAAAGAATACCGAGGTCAGGGGATGCTGAGATATGGTAGGGAGAGGAAATAAATGAGCTGATGACAAGTAAGAGAGGACAAAAGAAAGGAAAAGAGGACGACAGTAACAAATGGAAATTACATCTCCGGAGAAATTAAGAACAACTTGAATTCGATGATGTTTGCTGCATTTCAGTTCAGAATATCTCGTTTTCCATTCTGTTATAAATAGGCCTGAAACGTATTGAACCTGGTTTTATTTGAGCGTAAATCTTTGTCTCTCATACTCGCGGATTGCCATAAAAACAGAGTAAGTGTGGTCGAGAACGGGGTGATGAGTATAGCGTATGCATTTAAGACGAAGTTGTGTGATCAGGATATTCGTAATTTAGTATTTTTACAAAATATTATTAAGGTCATGGAAACTTGGAGGATGATGTGGGCGAGACATGCAGAACGCATGACAGGGATAGAAATGCGTGTAGAATTTTGAATTAAGAACTTATGTAAGGGAGGACTTAGGAGACCGAATATTAGATGAGAGAATTATATCAAAATTAATCTTAAAAGTAACGTGTGATGGTGTGGACTGGATTCATCTGGCTTGGAATACGACTCAAGCTCTAATGAACAGATTAATGTAGAGCCCAGTTTGATAAAAGTTTATGCATTTTTAGTAGCGAAGCGACTATCAGCTTTTCAAACAAGGTGTATATTTGATGGAGTTATATAGTTATACAAGCTGCGTTACTGTTACGTTTTGTACTTCCACGATGCAGGTATGTCTCTGAACTGACGTGCCCTGATTTGCCTTTACAAGAGATCTTTCCTAAGTTTGTTAAGAACCTTCTTCATAGCGTCACGAATATGGGGAAACGTTTGTATCCTTTTCTATCGGTAGAAGCCATAAATTATTCATACCGCAAATTGAACCTCTTCGGGTTTCAGGGCGGACGAGCAAAGCAAATAATGGAGCCATGTGCAGCCCTGTATAAGAATCCTTTGTAGTGCACTGATGTACTGTATTTGAAACAGACATCTAAGTAGCTTACTTTATTCATTATATATTTTAAGCTAATGTTTATTATGGAGTGGGTTTTCTACAAAACAAATATTCTTGTTTATATTAACTTAAATTATTAATTTTAAATAATTACATTTTAAGATAAAGTAGTATTTAGATGTAAGACTTGAGGTTCTCACAGCGGTGAGTATGAAGATTTCCGTCTTCTGGGTTGTTGCGCTGTGTAGTCTGGTCGATGTTAACCAACGTTTCAGAGGTCATATTGCCTCCGTCATCAGGGCGATGACGGAGGCAGTATGACCTCCGAAACGTTGGCAAACATCTACCAGACTACACAGCGCAACAACCCAGAAGACAGAAATCTTCATACTCTGATGACGGAGGCAGTATGACCTCTGAAACGTTGGTTAACATCGACCAGACTACACAGCGCAACAACCCAGAAGACGGAAATCTTCTTAGTATTTAGATGCTACTGAATATGAAGAGAATATGAAATAAAAATAGGTCTTGAATCTACACAATTTCTCACAAATACACGATGATAACTGTAGGAGAAACGTAGTCAGTAAAGTTAAGGCACACATTTTGGTGTATATTTGTATAATTTACATACGTATGTTATAATGCCCATCCAAATTGAACTGCTTCGATTCTAGAGGCTTTGAAAGGTAAAAATTGTGGACTTGATTTATTCTTCCTATAGTATATTACGATTATATTTGTCTGAGAGATTCTTCATTTAAAGATACGTCTTTCAAGATCTTCGGGATCTGTTATATTCTGCGTTTTAAATAAAATGAGTGCAAAGGTAAATCTAAAGTAAAGAATTTCAAGAATCTACTCAAAGATGCCAAGTCTCTATATTTGATTACGATCAGCAATATAAATTATTTTAATGACCTCGATAAGTATGTAGCAAATCTATAACTTTATATTTGGTTATCTTATACTGAGGCAGCAAACACCTCTGAAACATCAACACAAACTCCAAGTCACGATAGACGACATCCGGTCGAGTTTTGAACCCATGGCTTCTAATACGCGAAACAAACGTGTTAACTACTCGGTCAAATAATATAAAGTTGAGGTCTGTCAGAGGCCGGTCCCGCAGACACACACATATAAATAAACGCACAACTGGATACGATAATGCTGTTAAAAAGTTTTAATACTTTTTTGTCCTGTCAGAATTAAATTTTACGAAATTTCCAGTAGCGCGGATTGAAAATGAAAACGAATTAACTTTGGCAGTGCCCGGGCACCAAGATGGCAGGTTTCGCCTGCTGGATCAATTACGTTGTTACCGATACGAATATCAAACTCGATTTGCTGTCCGAATGACCGAGGAGCTGGCATTATTAAAGTTGAACGTACGTTTCATATTGAGAACGGTAGCCAAAGGTAATTAAATGTCAAGTTATTGAAAAATAGAGACATTTTCGGTTGTCTGAGAAAGTTTATTGTTTTATTGATATGTATATGCAGACCTCATCTGTATTAGAAAACATGAATTTTAATTTCATGACACTTAATATTTTAATATTTTCCGTCAAATCACAATTTTAATAAGATAATAAAATATAAAATATTTAAAATATCATTTCACGTTCCGCATCGAATGATCGATTTACAAATTGGAACGATCATTCGATGCGGAACGTGAAATGATATTTTAAATATTTTATATTTTATTATCTTATTAAAATTGTGATTTGACGGAAAATATTAAAATATTAACCTAATTCACAATATGACGCAAATATACTACCTTCATGACACTTATTTACAAACGAAAGTGTTCTTGCCACAGGTCATTCGGAAACGGTATTCGGTTGTTGTTTTTTTTTTTTGGTGGAATCAGGCAAACTGATAAATTCGCTTCGTAGAAAGGAGTATAGAGAAGTGAAGAAGATGCCTGGCTTTGTGAAAAAAAAATCTGGCAACGGTGATATTTCAGGTTATCACAGTGGCGTGTGTGAAGATGGCTATCATCTGGGATATTTCGCCGCCTGTAAGCGTAAATATTTACCAACGTATAAGAGATGCTTAGTGTTTCCATCATAAGGTCGCAACATCCCAGAAGGCAGCTTTGTTTATCAGGAAACTGTTATATTAGCGATTAGTTGTCCTGCTACGTTCAGGTTAAGAGGTTCCTTTACCTCTCTCTATACGACTTGTGGTTTTATCTCAGACAATGCCCCGCGCCTCTGAAGGGAAAAATAATTTGTTATATCCACAATAGATATTCATTTTTATATCTGTCTACTAATTTAAATGCTTTCTTTGTACAAGGCTTAACAAATAAGCGGAACAGAGCTTTAATATATAAGTACAGATACATTTTCAGACACGTGTTATTAAAATATTCACCAATATTAATATTTTGGAAATTGGAGAAGTTGAGGAATACGATTTGTTTTAAGAACTCTTGGGTTTGTAATAGATAAAGTATAAATTACTATAATAGGAATTTAATTATTATAACATAAATGCATCAAACTGTAGTTCATTATTTTAGAAAATTCCCTGATAGTAGCCAAAGCACAAATGTGTATAAATATTATCGGAAATTGTCAGAGTCATGCATAGAGAGCCAGAATAGAGCAGTCATTTTGCTCACTAGGATAGGGGCTGGATGACTGGATTTCGATTCCCGGTAGAAGCAGAAATTTCTCTTCGTTACCACTTCGAGACCGGCTGTGGAAACCACCGAGTATCTTGTTCAGTAGGTGCTGTGGGCTGTTTCTCCGGGAATAAAGTGTCCAGAGAGTGAAACAGGCCAATCCCGCTCCGTATTATAGAGTGCACACTTTAAGAAATCTCCTCATATGTTTCCATTCCTTTGGGCTTAGTTTGACACAAACGATATCTTTTGTGCTGTTTCTCGTGTATTCCTATTGTAGTCGTAAATGTTTCGTTAAAAATGACGTGGAAGTCTATACTAGTATATAAATAACCGTAAATATTATCCCATAAGACTCAGAATCCCGTAATAGCATCATCTTGATAATGATAACAATAAATTCGTTCGTATTTAGTAATATATAAACCTCAAAATCTCTTAACAGCGAATGATGACCAACCAACCAAGTTACAAATACTTGCTTACTACGATAAACTGTCTGTATCAGTCTGATGTTTCATTGATTGTTTGCTTGCACTCACAGACCTCGGGGTAAAGGATGATATTACGTGATAATAGCGCGGATGATATTTTATCTTTTTATTGATGTTCTCCCATAACGCAGTACGTAGCACAAAAAATTAAGTTTCCTTTTGTAACAGAACGCGCGTGAAAATACGGATGGCCGAAAATGGGAGAGGCGTGAACGAAAACACTCTCCCTTCAATCTCAAAAGAACTTTTCCACAAGCGTGTGAAGTATTGTTCAATGGTAGGACTTAGCAGTTATATGTATCGGATTATTATTTATAATACTACTTAACATTATATAAGTAAAGTAAGTAAAGTTTGTCCAGCTACACGCCATGTAGGCGCTTGGGGGGAGTGGAGGTATAGCTCCTCTCTTCCTTGACCTCGGTACTAGATGGGGGTGAGTGGTCAGCATCACGCCCCGGCCGGCTTTACCCCCGGGAAAGGATCCCGGTACTCATTGTAGAGGAGGCTGGGTGGGCCCCAGAGCCGGTCTGGACGCAGAGGCTAGAGGAAAATCCTCTGCCCCCGTCGGGGATCGAACCCCGGTCGCCCAGTCCGTAGCTAGTCACTATACTGACTGAGCTACGCCGGCTCCTTAACATTATATAACTATTTAAAAATATAATATGCAGATTTTCAAGTACTTCCACTGAAGTAGAGATAAACACGACATTTTATTGGTAGGGTCGATGTCTGGGATCTTTAATTTGCCATTTCAATTTTAGGGAATAAAAATACGGATCCGCGGAACCAGATTCATAAGGAATCCAGCGCGCGGTTGTGAATGAGCGAGTAAAAAAATGTCCTGATTTGTAAGAGATGAAATTGTGTGAATCGCTCGTAGGGAAAAACTACGTCAGGCTCAGTCTACTTCATGTGTGCTTCAAGGTTGACTGGGCCCAAGAGCCGGCTTTTATGGGACGTTTAAAATCCAGGGGAATCAGAAGCAGGTCACGCAATTCTCCGGAAAGAACAGTGTGTTTCACAAATACAGGAGAAATTCATAAAGTAAATTTGGAATTAGAAACTTTCTGAAATGTACGTCACAAAATGGTTTGTCGATGGCTACCTTTTTAAAATTTAATAGTGTTAATATGTCTATGTTTTGCCCGGCCAAAAACCACCTCTGCTTTCGTGTAAATAACATGGAAGTCTACTGTCGATAGTGGGGACATATGGAAACACATTTCAGTATTAAATATTGGCCATAAAAGTTTTAATGATTCAGAGTGGTTTTGTGGAAAACCGGAGTCACAGAACAGAACAATGGCCTGTGTTAGAAGCATTTAATGGGTTTAATCATCCTACATTACATTCAATCCTTTCTTATTGTCTTGTCAATTATGCCTCCCTTTTTCCTCTCACCTTATATTCCGAATATTTTTTCTTCACTCGTATTTGTCCCACATTTGCAGTGTTTCTGCGTTTTTAGATCTCTAGGAGGTTTATGATTGATCTATTTCTTTTTGGAAATCGGTAGAACTCCTTACATGAGACTTTATATTCTGTATATTCCTTTATTTATTTATTACGATGTGATTTTAAGCAGAAATAATTCCAAATTGGGTCTGAAGTGTTCATGATAAGGGGTTTAATGGTATTTGAGACTGTGTATGAAAAAATTACGTGATTTTTCCTGAAAACATTAACAGACGTATCGTCGTATTCGTCATTTATTGACTAACTCCTGTGTTTATATGGAATGTATTTTGCACTGTTTGCAGCGTCGTTTAAATTTTCGATCTGCTGGCATTTTGGCTATGGAAGACAGAGATTAAGCCTGACATGTGGGCGGAGAGACAGATTAAGGTCTCCATGACCTACTAGCAGCATTGTCGCCCTTCTGACGAAGTGAGCGAAGGGACAGTTTGCGTTTAAAAGTGGCACTGTCGATGTTCATACCAAGTTGGTCGTCGGCCAGCTGAAAAGTTTATATCGATATATACACATTTAAACGAAAAAAAATATTTCACTTTTTAAATAAAAATATAAAAATTTAGAAAATGTATATGTTTAGTTACGCAATAAATAATGTCAAATGACTACTGTAATGACCTCTACCAGTGTATATCCTATTTGCTAGAAGAGGTGCGTTATTTCGTGTACCATAACAAAGGTTCTTGGAACAGTGAACTTCCTTGTAGAAAGAAACATAAGTAATGGATAGTGTAGCACAGTGCAAGTAGGAGATGAACAAAAACAGAGAAAGGGCGAAGTTCATTGAAAAATGAGAGTAAAATGTAAAAAAAAAAACTTGGGAATTTGTGGGTGTGGGTAAGAGTAGCTTGAGATTTCTGGGGGGAACAATGGGATGGACTCAGGTTTATAGCGCGACATGTAAGCAGCTAATGAAAGCACGACTTGGAAGACCAAAGGGCTATTCTTCTGTGTACTTGCTCCGGACTCATTTCTCCTCTGGAATCTTTGTAGCTAACCGATTTACACAGTTCACGTCAACTGGGTCATTTATTTACTAGAATGCTGCCCTGAGTTATCTATTTACATTTATGAACATATTATTATAATACGAAACATTAAAAAGATAACGCGGGCTGCTTCAAAAATTAAAACGAATTCTAAATTGCAAGATTTCAGGTCCTCACGCCGGTAATTATGAATATGGCTGTCTACTGGTTTGTTGTGTCATTTAGTCTGATAAATGTTTCCAAATGTTTTATATGTACTTACTGCCGTCTACCTCCATGATAACAAAAAGCATTCACTTCTACACTGTACCGCAGTACAACCCAGACGACAGTCATCTATTTTATAAATTGTTTTAGGTAAAAATTGTTCCAGATTATTTGTAACATGTTTTTTTACATTATAAATACACTTTAAATTTTGTTCAGAAAGCATAAAGGGGAGAGACCTCTTTAGAGATCTACACGTGTTTTTTTTGAGAGCGAAATATTAAAGTGGATTTTTAAGTAATAGAATAGACAGAATTAATCTGAATCAGGCACCAGTAGCCGGTAATGTGAACACTGTCGTGTGATTTTGGTTTTCATAATCGTAGGTGGATTTCTTTTTCAGTTCAGCTTTTAGATGAGGATAGTTTTCTGTGTAGTTAGGTTAATCGTGAGAAACTATATTAAATCTAAAGAGTTACAATGTATTAGCCCCGCGTTAACACGAAACATTGCGAGGACATTGGTACTCAAGGTATAGAACGTGTTGTCCCAAGTTTGTAATCTAAATTCCAACTTAGCCGAAGGAACTGTAAAATATATTTTTTCCCTTCGCTCACGAATATAAATTTATTTCTAAAAGCCTTCCTTCACCCCCACTTTCGGCAAATGTACTCAAGGGAACTCGAAATGACGGGTCCTGGCTTTAAGCTCGTGAATTCTTATTTATCGGAAAACTTTATATCTGCCTAACTCTGTCCGTAGGAATTCGCAATTTTGGAGGATTCGTATGGAAGGAAGTTACCTACATTCTTTCTCCATTATAGGGCGAGAAACTTCTATCACTGAAGTTACTTTGTACTGAATGCTTTTAAATGGTCATGTCCTGTGCAATATCCATTCGCACTTTCTTTTATCGGTTTGTAGCATTGTCATTTTATACTCTCCAAGTAAAGAAAGAGATTCAGTTGTAGTGTGCCTCCCATGCGTGCAACTTCGAACAGTAAATCCGCTACTCTGACGATAGCTCGTTTGGTAAATGTATTCTTTCACATAGTTATTGTCGGTAGTAGGTAAGAGCTGCATTACCGTATTCGATTCCCGGCAGTCAGATATATTTCTATCCACCACCACATCCAGACTGATTCTGGGACCAGTGGGTTAGAACTTTCGTGACGTAACTCAAAAAGGAAAACTAAGACTTCAATGTGGGATTTGTGGTGGATAAATTTGCATTGGGACAGGCTTTTCTCCGAGTCCTTCGGCTTTCTCGTTTGAGTATCATTCCGCCATGTACGTAGTTTGTGTAGGATTGGCAATGGACTGGTTACCTGAAGGAGTTCCATAAAGATACAGTCTCACCCCATTGTAAAAATAAAGTATAACTGTAAGGGACAAAATTGGTTTTTATTAAGACATTTCAAGTGTAAGAGATCAGGTATGTCTTTCCACTCCGTATGTTGGAAGACAAGTAGTAATTATACTGTGAATGTTAGTGTTTACATTTGTGTGTACCCCTAATGCAGAGTTCGCAACCAGTAGAAGCTGAAACTGTGTTTATGAGCACTAGAACTGTATCCAGTATAAAACCCTCTTAGATTCGCCTTTCAAAACAGACCGTTGAAGAAGGCACAGAGACACTTTACAGACACAACTTACAGCTACAATAAATTCTCCGTGTGACAACAAAATTCCAAAGAGATTCAAAATGTCCACCAGAGTAAATTAAAGTCGGTTTAAAGAATGTAAGTAACAATTAAGTGTTTTGTTTTTAATGGTTCGGTCTTTCAAGAATTGGTTTCTCGTATTGTACTTTTAAGTGGTCTAGCGGTTAGAACGCTGGCCTTGTAATCCTGGGGTCTCGGGTTCGATTCCCGGCGGTGACCGAATTTATAACTTGTGTTGGGCAAGGCCGTGGTCTAGGCAACACGGAGTTTACCTCCGTGGCATCCCAACGATTACTCCATTCACACACAGAAGAAGGCAATGGCAAACCACTTCTGGATCATCTGCCAAGAACGTATATGAACAGGTCCCAGTCCCGAGAAAAGGATGGAAGGATCCTGTTCATATGGACCTGTCGTCACACAGAACACTAAATAATAAATAATAATAACTTTTGAAGTATGGACTCGAATATGTAACGTAATAACAAGGCTGAACGCATCTTGAAATTCTGGTTACCGTAGCCAAACACAACTGATCTAAGCGTCTGTTGTACATGGCGTATAAAAACGCAACGACCTCTCGGAGCGTATGTAGGCGTAGGTAGGTCACGTGTTCTTAAACTCGGTACTACAGGAAGGTCATTGGTCAGCTTCACGCTCCGGCCGCTTTAGATCGTCGTCATAAATAGTCCACAGTACCCACTGGGCTGTAACGTGGGTGCGCAAAGATGTTCCTATCGCGAATCGAACTCAGGTCGTTTATTCAATAACAATAAATTTACTTACTGAGCTAAGTGGCTCGCTGTACCATATTCTATATGACATGTGAAGCATGTAGTCTAGTCTGCGTTGTAGGTAATATTCGCTTTGCTATCTGAACTTTGATGTATTCTCTTTAATCAGTCTTTTCCGATGCGGTACGCTATTATTCACTCTGTTCTGTTGACGATAGTGGCGAATGATAATATTCGATAACTGATAACTTTTTTTTTCAAAGTACCTGTATGTACAGCGCGGTTCAGTATAATTAGTTTCAAGATTCAATCTGTGAACTTCATGAATATGAGGCAGATGTGCTTAGCTGGGTTAAAACGTGATTACAAGTTGCGTTGATTGAAAATGTTTACCCAGGCTCTTGCAGAGTTGAGTTACTTTCTTCTCGTTTACAAGAGAGAGCGCTTTCTACTGAGTTTGGTTTTCGTAAGGTGCTGAGGTCTGCCAGCTCTGAAGCGGCAGTACGCTTGATTAGACAGAGGAATGTTTTCGTCAACAAGACGTTTTATAATTATTCTTCCATAAGAAATTGCCTTTACATAATGCACAAATCCCAGATAACGGAGTCCGCAACTGACGGCCCGCGAGCCTCATACGAATTTCTAGCTATTTTTTAATATAAGAAAACCTAAAAAAAATTATACTCAGTTATTTTATATATCAATCATCCTTTCCCGTAATTTTATGAATTCCCGTTGGGTTCTGTTAAAGGATCATGTAGCTCCTGAGTTAATGAGAGGCAAAATTTTTGAGGGTTTCTATCTGAAAAAATATAGGAGAAAGTAGAAAGAAAGGGGCGAAAATAAATGTGAGTAAAATCCGTGATTCTCAAAGGTCTGATATTTGTCAAACTCTGTGTTATGTAACTGTTCTTTCCAGAACTTACGAGTACTCTCTTGACATTTTCTTTTTTATGTGGGCCTATTATGTAGGGCGGGGAATGAAAAAGGGAACTGGCTACCACTGAGCTGTGATATGGCTGACGTAACACAGAGGGAAGGAAAGGGAAGGGCGCTTGAAGATTTGCAATGTTGTAGGGTTCTTTCTTTCAACTGGCAAAGTTTTGTAAGATTTTGTGAGGCAAGTGGGGTAGTTGGGATTTGCAACTGTGTGGATGACGAGTCTAGAAAGCTCACGAGAGACTCATTACTATGGTAGCAAACCCACTCACTCCTTCCTCCACCAAGAACCCCAGCTCTTGTTCCACTATTGTTCCAGACGAAAGGTGGGATTAAGGTGCTCCACCGTTGAATTACATTTCAAAACTAACTGCACACGAGCATTCTGAGAGCTGGAAAACGAGGGTGTGTTTTCATGTTTGTTTTGTACGATTCTGAATACACAGTCAGTTGAAAAGTGCAATTATTTATTGTAATATATATATATATAATGTTTATGATTTTCTGATCATCACAGCATCCACTCTTAATTTTCGTACAGTATCACCGTTCATCGATGAAGAACCTTATATGCTCTCAGCAACGCGGAACCTGAATATTCTGTTGCCATGCATGCATACATGCATTCATTCATTCATTCATTCATTCATGCTTACATTCGTACATGCATACATTCGTACATGCATGCATACATTCGTACATGCATGCATATATTCGTACATGCATACATTCGTACATGCATGCATACATTCGTACATGCATACATTCGTACATGCATATATTCGTACATGCATACATTCGTACATGCATACATTCGTACATGCATGCATACATTCGTACATGCATACATATATTCGTACATGCATACATTCGTACATGCATACATTCGTACATGCATATATTCGTACATGCATACATTCGTACATGCATGCATACGTATCTCCGCTGTCCGCTGGCAAATTTTCCTACGGCCATCTCGAGTCTATACGTATAACAAGCCAGAGGGTCATGGAATGAGTATATCCTCACCCACACAACCTCTAACCCAAAAACCCCTTCCTCTGCGCTTGCTCGTCTGCATAACAAATGCAAATTGAGCAACCGCTGGAGTTGGGGCATCCACGCGGGGCCATGGGGTCGGATAGCACTCCGTGGGGGTATGAGCGACTTAAGACAATGCCTTAACTTCGTGTCAAGTGTTAAAATCGTCAATATTTAAAGGAACGAGGACACTTGGGTTGGGACAGCTTAAATTAAGTAAAACGCGTAATCCTGCAAGCTACTGCAGTTGAAAATTTTAAAGAAATTTTTGTTACCGCTATACGTGGAAGTGAAGATGACATTTTTAAAATTAACAATAATCGAAGAAGAATTATGGCAAACATCGCAAAGTTCCTATTTGTGTTTTATGATGAATCTATTTGTTCTTTTTACCTATTTATATTAAGGTGATCATATCAATGAGAGTCGGGTGGATGTGATGTGTAGCACTCATGGAAAAGTTTGGAAGTTCATACAGTATGGTTGTAGAATCTAATGGAAGAAGGCCACTGAAGAGACCTAGGTGTAGACGGACTGTACATATTATAAAGGACCTTAAATATGGCCTGAGAATGTAGAATGAATTAATCTGGCTCAGATTAGAGTACAGTGTCGGAATGTTTCAAATTAGTAGTGAACTTTTGGATTAAGAGAGAGAGAGAGAGGGCGGTTTTCAAACAGAAATATGTTTTATATTTTTCTTCTTATGATTTTACTGTCACAGTTTATGAATGTTATCAGTGTAAGATTTGTGATCAGTTTGTTCAAACTTATATTCAGTGAAGACTTTTGAGGCAAGCTGTAGTTAATACAAATTGCTACGATCAGCTTTTCTTCTGTTTTTAAATTGTGGTTTGGAAAACAAGTGCGGCCAGTTTTGGGTTAAGTAACACATCGGGTTTATGTGTAAACTTTTAGGTGGACCTCCTAATGGCACATGGAATTTTCGTTTTTCAGTCGATATGTTTATTTGCTAATGATAGATTTAGTGCTTCCAAAATTTGTTATGAAGAAGTCTGAAACTTGGTTCTTGTAATGTACCATTTCTTCCTTATTGCTAGGAATATGCCACTTTTGTTTGTGTTAAAATTCTCTGTTTTCTGTTTGGCTCCTCTGTGCGTAATATGTTGTTCGTGACAAAATTACGTGTTCTGTAATATTTATTGATACTCATAATAATAGTTATAGGAAGAACGTAATTATGTCATTTTACTCAGGGCTTTAAAGTAAAATGACAATTTGTAGATATTTTGTCGCAAGTTAACCTTAAAATTTTTAAGTTTTTCAGGTTCATAATGTTATTGTCTGTGCACTGAAGGCATATAAATGTTTAACGTTAAGATTTTAAATTTGTCTTATTTACAAAGCATGTTACACATAATAATTATATTATAAAGGAAAATAACTTTCTTTTATTATAAATCAGTTAATTATTGCAAAATAATATGTCCGTGTTACATAACTGAAGCTGTAAAGAAAGATTCCTAATTCATTGTCTCAAAACAAATTTATTTCTAACTAACAGAAATGTAAGTTTTGTTATTTTAGTACACAATGACCCAACAATTTCTCGAGATCTGTTTCAGGAACACAGCACAAAAACAGTATACATCAGTTTGTTATTGTTGGCTACGAGTCTGAGGTTTTTCAAGGGATTCTTATCAGTTACAAAAAAAAAGACTTCGTTCCACAAAAAAATCACAGTGTCTGTTTTATATCTGCACAGTTGTCGCCTACAGTTACACTAGGCAATGCTGTATAGGGGTAGGGTCGGTACATGCCTAATTCTAATCGACAAATCCTTAGATTCATTAGTTACTGCAGTGTGTAATGGCAAGCAGGCTCTAAAAACATTGATATTTGATGGACATCTGATGAAGGATTGCATTTAGGATATTACATTTGAGTTTATATGGAATATACACCTGAAGATGGTTCATTAGAACTGAAACATGTAGTGTAAAAGATGATGCTCTAATGTAAATCGAACATCTCGATAGAGAGCATCATTTTAATATTTTTTAAATATTTAAATGTTAATTGTAATAATATTTTAATATTTAATAATAATATTTTATTGTGATTAGACTGATAAAATTGAGCAAGTATATATTCAACACAATATGACGCAACATTATCATCTCAAAACATGTATTCATAAAGCGTACCGGTGTATATATGTGTATCTTTCAGATGTTTACCGACGTTTCAGAGGTCCTTGCTGCTGTTTCCATCATAAGAAAAATTCTTCGCGGGCGGCTTACTCATCGCCCTGATGCTGGAGGCAGCAGGTACCTCTGAGACGTCGATAAACTTCTAAAAGTCTGCATGGCGCAACATCAATCAAATTAAGCTTGTATCGTGTGTCATAATACAGTTCACTGCCGCTATTTTTCGGTAAGTGGAACGAATAAATGAGTTTTGACGAAACTCAGCAGAAAGACATTCAGAGAGAGAAATGTCGCCTTACAGCCATTTTTTCGACCTGCTGTGGTATTTGTTGTTTCTGTGAAAGAGCTGTGTATCGCTGTTGACGTCTCAGCGCCGTGTTGAGGTTATGGTAAGTTGAAGGTGGGACCGACGCAAGGCGGCTAAAGTGACACTTTCTGTCTCGCTCGCACACCACAACCTCACAAACTTGTCACGGTCCTACTTTTTAATTTCGTTAACTCGACCCCCCCCCCCTTTTACTTCTGCTTCTTCTTACACTGACAAACTTTTCCAGGCAATATCCGTAGGCAATATACCAACACTGAATTTTGTTATTTAATTTAAAATTTGAATTCTCTTCTTTCATTCATGTAAGCCTAACCCCCGACATGAACCTTCGTCGATTAACCTGTCAGGGTCTTTTGGTTCTATTGTTGTTTGTTTATATCTTACCACACCTATTTCTCTTTTGTGTAAAACAGGGAAACATAGTCATGCAAATAGGAATTGGGGTCTTATTTATGCATGCGCCACGGATGGAAGTTTACCCTGCATGTATGTTCTTGTTTTAGAATTCAAAATATGCCGTGAAGGAATTTTTTAATTTCAAATGATTGCCAGAAGTTTTATATTTGGCTAAATTGTTGGTTTATAAATACACACACAAACTGAAATGCTGTGACAGATATAGAAACATTATTAAAAAAAGTAGGGACAAGGTCTTGGTTTCTTAGCATTTTTGTTTCGTTAGAATCGAAGTAAATGTGAGAGTCTTAAATTGACATGCCCATGGACTATAAGGCCATGTCGACTCAGTAGTCGAGCTTTGGTCCAACAAAAGAAGTACTGACTTACTAAATAGAGTTACCAATTTATATATTCCATAATACTTGATTTTCTTTACAGATCTATTCAATAAATTTTCTGCTTATGTAATCAGATCTTCCAAGTTGGTCTTTATCATGAGCATTTTAAATCCACACCTCATCGACTCACTCTGTTTCTTGCAAGATAAATTTTAATAGTATCCTTCCGTGTATAGCTATGTCTCCCAAATATTCTCTCATGTTAAACAAAATTTTCTTTGCATTTCTAATTTCCCCGATAGGAGCTAATTGCTATGCCATCTTGTTGTCAAACCCAATATAAGATATTTTGAAATATTTGGAAGAGATATCGGTGCCCCAAGATTTGATTGTTTTTAGGTTTTATGACCTATATTATGTATAGGGTTCTCATTTTTCACATGTGACCCCCTTCTTAATCTGATCACTATTAAGCCGTTGGCCAGTCATAGCATATAGAGCTCCTCATTAAGAACTTTTGTTCAAACCTCCTGTCACATTCTCTACACTAACTCACATCTTCATTGAATTTTGTTGAATTCCTGTACATACATATTACGTTTTCATGTTTGTGACATTTCATTCCACTCATCAGATATGGTGTGACGTGAAAATGTTGAAGGAACTTTCTGCATTTGCACTCGTAATATATATAGTTTCTGCCTGTTATTTCCCCTACAGGCGTCTGAACAGACAAGTTTTCTAATGGCTTTACTTCCAGCAAGTGCTTTAACTTTAATCTAGAGCAAGTGGGCCTAAACTTCATCAGTTCTTTAATAACAGTCATTTTCTCATTCAAAACTGAGGGATTGAAGTGTAAATATACTGTACAAAATATTCGTATTATTTATATATCAACACTTGACAATATAAATAAAACAGAATTAGAAATTTTAAACTATACTTTTGTTTAATAAATTCAACTTTGACGTCTAAGCTACTTAATAGTTGTATAGGGGGTTGTTCAGAGCCATTAAGACTGTATTTTTTAAGACTATCGAATTAAAATGGTGCAGTCTAATTACGTTTTAAAGAAGTTAAATGAAAAATCTACACCGAATCGTGACGTATTTTGAAGGTGACTTAAATTAGCGAAAGGGTATTTCTGGAGATGCCTCACCTTTACTCAATGAACGATAATACTTGTTAGGATCCAACGTTTACGAGGGTAGGTTATATCATAGTCTCTTATTGCAGGTATTGCGTATATTTGGTCATAAGAAATAAACTCTGGTTTTGTGGTTTGGATGAAGTCATATTCAGGGGATCTAGTGGTTGTTATTTTGGTGATTAACCTGTGCATTCAAAGATTTTAGTTTGACTGATGTACTGCATCTTATGATGGATTAATTTCCATTAAATTAAGGTGGATGGAATTGAGAGAACGTCCCCTCTTGTGTCCTATAAAGACCTTTAAAATTATAAATCACTCGAAGTGGAAATTCTGGAGTGCATAGTAACAAACTGAAGTGGTAGCTTCTGAAGATGGAAGCCATTCATTGACCGGAAAACAAATCGCGTGACGTCAGTTTTATCGACTCTGTAATGAAAATAATTGTTCTTCTCCTGCCCTTCTGTTTCTGCAGGAAAGCAGATTCAGCACGGGAAAGTACAGTCTTTCATAAAATAAACTGGCGTGACATGAACTTCACTGTAAAAAAGAATGTCTTAATGCACTTTAAGTCTAGACAATAATCTACATTAACTAACTAACTTAACTGAATGCAACACCTCCTTAGGAGTTGGTTGTAATCGAGTTGGTCTGATGTTTTTCGTTTGTTATGGTGCCGAATGGTTTATTACCGTGTTTACAATATTTCGCCGCTTGAAATTTATCCTGGACTATTTGAATGTAATCTACACTCTCACATCCTATTTGTTTAAAATACGTTTTAATATTACGCCCCATATATTCCCAGGAGTTCCAATTTGTCTCTCGTACTGACGTTTCGCTACGGAAATTTTGTACGCCGTTTCTGTGTGCCTGCTACGTGCCTCCCCGCGTCTTCCTGAATAACGAATACCAGTTATGAGTTCCTTGTTATGTAGTATTCTCTATTATCCTTCTACTTCGTCTCTCTCAAGTTCAAATGGTATCCTTGGCATGCATTTTGAATCACGATACTTCCAACTTCTGAACCCCGATTTTAAAACAGTGACCACCACAAGGGACTATATCAGAACGAAGGAGAAACTTTTTAATGCAGTTCAAATTACATTTTAAAAAGTTCTCTTACTAAACATAGAAAGACATAAAATTGTTTTTCGTCCTGGACTTAACAAACTAACTAACGCGTACTGAAAGTAATTTTCTAGGAACTTAAGAACGGCCGGAGCTTCTCATTGACATTATTTCTTCAATTACGAAAGTACAGAATGCGACGTGTTTGAAGCCACGTAACCCTGTAAAAATTTCAGATTTGCTGCTTTGACTCTGTGTATAGTATTGTGGCAGCTGTGACAATGGAATTTCTAAGATAGTATAATTGCGTCATATTGTGAATCAAATATTAAATTAATTATTCGGTTTTGTCCGTCTAATCACAATTATATTTGAAATTTAAAATTTACAAATAAGATAATTAAATTATCATTTTATGTTCCACATCGAATAATCGATTTACATTTGGAACATTTTTACAACATACACCTGAAGATGGTTCGATGAAACCGAAACATGTTGTAAAAATGTTCCAAATGTAAATCGATTATTCGATGTGGAACATAAAATTATAATTTAATTATCTTATTTGTAAATTTTAAATTTTAAATTTTAAATATAATTGTGATTAGACGGACAAAACCGAATAATTAATTTAATGGAATTTCTGTCAAAAAATATTTTAAGTTACAGACATTCAAACACTCTCTACCAACATTCTTAATAGTGGACGTATTTAAAAAATTAATATGCTTGTAGCAGGTGCACGTGAAGTTTTTCTGGGACTGTACGTACAGAGTTCTGTTTCAATAAACAATGATAGAGAGGCATTTACAAATGCTATTACAGGAACACTTCCACAATTTATAGTCGTAATTCGTCAAATACCACGCATAATAATATTAAAAATGTTTCGAAAGTTTAACAACTTTGTATCACAGCACGAAATTTACGCTCGGTATAAATTGTGGTCAGGCGTGTTACGAGAAATTACGTGCGATGGAACACGTGTTTAATACTTTGTTCCTACCCCGACATCGGCATTGAAATACAACCCACAGCATTTTCATCTATAGGCGTAAATAAAATGCCCTGTGTTGATTGGATATGTTAGGATTCGTCTTTGATACAAGTACGGACTTGCACAATAGCGCAGTGGGATTCAGATCCGCGGTATTTTGGAAGGGTTAAACAAGGGTTCAAAATACAGAGCACTGGTGTGGATGCACGATCTGTCAATGTCTGGTGTCAGAAACATCTGTACACTTTATTAGACTATTTGGTTGTCGCCCAGCATAGCTGGAAACTCGGCCCACATGACTCAACTGTTCAATCCGATTTGCTGCTCAGACTGGGACATTTGCTGTTATTTTTCATGCGTGCTGGCTCCCGGATTCGTTTCGAACAGTGATTTACCGGCTAGAGAAGAAACGAACGGGGTCCCGTTTAAAGTTGATCAACGATTTATCACGGGGGTTTCTGCCAGAACTCTGCTACTTTGTACATATACGTAAGCTGAAACGCGTCAGAGCATATGATGGCCCTAATACTTTATTATTTATTATTTAGTGTTCTGTCTGACGACAGGTCCATATGAACAGGATCCTTCCATCCTTTTCTCGGACTGGGACCTGTTCATATACGTTCTTGGCAGATGGTCCAGAAGTGGTTTGCCATTGCCTTCTTCCGTGTGTGAATGGAGTAATTGTTGGGATGCCACGGAGGAAAACTCCGTGTTGCCTAGACCACGGCCTTGCCCAACACAAGTTATAAATTCGGGCACCGCCGGGAATCGAACCCGAGACACCAGGATTACAAGGCCAGCGTTCTAACAGCTAGACCACCGTGGCGGTGGCCCAAATACTACTGCATATTAAAGACCAAGAAATAAATAAACTCTTGTAGGAAATTGAAAGGTTCAGGGCTAGATTCTGTGGTTTAATAAAATAATAATAATGATAGTAACATTGGCTAATACATAATAATTCTTTCGTTAGTACGGAGAATTATATTCACGAGGAAATTAAAAGAGGAATTAAAATAGAAGAATGAGTTTTTAATTGTCCCTTCTCCAATCACCAAAGTCTTCGTTGAATGCTAATACTTGATAAACTTACTGCTTCCTTAGGGCCCTGAAGGATCATTATTATATTCACTAGTGTCCACATCTAGACCCTATCGTTTGGCAGTGGAAAATTAAATTCAGTCCGCATCCTCTAGTTAACGTTTTAATTTAATTTAATTTTTTATATCTGGGCCTCTCAAAAACGTTTACGTTAACGAACATTCCGGAAGAATTTTTTAATTTTTTATTTTTTTTCTAAATGAAATTTTTGCTACCTCTGAACGCAATCCTGAGCAATGTTCGCGCAATTTCGAGGTCTTTATATCTTGAATTGCTTAATGGAGCCCTACGCCCAACCATCAAGGTGTGTTTCGACCTTTGACAACGTTCGCTACAGCGCGTTCAGTGCAGGGTGCTCTAGATCAGTGGTATTCAACCTTTTTTGTTCGCGTACCCCCAGATATAATTTCTCTTCAACTTTGTACCCCCAAAGTTGTTGGTGTATAATTCAAGTTATACATAGTATATAATCTACATCTAAAATAAATTAAATACATTACATTACTGATTATTCAGTGTTTAATATATATTTTTTTAAATTTCACGTACCCCCTAAGATGTCTTCGCGTACCTCCGGGGTTACGCGTAACCCAGGTTGAATACCACTGCTCTAGAGAATAGAAAGACACTTATTTAGTCTGTGTGTGTGTGTGTGTGTGCGCATGCGAGCGTAATAAAAATGATAATAATAGCCACAGTACTCTATATGATACGCTATTCAGCTGTCCTAAATTCTTTAATTAATTAATTATTTTATGTATTTATTTTGGTTCCGAAGAAAATGTAGTTTTAACTTTCTCATTTGCATTCTTCTTTGCTGTGGAATTTCTTCGTTAATAGCCAAGAGATTGAGATTAGGCAGGGTGATAGGATCCTAACTTTTGCTCCCGCACCGATCAATCGGTGTAATAATAATGATGATGATGATGATGACGATGACGGTGGTTGTGGCGAGGAAAGGGTGGGAACAGCGTGGTAGTTATTGAAATGCATCGTCCCTGGTTCTGTGTGTTTGGGCAGGTTATTATGGTGTCTCTTCACCGAGAATTTAAAGAGGATATCACAGGTATTGCTCACTGCTTTATGTGCATAAATGGCATATGCATTCACAGCTGAAGCGGGTTAATTTTTAAAATAAACATGCAAACAATACAATAGATCGGGTGGTGTTGTAGTCACATTTTCACAATATGGGAATTACAATTTTTTTCCTGTTTAAATTGGCATTGTTATTTGTTTTATTGTGATGTTTCGTCACTTCGCGTGCATGAATACAGTACTTCAATAACATTCGTTTTGTTTCGTATTGGTAATAGTACTTTATATAGCTCAGTCAGTATAGTGACTAGCTACGGGCTGGACGACCGGGGTTCGAACCCCGACGGGGGCAGAGGATTTTTCCTCTATCCTCTGCGTCCAGACCGGCTCTGGGGCCCACCCAGCCTCCTATCCAATGGGTACCGGGGTCCTTTCCGGGGGGTAAAGACGGCCGGGGCGTGATGCTGACCACTCACCCCCATCTAGTGCCGAGGTCAAGGAAGAGAGGAGCTATACCTCCACTCACCCCAAACGCCTACATGGCGTATAGTGGGACAAACTTTACTTTTAATAGTACTTTATAATCACAGATTAAAAATGAATCCAACGATATTCGTGAAATGCAACTCATTCAGACAGAGGGAGAAAGCCGTGACTGGACTTAAACCAGTTATGTTTACAACTTTAATTGGTTCAAAAAAATTTGCAACCCTTAGGGGAAAGAAAAAGATATTTAATTCACAATTTTCGCCCGTTTATACCCAACAGCTGACAAATGCTAACTGGTCTAAGGAGGATTGGAGAGCTGCTTTTTAAAACCTACCCGTTCCTTGACATACACCCCCGAGGATAAAATATTTTATAACATTTATTTCAGAAGTTTTCAGTTTTATTTTTTGTAGTTGGTTTTTTTTAAGAAAATGTGTTGTAATTGTAACCGCGTCATTCTTCGCTGAGTCGTGAAGTGGACAGAGTTTTACGCGAAGTTTAAATAGTGAAATTGCAACATTGCATTCATGCATAATATGAGTGGGATAACTTCTTCGAAGACAGAAGGATTTTCTAGAGGAAGATGTTAAGATGTATCTTAGGAAGACATTGTGAAGATGGGTTGAAACTGGCTAAGGATCGTGTACTTTGTGTTCTGATATTAGAAATGCTACATGGTACTTACATATGTTCGTAATGTTGGTGTTTTGAATTAAGAA
This sequence comes from Zootermopsis nevadensis, assembly GCF_977971745.1. Taxonomy (NCBI): domain Eukaryota; kingdom Metazoa; phylum Arthropoda; class Insecta; order Blattodea; family Termopsidae; genus Zootermopsis; species Zootermopsis nevadensis. The sequence goes on from NW_028259143.1 coordinate 4,833,127, forward strand.
ACGAACTTGGATTTAGTGTGACTAGTGAAGGTACCCTCATACCGCCACGCGACTTCAGAGATCAATGTTTTATCTCCGCACTGTGGTGCGTTATAAACCAGCAGGTCTCATTCAGTTCGATCTTATACTTTTGTCGAAGTAAAACGAACACCGCGTACTGCAGGATTTAACGTCATCAGTAACTCAAGAACAGACCTCATCTCTTGTGATCTTATTATGTCGTGACCCCGTTCGTAATTCTTTTAAAGTTTCCCCGATAACAGATTTTCCCCCTTTTTGCTCAATATCTTAAGCTCAAGGATTCCTGTCAGTTCATGCCGCCAGAACCAGATTATCCTATGTGTTATTTCTTTTATATAATATACCAGAAATTACATTCACACATAAGAAAAGTTAAAATGACAGGTTAACGTATTTTAATAATTATGTCTTTATATAGCAGACGGAAGAACCGAATTGTAACAATCAGCCCCCTAATTAAATCTGGTTTTAATGCGATCATAAAGATAATTTTGATTTTTGTAACGATGGTAATAATCACAATATTTATTGAATTATTATAGCCATTGTACTTATAACCTCAGACAGTTGGAAACATAAACTTTTTATGACGAAACTTCTAAATGGATAAGTTCTGACAGAGACAGTTTCAGAAGTGGCCACTATGGCGAGCGGTGTCTATATATACATTCGTTACTTTATAAAAAGAAGCTTCAGAACCACTTTGTAATTTGTTGACAGTCACTAATTTCGTAAGCTCATCATGCATGTTAAATTTGTTTCAAAGGAAACTCGTGTTTTATAAAATTGAAACTCGAGAATCCCGTCTTCTGCTGTATGTTTCGCTGCAGTTTCCTGTGCGTATATGGCGCGAGGAGTTGAGTTCAATAAAGTTATATTGCTCAGTGTCTTAAATTACTGGCATACTTCCAAAAGCTGTAAGTTAATGGCTGGATTTGATTCTTGCAGGAGTTATTAATGTTGTGAGACTTACAAATTATTTGTAATTATAAAGACGCTGTGAACTAATTTTTACGTGTTTGTCGTTTTAATTGTGGGATTTGAGGTTTTCACGGAGGTGAGTCCCAAGATGGCGATCTTCCGGGTTGTAGCGATCGTTTGCAAAGGCAGACATGTCGAATGTATTAGACAGTAAGCCATCTATGTATATGTTATTCTGTTTCTGGGAATACAAACGTATAATTTTTCTAATTACGTCTTAAACTTAATGAGATTAGTAGTTGTATTCGGTAAATTTACCACTTTTGTATTACCGATTCGGTAAAAGTTGGTAAGTCGTAACTCAGAAATTCGTGTCGAGTATCGTATTGACTTTGATTGGAAATCGTTATTGTAATTAGAGCCAGTACGTACCGATTTTATGCATCTGTCAGTTATTTTCAGATCTGAATGAGAATTGATGTGTGTAATGAAGTTGCTTGTTAATAGCCATTACACTTTCACCGCGAAGTGAAATGAATTTACTTCTCTTCATTCTGCACGTAGCTTTATGTCGGTCATAACAAAGGAATACTTTCATATTGAGGCAGGAAGCGTTTAACTTTACCCTTCATGATTTTGTTCCTCTTATATTAATTTATTCTTAGTGTTTTTTTTAAAACTTAGTCTTTGATTTTAAAGAATTTTCTTTCTCGCGCGTTCCAAATCCCACCCAGCGTAGTCATTGTCTGATGTTATAGTACTGCATGTCTCCGTGCGAGGGTTGAACCGGTTTCAGAAGTCACGAATGGAAGAACTGGTCAGGATGAAAACATTTTCTTTCCTTCCTTATTCATTATTTATTTATTTCTATGTTTAGTATATGCCCACATACGTATCTGTATACATCTGTATGTGCATGTATGCAACATAAATACTGCCTTGTCAGTAGCTTAGACTATATAGCGTCAATGTATCTTTCTCTGTAAAATGTTACCTGTATACATTCCCATTGACATATACTCCTTGAAAGGATTAATGCTAATAAGTTGATATAATTGCGTCATATTGTGAATTAAAATTTAATTATTCGTGTTTTTTTCCGTCTAATCACAATTGTATATAATTAAAATTATACATAAGATATTAAAATATCATTTACCAAATATGTAAATGATATTTTAATATCTTATGTATAATTTTAATTATATACAATTGTGATTAGACGGAAAAAAAACACGAATAATTAAATTAATGCTAATGTCAATATTATTTAATGTTTCATGTTTAATTCTGAATAAGATTAGGTACAGTGTATATCCCTGATAACAGAATATGACATACGTGATAAAATGTATTTTATAAAATTATCGTTCCTGATATACACAATTGTTTGCGACGTAATTACCTAATCGGACTGAGGATATCTATGGTTATATACGTAATATGCCACAACCTGATTTCTAACGCGGAATAAAGAAATTCAGTGGGATTAAATATGATACTCTGTGTTCGTACAGACAGGGAAAGAAGGATTCCTTCATGTGCTTAAGAATTTGTTATGGGCAAGAAATTTTCGATTACAAACACGCATGAAGATGACTGTCATTTGGGATGTTACGCCGTGTAGTCTGATAGAAAATGACCGACGTTTCAGAGGTGTTTACTGACCCCATTATTAGAGGCGTGATTCATCATGATGACTTCAGTAAGCTCTTGCGAAACGTCGGCAAAATTCTACCAGACTACACGGCGCAAAAACCCAGAAGTCACTCACCTCTGCGAGAAATGTAATCCGATTTTTTAAAAATCACGTTTCATTTTCTCGTCTCAAACTGAATAATTATTCTGGTTTTCGTTCCACGCTGTCTCTGTTAGTATAGAGTAAAGACACGAAACTTCATGCGTACCCAACGACGGTGCTGGATGTAGTAACTGAGGCGATGAATCAAAACAGTCTGAAGAGCTTTAAGTCTCTTATGCTTCGCGGGGTACTTCTAACGTGAGCTTCGAGGTTGAGTCCAATAACCTTAATGCACTCCTCCTCACTTCGACGTTTGGTTTCCGTGCCTACCCTCGGGATTAGAAACAGGCCCTTCCACACTTCTCGAATGAGAAGATGTCAAAACTTTCGATAACACTCGCTCGACTATCAGTTTCCGACACATCAGTCAAAACCAGGGGTTTACAAAAGCCTAGAAGACCAGTAAAATCCTGTTTTCTCCTTTGTAGAAACTACAATATCTGTTAATGTTTTAGGTACGACAAGAAACACTTTTCATACTTTTCGTTAGATGAAAGTAATTAAAATCAGATAACTGGTTAAAAGTCTTGTCGCTTAATGTAATATCTTGGTGAGGCAATGTATCCGATAAATATATGTACAGTTGATCGACAGAATCGAAACCTCAAATAAAATCCGTTCATGGAAACGTTCAATTATTTGAATATACATTAAATATCACCAATTACTTTATATTGAATCTTTATGGAACTGTACAACCCAAATGAGAAACAAAATTAGTGGTAAATAACAAATGGGGAATGTAAATTAAACATGCACAAACAAGAGTAATAAACTGTAAATATATCCAGTGCTGGGTAATGCAGCTACTCAGACAGGCCTGTCGATAAACCAAACTCACGCATGTACCAGTGTTCTTTCTGCTCGCTATCAGAACTCATTGTAATTTGAGTTCTGTTTGATGTAACAAATTAATTATTCCTATGGAATATATTCCTTCATGCAGAGCTCATAGATAATCTCGCAGCCAGTCAAAAAATTAATAGCCTTTTATATGTTATTTGAGATTTTAGGTTTTTGCAGCTTTGAAAATATCGAGGGAGAGTTCTAGGATGTGACGCCATGTTTAATTGTAGGTTTTAAAACGTTTTAAAGACACATGTCGCTTCAATCTTCAGGGCAGATTAATTAGGTTAGGTTAGAACTTAAATTTGTATGGAAGATATAAATCACTCTGCAATCTTTACGTATTTCCGCTCCTGTGCATAAGGTAAAATTTTGTATACATTTATCATCTCTGCCATGGTCAAAACTGCTTCCGATACCGTTAATAAAACGCAAAATTTCTTCTTCAATTTCCTGTTAATAGTTCAATGTATATCACATATCCACTTTGTAGCAAGAAATAATATCATTGTTAGGCGATACAAAGATATTGTTATGTCTGTTTCGTACTGCGGAGATTTCTGTAGGCTCTTTCAACCTTGATGATGGAGCACCTCTCGAACGTCGGTCGATTTTTAGAAGACTACATAGCGTAACATTCCAAAATAGTCGTATTCAATAAACGTTTAACTTAGAGTAACCTGTCTTAACGTTGCTGGAGCGAGGAATTTTGACGTTTCTACGGCAAAGTGGATGCATAATGGTCCCAGACTCTGCCCGTCTTGAAGGTTCAACTTCGCGTAAGACGCTTTCCTGCCAGCATGCAGAAGACTATTATCCGGACCAGACGGTCTCTCATTGTTCCATATAATGAGAAGTGCATTATAGCAAGTCCCCCCGCTCTCCTCGCGACCTCTAGAGGCGTTTGTAGACAATGGAACTGATGTTTCAAAGGGCACGCGAACTTCCATGCTGAGGTTGGGTGAATGGAATGGACTCCGGTGATATTTTAAGTTATACATGTTAAAGTAAGCGTATTATGAAACATGTGCTTACAAATTAGGTACTATAGCAGAGATTTTGCCTCTGAAGAGTGGGTGTTCCTGCAGAGTTAAACTTTACAAGAGGTTGTTAGTACATTGTAGTGTTCCTATATAGATTTGGATTATATCATGAAATTAAACAGGAAACTTGAATAATTAATATGTAATATGTGCTGAAATTGAATTTGGGCTCCTGGGAGGACACTTTAGACTCTCTCCTTTAGTTGGAGCCGATAAGTGATCACTACAAGAGTTAAAGTACAATTTAAAATAAATCGGAGTTGAATACGACATATGTCGTTCTTATATCTTCATTTCATTCATATTTATTTCCTAAGGTTCTTTAGAATTTCATTTTAGATTTTATTACATGTGAGTTATTTCGGTTTCCTGTTTAATTTTTATTGGTGTGATAAAATATGAACGCATATACGAGGGTCGCTCATTAAGTAATGCCCCACATTTTTTTTCTCAGCCAATAATGAAGATAGAAAAGTGTACTTTTACATGCTTGAGATTTGATGTTTCCCGCGTTCGTGTACGGAGTTTCAAATGATTCCAACCGATAGCGGAGCTGTAGTGAACTGTTAAAATGGCGTCTGTGAACGACTCTCGTTACAAGCAACGAGCTGTAATTGAATTCCTTGTTGCTGAAAAAGAAACGGTGGTGAACATTCATAAACGTTTGTGTGCTGTGTATGGAAGCTGTGCAGTCGATAGGAGCACCGTTGGTCGCTGGGCTAAGAGAGTTAAAGCTTCAGGAAGTGAAGAAATCGAGCTCCGTGATCTGCCGCGCTCTGGGCGTCCTGCCACAGCCACCACTCCAGACATGTTGAACCGCGCGGATGCCATTATTCGTGAGGATCGGCGCATTACAACTCGACAATTGGCCCAACAGCTTTCAGTCAGCAATGAAAGTGTGATTGCAATTATCCAGGCTCTCGCATATTCGAAGGTGTGCGCAAGATGGGTTCCACGAAGTCTCACAGCAGACCACAGGATTCAAAGGAAAACGATTTCTTCTGAATTGTTGGAGCGTTTTGATGCTGAGGGAGAGGTCTTTCCGTCCCGGATCATTACAGGTGACGAAACCTGGATACACCACTTTGAGCCAGAGACAAAAAGGCAGTCAATGGAGTGGCATCATCCTCAATCACCGAGAAAGAAGAAATTCAAGACAACTCCCTCCGCCGGAAAAGTCATGATGACTGTCTTTTGGGACAGTGATGGGGTCATTCTTGTGGATGTGATGCCAAGAGGTGCGACCATCAATTCAGACGCGTACATCAGGACCCTGAAAACCCTCAAGAAGCGTTTTCGACGAGTTCGGCCTCACAAGCATCCAGCAGAAATTTTGCTCCTGCACGACAATGCACGCCCTCACACAAGTCTGAGAACCCGGGAAGAAATCACCAAATTGGGTTGGACGGTGCTACCCCATCCACCCTACAGTCCAGATCTGGCACCCTCCGACTTCCATCTCTTTGGGCCACTTAAAGATGCTATCCGCGGAACAAGATTTGAAGATGACGAGAGCGTGATTCAAGCAGTGAGGACATGGCTACGTGCACAGGACAAGAGCTGGTACCGGCAAGGCATGCATGCACTTGTTCCACGCTGGCGTAAAACCGTACAAGTTGATGGGGACTATGTGGAAAAATAGTATGTGTAAAGGAAACATTGATTTATATTGTCACTAAATTTGAGCCATCTTGAATAAATATGTTCTGAGGAAAAAAATGTGGGGCATTACTTAATGAGCGACCCTCGTATAAACACAATGTTGTACCAGCAGCGTCATCTAACATTTGACCATAGAAAAAGTTACGAAATTATCAATTATCAGTTTTTTTAAAGAAAGCCGCTGCACCATTAAGTTGGTTGACTAGTAAAATAATTGATTTGGTACTTGGAGTAATGTAACATTTACGTTAAGTAGCGTTTTCTCCGTTTTAGTCGGACAAACGAGTCTGGCTTAGAACCGGTGATAATTAACAGTTATTTTAAGTTTAATAAAAATCTGAACCTAGGTCACAGAGACAGGCGCGCATTGCCGCTCTATAGTACGACACCTGGTAACTCATTTTTCGGTGTGACATGCAGTTACCTTCGTATAAATATTTGCTCTTTCCTGTAAAACAGAAACGTCAAAGGGTCACGCATTCGTGTCATAATCCAGAAGTAAAATCTAAAAAAGAAAGACTATCGAAGCCTTTGAAAATTTAGTGTCGAATTAAATGTGACGATTAATATTTTAATTTGTAATTAAACAGGGCGTTTCTCACGTGGTATTTAATATTGATTTTAAGTGTAATGTCTTCCCGTATGGTGCAGAAACATTATTGTTTCGTTGATTTTTCTCAGTTTTCTTTCATCATCCGTTGTCTCTTTTCTTCCTTTATCCCTTCCTTTTTGTAAATTGTCTCTCGCTCTCTCTCTCCTGTCTGTGCACAAAATACGCGGGTGCTGGGTCTGCTCGAAATGAATTGCTTTGTAGACGGGTGGACGGGCATTTAATTGTTCAATTCAAAATGGCGTTTAATCGCATTGGTAGTTGTCTGAAAACAATCACTACAAGAATTCCTATGTGTACTGGGTCGTAGGTCATATGCATATGCAGGTCAGCGCTACATGTAAAGCAAATCAATGATTTGTTTGTGAAATGGAATATTTGTAGATAAAACAGCGTGTATCTGTATCTTATGAGTCTTCGCTGACAGTGTCTTACCCCTACAGGGTAAGGCTCGATGCTTGGCTTGTGGTGGAGGGAGTGAATTTAACCATTCTTTGTCTCCCTTTTATTTTCGGGGAAAAGTCAGACAAGAGACTGGATGAGTGTCAAATTGCGAAATTATGAATTATGATGCTTCGTTGGATAGGATGTTGTATGAAATATTATGTTTACATTTGAACCGCGGTATGTAATGTGACCTTTTGAGAATAAATTGTTCGTTTCCTTGTAATGTTGCACACGTGCAGCAATATTTTGAAGGAATATATTACCTCCATTTTTTTTTAAACTTACGACCTGCAAATTGTCGATTTGATATTTTTTGTGCTGAACTCTTTTCGGGAAATTGTGTGGAATTAGAAATGACAGGAGTTGTTATGCAACTTTTCTTTACTTTTCATAAACTATAACCTGCGATGTTCACCTTAATGTTTTCTTCCTTCTCGTCGCTTCCATGTTTGAAGTTTATTTCAGAGAATTGAATCCGTCGTAGGAAGACTGAGGTGGATTGAGAAAAAGAAGCCAGTGCCACAATCCATGCGCTGAAATATATAATAAAAATGAGCGAATCGTGTTTCCTTTTGAGAGACAATAACAAGTTTATTTTTACTTTCTTTGTAAGCGAATTTATCGGATGTTGGCCACAGCTGTTTCGGGATTCACGAGTGTCATCGGTTTGAATCTCGATTAAATATGTCTATAGAAGTGGGATTTAATGATTTGTAAGCTGAATATTGGGTTAAATTGTAAGAAAGATTCTGTAACAATTTACAGCGCTGCTACCTTAATTACAGCAATAAGACGTTAATATCAGCTGCCCGTTATAATTCACTGAAAAATATAGCCCTTGTAACGGGACACTGTTTTAAAATCTTTTACTTCACCATTTAACCACGCGGCTTATTTATAAGTTTTATATAAATTTCAGAATAAATAGCGATCAATTTCCTATACGGCATCAGTTAATCGTTCGTTTCAATGGGAAGAGTTGTTTTCTCTTTGAGGTAGAGATTAATTTTTAAGAAGATGAGCTTCGGCTTCAAAGGGTTGAGTATCATTTCCTCTCATAACTAATACCTTAAGGGCATCCATCTAACTGCCTCATCTCATTTGCACGTAAGTCTATAACTTAAATAAGGAATTATAACGGAGTACTGGTCTACTCTGTAGGAGTAAATACGAAAACGCTGTTATCCAATTTGTTCGTCAGCGCAATTACTGAAACGCGTAGTTCGAACAGCAGTGTATGAAACAACTGCCGACTGTCATACGTCCGTACGAATACGTATCCCAGCCTTGTCTCTCCGTATTTGTTGTAGAAACTCAAAATATTGTTTGTTGACGGTGGATTATAATATGTTCCCGACTGCAGCCATGTGGCTGTGTATAATCTCTGCTGCTTCGGTTAAGTTTACTTAAAGACGTCTACCAAGTGCGCAAAGTGCTTTTGATATTTCGCTGTCTTTAAACCCTTGACACTTCAAAGGCGGTGAAACGTAGTGACATCACGTAGTGTTTATAGGGAATTTGAAAGAAAGGGATGAGTGAAGAAATACAGAAGAACGGTGGAATAAATAAATCGAGTTTTATGTATCGGTCCAGCAGTGAAAAGTACGTTATATTCAAAATGAGTTAAAAGTTTAAACTAGTGGAGTGAGTAAGAACATGTATCTATTCTACTCTACAGATGTTAAAAATCTTGGGTCCTATTATTAAGGACTCTTTATTAATTTGGCGTAAGTATTTTTACTGAATTGAGCTGATTTATCCGCAGACGCGAATATTTCAACCCGAACGAGAAAATCCGAGCGCTTCTTTAAACCCCTACAATATTAGCTCAATTCTGAAAATTTGTGATGATAGTGCGTTGTTGAATCAAACTGTTTTCTGGACATTATACATTGTCAAATACTAAATAAAGTCAATAAAACCACGACATGGGACTCTATCTCCGAAACGTCGTGGTTTTATTGGTTTTATTTAGTATTGGACGATGGATAATGGAGAGAAAACGGTGTGCTCCCCACAATATTAAATGTACAACCGAACAATCATGGGTTTTATGTTGTGTGTAGATGCGTGCAATTTGGCCCGTAGTTGTAAACATCTGGCTCTTAGGATTCTATGGCTTGCTTTCAGAGTGAATGTGCGTTTAAATGTAGAGCTACAAGCGTACGAAGTTAAGCTTTAAGGATGGAAGGTTAAAGCCGTGTGAGAGTGTTATGGTGGATACTGGTGGATCGCAAGTGGGAGATTATGTTAAAACCTCGGTCTGCTATCGCCGAAGAGGGAGACCGACCTCACAGACTAGGAGAGTCGACATTCCCAGCCACATCCAATAAAGTCTTTGTGTATCCCAACTGAAAGCACACACAAGACCGGAGATGGACAGAAAATATTATGGCAGGAAGGATGTTAAAATCGAATTGAGCCTTCTTTGATATTATCAGAAATCATCAACTTCCTTACACCCAACCACTACGCATCCACCCCAAAGATCACAACCGCTAAGTTTGCCGAAACGTTGAATAATTATTAAATTAAATGGGGATTACTATAGAAATACGTAGCTACATATTCAAAAGGTATAATTTATCTGCCATTCAGTTAATGATCTCAGAAGAACTGCTTTGCACCAATGATTTGGATATAAATTCGTTACATCAGTGAACATTTATCTTTATATTTCGATGGAATTTAAATCAGCTGTCTTACGAATTTTCGTATTTGGAGTGTCGAAAGTATTGCCTTGTATTTCGTACTGTTCATGTTTTATTTTTATGAACACGTTAAATTGTTAAGTTCTGAAGCTACGTTGACGGAGCACATTATCTTATTGCAACATTGAATATGTTGCGATCAAATCGACAAATAAGTGACGTGTGTTCTGTTTCGGGAATGCTTCCATGCTATCTCATTAGAAATATTTACATACTCAGATGATCTTTAGTGTTCGTTCGCATAAAAATTTCTATACAATTTTCTCCCTCTTAATTGAGATTTATAAACAAAAATAAATTTGCGACATTGTGTGAGGGTTAAATCACGTAGCAAATTTCGGGTTCTGTATTTAATATGGCGATGGTTTAATTCTTGTGACCGTAAACTTTCTGTATTCATATCTTTTCCCATCTGGCTTAGGCACACGATCAGCCCATCTAAGCTTCTCATATGTCACTCTCATGACGATATTAGATGACGTGTTCAAATTATGAAGTCTCTTTTCAACCTTAACAAGCCAGAAGAATTTCCGGAGTTTACTGTTGTAATTTAATGAAACGTATTTTACTGACGTTAGTGTAAAAAAATGTTACTTTCTGCTTTAGAATGAGCTGGTCATATAAATTTCACCATTACGGACGAAATGAGTTTGAAGAATTTTAATAATTGACTTTTTTATCTGACTCTGTGAACATGTCCAATAATTTGATTAATATAAGTCTGCTGTAGCAAAGAGAAATATTTTTACAGAGCAATATTGACTGCATGTTTGTGGTTGCTACTAATAATTTTTGGATCGTCATCAGTGAACGTGTTTGAAGTTCACAAGTCCCTTGATTTCAAACGTTCAAATTCTCTTCTCTTCATGTTTGACAAGTAAATTTATATTTCCATTACAGTATTTATAAACCGCTGTGCATGTCAGTACAAAACTTGACATTGTGATAAATGTACAGTATTTACACGTTTTATGACAGGGTTTGGCCCATTAAAGGATTTCAGGGCAATGGCGATAAATTAGTTTTTGGTCTTGGTATAACTAATTCCATGCAGTAGAATCCTTATTTAGAAGCTGCTAACAATGTTGTCAGCTAGTCAGAAATTCTTTGCCTTTTACGGGACCCTAAGGTTCATTATCTTGTTCGCAAGAGACGACCACCGGCCATTATCCTGAGTCAGAAAGACCAAATCACAGCGCATTAGGCTTGATAATTAGACCTTATGTTTTATCAGTTTGAAAAATATATCGTTTTATGCTGCTGTGTTTCCAGTAATTACCACATTAGGAATACACTGTAATTACTTAACAGTTAATAATAATGGTACAAATGCGTACTGTAATGTAATATCTATTATTTTTAAATGGAAGTTTAGATTTTGCATCACCTTAGTGGGCTTGATAATTGTTGCAGATACATACCTGCTGTTGAGGTCTGAGGTTAGTTCAACCAGGGAACCCAACAGATAGGTTTTCTGTTTTTTTCCCCGTTTATACCTGAAGACAGAAGCAGAATATAGCTTACGAAAGCTTGTAGTTTTATAAATAGACGATGGATGAAGTTCAGATAACATTTCTCTATATTTTCTTTTCAGTTCTGTGCAGTGGGTCAACTGAAATGAAGCCTTTTAGATAGCATCACGTTTTCGAAGTAGTTATGCTAAAAATTAATATGCAAATGTCATTAAAATTAAACTGTGTTAACTTCGTAAAAGGAGTTTCAATGGCATTACAAAATTGCTTAATGCACATCCATCATTCTGGCCATGACAGGCAGTTCATGTGAAGGGGTAAGCCTACCCTTTTACGCAGACGTTCCACCCGTCACTCCTACTCTAATATAGTTTAAGTTAAACCAGTAATTTGAAACAACCACCGCGCACAATTTTCATTCTGGTTATGTAAAGACAAGGACCACCGAGCGTCATGGCTACAACGGCATGTGACAGAGGAACATTTTCACAGCGCATTGCTGCTTTTTATAGCTCTTTGTCTGAAATGAAAATGGAACGCTATGTGTTAAGTATTTTTAAATGTAACTTAAGTAGATGCAGATTATGTTTTTGCGTCTAGATGGAAGTTTTGTCCTCACATTTTTCCATTACTTATATTAAATTTGATGACCTCGACAACTTACTCAACGCTACGACTCTTTATACGACAAGGTAAACTGTTGAGTCTATGAGAACATTGGTGTATTAATGCGAAATGTAGCTTTAAAATGAAGATGTAATTTCGCCAGTTTCGGAAATTTTAATATATAATTTTGCTTCCACATTATATTATGACTTAGTAAAGTATGTGCTTTCTTTTTAGTCTTATAATAAATCCCACTGAAATATAAGATCGCTTGTTCGTTTTAACTAGAATATAAGGCTAATAATTTACAGGAATATTTTATAAGTTTCATGAAATTTGGAAAAATTAACACGAAAATAAAACATACCTTATTAATTGACGCCTTACAGCTTTCCAATCTTATGATTTATTCTACATTTGACCCTTGCTTAAACAACATTACACGTAAAGTTAAAATAGTGCGTTAATGTATTTATTCGCTTATAGCTTGATAAAGGATATACCGATTTGCACCAAACATACTATACTTGTTTCTTGAGAATATATCATATGATGGTCAAAACTCCAGAAAGAAAATCCTGAGTTTGATTCCCGGTGAAGATGATTGTTTTTGCTCAGGTACTAAGTACGACAGAACAGCAGCAAATGAAGCGAAAAGAACCATCGAGACGCCACCGACGCCGGGCGTTACAACGCCAGTTGTCACGGCGCCACCAAAATTTGTCAAATTACGTTCGGGGGGCCTCAGAATATCGCAAGCCCTTTAAACTATGGAAAATAAGTTTACGTTACGCTAAAAACGTATCGTATAAATTAAGATCGTGTTATTCTCTTGGAACCCGTGAATAAGTTACCATGTGAGTCTATGAGAAATTACATTTAGGACAGTTTGTGAAACGTAATTTTAACGTCCTACCCTGTCACGTTTCCAGGTGTGGATTAACTGAAATGTGTGGTTTTCATTATGGGGTTCACAGTCCTTTGCATTATTTACTAATTGGTTATGTAAGGTCTTTTAGTATCCTTAGAGTATAGCCGAGGTTTCTTGCACTTATAAGGCTAATTGACACTTATAAGGCTTATAGTGCATTTTGAATTCGACGTAGCTTCTTGGGAGCGTTTGTTTGTGATGTCGTGCGCATTCTGATGCTTGTTAAATAGAGTAACATCTCTCCTTAAGTTGGGTAATCGCACTGAGAAAGGTTTACACAGTTTTAAACTAAGTTTTAAAAGTTGGTAGCCCCCGTCTTGAGTTAAATGTGTGTTTCTGTTTTCTCTGCCTTGTTTCCACCTGAAGGTAAACCACTTAACACTGCTACTGAAAATTTAAAGCAGAGCAGTTAATTGTTTCTCGTTTGTTCTATCTTTATTCTATTTTAGCCGAGCAAACATGTTGCTAAGAATAAAATGGATCACGTGAATTCACGAGGGTCATTTTTGTTTAAAGTAAATTTATTTCGAGTTGTAGTCATATCGGTAAAGAAAACATGAATTAGCATTCGAGTAGGCGTGTGGAATATGTGCTTCGTAGTGTGAAACAGATTTCGCTCCAAATATCGTGTTGGGAACACTTCATCAAACTGGTACGTGTTGCTCTGCAAGATGACGTGCTGGCTAAGGGGATTTTCTTTAAGAACTGTATTTCCTTCGTATGATTTCTACGTTTTGAATAGTTTTTTTTATTACATTTAACTAGACATTGATTTCGTTAGTCACATATTTCTATTACTCAAAACATGAATTTACTTTGATAATGTAGGGGTAAAGATCTGAACTATACTTAAATTTCTAAACATATTAATTGTTCATAGAGTGTGATGGCATTAACAGAAGGTAAGGGAGATTGAAATTTTATTCAGGACTGATTTAATGAATGGGCAACAGATTCCATGACAATATATTATATGCAGATCTTGCTATTGTGGCCAGTAAAATACACAGACGTTAATCGTGGAATAAACATTGTTTATTTTATTATTCACTTTTAATGACATTTTTAATGTAATTGTGACGCGTTTATCGTCAATTACTGTTTTAAGATGTTAACTATGCGTATAATGGATGTTTTTACTTGCAACATACTTAAGGAATTTAAATAAATTTTACATTTTTTAAAACTCGCGAAACTGAATGTTATTTGTTGTATGAAGAACATAACAATTGTTTATAATTTACTACACACTTTATCGGTTTTCCTGTGACCATCCAGAACACACACTTGACTTATTTGTCTATTCTTTGATTTTTCTGCCTCCATTGATATGTCCATTACGTGTTTCACACGACATTATTTTTCTTTCTGGATGTCTACTCTTTACTTTCCGTTCTCAGAGTGTTTGTCTTTCCGGTGTGCAAGCCATTGAACCGTGTGTTCAGCATTCCGGACATTTCTTTCATTCGGCAGTCATTTCGCATTTACTGAGCGGAGTTGACAAGACATTTTATGATTCAAATATATTCATGAGAATTGTTTCTGAAAGAAAATCCTTACGTCAGTTTATTGTAACATTACAGAGCACCGTTCGTTTACTTTGAGTATGCGAATTGGTCTATAAAAATATTTGTTTACGAAAGAAGATCAGTGTTATGTATCGTGAGGCATTTCAGCTTATTTATGCAAAATTCATAATAAAATTTAAAATATTTTAATTCCGTTCATTGTTACGTTTTATTAAGAGCATATGCCACTGTCGTCTCCTTCCAGATTCTCATCTGCGCACATTTTATTATCGATTCTCATAAGAAAAACATTAGAGTTATATTTTAATTTCTCAGAGTCGAAACTAGTATTCTTATAATGAACCAGTTATTATCAATTATGAACTGTTGTGAACGGGCATGGTAGTCTGAGTTCCATAAAAGGCAGGAATTGTGTTGACAATCTGAGAGATTGCATAGAAATGCTTTTCTTCGTGAAGTTAGATTTAAAATTGTCTCGGTAAGAATTTATTCTTATGGACTGAGTCCGAGTCATATAATTAAGAAGTCTTATTTATGTTGTTAATAACCTTTTACTGTGGTGCATCTACTCTCCTTTGCAAATAGTTCAATTAAATTTAATATTTATGTATTAATTGTTGGTAACTCGACAGATTGCGTGGTTGAGAAACCAGATGTCTTTCGTCACTTTTGTCACTCTGTCACCGTTCTAAGATTGTGCTGTTCAGTGATTTATTTCTTCCTTCTTCCTATTCTGGGGTTCAAGCTAGAAAATGTTAGCGCAATGCGAGGATTGTCACGTGTGACTGATAAATCGATCCGCGCAAGTCAGTCTTCGTTTCTGTCACTGTACGATTTCTCTTGCAGATTTTGCAACTTAATATCATTTTTGGTGAAAATAAATGTGTTTTACACAGTAGTTTGCTGTCAGTAAAAATTTTCTTTGCCTTTCAAAAGGTAATACCAAGAAACCAGATGTTAGACATTCA
Source organism: Zootermopsis nevadensis (assembly GCF_977971745.1). Lineage (NCBI taxonomy): Eukaryota > Metazoa > Arthropoda > Insecta > Blattodea > Termopsidae > Zootermopsis > Zootermopsis nevadensis. The sequence goes on from NW_028259143.1 coordinate 4,848,695, forward strand.
GAGACAAACCAGAGACTTAATATTCAAGGTTCATCTTTAAAACGAGAGGTGGAGAATTGACTACCTTTCCATGATGTTACCAAGTCAGAAGAATGCCGTGCTGCTTGCCATGTTGGACGTACGACAACTAACTTTAAATGGAAGATGTAGCAACAACCACAAGCTCCAAGTGGAAACTCTCTGTAATCTGTTAAAGGCAAACTGGAAACGTCCCAGATCCTATGTATAAAGTTAATTCGAGAGCGTTCTGAAGTGTGAAGTCTCCATTTTTAAGAAATGAACATACTTAGACGTGTGAATTACTGCGTTTACTTTCTCACAAATGTTTGTGAAGTGCCATAGTTTTTTTTCTATAGATATCTGAATTACAGCTATAAAAATGGTGGAGTGTAAGAATACGATGACAGTTCAGAATAAACAGCGTGTAACGTTTTTGTTTCTGATTGCTGAAAACGTTCGTCCGATTGAGATTTATCGACGAGTGGAAGTTGTTTTATTTGGGGATGATTCTTCTGGAAATGTCACGTCAGTGCTTTCTGAGACAGTCATTTTGTACTACACTAAGAATTGATGGTTTCTTGCGCAAAGTTTAATTCCTGACTTTCGAAGACTGAATATGGTGAAGATTTCTGTCTTCTGGGTTGTTGCGCTGTGTAGTCTGGTCGATGTTTACCAACGTTTCAGAGGTCATACTGACTCCGTCATCTGGGCGATCACCCTGATGACGGAGGCAGTATGACCTCTGAAACGTTGGTTAACATCGACCAGACTACACAGCGCAACAACCCAGAAGACAGAAATCTTCATCGCCCTGATGACGGAGGCAGTATGACCTCTGAAACGTTGGTTAACATCGACCAGACTACACAGCGCAACAACCCAGAAGACAGAAATCTTCATACTCTGTTGACGGAGGCAGTATGACCTCTGAAACGTTGGTAAACATCGACCAAACTACACAGCTCAACAACCCAGAAGACAGAAATCTTCATACTCATCGCCCTGATGACGGAGGCAGTATGACCTCTGAAACGTTGGTAAACATCTACCAGACTACACAGCGCAACAACCCAAAAGACAGAAATCTTCATACCCTGATGACGGAGGCAGTATGACCTCTGAAACGTAGGTAAACATCTACCAGACTATACAGCGCAACAACCCAGAAGACAGAAATCTTCATACTTACCGCTGTGAAAACCTCAAATCTTACTGAATATGATGCTTTCGGAGAGATAGTCTTAACATGCAACAGTATTTTCCTCCGACAGCACATTGCAGGTCCTAACACGATCGCACCAAGGACTACAGAGATTCTTTGCCTTGACTTCACTGTTAGGGACCAGGTCAGGTAGTGAGCATCACTATTAACTGATAAACAACTATAAAAAAGTTGCATATAAGAAATTACGATTAAGTTTTAAGTTTATATAATTTTAATTTTTATACACCTGAAGATGGTTCATTTAAGAACCGAAACATGTCGTAAGAAAAAGATGTTCTAACTGTAAATCGAATGTTTCGATAAGGAACATTACATGATATTTTAATTATCTTAATTTTAAATTTTAAATTGTGAATAGACGGACAAGAATAATTAATTAAATTTTTAATGTTGATGCTTAACATGTAATTCAGATAATTTTCTGTGTATGAATGTCTCCTCTGAGTCACCTTAAATCCAATGTCAGTCCTGTCAGCTGTTGTTTCATGTTCTTCATTCGAACTGCGAATATTTTAAGCAAAAGACAAGTCTATTTCTAAATGTAATGTTATAAATATCTATGGTTGCGCAGGGAATAAGACACGAGGTGGCAAGCAAGAATTCGATGGCTGTGTCTGTCCCACTCTTGTAAATTATCGTCATGCTCATGGCTTTCCCTGATGTTGTACGGCTGTCTAGAACAATAGGCGAGGCGTTGTGGAGGGCGCTATCGAGAATCAATGCCAGGACCCTACTTGCTATAATCACCCCATTTACAACGATCGATTGCTCCCGACAAAGGTCGACAGATATACCTTGTTCACACCAGTTATACGCAGTGTCGTCCGGGGTGAGAGATCAGTCATTTTCTTTGCATTATTTTACATGTAGAAGGAATTTATGGATAATGTTCGGTGGTTTTCTGTAGCATGTGCTGATGTGCTTAAAATAAGTGTGAAGTGTTTGAAGCTGTCCACTGTATTCGTGTGGTGTGTGTAGCTTGGCTGACTGATTTCATCTGGCTTCATATGATCTATTTGATAATATCTGATCGACTTGCTGGTTTGAAGAAAGTTTTAAAATTATGGACGACAACAGACCGCCGTTTAGAAGAATCTCTGCACTTCAATTTGTTTTAGGCATTCAGATATTACAGTAAAGAAGGGAATAACACGTAATTAGGGTGTCTGCTGACGAGAACATCTGGACCTCAGATGGAGGCAGTCACAGAAGAGTAAATTGCATAGTGAAGAATTTAATAATCTGTGATGTTCCTAAAATATTATAAGATATAAGGATTAAGTTAAGATGAGATGGATTTGTCGTATAGCCTATATGGGGAAACGACAAATACTTATAAAATTTTGGTTGGTTACCCAGAAAGAAAGGATCACTCGGAAAACCGATGAATTGATCGAAGGACAGTTTTAAAACTGCCGTTTGGAAAAGAGGATTCAAGGATGTGGATTGGATTCATCTGGCTCAAGATACGGGCTGATGGCGGGTTTTGTGGACACGGTAATGTACCTTCGGTTTGCATAGAAGGCGGGGAAGATCTGTTTCTAGAAGAAAGAATAATATAAAAATGCAGAATCATTGGCAACGTAAGTTATTTTACAAAAACAATAACTGCATTGTTTTTAAAATTTGACTTCACTACCTGGTTCCGTAGCAGTTTTATTAGTTATACGAACAGAATATATAGACCTATTATAAAATTGTTCTCACATTTTATCTTTCATACTTGTGCGCTGAATGTGATATATAGTATGCAAATCCTTCTTTTTATTATAGATTTAAAAGTGCTGCTGTATTCTGAGGTTGTGCGGAATGACGGGTAGGAGTAACGTAGGAAGGCTTGGATGTTTGTTGTGTACAGCAAATGCAGTTAGTCGATAAGTCCCGAGAGGGAGATTCACAGAGATATTTATGAAGCGTCTGTCTGGTTTTAGTGCCCTTTGCTGTGGTGGATGCGTGTGTTCTGTCGTAGCTGAATTGAACCTCTGGCTTACGTTCCGATTCCAAACCGAACCCTGGCTGAAGCACGGAAAACGCACTCCGTTAAGTCCTGTTAAAGACAAAGCTTAAATTCTTTTCGTCTGACTATTCGAAAATGTGGAAAAATTTGAATTATTTGTAATGGCATCGACGAGTTCGTAAATTTACGCTCACAAATACGTTTTTAAGAGCAGATTGAAGTCGGGGAGTGCTTATTGCCGGTCAGTTTAAAATTCTCTGAGGAGTTTGCTGCCTTAGTCGCTGTCTTAATGGCCGAAGGAGTAAGCTCCTCTGAGTAGCTACCGGACTACGTGGTGAAACGTACAGAAATAGTCATTTTTAAACTAATAAAAATTCTAAGCCAGATAAAATTTGTTCGTACATAAGTAACTGGTTAACCCCATCCCAGGTATTGCATCCTGTAGATTGAGCACCGCAAAATCAATGATCAGTTATAATTGTTGATCTGCAACATGTACTTAAGCGTCAGTTAGTCGATTAGGAAACTGATTAATCATACTAAGGTTTTTATTAATTTCCCATCTCTTAGAGATTTATTATTCATTTAATACTTTCTTCACAATATTTTACTCTTTAATTTCCATCTGCTTCTTATATTCGATGATATAAATCTCTACCACTGCTAGATTATGGTCGTGTAATGCAGCTATAAATAAACACAAATTAGTGAGAACCTTTCGTCATAATTTTGTGTCTTGGTCTGTATGATGTCACGAAATACAGTACAAGATATTTGACATTTTTTTATACATTTGTTGTGCTAGTCCGCTTAAAGACCATCGTACGGATACACACATTCACAGTTTGTGGTGTATGAATGTGAATGTTCGTGTTTACCTGCTTTTTATGACAACAGAATTCTCTTTTTTCCCCCACCAAACCTGCCGCTGTATACGTCACATTTAAACTGACCAGAGAACACGCACAGCGCACAAACTGGTCTCGTTTATTCAACCGGAAGCCATCGGCTGTTTCTCAGTTCTCTGTGCAATTCATTGGAAATTAATCATTGTCACCAGTTCGAGAGTCATGATAATGATTAAATTGTAATTGTAATGCACGAAGGGAAAAGAAGATTGAATTTTGCGCTTTCTTTTACAAAGCGTGTGAGGTTTATGTTGTAGTTCTATTTGTATGTCTTCTTCGGATGTACTGAATAGATTTCAATTAAATGTGGTAACATTTGTTCCCCTGGGTCGAGTGAAACACTGATGTTACCTGCACGTCTAATGAATGTAAAATCAAAGAACTCGTCCCAGTCAGTCATGCCGGGCTTAGAGCGTTGATCTGTCTGTTCTTATACCAGACAGTTAAGTACTCCACTCAAAGACACACATAAAAGATCGGGGGGGGGGGGGGTAATTCTTTATTAGGTTCTATACTGTACAAAAATCCGTGAAATCTTACATAATAAATATCGTTCTTCCACAAAATAATATTTTCAAAGCACCGTATTTTCATTGAGACTAACATCTTTTACACTTTGTATGGGAGAACGTTATGTGAAAAGACCCGGATTGATCCAGGGTTCTACCTACCGCCGTTTGAACTTTTACAACAAAAAATTCTAGGGTAAACTCGTATTTGTTTATTTTATATTTGCATTGCATTACGGTGACACAAACGTTATCCTATTAAAGGATTTTACTAATTCGGAGAAGGGTAAAAAAAAACTGCTCGAAGTTTATACGCAGGCGAGTAGAAACACCGTACATTCTTTCTTTTAAAAAGGAAGGGGCTGGCAGATTTAAATTTAGATCGCAGTAGTGCTTAGGGTCGTGTTTCAGCGTAATACAAGTCGTAGCAGCTTTATACAGAAACGCAAAGCATTCAAGAAGCCTGATTCACGTACATAACTTCCAAGTCTCCCAGTTGATATCTCAAAAGGGACAGAGATTATCATTGGCCTGGTTTTTAGTAACAAAATTGTTTTTAAATGTGAGCGAATATATTAATAACTAAAGCAAAAATTATTAAAACAGGGCATATTTGTATCCTGTAATAAGTTCTTAGCGAGAAAATTAGATGCACGCCCGAATCTCTTCCGAAAATGTTTCCAAGAATGCTTTAGTTCTTCTCAGCTGGTGTAATATTTTGTAATGGACTAAAAATTAATTCTCCTCCGGTCCCTCTGTTCACTGTTCGGAATCATTCTAACGTTCACAACAGTCTGCTATGATAATAGTGAAAGAGTACGCGTGGAAATATCCAAGTATATGGCACAGGCGTGCTTTAGAAAATGCAGTCCCCACACCTCACCCAAAAACTTAAATAAAGCTTTAAATGTGACATCCTTGAATGCAGCATTCAAACGAAACACCGTATGGTACTTAGGTAATATTAGAAAGTTGCCGATTCGCACATCGACAGTGACAGAAATGTTATGTTTTCAGTCAACTCGTTTTTGTTTGTATCTGAAACTAAAAAACTGTGCAAATAAATGTACATTTCGTCAAAGTTGTGAAATATTACAGTATGATTCATCGCCCTGATGACGGAGGCAGTATGACCTCTGAAACGTTGGTTAACATCGACCAGACTACACAGCGCAACAACCCAGAAGACAGAAATCTTCATACTCTGATGACGGAGGCAGTATGACCTCTGAAACGTTGGTTAACATCGACCAGACTACACAGCGCAACAACCCAGAAGACGGAAATCTTTATACTCTGATGACGGAGGCAGTATGACCTCTGAAACGTTGGTTAACATCGACCAGACTACACAGCGAAACAACCCAGAAGACAGAAATCTTCATACTCTGATGACGGAGGCAGTATGACCTCTGAAACGTTGGTTAACATCGACCAGACTACACAGCGCAACAACCCAGAAGACAGAAATCTTCATACTCTGATGACGGAGGCAGTATGATCTCTGAAACGTTGGTTAACATCGACCAGAAGACAGAAATTTTCATACTCTGATGACGGAGGCAGTATGACCTCTGAAACGTTGGTTAACATCGACCAGACTACACAGCGCAACAACCCAGAAGACGGAAATCTTCATACTCACCGCTGTGAGAACCTCAAGTCTTACATATTAGTTATTTGTTGATGAAACCCACCGGTGTAAAGATGATGAAAAGATAGCTATAATAAAACGTAGATTAAATTCTTTCTTTATATTGCGTTAAATATTCAGCATATCAGTAATGTGTCAAGTAAATGTTGTAGACCACAAATTAAGAAAATTTTCCAGCGTTGTGTACGATAAGACATTATTTAAAAAAATGTATAAATTAATATTTTGGCTTCGTCTATGGTATGAATCATATTCCACCCGAAAAAAATCAAAATTAAATTTTCTCGAGATGTTTCGTTATATGTCAGAAAGATCATACTTTTCTTCGAATTTTGACAAGTATTTGCGAAGATAAAAGATGCGGACAGACTGCCTGACAGATATGCCTTCCAGTTACGTGTTTGTGAAGAGAACGCATAGTAAACGTACAGACTCTGTAATATTTTCAAAATTATTGATATGCAAACGAACCTCGAAGGAAGTACCACGCATGCGAGCAATGGATATTGGGATGAAACAATCAATGTTCCTTTTTTAGCTATTCACTTGTAACGAGAAATGGTCTCTTTAGCAGTGCAAAGTTCATTCCGTCCAGATTAGGACTGCAGAGAGTTAATCCTACTAGGATTATGAATCGAAGTGTAGTTTTGCCTCGTATCAGTAATTTATCTTTCTCCTCTGCTGAAGTCTTTTTAAAAGACACCAGAGTTCTTATATGCGTAATTTTCGAGGTACCTGCCGTTTTTCAAACTTTCAATCGAAAAAAATTATTTATTTACTTCTCCTTTGTTTCTTTTCAATTTTATATTTTCTTTACACAGATGGAATCCTCTCTTAAACACGTTAGGTCTAACATTACTATAGGTACAGTTATATAGATATATTTAATAACTAATAAATAAAATGCTAATTTGGATCTGAGGGCTTGGTAAAATAATTCTGAAGCCTACTCAAATAGTAAAAACGCTTTTAAACTGTTAATAAACCCAGAAAAGTCAATAAAAATCCATACAGTTCTGCTTAATTCCACTAAATATAACATTGCGTAAAGGCTTATCACTTTTGACGTAGATTTCATGAACTCACTATCTCATATCACTGCAGAGTACAGCCACATTGGATAAAGATATTTATACATTAAATAGCTGGAAAGGTTTTGTTTGAAATTCTAAAGCTTTTCGTGAAACTTATCCTTCCATTCAAGAATGATTTCATCATTTTACGCAGTACTCCAAAATCTTTAAAATTGTTATGAAATTCGTAAGTTAAATTCTTAGAATATCGGAAGCATGGACAACAATTTCAAAAGGTCATTCAATGAACGCGGGGAAAATGTTTTGTTGAACTTTTTTGTTCTTCAGTAATAAACGTAGTAGAAACAAAAGCATCAGTGAACGGCATCTTGATGGAAGTATAGTTGAATACCAAACGTATTTAAATAGAATGGAATGAAGTAAATTTGTTTTAAAATGTTGTCAGTAGGCGGTAAGCCTACCTACCGAAAGGTCAAAGGGGAGAATCATGTGGAATAAGGCAGGGAGACCAATCCTGAATATAAACCTTTTATTCCAAACAGCATAATGAGATAAATGAAATCCATGCTGGCAAAAATTATTAATTAGAAATTTTCACCTGAATGCTATTTCAAAATTACTTTTTAATCCACTCATTGCCAAATAGCCTTCGCTGCAAATACATTTTTCAGTAACCCACAGTAATTATTTAAACACATCGTTTTGCGACATTTGTCGGTCTTAAATCAGATCACTTTGATATCTAGTCCATCCAGCGCATCCATAAAACGCATAGTGTCATGTAATTAAAGTGTCTTAAAAATGCTCTAATGGAAGCAAGACTTTCTGAAAGAAATACTAATTAATATATACTTTGGAATAAAGTAAACAAATCTTAGTTTTATACACGCACTGTGTACTCGTATGTTAAAATACAACTCATATCTGTAGAAATATCTCACAGAGCAAGTAATATTTGTGAAATTTTGTTTCCTCAGCGGTGAGAATGACGATGATTGTCCTCCTGTATGTTAATCGACGTTTCGGAGGTGTTTACTGTCTCCATCATTAGAGCTGTAATCCATCGTCCTAATGATAGATGTGGTATGAACCTCTGAAACGTCGATAAACGTCTATTAGCATACACAAAACAACAGCCTGTAAGTCAGTAACCTTCATGCAAATAGCATTTGTTGATTAAGTAGCATACTACGTCATTCTACACGTCTGTTTGTCACTAGCTTTGTGTAGTTCATTATATAGCTGAGTTACAGTCGAAACGAGGCATGAGACTTGAGTTGACCTCTGCAGTTTTTCGAAAAATTAGGAGTAAAAGGGAAAAATTATGGAAAACTTAAAACCCCAAATTGGGAAGGCTGGAAAACTGTGACGTTTAGACCCAAGCAAAGGAACAAACGCTACGGCATTTAGGACATAACCCTTTATGTAAAGAAGGATTTACTTTGCAGGACGTGGAAACCAGGGAGGAAAACTTGTCAGTGGCGTGACGATATTTTTCGCCTTGATAATAGAGAAAAAGAGAACTTGTTTCACGTTCGTTTATCACGTTGAATTTTGTATTTTTTCAGTTTCATTAATATTAAAGTGGTATTGTTGCAAGTCCGAGGTCCTGTGTAACATTTTGTAACTTGAGTTCTCTTTATGTGAATGTATTAAAATACAAAATGTCTTCGTTTGCATTTTCAGAGGTAATTTTAAGAATATATTATTATACCTTCCCTTAATAAGGATAAATAACAGTAATAACATTTACCTAACACAGTTAAGTAAATAACTGATTATATCGATCACAGTTAGATATGAGAAGCTTATAGTCATTTAGCTGGTCAAAACGTTTTTCGCCTTTTATGGAACTTGATGGTTCAGTATCATCTTCACAGGAGCCCGCCACTGGACCTTGTCGTAACCTGGTTGAAGTCAGTCCTCACCCTTACAACCTAGTTCAATCTGCGACATAATGCAACTACAGAACACAGCTCTCAGGCATTTTTCCTCATATGATAATAAATTCGTTTCTTTCCTGTTGTTAACTACCAATTTTTGACGAATATCAAAATTACTTTTGTGATCCACCAACGGTTTTAGAGAAACATATTTCTGTAGTTTTATTTTACTTATTTATTCAAATTTCTTATTTTTTGTAATTATTGCTTAATTATTTATCCGTGTAGATTGTGATTGACACAATTTTCCAGCAGTTACTTCTTTCTGCAGTGCGATATTATATTATTATCGGGCATTTTGTCTTTAGCCTTAGAAGATTTCAAAATACGTGTCTTAGTTATAAAATTATGTGCAAACAAATTCTGTTCAAAGCATCGCCTAAGATAAAAATTAATAATTTATACATAAAACGTTAATATCGGCAGGAACATTAATTGAGATCTCTTAAACCAATTCCACAGCTGAATTTATTTTAAATATGAAGTGAAGGAAAGAGAGAGAGAGAACTATATTGAAAATTAATTTTTCAGCGACATTCAAACACGCTCGGTTATTGTACACAATTCAGACGTAATTAATTTTCCTCGTGCCTCAAAAGAAAATCACCAGCTTAACTTTCGACAGTAAAATGAAGACATTCTTCAAAGGCGAGATGTATATAAAAGAATTAGCATATTATAATATTCATAGTGTACGGTCGCGTAGATATTAAACGGGCATTGAAACGATTTGCTCCTTTGAAAGGCATCTGGACTAATTAGAATTAATGTCTTAAGCAGCGGAAATAACATTATGATAGTAGATTTTAAGATATTGTGGGGGACGGTCTGAAGTTGGCTAGGCTTGTAGTTGTAACATTTTTCAAAATAAGGAAGTAGAAAAAATTGTAAACTGACAAAGTAATATTATTTATCTTATATTTTTCTTACTTTTTCGCTAGTTTTATAACCTATTTTAAAATAAAATTTATTGTGTGTTCGGAATTTGAAGTAGGTACTTTATTTGAGACTGTCTACCCACTGTAAGTTCCTTTGCCGACACATTTCGTCAATAATCTAGTTTCTCTGTTCGTATAAAACTCAGTCCTTTCTAGCAGTAATTTTAAAATCGTTTTTATGTTTGCAATACTCAGTGTAAATTTAATAAAAAATTCTAAATTTTAGACGCGTGCTAAATGTCATTAATTCTTTGTTAAAACAATTTGCGCAGTTCTTTTTATGAATAGCCTCTACACGAACCATGATGGATAAATCGGAGAATCAAACGTTTCTTTGTGGTCTGCTGATACGATTTCGTTTGAGGACAAAAGAAGCTACTGTCAGAATCGCTCTTTTTAATTCGACTTCATAATAGGCCTGTCATCTTTTTTGTTTTATTTTGAAATGATATTTCAGTTTATCTTTACACTTCATGTACAAAAAAAATTAATGTGGAAGTTAATAATAGCACTGAGATGAAATAGCACATAGCCGACATGCATGTTCGCGATACCAGGAATTCTCCTCACCTCCACGCACATGCGTACCTGTACATGCTGCAACCCGTAAATCAAATTTGGAGTGGTGTTAGTCTAGGCTCCCCTTCTAAATTCAATCAAAAAATGGATAACATTCCATCCACGTCAAGCAATATTTCTGGCGACATGAACAAAGTAATTACCATCAACAGGAGCATGTTACATGTGTAAGCCTATATTGACGCTAAAGTATTTGGAAGTCATTAATGGCAACTTGTAAAATAAGTTAACAAATACAAATTAATTGTCTAAATAAAGGTAGTATATTTGCGTCATATTGTGAATTAGGTTAATATTTTAATATTTTCCGTCAAATCACAATTTTAATAAGATAATAAAATATATAAAATATTTAAAATATCATTTCACGTTCCGCATCGAATGATCGATTTACAAATTGGAACGTCTCTTACGACATGTTTCGGTTATATTTAACCGTCCTCAGGTATAAATTAGATTGGTAAATTTAAAACTCGAATTACAATCATTTACAATGTTATGCAGTTTATTGAAATGTTCTTATCAGATTACTCTTATATATTAGAACGAAGGTATTGTTTTTTATGTGGCGTGGTTCATCTGATGTTCAATATTAGTCGGTGATGAGTTGATAGAGACATGACGTGTCTGGCGGAAGACATCTAGAAGTATTACTGTGTCGGGTCGAGGTTTAATACTGAATACCTTCGTTCTAATATATAAGAGTAATCTGATAAGAACATTTCAATAAACTGCATAACATTGTAAATGATTGTAATTCGAGTTTTAAATTTACCAATCTAATTTATACCTGAGGACGGTTAAATATAACCGAAACATGTCGTAAGAGACGTTCCAATTTGTAAATCGATCATTCGATGCGGAACGTGAAATGATATTTTAAATATTTTATATTTTATTATCTTATTAAAATTGTAATTTGACGGAAAATATTAAAATATTGTCTAAATAAAGTTTAAGAGTTTTTATGAAATATATGTTGTTGGGTTATAACCACACAACAAGTTTTACAATACTTCTAATAAGTAAGGTTTTTTAGTAAGTTTATTGACACTTACATGCAAAAAAAATTAGGAATAAATGTATTTATTTTAAGCGGTAGAATTTAGAGTACATTTAAAACTTGATCATTGAAATTTATTAATTATTCTCACTACCGAAATTCACTGAAACTTGTTAATCCAGGATGAAGCCATTTTCTTATTGCACTGAGGAAAATAGAGAAGACGGACATTCAGACAAAGTGAATGTAGATCAATAAACCCTGTTCGTGTGTTATTTTTATATGTTCGCGTTTTTAAGCTCGCAGCGAGCGTAAGTCTCAGCTATCTGGCTGACAAGACCTGTCTTAAGAAGATAATAGTCTCTCAGTAACCAAATTCCCCGTCTTTGAAGGAACAGAAATGTTTATTGCCGTGTTTACAAGAGCCTTCCACCAGCCCCTATCAAGATCCAAGTTCATTTCAGTTTAAAACACGCCTCAATTTTTCATTAATATAGAATCTTTTATTATTACAGCATCTGTATTTGGATATTCCAAATGATTTCTTCCCTGAAGGTTTCTGAACTGAAAATTTGCATGCATTTGTAATTCCTACCTTGCGTGTTACATGATCTACCCGTCTCAACAACAGTAATAAATTTACCTCAATGTTACTAGTATTATTACTATTGCAAAATAAATGTCACACTATAAAATAAAGACTGCTCTCAAATGATGAGGGGTTGAGCCAGCTTAGTGCGACAGTTAACATCACCAGATACTTTACTAGTTGCATGTGAATAGCCTGGCTGCTCTATTTATCGAGGCAGACAAGAAATTGTCGTGTAGAGAGTTAGTTATTTGTTCTAACGTTCTGGATTAAACCCAACCCGCTGTTTCGCTCGACAGTTAAGTTATATGTCGCACGTTCGTAACGCAGACATACAATTAAACAGCATGAATGTTACAACTCAGACGAAAAGTTTTGGCTATTCAGTTTCACATGTAGCGTTCATAAAAGTGTACGTCACAGCGTAAATTTTGTCTTTTGCCAAAAAGCGTACAACGTAACATCGTAAGGGCCTTCAGACTGATACTGAATCGCTAATCAATCTGTACGTATAAGGCACAGATTGATTACATGGCGAGATAGGTTATGTTTACTGTAAAAGTGGCATTAATGTTTGCCTCTTATGTAGTTACATGTAATACTTCACAAATTGAGTTTCATAACATAGTTATAAGAATAGACAACGCTTTCGATTTTTTTAAAATAAGTGATTCTTATAAAATGTGATACGTCACATCAAACGACAACTTATTAATTTCTTTCCCTTTTTTCAATAAAATTTTCTTTGAGGTTTGGCCTAAACACTTGCCTTACACTTACATAAGCCTAGAAATATACCAGACTCTTAAGTATTGTGTACCTTAAAATGAATAAAGGTAAATGGAATTTATATGCGGAAAAGCCTAATAATGTTTGCCTTATATAAGGTATTATTAAAACCTCTAATTACGACTTGAAATAAGTACTTAAATGTTCATTAAAATCCTTTCAAAGGAACCAACAGAACGAATTAAATTTTATTACTATTCTACACGTAAAACATTGCGTAATGCTAATAAAGTATAATAAGTTAAATCAGATTTGGTTAGAATACTCGAAAAACAAGAGCACACTTTTATTTTGCTCCTTCTATAAACTGGCCGTTTGTATTGATTATAACAAATAAAATTTATATATTATAATACTCGTGTAATGTTAAGTATCGAATGTCATTTTTCATTAAAATCTACGGATGGACGCAGCAGATACGAGTGAATGTCCATGTAGTCCATCGTATAATCAAACACCTGATTGTTTACATAGTCTCAGAAGACTGTCATACCAATGGATAGCAAAATTATTTTTAAATTGCGAGTTCCGTGTCAAAAAATATAAATATGTTCTCCCGTATATTATTTTATTTAATAGTCTAGATATATTAATCGGTTTAAGAAAAACTTCCACGTTTCTCGACCGCGTTTTGAGTAGATTTGTAATTACATTGCGAAGGTGATTGTTAGTAGATGAAATTATTTGTTACAAAAAAGCTTTCACTTTATGTCTAAACTAACCACATACCGTTTAGTACTCGTAGGAATAATTTTCCTTTAACGTCAAAGACAGAGCTAGAGGATTTCAATGGGTCCCATTTGATCAGAGTAATATCTTCGTACGAATACATGACAGGGCGCTGTAGTAAAGTTCAGTTTTATTGAATCATTCCACGAGAGTTATTGTACATCTTCCACTAGAACGCAGAGATAAAGTCAACCCTATGTCCAGGAATGAGTTCTGAGAGTCAGAAACATGAGATTAAGGCTCTCTCATGATCTTAATCTGTCTCCAGTGAAATATTCTGCCGTTTATCCATCGTAATGGGTCTCTGCGATTTTCAGAATCTTTCTGGGCGTGAAGAAGTAAATTCACGTTGCATGCGGTAATGAGATTGCTCACTGTTTTTTTTACCTATATTAATGCAAATTTTAAATTAATATGTATTAAACTTACATTTTAATCTCTGACTTAACTATCAACAATTTTGAAGTTCGAGAAAACCAAATAAGCAGGATTATACAACAAAACACAATATACGAGCCTCGTCCACAAAGTAAGTTTCCCTGGGGCCGTTTTCAGAAACAAAACACAATTTCATGGAATTATTTATTGCAACAGATGCAGCAAGTGTCCAGCTATTTTTCAACATATTCGCCACCGGAATTGAGACATTTGTCATACCGTGGGACCAACTTTTGAATACCTGTTTCGTAGAAGTCTGCCGCCTGGGATTGGAACCACTGTGTGACAACCATCTCCGCCTCTCTGTCATTCTCAAAACGCTGACGCTGACCGGACAGGAATTTCTTGAGGTGTAGGAAAAGATGGAAATCACTGGGAGCGAGGTCCGGGCTGTAGGGTGAATGATTAAACACCTCCCAGCTGAACTCCTGCAGGAGACTTGCTGTCCGTCGAGCCGTGTGCGGCCTAGCGTTATCACTGACCGCACTTCACAGTCGGCGGGAGCTGGAATAAGAACCTCCATCTTCAACAGCTGCAACGATGCTACTGTGAGAACGCGGGAAGTACCGTTAGTGCATGCGCCATGCTACGTCATTGCTCTATCACGTACGCACAGTCGCTTCGCTCAATATAAGGTTTGCTAGCTGTGGGACGAGTGGGAAACTTACTTTTGGGACGCGCCTCGTAGTAAAAATAATGTTTAACATTAAAATATCTACAACGCTGACCAATGTTGTAAAAGAAATCCAGATAAGTAAATTGTCCACAAAATGGCATCACATTTATGACTGTACACTTCGGATATATAGTCCATAATGTAACTGACAGTAGTTGGACGAACGGAGTTCAATTCCCGTCAGAAGGAGGGCCTATTCTTTGTCACGTTCAGGCTGGTTCTGAAACTTCCTGCCGTTCCTATTAAATACATACTGTGAGCCCATTTTCCCGGTGATAAGGCGGCTGAACTGTTAAATAATTTCGTGTCTAAAAACTTGTGTAAGACATTACTTCAGATGCTCACTACCTCAGGAGTACAAAGTATAACGTGTTCCAAGCAGGAATTTATTATCAAACACGTTGGTACGACATGTTTTCTTTGTAGCAACACTTCATGAATTATATTTTCGAAAAGACAAAGTTCGTATATTGATTGAAACACAAGTTAATGCGAAGTTTTAAGAAACCCATTAAAGTAAAAGGAACAAGTCTTCGTTCCCCAGGGAAATGAGTGCTTTAGAACTTGTCTTTGAAGTAGAGTGTTTGACAGTTCTAATATGTCAGAGCCTGAGTTTCTGTTTTGTGCATCACCAGTGCAAAATGGTGTAACCTACGTGTCTGATTCTATCAAAGGCAAATTGATTTATTTCTCAAGTAGCTGGGAAATGTATGTATTGTGAATTGGAAATCGGGCCCGTTCACAACCAAGAGCAGGCATTAGATGTTGTGTTGTGTGTGTGTCAGTGAGTGTGTGAGTATGCGAACAACAGCTTCCATCCTCTTTTTATCGTTTTTTGTGTGGAACGAAGGGGCAAGATGTCCTTATGCTGGTGAGACAGGATTTTTGACAAAAATAACAATAATAAAAAAAAACTTGGATGCTGTACAGAAATGAAATTGAGGATAGAGACTGAAAGCAGAATAGTTTTATCCGAGTTGTGAAATAAAGATTCAATAAATAAATAACTTTCTTACATTCCTCAGTATTTTTATCTTTTAATGGGTGTCTGTCTCAACTTTTCGTTTGGTCACACTACTTTCAGCCTCAGATGTTCTGTAAAGAGATTAAAAATTACGTGGGTGTATCGTATATTTCTTACTGCATACAAATATTAAATTTTGTAATTCGTAACACGGCACTTAGCATCGCCTGTTATTTAAATGTTATTGGACACTGATGCATTGTCCATCACCAGTTTAATTGGGTTATCTCTTATGTTATACAAATTTTAACATCATAACTTATCGTATATTGTGGTGGTTAGCTGTTTAGCTATATAAATGTTAAATCTTCTTTACTTATTTTTTAAACAACATTGTTATAAATAACATCGTATTTAGCGAGATTATTGTTAAACAACTTTTAAGTTGGTAAGATAGTGTAATTGCGTCATATTGTGAATATTATAACAATTATTTATTTTAATCGATATGGAACATCAATGATATTTTATTATCTTAATTATAAGAAATTTTAAATATTGTGATAAGACGGATTAAAATAAATAATTGTTTTAAGTTGGTATTAATTATTTCATGGTTTTTTTCGTATTCGAAGGGAAATTCAATGATCTACGCGTTATACCTCTTCATGGCCTCGCCTATATTTCCATTTTGTCATTCACTACTCTGCATGAATAACAGACTCAATTAACAGTGCCGCCTGCAGGGCCATTAGCTAGAGAACACATCAATAACGAATGCAGCCAGACTTAAAATTTAGAGGTGGAAGTTTTCGATCTGGTGTGTATGCACAGACTAGTGTATAATCGCGAATTAAATAGAAAATATTTTAGTGTATATTAACTCAGCTTATAATTATAATTCTCTCTCATGTTAGTTTATTCTTTAGCGTTTGTTTTAAGAGTATAATCCTTTGTTTTCGGACACATACCGAAAATATGGCTGTCAGCAGTCAGCAATGGAAATTCTAGGTAATGGGATCCTTAGAGGTAAATACGTAGCCATATTTGTTTTAATAATAGTAAAATATAAATTTAATTTATGTGTATCAAATCTAAAACTTCTTGACGATGGTGAAGAGTCAATTGAATAAAAATTCCCTTGGATATTATCCATCGTCTAGTAAATATAAAACGTAAAACGACGTTTCGGAGATGGGACTCTATCTCCGTCTTCAGGTTCCTACACAGTTGGGCCCACTAGATAGAGCTAATCCCTATCTCCGGATTAGCTCTATCTAGTGGGCCCAACTGTGTAGGAACCTGAAGACGGAGATAGAGTCCCATCTCCGAAACGTCGTTTTACGTTTTATATTTACTAGACGATGGATAATATCCAAGAAAATTTTTATTCAATTAATTTATGTGGTTATATTATTTGATATGAAGTTCTCACGTTAGATATTTCATATTCAATAACAATTTTACACTTTTCTGTATTTTAATTAGCCTCCCACTGATGAAATTTGTCAAACTCAGTCGTGGGCTACTGAAACAAGATTCTAACATAATGACAACATAATTTCCGTTCAGTAATACATATATTCCACTGGGAAATATTTCTGGGGTTTGTGACCTGTCTTGAAAGGCATTAACGTCAGGCTGACATTGACTGTATAATCTTAAGTTAAATCGAATTATGGGACAGCAAATTATCCGTGAAGTTAGGAGTCCATTAAGATACCAAGGACAATGACAAGTTTGAGGCTTCTGTATGCATATCTCTCGCTTGTAAATACGTTCCACTACAATTCTCTCCCATAAATATGTATGCAGTTAATGCTATGTATTTGCTATAGTTACTTAGAGAGTCATACATCTGCTGGGACTATTGATGCTGCATCGGATGTTGAAACTATTTGTTGAATAGACGTAAGAATGAGGGTTTATTTTAATTTACATACATGTAGTCTTTCTACAGGTTTAATTTGTTTACAAAAACATTGTACATATAAGGTGTTAAAGAATAAATGAAATTACTGAAACGTGTAATGCATATAATGGGATACAGGTTAAGTATTTTTCAACGTAGTTTGGGTAATTAATTAATCCATATCATATAGTTCTAACATCAGGCTTTTGGTCGGGTTGGGTACACAAACTTGAATGTTATTGTTTATGCACTGGGTTTTCCTTAACATTTTATACGTTTCTAAAAGAAGCTACTTTCGTCACACAATATTTAACATGTCTCCTTGATGGTTGATTTTGTGAACTTGTGAAAAGTTGACAAGTTTTACTAAGAACAGTTAAATCGAAACTGGTTAAGTTCTGTTAGTCCATTCCGTTGAATTCTTAATAAGACCCTAAACAAATGTTTGAACATTGTCAGGCGTGAGTGTAAACCACACGTCAGCGTTAATGTTGAAGTCTGCATTTAATAAAAATTGAGAGTGAGCTGCACAGAATGACTACAAAGCTCAGGTTATGTGGATGCATGTTCAAACACATCACCGTGTGTTCCATTTAAATGCCAAACAACAGCAGAGACACTCTGATGTTGTATTCCCCAGTAAATAATACACTCACATTCAAGATATTATCAGGCTTGTGAAATGAAGAAGGATGAGATTGGAAGGTCATGTAGAACTCAAGGAAGTTTGGAATATACCCGTGGATGGAAGGATAATGTTAAGAATTAGATTTCAATTTCTCAGGGCTGCGAGTACGAGAAGGACTGTCGTGTGTTATTACTCCATGTAGAAATTTACCGACGTTAAAGGGATTATCGTCCTGATGATGGCGGCAGTAAGCGCCTCTTAAACGCCTTTTATAATGTTTAAATTAATCTTATAGCGTGGGGTATGCTTCAGGGTGAAATTTGAGTTTCTCACGGCGGGAATTATGAAGATGACTCCTCTCGGATGTTTCGCGATGTATTCACTGAGTGGTGCTTATTAAGTACTAAGGCCAATTAATAAAGACTTCTCGGGCTATCAACCGTGTTAGTTGGCGATTGGTGAAAGCTTCACATCATATACTAAGGGCAACTTTAGTTCTTTTTTACGTTTTGGAATAGGGAACTTAATGGCCAAATGAGCGACTTGTACTTTTCTGTAACAAAGATAATTGACAATTCAGTTATGTGAGTCATTAATAGTAGTTACATATGTTTGCCTCACGGGACATGACATTGGAATAACTGGGAAGGGAGTGAAGTGTTACACACGCTATTGACCTGAAGAGGCTGACTTTGACAGATATAGTGCTGGTCTGAGGTATGGGACGGACAAAGGCAGGGACGCGTGACATTGTGCGGAACAAAGAACATAAAACAGTGAGGCTGGTGTGAGGTATTGGAGGTTAATTAATTCAAAAGTGTGTGTCCATCACTCTTCAGCGAGTAGGTTTACTCGTTGTAAAAAAAGAGCACGCTCTACGTTGAAATATTGCGCACAAGTTGACTGGCCTTCCTATACTGTTGCTTCTTTTTTTGTGTGTTTTATTTCATCTGATTCGGAAATTAAATACGCGTCTGCTTGTAGAATAATGAAGCCATAGTTTCAGTTCGTTATGTGCGGACGTCGTGTTTGTTTGAGTCTAAAAATAGTATTATTACCTCTGCCTTTGATTTTAAAAAGGATGAGTTGGAAGTTGAAAAGTTTTTTTATTTTGCGATTTCTACAGAAATCACAAATATTAACAAAAACTTTGTTTAATCTTTATTATTCGTAAATTTCGACGCGTTTTATCGATGAATGAAATGTCCACACTGCTAAACTGGAATTTCCTACCTTAACACTTTTCATATCTCAGTGTTATGGTTAATCAGAGGTAATCAATTAGAGTTAATAAGTCATGTGCCTCTCTGGCTTAATTCCAGTAGTGTCTTCCTATACCCGCTAGATTGTAGTCATTGCTGACTACAAATAATTTTGATTCCTTCCAAATTTGAGTCGCAGTATTTTTTGAGTACGGCCGCCCTGATAGGGCAAGGAGGATGTTTACGATGCCCTTAAAACATTAAAAACGGAGTAACCTCATTACTAGGAACTTAAAATAATCCTGCCTGAAAATCAGAATGCAAAATTACTTGCTTTATTTTCAAAATAACATTACCCAAGTCTGTGTTGCTTGTTTGATATTTAAGTAAAAGTAAAGACAGGTCAGGCAAACATAATTACTCTCACATTCGAATAAGACAGGGATTCTCGACTTCAAAAGAAGACAAATTACGTACACAAGAACTTAGCTTATGTTTCTTCCGACGTGGAGAAATCAGATTATGTCTTTAGTGAGCTGTTTCGCTTTCAGTTGTACCTTAAAGAGTGTAGAGCTATTCTACAGTGACAATAAGACGACGAATCGTGGCAATCACTTGCGACGTAGAACGGCGCCCTAGAACACCAAGACACTTTCTCTGTCTGCAAGCATTGCTTTCTGAGGTCATCGTTTTTGTACGCAGTAAGCTTGGCATACCAGAAGCGAGTCTCGAATATAGTTGGATACAGAGGATTTGTTTGGTGTTCGGTGTTGGGTTTAGAACCTCGATCGAAGCTGTGTGGCTGTATACGATGTTTTATGTGTGATATGTGCGACTCAACTTGCCTTTATGTTGTAGGATCACATCCACTGTTGTTATTGCAAGCAATTCCTTTCTCGTGTAGTGTAATTATGAAACTGTTATTGTGGAATCCATTTTGTTCGTGAATTATAGCATGAACCTTATTATTCACTCTGTGAAATTATCAGTGAGCTGGTTCCATATCATCCTGGAACATACTACCCCGCAGATTTAGGTGTCATAAATTGATGTGTGTCTGATATTCCAGAAACATATCAGGCGTCGACCAGGCAGGACTTCAGAAAGCGGATTTCACTGTCACGGTCTAGCGAACTTCCTAGAAGTAAACAATGAAGTTGTTATTTGTATTACAAACCCAATTGCTGGGTGACAGAATTCCATTTTCACATGTCGACAATCAAAGGATAAAGGACCAGCATGCGTAGCTGTACGATAAAGTGACATAATCTGTCGTTACATGTACATTGGATTTAGCGATAACGTTCAGATTCGGACTAAAATACGACAAGGGACCGCAGAGTAGCTCTGAATTAACAACTAATCTGTGAAGAATGTCTTTACCTGCTTTGTTATTTTACCTGTAAAGAAAAAATGAATTATGATGTCTTCGTTCTTTGAGTTTCCAATTACGTATCCAGGTGTTAATTAAATATAAAAAAATTATACTCATTTAACAGGAAGATGGCTGTGTTCTGGAATGTTGCACCGTCTGTTCTTGTAGATGTTTACTGGCCTTGCAGAGGTACGTGCTGTCTTGGTCATCAGGGCGATCTCCCTGATGATGGAGACAGCAGGTTCCTCTGAAACGATACAACACTTTAGGAGACAGCCGTTTCCAGATACACCGTCGTCATTGTACGCTTATAAATGTCTAAGGCAGCAGGGAAATCAATACATACAATCCATAGAACATATTTAATTTTTAAGGACGTGTTTCAAAATGGATTTTAGAATGTCGATATGGCGGTAAAATAAACCAAAAGGCGTAATAAAACTGGCTGTAGTGAAAATGGACGTGTAGGAATTTCAATTTTGGGTAGTATTTTCAGGCTTTCATGTGGAAGTCTGGAGCAAAACTCTGGTATTTTATTGATTCTAGATGCAATCAACTTCCATAATCGTTTAATATTTGCCACAGTTATCAGTGAAAACCGGAATTGGCATTCCGATCTCAAATCCCATTAAACTGCACACCCATCATACCCAGTATAAATGAGATGCTGTAATCATTGAAAGGTTATTTTTGCCAACATGTCGTGAAAATCAGTTAAAAGCTAATCACAGTTGTTATCAGAGTCCTGCAGCATAGACTGCTGGTCAGAGAGGGAACTGTTGCAACTTGGGAAAACATACACACACATACAGGAAGTATTTGAGCAGATGTAATCGGTAATTAAACACAGTCCAATAACAAACGTTTCATACGGAATGGTACAAAATAAACACGTTTCTTTACGTTGTAAGTAGAATTATGACACTTTTAGTCGACTGGCGTATTAGATTAATGAATGAATTAATTAGAAAAGTTTTAATATAAGTACTTTACATTCCCAATAACCAAACTATTTTTGATTTTAATTTGTTGTCGTTCGACAGTCGTAATTAAAGTTTACTTAAATCTGTTAGATATTCGGAATCTCTGTCTGCTACAAATTCTGAGTGAAGATATGAATGTTCTTTTTTTTCATGCAGCGAATTAAATAATAACTTATATGTAAGTAAACCTACATTTACAGCCAGATTAGCTTCCAAAGAAAGACACTTCCGTTTCTTATCGTTTAGAATTTAATGTACGCATTATTAGCCCGGATTTATCTTGAATTAAATTATGCTAAAATAATTAAATTTCTCTTTCCGTATATAAAATATCATTAACAAACATTTCCTTAAAGCTTGTGACCACGGTAAGTAATATTCTAATAAATGTTTAACAATCAAACAACAGCAGGCCTGTTTAACTACTTAACTGACAAATTAAATTTAGTGCACTTCTAGCAATTGAACACAAATTCATTCTTAGGTCTACTTATAATTAAAATCAGGAACTAAGATCGAAATGATGTGGCATTACACATATTTTATAATATATTCCGCAGTTGCGCAGTAACGTGGTTGCTTTAAGAGTCCGGAATCTAAATTTTGCCTTGAGAAGATTAAGAAATACCCTGAATCTGGGAGAAGTATTGCTCAAATCCTTTGGTATTAACTTCAGTCGGATTATAACACAGGACTGTACAAATTATCAGAAGGACTGGTCACTAATGCATTAGGAAATTGAAAGAGATTAGAATTAATTTTGCTTAGGGAACCCGTCATACATTTTAGTGTCTAGAATTCTTAAGAAAAAACAAAAGAAAGAGATTAAGTTTCTGGGTTCATTCCAAAATCCCCCCACTGAGATGTTTCATGTAAATGAAAAGAGGTCAGCTATTGTACTAGTAGAGGACACAAAGTTCTATTAATTTCAGTTCACAAGTGACCACGGACACTCCTACTTTTTCGATCATGAAACTCGCAATAATTTTCGCCCCTGTATGGGTTTATACGATTATAACAAATTGAAGCTTGTTTGTTTTAAGGCCCATTCATCTGCTTAATTACTGCATTAGCCCTGGGTTCACATGCAACATTGAAAAGCAAATGACCCATTCTAGACGCGCGCACACCGCAAAACAAGAGACAGACGTAAGAGCAGAAGAAGTAGGTTTATCGATGAAAATCTGCTACACAGGTTTCCGGCTCTGAAGTCATTAATCATGCGTGTATAGTCGGCATCAATTAGTGTGTTAAACATAGACCTGTGGGCGCGTATAATTTATAAGCTCTCACTGCAGTGAGCTGTAGATTAACGACTTGGAACATGTTTGGAAAACTAGTGGGGAAACTGAGTAGGAAAACTTGTGAGGATGATGTTGGTATGTCTGTGTGCGCTGAGTTCTGTAAAAAAATTTGAACCTAATGACCAGTCTCTACAAAAATTTGAATGAATGTGTGTTAGTGCTTCCTAACTAGCTCATGAAACAAACATTGAATTTTCACGAAAATTCGCGTGAGTGGCTAATTTTATAAAGTCTGTATATATATATATATATATATATATATATATATATATATATATATACGTGTTTTTATTAAATGATTATTTAATAAGGACAGTTTTATGAATGCCTAATTTTATAAAGCCTGTGTTTGTACTCTTAATACGTTTTCTATGAAATTATCATTTATTAAGAAACATTTATGAGTGATTGATTTTATAAATTTTTGTGTGCACATGTCCACTTAATAATTTCTAAACAAATATTCAGTTTGTACGAGCAGTTGTAAAAATAACATACCACTGTAAACGGTTTCAAATTTCGACGTTCATTAACTACGTCATCAGCGCGATCATGTTACGACATAACTCACATCAGCGCGACATAATATAGCGATTGCATCAAAGTCAAATCATGCCTAAATTATATTAACCGTCTGAAGCCAAAATTTGTCTAAATAATATTAATTAAATCAGTCCATACCTCAAAGAAAACAAAGCACTGAGAATTATACAAAACCAGTAAATAAAAAAATGCGGAGATATACTTAAATGAAGGCGGTATTCGGTTTTAAAGGGCTGTAAGAATAATTGACAAATTGTCAAGTTTTAATTTAAGCTGAACTGACAGAGGTATGGAGTGTGTCATAATTTGTTCTCGAAACCGTTATGGTTTCACGTGATGGTAAACATATTCTCGTGAGGTTCACAATGTTGATCTAGGTTCTGATACCCTGTAGCTTCGTAGAACTTTGAAACTTCGTAGATACTGACGCATCGGAGAAACATATTATCTCCATCTTCAGGGTTGAAACTGGATCAATTGTAGTTCTGTGATAGGTTGGTATCCACACGGCGTAAAAATCCAGGAGAGCATTATCGTTTTCCACACCGCCGTGGAGGAACTCTCCACCCTCCTCACATAGGCTGAACGTTGATTCGTACGAGGGTGTGCTTATCGGAGTAGCTGGCTGAGCCAAGCGAACCGTGTTAATATGCCGGCACTCTTGACAGTTGAACGCTGGCTGGCGTTACTTTCACTCTAAACCAGTGAAGAAATGAAATCAAGTTCTCTTCGCTAGACTCGAGGTTTCCTCCAGCTACAAGATTTCACTTATTAGTTGTTTTGTTTCTTTATATTTTCCACTCACGCAAGGAAGTACATCAGACGATAACAAATCAGAAACAAGAGAAGTGAAAAGTAAATTGGTTAATTTTCTTCATTTTGCTTGACACTTTCATGTAGCGGTTGAGCTTTAATTACCGGGTGTAACTCATCTGCTGTACTGTTTCCCTCCTGTCTGACAGAGTATTTATAAGTGAATATTATTTTACACTACAGGCTCGAGGCGTCTTTAATTTGAGTTTTAATGGGTTCCGTTTTCCTCGACTGTTTAACTTCAGCCTTAATCTTGCTACGATAGGTCTT
Source organism: Zootermopsis nevadensis (assembly GCF_977971745.1). Taxonomy (NCBI): domain Eukaryota; kingdom Metazoa; phylum Arthropoda; class Insecta; order Blattodea; family Termopsidae; genus Zootermopsis; species Zootermopsis nevadensis. The sequence continues at coordinate 4,873,660 of NW_028259143.1, forward strand.
AATTCCGTATCGGAAGGAATTGAAGTTTGCGATAACTGGATGATATTTTAAGTTTTCATCCATTATTCAATCTGTTTGAAGTCATTCGATTGTCTAATAATTAGGAAGCACGCTGTCGTGCGATCGGTCCTGTCTTCTGTTAAATAAACCAAAGTTTTATTACTTCAATGGTGCTTAAAGTAAAGTGATCTTCGATATCTTAATTATACTTAGTGCTAAATGAAAACAAACATTTCAAGTCTTAAGAGAGTTAACGACGATGTTCCTGCTTCGTATTCGGAAGGTCCTGGGTTCACATTTTGCTCTGGAGACCGGTTACCGCATTGACAATTTACATGACTTTTCTAAGTCCTTTGATTGATTGATTTATTACAGCAGGAAATTACTTAAGTAGCTCGGTAACTCTTTGGTAGTTAGAAAGAAAATCTTCTAGGCGGTTGCCTAACTAAACGAAACTTTATTAAAAGAGATCACTTGAGAGACAAAGGTGTACATTGGAAGATATTACATGGAAACAAGTTTTAAGTGTGTAAAATTTCAGGTCCTTACGGCGATGAATATGAAGCTACTAGTCTTCTGTGAGGTTTTTCCGTGTAATCTTGCAGGTATTGACTGACGTTTCAGAGAAGCTTACTGCTTACTTCATCAGGGCGGTGATTACCTGAAACGTCGGCCGGTATTTAGCGGACTATATGGCGCAACATCCCAGAAGACAGCCTTCTTAAAGTTATAAATGAGTAACGTAACTCAGTCAGGATGCACATAACTACGTATTTTCTTTTTTTATTTCAAACTTTCACGGCAGATAAATGCAATGGGTCCTGCGTCTGGATACTGACGATATAGAAGCAGGCTGTGTTACCTGTAATATGTGCTGTCTGTTATAACATGGAAATTAATCATAATTTTATATTTTCATCACCCCTGGTTCTATAAGATCAAAATATTTCTTCCGAATTTAAATAATTGGCTACTCAAGAACATTGTACCAAGCAGTTAGATTGTTAATATATTATTATTATTATGACGGACATTAATAAAAACAGTTAAAATCTGACAACTGGTGGCTGTCGTGTATTAGGGAATAAGTTAATTGAGTTTCTTGCAGCGAGCTTGTGCGTTAAACCATGATTTTTTAATTGGCGATTTGTTATTTTTATACTACTTTTCAATCGCTACCAATCGTCGGATCCGAAGCCAGATTACAGAGTTTTCAGTTATTGGGATATACGTTATGGCAAGAGAATGGAGATTAAGGTTTGGCGTTTAAAAATGTGGTTGTATGTTACCCCGGTACTGATTTTTAGTTGAAAGTTGTAAATTACAATATGAATGTGTGATTTTTGTTGATTGGATTCTATTTATTTAAATATAATGTACCAGATGTTCATTTACAGCGTGAATTGCGACTAGAATTAAGACCCACAAGTTACAAATGAAATGGATATATGTAAATGAGCACAGAATATTAGTTTGCTGTGTGAAGTATGAGTGAACTTTTTGGAACATGACCCACGCTAACATATCTCATTTCCTGTCCAGCTGTCAAGGTTTTTTCCACGTAAAATTTCAATAAAAATGTATGTATGTTACTAATAAACATGATGTAACTAACACTTCAGGAGCATTGAATGTCGATGTTCACATAAATTTTATGAAAACCCTTTTTGTGTCAGTTCATTTTTATTCATAGAGATATATCGTGATCTATAGTTCCCGCCACTTTTTTTCACAGGACAGTGTGCCCTCTTCTGGAGGAGGAAGGGGGGTTGAATGCTTCTATACGAATGCCAGAATTCACTTCAATGGTGCCAAATTCTATTTCATCCTTCAGAGAATTATCGGTGTTGAATTAAAACTTCTCAGTAATCACTATTGTTTAACTGTGTTAACATTCCTGTGTGTAGGCTCACATACAGAGGAGAAAATGGATTACTAGCAGTCTGACATAAGCAACTTTTATGTCATGATTTAGTAACCATACAAAGCAACTAAAAAATGTTTCATATACAGAGCATTTCCGTAAAATACGTAGAAGTACATAGAAATATGCATTTATGAATTATCACGCTACATGTGTATATTTTGTTGACACGTGTAATATAGAGTTTAGATTCTAAAATATCCTTCACGTTGCCACGTTTTTATACCTTAACATAAATACAGTGAATATCATTAATTTATTTTCAATAAGATATTGTAGGTGCGTCATATTGTGATTTTATTTAAAATAGTATTAAAATATATTAAAATTGTCCGTCAATCACAATAAAGTAATATAAGATAATTACATGGTTAAAATATTATCCTTTCCTGATGACGGCTCTATGAAAGCCGAAACATGTCGAGAATGTTCCATATGTAAATCGAGTACTCGATACGGAACAAAGGATAATATTTTAACCATCTAATTATCTTATATTACTTTATTGTGATTGACGGACAATTTTAATATATTTTAATACTATTTTATTTTCAATAGTAAAAATATAGTTCCACATGCTATATCGAGGGAAATAGTTTAAGTATTTTACACTCATTAATATGTTATTTAAACGTGGCTGTTGACAAACTGCTGAGGAGTGTCGTACTAACTTAAAAATATCTTGCTTGAAGACGGATATTCTTAGGTTTTCAACTAAAATTTTGCATGGATATCTCAGCCCTCCCAAGTGAGTTACATGGCCAATCCTTGGCCGTAATAATTTGCAACCGAAATAAATAAACGAATAAAACTTTGTGCAAGATCCTTATCTCTTATTATTTTGGACGATGTAGGCTTTGTAGGCCTATAATCAAGGCTTGTATTTCACAAAGAGCAGAAAGAAAGCACAAATAAAGGGGATATGTCTGTTCACAGTCACACCGGAAGGATCTGATACCGCTACGAGAACAGGAAAGTCTAGCCAAGCACAAGGACTTTCAGTAGCAGTCATATATAGCCATAAATATTTTTTTTATTTATTCCGTGGCCATTATATGGCTTTGTACAAGATTCTCTTTGTTGCAGAGTCAGATTATGCATCGTGTTCTGTCTATAATTTTATCTACTGTACTGGGCTCAGTGTAATATTTAAAAAGTGACAAGCAAATGGATGTTTCGGCATATAGAAATGAGCATGAATCAATGTTCCGAAACGTTTTTATTAAAACGCTTAGACGATGGATAATTCCAGCAGAATAATTAGGTACATAATGCGTTACACCAAACGGATTTTGTAATTTTTATAACCCGGATCTGATAACTGATAAACGACACTTTAATTAGAATTGATGAGTATTATTTATAACTACGAGAAAGTTATAATCTGACACTTTTAAGTTACGTTCGATAAGGTAAGGTTTGTGGTACTCGATAGTACACAAGTACTTGTGGTACTTGTAAATCCGTGTAAAATTGTTGCTGGAGTAACAAATCCACTGACAACAAACTTTATCGCAAAGAGTAATTTATTTTCCTCAAACATAGGCCTCAGATAATCAGACGAAGCCACATTGTCTTTCGGAAATCAATAGAGAATAGGGCAATCACTCGCCATCTGAAAAATCACTTTCCAGAATCTCCTGGATATATACAGCATTGATCACATATACCCGTGATTAGCCACCACTCAGTAGCTTACCCGAACAATTAACGGGTGTCCTCAAAGCAAATTCATGTAATTGATGTAGGTAACGCAAGCTCATACTCGCAACGAGTCTTGGTATACGGTGCGGGTTATAATTACAAACAAAGTGTTACTGTACTACTCCATTAGTCTAATAACTAATTACTACGTTAATCAGTTGAAATGATAAAATAAGATTCTCACCTAAAGGATCATATGGTAAATAATAAATGAAAGCTGAAATTCTGTTACATGTATTGAAGAATATAGCAGTAATTTTAAACAACTTAGCGTTATTTGCTAAAAGAGTAACTTTTAAGGAACGTATATTAGAAATAAATAAAAGCAGGCAGAAATAAAGGAAGGGAGAGAAACAGAGAATGGTTTCGACATTTTTATTTCTCCTTTCTTCACAGCATATTATCTGTCCAGTTACAGTTAAAATAAGGGGGAGATATAGAAAATAAATTATAATAATACGTTTGTTTCATTGGGTAAAAGCATGCAGTATTAAAGAAATAAAATCATTAAAATATAATCTGGCATTTTGAAAATACAAAAACGATAATTTCGGTTTGAAATAATTCCACCATCTGTTTAACTGCAAAATTATCGCTCCAGGTAAGGCACAGACGTGATCCATTGTTTAATTTCCGTCATCTGCAGTCATGTTGAGGTTATTGTTTGTCTTCGCCACACTATCCAAGCAATACAAATAACCCTGTCTCTTATTAATGCCTGAAACTATTGGACCTTCAGTGGTCACTGGAAGTAATATTACTGCTGCTGAAACCGATTAAATGTCAATACTATTGCATCAGAACAAGTATCGTCACACGGAACACAATTCAACTCATAATCCGTCTGATGCGGTTATACGTAACAGGCAGAGCTTAGCAATAACCGTGCGTGCGTGCGTGCATGAGCGTGTTGGTCATTCCACAGATTAGCTGCAGGGGAGGGAGGATTTCAGTTCTGCAGGTACCAGGCTTTCTTGTTTCTAAACAAATGTTAACTGGGGGAAAGGTAAGTGAAACTGTAGTTTAGTAAGAGGGAAACAAGATGATTTTGATCTACACGTAGAAGAATTCTTTGGTACAGCCTAAGAAAGGGAAACGATGTACGAAATTTTGAAACATTGGCTTCTGCAGAGAGGTTTATTGGGATCAGTAGCGTGTAAGACTTAGTGCGGGTGCAGATGGAGAAAAGTGGCGTTAAACTAGAGGACGATAAAATTTATATGACGAGTTTCATACTTTGTACGTACGTGGAAATGGGAAATGTGTACAATATTTTCAGTAGAAATTTCTGAAGGAAAGAAGTAACTTCAAAAATCTTGCTTAGATCGGGAGATAACGCTGCAGGGAATAGAGACTATTTATAGGCTGTTATGAAGACGGTTATGAACATTTTAGCGTCATGAAAGCCGTTAAATATCTTTATAAGCCTAGCGACTATTAACTTCTCGGGAAACAAAAAGTTTATCGAAATATAATTTTTTTTGAACGTACAAATTATTTAATGTTTTTCACATCCAATTTTATTAGCGTGTCTATTCGTTTACTTACATTTGTTCGCTTTAGGGGTGGTTTAAATTTTTATTTGTAGTTCTATGAATTTTCTGTTCCATTCCGTTAAGTGCGTACCACGCAATTAAACGAAATTCAATCGTGCATTTTTTCCTAAGTGAGCAGCACTTGGTAATGGTAAATATATTAAGTTAACCGCATTAAATCCGGCTGATTTGGGTAGAAGTCACACAACGAGACTTTCCACCATGTGACTCGGTAAGTCAGTAATACTTCAGTGTAGGTCTTCATTCCACTGGGAGATGAGGAAGTCTGTAGCAGGCTTATTGCTACCGATGAGATGAGATGAGATGCTTTTTTGCCTCCCTTTGCTATCCCTTTGGTGCACCGACTGAGAAATAAGACAACATTGCCCTAAGCTCTTTGGGATATTCATAGGACGTTTCAAAAATAAATGGTCTTTCTTTGCACACTCATGTGTTTTATAATGTCAAGTGCTGTTTTCATGGAAAACTGACGCGACTTTTGAGAGAATAATAGCCCCATTGAATGTAGGTTGTTGAAAATTTTTAACCTCTGAAGTCCCTCTACCTTGTATGTGGTCTAAGTTTTTAAAAGTGTGGACAGTGTTTAAAATAAAGGCAAACTTGAATAAAGAACAGTGCAACAAAATACCTGCTCTTACGTAAGTTTTTAAATATTATAAAGCGTAATGAACAGAAAATTTTATAGCAAAGGAAAGCATATTCATATTTTGGCATCAGTATTAGTAACAGAATATCAGAGGACATAATACTATTATTAGTACTAATATTTGCATTGAAAAAGGAGAAAATATAAACGTTTCTTTGTCTGAGTGGCGAAATATTTTGGACCAGTTTTCGAAGCGGGCTATCTGCGAGAACACAGTTCAGGACTCAGTATATTAACACGACTATTAATTAAAATGTTACATTCAGTAATCATTAGCTATTCGATTGTATTAATACGAATTTGTGGCAAATAATTATTTATTGGTAAATCAGGTAACCTAATATAAACATTAGAGAGTTATTTTTATACTTCCTAATTTTGTATTCGTTTGTTATGCTGTGGAATTTATGGAGTGAATAACATTATTATGATCTTTAAATTATTCTGGATAGCTTCTAATGGTGGTTTTTAAATTTTATAGATATTACTGAATTCTATTCAACGTCGCTTTTGATAGGCCATGCGGGAAATATTACGAGTTTCTCTTATCCTTTTGGGTGTTCCATTTTATTAGGCTACTTAAAGTTTAATCCAGCTCTGAGTCTGGGCTTGTGATAGAAAATAGGAAGCGGTCGTTCTCGGAAGTGGCAGGAAGTGAAGACGCTGTTATAAACATTCATTGCTTTTTGTATGTAACAGATTCAGTAGTCCCGGTTCATGTAAACTGGTACAGTGCTGACAAGAAATAGTAGCCCACGGTTTTATTACGACCACATGTCAAAACTTGCGTAAATAAGAGTCACTGTGCTGCAAACTTTCACACACGGTAAATAGTCCTTCTAATGTTTCTACAAAAGATCTTAAATTTTAAGTAGGATTCATGGTTAGTACGAAAATGACTGTCTTCTGGGTTGTAATGCCGTGTAGTCTTGTAGACGTTTACCGACGTTTTAGAGTTCCTTACCTCTACCAAAATACACGGCGTTGCAACTCAGAAGACAGCCATCTTAATACTCGGCTGTGAGAAATTCAGATCACACGATGTTGCTTGTAAAGCACATTAAATATGTCTTTATTTTATAAGTTTTCATGTTACATTGTATTTGAATTATTTATCGTTTTGAAGCTTTATATAATTATATACACCTGAGGATGGTTCTTTTAGGAACTGAAACATGTCGTGAAACATGAAAAATGATGATCTAATGTAAATCGAATATTTCGATAAAGAACATCATTTAATATTTTAAATATTTTAATATTTAATAAGAATTATTGTGATTAGACGGACAAGATTTAATATATACTGAGACTAGGAAATGGAATTCCCTTTGTTCGTTCCGAAATACGACAATTGAATTGTAAAATACTCTTGGTATAAAGATAAGATACCTGAAAACAGTACTACATAAGCAACTGATATGCTCTGTAAAATCGTGTAGTAATAAATGTACTAGCGTCACAAACCCTCAGTGAATCACTAATCGGGAACGTTGAAGCCTCTTATAAGTACACAAGCACGTGTAAACATAATATATATCAAGTTCCACTCGTGTGATGGTACGTGAATATGCAGTTACTCCTACTGGCCTGTACCAGCTGTAGCCCTCTGCTGACTAAAATCACTAGTGGTATTGTTTAATTTAATGGTTTTGTAATTCATAGTGTTTTAAGCGGAACCTGTAATATATGAGTGGGGGAGCTTTCAACGCTTCGTAGCTTAATTTAACTGCTGTCAGAGTGTCATTAACTGACAAGTATGAAATTCTGACTTTTCTATCAAGTGTGGTTTTGTTCACGGCTTGCAAAAATCCTATTATATACGCCATTGTGTTTCATTCCCATTAAAATGTAAAGGGGTAAGTGAGCAGCAGAAATAATCGAAGAGGAACTGTAATCCAATCAGCTGGGTTTTATGCCTGTTTGACGCTCATGTAATAATTTAATTACTGGTCGCATTCAAAATGCTGCTGGCGAAACACTAAGATCCACGGTAGGCGCGTGTCTGCGTTTTGGTGCTAAGGGCTTTGGCCATGTTATTTGCGTTGTGTTTCATAGCTTCGCAGTCGGTTACTAACCACATCTAACGCCGTGGGAGTACCGCTATGCTTCAGAAGCTATTAGTAGCTCAAACAGTCAAATTTCATACCTCTTTATGAAACGTGTATGTTTGTTACCGTCTTCACAACAACCTTCTTCAGATCTTTAAACTGAGACAGATGAATCAAGTCCTTATCCTCCTACTCTGTGTCCCATTTTAATATTATTATCTCTGATTTATGTATGATTTGAGGTTTTCACAGCGGTGAGTATGAAGATTTCTGTCTTCTGGGTTGTCGCCCTGATGACGGAGGCAGTATGACCTCTGAAACGTTGGTAAACATCGACCAGACTACACAGCGCAACAACCCAGAAGACAAAAATCTTCATACTCTGATGACGGAGGCAGTATGACCTCCGAAACGTTGGTAAACATCGACCAGACTACACAGCGCAACAACCCAGAAGACAAAAATCTTCATACTCTGATGACGGAGGCAGTATGACCTCCGAAACGTTGGTAAACATCGACCAGACTACACAGCGCAACAACCCAGAAGACAAAAATCTTCATACTCTGATGACGGAGGCAGTACTACCTCTGAAACGTTGGTAAACATCGACCAGACTACACAGCGCAACAACCCAGAAGACAGAAATCTTCATACTCTGATGACGGAGGCGGTATGACCTCTGAAACGTTGGTTAACATCGACCAGACTACACAGCGCAACAACCCAGAAGACAGAAATCTTCATACTCTGATGACGGAGGCGGTATGACCTCTGAAACGTTGTTTAACATCGACCAGACTACACAGCGCAACAACCCAGAAGACAAAAATCTTCATACTCTGATGACGGAGGCAGTATGACCTCTGAAACGTTGGTTAACATCGACCAGACTACACAGCGCAACAACCCAGAAGACAGAAATCTTCATACTCTGATGACGGAGGCGGTATGACCTCTGAAACGTTGTTTAACATCGACCAGACTACACAGCGCAACAACCCAGAATACAGAAATCTTCATACTCTGATGACGGAGGCAGTATGACCTCTGAAACGTTGGTTAACATCGACCAGACTACACAGCGCAACAACCCAGAAGACAGAAATCTTCATCTCTGGTTTACTTTTAAGTCTTCCCTTTAGATTTTCTGATAAAATCGAATCAGCATTTCTTTTCCTCGCCACGCCCTCGATCAGAGCACCCAAATAATAATTGGTGAAGATTGAATATTTAACGTTTCTCATTACGCAGTTTTATCTCTCGGTCTGTCAGTTATCTCTGTCTTACGTCTAATTAACCGCCTCGCAAACACTATATATTTAAACGACAGACCGAGTTTAATTCCAGTTGCATAAATTAGATGGAATTCAAACACTGTGCTTGAAACTGATCCGTTTATTTTATGCATCAAAGAAGTTGGTAGCAGTGGCAGTTGACAGAGCGAAATGGTAGTTCTGTAGAACGTGGTTAAACGCATTGAACGCCCCAGTTCGGATTGTGGCTTTAACATGACTGCAGCTGAGCGTATGACTTTAAAGTGGATCGTGATTTCTTCCTGTCTGTATCTTTACACATTATTTATTTCAAACTATCGCATGCTTAACCTTCAGTGACAAGGAATTGCTGAAGTTGATGTAGATTTAATAAAACAAAATAAGAAACATACCAGTGCTTTCAAAATGTGGCAAATTTTCACGGACTAGGCAGAGTTTAGAGTTCTTCTTCATTTCTGGTTTAAACTATTACCCTATTGCTTGAGTTCCGTTCTGTATGGATTCCAGTTGTGTACGGATGGGTGCCACACAATTCATAACTTCTGTTCCTTTAGTATTTTTCGAGATTAGTAATTGTCTTACGGTCTTTTCTTGGTAATCTTCACTTTCATATCTTGGTAACACAGTTGCCTTGTGGTAGGAATGCTGGCCTTGTAATCCTGGGGTCTCGGGTTCGATTCCCGGCGGTGCCCGAATTTATAACTTGTGTTGGGCAAGGCCGTGGTCTAGGCAACACGGAGTTTTCCTCCGGGAGCTTCCCCGGTTTCTCCGTGGCATCCCAACAATTACTCCATTCACACACAGAAGAAGGCAATGGCAAACCACTTCTGGATCATCTGCCAAGAACGTATATGAACAGGTCCCAGTCCGAGAAAAGGATGGAAGGATCCTGTTCATATGGACCTGTCGTCAGACAGAACACTAAATAATAATAAGATGAGGTGGTCTAGCGGTTAGAACGCTGGCCTTGTAATCCTGGGGTCTCGGGTTCGATTCCCGGCGGTGCCCGAATTTATAACTTGTGTTGGGCAAGGCCGTGGTCTAGGCAACACGGAGTTTTCCTCCGGGGGCTTCCCCGGTTTCTCCGTGGCATCCCAACAATTACTCCATTCACACACAGAAGAAGGCAATGGCAAACCACTTCTGGATCATCTGCCAAGAACGTATATGAACAGGTCCCAGTCCGAGAAAAGGATGGAAGGATCCTGTTCATATGGACCTGTCGTCAGACAGAACACTAAATAAAAAATAAATTATAATACCTGGCGTTAGTTTGGTTAATTAGTTTGTTTCTCTGTTACAGTCTAACTATATAACATTCATTTTATCCATGCATGTATACACATTTGTGGAACTGTATCAGAAGTGCTGACATTCCTTCTTTTCTGCGTTGTGGAATATGAATTATGCCTACACATGCGTGATGTGATTTTAGCGTGTACGTGATAAAATCTTTTTGTTGATATTTGTACGATAAGAGGTGAAATAAACAGCAGAAAGCTATTTCCAGGCATTAAATATACACAAAGAAGGGAACTTGTCACAATATCAAAGTAATTGTACAGCGAATGATAATATGGAAAGTTAAAAATCATACCATTGGTTCCGAACATGAACCTTTAGATTGACCAGAGATTTATTAATCATGAGAATAAGATTTTATTTCGTTCCTGTGACGATTCGAGACTTTTATGGTAGGTCACAAGTTATCGGGGTTAGCATTTTTAGAAATTCCCCAGAGAAACAAGAGGGTATTGTTAGTATTTTCATATTATTTTGTTGTTGTTTATTCAGTATTTTACATAATCGTTTTCCATGTTTGATAGCCTTTCGGTCCTACACAGTGCCCTTTTTCATTCCGAGATCGAGCACACCTTTCACACGTGTCACGTACGCTGGTGAGTCTTACATCAGGAAGTAGACCGGATGAAAATTAGCTAAATATAAGGGCGAAGATTATCATGCCCCGTTTTCTTGGAAATGGGTCCTAAATTTTTACAACTCTTGCCCTTTTCTTCTCATATTTATTTCACATTATTTAATTAGTCTGCTTTCTGGTCGTCTTAGAAACAAATTAATATACATCTCTTCCGTCAAATTTTATATTTAACAAATCCTTTTTTCTTTTAAATTGTTCCACTTGTAAACTAAATAAATTTATAATTAAATTATTATTTATAGGGGTCCGCAGTGGCCACGCGGTCTGAGGCGTGGGCCTTGTGCCGCTTGGTCGCTGGGACCATGAGTTCGAATCCAACTCAAGTCATGGATGTGTGTCGGCGTTTTTCTGTGTCGTGCTGTCCTGTGTACAGGTAGAGGCCTTGCGAAGGGCCGATCCCTCGTCCAAGGAGTCCTACCGAATGTCTATAGATCGAACAAACGACAAGTTGGGACCCACAGTGCTCAGGCACTTGAAGAACGGGTCATCCAAGTATCCAAGTATTATTATTTATTAATTTTTGTTTCCTAAAATCATAATGCGTCCTTTACGGAAAGTGCGATAATCCTGATGTACTTTTGACTTCGTTGCTCAATCACGTAATTATCGGGAAGCAGTGACATAGTTTGTCGCTGTTAATTCAACACAGGTTCGCTCTGTAAAACCATAATTTTAAATATACGAGCTACTAAAGTCTCAGATTTCTTTACAACCCTTTTATTCGCCCTCCTGTCTCATTTAGATAGTGGAGGATGGGAGGATTGCCGCAACAGTTTTCTTGGTAAATTTAGTGCCTGTGATAATACGGTCATCTCGCAGACGGTTGAAGTCAGACATAAAGTGGCATTATTGCGGTAGGAAAACAGAATGGCTGGTTACGTTTATACGACCATATAGCGATGTTATGTCGTAATCCTGTGTTATCTCGGACGTGACAGACTCCTCTCCCGTTGGAAACGTTACGAGATGGTCTTTTTTAAAAGAAGAATTCGATAAGTACTGTATCGTTATGAGATAACACATTCGATATTTTAATCGATCTAATGAATTACGATAAGATTTTTGAAATATTGCGCATAAATAATGCGTTAAATGTTACGGGGGAGATTTCTCGCCGGGAACATTACCAGTTTTTTGCTGTAAATTACATCGGTTTTTGACAGTATTTGTGAGGAAACTGCTTCTGATATTAGTTTTTTTAAAAGTGTTTATTTGTACGTGCAATTAATTAACCTTTCCTGTCTGTTTCTAAGAAATTTTACTGTGTGTGTTAATCATATCATTAGCAAAAGAAAATATTAGCTATAAGATAGGATTTTATGAGAGAAGTTTTATAATAATATTTCATGACATAAACAAATAAAACGTGCACATGCAGACCTTTTAATGGCAGTTAGCATCATACCGTCCACATTAGTGCGCGTGTTCACCGCGTAGCGCTACATGTCAATGCTATTAGTTCCATTACAGATTTACACAGATTATAGAACAATGGAGTAGTTCTGATTTTAGATCTGAAATCGAGATCGTTATGTAGGGGTTTTATTGAGCAGACACAATTTATATAAATGCATTAGAATCTGCTTGTTAATGGAGTATTCATAGCATGCTAGAATCAAAGAATAAGAAGTACATGCAACCACATAATTTCTAAACACAAATATAGATTTAAAAGCGGTACAAGGAATGTACCTGTACACAACAGAGTTTCGTATAGGCAGTGTAACTACAAATGCGTACCGATTATGGGAATTATACACTTGTTTGGGTATTGAATGTGGGCTGGAAAGTGAACTTCCGACATTAATTTGCATTCGTGAATTCTACTTCTAACCATGTACTATTACACAGGACGTAAACTGTTATATATAGCATTTCAATAAATAAATATATATTTCAGACGTGATTTTATATATCTTTCTCTATATTATTCCGGTGTGAGCTACAACTCCGATATTCATCAAGTCTGTAGTTTAGGTCATGTCATATGCGCTCCAGTGTGTACCTAGCTGCAAACTTCAGATGTCCGTCCTTCTAACTTTCAGCGAACTCAGATTTGAGGTTTTCGCGTCTGTGTAGATGTCGATTGTGGTTTCCTGGTTGTGACTCCGTGTAGTCTGACATGCTGTTATGGGCATTTCTCCGATATTGTGGCACCACTTGTATCCAGCGAAGTTATTTGAGGAGAATAGTTTGTGTTTCGCCTAACTCTTCCACAAAACCTAATCTAATAGAGTGTCGATCGTCCTCAACCGCCCACTTCAATGGCTGCTGCATAGAATTACCGAAATGTGGGTATGCACCGTGTTGCTGGAAGATGATGTTAGCACGTCCCTTAAGTTCTGCTAGACGTTGATATTTTTAAACAGTCGCATGAGCTGTAGTGTATCGGACAGATAAGCAAGGTTTCGAACCACCCACTTTCTATCCACAAACTGTTGAAAAACCTGTTAAGTGTTTAGGATGGCACAGAAAATTAATTCAATGATGGCTTGAACCATGTGTGTAGGAAAATGTAAAGACGATTTTGACTTATGTTGAGCGCGAACTGATAAAATAGCCCTTATTTGAGAGTGTTAAAGCACATTAATATGAAACGTTCGCTAACAGTCTACTTGAGTTATGGTGTTGCAAAAATATTCCCGGTAAATGACTGGTAATGATCATTAATGTCATCATTTTACTAGATCTGAAAGAAAAAATGTAGCAGTACATGTTAAAATTTAGTGACACTTTCAGTTTCTTTAGGATATTATATGAAAATTGTCAAAAACTAGTAATTATATCTCTTTCTGAAGGCAAGGCGTTTTTCTTTGTGTGATATCTGTCGATGTGAAAAATTATTTCAGACACTGGTTAAAAATCATATTTTAATCACACTGTATATAGTCATCCCTGCATATTTTGGAATTCAAAATGTCTTAAAAACGTAGACGTATCGTTGATGACAAAGTGAATGACACGTTCTAAAATATTAGGAAACGAAGAATTATTTTCGGAAAGATTTCACAGATCAGGTTTCCAAAGGCGCTGCACCCCAAGTCGGGCTTTTGTCTCCCTACATATCAGGTTTCGTCCTACTGATTTACCCGAAAGTTTCTATGTGATTATACACTTTATACTTGAAGTTAAGTTTGGTGTGATAGTTTTGCTAAATTACAAGTAATATGGAACACAAACAGTAATGTAACAGTCGTATTATTGTTCTATTCTTTATATATGTATATTCCTTTGTCGTCATCGGTGATAATATAACTAATTTTCTTCGAAGAGTTTCAGTTCATGATTCTTTCCGTAGCATCTCAGCACCTAAACCACTCAATTACTGCCCCAGTCAGCTCCTCTGTTGCGTCAGCAACATCTCCCAAGATTTAACTTCCTTATTCTGTTATGCGCTCAACGTGTTTCACTAAGAAATATGGGTTTTACCCACATACATCCTTATTACATTCCATGGATCCATAAGTTAGTCAGATGACAACAGGACGTGGAATAAATCGGAAAAAACACAATATATATTATACATGTTACGAGTACAATCCATACAGATACGAGGTGCGATCGAAAGGTTTCCAGACTGCGCGTATAAAAACCCGTACACTTATCTCAGGTATTACGAAAAGTTTGTGCACGACCTATTGCGGACTCCCCAAATGCTTGCTTTAGCATTTCATAGGTTTCCGTAGCCGTTTTGGCGAGTCTTTGGCAACATTTGATGCACACGCCATTCCGAAATCGCAGGAGGGTCGGTGAAATGCACTACCAAAACGCCCGTAACTAAGAAACAAATGCTAATTCGATGATGCCGGCTGGCACACTGATTCACTATGAATGTAGGCCGCACCCCCTAAAGGCAGAAGCTCGTACTACATCCGGTTCGCCCTCTATTGACACAGTCTTGAAACTTTCCGATCGCACCTCGTATGTCAGAAACACAGGTGAAAGTGTGAGATATAATAATTATTTCACATAATTAGTTAAAATTGTTATATAAATTATATTCATTTACTAATTAATATTTGTATCGATATCAAGAGCCCATAATCCGAGGCACGTGCTAACATTTTACTGTCAGATTAATTCAATAAATTGTATAAATTAAACCTAAAACGCTGTGAAGGTACTGGGAGAGATCAAAACCCTTTGGGTTTGTTCGTGTGTGAGAGACACCATGACAGTTTGATGTCCACTGTTGACTTTCTAGACCCGAAATCTGACAGTTATTCCCCGCTATCTCGCATACAGACATTTGAACTGTTGGTCCGTTGCCAAAGATGATGAAGTCAACAAACCCATTATCGTGAATCCCTCCAGTTTGTGTACAGTTCCATCCAGCAGATGGCAAACATTTTCCTGTAACAGCTCTGCACCTGTCTACTGCAAACAGGAAGAATAATCACGTTTGTGTAAACGTTTATGATCCCTGGTTGGAATAAATAATTTAATAAGTAATTATTTTTTTGATAAAATTTTCCATTGTTAAATTATTATTAATGCAATTATTAGCTTTAAGAGTATGGCGAATGGAATTTTATGACACACGAAATAAAGGTTTACGTCTCGTATGCTGTTTACTGGTGAAAACTGCAAATCCACGGTTAATCATGGTATTTACTCATATGGCAAGGCCAGAATCTCTCAAAACCAAACTGGGAGCTAAGTCGGTGTAGCTGAAATTCTTCGTGCGCATGTTTTGAATTAAAGGATTTAATTAATATTTTAGGCTATCTTTAACTCACACTAATACAGTCTGATATAACAGTTAGAAATCGTTAATCGTGGAAATGTGACCTGATGTGTAACAATGAAACTTACTGAAAGCTGATTTCTTCCAATAGATTAATTCTTCTTGGAGTTCGCTTCCTAAAACCACATTCTCATTCGCACGTGTATTAAGTTAGATCAAACCCCGTGTTTTAGTCATGAATCTCAAAATAGTTTAGTCCATAGTACCGTAGGGTTTGGAAATAAATACCCGTTTAGGTAGGTTTTGGTTCTGGAAATATTTGTGTTTTACTGTAATTTGGTCAGTTTATTTTTACATATCAATTTTATGTGTTACAACGTTGGTTGGTGTCTAAATCAGGTGGATGGATTGCAGAACTTCATGAAAATTCTTTATCCGTAAGTCTCTTAAATCGAGATTCACATACTATTAAAGTGTACGGAAACCGGGAGGTGGAGGGAACAGCTCCTGAGGAACAAGTGGTTCACCGTTGGCGAAGAGTTGGCCTTCAAGAAAATTTTAAGCACTACGAATGACACGGAGGTCAGGGATGTAGGGAAATTTCTGTACAAAGTAAGATGTAAAAGACAGGTCAAAATTAGGAATTTAGAACTGCCACTGGGGTAGAAGGCACGAGAACAATACGGAAGAGTTATGTAAATAGTATTAGGGATTAAGGAATAGTCATGTAGAGTAGCATTAGGGAATAGTTGTAGTAAGCAGTAGTGCTAATAGTGCTACGTATGTAAGGACTGTGGCCGTGAAAACCTGGTGTTAGGCGGCCACAGATCTCTGTATATAGTCTAAACCAAATATATTATATTATTATATTATATTAAAAAATAGAGTAACAGAAATTCGTTCCTTTGTGAAATTCCCAATTCACTAATCTACTCCCATCTAGATCGTAGTGATGTTGCATATCTGTTTTTTTTCAGAAATACTTAAAGCTTGAAATTGTTCGGATTATTGATTTGTTCATGTAGTATGCATGGATGGGACAAGAGGTGTGCACCGGGTATCGGTAGGGAAGCCTGAAGGGAAGAGACCGCTGGGAAGACCTAGATATAGATGGGAGGATAATGTCAGGCGGGATCTATGGGCGATAGGAGTTGAAGGAGACTGGATTTTGTTGGCCCAGGACAGGGTCCGGTGGAGGGCTTTGGTTAATTCGGTGATGAACCTTCGGGTTCGGTAAGCCATCTGGTTGGTTGGGTCCACTATTTGGCAAGCCTGAGGGGAAGAGACCGCTGGGGAGACCTAGACGTAGATGGGAGGATAATCTCAAGCGGGATCTATGGGAGATAGGAGTTGAAGGAGACTGGATTTTGTTGGCCCAGGACAGGGTCCGGTGGAGGGCTTTGGTTAATTCGGTGATGAACCTTCTGTTTCCCTAAGGTATCTAGTTAGTGGATTTGTTCAAAAAACTTAAATAAAATGTAATCATTGTATCATCCACGTCTGTTGACTGTATTTCATTTCATAGTAGCGACTTTGGTTCGGTTCCTTACGGCTTGGTTTGTGCAGAGGGACAGGAGTTCAGGTACCGACCGGTCTAGTAATGATCAGAGAGTGCCTGGTGTTAGACTCACACTTCTCCCTCCCTTTATTTGAAGCCAAGATAAATGACGCGGATAACAACTCCATGGAGCAAAGTTCTTCCTGAGAAGCTGACAGTCGCACAAGTTAAATTTCCTTGTTGCACTCTTGAAATGTCCTGCCTTTCAGTTCATTCGTGGTCCGAGTAAGCTATATTGTTTTAAATGTCTCCGAAAGAAACATTTCAAGTCTGGGAGGTAATATTAAACTTTGACCCCCTTTGATTGCAGGGTTATACACAAAATAAAAGTAATATTATTGTCGTACGTTCATTTTGGATACTTTCCTCTTTATACCTTTGTACCTATAATGTTTTATTCTATACAAGGTGTGATAAGAACTGTATGGAATGATATTTCATTGTACCGGACGCAGCACGAAGATAAGTTGGTGGTTTCACCAAGAAGATATTACGTGCATTTAAGTAAGACTCTTTAAAACGTTGTCCATGATTAAGGTTCCCATCAGAAGTGTATAGTACAATACCACAAAGAAGAACAGAAACATGCTACATCAGTAAGAAAACACGAGAGGGGTGAACAGATCGCGGGGGTGAGTGTTAGACGAGAGCCACAGTACGTTTACAAGAAGCGAAATTCAAGGAAGGGCTTCGTTAGTCCATGCGTTGCGAGATACTTGTGTGTGCAGGCAGCTTTACCACCTCAGCTCCTGCTGTCAGTGCAGAGCGCTTTAAATATTCATATTTCAATTCCCGCGGAATGAAAAGCCTGTTTAACATCTTAGAATAACTTTAGATTTATTTCCATTTATGTTTGCAGTTGTAGTGATTCAGGCTAGGGGAAGAAATTATGCTGAAATCTGTAGTTTATGCTGCGAGGATCATGGATGATGTGATGGTCATAGTTTGTTGAAGGTATACAATATAATTTCTTTAGGTGTTATATTTACATTTATTGTCAGGGTGATTAAGTCGAGAAGAATGAGATGGGCTGGACATGTAGCGCGCATGGATGGGACAAGAGGTGTGCACCGAGAAGCCTGAGGGGAAGAGACTCTGGGGAGACCTAGACGTAGATGGGAGGAAAATCTCAGGCGGGATCTATGGGAGATAGAAGTTGAAGGAGACTGAATTTTGTTGGCCCAGGACAGGGTCCGGTGGAGGGCTTTGGTTAATTCGATGATGAACTTTCAAATTCCATAAGGCATCTAGCTAGTTAGTTAGTTAATTCGACATCGTCATTGCAGTTATAACCTAAAATATCACAAGTACAGTAATTTATCGTTCTCTTTCTTGATTGGCTGCGACAGGCTGGTTTGTTTCTTAAACGATTACGCTAAATCCACACGAAGGCCAGTCAGTTACTCTAAATAGGCTAGAAAGCATTCTGGAAGCTGCATGGGTCCTAATTTCTTACTTGAGTCGAGCTTTCCATTTTTGTCAAATTTTTCATTGCTAATGAAACGCAGTTTTTTCCCGGATTAAGCCTTGTGGCATCTTTCACTTGAGGATAGTTACTTTTGAAATTATTAATACATTTAGGACGTGGATAAAAAATTTTATGCTGGACAAAACAGCACAACGACAATCGAACCTACGAATATCAGTACCTTAAACCGCGAGACATATATTATCTGCATGGAACAATGTTTCGAGAGCAGTTTGCGTTCGATCAACTGCGTTTGTTAATGTTCCATGTACATACTCAACCTAACCTGTGTGTGCCCTTTGACGATAAAGTAAAACATTTTCGCGTGTTTAAATCACAACTGACCATAGTTCCATAGAGTATTTTTACTGCCTTATTCTCTATGTATTTGAATGCAGACTTGAGCAATTCATCTGTCTCTAATTTCGATTAGAACACGACTATTTCCGGGCTAAGTGTGGAGCAGAGGAACGCACGTGTTTGTACGTAACACAAAGCAGAATCTGCATTCCGTTTGTCTCTCTCTGTATAATGCCACATGAACGCTGTCGCTTGAACTCGACCTCAGTTCACCCAAGCTGTTGTTATGGAAATCTGCTAACACCTACGCGACTGTCAAATGACTCATCAGTCAAAGTTTCTGCAGAATCCACTTGGGTGTTCGTATGGATTATCAGAACTAGAACACCGTGGTCTAGTGAATTAATTCTGATTAGTACGGTAATTAAATAACGAAATCACCGCATTGTATTTCTCGCATAATGAAGCGGTTTTGAGACCCATTATGGGTTGTAGGACGGACCAGTGAGTAAAAGAGTTGTTTTACAAATTTAAATTATGCAGGAAGAACATTTGTTGGAAAGCTGAGAAACCACTCATGAAATCAAGATAGGTTACGTCTTTTATGGAATCGGAATGTTCATTACCGTGTTCACAAGAGCCCGCCTGTGGACCATGTCATAAGCCAGGCCTTTAAATGAGATTGGTTTGAAAAATAACAAGACGTTTGTCTTAAGAAATATTACTGACCGACTGACTTGGTAGGTTTGTTTATTAGAGCAGAATCTGATAATTCCTTTGAGACATGTGTTAATAAACCTGATCATATAGTGTACCCTCTTTTTTACAAATTTCTTCCTTTCTTTACCGTGACTTTTCTCCAGAAAATGGAGGGAAAATGTGAGTGTAAGGTGAGATATAAAGGACTCTTCATACATTTTGATAACTCGATAATTTGATGGTTAAAGTTAAATGTACTAATGCAAAAAACAAATATGTTGAGATGAGATAATGAAATAAATTATTTAATCTACAAAGTATAAGGTAAATTTTGAGAATAAATAATAATATTATTAATAATAAATTTTTAATATAACTAAAACAACAGACATTATTTATCAGGTTATAGAATTTGTGTTATCAAAAATGTCAACTCCGAGCGAGCAACTTTGCTGCAGACGGCAGGCTACTACCACACTCTCTTTGACATAGCCGATCTCCTTACGATTAGCCCATTACAGTTTAGTACAGTGTGATTATTATGATGGCCCAATTCAGGCCCGGGTTAACATCACAAAGAATAAACGGTCAGCATTGTGGGAATGCTTATCTTCAATCCACGCACGAACGCTTTTCGCCAAAATTTTCTACATAAACTAAAATTGTTCTATCTCTTTACATTGCAATATCTAGAGGCCATTATATCGATTCACAAGTTTGTAAGAAGAAATTAAGGAGATGGAGTGAAACTGAATTCTTGAAGGAGTTTGGTCATTGTGTGCCATATTTCTTGATACCTCCGATATGAAGTCAGAATTTTTAATAAAATTTCCGCATTCTGCATTCAAGTTGACGAAGTAAGTTTGGGTATCTGGTGACCTATTCATTAAATTGTGTTACCTTCATTAAATTTTTGTTAATTCTTTTTATATGACACTAATAGTTATAAAATTATTTCCTACGTTTCTATGGGATGGTGGCTTGTATTTATTTCAAAGTGTGTGGGCGTTGATACTTTCTAAAAATTGGGATTTAGAAGGGAGTCACTTTTTTTGATTTCGAAGTTTTGCCACCAATAAATTATCTCTTTCGGCATCAAAATTGTATCCGCCAGTTGTATTTTAATTGTCTTCTAGCCTTCCTTTCTCTCTTGACTGGCTAACGGGCTGGCTACCAACTCCTGGCTTACTGGAACTGGTCAACGATGTATTTTGTCTAATCGATTCTGCGGTGTTCCCGTATATGAAGTACCACTGATCCACGAAATTGAGAGAAGAGTTTTTATTTATTCGTTTTTCAAAGTATTAGCCAGGCTAAGACGGGTACGACTAACTTAAACGCTCCGCCCCTGCTAATTTAAGAGATGTTTTTAAAAAACGTTCGAGGATACTGGCTTAATAATAATATTTAGAGTGTGACATAAATATATATATATACGTTTCTTGCAGTTAGTCATTATTTTAATTACAAGAAGCCAGTATCTGTTGTCGTAAGATGTCATTAGGTTATAAATAAATATTACGTTTACTGTTTTGAAAAAGTAATCGTCTTTTCAGGTTTTGCATATCGTAAGCTGCATGCACCTTCCAACAATTCTTTAATACAGAAATTTGTTTTTATGTCTTACTATGCATTGCTGATTCGAAAAAGGAACGTCCTGGTGTGCGAATACCGACGGAGCAGACTTTTTCACTGTTCAGTTGCTCACATTTCCACTGACTGAACACTTCATCTGGTGTCGTGTCAGCATCTGTATTGCATATGTACTTCGTAAGCCAAATCAACGACGTAGAGTGGAACATCTTCTACCTTTTCGCCATAAGACACGTCCCCACTGAATTGCTGAACTCGAAGGAATGTTTTCTCTTCTAGCTCGGTTGTAGAATAAGAGTTAGGACGCCTGCACTTGGCGCCGAGATGCTGATGGGTATGTCAGCGCCACATATAATGGACGTCATGTAGAGGAAGAAATCTTCTAAGGGTGAATCGCCTAGAGTTAAGTTGGGAGTCTTCGAAATGAGCAAATCCACAGCAGAAGAACAAATTATATGCGTGTTATGATCACTGTCTTACGGGAAGGTAAGACGTGTAATCTAGTAGAAGCTTGCCGACGTTTCAGAGGTGCTTGCTGAATCCAACGTCACCCTGATCCTAACAATTGACAAATCGAAAATTTGATATCGAAGTAATTTAATGAACTAAACCAACTCAGCAACAACCGAAGATAAAACATTTACTTAAACAAATTTTTACAATACTGAAAGTGATATTAAATGTGGGCTGTAGATTCGAAATGAAACCTCCAAATTTTGTGTAATTACAATATTTCACATGACAGACTACCACAATAAAATGGATTCGGTATTTTTATTTACGTTCATAGCATATCCATTTCATTTCATTGACACATGCCAAACATAACCATAATCAATGTGGCTCAGTAAATTAACTTTATGAATCTGAAATATTAACAGCGTTCAGAACATTGTTATTAAATGTCAACAACAACCTCATAACATAAGTTTACCAAAATTGTACGTTTGCTCACTTTATTAAAATGTGTAAATGAAAGTATCACAAAGACCTACTGCCCACAACAAACTTAGCCGAAGCCAGATATTCGCTGCAGACATTTCATGAAATGCTCTTTCAGATTTCATTCATTGGTTAATACCAACGCCATGGATACTCAGAATCGTGGGTGGGGACAATTCTGACGCCATTAGAAGAGATCTGTATTCTCATCGGAATACTAACCTAACCTAACTCAACTTAACGTACCAAACCTAACCTCGCATAACATTGTTTAAGGTCTATCAGTGATATACATATGTACTTATTAATTAAATAATTGCTGGTGGAATTTTAATGAAATTTGTTATGCTGTTACACATACAATATTCCAAATCCATACTTCTTAATTTCTTCGCTAATACCTACGTTTCCGACGCCCAGACTCTGAGGTGGATTAGTAGCAGCATTACCCATAAGCCTACGCCTTGTAATCCTGGGGTCTCGGGTTCGATTCCCGGCGGTGCCCGAATTTATAACTTGTGTTGGGCAAGGCCGTGGTCTAGGCAACACGGAGTTTTCCTCCGTGGCATCCCAACAATTACTCCATTCACACACAGAAGAAGGCAATGGCAAACCACTTCTGGATCATCTGCCAAGAACGTATATGAACAGGTCCCAGTCCGAGAAAAGGATGGAAGGATCCTGTTCATATGGACCTGTCGCCAGACAGAACACTACAAATAAAAAATAAAACGTAACGTAGCATAAACACGTCCCGTATTTTATTTCAAACTACGCTGTTGTATATAAAATGGCTAGTCGGATTATAATTGTTTTTTAGGAACGGTGTGTTACATCGTCAGGGCGATACTTATTATGGAGACAGTTTGTGAGTGAGGAAATATTCTGTGCCTGACCTATTCATAAAATTGTACTTTCATTACTTTATCCGTTATAGGTAGCAGATTCCTGTATTTCATCATTTGGCGTTTCAATAACGCTAGCGAATATTTAATTGTGTTTTCTTCCGTTCCATATCGATGTTTATTCCGGTTGATTTGAGATATAACAACCATTAATATTGGAATTACTTCTCTAGGGAGGGATAGTGATTAAATCACTGTTACACAGAGCAGTGGTAATGTATTCATCAGCTCAAACTGGCAGACAGTCTCAGGAGAACTACCATAATTACTCCAAAGTTCGAAGGAAAAAATACAACTGTCATACTGTACAGATCACAGGCGAGAGAATACAAGATGGTTAACAATAATTTCAGGAAGCCTACTTTATGTATGAATGTACGTACGCACTATGTATGCTTGTATGTATGTAAATGGGATGGGCATTAGAGCGACCCTTGTACAACGACCATAACTGATCATTTATGAGTCGCCATCCATTTAATCCGCTAGCAGCCCACGTACGTAGCATGAAGTATATTATCCTATATAGCAGGATCACAGAGGAAGTTCTGTGTTAAGGCGCTATTTTATTGGTGGTCGTAATAATGGACTTTCTACAGGTCCCAAGTCTCATAGATTCCCTGGTTTCTTGGAGAGGGTTAACCTCTTTAACTAATGTACTGTTATATCAGACCTGAGTCATTGAGGCAACGTGGTCAGAGCCTCCCTGGACTTTGGTAGTGCCTCATACGCCGGATTCTATAAGCTCCTGTACTATCTCGGCTTTCCCTACTATTTTAATCTTCCTTCTTAAATTTAAATAAAGCCTGTGTATCTTAAAAGCTTGCTGCAACCGCCACTGGCAACCAGAGAAGTTGCGTCTTTGAATATTAAAAGTAGGTTTCTCGCAACAGGTGAGCCGTTGATGCAAGTTGTCTTCACAGCTTCCTCGGTTTGACTGATGCTATCAGGTCCCTGAGGTGTTTTGCCAGAAATGCTCGCTCTCTGCTTAGAAAATTCAACACAGATTGATACTCTGCACCAGGGAACACCTTCATATCGCTTTCGTCATTATCCGTTTCTTGTCGTGTTCCATTTTCATTCCACGAGAACTGAGCTGTTGGAAGGCGTTGATGTGACGTGGTGTTCGGTTACCGACGTTGCTATCACCACCTGGTTGCCACTCAGTCCTCGGCACGACGCCTCATACCTCGGGTTCGGTGGACCAGAGACCTGTTCGTCGTATTAGGACGTTGTCCCCTCCGCGATGATGACGCCAAGGGTTGGATTTTGGAAGGAAGGAAGGAAGCCTGCTTGATTTAGACCTTTGAACCTAGCAATACAGTATTTTGAGACTAGATCTTGTCATTATTAATCTGAAAGTAGGAATTAATAGTGGAGATAATGGTGACGAAGTGTTTGAAACTCGTAACTAAAAAGTAACATTGAATTTGTAGTCGTTTGTTACGGAAGTTGGCAATTAGCAGTGTTTAGCACGTCACGCTTGCCACTACGTCACAACTATGCGACAATATTGTTGAACGTTGCACCTGCTTTGCCGGTAGGATGTGGTCATACCAGGGGCAGACAATCCGCACTCTGCACTGAGTAATTTATGAGTGTTCCTCTCAGTAATCAATCAAACATTTTCAAACTGTGTTATAATGGGTAAATGGGGGTGTAAGGTTTCAAGTTTGAAAGAAAATTGTTGATTAATTTAAAATTATAGACTCATTGACGTATTAATTACTGAAGTGAGTCTGAATTAATAAATAAATAGCGAACTCTGAGAATAAAATGAGGGGGAACACAGCTGGTTTATAGATAATGCCGTTCGATTACTGATAGTGTACTAATCATCACGTGAATTCGCATACAAGCAAGTGGTCTCTGTTCTGGACCCCTTAATGTGAAGCACAGGAAATAATTTGACCAAAGTCACGTAAATTCCTGCTCTCACAGGTGAATTATAAATTTTAAAATTTCGTGAATGGACGAGAAAGATTTGATGATGTAAAAATTCCTTTGTATCCGTGTGTGTTGGGAAAATTAACCAGTGCTATGTGTAGATATATCAGCGGTCTTCTTAAATCTGAAATAAATGTGATATTCGAATTATTCATATCCGTTTGTTTGTCGTGGGAAGAAATATCGTTTGGAAAGTGTAGATTTAATTGAAGTAAAAGATGGTGTGTAATCTGCAATATACAGTTGTTGAGGTCTCATTATACCTTTGGTTTCTCGTTTTATGTCCAAGGTTATAGCTCACTGTGTTCTGTACAGACGAACCAAATTTATTATAAAATGGCCACACTGTAAGTTCTACGAAAGTAAGGGCGATATTTGGACAGACTTTTCTAATAACTTTCACAACAGAAACTTCTTTAATAATAAGTTACTAATTGAATTTAGCAGAGTCCTTATTAAGAAGCTGATAGTTTCCTAAAGAAAAGTTAATAAACTCACCGACTCTCATGTAATCTGAAAGTTAATTAATATGTTCACAAGAGCTCGCCACGGAAACCTATCTCGTGGCACATGAATATAGTCTACGTCTTTAGACACATACTTTTAAATAAATATTCGTGTTATCCTTCCATCCACACTAGGTGTCCAAAACATTAGCTTATATTTTGATCATATGGCTTAAATTTTATGAATTTCTTCAGTTTCTCAAATGCATGTTTTTGTGTAAATTAAAATTGGACAGTGATTTTAAGTTAAGAATAGAAAATAATGTGAAAGATAGTATCCGAGAACTTTTTAAGTCTGTGTCTCGTCGTCTGCTTGTTGAGAGTGGGGTAAATCAGTTAAACCTAAATCAGGATTTATGGCCTCATGGCTTTATGTGTAATTTAATGTTAAACTTTTCTAATGATGATTACATTCTGTTTTGCACTGCTGTTTCTTTGAAATCCCGTACTTTTGAAGTTCTTACTCTCGGTAGTAACAACATGGTGGACACACGGACTTAACGTTCATTTCTCTGCCACGTTTTCTTGGGCTAAGGTTTTAGAAGAAAAATATTCTCTCGCATGTATTTTTAAGTTCCATGAACGCAATTTTGAGGCACATGTAAGTTATTAAAATTATTTTATCAAAATTCAACATTTTAGTCTTCTACTTAGAGTGTAAAGATCTCATCGCCCTGATGATGGAGGCAGCAAGGACCTCTGGAACGTTGTAACGCTTTGCTGTCTGTCAGATTACACGGCGATACAACCCAGAAGACAGCTATGGTCTCTGGTATATATTTTGAGTATCCTATGTTTGATGTTAAATTTTGAAAAATATGATTTATTTACTTGAAATGCACTTATGAAATAAAACAATTTTGGTACTTTGCCATTTTATCCTTATTTTGTCGTTTATGGACTGGAATAAAGTTAAGAAATTGCAACGGGGTTGGAACCGACGTAACCTTTCCGAGGTTTTAGATTTTCTATGGGTAATGGCCGAGTAATGGGCGTTTACGTTTATGCTGATTTCATTTGCATTCGCGTCTTAAAAAAAGATGTGATAATCGGATTCTCTTACACGAATATCTCTAGATATTAGATGCTACTGCATAAGACACTTGCTTCTGTTCGCATCGTCTAACTTGATAATCTATTTCAATATTGCCGTGTCGAGCTGGACGTAATAAATTTGAACTCGAATAGTTCGAACCCGATTACGCCAAAGTGTCAAGGAAGGTAAAAGCAATCCAGTTCGCACTTTGCGACCTGTGACATCCAAGGTGCGTGGCGAACGTTCCAAACTCTCTCACTCAGTTGGACACGGGAATTGTTCCCACACATTCCATGATTCTGTCAGATATTACAGGCGGTCTACCACAATTGCGCGTTATGTCAAGGTGGATCATCGCATGGATTGCTGAGTTTTTTCATGATTTCCATATTATTCATGCACGTAGTTTTTAAATTTTATAGAAATGGAAATTTTAGTCGGAAAATCCCGATGAAAGAGGCTGATTAATTTACCTGAACGAAGATTGACATAATATTAAGATGAATCTCAAAGTAATTTTAAATATAACCCTGGTTCAGTGGAGGTCACTTATAAACGTGGTAATGAACCTTCGGTTTTCCATAAAATTCATGACTCGTCAGGTTTACTTATTAGTGATGCATGACGTTTAATATGGAACACTTTTCAGAGAATAAATGGCATTTAAAACAGAAATATGTGCATCGGTGTTACTGTTAGCGGAAAGACAGATTTAAATAAACAGGCATAAATGTGGAGGTCATTTCAATTTCAGAATGTTCATAAACATATGTCACATTTAATTTCTCGACGTATTTAGTAACAACATACCAGGAGTATCGGTTTCATAGTGGCGAGTGTACGGAAGGAATTTCTGTGATGGGTGCTGTCAGTGTTGGAACACGGCACGTCACTAGCAACCATTTATCGATTGTGACACTCTATGAATCTGAAACCAAAGTTCTGATTGATACGTACGGGAAGCTGATACATTGTCAAATATCTTTGCACAATTTCAGTTACCATTGCAAATAAATATTAGATATTTATACCGTGTTTATTATTTTGAAAACTCTTTGTTTTCGTGTCTTTTAGTCAAGAGTATCATTAGTTATTAGTGTAGACCTGCCAGATTGGTAATAAAATAATAAATAAAATAAATAAATAAAATAAATAATAATAATAATATCTTTACTCTGCGTTCCGACAGGATGATCACTCGTACAAAGAGACCTATAAAATGTCAAAGTAGCTTAAACAATGCCGATGCAAGAGGCAGCCAATGTCCTTGAAGGACAAAATATTAGTCGGTTGGAATAACCTAATAATTTAAGTGTGCAGTTGTGTAATAAAAATATGGGATTTTTTTTTGTTTTTTGCAGAGTCTAACGCAGGAAAAATCAGTCAAATCAAATTACGTTTCTTTGTGTAACCTAACAGAGAATATTTTATAAAAGAAATTTATATTAATTGTCTGATTGTGTCATGACAAAAGCTAGTTGAAATGGTGTAGAAAATGTGATTTAAATAGGCCTAGGGCTATATGTTCTTATAATATGAGGTACATTGTGTGAATGAGTGAAATAGCTGAAACAATGTAGGCCTGTAACATATTAAAAGTACATAATATTATATTTATTTTTCGTGTCATATAAAAGTCTAACACGCCCGGGGGATATCATTAAAGCAATTAGAGCGAAAGTTCCAGGGAAATGGAAAAAAATTGTGCAGAGGAGTTTTGTAATTTTAATTATTTAACATATATTACAGCGGAAAAATCAAGGAAGAAGATTTGGGCTGGACACGAGGAACGTATAAAAATACGCACAGCAGTTAGATGGAAAGCAAATATCTCGTGCAGGATTCAAATTAATTTTTGTTTAATTGCAGATTATGTTTTAAAATTGTATTTTACGTGTTGCAAAAGGTAATAATTGTAATGAATCAGCAGAATTGACAAGCGGTCAGATGAAAATATGTATATATTTTTTTTTAATTACGTTGAGATTGTTTCTTTGCTTATGACAATAAAAATACTCGTACAGAAGCGAGCTGACTGGTTTGCTCTGCGTGTAAGCTCGGTCTTTGTTTACCCCGATTGGCGGACTCGCTCAATAAAACACTCATTTTACAGCTCAATTCATAATTTCACTGTCTGTTCGATTACTCAGTAGCCAGAAATTCCTGGACGCTTATTATTCTGGATTATTCAACTTCAGGTCACTGGGAACTTAAAAAAAAGCGAGTAAAATTGAAAATGGAAACAGCACGTTTATACTCATCATTTTAAAACTTCAGGGCAGAACATTGTGTCTTATTGCGAAATATTTACTTTTATTTTGAAAATAAGTTGTGTCCAGAAGGCAATGTATACCATAAAATGTGATACTTCAACGTTACAAATGAAAGTTTCGTAAGCCGAATCTTCAACAATTTATTCGATGATTTCGGGGAAAGTTTTTGGGAAATGAAAATGAAAGCTTTCCAGAATCTTGTTATAATTTTGAACCCTTTCATTTACATATGCTTTGCAAAATATTAATATAATTACACTTTCACAGAAATAAAACAAAAATGATTATTATATTAAAGTCGTACATGAATAATAGAAAGGCTTAGGTCAAATTTAAGTTTATGACGTAGAAGGTTTGTTCTTTACGTTGTTAAAATGCGCCATGCGATAGTTCCCGCGCTCAGTTTCCGGTTATAGTGCATCGGGCAATGTCAGCAGTAGAATCTAACCGGGCCGGCGCGGCGCTTAGGGAGCTCGCTGTTCCCAGGGTTGTGTGCGGGAAGGGGACGGTGTTTCCGACCGAGAGGCGTGGGAGGCGGGGGTGGATTGGACTCAGTCTTAGTTGAAACTCGGACCGCGAAACATCAGGCCACAGCTCTGTTACAGCAGCATGAGTCATTGGGTGCGGCGGTGTTCTGCAGATAAATGAGCAACATTTTAATCACGTGGGCAGTGTTATTGTGGGGTGTTCTCTCACCTTCTGGAGTGTGTACAGGTCAACGTAGAACTCTGGCACGTTACAATTTAATTCAAACAATGTTCAGAACACAATTGGAATTATAATGAAAGTTTTTAACGAAACATTTAAGATCTGTTTACATTTTAACAGCAGCGAAGTGTTCGTAGATTGTGAAGAGGTTCTGTGTACTTGGAAGTAACTCAAAGTTGCATTAAGGAAGATAACTCATGGTGAATTATTCTTGTTTTCAGTACACAGGAATTATTGGAAAGAAACATTTTATTCAAACCGTTACAGTTAATAAACTGAGTTAATCTGTCCAAGAAAGGACATTTTTAAATCGGCGTGACATTAATATCAACTGCATAACGACATTGCATCAGTATGTGAAGTTATTCGTATGGGTGTGTTTAATATTTAGTTTACTGCAGAATATGCCTATTATTACGTGAAACGTAATTATTTATAGACACGTAACAACGTTTCTCGAGTTATTTGTGCAAAGTGTTTGTGAGTTAGGGTGTGTAAGTGAGCGTGAACAATCAAAATTCTAAAAGCAGAACAAAGTGGGAGGCGAAGTTCTCAGATCTTTCCGAACTTAGTGAGTACGGAATTCGATGTCGAGTTGTATCTCGACTAAAGTTAAAAAATACACCCCACTTTCGTTTTGCGGATTTACACCGCATAAAATCAAACTTAACACTTTATAAATTACACATATCAATACACTTTTTGGAAACACTCTTTTGTAGCAACATGGCGTGATTTATTTGTGAGTGTGACTAGTTCTGTGGTAACTTTCTACAGTGACTAATTTTCATGGACACTCCCTGTAGCTGAAGTAACCCAAATGGATGTCACATCGTACAGGACGTCATATTAAGGTACGTAATTCAAATTTACGATTCAGATATGAAAAAGAGAAGAGTTAATAAAAGTACCAATGATAAACAAAGAGTGAAAAATTTGTACCACCAGGCAGATTGATGTAGTGGTAACTAACGGTCCAGGGTTCGAGTCAGAACGTAATCTTATTCAGAAGTCGGCTGCTTGACAGATATTTTTCGGTGTTTTAGTAGGAATTAAAATAGGTCCCAACCACTTCCTTAACAACTCATCGTTTACGACCGTATGTATCATTTGAGGTTATAAAAACACCCGCGGTCCTTTAAAAATCTAACAATGAATCACGTAAACGTGCATTAGTTCACCACAGAACACTGGCATGTACGCCATGGTTATTATATCTTGTAACGGAGCAACGGAACCATTTGTTTCAAGTTCAGTGGGCGATGTCACAGCGCTGATTTGCTTTCAGACAACGGAATTTATTTAATGAGAAATGGTAGGATGATTACTGAGTGAGGAGGGTAGTTTGAGCTTGTACGAAGCTACTTCTCAAGATTCAGTAGTATAAAAGCAGAGAGGATATTAAGAACGTGAGTAGATATCTATGCCAGTTTCACAAAAGTGGTTTGATGTATATTACGTAATTATAACGCGCCTCCATAAAGCGGAGTTATTTTTAAGAAAGTAATAGTGTCTCAGCTTATTAAGAAATAGCCTGCCTGTTAGAGAACTCAAAGGGTAGTCACCTTATCCACAAGAAATGAGAAATTACTTGGAGCAGAATCCTTTGCATTCGGAAGATTCAGTGTTGAAATATACTGGACAACATCTGTTCCGACTCATGTTTAATTATTCATTAATATTCCTGCTATGGGGCCCTTTGTAGCCTCATATGCTGAAAAATTTGAACAAACCATAAGTAAAAAAAAAAAAATGTTTAGAGCCTAGTAGGGATTATATGTACCACCTAATTTAACAGTTTGTAATTCATTATTTTCGTATTTATGTTTCGTATAATTATTACTGTAAACACGGATTATCTCCTTAAACAACGTTAACCGGTTGAGCTCTGTAATGGTGAAGTGTTTTCTTTGCGGTACGGTCTGAATACTTATTATTTAGACGAGCTTTGTCTTCAAGGGGTTAAATGCGTTTTTATGTAGGAACTGAAAAGATGCTGGAAACGTCTCCAACATTTAGTGGAAACCCCCAATATTCCTTTCTCCTTTACAGCAGTTAGTGGTCTACTTGTACGTATTTAACTGTCATCAATATTTTGCATTCAGACATTAACAAGCAGATAAATGTCTGACCGTAAGTTGCGTTAATGTTATTGGGTAGTAGTTAGTTTGAAAATTGTTTCGTGGGGTTGAAATAATCTAGCGATTTGTATTTAAAATTGTAATGTCCATGTCCTAATTATCAATCGACAATTTGGTATGTATCAGATACACATTAACGCCTCTTGTTAGCATACAACCGAAGTCGATTATTTGTTCTGACGTCTATTAATCTGTTAAATATATTGTATTGATTTTGTTATGATTTATATCAGTGACGAACAACGAATTCAAACGTTGCTGAATTTAATTTTCGTGTTTACTTTTAACGATATTAATTAAAGGTTAAACAATGTTCGACCCACATTTCACTATTTCATTTACTTAAGTTTCTAAATATTCCATTGGGGATTTGTTTAATGAATTGTTTTCAAATGTCATAGGTACACATCGTAATTTAACATTTCATTTGGATCAGTTAACAACGTGAACTGTGTCAGGTTAAGGCATTAATGGATTCTTCAGTAGCGCTTAAAATTGTTACTTTGATGAACGTCTGATTGAATAACATTTTATACTGGCTTCAGTCATCTCTTTCTGAAGCTTTCTGATAGCCCTCTGAGAACATACGAATGGCACTGACAGAGTTTTGAAAGCTTTGAAGGAACATGTAATGGGTTATTCAAAGCACACTTTTATAATATACCTCACGAATTCACATACAGCCAGAAATGACGAGCGTGTATATTTTTTTTGAGATTGATTACTTTCAGTTGTGAACCGGTCTTAAAATATGTATCCCAGTGGAGTAAAAGTATTTTACAAGTATATTCTTTCCTATTTTGCATACCTTGATGAAACTGACGTTTTATTGTAAATACAAATTTGTTATTTGTGGTCTAACTGCAGTACAAATATTATGTTGCGTAGAGTCAGAATAATATTGTTAAATTTTCAAAATATCTTATCGAAAATTGTTACAATAAATGTCGCAGATTTTTAAAAAGTTCTATATCTTATATCACAGGCAACGTTATGTACGTTGAGGTTTAATTACACTAAATATTTAAATTTGTACCTAAGAAAATAGGTTAAAATATCTGAAAACAATTAGTCTATTATGCTGTTTAGTTGAATGTTGTGACATATATGCTATACTAGAATCAGTGTTATAAAATATACAACATCCCGTGATATATAACATATTAAGAATAATATTTGTCAAATGAAAAATAATTTCGATGCACATCGATTTTGTATTTGTGAGAGGAACCACTTGAAGCATTTTTGTTTTTCTGATTTTGAATTAATCAAAAGATGATACAGAACTTCCGGATATTTGTTTATCCGTTTAGCTGTCTACAGACTTGAACTCTCCCGGAATTGTAAAATTCTTTCTCAAAACCGACGGAGAATGAAATTTTGCAGTAAGTGGAACGTGCGTGTTGGATGCAAAGAGGAATGTTTTGTCGTCATAGCAACTTGAAAACAAATACAAGACATTTCATATGTGTGCACTCACATAATTTAACCCTTTGAACCGTAAGCTCGTCTAAATAATATGAAAAATCCAGTTCGTACCCCCAAAGAAAACACAATACTTCTCCATTTTAAAGATGAAATTTTTAACGCTGTTTAAGAAATTAATCCAGGTTTACAGTGAAAATTATATGAAACCCATTAACACAAAACACAGCTTAACTGATTATTAACGGAGGTGGTACATTAAATTTTTAAATGAATCAGCTTATTTAAATAAAGACTTTTATATGCCAGTTGCAGTAGAAATTACTGCTGAATTTTCTATACGATATTTTTCTGAAATCGTTTATTTATTTCACTTCAACTCACGTGAGATAATAATATAAACGAGCATATAGATCCGTGACGTAGCTCAGGCAGTTAGTGTCCCGCTTTTCGTTTGGGAAGCCCGGGTTTGCTACCAGGGCGAGCCATGTGGGATCTGTGGTTAACAGAAATGTCACATGGACACGCTTTCCTCCGAGTTCGCTGGCTTTCCCTTGTCAGTATCATTCCACCGATGTTCCATATTGACTCTTTATTATCAGCGGGATGTACAATGTGCCCGTTAACAGACATAAGAGACATAATACAGTGATATTATTACTTTTTATTCCGGACGTGCCTTCTTCGAATTGTGGTCTGGTCAAAGATTTCTATCATCTGGTCTTGTACTCGTTCCGGGCTGCTGCCGATATAACACGTTTAAATGTGCCACGGAAGCTTAATGCTTATCCGTTTCCAGGTCACTGTTTATAATTATCTTCACATCTTACGTAATGCCACTTAAACGTATAAGCAGTATGGTATTGCTAATTAACTCCATAGGTAAAGGGCTTTTGAGAAGCTGATAGTCACTCTACTAGTCAGGAAATTCTTCTCTCGCTATGTGACCCGAAAGATTGTTACCATATTCACAAGAGACCACTATTAACCTTATATTGAACCATACGAATCCATTTCATATTCTCGTGTTTCTTGTGTTATTTTTCTCTTAAGGTAAATGTTAATATGCCTGTTATTGGCTTCTCGCTGTTGGCAAACACTTAAATAAATGAATTTGAATATAATCCTCATATTTGCACGAATGTGCCCCATGTAATCTTTTCCTCATCAAATTTTCAGACTAAAATTGTTTATAAATTTCTAATCTGTTTCATGAATAATTAATTAAACATGATTTAAAATAAATGTTCGAGATTGCACTTAATTTGTAGTTTACCGAAACAGAAACAATTTTTAGGGTAGTTACGTATTTTTTTTATCTTATGTGTATCTTTAATAAGTTTTTATTCTTTTGATTTATTTAACCCATTTGTTGAAACTACAAACTCGTACCGTGCAGTGTATATAATGTTCTGATTACAACTACGAACATACTGAATCTATAAAGGATAAGAGATCTTTGTAAACTGTTAATCTTTAGTTCGTCCTTTGTTCTCAAAGAAAGAAAGGTAACAACAAAGCCGATGCACGAAATGTGTATTGCTCTTTGACATTGCGTGATAAACCGTTATAGCACAGAATTTATTATTACGGGGGAATATAAGGCAGTCCGAATAAAAACACCAACTCTAATATAGACGGTTCTTTGAAAGTGTGATTTACGAGAAAATGGAAAATGAACTTTACTCTGTTCGTTCTATACTTGTCTGCTTATTTTAGGTTCATGTTACACTTAGGCATCATCTACAATATTTTTAAATAGAGTAATGGCCCTACTCAGCCATCTTTTCTACTTTTCTTTGGGAATTATTACAACAAGCCTGTTCTTACCCATGTTCGCTAATTAGATAAAAGTGTTGACGAAAGTAGTCTTCATTTGTCTCACTGACCCTTTCTTATCCTCATTAACTAACTAACTAACTAACTAGATGGCTTACCGAAACCGAAGGTTCATCACCGAATTAACCAAAGCCCTCCACCGGACCCTGTCTCCTTCATCTCCTATCTCTGATAGATTCCGCCTGAGATTATCCTCCCATCTACGTCTAGATCTCCCAAGAGGTCTCTTCCCCTCAGGCTTCCCAAACAGTGAACCCAACCAATTAGGTGGCTTACGGAAACCGAAGGTTCATCACCGAATTAACCAAAGCCCTCCACCGGACCCTGTCCTGGGCCAAGAAAACCCAGTCTCCTTCAACTCCTATCTCCCATAGATTCCGCCTGAGATTATCCTCCCATCTACGTCTAGGTCTCCCCAGCGGTCTCTTCTCCTTATCCTCATTAAACCAGAAATTATTACGTTGGTGTTTTAGCCATCTTAAGTATGAAAAATTCCAATCTCACACCTTACGAATTTAAATTATAAGATGTATCAATCGATACAAAATTCTTAAATAAAATTGTTTAAGATCCATATTCACCTTGATTTCGGAAGATGTTTAGGTCTTGTTAAAATGAATCCTCGTTATGTCAGGTTCTCCGTTTATCTGAGAGGTTACAGGGATCTAGCGTAAAGCAAACTTATCACCACAAACGGAATTTAATATTCATTCCTAGGACAGTGTAGCCTGTACATTGCATTAATATTACTGTGATGTAACAGCAGTTAGCAACATGATATGATGAAGTTCAGGCAGTGGGCGATTATAACACGAAAAACTCGAGGTTATGAGGCGAAAAGCGTTTGATGGTGGAAATAGGAAACTGTCACGTGACCGTAGCGAAAATGAGCGTGGATCAGTTGTGGCGCCCTCTAGGTAATGTTTGAATTTGCAGCCGTAACAAAAATTGGATTTGAACGCGCTAACCTCGAAATTTTTAATTTCCTCCAAGCGGGGAGCCATGTCGGAATAGAAATCTGCGCAACAGGGAATTTTGGGTGAGTTATTCTTATACACATATCATAATGCAACGTCACAGGCGTACCCTCTAAAATGTAAATATTTGAGAATATTAATAATTCACGTTTCTTTGAATATCAGTGTTTTTCTCTGAGTTTTTTAATAGAAGTGCGTGTTAACGGTTACTAAAGCTCTCTGCCAGGCTACTTGTTCCCAA
The DNA here is from genome assembly GCF_977971745.1 of Zootermopsis nevadensis. Lineage (NCBI taxonomy): Eukaryota > Metazoa > Arthropoda > Insecta > Blattodea > Termopsidae > Zootermopsis > Zootermopsis nevadensis. The sequence goes on from NW_028259143.1 coordinate 4,910,002, forward strand.
AGGCTGTAGTCGGTCGCTAACGAACCTCGCTGTGTGCAATTAGATCAATATGTGTTGCGTGTAGAGCTAGCTTCTGACAGATTATTTAACATGGCACAGAGAATTTCACGTTCACTATTTGGTTTTGTCATCCAACATCTTTCAATAAAATAAAAGAAAAAACATTATTTTATTTATTTTGGTTAATTTTACTATTCTAAGCTTGTCTACAAATAATACTCAAATTAATGTCATATGAAACTATTTTTTATGCTAAAACGTCGCCCTGGTTATATATTAATAAGTATAAAAGTTATGTAACATAATTTTGCTTTATAAATTGTCTCACGATAAATACTCCATAAATAAAAGAATTAAACGTATGAATTCAACAAATCTTGCAGTTTGTAGCGAATATAGAATCTTTAAATGACATACGAATGGATTATTTTTGCCGAAGCTGTGTGTAGTCGCTGACACGTCCCTTGAGAGTTTTTACATGATGCTCGTTTCGTTTACGTCTATGTTGTTCATTCTGTTATGTAGCACCTTCAGTGTGCCTGACTCGTATCATTTACATCAGTCTGTGGACCCCGAAGTGACTGGTCGTGCCAGGTACACGCTGCTATTAAACTTCGATCCGCTTAATGTTGGACGATTGACTGCTCAGCCACACCCGATACAACGCTTAGCCATAAAACCCACCCCTGTACAACGAGAATCACTAGTGATGAGTTTTGTACCAAACACACGCAACGCTACTTCAAACGGAATCTGATTTTGTTAACCGAGTTTCTAGCTTCATCACAGTTATCTGCAATCGCCTTCAAAAGGTTCCTAATCCAAGTAAAAGTAATGAATATCGCGGTGGGGTTGTTAGAATTCTTTGGGATATCTGGGGTTTGATCACCAGCTGTTACGACCGACGTATTCTCTAAGTCAATCGAATAAAAATTTTCTTGGATATTATCCATCGTCTAGTAAATATAAAACGTAAAAACGACGTTTCGGAGATGGGACTCTATCTCCGTCTTCAGGTTCCTACACAGTTGGGCCCACTAGATAGAGCTAATCCCTATCTCCCTCGTTTTTACGTTTTATATTTACTAGACGATGGATAATATCCAAGGAAATTTTTATTCAATTGACTCTTCACCATCGTCAAGAAGTTTTAGATTTGATGTATTCTCTAAGGTTTACCCCAGAAACTCCAGCGCCTGGATGTGCGTCTTTATAACATGCCATGGAATATGCCTCTTGTGTCATGTATAAACAGAAGAAACACGTAAAGCAGACCAAATTATTAATAAATATTCCCTTAAAACTATGCGTGAAATAGTTTCAATTGAAATGCACGCTCTTACGTTTTCCATTGCTTTATTTCTGATTTAATTTTTGTTCACATATGACTCTGGCAGAGAGTGAAATCACGAGAACCAGAGTCGAACAGGATAACTCCAGAATGGGTTTAAATAGTTACCGTTACACTAATATTATCGATAAAAACGTATTTCGTAGTATAAAATAAGCAAACAAACTATTAACACTATAAAACAGGGAAATTAATTAATTTAAATAAATTAATTTCCCTGTTGTCACTGATGATGACCTCTTGAGGTTGAAACGCGTATGGAACTAGTGTCTTTTTTATAGTGTTAATAGTTTGTTTGTTTATTTATTTTATATTCTAATACACTACACGGTATGCAAAGTTTTAAGAGTATTTTGTAGTATTCTTACGTTATGGAAAGGCGTGAATTATTGATAATGAGAGGCTTTGTAACATTTACTCGTCACAAATACGAGGGTGAGGAAAAGGAAGATGAATTGGGCTGGATGCGTGGAACACATGGGACGGAGTAGAAATGCATACCGAATTTTAGTCTGGAAACGTGGAAGAGGAGGTCGCTTGGGAGATGTTGATGCAATACTAAAATTCGTTAGAGTCAGGATTCGGACCGTAGATTGGTTTTTTTTGGCAAACACGATAATTAATGTTCGACTTGAATAAAAGTCAGGGAATTTCTTAATCAGCTGAGCGGCTTTCAGCTTTTCAAAAAGGACTCTGTTGAATGGAGTTTGTAATTCTGAGCAAATAATAAGCTTGTTTTGAATTTCTTCGGTCTCCAGTAAGAGAATTAATGAGTAATTGATTTACTTCTAGAAAGTATAACTTCGCCGGGTTTTTCTTATATGGATTTGAAACTTCGTTTATGATTTTTCTTTGCAATAGCCCTTATTTCACGCATAATGCGTTAGTTTCCGTACATTTATGCATGTATGAATCATGTTTAACGAATTGTTTCCTAAGACTTGTCGACAAATTTCCATCCACACACCGGCGCAGTCAACACGTCATAGGGATTTATGGCGTTCCATAATCCTCTTTGGGTACGCCACAGTGTTGAGGAAACAAAATCATCATGTAGACAGATTTCCGCGTTTCCGTACCTACAAATACATTTTACTCGCACTGAAACCTGTAAGTCTGCTTGTGAGAAACGGTTTCTGTTAAGAGATTTTTAAGCATGTAAACATTGTAATTCTGAAATACACGCCATCACTTTATAGGTTTTTTATGTCCGCAGAAATAAAAAAAAATGCATATTTAAACGTGAGTACTTGGACTATTTGTTTTTGCAAGGTCTCGTGACTTAAACCTGCTGGCTTTTTATTTATGGGGCCACTTAAGGAGTATTGTGTATTCAACTATAGTTAATGCTGTAGTGGAACTACAAAGTGGCAGAAGACGGATGCGAGTTCATTCTTAAAATGCCTAGAGTTTTTTTTTTTGGTACGTGCGAAAGTCCTTAATTAGACGCTCAGTACGCTGTGTGAAAACTGGAAGACAAAACTCCGAGAATGTTCCTTTCTTTTTTTTTGTAATTTGTTCGGTCAAAGCAGTGATTTATAACGTTAGAATTAGCTATTTGTAAATAAACGCTTTTTTCCTGGACGGGTTTGCTCTTTATTTATAAAATGAACCGTGAAACAAAGACGAAACATTCAAGAATCCGTGTTTACACAGGCGTAATTCGTTATTTTTGTGCGTTGATCACGCCCCTAAGTAGTTCCGTGTGTTTCAGGAACATCGTGATTAGTTGGTAGTTTAGTATTTGATAAAGAATTTATTTTTAACTTTAAAATTCTTTTTACGTACCTCGTAACAAAGAATTTTATGTTGTAATTTATATTGTGAACAGTTTGTAACTGAAAGCAAACGGCCGCTGTGGGAACAGCATTTCTTTGGCAAGATTCTCGTCTGTCAATTCATTAATCTCAGATGACATGTTTTCCAGAAGATTTGTAATGAGTCTCGGGTGTTCTGTTCATGGACAGATCCTGAAGCACGGTTTGAAAATAATAATGCTCGTAATAACAGTACTGCATACTTTATTTCAGTAACGTTTACCGGCTTTGCGATGTAAATTCTGATATACTTGGTTTCATCTTTTTCTTACAAAACTGGTTCTAAAGGTGTTTTTTTTGATTGCAATTAATAAATAACGTAGTTAATGTTTTAATGATTTATCCGAATGTCTTTTCCCCTGGGTTGAATATGTGTATCGGTATTTGTATGATTAAGTTAAGTTTTAATTACTGATACGTTTTTGCTAATAATTAGTGTTTTCTCTTGGGAATATGAAACTTTCCTCAGTCACGATGAATCATGTGGCCCACGTTAATTTTTGTTGATGTTTCCTCCAGCGTCGCTTGAATCTGAACCGCCAATATCATTTGCAATTTGGCCTGCTCGTGTCTCTGAGGAAACTAGAATTGGTAACTAAATTTCGGTTTCTAGCAATTAATATACCCAGAGCAGATATTCTGAATCAGATGTGGAAATTGTTTAAAATAATGCTAACCGATAACAGATGGGCACAGATATCGTACGCTGACAATGAAACACGATTTCCGAAAAAGACACCAAAAGCCCGTCAGATTACCGTGTTTCCTTTCAAGGATTTCAACCCGGAACCTCCGCATCATGAAGGAGGAGTGATAACCATTTGTCTGTGGATTAATATGATACAGCATTTATTCACCTGTCTCGGAGTGCGATGTTAAAGCAGTTCTTAGTGATTTTATACTAAGTCAGTGCCATTCTGTTGGGTCAGTCCTATGAGTCACTGTGAATGATCTATCAAGCTGATAATTTTATTTCCTGAAGCATAAATGTAATGTAAGAATTTTCTATCAACGAACGCAGAATACAGAACTTTAAATGTAAATTATTTTATTATATTTCGCTTTCCTGCTTGAATATTCCAGCAAGATATTATTTCAAGTTCGGATATTTTGCTATGAAAGAATACATCGTTTGCATACGAAACTTTATCAGACATCCGTTGTAGCTGTCATCCGTTCTGCCAATTCATTCCAGTGAGACTTAACTCGTTTGTGAATTAGAAAGCCCAAAGCGCTTTTTATTAAAGTAGAACTGCCTAAAGCTGACCTGGAAGTAGACGAATTCTCAAGAATCTCGAATTAGTAATGACTACTTGAATTTGATGTTGAATAAAGAAACAGGGAAGTCGTACTTGTTTTTCTATTTTGTTTATTATTTTATCACGTGATAACAACATTAGAGTTTTTAAGGTCGAACCCTTCTGTTGTGTTATATATAGTTGGGTCACTTTATTACAGTTATGTCTAATTTTGTCATGATTGGGCCCACGTTTGAACGTTTAAATTTCCACTACACATAACACTAAGATACCGAATCGTTTACCATGTGCTTGTATGCGTTTATAAAGTTTTACAATCAAAATACTTTATTATTGAAACAAGAACGAGAATACTAACTCCGGTTACATTTTATTTCTCGCACTGACCGTTCAGATTTATTCCACAGAAGAAACTTTGATAGAATTTTCGGGAGCTAGAACAATGTTGTTCAGTAGTAATTTGTGAGAGCGAATTTTAATAATGGCACAGTACGTGGGAAGCTAACGAGTGCTCTATGAGATATGAAATAACTTTTATTTGAAAATACGACGTGATACATTACAGTCAGTCGTAAACTCTGGGTTTAGTGTTTGGAGAAAGCAGAAAAATGTCCACGTTATTATGCATCATTTTATGAAATTCACTGAGTTTCTTGAGTGTTCCTTTGGTCATTCTAATTACAGATAAAATATTTTATTATCTTTATGCTAATTAAGTGGCCACGGTGGTCTAGCGGTTAGAACGCTGGCCTTGTAATCCTGGGGTCTCGGGTTCGATTCCCGGCGGTGCCCGAATTTATAACTTGTGTTGGGCAAGGCCGGTCCGGAGATAGGGATTAGCTCTATCTAGTTGGGCCCAAATGAGTAGGAACCTGAAGACGGAGATAGAGCCCCATCTCCGAAACGTCGTTTTACGTTTTTTACGTTTTATTACTAGACGATGGATAATATCCAAGTAAATTTTTATTCAACTAATCTGCGTGTCTTTTAGCACACGTCGCTTATTGTATATAAAATAATGCTGACCGCAGAATAAAGGTAAGAGGCTAATTCCTGTTGGCTACTCACTAATCCCTCTTCTATGTAGTGGTTACTTGAGGTAGAAGCAGCTCGAGTTGGTTGTGTGGTTTAACGTCAACCGCACTGAAGAGTTTGCATCGTGAGTCAGGGGCTAGGTGTTCAACTCTGAGGAGATAGCTAGGCTTGAAGTATTGGTAGGCAAATACACCTGGCTCCTTTTTGTAACTCAAAACAAATTTGAAAAAGTTAAATTACAACGTCTTAACACGTTTTCTTGCAAAAAGAAAAAGAAAAGTATAAACCGCTCGTTTTTGTGTTTATGTTAACCTGTTTTCTTCTTTAATAAGTTCGCTCTTCCCGTTCTACATAATTAAATTATCAACTAATTTACGAAATAATTTACTAAGTAATTGACTTTGGATATAATGTTTCCTAAGAACTTTGTAGTTACCCAGTTGTTTAAGAGGTTTCTTAATATTATATTCTGGTTGTTATGTCATCAACGTCTTTCAGCGGTACTGAGGAAACACGAGAAACCTCAGTCAGACTAAGCAGGTTTATATAGACGTTGCTAAATCCTTTTCCTAGGAATATGAAACCAATTGTTTCCTTAGCTAAGAACTATAAAAATCCACAAGAATATAAAGTAATTTTCAAAATTTAAAGTCAGTAACGATGCACTTTTAGGGATAGATTGTGTCTGCCCTGCCTACGTCAGTTGGGAGATCCATAACCTAACAGGTCTACATTTTTTATATAAATTTAATTAGCATCCAGAAACTGTTAAATTTAATATAATGAGATTTCAGGATGTGAGGATGTAAAATGGATAAATGTGACTGAGAATAAGGACCATGGCTGGCTCGTGTGATAACGGAAGAAGTAGCCGTACCTTCGGTTTTAATCAAATTCAAGAAAGTTCTTGATTACATGACCGAATATTTTTGCTTCTCAAGAATGACTGTGCTACACGTAGTTAGTATGCTAGTGGTGTCTATAATCTTATAAGTTTTCATGGCCGTCGTGTTAACATTATTGATGAAATTGGAAAGTACAAAGTTGGTGTAGTTTTTAATGACGTGATATTCATGCGAAGTTTCGTTAAAGTCCGTGACTTCTTTCAGTGGTTATTAATCTTGCCATGAATGAAGGATCTGTCGAATGCATAAGTGATAATAGTGCAATACAAATCCAGGTCAAACTTAAAATTGGTTTCATGGGTAACTATAACTGGAGAAATAAGCTGAGTGAACTGAAAGGAATCATTTAATTTGCAATCACGTTTTTGCTATTGAAGTATTTAATGGTTTCCATTTATAGTTTTATCCAACACAGAAGCATACTGTCGTTTTGAAGTTAAAATTCAAAGTACCTGTTTACGTTTCAGGACCATATTACAAAATGTAGACAATGGGGTAGTTATTTAAACTTTTAAATGCGTTGCTGCAGTAGTGACGGAAGCGTCCGTGAGCACAAAGCAGCTCTACAATTCTCGTTGTGGCACCATGGCATCGCATCAGAACTCATATCATGAAAATACCTCTATTCACAGTTGTTTCTGTATGGCCATTGTATTTCATACGAAACTTTGCTTCCTAACTTGAATGACGTCACAGAATTTTGGCCTACCCTTCTTACATATGCTTGTGGAATAATATTGTCAGCGTGTCTGCCCCCTCTTAATTGAAACATGCCCCTGTGTGCTGTGCATTGTGTAGTTTGTGGGGGTATGGAAAATTTAAAATCAGGGTTATCATCACCCTGATGATAGAGGTAGTAATTACCTCCGAAAGTCGGCAAACCTATCACGTTACATGAACTAACAGCCCAGAAGACAGCCATCTTCAAACTCGCCGCTCTTACACCTAGAAATATAACAAACCATATCGTTTTGAAAACAGAAATGCAGGCAGTCCGACGAATTATTTGAATAAATTGTGATTTTGTGGGGTGATTTCGTAGAAAACTTCCATTTAGGTAATATTGTGTTGATTACCTATGGCGCCTGATTTACGTGTGGCCATCGGATTTAGAAACTTAGAATCTCTCACTAAACAAGGGTGTTTAAATTTACCGCAAACTCACCAACAAACCACATATAGAATTGCCCATGTGAAAGGTCAATTGCCTCGAATGGGGTTTGGGTACGTGTGTAGAGAGAAAATAAGCATTTTCCTATGCGAATGCGTTCAGAAGTCGTCAATCAAAGAGGTGCTCCTTTTCCTCTCATTTCGTTGCCTTCGCCCCAGTGCGCCTTCCTCTGAAACCGCCTTCCAAACCATGCCTATTGCGCCAAGATTTGTCTCTCACCCTCTTTATCATCACACCCTAGAACTTGAAGGGTGGGGAATGTGTCCGCTCCATTTACTCGGTCAAACCGTCGGATCTAGATTTTCACCCAATGGCACCTCCCCGCTAATCCGAGCCCTGTCAGCACAAAATATTCCTCTCTATTACATTTCATCTCTATCACACCCACATGTTTCCAGTATCTCTTTCTAAGACTCTTTCTCACATAGGAGTTCACGGTCTATGCACTTTTCTTCCCTGAGAGAGCTGAAATTCTCTCTCTCTCTCTCTCCTTTCCTTGTTACCCTCTCCCGCACTATCACCATCTTTACCGTTTGAGGGGCGAAATCTGAACGGAGAAGGGTGGATGCTCCCTTGATACTTCAGAGGATGTCATAATGAGAACATCTCATTTTGTAACCTCGCATAGGTGGCCGCTGGCTTCCACTTTCATTCAGAATCAATCAGATCCTACACTTTCAGCCAAGGATGGGTAGAAATAAAGAAGAGATGAAGGTGACTGTCGTCTGGGTTGTGAAAGCTTCAAGCCAGATATAAAAGTTGTGTGAATGACTCAAACCATCTACCAACGCCACTCTCATAACGGAGATGATAAATAATGTATTGCGCTCTGTGTCAACAATTTACTTTCTGGTTGCTTCGTTAGGCATGTGTATGTATTCGATAAATAATTTAGTGTAAATTAAACCTCTCCAAACGATTCATTGTTTTCCTTGTGCTTGGAACAAAACGCATTTTGATGACTTGCAGGGTAGGTTGGGTATTAGATTTCTGTTATTTTCCTGTCTATGAACAGATGTTTCAAAGAACAGAATCTCCTAACATATATTTTATTTATTTAGTGTTCTGTCTGGCGACAGGTCCATATGAACAGGATCCTTCCATCATTTTCTCGGACTGGGACCTGTTCATATACGTTCTTGGCAAATGATCCAGAAGTGGTTTGCCATTGCCTTCTTCTGTGTGTGAATGGAGTAATTGTTGGGATGCTCGGAGAAACCGGGGAAGCCCCCGGAGGAAAACTCCGTGTTGCCTAGACCACGGCCTTGCCCAACACAAGTTATAAATTCGGGCACCGCCGAGAATCGAACCCGAGACCCCAGGATTACAAGGCCAGCGTTCTAACCGCTAGACCACCGTGGCTATCTTCTAACATATAAAAGGGTTTAAAATTTTATTTGAAACGCATTGAAATTGTTGACTGTTTTTATAGTGTGCTTAATTTCAGAGAGGAAAAGTGTTTTTAATTTGTTGATTGGTCTTCGTCTTGTCGACGTTTCCAGCGTCGAAGTCCTTGCTTCTCGTCTTTATTAAATCTTGAGAAACTGTACCCTGTATTAACGCTGTGTTATTTAACTTGAAGACAAAAAAAATTGCAGTTTTTTCTGTGAATAACGTTTGCTTACTCAAGCATAATCAACATTAATGAGTTTTCTTATTTGCAGTTAAAAACAGTGAAATTGGTGTGACACAATGTTCCACGTGTTGTAATATGATTTTTGTCTTCGCCAGTAAGTTTTTATGGGGATAATCAAATGTAAGATGAGTTGTGTACGGATTACAACACGTATGACTTAAAGTGAAATTTGGATATAATTTTAGTCTAAAGACCTAAAGGTAAAATATTGCCTAAAATATACAGACGTAGATGGGAGGATGATAATGTAGACTCAAAACAATATCTAATGGCGGTCTTTTATCGGATTCCGTCAATGACTCAACTGAGACATTGTCGGATTTTCAAGAGTGATTCTGCTTCATGAAGTTAATTACTAATTCCAAAGCACCAGTCTTTAATCTGACTTTGCCGGAAAATCTGTCAGTGTCTGTCGTGTCACAATCTGATTAGTGACCTCGAGCCCGAAGTGGGTCGCTTGAAGCCGGTTATGTTCCAGGATTTCATATACGTGTAATTGACAATTCCAAGGCGAGCACGAAACATCAAGACGGAATTAAAAAAAGGCGAAATTATAGTACATAAAAAAGTGGAAAGTCGAATAACGGCAACAAATCACGTAGTGGTATATTACACGCTATTTTATAAACTGCGTCAATTCTTATTTCCCGCATGCGCGTCTGAAGCTTGGAACGACTGAGCTGAATGTGTAACAAATTTGTCGGTTTACACTACTTTATTTAGTCGTTCATTTTATTTTGTTTTTTATTATTTTGTGGGAGACATGAAAGCGTAGAATATTTTAGTGAGCGACAATCCAAGTATAACTCTTTTCTTATCTGATGTTACTCGTTTTATATTTTAACAGAACCATTTCTGAGGAATAACCAAATAAATCCCTATAACGATTTGCATTTTTATACAGTATTATCCTTATGCACACGTCTTATTTGGTGATATTTGAGGTTCTAACTGCGACAAGTATGAATTTGACTGTCTTCTGGTTTGTTGCGTCGTATAGTCTCGTAAAACTTATCGACGTTTTCGAAATGCCTGATGCATCATCAGGGCCATAACTCATCTGAAACGTCGGACTACATGGCGCAACAACCCAGAAGATAGCAGTCTTCAGCTCTAGACAACAATTTTATAGAAAAGTGCTCGCTAATAGAAGAATTATCGTATTTATATGACAAAGCTGTGATCAATACTAAACGAATCTGTCATTTTCGTGAATTTGCTGAATTGCTCACGGAAATCCTTCATTAGCCGCCCATAACCACGTTAATGAGTATGTTTGTTATTGCATACCTACCCGTTTCGATCAGTGACACATATGTAGCGATACTTTGACGCCTCATACGTGTACAAGTACTTATGTTGTACATCGTATCTGCTGATAACTTATTATATTGTAGACTATTGGTAGAGCCACGGTGGTCTAGCGGTTAGAACGCTGGCCTTGTAATCCTGGGGTCTCGGGTTCGATTCCCGGCGGTGCCCGAATTTATAACTTGTGTTGGGCAAGGCCGTGGTCTAGGCAACACGGAGTTTTTCCTCCGGGGGCTTCCCCGGTTTCTCCGTGGCATCCCAACAATTACTCCATTCACACACAGAAGAAGGCAATGGCAAACCACTTCTGGATCATCTGCCAAGAACTTATATGAACAGGTCCCAGTCCGAGAAAAGGATGGAAGGATCCTGTTCATATGGACCTGTCGTCAGACAGAACACTAAATAATAATAAGATGAGGTGGTCTAGCGGTTAGAACGCTGGCCTTGTAATCCTCTGGTCTCGGGTTCGATTCCCGGCGGTGCTCGAATTTATAACTTGTGTTGGGCAAGGCCGTGGTCTAGGCAACACGGAGTTTTTCCTCCGGGGGCTTCCCCGGTTTCTCCGTGGCATCCCAACAATTACTCCATTCACACACAGAAGAAGGCAATGGCAAACCACTTCTGGATCATCTGCCAAGAACGTATATGAACAGGTCCCAGTCCCAGTCGGAGAAAAGGATGGAAGGATCCTGTTCATATGGACCTGTCGTCAGACAGAACACTACAAATAAAAAGACTATTGGTGTTTCTCATAAAAGTTTGATGCTAGTAAACTACGTGGCAAGACCCTAAATAGTTTTGTTGTGATTTAGTAATGTTTCAGAAGTCAGTATCTGGGGACGCCACTAAGAAACAGAAATAAGGTTCGTGATAAAATTATAACTATAACATCTAATCATTATCATCAACATCATCATTAATTTCATCATGTTTACATATAAAAGCCGTGAAGATAGAATATGCAACATTTATATTGTAACTTGGGTAAAAATAAGAGTTTTAGTCTGATTTAAGGGGTGACACAATTAAACATGTTTTAAAACAAATGGTTTGTATTTTGTTCATAAAAACATGAAAGAGGTGAGAAATTTAGAATATCTTTACAGGTCTGTTACATAACAATATAGGTTTACCCATTAATTTTCATAGTTCTGTGCAGTTTCATGGTGCTGAAGCCTAGAAAATTATGATGGGCTGGGCATGTTGAAAGACGATAAATAAGCACATAATCTTGATTGTGAATTCTTATGTATAACTCGCATTTGGAAGAATGAGATTAAACTAGGGAGTTAACGCTGAGATGAATCTCATGAGATATGTTCTCAAAATTATGGTTGGACGAAGTTCGTTCAGGTCTTGGGTTCATATAAGTTCTGTTATTGTCGTGAGTCTAGAGATATATTTCGTTTATATCATCTAGGAGAATACACCGTAAAGTGTGTCCGTTTGACTCACAGTTCCAGTGTCGGGACTACTCGCCTGATCTTCGTTCCTGCTTCTGTTTCACTGAATCTCGGAGAATTTTATCGTTTCATTATCTTATTGCTTTATCTGATGCGGCGTCCATGACCTCAAAGTGACTTCTTCGTATAGCTCAGAGAAAATCAGAGTTACTGTAAGATCAGAAGGAGACGCTAATTAAAGTGTTTAAAGTCTGTAACTGTTCTTTGAAAACAAGTGGGCTGTAACTGATCTGGTTTAGACAAAGAAAAATGATATAGCCCGATTAAGAGTAGATATTTTGCAGTGTTATTTTATGCATCGCATTTTACATGTTTATAAAAAAAATTGATAAATTGGATACAATTGGAACAAAACTGTTTTATGAAGATATCCGTCTTCTGGGTTATTGCGCTGTGTAGTCTGGTCGATGTTAACCAACGTTTCAGAGGTCATACTGCCTCCGTCATCAGGGCGATGAATATGCCAATAGGGTTTGAGGAGCTGGATTAATAGGCCGGGAAGTGAAAGGTGTACCCTGCCCCGAGCCAATGGGAGCAGGTATGGGAGTGGACCAATGGTAGCACGTGGGCGAGAGTGGGAGAGGGAGAGAAAGTAGAGAGAGAAAGGTGTGTTTGGTTGTATGGATCAGGGCCCTGATGACGGAGGCAGTATGACCTCTGAAACGTTGGTTAACATCGACCAGACTACACAGCGCAATAACCCAGAAGACGGATATCTTCATACTCACCGCTGTGAGAACCTCAAGTCTTACAAAACTGTCTTATGCTTGTCGTAATTTGAAATTTATTTGGTGAAATGTCCTTGGTCTCACCCGAAGACTGAGGACTGAGTACAAATATTCAGGAGCTATCACATTTTGACCTGACAGCCATTGAAGAGTTAGTTACTCGCTCCTCCATGATACTGTGGCGCTTTATTGAGTTAACAGGCAGATGCTGCTTGCTGGAACGCTGAAATTCCACTATGAGCGAACGTTTATTAATTTCTACCAGTTCATTAAATTTCTTATAAGGCATTAATCATCTGTGCTATAAGTTTTGTAGGCGTCACCATAATATTATTTACTGCACTGGAATTGAATGTTCTGCACCGGGTACTTGTCTATGCTGATAATGAAAATGTGCTAGGGGATTGTATGGGAGAATGCAGAAACTCTCCTAGAGGCTAGCAAAGAATTAGACCTAGAAGTAAATGCAGACAAAACTAAACATATGGAATTTTTTAGAAAAGATATCTTTGGCGTTGTACGGGGAGATGAAATCAGGGTGGGGTAGACAGGGTTACACTGGTTGTTGTACGAGGGTGGAGAGGGAGGGATGGGCATGGTTCAGAGCGGGTATTTGGAAGCTGAGAGGGATGAGGGGGGCATGAATGGAAAAATATGCCCTTTATGTGGGGCGACAGAAATCGAGATTCACATACTATTAAAGTGTACGGAAACCGGGAGGTGGAGGGAACAGCTCCTGAGGAACAAGTGGTTCACCGTTGGTGAAGAGTTGGCCTTCAAGAAAATTTTAAGCACTACGAATGACACGGAGGTCAGGGATGTAGGGAAATTTCTGTACAAAGTAAGATGTAAAAGACAAGTCAAAATTAGGAATTTAGAACTGCCACTGGGGTAGAAGGCACGAGAACAATACGAAAGAGTTATGTAAATAGTATTAGAGATTAAGGAATAGTCATGTAGAGTAGCATTAGTGAATAGTTGTAGTAAGCAGTAGTGCGAATAGTGCTACGTATGTAAGGACTGTGGCCGTGAAAACCTGGTGTTAGGCGGCCACAGATCTCTGTATATAGTTCTAAACCAAATATATTATTATATTATTATTAATACATGGAATTTTTATAGGGAATTCTTCTGGAAAACTACCACTGGGTAGACCAAGAAGGAATTGGGAGAAAATATCAAGGTGGTTTGCAGAGAGGTTGACTGTGGGGATGGTAAACGGATTGAGTTGGCTCAGAATCGTGTTCGGTGGCGGGTTTTGGTGTTGTCGGTGTTGGATCTGCGGGCCCTGCTACCAGGGATTTCTTTGATAAGTCGAGTGAACAATCGACTCTTCAAAGAATTTCCTACACTGTAAAGTGAATGAATGAGTGAGACTGAATTGTACGTGGCCTTGTATAGAAATGTGTAGATGTTTACGAAAGACATTCTTAAAACAAAGTTTAGGATTTTAGCTTTGTATTGCGTTTTGGCTTTATGAGCAGGGTAGAACTATAAAGTCATATCGTCAGCTGAGATTTTATCCCAAAGGGGTGTCGGCTTCCACTACCTCCAATTGTAATATTTATCTTTCCTGTCAGTAACAAAGCACTTGCATTATTGTACAAAATTCCAGTAAACATAGATTTTGTCGACTGTGTTTGCGTACTAGGATTTAACTTAAAATGTGGACAGCTGTAATTAATACAAAACAGATACAAGTACTTACGTTTAATAATTTTAAATTATATGTTTAGATGAATGTGTGAAAGTTAGAAATTGTTGTGAAGTAAGGCATGAGGAATATTCAGTAGGCTTTGTTTACGAGACTTTTCAGAAACTTATCTCTCACCATGTTGCAGTCAGAAAAATGCACGATTAATTATAATTTGTGGGACCTGCCGTAATTCGGGAGCCCGGGATGCTCAGTATAGTGCCTAAATACTCACTTGACAATCACAATTTGATACCCGTCAGTGGCAAAATATTTCTTTCTGGCCTCTGAGCGAGGACTGACTCTGGGGCCCAATCAGTCTCCTGTCTAATGAATCCCGGGGGCAAAACGTGGCCAGGGCGTGACGCTGACCACTCATCCCATCTAGTGCCGAGGTCAGGAATAAGTAGGAACAATACCACTCCTCCTCCCGCAAACTTCCCTGTGGCGTGTAGCGGGACAGGAGATTTGTTCCTTGCTTCTCAACCTAGAGGCCCGTATTCGCTTTCAGGTCACTTCGTATAAAACTTGTGACGGAGAAAGTAGCACTATAACTTTCTTCGAGTCCTTCGCCTTTTCTTTGTCTGTATTATTCCACCGCTGCTCCATATTCATTCACACATTATCTGGGGAAAAAAAGAAAGAACGAGTTTCACAGAGACAAAGTCTGACCCCATCGTAACACAAAAATTTTGTATCCTCATCTCATAGTACAGCTTCCGTGTATGTGAACGTCTACCCCTTAGCATGTCTGTATGTCCCCATCAAATATTTTAACTAATGGACAGATTTTCGCAACTCTCTGCAAGAGCATCTCCCCATTGCACTGAAGTTCGTATTCTTGGCTTTAGTTCCGTATTTTTGAGAATGCCTACGTGGCAACGGTGCGAACTTCTGAGGTGGGCGTTACACCTGCATCTATATAACCCTTTAATGTTACGTAGCGTCAGTGCAATATTTTGAGATTATGCCTGAACGCTCTTGGACGATGGAAAGTTTTATTAGCCAAACTGCGCATAGGAAAACAACACAAAATTATATAATTATGAATTTTTGATACCTGCCGTCGTCGATAAGTAAATAATATTAAAACGGAGCTCATTACAAGGTCTGTGACTAAAGAATGTTTGCGGTGTCATAATCTGCGAACACAAAAGTGAGTTTTTCTGATCTTTAAAAGTCGGGGAATTTGTGAATCAGCTGAACCACTGTTTCTTGAGGACTCGGCCTCATGCATTAATATCTTGAGGTGAAAATTAGACTTGTATGTTTCGCCCGTAGATTATTTTTGGTAACGTGATTTATCTATCAGTAGATACGCTTTTTTATCATTAATAGCACTTCATAGACAAACAGGCGGGCGCACACAGATACATCGAACGGGATTATCTATCTGTTTGAGTGGTTCAAGACCGGCGTATACGAATATTCGAGTACATCATTGATTTATTTTCATAACTTAAAATAACGCTTCTAATGCCACTGATGCATGCGGTGCACATTACGCTGATTCATTTGTATTTCCATATTAACAAATACTGTAGTATCAACGTACTAAAATGATGAAGTCGTTTCGTAAAAAAGTTTATGTGAATGTCAAATTCCCTTGACAAATATTTGTGTATTGAACAAGGAGAGCTCAAAGGGACTTTGTATTCATATAAACCATATAAGCCAACAGGTCTATTTTGTTACAGATGTTATTTACAAACAAACGAAGTTTGTGTTTCATTGTAAGTATATTTTAGATCAGATAGTAACGCGTTTCATGTGTATGTCAGTGTGCATGTATGTGGGGGTCGTAGGAAGTGATAAACATTTGCCACAAAACAAAACTGTACACGCATTCTGAGAACTTTGTTTTAAATTATATGTAGTAGTCATATGAAGATTTTATGGTGCCTAAACTTTGATTATAGCATACTGTTGTCTGTTGTAGTCATAGCAACGTATCGTTTCATCTATCCACGTTTGTCACCCTTTAGCTATCATACGCCCTCAAAAGACTTATGTAATATTTATGTGAAAAATATTTTATAGTTGGCTATGATCATAAACAACGCGTATGGACTATGGTTTTACTTATATAAAAAACATAAAGCAGTCTCATTTCCTATCCTTGTAATCCTGGGGTCTCGGGTTCGATTCCCGGCGGTGCCCGAATTTATAACTTGTGTTGGGCAAGGCCGTGGTCTAGGCAACACGGAGTTTTCCTCCGGGGGCTTCCCCGGTTTCTCCGTGGCATCCCATTCACACACAGAAGAAGGCAATGGCAAACCACTTCTGGATCATCTGCCAAGAACGTATATGAACAGGTCCCAGTCCGAGAAAAGGATGGAAGGATCCTGTTCATATGGACCTGTCCTCAGACAGAACACAAAATAAATAAAATAAAATGGTGTTATGAACGAATGATTTAAAATTACCTTTTAACGCAAGATCTCAAGAGGGTGGGTTGACCTCTTTCACAGTGAGGTCAGGTCATAAGGTCACTCGAAGTATTGAGTTCACAAATTGCTTCCGGATTGCACAAAGAAATTGGAACTCTTAATGAAGAATTGGAGATGGCGTTTATATGTGTGTCATTCTGTCCTGAATTCAAATAGTAAACAGTTCTTAACAGTTAATGAAGTTCACTGGCGTTACATGATATGCTTGAGTAAATGGGAGAAATGTGGCGAATCCAGCCCCCAGGAGCTGCAAGTATTTACAAGACAACGAGAGACGTCATGCATCAAATGGATCTTACAAGGCAATTCTGGTTTTAAGTTACATTTTAATGCTGTGTGGACTTGTAGAAAGACGGAAACGTTTTAGAGAAACATACTGCCGCCATTATTAGGGAAGCAAGTTCCTAAGAAACGTCGGTATTTGCCTACAAGTCCACATGTTCAGAAGTTCACATACCAAACTCATGCGATGTATCTGTTTTGTTTCAGGTGAGTACGACAGCTGAGCTTTACCGCACTGAAGCTCGTGATGTAGCATAATTCTTACGAGCCATTTTGGACAGTTTTGACTCACGAACTGCTCGCAGAATACTCTGAGACGTTAGTACCTAGCTATAAGACTACATGGTGTTGGAACCCAGCCTGTAATAACACGATCTGAATTTTCAGAGCCATAGAAACCTCAAATCTGAAACAGGTTTATTAGCAATTCTCCTTTTAATCGCAGACCAGTAAAAGTGAGTGGTTGCTCGGGAGATGTGTGTTAAAACAGCTGCCGTTTGGGGTCAGAATCTTCAACCTTTACAGGGTTTCAACAGTGAAGTCGTAGAACTAAAATGCACGTAGATTTAGTAAAATGCCCAAGTACTGTATATTATGGAAGTGTTTTCACTATTATTACAGGTACAATAATCATTGTTCTTTTTATTATTATTTATTTATTGTAATAATTTATTTTGTATGTTGTTTGCCCAAAATTGAACTGATTTTAATTTAATTTTTAATTTACTTATCCATAAAATTTAGCTCATCTACTTATTAATTATTTTGCAATAAATTAATATTGTACTTTATATATTCAGTTCATTGTTTGTTTGCTTTAGTATTGTAAGATTTGTATTGTTGTTAGTACTTGGCTGTTATTGGCCGTTTCGGCTGTTGTCAAGCACTTTATTAAATGAATTGAATTGAATTAAATAATTTGATATATAAATGATGACTAAAGAGGGCTAGAGTCCAGCAGTACAAATTCATACGCTTGGCCATTTTGCTTCTATTTTCGGTTTTTTTAATTTTATCTCTTATTTATTTCTGCATGTGGAAATCATGGCTGGTTTGCTGGGTTATATTTCGTAACTATCCTAGCGAGCTTGTAGATTTGGATATAATATATGCTAATATTGGGAAAGGTGGGTGAACAGTTCAGACCGCGTTCAGCAAGTGTTAGGCTGCGTGGAGCGAGACGGGATGTTCCACGGGCAAATGATGTATTATTAAAGATGATTTTCTTTTAAAATTTTAATACATCCTGTCTGTATTTCTATCTTCAGGTTTTATCTCGATAACTTGCAATTGGATATCAGTATGGAGTTTACTGTTACGGGGCCTTCAGTAGACGTTACCGAGTGCAACGTTTAATCCATATCGATAAACATAAATCCTACTTAAAATGAAGTTCAACTCGAACTGTATTTATTTCCTCAGAAAAGGTTTATCCTAGGAAAGGTTTGGTTTTAAATATGGATATGTTCATTCAAAGTGTTAATAACCACCAAAAGACCACGATTGGCGTTTTCTTAAAAATGTTTCCTTTTATTTATAAGTTATAAATGCATTTGCTAAAAGCTAATTAACACGGTCGTGCTAATTATTTGTTTTAATAAGTAACATACACTTTTTTTACATATACAGTTAACTTCGTACGCAGAACATATTTTATTGCGAGTTACAGACTTTATGGACTGATACTGAATGAGTGTACACTAGATCTCTGAGAACCCATAATTTCGGAACGCCAGGCACATTACAGAAATTTATGGTTCGTAAGATGTGACTCTGGTACTGCTAAAACGAGGTGCCATTGTCAATAGTATTACATCCTGTGACCCTGACGATCTGAGAAACGACATTTCTGAGGAATAAACCAGGAGTTATGTATAAGGAAGTAATCGCATGGTAAAAGCTTGTCACATTCGTCTTACACTGCCGTAGAATTGTCGGATTATCTGTCTGGTATTGTAAAGAAGACATGCTAAGTCCAAAGTGTACTAAAATTGACACTGAATGGGATTTTGTGATGCTAGTCCAAAAATGTTTTTTTCTGTAGGAAGTAGGAATCTTGCTGCTAGAGACATCACGTAAGTCGCGTGGGACGAAGACTCAACTTTTGTTAAAGTAAATTTATATTAAACGCAGTAAACTCTTGTAGTACCCTGATTGCCTATCTGTTTGTTATTGTTTACATAAATATGATTTTAATAGCACAGACATTTGTTTGGATGACTGAGGAAAACACGAAAAATTTTACGTTTCCGAGTCGAGATTCGGGCACTGACCATTCAATCCTGTAAATGCTAGCAGACAAGAGATGGTACACGTATCGGGGGAAGCAGGTAAAAACATGTCAAGTTTACCGACACCCAGCGTACAACTTCATTTTTCTTCTATTTTGTTGAAAGTCCTGAGCCTAAGTTTTAAAAACTTTCCGTAGCGAGAATTCCCCAGGGTAATGGAACTAATTAGACACAAAGTTTTAATAGAAGACGTGTTTAAGTACTGGTAAGATTTAATAATTTGTGTTGTTTGATCTAACTTTTATAGCGGTTTTCCACCCCCTTCGTCGCCCTGTCATCTGGGCCATTCTCAGTAAGTTTTGTATGAATCTTTAATATTCGGAATATAACTATGACTTTTATCGTAATCGTACGTGTCGACATATTTTTTTCAGAAATAAACTTATAACATCAACAAATACGCGGTGGAACTTTCGGGTTTAGCGTGCTTATTAAAGGAATCTGTGCCATCTAATTACATTAAGAATTATCAGAAATTTAATGTTAGAGCGATTCTTAATTACATATATCGAGGTTAGAACGGTGAATAAAGTGTATACGTTATTTTGTTTGAACTTTGGAATAGTTAAAGAAATCTAGATTAAGTTAATCATGTAGTAACGCTGTATTTATATTAAGATTGTGTGAATAATTTATAGGGAAATGTGTAGAGATTATTTTCGTTTACGTTAGTTCGGCTTGCCTTATCTGATATCCACCACTTGAACTTTCTAACAACAGAATACAGGTTAAAGTTCTCTGTTCCTTCAACTCAAAACTGAGCGTTAAGAAGTTCGGAACACGTACGCAATTAATTATGCGGTTATTAATATGTAGAAGTTGTTGTTTATGCTTCGTGTTTGGAAGATGCAGAGTTCGATTATGGTACGCGATTTTCCTATTTGTCTTCAATTTTACCATGTGTAAACCGACAACTACTGTTAATTTTAATATTATCAGAGTTAGACTTTCATGAGTGCTGTGTTGTGGGCTTCGGGCGTACTGACAAATACCGGGGTCGGGGCGCGCTTTAAAGAATTGACGGCCGAGTTTGACGTGGTCATTGTACCGCATAGGATTTAGGTATTTTGTCAAGTCTGATTCTCTCATTAACTTTCAACACACAAACGTCACAGATAATTTACACGTAAGCATACTCGTATAATTTTATTTTGTTTAAATTTGTTCTGACCCTTGGGATTGTTACAACTGTTTCTTTAATAACTGAGGTGGAATTTGAAAGAGCCACTGCATAGACTTTTCACCCTTTCTTAATTTATATAGACACTATTTGTTTAAGGTTCCGCTATGTATTTCAAAATTACTTTAACTTCTTTTTATCACGAAGGGAGAAGATATTCCTTCCTTGAGACGTTCGGTCTGCCTTCCTAAGATTGTGTTGGAGTCACGCCCTGAAGGCGACTCCCTAGGGCTACCCAAGAACCCTTGGGCTTACTATAACACGTGTTTATTACTTCGCGCGCTCAGAAGTTATGTGATCACAGCTTTAACGAAACCCACAGCCTGCTTCAGGGTCCATACAGGGGTTAATTCACCACGAGTTTACGAGGCGCCTTCCTTAGATATATATTTAATATAGGAACGGGCTATCATTATGATATTTAATTTAAATTTTTGGTTATTTGTATATAATTTGGTATCGGAACAAGTTTAAAAATGTGTGGCTTTTCAGGGTTTACTCAGGGTAGTCTGGTAGAAGCTTACAGACTTTTTAGAAGCGTTTGCTGCCTTCATCAGGTTTTAAAAATTCGTTTCTCGGAAATTACTTACGATATATAATGTAATTGTATGATTTAAGCTAGAAGGTAATATCAGAGTAATGTCATTTGGAAATATAATGCTTGTAATTAGCTATCGAAACCTTACTATTAATATATTATTACTTAAAATTACGGTGATATTTAAGATGTATATATGTTAATATTGAATCATATAAGTGTTTTATGTAAATGGAATCTTTTAAAGATCACAATTTTTAACTTCTTAAAATGTACTTCACATCAAATACAATTAAGGAGGTTTGTGTTGGGCAGACAAGAAACCATGTCGAAGGAATGGAAAAACAGTACAGAATATTAACAGTGGAAACACTTCGAAAACTTGGCTATGAGTAAAGGGAAAATATTAAAGTGGCTCTTAAAGAAATAGTATGAGTATAAATGTTTGTGTAGGTGATAAAATTTGTTGTTCTCTCAGAATACGAAATTACTTCAAAAGCTGACTGCTCAGAATCGCTCGGTTATGGCTCTGTACCGGAGGCTTCATAATGATCTTCGTTGACCGAAGGAAGATGGAACCCTTCTATTAGGAGAGAGAGAATTTGACACTTGCACCAGAATTTTCTGCTAGTAATGCGTTATCGAAACAAATAACTATAAATAATTGTAAGCTTTCTATAAGGGTTTTAATTTGAATTCTTGTTAAAGGAAATGTGAAAGGTAAATTTGTCTTGAAAGCACAATCCATTGAAACACCTGAGGCAAATTGTGATGTAGCACTTAAGGGTACAGAGTTCAAGTGTGGTTACAAAGAACACGACTATAGAATTTTTATCAACTCTCTTGTTGCATTGTGATTAATTGGACCGGCGATATATCTTAATGCATTATAGATTTCCATTACAGTTTCATTCGCACTGGAGATTAAATTCGCCCCCGGCTTACACCCCAGAGGTGGGATTATGTTGGGAGGGTGAGATGATATTTTTCACAAAGACCGGCTGACAGAATGCCGGTTCGCCAAACCCGTCTCACTAAAGCGGATTAATGAGGGCTATTCCGTGAACCAGAAGTGTCTTCTAATATTGAATCGTATCACAGATCTTACAAATATATACCAGACAGAATATAAATCTTTAAAATATTTTGTGATAAAGTTTCGTGTGTATCCGGATAAATTTATATACTTTAATAAATATTTTGTCTTGTAGCTTTTTAATTTAATACGTATTTCCAACAAATACTAATTTCTGAGGTTTTCGTTTATCTCATTGGCTTAACTTGCTTTGTTGAGCAGAGATCTTGAGAAGCGTACTCCTTTAAGAGACATGTTTGTATGAACTTAAAATTTACACTTGTGTCTCCCACGTAAGGAAAAGTGGGTCTATTCTGTACGTGTTCATGGCGTGGTGTGTATTAAGTACCGGGGTTGATATTTGGTAATCATAATCAAACATATTTTAGAATACTTACCTAAATGAAAATATTTTATTGACAGTTTCTGGACAGTAAATATTAAAATCTATTTAACTCTAACAATATTACAAATAATATCTGGCCGCAGGTGACAATGAATATGTGTCTAATTTGCTACGAAGACTTTATGTAACATCATATTGATGATTGAAATAGTATAAAAGAAACTTTCTCGTCAAATACAGAAAGTGGACGGAACCTATCAACAGCTTCTTAGAGAAAACTGCTTCTGACATCTTATTTTGTGGTTCGGAAGTTTTCTCTTTGAATATGCTACCCTGTGAGAATGTCACTGTACGTTTCATGCCAGAATTCCAAGTGTCCAGCGACAAAATTCCAGCTTTAGGATTTGTTTTTGTTAGACCAAGACATGAAACCTTCTGAAGACCACAAACACGTGTAGGACGCAGGCATTTATTGTGATCGTGGCTTCTGAAATATGACTTAGGGCAGCCTTGAACGTCGTCAAACGTGCAAGATTCCAGCAGAATGTAACTTATCAGAGTATAACGCTATTCTCATTCTCCAAAGCGGGCACAGAACATTCTTGACATTTTTTGAGCGATTTCACTCTGATCTAGCACAATATAAAACTGAACTCAAACACAAAATTGTAGGTTCATAATAATACTTTTAAAGTGTTTAAGTATCTTCGTATTTTGGACAAGTACCATGTTAATGGCGCGTCACTTGGGTATCGTCAAAACATTTCCGACGTTTTCCTGCATTTCAAGGTACATTACTGTATTCAAAACAGTCCTCCACTGCTCCCTAAACAGACACAGATGAATCCTATCCACATCCATACTTGTTACTTATTCATGATCCGTTTTAATATTAGCCTGCCCTTCGTTATAGGATACTATTCCTATTCCAAGTGGTGTGTACCCAATAAATTCTTTCGATTAAACTCATGAAGTTTTATATTTGAGTAATGTGTGTGTATTTAATTAAATAAAACTATTTGTTATTGTGTGTGGTATGGTATGTGGTGCGATAGTTTCGAAACAAATTTTTGTATCTGAAATAATTGAATATCATGCTCGATGGAAATGTACACAGAATTTTGAATCGGAAACTTTAAGGAGAAAAAACAACGCGGGAAAAATACGAGCTAATTTTAAGATAATATTAACGTGTCTATTTAAGGAGAAGTACAAGATGGCGTGGACTGGGTTAATCTGACTTAGGATCGTAACCAGTATCTGGCTCTTGCAAACACAAAAATGTACGTTTGATTCCGTAACAACCCGAGAAGATAAGATAATTTGAAGTAGCAAAGAAGCATTTGAGAATTAAATGGATACCAAATGAAGATGCACCTTTTGATGTTGCAGAGACCTCGAGCGGTGTATCATTTTATTTTAATGTAAAATTTGCATGCACACGTGTGTGTAAATACAGTGGCAAACATGCATGTGCTGTCTTGTATTTATAATTACTCCTGCAATATCGTACCTGTTCTGTGATCGAATATCCGATAAAGCCGATTCTACATTACGTGGGTAAAGGCGTCTACACTGTTTTATAGATGAATGAGTTCAAAACTCGTCAGAAGGAAACAAAGCACAGAAAGTAAAAGTTTTATGAAACGTAAATGGCCCTTGCAAAATATGATTTTGCTTTGTCTGATTTCTGCAACATAATATTTTTCTACGTTTCATTCAGATTTAGAAACTGGACAGACATTTTGAGACTTTCAATATTGCTGCGTTTCTGGACTTGATCCATTGTTCAATATTCTGAAAAAAAAAAAAACACTTGTTTTCGGGAGGTAATTCTACTGCCGTCTTCAGGTGAGAATTCTTACTCTGTTGAACCCGATAGAAGAGGCTATTTTAAATCTCTGGACTGAGGATTGGCATCGCCTGAATACGGGAGCAGAGCCAGCTCCCGAAATGCAGCGATTTCGTCTTAGAAAATTGAACGGCTGTTCAAGTCCACAGAAACAGCAATCATTAGATCACTTTGCAGTTATATTACACGTTGGACTATAGATAAGTGTAATTACGAGGTGCGATCGGAAAGTTTCAAGACTGTGTTAATAGAGGGCGAGCCGGATGTAGTACGAGCTTCTGCCGCTAGGGGGTGCGGCCTACATTCAGAGTGAATCAGTGTGCCAGCCGGCATCATCGAATTAGCATTTGTTTCTTAGTTACGGGCGTTTTGGTAGTGCATTACACCGACCCTCCTGCGATTTCGGAATGGCGTGTGCATCAAATTTTGCCAAAGACTCGCCAAAACGGCTACGGAAACCTATGAAATGCTAAAGCAAGCATTTGGGGAGTCCGCAATGGGTCGTGCACAAACGTTTGTGTGGCATTCACGTTTTAAAAATGGCCGAACCTCTGTCGATGATGACGAGCGTTCAGGACGACCATCTTCGAGCACAACGCCCGAAAATGTTACGAAGATTCGGCAGGCCATTCACGAAGATCGACGTCGTACCATCAACGACTTGTGCGACATTGTTGGGATAGGCTATGGGACCTGTCAGCTGATTCTAAAGGAAGAACTCCACATGCTACGCATCCTGTCTGAGGACCAGAAGCAGAATCGACTTCTCGTTTGTCAGGAGCTCAAAGATCTTGCAAGAACCGACCCCAACTTCCTTTCTAAGCTCCGTGTGACTTCTTCCTCTTCCCAAAGATGAAAATTCAGCTAAAGGGAAGGAGATTTGAGACGATAGAAGAGATTCAGGCAGAATCGCAGATGGTGCTTGACAGGCTGACAAAGAAAGATTTCCAGGGATGCTTCCAGGCTTGGCAGCGGCGCTGGGATCGTTGTGTTCACTCCCAGGGGAACTACTTCGAGGGTGATGGATGAATTTAATACCTGAGATAAGTGTACGGGGTCTTTATAGGCGCAGTCTTGAAACTTTCCGATCGCACCTCTTATATCGCTAGTGATGATGTCGATGATTATGATGACAGTGACGGTTGATCATTGGGGCGGTATTGATGCTAAGTGCTTACCGCCTCCGTTATCGTTTGCGGCCCTGATGTTGAAGACAGCATTTCTGAAACATGGGTCGTTTTATACCAGTCTACACGGTGCAGCGTTATAGAGGACAGTTGTCTTCATTCAGCAGTCATTAGGTAATCTGCATTACAACTTTTGTTACTTTGCAACACACGCCAAAAAAAAAATACCGTCGTGTGAACCTCAAATAGAACCTCGAATAGAGAGGTTTAGCTCCGCTGTCTCATCGTTTATTACACTGTATGATGGACGCAGATACAGTGATTCTGTATAATTAATTTTACTACTATCCATAGTTTCGTGTATGCGAATTTGCACACTTGCATTGCAATGCAGTTTAAAATCAATAAGGATCATAGATTGTGCCTTAATAATCGTATTTTGTGCAGATTATGAAACGTATTAACGTTGCAAACTATGAGTGTATGTATAGCTTTGTTCAGTCTACCTTAACTCGTATGTTAATTGGCCCTCCCATATAGGCTGTATCCGCTGGGGATGTAAACGAGGCAGGTAGCGAACCGAACATCCACCCGCCGAGCTACAAATTGAAGATTGCATTCGCTCTATCCGGACTGCGGGTGCTG
This sequence comes from Zootermopsis nevadensis, assembly GCF_977971745.1. Classification (NCBI taxonomy): domain Eukaryota; kingdom Metazoa; phylum Arthropoda; class Insecta; order Blattodea; family Termopsidae; genus Zootermopsis; species Zootermopsis nevadensis. The sequence continues at coordinate 4,936,160 of NW_028259143.1, forward strand.
ATTAATTCCGGGCCTTCGACGTGTTTGGCATGGGTTTCGATGTCCAGCTGGAACTTCTGCCCGGACAACGAGACAAATGCAATTAACTCGAGTGCAGTTTGAAACGAAAACCCAAGAGATATAGGCTGAATAAAACAGAAGATGAAGGTTGGGAGAGCAAAAGGACTGATGATTGCTTGTAGGGAAAAAAAACCCCGAAATTTCCTTCTTTTTTTGGGTCGCATAATTATATATTCATGTAATTTATTTACGAAAGGAATGCCAATTATTTCGGCTAACTTCTACGATATTTTAACGATTATGCAGTAGAGTTAGTGTATTTAAAAAATCTTTTAATTGATAAACTATTATGAAGCAAAATAATAGAAGGATTACCTGTAGTGAATAATGAATTGGAAAGAATGTGAAAGCAAGCGGTCGTTACTTAATTTAATGTATTAAAATATTTAAAAATAACCGTCAATCACAATAAAATTAAAAGATTAAAAGATTAAAATATCATATTACGTTCCCTATCGAGTACTCGATTTACATATGGAACTTACACAACATGTTTCGGCTATATATAGCCATCATCTGGTGTTTTGTATATAAACTTTTCACTGAATTACTTTTAAGGATTTTTAAGGATTTTTCTTATGATGTTTTGTCCTTTATATTGATTCACGAAATTAACATATTAGTGACCTAGAATACTACAATAAATGGTACTACAACTAATGGTGAATCAATATAAAGGACAAAACATCATAAGAAAAATCATTAAAAATCCTTAAAAGTAATTCAGTGAAAAGTTTATATACAAAACACCAGATGATGGCTATATATAGCCGAAACATGTTGTGTAAGTTCCATATGTAAATCGAGTACTCGATAGGGAACGTAATATGATATTTTAATCTTTTAATCTTTTAATTTTATTGTGATTGACGGTTATTTTTAAATATTTTAATACTATTAATTCACAATATGACGCATCTACAATACCTTAATTTAATGTACAATCGTCAAATTTTCATGGAGAGACTGAGGAAATTTACCAGAAATCTCAGTTCGGATAAGTAGAATCCTGGTTAATCCTGGTTAAGATTTGAACCCGGGACCTCCGTCACACAAAGCAGTATTGCTGTAATATGTGTGCTATTTTTTTTTTTTACTTCCGGAAATACAGGAAATTTTTGATCTGTTTCGCGCGGGATGTACGGGACATTTGATTTTTGATTACAGTTTAATATGTTGATATGTCAGTTTAGCAAGATTTTAAAATTCCACTTTATACAAATATATTAATTTTTCTTCCTTGTAACCGTGAATCGTCGAGTTTAAGTTTTAAAACACAAGACAGAAGTCAGCTTTATCTTTTGCAGTGTATGCATACATCGTTATCAAAATTGTAAAGATTTTAATACTTTTAAAGGTAGCTCGCCTGTATTTTCAGAATTTGACTAGGAAGCCGAATAATCTAATTCTGCAGTTTGTAAACTTTATTATGAGATAATGTAGTTATTATTGTTCTATGAACCTTTGATTGCATCTTAGAGGATACGATACGTTCTCAGTGTCTGTTAAGCAGTTAACACTTTAACTGAGGAATTTGATTCTGCTGTTAGGTAATTATTACTCTTAGTATTATTACACAACATCTAAGCAAGTGCAAAGTGAAACATCTGACAGTATATTCAAGTAATGGTGCGTTATGTCGTATATAAAAACTATGAATGGGGGAAAAATCACTTGTAGTCCTCATTAAAGAAACATGTACGTGTTTTACGTGAAATAACTGTGTCTTGAAAAAGATTAGGATATATTTACGTTATCAAGTTAAACTATAGCTTTCTGAACGCACGTTTTATGTGTGAATGATTCAAGATAAGTAGAAACAAAACCTCGTGTGGTCATTTGCTCTGTAATCCTATATTTATGATATCTACTAATCGTAAGGGAGAGAAATTGTCTTCCGAAAGTCGTTGAAGCAGTTATCTTGTCAGAGGAAGTTCATGCTTCGCTCTCGATAGCTCATGCGCTGAAGCTGTATGAGACGGGAGCGTAATTAGGGTTTCCGTGTTACAGTAAAGCTGTGGTTGCAAATGCGATTCTCGAGGTCTGTATCCCAAGATGATTGTTTCGCTGGGTTCTCCTTTCAGTGGAAGACAGCGTAGCAGCAGCAGCCTGTGGGTGGTAACAGATAGAACCTTACACATTGAAATGAACATTAAAGTTTCACAACGCAAACTTTTGAGGAAACATTTTAAGGTACTCTAAACCTGTACCAGAGGAAATTGTACTTAAACTTATTTTACTAAATTGTTAACTATACTTATAAATACTTCTGAATGGGGATTAGTGATCATCATATCCTAACCAGCTGAGCTACGCTATGGATCTACGTTATGTTATTATTACGTAACAGATTTTGTACATGTGCATTCAGAGAGCTGTTAGTAGGGTGAAACGTAATTTTATGTTGGGAATTTGTGGTCTGTGGCATTTCAACGCCGTGTAGTATTTATTGTAGGTGGTTGCCAACGCTTCAGATAACAACCTACATCTTCTACCCTGAAGAGTTTTATCCTACATGTTGGCACTACAACCTATAAGGCTAGAATATAAACTTAATTTTCATTAAATACTTATATACGTATCGCCTGTAATCTAGTCCATACGGTTTTGAAGACATGGTTACAATTTACAGTACTCATCCATTCTTTTGTAAACTGTAGCCTAATGTAACTATCTCTAGTGGGAGTGTTGTTTAACTGCATAGATTTTATTCTTTTATCTAGAAACGTACCATTCTCTTCCCTATTTCCCACTTATATCTTACATTTTTTGTGTGCTTACATCAATATTTATACAAATATTATCCAATTTCCTGTAATTTTTAAGCATTGATACAATTTACCATTCTTATAATAGCCATCTCTTCATAAACAATAATATATTTTTATTAAACAGTTGTTCCCTCTATCTTTGGAATGGGAACATTTTAATACAAGAAATTACAATGCAGAATATGTAATCGGATCTCGATATTAGTTTACTGGGTTGTGTCAGAGTGTGAATTTGTGGGCTGAAATGTTTCGAGGGAGCATAAGTGTCTTCATCTTCAGCCCTGACGTAGGTATGTTCCTCCGACACGTGGGTATCCACCTGTCAGTTCACACGATGTCAGAAGACCTCCGTGGTAACCTTGTACTCATGGAAGGCTGCTCGAACTTGTCCTTTCGTGCACTTCCTCGGTGCACCAGTCCTTGGTGATGGGCCGAAATAGCTGTAGCGTTGCTATGCCCTGTCTTTGAGCGTCCTGGCTTATGGCAGGCGTCGGTGTAGTACGTGTGTAAACCAACCGAGACTTGCATTTTAAATACCTTATTACATACTTTTCCCCGGCTCGTGCTTCTATGCCCGTTGGCACTTTTTAACACACATCGCTTTATATTTTACACAGTCCCTCACACTTAGGAGTGAGGCATGGTATATATTTAACTAGCAACTCTCAGGCCCCATTCATTCATACATGAAAACCCTCTTCAACCACGAGTAATACAGCGCCTCTGTTTTTCTGGTGTTGGGTTTAAAACGAGGGAGTGACATCTCTTGTTACCGTGGTGAAACGTCTGTGAAATAATTTTGCTTATAAATTCTATGGCAAATTTTAATCATTGTAACAAAAACAGGACAAGAGTTTAGATGATGATGATGATGATGATGATGATAATGATGATGATAATAGTTCAAACGATGTCGAATATTCAATATGTGTTGGGAGAATGAGATATTTCATGTGATATGTTTACCATATTTCTTCTTAATCATTTAATGACTGTGAGGCCAAATTGAGATATATTTTAGACATTTATGTATTGTCCATGAGAAATCTTTCAGCTTATATTTTTAGATATAGAAATTAACATATTAGGCTGACACACCAGACTTTTATCAGTTTGTCTATACCCTAGAGATTAATATATTTTCTTTTAAACTTTATCTCATTAAGACGTATTTCAGAACGTTAAATTCGTATATATTTTATAATATTCCTGCATTGTTTCCAGCCTTATCTTATCCGTAATACCTGTGTATGATTCGGTAACCACACAGATTATTTTAAACCCATAGGCAACACTTTATATTTAAATTAAAATCAACTGCAGTGAGTATTACGGGGCGAATGCAATGATTCAACCGCGTACTAGCGGAGGCTTCAAAGCCCGGGGTTGTGGTATGGCTAATCATATCGGTATATAACTCCACTTTTAACCTCCCACATAACAACTGTAAACTACTGGTGTCTCATTGTTTTACAGTCACGTGTCTCTGTGAGGGGCTCTTTGGGACTAGGGGAGTGAGTGCCACCATCACAATTCTCGACCCTTGTTTGAGTGGTCACAGTTCATGGTTGACTCTATATAGTACCATGCCCCATACGGTGATCTTTACGTGCGTTTCGTTTACAGTCATATCATGTTACAAGGTATGTTATGATGTGATAGAAAACATAGGGTGTGGCACAGTTATTGAGATAATAATAAACATAATTCTGTAGGCTACGTAATTATCTGCGTCTCATCAGAAGCAGATGTTTGAGATTCCAGTTGAATTTTTATACGTACCACAAATTGTTAAAAGTTCTGTCCATCGCGTTCATGGTTATCAGACGTTTTCTTTGTTTAGATTTATTATTATACCCTGTTCGGGAGACAAGGAATTCTTTGATCACTCAAAAAGATTTCAAACGAATTGTTTTATATTTGTGAAGTTTTAGGTTCTTACGGCAACGAGTAGAAGCAAAACCTCCTCCTCCTCCCCCCCCCCCCCCCAGCACTTCCATGGCATGTAGCGGAACAGCTTTATGTTTCATTGTAATGTTGGTACCCTTGGCGTTGTCTGTTGTTTCTCCGGAAGTATTGACTGAAACCGACCCGGATTTCCTAGCAGCGAGATCATGCCATGGGCCTGTGAATGGTGACATTCTAATTGGAAGAGTCCATTTACGGCCGTGGGTTCATTTAAATTGAAAAGAAAGTGGTTTGCACAGTGATGAATTTTTCATGAGTGCGGAGACCAACCTGAATATGAGATTCCCGACACGATTTCACTCTGTAATAAACGCGTACATGGCTACTCAGTTTCTGTTTCGTAACCTGGCGGAAGGGGAACGTAATGAACGCCTCTGCGTCTGTTCGCTGTGGTAATTAACAACTTTGTGTTTAAAAACCGTATTTGTTTTTACCATTTCTGATAACTTCCTGGAAAGTATCGGTCATTGGAGGATACATAAAACCTCCTATAACATTAAATCTTGTTTTCTTTATGTTTGCGTATTGAATATTTAGCTTTGTTACATAATACAAGTGATGTTAGAAATTAGTGTCAGTTTTTTAATATATTCGTAATGTTTTGGTTTTTTAAAATACTGGTATTTGAATTATAGCCTTCTGGGGTTCGCCGTCGTATATTTCTGTAAGTAAGAGTATTTTGGATAAAAGTAGCCTCCATCTTCAGGATAAAAATTGTGGTCATTTTCAATGTTTGTATCCAACTACCAGACTGCACAGAGTTCTTAACCCCCCCAAAATTACAATTTATATAAAACTGCCTAGTCTCAATGAACTTCTTGTTCTTTTTATGGGTGTGAAACTCGGTCTCTAACCGTTATTACTAAGGTTACTTTGGTTACCTCCCCAAAACACCAAGATAATTCTGACATGACCGGAATAATTCACATAGGTCAAAAGTCGAATAGTGGCTAACACGGACGAACTGTCACGCTTTTCTGACTCCATAAGTCTATTAAAGACCACGATTTATATTTTTTTGTTTCAGATCAGTTCACTACTGATTTTGAATGTAAAACAATGAAGGTATTATTCTTAAATCAATAGATTAACAAATTTCTGTGTTTAAATGTTCTTGACAATTTGCTGCGTGTTAAGACACTTCTCTAAACCAGTGATATTCAACCTGGGGTACGCGTGCCCCCGGGGGTACGCGAAAACATCTTTGGGGGTACGTGAAATTTAAAAATATATATATATTATTTTATGATAAATACCGAATAATCAGTAATGTAATGTATTTAATTTATTTTAGATGTAGATTATATACTATGTATAACTTGAATTATACACCAACAACTTTGGGGGTACAGAGTTGAAGTGAAATTATATCTGGGGGTACGCGAACAAAAAAAGGTTGAACACCACTGCTCTAAACAACCAACTTCAGTAGTAAATACACACGCATCTAGGTGGTGTGGTCAGCAAGACAGTTTACGATCAATCCAGACATGGGGGGAAACTAAGGAGGTCATAAGGTGGGTATTCCAGCCCTGGCTGCTCCGTCCCAGAGGACAAAGCTCATACTCAGAGGTTCCACTATGTATCGGGTTGCAGGTTTTCATAACAACCACTGGGATTTATAACGCAGTGCGTATCACTTCGCAAACCCTGAAGATTAAACCCAGGGCAAATTCCAGGTAACTTATCCCAATATTTTACCCCTTTCTCTATAAACTACATTGGGTCCCGTGAATTTCAAACCCTGTTCGTATGTGACACATGATTACAATACTCATTGGCTTCAATCTGAATTAAAATTTGATATATACTTGTGCTGGGCAAGGCCGTGGTCTAGGCAACACGGAGTTTTGCTCCGGGGGCTTCCCCGGTTTCTCTGTGGCATCCATTCACACACAGAAGAAGGCAATGGCGAACCACTTCTGGATCATCTGCCAAGAACGTATATGAACAGGTCCCAGTCGGAGAAAAGGATGGAAGGATCCTGTTCATATGGACCTGTCGTCAGACAGAACACTAAATAATAATAATAATATATTACGAATAATAAAGGCACAAAATTCTTGGTATTACATTATTTCCGTTGCGTTAAAATGGTAAGAGGTCCATCCTGTGCGAGAGGTCCCGGGTTCAAATCTCGACAAGGAAACCGCCTATCCTGAGGTTTCACGTGGTTGTCCTTGCTAACTCCACGCCCGGATATCATCTCAAATTATGCCACGACCGTTCCATTCCACTCCACTTCCTGTTCTTAATTACCCTATCGTCCTATGTTGTATACTATGAGCTACTGATAACCGTCGATAATATACATATAATATCAATCTGGTAGTTGGATGAAATTACATGCTTAAAAGCGGACGTTATATTTTTCATTATGAGAACCAATTTATGCCCCGATGTAGACCCTGTTCACGATATTAAAATTTATAAACTAAAAATCCTTGCAACTGACCCGTAAGGGGAAAATATGTATTTGGTGCAGCGTAAATTCTGAGTTAAACTTGGGTCTGCATTTATTTATGAGCTAGGCTGTCTGGAGTGGTCACCAGATTGTGTAATCTCTCTATAACCCCTCGTAACCACCCCCTTTCCCCTGTTACCTGGTATCATATAGGACCTGCAAAACAAGAAGGCAGCACGTGAGTTGCAATGATTATTCCCTAAGGCATTTAATTGTATTGAGTAGGCTTTATGAAGCCATGTAGCGTGTGGAACTAACACAACTCCATTTGTTTTAATGCTAGGTCGTATCTGATGGCTTCAGAGAAACAATTTCACGGCAATATTCATATTAATTCATAAAGTTTATTCAATGTATAATTTAAAATACATGTAACTTATACGTTGATTCACATGTATTTAGTACAATTTCGCATTTAAGTCACTTGCAGTTATTAACCTCTTTCCTCGTTCTGTTGTATGTTATATTTGTTTGGGTTATTGGCTTCTTGCTGTTGGCAAACACGTAAATAAATTAATTGAATTGAATTGAATTGAGTTATATATTTATGAATGTTGAAAAGTTATAATTTATAGAGTGTCTCTATACACGAAAGTATTAAAACCTCTCAGCAGAGCAATTTGTTTGAAACACACATGTGGAAAAGTAATACAAATCTGGGGCAATTTATGTTTTTGTATACGATGTAGGATTTGAGGTTTTCACAGCGGTGAGTATGAAGATTTCTGTCTTCTAGGTTGTTGCGCTGTGTAGTCTGGTCGATGTTAACCAACGTTTCGGAGGTCATACTGCCTCCGTCATCAGGGCGGTGAGTATGAAGATTTCTGTCTTCTGGGTTGTTGCGCTGTGTAGTCTGGTCGATGTTTACCAACGTTTCAGAGGTCATACTGCCTCCGTCATCAGGGCGGTGAGTATGAAGATTTCTGTCTTCTGGGTTGTTGCGCTGTGTAGTCTGGTCGATGTTTACCAACGTTTCGGAGGTCATACTGCCTCCGTCATCAGGGCGGTGAGTATGAAGATTTCTGTCTTCTGGGTTGTTGCGCTGTGTAGTCTGGTCGATGTTTACCATCGTTTCGGAGGTCATACTGCCTCCGTCATCAGGGCGGTGAGTATGAAGATTTCCGTCTTCTGGGTTGTTGCGCTGTGTAGTCTGGTCGATGTTTACCAACGTTTCGGAGGTCATACTGCCTCCGTCATCAGGGCGGTGAGTATGAAGATTTCTGTCTTCTGGGTTGTTGCGCTGTGTAGTCTGGTCGATGTTTACCAACGTTTCAGAGGTCATACTGCCTCCATCATCAGGGCCATGAAGATTTCTGTCTTCTGGGTTGTTGCGTTGTGTAGTCTGGTCGATGTTTACCGACGTTTCGGAGGTCATAGTGCCTCCATCATCAGGGCGGTGAGTATGAAGATTTCTGTCTTCTGGGTTGTTGCGCTGTGTAGTCTGGTCGATGTTAACCAACGTTTCAGAGGTCATAGTGCCTCCGTCATCAGAGCGATGAGTATGAAGATTTCTGACTTCTGGGTTGTTGCGCTGTGTAGTCTGGTCGATGTGTACCAACGTTTCAGAGGTCATACTGCCTCCGTCATCAGGGCGATGAGTATGAAGATTTCTGTCTTCTGGGTTGTTGCGCTGTGTAGTCTGGTCGATGTTTACCAACGTTTCAGAGGTCATACTGCCTCCGTCATCATTGCATTCTTCCTCCGAATGTTATTTGTACACCCCTTAATGTTCGGGATTTCATGGGTTTATTTATCGACTAGTAAAACTGGTGATACCTGTCTTTGTCTACTTCATTTCGCCCATGCAAACGCTTACAGTAACCATCTTCCAAATGATCTTCTTCAGCCACTGTACGGTATCGCTTTGGTTTATAACCATGTAAAATTCGTAAGAGATTGTTACTGTTATTTTTACTCAAACCTTTTAACCATTTATCTTTCACAATGAATTTGATTTTAATTACTTAAAACCTAATGGTAACTATGTGTACCACGTTATTAAGCATTCAGTAACTTTGAAATTTGCCCACAGATGGTTTTTTTTGTGAATCTGAGTGCAGTTTAAACAGCTGTTACTTCTCTGGACAGTGTTAACTATTTGAACTCTGTGTTGGTGAAGTGTAGTGTTTTCTTTGCGGTAGGGAATGAATGTTTAAATATTAAGAGATTTTTCGACTTCAAAATGTTAAATATGCCATGTGAATGAAGATATGTATGTCTGGTGGACCGATACTGATCTTCTGGTAGCCAGTAGAGAACTATTTCGTGTTACTGAACATGACGTGTAGGCACACACTTCCCTCGGAAATATTTTATTCCTAAGCCACTTGCATTGCATGGAGATTGAGCATGTATGTCGTAAATAACACAACAGAATGTGTGAGAATTAATGGACAAATGCAGATTAAACTAATGGACTCATTGATACGAAGCAAAACAGATTTTAAAGCTTAACCAAGATTATATGTTCCCATTTTTAACGGTGCTGTGTAATCAAGATTAATATAATCTATTGTCAATTAAAGTTTACCCTTTAATCGCAGTGCCAGTGCAGTTCTGATACTGTGTTGGGCCGAGAATGTTATCATACACTTGTGTTTGGACAATAAGTGAAAACATGTTGAAACCACGGGCGGAGAATTTATGTTAACCGAGTTATCCCGGCTAATACTTCGAAAAACGAAAACGTACGAGGTGCGATCGAAAGGTTTCCAGACCGCGTATAAAAACCCGTACACTTATCTCAGGTATTAAATTCATCCATCACCCTCGAAGTACCTCCCCTGGGAGTGAACACAACGATCCCAGCGCCGCTGCCAAGCCTGGAAGCATCCCTGGAAATCTTTCTTTGTCAGCCTGTCAAGCACCATCTGCGATTCTGCCTGAATATCTTCTATCGTCTCAAATCTCCTTCCCTTTAGCTGAATTTTCATCTTTGGGAAGAGGAAGAAGTCACACGGAGCTTAGAAAGGAAGTTGGGGTCGGTTCTTGCAAGATCTTTGAGCTCCTGACAAACGAGAAGTCGATTCTGCTTCTGGTCCTCAGACAGGATGCGTCGCATGTGGAGTTCTTCCTTTAGAATCAGCTGACAGGTCCCCTAGCCTATCCCAACAATGTCGCACAAGTCGTTGATGGTACGACGTCGATCTTCGTGAATGGCCTGCCGAATCTTCGTAACATTTTCGGGCGTTGTGCTTGAAGATGGTCGTCCAGAACGCTCGTCATCATCGACAGAGGTTCGGCCATTTTTAAAACGTGAATGCCACACAAAAGTTTGTGCACGACCCATTGCGGACTCCCCAAATGCTTGCTTTAGCATTTCATAGGTTTCCGTAGCCGTTTTGGCGAGTCTTTGGCAAAATTTGATGCACACGCCATTCCGAAATCGCAGGAGGGTCGGTGTAATGCACTACCAAAACGCCCGTAACTAAGGAACAAATGCTAATTCGATGATGCCGGCTGGCACACTGATTCACTATGAATGTAGGCCGCACCCCCTAGCGGCAGAGGCTCGTACTACATCCGATTCGCCCTCTATTGACACAGTCTTGAAACTTTCCGATCGCACCTCGTATTCTGTCTTACTTTCGTGGTACTGTGGCGAGCGTAAGTCTCAGCTAAGTGGCTGATAATGCTAAAAACACCTGGCTGACTGGAAATGATTAACGATGCATTTTATCTGATTAGATTTGCTGTTTTCCAGTGTATGTAGTACCACTGAACGTCGAAACCAATACTGAATACCATTTATTTTTCGATTTTTTAAAGTGTTAGCCGAACTACCACGGTTAACATAAACGCTCTGCCCCTGGTTGCAACTATTAGGTATTTCTATAAGAATGAGAGACTTTGGTATTTTACGAGATGAATATATTCACAAATATGTAATAAATATATATTAAAAGTGTAACTTGGTGATAAATTATCGGAGAGTTATACGCTGTATTAACAGCAGGATGAAAATTCCTCGAGGTTCTCACGAAAAGTATGAGGAAGGCTGTCTTCCACGATAATACACAGCGCATTCTGGTATTGACCATCGTTTCAAAGGAACATGCTTCCTCCGTCATCAGGGCTGTAATGAAAGAAACAAGATTCTCTGACATTCCAGAAGACATTATAAATTATAAGAAACATAATTATCAACACTGAAGATGTCTGTCTACTGGGCTCTTGTACCTTGTGGTCTGGTAGAAGTTTACCGACGTGTCAGACATGTTTGCTGTTTCCATCACCAGGGCGACAGCCGTCTTCATAGTCGCCGCAGTGAGGACTTCAGATCTTACTTGAAGAATTGTAGTCATGTACGTGTGGTTTGGACACTCAGTAGATGTCTCAGGTGTGAAGAAATTTTACGTGGACAAGGGAATATATAGTAAGGAAGCAACCGTGAGAGACGAGGCCACTGTATGCACGGTGGTAAGTTTGTACGGATATACTCGAAGTTGTCTTGAAGGTGTTTACCGTGCATTGCCTCTTTAGAAACAAACAGCTACTGAATGTTCTTACAGCATGAGACGTGGTTCAGTGTCGACTCGTTCTCATCACGTGCCAAAGGTAATTAAGCGATCCCTTGGAGTCCTCTTGCCTTGTGATCACAACCGGTAATTACCCTTCTTCACAGTCAACTGCACACCCACATGGACACATTAAACGAAATTAAAGGTTTTAATGGAACTCTCAACATAGTGAACACTATGGAAAGAGCAAATTATGAATAGACTACCGGCACTTGGTAAAGTATTTTTTCTTAACAGGATCTTATAGCATTTATAGCAGACTTAAATTTTTATTTTTATTTCGTGTTTTTTTTTAAATAGCGCTTGTTGGATTTAAGGTTCATTTTGCTGTCTTTTCTCCGGATGTTCGGTATCTCTCTAGTTTGAGACATTAACAGCTTAGATACACGCGTATCTTCCATACAGGCGACTCTGGTTATACGCGGGATTTGCTATCCTGCTATTGGCCGAGTGTAAAGATCGCGTAAACCTGGAATCGTGTAACATGCCCATGTATTTTCTGAGTGACACACCATCAGTGGCCTTAATTTGTGGTCTCCGGAGTTACTAAGCTTGTGCGACAGCTTCTGCCGTGACCGCGGATAAGATATTGATGCTTTTCATGATACTTAAATAAAATCTCTGATATACGATAACGCGGATAGCTAAAGCGCATGTAAGGAATGCCATTTATACTTTGTTTACATGTTTCTTACAATTACTATATTCCTATCATTTATATAAAATTGTTTAAATTTTCTTTATTGTAATATTTTGTAAGATAGTGTAGTTGCGTCATATTGTGATTTATTAAATTAAAATTAAATTATTTGGTTATTCCGTCAAATCACAATGTATTTGAAATAAGATAATTAAAATAATTAAAATATCATTCTGTGTTCCATATCGAATAATCGATTTACAATTGGAACAGTTACAACATGTTTCGGTTTTATTAAACCATCATCACGTGTAAAATTATATTAAATTTAAAACTCAATTACAATTATTATATTATATTATTTTTATTTTATTTTAATTATCTTATTTTAAATACATTGTGATTTGACGGAATAACCAAATAATTTAATTTTAATTTAATATTTTGTGTTTTTCTTCTCGCTTTTCCTACCCACTTCAAAGAAATCTCATTTTACTTCTGTCCCTTTCTAGCTTTATCGAATTCTCACTTCCATACAACAAATCTGGCATTCACAGTGATCTTATAAAACTGTAACGTTATATCCTTCGTGACTTAATGTAAATTAATTTGTTTTAAGTTAAATGTATAAGCAACTAATACAAAGTACAAAAATATGCTGCAGATTTCATCCACAAAATTACAAAGTTAGCACTTATGTACATATTTAATTTATAGGAAATTTGATACATGTTATATAGGTGTGTGACAAAAGAAAGATATGGAAATTTTGAGAAAACGGGGTCGTATTTAATTTCAGTTTTGATAAAAATATGATTGAATGATATAAAATCCTAAGAAGATACATATTTTTTTGTTTTACAGAAGACTAGAATCTAATACGTGTTTTTGAACACATATTTATGTATATTATACACAACCTAATATTTTAATTTATTTCCTCAATGCTGTATATATTTATTTATTATTTCAGTCTATACACAAACTTAATTTTTATTTTTAAATGTTGTTGTTAAAATTAAATAATAATGAAATAATAAATAAATATATACTGAATTTCAACACAAACATGACGCATCTAAACTACAAATTCCTCAATGCTGTTTATTAAATATATCTTTAAATTATGTAATTTTTTGCCACGTTGTATATGTTCGTTGAAATAAGTGGAATTTCTTTATTATAGATGTATGAAAATAATATTCAGTGATGTTACTTTAATATTCGATGATAAACAATGTTCAGAAGTAAGTATTACAAGGTGAGAAAAGCCGGGTAAATAAGGCCTCCAGGTTATCAGTTTATCAATTTTCCATGACGCTACTCCCTTCCCCCGAATTTAAGCTTATTTAACAGCTGAACTTCCGCCATATTTCAAAACAAATAGCCACTGCTTGTAGAAACTGACTCTCTGAAACTGGATTCTGTCACGACTCTGCACCGCGTGGATTGTAAAATAGCGTTCCTTGCGTAAAATATAGCCTATTAGTTGCAGAATATGTGGCGGGCTCTAAAACTGCCTGGGATTTTATAATATCAAGACGGAGTTGAAAAATTGTCACATAGAAGTTTCAAATAACATTTCGAGTATGCAAGGATGATCTTACAACAATAAAAGGATGGCCTTTCTTAAACGTAATAGAATGTTCAGATTTAAATTTGCAATTGCTGAGGTAGCGAGAAATGATACACGTCGTGTGAAATAAAATATATTGACTATGTTTCTTTACGATGTTTTTATAACATTGATTAATACGAGGCTCGTCCACAAAGTAAGTTTCCCTGGGGCCGTTTACAGAAACAAAACACAATTTCATGGAAATATTTATTGCAACAGATACAGCAAGTGTCCAGCTATTTTTCAACATATTCGCCACCGGAATTGAGACATTTGTCATACCGTGGGACCAACTTTTGAATACCTGTGTCGTAGAAGTCTGCCGCCTGGGATTGGAACCACTGTGTGACAACCATCTCCGCCTCTCTGTCATTCTCAAAACGCTGACGCTGACCGGACAGGAATTTCTTGAGGTGTAGGAAAAGATGGAAATCACTGGGAGCGAGGTCCGGGCTGTAGGGTGGATGATTAAACACCTCCCAGCTGAACTCCTGCAGGAGACTTGCTGTCCGTCGAGCCGTGTGCGGCCTAGCGTTATCACTGACCGCACTTCACAGTCGGCGGGAGCTGGAATAAGAACCTCCATCTTCAACAGCTGCAACGATGCTACTGTGAGAACGCGGGAAGTACCGTTAGTGCATGCGCCATGCTACGTCATTGCTCTATCACGTACGCACAGTCGCTTCGCGCAATATAAGGTTTGCTAGCTGTAGGACGAGTGGGAAACTTGCTTTGTGGACGCGCCTCGTATATCTCAAGTTAATTTTGGTATGACGTTCTTCTGGGTGGTTGCGTTCTGTAGTCTGGTAGAAGTTTACCGACGTTTCAGACTTGTTTACTACCTCCATCATCAGGGTAATGTGTAAGCCGAACGCGGCTTCAGTAGGACTACACAACCCAGAAGACAGCCGCCTTGAACTTAACGATTATCACGAAGAACTCTGCTCCGTGGAGTTCTTTTGGTTGTTGCTTTGCCATCAAGCTCTACTTAGCTGATGGCTGTTCGTAGCTGTTTTGGAACTTGCCGCTTGTCATAGTAGCCCTAATATTTTTATAGTTTAGATGCGTCATGTTTGTGTTTAAAATTCAAATATATATTTATTATTCAAGTCTATACACAAACTTTTAAATTGTTGATGTTAAAATTTAAAATTAATATTAATATTCTGCGCCATTCATCGTTATCTCGATGTTACAATATTGCGCTTTATACTACTACATGTTTCAATGTCATAGCATCATCTTCAGGTTTTTATCTTTAAAACTACTCTATATTTATTAATGCAAGCTTTTCATTGATTATAGATTGTAGATTACTGTTGTGGGTGTTCCTTTGATCTTATTATTATTTTGCATATTATGTTGCTTATTATGTTAGTTGTTCATTATTCAAGAGTTTGATGTGCAGTGTGTCCCCGTCTGATCAGGTGAATGTCAGTTCATAGACTCTTAGCCCTAATATGTAGTACACAGTTCATTAGCTTTCAGCGTCATTGAATCAGAATTAACATAAGTTTTTTACTAATTAATGTTTCACGTTGGAAATATAATGCATGAAATTACCGGAGTGGATAATTGACTTGTGAATGCTTGCTGTTATTAACGCTTATACCCGTGTCATCGAGACACAGGTTTTACTTTCAAAATGATCTGAATTTCCTGTAGGGGGAGTTGGTGTAAATTGTACATCGCTGTTGTTCTTTTACCAGCCATGGTAGACGATTTTACACATAGCAGTTGTCGACATTTGATTTTGCTGATTACAGTTAATTAATTAATTAATTAGTAGTCTACATATTGAATTTTATAATTGTTTAAACGACAAGAATATTCAAAAATAAATATCACGTACATAAGTGCGTTTATGCAGACACCCACATCTGCAGTAAGTTATTACATTCTTTCGTAATATCTGATTTATATTATTAATCATTTATTTCAAGATAATTTTGCGATTGTCGTAAAGGATATTTCAATGGAATAACATTCTATATTGTATAGCACGTTTAGTGTATTCAGCAAAATAACACACAGACATTATTGATGGCCTATATTATATCCTCTTGTATTTAATATTTGTTTTCGAAAACTCTTTTTACTCGTGTTATTTAAAACAAAGGAAAATGTTACGTATACTTCTTAGTTACTTGCGTTATCATTGGTTTTACTCTGCTTTTCCATCATTTACTCTCCACGCCATAATTAAACCTGGAAAAGTGTACATTATTACTTACGATCTTCCTTCCGGTCAGATAATGCTTTGAAGAGCGAGGAAGCAAATTTATGGTTAAGTAACACTTCATACATTTCCTCGTTATTATTCTCGCAGATTTATACCTTAAATTATTCAATGACTGATCTGAAAAACACGAGGCTTTGATGTATCGCGGTTTGTTTAATGAAGGAGAACACGTGAAAATGACATAGGCCTAATGCCTTTCTGGTAATTACGATGCACATTGAAATATTTTCCAGTCCCTTTTCGGTTTTGACACTGTTTCATGTGGGGAAATGCACAACGTACATAATGTAAACATTACTTTTAGTATTAGTGATTTTGACTACACTTTTCGTAACTGCATTGTCAAACTAACAAGATCATGTAGATGGTTGATTTTTATTTGATAATTTCAACATCTACGTCAATATCACAATATAATTCTTTTTTTGTGTGTTTTTATTCTACTTTCAATCTCTCAGGGACAAAAAAAAACGAAATTCATTAGAGCACTAAATTACTATGCACTTTACCGTAAAGAACTTCTGTATTTGTCAGTTGTGGGCATGAGATTTCTGCTGACATAATTACGAGCATTATGCAAGTGGAACACGCGTGTTAGTTTCAATGTGGAATTTGTTTTTACGTATGACTGAACACATTTTTTTAAAATCAGAAATAGCATTTACCAAAATTAAATTGAGCTAAGCCAATGGAAATCAAATACAAATGAACAAAATGTATCTGTTTCCTGTCCAAAGTCTCGTTGAAATCAGTGAAGTTTCGATAATATCGTTATGTAAAACGTAGTAAAATATTCTAAAATTACGTAGCTTACGTATAGGTATATCTTGTAATATGTGATTGTTATGTACTTTAGATTAGTTGATGCATAACATTAATTAGGCACTTTTCGAGTTAAAATTCAATAACCATGTTTGTCTACGTGCTTTGGCGCAATCAGGGATTTTGACACATGAAAATGTCTCATTCTGTAAAACGTAAAGTAGAAAGGATCGAAGCGAGACTTGGAGAGAAGAATTTGAAGCTCTATCTATAACACTTTAATACCGGAGATGCGTAAACAAGTTCATAGTATTTTGTATAGTCGACCTCAAATTTCTTTTTGTGACAGCGAATAGTACGTTCAACGTTAACTTAGCTCCAGGCAAAGATTAGCGTTCACAGACCTGTAGAGGCATAATATCCGCTATCTGAATGGCTGAAGGAGAAGTTAAGAGAGTCCAGCATCCAAAATCTTACTGTAATTATGTAGTGACTTACTGGTAAGGAAAGAATCTTTATACAAACGTATTTATATAGAGAGAGAGGTCTGACACTTCTACTTACAAGATTTTCAGTTTACTCCACAAAACTTTACAGCTGGAAGCACGAGAAATAGTACGTGTCCGATGGCAATCGTTCACCTGCTGATAAAAACATGGCAATCGCGTATCCTATTTCTTAAATAATGGATTTTGTAATTAGTTTTGACGTTTTTCTCTTCTTGCCCTGTTTTTTTCCATTCTCATTCAAAGATGTTTCCTATTGTTTGTTTTCATCTCCCTTCATCACTTTGTGTTTTACTCGAAAGTGTAGTTATTTGTCTTTGTGTGTGTGTGTGTGTGTCTCTGTCATGGAAATGTTTGTTCGTCGAATCTTGGCGAAAACAATGCCTTCTTGCAGTACTCATTTCCACGTGCATTACTGAAATTAGGCAAGTTTCTATAGTGGATCTCGCAAAATGAAAACATTATGGGCGAATAACAAGTTTGAGTCGAAGCAGCTTAATGTTGTTGCTGAGAGGTTTCTCTAAGGATCTTTTATCAAGTTCGTCCTTCGAGGAGGGTGTTACTGCATAAAGCGTAAGACAACGAGAATTCAAGACTGAAAAACAAATCTTTCCGTCGTTGATTAATGAAAAATTGTAACACAAATCTTATAAAATATGCATCGTTTTTAAATTAGTATCTTGTGTTTCAGGCACTTTCTTAACATCACCAAGGCAATAAATTAAGAAACGTCAGTTTCTACCATTTGGGGCTGGCAAAAAATTAGAGCGCACATGTCCGACTTCTTTGTAATTGTATGCATAAATGAAAGTTCTCAATTTTTCAGTACGACTATTGTTTAATATTTATTTGGACAGTTTAATTCTATGTGTTAAAGTGAACCATAATCTATGTGAGATTTGAGGTTTTCACAGCGGTGAGTATGAAGATTTCTGTCTTCTGGGTTGTTGTGCTGTGTAGTCTGGTCGATGTTTACCAACGTTTCAGAGGTCATACTGCCTCCGTCATCAGGGCGATGAGTATGAAGATTTCTGTCTTCTGGGTTGTTGCGCTGTGTAGTCTGGTCGATGTTAACCAACGTTTCGGAGGTCATACTGCCTCCGTCATCAGAGTATGAAGATTTCTGTCTTCTGGGTTGTTGCGCCGTGTAGTATGGTCGATGTTAACCAACGTTTCAGAGGTCATACTGCCTCCGTCATCAGAGTATGAAGATTTCTGTCTTCTGGGTTGTTACGCTGTGTAGTCTGGTCGATGTCTACCAACGTTTCAGAGGTCATACTGCCTCCGTCATCAGAGTATGAAGATTTCTGTCTTCTGGATTGTTGCGCCGTGTAGTATGGTAGATGTTTACCAACGTTTCGGAGGTCATACTGCCTCCGTCATCAGGGCGATGAGTATGAAGATTTCTGTCTTCTGGGTTGTTGCGCTGTGTAGTCTGGTAGATGTTAACCAACGTTTTAGAGGTCATACTGCCTCCACCATCAGGGCGATGAACCTCTGAAACGTTGGTAAATATCGACCAGACTACACGGCGCAACAACCCAGAAGACAGAAATCTTCAACCATAATCTACCCTAGAGACTCACGTAAAGTACCACCTAGACATTTTTTTTAAAGAGAAACTCTTATTCCTACCTTCGTGGTTATAACCAATCTGTAAAATTCTGAAGTATTTTAGTATGAGCTTGGTAACAAAGGAGGTTATATCCTTGTGCGCCGTAAGTACAGATCGCAATGAATTTATTTCGGAGCAGCTATGTTGATTGCATTTACATAAAGAAGTTGAACTTTTTATAGGAATTGACTGTTATTTTTCATTAGAAATCCAGGATATGACATCTCGTAGCTTAAGCTGATACACTGCAAAAAGAAATGAGTATACTTACCATTCATAGAAAATGGAGTAATTCTGCATCATCTCATTCTCGTGAATGAGAGAAGGCAGTGTAATAGACGGGTTTAGAGAGAGGAAGATTGGTATAAAAGAGCTACACCGATTTTTCTCAATTATTTGCTCATGCTTTTGAGATTTCAGTCATCAAAGATATCTCTAAAGTTAAGATTATAGTCCAGTGTTTCCGTATTTTATGTCTTACTTAAAGAAAGTCTTAATTCGCTTATACAAATACTCCGTTTTGTGTGCATGTTCAAACTCGAAGAACAAAGAAAATCGATTCTTCAAATAGTCAATTTGACGATTCTGTAGAAAAGAGAAAGGAGGGAGTGGTTGTGATGTTAATTAACAACTCGCTCTTCTATTCACCAGATTCGCCAAGAAAAAAATCTAGTCTCGTCTCGTCTCTTTCATCTTAAGTGTTTGATCGTACTTATTTCTCAGATTAGCATCAATAATTTGTTGAGATGATATAATACAGGCTTCAGAGAATTTTATCTTGTTCATTCTCTCGGGGTGGGTGAACTTGGTTAAGTCCGTATTACTACTTAGCGATTCTTTCTTTCTCATCTCTCAGACTTTTGAATGCTTGAGAGAGTAGTAACTGCAAACTCCACAATACACTTCACTAAAGAAAAGTAAGTGTCTTCTTTTGTTAACTTTCTTTGATGATGAAGCTACATCAGGGAAATTTTCATAATTTATGTATTTTGTTTAGAATTCGTATTTACCTACGCCTGTTGCATGGCATAAACCTTACGACCATGTTTGATTTGTTTTTTTTGTTTAAATTTTATTTTATTTTATTTTATCAATATGGTAACAAATTCAGTTGCCGTCGACAATAAAATCATAAGAAATGTAGGCAGTTGAAGCGAACAGTTAAAAGAGCAATTTCATTATATTTGAAGCCACTGAAAGTCAAGAATTGTGCGAAACACCAAAAGATAATTGTGATATATATTTCAAAATATTACCTTATTATTATAATCTTTTACAATTTTGTGTACATAATCGTGCAGATGAATTCCCCCAAAATCAGTTATATCTAAAGATTCTTTTCAATTTACTTCATTGAGAGTGGAAGTCAAAAAGGTTATCGCTACGTAACATAAAATTTTAAAACAATTCTAAATAAGATTAAAGATTGTTATCAGGTTGGTTTTTACGCCGTGTAATCTTATGGAGGTGTTTGCTTTTCTATTATTAGGACGATTAAATAAATTTTAATTTTAATTGTTCGGGTGATTCCAAAGGATATGGCAAAAGAATTGTACGGGAAGCTTTCGGATAACTGGGACTGGAAGTGAGTGAGAAATATAGAAAATTACGGACGTAGCCGGTGGTGAAATTTTGATTTGAAGTGCCCCTGTAGCTTACATTTCTACTTTGAATGCTGTTAGAGTACAGGCATTATTATATTATGTGTATTTCTGTGATGTACTTAGTAGCGTGCAATTCTGAAAAATTTAATCCCTGAGTTAATCTCTTTATATTTTAAATATGACAAGTATTCTTTCCACTTACCTGGGATATAAATTATACAGGAAGTAAATTTCATATGAAGTGGACGTGAAGAAGCAGAGTGATGTTTAAAACTAGCTTAATACCTTCATTACAAGAGACGAAGGTCCAAATCAGCTTATGGTAAATACATGAAATTAATTTTCATGTTTTGATGCTGGAACCCCACTGAAAGGCAATTAATTAAAAGATGCAATCATTGAAGTGGAAATTACGTCATATAATATGAGATGTCTGCTTCATTGAACAATTAATTTTCATTATTTTATATTTTATTGGGGTTTCATACGCAGGTTCATAAGCAGTAAGTCATTTAGTTTTTTTTTAACTGTTATATATAACAGTTCTGTTGCAGTTTATTTTTGGAAATTGATTTTAAATTACTGTAACTTCGATTTTAATCTGAGGCATGGATTTTCTTCATATATTTTTTCTGGTTTGGAATGAGAAAAGTTGATGAACACTAAGGAATATGAGGAAAGTGTCAACAGTACAATCGTGCGAAGTAGTCTACGCGCTTCGCCTACGTCTCTAACTTGCAGGTATTTGGAAAACACAGGGATATACTGCATAATCCAAATACATATCCTGACGTAGAATCTGAGACAGGAGGGTACAAAATAATGATTAAAGTGTGGACAGCATATGCATATGCTTCAAACGGATGGGAAACACGGGGTTTCGTCCCGACTACTTTACGTTGTGGTCATTCTCGGTCTGTATGATGCAATGTGCAGCTGAAGTTCTTCGTTCGCACGTCGTGACCACATTCGCGTACTGCTTCGATGTGTAGAACGTGCTAGCACGTAGCTGTACACGATTTGAGGGTGGGTGGCTCGATATTGAACCATACCTCACATTGTAGGAAGTGTTCAAGTCTTTTTTTTTATAATTGAGGAGCTGTACCGCGTGCTAAGGAAATCCCAAATACATTGGGAACTAAACCATGTTCCTACCTTGCATTTAATTATTTTACACTTAAAAACGAAGCTCGTGTAAATATTTGAAAATTCAGTTACTACATCAAATAAATCACCACTAGAAATATAAATTAATTTATATTGTCCACAGTAATAATAGCTGTTTGTTATAAGAACCATACTAAACCCATAAATACCATCTGTGGACAAAATGCAAAGTTTATCAGTGTTTTAATAGGATACCACCGGGCTTTAATGAGTTAATGTGCAGTGGTTACTGTAATGTTCAGTAACTCAGCATATTAAGAAGGTTCATTTAATCCTCAAAAGAAATGTTATTTCTTAAACGGAATTTTATGATCAGTGTAACAGAGATGCGGTGTGATTTAGGATTTGAGATTTTCAGGACTGTCAGTCCGAAGATGGCTGTTTCAGAAATGCTTGCTGCCTGAAACAATGGTAATCTTCTACCAGACCAGACGGTTATACAACCCAGAAGACAGTCATCTTCGAACTGTTGGCCCATGGAAAAATGTTAATACCAAGTAGTAATAGTATGAAACTCAGTACTAATAATAGTAATTATAAGAACAGCAAAAAACAAAAATACGCAGGAGGAATTTTAGGATAAAAACAATTTATGAAACTTTTCTTCTCTCTCCATAGTCTGATACTTTTTAGGACCACAGATTCGAATCCCTTTCGTCAAAGGCCTTCAATCTGTGTTCCTGCCTTAATGTGAGAGACCGAGTTTAACAAGGAATTATCACTGTTGCAGTTGACAATATGTCTGTAGTAGTTACCACTACTCAAAGAGACGTAATGCACCACCCCAGAAAGTACTTAAGTACATAAAAGTTGTAAGAGAGAGGTTTTGCGTAACTCAAAGTGACATGTTTAGGTTCGGTGCTCTGTTCCCTTGCAGTTACAACTTTGTCTGAATCTGGTCCTTGGCGTTTATTTTCTTGTTACGTCTTAGTTCATTTAACGACGTTTCACAAGTGTATAAATTACATAGAGTTTAGAGCATAGTAGTTATTCAACTGTCTATTTACCTACGTAACTTAACTACGCACATTTGAAGCGACCACCGAATTTTAACTTATATATTTCTTCTTTTAGTTGCATCTTTTAACCTTTTCACTGGCTGAAATTTTGTGGAAGACAAAAGTGACAACGAACGTCTCGAAACTGGGGCATGTGTACACAAGAGATACTGAGTAACTTTATCCTGTATAAGACAAAACGGAGTTATAGTTAGTTAAGGTTTGGTCACATGACTGGCAGGGTGGAACAGCTAGCCGGCTGACAGCTCATTAACAACCAGAGAAATGTACGTACAAAGCTCACGGTTCCCGCTAAAGGCCATGCCAGAAATATTGGTCTACTGCGAGGGGAGATTAAAATTGGTCACGACATCTTTTAAGAAAAAACTACCTTTTGTAAGGCCTCTGCATACACAGAAATAAGTGGGTGTCCATATATGTCCTGAACAAGATTCGAACATTTGATTCCAGTATCAGGTCTGTCCAAGGCTGAGGTATGAGGTTAGAACTTGACTCATTTGTTGTCGATTAAATCGCGTCTCATTAAGTCCACATTTCTGATTTACGTAAACCTCCTTTTTCTCTAAAAATGAGGTTTACTGATGAAGGTGAAGGTCCTGTAACTTTATGTTAATTTCATTCAGCAAGTGTGTTTGTTTTTCTTAATCTTGTTCTAGACAAGCGTCTAACAGAAACACAATATTTCGCGTCACACTACACAGTTATATAGTGAGACCTTGTTGGTTAAACTCCACAAAGAACTGATAATAAAGTACGAGCATCATATCTTTGAAATTTCCTCAGTTTTCTACTACAGTGCATTTTATTAACCTTTATTATTCCGTTCTACCGTTATATTCATTCATTGGCTGGAGCCAAATTGTCGTTTGTTTTATTATACCAAATTTAGAACTGCTACAAATCATTGCGACTGAGAGCCCATTACAAAAGTTTGTTCAGACAATTTTTCGTCGTTGTATGTTAGCAATTCTTGGCATGAAATTGTGCAAATGGAGGGAGTGATACGGTTCGCGGGTCAAATAGGCTTGTTCTCTCGCCAATCTCATGCAGACGACTGCCAAGATGTTTGCTGATAAATTGTTCGAAACTCCTTCTGTAGGGTCTGACTAACTGTTACGTGTGCAGGGTGGAGTTTGTGTCCGCTGATAACGCTGATTACAGTGACCTCAAAATTGTCTGAAGTTGTGTTTGTACATTACTGGGTGTTACTTATAGGTTAGTTACAACAGGTCTGTTGTCACTAGTTGTTAACATGTTACTCAGTACTTAATTATTTACCCGCGAGTCCTGTCTGTCTGTCGGAAGGGTTCAGTACGTTTACATAGTCTCCAGTTTGTATAATTGATCGCATTATTCTTTCTTTCTACAGCTAATAATGACATACCAGGGTATTACCCAGCATCTAGACAGTAGTTGACTTCGTCCTGCGCATATTTCGTGATAAGTTGATAGTTAGCCATTTGGTCAAAAATTGTCTTCTTTTATGGTGCATGAAAGTCACATTACCGTGTTCAAAAATCTTTCCAGTATATACTATCATGAGCCAATTGAATTCAGTCCACACCCTCACATTTTATATCTCGAAGATTGTTTTTAATATCATTGATCCACTTATTCTCATGTTTCTAAGTTCGCCCCCGTATTTTAAGCGTCTCGTCATCTCTTCATATAATGTCCTAGTTTCGTTTCTTAGAGATTGTGTCAAAGGATTCTTCCAAGGCTGAGGTCCTTCGTAATACCTAATACGTTTATGGAGAGAGGTTGGTAGCCTGAGGCGTGAAACAGTAGTGTGTTGAGAGGTTATTGAACACATAATAACTACCCTCGACGTTTGTAGCTAGACACGGAGTTACCACACGGCCAATTCCTGTGATCGTTATTAGACCTGATCCTACTCCAAAGTCAATATTATTGTTGAAAGAGCGATTCAAGGACAAAATTAATTGTATGACATGCTTGGGAAGTAGCGAAGATATATTAATTATTGAAACAACCGTCTGTCCCTAATATAATTAGTAAGCAATGCTCGTCAGAGTACTTTGGCTTATATAGAAGGATAATATTAAAATAGGTATGAAAAGGGTGAGAGTGGTCTGGATTCGTATGGCCAAGGATGGAGAACATTTAGCGGGTTCTTGTAAATTTCTATACTACCTGGGCGACTTCAACTTTCTTAACAAGGACTCTGCTCCATAGAGTTAATACTTTCGAAGGTTCATCTCGGTATTGAATTCGACTAAGCTTCATTAGCTGATGAATTTTAAAACTCTTATTTGTCTTAAGATGTGAATCAGCCATTCAAATATATCACGTCTCTGTACTCTGTCTTTTTCAGCCTTATCGTGAGTGTCGTTAAATATGTACTGGTGGTTAATATAATTACCATTTTATTTGTACTACTGCTCTGTCTTATTTTCCTGTACACTGCTTTCTTTACTCAACAAAACTTACCATTAGTTGCATGGAGACATTGGCTTATCACACTAATGCACAAAACACACGATAGTTTTCATACGATTATCTGCGAAATTATGTTTACGTTTTATTGAAGTTATAGATAAAATTGTCCATTTTAAGCGTGAATTTCAGACACAGATCTCCTTCATTAAACTTAGTTAATCGTCCCGTGTTAAGCGTGTAGTGCGAAGTGGATAGGTTAGGTTGCATGTACAATCTGTTCGGAAAAATATAGTAACTGAAACACCTCTTTGTACTTTAATTTGTTAACTGACATGTGTTAGTTAGTGACTGTAAGAAACGAATACCAAGTGATTCTTCCCTGTCATAACCGACTGTCAGCTTTTCAGTAGAGACTCTGCTTAGCTGAATAAATTTAATGTAGCAATTTATCTGTTATAAATCTCTCAGTGTCACGTTAACAGATTAGTCTTCACAATTGAGAAGATTATTTTCAAATGTAAACATACACCGAATCCTCGCAATACGTTACACCTAAGGATCTATCCTTTACCCATGAAATGTTTCTTGCATCTCCTGAAAGCAATTTATTGACCGAACAGTTTTCTTGATGATAGAACGTACTTTGATCTCAGAAGCGACTTTAATCGAACTGAGTCTTCTTTATAGACAGAAAGGAAAAACGCAATCATTCGATGCTGCAAGTTCTCAATCCACTTCTTCTTTGTATCTTTCTTGGTTTTTCTCCGGTTCCCAAAAAGAAAGTCAAATTCTGTTTTCATCTTGTTTCAGTGAGACTTCTGTTGTTTATTCCCGCCCAGATTGCATTCAGCTTCCTACGATGGGACTATCTCTTTGTTTCTTTTGATTCCCTGCTATGAGAATTCCTCCCCCTTCAGCTATTTTAACAGTGACTACGTACCGGGCCTTCTGCGATTGGCGAATGAACGTATTCTACGCTAAACACACGTTTTACTTAAAGTGATATTCTTCTCGATTGTCCATATGATTGTTTGTAGTAATTTCCGTGTTTAAAGCTGACGGCGATAACTATTCTGTATTTTATTTACTTTATCCTCGTCGAGAATTCTTTTACGTTGTGAAATCTTATGGGGCATACAATTTTATTGATGCACTAATTACCATTATTTACACAAATATAAAAAGTTCAAATTACCTAACACTGTTAGCATTTCAGTTAAAAGTTAGGCTCTGCCTCTATGTGTCTGTATTTAACACGTACATTCATTCACCTTTTTTCAGTATTGCCAGATATATTTTGGAAACATCGTATATAAAATGTTATTAGACCATCAGTTGCTGATATGCATATTCTACGAATGATTTCCATTAAAATTAGAAACAGCGACATAATAATTTGGTGACGTCAGAGGGTCTCACAGCTGCCATGTGTTTTTCCGCTGTGTAGTCTGGTAGTTTACCGACGTTTCAGACTTGCTTGCGTTTAACCATCGCCAGTCTGCAGGGTGCCGATAAAAGGCAGGGATTTATTTCACTTTTGTCGGATTACATTTCCAATATTTGGAATGAGGGCAGTGTAAATGTAATGTATTAGCTTACAACAGCAACTTGTGGGATTAGTCATTATACAACACCACGATGCAAATAAGGGATAAAAATAATACGATACCAAAATATGTGAAACAGTCCACCAGATCGATGGTGGGTACAAAGGTGGTTGTTTTATTCAACAGCATAGCTATATTTTCCGTCATTTTCATTATACATTTAATATGGTATGTCTCTCGTGGAGACAGACAATTGATTTTTATGTACGTAAGTTGTGGAGCATACTTTTAAACTTGGTCAGTCGATACGTGTGAGTAGCAAATACAGTTCTGCGTATAAGTTCTATGACCTTCTGAGTTGGTGAGTAATAACTATTACTGGGTTAGAGTGCATTAATTATAGACTTGTTTTTTGAAGTTATACACGTATTTTTAAATAAATGTTCTACGCAAATTTTCGTAAAATTCTGACTGCCTAAATCAGTGGTATTCAACCTGGGGTACGCGAAGACATCTCAGGGGGTACGTGAAATTTAAAAAAAATATTATTTTATGATAAACACTGAATAATCAGTAATGCAAATTATTTAATTGATTTTAGATGTAGATTATATACTATGTATAACTTGAATTATACACCAACAACTTTAGGGGTACAAAGTTGAAGAGATATTATATCTGGGGGTACGCGAACAAAAAAGGTTGAATACCACTGGTCTAGATGGATTGTTATAAGAATAAATATGATGTTTTAGAGGAGGAGAAAATCTGTTGTGAGGTAGAACAAATATGGCGTTGGCTTTCGTTACATTCTAGAACATGTTACAAATGTTACTTGGCCGATGTTCCTTAGGACGATACCACGCGTGATACTTTGAAATGAAGTAAAAACTGGGGTGATGCACGTTAGATAGCGGGAAACAGAAATCGGTGCCCATATCTGTGGAGGATATCGCGTCTCACACTCCTTACAAATTCTTTACGAACCTGCTATGAATTTGCTTTTGTAAGCTAAATATGAAGAATGTACCGTAAGTTTGAGTCCATCAGTAACTCTGTTATTAGCCAAAATACGAAAAATTATGAAGAAGGGAAAAGTTCTTACGAATTATGTATTTTCAGTTTTAGTTTTTTAATGTAAGCTACAATGGATCAGACCATCAGATGAGATGGAGAAATAGCGTAATGTATTCTGCATGTGGGTTATCCCAGCGTTGAAATTGTCCAAAATCTACGCGTCTCAGAACGCGTGGTTATTGCAACACGTGTTTCAAGCTCAGTTATGGCTCATCTTAATTAACTGGGGTGTGATTGGATTCAAGTGGCTCAGGATAAAGTTTCAGTGGCAGACTTTTTCGTATTCTGTAGGAAACGATTACCAACTTCTAAAATATCAACTTTGGCCATAGATATTGATCGCAATGCTAGGTGTTTGTGATTCCTCACACTCGTAAAAGATCTGGAGTCTCAGGAACCTTTCTTACCTACCATTATAATGTTGGTATAGGAGTTCCTAACTTCTGTTCCGCTTGATGTAATGCCCTAGGTAAGTGGCTCTTGTAGAAATTTAAGGGCGTAATTGTGACAAACAGGATTAAGCACCTCAGTGCTACCAACATTTACAATGTAATAGAGAAATGTAAGGTTGAATTTATATTCTGCTCTCCATTTTTTCAACGGAAATTTCTGAGAGTTTTGTGCTTTCGGGCGAAAAGTAGAATTTTCGTATCTTTCGTGCTGGGTGGGTTATAATATGTAGTGTTGTTAAGAAATTCTTTTGAAAGGTGATTTATTCTCTTTGCACATGACAGAACTGTAAGCTGGGTTTCACAGCGGATTCTGTGTTACTCTAGATTCAGTAGACGAGCCCACCCAACGCTACTGGGATTGAGGCGCATTGGGCGGACTGAC
The DNA here is from genome assembly GCF_977971745.1 of Zootermopsis nevadensis. NCBI lineage: Eukaryota > Metazoa > Arthropoda > Insecta > Blattodea > Termopsidae > Zootermopsis > Zootermopsis nevadensis. Next base: position 4,964,974 of record NW_028259143.1, read on the forward strand.
ATGAGTTACGAAATCGTATTTTATTATATTAAACGCGCCAGAGAATAGGTTAGTGATTCTTGGAAGAATTTATGTCGCATCCTTACCCTCAAATATTTTATTCTGCATGGTGAAGCTAGTTATAAATATATATAATATTAAAATTATTATATATAATAATTTTAATATTAAGAGATCAGTTTCTGTACAAAATTTTCACTCATACACGTTCCGACTTCGCTATACCGATGCCACACTTCTTATGATCAAGATTAAAATATATATTTTGTAGATAATCTTAAGGTTATTATCTGGATACAAACTTTCACGTGAATAGGTGCATTCGATAATTAGTTATCGTTGTCGAAACGAGAGTTAAGCATCGATTTTGCCTGACTTCTAGTTTTTTTGTGTAAAATTTGTCCTTTGGATCTTTTACAAAGACTAAACTATGAAATTACAACTTTTCGAAAGCTGAATATTGCTTTCGTCATCAGGTAAACATCGGAACAAAGAGCTGCTATATTATGACCCTCCTGGTTTACCTAGCCTCATACTTGGTTCAGGTCCATTTCTTTCTTGGATGGTCTGTTGGTTTTCCTTTTGGTGTGCAGTTAAACTTGTTTTCGTGCACACGTACCATCCATTATTTGAAGCTGTTCCAACCACTGGACTCTTTCGTAAGAGAATGTCCACATTTTTAACAGCGTAATAAAATAAACACACTAAAACTCTTGTGTCGTATGTAGGCTAATTCCCCATACATCACACAGGACACGACGCCAAATGTAGATCATTAGCACAATTAGCACGTTATTTTCAAACGTTTTAATCCTATGCAAACCTGATATTTCGCGTCCGGTAGTTGTACGTCAGTATGTAAACATTCGGCTGTGTTCGTATTGCGGTCCTGAAAGACACCCCTTCCGCTCCAAACCCTCAATAAAACTGAAAAGGTAAAGAACCTAGTCCTTGGTCATTGGCATCTAGTGTACTATTCTACGGATAGAATTGCCAATTATCCGATTTTACGAGCACCAGATGCAGAGAATGTTATGTGGTTCCGACGCAAAGGGTTGTGAGAAGTGCTAGAATTTAGGGTTTGGACAGAGGCTTGTATGAAAAGTGGGGAACGAGAGAAGAGCCTTGTGTTCGGTCGCTGAGGCAGTGAAGTCGTTAAAAACCGCATAAAACTGGTGGAGCTCTCCACCACTTTTCTAGCACAGTTAAGAGTGGCGAAATTTTAATCTACGGCTTTGCAGTGGGGGACAGATAGGTACAGCGACAATCAGAGGAAGAATAGAGCTTCATAAGTCGTGTAATGTTCGTTAGTTACGTGGAAAAGACGTAATGGTAGAATACCCTGACTTTTGGTGTGATAATTGTTTTTTTTAAACAGTTCCTTTTTGTTATACGATGTTTATTTTGGTTCAAAATTTCGTAAAGTAAAATTTACAAATGCATTTTTGATCGTAGTTTTATAAAATTGAGTGATACATTACTATACAGGTTTTAACAATGTAAAATAAAGTAAAGCAGGACAAAGTAGAATAAAGTTAAGTAAATTAATATGTCGCTGGTGCTTAATTAATAACCACCGTGGTTCCTGTTTCCTCCATGCAAATTTCAAATTTGAAGGTGCGGTGAATAATCAGACTCACGCTTCGGCTTCTTTACCTCCTAGGGGTAGTCATTCGGCACAGACACTTTTTAAAGTGTTCGTAAGATTAAGAATGTCGACCTCTATCTGAAATTGAATGTAATATTTGGTTTGCGAATTTCGTTATGAAGCTGGACGCAGTAAAGTATTTAAATTATTCACCGATTTTTTTTTTCACTTTTGAACAAAGTTCTTCGCCGCGAAGTAATGTAGGCAAGTTTATTACTTATCAGCCTGAGTTAATGATTTGAGATCCTGAACTCATTTCATCGCTGATTTTACACTGTCCTCTTCTCATTTAACTGAATCGTGACCACTATCTGGTTACTCCCTTAACGCTCTCGAAAACACGTTGCACCCAGCAGACTAAGTATCACGATCTCTTGAACTTTTCTGTGGTGCAGTACTGCCTTATCCGTTTTTGAACCTAGGATCTCTTGGCTGTTACAAGAGAAGTCAGCACTAAAACAGAGAACTAAATTAAAATAATACGAATAAAAGTGAAAGATGTGTAAAGCAGAAGATGAAAAACGGATGAAGAGGAGAGACGGAAGGCTGCTGTCATGAGTGGATGGAGGATTTCTCGCCGACTGACAACTAGGTACTGTATCTAAGCTCTTAAAGCCTTTCCCGAGAGCTGTAATTGACTACTGACTCCCTGCCGCGTTCATTAGCGTGACGGTAGGCAAAGATTCTGCAATCTTCGTGTTCCATCTCTATGTGGGAGTGAGCATGGATTCCTGCCTCTCATGCCTGGTGGAAATCCAGTGGCTCTTTAATGAGACAGATTGCAGTGCTGACGTCACAACGGATCGGTAATCTTTCGAGGGCGAGTCGAATAGGACAGGACGGAAGAAACAGGCAGAATGAAAATGGCAGAAAGGAGAGAGGAAGGGAATAGAAGGGAATGAAATGTAAACAAAGTAAGCGAGAATGAGGATAGGAAAGGACAAATCAGCAAGGAAGAAACTAAGAAAAACGGAGGACAGGAAGAAATTAAGGAAGACAGAAATACGCGAATAAACAAGGAAAAATTATAAACGGAGAAAGATTGAAACAAAGGTGAGAATGGAGATGAAGAAAAATAAAGTGCCAAGGAAGTAAAGGGACAGAGTAGGAAGAAAACGAATCGAATACATAATTCGTTTTCCCATGCACCGAGTTTGTCCGTTCACCCCCTTATAATTTCATAACGAACTATACTGATGCTCGCAGACAAAGTTATGACGGCGACCCAGCTGTGAGAGCATTCCTGCGAGTAATGTCGAGATGAGCTTCGATTAAAACGTATTTTCCACCGGTTCGTGTAGTTCAGTTGTCGAATTTGCCAACTCCGTGACCAATTCCACGCCGCACACAGGTAAACTCTGTCAGACACACGGTATTTCTTCTCTTCCGGCAGTGACATGGAATCAACCAGTTTTCATCACGCTGAAAATAGCTAGCATCTGTTGCCAGGCACCACGAGCGTCATTCTGAATATTAGATTGAAATGTGACAGGTTTAGAGCAGAAAATTGCCATCAATATGGAGGGTGTGCAAATATTGTCATTAAGGGCGAATTTTACAACGCACTTCACTCCTAGTAACGTTGATTTCCAAACATATCTTCAAACCGATTCCGTTTATTTTGAGCTTATTATATTAGCGTCGCTGTCAGAAGTTCAGACTGTACAGTATCGAAAGATAGATTGATGAAATGGAAAGGATATGGAAGGAAACGGCCGGTGTCTAATTAAATGTTTTATTTCGACATTTGCCTGAAGAGATATAAGAAAACCACGACAAATTCTTATCCAGTTTCGTGGGACGAGATTTGAACGTTGGACCTTCCAGACACGAAGCAGAAGTCTCGAGAATTCGCTCTGTCTGAGACAAATGTTTAAAAGCAATGTTGATAAACGGTTATTAATATGTATTAGTGAGCATCAGTGTTATATGGTACAGCCGCTGGTCCATACGCTTAGCTGAACACATGAAGTTTCTGTGAAGTTGATTGAATAGACTTAAGTAAGACGTTTTAATTACTATAGTGAGTAAAGGATGTAGCCTTGTGTTCTGCGGTCTGCTGCTTCGAAGACTTCTTTGAGTCTAACCTCGGTACTAAACCCTCAAGGCCATACTGAAGCCAAGCCAAAGTTGTAAGCGAAGTCTTAAGACGATCAGACACTACAGAACTGACGCTGTTGTCCGAGGAACTGAGGGGAGTCTTCTCAGCTTCCTTCTCCAGCCCTCTGCGTTTCGAATCTCCATTACGCTCTCGAGCTCTCCTGGTAAAAAGTTAATAACAAAATTCCAAGAGAGATATCTCACACGTGAACCACTAGAAAAGACCTTCACTGGTGGGTCGCAGAAATTATAAAAACATTAACACATTTTCGCAAGTTTAAACTTGTAATTTGAGTGGTATGTACTTTCAAGGCATTAATGTTATAATGACACAAACCGCTACGAAAATGTCATAGAGACTGGCAAATATAAAAAAGAAAGTTGATTTTATTATTTTCAAGGACCGATATTTGACTCGTATCGGGAAAATCTTGTACTGCCTGGCAGTGAGTGATGTAGTTTCTGCTCAGAACTGACAGTTGCGTTCCAATTTGTCGGTAAACGCGCTGTAATTTATTGCGTTAATAACAATACATAATGTAATAATTCTGAAATATTGATAAAAAATTGGATTATGTGAGGAAAGAATTTTTATAATGTGAACGTAATCGTTATAATTCTACGAACTGTGAACTGAACCCATATTTGGTGCACTGCATGTCTTTTCTTGAGAATTTCATGATCACATTTCCCAGAAGAAAATATAAGATTTGACGTGGAGTGTGCCGTGAGCAGTATAGTTGTTGTATATTATCAGCAGGCATAATGTTATGTAGGTCCTATTGGGACGACGCTGTGGCGTCTTTGATGACATGACAAGGCTACGTAGAAAAGCGAACAATGGAAGTGCAACAGAATGGTTTGCGATCTGAATATGTCAAGATGAACTTCGAAATCGCCTCTGGCTATGATGACTGTATTTATAGAACTGAAGCATAGCAACGCTTCCATGAAAGATGGACTAGACTGTGGTCGAAGACACTTATTTAGTTTGATGACGCGAGGATGAAGTATCTCTGGTCACGTAGGAGGATAGTCAGACGTCCATATTCATATGTGGAATAGAAAGTGAACCAAATTTTTGCATTAACGTCCTAACGCATTTCTGTTGTACCCACTTTATCAAAAACCTGTTTCATGGCAGGGTAAGCTGGTTTCCTTTGTACCTTAGTCACATTTTTTAGAGTACATTTCTTCTTATTCTTTTTCTACCTTCTTATTTTTATGTTCAACGAACTCTTCTCTCTCGTCTTGTCTGTCAACTCCCTTCAACATCTTCCCTTTACTTCTCGCAAGATATTTTACTCGCTGCCTTACACAACAAACGTTTCCCCTTTTATATATAGCACCTTCTTCATCCCCGTGGCATCAAATTCAAATTTCTACATTCGAAACACAGCTTTCCCACTCGTTCTAGATCGACTTCTTTGCTTTCCGCCTTCAGGTACGGCGCCCAAATCTGAACGTGATCCTTCATCGTGTCTCCAGACATAGAGATTTCTACTCCCCCCCCTGTCCTTTTACTCCGTAAGGTCCCAGCATCGTTTTCACAAATATCCGAGGAAAAACTGTTTTATTCCAGGGCACTGAAACAAGGTTATGTGTCAGTTGCTGAACCGATTGATTGATTGATTGATTGATTGGCGAGCGTAAAGTTGACTCAACTGCATTGCTTGTTCATTACGTTATACACATCAGTGAATGGATTATATGAAGATTTCTGTCTTCTGGGTTGTTGCGCTGTGTAGTCTGGTCGATGTTCACCAACGTTTCAGAGTTCTTTACTGCCTTCATCATCAGGGCGATGGAGTTTGTAAGCATATCTGAAACATCTGTATTCTGCTACTTTCTGGCAGAAAGTCGTCTTCATATTTAAAACCCATCTTTGTGGGTCCGATTATTAGTTACATCGATTATAACATCAGTGAAGAGCGTAAATGTTAGAATGTAATTTATTATTCCATTAGGGGAACATGCCTTTAAAGTTTTCATATTTACAATGTTTTGTAAAATATTTGTATTGCAAAAGTCCTTCAGGAAAGTTCCCCTTATGTTAACCTTTGTCTTGTCTTAATTTCTTGCGTATGCGTTGAAGAATTACGTTTTTTGTGTATAACGTTCTCTACTCTGAAACATCTATCATGGGTTGCTGCAGACTTAATACTGCTATTATACTGACTAGTTTGCTGGTAAAAGAATAGCTTTAAGTTCTTCCAGTAAATATTGCAGACGTAACTTTTGCACATGTAACACGTGATTACGTTTAACATTACCTCATTTACCTTAACAATTCGCAGGGGTATTAACTGTGTGTCCACTGCACAGTGTGTACTCAGCTCGGACAAGAATGTTTTGCCCGGTCGTTGCATAATTATTTCCATTTCTCCAAAGAAAATCTATGAAATTTCATTTAATGTACTTTAAAAAAGATCTAACGATTTGAGACTTCATTAAAACGGCTAGTGTAGCTTCCACCTAACAAGGTCTCACGTACGTCTTGTTTACGCGTGTTATTGATGACGGAACATTGAAAGATAACAAGTTGAGGGTTTTCCGTTGAAATTTTATTCGGTGTATTACTAAACTCGGTTAATTAGTGTCCGTAATATTGATGTCTGTAGTTAAATTATGGATACAAAGAGAGAAAAAGTGACTAACGACAAATTACAATTCTTACTAGCTTTCAGTTCATTAATAACATGTTACCATACAAATTTCATATGCCAGTTTTTTTTCCGTTCGAGATGTTTCGTAAGCAAAATTCAGCGGCCATTTCTCACCCAAGTCTCTCCTGATTTCGATGCTAATCACTGCTCGAGAGTGAACACACGACTTCTGCGCAACCGGCGTGAGCAGCGGCCTGGAAACCAGGGTCACTGACGTTGACTTGAGTATCACGAAAAAGGTTGTGATAACGTTACATGCGCCGAGGACCTACTTATTTCGTTTTTATTTTCCCCTTAGATCGCGATTGGTTCTTCGTTGCATTTTAAAGACAACATTCTGTAGAAGCGGGCGTACTCAGGTTCACTGCTAGTCTTAATAGTGAAAATTAAGCTGTGTGTATCGTCCTGTGCGGAGTCGGCTATTTTCTGCCATGCCCGGAATTGCATTGCGATAAAGTGAAACAGTGAATGACCAAGTCTCACTAGCTTCATTCCAACGTTAAATTGGGTCTTAATTAGGTTTTGAGGATTAGTTTTGCAGCCTCATCCCACAGGTGTCTGCAGCCCGTGTCGGTTGTGGTTCTGGAACTGTGGACTAAGGTTCCCTGGCCATTCGAGGTCTTATGTTATTGTAAGCCTGGGACAAGCACAGAAGAGCTTTACGAAATCTCATGACAAGTAGACTTGTATAGAGTTTTCCCGAAGGCTGCACATAGTTAATATGAGATATATCTGTTAGTTTTCTCGTACGGACAATGTTGATTTATTTGTAGTTTTTTTATAATATTTAAGTAATGCTGCAGTTGTCTCCTTTGTGTTTTTATGTACATTGAAGTAATAAATAGTTTTTCATAGCTAGTAGGATACTAGGAAATACATTATGGCCTATAATAAAGTATAAAAAGCTTGGATACTAGAAAAAAAATGCGGAAAGATGGAGAATGGATTAAGATGACGCAGGTTAAGTGTCCTATGGGCTGATATTTTATACGTAGAGTAAACATTCTTATCCGATAAAGCCATATCAGTTAGCTATCAGTTTGTCTTGAAATAAATAGTTTTAAAGTTAGTACTATTTATGCTTTTTGCTTCTCAGTTTTTTGTAATATTATAAGCAAATGTTTAAATTACAATAACAAACTTGTTGGACATTATCCCTGTCGATTGGGGCCCAGAAGAATAGTTTCTTTCCTGAGAATAGAGATTGATTTGAATCTCGGAGATGTCGCTTTAATTAAGATTATAACGATAGGTAATATCCAGCAAGATTGTTCTAATAATAAAGATAGTTGCATTCCTGAGAGGTGGGTCTAAAATGGGTGGATTATAAAAAATATACAAAATAATAAGTTATTCACAACATTTATTTCCAATAAATATAACAGTGTGTATAAACAAGTAGGAAAGCAAAGATTTGGCCTGTGGGGCGTATCGATTGATGGTGGCGCCACTGATCTTGTAGTGCCCTCGAAGTTCTCTACTGATCCACAAACCCACACTGGCGAGGCGCTCGTCAAATGTTTAAGCCAACAGGCAGAAGAACACAGCGTTCATTTCACACCACAGCGTCAGGTGCGCTGCATTCATTTTATATAACTTCTACACCCAAAAGTCTTGCTTGCTCCTTCAGGGTTATAAAACCCAGCCACCTTGTCCGGCTTAAATAATGGAGTTCCTTAATTGATCAGTTGAATTATTAATGAAAAATTTCGCCGAAATACGATCTCTTAAAGTGCATCAGTATGACGAAAAAGTAATTGATAGTATTCATTCAGACACACGTGACAGTAGTTTTCATTCTGTGGCACGCAACACTTGCCAAGAATCGAGGATTACGTGGACAAAATTAATTACGAACATGGCTGTCGTCTGAGTTTTTGACTCTTGAGAAGTTAACCGACGTTTCAGATGCGCTTGCTACCTCTGTTATCAGGGCGATGAAGGCAGTAGGCACCTAAGTAACGTAGGTAAAGTTCTACCAGGCTACACGGCGTTCCAACCCAGATGACAGCCATTTTCATATTCGCTGCCATGAGAACCTCAGGTTGTAAAAATTTAAGTTTATTAATTTTTAAATGTACCACTGTAAATTTTCTTAAGCAAGTAATAGAAAAATTAAGGCCAGCACTCGGTTCTGTTACGTTACGTTACATTACACAAACTTCTGTACTGTTGCCAAGCTGTGTACACTAACTCGTTGGCTCCCAAGCAATTTTGGTCAGACATAAATTTCTTTTCGTGACCCACAGGTGACGTTTACCCTCAGTGCCCTTACTGTATGGGCCGCGTGACCCTTCGGTGGCTCTCACAAAGCTGAGCGACTTGCCTGTCTCAGCTGTGGCGTTAGAAAGACATTATTTCACTCCATGAAGACTGTGCATCCGCACAAAGATATAGTCCAGTGACCCACCGGTAACTCTCGCGGTACTAAAATATATTCTTACGTGATTCATCCATCAGTGGCCTTTATAGGAGCCAACATGTCAAACAGGAAGGTGCTTCATTAAAGATATGCAATATCAGTAATTGTTAGCAATTTATTTATGTTTGGAATCTGTATTACGTAATTTCGAATTCGATTATATTTTGAAACGCAGTATTTATTTCCACCGGACACTGAATCATCGGTAGCAATTCATCTGTTTTAAACGCGTCTTCATTGATTTACTGGCGTTGTCATATCAGGAATAGAGAGATTATATGCAAATAGATAAATTGGTTTTACCGGTTACATTAGGCGGGATAACATACACGATTAATGTCTTCTACAGTTACTTGTGCTCGTATATGTGACTCTGTTATTCCATTTATATTTTAAACGATTCCAAAACTCTTAAAATATCTAATTCATGAGGCTTCTTTGTTTTGCTTGGTATAACGCAGTAGTTATCGTTTGGACGCGTTAAATACTTTTACTGTGAAATATATTATTATTATCTGCCGGATATTTCTCCGGCATGTTCCTTCCTAAAAGTGTTTGTAGTGTTTACCTAGAGTCACGTTTTGCCTGACACCGTCGAATAATATGAATGATGGGTCTGAGGAAAACCTGAAATCTATTTTTCTCTTCAAAATATCCTTCTCGGGTTCGTCCCATTTTGTATTTAAATTTTAAAGAAAAGTAGGAGAGTTGTTCTGCTGATATTTCTTTAACAGTACAGTGCAGTTTCCAAAATTTGGGAAGAATTATAGGCCCAAGTTTGTGGTATCATAATGTTTGCTTGTGTCGCGCAGCTGCCTGGATTTCGTCTCAGAAAATGACTGAAGAATCTGATCACTTCTCATAAAATTAGGTATGACCATCTTACCAGGCATCCTACCGATACCAACATGGCCGTTATTCGAAGTCTCTGCCTGACAGTAATTGCCATTAGATGTAGGGTAATTAATTAAATTCTAGCACCGTGTAAACGCACATTATATTTTATAAATTTAAAATAGTAAGAATCCATACCGTGTCAGGCACTATTGTAAATTGCCAGTAATGTGATGTTTACAATTCATGCAGTTCTCTGTACAGAGATGGAAACATTTGACGAAGAATACGTGTAATACTTTCTTCTGAAACTTGGTTCAGTTGTATCCATATAAAGTAGGCTCAGTTCTTTGTAGTTTTATTATTGTTATATTTATATTGACCGTCCCAGCCGCATGAAATACAAAGCTACTCCTATATGAACAGAGAGAGCATTCTTTTCACAACAGATAAACTACAAACATCATGTATCAGTCGTTATTCGTTCCATACTTATGGGCTGCAGAAATTAGGCTAACAGCCGGGCGTGCACTGCACTGACTTATACGGCTAGCGACTTTTAAATGCCCTCGAGCGTTACCAGATTATACGGACTTACACGCCTAAGGGTTAATTTCTGTAAACATGACCCTCAGAATACTTTTAAGTCGTCCTCGATAATTCATAAGCTGTCTCTGCCCACTTGGTTCAAATACTTATTTGTCCTTCCTTCCGTTGAGAGGCTAACAGTAGGACTTGCCATTTACTCATCGTGTCTTATCACTTACGACAGTTATGTACTTGGTGAATTAATTACATCATTCACTGCTCCTCTGCCGTGCGTCTATCCGTCCGTCAGTCCGTCAAGCTGTCTCCCACAAAGCTGCTGTATCTTCACGGGTTAACCGAATGCCTTTGTTTCAGTACTCTGAGGCCGTCAACCGCTTACACAAACATTTGCCTTGCAGTCACCACAATAACTTCCCCATACCAATTCCAGAATTCACGAAACTTTACACTGATGGAACTTTCCTATCTGCAATGTGAATATAAGTGAACTTGTGATTTGGTACTTGTCTTGACGAAAAGTAAAAGACTTAAGATTCATGTGTGACAATTTTAAGTTATTTCTACGCGGAACACTTCGTTGGGCGGTCCATTCAAGGTTTTTGGGTCATAACGTGTGAACTTGTAGTTAGGTACCTCCATTTTGATAATTCGACTCTGTTCACGCTGTAATAAAACCCAAACATATTCATATTTAATTATCATCTTCACTCAGTGGTAATTATCAGTCTTGCGTAAATGTATTCTGAATGCTTGTTTGACCCACATATCTGTATCGGACTTCACGGACTGCTTCCTCCAGCTCTGTGTTCACAGACCACACTTCCGTTTGATCGTATGGTAATTCAGAATCATTAGTAGAAGCAATGTTTTACTAAGAATTTGTTTTAATGTAATGAACACTATAACACAGGCCTTGGCTACTTGATACTTTGCAAAATAACGAGTGTAATTGCATTTTAATGATTTTCAGACTGCTTAACTTTTGAAGATTTCTGTCTTCTGGGTTGTTGTGCTGTGTAGTCTGGTAGATGTTTACCAACGTTTCAGAGGTCATACTGCCTCCATCATCAGGGCGATGAGTATGAAGATTTCTGTCTTCTGGGTTGTTGCGCTGTGTAGTCTGGTCGATGTTACCAACGTTTCAGAGGTCATACTGCCTCCGTCATCAGAGTATGAAGATTTCTGTCTTCTGGGTTGTTACGCTGTGTAGTCTGGTTGATGTTAACCAACGTTTCAGAGGTCATACTGCCTCCGTCATCAGGGCGATGAGTATGAAGATTTCTGTCTTCTGGGTTGTTGCACTGTGTAGTCTGGTCGATGTTTACCAACGTTTCAGAGGTCATACTGCCTCCGTCATCAGAGTATGAAGATTTATGTCTTCTGGGTTGTTGCGCTGTGTAGTCTGGTAGATGTTACCAACGTTTCAGAGGTCATACTGCCTCCATCATCAGGGCGATTCATCATCAGAAATCTTCATACTCACCGCTGTGAAAACCTCAAATCATACATGCTTAACTTTTTTCTATCAAAGTCTGATTCATATTTTTGCGTGGTGTCTCAAACCAGTCAAATTAAAACTAAGGTTCTTTCCAGATAATGGAGGCAGTACGTAGCTCTTAAACGTCCGTCGACTTTTTCGAGACTGCCCAGTATCCCAGAAGTTATGGAAAGTGTCGAAACAAACTAGTCTCGTGATGTCTTGAATGTATTAAGCTATGTTAGTTTCTCAGATATAATTCGATGAGATTTTGGGAATGAAACTTTTCAGACTGCCCTTTATAGAGGATGAAAAGGCCATGGCCGAACTCGACGTTCAGGCCTACCCTGATCTGTCGTTTAATATTTCTCTCTCTCTCGTGCAATATATCCTTTCCATAGACAATCTTTTACACGACACTGAATGGAAAATGGGATACAGCACTGCAGATACTAGAATTTACACTCCCTGCTTGCCAATATAGAAAGGTAACGTATATCAGTTGAGTACACACTGGAAGTAGGATATTGGCAGCCAAAGCGAACGAGAATGGTGTGGGAAAGGGTAGTACCGTTCTACTTGCTTGTTCCAACCTGTGTTTGGAAACTTTACCGCTCTACGTCTGGCGTCGAGATTAGAAATTCAGCAAGGAACAGTTGAAATCTCTCCGTACTTGTAAATCATGGCTATTGGAGTGGGGTCGAGGAGTGTCTGTTACGACGACAATGAGACGGTTTTAAACAAGCATTTGTGATGTTGCACAAGAGTGGAATATGGTTTGTTAAACACGCCTGAAATTCCAGACTTAAAAATATAGGCTTACAGTGAAATAAATACGCAAGGACGAGATTTCTTTCCGTATTTGCTGAATAGTCTACATTCATTTTAAACACTCGCGTCTTTAGTGACGCCACCGTCTTATCACATGTTTAACAAGAATTCCGTAAATGAGTTTTTTCGTGGGTTTTCCCAGTCCCCCACTCGTTTATACACAGAACGTTGCCTTGATTGGAAATAACGTTTACGCCCTACAAACTAATGTTCAGAAAAAGCAAGGCAAACACAAATAGTCAGGCTCCTGACAGTGGCCAATTCAATGCACCACCAAACCGCTGCTCTGAAAATATTTTTTTTGTAAGAATTTTGCAATTACGAGGTACTATACGCCACTGTACCTTGTCAGTAAGTATGCCAGTGTTTTTCATAATAGCCTCTTGCTTCTTATGCTCTGAACCCAGTAGGCCATTTCGTTGTACTGTTTAATGTTAAATCTGATTTACGTAGGTTTATAAAAACGTGGAATAAATATTATAGTAGTTGCGTTTTCATAATAGCAGTTACTTCCGGTAGGAATCTCCTGGGCACGATAAAGGCGTGTTAATTCCTTCGACACACGCCAAGCACCTGACATCAAGTAATTTATTGGCGAATAACACAAACGCCTGTTTCAGGCCATAATTTCAAACATACGAGGTGCGATCGGAAAGTTTCAAGACTGTGTCAATAGAGGGCGAACCGGATGTAGTACGAGCTTCTGCCGGTAGGGGGTGCGGCCTACATTCATAGTGAATCAGTGTGCCAGCCGGCATCATCGAATTAGCATTTGTTTCTTAGTTACGGGCGTTTTGGTAGTGCATTACACCGACCCTCCTGCGATTTCGGAATGGCGTGTGCATCAAATTTTGCCAAAGACTCGCCAAAACGGCTACGGAAACCTATGAAATGCTAAAGCAAGCATTTGGGGAGTCCGCAATGGGTCGTGCACAAACCTTTGTGTGGAATTCACCTTTTAAAAATGGCCGAACCTCTGTCGATGATGACGAGCGTTCTGGACGACCATCTTCGAGCACAACGCCCGAAAATATTACGAAGATTCGGCAGGCCATTCACGAAGATCTACGTCGTACCATCAACGACTTGTGCGACTTTGTTGGGATAGGCTATGGGACCTGTCAGCTGATTCTAAAGGAAGAACTCCACATGCGACGCATCATGACAACGCGCCAGCGCACACCGCCCTCAAAGTTCGGCAGTTTTTGTCCTCAAACACCATGGCCGTCATCCCGCACCCTCCTTATTCGCCATGTGACTTCTTCCTCTTCCCAAAGATGAAAATTCAGCTAAAGGGAAGGAGATTTGAGACGATAGAAGAGATTCAGGCAGAATCGCAGATGGTGCTTGACAGGCTGACAAAGAAAGGTTTCCAGGGATGCTTCCAGGCTTGGCAGCGGCGCTGGGATCGTTGTGTTCACTCCCAGGGGAACTACTTCGAGGGTGATGGATGAATTTAATACCTGAGATAAGTGTACGGGTTTTTATAGGCGCAGTCTAGAAACTTTCCGATCGCACCTCGTACACATGAAAATAGATCATTTTGGTTTAACAAGGTATCGTGTGTACGAAATTTGTGTGTTTTGTTTTGGAAATGCTGTTTGGTCACATTTTGTCCTGAAGCGAAACCATGATGTAAATGGGTTTTGTTTTATTTGTGCTCAGATTTCTTAACTGAGTGGGGAAGGTAATAGTCGAAGACTAGGTGTAAAGGAGAAGATTTCAGCGCCATTGGTATTTCACTTTAGTGTATTCTGCAGGGAAAAAGTGAATTATTGTCTTGGAACATTTCCCGCCCTTAATTCAGGTGGGAATATTGTGGGGAGGCTGGCGAGAAGTTTTTAATTTACTAGTAGCAGCTTCATGTAATATCTAAGTTCAGTTGGTTGATTGTTCCAGGCGGCCAGCAAAGCTAGTTTTGTTTTGCCAAACTAAATTTACATTTAGTTTAATTTATAAACTTTTCATGACTAAAATAAGGAACGCTTTCACCACAGGTGCGAGCTATAATTTTGGAAACCTGCATTACACGCGTACAGTAGCAACACGGTGAGCAATCTCAGTATTTTGTAACGTTCTGAATCAATAGAATTCAAGAAATCGGTTATTTCTTCCTGTTTTTATTAGTTCAGACCTGTGTTTCAGCGGGTACGAACGTCGAAGAGAACATTCTGTTTGAGACGTAACACGGAAGACTGCTGGTACGAAGAGTTCTCAGTAGTGGTGCTAGATCGAAAAATATAATTTTAAATAAAGATTTTTATTTTCGCGACATTAATGTGCTACAAGGATTAGTGTAGTTTGGTGGACGCACGTAACAGATTGCCAAACCTTAATCAGAATGAGCTTTTTTAATGTTCCCTGCATTGGCTTTAAAGTTCGGTCTCTGATTATTCAGGCCTGATCTCCTGCTTATTTAGTGGTTCTGACCAGGCTTCTTGTATTTTGTAGAGCAGAGGACAAAAAGAGACTCTGATAACGCTAGGGTTAGTGTGTTAATCGATTTACTGGGACGTAATTGAATTTAGCTTCGTTGCATCTTACGAGGAATACAATTTACGTATCAAGTCTTCGACCACCTACCGCATATTTCAGATGCCACCGATATAACGCGATTAGATGTAATGAAATTCCTAAGGTTACACTCTGCGTAGAAACACGCATTAACGTTTTTGTGTGAACTAACAGTAAACAATACTTAAAATTGATTCTAGCCTAAAGTTTGATACATTAATTATGCTGTAAAGCGATAGTTTGAAATATGTGTATCTACAAGACCGACATTACCATACTGAGAATATTCAAATGTATCCTTATAACCGAAAACGTTTGACAAGTTTTACAAGCTGTCATAAAAAGGCGTATTTTATGAATTTTGTACGAAGAGGGATTAGAATTTATTGTAATTATTTCTAAAACGACAACACTGAAAGATTAATTGCATTAGTGTCTTCGTATTAAACATTCTTCTATCACTCCACTGTGTATTGACGCACACCTAACAATAATCCGCCAAATCACACTTTTTGTTTTGATAACCCAAATAATAGTTATGAGGGGACAACGAAACTGTTACATTGTTCAGGCTAAAGTATGTAATTGATTTTGAGACTTGGGGTTCTCACTCCGGCAAATATGAAGGTTGTCACCGTCCTGATAATGGAGGCAGCAGGCACCTCAGAAACAAGCGGTAAACTTATACTAAGCTATGCCGCATAACAACCTACTCCCTGACTAGAAGAATAAGATACGTTTAGAGGAGTATACACAATATGAGAATTCTCTACTCTTTCCTCTGTTTTAAGTCCTCATTTCTCCCTTAATACTCTGTCTTGCAACAATTAATTTTTTTCTCTTAATGCTGAGAGACAAAATTTTGACGTCAATATGAATTGAAATCACATAAAATCTATTGTTACGTTTTAATTTTCAGACAGTAAATGAAGATTTTCTCATCAAATGATAGCGAATGTTCACTAAATGTTATAAGCGTTGCCAAGATAATTATTTTAAAGTATTTTTATTTTCCCGTCATTTTTGATAGAAATATTTTACTTTTTCTTAAGACTCTTGGTAGCGTGTATGTCGTGCCGAAATTAAAACCATTGTTAGTATATGAATAATAACAATAACGACAGTAATATGCAAGATCCCCCTCAAAATTAACCTTTAAGAGGCACGGAATAACATTAGAAATTTTCTAATATGTTATCCCACCCTTGTTTGTATTTTTACTACGGATGTTACAAGATTAATAATGTTTTTGAACTGCCTGTCCAATATTGTGTTGGAATTGTGTGTTAAAAGTTATCGTGGGACTCTTAATGATCCGTCACTTGGGCGTCTCGGTCTGGAACCCGCGCCTTCCGACCGAATTCTAGTCGTCTCTGTTAAGATTTCTTGACTCGAGGGATTCGTATGCAACAAGAAAGTGTCATTAAGTTTACGGCACCTGAAAGTCTTCTCAAGGACGTGGTTTATTCTTGGAAAGAAAGGGAAAGGGGGTAAGGAGGCATTTTTCTTTTTAGTCATAATATTACTGCGGTGGGGACCGACATTTAGCAAGGAATGTACAGAATCCCCTTCCATACTCTGGTTCCATGAATCATGGCTGTGGATGCAGCAAAACGGCCTTAAGGGGATCCACGGGGGTGGGGTGGGGGTTAAGCCGAGATCTGAAGATGGATGGACCATGACAGTAAGAAAGGACAACTGCAGTGCCAACTACGTAATGTTTTCTTCGGATGGAATGTGAACTAATTTCCTGCCGTCAACGTTATCAACGACGTAGGCATTTGGTTTCATTAAACATTATCCGCTCTTTATTTAAAGATCCTAAAATACTTTGTTTCTGAAAGCTGTATCTTCTTGGTCCAGTTTTAATGTGTTATAATGTTTTACGTTTATTAATATTTAAATATCGCACATCACCGTCTTTTGAGATGTTGTTCCATATAGTCTGGTAGACGTTTACCGACGTTTCAGAGGTGTTTACTGCCTCTGTTATCAAAGCGATGAGGCTTATTTGTGACAATAAGAGAGAAACATAATCTATATACTAGCATTTTGACCAGTTGGATTTCTGAATTATTTTCTTTAAGATAATAAAAGATTTGTTACAAATCAGTTACAGTAGAAGACACGCCTCGACTTTCCTTTCACCACTGCAAACATTTGGACATTGAAACTCGTCCGTGTGTATTGGCCTTTTCCCTACTTCAAGATAATGCGTCAGTACTGAATTACCGTTATTGAAATTTCATAGCTAATATTCTGTACGTACATCTTTTTGGAAGATAATAGATCATAGGCGCAGGCAGAATCAATCATGTTTGTTTTTATTGTCAAAATACGCATATTATAAAAATCGTAAGAGACAAGAACCTGATTTTTATTTCTATGCTATTTCATTTATGTTAAAAGAATCCGAATTTTAATGGTAATATGTGTGCGGAAATAATATTCTGTTTTTGGTTCGAGAGCCACAAAGGGTTTGCACGGTTTCCACTATTAAAACACACTACAGCTCAAGGCAGAAGCACTTGTTTCAACAAATTGCGGTTAGCGTGACCATCTTTAATGTTGTTCAGTACGGAACGTCTAACGAGAAGCCTCAGCAATGTTCAATTGTGGCGAGAGGGTGGAGGGAATTTGTACTCCGGCCCTTTAATTATGCAAAGGAATAATTCCTTGAAGCAGATGCACATTAATACTGAATTACCGTGAATTTGTTGTCTCTTTGAGGATTCCATTCATGTGACGTTAGCCATAATGTTCCTAGATAATGGAGCTTAAGGTTTAATACTTGCATTTTGTTGTTAAGATAAGGAAGAAATTATATTTAAATGTGCTGTGGAGAAATTCTGTATACAAAGGAACTGCAGCTACAGAAAAATCAGTTTTGAAATATGCAGTAGTTATTTAAATGATTCTGCAAGGATTTGAATTCAGGAAGACGATTTGCACTGTTTGAAAAGGACCTTTGACAACTTTGAAAATACGAGGATAAAAGGGCATGCTCTTTTGAAAATTATCATAGATCTATACTAATGTTTAGTAATGAAGCGAACAAGAACATTTCATTTGTGAAGTTACAATGATTAATACTGGAAAATATACTATTATGAAATTTATTCATGGCGGTGAAAAAGTGATTTCGTGGTCTTCTCCGTTATGACATCGTGTTGTTTTAAAAGACATTCCTACCCTGAAGTCGGCAGACATAGATTACCTCTGCACAGTGACAAACAGTACAAAAGTATATGGCTTGATAACACATAATACCACAAGGTATTATTGCATATTATTTTAATATTTTGCCGAAAGTATCACGTAAGATGAATTTAGATTTGATGTAGCCTTTTAAATGTGTCAGAGATGATATTCTGAAACACGCAAGTTTAACTGATTTTCAAGTTTTTACGGTGATTTATGGTTGATGTTGATTTTAAACTAGTGTACTTGCACGATGTGGAAGAGGGCTGTATTATCGACGTTTCAGAACAACATTCTGCTTCATTGATTAGAACTTACGATGGAGGCAGTATACTCAGAAACGTCGGCATCACAGGTCAAGTCTGCACGGTGTAGGCACACAACACAAAATCAATCTTAAAATTAAACCAGACTTTGTTCTGAACAATAAAGTTAAGTTTTTGTTTTTGTTTTCATTTAAGATATTACATACATGTTTCTTTCACGATAAAGTTGTTATTGAGCTACAGAAACTTGTTAATGTGTTTTGATAATTAAAAAATTGTTGCGTTTAAAAACTGTAGCATTTTTATAATAAATTTGTAACGGAAAACTGTTGAAGATTGATTTTGATAAGTCAATTAAATTTGCTGTTTTAGAACTGAGGGTGCTATTTCGTATAGTGTAATGCGTTTCAGCTTATATGTTCTAACGTAATATCTCTAAAAGAGGTAAGAAATGACAAACTTTGAATGGTTATAAAACTTTGTAGCGAAGTTTTAGTCCCTTATCCGAGCGGACTATTCATGCATCAGAAGACACTACCATGAAAGATGCTTTACCCTCATAAGATGATCTTTAAACATTTTCACGTCAGACATTACCTAGCTACCCGTCCCTTATCCAAAGTTCTGCCCTCCAGAGAAAATCGACAATGAAAGCAGGAGTCCATTATTGTAGTTGAATTTCTTGGGATCATTTACCACAGAATTAAGTCCCTGTTGATTAAACGCAGTAGAACTTTATGTGTTTCCCGGAGTCTGACTGTGTTTTGTGCGTTTGCAACTTTGCCCTCAGAAAAGCTTTGCCCTGAGGTTACTTCATGTTTAAGTCAGATATGAATACAACAGAACCTAAGCTGCAATTCGGCCGTTTCATTGTCGCTGAGTAAGCAGTTTTTCGAATTAGTACTAATGAAATCATGTAACTGGTCCAGATTAAAGTTACGGATCTACAGATCTCTTAATGGGAAAATGAGGTCCCTGCGAAACGGAGATCAAATCTATATGAGGAACCTGGGGCAGGAGATAATGAGATGAGAACGCATTTCGCAGCACACAAGGACATCCCAGGAGCGGGTTCGTAGAGAGGTGACAGTGGTGTACCATACAGAGTCTTATAAATATCGTACAAAGTTTAATTTACTAAAGAAATTGGCATTTACTAATGTGAAACATGAAGGATAATGTTTATCAAGTGCTTCACGTTTAGAGGAATCTGTTCCAATAAAATTTGATGCAAAGGAATATACGACTGTAAGATTTGAGGTTTTCACAGCGGTGAGTATGAAGATTTCTGTCTTCTGGGTTGTCCCCCTGATGACGGAGGCAGTATGACCTCTGAAACGTTGGTAAACATCGACCAGACTACACAGCGCCACAACCCAGAAGACAGGAATCTTCATACGCTGATGACGGAGGCAGTATGACCTCTGAAACGTTGGTACACATCGACCAGACTACACAGCGCAACAACCCAGAAGACAGAAATCTTCAGACTCATCGCCCTGATGACGGAGGCAGTATGACCTCTGAAACGTTGGTAAACATCGACCAGACTACACAGCGCAACAACCCAGAAGACAGAAATCTTCGAATATACGACTCTCATAAATTTAAAGTGAAGAATAAAGTTATGTAATTTTAAAGTGGTAAATAGTGACACGTTTGAGGGGTCATAGAGATCAAACGATGGTTCATGAACTGTCGATGTCAGTCGGTCTGTACATACGCTCACCTCGTCACCTCACCTCTCTACAAATTTAGGACTCGTCTCTCTTTTTGTATGACCTTATATTTATAAAGTCCTGTTTTTATCGCCTTAGAATGTCGACAGTTTTGACTGATCATTGAAAAAAATTGAAACGTTAGTTATTTAAATTGTTGAATAATACTGACCTGTTAAGCTGGGCTTTCGCCGAATGCAAGTGATTATTGTCTGTAATAACTATTTTTAAGTGTATGCTTAGGTGGAGTTAAGGTAGAAGTTCCAATTCTCTTTAAATCTAGATGTCTTCTAGAGGAGCTGGAAACCTGCTTCAGTTTCCTAGACGTCTTTTCATAGACATTTTGCCCACGAACATTCTGATGATACCCCTTCATGGTGGAATGTCATGGAAAGTGAGAGTAAAGAAGGCAATATGAATCTTAGACGGAGCCTGACGCTGTTGCTTCTACAACCTATATCCACGCTGCACAATTCCCTCCCAGCCTGTAGAAGCAGCCACCCACCCATCCACCACTCTTCAACTACTTCTGTGGCCCTGGCTATTCATATACACTTCCACTTCGCTTCCTATTCAAACGTGCTCGAATCTCATTACCGACATCTGCCGGAGGCTGTTCGAAGCGCGGAAGACCAACACCAAATGTCACTTTCCTGATCTATAGTACTTGGAAACATGTATGAATCCCCGCGGTGATTTATCACCATCTTTTTTTTTTTTTGGCTTAAAGGGGACACGAGAAATACAGCCATTACTCCAGGCTATACTAAAGCAATAACTTATATCTGATTCACAGAAATTCTGCAAGTAATATCACGTTGAATAAATTTTAACTTTCTATGGGAAGTTTACGATTCGTATACTGGAGTTTATCACACAGTTTAAAAAGACGATGCGTATAGAATATATGAAGAATGCACTTAATCTAGCATCTACGATTAGAGTATCTTCCTGGAAAGGGGAAGGCAATTTTGACAAATAAAATGTTCTTTAAATTATCGCTAGGAATATAAGGCAGTAGATAACGACCAAAGTTAACAATTGCCACAAACGTTCAAGGGAAACGTTATTTATTCGTTGCCGTAAAGAAGATGCTCATCGTTATATCAGGTTACGTCTCCGTATTTCACATCCTGCAACATGGCGCCTTGGCTCTGTGCCGCGCCTTACGCCAGCGATTAGACTTCACGCGTCTCAGATTTGTCGGAGAAGTTGCCGCACCGTCATGGCGAACAGAGAAAGTTTATGGGATTTGCATGTGGGTATACGTACACATTTCGGTTAAACTTACTCTCTCCATCGTCAGATCTGAAGATGGAGAAAGCATGCTTCTCGAAACCTTTGTATTCACATACCATTCTACTTGGTCTCACAACGTACGAATAATTGAGAGTAGAGAATTATTTATGCCTCCATATACGTCTCTGTTTCGAAAAAATAATTGTAGAGAGGAATGTAACACGTTTTATGTCCAATGCACGTTTTCCATGAGTTATTGTTCTCGAGATAATTTAATAAAAGGGATTGTTACGCTGTTGCGTTATAACTCGACAACCCTGACTCTGATCCACTTTATTTTGGAGATCCTTTCAGTATTAGTGTAAACTTCGTATATGCTAATGGCTGAGAAAGCTTACACATTCTAAGCATTACGTAGTTTAAAGATTGAAACAGATTCGAACAGAACTATATACGTCCTGCAGGAATTATTTATATATATATATATATATATATATATATATATATATATATCCACATCTCTAAGGGTGTCAATCAGCCAGTAAGCTCACGTGGGTGTATAGATTGCATAAGAAGGTAAGAGGTGTTAAAATGAATCTCTGAGGTGTAACATGATTGTACTCAAGTTCAGAGGTCGAGTCGTTAAAGCGCATTATTTTAAGGCACATCTGTAAATGCTTCAGTAAAATCGTGATGTATTGAATAACTATCCACAGTACATAGTGTAGCTGGATCACGCAAATAGTAATGTGATTTGCAAGTTCATTTTTGTTGGACCGATCTTGTGACTTCCATACGATCTTGACCTATACGTGGCCTCATTTTGACATGAGTATGGTCAGCCAGGTATTTACGGTTTCGCAGAAATAAGCGTGAAAAGACATGAACTTCAGAATTTTAAAGACCTGTATCTGGCAAACTATTGGGCCGATCTTATTGTGACTTCCATATGGCCTTGAACTATACGTGGTCTCATTCTCACATGAGTATCGTCAATCAGATATTTACCGTTTGGCAGAAATAAGCTTGGAAATATATGACCTTGAGAAATGTAAAGACATTTATCTGGCAAACTATTGGGCCGATCTTGTCGTGACTTGCATATGACCTTGACCTATATGTGGCCTCATTTTGACATGAGTATGGTCAACCAGGTATTTACGGTTTGGCAGAAATAAGCTGGAAAATTATGACCTTAAGTATTTTTAAGACCTCTGTCTGGCACATAACCTAACCTAACCTAACAAAATCCGACCTGACCTAAACTAAAATAATCTAAACTAATCTAATTTGACCGAAACCACTCTAACCTAACCTAACCGAACCTAATCTAAACTAACCTAACCTAACCTAATCTAATCTAATCTAACCTAACCTAAACTAACCTAACCTAACCTAACCCAATCCAACCTAGTGTTTCCATTGCGATTTCTTCTTCTACATAATTTCTCTTTAGGGTGAAAATATAAATAAGAGATAAAGACGAATCGTGTGTTTAAGAGTTTTGTTGAGAAAATTTTCTTTCTAGGGCGTAAAATTACTGCTGCTATGCCGAATGGCAATAAGAGAGTCTGTAAATCATTGGTATTTACAATTTCAAACAACAAATTTCTGATTCCAATAAGATACAATCCTGGGACCGTCTGCACAGAAGTCGAGTGTGCTAACCGGTAAACCCAAATTTAATTATGTTGTTTAATTGATTATAAATTCAGTTATGAAAATATAGCATAATATTAATAGCTTAAGATTTTCAGGTGGTGTAACTAGTTACTCTGATTTTTGGTGGTTAAAATTACATGAAAATCGTAATTAATTTTTAAACTTTCAACAGCCGTGTCGGATCTTTATTTTTCAAATACACGGCCGTAATTTTTACACATTTTTAGTTCATAATTCATATTCTTAAAGCATAAAAGTGTTTGCTGTGTTACACAATTAATATCGAAGTTCGTGTAATTCTGTTTATGGAAAATTCTCAGTATACTTAATTAACTCGGATTACTATTTAATGAAAATGTCAAAATGACGGCTTACATAGAACCGCAAATGTGCCTACCAACACACCACTTTTCCCACAAGAGGAATGTTTTGGCGCACAATTAGGATTGTAGTACATAGGAATTACGGATTCATATGTGAAATAATATTGTTTCATGTCATTTCTCTGAATGAAGCGTTGTACCCAAAGAAAGTACAATGTACTTTTCAAATGATTTTCCCAAAGGTATGAAATCGCCAGGTATCGATTGGATTTCGGAAAGTATATCCAACAGAGGCCAATACAGTACGTTTCGAGATCAACAAGATTATTAATTGATTTTGGAAATATTAATAATTTTCAGAGCATTGATACAATTCTGCTGCTCCTGCTTTCAAGAACAACAATAAAACTGATTAATCCCAATTTAATTATCAGAATGTAAATTTTAACCAGCATTCTTCTGTCAAGGTTAATTGACTAGACAGACTAAGTTATTGGGGTTATAAAATGCACCTGGGAATATAATGCATGTTTTTTGTGTAGGTTTAAACTTGGTTTCCCCTTAAAGGGAAGAACATATTTTAAGGCTGTTCGAGGACAGGGAGTTGGGGAGAATATTTGGATCTGAGATGAATGAAATGGCTGGATGCTAGAGAAAATTGGGTATTGAAGAGCTCCAGAATTTATACACTTTTGTCATTTGCATTCTTCGTCACGTGTTATTAAGACGATCAGATCAAGCAGGATTAGATGGACCGGACATGTAGTTCACATGGGGAGATGAGATGCCTGCAAAATTGTAGTTGAGAAGCCTAAAGGGAAACTTAGGTCTATGTGGGACGATAATATTAAAATATTATGTTTATTAATAATGTTATAGAGAGGCGGACTGTTATAACGTTGTCATTATGAGTTGAATTTTAAATTGTGATCAAATAATGTTTAATATTATATGTTAAAAATATATATCCATAGAGATGTATGAGCAAATGGTAACTTGAACTGAGTAGTCCAAAATTAATATTATGTGATAATGCAATTTTAACTGTTAATTTATGAAAAAATATTTCGGTTCTATACAATTAAATAGATGTAATTTACCGATTAATAAACTACATTGAATTCCTCGATGACAGATGTACATTGCATCGTATGTGTCTGTATTGTATTGGTGATGAATTCAATTGCTGCCCATTTTGTCTCACGGTAGCTGTTATAGGTGGCGGTATTGTTCCCGCAGAAATAGGGTGAGCTATTGATATAGAAGACGTGGTCCCTAACGCAGCCACTTTGATATTATGGAAGGATCCGTGCGCTCTTTGTAACGGAATCCTGAAGACAGGCAGTGGACATGATTTGATGCACTGATTACAAATAATGGGGGTAACCTATCACTCGTCTGACGAAGGAATGATGTGGCGCCTTCACAGACTAATAACTCGTTGCCAGACGATGTAACCAGATACTTTGTACACACAGCTCCCGTTTATATGCTCCTGTTTCCTCAAACGATGAGTAGGTACCACTTGAAATACACACTAGCATCACAAAGAAAATTTAGCTCACTTAAGTGTTGTTTTCTTTGAATTCTTGCATATTATTTTGACGAATTTTAATTAATTCACTGTGCTTTAACGGAATCCATAATCGACCTGGTGATGAAGGCACGAAACATATCTGAAACTTCGGTAAAATGCACTGAAAATCCGATCAGTCGTTCTCAAGTTTTTACACACAGACATAATGGCTGCCAGAGAGGGCTAAGGTAATACGTACATTTTTGACAGGTTTTGTTGCAAAAATTTACCTAAATGTTCCTAAAATTGTAACGAAACAGATTGTGATTCGGATGATAGATACGGTAAGGTCCGTTAAAATGTTAGCCAGTGTCCGCCATTAGACAGCCATCTTCAAACTTGTCATCGTGAGAACCTGAAAACTTACCTAAAATTCTCACGTTTCATATTCATTATAACGTTCTTTAATAAAATTATATTTAAGCTCTGTTCGTTGAACTACGTACAATTACATTTTTGTTTGCTGGCAAAGGTTTTTAGTTTAAAACGGCTGTAGGTCGTCTCTATAGAATAGTTTTAATTGTTATCGTAGAGTTATGTGAAACACAATGGACCTAATCAGATGTGCTGTCTACCTCAAGGGAGTCGTTCTGAATGCGTATTTGTGCTGTTGATAATGCATTATAATTACACTGCTCCAAAGATCATAATAGACGGAATACATCGCTTTAAACGGGGGGATTACTAATTGTGATTTAATTTACGGTTGTCAGTTCCTTACCTCAATAGTATACGTTTGTGATGTGTATTTATGTTGTACATGGAATAGAATCTTACGTTATTACTTATTATTCCCCTTAAACATCACGTAAGACGCAATTAATAGTTATTACTCTATGGACGCAGTTTTTCCTCGCGTTCTGGAGGATCTGAGAAGAACATCGGCCATCAGCAATTTCTTAAAAGTTACGAACTTTCGCCGAGATAAATTTGATTGTAATATATTTGCCACTTGCTAATGTCTAACTTTCTTGTTCATAATTTAGGATAATATTTGATCTTGTGCACTATTGTTAGATTTTAGTGCTTTGCGTTGTTAGAAATAATGAGATGCATGCAACATTTAAGTCAAGGTTTGATTTTAGGATAAAAACCGACATGATTCCACAGCGAAATATTTACTTAGCTTTCTGTTTGATGCTAATATCGGCTGGCCCCTTACGGCT
Source organism: Zootermopsis nevadensis (assembly GCF_977971745.1). Classification (NCBI taxonomy): domain Eukaryota; kingdom Metazoa; phylum Arthropoda; class Insecta; order Blattodea; family Termopsidae; genus Zootermopsis; species Zootermopsis nevadensis. The sequence goes on from NW_028259143.1 coordinate 4,991,166, forward strand.
AGAGGTATAATGTTTTGTATGGAGATAAATTCAAATTTACTATTTCCAGCATTTTCTAATTGTTTGATAAATTACAATTTTTTCAAAATTATTTTCTAATTAAAAAATTAGGAACTGGGCAGTAGTACAGAATTTCATTGTTATCTAATAAGTTTTGAAAAGTGAATATGTGAGCCTAAAAGAGAATATTATGAGCACAAGCGAATTACTCTTAATTGTGTAATTATTAATTTCTGTTTTGCTAGAATCGTCAGAGAGAATGGGGCATTTTATCGAAAGTGTATGTCACATCTCCTTTCCAGAACACATTTTCTGAAAGTTTTGCGAATGACTTAATACAACACACTGAGACTCGGGAAATAAACATCTGCTAATTACTGAGTAGATAGAGAATTGTTTCTTCACTAAATTTGCTACTTCTGATAAAGCATTTTATTTTATTTCCACATATTTTATATTTCAAAAGAGAACGTGTAGTTACAGATAAAATTACAAATAAACAGTATACAGAGTCGTTTTGTTCGCAAATTTCTACCTGTTTTATTTTATTTCTTATTTATACTAATTATACGACCTTCTCAGCTCACATTATGAGAACACAATAAATAACAAGTGCCCCTTTAATTTTATAAGTTTATTAGTTTCAGAAATATTTAATATTTCTTGGTAGACATATTTTATTTATCAATTCTTTTCCTTTACGAGGTCATTTATAAAATTATTTAAAATATAAAAATTAATAAAGATTACAAATCGTTGTGTGTTGATGCTGAAAGAGAAATTGCCCCTAGTTTCAACTTCACTCGCCGAGGACAACATTGATCCGTAGCTTGCTGACGTCACATCTTTCAGTCTGCTATTTGTACACATAGATCGATACAAATGCAGTTGGATTTGTGTGAGGTTCGGCATAATTGATTCGGAGATAAGAACATGTTTCTTTGTGGGTTTCCTCAGCCCCGCCTTTGCACTGCAGTTTATTGAGGTGAAGATTGGTGATATAAATTATTGATCAGAAAGAAGGAGAGGTGATCTCCTACATAAAAGCATTATCCTGGTACTGGCTTAGAAGAACCAAGGAAAGCTGTAAGAACTTTTTATGGCAGACATGAGCAGAGGTATTCTTGAGAAGGTGGTAATTGCTCTGAGGTTCAAGAAATATCTCACCATTAATGGAACCAACATTTTTTATGTCGTGGTTACACGAGCCTGTCAGTGGCATCAGTGTTGAGCCAGCTGAATCCAGCCTAAATAGTCAGACCGTATTTCATTATGACCTAGTTTAGTATTCATTCATCTGTGCCTAAGTCTGCAAAGTGTTCTGTTCATTTATGGTTTCCTCTTTTGAAATGTTTTATTAATTTCTTTCTAATGCGTGATACCTGTAGAAGCAATTTCATCTTAGATAATTAGATAACTTATATACTATTTGGTGAAGAATATAAATTATGACGTTAATAATAAATTAACACAATTTAATAACTTTAATTTATGTAATAATAAGGTATTTTTATAGTGTAGAACTGTTAAACTGTAGAAAGATCTGGGTGAGGAAATTTCTCAAGTCGTTTCAGAAACGGGATATTCTGTTTAAGACGTAAGAAGCTGCTTCTTTCCGTTCCACAGAAAGATTCTTTACAAATCGTGGCTTTATAGCAATTTATCGTGATTTATCGAAGCAGCGATCCTCTCAATTTGTAAAGTACTGACACGGGATGCGAATGGAGAGTAGTGGAATTGTCAAGGGTTGAGGTTGCAGGAGACTTATTCGGTTTGAAGCTTAAATTGTCATTCCTACTCCGAAGGAAACCGCTCATGAATAAGAATAAAATTGCACAAATGGAAAGTGCTATTAAAGAAGACGCCACGGTATCTGAAAAATGTATGTAGTAGGTCTAGTTCGTAAGATATTCCTAGTTCTGGAAAGAAAATGGTGGGAGACTAGTATGGACCAGATAAGCAGCGACTTTGAACATTTCTTGATGGAAAAAATCCTCTTGAAACCCATCCACTTCCGTACTGCACTCGTCTATGTATCCAACATGGCGAAATAATGATCGATAACAAACGTTTTCCGATCCGGACTTCAATTCCATTAATCGCCCATTAGAAACGCTCCACTTCCATCCAAGATCGACTTGGAATACCAATGCAAACTGACTGGAAGGTTGGTGCCAAGGAAAGGGGAAGAAGAAATTTCGACACAAAACGGCCTTTCCTTTACATTTCAGTAAACATGTACAAATTTTTCCACCGTTTGTTGTGTGTTTTGACTCAAAAAACGTAGGACGTTACTTTAATTAAAACTGGAGTTCAGTGTTTAATGACTTATGTCTTGTCCCTTTAAACATACAGAATTAACAAACTGTATATTTACATTACCGTCTTACCGGTGGTCTAGCCGTTAGAACGCTGGCCTTGTAATCCTGGGGGTCTCGGGTTCGATTCTCGGCGGTGCCCGAATTTATAACTTGTGTTGGGCTTGGCCGTGGTCTAGGCAACACGAAGTTTTCCTCCGGGGGCTTCCCCGGTTTCTCCGTGGCATCCCAACAATTACTCCATTCACACACAGAAGAAGGCAATGGCAAACCACTTCTGGATCATCTGCCAAGAACGTATATGAACAGGTCCCAGTCCCAGTCGGAGAAAAGGATGGAAGGATCCTGTTCATATGGACCTGTCGTCAGACAGAACACTGAATAATAAATAAATAAGTGATGGCCACGGTGGTCTAGCGGTTAGAGCGCTGGCCTTGTAATCCTGGGGGTCTCGGGTTCGATTCTCGGCGGTGCCCGAATTTATAACTTGTGTTGGGCAAGGCCGTGGTCTAGGCAACACGGAGTTTTCCTCCGGGGGCTTCCCCGGTTTCTCCGTGGCATGCCAGCAATTACTCCCATCACACATTGTCAAATGCAATGGATTTTGTTTGTTAATAACGTTGATGATTGTTCCACAATCGAAACGTATCATTCAGGGGCGATGCCAGTAACAACGCTGATTCAGTACTTACTGGAAATTTTTGAGTAACAGATGACTAAGATACTTCTAATCGTGGAATTTCATTGTGTATTCTGTACGTATTATGGGCTTTTATTGATCATGTTTGGTTTTAGCCAATTACAAAAGTAAATTAACTACATTGAATGAATTGGGTAATTGTTTGATTTATGGGCATAAGTTGTGCCTTGTGATAAATTAAGATCTGCAACGTGCACAATTATTATCGATATAAAATATCCGTGTTGAATTGATTTTCTATGTAATCGTGCTGGTGTTTTAATTGTAGTTTTAAAACTTCGACTCTGTAAACCATATGTATCTTACCATAATTTCGTGCATCTGTGCATAGATGTTTTCTGTTGCTCATGAACGTTTGGTACTGATGTGGAAGTTCTTTTATGAGATCATGTACGAATACAATACTGGGGTGATGTAGCTGTAAATTTCAAATTTGAAGATTTTACGGTGAAATTATAGACTGTGGTCGTCTGAGTTGTGGCGACGTGTGGACTTATAGCAGAATTCAATATTTCAGAGAAACATTTCTCCTCCGTCTTGAAGGTTATGTAATTGACTCATATGAAAAAATATTTTTTTTTCCATTTTATGGGAGGGGGAGGTAGGTATGAATTTTTGTTACCCTTATTTTGTACTTTTGTAATAGATTGTTCGGAACAAAAAATATTTCGTAGAGATGTTTTCTCTCTTGACAAGGTTATGTCTGCTATGTTATTATTTATTTCTTGAAGTACCGCGCTAACTTCCTTGGTAATTATATAGCATTTTAGATTATCTGCATCATTTATGTAGCTTACGATTCAATGCTAAGTGCTTGATTATATTATGATGGTTTATTTTGTAGTCTGCTACATCTAGTGATCAGACTTCTATAATGTTCTTTGTTGTTGTTGGATAACGTAAAAATCTTTGACACTTTGTCGTGGTTCTTATTATTTGGCACAATTTACATAATAAAATTTTAAATCATCAGATTCTGCTCACTGACACTATTATTAAATTATTAGTTTATTTGTGTCACATCGATGTCTTATATTCTGTGCGTTTATTTGTGTCACATTTGTGCTAAACTTGTTAGTCTATAATTGGCTCCTGTAACATTTCGAGGACTTTATGAATTATGTGAATAGTTGTTTATATCGTAGTAATAATCATCATCGTGGCTCATCATCATCGTCATCGAATATCTGCTTGGTGTGGCTTCAGTACAGGAACTATGGGCTAAAGAGGAAAGGTGTCTACATCGGGAATTCCACGGACGTTACAGACTGTACACCTCGAGAATTCCTAAATAAGGCGTACACAAATTCCTCAAATTACGCTCACTTTAGACATGGCGTTCCATACACGGACATGATGGAGGGTTTTAATATGAATAACCACTTGTGGCTAGACGTCAGAAGGAAGAGATGTGTGTTCTATTTAGACCTATAGCGAAACAACGTTAACAGCAAATCAGTCTCCTTTGTGTGCCGTATGTTGTTTAAAATGTTGTTTCCAAATATAGTGAAGCATATATGTTATAGTTTAAATACATTTGGCCTTAATTTTACTGAACATATACGATGGTAGTAAAATTCTCAGTGAAAGTGTTTTCTGCTCAAACACAAAACAACTTACACGTAATTTCAGTGGCGTAGTGAAGACTTGCCTATATTACAGCTTTTATCGGTTAATACGTCGTGAACTAATGACGCATTAATGTTTTGACAGCCGGATAAACACATTCTACTAGATGCGTTGTTGCGTAAAATGTAGGTAAATACGGTCTCGGATGTTTATCCAATAGCAACGCAATTATATATAGTAGTGCTACTGCTGTTGGGATAATGGTTTTCTATTTTACAGAGGCTAAATAAATACTAATCGATTACTCGTTATTTTACATCAGAGATAAGGGCATTAATTTACGAAAACAATGCTCTATGTGATAAAAGATTGGGCGAAATATTTTTAGGTAGATTGGGTTTACATTGCATAGACCTAATATTTCCATATTATAATATAGGCATGCGTATATTAGTAATCAGATCTGAATATCCAAATCATATTTTAGTCTTTGTACTACTGAGACTTAACGGCATCGAATTAATCCTAACCCGTAAAGAAATTGGTAATTGGTGAATCTGTGACTGGCGGTAGCAACACCCGACCCGACGTTCGTTTTAACAAAAGCCACGTAATGTTCCACTGATCTCTCAACACGTGAGCTAATTTACGACTGTAATTTATTTGATGTATAAATATCAAAGTATTTGTGTGTTTAACATTCACAGATCAGTTCTTTAGTTAATGATTACACTAGCCTTGATTCCAATGGCTTTAGGGAGATAAATATAGACCTATCCGTAAAGTAAAAAAAAATACGTGGGTTTGGTCACTTAGTAGTTTGCCCCTTTGGTCAGCGGTTATATGTTTAAGGCGTTAACGTATAATATCCAGCATTATGCTTCATTACGTATCACTTTCTGAAAATATTTTTGTGAGTAGGCTTACCCTTTGATATAATATTAAAAAGGATCTTTGTTAACTTAAACACGACTCAGTAATATGAACTATGAACAGAGGGAAGCGACCGTCAACATGTGTGTGGGATGCTTCAGTATTTTCTGAGAAATTATTCTAATATCCTGGTAACAGGAACTGGTTCTTTGTAAAGATAATTTGCAAGAAATGTCGTCATCAACGTAATTTCCGCCATCAAGTCCCTCATCATCTACGCTGTAATAATAAACTGCTACAAAAAGAACATCAAAATCAATTCTTTTTACTTTGGGTCAGTATCTTTCGTTAGAATGACCCGAATCCTACAGATTACTTCGAGTTTATTTTCTTGTTTTCAGAACCAGTGACGTGGATGAATTTGACCGTACGTCTACTGGTGCAGTCTCTGATTGTCCTTGTGGTAAGTGTATAAATCACGAATTTAAAGTAAATTTTTTGTGAGCGCTCTAATAGAATAATTGAGAATCTATTTTTCTCAAAATGTAGAAGATTCTTAAATTATTTTTGAACGTGATGCGATTTAGTTGTAATAAAACACGTTCAAACCCGTCTTTCGATATGTATTACGTGGATCAATTGCGTTTATGTAGGGCAATACTTATTCTCTGTCGACTCGAATGTTTAAGTAGTTTCTTATTTGTAGCTTAATTAAAGCAGAATGAAGAAGACCACTTCCTTATTCATTCTTTACAGTTAATTATTCAGTAAGACAGTAAGAATCCTACCATTCAGCCATAAACAATATAGTTTGAACTATCGACTGTGTGTTTCAGTGTTTTAATGTTAAATTTCTTTTCTGATTATGATGTTGGGACAATAAACGTCTTGTTTAAACTTTAAAATTGTTTCGGTATGTCTTACTTCTCCTCTTTAGTGGTTGTCCAAGATTTCGTCCTCCGACAGGTCGGTAGTCAGAAAATTCGTTTCGGTGCCTGACGTCACATTCTTCAGTAATCTAACAAGTTTTATTTTACTACTCGTTTTGGACTAGGGGTATGTCAATTTTGCTCATATATTTGTAAATTACTTTCTGGTCTAATAAAACGCAAACTGCTGTGTCTCATGAGTGGTTCTCCTTCAGTGCCCGCATTTCAAAGTGATGGGTTCGATTCATGAGATCGGATCAGTTTATTTTTAAAAGCAAATGTCCGATAATATTCAAGTCAGCAGAGTAATAGTCTGGTACAGTGAAATGCCTAACGGTGATGCAGATAATTCAAAACGTTGCAGTAGAATACCTGGACACCACACCCATTCCAATATACCACAAGCTTGCGACCGAAACAAGGATATAACTGCCAGATAATTTACTAATGTAACCGATAAACTGTCAGCGTTACAATATCTGACCATTCCATTCATATTTCGGTGGTCGTTTGTTGTACAAAGGCGTGTACACCGCGTTTGGTAAATAACTGTGTGAAATAGAATGGTCAGTGGCGAGAATCCATCAGTCATGGGGGGTCCTCTTACGTGTGCTGATGTGAATAAATAATCAGACTCAATGGAAGAGGGTCCTTGAGGATTTAATAGTCGATCAGCTGGTCAAGGAAATTCAGTGTCTTTCATAGGGCCCCGAGGGTGTATTGCCTTGTTCACCAGATAATAAGTGTTAACCACATAACAAATATTGATCTGTCTGTCTAATGTGCATATTGAGAATACAGACGACTTATTTAAACTGTGGTCTTTGTATTGAAGATCTTGGCTATATAATGCTATTTTTAGTAAGGAGCAACACTAGGAAATATACAACATTGCAAGCTCTACTGTAAGATTACACCGATTTTACAGCATAATTGTTTTCCTTGTAATTTGTTGCATAATATTTGGTACCAAAGTGGTAGGCCAGAACGAGATTCATGTTTCATGCAAAATTCATGTTTTGCTTTATAAGCAGTTATTGATAATTTGAAGTTAGAAATGGACTGAAAAATAAGTAGGCATGTTATTTAACTAATATGAACGTAAGTACAAAATTGAAATTAAATATTTCATTTTCGGTGACGAACGGGGTAACAACTCAGAAGGCAGTCATCATTAGACTCACCGCCGTGCCAACTTCAAATCCTGAATGGATCTTGAATAATTACACTGTATGGAATGCTTGTAACTATAAAACTTGCATAATGAAACGTGCAAATGCATTAATTTCTTTTAACGTACGTCTTTCTGTTCACACTAAAATACGGCATCTAATTTCCTAAAATTACCTCGTTCACCCACTATGCTCCAATTTTCAATAGTAACATTATTTATTCAAATGGACAGTGTTATTCAATGTCAGCTTCACAGAGCTAATTCATTTGTTACCGTTTGTTCACAAGCGTTTGGCGAAACATAACATCGGTGATAAACCCTGAAGAAGATTAACACAGGCAAACTAGCAAACACAGCAGTAACAACATAAACTTTTCAGTGGCTATCGGTTGAAATATTTCGAAAAGAATGGAAAACTCAAATCACCAGTCAGCTGCTAGCTAACCTCGGCTAAAAACGGTGAAAAACTTCGAGCCTACGGAAGGATCATCAGAGACATCTGTTGTATTCAGTCTTAAATGTTGGTTATAATTATATACAAAATATTAGAGGAGTAGAACAGTAAGCCTTATCAAGTTATTCTCCAAAATATTATATATTTTAAATTTATTGCATTCACTGCACATAAATTGCGCTATAAGGACTTAATTATTTCTTCGCTAATTAAAGAAAAATTACGTGGCAGGAGCATTCGGAATGTGTGGTGAGATCACAAGAATTTATTCGGAAAACCTGAGGGTAAGAACCTCTTGCAATGTTCAGACGCAGATGGGAGGATAATATTAAAATGTAAAGTAAAGTAAAGTAAAGTAAAGTTTGCCCCACTATACGCCATGTAGGCGTTTGGGGTGAGTGGAGGTATAGCTCCTCTCTTCCTTGACCTCGGCACTAGATGGGGGTGAGTGGTCAGCATCACGCCCCGGTCGGCTTTACCCCCGGGAAAGGACCCCGGTTCCCATTGTAGAGGAGGCTGGGTGGGCCCCAGAGCCGGTCTGGACGCAGAGGCTAGAGGAAAAATCCTCTGCCCCCGTCAGGGATCGAACCCCGGTCGTCCAGCCAGTAGTTAGTCACTATACTGACTGTATCTGTAGGAAATTAATTCGGACTAGAATCATCTGGCTCAGGGTAGGGTCATTTGCCGGAATTTTGTAAACACGAAAATAAATCACATTTTTACTAAAGAAATATTATGAATGTCATGGCTGTAAACAAATGTTACCTTCTAAAGGAAGACTGCTTGACGGAATTAGTTGCATAAGCCAGACGACTTTAATTATTATTTATTTCTGATGTAAATATTATAGTACGCATATTTTCAGGCTCAGACGTATATGTTCTTCATACACAGGTGTTTCTGTATACCGGAAATCGTGTTTGAGTTTCTTGCAAACGTATTGCACGAATGTAAACTCCTGCTGGCAGTGAAATTCGAATTTTGGTAACAGAGCTAATGGAAAACGCTGGGGGGCCGTCAGGAAGTTAAACCGAGCCAATTCGGAAGAGAAGGAAATATCCCTCAGTACTGGGAATTTAGTCAACAAACATTTGAAGATTTCAAATAGTTCCAGGAGGATGGGAAACCACTTTGCATTTCGATTTGAAATTCGTGTATAGAATTGACCACTGGTTTGAAGTACGAAGTCGTTTATAACTTTTATGGGTTCTGTACGATAAGGTTCGTGTTAGAACTTCGATTCCTAATCGATACAAACTCTTTGAGATGTTTGGAAATGACCTAGCGTGTGCCGAAGGTTATGAATCTGAAGGCAACACCTCGGCTGGCTGTAAGAGAATACAATACTTTTTGGTTTAATTTTAAAGACAGCTTTTCAAATACACGTGACAGCTACACAAAAGACTACTTTCTTCAGTTCCATTACTTCTGATTTGTTGCGTAAAAATATATGCTTTCAGTTATTTATTTCCAGTTTCTGCTTCTTGGAAAAAGTGAACAATGTTCAGTTCTGATATGTCTTCGTGGGTAATTTTCTAATGTTATTAGTTAAAAGAATATAATAAAGTGATATTTACTTCTACTATACATAAAAGTTGATTTACGAAACACTATGAAGTTTCCTCATGCAGTAATTTAAAGCAATTTTTATTTTACTTTTTTGAAATGTTTAGAAAATTTTGGAACCCTGGGAGAATGATACTCATATGGATTTTATGTGATGGGGTATAAATGTAAAATATGATGCAACTACTCTAGGATAGAACGTAGTGGGTGGCTTCGTAATCCAGCAAAATCATTATCTACTGTGTCTCTACGCATTATTTTAAACTTCATCCTGCAAAATATATTCAGTGCTGTCAAGAGTTTTAAATGACGTGGCGTGGAAATAGAATACCTCGCATTCTGTGCGCAAATTTTGCGGAAAATTTATGCCAGGACTGATACGCGAATTTATCCGATACCCGGTCTGATACGCGAACGGATGGGCATACTGATGTCAGAGTCATCAGGACGTACGAACTGCTCTCGGGTAGAAACAGAATTTCAGATTCGGGAGGTATTAATACATGCCCCTGTAGATTAACATCAAAATTGTATACGCTGATCATTATACTGGATCAAGTTGATGGAGCTGTGACTTGTCGTGTCTTTGTTGGTGAATTATTAACACATACTTGTATGTGTTTATATGTTTTTAGGATTGCAATTAATGCAAGAAAGTTGTGCACAAAAGATTTAGTTTAATTTATGTTTGTTACTGGCACTTTGGGTGAAATTAAGCAGGAATATCGACTCTCTTTTGTCATCTTGTTATGAAGCACTGCGCTAGGTCCATAGTCCAACGCATGAGAGCTTTGTCGCTCTTCATATTATCACTCGTGAGACTTCACAGACTTCGCGTTGTGTGCTCTTCGTAACTATAAACGTACTGAAGGTCCGACTTCAGAAGTTAATGTATCGTTACACGTCACATTTAAACCTATGTTTGGAGTCTTTATGAAGACTAAGTAATAGTGTAATTTAACAAACATGGTTAAAGCACTGTGCTGCAGTTAATGATCTTTTAGATGTTTACAAGGTTCATATTAAAGTTCTTGGGACTTAACTCTAAAATCTTAAAAGATGTATGTAAAGGGGTCCGATGAATTTAAACAAAAAACAATTTACTTCGTACCTCCAAAATTTCTTCCGTACTCCAACCCACGCCTTTCATGTGTTTGTTCCACTGCCATTCCACTCCCCTTTCTTCATTTTCTTTGCCTCTTTCGTAACTCTGTGTCCAGTTCCTGTGTGAGAACAAGTAACCATTCACTAAAGGCATTAGAATAAAACGCACGTTGAATTGGATTACTTGTGTGAGATTTCAGGTTCTGACGGCCGAAAGTATGAAGATGGCTGTTTTATGAGTTCTTTCGTCATGTAGTCTGGTAGATATTTCTGGTGAAGGCGGCTGCCAGCGTCTCTGAAACGTCGGTAAACTTTTAGCAGACTACATAACGTAACAACCCAGAATACAGCAGTCGTCGTGGATTATTTTTGTTAAATGGATGATGATTTTATTATAGTTCCGCTCTTCCTGTCTTAGCCTTCGGATTGTTTTGAATCTGAATCACAGGAATGTGTTAGACACCGCATTTAAAGAGGAGCACGATGTATTCTGGTAGATGTTGACTGACGTTTCAGAAGTTCTCACTGCACCCGTCATCAGTTTCCAGAATATTTGTTCTCAGTTTCTGAAATTATTATCTGCCAGTTGGATTTGTTATTGACATTTGTAAAATATCAAAGTATTTTCGCTGTCAAGTTGATTATGAAATGCTGTGTTTTTACGTCACGTACTGGGTCGCTTCATTGAACATGGTCCTTCTACAGAAGTTTATTCTCATATGGTTGATCAGGAAATTCCCAGCCGCTTACGAAACCTGAAGTTCACTATAATTTTCACAATATCTAGCCACAGGAGCGTATCCGGCGCTACATGAATCCAGTATTCTCATATCCCTTTTTAAGATCCATTACTTGGTGTGAATCAAAGTGTTTGAAACTGAGGAACGTTTTCTGATAAGTACTTACTAGGTTAATTTTTTGTTTCAACCCTCAGTCGATTTTGGTTGGATTGGACAAAGAAGGGTTCAGTACGTTAATAAACTTTAATGTTCCTTTAAATGCTTTTGGTTACAGTTTTATAATTCGTAATTGTATTTTACAATAAAACCTCCAAATTAAGCATATATAATCTGTATTGTTTAATTATAATATGCGAGTGGTTTGTAATATATAATGCGTTGTATACACTTTTCCGTTACCACAAAGAGATTATTACAGGCACTTAAAACAGTTCCAAAAGTTCTTTTAATCACTTGCGCTCTCTGTGTTACGACCAAGAGAAACTGAGTCCCCTAATATGAAAGAACAATAAATTTTCTCTCAAGAATCCCCGAGACATTCAGTTAATCAAAATTAAACTGTTACATAGGTAGACACTATGCTGTATAGAAGAACGGCTGATATAAGGAAAGATGGATGAAGCAAATCGTCATTTATTTAGAATGGACTTGATTAATGTACAGTCCCTTGGTTAATTATTATACTATCTGTTCTAATAAGCAACTCATCTCTTCCCAGATATAATTACTCATTGTCAGTGCGCACATAATTTACTGTCATTCCGTTGAAATATTTCTAATTTCGAGTGTAATTAGACTTTATGATATTTAAATATAAGCAAGAATAATAAAAAGTACCAGTTTTGTGAGCGTTTTATATTAGTTGGTTGAGTGCATGTACGAACCATCTACCAGATGAAAATTGTAACACGGTTAGGAAGCAAAGCAGCAGTGATTTGTTTGTTTTCTGATAACATCTGGATGTCATAATCATATCTCACCGGGGTGTATTCGTGCAGAGTTCATTTAGGAATCGCCCGCTTCTGCGAAACAACAGCGTAATTTATGCCACAAAGTGTCCCGGACTGTGTTTTTGCTCGCTCTCCATAAAAACGCTCGCTATTTGCATTAGTAGAAGAATCGGCCATGTACTTAATAAAGTTGAAGTTATTTTGTTTGTAAATAAATCTGAAAAAAAAATATATTTTACAATACGAGATTCCCACTGTAGCGTGAACACAGGACGGACGTTCGGAAATAGCAAATTGGAATATTTCCAGTTCCGTTTTAAGCGTTTTAATGCGGTTACACCTGAAGGACAGGTACCACGCACAAGGAGAATGTAGTCCTATATTTCTTCCGAGAGACACTGCAATGTCTTTGTTATTAATTCAAGGGCGGAAAATTCATGTTAACCGTGTTAACCCTTTCAGCTCGGTTAACATTTTGAAAAGACAAAAATAAAGTTTTCCTTCTTACTTTCGTGTTTCAGTGGTTACTCCATGTACTGGAACACAGCAGAATCGATCAGATAAAATGCATCGTAAGCCAGCTCTAAGAAACTAAGCTCGCGGCTAGTGTAAGCCTCAGCTAGCTGGCTAACAACGCCTGGGTGACTGGAGTTGGTTAACGATAGATTTCATCTGATCGCTTATTGCTGTGTTCCCGTACATGGAGCACAAAATTATTACAGAAGTCTCTTTGTATTTATCGCATTTGGCCTCCCCCTCCGCCCCGCAATATACTTATTGTCAATTTTTTCCCCTCGAAAGATAAGATGCGAGTGTTCTGGGTTGTAATACCCTAGTGATAGAGAGAGAATTTTCTCCGAAACGTTGATGTATACAAGTCTTTTAGGCGTCAGATTAACAACACTGAAACAACATAAACATTGTTATCGTATTTTACTGTTTCATTTCTGAGGCACAACAAAACAACACCGACATTATCACAGACTTAATAAAATCAGATACAACGTAAAAGAACATCACAGTGTCCTATAAGTCACTGTTTTACTAACACCGACTGCTAAGTGCACATATATATTAACAGTAGAGATAAATTGGAGGAGAAGGAGGGTAGAGAAATATTACACAAAGGAGTAAAATCACTAAAGAACGGGAATCAATAGGAGACAGTAATATCAGCGATGAAGTGCGAATGTCCCTAGCAAGTACAATCTGCGTATGTCGCGGAAGGAGAGAGACAAGTTGGTATCACCGCTCCGCCCTTAAAACACCACGAAAACAATTTTACACTGTCTCATGTATGTGAGTGTGTACGCGAAGGATTCAGCTCGCTTTATTAATGACTGTATAAATATTTGGTTTCCAGGTAATGGTCTGAATACATGTCACGATAGACCAGGTTAGTAGCAAGGCTTCAGAGAGTAAATGGAATTCATAATATATTCGAAGTAACGCTTCTGGGATTAAATTCTTCATTTAAATTTGCATTTGGTTTATTTACTTAATTAATTAAACTCATGACAGTACTGGAGACATTTTTGTGGTGTCTTATTATATTTAGAACTACGCTTTTATATTTAATTTTCATCCACACTTTAACATAGGCTTCTTTTAATTTACAGACGCCTTTCAGCTTAAAAATTAAAAATTACATAATCATTTCTGAAAGATAGTTGTTATTGTTAGCATATTACAAATGTTATAGAATGTTATGATATATTAAAATATAATTTGCACTGGCAACACCAATGATGAAATGTTTATGTCGAAATGAGTCTGTGAAAAGAAATAAACTTGTGTTAGTGAGTGTATGAAAAATAATACAAAGCTTAAATTTAAGTCCGGGAAGATAGAATGCGGGAGATAAGAAATAAAAATAACTGGAAAATTGTGGAGTACACAAATTTTCCTATTCGTATTTTATCTGCCTCACTACCCACGGTATTTTTCCATTGCTCAAGCATATCTTCTGCTGAGAGAATTAAATATATGTCTTCTCCACTTAATTAAATGCGGAATGTGTCTGTATTAAATTGTTTAAAATGTACTCTGCCTGATATATTTCATTACTTCGTTACTACCGAGGACTAAAGGGCAGTTGTATGGAAAATACAGAATTTGAAAGATATTGTGAACAAAGGATTGATCTAATCTGAGTTGTGTTGTGTAATTCTTCTATTTAATGCCACAGTAATCAGACTTAGCATTGCGAATGTAAGCTTAGTAGGAACTGTATAGCAAAACAAGAACGTTTTTCTATCTTAAGGATTATTATTTTTGTCTTGGACATTTAGTGCAAAATTAATCAAATTGTAGTAAATAATTCCATTGTGCTGGGCCTTACTTCAGAGGATATTGGATGTTCAAATGCTAGAGAAAGTTTTTGTTTCCTAACAAATAATTGCGCCATCTTACTCACATCGGTTCAACTGCTTTGCTCCAACATGCTGCATATTTAGATTTTGGTTGTTGTAAGTTACTCGATTTACATTCGTTTAACTAATCTTTAAGTCATGAATAAATATTATATAACCCTATGTGTTTAGTTGACTTCATTTTGCTCTCCTTTTAACAAATCTTACTTACTCAAAAAACTATTTTCATTTGACACTTTGAAACGCTAAGTCCCTTCAGTTCTTACCTCAAAGAAAACTCAACGCGTCTCCACTATCATCACTCAGTTAATGCTGTTTAGGGAAATAATGGCTGTATATTCCAAGAATTATGCGAAACTCTTAAATACGAAATGTAGAGTTGTTGAAAGTAGTGGAACTTACAAGTTACATTGTCTTAAAGAGAGATCGCTCTACTTGCTTTAAACAAAAATAGGAACAAAATGAACATTAGTAGCCGTTTCCATTACATTGCAAATATGAATGTACTGTTGTTATTCACATTAGTAAAGAGTCAGAAACTATTTTTCCTTGTATTTTGTTCCATATTAACTACGTTAAAAATGTTTAATAGAAGTTTTAGGACTTAAATTCTGTGTTATATGTTTGTGTTTCTGTGCGATCTATTTAGAAAAGCCTGTAAATTGCTGTTTGGATCTTATATAAAGTAGGGTTCTTATTTTATCGACATCATCTAAGATTAAATTCGTTTCTCAAGTGTAAATGCAGACCTAAATTACTAATGTTATCTACTTTCATTCAGTAGATTCTAAGGTGGATCATTCGATTCTATGAGTATACAGAACATCATCTCCGTTATGAGCTTATATTTTGGACGTTGAGAAGCACCATTTAAAAACGGATATCGTCAATCGTGGAATCATACTGCGAAATACCCAATGATATTCCGAAAATATGAAAATATAATGTAATTTGTGTGGGACACTTCGGTTATTTTACGATGTTCTGTGAGCTGATTTTTGTCTATTAGTATATGCGATATTTTAGAATAATTGGAAAGAATATTAGAAGAAGCGGTCGTGTGTTATACAATGATAGACACGGCCTGAGGTAAACAGAGTAACAGCTTCTTAAGATGGTTCACTCAGAATTAGCTAGATAGATAAGTCCACAGACGACACTACGAAAGTGTAAAACCGACGTCGAGTGTCGCGACGCCATCACAGTACCTCAGAAGAACAACTTAAACAGTTTGGATACCATTGGGAGTAACTTTAAGAAATCGACGCACGGCGTCGAGAATCCAACCATCGCGACGATTTCAAATAACGAAAAATTCACATCACACGTCTTCAAATAACAGCGAGAAATCAAGTAGAAAACCAACGCCGAGCGTCGTGACTCCATAACATGACGCCAAAATGGCGTCACACTCGTATTACGGAGGGCACGATGCTAGATAGTCGACGCCGAACAGAGGGACGAAACACTTCGTGGCGCCGTGGGCGAGAAGTGGATACGGTTCAATATACACGGTCTAACTTAACCTAACCTAACCTAACCTAACCTAACCCAACCTAACCTAACTTATTCTAATCTAACCTAACTCAACCTAAGCTAACCTAACCTAAACTAAACTAAAATAACCTAACCTAACTTTACCTAACATAACCTAACCCTACCTAACCCAACCTAACCTAACCTAACCGAACCGAACATAACATAATCTAACCAAACCTAATCCAACCTAACCTAACCTTGGCACATACTAAAGCCTCCGCAATCCTTGGCTATCATCCAATAAGACTAGGAACAATGATAGTGAATAGACGCTAAGCGTTGCGACGCTGAACATGGCGACGCCTTCAAAATACGTCTAACTTACTACAGATAAGTCCACAGAAGACACTGTACGAAAGTGTAAAACCGACGCCGAACGTCGCGACGCCATCACAGTACCTCAGGAGAACGACTTAAACAGTTTGGATATCATTGGCAGCGACTTTAAGAAGTCGACGCCCGGCGTCGCGACGCCAACCATCGCAACAGCTTCAAAATACACTAAATTTACATCTGAGAAGTCACTAGATTATAGTTACGTTAACATGAAAACCGACACCGTGCGTCGCGACGCTATTAGCCGCGACGCCATCACAGCATCACACGTGTTTATCTCAAACATTTGGGATAAAATAGAGAGCGAATTTTAGAAATCGACGCCTGGCGTCGCAACGCCAGCCATCGCGACGCCTTCAAATAACGAAAAATTCACATCGGATGTGTCTAGATAACAGCGAGAACTCAATCAGAAAACCGACGCCGAGCGTCGTGACGCCATCACGAGACGCCAAAAATGGCGTCAAACTCGTACTGCGGAGGGCACGATGCTAGATAGTCGACGCCGATCAGAGGGACGAAGCACGTCGTGGCGCGCTGGGCGAGAAGTGGATACCGTTCAATATACACGGTCTAACCTAACCTAACCTATCCTAACCTAACCTAAGGTAACCTAACGTAACCTAACCTAACCTCTGCTAACCTAACCTAAGGTAACCTAACCTAACGTAACCTAACCTAACCTAACCTTACCTAACCTAACCTAAGCTAACCTAATCCAACCTAACCCAACCCAACCTAACCTAACCTTGGCACATACTAAAGCCTCCGCAATGCTTTGCTTTCATGCAATAAGTCTAGGAACAATGATAGTGAATACACGCTAAGCGTTGCGACGCTGAACATAGCGACGCCTTCGAAATACGCCAAACTTACCGCAGATAAGTCCACAGAAGACACTATACGAAAGTGTAAAACCGACGTCTAGCGTCGCGACGCCATCACAGTACCTCAGGAGAACAACTTAAACAGTTTGGATACCATTGGGAGTAACTTTAAGAAATCGACGCACGGCGTCGAGAATCCAACCATCGCGACGCCTTCAAATAACGAAAAATTTACATCTGAGAATTCTTTTGATTAAAATAACTTTGAACTGGAAAACCGACGCCTAGCGTCGCGACGCCATCACAGCATCACACGTGTTTATCTCAAACAGTTGGGATAAAATAGAGAGCGAATTTTAGAAATCGACGTCCGGCGTCGCGACGCCTTCAAATAACGAAAAATTCTCGTCAGATGTCTCTAGATAACAGTGAGAACTCGATTAGAAAACCGACGCCTGCGTCGTGACGCTATCACATGACGCCATAAATGGCGTCACACTCGTATTACGGAGGGCACGATGCTAAATAGTCGACGCCGAACAGAGGGACGAAATCGTCGTGGCGCCGTGGGCGAGAAGTGGATACCGTTCAATATACTCGGTCTAACGTAACCTAAACTAACTCAACCTAACCTAACCTAACCTAACCTAACCTGACCTAACATAACTTAACATTACATAACCTATCCTAACATAACGTTTTCTCTAACTTATTAGCGTTTCAGATGAAAATAGTTTAATGAGTCGCCTAGTTATTGATGCATCTGAAATTATTCATGCCATTATTTCACCGCTCATTCACTTTTGTAAAGAAGATGGTTCTAAGTATACTGAGATAACATGCTGAAATAACTTGGGTTATCTCGTAGCACTTTTTATTTTACCAGATTTTCTAATCAAAACTCGTGAGTAACATACAATGAATGTTTTAATCGTAAATGTGTTCTAGACTCACGAGTTTGAGTAGCTGGATTAACAACATAGTTAATTAGCCTGGTAGCTGAAACACTAATTAGGTGCTGAAGTGAGGAGATGGACGCTTGTATTTAACCTTTGATATTGTGGGGTCTTCATTTGAGCTCCATAAGACAAACAATTCAGTGACACTTGCACGCCTGAAAAGTGGTTTTAATTACGAATTGCTTTATTCTGAATAATGAAAACTATTCAGCCTTCAAAAAATACACATTTTTTATTGATCTGTTTCACTTTTTATTCAAATTAGTTGCATGTTATTTGTAAACAATTTTTCTTTTTGGAATGAAGAAAATTAATGTTTCGTGATATTTGAAGAATGCAGAGGTGTTTGTGGTTACTGTTCTTCATGGTCAGGAGGAATCGAAATGTGTTTATGAGTACTCCAGTGTGCTCCACTTTCACACAGTAACGCTGTTTCTGCAGCTGTACTGCTAATTTCATTACGCCTATTAGGATCTATCTAAGTTTCCTTCGGGAGTGACATCCCTCTAGCATCGAAGACAAGAGCAGAATACAATATTTAAAATAAGCGTTGTTTTAGAGCACAGGCAAGCACAGTCGGCTATCGATTCTGTACAGACTTAGACTTTCTGTTCTGTGTCGAAATAACGAGCCTCATTCCGTTACACAGGAGGAAGTATTAGCTTCAGATTGTGTTAAAGTTGTATAAATTGTGATTTTAATTAACATCTGCTGGTGAACAAAGCGAAATTCTGTTTAAATAATAAATTCATATTTTTTTAGTATAAACAAGAAATACCAGGGCAACTAATCCTTTATTTACTTGAATATTTAATTAATTCTTCTTCGTTTTACAGTAAATATAATCTCAGTAATATTTCCAATAAAATTATTATTTGCTAATTAATCACTCTGCAAAGTTTGAATTTTTTACTATAGTATATTATTATTCATTCACATGTAGGATTTTCACGTAAATTATAGAGTAAATACAATTGTTTTAAAAATTTTACATTTTACTATAATTAAATATTAATAAACAATAATGATTGTGTGAGATTTGAGATTTTCACTGCCCTGACGATGATCTTTCTGTTTTGAGCTTTGGTGTCATATAGAATCGTACGTGGATGGCATAGTTTTGGAGAAACATACTGTCTCCATCCTTCAGCCTTGAAGATGGAGACAAAATATTCCACCGAAACTTTGGCATCTATCTACAATTCTACACGGCGCTAAACCTGAGAAAAATATAATTTAATTATTTATCCAAAACATTAGTATTTTTGAAGAACAGCCCAAGGACTCTGATGTATAAACACAGATATAATTTACGGGCTCGCATCTACGTTGTAGGACTTGAGGTTTTCATGGCGGTGAATCTGAAGACAGCCATCTTCGTATCTAGATCTCCTTTATTGTGGAACGTAGTAACGCTGAAAAATAAATTCATTATTTTAAGGACAGTAGATTAATCTAAGATTCTGTTATGTACTGTACCGAAGTTCCCTGTCCTTTTCTGTAGCATTTCGCAAATTTAAAAAGAATTGCCGACTGAATTCGAAATCTGAAAAGGTACGACAAAGAGGGGAGGGAGAGAGTTCTTCATGAAGCCCACTTGGGCTGAATGCGAGCAGAGAGCCCAGCAAACTGGTATATACAGTATACGAGGCCGTGACGTTCCACTTACAAAAAGCTACAGAAAATGCCAACCCCTTATCCTGCACCCTGTGCTGTAAGATTGAGGTTGTGGGGAGACGCAGAGTGCAGACCCTTGTAATCCAGTAAGTTACCCTGGAACTCGGGACCGCCACAACTTTATTCTGTAAGTCCATCGTCCGCTTCTGTGTTCGAACCCCACCCCACTTGCACACCAATTCCAGTGTAGAATCCTCTGGATATAGGGTAGTCTCCAATACGTTAAACTTAAGACACGGGAAATGACTTTGTAAGTTTACAGAGGGAAGACCTCACCGTGTTTTTTTCTCTATTGTCTGTGGGGAGGAAATCCCTTTTTAAACGTGTATTTTATGGGTCATCTATATAGACTACACTTTTACAGCAAGTAACTTACTACGTAAAACAGTGATTTTAGACTTAATTAAGATTCGTTTTAATATTATCCTATACTTTCCATATCTTTTTTTTTGTAATCCTTTACATTCGAAATGATGTAATCATTCACATTTTCTACACAGTTTATGCTTTGTGTCCCTTGTATGAATTTCATGTCATGATAGTCACCGCGCTGACTTAGCCGGATTAAAATGTTAGAAGAAAATTGCATAAAACACAGACAGACTCGTCTTATAGTACGCACACACAGCAACAGGAAGGTTTTTTTTTGCGATATGTTTCACAAATACGAAGTTAAATATAGTCTAGTTTTTGTCGTATGCATTGTAAATGGCAAATTCCTGCTGGTATTTCAATTATATCTCCGTTAAATGGAAGAATTGGTAATAACATTCCAGTACATTACATTTTATGCGCACATTATATCTGGTAGTAAATGTGTGTACAGTGTAGCGCGTATTGTAACATACTGCTAAATAACACAATTCTTGATAGTATAAAATGTTTGTGACACTGCGTTTTTCAGGAGCATATTTTGACTAGTGTTATAATAACAAGTTTTTATTTTAGTATTTTCGGGTTCTTATATGCTTTCGCTTTTACGAGCAGTCACTTTTTTCCCGTTTTACACGTCGAATGTGTCTGCCTGGTTACTGAAGCGTATGAAGTTTAAACTGATTTCAGATACTTGGTTTAGAGTTGTATTTCTTTAAAATGCTGTTGTATTTGCGTGTTCTGTAGAGTGACAATTTTGTTCCGACTGTAAAGAAGACATACGTCAATGATAAGACGAAATAATAATTGAAAAACATGAATTTTACTTATGAAAACCTTATCAAATTATTCTTACTGAAAATGTAAAGTAATTGTGTGATTTTTAGTTTTTACAATGTTGAGATAAATTTGTGTCGTCAGAAAGAATTTATCGCGGTAATCAGAAACTTCTTGCCCGTTATTTGAATTGATGCAGAAGAATTTTGATGTTTATATGAAGACGACAATCGGCACATAATTATAAACACGACATTGGAGACCTAGGTGTAGATTGAAGGTCGATTTTAAGATTGAACTTAAAGAACCAATTATGGTTGCCTTCTGTAGCGCTTTGTAGTTTGGTAGAACGTCTACCAGACTACACATTCGCTACAAGACAGAAGTCTGCCATCTTCTTAGGTACCACCGTAGTAACCACAAATTCCACTTAAATAAACAAGGCGTAGAAATTTGTCTGGATCATCATAATGTTCAAAATGAAGAATGCATAACGTCTCGGGATTCATTGGCGATTATGCTGTTAGCTACTGAGGGACTCTCTTCCATGGTCTTTATTTTTATTTAACGATGCTTTTTCAGTAAGACTATATAGCGTCCATTCATTGTGTTAGAATACTGAATATATTATTTTAAAATGAATACAAAATTGTTCAGTTTTAAACGAAATATGGTTATGATACAGTCATCAATAAATGGATTTGGTCGTGTAAGCTATTGAAATCTGGAACCTCCAGTTTCTAGAACAGTCCTCTTCGCATTTGCGCCTCGTGATATCGCATTTACCTCTTAAGAAGTGTCTCAAACTTCCTCTCAGACGAGGAATATTAGGAATGCAGAGAATTTCAATTATGTAAATTACACCTTTTAACGCACAAAGGACATAAGCAACACCACAATTATTAATGTGCGTATCACTTGAAGTATATGGAGAGAAATATGAATGTTCTGTTAAAATAATTTGCTACAAAACGACGTCAAACGAGAGTAACGGGAAGCTTCATATCCAGATTTTGTTAGTACGATCAAATCGGCGTTGGTAGGCTGGGCGGAACCATGCCTGTTCGAAGTTCTTGTAGAAAAACCCGAAGGAATGTGAATGCGATGGGTGTCTTAGCGACTCTTAAAATTGTTTGTCTTCTTTAGTCTCACCGCCGTGTACACCTAAAATCCTGCTTAGCGTCACCTGCTCTACGACCATTAGATTATCTTTCGAACCTGAAGGAAAGTGGATATTTAGTATGTTTATGTGCATATTGGATGATAATATTAAAATGAATACTTTAGAAATAGGTTACGAGAATGCTCCTTTCACTTCCTTAGAACAGTATTTGATCCGCTGGAGGGCAGGCATAAATATGGCTTCGAACTCACGGCCTTATAAATGTCGGGGAATTTCTTAAATAGAAGCCGTTAGCTTCTGGAGAAGAACATGACTGCACAGAGTTAGTTAATATGAAGCTTGGTAAAATATTAGTGACCGACCACTTTAATGGTCCAGAATTTTAAAATTTTCAGCTTGCCTGTATTTTATCGCTCTTGGTCATGATATGTTACTATGAATCAAAGTTCACAAACAGCCGGCGACTTCTCTCTCCCTTACAAGTTGATACCTATCGACTTTTCCCTCGGAACTTGGAGACTATCATATAGAAGAAAGAGAAGCATGACTTCTGTGTTCCGTACAGTTTATCACAGGAAACATACATTTTTATATCTTTGATATGAAAATTGGAAGACCACTTGGAATATGGTATCTGAGTTTCTTTTATTGCTTTTGGAATTCAGTTTTATGTTCTACATGACTTTATCAAAGTTTCATCAACATTTAAAAACGTTGGACCGAAGCAAACTGAAACGAAACCTTCCTGTGCATAAAAACATTAACGGTGGTTCTAGATAGGCTACATGAAATGTTGCCTGGTTTTACGCAGGGACGTTTTAACATTTTAATCATAAATAAGATTACATGTAGGTGTGTCACATACTTTTAATCAAAAACGTGCTTATTTTGATTGGAATTTAACAACATCCATTTTTAACTGATTTTAATTGCTTGTCATACATTTCTATCAGCCAAGTTAAGTGGTGTAACATGAACTTTAAGTGGCCTTTAACATCTGTATGTTACAATCAGAATCCCAATATTTAACAAAGATGGGGTATGACCCAAAAAATATTAATATTTTAATATTTTCCGTCAAATCACAATTTTAATAAGATAATAAAATATATAAAATATTTGAAATATTTAAAATATCATTTCACGTTCCGCATCGAATGATCGATTTACAAATTGGAACGTTTCTCTTACGACATGTTTCGGTTATATTTAACCGTCCTCAGGTATAAATTAGATTGGTAAATTTAAAACTCGAATTACAATCATTTACAATGTTATGCAGTTTTTTGAAAATGTTCTTATCAGATTACTCTTATATATTAGAACGAAGGTATTGTTTTTTATATGGCGTGGTTCATCTGATGTTCAATATTAGTCTGTAAAGCAATGATTTAAAGAAAACATTAATAAATATGGAGTAATATAGAAAACAACATGATGGAAGTAAATAAATAGTAGAATGTATAAGTAAAATAAAATTAAATTAAATTTAATAAAACATACCGGTGATGAGTTGATAGAGACATGACGTGTCTAGCGGAAGACATCACAATATGGCGCAAATATACTACCAAAAAATATTGTCGCAAGTAAATTTAATAAAATATATAAAGTAAAACTGTTGTGTGTAAATGGATCACAATAACATCAGAATTCTGAGTAAATGTCCAGGTTCTTTCTGCGACAGTGTTGAAAATTTTAAATTTCCGTTAATAAATTATGTAATTTTAGCTATCATAAACATGTCAAAATCCATAAATCGTTAATTTATAATACCGCAAAAAAGAGAGATGTTTGTTTGTTTGCTTGTACTTGTAGTGCGTTCAATAGCTGCGGTGCCAGACTGCAAACAGGACAGTGTGCTGATTTATGGCGCACACTAAAACGCTGAAATTGGGGTGCATGGAGACAGGAGAGCACTTTATTTCCCTGGGCCAGTAGATCGATATGAAGAGGGCTTTAGCCTCACGCTTCGTAACAATCTCATACTTCGCACCGTAACTTATTCATTAGGCTACATTCCTTAAACACATGACAACAGTCATGGGTTCAGTTCTACGAAACATAGAATCTCGTTGAAATTGTTGCAAAAGGGTCAATATCACCAAGAAGACTATAAACTTTGCGTCCACATTGTATCTTAATATTTTCTCCTATCTTATTGGACAAAACGTACTGATAAATTTCTGTCAGCCAAGAAGATCACGCCTAATATTCATTGTATTTATAGCACCGAGAAATATGTTCATAGAATGGGCTCCTGGAAAATGGGTTATGGAGCAGGACAGCTTCGTTTCAAGATTCCACATTATACAGGATGATTCAAAAGGTTAGGGCCAAACTGAAGGAGCGTATAGAGGGACTCTGAGAGAGCAACTTTCGAATAGAAATCCATGTCCTCCGAAGTTATCCTGAGACAGTCGAGGCCATTGAAGGTAGGGAAGTCTGATAACATATCGCTGAAATAATCGTACTTTGCTATTCTCCTACTAGCTTAATTTCGTTTTTTTATTAATGTACGAGGATTACATTAGCAATCTTACAAACCAAATTACTTCAGCCTACCCTACCTTCAATGACCTCGACTGACGCAGGATAACTTCGGAGGACATGGATTCCTATTCGAAAGTTGTTCTCTCCGAGTCCCTCTATACGCTCCTTCAGTTTGGCCCTAACTTTTTGAATCACCCTGTATAAAGACTTTAATGTATTCATTGATATGGGCGTGTAGAACGGAATATAACAGATATAATTTATTTTCATCAACCCTTTTGAAACCGAAGTTCGTTTGAAATCTACGTAGGAAGAATTGACTCCTAACCGCAAAGAAGAAAAATAAATTAACCATTTAAAAAATCAGGTTTTTGATTCTGTATAAGGAAACAATTTTTATTTAAAGTGAAAACTGTACAAAACACATAAATAGAGAAAAAGAGTTGTTGATTGTCGAAGCAGGTGGGCCATACATTTGTCATTGAACACAGACTGCTGATATGATTTTTTTCTACTAAATTTATCTTTATCAGCCAGAATGAAATAAGACGTTGAAATTTAAAAAGTAAATAATTTCGTACCATCTATTGAGGGAATTAATAAACAAAAATCTATTGGGACTGTGAGATGATGTATAGAGAATGTGATTATACTGTTTCTTTTTCTAAAATTAGAATAATTATTTTGACGCTTTCTGTTTGTACCTACTTTTGTCTGCTCATTTAAATTTCTCTTTCATAATTAATATGTGGTGTTAATTTCGTGAAACGTACTTTGAGCGACCACTCACATCCTAACTACATTTTTGTTTCTTAGGAGATTTGCGTATGTAAATACTGTAACCTATTAACTCCACAGCAACAGTAGACTCTATGTAATTGTGTAGTGAGGAATTTTGTAGTGATTATTAAGCAACAAATAGTATTCAGATGATCAAATTAAAGATGGTAAGATGGGTGGGGCATACTACAGGACGCTTGGGGAAATGAGTAGATAATGCAGAACTTTCTTCGGAAGAACTGAAGGAAAGTTGAGAGATCTTGACGTGAGAATTTATTAAATAATAAATTAAATAAAAGGAAAGAAAATGGAATGTTTGTTACTGGAAATATGTGACAAAGATGAGGTCTAGTGGCTGTCTCTTGTGAGCAGTGTAATGTAACTGAGGTTTTCGCAGAAGGCGGAAAATTCTTTGATTGGTTGAGGGATTATGAGCATCTCAGGAAGGGCCCTGATGTATGAATTAATGAAATGCGTACGTGGTGACTAGTATTATGAATAAAATGTGTCTGTCCACGTCGTTACGAAAGTCGTCTGGGAATTTTTGTTTAATTTGCTGAGCGTTTCATCGCTTTTTAATTTAAGTTAATTTATAGGAGCAATTATTTATGATACAATGTTGATTTTAACTTTGAATTTACATACGCCATAGGAAAATATTTTGTTTCGGGCTGGCAATGTAAATAACGAGTGATAATGACATAGCGTTCGGTAAATAGCTTGATAAAACCTACAGCGCATGCGCATAAATCGTTAGGACCGGTAATGCTGCGAGTTTATTATGGAAGTAGACTATGTCCAATATCAGCATCCGAAATACACCCCTTCTCCGGACCATAATTCATTGCTAGCCCTCTAGCCACTAAATCTCATTGCATTCAAAACTTTTCTGTTAAAAAGTTAACTTGCAGAGTTTTAAATTAACTCCTGGCATTCTGAAACAACCCGTAATTAACAAGTAGGGGAGTATACAGAAATATTGCGATATTATCCATGACCTTAAAAAGTTATAAATTCGGTAGCTGATGATAATGTTGCTGTATGGGTTATATATGTTACTTAAAAGTAGGCTTGAATTATGAAAGCTTATGGAGTACAGTTCCTTCAGAACAGAAATTAATATATTTTATGTTTAAATATACATTATTAAGGTCTTCATAGCAGTATTTCAAATCTGAAGTATTTAGGGTTAATTTTTCAACGATTACATGAGTGTTCCACCACTTATTTAATCTGTAAATACTGCGTGTGAACTTTTTCTTTATTTGAGCACTACATTACAGTAATTCTCCTATATTGTGTTCATAATTGAATAAACTCCACGGTTAAAATGAGGGGGAAAATTAACAATAAATCCTCTTATGAAATTCTAATGTAAAATTTACACACAAGTAGATAAACCTCCTTGCGCTTGAACCTTAGTTAAATTCTTTATAAATTATTGTTTACGATTTATAACCTGTTAGTAGTTTTCTGTCATCTGGGCTTAAGTTTACGCTTAAGTTAATTTAACTTTTTCCTTTGACGTGTGTCGCAACCAAAATCTTTGTTTGCGTGTTCCATTCATCGCATCCTCCTTCGTTCAGTCGATCTTTTTATGTCGGTTTGAAACACAGTGGGTTGATTTGTTGGGTCTCACGCTTTGTATAACTTTTATTTATAATTTATGAGCTGAAGGTGAAAGTGACGTGGTTTGCAAATCACATATTGATTCTCATCTTAGTTTTCCCAAGTTCAAATATAAATATCTGCGTGATTAATAATATTAATAGACAGTTTATTTATTCAAAGGTATTATTTAGACTTGGGGGCTGTTTTAACATCGGAAATTTAATTATAAATTAGTCTGGAAAGATAAGTACGGTTAGTGAGAGTCCTCACAGCGGTGTGTATGAAGATGGCTGTCTTCTGGGTTGTTGGTCCGTGCAATCTTGTAGTTTACCGATCCTTCGGATGCTCGCTGCATCCATCATCAGGGCCATTAGTAACCCATCACCCTGATGATGGAAGCAGTAAGCACAACTAAAGCATTGGTAAACTTCTACCAGACTGTACGACGTAACAACCCAGAAGACAGACGTCTTCGAATGCTGATGAGTTTGTGTGGAATGGTTGTTTCGTTTTTTCAAAACAGTGTATATTTATTTATTTATTTTGAGGGAATGAAAAAGGGAGTTAAAATCCCAGTAGATATCCTATCCTGGCTTTACATTTTATAAATTTTATGATCTTAGGAAAATGAAAATTGAAGATTAAATCGCCATGGGTCAATTACTAAACGGAAAACCCGCGCAAAAAGATACTGGTATGTGTAGTTATAATACGAGAGTTGATCAGTAGACTAGTTTTCTTACCAGTAAACTAAATGTTCCTACAAATTGTCTAACATCTCAGGATGAAATTTACCACGATGATTTCGAAGAGAATTTG
This sequence comes from Zootermopsis nevadensis, assembly GCF_977971745.1. Lineage (NCBI taxonomy): Eukaryota > Metazoa > Arthropoda > Insecta > Blattodea > Termopsidae > Zootermopsis > Zootermopsis nevadensis. Next base: position 5,019,228 of record NW_028259143.1, read on the forward strand.
AAAATAAGTGACTCAGATCTAATTAGTTTCGTCAGAATGTTTTGCTGTTACGATGTAATATTTACTGCATTTTGGGGAAACTGTGTGTTTTGAACTTCTTTTGATAATATTTTTATCTTAATTTGGCACAAATATTACACAATTTTTTTTAATTATAATATAATTTGATAAATTATTTACATTTGAAGAAGTTAAAATTCCTGTAGTGATTTCACAAGTTGGAATTTTCACTAGTGAGTAAGATAATAAGTACCTTAGAAGTTTACGTAAGACAGAGATTCAGATTATTGAAGGAAGTGTTCCTGAGCAGTTAGTAGTAACTGATCCAGCAGACAGTGTATAAAACTTTTTGTCTCATTTTACTGCTTATATAATTGCATGGAGAAAATATGACGAAATACCCTACAAGGAGAATAACACATATTACATTACAAACTGGAGGAGAACATTAAGGATACAGTGGCGGCGAATGAAATTACGCCATTGGGATTTGGGCTTTGTATGAATTATACAGTGGAGGTCTCACTCTTACAGGAGTGACCCAGTGCGTGAAAGCATGGAATTGTGTTATACCACTAGACACTGGAAGGGTGTTACAGCCCTACGATGTAAAACGACTTGTGAAACGTTTGTAAATAGTTGCTGGAGGTATGATGAACATTTTTGTATCTGTAATTATATAAACTTCCACAACCTGAGGTATCAGGTTTTAATCTATGCCTTGCTATGCTATTTTTGTTATCTGCAATCTTCCTCACACTCTAATGCAAATTCTTGGATAGTAATTGGAATAGTTCAGTACCTCTTCCTTCAAATTATGTATTTGTTTACCGATCATAACCGCGTTTACATCACATTAATTTCTGTGCATGTTTTTGAGTTTTGTCAGCGTTTTTGTATAATCTGAGCATAGATAAAATCTGTGAAATCCGTAATAACTAGCAGTTATAGAAATGGATGCCTTATATACTTACTGGTATAGTGAACAATATTAATTATGATTGTGTGCAGATAAAATAATGTGGGGTAGGAAACAGGTGGGCAGACAAGTCATAAATTACTCTTTCAGTGAGCTTGGGTATAGAACACCTCATAATGCTATGTGTATATAAGTGTGTTGCATGGCCGAATTCAATGTTCTTTCAAAATTAGCTTACCTTTGCTAATCAAATACTCCAAAAATATTTTATGTACTATTCAGTTTTAATTCAGTTAAAATGATTATGTTTCTGAACAATATATTTACGTTCCTTTTTCCATGTGGTATATACGTGATTTAAATGCATGAGTCATTTCGAATAAATAATCATTTATTTCAGGCAACCAAAGATTGCCATCTGTTCCGTTCAGATACTGAATTACCCTATCCTGTAAATTCTCAAGTCACGGAGTATTAGATGGGCAGGCATTGTAATACGCATTATGATACGAATTATGTGTGGAAAATATCAGTCTGTGAACCTGAAAGGAATATGAGTAAAGTAAAGTTTGTCCCACTATACGCCCTGTAGGCGTTTGGGGGGAGTGGAGGTATAGCTCCTCTCTTCCTTGACCCCGGCACTAGATGGGAGTGAGTGGTCAGCATCACGCCCCGGCCGGCTTTACCCCCGGGAAAGGACCCCGGTACCCATTGTAGAGGAGGCTGGGTGGACCCCAGAGCCGGTCTGGACGCAGAGGCTAGAGGAAAAACCCTCTGCCCCCGTCGGGGATCGAACCCCGGTCGTCCAGTCCGTAGCTAGTCAGATAGATATGAGTACAATATTAAAATTGATTACAGAGGTTATAGAATGGGTTTATTTACCTGAAGACACTGGTGGCGGTCTTTTGTGGACACGACCTTAAATCTGTAGGTATCATAAGAGGCGGAAATTTTCTTACTCAACTTTCTGAAAAAGAATATAGAGTGAACAAACCAACAACTATTAACACTATAATGGACACTATTGCCATACGCGTTTCGACCTCAAGAGGTCATCATCAGTGGCATCAGGGAAATTAATAAATATAGTAAAATGGTCCGAGCAAACTAGATCTAGTGCAGTCATCTTGTCATTTACCTTTCAATTTAATTATGAAATTTGCTCGAACCATTTGACTATATTTATTAATTTCCCTGATGCCAATGATGATGATCTCTTGAGGTCCAAACGCGTGTGGCAATATTGTCCATTATAGTGTTAATAGTTGTTGGTTTGTTCACTCTATATTCTAATACACTACACGGTATGCAAAGTTTTAAGATTTCTGAAAAAGATTTAATTTTTTAATAACAGTCTCACTTAAACGTCATAACTTAGTGCCGCATGTAACGTCCTATAAAACTGTTTCACTTTAGTTCAGTAACCAATCCACTTGCATCTGAGCAATAATGTGAAGGACTATTTAGTCATTACAAATTCTTCAACTCTTTCGCTGTCAAACTTCGAGCGTTGTTGGAAGTTTAACTGTGACATATCTTTGTCTTCAACGTCCCTAGAATGGAGGCATTTACGTTCTTGATTTAATACTGAAAATATCCAGTATTCATTGCTCTGGATTCGTCTGTAGAAGTTTCCTTGCTTATAAATGGGATTATTCTTGTTATAAGACTGGGGAATATGAGTTCGTGGTGAAAGGAGATGAAGAAGAGGGGTGAGATCATCTGTACCTTGTCGCTGTGGTTTTCTGCTTTATGTGTGAATTTCTGCTCATAAGCATAAGCTCGGTAGCAAAGTAAATTGCATTACATTCGAGAACGCAGCAAATGAAATCAGCAGTGTGACCGAGTAATTCATACGCCTGTGTCGGCTGAATCTTACGTCGCTCCCAGGAGCCAGTCCTCCTGTCCAATTAGTCAAGAGGTGAAGACATTACGTATTATGTATACCTTACAATAGGATAAAGGCTTCGTTCCTTTGAAATGTAATACCGTCTCTTATTAGATGGAAAATATGCGTTTCAGTAAGGTATGACAAGGACGCGTTAGAATATGAGAATTTTATTATCTGACAGAATATTGTGAAGAAATGTTCTCGTGAGCGCTGTAGATTTTTAAATAATATTTATATTTGCAGGTACTGAATTGTGTATAACTCATACCTTTACATCTGTAATGTCACTAAAATGTCACTTTTAATTTATAGATATTTTATTACTAATTCGTTTGTTATAATCTGTTACGTATCTCACATAAAGACATACGTAATATCTCGACTTAATTTAAATTATGCGTGTGTTGCCACAGATGTATACCGCTGAGATTCGTTTATTATTATCCTCGGCTCTAGACGGAACCTATGATCAGCCGGTAACTTTTAATTGCCAATAATTATTATAGAACACTCTATCTTGAGAGAGTGACTCCATTAGAGATAGTTGTGTTAGAGCTATGGATCTCAAAACCTGGTGTTGGCAGACACATTATTCTGTACAGACAAGTCAGTAAATTATTATTGAACACGTTGTTATATAGCTATGAATAATTTACGTCATTATATATTTTAATTACCGGTAAGCTGTCGGATATAACATTAAATGATCGAACCACCGACACCTTCTATTCCTTAAAACAAAATAAACATGTGTTTTTACCATATGTTAAACATTCTGTATGCCCGCTGGCTTCAATGGTTCGTGAGTTATCACTGTCAGACAAAAAGGTGAATATGGATTTTCCCATGGTTACCATAGAGTTATTTAACATTTTAAAAAATAAGAACAAAGCAGAATATGCCGAGCGTTAATTAACGCACATTTTAAAAATCATAAATTACATTTTGTAAACATTTACACTGACAGTATGTTGATATTATATGCAGAGTAAATGAAAATTAAAAATATAGGTGGGGCTTTCTATTTATGAAATCAAATTTTTGTGAACATTTGTCAGACAGTATTAAAATGATAAATGCACAATGTACATGAACAGTCACATAGGAAAAAATTATTAATAACTACTGAAAGGCCTTCCGTTTACCAGAGTCCTTCGTGAGAAGCTGATAGTCGCTCGGATACTTAAGAAATTCTTCGGTTTTTACAGAACCCGAATATCTTTTGTCACAATTGCCCGCCACTAGTCGCTGTCCTGAGCGTAATATAATAATATCTAAAGTAATTTACCTTTCAAAGGAAGGAAAGTAGAACTTTCTCCGTAAAATAACTTAAAACCAAACGAATGTTTACAGCGAATCTGTTCCTTATCTGTTTAATCTTTGTATGACGTTCTGTATACACGATAAAAGTAAAAAAAGTCATGGAACAGTTCAAACGGTAAAGTAACTTTCTGTCTTAACGGCTAAGGGATACGACAGCGTCAAAGTTCATCTGAATTTCTGATGAGTGGAGACAGTGGCTTTATCCCAGCATAGTCCGTAAGGAAGATGAAAAATCCCAATAAACCTGTCAAGGCAGCCAATCAACGGAGACTTACTTCACGTCATACTGTCGAATATGCCACTTTCACAAAAGAAATTTAGAGTTTTATTCATCCATGTTATTTTTATTGTTACTATTGGATAGTGTGAATACGATATCAAGTAAGTTTCTCAACTAGGAACACATTTTACCTCTAAGGTCACTCAAAAGTAAATTACTGTTTTCAGCTCATTTTCATGCATCGTATAAATATTTTTATTACTTTCAACTGTGTTACCATAACCAAAATTAATATAATCTGCCTGTTCCTACGAAATACTAAAATGAGGCGAAAATGTACAAAAAAACACCCGAAGAGTCACAGACGCTGAATTGATTTTTGAACCTTCATGATCCGGGATGAAATTCTTAATTTACTAATATAATAAGATGCTAAAGTTGCGTTATATTGTGATATAATAAGTATATATTAGGAACTGAAACATGTCGTGAAACATGATGGTCTAATGTAAATCGAATATTTCGATAAAGAACATCATTTAATATTTTAAATATTTTAAATGTTAATTATTGTAATATTTTAATATTTAATAAGAATTATTGTGATTAGACGGACAAGATTTAATATATACTTACTAATATAATGTAGGTTTTTCTGTTTTGTTGTAAGAAACATAATTCTTGCATTTTAAAACGCGAACGCAGCTTAAAAATAAAAATAACAGATCAGTAAATTATCCGAATCCCGCTTGAAATGATTTTCCTGTGTCATATATTGGATTTCTTCTACGTCTCTTTCTTGAGGATGTTGCAACAAAGAAACCTCTTCGAGTACCTTAATACGAAACGAATTTCAATTAGTGTCTTCACATTCTCCTCGTTCTGCTTCTATCTCTGGACGTGTTCTCTTTCATGTTCCACCTTTCTGCTCAGTAGGATTTGTTAACAATTTTACGTCTCACCAGTTCACATCGTCTATGTTGCTTCCAGCCACTGGAGTTTCTCCTCATTTCTTCTTCTGCTATACATCGTGTAAGAGATCTTTGTGTACAGTCAATTTTGATATAGTCCTATAAAATTTAATTACTCTTGTCACTGTAGGATTTGAGGTTTCCACAGCTATGAGTCTGAAGACGGCTGTATTCTGTGACGTTGCGTCGTGTAGTCTGGTAGAAGTTTGCCGACGTTTCAGATGCCTTGATGATGGAGGAAGCAAGGACTCTGAAACGTCGGTAAACACAGTATGAACTTTACGAGCTGCTACGAACTTAAGAACTCATAAATTGCACTCTGTTTGCGATACTTGTTGAATATTCAGCCCTTTTAAGTCAAATAAAATTCCCTTCTTAAAGTTTTAATACGTTTTCTGCACTCTGTAACTTTAAACGTGATTCGATGGAACCGATTTCTTGTAGAAACGTGGTGAGAGTATTCTGTAGCAGACGAATATGTCCGCTGATACTTGTGTTGGTATCTGCCAAGGAGTTGTAATGGGACATGGTGAAGAGTCGAGTAATTTCTTGCCGAGAGACAACGGAGGAACAAACACGTAGTAAGGACACAGAAGTGGAGGAAGGATCTCATGGCAAACCCAAGAGACTGTTCATTCGAGTGCCAGTCCGGAGTTGAAACACTGTCCACTACAGGTCGAAATAGTAGTACATGACGCGCGTTGTAAAAACAGCGGTATTAAGACTAAGGGGCTGTTTATTGACTTATTGTAGTTTATTTAAGGATGTCTTTTCAGTACCACGGACAGCTTAGCGTTGAATGAGAGGATGAAGTGAATATGAGTTGGAAAGGATGTGAAAGGAGGCGGTCCTTGTCTTATGTAAGTTACTATCCCGACATTTGACTACGAGTTGTCTGTTCCCTTTGTGTCAGAAAGAAGATAATCTGTTTTATGTTATCAATATAAAAATAAAGTTATACTATATGTGTAAAATTCCACTTTCAAAAGTACTTGATCCTAAGAGAATCTATAATGTGGGAAATACATAAAATATGAATTTTAAAACAAATAATATTTAGATTCCGAAGAGATTTGCTACGAAATTTTATAAATACTTACGTGATCTGTAGATGTTATAAGTATTTGTATATTACTAAATGCTATGGATGAACAGGGTATTAACTGCTTGCGATATAAGAATAAGACGTGACAGGGAAATTCGTAGTTTGTAATGTGGCATCAGTGTTATTCTGACGCTGTGGCGTCTTTATATCATGTCCGTTTCAGTGCTAGCGTCTAGTCACTGATTTGTAACACTAACTGTGCAATTATACTAAGCGTTTCTGTTATCAAACGTGACCTCAGCTAATTGGATTTCGGTTGAAGTGTGTATAAAATGACTCTAAACTGATAATTGAGTTGAAATAACGAAGAGGAAACGTGTCCACCACTTAACGCTTGAGTTGGCGAATGGGACAGGCGGCTGGATATCGCAACACATTCTCCGGTTCTGTTAACGTATGATTGTTTGCTAATGAACACCAGATTTGCCTCTCTTGTGATTTGTGGTGCACTTATTTGGGTGTGGTGCCAGTACATCGAGGGTTATTTACAAACTAGACTTCCACTAGTTTATGCATACAACAAAAATGTGCCGATTTTAGATTCAACGTGATTTTGTGCCATTAGTCAGACGACGCAGACAGATTTCATGATTTTGCATGAGGTGTGAAGAGCTAGCCTTTTCAGCTTTAACCACCTGCTTTGATTGACGTGGACTTAATGCGTCTAGGTAGCTGCACTCTTTGTCGAATTGCTTTTCGTCATTCTGAGAGCGTTATTTGTTTTCAACGTAGGTAATTACAATGGACACGCATAAAAGGGAAATTTCCTGTGTTCGTGAAATGAAGTAGAAGTTCCCGTTTTAAATTATGATAAAATATTATTTTAACTTGTCCAGATTTTTTAATTAGAATACTTACCACTAAGTGAGCAGTGCAACGGTGGTCAGTTGTTTTTAAGAGGGTCCAAATATGTCAGTTTATAGGGAGAAATGTAGAGAAAAGTGCTCATTATATATGGGTCAGTACTGTCTGTGTGTCTAGGTCTGTTTATTAACATAACAGTGAAAATTAGGATTACAAAGAGAATGAATAGGTATGGAACACGCGTGAAGTAACCTAACAACCGCTTAATGACCCGACCTAATTTACTGCTGTGCATATGAATATACCTGTCAGCAAAAAACCATAGTAGACTTGCCTGTGAAATTTTTTAATTGGCCCGCTAGCTCCATTAACAAATGAAAGTCAACATCACAAGAAGCCGTATATTTTTCCCGTCAACAAGGATTCATTTTACATAACAAAAATTTCCCAAGAGAGAATTCAACAGAATCTCCTTCGTTCACTATTGGATTCAATTTAATATAGGAACTGGCTCTGGTAATTTTCCCTTACGGAGTGGTAGAGTTATACGGTACTGCGAACTTAAATTGTGTGGCTCATAACTAGTTATTCATCGAGGATTAAACAAATCTATTCTCTGCCTTCAAAAAACTTTTTCGCCTTCCTACTTCTTTTACTCCACCGCCCCTCCCTTCCAGTAGACATTCTTGTGTCCTCTTTGTCCCGTCCTCAGGCGCAGGGCATAATGTGCTATTAAAATATAATTTTTTCTGCTAGGTGTATTCATATATTTTAAGTGTGACTAGAATACAATTTTTAGCCGTCAGAATGTAATAATGTCTTTCTATTTACGTGTAGGTTACCCAAGTGGTCTATTTCCTTCAAGGTTTTCCCGATCATGAGCCGTTATCGTGATATTATTCTTCAGGAAACAAAGTAGCAACTGTAGAAAGATTTCCGTCTTCAGGGTTGTTGCGCTGTGTAGTCTGGTCGATGTTAACCAACGTTTCAGAGGTCATACTGCCTCCGTCATCAGGGCGATAAGTATGAAGATTTCTGTCTTCTGGGTTGTTGCGCTGTGAAGTCTGGTCGATGTTAACCAACGTTTCAGAGGTCATACTGCCTCCGTCATCAGGGCGATGAAGATTTCTGTCTTCTGGGTTGTTGCGCTGTGTAGTCTGGTCGATGTTTACCAACGTTTCAGAGGTCATACTGCCTCCGTCATCAGGGCGATGAGTATGAAGATTTCTGTCTTCTGGGTTGTTGCGCTGTGTAGTCTGGTCGATGTTTACCAACGTTTCAGAGGTCATACTGCCTCCGTCATCAGGGCGATGAAGATTTCTGTCTTCTGGGTTGTTGCGCTGTGTAGTCTGGTCGATGTTTACCAACGTTTCAGAGGTCATACTGCCTCCGTCATCAGGGCGATGAGTATGAAGATTTCTGTCTTCTGGGCTGTTGCGCTGTGAAGTCTGGTCGATGTTAACCAACGTTTCAGAGGTCATACTGCCTCCGTCATCAGGGCGATGAATATATGACGGAGGCAGTATGACCTCTGAAACGTTGGTTAACATCGACTAGACTACACAGCGCAACAACTCAGAAGACAGAAATCTTCATCACCCTGATGACGGAGGCAGTATGACCTCTGAAACGTTGGTAAACATCTACCAGACTACACAGCGCAACAACTCAGAAGACAGAAATCTTCATCGCCCTGATGACGGAGGCAGTATGAACTCTGAAACGTTGGTAAACATCGACCAGACTACACGGTTCAACAACCCAGAAGACAGAAATCTTCATACTCTGATGACGGAGGCAGTATGACCTCTGAAACGTTGGTAAACATCGACCAGACTACACAGCGCAACAACCCAGAAGACAGAAATCTTCATACTCACAGCTGTGAGAACCTCAAGTCTTACATAGCAACTGTAGGTTGCCGTCACACAAACAAGTACTTTTTAGCCCTCGCCTGCGGCGTGAACGAACATCCCGGAATAATTATTGTTTTCTATCAGATTTTCCTGTGGATATTATAAATAACAGCAGGAATACCATGGCTATTCATTGAAATGCACGTGGAATTTGGGGAATAGTTGCAATTATTAGTTTGCACCGTAACTGTTACTACTACCCGCGATTCTCAAAATGTATCGTATGAACATTCCGTTCATCTCTGTAGGTGAACTATGTTGGGATTCTTGTTGTCGTATTGTGCAAACAAATTTAATTGTTCATTCTGTTTGCATAGTCACTACTTTAAAAAATACTTATAGTTGGTCAATTGCGTAAAAACTGAGTACTTTTTGGTATCTCGTCAGCAGACAGGCAGACAGAATTGTCTTAGGGTGGCTAATAAGTCCTTTGAAAGGGTTACAAAGTTCAAATATTTGGGAAAAACAATAACAAATCAAAATGATACTCATGAGGAAGTCAGGAGGAGACTGAATTCCGGAAATGATTAATGCTTCTCAGTTCAAAATATTTTGTCTTCCCGTCTGATTTCTTAGAACCTGGAGATTAAAATATACAAAACAATAATTTTGCCTGTTGATTTGTATGGGTGCGAAACATGGTCTCTCACTCGAGAGAGGAACATAGGTTGCAGGTGTTTGAGAACAGGGTTTTGAGGAGGATATTTGGACCTAGGAGATAAGACGATGGGGCATGGAGAAAACTGCATAATTACGATCTCAAAAATCGGTACTCCTCCCTAAGTATTGTCAGGGTGATTAAGTCAAGAAGAATGAGATGAGCTGGGTATGTAGCGCGCATGGATGGACAAGAGGCGTGCACCGGGTATTGGTTGGCAAGCCTGAAGGGAAGAGACCGCTGGGGAGACCTAGACGTAGATGGGAGGATAATGTCAGGCGGGATCTATGGAAGATAGGAGTTGAAGGAGGCTGGATTTTGTTGGCCCAGGACAGGGTCCGATGGAGGGCTTTGGTTAATTCGGTGATGAACCTTCGGGTTCTGTAAGCCATCTAGTTTATTAGTTAGTCAATTGCATTGGTTGCCTTCTCATGCAGATACCTTATACACCCTCTGGGATCGAGATAAATCGTATGAGTCAAAAACGTTAAAACCCGCTGTGTTGTACCGGCACGATTTGTCGCGGGTGTGCTAACGGTTGTAAGGGGCAGCAGATTAAGATGTTTGCCTGTTATGGTTTAAAAAGTTAAAATTGTTCCTTCTGTTTTTATCAAGACGTCGCGCTTTCGACTAAGTACATGTTTTCTGTATTCTTCTCCTTCATCCTTTTCCACGTCTTCATTTCAGAACGTGACTGTACTCCATTACAGTGTTTCCACGAAGTCTTTATACAGTCAGATCGGCGTTTGGCTGTTAGTTGATTAATGCACAACATACGTTCCATAGAAAGTGTTTGGAAGAAGGCCAGAACAATTAACTTCGTTAGGTTGTATCGCACTGCACGACATAAATTATTAAAAGGTATTGATCATTCCCCCTGTAATGCAGCGAATTGTAGGAAGTGTTCAGTGATGAATTGGAAAGGATGTAGAAAGAAGCCGTCATGGCTAATTTTACTTAGTATTCCAGGATTTACAGGAGGGAGTGAGGAAAAATACGAGAAACTGGTTTCTTAACCGAAATTTGAAACCGGGACCTCCCAAATACGAATCAGATGTGCTAATCACTCGTCCACGACGTTTCGTTAATATGTGGTGTGCTGTAAATTTTTTCTCGCTATTTTATTGTTTGTTGTTATTCCTATGATGTTCACTCCTCTCCGCCAGATAGCGAAGTACTCTCATGTTTCCGTCTGTCGCTGAGAGAATTTTTTTATCTAAATTTTTGATTCATATCCATATTTTACTATCAACTGATTTAAAATCAATACCAGATCCAATTACGTCTTGAACCTTCTAATGTATTCCATCAGCTGAACATATTTGCATTTTCTCTCGCAGGGTAAGTTCAGCTTCCATTTTATGGATATGAAATAGGACCTCCTGTAGGGGTTATATTGAAATCCCCCGTAAAGATGTGGATGATACGACCAGTGATGCTGTTGTAAATGTTGAGCTAATTTATAGCAATTTTATATGCGAAAGAATCGAAGTGAGAAAAATATATGGAGGGAATTTTTTTTGGAAAATTAATACATTTTGTATGTATCCGACATTATTTAAGGTCATGCATGAAGGAAATTATTCCCAGTTTTCTTTGGATTCTCGTGTGAGCTGAGCACATGCCGACTTACATTTCATGAAGTTTTATTACGGTAAATCCCATGAAATTAATTACCTAAATTTATACTTTCAATCTACGCCACGAAAACAACGGTTTGTCTTACTTGAATGCCAAAATTAGTGTTACCTTCATATAATCACGTGAAAATATTTCTTTAAAATTATAATATGGAATTAACTAACTAACTAACTAGATGGCTTACCGAACCCGAAGGTTCATCACCGAATTAACCAAAGCCCTCCACCGGACCCTGTCCTGGGCCAACAAAATCCAGTTTCCTTCAACTCCTATCTCCCATAGATCCCGCCTGAGATTATCCTCCCATCTACGTCTAGGTCTCCCCAGCGGTCTCTTCCCTTCAGGTTTCCCAACCAGTACCCGGTGCACACCTCTTGTCCCATCCATGCGCGCTACATGTCCCGCCCATCTCACTCTTCTCGACTTAATCACCCTCACAATACTGGGGGAGCAGTACAGATTTTTAAGCTCGTCATTGTGCAGTTTTCCCCACGCCCCATCGTCTTCCCTCTTAGGCCCAAATATCCTCCTCAACACCCGATTCTCAAACACCTGCAATCTGTGTTCCTCCCTCTGAGTGAGAGACCATGTTTCGCACCCATACAAAACAACAGGCAAGATTATTGTTTTGTATACTTTAATTTTCAGGTTCTTAGAAATCAGACGGGAAGACAAAATATTTTGGACTGAGAAGTAGCAAGCATTTCCGGAATTTAGTCTCCTCCTAACTTCCTCACAAGTATCATTTTGATTTGTTATTGTTGTTCCCAAATATTTGAACTTTGTAACCCTTTCAAAGGATTTATTAGCTACCCTAAGATAATTTTGCCCGCCTGTCTTCTGATGACGAGATACTAACATGTACTTAGTTTTTTCTGAATTTACTTCCAGCCCCACTTGTCTACCAGCCTCTAGTAAAACTTCTGCATTCCTCTTTATTGTATTTATATCGTCCCCCAATAAATTAACATCATCAGCATATGCCAATAGCTGATGTGTCCCGTTCAATTGCAAACCCTCCTGCCTACCTTGGACCTTCCTGATGGCGTATTCTAGCGCAAAGTTAAAGAGCAAGGGAGACAAAGCATCTCCTTGTTTTAGACCGTTCTTGATGAGGAATGTCTCAGATACATATTTACCTACTCGAATTTTGCTGCAGGTTTCATTTAAGCACATTTTTATTAGACCCACTAGCTTCTTTGGTATACCAAATTCAATAAGAATATTATATAGCACTTCTCTCTTCACAGAGTCATAGGCTTTTTTGAAATCTATAAATAACTGATGTACAGTCCCACCGAACTCCCATTTTTTCTCTAGTATCTGACGAATGCAAAAGATCTGATCAATCGTTGATCTGTTTCGTCTGAACCCACACTGATGATCCCCAATAGTTTCATTCGCATATGGGGTTAATCTTGCCAAAAGAATGTTGGATAGAATTTTGTATGAGGTTGATAGCAGCGATATTCCTCGGTAATTACCACACTCAGTCTTGTCCCCCTTCTTATAAATAGGAATAATTATGGATTCCTTCCATTGATGTGGCATCTCTTCCTTATCCCAAATTAACTGAATAAGCTTATGGATCCTCATATGCAACCCTTTGCCACCTGCTTTAATTAATTCGGCCGGAATCTGATCAATTCCTGGAGATTTATAACTTTTCAACTTCCCAATGGCTAGTTCCACTTCATCTAAGCTAGGTTCTGGCACCAACAGTTCAGCTGTATGCATTTTAATCTGTCTAATATCACCAGTATTATGAACATTTAAGAGCTCGCTAAAGAAATTTTTCCACCTATTCACAATTTTTATTGGATCTGCAAGCAAATTGCCACTATCATCCTTTACCAAATTAGTCTGGGGTTGATATCCTTTCTTAAAGTTATTAATGCCTCTGTACAGGTCTCTGATGTTTTTTTCCTTATTATTTGTCTCAAGTTCAGCAATTTTGCCCTTCAGGTATTCCCTTTTCTTAGTCCTAAAGGTTCTACTAGCCTCACGTCTCACGTTACATAGATTATCCGCATTTGTTTTGTTTGGGTTCTGCAACCATTGAAATTTTGTTTGCTTCCTTCGATCTATTAATTTTGAACATTCTTCATCAAACCACGGTTTATTTTGCTTTCTCCTGTAGTATCCTAGTTTCTCTTTTGCTGAAATTTTGATGCAGTTTCTGACATTTTCCCACTCCCTGTTGATGTCCACACTTTCATTATCCTCATTTGTCTCTAAAATTTGAAACCTATTCGAAATTTCAACTTGATATTGTTCCTTTGCCTCTCCCTCACTTAATTTTTTCAAATCAAATCTTTCTGTGTCAAAATTTTGTTTAGTTCGTCTACTTACTGAAAGCCGCTCCCTCACTTTTGCTACCACCAGATAATGATCAGTGTCGCAATCTGCTCCTCTGAATGATCTCACATCAATTACATTTGTCTGCCTTCTCTTATCTACTAAAACATGATCTATTTGATTGTGTGTTCTGCCATCTGGGGAAGTCCAAGTGTATTTATGAACATCACGGTGTGGAAATTTTGTACTTTTTACAATTAAATCTTTTGACGTAGCGAAGGTCACTGCTCTGACGCCATTATCATTACTAAGTGCATGGAGACTCTCGCTGCCTATTGTGGGTTTGAAGACATCCTCCCTCCCAATTTTTGCATTGAAATCTCCTAGCAGAATTTTCATGTGATACTTGCCAAATGTATCAAATACTGATTCCAATTCTTCATAAAAGCTATCCTTGATATCATCGCTTTTGTCTTCAGTTGGGGCATGAACATTAAGGACAATGATGTCGCACCAACGTCCTTCCAAAATTACGTAAGACAACCTGTCACTAACAAATTCTACTCTCTTAACTGCTGCCCTAATTCTGCTATGAACAAAAAAACCCGTCCCTAGCTGATGATTGTCATTCCCCTTTCCATAGAAAAATGTAAAATTGTCCACTGGGATCGTGCCCTCCCCCTCCCATCGCACTTCCTGCACTGCCACTAAGTCTAACTTATAATTCCCTAATTCCCTACACACTGATTTCAGTGCCCCAGCCCTATAGAGGCTCCTAATGTTCCAGGTACCAAATCTCATGTCCTTTTTCAATTGCCGTGGTCGTGCCAAAGAGTCCGTCCTGATCCGAGGCTTGGTTGATTTTTTCGTAACACATATTTTTTTTAAAGGTGAAAGGTTGTTAGCCCTACACCCAACCCCCAACCTGGAGGACCAGGGTATCACTCTTAGTCTAGCGCATCTCCTTAGACCTGTCCGGCTTGGGTGACCCTACCATGAGCCGAAGCTCAGGCCGGCATAGCCCTAAGGGTCATTTGAGCACGCAAGCCTCCTCACCCGGCAGATTGCCTTCGACAAGGTGGTGATACCTTCGAGAAGGATAATATGGAATTAGCATGTAAAATTATTAGTGTACGTATTTACTGTGACTTATTTGTAATATATCTACAAACCAGCATCGTTAATCTAGGCCTTTCACATAAATAATATATTTAGCTCTGAAACCATGATAATAACACAAAATTTTTTATGAAATAATGACATGAATACACATAATTTTAATAACTGTTGCAATAAAGCATCTTATTTTTTAATTAGCTAAATAAATATTTAACACAACTATCTTATTTATATTAAGTAAGAATGTGTGTTATGTTTTGTGAATTTTAAATAGAAAGAAACAATTTTTAGAAAGGATTTTTCGTAGTAAATGAACCAATCGTACAGTGGCAATCATGTTTGTGAAATGAATTAAGGATCTTGGAAGGCAGAGGCGTGATATAAAGTACACTCAACTATAAGATCAGTGATACACACACACGCATGCACGCATGCACAGGAGTGTTAATTTGTCAGAAGTTGCTAAGGTTTCATCGCATTTCCGGGCGTCCCAAAATATCACGTACAAGTGATTAATTTAAAAACTGTCACAACCAACGCTGAACAGCCTGGGCGTTTTCACGGACTCCGGCGCTGTATTCCAAAGTTGGAAATGAGGGTTGTTATTACTAGTGCCAGGTTTCATAACCACATGCCAGCAAGCTACAAGGCAACGGGCGTAATATAATATACCTGTCCGTTAAAGATACAGCACGGATGCTCTGTGCTTACCGCCGCCACATCATTCAGGTGTATAGGGAAATGGAGGTAAAACTCGTAGTATTTTGCATCAGCACTAGGTGAAGGTGAATGATGATGATTCCATTATGATGAATTAGCTACTTGTTTAATTTAACAGAGTGATACTTACGTTGGTGAATCGTTTGTTCTTGTACATTTTCAAAATTTTATTTAATATTTTATTCCAATTATTAGCTGTTCTTCACGTTGTAGCGTGAGTGAAAAACGCCTTAAGGGCCCGGCCATGTCTGTATGTCAATTGGTAGGGTTTGTCTTAGTTATATTTTTAAGTACGCAAACCCTTGGCTAGCTGTTAGAACGCTGGCCTTTTAATCCTGGGGTCTCGAGTTCGATTCCCGGCGGTGCCCGAATTTATAACTTGTGTTGGGCAAGGCCGTGGTCTGGGCAACACGGAGGTTTCCTCCGTGGCATCCCAACAATTACTCCATTCACACACAGAAGAAGGCAATGGCAAACCACTTCTGGATCATCTGCCAAGAACGTATACGAACAGGTCCCAGTCCGAGAAAAGGATGGAAGGATCCTGTTCATATGGACCTGTCGTCACACAGAACACTAAATAATAATAAGATGAGGTGGTCTAGCGGTTAGAACGCTAGCCTTGTAATCCTGAGGTCTCGGGTTCGATTCCCGGCGGTGCCCGAATTTATAACTTGTTGGGCAAGGCCGTGGTCTAGGCAACACGGAGTTTTCCTCCGTGGCATCCCAACAATTACTCCATTCACACACAGAAGAAGGCAATGGCAAACCACTTCTGGATCATCTGCCAAGAACGTATATGAACAGGTCCCAGTCCGAGAAAAGGATGGAAGGATCCTGTTCATATGGACCTGTCGTCAGACAGAACACTAAATAATAACCCCAAGTACCCTAGGTCATTGTTGGATCGCTACAATGTAAAGTGTGATCACATTTGGCTTGCTGTTGAAACAATGATCTCTGATTTTATTATTGCAGGAGTGACCTTGTAAATACCATTGTTGCGTGTGATATTTTTGTTTTATTGTTATTCCCTTGATTTCCCTGCAGACGCTAACGCCAATGGTATGACGTACAAACACATTTTGAAATTTTATTTTACTCCAAATAGTACACCTTTCCAAATTTGTCAGTGTCCAGCTCATAGGTCTATGGGAATAAATCTCGGTCGAGTGGTTAGTAACCTTTCTTCTTATTCAGGAGGTCCTGGGTTCAAGTTACTACAGTACCAGATGTCCTGCCTGATGCCTCCGCACCTTCGCCCCCTTTTCCCTCGTGAAGTTCATTTAACGTTTTGTAACACGCTTCAGAATCGACGTAGTGCGTGGTGAGAAAGCAAACTTCAGTTTACTGGAGCTCATAATATCCATTCTGAACAGGCGACCGTCGCGATTAGATCTCAGGCTTGACCTGATTTGCCCCGGTGTATAGAATTAACTGCCTTATATAACCTCCACTCCTGTCGAAAGCCACTATTTGATACAACACTCGTTTCCCATTTTCGTGTTATCCAGGTCACAACTGCAATTGGCAGAACTTGAAACATGAACAGAACGAAAGTCTAACTCAATTTATCTGAGAGAGAAGAAAAGAGAGGACCAAAAGGAAAAAGCAAAATCAATTTTGTTTATTGTAAAAGAAAGAGACTGGGTATTTCTTTCAGCGAGTTTCTGTGGCACGATTAAACTTGTTGGGTTTTCACTCACAGAAGGTTCTCAGGGATTCTTGAATAGTCCAGTTACATGAATATGTTTTTGTGTTGGTTTACAGTGGATGGAACCCGGGTCTGTATTCCTTCTGTTGTTGGTCTTATCAAAAATTTAAATTATCAATATTCACCATATGCAAATTACAACATATTAAAGATGTAACGGTTATATTACGCCACGTATTTGTGACAGTGGATATTGGAAAATAGCAGTAGATCATTTGATGCTGACACTTCCATTTTTTGTGATTGAAGCTTTGTTTTATAAACAATCACTCATTTAGTATTTTTGCTAGTAAAGCACTTCTATAACACAATGACACGTGTTCGTGTCCAGGGATAATTGGTCCTACCTGTTTCAACGCAACGAAGTAGCCGTAGCTCTGTCTGAAGTTTTAATAGTGGACATTTCATTCCAATACATCTAAATCCAAAATATTAATAAATATACGTATGTCATCTTACGTTTCCACATACACGGAATATATTTATGAGATGATAATGTTGCGTCATATTGTGTTGAATATATACTTGTTCAATTTTTATCAGTCTAATCACAATAAAATATTATTATTAAATATTAAAATATTATTACAATTAACATTTAAATATTTAAAATATATTAAAATTAAGCGCGACATACATTACGAAACGACCTTGAATGCGATATTAAAATACAAGAGATCTGGAAGAGGAAAACTTTCTGATATTTGATGGACATCTGACGAAGGATTGCACTTAGGATATTACATTTGAGTTTATATGGATTATACACCTGAAGATGGTTCATTTAGAACTGAAACATGTAGTGTAAAAGATGATGCTCTAATGTAAATCGAACATTTCGATAGAGAGCATTATTTTAATATATTTTTAAATATTTAAATGTTAATTGTAGTAATATTTTAATATTTAATAATAATATTTTATTGTGATTAGACTGATAAAAATTGAACAGGAATATATTTAGTTTATCCTCCATCATGAGGACGATAAGTAACCTGCTGAATTGAACATCTCTGAAACGTCGGTAAACTTTTATCTACCACTCTATATTACACTACCTATTTTGCCACGAATCATCAGATGCGGAGGTGATTTATAGGTCCGGGCCCCTCTTCATTGCGAAGAATAGTAGGTACTCGTTTCGCTAGACTTAATTAAGACAACATTACGGGTATTTGAATTTGGTAAGAGGTGGAAGTTTTATATAACATGTCATAAAGAGAAACAATGTATGTGAAGTTCGCCCCAGCTAACGCGTTTCCCCAAGAGGGATGGATCTACATCTGCTGGGGGTGAGCATTGGCATTATTAGTAATGAAAGCTCGGGGTTATCATATGAATTACTACAGGCTGGGGACTGCAGGGTGGAAGGAACGAGGCCTGACACTCAGCTTACGTGTTCTATAGTGCATCAGAATTAAACATATACGTGTACGTATAACTTGACTTTGGGGATAACTCGCTTCTGTTGTTGAAGGTCTTGAACCGTTTCGGAAAACGTTGCACTTGCCATCTTATATGCTGAATTTTAGACCCGAGAAAACCATAAGACAGGAAGCAACATGTTTCAAAGATTGAGGGTCTTTGAGAGCAGGCTGTTGACTGTGTTTGGACATGAGTGATGAAGTGATACGAGGGTGGAGAAAATTTCGTAATGAGGAACTACATAATTTTGCACCAAATATTATTCGTATTGATGAGAAATGTACATAAAATTTTAGTTCCAAAACCTGAAGGTATAAGACCACTTGGTAGACTTGGCGTTGATCGGAGGATCATATTAAAACATATCTTCAGGAGTATTCTCGGAGGGTGTGGAATTTATTCGATTGGATCGGTTGCAGGCTGTTGTGGACACGGTAATGAACCTTTGGATTCCATTATAGGCTGGGAATTTATTGATTTCTTGAGTGAAAATACACTCCGTACACATCCTTTAGACGTGTATGCGCTCGTACGTAAGTTTTAGCTTCGAAATTAAATTCAAATGGCATACAAACGCAAAGCTAAATGAAAGGCTTTGTATTTATACTTATATTTTACTGAATTTATGTAAATATTTAAAAGTACATTTTAATTTTCCAAAACCATGTTAAAGACAATTACGAATCTTTTTACACAATAACATTTCCTGCTCTAAACATTATACTTAATTTCATCTGTGGGTTACTGTCATTGCATCGTATGTTTTAGAATAATCGCAGCTCATAATTTTAGTAGGCCAATATATAGCCTGCTTACATTTCTATTTGCTTTCAAAATGTCATAACCTTACTGTTTTTATGCATGTATTTTGAAGCGATGTTTATTTTTCGTCATTTAAAATTATTATCAAGAACGACAGCTATTTATGAATTATATTTTGTGATAATCTTCCACGAAGATGGAGTTAGCATGTTCGCAGCTGCACGGCGTTGCAGTCTGCATCATAGTTTAAACTTTCGCCTGACTTAAGCGAATATTTTCAATAATTATGTAATGTACTTCGATCCTGTTGGGAAAAAGCTGTAGTTAAAACTATGAAACTTTTGAGTAAGTTATCTAAGGCAGGGCAAAGTTGTCCTTGCTGTTTAAGTAAGCACTGTGCCGTGCATACGTATGGGAGAGTGAAGGCACAGCTAGAAGCATTATTAACCTCTCAAGTAGATTGTTCTGTGTGTGTGTGCACTGTAAACCATCGGTCACAGTGCTGAAGTCTAACAAGAGTGTTCGTAAACAGACATTCTTCTTTTCATATTCCTCTCAAGATTTACATTAGTATCCTTAACAATATAAAAACTTGCCTAAGGTATTCTAGTTTAAAAGTCATTTACTTTTGCATCAGACCCTGTGTGAACTGATGTAGAAAATTTGTTTAAGATCTTTTGTTACGCAAGCAAAATTAATCAAAATACTGTAGAATAAACTTTAGTCGATAAAGTGTAATCTTGAACGAATTTTTGTATGGTAAATTTGCCATTTTAATGTCTTAATAAAAACAGCTCGAGGAGAATTTAATTTCATCATAGCTTGTACAGTATTTTTTTTCTGTTCAAGGCAAGCAGAGTGGAAGATAACGTCTTTTCCTCTCTTGGAAGGTACAAGTCTTCTTATCTTTCTCGCGAGAATAAGAACGTTATGATGTCGTTCAATATTAAACACGCTTTCCTCTTTTCCTGCTCGCCATTTCCTGTTTCTTTCTCTTTCAAGTAAGTAGAGACAGAACAGCGTCTCGTAATGGCTTTATTCCCTCGACGTATCACTAAGAACAGACATTTTCGGGTCAATACGATCTGACTCAGTAGATGCGTGATTCTAATAGCATCAGAATCTCATGCGTCACACAGTTTAGTTTAAGAGCTTATTATGCTCCACGGGAGGACTCGTGCTTCCAGATAAATCATTCCCACTGCCGTTGTTCGGCTTGTAAGCCTGGGCAGATAGAACAGGACACTGCACAGAATGTTTACCTGCCGATTACTTGGTACATGACAGAAAACTGAAGATTCAAAATGTTAAGATTGTAAAACGCTGACTTTCCACGCCACATCACTAGGTCATTGTAAAGAGACAAAGTTCCAACAGTTTCTCTAGGTCATTTCTGTATTACTGGTTCATTGTTTCGGATCAGTGTATTCAAACAATTACCCGGGTTCTATTTGCTGTCCAACGATGTGTTTTTTTTTTGTTTAGTGTTCTGTCTGACGACAGGTCCATATGAACAGGATCCTTCCATCCTTTTCTCGGACTGGGACCTGTTCATATACGTTCTTGGCAGATGATCCAGAAGTGGTTTGCCATTGCCTTCTTCTGTGTATGAATGGAGTAATTGTTGGGATGCCACGGTGGAAAACTCCGTGTTGCCTAGACCACGGCCTTGCCCAACAAAAGTTATAAATTCGGGCACCGCCGGGAATCGAACCCGAGACCCCAGGATTACAAGGCCAGCGTTCTAACCGCTAGACCACCTCATCTTATTATTATTTAGTGTTCTGTATGACGACAGGTCCATATGAACAGGATCCTTCCATCCTTTTCTCGGACTGGGACCTGTTCATATACGTTCTTGGCAGATGATCCAGAAGTGGTTTGCCATTGCCTTCTTCTGTGTGTGAATGGGATGCCACGGAGAAACCGGGGAAGCCCCCGGAGGAAAACTCCGTGTTGCCTAGACCACGGCCTTGCCCAACACAAGTTATAAATTCGGGCACCGCCGGGAATCGAACCCGAGACCTCCAGGATTACAAGGCCAGCGTTCTAACCGCTGGACCACCGTGGCAGTTTAACGATGTGTTACAGCGCATGAATACAACTGAGTCTGTTTCAAAAATTTCTGCTCTCGTGTGCGGTGATATGTGTTGTTTGAAAAAGCTTGCTTTTATGCTGGAGTGCGAACCTGTTTTCTGGGTTGAGCTACATTTTTGTGCTCAGACTGTTTGCTTTATAACAGTGTAACACGTTAAGCACTGTCCTTTAATATTATTTACTTGTGTTCCATGTAATAACACATTTCTCCTGCGGGGTCACAGGAGATCTGGCGTCTTAGTACTGCGGATTTGATGTTAGTTACGTCGAGAGGACGCCGTAATCCTTTCCAAAACTCTTCCAGCCATCTGCATCTGAGTTCCAGAAACACTGCTTTAGGTACATATAATACAGTGTTACAGATCAAAAGTACAATATAAATCATACAGTAACTTTCTAGTGCCCGAATAATGGAAGATTACTTGTCTAAGGAGTCTGTAATGGGTCTTGCCGAGAGATACAGGAATAAGTTTAAAAGTTCAAAGGATCGGATATGTAGAAAGCAATGGACTTTCGGAATTTCAGAATATTTTACTTTTTACCGGTTTTTATGGTTGTTGGGGAAGACAAAAGTTCTAACTTCAACAGAAAAGCGCCGATTTAGGTAATTTCATAATTGTTTCGTACAGTTTCGTATCTGAATTCGCCGAATTATAAGTCTCTAAATTCGATATTGGGGCGATTTTTATAATGTCACATTACGTGTTAAGCTAGTTGTGGTCGGATGACTAATGGATGTATCAAAAGAATCCCTTTAATTTTCGAACCCACAGTTACGGCTGGGATATGATGAGAAACTTCGTACCTGAGAATAAATGAATTCAGAATATATTTTTTTTTACTTATTGAAATGTGATGACGTATTTTAACAAACTGGATGAGTATACCATTGGAGCTAAGCATGCCATACTGGTGATGAAGGCAGCAAGCACCTCTGAAACGCCAGTAGAATTCTTCCAGACTACACGGCGCAAAAACCCAAAAGACAGACAACTTTAGCCTGTAAAATTGTAGTCCTTGAAACTTCGTAACCTTTCGTTCTATTTATCATATGTCAAAGCTAATGGCCAAGTTTCTCTCCTGTCAGCATCTCTCCTGACTTTTGCTTACCCTTGCTTTAAGTGGGAAACGAAGTCAAGGCAAATATTACCCCATTCATGAAACCACCAAGCATTGTCTATTTCGATGGGTACATCACTCTAAGTGGCATGAGTGAACACTAACGGTATAGCTGATATACTGAGAATATTGACGATAATTATTATTATTATTAACGATGTAATTATGATCCACTACTTTAAAGTTAAATTACGTAAATGTTGACTCTCTTTTATTATAAAAATCTACCCCATCATAGAGATTGAAACTGTTTTCGCAGGCCTGTAGTTCTGTGGACTTCATGCATAATGTACTTAAGGGAGAAGCTACTGTCATACTGTATATAGCTCGTGCAATCAAGGGTGAAAGGCTTCACTCGATATTACGCCACTTGTCAGCCTAAAACTGAATCGAAATTGTTTAACAAACTATTATTTAATGAGCTACTTTGACCTCCTGATAGTGACACCGTTAGTAATTAAACGCTGTACTGAAACAGAGTTTGTACAACACAGTCTATTCTCAATAAAATCTTCTCGGGCAATCAGCCGCGTCAACTGGATACCATAGTAAACCGACGTTTCGGGAACCAACTCTGTCCCCAAACTCAGCTGCAGTTAGATGAGAAGTCTGTGACCTAAGATGATCGATATGAATACGTTTAAAAATCGATAAAGCCTGTTGATTTATTTAACGTAGTAACATTATACCCCTCAATTGAATTAATGTTTTACGTACAACCCATCACAGTGACAATAAAATTGTAACCATTTTTTAAGTTTATAAGAATTATAAAAAAATCTTAGAACTTAGTTCTTTCATTATAGCATTGTAGACACTCTGTATAGACCATTCGATTAAAGTCGGACATCGATTTTGAACTTATTATTAAAGTGACAGATAGATGTCTCTTCAGTACAGCACCACTTCCTAATGACGTCTTTTTTTTCATATCAAGACTGTTCATTACTTTTAACCCAGATTCTGAAACTGATATTTTTCAGCATGTAGCCTTAAGAAACGTACTCTGTCCAGTAACTCTCGAACTTCTTCCTTTTGAAAATGATTATAATAACAAGGCCCAGAGCTATACAGAAGCTATCCTATGGTATTTATCTGTATGATGTGTGTTTACCACCTAACTAGGAAGTGATTAGCGTCAAACTCGTCTTTGACCCTTCTGGCGAGCATTGGATAAAGACTGCTTGGAAGAGTTATTGAGTTTGCTGTGGCGTTGGCCCTCAGTGGGAAGGAGGAGATGTCGATACTCGCCCTGCAATTATTCCTTCTGGCTTTATGCCCAGTCTTACACACATAACCCCATATCTTTGTTTGAAGTTATCCCATTCCCAAGAGTCGATTTCGTTCTCGTTAAACCAACATTATTGTAACAACCAAAGGTCCTTTAAAATACTGTCCCTGTGGATACTTTAAGCTCTACGCTGCCATTTGTCCGGTTCTTGAAACTTAAAAATTCCACAATAGCTTTTAGATTAAAAGTCACATGAATCGATTACTTTCAACAGGACATAACTTTATATGATTAATTTAGGGTTAAAAATGAAGAGGAAAATTGTAGATGAATGTAAGCAAGGCAAATTTTAGTGACTGA
Source organism: Zootermopsis nevadensis (assembly GCF_977971745.1). Classification (NCBI taxonomy): domain Eukaryota; kingdom Metazoa; phylum Arthropoda; class Insecta; order Blattodea; family Termopsidae; genus Zootermopsis; species Zootermopsis nevadensis. The sequence continues at coordinate 5,043,521 of NW_028259143.1, forward strand.
AATACGAATAGAGACATTATGTATGTGTAATGCGGGGATAACATTCTGGGGTCTCGGGTTCGATTCCCGGCGGTAGCCGAATTTATAACTTGTATTGGGCAAGGCCGTGGTCTAGGCATCACGGAGTTTTCCTCCGGGGGCTTCCCCGGTTTCTTCGTGGCATCCCAACAATTACTCCATTCACACACAGAAGAAGGCAATGGCAAACCACTTCTGGATCATCTGCCAAGAACGTATATGAACAGGTCTCAGTCCGAGAAAATGATGGAAGGATCCTGTTCATATGGACGTGTCGTCAGACAGAACACTAAATAATAATAAGATGAGGTGGTCTAGCGGTTAGAACGCTGGCCTTGTAATCCTGGTGTCTCGGGTTCGATTCCCGGCGGTGCCCGAATTTATAACTTGTGTTTGGCAAGGCCGTGGTCTAGGCAACACGGAGGTTTTCTCCGGGGGCTTCCCCGGTTTGTTCGTGGCATCCCAACAATTACTCCATTCACACACAGAAGAAGGCAATGGCAAACCACTTCTGGATCATCTGCCAAGAACGTATATGAACAGGTCCCAGTCCGAGAAAAGGATGGAAGGATCCTGTTTATATGGACCTGTCGTCAGACAGAACACTAAATTAAATAAAATTATTAAAATAGGGACAAATGAATATGACGTCGAACAGCCTGATTCCACTTGCGAGATCAAAGCGTAGATGGGAGGATAATTTTAAGATCTTGGATGTATGATTTTGTGGCTTAATATAGCTGCCAGAGGTGATCGGTCAATTGGGCTCCGTAAAAGTCAAAATGCTATCAGTTTCTTTTATATATACATTTAGGTCTATTGTTTAATGTGTCAGTACCTGAATGTGGTCTGGAAAGGCACATTGATTTTTGAAACTTTAATATACGTCTGACCACTCTAAATGAGTGTCTTTTCGTTGTCTGACGATAAATTGCCGTTGAAGTGTCACTGCGACCACCACTAAAAAGAAGTTTTGTTCTGTATCGCACTCTGTTTTACAAATAGTAACAGTTTTAACAAACACTGTTCTAAAATCTTCCACCAAGCGCAGCTTTAACGTTTATTACACTCGCTTGGATTGGTTCTCGCTGGTTTTGTAGTTTGTGTTAAAACCAACACAAAGGATCTATGCATTCATTGCTCTTGAATTCCTGCGCTTGTAATGACGTTCTCTTTTATCTTAATATCACTCCACGTTTCCAATAAACTTGATTACAGCTACTCAGTTCTGCGTTTGTACCTGAATGTTCCAGAGAGCATATGAATTTACACACGTTCAGCACACGTGGTCACAGTCATTCTTACTTCTTCTGTTATATATTTTAACAGAGTGCATTTATAGCACAATGAAGTTAACTGTTTGGTTAAAGAAAATAAGGGGATTGACTTAACCTAACCTGAGTCAGAATACGTTTATAGAGACAAGATATTTTAGTATACTTTAGTTACGTAATTTTCATTCTTGTTGCTGTGGCAAATAACATTTCAGACTGTACTTTGTTATAATGATTTCACATCGCCGTCATTGTAGTGGTTTGGGTAAACACAGATACAATGATAATAATCATCTGAATTTATAATTAAAATGGCGACTCGGGTCTGACAGTTTTGAAAGATCTACACACATAAAAAAATCCAGCAACGAACTATTAAGTGGCAGTTTTCATCTCTACATTGGTACTTTTTATGGAAAATTTTACTTGGAAGGCATGTTCAACGTTGTAGTATAAATTTTCACGTCTCTGGTATTAAACACCGCATGGTAATATAATCACTTAAGCACATATCTTATTTGTTTTTAAATTATTGTTTTTATGAAGATTTCGATGGTTGTTTTTTTTATCGTGACATCTTGTAGTCTTGTACGTGGTTACAACTCGACGTCTCAAACAACCATCGACATGAACAAAGATTTTCATTCCTTTATCTTAAAATTTTAACCAGTTAACTCATAGATTTCTTGTATCTATTGCTGAGTATTACTGTGCACTAAGGAAAGAAACGGGAATGTGTAGGACTACGAATGATGGCGGAGTTGCAACTTGTAATAAAGTTCGTTTAAACCGACCATCTTCGACCCCGGGGATCTTAATTCTTACCGGGTAGAGTTTGGCGGCGCTACGAACGTTGTGTCTGATTTACGCTTCAAGATGAAATTCAGAGCAGAGTTGGAGGAGAGGGAGAGAGAAAGGCGATGCTGCACGTTCAGTGTCCCCGAGCGTAATGTATTCTTGGTGACTTGGTCCTAACGAACGCTGCAGCTAACAGCTATTATGGGACCAAGAGACGGCATTTCTTTTGCAGTACGTTGTCGTTATCTTGGAAATGTTTTATATGCCCTTTATACTGCACTGTTAAGGCTAATCGAATTTTGTATCTCACATTCTTTGTTACTATTTCGGACTCGTAAAGGCAGAGTTTAGTTTCATTCATCTTCGGTTAAGTATTCCCCCTGGAATTATCATTATTTTATTCTAACTTCTCAAGGCTGACTTTGGGACATTGACTCAGGAAGTAGGTTATGTCTCCACTTTTCTCAATTTTCATGAGTGTCGGAGGGAGAAACGAAAAATAGAGGAAAATCAGTCAAAAATGACTTAGAACCTTTAGTTATAATATGGTGTTAAGCCAAGTTAATGATGATAATAATGAAGAAGAGTTACGTGGGCGGATTATGTGAGAGGTGAAAATTGCATACGAAATTTGAGTTGGAAAACCTGAAGTCGGGAAACGAATTGGGAGACCTAAACCTAGACGGACGGATTTGGATGTAGTAGACTTTAAAGAAGAGGATTCGAACTGAATTAAACGGGATTTAAGCGAAGTAAAGTGGTCGGTTTTGCGTACACAGTAATGATTCTTCGGGTTTACATAAAAACGCGGGATTTTTCCTGAACAAAATTTCATAATGTATGTGTAAATAAATGATATTTAGATTTAGAAGAGAAACAAAGTCTTCAACGCCCCACAGTTTAAGGAAGTGCAGTTTTGGTTTTGTATGTACCTATGTATATTTCAGTCTTCTCATCTTTGAAATGCTGGAAATTTTGACGGTTTTTGCTTATACGTAATGCTTGTGTATATTACAGTGTATATATTTGCTTCATGGGTATGTACCTAATATCTTAAAAATTAAAGGAAGTATATGCATGGCACGGAGTAATAATTTTAAAGTGGCCCGGATATTGGTAGTTTACACAGTGAACGTTCGGAAATAATTTTTAATTATGTCTCTACTTTAATAAATATATTTTTTTCTTTAAGTGTAACGGATATGAGAATGTTTTTCTTTCCTGGAAAGAGATTAATAAGTATTAAAAGAGAAAGGAAGTGTCATGTCAGGACTTCATCTTCATTATTATTGAACATCATAGGCCAATATTGGTGTTGATATGAGAGTATTAGGATATGCTGAAAAAAGTCAAATATCAAGACTTTTAATGAGTATCAAATTTAAAACTTCTTGACGATGGTGAAGAGTCAATTGAATAAAAAAATTTATCTCCGGAGATAGGGATTAGCTCTATCTAGTGGGCCCAACTGTGTAGGAACCTGAAGACGGAGATAGAGTCCCATCTCCGAAACGTCGTTTTACGTTTTATATTTACTAGACGATGGATAATATCCAAGAAAATGTTTATTCAATTGACTTTTAATGAGTGTTGCAATAATTTGTAAAACACGAAGGGAATGTTCTGAAAACGTTATTCTGCTTTCATCAGAAATTTAACGATAAAGGTGACGTAGTTCTCCTGTCACGTCCACAGATTTTACTTTACAGTGTTCGTGTTTTAGCATACAATAACACACAAACTGTAGAAACAATTCGTCTGCTATGTGACTGTAACTGTTGTTTATAATTATTCAGCGTTCCGCGTTTGAAACATTTCCCTAAAATTTCCAGCTGAATATACTAGATCCTTGTTTCTCAAGTTTCTTGTCGTTGTTACTATAAAAGCAGAATAACAGCCGACAAACGCAGGAGCCAAGAACATGAATATGTATTGCTCTAAGTTTTAAAATTTTGATATAACATAATACAGTCAACAGAGTCGTTTGTAACTGCAGTCCTTTGAAAAAGAATAGGAAAGAGACCATAACTTTAAGATCTGGAATGGCTTTATTTATTCTGGGAAATGTTTTTGTATTCGCTAGAGTTATGCTTATGTATTAATTGTCATTGCATAATGCAGCGACAATTAACCTATCTTAATTGCTAATGATATTCTAGTCATTCAAAAACTCTTCATCATGCAGATACTTACACAGATACTTTAAATAAAAATAAATTATAGTTTCATTGTGTTATTCTGTGTTGTAATGCCGTGTAGTCATATAAATATTTACGCAATCTTTCAGATGGAGACAGGATGTTCCTTTCAAACGTTTGAATTCTCTTTCAAAACTGCGTTGTGTCACAGTGATAAAATATGAACTCTTGCCACCTTAAGAACTTTATATTTTTTAAAAATACGATTTGTACCAATGCAAAAATTGTTATTAGAAAACTTGTATCCAAATCTTAAATCTTGTATTATTGTCATTTAAACAGCAATTCAGTATTTGTTGACGATTTATTAATGGCTTTTGCTTAAGGTACACTGGTTATCATATTACTACATACTTTAACAATCAATAACTTTGCGTTTGTCCGCAGAATATATTCATATGTATTGCATGTTTTGCATTACATATTTCTTGGAAAAAAGCTATTATTTCCATAACGAACATTAATCAACTGATGGTTATAATGTAGAGGTGCTTTGCTGTGTTGGGTAGTGTTTGAGGTTGAAACTGTAATTTTAAACTTTATTTACATTAAACTGATAATTCAGATGGTTGAATAATTTAAGGAGATTTCGTGGTTTAAATCACATTACTTGGAATGCGTAGAAATGCTTTTGAATTAAAGTTAAGTCACATTTTTTCTCGAAAAATGCCAAGATGTGTTCCCGGGAATTTTAATTGTTATTTTAATTCAGATTGTACGTTGCATAACAGGTAGTGATTACAGCTTAATAAATACAACTTCAAGGGAACTTTATCCATTGCCATTTTGCCTTCGCTCATTCAACGAATTAAGACAGCCAGTCTCTTTATTGTGTTTGTTAATGTTTCTATATACATGTATTTATGTGCGAGTTTATAACGTTAATAAATATACTGTACAGTACAAATCACCTTTTTTGTAACAATTTTTTCCACCGTGCCAGGAATTTCAGTGGAAGAAATAATGACCGAAATTATGTAAAGCGTTGCGCAGTTTGTAAGTTGCGAACCGTAATTGCTGACTCTTCATGTCCTGTTACTCCCAATTTAATTTAGTGTGTTACATTTTAATCAACTTTACCTTCATTTGTTTTATGAAATGTTTGCTAATTAATGTTTCACGCATAAAAAATAAAAGTTTGAGAGTATTAAAAAGATTCCTGGAGACATTTATTCACTTCATTACTGAACACATAAAGAAGACGTTATTTGAAATGCCCATTTGTTAATTTAACTGTTCCTTTATTGTGACCAAATTATATTATCAAATGAAATGTAGTTCATAATTATTAATGACTAATTATATCGCAGATCAGAGCAACCACTCTGTGTTAGTATCTAAAAAAAGACTGCTGACTAGTGCAAGGCTTTTGTATTAACTGTGCTGAAATTTCCGGTTCTGACACCAAAGCATCGGCAATTCCATTGACCCAAAATATATTGAACTCGTTAATTTTAGGTATAATATTAAAAATGATGTTTTAAGTTGTAGTAGTGCACTGGATTAAATTGAACCAGTCAAGTGTCCATTGGCGAGTTCTTGTAAACACAATAATGAACCTTTGTCTTACATAAAAAACGCACAATTTCTTGAGTAGTTGAGCGACTACGAGCTTTTCAATAAGGACTTTACTCGACAGTTAATTACAATTTGCATAAAGGTATAAATATTTTATGTTTGTAATTGTCTACTTATGTGGGATAAATTTACAAATGCCGTTGAAATTCAACGGGGGAATGATTTATTTCGTACTTTCATCCCTCACATCTATCTCTTCGATATCTTCATCTGATTTTCCCCCTTTTCCTTCTTTCTATCACATTCTTTTCACATCTATGTAATTTTTTTTAAAGAAATAACATAAACTTTCTAAATTAAAAACCAATATCGTATTTCGTAATGTAAAACAGTTTATATTTTTCAAAATATCGCTGGAAGCATGTCATTAAGGAAATAATGAAAAATATCAGCCGTAACTATGGTTTACGTTAATTTCCACGTAGTCATTCCAGCTCTTTCGCTATATTGTTGCCTCCAGACATTCGGTTCCTGAATTTGAACGTTCAGTGATGTAAACAGGCAGCATGGAAGGGCAAAGAGGGATGAATAAGAGTCCGCTACATTAAATAAATAATTTTCAATAGTTTAATTAAGCTTTCCTTGCAGTTGTGCAGTTTTCTACATAAAATAACTGATATAACTTTTATTAAGAACACGCTATTTATCTGTGGTTGGTACATTAATAAAGAGAAAGTCTATTGAAAATCGTAACTCATCAATAATAAAATTTCAAAATATTTCAAATGAAAATGTATTACGCAGAGAGCAAATTAATGGAGAAAATTTTTGTTTTGTTTTCTTAATCTGAAGATGTATTTTACCTCATATATTTCAGAGTAATTGATACATTAGTATGCTGTGCATCAAACAGACATATGCAAGATACAATTACATAAATTGGTTTACCACATCCACTGTTTCAGTTCCGGCAAACTTGGAACGAAATGTAGATTCCAGCACCTTTCTATATGATCACAACCTTCGTTATGTAACTGCACACCACACACCTATTGGCAGCACGATCGCGCGTTCTGCCAACGGAACAGACGAACATACACTGCAAGTGGATGATTTTTATTTTCTGTGTTTGTGAGGGGGTGAAAGAGTCTACAGTATGGAGGGGTGATATTTGCACGCAAACAAGCAAAACACATTTTGATTACTCGAATTGCAATCATGTGTCAATTGTAGTCTTCTAACGTTCACACACACAGAGGATGTCCCATCTAACTCTCGACATCAAACTACTCTCAATATGTTTCAACATATACGAAAAAGAATGTTTCAAATTAAATGTATACATGAGATGATAATGTTGCGTCATATTGTGTTGAATATATACTTGTTCAATTTTATCAGTCTAATCACAATAAAATATTATTATTAAATATTAAAATATTATTACAATTAACATTTAAATATATATATTTTTAAATATTTAAATGTTAATTGTAATAATATTTTCATATTTAATAATAATATTTTATTGTGATTAGACTGATAAAATTGAACAAGTATAAATGTATACAGTGTGTACATACATTAAGCACATATATTAAGCGGTAAAATACAAATTATGTAATAGTTGTTATGAAGTTATCAAGGTTACCTTCTGTTCTCGAAATGGAAATGTTGTAATTTCTTAAGCCAGAATTACAGCCAGATTTTCTTTTACATTATGACTAGGGATTTTACGTAATGATAGTAAGACAATTTGAGATAAACCTTTCAAAGACGTCATACTCTTAACACAGTTTGGGGCAAACAACGCAGTGCAAGGAATTGGTCTTGCTCTAATGAGGAACATGAGTCATCATGGACGGGACTGGTCCCTTAACGCACGATTTGACTTATTTTCATTGTAGGGAAACTTTGTTACACGCACCGAAAACGCGTTAATGCGAAAACTATAGGTAATCGTCACTAATTTCTAATGTAAAGGCTAAATGTACAAAAACTTATTTAAGGTAATTGTGTCCAGTTGGATAATTATCGGAATTCCTCAAATTAGCGACGCCGTTGAACTACTAACACCTCATGTAGGTGCCTTTGAACTAAAATTTCACTGCTAATGGTGAATTAATTATACACGTCACCGGACAGTTTATAGTTGCATGTAGTTAATTGAGTAAATTAGCATATAATTCGTTTCTATACCTGTAGCCTAAATAACAATCCAAAGAAAGATCTTCTGAATTGGATAAAACATTCACTGGACCTCGTTTTCAAATTCCGAATTAACAAGTACTTAATTTTCAGATATTCCAAAATATTTTTATATGAAGAGGGAAGATTTATTTATGTCCGTCATATGTCAGTGTTACCAACGTAAGTTCGATGTAGGCTGAGACTGTCTTTATTCTTTAATTTTCTCTCATAATTAACATGTTCTTAATAAATATTAATTACGTAAAACTTTGTGGGAATAGTTCAGAACTTAAATGTTTGGGCAGTCATATCAAGTAATCGTGCCGAACTGGAATGCCAGTTTAAACATTGTTTATATCAAATGCACGCGTTGTGTTAAAAGCACATCAATCAACTTCACTTTGATATGATCCAAATAACTATAAAGTAGCTTTTGTGTCTTTTGGGATAGATTTCTTTTGTGGACCTTTTGTCTTATCTCTCTGAAACACACTTTTCCTCCTCCTGCCCCCCAAAATTCACTGGTCCAACATTGTATTGTTGTTAGGAACAGAGAATTTTAAGGATCAGACGCTACACAAAGTAACAGTTAACAAAAGGGAAGATGAAAGGCTGTTTTAAAAGAATGTAAGAGAAATTGGTTTAGTTTGTAACAATTGGTTCGTTATATGATAAGCTTCTAGCTAAACGAACTTGGGTTCAAATTAATAACATGTCAGAGGCGGTGGTCAGCGTGTCTTGATTACACTTGGCGTAGAGAGAAGGGCGGGCAAAACTCATCTCTCTCTCTCCCTCTCTCTCTCTCTGCAGTTCGTAACCGCCAATCCGTACCAAAAATAATAAAAAGCGACAACAGAAAGAAACCTGACAGTTGAACATCGTATTAAATCTGAGCCGGGTATTTTATTTTGGATGTGAGCGGTAACATTTCGATTCTGCACAGTATCTAGACATCCAATTAGAGCTAATATTGATTTCTGTGGCTTGCATTCGGGTCGTTCTGCCCTGTTTGGCCTAGCTCAGTAGACGGTTATTTGCTACCCTCTCTAAAGCCACTCACAGCCTGGAAAACCAACGAGGGGGTGGTTTAGAACAGATGGAATGGGATTGTCCCGCAGTGGGGTGTCTGTGTCGGCATACCAACAAACACATCATACTTAACACACAAACACATGCCCGTACACCAAACTAGAATGAAAAACCTACACATAGTCGAGTAGGGTTCGCAGTTGTTACTCAAATCCAGCCTCTGTGTCTAGTGAGGTTTCGGGTTCTCACGGCTGCGAGCTAAATAAATAGTCTTCAGGAATTTTGCGCCGTGTAGTCTGGTTAAACTTTGCCGACGTTTCAGAGGTGCTTTGCTGCCTATATCACCAGACCAAGGGCGATTATTATTATAATTATAAGTATTGTTCTAAAAAACTTGGTCTTGTGCTGCTGTAATCTGACTTTCGGTTTCGAATTTCGGATCTCCTTTTGTCAGCCACAGAAATGTGTCTTCTTTGCTTATAACTTATATAATAATAATAAATAAATATTATCAGAATCAATATCATATTATGTGCCTATTGTACGCACTCATCATCATCACCATTATTGTTATCATCTGTGACTCTGCAGTCCTTGACGGAACTTGTCCTCCTCCCATATGAGAGGTTACGTGTTCTATTCAGACATGTGGCAGGACTCTTTGGACGAGTGATCGGCCCCTTTGCAAGGCCTCTATCTATTCGGCACGGCACAACACAGAAATATATGAATAAATATCCATGCCTTAAGCGGAATGCGAACCGACGGTCCCAGTGTCTAAGCGAACAAGGCCCTCGTCCCAGACCGAGCGACTGCTGAGATTTTTTTTACAATTTCCTTTGGTGTATGGTAGTGGAATGTTATGGTCTCTTTTTCGTAATGAACAATGTTGCTGAGACATAAAGCCCCGCGGAGGTTATCGGTTTCAGGCACATCGGAACAAATCGTCTGTTTAAGGCAATCGGCTTTATGAGTCTTATTTCTTTTTCGCCGTTATGTTGCCGACAGTAGAAAACGCGATGTTTTGCTTTTTCCAGGTTTTTGTAATATTTATTTCTCTGTTCTTTCAGAATGTGTCATGCTGTAGTAGAAGTTTTGCACTCTGTTAGTAGAAGTCACAAAGGTTGCTAATTATACCACTGCGTTGCACAAGCTCGCAACTGACGTATATATTTACCAGAGAGCTGAGAATCACAACCTCATTATCATCACTGTAGATGTCAGCCTGATATTTGTAACAGAAACAGCTTCGTATTTGTTGCCTGCGACTTTTAAACACCTGAAAACATAAATAATATCCTTATTATAATTTCGAGGTTGTGGAAATATTAACATTTACGTTTAAAAAACTTTATAAATTTATAATAAACGTAATATATTTATATCAAATCTAAAACTTCTTGACGATGGTGAAGAGTCAATTGAATAAAATTTTTCTTGGATATTATCCATCGTCTAGTAAATATAAAACGTAAAACGACGTTTCGGAGATGGGACTCTATCTCCGTCTTCAGGTTCCTACTCAGTTGGGCCCACTAGATAGAGCTAATCCCTATCTAGACGATGGATAATATCCAAGAAAAATTTTATTCAATTGTAATATATTTAATTAACGAGCTTTCGTGGATTCCTTTTCAGCACATGTGCGTTCTCGCGCAGTAAAATTACAGAAGAGATTCGAAGACTGGTAATATTGAGAAGGACGGAGGAATTACTTGGTAGGAAAGACATCGAAGATAGTTTTCAGTCACTTCTTCTGATGCTTCAGTTATTCTTGGTTTCAGTGATTATCAACACTGACGGAGTGGAAACGGAGATAGGCGGAATGATGCGATGTTACAATGGCTGCTGAAGAGAGGTTTCGGATAAAATGTGAAGGAGAGAGACATTTAAGAGCACTCTACATGTGATCAATGTTTCAGAACTGTGAATGGAGTGGAAGCTTCCTTGGTGTTTACAGCCCCCACACCAAACCCACACCTTGAAAATGACCTTGAAAAGTAGCATCAATGCTTTCTTGTAGTTGGTTGTGTCAGGGTTGTAGGAGTATTAACATCCGTGTGCTCTGAAGCAACATTTTTAATTTATGATTATCGTAACCGACATTGAAACAAGAAAAGTAAAAAATCATTTCACAGGAATGTAGTAAATTTCCTGGAATCTGGTCCATGTACAAACGAGTTTTATCCAACGCTAGAAAACGGTTTCCACAAGGTTTACACAGTTAATTTTGAAACACAGTCCACAATTCTATAACGCATTGTACTTTTCTTGGCGTTTTATGAACATTATATTAATAGGCAAACAGAACATAATGCGTGTAATTATTTCTTCCGTCTGTTCGATTATATTTATGCTATTCTGATCTAGCAGCATTATAGCAACGTTCGACACTGTGGTAATCTTCAGATAATTTTTCAGAATTAATAGATATAAACTACATAATGCATTCGTTAGTTACATAAACGGACCCATTGAATTCTTCTTTCTGCATAAAGTAAGTTTCAGGACAACAAGTATTACTTTTTGAATCCTAACCTTTCTTTCGAAGTAAATTTTCTCACCCTTGTTTCCAATGTTCAAAACGACTGCTGGCGTACACGCTAAATTTATAACTTTTAATTCTGTCAAAATTATATGACAGTTTAATCATTTCCATGTTGAATTTTTTTTGAAATGTATTTTATTACGTTAATATATTTCCATTATGAAGCATTAATTTTTGGAAAGCCACAAAGGAGAGGTTACAGGACCTGCTTCTTTTAATGACATCAAAACAACACATAAATTGAGACCAAAATGGGCAGTACTGTTAAACTAGATATCTTGTGCGTATCACGGAAAAGCATTCTTTAAATAAAACCACAATACAGCTTTTCAAAAATCCTTCTTTACTCCACACCCTAACTCTTGGCCTATTTCCTGTTTTTATTACGATTTCACTTCAGCACGTGGGAGTCATTGTCGATGATTTATTTGGCTGTGACCCAGGTTGTATGTCTTTTGTTTTTAACAGCCTTTTCATCGGATTTTCCCGAAAATGGCCGTATCAGGCCCCAGTCCAATGTTCTTCAGCAGAAGCTGCTTTGTCTTTTAAGGGGGCAGCTAATGGAAGAACCTTAATTTAGGAGCTTACGACGATGATGAATGATGATGTAAAACTCTCTGTACGTCGTATTCGGTCTCCAAGCCGTACCAGCCGAGACTGCGCGTGCGTTTGTGTTCAGCTCTGTCTTACGTGGCTTGCTGATAGTCGCTTGCCTGGTTAAATTCCGCGATCTTCGTTACACTGTTTACAACATCCCACCAATGTACTCATGTACTCTGCTGAAAGCGATCAATATAGTACAATTATTGACAAAATGTTTTCTTAAGATTCATTTTAATAGTATCCTCCCACGTATTCTCACTCAATACAAAATGTTTTAAAATATTCTAATATTAATTACTGTATCCATTTTTCGTTAACGCAGGCAATGCTGTTTTTTAAACTCATATGGAAACATACTCGTATTAGCAGAATATATAATTTAAATCTTTTATCCAAACCATAAAGTTTGCTGAATATTTGGTTTAGAAGTGTTCAGTAGGTCTTCCTTGTTTTACGAGTCGGAAGGAATTTTTAATTTAAGAAATCCTAGTGTAAGAATACTGTAGACCTTGAGTAGAAGCACTTAACAGCGGTTATATAGAAGCTTCTTTAATTCAGTGGTGCCAACGCAGTACAAGTAATGACACTCAAAAGTTAAACTGAAACAAAAGGCTGCAAGAAAATTGCTTCGTCGTGAGGTACAAAACGGTTCCTTTTTCATGGCGCCTTCATTGTTTCTTGTTCTACGAACGTGATAAGGGTTTTCTCTAGGAACTGAGAAAATAGGACAGAGGTATAACAACCCAGGAGTAGTTGAAATAGTAAGGAAATACTTGAAGAACGAACAACTGTTTAAAAGTAATACGAGTACGTTTGTGTTTAATGGATCACAACTAACTCCATGGAGCTGTGTCCTCCTTGAAAGTCAAGAAATCCTTTACCTAGTCTAATACATTATCCATCTTTTATGGAACGCGACACAACTGTGAGCCAGATTAATCCAGTTCACATCTTGTTTAATTAAAATTCGTTTTAATATTATTTTTCTATTATGGCCTACGTGTCCCAGATGTTCTCTCCTCGTCATGGTTTCTGACTAACATGGATTTTACATCTGTGCCATGCTATATACATGACTCGCCACTCTCACCAAGCACATTCTCGTATTTTCCACTTACTTAGTTACCTTTATTACTAAACCTTGTTCTCCAATGTCCTCCAGTAGTTGACCCTTTAGTATGAGAGGTCAGGTGTGTTACGTGCAAATTTGGAACTGACGTAAGGAGCTTATCGTGAGTGATTTTCGGTGCCTCGTTCGCCAAAAAGTGTTGATTGAAGACGCTACTTTGGTACCCTCGTGGAAATCTTCCGTCACGAAAGTTGCGCGCTTGACAGAAACTTCTGAAGTACCGTGGAAGGACAGCTGGAGGAAAGCTGAGATGATTTAAGAGGAGAAATAATGGTGTGGACACGTCAGATTGACATCGCCTGCTTCAACAACAGAATTCACAAACACGCTCCACCATCTCCACTGAGCTCACTGCTCTGTATCGATTCCTACTTCATATGTGTCAAAAGATTAAATCCTTTCCAGCCTTTGAACTGCTTCAAAATTAATTACAACGGCGACAATACGTGTTAAAACACAATGGCTCTAGAACAAGAATAACCACGTTTCTTAATGGAATAATGATTAATTGATCTTACAGTTTACTTATCTACATTAGCTATTCCAAAGAATATACCTATCAATAAATAAGAACACTCGAAAATAAGTAGATTTAATTAAACTTACGTAAGGAAAGTTTAGGTAATGGCGTCTTCTCCACAACACAAGGAATTATCATGCCGTCTTGACTCTGTCTCCGGAGCCTCGTTTGTACAATCGTCCACGGCGAGAAGTTTGATATAACCGTAATTTTGTACTTTTTGTGTTTTCGTAAACCGACTTAAAATCGTAATCCAGTCCGAGGCTAATGCACTCAATATTGCAACTGCATTGTTTATCCTGTTTTAATTGTTGTAATAAACCGAAAATCGGGACATTATAGCGTCATTAAACACTTATCTTTAGGGAGGGGTTTCCACTTAATTTTCCCGAGAAGTTTTCTTTTCCGGTGAAAAGTTTAACAACAAAATTCTTAATTAATTATTCTTGTCCGTCTATTCACAATTTAAAATTTAAAATTAAGATAATTAAAATATCATGTGATGTTCCTTATCGAAACATTCGATTTACAGTTAGAACATCTTTTTCTTACGACATGTTTCGGTTCTTAAATGAACCATCTTCAGGTGTATAAAAATTAAAATTATATAAACTTAAAACTTAATCGTAATTTCTTATATGCAACATTTTGTTTATCAGTTAATAGTGATGTTCACTTCCAGTTTGTTAAAGAATCAGCTGAAGTATTAATAAAATGCAAGCAAACCAAAGTATTTCTTAGATAAATGGAAGAAAGGATTACTAGATGCAAAAATTGTTGTCAGCTTAATTGAATTTTCAGTAATAGATATTCGGAAAATTCTTTTTCGAGTACAAACGAAAATCGTACAGACATAAGAAACGTATTATAGATTTGGCTGTGAAGTCAGAATTGGTTTTAGCTGAGTCGACAGGGAAGAATAGGAATTAAAATAAGACGCAAGAAGGAAGGACCTGTGGTTGTACCGCGTTTCAGTACCAGAAAACGTAGCATTTCCTGACATTGGCTTCCGGCTTACAATGCAAGCCTTACTCTCAGAGGCGATGTGTACTTATTCTTTCCGGCGCTCACTTCCAAACGTTATTGACGTTGGAATTGTATTGAAACTTCCATTTCCATCTGTTTTCAGGTTCAACTCACCAACTCTGCCTTTCCGTTCGCCAGAGAGTAAACCTTTTATTTGAAGTCGAAATACACACAAGAACTGAATTGCAGCATTGTGGACGTTCCTGAAGGTAAGTACTTTAAAATCGATGTTGCTTTACAAAGAACCCCCCCCCCCCCAAAGGAAATAGTACGTGACACTCCAAGATATTTAAAGAATGTTGTCTGTTGATTTAGATTTTAATGCGCATGTAAATGCAATAAAAGTATTGAAAAAAGGAAATGTTCAATATACAAGACAAAAGTCTTTTTTTTCATTATAGTTAAAAAATGCGGCCAGTAATAAAAATTTAAAAACGTAATACATGAATCTCCATATATTGCAGTTATGTACTGTGTGTTTTGTATGAAACATTATAAGAAACTACGCTCAACAGAGATGAAATTAAATTTTTCGTACATGCAACGGTGTAATGACATATGGGTGTGGGGAAACAGAGGTCTACGTGTTTTGGACTTCCGTGCTAAATAGACTTAAGGAGAAAATATTCACGCCCCGGTCTCAGTGGCCCTAGACAAACAGTCGCAGACAAAAATTGTCAGGTGACAAGAGTCGGAAATTGTGTCCACGTGCTGGTTGTGCAAGTTGTCTTAGGTCTACAGCTGTTCGCGTATTATGTGCTCAGTGAGGTGTGTTTGTTGTAAAGGAACATAACATAAAATAACATAACCAAAATACTCCAAAAATAATCCACAAATCTAAAAATTTGTGACGATGGTGCGTTTTTAAAATAACAAGTGTTCTGGATGTTTTCAATCGTCTAATAAAATCATAAAATTGCACGACCTTTCGGAGATGGGACTCTGTCTCCGTCTTCAGGCGTACCTACTCAGTTGGGCCCAATCGATAGGGCTAACCAAACTTGTTGTAAATCGTGTTTGAAAATGTTGTGTTATTTTGTATGTGTGTTCATAAGTATGCTATGGCGCGGACTTTAAAATTTTTGTCTCGGTACAGTATAGTAAATGCCTCCCTGTTAATAATTTCTATTCAGTTTGCGTAATGCATTCGGGAGTGTAATTTGTGCTGGGTTAATTCTGATGCGTATCGTATTTATGCATACTATTGCACAAATTTGTGTACCAAACCTAATTCCGTTAACTGTCTGCCCTCAAGTAGAGAGGAATTTCGGACAGAGATTTCCACTTATAAAACTCTTTAACATTACAGCATATATATATATATATAATTGAAATGGTTATAATCTTATCCATGTATTCTTGACTGTGTAATAAAGTATATGTGACGTGATGAAATGAGTACGGACAATGAAATTATGCTACATCGGTAAAGTTCATGCAAAATTGCACAGTAGTGATTTCGTATATTTAATTCAGATAAAATAGTATCACAGATGCACAAAAAAGTTGTTTAATATAACACGAAAATCCCATTAAACAGGCTTTGACTTCACCGTCAACTCATTAGAATACCCCCGGCCGTGTACCGAGTTTCAAATTAAGCCACTTTTAATAGAAGTTATGTCGAACCCTTTTCTGTCAGATGTGTATGAAATGTTATTCACTTACCTAATTTACGAAATATCCCACGCCTGCTCTTTAAATAGTGTGTGTACAAGAGCCTCATGATTAATGCATGAACTACTGTTACAAACTGAATGGGTCTTCATCATCTTCATGTGTTGGTCTCGTTACAGCGTTCCATTCAAAGAAACCATAATTTATTTCTCATTTTAGTAATATTAAATTCATAGAACAGAGTTTTTAAAACTAACAGCTGTTCCGTTACTCAAGAATGTCCTGCCTTTTTTTTGTAAAAGTCGAATGTTTATCACACTTTCCACGTCAGAGATGAGTTTCTTAGTTTAATGACACAGAAGCAGGGTATTGAACCTGACTATGGCCACATTGGTTCGAAACGTGTTGTTTGAGTGAGTGTGTGTGACTGGTAGAAAAACGAGAAACACTTTGTATATTAACCGACCATCCATGTAATGTGTCACAGTAGTCACTTACTTTCACGTTTACCGACTGAATTTCTGTATACATTTATAATCTCTTCTATCCCTGAATTCAAACTGAAAGCTGTTATGTGAAATTTAAAACGTTATAATACTGATAAATACGTAACCGTTTGTAAAAGTTTCTCTGAAATATCTTGTATCTTCGCTTATACCTTTACTTCAGTTTTACAATTTAAAATAACACTTTTTGCGTGCGGTTGCTTCGAGGAAACCTCGCGGAGTGAAGTTGGATATATAATTTCTTCAGAGCACACAGCGAGAGATAGAGGGGGGTGTTTAATTAAAATGGGGGTGTAGTGATGTGCAGAATAACTTTAAATTGTTTTTTGGTAAAGTGGGCTATGCATAAGTCTTAGGTAAGTTTGTGAAATAGGGATGAACCAAGTAACTAGTATCTTACTCCTATATTTTATACACGTAATAAAACTTAGTGAATTGTCTCCATGAACCAGTTTTTCTTCAGAAGGTCAATAAATTTGTCATCTTTTATGTAGCCTGTTTACAAGGACCTCACACTATAGATTCTGTCCAAAGTTCGAGCCCTGAATCATGCATTTCCTCAACGCTGTCTAGTTATTCACACGCCAACCCCCAAACTGAAGAAACCCAGATGTTCACAGTTTCTTAGTAACATATTTTGCAGCTACCGTCCATAAAATGGGGTTGTATTCCTTCAGGATATGGTAGGCTGTGGTGACAAAGGGCACACTTAATATAGATTATTTGGTGAAGAGTAGAAATTACTAAGCTCTTCGTTACATAATTTCCCATCTGCTCCTGTTATAATAATCATGAATGCTTAATATACACGGTGCAGAGTAAAGACCTCGTTCAACTGAAGTATACAAAGCGTTCAGTGATAAAGGTGGACGTAGCTGTCACTTTCCGGCACTTGTAAGAGACCTAAGGCCACTTAAATGTAAATGGTTGTGTTATTGCTTAGTTGTAATCAAAATTGCATTATAAAGAAACGAACCTCATTTCAACACTGATAGTGAAGGCGATATGCTCCTCTAAAAGTACAACATACAATACTACACGATATTACAATTCAGAAGACCACGGTCGACATGAGATATTAGGTTCTTACGGTGGTGAAGATGGAGGCAGTATATTCCTTCGAAACATTTGTACGAACCTGCGTCGCAACCCAGACGACAATCGCCATCTTTACCGCCATGATATCCGCAAATTTTAGATGATATGACAAGTCCAGTCGAATCTACGTCTTAATAGCGGACAAATTACCCAGATTTTCCAATTTTACCACGCGTTCCTCGCTTTCCTGTATTATAATCCTTAATAATTTATTAGTCAGAAAATAATTTTCGTGTCGTAATAACTAAATGGTATGCATGTAGTAAAAAGGTGCATAAGTTAAATGTACGTTTTTTGTAACGCTGTTGAACCTTGGCCTTTGTTATGAGAAATTGCCCGGCCATCAGTCGTTGGATGAGTGCGGTTAGTAGAGGTTAGTTACCATCAAAAACTGGAGCTCGTCGGTATAGCCGACCGCATACGTCAACCCCGCGTCATGAGTAAATAAACCCTTCTACGCTTTGCCTCCTGTAGTACCGTGAGTGCAAGAACGGCTCATACAACTCTTTATTCTACAGGCAAGACAGTTAGTTGTCTCCCAAAATGGCTGTGTTCACCGCGCAGTGGGAAGACAACCAGGCAGCATTAGCACTTTAAACCCAGTAAATGTGTTGCACTGTTAGGTTAGGAAACGTTCCTACTTTGCGACGCTAAGAAGCGGATTAGACACTCATAAGTGGGGACTGTTTAACTTACAACTGAAGCAAAATATGTGTATGAAGTTTAGATCGGGCAGTCTCGTGGTAAGAGACAACTTGCGAGAACTTGATGTAACTGCGAACATAAAATTAATGTGGTCTAGCGGTTAGAACGCTGGCCTTGTAATCCTGGGGTCTCGGGTTCGATTCCCGGCGGTGCCCGAATTTTTAACTTGTGTTGGGCAAGGCCGTGGTCTAGGCAACACGGAGTTTTCCTCCGTGGCATCCCAACAATTACTCCATTCACACACAGAAGAAGGCAATGGCAAACCACTTCTGGATCATCTGCCAAGAACGTATATGAACAGGTCCCAGTCAGAGAAAAGGATGGAAGGATCCTATTCATATGGACCTGTCGTCAGACAGAACACTAAATAATAATAAGATGAGTTGGTCTAGCGGTTAGAACGCTGGCCTTTTAATCCTGGGGTCTCGGGTTCGATTCCCGGCGGTGCCCGAATTTATAACTTGTGTTGGGCAAGACCGTGGCCTAGGCAACACGGAGTTTTCCTCCGGGGGCTTCCCCGGTTTCTCCGTGGCATCCCAACAATTACTCCATTCACACACAGAAGAAGGCAATGGCAAACCACTTCTGGATCATCTGCCAAGAACGTATATGAACAGGTCCCAGTCCGAGAAAAGGATGGAAGGATCCTGTTCATATGGACCTGTCGTCAGACAGAACACTAAATAAATAAAATAACGGAGGTAGACAGTCCGATAGAAGGATACGAAAGTTTTAGATGTGCTATTTGCCTCCATCAGGGGGGTGATGGAAGACGCAAGAACGTTTGAAACGTCGGCGGACTTCTTCCAAACTATACTCTGCAACAACGCAGAAGAGAGTTATCTTCATACTCACCGCTGAGAGAATCTCAAATTTGATATCAATAAAATAAATCAGCTTCCAAAACTGGAAGCTTAAATCCATTTATAGTACATCTGTACAATTTAATTAAAACTCAAGTTTTGATTAAGCAAATAAACTGGAGATTTTAAGGTCTGAAGATCTTACTTTTCTTTTATAAATTCCTTTAAAACTTTCTAGAAATCCTAGAAGTGAGCTATTGTTTTATGAAACACTACTACATATTTGGCCGGGCTATAAAACAATGTTAGATTCAAAAGTCCCTATGAATACAATCTTGAATGACTTACAGTTTCATCATATTCGTTCGTTAGGTCACTTTTACGTGAAAACAAGTGAAGTGACCATGTTGGCGGAAAAGCCGTGGCTGACCTACCAGATGGATACCCTTCATTAAGCCACTCGTGCCAGGTTCAAGAGGCACAAAAACAGCTCTCAGAAATATTCTTTTCCAGGCAGTAAAAAATTGCCTGGCATCAGCATACCAAAACGTTCATCACTCTAATATGCCTCGACCAAGCTTACTGCCTCCATGGAGTGTACCCAAATTGGGGCGAAAGAAAGCCACACGTCGGAATATACACGAATTTAGTTTTACTAACAGGACTTATCTATTCGAAAGACAATCTCTTATAGTGTTAAATAAATGTAAAGTTTTTGGAACACTCCCAACTGAAAATCGCACAAACGGAGTCTTGTTATAAGATGTAAGAATGTTTTTCACAGTTGTCTGATAAGAGTTTTGACGTTCTTTAAAGAATTAAGGACCATTTTATGTCACGGTGAATTGGGATATGAAGCCGTGTAGCCTAATAGGTTAGGTTACCGACATTTCGGAAGAAAGTATCGTCTCCGCCCTTGATCTTCCACACGACAAATTCCTGCCATTAATACCGAAGGTCGCCACGACCCAGAAAGCAATTGTAAATATCAGCGCTATAATGAACCTGAATTGCTTCTGAAGACGACTGTCTGCTGGGTTGTTGCGTCGTGTAGTCTGGTAGAAGTTTACCGACGTTTTATAGGTACTTGTTGCTTTCATCATCACCCTGATGATGGAGACAGCAGCGAAGCATCAAGCTAGAAGGCAGTCATGTTTATACTCGCCGCAGTCAGAACCTGAAATCTTAGTAAAAAAAATAAATGAAATAACTTTTTAAGAAGTTGTCAAACAGCCTGTGGGATCTGATTAATCTATGTTGTTGTTGTATAGGATAATATGCTGTTCGGTAGTTGTTTTATGACATTTCAGGTTGCATAGCAACTAGGGGGTTCTTGACTAGCCGAGTATCTGCATTTCACAATGAGCATCCCATACCTCGGAATAAATATTCATTTCACGAGGCATAATTTGAACACGGGGTGGATTACAGTTCATATCCTACTACATATATTTTAGGTTCAGATATTTGAAACTCCATTGATGGCATGTTAGTATTTATAGGCCTTAAATTTACTGTAATATATGCATCATATGGGAAAATTAAGGCCTCCGTTTCGAGAGGTTAATTTATGAATTGGTATGCATTATGAATGTGTCGACGTCACGCCGGTATCGATATGGAAGGTCATGTCAGCTCCCTCTCTCTCTAATGCCGTGTCACTGACACCACTTTGTAACCACTTGAATCACTCACCAGTCCGTAAACTCATTGACGCATTCACCTGCTCCGTGTATTGGCCCAGTGTACTAGAGATTGATTTATTGAATGTTAGATTAATGTCCTTCCGTTGCTTTGTGGGGACTCGCAGGTCTATGGTCGGAAGATGGTGATAAATCATTGTAACGTGGATCTCACACATACACACAAAGCAGAGTACGAGACGCTGTTGACATAATCAGAACTTCTGTATCTAGTCGTATCTGAAAGGTTCAGTGCCATTATTGAAAGTTTTATGATTTCCCCGTCTATAAAATCTCCGTCCTTTGTGGAACCTCAAAGTTTATCGAAGGTTTCATACCCTTTTTGTCATTGTCCCATCTGTTTAATCTGTACCGTCAAAACCTATTATTCTTCTCTCCCCGTTTAATGCGACCATGACGTTTAGGCCATCTCTTATATTATTTTTTATTATTATTTAGTGTTCTGTCTGACGACAGGTCCATATGAACAGGATCCTTCCATCCTTTTCTCGGACTGGGACCTGTTCATATACGTTCTTGGCAGATGATCCAGAAGTGGTTTGCCATTGCCTTTTTCTGTGTGTGAATGGAGTAATTGTTGGGATGCCACGGAGAAACCGGGGAAGCCCCCGGAGGAAAACTCCGTGTTGCCTAGACCACGGCCTTGCCCAACACAAGTTATAAATTCGGGCACCGCCGGGAATCGAACCCGAGACCCCAGGATTACAAGGCCAGCGTTCTAACCGCTAGACCACCGTCTCTTATATATGATTTAGTTATTTAAAGATTTCGAGTTAACATTTTGTAGGAAATTATCATATCATGTGCCTAAATGCTGTGGACATACTTTAGTACTTGACATAATCTTATTACGTAAGTCAGAGGTGGCTACTTATGGCCGTTGGTATCTTTATAAAGGCATCCCGTCATTTGATTTGGAAATTATCGAATACCAAGTAAACAAAATTTTCTGGATTACACGGAGAAACTTCCCAGAAGGCAGTGATCTTCAGATGTCCTTCAAGTTTAGGTTACAGATACCATGCCAACGTTGGTTAGATGTATCGTCAAATTCATTAACTCCTCTCGTTAGCAATATAAACATGTCGTATCTGTGAAAATTTTTGATATAGTCTAGTGTCGAATTAAGTTAAAACGGAAGTTTATAGTGGAGATGTATGAATTAAGTTTTATGTGAAATTAAGCTATTTTACATTGTTTAATAACGAGTTTATAAAATGTAACACCCAAACACAGCAACAAAGTTCCAAGACATAATTAATACAGAAAATAAAAAAAATTAAATCAGCTAGATTCATACGTGATGGAGCATTTAGTTGTTTGTAGCGTGTCCTTCCACCGTCCCCTTCTTCCCCATTTTGAGATTAAAACACAAGGCTAAAAGTTGTATAATTTTACGATATAATCCATCATATGAGTTTGAATTAAATGGTTATTTAAATTTGGAAACTACAGCTGAACAAATGTAAATTGTTTTGCTTTGTGACAGAACTGGTTTTGGCAAAGTGGTTTATCGGATTATCATCAAATTAGCACAGTGTAACGAGTTTATTTCTGGGGGCGTCCTGCTACCATACTTCTGCTCGCTACTGTTTCAAATTAAAACACAGTACGATAGGTTTTTGTTACATCGCGGGACAATTGAATTGGATCATTCGTGAGAAATTCTCTGTTTCGAAATATCACAGACAGATCAAGGTTATGTTTCATCCATCCAAACTACTGTGCAAAAACGTACACAGACACAGTCATTTAAGGTTTAATTCCAGATATTTATTTATTAAACACTGAAGAATAAGCGTTGATGTTTTACGAAATGTGCTGATTGAATTCTTAAATATTATTCATAGGAGCTTCGGTTTCAAAGGGCTAAGTGTGTAAACCAGTCCGGTCACTAGCTTCTCACTGTTGTAGTCTAGTAGTGGTTGCAACGCCAACCTACTGATGCATATAGCCTGCTCTTTATTACACATACATCCGCTGCAGGACTGTGTATACAGTTAACATCACACTGTAGTTATCACAAACACGTAATTTTCCTGTGCACAAAATTAGTGGTACCGTTTTATTAGATGGATAGGAAATTCAAGTGGATATATATATATATTCTCACATTGAACAAAGAGGCGTTAGAGTGCTGGACCCTTCACATGGTCGTTATTAATTGCTTTGTTTTGGTTAAATATGATGATTGGCTTTTAATTACTAGCCTTTCGTAAACCCGTATTAGTTAAAGCTGTTGCATAAAGAATTTTTAATTACCCATATAGGATCGAGTGAAATATCTACCCCAATATTCGAATTCTTTACTTATTTTAACAGTCATTCATAAGATAGTGTAATTGCGTCTTATTGTGAATATTATAACAATTATTTATTTTAATCCGTCTGATCACAATATTTAAAATTTCTTATAATTAAGATAATAAAATATCATTGATGTTCCATATCGATTGATCGATTTACAAAAACAACAACACCTTCGCCCAAAAATGGAAAAATAAACGTGATGAAACATCACCAAAATACTACAGAAATCATAATTGAGTTTTAAGTTCTTAGATATATTTTACACCTGATGATGGTTTTATAAAAACCGAAACATGTTGTGTAAATGTTCCGAAATGTAAATCGATCAATCGATATGGAACACAAATGATATTTTATTATCTTAATTGTAAGAAATTTTAAATATTGTGATCAGACGGATTAAAATAAATAATTGTTATTTTAACAGAAAAAGTTGAAACAATTTGTCAATTTAGGAAAAAAGTTATTTTAAAGTTGTTGTGTCTCAAGAATCATGTCGGATCGTGTTTTAATCCAATCAGTTCCTATATTTAGCTTTTATTACCCTCTTAGAGTTTTCTGTTATATTAAGACGATTTCCATAATTATCCCCCTAAAATATCTGGCTTATGTGAAATACGTAAAGTTACTTAAATAAACGCCAATGTGCACAGAGAAATATTTCAGAACCCTTGTTAACGCTCATTTGAACTAATAGAAACAATATGTAATTTAAGAAGGCTTTGTTTTGATTCAGAACTGAAAGCATTCGAGTTCTTTTTACGTAAGTCCTACAAACTTCCATAGAATTAAAAATGTGACTCAGAATTATATATGAATAGGATAATAATTATGACAGTTATTACCCACTTATCCTAACGAACGGAACGAAACGAAAACAAGACC
Organism: Zootermopsis nevadensis; assembly: GCF_977971745.1. Taxonomy (NCBI): domain Eukaryota; kingdom Metazoa; phylum Arthropoda; class Insecta; order Blattodea; family Termopsidae; genus Zootermopsis; species Zootermopsis nevadensis. The sequence goes on from NW_028259143.1 coordinate 5,067,999, forward strand.
AAAACATAACTGATCTTCCCGATGTTATTAAATCCCGCTTCAGCGAAAAGTATAAAAAGATTTGATTTAATAACTGTTCTAATTTTACGGAAGTTCATTTGCTGCGTACAGTCTCCATACAAAAGTATGAATACATTCCAATTAAAGCGAATTCATACAGTTTCCGTATTATTTTATTTTACAGAATACGGGACTATTATTCTTCTTGTGACTCTAACACCAAAAACTCTAACAAATATCTTCATGCTTCAAACATATATATATATCATGGAAGTAATACATTCTGTAAAGAAATAAAAAAATAAACCAGCTTTTAAATTGTTACTGCTGAATGTCTGTTAACGTTATTTTTTAAAATGTAAAATCACTGAAGTTAAAACGTGTTTCTATCACAAGACCTCGTTTCTCAGGACAGATTTAATAGCCTATAGGATCAAACTATCCCCGGAGACAATTTACTTGTGCAATAATATTTTCCGCAACAACAAAACTAAACAAAAATCTATTTGCCGTGAATGTATTGTATAGATCAAACGTTATTGGCTTTTTCATTCGTATCCGGATTTTACCGGGGATTAAAGAAAACATTAAAAGGATGAAACCTAGAAAAATTTATGTTGGTGACAGTGCAGAGCGTTTTGTACGTGACTCTTATACTTACAGGTGAAGTTTATTGCAGTGTGCTGAATGCTACAAACAGAATTTCTCGGGGAATAAATAAAGAGATGGGTTGTAAGACTTGAGGTTCTCACAGCGGTGAGTATGAAGATATCCGTCTTCTGGGTTATTGCGCTGTGTAGTCTGGTCGATGTTAACCAACGTTTTAGAGGTCATACTGCCTCCGTCATCATCGTGTTGCTCACAGTGTCTGATGGAAATATTATTACTACCTCCGTCATCAGGGCGATGAATATATGACGGAGGCAGTATGACCTCTGAAACGTTGGTTAACATCGACCAGACTACACAGCGCAATAACCCAGAAGACGGATATCTTCAAAGAGATGGGTTGTTCATTCCGTATCGTAAATTTCAATAGCATGCTTTACAGTGACTTATGGCAATACAGTACTGCAACTATTATTCGTGAAAGGATTAACTTTCCAGTAGTAAACACTTTCTCAACATTAAGAATCTTTATTTAACTCTGTTACACTCTGTATCCGGAAATTGCATAATGAAATAAATGAACATACTTTATATTTAATTCTGATTTATTACTAATTGCTTTGGTGTATACTCAGCTCTTTCTTAACGATATGATCCAATTTTTTTTATGAAAAGTATTAACTTGACAGTTTCAGAACAGAACGCAATTGGTCTTGTTCTTAAACGTAACACCAAAAACAGACGTGTATTGCTTCAGGAGAGAAACAAACATCGTTTCGTGATGTATAAAATATTTAACTTGTTTTTCTTGTGCTGCAAAATCGAATATATTTCCCGACATAATTCCTGCAACAGCGTGTGGTTGGCATTACGGGATAAAATTCTATATTAAAAAGTATAACAACAGTAATCTTCAATTATTTTCGATGTAGGAGCTACATGATGGTGCGTCCTATATGGCTCTAACGATCAATTTCAGCAAATTTTATAACTAAACCGACTGGTATTATTATTGTGATGTATTACGTTTGTCCCTTAAGTTGGTAATTATTTATTCAGAACCCGATGTATTTTTATTTGATGTATTAGACCCCCACGAAAGTGAAAATGTATTTTTAATCTCCTGAGTAGAAATGCCGTGTGGGTTTGCAGTTGGATACCAACGTTTTCAAAATACACTCTATCTGTATTATCAGCCCTGAAGATGAAAATGTTTTCACAAAACGTTATCTACCTACTAGTCTTCACGGCATTACCACCCAGAAGCCCAGAATCGACATATTTTGATTTGCTTTTGCTTAGTACTTGTCATTATAAACAAAGCCCTAGTATGAAGATTTCTGTCTTTTGGGTTGTTGCGTTGTGTAATCTGGTCGATGTTTACCAACGTTTCAGAGGTCATACTGCCTCCGTCATCAGGACGATTCATTTTATTAAATATAATTGCGAAACAATGCCACGGTGGTCTAGCGGTTACAACGCTGGCCTTGTAATCCTGGGGTCTCGGGTTCGATTCCCGGCGGTGCCCGAATTTATAACTTGTGTTGGGCAAGACCTTGGTCTAGGCAACACGGAGTTTTCCTCCGGGGGCTTCCCCGGTTTCTCCGTGGCATCCCAACAATTACTCCATTCACACACAGAAGAAGGCAATGGCAAACCACTTCTGGATCATCTGCCAAGAACGTATATGAACAGGTCCCAGTCCGAGAAAAGGATGGAAGGATCCTGTTCATATGGACCTGCGTCAGACAGAACACTAAATAATATATATAATAATAATAATTGCGAAATATTCTTTTCACTCTGTATAACTAAACACTGGGCAGAGTTCCTAGCTAGCCCAGCCACATCCAAAGTTTCTTCGTGTTATTGTCCATTCAGCTGGATGTCTTGCTCGTCCTCGGCTGTGTTGGAGGCCCCACTTTCCTTTGACAACTTTGCGAGCAAAATATAATTGAAAGTTCAGGGCAAAAGTTCTGGAAAGGCTAATTTCGTTACCACACAAAACACCCGGTCTTTGTTTACAATGTTAGGACAGACATGGTAATTGTCCGGGCAAAGCAAACTCGATGTAGATTCTGAATTGGAAGAGTAAACGGAATAAACAGGACAAAACTTGAACGTTTGCAGAATGGCTGATGAAATAGGCTATATTCCAGTTTGACTAACAATTTCATACACACAAGGAGTGGTAAGTGTACAAATTTAACATTTAAAAGCTCTAGTGTCTATACGTTGTTTTAACAACTCAGACGCTAATGATATTGTTATTCTGGATTTTACCTCTGTACTGACTCGTCGGTCTATGCCAACGTTTCGGAGAAACTTTGTCTTCACCTTCAGCCCTGACGAGGGAAGCAATGAGCATATCTAGAGCGTCGGTAAAATTCTATGAGACTACGCGGCGAAGTAGCCGAGAAGATAGGACACTTGACCTTCGGCTGTATTTTCCGGTCAGTCAGCCAGCCAGGTCACTTGGTTCGCTAAGAGAACAGCTCCATGTTACAGAGCCCCGGGCAGTTTGTAGTTATTTTGCATTCTTTGCACAAAGTACATAAACTGATCGCATGTACGCGAGATGTCTGTCCGTCCATTCGTATGATTTAATTTGAGGAATCCTACATGTATTTTCATTAAGTTTAATACCATAGTTTCTTCATATAGGATGTACGTAGATCCATTTTACTCGTAGTTTCATAAAGTTCGAGCTCGTAAGGTAGTAACCTACTAGGAGCATTCAGAATTCCACGTTGGAATTCTGAATGCTTGTGGAAATTCAAAGTATGCCAGTACGCGTTGAATCTTTCCATTCTTGATTAGCCGGTCAAGAAATATTCTTATTTATATATAATCTGAAATTTCACCATAGTTTTGAAAAAATCGCGAAATTGAAGGAGACTAGGGAGAATAATATATAGAATGAATAGTTTGTCAAAGAAAAGTAGGCCAAATGTTCCGTATCACGAATAATATTAAGGAGAGACTTTTGTAAGATTTAGCAATAATTAATTACCACACCTGATGTTTCTCTTTTGCATACGAAAATTCTTTCACTGGAAGAAAGCTCGCCAAACTTACCAAGCTTCCAGAAACTAAAGTTCACAGTTTAGCTGTGGTACTGGGAAGCTTTTTAAACGGAACAAGATTAGTTTCAAGAGAAAGACAAGCGGAAGAAGGAAGAGTGTGTTTAGGAAAAAAATGTTAATGATCTATGGGAAGTGAAGAAACCTGCAAAGACTTGAGGCCTGGTTTCTGTTATACGCGGTGGCTTGTATACGCTTCTCTGGTTTTTTTACTGGGGCAAGTTGTAGTTGAGAATGGGCGAGGTTGTTGGAAAACTAATTATGTGCAGAAACAGCGATAGAACCAGCTCTTCTGTTGGCAGCACGAACACACTTTTATCTGCATTCATCCGCCATGCCATCCATTTACTCTAACGCTACGCAGTTGAGCTTTTGTAAATATTAAACCACGAGATACAGCAATGTATAATTTCTTTGATAAGTTATTTAGAGCTTGGATAAAAAGGTATTTATTCACCTCTAGAAGTGTGGTTCTGTGCAAGGCCGTTTTAACCATTGACAAAATTAGACAACGCTACAGGTCCCCTGGATTTTGAGGGCTCCACTGGGCGGGTGTCAATAACGTTTAAGATTATTTCTAAATATCTGCAGGATGTATTGTCGTTTAGACAAGTGGTATTCAACCTGGGGTACGCGAAGACATCTTAGAGGGCACGTGAAATTAAAAAAATATATTATTTTAAGATAAACACTGAATAATCAGTAATGTAATTTACTTAATTTATTTTAGATGTAGATTATATTCTATGTATAACTTGAATTATACACCAACAAATTTGGGGGTAAAAAGTTGAAGAGAAATGATATCTGGGGGTACGCGAACAAAAAAGGTTGAATGCCACTGGTTTAGACTATGTTTTAATAAGTTTAGAATACTTCCACCAGATGTCACTGACATGCAGCTCTCAGCTTGTCTCAATGTAAAATCCTTAATTTCCTTGCTACAAATGTTCTGTTAAAAATTTGCGCGCCGTAATTCGTAACTTCGTATTTGTCATTATGCATCACGAAAATTGTCATTAATTGCGATTGGTAATGTAACTACAACATTTTTTCTCTCTACAATTTATAGATCAATAACAGATTACTTTAAAACAAACGTCTTGTTCTGTCTGTTTTTAACATCGAAAAACATTGTAAGTAAACATGTAAAAGATAAAATGTTATGTAAACCACCGTGGAAGAATATAACCTATAAAGTCCTGTGTTTTGTTTTGTTTTTGTTTGTTATTGTTCTCCGAATCTCGTGGTTGACCGTTCTTATTCATGCGGAATATTGTAAAAATTCTCTGAATAAATAAACACAAAACGAAGAAATCCGACAAAATGTTGTTTGAATATTTCTTTCTTATATGTTTACTGGGACCTGGGGGATATTTCTTCTTTCTCTGGTGGAGAACAAGGGAGTTGTAGTGATGAGTGTGGGTAGGTAACTGAGGAGGAATCGTGAGGAAAGGGCGAAGTCGACTCTTTGCCACCGTTGAAAGAGACGCTAGAGAGAAGCGTCCTCTAACAAACCCCTCCCTTGCCCTCACACTACGGTTTCGCAACCATGCTTTGCCTTCCAATTGTTTGCTGAAGGGTGGCTTTACTTCGTCTCTGATCTCTTAGTTTTCTGGCTGTGTGTGGTAGCTCAGTGACTACTTCTACTTGCATTTGCATGTTCACTATGTTGTATCACTTTTTGCTCATTTCACGAGACAGTATTACAAATGAAGTGAAGATATTCGTAACCAGTAGCAATTAGTTTCAAATACAGTATCTGCCTGAGTTTCCTTGCGTGAAGTAAGAAAACTGTGTTGAAGGAAATTAAAATATCTGTTGTAGAATTTTCAGGTTAATATTAATACATCCGTACTGCTTGCTTCTTTTTACGTGTCACGCGTGACATTGGCCACGACTTCTTTGTAGATACTTCGAAGTAACTAAAATATTGTCTCCACCCCTGAGCGAATACATGGCGTGTAGCGGTACAGCTTTATTTTTATGAAATTTGCTATACATTTTACTATTATTGTTATTTATACTACTGTTACTACAACAACCATTACAATTTATTAAAGTGGCATCGCGAGTTGCTATACTATATTTTGAACCACATACCTGTATTGAAAATGCACTTTCCACACGATTCTCAGTGCGGAAAAAGACGTCTGGCATTTTACCCTTGAAAAAATTTATAACTAAACACTTGTAGATGGATAGTGGCGGACAGTTCTGTTTATTATCTACTTCTGGTCGTTTTATAACAACGCTTAATTATATACAGTGTAATCTTCACACATTTTAATTTAAGTTTAATAGATATCATGAAATTTGCTTTCTTGTGGTACCAGAGTTATACAACTGATATGTGTACCATACATTATTCCTAAGCCTGAAAGTACTTAATCCTTAGTACAACTCCTTTAAAAGATGATGCTAAGTTTACGTAGGATAACAGCTTACAACTTTAATAACTGCTTTGCCTTTAACTTATGATCCTTCTCTTACTACTCCTTTCCAAAGTAGAAGTCTTAACATAAATCACAGGTTTATAATACTACTACTACTACTATGGCGTAACAACCCAAAATCGAGCCCTAGCCTCCTCTACTACAATATTATTTATTATTTTATTTAGTGTTCTGTCTGACGACAGGTCCATATGAACAGGATCCTTCCATCCTTTTCTCGAACTGGGACCTGTTCATATACGTTCTTGGCAGATGATCCAGAAGTGGTTTGCCATTGCCTTCTTCTGTGTGTGAATGAAGTAATTGTTGGTATGCCACGGAGAAACCGGGGAAGCCCCCGGAGGAAAACTCCGTGTTGCCTAGACCACGGCCTTGCCCAACACAAGTTATCAATTCGGGCACCGCCGGGAATCGAACCCGAGACCCCAGGATTACAAGGCCAGCGTTCTAACCGCTAGCTAATAAAAGCGTGTATATATACGTCTGAGAGCACAGAACAATCGTACTGCTTAAAATAAAGTATATATACGACATGTAAATATGACGTAGCTCAGGCGGTTAGACGCTGTCATCTCACAGCGAAGACAGAGAGAAAACTAGGATCTGTAACAGGGAATTTGAGCAGGAACGGCTTTTCCCCCAGTGTTGTTTAGTTTTTCATTGTTAATCTTCATTCCGCCATTGTTACATTTTTGGAGTAAGGTTAGGTTTATATCTGTGAAAAAGCGACACATAAGGAAATTTTAGTGCACCAAAAAATTATGTTAGAATCTAGTTAAGTCACGTTGTTTTTTGAATAGTGTTTCTAGGACGAACGACCAAAATATTTATTAATTATTTTGAACCGTACATGAATATTTTTTTTCTAAACATACTGAAATTTTAACGTTTCTTGTCTTTGCTTTTTATTCCAACTGTTTCATTATTCGAGTTGTAAAATCAGACTGCCCGAACGTCAGTATCCTGAATAATTTAAAGAATTCCCTTACAGGGACGGAGGTTCCTTTGGTTGTTATGAATTATTCATTGTTTTTTTGGACAGACTCGCGGATTCTTTAATAAAATGTGTAAAACAAAAGTCAAGTTGGTACGAATTGTGAGTAGTGTATTTCAGCACAAACGTGTTATGAAATATGTGTACAACTTCAACAGGGATTTTGGTTACAAATAGAGCAAATTAGGGCACATAAATGTTCTTTCGATTGGAACATGTACCACTCTTGCTTTGGACCCCGGTTTCACCCTCATCCAAATTTAGAAGAATACTCATTGCAATAAGTACTTAAATAAATTCATAATGGTGACGTCTTTCTGATTGTTTATCTTCGTTTCTTCAGTGGAAATATTAAACGGTACCAAATAATTGTACAATTTGTTTTGTACACATAAAGTACGTCGGATATCCTATTTTTTGGTCTGTATCGATCTGACCGATAATTCAGAGGTCGCTGCTGGTAAACGTCTACCAGACTACATGGTCTTACAACCCAGAAGACGGCCGTCTACCTACACACCATCGTGAGAACCCCAAATCCTATTAATGATGAAGATTGTGTCTAAAACCTCCACCTAATGGAAAGCAGTCAGTTTATGTAATATTTCTGTCAATGTTTCACGAAAATAGTGAAGTGCTGATTATGGTTATAATTACAATTAAGGAAGTTGGAAGCATTTCTACTGCAGAGAAGACAAATACAATTATAAAAATGCACAAAGAGAAATGCATTCAAACATAAGATTCTGGGAAGTTATTAAGACTACTGTTTTGTATCTCAAATAACAAAACAGACCTATCTCCTGCCTGTACAATAAATTCCCTTTCAGATTAGGGGAAGTGTGTTTGAAAACTAGAATTATATGAGACGTCACAAAGATATGGAAGGGGTGATGGGGAGAGGGGAAAAGTGTTACAGTTGGGAAACCCTCGAACCTAAAGCCTGATTTTCTCAACACAGAATTTTAATGTAAAGTAAACATCACTCCCCATGGGTAAATATTGTTCGTCAGGACCAAATCTCGAACTAGGGAATTTGCCGTTACCTAAAAAGAAGGTTTCGTATTACTAAAAGATTTTCATCAAAATGGAAACCATCGTCTTATTAGCTGCTACGACTGAAGTAAATAGCTTTCAGTATTTCCATATTGTGCAGCCATGTAGGCCTAAGTAATAAGGATCCCTCCTACACTCTTCTTGACATTCAGTGTAGCGTTACAGAGAATTGGTTTAAAATTAAGTTACACAGTGTGTAAAGCAGTATTTCTCCATGTTTAATGCGTGTTTAAAATATTGTGTATAATCGGTTATCCTTCATGATTGCGAACGTACGTATTACATGTGTGATCACACATTTCAATGGAGAAATCTGTGAATTAATTGTAAACGAATAAATATTTATATATTTTAACAACAGTAAATTTACAGAACTGTGTGATGTCCTAACAGGACGTAACCTCTCTGCATATAGAGACTCTCAAATATTTTGTATAAAAATGTATTAAGTAAAAATAGCTGAAAAATATTTACAAGTGTACGAGAGCAGTAATAGGAGGTTAGATGTATATTAAAAAGCTTAATTGTTTTTGCTGTTTAACACACATTTTGAGGATAATAAAATGAAAAGGACTAAGACAGGCGAGACATGTACAACGCTTTTGGAAGTTTATATATGTGCACGAAATGTCTTAAAATCTTAACAAAATGTCACTTGCAAGAAATGGCTGATATGGAAACATAATAATATTTATAAAAAATAAATAGGCTCCGAGCTTGTGGTTTGGAATCAAGATACCGTTGACGTGATAACTCTTGGTCTATAAAAGCGAGGAAGTTTTTAACCAAATAATCGAATCTTAGCCTCTTTAGACTTTAATCCATGAAGGTGGTTAATTGACTAATAATTACATATTTAATATATATATTTAATACTCAAAATCCGTCCGTCCCGTCTTATTTTTTTCAAAACATCAACTGAAGAAAAGTGGTAAATACAAAATACACGTTCCTCTACATTAAAGACGGAAATGAAATATATATTATGATCACGGAAAATTAAGCACTGATGTGTTCAGCAAAATGTACAAACTTTCGCATGAAGTTTTTGTAGGGAGGCGGTACGAATCTTTGTTGTTATAATCGACAAGAGTCAGCTTCTAGGTGTACATAATGGAATTCCTAATGATAATCTAATAGACTCTCGGCAACAAAATAAATTCGTCGCCTTTTTATATAACCCTAAGTTTCATTACCGTGTTTACCGGTCTGCATTTCGAAGGAGAAGAATTGATATTCGTATCCTGAAATCTTGTTAGTGCTCCTAATAATCTTAATATCCTAATCCGTAATGATTGAGCAACTTAAAAATAAATCTTAATAATTTTGGAATATGTGAGTTAATATGATTGCTCTGTTGTGAGAAGTCTCTCTTTTAATGATGTGTATAAATAGAAAATCAAAAATAAGCTGAATATTGCGTACTTAAAACGTTTCTGACAAAATTCTTTTTAAATGTGTAGATAGAAACAGAATATTATTGAATACTCTTTCTATTCATGAGTGATTACGACATACTGTTCTGCGTGGAGCAGCCCGGAGGGCTCCATTTTCAAAGTGAAGGTGACCTTGACTTAAGGGTGGGTACGGTGGGGCAACGCGCTCATCAGAATAGGTTGTCTAGACAGCAGGCAACGAATATAAACATCTCACTGGCAACTTCTATACAAACAGCATTGTGCAAAAGATATACTTTTATGAAAAATTTGAAGAACATACTCAAGATGTTGTATACCATGCATCAAGAGAGCCTTCACAATTAAATATAAATTTGATTTCCATAACTTTTTATATTTCTAAATATTCCGACAATGGTAAGGTAAAACGAGGAATGGAAACAGAGAAGTAAAATTAGATTCGTAAGAGTGTGACGAAGACGGATATAGAAGAGAGAAGACGAAAAGAGAAGAGAAGAAAAGGAAACGTCCGCCATGAATAATGCAGAGCGTCGGGATAAATAAAACTAGCGAATCCTGGGAAAGGGATGAGTGATGAAGGAAAACAAAGACTGGAGATCGCAGTCGGGAGAATACAATAATAAAAAAATAGCAAAAGAGACCACGAAAGGGATGGAGATGCGAACATTCACAAAGGAAAACTTTTAAGAAGAAACAAAAATGTAGAAAGCTTCCTTCCTCCCTCCCCTGGCCTCTTTTCTTTTATAACTTTCCATCCTCTTCCTAAGCAACGAACCAGCGACAGTTTTCTACAAAGGAGAGGAGGTTCATTCCCATATATTGGACGTTGTGCCCCAAAAAAGTGGCTGCGACAAGCCTTTATGTTCTTATGTGTACTGCACAGGGTCCATGAAACCTTACAAGAGAATTATCGGAAGATTTTTTTTAAGGAGACGGCGGATTTGAACCATTTCAGCAAAGGTTTTCTCGCCCACGATAAAAAGGGTTCACTTCCACGGCGTATGTCCATTGGAGTTGAAGAAGGCCAGACATATGAGAAATCTGAAAGTATATACACATTTCAAGCCATGGAAAATTTCCTACTTGCACGTCGACTGCAGAATCGTGTAAAGTATTCACTTTTAATTTCTACAGACATAAGGATTATATTTTGTGTTAACGTTTGTCTCAGGAATGAAACGTTATTTTTCAACAATGTCCTTTTAAATAACAGCTCTTCGTGATGCTCATTTATTGGTGAAAACTCAGGTTCTCAAGTCTACGAGTATGAATATTGATGGCGTATGGCTTATTTTATCGTTTAATCCTGTAGATTTCAACTAAAGTTTTACAGAAACTTACCATTTTCATTATCAGTGTGGTTACTTAACACCCTGAAGACGAATAAATCATTTTTGCCAGAGAATATCATGGACGTAGACATATCTGGAAACACAGGTTTGAATGAGAGCGTACTATTAAAATCAGTCTTGATTACATAGGTTTTTGGCAAGGACTGTACTACTGTACTGCCTCGTGTCGCCCGCAGACCGTAGTTTTATAATAAATATTACTTGAAATAACTTCATATCTGCAACGTATATATTTTACTATGATTTTTAAATGAGTACTTTCCCTTTAATAAAATGTAACCATAAATATCAGTAACTACATTTCCAACATCGTGTCGGAACACGGAATTTGAAACCCATGGCACAAGAGATGACCCTCATTCTCGCTTCTGAAGGCGGAACATAAACATTTTTAGCAAAGTGTTGTGGGAGGAAAATAAATATAATATATAGCGGAACTCTTCACAAAGGGATGCCCCTTCTTTGCCGTCAGCGAATTGTTAGATGAATGGATAGAAAAAGATGACATAATGCTAGAAAAAAGAGGGAGTGAGGTAGACAGAGGCGATATTACGATGTAAGAAGCTACTTTACACAGTCTCTTACAACTGTGTTTTTTCTTGGAGTATTTCTGACTCCGTCTCCATGTACGTTCTCATGGTCTTGACATATGCTCCGAGTCACAAATCGCTGTGTTGTTTATGATACAAATATATATGAAGAATATTGCAATAGAATGCAGGTGACTCTCGTTATACGCGCTTTCGACAACCGCTCTTTCTTATTCCAGCCGTTTTATTGCAGAATCATTGAACATTAATATCCCATCCGTCGTCGAGTTTCAAAGCCTGTTACCTGCGTCTAACATTCTCCAAGCCTGTCAGGGAATGCGGCACAAATGATAATCTTAGAATCAAATAACTCTGTAACATCAGAATAACCGATTGCTATTTCATATATGGTATGTTTATTTGCTATTACTTATTATTTTAGTTCATTTTGTTTTCTATATCCAATCATATTTCATTAATGTTTTCGAATCTTTTACTTCACAGACTGGTATAAACATCAATAACACCACCTCAACAATAATGTTATATTAATAATATCTAGACACAACTTCCATAAAATATACTGAGAAAGATGATAAAATTATAAAATTGTAAAAACTATAAATAATTGTAATTTGAGTTTAAAAGTTTATAATTTACACCTGATGACGGTTTGATAAACCGAAACATGTTGTGAATGTTCCGATGTAAATCGAATGCTCGATATGGAACATAAGATGATATTTTAATCATTTTAATTATCTTATCTTACTATTTTATTGTGATTTGACTGTAAACAAATATAATAATTATTTTAGAATAACTGTTGTTTGCTGTTTTACGAATTTTTGTTCATGACAGCAAATGCAAACTAAAAAAAAATTGTCTCCATTTCTAATTCTTAATAATTTTGTGCGAAATGTGTCGGATTATTAACGTTGAAGTTATTACAACGATCATGCATTTATTTCTTCCAAGCGACACATGTTACAGTTTTTGTGTCAATCTCACTTATTTTCTGCATATATTTTACAACGGTACGGCTACTGTAATAGCGAACGAAATTTTAACGTCTTTAAATATCTCGACTCCTGTGAATTTAATTAATAAACATCAAGACACTGAACGCCACTATTCATTTATGTAGTGGCAGATGTTTACGTTCAACAGACTACAGAGCCAATCCATTCTTAGTTGTTTTGAAAACTTGGTTCCGTAATTAGCTAGGCCTACTTATGAATAGTTTCTGTTGTGATCCTCTTTATTCAGACTACTTTTAAATATGTCTTTCACGAATAACAGAAGCTTCTCGCAGTAAGAAACAGAGCATAGTTTACTTTATCAGTACCTTCCTGAAACGGGACTGATGTATCTTTAAGAGGCTTAATTTCTGCCGGTTTTGTTCCGTTAATGGGAGATGGAATTTTAGCACAAAGCTTCGTCTTCTCTTCCTTGATGAATATTTTCTATGTAAAAATCAATTGCTTCTAGAAAAACGTCTTGTGTATTTATTATTTTATTTAATTTTTACATCCATCCGACTTTCTTATGATTATAATAAATTTAAATTAAAAATGTTTTAAAATAACTTGTGGGTTACGAAACATTACTTTCTGTAACAGGCACAAATATTCTTATAAATATATATCACATGACCAATATCATGATGATATGTATATTGTTTATGTTAACCATTTAATATGCCATTTAAATCTCTGTATCATGACCTTATCACACGAATTCGTCTTTAATTATTTGCATTCTATTTATTTTATACAGTTCTTTCTCCATTTCATGATTTATCCCTTTCCTTCTGTCTTTCTTTCTTTGTTACCTTGTTCGGTTTCTTCTTTATACTTTTCCTTTTCTCTCTCTTTCTTTCTTCCTTCCTTTCATCACCTCTGTATTTCTTCACATCTTCCCCTCTTTATTTATATACACATCTTTGTATATTTCTTGTTTCTAATTGGAGATAACTTTATGTAGTGTATTTTGTACATTAAGCAATTTTTATAAGTACAATATGGTTCGATCTGAGAGCCAAGTAGATCATAAGGAATATAATCGGACCGGGGCGTACCAAAATTAAATTGGTCTTACAGTGTTTAGTATGGACATCAGTAAAAAGCCCAATCATTATCCGTCAGCTAGGATCGGAATATATTGGAAGCACTAGTTTTAAAATAACACAAGTCCCTTGGACTTACGTGCTGCACTACTAACAGACCAAAACACGTCTTGCTTATTCTAATTTGATTTAAAATTTAGTGACAGTACTTTACAACACTGAACGATATAAAATAGCAACAGTAATAAAGAAACAGATAAATGAACAACTATACTACGAAACAGCGGAGCAGCGGAAATCAACAAAGACAAGTGATAAATGTCTTTGTAATAAAGACCAATGTTCTCTACTTTGGAAAAGTTGGGCTGTGCATGCTCACAACTTATGCCTACGTCAGAAGTATTTACTTTTCTGTCACATAAAACCAAGTGAGGGATAAGTAGAATAGAGAAAAGAAAATCGAAGTAATCACAATAAACATTTCAAGGTCAGTGTCAAAAACCCTGGGACCCCTGTACCAAGTAATTTAAGTATGTAAAATAATATCAGCAATACTACACGGGGCTGCAGAACCATAAAATATTATTAAATATGTCAAATTTTAGCGCGTGTCTCAGAAATTTATTGTAATATATTATTTTCCCGAAATCTGCGATATAAATTTAACTGTATGGATAGATAAAAAAAAGTGACGTAGAAGATCAAACGTTTGCAGGAAATTCTGTCAGCAGCTTCTCTGAAAGGAACATCCACGTCTCTTTCAGTACGTAAACTAGATTTCACAGCCAATCATAGAGGTACGAAATAAAGTGAATTTTCTTTAACGTAAATGCAGACACACAGAAACGGATTATCTTATCGTTTTGTAAACAGATGCCGAAAGAAGGAAATACACAATACAAGATCTCTCTCATAAAGGGTAACAGTCAACAAAACCTCGCTTTGCAGCAGGATAGACGTGTAAAATAGACTAGGAGAAACAGAACAATTTTATTTAACCAGGCACAGAAGGGGAGTCCCTTGAAAAGAATCACAAAAGCCCACTATCTGTGTATGCTTCCTGCATACAAGGATACAGACTTTTGAAAATTATTGCTATTGATGCAGCTATTTCATGTTATCATTAGGCGTATACTGACAATTGAATTTGTTACTAGTCTCCGAAGAAATAATGGCAGAAGATTCCTGTCTTCTGGGTTGTTGCGCTGTGTAGTTTGGTCGATGTTTACCAACGTTTCAGAGGTCATACTGCCTCCGTCATCAGAGTATGAAGATTTCTGTCTTCTGGGTTGTTGCGCTGTGTAGTCTGGTCGATGTTTACCAACGTTTCAGAGGTCATGCTGCCTCCATCATCAGGGCGATGAGTATGAATATTTCTATCTTCTGGGTTGTTGCGCTGTGTAGTCTGGTCGATGTTTACCAACGTTTCAGAGGTCATACTGCCTCCTTCATCAGAGTATGAAGATTGCTTTGTTCTGGGTTGTTGCGCTGTGTAGTCTGGTCGATATTTACCAACGTTTCAGAGGTCATACTGCCTCCGTCATCAGGGCGATGAAGATTTCTGTCTTCTGGGTTGTTGCGCTGTGTAGTCTAGTCGATGTTAACCAACGTTTCGGAGGTCATACTGCCTCCGTCATCAGGGCGATGAGTATGAAGATTTCTGTCTTCTGGGTTGTTGCGCTGTGTAGTCTGGTCGATGTTTACCAACGTTTCAGAGGTCATACTGCCTCCATCATCAGGGCGATGAATATGAAGATTTCTGTCTCCTGGGTTGTTGCGCTGTGTAGTCTGGTCGATGTTTACCAACGTTTCTGAGGTCATACTGCCTCCATCATCAGGGCGATGAATGTGCTAATTGGCACATTCACATGATGGAGGCAGTATGACCTCTGAAACGTTGGGTAACATCGACCATACTAAATTCTCTAAACAAGTCTACGAAACGGGTGTACGACTCAGAATTGTTAAGCTATGCATATAGTTACTAACTTGTTAGGTTTAATTTCGGCTTTATTTCAGTTTATTTACAAATACAATTTAAAATTAGGCAAATTATTGGTTAACACCGGGTTCTTGTTGGATTGAATAACGCTATTTCAAATTCAGATTATATGTTTGCTGTTCCGTATATGTGTAATGAAATAGAAAGATACTGGTAAGGAACAGGCCATGGTGTGTTCAGCTGGGCAAAGGAGAACCACAAAAACATTTAGTCGATATAGCTTGTTTCATATTCGAGAGTCGAACTAGGAATCTGCCAAATAAATGTCGAACGATTCACCGAAGATCGTTCTGAATTCCACACACGCTGTTTCGTATTGGACAAAAAGTGTCTTGCTGGCTGTGGGAAATCTACGTTCGTTCTGTAGACCTGCTCTCTTTGCCATGGATGAATTTCCTGTATCCTTATGTAGATAGTAACATCTGAGAATTCCTGCATTTCCGACGTTTCTAATAAGTTCTGTAGTTATAATATGTCTAAGGGTTAAGTCAGTAGAAAGAAATTTTTATACGTACGTGTGTAAGGTCACAGAGGAGATTTTGCTGTTCTGCTGCTAAATTCGCCTGTGTCATGGTAAAGAGGTGGTAAGCCCAAGAATTATGACAGAAGTTTTGCTCCTACAACCTACATTTTACATTAACTGTAATGAAGCAAAACTTTCACTACGCACCAAAGCTGGGGAGGAAATTATATAAACATCATAACATTTTATAAATTGTCGTCAAAATAAATTAATCAGATTTGTGGGAACTTGATAAAAATTGATATTCGTTTCATAAACTCACCGATGAACAGCTAGTTATACATTCATTCTGTGTCTCTGTTAGCTTAGTCGCCAAGTAGAAATGTTAATACTTGTTTCTACTGATTTATCTGTGATTGTTGAAAGGAGTATTGAATTATGGTTATGCCTCCCTCTACTCGTGATCCGTTTTGTCTACATGGGAGCATATCCCACGCGCTCAAATCTCTGGTTACCACTGATACCAATTAACGCGGTATTGATGGGTTTTGTTCGCATACAGAGACATTCAATTTTATTATGGAATGGAACTTCGGAATTTGCATGGCATTTCCCTCTGATCCGCCTTATCTCTGCACATGCAAATCTGGCAGCATGAATTGCAAATTAAATAACATTATCCAAGTATGGTACATAATTTTGTCGGACATTTGCCTTTTCTCAGAAAAAAATCAATTTATAAAATAAACTTTGAAAAAGGTGATCCTGTCTTAATGGTCTACTGTTATTTTAACGTTATTATTTATTTGTCAGTGTATTTATATATTTAAATGAATGAATAATTTGATTTTATAGTGATATAACTTTGAAAATAAGTGAAAATTTGTAGTTTAACAAATACTTAAATTTTTTATAGAATATTAAAGATCGAATAATTTATAAATCTTGTCAACACTGTTTTACCTTAAAAGGCTTTAAACTCAAAGTACAAAGAATTACTTTCTTTAAATGTTAACCATTTACACTAATAAAATTATTACTTGAGATCTGAGCGTTTTACGGTGATAAAGGTGTTGTACCTTGTGGTGTTTTATGTGATTAACATTCTTTCTTTAAGGTTTGTCTGATCCGGCATGTGGGGTCTGTTATGTCATATCAGTGATACTCAAGGTTGACTAAGGAACTGGAATTTTTAGAGTATTTCTGGTGTAAAAACTGTTTTAAAAGTTTAACATTTGTAACTCGGAAAATTTAAAATGTACCGATACTCTCTGACGTGCTTGAGGCTGCCTTCTTGGCTTTTAATTGCACGTCGCTTGTACCGAAATGGACAGACGAATGTGTCACGAGCAGAGATTGTGCGCAACTCAGTTTTATTACAAACGAGTAAAGGCAATCAAAATAGCTTTCTGTTTCAAATTTAAAATTAATAAAGTTGTTCTGCTTTCTCTGTTTCTTTTCATTTTGTGGCTCGTGTTCTTTTGAAGTTTTCTTGCCATGTTTACACCAGAGAGAAAATGTTTTATATCTTGGTCTGTCATATGAGGGGATATGAAACAGCTTAACACAATTCAATTCACATAAGTATAAACTGAATTTACCAATGTAAAGTCCAGGCATGTTTCGACCATTTATCTGGCCATCATCAGTCAGAAACATACAAGACCTGAACAATTTAATCTGATAAATTTTAATATCCTCTTTCTTTACACGTGGTTGAATGAAACATGACTATGTAATGTATCCATTCGTGGAACGTGTGAAATGAATTATTTATTATTTAAACAAGTCGAAGTAATGTTAGTTTATTATCTTTTCCTGTTGAAATTTCGTTGTCTTAATCATGTAATCTTACATTAATTTAATTTTATACTCTTTGGTCCCAAACGTTAATTTCGTATTGAAAAGGTATTTCATGATTTCTTTGTTAGTTCGTTGAAAAATAATTTATTTAGATCGACCTTAATTTTGAATTAACCTCAGCGTTGCACTGTAATGATGTAACAAATTTCTCATGGTCTATAATTAACCACTTGCAGTTTGCAGTAGACCTTTCATATAATATGGCTGTTGCCGCTAGTAAACTTATGTACTCTTCAGAAGTTTCTGCCTGCATTTGAAGCCATGTTTATTGGTAAATATCTGTGACACTGAGTTATTTCCCCAAATATTAATAACTACAGGTTGTGAATACGAAGTATAGACATACGAGGTGCGATCGGAAAGTTTATAGACTGTGTCAATAGAGGGCGAACCGGATGTAGTACGAGCTTCTGCCTTTAGGGGGTGCGGCCTACATTCATAGTGAATCAGTGTGCCAACCGGCATCATCGAATTAGCATTTGTTTCTTAGTTACGGGCGTTTTGGTAGTGCATTACACCGACCCTCCTGCGATTTCGGAATGGCGTGTGCATCAAATTTTGCCAAAGACTCGCCAAAACGGCTACGGAAACCTATGAAATGTTAAAGCAAGCATTTGGGGAGTCCGCAATGGGTCGTGCACAAACTTTTGTGTGGCATTCACGTTTTAAAAATTGCCGAACCTCTGTCGATGATGACGAGCGTTCTGGACGACCATCTTCGAGCACAACGCCCGAAAATGTTACGAAGATTCGGCAGGCCATTCACGAAGATCGACGTCGTACCATCAACGACTTGTGCGACATTGTTGGGATAGGCTATGGGACCTGTCAGCTGATTCTAAAGGAAGAACTCCACATGCGACGCATCCTGTCTGAGGACCAGAAGCAGAATCGACTTCTCGTTTGTCAGGAGCTCAACGATCTTGCAAGAACGGACCCCAACTTCCTTTCTAAGCTCCGTGTGACTTCTTCCTCTTCCAAAAGATGAAAATTCAGCTAAAGGGAAGGAGATTTGAGACGATAGAAGAGATTCAGGCAGAATCGCAGATGGTGCTTGACAGGCTGACTAAGAAAGATTTCCAGGGATGCTTCCAGGCTTGGCAGCGGCTCTGGGATCGTTGTGTTCACTCCCAGGGGAACTACTTCGAGGGTGATGGATGAATTTAATACCTGAGATAAGTGTACGGGTTTTTATACGCGCAGTGTAGAAACTTTCCGATCGCACCTCGTATCCTATTTTGGCTTGTACCTGTAAGCTCGTAATTAATATCCTATAATACGTCACTGCTTATTTAATTTAGCACAGATGTGTGGAATTTCCGAATGCAAATCTTAGTCTATCCAATGAGATAAATGAATTTAATATTTTGAAAAGCATTTTCATTCTTGAAAGATATCTTACACTCACACTTCAAAATAAACGCAGTTATAAATTAAAAGTGGAATTACATTTTATGTAATTATCTCGTTCCTGTTATGTGGGGAGTCACTGTTTAATCTCATTCATATCGTTATCAATAGAATGTAATTACATGTGTCTTACGTGTAAATGTCTGATGCCGAAACATGTATCCGTCGACGTAGATGTTTTATACTGTGTTTTGTATTAAGTTATGTTTGAATGTGAAATAAAAATACGGTTCTTTTCCACGTTCGCGTACAGATGTCTCTGCGCGATTGCTTGCCTTTACTAATACAGGTATAAAAATTCGAAAGCCTATTTTAATTAGCAGATTAATAAGACGCAAATAAAAAACGTATTTCCTTATGTAAAGTGTTGAATCCTTCTATAGAAATTCGCTATTGAGTCTCCGTCTCAAATAGGAATTGCAGAACGGAACGAAACTAAAGTTTATTAGACTCACACCTTCGAATACCTCTAATTTCTCAGACGAGGGTGAAACACGGCCGTATTAATTAGGTTAAGTATTAGGATATTTGTGTGTTTCAGCAAAAGCAGCTTCCCTCTGAAACCTTTTCTTTGCAACTGTACCATCTCTCAGTAATTTTCTGCCTCATTTAAAAACAAATTACTAAGCGTTTTGCTTTCACACTTTCGCTGTGCATGTTGAGGCATGCCTGAAGAAGCCACAAGCTTCTCTTCAACATACTAATTGGTGCTAATTAAAAATTGTTAACGAGTCGTTAAAAGATTGACGAGTGAAGGGGGTATTTTTAAATTAAATTTGTCCTGTCGATTCTATTCAAAAATACGGTCTGGTGACTGCTACACTGCTTTAATTTCATATTTTGAATCTCAATGGTACGTAGGGTAATGACACATGAAATTAATATTAATACCAACTTTTTTATCTTTACGCAATTGTGCGTCAAATTAAAAGGTAAATGTAATGTTATTCTTGTGATTATTTGAACTATACGCTATGAAGGCGAATGTGGGAGTGAAGAAGTGTCTGTACGCATAATATCAGAAATAGATGTGGATGAATGGCCAGCTTCACGCTCCAGCCACTCTAGCTCAGAGAAAGAGTTCTTAGCACCTATTGGATAGAAGTCTGGATGAAATTCAGAACCAGTCTTGGAACTCTAACGAAGATAAAAACTCTTTTCCCTGCCTAGATTCGAACTGTACACGTGAAACTCGTACAACGATTTAAAAGTCCATGAATCGAATATTGTTTCGTCTAACATTATTGAAAGAAATACTACAAGTTAAAGATTATCTATTATGGCAAATTATAAATAATTGTGTATATTTTACTTTTTGATTTTGAGAAAAAAGACTCACAAAGGAATGTCCAAAATCAGTTATTTGAGGAAGGATATGTACAATATCATTCTGTGAACCAAGTACTTTTCATATAAAACTGAAAGTCAGATTTTCCTCCCAAGTATCTGTCAACGTTGATGTATACTTTGCATCACATTTGTCATCGCCCTGATGATGGAGGCAGCAAGGACCTCTGACTCGTCGGTAAACATCTAAGGGCTACACGACGCAACTACCCAGAAGACAGAAATCTATTGGGATAAAATTTCTATGCGAAACTGTTCTTTCAGGCGTAAGATTAATTCAGTATTTTCTGTACAGTTCAAAGAACACTGTAAATTACTTACAGACTAATAACTCAAGTAACTACATAATTAAATATTAACATCAATGAAAACTTTTTCCACTTTAAAGTTTGTACACTAAGCTGAATATTTTTTGTTATGAAAACCTATACGTAAGATAAGCATTCTTTTTTGGCGAAAGTTCAGACACGTGGCTGTCTTGTGACATTATTCCGATTCTCAGGCAATCTCAACAAAATAACAATCAAGTGCTATAGAAGCAATCTGAAAATAAAATTAATGGGATAGATTTCTGTGAAGTTTTCATAGATATGTAAAAATAAAACAAACCTTATTAATTCGTGGTGGACATGAAATGTAGCGATTGTAAACAAGTGAATGTTGAAACTTTACATTGTTCTAAGTGTAAAGCGACTTGGAAGAATTTGATTTCTAGAAAATACTTCGTGTTTCAAAATTTATCACTCTCTTCGAATTTAGTGTGTTACAATTATAAATGTGAATGTGGATATAAAGTTCTTGTGTGTTGTTTTTGTCTACGTAGGAAGAAATGCTGTAACAATTCAATTTTTTGTTCACGAAATTCTAACAAAAGTATAACCGAGGGTTTTGTAGTTACTTTTGTCTGTAGACTCCATGTAGACCATTTTATAACCACTCATTTCAAATGAAAAGTGATAATTTATCCTTTTGAAATTCATGAAACACTTCCTGTAAAAATCATATGTATGTTAAATTAATTAATAGCTAAATTAATTTATTAATTACTAACCTTTAAAATTACTTCATGTCACTTCATAATTATAACTGAAATTGAAGGCTTTGATACTCCATGACATTAAATTATTTTCTAATGTTTTTGAAATAATAATTACATGCAATTATAATACATAAAACACGATCGTGTTGCAGACGCAATGTAGACATGTATTATTCATTGTGTATAATTAATTTGTGTAACAAACGATGAAAATGCTTTCGCTTAAACAAAACGGCATGATTGATTTCTGTTTCGGACCTGCAGGCTAACTTATACGAGATTTCGATCGACTTCCCGTATTGTTAAACCGTTCTAAACAGTTGTTGTAATCTGACGCGTATTATATCACTTTTACCTTTGTCTTTAAGTTTTAAAACAGCTGTTTCGAACTGCAGCTTGTATTATAATTAACTGTAGTGTAGGTTTTCAACTTCGTTGCTTTGATAGTCAGTAAATTGTTTTTGGTGTCGTCCCTCTGTATCAGTTTCATTCAAACCACAATCATTTATGATCGACAGAACGTTTTTTTAAGTACAACAACTTTTATTGTCTAATAATGTGTATAATGCTGTAACAATCATGAATTTGATGTCTAATGTTTTTAGGTTTACCCGCCGCCCTGAGAACCTTAAATCCTGCCAAAATGTTTAATGTCCCTCTTCGCGATAAATAATCCCTTCAGCGTCTTTCATAATACTTCCATTTTATTTTTTAAATACCGTCATTTATGTATTTTTATTTATCGACTTTATTTTCGAATCATAGGATGAGAAATGAATTCTGTAGATTATGAAATGAATCAGTCGCGGCCTAATTTTGGTTTTAAGAACTGAGGAAAAATCTCAGTTAGTATAGCCGGTTTCCTAGCCGAGATTTAAACCCAGAACTTCGTAGTGATAATGACTTTGCCGCTACTTTAGGTTTATAATATGGCATACTAAAATAATATTCTTTTTGCCTTGTACGTTCTGTCTTCCCAAGCAGCTTGTAAGGCATTTAAGGAGATTAAGTTCTTCTTGAAGTACGAACCAAACGAAGTTTGTCTTCCTTGGTCGTTGCAGAATTTGAGATATATATTCAGGATCTTCTAAAAGTGTGAGACATAACGCCCTTTAGATAGCAATATAGACAACGTGAAAGGAAAATGCCATCGCTGGAATTTTATGGAGCCACAAAGGAGAACCTGGTATCATAAATGTTGACAAGTGACGTCACGTGTAATCGCTTAACTATATTCCTGTTTTTCTATCATGCACATAAGTAGACGCGTTTTGGATTCATGTTAAATGTTATTTAGTACATCGCAACACGAAAACGCTGTAGTTCGAGCAAGGTGTCAGTCATCCCGCAAGTCAACCAGTGTACATAATAATGTCCATTTTAATGTAAAACTACTTGTAGAAATGCAATAAAGTCTCCCCGGTTTGTACATAAAAACCAACAGCATACAGTATTCTGGTCTCCATGGCATGTGCTAGTCGTATTATTTGGGGTTTCAGTATAATATAATGGACAGCTTGTTTTCCCATCCGTATTGTTCTGAGTGAACAAAGCCTGCCACGTCGCTCCACAACACCTACCCTCCAGGGGCAATCTGTACTTCAATCACTGACCATTAAAACTGCGCGTATCATGGGTTCTAGTCATGGTAATGCAGTTTACTACTATAGAAGCTTACTTGTTCACGCTTCTTCCCCGATAAATGGCTATATACATGATCACCTTCAATTTTTAGACCTCGGTGGTAGAGTATAAAATCAGAAACTACAACTTACTGAATGGTATATAATTATTTGACTAACTACACTACTATTAGCTTCTCAAGAAATATTCTGTTTCATAACAGTAATTACACATATTTATAATTTATCAAAATGAATCTAAAATGACTATATTAAAATCTGCATAGCTTCAAAAAAAATTTGAAAATTGTTTGTTACTTCGATACAAGAGGAGTGTCATTATGTTCCGCCACGAGTGCAAGAAGTTCGCTTGTTTTCTGGTTTCCAGTTTCTGAAGTCATTAACCTTGGCTCTGTGGAAGAATCCGTATAATCGCTTTCTATCCTTCTAGAACCTAAAGTTTGGGCAACACTTCGAAACACCATAGCCACATCGTAGTCAGTTTTCACTGAGGCACGAAACTTCATCAGACTGGCTCCCTCCATACCACAAAGGATACGAACATAAGAAAGGAGCTTTGCTACGCTTTTAACTTTCCCAAAACGAGCTGAAAGCTTTAGGCTACATGCAATGCTTCACGCCGAAGTCCTACTACAACCTTCCCGACCTGAAGTTACCCTGTTCTCTCTCTCTCTGCAGAAAGTCTCTCGTTTCTCTGCACTAACTCCTTCTATCCTTTCCACAGTTTATCATTTTCTTACCACTGCACCCCTTTCGCAATGCATAATCAAAATCTTAAATTAACCACAGTTTGATTTAGAAATAAGTATAAAGGATCTGAGATTTTCTCGGGGACAAGTATCTGAATAATTGTGTATTTACGTCAAAATACATTGCATTACATTATTCATATATTGTTACTGATACATAATTACTCATTTTCTTATGTGACTTGTAACAAAAGAGCATAGAAGGAAGCTATCAGTTAATTAAAAAGCTCGCGGTCTAGAATTCCAAACAGAATACAACACAACTTTCAGAAACGGGGCCAAATTTCGTTATTATCTAAGAAGGTAAAAAGCTGGTTCTAGATATTGAGATTCATTTGGCAGATCCAGCTGAGTAGGTCACTCAGTGCTATTCCACCTGTGGGCGGAAACTTTCCACATTTTCGGCGGACAAGGGCAAGGAACAGACAGACAACAGTGGAAACCTTTAAGAATTAAGAACATTTTCTGTGCTTATCAACACTATAAGTCTAATCACAATAAAATATTATTATTAAATATTAAAATATTACAATTAACATTTAAATGTTTAAAATATATTAAAATGATGTAGATAGAGAGCATCATTTTAATATATTTTAAATATTTAAATGTTAATTTTAATATTTAATAATAATATTTTATTGTGATTAGACTGATAAAATTGAACAAGTATATATTCAACACAATATGACGCAACATTATAATCTAAACTATAAGTCTACTAAAGGTTTTGCTTTATGACTTTAGAATCCACATCGTTTTGTTTTTAAACGACCCGTATTATAATAGCCAGTGTCCGTCACTCTTGATTGGACGAGTGCTCGGGCGATACGTAAGAAATGAAAAAAATTCTCGCGGTGGCTACTCTGGTAGCAAGAAACACGCATAAGGCTATGGTGTTGTCTGGCGAACTAAAGTCATTCGGCCGGTTTTGTGTTTTCGCACTCTGCACAAATTTATCTTCAGTCGCCGCGAATTTGCACTATAAAGAAATTTTACAAGTATTGCACTTTATATTCGATTTACAAAATTTTTGCTATACTTCAACACAAAAAACCTTATTCCAAGCAAATTTAACGTTATACGCCAGGCTGGCATTATTCATAACAGTGGAAATAAGTAATGAACACATTAGATGTAAGTCAATTTTCGTATTTATTCCAAGCGTTATAAAGTATTTCTGCTTGCGGTGAACGAAGTGACTGGATTCAACTTGGTGTCCATAAGACCCAGGCGTATGGATCGCGTGTGTTGGGAGAGCGAGATTGTTATGGTTCCCTGAGGAACTCACGTGGGAGAAAAGGAATAAGAAAAACAATCCAGGCCGGATAAAAGGGAAGGTAGAAGCTTAAGTTGATTTCATGACAGCCATTTATTTCGAAAGCGAAACTTGTCGGGTATCGGGGGTATTGTAGAAACATTTGTGATATTTCTTGTCATTTTTTTAAAAAAGAAAATTCAATTCAAAACAGAAGCATGAGCAACACGCTGACTGCTGAAAATATTGAAAAATGCAAATTACCTCTGATGAAAAGCGTGTTATGTTCACGCAGAATTTATTTATGCATATCTCTACTTCATTATTGATTTAATTTCGAATATTTTAGATTACGATATATTTTAATGATATTGAATAAAAATCGAGTTCCAATTCTGGAAGCTGCAGACATGTAAGAAATAGTTAATATTTTAAATATT
Organism: Zootermopsis nevadensis; assembly: GCF_977971745.1. Lineage (NCBI taxonomy): Eukaryota > Metazoa > Arthropoda > Insecta > Blattodea > Termopsidae > Zootermopsis > Zootermopsis nevadensis. The sequence goes on from NW_028259143.1 coordinate 5,093,779, forward strand.
TATTAAAATTGCGCGTTAAGATGATTGTGCTAACATTACGTGCTAATAATAAAGAATTGAATTGAATTATTATTATGATGCATGTAATCATCTGAGTAAATAAGCATTTGAAAACAGTCACATATCGAACACTAAATTGCTGTCTTATTTCGTGTTTAGAAAGCCACTTGTCAGCTCGTGGGCTGGTGTTCAGTTTTATTATATGACATGACATTTTTGTTATAACAACCAGCGTTGGTTGGAAGCTGTAACTTATGTGGGGTAGATAGGTGGTGTTCCCTGGGGCGTCATGAAAGAGACAGGCTTCGTTGTCACCGCGTCACAGTACAACCCAGAACACACATTGGAGCCAACGTACCAGTTCCACCGCTTGCAGCTTGCAATAGGTCACTGTCTGCCACTGACCAGTTTGCAGACCCCACTGCCTCGTGGGGATCACCAGCGCTACCGACTTGTACGCCATGTCCTACACTAAACTGACCCGTAAATGCTCCCAAAGTACTGCACGTATAGCCCGAAGCAGTCGTAAGTGTAATCAGGAATTGTTGCCTGTAACAGCTTCAAATCAAGGCTCTGTTGTTTCTCCAAAAGAAGGGAAATTCATTGTTTTCAAGTTCGTTAACGGACAACATGTGGGGCACAAGTGAAAATATCTTCTTGTCAATTTTCATTGGTAATTCTTGGTTATTCGACGATGCGGTTTTTATTTAAAAGGCTTTTAATATCGAGGACAACAATAAATTTTTCATGAATTAGTCTTATAATGTAGCATTTCGGTTGTTTTACAATGCAATGTAATCATGTTATTTATTTTATTTCTGGTTTTAAAGACACTCAATTTCTTATTTATTTATTTATTTCTGGTTTTAAAGACACTCGATTGCTTACATAATTGATATAGTGAATAATGAATTTGATAGGATGTGGAATGAAGGAACCCTTTCCTAATTTTGGGCACTCCATCAACATTTGGGTCGAAGAAATGATGGTAGAACTTTTATTTTGGATAGGCAGTTTCCAAACCGAGAGATGAATCCTGGACCTCCCGAATACGAAGAAGGTGTGCTCATCAATCTATCTCGATTTTAGATATAATTGTTAGTAAGTACGTATTTGGAATGAGGTGTTCGTATTTTGTTAAGGTACTGTTAAGCAGTTCTGTTGAGACAACGAAACCTTCACTTGAAAGAAACCTGGTAAATCCCAAAATACAAATTTTTTTACACCAACGTGTACGAATCGATGCGATATTTTCACATTTACGTTTCAGGGGAGTCAATATTTGGATGTAAACTTCATTAATTTTATTAAACTAGTAACATTTCCGGTTAATTCATTACAGATGACAGATGTCACTTAAAATAAAATAAAAAATTATATAACAGGAGCTTTCTTGATTAGTGACATTTTGGATTTCTTCCATCGTGTGGTATTCTGAAAGACCAACAACCCTCTTACCTACATGTGAGGTCTATAACAGACCCAGTTTCCGAAACGTCGTGGGTTCTTAAGATTATCAAAAACTCATTACTCCAGATTCTAGTACATATCGTCGGAATCCTCTAAAATCAACCAAATAAGTATTTAGCACTGTTACTTATATTTCTGAAATCATCGCTGAAATGAACTTCCGGGAGCAAAGCATTTCGGAGAGGTTAGAAATCAGTAGACTTGGGGTAAGGACGGCAGCGAGTGAGTCCCGATGACTTTGCCTTCCAGTGAACACGACTATCGCTATTTCCTGCAGCTCACAGTTGCTGTACATGTACAAGTAACGCCAAGGTTGGTTTACTGGGTCGCTCCATCTACCTTGTAATTGGAAAGCATTTCGAATCTCTCTGTAATTAGAGGCGTGACTAATTTGCCACGACCCTCAGGGTCGCAAGGAAATAGTTCTTGCTTGAAGCATGACCAAATTTCACCTACAGCCAGAAAATGGATGCGATTACAGTCAGTTCACTGTAACAAGAAACATAATTTAAATAGAAACAAGGCAGCAAAATTACAATCCATGCTGTAACGGTCTGCTATTTTGTTTCGAATCGCTTTTGCAAGGACGACTTTGTGAATTAGATTTACTTTTTCTCTTAGTGCTTACAAAGAAAACCTTTTACCTGGGTATTCTACCAACTCCGACAATCTTCTGAATTCGTTGTTGTTAATGAACCTCACATACTTGACAAAACATTACTTTTACCACATAAAACGTATACGCGACCGCGTGCTCCCCTGTAGGCTGTTACACCAATCACAGAGCCTTGTGCTATTCTATTACATTATTCAGAATTATTTCGAACTTACTGTAATGGTCACATTATGCAATTACATTTGTTTACATAAAATCAATTAAAAAAACTCAACATCGATAGTGGTCAATTTATTTTATTCTATTATTCAGTTACTATCCACGGAAAATCCGTAAAAGTGCCTTAAATTAGGCTACCATTACTCCCTTCAAAAAATTTTTGAATCCCTTGTTCATTAATCAACGTGTCATTTGGTTTAATGTTGTCCGAGGTACTGACAGCGTTGTTTAATAAATATTAAATACATACATAAGCTCTCATAAACAGCGATAAAACCAACGCAAAGGATAAAACAAGATACTGCAAGCTTTAGTGCAAGAATGATATAAAGCTTTATTATGTCTTACACGAATTGACAAGAAAAATTACCATATTTTAATCACTGTGAGGAAGGTATGAAGATTATAAAGTTATTCATTGTCAGGACTTTTTCCATCGTCTGTTCTTTAAAACCACGACGTTTCGGCGGCTGGTTCTGACTCCGTCTTCAGGTACCTTCTAGTGACAGAGACTAACTCTATCTAAGGGACCCAACAGAGTAGGTACCTCTCACCTGAAGACGGAGGCAGAACCAGCCTCCGAAACGTCGTGGTTTTAAAGAACAGTCTATGGAAAAAGTCCTGACAATGAATAATTTTATGTGTAAACTACCCTTTATAATTAAGATTATAAAGGATTTATTTACATTTCATGACAGTTGTCTTTTATACCTTACATGAGATTGTTCTGAGGTGGTGTCAACTCTGGGACGCGGAATCAGATGTTCTGCTGAGTGTTGTGTACCATTCCACGCCCTCTCACTCGCCCCGCGGGGGGCAATCGATCTTGGTTAAGTCACATCCAGTCAGTTTGTGTTTAGTTCACACACCCTCGGGAGACTACCGACCACCAGACAGGGGAGAAGTGACTGGGGGACGTATGTGCCCCAGTCACCCCTACATCCTCACGAAAGCCACCGCGAAGAAGAATCATCTGTTTACAACTTAACCTCAACTCCATAATCCTTTGTTTATGGTCCATAAATCTTCGTTAAAATTCACAGTAAATTTAACTGTCACACACAAGAAATTATTTAATTAGTGACACAGTGATTATATAATAATTAATAGCGACATGCTTCGACCATTTTGAGGCTTTCTACCAAACACAGAATGCATAAAACAGAGAATTATTAATCAGTAAGTGGTGTTATTGTGATTTGATTCTAATGTGAAATGTACGGAGGTCAATGAATTAGAAATCCGTAAAACAAAAATTGTTTTCTTCAATTTGTGTAGTCTTTTCAAAAGTACATAAAATTCGTGTTAATATTTATAATGTCGTTTAAGAATTCCAGGCCTGGACACTTTAAATTAAAATATAAAAAAGATAGCAGATCTGTACTCTTTGAGGAACATTGACATTATAATGATTTTCTTCAGTCCATGCCACATAGATCATTGTTGCACTAATCTAATCCAAGGTTACCACTGGTATGCCACAATAACCCCGGTCATGCAGGTAGCTTACCCCTGTAGAAAAACGCTACAGACGGACGGACAGTCGGACATGTTCTTCACTCGCACTGAAGCTAGAATAATGCTAAAATAACACGCAGACAGAAGGAGCTGTGCACAACATAATTCTGATAACACTGTTTAGTAACACTCACTGCAGTTATTTTAGAAGGAAATCCTTTCTGACGTTCTCGAATTGTGTCACGCCTATAGACAGATGGACGTATAAACGTAGCGAATTCCATAGGCTCTTCACAGGACTGCGAACATGTTAAAGAAGGTGGTATTCTTGTTAAGACGTTAATTATGAATCTAGTTATTGAGTAACCGGCCTATTTGTTTCAACAAAGATCATGTAAAATATGTTTCCTTTCGTTACAAATTTACGAAATTAAAAACGTATATTGAATTTATAAATAACAATAACATCGCTTAATAATTTACACATTTCTTGCCGTTAGTTTAATGCGTACTTAGCAATTAATTAAGCATGAATTTAAATTTAATTCTCCTATATATGGGCTGTGCCACGGTGGTCTAGCGGTCAGAACACTAGCCTTGTAAGCCTGGGGTCCAGGGTTCGATTCCCGGCGGTGCCCGAATTTATAACTTGTGTTGGGCAAGGCCGTGGTCTAGGCAACACGGAGTTTTCCTCCGTGGCATCCCAACAATTACTCCATTCACACACAGAAGAGGGCAATGGCAAACCACTTCTGGATCATCTGCCAAGAACGTATATGAACAGGTCCCAGTCCGAGAAAAGGATGGAAGGATCCTGTTCATATGGACCTGTCGTCAGACAGAACACTAAATATAAAATAATATATGGGCTACTCTTCAAATCTTTTCTAGATGTCCTTAAATTATATAGCAGTGAATCTTAATTTACTAAAATCTCAGGGATTCAATGCACTATTCTCGTGTCTGAGTGCTTAACGTGATCACGAAACTCGGATTAGCCACGATCATAGACAAGGTGCAGTATGTAAATACCCCGGACGTGAATGCAATCCGCATAAGAGTTAATTCTCGTGCTAGACTCTGCAGTGCTGATACATCGCACTGGATAAATCCTCAAGTCTAGTCGGAGACTTAACCAAGTTCCAGGCTATAGAGTTCAGAGTACGAAACTTATGCATGTACTCTGTTATATTGTTGTAGTGATTTACTTCTTAATTGTAATTTTCGTTATCCACCGGACCTGAATTTACCCCGATCATCGTAGCTATTTTTATGTTCTCTAGCCCAGTGATATTCAACCTGGGATACGCGAAGACATCTTAGGGAGTACGTGAAATTTAAAAAAAAATATTATTTTGTGATAAACACTGAAAAATCAGTAATGTAACTTATTTAATTTATTTTATTAATATATACTATGTATAACGTGAATTATACACCAACAACTTTGGGGGTACAAAGTTGAAGAGAAATTATATCTGGGGGTACGCGAAAAAAAAGGTTGAATACCACTGTTCTAGCCTACTTCAAGACGGAGGTGCAGTTCTATTAACACCATAGCGAACTGGCAGCCTTGAGATGTACAGAAGCCTCGTTTGGTAACGAAACAGTGACGTATGAATCAGAGCGTCATAGATATACTTTGACGTTCAAATGGTCTTAAAATGAAAACCAAGTATAGGGAAATACAATTTTGAATACGGTGTTAAAATTTAATGTAACGGAGAAGCAAACTGTACGTGACTGTAGCTCAGTTCCTCTTCATCTGGTGGGATGCGAGGGTGGTCACGGAGTTTGTCCGCGAGCCTCATGAAGCGGGTTTTACAGCTACTGATGCTTGCGACATTTTCAGTCTTCAAATTTCAAAGTCAAGTAAAAGCAATTTCTTTCGTGGAGTCGGGGGGAGGGGCTGAGAGGGGGCGATGTGGAAGGAGCAATGGCCTGGAAGCATTGAACGTTAGAACTTTCCATTTGCTTCTACTGCTCTTTCAGCTTCCACTGGATGGTAACTTCTGACAAGCGTTTCGTTTCGCATAATTCCGCCATCACTTTCTGCGTCGGCTGTACTGGACCATCTACTGTACTAGTATTTCCGTGGTGCAAGGATAGAAAACTGATTTTGTCTGGTACAGTTAAAGTTAATGTTTTTTTTTTGTTATTTAAGGAATTAAATTAATTACAGACAGTCTTTAACCATAGCCACGGTGGTCTAACGGTTAGAACGCTGGCCTTGTAATCCTGGAGTCTCGGGTTCGATTCCCGGCGGTGCCCGAATTTATAACTTCTGTTGGGCAAGGCCGTGGTCTAGGCAACACGGAGTTTTTCCTCCGGGGGCTTCCCCGGTTTCTCCGTGACATCCATTCACACACAGAAGAAGGCAATGGCAAACCACTTCTGGATCATCTGCCAAGAACGTATATGAACAGGTCCCAGTCCGAGAAAAGGATGGAAGGATCCTGTTCATATGGACCTGTCGTCAGACAGAACACTAATTAATAAATAAATAAGTGATGGCCACGGTGGTCTAGCGGTTAGAGCGCTGGCCTTGTAATCCTAGGGTCTCGGGTTCGATTCCCGGCGGTGCCCGAATTTATAACTTGTGTTGGGCAAGGCCGTGGTCTAGGCAACACGGAGTTTTCCTCCGGGGGCTTCCCCGGTTTCTCCGTGGCATCCCAACAATTACTCCATTCACACACAGAAGAAGGCAATGGCAAACCACTTCTGGATCATCTGCCAAGAACGTATATGAACAGGTCCCAGTCCGAGAAAAGGATGGAAGGATCCTGTTCATATGGACCTGTCGTCAGACAGAACACAAAAAAAAACTCCCAGGAGGAATCCCGGGAGAAGTTTACGATAACCAAGAAAATCCCAGTGAATCAGAAATGTCCCGAAACGAAGCGGGAATGTTAATCTCCAGACCGCCAAGTTCGGTGACTAAAGATTAAGATGAATGTCTGAATTCTTTTCTTGACAACAGTAGCTAAAATTCTTTTGGAAAGTCTTCCGGAGAATCCATATTATGAACGAAGACTGGGTTTTGTCCGCGACACGCAAGCCTGTAGTTTGGTCGGTTATTAAAGGAAACAAAATTTCTTAGAGTAATGAATCAACACAATTATTGGTCCGTCCCGTCTCATTAATAATTTTTTTAAAAAATTGTGGGTTTACACGAGATTTGATATACGTATGTTATAATAGTATTAATTGATAAACTTGATTACTTCATTGTTTTACATAGGGTTAAGTACTCTACTGATGGAGGCAGCAAGCACCTCTTAAACGTCGGTAAACGTCTACCAGCCTACATGGCGCAACAACCCAGAAGACAGACATCTTCGAAAATGTGGCTGTTTTCAGGGACTGTGAAATGTTGGTGTTAAGTTAATCTGGACTGTGTGATCAGTGTTGATCGCTAATCTCCATTAATGACCATGATACAGATATCATTTTGATTGCCTTGGCACATGTTTACATTAACATTCGACCAACTTAATTCTATTCCGTATGTGGCGCTGGTGTCGCGTTACATTAGTGATTTTATGGACACGCTGATTCGTAGCCAACACTGTGTTAAGAACTTTTCACTTTGTTTCCGTTTAAAGTAACTAACAAACGAAATTATTTCAGGGTCATGTGTTTAGTAAATCCATGTGAAAGTATTCTCTGTTCTGTTGATAGGCGCTCGGTCAACTGTTTACTAAATAAGAATGTAATTGAATCCTTTTAATATAGGTTTTGGTTTAGAATATTCAAGAAAAAGTTAGAAGTGAAAAATCAAGTGTTGGTTACCGGAACTCATGACAAAATAATATTATGAGGTTATATAGTAAAGCTTTAAGAAATATGGCAATGATACCATATTAATTCCACGGAGCACAAGCTAATAGTTAGAAAAGTCAAAAAATGTTAATTTTAAGTAACCCGATGTTTCATTAGAGGGCTTCCAAAAGCTCACGCCAGTCTGTACCTGAGTGAGTCTAGTTAACATTACATTTCTTTAAAATCCATTCTTACAAATACGAAGCCTCTCGTGTGATATTTTCCTTTCATGTTTCTGTCTAAAATTTCATGTGCATTTTTCATTTTACCCACGCATGCCGTATGTCCGATAACAATCTCGTAATGGAAATAATTTTCGTAATAAAATAAAGAGTAGACTATATTCGTGAATTGCTTCCTACCATTAATATAAGGAATATTTTATCATCTCGCGCCTTATTTAAAAGAGCAGAAAATAATAAAGTCTGTAAAATTACTCTAATGCCCATTCTTTACTAAGGATATGAAAATTGGTACTTCACTGAAAGGTTGTAAATGATCCTTTTTCTTGAAGATGTAGCTGACACAGTGATATTGAGTGAATGGAATAGTTTCCGGGTCGTGAATTATAAGATGTAACGCACTTCCTGTGGGGAGACTGAAGAAAATTACAAAATATTTTTTTCAAATTTTCGACACCAACGGAGAATAGAACACTGTACCTCCCAAAGAATAATTCGAACTTTTTAACTGAGTCAGGACGTCTCATTGGTGAAATAATTAATTATATTTCATCACGTAAGATTTGAGGTTTTCACAGCGGTGAGTTTGAAGATTTCTGTCTTCTGGGTTGTTGCGCTGTGTAGTCTGGAAGATGTTAACCAACGTTTCGGAGGTCATACTGCCTCCGTCATCAGAGTATGAAGATTTCTGTCTTCTGGGTTATTGCGCTGTGTAGTCTGGAAGATGTTAACCAACGTTTCGGAGGTCATACTGCCTCCGTCATCAGAGTATGAAGATTTCTGTCTTCTGGGTTGTTGCGCCATATAGTCTGGTCGATGTTTACCAACGTTTCACAGGTCATACTGCCTCCGTCATCAGAGTATGAAGATTTCTGTCTTCTGGGTTGTTGCGTTGTGTAGTCTGATCGATGTTTACCAACGTTTCAGAGGTCATACTGCCTCCGTCATCAGAGTATGAAGATTTCTGTCTTCTGGGTTGTTCCGCCATATAGTCTGGTCGATGTTTACCAACGTTTCACAGGTCATACTGCCTCCGTCATCAGGGCGATGAGTATGAAGATTTCTGTCTTCTGGGTTGTTGCGCTGTGTAGTCTGGTCGATGTTTACCAACGTTTCAGAGGTCATACTGCCTCAGTCATCAGAGTATGAAGATTTCTGTTTTCTGGGTTGTTGCGCTGTGTAGTCTGGTAGATGTTTACCAACGTTTCAGAGGTCATACTGCCTCCGTCATCAGGGCGATGAGTATGAAGATTTCTGTCTTCTGGGTTGTTGCGCTGTGTAGTCTGGTCGATGTTTACCAACGTTTCGGAGGTCATACTGCCTCCGTCATCAGGGCAATGAAGATTTCTGTCTTCTGGGTTGTTGCGCTGTGTAGTCTGGTCGATGTTTACCAACGTTTCTGAGGTCATACTGCCTCCGTCATCAGAGTATGAAGATTTCCGTCTTCTGGGTTGTTGCGCTGTGGAGTCTGGTCGATGTTTACCAACGTTTCTGAGGTCATACTGCCTCCGTCATCAGGGCGATGAACATCGACCAGACTATACAGCGCAACAACCCAGAAGACAGAAATCTTCATATTTCACCACGTTAGCACATAAATAAAACGTACTTTAGAATTTTGTAAATAAAAGTATACTGAAGACATCCTTATACATTTCACTATGTAGTATATTTAACGAGGAATTTATTTTGCGATAGTTCTCTGAAATTCTTAAATAACTCAATATTCTCATTAACATATGCCAGTTGTAACATGGCTCAAACTGATTTTACTTACTTACCATTCCGACTGTTCAGTGTAAATTCGACAGCCATTATTCAGTCGCCATCAACAAGTCATTTACCCCACATTGTGATTGGATGGACTTGGATAATGAATACATATCGGGCAGTCATTAACATATAGTGTTTTCTGACGCGGTTGGACGAGCTAAATAGAACAATGAGAGTGAAATTTATAACTGTGAATATCAATTACAGTATGCTGTTAAGTACGGATCGCAATTTCATTATGTTTAATGTTATGATTTTGCCTACGTCTTGTTTAGTTTGGTGACACGTTCCGAATATGTTCGTATGAAGGCATCTACATATTAATGTGGCATACATTATGTATCATACATATATCAACCTCATGTCCAGTTAGTGGAAAATACTTTAAATTAGCAGTTTTAGCAGTACAAGTAACTGAACGGAGCAGGTAGGAGGCAGGCTTAAATGAAGACTGGATAAAAGTGCATGAAGTGTAGCCTCATAATTTAAAATTATACAGTATTTGAATAAGTATATCGAGGCTAAGATAGATGAAACGTGTAGGACACATATCGAAAAAATACGTGCAAAAATATAGTGCGATAACCCAAAAGGAAAAGGCCTCTCTGTCGATCATCAGTGGAGGTAGTAGGATAATATTAAAATGGATTTTAAAGAAATAGGGTGTTTATAATAAGAAGCGTATTGATTTTGCTTAGGATGTTAATGGTGGGATAATTAAAATGAACGTGTGTCATAAGAAATAGGAGATATATTTTGTCTCAAACATATAAATCTAAAACTCTAATTCGGCCGGCTGTGATTGTTAGAGCACTTTAGTTGAAATAACAGTCTCGTTTATCTTCCCAGTTACCAAGAATCCGTACATGAGATTATCTTCTTCAGCCAAGTGGTTATGCAGCACTAACCATCACTGGAAGAAAATAAAATATAATTACAACAGGAAAGAAAGTGAAGTGCCTGACGTAAAGAATTAGAAGAAGACGTACAAGAGATGCGAGGTGAAAAAACGTCGAGAAGGGGGAGGGGGGGGGGGTGGAGAATATAAAATGACTCCCGAAATTAAAAACTTTGAAGCTGTGGAATGAGCTGACTCTAGCTCACATACCCTACCTAAATACACGAGCGCCGAGTAGCTGCTGGTTTTACAGCAAGATTAGGAACCATCGTAACAGGATTAAGGGTCCCCAACGTTAAATGGGTTGAAGTTGCAAAACAAGAATTCTCCGTCTTTTACTTCCTATTTTCTTCTTCTTCTTCTTCTTCTTATACATTATTTCTTCGTTTTATCTTAGTTTTAGCCTTAATTTCTACCGCGTATTAACTCATATCGCTACTTCTGGAAAATAAGGGAGAATGAAATCCTAAGACTTGAAAAAGCAGTTGCTGGCGGTGTCATCCTTATTTTCCATTTTCTCAGGAGAAAAACCGCCTAACAGACATCTTTTCTACTCTTAATATGTACAATGCAGGAAGGAGTACAGTCGCTCTTATAAGGTCACTTATTTCCACTTAGGTCCTGCTTGGTGGATTGTGCTGTAAAATTGCCTTCAGACAGCGGTGCATTCGTAATGATTAACCCCTTGAAGCCGAAGCTCGCCTGTGTAATATTTAAGAATTCGGAGCGTACCGCAAAGAAAACAACACTTCATAATTACAAAGATTAAGTGGGTGCCGATATTTAACTAAATAATCCCTGTTTACTTCGAGAAGCATAAGAAACCAGCAAGCAAGAGTAGTATTTCATGTAAATAACTCTGCATTATTTGAATTTTATGAATTCGTTAGAAGACGAGGTAAGTAAAATATTTCCTCGGTCAGGTTATGAATGTAACAGTTAAAATAAATAATAAAGACTGAACCGGGTTAAATTTGTCTTTTGTCGCAGAAATTTTTACTAGCATTTTGACTAATTAATTACCATAAATAATTATACATCGAATCCTTTTCTATATTTATTACTCCTGTTATTTATTTAATATTATGTATGTGATGTACTTTGTTTATTCATATATCTATGAATGCAGGTGTTTGTGAATAAATATGTATGTACGTATGCGTATAAACTTTCTGAATATAGATATGTGTAAATATGTGTTTGTATATTTTTTTTACAGATTCAATCTAATACGAGTGTCTGCGAGATGTAATTAATTCGCATGACGTAACCTGGTTAGATTTAGGATTTTATGCACTTTATTCGAAACTAAATTGTGCAGTATTTTATCGTAACCTTCGAAATGCCTCACGTACGTGATAAGTAGATTACAATTATTGTCTTGATCGGGTGAAGAGAGTTATAAATTCTATTGACTGCCAACAATTACTTTTACATACCACATAGTTGGACATTTACTGCTTCCATAATCACATTAAGATTAATGGAGATATATCTAAGAAGCGATTTTAAATTCTGTGTAAAATAACCCAGAAATTTATATCCTGGTTCTGGGGTACGGAATGAAGGGAGAAAAAAAGTGACTATGTTCATCGTAAATTGCAGAGTCGTTTAAATTTAATATTTTACCTATTTGTGCCGGAAGATTTCAAAAAAGATATTTGTCACTGAACTGTAAAATCTATATTTTGTTACCCTCGCCATATAGACTGAAGGACTGGATGAAAAGCTCTTCCCAGAACTTCTCGTTTGAATTCCTCCAGAGGGGAATTCTGCGGCTAAGGTTTCCTCATCATTCTCCAGGCCCTACAGCGACACAGCAGAGTTTTCTCAGACAGTGACAAATGAGTCCGAGGAACTAGCAAGAACTCAAGAAAAGATAACAGACGTGAAAAAGAGACCAGGAATAAAACTAGATGTGGTAGGAAACGGATGAAATGGAGTCAAAGAAAAATATGGAAAATGATTCTACAACGACATCGAATAAATTACTGCTCGGTCAGTAGAGCTAGTTCAAGTTAAAGAAGGACGTTTAGCTTTAACATGGAACTCAAAGTAGCTAAAAAAAACTGAGTTTTCATTACAGACTTTGAGAAGTTGGCATTAAGAAATAGAAGAAAAAAGTTACCCTTAAGTTTTGTGAACTGGTACGAAGTTTGGTAATGATTCATCTCAACCTTATAGCAGGAAGGAAATTAACTGACATATATAAGAATCCATAGATTTAACCGGTGTTTGGGGTTTGTAGTACGATTAACTCGTCGTGGGGATAGGCTGAAGGAATTATTTTGTCGAATACATACAAATAAATAGAACTCTATCCGTCACATTTCATCACACAAAAAATCCGATTCTCTTATTAATATCAGGATGCTATGTAACTGATCTCATGTAGCAGAGTTAAGTAAATTTCTGGAACCCAAAATTTATCACCGCGTTGGAAATATCCCATAACTTGACATTGTTCTGACTCAGTTGGAGTAAAGTCACAGGTTTACATTTTTGTTCATTACATAATATCGCCCCGAACATCCTCCAAATCCCATGACCTCTACGGTCATATGTTAGTCTACAGCTAGAGTCACAAGATGTAGAGTCGCTCGTTTTTTTTTCTGTTCTCCGCGACTGTCATTTAATATTATCTTATGCTCGTCATATTTTCAGAAATTCTATGCAGTATCTTCAACACTGTAAACATTTTAACAAACAATGTTGTGACATGATGAATAAGGTAGATTGTAGGACACTTAGCATACAAAGTAGATCGAGAGTTACTGTTTAATTATTTCTGTACGATATAATTAAGAGTCGATAATTTTATTTTATCAAAACATGCCTTCAACCCTTTGAAGCCGAAACTCGCTTAAATAATATTTTAATATTTCGTCCGTACCTCAAAGAAAACACTACACTTCACCAATATAAATGTGCTTGTTAACGCTGTTTAAGGAAATAAGTGCTGCTATTGGGTGACATTTCAGGATTTCACGGTGGTGAGTCTGAAGATGGCTGTGTTCTGGATTATTGTTCCGTGTAGTCTGGTAGAAGTTTACCCACGGGTCTTGATAATGGAGGCAGCAAGAACCTTTTAAGCGTCACTGAACTGTACCAAACTACAAAGCGCAAAACCCATTAATTGTTAAAGTAGGTGGGACATATACTTACCACTGGGCTTTAAATGGTTGAAAGACAAATAATCATCTCCATCGATACAAGACTGTTAATTTTAAGTCCTTTGTTCCTATTTCTTCGAACATTCTAGCTGGCTTCGTGATACAATCTAAAAGTAGTGCGTGCTGATCGGCTCAGTGAGAGGAAGGGTGTTAAATGTATGTCGGAATATTAATACACTGCCTGAATTACCGTTATAACTTTATTATTAAACTTTCATCCTAAAATATAGGCCTGTGCTGACGGGAATTCATTTTTGTTTGTTACAAAAATTAATGTTTTTATTAAAACATAATTATCTTCTTATCAGTTTGAAAGAGTACTGATTCATTCACATAATTTTCATAACGTTTGCAGTTTCTTACGCACCCCAGAAAAACGTTAAATGTACACATATGTCGATAAAATCTAAAACATACGTAGTAAAACAATGCATAGTCTTTAAAAATAGATGTGATTAATTTAAATTGATCAAAAAAATCATGTAGCTTACAAATTCATTTAATTTATAGACTGTTTGGTATATAGATTTTAAACAAAAGATTTTGAGTGTTACTGCGTTATTTATCTTAAATTCAAACCTCTCATTTTACACTCCGTATAATATACATGGAGTAAAAATGTGAAATCGCCCGTTAGTCTAGTGTGTTATGCAAAGTACTGGTAGTTTTAATTTTAATTGCCCTCGTAATACAAGTGTCAATCGCACGAAAGTAGAGAACGTTGAAAAGTAAATCTACATTATTGTTCGTGTTTTCATTCATCTATTTCTGTGGATGAAATGACAAGGCTGACAGAAATCGAATAAATGATAAGACATTCCGACATTGATAAAGAATTGGCCATCTGGAATGTAACGCCAAGTGGGCTTGTACTGGATACCACCAAGGCTAAAGATGGAGGCAGCATATTGCTCGCAAATGTTGGTGCTACCTAAACGTCCACACAGCGTTACAATACAGGAAACCTAAAGTAACATCTTCAAAATTCTATTAACCTCAAATATCATAAGTGTATAAAGCATATGAGTTTTACAGGCCCTTAGTTGAACATGTCTGGCGTACTTAAATTTTAAGGTTTCTTTTTTTTATTCTATATTCGATCTAATATTGTCAGCATTTTCACAAGAAAGAAGCTTAGAGCTTTGAACCTATAAAAAAGAGCAAACTATTCAGAAAAAAGTCCTAGTCAAGGAGTCACGTACCGGGCTTCTATATTGCACTGCTGGACTGGCATTTCAAACATCTGAGTACGCTCATAAAATAGACCTAAGGATAAACCTTCCCCGTGCAATATAGGGCACTAAAGGTGTAGACAAAATGTTGAATGAGACGAGAAAAGCTTTTACTTGTGTGAAGGGGAAATTTTCGATGTTCACTTCGGACCTATGACGATGTCGTCACAGTGATAAATAAAAATGTCATCCTTACACTACAATTACAGATACACAAACAATTTGTTGTTTCTTGACGTAAGGTACCTCAAAATAAAGGATAGAATAATAGTCGGTTCTCATCTCATATCTTGTGCTCAACTAATCGTAAATTAAAATGACAGTCTTTTTCTTCAGAACTGATGCACCGTGAAGGACACCGATCGATCTCAGATGGAGGTAAACGTTAACCAGGCTGCACGGCTCAGTACCCCAGAAGACAGCCATCTTCATACTCGACGTCCTGTGAACCTAAAAACTCACAAATTTTACATTAAGATTGTAGGAATATGTAACAGAGATATTTTAGCAACAGCAACTTTAGTAATACGGATTGTAAAATGGACTTTTGCATTTGATTAATTAAAACTCGAAAACTTAGTATCACACAGTGAAATAGATACAGAAGTGCGTCACCTAAGGAATGTGTGCAAGAAACTTCTGAATCTAACTGACTTTAAATCACCCTGTATATTGAAAAGTTCCAAAGAAATTTACTACATGTGCAAAGAATACCACCAATGACGAGGAAGAAAATTAAACCATTTTCCGCACAGTAATTGATAATGATAAGGTAAATATTATATAAAATCATGTTCAGAAGATGTTAGAAAAACAAAGAAACTTATTCAAATAATAAGCTAATTCAGTTTTTAAATTTGTGTAATCAGATTAAGTCACCGCTTTCATTCGTATATCCGTATCGTGCGCTGTAAAACATATGTGCCACTTAAAAAGTGTAATAGAATTAGAACATTAGAACATTAATGTAATATTTTAAAAGCGAGTCCTTTGTTAAAAAAACAGCTTGTGTGACGTATCATATTAAGGATCGAGCGTTCGGTATGCAATTTCATTTGTTACCCAACAACAATTCTGTTTATAGCAGCGTCACTTATCAAACATAATATTCCCTCTACTTTGCTTGGTGAGGCTGAGCCCTCGCAAGATGAGACTGTAACAAGTTCTCGTGAATATCAGGTGGTTATCACAAATGTGTTATTCTGACGACGGCCGCGTGTCTTTGCCTGTTATTTATGAAACGAGCTGTATAATTCCAAATGTCATTTTCCTTGAATAATGGTTGTTGAACGCCACGGGTGTCTAGCGGTTAGAACGCTGGCCTTGTAATCCTGGGGTCTCGGGTTCGATTCCCGGCGGTGCCCGAATTTATAACTTGTGTTGGGCAAGACTGTGGTCTAGGCAACACGGAGTTTTCCTCCGGGGGCTTCCCCGGTTTCTCCGTGGCATCCCAACAATTACTCCATTCACACACAGAAGAAGGCAATGGCAAACCACTTCTGGATCATCTGCCAAGAACGTATATGAGCAGGTCCCAGTCCGAGAAAAGGATGGAAGGATCCTGTTCATATGGACCTGTCGTCAGACAGAACACTAAATAAATAAATAAATGGATGTTGATGTGCTTAGAATCATGTGACGTAGAAGAGAACAATTCAGGTATCTGCGAGTTTTTATTCCTTATGTCTCTCTTGAACATTCTTCTTAAAGATAATTTATCTGATAATCCGGATATATACTTAAATGTTTTTCCCTACGTCTAAAGGCGAGTAAATGATCACCAAACAACCAAGCTACCAACTAACATTGCTTATAATATATATAAATACTTTAGCTTCTGAAGTTCCGTGACGTAGAATGAAATATGGCAGTAGGTGGTTTATAGAAGATATATCGCGAGCTATATATAAAATTATTCTACGTATATTCTATATTTCGTAATCTGCTAGACACAATGAGAGAGAAACAAATACATGAACGAAAGAAATAAAGCAATCAGATGACAGATACTAAGCCTGGAGCCGAACTCGGTCCCTTGAGAATAAGATTGAGACTCGTTTCGCTGACTCATCGTGTAATTTAAGATTTCATTTACTTTAATCACCTTCCATGTTCGATAAAATTAATAAATTCTTTCTTGCTTTCAGTTGCACGTTAAATTAGAGGTCAAAGGATGACAAAACTGGAGATGGTATGTATTTACTTTGAAACATTCTTATACGTTGATTCTATAATGCAGGTAGCATTATATGGTGTTATTTGCTTAGAACCATGAGTAGGGTTGAATTATTCATGTTTCAAGCGTTTACTCGCCGTATGCCCAATGTTTGGATCTGTTCATGGTTAACCTACTTTCGCCACTGTCTAGCTGTAATTCTGCAAGGTATTTTAATATACGTTTTGAGAAGGAAAAATGAAACAAGCTTACAGTGCATGCGTTGTTGAAACACCAAGACCACAGATAAAGTAAGTAGGCACCTTTAGAAAGAGGGTCAGAAAAGTAGTTACAAGCTAAGGGTTATTAAGTTGGGAATAAATGGTGATAAGTGAAGTGAAGTGTCTTAGTCTCCAAGTGATGAAGGGCTGTAGTTCTTTGGGATAAAATTTTCATGTACTGAGAGCGGACTTTATATTCCACTCTTAAGTATTGTGATTAATTAGTGGATGTGTGTTTTTTTATTGTGTGTCAGATGTTTTATTTTGAGTGTGGTATGTTGTATTGTTGTGTCTCATTGTATTGTTGTGTGAGTGCATCAGTTCATGACGTTTGTAATACATTACAGTTATTGTCTTATGTCTAGGTGGTATTAAGTTCTTTTTTTTAAGTTAAGTACTTGAGGTTGGATGGTTTTGTAATTTATGAGTTGGTTGATTTTGAGTGGGATGTGTTGTTTTTGTTGTGTCCTTTTTTATTGTTTTGTTCTGTCTCTGTGTTGATGTATCTCATTGTATGTTGTGTCTTATGGTTTTTGTTGTGTCCTTTGTTTATTGTTTTGTTGTGTCTCATTGTGTTGATGTATCCCATTGTTTGTGTGTCATATTGTTTTTGTTGTGTCCTTTTGTTTATTGTTTTGTTCTGTCTCTGTGTTGATGTATCTCATTGTTTATTGTGTCTTATTGTTTTTGTTGTGTCCTTTGTTTATTGTTTTGTTGTGTCTCATTGTGTTGATGTATCCCATTGTTTGGGTGTCATATTGTTTTTGTTGTGTCCTTTTGTTTATTGTTTTGTTCTGTCTTTGTGTTGATGTATCTCATTGTTTATTGTGTCTTATTGTTTTTGTTGTGTCCTTTTGTTTATTGTTTTGTTCTGTCTCATTGTGTTGATGTATCTCATTGTTCTGTTCTGTCTCATTGTTTTGTATGTTATTGTAGGACACTGCCACCGGGTATAAACCCATTTGCAGTCAATAATAAATAATAATAATAATAACTTGAAAGCGTCCGGCATTCGGCTTAACCATGAGAAACTATAGCATTTCATGGGTTTCCGTAGCCGTTTTGGCGAGTCTTTGGCAAAATTTGATGCACACGCCATTCCGAAATCGCAGGAGGGTCGGTGTAATGCACTACCAAAACGCCCGTAACTAAGAAACAAATGCTAATTAGATGATGCCGGCTGGCACACTGATTCACTATGAATGTAGGCCGCACCCCCTAAAGGCAGAAGCTCGTACCACATCTGGTTCGCCCTCTATTGACACAGTCTTGAAACTTTCTGATCGCACCTCGTATGTAGTTTGAATAGCATTTTCCATACTGCTGCAGTTATCAAGGGTAAACAAAGAACAAATAATCGGTTTGGTCCCTGGTTTGGTAGTCTTAAACCTGGACAACAATATTAAAATGTTAAGTATAATGCCTGTCCACGACAGTTATCTGCTACCAGTAATCCATTCGTGGTAAATAAATCTACACCCTCAAGTCGTCAGCTGTTTCTTAAAGACGATACGGAACAGGTAAAAGAGGGAACCAGTATATGCATCTAGAATCCGCTACGTCTTTATAAAATCAGTTGGTGCTAATTTCCTTTACAAGAGAACATTTTCCCCCACACAGTACATGAATTGAATCAGTCAAATTAGCTTGGAAATCTCCCTCATTTGGACCCCACTTAATTCTTGAGGATGTCTGTTGGCTGCAGGGAAATTCAGATAGCTTCTTGGATTTTCTACTAAAGTTCATTCTCTGGATTGGAACCGGTCTTCTCGAACTTTATCGATTTTTTTTTATCGTCTCTCCTTCGATGTCGTATCCGTCTTCTTTTGCCGTTACTTTCATTGATTTTGTTGGAAAACTTTTCATTATCCTCGAGTCTTTATGACTGCATCACACACGCCATACACATCGCTTCTTTATACTTCTCGCAGATGGAATTAAATACAGCAAGCATTTCCGTTAATAAATCCGCTGTTAATTCTTTCGTATTTGTACATTTATTTGTTAATATCTTCTCAAATTATTTAATTCTAACTTATTTTATGGATTCATTACGTCCATGTGTGTTTTAAATCCTAAACGTGATAGACTCCATTCCATAATTTTAAATGTTTCTAAACACTTTCTCGAATGAGAAAGACGATCCAGCGACAAATGAGGAGGTCATATTCTATGGAAGTGTCAATAGAAAGACTTTTAAGGAATGGTGAAATCTTAATGTTGAAAGTAGAGACAAGTGGAGGCCATAAAGTAGTGACTCTCATAAAACTCTGTACTAAATTGTAAATGCTGGACAGACTCCTTAAACCCCCCCCCCCCCCAATGTTCAGGTTATAGCGACGGATACCAGCGACCCATATTCAGTGCCTCTGAACAAGACAGGCCTAATGTGTCAGAAACAAGGGAGTTTCTGAGCTAATGCTAATCCAAGGGAGTAGAAACAAAAGAAGTGCATAGACCTGCTTCATGTTAATTGGAATTCTTAAGTGAAATGTTGTAACAAAGGTTTCTAAATTTAACTTAACTCGAAGAATAATTAATAACCTTTTATCGGATGCATGTCTTTGTCTGAAAGTATTATCCATAATTTTTTTTAAATCTTTTAATGTTTATAAAATTTTGAATTTGAACTCCAAATGAACAGTTTTGTGATAAAGTATGGATTTTGACATTTTAGCCACTTAGAATATCATTTCTGGGAACAATTTGATATTAGTGACCTACATCAGGATTTTCGGTGTTCCTAGCCATGCATTCCTGATCTAGTACTGATGTTGCATTATATAGCTGTAGGATAACAAAGTATACGTAAGCCCTAATTTACGCATAGTTCGAACTAAACTTCCACCTTGTAAAAGCAGAAATGTTCTTTGAACATAAACTTGGTACGCAATTTAGTGTGTATGTTTATGCGTGTAAAGTATAAATTATTCCATGGTACAGCGTTCTTCTTGAGTAGCTAACATTTTCTCAGCTGCTTAGGAATTTTCCTTCCCTTTTATGGGACCAGAACATTTATTCTCGTGTTCAGAGGAACCAGTTAGTGGGCCCTAAATTGGACTCTCTGAATTCAGTCTACACTTTCATAATTTAAGATCCATTATAATATTATGCCCTCGTTATAGCGTAAGTGTTCCAAGTGATTTCTTCCCTACAAATATCCCGACTAAAATTTTATGCGCATTTCTCATCTCTACATGGCACACGTGTCTCGGCCATTTAATAATTCTTGATTAGATCTCAAAGCATATTAAGCACACTTTTCGTAAAAATTCCTTCACCTTATAACTCCACGTTTGTGTGGCAAAATATATTAATCATTTCGGACGCATTGATATATTGGTTGCATTTTATGTACTTAATCATGTATTCCATCCGATTCTGATTGACGTTTCATTACAGGCCGCAAACATGGCGGAAATTTCGTATCGCGTGTACTGTCAAATTGTTTGAGATGAACGTGGCATATCTCTTTCCGGGTGACAATTATTAGCTTGGGTGACAAGTTCCGCTAAATGTGATCAGTGATTCGGAAACAGGTGTTCGGGGTTCAAAACCCTTTAACGAATGACACTTCGCCTTCCTGTTTATAAATCATGTCGTGGGAAACTGTTTGGTGTAATTGCTGAAATAAACACCGCAGTCAATTTATGCCAGATTTGAGTACATATATTTTCCAAACTCATCTGTCACGTTACTGTATAGCTCACAGATATTAATATTCGTTTCTTTGCAGAGAAAAATAATTGTTCTGAAGCCAGTCTTTCCGTGTTGTGTTTCTTCAAGAATGAGTCGTGACAAAACGTGCTTGAAATTAAGATTAGCCCCATAGATTGCAATGCCTTCTGTGTCTTAAGCCCGCGTCTATCTCCTCGTTTTCATCCTCTTGAAAGTTAAGTGATGTATTGGGAAATAAAATTAAAGTTGTCCCCGTTACTTACTTACGCACAATGCAATAGGATATTGGAGCGTGGAGATATATCTCAACCTTACCACTAGATGCAGAAGAGTGGCTAGCTTCACACCCCGGTCGCTACACCCCCGAGGAAGGAACAAGCGGTGTGCATCGGATTGAAGGCTGTGTGGATGTTGTGACAAAGAGAAAAATCCTATCCTACCAAGAATCGAACCTTGGTCGTTATTCTGATTGAGCTTGTTCGCTTCCTTTGTTAGACACACACGAAAGAAAATTGATTTCGTCTTACAGATTTTCTTCTGAACTACAAATAGCAACTTTAATATGTATCAGTTCAGTTGTTTCGTAAACTATAGGAAAATAAAACACTCCCTATTAAGCGTTCATTTATACGCTTATTGTGAAGATCGCATACAAAGCATGTTTGTGTGCTACCTTGTTATTACCTAAGTTAATAACAAGGTTGTGAAGATTACAACTTTTAGTTTCCTGTAATATCGCCACAATCTGCTCACTGCAAGAAAGAGGCCTATGGTAATTTTACTAACCGGCAGACACGTATATTATTATGGAGCAACCAAAGATTCAGCACCGAAACAACACAAACCCGCTTTCGTACTTCGTGTTAATTAAATCCACACAGCCTCAACTTACTTCATATTTCATCTCAGTGTTCGGGGTTACTAGTTTCCTCATGTGTGTCTCATACAGAATGCCCCTTATTGAATTACCTGAACCGTGTTATGTTAAGAGAATAGATCACAAACTTCTAGAGTCATTCAAAATTTCCTTATCTCTACGTATCGTATATATTCTTTTCAAACTTGCCGTGTATATTTGTTTCTTCTTTGTAACAGACCAATTTTCTGAAATACGAACAAACATTTATTTCAATTTATTATGGTGCGTATCTAGTGTAGTGTGGTAGAAATGTGTCGACGATTCAGTCTCCATGGTCAGGGTTATTGTTATTGCCTTGAGATTTGAACCATGTTTAATCGAAAATAGATTGAAAGGCGTCGAGTCAGAAGTCTTAATTTCGGTTCACGTTCCTAATACATTTCGACGTACATGAGCAAATAATTAGTCACTTCTCTGGAATTTTGAGATTATCACCGCTGATACAAAAAGTCCCGCTGTTTAGTTATATCCTATGCATACGACTTTTAATCAGAAATTGAATTAAATAATATAATAATAAGAAGTGTTTTAGATCCATATTTGTCTCGTTTCTCCCTTTACAAGTTCTTTTCCATCCGAATTGTATAGATTATATTATTTTTTTTAATTTGCTATGGCGTCTCTTCTTTAATTAGCCGCTGTGTTATCACTTGGTGAAAAGCTTAAACCAGGAGACTCATCATATAATATTCTTCATTTCGTACAGAGTTCACCCATCTATGCTCTGAATATTGTGATTATAACTTTGTTTTAAATATATTTCCATCACGTTACAAGGCCTACCGCGATGTTAATTTTCCAGGCCGTTGGCTAAGGGAGGTGCTGAGTACATTAAATCCTCCGCAGACGTTGGCCAATTAATTTCTTTAGACCTTAAGGTGTGAGATAAACTGCAGAATGTGGCGTACGGTATGCAACCTGCTTCACATAAAACACTGAAGCATGCAATTGAAATGTCCTTGGAATTTATCCCATTAGATCTGTGATTGAGTAATGTAATGACCACTGACTTTTACATATCAAACATCACCTTTACCTGGATTATGTAATTGTTAATATTTTTTACTTCTGTGCGTGTAAGAGCCGGGATAGCTCAGTCAGTATAGTGACTAGCTACGGGCTGGACGACCGGGGTTCGATCTCCGACGGGGGCAGAGGATTTTTCCTCTAGCCTCTGCGTCCAGACCGGCTCTGGGGCCCACCCAGCCTCCTATCCAATGGGTACCGGGGTCCTTTCCCGGGGGTAAAGCCGGCCAGGGCGTGATGCTGACCACTCACCCCATCTAGTGCCGAGGTCAAGAAAGAGAGGAGCTATACCTCCACTCACCCCAAGCGCCTACATGGCGCATAGCGGGACAAACTTTACTTTTTACTTTACTTCTGTGCGTGTACCTGTACATATATTTAAATTCTGTAGACATGTTCATCTTATTTTAATAGGGCATTGTAATTGCCTTTTTAATTTCACTCTGCGGTAAATATGTTGGTTGGAAAGATTAAAGCGAGGAGATAACTCTGATTGCCGAGGTATCGTTCGGTGAATGTTATTAAAATGTATCATAGGGAAAAAGGATGCTGAGTTAAGTACTTGGTTATGTAACTCAGAATTGACATCGGTGGCAGTAATGAATGTCGTTTTCCATGAATGATTGTGAGCTTTTTGATCATCTAAACTTGTAAATACAGATTCCGATCCACGAAATTAACGAATGAAAAGTGCCAAACTGTTCTTGTAATACACGTGAAACAATGTTTTAATTGAGACATTCAGATTTTCTGAACTTTTAGTTCATATTTATTATCCTGTGCTGTATAAATCAATGCGTTATTGTAGAAAAGCACGCAACCAAACTGAAATTCCCCGACGAAATTTCTAAACAAACCACTTACTCTAGCAAAGTACTCCTCTCTTCATTTGTAACATTTTCAGACAAACCGTCATGGTGTCCTATCTGCATAGCTCGGGGTGGATAATAAAGGCGCAAACTCTCGCTCCAGAGCACATAAACCAACACACAAAACTAGGATTGATTGCTTACAGCGTGTTGATGCAACACAAACACTACGTCAGTCACCCCACAGAACGTTAACGAGAATAGTAACGGTAGAACTTAACCTGTCTTTAGTTCAGAAATGATTTGATGGATCTTGTCAAATAGGGAAGCAATCTCAGGAGGTTAAAATTGATCTAACGTACTGGGGTTAGCTAATCCCAACCGAATATTTCATCCTGATTCGAACATTAATCATAGGATTTGAGTGCAAATGAATTTCTCGGGGGCTACGTAATAGAGTAATGGGCTCAGAAGACTGAAATTGTATCAGATCTGTAAAAAATGAGGGAAATTTTAACTTAGCAGGTTGCCTCTTTCTAAATGTTGTATTTTTTTTTAAGTTTTATTGTCGGTTGTAGTTTAGTTTACTTTAAATTATATCTGAAAATGTATCGTTACGTGAAATAATTATCTGAATACAGTTATCGTCGTAATGCAGAACTTTCTGTAGTACAAAAGAGATAGCATTTTAGGAATTTTAATTCTTTCTAGACGCGTTCGCAGTTGTGTGTGGAATTCGTGTTAAAATTGATCCGTTATTTTGCAACAGAATATCAGTTATTGTACACTTAGGAACTCGGACGTTGTTACCGTTATAAAATTTCTCTTATTTGTATCTAAATGAGCTACCACGGCTCCCAGCTATATATACCATACCTATGTTGCCCACAACGTCTAAATACATATTTGTTCTAAAATCTTCAGACGTAAAAGTTGCCCAGTTGAAATATGCATTATACTAAGTGTCAGTAGCTACTACGTTATTATCCGTTCCATCCTCTAACAAACCAGTTCATTACTAAATGATATTTATTCATTAACCGATACAGTGATGTATATCCATTGTAATATATAATTTGTAAGTATATCCTAAAACGTATGACCTCTGATATTGTGTTAAGACTTTTAAGGCATTGTACTGTCTGAGCTATTCGAGCTCGTTTTGAATATGCCACCCTTGATTTCTAACAATATCGTTTCTGTTTTGAAGATTGTTATTATATTTCCATGAAAGTCCGAACTCTTAAAATTAACCTTAGTTTTTGTAAAGACCAGAGCTAAACACGTGTTTGTGTTTATACAGATTAATTGAAACACTGTCTAAGGTATTTTTTTTTCATTACATGCAACAGATATCTGGATGTATTTGTAATGTGTGGGGTTCAGAAGACGTAATTTAATAAAATGTTAGCCTGGCTTCTTTTAAGACACACGGTAATCTACTCTGTTACGCATCGCGTAGGCGTGTTGTGTTGCAGTGAGCAGTACAATTTTGTAATTACGCGGTCAGGTGGCGAGATGCATTACGAAATATCCCTTGGGAAACTCCGTCGTGAGTAATACGCAATTGTTACCGAGTAAACACGATACAGGATTGATGGTGTGTTAATGAGCAACACGCAAACTGGTTGCCAGTGTCGTGGGTAGACGAGCAGAGCTCTGTTAGGTCTTAGTGTTCCTTGCTGTTAAACCTTGTTTCCCTTGTCGTGATGTTTTCTTGGTGTGCAATATGTGAAATTTTCAGTATTTATTTGTAAGATTTCTGCATACGTATGGGTAAGAGAAGGATGTCTTTGGAAATAATCTGCATTTGTTTCACTGCAAGGTATATCTTGACTACCTGAGATACTGTCGAATTTTAAAAATGACTCTGAAACATAAAAGCAGCTGTGTTTAAATTTTATCCCTACAACACCTCAAAATTCTTGTACTGTTTCCATTCGTTCTTTTCTATAATACATATAATGCAGACTTATATCATAGAACTACGTGTCTACCTTTTTATAATCCAGATCTGTAAGTTATTATACCTGTGTTTTAGTCATAAGATAACCATTAATTTTCTTAATACGGAGTAGAAATGCCTTAAGATGAAATTCTTCTAATTTCTTTCAAACGAGATACTTTGATAGATTTGTTTGACTCTGCACGATACTGTCTTTGATGGGCAGTGTGATTAGAGTTTAGTATATTCCCCGTGGGTGCCTATTAACAATAATGTAATGCGAAATTAGTACTGCATAGATGTTGGTGAATAGCTCGATTAAGGATTTGTTATACTACGTAATCAAATGCTTAGACGAAGCAGATTGTCGATTTAATTACTGATGTAGATTAGCGAGATTGACTAATATAATATCAGCGTTCGTTCATGCCCACAGACTGATCTGGGCACGTTCTTTACAATGTCAAAGCTAAACGATGACATCGTATAATTTTATCTGCATGTATATACTTCTCCCCAAAGAGCCATGTTGGATTTCTGTTTCAAAAGAAGATTGTTCTTTTTTGTTGGAACGCTGTGATTTTTGCTGAGTCTCATC
The DNA here is from genome assembly GCF_977971745.1 of Zootermopsis nevadensis. Classification (NCBI taxonomy): domain Eukaryota; kingdom Metazoa; phylum Arthropoda; class Insecta; order Blattodea; family Termopsidae; genus Zootermopsis; species Zootermopsis nevadensis. The sequence goes on from NW_028259143.1 coordinate 5,120,033, forward strand.
AGTGAACTGACCACATTTAATTACATCAAATATTTCGTATTCACTGAATTCTGTATTGTTTGCTCTCTTAGATGGTACCAGATGGGGTTCTCATTGCCCTCTGTAGTTCTCAGGTAGAATTATTTCCGTGCTGTTGGCACAGCGTTACTGGTACAAGTACAAATGTAGATTTTATCTAAGCACAGCATTCATTCAAAAATCTATAAAATCTGTCAGTGGATTAAAATTGTATGTATAAACAGTGTATGTTACTAAGATAATATACTGCTTTCCTTGTGAAATGAAACTGAAAATATAAATTATGACTAATCTATTACAAGAATCTCATTTTTTTCTTCTCTCCAATTCCAACTTTTAATGCACTAACATTATAAAATATTTTTTTCCAGTCTTCATTTCTTGTAGTATTTATATTACAACATTTTTACACAGATCTCGTCTGGGTTCTTATCTATCACCACATTAGCAAGTTACAGTCGTAAATCGAAGGGAAAGAAACGCAAAATTGAAGTACTGGTATATTTTTATTTAAGATGAACATTTTCCTAGGAATTTGTGCACATTTCAAAAGTCATATCAGTTTAACCATTGCCTGAAATCAAATCTTAATGCAATAATTATGATCAGACATTTTATACGTACTGTTTAACAGTGTGAAAAAAGGAAACAAATACGTAGTACTTGGGGTGTATAAACGAAGCAAGCCAGATAAAGATTCAGGCAAAATATTAAACAATCTCCGCACTGCGACATTCTCGTAAAACAACCCTTTCCCCCCCTCATTCACCGATAGAAAACAGCTATATGAGTCTATATATGTCTTGCAGTTTATGGGGTTATATTAAAGTCTTATATAAAGTCCTGTTACACTTCAGATATTTTAAATTAGACTGAAAAAATGGGCAGTATAATTCTTATCAACCGTGTTTTATAAAACAGATATTCACACATAAATAGCGATGCGTGAAGTGTGCGTATCCTAGGACGTATACTGAAACCGAGCGATAGTAGACCTAAATGCTCAAAACTTACGGTGCATAAGAAAACGATATTATCGCGAGGCATGTTTGTTGCAGATAAAATGTGTTTCTCGCAGTCGTTCGTAAAGTCGTAGATATTTAAGACCAGGAAATAAACCTCCCCTTGTACAAAGTAGCAGACGGATATTTTCAATACCTTTAAAAGCTACCCTTCTTTTGAAAAATGTCCGTACATTTTTTCTTCGTCAGATGGTTGAGAAAGGATTTTCGTCCGCTCTAACTTAATGTCTAAGCTGTTCTGCTACATGAGTGGACTTGGAGGATTATATTCTACTTGTTCTTGATCTCAGCACTAGGTGGTAGTGAGTGGTTAGTATCACGCCCCGGCCGCAACCACCACGGAGAGAAAGGACCTCTGGTATCCGTTGAATGGGAGGAGGATTAGGGCTGGTGTATACGCAAAGGGTAAAGGATAAGTTCTTTACCCCTGCCAGAAGTCGACCCCCTGGCATTCAATCACTAGTCAGATACTATAATGAATGAGCTAAGCTGCCTCGTTGTCTTTCGGTCTGTCTAATTATTATGTAAAGATAATTATCTGGAACGTTTTACTAACGTGTCATTATGGATTACAATTATTAAGACAAATTTTATTTACAGTTCTTCGACGTCGTTTCACGTTTATTTTTCTACACCATATATTTCATTTATTTAATTTGTTTTTTCGTTTCAAAAATTGTGAAGGGAGGAAAACATGAGAAGCAGATAAAAGGAGGAAAAGATGAATATAAAAGGGAGAAAGTTCGTTTTCCCTTTACTAGTTTCTGACATTGTGAGTCTCTTGTGACCAACGCGAACCACTTCTTTAACCAAAATTAAACGTGAATAATTCATTACTTTACGTCATGAAATCTCCCTTAGGGTCAATTTGGTCTACGGAGTAGACGACCTGACCATTTAGAACAGTGCCTACCCGTCACCCTCCGAAAGCAATTTTACAACAATTAACACTATTTCAACATTTCGGAACTAATAACAATTTATTTTGAACTGAATCTTGCACAGTGGCCGTATAATAGGAAGTTTTGTCCAGTCATGCTCATAAATTTCATTTTAGGATGTACCGATCCAAGATAAGATTGAGGTTCGAAATACATTTTAGAAGTAAGCTTCTGTATTGTACTGATTATATTAATTTATTGTGTGAAAACATAAGTACTGTAAAGAAGAAACAAAGACACTCTGTTAAACGCTAGAAATATGATGTTCTGTGGAAACCTCGGAGGTTGCCAAGTGTTACCTGAATACAGGACATACATACGAAAATATTTCCTGAAGCTGTCAGACTTAAAGAACATTGCAAGAAATCGAAATTGTAAACTAGCGAAATGTGCGAAATTGGAACTATGGTTCTGCATTGAAGCATGTGTGTTGGAGATTCGTTAAGTGCTGTACTCTTTGGTCGATCAAATACATAACAGTGAGAAAGGTGCAGTTCATTTCCTTGTCTCTTCCCGCTGGTGAAGTCAAGTCAGTTCCTTCGATTCATGCCAGTGTTTGGGTGTGGCGAGTTCGGACATGGAAAAGTGTTTAGGGTTGAGACTTTGTGTTTCGTAGTGGGTCGAAGAACTCACATTATATTTGTGCTAGGAAAAAATGCGTGGTGAAACACTGGAGGAAACTAAACTTTTGTGTGAGTATCTCGAACTTGAAAATTTTTGAGGTTATATTTCAAAGTTGAAATTTTTAGGGAGTTGAGTTACACAAAAATTGAAATAATAAAATAGTTTATTAAGTGGGAAGTTTCATATTACACATTGATATTATTCGCGATTTTATGTTGAATAATGAACAGTGTGAACAGTTGTGGAATGTTGTTGGTCTGTCACGAGGAAAATTTCCGTTGTTCTGTAGGAGGAACATTTTAATCTGTATTGTTCTGTCCCTTCTTTCTCAATGATGATATTTGCTAAAAAGAGGAGGCTAGAGTATTGCGTAAGGAGGCGGTTTATAATTTCTGTTCTTCACAGATATTATTGGCAAGATCAAATAGGGCTTGGGCCGGGCGTCGCACATAGCAAACGAGACTAGAATTGCATACAAGATTTCATTGGGAACAACTGAACGGGGCGACCATTTTGGAAGTATTTACAAATTACTAATATCATAAATTAATATTAGCGATATAGATTTTGATGAAATAATGTATCTTAAAACAATAGGAAATGAGGATGTAGATGTTATTTAATTGATGCAGGATATGATCTAGGGGCGAATTCTTGTTAAGACAATAACGAGTTTATAGTTTCTGTAGAAGACGAATAATTTATTGGCCTACTCAGTAAATATCAGTTTATTAAAGTGGTCTTTTACACAATTTCAGTTAAAACAAACAGTAATATAATTAGTGTTAAGATTTGATGACGGAGCCAGTATGACCTCTGAAACACTGGTAAACATCTACCAGACTACGCAGCGCAACAACCCAGAAGACATAAATCTTCATCGCCCTGATGATGGAGGCAGTATGACCTCTGAAACGTTGGTAAACATCGACCAGACTAAACAGCGCAACAACCCAGAAGACAGAAATCTTCATACTCTGATGACGGAGGAAGTATGACCTCACTAACGTTGGTAAACATCGACCAGACTACGCAGCGCAACAACCCAGAAGACAGAAATCTTCATGCTCTGATGACGGAGGCAGTATGACCTCTGAAACGTTGGTAAACATCTACCAGACTACACAGCGCAACAACCCAGAAGACAGAAATCTTCATACTCATCGCCCTGATGACGGAGGCAGTATGACCTCTGAAACGTTGGTAAACATCTACCAGACTACACAGCGCAACAACCCAGAAGACAGAAATCTTCATACTCATCGCCCTGATGACGGAGGCAGTATGACCTCTGAAACGTTGGTAAACATCGAACAGACTACACAGCGCAACAACCCAGAAGACAGAAATCTTCATACTCTGATGACGGTGGTAGTATGACCTCTGAAACGTTGGTTAACATCGACCAGACTACACAGCTCAAAAACCCAGACGACAGAAATCTTCATATAATTAGTGCTTTGGATCATGTTGCGATTATCTGTTTAGATCCAAGTCATGAATGAAAACATTATCAGTGTGTTCTTATAAGAAACATCTAAGTGATTCAGACACAAAATACATAAATGAGAAGTTTCCCAAAGCACAATTCAGTCTTCCAAGAAAACAACATTCCCTTATAACATATTTACGATACACAGTATGAATTTCGTCCGTGCAAATTTTCAGTATTCTGCTCGGTTCTGCCATCTAGATGCCTGAAGTATCTGCGGTTATCCACCTACTGACATAAAATGCCCTGCTCGAGCTACAGATGACAGAAGGCGCAGTGGATTTAAAAATGATTTGTATTCATATCGCGCTTGGATTTCATTGACTTCAATCACACGGATGACGTCAAGAATCATATGAGACCAACTTGGATGTGTTTGATGTATGTACAGACGGAAGTGCACCATACGAGGTTGGGAACATTTATTCTTCCAAACAGCCAAAAATAAAAAATGAATATTAAGGTATTGAAAACACAACTAAAAAGACAAATGTCTGTAATGTGTTCTTACGTAATAAGCCGTAATTATGTTGCTTATGGTGCAGAATCGTGTTCCATGTGTGGAATTCAAGACTCTATGTTGTAGTGATTCCTTCTTGGGGGTCCGAAAGCCTATTACAAAATAAATACGTATCCTTCTTTGCAGTATATATAAAGAAGTAAGTGTGAGGAAGAAGTAAAGAGGTGGAATAATGAATGCAAACGAGAATGTAAATACCAAAGAATAGGAACGTGGGGGAGGAATAGAAGGTTAAAATAAAGTAGTAATCTCGTAAGAAGATTACTGAAGATGGGCCATAATATTGGAGACGATGTTTTACTGAGTTTAACGGTACAAAGTTGTTATACATTGAAGTAGTTCAACGAAGCTACACAGAGTGTCATGTATAGACGACAAAATGTATTTAGCCCATACGTGTATGCATATTTATACTATTCTTTCTTCAGTAATGGTGCATTTTCTCAGATCTGCCCTTAGAAAGTGTCTTTCGTGTGGTGTAAATATTAGTATTAATACAGCAATACGCATGGCTTAGTAACAAGTAATATATGTTTGCAGTTATTGTCTTAGGCAACTGAGGAGTTTGTTATTTACTGTTTTGTGTAAGCTCGTAAATTGAATTTGCTCGAATAATCAAATATTTTGGTAAAAAAATATTGTGAACTCAGTTTTGTGCTTTATAAAACGTCGTTAAATAAAGTAAGAACAATAATAAAACAACAGAATATTTTACTTGGGGCTGTTTTAAAAATAAATATACACCGGAAGATGGACATTTTAACCTTTCAATCCTGAAGTTAATCGAAATGGTATTTAAAACTTCAGGTGTCTGAAGTAAAATATCTCTATTACAAATATAAAATGGTTAATGTCTAGGGAAATAATCGCTCTTTATACCCAAAATCACATGAAACTCATAAATACATTGTATGGACAAAGTGCTGAATGATTGAATATTGAAGAATTTGAAGTATAACTGTGCTTTAAAGGATTAAGAAAGACTCACGGAGGGGTTTCACGGTGACACATTTCTTTATGCCTCGCAGCTTACCACTGATACGGTAGTATAATGCTTTTGTGTATCCCATATCTGTTGTCATTAGTACAGTGCTGCTGCACGTATCTGCCAGCGCTGGATTCAATCCAACTGAGTCTATTGTGTTCGAACGTGCTTCCTTCAACCACGTTTGTCACGAAATGCATAGTATCAGATTTCACAAACTATATTTTATCCCTTATTCAGTTATGCATATGTTTACCTGTTTAGTTTTAAATATCTTATTTCCATCGTCATTAGGTACTTACTGTAAACAAAGATAAATCTAAAAATGTCTTCCATTCGTCTTCATTGTTTGTTTGTCATCAGTCTTCCGACTGGTTTGATGTGGTCCTCCATTTTCGCCTATCTTGCGCCCATCTCTTCATTTCCACATCCTCAAAAATCTGCGTGACATATTCCAATCTTTGTCTCCCCCCCCTACAATTCTTCCCTTCAACTGTTCCTTCCATTACCAAATTAACCAATCCTGGGTGCCTCAGAATGTGTCCCACCATCCTATCTCTTCTTTTCGTAAGATTTTTCCTTCGCCTATCCTGTCTAAGACCAGCTCATTTCGTATTTTATCAGTCCACTTAATTTTTAACATTTCAAATGCTTTTATCCTCCTTCTTTCTGGATTTCCCACTGACCATGTTTCGCTTCCGTATCCATACTGCACATAAAAAATGTGGGTTTTTATTACCATTTTTTATCTTTAGTACGGAAATGACTTTATTCTCCTAGCTGCACGTTGCCTTGGTAACGACCACAATTTTCTGCACATCATAGATGTAACAAAAATCCCACGTGTCTTTATGTATTTGATTAGGCATTCAGAAATCACCAGAAACTGTTCACCTATGTTAAATCCTTTTGCGACTGGAGATAAATTTTCCTAACGTTCATCAATTTGTCACCGTAGTAAATCCCGTTCTCCATGTTTTATTCTTGTAGGTACGCAGCTTACTGTGTGATTCGTACAGATGGCAAGAACTCTAACACAGAATCCGAACTAACTTTTGGTTTATCTGGAAACTTGTCTTCCTGCATTCATTATTAGGGATTGGAAGAGAAACAGAGGAGGACAAGCGATCTAGAGCAAACTGTCTTGCCTAAGGTGGCACACCTCGTGGCTAACATTTAAAACTCTATTAACGACGTGGTAATGGAATTTTAGATTCCAAAGACACGAAGGTGGCCGATCCACAGGATGGACACATGTTCGATGTCGACACTTCGTTGTCAAAGAGAATCAGCATAAGAATTAATCGTTTCTTACACTTAAACTTTCTACCCTTATTTTAATAAATTATCCACCGGGAGCAGTGGGACAGTTCCGAACTACCAAGAGTCCTAAATTCGCTCTTACATCTCTAATAACTTGTATTGAGATAAATAGTTCTTGCAGGATATTCAATGAATCCTCCATATTCAGCTTTTAGATCATTGTGTGTGTCTGTCTGTGTGTGTTTGTGTGTTTCGTTCCTCGGATAAGTCCAGTAATTGCATTTCGTGCTTCGATGTACTAAATTTCTTCCAGAAAATGTCTACTTCGCGAGTTACTGTCATTATTAATCTGAATTTACATTGAATCCTCACTAAACCGCTTGTCCTAAATTAATGGTACGGACTGTAAAAGACATTACACCGAGCAAGTTGGTATAGCTGTAAGGCAGTAAACTAGTATTCATGAGGTAAGCGATTCTAATCTCAACTAGTCGCTATTTAGGCTGAGCTGGATGTTGGGATATTAGTTTGAAAATATCGACTGCTTTCGAATATTTAAATATTAAAAAGACATATTAAAGAGGTGGACAGAACTACAAGTTTATTAATCGGAGACTACACATTATGGTAATGCAGGGTAACCTTCCTGATGATGGAGGCAGTAAGGACCTCTTCTCTTGATGACAATATATAAATATGTGGAGTGCAAGGCTCTTGTGAACAGATCAGTAAAACGTTGCTTTCCGTAAAAGTAGCCTCTCTTAACCAGCTGAACAGCAGATTCTAGTCGAGAATTCCACTACTTGGAATTATTGTGCAACGAATCTTGAAACTTGGAAAGAAATTGTTTCTAAATATCAGTACCTAGAACAGGGTTTAGCGCTCACTCATAACACTTAAGTTCGTTAACTAAACTATATTTTGAAAATTTGTAAGTTTTCTATGTTACCGTAATTTATATATTAATTTTAAATTTACTTGTTGATATGTTTCCGACAAGACATTAGGTTGAACTTTAATAGGAATTCTAATGCTACATGTAATTAACTTATGATGCAATGTTCCCTTTTGAGAATAATATTTTGAATAACTTGTCTGCAATGCACCACAATTTTAGAAACATTTTACTCGAAAATGTCGCAGCTTATTTCAGAACATCCGGTAGTATTTACATTTGTTTCCAGCTGAATTTATTTGCTATTCGCAATGTATTACAAAGGGAGCTGGCTTCAAGACAGATTGTTTTCGTTTCATGTTGCATGTACTGGATTTGTTGTGGCCAGTGTTCATTTTAACAGTGTAGCTCTCTTGTGAGTAAATGTTGGCTGGCTGGATTTAAGCGAAAGTGAAGTACTTCTGGAATTCCGCCAGTGAGCTATCAATCTATGTCCAAAGAACATACTCACTGGCCATGGCGGCTAGAAACCCCTTGCTTCGTTCGGATCTTCAATATAACCCAGTTTTTTTGGTTCCTCTTTCTTTCCTAAGATTGTGTTTTCTTCTTATGTTATTCGTCTTCACTATTTCTTGTTATTTTAACTAATCACAATGTTGCTTTTACATCAGATGCTATTTTGAAATTTAATCAATTATTTAAATGTCTGTGTCTACTTAATTAATTTGTCACGTATGCGAAGTGTAATTTCCTACTCTTATACAGTTGTGATGATATAAGATACATTAATATTACATGATAAGCATTTGAAGCACGGGATCTCTTCTACTTAATACATAAAATTCCATTTCCTACATCAAATAAAACACACCGCATTTATATTATAAACATAAATTTGGTTAGTGCCTTTCGCAGTAATAATCACTGTTTATTCTGAATATTACATGAAAACCGTAAGTACATTCTGTAGTCAAAATACAGTTATTTCATTTTAATGCAGGTTAATACATATAGTTCCAATTCTGCTCTAAATTTTTAAAGAATAATGAACACATAATATTCAGTGTTATGAAGTAATAAAAATTTAAACACATTTTGAAACTAAAATCCCCCCTCTTAACTTTTATTTTACTATAACTATGAAATTTAAAGGTGTTATATACAGACTATTTAGTAATATTTATCTTCTGTAAATTTACTTGAGGTAAACGCTGACATTTGTAGACTCATAATTAAAAGTTCCCCTCAGGTTGTTACTACATTTTGTCAGAATATAATGATAATTTTGCGTATTGATAATTTTGGTGTCCTTTGAAACACCTCTTTAATAGTTATAAGTTATATATAAATACTAAGGTGTCCACAACATTTTCCTTTGCTGGTAGAAGCGATGTAAAAATAGTTATCCATCAAAAGAGTACATAAGCACCTTTTTCGTGTAGCAAATGGCTCACTGGCAATCTTTACTTTCATTCAACCGGTCACCCAATTGCATTAGCCACTCGGCTTCCCTCTGCACTCATCGCTAGAGGCTCTAATTTTAAAATCTCCAGCGCTTGACGTTACATCTCGGATGCCAGGTGAGTACTTACACAAAATTCACTGAAGCGGTTAAAGTCTACTGTGCCCTGTATCCAAAATGTCGCTTGACATCGGTACAGCTGCAGTGTGCTGCACATTAACAAACTGTCATACACGGTGATAAATTTATAAAAAGAGAGACTACCTGATTTTCCTATCTTCCTTCTAACTCACAAGGGTGCATTGTACCCTAAGAGGAGCAAGGTAATGTTGACATATTTTAAGTCAGCTGTCAGATTGCAGGATGAAGTGATAATATAAGGTTAGAAAATAAATTGTTTGACGTGTCCAAGTTGCTGTCGATAGCTACAAATCGAAATTACGTTCACGAGGAAGTTAATGGTCGATTAATTCGGCTATTGTTCCTGTCTCCTATATAGAATCTCGAGGTCAAAATATACACACGCCTATCTGTAACATTAAGTCGTACTTCTGTTAAATTTAGTCTTTCCCATCTACGGCAAGATGGAGGTTAATAAAATCCTCTCTAGTTATCAGCCTTGTCAGATGGTTAAAATTCGCCGACGTTTCAAGGACCATCTCAGGGCGTCGACGCCCTGATGATGGGGGCATTGATGCAAGTAGAAGTAAAACGTATTTTGTGTTGTATTATTTGATATTTACGTACGTTTTGCAAATTTTTCCTATAGCATTTAACAAAACCTCACGTTGTTATACTAAAATAAATGTGTTGAGTATCATTTTTGACTCTAGAAGTATTTTACAATTTTCAGTTTTGTCGAAAGCCATCAGCGAATTGCGTTCAGTAAATACGGATGAGCTTAGAGGCTTAAGGATGTGTGGATCGGCATGGAGAAGCCTGAAATTCGTTCTGGTGGGTGGAGCTGGCTTGCGTTCAAGACTTGGTGCAGCATAAGAGACGATTCTGGACTTTTTAAATTAATTTAGTGTGGATTGACATGAAAAATGGTGACCGTATAATAGAGACGAGAAGGATTTTTCTTTATTAAAGTAACTTTTGTTATATACAAAAAAGCTGATAAAAAGCTCTGGTTAGATATTTGCTCTTGTGGTATTCGCACGTCAGACACACGGCAGGGTGGATTATATTCCAATCTAGAACGAGTTGTGTTTTCCACATTTTCATCAATCATTTTGTCGGTTAGATCGGAGGGGAATTCACCACGAACCTCTCCCAGACTGACCCTCCCTCACACATCAACCCCCCCCACACACACACACGCACGCACGCACGCACGTTCCAGCAGACCGGATGCTGTGATAACTTTTTGTTTTTGCCATCTTTCATCTCTCACTTTCTTGCACAATTTTCTTTTCTGTCTGACACTTCAGTAAAATTGGTTGATCGATTGTGTTTGGTGTTGCATATCTCGTGTATCTGAATCTCTTATCACCACAAGCTACAGACTGATCTTTGCAACGAGAACAGAATGTTAATAGGTCCATAAAGTCTCCTGCGTCTGACTGTTATGTATCATTTGTGTTCTTTACATATCAACGATATAGATGATTCCCAAGGGGAAATACGTATTTGGAAGACCAGAGCTGCTAATAAGACATTTAATAAAATATTAATATTTTTTTCTGTTACTACGACAAAAGCAGTTTAAAAAAATACAACATTATCACGGAACCGATATGAGTTCAGATTAGTTCAGTGGACAGTAAGAAAAATATTGATTCCGGAAATGCCATGTCGCAGCTCCTAATATTAAACACTAATAAACTCGAAGATATCCGTCTTCTGGGTTGTTGCGCTGTGTAGTCTGACCTCTGAAACGTTGGTTAACATCGACCAGACTACACAGCGCAACAACCCAGAAGGCAGAAATCTTCATACTAAGAATCGCCCTGATGACGGAGGCAGTATGACCTCTGAAACGTTGGTTAACATCGACCAGACTACACAGCGCAATAACCCAGAAGACGGATATCTTCATACTCACCGCTGTGAGAACCTCAAGTCTTACACTAATAAACTCGATGCTGTAGAATCTATCTCCAGAAGCTGATAATCGCTAAAGTAACCGATTTCTTGCCTTTCATTGTATCTCAGGGTTTAGTATTCGCTGTGCCCCACCTCAGGAAGTTAGTCGCCGGCTTCTGACAAAAAGAACCGGGTTCGCGCCCAGTTCATATGAGATTTGTATTGGACAAGGTGGCATTGGGACAGATTTTTCTCGAGTCCTTCGGTTTTCTCCTGTCAGTGTCATTTCATCGCCGATCCACTATCGCATATAATCTGGGGGATGGACAAAGGGTCCGGTAGAGGCCGTGTACAACACGGATACCGAAGTGCATTACTGCGTTAACAAGAGCCTGTCTTGAGCCACGTGAATGCACTCCACACTCACACGCCCTCTTTTTAAGACACATCTTAACATCACCCACATCTACGCCTTGGGCATGTACGTGTTTCGTATTCCACAGATCGTGTTCAAATGTTGATCCGTGGATTGGCTATCCAGAGAGGTTTGCTTTTGTGATATTTATCAGTCCGTCCAGGTAAATCACGATATAGTGCCTCAATTTAGGCCACGATCGAATTCTTACACTTTTCTTCTAATTCATTATTTCATATTTATCATTCGGCGCTGTGAAATCTTAGCTGCTGGCAACATTGTTAAATAAATTAAAAGTAAATAAATAAATAAATAAATGAGATGTCTTTATTTGGAGACATGTGGATGTAAGTTGACTCACTTACTTAATAAAAGCTTAAAGAAAGAATTAATAGTAGGAATAAAAAAGAAATCTACCGAGTTTCGGACTTCTGCATTAAATGTTTGAACGTCGGAAATATTTATGTATGAAAGAACGATAATAAGAAATCCGAACTTTGATGTTTGGCTTATTTTCATTTGCCTCTAACTGTCTGGAATAACGTTGAGGCTTCTGTAATTGGGAACACAGCCAAGAACACCCTCTCTCTTCCAGTTACATTAATGAATGTGGTGAAAGTTGTTCTGTTGCTTCGAACTTTACAGCTTTAAATCTTATTCGCCGATGTGTCACCGTGAAACACAGGTCCAGTAGCCTAGAGTCTCTTCCGGTCCATTTCCGTTATAGGAAACTGATTATGTGGTAATTCATCCAGATCAATGCATGAGCATTTGGAAGCCCGCTGGTAATTGTATATACCACGTTTCACAAACTTCAGGGTAAGGCTCAGCTTTGTCCACAGGGTGAGTTTATGAATTTCGTATGACATCTGTAGTACATCTACAATTTTATGGTTGGTAGATCAAATATCTCCGATTTACAAATGTGTTGATACGCCCTTCTGGTATAATACCCTCGATATAATATTTCAGCAAATGTTTCTTTTCTGTATTTCTTCTTACTTTAACCACTGATGTGAGTAAAATAAGAAGGAACTGACATGGGCAATATTATGTGCTAGGGATTGGAGTAAAACGTTCTTCCCTTGTTGAACATAATTTTGTGGAACCTTTTCATATATTCTCTTATTCGAAGCACATAGTGAGGAATCGAACCGCTGTATCAGATGCAGAGGGAGCTGTGTATATGGTCATTCTAAATGGGATGGGTGGAGTAACGTGTATTCAGCTGATATGCTTGCTGTAGGTAGACGAGATACAGTATGCTAGAGACATCAGCATCTGCTCTGTAGGAATGTAAAACACGTACACGTCACATGGCTTTGAATCCCAAAGAAACTGTGACATGAAACATTTTTAAAGGGACGCAGAGAGGTCTCAAGTCTCGATTTGTCTCGTGCCGGGGCGCACTGCTCCCCATCAGCTCTTCACCCTACAACCCACTCTGTTCTCCCGCTGCGCTGGGCTGTCTGCTCTTGAAGAACAACCACCACGTACCGGCTAATGAGATTGCACAGGGGTGCACAACTGGGGCCATCAGAGGCACTGTTTCCACAATTACTTTGCAATATCGCAGCGAGGCGAAAGAAAATTAAGAACTGCTTTCAAGTCACGTTTAAGTCGAAGGAAGTTTATTAGAAATTTCGATTGAGGGCACGAACCGGATACCATGGCCATTAACACATTTTTTTTTTCAAACTGATAAACAACTAATTCCATCAAGTATAGTTAATTCTTCAGAAGCTGGTGTTCAGAATGCCTTTCATGAGACCCGCAAGTCCATTAGCCTAAGCAGAAGCATACCTACTAAGTTCCTAACCAGAACAAGAAGACAAGATGTGAACCACATCCGAGGCCCTGTGCCCTCTACAAATCCTTAAAGAGATACCCCTTGTCGGCTATCCGCGACTGCTTGTTCAATATATTTGCAGCTGCCCGTCACATCTGGAAAGCCTCTGTACCATTAACAACATGAGGACGCCATGATGACAAGGAACCCGCTTAGTAAACCTCCAATTTCGATCATGAAGTAGCAATTTATTTTACTCTTGAAGGCGTCTGGAACAAAGTGTCTGAAATTTTAAGTGGCTTCATGTTAAATCATAATAACGAGCAAGGATTCTTTTATGCAATGATGATAATAATACACATTATTAACCTGGTAACGTGTTTCTAGTAATACTGCAAGCAAACAGATGGAATGTGTGTTCCACCTCAGTTATCTCATTGGTTGGACCTTTGGGGTAATGCAAGACCAATCCGCAGTTGTAAAGTGAAAGAACTTGATAGCACACATTGCATTCGGCCCGAGGACAGATACTGTGACGTAATTTCCCATGACTGTGAATGTCCCCAGCTGGATTATCTCATGTCGAGACTTAATATATAATGTCGTCTCGACATTCTGAATGAATGTGAGTTTTCAGGGGGACATTATCGTCAGTGGCAGGGTAAAATGGCACACGTCCTGAACGTTCATGACACTTGAACACTTTTTGAAAAGTTCTTAAAATCATATTTATTGATTTTTACGATTGTATATATTTATGAACTTAGGGCTGTCGTGATAGTTTTTCTGTATTATAAGTAATATGAAATATATTCTGTAAAGTATAAATCATACTTCAGTTATGACTTTGGACTTTACCCTGACGATGGAGGTAACACGCAGCTCCGAAACGTCGACAAACTTTTACATGCCGTTGCCGTGAGAAGCTAAATCTCGTTATTTTTTCATTCCTTATTGGATGATACAACAACTGTGTGTTTTCCAATGTATAACTGTATGTTATTCTGATAAAAAATATAGTCCTGTATACACAACTACAGACTAATGAAATACTGTAGTGTAAGGGATTATGGGTACTTTCATAGTAATCCGCGACACCAGTAATTGTGTGTGGCGTCTATGAAAATAGAAAAGGAGGCAGGACATTTACCCTTTCGTAGATCCGTGAGCTGGATTAGACATTTCAGGATAGCCAAATTTTTTGTCCTTCAACCGGCGCTTCTCACCTCCGCAAACGTTTTAATTGTCGCTATTAATTAAAGTCGGGACTGAGGACACTTTTAATTCCGGTTATAATTCTCTGCGTCGTAATTCTTTGTTCTAAAACCTGGCCGTTTATGTTATATTGGGGTTATAAATGAGAGTCAGTCTTCTGTTCCCTGTACGTAAATATAACGGGAATGCAAAGTAACTTTCCCTCCATAGTGTGTCAGAATTTACAGAGAACTAGACCCGTATTCCTAGCGCCAAAAACACAGCGTCCATCTTCGCCAAGTCCCTCCATGTTGTCTCTTCCATTCTGGATTTTCAAAAAGATATTGCAGACATTCAACTTTTCTCCCATGCATACTACACGTCTCACCCATCCCAGTGTCCTCGATTTGATTACCCTAATAATATGCTGTGAGTAGTTTAAATTATAAAGCTAGTCATTAGATAATTCAATGGTTTTGTAATGCATGAGTGTTGTGTTTTCTTTGAGGTAAGAACCGAATATGTAATTTCCATTTGGGCCAACTTCGTGCTTCATAGCGTTAACTCACATATAATGACGTGTCTATTCTGTCAAGACATGTCAGTGTCGTTCGCTTGGGGACGTTGTGACGTTATTATGTGTAAACAACGTTGCAGTCTCGCATATGAGAACGAATTGTTCGTAGTCTGTAACAGGAATTGCTACGAGCAACTTCTTCACAATCCTATTTATGTGTGGATTTATTTAGTTACTGCGTTAAAAGCCGCTCATTTGTTTGGAACTTTAAATACGTTGTGTATAATCAGTGCGTTAGGTAGCGCCTCTTAAAATCTTAATGAATGAATACAAATAGTGAATCTGTGAGACTGAGGTACGTAGCTGGTTTAGTGTAACTCGTGATATTATTGTGGCACGTCTGTTAATGGAGTTTCATAGATCTATATTGTGATAAAAATTTTCAGAATACTACACAAGAAATTTATGATAACCACTGAATATAATTAAAGTCTCTTTCGCACCTTAAAACACACACCACAATGAACTTTGTAGCAGTAGTTCGAAGGATAAATACTGAGTGTGCAAACGTAAGTAAGATAAAGTAAAAATTAAGTAACTAAACAACACGTAAGACTTGAAGCTTTCATGAAAACTAAAAGTAATGAAATCGTATTGGGAGATCAGATGTGTCAATTCGGCAGAGAGGTTCGACGTTTCAGAGATCTTCCGAGGGAATGATATTGTTATTCCCCGGTGATGGAGACAGAAAATGTCTACGAAACATCGGTCTTCTACTTCGAATTCACGTGGAAGATTGCCCGAGGGGACTATATCAACAAAATAGCCCTCTAACACTACGGCAGTGGAACTAGGAGTCTCGGCATTTCTAATGCCATAGCCGATCATTCTGTATGTTCTTGATTCAATTCCATTCAACTCGCCTACTCACAATCCACTTCGAAACGCTTTATCTTAATGCAATCCTTACACTTTCTCACTTTTCGAATTAGACGGCTTCTAAGTTGTTCGCACATCAAATTCTGTATGTAGCCTTGTCTCTCCCATTGTATCTTAATTCTCGATCTTTATAAACCTCTGATTTTAATAACTTGGTCAAATGTGACATACAGGATAAATAACGATGTTAAGATTTCTGTCTTCTGGGTTGTTGCGCCGTGTAGTCTGGTCGATGTTTAGCAACGTTTCAGAGGTAATACTGCCTCCGTCATCAGAGTATGAAGATTTCTGTCTTCTGGGTTGTTGCGCCGTGTAGTCTGGTAGATGTTTACCAACGTTTCAGAGGTCATACTGCCTCCGTCATATGAGTATGAAGATTTCTGTCTTCTGAGTTGTTGCGCTGTGTAGTCTGGTCGATGTTTACCAACGTTTCAGAGGTCATACTGCCTCCGTCATCAGGGCGATGAGTATGAAGATTTCTGTCTTCTGGGTTATTGCGCTGTGTAGTCTGGTCGATGTTTACCAACGTTTCAGAGGTCATACTGCCTCCGTCATCAGGGCGATGAGTATGAAGATTTCTGTCTTCTGGGTTGTTGCGCTGTGTAGTCTTGTCGATGTCCACCAACGTTTCAGAGGTCATACTGCCTCCGTCATCAGAGTATGAAGATTTCTGTCTTCTGGGATGTTGCGCTGTGTAGTCTGGTCGATGTTTACCAACGTTTCGGAGGTCATACTACCTCCGTCGTTGCGCTGTGTAGTCTTGTCGATGTCCACCAACGTTTTAGAGGTCATACTGCCTCCGTCATCAGAGTATGAAGATTTCTGTCTTCTGGGATGTTGCGCTGTGTAGTCTGGTCGATGTTTACCAACGTTTCAGAGGTCATACTGCCTCCGTCATCAGAGTATGAAGATTTCTGTCTTCTGGGTTGTTGCGCTGTGTAGTCTTGTCGATGTCCACCAACGTTTCAGAGGTCATACTGCCTCCGTCATCAGAGTATGAAGATTTCTGTCTTCTGGGTTGTTGCGCTGTGTAGTCTGGTCGATGTCCACCAACGTTTCAGAGGTCATACTGCCTCCGTCATCAGAGCGATGAGTATGAAGATTTCTGTCTTCTGGGTTGTTGCGCCGTGTAGTCTGGTAGATGTTTACCAACGTTTCAGAGGTTATACTGCCTCCATCATCAGGGTAATTCATGGACGGGTAAGATGTATCGATATTTTGGTAATGATCGCCTGTATAATCTGATATTTTCTGTGCGTATAACAAAGACCTCGAATAAATAGCCAAAAAGGTAACCGAGGGTCGCGTGAGTCCTTCCGAGCACCTTGTAGCGCAGCCCCATTTTACACCCATACAAAACAGCTGGTAAAATTGTTGATATTAGTTCAGTACCGTAACATCAGAAGCTAACGTGTGTGTTTTCCTGTTTATAAATCATTTGTTCTGTACACACTCTGTTAATATTTGTCGATATTTCAGTGATTAAATAAACTGGTTTCAAAGAGTGATGGGTCTTGGTTTTCTCATTGTACACTGTACACTACTCTGCAACTAACATGCATATAAAGTAACGGAAACGCAGACAATGAACTTCTTACCATGGCTGATTAAGCTTAGCACATCCGTCGCCCTAGCAGCAATACGTGCTCAAGAAAGACCGCAGGTAACACATTTCATTCAGGAGGTACGCGCCACAGATCCGTTAAGCAGGATTTTGCATAACACAAAGGCAGGCTGAAATTTATCTCACTGCACATACGTCTGTAATAAATTCAGTGGTTTGGAGAAGTTGAGTGAATGAGTGACATAACGTGAACTTCTAAATAAGTAATTATGTGTTTACGCGTAATTTTTAAACATAAATAGTCAACGAGTATAGATACATTATTAAAATGACTGTGAAATATTGAGAAGATAATAGAAGCTGACCTTCTAAAGAAATTCACTTATTATGGCACCTGCCTGCCGTTTCTAGGTTAAGAATGCATGGAACATCTTCTCCACTGCTTCTTACGTGTTTGTGGTGTGCTCCTTAACCACATTAAAAGTTTTACTTTTCCTCATTTTACCCCCTCCCCCTTGGGCACCAACACAATGCCACATGAACATGATTAAACATTTAATGGACCATTTTTTCCCAAGAATCCAAATTAATCAAGATATTTATTTGGGTTACAAAAATTCAGCACGTGTTTTAAATATGAGGAATTATTCTGCATGTATTGAACGACACTTTACCAGTATCAGCTGTCAAACTTCAACAGTTTACAAATGAGAAGAAATTGATATTTCCCACTTCTTATACTACTACTTTCAATTTAATATATAAATTTGTATATTTGATATTTTTGTATGGACGAGGTGCGATCGGAAAGTTTCTAGACTGCGCCTATAACAACCCGTACACTTATCTCAGGTATTAAATTCATCCATCACCCTCGAAGTAGTTCCCCTGGGAGTGAACACAACGATCTCAGCGCCGCTGCCAAGCCTGGAAGCATCCCTGGAAATCTTTCTTTGTCAGCCTGTCAAGCACCATCTGCGATTCTGCCTGAATCTCTTCTATCGTCACAAATCTCCTTCCCTTTAGCTGAATTTTCATCTTTGGGAAGAGGAAGAAGTCACACGAAGCTAAATCCGGCGAATAAGGAGGGTGCGGGATGACGGCAACGGTGTTTGAGGCCAAAAACTGCCGAACTTTGAGGGCGGTGTGCGCTGGCGCGTTGTCATGATGCGTCGCATGTGGAGTTCTTCCTTTAGAATCAGCTGACAGGTCCCATAGCCTATCCCAACAATGTCGCACAAGTCGTTGATGGTACGACGTCGATTTTCGTGAATGGCCTGCCGAATCTTCGTAACATATTCGGGCGTTGTGCTCGAAGATGGTCGTCCAGAACGCTCGTCATCATCGACAGAGGTTCGGCCATTTTTAAAACGTGAATGCCACACAAAAGTTTGTGCACGACCCATTGCGGACTCCCCAAATGCTTGCTTTAGCATTTCATAGGTTTCCGTAGCCGTTTTGGCGAGTCTTTGGCAAAATTTGATGCACACGCCATTCCGAAATCGCAGGAGGGTCGGTGTAATGCACTACCAAAACGCCCGTAACTAAGAAAGAAATGCTAATTCGATGATGCCGGCTGGCACACTGATTCACTATGAATGTAGGCCGCACCCCCTAGCGGCAGAAGCTCGTACTACATCCGGTTCGTCCGCTATTGACACAGTCTCGAAACTTTCAGATCGCACCTCGTAAACTTATAACTTACAGGTGTATCAAGCTGAGAATGTAATGTTCTGTACCATAAAGCAGCATTGCTAAAGTTGCCTTTAAACGTGAGTCACCAATTCAAGTACACGAGCTTAGCACAGACATAAAACTTCTAATCATTTTATATTAATATTCTGTTCAAAAGTTTAGCAAAACATGCGTTCTTGTTAAAAGAACACCTCTACACTTGCTTTCTTTTCTGAATTATTGTGTCAAGAAAGACTTTAAATGCTTCAGAGCGACAAGATGGAACGAATTCTGATTAGAATGCTTCGCTTTGTGGCGCTGTAGATATATAGCTTGAAATTAAATTCCTCTCTTTCATATAATGAATGCTATTTCCAAACGAAGGCTTACATTCCTTGATAGTTCATACAATTCGTTGAACTTCTCACTCCATTCAGATTTCCCGGATGGAAGAACTTTAGAACCTAATTCCTATTGCCAATTAGTTTCTATTGGTTAATTTATCATTTAGAAAGGTAATAATGCGTGTTATTATGCCTGAAAACGAATTGTTATCTAATTTTTAATCACCTTAAATTAGTCGAGCTAGATCATTCAAATTAAAAGGTATTGTGTAAATTAATCATTTTTTGTTTAAGCATCTCAGTGGTTCTGAAAATTAATTTGTCTTGAATCTGAAAGAAAAATTAAATATGTTTTTCTTTTCGAAGTTAATCTTCTATGTACAAACTGTCGTTTTCTGACGTAAATATATAGGAGTGTATGGAAAAAGATGAAATTATCAGTTCAATATACACACACGCACTATTATGAATTATTCAATCAATTCTTTATTCTGTCAGTTCATTGTATGTGTAGGCTTTCTTTACATCAATAACTTATTCCGATTCCCAGCCAACATTCTTCTGTGTCCATGCACCAACCTTCTAATTCTTGGCTATCCAATTTAGCACTTGTTGTCTATCATTCTTTGGACGTGTTTTTACCATATTAATAGTTTCATTGGTGGTATTTGATAACCAAAAAGTGGCATGTATTTATGTACCATTTTTACTGCTTAAAACTAATGTTGTGTGACACACGAAAAATGTATTCACCGATAAAACATATTTTCGAGAAAAAAAAAAATGAATGTTAGGTAGTTCACTCATTTTTAACGACCAGTAACTGACCCCATAAAGCATACATACTATACTTTAGATAGTAATGATTCATTTCTTTACTAAACCAAAAGTTCATCGCCATGTTCACAAGATTTCACCACAGGTCTTTATCCTGAGCCAAATAAATCCAGTCCGCACCCTCATATCCATTTTAATATTATCCTTTTGTCTACACCTACTTCTACAAAATGGTGATTACAATGAAATTGTCACATGATTGTATGCATGCTACATGTCCATTCTCCCTCATTATTCTAGATTTGATTACGTACCTTAGTGTTATTTAGTAAAACCTACACATTATATAGAAATTTTGTTCAGCCTTCTTTTAATTTCTTCGTCTTGTGTCCAAATATTTTCTATACACACCTTTCCAAAGCTCCCTCTGAATATATGTCACTTCTTTAATTCTAGATAAGATTGTAGTGGACAGTTTATTTGAAGACGTGTATAAACTCAAGTTTAAGTCTCTCTTAAATTAAAATGTCCTTTTCGAAGATTTAAACATTTTATAAAATAGGCCATGAATATTTTCTTTTTACGTCTCCAATGATGTATTTACCACGGGCCTTACAGAATCAAAAGTTCTTTCCTTGTATTTATGTGTACATGTATAACCCCACCCCCCCCCCCACCCACCCTTGTCTTGTGAAGTAAATAGCCCATTTAAACTCAACAAGCATTACAGCTCACATTAGTGGTAGTATTTATGAAGTATCTCTTCCCTCCAACACTTTAGCTTGATTGTAGCTTCCCTGTTCCCTGATAACGCCGTTTACAGTTAAAACACGTTCTCGCTTGTCTTCAGAAGACAGTAATAGCCACCGATGTGTTACGTTATTTCCCAACATTCTTATATGGCTCACGTACTTTTACAACTATAAGAAAAATTCGGGAACTGAAGAACCGAATAGTATGGATTAGATGAGGGGAACTCTTAAATAAGATCACTACATTTCTGCAGCTTTTCTTTTATAGGCCGCGTTCACGTGTTCCTTCTGTTGGCAAGTTACGCCTATGTGCGTTGTTTCGGTAGAAGTTCTTTACCATAACAGCTCTCTTCTGCTTTTATAAGTTCGCCATTTTTATCGCAATATATTCTCTGCTTGTCTCATACTGGCTTAAGCTATTTCCTTTAAAGTTGTACGGATGTTATTTATAACTGTGTATATATTATAATTATTACAAATAATTCAGTGTTATTTCTGGCAGCATATATACTTTTATATAATTTTACGTATGCTATGAAAAATGTTAGATTTATGAAATCTACGATTGATATCGAAAAACATGTCTCGCTTGAAGTCTTATTTAAATAACAGCACATACACGCAAATAACAGAGGCACGTGGATTTATTAACAGAGAACATAATTTTATGACAGCTGTAATGAAATATCAAACGTGTTATTTATGTGCCGTAATTAATTTGTATGTCATAGAGTTTAATGGAATTCTGTGTAAAAATTAGTTAAGTGGCATTCAAGTTTAAAATGTCAGGATACAAATTTGTGTGCCTTTGTTTAATGAAATGCGTATAATTTACAAAACAAAATTTTGTCATCTGTAATCATAACGCTTATGAGTGCTTCAGAGGATAATATTAAAATTAATTTTAAATAAATACAATGTGGAAGTTTAGACTGGATTTATCAGGCTTGTAGGAAGGACGATTTGAGAGCTTTCGTGAACGCTATAATAGAACTTCGTGTACGTTTATGTACAAATGTTTCAATATATTTTGTAGCCTACATATTTAACAAAGAAACGTGAATTAATTATTCGGTTTTGTCCGTCTAATCACAATTATATTTAAAATTTACAAATAAGATAATTAAAATATAATTTTATGTTCCACATCGAATAATCGTTCCAAATGTAAATCGATTATTCGATGTGGAACATAAAATGATATTTTAATTATCTTATTTGTAAATTTTAAATATAATTGTGATTAGACGGACAAAACCGAATAATTAATTTAATATTTGATTCACAATATGACGCGATTATACTATCTAAAGAAACGTGGTTACATGTTCGGTATAAACTGTATTATTCGTTAAATTATGTACTTTACATGTATACCTATGCATATGCATGTATCTAATGATCATATCAAAGTTAATTTTCTATTTTTTCTGGATTCTAAAGGATTTTCTTTGCCGCATGGCATCGGTTAGAGCCAGTTTCCTTGTTTGGAATGCTCTTAAACATTTTATATTTATGTTGTAAGACAGTACAGTGTCCGAAGCTTGCTGTTATGTTTAAATGAGAAATTAATTTTATTTTATCCAAACCAGAGAAACTATAATATGTAAGGAAAACGAAGTATAACTGTCAGACGATTGGATTATCGGCAGACTTTATTCTGGTATTCGCATGAGACACATTTTATTCTACGTGACATATTATGCTAAAATTTGATGTTGAAGTCCGAATTCCCTATACACATATATGCCCCTACAACATAAAGAATTTATTAAGTGTATTTCTTAAGGTTTAATAAGTTCTAAAATATTGAGCGGTTACTTATGTAATAAATATATGATGAACCACACAGTACTCTACTTTGCGATCGAAGCAGAGCTGAGTATATGGGTCGAAGAAAAGTGTTATAGTTCCCTAATGTGGCCCACATTATTCGGGTAAATCCACGTTGTATTATACAACGTTCGTTTCTCCCTCGAGTTTTCCTGTCGCTTCCGAGATTCTAAATTTCAATAGTCTGTGTCACCAACAAGACGTCGCTGGCAGATGTTGAAAAACACTGATATTTTTTTTAGTTATGTACAGCATCGGCTGTTGGAATATACAGCAGGTATAGACGCAGATACCGCAAAATCGGACAATTATAAATTTAAACGTTTAAAGGTTTCTGTCAATGACACATAAACGCGACATTTATTTCACTTTTGGTATCTGAAAATAACACTTTATATCAGAGCACTGCACAAGTACATTTGTTTAACCAATTATTACTGACTTTTATTACTCGTATTTGGTAACATTTTTTTTTCTTTTCAATACACAGACTCCATGCTGTAATCTGCCAATAATATTCATAATAGCAGCCAAATATTTACGATAATATTTCGTTTTATTCCATATTAATTAAATCTTTTGATATTAGTGAGCTTCATCAAAAGCCAGGTGGCCAATTACATACACAGCATAAGGGATAAAATAATATTAATAATAATAATAATAATAATAATGACGAGGAGGAGGACGTTTGTTGCAGTAGTAACAACTTTGGTTTGCATTTGTAAAGTAGGTTTAAATCCTGTCATCGGCCGAGCTGTTCAGAGAGGTCGTGCATGGTCTTACTCAGTCCCTCCAAATAAAGGCTGGAATAGCAACAGAAAATAAGCCAGGACGGTTTCTGCAGAAGTATAATTCACAGTGACCTCACCATGCATGTCAACATAATGCAGCATTGTGAAATAATTTAATAAATATTCGAACCATTATTTTAATTGAACGTCTTGTGAGATGATGAAACTTGGAAAAGACTATTGTGCTTGCAAACCGGATACAAACAGGTACATAATTCCAGTATAGGTCTTTCAGATTTTTGGTGAATTACGGTTAGGACAACAACTCTTCCATCATGAAGGGTGAACAGTCTTGTTACCTTCCACTGATTGGATTATAATAATAAGGCAGTTGTTGAATTAGATTCCTGGTAATTTTCTCCAAATGTCATAACCATAAATTTTTTTTAATATTTATTATTGATTTGGTATCTGTTATTTACGATCTGCTAACTACAATTTACAAAATCATTTTAGGACGATCACATGATCCTCGAGCGAATCCCGCTTAGGGCGTATGTACGTACTATTCTCTGCTGTGATGTACTGATTAATTGTACGCCATACGATTGGTCGGTTGCCCAGACAATGTATGCTACACACGTATCGCGCTTCTGGGAATGTCTTTAACACACAGATTACGTAATGAATAAATAAGAAGGCGACACACATGGAGAGAATGCAAGAAAACAAATAAAGAGATAATAAGAACAATGAGGAGAAGATGGAAAGACAAATTTAACTTCGGAATTTCAGAAAGGACTTCGAAGTACCTAATACGTAGATGGCGAAAACGCTTACGGACCGGATTGTTAACTCTGCTGGTCTGATTCTTTTTATTTCGTTATATTTATTACTGTGTTCTGCTCTTGTGCTGTATCTGAAATTGTTTTTCTGGCTTTTGATGAAGCGCACTGATAGTAAATAACTGATCTGTATTCTGAGACCGAAGTTTATTACGAGGCACATATTAGAAAATATACTAATATAATGTTTCAATTAAATACTAAGTTTTTAATAATATATCATCTTTCATTCTGTGTGGATGATATTTCCTGCATCTGTGATTTTATTTTATATTCTATAACAAATATTTGTCCTTTCACTTATCTCGTATCCAAATGGAAATATCTACGAGATCTGTACTTGAAATGTTCTTTTTATGTTCAACCCAGTTTCTCAGTTCTTTTAATTATTTTTCGAAATTAACCTTTACGGGCAGTTAAAATAATATAATTGTTTATGATGTATTTTCAATATTCCCATATCAGACCGAAAGAAAAGACTCAGATGGTGTAACATATTGGTTAGCTGAAGAGTGTATTAAGATGTTTAAGTGAATGGAAACAGGTTTTTTTTGACAAGTTTATTATTATTTTTTTATATTTTTTTACTTTGAATTGAAATATCGAGAATTTAACATAACGTATTTATTAAAACATCACAAAATAAAAGATATGGCATTAGATTTAGTATTATCATATTGAGATATTAAACATTGTTTCTTCATTTTAAATTTGTATTTCTCTCTTAACGGACAAGTGGATGACTACGGCCTGGACTCCAGGAGCTCAGTTGTCCACAGAGGACACGAACTTCCTTCTTAGTTGGTATATCCAGACTAGCTCTGGAGCCACCGGAGTCTTCCGCTCTCGATTGCACCAAATATTAACTCCACGCCCCAATTATGCTATCATGGTATGATGTTTTAATAGAAGGGAGATTTACCTTTATTATTTCAAAACTTCAGCTGCTAGATTATTGTTAGCATTACGTGATAGAAAAAAAATGTTATAAGCCTTATAATGACTTGGTAAATTTTTTTTCGGAGTAATTTTATTTCTGACAAATTAAAACCTTGGAGTAATGGGAATAAATGTAGAATGTTAAAATTCCATGTGTATAATTGGTTTTTATATCTTCTATTGGAATTACGAATACTGATTTTGATGAATGCAGATTCTGTGCACGTTTTATATTCATACATGAAAATGTAACTACAGCTTCATAGGCCTATACTGCCCCTCTCTCCTGCTTAGCTGACACATTGGTACGTAATACTTTGCTGCTATAGAAATTTACTTCGCTGAAAATTAGCAGATGGCCTCAGTGAATTATGAAATACAAAGAGACTAATCAATTTTTGAGTGTCGCTAGAACTTTGAATATTAAAAGTATAGATTTAATTGAGTTATTAAATGGAAGTATAAATAATTCGTACAATAATTGTAACGTCAAAATTATGATGGGTGGAATGCAAAGTATAATTAATTAGGTCCATTGAGCTTCTTGTGAACCTCAAAGGTTCATTACCGTGCGCACATGGGTCCGCCATAAGACTTTATCATATACCAGATGAATTAAAATGAGATTTCCGATTGTCATGACTAGCGAGTACGAAGACAGTTGTCTTCTGTGTTGATGCATAGTCTAACAACGTATAGGTTCACTGACGTTTCAGAGGTGTTTGCTATCTTAAGTCATTTTGGCTGATTATTTTTTTTTTACATATCCGAATGTAGAAGCTTCTTACTCGATTGTTATTAGTAGAACCATAAAATGTGTCATGTTAGTTGTTTGTTTTATAGGCCTATGTATATTCATATATTTACAAGTAAAATAATTTTAATTTTATTGTATATCAACAAACATTACGTGTTCCGTTTAATAAATCGTTTCTGTTCCAATAATTTTGAATTGCATAAATATTTATAGCAAATTTGTTACATAATACGTTTTTTAGGAATAAGTTTCCTCATCTGTGTCATACGTCGCATTACTATTTTCGCTTTAGTATTTGCAGGAATACAAAATTGTAAATTGTATCGTTGGTGGTACCAATTCGAAAAGGCATGATAACACTTTACGATGAGCGTATCTCTCTGTGATCTATGTTGGCTACGTTTTAAATTTGTAGGCTATTTATCGAAACTCTGCCATTACTCAAAATTCTAAATAAGGAAGAATTTCTTTAATATCATTATAAATATGATTTTTACTTGGTTGAATCCTGTTTCCACATTGTATTATGCTATTGTCAGTGTTTGTCATTGCATGTGAATATTAGATTTTAATTAAATTTAGTTGAAAATGGTTTTCTTCTAAGTTATAGCGCGTCGTGTAGCCTGGTAGAAGTTTACCATCGACGTTTCAGAGATACATGTTGCTTCCATCATCAGAGTGAACAGACTACACGAAGCTATAACCTATAAGACAGCTATCTTCACAATCGGCGCTGTGATAACCACAAACCCTAGTTACATTAAGCTTGTCTTTCTCCCAGATAATGTTCTTGTCTCTGCGCCGACGCAGAGGGGGGAGACCATCCAGATGAGACAGCATTTGAACGAAGATATGGACATACGAAGTAACATGAACCAGAGACGTTGTCCCCTGTTAACCAACTTCAGTGCACAGCATCCGTAAATAAGGCCAGTTCGTTGAAGTACCAACAGATATAAACTTAGAAGTCACAGTTTCAATGACGTCTCATTCAATAGCATCGCATTACTGGGACAGTTTATAGCCACAACAAAATATTTGGTGGGGCTTGGTCTTTGAAAGTGAAATAATTGACAGTGATTCACGTGAGATATTGTTAAATTTCTGAGGTATGTGAGGGGAAATAATACGAGAAGTTATATTATTTTTTTTCTAAAGACTACACAATGTGCGACACAATGCACTTAACCATTTCCAAGCAACGAACCTCTCTGTAACGTCATTAACATACCAATAAGTGTACTTTAAAGGCATAAAAGCTCGTGTTCACTTCCCTTTAAACATGAAAAGTGTTTGATACCGATGCAGCTCACTGGCTGTTCTGATAATAACAGGCTTTCATCCGTTCGCTATACTATAGAGGGGAAAAAGTACAGTACTGTAAAAGATGCTATGAAACGTCGCTAACCATGTGTTGCATCTGGCATTAATAAAGACGTACAGTATTTACTCCCCGATATAAGCAAATGTTGTGCAGGATAATCAGGTGGCAGACTTTGGTCAGATTACAAACGACAAGTGATCCAAGCTAGTCTGATTGTTAATTCTGCCATTTCTAATCGACATACTTACCACATTTCAAGTCTAATTTTTCAATGACTTGGTTGCATCATCGCTAGAATATATAAGGCAATACTTTACTTCATTAATATTAGTCATTTGTGTAAGTTAAAATATTCATTTGTTCAAATTCTGATAGCGATGGACTTACTCGTCGTGATACGAAGGGGATTTATGTTGTCGCACTATTCTCGGAGCTAGTGCGCAGGGAGTTTTGAAACACAGGGGCTGAAACACCTGAAGTCGACTTTGACGATGTCTGGCTGGTGGGTCGTGACCCTGCTCGTCGTACAGTGTTGCTGCCAGAGCTACGCCTGCCCCATAGAGTGCAAGTGCATGTGGAGAGGAGGGAAACTGACAGCGGAGTGCGTGAACGGGAGCCTCATAACCATCCCAGACGGAATAGACCAGGGCACACAGGTGCTGAATTTCCAAGGAAACAATTTGCAGATGCTTTCAAGAGAACGTTTTAAAAGAATTGGTTTGCTCAACTTACAAAAAATTTATTTGATACGGTGTCAAATCAGACATATTGACGACCGTTCCTTCCGCGGGTTAAGTAATTTGGTCGAACTCGATCTTTCAGAGAATCTCTTGACAGCCGTCCCAACAGAAACCCTCAGTGACTTCCAGTCTTTGATGAGGTTGGCAATTAATGGCAATCCTATTCGCGTCCTTAAGACCGGGTCCTTTCTACACGTGCCCGACCTAGTCACTTTGGAATTAAGCAACTGCGAGATCGAAATTATCGATGAAGACGCTTTCTCTGGGCTTGACAGCCTCGAATGGCTCAAGCTTGATGGCAATCGCTTAAACAGTGTACGTGGTGACCATACTCTGCCAGAGTCTCTCCGCGGAATTTCACTCTACCGAAATCCTTGGCAATGTGACTGCCGACTACTAGACCTACGTTCCTGGCTTCTCAATTACAAAGTCCCCCAGGCCATAGACCCCACATGTGTTGCACCTCACAGACTTAGCAATGTTCCTATAAAGACTCTTGAAGTCGAAGACCTCGCCTGTCTCCCAGATGTGACACCTACTGCCGTGTACCTTGAAATTGCCGAGGGGAGAAATGTGTCGCTATTATGTAAGGTATCAGCTGTTCCTGAAGCCAGGGTCTCGTGGTGGTTTCAAGGTCGTATCCTTCAAAATGACTCGGTGGTTGCTCCGGGACTTCACTTATACTACTTCGTGGAGGAAGGCGTGGAAGAGAAGAGAAGTGAACTTTTTATTTTTAACGCAAATCCTGAAGACAATGGAACTTTTATTTGCGTAGCTGAGAATCCTGCTGGGAAGGCACAGTCTAACTATACCATCCGTATCATCATAAAGGAAGAACCTGTTGCTGGGGAACCAATATCCCCCTATAATTATATCATCTCGATATTTACAGTTACAGCCCTTCTTGCACTCCTTGTTGTCTTGACGGTAATATTGTGCATTATGAGATGTTGTCGAGACAGAAGACGCAGGAGAATGAAGGAACGTAGCAAAGTAATGGCTTTGCAAAACCACCGTCAGCAGCAGGGCAAGATGGCAGTCATAGGTGACCCTGAAGATCGTATTACGAGGATGATTAACGTGGATACCATTGCGGATCCGGCGAAGATCAAAGGAAGAGTAGTGACAGAGAGACCCCCTCACGACATGATTCTATTGCCTGCAGGAACTGCAGAAACCATCACAGGAAGCGACAGGTCACGGCCAAGACTGGTTAATCCTTATGGAAGCCCGCCTTCATTAAGAAATTACCAGCTGGAACAGAACCCCGATCTCATAAACGACACAGAAAGTGTTGGAAAGGAGCGGAGACCATCTTGTTGGAGAGGTGACGGTGACAGTTTTGAAGAAGGCGAACGAGAAAACAGTGGCCCTAATAGCTATCAGGAAGCCATGGAAAACATAATTCATGACTTTGCAAACAACGGTTCCAAACCCATGTCATGCCCACGACACCTACTAAGGGACTCTATCCACGTGTCAACGCTTCCAAGGGGTAGGTCTCGAGAAGTTTATCACCATCATACAGCTGACGTCCATCTATCTCCAGGTCGATTCCTGGATGGCGATGAGTACCCTATGGACTGCGGTGTGCAGAATTTACCATCTCATATGTCAGTACACTCGACACCGCCAAACGCTGAGCTCTACAGAACCTTTCCACACAATCGACCCAACAGACTGGACCCAACTTCTCTGTGTAACACGTATTCTAGAGAAGCAAAACTTTTAGGTTGGTCGCTGCAACCTTCGACGCCCTACGAACAGTACGAACTATCTGATGTACGATATACTGTAGAAGGCTACCCTTGTACCCCTCTCCCTCCGCAAACAGCGTCAAAAGAAACACAGTTTAATCGGACGTATTCTGACGAGTCCAGTGGATCGCTTCCAAACAACAGTTATTTGCCTTCTCCACCTGCAGCCTACAAGTGTGAACCGACTGTACCAACACCGTCTTTATCAATGACCAGCCCTTCGAGTCTCACGACGCCTCCTACAGAAAATGTGCCGTGGCCTGACGTGGCGCACAACTGCCACGTTCAAGCACCAATTGCAGTCAATAAGAATGCACATGGCCAAGAGCCTTCGCTTACCACCTTCACCCTCACACAGAGCCCTGATGAGGGGTTTGAGGGTGAAGATATGGAGGGGACAGAAATCAGTCATCAGAAGGCACTCCAGGGGGTACCCAGGATTGAAGAGGAGATTCGAGAAAATTCTGTGGTGGGAGACATTACTAAAGAAATTCAATGGAAATTTCCTGATCCCGTTGTCAGTACGAAAGATTTGAAGCCTGAGTCACATCAAGACACTGTGTAGTGACCTTCTGCACATCTCAGGATCTGTTAAAGTACAGAATATGTGTATTTTATAAAATGAGACAGTACTTCAGAAAGGAATGTAAATTAGAGAATGAAGTATGAGTATTGTTAAGAGAAGAAATTTTATTCGTATGATTTTTATTAAATTCAATTCATTTGTTGAGCGTGATAATATAAAATTACACCACAATATTTCTGAAGTTGCTGAATATCATTTCCCATCCACTGATAGTGTTTTGATTTGTAAATTTCGTGTTTTGTGCTCTTTATGTACGAAATTTCCCGAAATTAATTTGCGTGTGGCTTAATGAAGAACAAGTATAATATATTTTAAATGCGTCAAAAGTAAATATATATGTTTGTCACGCTGCTGAAATCATTCAACAAGACAAGATGAGAGAATAAGAAATATGGATGTTATTGTTAACTGTAGAAGTGAAAATGATATTTTCTACGACATGTTTCATAACAGCAGAATCAACAACAGAGGAGTCTGATATAATTTCTGAATATGATTGCTTAAGATCTGAAGAGAAACAAATGCCTCAGTACATTTTAAGATTTGTTTCGCCATTTAGAAGTCTTTGTTTTGCGTATGATTATTAGTGGCTGAATGTGTTTCTTGGTGAACGATACTGAAAGAGTAGTATGTAATGAGAATAGACAATGATACTGGAAAAAGGTTGTTATAGGATATTTCACAGCATGTATACTGACGGTTGATTTTATATTTAATGAAAGATTTAAAATGGAAGTGGTCGTGTGGTGAGAAGTGAGTTCGAAACGGAAGTGCATGTCCAGACGCTATTCGTACTGGATAATAATTTAATGATCTGTCAGTTTCAGTACATTTATCCTCTTCTCAGAATTTCAAGACCATGAATTATTTTATTTATTTATTTTGTTTTTTAAAAGTAAATATGAGTGTCAAATTAGTATAGGTACTATATTTATTTATTTATGCAGTAATTATTATAACATTTTTGTGACTCTGAGTCTCAGTGTAGTCGATATTTTATTTCAAAACCATACAGGGTAATCCTCATACAACTGTTGAAGGTAAAGAAGTTATTTTATGTACTGTTGTCATCTGTCGTCTGAAGACATTCACATCGTCAATTTCTGTGTAATAAATCCATGGAGATTTGAGGAACAGTGTTTGCATTTTCACGGGCTAAAAACACCCTGTATGATATAGAAATTGTCTGCACTGTGATTTTATGTGATTTATCCCTCACGTAAAATAAAGGAAGAATAATATGCAAGATGGGGTAAAATTAAATACACTGTCTATTAAGGTTAATACTGTGCATGGAACTAATGATGTTCACATGATTGGTGCTCCGTATTTATTTTGCAATAAAGAAGAGAAGATCATGAACACTCTACCACGAGTACAATTGTGGGCGTGTACATTCCTCTTAACCTTTGCATTACCTGAAACAAGGATCAAGAAGCTACTTCCCAAAAGTGTGCCCTGAACACTGGTACTTGATACATGGAATGTTTAATATTACTTGCACAGACTTTGAATTATCCTACACTTCAGAATATATGTTAGAGAAATTTACGAAGAATAAGAGGTAACCAAGCCATCACTGCAGATAAATTCTTGTCAAGGAATAATTAAATAAAAATGAGAGAGCATTAAAGAGAGAAAAATCAATTTGATTCTGGATCGTTCTCGATAACCAACATAAAAGTATTTTCGAAAATGAAGACTGGGGAATAATATTCGAATAAGGATGCATAAAACACTGCAGTAATTCCGACCCACAGTTTTGTTGTATAATTTCGTAACACACTGGCACCACTTCAGTGGTGCAAGATGAAACACCATTCACATTCCTTAGGAAATAGCTTTGAACAGGGATATATTTATAATTCTTACGACTGCAAGTGTCACTTGGTAGTGCTTCAGTAAATGACATATTTTATAATAATTTTTTAATGTTTTGCCAGTAAATTAACAACATTACTGTCTTTTATGAAAACTGTCTAAAATTGAGGTGTTTGAAATTCAGACACTCACTTTTCAAATAAACTTTAGAGTATATAATAAATAAGTCAAGTACTTGCAAGCAAAAAGCAACTTTTTAACAAATACTTCTATTATTTGTGTTATAAAGCACGTGATATGAAAGGATACAAAATTTTAGAGTACATTTTAATTTAATTTAGGCATACATATTTTATTATTTACGTGAAATTATTCTGTGAAAATTCATTTGTTATTTTTCATTTCCTTGCTTGAAACAGTGGGTCAAGACAGATATATAGCTATTTACTTGTAACAAAATTATATTTATGAGTAATTAAAGGAACCAAATACAATCAAACTCGGTTATAACGAGATTCTAGGGACCGAGGAAAAGTCTTCGTTATAACCGTTACTCGTTATGTCCGTTATCGTGCCTGAATGTTTCATACCGATACAGAAAAATTTCATTGGTTAGTTTGCCGGGTAGTTTCTCTTCCTCGGTCTTCTGAGATTCCATAACATTAGAGAAGAGAGGATTAAGAGATGGGGAAAATCAAAAAGCCCAATGTCACGTGCTCCCGCAGCTTTTGACGTGGTCTGTTCAAACGAGGCAGCGGTGTAGGAGAATCTTTCTGTCCTTCCCCAGCATGGGAACCTTTTAGATCACTATACATTGCCCTGATACCTGAGAGCCCCCGTAGGCGCTAGACACCCGCCCGGCACGCAGTGTCTGCGGGGATATCCGCTACACCACTGGAACGAGAACTATGTTCTTCGTGAGTAGAGTATAGCACTAAATGAGATTCTGAGAACGGAAATCGAACCAAACACAATATGAATGTCGACTGTAAATATCGTTAAAAGGGTTAGAAATTGCTATCGGCAGGGATGTGTAAAGAGATAAGGAGAAGAATGTCATAAGGGGGCAAAGCAATAATAGATCTTATTCCCTCCTAGGGCAGTTCAGCCACAACTCGTTATAATGTCTTAAAGATTTGCTCGTTATACCCATGATGCTCTCAACTACCGTGATCGCTTTAACCGTGAAATGTTTCTCATAAAATACATCGTTTCCAACCAAATCTTTTCTTTTTGCTCTAATAGCCTATAATTAGTTATAACTGTGCTCGTTATAAACGACTTCGACTGTATTTAACTTTAATACATATCATTAAATAAATAATTATATATTTAATGACTTTACATATTAAACAACTAATAAATGAGTGAGAAATAATTACGTGTAGATTTCTGTTTGTAGTTTCAAAGTTATATATCATTACAACAACCTCGTTTCACATACTTTACATTTAATAAAAAATAAACTGCCAGTGACACTTGTATTGGGTTGTTACACACCAAAATATTAATCTACTTAATAATTTTGGAAATAAGGGTTCAAAAGTACGATACCAAACAATAGACATTTATGAAGACATGATTGACAACAATGTTTTTAGATACTGATTGCTATAGGAGAACATGGGACATTTTTGTGATTGCTAGTGACTGTGTTTGGAAAGCAAACTGGTGTAACTCAACTGAGTAGTGTTTGCGTGTATTAACCTTTACTTTGAAAGAAACAAAACAAGCACAGTCCCCTTAATAATCCATGTAAATAAACCATAAGTATTTTATATGTGTGAAGATAACACAGTAAATCTTGCTGATGACGTATTTAAAGTAACATTAAAGTAATGGGAATAAAAATATGTGATTTGTCACTACGTGAAATTTGATATTTGTTTCACTTGATTAATTTACAGTTAAATCGATTATTTCCAAATTAATTACATCCAAATACTTATGTAATACGAACATCGTAACATAAGGTATTATTTACACATAGTGGAACTTCGTTAATTTTTTTTTGTTTCAAATGTGCTCCATAAAAATTATCAATGCTTAAATTTGCTTTAAATTCCATTATATGTGCATTAATGTTCCAATAAGAAACCAAGCGATGTCTGTACATCCTCCTGTACACCAATCGTCAACTGACAGACCTCTAGTCCCATTTGATGGTTTCATTCACAAATCTCAACATATATATTGAAATAATGAACAAGATGTTAATGATTTTGGAACAGAAAATTGCATAATTCTTTTCTATTGTTAAAACACAATGAGTGTGAAGAGAAAGTTTTACTCAATAGAGACTTATCCATATGTCTTATTGTACAGATTCTATAAAATATAGTGTTGATATATTTGGTAATAAAAATTATTAATCAAGTATTATGCCTAGTTTTTCATTTACAAAATTTGATATAATACAGTATATTCCTCCTTATATTACTCAATATTATTAGACCACTATATCATACCTATATGTATAATTACCGCGATCTATATGCGGAGGATTTTCGGTAAAACAATTGGATTTGCGTACGAAGTACCATAGGCAAGAGTTGACTGATCTATCGTAGGCAGTAATATAGACGATAATAGATATCTCCATGGATCCTCTAGTATTGGCAGGGCTACACTAGTCTATACAGTCAGTAATGTAGTGAAGAATAACTACGATAGATCAGTCAACCCTTGCCTATGGTACTTCGTACGCAAACCCAATTGTTTTACCGAAAATCCTCCGCATATAGATTGCAGTAATTCTACATTCTTTACTGACTGTATATAACCATCTGCCTTGGCCCATATCATTAACAGTAGACACTTCTGTAGCTGTCTACATATGTGGATAAAAGACCCATTTATCTATGCCTATATTTCTGGCTACATAGCCCCCTGTATTTCTGGATTGGCTTTTAATGGTCCAGTGTGGGTTTGGGCTGGCGGTGCATGAGGTCGGATGTACATCATTAGTGCTGTGCATGGGCTGGCCTTGGGTTCTGAATGAGCTGGGTAAAATTGGGTAGTGCTAGGCATGTTCTGAGCTCGGCTTCGTCTAAGCCTGTGTAGCACAGCGCAAGCCTCAACTGGTCTTGGCAAGTTGGGTTCTGCCCAGCCGGGGGGCACAGTAAATCTGAACCAGTCCTCATCACTCCATAAAAATAAGGGGGCCAAAAACTAAAATTTTTCCAAAATTTAAAAAAAAAATTTGAAGTCGGAATTTTTTTAAAAAGATTGAGCTTTGTGCGCCATTTGGATATTTTCCTAAATATTTTATAATTTTTCGAAAATTTTGAAAACATTTGATTCTTTTTAAAATGTCTTGTCACCTATGCTCTCTCCCCGACCCGTCTCTGCCGTTCTATCTCTGCCATACCGACCCTGACGAACATGGTATCTTCCTCACTCGGTCTCTCCACAATCCGGACTAAGTATGACGTGACCTCTAAAAGTCATCCGCCGCCACCCGCCACCCGCCACCCGCCAGACCGTGTGACAAGAGATCGATTCTGGTAGGTATAGGATGGGGAAATTTCCGAAAAAAATTTCTCTCTCTCTCTTCTTCCGTTTCTCGACCGTCACTTCGGTCTTCCGGTGCCTAATATTTTCTTCCACTTTTCTCCAACTTCCCATCCTTACGTGTTGTCTGCAGCACCTGGGCTCTTCAGAGACGGCACGTCGAGGAGCGTGTGAGGCAAGACCGCGTTCGTGAGAGATACAGTTCGTCAGTAACAGTCCGACAGCGACCGGCTCTGCAAGGCATCAGGTAGGTAGAATTTTGAAAAATTTGAAAAATCAAAAAATGCTGGAAAATGTCCAAAACGCGCACAAAACAAGAAATTTTTAAAAAATTCCACTTTCAAAATGTTTTTCAAAATTTTCAAAATCTTTTGGTTTTGTGCGCTTTTCAGACAATTTCCAGCATTTATTGATTTTTAGAAAATTTTGATTTTTTTTCAAAACTCTCCTCAAGCGATGCATACCAGCCTCTTCGAATGCCTCATCCTGTGTCTGACGGACTCGGCCTCTATCTCACCCGGTTGCTGTCTGCCTCGGTGTCTGCAAAAACAGGCCTCTGCATGACTCGGTATGTAAACAAAAGTGTCTGTCCGTCTCGGTCTCCGCCATACGTGTTGTCTGCAGCACCTGGGCTCTTCAGAGACGGCACGTCGAGGAGCGTGTGAGGCAGATCGCGTTCGTGAGAGACAACGTTCTTCAGTAACAGTCCGAAAGCGACCGGTTCTGCAAGGCATCAGGTAGGTAGAATTTTGAAAAATTTGAAAATTTTTTAAAAATAAAAAAATGCTGGAAATTGTCCAAAACGCGCACAAAACAATAAATTTTTGAAAAATTCCACCTTCATATTTGTTTCAAAATTTTAAAAAAAAATGGTTTTGTGCGATTTTCAGACAATTTCCAGGGTTTTTTGATTTTTACAAAATTTTGAAATTTTTACAAAATTTTGAAATTTTTTCAAAACACTCCTTTAGCGCTGCATGCCAGCCTGTTTGGATGCCTCATCCTGTGTCTGCCGGACTCGGCCTCTATCTCACCCGGTTGCTGTCCGCCTCAGTGTCTCCACCAACAGGCCTCTGCATGACTCGGTATGTAATCAAAAGTGTCTCTGTCCGTCTCGGTCTCCGCCTTACGTGTTGTCTGCAGCACCTGGGCTCTTCAGAGACGGCAGGTCGAGGAGCGTGAGGTAAGACCGCGTTCGTGAGAGACACAGTTCTTCAGTAACAGTCCGACAGCGACCGGTTCTGCAAGGCATCAGGTAGGTAGAATTTTGAAAAATTTGAAAAAATTTGAAAAATCAAAAAATGCTGGAAATTGTCCAAAACGAGCATAAATCAATAAATTTTTCAAAAATTCCACCTTCAAATTTTTTTTCAAAATTTTCAATTTCTTTTGTTTTGTGCGCTTTTCAGACAATTTCCAGCATTTTTTGATTTTTAGAACATTTTGAACTTTTTTCAAAACACCCCTCAAACGATGCATGCCAGCCTCTTTGAATGCCTCATCCTGTGTCTGCCGGACTCGGCCTCTATCTCACCCGGTTGCTGTCTACCTCGGTGTCTCCAACAACAGGCCTCTGCATGACTAGGTATGTAATCAAAAGTGTCTCTGTCCGTCTCGGTCTCCGCCTTACGTGTTGTGTGCAGCACCTGGGCCTTTCAGAGACGGCACGTCGAGGAGCCTGTGAGGCAAGACCGCGTTCGTGCGAGATACAGTTCGTCAGTAACAGTCCGAAAGCGACCGGTTCTGCAAGGCATCAGGTAGGTAGAATTTTGAAAAATTTGTAAAATTTTGAAAAATAAAAAAATTCTGGAAATTGTCCACAACGCGCATAAAAATAAATTTTTGAAAAATTCCACCAATTTTTTTTTAAATTTTCAAAGCTTTTTGGTCTTGTGCGCTTTTCGGACTTGTCCCAAGTCTTCAGAAGTCCTTTGTTCCAAGCCTTGAGAAGTCACTTGTCCCAAGTCGTGAGAAGTCACTTGTCCAAAGTCTTGAGAAGTGCGTGTCCCAAGTCTTGAGAAGTCACTTGTCACAAGACTTGAGAAGTCACTTGTCCCAAGTCTTGAGAAGTGCGTGTCCCAAGTCTTGAGAAGTCACTTCTCCCACGTCTTGAGAAGTCACTTGTCCCAAGTCTTGAGAAGTCACTTGTCTCAAGACTTGAGAAGTCACTTGTCCCAAGTCTTGAGAAGTCACTAGTCCCAAGTATTGAGAAGTCACTTGTCCCAAGTCTTGAGAAGTCACTTGTCCCAAGTCTTGAGAAGTTCGTGTCCCAAGTCTTGAGAAGTTCGTGACCCAAGACTTGAAAAGTTCGTGTCCCAAGTCTTGAGAAGTTCGTGTCCCAAGTCTTGAGAAGTTATTGTCTCAAGTCTTGAGAAATTTTTGTCCCAAGTCTTGAGTAGTCACTTGTCCCAAGACTTGAGAAGTCACTTGTCCCAAGTATTGAGAAGTCACTTGTCCCAAGTCTTGAAAAGTTCGTGTCCCAAGTCTTGAGAAATCACTTGTCCCAAGTCTTGAGAAGTTCTTGTCCCAAGTGTTGAGAAGTCACTTGTCCCAAGTCGAGAGAAGTCACATGACCCAAGTCTTGAGAAGTTACTTGTCCCATGTCTTGAGAAGTTCTTGTCCCAAGTCTTGAGAAGTCACTTGTCCCAAGTCTTGAGAAGTTCTTGTCCCAAGTCTTGAGACTATCTTATCCCAAGTCTTGAGAAGATCTTGTCACAAGTCTTGAGAAGTTCTTGTCCCAAGTCTTGAGAAGTGCGTGTCCCAAGTCTTGAGAAGTGCGTGTACCAAATCTTGAAATGTGCGTGTCCCAGGTCTTGAGTAGTAACATGTCCCAAGTCTTGAAACGTCACTTGTCCCAATTCTTGAGAAGTCACTTGTCCCAAGTCTTGAGAAGTCACTTGTCCCAAGTCTTGAGAAGTCACTTGTCCGAAGTCTTGAGAAGTCACGTGTCCCAAGTCTTGAGAAGTCACTTAAGCCAAGTTTTGAGAAGTCACTTGACTCAAGCCTTGAGAAGTCACTTGTCACAAGTCTTGAGAAGTCACTTGTCACAAGTCTTGAAAAGTCACTTGTTCCAAGTCCTGAGAAGTGCGTGTCCGAAGTTTTGAGAAGTCACTTGTCACAAGTCTTGAGAAGTCACTTGTCCAGAGGTGTTGAGAAGTGCGTGTCCCAAGTCTAAAGAAGTCACTTGTCCCAAGTCTTGAGAAGTCACTTCTCCCAAGTCTTGAAAAGTGCATGTCCAAAGTCTTCAGAAGTGCGTGTCTCAAGTCTTGAGAAGTCACTTGTTCCAAGTCTTGAGAAGTCACTTGTCCCAAGTCTTGAGAGGTACGTGTCCCAAGTCTTGAGAAGTCACTTGTCCCAAGTCTTGAGATGTCACTTCTCCCAATTCTTGTGAAGTCACATCTCACAAGTCTTGAGAAGTGCGTGTCCCAAGTCTTGAAAAGTCACTTGTCCCAAGTCTTGAGAAGTCACTTGTCCCAGGTCTTGAGAAGTCACTTGTCCCATGTCTTGAGAAGTCACTTGTCCCAAGTCTTGAGAAGTCCGTGTCCCAAGTCTTGAGAAGTCACTTGTCCCAAGTCTTGAGAAGTCACTTGTCCCAAGTCTTGAAAAGTAACGTGTCCAAAGTCTTGAGAAGTTCTTGTCCTAATTCTTGAGAAGTCACTTGTCCCAAGTCTTAAGAAGTCACTTGTCCCAAGTCTTGAGAAGTCACTTGTCCCAAGTCTTGAGAAGTCACTTGTCCCAAGTCTTGAGAAGTCACTTCTGCGAAGTTTAGAGAAGTCTCTTAACCCAAGCCTTGAGAATTCACTTGTCACAAGCCTTGAGAATTCACTTGTCCCAAGTGTTGAAAAGTCACTTGTACCAAGTCTTGAGAAGTCACTTGTCCCAAGTCTTGAGAAGTCAACTCGTCCCAAGTCTTGAGAAGT
This sequence comes from Zootermopsis nevadensis, assembly GCF_977971745.1. Lineage (NCBI taxonomy): Eukaryota > Metazoa > Arthropoda > Insecta > Blattodea > Termopsidae > Zootermopsis > Zootermopsis nevadensis. The sequence continues at coordinate 5,160,017 of NW_028259143.1, forward strand.
TCTTGTCCCATTTCTTGAGAAGTTCTTGTCCCAAGTCGTGAGAAGTTCTTGTGCCAAGTCTTGAGAAGTCCTTGTCCGAAGTCTTGAGAAGTCACTTGTCCCAAGTCTTGAGAAGTCACTCGTCACAAGTCTTGAGAAGTTCTTGTCCCAAGTCTTGAGAAGTCACTTGTCCCAAGTCTTGAGAAGTTCTTGTCCCAAGTCTTGAGAAGTTCTTGTCCCAAGTCTTGAGAAGTCACTCGTCCCAAGACTTGAGAAGTCACTAGTCCCAAGTCTTGAGAAGTCACTCGTCCCAAGTCTTGAGAAGTTCTTGTCCCAAGTCTTGAGAAGTCACTTGTCCCAAGTCTTGAGAAGTCAATCGTCCCAAGTCTTGAGAAGTCACACGTCCCAAGTCTTGAGAAGTTCTTGTCCCAAGTCTTGAGAAGTTCTTGTCCCAAGTCTTGAGAAGTCACTCGTCCGAAGTCTTGAGAAGTCACTCGTCCCAAGTCTTGAAAAGTTCTTGTCCCAAGTATTGAGAAGTCACTCGTCCCAAGTCTTGAGAAGTCACTCGTTCCAAGTCTTGAGAAGTTCTTGTCCCAACTCTTGAGAAGTTCTTGCCCCAAATTTTGAGAAGTCACTTGTCCCAAGTCTTGAGAAGTTCTTGTCCCAAGTCTTGAGATGTTGTTGTCCCAAGTCTTGAGATGTTCTTGTCCTAAGTCTTCTCTGCTTGTTTAGGGCTTTGCCTCACCCGTCTTTGCTGAATTCAAAATTTTTGTCGAAAATTTCGAAAATTCTTAGTTTTCTTCGCGTTTCACGCCATTTGCAGCCGTTTTTAATTTTTTTAAAATTTTTGACAATTTCAATTTTTTCGAAAAATTTCGAAAAATCGAAAAACGTGGCAAATCGTCCAAAAAGCGCAGAAAACTAAGAATTTTTGAAAATTTTCAACTTTTAATTGTTTTCCGAATTTTCCGAAAATGTTTGGTTTTGTGCGCATTTCAGAATGTTTGCAGCATTTTTTCATTTTCCGAAAAATTTGAAATTTTTTTCTTCTAAATTTGACCTGTCCCATCCCTATCAGGACTAGACTCCCAAGCCTTGAGAAGTCACTCGTCCCAAGTCTTGAGAAGTCCTTCTCCCAAGTCTTGAGAAGTTCTTGTCCCAAGTCTTGAGAAGTCACTTGTCCCAAGTCTTGAGAAGTCTTTGTCCCAAGTCTTGAAATGTTCTTGTCCCAAGTCTTGAGTAGTCACTTGTCCCAAGTCTTGAGAAGTCAATCATCCCAAGTCCTGAGAAGTCAATCATCCCAAGTCTTGAGAAGTCAATCATCCCAAGTCTTGAGAAGTTCTTGTCCCAAGTCTTGAAAAGTTCTTGTCCCAAGTCTTGAGACGTCTTTGTCCAAGTCTTGAGAAGTTCTTGTTCCAAGTCTTGAAAAGTCACTTGTCCCAAGTCTTGAGAAGTCACTTGTCCCAGGTCTTGAGAAGTCACTTGTCCCAAGTCTTGAGAAGTCACTTGTCCCAAGTCTTGAGAAGTCACTTGTCTCAAGTCTTGAGAAGTAACTTGTCCAAAGTCTTGAGAAGTTCTTGTCCTAATTCTTGAGAAGTCACTTGTCCCAAGTCTTAAAAAGTCACTTGTCCCAAGTCTTGAGAAGTCACTTGTCCAAAGTCTTGAGAAGTCACTTCTGCGAAGTTTAGAGAAGTCACTTGACCCAAGCCTTGAGAAGTCACTTGTCACAAGCCTTGAGAAGTCACTTGTACCAAGTCTTGAAAAGTCACTTGTCCCAAGTCTTGAGAAGTCACTTGTCCCAAGTCTTGAAAAGTCACTCGTCCCAAGTCTTGAGAAGTCACTCGTCCCAAGTCTTGAGAAGTTCTTGTCCCAAGTCTTGAGAAGTTCTTGTCCCAAGACTTGAAAAGTTCTTGTCCCAAGTCTTGAGAAGTCCTTGTCCCAAGTCTTGAGAAGTTCTTGTCCCAAGTCTTGAGAAGTCATTTGTCCCAAGTCTTGAGAAGTCAAACGTCCCAAGTCTTGAGAAGTCACTCGTCCCAAGTCTTGTGAAGTTCTTGTCCCAAGCCTTGAGAAGTCACTTGTCCCAAGTCTTGAGAAGTTCTTGTCCCAAGTCCTGAGAAGTTCTTGTCCCAAGTCTTGTGAAGTCTTTGTCCCAAGTCTTGAGAAGTTCTTGTCCCAAGTCTTGAGAAGTCACTTGTCCCAAGTCTTGAGAAGTCAATCGTCCCAAGTCTTGAAAAGTCACTCGTCACAAGTCTTGGGAAGTTCTTGTCCCAAGTCTTGAGAAGTCACTTATCCCAAGTCTTGAGAAGTTCTTTTCCCAAGTCTTGAGAAGTTCTTGTCCCAAGTCTTGAGAAATCACTCGTCCCAAGTCTTGAGAAATCACTCGTCCCAAGTCTTGAAAAGTCACTCGTCCCAAGTCTTGAGAAGTTCTTGTCCCAAGTCTTGAGAAGTCACTTGTCCCAAGTCTTGAGAAGTCAATCGTCCCAAGTCTTGAGAAGTCACTCGTCCCAAGTCTTGAGAAGTTCTTGTCCCAAGTCTTGAGAAGTTCTTGTCCCAAGTCTTGAGAAGTCACTCGTCCCAAGTCTTGAAAAGTCACTCGTCCCAAGTCTTGAAAAGTTCTTGTCCCAAGTCTTGAGAAGTCACTCGTCCCAAGTCTTGAGAAGTCACTCGTTCCAAGTCTTGAGAAGTTCTTGTCCCAACTCTTGAGAAGTTCTTGCCCCAAATTTTAATAAGTCACTTGTCCCAAGTCTTGAGAAGTTCTTGTCCCAAGTCTTGAGATGTTGTTGTCCCAAGTCTTGAGATGTTCTTGTCCTAAGTCTTCTCTGCTTGTTTAGGGCTTTGCCTCACCCGTCTTTGCTGAATTCAAAATTTTTGTCGAAAATTTCGAAAATTCTTAGTTTTCTTCGCGTTTCACGCCATTTGCAGCCGTTTTTAATTTTTTTAAAATTTAGAAAATTTTTGACAATTTCAATTTTTTCGAAAAATTTCGAAAAATCGAAAAACGTGTCAAATCGTCCAAAAAGAGCAGAAAAATAAGAATTTTGAAAATTTTCAACTTTTAATTGTTTTCCGAATTTTCCGAAAATTTTTGGTTTTGTGCGCATTTCAGAATGTTTGCAGCGTTTTTTTATTTTCCGAAAAATTTGAAATTTTTTTCTTCTAAATTTGACCTGTCCCATCCCTAGCAGGACTAGACTCCCAAGCCTTGAGAAGTCACTCGTCCCAAGTCTTGAGAAGTCCTTGTCCCAAGTCTTGAGAAGTTCATGTCCCAAGTCTTGAGAAGACACTTGTCCCAAGTCTTGATAAGTCTTTGTCCCAAGTCTTGAAAAGTTCTTGTCCCAAGTCTTGAGTAGTCACTTGCCCCAAGTCTTGAGAAGTCAATCATCCCTAGTCTTGAGAAGTCACTCGTCCCAAGTCTTGAGAAGTTCTTGTCCCAAGCTTTGAGAAGTTCTTGTCCCAAGTCTTGAGAAGTTCTTGTCCCAAGTCTTGAAAAGTCTTTGTCCCAAGTCTTGAGAAGTTCTTGTCTTAAGTCTTGAAAAGTCACTTGTCCCAAGTCTTGAGAAGTCACTTGTCCCAGGTCTTGAGAAGTCACTTGACCCAAGTCTTGAGTAGTCACTTGTCCCAAGTCTTGAGAAGTGCGTGTCCCAAGTCTTGAGAAGTCACTTGTCCCAAGTCTTGAGAAGCCACTTGTTCCAAGTCTTGAGAAGTTACTTGTCCCAAGTCTTCAGAAGTCCTTTGTTCCAAGCCTTGAGAAGTCACTTGTCCCAAGTCGTGAGAAGTCACTTGTCCCAAGTCTTGAGAAGTGCGTGTCCCAAGTCTTGAGAAGTCACTTCTGCCACGTCTTGAGAAGTCACTTGTCCCAAGTCTTGAGAAGTCACTTGTCTCAAGACTTGAGAAGTCACTTGTCCCAAGTCTTGAGAAGTCACTTGTCCAAAGTATTGAGAAGTTCTTGTCCCAAGTCTTGAGAAGTCACTTGTCCCAAGTCTTGAGAAGTCACTTGTCCCAAGTCTTGAGAAGTTCGTGTCCCAAGTCTTGAGAAGTTCGTGACCCAAGACTTGAGAAATTCGTGTCCCAAGCCTTGAGAAGTTCGTGTCCCAAGACTTGTGAAGTTATTGTCTCAAGTCTTGAGAAATTTTTGTCCCAAGTCTTGAGAAGTCACTTGTCCCAAGACTTGAGAAGTCACTTGTCCCAAGTATTGAGAAGTCACTTGTCCCAAGTCTTGAAAAGTTCGTGTCCCAAGTCTTGAGAAATCACTTGTCCCAAGTCTTGAGAATTTCTTGTCCCAAGTGTTGAGAAGTCACTTGTCCCAAGTCGAGAGAAGTCACATGACCCAAGTCTTGAGAAGTCACTTGTCCCAAGTCTTGAGAAGTTCTTGTCCCAAGTCTTGAGAAGTCACTTGCCAAAAGTCTTGAGATGTTCTTGTCTCAACTCTTGAGAAGTTCTTGTCCCAAGTCTTGAGAAGTTACTTGTCCCATGTCTTGAGAAGTTCTTGTCCCAAGTCTTGAGAAGTCACTTGTCCCAAGTCTTGAGAAGTTCTTGTCCCAAGTCTTGAGAAGATCATATCCCAAGACTTGAGAAGATCTTGTCCCAAGTCTTGAGAAGTTCTTGTCCCAAGTCTTGAGAAGTGCGTGTCCCAAGTCTTGAGAAATTCTTGTCCCAAGTCTTGAGAAGTCACTTGTCCCAAGCCTTGAGAAGTTCTTGTCCCAAGTCTTGAGAAGTTTTTGTCCCAAGTCTAGAGAAGTTCTTGTCCCAAGTCTTGAGAATTCCTTGTCCCAAGTCTTGAGAAGTTCTTGTCCCAAGTCTTGAGAAGTCACTTGTCCCAAGTCTTGAGAAGTCAATCGTCCCAAGTCTTGAGAAGTCACTCGTCCCAAGCCTTTGAAGTTCTTGTCCCAAGCATTGAGAAGTCACTTGTCCCAAGTCTTGAGAAGTTCTTGTCCCAAGTCCTGAGAAGTTCTTGTCCCAAGTCTTGAGAAGTCTTTGTCCCAAGTCTTGAGAAGTTCTTGTCCCAAGTCTTGAGAAGTCACTTGTCCCAAGTCTTGAGAAGTTCTTGTCCCAAGTCTTGAGAAGTCACTTGTCACAAGTCTTGAGAAGTTCTTGTCCCAAGTCTTGAGAAGTCACTTGTCCCAAGTCTTGAGAAGTTCTTGTCCCAAGTCTTGAGAAGATCATATCCCAAGACTTGAGAAGTTCTTGTCCCAAGTCTTGAGAAGTTCTTGTCCGAAGTCTTGAGAAGTTCTTGTCCCAAGTCTTGAGAAGTCACTTGTCCCAAGTCTTGAGAAGTTCTTGTCCCAAGTCTTGAGAAGTCACTTGTCCCATGTCTTGAGAAGTTCTTGTCCCAAGTCTTGAGATGTTCTTGTCCCAAGTCTTGAGATGTTCTTGTCCTAAGTCTTCTCTGCTTGTTTAGGGCTTTCCCTCACCCGTCTTTGCTGAATTCAAAATGTTTCTCGAAAATTTCGAAAATTCTTAGTTTTCTTCGCGTTTCACGCCATTTGCAGCCGTTTTTAATTTTTTTAAAATTTAGAAAATTTTTTACAATTTCAATTTTTTCGAAAAATCGAAAAACGTGGAAAATAGTCCAAAAAGCGCAGAAAACTAAGAATATTTGAAAATTTTCAACTTTTAATTGTTTTCCGAATTTTTCGAAAATTTTTGGTTTTGTGCGCATTTCAGAATGTTTGCAGCGTTTTTTTATTTTCCGAAAAATTTGAAATTTTTTTCTTCTAAATTTGACCTGTCCCATCCCTATCAGGACTAGACTCCCAAGTCTTGAGAAGTCACTCGTCCCAAGCCTTGAGAAGTCCTTTTCCCAAGTCTTGAGAAGTTCTTGTCCCAAGTCTTGAGAAGTCACTTGTCCCAAGTCTTGAGAAGTCTTTGTCCCAAGTCTTGAAATGTTCTTGTCCCAAGTCTTGAGTAGTCACTTGTCAAAAGTCTTGAGAAGTCACTTGTCCCAGGTCTTGAGAAGTCACTTGTCCCAAGTCTTGAGAATTCACTTGTCCCAAGTCTTGAGAAGTCACTTGTCCCAAGTCTTGAGAAGTCACTTGTCCCAAGTCTTGAGAAGTCACTTGTCCAAAGTCTTGAGAAGTCACTTCTGCGAAGTTTAGAGAAGTCACCTGACCCAAGACTTGAGACGTCACTTGTCACAAGCCTTGAGAAGTCACTTGTACCAAGTCTTGAAAAGTCACTTGTCCCAAGTCTTGAGAAGTCACTTGTCCCAAGTCTTGAGAAGTCACTCGTCCCAAGTGTTGGGAAGTCACTCGTCCCAAGTCTTGAGAAGTTCTTGTCCCAAGTCTTGAGAAGTCACTTGTCCCAAGTCTTGAGAAGTTCTTGTCCCAAGTCTTGAGAATTTCTTGTCCAAGTTTTGAGAAGTTCTTGTCCCAAATCTTGAGAAGTCCTTGTCAAAAGTCTTGAGAAGTTCTTGTCCCAAGTCTTGAGAAGTCACTTGTCACAAGTCTTGAGAAGTCAATCGTCTCAAGTCTTGAGAAGTCACTCGTCCCAAGTCTTGTGAAGTACTTGTCCCAAGCCTTGAGAAGTCACTTGTCCCAAGACTTGAGAAGTTCTTGTCCCAAGTCCTGAGAAGTTCTTGTCCCAAGTCTTGAGAAGTCTTTGTCCCAAGTCTTGAGAAGTTCTTGTCCCAAGTCTTGAGAAGTCACTTGTCCCAAGTCTTGAGAAGTTCTTGTCCCAAGTCTTGAGAAGTTCTTGTCCCAAGTCTTGAGAAGTCACTCGTCCCAAGTCTTGAGAAGTCACTCGTCCCAAGTCTTGAGAAGTCACTCGTCCCAAGTCTTGAGAAGTTCTTGTCCCAAGTCTTGAGAAGTCACTTGTCCCAAGTCTTGAGAAGTCAATCGTCCCAAGTCTTGAGAAGTCACTCGTCCAAAGTCTTGAGAAGTTCTTGTCCCAAGTCTTAAGAAGTTCTTGTCCCAAGTCTTGAGAAGTCACTCGTCCCAAGTCTTGAGAAGTCACTCGCCCCAAGTCTTGAAAAGTTCTTGTCCCAAGTCTTGAGAAGTCACTCGTCCCAAGTCTTGAGAAGTCCTTGTCCCAAGTCTTGAGAAGTTCTTGTACCAAGTCTTGAGAAGTCACTTGTCCCAAGTCTTGAGAAGACCTTGTTCCAAGACTTGAGAAGTTCTTGTCCCAAGTCTTGAGAAGTCACTTGTCCCAAGTCTTGTTGAATCAATCGTCCCAAGTCTTGAGAAGTCACTCGTCAAAAGTCTTGAGAAGTTCTTGTCCCAAGTCTTGAGAAGTCACTTGTCCCAAGTCTTGAGAAGTTCTTGTCCCAAGTCTTGAGAAGTTCTTGTTCCAAGTCTTGAGAAGTCTTTTTCCCAAGTCTTGAGAAGTTCTTGTCCCAAGTCTTGAGAAGTCACTTGTCCCAAGTCTTGAGAAGTCAATAGTCCCAAGTCTTGAGAAGTCACTCGTCAAATGTCTTGAGAAGTTCTTGTCCCAAGTCTTGAGAAGTCACTTGTCCCAAGTCTTGAGAAGTTCTTGTCCCAAGTCTTGAGAAGTCCTTGTCCCTAGTCTTGAGAAGTTCTTGTCCCAAGTCTTGAGAAGTCACTCGTCCCAAGTCTTGAGAAGTCACTCGTCCCAAGTCTTGAGAATTTCTTGTCCCAAGTCTTGAGAAGTCACTTGTTCCAAGTCTTGAGAAGTTCTTGTCCCAAGTCTTGAGATGTTCTTGTCCTAAGTCTTCTCTGCTTCTTTAGGGCTTTGCCTCACCCGTGTTTGCTGAATTCGAAATTTTTGTTGAAAATTTCGAAAATTCTTAGTTTTCTTCGCGTTTCACGCCATTTGCAGCCGTTTTTAATTTTCTTAAAATTTCGAAAATTTTAGAAATTCTCAAAGGGGTACTCCTTTGAGAAATTTCAATTTTTGCGAAAAATTTCGAAAAATCGAAAAACGTGGAAAATCGTCCAAAAGCGCAGAAAACTAAGAATTTTTGAAAATTTTCAACTTTTAATTTTTTCCCGAATTTTGCAAAAATTTTTGGCTTTGTGCGCATTTCAGAAGTTTTGCAGCGTTTTTTGATTTTCCGAAAAATTTGAAATTTTTTTCTTCTAAATTTCACCTGTCCCATCCCTATCAGGACTAGACTCCCAAGTCTTGACAAGTCACTCGTCCCAAGTCTTGAGAAGTCCTTGTCCCAAGTCTTGAGAAGTGTTTGTCCCAAGTCTTGAGAAGTCACTTGTCCCAAGTCTTGAGAAGTCCTTGTCCCAAGTCTTGAGAAGTTCTTGTCCCAAGTCTTGAGAAGTCACTCGTCCCAAGTCTTGAGAAGTTCTAGTCCCAAGTCTTGAGAAGTCACTTGTCAAGACTTGGGAGAAGAATTTCTCAAGACTTGGGACAAGTGACATCTCAAGACTTGGGACAAGAACTTCTCAAGACTTGGGACGAGTGACTTGTCAAGACTTGGGAAAAGTGACTTCTCAAGACTTGGGACGAGTGACTTCTCTAGACTTGGGACAAGAACTTCTCAAGACTTGGGACAAGTGACTTCTCAAGACTTGGGACAAGAACTTCTCAAGACTTGTGACGAGTGACTTGTCAAGACTTGGGAGTCTAGTCCTGATAGGGATGGGACAGGTGAAATTTAGAAGAAAAAAATTTCAAATTTTGAGAATTTTCAAATTTTTTCGAAATTTTAAAAAAATTAAAAATGGCTGCAAATGGCGTGAAACGCAAAGAAAACTAAGAATTTTCGAAATTTTCGAGAAACATTTTGAATTCAGCAAAGACGGGTGAGGGAAAGCCCTAAACAAGCAGAGAAGACTTAGGACAAGAACATCTCAAGACTTGGGACAAGAACATCTCAAGACTTGGGACAAGAACTTCTCAAGACTTGGGACAAGTGACTTCTCAAGACTTGGGACAAGAACTTCTCAAGACTTGGGACAAGTGACTTCTCAAGACTTGGGACAAGAACTTCTCAAGACTTGGGACAAGAACTTCTCAACACTTGGGACAAGTGTCTTCTCAAGACTTGGGACAAGAACTTCTCAAGACTTGGGACGAGTGACTTCTCAAGATTTGGGACAAGAACTTCTCAAGACTTGGGCAAGAACTTCTCAAGACTTGGGACAAGTGACTTCTCAAGACTTGGGACAAGAACTTCTCATGACTTGGGACGAGTGACTTCTCAAGACTTGGGACGATTGACTTCTCAAGACTTGGGACAAGATACTTCTCAAGACTTGGGACAAGAACTTCTCAAGACTTGGGACAAGGACTTCTCAAGACTTGGGACAAGTGACTTCTCAAGACTTGGGACAAGAACTTCTCAAGACTTGGGACAAGGACTTCTCAAGACGTGGGACGAGTGACTTCTCAAGACTTGGGAGTCTAGACCTGATAGGGTTGGGACAGGTCAAATTTAGAAGAAAAAAATTTCCAATTTTTCGGAAAATCAAAAAACGCTGCAAACCTTCTGAAATGCGCACAAAACCAAAAATTTTCGGAAAATTCGGACAAAAATTAAAAGTTGAAAATTTTCAAAAATTCTTAGTTTTCTGCACTTTTTGGACGATTTGCCACGTTTTTCGATTTTTCCAAATTTTTCAAAAAAATTTAAATTTCTCAAAATTCTCAGAATTTTCAAAATTTTTCGAAATTTTAAAAAAATTAAAAATGGCTGCAAATGGCGTGAAACGCAAAGAAAACTAAGAATTTTCGAAATTTTCGAGAAAAATTTTGAATTCAGCAAAGACGGGTGAGGCAAAGCCCTAAACAAGCAGAGAAGACTTAGGACAAGAACATCTCAAGACTTGGGACAAGAACATCTCAAGACTTGGGACAAGAACTTCTCAAGACATGGGACAAGTGACTTCTCAAGACTTGGGACAAGAACTTCTCAAGACTTGGGACAAGTGACTTCTCAAGACTTGGGACAAGAACTTCTCAAGACTTCGGACAAGAACTTCTCAAGACTTGGGACAAGAACTTCTCAAGACTTGGGACAAGTGACTTTTCAAGACTTGGGACAAGAACTTTTCAAGACTTGGGACGAGTGACTTCTCAAGACTTGGGGCGAGTGACTTCTCAAGACTTGGGACGAGTGACTTCTCAAGACTTGGGACAAGAACTTCTCAAGACTTGGGACAAGGACTTCTCAAGACTTGGGACAAGAACTTCTCAAGACGTGGGACAAGTGACTTCTCAAGACTTGGGACAAGAACTTCTCAAGACTTGTGACGAGTGACTTCTCAAGACTTGGGACGATTGTCTTCTCAAGACTTGGGACAAGTGACTTCTCAAGAATTGGGACAAGAACTTCTCAAGACTTGGGACAAAGACTTCTCAAGACTTGGGACAAGAACTTCTCAAGACTTGGGACAAGTGACATCTCAAGACTTGGGACAAGAACTTCTCAAGACTTGGGACGAGTGACTTCTCAAGACTTGGGACGATTGTCTTGTCAAGACTTGGGACAAGTGACTTCTCAAGACTTGGGACAAGAACTTCTCAAGACTTGGGACAAAGACTTCTCAAGACTTGGGACAAGAACTTCTCAAGACTTGGGACAAGAACTTCTCAAGACTTGGGACGATTGACTTCTCAAGACTTGGGACAAGAACTTCTCATGACTTGGGACGAGTGACTTCTCAAGACTTGGGACAAGTGACTTCTCAAGACTTGGGACAAGAACTTCTCAAGACTTGGGACAAAGACTTCTCAAGACTTGGGACAAGAACTTCTCAAGACTTGGACAAGAACTTCTCAAGACTTGGGACAAGTGACTTCTCAAGACTTGGGACGACTGTCTTGTCAAGACTTGGGACAAGTGACTTCTCAAGACTTGGGACAAGAACGTTTCAAGACTTGGGACAAAGACTTCTCAAGACTTGGGACAAGGGACTTCTCAAGACTTGGGACAAGTGACTTCTCAAGACTTGGGACAAGAACTTCTCAAGACTTGTGACGAGTGACTTCTCAAGACTTGGGACGATTGACTTCTCAAGACTTGGGACAAGTGACTTCTCAAGACTTGGGACAAGAACTTCTCAAGACTTGGGACAAAGACTTCTCAAGACTTGGGACAAGAACTTCTCAAGACTTGGGACAAGAACTTCTCAAGACTTGGGACAAGTGACTTCTCAAGACTTGGGACAAGAACTTCTCATGACTTGGGACGAGTGACTTCTCAAGACTTGGGACGATTGACTTCTCAAGACTTGGGACAAGATACTTCTCAAGACTTGGGACAAGAACTTCTCAAGACTTGGGACAAGGACTTCTCAAGACTTGGGACAAGTGACTTCTCAAGACTTGGGACAAGAACTTCTCAAGACTTGGGACAAGGACTTCTCAAGACGTGGGACGAGTGACTCCTCAAGACTTGGGAGTCTAGTCCTGATAGGGTTGGGACAGGTCAAATTTAGAAGAAAAAAATTTCCAATTTTTCGGAAAATCAAAAAACGCTGCAAACCTTCTGAAATGCGCACAAAACCAAAAATTTTCGGAAAATTCGGACAAAAATTAAAAGTTGAAAATTTTCAAAAATTATTAGTTTTCTGCACTTTTTGGACGATTTGACACGTTTTTCGATTTTTCCAAATTTTTCAAAAAAATTTAAATTTCTCAAAGGGGTACCCCTTTGAGAATTTTCAAAATTTTTCGAAATTTTAAAAAAATTAAAAATGGCTGCAAATGGCGTGAAACGCAAAGAAAACTAAGAATTTTCGAAATTTTCGAGAAAAATTTCGAATTCAGCAAAGACGGGTGAGGCAAAGCCCTAAACAAGCAGAGAAGACTTAGGACAAGAACATCTCAAGACTTGGGACAAGTAACTTCTCAAGACTTGGGACAAGAACTTCTCAAGGCTTGGGACAAGTGACTTCTCAAGACTTGGGACAAGAACTTCTCAAGACTTGGGACAAGAACTTCTCAAGACTTGGGACAAGAACTTCTCAAGACTTGGGACAAGTGACTTCTCAAGACTTGGGACAAGAACTTTTCAAGACTTGGGACGAGTGACTTCTCAAGACTTGGGACGAGTGACTTCTCAAGACTTGGGACGAGTGACTTCTCAAGACTTGGGACAAGTACTTCTCAAGACTTGGGACAAGAACTTCTCAAGACTTGGGACAAGTGACTTCTCAAGACTTGGGACAAGAACTTCTCAAGACTTGTGACGAGTTTCTTCTCAAGACTTGGGACGATTGACTTCTCAAGACTTGGGACAAGTGACTTCTCAAGAATTGGGACAAGAACTTCTCAAGACTTGGGACAAAGACTTCTCAAGACTTGGGACAAGAACTTCTCAAGACTTGGGACATGAACTTCTCAAGACTTGGGACAAGTGACATCTCAAGACTTGGGACAAGAACGTCTCAAGACTTGGGACGAGTGACTTCTCAAGACTTGGGAAGATTGACTTGTCAAGACTTGGGACAAGTGACTTCTCAAGACTTGGGACAAGAACGTTTCAAGACTTGGGACAAAGAATTCTCATGACTTGGGAGAAGGGACTTCTCAAGACTTGGGACAAGTGACTTCTCAAGACTTGGGACAAGAAATTCTCAAGAATTGTGACGAGTGACTTCTCAAGACTTGGGACGATTGACTTCTCAAGACTTGGGACAAGAACTTCTCAAGACTTGGGACAAGTGACATCTCAAGACTTGGGACAAGAACTTCTCAAGACTTGGGACGAGTGACTTCTCAAGACTTGGGACGATTGTCTTGTCAAGACTTGGGACAAGTGACTTCTCAAGACTTGGGACAAGAACTTCTCAAGACTTGGGACAAAGACTTCTCAAGACTTGGGACAAGAACTTCTCAAGACTTGGGACAAGAACTTCTCAAGACTTGGGACGATTGACTTCTCAAGACTTGGGACAAGAACTTCTCATGACTTGGGACGAGTGACTTCTCAAGACTTGGGACAAGTGACTTCTCAAGACTTGGGACAAGAACTTCTCAAGACTTGGGACAAAGACTTCTCAAGACTTGGGACAAGAACTTCTCAAGACTTGGACAAGAACTTCTCAAGACTTGGGACAAGTGACTTCTCAAGACTTGGGACGACTGTCTTGTCAAGACTTGGGACAAGTGACTTCTCAAGACTTGGGACAAGAACGTTTCAAGACTTGGGACAAAGACTTCTCAAGACTTGGGACAAGGGACTTCTCAAGACTTGGGACAAGTGACTTCTCAAGACTTGGGACAAGAACTTCTCAAGACTTGTGACGAGTGACTTCTCAAGACTTGGGACGATTGACTTCTCAAGACTTGGGACAAGTGACTTCTCAAGACTTGGGACAAGAACTTCTCAAGACTTGGGACAAAGACTTCTCAAGACTTGGGACAAGAACTTCTCAAGACTTGGGACAAGAACTTCTCAAGACTTGGGACAAGTGACTTCTCAAGACTTGGGACAAGAACTTCTCATGACTTGGGACGAGTGACTTCTCAAGACTTGGGACGATTGACTTCTCAAGACTTGGGACAAGATACTTCTCAAGACTTGGGACAAGAACTTCTCAAGACTTGGGACAAGGACTTCTCAAGACTTGGGACAAGTGACTTCTCAAGACTTGGGACAAGAACTTCTCAAGACTTGGGACAAGGACTTCTCAAGACGTGGGACGAGTGACTCCTCAAGACTTGGGAGTCTAGTCCTGATAGGGTTGGGACAGGTCAAATTTAGAAGAAAAAAATTTCCAATTTTTCGGAAAATCAAAAAACGCTGCAAACCTTCTGAAATGCGCACAAAACCAAAAATTTTCGGAAAATTCGGACAAAAATTAAAAGTTGAAAATTTTCAAAAATTATTAGTTTTCTGCACTTTTTGGACGATTTGACACGTTTTTCGATTTTTCCAAATTTTTCAAAAAAATTTAAATTTCTCAAAGGGGTACCCCTTTGAGAATTTTCAAAATTTTTCGAAATTTTAAAAAAATTAAAAATGGCTGCAAATGGCGTGAAACGCAAAGAAAACTAAGAATTTTCGAAATTTTCGAGAAAAATTTCGAATTCAGCAAAGACGGGTGAGGCAAAGCCCTAAACAAGCAGAGAAGACTTAGGACAAGAACATCTCAAGACTTGGGACAAGTAACTTCTCAAGACTTGGGACAAGAACTTCTCAAGGCTTGGGACAAGTGACTTCTCAAGACTTGGGACAAGAACTTCTCAAGACTTGGGACAAGAACTTCTCAAGACTTGGGACAAGAACTTCTCAAGACTTGGGACAAGTGACTTCTCAAGACTTGGGACAAGAACTTTTCAAGACTTGGGACGAGTGACTTCTCAAGACTTGGGACGAGTGACTTCTCAAGACTTGGGACGAGTGACTTCTCAAGACTTGGGACAAGTACTTCTCAAGACTTGGGACAAGAACTTCTCAAGACTTGGGACAAGTGACTTCTCAAGACTTGGGACAAGAACTTCTCAAGACTTGTGACGAGTTTCTTCTCAAGACTTGGGACGATTGACTTCTCAAGACTTGGGACAAGTGACTTCTCAAGAATTGGGACAAGAACTTCTCAAGACTTGGGACAAAGACTTCTCAAGACTTGGGACAAGAACTTCTCAAGACTTGGGACATGAACTTCTCAAGACTTGGGACAAGTGACATCTCAAGACTTGGGACAAGAACGTCTCAAGACTTGGGACGAGTGACTTCTCAAGACTTGGGAAGATTGACTTGTCAAGACTTGGGACAAGTGACTTCTCAAGACTTGGGACAAGAACGTTTCAAGACTTGGGACAAAGAATTCTCATGACTTGGGAGAAGGGACTTCTCAAGACTTGGGACAAGTGACTTCTCAAGACTTGGGACAAGAAATTCTCAAGACTTGTGACGAGTGACTTCTCAAGACTTGGGACGATTGACTTCTCAAGACTTGGGACAAGTGACTTCTCAAGACTTGGGACAAGAACTTCTCAAGACTTGGGACAAAGACTTCTCAAGACTTGGGACAAGAACTTCTCAAGACTTGGGACAAGAACTTCTCAAGACTTGGGACAAGTGACTTCTCAAGACTTGGGACAAGATCTTCTCATGACTTGGGACGAGTGACTTCTCAAGACTTGGGACGATTGACTTCTCAAGACTTGGGACAAGATACTTCTCAAGACTTGGGACAAGAACTTCTCAAGACTTGGGACAAGGACTTCTCAAGACTTGGGACAAGTGACTTCTCAAGACTTGGGACAAGAACTTCTCAAGACTTGGGACAAGGACTTCTCAAGACGTGGGAAAATCAAAAAACGCTGCAAACCTTCTGAATTGCGCACAAAACCAAAAATTTTCGGAAAATTCGGAAAAAAATTAAAAGTTGAAAATTTTCAAAAATTCTTAGTTTTCTGCACTTTTTGGACGATTTGCCACGTTTTTCGATTTTTTCAAATTTTTCAAAAAAATTGAAATTTCTCAAAGAATTTTCAAAAATTTTCGAAATTTTAAAAAAATTAAAAATGGCTGCAAATGGCGTGAAACGCAAAGAAAACTAAGAATTTTCGAAATTTTCGAGAAACATTTTGAATTCAGCAAAGACGGGTGACGGAAAGCCCTAAACAAGCAGAGAAGACTTAGGACAAGAACATCTCAAGACTTGGGACAAGAACATCTCAAGACTTGGGACAAGAACTTCTCAAGACTTGGGACAAGTGACTTCTCAAGACTTGGGACGTGTGACTTCTCAAGACTTGGGAGTCTAGTCCTGATAGGGATGGGACAGGTCAAATTTAGAAGAAAAAAATTTCAAATTTTTCGGAAAATCAAAAAACGCTGCAAACCTTCTGAAATGCGCACAAAACCAAAAATTTTCGGAAAATTCGGACAAAAATTAAAAGTTGAAAATTTTCAAAAATTATTAGTTTTCTGCACTTTTTGGACGATTTGCCACGTTTTTCGATTTTTCCAAATTTTTCAAAAAAATTTAAATTTCTCAAAATTCTCAGAATTTTCGAAATTTTAAAAAAATTAAAAATGGCTGCAAATGGCGTGAAACGCAAAGAAAACTAAGAATTTTCGAAATTTTCGAGAAAAATTTTGAATTCAGCAAAGACGGGTGAGGCAAAGCCCTAAACAAGCAGAGAAGACTTAGGACAAGAACATCTCAAGACTTGGGACAAGAACATCT
The DNA here is from genome assembly GCF_977971745.1 of Zootermopsis nevadensis. Taxonomy (NCBI): domain Eukaryota; kingdom Metazoa; phylum Arthropoda; class Insecta; order Blattodea; family Termopsidae; genus Zootermopsis; species Zootermopsis nevadensis. The sequence goes on from NW_028259143.1 coordinate 5,176,051, forward strand.
CAAGACTTGGGACAAGAACTTCTCAAGACATGGGACAAGTGACTTCTCAAGACTTGGGACAAGAACTTCTCAAGACTTGGGACAAGTGACTTCTCAAGACTTGGGACAAGAACTTCTCAAGACTTCGGACAAGAACTTCTCAAGACTTGGGACAAGAACTTCTCAAGACTTGGGACAAGTGACTTTTCAAGACTTGGGACAAGAACTTTTCAAGACTTGGGACGAGTGACTTCTCAAGACTTGGGACGAGTGACTTCTCAAGACTTGGGACGAGTGACTTCTCAAGACTTGGGACAAGAACTTCTCAAGACTTGGGACAAGGACTTCTCAAGACTTGGGACAAGAACTTCTCAAGACGTGGGACAAGTGACTTCTCAAGACTTGGGACAAGAACTTCTCAAGACTTGTGACGAGTGACTTCTCAAGTCTTGGGACGATTGACTTCTCAAGACTTGGGACAAGTGACTTCTCAAGACTTGGGACAAGAACTTCTCAAGACTTGGGACAAGGACTTCTCAAGACGTGGGAAAATCAAAAAACGCTGCAAACCTTCTGAATTGCGCACAAAACCAAAAATTTTCGGAAAATTCGGAAAAAATTAAAAGTTGAAAATTTTCAAAAATTCTTAGTTTTCTGCACTTTTTGGACGATTTGCCACGTTTTTCGATTTTTTCAAATTTTTCAAAAAAATTGAAATTTCTCAAAGAATTTTCAAAATTTTTCGAAATTTTAAAAAAATTAAAAATGGCTGCAAATGGCGTGAAACGCAAAGAAAACTAAGAATTTTCGAAATTTTCGAGAAACATTTTGAATTCAGCAAAGACGGGTGACGGAAAGCCCTAAACAAGCAGAGAAGACTTAGGACAAGAACATCTCAAGACTTGGGACAAAGAACATCTCAAGACTTGGGACAAGAACTTCTCAAGACTTGGGACAAGTGACTTCTCAAGACTTGGGACGAGTGACTTCTCAAGACTTGGGAGTCTAGTCCTGATAGGGATGGGACAGGTCAAATTTAGAAGAAAAAAATTTCAAATTTTTCGGAAAATCAAAAAACGCTGCAAACCTTCTGAAATGCGCACAAAACCAAAAATTTTCGGAAAATTCGGACAAAAATTAAAAGTTGAAAATTTTCAAAAATTATTAGTTTTCTGCACTTTTTGGACGATTTGCCACGTTTTTAGATTTTTCCAAATTTTTCAAAAAAATTTAAATTTCTCAAAGGGGTACCCCTTTGAGAATTTTCAAAAATTTTCGAAATTTTAAAAAAATTAAAAATGGCTGCAAATGGCGTGAAACGCAAAGAAAACTAAGAATTTTCGAAATTTTCGAGAAAAGTTTGAATTCAGCAAAGACGGGTGAGGCAAAGCCCTAAACAAGTAGAGAAGACTTAGGACAAGAACATCTCAAGACTTGGTACAAGAACATCTCAAGACTTGGGACAAGAACTTCTCAAGACTTGGGACAAGTGACTTCTCAAGACTTGGGACAAGAACTTCTCAAGACTTGGGACAAGTGACTTCTCAAGACTTGGGACAAGAACTTCTCAAGACTTGGGACAAGAACTTCTCAAGACTTGGGACAAGAACTTCTCAAGACTTGGGACAAGTGACTTCTCAAGACTTGGGACAAGAACTTTTCAAGACTTGGGACGAGTGACTTCTCAAGACTTGGGACGAGTGACTTCTCAAGACTTGGGACGAGTGATTTCTCAAGACTTGGGACAAGAACTTCTCAAGACTTGGGACAAGGACTTCTCAAGACTTGGGACAAGAACTTCTCAAGACTTGGGACAAGTGACTTCTCAAGACTTGGGACAAGAACTTCTCAAGACTTGTGACGAGTGACTTCTCAAGACTTGGGACAAGAACTTCTCAAGACTTGGGACAAGTGACTTCTCAAGAATTGGGACAAGAACTTCTCAAGACTTGGGACAAAGACTTCTCAAGACTTGGGACAAGAACTTCTCAAGACTTGGGACAAGAACTTCTCAAGACTTGGGACAAGTGACATCTCAAGACTTGGGACAAGAACTTCTCAAGACTTGGGACGAGTGACTTCCCAAGACTTGGGACGATTGTCTTGTCAAGACTTGGGACAAGTGACTTCTCAAGACTTGGGACAAGAACTTCTCAAGACTTGGGACAAAGACTTCTCAAGACTTGGGACAAGAACTTCTCAAGACTTGGGACAAGAACTTCTCAAGACTTGGGACGATTGACTTCTCAAGACTTGGGACAAGAACTTCTCATGACTTGGGACGAGTGACTTCTCAAGACTTGGGACAAGTGACTTCTCAAGACTTGGGACAAGAACTTCTCAAGACTTGGGACAAAGACTTCTCAAGACTTGGGACAAGAACTTCTCAAGACTTGGGACAAGAACTTCTCAAGACTTGGGACAAGTGACTTCTCAAGACTTGGGACGATTGTCTTGTCAAGACTTGGGACAAGTGACTTCTCAAGACTTGGGACAAGAACGTTTCAAGACTTGGGACAAAGACTTCTCAAGACTTGGGACAAGGGACTTCTCAAGACTTGGGACAAGTGACTTCTCAAGACTTGGGACAAGAACTTCTCAAGACTTGTGACGAGTGACTTCTCAAGACTTGGGACGATTGACTTCTCAAGACTTGGGACAAGTGACTTCTCAAGACTTGGGACAAGAACTTCTCAAGACTTGGGACAAAGACTTCTCAAGACTTGGGACAAGAACTTCTCAAGACTTGGGACAAGAACTTCTCAAGACTTGGGACAAGTGACTTCTCAAGACTTGGGACAAGAACTTCTCATGACTTGGGACGAGTGACTTCTCAAGACTTGGGACGATTGACTTCTCAAGACTTGGGACAAGATACTTCTCAAGACTTGGGACAAGAACTTCTCAAGACTTGGGACAAGGACTTCTCAAGACTTGGGACAAGTGACTTCTCAAGACTTGGGACAAGAACTTCTCAAGACTTGGGACAAGGACTTCTCAAGACGTGGGACGAGTGACTCCTCAAGACTTGGGACGATTGACTTGTCAAGACTTGGGACAAGTGCCTTCTCAAGACTTGGGACAAGAACGTTTCAAGACTTGGGATAAAGACTTCTCAAGACTTGGGACAAGAACTTCTCAAGACTTGGGACAAGAACTTCTCAAGACTTGGGACAAGGACTTCTCAAGGCTTGGGACGAGTGACTTCTCAAGACTTGGGAGTCTAGTCCTGATAGGGATGGGACAGGTCAAATTTAGAAGAAAAAAATTTCCAATTTTTCGGAAAATCAAAAAACGCTGCAAACCTTCTGAAATGCGCACAAAACCAAAAATTTTCGGAAAATTCGGACAAAAATTAAAAGTTGAAAATTTTCAAAAATTATTAGTTTTCTGCACTTTTTGGACGATTTGCCACGTTTTTCGATTTTTCCAAATTTTTCAAAAAAATTTAAATTTCTCAAAGGGGTACCCCTTTGAGAATTTTCAAAATTTTTCGAAATTTTAAAAAAATTAAAAATGGCTGCAAATGGCGTGAAACGCAAAGAAAACTAAGAATTTTCGAAATTTTCGAGAAAAATTTCGAATTCAGCAAAGACGGGTGAGGCAAAGCCCTAAACAAGCAGAGAAGACTTAGGACAAGAACATCTCAAGACTTGGGACAAGTAACTTCTCAAGACTTGGGACAAGAACTTCTCAAGGCTTGGGACAAGTGACTTCTCAAGACTTGGGACAAGAACTTCTCAAGACTTGGGACAAGAACTTCTCAAGACTTGGGACAAGAACTTCTCAAGACTTGGGACAAGTGACTTCTCAAGACTTGGGACAAGAACTTTTCAAGACTTGGGACGAGTGACTTCTCAAGACTTGGGACGAGTGACTTCTCAAGACTTGGGACGAGTGACTTCTCAAGACTTGGGACAAGTACTTCTCAAGACTTGGGACAAGAACTTCTCAAGACTTGGGACAAGTGACTTCTCAAGACTTGGGACAAGAACTTCTCAAGACTTGTGACGAGTTTCTTCTCAAGACTTGGGACGATTGACTTCTCAAGACTTGGGACAAGTGACTTCTCAAGAATTGGGACAAGAACTTCTCAAGACTTGGGACAAAGACTTCTCAAGACTTGGGACAAGAACTTCTCAAGACTTGGGACATGAACTTCTCAAGACTTGGGACAAGTGACATCTCAAGACTTGGGACAAGAACGTCTCAAGACTTGGGACGAGTGACTTCTCAAGACTTGGGAAGATTGACTTGTCAAGACTTGGGACAAGTGACTTCTCAAGACTTGGGACAAGAACGTTTCAAGACTTGGGACAAAGACTTCTCATGACTTGGGAGAAGGGACTTCTCAAGACTTGGGACAAGTGACTTCTCAAGACTTGGGACAAGAACTTCTCAAGACTTGTGACGAGTGACTTCTCAAGACTTGGGACGATTGACTTCTCAAGACTTGGGACAAGTGACTTCTCAAGACTTGGGACAAGAACTTCTCAAGACTTGGGACAAAGACTTCTCAAGACTTGGGACAAGAACTTCTCAAGACTTGGGACAAGAACTTCTCAAGACTTGGGACAAGTGACTTCTCAAGACTTGGGACAAGAACTTCTCATGACTTGGGACGAGTGACTTCTCAAGACTTGGGACGATTGACTTCTCAAGACTTGGGACAAGTGACTTCTCAAGAATTGGGACAAGAACTTCTCAAGACTTGGGACAAAGACTTCTCAAGACTTGGGACAAGAACTTCTCAAGACTTGGAACAAGAACTTCTCAAGACTTGGGACAAGTGACATCTCAAGACTTGGGACAAGAACTTCTCAAGACTTGGGACGAGTGACTTCTCAAGACTTGGGACGATTGTCTTGTCAAGACTTGGGACAAGTGACTTCTCAAGACTTGGGACAAGAACGTTTCAAGACTTGGGACAAAGACTTCTCAAGACTTGGGACAAGGGACTTCTCAAGACTTGGGACAAGTGACTTCTCAAGACTTGGGACAAGAACTTCTCAAGACTTGTGACGAGTGACTTCTCAAGACTTGGGACGATTGACTTCTCAAGACTTGGAACAAGTGACTTCTCAAGACTTGGGACAAGAACTTCTCAAGACTTGGGACAAAGACTTCTCAAGACTTGGGACAAGAACTTCTCAAGACTTGGGCAAGAACTTCTCAAGACTTGGGACAAGTGACTTCTCAATACTTGGGACAAGAACTTCTCATGACTTGGGACGAGTGACTTCTCAAGACTTGGGACGATTGACTTCTCAAGACTTGGGACAAGATACTTCTCAAGACTTGGGACAAGAACTTCTCAAGACTTGGGACAAGGACGTCTCAAGACTTGGGACAAGTGACTTCTCAAGACTTGGGACAAGAACTTCTCAAGACTTGGGACAAGGACTTCTCAAGACGTGGGACGAGTGACTTCTCAAGACTTGGGAGTCTAGTCCTGATAGGGTTGGGACAGGTCAAATTTAGAAGAAAAAAATTTCCAATTTTTCGGAAAATCAAAAAACGCTGCAAACCTTCTGAAATGTGCACAAAACCAAAAATTTTCGGAAAATTCGGAAAAAAATTAAAAGTTGAAAATTTTCAAGAATTCTTGGTTTTCTGCACTTTTTGGACGATTTGCCACGTTTTTCGATTTTTTCAAATTTTTCAAAAATTTTCAAAATTTTTCGAAATTTTAAAAAAATTAAAAATGGCTGCAATTGGCGTGAAACGCAAAGAAAACTAAGAATTCTCGAAATTTTCGAGAAACATTTTGAATTCAGCAGAGACGGGTGAGGGAAAGCCCTAAACAAGCAGAGAAGACTTAGGACAAGAACATCTCAAGACTTGGGACAAGAACATCTCAAGACTTGCTACAAGAACTTCTCAAGACTTGGGACAAGTGACTTCTCAAGACTTGGGACAAGAACTTCTCAAGACTTGGGACAAGTGATTTCTCAAGACTTGGGACAAGAACTTCTCAAGACTTGGGACAAGAACTTCTCAAGACTTGGGACAAGTGACTTCTCAAGACTTGGGACAAGAACTTCTCAAGACTTGGGACGAGTGACTTCTCAAGACTTGGGACGAGTGACTTCTCAGGACTTGGGAAAAGTGACTTCTCAAGACTTGGGACAAGAACTTCTCAAGACTTGGGACAAGAACTTCTCAAGACTTGGGACAAGTGACTTCTCAAGAGTTGGGACAAAAACTTCTCAAGACTTGGGACAAAGACTTCTCAAGACTTGGGACAAGAACTTCTCAAGACTTGGGCAAGAACTTCTCAAGACTTGGGACAAGTGACTTCTCAAGACTTGGGACAAGAACTTCTCATGACTTGGGACGAGTGACTTCTCAAGACTTGGGACGATTGACTTCTCAAGACTTGGGACAAGATACTTCTCAAGACTTGGGACAAGAACTTCTCAAGACTTGGGACAAGTACTTCTCAAGACTTGGGACAAGTGACTTCTCAAGACTTGGGACAAGAACTTCTCAAGACTTGGGACAAGGACTTCTCAAGACGTGGGACGAGTGACTTCTCAAGACTTGGGAGTCTAGTCCTGATAGGGATGGGACAGTTCAAATTTAGAAGAAAAAAATTTCCAATTTTTCGGAAAATCAAAAAACGCTGCAAACCTTAGGAAATGCGCACAAAACCAAAAATTTTCGGAAAATTCGGAAAAAAATTAAAAGTTGAAAATTTTCAAAAATTATTAGTTTTCTGCACTTTTTGGACGATTTGCCACGTTTTTCGATTTTTCCAAATCTTTCAAAAAAATTTAAATTTCTCAAAGGGGTACCCCTTTGAGAATTTTCAAAATTTTTCGAAATTTTAGAAAAATTAAAAATGGCTGCAAATGGCGTGAAACGCAAAGAAAACTAAGAATTTTCGAAATTTTCGAGAAAAATTTTGAATTCAGCAAAGACGGGTGAGGCAAAGCCCTAAACAAGCAGAGAAGACTTAGGACAAGAACATCTCAAGACTTGGGACAAGAACATCTCAAGACTTGGGACAAGAACTTCTCAAGACATGGGACAAGTGACTTCTCAAGACTTGGGACAAGAACTTCTCAAGACTTGGGACAAGTGACTTCTCAAGACTTGGGACAAGAACTTCTCAAGACTTCGGACAAGAACTTCTCAAGACTTGGGACAAGAACTTCTCAAGACTTGGGACAAGTGACTTTTCAAGACTTGGAACAAGAACTTTTCAAGACTTGGGACGAGTGACTTCTCAAGACTTGGGGCGAGTGACTTCTCAAGACTTGGGACGAGTGACTTCTCAAGACTTGGGACAAGAACTTCTCAAGACTTGGGACAAGGACTTCTCAAGACTTGGGACAAGAACTTCTCAAGACGTGGGACAAGTGACTTCTCAAGACTTGGGACAAGAACTTCTCAAGACTTGTGACGAGTGACTTCTCAAGACTTGGGACGATTGTCTTCTCAAGACTTGGGACAAGTGACTTCTCAAGAATTGGGACAAGAACTTCTCAAGACTTGGGACAAAGACTTCTCAAGACTTGGGACAAGAACTTCTCAAGACTTGGGACAAGAACTTCTCAAGACTTGGGACAAGTGACATCTCAAGACTTGGGACAAGAACTTCTCAAGACTTGGGACGAGTGACTTCCCAAGACTTGGGACGATTGTCTTGTCAAGACTTGGGACAAGTGACTTCTCAAGACTTGGGACAAGAACTTCTCAAGACTTGGGACAAAGACTTCTCAAGACTTGGGACAAGAACTTCTCAAGACTTGGGACAAGAACTTCTCAAGACTTGGGACGATTGACTTCTCAAGACTTGGGACAAGAACTTCTCATGACTTGGGACGAGTGACTTCTCAAGACTTGGGACAAGTGACTTCTCAAGACTTGGGACAAGAACTTCTCAAGACTTGGGACAAAGACTTCTCAAGACTTGGGACAAGAACTTCTCAAGACTTGGGACAAGAACTTCTCAAGACTTGGGACAAGTGACTTCTCAAGACTTGGGACGATTGTCTTGTCAAGACTTGGGACAAGTGACTTCTCAAGACTTGGGACAAGAACGTTTCAAGACTTGGGACAAAGACTTCTCAAGACTTGGGACAAGGGACTTCTCAAGACTTGGGACAAGTGACTTCTCAAGACTTGGGACAAGAACTTCTCAAGACTTGTGACGAGTGACTTCTCAAGACTTGGGACGATTGACTTCTCAAGACTTGGGACAAGTGACTTCTCAAGACTTGGGACAAGAACTTCTCAAGACTTGGGACAAAGACTTCTCAAGACTTGGGACAAGAACTTCTCAAGACTTGGGACAAGAACTTCTCAAGACTTGGGACAAGTGACTTCTCAAGACTTGGGACAAGAACTTCTCATGACTTGGGACGAGTGACTTCTCAAGACTTGGGACGATTGACTTCTCAAGACTTGGGACAAGATACTTCTCAAGACTTGGGACAAGAACTTCTCAAGACTTGGGACAAGGACTTCTCAAGACTTGGGACAAGTGACTTCTCAAGACTTGGGACAAGAACTTCTCAAGACTTGGGACAAGGACTTCTCAAGACGTGGGACGAGAGACTCCTCAAGACTTGGGAGTCTAGTCCTGATAGGGTTGGGACAGGTCAAATTTAGAAGAAAAAAATTTCCAATTTTTCGGAAAATCAAAAAACGCTGCAAACCTTCTGAAATGCGCACAAAACCAAAAATTTTCGGAAAATTCGGACAAAAATTAAAAGTTGAAAATTTTCAAAAATTATTAGTTTTCTGCACTTTTTGGACGATTTGCCACGTTTTTCGATTTTTCCAAATTTTTCAAAAAAATTTAAATTTCTCAAAGGGGTACCCCTTTGAGAATTTTCAAAATTTTTCGAAATTTTAAAAAAATTAAAAATGGCTGCAAATGGCGTGAAACGCAAAGAAAACTAAGAATTTTCGAAATTTTCGAGAAAAATTTCGAATTCAGCAAAGACGGGTGAGGCAAAGCCCTAAACAAGCAGAGAAGACTTAGGACAAGAACATCTCAAGACTTGGGACAAGTAACTTCTCAAGACTTGGGACAAGAACTTCTCAAGGCTTGGGACAAGTGACTTCTCAAGACTTGGGACAAGAACTTCTCAAGACTTGGGACAAGAACTTCTCAAGACTTGGGACAAGAACTTCTCAAGACTTGGGACAAGTGACTTCTCAAGACTTGGGACAAGAACTTTTCAAGACTTGGGACGAGTGACTTCTCAAGACTTGGGACGAGTGACTTCTCAAGACTTGGGACGAGTGACTTCTCAAGACTTGGGACAAGTACTTCTCAAGACTTGGGACAAGAACTTCTCAAGACTTGGGACAAGTGACTTCTCAAGACTTGGGACAAGAACTTCTCAAGACTTGTGACGAGTTTCTTCTCAAGACGTGGGACGATTGACTTCTCAAGACTTGGGACAAGTGACTTCTCAAGAATTGGGACAAGAACTTCTCAAGACTTGGGACAAAGACTTCTCAAGACTTGGGACAAGAACTTCTCAAGACTTGGGACATGAACTTCTCAAGACTTGGGACAAGTGACATCTCAAGACTTGGGACAAGAACGTCTCAAGACTTGGGACGAGTGACTTCTCAAGACTTGGGAAGATTGACTTGTCAAGACTTGGGACAAGTGACTTCTCAAGACTTGGGACAAGAACGTTTCAAGACTTGGGACAAAGACTTCTCATGACTTGGGAGAAGGGACTTCTCAAGACTTGGGACAAGTGACTTCTCAAGACTTGGGACAAGAACTTCTCAAGACTTGTGACGAGTGACTTCTCAAGACTTGGGACGATTGACTTCTCAAGACTTGGGACAAGTGACTTCTCAAGACTTGGGACAAGAACTTCTCAAGACTTGGGACAAAGACTTCTCAAGACTTGGGACATTAACTTCTCAAGACTTGGGACAAGAACTTCTCAAGACTTGGGACAAGTGACTTCTCAAGACTTGGGACAAGAACTTCTCATGACTTGGGACGAGTGACTTCTCAAGACTTGGGACGATTGACTTCTCAAGACTTGGGACAAGATACTTCTCAAGACTTGGGACAAGAACTTCTCAAGACTTGGGACAAGGACTTCTCAAGACTTGGGACAAGTGACTTCTCAAGACTTGTGACAAGAACTTCTCAAGACTTGGGACAAGGACTTCTCAAGACGTGGGAAAATCAAAAAACGCTGCAAACCTTCTGAATTGCGCACAAAACCAAAAATTTTCGGAAAATTCGGAAAAAATTAAAAGTTGAAAATTTTCAAAAATTATTAGTTTTCTGCACTTTTTGGACGATTTGCCACGTTTTTCGATTTTTTCAAATTTTTCAAAAAAATTGAAATTTCTCAAAGAATTTTCAAAATTTTTCGAAATTTTAAAAAAATTAAAAATGGCTGCAAATGGCGTGAAACGCAAAGAAAACTAAGAATTTTCGAAATTTTCGAGAAACATTTTGAATTCAGCAAAGACGGGTGACGGAAAGCCCTAAACAAGCAGAGAAGACTTAGGACAAGAACATCTCAAGACTTGGGACAAAGAACATCTCAAGACTTGGGACAAGAACTTCTCAAGACTTGGGACAAGTGACTTCTCAAGACTTGGGACGAGTGACTTCTCAAGACTTGGGAGTCTAGTCCTGATAGGGATGGGACAGGTCAAATTTAGAAGAAAAAAATTTCAAATTTTTCGGAAAATCAAAAAACGCTGCAAACCTTCTGAAATGCGCACAAAACCAAAAATTTTCGGAAAATTCGGACAAAAATTAAAAGTTGAAAATTTTCAAAAATTATTAGTTTTCTGCACTTTTTGGACGATTTGCCACGTTTTTAGATTTTTCCAAATTTTTCAAAAAAATTTAAATTTCTCAAAGGGGTACCCCTTTGAGAATTTTCAAAATTTTTCGAAATTTTAAAAAAATTAAAAATGGCTGCAAATGGCGTGAAACGCAAAGAAAACTAAGAATTTTCGAAATTTTCGAGAAAAGTTTGAATTCAGCAAAGACGGGTGAGGCAAAGCCCTAAACAAGCAGAGAAGACTTAGGACAAGAACATCTCAAGACTTGGGACAAGAACATCTCAAGACTTGGGACAAGAACTTCTCAAGACTTGGGACAAGTGACTTCTCAAGACTTGGGACAAGAACTTCTCAAGACTTGGGACAAGTGACTTCTCAAGACTTGGGACAAGAACTTCTCAAGACTTGGGACAAGAACTTCTCAAGACTTGGGACAAGAACTTCTCAAGACTTGGGACAAGAACTTCTCAAGACTTGGGACGAGTGACTTCCCAAGACTTGGGACGAGTGACTTCTCAAGACTTGGGACAAGAACTTCTCAAGACTTAGGACAATGACTTCTCAAGACTTGGGACAAGAACTTCTCAAGACTTGGGACAAGTGACTTCTCATTACTTGGGACAAGAACTTCTCAAGACTTGTGACGATTGACTTCTCAAGACTTGGGACGATTGACTTCTCAAGACTTGGGACAAGTGACTTCTCAAGAATTGGGACAAGAACTTCTCAAGACTTGGGACAAAGACTTCTCAAGACTTGGGACAAGAACTTCTCAAGACTTGGGACAAGAACTTCTCAAGACTTGGGACAAGTGGCATCTCAAGACTTGGGACAAGAACTTCTCAAGACTTGGGACGAGTGACTTCTCAAGACTTGGGACGATTGACTTGTCAAGAATTGGGACAAGTGACTTCTCAAGACTTGGGACAAGAACGTTTCAAGACTTGGGACAAAGACTTCTCAAGACTTGGGACAAGGGACTTCTCAAGACTTGGGACAAGTGACTTCTCAAGACTTGGGACAAGAACTTCTCAAGACTTGTGACGAGTGACTTCTCAAGACTTGGGACGATTGACTTCTCAAGACTTGGGACAAGTGACTTCTCAAGACTTGGGACAAGAACTTCTCAAGACTTGGGACAAGAACTTCTCAAGACTTGGGACAAGAACTTCTCAAGACTTGGGACAAGTGACTTCTCAAGTCTTGGGACAAGAACTTCTCATGACTTGGGACGAGTGACTTCTCAAGACTTGGGACGATTGACTTCTCAAGACTTGGGACAAGATACTTTTCAAGACTTCGGACAAGAACTTCTCAAGACTTGGGACAAGGACTTCTCAAGACTTGGGACAAGTGACTTCTCAAGACTTGGAACAAGAACTTCTCAAGACTTGGGACAAGGACTTCTCAAGACGTGGGACGAGTGACTTCTCAAGACTTGGGAGTCTAGTCCTGATAGGGATGGGACAGGTCAAATTTAGAAGAAAAAAATTTCCAATTTTTCGGAAAATCAAAAAACGCTGCAAACCTTCTGAAATGCGCACAAAACCAAAAGTTTTCGGAAAATTCGGAAAAAAATTAAAACTTGAAAATTTTCAAAAATTCTTAGTTTTCTGCACTTTTTGGACGATTTGCCACGTTTTTCGATTTTTCCAAATTTTTCAAAAAAATTGAAATTTCTCAAAGAGAGAATTTTCAAAATTTTTCGAAATTTTAAATAATTGAAAATGGCTGCAAATGGCGTGAAACGCAAAGAAAACTAAGAATTTTCGAAATTTTCGAGAAACATTTTGAATTCAGCAAAGACGGGTGAGGGAAAGCCCTAAACAAGCAGAGAAGACTTAGGACAAGAACATCTCAAGACTTGGGACAAGAACATCTCAAGACTTGGGACAAGAACTTCTCAAGACTTGGGACAAGTGACTTCTCAAGACTTGGGACAAGAACTTCTCAAGACTTGGGACAAGTGACTTCTCAAGACTTGGGACAAGAACTTCTCAAGACTTGGGACAAGAACTTCTCAAGACTTGGGACAAGTGACTTCTCAAGACTTGGGACAAGAACTTCTCAAGACTTGGGACGAGTGACTTCTCAAGACTTGGGACGAGTGACTTCTCAAGACTTGGGACGAGTGACTTCTCAAGACTTGGGACAAGAACTTCTCAAGACTTGGGACAAGGACTTCTCAAGTCTTGGGACAAGAACTTCTCAAGACTTGGGACAAGTGACTTCTCAAGACTTGGGACAAGAACTTCTCAAGACTTGTGACGAGTGACTTCTCAAGACTTGGGACGATTGACTTCTCAAGACTTGGGACAAGTGACTTCTCAAGAATTGGGACAAGAACTTCTCAAGACTTGGGACAAAGACTTCTCAAGACTTAGGACAAGAACTTCTCAAGACTTGGGACAAGAACTTCTCAAGACTTGGGACAAGTGACATCTCAAGACTTGGGACAAGAACTTCTCAAGACTTGGGACGAGTGACTTCTCAAGACTTGGGACGATTGACTTGTCAAGACTCGGGACAAGTGACTTCTCAAGACTTGGGACAAGAACTTCTCAAGACTTGGGACAAGTGACTTTTCAAGACTTGGGACAAGAACTTCTCAAGACTTGTGACGAGTGACTTCTCAAGACTTGGGACGAGTGACTTCTCAAGACTTGGGAGTCTAGTCCTGATAGGGATGGGACAGGTCAAATTTAGAAGAAAAAAATTTCAAATTTTTCGGAAAATCAAAAAACGCTGCAAACCTTCTGAAATGCGCACAAAACCAAAAGTTTTCGGAAAATTCGGAAAAAAATTAAAACTTGAAAATTTTCAAAAATTATTAGTTTTCTGCACTTTTTGAACGATTTGCCACGTTTTTCGATTTTTCCAAATTTTTCAAAAAAATTTAAATTTCTCAAAGGGGTACCCCTTTGAGAATTTTCAAAATTTTTCGAAATTTTAAAAAAATTAAAAATGGCTGCAAATGGCGTGAAACGCGAAGAAAACTAAGAATTTTCGAAATTTTCGAAAACAATTTTGAATTCAGCAAAGACGGGTGAGGCAAAACACTAAACAAGCAGAGAAGACTTAGGACAAGAACATCTCAAGACTTGGGACAAGAACATCTCAAGACTTGGGACAAGAACTTCTCAAGACTTGGGACAAGTGACTTCTCAAGACTTCGGACAAGAACTTCTCAAGACTTGGGACACATGATTTCTCAAGACTTGGGACAAGAACTTCTCAAGACTTGGGACAAGAACTTCTCAAGACGTGGGACAAGAACTTCTCAAGACTTGGGACAAGTGACTTCTCAAGACTTGGGACAAGAACTACTCAAGACTTGGGACGAGTGACTTCTCAAGACTTGGGACAAGAACTTCTCAAGACTTGGGAAAAGTGACTTCTCAAGACTTGGGACAAGAACTTCTCAAGACTTGGGACAAGAACTTTTCAAGACTTGGGACAAGTGACTTCTCAAGACTTGGGACAAGAACTTCTCAAGACTTGTGACGAGTTACTTCTCAAGACTTGGGACGATTGACTTCTCATGACTTGGGACAAGTGACTTCTCAAGACTTGGGACAAGAACTTCTCAAGACTTGGGACAAAGACTTCTCAAGACTTGGGACAAGAACTTCTCAAGACTTGGGACAAGAACTTCTAAAGACTTGGGACAAGTGACTTCTCAAGACTTGGGACAAGAACTTCTCATGACTTGGGACGAGTGACTTCTCAAGACTTGGGACGATTGACTTCTCAAGACTTGGGACAAGATACTTCTCAAGACTTGGGACAAGAACTTCTCAAGACTTGGGACAAGGACTTCTCAAGACTTGGGACGAGTGACTTCTCAAGACTTGGGACAAGAACTTCTCAAGACTTGGGACAAGGACTTCTCAAGACGTGGGACGAGTGACTTCTCAAGACTTGGGAGTCTAGTCCTGATAGGGATGGGACAGGTCAAATTTAGAAGAAAAAAATTTCCAATTATTCGGAAAATCAAAAAACGCTGCAAACCTTCTGAAATGCGCACAAAACCAAAAATTTTCGGAAAATTCGGACAAAAATTAAAAGTTTAAAATTTCCAAAAATTCTTAGTTTTCTGCACTTTTTGGACGATTTGCCACGTTTTTCGATTTTTCCAAATTTTTCAAAAAAATTGAAATTTCTCAAAGGGGTACCCCTTTGAGAATTTTCAAAATTTTTGGAAATTTTTAAAAAATTAAAAATGGCTGCAAATGGCGTGAAACGCAAAGAAAACTAAGAATTTTCGAAATTTTCGAGAAACATTTTGAATTCAGCAAAGACGGGTGAGGGAAAGCCCTAAACAAGCAGAGAAGACTTAGGACAAGAACATCTCAAGACTTGGGACAAGAACATCTCAAGACTTGGGACAAGAACTTCTCAAGATTTGGGACAAGTGACTTCTCAAGACTTGGGACAAGAACTTCTCAAGACTTGGGACAAGTGACTTCTCAAGACTTGGGACAAGAACATATCAAGACTTGGGACAAGAACTTCTCAAGACTTGGGACAAGTGACTTCTCAAGACTTGGGACAAGAACTTCTCAAGACTTGGGACGAGTGACTTCTCAAGACTTGGGACGAGTGACTTCTCAAGACTTGGGACGAGTGACTTCTCAAGACTTGGGACAAGAACTTCTCAAGACTTGGGACAAGGACTTCTCAAGTCTTGGGACAAGAACTTCTCAAGACTTGGGACAAGTGACTTCTCAAGACTTGGGACAAGAACTTCTCAAGACTTGTGACGAGTGACTTCTCAAGACTTGGGACGATTGACTTCTCAAGACTTGGGACAAGTGACTTCTCAAGAATTGGGACAAGAACTTCTCAAGACTTGGGACAAAGACTTCTCAAGACTTAGGACAAGAACTTCTCAAGACTTGGGACAAGTGACTTCTCAAGACTTGGGACAAGTGACATCTCAAGACTTGGGACAAGAACTTCTCAAGACTTGGGATGAGTGACTTCTCAAGACTTGGGACGATTGAATTGTCAAGACTCGGGACAAGTGACTTCTCAAGACTTGGGACAAGAACTTCTCAAGACTTGGGACAAGTGACTTTTCAAGACTTGGGACAAGAACTTCTCAAGACTTGGGACAAGGACTTCTCAAGACTTGGGACGAGTGACTTCTCAAGACTTCGGAGTCTAGTCCTGATAGGGATGGGACAGGTCAAATTTAGAAGAAAAAAATTTCAAATTTTTCGGAAAATCAAAAAACGCTGCAAACCTTCTGAAATGCGCACAAAACCAAAAGTTTTCGGAAAATTCGGAAAAAAATTAAAACTTGAAAATTTTCAAAAATTATTAGTTTTCTGCACTTTTTGAACGATTTGCCACGTTTTTCGATTTTTCCAAATTTTTCAAAAAAATTTAAATTTCTCAAAGGGGTACCCCTTTGAGAATTTTCAAAATTTTTCGAAATTTTAAAAAAAATAAAAATGGCTGCAAATGGCGTGAAACGCAAAGAAAACTAAGAATTTTCGAAATTTTCGAGAAAAATTTTGAATTCAGCAAAGACGGGTGAGGCAAAGCCCTAAACAAGCAGAGAAGACTTAGGACAAGAACATCTCAAGACTTGGGACAAGAACATCTCAAGACTTGGGACAAGAACTTCTCAAGACTTGGGACAAGTGACTTCTCAAGACTTGGGACAAGAACTTCTCAAGACTTGGGACAAGTGACTTCTCAAGACTTGGGACAAGAACTTCTCAAGACTTGGGACAAGAACTTCTCAAGACTTGGGACAAGAACTTCTCAAGACTTGGGACAAGTGACTTCTCAAGACTTGGGACGAGTGACTTCTCAAGACTTGGGACGAGTGACTTCTCAAGACTTTTGACAAGAACTTCTCAAGACTTGGGACAAGGACTTCTGAAGACTTGGGACAAGAACTTCTCAAGACTTGGGACAAGTGACTTCTCAAGACTTGGGACAAGAACTTCTCAAGACTTGTGACGAGTGACTTCTCAAGACTTGGGACGATTGACTTCTCAAGACTTGGGACAAGTGACTTCTCAAAAATTGGGACAAGAACTTCTCAAGACTTGGGACAAAGACTTCTCAAGACTTGGGACAAGAACTTCTCAAGACTTGGGACAAGAACTTCTCAAGACTTGGGACAAGAACTTCTCAAGACTTGGGACAAGTGACTTCTCAAGACTTGGGACAAGAACTTCTCAAGACTTGGGACAAGTGACTTCTCAAGACTTGGGACAAGAACTTCTCAAGACTTGGGACAAGAACTTCTCAAGACTTGGGACAAGAACTTCTCAAGACTTGTGACAAGTGACTTCTCAAGACTTGGGACAAGAACTTTTCAAGACTTGGGACGAGTGACTTCTCAAGACTTGGGACGAGTGACTTCTCAAGACTTGGGACGAGTGACTTCTCAAGACTTGGGACAAGAACTTCTCAAGACTTGGGACAAGGACTTCTCAAGACTTGGGACAAGAACTTCTCAAGACTTGGGACAAGTGACTTCTCAAGACTTTGGACAAGAACTTCTCAAGACTTGTGACGAGTGACTTCTCAAGACTTGGGACTATTGACTTCTCAAGACTTGGGACAAGTGACTTCTCAAGAATTGGGACAAGAACTTCTCAAGACTTGGGACAAAGACTTCTCAAGACTTGGGACAAGAACTTCTCAAGACTTGGGACAAGAACTTCTCAAGACTTGGGACAAGTGACATCTCAAGACTTGGGACAAGAACTTCTCAAGACTTGGGACGAGTGACTTCTCAAGACTTGGGACGATTGACTTGTCAAGACTTGGGACAAGTGACTTCTCAAGACTTGGGACAAGAACGTTTCAAGACTTGGGACAAAGACTTCTCAAGACTTGGGACAAGGGACTTCTCAAGACTTGGGACAAGTGACTTCTCAAGACTTGGGACAAGAACTTCTCAAGACTTGTGAAGAGTGACTTCTCAAGACTTGGGACGATTGACTTCTCAAGACTTGGGACAAGTGACTTCTCAAGACTTGGGACAAGAACTTCGCAAGACTTGGGACAAAGACTTCTCAAGACTTGGGACAAGAACTTCTCAAGACTTGGGACAAGAACTTCTCAAGACTTGGGACAAGTGACTTCTCAAGACTTGGGACAAGAACTTCTCATGACTTGGGACGAGTGACTTCTCAAGACTTGGGACGATTGACTTCTCAAGACTTGGGACAAGATACTTCTCAAGACTTGGGACAAGAACTTCTCAAGACTTGGGACAAGGACTTCTCAAGACTTGGGACAAGTGACTTCTCAAGACTTGGGACAAGAACTTCTCAAGACTTGGGACAAGGACTTCTCAAGACTTGGGACGAGTGACTTCTCAAGACTTGGGAGTCTAGTCCTGATAGGGATAGGACAGGTCAAATTTAGAAGAAAAAAATTTCAAATTTTTCGGAAAATCAAAAAACGCTGCAAACCTTCTGAAATGCGCACAAAACCAAAAATTTTCGGAAAATTCGGAAAAAAATTAAAAGTTGAAAATTTTCAGAAATTGTTAGTTTTCTGTACTTTTTGGACGATTTGCCACGTTTTTCGATTTTTCCAAATTTTTCAAAAAAATTGAAATTTCTCAAAGGGATACCCCTTTGAGAATTTTCAAAATTTTTCCAAATTTTAAAAAAATTAAAAATGGCTGCAAATGGCGTGAAACGCGAAGAAAACTAAGAATTTTCGAAATTTTCGAGAAAAATTTTGAATTCAGCAAAGACGGGTGAGGCAAAGCCCTAAAAAAGCAGAGAAGACTTAGGACAAGAACATCTCAAGACTTGGGACAAGAACATCTCAAGACTTGGGACAAGAACTTCTCAAGACTTGGGACAAGTGACTTCTCAAGACTTGGGACAAGAACTTCTCAAGACTTGGGACAAGTGACTTCTCAAGACTTGGGACAAGAACTTCTCAAGACTTGGGACAAGAACTTCTCAAGACTTGGGACAAGTGACTTCTCAAGACTTGGGGCAAGAACTTCTCAAGACTTGGGACGAGTGACTTCTCAAGACTTGGGACGAGTGACTTCTCAAGACTTGGGACGAGTGACTTCTCAAGACTTGGGACAAGAACTTCTCAAGACTTGGGACAAGAACTTCTCAAGTCTTGGGACAAGAACTTCTCAAGACTTGGGACAAGTGACTTCTCAAGACTTGGGACAAGAACTTCTCAAGACTTGTGACGAGTGACTTCTCAAGACTTGGGACGATTGACTTCTCAAGACTTGGGACAAGTGACTTCTCAAGAATTGGGACAAGAACTTCTCAAGACTTGGGACAAAGACTTCTCAAGACTTGGGACAAGAACTTCTCAAGACTTGGGACAAGAACTTCTCAAGACTTGGGACAAGTGACATCTCAAGACTTGGGACAAGAACTTCTCAAGACTTGGGACGAGTGACTTCTCAAGACTTGGGACGAGTGACTTCTCAAGACTTTTGACAAGAACTTCTCAAGACTTGGGACAAGGACTTCTGAAGACTTGGGACAAGAACTTCTCAAGACTTGGGACAAGTGACTTCTCAAGACTTGGGACAAGAACTTCTCAAGACTTGTGACGAGTGACTTCTCAAGACTTGGGACGATTGACTTCTCAAGACTTGGGAAAAGTGACTTCTCAAAAATTGGGACAATAACTTCTCAAGACTTGGGACAAAGACTTCTCAAGACTTGGGACAAGAACTTCTCAAGACTTGGGACAAGAACTTCTCAAGACTTGGGACAAGAACTTCTCAAGACTTGGGACAAGAACTTCTCAAGACTTGGGACAAGAACTTCTCAAGACTTGGGACAAGAACTTCTCAAGACTTGGGACAAGTGACTTCTCAAGACTTGGGACAAGAACTTCTCAAGACTTGGGACAAGTGACTTCTCAAGACTTGGGACAAGAACTTCTCAAGACTTGGGACAAGAACTTCTCAAGACTTGGGACAAGAACTTCTCAAGACTTGTGACAAGTGACTTCTCAAGACTTGGGACAAGAACTTTTCAAGACTTGGGACGAGTGACTTCTCAAGACTTGGGACGAGTGACTTCTCAAGACTTGGGACGAGTGACTTCTCAAGACTTGGGACAAGAACTTCTCAAGACTTGGGACAAGGACTTCTCAAGACTTGGGACAAGAAATTCTCAAGACTTGGGACAAGTGACTTCTCAAGACTTTGGACAAGAACTTCTCAAGACTTGTGACGAGTGACTTCTCAAGACTTGGGACTATTGACTTCTCAAGACTTGGGACAAGTGACTTCTCAAGAATTGGGACAAGAACTTCTCAAGACTTGGGACAAAGACTTCTCAAGACTTGGGACAAGAACTTCTCAAGACTTGGGACAAGAACTTCTCAAGACTTGGGACAAGTGACATCTCAAGACTTGGGACAAGAACTTCTCAAGACTTGGGACGAGTGACTTCTCAAGACTTGGGACGATTGACTTGTCAAGACTTGGGACAAGTGACTTCTCAAGACTTGGGACAAGAACGTTTCAAGACTTGGGACAAAGACTTCTCAAGACTTGGGACAAGGGACTTCTCAAGACTTGGGACAAGTGACTTCTCAAGACTTGGGACAAGAACTTCTCAAGACTTGTGAAGAGTGACTTCTCAAGACTTGGGACGATTGACTTCTCAAGACTTGGGACAAGTGACTTCTCAAGACTTGGGACAAGAACTTCGCAAGACTTGGGACAAAGACTTCTCAAGACTTGGGACAAGAACTTCTCAAGACTTGGGACAAGAACTTCTCAAGACTTGGGACAAGTGACTTCTCAAGACTTGGGACAAGAACTTCTCATGACTTGGGACGAGTGACTTCTCAAGACTTGGGACGATTGACTTCTCAAGACTTGGGACAAGATACTTCTCAAGACTTGGGACAAGAACTTCTCAAGACTTGGGACAAGGACTTCTCAAGACTTGGGACAAGTGACTTCTCAAGACTTGGGACAAGAACTTCTCAAGACTTGGGACAAGGACTTCTCAAGACTTGGGACGAGTGACTTCTCAAGACTTGGGAGTCTAGTCCTGATATGGATAGGACAGGTCAAATTTAGAAGAAAAAAATTTCAAATTTTTCGGAAAATCAAAAAACGCTGCAAACCTTCTGAAATGCGCACAAAACCAAAAATTTTCGGAAAATTCGGAAAAAAATTAAAACTTGAAAATTTTCAGAAATTGTTAGTTTTCTGTACTTTTTGGACGATTTGCCACGTTTTTCGATTTTTCCAAATTTTTCAAAAAAATTGAAATTTCTCAAAGGGGTACCCCTTTGAGAATTTTCAAAATTTTTCCAAATTTTAAAAAAATTAAAAATGGCTGCAAATGGCGTGAAACGCGAAGAAAACTAAGAATTTTCGAAATTTTCGAGAAAAATTTTGAATTCAGCAAAGACGGGTGAGGCAAAGCCCTAAAAAAGCAGAGAAGACTTAGGACAAGAACATCTCAAGACTTGGGACAAGAACATCTCAAGACTTGGGACAAGAACTTCTCAAGACTTGGGACAAGTGACTTCTCAAGACTTGGGACAAGAACTTCTCAAGACTTGGGACAAGTGACTTCTCAAGACTTGGGACAAGAACTTCTCAAGACTTGGGACAAGAACTTCTCAAGACTTGGGACAAGTGACTTCTCAAGACTTGGGGCAAGAACTTCTCAAGACTTGGGACGAGTGACTTCTCAAGACTTGGGACGAGTGACTTCTCAAGACTTGGGACGAGTGACTTCTCAAGACTTGGGACAAGAACTTCTCAAGACTTGGGACAAGAACTTCTCAAGTCTTGGGACAAGAACTTCTCAAGACTTGGGACAAGTGACTTCTCAAGACTTGGGACAAAAACTTCTCAAGACTTGTGACGAGTGACTTCTCAAGACTTGGGACGAGTGACTTTTCAAGACTTGGGACAAGAACTTCTCAAGACTTGGGACAAGGACTTCTCAAGACTTGGGACGAGTGACTTCTCAAGACTTGGGAGTCTAGTCCTGATAGGGATGGGACAGGTCAAATTTAGAAGAAAAATTTTTCCAATTTTTCGGAAAATCAAAAAACGCTGCAAACCTTCTGAAATGCGCACAAAACCAAAAATTTTCGGAAAATTCGGACAAAAATTAAAAGTTGAACATTTTCAAAAATTCTTAGTTTTCTGCACTTTTTGGACGATTTGCCACGTTTTTCGATTTTTCCAAATTTTTCAAAAAAATTTAAATTTCTCAAAGGGGTACCCCTTTGAGAATTTTCAAAATTTTTCGAAATTTTTAAAAAATTAAAAATGGCTGCAAATGGCGTGAAACGCAAAGAAAACTAAGAATTTTCGAAATTTTCGAGAAAAATTTTGAATTCAGCAAAGACGGGTGAGGCAAAGCCCTAAACAAGCAGAGAAGACTTAGGACAAGAACATCTCAAGACTTGGGACAAGAACATCTCAAGACTTGGGACAAGAACTTCTCAAGACTTGGGACAAGTGACTTCTCAAGACTTGGGACAAGAACTTCTCAAGACTTGGGACAAAGACTTCTCAAGACTTGGGACAAGAACTTCTCAAGACTTGGGACAAGAACTTCTCAAGACTTGGGACAAGTGACATCTCAAGACTTGGGACAAGAACTTCTCAAGACTTGGGACGAGTGACTTCTCAAGACTTGGGACGATTGACTTGTCAAGACTTGGGACAAGTGACTTCTCAAGACTTGGAACAAGAACGTTTCAAGACTTGGGACAAAGACTTCTCAAGACTTGGGACAAGGGACTTCTCAAGACTTGGGACAAGTGACTTCTCAAGACTTGGGACAAGAACTTCTCAAGACTTGGGACAAGGACTTCTCAAGACTTGGGACAAGTGACATCTCAAGACTTGGGACAAGAACTTCTCAAGACTTGGGACAAGAACTTCTCAAGACTTGGGACAAGTGACATCTCAAGACTTGGCACAAGAACTTCTCAAGACTTGGGACAAGAACTTCTCAAGACTTGGGACAAGTGACTTCTCAAGACTTGGGACAAGAACTTCTCAAGACTTGGGACAAAGACTTCTCAAGACTTGGGACAAGAACTTATCAAGACTTGGGACAAGAACTTCTCAAGACTTGGGACAAGTGACTTCTCAAGACTTGGGACAAGAACTTCTCATGACTTGGGACGAGTGACTTCTCAAGACTTGGGACGATTGACTTCTCAAGACTTGGGACAAGATACTTCTCAAGACTTGGGACAAGAACTTCTCAAGACTTGGGACAAGGACTTCTCAAGACTTGGGACAAGTGACTTCTCAAGACTTGGGACAAGAACTTCTCAAGACTTGGGACAAGGACTTCTCAAGACGTGGGACGAGTGACTTCTCAAGACTTGGGAGTCTAGTCCTGATAGGGATGGGACAGGTCAAATTTAGAAGAAAAAAATTTCCAATTTTTCGGAAAATCAAAAAACGCTGCAAACGTTCTGAAATGCGCACAAAACTAAAAATTTTCGGAAAATTCGGACAAAAATTAAAAGTTGAAAATTTTCAAAAATTCTTAGTTTTATGCACTTTTTGGACGATTTGCCACGTTTTTCGATTTTTCCAAATTTTTCAAAAAAATTTAAATTTCTCAAAGGGGTACCCCTTTGAGAATTTTCAAAATTTTTCGAAATTTTAAAAAAATTAAAAATGGCTGCAAATGGCGTGAAACGCAAAGAAAACTAAGAATTTTCGAAATTTTCGAGAAAAATTTTGAATTCAGCAAAGACGGGTGAGGCAAAGCCCTAAACAAGCAGAGAAGACTTAGGACAAGAACATCTCAAGACTTGGGACAAGAACATCTCAAGACTTTGGATAAGAACTTCTCAAGACTTGGGACAAGTTACTTCTCAAGACTTGGGACAAGAACTTCTCAAGACTTGGGACAAGTGACTTCTCAAGACTTGGGACAAGAACTTCTCAAGACTTGGGACAAGAACTTCTCAAGACTTGGGACAAGAACTTCTCAAGACTTGGGACAAGAACTTCTCAAGACTTGGGACAAGTGACTTCTCAAGACTTGGGACAAGAACTTCTCAAGACTTGTGACGAGTGACTTCTCAAGACTTGGGACGATTGACTTCTCAAGACTTGGGACAAGTGACTTCTCAAGAATTGGGACAATAACTTCTCAAGACTTGGGACAAAGACTTCTCAAGACTTGGGACAAGAACTTCTCAAGACTTGGGACAAGAACTTCTCAAGACTTGGGACAAGTGACATCTCAAGACTTGGCACAAGAACTTCTCAAGACTTGGGACGAGTGACTTCTCAAGACTTGGGACGATTAACTTGTCAAGACTTGGGACAAGTGCCTTCTCAAGACTTGGGACAAGAACGTTTCAAGACTTGGGATAAAGACTTCTCAAGACTTGGGACAAGAACTTCTCAAGACTTGGGACAAGAACTTCTCAAGACTTGGGACAAGGACTTCTCAAGGCTTGGGACGAGTGACTTCTCAAGACTTGGGAGTCTAGTCCTGATAGGGATGGGACAGGTCAAATTTAGAAGAAAAAAATTTCCAATTTTTCGGAAAATCAAAAAACGCTGCAAACCTTCTGAAATGCGCACAAAACCAAAAATTTTCGGAAAATTCGGACAAAAATTAAAAGTTGAACATTTTCAAAAATTCTTAGTTTTCTGCACTTTTTGGACGATTTGCCACGTTTTTCGATTTTTCCAAATTTTTCAAAAAAATTTAAATTTCTCAAAGGGGTACCCCTTTGAGAATTTTCAAAATTTTTCGAAATTTTTAAAAAATTAAAAATGGCTGCAAATGGCGTGAAACGCAAAGAAAACTAAGAATTTTCGAAATTTTCGAGAAAAATTTTGAATTCAGCAAAGACGGGTGAGGCAAAGCCCTAAACAAGCAGAGAAGACTTAGGACAAGAACATCTCAAGACTTGGGACAAGAACTTCTCAAGACATGGGACAAGTGACTTCTCAAGACTTGGGACAAGAACTTCTCAAGACTTGGGACAAGTGACTTCTCAAGACTTGGGACAAGAACTTCTCAAGACTTGGGACAAGAACTTCTCAAGACTTGGGACAAGAACTTCTCAAGACTTGGGACAAGTGACTTCTCAAGACTTGGGACAAGAACTTTTCAAGACTTGTGACGAGTGACTTCTCAAGACTTGGTACGAGTGACTTCTCAAGACTTGGGACGAGTGACTTCTCAAGACTTGGGACAAGAACTTCTCAATACTTGGGACAAGGACTTCTCAAGACTTGGGACAAGAACTTCTCAAGACTTGGGACAAGTGACTTCTCAAGACTTGGGACAAGAACTTCTCAAGACATGTGACGAGTGACTTCTCAAGACTTGGGACGATTGACTTCTCAAGACTTGGGACAAGTGACTTCTCAAGAATTGGGACAAGAACTTCTCAAGACTTGGGACAAGTGACTTCTCAAGACTTGGGAAAAGAACTTCTCAAGACTTGGGACGAGTGAATTCTCAAGACTTGGGACGAGTGACTTCTCAAGACTCGGGACAAGTGACTTCTCAAGACTTGGGACAAGAACTTCTCAAGACTTGGGACAAGAACTTCTCAAGACTTGGGACAAGTGACTTCTCAAGACTTGGGACAAGAACTTCTCAAGACTTGTGACGAGTTACTTCTCAAGACTTGGGACGATTGACTTCTCAAGACTTGGGACAAGTGACTTCTCAAGACTTGGGACAAGAACTTCTCAAGACTTGGGACAAAGACTTCTCAAGACTTGGGACAAGAACTTATCAAGACTTGGGACAAGAACTTCTCAAGACTTGGGACAAGTGACTTCTCAAGACTTGGGACAAGAACTTCTCATGACTTGGGACGAGTGACTTCTCAAGACTTGGGACGATTGACTTCTCAAGACTTGGGACAAGATACTTCTCAAGACTTGGGACAAGAACTTCTCAAGACTTGGGACAAGGACTTCTCAAGACTTGGGACAAGTGACTTCTCAAGACTTGGGACAAGAACTTCTCAAGACTTGGGACAAGGACTTGTCAAGACGTGGGACGAGTGACTTCTCAAGACTTGGGAGTCTAGTCCTGATAGGGATGGGACAGGTCAAATTTAGAAGAAAAAAATTTCCAATTTTTCGGAAAATCAAAAAACGCTGCAAACCTTCTGAAATGCGCACAAAACTAAAAATTTTCGGAAAATTCGGACAAAAATTAAAAGTTGAAAATTTTCAAAAATTCTTAGTTTTCTGCACTTTTTGGACGATTTGCCACGTTTTTCGATTTTTCCAAATTTTTCAAAAAAATTTAAATTTCTCAAAGGGGTACCCCTTTGAGAATTTTCAAAATTTTTCGAAATTTTAAAAAAATTAAAAATGGCTGCAAATGGCGTGAAACGCAAAGAAAACTAAGAATTTTCGAAATTTTCGAGAAAAATTTTGAATTCAGCAAAGACGGGTGAGGCAAAGCCCTAAACAAGCAGAGAAGACTTAGGACAAGAACATCTCAAGACTTGGGACAAGAACATCTCAAGACTTGGGACAAGAACTTCTCAAGACTTGGGACAAGTGACTTCTCAAGACTTGGGACAAGAACTTCTCAAGACTTGGGACAAGTGACTTCTCAAGACTTGGGACAAGAACTTCTCAAGACTTGGGACAAGATCTTCTCAAGACTTGGGACAAGAACTTCTCAAGACTTGGGACAAGTGACTTCTCAAGACTTGGGACAAGAACTTTTCAAGACTTGTGACGAGTGACTTCTCAAGACTTGGTACGATTGACTTCTCAAGACTTGGGACGAGTGACTTCTCAAGACTTGGGACAAGAACTTCTCAAGACTTGGGACAAGGACTTCTCAAGACTTGGGACAAGAACTTCTCAAGACTTGGGACAAGTGACTTCTCAAGACTTGGGACAAGAACTTCTCAAGACTTGTGACGAGTGACTTCTCAAGACTTGGGACGATTGACTTCTCAAGACTTGGGACAAGTGACTTCTCAAGAATTGGGACAAGAACTTCTCAAGACTTGGGACAAAGACTTCTCAAGATTTGGGACAAGAACTTCTCAAGACTTGGGACAAGAACTTCTCAAGACTTGGGACAAGTGACATCTCAAGACTTGGGACGATTGACTTGTCAAGACTTGGGACAAGTGACTTCTCAAGACTTGGGACAAGAACGTTTCAAGACTTGGGATAAAGACTTCTCAAGACTTGGGACAAGGGATTTCTCAAGACTTGGGACAAGAACTTCTCAAGACTTGGGACAAGGACTTCTCAAGACTTGGGACGAGTGACTTCTCAAGACTTGGGAGTCTAGTCCTGATAGGGATAGGACAGGTCAAATTTAGAAGAAAAAAATTTCAAATTTTTCGGAAAATCAACAAACGCTGCAAACCTTCTGAAATGCGCACAAAACCAAAAATTTTCGGAAAATTCGGAAAAAATTAAAAGTTGAAAATTTTCAGAAATTCTTAGTTTTCTGTACTTTTAGGACGATTTGCCACGTTTTTCGATTTTTCCAAATTTTTCAAAAAAATTGAAATTTCTCAAAGGGGTACCCCTTTGAGAATTTTCAAAATATTTCCAAATTTTAAAAAAATTAAAAATGGCTGCAAATGGCGTGAAACGCGAAGAAAACTCAGAATTTTCGAAACTTTCGAGAAAAATTTTGAATTCAGCAAAGACGGGTGAGGCAAAGCCCTAAAAAAGCAGAGAAGACTTAGGACAAGAACATCTCAAGACTTGGGACAAGAACATCTCAAGACTTGGGACAAGAACTTCTCAAGACTTGGGACAAGTGACTTCTCAAGACTTGGGACAAGAACTTCTCAAGACTTGGGACAAGTGACTTCTCAAGACTTGGGACAAGAACTTCTCAAGACTTGGGACAAGAACTTCTCAAGACTTGGGACAAGTGACTTCTCAAGTCTTGGGGCAAGAACTTCTCAAGACTTGGGACGAGTGACTTCTCAAGACTTGGGAAAAGAACTTCTCAAGACTTGGGACAGGGACTTCTCAAGTCTTGGGACAAGAACTTCTCAAGACTTGGGACAAGTGACTTCTCAAGACTTGGGATAAGAACTTCTCAAGACTTGTGACGAGTGACTTCTCAAGACTTGGGACGATTGACTTCTCAAGACTTGGGACAAGTGACTTCTCAAGAATTGGGACAAGAACTTCTCAAGACTTGGGACAAAGACTTCTCAAGACTTGGGACAAGAACTTCTCAAGACTTGGGACAAGAACTTCTCAAGACTTGGGACAAGTGACATCTCAAGACTTGGGACAAGAACTTCTCAAGACTTGGGACAAGTGACTTCTCAAGACTTGGGACGATTGACTTGTCAAGACTCGGGACAAGTGACTTCTCAAGATTTGGGACAAGAACTTCTCAAGACTTGGGACAAGTGACTTTTCAAGACTTGGGACAAGAACTTCTCAAGACTTGGGACAAGGACTTCTCAAGACTTGGGACGAGTGACTTCTCAAGACTTGGGAGTCTAGTCCTGATAGGGATGGGACAGGTCAAATTTAGTAGAAAGAAATTTCAAATTTTTCGGAAAATCAAAAAACGCTGCAAACCTTCTGAAATGCGCACAAAACCAAAAATTTTCGGAAAATTCAGAAAAAAATTAAAACTTGAAAATTTTCAAAAATTCTTAGTTTTCTGCACTTTTTGAACGATTTGCCACGTTTTTCGATTTTTCCAAATTTTTCAAAAAAATTTAAATTTAAATTGAGAATTTTCAAAAATTTTCGAAATTTTAAAAAAAATAAAAATGGCTGCAAATGGCGTGAAACGCGAAGAAAACTAAGAATTTTCGAAATTTTCGAAAACAATTTTGAATTCAGCAAAGACGGGTGAGGCAAAACCCTAAACAAGCAGAGAAGACTTAGGACAAGAACATCTCAAGACTTGGGACAAGAACATCTCAAGACTTGGGACAAGAACTTCTCAAGATTTGGGACAAGTGACTTCTCAAGACTTGGGACAAGAACTTCTCAAGACTTGGGACAAGTGACTTCTCAAGACTTGGGACAAGAACTTCTCAAGACGTGGGACAAGAACTTCTCAAGACTTGGGACAAGTGACTTCTCAAGACTTGGGACAAGAACTTCTCAAGACTTGGGACGAGTGACTTCTCAAGACTTGGGACAAGTGACTTCTCAAGACTTGGGACAAGAACTTCTCAAGACTTGGGACAAGAACTTCTCAAGACTTGGGACAAGTGACTTCTCAAGACTTGGGACAAGAACTTCTCAAGACTTGTGACGAGTTACTTCTCAAGACTTGGGACGATTGACTTCTCAAGACTTGGGACAAGTGACTTCTCAAGACTTGGGACAAGGACTTCTCAAGACTTGGGACAAAGACTTCTCAAGACTTGGGGCAAGAACTTCTCATGACTTGGGACGAGTGACTTCTCAAGACTTGGGACGAGTGACTTCTCAAGACTTGGGACGAGTGACTTCTCAAGACTTGGGAAAAGAACTTCTCAAGACTTGGGACAGGGACTTCTCAAGTCTTGGGACAAGAACTTCTCAAGACTTGGGACAAGAACTTTTCAAGACTTGGGACAAAGACTTCTCAAGACTTGGGACAAGTGACTTCTCAAGACTTGGGTCAAGAACTTCTCAAGACTTGGGACAAGGACTTCTCAAGACTTGGGACGAGTGACTTCTCAAGACTTGGGAGTCTAGTCCTGATAGGGATGGGACAGGTCAAATTTAGAAGAAAAAAATTTTAAATTTTTCGGAAAATCAAAAAACGCTGTAAACCTTCTGAAATGCGCACAAAACCAAAAATTTTCGGAAAATTCGGACAAAAATTAAAAGTTGAACATTTTCAAAAATTCTTAGTTTTCTGCACTTTTTGGACGATTTGCCACGTTTTTCGATTTTTCCAAATTTTTCAAAAAAATTTAAATTTCTCAAAGGGGTACCCCTTTGAGAATTTTCAAAATTTTTCGAAATTTTTAAAAAATTAAAAATGGCTGCAAATGGCGTGAAACGCAAAGAAAACTAAGAATTTTCGAAATTTTCGAGAAAAATTTTGAATTAAGCAAAGACGGGTGAGGCAAAGCCCTAAACAAGCAGAGAAGACTTAGGACAAGAACATCTCAAGACTTGGGACAAGAACTTCTCAAGACATGGGACAAGTGACTTCTCAAGACTTGGGACAAGAACTTCTCAAGACTTGGGACAAGTGACTTCTCAAGACTTGGGACAAGAACTTCTCAAGACTTGGGACAAGAACTTCTCAAGACTTGGGACAAGAACTTCTCAAGACTTGGGACAAGTGACTTCTCAAGACTTGGGACAAGAACTTTTCAAGACTTGTGAGGAGTGACTTCTCAAGACTTGGTACGAGTGACTTCTCAAGACTTGGGACGAGTGACTTCTCAAGACTTGGGACAAGAACTTCTCAATACTTGGGACAAGGACTTCTCAAGACTTGGGACAAGAACTTCTCAAGACTTGGGACAAGTGACTTCTCAAGACTTGGGACAAGAACTTCTCAAGACATGTGACGAGTGACTTCTCAAGACTTGGGACGATTGACTTCTCAAGACTTGGGACAAGTGACTTCTCAAGAATTGGGACAAGAACTTCTCAAGACTTGGGACAAGTGACTTCTCAAGACTTGGGAAAAGAACTTCTCAAGACTTGGGACGAGTGAATTCTCAAGACTTGGGACGAGTGACTTCTCAAGACTCGGGACAAGTGACTTCTCAAGACTTGGGACAAGAACTTCTCAAGACTTGGGACAAGAACTTCTCAAGACTTGGGACAAGTGACTTCTCAAGACTTGGGACAAGAACTTCTCAAGACTTGTGACGAGTTACTTCTCAAGACTTGGGACGATTGACTTCTCAAGACTTGGGACAAGTGACTTCTCAAGACTTGGGACAAGAACTTCTCAAGACTTGGGACAAAGACTTCTCAAGACTTGGGACAAGAACTTATCAAGACTTGGGACAAGAACTTCTCAAGACTTGGGACAAGTGACTTCTCAAGACTTGGGACAAGAACTTCTCATGACTTGGGACGAGTGACTTCTCAAGACTTGGGACGATTGACTTCTCAAGACTTGGGACAAGATACTTCTCAAGACTTGGGACAAGAACTTCTCAAGACTTGGGACAAGGACTTCTCAAGACTTGGGACAAGTGACTTCTCAAGACTTGGGACAAGAACTTCTCAAGACTTGGGACAAGGACTTGTCAAGACGTGGGACGAGTGACTTCTCAAGACTTGGGAGTCTAGTCCTGATAGGGATGGGACAGGTCAAATTTAGAAGAAAAAAATTTCCAATTTTTCGGAAAATCAAAAAACGCTGCAAACCTTCTGAAATGCGCACAAAACTAAAAATTTTCGGAAAATTCGGACAAAAATTAAAAGTTGAAAATTTTCAAAAATTCTTAGTTTTCTGCACTTTTTGGACGATTTGCCACGTTTTTCGATTTTTCCAAATTTTTCAAAAAAATTTAAATTTCTCAAAGGGGTACCCCTTTGAGAATTTTCAAAATTTTTCGAAATTTTAAAAAAATTAAAAATGGCTGCAAATGGCGTGAAACGCAAAGAAAACTAAGAATTTTCGAAATTTTCGAGAAAAATTTTGAATTCAGCAAAGACGGGTGAGGCAAAGCCCTAAACAAGCAGAGAAGACTTAGGACAAGAACATCTCAAGACTTGGGACAAGAACATCTCAAGACTTGGGACAAGAACTTCTCAAGACTTGGGACAAGTGACTTCTCAAGACTTGGGACAAGAACTTCTCAAGACTTGGGACAAGTGACTTCTCAAGACTTGGGACAAGAACTTCTCAAGACTTGGGACAAGATCTTCTCAAGACTTGGGACAAGAACTTCTCAAGACTTGGGACAAGTGACTTCTCAAGACTTGGGACAAGAACTTTTCAAGACTTGTGACGAGTGACTTCTCAAGACTTGGTACGAGTGACTTCTCAAGACTTGGGACGAGTGACTTCTCAAGACTTGGGACAAGAACTTCTCAAGACTTGGGACAAGGACTTCTCAAGACTTGGGACAAGAACTTCTCAAGACTTGGGACAAGTGACTTCTCAAGACTTGGGACAAGAACTTCTCAAGACTTGTGACGAGTGACTTCTCAAGACTTGGGACGATTGACTTCTCAAGACTTGGGACAAGTGACTTCTCAAGAATTGGGACAAGAACTTCTCAAGACTTGGGACAAAGACTTCTCAAGATTTGGGACAAGAACTTCTCAAGACTTGGGACAAGAACTTCTCAAGACTTGGGACAAGTGACATCTCAAGACTTGGGACGATTGACTTGTCAAGACTTGGGACAAGTGACTTCTCAAGACTTGGGACAAGAACGTTTCAAGACTTGGGATAAAGACTTCTCAAGACTTGGGACAAGGGATTTCTCAAGACTTGGGACAAGAACTTCTCAAGACTTGGGACAAGGACTTCTCAAGACTTGGGACGAGTGACTTCTCAAGACTTGGGAGTCTAGTCCTGATAGGGATAGGACAGGTCAAATTTAGAAGAAAAAAATTTCAAATTTTTCGGAAAATCAACAAACGCTGCAAACCTTCTGAAATGCGCACAAAACCAAAAATTTTCGGAAAATTCGGAAAAAATTAAAAGTTGAAAATTTTCAGAAATTCTTAGTTTTCTGTACTTTTTGGACGATTTGCCACGTTTTTCGATTTTTCCAAATTTTTCAAAAAAATTTAAATTTCTCAAAGGGGTACCCCTTTGAGAATTTTCAAAATATTTCCAAATTTTAAAAAAATTAAAAATGGCTGCAAATGGCGTGAAACGCGAAGAAAACTCAGAATTTTCGAAACTTTCGAGAAAAATTTTGAATTCAGCAAAGGCGGGTGAGGCAAAGCCCTAAAAAAGCAGAGAAGACTTAGGACAAGAACATCTCAAGACTTGGGACAAGAACATCTCAAGACTTGGGACAAGAACTTCTCAAGACTTGGGACAAGTGACTTCTCAAGACTTGGGACAAGAACTTCTCAAGACTTGGGACAAGTGACTTCTCAAGACTTGGGACAAGAACTTATCAAGACTTGGGACAAGAACTTCTCAAGACTTGGGACAAGTGACTTCTCAAGTCTTGGGGCAAGAACTTCTCAAGACTTGGGACGAGTGACTTCTCAAGACTTGGGAAAAGAACTTCTCAAGACTTGGGACAGGGACTTCTCAAGTCTTGGGACAAGAACTTCTCAAGACTTGGGACAAGTGACTTCTCAAGACTTGGGATAAGAACTTCTCAAGACTTGTGACGAGTGACTTCTCAAGACTTGGGACGATTGACTTCTCAAGACTTGGGACAAGTGACTTCTCAAGAATTGGGACAAGAACTTCTCAAGACTTGGGACAAAGACTTCTCAAGACTTGGGACAAGAACTTCTCAAGACTTGGGACAAGAACTTCTCAAGACTTGGGACAAGTGACATCTCAAGACTTGGGACAAGAACTTCTCAAGACTTGGGACAAGTGACTTCTCAAGACTTGGGACGATTGACTTGTCAAGACTCGGGACAAGTGACTTCTCAAGATTTGGGACAAGAACTTCTCAAGACTTGGGACAAGTGACTTTTCAAGACTTGGGACAAGAACTTCTCAAGACTTGGGACAAGGACTTCTCAAGACTTGGGACGAGTGACTTCTCAAGACTTGGGAGTCTAGTCCTGATAGGGATGGGACAGGTCAAATTTAGTAGAAAGAAATTTCAAATTTTTCGGAAAATCAAAAAACGCTGCAAACCTTCTGAAATGCGCACAAAACCAAAAATTTTCGGAAAATTCAGAAAAAAATTAAAACTTGAAAATTTTCAAAAATTCTTAGTTTTCTGCACTTTTTGAACGATTTGCCACGTTTTTCGATTTTTCCAAATTTTTCAAAAAAATTTAAATTTCTCAAAGGGGTACCCCTTTGAGAATTTTCAAAAATTTTCGAAATTTTAAAAAAAATAAAAATGGCTGCAAATGGCGTGAAACGCGAAGAAAACTAAGAATTTTCGAAATTTTCGAAAACAATTTTGAATTCAGCAAAGACGGGTGAGGCAAAACCCTAAACAAGCAGAGAAGACTTAGGACAAGAACATCTCAAGACTTGGGACAAGAACATCTCAAGACTTGGGACAAGAACTTCTCAAGATTTGGGACAAGTGACTTCTCAAGACTTGGGACAAGAACTTCTCAAGACTTGGGACAAGTGACTTCTCAAGACTTGGGACAAGAACTTCTCAAGACGTGGGACAAGAACTTCTCAAGACTTGGGACAAGTGACTTCTCAAGACTTGGGACAAGAACTTCTCAAGACTTGGGACGAGTGACTTCTCAAGACTTGGGACAAGTGACTTCTCAAGACTTGGGACAAGAACTTCTCAAGACTTGGGACAAGAACTTCTCAAGACTTGGGACAAGTGACTTCTCAAGACTTGGGACAAGAACTTCTCAAGACTTGTGACGAGTTACTTCTCAAGACTTGGGACGATTGACTTCTCAAGACTTGGGACAAGTGACTTCTCAAGACTTGGGACAAGGACTTCTCAAGACTTGGGACAAAGACTTCTCAAGACTTGGGGCAAGAACTTCTCATGACTTGGGACGAGTGACTTCTCAAGACTTGGGACGAGTGACTTCTCAAGACTTGGGACGAGTGACTTCTCAAGACTTGGGAAAAGAACTTCTCAAGACTTGGGACAGGGACTTCTCAAGTCTTGGGACAAGAACTTCTCAAGACTTGGGACAAGAACTTTTCAAGACTTGGGACAAAGACTTCTCAAGACTTGGGACAAGTGACTTCTCAAGACTTGGGTCAAGAACTTCTCAAGACTTGGGACAAGGACTTCTCAAGACTTGGGACGAGTGACTTCTCAAGACTTGGGAGTCTAGTCCTGATAGGGATGGGACAGGTCAAATTTAGAAGAAAAAAATTTTAAATTTTTCGGAAAATCAAAAAACGCTGTAAACCTTCTGAAATGCGCACAAAACCAAAACTTTTCGGGAATTCGGAAAAAAATTAAAAGTTGAAAATTTTTAAGAATTCTTAGTTTTGTGCGCTTTTTGGACGATTTACCACGTTTTTTGATTTTTCGAAAATTTTCGAAAAAATTGAAATTTTTAAGAATTTTCAAAAAATTTCGAAATTTTAGAAAAATTAAAAACGGCTGCAAATGGCATGAAACGCTAAGAAAACTAATAATTTTCGAAATTTTAAAAAAAAAATTGAATTCAGCAAAGACGGGTGAGGCAGTCCTAAACAAGCAGAGAAGACTTAGGACATGACCTTCTCAAGACTTGGGACAAGTGACTTCTTAAGACTTGGGACAAGAACTTCTCAAGACTTGTGACGAGTGACTTCTCAAGACTTGGGACGATTGACTTCTCAAGACTTGGGACAAGTGACTTCTCAAGACTTGGGACAAGAACTTCTCAAGACTTGGGACAAGGACTTTTCAAGACTTGGGACAAGAACTTCTCAAGACTTGGGACAAGAACTTCTCAAGACTTGGGACAAGTGACTTCTCAAGACTTGGGACAAGAACTTCTCAAGACTTGGGACGAGTGACTTCTCAAGACTTGGGACGATTGACTTCTCAAGACTTGGGACAAGTGACTTCTCAAGACTTGGGACAAGAACTTCTCAAGACTTGGGACGAGTGACTTCTCAAGTCTTGGGACGAGTGACTTTTCAAGACTTGGGACGAGTGACTTCTCAAGACTTGGGACAAGAACTTCTCAAGACTTGG
This sequence comes from Zootermopsis nevadensis, assembly GCF_977971745.1. Lineage (NCBI taxonomy): Eukaryota > Metazoa > Arthropoda > Insecta > Blattodea > Termopsidae > Zootermopsis > Zootermopsis nevadensis. The sequence continues at coordinate 5,211,538 of NW_028259143.1, forward strand.
GACAAGAACTTCTCAAGACTTGGGACAAGAACTTCTCAAGACTTGGGACAAGAACTTCTCAAGACTTGGGACAAGTGACTTCTCAAGACTTGGGACAAGAACTTCTCAAGACTTGGGACAAGTGATTTCTCAAGACTTGGGACAGGTGATTTCTCATGACTTGGGACAAGTGACATCTCAAGAGTTGGGACAATTGGGGAAATTTTGAAAAATGTAAAAATTTTAGAAAAATCTATAATGCTGGAAATTGTCCAAAACGGGCACAAAACAAGAAATTTTTGAGAAATTCCATCTCATAATTTTTTCAAAATTTTTGATTTTTTGCGCTTTTCAGAAAATTTCCAGCATTTTTTGATTTTTCGAAATTTTTCAAATTTTTCAAAATTCTCCCTACCTGTCTTGCAGAACCGGTCGCTTTCGGACTATTACTTAAGAACTGTGTCTGTCACGAACGTGGTCTTACCTCACACGGTCCTCGACGTGCCGTCTCTGAAGAGCCCAGGTGTTGCTGACAACACGTAAGGCGGAGACCGAGACGGACAGAGACACTTTCGTTTACATACGGAGTCATGAAGAGGCTTTTTGTTGCAGACACCGAGGCAGACAGCAACCGAGTGTGATAGAGGCCGTGTCCGGCAAACACAGGATGAGGCATTCAAAGAGGCTGTCATGCAACGCTTGAGGAGAGTTTTGAAAAAAGTTCAAAATTTTCAAAAAATCAAAAAATGCTGGAAATTTTCTGAAAAGCGCACAAAACCAATTTTTTTTTGTAAAATATTGGAAAAAATTTTGAAGGTGTAATTTTTCAAATTTTTCAAAATTCTCCCTACCTGATGCCTTGCAGTACCGGTCGCTGTCGGACTGTTACTGAAGAACTGTGTCTCTCACGTACGCGGTCTTGCCTCACGCTCCTCGACGTGCCGTCTCTGAAGAGCTTAGGTGCTGCAGACAACACGTAAGGCGAGACCGAGACGGACAGAGACACTTTTGTTTACATACCGAGTCATGCAGTGGCCTGTTGGTGCAGACACCGAGGCAGACAGCAACCGGGTGAGATAGAGGCCGAGTCCGGCAGACACAGGATGAGGTATTCAAAGAGGCTGGCATGCATCGCTTGAGGAGTGTTTTGAAAAAAGTTCAAAATTTTCTAAAAATAAAAAAATGCTGGAAATGTTCTGAAAAGCGCACAAAACATAAATTTTGAAAAAAAATTCTGAAGGTGGAATTTTTCAAAAACCGTTTGCTGTCGGACTGTTACTGAAATACTGTGTCTCTCACGAACGGATGCAGTCACTGTGAGCTGTCTGCTCTGTTTCAATTTTGCTGGACATATTGCCGCCTCTATTGCCGAATCTGCGAATACTGTTAAATTACATTTATACAACTGTAAAACAATATCCTGTTAGCACTGTCTTGATAAAGTGTGCAAGCTTTTACGTGTTCTTTTCACTACCCACCGGGAGTGAATAAAATATAAAGCGTGTATTTTACCTTGGGGCATCCTGCATATGTTATAAAAACTCAGTTTCCTTTTCGACCTTATATTCGCAAAACCTTACATCTTCCTCATGTCTGAGAATATTGTATTGTCTCGAATCGACTGCTAAAAAACTATTTTTTTTATTTGTAGTAATCTTAATAATTATGGTATTATGATTGTTATAGTATGATTGATTGTATCGAAGGAGACTGGAATTCTTTTATATACATTTATATTATATATAGAGTGTATTTGAGAAGCCAAGAATTGTTAAATACATTTTATTTACATTCGTAATATTTGTATGGTATTAAAATCGGATATGAATCTTATTTAAATCAATAACCACACATTTTATCCACCAAACCTTTAAGTACCACATGCTATTTAGTTATTAACAGATTCCAAAGCACCATATCTAAGTAAAGATTTTTTATGAAATACACCCGCCAGTCAGCCACGCTGCCAAAAGATGATGGAAATGCACCCACTCCATAATTCTGGCAACGAGATTTCCTGCTTTTCATCCAATCTCAATTCCTTATTCCTCCTCCTTCCCACCTTCACGTTTCGTTTCCGTCTGTTTTGCCCTGCCAAAGGCATCTGACGGAACTGCCGTATTTCCATCACTGGAGCGCGTTATCGACCCATCTGCTCCCGTGCTATGGGTTCTAAATTTCTTAAGGTAGAAACCTGATCAATGTTGTCACGTTTCAGATGGACTCTTACCTATTTACTTGAATCACAAATACCTTCTTAGTTCAGGACGCGGCTTAATTAGCACCCTAAAGATGGAGGCAGTAAACATCTCTGAAACGTCGGTAAACTTGTAACATAATACGTAACGCAGCAACCCACAAGAAGGCCATCTTCATATCCGATGCCGTGAGAAACTCAAATGTCCCATATTATTCGTTAACTTTGTGATAATAAAGAGTTTTTCAGTGAGTCAAATTAATGTGCTTCAGTTTCATTCAGTCCATCTCCTCAGACTGACATGACTGATACTGAATTAATACTAGGAGATTGGAAAGGAGTGCATCAAAATCCAAAAGATGTGTTTTACACCACACTATTTAGCACTACTATATTACTTTATATTCATGTTAGTGCTGTACGTAAATATTAAAATCAAACAGTGACAGTGGAACCACGGTTCCGGAGAATTTGACGTAAATACGTCTATACGGAAAGGAAGTTTATATATTGGCTTTATTCTAAATATTTCCTTTATACATGCTTTACAATTGAGATACGTCTGATTAAGACATTGCTTAATCAACTTGAATTAGTTACGCTTAAGATGGGTCTGTGGTAGCTGAACGTAATGTAAAGTAAGGTAAGGTAAGGTATTTTTATTTATTTAGTGTTCTGTCTGACGACAGGTCGATATGAACAGGGTCCTTCCATCCTTTTCTCGGACTGGGACCTGTTCATGTACGTTCTTGGCAGATGATCCAGAAGTTGTTTGCCATTGCCTTCTGTGTGTGAATGGAGTAATTGTTGGGATGCCACGGAGAAACCGGGGAAGCCCCCGGAGGAAAACTCCGTGTTGTCTAGACCACGGCCTTGCCCAACACAAGTTATAAATTCGGGGACCGCCGGGAATCGAACCCGAGACCCCAGGATTACAAGGCCAGCGTTCTAACCACTAGACCACCGTTGGTAACAATAATGCCGAGTAAACAATTGACGTTTCCAAGGTAACATAACAATGCAGTTACACTTTTTCGTTCCACTTTTTGCCGAATGACACTGACCCTAAAATATAGACGTATTTACGTCAAAAATTTAACACAATAAAAAAATGCGTTTATTCATTGGAGATTTTCAATTTATAACTGTTAAGGATACATTCACTTGTTCCTTTGTTTGCGGTTCAAATTTGGTCTCTCATATTAAAAAAAACATGAGCTGAGGATGTTTGAGGACAATCTGTTTAGGAGAATATAGGGACTTAGTTAGGTTGAGCAAGTGATAAATGGCTGGAGAAAACTACGTAATGAGCTTCATAATTTGTGCACTTAGCCAAACATGGCGAGTACGAAATTATGGTGAGTGGGCGATGTATATATAATTCATACGAAACATCGTTCGGTTAACCTGACAGGAAGAGACCATTCGGTAAACCTAAGAATCTATGAGACGGTAATATTGAAATGGGTCTTAAACAAATATTACTTAAGGATATAGACTGGATTCATCTGGCTCAGGTTAGAGGTCAGTGGTGAGCTCTTACTTACACGGTGCTGTACCTTCGGTTCTAGTAAAAGACGTGAAATATTTCAACAACCCAACTGTCATTGTTTCTCAAGAAGAACCCTGCCCTCTGGAATTATCTAACGTTGCGTGGACCTACGACACAGTCTACAGGGAATAAGTTCCAGAGAATCATTTCGGACATACTCGGTGCCGTATTTTTGGTCAGATTTTCTGATCACACCTAAACTTCTTTAAAACCAATAGAATGAAAAAAGTCTCCTGTTGATATTTCAGGTCCTCGCGCAGTGGCGAGGCGAGTATGGGATTGTGCTTAGTGTTGTACGAATTTATTTCAGATTCAGAGGTGCTTAATTCACCATCAACAGTGATGTTGCAGCCAGCATCCAAGAAGACTGTCATCTTCCCCTCGATGTTTTATCGAAGAGAAATGAGTAGGGAGAGGAATGAAGGAAAGTAGAAGAAGTGAGTGGGATATAAGAAGCGTATGTGGAAGGAAAAGACGATGAATGAAATGAGTCTTCGTAGGAAAAGGGTGAGGTTGAAGGAAATGAGCTTCAAAAATAACTATTAGGGTGACGCAAAATGGAACGTCATGAGTGTACGGACTACTTGGTTGGTTGATATCTTGCAGTTCACCCTAACGACTTATATTACTAATGTAGATCTTCCTCAGCATTGGACATTTCTTTTCGCTTGTCAAAAACGTTCCGTGCTGTAACATATCTTCAGAACTCTTCATGTGATATTTAAGGAATGGAACGTTTTAATGTTTACGTATTTGCTCGACAGTGCTTAGAGAGAACTTAAAATTGCACTCTTCAATTATATATATAGATACGGTGGTCTAGCGGTTAGAACGCTGGCCTTGTAATCCTGGGGTCTCGGGTTCGATACCCGGCGGTGCTCAAATTTATAACTTGTGTTGGGCAAGGCCGTGGTCTAGGCAACACGGAGTTTTCCTCCGTGGCATCCCAACAATTACTCCATTCACACACAGAAGAAGGCAATGGCAAACCACTTCTGTATCACCTGCCAAGAACGTATAAGAACAGGTCCCAGTCCGAGAAAAGGATGGAAGGATCCTGTTCATATGGACCTGTCGTCAGACAGAACACTAAATAAATAAAAATAAAAGGAGTCAACGGAAATTATAATGAGTAAAAACACTGAATCGGAAAAGATGCACATATAACTTTTTTTTTGTTAATATTATAGAATTCGGCTTGAGTGTCGGTGAAAATTCAGAGAAATTTCCATCAGTATCACCAAATTCTGACGCTCAGGTCACCGATGGTACTAAATTCTAGCATATATTTGTTTACTTTAGTCTGATATCCTATACCTGCAGATATCCAGAACATTAGTTTTTCTTGAATATTTTCTTATATGCAGTTAGACTGTTCGATGTTTTTAGGTTGTTCTAAAAACTCTAAAAATTATGTATCGGAATGCCGCCAACTTAATTATTACAAAGTGACTGAAGAAATACTATCGAAAGATTATCTCATTTATTCATATAGTCGTGTATTGATTCATAGAGTCACAAGGGCATACACTTTCATAATCAGTCGGGTAACAATTTGCAACACAGTATTTGCATAGATTTTATTTGTGTTCAATGCAGTAGTGACAAACATATTTAAGGTAAACATCTTTCGGACTACACGGCTCGACAACCATAAGACCCATAAGAGAGACATCTTCATACTCGCCGACTTTAGAACATAAAAACTCACTATTTTTATTTGTTTAAATCTTGTCAGTCTAATCACAATAAAATTTCTATTAAATATTAAAATATTACTATAATTAACATTTAAAATATAATCACAATAAATATAATTTATTGTGATTAGACTGACAAGATTTAAACAAATATATATTTATCACAATATGACGCAACTTTATCATCTCACTATTTTTAATTGATCTCTTACATCTGCTGTGTTCTTTTATGATCAAACTGTCGCATCTTCACCTTTTCCAAATAATGCACCACCTTATTTGATATATTAACTGTGTCCAGTTAATTTTTTGTACATTCAGAAGCATCTACTACCCCGAAAACATGAATTTTTTGACATCTTTGTACTCCACGATGTCCATAATTCTGATTAAAAAACTATAATAGATTTTATACAAGGTGCAATTTAAGCTGAGTTTCTTTCTACATCTCCCAAGCACTATTTTCCTTGATTAAAGTATTTTATATCCTTACGGTGCGCGTAAGTACGAACTGCATCTCCTGTTACTGCAATTACTTCATACTTATATGTACCTCCAAACGTTGTGCAGAGAAGATTGTTTAATATCTGCGAGCACTGCACTATGTTAGTAATTTTGGGATAAAGTCGATACTGGCGTTGCTAACTATGTAATATATTAACCGCTTGTAAGCAAATATCTCCCAGCGGAATGTCGTTTTAGGTGATATAAAGGACGTACTTCCTTATTCATGTAGTTCCTGGAATAGTCCATGCATTATATTTTCCTGGCAAAGTGCATTTTAACAATAAGGCCGGAAAGAGTTAAATTAAGGCTACAGCAGATAAATTCTTACTGGAATATAGTCTTAGACTGCTGTGAATGGGTTTATTTATTCATTTTTGCAACAAAAATTATTGTAGGCTTTCACTTCACGTGTCCGAAAGGCAAAAAACAAACTTTGAAATATATTCTGTCATATTTCTCTCATGCAGTCCAAATTTTTCCACAGTTGAGTATAATCATACATAATGTATTAAAATGTGTCAGATTTATGGAATTTGCAAAGTTCCTTGCATCTTGCATAATTACTGTGTGTGAAATGTGTCGAGTTTGTTCTATGTAAAACACAAGTATGTTGATCGTGTAAAGGAAGGAAGAGGTGATTACATAACTTATTTTATAGTTAAAAGTAAATGTTATGGATTGTCATGGATGATGAAACGTTCCGTTCATGTGAGTCAATTGCCACTTATGTATTTTGGAAACATTTTAAATCACACATTTTCTGCTAAGCATCAAAATACCCTGTGGCTCATAAACAACCTCCACGAGTTTATCTGAAATACGCTGATTGGTTCTAAGCAAACACTAATCACGGTAGTGTTTAAGCGGACAAACCACCAGTTGGATTATTTGCCTACAGAGACTGTCTGTACAGCAGCAGGCATATTTAACCCATGGCCCGAGGGTTGTAGTGACGGGGAGTGGTGGGGAATTGATCACGTGCACATAACCGCTTGCTTCATATATTTATACATTTTGTTTGCTTTCTATATTTAAAATGCAAAATGTTTTTGTAAAGCTCAGCGGTAACATTTTTTTCTTGAAAGACCCTTCTGAATTACTCATATATACGTTTAAGTGAATATTTGCCTGTATTTTTTATATTCTTTTCTTCCCCGGTAAGCATTCTCTTGTTGTATCCTCTATCTGGGAAAATTTGAATAAAGACAACTGTTACTTCAAGTTTGAAGAAAGTCCTTGTCCTTTTGTCTGAACACTCTATTGGCGTCTGAAAAATGTTAAGGTTGGACGTACGAAGATTAGTCAAAACCAGACATTCACAAAACAAGTTTGGTCATATCGCATTGCCCTTTATGGGGGGGAAAAACACGCCATTTTGACACGTGAATACGACGTCTCCATGTGTCTCTTCTGTTTGTCTGCTTCTACCATTCCCATTAGTCAATCCTAGACAATGCGTATTCATAGACGGGGACAGTGCATGTTCCTTAAGATCGTTTGTTTCTACGTATAAGCCCACACAGCGAAGATCAAAATCGACATCTTCGCTATGAGTATTTCAAATCTCAGTACAGTAGTGCATTTATTTCGCATATATTCAGATTACATTTTGAACATCGCTGTATCAGTCCTCTATATTATACTTACTTGGACGACCCGTTCTTCAAGTGCCTGAGCAATGCGGGTTTCAACTTTTCGTTAGCTTGAACTATAGACATTTTGGTAGGACTCCTTGGACGAGGGATCAGCCCGTCGCAAGGCCTCTACCTGTACACAGGACAGCACAACACAGAAAAACGCGGACAAACATCCATGGCTTGAGTGGGATTCGAACCCACGGTCCCAGCGACCAAGCCTTTAACTGCGCGCACATTAAGGACCCCACATAAAAAATACAATTTGTAAAACACATTTCCTCTCCTTCACTCACACGAACGAAATAATGAAGGTTCGACTTATTAACACATCATTATATCTTCATTATTTACAAAATAAACCGCCTACTCCACCAATGCATCTACGACGTACCCAAACAAATGCAACGCAAACATAACAATAACGATTATCAAGACCAATGTAATTAGCGCTGATACAAAATGGCCGTGTTGCAAATGAAATCCACAATCTACACTAATCACGTCAGACACAGAATCGGGTCGAAGTCTTAATTCATACTAGCTGGCATTGCCAGTGGTGAATTCCAAATGACCACAGGAAGCACTGAACTCACTGTAGTATGTAATCCAATTACTGGAAATCCCCTTATGTTTTTTTAAACTGTACGATAACACTTTGTGCTTTATTCACTAATTAAATAGTTTCCCATAGTTTTGTTTTACATAACCCCCTACTTAAGTAATGTACCATTAAATTTAAATAAACTGGAACAGTTATTTCTATAATGAACTGTATTCAAGAAGTACAGTCCTTAAATCACTGCTTAAGCACTAACTATTCTGGCTACAGTTATAAACCCGTTCTGAATAATTTCTTTACTACATTAATCTTATCATTTAACAGGGTATGTCGATGGATTTTTCCAATTCTCTTTATTTAACATTCTTCCCATATTATAGAATGATGCAGTTGGTAAAACATCGTTAAATAATTTATTATTAAATCCTCATGCAAAGATACTCCGTTTCGAATTTCTATCCTAACCGCAACAGTATGAAAGTAGAGACTTTCTTTTAAACAATACAATTCTCAAAACTGAGGTCACACCCATTTCATTGTTATGGAAAGTATTAAAATGTATAAAGTAATACATAAGGTTATAAGTTCATGAAATATTATAAAGTGTCACGCTGAACGTTACACTGTATATAATATAAAAGTAAAAGTGGATAAACTTTATAAAAATTTATGCTTGTAATGACACTTAATTATTTACCAATTTACACTTTTGGAATGAGTATGTCAAATCCTTAGATTAAATCGGTACAATCGGGATTATTTAAATATATACTAAATTTCGTGTAAGCGCCCCTGAAACGAACACAAACAAAAAGTCGCTGACCTCAGGTAGCCTCAACTCCTGTTAATTGCAAAGACAAACGTTCGCTTTTTTATGTTATCCGAAGTAGGTTGAGGCCTTTTGAAGAGCCGATCCCCAGTCCGAGATGATCTTATTTATGATTTATGGTCTGGTACATATTTACCGCCACGGTGGTCTAGCGGTTAGAACGCTGGTCTTGTAATCCTGGGGTCTCGGGTTCGATTCCCTGCGGTGCCCGAATTTATAACTTGTGTTGGGCAACACGGAGGTTTCCTCCGGGGGCTTCCCCGGTTTCTCCGTGGCATCCCAACAATTATTCCATTCACACACAGAAGAAGGCAATGGCAAACCACTTCTGGATCATCTGCCAAGAACGTATATGAACAGGTCCCAGTCCGAGAAAAGGATGGAAGGATCCTGTTCATATGGACCTGTCGTCAGACAGAACACTAAATAAAAAATAAATAAATAACATATTTACCGACATTTCAGAGGAGCACGTCGGAAGTTGTAACAGACTACACTGTACTACATCCAAGACGACAGCCATCTTTACATTAGTCGCCGGAAGAAATCTCACATTTTGCCAAATTGTTGAAGTTTAACCAAATATTTTTTTCAGATAAGTATGCAGATGTTTTTACTCCGTTGAAAATATGTAAGAGACAGTAATGGTTCTATAACTGACGACGTAATATTTCTGACTGCAAATAAAGCGGTGTCCCCACGCCCCCAAGGCTGATTGTTCTGGTATATCACTGGTATATAATACTGATGATTTATTTGCAGACTGTCGCAGTGATTTGTGGTGACTACCTGTCACCACTAACCACTTTGCTTCAGTAGAGTTACCACATGAATGACAGCAACAGATGTCAATTGAGCAGAACGAACTCAGTAAATGCATGCTAGTATATTTTAGTTCATATTAGTTTATCATGTTCCATCAAAACACAAATAAAACATGAATTATATAAAATATAATTCACCTTGTTATGTAAATAAATTAAACTTAGAATTGGTCTTTTGTGGAAGAATAGGCGGTAATATGGCTTCAAAATCATTCTGATGCTGTCTCACAGACGATGTAAAAATATCTTATTACGTATAATAAACACGAAAATGAAAGTAATCCGTATTTCTGTGTACGCAGAGGAACAATGAAACCAAGATTTATTGGGTCAATGTTAACGAATCTACAGAAATATATGTCAGAATTTATTGTGTTTTGTATACATTCATCTCCTTCAGGACATAGTTCAGTGGTCGACTGTTTTGAACAATGTAACAAACTTTAAATTTCCATAAAATACGGGAAATATCTTTTCTGTGTAGGTGAATATCAGGTACTCATTTTCCACCTGATACTGCTTGAGGTTTTACAGTGGTTAAAAATTAGTTTAACCTAAATGTCTTGGTAGTAATAACGATTATAATTTAAAACTAAAATAACCACTATTAGATGGGGAATATCGGTACATTTGTGTCAGATCTATTTTCCAGCATATATTTCTAACCGAGGGATGTGTACTGTACCTATTTTTCGTACTACACGTATTTTCCAGTGAACAGAATGACACAAAATTTAGATCGTGAACTCATGGATATTTACAGATCTCCACGATACCCTCCAGATTATTGAGAAAAGTGTGTTAAGAATGAATCATAAAGAAGAGTTTTCAGTAAAAAAAATTGTTTTTCTGCTAGGAAAATTTGTAATTTGACCACAATTTCGTTTCAAACTAGGTTAACATCAAGACATTTTTTTAATATTATCTTTCTGTTTCAAAGAAAGCTTGGAAGTAACACAAGGCAGAATATAAAGACTGAAATAACACGAATAAGGCATTGTTAATAAACCTTTTGCCATTAATCCTTCAAAAAACTCAAACTGAAATTTATTTTACAGATGTACCCAATTTAAATGCCCTCATTTAACTTATTTCAGGTCCAGTGAATACCCCGGATGTTTTATTTACTTTGTATAGACAGGAACTCAAACACCTAATAGAATCAGGTTGATAAATTCAAACAATCAGCATCATCAATCGCCCAATCACATGCTCGTTTCCCGGCTCCTAAATTACTTTAATCGCCCCCATTCGTCTATCCGTTTGCAATTAAACTCCCAACTACCACTTTTATTCAATTTACCTGGAATTTGTTTTTCCTCACACAGCCACTTACACAATCCTTCCACTAAAGTTCATTTTCAATATTTAATTTTAATCTTTTAAAGTCTGTCATAAGTTTAATTTATTGTCAAAATGCCTTGTTTATCGAAATTAATATGGAACCCTGCTTATCTATAAACATATTGATATATGTTTTGTTAATATTAAACTAGGATAATGGCTTAGGTTTAATATACCGACGTAAACGTATCGGAATAATATGTATTAGTAAATTAAATTGTTTCAAATTTAACGTTAAACTAGCAGGTTACGTAAAATATAAGTACACAAAACACACATCTTTAAATTCGTTTGATTCTCAATTTATTACCTCTTATATTGTTCTATATTGTATTTTAACAAACATTAAGGTTGAGTATAACTCAATTATACTGTTAAACATTATCCATTGCCTCTTTTTAAATAACCCACGACGTTTCGAAAGATGTTGGAACTTCCATTCTTAGGTGATCGGTGAGAGGTCTAAGTTGGAAGCTACTCTCTCACGGGTCACCTAACGACACGAGTAAGTTCAACTTCCGAAACGTCGTGGTTTTATTTTGAAACATTTCAACGGTGGATAAAGTTAGACAGAATATTTATGTGCTTCGTGTCACATCATAATATGAATTTACTAAATACCAAATTGTATTAACCAGTTTAATTTCGTTCATATATTATTTGAGGCCTACATACAAACGTCTTCACATCTCTAGTACAATTAGATCCATACAACAATGCTGAAACGTCGTCTTCAACGGCATAGCTTTATCAGGGTATTCTTCAGTCCCTCCAGGTTTAATAACCTTCACAGATGTCATGACGAGTTCCATATACATATTTTAAATTCATCATTCACAATCATCATACTATTTGACACTAAAAGCGATGTGGTTTAAAGGACCATAAGGAATTAAATCAAATATATAAAGATAATTCCGACCACCGTTGCTACGAATAAATTTTTATACTTTTGCACAGACTAAATGTAATCTTTGACATTTTTCGGTAAAAACAGGAATATCTTAATTTCTTTATTCATATCACAGCCTCGTTAGGTACTCCCTGTTAGAATCTGTAGTTCCCCCTCATCTCGTCGATCTGTTCAGTGCAACAGACTCTACCAACCACGACCTAACGACAACTAATTCTCTGACCTGTCTTCTTTCTTCTCAAGACAGCGTCACGGCGAACCGCTAACAATGTTAACTAGTTAATTTATTCTTAAAGAAACTTTTATTTTGTATTATTTTTTTATGTTTTACTTTTTTGAATTCATTAAAGAGTTCAGTCTTGTTCAGTCCTTCCCTTCTTTTTACATGCTGACAATATAAGTAAAAAAAAATGAATGCAATGCAAAAGTTTCATGTTAAGGAACAAAACCCTGCTTTAATTCATAAGTTCTGAAGCACAAAGAACTCAGTTGTATTTAGTAATTGACAGCATTTGCTTTCATATTGTTTATCTAAAAATTTTACGACAGGAACCTCAAAAAAAAAAAAAATTGGACTCCCAATAGTATATAGGTCCGAATTTTTAAAGGAGTGAGAATTCTTTGTATTCTGAAGAATAGAATGTCGACGAAGAATACGAACATTTTAAAACTGTGTTTCGCTATTTAAATTTCAAAACATCTTAACGGTCGCTGGAAAGGAGAGGGTAGAGTGTTAGTGAGAAAGATGAAATAAGAATCCCAATGTCTCTGCAAGTTGGATTGCCAATATTATTTTCGCTTCCCTTGAGACGAGAACGCAAACAAAAAGTGGAAAGGAAGGGGACTGAAGTCAGTTGAACAATATATATTTGCCTGTTACTCTTACTGAATTTAAAACAGGAATGTAAAACAGTACATGTTCCAACAGGAGATATAGGGTTCTTTTCACAGCCTACATATCAACTGAAACTGAACTATTCAAAGTCTCATGAAAGAATAAACCCTTTCTGCAATCTGGCTATTTATCCACTAGAGGTACTATTCAAATTTCCTCTGCCAATTTGCACTCAACACAAGTTGGATTTACTCTAATGCACGTTTCTTAGGACCAGCCTACTTCCTTACTTTTAATTACAATGTTGTTTTCTTTCGAACATGATACATGTTTTACCCTCTCTTTAACGCTGCGACAATCCATTGCATCCATTGATTTACAGAGTTGAATTCACTATGGACAAAACTGTGTCTGTCTAACACCGGGGTATTGCGGGCCACGGCCAACTATAAGTATTGCTAATAGTGCAGTTTTCTTGCTACACAGACTTTGCTCTTACAACTGAAAACCGTCTCTTCCAAAACGTATTCCCACTTACTAATGATGGAGGTAGTCTGCACCTCTGAAACGTCGGTAAAATTCTACAAGTCTATACGGCGTATCATCCCAGAAGACAGCCATCTTTATGCCCTGATCGTCAATTGTAGTCCCGCTTTTGAATTAGATTACATCTGTGTTTTTATGTTCTATCGACTTTTCCTGTTCTGCGTAGGTAGAGGCGTCTGCATGGACCGATTCCCCGTGTCAGATGCCCTGCCAAATATCCATTCCGAGCTCGATGAAATTTAGACTTTCATAATTAATTCCATGCAGTGCAGTTCAACGGGATTAATATGACAGTCAAAGACGATAGACAGATTCAACTGTGCTGTTTATTGCTGCAAACACACCGAGGAAACAAAATAAAATTTACAAAATAAAAAAATCCGTGCTCCCACCGCATGTGCAATCCCAAAAATTCGTCGTTTGACATCCGACATTGACATTTACTCCATCACAGATATAATCGTTATAGCATGGCTCGGTCGTCAGTGACGTATTCGTGAAAACTGTCTGACGACCCCAAGGCACGTTTTGTATTATGGGTGGAAGATTCTTGAGACAACATCGCAGAATGTTATGTTACACGACACAAAAATGAGATAAAGGTTTTAGATGGAAGTCAAGAATTTTAGAGACCACGCCTAAAGAGATAAAGAGTCACATGTGTACGATTACTTAACACTGTTCTTATTTGTAACTGAAGAATAAACGAGATTATACCACATAAACAATGACAACATTGTGAGTGCATGTCAGAGTAACTTTATGGCTACTAGCAACATTTAACTTCAAGAAACGTCGAGGAATTTGTATAAGAGAAACTTACATTATACTACAGAGAGATATATCAACATTTCTTAAGTTAAAAGACGTTCCTTTTTTAACATGCACAGTAGATCCACGTATAAAGCCGCTAATATCTCTACCAGTGTACAAAATTCTCACCGATGTGAAAAGATCAAATCCCACAAATGTTTTAATTGATCTAATTCTTCGGCGTTCTAGCTCTCAACCCCCTATATCGACACATAATGTGCAAAATCCAACCGAAAGAGAATAAAACATACAACATTTATGGACTATATCGGTGGTCTAGCGGTTAGAACGCTGGCCTTGTAATCCTGGGGTCTCGGGTTCGATTCCCAGCGGTGCTCGAATTTATAACTTGTGTTGGGCAAGGCCGTGGTCTAGGCAACACGGAGTTTTCCTCCGTGGCATCCCAACAATTACTCCATTCACACACAGAAGAAGGCAATGGCAAACCACTTCTGGATCATCTGCCAAGAACGTATATGAACAGGTCCCAGTCCGAGAAAAGGATGGAAGGTTCCTGTTCATATGGACCTGTCGTCAGACAGAACACTGAATAAATAAATAAAATATCCAGACTTACTGTGAGTTTCTGAAAAGTTTATGACTTTTATCGGGTCGCAAAACCTTCTTGGCGATAATCTCATGGTGCGTGTATGGGCGGTCATTTCCTTCCTGCTTTCGAAAGGTTAAACGAGGTCATCATTTTGTACCAGGGTGGACAGGCCAGTACTTGGTATGCCGTCTTGCTGCAGTGGCTCTGCGTATTGATCGGGCTGTGTGCAGATCGGGCAGTAGATGAGTGACGGACCATAGCAAAACGGGGTTCCAGAATGTGGAAAGAAACAAAAATAAGGCGTTAATACAGCGGTGCTCCCCCCCCCCCCCCACAAGCCATCATATCTTCGTTTTATCTTCTTTGCGAGTAGGAACGCTCCCTTGCAGTCACTGTTGTACTTACGTGGTTTCGGTAAAAGTCCCAAAGCCACCAGAGATAAAGCTTTAAAAAATGAAGCTCTAATTAAGATGCAAAAAAATTTAAAATTTTCAACTTTCGTTTCAGTTTTTATTTAATTTCTTTATTTTGTCTTATTTCTTCCTGAAACTATTTTAATCTTTCTTTCGTCTCATTTATTTTATTCCTTATATTTTGTTTATATTCGTGTATTATTTTAATTTAAAACTGTTTGATAGCTTTCCTTTTCCTGTAACAAAATAAGCATCATTTTTTTCCTTGATTTTTATGTAAAATTACCTGAGAATTGCCAGTGTCGTTAAACATGTCACTAGAGCACTGACAGTTCATACTATAAGGCTAAATTATTAGGCCTACTTTATGAACATAAATACTGAGATAATGAATACAAGATTAATCAAAATCTCTTCCCAAGAAGATTTAAGATTTGGCTTGGAATCAATATTCCTTACATTAATAATTTATGCTATGTTATACGTTTAATAAGCAAAGATATTCATATTATATTTTTCAGTTTCGAATACAAATCGCTTGAACACTATATTACAGATTAGCATCAACTATCTGTGTGGAGATTACAGCCTGATGGCTTCAATAAATAATGCCGGAAATTCAGAATTTCCCACTGTTATAAACCCAAAACGAACATTCGCTCATTAAATTAAAACAACAGTAAGTTATAGCTACGATTCTTAAATAATATCTTACGTAGTGCTGCAACCTTCCAAACTGCTGTTTAACATTTGTCGCCAATGTTTAAATTGATATATTTTTTTTATTCTGATACATGTATTGGCCATGTCATCATAAAAATTAATTTTCTGAAAACTTCACAATGCGGAATAGTTTATTAGGACGTCTGTTGTTCAAAACTAACTTCGTTATGTTAAACAAAACAAAAAAATTAAAATTTTTGGTGCTTAAAGTATTTCTACCATACGATAGCAGTTGCAAAACTAGTGGTTGGCGAAATGTTCAAAATGCGATGAGAAAAAATGGAACTGTAGAAAGGGATAAATGACAAAGCGTGTCTATTGTTTCTCACTCTCCCACATATTTTGGGATTATATTTACGTACGAATACGAAACGAACAATGGGAACAATACAATGCGAATTTTAATTTCTTCCACCAACATCACTTACTCCGACAGCTCTCTGAGCGTAAAACCTTCACAGAATTTTAAGAGCGAAATATAAATTAAACTGATAATCCAAATGACTATCAAATACAGCAGCGTCCACGCAGACCTATTCTGTAAGGTAGACAATTTTGGTGCATAACAGCACCAATTTTTTTTCCATAGCATAATTCAAATGAATAACGTAAACCCTGACTGTTATAACTTACGAGATTCTCCCAGTACGTAACACACTACACGAGTATTTTTATATAATTTCCGCTGAAAACAACGAAAGATTTAATATTCTCGTTCTTTTGTGTACACAACTGTAACTATTCCAACACATATTACACCAAGAGTAACTCATACTGGATCAAAATGTTAACTAATATTACACAAAAGTAAGGCAAATTGCCACTTTACTTGGATCATTCTATTCTTTTCAAAGATACAAGAAAAGAATGCCTACTTATCGTAACAGCTGTTTCATTAATAAAATCTTCTCTGGCCAACAGCTACTCATGAGTAGCCCTGCGGATGAGTACAGAGACGGTCCTCGAAACGTCTGCAAGTTTTAATCATCTGACGGCTGATGTCCCGAAAAGATTTTATTGAAGACATCCACTATGAAAACTTCACATTATGTATCTCTGTATCAGAAAGCAGATTACTACAATTAATAACATATCTAATTTATAAAGCAAACAGCTGTAGACTACAAGACAAATGTAAAATAATAATTTAATGCAAACGTACATTTCATTAATATTTTGTAACTTACTACTCACATTAATCACACATTCTGAAGGTACATTTTTATTTATCTTTTTATAATTCTTACTTGTTAGAATAAACACGGGATAAACTCACTTTATATTGTCTACTCTCAACGAGTTGCTTAATTCGACAAAATTTTGCACATCTCTCAATCCAGTCTGTTCGTTGGTTGAGTACACAACATTAACAGAACGTAGTATCAAATTTTTATTCAAATCTCGCATACTAAACGAATTGTAGTTACATTTAAAACCTTCGGGATTTATAATCCTTCAATGCAGAGCTTGTGTATAAACTAAGAATAAATTGTAGCGAACTCTAGGGCCCTGAGGTGTACTGATGTGTAAAATTATTGCTCTCGGTACTGAATTAATTAAATACAAGAACCTACTCAACTTCAAAAAAGTAGCAGTCCTGTAAGATTGAAGTGGATGAAGACAGAGTTCCCTTATTTCAACGTAGTTACCGAGTAAGACTCGCTTCAAGTTTACGGTTAACTGGCGTCATAGGATCTCCATTAAATGTTCTTCCTGCACTAATTATCCATTTTATACATTTTCTTTGTTATTGATATTCCGTACTTTCGTGTACCTCTTATCTTATGACAGTCAGACAAAATGAAAATTCTTCAGTCAGCTCAATTTTTTAAAAATCCTTCTGAGCCTCCGTAACCCTTTAGAGTAAATACCTAATAAGCAGCAAACAAATGTTGCCATGTAGTCTAATAGACGTTTTCCGACGTTTTGGAAGCGCTTAATTCTTATACCATGAGGCCCTGATAATGGGGAAACAAGGTACATAAAACACACATCAATATAAAAGAGGAGTTGATTTAATTCTCTTAATGTCGCGTGCAAATAAACATAATTCCGCCAATGTTGGTAAAATATAAAGATTATACTTGTATTCCGGTTCATGTTTAGAAATAAACTAAATTACGTGACTTATCAATTTCGTGTAATAAAAAGTAAAAGTAAAGTTTGTCCCGCTATACGCCATGTAGGCGCTTGGGGTGAGAGGAGGTATAGCTCCTCTCTTCCTTGACCTCGGCACTAGATGGGGGTGAGTGGTCAGCATCACGCCCCGGCCGGCTTTACCCCCGGGAAAGGACCCCGGTACCCATTGTAGAGGAGGCTGGGTGGGCCCCAGAGCCGGTCTGGACGCAGAGGCTAGAGGAAAAATCCTCTGCCCCCGTCGGGGATCGAACCCCGGTCGTCCAGCCCGTAGCTAGTCACTATACTGACTGAGCTATCCCGGCTCATAATTTCGTGTAATACCAGTTATAAATTCAAGCTAAAACTGTCTCTAACAGCCAGTGCTATACTCAATAATCGTGGTTTTCACGGTTTGTAGTCTACATTTTCTCTCTTCTTCAATCGAATCCTCTTTGCGACTTCTGCGGAGAAGTTCAAAGGTGTAAACTTTTGCCCCTTGAGGGAGGTGAAGCTTATACTGGGGACTTCTGTCCATTTGCTAGCCGCCCCTGAAAGTTATATCTCTTATATGGGTTAATACAAATTCTCTAGCCCCGCAGTGTTCATTACATTAAACACAAAACAAACTTGTACATGGTCGTACACACAAAGTAACCTAACTATTTCAGACAGACATTTTTGTGGCAATGAGGCACGATTTATTCAGTTTAAAAGTTACAGTTTAACAGTCTACTTTATTCAATATTTAAAGTTGTCATAGTGGAAAATGTTCCTTGTGGATGTTTCTTGGCACAGCACCGTGTCAAGATAATATTGATTACCGACGTTTCGGATAACTTGTTGCCTCTTTCTTCATGTTGTGTTGAAATGGTAAGTAGAAAAACTACCTATGTTTCGATTGAGTTCCAGCCACTTACTTCAAAATAGGCGTACAATATCGTATCAAAACGTGTAAAGATACCGACGTTTCGGAAGAACTACCTGCCTACTTCTTTAGAATATACAGCGCACTTTCTTTCTATAGTCTAACCACACCTTACATGTTGTTGCACTGTATCGTTTGGTAAAAGTTCACTGACGTTTCAGAGACGCTTTATGCTAGATAATTCATATGTAAGATAACAATTATTAGTTCTATGAAGTGGCCCCTTTCTTCATAAGCTAACTGTCGCTGATTTTTTTCAAGAAATTCGTCATCTTTTATTAAATCCAAGTGATCAACATCATGCTCAGATACGATATTCCACGTGTCATGTCCTGAGCTAGATTAATCCAATCCACAATCTCATATCAAACTTTGAAGTTCAGTTTTAACATTATTCTCCTATGTATACTTATCTCATCCAAGCCACCTCTTCCCCTCAGGACTGCGATTACATTTCTGTATACGTTTTCCATCTCTCAGATAAAAATTCTCTTTAATTAAAGAGGCACGTGCGTACGTGTACATGAGTGCCCTTTAATCATCTGCCCTTCCTTTCATGTCTCGATAACATGACCCTAATGAATATATGATCATAATATTTCAGGCTTATATTTTGTATAATGCACACGTGTCCCTCGAAAGAGACCACCACATCAATAGCACACTGTGACCAAAACCAATCAAAAGCTTGAATCACGGCACCACAATGATAATGCTGACTGGTGGAAAATTATGTACGTAAAACCAATATCACTTCCGGTGTGATTACCGAACAGTCAACTCGAGTGTTTGTTCAAAATGTCGATGCACCACCAGAGGACAAAAGCCTAAGGTAATATGGACAGCAGTTCAAATCATGGTCACACATAACGCTGCGAGAATCATAGTGTATATTAATCATGTAGGTGGGCATTTATAATTAAATCAAAGTGTTAAAATTAAATATTAAAATATCTGTATTGTACTACAAAGTGTAAATCTTTCGTTTGCTTAACGCCGTCTGGAAGCCCTGGAATAGCCTAGTTTTTTTTTTTTTTAAATTTCGTTTTCAGACGAACGAGCTTTTTAAGCGTTCTCTTAGAAAGTCTCGTCTTACAATATCTCCAATAATTCTAGCAACTGTAACTGGGGTAGAAGGCACGGTAGTAATAAGAAATAATTATATTAAATAAGTAGTGCTAATAGAGCTAGCTATTTAAGGACTCTGGTCGCGAAAATCTGGTGGCCACACATCACTGCATAGAGAACTCAACCAATAACCCTAGCCTCTGAACTTCACAGAATTATCGTCTGCATTTTGACACATGTTCTGAACTATAAGCTTCCACAAAATTTAATTTGCTCTTAAATCTTCGTGGCTATAATTTTCATCTTCTTATCTTTTACAAAGCCGGCCGCAGGGGCCACAGCGGTCTGAGGCATGGACCTCGTGCGCCTGACAGCTGGGACCGTGGGTTCGAATCCCACTCAAGGCATGGATGTTTGCCCACGTATTTTTGTGTTTGTATAGGTAGAGGCCTTGCGTCGGGCTGATCACTCATCCAAGGAGCCCTACCAATGTCCAAATAGATCAAATGAATAAATGAAAACCTGAACACCTGAGGGTAAAAGATAAAATACATGTAAATCTTTTAACTTTGCCACTTATGGAGGAAATTATTAAGTATTCTCTTCGTACACAGTTATTTTAATTGAATTAATTTGATTAATATCTTAATTTACTGGCTATATTTTGTATGTAGTTTATTTTTATTCATATAGGTTTCTTCCGATTTTTAAGGGATTCACATTCTAACCTTTTTAACTAATGTCGATATATTCATAATTCATAAAATCGCTTCCTAAATTTTCAGTGCCTGAATATGTCATATTTTTGGGGGGACTGAAGTCTTTCAGAATATGTTTCGTTTCACACATGACCAGATAAAAGCAAGGAATGCATAAACGTTCTCCGATTATTCAAGCGTATTGATAACAATGTCTACATCCTGCTGCCTTTCACGTACAGAAGATAACGAAGTGGCCTGCCCGGTTGCTACGAAATACAAGAAACTAATTGAGGCACTCAGCTGCCTCTCTGACTCCATTAACGGCAGAGACGTCAGCTTAGTCATGCGAACGATCGAACATCGCAGAACAAAGAAGTTACGGAGACAGAACGAGAGTCGGACAGAGACAGCGAGATAAAACGATCCAGGAACATGGCAGGTGCTAAAAGGAACGAGAGGCACAAAACAGACACGAGAAAATACAACATGCAGTTAAATTTTAAAGCTTCTTTGGGGTTAAGTATTTTTGTAAAATAACGTCTCCGCTTAGTAATTTAACTAATAATTTTTGTACTTAAGTGTATCCTCATAACAATAGTAATCTTAATCCCTTTATAACTCATATTTCACTAATATGCGTCCTTAATTACGCTGGAGAAGTGAAAGTAGTATAACTAATTAAATGGAAAGACCTTTAAAAACTCGCACACTCAATTTATATTTAAAAACGTAGCATGTAAACGCAAAATTCTACCAGAAAAAGTACATGTACACTAACAAAAAGGATATAAAGACAGGCGTATCGCACAGGACGCGTGGAAATGAGAAATTCGTGAAAAAATTTTAAGTCGAAAAATCTGAAGTGGCCATTTGGGAGATTAAGCAACAAAGGCTGTGTACTAGAACCTGCTCCGGATGGGGTCTACTGGTTAAGTCTTGTGAGCACGGTAACAAATTTCGGATTCCTTAAAAAGCACGCTATTTCTTGACTCCCTATTATCTTTCAAAGAAATTATTCATATTCGAAAACTTAGTTACGTACACTGAACCAGACATATTCAATATGTAATCTCGCTCTATATTAATAGATCCATTTTAATATTATATTTCCATCTATTTCTATGTCTTCCAAGTGGCATCTTGCCTTAACATTTTTGACCGTAATATTATACACGAATATTCCTACATGCGCCGTCCTAACATTTGGTGGAGTACAGATTAAGAATCAACTCATTAAGGAATTTCTTCAGCCTTTTGCTACTTCATCCCTCTTACGTCTAAGAATTCTTTTCTCAGTGCCATTTTCTCACACTTAAGTTATTGTGAGAGACCACATATTGCATCGATAGAAATCAACAAAACATATATTATAAAAATATACATACAAATATCCTTATTTAAAGTAATTTCCTTATACAGATTGAATTTTCAGTACTTCGAATTCTTTGTTTTGAAGTGCCATTGCTTCTTGTGCTGTTCTTCGCTTAAACATTTGGTACAAAAATATATCACTACCGCAATACAAAAAATAAAGACTAATGTTTTCAAGTAAGAGAGTATAACGGTTGTTGTGCGCAACTGTAATCGAACATTTATTCTGCAGTCATAGAAACTACTATCGTTTTAAAATATGCGAATTAAAACAATGCACAGTCATTACACAGCTGGCGTAAAGCTGCTATTAAAAATTAAGCATGCTAATTATTTCCTGCTCCAGGTGTGAATACTTCATAAAACCAATGAGTATTGCTCAATTTAATTACATGATATTAACTGCTTAAAGTATTTGTGTACCACACCTAATGTAAATTCATAATTTTTTTGTGCAACAGAAACCAAACCTTATTTATGACCAGATTAACACGTTATAAAATAATTTCAACACTTTTCTCGTACTTTGTTACTTTTAATTTAATTCTTGATCTATATCACTCAGTGACTTTTTCGTATAACGCGAGACATTCAGAAACAGAAACAAATTACCACCATGCTTTATGCTTGCCTGTTTACTAGAACGACTAAGGTGGTTTCTTGAAGAAATCTTCAAAGATCAGATATATATTTAACGGATTAAGTTTTGACACATTATAATCAACCCAGTAATTCAGTCATATCTTGTTATAATTAGATTCATATTTCTTTACAGACTATAACAAGCCCTCATTAAATTAGTCTCCACAGAATGAGGAACTTGGAAATGCATAATCAGGGTATGTTGTGTGACATGGTAGAATGGATGAGTGCATCGATTACATATTAATTGGTTTAAACTTAATTCGCTAATTATGATGTTAATTAGCATACTTCTAGGAAGTTCGTAAAGTTGGAGATGTGTACTAAAAGAGATACGAGACACAATATAAAGGCCAGATTAACAGAAAATCTCATTTCTATTACGCAACACGATAACCTGTTTAAGCCAGTCACAAACCACAAATATCAACAGGCTTATTTGAAGTTCTGAAGCATTCCTTGTACCGACATAATTCTTGAGTTGACATGCTTTTACTTGCATGTACAGTTTCTTATAAAACGCATGAATAAACATGATATGTGGCTTGAAGCATTATATGAATATTTGTTTAAGGAAAATGTAACTCGCTGTTTAAGCCTTTGAAGGTGTCGCTATATATTCTGATAATCATACGAAATTCATTTTATTTTTTTATTTGTAGTGTTCTGTCTGACGACAGGTCCATATATTATGAACAGGATCCTTCCAACCTCTTCAGGTTGTCAGGGACCTGCTCATACATATATACATTCTTGGCAGAGATGATCAGAAGTGGTTTGCCATTGCCTTCTTCTGTGTGTGAGTGGAGTAATTGTTGGGATGCCACGGAGAAACCGGGGAAGCCTCGGAGGAAAATTCCGTGTTGCCTAGACCACGGCCTTGCCCAACACAAGTTATAAATTTGAGCACCACCACACACATAAAAACTAAGAGTTACTGAAAGCCAAAAAAGGACCTATAAATAGTTACAATTCGATTTAAAGAGTCAATATAGACGCAAAAAGAAGTCGATAAATTATTTTGTATAGTATTGATCTGATTTTTTTAAATGGGGATATAGGATGGACAGACCATAAAACTGAAGTCCATTTTCTAGAGAAACAAAGTTAGAACTATAAATAAATTTGTAATTATTGGCGTTGCCTAGCATGGTTTCTGGAAATAAAACCTAAATCCAGAAACATGTTCTCATATTGAAATGTTTGTGTTGTTCACTAATAACTTTCGAAAAAATATATTTTACTTAAATTCCATATATAATATTTATTCTATCGTTTTAAAACCTAACATTTGGCATTTCTAATATAAGGTCAGTAAAATACTGTAGATGGTAAGAAATGAAGCACAAATTAAGGAAAAAGAGAATGTACGAAGAAATAAAGAAGGAAATAATTTATAAAATAACGAAAGAAAGATATGACAGTGCTTGATGTTCACGCATAAATCTTCCCGGATGGGTTTACGTAAATCATGAAAGCAAAAAGGTAATTATAAATCATACAGGTTACTGGCTGTAAATAAACTTGTTCCTCTTAAGCACGAATGAATATACTGTAGACTGCATTACTACTAGCAGATAATGCTCTGAAAACCAATACTTGTTGGTACTACAAAGTTGATAATATGAAGTTCGCAGAACTCTGTGTAGAACTGCTACAAAAATGAATTGGTAAGGGGGAAGGACTTATCGCAGAAGCATTTCCAATGATAATTAAACGTTTTTAAAATACAGAACCGCAGGGAACAAATTCATCGATCTCCTCGAATCGTGGAAATATAAAATTAATCACGTTCGCCTATGACGGATACCTTACAGAAATTACACGAAAGTATTTTCTTATAGTGCCAAAAAGCATCTGCAGGTTAATCAATTTATTCTGTACTCCAAAATGTTCTACATTTGACGACAAGTATGAAGCTTGTATCAATGGCCTTAATCGGATTGATTATAAAAGTATAATTTGTAAAGACTGGAGCAAAAAATCCTGTCTGAATTTGTCAATTAGCTATACTAGACGTCAAGATAATTTCTAACTTCTCACTTCTGGTGATTATGAAAGTCAATTTCACAAAATTTTACTTCGGACTTAAAATAACACAAAATTTGTAGATACATATTCCAGTTCCCTACTACGCGGGTTATATTTCAAACCCATGTTATTACGTATATAATTCTGAATAAATCAACATTTACTTCAATTAATTTATTTAAAACCGTTCCCAAAAAATGTAAATCTAGGACATAAACCTCCAAAACGTTTTTCTGATAACACAGTATATCATGTTTATAAGAATCCCTAGCCGCGAGAAATATTACAGACAAAATTTCTGTTCCAATCAACGAATCACAAATTCCCTTATTAAAATAAACTACTACAATCAAAGGCTCTAACAGGACGCCAAGAAAAAGAATCATTTCATCTTATCACACTGAACATTTTGCAGCAATATAGTTCGACATATGCGCTTTATTTCCCCAACACCAAAGCTTGCATATGCGTTATATATCATAGAATTTTATATGTATTATCCTCTTCGCCTTACGGTAGCCATTTCCTAAAACTGCCCATGGTCGCCATGTTTCCAACACCAGTAGCTAAGGATATTGAAACCAATAATTTGAAAAATGAGTTATGATAGGACCAGCTCGAGACACAGATCTCTTTGCACGCTTCAACTTCTGACAGGAGCTATCGTTCCCTTTACAGACGTAAGTTCTCTGGAGGAGTGTGTGTGTGTGTGTGTGTGTGTGTGCGTGTGTAAAGCTGATACAGCAAATTCTAAAGAATAAAGTACGGAATAAAGGGCGAAGGTTTCATTCTATACGTGATGAAAAAGAAATGTTGTCCCTACTCTGATTATAACAGTGAATTACACGATCAATCGAGCAGAATATTTAAATTTGACATTACCTCTTCTTGATGTGTCGTCACTGCATAATTATAAGCTTTGGAGGACCGCGTTCTGTTTCTTGTAGTCTATAGGTAAAATTAAACTTATTCAGTATGAGCACTGGTTTGATACCAACCGCTAACATTTATCGTAGGGGAAAATTATTAACTACCACTTACAAGGCAACCTATCACCTGAAGCTTGGACTAACACCAATTTTTGAAACGGTGTATATGTCAAATAGATTCAGACAGTAAACTAATGAAGATTTCCGTCTTCTGGGTTGTTGCGCTGTGTAGTCTGGTCGATGTTAACCAACGTTTCAGAAGTCATACTGCCTCCGTCATCAGGGCGATTCATCGCCCTCCTCTTCGCCCTGATGACGGAGGCAGTATGACCTCTGAAACGTTGGTTAACATCGACCAGACTACACAGCGCAACAACCCAGAAGACAGAATCTTCATACTCATCGCCCTGATGACGGAGGCAGTATGACCTCTGAAACGTTGGTTAACATCGACCAGACTACACAGCGCAACACCCCAGGAGACAAAAATCTTCATTCTCATCGCCCTGATGACGGAGGCAATATGACCTCTGAAACGTTGGTAAACATCGACCAGACTACACAGCGCAACAACCCAGGAGACGGAAATCTTCATACTCACCGCTGTGAGAACCTCAAGTCTTACAGTAAACTAATGTTTGTGTAATGAACCAGCCATTGCCACAAAACTTCAGAAGCTATATATTCTTTTTCTGTTGCGTGTTTCACATTTAGAATCCTTCAATTATAACATGAAACTGTCAGATAACAAAGATAATTTCGTACATTTTAGACTGAGTTCCACTACGCTTCATGCGTGAGTAAATGAAAGAGCGACAGACAGACAGACGCCGTTCCCAACCAAAATGCTTTATAGGCAGCATATCAAACTGTGTCCAGTGCCGATATAAACTGTACAGCATTGATGGCTTTCACGTGTTTAGGCTCACTGGCAGTGTAATCTATAGGTTAAGTTGAGAGCTAGTTTTAGATATCAGCTTTTAAATGAATGCATTTATTGTGGGTATAAAAGCTTACATCATATTATCCGGCCATACAACATAAATATGAATTGCTCTTGAAACTTTTACAAAACACGATGATGCTGGCATTTACCACTTAGCATTCAACGCTGTTATGGAACCAAATTTTAACGTTATATTTTACGTAAACTGGAGTTTATGAGCAACTTTAAGAAATAGTTTAAGGAAAGTAGACCCCTCACATTAAGTAAGGAACGTATATTGAAGTTTCTCAGAACGTAGAGGGGGGGACAGGAAAGGTGAGAATATTGCACGACGGAAAGTAAGCATGGGACAGGTACGAAATGAAAACGAAATCTGGACCGGAAGTCCGGGAACAAGAGACCATTTGGAAGGCGTAGGTGTAATGGGAATATAATATCAACTTGTAAGTACTTCTCAACGTAATTGTATTGACAAACCTGTGGTACTGACCTACACAAATATAACCATGTTGCCCATCTCTGCATATTGTAGATTAGCAAACTGTAATGTCTTCATCTAACAAATGTTTTACAACTTTTTAATATTGTTAATGGCAATATATGAAAAATGACCAGTACAAAATATTTTGTTCTTGTATCATGGCTAATGTTTTTCGACAAATTCATTTTACAACTTTTCTTCGTTTCATTATTTGAACTATAATCAGAATTGTATTTAATGACGGACAACATATTCAAGTTAATGAATCACAATTTCCATTTGAAGAAACGCCGAAATTTCAAATGTCAATTAAATAGCTGACATTTTCCAGTGGATTTCACTTATACGGAATACATTTCTTTTGACTGAAACAAATATTCGTGCCTTGGCAATAACAGCATATTGCTGAACTGTGTTAACTGGGCGTTGTACTTAACAGTCAAATGAATTCAGAGGTGCTAACGCCTTATTGTACGTACTGGAGCGAAATGCTGGTGCCAGCTGTTGGTACAGGAATTGCACTGGTAATGACACTGCCATTATACAGGGGGGGTACGGCTAGCGACCTGGAAATGATCACACGCTACTTACGTATGGCTCCCTTATTCCAACAAGAGTGTTACCGGAGGCACTGATTCTGACTTCTCAAAATCCACTGCCGTGAAACAGTACTTGACAACAGTGCGAAATTTTCAACACGACATTACTAATTTTCTAAACCGTCGAAGATAGCAGTATTGTGGGATGTTGTGCAGTGCAGTCTCATAAAGGCTGACAGACGTTTCAGAGGTGTTTACTGTCTCCATCATAGGCCATAACCCTAGGATACTACGAGGCTAAACATCCATAAGACAGCCATCTTTAGAATCGCAGCCTTGAGAATCTAAAATTTAATCTGTGGCGCATTTTAAGTCGTCATACATTTAAGTCTCAGAGAGCAACTTCACGTAGGCCCAATTTTATCTAAAACTACATGAACCTGTGTATTATACAAACAAGAATATTTGTAACATATAAAATACATCACACACAGCTCGTCTTTGAATACTCCTGTACCTTAAGAAATGTAGCTTTATGACAGCGTCTGGTTGATTAATTGCCAATATTATGTTCTTGTCAGTTTCCTGGTTTGCATCCGATATAATCCTACACGACGTTTCAGAAGGTGGATCTGTTTAAGTCTTAGGGTGATTGGTTGGAGTTATAACGACACTTTCTTTGTTCGATTACATCGTCGCCACGGAAACTAAGTTAAAACAAAGAAACATATTGTCAGTAGTATAATAATAATAAATTACATGAAGACGGAGCGAAGCCAACTCCCGAAACGTCATATAATCAACTATTTTCCCAACGTAGTAAACAGGTAGATAAGAAACTTTTGCTACTGGATTAATAATTACAGGATTTTAATTTATTATGATGTAGTTCAATTCTAAAGGGTTTTGTCGACGGTAAAATTATTCGTTGTCAGGAATTTTTCCATCATCTGTTCCTTAAAATCACGACGTGAAGACGGAGACAGAACCAGCCTCCGAAACGTCGTGATGGAAGAAGTCCTGACAACGAATAATTTTAAGTTATTATGATGTATTTAAGAAACCCTACTACGTATACAGCATGAGGGACCAGGGTAGCTCTGTGAGTATATTGGCCGACTATGGAGTGGGAGATCGGGCAAGGGATTTTTCCTCTAGCCTCTGGGTCCGGTCCGGGTCTGTACTCCAGTAGATACAGGGGTCGTTTCCCGGAGGTAAAGCGAGGTCAGGGCGTGTCGCTGACCACTCTCCCCTACCTAGTGCCGAGAATGAGTAGGACAGCGTTACTCTTCTTATACGCAGCATCAGTAACACGACATATATGAATAAGGAATCGGGAACGATAATAAATTTAACAAAAAATTCTTCAGTCAGCCTGCCGTTAAATATTTACTTCTAATGAAGTAAGGGATAGTTTAAGTCACTAGGGAAAAAATACTACCAAAGTTATGATTTGAAGGTGTTAAACCTGACAACGAATTGTATACTGGGATTGGCTGTGTTCAACCCGCCAGTTAAAATTAATCTCGGGTATCTACGTAGTATTTTACAATCGTATGAAGTCGACTCGTGCCTGGGGAGGGAGTGGAGATTTTCTGACAGGGAACGATGCAATAAAACTGGTGTCACACTTGACTGCTCAGTCTGAGCTACCTCTCGCATTTCTCAATAGTATTTTTGTCCCTATTGGTATGTTTTCCGTCGAGTCATCTACACGTAACATTTTTATATTTGGATAAAATTATTTAGATTAAGTTTCGTGTTTAAATTCATTGCCAAAATATGTAAGTAACAACTCAAATAAAATAAACCATAATACCAATACACACAAAAACCTAGTCAAAATTATTATTGATACATATAGTCACAAAATATTTGCAGAATCTATTTGTTTTTCTCTTTTAAAATTTAAAAAAACAGCTATTTCACTTTAATGAATTAATTTTATAAATATAACCTTATTATTCTACACAAATACTGCGATATACATTACGTTACATGCAAATAATTGAGCGGTTAACGTTTTGTTAAGTTAAGATGTGAAAATATTTCATATTTCCATCTTTTACTGGGTTGCGTGGTGTGTTGTTTAGCAGGTAACAGGATAAAATACTTTGTATCGCCTCCCTGCAACAGACTTCGTATTTTAAAATTATTACACAACTTGCAATTAGGCAGTAAAGGATAACAGCGGGTTAGATAATTTTGCAGAGGTTTAAAACTGAAGTGAACGTAACATGAACCGTCGATAGACCAATAAATAATTCGTGCACAACTTTCAGTTGAGTAAAGGGGATGAAAGTCAAAATAGCAAAAAAAGAGCCATAAATACACAGTTGCAAACTTAAGGGGTGGGGGCGATTCACACTGTTCACCCCTCTCTTACCCCAGTTTACAGAAAAATGGGCAGCACAAATGACATTTTTTTCACCTCTCGCACGAAGTCGGATTCATAACTATCAGCGTCATTTTCTAAATGAATGTCACAATACTGTTCGTTTCTTATATAATTATAAAAAATAACATTAGAGAATTAGGGCACTACGCATGTATTAGAAAGCAATGGAATACTTCTAATATAACTTTTTACCTTTCTGACAACGCTGTTTCCTTTGGATAAGTAAAGTCTCTCATACTTATTTTATTGTACGCGTTCCCAAATCAGAGTAGACCACAGTATTAATTTAGAATTTGACGTCATATAATGATCCTCGGTACGAGCGGGAATTTGTAACCGCGAGAAAATATAAAAGCAGGGAGTAAGAATGTATACTAAGACAAGATGTAATATACTCGTCGTATACTATTCGGGGGGAATATGTGCGTTCGACATCCATCACAAGTAAAATAAAAGGGAATAAGAGGTTTAGGAGGGTATCAGAGAAGGTTCCGTACATGCAGGAAGGAGGTATTTGAGGCCACAACACACACAAGAAGATAAATATTAAGGTTATATAAACCGCGAAATGGACATAATATTGTGCAAAATTCTGCAGGAAAGTAAACAAATAATTATAAAGCTGTCGATGTTGGGTTCCTGTGTTATAGCGCTAGGTTCATGGCAACGTTCTGGAGGAACATTGTACGTTCAGCGCTGAAGTATTAAAATCCAATGGACTAAAATCGACATATTCACTGCTGTGAAAACCACAAATCGTCTTAGCAACACAGCAGTCAGCTTCAAACAAACAGTTTCAGTGTAGAAGTAGAAAACACATCTTGTAAATGAGTAACGAAGGTGAGGTGATAATGAACATTTGCTTGTGATATCATCAGCACCAGAAAATAAAGTACTAACAAGCAAAAAAATTTAAATAAAAAAAACATCTTCCATTTTCGTAGTACTTTTCTCCCAATTTGTAACAGAAAACGTTCTGAGGCTTTGTATTGCTCCTGGTTAGCTATAAATCTTCTAACAAACAGAAAAAGTTCACAGGAAATTGAAAAAAGTTCACTTTTTATATTAGCCAACGTGATATCAGATGCGATGTTTTGGTTGGTTCGAACAAAGAGAAAATGCCAATACAGAATCAATATGACTTTAGGCTTATGTTGTGTGTATGTGTGCGTGTGTCCAGTTGGCGCCAGTGTGTAGACACAGGCGCCTTTCTTTCTCTTTTCAATCTACAACGGATGTGAGCCAGGAAACGTTGAATTCCGCGTACGTAACAGATAAACCAGATAAATGGCATATTGAAGATTTCTGTCTTCTGGGTTGTTGCGCCGTGTAGTCTGGTCGATGTTAACCAACGTTTCAGAGGTCATACTGCCTCCGTCATCAGGGCGATGACGGAGGTAGTATGAACTCTGAAACGTTGGTAAACATCGACCAGACTTCACAACGCAACAACTCAGAAGACAGAAATCTTCATACTCTGAGGACGGAGGCAGTATGACCTCTGAAACGTTGGTAAACATCGACCAGACTACACGGCGCAACATTCCCAGAAGATAAAAATCTACTCTGATGACGGAGGCAGTATGACCTCTGAAACGTTGGTTAACATCGACCAAACTACACAGCGCAACAACCCAGAAGACAGAAATCTTCATACTCATCGCCCTGATGACGGAGGCAGTATGATCTCTGAAACGTTGGTTAACATCGACCAGACTACACAGCGCAACAACCCAGAAGACAGAAATCTTCATACTCATCGCCCTGATGACGCAGGCAGTATGATCTCTGAAACGTTGGTTAACATCGACCAGACTACACTGCGCAACAACCCAGAAGACAGAAATCTTCATACTCACCGCTGTGAAAGCATAACATCTTACAAAATGAATATGGCACGTTGCATATCGACCTCTCGTTTACATTACCTAAAGAACATAGGTTATGGGTGTATGAGTGGAGGTTACTGAGGAAAATATTTGGATGTGTGAGGAAGTAACTAGAGGCTGGAGAAAATTACATAATGAGGGACCCCACTAGAATAAGCAAATCAAGGAGAATTAGATTGGAAAAGTGTATAGCACGTATAAGTGACAAATGTGTACAAACTTTCGCCTGGATAGCTTAAAGGGTAGAAGACAGTGGGAAGACCTTGAGGTACTTTGGAACATGCTCAGATGGATGCTGGATATAAAGAAATATGATGGGAGAGTGTGTTATGGATTCACCTGGCTCAGGACAGTGGATCGTGACGGGCTGATATGAACACGACAAGAACCCTTTCGGAGTCCATAAAAATATACGAATTTCTTGTCTGTTATTAGCTTCTCAGAAAGGTCTTGGCTCCACGGAGTTAAAGTGTGCAGATTGTTATGGAAACAGAAAATACATTATAAATTTGAAATGTGAAGTATCCAGTAGTTAATCCAATACCTAAATAAAATGCTAACTTTTTCTTGTGCGCTCTGATTTAATAGAAAATGTATAATATGCAAGGAAATAAAGAGAAAACCCTCGCCTCGCAATATTGGCTTAAACCACCAAATTCCATAACTGACCACAACTTTTCGTCCACCAATAAAAGAGCTGGATGGTTTGTCGGTAGGTGCGGTTAACAGTAACTACCTTCGAGCACTTCAGATGTTTGGTGGCCACCATCTCGTGAAGAGTAGGAGCACCATAAAAAAAAAAGACACTAGCGCCAGTTATTCGCTAGCCGATACTGGGTAAGGCTGTATCGCATTCTTCCATTGCAGGCCCCAGAAAATCGTGGATCAGCCAAACGCTGGATCGCTCCTTCTTCCAGCATCAGAAACAATGGCGCCATTACCTCGAGAAACAATTACCTCCAGGTCTTGGCGGGCATTAAATGATGCCCCCTCCCCCACGAGATAACAATGATTGCTTTCCGAATCCCACAAAAGAAAAACTTCTTTTTCTTTCGAGATCTGAGAGCGAGGATTGTGATCATCTCAACACATCCTTGCCCTTGCGTTGCTGTTCATCTGCCGAAAACACTGGCGAAACAAATTAGACCTTCGTATGTTTACAGCTGGAAATAGTTTTGTGATCCAGTCCAGAATCTGAAGCCGGTGTTTTAAAGTGAAATCGTTGAATATCGATTTGTTTTTTTATAAACGAGGAAATATCTTAAGGTTCTTCCAGGGATTCGGGGTGATTATTGCCGATCTGTACAGACAGCTGCTCTACCGACAATAGCAAACCGATAAATCCGAATGATAGCTTTAATCGTTCTTGGGCTTACGATACCGTCCACATTTACGGAAGTACACGACACTAAGTGCGAACAGTCAGACGAAACTTCAGAGGAAAATGATCTGTTGCAGAAATATATCTGTGTAACTGACATTAACAAGCCTGTAAAAATAAATATACCACAAAATAATTAAATGCGCACAGGTCTTAGTCTGTAATCTGACAAATTAAGTAAACCCAGATTTATGTCACATTTAATGTATTTCAGATTTCTTTCAAGGAAAATTACGCATAGAAATTTTTCAGAAAATTGTGTAATCATTAATATATGTTCCTGCCTCATAATACAGGTTGTACCAACTGAAGGGGACAAGCATCTAAAGTCTTTCCTCAGTACTATAAAAATATATAGACTAATATAATACAAGTCCTGGTAAAGAATCTCATAATTCTTACCATTTGCGCCAAAACTACCACTGCTACACACGACCAAGCATTATTTTGGTAAACTCACACATTCCTATTCTAAAACATCCATACATAATGTAGAAGGTACACTCGAACTGATAACATCATGGACTTATTTGCAGCCCCAGGAGATTCCGCCAATCATGTCAACACAAAGAACACGATTTTGGAAACAATCTCATGAAATATGCATCAAGTGCTTTCCTTTACGTATACAACCTCCACTTCCCATCAGATTTTAAATATCTAACATAGGAAAGAAATTTCGAAGAATAATATCACAGGAACTAACAATTACACCCCAGAGTGGTTCTCTAAACGTGTTATTACTAAGAGTAAAAGCCCACTAAAACTCAATGTCAAATATTTTCTTTCTTATATTAATCTCTCACCCTCCATATTCTTTTCGTACTTGCATCTCCTTCACTTTCATCCGCATTCTCTTTTAAATTCCTCGTCCTACCGTAATTACCCTTGGCCTTTCTCATAGGTAAGGAGACATTCATACATAAAATGTTCATAAAATACAAGTTATTTTATTTTCAAAAGCTATAGAACATTTTTACACAGACCAAATGAAGACTGTTTCATGATTTCTTAATAAACGTAGCTCTACTTAATTATTTACAGCGGAAGAATTGGTTTTAATCTGAGTTTGGTATTACGGTCTGTGAATTTGCATTACCGCTGAATGTTTTCTTCAAAATAAATAAATGTGGTGGCCGTGTATCAATGTCAACATCACGAATCACTTCCAGAAAATCCATCTCATGCTGCAGACTGCCTGGGGTCTTTACGATGGTTGGCTGTGTAGAATGTTCAGCTTACAGCATCAGCTATGAGTGAGAACTACCAGTTTAGAACGCTCTGTTTAATGGGCCGAGACACGTTTACATGACAAATGTACTCCAAGCTACTTTAGGAAATTTTAAGGAAATGTTAACTTCAAAAGTATATTTGTTTCCCATACAAATAATAATTTCCTTCCTGGCCAAATAAATAACGTGACCTTTTGTACAGGCAGCCTCTAACATCAGTATCTTCTAAAATGAATAACTTAAAAAGCAAAATTTCTAGTTGCTATGGGATGAGTGTTCCAAAATATCGGTTTTATTACATCGGCATTAAAAATCGCTTTGAAAAATACTGTTTATGGATTATGTCTGAGAATGATATAGCCAACAATTGTTACTGTATCATGTGAAGAGTTTATTTAACTTAATTTAAGCTGATATTACTTTAATAGAAATACAGTTTCATAAAATGTAGTGTTGATTTATCGGTTCTGTGACTGGTTACTCAGTCGCTTTCAATTGGACAAGTTTGAAGAGGCAAGCGTCTTTAGAATAAAAACTTTCAGTACATACTTTTATTGCGTATTTGTATGTCATTTTTCGATGTCCTTGGTTTAGTTCAAAGGAAGGTCGCGCTGAGGCTATGTCGAGAGATATCCTTTCCGCCCTTAAGCGATCTCCTATATCATGATCGAATCAATAGCCCGAGCCTTTGGCTCAAATGCTTCTCTTTTTTCGGTACAGCAAAGAGGGACAGATACGAAAGCAGGGGATCAGACTTGTAGAAACAGCCCGGGAGAGAAGTGTACAGGCTACACTGAACAGATTAGGAGTATGCAGAGAGATGCTTCAAATCGACTTCTCTACGATTAAAAATCCTCCAATGTTCAAATCACGGGAAAGTTGTAAAATAAAATCCGCTTTTCAATAACAGTGTAACATTTAAAGTGATGAATTGTGACTTAATACCCATAATATACGAGTGTATGACTACTCCATGCCTTTGAGAGCGTAAAATGTATTCAGGGGAAACAGTTGTTGGACTGAAACAACTGTAATTCAAATGTATCAGATATGAATTCAGAAACTGTATTAGTAACTTAACTTTACACAAGAATCACAACGAAACTGGAACAAGAAGGGGAAAATGTTTATTTGAGCCAAATGTGTTGATTAATTATACTATACCAATACTGGATACAGCTGCATACCAACGAGTTACCAAATGGAAGAATCCATTTTCTTTACATTTGTTCCGATCATAAGCATTTTAGCTTGTCTCCTATCTTACAGAAACAAGGTATGGTATGGTTAGGTTAGGTTAGGTTAGGTCATCGTGCTTTGTCTCTGAAGGACACCGCGCTATTTCAACGTCTAACCATTTGATCGATTTTCATAAAACTTCCTACGAATGTTATTACATTGGAGGTCACCTCAACATTGTGATTTTATGTTTCCTATGATCAGTTGTAACAACATGATAGCCGCGAATTTGTGAGGTTAGAGCGACATTACGGCTATCCTAAGATAGAAATTAAAAATTAACAGAAAATCTGTCACTATAGTAACAACCTGTCACATGGAGCGTCCTACAGAAGTAGCCAAAATCAGGCATACCTCAGGCAATGCAACGTGTTATGCTCAACATGGTATTCCTACACTTATAAATATAATAATTTGCAAATTTCTTAAAATACGTGCCTCGTAATTACAATTACAAAAACAAATATTATCATTAAAATAGCTTATAAATCACTGTAATGCACGAAAATTTCGAAATATTTAGGAAAAAACCTAAAATAACACTCTTGACAACGTAAAGAACAAATTATACATAGTAAATTCTTGTTGCTGTTCAGTTAAAAATACTGTATCCTGCATTCTCCTAACTGAAAACCAAGATTCAAATACACAGAACTCTAATTTTATTTGATCTTCGAAATAGACGTCAAACGTTTTAAGTGAAGGACACAGATTGATATTTGTGATCGGAGTACTTACGACATCTGGTACGCCAACAAGCGTTCGCTCTGTGCATACGGCTACCTAACTGGATCTGGTGGATTATGACTGGTATGCAGCCTACTACACGTGTTCGCTTTAAGGCAGTGGGCCTCAGACTTGTTAGTTATCTTACCACATCGGTGGTACAATACGTCACACGCTGCCACTTCCACTGAAAAAAAAATAACAGCAAAGTTAACAAGTTGGGAAAAATACTCAGTTGACATGAATGGATGCGTTAGTTCTCATACTGGCTTACAAACTGTTATTAGGCATGCACATTTTAAAACTAGAACAGTGTACTGCCCTGAAATAATGTGTATAAAACTATAAATATAAGATTTTAAGGTGTTATTTTGTTACGAAAATTTGGCTGGTTTTACAAATTGTTTACATCGAGACATCTTTCTGGTAAGATTTTGCTGTAAATTAAACCTTTCACGCCGAAGATTAGCTTAATGATATATAAATATTCAGTTCGTACCTCAAAGAAAAATATTTCTCAAATTAAAAAGATCGCTTATTTAGCAAGTTTAAAAATATGGACGCTGTTTACTCTGAGAATCATATGAAACCCATAAACACACAATGTGAGCAAAATTATTGAACATGAAAGAATGTGGAGCGCACAGTTACCTCTGCGCTTTGCATTATTAATTGTTCGGGCTTTTGTTCGATTCAAAACACTCGACTGTTTTTCATTCAACGTCAGTATTTTCAAAGGGACAAGTGTAGCGAAAAACACTTCCACGCCACTTCTCAAATCACCACTCAAGACCATTATCACAAAATAATTGAAAAGGTCCGATGCAATGCAACAGGGAAAGCTGTGGTTCGTATCTTTATCCTTTGCCACAACCACAATGTGTAATAATAAATAGACACAATAATAATATATTCTTAAGATAGTGTCATATTGTGAATATTCTAACAATTATTTATTTTAATCCGTCTTATCACAATATTTAAAATTTCTTATAATTAAGATAATAAAATATCATTGATGTTCCATATCGATTGATCGATTTACATTTTGGAACATCTTTTACACAACATGTTTCAGTTTTTATAAAACCATCATCAGGTGTAAATTATTTACGAACTTAAAACTCAAATATGATTCCATTTGGTGATGTTTCATGCCATTTGTTTTTCAATTTTGGGCGAGGTGTTGTCTTTTCTTAATTTTATCAGATGTACATATCGGTCTGTAAGTAGAAGATTGAAAGAAACACTGAAGAATTTGAAAGAATTTATAAAAGAATTTTAGAGAATAAAATGCAAAATATATAAATTATAGTTAGAAAGTAGCAGTAAAATATAAATAAAAATAATATGAAATAAAAGTAAATCTAAAATAAAACATACCTTAGATGTAGGAGTATGAGAGTGAACATAATTTTGACACACCCCGTATATTCATCATTCTCTTCTTTCTTTGGTCCATTTACTACCTTTCTTCTCCTCTCCTTCTTCCCATCGTATTCTTCACACAGTCCTTTCAGCTTAGAACAACGATGACAAATATCAGAAAAAAATGTTATTTCAGAGGTTTCGCCACTCACATTACAAGTACTTCTGAAAAATTTCTAATATAGCAGGATTTGTAAAACGCAATGCCCTGTCATTTAATATCACTATGGTCTTTATGCACAATCTTCGTGAGAAAAAACTTCCTAAATAGTTAGAACGTGGAACACCCTTAATCCTGTAGCACTTTTAACATTACAGATACGAAACTTACAGTTTAAATCGCTTAGAACAATCCAAGATTCAAGTCGGATACCTACTGTCAAAGAGTCGATGTATCAGAAAATTAATATACTCATTAGACACACACATTAAGCTGTAGAATAATAAAACTTGGCATGAATTTGTAAGAATAAATATACCGAATTTGATCAAATATTCATTCCTTTAGTTGCTAAGTTTCAAACATGAAACAAATCTGTAAGACTTGAGGTTCTCACAGCGGTGAATATGAAGATTTCTGTCTTCTGGGTTATTGCGCTGTGTAGTCTGGTCGATGTTAACCAACGTTTCAGAGGTCATACTGCCTCCGTCATCAGGGCGATGAGTATGAAGATTTCTGTCTTCTGGGTTGTTGCGCTGTGTAGTCTGGTCGATGTTAACCAACGTTTCAGAGGTCATACTGCCTCCGTCATCAGAGTATGAAGATTTATGTCTTCTGGGTTGTTGCGCTGTGTAGTCTGATAGATGTTTACCAACGTTTCAGAGGTCATACTGCCTCCGTCATCAGGGTGATGAGTATGAAGATTTCTGTCTTCTGGGTTGTTGCGCTGTGTAGTCTGGTCGATGTTAACCAACGTTTCAGAGGTCATACTGCCTCCGTCATCAGGGCGATCATCGCCCTGATGACGGAGGCAGTATGACCTCTGAAACGTTGGTTAACATCGACCAGACTACACAGCGCAATAACCCAGAAGACAGAAATCTTCATGAAACAAATCCCTCGCGCAAGACAGACACAATCTCTCGACTGAATTTTCGAGACTTATTTTGTAATTGTTCCTGAAGCACGAAGCTTTACCTGTAGCAAAGTCAGAATTTTTATTAACTTAGACTTACACTGTGGCAAAGACATTCATCCATCCATTCATAATTCCACCCATACACCTCATTGCACACTCTAACAAATCCCTCAGACATAAGACTTTGAAAACTCGACAGAACTTTCAGAATAGGCTTAGCGCTGAACAAAGAAACCGAACTTATTTTAAAGACACAGAAAGTTTCTTCGTCGAGACCAGCATCAAAATGCTTGAGATCATGAAGAAAGTACTTTCTCTTATTTGTTATGCTTCTGTCTTTTACTTTCTTTCCGTGGAATATAGGCGCTGTTGTGTGTTGCATGTTATTGTGTAAGTCTAAGGCACAAACTTACCCTCAACTTTTAAGAGTCTCTTCCTGTTTTATCAAGCATTCCTTTGTGCACTTTTATTCCTGCTTCTGATCAGCGATTTCATTCTCATTCAATTCCCCTTCACCTCTT
This sequence comes from Zootermopsis nevadensis, assembly GCF_977971745.1. Classification (NCBI taxonomy): domain Eukaryota; kingdom Metazoa; phylum Arthropoda; class Insecta; order Blattodea; family Termopsidae; genus Zootermopsis; species Zootermopsis nevadensis. Next base: position 5,251,103 of record NW_028259143.1, read on the forward strand.
CTCCCCTGTCCTTTGATACGCTAGATTAAGTATATGGGCACACATTGTCTGGCGAAATGAATCTGTATTGCAAAGGACCAACATCCTATTACAATATAAGCTGAAAAGCCCCTTCAAGTACCACATTTTCGTTACGCTTCGTGCAGAATGAAGTTTGGTGGATCAGTCCCTGCAAATGCCCGGACACATCAATTTACATGTCTCCTCTCAACTTCAGTTAATCTTCGCATAACTGTACAACACTCACTCATTACTTTTAACAACACGAGGAGTTTCATAAATTGTATTTCGTACCAAATATTGTTAAAGTCATTTGATACAGAGGCATCGAATAGTCACAGCATAACGCATACCTGTGATACATGAAAAATTCATACTCCATTTCAGTCTGAAATCCTAAATGGAAGAGACTACTTGGAAGACAAAGATATGGATGGGTGTACAACATTAAAATAGTTCTTTTTAAGAACTATGGTGTGAGGATATGGACTAATTTCATCTGTCTTCGGATAGGGTTCAGTAGTAGGTTCTTTGGATTTTGTAAAAGATTTTGAATTCCTTGACCAGCTGAGCGACTGTTATATTCTCGAGAAGAAGGACTATTCTGTCGCATAAGCTTAGGATTCACCGCAACAGAGGGACATTCACCGATGTCCACAGCTACCACAAGTTGTTTATATGTAAAAGAACTGTTTGGCAGATTACTTGAATTTTATAATTTGTAATCTCTGTATATAATACGATTTCGGATAGTGAGCCTTAAAAATAAGGATGAAGATGATACTTTCCTCCGAAATGTTGATAACCACTTACAAGATTACACGGCATCACAACCCAGAATACCACGTTCGACGTACGTATCGCATTATTGCATGAGTAATTAAGATTCGTAAGATTGGCTACAAACTAGAAGACTGGAGTCAACAGCCCAGAGAAGAGGTCGATTAATAGTTTTCGTTTTCTAAACACGTCAAATAAACCAGGCTCAAAAACATGAATTTTTTTGAGCGGCTGTCAGCTTTTCAGTGATGGTCCTGCACCGTGAAATTATTAAGGAAGTTTTAGAACAACGGAAACACAAATCTGCAAACTTCTAAGTGTTCCTTCTTCGGTCGTTTAAAACAGTAATACAGAAACTGGCAATATATTTGTCTCATAATCTCCAAACTTGCCTGTACCAAGAAGAAAATTTCAAAAACTATCACAGAAGAAGGAATTATAGAACTGTGCAAGTGTTTCTACTGTAGTTGCTATGAACAGAACGAGTTCAACAGCGAACAGCCGATCAGGACGAGGACGCGGACCGAACCTTCATCGACCAATAACAAGAATCTTTCCCGGGGAAGAAGAGAAGAGAATGTTCGTAAGTATGATAATGATTCCAAGCCCGAAGCAACAACCAGCTATCTGTCCTTAGAGTGACGGTGGTAGTGGTTGAACAGGGTAGCTTCATCGTCGCCATTCAGGAAAACAAAGTTGGGTTATCTTGGCAAGAATGCCCCGGGACTCGTGATAGCTTAGTCCAGATAGCGCCTTCCTCCTCAGCCATTACACACACAGAAGAATGAATTCGGCGGACGATAAAGTTACGTAGAAGATGGATGTCTTCTGGGTTGTTGCGCCGTGTAGCCTGGTAGAAGCTTACCGACGTTTCAGACCCTCTGAAACGTCGGCAAACAGAAGACAGCCACCTTCAGACTCGCCACCGTGAAAACCTCAAATCCTGAGAGGTTACAACACATTTCTTCAAGTTTTCAAAATAATCTATGTAGGAAAATGAATGGGTACATGTAACATTCAGTATGAAGGAACAATTTTTCCGAAGGGAAGGTTATTACTGTAAAATAAAAAAATACATTAAACATTGTGTTATCGACACGATTTCACCTTACTTTACACATCCTATTACCATAAAGATTTCATCAGATATCAGTATCTCAGTTAAGACAGCCTCTAGCCCACGTGAGATTTAACCTGATAATAATCATAATTGTTATACCTGTATCAACCCGATGTATCGAAATATTAATGAAGGAACTTTGGTCCAATTAAAATGCCTCCAAAGGTAATTACGGTCATTAAATGTACTCGCTTCAGCACTAGACTGTAGATTGTGAAAACGTCATCTCATTGCTTGAAACATAGCATACCTTCCTCCTGCACTAACCTGCTTTATTATTAGAAGGAAAATCTTTCTTTCAAATTAAACTTTTGTACTGCAAAGCCTTGTCAATGAATTAAGACTTAATATAAATCTAATAATCTTAATTAGAAATTCTACAAAACTACAGCTATAAAAGTATAAAAATAATTTAAATTTCATGGCATAATGGAAAGAAAATTATGAACGGAAAGGTGTGAAAGACAAAAGAGGGTATAAAATATGATAAAAGTGAGGAATTTCTATTATTCAGAAGCAGGAACGAGTTATCAGTGTAGCACAATTAGTAGGCCTAAACTGGATACAGCTTCTGAGCCCCTCCTCGTAAATCATCCACACACTAGCCCGTTTCTGATATCCAGCGTTTTCTCAAATAGCTGAATACCTCAGCACGGCGAAAAGCAAACAGGTCGTTCCCACCCTTTCACATACAGAGGTATTTGTGTGAAAAGGTTTGTGTGGAAAAAATAAATTAAATGAATTGTTGGAAATAATTCAACTACAGCTTATACTGGTAAAAAATATTTCTATTATTTAAGTACAAAATGGAAAAGGTAGGGCAAAACCATCCGCACTTGTTACCATGGCGTTGCAGTTTCAGATAAAAATTCTGCTCGTTTCAAAACATATAATTTGTATCCATGTAAATATCCTGTTTTATGTCCATGAGAACGTGAAATTTATGTAAATTCGTACGTACGTAGTTTCATAACGAGTAACCGCAACACGACGTATCGCAGGTTTGTATTCAGTATTCTAAATTCGTACTACACCCTACGATCAAACTTCCTTGTAGCCTGCCTCATGTTCCTATAATGATTTGACACAGAGTCTCGCCGACATGCATCTACATAATTTACCCTGAATTACTTTATTAGTTTGTTTTGATACTCATTTAATTGGCTATGTCGATTCTCGGTTTATTAAACTACGCGTTTCAACGACAAAACATGTACTTATTCTCTATGAACCAATTATGAAAATTTACAAACAAGACCGGACCGCGGTTGAAATCCGGAGTCAGGTCTCATGAAATGTGTATTGTGAACAAAATGCACAAAAATTGGTCACCGATTTAGAAGTTCTGCTAACTTCTCTACACATATTACAAAATTTAATTTAAACTGGGTATTACAAGTTGTTTAGAAAAATTCGCCTTATGAATGTGACTTCGTAACCAAAATGGTCGATCACTCTATTCTGAGTTACTGTACGCCAACACTACATAATCTCGCTGAATTAAATTATTTTAATTTGGACTGCAAACATATTAATGATGTTCACACTACCTCGCAGCTCACTAAAACTAATTACATAGATTTATAACCAATGTTGTATTTACCGTACACAGTCGCAATCATAATATTTATAATGCACAGAAGCAACGTGTGTTATAGAAAACTAGGACGTCCCAGTTAAATATGTTATTTCAGGCGAACTAATTTCATGGCGCTAAAAATAAATCATATGATAAATATAAGATTCAGCGGCAGATTCTTCAGATCACGGTAAGGGACATTTGCATTCCATAAATGGTAGTAAATTCGTTAAGCATCTGATAAAGTTATCAGCTTCTTAAGAATCTCTGATCTACAGAATTATTAGTTTCGTACATATAAACTTACAGCTATTCTTTTAGATATCTCAAGACAGTGTAATGAAAAGGTAAGGTAAGTATCTCAAACTCGTACATTATATTATATCAGCGACTGACCTAATAAAATTGGGAACTTAATACTAAATACCGGGTCTACAATTTATGCTGTAACGGCCTTGCTTGCATTGCGTGCTCGGCCGAGTGCACTGTTGACGTCGGCAGGCTGGCGCGTGTTATTCCCGTGAGTCACAGGCGAATCAGTTTCAGTGCCGCTAGTAACAGCGAACTACGAATATTTCTCGTCACTAACACATGTTATTACATTAATTTTCTTACCTTAAATCACAAAAGATGTTCAAAGTGACTTCCTTGTGCTTGCAGGCAAGCTTCACATCTCGTTAACATGTTTCGAAATACTTGACGAAGCTCTTCTTGGGAAATTGCCGAAATGAATTGTGGTTTCCTGTTCTTCTTTTTATCCAAAACTGATCCCGTACTACAAATTTTTTTTATTAATCTCTCTATCGTGGGCCTGCTAGGAACACTTTCACCGGGAAAATGTCTGCGATATTTACGGCGGCATCTTCCGTAGGATGAATATTTGGCATATGTTTCGACTAAGAACACACGTTGCTTAATACTGTACACCATATTATCAACGTCAATCCGCGACGAGAGACGCAATAAAACTGATTCGCCTGTGTTCACGGGAAGAACACGGACCAGTCCGGCCGACGTCACCAGATCGCCAGCCGACCACGCAACGCAAGCAAGGCCGTTACAGCATAAATTGTAGACCCTAGTATATAATTTCTTCCTAAATCATCCATTTGAAGAGGTTCAAATCACTGGAGAAATGAAACACCGCGTAAAAGATAAATATAATCCTGCTTATTGTAAAATGGCTATCTTCTAGGTTGTAGCGCCGTATAGTCTGTCGAAGTTTATCGACGTTTCAGGGGTCTCTGATGAGTGCTCGTCGCCCTGATAATGGAGGCATCAAGCGATATTCGTACCCAAAGGCGTGAAAACCTCAAAACCTGCTGCCTATTGCAGATATTTCAGCAGCTTTAAAAATAAAGAGACTATGCAAATATATGTGTATAATGTTTCAAAGCAACAAATAGGAGGTTTGAATACGCATTGAACTGATTGTAAGCGTTGACGCAAACCCGCTGAAACCATTGACAATCGGCCAGCTCATGTATAATAGCATCGAAAGAGGGTACAGACACAATGAAGTATATCCATGTATGTATTCTGAATAGACCAGAACCATGCGCAGTTTAGAGAAAATAAAATACATCCTTATATACATGATATTGATATTAGTGTTTTTTCTGTTCGGTAAACATTTCGGTTCATGGAGCTGAAAGTAACGAATTGATAGTGGAAAAGTCTTCATACGGCAATGGCAAAATATCCAATATATCCTACTGATGGAATATAGAAATATATTGGAATACAGAAATCGACAAGAGACCTGTGAAAAAGAAATGGAAATAAAACAACAAAATATAGTTCGAATGGGGTGAGAAGGTAAGCACACAGAGAAGGAAGACAAATTAAGACACAAAGTGACCTAACAAAATGAATTAAAACAGTAAATGTGTAGACTGAACATCGCAAAGCTCAGAAGGAATGTTTAGCGAAATATATAAAAAGCACTGTATTCATCCCTCACAAAGTTCCGGACAAGTGTGCTTAACTGAGCGTGTGTATGTTATTTTGATTATCGACTCAATATATTTTTCATCCCACGATTTTAAAGAGTATGCGTAAATAGCCGCCCTCATCATTCCATACTCTCAGTTGTAAAAACATTAGTCCCTTTATCAAATATTACTTGCCTACACAAAACGCAAATCAACGACAATTAACAAACGAAAAAATTCTATATGAAAACTAATTAATTTGTGGCAGTTATCCCGCAATCTGGTCGCTTCCTTCGAGATATTTTATTCTACGCACTACGCCTACACTGGAATTATATCGTACAGAAAATTAAAGTTTGTACAAGTGAACGAAAATCCCTCGGGCTGTTCCACTGGGTGTTTCCCCGCGCTGAACGGGCTTTTCAATAGATAAACATAGTATAAACAGAACTTATACATTTATTTTTAACAGTACAGAATAACAAAGTTTGTTAAGCTGAAAACGTTTATGCAATCTCTAGTCTTTTAGAAAGTTTCATAAAAATTGGTTCCAATTTTTCAAACCTATATTATAAAGGCAATTAGAAATGGCAAACAAAACAAGGGACACGGAAATCATAAATTCATAGGAAATCTTTGCTTTCATTACTTACAAAAATTCAAAACGTAAGTTAATCAAATTAATAAGATTGGCGAGGCATGTAAAACGCATGAGAGACAAGAAATGTGTATAACATTTTGGTTGGAAATACTGAAGAGAAGAGTGAAGGATAGGATGTGATGTGAAACAACGGTATTCTGAAGCACATCATTACCGTTCATTTAAAAGGGCATCCGCGAGTTTCATAACGCATGCAAGAAACTAGGCCCCGTACTTTAAAACTCGCTAACGTAGGTGGACAATAAAGTAATGATATTAAATTGTGCACTTTGTAGCCACCACAAGTTCCAACTTGAGGAAATGTTCAAAACGTTCAGAGATTTAAAAGAAAAGGTAAATTCGGTAAGATGTCTCTCTACGGAGCACCTACGTAGAATAAAACGTTAAATCAACGGTATATAGAGCAATTTTGTTTCCGAGAATTGCATGATGGGAAAAGTGAGACGGGCCACAAAACTTTCTTATCGGAGTAATGGATTCTTCGACTAAGTTGAGGCGTACTCAAAGGAAAAAAAAAAGTTTTTAAGTGAAGTTTGGTGGAGTTTTGCTCAGAAGAGGTTGAAGATGATAATTAGTTATTAAAGCCATCAAGTGAGATCATAAGAAAACGACCCATCCTCTCAGAATGGTCACAGGAAATCTGTTTTCTCACCATCTACTGGGCTTTAAACGAATGGACATGGCAGAAATCCTTGGCACAAAATATTTTCATAATACCCAAAATTTATAACCTAGTAGTTTCGCTAACTCTGTGTTCCAGGCTACAAAAAAATTAAAGAATTACGATATTTCAAATGTTCATGGAAAGAAATATTTTAATATTAACGTTCCACGATGCGAGGACTCGAAGAAAATTATCGGATCACAAAAAAATAATAATTTGGAACTATACCATATAAAATGTCATAGAACATTCGGTTTATATTCTCCGAAAATGTCATTTATTACGAATCTGTGTAATTATGTTTTATTAACTTACTGTTCGCATATAATGCAAATCTGTTTTATCTTTCCACCCTTCCCTCATAACAACCCTAAGCTACTATGAGCCAATCCCTCGTAATCCTTCATAATGTGAAGCACAGTGCAAATTCTGACAGAACGCTTGGCCACAGTTTAGCCACTGGCTTTGTCTTGTAGCATGCCCTATGGATTACGTCACACAGGTAGTCTAGAATCTATTGTAACATATAATTTCCTTATATATTCTGAATTCGTTCCTCACTGTGAAACAACAAAGGCTGTAGTTACTTGGAAACAAAGTATAATCGATAGACAAGAGATAAAGGTACCGTAGAATGGAAAAGATACGCAGTTGAAAGAAGCAATTATATATATTCACCATCTTGTATTGATCACGTAATTAAAGTAAGGAATTTGATATGTGGTAAAATAAGAGTTATACAGAAAAAATTTATGCAAGGAATCTTCCATAAGGGAGTAAATATATACCAAAATGCAGATAAATAATTATGATTATATTACTCCCAATAATAGACCCATTGTCTATTTAATTAAATTTTCGTGACTAATATTCCAGAGTTATACATAAAGCAGTTATTAGTCTATCAAATGTGTATTTGGTTATTATGCGTTCTTTGCACGAAGTATATGGTGAGAAGGAATTTTGATCTGGGCGTGTCTATCTGTCCGTCTGTCTGTCCAGTCGATTCAACTCGAGAATCACTATACAGTTTTGAATCAAATTTGATGTGGAGGTTGTGTTATTGTGCAAAACTTCAAAATTGTAAGTTTGAATGTCCTACGAGCGGTGATAACATAATGACTGATAAAGAATGTCGCGAGGTAGACCCGAGGTGCTGCGATCTGGTGGACAAAGTGGGAAATATCAAACAAGACTGATTTAATATCTGCAACTTCATTTTGCAAAGAACGCATGAGGATATTATGTGTATTTTAGTACGAAATACACTTTCAGAGCTTGTTTATATCACTGTCATCCTTGTGATAGTGTCTTTAAAATTAGAGGATTCAAATAAAATTCAAATTTCTGTTCAGTGGCGTAACCATCGGCTGCATGCTTTCGGTTCACAGGTAAATTACAGAACTGAACCAATATTGCAATGTTTTCCAATATATGTACCTAATGAGATAAATTGACTTTTTCATCTGATATGTCCCTTGCAGAAGAGGATAAGCCGTCAATAGCCCGCAACATTATTTAATTAAAACGAACCCACAGTAGGCTTATAGGCCTATAATGTGACACAGACTAAGAACAAAACAGGCACAAATCTCACACGGTTGGTATAAATTTTTATTTTAAAACAGGGCACAAGATTTTGTTCTGACCAAAATAACTTTTGGTCCGCTATAATGAGAGCTCACACGGTTAGTATAAAACTTTATTTCAAAATATCACAGTTCTTGGATAAACAAGATTTTTTAAAAACAATTTCCACAACAATTAGAAGTAATTTAGTCGGTGTGTGACTGAAGATCCTTGTGACACTTTTACAAGTCTATAAAAAAATCTAGAACAATATAATGAATTCGAGTACATTCAGTGCAACTCTCTCGAAATAGTGTGAAATTAAATAAGATTCTATTTCCCGACATTATACAGTCCCATAAGTCCAGGGACCGGAAGGAGTATGCCATTTGGCTCAATGCGTAAAAATGTGTAAAGGAAAATGTTTTTGGAAATCATATGTTTTCAACCCCAAATGTTGGATTCTTTACCTAGGACACGCCGTCACAGCACTATACTTTTTGTACTATCAATAATAAAAAATTTCACTTATTAGGATAGACTTTTCACCTGACATTACGATATTACTGATGGCAGTAATTTGAAAGGTGCCCGGTATAAATATGCAGTGGTCTCTGTAGGCACATCTTTCTTTAAAACGCAATAAATAATTTCTTCCTTCCTACTGTGCTGGCAGTTTTTACAGTGTCGCGCTCTGCAGCTCACAGGATGGAAAATTCTCAATGATTTTATCTGATTCCATCTATCCATTGCGTCCGTCTATTCTTTCGTATTCTTCCAGTTTCTTACATCATTCTCTGTTCCTCCAAATCTGCGCACCAATAATTAATATTCGGAGGCGTTATGAACCAGCCCACCCCGTGCAATTACACACTCCAGGCGTCTGGCGCTGTAACAGCACGCGCCACAGTAACGGCGGTGGAAACTGAGAGGAAAACCTTTTCATTTCCCTTTTAATTAAGTAGAAGTTTCGATTGAGATCGGCTCCTCGAGGTCGTTTGGGTCGGGTGATTAACATTTTAAGATGGAGAACTGAGAGCACGATGAAGGGGTCTAAAAGAGTAAAATATAAAATTAGGAGACTTCAGAAACTTGACAAATATTAGAAAAAATAAATGATAACGAACGGAAGACACAAACGATCAAGTAATTTTGATTGCTTGTGTCTCGGCTCTTACTATTTGCGTGATGAATGTGATAACCAATTTTATAAACATTTGTATGTGTCAAATTACGAAATGTCACACCTCCTGTGATATTATAGAGAAGTTTTAAAGTAATTCTTATTGAAACATGTACTGAGGAAAGGACAGATATTAAATTTAAATAAAAGCAAATATTTTAAATATTATCGGAGGAATATAAGACTACCAAACTACCTGAGTGCAGCAAATATACAGAATGAAGACAAACAGATTAACGAAACACGCTTTTTAATACACACCATTAAGGCCAAATGATCCCAGACGTCTGAATCAAATGCTGAGGGATGAACTACACCCAGAAGATGGCAATGATGATGACGAAACGAATATACCTGGAATTAAAAGTGGCAAAATTCATGGAATGTACAAAATGAAATATAACTTAGCGAAGATGAAATTTCAAGTTCTCATGCTAAGATACTGCCTTGTGGGACGTTGCGCTGTGAAGTCTCGTAGAAACTGACTTGACGTTTCGGACGTTTTTACAGCCTGCATCATCAGGGTAACCGAATGTACGTACGAATTTACTTTCTCAAACTGGGTACAATGTAACTTCCTAAGTACAATATAAGTGAGCTGAAATTAGCACGTTCCAGTTTTTCTAAAGTCTCCTGTTCACAATTTATACAACTTAAGAATTTCCTTACAAATTTTTGACACATCACATATATACAAAACTTAAATCGGTATGCGTCTTGTTAATTTTGTACCATATAACAACATAATAGACACAATCAACAAAAACAGAGGTTAAACATGTTTCTTTAAACCCCATCTCCGTCAACAAAAATCCCCACATTGACGCTCTTTTTAAGCACAATGTACACTATGGAGTACCCACTCCATCCTTTCACAGATAAAAGCAAAAGAAAAAGTCAGAGTTCTAACGTTATTCGTGCTCATATAAAAGAACAATGTTCTTGCATACTACCAACGCACTGAAATAACATCTACTGAATTCTCAGAATTTGAATCACCAACGTAAACTTACAATATCCGCCTTACTTTCTGAAAGGAAATGGACAAGAAAGGATTTTGTTAGAATTGTGGAATTCCTGCAACAGAACTAGTATAAAAAAAACAGAATTGGAAATGGTACAGTCAATAAAAAAACCTAGAACATGTTGACTACAGAGTCACAAGAATGAAAACGGAAGTGAGAAAATTCACAGGTTTTAAAAAAAATACTTCAAAACATGACTTAACATTCCAGAGGACGGCCATGTTATTCCCGTGACGTCATGTGACGTGACCGAAGGCGAAAAGACAATGGCGTTTGGGGACCGTGTTTCATAACCGCAATCCGATAACGTAGCCGACTCTAACACAGTAACAAAATTCACCCTTTCACAAGTACTGCCATGTAACACGACCTTCAAACCTTCCTAAAATGGGATCATAAGCACTGATTACATTAAAATGTCTATTTACTCGCCAGATGTGTCCGCACGGGAAACTCAGATGATGTTTCATAACTGCATAATGAAATATCACGACATTAATGCGGAGAGTAGGATTAGCTAATCACAGCAGCAAACATTTGCCCCAGTCGGTCATGAACGTAATCTGCAATCGGTGATTTCATTGATCCGACACTCAGCACCGAGTATATAAACCAGACGAAGTAGTTTGCCAAAATCACGTACAGAGAGCGTAGAAATCCTCGCTGCTCAGCACAGCACTTCGCTAAATTAGCTATCAGTGAAACCAAAACAAATACAATACACCTTTACACATGTCACAATTTACTTTGTTGGCATATCGTATCATATCGTGCCGCTGTCACGAGATCATCATCGCAGTAAGCATCTCTGAAACGTCGGTCAGTTTCTACCAGCCCACGCGACGTAATATCCCCGAAAACTCATCAGTGACATATGAATTCTTACTGAAACAACTAATGGTAGCAGAATCCTGACTGGAAGAAACACAATGTAAATTGGTATATGTTCCTGTTACCTCCATCGACAGCGAACCTATCTGAACGGCGACGCAATGGCTGGCGACCTGACACATACAAGAGCTCGACGTTTCGTATCGAACAGATTTTCATCGAAGCCCAATATGAAAAGAATATGGAAAATATATTTTCTCCAACCTTCGCTCTCTTAAACTTTATTCACAGAAAGAATAGAATCTGGGCAGCCTCTTCCTTTCTGGAAGATGGTTTGTTGTTAAGAAATGAAATTCGAAAGATGAAGAAGCAGTGACCTGAACATTTAACAGACTTTCAACATTAAAGAAACGACTGGCTTCTGGAAGGAAATATTTCCAAGAGTTTAAGAGAAGGTACCTGAAGAAATAAGACCATATTTTAATATCTTATATTATAGGCCACAGTGCACAGGAAGTCACAGTCCATTTGTAGGATTACATTATGTTTCACTTCATGTGAAATAAAGAACGCGCGATGAAATCAACAGAATATAAATTCTTAAAACAATTACGTATTGCATTAGGTTCGCTTTTAAAAATATTGCTAATATTGCACAGAACGTCTCGTAACTCCCCCTTCGTATGAGGGAGACCCCGGGATAAAATCACGGACAGAAGAACGTATAGTTTAGCTGAAGGATTTCGTGCATTTTCTCCGTGTCATCAGGCAAATGTCGATGCAGTACTTTACATTACACCACGAGAGCATCTTTGTTTATTACTGATTAGCCGTCTTAACTACCGACGCCATAATATGTGTATTACTGAGAGCGTCTTTAAATAAATCACAGATACCTGAAAATAAATGATAATACACAGCTAAAGTAAGAGGTTAAACAGTTAATTAGGAAACCCATTATATTTATCCCTCGAAGATCCAAGTATTGCACAAACTACACTGAGCTCAAACGCACTTAAATTTTTTCTTCTCTTAGTGTAAGAATATATTTTCAAAACGTTACCTAACCTAACATAACTAAACCTAACCTAAAATAACCTAACATAACCTAACCTAACATAACATAACCTAACCTAACATAACATAACCTAACCTAACATAACCTAACCTAACCTAACATAACCTAACCTAACCTAACATAACCTAACCTAACCTAACATAACATAACCTAACCTAACCTAACCTAACCTAACCTAACCTAACATAACATAACCTAACCTAACCCAAGCTAACCTAACGAAACCTAACCTAACTTAACCCAACACTTCTAACTTGTAACATCATCTAACTTATTGCAAATTTGCCAAAGTTAAACGAGCCTTACGTAACATAACGTAAGCGTGTCGAAAACTAACATAGTGAGCACGCGTGCCAAAGCGTGACTAGGCGTGGCCTACTGTAACGTAGTGACGAGATGAGAATTAGTTTCTCTCCTGTATTCTTTTCTTTCACGCCATGAAGACGCAGAACTACACGCATTTCTAACTTCAGCCTTAGGTAGTGTTGTGTGATCAAATATAAGCTCCGACAACTTCTATACACGGACGTCTGTGATATCCAATGGGTAGAATGTCTGAAGGACGCCGAAGTGTTCTGAACACGATTATAAATACCAGTACTTCCGCCTGAATTTAAACATAGGTCGTTCACTCCACAGCAATTTCCTTTGCTATAGGACTTATAATTACTACATATAGACTGACAGACTGACTGACTGCCTAACACATATTCCACTATTTTCTTTCCCACAAGTCAAGCTTAAAAACAGAAGTTATACCAATACCAGAAATTTGATCCAAAAAGCTTCAAAACGGATACGAGATGCCGCTAGAGAAGGCGGATCCACTGTGTTCTGTCAGGAAGACGGCACATTGCTAGTTTAAGCATTGCATGCTTCTTGTGACTCGCATCAAGAATTGTTTATTCCCATCTCTGAGACGAACAGCTGACAAGCAGAGACGAATGAAGCCAAGCCAACTATATAAACCTGTGGTAAACCAATCCTACGCCCCCACGTTTGGATGTATATTCATAAACCACCGATAGTTTGGAAAACCAGTTCTTGCAAATGAATTCCACCCTCTCACCCCTAAAATCTGTTCCTTTCAGGGTAGTTGTGAACGGACTGGAACCGAATCGAAATTAATGCCAGCAGCAGATGTTCATAAACTGGCGAGTTTCGCACCACCTCGGATAAAAACGGGGAAAGTATGCACCATGTAATTTTTGGTGACGGGACTAACTACTACACAAGACGAAGCCGAGATTCAAACACTTCGAAATTAAATATGTGTATGTAATAAATAGCTCGAATGGACTGATAAGTAAGTGTCTTAATGATAACTGACATCCAATGGTGATAATAATCTAAGTGCTTATTTTCTTAAGCGTCATTAGCGTATTCATTTCTGCAAGACAAATATGATTTGTTTTATAGGAGTGAGTAACCAAAGCCATTACCCTCATTTCTTTCTTTAAGAAGAAATTAAATTCTTAAACACAAATTGTATATGTGATATATTTTTTTACGGGCATTTACGGGCACAAACATGGTTACAGTGTGAAAAATTGAAGTTAAATATGGCCAATATAACATAGCTAGAATCTGTACAGAAATGGGCAGCTAATATATATTTATGGATTTATAATTTTGGAGGCTTAAATATTAACTGAATTATTTACCCCTTTAAAGCCCAGTGAGAACTATATGTACCATATGCTTCAACAACATGCAACTGTATCTCACGTTGGTAAAATAAATGTCAAATTTCAAAGATGGAGGGTGGAATATCCCTCAATTACCAAAACGTCCATAACAAATTTAATTAAATTCCATTAAATCGTTCTGAAGTTATTATGTTGTTAAATGTGTAGTTGTAAGACCACGACAGATGACAGTAGAACATCGGCTGAAAATTTTAACATACAAACGAAAGGGCAGAACGTACCAATAACGTGTTCCCTTACGATAAATAATAAAAAGAAATACATAGAAGATTTGTAACAACTTTATATAACTCCTTAACGCTTAAATCACGTGTACAAACCAAGAGAAGCAGGAAAAGGTACGTAAGACTTGAGGTTCTCACAGCGGTGAGTATGAAGATATCCGTCTTCTGGGTTATTGCGCTGTGTAGTCTGGTCGATGTTAACCAACGTTTCAGAGGTCATACTGCCTCCGTTGGTTAACATCGACCAGACTACACAGCGCAATAACCCAGAAGACGGATATCTTCAGGAAAAGGTACCTTAGTAAACCGTGATACAGAAAGAGACCGCTTCCGAACCCAGGCAAGAAGTTCAAAGCAGGTGTTCTATCCACAGGGACTGCACGATGTGCGCAGATAGTCCATTTTACAAAGGTTCCTTTCATCCTCACCTACAACAAAATCTACGTCCTTGAAAGAGAATTCAATAGAAATTGATCTTCTGAACAGAGAACTCGGATTTCATTCATGCTATTTGTCTTGCTGTATGGTCCTTCTGTTGAAGCATTCGTCAGTTGATGGGTCACGACAGCTTTAAGGTGAAGTACGAATATTACAGCACTCAAAAACATCTGTGTTTCAGCAAAGAGATAATAATATGGGACTTATAAAATGACAATGATATGTCTTTTTATATGCCTATAAAATGTTGTCTCTCTCTCTCTTTAATAAGTGAAGATAGATTCAAGATATTTAAGATCAAAATGTTGAAAATATTTGGACTTAAGTAACAATAAGTTATAAAATGTTATGAAAATTTTACATTGAAGATATTCATAATGTTTCACTTTTAACCTAATATTCATACGTCAAATCAAAAAAATTGAAATATACTGGACACAAAGCAATCACAGATTGATGCAAAACGTGTACATGAAACATTTTAACCAGAAAGTTTAAAGAAAAATAAAACGTTGGAAATCTATACATAAGAAGATAATATTAAACCGAAACTCACGGGTATATGGTACAAGATGTAGAATGAATTACTGGGGAAATTCTCTACCAGCTAAGCGATTATAAAATTCGCCGTCCAGTGAATGAATATATTGAACTAACAGATACATGAAATATATTTTGAGACTACAAGTTCGACTTCATTTGGACACTTAATCAACACGGCACGCACGTGGAATGTCGGTACAAAATACACTACAAAGTTCGAATATAACGTGAATTATTCGTCTTCCTATATCTGTAAGAGACCACGAAATCTGAGAATGTATCTCGATATTGATAATCAATCCTTATTTTTTGGTTTAATGCTTAAACAAATTAAGCGGTTTCATTTTCATAAAGCACAATGTGTTGGTCCATATCACCCCAAAAAAATTGATTAATATTGATGTAATACATAACTCTGTTGGGTAGCCAAGTTTCTAATAGACTAGAGCACGAAGATGCCGTATGGCAACTAGCAGATGGTAGCATATGCGATGACGACATCAGTTATTACGAAGAATTATCCTCCCACGTCACAAGTTCGAGCATGTGTCACGTTGGTATTTCTAATTGCAGGAAATTTAAAACGACGCGGGTAGTAAGCCATGAGAAAAATACATTTTGAAAAAAAAATACAATTATTGTCACTGCGACGCGTTAATGAGTCTTCGGGTTCTTTTAAAGGCATGTAGTCTTTTGATTACCTGAGCTATTATTTAGCTTATCATATTGTACTCTTCTCCACCAAATTAATTATTTCGTGGTTGTGAGGTACATATTTTAGTTTAATTGACTGTACTTTTAAGTCAAACTGGGCAGTACTGAATACGCTGCATCTGATACGAGATAATTTTTCCAAGTAGTTATATCTGTAGTAAACAAGACGTGGCTGCATTACGGGATCTTGATCTCATTATATAATTAAGGTAGCGCAACAGGACAGCTGCGAAGACGACTTCCTGATGCTGGTAAGGTAGCAACAGTACAATCAACAGGAGATTTAAGGTCTGAGGCAGCTTCCAGGTCATATACAGCTGTAGACATGTACAATGAGATGGAAGCCCACAGCAAACTTTTTATTTGCATCTTTCGAAAGAAAACACGCAAAATACAAATTACATTATATCAAGACAGGACACCTGTCCGGGTATGTTTTCATAAATTTCATAACGTAAGGTTATAAACTTGACCTATACGTGGCTTCATTTTGACACGAGTATGGTCATTCAGGGATTTACGGTTTGGCTGAAATACGAGTCAAACAATATGACCTAGAGAATTTCAAAGACCAATATCTAGGAAACTACTTGGCCGAACTTGTTGTGACTAAAAATATGGCATTCTTCTTTACCTGACCTAATTTTGACATGATAATGGTCAAACACGTATTCACCGTTTCGCATAAATAATCGTGAAAAGATATGACCTTGACAATATTAAAGACCTGTACCTGGCAAACTATTTGGCCAATCTCCACGTGACTTCCATATGAACATTAAATTTTCATGACCCCATTTTGACATGAGTATGGTCTGCCAGGTATTTAAGTTATGGCAGAAATAAGCATCAAAATATATGACCAATCTTTGGCAGATAACGTAATCTAATCCAACACATTGTGACCTGACCTAAAATAAACTAATCTAAACTAATTCAAATTAACCCGAACTACCGTAACATAAAGTAACATTAATCACCTAACCTAACCTAACCTAGCCTAACCTAACCCAACGTAAACTAACCTATGCTAACCTAACCTAACACATCCTAACCGAATCTAACCCTACCAAGCCAAACATAACCTAATCCAACTTAATCTAACTTAACCGACGCCATCGAAGTGCCCCTAGAATGTGATCCAAACAATTCGGTGACATTTGGAGTGACTTCGGAAATACGACGCCGGAGGTCGCTACGCCTATCATCGTGACGTCATATCAGGGTCACAGTAATGTGATCAGAACCCTTCGGAGAACACTTTTCGCAAGTTCCGAAATTCGACGCCAGGCGTCGCGACGCCCAACGCCTCCACGGCTTCATATGACGTCAAATTTATATCAGACGAGCTGCCACAAGACGCTCATCAATCAACTTAAAAATCGACGTCAGGCGTCGCTACGCCTGTTTCGACGCGATCAGGAGACGCCAGAATAGGTGTTAAACCCTTCGTACAGCAATGGTCACGATGGCAGAAAGTCGACGCCAAGTGTAGCGACGAAGACGGTCATGGGGCCATTGGGACAGTTTCACACAAACAGCGTAAATTATCATAAACCAACCTAACATAACCTAACCTAACCTAACCTAACCTAACCTAACCAAACCTAACCTAACCTAACCTAACCTAAACAACCTAACCTAACCTAACCTAACCCAACCTAACCTAACCTAACGCAACCAACCTTACCTAACCTAACCTAACCTTACCTAACCAAACCTGACCTAACCTATCCTATCCTAACCTAACCTAAAATAACCTAACCAAACCTAACCAAAATTAACCTAACCTAACCTAAAATAACCTAACCTAACCAAACCAAACCTAAACTAACTTAACCGACGCCATCGCAGGGCCCTTAGATTGTGATTCAAGCAATTCGGTGACATTTGGAGTGACTTCGGAAAAACGACGCCGGGCGTCGCGACGCCGATCATCGTGACGTCATCTCAGGGGCACAGTAATGTGATCAGAACCCTTCGGAGAACACTTTTCGCATGTTCCGAATTTCGACGCCAGGCGTCGCGGCGCCCTCCGCCTCGAAGGCTTCATATGACGTCAAATTTATATCAGACGAGCTGCCAGAAGACGCTGATCCGTCAACTTAAAAAACGACGTCAGGCGTCGCGACGCCTGTTTCGACGCGTTCAGGACACGCCGGAATAGGTGTTAAATCCTTCGTACAACAATGGTCACGATGGCAGAAAGTCGACGCCAAGTGTAGCGACAAAACGGTCATGGGGCCTAGAGGACAGTATCTCACAAACAGCATAAATTATCATAAACCAACCTAACCTAACCTAACCTAACCTAACCTAACCTAACCAACCCTAACCTAACCTAACCTAACCCAACCTAACCTAACCTAACCCAACCTAACCTAAATTAACCTAACCTAACAAACCTAACCTAACCTAACCTAATCTAACCAAACTTTACCTAACCTTACCTAAACTAACCTAACCTTACCTAACCTAACCTGACCTAACCTATCCTATCCTAACCTAACCTAAAATAACCCAACCAAAACTAACCTGAATTAACCTAACCTAACCTAAAATAACCTAACCTAACCAAACCAAACCTAAACTAACTTAACCGACGCCATCGCAGGGCCCTTAGATTGTGATTCAAGCAATTCGGTGACATTTGGAGTGACTTCGGAAACACGACGCCTATCATCGTGACGTCATCTCAGGGGCACAGTAATGTGATCAGAACCCTTCGGAGAACTCTTTTCGCAGGTTCCGAATTTCGACGCCAGGCGTCGCGGCGCCCTCCGCCTCGAAGGCTTCATATGACGTCAAATTTATATACCACGAGCTGCCAGAAGACGCTGATCAGTCAACTTACAAATCGACGTCAGGCGTCGCGACGCCTGTTTCGACGCGTTCAGGAGACGCCGAAATAGGTGTTAAACCCTTCGTACAACAATGGTCACGATGGCAGAAAGTCACGCCAAGTGTAGCGACGAAGACGGTCATGGGGCCTAGGGGACAGTATCGCACAACCAGCGTAAATTATCATAAACTAACCTAACCTAACCTAACCAAACCTAACCAAACCTAACCTAACCCAACCTAATCTAACCTAACCTAACCTAACCTAACCTAACCAAACCTAACCTAACCAAACCAAACCTAACCTAACCTAACCTAACTTAACGTAACCTAACCTAACCTAACCTAACAGAACCTAACCAAACCAAATCAAACCTAAACTAACTTAACCGACGCCATCGCAGAGCCCTTAGATTGTGATTCAAGCAATTCGGTGACATTTGGAGTGACTTCGGAAATACGACGCCGGGCGTCGCGACGCCTATCATCGTGACGTCATCTCAGGGTCACAGTAATGTGATCAGAACCCTTCGGAGAACACTTTTCGCAGGTTCCGAATTTCGACGCCAGGCGTCGCGACGCCCACCGCCTTGACGGCTTCATATGACGTCAAATTTATATCAGACGAGCTGCCAGAAGAAGCTGATCTGTCAACTTAAAAATCGACGTCAGGCGTCGCGACGCCTGATTCGATGCGATCAGGAGACGCCGGAATAGGTGTTAAACACTTCGTACAACAATGGTCACGATGGCACAAAGTCGACGCCAAGTGTAGCGACGAAGACGGTCATGGGGCCTAGGGAACAGTATCGCACAACCAGCGTAAATTATCATAAACCAACCTAACCTAACCTAACAAAACCTAACCTAACCTAACCAAACCTAACCTAACATAACCTAACCTAACCTAACCTAACCTTACCTAACAAAACCTAACCTAACCTAACATAACCCAACCTAACCTAACCTAACCTAACCTAACCTAACGTAACCTAACCTAACCTAACCTAACCAAACCTAAACTAACTTAACCGACGCCATCGCAGGCGTCAGGCGTCGCGACGCCTGTTTCGATGCGTTCAGGTGACCCCGGAATAGGTGTTTAACCTTTCGTACAACAATTGTGACGATGGCACAAAGTCGACGCCAAGTGTAGCGACGAAGACGGTCATGGGGCCTAAAAGACAGTATCGCACAACCAGCGTAAATTATCATAAACCAACCTAACCTAACTTAACCTAACCTAACCTAACCTAACCAAACCTAACCTAACCAAACCAAACCTAACCTAACCTAAAATAACCTAACCTAACGTAACCTAACCTAACATAACCTAACCTAACCAAATCAAACCTAAACTAACTTAACCGACGCCATCGCAGAGCCCTTAGATTGTGATTCAAGCAATTCGGTGACATTTGGAGTGACTTCGGAAATACGACGCCGGGCTTCGCGACGCCTATCATCGTGACATCATCTCAGGGTCACAGTAATGTGATCAGAACCCTACGGAGAACATTTTCGCAGGTTCCGAATTTCGACGCCAGGCGTCGCGACGCCCACCGCGTCGACGGCTTCATATGACGTCAAATTTATATCAGACGAGCTGCCAGAAGACGCTGATCTGTCAACTTAAAAATCGACGTCAGGCGTCGCGACGCCTGTTTCGTTGAGATCAGGAGACGCCGGAATAGGTGTTAAAACCTTCTTACAACAATGGTCACGATGGCAGAAGGTCGACGCCAAGAGTTGCGACGAAGACGGTCATGGGGCTTAGGGGACAGTATCGCACAAACAGCGTAAATTATCATAAACCAACCTAACCTAACCTAACCAAAACTAACCCAACCTAACCTAACCTAACCTAACCTAACCAAACCTAACCTAACCAAACCAGACCTAAACTAACTTAACCGACGCCATCGCAGAGCCCTTAGATTGTAATTCAAGCAATTCGGTGACATTTGGAGTGACATCCGAAATACGACGCCTATCATCGTGACGTCATCTCAGGGTCACAGTAATGTGATCAGAACCCTTCGGAGAACACTTTTCGCAGATTCCGAATTTCGACGCCAGGCGTCGCGACGCCCACCGCCTCGACGGCTTCATATGACGTCAAATTTATATCAGACGAGCTGCCAGAAGACGCTGATCTGTCAACTTAAAAATCGACGTCAGGCGTCGCGACGCCTGTTTCGATGCGTTCAGGAGACGCCGGAATAGGTGTTTAACCTTTCGTACAACAATTGTGACGATGGCACAAAATCGACGCCAAGTGTAGCGACGAAGACGGCCATGGGGCCTAGGGGACAGTATCGCACAAAAGCGTAAATTATCATAAACCAACCTAACCTAACCTAACCTAACCTAACAAAACCCAATCTAACCTAACCCAACCTAACCTAACCTAACCTAACCTAACAAAACCTAACCTAACCTAACTTAACCTAACCTAACCCAACCTAACCTAACCTAACCTAACCTAACCTAACCTAACCTGAACTAACCTGACCTAACCTAACCTAACCAAACCTAAACTAACTTAACCGACGCCATCGCAGGGCCCTTAGATTGCGATTCAAGCAATTCGGTGATATTTGGAGTGACTTCGGAAATACGACGCCGGGCGCCGCGACACCTATCATCGTGACGTCATCTCAGGGTCACAGTAATGTGATCAGAACCCTTCGGAGAACACTTTTCGCAGGTTCCGAATTTGGACGCCAGGCGTCGCGACGCCCACCGCCTCGACGGCTTCATATGACGTCAAATTTATATCAGACGAGCTGCCAGAAGGCGCTGATCTGTCAACTTAAAAATCGACGTCAGGCGTCGCGACGCCTGTTTCGATGCGTTCAGGAGACGCCGGAATAGGTGTTAAACACTTCGTACAACAATGGTCACGATGGCACAAAGTCGACGCCAAGTGTAGCGACGAAGACGGTCATGGGGCCTAGGGAACAGTATCCCACAAAATCGTAAATTATCATAAACCAACCTAACCTAACCTAACCTAACAAAACCTAACCTAACCTAACCCAACCTAACCTAACATAACTTAACCTAACCTAACCTTACCTAACAAAACCAAACCTAACCTAACATAACCCAACCTAACCTACCCCAACCTAACCTAACCTAACCTAACGTGACCTAACCTAACCTAACCAAACCAAACCAAAACTAAATTAACCGACGCCATCGCAGGGCCCTTAGATTGTGATTCAAGTAATTCGGTGACATTTGTAGTGACTTCGGAAATACGACGCCGGGCGTCGCGACGCCTATGATCGTGACGTCATCTCAGGGTCACAGTAATGTGATCAGAACCCTTCGGAGAACACTTTTCGCAAGTTCCGAATTTCGACGCCAGGCGTCGCGACGCCCACCGCCTCGACGGCTTCATATGACGTCAAATTTATATCAGACGAGCTGCCAGAAGACGCTGATCTGTCAACTTAAAAATCGACGTCAGGCGTCGCGACGCCTGTTTCGATGCTTTCAGGTGACCCCGGAATAGGTGTTTAACCTTTCGTACAACAATTGTGACGATGGCACAAAGTCGACGCCAAGTGTAGCGACGAAGACGGTCATGGGGCCTAGGGGACAGTATCGCACAACCAGCGTAAATTATCATAAACCAACCTAACCTAACCTAACCTAACAAAACCTAACCTAACCTAACCCTACCTAACCTAACCTAACCTACCTAACCTTACCTAACAAAACCTAACCTAATATAACCTAACCTAACCTAACCAAATCAAACCTAAACTAACTTAACCGACGCCATCGCAGAGCCCTTAGATTGTGATTCAAGCAATTCGGTGACATTTGGAGTGACTTCGGAAATACGACGCCGGGCTTCGCGACGCCTATCATCGTGACGTCATCTCAGGGTCAAAGTAGTGTGATCAGAACCCTTCGGAGACCACTTTTCGCAGGTTCCGAATTTAGACGCCAGGCGTCGCGACGCCCACCGCCTTGACGGCTTCATATGACGTCAAATTTATATCAGACGAGCTGCCAGAAGACGCTGATCTGTCAACTTAAAAATCGACGTCAGGCGTCGCGACGCCTGTTTCGATGCTTTCAGGTGACCCCGGAATAGGTGTTTAACCTTTCGTACAACAATTGTGACGATGGCACAAAGTCGACGCCAAGTGTAGCGACGAAGACGGTCATGGGGCCTAGGGAACAGTATCGCACAAAAGCGTAAATTATCATAAACCAACCTAACCTAACCTAACCTAACAAAACCTAACCTAACCTAACCCAACCTAACCTAACATAACCTAACCTAACCTAACCTAACCTAACCTAAACTTACCTAACAAAACCTAACCTAACCTAACCTAACCTTACCTAACAAAACCTAACCTAACCTAACATAACCCAACCTAACCTACCCCAACCTAACCTAACCTAACCTAACCTAACCTAACCTAACCTAACGTGACCTAACCTAACCTAACCTAACCTAACCTAACCAAACCAAACCTAAACTGACTTAACCGACGCCATCGCAGGGAGCTTAGATTGTGATTCAAGCAATTCGGTGATATTTGGAGTGACTTCGGAAATACGACGCCGGGATGCGCGACGCCTATCGTGACGTCATCTCAGGGTCACAGTAATGTTATCAGAACCCTTCGGAGACCATTTTTCGCAAGTTCCTAATTTCGTCGCCAGGCGTCGCGATGCCCACCGCCTCGAAGGCTTCATATGACGTCAAATTTATATCAGACGAGCTGCCAGAAGACGCTGATCAGTCAACTTAAAAATCGACGTCAGGCGTCGCGACGCCTAATGTTTCGACGCGTTCAGAAGACGCCAGAATAGGTGGTAAACCCTTCGTACAACAATGGTCACGATGGTAGAAAGTCGACGCCAAGCGTAGCGATGAAGACGGTCATGGGGCCTAGGGGACAGTATCGCATACTCAGCGTAAATTATCATAAACCAACCTAACCTAACCTAACCAAACCTAACCTAACCTACACTAACCTAACTTAACCCAACCTAACCTAACTTAACCCAACCTAACCTAACCCAACCTAATCTAACCTAACCTAACCTAATCCTACCTAACCTAACACAACCTAACGTAATATAACCCAACACAATGAAGGCACTGAGAATATAATGAGACCTATACCTGACCTTGACACATCCGTGACCTTTAAATGTTGTCTGAAATGTCACTCAGATCCGTGCAGTTCTCTATGTATGTGCGATAGAAAATACTACGCATGACCTTGAAAAAGTTTGAGGCCTCTTATTCTCAAACAGTTTGTGTGTTCTTGTCGTGGCCTTGCTATGTCCTTGACCCATCGGAGACGTCATTTTAACATGAGTATAGTTAACCTGGAATTTACGGTTTGCATCATACCAACGCCCCAGTTCATTCATCACACCTAATCCAGGGTGTCCTGGCCAAGCACGGCATTCCGCAGGTTCGCCAGGCTCCCTACTCTCCTGACATGGCTCCTTGTGATTTCTGGCTGTTCCCGAGAATGAAGACACCGCTAAAAGGCTCCCGTTTTGACAGCCGCGAGGACCATACAGAACGCGACGGCGCAGCTGCACACTATTCCAAAACAAGCCTTCCACAATTGCTTCCAGCGATGGAAGGACCGCTGGGCTAAGTGTGTGGAGTCACAAGGGGCCTACTTTGAAGGGGATTAGGTATTGTAACCCTCAGATACAGAACTTTGTTTTCCCATCCAAGAAATGTACTATAAAAGCAACAACAAAATATCTACGCAACCTAAATAAAAATATATATTAATGTATTTAATAACTATAAACAGAATTAAATTATGATTAATTGTATAAGAGATGATTCTTCCATAAACGTAGGGTCTATCTAGGGCTGTCATATATATTTATAAATATGGATTTGTTAATAAATTACTTATTTTGTATTTAAAATTATTTATGCCAACAGTGTCATGGGCATTGTTCCCATCAAGTTAAGTTTCGTTTGGATCTGGTATCAACATTTTCCATGTTGTCTCATTTCCAAAGGAAAAGAGTTGATGTAAAGGCAGAACCACGGAAAGGTCGAATTTGAGTCCATTCGCCGCGTAACCGAAACATGCAGAGAGCAGGCAATCGAGACACGCTCAGCATTTTCAGATACAATTTCCCTGTAGGTTTCATTATATTAATAACATCAAAAAAAAGCTGGACGAATACATTATAGCATTATTTTAAACAAATATGGCACATTTTCAGGGACAATGTCCACATCGTAAGATTCGTCTTTCGCAAACCGCATGTTTTTTTTTTTTTTTGTTTTTTTTTTGTATTTCTGAGATACTGTGTAAACTATCGCCTATCCTACATTATGAAGTTAAAATGTAAAAAAAAAAACTCCTTTCCCAACATATGCAATATTAAAATACTCACTCCAAAATTCTCTACTTAGCTCTTTTCCACATTTCCTCAGTCTCCTTCCTCACAATTTCTCTATTTTGCGCTTCAGGAGCGCCGTTAGGAGGGAGAAGGTAGCGTGAAATTGCTCAAGAAATGATGCTCCAGCACCATAATAGTGACAATATAAACCCTTTAGTTTAGACCCTTGTCCTCATCCCAGAGTCCTATCTTTCCTACTCGGTAACTTCATATTACAGCGAGGGGGTGCCCACCACTGACGCATCTAGATCTTCCTCTTATAGTGAGTGATATTCGAAGGAGAGACGGATAAAAGGATATAATCTGTCGCAGGAGATTGTGCACACAAGAAATCACTACAGGAGAAAATGCCTTGTAAAATTACTTTGCCCCGCCTTCCCCAGGCTCTTTATTTTTCCACTCCTCTCTCTACCCCTTATTTCCAGACAAGTTGTTGTTTAAAAAAGTAAAAAAAAAGGAGTTGGAATGTGTTTTAACAACAATCTCGTTTGGGACAGTAGAAAAGGAAGCTATGAAAAGAAGTGAGATACAAGACCTCGCCTTGGGTTGAAGTTGATGTCAATTCTCCGTGAAAACTCTACCGGTGACAAGCGTCGTATGGTGACTACGACCTGGAAAATACAGCTTTTTTCTTCTCTAAACCCTTGAAGCAAGAGGCACATCTAAATAATATTCGAAAATTCAGTTCGTGTCTCGAAGAAATCACTACGCCTCTCTATCGCGTGTGTACATATACAGGATGACTCAAAAGGTTAGGGCCAAACTGAAGGAGCGTATAGAGGGACTCAGAGAGAGCAACTTTCGAATAGGAACCCATGTCCTCCGAAGTTATCCTGAGTCAGTGGAGGCCATCGAAGGTAGGGAAGTCTGATAACATATCGCTGAAGTAATTTGGTTTGTAAGATTGCTAATGTAATCCTTGTACATTAATAAAAAAATGAAATTAAGCTAGTAGGAGAATAGCAAAGTACGATTGTTTCAGCGGTATGTTATCAGACTTCCCTACCTTCGATAGCCTCGACTGTCTCAGGATAACTACGGAGGACATGGATTCCTATTCGAAAGTTGTTCTCTCTGAGTCCCTCTATACGCTCCTTCAGTTTGGAACTAACTTTTTGAATCAATCTGTATATAGGTTATTCGCTGCAGTCTTGATTTAAAGGGTGGAAAGGAAATGTTTGAACGGTCCTGTGATGAGCAACATTACAAGAAGCGACTGACAAAATTATGTTGCAAAATTGCGTCGACATTATCTTCCCACTTACGCCTAGATCTCTCAACTAATTCCTTCCTTTGAAGTTTGTGTCAAGAGTTCTGTATATATTTCTCATCGCTCTCATGTGCTTCGTGCACATCTCATTATATTCTTCTTAATGGAATCGTTTTATTAATATATTTTGTTTAATTTTCCTTTAGTACTCTGGCATAACACAGAATAACACAGAATATTTAAATGAGATAAGTGACTTGCTTCGGGTAGTTGAAGTACAAAAAATATAGGTCTACATTCCATATTTATGGAAACGCACTTGATAAGGTCTAAAGAAAATCATCTGTAAACAAAATATTTCAAGTAGAGTAACCTGAAACCACTCTCTTCCACACGACCATCGTTCGACGAGAACATTATTACAGAAGCAGAATGATCATAGAATATTAGTATTGTGATCAACCTTAACTGAAAACTAAGACCGGAAGATGTTCAAAGAACAATACACAACTGATCTATTCACGTTGTCCAAAATTACCTGGAAATAGACATAAAATTAATTTCTGTATAAATATAAAATATACATTTAAAATTTAATATAATAATTTAAATGCCTTTGTAATCAACTTCAGCTTCAAACTCCAGACGACATGCCTCTTTACCTACAAGTTCAAGAACAAATGATCGTCATATTAACGTTCTTCATTAGTGAATCTATTGATGTGTGCGTGCTGTGATAATTAGTTCGCTCTGGAAGAACATTCCTTGTTTGAAAAGCAGTTAACAGTTATCAGACGATCTATTCAAGGATTATAAATTCTAGCACTGAGTTCAAGTTTGAATATTCTAACTTCGAATTAAGTTTATCTCTGAATCAAATCCTGGACTTCTGGCGATGTTTTAATGATTCTGACTGCAGTCTGACAAATGCCAAAAATAAATATGTAAAAAAGACACTTCAAACTCGTGATTGAAAAGCTGTCGTAATCCGTGAAAGAGAGCAGACGAGATATTTGTGCCTGTCTCACTTATAAAGGTTAAAATATGAAATGTCAAGTACCTGTGTTTGTTTGGGAATGTGACAAAAACAAATTTTACACCTTTAATTATAGTCGGGTAATTATAATTATGTGACATATTCTGAAAGCGTAACTTGTAGTATTGTAAGTCATAAATGAGAGGATTCTTTTCATTTCCATGTATTTTATACTCTCTGAATGGATGTTTGAAATGTAGTTAGAATTCATCGTAAATGCAAATCACACATTCAGCGCGCCACAATATTGAAGACCATAAAAAGTTCATTTACGATCCTGTTGGTCATACGAGGTGCGATCGGAAAGTTTCAAGACTGTGTCAATAAAGGGCGAACCGGATGTAGTACTAGCGTCTGACTTTATGGGGTGCGGCCTACATTCATAGTGAATCAGTGTGCCAGCCCGCATCATCGAATTAGCATTTGTTTCTTAGTTACGGGCGTTTTTGTAGTGCATTACACCGACCATCCTGCGATTTCGGAATGGCGTGTGCATCAAATTTTGCCAAAGACTCGCCAAAACTCCACATGCGACGCATCATGACAACGCGCCAGCGCACACCGCCCTCAAAGTTCGCCAGTTCTTGGCCGTCATCCCGCACCCTCCTTATTCGCTCTGTGACTTCTTCCTCTTCCCAAAGATGAAAATTCAGCTAAAGGGAAGGAGATTTGAGACGATAGAAGAGATTCAGGCAGAATCGCAGATGGTGCTTGACAGGCTGACAAAGAAAGATTTCCAGGGATGCTTCCAGGCTTGGCAGCGGCGCTGGGATCGTTGTGTTCACTCCCAGGGGAACTACTTCGAGGGTAATGGATGAATTTAATACCTGAGATAATTGTACGGGTTTTTATAGTTGAAGTCTTGAAACTTTCCGATCGCACCTCGTATATGTCATTACGGGTAAAAGATAATCTAACTGCAGTGTCCCATATAAATTCGCTACCAATTAAAAACACTTAAGCAACTCTTTCACAAACTCTAAGGTTAGTTTGTTTAGGCTTGTCATTTCGTAATGCAAGTACATTATTTCTTAATATCACGTTAAAAATAATTATAATTGTGGTTAGTGTACTTGGAAATATTATGTCTTTGTTTATGTTTTATAAATCGCGTCCATAATTACATGTTTACACAGCTTAATTTAATGAACACTTAAGTAGCATAAATTACATCATAAGATAAATTAAGATAAGATATATCTAATGAAAATAGACTCTAAGAAAGTTATTTTAGCATCCTGTTGTGTACGAGCTAAAAAATAATAAAGTTCGTCCGGCTTATATGAAGAAAGTAATTTTATTAATTTAAATACCAAGAGTTTTACATATTTGTATGATAAAACATATTACACAGAAGCAATGCGTTTCGACGTGACAGACATCATTACTTACAATACGTTAATTAAAACGGGAAGCTGTTTAAGTGTTCCCTACGCTCCAGCGTCAGCGAACAAAACCTTGAGGGCCCGTCCATATCTGACCATCTGTGTGTCTATCGCACTTTTCCCTGGGAACTAAACATTCTTAAAGTGTACTGTTGTAACAATGTAAACTAATGAGATCAAGAAGAAACAATTTGTTGCAATGATGGGAACCGAGGCAACTGTTAAAACACATTGTTTGGAGACAGAGAATTGATTTTAGTAACCAAGAGTCTGTTTGTCATATTACCACACGATAAAGAGATAATTCTTTATATGATTTAAGGTTTTCACAGCTGTAAGTATGAAGATTTCTGTCTTCTGGGTTGTTGCGCTGTGTAGTCTGGTCGATGTTAACCAACGTTTCAGAGGTCATACTGCCTCCGTCATCAGGGCGATGAGTATGAAGATTTCTGTCTTCTGGGTTGTTGCGCTGTGTAGTCTGGTCGATGTTAACAAACGTTTCAGAGGTCATTCTGCCTCCGTCATCAGGGCGATGAAGATTTCTGTCTTCTGAGTTGTTGCGCTGTGTAGTCTGGTCGATGTTAACCAACGTTTCAGAGGTCATACTGCCTCCGTCATCAGAGTATGAAGATTTCTGTCTTCTGGGTTGTTGCGCTGTGTAGTCTGGTCGATGTTTACCAACGTTTCAGAGGTCATTCATCGCCCTGATGACGGAGGCAGTATGACCTCCGAAACGTTGGTTAACATCAACCAGACTACACGGCGCAACAACCCAGAAGACAGAAATCTTCATACTCATCGCCCTGATGACGGAGGCATTATGACCTCTGAAACGTTGGTAAACATCGACCAGACTACACAGCGCAACAACCCAGAAGACGGAAATCTTCAGATAATTCTTTCGTTCGTGTCAACTGGACACTTTAATTCGTGCCTTGTGTTCGTGCGTTGGCAAGCCTGCCTCCTCTATTAGGGATCCAGTCATATGAAATACTGTAAATTCGATTTATCCGAAATGCAGCCAGTAAGACAGGATTCAGAGCACATCCACTAAGAGGATCCAGCGACCGGTCCTTTCAACCATACAATAATTCCTCATCATTCCCCACACAATACGTGAGCACTTCTGCGCGCAAACCCATACTGCCTACTTCAAGCTTCATTGTGTGTCCGTACATCCACCCTGTCTCTGGAACTGACTTACGATTAGCTGACATATAAATATCCTGTACGAAGCTAGTCTTGTGTGAAATAATTGTTCATTTGCCTTCCCCACCTTCGCAGTATTGAAGAGGTGCTAATAATCCATCACCGTGAAGAATGAAATTAGGTTATGTTAGGTCAACAGCTACTTCTAATAGTTCTCACACTATTCTAAGTAATTGAGATTCTGTTGGCTTTAGGTGTGTTGCTTCTGTGGGATTCGTTCATAACTTTATAAGCTTTGTCCTCTCTTCCGTTACTTCAATAGGGCGTATCTCATTTCCAGCTTCTCATTTTGTTAGGACACTTTTTACTTTGTAGATCTATATTTTAATATCTTGGGTATGCTGCTTTCTTTTCGTTTGTTATTATGAGAATATTTTTCTCCCAAATATTTAATCATATGTTTCTATATTTATTTTTTCCTCAGCTGGTATAATTATTTCGATTTCCCCCTCCCTCTTTACAATTAAGATTCTAGACTGAACGAATCATAACAGTGACTTGCTTTGGCCTGGTATAAGACATTTATGCTATTATCTCTTAATAAATTCACTTTGAAGGTATATTTAAGTACATTCTTTGTACCTTACATTTCTCTTATCTTATCACAATCTTTTATTTTACTTGGCAGTGAAAATGGTGGTAGCTAACATTGACACTTTTATAAACCTACATTCTTCGTATCCTGAAATAACTGTTCTGTTTTCTTACTTACGAATACGTAATAAACGAAGGATCGCGTGTATCTGCTCCTCTGAGCAAATTATACTTGTAGATTTGTTGTGTTAAAAATTTATTTAATTTAAGTTCATTAAATAACATAAAGTCTATTAAACAACTGTGATTATTAATTGAAATTATTCCCATTGTTCTCCAGTTGCATTCTTAACATTTTAATTAGCGATTATCTCAATAAAATCACCTGTTATTATAATGTAATGAGTCCTGGAGAGCATTATTATAAAAGGATAACAATGGACTTTATCATACATGTGCAGAACAGATATTTGTTGAACAGGCGGCATTAAACATACAATGCAACATTGTCAAAACGCCATGAAGTGTAGGGTACGTACATTGTGAACGATCTGATGAAAGATTCAACAAATTATGAAGAAATGTCAAAACAACGCGGCGAAGTAGTTTAAAATATATTCGAAAATGTATTATTATCTCCATAATTAATATTACACAACAAAGTTTCCTTTCTTCAATAAAGCCTCCCATCATTGAGTAGTAATCATGTTTACTGAACTCTCATTTATTTTACTATGACATTAAATGATTTCACTCAGCAACGTTGGCGTTAACTTGTAAATCAAAGAGGCGAGAAGCTAATTTATTCCATGGTGAATCTAGGGAACCTTAAATGTATAGCCCTACGTAGTTCAGTAACTCAGAATTCTCATACGAACGGGTACGATAAACTTACAAAACTAACTACGGACATGTACTGCTAAGGTTTGGAATTTTGTTCGCGTTCATGGGTCCAGGTTTCCGAATGAGTTCCAAACTAATCGTTTTGTCCCTCCATGGAAACTTTTAAACGAGAAACAAAGTTTTAGAAGCAGAAGAAAACAGTTTCCACAGAGCTTGCGTTTACGACAAAATGTGTAAGTCTAATTCATCTTGGTACTAGCAAATACCACCTTAGAGTAGAATCATTCTTCATGAGATAATATTTCTTCAACTTATCAAGAAATTCCGTGCAATTTATAGAACCGTAGCTTCATTAACGTGTTCACGGTCTCATGACCTCTTTAGGATTGTTTTAATATTATACTTCCATTTATACCGAACTCTCCAAGGCGATTGCTTCTTGAAGGTTTTCCGATTAAAACTCTCTATGAATGTCTCAATACGTGTAATGTTGACAATATTAATTATCAACCACTGTCCCTCTAAAGTTTACGTTTCTAACAATGATTTCATTCTCAGTTACAAAGTTCAGCAATGAAAGCAGAAATGCACTAAAAGAAGATATAGATTTATGAGGGGTGGCGCATTTACAGGTCCTGTCCATTCGAGTTCCAGCAGAAAACTGCGTCTACCCATGTGACGTAATGACGCTCCAGGGACACACAAGAGGCAGTACCTTGTGTGACCTTGAAATTAAATTCCTAGAAAGTTTGTGTTCAGTGCTTCTAAAACTTAACAAAATGTACACAAGAATCTTATAAATATACACCCAATCCTCTTCGATTACGTCGAAACTTCATAAACGTTATGAAAACTACTTCAAATAATTTACACTTTATAACTAAAACTAATAATTATTTTGGATAAACTAGAAAATATTTCAAAATTTTTATTTACAGAATTAATGGATAAAACTGTGGCTCAGAAATTATAATTCATAGAGAATTATATTTGTTAGGCTGTGACTGCTTGCGTAAATTATTTATTGCCTCGTGACTATATTTGTTCAGGAACCACTTAAATATGGAGAATGGTGGTTCACAATCTTAATTACAGTCAAGCGTTAGGGAGATATAGATTATACACAGGAGCATGAATAGTGGGTAGAGTTCTGCATTTGGCGTGTTTTAATGATAATGCAGTACTTGTTGCTATGTCAGTTTAGTGTAAAAGCAAATATTAAAGCCAGGAATACGCCTGTCTTCTGGTTCTTGCTTCCTGCAGTACAGAACAAATTCACCGACGTTTCAGAGACACTTTCTGCCTCCATAATCAGGACGATAAATGATGACGGAGGCAGCCAACATATCTGAAACGTCGGTAAACTCGTGCTGAAATGCAAGGAGTAAGAACCCAAAAGACAGCTTTCTTCACATTTATTGATTATCAATATGCAACAAAACCTAGACACTGTTATACAGGCAAAGGAAGGTATCGTTTTATGACTTCAAAGGGGTAATTCTCGTTTATGATGTTGAAACCGTGACAACGAAAGAGAATTGTCTGAAACAGTGGGAAAATGAGTCACATAACCTTTAACCACTGTTTTAATTTTCAGTGGTTATTGCTTCATTCTGTGCATACGTAGAATACTTTCTCTGGTAGGTACCTATTAAGAAAATCTGATTCGATTTTGAAATTTTATATCCAAGAAAATACAGAGTTTCATTATATGTCACAATGTTCCACAGAGGTACAGACTTATTCAAATGTCGTTTAAGTTAGTATTCCTTCTATGGTAACATTCATACGTTAATTTACATTTTCCATTCTCAATCGGAGTCCCTGACCAGAAGATATTACAGTGTACTTCGTTGTATTAAATAAATCCATGGATCAAGGTCGGCCTTCACAAACCAATAGTAGCTAATGTGGTTAATAAATTTCGTGCCTTTTACAAATCCCGAATGTTCATTACAGTTTTACAATAGAACAACACAGAAACCTATTCTGAGCCAGTTTAATTCAATCCAGCCGACTTTTGTAAGATATGTTTTAATATCATCCTTCAACCTACAGTTAGGTCTCCAAGGAGTCTTCTCTTCAGACTTTCGTATTAACATCTTACGTAATATTCTACAAATGTTTTCTCTGTTAGTTTCTCAAGATGGGCTGTACTCCATGGAGACGATTATTACAGTGTAAGAACTTCATAGACCTACCAGCAACGGGTGACAATAACAACTGATATCCGATTACACCGCTCTGTTACAATATACTAATATTTCTACACTGCGTTAGTTCAGCAGGTAATTTTACTATGAGTATAAATTTCTCCACTGAGCTCTTAAGAAGACCCTGGAAAAACATCTCCGAAAGGCTCTTTGTCACTTTGGAATCCGTCACCCAGATCTGAGTGGCTGCGATTCGGCAGTGTTAAGCGTGGGTGCAACCCACGTACCCGTTGTCTGTCACATTCTCTCTCTCTCTCTCTCTCTCTCCCTCCCTTTCTCGCTCACGCCACCCCACCAAACCGCCATGGTTTTCGCCGGCCTCTGACTAAACGTCTGCCGATAACGAGAAGCTCTTGTCGCACGCATTAGTTCTACTCGGCTTAGCTTGAAAAGTGACACAGTAGAGCGTGTTGTGGGCGGGAGGCGAGCCTCTCTTGTTGCCCTCCACCAAAATTTCTTGTAACTTCCCTTCAAAATTGAGAGCCAGAAAAGTAAAAGACCAGTTCACAGCGTCTGAACATTCTTTATTCATTGGTCGCTACATTGGATATTGGAATCAATTCGTAATCTCTTCTTAGCCAATGTTTTAAACATGTAAATTATAAAGATTATTCGTAGCAATTCAACCTGACAAAGTTATGAATATTCATTACATGTATCTTAGTAGACTCTCAAAGCATATGCCGGTAAAAACTAACATAATATCAAGTTAAGTTTACAGAAGAATCTAAGAGCTATTGAAAGGCGTTCCACAGAGGTGTAAGGTACCCTGAGATGGAATGTCGAGTAATAGCTCAACATCAAACCTGACCACAATGAATTAGTAAGTTATTTAGCAAAAAATCAAGTGAAGGAATATGCCTGTAGGTAGCACAGCTTAGTTAAGATAAAACAAAAAAATATTCTTGAAGCCAAACACAAATATTACAGACGTGTCCAAAAGAATCTACGAGTTTCCACAAGACGTGAATCTAAATAATTCCATTAGAACACACTCGACCTTCTCCATTCACCTCACTGACCTAGATGGCGGCCCATCACGAAAATGACGACCATTATTAACTCAAAGGGAAATGTCACTTACACAACTTTTCCACCCAAATATCCCAGGGTTTCGAACAGGCAACAAATAATTACCTCAACGGGTCGACGTCTTCTGGGAGAATGGCATTATGTCACAAGCAAACCACAGAGCAAACCCTCCAGCCCCCTCCCTCGCACTTTCACTCTATACCACCAATATTACGAACCCTCAGGAAACAAAAGGAAATACAGACAGGCCTACAACCATAGCCATTTGCGAAGACTGCTTCCGAGTGATCGCCGAAGGCTTCTCATGTCTTCGGTACACTAACGGCCCGCTTGTCTTTCTTGTTTCTTAATAATGAAATCAAAAAGTAATCATCTAGAGCAGCGCTTTTCAATCTATGGTACGTGTACCACTGGTGGTACGCGAACTAAGTAAGAAAATCAACACGTTTTCCCTGAAAGCATTTGTTTCGTGGTACATTTAATGTGTTAAATTAGAATTAGTAGTACGTCAGCGAAAAAGGGTGAGAACCCCTGATCTAGACTTTAAAAGCCTACTCAAAAATAAATAAGGGGCAAGAATTAACCCATCCAAAGATAAACCGATTTATTCCAAAACATAAATTCTTATGAAAATGGTTGTTTTCTGGGTTCTAACGCCGTCTAGTGTGGATGACGCTTACCGACGTTTCTCAGGTGTTTGCTGCGTCCACAGTTATAAAGTTAAGGGTAGCAAGTACCTTTTAAACGTCGGCAATCTTCTACTAGACTAAGTGTTTCAAACAGCGGGAACGTAATAAATTCAGCATTCTTTGCTAAGTGTAATTCTTTACGTTACAAATACGTTTTTCAGAAAAATTATGAACACCAATTTGAGCTCCAAAAAACCCTGAGTTCCAGTAGCCTGGTAAGAAATTCAATAAAATTTTCCAAAGCTTCTAACGTACATCTTTATTACCTCAAGCATTGAGTAGTTTTCAGAGATAAAATATAACATGCAGAATGTGTACTGTCTGCTTATTATATCTAAAGTAAAGGTTAAGTTGTGTTACGTAAACCGAAACACGCATAGCGCTTATATTATAAATGCAAAGGATTCGTAGGAACTTCTGGCAAAGTAAATTTTATCGTTAATAAACAGCATTTTAATATATCACATAATACAAAATAGACGTTTTTTTTAGAGTCATTAAAATTAAAAATTAAAACCAAATACCCAACGCAGGTACAACAAGGAATAAATTTTACTTGTTCTTTCTTTATGTAAGGAAATACAACAAAACGAGAGTGAAATATTTTATGACCAAAACGTAACGTGAGTAAAGTTTCTCGCTTTCTAGGTAAGCCAGCGGTCAAAGTGATATATGAAAGAACATGTCCGCGGTTTGTTCCACCGGCTGGACGTTCATCCACAAGTGAATGAATAATGATGATGAAAAATGAAATGCGCACGAAAGTGAGAGTTTGCAAAAAGAGTTATAACTATATGCGCCTTACAGTCTTATGCCCTCTTCCACACTTCGCGGTCAGAGCAGGGTCCGTGAGCCGTAGTTCTCCCTCAACACAGTTTGTTCATCAGCAAACAGAAAAATGTATTAACATTTCCTTTTTGCTAGACGCTTTGGGCAATTCACCAACATAATATTAGTAGCTGTAGACACTTTTAACAATATTTTTTCCCGCGACTTTGTAGATATAAACTTGAATTTCTCAAGTATACAGGCTAATGCCTAAAATGTTAGGCTACTTTAGGCCAATCATTCAGACCTCTTAATCTGTTTCCTTTACCAGACATTGGTTGAAGTGGATATGCGACGGAATGGCGTGCAATCGATTTATGGTAATCAGTGGATGAAGGAAAAGATGGTAGCCAAATACAATGGTAGAAATTGACGGAACAACTTCCTGGAGCAAAGGTTAACAGTCCGCCATGCTAGTAAGAAATTACCAAAAATTTATGTAACTCATAAGTTCATAAAAGAATCCACAAGATCCGGCCACTTGTCCCTATCTTTACCATATAAATCCAGTTCACATTATCACACCACATTTCTTGCCGATCCGTTTTAATATCATCCTCCCATCTACTCACAAGTCTCTAAAATGGGCACTTTCCTTCACGAATATCTACTAAATGTTAGCATACAGCCTGAGTTTCATCTGTCTCATGCATGACATATGCCCCTTATGACCCATTCAACGTTGATTTGATAATCGTAATACAACAGAATGTCCCAAAAACGTGTATACGCAGCAGAAAATTTTGTGGCTGTCTGTCACTCATTTGTTTACTATTTTCAACTGTGCCACAAAGCTGACGGTGGTCATTTTGAACACCTACACTAGATAACAATTTCACTATGTGCCAATGCTTACGTACGTAATGGTTTAGTACATTAAAATATCTTTATATCATTCAATTCTGCACTTGGTGAATATTACAAGTTTTGATGTTCCTCATTATGAAATTTTCTTCAGTATCCTACAATGTTAATAAAAGTATTGGTAATTTCTAATATAAACAACCTATAAAGAAAGCGTTAGAAAAACGTAGTTGGTTGGTGCTGACAGATGTATTAACATATTAATTTTTAATATTGAAATTTAATCTTAGTATCAGTAGTCTTTAAATTCAGATCTGGAGAGGGGAAATTACGCTCGATGCAGCTTTCGGGTGGCGTCTGCCTGATGCTGGGAACAGCGCGATAAAACCGAGGTACAGAATACTAAACCATGAACCGGAGGAACATGGCGCAGAATTAAGACAGATACTGACGTAACAAGATAGGATTTCCATACCACGTCACAGCGCAGCTTAGGCTTAAAAACGCTCTTGTAACAGAACACGAGGGTTCAAAACCGCTAACACCAAAGCCCCGAGTTGAACGCCATCAGCAAAACAATACACAAACGTTTGTCGCAAACTAACATTGACACTAATGGTGGGTAAGACAAACAGTGTTCTGTTTTATCCACTCTCGTTCATGTTTTTATTCGCGATTTCGTTAAAGAATTACAGGGGGAGGAAAGTACTAATTTTTTACTAACATGAAGTTACGCTGCCTGTTGTTTGCAAACGATCAAGCAATTATAACACAGTCATTACGTATCTTAGAGAAAGCAGCCATGTAACAAGACAAGCTTAATTTTTTTAAAAAAGAAAGCAATGGCTTTCGTTGGGAAAAACACAATCGAATAAACTGTATATATGTAAGCAGAAATAATTTTCTTTTCATTGTCGGTGATATAAATCACAGTCAAAGCCCTGGATATTCACTTCCCTAACAATGGTACCGTGGGTTCGAATCTCACTCAAGGTCTGGATATGCTATGGTATGGCATGTGTATGATTTCTGTGTTGTTCTAACCTTGTAAAAGCCTGATATTCTGCATAAACAGTCAAATGAATGTCTACACTAGCTCCTTATTTCAGATTTAATTTGAAATTTGAACAAGGAATAAGGCCCAATCTATGAAAGTCATATGAAAAAGTATTAGTATTCTACCACTGATGTCTGTATAAAGGATATCTTCTTTCAAAATGTAAACTTTACAGAGACACCACTAACCTCACTGCGCTGTTCGTGATGCAGAAGCATCTCTGATCATTTGAAGAGAAAACAGATTTTATACGAAGTTATTTCAGAAGAAAACATATTCCGTAACTCTTATATTAAAACTGTGATGGAGGGGTTGGCAAGAAATGAACTGAACATTTTAATAAAAACAACAAATTTTATTCCATATTTTCATAAAACGTACCTATATAACTTATGTATAGGATTCTCACTCTCAAATAATTCCATAGAAACTCCCCTGTCATCCTATGAGTAATTTATACACTGTTTAAAATCCTGTCTGCACAAAAATACATTCATTGGAGTAATTCGTGTCATACTCATTCCTTCACGAGCAATAATCTCAGACTTTGTCTCTAATATTAATTATTTTCAGAAGCCTTACGTCTAGTTTCATCTTCGAAGGCTTCCACGTCCCAATTAATAAGAACATAACCTCAAGAGGTAAGTAAGGGTGAAGGTGGAGGTTCCAGAACAGACTCTTCGTTAGGGTCTTGACGTCTAGGTTGTGGGTTAGGTAGGGGTTGAGTTCATTCAGAGTATAAATCCTGAGATTCTAACTGAAGAGAATGTGGGTATGGGGAAGCATGGGTTTGGCTTGTGTGAGTGCTAAAAGTTAGGTTAGGAAATCCTGCAGTCACTACTAGTTCTCACTAAACTCGCGTGGTGGCTCTGACTGAATGGTATTCGGAGAGAAAGTGGAAAAGATTATGAGAAGTGATAAGGACCCGGTTACAACTGAAATACACGGGTACCCTGCAGATTAGCGCTTCAATATTTTACACGGTTTCCACATCTCATAAGAATCATTCAAATTTAAAACACATGTAGGACAATGTTTGAAGCTGAGATGATGCAAGGTTTATGGGAGAAAAAAATACTGCTTTATTTTAAATATATACTTTCGGAAGAGAACTAAACGATACTCATAATTGCATAATGTTATATTGGCCTCTCAAATGCAAAGTGATCAATTGTGGTTTGTCAAAAGGAGTTAAATTAATTTCCATTATGTGTCCCGACTAATGAAGGAGTTCCGGTGGCAAACTTTTGAAATTCTACCTTGTTGCCCGGTAATGTAAACTACACAGCTGTACAATTACTGTGCATGTAGTCTCTCATTTGCATGCTTCGCTCCCTTCTGAAAACGTCGTACGATGTAAACATTCATGAGCCTACTCCGACAAAATTGGCAGTCATCGGTCACAGGGGTAACATAATACAGCGTAATTAAATGCAAACTAGTTACAGCGATACTTATAATAATATTAAAAGAGGTGTGTAAAAATTTAATAAAAAAATTCGTGCTAGGTTTTATGCAACTGCAGATGTACGCAATTTGTATTGCAACAATTTCATTGTAGTTTATGTAAGGCGAATACATGAGCATGTTGACTGAATTCATGAGGGTTGGCTGCTGCGCATAAAGCAATGAACCTTCCGGTTCAATAAAAGACGAAGAATTTCTTGACTAGCTGGGCGAAAATTAATTTCTGAAGGAGAACACTGCTCCATATATTTGATTCCTAATGAACGTGGCTGAAAATGACTATGTGTATTTCTTATTACAAATTTCTTTACTTTTGTAATATTCGCATATAAACTAAATATTTATATATTGTAAAAGTAATCCTTCTAACGTAATCTTCATATTACTGACCTTTGAAACAAAACATCAGAGGTGAAGAGATGAGAGTGAGTAACTAGAGGTCGATAGTGGAGCTCCATATAAGACGAGACTAGGATTGCAACAGAAAAAAAAAGCAAGATAAAATGAGGACAAATTGTCTAGGGACGGGTCTGCCCAATCAGGGACAGTCGCTTCTACACATAAAGAAAAAGGTACGAAAGAATACTGTAACAACCACAGAGAAAGAAATCAGAAGGCGAAACAGGTCGAAACATTGAGAAATGGAACTTTCGCGAATATGGAGTAAAGTCATATTCACTGGCAAATTGTCACTGTTCCGCAATCGATGTCCACTGTGGGTGAAACGCACGTCCAAATAAAATACAGTTCGTAAGATCTGTGGGTTCTGACGGCGGCGAACGTAAAGATAGCAGAGCTCTGGGTTGTTGCGACGTTTCAGAGGATGCTGCAAAGGAGCATATCTGAAACGTCAGTAAGCTTCTATCTACGCCTCTTACTTTTCACAGCATGGATTCATTTCCATGGTTTAGCGCACAATGTACAACAAACTCATACGTTATTGGGTCGCTGTGGAACTAAATACGTTTAGACTCAGATGCCCTGATGACGGAGGCAGTATGACCTCTGAAACGTTGGTTAAGATCGACCAGACTACACAGCGCAACAACCCAGAAGACAGAAATCTTCATCGCCCTGATGACGGAGGCAGTATGACCTCTGAAACGTTGGTTAACATCGACCAGACTACATGGCGCAACAACCCAGAAGACAGAAATCTTCATCGCCCTGATGCCGGTGGCAGTATGACCTCTGAAACGTTGGTTACCATCGATCAGACTGCACAGCTCAAGAACCCAGAAGACAGAAATCGTCATACTCTGATGACGGAGGCAGTATGACCTCTGAAACGTTGGTTAACATCGACCAGACTACACAGCGCAACAACCCAGAAGACAGAAATCTTCATCACCCTGATGAAGGAGGCAGTATGACCTCTGAAACGTTGGTAAACATCTACCAGACTACACAGCGCAACAACCCAGAAGACAGAAATCTTCATCGCCCTGATGACGGAGGCAGTATGACCTCTGAAACGTTTGTTAACATCTACCAGACTACACAGGGCAACAACCCAGAAGACAGAAATCTTCATACTCATCGCCCTGATGACGGAGGCAGTATGACCTCTGAAACGTTGGTAAACATCGATCAGACTGCACAGCGCAACAACCCAGAAGACAGAAATCTTCATATTCACCGCTGCGAAAACCTCAAATCTTATATAAATACTTTTATATGAAGAAGGCATCCAGTATTCTACGAATCGATGTAACCCTTAGTGACCTGTATGCAAGGTTTAAAAATTATCACTCGCAATCAAAATTACAAAATTGTTTAACGACTGTCTACGTAATGGACAACTGAGACGCAATTCCCAAAAGTGGAAAGCACTGTTTCCTTCGCCACCAAATCAAGACCGGATCTGAAACCAACCAGTCTCCTATCAATGGGTATAGGAGACTTTTTCCCTGGGGTATAGCGGCCGGGGCGTGAAGCTGGAAATTCAGCCCAATACAGTGTAAAGGGTGACATACGTTAATCTGTAACCCGATTCTTTGTTAGATTTTTATTGCCTATTCTTGATCAGACACAGAGAGGTTACGAATTTATGGCGTGTTGCTCAGTCCAAATACAGGGACAATTTTGTAAAACAAATATTTAGGCCTCTTCAATCCGCGTTAAGTTACTCCTATAAAAGATGGAATTGAGTAAGTGTATTGTCTGAAAGTTATTTCTGTATGCAGAACTACAATGCGAGGTAATCTGACGTCTCCCGCAAGCAGTCGCTATTCACTGTAAATGATTTCTTCTCTCATTCATCGCGAGACACAATCATCATTGCGGACCCTCAGGTCGAACAGTCAAGAGAACTGCAGACGACGAATTTTTCGTTCACACTGGATCGAAGAAAAAAATGGGGCCGGGTGGGTCTGAAAACCCGGTAACCCTCTGGCTGCAGTAATCAGGATCGATAGAAAAAGGGGGTGGAAATGGTGGAAAGTGGAGGAGAAAACGCGATAGAAAATAAAGAATGAAACAGGACAGTGACGGTGAGCATGCAATACAAAGATTGAGGAGTTTGGGCTTCTTCCAACTAGATCTGTTCCCAACCTTGCAACACCTTCTCCATACGTCACCGCCACCAAATGTACACACAATCAACACATACAGAGCACCTTTCCGAAAAAGATGCACAAAATGTACCATTCCGAAGACAGTTATGACTCTTCTGTACAAATGACTACGCACGAGCACCGAACCAGGGACTCACAGAAGACTCAAATGATGTGTGCCATGGCAACTGGTACAGTAAAACCTCTCTAACTTGGACACCCCTATATCCTGGACACCCCTCTATATTGGACACTTTTAATTGGAACCGGCGAATATCCTATAATTTTACATGTCCACAACACCCTATATCTTGGACACCCCTTTATCCTGGAACTTGAACACCCCTTTTGTTGTAAGTTGGACAGGTTCATGCACTTAGCTTCAATGCTTTTATGGGAAACTTTTTCAGTTAGTATTTTGTTGCTTTGAATTTATGACTTATGAATGCCTCCTACCTGAGGATTACCTTATGGTTGAAGGTGTGAGACTTTGAACACATCAATGGAATTATTTTGTTGAACCCTTCACTGGACTACAGTACGTATTACTGGTACAGTTTTAACTTTGTCAGTACTGTGCTTGCAACTGAGTTAAACAGTGTTAACAGAAATTGGAACGGTGTGCTTTCGCTCATAACCAACAAGGAATGGTTGAAACTTTATTCGAATTGCGGCAAAAATTAGAAAGAGGATGGACAAATTCAAAGATAAAAGGAAAAAAGCAGTGTCTTGTGACGGACTTTTTTACAAGAAATAAGTGACATCATATGTAGAGATAATGCCGTAAGTACAATTAAAAAAATACATTCTGAACATTTAAAATTTCATTGAGGCTGGGGTGTAATGTGCAACCACGAGAGTGGGTTTCAAAAGATTATTATTATTGTCATTAATTCTTAATTCGAGCAAGCCTACAGTAGTTAGATTATGTAAGTAAATAGATTACATTGTCGGTAAACGTAAAGTATCGGTGCCCTTCCCTGTGAGCTTATCCATGCAAGTTTAATTTAGTGGAAACAAAATTTGTAAAAATTTAATTTACCCTTTTAATTTTTCTTATCAATAATTTCCTTTTTTGGGAAGGGCTCCATAATACTCTACAATTACCACACTGTCATTACACCACAATTTGAAAGGATGATTTTCCCATTTCCCTCTATCCTGGACACCCCTGTAAGTTGGACACATTATCATGGAACCGCAAGTGTCCAAGTTAGAGAGGTTTTACTGTATCTGGTATCTGATATCCAGTCACATCTACCTGTAAAATGTCACACAGTTGTTTCGTACATGGAAGAAATATGCAGTAAACTGAATTTTGCTCTGGATAAGGACAGGTGGCACTCTTTTCCTAATTATCATCCGGGTTACATAAAATGCGGAAAATTTCTTAGTTACCACGGCAAACATTTTTAACAAGTACACTGTTTACCCGTATACGCCTTATCTTCTACACATTCGACTCACGATGTAATAATGGCAGACGTCTGCCAGACTACTCGACGCTACAACCCAGGAGACAGCCATATTCTTTGCTGATGTTTGTATCTTGCTGGTGGTACACTCTTTTCGTACCCAGAACAAATTGTGGAGTCTTTTGCGCCGTTTCCAGTGTTTCAGAGCCCCGTTCCTTAATTACCCAAGGCCTGACTATCACATTTCAAAGTTGCTTCTGCTGAGATCTGATGTAATCTTATTTTGAAGGTCGTTTTAAGCCCGTGTAATTTATGTAAGTGGTCCTTATAACACCCGTAAATGTAGTTATATACACGTTAAGTTTGTTTAAATGTGTGTAATTTAATGTAATTAGACTAAAGTTTGCTCTTATCTCCTGGAACTAGCAGTCACACAGTACACTCTCAAGCCATCTGCTTGTCCAAAATATCACCAGTATCATGATCATTACTATTGCCCAAACTACAAAATAGTCGAACAGTTTAGCCACTTTCAGAGTCACCGCCTCTTTGTACAGCAGTGTAATGTACAAGCAAACTGCAATAAATACAAAAGCGTATCTCCTTCATTTAATTAAAATATATAATAAAATACAGGTCAATACACAAAACTATATTTGGGTGTTAAAATTTAAAATTTAAATGTTAAAATTTAAAATTTTAAATTAGCGCTATTCATCACTATAAGGATGTTACATTTGAGCGCTTTCATTCATTTCACAACATGTTTCGATGTAATACATCATCTTCAGGTGTTGTTTTTTATTTAAAACTATTTTATATTATAATGCATGCCTTTCAATAATTTAT
Organism: Zootermopsis nevadensis; assembly: GCF_977971745.1. Taxonomy (NCBI): domain Eukaryota; kingdom Metazoa; phylum Arthropoda; class Insecta; order Blattodea; family Termopsidae; genus Zootermopsis; species Zootermopsis nevadensis. Next base: position 5,295,545 of record NW_028259143.1, read on the forward strand.
TATTGTAATATGTGTTTCGCTGGACTTCTCTTTTATTTAAAACTATTTTATATTATAATGCATGCCTTTCAATAATTTATTATTGTAATATGTGTTTCGCTGGAGAAGACCAGCGAAACACATATTACAATAATAAATTATTGAAAGGCATGCATTATAATATAAAATAGTTTTAAATAAAAAACAACACCTGAAGATGACGTATTACATCGAAACATGTTGTGAAATGAATGAAAGCGCTCAAATGTAACATCCTTATAGTGATGAATGGCGCTAATTTTAAATTTTAAATTTTAACATTTAAATTTTAAATTTTAACACCCAAATATAGTTTTGTGTATTGACCTGTATTTTATTATATATTTTAATCCAAAACACAAACATGACGCATGTAAACCTTAAACTTCATTTAATTAGTTATTTAAAAGGTAAGATGCTAAACTTTACCTAAGTAAAAGTACTGAAAAGTTACTAAGGCATTACATTCGGCAAACCAACCGGGTTTCAAACCTGGTACCTTTCTTTTACACGATAAAACGTAAGGATTTTCTTGGTTCTTAAACATGACGCCATGCAGACCCATTGGTGAGTAGAGTTCTAGATCCATGCATTCTTAGTTCCTGACCAACTGGACATAAGTTACCAGCGTCACACTCCGCCCGCTTTACCCTGAGGAAGGAACTTTGATACGCATTGGACAGGAAGTTTAGCGGGCCCCAGAGCCGGTCTGGACGTTTCGGCGAAGAGAAAGATTCTTCCTAGTCGGAAATCAAACCAAGTTTATCTACCCCATAAACCAGTTATTATGCTGACTAGTCTACAAGCGTTATTACTAAGTCAGACTTCTCGATAAGAAACTTATGACAACCCAAAAATATAATACAAAACAAATATTATGCAGTTTTGCGCTTGTTTCTTCTACAAAACTCGCGATAAGTTAATTCTATTGGACAGAGACTTAGTCTCTTCTCAACCGAAAGCCCTAAAACGGCCTCTCAGTTCACTGACTTTAACTTCTAGACGATGAAATTGGATTAAGCATGTTTTGCTTTTTTCTGCGCGGGTTGTTTACTTATACTACTGTCCTCAGATGTCCCAGAGGGAGAACGTTTTGCACACACAATCTCACGAAACCAATACTGCAGAATCTCCATCCAATGTTGTCCAATCTTCACTGTTTTGAGGTGATGTTAATAGACCCACCTACATTTATAATTTCCTACAATGCATCCAAAGGATTCATTGCAGTGTACTCGTTGGATACCGTGATTCATGTAAGGATGAAAGAGTAAAGATGTAATATTGGCCATCTATTATATAAAAATGATTTATAATTCAGGTTCTCACGGCTGGGAGTATGACCACCATTTTCTTTTGGGATGAAGTCTGATAGACGTTTAACAGGCGATGATGCCTGATGGATATTTATTTGGAAGAAGAGATGGAAATTGGTAAAATGGCGAGTAATTTTCATTATTCAAATCTTATTTCCACTAGTATTTATATCGAAAAGCAACTTTATTGGAGAGAAACGTAAAATACAAAAATTAAGATGACAGCATAATGTTAAAAATACTATTTGTCTTGGGCACTATAAAGTGGCAATGTGGATTTAATTATGTCTGAACTCATTTTAATATATAGTTTCTACAGTAGTGCTGAAACAGAATAGAAACTTGAGCGAGTGGAATTGCAGAAAATTTAAGTAGTCTGCGAGTTAAAACTTCTACGTCATTCGTATTTTTTAACCAATTATTATACATTTTTAGGAAACATGAAGAAAGAATCTCATTGTGTCACCACTTCGTGAAATGGTCTATCTATATCATTGGACATTACGTTACGTGTGAGTAAGAATTCGAATATATCCGACGTTTTGGAGAGTGGTTGTCTTTCAGTTTTCGAATACACGGCCAGTCTTCATTGCCATTTCGTTAAATGCCTGGCGATAAGGACTACGTACATTTATCCACCAGATAAAACCAACCAGGTACATTTTCCTTTTAGAAGTATTCAGCCTCCGAAACGTGGTATAATCGTTTCAACCAGATAATGGAATATTCCCAAAGAAAATACTATAATGATAATTATAATGTATTCACAATTAAATATGTAAATACGTTTCGGATCCTATTTCGATGGATTAGCACACTCCCTTTAAAATTACAAATTTATAATCCATTTCGTGCCACAAATCCACCCTCCTCCTTTCTAAATATTCTTGAGCAGACTGTGCATTGAATCCTCCAAACTAGCATCTCCACGTCTGTTGACCACAATGAAAGTGTTAACATCCAAAGACAGAGTATCAACGCGGAGAGAGAAAGACAGTGCTCTGTAATGCAGAACTTTAAGGAAACCACAAACATGGCGCGAGGGAAGATTCTACCATTTATAAGCAGCCAGGGTAACGTTAACATCTGGACCACAATAGATAGCTCTCCAACAGTCGGAATCCATTCTGCATCCTTGGCTTATAAACTGTTCTCCAATTACGTGCCGCGTTTATCATACAAAGGCGTAGCGTAACAGGTGCTCCATCACTGGAGCAGAATATGTGGGCCTTAGAACGAGGGGATAACAGAAATCTGGAGGAAATTACATAGCTCGGAGCTTCATAATCTACACATCTCACACCAAACATTATTAATCAAGCTATATGAGATGGACGGGGCATACAAAAATTTCATACAAAATTCTCGTGGTATCCTTCTTTGTGACCAACATGAAAACTTTTGTCATAAATTTACATTAAATATAAATGAGTTTTTAGTCACCAAACCTTATTTGGCTATAATCGTGCTACCAATACAATTCAGGCCATCAGCAAAATATTTAATATCATCATCATCTACGTCTAGGGTTTAGATTCATCAACTTCTTCCCAACTTTAACTTCGTCTTTGCCTTTGGTCTGCCGATGTCTGTGACTTTCTGTAGCTACTCGTTACTAACGCAGTATTAAGCAAAGAAAATTCTGTCGAGACTCTTCATGGACACCCACTGATAGTCTGGAGAGATGCCGCCGAAACAAACTCTCAGATACGCTCTGATACATTGCACGTATAATCAGCGAGGAAGCCGGCCATTCAAAGGAGACACGAGATAGCAGACTTCCAGTGCTAGTTCCAGCAACAGTTCCCTTCTATGCTGTGTTTTTTCTGTTTCTGTGCGAACCGGAGGAAAGCCTAACGCGATCGTAAATAACAAACCATGGTGCTGTCTCTTCGGGCGGCGTCCAAACACGATTCCCACGGTACCCGAGGATAGCTCACCAGACAAACCGGAGGATGCCACGGAGTGGACAATGCCATCACCTTCGAGTGAAGCCGGTTCTTAACGAAACGGGTGTGGGTGTGTGAGGTGGATTAAAGTCACTGAGGAGAAGGTCCAGTGGCGTGGGATGTAACCATCGGGTTCCACAAAAACCGGCACATTTCTTTTAATACTGTCAATAATGCAAAAACATCAGCACCATGGAATTCGACCTCATTTGTTTTTACCTCCTTTCTTCTTACTTTCCTTTTTCGTCTCTTTAATTGTTCTTCCTCTTTTCTGCATCTCATTCTCTTCTCACATTATTTCTTTTTCTCTCTATTACTCTTTCCCTCCCTCTCGTTCTCCTCCGTATGTGTCACAACTCACAACAAACAGAATGAAACGTGATGCACTTTTTTCGTAACACATACTCCAGAGACGCTGTGAGGTCACATCTTCCTGTACCTTTACAACACCACTCCAGGAGGTCCCATCAGCACTGTGTGCTTCGTCCGTGGTTACGTACCGCAAGTGTCCTCGTCACTTCACACAACTGACCCTCAAACAGTTTCGGGAAGTTACACGGGGTCACGGACCACAGACAAATCACACGTCTTAATTCCCATAGGTCTAGAAAAACAATGGCGATGGTAATCTTCTGCCGGAGAACACGGCGCTACAACCCAGAAGACTTACCGCCGTGAAAACCTCACATCCTACCTAAGAAAATGAAGGCTAGCCAATGCAGTTGCTACTAGTAATTCAGATGTATTAAAATAAGACACCGCTTTAAAATGTCTGTCGAAATTCAACTTAGAATTAATTATATATTAAGTATATATTAAATTTTGTCCGTCTAATCACAATAATTCTTATTAAATATTAAAATATTACAATAATTAACATTTAAAATATTTAAAATATTAAATGATGTTCTTTATCGAAATATTCGATTTACATTAGACCATCATTTTTCATATATATATATATATATATATATATATATACTTATTATATCACAATATGACGCAACTTTACCATCTTAGAATTAATTACTAAAAATCTTCCTTCGTTCCGCTCACTTCTTTTACGTTTCTGTTTCCTGGGCCCTTTTAATCCGTCCTTATTAACCTATCCCCTCTAACAACACAGCACTCTGTAACATAAATTTAAACAATTCAGATAAAAATTTAGCTCAAATCACGAAAAAAACAACAAAAAACAAAGCTTTGCTGCATAAACGGTTTTCATGAACTACGCGCCCATGTGAACACGAGCAAACACGAGCTGGCTTTCACGTAATGAACTAACTAGTCTATCGCAGTGGGCACGGCGACAATCCCGCCTCCGAGGGCTTTGTATAGCGATTTTGAAACCAGCTCAAAACACGGACGTGTGTGGGCAGATTTTTCTCTGCTGTTTTATCCTTTATAAACGTAACGACAGCTCGATATACCATTCACGGCGTATTTAAAATATTCACAGTTGACGAATTTAATCTGATCGGAATGTCGTAATAAAATTCCGCGAAGGACACAATAATAAACTATTCATTGTATTTTACGAGGTTAAAATAATCACAGTTTCTCTTTTAGGGTTTAAATCAGAAACATGATATTTAGTACACTCTAGTACGCACTGCGTCTTTCTGTGTTGTACTGTCCTGTGTAAGCAGAGGCTTTGCGACGGGCTGATTACTCGTCCAAAGAATCCTGCCTGAAGTCTAAAACGGCTTAAGAAACCTGCCATGTGCGACGTGGAAAAGGTATTTCAAGAAACGTTGAGCCACGGGGTAAGCAAGGGTTTGCATACCAGTGAAGCAACATTTCCTTAGACTGAACATCTGGATATCTTCTCTTACAGCATCTGCTTATTTATGTACGGAAGAAACTTCCCTACACGCGGTTCACGCAGCTGGCACACGATCTGTTAGCCGCCATCAAATATTTCCTTTACGCCAATTTCCACATCTCTAACACGCGTATCTATCCCCTTCAGCACTTCCCTACTTGGAGTAGTTAATGAATTTTTTGTGCAAATTTTGCATTAAGTAAAGAGATGTTATTTCAGAAAATATACACAATTTCGTTTCCACTTACTCATTACGGTATTCCTCCCATAAGTTCTATCTTTTTAATGAAATTTCGCACAGGGTTTTCTTTTTTGTTTCAAGAATGTGGTCACAACATTTGTCTGTACAGACCTACAAATCTATATAGAGTTATCTGAGTTCTGTTTCGGAGTCACAACATTAAAACTGTGGGACGACAATATGAAGATAACGTATCCACAAAATAAGTTTGTTTATCCGCCATGTCGGCATTATCGATAGTAATAAATTGAAAAGTAAGTTTTTAGAGTAGTGCCCAATAACATAACGTCCATACCAAAGTTTATCCAAATCCGTACAGCGGTTCTCGAGTTGGAACACACGGACGGACAGACAGAGATAACCATCTCTATATGTGTTCATTTCATACGCATTATGCGAACGCATAATAATACAAGCATAGTATAACTATAAATGAAAAAAATAACCTCGTAAACCTTGGACATTCATGTTGTGGTTTGCAGTGGAAATCACCGAGGGTGGAACGCCACAGAAAGGCACCTTTTGTGCGTTTATAAATGGCGGTGGTTTCAGACGAAGAGCTGAGGAATTACTACTAAAGAGCTCAGGTCCGGCAAGCTAAGTTACTGCAAGTTTCGGATTTATCACCGGGTAAACCATTACATAATTGGTGTTGTTAAGGAGAATGTTAGTGACTAAGGAAATAATCGCTGGTCTTAAGGTTTATCTCACATACGACAGCTGTAGTCTATGAAGACAAGCGATATTTTACAGCACAAAGGATAAGTATTGTGCCTGCTACCAAGGAGTTCAGAATCCGTTTGATTATTTAAAATGCGAAACACTCTTATTGCCTGAAACTTTCATAGATATAAGGAAGAACAAAGAGTTGGGATGTTGCGCCGGGTAGTCTGTTAAAACTTAATCAACGTTTCAGATATAATTACTGCTTCCATCATCAGGGCTCCGTAGTAATGGAGACAGCAGGACCTCTGAAACGTCGGTAAACTTCTACCAGACTACACGGCGAAACATTCCTGAAGATATTGAAAATCGCCACCATTAGAACCTCAAATCTCACAGAGATTGAAGACGTTCACAAAACAATGTCCTGAGGAGAGTACTTGAATATAAGATGGAGGATGAAACAAGGTCCTGGAGAGAAATGGATAAAGAGGAACTGGGTTTTTAAAAGAATGGGCAAGAGAGGTTAGAAATTAATTTGAATCCAATCGGGAAAACCAAATGGGATTCGACACCAATTGGAAGACCGAAGCATAGCACACAGGGCGAAAATACAATCATATGGATTGGATTCTCCTGGTTCACGGTAAGAATTTGTTGGCGGGGTTTTGTGATCACGGCGATGACAAGCTCAGCGAATATTAGCTCCTGGTGGATTTTACTCCAAGGGGTTAGTTACATCACACGTTTAGAAAAACACTCACTGAATTTTGAAGAGAATAAAGTTAACACACGAACCAAGGACATAAAATTGCACTTTTTAAGAAACACATTACACAGTCTCAGTACAATCAAACCGTTGTATGTGCTTATGGAAATTAATATGGTTGAGGGGGAGTCTGATAAACACCTTATCGCTCCCCTCGTACGTTGTTTACCATTATGTTTAACACTACTAAACGGGGCATAACAAAACAGTGAAATCGGTTAATCTCACATAAAGTTGTGGGATTCGATTACGTGAAACTGGACCACCTGTCATAATATAAATATTGTGTTTGTTAGTTCTGTGTGGTCTACCGTAACGTTAAAAAATTATTAATTTCAAAAACCACAAAACATTTAACACAAGAGAAACATAAATGGAAGTGAAATGATTAAACAACGTTAGTCAGAGTTAATAAAGGCATTCCTTGTTTTAAAGTAAAATGATATTAAGGACTGCACATTTTTTAACTAAATGTTCCTTGCCATTGGTGTCTGCAATGTTAACGCCTATCTATAAATTTTTCGATATAGAAAATTATATAGATTAATCTTGTTCCATACTTGCATCTGGAATTCTTATCTGTCAATTAATGAGGGCAACCAAGTCTCGTAAACATTTACCATACGTCTTATCGGACATATTCCATGAATGAACAGCTGATTCCTAAACTTTTACTGATATCCAGTAACAGCTCCTCGGAATTTAAACCTTTAAAGCAGAATGAAAGAGAGTGACAGAGAAATTGTGGTATCATCAAAGAGAATACGGGAGGAGTTGATAAGTAAATTTACAGCTACGAAAATTCCCAGGCCGTTCTCGTTTGTCATTCTGTTAAAGGCTGGCTGAAGATATGGTAGGGCTTTCGGAGGTAGATAAGAACAACACGTTTTCCGAATGAATCCAGAAGTGTTGGTTCAGATTTCTTGATTATACGGTCCAAGCGTGTAAGTAGAACGCGAAACGTAATGGCGATGTAACACAAAATACTACCCAGAAATTACAGGCGGTAGGTAAATGAACTACAGGATATAAATTATTATCGATTTTATAGATTATGATGCTGAAATTCGATAGTAGCGATAGGGCTGGTAGGCGAAGTCAGAGAGATGAAAACATTATTACTGACCTATCAATTTTCGTTTCCAATAGTCTGTAGTGGCTAAAGACACATAATAGCCAATTTTCACAAAAAGACACAAGTGATAAATTGTTTTATGCAGCAGTTGAGGCCATGAATGCTGGCTCGGCACCAGAAATACTTTCATTTATCTCTGAATATCTCCACACCTTGGCAGCCTCCTCATGGCAAGGGGGGGGATGAGAAGTTCTCCTCTTCGGGCAGTGGTTGAAGCCCGTGGAGTCCCATGGGGAAACAGCTAGCTACACAGCTAGAAGTGTTGATATATCGACCCATAAATTTAAACGTTAGATTCATATGCACACGTTACACATTCACGGAGTACGGGTGTGGCGAAATGCCATCCGGTGTGAAGAAGGTAGCGCGGGGGAGTGGGTGGGGTTTTCAGTGGGAGGGGCGGGAAAACAAACTTACAGCGTTATAAAAAGGAAAATATAAGGGGAGTGAAGAAACATTTTCATAGCCATGTTTATCTTGGCATTGTTAGAAATGTCGTTTGGTTCGCTGCCTGGAAATGAGGCGTAGAGTGGAGAGTGTGACGCAAACAAGTGACAGGCTTCAGAGATAGAAGTGGCCATCTTTTCGACATTTCATTTCAGTTTTGAGTTCCTTTTATAGGAAGATTTTCCAAGATAGTTCGAAGGTGTTTTTAGAAACTTTAGAAGTTTCTGGAACATCGAAAGAAGAAACAAATATGTCCAAAATATCTGGAGACCGCCCGCACTATACAAATTCCAACACCATAACTCAAGTGGTACCCCTATTATTTGCTATGTTGTTCATACAAAAGATTAGACGTATCTTTACTTGTGTTTGTTGTGTGTCTTCGTTTATTTAACGATGATTTATCAACTACGCCCATTAAATAGTGCCAATATTGAAAAAGTTTGTGGAAGAAGGTATTTTAGGATAATATAGAAATGCTAATGTGCTAATAATAATATTTACAAAATGAATATGCCCAGGTTTGAACCCCGTACCACACAAATACCAAGCACGAATGTTGATCACTCGACCGTGACGTTTCGTAAGCTGTGTATGTTATATTCTGATCATTACATAAATACCTTTTATTTTCTGATGATTACATCTTATTTCTAGTAAAGAATAAGAAATCCACAGAGCCTTTTATAAGTTCACAATGCACAAAATACGAAACTTTTCGCGTTAAGAAACATATCTAGAGGAAATATGCACAAGGGTAACTGTTTTAGTCAACGAAACATTTCAAGAATTGATTAATTTCAATTAATTATGGCTTCGACTCAGTTTATAAGAGACAGATGTGTTAATGGCGACGGAATAAATTTTTCCTCACGTAGGTAAAGGATACATACGATAAAACATAAATAAATTAATATTAGCCATTGTTATTAATTAAAATCTGACCCAATTTAAAAATGGGCCTAGAAAAATATGCCTTCCGATGTTCGGGTCTGTGTGCTTCACAAGAAAAAATAAAGCTTCTTTTGAAAATCTAATCTCCTTCAATCCAAACTGGGTGCAGCAAGAGATATACCTATTGCAAGCCTCCGTAGTCCGGACCTCCATTCCAAAACCCGGCAACTTCTAACTCCTGCGTGATCCGTCTCTATGCCTCGGTGATTTATTGGGTAGTGGAGTACGGAAGTAGAAAAGGGTTGAAGGTTTGGAGCGGGATGCTGTAGGTCGAGGTGAGTGGTACAGAGCCTACGAGGGCAGGACAGCTGGAGAGGAAACCAAGAAGGTCAGACATTTCCAAGTCAGTGAGCAAACACGTTGAAAGAACGGCGAGTGGGTGGCGGAGACGGTAAGTACGCACTCTTCATTACAATTAGCTCAGCTTTCCCTGCAAAACTTGTTCCGACCCTTTCAAAGAACCGACGAAAACGCTGTAATGCCTGGCGTTTCTTATCCAACGAATTTTAAAGCAGGAAATGTATTTAATTTTTTTGGATTAAATTAATTACGTAGCGAATCCATACATGTCTCACCAATTTGAATTTAATTTAAAATTTATCATACTTACTAATATTTCAAAACAATAAATCTCGTCTACATTCAAAGTTGTAACAAAGCAGATTTATGAAGTCTTTACCTTCATGTTTTTTGAAAACATTTACGAGTACAAAGTTTAACAGTTTTGTAAATTATACATGACATAAATAGCATAGCAACGTTGCTTTGATACATCTGATCCGGATACGTAAATTATTGGCATTAATAAGTGTGTAAAGTTTCATGCTGAATCCGAAGCAGATTCGAATAACACAGTCCATTTGAAATATGTAATTTTAGGTGACTCTAATAACCTTAAAATATCTAACGGGTACTATTATTTGTATATGTTTAACTTTGTTTGTGGACTGTTTGAAATTTTAAATTTTAAACAAATTAAAATATATAATAAAATTCAGGTCAATACACAAACTTTATTTACAGATGTTAAAATTTAAAATTTAAAATGGCGCAAATTTTAAATTTTAACATCTGTAAATAAAGTTTGTGTATTGACCTGAATTTTATTATATATTTTAATTATAAAACACAAACATGACGCATTTAAACCTTAAATTTAAACAAATTATCTAGACAGAAACATAAATGTCCTTTGGCAATCCGTTCAGTTTGAAACAAAAGCAACATTACAAATTTCTCCCTATACATTGCAACCTAATCAATAAATGGAGGTACAACTGGTCAGTACATAAGCTATTTAGGGATTAAAATAAATTTTGCCAAGTCACGACCGCGAATACATCGAAGACCTTCAATCCGCCACTGAGTGTATTCCATTAGAAGCAAGTGGAGTCGTCTTTAATTTTGGAAGTTGTTTTGCAAAGACAGAAACTAAACGGTCCTAGTAAAGCCGGGTTCCTCATAATCGTAGCACTGAAGCTGAAACAGTTCAAACAGTCTACAGAGTGACTTGTGCGTGTTATAACTTCGGAGTTAGAAGACACCACGAGAAACGGTGGCATTAGTGGCAGACATGTTGGGAAATTATATACCTGCGAACTCCACTAGAATAAGTCAAATTTAGTCAACCGAGCGAGAGAGTTATGAGCGTCGTCAGACTTTGGAACACGTGTAATTCAGTCCGTGAATTACCGTCTGCTCCTCAAATACACGTGTGTACACCTCAAACATTTCATCAGGGACTCACTGGGATAATGAAATATGTCAGTGCGGTTACAAAGTGGTAATTAAAAAGTACAGAACTGTACAGTCATTCAAAGATGTAATTTCTGCTTTGTATTTTGAAGCCACTCGGTTATAATCTCGACTGGACCAGTTTATCGCATTTCTAATTTCAGATTCCTAAATTCCATAAACTCCTTACAGCGACTGCCACATGTTTAAATGCGCTTTCATTAGAAAACGCAGAAGGTATAATCAGTACGTTAACTTTTCGGAGTAACTAACATATCTTTATCTCACCTAATCTAATCCAACATAACTTAACTTAACCTAACCAAACCTAGATTAACTTCACCCAACCCAACCAACCTAAACGAAGTAATGCTTTAAAAAGTAGAATCTAGTTCACAGTTTCAGATTCTATTTCCCTGGAACTCGTTTTAATAATAACTTCCTATCTAAACCCCATTCTTCGAAATTGTATCACATTAACGTTTTCTGGACACTGCGGTGTGTGCATTTCGCATTACTAATGGGTCTTATCATCCTAAAATAGCATAAACTCATGAGTTACTATGTAATATAACGTGACTATTTTTACAAAGAAATGGGCCTACGTATATTCTACATTTACTATTGTAAGTTAAACAGTGGCCATCATTAAATTTAATTTTATACAATCGTCTACGTTTAAGCAACTGCAGCGTCAGTGGATAAACTTGTTCGTACACGGCTATCAAGATCAGGCATTTGAGAACAGGAATTCATAAGAAAGGGCAAAGAGAGTTGAGCTATTTCACAGTCGACCGAGTCGTGAGGTTAGGAAGGAGACGGAAAGAGTAAGAAAGGACTGAGAAAAGACAGAATAGACGTCATCACACAGTTCGTCCCTAGGGTTCGATTTCCTTCTACAAAACTTTCTCTCCAGGAAGATTTGTTCTCTGGTTTATATGCAAGCAAGGCTATTCCACAGTCAGGCAATTATCCAAACAGACAGACAGACAGCTAGTTAGAGAGATAACCCGCACTTCTTCATTTAGTGGGACGTGAATGGCCTCCATCGCTAAGTAGCGATTACAAACATCACAGTTAGTCATTTGTTAAGGTGCGGGAGAGAAATTGAACGAACTGATCTGTCATCTACATATCTTCTTCATCTTTGTGTGTTTGTTTTAAGGTTTGAAAATTAAGCGTACTCTTCCATGAACCAAAGTTATAAGTTTCTACAATTTTTACAGCGAAGTAAAAAAAAGGGTGATACTTTTGTCCCTAGATCGATACGGTAACCAGAAAGACGGTGAACGTCTGTCCCATCCCACGGGTTGAGAGAGAGTTTTGCGGTGGCTGTGAGCTGGAAACCCACCAACGTAAAAAGAGAGTTATCTCTCAGAAGATTCAGAAGACGGTCGGATGGATCAACACGGCAAACGACCTGGCAATGAAAATTAGATTAGAAAAAGAATAAAAAATGAATACTTATAACCTACCGTAAGAGGGTTACTATATAAAACTGAAGAACTGAAAGAAATACCAGAAGTCACCTGGACATTATTTTGTGAGAGAAGCAAAGTTGATAGCAGGTCTTTGGATAACAATATAATGTTTTATTCATGGAAAGTTCATGAGTTCAGACAGGACCGTTTCAAGGCAGCGGTGGGACTTTGAGTTGTCTCTTCTTATTTTTTTAAAGAAAATCCAGTACGCTTTTATAAAAGTGCAAAATGTACTTAAAGTAACATAGCGGATCGGAACACATTGAAACATACAATCGAAAAATTATTTAAAAGATGACTCCGTTCTGGGATGTTGCATCGTGAAGTCTGGTACAAGTTTACCGACGTTTCAGTGTTGCTTACTACCTCCATCATCAGAGCGACCAGACAGTATGTTTGGCACTTCGCCTACCAAGACAACATGACGTTAATATCCAGAATAACAAAACTGACAATTGTTATCCTCTCCGTAAAATGTCGAAGATGAGGGCCAACAAAACAATAATTTTATCAGTTTTTTTATGGGGGTACAAAAGGTGGTTCTTGACCACAGCGTTAGATTTTACGGGATACTTAAATGGTAAGTGTCTAAGTAAGTAATTAATTCAGTCTGTCAGTCAACGAGTTACCCAGTCGGTCGGTTAATCAAGAGTAAAAACTTCAGTCAAAAAGATAGCCTCTGTTGATGGACATGTACAAGGCTGTATTTTATCTTCATACAGTCTTCAATTTAGAAACAAATAAATAAATATAGATAAAAAAGGAACTTGGAGGACCTTGTAAGATTTATAATTACAAATATGATAACACTGGAAGACTCGGAAAAAAAATATTGCTGGCTGAATTAACGTGAAGACGTATGATTAGTTTAAGATACATAATGGTAAGATAATTCGATTGATGTATGAAAAAGTAAGTCTGCAAAATAACACGAGGAAGGAAACATCACCATGGGATAGTTCGCTCTTAACTTTTAAGCGAAATTTTTTTTAAGGAAACAGAATATTAATCAAAGATTGGAGACGAAGGGCAGAAAGAAACCAAAGGCAATTAAAGCTTAATATGGTTAAAACACATTACATATCTTGTAAAGAATGTAAAAATAATATAAAATCTGCTCCCAATTTTAAAAGGGAAGTATTAATCGAATTCCTCCACGTATATAACCTATGAATGTGTATATGTACGTATGTGTATGTGTGTTGCCGTGGCCTAATTTAATGTAAGAATATTTTCCCCTCATTTGTCTTGACAGCCAGAGGAAAACCACAAGAAGCTACATTCAGGGTAGGCAGTATCCGGTTCGGGATTTCAACCAGGAACCTCCAGAATACAAAATTGGCAAGTACTTTGAAAATTAAGCAAAACTCACTATTATTTTATCAATGAAGTGAAACGATACTAAAATGTTGACGTGGATAACTGAAGGTGAAAAAGGTGGATAACTAATAGCTTCAAGTAGAGTGAAGTGTCAGTATAAAGAGGCCTGGGCTAAAATATATTTGCGGCCGAATTTATCTCGGAGCTGATGATGTTGAAGAATTGCTGGGATCAGGTGTTGGTTGGGTGAGAGGCGAGATTGTGGAGAAAACTCGTTTAGTTTCCTGACAAAAAAAAAAACATATACATGAACCATCAACACCAACATTGACCCAGATAGATGGGCTGTAGTGTTCTGGGTGGAAGGACCTGACGTCATTGTCTTACCCATGATCCCCCACCTAAAACCAACAATTTACGATAACGCACCTCCCTGGTGCACAATGTATTCACCAGATCTACGGAAATAGGACGGGTATGGAGATTTTTCTACGCAGAAGTACGCGGATCTATTCCCGACACTGACAAATCTCTGCCCTTTCCCCCTCTTTACTCTCACATGAGAATAAGGGTTTAAACATTAAAGTTCATGTATGAAAACTATTAATCACACTACTACTGAAATTGGCCAAATCATGCACTTGGTATTTTATAGTAGTACGGACTAAAGGACTTACTAAATTTAAGTCTTAATATTATCATTCGTCTAAACCTAATTACAAATCAAAGAGCGCAAACAAACACAGGAGGGTGCCGTTTGCTGGTTTTAAAAAGTCTGAGTTAATGAGGAGAGAGATTTTCTCGTCGAAAGACCAGTCAATCCTTCAGATGGAGAATTCGAGATCCTAACCCTCTCATTTCACCACTACCTGCTTAATTTATTTTTATAAGTAGTATTCCTTCCCATTTCTAATTAAGGAACTAATTAATTCGTTTCATGAATGAAAACTTTCAAATTGTATTCCTTATCAAACAAATTAAAACCTCTAATATTTTACCTGAAATTTAATTCTTAAATTCATAAATCAATTCCTAGAAAAAAACTATTCATTTAACAAGGTAATCATCATACACGTACTTAAAACATAATTAAGTACATCGTTTAACGCCAAGCCACTCCGCATTACATTTTCTTATGAAATAGCAACTAAGTGTTGTATGGGTTCATTTTAAATTATGTCATCTTCAAGGTGGCTAGTAATCTATTAAAAGCCTATATCTCGAAATACATGAACCATGTTTCCCCTTACTATACGTCTTGAAAATATTAACCATTCCTTTGCGATAATTCTACACTTAAAGTAATACTCCGGTAGCCAAAAACGCTTTGAATACGTCTACGGCTCGCCGTTGTACAGGATCTTGAGCCAGTTATATCCACCTTCCATCTTCATAGGCTATTTCTTAAGATTCACTTTAATATTATACTCCAATTTACGCTTCTTTCTAGATTGCCAATAGAAACTCTGTGGGCTACAGACAACTAATGTTCCTTCAAATTAAAAATTCTATAATTTCTCATCGCATAAGAATAAAATGTCTTCAGTAAACACGATACAAAATAAGCAATTCATTCGGAAATTATTCTTATTCTTCCTCACACTTAGGAAAATACTGAAGAAAAAAAAAGTAATCAGTTTTAGTGAAGGCCGTGATGGTGTTCCTGAAGGAAGACTTTTGCTAAAGGAAAGGAGGCTTCAGGGCGAATATCTGTGTTCGAATACGCCCCCCCCTCCCCCCCCCCCCCACGAAAGGCCGATGACAAGCTTGGCGTTCGATACCAGATACCAATATCCTTCAAGAATTTCAAACAATTTCGAAGGTTCTATAGAGAATGTGTTCGTGTATTATCTAACTGGTATCTTGTTCGGATAATGGGCGATTCTCCTCTGTCAGTACCTTCGAAAAGGAGCTAATAATTGTGCGTCTGTTTTTCGAAGAATTGAGCTTAATGCAAACAATCCAATAAAATCGTAAGTTTGTGCCAAATATGTCAGAGATGCTCCCTCCGTGTTTAAACTGAACGTTATTCCAACCAACACATCGTTCAAACAGACAGCGATCAGTTGCTTCTAATCACGTGTACTGTATCAACGTAAAATACCATCATCAGCTTCTGCGACGAAGAAAACAGCGTTTTGATATAGAACACAAACAATTTAAATCAGTTTCTGGCATTTCATTTCGTTGTAATGTGTTTTAAATCGTTTTAATATTAGTGTACGAAAATAAGTAAATACCAGGACTGAAAATTAATTGGTACATTAATGTGTCAGCTGTTACCTGCAAAGTCATCTTACGTCGCATCGCATTTCATCTGAGTACAGAACCTACACGGTACAATAGATCCATTATGCTTCCTTGAAGGTGTTATAATTATTAGTATTATACACATTATTACAGATACTTGTGAGAGAATTTATCTTCATTGAAATTATAAAAACTTCCAGCGAAATTTCAAGTAAATTAGCAATACTGTTATAATGCCAGTTATATGTGATATACAATCATCTCGCAATATTAAACGCGATTTTCCCGCTGTTAAAACCCTGCGATTTAAATAGTTATATTAAAGGGCAGTAACTTCGTAGTCACCTTATAATAATGGGGCGCGGGAGATCATTAAAGTCCAGGCTAATCTAGGATCACAATTAAACGCCAAAATTCCTCTGACGAATATAACGGGACTAGCACGTGCTACGAACGACTTAATTATACAGTTTCCTTTTAAATCGTAATTATAAAGTAATGCATCAGCGTACATTTCTAACAGATGGTACTTGCATTGTTTCACTAGCAGAAAAAATGCGGGCATTTGTAAAGTCTTGAACGATATATTGGAAAGAAAATTTGTGACACTTGGGGAAAAAAATGGCAAAAAATTCTCCAGAGAGACTTACTTTCGAAGAAGTGATATATCAACAGTTTACTTCTGCATACATCACACACAATGCACACCTGGTCTTTACATAGAAAAAAATCCAAAATTAATTTTATAGCATTTACATATATTTTATTTATAACGTACACTTACGGAATCTTTTCCATAATGTAAATATTTGAACAAAAACGAGTCCTCTATAGAACTAAGACAACATTTAAGAATGTTTTAATTCAATGTCGAATTACGCCCTACAGTTTCAAAATTCAAACACAATTACTTTGATCTGAGGACATGTAATATATTAAAAATATACTGTCCTCCTCAAAGTGTTAGCCTGTATACTGCGTTCCAGCGTTCTTGGCCGCTGAACTTTGTGAATTGGAACCTCGGAGCGAGTCACTTACCAGAGGTTTGCTGGAAGGGATGGCAGCAGGCCGCGTACAGTACACTTCAAATAAAATATCATCACGGCATATAACATAGGAAAGTCGAATTGACTACACTACACATCACTAGAAAATTAAAACTGCAGAGAGTATTAGATAATAGTATATTCTTCAAAACTCTTCGGTCCTCTTCAAATTCTTCTACTGCTCACAGACCATCGTTTTCTGACATATCACTCGATTCATCACTGCCGCTGCTCCTAACTACCCCGTTATCTTCAAACATATATATTAAATACAGTAGTGACAAAGTGTGACTACGCGTGACATAATGTATCTGCGTGACGAGATGTAGTCATAAGTGAGGAATATTTTCAAAACGTTATCTAAACCAACAAACTAACACAACCTAACTAAACATAATTTAAACTACCTTAAAATAAGCGAATCTAACCCAACCCAACCCAACCTAACTCAACCTATTCTAACCTAACCTGTCGACACTTCATCTAACATATTCCAAATCAGCAAATATTAACCGAGCCTTTCATAACAGAACGTAATCGTGTCGAAAAGTGACTTACCGAACACGTAAGCCCAAGCGTGACAAAGCGTGATTGGGCGTGACATGCTTTGACGTCCTGAAAAGGGATCACCATAAGTATCGAAACGAGACCAAGATTTACAAAGCGTGACCAATCGTGATAAAGCGTGACGTAATGCAACGGTGTAACGCGATGTTGCCATAAGGCAATGTCCTTCGTAAGCGATGAGAAGCGAGCTGTGCGAGCTGCATACGCAGCATGGGGTGTCATATGACATAAGGGAATCGCTTGTTGTGTCCTACGTGAGAGAAACACACGGCCATCCTGCGCATGCCCCTTCTCAGTACTGCACAGTCGGAGCTTCCTTGCGCATGCGCCTTACTGGCCAGCGCAGCTACCTGCGCGGAAATATCAAAATATTTGATCTTGGACTTTGGCCGCCGAACGCTTCGCTGTAACCTAGGACAGCGCCACACAAACAGCCAGTTTGATATTTCCGCTTCACCCACGCAACTCGCACCGCTCGCACTTAATCGCTCACGTAGGACACCGGGTAAGTGTCGAAACGCGGCGAAGATTTTAAAAACGTTACACAACCTAACAAAGTAATCTAACCTAACCAAACCTAATATAAATATAACTATCATAACCTAACACAAGCGAACATTTCTAACATAACCCAACTTGTCGAAACGTAATCTAACGTTTTGAAAAGTAGCAAAAATTTACCGAGCTGTACGTAACACAACGTAAGCGTGCCGAAACGTGACTTAGTGACCACGCGTGCACTAGCGTGACATAGCGTGACTAAGCGTGACTTGCGTTAACGTCGTGACAAGGGATCACCAAATATTTCGAAACATGTCAGAGTTTTACTAAGCGTGACCTGCAATAAAGGCTTGATGAGAGGTCACCATAATAGTTAAAATACGGCAAAGATTTGGAAATTTTGTCTAAGCGTAATCATGCGTGCTCAAGCGTGACTAGGCGTCACTTACTGTAACGGCGTGACGAGATGTGGCCACAAGTATCAAAACGTAACAAAAATTTTCAAAACGTTACCTAACCTAACAAAATCTACTAAACAACCTTAACATAACCTATCCTAACCTAACCTAACCCAATCTATCCTAACCTATCCTAATCTATAGTATAGTCGGCGCAGTAGTTTTTGGTCGGTGGAATTTTCAAGGGGAGGGCTAGGAGCGAGTCACTTGTGCGATAGTATAATGCTGACTGCACCGAGGAGCTTATCGGACTGAACGCCCAAACAAAAGAAATACGCTGACTGTGCCACCTCAGGTACACAGAGTAGGCCCGCCCGCCAGCTCCACCGGCCAAAAACTACTACGCCGACTATAACATATTTAATTTCGCATCTATTACCTTGTCTCGAGGGTATAGGTAAATTTGTCTACAAGCTTCTACCTGCGAATCTGCAACAGAAATTCCACGAAAAGCCTTTAATCTTCAGTAAGTCTGACATCTAAAGCTTCAAACAATAGACAAGAGAACAGGTACTCCGCCACTGCTGACCGCAGTCATTGCTTTGTTAGGCGATACACTTCCCTGCAGTGTCTCCAAGAACAAAGGAAGATATTTCCGATAGATGTTACGGGAATAATTGCTATTACCCTTAAATTTGCTTCAGATTTCTCCGTATCTCAACTCAAGAATTCTAGACTGAAATATCTGTTCGCAAATTTCCTCCTAAAGTGGATTTAAAGGCTTGTTCCGAGAGAGGCGTTATTGCTCATAGGCAAAGCGGTAAGCGGCTGTAATATAACAGGACTTGAAACAGGTCATAACGGGTGCATGAAAATTAGTTAACCACTTGCTATATTACTTGGTTTGAGCCTAGGTCTGATAGAATCGTTAATGTAGTATTAAAATCTGGTCATGAACCCCAGCTGAGACTCGACACCAAAACTAATGTGGTGAGATTCTGTAAATTATAATACAAAAACTCTTCAATTTAACACCTGTTCTAACGTTTAGTGACTCTTCATTTTGCATGAATGGGTTTCGAAGAATTCTCAGTGTAAAAAGGTATTATTTCCTTAAACAGCCTTTTCAACTTAATCAAAAATGGCAAACCAAGAACTACGATGAATTATAATAATGATACTGATAATAATACTGAAAAATTACTCAACCAAAACCAGTTTCCTTGAGATAGCAGACAGAATCTAATCGCGTTTTTATTACATTTATATGAAGTTTAAATAGACAATCCTCATTTATAAACTTGCTACCGGGGAGTTCGTAACAAGGCGTAAAATGTTGTTCCAAGTCTGAGAAAGGTTCAGAACCCTGTCACTGACCGTACACTCTTATCCGTTCCTAAAATTAACTTCGTTAAATATCCACTTGTTCTTCGTCTATGAACGTAACATTATTAAAATGAGTTTCCTTAAATATCCATTCGAATTTATTATTTTTTAACCGTGCCATCACAAGACTATACATAATATGAGCTACCGATAACTTCGTTAAGTAAGCCGCAGATAAATGCCTATCACACTGCCTACATTCATACAACAGGGCAAAACAGGTCCGTATGTGTTATTTATTTTATTTATTTAGTGTTCTGTCTGACGACAGGTCCATATGAACAGGATCCTTCCATCCTTTTCTCGGACTGGGACCTGTTCATATACGTTCTTGGCAGATGATCCAGAAGTGGTTTGCCATTGCCTTCTTCTGTGTGTGAATGGAGTAATTGTTGGGATGCCACGGAGAAACCGGGGAAGCCCCCGGAGGAAAACTCCGTGTTGCCTAGACCACGGCCTTGCCCAACACAAGTTATAAATTCGGGCACCGCCGGGAATCGAACCCGAGACCCCAGGATTACAAGGCCAGCGAGAAAATGTATTGTTATGGTAACCCACATAACTTCTAGAAGATTTAGGGTCCTTAAATATGTTAATTAGTTCATCTCGGTATTAAATAAGAAAAGTGTGAACATCATTTTCAATAATTCAGCCGTAAGAAATGCTTTAAGCTACCTACAGTAACGCTCAGCGATTTTCCAGTTCACATACACCCTGTTTTGTAGTAATGAGCATGTAATGTGCGGAGAATGTCGTTCGTGCTAAATTCCTGCCTTGCAGAAGCGATGCAAAGTCTTGGCGTCTCTGAACATCCTCAAGCAATTTCATTGCATTTCTGTCTGACGTACCCACGTACTTTCAACAGCTCTACTGAACAGCGACTTTAATTACTGCTTGAATCTGCGGTAATGTCGATAAGACAGTGTTGACAGAATACTTCCATTTGTGATTCCCTGTACAGGCCAATTCTTAACAAATTCCGAAACACAAACGCTCCGGCTTCCAGGACATCATAAAACAAGTACATAAATATGATAGTCTTTCTAGAATAAGCATAGAATTATTACCTGTTCATAAAATTTAACATTTACAAAGCCTTACCTCCACAACTCCAAATGTAATCAGAGTGTTATCAGTAATTTTCTAATCATTACTTCAATTCATTTTAATTAACATAATTAAATTATATTTTAAATAAAATGTATGAGAGAAATCTTAAATAAATTTAAAAATGTTAACAGGAGGAAATGTTATGTCGGTAAAAAATTGTTATTTACAGCGTTTCAACTTATTTCGTCTTCTCCAGACGGGACATGAATTTGTAGAACTTAAAATTATGTAAACTTAGTACAGTCACTGTTTTATGTTGCCAGAACACACGAGAGACTATTCCTTCTTCGCAATTTGAAAATGTTATCTCACAAACTTAATTATGCCGTACAAACGTCCAAGCAAGTACTCGCAGTGGACGTCTTACAGGGAATTAACCACATTGCTACTATTCCGTTGCCAAAAACACAAGTAATAGACGCAAAACATATCCTCAGTCCATTATGAAATTAATACTTTTCATATACTTTGTGGTGTCAACTGAAAGTTAGTTCTGCCACGTATAAGCACACAGACAAGACGAAGAGTAACCTACAACAGACGGAATTCATTAACCGAAAGTTTCTGCAACAACCAACCCAAGTTCTGTGTCCGTGACTGACGTGAGAGCAGAAACTTAAAAGCAAACCACACCCCAAACGCAATTAGTATATTTCTTTAAGATCAGGAAATAATATCTTTACGAATACAATATAGCGCCCATATACAGTAAAACCTCTCTAACTTGGACACTTGCGGTTCCATGATAATGTGTCCAACTTACAGGGGTGTCCAGGATAGAGGGAAAGGGGGAAAATCATCCTTTCAAATTGTGGTGTAATGACAGTGTGGTAATTGTAGAGTATTATGGAGCCCTTCCCAAAAAGGAAATTACTGATAAGAAAAATCAAGAGGGCAAATTAAATTTTTACAAATTTTGTTTCCACTAAATTAAACTTGCATGGATAAGCTCACAGGGAAGGGCACCGATACTTTACGTTTACCGACAATGTAATCTGTTTACTTACATAATCTAACTACTGTAGGCTTGCTCGAATTAAGAATTAATGACAATAATAATAATCTTTTGAAACCCACTCTCGTGGTTGCACATTACACCCCAGCCTCAATGAAATTTTAAATGTTCAGAATGTATTCTTTTTAATTATACTTAAGGCATTAGCTCAACATATGATGTCACTTATTTCTTGTAAAAACGTCCGTCACAAGACACTGCTTTTTTGTTTTTATCTTTGAATTTGTCCATCCTCTTTCTAATTTTCGACGCAATCCCAATAAGGTTTCAACCATTCCTTGTTGGTTATGAGCGAAAGCACACCGTTCCAATTTCTGTTAACACTGTTTAACTCAGTTGCAAGCACAGTACTGACAAAGTTAAAACTGTACCAGTAATACGTACTGTAGTCCAGTGAAGGGTTCAACAAAATAATGCCATTGATGTGTTCAAAGTCTCACACCTTCAATCATAAGGTAATCCTCAGGTAGGAGGCATTCATCAGTCCGAAATTCAAAACAACAAAATACTAACTGAAAATGTTTCCCATAAAAGCATTGAAGCTAAGTGCATGAACCTGTCCAACTTACAACAAAAGGGGTGTTCAAGTTCCAGGATAAAGGGGTGTCCAAGATATAGAGTGTTGTGGACATGTAAAATTATAGGATATTCCCCGGTTCCAATTAAAAGTGTTCAATATAGAGGGGTGTCCAACTAGAGGGGTTTTACTGTACATACAGTGAACAACCGTGTATAGAGTTTTGGGGAAGTATTTGTAGAGGGTCGCGGTGAAACCCTTTTGGGATCTGGTTTCCCTTTACGTGCGCAGACCGCCCTCACACTGCAACCCCTTCGCGTCTGTTTCACACCCCCTAAGCGTTACGTTCCAAGGCAACGACGGTAAAGGACGCAGGTGCCCAGATTAAACCAATTTCCCCCCCCCCCCACCAATATTAGCCAACGGGGGAATCTACCAAAAGTACTGGCGTCGTAAGATTCTCTTCGTTGTGGTATCAGTGCTACAAGTTCGACAACGAAATGCGCCCCTGGTGAGGGAATTCGTAACACCCCACCCCCGAACTCCGTCATTTCTGCCATCAAGCAGTGGCTTCAAACTTTCTGACAGAGCATTTGTCTCATTCGTCTTTCCGCCTACAAATCTGCATTGCTTTGCAAGATCTAAACTTTAAAAACAATAGAAATTTTACGAGCAACTTTTCCTCAAGGATTTTAGTTTCCTTCCATGACTGGGTCTAGACAGATGGTGTCTGTTTTCTGTGCGAGAAAACATGACTGTCATTCAGCAAACGAACTGAAAGGGACACAACATTAAGTATCCGTGTGGTCCTACGTATCTGAGCATACCTCTCTACAGGAAAGCAATTTAATTATATTTGTACCTTTTTGTATCATTTCAATTGATCTACTTTTTTGTAAAATAAAAAGTATTACACCATGTACAAAGCGTTTTACTGCTTCCTTTGTGTGGAAACAATTTTCCAGAATAAATCAGTAATTGATCCCACTGTACGTTTTTACAGAGAAATAAATATGTAGGTCTGGAACAGAGAGACGTTTGTGGTTAGAACTTGGGATAGGAGCAGGTTGTAAATGTGTTATGACGCAACTGTGTTCAAGCTGTATGGTACACAGAAAATCATTTTTCATTAAATTTGGTGTCAGAAATAAATAACTATATTTACGACATAATCATCGCCTAAAGATGTGTATTATTTTCCTATAATTACAATTACACTAATTTTAGGATCAAATAAGTCGTAAGTTTTAAATTGAACGTTAATTATAATTAACGTTCAAGTTCTAATAATTATTAGAGGGTATTAAAAAAGCACACACAACACTGTCCCAGTGAATCCGGCTTACGATAATCTTTCGGATTTCAATAACAGGCACAGTTCTTACAAACTAGAGTGGCTTAAACGAAAGATGATTCAATTGAACATGTCTCGGAATTTTAAATACACATCTCAGTTGTGAGGTTAAACAAATAATGTAAATGCATTTTTAATTTTATATGATATGATTGTTTGTGTCTGTTGTAAAGCTTCTGACGGGGGAATCGATTACGTCATAACTTAACACTAAATCTACACTTAGCATGTCAGCAAATTCCATCACTTACAGTCACAATTGAAACCACAAACTTGTGCAGTCTCT
This sequence comes from Zootermopsis nevadensis, assembly GCF_977971745.1. Lineage (NCBI taxonomy): Eukaryota > Metazoa > Arthropoda > Insecta > Blattodea > Termopsidae > Zootermopsis > Zootermopsis nevadensis. The sequence goes on from NW_028259143.1 coordinate 5,319,827, forward strand.
GACCACAGATAACTTTTTATCTAAACTGTTTCTTTCCCGCAAATATCTGTGCAAATAATCTCAGTAACTTACGAAAGTTTTGAAAAATCATTATAAAAACAGGGATGTCTGATAGTTATAAAGCATAATTCTTAATGAGTCTTATCCAAGAATAAACACAAAAAAATCATAAAATAATAAAATAAACAATTTCTCTTACTTAATTACCGTAATTAGTTTCGTATTCTTATACTTTGTATTTCTCTCTACAACAAGTTACCAGCTGAAATAATTATATGATCACACGCAACCATACAGACGTACATATAGCATAGTATATCAGTGATTAAGCATGACTGTGTACAAAGCCATAAAGCCATTTGCTTTGATCCTTCGCTCATATTACTCCGCGCAGACATGATTTAGTGCAAAGCTACATGCAACAAAATTTTAAGAAGGTGTCATGACCTGTAATACCTCAGGAGACCTGTAAGATGACGCATAATGGCGCAAACTAGGCTAGAACCCATTTCTTTTCGTCCGCACCAGAGTTTAAAATATATATATATATAACAGAAAGAATACAGAGAGAAGCTGTGCTGGGGCTTGTAATGGCGGCCATCATTGTGACACGTGCCAACGCCATGACACGCAACAGGAATTTCGACAGAATCACGTACGTGACGACCGACGTCGTTTTAAACATTCCCCAGACACTAACATGGCGAAGACCTAGGAATAAAAGTCAAAGTACGCTACTGCGAAACCGAAAATAGCGTACTCTCTGCGTTTAACATTCTCGCATTTTACATGCAAAATACTAATTGCAATCATGGTCTAGCGGTTACAACGCTGGCCTTGTAATCCTGGGGTCTCGGGTTCGATTCCTGGCGGTGCCCGAATTTATAACTTCTGTTGGGCAAGGCCGTGGTCTAGGCAACACGGAGTTTTCCTCCGGGGGCTTTCCCGGTTTCTCCGTGGCATCCCAACAATTACTCCATTCACACACAGAAGAAGGCAATGGCAAACCACTTCTGGATCATCTGCCAAGAACGTATATGAACAGGTCCCAGTCCCAGTCGGAGAAAAGGATGGAAGGATCCTGTTCATATGGACCTGTCGTCAGACAGAACACTACAAATAAATAAATGAATATTAGTAATAATAGACTGGTCTCCTGCCAAGTCCTGGAGTTAAACTGTACAGTTAATGTAATGTAAATAAAAATCATTAAGTGAGATTTCAGGTTTTCACAGCGGCGAATATGAAGGTGGCTGTCTTCTGGGTTATTGCGCCGTGTAGTCTGGAAGAGTTTACCGACGTTTCAGAGACTGTCTCAATCACCAGTTATCAGCGTCCTGAAACGTCGGTAGGTGCAACAACCCATAAGAGGGCCATCTTAATAAATCGATGTTTCCGAATGAAACATTCATTTTTGAGTATACCAAAAACTTTCGCCCGACGCGAAGATTACGATTCTGTGGAAGTACCGTGGTTAGGAAACAGGAGGAAAGCCTTGTGGGAAATTCGGGGTGACGGCAATCGTGGTCGTGTTAACATTCATGAAGGCCCAAGTAACCTGTTCCCCCATAAACGAACAAGACCAAGTTGTAGTAAAATGCTCCTACAATAATCTTTATAACTACAATTAACTGGAGGTTCTAACCATAGGTTAGCACAGGTTTAGAACAAATTCTTAGCAAAAATAGTCCACAAGGCAAAATCAGAGATGACTAAAGAATAAAAAGGGACTAAATAACTAATTCCATGGAGATAATAAACAGTCGCTTTGCTTTTCAACAAATGATGTAAGGACTGCATTCATCTGGCTCTTCTCAACACTGTAATAAACCCCCAGATTCTATTAAAGGCAACGAATTTCTTGACCAATTAAGTGACTACAAGATTCTCACAATCCTGTCCATAATTCTGTTAACCGATTTAATATTTCGCAATTACTTCAAGAGATTATAAATAAATGCGTGAATGCCATTTATCTGATACACCTAATATTTTTTCCGTTATATTAGTAACACATCAAATTCAACCTCCGGTTCCTCTCTAAGGCGACCTTCAGTTTGGTCCTAAAATTGGGAATTGAAATTTACACAAGGGTTTGACGGGCAACTAACTTCGAGCCTTTGCAAGTGATACGAACTGGCATCCAGTATTACACAGCAGGGAATCCACATGCTAAGTTCATACAAAGGGGTTTCCGTTTATGTAAACAATAAACGTGTTGAGCAATTGTTCTCAAAATTTCTACTGAACTTCCCGGAATGTTTCAACATTCGTAAACTGACAAACACAATCAGTACACAGGCGAGGTTAGTAGGCCTACTGTACGGAATCTGAAATTGCTATTGAAACGTTGTAAATCGTAAAGTTCTTTTCGCAAGAAAACAAGGCGGCGATGGAACTGCGCGGAAAACATCTGCTTTTTGTCTACGCTGTTAACGTTAACTTGTTAAGCAAAGACATTAATATCACAAGGAAAAACACGTGCGCTTTATTGAACGACGATGCTGCAGACCGAAAGGCGGCCACACAATTCTTGGTAACAGTGCCAACAGCTTGTTCATTAATTTCGTAAGGAATTGCATTGCAACCTGTAAGTAACACGTAATGACCGGAAGCAGGAAGACACGTGTTTGGTGATGTGAGAATCGTCTGGAATGGGATTGTAGGGCGCTCTGTAAATGTCACTTTTCTTCAGTCAGTCGTCACACAGTTACGTGGAACCCACCAACTCTCGACATAACGACAAAACGTGATCAGACTTCGTAAAAGTTCGCCTCACACTAATTGAACATCAGCCTCAAATTCAACGGTGCACAGTTCCACAGCTTTTTCACAGGACGAACCTATAAAACTACCTCCACTGACTACGAATTCTTTTTCTGAAACTGAGAGTCACTCGCCTGTCTTCCTAACAAAATTTCGTATGCATTTCTAATCACGTCCATGCATAAAAAAGAACAGGTCATCGCCAATAAAGGAAAATCCTGGAATTTGTATGAAGGAACTGAGAAAAATTACGAATAATACTAGTCAAGATTGCGATGTCCCGAAGGGGATTAGAACCTATCACTTACTCAATAGAAGTCAAAAACATTTACGTTCAATGAGAAACCAGAGACGCACCTGCGACGGTTGGAGTATTTTAACGGAGTGACTGAGTACAATTAAACAAGTTAATAGAATGACAGAGCCGTTACAGAGCAGTTGGTCAGTGGAATGAGCAGAATTAAATGAGTGAATTGGAAAACCGCTGCAGTTGGCGATAAACCCGAACCTTAGTGCTAATGTCCTCACTAATTTCCGTGTGAAGCAGAATAATATTGAATCTGGACTTGTGCGATGATAAGCCGATAATTAAACACTTGGCATTGCGTCGATGTTGGTATTCTGGACGATGACGTCGTGTGGACCTGTGGGTACATGCCAATGATGTTTCTACCTACAGAATGTTATTGCCCATAAGACGAACACAAACCTCACCGGCCATTACGTCTACTGGAGTTTAATAATATTTTTAATAAGCGTGTTCACCATTTAACATCTATCTATATAATAAGTAATGGTCGTTGCTTGGTTGGTGATCATTTGCTGCAGTTATGGGATTTAGGGCTTTATGTGATACTATTTGTGAATTTGTTTGTTGTTATTACCGTTGCCATGGTATGGTGATCATTTCTTGTTAAGGGATTTCAGATTTTATGAAGTAATACTATATAAATGTTAAAATAACTTCGATACAATTTTAGATTACAGTACAAATAAAATCGAATTACATTATTTAATTAAGCAGAGATACAGATAAGATGGTAAAGTTGCGTCATATTGTGATATAATAAGTATATATTAAATCTTGTCCGTCTAATCAAAATAATTCTTATTAAATATTAAAATATTACAATAATTAACATTTAAAATATTTAAATTTTAAATAATGTTCTTTATCGAAATATTCGATTTACATTAGACCATCATCTTTTTTCATGTTCCAGTTCCTAAAAGAACCATCCTCAGGTGTATATAATTATATAAAGTTTCAAAACGATAAATAATTCAAATACAATTTTCATATATTATGCTATCGTTTGATATCTGGTAAAAATCTAATAAAATTGCACGCTAGCATAATGTATGAAAATTGTATTTGAATTATTTATCATTTTGAAGCTTTATATAATTATATACACCTGAGGATGGTTCTTTTAGGAACTGAAACATGTCGTGAAACATGAAAAATGATGGTCTAATGTAAATCGAATATTTCGATAAAGAACATCATTTAATATTTTAAATGTTAATTATTGTAATATTTTAATATTTAATAAGAATTATTGTGATTAGACGGACAAGATTTAATATATACTTAGAGATACAGATGCTAATTTTTATTATTCTTTCTGCAAACGCACTGAAACAAAAAACTTTCGTCATTCATGGCCTGCTATGTACATTTAATTACATAGTACAAAGCAACAAAATATTTTTTTTAATTACACAAAGATAAGTAATGACTTTAATTTTTATGTATTTATTTTCTGATACTTTTCGATAAAAATGTTTAACGTTCTACTTGAGCTCTTTCGGTCGTTTTTGACGGACAATTTTCTAGTAATCTATGAATCGATGGAACAGAGCATTTTAGGATAATTTATAAAGCAAAAGTGCCAGCATCCTGTAACTTGAATGGCCCAAACTAACCCACCTGTCAATACAGATGACAGACAGTGATGGCGGACGCCACTGTCTATATGCAAACTCATACACTGACCGCAACATACAGTTTTGCATTAATCAGGATCAGCTTTTGTTCAACCTCTTTTTTTTTAACAGATTGAATCATGACACTGAATTGCTCACTGTCATGTAGCATTTTATAAGTTTACCGTCAATAACACTCAATCATTCATCTACAAGAACATTACGTAATGAAGTAGAAGCTTACAGATTAATGTTTCGGAATAAAATAATTACGTCAATATATTATTATGATTTAAACTATCTTGTCCATAAAACTTTGTGTACATACTGAATATGAGGTAAGTTAGTAATCTGTTAATTACGCAAAGGTTCGTATTTATTCATGCTTTGTAGCAGGCCATACAAAGCGAATATACGTCTCTCAATACGTACGTCCTTATTTTTAATTTCCTAAAATACTACAAGGACTTCAATGAAATTCATTAATGACCGTTTATGAACTTCATAAACTCTCCCTGAAAACAACCGTGTGTGACCAAGGACATAAAATGCAGGTCTTGTGAAACATAAAACTTCTGTTTATATTTGGTCAATTTTTCGTATAATTTGAGTTTCACTGTGATAAGCACTCAGTGCCTTCTATGTATAGCACCGTTAAGAAGAATTCAATATAAACAAAGCGAAACAGACGTTTCGGAGAAAAATGTTTCCTTTTCCTTCAGACACGACACAGATGCAATGAATAAATTTGTACGTTGCCCCATGTTACAGATTTATCACGTCTGTCAAAGTTCTCAAAGCAAGATAAGATAAAATAAGGCAATTAATGTAATCATAAAAAATTGTAGGGCGATTTCACGTAATGACAGATCAGAAAACTTTGTGCCTGTAGAAAAATGTTTCCATGTCACTAATTTCTCAAATATTTTTAATTTCATAACATGTGTAATTAGTTTACTTTCATGTCTCAAAAACATCCCAACATTGAAATGTTTTATTCATCTGCGTTTAGGCCTATAGGAAGGAAAATCAAATTTTAAATTACTCGTGTGACTGTATCTTCCGTACCACGTAGCATCTGGTATTCGTATATCACACACCTCGCGGTCCCCAGTTTGTATTAAGACCAGCTAGTTACCAGAAAGTGACGATGGTCATCGAACTAACCCTCAACAGCCTCTTATTACCTTCAGAGACTCAACTTAAACCACTTTGTAAACACTTTATGGAATCAATAAAATCTTATCGGGCAATCAGCCGCGTTAAATGGTCACCGTAGTAAACCGACGTTTCGGGAACAAACTCTGTCCCCACCTTCTGGTTTCTGATGTAACTGGATCCTCGGAAGTCGCCTTACTACGGTAACCATTTAACGCGGCTGATTGCCCGAGAGGATTTTATTGATTGTACTCGCCGCGAAAGTCTCAAATCCTACTTTATGAAATACTAAATTACCGTAATTCGTACTTAGCTCGGATTATATTTAGTTAAGGTTTGAAGCTATTAAACGTAATCCAATTTAATTTCTAATTTCTGGTCAGATTGCCACATTACGTCAGAATCCAAAAGAAGGATCTAAGGTATTTGGTTCCTGTATGACGTTTACGTGACTCGCGTTTAAATGTCGTGAGGTACATAAGTCGCTCTTGCGGGATTCATATTACGTTGTATTGAAATGTTTCTTACAAGACGTTAAAAGAAAGTGAAGGGGGGTAAAAGGAGGGAGAGCATGTTTGCGAGCGTCTGTTACCAAAGCGTTTTAATCTTGGCAACTTCATCAATGTCTCGTGAGGTCAAGACAATCTTTTCATTGTTTTCATTGTCACTCTTCTCACGACTTCTACCTTAAAAATCTGCAGTCTTCTCCTCTGTTTTGGTTCACTACGTCTTGTCCCGTGTGACACGGTTGGGTCAGAAGAGCCTTCTATCTCCGACTTACTATTTACTGGATAAAAAAAATTAATTTGCCCGTAATTATACCACACTCTGTTTATAATCGGAAACGTTTTATTTAATTCTTGTTCCACCTTGAAAATGGCAACTGCCGAAACGTCGATACCAGACATTCGACGCGGCTCTCAACAGAAATCCGAAGTTACACAAGTTATTTACTTCGTCGAAAAGAGAGTGCCAAATACAAATATTTTTTGTCCTTAAAATATCTTCAACTTCCCCGTTGAGAAGCTCTGAAATATATACAAATTCCAAAGGAATAAATTTCAGACTCTCACGGAGGTCATGGTTGAGCCTGAAGATGAAGGCAGCATATTCTTCTAACACGCTCGTAGGCCTATCTGTCTTCAACTCATACGGCGTTAAAACACTGAAGTCCAACATCAATACTGTCAAAACAACTCTTTCAAGAGGAGAAATAACTGGTACACCTCCCCGAGATTCCAGAAATTTCTGGCCTTTTATACTAGGTCTGAGATATTACTTCCACATCCGAGTGTCTTGTAAGGGCGTGACCGACAGACAGCTGAAAACGGAGTACTGATGTACACGTTGTTCGAATATGAAAACCAGTGACGTAAGGTACAGCGGAGAAAATAAAGTTGTGCCTGATGTTTAACTAAGCACCACGATATGCAGACGTATAGGGAAATCAGATGAAAAATAGTGGTAGGTTCATGACCTTACAGCTTTGCCCCCGAGGAAGGAACCCTGGTGGACGATTTCCCAGGTGGTCCTGAAACTTGTAGAATCGAACCCCTGTCATTCAACTTACGTAATCACTCTTGTGACTCAGCTAACCCGGCACCATGTCCTAATGATGTACAGGTACTCAGTTTATATTATATGGAACTTTACCTCCACTCCCCTATACATATTCTTGGCGTAGTATTAAAATTTTAAACAAGAAAGACTACACCTGAACACAAACTTGTCACTAACCTCAATATCCTCCGTTGAATGAAGTTGAAAGCAGCATACGTGACCAAGCTGCTGTGTCTTCTGTTCGACTTTCATCTAGTGAAAATTGCACTGTAACTTCGAATCAACTTCCAAGTGTATTAACACAAACTGTATATGAATAATATTGTAATTATTTACCCTCAGCCTAAAACACTGTACCTTAATTATGCATTTGGGCACAAGAGCCAAGACAAAAGTTGTTTAATATTTAGCTTAACCTTGCCAGTAGGACACTTACACAGTTTTCTGTTTGTTACTTTCATAATAATGTTTAATGCCCACTTGATTAAAACATACGGCGCTCTCTTATAAAACCTTGGCCTTGTCGTATTACAAAACTCTTACTCTACGTGAAATAAGGCAACCGCGTCTTCATAAAAGCACAAATAATATTGTCAACACAAACAACACGCCACACTACCTTCCATTACACAGCTAACCGGATCTAGAACTTGGAGTCTCGTGACATCTAGTGTTTGTTTCTGAAGATAGTCAGAGTTACCAACTCATACATTCTCAAGGACAAAAACCACTTCCTGTTACACGAGAGATGCACGAGCTATGAAGATTTGTATAATTGAATGGCGCGAAGATAGATATTAATATAGTAGGATATAATAGCGTTTCATTTAAATAACAAGGAATGCTGTTTCGTATCGTTACAAAACATGAAATGTGTACGATGTAGGTGTGGTATCTTGTAATGGTATCGTATAGAATCCAGTCAATTCATGCCATTGCTAGTTAGGCACGAGGATGAGTATACTAATTAAGGAAATATATGACAAGTAAATTTAATTATAATTTTGTATTTGCGTAAAGTGAAGTGAGAAAGGTTGCATCACGTATACCACCTGCTCCAAATGTTTATTTCCGAAAACGCTTAACGTAGTAAATACTGAGTCATGTTTCAGTCCAACGTAACTGCATGATTGCTCTGATGAGTCTTAGGGAGATCTCTAATACGACGACAATTTGCAACATCCCAGAAAATAGCCATATTCAAAGAACTCCACCGGAGTACCCGCATTCTCAATCTCTAATACCGAACGGTCAGGTGGTTACTATTCCAACTTCATATTGGGAGGTTCCGGGTCAAAATTTCTGCGTTAAGGTCGACTATCGTGATCGAGATTTTCATGGGTTTACTCAGTCCAACAGTCAAATTACACGTCCTCCAACACAGCTGGTATCCGTCATGTTTCGAAGTAGGGACTCAGAATTAAAGTGAATCTTCCTGTTCTACTGAGCTTATTGTCTTATGGGTTAGGAATCGTAAATATATTAAATAATTCACAACTCGCCTGCTATATCTTTATTGACAGTCAAACAAACTTCATTTTAATAATACATATGTTCCTAATGGAGCTCATAATAAGTATTACATCATACTATTATAATATTTATTACCCTAGTCACCAAAGCCAGTTCATAATATCCCTAACCGAAGTTCTGAAGCGATGTTTTAATGCGCGTAATTTAATCTTTGAGGCATATGTGGGCCCTTAAAAAATTTAAATTCAATCAAACTTTGAGAATTTTCTTCAAGAAAATTTAGACTATAAAATATATGCATCTTCATTAGTTAAATTACACCAGAACTGAGTATTAGAAACACTTACTACAAATATTTCACTAAGTTCTAGATTATCGAATGCTTACAAAGAAGGTTTAGTAAACTACTCCTCTGTGTACGTATTCGTTTGTTCAGCGGTGTGATATTTGCGTGAAGAATCTGCCCGAAGACACATGACAGTGGAACATAAGCCCTTTATAGACTAACTTACGCCAAGAAGGTTAAATGGTAGGGATTAATATCATCATCTCGCAAACTTCAGAACTGTACACAATAACTTTCGAAAGAAAAAAAAAATTAAACTACCACAGAATTCCAATAAGACAAGAAAGTAAGATAAGTTAAGAAGCTTACAAATTATTATTAGTAATACCATGGAGTGTCTAGAATATAGTAATCAGAGCGAAGACTCCATACAACAAGGCGCAGGGGTAGGCCACCAGCATCTGCTGATGAGTCATGTAGAGGGCTGTGGCGAAGAGTTTCGAAGCTGACAGGCTGCACCACGCGACGGCTATGCCAGTTAACACTAGCCCCTCAATGCCCCTACAACAAAGACGCGTGTTCTATCACACACATTGGCAATTTATGTGATTATTTTGTTTATTAGCCCGTGAAAATTAACGAGCTTTTCGTAAAAGTGGAATAGAAACATGGAGTTAGGAGTAAGACTCTTACTCCCTACTTAGCATTGCCATCTGTCGACGGCCAGGGAAATTTATAGATAAGACGTAAACAGAGTTTAGTACACTGGAGAGCCGACAAATAAAGTTATCACGCTGTACTACGTAAATTTACTAAAATCAAAATAATGTAGGCGTCTCATAGTCTAACCTCACTCTGATGGGTTACAAACATAAGTTGTACGTTCTTAAAGAGGTATTCTCAGTAAAATAATTACCTTAGCATACCGTATAGGTCTATCAAAAATGTTATTAAACTAATATTCACACTGTAAAATTAGATCATGTCATGGTACTGAGTCACAAATCAAAATGAGATCCATTCTTGATTCTTAATTTATTTAACTACGCTTATTCAAACTGCATCGATCATGCAGAGTCGAATGGTAGGATGACAGTCGTAATTCTTGAGATTATTTTTATTCATGTATGTGCAAGTAATTTTACCAAGATTTTAATATATTTTCCAAAATAAATACACGGTCCCGCCATTTCAAACTACATCCCGCACAAATAAATGCAACATGCTGAAAGATCCCACATTTCACAGCGTTTCTCCTTCAGCTCTACGCGTAGCTGCGAGTTCTGATCTGTCGTCGCTCTCTCGTACTGCTGTTCATGTTGCAACGTTGCACGATTCTTCTGTGACCCTGAAGAATGCAATTTTATGACTGGTACTGTACTTACTGGAGAGACATTATGACGTTGATGCCAGACAGGATGACCATTGGCAGCAGACAGTAGCCGAGAACGGAGATTACGGATCCCAACGTGACGCTGTTCATCGCCATAAGACTCAGCAGAAAGTATACAGCCAGACAGCCTAATACTCCAATGCCATAGATATAGCTGAAGTGGACCTTTCCAGACTGTAAAATACGAGGAAAAAAAATGATATTCACTACCAGAAAATCTAAAATAAAGCTATCGATGTTGATTTTCTAGGTTGTTTTTTTATTTTATTTGTAGTGTTCTGTCTGACGACAGGTCCATATATTATGAACAGGATCCTTCCAACCTCTTCAGGTTGTCAGGGACCTGCTCTTGGCAGAGATGATCAGAAGTGGTTTGCCATTGCCTTCTTCTGTGTGTGAATGGGATGCCACGGAGAAACCGGGGAAGCCCCCGGAGGAAAACTCCGTGATGCCTAGACCACGGCCTTGCTCAACACAAGTTATAAATTCGGGCACCGCCGGGAATTGAACCCGGGACCCCAGGCTTACAAAGCTAGTGTTCTGACCGCTAGACCACCGTGGCGAACCTTCTAGGTTGTAACACACGAATATAAAATTTTATCAAAATCCGTTCAACAGCTCTCGAATGGTTACTTACACATTTACGAACGGACTGATAAAGCGATTTTCATAGGCACTACGCCGGGTTGTGAATCCGTCTAAAAATATAATGAACAGCAAAAATTACTCTAAAGTGCTTACGTTGGGGGGGGGGGGGGCAGTACAATTACAAAGGGCTTCCCCCGTTAGGGCATTGCATAGGTGGGAAGGTCCATTCGACAGAGCTCTTTCTTCGAGACAGCTGTATTATGTGTTGTAGTAATAGCTGAGCTAGGACTCGATGATTATGCGCGCTCTGGAACCCTTTGAATGGGGGGGGGGGAGACCCCCATTCACAAAAATTCGCATTGTGTAGGTTGTTCTATATACTTCGCCGAAACGAGGCATGAATAACTTAACAAACCCAACGAAGGGAATCTTTACTACCATGATACCAACGATGAAGTGACCTGCTTGTAGGGAATACCAGATTACCATGAGACAATTTCATGACTCGACTGCCGACAACTGGCTAATGTAAGATTTGAGGTTTTCATGGCCGTGAGTCTGAAAATGGCTGTCTTCTGGGTTGATGCGACGTGCAGTCTGGCAGAAGTTTACCGAAGGTCCTTGCTGCCTTCATCATCAGGGCTATAAGTTTTTCTTTTGAAAATAATAATGATGTGGGTATAAAATACAGCAGAGAACATAAAATATAAGGAACAGACAAACTTCGCTACACCAATAAGAACGGACTTTAGAGCCTGAGTCTGGACCATTTCAGTTTCTGCAACACAAACATCACGTTTAAATCATACAGGCGACTGGACACGTTCGATTCATCTTCAGAGCTTAAAGCAAGGTCCTCCCCCCCTTGGAGCACCAGGGTTTCGGTGCAGAGCTGGCAGCACGACATGACATTTAGTCTGGCAAAATATACCAAGTTACGTGTAACATTATCCAGTTATTAAACTAACAGCTTCGGATTTTGACCTGTGTCTATTCCACGCATAAACACAGAAGTTTCAATGTTTTTAATGTGATCTCCACAAGTCCCACTACACAATTGATTTTGGTGCATTTCTGACGTCAATAAAGGTAACTGGAATAGTAAACTGTCACCTCAGTCGATTATTCGCAACCAGCTGAGCGACTATTAGCGTCTTCAGAAGGGCTGTGCTTCTTGGCGTTACTTGTGGTGTTAATTTGTAATTCTTTTCTTATGAAAGTTTATTCTTTGAAGTTCTGAATTCTTTTGCACGAGTAAATTGCAGGAACTTCTCATGGAAATCCTGACATCTCACAGGATGAAATCACAGTTCGCACAATGTAAGACAATGTTCATTAGCTTTAATCAATTTAATTTCGTTATTTGAAAAATCAATTATACTAATTCAATTCACATAGTTCATTATAGTTAACATTACCTGATAAATATAAGAATCCTACTTTTTTAAAGATTACATTTAAAAGCTTACACGTTTTTTGAGATTCTTGCCAAATGTAAAAAACACATTAATCTTCTTACATAAAGTGATTAAAGTATATAAAAAACGATACCTTGATATTCTTATAGCAAACGAACAGTAGATTTATCACAATGCGACAATCGGCCTGTGCCGTGTAACTTGATATGGTTTATTGTATTACGCTGTATGAAGTCTCTGCGTATTTTCACGGGACCACTGTGTCGAAACTAATATGAGGCACGGCTATAAAACAGGAAGGGAGAATATGCAGCAAAACGGGTCTAAGGGATTTCTGCGACGTAATTTCCTGTAACAGACAGGCTGCCAATAGCTAACATCAATCACGCACTTACATTAAAGATAGAAAAAGACTTCTGATTTACAACAAGATGTCCTTTACATAATACATACGGCGTTACTACCAAGGAAACCAATTTAATACCTTCACAGCCTCAGGTCTCATTTGATAATATCCTGTCTTTTATAGAACGCGAAGTTTCATTGCCGTGTTCAGAGAAACACGATATCAGATCCTATCCTGAATCAATTTAATACAGCTCAGACGTTGACATTCTGTATCTTTAATAACCATTCTAATATTATCATTCAGTCAATTCCTAAGTTTCCCAAGTGGGCAGTTTAGTAATACATACAAACACGTATCTTGAAATCCTCAGCAGAAGAGACCAAATGATAAATTTGGGAAAACTTGTCCGTAAATGGGAGGATAATATTACAATTCATCTTAAAGGATAAGCGAATTGCGGTGCAGACTTAATTTTCCTGGTTTTAGATTTGCTGAACGGTTTTTCAAATCCGTCGAGAAGTTTATGTACGGATTATAAGATTAAATATTTTGTTTTTGAACCGGTAAATGGATGGCCATAATGGGTTTTAGACACACGAATATGAATTTAAATATGATAAGATACATTTGAAACAACAAACGCATAAGACAATTTAGAGCATTATTAATATCTAATATTACCTCATTTTCCAATAATGTTGGTGTTAATAACATATAACTATGAATTCCTTCACAATGAATTAATACGACATTCGCTAATATCTTAAAACAATGAAGCTTAAATTTACGACTTTTAAACTAATGCACTGTTTTCATGTCGCCCAACTTTAAACCTTATGGCACCTCGAACTTCCATTTTGCTGTGTAAGAACTATGCAAGAAGATGGCCTCTTGTGGATCGCTGGGCAGTGTAGTCTGGTAGAAGCTCGCCGACGTTTCAGAGGTATTTGCTGTGGTTATCATCGCTCTGATGACATGGAGGCAGCAGAAACCACCCCAGAAGACAGTCATCTTCATGAACGTAATACACGCAGGCTAATACATAGATATTCCTGTTTCGCTTTCAATGCAACTCGTCCAAACTCCATTACCAGAGCCTTAGTAAAAGGAATACAGATAGACTAATGTACCACGAGCTCTCAGATGGGAGAGCCGGCACAGCGCATCGTATATAGTGTCCAACATCACGTGAGTAGATGCGATATCTGCACAGTCATAATGACATATGGCAAGATAAATAAAATACTACAATGCAATACGACGTGATAACGTGAGTTCCATTACAGCTACATATTAAATAACATTAATTAATTTGTCTGAAATAAAAAAGGTAGGTTATTTAAAAACAGAAATTAATTTCTGAAATTTACACACAAGTTTAAACACAATGCTTTACGTGTTTATCGACCAGCCAATGGTGAGAACAAACATTCATTACGCTTAACCGCATCGCCCCTACAGGTGGAGGGTGTCATTACTTCGCTTGGCGACCCCCTCTTATGTGCATTCAATGAAAATAAACAACGATATTATTATAGAAACAGAAATTCAAAATATATTTCTCTTGAAAAAATCAAACATAAATAAACACTTATGGAGTTTACATGCGGTCCCGTAAGTTTAAAACCAAAATAACAAGGGCACAACAATATACGCCTAAAGTGATATCTTAACTTCTTACAAGTTATAAAAAAATAGTCTCCTCTCAAAATGAAATCCTCACTCGGCCTCAGTTTCTCCCCCGAGAGATACGGCAGTTACCTCCCCTGGTGAGCCTCGAACTCAACCAAGAAAAACACAAATAAACAACAGAACCGCTGCCTCTAAATTTCAGGAAAAAACACGGCAATCCAGAAACAGGAAGTACTTTACCCCGACAGGCATTCCGAGAGAGAGTGAATCTTGCGCTAGCGATAATCAGCCACGATATTCCACCCCCCTCCAATCATGCCCCCTCACATCCCACGCCAGCGCAGCAAAAGGCATGGTATCGATCTGGGACCCCTAGTTCAGTCGGCCCTCACCTAGTCCCGAGGTCGCCCCCTTAACCTCACAGGCCGAAAGAGCTCGAAGTTTTGGCTCAACGCAAAGGGTTCATTGACCAAGCTAACTAACACTAAATCTAATAATTGTTGTAACACAAGGAGGTATGGGTTCCTTTCCGCCTGAAAAATTTACCTGGTGCTGCAAAACGGTTACCCACTCCCATGGCAGGAATTACATACTTCGCTTGAAAATTCAAATAATGCTCTGTGCATAAATTTGGTGCTTAACAAATGCAGCGAAGATTTTATTTATTCACGTCCATATATTATCTTAACGTTAGCATATATATAATATGTAAAAGAACTGTAGTCTCTCTTTTTTTTTTTGCGAAACAGAATTCCGAACGGAAATTATGGGGTTGAGTTAGAGTCATTCAATATTTAAAATATTTTATGGCAATATAGGTTTAAATAATTTCACAATTACTTGTAAACAATAGCGAATACTAGCACGTTATGGAATCATAGAAGTCCCTCATTCACACCGTAAAAGAGCGGAAGACGAAATTGTAAGCAAGAACAATACTTTTTCTTTATCCTGATTTCATCTCTGGGCCCTTAAAAGAGCAGCTTATTTCTCTTTCACACTCGACCCAGCCTTCTCCCCTAGCTCCATATTCCCTCCTCAACCCACGGCTGTGATTGAACAATCCCCGCGGAATGATTCATTTCCTCGTCCCTTCAAAATATTTGCTCGTCATAAACTAGTACAGCATACAACTTTGTACAGTTTCAACGCTCCCAATAAATCATGAGCTACAGTCAATAATATAACTTCGTATGAAATCTAGACCTGTGGTCTACGACACCGCTGTCTGTACATCTGGCATCGAACCATGTGTCCTAGGTACGACAGTCATGTCGCCAGCCGTGGGCGGCCTACATCGACAGGATGTTACGCCAGTCCATCTATCGAGTGCCTATATTTAAACTCGCCAATTAAACATGTAGCTGACATGACAGTCTTCACCACGTTAACCTCTGCACATCTCGATTCACCGCAGACCTTTGTTCCTTCCAGAGGACATCACATTTCTGTACGCAGAACTTCAAAGCGGGCTAAGCCACATTTCTCTATCCTAAGCCAGACAAATTCAATTCACGCTCTCCAACTCTACTTCCCGAAGATTAATTTAAATGGACGGCGATTCAAAGGTCACAAGCGCAAGCCATAGGTCCCTATCCTAAGCCACATCAATCCCATCCACACTCCCCTACAGTATTACCTTAAGATTAACTTTAATATTATCCTCCCATCTGTGCAGAGGTCTAAATCTTAATTAAAGAAATTATGGCGTGCATCGTAGTAAACTCGCGTCATTCGACGACTACGACAAGACTACCAACTGTGCCTATCTGTTGCAAGGGTGCCAACCCGTGGTCTAAGAGGGAAGAAACTCCACTATAAGCAATCAGATTTTACGTGATATTCAGCTAATCACACAAGTTGATCACAACTTCAGCTAAATTTCTATTCTCTGTCATGGCCAAGTGATGATAATTATATTGTAATTCAGACTCTGAAACCAATTTCTGGAGTACGATGAGGATACATTAATACTTTTTGTTTCCATTATTTTAACAACAAACAGATGAAGAGAGAATATTCAAATAGATAATAAATATTAAACGTACAAGTGTAGTCTGGTCGATGTTAACCAACGTTTCAGAGGTCATACTGCCTCCGTCATCAGGGCGATGAGAATGAAGATTTTTGTCTCCTGGGTTGTTGCGCTGTGTAGTCTGGTCGATGTTAACAAACGTTTCAGAGGTCATACTGCCTCCGTCATCAGGGCGATGAAGATTTCTGTCTTCTGGGTTGTTGCGCTGTGTAGTCTGGTCGATGTTAACCAACGTTTCAGAGGTCATACTGCCTCCGTCATCAGCATAACAACCCAGAAGACAGAAATCTTCATACTCACCGCTGTGAAAACCTCAAATCTATTTCGTACAATGTTGCAAAAGTAAGTAATAACTTCAAAGTATTCATCGGTGGAGACCCATTTAAGTTACTAAATATAAGTTTAAATAAACACGTCTAGTCGTCGTGGCTCAGTGCGTCCAGGTAAAATTTTCAAGGTCATAGAAAAAGTGATTTAGAGCTATCAGTTTCAAATTAAAAACAAACAAAATATAAATCAAATTAGTCACATAAAATTATCAAGCTCTCAAATTTAGCTTCAAAGCAACAAGCACGAACACACAGACCTTATCAGGCCATCATGTAAGCGTCCATGTTAATCTTGTTAATTGTACGAGAACATTGCACTGAACAAGAATGATATTAAACTGAGGTCGAGTTCTGAAGACAAAATCAGTCATCGAGTTGACCTCCCTTCATGAAGACTTTCGCCTTGTAAGAACTTTCTGACTCAATTCAGGAAGAGACAGGCGTACACATGTAAGAAAGAGTAGATACTAGTCCTGAAGAATACATTTTACATGTTTTTGATTAAGGATTTGCATTTTTCTATGATAGTCAACGATAGGTCCACGTCAAATCTTTCCGTCGACTGTGAGCACTCTGCTTTTATGTAGTAATTTACTTCGGACCGCTAAAGAACCCTAAAAAGTATAGCCTAAATAGATTACCAGGAAGGTGGGACTAGGTTTTGAAAGTTTAAATAACATTTTGGAAATTACGGATCAATACGGAATTAGTTAAAGTGATTATATGTTCTATTTCTAGCTACATAAAATAATTATAAAATATTTAGATCAACCGAAGTAGGATTACGTATAATTCTACATAGTCTGTGAGGTAATTGAATTAAATCTCTAAGGGATTGTGTTCGCTGTGCAATTTAGATATCCTAAAAAAACACATAGGCCTACTCTAGTATGAGATCTGTCAGCATATGCCTGGATATATGGATATAATGCATAAATTCAAAATTATACAATGAAATAAAGACCAAAAACAGTGATCATCCTGTTAAATTAAACGTGTCTAAATAGATAGCAGCCCCAGACTGTCCCCCAACGCGCACAACATGTTTATTTAAATAGATACATATTTTGATTATGATATTGTTCTTCCTTACGAGATGAAGTCACACGCTGGGGCACAGACAGAGGTGTACATAACCCAGAACTGGTAACATTAACCAACTCACAAATTTTTAATCGAAACACCGACTTTCTGTATTGAAGAGAAGAAGACTGGTTACATAATAGGCATGTGTGAGATGAGATGAGATAAATTTAGACGAAGCTCAGACACCACTTTAAAGCCACAGGCTTCGATGACAGGATGATGATGATGACAATGATGATAAAAATAAGTAACAAAGTTGTGGAATGAGTTAAAGTGGTTAATTACGGAATAATGGAGGACTCTTGTGTAACGAATCTTAAAGTTTCATAAAAGGCGGTTTTATTGAGATATATGGTCAATGAATGTAACAAATCAAACATGTAAGGTGTGTAGATGAATAAACTATATAAGATTTCCTCTCCCGTAGGCCATGTTAATCACTCTAAGACGTAATTATTCATATATTAATATATATTAACACATGCAGTAATTGTATTTTATTAATTTCTTATTCCGTAATCAAACAAAAATTACAAAATTTGACTGATGTAAAAACAATTTCCCTGTCTTCGTCTTAAATTAAACTACACAATTCTTCCGGAAAGAAATGGGAGTTTTCTGCTCGGGTAATAAAGAGGCCACTGTCTCTTTTTGCCTGACATAACTCCCGAACACTAGAATCCGCCTGCAAAGCTTTGTTTAGGCCGCATGTCTCACTCTGGTGGCAGAGAAGTGGTCGCACCAGCACGGCGCTACGAAGCGAAGCGAAGGGATACTTTTAATTTTTAAGTTTGCTTTTGCAAAAAAAAACAGCAGAATGTGAACGCATAATTTGAAAGTTGTTCATCCTATGTATATTTTATCTCTGAAACTATTCAACTGATTTCGACAAAATTTCGTGTTGAGATATACACCAAATATTGTCGGGACAGTTGTTCGTGCTCGTTTACAGAAGGATCATCAATTGTCTCAAAAACGGCTAATGATAAAAAGTTAGTAATATGGAATTCTTCCACGATAAAAACCTGATATTAAATAAGGATCTCGTTACGACCTACAGTTTGTTTTGAGGGGAGTGGGCGGAATGTTGTGACACTGTTCGTATTTAAAAATAAACTTATTTTATGGCTGCATAGAACGGCATATTTGTGATTACATTTAAAAGAATACAATTAAATCAGCAACAGTAAATCTGTCTGTAATAAACAAATGGCAAGTTCGACGAGATACGTATAATTGCAACCAAAGAACACAAAATAAAACCTAGCACACCACAGTTGCAGAAGCTGGAAGGATGGAACTACTCACAATGTTCAGGTAACAGGATAATATTCAAAGGGACTTAAAGAAACTTACCATGATGCGCGATAGATTAAGTTGGCTCAAACTGGGTCCAATGTCAGGCTGCATTAATCACGTCAATGAAGCTTCATTTTTCCTTATAAGACGGAAAAGTTCCTTACCAGTTAAACACTTTCAGGTTCTCAATAAGGACCTGCACCAGGTAGTCAGTCCGTTAGTTTGTTTGTTTGTAACATCTTTAAGCGCTTCTTACTTCCAGATTCATTTGGACTGAGACGGAACGCGTGTATAATGCTCATTCTGTATATGACGACGAGACAGTTGCCGAGCCTACAAGGCAGCTAGCTAGTAATACGAATGTCAACCAGCCTCTCAAACCCGAGATCAAAACATATTAAAGTGTAGTATCGGTCTTTCAGAGGTGTCAGTTGGTTAAAATCACCGACGTTTCATGCATTCATCAACAAGGTTACGAGTCCTTATAATTGGAACAGAAGTTACATCTGAAACTTCGGTGATTTTTAACCAACTAACAGCTGAACCACCGATATTTTATTAAATTTAGTTGGAGTAGAAGCTTTAAATAGTAAAAAACAGCACTGTAATCTACGCAGTGGCTAGACTCATCCATAGTAACTCGCTTCTCATTAGTGCTTGGTTATCATCAATTAACGACCTAATTACTATATATTTCGTAATATAACCAGATCATTCAAAACCATTAATACTAAATTCCAATATCCATTCGGTCCTGAGCTAGTTTAAGCCGATAATATCCTATAGCCTATTTTGTTAACACCTATTTAATATAACACTTCTACATCACAGTGCTCCAATGCCTACCCCTACATAAATCACACGTCTAAGTCTTCCAAAATAATGATATAGATGCGTCTAACTATAACTGTGACTCAATAAGTACATCAAAAATTAAAAAAAATCAACCTTACGTTCAAACATATCCCAGTAACTTTGTTTTTTAAATAAATGTTAGCTATGCTATTCCTTCAGAGTAACAGATAGGCGACCTCTCTCAGATTAAAGCTATACAAACTATTAATCCCTTGTGCACTGCAACCCATATTACAGTGATACAGTGTATCAAACAGAATCACTTTGACGGACTTCCCACAGCTCCGCAGTTAACATATAAACACGTGTACCAAACTACACTCATGCTATATTCCAACCAAGGCCAATGGTTAATATACATGAGAACGTTGATGTCTGCGTCTGGTTAATAAATAGAATACCGTGTTCACTAGTTCCTATTCTCGCCACGTAACCATTCGCCTTGATTGGTATAAACTAGGATATACTATTGTGACGGGAGACACGGTATAACGATGGGACTTAGAATTTGGGTCCGAATATTGATAATGCAAGTGATTATTGCTACACATTCATGTTACGATTGAATTTATATAATTTAATCCTTCAGCGTCATCCAAGATCCGTTTCCACTTTGATTTCGACTTATTACGCCAGACACGTCGGTGTTCAATGTAAATAAGATCACTGGACGCACGGACGATGGCCTAAATCACGAAAACGTCTCTTACACACACACACGTCGTGGTCGAGTGGTTAGCATTCCTGTTTCGAGAGGTTCAGGGTTCAAATCTCGGCCCGAAAACCAGCTATCCTGACAGAGGTTTTTCTTGGTTTTCGTAAGTCCTTCCATGTATATGTCGGGTTAGTGCCTTAAATGTGCTTCCTTCCACATTCGTCCAAGTCGGAAGGGCTTTGTGATATTTCACATCCTACTTGCGTTGCGATGAGGGGTTGTGATTTCCCCTCCTTACCCCGTTATTGAACGACCACCTCTTATGTGTTGTCCGCTTGTGATTAATTATTCGTTTTACTTACAGTTGCATTCCATGTATGTGAGCGGTGATTGTTTTCGAAAAAAAATATATTAGTTATTTTATATAAAAAAGAGACAGTGTAAAGCCATTTTGGTGTCGGCACATTGCGTCTTGTTCACCATCTGTAACCATTTGAGTAAGACCGAAGGCAGAGACGGAGCAGATGCGGAAACTCGCCGTATTGAGACGTTTTGTTCCATGTTTGCAGAGCAAACAAATAAAGCCTCAACCTCTATCAGCACCTCAGTATATTGGTTCCACGTGAAACATGAAGAGCTAGAAACCTGATTGGCCAGTGCAGTTCTTAGGCATGCGCATTGTCGGTTCTGCCGTACCGTTGTAGAGACAAGGCAGGAGAAGGAGTAACCAAACCTTCAGATAAGAAAAATTGCCAACAGTGCGGTTTCGAGAATTCAGTAAACAATATCGACATGGTCCCGCACTTCACAGTTCCGTGACTGGATTACAGCAACTTCATCTCTAACGTTGTAGACATGGGTTCAAGCTATGAATTGGACTTGTAGCTTGATGACTGGATTACTGTAGAAAACAGAGGGTAGTTTTACGTTCTTCTCGTGTTATTGAATTGTACAACACTGTTTTGTTTTCATGCCAATCACAAAGGAGTTCCTAGAATTGAGATCAATGGACCTTTACAATCGCTATTCATGGCGACTGCGGGTCAAGCAAATTGCAACAAACATGTACATAGAATACCACCGTCTGCGGTAAATTCTTAGAAACTGAAAAACTATTTCAAATATGAGTCAGATACGAAGGTTATTGAATGAGTCGGTAGTGATCGACTTCAAGAAACTAGCACTGGTGACCCAGCCGAGATTCGAACTCGCTACCCCGACCTACCACGGCATTATAATTCTTTTGTGCCTCGTCCATGCCTCTCTACACCCTTCTAGCTTCAATTTTATTTTTAAGGAATGTGCACAACATTAAGGAACTCATGTTCCTCACATTCGCGAGCTATTCAGTCTTAACCTTTACTTATCAATGTCCACTATTTTATATCATTTTCCTGTCCTTTACCAGGAAATGTTCTCCATATCCCAATTATTCTGTCTACCTTGTAACTCATATCTGAAGGCTTCACTCATCCACTTTCCATAATGTCAGCCAATATTTAATAAATCTTCTAATATGTTCCATAACTTTTCATCTGTTATCCCCCGTTCTCCCATATAAACACCATAAATTTAAAATTCCTGAGAAAGCTATAAATTCTTTTTATAAAATATCCCACTATATTATATACCTCCTCAAATCCTAACTACTACCTAAGCAAAATCACTTACTATTTACTCTATTGTGGCACTGCACAAACATAATACTAATGGCCAATATGTTCTGAATTGATGCTATGATACTACACTACACAGCATACGACCCCCCCCCTCCCTTGCCTTATATTTTCCCCTCCCCCACAATCGAAAGACGTAAATATTTGCGAGCGCCCTCCAAAGGAATCGGCTGTATTCCTTGGTCAGACGGAGGATGCTTGAACACCGACGAACCAACCATGAGCTTCCGCACAATGTACCTTGCGGTTAGGCAGCCACGTAAGGGATTACTTACTCGTAAATTAACCAGAACTGCTCAAACATAACATAACAATTTGTTTGTATGAAACAGACAA
The DNA here is from genome assembly GCF_977971745.1 of Zootermopsis nevadensis. NCBI lineage: Eukaryota > Metazoa > Arthropoda > Insecta > Blattodea > Termopsidae > Zootermopsis > Zootermopsis nevadensis. Next base: position 5,342,650 of record NW_028259143.1, read on the forward strand.
ACAATTTAATTAGACCACGCAGAGAACAGTTTACACATTACACTTCAGTTGTACTTCAACGATACAGAAAACATTAATTTACTTTTTGTAAATAAATATATAAATAAATCCAGCATCGTAAACACGTCCGGATGACCATTGCTTCATACATAATTAGACCCATTCTACAAGTCTGACTCAAGTTCTAAAAATGTATAGAATCGCATACTCCAATGCAGTACATATAATTTCTAAACATGTTAATTATTAGCTAGCATGGGTAATTAATTGCATGATACACGATTATAAATGTCTTTAATTTCGTAAAGAATATCGAAATGTTTCAAGTAAAATTTTATAAATTAATTAGGTCTATGTTTCATCATGCTGTGTTTCGAGATGATCAGTCTTTAAGAAATTATGTGCAGTTCAATTTGATATCCATACAAAGTACGCACTATATTGGATCGGTATTAACCTAACAGAAACAAGCATTAACTAAAACTTGCGACAAGAATTCTGGTGTCTGAAATGTAATACAACCGATGAAACCCACAATCCCACCTTCATTTTAATAATTCTTTTGCATGACTTTTCCTAGACTCTGTGTCCTATATTTTACAATTTCTCATTCAAACGTAACGACCAATCACGTATCTAATTCATTCACCTCGTACTCGGTTAGATTAGGTTAGGTGGTTTTAGTTCACGCAGGGAAATTCTGGGACAGAACTTTAAAATATACCACGACCAATCCTTCCTAATATTTTTAAATTTATCATTCACAATAATCTTATAATTTAATACTGTATAACCTATGTAAACTAACGCAACATCGCTAAATAACCCAAGAATTAATCAATTCGATTACGAAGTACCAAAGGATTACTATAAAACTGTTTATTTCATGAGATGATATGTTTAAACAGATTGAGATAATACGAAGATACAATTACACATAATTCAGTTCAAATAACGCTGGGCTACTTTAGTCTAGGTTGGCGGTCTGAGAGCGGATCTGTACATTACTTCACTTTACACAGACGCCTTTTTATTTAGTGCTGTGGCGAAACTAATGGACTTTCCACTATACGCTGAGCTGTGCTAATGAAAACTCCCTCTACTTCATGTAAAATCTAAATAAACAAAGCCACGGGTTACGTACAGACTTATTCGTTTGGTCTGTACGTCCATCTACTTCCGAAAGCCTGTCTGTGTGTCAGCGAGTTGGGAAATACGATATCAGAAAGCAAAGGATACAGATTTAGTTTTTGATATGTGCAGAATACATTCCGTTATAATAATCTTTGGTTCCAGAACTTCAAATGTCAAGTTCTGAAAGAAACAGAATGCATCATTCTAAAAATCTAGACACATGCAGGAATTATCAAAGCTATCCCTCTCCGAATATTCACTGTATGGGAGAACACAGCACATGTAAAAGTAAGGTTCATCAACCTAAAGCCAACCATTTTTGGTTGATAGGCAAATACGTGAACGTTATTTTTGCAACAACGTATGAATATGCCGGAAATGAATCAAACTGATATATTATATTATAATTCTATTCTCGAATCTGCTATACCTAATCACTCAAGAGGAAATATGTATATATATAGTGTTGAAAATAATCAAACAATTAAAGAGTTAAACACTACAGTGAGAATCCTAAATCTCACATAATTTAAAATTTCTTGACATAACCACTTTGTGATACATGTTACTTTACGTATGTTAAATTTCATATAGATAATTAAAATATTATGCTGAAAGAGTAGCCTCACTTCCTCTGGTAAGTTTGATACGAAAAATGCGCATTTCCACAACATTTCAACCTTCAACTTCAAAGGAACTAGAATCTTCATAAGCAACAGAACGTGAGTGCATTGCACACTATTACAGAAAACGCACTAACACAAAAAGGCCTATGAAATATATTCTAATTCTCTCTTAATATTTAACAGCGAGTACATAAAAGGAACATGAAAATAATGGGAGCCAAATAAAAAAGATTAATCAAATTCTTCGGTTGTTTTCGTATTAAAGCCTTCTTGAAAAAGAAAATTTGTAGCAGTGTATATATATATATTGTATTTTATTTTTAGGAGGGAGAAGGCGGTGGTTGTTCGAGGGAAACAGTGCGGACAGTCAGTCTTTTGTTTGACCTCCACCCCCCAGAAAAAATTGTTCACCCGCGACAACAAAAGAAAGAATTGTAAAGACTGGAAAGAACAATTTGTTCCGTCGTTTGAAGAGCGAATACAGTGACATCTACCGGAATAAGTTTCAACTTAGTCACTCGTCGGATTCTGACCAATGGCATTGGAGGAATATAAACCTATATGAAAAAAATCAGGGAACCATTCCTTTGTTACAATATATAAAACATACTTGATTCAGTATTTTACTAAGGAAGACATAGGAAAATGTATAATACGTGCAATTCTGAAAAATGAAATTTGAAACAATCTGACTGTCTTATCGCATGCCTGGAGTCGAATAAAACAATGTTTTTCCAGTTTGAAAATAATTATGTTAATCTGCAAGTACAACTTCAAGTTTAAGTAAGAACCTCTGAATCCTAGGTGCATTTAATCACATTCTATAATAAAAAAAGGAGAGATTTAAAAATCAATTATCAATGCTGCGTATCGTTTCGAAAGCATTAGTTTTTACTGCGTCGAATTTACCACATACAACGACAAAAACAGAATAGCCGCAAAGCCAAAATCGTTAAAATCTACAAAACACCCACAGAAACTTTGCAGCCACGACCTTTCACCTTAAAAAAAACACATAGAAATGATTAATTACATTTCGTCATATAGCGGCTAGTTAACTTCGCTTGGTAGCCATGTTCTTGTTCTATATTCTGTAAAAAAAATTACCACGACAAAATAATTTTTCCAAGATTTTTATCCTTATCTAGTTTTATGGCTGCACATTAAATGGCGCTACTGTCACAAGCCATCGACATCTGTGAGTAGGGAGTTTTCCGTGGAAATAAAAAAAACACGGCGTTGTATCGGACTTAATTACAATGCTTAATGGTGCATCTGTGTCATCGCAGTTACAGCCGATGGTGGCATTTAGTTGTGAAATCTTCAAAAAAACAATCCGTCTCCATACAAAGATTAATAGATTAAATCTGTTTAGGGGAATAAAAATCACTCTTTATTTTAAAAATCAAATAAAACCCACAAATACATTTGAGAAATTTTTCGTTATTTCGACTATTTCTCCTGGCAAAGTTTCAAACGATCCAAATATTCTCCTCAAAATATGTTCTTTAGAACCACAAACCTTTGTCCTTTCATTCCGTGTAAGACACCAAGTTTTGCACCCATATAAAAATATGGATTAAAAACTCACCAAAAGAAGAAAGGCCCCGAATGCAAGGCAGAAGACAAGTGGCCCAGCCAAATCGGTGTCCTGCAAGATGGAGGCATCAGTTATACGGTATGGGTTGAGCACGGCAAGAGTCTGCAAAAGAGAGAAATATTCTATGACGTTTGTTGAAAGATTAATGTACTAGAGTAATCCAACAAGGACTTTGTTGCAAGCAATAAATGCAAATTTGCCATAAATGTGTAACACAACAAATGAACGCCAACGGTGGTCTAGCGGTTACAACGCTGGCCTTGTAATCCTGGGGTCTTGGGTTCGATTCCTGGCGGTGACCGAATTTATAACTTGTGTTGGGCAAGGCCGTGGTCTTGGCAACACGGAGTTTTCCTCCGGGGGCTTCCCCGGTTTCTCCGTGGCATCCCAACAATTACTCCATTCACACACAGAAGAAGGCAATGGCAAACCACTTCTGGATCATCTGCCAAGAACGTATATGAACAGGTCCCAGTCCGAGAAAAGGATGGAAGGATCCTGTTCATATGGACCTGTCGTCAGACAGAACACTAAATAAAAATAAATAAAATAAATATCATTTTAAGAAAACGCAGGGCAACAAACGAGCAGTCAATAAATTATAAAACATAATGTTTAACACAGCGTTTTTTAAGTAAATTTCAAGATATTCCCTATTTAGCACAAAGACAAAAGATGTCTCTACGTCACAAAATAACAATGTGACGCGACAGACCGCGAAATTACGTTCCAATCCATTTATTCTTCCGCCCCTCTCCCCGCGACCAGACTTCAGCATGCTTGTTAAAAGAGCCATCAGCTCTGGAGTTTTAACGGCTACTGGGCAACGTTACGCGCTGGAGTTGCCCGGTTTCTGCCGTCAAAACACGCGTTCCAGTGGAGCAAACAACACAGAAATGAATTGTGACGTAGTGTAAGTTACTGTAGGGTCAACGAGAGAACGGTTCTGTGAAGATTGTGGGAATGGGAGCGGGTAATGTTGTTCAGGGTAAGGCGGAGAATGGTACCTGGGGTCTCCGACCCAACCCTCTCATTCCAACCTGTCAGTGTTTAGAATATATGTGTGGGCGCTTTAGATGTCCATTTCACGTGTGCTTTGGAGTTTTAGAGAGAAAAGCTGTCTGTTCTGTGCAGGTAAGGAAAAGTATGCTATAAAGCTTTATCCATTGTTTCTACATAGCTAAAACAGGATTTGGCCACTAAGCACATAAAACGTTTTCAGTCAATTTATTCCGTGTTTGTACTTCACTTTCATTGTTGTTTCAAACCCAGCTTTTGTACACACGGATAATAATCAAAATAATAATTAACACAAACCTATTAATCTTAATCCCTAGTACGAGGCGCGTCCACAAAGTAAGTTTCCCACTCGTCCCACAGCTAGCAAACCTTATATTGCGCGAAGCGACTGTGCGTACGTGATAGAGCAATGACGTAGCATGGCGCATGCACTAACGGTACTTTCCGCGTTCTCACAGTAGCATCGTTGCAGCTGTTGAAGATGGAGGTTCTTATTCCAGCTCCCGCCGACTGTGAAGTGCGGTCAGTGATAACGCTAGGCCGCACACGGCTCGACGGACAGCAAGTCTCCTGCAGAAGTTCAGCTGGGAGGTGTTTAATCATTCACCCTACAGCCCGGACCTCGCTCCCAGTGATTTCCATCTTTTCCTACACCTCAAGAAATTCCTGTCCGGTCAGCGTCAGCGTTTGAGAATGACAGAGAGGCGGAGATGGTTGTCACACAGTGGTTCCAATCCCAGGCGGCAGACTTCTACGACACAGGTATTCAAAAGTTGGTCCCACGGTATGACAAATGTCTCAATTCCGGTGGCGAATATGTTGAAAAATAGCTGGACACTTGCTGTATCTGTTGCAATAAATATTACCATGAAATTGTGTTTTGTTTCTGTAAACGGCCCCAGGGAAACTTACTTTGTAGACGAGCCTCGTAGTTACAACGTCTCTCACCCGATTAACATTCAACAACTCTGCATTTTCCAATTTTATTGGTCTCGAATGATTCTCAGAATAAACAGCCATTATTTCCTTTTTGGAATATTAGCCAAATAATCTTCGTAATGGAGACGTGTTGTGTTTTCTTTGCGGTACGGATTTAATTCTTCAATATTACTTATATTTCCTTCGGTTTAAAAAGTTTAACATAAAAATGTAACTTAGGCCTGATTTTATTATATTCTGGATTAAGGGATAGACAGGGTTTATATAATTATCTCGTTATAAAACATTTATGATAATTTCCTCTGAGTAGGTGCGACGATAAAATATTGAAAAATCACGTAATTTTAGTCACGCGTGTCTTGCCTGTTTCTTCATAAATAAGACCACTGAGTCTCTGAAGGTGTAACTTTCATTCAGCATTTCAATGACCACTATTTTATTGTTCTTGCTAATTATAATATGTGAAAGTAAGTAATAGTGAATTCTTTACACAACTACTTTTACCAAAATATTTCAAAGATAATGAAACATACGTCGTAGTCTACGAAAACTTAGCTTTTTGCGTTCATCTGGCATTGCCCACTGTCTGATCAAGTTTAATAAAATTTCTAACAACGTTAAAGAATGAAATTTCTTGATATTACTAGAAATCCAATCATGTACTTCCCTCATCCCTCCGCCGGCCCTGCTGTCAATTCTACGAAGGTCTGAGGACCCAGCGGGTAGGGGGGGGGGGAAGACAATGGAGTTTTTCTTTGGTAGTTACCAGTGAAAGTAGAGGCTCATGTTAGGTTTCATTAGGTTCGGCTGGTTAAACTTTTGCTTTCCCGATTACAGAGTCACAAGTGTAATCCTCTACGACGTCCTTCCTTTAGACGTGCGAACTGACAGCATCAGAGCAAGAAACGACGTAAATCACTACTGGGAAAAGCCCGGTGTCTTATGATTCGACGTCTGGTAATCAAGTAATGGACTAGAGATAAAAAAAAATATCTAGGGCACTAAATCTAGAAGTGCACAGGAACACCAAAAATCCGTAATGTTAACTTTATCGATTCGATGAAAGTAGTTTTGTTTCACTATCAGAGCAAACATATTTATAGTATGCTGTCAGAACAAGAAAGAAATATTAAGACTTTGAGTCATATTTTCAAAATAATTAAAAATACAGAATACAGTAAATATTTAAACGCAAAGATAAAATTCCCTTGCGACATAGCACCCAAATGCATTATTTAAAAAAAAAAACTAAAATAATTCAGACAAAATTTGGTGTGGGAATGTTTTGTAGAAAGGTAAAGCAAAAAGGAGTTAAAACAGGTTTTTATCATGTATACTGCACAAAAGATCATATATATGAATTATTTACGCACGCCAGCTATATATAAATGTAGTTAAATACTAATTTATGATAGATTAACGCAAAGATTCAACAAAGCTAGTACGAAAGCCTAACATTGGGCATTATTCTGAGTCAGCTCCAGTTACCTTCTATCCCCACATTCTATTTCTGTAAGATCCATCTTAATGTTATCGACGAGTTTCCAAGTCATCCAAGTAGGAGTGTTTCACTAATAAAATTCTACGTATATTCCTTGTCTCCTGCATCCCAGCGATATATTCAGCCATTAAAAATTAAATATCCTGCAAACATATAAAGCATTTTGGGACTTTTATAGCAATCGATTTCAGAGTAAGGAAAGCCAGCAGATAGCAGATTTACAGATTTTCACTCTTGTTTGCTAATGAATATATTGCGCAAACAAGCTTACTGGAAACACTCACATCTGGATACAAGGATTAGCAACGACGCTGTCACTTTAATCTCATGACATCTACATAGTAATTATCCAGCTGGCGTTTGTTTCTGTCTTGTTCTGCCTGTGACATGACTAACAATGTTATTTCAATGACGATGTGATGTTCAATACAACTCACTGAATATACCCAACAACAAAACGCCAAATCATTCACAACTGACTGCCTTAAGAAATAGGTTATGTCGGTCAACATGGCATCGCTGACAGTGACCTCAACAAACACAAGTTGTAACTAATGCAAATGTTACATAAGCTGGTACAATCTGCCAAGCTAACAATAACGCCACAGACTACAGAACACGACAGAAAACGTACAGATCAAAGTACATTTGTCCAATACCTTATCAAACACAACGCTTTGAAAGATTTGTCAGGGAATGGAATTATAGCTCAACGCATATTTAAATTCGGTATCATACGCAAATGAGAGGTCAGTTTCACGCTCAGGCCATTTTATTCCCATGGAAAGCGCTCCTGGTTGGGTCCCACGCACGGTTAGAATGTAATCCTGGTCCATACCGGAAACTAAACCTCGGTCGTACAACCGTAAACCAGGTAATTGTCGTTATAAAAAGCATCGCTTTATAAATATAAAATCCTTAAAGGCTACCTGTGCCCCAAATAAACAATCAAAGCGACACTTCCATGTTCATGCAATTTCAGGCGCGTTCCAAACTAAAAGTAGTATAATTACGTCTATCAGCTTCGTGGCATTCGTACCTCTGTCTGTCTACACAATCAATAAACAACACACCGAAATAAGGAAAGATATCGAGAGAATCGATCAAATCAGTGTCCCGACCTCTCGAAGCTGGAGGTGAAACATCAGATATAAATCACAACAGATCAACTCGCAGCACGAGCTGTGTATGGCATTACAAGTCGTAACGGATCTGTTGACCCCTTGTAAACTACGACCAGCTTCACAGGACATTTCTTCTCTCTCCCCCCCCCCCCCCGGGCCACAGCAAGCTAGTCCCCACTTCTCTCCATTTTCTTGAAAACCCCTTGAAGAATATTCTGCTACATTTGATGAGGTCCTAGGTACAAGTCTCCGCCTCGAAACCATATCCTAAAAAGTTTCTCACGGTTTTCCGTAGTCAAGAAAATTCTGGATTGATACCCTAACTTAGCCGACGACTACCTCCTTCCACATCCTTTCCGATTCATCATTCATTAACCACACCATAAATCAGTGTTACGTGGCCTGTGGTTATGGCAATGTCGTTAAATATACCATAAATCGAGACAACCACTGAAGATGCGATCGCACTGATGATGGAGGTAGCAAGGACCTCTGAAACGTCGGTAAACTTCTACACGACGCAACAACCCAGAAGACAGCTATCTTCAAACTTGCAGCCGTGAAAACCTCAAATCCCACGAAACAACTATTATTCACTACCTAAGACCTCTGTGGTTTCTTTTGACTAACTAAAACACGATACGACTGAAGATGACAGATTGTCTTCTGTGATCTTACGCCATCTGGTAGACATTCATGGACGTTTCAGAGGTCTTTACTGCCTCTATCATTAAATTCTTGATGATAGAGGCAAAATACCACTGAAACGTCGGAAAACTTCTGCAAGACTACACAGCCCATGTTGACACTCGCCGCTCTGACAATCCTAAAACCTCACCATTATACCGCTCCTTCTTCTAAATTCGTGGTTAATAATAATTTTATGTTTATACAGAGTTGTTAAATGGCCTTGGAATTAACCGGTATCAAGAAGACGACGCACGTCTAAGGCTGGCTGCTTGCAGAGGGTTAGTCGACACCATTCTTGAATCTTCCAATACGGCAAATCGAAGCTGCTCTGCTCCCTAGCCTGGAGACAGGGTTTGGTCTCGGTCGATATCCGATACCTGACCTCATTCTATATTTCTACCCCTCAGAAGGACTTATGGACCTGAAATATTCTTTTTCTCTCTCTTATTTCTTGTGTTCAAAATTCGTCACACAGGGAATTCGCGTCTGGATCTCAACACGAGCTACATTAAAATCAGACAAGACAGATATCCTACGTCTCTTTCCATGTAGAATATTTATTAATAGTTAACTTCGACCTTGACGTCTGTACAATAATTCGCTGAATTGAAAACTAGTTTTATTAAGATAATTGCAGTATTCAAAACAAAACCAACGGTTGAGGTAATACGTCCGCGTACATGCAGTTATAATATTAAAAAAGTTTCCATGTATTATTCTGACTAGATTTGAAGAAAGAACGTTTATTACGTGTCTGTCCATTAACAAATTACATTTCGGAAACTGTTTGATAGATCTTAATCAAAACTGGGGCAAATTTACTCCATCTTTGTTCCTAATTTCGCGTTTATTGTTTTATTTGTTAAACAGGTAAAGTCTAGGTAAGATTTAAAGTTTTACCGACGGCGATTATGAAGATTGCTGCCTCATGGATGTTACCCAGTGAAGTCTTGTAGACGTGAAACGATGTTTCAGGTGTATTTGCTGCCTCCATCATCGCCCTGATAACGGAGACACCATACACCTCTGAAACTTCGGTAAGAATTATAAAACCCATTATTAATCGATTTTCTCCAGTCTCCTGTCACGTCATCCCTCTAAAGTCGAAATATTCAGAGCATCAAGATAAATAATTCTTGAATTGTCCAACACGACTGATCACCGCTGAAAGTTGTTAATCTGCATTATCAACGTACTCATATAAAAACCTACGAGACTGGAAATGTTCGTTTCTTTTCTAATACTTTACACAGCAGACGGGCAAATTAAATGCGTCTGTCTTAGTATTTCGTAAGGAGATTACAGGAGAGGGGCTCGTTACTCAATTCGAAATGCAGTACGCCTCTTGTGATTTCATCCCTTGCCACCTGATCGATACATCGAAGAGTGGCGCTAAGTTCTAATCCCTTCGCCCGGCTGGAGTTGAATTTGTAACAAGAGGAACGCTCAGAACAGCAGAAATATAAAATGGGGAAGGCGGTGTGCAGAGGGCGTGCGAACTGGGTGGGGAAAGAACTGAAATTTACTGTTATGTTGCTAAGAACGGGGTCCTGCATACTTTTAAGTTTCATCCTTGTCCACAGGAAGCATCGGAGAGTGGTTAACACTCCTGTTTAGTATTTAAGAGATCTCAGCTTCAATCTCGACCCAGAGATCAATAAAAACAGACTCCATGCAGTCTGGTATACGTGTAATATTCTGACTTTGTTTCATCAGGACTCAAATTAGAAACCTCGCTTGCTGCCTTCTGGAACGCAAGAACTCAAATTCTCTTGAACTGCAATCAATGATGCAAAATCAAATGGAATTACATAAACTGCAGCACTGTAATGATAACACAACTTAGCTAACTGGCTGGCCACTCTTCACTTGTAGGCCAATTAACGTCAAATCAAGTCACTTCCTACTGTATTTTGCTCGTTGGATCACTTCCTTCACATAACGAACTCCATGGAGCACAGCCATTCTTGTCGTTAATTGTTGCTTTGCTAGCCAAGAAATTCCCCAATTTTCCGCTCATTACACACGCTCTTATCAACTGATAGCCAGTCGTAAAATCTTATACCAAAAGAAAACTTCCAACATTGAGTAAGAAGTCATTTTTCTTTTACAATATTCAAAGAAACTTAACTCTTTCTTTCCACCTATTATCACACCGAAATATTTCTGTGCAACTACAAATTACCTTTCATAATCTTTCAACATTTACTCGAAACAGATCTTCAGTTACGAGACCCAGCACACAGACAATTTAAGCGTCTACAGATGTAATTTATTATTCTACTGAAGTGACAATTATATATTCACGGAGTAAGAAGTGATGGATGAAGGAATTAAAGAACAGAGTTTCTACTGACGGAACACGAGAGAAATCTTGCTCGGCTGAATTTTCTTTACGATTGTATGACATTTTTGATTGCATTATGTATTTATTGGAAGTCTTGGCTGTCGACTGAACCAATCAATTTCACCATGATGCGAACAGCAGCAAAGCAGTGTAATGTAAGCGACAGGGGCTTCATTTTCAAAGGGTACACATACATACATTCACGCACACAGCCTATACCATCTCCCAGAATCTAAACCAGAGGCATAGCTAGTCTGGAAGAGTGGCAGAGGGGGGGGGGGGGGGGGGGTGGCAGCTCGACTAAACCTACACTCAAAGTCATTAAAAACTCGTTAACGAAGGGGACGGACGAAGCTTCGTTCATGTTTCTTGTTGTAATGCAGAATAGTGTAACGATGAAGTAATTCGTAATGTTGATACGAAAATAAATGTAATACAAATGCTTACGTTTTCACACATTACAATATATGTATCATGATTCTGAGTTAATTAAAGAAACATCAATGCTATCTGAAACCTATGAAAGAAAGGAACAGAAAACTTCAGTCTAAATACAAATTATCCATACGAAATGTCAGATGGGTTGCCTTAACAATTCTGACACACATAAGACACATCTAAATGTCTTACTGAATAATATCATCTGCGGCTCTGTCTTAAAATCCATTAGTATAAACCTTCAGAAACATTCTGTCGGCAGAATCTCAAGGGCACTTAGAATGAATTAAAGCGAATGAAATTGGTATTGTCTGTATTAAGTCGAATAGGTCAATACAAAGTTTCATCAAACCCTGTCTAAAATACTAAAGAAATATGCACATTAAAAGCTTATTCATTTCCTTCAGTAAAGTGAGAATCAAAATCGACCAACTAAATCAAAAACAAAATGGCGTAATGCAGCTCTGATATACTATTATGATCCGACAATTTGGAACTTCTTACTTAAGGATAAATGGACAGATGCTACTGTAGAAGGCAACTAAAACACGTAACTGCTGAAAATGAGAACAGAAATATTTAATGTGCTGAAATATGGTGGGTTTAAATAACGTTGGACACAAAACAATATTGTCCAGAATTATGTACGTAGTAAGCCACATTACATAACCCTAATAATAATAATAATAATAATAATAATAATAATAATTTAAATATAAATGAATATATTGCCTCCTAGCAAAATACGTATATCAAGATGATGTTTTTTTTTCCTTTGTTATAAATGCATTCATTTAGCTATTAAGCACAAAGGTAATCACGAATTTCGAGGTAAATCTCTGACCTTCGGTGTTCCTTCCTGACAAAATAATCTAAGATTTTCATCAGCCACTTCCATATTTGCAGTGCAACTTCGCCATTATACGTTTCAGCTCCGAAAGAAATATACAGAATATTGGAACATGGAGATTCGATTGGGGGCGCCTCTCGCGGTATCGCTCTGAACCACGCTCTCCGTCCCTCTGGTTTAGTCAATTATAAGTCTAATCCAGGATTGACCCCATCTTGCATGCACACATTTTCATAAATTTATATTCGAATATTAAGTTTGAGAGATCGCTGTTCCAAGAGCCTTTATTTCTTGGCTACAATCAATACGAATGCCGCACCAAGGGTCTTAATCTTAATGGTTTCCTGATTCACTAATCCGAGTAGAGTAAGCGAACCAGATCGAGGACAGTAATCCCAATCAATTATTCATCATCTAAAGATAAACATTCACACAATGTTGTACAAGCGATATAAGATGTGTCTTCTAGGTTGTAGCACCGTGTAGTCTGTTAGAAGTTTACCAACGTTTCAGAGGTCCTTGCTGAAACCATCATCAGGGCGATCGCCGGTAAACTTCTATTACACTACATTGAGCTATAACCCTGAGGACATCCACCTTGGAAACCTCAGATACTATTTGAACGATACAAGATTTTCGAGTGTAATCTCAACAACATATATCGACTCACATAAAATAAACAAAGATTATCAGAATAATTATAGTGAGATGTCGAGTTATAAGCATATTTTTGTGTCCGTTTTAACTCTGGTCTGACTGACCACTCTTGCTGCCCGTGACTCAGCATTTTAAACACAGAATAATGAATTAGTTATAAAAACTCCAACGAATTTTCTCGTAATATCAAGTTATTCATACCAAGAACGATCTAAAAATATATTATCAACTTAGCAAACCTAACTAATCCTTCATATTTCCATATTTGTTTTAAATTTAAAATTTTAATGTACTCAAAACCAAGGATTTCAATGGGTAATGAGTAATAAAAGGTGATACTTGTTCCTGTTTACCTGATAGCTGGATATGACGGGAATTTCTACCATAATAGCTCTGTGTTAGAAGTTATAATTCTGTGTCTCATTTACATTCTGTGTGATTAACTGCAGATAAAAAAGAGATGAATGTATACACGTCATAAAACTTCCTGTCATATCAGATTGGCCTATACAAGGCGATGCTCTTAAATTGATTATCACTGCAATGAAAGTTACCCTACATTAAAAAATCGAATATGCGTGTAATATAAATTATATTACGGAGATGTTTTCCACAGTATACTTTACGTATTCAAACCTCTGCAAGTGATCGACGTTTGTTGGGATTCCTGTATCTTAACTGATGATGGGCGGGTTTATGAATCGTCACAAGTGACAATATTTATTTCCCGACATAATATTAGTAAACATACAGGTATACAGATTGTTATATTATATTGTGGAATTTTTCACAGAGAAAATCAGACTATAACTCTCATATGTTATTCGTGAGTAAAACTACTGCAAAATCTTTTCTCCGAGACAACAGAAAAGGAATTCTTAAAATTAATTCCAGGAAATAGAGTCCTTCCTGAGAATAAGATTTTCTCTTAGATAATCTAGAAATTCCCCAAAGGTTCATGAGTTTTTAAATGGACTATAACCTGAGACAGCTGAATCTCGTACGCATTCCATTTCTTCAAGAATAGTATTAACATCATGGCTATTCCCATGTACTCATATTTCTTTCGAGTTCACATTCATTTACGTTCTGATCTTAATATTAAATTATAACAGCATCTATTAAATGATCGGGAACGAAGAAGTGAAGTCACAAATTTGTACTGAATAAATGGCTCCAAAAAATGATTTCGCCTACAGAAAACACAGCGAAACATCGATATGGCGTGCCCAGTTGTACCGCTGATTCGGATATAGAGCAGCTTTGATCATGTCTCCTATACGAAAACACGTGTTTTACGTCTAATACTTGTAGCGAGGGCACTGATTCTATCCCCCGACACCCGCGTTATATCGAGGTTCCGCTGTGACAAGTAGATCTACCGCGTAATTACTCACTGAATGAGATAAAACGTAAAGAAGATATCAAATCAATTAACTGGAAACTTGAATCGCGTCGATAAGAAGTAGATTTCTTTCCAAATTCCTGCTGAAATCAGAAAGGAATTCTTTCTCCAAGCCATAAAACGTTCATGGCACAAACTTGGGTAAGTAAAAGCCATCTACATTCCAGATCATCTCGATTCCTGTATGTTACGAAACATTCCAATAATATTAAAAAAGGTGATCGTGCAAGGGATAAAGGCGAGGCCGGGGAAGTATGAGAGTCCGGGGGTCAAATAGGAGGTCGATACTACCGTCCGGTATTTCCCAGCTTGTCTGCCTGCCGAAATCCCAGAACGCCGGCCCGTCTGTCAGGCCGTCCAAGCAACCAAACTAGATCCTCTTGTTTACGTTACAAGGGTAACAGAATCTACAGCAGATTGGAGACCTCCAGGATACCGAAAGATAAAGACAGAGCACGTTCCAATGAACTAGCTCGTATTGTCTGTACGCCCTGCTTTTGTTGCACCTCGTGACCAAAACTTTTGAGTTTCTGGTCTCTGATTCAGTACAATGATGCTTTTGTATGGATGCACGTTACAAAGAATTATATGACAGCAAAGTATCGTGGACACTCCCACAAAGTAAATACCGTTTTTATGCACCTCACCACTTTGAAGGATACGAGGTGCGATCGGAAAGTTTCAAGACTGTGTCAATAGAGGGCGAACCGGATGTAGTACGAGCTTCTGCCGCTAGGGGGTGCGGCCTACATTCATAGCGAATCAGTGTGCCAGCCGGCATCATCGAATTAGCATTTGTTTCTTAGTTACGGGCGTTTTGGTAGTGCATTACACCGACCCTCCTGCGATTTCGGAATGGCGTGTGCATCAAATTTTGCCAAAGACTCGCCAAAACGGCTACGGAAACCTATGAAATGCTAAAGCAAGCATTTGGGGAGTCCGCAATGGGTCGTGCACAAACTTTTGTGTGGCATTCACGTTTTAAAAATGGCCGAACCTCTGTCGATGATGACGAGCGTTCTGGACGACCATCTTCGAGCACAACGCCCGAAAATGTTACGAAGATTCGGCAGGCCATTCACGAAGATCGACGTCGTACCATCAACGACTTGTGCGACATTGTTGGGATAGGCTATGGGACCTGTCAGCTGATTCTAAAGGAAGAACTCCACATGCGACGCATCATGACAACGCGCCAGCGCACACCGCCCTCAAAGTTCGGCAGTTTTTGGCCTCAAACACCATGGCCGTCATCCCGCACCCTCCTTATTCGCCAAAGATGAAAATTCAGCTAAAGGGAAGGAGATTTGAGACGATAGAAGAGATTCAGGCAGAATCGCAGATGGTGCTTGACAGGCTGACAAAGAAAGATTTCCAGGGATGCTTCCAGGCTTGGCAGCGGCGCTGGGATCGTTGTGTTCACTCCCAGGGGAACTACTTCGAGGGTGATGGATGAATTTAATACCTGAGATAAGTGTACGCTTTTTTTAAAAAAAAATTAGGCGCAGTCTGGAAACTTTCCGATCGCACCTCGTACACTTACTTTGACGGTACGTCATTTAAACAGTAAACATACCAAAAAAAATACAGTTCTTTTCAGTTCAGTTTTATCATGTTTATTTACGTATTTGCTTGTTTATCTGTGTGTGTGTTTGTGCGCAGGAGGGCATATTCTAAATTCTCACTTTCTGCAGGACGAAAAGTGTCTGGCTTTCCAAAGGAATGTCAGATGTCAGCGGATACGTATAGCTCAGAGGTAACACGTAATCTACACCAGACTATCGGATGCCCTCACTGAGGCTTCTGGTATTTTTCTAGAGTCACGCCAGGCTAAAGGGTGAAGACGAAATTGCATTAATGTAGCTTCGGATTATTTCGACGACCTATACAGAAACCAGTCTATAGGAAATTTGACACAGTGGACAGCACATGTAGCATGAAATTACGGCATAATGACGCAATGAAGAAACTAAAGTACCTGTACATTTCAGCGCATTTCGCAAATCCAACAAACACACCTCATGAACTGCAAATTCTCAACAAGATGACAGTCCACTCTGCACAGTGTATCTCTATTTGGATCCAATAAAGTGTCGCCAGTGTTAACTGCATACCATTTCACTACACTAGTTTTTACTGCAAATCATTCAATCAGCAAATAGCTTCTATTCATCCGTGTAATATAGCACCTGTCAGTCACAGTGTATCTATTTAACCTTCAATTAAACCACGAAATCACTAAATAGGGTGCAAAAATCCGGTTATGCGGAATCAAACACCACATTCCGCAATAAACCACTTTAAATGCATTCTCTCAGTGCGTCATTTCTCTAACAGCCTATCTTTATGAGCCCTTAATAAAGATTTAAATAGTAGGAGTTCAAAGATTGGATATAATTGTTTTATATTTAAAAATTTGCTTTGGCGGATAACAAATACGTTGTAAGACTTGAGGTTCTCACAGCGATGAGTATGAAGATTTCCGTCTTCTGGGTTGTTGCGCTGTGTAGTCTGGTCGATGTTAACCAACGCCCTGATGACGGAGGCAGTATGACCTCTGAAACGTTGGTCAACATCGACCAGACTACACAGCGCAACAACCCAGAAGACAGAAATCTTCATCGCCCTGACGGAGGCAGTATGACCTCTGAAACGTTGGTAAACATCGACCAGACTACACAGCGCAACAACCCAGAAGACAGAAATCTTCATACTCATCGCCCTGATGAAGGAGGCAGTATGTCCTCTGAAACGTTGGTAAACATCGACCAGACTACACAGCGCAACAACCGAGAAGACAGAAATCTTCATACTCTGATGACGGAGGCAGTATGACCTCTGAAACGTTGGTTAACATCGACCAGACTACACAGCGCAACAACCCAGAAGACAGAAATCTTCAACAAATACGTTATTCCATGGAGAAAAATCCTCCTTGAAGACCTATTAGTCATTAAGCAGTTCTTGACGCAGAAGTTAATTATGGTATTCACAAGAGCCTGCCACTAGTCCCTAAAATAAGTCAGATGATTCCAGCACACAACATTATATCATATTTCTATATAACCCTTTAATGAGAGGACTATCAACCTTGAACACCAAAATGGTGTCCAACATTCTCAGATTTTCCGACTAGAATCCCTCAGGTGTGTTACATTAGCGTGAAATCTAACATAACATATCTGACAAAATTATAAACAGAACCCAAGGTAAACGAACCATATTTGAAGTAAGCAAATACAAAAGCGAGCAAATCATAAACGCCGACTAATTACAAGGTTTGACAAAAACATTCAAAGTCTATGCTATCGGTCAACATTTTCTGCTGTCATGAACACGAGTCAATCACGTCATTTTAATAGCACTGGATGTTTTACGTACTCTTTGTAATTCTGAACGGAGTTCTTTAGTTCAGTTGTGATTCACAGTGAATTCAATTGTTACAAACTTTACCGGTTTCCTCTTCATAAGGTCAAACTTGCATACACAAAACTAGTTTTGTGATCGACCAAGTAGAATAATGCATTACTAATTCTAATTGTTCATTGTACAGACTTATTGTGTTCGTACATTGATAATAAAGACAGGATTATGTCATAAATTTAGGATACAGCGGTGTCATAGCGCAAATGTTCTCGGGCGCTGAAAACTTGGTGTCAGCGGTGGGAGTGGATTGTCCACAAAAATACACACTTTGGTTGGGGCTTAACTCAAAAAACTCATTCCTTTTCATAGTTTAGTGTTTATTTAAAACATATTTTTATCAAAACTGATTTTTCAGTTGTCCCGCATATACTGATTAATCTTCTCCACAGGCTCAATTTCTGTTACAATCAATCCTTGCTACATTTCCAACTAGACTCAATAATTTCATCGAAGTGATAATGTTTCTTCATGATTATAATTTTTTAACATTTCATTATTTCAGTGGTTTCCATAAATTATTTCAGGTAAATGTTTTGACATTTCCTTAAGACCGGTTACGTACCCTTCGTTTCACATCATTTCCAATGCCTCTGCACTATAATACCCTTCGATGCCACACAGATAATGCCCCAACAAAATCTAGATAACGGTAGAGTAACGTAATAAACTATAAGAGAGACGTTCAATAAATTCAGTGCAGGTTTTGAACTGATGCGATAGGAACGATAGGACGAGATCTGACACGTTGAATACTGCATGCTCCTGACATCTAGCGGTGGAACTCGATGTCGCATTTACCCAGTTCACATGATCCCTTTACGGGCCCTGTCCTGCATCACATGAATCCAATTCAATGTTCCCGCCCTGTTCCTTTAAAATTGGTTTCCAGTGTACTCGTATTTTTCGTCACTTAATCGAACTCTCAAAACACCCCTTTCGTCTTTCAAGATTTCGTCTTTCGTTCACTGCACGGCCTGAACTGCATTCAAATATGAAATATGAGCTAATGTTTTCAGCATGGCGTAGTTTCGACCTTGACGAGCAGCTCGTTACGCTCGCTCACGCGCCATGTAGTTTGTCTATAGCTATACATTAGGCTACGCGCAAACCTCGTCGAGCCATCTACTGAAAGTATATTGAACTAAGTGAAACTGAAACTATTGATCCTATCCCACAAAAGGGGTTCATTCTTGACGTGTCAGGTCAGTATCGAACATATCGAAGAACGTTAGCAGATGTCACTACGAGCACACCCTGCTCCTAAGCACGACATACAAGAGCATTCTAGTGGTAAAAGTAAGAACTACTCATATCGATGTCCCATGCACACGATTCTAGAATATCTACCACTTCCATCTGGCGACGATGACGGCAACTACTTCGTGGTGTCCTGATTTCGTGGTTCAAAATGATGAAACACGATGGCCAGACGATTAAACAAAACAGTGTTTTCTGATAACGTGCAATGGTGGAACCTTAAGTGAATATAGAGAAATGACAATTGTCCTGTAGTCAACCGCTCCTTTGCTTTGCTATTTGCAAGTCGTCCTTTGGTTGTCTTCAGTACAGTTTCTCCTCGGTAGTAATTGTAAAAGGGCCAATCCTACCTTCCTCATAATCTTTACCTAATCAGTCATAATATAATAATCTTTGTCTCTTTCGGCAATTCTACCGGCGCGTCAGCTTCAAAGGCCATTTACAATATTTGTTAAATAATGCAAATCATAAATATTTTCGTTCTTTTCACGGCATAAGTTAGATGTCTAACACAATGATTAATTTTTAACATCCGTTAATAAATAACCGCTGCATTTATTAGAGCAGCTACCAAATCGCATGCAACAAGGTTACCGTAAAATCGTACCACAAATAGCAGAGACCATACATGTGTTGGCCTCGTGACTTACAATATGGTGGCGGCTACTTCAATAAACGCACGCTAAGATACACATCATGTTGCCTGGGTGTTTACATAAGTTGCTGGGTAAAGCTTTGTCGCCTTGTATTTCTAGACAAATATACTGCTTATTTATTTATTTAACGACACTTTTTTCAGTAGCTCGGTCCATATAGCGTCGATACTGATTATTACACAAGACACAGAATGTGTTTGTAGAGAAAGTCTTAATACTACCTAAAACATATTCAAACTAAATTATTTGGTTATTCCGTCAAATCACAATGTATTTAAAATAAGATAATTAAAATAATTAAAATATCATTCTGCGTTCCATATCGAATAATCTATTTACAATTGGAACAGTTACAACATGTTTCGGTTTTATTAAACCATCATCAGGTGTAAAATTATATTAAATTTAAAACTCAATTACAATTTTTTACAATTTTTCGTAGTGTAGTTTTTTGGAGGTCGTGTCCAGATATTTTCATATAATGGATCAACTTTTATTCTTTGAAGTGATGCTTTTGATGTTTACATCGGTCAGAGATGAAATAGTAGACAACACAGTTGTGTCTGGAGGTGATCCAGAAGTATTACCGTATCCGATCAAGGTTTATTACTGAATCACAATATGACGCAAATACACTATTTTATAAAACATATTCGTACATAAACTGAAACACAGACGTGTTCACCGACATATATACATAAATCATTTCGTGTTTTTACACTGAGTTTACACCAAAGGCTTAAATTGTCAAATTACTTGTTACTTGTGACCAGTGACTTGTTCCTACCAGCTACCTATCCTTCATGTTAATGTTGATATGCTTTATCTAGACTGTAAAGAGGAGATATCGCAATTTAAAATTCATACATGCAGTTTCTGTCTTCGAGTAGTTTAGCCAAAACAAAGGAACAAAGAAACAACACATCCTGATGATAGATTTTATGAACATACAATCAATTTAAGAAACGATACGGTAGACTTCCGGTATTAAAGATTGTGCTTTTATTACATTGTTTCAAATTACATTTACAGCAAAACTGTGTCGGAGCTAAGCGGTACATTACGCGTCGAGACACTAAAAATGCATACAAAATATTTAGTCGGATAGTCTGAAGGGAAGAGACACGTTGAAGGATATAATTGTGTTTATATTAGGTAATAATAAAAAGAAATATGCTGTGACGGTGTGGATTGGATTAATCCGGACAGTACCCAGAGATGACCTGTTGTGAACATGGTATTGAACCGCCGGGTTCCATAAAAGTTAAAAAAAAATTGTTGTGTAGATGAATGAAAATCAGTTTCTGAGTACGTTACAAAAGTTTAAGACTTATGAGAACGTAAACTGTAAAAGTGGGAAGGGAAAAGAGCATTCTTTCCGTATAACAGTAGAATATAGCCTGGAATTTGTAATGGTACTCCAAATGTCGACTGGTTCTCGTCGGTGCCAGAGTACTTCATCTCTAAAATTCCAAACTGCGGGCAGCTCCGTGTACTAAAATGGAAAATCTACTGGAAAGTCTACGAAGTACACAAGTGGTTTGAATAGCTTTTTCCCACCGGACGAGCCACTAAAACTTCATTAATTTTCAAAGTTCATCTTTACATACGGTCAAAAATGAGGTAAACCATTTACTCTAATTTATATGTTTTGGTAACAATGCATAACCCCTGGGACCCACCCAGCCTCCTCTACAATGGGTACCGGGGTCCTTTCCCGGGGGTAAAGCCGGCCGGGGCGTGATGCTGACCACTCACCCCCATCTAGTGCCGAGGTCAAGGAAAAGAGGAGCTATACCTCCACTCACCCCAAACGCCTACATGGCGTATAGTGGGACAAACTTTACTTTTACTAACATTTACGGGATCATAAAAGTACGCGGTAATTTTAAATGCACATATTTACAAGACGGCTGTCATATGGGTTCTAATCAAACTACACGGCGCTACAAACCAGAAGATAACCGTCTTCGAATTCACCGCCGTGAAAACCTCAAATCCTAATTAGTTAACTAGTAAGTATCTTAGTTACTTAGTGATTAATTTAAGTAGCTGGTTACTTAGTAAGTTCGTTAATTACATAGTTATAACTGTCAGTTCAAGTGCAATTTAACAAATAAGTGAAATGGTAACAGTCAACAAATATGTCGGTTATGTAACTCATCACACGACGTCGGTTGTCGAGATTCATGAAAGGATCATCGTAGTCTAGACTCACGACTCCCAAAGCGATGGTTAGTTTGTGCGTCACGTCAAAGATTTAATAATTATTGTGGACACATGCCCTAACCATTCCCAGATAATTAGCCAGGGATTACAGTCTGACAATAGACTCGCTTCAAGTTGACATATAAATACGAATCCCGACAGTAGGAAATGTATGCCTCGCTATTGTTGTGTTACGTGCATTATTCAGATAGCCTATTTACTCTATATGAAACAGAGGACGGCGAATAACCTGTTCTTGGGCCGGGTGATTATATTTCGTCACACATGACAAATAATTTGAAATTTAAACCGTTAACAAGTTAGAAAAAATACACACCCCTGAATAAATCATAATCATCAAGAAAATAATGTAAGCTTGGGTCTCAAGACCTGTTCCTTTAAAAATGAAGATGTCAGGCCTCCACTGGATAAATATTGTTGGCAAATTAGAACGCTGGCCTTGTAATCCTGGGGTCTCGGGTTCGATTCCCGAAGGTGCCCGAATTTATAACTTGTGTTGGGCAAGGCCGTGGTCTAGGCAACACGGAGTTTTCCTCCGGGGGCTTCCCCGGTTTCTCCGTGGCATCCCAACAATTACTCCATTCACACACAGAAGAAGGCAATGGCAAACCACTTCTGGATCATCTGCCAAGAACGTATATGAACAGGTCCCAGTCCGAGAAAAGGATGGAAGGATCCTGTTCATATGGACCTGTCGTCAGACAGAACACTGAATAATAATAATAATATGATATAAACGTACCATTATTGTCAATTGGTTAGAACAGGATATCCTATGTCCTCAAGGAATTAAGACAAACATTTACGGAATAATATTAAAATGGATATTCAACAAATAGGGTGCGAGTGTGTGCATTAGATTCTTAAGAGACATGATACCGTCCAGTAGCGGGTTCCCATATACAATTTAAAGACCGTTCCGGTCCATAAAGTGAGGGAATTTTTTTACCAGCAGCAAATGTCAATCTCTTCGTTGTGCCTTAGATGCCAACGAGATTTGTAATAGACATATGTTATTATGTTTGATCAATTTTTGACACTTTTTTTAAAATTTATTACTCGGCAAGAACAATTTTTTCCACCTTGAACATTCTTATGGACTTTGTACAACGACGCTTTACAACATTACTTCACTTATGAATTGTCGTGTTTAAATCTGGAATTGTCTGTAGCTGTTAAGGCAACATGTTAAAATAAAGAGTTTAACTAAACTAAATTATTAGTAGCAGGAGTAATGGGAGTATTGCTTGCGGCGAAACGTGTGCCTACTTGTGTGTCCGCTATATCAATCTGTGAAGTAATTTTGATTAAGAAAATTATGGAAAATAAAATCATCTTGCTTTCCAGGTTTATTTGTAAGCATACAGGAATATTTTCTCTGGTTCACGTATAATTCCACTCATCCAGAAAAGAGAAACAATGAATTTCTCATATTCCTACCACAGGAAATGTTATAGGGACACGAACTATATTGGCAGGACCAAATTCCAACATAAACTTTTTGAGTATTCGGATTAGAGAGGTTCGTAATGCAAACCAATTAGCCTCTGCCCGCGCTGATTTCCCTGGACAACACTTGGTCGAAACAGTACTTATACCACCATTGTGCGAACCGATGCAAAGGATACTCGCCCAGACGTCACATCGGCAGAAAACAGTTGAACGAATTCCGTCAGTCAATAGAAAGTTGGGAGAATCAACATGAAGGGTTCGGAAGGCAACTCTTCTGATTAAGATTTTAGATTCTTAAGACGGTGAAAATGTCCTGCTCGTCTTCTGGGTTGTAACGTCGTCTGAATACCAACGTTTCTAAGAAAAATACTACCTCAACCTTCAGGGCCAGCGTTAAAAGTTACGTGTATGGATATGAGAGTCGCTTATTTACAGTCTAAGAGATCAAACATATTCAGGAACTGAACACATAGTTTCTTACAACAGACATTAATAAACTGATCTTCATCAGTCGAATTATCTTATGTTTGCGCAGGACAAACTTAAAGAATATACGTAATATACGAGGTGCGATCGGAAAGTTTCAAGACTCTGTCAATAGAGGGCGAACCGGATGTAGTACGAGCTTCTGCCGCTAGGGGGTGCGGCCTACATTCATAGTGAATCAGTGTGCCAGCCGGCATCATCGAATTAGCATTTGTTTCTTAGTTACGGGCGTTTTGGTAGTGCATTACACCGACCCTCCTGCGATTTCGGAATGGCGGATTTTCATGAACAAATCAAATTTTGCCAAAGAAAGATTTCCAGGGATGCTTCCAGGCTTGGCAGCGGCGCTGGGATCGTTGTGTTCACTCCCAGGGGAACTACTTCGAGGGTGATGGATGAATTTAATACCTGAGATAAGTGTACGGGTTTTTATAGGCGCAGTCTCGAAACTTTCCGATCGCACCTCGTAAACTTATACGTATTAAAAATATGTCACAAACTCTTCCTATTAAATGGTCTTTTCGGCATATATATAACAACAAACTAATTCATTTCATAAAGTAGCACCTTCCATTCCGCTTTCATCTGCCTGGATAAACCAAGAAAAACCTTCAGTCAGCGTACATTTATGATTACATCGGCGAAATCACAAGTTGGTCAAGCTTCGAATTACGGAATTTCCGATTGCTAAGTGATGGTTCTAGGTACTACACCGCGACGTTGTTGTCTATTTGTCTCACTTTATTTTTCAAAAGTTGGTATCCTTGTGTCAAGTCAGACGTTCCTACAGACGACTGAACGTAACGAAACGTAAGTTTATATATTCCGGTCGAGATGAAGGTAACACTGATGTCAAAGAAGAGGCTGTGAATTCGGTAGACAATCATCCATGTCCCAAAGAGTTCGTAAAATTCAGAACAGAGTAGGAGTCTCTGTAAACCAATGGCCACTAGAACAAAAATTCCGGCTACGAAACACAGAATACAAGTAGCAAGTACCTCTTTTCGCTCTGTCGACCATTTGCGTGGTAGCAGCGTCAAACCACGTTCTCACTGCTTTGGAAAAAATCTTTTCAAAAAAGATTTGTTCTTTCACATCACGTATACACCCTTCAGCATTTTCTTTTCCACTGTAATTCGTCCCCCTGGCAGACTGTCACTACCCGCAACACTAACTCTTTCTTAAGTTTTTCTTAGAAACTTCACCCAGTCCCATTCCATTCTTTCCAGACTCAGTTTTACGTCGTCCTTGCGACAAAACAGACGAGTAGGTCTTAGCGGTCGGTCAGTTTGGATCACGGACGTGAACAGGCAACGTGTTACACCCAAGAAACAGCTGGCGCGAATTTGACCAGAACTAGTCAAAGCTCAGTAAATACAAAACGTAGCACCGACAAAAACACATACGAACGTCGTTCTCAACAAAAACTGTTACGAAATTCTTAAGAGAAAAACGTATACATTTTTTTTTTTTACAAAACAACGCCAGGATATCCAACTACGCACTAAGAACAAATTTTCTAAAATATTAATCTTATGGTCTTATCAGGACTTACAGATGTCGTTACTCAAAACAGGGTACTGCTCACCTAAACGCCCTAAAGAATATGAAGAGACGGTTTCGATATGAAGAAACCGCGACAAGTCCTGAACCAACCAAAACCAAACACAGCACGACCGACGGAGGCAGAACCAGCCAGCCAGATCTGAAGAACTTGTGGTATGCGGTCGCATTATATTACCATGGCGGTTCACAACGGATAGAAAACCACAGAGAATGGTAATATTTGCGGTGTAGCATTGGGTCACAAGACAAGCTGGTTACACCTCGCTTAAGCATCTATGAAAACGAAGATATCTGTCTTCTGGCTTGCAGCGCCTTGTAGTCTCGTTGAACTTAACCGACGTTTCAGAGATCCTTGCTGCCTCTAGTATCAGACAGATGTGTAGGACAGTCTGAGATACATGGCGTTAGTTTAGCAACAATTAATAAAACATTACATAAAAACTATCAGGGATAGGAAAGCCAGATAAAGCATGCGTACACACGGATAAAATACTGTCATAAGTAAGACAGTGCATTAGAAAGTCTAAAATGTACGGTCAATAGACTATAAATGTGATAAAATACACCCTGTTTGCAGCCTGTGAAAATCCTGTTTATCTACTGGAACGTACTAAACGTTTAAAGGTAGAAAAAAATACGAAAATAAATTTGCCAAGAAAACATTTACCATGTTTAAACATATTTAGAAATGGCAACTCAGCGTTCTTTCCACCATAATTATTACTAAGGATTTCTGTACCAGTGCTGAAATATGATCACAGAAAACTATAAATATACGAATAAAGTGATTCGTGAATTATTTACGCAGCGAACGACGAATCGAGAAGTTACTCTACAAATGGTCATACTACAAAAGGAATAAAAAATGTGAGAATGTATACCGTCAGATCAATACCAAAAACGTCCGATATACTAGCAAGAAATCTGGGAGTAACTGTAAAATTTATAAACTTTCAACTCACTTTCCTTTTTCTCCAAAGGAATCAAGGCTTCGCATACTTTTATGCCTACACACGTATATCTATGTACGTGTGTGTCTCTCAACATATCGATTTCGATCATAAAACCTGTTACAAATGTGAGGTCATTCTCCGTCTCTCATTAACAATAATAACACCACAAAAAAGTGAACATATCAGATTGGAGCATTACCCCGGTGATGGAGGCAGCAAGTACCCCTGAAACGCCAACAAACTTATACCTAACTACAAGGCGCAGCAAACCTAACAAATCCATCTTCGTAATCGCCATCCTGAGAACCTGAAATCTCACCACAGCAGACTATAATGTCTGTCGCTCTCCCTTTAAATGTATACACGTTTCTCATAAAATTTCTGTATTATGTAAAATATTTGCGGTTTTGAAGGCAGGTAAAATTCCCAAAGGAATGCACTCCTTTCGGTGGTCTAATTTGTCTACTTAAGAAATTCACCATTGTAACGCAGAGAAACGTAAAAATAATAAAAACATACGGAATGACAATTTTCGCCAAAATTGTCCCAGTTAATTCGATTACGTCACAGGATTATAAGATAAAACAATGAAAATAAAATTTGTTTTAAGATTCATCATAGAACGTGTTCGATGCTTCTGAAAAACTTGTTCCCTCTTCTTTTCCGTTTTTACAGTGAAGCATTTCATGCTTAGAACTATTCATTGCCGATTCCAAGAAACTGGGTGTAGCCTCGTTTTAAAAAAGTTATTATAATGCTATGAATTAAAAAAATCGAGTATCAAGCAGTTTCGGTTAAAATATGTCAAAGTAAAATATTTACATCAATTCCCCGACTAACGCTAGCCAGACAAAGAAACACTTTAACACAGTCAGACCTAGGGCACACAAAAGACTATTTATTTTCGACTTCGAAATAAATTATTAATTATACACGTGTTAAACTATTGGATGAAAAGTGACATACTTGGACATCAATATTTGCGTTACACACAATAAGCAACCTAATGATTAAGTGATAATGTTGTGGCATGTCACTGTTCCACCTAGTAAATAGGATATAATTAATTATTTGTTGTCATACAGAAGTAAAGTAAACACTTTCTAGAAGTATGCGACAATTCATTATACCAATATTATGTTTTACATTACCCATTTCCTGAGTCTGGTTTGTGTACCAACCTAGAACTGAAAACTGTAATCAACAGCAAATATAAAATTAAAAAGTAATAAAAAAACTGTCACTGAGGTTTCAGGTCTTAGCGGCGGCTATAGGATCTCGCTGTTACAAGTTCTCTTGAGTTTAAGGTTTATTTTTGCTTTGACTAAATGAAAACCAACTTCGACCACATGACATACATTTAACAAAAACAAAAATAATTATTTTCACTTCAAATTAAAATTATAAACCTGTTAAATGCAGAGAATTAACAAAATATCATGAATCGACTGACAATGCTTGTTATTTCGAAACGTAAAACCGCCCCGTTACAATCGTCTTTACTTACATCTCTCGTTTTCCTTCAAATTACCGTAACATCGCGTAAAATGACAAGAATTCAAAGAATCCTCTCCGAAGGCGAGGCAGAGCACTCTACAGAAATGCGTAGTTAGTAAACAGGTTTTTGTATTCTGCGGTTCTCCATTCAATTCTCACGTTCTTCCCCCTTTCAGCTGTTTCTCTCTTCAACACTTACCTTCCATAATTTAACATTCCTCAGACACGTCCTTCCAAAACGGATTTTCTATAGCTCTACTGATTGCTAATAAAATTAATTACACAGTTTAGTAATTTCGGGAAGTTAATTAATTCCTTGTACCTTTCAGTCAAGCAGATCGAACCGGGAGTTTAAGAGTCACGTACATGTGGAAAAAAGGTTATTTTATAACTGAACAATGAGGTCCTTAACGAGAGAGTCATCAGTGTCCTTAAGCTGTTGTTCGCTCACGTCACAAATGTACGAACTGGCTTCAACTGGCTCAGAACTGAAAGTAGTTTCATATGTTGGTACTCAGACTTTTAGTTCCATAATAGGAGTAAACTTCGTATACGGGTTTTTGATGTCTTTTCAATAACTATACTGCACTATACGTCAGATAATTAGTCGATCCTTTACTGACAAAACAACGTAATTGCATTTATATATTAACTTCAAATAAAATAAGTACGATGTTTGTGAAGTTATCATCTATAAGTGAAGGCCTATATAAAGATATTTCCTTCTTATATTAAATAACAGGAACATTCAAACTTTTTAAATAATATCCATCAACAAAACAACAGAATACAATCGTCTTTATTAACATCTACTTGTCGACTTGTTAAATTCATTTTTTATTTCGAAACTAATTTCCACCTTAAATATATTATAAATTTTGATTCTAATAACAACGATGGGATATATGAGCAGTTTTAATACAATAAAAATATTACTCTATTTAATAACAAATAGAAAACATCGCGTAATTTGTACTATTGAACGTGATTTTTATGTTTATCAACTTTTACTTTCTAACAAGTCCTGACCGTCTTTTTATCAATTCTCTAACTCTTCTGTTCTGTTTCTTGTTCATCTTCCCATAAACTTCAACACATATCGTCCGCCTCCGCAGCTGAAACAGCGTCGTTTAATTCCGTAAGAATAAAC
The DNA here is from genome assembly GCF_977971745.1 of Zootermopsis nevadensis. NCBI lineage: Eukaryota > Metazoa > Arthropoda > Insecta > Blattodea > Termopsidae > Zootermopsis > Zootermopsis nevadensis. The sequence continues at coordinate 5,371,653 of NW_028259143.1, forward strand.
CCGTGCAGGTGGCCACTTCTGGATTCCCCAGAAATCTCCTAGAAGAGGCCACCAGCACGGCACGTGATCAGAGTAAGTTGTTTTTCTCCGGCTACGAAATGTGGCCGACGAATCTGACAGCCCAGACTCCACCACCGCACGATACAAATCCTGGTCCAGACTTCTGATTTTCTTCATAGATTATTTAAGTTTGGAGACAGAGGAAAAAGTTAGCGATGCATTCCAAACCGAATCGTACAAGACATGCATTATGTATGACTTGTTGATTGGAAAGAAAAATAGATGAAGTTAAATAAAACTTTTCGCGATGCAGCATCTTTGAGATGTGGCCATGTACGCTTTTTGCAATGACCAATAAAAAATGTAGCTGTGACTAAAACCAGTTAAAATCTTTCTCTTGAAACTACATCAGAGGCGTTAATATTCATGCCATCAATTAAATATACTTTCCTTAAAGTATTAATTGTTCCCATCCTTTAAAAGTAAACCTTTCGATGGACATGTTTTAAGCCACTTTCATTTACATCTCATCTTCACTACTCATCCCTCTCAAGATCCATCTTAATTTCACCGTTCCACCTTCTTGGCTCTCAAATAAAATGCAATTTATCGTCTTCATTTATTTAAAACATTAATTTCAAACTTCTGACACATGACGAACTACACATTTCATTTTCTGTTAAGGAATAAGTCAAAATCCGATTAAAACTGTCTTCTGGGATATTGCGCCGTGGAGTCTGGCAGAACTTATCGACGTTTCAGAAACATTTTCTTCTTCCAACATCAGGGTGATCAGATATATCCCTAAAATCTCGATAAAATTCTAGCAGACTACACGGCGCAACATATTAGAAGACACTCATCTTAATAACGCCGTGATAACCTGAAATGTCACCAAGTCGCGAACCGATTCAGTTGTAGCAATTTACTTTAAGTGTTACTGTTAGTGCGGTATGGATATAAATTAGCGGGGTGGAAGTTTATGTGGTTTAATCCGTTATTTAGAACGGTGTGGCGGTGTGTGGTAGACAGGGCGGTTCTGATGAACTTGACAGCTGTGCCGGACACACATTACTCAAAGCACGAACCATTACTCACGAACAACGCTCCGCGCGCGAGACCTCTTACTGTCGAGTGCCACTGCACTATGGGACAACCCTCGCGTCAGAGCGTAGCTATCGGCTAGTCGACCGAAGGCAAGCTAGCCGTCCCCAATCGTCACTCGTTCTAATGGCTTCCTTTGTACTGTTATCATTATTATCTGTAGATTTACAGTCCTTAACAGACCTAGACATCCTTGATCTGTTTCGACATTCTATAGAGCTAATTGGACGATTTATCAGCACGACACAGAAAGACGTGGGATTCGAACCCAAGAATCCCGCAAACAATGCCCACGCTCATCTCCACAACACTTCGGTATTCCGTGAGATAATGGGGCGCCCTTGAACAGTGGTCGTTAAGTGTAATTACTGTGTTAAAAGCGATACAATTAATGCATGGTTAGTACAGAAAAAAACACATGCGCACTTCCTCACTGAAGTTGGTGTCCTGCTTGTGGAGGAAGTCGAGCGAGCACGTACGAGGGTTCCCGTCCAACTTTGTCACTAGTTAGCCCGTTTGCCTGACAGCCACAGAAACACGTGCCCGAAATCCTCTGGTTCAACTCCAAACGTTTTGTGACTCCACGTTTATGTTGAAGTAAAAACGATTCTATGATATATGTTTGGTCCAGGTTTAAGCTGCATTATAACAAAGCATTGTAAATGCAGGTCAGCTTGGGGTATAAATGAGAGACAATCTGGGAGGAGTGCTTGAAGGGAAGAAGATATCTGTACGATTCTGTAAGGAAACATTTGCTCGACACCGACTGCTTTCACTATCCGCATTTTAGTATAACTGTCACTTTATTTCAACAAGGACCTCTGAAACTTTGGAAAACTTCTACCAGACTACACGGGGCTACAACCCACATGACAGCCATCTTCGTACTCACCGCCGAGGAACCTCAAATCCTACCATCTATATCCTATCCGCGGCGAAACTTTAAAGTCTGTTACCTGCGTCGAAACTTTTCAAAGTTTACCGAGGAATACGATGCAGATGATAAACTTAGCATCAAAGAATTAAGGTGCCAGTTAAACATTAAATAGCGATTAATATACGTTTCTCGTTTTACGCTTTTCCAATATACGCGGTGATTTGCAGGAATTCCACCCCCATGCATAACGAAAGTCTCCTGTACTTGGCAGAATTAGGAGTACACAGAATTATAAGTTAATATTAAATTCATCCCAAGATGACAGGATACGCAAAGTGTGGAATGGGTTAATCTTTGACAGAAAGGGATGCACTCTTGAGTATATGGTTGACCTAATAAACTGTGATATTCCAGAAAGGGTGGGAAATTTCTTAATGTCTTGGTTTCTCATGGGGTAAGTTCTATGGAGCTGGTAGGTTTGTTAGGCGATTATTAAAAAAACATAGAATCTGTTGGAATAAATAATCAATGAGGAATATGCTTTGCTTTGATAAATTAGGTTAAGAAAATAGTATAAATCTAACAAATCACTGAATGGCTGAGAAAACAAAAGTAAGATAAAGAGAGGACTGTAAACGGGATAAAGTGTAAGAAAAGGGTACAGAGCTGTGAGCCGAACACGAGCTGGATATAGTTCTGTCATGCGAACATGTTAGCAATTAGTGATGGATAATTAACCTGAGCAGATACGATGGCACGGCACAGAGAGAGAGAAACATCAGAGAAGCATCAGAAGGTTGAGAGAAAACAACTAGTACGTACAGCTACGTCGAAGATATCTAACAGTTGAAGAGAAGATTTCTGTCTTCTAGGTTACAGCGCAGTCTGATCTCGTCCAAACTCTATTTTGGATCAACTTCAATACCATTCTAACTAAAAGTCTAACTCCATTGAGCAAAGTCCTTTTTAAGTAGCCAGACGAATTACCAGCCTTCTATTCGACCAACAGTTTCATTATGTTTCCACAAGAATAGGCTACTGGAATCTGTCCTGGGCCAGTTTGATACAATCACCCATCTCACAAAAATGGATTTGACGTAAAAGATGACCGTACAACCGACGTTTCTATAGCAGACTCGGTCCTCATCATAAGACATCTGATACATCTGCTGCGCCCAGAATGTCCCATATCGGACATCCTGGTTGAATGCCCTTGAACACGTCAGTTAATTTATAACGGATATTCGAAAGTTACACCTCGGCATTGTTATTAATTAAAATAATCTGTATGCTACGAAACGGTTCGAGAATAAACTTGTACATTCTTCGCGGAAGACTGTAACATAATACACAAAACGTTTTGAAGATGCATTTACCAAAATGAGATGTTGAACATTTCATTTAGCAGTGTTCTCTTTCGTTCAGTAAACAAAGTAGCGTAAAGCCGTGTGAAGTGAACTACAAATTCTATTACAGCTCCAGTCAAATAACTCTGTCTCGTCTTTGAGAACAAGCAACTCCTCCTCCTTGGATATGAAAGGAATTTATCGGAAAGTCGATTAGACGACAGACAGGCAGATTCTACTGACTTCGTACAATAGTGTCATTAAACTATATTTGTAACATATTTATTGTAGTAAATAACAGTTTAACGCATAAATAACTGACAAAAATAATGTAATTCCTCAGGAAAAAATGTTCATTTGTTTAAACCTCGCATTTAACTTTTACTACATGAAATTAAAATCGTTTCTAAGCCACTGCACAAGGTTTCTTTACATTTTGAATCCTTTGAAGCCAGAGAGAGAGAGAGAGAGAGAGAGAGAGAGAGAGAGAGAGGAAATTGGTGGGGGAGAAGTGAGAGACACTTCGATATCTGGGGGGGGGGGAGAAAGAGCATCTTATAGCTAGAAGGTCCCCAGGCAATGCCCGCTCGTCCTTCTGTTAAGGATAAAGTAAGAGTGAAGGCGTTAGTGTGATGATTGGCATAAAAGACGGAATTTTGAAATTTTGTATTAGAGAAAGCTGAGGCTATTAATTTGGAAGTTTAATACATAATTTAGAAGTTCCTACTGAGGGGAGGGGGGTAAATTTTGACGGCGTTAAGGGGTGGTAAATTTTGATTAATTTAAATCGGGAGGGCTGCATGAGAAGCATGCAGTGGCAACTTGGAACTTGGGAACCATCTCAGCATTTGCGTTTGAAGCCAAAGCTATTCTAAATAATATTTTAGCATTCAGTCCGTCCCGCAAAGAGAACACAGCACTTCACCACTATAAATATTAAAAGAAAACTGTTCACATATGATATTTCCAATTTGTTGCACACACTGCTACTATCACAAAGGCGCTACAATTCAACATGAGCCCTGGCCTTTCTGGAAAACGTTCCTGACAGGTTTTAGGAATCTTTCTGGCATTTGGAAAGACTTCTTGGACGGCGAGTAACGTGGAACGATGCTGTTTCCAACACGTAATAAAATACCAACGACACAGAATATAGCGAGCATACATCTATGCTTCGAGTTAAATTCAAACCCAAGACTCCTAAACCAATGTCTCACGCCGCGTGGTCACCCTGATCGATTCTAGTCGATTATAGGAAATAACGTTACTGACCTACAGGTAAGGATAAATCGATTGACACTTTCGTCTATTTATAGACAGTGACACTGCATTCACTCTTGACAGAAATATAGTCAGCTGGCGTTCTGGATAATTACTTGCTTGTAACTGTCACCGACCAGTTAACTAAGCACTCTGAAGTGATTAATACATTTATATTTTGATCGCCCAGGCTAAATGAACCAATTAGGAACTAGGTTGATGAGAGTCAAGGTAACCTTTCGAGTAGGGCCTCAGCTGTTGGTGTTCTCCCCATGCAAATGGCTCCCTTCCTATTTCAGCCAGGGTAGCAGAGTTAATTAATAAAATATAAAACAGACATAGTAGTATGAATCATCTTCCATCAATGAATTCCAAGCGACTGAATCTCAATATCTTAGTTCTCAGAAAACATTTTAAATTAAAAGCAGTTTCTATTATGAATAGTTATTCTTGGGGTTATTATAACGCCAAAATATATTTTGGAAACAGCATGTTCAATTCCAGTAATTATTTCTGTTCATACATAATAAAATAATAATATATCTCACTGTGTTCTTACAACGCGTGTTATGGCGTAATTAAATTATCAACCACCTTTAAAAGCTTTCAAAAACAACGAGGGCGTAGTACAGCGATCGGAGAACGGGCCCTATCGAGTGAACTCCGGACACTTCAAGGGCTGATGAATGACTGTCGTCGACTCCCACCGCGACTTGGAGCCCACACACTTGACACTGGAGACCTCCTGCCCTCTCACGTTGGCAGATTGACTGATGGGGGACTAGAGCTCTTTATATTGCAGATATTTCCATCAGGTTCTCAAAGCCAACCACCCTTCCCGTAACACACTGCTAATTCACTTCTCAAGTAAAAGGTCTTTACTTCCCCGATCCGTCAAAGAAACCCAAGAGGAACTCTCAGTTCTTGGCTTGCACCACCGGATGAATACGCCAACTCCAAATTCAGAATCTACATTCTAAAGCACAGGAACAGATTTCATCTCACCTGCATGTATTTCTTTATTGAAGTATACAGAAATTATTAAGAACAAAGACAGCTCGAAAGTGACAAGATCTGTTTTACAATGTAAATCGCAGAACTAAGAACGTATTATATATATTCACATAACTGCAGTACTGTTAGTCTACCACAGAGAAAATAAACAAAAGATGTGAGGTATACGTTGCCAGTAGCATATCCTAAACCTAACCTAACAACAATACTTTACGCTCGATAAGAAGAATATAAGTCAAAGCACATTAAGTTGGACTTAAAACCCTTCTTGCAGAACACAAAATTAATTAAGTCAAAATAGTGCATGTAGGCCTATACAAAATATAATTAATATTGGGCAATTTAACAGAATGTATCTCATAATTAATTACACAATTGTTTGTTTGAAATACGTACGTAAATTTTTTATACGTGTGGTTTAATGGAAAGAAGACATACTTGAACTCACTTATTGGTCTTATATATAGCCCACCAGAAATGTTAACAGTAAGACAGCTGATCAAGATACTTACAGCTTTCACATTCCCGCATTCTCCTTAATGCCTTCTTTATTATCTCCATGTGCATTTCTCACCTATCCCATGCGTTCCACTGCTCCGCGTATCAGAAATATTACTAGATGTTTCAAATTTCCAGATTTCACGTTCACACGTGTTAAATTAGAGTGGAGTTGTTATATTCATGAAGTATGATTTCAAAATAGACAAAGAGTGCAGAAATCAAAGATAAGATACATTTACTAGACCGTGTAAAAACAGTGATGTTACTCAATCATCCTTAGACATTTCTCGCAGTCAGTCGTAAAAATTCACGTACAATAAAAGTGTTTCACGAACAGTCGAGTTAAGTACAGAGACGAACAAATAACCCTTACGAAATGTTATTATTTAAAATACTATAATTATTACATATACCATGCAAACATTACAAACAATTTAATTATTAAAGACAATATATTCTATCTTGATTGCTCTAAGTACACTTGATATTTACTTAACCATAATTAAAACTATTCGGGACTTAATCTAAACACTTTACACGTCAACAAAAGTGTTACTTTTTCGATATGTTTCAGTACGGAACTTAAGTGGCATACGTCACCAAATTCTTAATCTAGAATGCAAGTACTGTGAAACATAAACATATAACTAACTAACTAACTAGATGGCTTACCGAACCCGAAGGTTCATCACCGAATTAACCAAAGCCCTCCACCGGACTCTGTCCTGGGCCAACAAAATCCAGTCTCCTTCAACTCCTATCTCCCATAGATCCCGCCTGAGATTATCATCCCATCTACGTCTAGGTCTCCCCAGCGGTCTCTTCCCTTCAGGTTTCCCAACCAGTACCCGGTGCACACCTCTTGTCCCATCCATGCGCGCTACATGTCCCGCCCATCTCACTCTTCTCGACTTAATCACCCTCACATTACTGGGGGAGCAGTACAGATTTTTAAGCTCGTCATTGTGCAGTTTTCTCCACGCCCCATCATCTTCCCTCTTAGGCCCAAATATCCTCCTCAACACCCGATTCTCAAACACCTGCAATCTGTGTTCCTCCCTCTGAGTGAGTGACCATGTTTCGCACCCAAACAAAACAACAGGCAAGACTATTGTTTTGTATACTTTAATTTTCAGGTTCTTAGAAATCAGACGGGAAGACAAAATATTTTGAACTGAGAAGTAGCAAGCATTTCCGGAATTTAGTCTCCTCCTAACTTCCTGAAACATAAACATATGGTGGAGTTAATAAAAGTTCACGTACTGTGATATGTCAGAACTGGGCATGTTTTATTAAAGTATGCCTCATTACGTGAATAGTTACAAGTATAAAGATTAATTTACAGAACTCAATATGTTTGCAGTTGAAATTTAGTAAGTTTTATAAAATAAGTTATCTGTATTACGTCAACAATTCACCATGGTAATAAATCTGACGATGAGATTAATGGCATGGTTCCTCAGAGGATATTTGAAGACTTCAGATTTCAAAGCCCTCCAAAAATTCCGCTGTGAAAATACGTGTAGTCTACAACCTTCGATGCCAATAACCATAGCTCACAGCGATGAAGGTATATAATAACGGTACGCTATAGATCATGAAGAAATACCACGCTCCTATCGGATGGAGGTCTGGTACGTCAGCCTTCAAGGGTGTAATATTTCAAGACGTGTCAAATCGGGCCATACAATTCAAGATAAAAAGGACAGCAACTTCCAGACACCTAAATTACATCTTATATAAAACGTTATTTTTTTTAAATTAACGAAAAAAATCTGTCGATCAGAGATCTCCTTGAGAAGATGTTAGCCACTACGCCAGTAAATCAATCCCCCGCCATTTATGTTCATTACCATGTTCACAAAAGCCCTCCACTGGACCTTAACCTAGTCCAGTTGAATCCAGTACACACATTTATAGCTTGTATATTCAAGAATAATTTTAAATTAACATCTATCTAACATTTATGCCTATCAAGTAATCTCTTGCATTGAAGTTTTCGCTCTAAAATTGTATAATCATTTCTTATAGAACGCATATCCAAAGAAGTTTGATTTGATAACACTAATAATAATTAGAGATTGACAAAAATGCGAATTTTCTAAAATTGTAATTTTTACGCGCCTGTTACTATTTACAAATTAACAAAATTTAATTTAACAAACACTAAACAACGTAATATATTTCATTCAGAAAAAGCAATTACTGGATAATGAGGGTATTAATATATTGCATAAAAAGAAACACAGCCAGGAGGATAATCTTTCATAACAAGGACTTTTAAGATACGTCGCTGGTAACATTTTCAGGGCGACGATGGAGGCAGCAAGCACCTCTGAAACGTCAGTAAACTTCTACCAGCCCAGAAGACAGCCCATCTTCAGCAGCGTCTATGTTCCCATTCTGTTACTGCATACACATTCTGAAACTGCCGCTGTTTGCTGAAGCATAGTTCAACGTCTTTGATACACTCGTGCAGTTGAAATCAATTGCATGAATAACGTTTGGAGATATGTCGTAGATTCCTCTTTTTGTGTCAGCTGCCCCTATGATATCTACTACACTGTAGAGATACGTTAGATTGGCTGGCTGGAACGATCTCCTTTTGCCAGAAGAACGATCCAACAGACCAACAAACGAAATGGGAAAGGCGAGCTGTAAGAATTGGAAACCAATATCCCTCCAGTTGGATGTGACGCGTAACTTGCTGCAGGATAAAAGAGTTGTCCGAAGTCAAGTTTGTGTCCAGTCTCCTCTGCAATGTTATCGGAAAGCTAGGACAGGCCAGAAGGGGGAGGGGGGGGGGGAGTTGCATTGAATGTATCACAGAATATACTGGACAAGAAAGGAAATAAAGAAGCTATGAATAATGGTCATTTTCATAAAGATCTTATACGCAGCTTAGGTAAGATAAATATTGATAAACATTATAGGCCAGGAACATATATATATTTCTGTATAGTGATAATTTGTACGATAAATAAAGTAAAGAGGCAATTGGATAATTATGTACATAGTTAAATTAATTATTCGGTTTTGTCCGTCTAATCACAATATATTTAAAATTTAAAATTTACAAATAAGATAATTAAACTATCATTTTATGTTCCACATCGAATAATCGATTTACATTTGGAAAATTTTTACAACATGTTTCGGTTTCATCGATCCATCTTCAGGTGTAAAATTATATCAACAAACTTAAAACTCAATTACAATTTCTGTTGTGTAGCTTTTTGGAGATGTTCATATCCAGATTATTTTCACATATTGGAGCGAATTTATTGTTTTGAAGTGAATGCTTTTGATGTTCTACATCGGCCAAAGATGATAGTGTAGACACCTGAAGATGGTTCGATGAAACCGAAACATGTTGTAAAAATGTTCCAAATGTAAATCGATTATTCGATGTGGAACATAAAATGATATTTTAATTATCTTATTTGTAAATTTTAAATTTTAAATATATTGTGATTAGACGGACAAAACCGAATAATTAATTTAATATTTGATTCACAATATGACGCAATTATACTATCTTATATGTACATAGACGAAAAGTTAAAGCAGACAATGACAAATAAGAAATATATGATAATGAAAGAAACAGGAGAAACAAAAAAGCTAAAATAAAGGTATATGATAAGAAAGCGAAAAGAAACTTTGATACTTAAGAAAATACTAAAATGAATTATCTCTGTCGGAGGGGGTAATATTGTACAGCATTCAATAAACTCTGTAAATGTCTTTACGACCCAAACTATTAAATCTCCTTACAGAACTATCATTTTTCACGACAACTAAATATTTTAAATATGCGACGAAAGAAATATTGGTTTTCCGATTTCTTGTACAGCAGCAGTGGCAGTCACAATATCGTATGAACGGAGTTTTCCTTCAAGCACCAGCTTGCCACAACCGTTCAAAACAAAGGTCGATTCCCAATGTCCGTTCAGATTTCTCATCATGAATTATGGCAGGATTTATCGAGAAGCTTGCAAAACTACTGAAATTAAATGTGTTCCATCAGTACTGACAATTGTATCACGGGATTTGGTGACCGCCCTATATGGTACAGGAACGGATGCTGAAAAGAAGGCTGGAGCTGGACCTCAGGAGTAAAGGAAGCAGATGTAAGGAGTGACAACGTACAATGGCGGTCGTTTCAATATTGCAAAAAGGTCGACAATAGAGCCATGTCGCTACAAAGAGACTTTAGGAAAGTTGACAACAAAGAAGATGTAAGCCAGCCTTACATTCCGACGGATAATACTTGCTAGAAAGTCTTCAACTTTAAGTGAATGAGGACAGTGGATGTATTACTTTAATCCTGTAGGAGATTACATTTCCACGTAATCATATTCCAGGATCAGTTTAAAATACGGCCGTTAGTTCGAACGCTCATTCCAATCTTTTCCTTTCATCTCTCAGATTTTTCTACTGACGTATTCAAATGAATCTTTTGTCCTCCAGTACCTGAAATTGCGACAATACGCTAAGCGAGCTGCATGTAATTTAACATCCTGTCTCTCTAAAATATGTTTCAAAATAATTTGCAACCATACAACTGAGTCCAACAAGTCATGATTTGCAGACCAAAATCTGGTATGCATTTACGCGAGCCAACTAGACATTTGAAAACTACAAATAAAATTACTCATCGCCCCGATGATGGAAGCAGCAAGGACCTCTGAAACGCTGATAAACTTCTAACAGACCACACTGTGCTACAACCCAGAAGACAGCCATATTGAGACTTACCGCCGTGAAAACCTCAGATCTGAATTACAAATAAAGTTATTTAAAGGCCAAACATCTCTGAAGCTAAACTTAATTTTCCGAAATGAGACGAATTGCAAGTTTCCAAAAATATATGAATTACCTTCAATGCTTTGGGTGATACGTTGAAGGGGTATTTTTACACGATGTTCAGAATGGTTCCAAAAATCCACATCGAGAGAAATTTCATGAAAATAAAAGCATCAGGAATTTGAAGCTGCCTATTCTAGTTTCATGTTTTATGTACAAAATTTCCATTCGAACGAGCATCACTTCCGGAGATTGTAAAAGCACAATTTGTGCAGAGTTGGAGGACTTCCATTCAACTCCCACTCCGTTTGAAGTTGCTATAAAAATACAATATTGTAAATGCTTTTACATAATCTGTTTTATACCGATTATACCGCCAACATGTGCACGGGAGGATGGGATTTATTAAATAACGCAAAATAATTATTAAACGCAAACTGAAAACTTTTTCTGAAATACTGATCAAAGCATTAAGGGAATGAACTAATTGAATAGTAAGAGTACTTAATGCGACCTACACAAAAGTTGAACTGACATTTAATTTTAAATGAAGGCCCATGCTTTGTTAAAGTAACAGAAAAGTAACAATATCTATATTATTTAAATCTTGTCCGTCTAATCACAATAAATTCTTATTAAATATTAAAATAATTAACATTTAAAATATTTAAAATATTAAATGATGTTCTTTACCGAAATATTCGATTTACATTAGACCATCATTTTTTCACGACATGTTTCAGTTCCTAAAAGAACTATCTTCAGGTGTATATAATTATAAATAATATATATTTATTATATCACAATTTGACGCAACTTTACCATCTCATAACAATATCTATAAAATCAGTTATACGATGCAAGAGCGTTATAACAATTAGAGATAGGATCACGCTAACAATAAGGAAAATTATTTACCTACGATTCATTAAAACTACATTTACGCCAGTTTTCCACCAAACCATTTTTTTTCCACATGAGGACGTAACAAGTCACTTGATCTGATAATTTGATTTCTTATGATGAACATGATAAAAAAATAAAATAAAATTAAATAAACCCAAAGTACAATGACACCAACATTTTTCGGTGCATCGCAATTCTTCGGGGAATCTTGACAATCTAAGAATAAATAAATCATTAAGATGAGAGTCTTCTGGGTTGTTGCACCGTGTATTCTAAAAGAAGTTTACCGACGTTTCATAGTTGCTTGCTGCCTCTATCATCAGGGCGATAGCGCAATATCCCAGAAGACAGCCATCTTCATATACTCGTCGTGAGAACCAGAATTCTCGATATACAAACATGAATCGATAAGCACGTGAAACACAGTTAATACATAATCACACACAAGGATTGATAATTCCTTTTCGCTATCATTTTAAATATAATATTTCAGAACTTGGTGATATGATGCGCACAATTATGAACTGTTTCCTTCTTAGATCTTCATCGTTCCTGATCCATCGTTATGTTCCTTCACTTAGTACTTCATTACTGTCCTCAATACCGAATACGGTTAGTACTTGAGGCAACGCAGATACGAAGGCTTTAAACGCATCATCGTTACCACAATCCCCTCTAAAGCTTGTGAGAATTAATACACTCCTCTGTATCCAAGCTCCCACTTAATAAAACTTTGATTTATGGAACTGGGATCTGGGGTGGATGTGCAGAGAGCAACATAAATCCAGGCTTCGTCTTAAGAGTGTTTCTCAAGTTTTCGTCACGCGTCTTGGTTTCCGAGTTTCCGTATCAGTGATATTTTAACATTACTGTACGGAAGGCAAGTTATTTTCAGCATTTATTACAAGCAGCTGCCGTTGGTGCGGTATTGAGCGTTTCTATTCGTAGTTACTAGGTTCAGTATACTTCAAAGTAGCAGTACAAGACTTCCACATGCCCGTTCAGATGTGAAAAGATGGACCGAAGAATAATAAATTCTAAATTATATCCCCGTGTTCACTTTATACAATCTTTATTAATAACTGATAAGAAACATAAATTGCACACTGAAAAATTTCATCTTCTAATTAAAATTCATCTATTGATATCACAAAGATAATTAGGTATACGAGGTGCGATCGGAAAGTTTCAAGACTGCGCCTATAAAAACCCGTACAATTATCTCAGGTATTAAATTCATCCATCACCCTCAAAGTAGTTCCCCTGGGAGTGAACACAACGATCCCAGCGCCGCTGCCAAGCCTGGAAGCATCACTGGAAATCTTTCTTTGTCAGCCTGTCAAGCACCATCTGCGATTCTGCCTGAATCTCTTCTATCGTCTCAAATCTCCTTCCCTTTAGCTGAATTTTCATCTTTGGGAAGAGGAAGAAGTCACACGGAGCTTAGAAAGGAAGTTGGGGTCGGTTCTTGCAAGATCTTTGAGCTCCTGACAAACGAGAAGTCGATTCTGCTTCTGGTCCTCAGACAGGATGCGTCGCATGTGGAGTTCTTCCTTTAGAATCAGCTGACAGGTCCCATAGCCTATCCCAACAATGTCGCACAAGTCGTTGATGGTACAACGTCGATCTTCGTGAATGGCCTGCCGAATCTTTGTAACATTTTCGGGCGTTGTGCTCGAAGATGGTCGTCCAGAACGCTCGTCATCATCGACAGAGGTTCGGCCATTTTTAAAACGTGAATGCCACACAAAAGTTTGTGCACGACCCATTGCGGGCTCCCCAAATGCTTGCTTTAGCATTTCATAGGTTTCCGTAGCCGTTTTGGCGAGTCTTTGGCAAAATTTGATGCACACGCCATTCCGAAATCGCAGGAGGGTCGGTGTAATGCACTACCAAAACGCCCGTAACTAAGAAACAAATGCTAATTCGATTATGCCGGCTGGCACACTGATTCACTATGAATGTAGGCCGCACCCCCTAAAGGCAGAAGCTCGTACTACATCCGGTTCGCCCTCTATTGACACAGTCTTGAAACTTTCCGATCGCATCTCGTATACAGCGTTAATGAGTAATGAATTACAGATGATGTCGAAGTGGGTGATCGTGACCTAATTTAAGGAAATATCCGGGCGTGTGCCTGGAGGGAGGTAAACCACGATAATACCTCAGCCAGGACAATCGATCTCTGGGCTGGGACATGAACTTGGGACCTCTGTAATATGAAGGAGTGCTAACCACTGGAGACGGATGTCTGGTGGAAACACGTCAAGTCAGCATCTGCACTGGGGCATCCTTCATCCCCTCATATGGGCTAATGCACAGCCTTCTATTTTTTCCGATGAATAAAGACAGGTTTAAGCTTACTAATGTAACTGGCTGGAATCATCACATTTTTCCGGACGTTCCGCGCGTAGCTTTGTTTTTTCACACCACGGATACATACAAAGCCGGGGACTAAAGTTTCAGATTTATCCGACTCAGTCTACAAGCTTACAGCAATAATTTGAAAAATATACTGAGTAAATATGGCGCGCTCGTACAAGCAAAGAGAAATAAATGGAAGCGGGGAAATTGGTCAATGCTGGCTCCTACTCTCAAACGCAGTTCCATCCATACGTGAACACTAAATAAGTTATCCTTTTAGCTCCGGTGTACTGTACGCGAACAGGATTAACGAACACTAAAAATAACACCCCCAGGAGACTGAAGGGCCCACAGCGTGTATTATAGTTCACCCCAAGGGCAAAATAAAGTATCTTTCCGTGTGATTTAGAATGTTCACACTTCCAACACATAAGGCTTTAACAAATATTACATTGCTTTTACAGAGATGAGTAACAAATGTTTATTCGTCACAATAAAATAATCCTGACCACTGGTAGAATTAATCTTCAGAAGCTATAGACATGAACGCAATTTTACAGGAGAATTTTACCTGTATCACTGGATTGGTATGAAAATATCCAAAATATATTAAAACAGGCCACGACAGCTTTATTCCACATCGCTTTCAACTCATCATTCAGAAATCATCCTACCATTCGAAAACACGACCGTATTCGTTGAAAAAGTCGCTAACAATCTAAGAATAAATAAATCATTAAGATGAGAGTCTTCTGGGTTGTTGTACCGTGTATTCTAAAAGAAATTTACCGACGTTTCATAGGTGCTTGCTGCCTCCATCATCAGGGCGATAGCGCAATATCCCAGAAGACAGCCATCTTGATATACTCGTCGTGAGAACCAGAATTCTCGATATACAAACATGAATCGATACATAATCACACACAAGGATTGATAATTCCTTTTCGCTATCATTCTAAATATGAACAGAGACAGAGAGCACAGTGGAAAGCAATGTACGAGGCTGGTCTACAAAGTAAGTTTCCCTGGGGCCGTTTACAGAAACAAAACACAATTTCATGGAAATATTTATTGCAACAGATACAGCAAGTGTCCAGCTATTTTTCAACATATTCGCCACCGGAATTGAGACATTTGTCATACCGTGGGACCAACTTTTGAATACCTGTGTCGTAGAAGTCTGCCGCCTGGGATTGGAACCACTGTGTGACAACCATCTCCGCCTCTCTGTCATTCTCAAAACGCTGACGCTGACCGGACAGGAATCTCTTGAGGTGTAGGAAAAGATGGAAATCACTGGGAGCGAGGTCCGGGCTGTAGGGTGAATGATTAAACACCTCCCAGCTGAACTCCTGCAGGAGACTTGCTGTCCGTCGAGCCGTGTGCGGCCTAGCGTTATCACTGACCGCACTTCACAGTCGGCGGGAGCTGGAATAAGAACCTCCATCTTCAACAGCTGCAACGATGCTACTGTGAGAACGCGGGAAGTACCGTTAGTGCATGCGCCATGCTACGTCATTGCTCTATCACGTACGCACAGTCGCTTCGCGCAATATAAGGTTTGCTAGCTGTGGGACTAGTGGGAAACTTACTTTTGGGACGCGCCTCGTAGCTTTGAGGTTTGGTTTGAAGGGAAATCAAATGCGAATGAGAAATAAACTCTTAACGGCATGAAGCCTTTACAAATTCACGGCGGAAAGGAACAAATGAATGATTTTATATCTGCTACCTATGTTTTCTCTGATTACTACCATGGAGAATAACAGTAGGGCCTACGCGAGTAAAACAAAAGTCTCCACTTTCACAAATGCTCGATTACAGGAAAATGCGTTTGAAAGATATAGTTTAAAACAGTGCTGAGTACCTAACATCTATTTAAACCTTCAGTATGTTCGTTTTATTTGTAAAATAACGTTTGACCTCTGAAGAGAGATGTGGTGCTGAGCTGAATGAGGTTTGTTTGATGTCTGGAAGCCTTAGAAATAACACATTATTCGCTGGAAACTAGTCAGAAGTTTTGCGTCATTGTAGACTGTCACGTGGTTTAAAATAACGTTTCCAGGCTTTCATATTGAGCATGAAAGCAAACAATACGCTGTCTCGCCGAGATTTTAATATGCCCGTGTTACAAATTATGGATGTAGAATGTGTTAACTGAAATTAAGGGAAAGTCGTAATTGGTATTTTGTGGATTCTCATACGTAAATAAGTAGCTCTACAATCAGGTTTATTACATGAACTAAACTTGAAACAAACTGTAATTCAGTTCGAAACATGCAAACCTGTCTACTGTATCCGAATTTATTATCAACGGAGTTCGCCATATTTGTAATTTCACGGTGTTCTCTCTACAGACAAAGAGGTGTGCAACAAACAAGCCAGTTCCATTCTTACGTTCTCCAGTACAATCATGGATTACGAACCTAGACTCCAGTAAGATTTGCTGGCCGTGCAAAATTATGTCTTTCAAAATTATTTATCGGTAATGTTATTTATTGGTTTCGTTCTGTAGGTGGACACAGATAAATAAAACCTGTACAAAGTTTGTTATTATGACCTTGGGATCGAATCCCGCCCAGGGTATGGAAGTAAGATATGGAAAATGAGTCCTGGGAATTCTACCCCATAGCTAATTGTTTTATGTTGAAATTCATGAGTCATAAACATTCACTACTTTCTAACTTATTAGCTATAGGTAAATTTACAGAAACTTAAATTATGAAGTAAATTACTACAAGTAGTTTCATTTAATCAGACAAACAAACAACAATTTTAAATTTTTTAAGTACGTAATACATATAACCATCTGGTAGCATTCTTTTGAATAAATACTGCCAGAGATAAATGAGGCACGTAGCACGCATGGTAGCGACAATTTTTTATATTCTAGTAAAGGGATGAGACCACTTGGAAAAGCCACGTGCAAATGGAATGATATTATTAAAATGTATCTTAAAAATAGAGTGCGAGTTGTGGTCTGGATTCATCTGGCAGAGGACAAGATCCAGTGCAGGCAGACATACATTTCGATTCCTCGAAGGATATCGATGCAACATACTGCCTTGTGCGTTAAGAAGCGTGATGCTGTGGGAACAGATTAAGCGAAACAATTTATGTACCATGGCATTTTTACATATAACCTCATGAGGCATGATTTGGGATTACTTAATGGACACGACTTTTAAATTTACTAAGAGATTTCGAAAGACACATCTGAGCTCACCAACTTAGTCAAACGGGAGCAATTTGAGCTTACCACGAAATTCAGAGAATCAGATTCTAAAAGACAGACGACTTCAAGAGTCTCTATTTGCTTTGCCACGAGGTATTAAATGGTGATTTTTACTCCACGTGTACGCCCTCACATGCACATCGCGGTAAGCGGCGTTCCAAATGCTATTGTGTTCTTACAGATGCTTGAAAAAGAGGATTTCTCATTTACAACGAATTTATCTGGAGATCACACACACACACACACACAAGTACAGACGCACCTCTAAATGCACTGTGTTCCCACACTCTACTGCTCGCACGAGCTGTATATTCTACCGACAGCAACGTCTACTGGACAGGCAAGGGAGTTGCGCGTACGGTCACGTTCATAGCTGCACTTCGCGTAACGTAATATAACACATCCCGGAGACGTAGGCAGAAAAACATTTTCAGAGAGGACTTGAAGATGGAAGCAGTATTTTCCTCCGGAACAGCATCTAACTACAGGTTTACGCACCGTTATTACAAGAAGACTGACGGCTATCCTGACTCTAACTTCGTTTCTTTAGATGGACAGTAATCTTTACAAAGACCACAATATCCTCCATCTGAACGTTCACCTTATCAGTATTTTATGCTTATCGTTCCAAACTCCTCAGACGCTATAAAGCTCTGTAGATAAAACAGTGTCATTGAATAATTCAATACTATATCATCAACCAAAGTTATTAATCTAATAGTCTCGAGATGTCTAAAATTCAAGAAGTCCCCATAATCTCATTCCATCATGCATATTAACATCGAATATAAGGTCTCTGAATTCTACTGGACAAACGTATGTCACGTGATAGAGGTAATATTGAAATGTATCTTAAAAATGGCTTGACGGTTTGGACTGTACTGGTACAAGATTGGGTCTGGTGGCGGGTTCGTAAACACGGTAATAAACCTTCCGGTATCATAAAGGCCAACCACGTAACTAGTAGATTCACAAGAAAGATTCAGCCCTGGTACTTCGTTATGCGTGCGAGTTATAACATTACAGTTACGTTATTCTAATTACAAAAGTGAATCGAATGAAGTTACTGCTACTGTAGGATGTCCGTCACAGGGCAATAAAGTAGTGGCAACAGGGCAACAGTACGTCTTTAATCATATACAACCCCCCCCCCCCCCCAGAAAGTTGTAACATGTTCTTGAAACGCAGTATTTCATCCAAAGTAATGTTCAATATTACTCGAAACAGGGTTATACTAGAGAGAGAGAAATCTGGATATGAAAAGTTTATTTAATTTATATTCAGTTACTACTATTAAGCGTGAACAAATCAAGGAGGGCGAGATTGGCGGGACATGTAGCACGTCAGTTTCATCACGATAACCTTTAGTAAAAGACGGAAAAAAGTTTCTTGAATGTTCTGTAATACACGCTTTTGAAAGCGTGTGCTGTTAAGTGTATTTAAACATTACAAAGCTTGCTAATGGCAAACATTATTGTGTATATGCTGAAATTGTACTAAAATTGGTTGACAAAATTAGGAGAGAGTTAAATCGAAAATAACTGAACATGTGACGAAAATGCAAAAACACAGAAAACAAAAGAGAAACCAGCAATTCTAGTTCGCCTTTTTTAATTCAGGACACTGTTACACTAAACTAAAACGGTCTCGATGTATACCGGAAGAGGATGGTAAGGGCGATAAGAAAATGGTCCGGTGGGAAAATTGAAGAAACCGGTTAGCAGGGAGCGGAAGTGCGCAGAGGGCGAAGCATCTAACGAAGGGCTTTCAAAAGCTTTGGACGGAAAATTACGACAGAAATAAATTTTTCTTTTAAATTAGTAGGAAAGGAAAAAGAGTTATATTTGGTACTAAAGGAAAGTAACACACGAGTAAGTAGAAAGGCAGGGATCAGAACAGAGAACGAGGAGAAAGGAGAAGAAATGAAAGATGTATGTGAAATAAAGAGGGAAATAGAGAAACGTATATGAGAAAGGGGTAAGGAAAAGATTTATTTTGAAGGGTAAAGAAAAGTTCAAGAAAAGTAATTAGGTCTAAGAGAAGACGAAGCATGCAGAAACAGAAATTATCTTTGTTGTAAAACCTACATTTACATTCGCTCCTGCACTAAAAATTGCAGTAATCGTAGCCTGCTCGGTGTTAACACACATTAACATATTCACAGTCATCGCCATGGTTCACAGGAAGACCTGAGGCTCAGACCGGACCAACATTAATTCCGTAGAAGCAGTTATGATGCCCGAGCCAACGAGAAACATCAGAAGTATCATTTAACAACGGTAGTTCACTCCGTGGCCGAAGTCATTAATGTCGCATTTGACAATCGAACTAAATACGTTAACAGACAGGACAAATAACTGAAGTTTTTTAAGTTCAGCTTCCAACTCCTACAGTCATAATCAGAATCATAAATTATGCTCAACAACATATACATTTTTTTTATTAGATATGCGTTTTGAAACTGCTTCAAACGTTTTGTAGAATGGAACCCATATATACACCCCCCCAATATATCTTATTTAAAATATATTTATTTATAAATTATTAAGATATAGTCGCGGTGTATTTTTTATTAAAAGTTTCTGTGTCTGTTCTTGTTTTATTTTGTAATAAATATTCTCTAAACTTACCTACAACCAAAATCTGATTAATTTATTAAAATAAACTCTTACCGTAGCAAACGTAAATAGTTCTGAAAATCAGGCATTCTGATGAACAGTTGGTGAGGGGGAGTGAACTATGCATAATCGATTTGAAAACTCGCAGTCCGGTTTTTGTTGAAGTTGATTGAAGCGAGAACCTTCAGAGATTCCAGGGAGAGAGAGAGAGGGCAAATGAAATACAAGACGATACTAACTGATGTGGAAGGAAACGGAAAAGAGGAATAACTGAAAGAAGGGAGAATGAGAGACGGAAGAAAGTAGACGCATGTCAGTGATTGATTAATTTACTGGAAACTTGGTTCACACAAGAACTCCCCCACCATTCCGTAATGACGTCATTTCTTCTCAATCCCTCAGCGATATTTCTCTCCCCTAACATTAATCTGAAATACACACATAGCCATAAACCGATTTGGAAATACATGATCGTACATTAAGAGACACGCGCTCAGATTAAGCCACACGTCAGACACCTATATCAGACAGAAGATAAGGAAGGCGGCATAAAAACTTCCAAGGGACGTCTTCTTCTTTAAAGCATTTATCTGATGCTACTGATAAACGCTGGTTTCTACCTACCAGTCCACTGGCGTCACATGGCAGATAAACATCGACATTTTCACTGACGCCAGAATCTCAAACCTCACACATTTTACGCTATTTTCATTATCGACGAACAAAATAATTGCGTTTTGTTACGCACTACTGACACAAATCTCCCGACTTCAGATTTGCGTTCGTCTTGTACAAGTTCGGAGTTTGACAAGGGCAGATCTACAAAGAGGCTTTCAAAGAATTCTCCACCTTCTACAAATCCTTGCAGACGCGTGATTCAGGCTTTGAGAGACCGACGACACAGCGTCGTACTCCACGACGAGGTGTGTTTCGTACAGCCTGCCCTACCATTCGCGATTCTCATTAGCAATATGAAAGAGCGCTACTGAAATAAATAAAGAGTGGAAGGGAGAGAGGGAGGAAACCCTTCCATTGAAGCACCTTAGAGGAAAAGTGAGGCACCTCCCTTTAGAATCAAATTATTACGTGAAATTCCCTGCAGAAAACAGCAAACATATGAGATGATATTTATTTATTTAGTGTTCTGTCTGACGACAGGTCCATATGAACAGGATCCTTCCATCCTTTTCTCCGACTGGGACCTGTTCATATACGTTCTTGGCAGATGATCCAGAAGTGGTTTGCCATTGCCTTCTTCTGTGTGTGAATGGAGTAATTGTTGGGATGCCACGGAGAAACCGGGGAAGCCCCCGGAGGAAACCTCCGTGTTGCCTAGACCACGGCCTTGCCCAACACAAGTTATAAATTCGGGCACCGCCGAGAATCGAACCCGAGACCCCAGGATTACAAGGCCAGCGTTCTAACCGCTAGACCAAGATACAGATGTAACTTTAAAATTAAAAACAAACATTACTATCAAACACTCCCTTCGGATCTAAGTCCTCCATCAGAAGCAAAGAGTCACTTGGCTGCTAAAGAATTTCCCACCATTTAGGAAACTCGAAGGTTCATAACCGTCTTCGTAAGAGTCTACAGTGGACCCTACCATAAGCTAAATAAATCCTGTCCACATCTTCGAGTCCTGTTTATGTAAGATCCATTTTAATATCATCCTTCCTTCGACACAAAAGTATTCCGAATGGTTTCTTCACTTCAGACTTTGCAAGTAAAGTTTTTTTTTTAATTTCAAGTCTCAATGCGTGCTACATGCCCGTATGTCTCATCACCCTTCATTTTATTCCCTAATAATATTTTGTAAAAATTACAAATCATGAAGTTCCTCATCTCATCATCATGCAATTTCCTGTGTAGTTAAAAAACATTCCGTCAACGAAAATCCTTTTGTATCTCACCTGACAAGTAAGCCTAATCGATTCCTGATGCATCTTTGTCTAACTTTCGATGATATTCTATAAGCCTATTCCGACTGAGTAATGTTTGAAAGTGTTCATATTAATCATCGGACTGAAAGATAAGAGACAAGGATTTTGAAATCGCTCACTACCCCAATGGCGGCTGAGAAGCTTCGTCACGAAAATGTGCTTGTGGTGATTACCAAGGCGCCACACAAACAAACGACCTGAAACCGGGAAGACGGGTCCGAAATTCCACAGAGTAGCTCATGCAAAACAACACGACGATGCCATATTCACGTCACAGTTGCACAACCGCTTTTCTGAAACTAGAACAGGCTTCCGGTGCAATGGGATACTCTAAGAACGGTTTTTAACTTTCAATGATGACGAGGTCTTTGTTACAAAAGGCGAGATTACATAACTGACCCTGTAACATAGTCAATACAAATTTTACAAGTCCATTGCACATACGAGTTGCGATCGAAAGGTTTCCAGACTGCGCGTATAAAAACCCGTACACTTATCTCAGGTATTAAATTCATCCATCACCCTCGAAGTAGTTCCCCTTGGAGGGAACACAACAATCCCAGCGCCGCTGCCAAGCCTGGAAGCATCCCTGGAAATCTTTCTTTGTCAGCCTGTCAAGCACCATCTGCGATTCTGCCTGAATCTCTTCTATCGTCTCAAATCTCCTTCCCTTAAGCTGAATTTTCATCTTTGGGAAGAGGAAGAAGTCACACGGAGCTTAGAAAGGAAGTTGGGGTCGGTTCTTGCAAGATCTTTGAGCTCCTGACAAACGAGAAGTCGATTCTGCTTCTGGTCTTCAGACAGGAGCCTTGGCACAAACTTGGCTGCGATGAGTCGCATGTGGAGTTCTTCCTTTAGAATCAGCTGACAGGTCCCATAGCCTATCCCAACAATGTCGCACAAGTCGTTGATGGTACGACGTCGATCTTCGTGAATGGCCTGCCGAATCTTCGTAACATTCGTAAGTTCCTTTGTACGACTTATGATGTCGGTGGGATATGCAGACGCGGTTAACGTGCTCTGTTAATCGCTGCCAATGGCAAGGATGAAGCCGTTTCTAAAAGTAAAGTGCACAAAGAGAGATTAACGGTGACCGTGAACTTCGAGCACCGAGGGTAAAGACGATATAAGGTGGAATGTCAATGTTGGTGTTCCTGTAACGTCTTGTGCATTTGTAGGCGGATACCAATGTTTCGAGGCAGATACCCTGAAGATATAGGCAGTATTTTCCTCCAAAACTTTGGTACCTACCTTGAAGTCCACACGGTCTTTCAACCCAGAAGACCAACATAAACAATGCTATTACGAAGCTGGATCAAACAGTGTCATAATGAGGATTAACATGAAGAAGGCAGAGGCAATCATGATGATATGACGCTGAGAATATGAAGCTAAAACTTGGACATCTAACTTGTAAAACGGACAAATTACTGCTTCACGAGACCTTTCCAGATTAATATACCTTACGGTTGAACATTGGTAACTTCTATAACCCCTACGAGGTCAACTCCTGATTGCCATTCTTTAAATGACCGATTGATAAGTTTAAAGAACGGATTGTTGCTGGCAGCACTGTCTGTTTCCAGGCCGCAGTTAAACTTCCGCTACACACTTGCTCCAGAATCCCGAAGAGGGATGGAGAAAGGCCATTTATCTTCATTACGTCCATTTCCAAGCCTCAAAGCCCAATCCATACTCACCCTTATTTCAACCCCGTTGAATATCATCCCTTTATTCTAACAACCTCCATCAGCGAGCCTATTTGACTACGTAGCCATTCGATCGACCCAGTACACATGCACTTTGCCAGTTTCTGAAATTACCTTCAGTTCATGTTCTCGTGCTTGTTATTTTAATACGTCTATGGTAAGACAGGCGGATGCAGAGATATTAGTGGACTTGGAGATTAAATTCCGATGCGAGAACTTAATTTTCATTTAAACCTAACTAGGTAATTTCGTTAAGGGATTTTTTTTAAATAATACTGTTTTATCATTTACCAGCTGGTGCCAGAGTGTGACCACTTTTTGTATTAAAAAGCTGACATTCTTCGACTCAAAGTTCTTAGATATTGTACTCTGTTATGTTACTCCCAAAAACAGCGGAGACGGTTTATAAATGTGCCCTGCTCTCAAAAATTGCAATTCTATATGACGTATTCTTGAATTTATTACTGCAGATAATCTAACTTCAAATAATAAATATGAAGGTAATTACCAACATTAAAAAAATGAAGAGATGAAGGCGCGACGAACGACGAGTGGAAATGTAACAAAAATTGGTTCAGAATTTATTACAGAGAAATACACCGAAGCAAAGACATATTGAAAATCACCAACGAACAGATACACACACTCGGAGGTAAGTGTGTTGTAAACCAGACTTCACTGTGTTACACAACAGTCAGTTTCGTGCATTTGCTTCAGCCATCCTGAAATATTTAAATGAGTGCGGATCCTGAGAAAAACGTTAACATTATGTAATATTCAGTACAGCTGGGAGTTTTCGTGTGTTATTTTGTAGTAACATCACGTGTTTCACGTTTCTTTTTTGCGCCATAAACTGCTTTACATTTACGTTTAAGAGTACTTAAGGCAACAATTACAATGCTGATGTTATGTGTGAGAAACAAAAAGATGTAATAAGACAGCGAGAAAGGAGGAAAAGAATGAGGAAGAATGAGATGAAAGTCAGAAAGGGATAAAGGAAACGAATAAATATGGCAAGGAATTAAAATATGAAACAAACCATTCCCGGCTGAATTTCAACCGGCCTCTTCGACCAGAAATTTTAAAGGAGCGTCGTGAAATGCACCCACAACGCATTCTGATATCCTAAGAACACATTTCTCATCAGAGTATCGTCGTGAACTTGAGTTATAATGCTGTTCCCCATAAACCTTAAAGCGTTTAAGAAACATCTTATTTTTTTTAATTTATAAAGATGCAGACTGAATTCATGTGTCCATTGACGTGCTTTTGTTACCACGGTAATGAATCGCAGGATAAAATAAATTTCACAAGATTTTCGGACTAGCTGAGCGACTATTTATTTATCTAAAAGTACTCTGTTCCATGTACTTGGTTAGTTTCTCGCTTCACACCTGATGATAGAGGTAGTGTGGTCCTCTGAAACGTCGGCAGAAAGCCAACTTTTGTACGGTAACAGCATCCAAAATCACGCTCAAAATGAAGCATTTCTCTCATTCGAATCTAGTTCCTTCACTAGACATAGATTAGTCCTAATGTTATTAACAAGGAAATTATGTATGCACTTTGAAGTAATTTCTTTAAGAAAACAAATAACCACGTGATACAAGGATATGAAGAGAGGGGGACAAAGAAAATTTCCAAATTCAAAAGAAAGAAAGTCCTTGAGATTCGTGCAGCTTCACACTCCAGTATCATAAACAGAGGGGTTGAATTTCTTCATCAATCTCCTATCGCCTTCTTTTGTTCCCCACTTTTCTGTCCCATTATCGTCGTTAAGGACAGATTCTTCTATTACTACCTTCCTCCATCTTAATACGCCATAGTAATTACATCCGTTGTATTAAAAGTATGTTTGGTACAAAGAGAAAACACTACAGCTGCTTTAACAGAGCTCGGAAAGGAACGCCTCGAAAATTTGTTTTGAAATTAGAAGGGTGGCAGAGATGAGAGGGGGACATAATGGTAAGATGGGAGGGTAATATCGTGACGAAGGCAATGAAGTCGACAGTTGTCTCGCTCCACCCTTCATGTAGCAACAAAACATCCCCTTAAGCTGCTGCTGTTAAAAGACAATGACGAAATGTCTACACAAAACAGGGTAACATTTCTCACAGCAGAGGATGTTTACAGCGCGGTCGAAACACCCCCAGAAGCTCCTCTTTCAGCAATACAGTTACAGTGTGAAAGAATTTGAGAAAATGTGTCAAAACCGCGTTAATATTATGAAACAAGATCGCCGGATTCACTGTACGGAGACCCGGGTTCGCTCTGACGTCAGTTCTTGTGGGATCCGTGGCATTGGAACTTTCTCAGTATTTTGACTTTACCTTGCCAACATCAATCATTCCACCGCTGCTCCATACTCACTCATATATCTGTTGATAAACAATCGGTCAGTTACAGGCCAAGTTATAAAGAAACAGTTTCAGACATCACGAGAATACGGATGTGAAGGTGACGGAAATAATTAATTATCGAACTGGAAGTTTACAACGACCAATTCAAAAGTATTCAGAAGATACTCCTGCTAAACATTTCACTGTGGAGTAAGAAAAGATGCCCATTCTGAGAACGGCAAACATCTTAAGGAGGATGTTAATTTATGTAGTAACGTTATGAATGCAAAGTTTATTTTCCAGGAGCTACTACGTAATTAGCCTCGGGGACAAGACCTTGTCTGATAGATCCCCTTTAATATAATATGAATAAAATATATACGAGCAATCTTACTTCGGAAAAGGTTCGCTCTAAACTTATCAACCTCAAGCGATGAAGAAATAGAAATATATAATTTATTGTATAATTTACTTTAAATACATTACCCCCATCTCTTCCATGGGAACTGAAGGTCTCAAAATTCCTGTAGCTTTAGCAGCTTCGTTCAAAATTACACTTATATTTTGCGGTAAATTTCAGATTTATTGGCCATTCCACTACACGTACTTAGTAACACCACTTATGGGGTGATTGATTAATAAGGAATGTCGCTACCCATATTGATTATTAGAGTTTGTACGACATAGTAAAAAAGAGCTGAAAGACACGAGAACACCAAAACCTTGCGAGATACGAAAAATGAAGTCTTTGTAAGAGTTACGTATGTTGGCAGTTTGATAGAACAATTTTATTACGAGCAACAGGTTCCAGGAGTGTGTGTGGTGTGTATGTGTGTCAAACTGAAAAGACCGGCGATGTCTCGAAACTTTCTGAACACCAGTCTCACTTAAGAAATGACCAGTTTCAGAACCTGACAGTCGCTGATCAAGAAATTTCATGAATTTAAACAGACCTTAAAATTCACTACCGTGATGGCTAGAAAACGCCGTTGAACCCAGTCACAATCGCATCACCAGACCTTTCAAGATGTGGTTACAGTATCTTTCCAACTATGTCTAGATTTTTCAAGTGGTCTATTTCCTACAGATCTTCTGACTACAACTTTAAAAGCATTTATCTTCGTCCTTGACACATTTAAACCCGAGTGTCACTTAACAAAATACAGACAACAATAATTTAGGAGATAGTATCATGTCTGTCACTAATAATGACGCTTGTAAACAATTTACCGTTGAAATAAAAATCTGTGCACGTATTCATCTGAGCTAACCACGTTGTGTAAAGGTTCGCACTTTTTTTTTTTTTTCCTTTTTAAGGCTTATGGAGACAGTAGCTAACTACGTGCACAAAGTCTAAATGTGTACGTGGATTTACAAAGTTTTCATCCCATTGTATCCTACACGTTAGTTACCCACAGCAAGACACATCCAAAAGCCAGACTCGCCACTTAAGTATCCTTTAGCTCAGTTTTCTGCAGTACTTTAATCCGCAATTAAAAGAAATCCTCAAGCTTCGTGCTTGGTCGGAAAGAGACCAACGGACCTAAAACAGGCTGCCTGTTGGATTGCGGATACTTCATCAACCTTTCAGTTAAGCTCTGCCCTAGACAGATCTAACCACATTAAGTCCCTAAGGCTAGACGAGAGTATAAGTTCACCATGCTTAGCTACTCGCTCCTTGACACAACAGAATTATCTTACCGCAACATGATGACTGAATGATGTCTATATGGTTTACACAGGACTAATCTTCTCACAGAAGTAGCTTCTGGTTAGCTGCCTGTTATTCAAAGTCACAATGACCTGATCAAAAATAAACAGTCAGTCTCCTTTCCTCTCCAGCACAATCGAAACCTATTCGTTAACTTAATAGCAAATTTATAGGTCTGAAAATTATTTATATCGACTCTTAATATAACAGACGACATCCGTCCGACTGGTTAAGTGTGCCGTTCGTGGCATGAGGAAAGAAATTAAGAATAAATTTCTGACGGTTACGTCTCTCATAGCAATAAACATAAAGCTATGGTAGCGCCTCTGGTGAGGTCTGGTAGAGAATGCTTTTCGTGCGAGTCTGAGAAATTTTTTAAAAAAAAATTGAATTTCCGATGCGATTTGCAACTAGCTGTATTACTATTCTCCACAGAAATAACATCCGATCCTGTTAACTATAATGAACCGCATTAGTCAGTATATTTATAACATCAAAGCTCACCAAAGGAAATAATCTTGAGACAATTCCATTAACTTCCCATTCTCACAACAATTTTCCCTATAATTTAACTCATATTATTCTCCTAAATCATAGGCGTTCCAAGTAGCAGGTTTTAAAAAGATTTCCTCATCAAAATTCTGTATAAATTTCTTGTCGCCTCATCCTTTCAACATATCCTGTCGTTAGTAACATTCTGTATTTCACTATCCTAACAACAGTAAGCTTATCTTGCTTATCATCTACAAACGATCTCAAATCTAGATGGAATCTTACAAATTTTAAAACCGAATAGACAACAATTGTAGAAGGCATTCCGGTATTATGTCTTTAAAGTCGTTTTTATCAGTTGGAAATATTTTGAAACATTCTCATGGTATAACTCGCATGAATCATTATCTTAAATTACCACGGAATATGGATGAGCCGGGATAGCTCAGTCAGTATAGTGACTAGCTACGGGCTGGACGACCGGGGTTCGATCCCCGATGGGGGCAGAGGATTTTTCCTCTAGCCTCTGCGTCCAGACCGGCTCTGGGGCCCACCCAGCCTTCTCTACAATGGGTACCGGAGTCCTTTCCCGGGGGTAAAGCCGGCCGGGGCGTGATGCTGACCACTCACCCCCATCTAGTGCCGGGGTCAAGGAAGAGAGGAGCTATACCTCCTCTCACCCCAAACGCCTACATGGCGTATAGTGGGACAAACTTTACTTTACTTTACCACGGAATATGAAATACATCTTATTTCTTTGATTATTTAAGACGTCCTCCATTACTGAGGCTCCCAGATTTTAGAAACTGTAAAATGCGAAAAAGGTTCCTCTTAAAATCGAGTATATTCGGTGTACAGTTTACGCAATTCTAACGCAAAGCCATACTGCAACGCGCATTCACAGTGTTCGTAAATAGTAGCACAGATTATTACTCTCCACGGTCTATACAAAAGATAGCAACGAAGTGGAAGCTGACTGCCATTTCTCTTTTGTTGATCCCTTGCAGCTATTGATAAATCGCTGTGTGTTCAGTAGAAATCTTTGTTTCTTCAAAAGCTTTTCTAAAGTTACATCTAGAAAAAAAAAACAATATAAAATCTCCATCGTTTGTTTTCCCTTTGCTTTTGACATTTCTACTCACTCCTCTCTGCTTTTAAAAGAGATCGAAAGAACACAGGGTGGATACAATGGAGTGATACTAACTTACATAGAAAACAACCAACAATTCTGTAATTTTATATCTTCTATCGATCTCGAATAACTTCGACATTGTTAATAATGCCTGGGTTCATATCAAACCCATAACGACAACTGCGAGACATAGGATGTACGATACTGTTATATAAGGGGCCTTGGTTACTGTGTGTTGTATTGCAGTGAATTCGTATAGGTAAGAAGCCTTGTGATGCACACATCTCTCGTCCAAGATGTCGTACTAATGTCTTAATTAATAAATTAATCAAAAAGCACGCTAAATTTTCTCACAATTCTTTCCTGGACATACGTTAAGTATGGCCAAACATAGCAATGCCTCCTTTGCTGTTAAAACATGAGAGACTTCAAAAAACTGTTGTCAGTGACACACAGCAAACTGCGTCTATATTCCCTCTTTCTACATCAAAAATAATGAGCCGGGATAGCTCAGTCAGTATAGTGACTAGCTACGGGCTGGACGACCGGGGTTCGATCCCCGACGGGGGCAGAGGATTTTTCCTCTAGCCTCTGCGTCCAGACCGGCTCTGGGGCCCACCCAGCCTCCTCTACAATGGGTACCGGAGTCCTTTCCCGGGGGTAAAGCCGGCCGGGGCGTGATGCTGACCACTCACCCCCATCTAGTGCCGAGGTCAAGGAAGAGAGGAGCTATACCTCCACTCACCCCAAGCGCCTACATGGCGTATAGTGGGACAAACTTTACTTTACATCAAAAATAAGTATTTTTCACTCAACTCCCGAAGAATCACACACCTTCCTCGCTTACCATGAAATGCGAATCCCAAGCTAAGACGCAGGTGTATGTATATTTTGGCCCGTCTAATGGCAGTCCTGTTTAGCGTATTAAAGAGAAGCATGACCCTTTACACACAATGTTTCCACCGCACCAATCTTCCGCCAAGATTTCTCTCTCTCTCTTTTTCGACGTCGTTTGGAAGAAAAAGAAGAAGACGGACGGTATAAAGAAGTGTTGGACGAGGTTGGAAGAGAGTAGTGACGCTGTAAACGGATTGTGGAGAGGTGAAATTTCTCCCGGGGTTTAGCGGGTGATGGAGCATGGGTCCCGAAGGACAAGGGAAACGGACGGAATAGGGCACACGAGGTGGGGTCTTGTAAGCGAGGAAACACTCAACTGGGAACGATACGTAAAGAGGAGGGTGGGGGGGAGCATGCTACTGGCTATTTTATCCAGAGCTGTGTTGTGTTGTTTTGTAAGAAACAAGAAACAGTCCGCTGAGATGTGGACTTAAAACAGTACAGATGAAATGGTTGCAACGGAAGATATGATAACACGTAAAGAAAACTTGTTCATTATATGATTTATCAGTGTTTTACAACCACGTGTGATGGAATGAATTAATATGAGCTCAAAAGAGCAAACGAAATTAAACTTAAGTTCTCGTTCTTAATGCACTAATCGTCCGTTAGTTAACTATTAATAACGCCCAGATTCTAGCGTAAATAACGGCGAAGATTGTTACACGACGTATTAAGTGACGTATTCCCAGCGATGCCTATTGTAACTACTCTACTCTCCTACAAAATTCTGTAACAAGAGTCTATATTACCCATAGTCATCGAGCATCTGACGTAATTTGGGTGGAAAAAGTCTTTTACTATCTGACTAACTCCACTAGACAGAGTCCCCTACGCAATTATTTCGTTATTTATTTATTACATATTTACTTATATACTTCCGTATTTCTTCATCCATTTTCATTCATGTATTCATTGATCAATCCATCAATTTATTTGTGTTCTATTTAACTATGCTGTCAGCAGCTAAGACTATATAGCGTCTAATGAAAGTACGATTAATGAATAATAGGGCGATGATCGCCCTGATGATGGAGGCAGCAAGGGCCTCTTAAACGTTGGTAAACTTTTACCAGAGTACACGGCGTAACAACCCTGAAGACAGCCATCTTCATGGTTGACGATTTTTACACTGATAATCATATGCAATCCAAAAATACGCTTTATGGACAACACGCGGAGTTATTAAATGTAAAAGCAGATTCTTCATATAAATACCAATACGCGTTAAAGGGTTGAAAGGAGCACGTTCAGGTCGAGAAACTACATTTATTGATGGCCTAATCAGAAGAAGAATAAAACAAAATACATAATGTGGGTCTCATTAAGACTGAAAATTCTATTTTAAACTTTTTTGGCTATAGTAAATATTCAACAAAATATAATAAAACACTGTTTTTAACTCTGCTGAATGACATGTCTTTAACATGATTAGTTTAGCAATAATGTGAGACAAACACAAACAAACAGTTCAATTATTTATTTAAATCGAATATTGATAATAATAACGTAATATTTACATTCCTAAGTAATTCTATATAAGGTGAGCACTGTATCTGTTTTTGTAATTTTCCGCCATTTTATGTCTGAGATCGAAGAATTTAAAGCCTCAGTCTGTCTGTCTGTCTATCTTTAGAAAGTCTTGCAAAACCCGCTCGAATGAATATTGTGTTTGCAGACAAACGAAGCGTTAGGCTATGGTAGAAATGCGATGAGACAGTAGACAGTGAAGGGCTTATATGATGGTCCTCATATCAATTTAGTACGCTGTGATTAGTCCAGATCACCCCCCTTCCCCCCATATCCTGTATAAACGTTCCTCCCTTTTGCTTCCAGAATCCACTCCCTGCTTCAAGCATCTTCTCTTTCTGTTGCCATGGTTTAAACAGGTTGGAAGGCACACCGTAAGTTCTAGTGAAGCGTACTCGGAAACAGAAATCCACGTCTAGAAATGATTTGTACAGATCAAGAGCGACCTAAGTAACCACCTGCAAATGATCACCAGCCAAATCAGCAGTAGAGAGCGAAGGTTTTCTTATAAATCTGATAGTCGCTCAGATGGTAAATAAATTTAATATTTTGGACCCAAACGTACGTAATCGGGCCCAAAAAATCCCACCACTACATGTCCTGTGCCAGAGTAATCCAGTTAACACACTCACACCTTACTTCTTTAATCAACTAGGTCTCAATAGTGACCTATCAGATTTTCTGAGTGATAAGATTTACTGATTCTCAAATCTAAATCCCGTCGAATCCAGCCTCAGTAATCATTCCTTAATGAGAAGTCATTAGCATATTTGTCCGTTCCTCTGGAACATTTCAAAATCGTGAAGAAAATTACGACAGGCTGTTTTCTGAGTTGTACTTCCGTGTACTTTGGTAGAAGTTTACCAACGTTTCAGACTACACGGCGATACTATCCAAAAGACCGCCATCTTCGTACTCATCGCCGTGTGAACCTCAAATCTTACCGTGAAGAAATGTGTTTAAGATAAATTGTTGCGTTAAAAGCTTGCTTGATGCAGATCACATATTTTAATGAGTTCTTAATTAAACTGTTTGGTAAAAACACCGCAACAGTTCTTTTGCTCTAAAGATTAAAGGGCCCAGTATGTAGCAACTGGTTTATAATTGTGTCCCGAATGGTTTTCTTTTTCTAAATTTTGGATTACTGACAGAAATTAACACAGAACATGGTGGTAGAATGTTCGACATATCACGGGCTCGAATCTCGATTTACAGGTATAGACAATTCCGATTTATGTATTCCTCAGTCCCTATTTGAGATAATGTTCTCGTAGAATATCGCTAAACAAAGTAACCAATGTCAGATGTGCCACTTTAGGTTTAAGTGCTTCAATTACAAAAGCGTATTATGGATGATGATTCCATTCCGGCAAATGCACACTTCGAGTCGGGGGTTGGGGAGGGGGTTAACGCGGTGTCCGCGTGTAATCCTTGCCTCTGAGAGAGGGGGGAGGGGAGGGCCCTCACCTCCTACTCCAAGTAGTTGAATCAAGTTGAGCTGATGTGCACAGAGAACTTCCAGAACGAGGGAAATCATGACAGGTCTTAAAACTTGAGAATAACCGAAACTGTGTAACATGAATTTCATGTCGTCTCCATAAGTTTTACCAAAATTTTATGTCCCAGTGCATTAGTTGGGCCATGAAACACACAAATTCCACTCATCATAAGAGAACGAAATTTTGAGATTTAATGAAATTTAAGTGTGTACTAAGTTTCCGAACTTGCTTTGGCTTATTGCGCTTTAATCGGATACAAGAACTCAAATGCATCTACGCCCTCAGTGAGCAGACTCAAACAGTTTCCGACATTGCAACAACTTCAAGCGTTCTCTGTACAAAGATCATAAAACAAACGTATTAAGGACAGGCAGAGTTTGGATATCCCCCGTTTATACTGCCATTTAAGAAATTCCACAGGAACGTCTTTATATACTGATTTTTCATTACTATCTGCGGTGGCGTAGCATTATGATGAGGTCCGTAAATAATTTTTCCTTGCATTAAACTGCACGACAAAACAGCTGTGGATATAATATCGTTATTCATTAAACTACATGCATTACCTTAGCAACCAGAAAGCACAAATGACGAAGTAAAACATGGTACTAAGTAAATTCTTCTGTACCAATGGTTCCCGGTGGTAGGTAAATAGCTGTGAAGGAATGCAGTAATAAATAACATTTATAATTTAAAAAAATCACGATAATTATCATAATCATACTTCGAACCACGTACTCTCATTCACTCCTATGCCATCGACATCTGAAAGCAGTGAACTGAACCCAGGAAAGACATATATGATATCTTGGTTTGATGCTGGTAATGGTATATTATAAAGACCATCGCAAAGCGTTCGTCTAATTCATTTGCTATTCATGCTTTAAGTTCCTTGCGGTAAGTGAAGCGTGAAAAGGGGTTTACCAATAGCAGGTCTACACTAGATCTTAGTCTCTTTATGTCTCAGGATCCTCCTCCGGGGTTCCAGGCTGACTCCGAGGAGTGGAATAAGAGGGAGATGAATTCAATTTCAACAGCGCAACCCCTAGCCTAGCAAGAAAAGTTATCTCACACCCCACCTTCAGTCCCCCACGACGACACCAGACTGGTTCAGTTTGCTCATAACACAAGAGTAACGTAACATTCCGGCAAGTTCAGTACTTTACATACAAGAAACATTAATCGAATAAAACAATTCCATAAATTATTTCAAAATTAATAACTTTACATCTATAAAAGTGTTAATAACTGCTAGCTTCAATTAAAACTTGCAAATTTTCAGATTAACGCATACATAAAGTAACCCTTGACAGTCGCGACATGCTTTAGTATCTACTTCCGTCATCAGGCAACTTTTAATTGTTCACTAGCCGTCACTGTTCAGTTTAATACAGCCTCTCTTACCGTCTCTGTCCTTTAATCATTATCTGTTGGGATTAATTAATTACAATTTCCCACGTAAGACAAAGAATGTTTCAACAGAATTACAACCGACATCTATCCGTAGGATTCATTACTTCCTCTCCTTCAAAATTACGTAATTCTGTACTGTTTTATTTATTTCAGGCACTTGTGTAGGCCAAATTATTAGTAAACTGGCAATTTTGTGTTATTTAGTCTTATTTTAAATAGTCGTAAAATTAATATATTTCAAATAACACGCAGTAAACCCAGTAATCACACCCGCACCTCCAAACAATAATTACTCTTGCGTATTTACAACACGGAAATCATTGAATAATAAACTAGCACTGTAGTGTTAAAGCTCATATGTTCAACTCTACAAAACTTTCTCCCACAACTGGACACATTTTTAACCACATTATCACAGATCGTCGTAAACATGTCACTAAAATCTATTTTAATGTTATCATCGTATGTGTTTTCCAAGTCTTTCATGTAGGAGTTTTCACCAAAATTCTATAAGCATTTACTGTATCCCCATCTTAACCGCATGCCCACCTCAATGTAACTTCATACCCTGCGTAATTCGTGTACCTCATTAAGTTACCCTTTATCGTACTGTTTCTGAACATTCCTGTATTATAAAACTGCTACCAGCGTAACCCATTAAATAAATAATATTAAATAATATTTAAGAATTCAACACGTGCAGCAAAAAAAAAAATAACAACACTTCTTCATTACAAAGATCGACTTGTTAACGCTGTCTTATGTAAATGATCGCTGTTTACAGTAAGAAACACACGAAACACATTAATACAAAATTCAGATAGTATTAAAAATATATTAAAATTGGCCGTCAATCACAATATAAGATAATTAAAAGATTAAAATATCATTTTTCGTTCCGTATCGAGTACTCGATTTACATATGGAACATTTACGACATGTTTCGGCTATCATAGAGCCGTCATCAGGTGTTATGTTATAAACTTTTTAACTGAATTACTGATTTTTAATGATTTTTAGTTTTCATTTTTCTTATCATTTTCTCGTCCTTCATATTGTATCTTCATTCGTTGTTGTGTCGCATGTCACTAATATGATTGTATGTCGTAGTGATGCCAATGTTGTGTATATTGGACCGAGAAGTAATATCGTAGCAGTATTAGGAGAGATTGGAGGTATACTGTATCGGATCGTGGCTGGTTATATCTTACAAAATTCAGAGTTATTAACTGTCAAAGTAGATGGTAAGTATACTTACCACTGGTGTTTTTGAATGCTACACAATATTCATTCCTCGTTGTCCTTCGCAGACTAAAAATAATTCCCGTTCTCTTGTGGCTTCGTACAGACATATTACGTTACTCGACGGTAACCTAGCAAGCCGCTCTCGCCCGCTCCTATCTTCCGAGATTCACCACATCCGCCCCCACCAATGAAGTAGATCTCTTGTTCTTTGGAGGCCATCAGAGCTCTCCTACAAGCAGTGATTTCTTAGCTCATAACAATTTCTTGTTTCTCTAACTTCTACCCTTCTTATACTCACCCCTAACCGGCTTTATCTTTGGTGGTCCACAGTCAGTACTGTGAATGCTACGTCATCAAATTTTACACTTATCCACCCTTCCAACGGTACAGTCACGGTTCACAAACTTCAGCTAAATGTCAGAAGTAAATTAAGAAAACAAAACCCCGGTCCGGTCCCTTCATTTGTCACTGAATTTTATTTTTAACGTAAGATCAATTGTAAATTTTTTCGAAATAAATTCAGTGAAATTATTACGTACGTAACTACTACTCAGAGATCGTGGCATGATGCAGTTCTCACGTGTCACAACCCAAAAGACCACAACAGCTAGACGAAAAGTGTCTTGAGAGCATAATCTGAGGGAAACATCTGGAACTAAGCTGGAGGACTTAACATGAGCATGGAGAAACCTGAATAATGAGGAGCTTCACAATTTGTGCTAATCACTAAATATAGGTTAGTGAAATCAAGGGGGTTAAGACAGGCGCAGGTGATAATATCTCATGAGCAGAAAGATAACACGCGTTGAGATATACCACGCCCACTTCGTTTCAGCTTCTCGTCTATCCACTATTCATGACTATCGTTTCATCTCATACCATTTTATACACGCCTAACCTTTGCAGTTTAAACACAGTCGTTAACTCACATAAAAAAACTAACATATGATCTGCATCAACATTATCATCACGTCTTTGTCATTATCACCAAAATCTTCACTTCGTGCCTGCATTCATTATCAAAAGCACTTTCTTCGTTTTTGCCATCCGCTTCTTTGATTCTTCATGTTTTTCTTTGGTATTATTTATTTTTAATTCATTTTTTTAATATTATCTTTCTTCCGAGGGTACCTCGTTAACTATAACCTTCTCCATTCGTCACACATCCTTTTTTCACAAACTTATCATTGTCGTCACTATGTCCTTCATCTTTACTTATTTGTCATAACTTTACATCCATAATCATCACAGTCATCATCTTCTTAGTCCGGTGCTCAAATTGATTTCCCATGTTCCTGTTCCTCACCACGTGTACAGCCTATAAGTCTTCGTATATCGTAACAGTGGAATTTTACAGTGTTTTAACGGGGGTAACTGTCCGATCCTCGGTCGTCGCAATTGCTCCTGGCGTCATCAACACACATTTTATCACTGACGCAACTGGCAAGAAAGAACCCTGACATGTAATACACAGTAAAAGTAGTCTATTTAGTTAGACAAACTGAGAAAAAGTACAAACGCCGACTCTGGAACAAAATATCCGTATAGAACGATGTCAAATGTTTGCCCGAAAATGACTTCCTGAGTTGAGTTAAACATACGAGTATCTCAGAAACGTTTATACTTCTACGTGAAGCTTTGAGAGATGAAAGGAAAAAGTAAGCCGTTCCGACTGAACACCTGTCCTTTGAGCAAAGAAGTTGAGATGAAGGGTAACAGAAAATAACACTGTCGGACTCAGGTTGCAGCAATATACAGCTATTGTAAAAGCAGCACAAATGGAGAGGAAACTTTTAGAAGGCTACACAATATTACAGAATGAAAGGAGAAATTGAATAAACCTTGGGTCACATATTAGGCACACCGGTTCTTTGTGTAACATATGATGGTGACGGGTTATAACATCTGCATCACCCTGAACTCGTTCTTCCTGCAATAAAAACCCTTACACCACGCACTCCAATTGAATGGAGTCATTGAGCAGAACGAATCATCACGTACAAGCACAAACCAACGAGTATTTATCTAGTTACACTGATCAACTTAGAAATCAGCAATTTTTTTTCAATACAAACGCAGTGAACAATGACATTTCATCATCTGTACAAATGATCACACAATCTTGAATTGGTCACTGTTATAAGCACGATGACAATTTAAACTATTACGCCTGGCGACTGAATGGAGTACAATTCTAAGAAGGCATCGGCCACAGACTTAACACCGACCCAGGAGTAGATAGAAGATAATAAAATTGATCACAATCTGAAGATTAACACGTAAAGTTGTTCTTTTACACTTTGACCATCGTCTAAATTATAAATTTATAATACCACAAAGTTTCGAAAGTTTAATCCTGCTTTCGTCTTTAAGTAAAAAGGGGGGCAGACTTCACGCGCCACCTTCGCAGAAGACAGACGTCTTCGTCCTAGCCGTCGTCAGAACACGAGATTTCGCTCATTTGAAAAAAAGGTCTGACGGACACTTAAAAGACCTGAAGAGATAGGCAAAATGCGACGATTGTAAGTGGGGATATTCAGATTCAAGGACGGGAATCGAACTTACGACTACTTCTACAAAAGAAAAGTTCTAACAAGTGGAACGGAAAGTACGGTCTCTCGTAAGTAATAGCTTTTCTATGCATATCTGTGGCACTCAGGTAATGTAATTGTATATATAAACGTTTGGCTGGGAAATCAACATGTGTGTGTATTTGTAATATAAATTAGTAGAAAACACATGTGACATTTTATGACCGCTAACATCCGCAGTGCTTATGGTATGCAGATGTTATATTCAACAGGGACAAATCGATTGCAAAAGCCTTATTAAATTTTACAGCACACGTAAATATTTCTTTGATAACAGTGTCCCATTACATGAAGTAAACTACAGAAAAAAATATATAAACATTCTAGGACCAGACGTATAAAAAAGGTTCCAAAACATTAGAGAAACCAGGATTTATTAAACCGTAGATCGCGTACAGATTAAAAATTTATACTCTAATATAAACATTAAATAACACTAAATTATTTTTGTTATACAAAGCCATATATTCAAACACTACTACAGGTACTTGAAGTTTCTAAGTTTCACGCTGACGTGGTCAAGGAATTAAGATTAATGATTGTATAACGGTGGTCTAGAGGTTAGAACGCTAGCCTTGTAATCCTGGGGTCCCGGGTTCAATTCCCGGTGGTGCCCAGATTTATAACTTGTGTTGGGCAAGGCCGTGGTCTAGGCAACACGGAGTTTTCCTCCGGGGGCTTCCCCGGTTTCTCCGTGGCATCCCAACAATTACTCCATTCACACACAGAAGAAGGCAATGGCAAACCACTTCTGGATCATCTGCCAAGAACGTATATGAACAGGTCCCAGTCGGAGAAAAGGATGGAAGGATCCTGTTCATATGGACCTGTCGTCAGACAGAACACTAATAATAAAAAAATAATAATAATATAATTGGGCTGTTGTTAGCTCAGATTAGGTTCCCGCAGAGGGCTCTTATGAACATGATAATGAATTTTGTGGCTCCGTAAAAAACTGAGACTTTCCTGAGAATCTGAGAGACTATCAGCTTCTGAAGCAGGACTATGTGTCACAGAGTAAATTAATCGATTCCACTGCTGTTTTGCGAAAGGGTTTTAATTCTTCCTGGCAAAGATTTCTCATTTAAAAACCACAACTTAACTTAAGTTTCGTCTTCATCAACTATTAATTATTACCCGTTCGAAGAGAGGGCAACAACGATTCGTCCATCTCTTTCTAGGTCTTCTATTTCTTCTTCACCGAAGAGATCTGTACTCCATAAATACTCTGGTTATAATTAATACCTGGGATTTTTTTTACGAGAATCATTTTTACTGAATAATCTAAAAGAAAGAAGACTCCTAAAATAACAAAACTTATTTCTATACTTTGGGCAATATCTAATCTCTGTAATCGTATGAATATACTTACTAGAAAATTCAGACTATATAGGTCATATAACAGGGCTAAAAAAATCGCTTAAAGTGTTTATAACCCGGAGGGCAAAGAGTTAGACTCAGTGAGACGCCTGGAAAAATCCAGCGGTATTCTAGACGTAATGAGCAGATAAGTAAGCAGACCGGCTATTTTCCGTGTTAAAAATACTTATACGCTGGAAAGAAGTCAATATATCATCATTCATCCGTTGGGAAAGCCGCCCCTGAAATGGAGATATTTAAGAAAGAAAGAAAGAAAGAAAGAAATAATCGACAGATTGCATGATCCGCTTCTTTATACGCCGAGTAACAAGCACGCGATTTATACCACTGGTTTATCACGGACCGAAACAGACGTTCACGATATGGAGGATTCTGAATGGAACACTCTTTTCAAGACCATCTTAGTTTACTTTCGTTATTGAAATTTCTCTCAGGTTGACGTTAGACATTTTCTTTTCGCACGGTGACGAGAATTAACTTTCATAAAGCCAATTTTCCTAATGGGTGGTTCCCTAAGTTCATCCAGTTTCACTTTTATAAACTGTATCATATGGAAAAGTGTCATTATATATTCAAAACTTTAAATCAAGACAGAAATAAAATAAGGAAATGAAAAATAATTTCGGTGATAT
Source organism: Zootermopsis nevadensis (assembly GCF_977971745.1). NCBI lineage: Eukaryota > Metazoa > Arthropoda > Insecta > Blattodea > Termopsidae > Zootermopsis > Zootermopsis nevadensis. Next base: position 5,412,197 of record NW_028259143.1, read on the forward strand.
AAGTCTCCCAAACACAGGAATAGACAGCAACACAGGTGTGTGGTACAGAGTGTGGGAAGAAAAGAGGTTATATTTGCAACTCAAAGCATTGGATAATCATCTGCATTTCAATAGCTTGATATAGTAACACAGAGCTCACATCAGATATAGCTGAGGGATAGTAATGTATTGTACGTACTTGAATTTTTATTATGTTCCAGCAACAGTAGACGTGCATATCCATTCATATTAACAGACTACATTGAGCCTGATTTAGAATAGCATATCATATTACGACAGTTAAAGGATTTGGGTCTATTGTATCGAACTTCGACCTATGAAATTTGAGGTTCCCACGGCCATTGAAATAACGATGTTGGTCTCCAAGGTTATATAGAGAAGCGAAAACAACTTGGCGCCTGTGGGTGATGTCACAATTATAAGATCTCCAACCTCAGATAAATGTTTTCAGCATGGTGTGACCGTTATCGCTACGAGCCGCTCGTAACGGTCGCTCAAAGGCCAAGTTCTCTGCCCGTATCTGTAACGCTGTGTGCGCTTGTACGAACAACTCCCTCGTCAGACAATACCATAAATATTACTGATTTTAAATAAATGTTTACAACATAGCAATGAATTGGTGGTTTCTAATGTTCTCAAATATTTAACTAAATATATAATCAAATATAACATTCAAGTTATATATTATATGTTGAATTACCACCACACATATTTTATCCGGTAGGCTTATGGTCATTCTATTACACAGCGTAACAAGCTAACAAACAAATACACACTTGTAATTCACATTAAATAATTCAAGCCAAGGCACTGTGTTCGAAAGTCTTCAGTTAACAGATACCTTCATGGTATTTCAGTCTCTAAGTAAAGCGTTTGAAAATTTTATGCAAATATATTTATTATACGACCGCCACGGTGGTCTAGCGGTTAGACCGCTGGCCTTGTAATCCTTGGGTCTCGGGTTCGATTCCCGGCGGTGCCGGAATTTATAACTTGTGTTGGGCAAGGCCGTGGTCTAGGAAGCACGGAGTTTTCCTCCGGGGGCTTCCCCGGTTTCTCCGTGGCATCTCAACAATTACTCCATTCACACACAGAAGAAGGCAATGGCAAACCACTTCTGGATCATCTGCCAAGAACGTATATGAACAGGTAGGATGGAAGGATCCTGTTCATATGGACCTGTCGTCAGACAGAACACTAAATAAAATATATTTATTATACGTTAATTAAATTAAGACGTCTGTGATATGACTGATAAGGAACTTGATTCAGTAACAAAATGCTTAGATTTGGATAGGAACCGTCTTGGTAGGTGCCGACGTATTAAGTAGACTGAAGAAAATGTTAAAATGTGCAGTCAAGAAAAGATACTGATAATGCAACTGAACTAATGAGAAAAGGGCCCTTTTGGTGATTTGGCGTCGGCGATAAAAACATTCTGGATTCATATTATAGCCCGAGATTCTTTAAAGATCACTAAGATCTCCAACATATCGACAAGCTCACACCGCCACGAGAAAAACATGCATTTATTCCGATAAATAACAGTTGGAAAGGCCCTCTGAGACCCAGTCTTACCATAACCCAGAAGACCAACTTAATAACCGCGTATCTGCTAACGGTTATAATTTTATTTATTCTCAGGGGATGGTAATAAAATTAAGCAAGATGTCAGTTTCTGCGAGCATGAAGTTGAATGTTTTCTAAGAGTTCTATAGTAGAAGTTTACCGATGTCTCGGAGGTGATTACTATATCCATCATCAGGGCCACAATCGCCTCGATACTGACGTCTCAGAGGTGGTTTCTGACTCAATCAACATGGTCAATGCCCTGATGATGGAAGCAACAAGCACCTGCGAAACGTCGGTAAAATTCTATCAGACTACACAGCGCAACACCACACACAAGGCAGCCATCTTCATACTCGCCGCCGTGAAAACACGAAATCTCACATATTTATCTTTGACACACCAAAACCACGTTTCTATTTTTTTTAATAGTTGTACTGGTTGCAGCGGTTGACTGATCATGTTTGACTCAAATCTGCATCGATTGTGTTAAGCTGCAATCACAGAAGAGTATGGCTGCTGCCCTAAGGGAATGATCAAACTTACAGACTCAAACCGGACATGCATGCGGTGTACTAGTGATATTGGCCCCTAACCATAGGCATCTACACATGGCACTGAATTATTCAGCCCTTCAGCAGTGGCTACGTAGCTATACACTCGTAACACAATTGTGCCAATTACAAATCAATGATCCCACTGTCAGAAACCGAACTGTTATCCTAGCAGTCATTATCTCGAGAACTGTCACAATGGTATGAATCATTTCATTCCTTGTCCCAACTATGAAGACTAATAGACTACTGAACTCTACTAATTCCTGCTACTTTGGTTACGAATTCCGATGTGGTGTTCACGTACAACCCACGAAACAGAAGGCAGTCCCACTAGTACCAAGTATTGTTAGAATAATCAAATCAAGGAGAATTAAACAGGTAGAGCATATAGCGCACATTAAGGAGATAGGACATGTATGATTCGAGGTTTTCACAGCGGTGAGTATGAAGATTTCTGTCTTCTGTGTTGTTGCGCTGTGTAGTCTGTTCGATGTTTACCAACGTTTCAGAGGTCATACTGCCTCCATCATCAGGGCGATGAGTATGAAGATTTCTGTCTTCTGGGTTGTTGCGCTGTGTAGTCTGGTAGATGTTAACCAACGTTTCTGAGGTCATACTGCCTCCGTCATCAGAGTATGAAGATTTCTGTTTTCTGGGTTATTGCGCTGTGTAGTCTGGTCGACGTTAACCAACGTTTCAGAGGTCATACTGCCTCCATCATCAGGGCGATGAAGATTTCTGTCTTCTGGGTTGTTGCGCTGTGTAGTCTGGTAGATGTTAACCAACGTTTCATCGCCCTGATCACGGAAGCAGTATGACCTCTGAAACGTTGGTTAACATCTACCAGACTACACAGCGCAACAACCCAGAAGACAGAAATCTTCATACTCATCGCCCTGATGACGGAGGCAGTATGACCTCTGAAACGTTGGTAAACATCGACCAGACTACACAGCGCAACAACCCAGAAGACAGAAATCTTCATACTCTGATGATGGAGGCAGTATGACCTCTGAAACGTTGGTAAACATCGACCAGACTACACAGCGCAACAACCCAGAAGACAGAAATCTTCATACTCTGATGATGGAGGCAGTATGACCTCTGAAACGTTGGTAAACATCGACCAGACTACACAGCGCAAGAACCCAGAAGACAGAAATCTTCATACTCTGATGATGGAGGCAGTATGACCTCTGAAACGTTGGTTAACATCGACCAGACTACACAGCGCAAGAACCCAGAAGACAGAAATCTTCAAAGCAGCAATACTTCACAAGATGCGATTCAAGCACAGGCATGCTAGAATAATACACAAATTACAGTCTCAGTTGACAACGTTCTGCGAAACGTATCGACTCTCATACTCGAGGGTTGAATGGACTGTCATCAGGTATGAGCAGTGGCGATGTGTAATTCCGACGGGGCAGGATATCGAGAGTAATTCATGTTTAATGAAAATATTACAGGTTTCACGACTACTGCATTGCCCCTAGGCGCCAGACAGACGCCACACAAATAGCATGAAACTGTCCTTGGGTGCACGCAGCAAGCTCAATAGGGTGATGAAAATGTAGTTTTCCTATAAGAACGACGTGTAGGATTGAGTCCTATCTTCTTGTGTCTAACACACGTAAAATAAAAAAAAATACACTTCCTTTCTCTAAATCGATTCTCAAATAAACCTTTTGGTGTTATAAGATATGTCTCTGAAAAGTAACTTACAGTAATCTACGTGTTTAGACATTCTAGTCGACTTTTCGTGCCATTTCTTTGCTAATTTAAATTACTTGTGGTGACTTTTTATCAGTGTAAATTACCAACGTTTCAGAGATCCTTGCTGCTTCCAGCACCATCGCGAAGGTAGAAGGGAACTCTGAAATTTTGGTAATCTTCTAAAAACTACACGGCGCTACAACCCAGAAGACATCCATCTTTGAATTCCGTACGTGTTGTAAAATACAGAAGTGTAAAGTTTAAAAAGGTCTACATTCGTTTCACAGTATAAATTGTACACAGTCCCCAGTAATTCGTGACCCATCTACTACGCTGCGTCTTTACTCAGTTCCCGGTAGTTCGATAGCTGTCATGCCAGCATGCTGTTATGACAGGTTCCGCGTTAAGTTGGACACGCTATATTACTGCCACAAGGCCCCAAGAAAAAATACAACTCACAGGCAAGGATTCGTAGCTGACGATCTGTAGTGCCGAAAGAGAGAGAACTACGACGCTACAAAATTTTGAGATTTACATTATAAGAGAAGGAAACAGAGTTGTTGGCACTTCAGGATGTCGCTTGAAACAATTAAACACCTTAAAACAATCTAGTCTGTCTGTGTATAACCTGAAGCCTTGGTTGTTCGTCTACTGCTCATCTATAAAATATTAAAGAATTCAGTTTGTACCTCAAATCACAACACGTTTTTTTATATAGATAACTCAGTTGATGGCATTTAATAAAATAATCGGTGGTTACTCTGATAACCATACGAAACCCATGATTCCATTCTGTGTGCAAATTGAATAGTTACTGATTGTTGAAGCAAGTGATATTATTATTATTATTATTATTAAGTGTTCTGTCTTACGACAGGTCCATTGCTCTGCCCAAACAGAGCTCTCCAGTTGTCCCTATTCTCAGCTTCTCGTTTTAATTCCTGGAACGTCATCTTCTTTCCTTGTTTAAGGTCGTCGGTTAGCTGTATCAATCTTCTTCCTAGTCCTCTCTTTCCTTCAACCTGGCCTTCGATGATATCACTCATTAGTCCATTCCTTCTCATAATATGTCCCAGCCAGTTAGCTTTCCTTCGTGTAATCGCCTGCAGAATGCTTCTTTGCTCGTTGACTCTCCTCAATACTTCTTCGTTGGTCACTCGATCCGTCCACCTGATCTTCTCTATTCTTCTCCAACGATATAGAAAGTTATTATTGGGCTTTAAAGTTTAAACAGTGAATTCTTACAAGGCAAGATAACGTTAAAGAATAGAGGTCTTTACTCATCATGAGAGAGTCCTCCTCTTTAAACCCACATGAATGCAACTAAAATTTAAACACCCGGTTCGAACCATTACGAATCTGCAATTCCCCCCCACTTGCGTGTCTACCTCACTGATCACTCCAGTTTTTCATCTGTTTTATTAATTTCCGTGACAAAGTTCCTGGATGTAACCGTACGCAAAGAATCAGGTCAGCTCAGCGCATGAATTACTACTACTGAACAAGCTGTTACGTCATTCAGTTTGTCAGATCCCAATGAGACAAAAATCTTGATGCAGTATCTGCGTGTTCACAGTAACACAGTAACCGCAGAGCAAAGCGATGATTACTGATCATTTCAGGTACAACTCAAAAATATTATGACTACCGCCTGAGATGTATGATGTAACAAACACCCCCACGAAATTGTTTCAGAATTTATTTTCGTAAAATATAAAACGATCTTAACGTACGCATTTATTTCTAAAAACAATATAATAAAGAAATTTACACAAATTAAGTTTCATATTCGTACACTGAGTTAGGTAAATTTATTGTTTAATGAATATTAACAAAAGCAGTGTAAACAGAATGTGTGTAAAAGATGTTCTTCCTGAAGCTTTCCTTCCTGTAAGGTTTCATCATCAAATTATACTTACAGCCGACATGTGCTTCATATTGTACAGTTTGAAAGAAAACTGCATATAATCAATAATATTTATTAAGTTCAATCGATGTTACACAGCAAAGAACTTTCGGATACCATAAAAGTTGAGAAATTCTTTGATTAGTAAAGTGACTATTAGTTTCTCAGTAATGTCTCGGTTCCAAAGATTAATTTAATTAGCTCGGCAGAAGATTCCAGTTTGTGCGTCCTTAAACTATATTACTTCTGTAGCACCGGTCCAAAGTTGCTTCAACGTAGGCCAATGCAGAATTTGTTATGACAGACGACGAAGATATTCGGTTAGGGTATCGTACGTACTTAAATCAAATAAAGTTATTCAACATTTCTTTTAACTCTAAGGTATCACTGAATATTTAACTTGAAACCAAGGTACTTGTCCAACAACAAAATGATCGAACATGTCATAGCAAACGTTTCCTTTGAGTTAATTTATATTTATATTTGTTTCCGGTTCTCACAACAAAAGCGTTATATACAGTGTAACAACTAATATACTTGATTAGATTTTCTGTATAAGATACACATGTTCGTTTCTTTTCATAGAATATGTTTCCAATATTCAATGTACATTTCACTGACCAAAACTGAAGTTACACACATACCATTCAGACACGTGTGTGCTGTAATGGTTGTTTAAATAGTACATGAGAAATCGCGTCTCGTTCTCAGCGATAATCGATACTCGAGACAAATATGTTGTGAAATTGTTTATATTTCAGTTCAAGGAAACGTACAAGAAATATTTCGTAATGTGCACTTCCTACCCACAGAAATTCCTTAACTGCACCTGCTTCGCGTGACAGTAGGCTAAAGAAGTGACTATGACCCTTGACCTTAGAGGTTTTAAAGTCCTTAGGAAAATACCTATATAATTACGATAACTTCGTGACGCACGACATTTCTTGAAAACTTCATGGTCGCTCAGCTAATCAAATATTTCCCTAATTTATGGAACCCGATAGCATATTGTCGTATTCTAAAAAAAACTCTAACATGAGTCAGTCTCACAACCCATCTCTCTAATAACCAGCTAAGGACCATCCCATCTGCGCTCAGGTCTCCCAAGTGACCTCTTTCCTTAAAGCTTTTCGAATACAGAGTTGCATACGTTTCTCATCTCACCAGGAGAGCTACAAGTCCAGCCCATCTCTTAATTAGTAAACTGTTAAAGCTATTGAGCTCCTCGATATATAATTTTATTCATCCTCCTGTAACTTCCTACCACGTCAAAATATTTTCCTCAGTACAGGATCTATTAAAATCGCGGACCCCCAGCTGAGAATCACTGACTTCCTATAGACGTGGAAATAACTTCAGTTTGACTTCCGCACGGAAGTCCTGGACTACGCACCTTTTGTCGGAATGAAGGGCGCAAGACATGATTTATAGGAGAAAACATTACTGCCGGTTCTGTCCGCATTAAGACAGCAGCGGAGCTGACGTCTATGCAGCGAGGAGGCTTCCAGGGCCCCCGTGGTGTAAATTCGACCATCGATTTACACTTTCAGGTGCTGAAAACTTAAGAGAAGTTGGGAAGGCGCGAAGACGTGAGGGGGGAGGATATACGAGAAGGCACACTACATATATAGATGTGGTAATAAGAAAATTCAGTTCTCATACAAGAGCTTTTAAGCTATTAAGAAGAACAAGGTTCATTGATAAGACTACGTGCTAATGCCTGCCTGCTCACTATCTTGACAAATAAATTATTGTACACTCTACCTTCGGAACCTATACACTTAGAGGAGTCCGCTTGAATTGTAAGCCAGGAAAAACTATAAAGCAGGGGAAGGGGCACTTGCTTTCAAAGGAATCATTCGTGTTCCTAATGTAAGTCGTAATGTGATTGAAAATATAGTGCTTAAAGTATATACGACTAAACACTGAGTAATAACAAGCGGTTAATGTAAAGATATCTACCTATAATATAACAGCCCATGTCCGTCAAGACTGACTGCACGAATGCGCCGTTAAAGTGACGCAAAATAATTTAAATTATATTTTTGACAGTAGCAACTCTGGTAGCAAGAAATGGTAACGAGGTTAAGCAGACGCCTAAGATGGGTTCTGGAGGTAGGCTGTCTCTTTTGTGTGTGTGTGTGTGTGTGGAGGGAATATGCTTTCAGTCGCCGTCAAAATGTTTTCACAATTAATTTACGTTATAAAGAGATTATATAAATTTTGTACTTGCATTGTAATTTGCAAAATGAAACTTAAATAAAAAAAAGATTCATTCCCGTCAACTTTTATGGCTAATACTACGCTAGTTACATAATACAACGCTTCGTAAGTTGTATTATTTGTGAAATATCATTACTAGTGCAGGCCTGTTCGTGTGTAATTTAAAAATGGGCAGGATTGCCCATAGAAAATACAGTACTCGGTACCCATAAACATAGACATGAAATCTATGAAGTTGACTCATTATTATTTAACAAGCGTCTATAACATTGCAGTTTCATGGCATGCCATCGAACAGAAGTTCAACTCTTGAGGACTTCTTTTGGGTGGTGGGGGGGGGGGGGGGGGGTGCACTTTCAGTTGGTAATGACATCCAGAATTTTGCGTGGAACTATTACTTTACCTTATTTATAAATAAACATAATTTCAGATGAGATATCGAAAATCTATCCCACTATCGAAATACTGTCATTATGCTAATAAGAATTAAGGATTAAATATTCCGAGAACACAGGAAATGCAGTAACTAACAACACGTCACTAACTCTCGGCAAATATCTGCATTTAACGCTCAGTGCGAAATTCGAATAACAATTATAAGGTATCTTATCAAAAAAGTAGATTTCTTAATTTTGAAGCGTTACATTTAAGCTATACCCCTCAAAATGAGATACGTAACGTTAACTCAGCGTAAAAGCGCCGTGCAGTGGTAGGTCTTCCTAACTAAAACACCACTACAATGGTTTTTAGAAACATGGATAAGAGTTTTGATTAACTGTTTTTAATTAGAAGAACAGTATATGTAGCCATTCCAAAACGCTATTATCCGAATACGAGAAACCCAGCAAACGAATCCATAAAAAAAATAACTCCATACAGACACTCTCTGCACAATAAAACACGGGAGAGTGACGAGGACTGCGAAGTAAAGAACACAATTATAGCAACACGTTCTGTGTTCTAGATAAAAACATCAGGTATCATTCTCACTACAATAAAACGACAAAGAATGAAGCTGTATTATAACCAGAAACTGGCCCCAGTTTTACAGATTTCCTTAACGTAACACATCACGAGTGAGAATAATTATATTTTTTAAAATATTTATTCTGTGTGCTATTAAACCTTTGGGTTTCATAAACGGCAGGGAATATCTTGGCTAGCTTCTCACTAAAAATCTTGCTCTATCGAGTTAGTTCACTTGAAACTGTGAGCCAGTCATAGCCTACACCAGTAATATTCAACTTTTTTGTTCGCGTACCCCCTGATATAATTTCTCTTCAACTTTGTACCCCCAAAGTTGTTGGTGTATAATTCAAGTTATACATAGTATATAATCTACATCTAAAATAAATTAAATAAATTACATTACTGACTATTCAGTGATTATCATAAAATAATATATTTTTTTTTTAAATTTCACGTACACCCTAAGATGTCTTCGAGTACCCCCGGGGGTACGCGTATCCCAGGTTGTAACCACTAGCCTACACGAATAGGTACCTCTGAATTAGCAGAGGATATATTTGTTATAGTAAGATTCAGCAGCCAAAATGTAGAAAAACTAAAAGACAGGATTCCAATATTCTTCAACAGCAGTCTAGAAATTTTCCCAATGTTCATTTTTCCTAAGAGTTGTTTCAACTGGTTTTAAAGGCGTTCAGTAGTGAGACGAAGAGGAAGATTGCCAATTATGTGTTACATGCAACACATGTGGACGAGCACAATTTTACACGACCATTTCCCACTAATTTCAACGGGTTACTGAATACATTCTTGACGTCAGTTGTAGTGGTTTTAGCTGCGCATATCTGTGTATTCAGATATTGCGAGCAGAATCAGACACACGATCCACTGTGCCCTCCACAATAGAACAATAGCAACATCAGTTAGCAAGGGCTGTGACCTGGCAAGACCTGCCCAACAGGAAGGAAGCCACCGATGCATTTAACAGTTTGATATTACTGCATTGTCCGTTTTAACGTTAACAAATCGCGAATCAGGAACCACCGGCGTTAGCTCTGTGTTATAATAATTATTGTTGTCACACGGATATGGCTGTCTTTTCCCGTCTGACCTATTCTGATAGATAGATTGGTCACCTCCATTACACTGTGTATGCGTATTAAGGGCTTTACTCCAAAATTATAATGGTATACTGTAATGATGTTCAACTATTATGATCATCACAGCCACGATGCGTTCCTGTAAACGAGAACGCTAAATGAATTACCGTTATGTGAGGGTCATTTTAGTATAGCATTTACGGATATGCGTTCCAAGAATCGCGACATTCTAAATATTTTTTCAAAATATTAGGGTTTTCATTGGAGTACTGAAATAATATCAAAGACTTTAAACATTGGTACTTGCATGTAATATTATTCTCTTGGGACTTTTTCCATCATCTGAGTTATAAAATAACAAAACTACGACGTTTCGGAAGCAGTGTTGTGCTTCCGTCTTTAGGCAAAAAAAAAGAAAATCTACCCTTTTAAACCTCACCCAGTGAATAAGATGAGAAATAACTCTAGTATTATCGCAGTGGGACACTTACATGACACCTGGGTAAAAAAAACTTTGTGTTTGTTAGCACAAATTTTAACAATAATGTCTGACAAGTGATTAATATAATCCAAATAATAGACGGTGGTATGTGTTAAGTTTGCTCGGTTCCAAAGTTTGTCATGGCGACATCTCCCCCGCCGAAATCGCGTTACGTTCTTTATCCTTCGAAACTGCCACGGAATGTTTGGTGAGAAACGTTTTGGAACACGGCACACAGCTCTACTGAACAGACGACCTGAGACACGAACATTTTAAACGTAAAAGTCTGAGTCACTAAGCTAAAAGGAAGAATAACTGAATTAAGGCACATTGTGATTCAACATAAAAAACACTGAACAGTGACAAATCCTCCTTAAAATGTTAAATCCATATCGATCCGTATGTATTGTGATCGGACACAGTAGATTCTGCTTTACATATGTCTGTATCTCTTTAATATGAATTTAAAATTCTCAATGCCCATTAGAATGACACATTTCAGAATGGTCTTGAAACAGGCAGTCTCATTTTAGGGATAATCTTCCATCCGAATGGGGCTCATTTCGTAAGCTAAAGGCAAACCTTCACCTAGTGGAGAGGTTAAGAACGCGTGCAGGAACACACCCGTGTATCTTCACGGTGTGATGAAATTTGTATTTCTCACGGGGGTAAAAAAATGTCTTCTAGACTGAAATGCCGTGTAGACTTGCAGGCAGATATCAACGTTTCGGAAAAACAAACTGTTTCCATCTTCAGGGCTGTTCTTCCTTCAGTACCGAAGATGAAGGCGGTATGTTTCTTCGAAATGCTGGAACGTATCTACACGTTCATGCAGCGTTACAACCCAGAAGACAAAAATCGATTTCTTGGTGTCCTATTAATTATTTATAGGGGCAAGTACGCCTTACTTTAATAAATGAACATAACCACTAACATGCAGCTCAACATATGCGTAAGAAGGAAATAAGCTACATCTTTCTTAAAGTTAATGTACTGAAACAAAGGGACAGGGCCTTGTAGAGAATCATTACGTCGTACACAGCACGTGTGGAGAGATGAATGCAGACCTCCATGAACTCATGTATTGGCGACAGGTGTTAAACATAATACGGCAAGACATTACGTAATTATTTTCATTAAACATTTTTAGACTTTTGTTGATTTCTGTTATACAATAATACAGATTTACCCAACCGTTTCCATGTTTTTAAAAACGAAAGAGAGTAAGAAACATCAAAAGAAAGGGAGAGAGAGGAAAAACGGAATGAAAAGCAGAAAGAATGAAAGTGAAGAAATATAAAAACAAACATATAATAAATTAAAGGAAGGATTTAGGATTACGGGAAGGACAGATTTAAGAACGAAAATGAAGAAAGAAATACTGAAAGTACAGAAAGAATGGCCGAGAAATCTTCATTTGTCCCCGCAAATTTAGAATCTTTAATCCAAATCTGTGTAGACCAAATCACCTCCAGACCGTCTATAATCAACATTTCTTTATAGCGCGTGCAGCAAAAGGACCTTTTCCCGTTAACAAATGAAGCCCAGTCATAATGACTACTACTCAAAATGACTACATTTTCTTTTGAGTCATTTACATGTCATATACATTGTGTATTCTGGTGGTAGTTTAACAGCCATCTACTTGATACATAGCCCTCGTTTGTTATACCAGTAGTGTGCAGATCTACACCGGGGATGGACAAAATGGGCATATAAAACGTGTTACCTGGGCGAGAAAGGTTCTCTTCAGGCTCGTGTGGAGGGTTGGGGGGGGGGGTACATATCAGGAAACTTGGTGCATTCCCATCACGACTCGCAGACATTTTAATTTGCATTGGAATGATGATTGTGCCGGCAGAGAGAGACGGAGCAGACCGGGCAAATCGTCATATTCTATCTTACATTTGCGACTTGATGCATTATTAGAACACATAAAATCATATTTCTGATTTTTAATTCAACATAGCTGAAGTATAAGTCTCAGAAAAGGCATGGGTTCGAATCTCGAACAAGATACGATGCTACCAGAAGTACGTAACGCACTCAATATTCCAAAATTTAATTTCTTTCTTCTACGGCGACACGTTTCGGTAAAACTGTACCATCCTCAGGCCAGTCTTGCATGCTCTGCCAACTATATACACAAATGTGTAAATCAACTAAGATTTAAAAAAATTACACAATGAAATGTAAGAATTTGTCTCCGTTGGTAATTTATATGAATAGGCTATGAACTTTGTGTTGATAGCACCACAAAATGCAGGCGTAAACTTTTCGGAAAAACATACATACAATTTAAATGGAATATGTATCGTAAAAATGAATTTTAACTAATTATAATTTACAATGTGTAGGATTATTGACATGAATTAATCATCACTTCATGAACGGCAATGGACAGAGGAAAATACGGCTTTAACAGATATCAGAAGAAGGTTACTTTACAGAAAAATACATGAGATGATAAAGTTGCGTCATTTTGTGATAAATATATATTTGTTTAAATTTGTCAGTCTAATCACAAAAGTTCCTATTAAATATTAAAATATTATTATAATTAATGTTCGATTTACATTAGATCAAAATCGAACATTTCGATAGAGATCATCATTTAATATATTTTAAATATTTAAATGTTAATTATAATAATATTTTAATATTTAATAGGAACTTTTGTGATTAGACTGACAAATTTAAATAAAGAAAAATACATACAAAAATTGATATTTGATAAGCTCGTAATCTTAGTGACAATTCTCATAAAAATGTCTGTAATTCATAATATAATCCGTGTTCGGCGCGCAGCATATAAAAAGCACATAAGATGATAAATTCTACAGGGTGTTATTTGCGGACAGGTGCATTAGTTATGATGATAATGGTTTCTTTACATACATAGAACATGAAGAGACGCAGAGGAAATTAATATAAAGTAACACACGGAAAAATGGCAGATGGAGGAAAATAGTGTCAGAAAAGCACCGTCCAAGAAAACTCGAAGCCCATCGAACTGCAGGCTACAAAAGACGTCTCACCTTAGAAGTTTTGGACAAGCCCTTCTTTCATACTGTCGGAGGAAGAAGTACAGTGTTAAGGAAGGGGTGGTGCAGTGCAGGGGCGGATCTGATTCCATTAGCGGGCCATTTATCCCAGACGGGTGGGCAGGCGGGGATTAGAGCAGTCCCTAGGGACTCCTCGGGTGCTGGATTACCCAAGAAACGAAGCCAGTTTTCCTTCCACACACAGTCTCTCCTCTTGTGCGCTGGATGAAAAGTCTAACGTCCGAGAGCCCTTGGCTGATCTTCCTTGTTACACACCGAACCTATCTAGTGTTATATATTTCAAATCACATCTGCGCAAGGGTAGCTCAGATGCACGTTATTAATGCTCATGCCAAGACTGTACCATAAATTTAATTCGGTACGAATGCTACGTTTCCAAATACGTTTTCATTCTCCGTGTTTGATCATTTAAAGTCGTGTGGTAGCTACATGAACCACCTTTAAATCTGCATTTTTAATTTATGGGCTGAGTGTAATTTTCAGGGCAAACAGCAATTACTTACTTATACAACGTTAACAAGCTGTGAAATGTTGTGTTTTCTTTGTGGTACGGACTGATTTATTTAACTTTACAGTGGTTTTCAGCAATCGGCTAAGAATCGTTTCTGATCTTGTCTAACTAACTAACTAGATGGCTTACCGAACCCGAAGGTTCATCACCGAATTAACCAAAGCCCTCCACCGGACCCTGTCCTGGGTCAACAAAATCCAGTTTCCTTCAACTCCAATCTCCCATAGATCCCGCCTGAGATTATCCTGCCATCTACGTCTAGGTCTCCCGAGCGGTCTCTTCCCTTCAGGTTTCCCAACCAACTCTGATCTTGTCTACTGTCTACAACAGATTCAAATATAAAACTGTGAATTTTCCTTCTGTGTTCTATTTGTTTGAAACTGTTATACTGAGGAAATTAAACTAATTGAGGGTATTCCAAAACTGGGTGGTGAGAAAAATACTTGAACCTAAAAGGGGGAAAACATAAGGATTCTGTTGAAAAATGCAAAAGTTTGGAACTTAATAAATTGCAGTCTCGTCAAATATTACGGTAATAATTATTTGTATTTCACAAATGACGGTAAATTCTTTTGAATAGTGGTATTGTAGCCTGTTAAGTCCTTTTCTTTGGAACATACCACCTACATCCTCACCAGGCCACAAGACCATGATCAACATCTTCACCGAAGTCGGGTCCTCAAATATCATATAAAATTATGGTATGACGTATTTTAATCTTCATAACTTCACATGAAGCAAATTTGCAACTGCGTGGTTTATATATGTCATAGTATGTATTAGACAAAACCGATCATACAATACGTGCATATATGCTAGAAAAAATCCTTACTGCTGAATATATTCTGTATTCAATACGAATCATAAAACGGAATTCGAAAAAGTTATTAGATTATCTTCAATTCGTGTGCAATTAAGCTTTGTTCTATTAGTAACAACAAAAGTGAGATTGAATGGGAATCGTAAAAACAATACGAAACCAGTTAATAGGATAATGAAAAATGAAACTAGAGCGACATGTATCTTCTCTAATGACCTCATTGCTAACGAGACTACATTGAAATTCTTTGTTAGTATTTTCTGTATTATTGGAACGGTAGACCTAATGCAAATGATTGCCTACTGATGTCATGTTCATATTCTGAACACAACAAACGGAAAATAACCTGTTAGCATTGTAACATTACAAATTGTAAGTGCCTATTATACTATATTATTCTTTCTTCGTTCTTTAAGCTAATTTTAAATTCAAGCCGGAAAAATCAGATTCTCAAGGACCATTATCTCCATGCAGTTAGTTCGTTAGATAAAACAAAAATTCCGCTGTTTAAGAATCTTCACTTCAGGCTTTTTCAATATTATGCAATCTCTGAATTCAAAACAATTTTCAAAATAGCGTATCAAACAAATGTTAATTCCGATAAGTCATTACCTTATCTCCAAATAACAAACTCAAAATCTTAACCAGCACAGTAATTTATCACTTCACATATTTCCAATAAACAAGAGAAATTTGTACTATTGTACACAGCATTCTTTCTTCTCTCGTCTGAGGTCCAAGTAATCTCCTACGCACCTTCTTTTCAGACACCCTCAGTCTTGTGATGGAGGCAGTAAGGACCTCTGAAACGTTGGAAAACTGCTACAAAGCAGCCATTTCATACAATTTCTTTCTGTAGATGTGTGTAATGAATGAACCTGCTTTGTTTACAGTACTTTCGTGTACAAATACAATAAAAATTTAATAAGATCATCGCATTTTATCTTACCTATCAATGGTGCAATGTAACATACCAGAAAGCCAGAATACAAAGAAGAACTCTTAAATATCTTCATCCAAGGCTCTTGCAATTGGCCTGTCTTTCGAAACAAGACGTCGTTCAAGGCAACGGACCAAAAGTAACAGCTGAACAAGAGAGGCAAGATACAGAGAAGAGGTAATTAAGGGCGACAGAAGTGGGCAAGAGTAAAACAGACAGAAACAGAGAAAACTAAAGGAAATGAAGAGAATAAGAGATTGAGGGGAAGAGAAAGCAAATTAACACTTGGGAAGATGGAGGAAAATATGGACGGAGGAAATGAAATGAAAAAAGCAAAAACTTTTTTTTTTTTTTTTTTTTTTTTGTAAGCTGTAGGATTCAGAGAGGGGATGAAAAATACTGAAGGCTTGGAAAATTCCTGACGTGACTAGACCTTTGGTTCTCAGATTTTCTTTAGGTACCCCCCAACTTCTCTGTCACACAGTACAGAAACAAGTAATTCAGTGGTAACCAATGTTGAGACCAAATGAGCTTCGTATTTACACGTCATATGTCCACAGACCTGGTCGCAGAATAAACATGAACTGGTTTTCTGGTGAAGTTTCATAGCTAAATTTTTAAACATGTGCTTACACCAATAGGACGTACAATGCATTTTCCAGGCGAACAATTACATATTACTTCAGCGGTGCAGTATTACTTTGCGACAAAATCCGTCAGAATTAAGAGTGCAACCGTCGGTATCTTTCCAAAATGGCGTTTCCATGGAATATAATTATCTAAGTACAGACCGATGAACTTGCACGAAAACAGCATATGTCCGATTCAAATCTAACTTGTTGAAGTCTGTCATTATTTCCTTTACATTAACCTTCAGAATCAATTTTACCTTTCAATACACGTGCAGACTAATTACGAGCTGGGCGAAAGGGATTTACAATGTGTAATTAGAGGTGTTTCTCCAGCCCGGTATGTAAATATCAGTTCTGGCAGGCCTACACAGCACACAGCAACACCACACACGCCATATCCACCAGATATACCCTGCTTGTACAGCACACAAAGCCTCGATACTGGCATACTAACATCAACTAATCGATACGGTGATTTCAATATCTATTTAAACAAATTACGTGGTACTATCGAAATGTCGTCAATATAGGTTCGTATGTTTAAGTTCAACGCTATTAATGCGTAAAGGGGAGTGTACATAAAACTCATGCACTGCTAACCTAGGCGTTAGGCTATGTGGATGTTGACGGTCAGTCAAGTTCTTCCCGCTGAGAACTCCGAGAAAAGAGATACTGACAGACGCCGACATCGAACAGCCGGCGCGCAACCGACGCATAAAAGCTCATGATCATTTCACTCAGCCCATACAAGGTCATATCAATGACTCGACTATCGGCGGTTCATCGATAATGGAACATAACGGACGTTTCATGATATCGAACTGAGGAATCTTCACTGGAATGCTAACCAACTGACTTTCATAAAAGTGGTTCATTTAGTGTGTAGAATATTGGTGTATGCAATTGATCCACGGGACAGAAAGTCACTTCTCGACTACAGAATTTCAAAGATCGGAACAAAGTAATTTCGGTACACTCAAAATGAAACAAATTTACCCTTTATTTCAAGACACAAATTTTTTCCCGTGACTGAGATTATGACACACCTCATCAAAGAATGAAACCGATGTGCAACACGAACTGAGAGAAGTGAACAGAGATAAAAGAATATTGAAGCAAAGGGAGATGACACTCAATTGTACACAATATACGAAACTGAGGATTCAGAAAAACTACGCTTTACGAAAGAGGGATGACTGAACTGAAAATCAACTAAGAGAAACGTGGATCCGTTCTTATCCTTCCAGTAAACAACGATATTGGATCAATATTGATACTCAGAATTTCACAACAGAATAGTCAGTAAGTAAGTTATATGTTACGAAGAGTATATACCAAGAGAGAAGTGGAATATAAATAAACCACTTGGAATTTCACATTCTCCTTAACAGGATTCCATTTTCAAATATTCATTAGTAGGTTCAGGCTGTGGAAAAAGGAATTTCATATTGTCGCGGATGTACTTGTATCCTAGCACACATAAAAGGTTATGGACTTCAATTCCAACTTATCTCGTATAGTCTATTACCAGAAATGTATCAGTTTCGAGTTTACAATATTACTTTTGAACATAAAACAAAGAAATTACATCACATAAAATTCCTACAGCGCAAAATCTCGATTTATTTCATAATACGTTGTCAGCTGGAAAGGGTATATCGCGAATTACAAATAATACACGAAGGATGTCATTATGGCATTTCTGAAAGGGCAACGAGCCACTCCCCCACCGTCAGTCACTCCTCTCACCCTAAATAAAACTCTCCACTTCCAAGCAATGCACTTCACCCCTGAAGATGGAAACAGTATGTTACTTCGAAACGATGGTATCTATTATTCTACACGGCGCCTAAAGCAACATCTTAATTTTTCAGAATGTTTAAAAAATATGCATTTACCGCCTGCAAACATGCAAAGCTCCATTTCATCAATTTCATTTTAAATTCATTTTCGGCTCTTACATTAATTTAACGATTTCGTGTATACAATGGAAATTTCAATTATAGAACCTGTTATCAGGTTTTACTCCAATTAATTTTCCCAGATATATTTACTAAATTTACTTTAAAGACGCACAGCCATTCGTCATGTGCCTCATTCCATTCTAGAGGGTGGTCACCAGGCGGAACTTCAGAATTCGAAACGCAACTGATAAATTTTCAAGTGCAACCCTTGAAGTCAGGGTGGTTCTAGAGTGCTTTTTATGTCTCCCTTCCCAAACCCCCTCAAAATATCGAAATCAGCAAAGCAGCATAGAAAGCAATAAAACATAAAATGCAAGTATGAGCCTCTCAGCTGTGGGGGAAAAACAAGTCCTAAGGAAAATGATAATTTATCAAATTCCGAGACAGAGAAAATAAGAAAGCTCTAAGATAGGAAAAGGGAAAAGCAAAATAACTTCAAGGTAAAAACATCAGCAGCCTTATCCTTCCAAATCCCTCGCGTCTATGCATCTACATCTGCCCCTGTGTGTCTACAGAGACGTACCCGCACGACATCATCACGCACCCCACACTCAAGACTGCAAAGAGATTCGCTTAAGAGGCAGATTACGGTCCAGGAGGGAGGTATCAAATCACAGAGCCGTACAACTCCGAACAACTCTCTAGGAAGTTGCTAACTTATGAGGAGACAAGGAAAAAATTCTGAAATCTGTATGGTCCTATCATCACTTCGTCCCCCTTCTATCATCTGTTCCTCCCATTCTACTCACCCTCCCACGTAACTTCCAACTAAATCGCATCACATGCATTGAAAACCCTCGTGATCCACGCCGAACAGCACCTGACGCTGCAAGGATATCAACTGACACAAACAACAAGGGTGGATGTTGTAACAGGGAGAGACATCCCATGGCCGAATACGAATTGATTAAACCGATGCAATTTTAATAATACGAAATTAAATCTGACAACAGATCAGTTTATCGGGTTACACGTTATCATAACACATAAAGAAGTAAAACCACGTATTTTACTATACGAATATGAGTAAATAAGAATTGTAAGGTGTTCCAGAATTAATACTCTTATTTTTCTTGTTATATCATGTACATGTACAGTCAAAGCACAAAATAAACTTTCTGAAAATATCTGCTATTTATTAATTTCTTAAGTAACAATCATTTAAATTCAGTAGGTTTCCCTATACACACTGATTTCCAAGTTTGTCACTGAGAAAAATACAAATCGTTTAGAAAATGCTCAATATTTCCCGTGTTCATAATTTCCATTTGTAGACTCTTTATAAATCGATGCCTTCTTCATATATATCCACACACACACACACACACACACACACACACACACACACACACATATATATATATATATATATATATATATATAACAGCTCCAACCAGCGAACCTAAAGATACATTTCTATCTGATCGTTCCGCTGTGTTCTAGTATATGGAGTAGACCTAAACCACGAAAGTTGGAAAAAAAAATTGAAATGTTAGCCGGGTTAACACGACCAACGTGGTCCTACTTTGTATTGTTTTGGTTCCTCAGACTTAAAAATTTGTTTGCGTACGCAGAGTCGTCCGATATTTTTGCTAAGACTTCTGTACACTTAGGTTAGATGTCAAATACAGAACGCCGGTACGTCAGACAATGCACACTGCCCAACAAGATGTCCGTATGACTACGTCAGAATCGTAAGATTCTTGAGTTGCAATTAGTAAACGAGAATCTGCTGAATACTACGACGCCTTGGGTGGGAATCAAACCCCTGGAATCCAGTGTTCGGGCGGCTTCAGGGCGTACAGCGACTTTCCATGTACCTGACCGAGTACACTAAATTTTAAAATCAATGGAATATATTCTGAGAGTAAGTAATTTAAGGTTATGTACACTCATTAAGATAATCTAACCACGACGTAAAGGAAAAACGTTAGAAAATAATAGGATTTGTATTCACGTACTCCAAAGCACAAACCCCCTGTAAATTTGCAAAGAACTTTGTGATAACCAATTACAACAAACAAGGGTAAAATTAAAGAGTTTCGTGTACAGTTATAACTTTTCATGTAGTTTCAAAAACAAACAGAAACATAACAAAGCAAAACGTTATCACGCATGAAGTGTGCAAGCTCCATATAATACTGAGTAACTACGTTATGTAGATTTTTGTCAGCAACGTTTACAAATATGCATATACGTTATGAAGCAGTGGATTTAATTCCTAACCAACTCCCCCCCCCCCCAACCTCCTTTTTTGTAGCGGACAGTGGCGATGGGTTTGGGGATAAAGAAAAAAAAGGGTAGAACGGAAAAGAAATGGGGGTTGGGAGGGGGTTTCCACCCCTGTAGATTTCATCAGCTTTGGGTTAAATCCCATTTATTTTCTGGAGTGGTGAAACGTGTACATAAAGCGAGAGTAAGAGAAGAAAGGAAATCTTGTTCCGGCTAGAAATGCGTTTTCCTGCAGTACAATGAACAATCAGCGCGGGAAGATTGGAATGTGGCAGGTGATTGACAGAGGACCGACGTCCACTACTTGCAAACACTACGCTCCTCTTCCAATGATTAAAATATCGCGAATCTCCCGCCGGAATAAGTGATAAAATGACAGACAAATGTGTTTCTGAAAAGTACAGCCCACGCCTTAAGTGATGAAACACAAAACAATTTAACAAACACGCGATTTCCAGAATTTATTCTCTCTGCTCTCCAACTATATAAAGAAATCAGTTCATTTGACTAATAAGGGTTATTTCTGCAGCGTACTGCCTAACATTTAATTATGGAACCTTGTGGGGACGGGGTGAAGAAGGAAGAAGGAGATTTCTTAAAAAAAATAATAACAATTACATTTTGTTACACACAGTTTGTACCAACGTATTTAGAGACTTCCCTTCGCAAACTAAATTTCGCCCAAAAAAAAAAAAACGCTTTACTTCGTGATGTCTCAGATATTTCGGATGAGGGTGAGCTCAGTTCAAAAACTCTTACAATGTGGCTCTTAATTCACGGTTCATTAATAATTTCTTTACACTTTTAAATCCTGATTTCCTGCTTTCTGAAGACTGGCTAGTACTCAATGCCTCTAAATATCGGAACGGATTTCCCAATCAACGCCAACAACACGACACCATGCGGCGACCATCAGACGCTGTTTCATTGTAAATAGATTTCTATTCACGTTCTGAAACCTACGCGTCATTCCAAAAATATCTATATACAAGTTACAATATATAAAATAAATTAATACGTCTGTAACTTATCTGAAACATTTTTCAGATTTCGTATTTGTCAAAGGAGACAAAAAAGAAGAAAATTTAAACTGGGAATTTCGCAGATAAAAGGGAACCATTGCACAGTCCTTAATGAGAAGTCAGAAAAGTGACGACGCAGTGAGAACACGATTAAGGGCCGTGAACAGGACTCGGATCAGACAGACGTTAAACAAGAACCAAATATCGTTAATTTAAAAGTTTTTAAGTTAGTCGTTTAAAGATGGCTTTTAAGTTATATTCACAAGAACGAAGAAATTTTCCCATAAAATGTAGTTTCTCCTGAAGATCACCTTCTTGTGGGATATTGCGCCGTGTAATCTGGTAGTTTACTGACGTTTCGAAAGTGCCTGATGCCACCATAAACGTCGGTAAATAACCAAACTACAAAGGTGCAACATCCCATAAGACAGGCAACTCCATACTCTGAAATCTGAGAGTTTTTCCTTTGCATTCAGGCCACGGTTTAGACAGGTAGGTGTCGCTGTATATAAATATTGGAAATCCAAACAAATTCCATCACAAAAAATACAACTAGGTGAGAATAACCATATCAAAATCGGAGAAAACACACGGAACAGGCCCATTCTTCGTTTGAGTGAGAATTCATTTGCTTGACAGGAACTGAAGCACACTTCGTGGGAGTATGAGCATGGGAGTAGTGTTTGTGTGGGTATGGGTGTGGGTTTGGGTGTAGAATTGAAATGCAGAGGTTTTGGAATGGTTTCCCAAGATTACGTTTGGGACGACCGAGCTTAAGCCGACTTAAGAAAAGGTGGCTTCCGAGTGGTTCAGTGAAGACTGTGCGGTGTGAACCACTACACAGCAAGTCTACATACATACATACATACATACATACACATACACCGCTCACAGTAATAATACAAACATTAACAAGCAACATTATCTAGTTTTAACAGACCTTCCTTCGTTATCAATACAATTAATACTACTAGAAATGTGCAGAGTCACTTTTTATAAGAGGATTTCTTCTTCAGCTTACCCACGGAATGCTTTTTACAATAATTAATTCTTCGTTAAAGCTATCGACACACGTATAACCCAGAAATACATCCAGCTCCACATTCGGTACATACTAGCCTAATGAAGAATTAAACGTCTTCTAGGAAGAATCCGGAAACTGCCCTATGTTTAGGTGTAGGCGTCTCAGTATGAATAGAATAAATTATTTTATTTCAGTACAAAACTTCGTCCTTCGCCCTAGGGGAAGAACACGGATGAATGATATTTGAAAACCGAGGAGAATATTTCCAACGAAGACGGAGGACGGTGGAAAACCTTACTAATGAGAGTGTAAATAGTTTACAATCCGCACAAATTATAAGTTTAAAAAAAATCAAAGAATGTAAGATGAGTGAGGCATGTAGCAAGCAAGGGAATATTATAAATGTATACAAGATATTAGTCGTAAAATATTGTAGGAATGAAATGGCGTGCGAGGACTTCGAGTGGATGCAAGGATATTAAAACTCATGTTAAAGAAATAGGATGTGATGTTATGGGCTGTACCAAACTGGCTGGGGGGGGGGGGGGGGATGAAAGCATTAAAGCAATATACGTTAACCTCTGTTCCATACGCATTCGTAAACGATAAATGACCACGCCTTTTCTTTTCCATTGCTTGGCAGTCGCCTAATGCATAAAACGATCATCAGGCGTATGTGGCGACAGGACGGAAAATAATACATTTTAAACGAAAATATTCGTAAGAATAGAATAATAAATACGGATTTTCATTATTTCTAAACAGTTAATTTTAATATAAACCAGCGTGATAAACAAGCATTTACGCTAGTATTAAATAAACATGAAACTAAAACCACAAGTTCCCTCCAACACGAAGAAGCAGGCATAAAGTGTGAAGGTTCTTAAAACCAGGCAAGACTGTATGATATTCTCCGTCTATGAAAGCGATATCAGGAAATGAAAAAGGAAAAGTTCGGGCGGAGGAGAATGTTATACGTAGGTCTACATTACATCACAGGCCCATAAAAGCGGCCCTCTTCCCTAGTTCTACACTAAAGCAAGAGATATTGCTTCAGCGGCAAGCGTGCGACTTCAATTTCCCTCAAGAAAATCTGGCATCGGCGTCCTCCTCGTTCGTCGTCATCTCAAAATCCCTTACCTCGCCAATATTCAAATATCACGTCTCAATTCATTCACCTTACCCAGTCGCCTTTTCACGCATTGAATTTGCTTGCTACAACCCTTCAAGCCATCTCTTATAAAAACAAGCGTGGATAATACTCCACCGTCTAAATGCGAGAAATATATATCGTGCTATGAAATGGGAACGGGTATTAATTTAATTTAGTTCAAATCTGTTGAGACTGCAGAGCGCTGCCACGTGGACATTAACGATAAAAACTAAAAACCAAACCTGCTGTTCGTTAAAAGGAAGTTCATTCGATGTCTACTCCTAAGGTGTTTCGTCCTTCTGTCGCAGGGGTTTCGTCGTCCCCGCAGTAATTTATTATTCAGGGACAATTCCCATGAATACTATGTACGATTATGACGCCAAGAAAAGTCGTGGGTAGATACCAGCGAATCGGATAAACTTACTGCCCCATCTTCAGGGGTAAAGATAAAGATAGTATAAATCCCTTGATAGCATTACCATGACAACGATTATAAAACACGCAATCATAAGTATTATCACATAAGGCTCAAAATCCCTTAACAGCAAATGATCACCCACCAACAATTACCCACTGTATAGATAGATTCTGGTTGTGGGTGGTTACGTGTGGAGAAAATGTATCGAGCAGTAAGACTGCCACATGAGACGTGACGTTCTTACGGCGATGAATATGTCCTTTCACGATTTTGACGCAGTTGTAAGTAAGAAGCAACGTTTCGGAGGAACATACTGCCTTCATTGTAAAAGCTGAAATTCAGCACACAGCATCACAACCTCGAAGACCACGATATAAACACAGTCTTCCCCATTAGACTGTACATGTCTGTTACTAAATGGTAATTAATGTCAATTTTATTGTTTCAAACATGACATTAACATTGCTATTCATATTATTAGCATATACTGAGATCGGATTAATGTTTCTATTTGTTTAAACCACATTATAAAACAATTCAACACATCATTTACACTAATTAGATTCGGTCAATACAACATACGAAGCGTATTGATGTATACATCTCGGCTTCTGTTCAGATGATGCTAACTGCAATTTAATCCTCTAGAATCTGTGTTGAAAGCCATTGAAATAAAGTAAGGAAATATACCTTTAGGCGTTCAAAACGAAATATGTCCTCAGCTTTTAAGTACTCTGTTAATCACATACCCTATTCAAACTGAAACAGTTTTAAGTCTTTGCATATTTCATTGAAGGTGCTTAGCGCTTCTAAGAAACACCATTCCAGTGTTTGGTGCTTGAATACGCAAGAGAAATGTTTAAACATTTCCACCAAAATCTTCGTCATAAGAAGGAAGAAGAATAAGAATCACGCCTTGTACTTATCCCCGTTACTGGCAAGAAGATGGAGAAATGTACACAAAAGTTAATGTCTTCATTTCAGTGATGAACTTAAATGTTGGTTCCTTAATATAAGTAATAAAGAGGCTGTCTTGCATAAACGCACATAGGAGATAGACGAATATTATGTTAGGTAACCGCATACATGCAAGTACTAGTATGATGTGCACGTCAGTTTTAAATATAAATAATACGTACTTACGTCTTCAGCCACATACAACAGTAATTTCAGAATTATACACTATAATTTCAAACCGCCATATAACGACACACTTCGTGTTCCACTCAAGACTTTGCACAAAACATTTTCCTCAATCACACTTCGCTCGTGTTTCCCAACCAACCGTGTTTCACCCACTAAGCTATGTGCATTGGTGGGTAGATACGAACGTTTCGGAAAAGCATACTGCCCCATCTTCAGGGTTAAATATGTCTGCTAAAGAAATAAGGTTGACAATGAGTTACATATGTTTCGCATCTTCTTACCTCATATTATTCAAATAAAATTAAGCTAGACATTACATCATTACTCATTTCATCAACGTCTACTGTTCGAAGAACGAAGAAAGCAGTTGTGAGTTGGCTAAGAAAATATGTCGTATAATTTATCAATGCATCCTATCTACACCCATACACCTTTTTTCTTTGAAAAATATTTAAATATTATCCTCCTATCAACACCTATACAAACCAAACTGAAACTTCCATTAATTTTTTCCAACTAAAATCTGTTATACATTCCTCATCTCTCCTGTGCGTATACTGGGCGTAAAATATCTGTGAGCCTGAGGTACATCACAGTAAGAGTGGTCCTCCTCGCTTTTTAAATAAGCATGTCGTGGAAGAATGTAGTAAGACGAAACGTCGGTCAGAAATGTAGATTTATATAGGGAAGGAAACGTATGCGTGAACAAAAATGTAAAGCTATCCCGCTACGCGCCATGTAAGCGCTCGGGGGAAAGATATAGCTCCTACTCATTCTCAATCTCGACAGTAGATGGAGGTGAGTGGTCAGCGTCATGACCCAGCCGCGCTTAACGCCCGGGGAAAGGACCCCAGGTACCCATTAGACTTGTGGCCGGGTGGGCCCCAGAGCCGGTCTGGACGCAGAGGCTAGAGGAAAATGAAGGAAGAATGTGACTTAAGAAGGAAGACTTACGGGTACGTCACTCGCGGCAGGAAGGCGATGGGTTGGGGAGGGAGGGAGTTATTTCTGCGACGAGAAAAGAAACACCAGAGGCAGGGAAAGAGAATGAGCTCGCATTGCACTGCCTGGTTTTTCCAGCACAGATTTCCTTTTAAAAAAATTATTTTGTAATTTTAATAAATAAAAGAATAATTACAATACCTACGAAATCATAACCTCAAATATATAACAGGTGATTCCCCCCGTATCACACCATACTGACTCTACTGACCAGAGACATTATACACTTACATAAAACCAGTCTAGTACAAATTAATCGCAATGGTGTACTCAAATAATTTTGTTAAACTGTCCTAAAGTGTAAATCATTACTTATCAAGATGATTGTGTTCAGGGTTGTAGCGCCGTGTAATTTGTTAGAAGTTTACCAGCGTTTCAGAGGTCCTTGCTGCCTCCATCTTCAGGGCGATCGTCGGTACACTTCTGTCAAATTACACGGCGCTACAACCCAGAAGACATCCATCTTTGTACCCGCCGCCGTGAAAACCTCAGATCCTACTGAATATTTATAAGTTTTATTTTAAATTTACTGCTCCATTTCGGAAGGAATTGCAGTTTTTGTCTCCAGTGTCGAATCTAATTAGGCAGAAATAACAGGTCATTCAATTTAAACGTGCGCTATATTCATATTACATCAGTTTCCTCAGTTCCTCCATTCTGCATCAAACTTTCCATGAGAATTAGTGTGATTGCCATACAGGCCCACAGTTCCACTGCCAATGAAAACGTAGAATGTGGCAGTATTGTTTCATATGAACCCAAACTTCAGCATACACTCCTGTTACAGATTAACGCAAAACGTCCTGGTATGACAAGCAAATTAAATAAAAATATAAAAACAAACACACATATAAATATCTCGATTTTCGTCTACACCTTCTGGGCTGAAGACAATCATCGATATTTAAGATACACTTTCCTGCATCAAAATAAAAAGACATGTTAGAACGTTATTTTTCCAAACGTGTTCTAATGATTCGATATTACATGTTAAAATCAAGCATATGTGTAGTGGTTATACGGCAACGTTTAATATTTGAAAGTTTCATTACATTACGTGCAGACTATACTTTATAAGACATGTTACTGGGTCACGTTACGCTAAAGATATGTCTCCGAGTCATGTAAGACGTTAAATAACTAAAGATTGTCGTGTTACAGGCATTTCAGCTACAAGATCGACTTTCTTAAAGAGAACATTTCGCTTGAAAGAAATCGTCAATACCAATATTTTAACTGCTGCTTGGTTTTCGTATATGTATACTATTTACACTTTTAACCCTGATCTATATCCACGATCGGGGGAAGTGCATTCCTGAGTCACGACCATAATCAACATTTTCATTCGTAGGCACAAAAGTACAGTTCATTTTCAAAGCCGCCAGAAAATTATATACGCATATATAAATGTATATAAGCCCATATATACGGGCTGGATTTATATGGCTCAGCACAGGGACCGGTGGCGGGCTCTTGTGAGCACGGTTATAAACATTTGGGTCACATGAAAAGCTGGGAACATCTTCATTAGCTGAGCGACTTTCAACGTCTCAAGAAGAACTCTGCTCCGTGCACTTAGAAGCAACCAATACTGTATTTAATCCAAACGGAGTAACAAGAAACATAGTTTTTAGATCAGATATATCACTTTATTTCAAAAAATTTTCCACTTGATATTAAATTATAAAGCTCAAATAAAAGTACCTGTAAACTGGAGAGCTCTTTTTGGGCAGAACAATGGACCTGTCGTAAGACAGAACACTGAATAATAATAAACGCATGTAATATTTATATAACTTGAATCTACACTATCTTACTTTGGGATTATTTATGAAGGCAGAAGATGTCTGCCTTACTGTCGAAACAAGTTGGATAACTAAAAGATACAGTTACAGAATAGGTTTCAGCTGGCTGTTAATCCAAAACAATAAAATAATGAATAATTAACACTGGGCAGCAAGCTACAATAGGCTATAGGTCTACATTTAAGTCCCCAAAGCAGATAACGTGTGGCTGCTAAGCAGATCATAAAACACCAACTCAGAATTCTTAACATACGAACGAACACACTAAACATTAGTCTCAAAATTTTCACCACACGATTAGGCAGTACGAGCAAACACTGAGAAACTAGTCTGGAGGTAGGAGACTTAACCTCTTCTTTAGAAATTACCGTCACGACACACGTTCTGTGTCATAAACCCTCCCTTGTTGGAGACAAATGTTGATGGGGAACAGCGATACGAGGCGACACAGAGTTAGAAGCTCTTTTGCTTGGTCCTGAAGGGTTTGGAAAGGATGAGAGTCAGGTCGGCAAGAGAGAACAAGACACCAGATTAAAGAATCCACCAAGTTCAATTTGTCACGTGGAGCTGGAACACGCAGGGACCCGAGGTCACCTAGAGGGGACATGGGACGCGGAAGAATGGTAGGCTAATGAGGATCGGATGAAACGTCTGAGATGCCTCTGGGGCCTACAATAAAATAAAAAAAGTTAAAATTAAGTTCAGCCATTTAACACATGGCCAGAAAACATTTTAGTCTCACACAGCATAATAACTCGAGCCATAACCTCTTCACTGTAAGTCGAGGTAGTAATAATTATCATCGTTTCGGAGGTAACTTCTGGATCCTTCTTCAGGTCAAAGTGACGGAAACGTTCGTGTCGCTGGTTTCTTTCTCCATTAACCAGAGTTATTCTTGAAAAGCTGATAATATGATTAGTTAATCTTTTACCAGATACACTTGATGCAAACTTTCTAAACATAACTGACTGGTATTGTAAAATGTCACCTGTCAGACCACACATTATATTCTGCCAATGGTATCTATTTACAAATACACACGACGTCACAACCCAGAACAACACTGACAAAATGTCATAAACATCGATAAACTTAATCATATTTTGAAAGGATCTGATCTTTCAAATGACTTCTATAATATCGTTTTACACACATAAATCATTCTAAAGCTAATGGTAAATATTCCATCGGTGCTTAATTAATCGCCTCGCCATGAGAAAATGGTGGTATAGCTCATGGAATTTCGGTAATATATGGAGGAAAGTTGACAGCTGTACGCTCCGACCGCTTTACCCAGTAGTCATTGAGTGAAGGCTAGGTGGGCAACACAGCCCGTGTGGACGTGGTAGCGAACAGAAAATGTCTGCCGCGAAGCGTACTCTGGTCTTCAAACCCGAGGCGTAATAAGTATGTTGTCTGAGTATTCCGGCAAACAAAATTAAACTTTCGTATGTTTCGAAGAAATTAAATATCTATAAAGCAACACAAAACTTCACGTGTTCTTTGAATTCCTTCCAACAACAACAAAGTCTACTTGCTAAAAGAATGAGGTTTATTACGTAACAGTACTATTGCATAATAGATCTTCAAAATAGTCCACCCACAAAAACAAAGGTAAGCTGAGAAAAGGTCAGAGTCATATGAAGTTCCACGAAAATACTGAATGTGTGATGAATTATAGAGTTCTGGAAAAATTAAGTAAGCATATCAGATGCATTGGCGTGTGACGCCGGATCCAGTAGTTACTTTGGTTTCCCTGAAATGGTCTGAAATCAGAAAGTAACCGAAATAACAAAGTGCCGTAATAAATCTATACCACGAAGCGAATTATGTATGAAGAAGCAGGTCTTTGACTAATTCTCCAGTAGCAAAACTTCAGGCTCAACACCACTAACACAAAAGTCCTCAAATGTCATGATACTGAGAAAATACGTCACGTGTCATCCTCCCAACGCAGAATCACTTTCGATTAAACCCAATTTTACATTACCCTCCCAAAATCCACCACAGTCTTCAACAGAACGGTCCACAGTATATTTTCCTACTAAAATTCTGTACGCATTGCTGTCTCTCTCATTCTAGCTACACGCCCAGCCCATCGTAGCCGTCTATACTTCATTACCCTAGCAATACCAGCCGACCTGTATATACGACGAATTATTCGCAGAAACCTTCCAAATCTCGAGGCTTCCTTAAGTAGCAGCACGAGGACGAGTTGTGTTATGGTCAGCAGGGTACGCTAAATCTTCGTTTGCTTGCCTGTGGTATATTTGTTGTTCGGTTGTTCAGTCTATATAAAGTCGAATGATAGGTTAATTAATAACAGAATATGAACGGAAGAGATCGTGGCCTAATTTAAGGTATCATCTCATAATTTTCGTGGACTATAACCACTCAGTCCAGACGTTCAATCCTACTTTGTTAATTGTCACAAAACAACGTAATCATGAAATAAGACTCGGCCAGGGTAATAATATATACATAATGCACAAAAAACACACACACGAGGTTAGTATTCCGTATTAAGTGAATATATCTTTTTGGGACACACTGTATATGGACGAATGGTTTAACTACTCGATTAGTGTTTCTCATAACTGAAATACGAAGAGATAATAAGAGTTGTAAAAATATGGATTTGCTTTGAGATTTCTTCTTAAAGAAAGTATATGGAAATATGTTCCCTTGATAGTAAAATCCTTTACATAGGCCATAATTGCATAATACTATGATGGATCTTAAAGTAAAGTATGAGGACTCGGACGGATTCACTTGGTCAGAATATGGTCCAGTGGCGGTATCTTACCTAAAAGTTAATAAAATTTCGCAGTCCATAAAAGACCGATGATTTTCTTACCAGCTGACTCCCTGTAAACCTGAACTGCATGAAATAATGACAAGTGTATCGATCTCAAAGACTCAAGATATCCCAGATTTGCCACGAGAACCTGACCGGACGCTTTAGATAAAATCAGACAATGTTCCGGATTTTAATACCTCACGCGTGTCCAATTTAAATTGTTACTAACACCTCTTTCAATTCTTACGTATTTCCCATTTAAAAGTCCACGAGAATATAAATTATTAAATTAATAAGAAATATGGCCGAGAGGGTGTTCTATCGTCCGCAATGTGAGGGGAAAACCGAAGCATTACAAAAAGACACACGCGAACAAAGGAGGGACGTATCAGTATTTTATATACGAAAAGGGGAATGTCTCCCTCCTGTCCGAACATTGCATCTTACTGGGTCGGTGAAAGGGGAAGAATGTCAGAACCGAACAGTAACCAGAAGATACGGGTAAAGAAATTAATGATTTAGAACTCTGAAGGGGTTTGCACAAAGACCGAAGGGTGTGTAAACATTAAAGGAATCGAAGGTCATAGTGCATGTCATACCGGCGTATCTTAAACGGAAAGCGACTCAGGAAATGAAAAGACCAACAGACGTGAAGGAAGATAAATACATTTCGGCCGACACAACTGGCATGTCTTTTGCACAGACAGACACCGACTCTCAGGCACGCAAAACGTGGCCTGGCCAGCCGTTTTTATACCGAGGACTTTGTTAGTAGACTAAAGACAATATTTAGCAACAAAACGAACCTAAAATTAAATCACGGATATTATTATATGACCCCCCCCCCCCCCCCCCCCCCCGTCCTCTCACTGCTTTAGTCTTCTAAACAATTTTCCCCACTCAAAGTTTCTGTTCGTCGTGCAAACTCTATCTCTCCTTTTAAGGAACATGCCAATACAAGATAAATATGAACGAAATAATTCCTTCTACGTAACGTTCTCACCACGCTAGTTAATCTATCACTAACACTACAGTAACAGAATACGAATATTCTACACCGTTAACATGAAAGCCCTCCATCGGATATAATTCTGAGACAGTTAAAAAAAATATATTTTAAAACTGGCACTGTTCTGCAGCTAAGCTAAACACAGTGATTCAAGGCTTAAAAACTTGCATTGTAGAAACACCATCTCTTTGCAACCCTACACATAATCAAGCAATTTTATATTTTATTTAGTGTTCTGTGCGACGACAGGTCCATATGAACAGGATCCTTGCATCCTTTTCTCGGACTGGAACCTGTTCATATACGTTCTTGGCAGATGATCCAGAAGTGGTTTGCCATTGCCTTCTTCTGTGTGTGAATGGAGTAATTGTTGGGATGCCACGGAGGAAAACTCCGTGTTGCCTAGACATTTGTATTTATCCAAAATGCGTGACTTGCGTCGGGACAGTGGACTTTAGATTACCATTAGTGAACGTTTTTAAAGCAACTCATACAAATTAAATGTGAGCTACAGTCATCCGAAATCAGAACTCAACCCATTATTACGTTATTATTTAATAACAGTCGACAAGTAGCTTTTCATTAGCCACGCTGCCTTCATGTTACGTCGAGTCTTTTACGTGTTGAGGGAAGGTCGAATAGTAGCCACAACTGTCACATTTGATTACGCCTGTCCACAGGTCAGAGGCAATGAACGAACGGGCTTTCTGCATATACTTAATAGTCTACTAATGCATAAATATCGCGTTTCATATCACGTCGATGGATCATAACGGAAAACGACGGGGGAAAAACTGTAGGAAAAAATGAGTCCATGTGTAGGCAGAGGGGAAGAGCAGAGTACCAATCACGAAATCAAACTCAATAAACGTTACATAATTTCACGATTTCCATCCTGGTGTCTGATTGTAAATAATTGAATATTTCCGCATATGCAAATCGCTTGATTTCATTATACTGTGCTCCATGTTTCGACATCAGAAAGTCTTCTGGTGCACATCTCATACATCAAAATGGTAAGTATAGGTAGGAAATCATATTGAGCAATTGCTAATAGACGTGTGGTTGTTTTCTTTGCGGTACGGGCTAAATTCTTAAATATTATTTAGAGAAGCCTCGACTTCAAAGGGTTAAAATTAACATCTTCCCCCATCGTGATATTAGGGTGTCAGAAAGGAGAATAAGATGGCTGAAGAGGGACTTGGACCTTTGATGCAGACAAAGAGGTAAAGAGACGATGATGCACAAAGAGAGAGACGGAAATTCGGGACAGCGGGTGTAATTGAAATGGCGACTAATTTCCATATGGTAATGAATGCAGCAGCATTGCTCCAACGCTGCCGGCAGAATATAACGCCGTCCTTCAGCACTTAAACACAGAAAAATCCCATCTTTCAAAAAAAAAAAAATGATTTTGACATGACAATCGATGTACTTTTAATTATATTCCAGGAAACTGCATTATTAAACAGCAAAATTTCTTTATGAGATATGCGTTTCATTTTTTCTTCTTTAAAATAATTTTGCGTCCCGGCAGCCAATGACAACTTCCCCCTAAATTCACACACCACTTTCGTAACATTATCATTAGCATCTTTAAGAAACGTTAAGTCTTTTGGGCGGGTTTTAGTGCCAAAATCCATCATAAAATATACCAGAGGTATTCAACCTGGGGTACGCGTACCCCCGGGGGTACGCGGAGACATCTTAGGGGGTACGTTAAATTTAAAAAAAAAATATTATTTTATGATAAGCACTGAATAATCAGGGCCAGATTTAATACATTATTTTGGATGTAATTTATTTTATATGTAGATTATATACTATGTATGACTTGAATTATATACCAATAACTTTGGGGGTACGCGAACAAAAAATTTTGAATACCACTGAAATATACCATGACAGAAATAAAAGGAACAGTTTCCAGTCTTGAAAACGAACACATTCCTATATATATATAAACCGTAATGCTCTGGTCTCACAGTTGGGAATTCCAGCTATAGAAGTTCCAATATACAAACAAACTTCCCGTCTCAATCAAAAAGGACAGCGATTCGGGAATTCTTTAAGCGTGGGTTGGCAATATCTGGGCAGACAATCAAACCGCTGTTATTACTTCTCCTTACAGGTATCTCCTTGTGCGACGCAACTGGATATTGTCTCTCTGTGGTGGCACTTCGCTTGAAACGTGACGTATTTAACAGTTAACTGCACGAACGGCTGTCACTTTCATACCTTTACATTTTTTTAAAGATATTATGGACACCTTCAATCCAGAGTTGAGGAAGTGAATAGCAAACTGCATAATTCGGAAAGTCAGTATTAAGATTCGCTCCAAGGTCGTCCCCTAGATGTATATCCCTCGTTGCCACACTCATAACAATATTAAAAATAACTCGAAGGGAATTACAGCAAACTGAATCTATAGCGTTATTTAAGCCACCCGCCACTTTAAATTTCCTATATATTTTATAAAAAAATAAAATAGTGTAAAAAATGAGTTCTGTGTTTAACATCTGATAGTCATGTAAGGACTTGCATATAGTAGGACTACACCACTGGCCCAAGTCCTTCTCTGACGACCGAGCTGCGGACAAAGACTTCAGCGCATCCAGAAACAGAGTTCTAGCTACAATTCTTAGCCCTTTAAAGCACGAATTTCATCTAAGTAATTTTTAAAATCTGTTACTTCAATAACGACTACATACAGCGTCTAAATTACACAAATATCTACTAATTAATAGCCTGCAGTTTAGGGAAATAATCGCAATTTATATTAAAAATCACCCGTAATCTATAGATATACTTTTTGAACAAAACACGATGCTGCATGTTAAATCAGGAGATATATTTAAGTACCATTGTGCTTCAAAGTATTAAAAAGTAAAGTAAAGTTTGTCCCACTATACGCCATGTAGGCGTTTTGGGGTGAGTGGAGGTATAGCTCCTCTCTTCCTTGACCTCGGCACTAAATGGGGGTGAGTGGTCAGCATCACGCCCCGGCCGGTTTTACCCCCGGGAAAGGACCCCGGTACCCATTGTAGAGGAGGCTGGGTGGGCCCCAGAGCCGGTCTGGACGCAGAGGCTAGAGGAAAAATCCTCTGCCCCCGTCGGGGATCGAACCCCGGCCGTCCAGCCCGTAGCTAGTCACTATACTGACTGAGCTATCCCGGCTCATGCTTCAAAGTATTAATCCCTCCAAAAAGGAGATCTGCCTGGACACTTATTATCTTCACTATATTTTTAAACAGTAGGATATGACGTGTAATAAAAACAAAACATATTCTACTTTCTCACGCCAGTTGTTAACAGAAAGCAATGCAGTATCCGTGTTCTGTTGTCAGCTGTCTGTTCCAGGTTTGTTCCGATCCTGTCCCCCCTGAACTGCTCTCAGCGGCCGCAGAATCGCTGAAACATGTCTTCTGTCGGCACTACACAGCAGGCAACATCCCCTCAACCAGATCGAACCTTTGGGGAGGAAGCAAGCGACTAACGCCCTTGGGATCGTGTCGACATTACAATTTCATAACCAACTGGGGGGAAGCATTATTTATAGTGTAACATATTGTCTTATTTTGAGGGGAAAATCACTTCCGAATGTACTATAAATGACGAGAATAAAAATGCTGTTGTACAAAAGAACATAAAAAAAGAATTATCAGGAAATAAATTGTCATAACTTCCTGCATTATGAGTGTAGTGAAATATCCACATTCTGGGAGTGAACATTCTAGAGAGTGAAAAATTGTTTCGATTATAAATAACACGACTGTCAAAGCATTTTAGCGTAATCTTATTCGGAAACATACAGTAGTACACCTACCGGAACGACCTTGAATCTAGAACCACGGGGTAGGTCGGAAGAGTATTTATTTCATGGGGGTGGACCTGTTTCTGATGTAAGTTTTGAGATTGCTGTTGGGTTGCGTTTTACATGGTCCATTCTGAAGATCGAGATTGTCGGACTTCGGCAGCTCGAATATTGAGATGGTGGGTTCGAATCCCACGTCTTTCCGTGTTGTGCAGTGCTGTGTAAGCAGCGATCTCCCATCATAGAAATCCTGTCAGATTCTTCGTATTCGTATTTTTAGAAGTAAATTTTTGATTGGAAGATGCAGAAGACATAAAGAAAGACATTAGGAAAATGACGTACAATATAAGTACAATTGATAATAATTAACAATTAAAAGCCCACTGGCATCAAAGTTATCACCTGCTTTAGTGATCGGTAACCCTGGATTTTAACCTCAGACTACATTAACGTGTTTCGTATGATTATCAGAATGAACAACGATTACTTATATAAACATCACTGACCAACTGGTCTTTGCGATAAAGAAGCTGAGTTTTCTTTGACGTGCGGATTAAATGTTTAAATGTTATTTCGACGAGCTTCGATCCTTTCTTGTTCAACCTGTCACCTCTCTGCCACCTCCATTTTCGGGACGTCCTCTATTCAACCTACCTTCACGAAAGGACGAGCAGACACTACCAAGAACTTCTCACAGTCGAAACTCTTGTCTGTCTTTCCCCCGTTAAATGTTCGATCTCTCGATACTTTACCCCCTTCTTTCTCTTACTGAATAGGTTCAAAGGGTCACGACACCGATAGAAATTAATTCTGAGCTTGGTAAGCGACAGAGGAAGGACTAGGTGTTGTGAGGTGGTTCATAAATAAATAAAATTATTGTTTGGTTCGTCTTTCTACAACGGTGTTTACTAAAGACACTGCCTTCTTTAACATTCTGCCAACGGAGTGATATGTTCCGTACGATTCTCTGAAATAAAATGTATTATACATTTTTCTGAAGTGAATTTTAAATATTATTAAGAGCTTCGTGCTTTATTATAAATATTCATAATCTTGTAATAATGTACTGATGTCAGAGCTTGGGACTTAGACAATGTGAAGACGAATCTGTAGAGAACATCGTCACTCTATGATCGATTGCAGACTCGAACTGATTGTCATTATAACACGATCACTATTGGCAAGTTGCTTGTGTATATAATGTGCTGATTGGGAGTTGATACGACAAGGTTGGATCAGGACGGGACAGTGGTTACGAAGGGGTTCAAGTGTTAATATGCCCTCAGCATCATAAGTGGATTACACTTGGTAGCGTTAGATGCACTGCTATCTGTGTTTGGAGGCGTGAGTTACAAGAGGTCGCTGAACGTTCACACTGCAACACTATCGGCTGCTGATTCCTCTATAATGTTAGGTTAATCCCATGCAATTCTGTCGATATGTATATATGCATAAGGACTTAGCATATGGCTTCATATGCCCTGAGGAATACATAGCTCAATATGAAATGTAAAATGGTAGTGTCAGGAATCGAAGAGGGGAAACGCAGGGCCTCATAGCCTTCCAGACAAAGCCGGGAATATAATGAGATTATATGTAATTTACGTCAGGCTCCAGTCAGAACTAATATAAACGAATTTACGGATATAACTCATCACAGGAGCTCTTACTCTGTGGAGTATGAGAAAGCACCAGCCTTGTGGAAGGCACGAGGGCAGTACAATCGTGCGCAAATGCTAATTGTAAGCGCGTTCCAATCTCTTTTTCTTTTATTCATGTTAGAAGCACCTTGTCACATTTCTACCAAGCATTTTCCGAAAAGAATCATTCGTTGTCCAATTCTGAATGGCTCAAACAAAATTAACATTTTGTTAACTATGAACTTTAGCTTTCGTCTTTATTACTGTTTCCTCTTTTATCACAGATTTATTTCCCCTTTTCCTGCTCTGCTCCCCTTCAACGAACGATGAACCCCAACCATTAGAGTTTCTGATTGGAGCACTTGCCACATGTGCGACGTTCCTACTGTGTCTGTTTTCTGTGCAGAATCTATTCAATGCTTTCCTGGTATATCTTTAGTCCTTTAGTTACATTTTCCGTAGTTCCAATGATTACCGGTAGGATAAAGCATATCATATTCCACATTCGCTGACTTTCTGTACCTACTCTGGTGAAGTTATTATTATTATTATTATTATTATTAATAATATTTAATACTGAGAAAAAAACTATATTG
Source organism: Zootermopsis nevadensis (assembly GCF_977971745.1). Lineage (NCBI taxonomy): Eukaryota > Metazoa > Arthropoda > Insecta > Blattodea > Termopsidae > Zootermopsis > Zootermopsis nevadensis. The sequence continues at coordinate 5,450,308 of NW_028259143.1, forward strand.
ACGATGTCTGAGAAGAGGGTGTTGAGGGAAATACGAGAACGTTGATGACGATAGTTACCAAAGGATTGAATAACAAACTGTATAATGGGATTCATAAAATGTGTTTTTCACCAAATGTCATAAGGACATTCAAATAAATGAAAATGAGATGGGAGGGGCAATTAGTACAAAGCGATAGAAATTTTAACGTAACAGAGTCTGACCTACCGAGATCGTTGTTAAATAAATTAAAATGAATATTAAATGAAAATTAATTACATTTCATACAGCAATGGATTGAAGTCCTTTTAAAAGTAAGGAACTTGGGGTTCCGTACAACTTTGGGACGCTAAAGCAACCGACAGCGTATGGAACGAACGTGTAGAGAATCCGGATGGCTCCTGAGCCACATATAGGTTGCGTTAAACTTACACGAGTCTCAAATAAAACAAAAATCAACAGTAGTGTGAGACACGGGGTCCAGGAGGTTGCTCGTTCGTTCCTGGCATGGCCCCTCGGAGGCAACCGCGAAGCACAGATCAATAAGTTGGACCCAGGGTACTGTCAACTGGGCTATGTTCCACAGGCAATTCACGCTCCTAGACTGGACAGTATGAAACGAAAATTAAACTAGCAAGCAGCCGGTTCTGACGGTTAAGGGGCCCCCAATCCACTCTTCCGCCGCCCGCTTCATTATCATCCTCGCAAAACACTTCCACCTGACTGTTATCTGAGCCTGCTTAATCCAATATACACAATCCCCACCCAATTTAAGGTCCAGTTTATCATCCAAACGTCTATATCAAAGGTCTGCAATTGGTATCCTCCTTTCGGGTTTCCCAGTTAAATTTTTTGTGCATTTCTAAAATTGTGGGAATACGCCGATTTTTACTAAATAAATAATAATTTATTTTGGGAAAAAAAAAATATTCATTTGTGTTCAATTTCAAGTACTCGATTTTCATCTGTCCAGTTACATAAAGAATTTTACTCAGACGTTCTTTTTGCATGTTTACATTTCAGCAGTTTTCTGCCACAAAGCCTCGTGCTGTTCATTTCAGTATAACGGGTTTTTTACGTCTCGGACCTAAATTGTGTCGAAGCACGTAGAGTGGATATAAACCACAAATCAGCTGGGTGCAGCCAGGGGAGTGTCGTGGTATATCGTATTCCCCCTGCGGTAGATCCGATGCACGCATTTCATAATTTAAAGCCGCAATACGTACAATACGAAACAATCTTTTTACATACTAAAAGATTCTATTATTATATCACTGTCAAATTATGAGTATTCAGTAAAGTGATGTTTAAATACGTATCGTACTATTGCACTACTAAAACAATACCAATAAAACAGAAATTAAGGGAAATCTGCTATAGTTTAGACAGTATGTCTATATTACAGGGCAATAACTGTAGTCAGAGCGAACTTCTGAAGTGCAAACAGAACCTACAGATTAGCGCATCACATGGAATAATAATATTTTTAAATACCGTCTTTGTTTAAAAAATGGAGCATATCCATGAAACAGACTTCTTAATAAAATAAAACTCTCTAAGGTTATATCCCCTTTAAACTACGATGTTTCTAATTAAGAATATTTTTGAAGAAGGGGCACGTACTTTCTCTAAATATTACCCCAACAATAAGTGCTTAAATTCCCCGACATTTTTCTTTAAAAAGAGTGAGGACCCAAGTTTCACAAATGGAGGGGGCAAAGTTACATTTTTATCGTATATTGATATTCATGCTTTAACACAGGAGACAGACAGATAAAATAATATAAAATAAATGACAGCACACGAGAATTTTTATATTATATCAGTTATTACACACTAGAGGCAGATGACTGACTGACTGACTGACTGACTTAAACACACGATATGTAAAAGCGACGTTCTGGAAGAAAATAATTTCCGATCACAAATGTGTGGTTTTATGGAGAATAAAATAAAGCATTAAAGGACCCAGTGCAGAGCTGATAGGCACATAGGATGCAATTTTAAAGTCAGACGAAACGAAAATGTATAAAACATAACGAATGGGAATGAGAGATTGCGAGAGAAAAACCTTTAATGCTAAAGACAGGCTCCCCTTGCTTTCCTTATCACATGGTTACAAGATAAACGAATTAAAACGGAGTCATAAATATTTCAACATTCGCAGCCCCGGTCCGGGAGCCGAGTTATCCCCACACACCCACTTTGCACACCCACAGTCCTGTAACCAGCCAGGAACCTGCGCGCTGAACTTACATGAATTATGCAAAGCAAAGACGTCGTATGTTCTCTGAAAGTGTTGGGAAACCTCATGCGAGGAAGTTACAAGGACCGTACAAACTTTTCTGGAGCAGAGATGGAAAACTATGAAACTAAAAGCATAAGTGACGTAACAGATGCGCAAGGTCTTAACGCGTAGACGTAGTGACCAAATGTAGTCCACATCGCGTCTGGGCAAACTTTTGCATGACAAGTGCTGCTTCCAAATTCTCCACAACTCAGCGGTCTACTTGTTTATTCAGTGATATTCAAGATTCATTACTAGACAATTAAGAATTTATTAAGCACAGACGTCATGGGTTGAGAGCGACGTGAAGCTTGGACAGTGATCGTTATTTCATAAATGATGCCAACTTACACGATCCAACCAAAAACGGCTGGTGTTTCACCGGGAGACCATGTTCGGTTATTTTCCCTACCCTGGCACATATATTTCTTCAAGAGAGGAGTAGGATATGATTTTACGCATCCATCCAGTAGCGACACTTAAGAGACGATCCTTTATTTTTTATTTATTTAGTGTTCTGTCTGACGACAGGTCCATATGAACAGGATCCTTCCATCCTTTTCTCGGACTGGGACCTGTTCATATACGTTCTTGGAAGATGATCCAGAAGTGGTTTGCCATTGCCTTCTTCTGTGTGTGAATGGAGTAATTGTTGGGATGCCACGGAGGAAAACTCCGTGTTGCCTAGACCACGGCCTTGCCCAACACAAGGGTAGATTTGGTTTTGTAAACTGGTATCTCATAAAGGATTGACATATATCAACATCTTCGAAAATAGGGCGCAGAGAAGAATATTTGGGCTTAAGAAGGATGAAATAACAGAAGGATGGAGAAAATTTAACAGTGAGATAAGAAATGCATTCAAAATCATAGTATGAAAACCTGAATGGAAGAGATTACTTGGAAGACCTAGGTTTAGATGGAACGTTTTGTTTTCCACTACAAAGACAAAAAATATTTTGAAGTGCTTATTGTTTTTAGAAACACTTAATACGACACCCCGGCATAGGATAAAGAGTCAATAAGGATTTAACAAATTTATTCCAATATACAATAGCACTGCAAACACCCATCAGCGTCTAATATGACGCACACTGACACCTATCTATCAATCAACTAATCCATCACAACAACAAATTCCAATGAGCTGTGGGGCGGAAGAAGGGTTAGCTCAGCTTAACTCACATTATTGCATGAATGCGACGGAAACTTATCTCAACAATAAGGCCAATAGACAATAATTAATCAATCAATCCATCTGTCGGTGAGTAATTCTCGTTTAACGTAACGAACAGATCGATTAAATGATCAATCAAGTATATCTATTGTGCAATATGTCCAATTTTAGCTTCGGGTCATATATATATTATTTTTGTTAGCTTCACGTTCATTAATCATTACTGAAAAGTGATCGAAGTTCGTGCAGTCGCCACACGGAAACAGCCCTACACACATTTCTGTTCTTCACCGTTCAGTGGATTGCGGTCGGAATTTTGTCAGTTTGTGGAAACGATCAAACATCTAAACAGTGCTGTGTTTTTATCAACACATTCATTTAAATGTCTGTATTACAAAAACTATAAATAAATGCTGTAATCGTTCAAGTCTTTAATGCTGTTTTTCTGTACTAACCTCGATCCATGCGTGTTACATGTCTACCCACTCTCACCCCCTTTCAATTCCACACCCAAACATTATTCGACACTAAATACAAATTATAAAGTTTCACATTATACAATATTCTCACATCAGCTTGTAATTTCATCTTCCTTACTTACAAATATTTTCCATTGCACTTTGTTCTCAATAAGCTTTATGATTTGAATTTACATTTTGTTACAAACAGCAAAAGAAATTTCTGGCGTGAACTTTAAACAGTTAACACAAGCTATTTGTGTTTACCATATAAAATAATAAATATTACCTCAAAACTACTAACACGCGGAGAGATTTAAATACGATGATTATGAACAGCGGTCGTAATTACTCTAATCGCTTTCAAATTGATCCTGAATACAATGGAATTAACAGATCATGTAAATTAATTAAACATCATAATGTTATGTCTGTGATAAAATTCTTCGTTATCAAATATCTTAAGACACAAATCATTTGGACACAATGGGGATATGATCGAACCATTTACGTCCAAATAACACACAAAATTTCATACTCTGAATGTAACAAATTTTAATCCGACCGACACAGAACTACTGAATTCAGCACAACTCACCACAGCCCGAAATCTAAGTGATCCAACTGGTGAAGATTAAGAAATGCCTTTACCTGAAAAGGAAAATAAGTGATACAGGCATTTGCGGACATATAATTATAAACATAATAATAGCATCTCAATTGAGCAAAGGTTATTGAAACATAGGACGCAAGCTTCAAACAAAGGAAACTCGTGAATTAGGTGTTATGTCATTTTGGAATAGAACACACGTGAGAACACAATATAAAGACAATAAAACGCACGGTACAAATTCTTAAATAAACATCTTAATTTCTAAATTTCAATCACCACGTTAGAGAACACGCAAACTACTTCACACTCATGTCTGTAACTGTGATATACCTATTTCGCATGCGTGTCAGGTACTGAAGAAGGCAGATGAAAAAGTGAGCTTAACAAATTTAAGGCGGTCCCACAAATTACCTGATTCCAGCAGAATTAAACGTTTTAGGTTCAGCCTCAAGCCATTCTAGCACTGATTCTCTTCAAAAGTGACGTTCATTTGAAACGAAAAGTTAATCATTGTTTGTCAAGTGCGCTCAAATTTTTAGTCAGCCTTAATACGTTACAATGACGACCGTCCAGAACTCGCATTGTCAACACTCATTCGTCCTCCTGTGAATGTGTCCACCCATTCGTAATCTTTCCTGTAGCTCATTCATCCGTAAATTTCACTAATTTTCACACTCTCTTCCACACAAAACCCGGACTACAGCTAACTGTTTGTCTTCTTTACCACGTTTAATTAATAAAAAGTCATGTTAAACTATTAGCTTTTATTTCAGTTAGCAACTCTTCTTGCTACAAATTTTGGTAATATTGTTCCACAACAACGAGCGTCATCTGACAAAAATTCTTCCTATATCGCGCGAGCAAAAGGTCGTTATTTAAAATAAAAATTCAAAACATCGTTATTATGTAAAATACATCAGTAGGAATACCAGACAATTGCTATTAGGAATACTATTATTTCATCAGATGTTATACGATGAACTCATTTTATTTGCAGTTTATTTAACGACGTTGTTCAGTCTATATACGTCGAATGATGATTAAAAATATTGAATTGGAAAGTATACGGAAGGAACCCGTCGTGGTATAATTTAATGTACTAGCCGGCATATTCCTGAAAGGACTGAAGAAAAGCTGAAGAAACATCAGATAGGACATTTAAACCCATAGCTTCCCGATGAGGAAGCAGACGTGCTGGCCAATCGGCCACGACGTTCAATCCGTCGGCGACAAATAACGATAACGATTAATACATAGTTGTCGAATATTCTAGGCATTAGTTGTCTGTATTTTCTAAAGTACTATGAGGGTAACAGCACAATGTCAGCTGCAGAACGAAGGACTGATATTCTTGTCCTAAGACTTCTATTCAGTAAGTATCGGAAAATACATTTCTATATTTCTCATAACAGCATGATTCTGTTTTGTTATTTTTAACATCATTATATCCTCAAAAATACAGTTCTCATTTCGATGCTATTCTGCGTCACATTAATCGGTTTAGAAGATTTCAATTCTCTATTACAGTCAGTATTAACAACAACTTCCAGATTTTGTCTCGTTATTGAACAATAAAATATACATTTATATGATTTCGCCTTTGGCAGTGACGTGGAATGATTTCAGATGAAGGGTGGAGAGGTTTGTGATAACGATTGATTTTAGATTATGCTACAAAGCTCTTGGACACGTAGAAGAAAAAAAAATTTCTCCAGTTCCAACAAATATTCGCGCCACATCGTCATAATGACTACTACAATTCTGACTGACTCAATAAAATTATTATTCATCTGCCAGTGCTCAGTTAACGAGAGAGTGGATATATAGTCATCCTGGCGCTCGCTGACATGTTCGGTAATTACAGTCTAGTCACAACTGCTTGACTACTTACTGTCTGGTTGAGTGACTACTCGGTGATCGAATCATGTCGCTGAGTGCGACGTATCTGATTTCTCTTATTATGGCCGCGCTGAGATTTGATGACACCTCGGATCAGCGGTCAACGCTGTCTGCATCGAAACACTGGTCGACAGCCACGCGTCTGACAGGCGCGTTGCCACTGAATCTGTCCCTCAACAGCACGGTTGGTCGCACCAGTACGTAAAAGACCCCCCAAAAGAACTTGCGATTGCATGTTTCCGTTTCAGGCCGCAGCATATTTAATTTTATTCCATAAGATGCGTCATATTGTGAAATTTAATTAATCATTCGGTATTTGTCCGTCTAATCACAATTCATATATAAATTTACAATTAAGATAATTAAAATATCATTTTATTTTCCTCATCGAACAATCGATTTACAATTGGAACATCTTTTTACAACATGTTTCGGTTTCTATATAAACCATCTTCAGGTGTACAAGTTAAAATTATAAACTTAAAACTTAATTACAATTTCTGATATGCAACATTTTGGTGATGTTCACTTCCAGATTCACTTTTATATTGGAGTGAATGTTATTTGATGTTCTACATCGGCCTGTAATACAAATGATTTAAAGATATATTAATGAATATGAAAGAATATAGAAACAAAATAATATATTGGAAAGTAAAATTGAACATACCAAAGATGAGAGTGTAGATACATCTTAATGTGTCTGGAAGCACTAACGTATCTGAACAGATGTGGCTCACTACTCATAACTTAATTTTGTGATTACGGTTATAAAATATTTACAGCCCAAACAATACTTGGAAGTAATGCGATTTCACTGCTACCTGACCCCTGAAATCTGCGGTTGGACAATATTAAATAAGTTGTATCCTCAATACTATGCTCCTTTTTAACGTCAACTATGTCCCTTCGAATATGAGTAGTACAACATAGATCGTTGATCAAAGTACATTCCATTCTCCCTCACATGCGAGTATTTGGTCACTTGGAGACGAGACAGCCGAGGCAAAAACAGACACGATTTTCAATTTGCTTGATAAAATCTCCATAAATCCCCTACGGAGATATCTTGGTGGGGAAAATGAGAGAGAGAGAGATGATATAAATAATATAAAAAAGAAATATCGCATACAAGTAACGGTTTAAAATTGTGACTTGAAGCTAAGCAAAAATGTTGACGACATATGAACGGCGAAATACAAGAATTTGAGGTATAAAGGTTATACGGGTCACAAGTGTAAATCCATTTTTGGCAATCCCGGCCAATTTTCGTTTCACTGATATTTGTGAAACGAAATTTAATTATCAGAATCACACATTCATCAGCCAATAATTCTAACCAGTAAAAGTGATGCAATTTTTTTATGCATTTCAACAGAAATAATTAGAGTGGAGTCCTTTTAACTATTTAACGTAAGTGTCCAAAATCAGAAAACAAAAGTTCCGTACCGCTACAACAAAATCCCACTTCTCGACCCAATCTTGAGATAGACCATACAACTTTGAAGAAAATTGCATTTAATTTTAACATTTTCAAGCCTAAAGCATACTTTATAAGCTGTTAATTTTTTTTGAGCAAATTTTACCAATACCCGAAAAAGTTTTACAGTTTTTTTTTATAAAAAATGTACATTATAAGAATCTTAAAGCAAATGAAAATATAACATGCTTCGAGCTCTTTAAGCTCATTTAAGCTTGGTTGTCGCTTTAAATGTAAGTAAGACACCGACCCTACAAGCTCAATACAGAGTCTTATTGTTCTATTACGTCTCTATTTTCAGGTCATTTCCGTGTCAATTCTAATTGCAAAGTATTAACAATGATTCGTATTAGGAATTCGATCACGAATATATATGAAGAGCTAATAGTTCACAATTTGCAACACAATAGCGTAACATAAATTGTGATAATGGAAGTCAATTCCCCAAAATTGCATTATCGAGATGTAATTGCGCTTGAATATGGCAAGCAAATTAATCAAAGTAAAGTCTAAAATATTACAAAATTTATGACCCGAGGTCAAAATATTTCAATGAAGATTAAAACCACGTTCAGTTAAGTGCCATAACGACATTCAATGGTAGAAGATGCATCTCTGAATACGGTCTAAACTAGGAGAGCGTTCATGGGCTGAATCAACGGTTTTATGGACACATGGAAATTCGAAGACTAAGGACTGTGATGAAAAGGGATACATTTTACGAACTACTTCATCAATTTTTATCTCGGTTTCACTGTATATCCCGTGACAATAAAAGCCATTCTGACGTCACATACAATTTACAATTAGTGAACGAACCCAACATAACACAACACATAGTTTCGATCTTCAACATCTGAAATTCTCAACATCATTTTAATCTGCCAATGCCATTCATGTGTTAAACAAATAAAGGCCTGTTCTTACTTCAAAATAAAATTCAGAAGCCACTACAGCTATAAGAATTACATACGACAATCAGATATATCATACATTCGTATTTTCGTGATGTGATCTGACCAGGTTCCTGAATTTCATAGCAATAACAATCTCAATTAAAATTCATAATAAATACAATCATAACAAGTCAACAGACTGTTAGAAAATATTACATTTCTACATTTCCATCACGCCAAGAAATACGGATTAATTATGTTCTGTAAGTGCAGACTATATTCCACAAATTTCAAAGTTCTTTACTTTAATACAAAATACCGCATTACTGTATGGTCGCCCTCTTGTAAACAGAAGCGAGTTACAACAGCCACGCAAATATGTACAGTTACAAATTAATGAAGTAGTGTTCCTTACTCCGCGGTACCTACTTGCTTTATTCTCGACTTTAATTAATACAGTGGCAGTCAGAAGAGTCTGCAACTAGGGCGCTATGTTCGAGCAAAACTGCAGTAGATGAATTATTTAGGCAGGGAACTCAAAATGTAGTCGACTTCTGCAGAGGCTTCACGTAAGAACACGATGGGATATGACACTTCCATTACAGCACTCTAAATGGGACGGCAATGGTGTCAGAAAGAATAAACAAAAGAATAACAAGGTAGAAAATGGAGAATGAGGGGAGTAATACGCTAACAAAATGTTGCAATATCATTAGGCGTTACCTCTTAAATCCCAGTGGTAACTATACCTACCACCTGCTTTAACAATCAAGAACTGTCTGTGTATTATTCCCTCGGAGGGTATTTATGTTTTGTGTACTTCGCACGATCCCGCATATAATTCGTTTTTCATAGGTACTTCGTAGCCACGGTGGCCTAGCGGTTAGAACGCTGGCCTTGTAATCCTGGGGTCTCGGGTTCGATTCCCGGCGGTAAACGAATTTATAACTTGTGTTGGGCAAGGCCGTGGTCTAGGCAACACGGAGTTTTCCTCCGGGGGCTTCCCCGGTTTCTCCGTGGCATCCCAACAATTACTCCATTCACACACAGAAGAAGGCAATGGCAAACCACTTCTGGATCATCTGCCAAGAACGTATATGAACAGGTCCCAGTCCGAGAAAAGGATGGAAGGATCCTGTTCATATGGACCTGTCGTCAGACAGAACACTAAATAATAAATAAATAAATGATGGCCACGGTGGCCTAGCGGTTAGAACGCTGGCCTTGTAATCCTGGGGGTCTCGGGTTCGATTCCCGGCGGTGCCCGAATTTATAACTTGTGTTGGGCAAGGCCGTGGTCTAGGCAACACGGAGTTTTCCTCCGTGGCATCCCAAAAATTACTCCATTCACACACAGAAGAAGGCAATGGCAAACCACTTCTGGATCATCTGCCAAGAACGTATATGAACAGGTCCCAGTCCGAGAAAAGGATGGAAGGATCCTGTTCATATGGACCTGTCGTCAGACAGAACACTAAATAAATAAATAAAATAGGTACTTCGTCTGTGGCGAAACATAAAAAAAAACAGAAATCCTTGAACGCCCCCATGACACTAAAATTGGGTATTAGTTCAATCTATCAACAGAAAAGGGACGTTGAAGGTGCCACGATATTGTCAATGCCTAACATAATATAAACCAATTACGTGTTAATGTCTGAAGATTAATACTGTTATCACGATTTTCAGCAGCATTTCTGAAGGAACATAAAATTTCCTTAAATTCCGGCCTTCTCTTGAATATGCAGCTGAAAACTACAGGAAACAGCACCTTTAAAACGTCGGCTTACCTTGCATTAGCCCACGTGAACACGACAATAAAGTTTGCTAAGGCTCGTACTTTCTTCAGCTGCGACGAAGACGAAGTCTGGTGATTTGATTGCAACTTGTCAATCACATGCGTTTGCGACCACAAATCGAGTTTATCCAATTTCTCTTAGAAAGCTCTAGCCAGTTCAATTGTACTACCTTGGGAAATTTGTTACCCAGTTAGCAGAAGAGGCAACACAATTACATTTTGTTAGCGAACTAACAACTGTAAAGCAATTTAAAGTCACTCAGGACTTAACAAGTGATGCACACAATTTCCTTTACGTATTACAGCATCAAACAAGCCTCGGCGAAGACGACATGCTATACCTTAATCGGACTTCTACATTCCTGTCCAAACCAGAACACCTTAAAAATGAATGAAGTTAAAATATTTTGGAACGACGGTACGTACTTAAATTTATGAAGAAGTTGGAAAATATTAAATATGAATAATACTTACTACCATTTATTTCATTATATTTCAACTTCCCGTCTCATATCTAAAAATCTAAATACACAACCCTACAATTTTACTTATTCTTTTATAACTAACTGACTAACGAGATAGCTTACGGAACCCAAAGGTTCATCACCGAAACGTCGCGGAAATTCTATAAGACACTTTATTTTTGTGATATGGTGAGACTGTGACCCGTGGAACTGGTTCACTGATGGGCCCATTAAACACTCTTCACCAAAGGGTCACTGACAGTCATAATTAAAATACGTGAGTGTTTGCCAAGGAGGATCAGCTGTTCAAGTGCTAAGTTTTGACACATTTTTTGTTACTCTTAAACGTAGTTCAATGCATCAAAGGATCACTTTACTACGCCATGGCAAAAGATTCAAGATGGCACACCTTTACCTTCTAAAATCTGCATTAAAGAAGGAGTTATTATATTATTAACTGTTCTGTCTTACGACAGGTCCATTGCTCTGCCCAAAAAGAGCTCTCCAGTTGTCCCTATTCTCGGCTTCTCGCTTTAATTCCTGGAACGTCATCTTCTTTCCTTGTTTAAAGTCGTCGGTTAGCTGTATCAGTCTTCTTCCCAGTCCTCTCTTTCCTTCAACCTGGCCTTCGGTGATATCACTCATTAATCCATTCCTTCTCATAATATGTCCCAGCCAGTTAGCTTTCCTTCGTGTAATCGCCTGCAGAATGTTTCTTTGCTCGTTGACTCTCCTCAATACTTCTTCGTTGGTCACTCGATCCGTCCACCTGATCTTCTCTATTCTTCTCCAACACCACATTTCGAAACTCTCCAGGTATTTCTGTTCCTTCTTCCTGAGTGTCCAAGTCTCTGCTCCATACAGCGCGACACTCCATACGTAACACTTCACTAGTTTCTTCTTCATCTCCAAGCCCAACTTGCTAGTGAGAAGTATCCTCTTCATGACGAAAGCTGCCTTGATCATGGCTATCCTTGCTTTTACTTCCTTGGTGCATAGGGCGTACGTCGTGATTATGCTGCCCAAGTACTTGAAATGCTCCACATTCTCCATCTGTTGGTTTCCAATTACAACGTTCAATGGTTCTGCTCTCGGTGCTATCCTCATTACCTTTGATTTTTCAATGTTGATTTCCATTCCATACTCTCTACCTGTTTCCACTAACTTGTCCATCATGTTCTGTAATTTTTTATTTGTTCCCTGCAGTACACAAACTTCAATATCCACGTCAACGCTCTGTTACAGAAGAGAACGTCCTATAACAGCTAAACAGTCAGACGTATGTTTTTCTGCGTGGCTTAACCTGCAAGGATGTTCAAGGTCACTCTGCCCACGTCTTTATTATGACCGCATTGTCCTGTTCCTTTGTGTTTGCATTAAAAGCCAAATGTTGTACCTGAGCGGTATTGAATGTTTAAACAATAAATACGTCATTTATACAATAAATTAGGGTACTTATCCTTTGACTTCTCACCGGGTACTACAGTAGTTAGTCAAGGAGAAATGAATCGTTGTGCACACACTTCAGATTTTCCTCAGAGAAAGAGTTTAAAGGAGTAGATAATCAAAACGAAGGCTTAAAACGCGAACAGAGAATCGGACGTATTTCGTGGTTGGTATGGGGGCGGAAATAAAGAAAGGGGGATAAGAAATAAAGAGAAGAAACGAAATGGGTTGAGTGAGAGAATTGGAAATGCAGCTCACGCTACCAAAATCCGACAGCGATTCATCTGACATCCCATTTCTTCGTCTTGAAAGCCAACAGCGAGCTGTACTTGGGGGTACTTTATAGTCCCAACTCACCCCTCCGTCCTACCACCCTTTCTCTCCCTCAGCTTCCCTGTCCTCAACACCAGACACAATACGAAGCGGTTAGCTTCATGGTTCTAAAGCCGCGTGCTGTATAGCCGGGCTACACTATGGCACTCCTAGCGAAACAAGTAGAAAAACGGAATATAACACTGACGTAACGTGTTTCTGTTCACCAATTCAAATCACTAAATTCTACACCTCCTTCTCCACAGCCTCAATCCACATCGAGATTCCAAAGTCTCATACCAGCAACGATACTGGCTTCCTATCCAATTTCGAATGCAACATGCCAACAAACATTACTAGAGCTGGCTTAGTGGATTGTTGAAGAAATCTGTCTTTTTGTTGCGTATCTCACAATGGCCTCTTATTCGTGCAGCTACAAACACAAAGAGAGCTCTGTTAAAAAGCAATTGAAGGAGACCATTGGATTAATTGGAAATACGAAATATCTTGGCTGCACTACAGAAAACCGTCATACATACAAACAACCGTGACCATGCTCTGATGTTTCTATTTAAACGGATAATTTGGAAAAAGGGGCTTTATATTTTTATTCGAATCCACATAATAAAGAGGTTTATGTGAAATGGCAATTTTGTCGTGGGACTGCCCAGTGCAAACATCCATTTAATATAACTCTTTAAAGCATGAATTATCTCAATGATATTTAAGAATTCCGCCCGTACATAAAAGAAAATATAACACGCGCCACCATTAATATGATCAATTGGCTAGTGTTATTTAAGAATCACGCGATACTCATAAATACAAAATTAAAAGTCACAGGATGTTTAAACAGGTGGTACACATAGCTCCCACTAGAATTTAAAGGGTTAAACCCATTCATGAATAGTGTGAGCTCTTAAAGTATGTGACGATAGACCCATGTTTCTCATAAAACATTTATTCCGAAACCAAAGTGGAGCACTGAGAAAATTTCATGGAAGCATTTAAAGTTAAAAGAATCGGTAATTCACTAGGAACTTTTTGTTGTCATTCAAATATTCATTCAGTGATTCCTTACTTTCCTAGCTTAGTGCATGGTCCGTCAAAGTTGACGGAAAGAATAATTTTTGTGTCGAACAGTGATACGTTTTATTTAAAGTAAAATTTATTTTTTAAGTAAATTAAAGGTGAGAAAAAAGTCTTCATGGCGACTGAAGCCAGACACCTGCCGAAAGCACCAACAAAAATCCGACGGCCTTACTCCAGACTCCCGCCTAACGCGGACTTCGCTGGTCACTCGACATATTTATTACGGCACAGCCTCAAAATTCTGTAATGTCTTGGACATCCGATATGCCATAAGACAATAACAGCTCTTAATTGATTTTTATGCGATATAAGACACTTCCAATCGACTGCAATCTGAACATCCTGTATTATCCAGACTCATGAGGACGTCAGCTCTGAATGTCGTCGTCTAGAGTAATTCGATACTAGGTTCGGGTAGCTGGTGTCGGTAATAATTCTTCTGGTAAGAGCTGCTATCGGGAGGTACTTGCTTGGGTTTCCCTCCTCAGTAACCTGGAGTGCAGACCCCAGTTTGGGGTGGAAGGGGAGAGGGGAATTCAGGGGGTTGTTACAGGGTTTGAGAAGGCTGGGAGGGTCGTTTATTGATTCTCTCTCTCTTGCCTTAAAGAGAAGATTGTTCTCCACCTAGAACTTCAATATAAAGACAGAGAACGAAGGACAAAGGAGTTATGGTTCGTGGATTACAGGTTAATACTCGTATTGCCTAAATCAAAGGGGCATCTCCCCTAAACCAAATGCAGCTGAGGATGTCCATTCCATTTTCAACTTATATTCATTGCCACTTGCCTGGACTGTACTGGACATATATATATATATATATATAAAAACGAAAAACGAGAAGCTGAGAATAGGGAAAACTGGCGAGCTCTTTTTGGGCAGAGCAATGGACCTGTCGTCAGACAGAACACTCAATAAATAATATATATATATATATGTGTGTGTGTGTGATTCAGCGTCGTTAAATAAACAACTAAATAAACATGAAGATCTGCAAGCATCTGTGCTTTGTGCTGCACAAAATCACAGACACCCTTATACAATTAGTCATGATAAGTTTTAATACGTAAAAATTAATAAGAATAAATAATGTGTGGTTAGAGTGTGTAATTTAGGCCCTAAATTCATATTTAGTACCCTCTTATCGTTGTTTAATTTCCAACAATTGCGTAATTTCACAGAAACAAACCAATGAGTGTGTCAATGGGCCAATTTCGCTTCAAAATTGAAGCAAAATCACAATTTCTGTTCTGGTGGGGATAATTTCGAGAGTAGTAAATATTAGGTAACAATCGAATGCTTTGGGCATCCCTGAGATGAACGGAACAGAAGCTCAGATAAAAGCAGTTGGCTGCAGCAAATAAGAACCGAAGGGAAGTATCCCTCAAAGATTCCTCCACACGGGGATCAACACTGTTTCCTCTGCAAGCAAACTTCCTACACTTTCTGATTGCCATTCTCCTCCTCTTCCTCCTACTACTACTTGCTTCTACTCCTTGTCCCTTCCTCTTCATTTTCCTTCACTTCTATTTTTCAACTTCAAACCCTCACATCGACATCATCCAATACACTGTAAGGTTAGAGAATCTTAAATTTCGAATTCTGTTCACCAAGTACAGCATTCAGCAAAATCATCCCTTAGTCTACGCATCACTGCTGCCATCATTCGCCGTGTTGCCTCGAAATTTAACGGGAAAATGTCAGTGGCGCAAACATTCGAGTAAAATAAATCAAATATCATCTTACGTTGAACCTGAGAGTGGAATCAATGACTGCATTAGTAATTATGTACGAACCGGTGGTTATAGTTGTTGTATGTTGGTACTACTGGTGGTAGCATCTAATAGTAATATTAACACATCTATTTATTTATTTATTTAGTGTTCTGTCTGACGACAGGTCCATATGAACAGGATCCTTCCATCCTTTTCTCGGACTGGGTCCTGTTCATATACGTACTTGGCAGATGATCCAGAAGTGGTTTGCCATTGCCTTCTTCTGTGTGTGAATGGAGTAATTGTTGGGATGCCACGGAGGAAAACTCCGTGTTGCCTAGACCACGGCCTTGCCCAACACAAGTTATAAATTCGGGCACCGCCGGGAATCGAACCCGAGAGCCCAGGATTACAAGGCCAGCGTTCTAACCGCTAGACCACCTCATCTTATTATTATTTAGTGTTCTGTCTGACGACAGGTCCATATGAACAGGATCCTTCCATCCTTTTCTCGGACTGGGTCCTGTTCATATACGTTCTTGGCAGATGATCCAGAAGTGGTTTGCCATTGCCTTCTTCTGTGTGTGAATGGAGTAATTGTTGGGATGCCACGGAGGAAAACTCCGTGTTGCCTAGACCACGGCCTTGCCCAACACAAGTTATAAATTCGGGCACCGCCGGGAATCGAATCCGAGACCCCAGGATTACAAGGCCAGCGTTCTAACCGCTAGACCACCGTGGAGGTCTTAACACATCAGGGAATGTTAATGAATGCTAACACCGATGAGCAAAATATATGCCCAAAAAAGCAGGTCGTGTTCTAACAAACACGATGCAGCAACCTTCTTTGCAAGATGAAGTGGTATGTTTTGCTATTCTTCAGTAATCCTGTTTCTTTACAATAATAAAAATAAAATACACCTAATATGATATACCTAATATATAAAATAAAAATCATATTACAACATAAAATGTGATAGAGCACAACGCAGCACAACATAATAAAAAATAAATTAACAACACATACTAGAATTTTACACAACCTAATATATAATATATGTGTAAAACGTACATTAAACCCATTTAATCATTGATTTAAGTAATATGACGGACTTATAACTTAATGACTACAAGAGCAGTCTTCCAAAAAGTAGACAGAACGAAATGTTGGTCAAAGATATTGGAGTTACAGTTGCCATCTTCAGGGTGAATAAGTAATTCGGCAATGTTTATTGAAACGGTGGATAATTTTCAACATCGAAGAGGCTGATCCCTGAAAGCCAAGGTTGTACAACGTTGCGTTTCATGTCATGGATTCATTCAGCTTGAAGACAAAACTTGACTCTCTAGCCGTTCAGAAAACCTAAGACAAAAACAGAGACGCTCATCGGAACAACAGTGGTTCTCAAATTTCAGGCAGAAGATTAACACCTCAATTGTTCGCCGAAGTAACGCAAATGGGGCCGCTGCTGCTGCTACAAAGATCAATACACAATCAGACTCTTCCGCTCAAGGAGTGAGGCACCTTATATCACAAAGCCGCGCCTTTTAGCGGGTAAACGTATTCCAATTAAAATACTATAATTAACTTTGGGGTTTAAATTAACGGATTATAATTAGAAGTTCTTAAATTAAATAAATTCACCACCATGGAATGTAAGTGATACAGCCCCGGCGAAAGCAGTTCAACGGTCGCTAAGCCTACACGCGCTCCTCAACGACCACTTTTTGAAACATAAAAGCCCATCGAAACAGTTTTAATTTCGAACACGGAAACAATTTTCATGAGGGCTGTGACTTCCAGCTTAAGTTCATGTGTTTTTCGGGTTGTGAAATCTTGCCCAGGGTAAATAAGAACCGACGGTTTCCAGTCCGGTAGTGAGTTAGTTCAATGCGTATCTTCCGAGGTTTACAGGCTTCAGGCAACGGCCACCTCATAACGGACGAAAGAATCTTATACTGGCGGAAAACATAATGCAGAAAATATACCCCACGAAATAATTAAACCAAATTTAAAACAACTGAATCTTAAATGCCAAGTAGTAATAAACAATATAATTAAACCCAGCATGTTTTTTATATTTCCTCTCACAATTAAATTTAAAATAAATTCCAACAGTTTCTTTCAACATTTCCCCCTGATGCCAAGAAATTAAATTTTCGTTATGTCTAAAATTAAAACTGTACTGTTAAATAACAAAAAAATCAACATCAGAAACAATTAAACAATGATGATGACGATTGTGGTAATATTAATATAGTTGATTGCCTTGTGGTTTGTACCGCAGTGTAATCTGGTAGACGTTTACCGACGTATCAGAGGTACTTCTTGCCTTGATGATGTAGGCATAAAGTACTTCTGAACCGTCTGTTCGACAGCCATTTTATACCGACAGCCGGTAGAACCTCACAACCTACTCGACATAGGTTTTATTTGATTAATAATTCTGGCCAGAGTGTAGGTGATGCGTAGTTTCTGCAGTATATTTGTGTAGAACTGTAGGTGCCAGTAAACTGCACCTTCCCCTTGGTTTGTTTACCTTTCCACCAGGAGCGGAAATAATTACTCGTGGGCACTGAAAGACAAAGCACAGCCGTAGATTGATACACGGTACTGAGGGATCACACGGCAGATTCTGCTTTCGTATCACGCAAGTTCAGTGTCGAGACTCTCAACTGCAGCCTTTACGACGAGAATGGTTCAAACATATTACACGGTCAAGCCGTTGAACACTTTCTAAATAAAGATCTCCGTCTTCTGGGTTGTTGCGCTGTGTAGTCTGGTCGATGTTAACCAACGTTTCAGAGGTCATACTGCCTCCGTCATCAGGGCGATGAGTATGAAGATTTCTGTCTTCAGGGTTGTTGCGCTGTGTAGTCTGGTCGATGTTCACCAACGTTTCAGAGGTCATACTGCCTCCGTCATCAGGGCGATTCATCACAGTATGACCTCTGAAACGTTGGTTAACATCGACCAGACTACACAGCGCAACAACCCAGAAGACGGAAATCTTCATACTCATCGCCCTGATGACGGAGGCAGTATGACCTCTGAAACGTTGGTAAACGTCTACCAGACTACACAGCGCAACAACCCAGAAGACAGAAATCTTCATACTCATCGCCCTGATGATGGAGGCAGTATGACCTCTGAAACGTTGGTAAATATCGACCAGACTACACAGCGCAACAACCCAGAAGACAGAAATCTTCATACTCATCGCCCTGATGACGGAGGCAGTATGACCTCTGAAACGTTGGTTAACATCGACCAGACTACACAGCGCAACAACCTAGAAGACGGAAATCTTCATAATCTGATGACGGAGGCAGTATGACCTCTGAAACGTTGGTAACATCGACCAGACTACACAGCGCAACAACCCAGAAGACAGAAATCTTCATACTCATCGCCCTGATGACGGAGGCAGTATGACCTCTGAAACGTTGGTAACATCGACCAGACTACACAGCGCAACAACCCAGAAGACAGAAATCTTCATACTCATCGCCCTGATGACGGAGGCAGTATGACCTCTGAAACGTTGGTAAACATCGACCAGACTACACAGCGCAACAACCCAGAAGACAGAAATCTTCATACTCATCGCCCTGATGATGGAGGCAGTATGACCTCTGAAACGTTGGTAAATATCGACCAGACTACACAGCGCAACAACCCAGAAGACAGAAATCTTCATACTCATCGCCCTGATGACGGAGGCAGTATGACCTCTGAAACGTTGGTTAACATCGACCAGACTACACAGCGCAACAACCTAGAAGACGGAAATCTTCATAATCTGATGACGGAGGCAGTATGACCTCTGAAACGTTGGTAAACGTCTACCAGACTACACAGCGCAACAACCCAGAAGACAGAAATCTTCATACTCATCGCCCTGATGATGGAGGCAGTATGACCTCTGAAACGTTGGTAAATATCGACCAGACTACACAGCGCAACAACCCAGAAGACAGAAATCTTCATACTCATCGCCCTGATGACGGAGGCGGTATGACCTCTGAAACGTTGGTAAACATCGACCAGACTACACAGCGCAACAACCCAGAAGACAGAAATCTTCATACTCATCGCCCTGATGAAGGAGGCAGTATGACCTCAGAAACGTTGGTAAACATCGACCAGACTACACAGCGCAACAACCCAGAAGACGGAAATCTTCATAATCTGATGACGGAGGCAGTATGACCTCTGAAACGTTGGTTAACGTCGACCAGACTACACAGCGCAACAACCCAGAAGACAGAAATCTTCATACTAAGAATCGCCCTGATGACGGAGGCAGTATGACCTCTGAAACGTTGGTGAACATCGACCAGACTACACAGCGCAACAACCCAGAAGACAGAAATCTTCATACTCATCGCCCTGATGATGAAGGCAGTATGACCTCTGAAACGTTGGTGAACATCGATCAGACTACACAGCGCAACAACCCAGAAGACAGAAATCTTCATACTCATCGCCCTGATGATGGAGGCAGTATGACCTCTGAAACGTTGGTGAACATCGATCAGACTACACAGCGCAACAACCCAGAAGACAGAAATCTTCATACTCATCGCCCTGATGACGGAGGCAGTATGACCTCTGAAACGTTGGTTAACATCGACCAGACTACACAGCGCAACAACCCAGAAGACAGAAATCTTCATACTAAGAATCGCCCTGATGACGGAGGCAGTATGACCTCTGAAACGTTGGTGAACATCGACCAGACTACACAGCGCAACAACCCAGAAGACAGAAATCTTCATACTCTGATGACGGAGGCAGTATGACCTCTGAAACGTTGGTTAACGTCGACCAGACTACACAGCGCAACAACCCAGAAGACAGAAATCTTCATACTAAGAATCGCCCTGATGACGGAGGCAGTATGACCTCTGAAACGTTGGTGAACATCGACCAGACTACACAGCGCAACAACCCAGAAGACAGAAATCTTCATACTCTGATGACGGAGGCAGTATGACCACTGAAACGTTGGTAAACATCGACCAGACTACACAGCGCAACAACCCAGAAGACAGAAATCTTCATACTCATCGCCCTGATGATGAAGGCAGTAAGACCTCTGAAACGTTGGTTAACATCGACCAGACTACACAGCGCAACAACCCAGAAGACAGAAATCTTCAAACAGATACATAATGAGAAATAATAAATTGTAATGCGTTAAATAATAATTCTCTCCGAAAATCAGTTAAACTTTATACACCAGTGTAAAATGACTGCACATGGGAAATTGTGAGAGAATAGAACGCACACACGCGCCAACTGTACTCAGGGATACGAAACAATAAAAGTCAAATTGGCAACCGTGATACACAAACCATTTGTGCTAAATCTCAACAGTAGTCGTCTAAATTTATTGCCAATGAAATGGACCGAATCCTCTTTATTTTCTTACCACCAATCACGAAATACCGACCTGAGAGAGGGCGCCTCCAGTGGAAGCGGCGTTAAAAGGGATTAGGTAAGGGACGTGAAACAAGGAAGGGAAGGTTAAAAGGGACTAGTTTCATCGTCACAATAGCCTCCCCGCTAGGCAAAAGTAATAGTCTGCTACAATATTACAATTCTGTGTCACAGAGGGTGGCTCTGGACTGACGAAGGCTTTGGATTCTGCCTCCCGTTGAGAAAATCCATCTATAACTTTGATTGCGGACATCAAAGTGAAGAAGTCATATGCATGATTATAATGAACTTTAACACAGGAATAGCTGTATAACCCGTGCTTCAGATGTTTCATGGAACAGAATGTGTCTGCGCGTGTTTTAAACATAAAAACAGCAAATTTCCGACAGCAGGTTACAGGAAAGGTTTCACTGCCAATAAAGCCAGTGTAATTTTGATTATGGTATAAGGCAACATCTTCTAATAAAAACATAAAGTGTTTGAGACTATTTTAGCACTTTCTCACAGTGTACTTACGCAACATACGAGGCGCGTCCCAAAAGTAAGTTTCCCTGGGGCCGTTTACAGAAACAAAACACAATTTCATGGAAATATTTATTGCAACAGATACAGCAAGTGTCCAGCTATTTTTTAACATATTCGCCACCGGAATTGAGACATTTGTCATACCGTGGGACCAACTTTTGAATACCTGTGTCGTAGAAGTCTGCCGCCTGGGATTGGAACCACTGTGTGACAACCATCTCCGCCTCTCTGTCATTCTCAAAACGCTGACGCTGACGCTGACGCTGACCGGACAGGAATTTCTTGAGGTGTAGGAAAAGATGGAAATCACTGGGAGCGAGGTCCGGGCTGTAGGGTGAATGATTAAACACCTCCCAGCTGAACTCCTGCAGGAGACTTGTTGTCCGTCGAGCCGTGTGCGGCCTAGCGTTATCAATGACCGCACTTCACAGTCGGCGGGAGCTGGAATAAGAACCTCCATCTTCAACAGCTGCAACGATGCTACTGTGAGAACGCGGGAAGTACCGTTAGTGCATGCGCCATGCTACGTCATTGCTCTATCACGTACGCACAGTCGCTTCGCTCAATATAAGGTTTGCTAGCTGTGGGACGAGTGGGAAACTTACTTTTGGGACGCGCCTCGTATATTCACGAGACACTAAGACCGGGCAGTACATATAATTAAATTGAATTAGTCTATTCACGTGATTGCCTAAAGCCAAAAAAGGACAATTACAGACAAGCACTAAACGCAGCAACACAAGAGCAAATAAGCTAATAAACAAGTGACGTAATGGATAAAGAAATAACATTCAATTAAAAAACAAAATAAAAATAAACACGTTAAAATGTACAATATGAACCCCACAAAATATGTACAGTAGGCAATCGCCCCAATAAAGGAGCAGCATGTACCTCTGAAACGTCGGTAAACATCCACCACACTATACAGCGCAACAACCCAGAAACAGCCACCTTCTTCTCAATTTAAATGTTATAATTGTAATAGATGCACATGCTTACATTTTATAGCACGATATGCTATTTGCTGCATGAAAACATAACTTTAATTACAATCATTAATTATGCCGCAAGTAAAGATTATGTAGTTACAGCTTAGATTTAGTCCCTGGCTTTCTACATGAAAGTGATTCAAAATTACAAAAAATTAACTAACCCATACCCCATAATATGAATTAAACTAACGGTTATGACTACTTCAAATCTCGATACATGTTCTTACAGGACATTAATTTAAAAATCCCCAGCAGTGTTAAGAGATTTATACATGCCGTGGCGATTAGTCTAAAGAATTAAAGGATGCCACTCAGCAAGCAGATTTCGTTAAAGTGACGCGTGGAAGGAAAAAGGAACACGAAACAGCAGAATTTACGTATTTTTTAATAAAACGCATTTTTTTAACGTACGAAAAGAAACTTATAAACAACTCATAGAAGTCTTTAGAATCTCGCTTAATAACACTGAACAGTTATTGTGGCCAATTGTTCAATTAATTTACAATCGAATGAAAAACAGCCTCCCACTTCGTACTGAGTTATGCAGTACCGCCGTGCAGCATAGGCAACTTCTCTTACAGACGTGTCCGGCGGGCGTTTACAAAGAGGAAATTGATGCTGAAGCCGTAATGTCTCCTAGACAATAGGATGAAAACTGGTTAGGAAGCACTGTAGAAGCTGTCAATGTTTCTATATCAAGAGGAAGAATACATAATAACAAAATGTTTAGGGCCTTTGAAGATTATGTTTTAACAGGTTTAATAAAGTGATATAGGACTTGCTTTTATGTGATTTTTCATTACTACAATAAGATCTTTTCTGACATCAGAAATCTTGTAACAGAATTACGGGTATATAAACAGTCTAGCAATAAAGTTAACAGCTCCGTTATGGAGGTAGTCATAAATCCTTTTATCTTCCACTGTCGCTAACTTCATGGAATTTAACACCTTTATCTGGCAGTTAATACTCGATTTCCATAACAGCGTACCGAAACATAACAATATTGAATTTCACAACAAAGAAGCATTTTCGTCTTATCTGTCTCTCTATCTGCTTAGTTAAGGTTAAGTTACTAAGAACTGTAGCTTAGGTTAAGTTACTAATCAGGTGTTCGATTCATCAGACGGAGGAGTATTCCTACTGACAGTAATTTTAATGTAACCTTCAAAAGCAAGGAATCGTATTCGTGAGGAATTTCTTGAACCAGGCGAGTCACTATAAGCTTCTCAGTTCACTGGTGCTGCTGACTGCAAATTATAATACGACCATTGCAGTGCACGTTGAAGTTTTAGTATAAGATACAGATTTGTACGACGTACGCTTACACAGATAACGCTATGAACAACTCAACAGCCAGCTAGCTCAGCGGATCACATCACTTTGCGAACAACAAGCCGGAAAATTGAGGTCACAACACTGCAATGGAGTTAAGGCAGTACGAAGCCTGGCTGAGTCACCTAAATCTACGGACATGGAAGACAGAACACAAGAAAACTGTAATTGAGAAGTACGGGCGTGAATGCTGATAAACTGGATTCGTCGACACTTCAAACCATTTAGCAATATTCAGTGTCTTATCACATATCATGTGTTCATATGTCGTAAATTTAATATGTTTAAAAGGTTAAGATAACCATGATCAACATCTTGTCGGTGTGGCTTGCTACGGCTTAATAAAATCTCTTAACATTTCGCGGTTTAATGTCGTGAGGTACCACGACTCAGTAATAAATTTGTGGGGAGGGGGGGAGGGGGGTGTCCGGTTTGTGAAAAAAAATGACAATAGTCCAAGAGACATTTGAAGCAATGCGATTCGCTCCCGAACACAGGAAGTTGCTGCACTCCAGTCCCGTTCCAGTGACGTCAAAGTCACTACGGGCGCTAATCGAGAGAGAAGGCAAGTAGCGAAACATTACAACTAATGAACACCCAGACACAACCGACGCCATTACTGGCCAATTCATACGATTTGTGAGCACTTTCACAATAAAAGCGTCCTTTGAAACGTGAATAAAACTTTTTTTACTTGAGCGAGGAGAGTTGCTACTTTCCTTCCTTTGAACTGGCGAGTTCCCTTGTGTGCATTATAATCTGGTCGCTAGTAATATAAAATTAAAATCATAGGAACACTTTTTAGACCGTGGTTTCGGTCGGCCACTTTCTAAACACTGCCACATATTTTATGTAGTTCCTAGAATGGATGAAAAGGCTATTCAAACAATACATCGCCTTCTGGGCGTGTCTTCTTTACTCCGTAGTGAAATGTATTAACACATAGGACACTCACAAACAAACCGCAAAATTTCGCTTGACAAATTCAGTACATTATTAACGATATAAGATAAAGAGGATTTAATTACATCCTGTACTCCATCCTCTGACCGACCTCCCTGTAAAATTAGTAAAAGAAATTCGGTTAAAAATCATGAGAAATGCTCTTTCAGACTTTCCAACGTGTGTATGACAGTAATTAACAAAATACACAGAACATCCTATAATTCCACACAGAAATGACGATGCATGAGTAACAATTATTAGCCAACAAACATTTCTTCTTTGAACAGTCAACTTCAGGACAATACGAACGTTAATTACATAGACCCTGAAAAGATTTAGCTTGTTATTCAACTCCTTCACGCCTAGGATATCAGACACATTGATTAATTCAACATGAGTGGAAAGTAATACTGCAGAATACAGTACACACATTTACAATGGACCTCTTCCTGTCTCAACATGTATCCATTTGAATTTATTTTACTCGGGTTCGATTCCCGGGGTTGCCCGAATTTATAACTTGTGTTGGGCAAGGCCGTGGTCTAGGCAACACGGAATTTTCCTCCGTGGCATCCCAACAATTACTCCATTCACACACAGAAGAAGGCAATGGCAAACCACTTCTTGATCATCTGCCAAGAACGTATATGAACAGGTCCCAGTCCGAGAAAAGGATGGAAGGATCCTGTTCATATGGACCTGTCGTCAGACAGAACACTAAATAATAAATAAATGCAGCCAACTGATAATGGCCTAAGAACTAACAGAATATCGACGCTGGTCTTCAGCCGTGAAGCAGTTAGACGCAGATGGTCCTGCGAAACGCTGACATATTCCTCTAAGTCCCCACAGGAGGCCACATCGACATATTTACCGCCATGAGAACTTAAGTATTATAAGACTAACAGGATGATAATGATCATATTCCTATGTGAATTTTTGTCACAAAATACCGAATAATTTTAAGACATATGGAATGAAAAACCAGTATGATTATAATTCCACTTTTATTAACTACAAATAATTAAAAATATATATCAGACATGTACATTATCACAATGTGATAACACAGTTATAGTATAAGTTATAATATAAATCATTAAATGGAACATTTTGTATGACGATTAAACGCCATATTTCCCGCACTAAACTAGGCAATAAATATTTTATACGCCGTTTCACGTTTTACTTGTAATAAAAGTAATTACATACACAGCTCACAGCTTGGCTATCAACTGTAGGGATAGGAATAATATTCGGGTATATGGCGCGTAAAAATTTTCCTCTGAATGGTGTTTATATTAAATGAATAATTTTACACTTTATTGGTTTCATTACAATTTTATAAGCCTATCATCATACTATACTGCCATTATGTGCCACTAAAATTCGTTAGCAACTAAGGAGATAATATACAAATGAGGATCAATTATTAGTGTACGTCTCACCGCGGAAGAGATGAATGAAGATCCTCTCTTCCGTGGTCAGAGAATATGAGAGAGAATAAGACGCTGAGAACTTGTCTCTCTCAGTAAGACTTCCGTTACTGTGAATCTCATGCCTATCTTATGAACTATTTCTACTGAGTAGAAAATGAAAAGGAAACGTCTTTAAACTTATATTTACTTGAACGTTTTAAAGCATGTAGCAAGCAATAAAGACACGAGATTTAAGTTTAATAAACCTTGCTCAAGATCGCTCCGATGTATTTATTTTCAAGGTAGGACACAGATTAGACCACAGAACTGCACAAAACAACGAAACGCAAAAATAGCGATCTTCATTAACACATAAAAATTAAATTTCAAAAACCTTAAACATTCTCCTACTTTACTTAGTACTGTTATAAATTCAAAATATTTACGCAGTAGTGATGAAACTTATACACAGGGAAATGTAACGAACCTGATTGTTATTAGATTCTAATCGAAACATATTGATCAGAAAATGACTTTTCGATAAAATTGTGCAAGAACTGTAATTCAACTGACTTTGGAGTGTGAAATGGTGGTGAAAAACAAAACCAGTTCCATTTCATTGCCAATAATATCTTCAAACCTGCAGTAAAGAAGGTTGGCTGTGAAAGCAGTGTAATGTGTTCTCGGAAACTTGTATGTACTCGGATATGGAGTACACCAATCCGTTCTTGTTCATGAAGGACTGAATGAAGAAACAGGAATGGAAGTTCTCGAAAAAGAAACTTCTAAGGACTTGAATTGGGATCAGATATTATAATTGTTTTTATAGAGCACATATGACTACTCGTATAGCACAAAGAGTCTCAAAGTATGTTTTCTCGTATACAGACACGTCATTATTTTTATAAGTATGGAAAAATAAGTTAAAAAATTGGCGATAACATATTCCACCCAACAAAATATCTTACTGTAAAGTACGTCCCATTAGAATGTTTACATAAAAAATGAAAGAAACGTACAATTACAAGGCTTGTGATTCAGTATCAAATTATGAATGGGAGAAAACGCTGTTATGTCATAACCTAATTTGTCGCAGAAAAATACATCCCGTTGTTGTTCCAAACAATCACATTACGAATTCACACGAAATGTTTTCTTCACATATTTACAAACGCCTTTATTTACATCATTCATGCATACATTTATAATTTTTAAACCATACATTGCTATTTCAATTGTCAATATCGATGTATGAAGGCTATGAACACAGCCAACGGATTCGACACAACAGCAAAGCCCATTTCACAGTCAACATAACACACGAAAGTCTGATCTTCTTATCCGTTCTAATTTACTCGCACGAATAATAATAATAATAATAATAATAAAATAATGAATCGCAATATTTTACGTCCCTAAATCGTGATCAAATTACTATGAAGTTTGTTAAAACTCTGAAGCTGAAACTTTCATTAAATAACAAAATACCATTTCCGACAGATTTGTTAATACTGTTTGAGAACATACAATATATATTCACTCTGAGAATCATACGAAACCGACTAATAACACTTTGTGGGCAAAACGCAGAATTATTTATCGTTAAAGTAGTTGGTACATATACATACCACGTGACTTTAAAGGGATAATTCGATCTGCAAACATATGACATAAAATTAATAACTTCCAAGAGCAGTGTAAATAAATCAAACAGTAAACACGACTTGTTTGCTAGCGGGAAGGTCACCGCTGACCAATGTAAACGTGATCTGTACAGCTGGTTTATTCATTAACAGATGAGGCAGGAAGATGGCTACGTGAACACCCCTGAACGCGGTAAAATAGATTTCAATAAACGTTATTACAGCAGTGTTTCAAAGAGTAGATGTACCGTAATAATAAATCAGCTTATGTATCTTAGTACAATGAACATGTAATGGAATAAATAATCATTTCATCACCAACATCGACGTCAAAGAGGGTCCAGTGGCACCAGAGCTCGGCATTCCCTCAGATTCCGGGTGAATTTAGGACTCGTGGACAGCCTAGAAGTGGTGATCCTCCAATCTAATTTCGTGGCCGGACGACGTAATACATTTCTCTTGTCCGGATCGGTCATTAGCTCAAGCACCACGTGATATTCTCAGTCCATTAACATGCGCAATTAGTCGCATAATTTAACTTTTTAGATCTGAGAAAGAATCAATATGTAGCTATGATGGAGAAACGAGAAATTTGTACAGAATTTTGATATGAAAAACTGAGAAAAGGCCGTTTCTAACACACGGAGGAATGTAAAAAAATTAAAAGAAAATACAATTAAATTGGCTCTCGACTTCACCAGTGGCTTGTTTCGTTATAGCTGTGTTGAAACTTCCAGTTCTTCACCAGAGAGTTAGTTAATTAGTTATGGTAAGGTATTTAGTAACTGATAACTACTTACTGCTTCGCTCTTTAAATCACAGTAATAATTTATACGTACCATCTACTTTAATATTCATTAACTCTACACTTTTCCCACAAAGCGTATTTATGAAATTTGTATGATTCTCATAGTAAGCATCGATTATTTCACTAAACAGCATTAACCGTTGATCGTTGTAATGGAGACGCGTTGTTTTTCTTTAAAGTAGGGACTGGATTTTATATATTATTTCTATGCACTTCGTGCCTCGAAGGTTTAATACGCACAAAATACGTACATTTACTTCTTCAAGCAATAATTCAGACATTTTCGGATAATTCAGAATGCAAACCAGCTTCGAAGTTGATGATTTAAAAGATACTAACATCGAATCCCTGCCACAACATATTTCTAGTAAATAAACTCATATAACATCAAATGATGGTTTCAGGCTACACAATTAAAACTACTATTCATACATTCACATAGTAATCAATATTAGCATCCGCTAAATGATTTATGTACATAATTCTGTTTAGTTACCAACTGAATTATGGGTTTTGTTTACAATATTGACGAGAAATCAGAGCTTTTAGACCGAAATCTCAAATTCAAAAATTTAACCTGATACTACGTATCAACATTTCGTAATATAGCTTAAAACAAACATTTCCCAACAGAAAATGATAAAATACTATTATACCATGATAATCTGTGCTATCAGAAACTACATTACAATAGTTACGGTAAATTTGTTAAGCCAAAAGCAGAAAAGGTAGATCGGAGAGGGATAACGTATCAGGAGAATTTGTATTTCAAGAAACTACATAATTTCTGCTACCAGACTACACGGCACAAAACACAGAAAGTCATCTGCATATTCAGCTTCGTGAGAACTTGAAATCTCACCATTCAGGAGTCAACTAGATTTGTCCCGGACAACGTCACCGAGATAACTACCAGGCTGGACCGTCACGTGACCTCCTGTAATTTGCACAGCGTGCAGCAGGCGCTAAACCGAGCGCTGTCGGGAAAACTCTGCCACGGCGACCTGAGAAGCTCTATTTGTGAAGATGTCCCCTGGGGACAGATTTCCTCTAATAGGGTTCAGTCGTTTTTCATGCCCTATACTGCAGTAACACACAAACGCGGAAGTTTTTAATCCTCATAGGAAGCTGTGTTTCTTTGTTTGCAGAACAGGTTTGAGTTGGGGTTACGATCGGCAAATGACAAACTGACACATCCCGAATGTCTCGCCCCTATCCACAGGCATCTTATTATAAGTTTTCCAATATGTCTGTCGGGACAGAAGACCTTATATTAGACCTATCGACTACACAAGGAGACGGTCGATTGCATCTGCATCGAGAAATTAGCATAACCTCTGTCATCGCTATCATTTAAGTGGTAATCATCATGGACTCTACTGTCATTAATTTAATATATTAAATATATAAAGTAAAACTGATTATTTCATTGTTTAACTAGTATTACCGCCGAACGCGTATTGGCCTCATGTTCATGAAAGGAACAAGAAACAAGGCTTTTATGACTTTGAACAGGAGCCGCGGTGCCCCAAATTTCTCACAAGGCCTTGGTCTCGTTAACCGCGGTTTTGCCATGAGCTGTGTTTTTCAGGAACTGAAACCCCACGCTTGGAGACAGATCATTGCACTTAATTCTACAGCTCCACATTTTATCATCACTTCAGCATCATATATTTATTCATAATCCCATTCTAAGCCCGCTGGATGCAGACCAATCCCTATTCCTTTAAGATATATTTTAATAATATCCCCCATAAACAGATAGACCACTGAGGAAAATTACAATAAAAATAAGTATGAATACTGGACTGCATCATTAATTTACCTTCCATAATTTTCGTTTAAATTCATCATCGAAAATACGGTAAATAAACACTTTAATTTCATGAAATTAATTAAACAACTACAAACTAAACGTAAAAATAATTAACAATTCAAGAGTAATTTAACAAAACCACTGAAGATACAAAAAGAACAATTTACTTTAACAGACTATAAGCATTTCAGCTTTGTCTCAAATACTTCATTTCCAGAGACAGAAATCTATTTCCACCATTCCATTGCAGACGTATATAGTTTTTGTACAGTACATACGTATGAATGTATGTAAGTAGACATGTCCCCCTAGTGTCTCTGAAGCAATTCTCTTTCATTCTATCCATCCACATCCATTTCTCATTCCCTTTGCCGAACTCAATTCAAATATAACACGCTTAATATTCCCATTCTGTAAAATGGGACAGTTCCAAAACCTTCCCCTATATCAGGGTCGCTCTCAACATAATTTCATTATTAACTTGCTTAACTCAGATCTGTGGTGCATACGCTACCAGGGTAAACCTATGCACACTTTCATTTTCTTCTAAAAGCTAATAGAAAAAGTTTCGATTAAAATAAAAAAAACTGGGAAACCACGCTACACATTCTTACGCTGAATTTCTGTATAGGAACAACACTGGCAAGATGTACATCTACTTTAACTCAGCACACTGGAAAACACATACATTGTATCTTCCATTTTTGACACCAAATTCCATTTCCTGGAGACAAATATACTACTCCAATCAAGCACAGTACAGATATGACTTCGTACAGTCCGAAATTATTTCTCATTTTCCAAGTTAAAATATCGACAATAACAACGTTTGAGAGAACAATTGTGTTTCATCATGAGATTTAATTTTATTATTTCGTTTACGTTTTTGATTTCATAAAAATTCAATCTGGACTTCGCGTAGGTTAACATTGGAGTTATAACCGATCTACCTAAACCAAAATTAAATCAGCGACGAACAAGAAATAAGTGATTTCTCTACAGTTTAATAAAAATCCACGAGAATATGCAGAACTATAATTCAATAAGAAACATTACATTGTACTGTGACACTGATAAGTTACGTACAATATTTCTAGCAGCAGTTGGGTGAAGCTAGCAACAGACAGGCTTTGGAAGAGAATATTTGAGGGTTATGAAACACTACGAAACCCATTTGCATTTAAACACCACATTAATACTTTCAATAACACGTGAACCCACTTAAAAGGCAGCCGCACGGCTAGAAGGTAACAGGGCTTGAAGCAGGGAAGAATCAATTTCTGTCACTGCAGTCACAAACTCTGTAATTACTAACCATGCGCCTGCCTTCAAATGCAAAAAGGTTGAGTCTAACACGCTGTTATATGTTGTAATTCCTCTTCTCTTGAGGGGATACTTTTTGACATTTAAACCAGCCAACCCACGTGACACACAAGCAATTCAACAACAGATAAACATACGCATATGGCATATTCATAACACAGAATTAATTATCTACAGAGATTAAAGAGCAACTATAAACAGACGGTAATGAACCAAATGGATCAATAAAAGCTAAGCAATTCCTTCACCAATTAAGCGACTAAAATATTTTCAGGAAATATTCTGCTATACGGAGATAACTGACATGTTGTATATTACGTAAAACGAATATGACTGATTTTTTTTTCTGTACATACACCTAGATATAGAAGAATAATATTAAAATTAATTTTACAGAAATAGTGTTATTATATACATTGAATTCATCTGGCAGACACTTATGGACGCAGTAATTAAAACACTAGATATTCTTATAAATCAAAATCCAGTCTATAGGTAGATATATATTCCCTATTACAATAACCACAACATAATGTAATGTAATGAAGATAAAATCGGCTACCTTCCAAGCCGATCGACTTTTCAAATAAGTAGTTTCCAAATCATATTGTTCAAATTATTTAAAAGTACTGAAAATGGGCGATGAAAGTTTAAGGGCAAAAGCTTTTCGTAAAGTACGCGGTGCTACTCCGATACCGACTTCAGAAAGTGAGGAAAATTTTGTTTCTGAGTAATTATAAGTTGTTGGTTTTGGAACGATTACGGGGTCAACTATTTCAAACTGGTTCAACGATCTCTCCGATAATTCGTCGATAAAAAAAACCCGCACATTGCTGGCTGTAAGTGGCTACTTATTTGTAATTACTAAATTACACGAGAAGAATGACTTAAATCTAAAGCCATAAACACACACAGTAATAAATATTATCCCATAATACCCACAGCGGCGAGTATGAAATTTTCAGCAAGAATCTCCGAAACGTCGATAAAGTTCTACTACATTACACGGTACTATAACCCAGAAGACAGCCATCTTCGTACTCACCGTCGTGAAAACCTCAAATCCCACTTGTTATTCGATAAAGCTATTGGATAAAGGTTTGAAAAGAAACGGGAGACAGAAGATGAATGAGAATGTAAAGAAAAATGTGAAACAACAAATTTTCCTTCAGAAGATAGATATGGAGTGTAAAGCAGTAGACTCGTATCTCATATATTTGTGAAAGAGCTGCAGTAAAACCAGAACGTTTTCGGCCTCTCGTCTTACGAGACTTCGCGCATACTAGAATACACTCTTACATGATCCTCAAGGGGAACCTGTTCGCGACGTTGCGTACTTGGGAAAGTAGGAAGGAAGGAAGGAAGGAGATAAATATTCGTGTAGGCATTGCGGTAACACGTCTTAAAAAAGTTTTCCTGTATCCCTCGGGATTTCCGATAGAGTACTTTATCTTCACTTCGTTACCACAGGACTCTGGTAATTCACTGTGTACGGTAAAACTGTACAGCTCCGGTACACCAACGAGTGAGGTTGTCAAGGTAACACAGAGATACCAGAAATTAAAACAGAATACGAATTTAAGCTGTAAAGAACAGGAGAATTTAAAGGATATTTCGTATTTCGAACTAAGAAAAGAGCACATAAGGTGAAGATTTCCGTCTTCTGGGTTGTTGCGCTGTGTAGTCTGGTCGATGTTTACCAACGTTTCAGAGGTCATACTGCCTCCGTCATCAGGGCGATGGAAGATTTCAGTCTTCTGGGTTGTTGGGCTGTGTAGTCTGGTCGATGTTTACCAACGTTTCAGAGGTCATACTGCCTCCGTCATCAGGGCGATGGAAGATTTCAGTCTTCTGGGTTGTTGGGCTGTGTAGTCTGGTCGATGTTAACCAACGTTTCAGAGGTCATACTGCCTCCGTCATCAGGGCGCTCGCCCTGATGACGGAGGCAGTATGACCTCTGAAACGTTGGTTAACATCGACCAGACTACACAGCGCAACAACCCAGAAGACAGAAATCTTCAGACTCATCGCCCTGATGACGGAGGCAGTATGACCTCTGAAACGTTGGCTAACATCGACCAGACTACACAGCGCAACAACCCAGAAGACAGAAATCTTCAGACTCATCGCCCTGATGACGGAGGCAGTATGACCTCTGAAACGTTGGTAAACATCGACCAGACTACACAGCGCAACAACCCAGAAGACGGAAATCTTCATACTCACCGCCCTGATGACGGAGGCAGTATGACCTCTGAAACGTTGGTTAACATCGACCAGACTACACAGCGCAACAACCCAGAAGACGGAAATCTTCATACTCACCGCTGTGAGAACCCCAAGTCTTATAGCACATAAGGTGTTAAAGAAAGTAAACATACGAAAGAAACTATAACATATGAAGATAGGAAAATGCATTATGTGGAATATCTTACATTGTGGTGATTAAACTAGTAAGGATGGCATGATCAGGTCATACACCACGCATTCAAGAGATTAAAACACGTTTCGAACTTTCAGTCAGCAAACCTAAAAATAGATAGGTCACTTCGGATACCTAGGCGACTCGAAAATGATAAAATGTACATGTACCTTAAATAAACAGATTTTGGAGATTTCGACTGGATTTTAGTTCCATCAGGATACGGTCCAACAGCGGGTTGTTTGGAACACGAAACTGAAACTTCGTTTTCCATAAACTTTAAGGCATTTCTTGGATAGTTAAGTGACTATAAGCTCCAGTTATATTTTCCCCTCCTAGAATATCGTAAACAGTGCGGGTTACAACAGTTCGTAACAGGTGTGCAGAACCGACAAGACACACTCTTGGTAAAAACAGTTTAAACTACGATATTCCGCACATGTCTACACATACCTCCGATATAGCATTATGATTCCTCTATGGACAAAAATGCAAACAGAACTTTTATTATAACTGTTGGAAAGTGGCCTTTTGATGGACTGAGAAGATGGACGTGTAATGTGTATACAGATCTTCGTGAAAGAGGCTGCAAAGATGTGAACTGGACAGAATTAGCTTCTCCAGCTTCGGAATTAACGCGGCGTTGTACAGTAATCGTAATACTTATCAGATCGTCTTTAAAGCACGCAGAGAATACGTATGGACCTCATATCAGACTTATGTTCAGAAAAGGGGGGGGGAGAAGGGACCATGAGGAACACAGAGCACCAGATGTGACGTCGTTATTTGTCGGCTGTCATACAAATTAGTGGTCGCCGTACAAATGCTCTTTCTTGTGCTTGTAAAGTGTCTGCATTTGAGACGGGAATTTCGGCTGACAGCTACCTCAGAACAGGGCTACCGATGTCGCTGCTCGGAAGACAGAAACAGTGCACGCCATCGGATGTACAAACTGGCTTTGAAAACAACAAGTCAATAAACATTCCGCTGTAAGAATATATAAATATGAATGAATCGTGGCGGAGACTCGAGTTCGTGCTGAGGTCAGGCCACGTGAAATTTGTGGCTGACAAAGTGGCACTGGAAAGGATTTCCTCAGAGTCTGATACGGAGGCACTTTAAAGACTCTACTTTACTGTACTATTTATTACTATACCACTTAGATAAATTTCTTTACTTGTAAGTTTATTTAATTAACGCTAATATATTGATTATATGCTGCATAATCTGACATAGAAGCTTAAGCTTTTAATTTATCGTCCCTATATAAATGAAATCAGGACTCAAAACATTTTAAGTTACATTGTAGCATTAGTAACTAGTATTGTCATAAAAATTCCATTAAATTAAAAAGCATGTTAATTGAGACAACGAATTTAAACATAGACCAAGATACAAAGGAACTGTCAAAATAAATTACCATTACACTCACTCACATGTTTAATTGTTAAAGTTAGTAGTGTTATTGTCCTTGTACTTAATTAAGGACCGCACCATAATTCAGTATGAGGATGTGGAATATGAAAGTACAACTGCACAGATTCTTAAATTCTACACTAGATCTAACTGGTAATATATTTGTCTGCTACGCTGAATTTTACATATAGAGATAATTGTTACTATAAAACAAATGTTGGCACATAAACTCAAAATGCGTGATTACTCGGATAAAAATTTGATTATCGCCAAACATCCGCCGATTGTCACTCATAACAATCGAAAATCCGAGTGGGCGATAATCTAAAGCTGAAAGGATCCCCCAACTCCCTCGCTCATTAACTGGCTGATCGTTTGACTGACACGGTATCTTCAACAGACAACCAAATCACGAAGATATTTATTTGAATGAATTTCTGTGGACAAGTTACAAAATACCTAATAAAATAAGCCTTTTCATAATGTAAAGGGCAGGATAAGATTTGCAAGGGAGTGGGTGGCCTGACCCAGCCACACAATCAATCAGCTATTCTTACACGCAAACGAACAAACACGAAACAGAAATCAGTCACGAACACAAGCCAAGACATGCAGGAAAACGGAAAAGTAACAAACAGAATGCAATTCAAAATTGTATACCTATCAAATTACATCACGATTATACACAAAGGATCCAGTACTATTTTCAGGCAATTACTAGCATGGGACTTATCACTGACACTGCTGGAGGTATAGAATATGTTCCTGCACTTTTACTAGCCACACATTTATCAAGTTATGAAACTGAGCTATTATTATTATTATTTTAAAGTCTGTTGATGACAGTCTTAAAACTCACCCTCAGCATTTTTGGAAATACGTTTCAAATTTCAAAAGAAAAGATAACTCCTTCATTCAGCTAAAAATTGGTGATCAGTTTGTCAGTGACCCCAAACACATTGCTGATGAATTTGCTACGCATTTTGAATCAATTTTTAACACTTCTTGCCGGTCCGTCACTCCTACCGATACTTTTACTTCTGATTTTTTGCCCGCCGCTCCTATCTCTCCTGCTGAAGTTAGCAAGGCGATCAAGCGCCTCAGACCCTCAAAGTGTGTGGGGTTAGATGGAATTCCTTCGTTAGTAATTAAGGGTTGTTCTGTTATTTTCACTCCCTTATTAACCTATATTTTTAATCTAAGTGTAACTAGTGCCACCTTTCCGTCCCTGTGGAAAGAAGCAGCTGTTGTTCCTGTGTTTAAAAAAGGCAACAGTTCCATTGTTAGTAATTATAGACCCATCTCTATTCTTAATAACTTTTCTAAAATATTTGAACTTATTGTTTATGATCACTTGGAAAAAAAATTTAAGTACAGATTAAATCCCTCACAGCATGGTTTTCGTAAATTTAATTCCACAGCAACAAATTTGGTTACTTACCTTAATTCCGTTTTACCTTCAGTTAGTACTCAAGGACAAACAGACTCAGTTTACTTTGATCTTACTAAAGCATTCGACTTAGTCCCTCATAATATTCTTCTTGGGAAACTTAGAAACTTTGGACTATCACCCAGTTATGTTGATTGGTTCCATAGTTATCTTTCTGACAGGCAATCTTTTGTTCGTGTATCTGGAACTCTTTCGTATCCTTATCGTGTTAAGTGTGGAGTGCCTCAGGGTTCCACCCTAGGCCCCTTACTTTTTAATATATTTATTAATGATATTTGCGACTCCATACATAATTCACAGTGCCTTTTATTTGCTGATGACTTAAAGATATATCGGAGTATTAGCGATGTTTATGACTGCAAACTGTTGCAGGACGATATTCATTCATTGCAAAATTGGTGTCTTGTGAATGGGATGCAACTTAATTTAAGTAAAACGACTGTTATATCGTTCACCCGGAAGACAAACAGTATTTACTTTAATTACAAATTGTGTAACAACCTGGTGGCACGCTCCCATTGTGTTAAAGATCTCGGTGTTCTACTGGACTGTAAGCTTTATTTTCACCAGCATATCAACTATATATTCTCACAAGGCTTAAAAATGCTAGGTTTGATTCGTTACATTACTTCTTCCTTCTCCACTGTTGATAGCCTTTTGGTCTTGTACAGTACCTTAGTCCGTTCCAAAATTGAGTATGCATCCGTTGTTTGGAACTCCATCACTAATACTGACTCCTTTAAATTGGAAAGGATTCAAAGGAAATTTGTAGCTCTATGTTACGCTAGATTCTTTAATGGCGTTTGTGCCTATAATTATGATGATATATTAGTCAGATTAAATTTCTTATCGTTACATTTAAGGAGGAGGCTTTTGGATGCGCTTTTCCTCATCAATGTTTTTAAAGGCAAAATTAGTTGCTCATCTGTTTTTGATACAGTTGGTCTCTGCATACCTACTAGGTCTATCAGAGACTACTCTACCTTTACTGTACAACGTAATTTCAAAGCCAGTCCTTCTGCCAGATGCGTTTCTGCTGCCAATGCAGTCTGCAGGAGCATCGACATCTTTAACAAAGATCGTATTTTGCTTACTGATGTCAGTCAGCTTTTTAAACAATAATCATTGTTTTTATTGTTTATTTAATATAACATTTTATTTTGTATGTTGTTTGTCCAAAATTAAACTGATTTTAGTTTAATTATTATTTTACTTATCTATAACATTTAGTTTTTTACTTATTAGTTATTTTGCAATAAATCAATATTGTACATTTATGTTTTCAGTTCATTGTTTGTTTGCTTTTGTATTGTAATGTCTGTTTTGTTGTTAGTGCTTGGCTGTTATTGGCCTTTATGGCTGTTGTCAAGCACTTTAATAAATGAATTGAATTGAATTATTATAATAAAATAAATTGCAATTCCATCATGAACACTGTTGGTATTCGTGTGCCGTCAAGGCAAATAAGAGAATTTTCTACGTTTAGTGTGTGCAGTGCGCTTCGACATAGACCTTCAGCCAGGTGTGTCATTGCTTCAAATGGCGTATGTAAATTTTTGGACGTATTTGGCATAAACATTGATTCTATTGAGGGCACTTTCTCAATAACATAAATTATTTAGAGAGTGGTCTAGATTGGTGATCTAGTTTGGTTATTTGTTTTAATTTGATTTTTGCTTTTATTCTGTTTCCTTATATTGTTTTAGTATTTTTATTAGTCTTTTACATTGGCTTTCCGAAGCCATGCGTGATACTGGGTGTACTGGAAGAAACATATTTTAATCTTATTTCCCGAGAAAATTAGAAAAAGAGCAAAGTCTACTCGAAATTAGACTATATTTATACATTTTGCAGGCATTATTGCATCTGATTTACACTTACTGCTCACTAAAGTAAAGCAAAGTTTAAGACATTTTAGTCTACTCACATTGCAAAAAGTCATTAAATATTTCTTTTGTATTTTTTAATAACTTAGCCCCGAAATTCTGTGGGGAAAATATAATTTAGGAGACCTAATCTCAGAAGGGAGATATTATTAAAATGAGTATTAAAGAAGCATTATGTGAGCGACTACATACAACTGACTCAGGACAGGGCCCTGTGAAGAACACGACAATTAACTGTAAGCAACTGTCAAGTTCCATAAATGGCGGGGAAACATTTCCACCAGCAGAGCTATCATCCATCAGCTTCTCGAACAGATTTCTGCTCCATGCATTAAGTCTGGTGCACCAAACGATTCTAGAATGTTTCTACGTCCAAATTCTGTATGTCTCGACACCATTCCGAGTTCAAGTACGCATTGTAAATTGGAAATCGATCTAGCAGAATCAATATTATCAGAATGAGAACAAAACAGACAATTACCGATCATTACCAGCACGATGACCCAATAACCTACTTCACTGACGACGAACAAGTGTCACGCGATACGACATTATTTGGTACAGTGTTGAAAGATAAATGAACTCTGAGTTTCCACTACCTTCATGAAATGTCGGTAATTTTATCATTACATGCAAATCAACTAATTTCATTCAAAACAACTAACTACTGTCTGACTAGCTAAGACAATCAAAAAATTCTCAGTATCTCATAAAAATTCAATTTCCGAATTAAAAGAAATACCGCTATCGCTCCCTAGTCTGACCCATTTTAATATTATCCTCAAATCCGTGGTATATTCCCTTCTGGTTTTCTATCCAAAATATTTATGCACTAAACATCTCCGCCTTGCACGCTACATGCCCCGCCAATCGCAACCTCCTAATTTTACGGCCCTTTTAATATTTTGTAAAGTACGCAAATTACAAAGCTCTTCATTGTGAAGATTTTCTCCATTCCCTTGTTTCATACTCAAGCTTGGATATAATTTTTTTATATCATCGCTTCTATTAGGCTAGTAAGATTCATAAAGACCCAATGATTTATTTTCATTCAGTTTAGAGTAAATATTTGTGGCTGAACGAATGGTGATTAACGCACAAATGGTGATACTTCAGGTTCCCGCCGAGACCAGTATGAAGAAGTCTCTCTCTAATGAGATGTTACGCCGTGTGGTCAGGTAGAAGTTTACCGACGTTTCCGAGGTGCTTGTTGCCTTTATCACCAGGTCGATTTAATACTTCCGGTAAGGCTACAAGAATTTATCCTTCACAGTACTGCATAAATTTTGCAAACATACAGAAATACAACTTTGCATGTACCAACCTGTTCTGCCCTTCACACAACTTTCAGCAACGTGCAACGCTGTTGGATCGAAGTCCGAAAGACTACTCGCAACTTCTCGCGTGCCAAAATTCAGGTGCCTTTTAACAATAAATTAATCAGCCTTGTTGAAGTTCATTTGCTAAAATAATTTCTAATCATAACTTTCCGAGTATTATTTTTAAAGATTTTATCCAAAATCAAATAATATTAAGAATAATATAATTACTAAATTCCTGAATAGAGAACAGCAGTGTCATACTTACGCACCTCGAAACAGGTGAGGGTAGTTTATCCTAATAACGCACTACAAATGGAGCGGTTATCGAAATATACTTCCCAAAATCTGACCGTGTTTGTTTGAAATTCTGCAGACATGTTTACTTTTTGAAGCAGGAGTTCATGTAGGTGCTCTGGCATACTTCCACAGCCATGGTGCCCATTTTAAAGTCGTTCCCTTTGTCTATAAAAAGTTCCCTGTTATTAATCAAGCGGTTACATTACATAAGAAGTACATTACTATCGTCATATCAGTGTTATAATATGAGATGTTATCATGAAGTACTCAAACGATCTCAAGGCTTCTTCTGTCCGTCCATAGTACTTCCAACACTCTTGTATCTATGAAACTTTTATGCAGAAATTGACATTACATAGCAATTTATAGCATAGTATAGACAGCAAACAGAGATAACCTCAACAACCTTCCTTTCACTTCTTTCAAAAACAAAGACCTCATTACTCGTTTGTAAAGTAAAGAGGACATAATGTTGATATCAGCTGGAAACAGAGTATCAGAGGGAGAACGTAAAGTGGACGAAGTAAGTGTACGTACACTAAAGAGAATGATAATTTCCTACATCGCGTTGCTTATATAATGGAAGAAAATGTGATAAAGGTATGAAACAACCAAATCTATGATAAAGTTTCAAGAAGAGTACTTGTGACAGGGAGAGACACACGTCTTAATGTCTCTGATTTCAGAAATATAACTAATAACTTTAAGTTTAAAGTTAAATATGTGACAGACCAAAGACGGATGTCTTGTGGAATGTTGCGCCGTGCAGTCTCGTAGAAATAGGCAGTGATTCTGGGGGCGCCTACTGCCTCCATCATCAAGGCGGTTCCTGATGACGGTGTCAGTCAGCGCTTCAGAATCATCGGCCTATTTCTACGAGACTGCACGGCGCAACATTCCACAAGACATCCGTTATCCCAGTCGCCTGATATCTCACATATGGTAGACCTCTCAGCATTACATACCACGAAGATGATTTATTTACAATATAACTGGTTCCTATTCCGACCTTTTTTAAATTTGAATTTTAATGCACTGCTCGGTACGTTCTATATTCACATGTTTGATTACCATCCATAAACATAATAGCATTTGGCTTAGCTGTACCAGCCGTACTCCAAATCACAGCTCTATAACTTGCGGCAAACCCGGACATAAATAGGTTAGTAATAACCGGAAGATTTGATAAAGCCGAGCACATGATCCAAGAGTTGGGCTTCCTAACACGTGCATTGCATTAAAGGTGTTAACGGCTTGTAAGCCTATGTGTCACATTGCAGTGTTATGGGGAAAATTTGTGGTTCAGGTACATGAAATTGTTAGAGCTTGTCTGTCTGCAGTCACTCACTAGTTCTGTTTCAAGCGACTTTCATTTTACACTCATAACTGCAACAGGGTAAGGGATTACAACTTTACTATTTCACAAATGGAAATTATTGCAATATTCAGAACTGAACAACGTATTATTAATGATAAGAAAACTTAAACGCTATTACATGCATTAATAAAATCTGCAAGGAACTATTTCCAGTTGAGAGGGGAATAAACATTAATGAAGTCTATATTTATGGAAAATGCACATACAAATTTACAGATTAAAATCGGGAAATAGTATTAATCAGTTTATAATCTTAAGGATTAATAACTTCTTACTGAAAATATTTAATATGGGTGCTTATAAAGTCTCGTCACTCTTAGTACAACATTAACTTCTGAATTATCGTATCACGTCTAAAACAAATCGTTAGTGTGTG
The DNA here is from genome assembly GCF_977971745.1 of Zootermopsis nevadensis. Lineage (NCBI taxonomy): Eukaryota > Metazoa > Arthropoda > Insecta > Blattodea > Termopsidae > Zootermopsis > Zootermopsis nevadensis. The sequence goes on from NW_028259143.1 coordinate 5,492,722, forward strand.
TACGTACGTATGCAAGTTCGCTTGAAGGATAAACCACGTTACCCCAAACTTAGTACGTGTAAGCCCTGAAATTAGGAGATTTACGATATGTTAGAACTCAGAAAACTGTCCTGCTCTCGAGATCCGGTGAAGCTGTCTTCGGTATCATTGTTTGTTTCGGCGAGGAGTTTACAGTAACACAAGCTATGACATTTCTACTGTAACCTCCGTGTCTCTTGTATGTCCACCAGTGCTATCCTATACACACTGCATGTGTCAGAGATTTTTCTTCATGATTCGTGTTTATAATTATTAAATCTTGCACACGAGTCCTAATAGTACGACTATTATAAATTTAAAATAAATATTTCACGAGGATGTTGAAATGGACAATGGAATCTATGTATGTGTACTGGACAGCTCCCAGAAGGCATCCATGACTTCAAACCTGAAAAGCTGACAGTCGCTCAGATCGTCAAAAATTATCTGCTATTTTTACTCCGAGGCTTCATTACCACGTGCATAACAGCTGATCCAAAACAATTCAGTCCGCAACCCTCAAAACCAATTCTGTAAGATTCAGTCCAATATTATTCTCCCTTCTACGTCAAACTCTCGAATGTGGTATCTTACCTTCTCGTTTACCGACTAGTTTTTCGTATAAATTTCTCACCTCCTCCATGCATGCTACATGACCCGCCTATTCTATAGTTCCTGACTTGATCACCATAACATTTAGTCAGAAATACAAATTCTGAAGCTCTCGCGTCACCTATTACGTCCTGAGTCTTCGATTCAAATACTCTCCCCAGGACACAGTTCTCAAACACAATCATCTGATACTATAATAAAGACAACTGTTTTAAAGTGCCAGGCCGCTGTTTATCAAAATTTCACTACCAGTCCAAAACTGGCGTTCCCACATGAAGCTTATGATAGGAAAAATGCATAAGACTGCTATAATAGATTTGAAAAAATCAAGGAGGTTATATCTGGAATCAACTGCACTCCGAATGCAGAACCCTACAACTTTACATTAGATTGCAACACAGTACACAGCACAGACGGATAATCTTAAAAGCCTGCGCTCAGAGTAAACGCCATTAACCTGAACGAAACTAAAAACCGAGTTCATTAATTGTTTCTAAATTATTCATAACAGTAATCTCCCCCTTCCACTTCACTGCAAAAAGAATAGAAAAAATGAACGTGTATATACTTTGCCACAACATTTATGCTAAGTTTTTGGGCGTGCAGCATAAAAAGTCAAATGTAAAAGCGTGCATTAGCACCATAGTTCAGGCGTCAGGTTAGAGAAAGGCGCAAATGACATCCTTTGTATGAAAGTTTTATCATAAAAAAAGAAAGGCTGGGATTAAAGTATAGGAACTGGACTATTTCATACAAAGTCAAAGCGTGATTACAGCCAGATTTTTTTTAAACCACAATCTGCGAAGAGACGGCAAAGCGTTTTGCATGTCATATGCAAGTATAATAACCCTTTTTTTCCCCCTTTAGGGTTCTTGCTCGCGTGTCGAAGTATTTACAGTTTTGTAACCTTGTAATTATTCTTGGAGCTCGAACAAGTAAGCATGAATTCTGGAGTGTGATTAGAATTCAATGGAATTCTCCCCTTCACTTCCACTGAACGGCGGTACAAAAGTCTCTTCGATTCAAAACAGTGAAATAAAAAAAGTCCATGCCATTTTTATGACCAGAAAATATGAGATTTGGAAGTCAAATATCGTAGATGATGAAATCAAGTATATAGAAACACAAACCAGCCAAACACAATGTGAAAATGATCGGATAGATCAACAACGCAATTTTTTCTAGCAAGGCTGCGTAAGCTGCACAAATTTCAACTTACTGACTCAAGCCGATGAATTAGATCAACTATCAAAATTAAATAATACTAAAGTCTCTTTAGAAAGCACATTTCTAGCAAACACCAGCTTTCGATTGAAGACGAATAACATCTCTAGCTTTACTATTGTTTCAGTCCACCTGTTATAAGATAGTGTAATTGCGTCATATTGTGAATATTATAACAATTATTTATTTTAATCCGTCTAATCACAATATTTAAAATTTATTATAATTAAGATAATAAAATATCATTGATGTTCCATATCGATTGATCGATTTACATTTCGGAACATTTACACAACATGTTTCGGTTTTTATAAAACCATCATCAGGTGTAAAATATATATAAGAACTTAAAACTCAATTATGATTTCTGTAGTATTTTGGTGATGTTTCATTACGTTTGTTTTTCATTTTTGGGCGAAGGTGTTGTTTTTCTTAAATTTTATTAGATGTACATATCGGCCAAAGATGTAGGAGTGAGTGTCCCGAGATGACCAGAAGTACTAGTGTCTTCGAATAGTTGTGGGTCAATACTATTGACCGAAACATGTTGTGTAAATGTTCCGAAATGTAAATCGATCAATCTATATGGAGCATCAATGATATTTTATTATCTTAATTATAAAAAAATTAAATATTGTGATAAGACGGATTAAAATAAATAATCCACCTGTTATGTTACTTTTATTGTCATAATGTGAACATTTCTAATAATAAAACTCTTCTGAAAACTTCACAATCTAAACATACCACTTACTTTTGACCTAAGCTTTATTTTCTATTACAAAATCAACCACCGCATTTTTTTTTAGTTTAATATCCGTCCAACTATCGATGCTAGATTCTTGGTCATTCTGTTACGGGGCTAAACCCGTCTTTCATCTAAAGGTACAGCAGAGGATAATGCATTTTTCGAACAGGTTTTAATGAATACGGACCCAAGAGAGAGAAGTAACAAGAAGTTGGAGAAAAATTTTACCAGTCTTGTACTAGAAATCACATACGCAAAATAACGCATTTGGAAGATAAGGATATTCTGAGTCACAGAACACATTTCCATACCTGTTATCTTCCACACGGCCCACTCGAAATCTCTTATATCCCCTTCTAAGTTATGGTACGAAGAATCAAGCAATAAACAAATGTGAAGTATAATAAACTAAAGTGTGAGTATCAAATCTAAAACTTCTTGACGATGGTGAAGAGTCAATTGAATAAATATTTTCTTGGATATTATCCATCGTCTAGTAAATATAATACGTAAAACGACGTTTCGGAGATGGGACTCTATCTCCGTCTTCAGGTTCCTACACAGTTGGGTCCGGAGATAGAGTCCCATCTTCGAAACGTCGTTTTACGTTTTATATTTACTAGACGATGGATAATATCCAAGAAAATTTTTATTCAATTAAAGTGTGAGTCTTCATTCTTAATTCCAAGGCAGCAACCTAGCATAGTTTTTTGCAAGACTAACTTTGCCTTGGCTACCACCTAGTTATACAGTACCGCAAAACAGGTTGGCAGGAGTCACATCTTCAGTTATTGTACAATGCAGAAGTCTGCCTGCAGCAAACAATGGAGAGATGATTACTGAGAGGCATGCGTCCGGTAAGAGAACAGCTTAACAAAAGTCTTCATTTTTTTAAATTTTTTTGTATTTCATTTGAAAAGACTAGTGCAAATTCATTAAGAACGTATTCACCTACTGACAGCACGCGGAGTAATTATAATTATATTGGGCATATAAAGGTGTATATGGACACACATACACACAGATATAAACAGAAAGGATTAAAAAATGCAGTGAGTCGTCCTACTTTAATTAAAAATTCCAACACTATCTCCAAACATGCAAAGGATAGATATAAATAAAGGATATGCATTTTAGTCACTTTGTCTCTCAACAATGAGGAAGATATATATGTATGTATGTAAACGCTGCGATTGGTAAGTCTGTGAAGCTGGCCTTCGACATGATGAGATCGATAACAAGGTAATGTAAAACCTGAAATCGTTTCAGTTTAGTTTACTGATGTAATTTTCTGGCTTGTCTCTACGTATATATATATATATATATATATATATATATATATATATATATATATATATAAAACACTTTTAGTTTCCATTATGTGACCAACTTTTACGGTTGGAACGTCATAAAAATTTGAAAAGACGCCACCACTTACTGATACCATGCTTCAAAACATGAAAAATCTAAAGCAAAGTCAAACAATATAAACATAAACTGCCGTACTTCTCTTGTCTGTACACAGAGTGTTTATAAATTCTTTACCGTGAGTGATATTTATGAAAAGCTGTAGAAGCCGCACTCGAGACACAACAAAATCTACACGTCAGACGTGCAAAACTACGATACGACATAAACAGGCGAGTTGGCACAGCGGTAACGATTACTCTACGCGGGTATTCCGCTCGAAAACGACCGACGAAACCAAATTTCTGGCACAGCTTTTAGCAGCTCACAGAAACTCAGACTCTCAAGATATGAACCCAGTCGTTTCTAGGCGTCACCACAACAGATCGATATTGAACGCCGTTCTGAACCATTTCAAAGCAGTTTACAACCTCAGGACTACCGCCATGTTACCCACTTTAACATTATTCTGTAATCTAAGACTCAGTCTTTTGTCTTTATGATGTAACTAAAACGTTTACGAATTTCTCGTTTCGCCATTTCGCTCTATAGCATGCCAATTACTTTTCAACTTCGACATTCATAACCAAAACAATACTAAACCACGGTCACAAATTACGAAATTCCTCTGCACAGACTCTTCTATATTCCAAGACATTCGTATCTTTAAATGTGCCGCCTCGGTCTTATGATCGCTCAAAACAGTATTGACAAAAGAGTTACGTGTTTAGATGTATTTTTTATTTGCAAAAACACGATTTCTTCCGTCGCCATACACACTGGTATGCACCACAATCGCTGCTTGGTTGCGATATCACTTTTCCATGTTCGCAATCGAAATTAAGAACTTACAACGCTACAGTTTTCCGCTAGAGCAGGGGTTTGTTACGTCACACTCAGGTGGTATCACATATCCTAATACTTCCCTGACAACTTTGTCAATATGCCCTTAATCCACAACAATTTAAAATGTAAATTTATAATAATTTTGAAATATTTGTTCATATATTAATGAGACAGCATATAATAATATTTTGACTAAGCGATGATTAAAGAGACAATACGAGTTGCCAATGCATTAATACTTTGGATCCTACTGATGAATATCATTACCAAAACCTTAAAACTCCTGTTCCTGTCTATTATAAACTGTTCACATAGCTCATAAACGTCTACAGTAGAAATTACCTGGGATTCCCAAAACCAAGATGATGAAATATGGAGGACGGAGTGCAGAAACCACTCAGAAATTTTGAAAATTGAAAAACTGTTAACTTTCTGTTTTAATTGAATTGGTCCACAAGTACCACGCAGAATATAAAGTTATAAAGCACCTACGCGTTTTAATTCGCGTAATTAAGCCAAAGTAGTTTCCTCGCACACCAAACTGCAGTAAACTGTTGCTGAGTTGTTCACTGCATCACGTACTCAGCCTTAACCCACGCTAGAAAAAAGGTAACGATCCGCATTATATAGCCTTCATACTGCATGTTCGCAATCTTTCCTCTAATAAATGCAAAAGATAAATGAAGAAAAACGCTCCTGAAGGGTGGAAACAATTGGGGATTCCCAGTTGAAACTACGCTCTTTCAAACACTACAAGAGACACTAAGTCTATGACGTTTTCTTTATACAAATCATAAATATTATAATTTCAGTTACATGTATAAGGGCTCCTCGAAACAGATTCGAGGGAAATAAGACAATAGACAGACGAAACTAGATAATACGTGGATGGCTAGTGAATTAAACAAAATACAAATCAAATAAGAATATAAAACAAACACTCCCTTAAAATTATATCATGCAATGTTACAATTTACTAGAGCTCCAACATGTTTTGCCTTCAGGGATGACAACCAGTTAGTTATTATAAGGTAAGCAACTTAGGTAGCCACGGTGGTCTAGCGGTTAGAACGCTGGCCTTGTAATCCTGGGGTCTCGGGTTCGATTCCCGGCGGTGCCCGAATTTATAACTTGAGTTGGGCAAGGCCGTGGTCTAGGCAACACGGAGTTTTCCTCCGTGGCATCCCAACAATTACTCCATTCACACACAGAAGAAGGCAATGGCAAACCACTTCTGGATCATCTGCCAAGAACGTATATGAACAGGTTCCAGTCCGAGAAAAAGATGGAAGGATCCTGTTCATATGGACCTGTCGTCACACAGAACACTAAATAAAATAAAAAAATAAGCAACTTAGCTTGTAAATGATACTGACGATGACTCAGATGAAATTAAAAATCACAGAGTTTAATTGCAGACATAAACACAAAATCATTACATCAGTCCTAAAACTCAGCCTTCAGAAATGAAACTGTACTTAACGCCTAGTTGTATACAGTTGCAAATTTAAATAACAAATATTATTAACGATTTAATGTGTAACTGTCGCATCTCAACTTACGTTATACGAGAAATGTCTGCAACATGCAATTCTGCAGTATAATACGATACGAACGGCAGGCAACTCTAAGAGTTATACTGTTGATCAATAAAGACTATGCAGAAACGGGATAATGCAGCTATCCGTGGTGCACTGTGTGCCCAACAGAAGTTCCCATGTGCCCAAAATGACCATTATGAAGCGCAATTCACCTCGAACTAGCACAGAGGTTAAGATTGCGATGAACCGTATCACCATTTCATAAATAAATGTAATATGCAATTCCATAAGACGTAAATTTAGCTACAAAATAAATCAATACTAAATTTTGAAAGTTTTTAAATCACAGCCGGCAGACCACACAAGTTATAACGGTCACCTACGTTATCTAAACGCTAGTAAAAAGATTTCTTACAAAAATAAGGTTATAACATACTCTACATTCCTACAAAATCATAATCACTAGTTCGTATAACTGTTAAAATTATAATCTTTTATGTTTAAATGTACCTAACGTTTCATCGGTCGTGACGTCAAATCGAACGATATTCCGAAGCCATACAGCGCCTCAGATTCAACACTAAACAAAAGATGGTAAAGTTGCGTCATATTGTGATATAATAAGTATATATTAAATCTTGTCCGTCTAATCACAATAATTCTTATTAAATATTAAAATATTACAATAATTAACATTTAAAATATTAAATGATGTTCTTTATCGAAATATTCGATTTACATTAGACTATCATTTTTCATGTTTCACGACATGTTTCAGTTCCTAAAAGAACCATCCTCAGGTGTATATAATTATATAAAGCTTCAAAACCATAAATAATTCAAATACAATTTTCATACATTATGCTAGCGTGCATTTTTATTAGATTTTACCAGATATCAAACGATGTTTTTTCAGATTTTTATTCCATTTTTAATAACACACTCGATGTTGTTCTGTATATATACATCATACTCAATGTGACTTTAGTGTGGGTGAACGTTTTGTTGTTTTTTATCAGTCAGAAATGTTGTAGAGGAGTTACATCTGTCTGGAAGTATTGAAGCTTTATATAATTATATACACCTGAGGATGGTTCTTTTAGGAACTGAAACATGTCGTGAAACATGAAAAATGATAGTCTAATGTAAATCGAATATTTCGATAAAGAACATCATTTAATATTTTAAATGTTAATTATTGTAATATTTTAATATTTAATAATAATTATTGTGATTAGACGGACAAGATTTAATATATACTAAACAAAATAAATCCGGCAGTTTGAACCCCGGAGCTAACACAGACTACACACATCTTAAGGTTCAGAAACACGCAATTAAGCCCAATTCTGATTAATTCATGACCTTGCTGATAACAGGAACACAGTACGTTACATTGTCGCTTATTTTCCCACAGCAGCACTGACGTCATTATCTCGTTACCATTAATAACACTGTCTTCTTTAACGCCATAACTTGTAATTTCATACCCAGGACAATATTTTTCAGAGAAAGAGAAAGGAGCTTATGACCGAACTACAAAAGTTGGTTCGCTCGAGAAAGTTGGATAATTTTAAAGAAAGGGGTTAGGAGTGGGGTCTCCGCCCCCACCCAAGTTAATCACTTCAGTTCTGCTAAAAATTCAACAACAGCATCTTCTCACGAGAGTAGAGTGTATTCGCAAATTTTTCTTTTCCGTAAGTGGAGGTTGCGAGGAGATATAACAAGAAAAGTTAAGATGCGGTATTCAAATATAGTTTGATTGTCTGGCAATAAAAGGCTGCTGTATGCTTGGTACAGTTGAGACTCTAGTAAAACAACGCAGTCAACGAATAACGGTTGATAGCTATTTTATACGGAATACCAGAGGGCTTGCATACACGGTAATATAATATTAAAATAGATCTTCAAGGAATAGGATGTGACGGTATGGATCGATTCGTAGGATTTGAGGTTTTCACGGCGGTGAGTTTAAAGATTGCTGTCTTCTGGGTTGTTGCGCCGTGGAGTCTGGTAGAAGTTTCAGAGGTCCTTCTTCATGGATCGATTCACCTATATCTAGATAGAGATAACTACCGAGGCCTTGTAAAGAAAGTCAAGAACTCTCCGATTCCATTAAGATGATAAATTTATAGCCCACATTGGCAAATATTAGATTCCCAAGGATAATTCTCACCATGGAGTTGTTTATTAGGGCTAGTAGATCGTAAAACATCGTTTCAAATTTGTTAAACTCTGGAGAATGTAATATGATACAAAGAATCTATAAAAATTAATTCATGAAGGTTAAGTTTACTCCTTCAGAAAACTTCACTATTCTGTCTGCCCCCTAAGAACATAAGGATTAAAATATGAAAGCATAACATTACATGCCATTTTACGTATACTGGTCTAAATCTTGATTCCTGCAGTAAGGAACAGAAATGTATGAGTTTAAACTCTAAACTATAACTGTAACAAGATATTAATAGACATTACAGACACCCTATAAAACAGTTATATCTGGGAAGCTGAATTTCCCCCAGTTGCTCAACAAATCCCCAGAGTTTCATAGAATCCGAAGGTCCATTACCCTGTTCATAACAGATCTACCTTCAACCACGTTAAGTCCACAACTACGCATCCTACATCTTCAAGATCCACTTCAATATTGAAACGGCTGTCTTCTGGGATATTGCACCACGTAATTTGGAAAAAACCGACCGACGCCGAGTAGCTTACTGCTAGGGAAATTACTAAGGTGACAGATGCATATCTACCAGACTGCACGGTACAGTATCCCAGACGACAGCCATCTTGCAATCATCGCCATGAAAATCTGAAATACCACATTTATCAAAATATCTTCGAGTTCAAACGCAGCGACTTGCCGAGCTTAAACAGCGCCTGAAAACCATTCCGATTTCATTGAGTTACGTCACATAATACTCTATCAAGAATCTAATCTGAACGGAATCTTTAACGTGAATACAACATAAAAAGAATCTGTGCACTTTAAGGAAAGGGGATGCTTATATAAAAAGCAGTTTTTAGACTCTCTTAATGTTTTCCTCAGGGCTTATAAAACAGCCAGTTGTTTCAACACATGGCACGCCTCTCATCATCAAACCACCATTACAGGGTGAATTCGCAGTCCATAATAACAAGAGTCTGACGTTCACTGTTCTTACTATCGTGATGTTAATGGTAAAATAAAACCTCTTCAACAGTTACTACAATTTTTGTGATATTTTTTCGGAAGAAACTTCATGAAATAAAAGTACCCACAAACACACTTGTTTCACGTTTATACTTTCTACTGAGAAAGGAATTGTTCTTGTGACTAAGAACATTAACGAGATACGAGCAAACAAGCAAATTTAAAAATCAGCACATGCGTCACAAAGACTACGCTTCAACTATTCGGTAATTGGTGACATTGCGGGTAACTCTTCTGTGCTGTTATGTCGTGTAGTCTGGTAGACAGTTACAGGCGTTTCACAGGAATACATGCTGTCCCCAACATCACGACTCCCTGATGATTGACGCCAAAGTCTCTCAAGTGAACCAAAACTGTGTATCCATTTCTCACCCCCTACTCACATGTGCTACACTTCCCACCAATCTTATATTCCTGCTACTTCCATTAGCGATCTACGGCACTGGAACGTACCATTCTTCGATTTATATCGACGCTTTGATAATCGGTTTTCAGGATTCCTTTTCCCAATATTCTAGCCATCTATTATTATTATATCATGATTACTATTCTTATTATCGTCGATGTTGGTCTTCTGGGTTGCAACACCCTGTGTACTTGTAGGTACGGAGTACCAAAGTGTTTGAGGAACATACTGCCTCCATCTTCAACAACATTACTACCCACAAGACCAACATATTCATCACCGTAAGAACCTCACATCTCATAAATTATATTAGTGCTTTTATTATTATTTTATTTTCTTGTCTTCGCTCGGTAATTGGTCCCTGTAGCTGTTGAGTCAGCACTTAAATAACTGAATCATCATCATCAACGGTTTGGACAAGAAACCCGTTCAGATACGTGTATTGTCATGTACCGATATTTGCTATTCCCAGTTCTTCTCTATTGTCTTCAAGTCATTTGAGGTGTTGGTATCTTGCAGTCGCACTGAAGAAATGTATTTTCGTTATCTCCTTACCTTCCATTTGTTCTATTGACGTAAATACGTCTATATTTTAGGGTCAGTGTTATTCGGCAAAAATGTGTTACGAAAAAGTGTTACGAAAAATTGTTACGAAAAAGTGTTACGAAATAGTGTTACGAAAGAGTGTTACGAAAAAGTGTTACAAAATAGTGTTACGAAAGAGTGTTACGAAAAAGTGTTACGAAAAAGTGTTACGAAATAGTGTTACGAAAAAGTGTTACGAAAAAGTGTTACGAAATAGTGTTACGAAAAAGTGTTACGAAAAATTATTACGAAAAAGTGTTACGAAATAGTGTTACGAAAAAGTGTTACGAAATAGTGTTACGAAAAAGTGTTACGAAATAGGGAAACGAAAAAGTGTAACTTCATTGTTATGTTACTTAGGAAACTTCATCTGTTTACACAGCATTGTTGTTACCTAGGAAACAATATATAAACTTCCTTTCCGTATAGACGTATTTACGTCAAATTCTCCGGAACCGTGGTTCCACTATCACTTTTTTTACGTCCAACGTTCTGAGTCAAATAGCAGAAAATGTAACATTATTACTACATAGAATTAAATTTCTGCTTCATTTTAGCATTAGAATATTCTCAGTTTATTTAAACACACTAAATTAAGTTTCTATAGAGAGAATATACCTACAAGGCAGAAGGTATGAAAACATGCCCACTGACTACTTATGATTCCACGACCGTACGTTTAATATACGCATTATTAAACCATCGGTGAAATTCACTAAACAGAGAAGTCGATATTCAATATATGCCAGCGCACGTTCAGACTTGGAACGTAGGTATTGTTCGAAATTCAGAAATTCGTAGGCGTGGCTTGGGACAAGAAGTCAGTAAGGACACAGGAGAAACAAAATAAAAATAACCAGGGTCGTTAGACAAAAGTGTGCAAGAAGGATTTACCGAGATATAAAAATACAAGAAACGCACTTAATATTTCTGTCGAAAAAAAACAAATACGTAAATAAAAAATGATAAGTTATTGGATGATAACCCGCTTGAAAAATGTGTTGTTTTCTGTCTGCAGGATATAGTATAATTTTGTTCTGTGCTGTGCTTCCTGGGATTTGCCTGAGAGAGAATATTTATGTCACAAATGTGAAAGAATTATAAAGCTTGACCGTCGACAGATTGTGTGCATAATACACAATCAAAATAAATGTATAAATGCAGGCGATTACTGAAGTAATATTATCTTCCATCAACAAAATTTATTTCAAAATTAACTGTTCTATGGGGGTCAGGTTCAAGAACACAATAAGAAAAATAGCGAGCATATTTACCACTACATATCTATTTATCTTCTTATATTATATTATATCGTATGCACATACAATAAAAAGTTTCATAATTTATAGTTTTCCTCAAATGTCATTATGGCGATCAAATCAGCAAGCAAGAGAGACGTAAGAAATGCATACAAAATTTGAGTTTGGAAGGCTTAAAGAATGAAATTACTTCGGAGACCTAGTAGTAGAAGATAGGATAATATTAAAATTAATCATAATTAAATAAAATGTAAATGAGTGAACTGCGTTTAACTGGTTCAGGATTGAGCCCATTGTATTTTTAATAAATAAGTTATGATGGTGTGAACTGGATTCAACATGCTCAATATAGGATTCGGTACTGGGCTCTTGAGAACAGATTTCTTCGGAGGCTGGGAATTCCTTGACTAGCTGAGGGACTATCAGTAACTTCAAAAGGATTTTGCTCTATGCAGTTGGTTATGTTCATACAATGCCACAGACACAATTCAAAATATAGGATACCTACATGATATTACAATTTAACTGAGATAATTTGTTATATAAATAAAAATGAAGAATAGAGACATGTTGCAAGCCAAAAACACGAAATGTTTAAAGCAATCAGGGTGGAAGAATTCTTTTCTAAGCGTGTGATTGAAGACGAAGCAAATTATTATATTTTCTATGACGATATTTAAAAACTTAGTGTGTCTATTCCAACTCAGTGTCAATGAAAAAAAGTCTTCCACTACGTAGGCACATCCACGTCCTATTTTCGTACATGTTAATGTTTAAGCGCAAGTATTTTATTTACTACAACTTTTCGTTTCTATACAATTACACAATTCATTCCCAATCATTAATGATGAATTAATCATCACCGTAATCACCGCCAAAACTCTGAAATTCTGGCAACATGCCAACAATAAAGTGAACTAACAAACTCTCACTGGTTGTCGGTCCCAGATGTGGCAGGTTGTCGTGCGAGTCGGCTTGCAGAACTTTAGTGTCTGGATATATATTTTGATAACCAACTGAAGCTTCGTTTTATCTCCTCTGGCCTTTGAGGGGGGGTAATATTCAGGAAGATGAAGATAAAAATAACCTCATACAGACTTACATCCGGTTACAATTACTGCTGCATTTTGCGACATATCCCCCTGCGACGTAAAATGTGCCTGACATTAAAAGTACTTGCTATAATATATCTAGTTCGCAATAGTCTGATGTTTATAATAGTACATATTTTTATAATCATCAATAGTTTTATACATCTTTGGCCCAATGGCGTTTTATGGCTTTATACCAGCGTTTGTAGGGTCTCCCAAAATCCCTCTTTCCATTTATGTGGAATGAGATTCTTCAGCGAAGCATTCAAAGAACATGAGTTTCCCACTCAGCTCTGAGATCCGTTTTATTTCATGATTAGTCGTGTATCAGAGCAGAGTTCCTGATAAGAAACTAATAACGAGGTGGAGGAACTCCCTAACTTTCATGGAACTAGAAGGTCCATTACTGTGCTCAAAAGAGACCTATCTTGAACCAGATAAACCCAGTTCATATCCCTGCACAATGTATCTTTAACATATTCATGTTAACATAATCCTCCCACCCACGATTAGCTGTTCGAGTTGACTAGTCCGTTCAGGACTTTTGACTAAAATTCTGAGTGTAATTCTCGTAAGCGACATGCGTGTTTCATGGCTCGCGGATCCCATGCTCCTGATTTGGTCACCCTAAAAATATTTTCTGAATATTTTAAATTACAACCTCGTTATAATATTTTATTTAGCCGTCAACCTCAGCACCTTGAACTAAAACTTCAATCTGGGTGAGATTCAGGTTCTGGTGGCGAAAATATTAAGGTTGTTATTTTGAGGTGTTGTGCAGTGTAGCCTCCAAGACGTTCACTGCCTACATCATCACAGCGATGATTGCGTTGATGATGGAACCATCAAGCACCTCTGAAACGTCGGTTCACTTCTACCAGACTACACAGCGCAACAACCCAGAAGACAGAAATCTTCATACTCATCTCCCTGATGACGGAGGCAGTATGACCTCCGAAACGTTGGTAAACATCGACCAGACTACACAGCGCAACAACTCAGAAGACAGAAATCTTCATACTCATCGCCCTGATGACGGAGGCAGTGTGACCTCTGAAACGTTGGTTAACATTTACCAGACTACACAGCGCAACAACCCAGAAGACAGAAATCTTCATACTCATCGCCCTGATGACGGAGGCAGTGTGACCTATGAAACGTTGGTTAACATCTACCAGACTACACAGCGCAACAACCCAGAAGACAGAAATCTTCATACTCATCGCCCTGATGACGGAGGCAGTATGACCTCTGAAACGTTGGTTAACATCTACCAGACTACACAGCGCAACAACCTAGAAGACAGAAATCTTCATACTCTGATGACGGAGGCAGTATGACCTCTGAAACGTTGGTTAACATCTACCAGACTACACAGCGCAACAACCTAGAAGACAGAAATCTTCATACTCTGATGACGGAGGCAGTATGACCTCTGAAACGTTGGTAAACATCGACCAGACTACACAGCGCAACAACCCAGAAGACAGAAATCTTCATACTCTGATGACGGAGGCAGTATGACCTCTGAAACGTTGGTAAACATCGACCAGACTACACGGCGCAACAACCCAGAAGACAGAAATCTTCATACTCTGATAACGGAGGCAGTATGACCCCTGAAACGTCGGTTCACTTCTACCAGACCACACAGCGCAACAACCCAGAAGACAGCCATCTCTAATCTCGGTTTTACTCTCAGAACAAAACAAGACGCCAATTAATTTGCCGGAAACAAATTATCCTGACTGAGGGTTTCCGTAACTTTCCTCAGTTCCTCCGAGTACCGAACTAGTACCTTTTACTCCTCAATCGTTGATATTTTACGCCACGTGATCAACCTCTCATATCACTAAACGCAAAATAACTGCTAAACGTAATACAACGTAATTAAACAAACACCGATCACACACTAGTATGTAAGCACGCCTACACACAGTTCTAATCTTGCGTGTGTGACGTGTTTCGTCATGAAACACTGAACTCAAGCAAGACCTGTATTACTTTAGGTGTACTTGCGCGAATTCAAATATCGAACACCTGGTTGGATTACCGTGAACCTTACGGATCCCTTCCTATCTAAACCACTAACATACGTGTGCTATTGCTATTATCACACCTTGTTTATATTGCAGCATTGCTATCCTAGCCCAGCGGCTAACCAATTTCGACGTTTGCCTTTGACAATTTACCCTAATAAACATGTAGTGGACAACACCGAACAGGGGTAGGAGTTGAGCTGTGTTGAGGTCAGAAATTATTATGCTGGTTACCCAGAGGCTCCATGCTATCAACAAACAGACCGTTGCAAATCTGGATTCGAATACAGATTATGGCAAGCTACAGAACACGGAGCCTGTAGTACATTAACATCCACATGTGGGATTCTGTAGACCAGGGGTGGCCAACCCGCGGGCCGCATGTGGCCCGCCTTGAACATTTTTCCGGCCCGCGAGATTCATCACACTTTTACAAAATATATTTATTTTATAATAGCCAAAGTAGTGAAAACCAATGTATTAAAAAAATACATTATCTGTGCATCCATATATTCAAAAATTATCTGTCGAAATTATGAGAAAAAATTAACTTTGATTTTTGAAATAATATTAATATTAATATTAATAATAATATGGGGATATATAATTTTATATGTGGCCCGCGGAGTTATGATGCATTTCCAAAGTGGCCCGAAAGATCATTTGGGTTGGAAACCCCTTCTGTAGACGATACAACGAAGGGAAAGGACCGACAGATTTCACTGCCAACAGTGGGAAGGAAGTTCATAAGCGCAGAAGACATCAGGTTATTTCAATAGTTGACTTCCGTTCTTTATCCTGAGACTTGAATACATTAAGCAAGGCAATTCGCTCTTATTTGTTCTTCAAGTATTTAATTACTAGAATTAATTAATTATTGTAATGAAAGTAATGTTCAAATATAAACGTTTCCTTCCATTATTAAAAAGTAATATTGCGGGCACTAGGATCCTAAGCCAATCGCACGCCGGGTTCCCGGATTCCAATTGGTATTGATGTTTCAACTGCAGATTCAATTTAACGTAGAATTATATATAAAGACAATAATAAATGTTAAGTATGGTGTCAGAAAGGGGGGGTTACCTGAAGAGAATAAGAAAACTTGGGATATTTTGGAGGGGAATGAAGGAAAACACATGTTATCCTATAAATTGTAGGCTAGTATATCCAACAAATTTACAAAAAAAAAATAATAATATATCTTCTTTTCATGTCCTTTCTGCCTCTGACATTCTAAAATAACCTTTCAGCTACCAGTATATTTTATACAGTCTTTGAAGTTGACAGACACAGTGTTGGTGAGTAACCCTAAAAAACAAACGATACTCACCTAGCTGATACAATGTCATTGGGTAATCCTGATGTAAACCCAACTTCCAAATTCTTTGCTGTGTTTTATTTTGTACTTGTACTATAAACTCATAGAATGCTTTGCATCATATTACAGCATTATATGTTAATGCGAAAAAACTAATCCAGTTTGGCACAAATGGCTTTTGCTACACGATAAATGGAAGGTTTTAATATCGTATCTCATTACCCGAACAAGCTAACAGGCCTCTTCCTTCAGCACAGGATAAAAATAAATACAAATTTTGCATTAATTTAATTAATCCGTTGCTCTTCGCCAGGCGAGGTTACTTCGTATGTTTAATACATAATCAAACATATTACATGGCGTGCCAGAGTTTGGGAATGGTTATATTTCAGTAATTAAGTATGATCTACGCTCAGTAAAATGGTCTAATTGGTGTATAAATAAAGCGATATTAACCAATATTTCATTAGCATAGCGACCGTATACCTTGAGGATTTACTCACTAATTATCGTTAACGCAAATTAGTCCCTAGACGAAGCTCACGTACGCTCTTGCAATTTAGAGGAGTGACGAAAACACAGCTCCTTTCAGTAATCTAACGTTACTTCCCTAGTATTACTGTTTATTCTTATGGATAAGTTAATCCGAATTATTCTTCAGATGACTGCAATAAATGATGATCAATTATGACAGTGTTGTGTTTAAGCAGGACTGCCATACGTATTCAATGTTCTCACAGCAAAATAAATAATGAAAACAGAAGAGTGATGAATTAGATAAACATCTTTCATCGACTACGAGAAATTATTTGAAAACGCCTTCATGGAGTTAACGTAAACCTTTGTACGGATATAATGTCATTGGACGTTTTGTAACCTAATATTAACAGAGGCCAATAATATTTTGGATTTTTTTTTATTTCTGTGGAAGAATATTTTCTTGAACAGCTGAACGACTATCTATTTTTTCAAGAACGACCCTGTTTTCTACAGTTACATCTAAGGTCGAAATATAAAATACGTTTAATTAATGTTACCTCTAAATTAGCATCTCTTTAAACCGTGCATATACTCCACACTGAACATTATGCTCTTAGCAAATGAAATTCAAATAATAGAATTTTTGTTTGACTTCGTAAGTATGAGAAATGCACATCGATAATAAAGTGGGCTACTCAAACAACCGAATGTAAAACAGCAACTCAACTCAGAAGAGAAACTGCTCTGGAAATTTATGTGTTTGACCTAATATTTCCGTGCATATTGCGACTGTCTATAAGGCAAAGTTAATAATGGAACCTGTCACAGTCAGGGCGCCTTAACAAGTGTTTCTTGTGGTATATGAAAGCTAAACAAATACACGAGTGTCTTCAAAGTTTATGTACTGTTTTACACAGTTGTAAATTATGCAGAATTCCAGCGAGTACGTAAGAGGGTGATGAAGGAACGAGTTGTTGAAACTGTCAAAACATCAGCATGCAGAACAGTTCACGAATTATTGTGCAATCTATTTTACCGGGTACTGAAAATCAGGCAATCAATCATCCGGTTCTCCAACACATTTCCGGTTCAATAATTTAACATAACGACATTAATATATTTTTTAAAGAAAGATGTTACTAAAGTTTAACTAGTTACAGATTGCTCTAAATAATGTCATAACAATATAAATTCATTACCAATAAACAAAATCAGTCACACATCTCATGATGGAAGACGAAAGCAAATACAAATACACGAGAAAAAATAAATGGGGGACAGAAATTATTAAATATAAAATGTAAGACAGTAAGAAAGAAGAATATAACGAAGACAGAAAGAAAGAAAGGTGGTATTAACACAAAATAAAACAGATAAAACAGATGAAGTAAACCAACAAACAACATGAAAAGCCCTTAAATTCTAAAGAACGTGCATCTGAAATTAAAAGCATAAGGACTTTCATTTACACAGTCATTTATATAATGTCTTTAAGCAATTGCTCATACAGTGCTTCTACGACAATATTTAAAGCAACGTATTGAATATAATCTGTAGTCAAAAAGACTGAATATAAATTGACACTGGAGGCGATAAAAAAATCTCGAAACAAAAATGTGTCCCAATGCTCAGAATCTAAGATACAGCCTGCGAAAGCCTTTGAAACTGACAACGTCATGGTGTTGCTTCGTATCCTCAATGTCCTGGGAAAGAATCTCAATTCAAAAAAAACACTTTCTTAACCTGTGATATCTTTACGATATACTCACACGGTCGTTAACTTCCCAAAGCAGATATTCAAACACAATCTACACAGATAAAGTATATTAACTGACAGTCATCGAAGCATGAACTAACTTGTAAAACATTGTGATTATACTAGACAGGGGCTGTGTATACACAAACTCATTAAAAACTGGTTAATACGGCGTACTATTCATGCACACGAGATGCAAATTCTATGCTGCAATTATCAGAAGATAAATTATCGAAATCTGCAGTGAAGACATTTGACAACTGTGTCGCTAGGACTGGGAAAAGCGGTAATCGACAATGTGGTTGCGTATGCCGTGTCACCAGCACAGCCGCCAAATAACCTCACTGTATGTTCTTCCCGTGCTGTAACTGGTTACGTCAGAAACCACTGGTACGAAGAGTCATGGTCTCTAAAAGTACTGAAAGAGCTGCAAGCTGGCGTTTAGTCTCAAAAACTCAGATTCCACAAAATATATAAGCAATGTCAAAATGTCCCTCTCTTACTGGCTACAATCAGTGTCTTGTCCCCACATTGCCAGTCCATCGACAACAGATTCTGTGTTGCAACATTAGCAGATGGCATAAATTATGCGTTACTCTCAAAAGAACGCCTAAAAAGTTATCTTTCGGAATGAGCGTTTCTATGGCATCACAGGAATTTGATTAACGATATGAATTCATCGATCAACTACCACAAATTCTATACACATATATTTGGTAACAAATATTTCAAATATGATACGGAATGCACACTGCGGGCAATTAAAACACTTTCTCTCTCAATCGGACATAACCAGTCTCTACAAACAGTAGGTCCATTGTGAAAACTACGAATTAATTTCTTATAGACTCTCTAATACTTAAAGCCTAATGGGAACTATACTTAGCACCTGCTGTAATATTTAATTATCCTGCTACTGGCCCACAGACTTTATTTGCCAGTTTCATAAGATTCTCTGTGTAAACTGATTATTTACCTAAAGATCATTAACTGATTGATCTTTGTAATGGTTATGAGTCGTCCTTTCTTTGAGGTACGCCGGAATGTTTAAACATTATTAGGACGGACTTCAGACTCTTTGGGTCAAATAAGACATTTATTGTACCGCTGTCTTTCTTTTCCTCTGTCTCACAAATCACCAGGAACGTGTTCACTGTATTATTGATCACGTCTGTTCCGCGGTTCCGTTTATCAACCTGATTCATCGCCCGCCAGTAACTATATAAATGCAAAAGCAATGGACAACTCCCGACCAATATCTTTTAAACAAATTTCTGTAGATAATATTGTAACAATTTCGTATTTTTTCTGTGATATCCAACGACAGGTTCACGTGTCGGATGATCTAGCGTATGATAAATTTTAAGGCAAGAAAGATTAATAAGACAAATGTTACTTGAAACTTTTAACTAAGGGCACTCTGCTCACTCCGTACCACAAAGAAAATACAACGCTTGACAATTACGAATATCAGTTTACTAACGCTGTTTGAGGAAACACTCTGGACGTAGCAAATGGCGGTTTTGACAGCAGTACTAGATCCGGTCCCACAGGAACTGGAAGCTAAATACATAAGTAAGTCCATCATGGCACATACTTTAGGATTAATTCCTTCACATTCATCTCTAAGACCTACTAAACCTCTCAATGTCAATTAAATTACCACAGCAAAGCTTGACAACATGTCTGAGGTGACCGAAGAGATTAGCTAAGGTACCCATATCAGTGGCAAAAACAAGAAATTGAATCAAACCTTACTATCAAACTTCAGTGGTATATAAGACGGTAGTAATTAGCAAAAAAATTATGGTTCAATGAATGTTCCCTGTTAAGGCAATATAAACTACGAGGTGCGATCGGAACGTTTCAAGACTGTGTCAATAGAGGGCGAACCGGATGTAGTACGAGCTTCTGCCGCTAGGGGGTGCGGCCTACATTCATAGTGAATCAGTGTGCCAGCCGGCATCATCGAATTAGCATTTGTTTCTTAGTTACGGGCGTTTTGGTAGTGCATTACACCGACCCTCCTGCGATTTCGGAATGGCGGATTTTCATGAACAAATCAAATTTTGCCAAAGAAAGATTTCCAGGGATGCTTCCAGGCTTGGCAGCGGCGCTGGGATCGTTGTGTTCACTCCCAGGGGAACTACTTCGAGGGTGATGGATGAATTTAATACCTGAGATAAGTGTACGGGTTTTTATAGGCGCAGTCTTGAAACTTTCCGATCGCACCTCGTATGTAGTCGTTGATGAGGACATATTAATGATAGAGCCATAAATGCGACATGATGCATTCGTGACTAAATGAAACTATGTACCATCAGAACCGGATAAAATTGCAGGAACATGTGATGTACTGTAAATATATATTATTTTATCGAATCACTTACACTCCTTAACTTATTTATCAAACGTCCGCTAATGTAAGTTAACGGGTGGTAACGCACAGTTAAGTGTTCCCTCCTGTGTTTTCTTTTCATCACTTGTATTATAGAAAAATCTTTTCCACTTGTATTAAAATCTGTTTCGCTTTGCCTACTTACCTTCTTCAGAAAAACTTCTGGGCCAAGTTCTAGGATAGTCTAATCAACGCCGAATACATTTCTTTGTCGTTCTTATTAAATGAATCTCTTAATTAAAAACTACTTCTCGAAAACATTAATTTTACACGATACATCGCATATTCGGCACTGCGTTAACTATTAAGTGCAATGTAAATGAAATTAAACGCCTTTAAGTTACATCACGGAATATTATCTCCTCTGCAATTCAGTTACAAAGAAAAAGTGGACGGTAATTGGATTATCAACTCTTTCACTTTCCATTTCAAAGTCATGCCAAAGGAAATTAAATAATGTAATTACATTTCTAGTCGAATAACTCACAAGACGGTTTACTCTCGGACTAAAATTTTATATTCAGCCGTTGGGAGGAAGAAAGGAAACGTTTCTGAGGAAAATATTTGGAGTAAGAAAAAAACTGAAGAAAGCTTCATAACTTTTGTCCTTCGTCAAATATTACGCCTATTATGGTGAAGAAACAACGAAGGAAGTCATGGGATGGGTACGTAGCATGGATGGAAGAAATAAGAAAAGTGTTCAAAATTTTAGACGAAAAACTTTAACGTAGAAGAATAGTAGGAGGGCCTCATCGCAGATGGAAAGATACTGAAGTGGATCTTAAAACGATATTTCTTTAAAATCAACATAAAATAGTGTAAAGGCGTAGGTTTTTGTGAACAGTGTAATGGGAATTCATGTCCCTTAAAAAGCGTGCAATTTATTCACTAGCTGAGCGAGTATCAGCTTGTAAAGAATCACTCTGCTTTCTGGAGTTGGTATTAGCAAGTATAAAGTCACTTTTAGAATTTCTTAAGACGTTAAGGCCTGTCACAAACATGAATTCTGTAACACCGTAATACAGAAATACATTATCACAGTAGATACAATACTACATTGATTATTGATTTGACTATGAGTTCAGGCAGTAAGCAATTGTAACACGTCGGTAATCTTTACCAGATAACACGTCGCAACATTGCAGAAGGCAGCCATCCTCAGAGAATGAAGGATAATAGTTCGTATTTTGAAATACATTGTGTCATCTGCCACATGAACGCCAGCGAAAATATCAGATACTAGAAAAAGTTCAAGAGTTAAGTCCATCTGGAATTTTACTATTGCGTTCCGCACAGAAGTTCCACAACCATTAATGAGTACTGTAACAATGCATTCAATGACCGTCAACAAATGACAGCGTTGTGGTACAAAGGGAGAGGATACTGTCCGAGATAGAACAGGAAGCAAGCTACATTACCAGTTAAATGCTATTATTATTTAGTGTTCTGTCTGACGACAGGTCCATATGAACAGGATCCTTCCATCCTTTTCTCGGACTGGGACCTGTTCATATACGTTCTTGGCAGATGATCCAGAAGTGGTTTGCCATTGCCTTCTTCTGTGTGTGAATGGAGTAATTGTTGGGATGCCACGGAGAAACCGAGGAAGCCCCCGGAGGAGAATACTATAGATATTAAAATGTAAATGACAAAGGAAAATCTGTTAACGCGCGCACCCATACAAACACTCAGCTTACACTTTCGAGCGTATCAGTATGCAGTTAAAGTAGGGAAGTTGACAATTCATCGCCAAGTCAACATCATTCATCTTCGCTAAACACGTACACTAGTACCACAACACACTCCAGCAACTCATTTCAACCCTTTGAACCCCAGAAAAGAAACACAACTATGATCTATCATACTACAACCCTATATATAAAAGGTACCCTGTTAAACGATACAATTACTTACAATACAGCGAATGACTGATTATTGTGTGGCAGCTGTGAAGGTTTCGTGTGTATCTGACCACATGACAACACATTTCTGAAAGTTCGCGTGAAACAGTTGGGATTCATTTTTTTTTTTTTTTTTTTTTTTTTTGGGGGGGGGGGGTGTTCCAGAGAGTTCTTTATTAACGCGGTGTTCTTAAGACTGAGAAAAACATTCTTCGAGATCTCGAAAAGATCGCTGGCTGTTGTAAACATGGTAATAGACCTTCGTGCTGGATTAAAAACAACGAATATCTTGACTGACTGAGCTGTTAGCTTCTGAATAAGACATAATAATATCGTTTACCTTTTTATTAAACTTCGTGTTTTAACGGAGTCCCTATTCAGAAAAACAGGGTCGCTCAACTGTACAGAGAGTAGCTCACTGATCATACAAATCGCATGTAAAAGTAAAGTTTGTCCCATTACACGCCATGTAGGCGTTTGGGGGGAGTGGAGGTATAGCTCCTCTCTTCCTTGACCTCGGCACTAGATGGGGGTGAGTGGTCAGCATCACGCCCCGGCCGGCTTTACCCCCGGGAAAGGACCCCGGTACCCATTGTAGAGGAGGCTGGGTGGGCCCCAGAGCCGGTCTGGACGCAGAGGCTAGAGGAAAAATCCTCTGCCCGTCGGGAATCGAACCCCGGCCGTCCAGCCCGTAGCTAGTCACTATCCCGGCTCATACAAATCGCATGTAACTTCTTTAATACTAAGATAAAAAACCTAAAAAATGTACATTAATTATATTTAAGCGTGTATCAACATACTTACTCAAATGCATTCCAACAAGCACGCATTTCTATTTACGCATATAATAAAATCACTGCGTTTAATTCATAAACTCTATTAATGGAAAGTAGATAATTATTTTAGCTATTCTGAACCTATTTTGAATAGCGTACGCCCATTATTAAAAATGACCCAACAAATTCTACTGATCCAATTTTATGGAATTTACTGTACTTTATATAATCCACAGACCGAGTACATATGAGAATCGAGGAATGGAAAACCCAAGAGCTATAAATCAGAATACATTTCGAGGCACATGCTCTATCAGTCGGTAGATCCTCCGATAATGCAGCAACGGACGATTGTATATTGATAACGTTTCGAACACTCGTTCTCTAGCAGCTGAAGTGCAGTATAAAGTACAGACAAGTTTAATTAGAACTAGAAATCCTGTGATGACCTCTGAAGTATATTGCGTTTCTTCTCCAGAGAGATTTTCCTATTGCCATCCGGTAGGTGATGGTCGATCCCAAGAGACCACACGGCTGGAAAAATAATTCTCGTTTTCCAGTGGTTTGCTCTACTGGTCCGGTAGAAGCAGAGCAAATTCACCGTTACCTGCCGCTTTTCCACGGCAAAACGACGTTAATTGCACTTTTACGGTCGTTCCCTATAATGAATTTTCTGATTAAGTTAAGCAGTGGAATGCACTTGAACCTTGAACGCTCCGGATTCCTGTCTTTTAACAAAGGCGACGAGACGGAGACCCACTCTAATGTGAAGCCCAGATATATTCCAGACGGCGTTCCTTCAATACCTCATTTGGTGTTAAGTTTAATTTACCGAAGATTAAATTATATGATTTCAAATTGAAATCCGTTGGCGAACAAGTCCAATCATCGGGCGTTACATAGTCTCTTATTACATAAAACCACAAATAAATAAGTAAAATAAACTTGAGGTTCTCACAGCGGTGAGTTTGAAGATTTCCGTCTTCTGGGTTGTTGCGCTGTGTAGTCTGGTCGATGTTAGCCAACGTTTCAGAGGTCATACTGCCTCCGTCATCAGGGTGATGAGTATGAAGATGTCTGTCTTCTGGGTTGTTGCGCTGTGTAGTCTGGTCGATGTTAGCCAACGTTTCAGAGGTCATACTGCCTCCGTCATCAGGGCGATGAGTATGAAGATTTCTGTCTTCTGGGTTGTTGCGCTGTGTAGTCTGGTAGATGTTTGCCAACGTTTCAGTGGTCATACTGCCTCCATCATCAGGGCGATGAGTATGAAGATTTCTGTCTTCTGGGTTGTTGCGCTGTGTAGTCTGGTAGATGTTTGCCAACGTTTCAGAGGTCATACTGCCTCCGTCGTCAGAGTATGAAGATTTCCGTCTTCTGGGTTGTTGCGCTGTGTAGTCTGGTCGATGTTAACCAACGTTTCAGAGGTCATACTGCCTCCGTCATCAGAGTATGAAGATTTCTGTCTTCTGGGTTGTTGCGCCGTGTAGTCTGGTCGATGTTAACCAACGTCTCAGAGGTCATACTGCCTCCGTCATCAGGGCGAATTCAGTATGACCTCTGAAACGTTGGTTAACATCGACCAGACTACACGGCGCAACAACCCAGAAGACAGAAATCTTCATACTCATCGCCCTGATGACGGAGGCAGTATGACCTCTGAAACGTTGGTTAACATCGACCAGACTACACAGCGCAACAACCCAGAAGACAGAAATCTTCAAGTAAATAAAATATTGTTACACAAAAGTATATAATACATTACTTTTAAAACGAAAATAATTTTACGGCAACACCTCGCAACAATTCACCATTCTGTGACTGATCTCTTTCTTCCGTATTTTTCTACGTCTCTCCCTGAGTTTCTACGTAGTACGCAGATTCTGTGAGCGACAAGCCTCGAGAAAACTGAATTAGCTTTCGTGGAGCTGTGGTCGCTCCCTTCCGGTTACGATCCGGATTGTTCCGAGGAAAGTTTCGGAAGCAGGGCACTGGGGATTATGAGAGAAAACTTGTTATTACACGGCCACAAAAAAAATTAGCTACCGTTGCGAAAAAATGTATTATTTTGAGAGACTTCGACCATTTTAGCAAAGAGACTTTGCTAAAATGGTTATATACAGAGGCACATCTCATGTCCTCAAATCTCACAACAGCGCTAAGCCTAATTTCCATATGGAAACCGACCATGTAAGGGAAACGATTCATGGTTCGTACCCTTCAACAATTAATATAGTCACCGAGGATAGAATTGGAGAAGACATTAGGCACACAAGACAGTGATGAGACACGTGCCTAAATTCTGTTCTGAAGCCCGAAGGAAAGGAAGCTCTTGATAACTTAAACAGACTTTCATGCGTGTCAGAAAATCAAGTAGTACAAGTCTGAGTATTAAATAAACAGGGTGTGTAGTGGTTTCAGCTGATTTAGGATGGGGTCCAGTGGTAGGATAATGTGAATAACGTAATGAACGGAAGACATGAGAAATATATTCAACAAACGAAACAATATCATCTAAAAACGGACTCTGGTTCAATGTAATTTGTTCCCTGAAACAATTACAGATGGTATCGAATCAAGAATTGTATTTATTTGGATTTCAAGACTTCAAAATCAGATTACAGAAATAATCATGCCACTTTTTTTTTTTTTTTTTTTTTTTTTTTTTTTTTTTTTTTTTTGTAAACTACCTATAGCTTCCTGCTTACAGATAATTATGTGAGAAGTAATGTGACTCAGTTTAATGCCTGCAAGGCTAGAAATTATATCGCACGTAATCAAGTCCCGATAGATTCTGCTCCCGTATGTCATACGAGGTGCGATCGGAAAGTTTCTAGACTGTGTCAACAGCGGGCGAACCGGATGTAGTACGAGCTTCTGCCTTTAGGGGGTGCGGCCTACATTCATAGTGAATCAGTGTGCCAGCCGGCATCATCGAATTAGCATTTGTTTCTTAGTTACGGGCGGTTTGGTAGTGCATTACACCGACCCTCCTGCGATTTCGGAATGGCGTGTGCATCAAATTTTGCCAAAGACTCGCCAAAACGTCTACGGAAACCTATGAAATGCTAAAGCAAGCATTTGGGGAGTCCGCAATGGGTCGTGCACAAACTTTTGTGTGGCATTCACGTTTTAAAAATGGCCGAACCTCTGTCGATGATGACGAGCGTTCTGGACGACCATCTTCGAGCACAACGCCCGAAAATGTTACGAAGATTCGGCAGGCCATTCACGAAGATCGACGTCGTACCATCAACGACTTGTGCGACATTGTTGGGATAGGCTATGGGACCTGTCAGCTGATTCTAAAGGAAGAACTCCACATGCGACGCATCCTGTCTGAGGACCAGAAGCAGAATCGACTTCTCGTTTGTCAGGAGCTCAAAGATCTTGCAAGAACCGACCCCAACTTCCTTTCTAAGCTCCGTGTGACTTCTTCCTCTTCCCAAAGATGAAAATTCAGCTAAAGGGAAGGAGATTTGAGACGATAGAAGAGATTCAAGCAGAATCGCAGATGGTGCTTGACAGGCTGACAAAGAAAGATTTCCAGGGATGCTTCCAGGCTTGGCAGCGGCGCTGGGATCGTTGTGTTTACTCCCAGGGGAACTACTTCGAGGGTGATGGATGAATTTAATACCTGAGATAAGTGTACGGGTTTTTATACGCGCAGTCTTGAAACTTTCCGATCGCACCTCGTACATCTGTTTACGCCCTCAGCAATTTTAACAGTCATAACTACTGCATTTCAAACGCTTTACCGTTTTCAATGCTGCCTCTGTTAGAATTTTAGCCTAGTCATGTCACATGACTACCCACGCATTACAAGCTTTGCGGTTTATTCAGAGCAGTTTTGCTGACATATGTTACTTAACAGCATTAAACCCGCTATAATTTAAACCTGATATGACAAGTGAATAATAATTTAGCTGACAACAGTCTGAACATTTTATCAAGAACTTTTGTCACTTAAACAGTCCAGTCTGTAACTATTTTTAAACCGTGTATGATTAATATTCGTTAGACAAAATGTGGTTTTAAAATCTAAATCAGTAACGGAACACGTGGTTAAATCGGGTAATGCTGAGAATAGCTTTCCTGTCATTGAACACGACATCGAAATGAAACAGCGATTCCTCGTAATTTCGATTATAAATGAGTAATTACAGTTTACACATAATTTTATCTGCTGAGTTCTATGGGTTGGAAACTTGGTATTTCGCCCTAAGGAAAGACCATGATTGAGGATATTTGTGAACAGGTTTCTGGGGAGCATGTATGAACATAAAAATGAAGTAATTAGTAAAATAGTACAACGCGGAGCTTAGCTAGGTTCATGGCCATTTTTAAGGTAGACCTATATATGAAAACGAAAAATTTGTAAAATATCATATCATCCAGTTGATACGCAGTAATGAAAATTAAGCCACTGCCACTCCACGTAGCGAAACAAAATGCAATCAGTACATACCGCAACATTTCCCCTTATTTAGAGGGGCTATATGTTTAAACTCGTCCGAGTTACAGATATAAAACACAGCTAATTCAACGTATAAATCACACCTATTGATAACCTTGACTGCTCTTTTATCAAAAACACTTGACCAAAAACAATCCCTACAATTACATAAACAAAAGCCATTTTGATGTTATTCAGATTGCAGGGAACGAACTTTCGGAAACTAGAGCGATACGTACCAACATACAATTTTCGTTATATCGCAACACAAAATACAACCTCCCGCATAGCCAAAATTACAGTCGATCCATCATACATCATAGGAAATAACAGAGGTGAGTCATGCCTTAAAATATGCTCCCTCATCCAACAGCTAAACCACTGTTCAAAATGGGCCAGGAACGAGGGACTGTACTGAAAACGATGCAGCAAAATAAAATGCCAGGAGACGTCGTTGAGGACTGTGACGGCACACGACAAGATGAAGGTTTAAGCTATTACACGTCACTCTTCAAGTAATTACATATCATCATCATTACACTAAAGGCAACTACTTGAACAACAATTTTCTTGGATATTTTCCATCGTCTAGTAAAATAATAAAATAGAAAACGACGTTTTAGAAATGGGGATTGGAAAATGATATGAAATATAATTACGTTTCATTAAATTCTATCAAGTGAGACATAACTAAGACGGCTCTCAAATTTATGTACACATCTTTCACTTCATTACGATACTAATACAACAGGTTTACTAAGCTCTGGCTCTAGATTGACAAGTACAGCGAAATATTTAAGCAGGATTACACGAACCCTGTGATTTCGGTCCACAATCAAGACGACAGTAGCAAATCTCACGGAAACAAACTTTTCATTAAATCAACAAAGCCGTAACGTACATCTGGTAATACCTTCATTTGCATAAAAACCATCACAGCTGCAAGTGAAGGTCCCTTCATAAAGCTCAGAATGACAATGCGAGACCTACTTACGTAATAGAACGTTGCATATGACTGGAGTTAATATAAAAGAAACTCAGACAAAATCAAATACCAGCAGGTTATATTAAGTGAAATGCGGTTTTCCACAGCCTTCTCACATGTCCGAATAAAGTTAATATTGTTCAAAAAGTCGATAATTTGCAAATTAAATTCCAGTTCGTGTCTTCATATACTAAAATTGTAACTGCTCGTTATCGACAATTTAAACACCAACAAAAATTCAAATAACAGATTATTTATTAACAGTCTCACAGCATAGGCCTGTGCCCTACCCCCCAAAATCGTATTAATTTGGCTCCTTACAGAAATAACGGGAAACAATTTAGTGAATAACAATGCAGCCTTTAGTAAAATAAAAATATTTTTCACACTAACAGCGCAAATCCTGTTCGCATATAAGATATTATTATATTGATTATAAGTACTTACAAATGTCTAAATATATGCAGGCACGTTGCGAATTGGTCTTACCTGCAACAAATAATGAAAATGGTTTGTAGGAGACTACAAGTAGGAATAACAACAATAATAATATTAATAATAAAGTTATTAAATTACTTATAAACATCAAGGAAGGAAACTGCGGACAAGTTCTGAAAAGAAAACAACAAAAAAGAGCTTGTATAAGACATGAAAAAATAAAAATAATTTGTTTAATACTATGCAAACTTTTGGCCAAGATTAAAAGTGCAGATCAGTGATAAAATCTTCTTCGGTTATCATAAGAGCTAAAACTCAGTTATTTCAGGGAACACCACTGTCCCCATCAACATGGCTCTGGTATCATCACAACTTACAGCCCAAAAAGACGTTATTATGTTAGTCGCCTTGGAAACTTCAGATCATACAAAAACGAGTTCATATTCATACTCAAAAATCAAACTATTCCACAACGAAACGAACATACTCAATTATAATTTGCATATATTTCTTAGCAGTTAAATAAATAAGTAGACAGTTAAGAGCCAAGATACGCTTCACCAACACATGTCCCGCTTTGCTTCCTACCATTACGTCAAGCACAGACAATCTCTTCGCCCTGCGGCGACGAACACCAGAGTTGTAATCCGCTCAGCTGCCCCTCTCAGGACCAGAGACAGGGACGAAGCCCTGTCGAAAGGCAAACAAGCCCCTCGCGAAGCAAACTCTACGTCAACTGTACTGCCTCACTATACAACTCACAATGCAAATTAGCAGACCGATTTATGCTTCGAACCAAGAGCCAGGATAAGAATGTATGCATGTCACGCGTTGATACATAATTCGAGTAAACAAAGTTGTTAAAAGGGATGACAGGGAAATAACACAATCCATCCCCTTGGTTTCAATTATTTATAGTTTTAATGAGAGATATTGGCCTAAAAGGAATAAGATAGAGTAAAGAAATTATAAATTTAAAACAGAAAATGACGAAGACCTTTTCCTTTGAAGATTTCTGTCTTCTGGGTTGTTGTGCTGTGTAGTCTGGTAGATGTTTACCAACGTTTCAGAGGTCATTCTGCCTCCGTCATCAGAGTATGAAGATTTCTGTCTTCTGGGTAGTTGCGCTGTGTAGTCTGGTCGATGTTTACCAACGTTTCAGAGGTCATACTGCCTCCATCATCAGGGTATGAAGATTTCTGTCTTCTGGGTTGTTGCGCTGTGTAGTCTGGTCGATGTTAACCAACGTTTCAGAGGTCATTCTGCCTCCGTCATCAGGGTATGAAGATTTCTGTCTTCTGGGTTGTTACGCTATGTAGTCTGGTCGATGTTAACCAACGTTTCAGTGGTCATACTGCCTCCGTCTTCAGGGCGATGAGTATGAAGATTTCTGTCTTCTGGGTTGTTGCGCTGTGTAGTCTGGTCGATGTTTACCAACGTTTGAGAGGTCATACTGCCTCCGTCATCAGGGCGATGAAGATTTCTGTCTTCTGGGTTGTTGCGCTGTGTAGTCTGGTCGATGTTTACCAACGTTTCAGAGGTCATACTGCCTCCATCATCAGGGCGATGAGTATGAAGATTTCTGTCTTCTGGGTTGTTGCGCTGTGTAGTCTGGTCGATGTTTACCAACGTTTCGGAGGTCATATTGCCTCCGTCATCAGGGCGATTCATCGCCCTGATTTTGTCTTAGGACTGAGTGACGTCACAAGAAATCTCAAACTGCGATTTCCTGAGTTGTGAGTGTATACCAACATCTTCTACTCTGAATACTTAGGAAGTACGTTTCTCCAATACGTCGATAACCATATACAGCACCACAAAATGTCACAACCCAAAAGAAGTCTATCCAACCCGAATCCTCAATGGCCTAATGAAACACAAAACTCATATCACAGATTTGTTACTCCAACAATCTATATATAGAGAAGCAGTTCCCAAAACGCTTACTAACATGGCTTCGGTTGCAAAGGCTTAATTTTTGTCAATGTGAAGAGAATGGACGGCAGGCTATATAATTTCCTTATCTAGTTGTTCAATGAATCTGGTATTCTGGAAATTCATTTCGATATTTCATATTCATTTAACATTAATCAGTTGTTTTGGTCTCGTGTCCGTTGCAGCATTACACACAGAGCTAAAATTCGCATTTAACTTGGGTTAGGGTATCCTGAGCATCATTCCAGTGAACGGGTTTCATAATGAACTCTGGATTAGTGTTACGTGTGTTGGCTAGTGAGACACATGGGTTCTACCAACAAGCAATTCATTCCGATTTGTTATTGCCTGCACAAGCCAACGCCATGACACACAGGGGTGGACATTATATAGGTCCATAAACACAAACACGTTAAAATCAACGATCATAGAGTACTCTATAAAAACGTGTTGTGTAGCTTTGAATTTAATTAAGTGTAGCGCGTTTTGTAAACGACATATATGGGTTTAATGTATCTGATTTCATATTCCCTGTAACAATCGGTGTAATATCAACAGAAGACATTCTGATATCAGTTTTAAATTATGGACGTACGTGTATGTTTACAGATGTTGCATGCATCTATGCATTTACGTATGGATGTATTTTACTTGTAACTAAGGGATATGTAAAGATCAGTGGATGTGTAGATTGTGGATACATGAGTGGACTAATGGACAGATGTGTAAATGGACTGATGAAAGGATGTGTGGATGGACTGATGGAGGATGTAAGGGTGGGTAGGAAGATGGATGGATATAGTGCACTACAAAACAATGCAATGGATCATATGTATTCGATTTACTCTGCACATTCCACAGTAATGTACTCTGCCTGATATGCACTGCAAATTATTTCTAAATTAATTTGCATTTCGACATTAAAAGATAATGTAATGTATTTTCCGGTTCAGAATGGCAAAGTGTGACATCTTATCGTGCCGATTTCAATGTTTTCGTACACATATACAGCAGCTACTACAAACAATCCATTCGTAACCAAATAATGATGCAAGCACAGAACGATTTGTATGAAAACTGAGATTTTAGGTTTTCAAGACGACGAAACAATCATATTTTCTTAAAATATTTCGATTTCATACAAAGCGTATACTGCCTGAAGATCACGCCGTCTGTGGTTCTGGCAAATAATTTTATACTCCTAACACAGTGTAGATTCATAGAATGAAACATTATATCACGAGAACCTTGGTCAGAATGAACGGAATGTAATCTGACAGTCGAATTTTCCGAATACGATGCATGTACGCTATCAATTCAACTGTGAATTTCATAACAAATGATGTAATTAATACATATATTCTAAATAACAAGAAGAAGAACTTTTAAAACTCAATTTCTATCAATTCTTCCATTTAGGTCTCTCCAGTTCACTGTATATTAGCAAAGAAACGATTTAACAAAATAATTTTAAAATAACTTATGTTCGTTATTTTCCTTTGTCTGAAACTTGTTATATGTATCCCTGAAGCACATAAAACTGGCAATCCACACGCCTAAGTGTACTAAGGGAATGTGATTAGAGGATTGTAAGCTTTTGTGTTCGTAACACCTGCAGAACGTTCATAAAGAAACTAGCACATAGACTTATCAAACGTAGTGCTGATCTATTCACAATGAAAAACGTCGAATTTAAAATGTATACTATAAATAAATTGCATCCAGTTAGGACTGACATGCCACATTAGTGAGGACATAGTTGTACAGAACTGAGTGAAACTCTTGTATTATTCGTGAACGCAAATGCGACAGCTCGTAAGTGAAAGTGTGGTTCGCCATGACCACAACTGGGGCAACTACATTGGAGAACAACTTCGAAACGCAGTCTTGTGATTTCGAATGTCTTACTCGTTCTGTTACTCATTTATTGCAGACACAAGAGCCCATTAGCACATGTCAAACCACAACAAATACCACACTGCACGGAGTCAGGAATTGCATTTATTTACGCTCAGTCCAATATTCAGGATATCAAAAAATATTTCAGGCAAAGGTTTTAGAGAACTCAGTGAGGCTTATATGTTATAATTGTAATAATTTCTCTTGCAAGGCTATACGTCTTCAAAATAAACTTTCATATGAGCTTCGTGTAAAACTGAATCGATCTGAACCAAAATAAAATTCACTTGGCAAACTGAACGAAATGTTAAACAAACCGTCAATATTTCAGTTTGTACAACTTCATTTTAGTTGAGTAAATGTTTCCGGTCTTTTTCAGCAAGAACTGTCGAGAACCGTGCCTAGTTTTGACTGAAACTTGTCTGCAACGGAACACCGTTCATGACTCATAAACATACACAGTGGTGCAAAAGTCTTCGAGGACACTGTTACTGGCGAGTCGTACCTCGACGTGTTAAAGAATTGTCTTCTCTCTGGTCCACAAATACACTGCAACAATTTCAGTGAATTCTACTTTCAACAAGATGGGGCTTCACCTCATTTCCCGCTTGCAGTTCGTAATTACCATAGAATGAAACGTAATGTAAATTTATTGCCAGAAACTGAAACTGTTCGACGCGGAAACGAACAACCAAAGCAAGAACAGACTATTAAAAAGAAATAGTCTGCATGACTGTCAGCCGTTTGTTCATAAAGCCTTATTCAACACTGCGATTCCTGAGTTTAACTGAGAATGACTATTATTTCCACCAATGGGAAAGTTTCATGCCGGACCACCGATGAAATACGTAAAGAAATATTTAATAAAGTGCCGGGAGAAACAGATATCAGATAAAGGATGGAACGAAAGACAACGAAACACTAAAGGAAACAACTTAAAAAGAAAAGTGACGTTTGATGTAGTATCTGAGGTTCTTAAGTTATGTAAACAAATATAGACTTCTGGGTTACTGCACCATGTACTATGTATTAACATGTTTCGGAGGAGCATACTGCTTCCACCTTCAGGGCTACAGCCACCTGAAGCTTTGGTATATAGCCAAACTGATATATGGCGAAATAAAACATAAGATGCGAAATTATAATAACGTTCTAGTCCAAATATGAAGCACTAATTTCAGAGTCCTCAATTTCATAATAAATACAGAAACACAAGTGATGCATACTGGGCAATATCTTCTGTGTCCCATGGAAAAATGTCGGAAACGGAAATTCGCTCCTGGAATTAATTACGAGAAGTTGTTGCTCTTATGTCATAAAGCAAATTTTGGGTTCGAAGACGGGGGGGGGGGGGGGGGGGCAAAAGATTTTGACACTGAGAGTAAACCTTATCGAGACAAGAATGATTATCTTTTAACATCTGAGCGCACGAACAGACAGGAGGATAAAGAGATTTGTTTTTATTTTCATAGACAGACTGCACCGAAACCCAGTCATAATTGGTAACCCCACATTTGGGACAGAGGGGATGAAAGCGATATCAGGGTGTACAACAGAGCATGGAGTGAGAGTGATAATGTATATTGCACAAAACAACAAAGCGTATACTCTCACGGGAGATTCGACATCTCCCTCTCCCCCTCTGCCTCTCACTGCTTCCGAATGTCGTAAACCATTCAATAATTCGCTTTTTCTCGTTTAATTGTCGAGGGACATAGAACTACGCTTACTCCGCTAATACCTTGATTTAAATTTAAAAAGTGTCACTTTACAATTCTAACCTGCCACTATTAGCAGGATCCATCATTATCTTTCCCACAGAGAGAGCAGTGAGGTTTCACAACACCGAACTATAATCAAATGGCTCCAAATTTCACCTCATTGCCTACATTTCAGGCTAGTTAATGAATCTCCTCAAATAACAGTTAACAGATAATCTGTAAACGAGATATGTCTTTACATTGTAAATAGACCTATGATGTTGATAAAAGTGGAAACTATACTCCAATACAGAATAATAAATAGATACGTTGTTTACATTGTCAACCTGCACGTTCATTTTACAGCTAACATACACAAGATCATAAGTAATTTCCTTAACATTCACAGACGGAACTTCGTATCCCGGGTTCAAATCTCGACCTGGAGACCGGCTATCCTGAAGATTAACATAAGGCGTGTCCTCGACATTCTGTGTTGTGCTGTCCTATACGACAGGTCAGGCCCTCATCCAACGAGTCC
This sequence comes from Zootermopsis nevadensis, assembly GCF_977971745.1. Classification (NCBI taxonomy): domain Eukaryota; kingdom Metazoa; phylum Arthropoda; class Insecta; order Blattodea; family Termopsidae; genus Zootermopsis; species Zootermopsis nevadensis. The sequence continues at coordinate 5,528,277 of NW_028259143.1, forward strand.
TACTAACTGTGGAATATAAGGTTTCGAAACCGCCGGCAAGGAACAGGCCAATGTTCTCCCAGAAAAGCAGATCCACGGAAAACAAATATTAAGATAGCCTTTAAATAAACAGGATATGGGAGTGTGGACTGGGTTTAAAGGTATCAGAACGGAGGTCAGTGGTGGGATCATGAAAGAGGGAGAGCGGAAATAAAGCTTCAAACTCGCTGATTAGCTGAGCGTTTCGGCAATAGAATATTTACATAACTTGTTAAAAGTAAAGTTATCTACTGTGGAATTAAACTTTGAATAATTTGACTTTAAATAGTATGACACTAAATGTGAGGAGATTCATAATTTGTGTAATATTAGTGAAATATTACCAAAAATTAAATTAATGCGGGATTTTAGTTGAAATGAAGCCCGAAGGACACCAAATGGAATACCTGTCTTACATTGGAAGGACACAGATCACAGAGAACTGTGCTACAAGGGTGTTGACTTAAGTTGGAATAAGGACACTTATAAGCACGAAAATCAATTTTCGGGTTGTATAACAGTTAAAAATTTATTGATCTCCTGAAAGACTGTTAAATTCTCAATAACGACTCTACTCCACGGAGATCAAACAAGAAATACTGACGCTAAATGCCTTTTATGACATATTTTTTACACCACTGTAAACCAGCCTGGACGTAGAGGCAAATTGATGTAACACAGCTGTCGTGTTGATCCAAAAATGTAATCAACTCGTGTACGGTTAACAGTTACTAAATATTCACTCATAGGCCTACATATTGATTTAAAGCGGATCTGTCCACGCTTATACATGTTAGCATCAACCCAACTCCCAATTTTATGGACACCTCCAAATTAATTTCAGTTCAGCGATGCTGTTTTCTGTTTAATTATATTACAATCCAAATTACTTTACTGAACGACCTACAGCTAAGTAAATTAAAATGGCGTTGAATGAAATGAATTACGACGTCGCGGCTTACCACATTTTTTTGTTTTTATTTTAACTTTAATTATGTAACTACACTGAATCATAAATATGAATACATATAAAATCATTTACGGGAAGCTGACTTTATTCGAACATTATGAATGAGAATTATATATTGCGTTTCCATTGCACAACATTTTCAGTAACTTAAGCATATTATTTTAATACAATTAAAAGAAAAGAATTGTAATCATGAGAGGATATGCATAATAAATTTTAGAAGCTCGTATCTAATACGAATATAATGAATATATTTTAACAGAACTCGGCATATAAGTAGAAGTATATAACTATATTATTGAATTATTTTAAACTTAAGACTCGTCGGGTCTTCAATCTATTATATTAAATGTCATTACATCACCACAAAGAAAGAATACAAACAAACACTTTAACAGGATTTTGAGATTCTCACGTCGCTGAGTATGAAGATGGGTGTCTTCAGATTTGCATCGCAAATCTTGGTAGTTTACTGTAGTCATACAGACGGTAAATGCCATGGAAGTGATCCATCTTAATACAGAACCAAATTACAGTCGTGCACATATATTAGTGATTAAATGTTATAAACCTACAGAGGTATTACATCAAAATGCTGGGCGTATAATAAATTGGTAGTTTAACGTGCATTTATGCTATCTCAGAAAAATTTGAAGGGTTGCGACATGGAAAACTGGTAATGAAGAAAAGAAATGGAGGCAGTATGTTCTCCCGAAACTTTGGAATGCAGATAAAATAAAACACAGCGCAACAATCAAATTTGTAACTGTGGTATTAATTTATTATGTTATGCGTTTTGGAGTTCGTCGAAAGTTTCGTGTTGTCAGGGTGGCAGGGCTGATGATGGAAGCAACAAGGACCTCAGAAACGTCGGCAAACTTCTACCATCCTACACGACTCAACAACCCAGAAGACAGTCATCTTCCTATTCGCCGCTGTGAAAATATCTCAACTCACAGTTTTATAAAAGTTGCAAATACTGATCTGTAATGCACGATTCATAAAAAAAAAACTTCCACGTGACTTTAAAATTTGTTATGGGTGCAAAGTATTCAAGACAGACTACAGTATGTATGACAAATATTCGGTAAGAGCGTATCAGGAAAAACAGACGGGCTGCTGTCGTCACCTCTTCACTTGATATTCATAGCATTCATAAAGTTTGTCGCCTGTCCGTCTCCCAGCCTCAATGCAACACGAACATAACTCCAAAAAATAATGAAACTGCGTGTATGATCTAAAGCTTTCACGACTAAGTATAATGAATTCTTCTAGGGCAACTCAGTACGCTGAGGACGAGGACGAAGATGGCTGTCGAAATGTTGGTGTTTTCATCTATCAACCACCTTGCACGCCTTACAACCCGAGAAGAATTCATTATAATGAAACTGCATGTTATTTTAATTACGGTAAACCTTGTAAAAGGCTTACATTGCGCAGAAACGTTACAGAGACATTTAACATAACAATTATACAACCATGCAACTTTTTAATCGGTGTAATGAAAGTAATTCCGCCTTTATAATCTACAATGAAACACCAGAATGGCAGTCTTAATTTTGTTTAATTCCTGGCTAATTTTAAACGTATCATACAACCACAATTCCTCACATATTTATAAGTGTCATACTTCCCTATTTATTTTATATATGTTAAATAAGTTTATTGCTATGTGCATATACATTTGTAGTATATTTGTTTCTAACATTTACTTACAGCAGAAGCAAAATGAACACTCACATGAATCAAGAATTCATAACAACAGCAGAAGGAAACATTTTCGGAATGCGTTCTAAGCGATTTTGAATTCCTCTTTTACTTCGTCGGTTTATTGCATAAATACATTAATTTCTTGGTATTCCTTGTATTGTCAATCTTGAAATTAAGTCTTGCTGCTAAAGAGAAGAAAAATAATTTGTAATGCACGGCGACAAACATGTCTTGCGGAAACTGCTAATTAAGAACAAATAACGTATATCTTACGTACACATCACCTATTTTGTATTTTCTTAGTTTTAGACTCAGTCTGACAGATATAAGTTCATTTAAAATAACAATGAAGAATCTCTACATTAATTTACTGTTGCCATAGAAAATAGCAGAGGCAAGCACACACTTTTTTCCATTGAATTTCTCTAGCATCTTCAGACAGGAACAATAATCTGATAAATGGTTTTATACATAATAATTACTCTTGTTCGTTAACTTTTATTATTATTATTATTATTTAATATTTCTGGTCCTCTGATGCTATCGTCTGAAAGAAGAGAGTTCATAATCGCTGGATAAACCGGCATTCAAATCCACAGTATCTCTGTATAGCATTAAACATTTAAGACAGAATGCACCAGGAATTTCATAAACTTAAAGAAGGCAAGTTCTTTTTTTAAATTTGTAAATAAAGAACATTTTAACGTTTCTTATCATCCTGAGGTGTGCAAAAATAATCATTAAAATTACGTAAGAGTGATTGACAGGTACATTTCGGAGAAATACAAAATTTTCCCATTCAAATTTGTTAAATATACATCACACCAAAATATGCAGCAATTACAGTTGTCGGTTTTAATTAGCTCCACTATGTCCAGTGCCGAATGTTCGAACTTCTAAAAAATAAAAAAATAAATTTATGGGGGCTGTCCCAAATATGTTAATGCCAGTTCGCGCTCCATACGAGATGGAAACATTTCTTCACTAGCCCTCAGCCGGGCTATTTAGCCTAAAAAGAATCATGTTAGTCCATGGAACTACTAACTTAGGTTATCTTTTATGTTACAATGGACTGACACCAATGATAATAAAATTCGATTAATAAATGTTGATGTCCACGACCCACACGGCCAAGATACAACTGACATCTGTTCAGACAGCTTCGCAGTGAAACGTGCACAGGACTTCCCACTACCTCGTGCAATTTTCAAAACTAAACATTTAGCGAATAGCCAGTTACTATAAATGATGCATTTACAGTAACAGTTCTTGTGTTTATAATTTTAATAAAACGACATAGTAAGATTTACTGTAAAATAACAAAAAAATTATGGTCTTATAGATTTGCATTGCACGTTTTCAGATAAAAGACTGAGGGCAGAATAATTCTTATCAGAATGGTAGTACGCACCAGCCAAATTATCTTGTAAACATAAAATACCATCAGGCGATGAGTAATAATATCTATTCAGAAGATATACCAGTCTTCTAGTAGCATCAAGTAACACATAATACTACAGTACGTTTCTATACCAAAGCCGTATATAAGAATCCCTGGAAATCGATACATGTATCAATCACATCCTATGACCCCAATCTGTTTCAAAGCCGTCTGCCAATACATGGGTGATTCATCGAAGTGGAACACGAGAAAGAATGTGAAGATTTTTATCGTGTGTAAATGCGTGTCTCAATTTATTCTCGAATTACCTGAATGCAATTCTCCCAGTAGAAGGTTACAGACCAAACGTTACATGAACAAAAACAACATTTATTATTTTAACAATTCGGATGGAACATTATTTCAGTGTCAAAATACGCCAAAAACACTAACTAAAAGTAATAAAATAAAGACAGGAAATGTATTATCTACGAAACCCTGATAATGGGGACAGAGCCGGGTTCCTGGAATGTCTGCAAGATTTCACAATTTAACACGGCTGACAGACCGAGAGGATTTTATTAAGTCAGGAAATGTAGACGTAATGAGAAAGATTATTACACATCTGTTCTGTTGATTCCTCTAGATTTAAATTAGCAGATATAAACTTAGGTTTAGTTACTATTAATAGTATTCGGTAACAAATTCACGGGTCTCAACAAAACAAATTGAAAAATATTTCTGTCACATTATTTTTGTTTCGCTGTACTGGGTACCGATTCACAGTGAATTTGAACTGCTAAACCTCCAGAAAGTTAGCTGTATGATAAATTCATAGATCTCAAGACTTGCCAGAGCACGGCTTAACAAAATGCTTTGACATATGGCACAACTTGTAAATTTCGGGTTTTCCTGTAATAGAAAATGTAACTATAGTTATAGTATGAAGATATCCGTCTTCTGGGTTGTTGCGCTGTGTAGTCTGGTTGATGTTAACCAACGTTTCAGAGGTCATACTGCCTCCGTCATCAGGGCGGAGGCAGTATGACCTCCGAAACGTTGGTTAACATAGACCAGACTACACAGCGCAACAACCCAGAAGACGGAAATCTTCATACTCTGATGACGGAGGCAGTATGACCTCTGAAACGTTGGCTAACATCGACCAAACTACACAGCGCAACAACCCAGAAGACAGAAATTTTCATACTCTGATGACGGAGGCAGTATGACCTCTGAAACGTTGGCAAACATCAATCAGACTACACAGCGCAAGAACCCAGAAGACGGAAATCTTCATACTCACCGCTGTGAGAACCTCAAGTCTTACATAGTTATAGTATGTAACATCCGGGGCATGTGACACTGTTCGACTCATAATAAAGAAACACAACGGTATTGTGTGCTGCAGTAGTAGCTTAAGCACGCTATCTGGTTAGCAAAACTCAGCCTCCGGGGGACCTTGGAAGAACTTGTTATCGGGTGGAGGAGGGAGATTGAACGAAACTAATGGGGAAATACATGCCACAAAAGCTATGGCTTGCTTACAATTATTGTGGAGTTTATTGCTACTTTACTTAGTATAATCTCAGGTCCAATATTCCTCCCGTACTATTGCCACATTAATCACAGCTTCGCACTGACCATCAAACAACACAATGCCAATGACATGAACTGACGACCTTCCATTCACTGTAAATCCTCAGCTTTAAACAAAATAATATTCGTATCTATAATTTAGCACCTGCATTGCACACCTAAACACACACAAACTTTGTCCTTCGAAACAAGTCGTCTACGATAAATAGGTTAACGGTGTTTAGGGAAATGATCGCTGCTTATTGCGAGAACCGTATGTTAGCAATAGAGAATGGACAACGGGCAGAATTGCTAGATTATTAACGCAGGTGATCGTAGTTACGTAAAACTGGTCTTTGAAGAGCTACTTAATCCCGGTAATAAATACAACATACTATGACAATGTATACTTTGGTCCTGCTGGGCTTTGACGCCATGGACTTTCGTGGGTGGTTGCGTAGGATTTAAACACAGAGGTGTATTAAGTTCAGTGCCATGCCGTTTGTTTGTCCACTCATTGACACTAGACCATCCAAACACAACTACTAGTATATCATAAAGGTATTATATTTAAAACACTTTAAAAACTCAACATGTTTGGGCCTACGTATATCAGCCATCGTCGGGGATTATTACAACGTTCTCTCACTACAACACACAACGTCTGTTATTAAGGTCATTTATGACAAAAAGATTGTAATACACATAACAATTATTTTTATTTGTAGTGTTCTGTCTGACGACAGGTCCATATGAACAGGATCCTTCCATCCTTTTCTCGGATTGGGAACTGTTCATATACGTTCTTGGCAGATGATCCAGAAGTGGTTTGCCATTGCCTTCTTCTGTGTGTGAATGGAGTAATTGTTGGGATGCCACGGAGAAACCGGGGAAGCCCCCGTAGGAAAACTCCGTGTTGCCTAGACCACGGCCTTGCCCAACACAAGTTATAAATTCGGGCATTACAAACATTAAATTAATCGAGTAACCGAAATAATTTAAAACTTAATTTAGCCTACATAATACAACAGTTGCGATTATATATTATGAAAAAAAAAGAATAAAGAGTCACATTTAATTTATGTATTAATTATTGCATTGCTCACTGGCTATACTATAAACTTTAGAGTATCATAAGAGGCTGAATAATAATTTTTATTATTAAGTGAAATTATGTCTAAAATAGAACCAAGCCTTGGCACACAAATAAGTGTTGCATTCTTCTTTACCTTTTACGTTCACATACAGAGCTTTCGAAAGTATGGCGACCTAATCTCAGACACGCAATAAACAGAGTCCTAATATGAGAGAGGAAACGAGATTTTTAAGAAGATGAATAAAGCTAGATGCAAATTTCTGTCTCTTTCACATTACTCGCCTCTCTCATTAAAACCCCCGCAATATATATCAAGCGACTTCATTAAAATGCTAAAATAGTTTCCTCGTCCGTAAAGGTAGAGAGAAGAACACAAACGAAAAAAACTTCTCCTTTGAAATCACAAGTAATCTTAAAATATACAATACAATTGGTGTAAGAGAGACAGATGTAGAAAAGACATTTAAGAATATGCTAATTTTATTTTATTGTCTTTGTTTCAATAAACATTTCGTTACGAAAATGATGATTCCGAAACACTTTTCGTGTCAGAGAAATATAATCTATGAAGTTTTCTGAAGTTTAGATTGGTAAGAAAGGTAATATTGGCTCATAAAATATTAAAACAAATTGAATAAAACATTTTGAATTTCATAACAAACTAATTGAATTAGAAGCCATTGTTATTACGTATTTCTATCATAACATAATGTGCAGTTTCAAGTGCTGATCTTTTCCCATCTCTCGGCATAAATCATCTTTGTTTTTTATGCACAATGTAAAGTTCATCACTTTTCCATGAATCTTGTGAGGCTGGTGGTACGGATGATTCACTCACATAAATTTCCAGATGTATTACACTATTGAGACCATAATGAAAATAACGTATGCAACCGCTCTCAGTTTCAACAGACGATCTCCAAAATGATTCGCGAAACTCAAATTAAGCATTCAACGAAAGCAGGTCTCAAGCATCGAATCCCAGTCACGAAGAATAAATGTTACCTATAGAATACCAGGAGAGTGTTGAAGATTCGGATAAGTTGTAGAAGTGAACCAATAACACTCTTTTATATCACTAAGAATTGTCGGCAATCGATGAAGAATTCTATATTCGAGACGGTAAATTACACTCACCTTTTGTAATGCTGGTATGCCTTTAATAGAGTTCCCTACGTAAGTAAAGTAAGTTAAGTAAAGTTTGTCCCACTATACGCCATGTAGGCGTTTGGGGGGAGTGGAGGTATAGCTCCTCTCTTCCTTGACCTCGGCACTAGATGGGGGTAAGTGGCAGCATCACGCCCCGGCCGGCTTTACCCCCGGGAAAGGACCCCGGTACCCATTGTAGAGGAGGCTGGGTGGGCCCCAGAGCCGGTCTGGACGCAGAGGCTAGAGGAAAAATCCTCTGCCCCCGTCGGGGATCGAACCCCGGTCGTCCAGCCCGTAGCTAGTCACTATACTGACTGAGCTATTCCTGACGAAATTGCCATAAGTTGGTATCGGATTCCCAGAGGATCTGATCGCCTGCTGAAGTAATTATTTTTCTAATGGTATGACTAAGGTTCGTCTTAATATTTGATAGAGAGAGGGTGGCTGACAATTAGGGAAATTCAGGATTAAAAAAGTACTAAACTTGTCCGGTTTCTAACTCGCAACCTCCAGCGGGAAGCTACCGTGGGTACAACACCTTACCAGCCAGAAAACATATTTTATGCATTAACTAAAAGCTGAAAAAGATGTTTAAAAAAATAAAGAGTAGACACGTTGCAATGAAAATATAAACCGAGTAGTTGTCACTTTACGTGGTACCACAGCAGTCAATGAATAAAAACCTTATATGGAGGATAATACAGTTACCATCAATTTAGCATGCCCTAACTATGGAGTCATATTGAAAGCAGATATGTTTCAAAGAAGCCTGGAAAGCAAAGTTAATTCGCGTTGAACCCCTTAAAGTATTGGCTAGTCTAAATAATAGGCTACTTAGAAATTCAGTCCGAACGTCAAAGAGAACACTAAGATCAACTGTCTGATGCTGTTTAAGGATATAATCCCTGTTTACACTGATAATCATACAAAACCCAGATACTGACAGTTAACACGTGGTTACCACTGATCCTTAAAAGGATTAAAAGAATACGATATTACTCCATCGCGACTCAAAAACCTATGTAAATCCATCACTTAGTATAATATCAAATTTTGAAGATAATGATCACTTCATTTTTCTCCGACACTATTCTTGCCATTTAAATTTACTTCTGTGATTTAAACAAGTAGGTCTAGGCCTATTTAAACAGACGAACAATTATCTAAAATATATCGCCTGAAAACAAGAAGATTAAGAAACGTTGGGCCCCGGTCGTGACTACACCCTGAGACACGCCAATTTATAAGCATTACGCCGCAGCTCGGAAGGAGATAGCTCTGATGGGTGAGCTTCTTCTAAGAGCAAGATATACTCCGGGTTTACAGTCTGCAGTAACAAGCAACAATGTACACACTGACATGAAGATTTGCATAACAGGATGCAAGATTCTATCCTTTCATCCATCGACCCACACTCTGCACTCTTCTGAAGTGGCGTAATTACGGCAGGCAAATGAGAGAAAGAAGATGTTGCTAATTCATATTACTACTTACAGTAACATAGTGCTTTGATACGCGGACACTTTGGACTGGAAGACACGAAAAACAAATAGACAGGTATAGTGTACGTCACATTTCCTTTTGTTGTTATAACGGATACTAAAGTAAATACAAACGCAGGGTGAAACGTCGGTAAACTTCTACCAGACTACACGCCGCAACGCCCCAGCAGACAGTCATCTTCAGACACACCGCCGTGAAAACCTCAAATCTCACATTAACATCTCCGCGCTGCCTCTTTTAAATGGACACAAATTTGCGAACAATATTAACCTTGAAGATTTCTGTCTTCTGGGTTGTTGCGCTGTGTAGTCTGGTCGATGTGAACCAACGTTTCAGAGGTCATACTGCCTCCGTCATCAGAGTATGAAGATTTCTGTCTTCTGGGTTGTTGCGCTGTGTAGTCTGGTCGATGTTAACCAACGTTTTAGAGGTCATACTGCCTCCGTCATCAGAGTATGAAGATTTCTGTCTTCTGGGTTGTTGCGCTGTGTAGTCTGGTCGATGTTAACCAACGTTTCAGAGGTCATACTGCCTCCGTCATCAGAGTATGAAGATTTCTGTCTTCTGGGTTGTTGCGCTGTGTAGTCTGGTCGATGTTAACCAACGTTTCAGAGGTCATACTGCCTCCGTCATCAGAGTATGAAGATTTCTGTCTTCTGGGTTGTTGCGCTGTGTAGTCTGGTCGATGTTCACCAACGTTTCAGAGGTCATACTGCCTCCGTCATCAGAGTATGAAGATTTCTGTCTTCTGGGTTGTTGCGCTGTGTAGTCTGGTCGATGTTTACCAACGTTTCAGAGGTCATACTGCCTCCATCATCAGGGCTATGAAGATTTCTGTCTTCTGGGTTGTTGCGCTGTGTAGTCTGGTCGATGTTCACCAAAGTTTCAGAGGTCATACTGCCTCCATCATCAGGGCTATGAAGATTTCTGTCTTCTGAGTTGTTGCGCTGTGTAGTCTGGTAGACGTTTACTAACGTTTCAGAGGTCATACTGCCTCCGTCATCAGGGCGATGAAATAGTAACCTTCATACACAGGTCGCGGCGGAATCATCGTGTGTGGAAAACCGATGTATTAGCATGGGGAAAGGAAGAAGAAACCAGGTCATACATTAAAAAATTTAATTATTATTATCAGATAAAAAGCATTTGTTTCCTCAGCATAACTAACTGTGGGTCCTGGATTGAAATTTCCACAGATGAACAAGTGTAGGGTTACTTTACGTTACTTTACATTCAAGCATGCGAAGGTTACGTAATGAGAAGTACCGAACCAGCGGAAGAGGAATAATGGGGAGAGAAGCAAGATGAAGACGTGTTTTAAGGAGCTTAATATATATAAACAAAGATTTAATTGAGCATTAAACGAGAACTCATTACTAAAACACCACAGGGTAATTTACAGCGCAGTGCGAACTCTTCGTCCTGTAGATTCAAAAACTGTGTGCTCAAGACCAGGAGACTTTAGTTCTGAATTTATTCATGCATTCAGTGCATTTGCAACTGCTGTCTGTCATAATTATGATCGCAAGTGATGCAGCACAATTACACAAGAAAATAACACCGCCTTCAAAGCAGACAAAGACAGAGTAGAAGTTAAGTTTAAATGCATTACACTGCAGCCAGTCCGGCAGCCTGTACATAACGTTTATCGTATGTTTACCTGAAAATAACATTTTAAGAAACAATCTGTTCTTCTTGTACAAGTATGTATAATGAACAACTTTGTAATTTTCGTAGAATTGTAAAATAAAATGAGATGTAGGAATGCAAATGAGAAAAAAACAATAAGCCTTCTGAAAAAATTTCTATACACTTTCAAAGTTGTAAAGTCCTTTCTGAATCACCCTCAGACAACTTGAGAGACTTTAGCGGAAAAGAGAATAAAGTATCAGAATTAATCTTAGCAAAACAGGTTGTGTGACGATGTGACTGAGATTAACTGGTTCGGAACAATCACTTTAAGCTGATGAACTCTGGGTTCCGTCGTAACGAAATGTTTCGGCGGTGTCACTAAAGGAACACTCTTATTCTACAAAAATAAGACAGCCCACAGAAAATCATTGCTTATGCGCAGAGACAACTATACACCCAGACTGGCATTGAGGCAAGACCAACATGAGGTTAAAGTTTAGCAAAACGAACTTAAGAGTAAACAAAATTCACAAAACACGTTCTAAATATAGGAGTCATAGGTTGTTAACAAGAAGTTTTATTTTATAACCAAGTAATTTAGTTGGTAAGGTAGTAGCGCCGTGGAAAAGTTTACCAACATTTCTGAGGTCCTTGCTGCCTCCATCATCAGCGACAATATTGTCTCTCTCGCGTGGAAATTACACCAGTCGTCTAAAACATAGCTCTGGACTTCCTGTGTCAATGAGTGGAGCTTAGACATACAATAAAATCCAGTAAGTATGATATATAATTATAAATGTATGCATGGTTGCATTTCACTAACATATCAGGGGTAATATATGAATGAAACTGCTGGTTACACAGAATGTAATAACATTTATTTGTTAACGAGGTTACAACACCATCTGCACACAATAACAATTATAATTAGTATTGTTATATTAAAATAATATTGCTACGTCGAGAATATTTCTAAATTTTACCTCTATTTGTAATTTCTAATTGCTAAATATATATCACATTCTATTAAGTCAGGCGCTTTGTATAAATGTGCTGCCTCATATTGGATTAACTCGTAATACGTTCTATGAACTGAAACACTCATGCGAACGGAACTTCAGTATTTGCACTGGAAACTTGAATGCGTCGTTCTTCGCAGCATGGCGTCGAAACTAACTGCATCCAAGTCATAAAAACTGCATGCAAAATTTAATAAGAAATTCTACTTATTTTCCTCTCTTCCACAGTCTGTATTTATTTCAAAACCCTTCTGTAAATTAAAATATTCCAAGGACTAAGCCAGTCCATTGCTTAAATATAGTCAAAACAAAAACACAGCGCGTTGCATTCTGCTAGTTTACTACACATGAAAAACACCCTTATGCTGCTACAACTGGATATTTCAATTTTTACTAACCTTTAAATATAGGTAACATTTTATTGAAAAATATGTTGAATTTTTAGGCAGAAATTCAATTAACGTGTTGCTAGAATTAGACGTTAATATATATTACAAACACATCAGTTCAAAGTAACTCAAAACAAATAAATATAATTTATGAAACAAAATTAACAAATTGCCTTATGTACAGTGAAAATGGAGAATACCGAAGACATGACTGCGGAATTCAATAAAGCTCATTAAACTCTGCACCTGAATGTATGGTCGTCAAAGTATAAAACCTCGGAAAGTCTGGGGTTCAAATCCGTCTACCTGACGGTGTTCTTCTACCAGTTTTTGAATAATTATAAACTAATTACACCTTAGCGATTATCATGAACATGGTGGGCACTGAACATTTCACGTTAACACAATTTAATAATTTTTGAGACTGTTGATGAACGTATCAAAAAACACCCGATGACAGTAAAATAATATCTAAACGTTTTGATTTAATTTATATGTATAATGAAGTTATATAAAGTAGAACTATTGACATATCGCGCTACTGGTAAGGTAAATACACAGTACGTCTCATCCACACACTACAGAGCTGAATTCATAACAGAGCATTCAGTATATAAGGGGTTTCAGCTGTAGATACAAGAAACATGTGCTCTGATGCTGAAATTACCGGCAGTAACATGAGAGCCCGCAACCAACTCGCATTCCAATCTCATTCACGCGTGATAACAACAAATGCAAAGGGAAAGTCATTATCATCCTATTGTTTGGACCCCGCGGTGATGCAAATTTAATGCATTTTCAATAAGCTGGATCTAATCTCCATATGTGATAGGAATGCCAACATCATCAACATAAGCTATATACAGTGGAGTTCTGACTTAAGTATACATGACCTGAGCTAATCAAAATGTAACATCGAAGTATCAACCCGAAAATATACGCGTAAGTTACGTATGAATACGTAACAGTCCAGTACCAACTGAAATTTTTGTAATTTACATCGACAAGAAAGTAGTGTCGGAATGAAAATATAATAAGACACGTTGAAAGCAACATGTGATACTGACAAATGGACAAATCATACAAGACAGCTTCTAATTAGTGTGGGCGCAGATTATCTATTTGGACCAGCATTAAGTTGAACGCTATGTGGTGCATATGCGAAACGCATCAATTACCACATGGGGTGGGGAGATTACTGCAGTACAAGCTTGAAAAAGTTTAAGAATTTCCTTCTCGCATTTTACGAGACCAATCGTACTGTGTATATGCTACGTAATGTAATACCTCCTACATCTTTTGCGGTGCTTATTTTCAGACGAATTTATTTAAACGTAATTTTCTGAACATTTGGCTGACTAGTCCGCTGCTATGTTCTGCCGACTGCTCATTCGACATTCTTTCGTTACGATTAAGATCCGTTTCCAAAGGACATTTCTTTTGTCAATATTTATAAATAAGCATTTATTAAACACTCACATTTTTAAGAATGTCAATCACACTAGCAGACAATTTCTAAAACAATGTCACCGCTTAGATTCTTCTTATCGGAACAATCCGTTACATTAAGTCATCGCTGTCTCTTCTAATTATTTATTTATTTATTTAGTGTTCTGTCTGACGACAGGTCCATATTAACAGGATCCTTCCAGCCTTTTCTCGGACTGGGCGCTGTTCATATACGTTCTTGGCAGATGATCCAGAAGTGGTTTGCCATTGCCTTCTTCTGTGTGTGAATGGAGTAATTGTTGGGATGCCACGGAGGAAAACTCCGTGTTGCCTAGACCACGGCCTTGCCCAACACAAGTTACAAATTCGGGCACCGCCGGGAATCGAACCCGAGACCCCAGGATTACAAGGCCAGCGTTCTAACCGCTAGACCACCGTCGTAAACACCCGTCATTTTCAAACTCCACTGTCATTCACACCTTCCGATTCCGTATTCATGTGTACATTTCGTGGCCAAGTTTCATCTAAATCCAATCTAAGGGGTCTATAAAAACTAAAATTATCTTCACAGAACAAATATCCGGTACAGGGTAATGAAAGTTTAAGATAGTCAAAGATATGGTGTAGGAATAAATAGTTGGCTAGTAACAATAGCACATTCAACACAATTTAAAGCGTAAACCGTACGAAACCCACGGGGAATAATCCAGTAGGCCTAAATCGTTATCTGAACAATAGCTTGTTAAGTCCTACACCAGCATTTTGGCGATGAACCAAAATAAGAGAGACAAATAACTAGGTGATTGTCTCCCTGGAATACACGATTACACGCAAATGGACGCCCACCACCTGCAACTAACCAGTCCGCTTACTGGAACAGATTGAACTTGTCTCTCCATGCAAACTGCTTGGATGTTTGTGGGCGTCTGACAGCTCATATTTCGTTCCCCGATTTACGGAATTGTGAGATCGGGTTCTCATGGCTGCAAAGATGAACACAGCTGTCTCCTGGATTGCCGCACTCTGCAGTAGTCCGGTAGACGTTTGACGAACACACGGTGCAACAACCCAGAAGACAGCCATCTACATGTACCAAAGTTTCCTGTATAATGCAGTGCACCGGATTAATTCGACTGGATCCGTTTGCTGCAGCAGAGAGTTAAGACAAACTATAAAGACATAAAAAGACAGGCTGAAGGTACAATTTGGCTGTACGCGACAGAGACAAGCGACCGAGGCAGGCGACAGAGACGGGAGACGGACACATCGCAGCTTGTCGCCACACACTTTTGAGGTGACGACCGAGACATGCGGCAAAGTGTTTGTTTTCTTTGTTTTGTTCAGACATACGTGCACATATTCTGTGCAAAATGAGTACAAAAATGCTTCTAAAAAGGTTACTCGAAGAAGATGATGTGTTGCTGTGTTATTTGTTGCGAAAGAAACAAAGAAAACCCATGAGTTCAATATTCAAAACCAGACGTGAAGAAGGATCTTTCTGTCGGTGGTCAGTGGTCGGTTTTCTGCTACTAATTCTACCAATTGCTCATCTTGGTCACCAGTAAATTTAATTTCTGCCATTATTTTACTCAACAACACACGTGCTGCCTGAACCCGTCGCGAGACACTACTGGTCCGAGAGCGGTCTCCTGTGCTTTGTCTCTGTCGCCTGTCTTTGTCTCGCGCTCGTAATTGTACTTCATACGATTGTACAGAGAGCAGACAGGAAGCGACCAGTCTCGGTCTCGCAATTCTGTCGCCTGCCTCGGTCGCTTGTCTCTGTCGCGTGCAGCGAAATTGTACCTTTACAGCACTGACACTCTTGTATCATGGATTATTTTAGAGATATTTTGTTAATTTTAGAGCTCACGCAGTATAAAATAATAAAATTGTATGATGATTATGATCCAACACGATATGACGCCGAATAACAGCGTTGGCCAATTACGGCTGTAACGCTGTTATCTTACACTGAAGGTGGGAGACGATCAAATGTATTTCTTACACAGTTTCATGAGACTCAGCCGACTAAAAAATTATTTGATAGTCACCGCGCCGGACTGTCGGTTTCTTTTGAGACAAGGCAGTTAAACGATAAATCGTTATCTAATACATTCAAATCAGTATTAATCACACAAAACGTTCAGGGAACCAGAATAGTTTATCAGTGAAGTCCCGACGGCGACAGCTGATTCACAGAACTCCTTGTAGGACTAACATCTCCCTCAAAACTATGAGATACGTCCTATCCGGCACATAAAGAGGACTCATTACTGCTATAAGCCTTCGCGCAGGCAGGCTTGTAACTTACACCTACAAAGGCTAAATTACGGACTCATTACGCCAAAACAAACGAGGGCAGAAGCTGCGATATTCCTGCCAGCAACACCCCCATTCCCATTTCATACGTCGCCTCACTGTTCCCTCACTCGCAATTTAAACGTTTTTAGAGTAAAACTATAAATTGCCCCCTCCCTACAACAGTTCTGCAATGGAGAACAATCTCCCCACACTAACACGGCGGCAGCTAGAGGCTTGAAATACAGACTCGGAACATGCTTGACCCGGCACGCAAAAAAGAACAATTCGCTCTGGTCGGCTTGTAAAGGAAACGTTATACGGCGTCAGTGGCTCTATGTACCTCGGACGTTCTTCACTCACAAAGGGTTTGAGTTTAATGACATTACTAAGTTCCTTGGGAATCAATAACTGACATAATCTCTCTAACCGGATAAAGCATCGTCGTACTGAGATACCAATGAAACACGTTTCTTACACCCTGTCTGAACATTTCAGATTCCCCTCCATGAAAACAATCCATCCTCACAGACTTGTTTCACACAGACACGGATTAAAATATCTTGCATACTTTTACTCTAGTAAATAATGTGTAGCTTAAAATAGAAGATAAATTTCATGTACTCATTCTCTTACGATTAACAGCTCATATAAAGACTGTATAAATGGATTTAAAATTAGGACGGCTTTAAGGTAAAGATAGTTCTGTTCATTAGAAACGACTACAAACCGAAATATTGAACTAGGCCCCACATCAATTACATCTACTTAACCTTTGTTTTAACTAATTAGTCGTTAGTTTTCCCGCTTCCTTCTTGCTTTATTATATTCCAAATTTATCTGTTCTGAAAAAAATATGTATGTTTCACGAGGTGACTGGACATAATGTTGAAACAACATTTTATGGGATTTAAATTTATCTTATTTATTTATACTAAAGTGTCATAAAATATATCGTTATATACTATTAAAATCTGAAGAGAAATCAGAAAACCCAATGCCCAAACCTGAAATGTATTACACACAGCATTTTACACCTCTCTCGTATCCACTTAAGCGCCAAAGCTCACACAATTCATTCTACGAACCACTACAAGACCGATTATCTCTCGAGCTCTTGCAATGAAAGATAACGAAAGAGTAGCAAAGTTACAGACAGAAGAATACATCCTCTGATTTATGACTACCCGAGTTATAAGCTTCGGTTACAACACCAAGCAAGGAAGAAGAAAAAAGTTTTAAATGTATTAAGTATCTCCATCCATCCCAAAATATGTGTTTAAAAATCTTTAAAATGAAAAGTTTGAGAGCGTGGTAATTTATATACAAGACTTCCTCCCGCCATTCAGGTTCCTTCTTCGTAGGCAACTCTGACATTTTAAGTCATTCATCATCCTTGATGCTGGAGGAAACCGGGGTCTGTAAGGGGGGGGGGTATAAAACGCGAAGAGGGATGTTGCTACAGCACGGGACGAATGTCGGACGGATGGTACCAGGAAACGAGCAGCTACGATCCCAATATTTAAATGTCTGTTTCATAAGTTTCAAGACAAGTCTGCTGCCAAGACATCACTTATCACGACTCAAGCATAACTTACAAAAGAAACCTAACGACAAATGCGCTTACACTACGTCGCTGGCAGGCGTGACGAGCGTCTCGACGCACAAATAAAACAAAATGGCTGTAAGGACGCTTGAAGCAGTGCCCCCAAATAAAATATTTAACTTAAACATTATCATACTCCATACATTTCCACTGCATATACTCTATTACACGCGTACATATAATATACAAGTGACATGAGTTATTCGCAGACGTTCCTGTTTCAAAATTGCAGAGTGCTTTCAGTTGTGGCCCTGTCATCCTATCACATTAATGATGAAGTGACCGAGTTGGGGGGGCGTAAACTATGAGAGAAACAGAAAGTAACTTCGCACGGGAAACTTAAAAACAGGTCACTCGTCGCTAGGATCCTACCACTCAAAAGAGAAATCTGCGGAAATAAATTTAATATTCAGCCAGTCAGATAAATTAATATTTCACATACATCGATTTATAAAAAAAGTCTTACAATTCGTACTAGTAACGCTGGCTTCCCTAGTTATGAAATTCTTTGTATTCGACCTTGACGGCATTAAAATGTAATATAATGTGGCAATTCTTTTCCATTTTGGTGCAGAGGTATCCGACTTGAAAATAAAAACAAAAGCAGCCAATAAAACAAGCATACAAAGAACATCTGGCAATCTGTTTCGTTCGTTGTTTTTGTGAAGTGAACACAATCAAGTACCTGACAGCAATAAATAACTTGCCTCGTATTGGTCGCAAAAATTCCCATAAGCGTACATAACGAATCAGAAATTAGAACAGTAGCAAAGGTCGGGAACACTGAAAGAGTTCGCGTGCTTAATATATGACGATACTGATTAGTGGCCAGTTATGCTAAGTTCGGAATTTCGCAACCCCTTTGCTAAAAGTACTCGTTTTCTACTTCTCGACTCGGTATTTATTCTGTGGAGACATCCGATCCACAGTTTTCATCTAAAGAATTTATTATACAAGCCTATACGAAAGAAATGTCTCTGGTCTCGCGTCGCGCCTGCCGAATGCAACTACGCTACAAGCTACACTGAACGGTAGGCGAAGTTGCCGATGTAGCAGGCGAATTGCAATAACAAACATCAATATTTATTTCCAAGACGGAACTCAGTTAAAATATGAGCCTCGGAATGTATCCATTTAAAAACAGCTTCAAAAAGTATTTTCTAGGCAACTTTTACAGTTCTGAAAATACATTTTCAGAGGAGAACGAAAGTCTCATGTAAAAATGAAAATAAAAGCTATGAAAAACAACTGCAGACAGACACCAACAGCGGAATGGACGTTATCTGTGATCTTGTACCAGCCGAGTCGTTAGGGCGGCAAACCGAATGTTGCGCTAAGCGGACAGTGTAGTTCGGATACTTTGCATAAAATATGACGTCAATTCAGGTGATAAATATTCCGAAATAGAAACAATAGGTCAGTGGAAAACTGCCTTGCCACATTTTCCTTGCAATGTCAAAGTTACGTCTCCCTTTTAAAAAACCTTACAGTGGAACCACGGTTCCGGAGAATTTGACGTAAATACGTCTATACGGAAAGGAAGTTTATATATTGGCTTTATTCTAAATATTTCCTTTATATATGCTTTACAATTGCGTAAAGTTTGATTAAGACATTGCTTAATCAACTTGAATTAGTTACGCTTAAGATGGGTCTGTGGTATATGAAGTAAATTTTATTTATTTATTTAGTGTTCTGTCTGACGACAGGTCCATATGAACAGGATCCTTCCATCCTTTTCTCGGACTGGGACCTGTTCATATACGTTCTTGGCAGATGATCCAGAAGTGGTTTGCCATTGCCTTCTTCTGTGTGTGAATGGAGTAATTGTTGGGATGCCACGGAGAAACCGGGGAAGCCCCCGGAGGAAAACTCCGTGATGCCTAGACCACGGCCTTGCCCAACACAAGTTACAAATTCGGGCACCTCCGGGAATCGAACCCGAGACCCCAGGATTACAAGGTCAGCGTTCTAACCGCTATATGAATGTAATATAAAGTAATGTATTTTAATGTAATGTAATGAAATGTAATGTAACGTTTCCTAGGTAACAACAACACTGAGTAAACAGATGACGTTTCCTAGGTAACAATAATGCCGAGTAAACACGACGTTCCCTAGGTACACTTGTTACACTTTTTCGTTTCCCTTTTTCGTTACACTTTTTTGCCGAATGACCTTTCCTTATAGACGTATTTACGTCAAAAAATTAACAAATGTAAATGTGTACAAAACTTAAGATTATACTAACAACGTAAGACGGAGTTCTCATAAAGAAGCATGTATTATGGTAATGTTCCACACCAAACAACTGTCTAATTACAATCGGAGCCATTTAAGAAAGCGACCTCAATGAAATGCTGCAAAGCAGTTTGCATATGCAACGAAAACACTGCAACTGACAACGGAGTGTGTGTCGCTTTCTGGTTATTGTTTTTACACATTTAACTTTAAAACTGTCGTACAGTAATTTCGATGCCGGTACGGGCTATTCATGCCGAAAGTCGAAATATCACCTTCAAATAAGCTACGACAACCCCATTGAAATCAGTTAGTTACTGACCCAATCACTCACAAAACTGCTCCCAATTCAATGCAAGTAAACACCTTGTTTATCTGCAAAAAAAAACCAATTGCGCATTACACAGAAATCGTAATTTTTTAAGTAAATTTTTGTGCAAGGTTTAAACTAAAATGTACAAAGATCTACCCGATTTATGGCGACAATTATAACGACGCTTATGATAAGCTGTAAAATACTGCAATCAGCAGAGAATCAAGATCGGAGGGTAAAAGCGAACGCGGGGATGAAACCCTCATTTATAAATGCAAATTACAATTTAAGACCGAGCACATTCTGAGAGCGTATCTGCAGTGTTTCTGTGAGATCCACAGGTCCATATACTAACTATACAGTATTTAGTTATGTAATTAGGACAAGTCTCTACTACGAACGTTTTACGATACACGCAGACCGCATTTTCGTCGACTACTAATATCTATTTACTACGAGCAAACACCACTTTAGAGCAATGTGACTCCCCTCCCACGCCGACGAGCATAAGGACAACATAAACTGGTAGAGAAAACAACAAATGCATTGTGTTTTATGAAGCTAGTACTCCAATGCATGTTTTAGAACATGTGGCCATATTAGTGTCTAACTATATGAATGATATTACATGAAATTCAATGGAAATTACATTACGGAATATGTCGGGGGCGTATGGGTGTTAACTGCGGGTATGCAACTGCATTTATATGACAGACTTAATAAAACACAATGACCATAACAGGGCTTAATAACAGCCGGAACGCGTATGCCTGCATCCTATAGTAAAAACTAATTTAAACAAATTATGACTTGCCGCGAGAACAGAACCGCCCTTCAGCCTGAAGACTTCAAAGACGACTTTGAAACAATGAATCGTGAGGAACACTAAACAAACAAACAAAAAACGTAAGTAAAGTAAAGTTTGTCCCACTATACGCCATGTAGGCGTTTGGGGGGAGTGGAGGTATAGCTCCTCTCTTCTTTGACCTCGGTACTAGATGGGAGTGAGTGGTCAGCATCACGCCCCGGCCGGCTTTACCCCCGGGAAAGGACCCTGGTACCCATTGTAGAGGAGGCTGGGTGGGCCCCAGAGCCGGTCTGGACGCAGAGGCTAGAGGAAAAATCCTCTGCCCCCGTCGGAGATCGAACCCCGGTCGTCCAGACCGTAGCTAGTCACTATACTGACTGAGCTATCCCGGATCACAAAAAACGTAACAAACACGAGATTTTAAAGAACTCCCTGACTATAAACCGATCACAAACTAGCACGCAGTGCTACCATACTTCCATTTAAAACACAAACTATGAACAATAAATACTCTTGAAAGAGCCAGGTGTAAGAAGAACACTTTAAATACATTTCTCATCTCTTCGTATCTTCTGACCATCTTAATTAGGTCACCTGTCTGTCACAACGGCACTGCGCGCTCCCACGTTCGGGATGAAAAAAGCGATCTT
The DNA here is from genome assembly GCF_977971745.1 of Zootermopsis nevadensis. Classification (NCBI taxonomy): domain Eukaryota; kingdom Metazoa; phylum Arthropoda; class Insecta; order Blattodea; family Termopsidae; genus Zootermopsis; species Zootermopsis nevadensis. The sequence goes on from NW_028259143.1 coordinate 5,550,087, forward strand.
CACACACAGAAGGAAGTTACAAATATACCGAATAATAGTCAATGACAGCCAAAAGGGGGTGGTCCTCGTCCTCCAGTTACATGTCATCGGAAGGAAAGCTATTAATCGTTCACCGTAATAAAGTAGCAAGTCACGAAATATTACATCGGGCATCGGATGTGGACGGGACTTTTGCTTCAGAAACGCGTACGACAGAAAACCCGAACGGAAGATGTCATTTGGTAGACTCAGGCATAAGCAGAATAATATTAAAGTGGATAAGGTAGTATATTTGCGTCATATTGTGAATTAGGTTAATATTTTAATATTTTCCGTCAAATTACAATTTTAATAAGATAATAAAATATAAAATATTTAAAATATCATTTCACGTTCCGCATCGAATGATCGATTTACTCCATATTTATTAATGTTTTATTTAAATCATTGCTTTACAGACTAATATTGAACATCAGATGAACCACGCCATATAAAAAACAATACCTTCGTTCTAATATATAAGAGTAATCTGATAAGAACATTTCAATAAACTGCATAACATTGTAAATTATTGTAATTCGAGTTTTAAATTTACCAATCTAATTTACACCTGAGGACGGTTAAATATAACCGAAACATGTCGTAAGAGACGTTCCAATTTGTAAATCGATCATTCGATGCGGAACGTGAAATGATATTTTAAATATTTTATTATCTTATTAAAATTGTGATTTTACGGAAAATATTAAAATATTAAAGTGGATGTCAAGTGGTCGTAAACTTTATATATTTCCAGTAAAGGAAACAACAAACGATATTCTTTTTTCAACAACTGTACTATTTCCGTTGTTTGTTAATGGTCCTCGTATCAATCCCAAGATGCGGTCGTTCATTTTCTTCCCGACACGCGCTCTGGCGATACGTTCTGACACTGATTGGACAATAAACGGACATAACTCTCTTTGAGGGAGCTGAGTTTTTCCGCACTATATCCCAGTAACCGGTGCACGTTTCTTCGTGTGATCCAGACATTGAGACGGCGGAACACAACCTCAACAGCTGGTCCCAAAAGATTACAGCTGTAACCACACACTGTAAATGTGTATGTGCGTCGTTTAGAGGTTGTGCAGAAGAAATGTAACACATAGAAGTGTAAAGATAGTACAGTTTCATCTTATCTGTACACACACAGCCCTGAAGATAAAGGTATTACGTCCTTCCGAAATGTTTGTATGGTAATACCAACCGACATAAACGATGGTGACGGAATTTGGACTACTGTAACGTGTCCTCTAAAGCCAATCAACTTCGGAGATTTTATGACTTCAAGTGTAAAGTAGACGCCATTTGTATACATATATATCTATCTCTCTCTGCGTCATCCGCGTTCGTTAGTGTTGGTCGGAAAAGTTGTTTTTCGACGTCAGAAAAGCGAAACGAAGATGTTATGTGTAATGGCTACCTTCCCATTTCAGATGTGCTAATAAGAAATTCATGTTTTTGAAGATGAGCAGGCACCAAGTATGTCCCGCATTTCCGAAATTCAGCCTCTTCAATATCAGTACTTTTTTCCGGCAGCGGTCATGTGAGTAGAGGACGTCTGTGTAAAATATTATTGCGCAATGCATAGTCACGTGAACGCTGTCATTCTATCATCTGACGTTTATACGCACGAGACTTAAAATTGGACGCAAACTATCTGCCTGAATTACGTCAAGATTGGTCGGCACGATGGGTAGGGAAGACAGAAGGGGTGAGGGGGGAAGACACCTTTTGCGCTATCTTTTCCCCTCTGTCTCGTACTTAGACTGTCTGAACATCGTTTCTCTTTGTAATGGTCAATGAATTTCGATGATATCTTGAGACACGACGAGACAACTTCTTCCTGTGTCGCTCACCACCCCCACCCAAAAAAATACTGTGCACATTTTGCAGTTGAAATAACACAGTTAAATATTAAATACGCCAAGGTATAAATTCGGATCGGGTACCACCCCTCCCCACACACACACACACGTGGAGTAGTGCACGCGTAGAGACTGCAGATTGTGTAGTAAACGCAACGGGACCTGTCCTATATAATTACGTTGTAAGCTGCATAAAGGAAACTTTAAACACCAAAAATGAGCGTGTCTCGCCGCAGATATGCAACAGCGGCTTCGGAATTAATGTAATTAACTTGATTGCGTTTTTGGGCGGCGGGAGCGAGACAAATGACTGCACTGTAGATAGTCCACATTAACGAGAAGTATTATAACAACCAAGTTGATGACGTTACATACAGAATTGCTCAGAGTACTCTGGCAAAGAACGTCAGCCTACTAGACACTTCATGCTGGAAGCATTTAACTACATGAACAACAAATTATAAGCTACCGTACCACATAAAACTTTACGAAAAAAGTCCTGATAAGAAAATATTCGCTCAGTCAGTCAAGAAATATCTCGTCTTTTAATGAAAGGTTCATTACAATGTTCATAACAGCTCGTCAGTACCTCATCCTAAACCTCATTAACCCAGCCAATAGCTTCACACTTTATTCCTGTAACATTCACCTGTTTCAATTAAATAAATGTTCAGTTTATTTTCATTACAAAGTGTGACGTAATCTTTCCGGGTTTAATTGGTGTTGTGCAATATGTTAACCTGCTAATATCAATATGTAGATATGATTTATGAGCCAAAACATTTAACTTAGTAGTGGCCTCAATGAATGACAGTTATGTCAAATGCAAGTAATATAAAGCGTCTGTAAAAAAACGTGTACCTCACAGATTTACCGGAAATTTAATTCACAGCCACTTCGTACCAGGCCCGAATGCTAGCTTATAACAACTGTATTGTGTCACCTACATAAAGTTTAGGATCACATTTCCTATTCTTGAACTGGTAATATTTACACTTACTAAGCCTGTGTTCTTCATTTCTCTTAACGTTAATATACATTTAACGTTAGTCTGTGTAAATAAAATATACCGCTCTACAAATTTCAGGTCAGCGACTATTTCGGTCATTTAAACACACGCACGGTTGGCCTACCGCCTAGATAGGATATTCAGCGAAGTTCTGCACATTGTCATAGCTGCCACGTGTAACGGACAACTTGCTAGAAGTTTTTTACTAGCAGAGCGTGACGTCTGCACGGCGAATGTACGCTCCCGAAGAGTTACAACAGCCACTGCAGATTATAACGAATGAGCTGTAGCATCCGTTCATATCAACGGTAATATCCAAAAACTACCACAGTTAAGTCCACCAGACAGTACGCAGATACGAAGCCTGTCTCTATCAGAGACATTCTTTTCCGGAATTCCGGGAAAACTTTTTGCTTTGGAGTCATCACTTTGGATCAATAAGTTCACCTGAATGAAGGTCAAGCCATGGCACACTTGCCGTAAGAGAATATCCAAACGCCATGCGGAATTATATTCTTAGCACTGAAAAAAGGGGTAGAAAGTAAAAGACACTTCGTATTTTGTAAGTTAAGTCTGTCGGTAACTAAAACTTCACAATCGGTAAAAATGTAAAATCTGTACGCATTTACATTTAAATCCAGCTACATGTAAGTTCCGATATTAAACTCCAGTGTTCAACATACGTCAGCTACAATACTCCTGACGTGATCACAAAAAGCACGTCTCTGCAACAGCCCTTGGACCACAGTTCTAACAAACACCAATTGTAAGTGATCGATAATTTACTCAAATGTTAGTTGCGTGTTTCTGTCAGCATCCATCAAGTACCTTCCATTCCACATATATTGTCAGGAAATTGTAAATCCTTTAAGTACAGTCGAGACAATAAATATGAATTTAAGAGTCCTAATCCTTTTAAACTGAAACTTCTCAAAGTCATTTTAAGGGTGTCATTTTTACCCGTTTCTAAACACAGCTTACGACGCACCAGAGATACAGTTATTCTGAGATTATCTACTTAAAGACATGGATCATCTAAAGAACTCACACAAACGCCAAAAAGTATGAAAGAACAATCAAGATCGGCGAGAAAGTTGAATCGAAGAGTTTTAGAAGGTAGCTGTCACTATTTAAAGGCATCTGAATGTACGTGCTGAAGAAAAGTCTTTCCCGCTTTTACAGACGGACTCCAACACATAAAGTACAAACCCATCAAATCGCAAATGCATACATTTAATCATGAAAGCAATTAAGATAAAACGTTTCCTTTCTTGTAATGCACACCTGCTTTCCTTATCGGTTGCAAGCTCAATGGTGTTGTAAATATTTTTAAATGGCAGTTTGTTGTCAACTTTTTAAAATATTAGGAACGACTTAGTAAATACATTGCCTGGTTAAGAACTAGTCAACCGGGGTTCAATTCCCTGTTATGATCAGATAGAATTTTATTTTGTGTAAATGGCAGATTCGACATTCAGTCGCATACTGAATTAGGGCATAAAAAAATCAAAGTCGAATGTGGCAGAATAATGACGTGGTATAAAATTCAAAATTCATGGACCCATCCACAGTACAAGGTACGGATTAATTAATCTGGAAAATCCTGCAAAACAAAAATTAACGATATGAATTTCAAATCAGTATTTTAGGCGATAAATTACGAGAAAGCTGTTTTATGCATATCAAAGTAATCGCCAATTAAATCAAAATGTTGTTCTCCTGAACGTAACTCGTGACACAGAATTATTTATGTATCGTTTATTTAATAATTTATATTTCGAACGTATAACAATTATTTAATTGCTTAAATTTACAGGATAACAAAAACAAAACTGCAATAAAACAAGATTTAATCACCACCACTTATCATATGTTTATGGAAAAATTATTACCGTACTGAAGATTTTGTACATAAATTGCCATGTTTAATTCGCTAAATCCAAACACCAGGGCCCGCTAACGGCAAAATTACCTACAAAAACACGATACGTTTATGTCTAAATTAATCGCCGAACTACCTAACAAGAGCTGCAGTGGAAACATGTCCTTAACATCGCGAGACGCAAGTTAAAATTCAACGGAAGAAGATTTCTTTCTTGATTCCATCTTTTACCCGTCATCCTTTGCTTTGTCCTTTTAATACATTATCTCATTCACACCCTTTCTATGTCTCTCATCATTAACATTAGCATTATCAGTAGTGTGTAACCCATATTATAAGTGCTTGTAAAAGCTAGTCAATGACGATATCACCTTTAAAATAGAACATCTGATACCTAGCGTCATTACTGAGAACATGTTCATTAATGCATAACACAGTCACTTAAGAATATAAGGTGACCTACAAACACACACATTCCTCATAAAACAGTGGATCCAAAAGTTAATATATTTTTCTACGGATAATAACAATGAAATGAACACAATACGATAAACAAATTATAAATAAATGCACGTATATAAAGACGTTAATAAACCTAAATGTGAAGATATGCATCAACAGTTACTAAATGACCAAATGCAGCAATCAAACTAGTTTAAATGAATACTGTAATGTCCACATTCTCTTAGCGTAATATTGTCAGGAAATATCACAAATGCGACAATAATTTGTTTCATTTTCTGCATTTTAAAGTACCCCTATGCTACCGGGAGATAGAACTTATGCTACTGTGAATGATTGAAGACAAATATATAAGTAACAATACTGAGAAACCCGTTTTTGCAGTTTATGGCCACAAGCCAGTTGTCTGATGGACATATCATCGACGACCTAACAACAGTCTGATGACCGAGTTACCGGTTATCGTGGGTTTCTTCCGTCCTTCCAATCAAAAACAATGAAACTCTCTTCAGGCACAGTATTAAACATTCTTGAATGTCCTGGCTGTGTTCATCATAAAATAAGATAAATCTCTGGGCGGTAACATGATACGCCCAACAGTTAAGGTAAATCAACAATGGCTCTGACAAGAAACACAAATTACACTTCAGTTACGGGGACCAGGTATGGGCTCGCTAGGGGAATCCAGCAAGTCGGACTGACACACAAGACACGTTATCAACAAGGCAACGTTTATCCATACGAAATTAAGCTACTCTCACAGTTATCACTAACACAAATGTCGGTAGAGATAATTAAAATATATTACTTTTTGCGCCAATTAATTATGTATTTCAGTGAGAGCAAATATACAGAGTGATTCAGAAGGTTAGGGCCAAACTGAAGGAACGTATAGAGGGACTCAGAGAGAAGAACTTTCGAATAGGAATCAATGTCCTCCGAAGTTATCCTGAGACAGTCGAGGCCATTGAAGGTAGGGAAGTCTGATAACATATCGCTGAAATAATCGTACTTTGCTATTCTCCTACTAGCTTAATTTCGTTTTTTTTATTAATGTACAAGGATTACATTAGCAATCTTACAAACCAAATTACTTCAGCGGTATGTTATCAGACTTCCCTACCTTCGATGGCCTCGACTGACTCAGGATAACTTCGGAGGACATGGATTCCTATTCGAAAGTTGTTCTCTCTAAGTCCCTCTATACGCTCCTTCAGTTTGGCCCTAACCTTTTGAATCATCCTGTATATTTACTAATCTGTGTTACAACCGAGAATATTAGATTTCATTAGACCGGAATATGTACATTACATTTTAAACTGAACGGTAATTTAACATGGAAGATACATACGAAACTGTGAACATTCAAAAATTCTAACCATAACACAGTTTAACTTATTGTTATAAAAATATCTGCGGTGTGTATGTATTATCGCTGTACCGTAGCATCATACACACGTGTGAGATTAAACGTTCTAAATCACTGCACCTTAAAAAAACAATTTATTATAAAATCAAATAAATGTAGTCCCTACTGTAAAAATATTCTTCTTACTTGCAAATACTGGAGGGATTGTACGCCAGTCCTCCTTACCTGAAACAGTAAAAAGGTAAAATCAAAACAAATGTATATTTGAGCAGTGGATTACGAGCTTAAATATAATATCATATAAATTGTAACACAAAACACTAACAATTTCTATGTAGACACAAACGTGGTCAACAGTACAATGCACTCGTATATTTTCCTCCGACACTATACTTTACACCAGTGGTATTCAACCGTTTTTGTTCGCGTACCCCCAGACATAATTTCTCTTCAACTTTGTACCCCTAAAAGTTGTTGGTGTATAATTCAAGTTATACATAGTATATAATCTACATCTAAAATAAATTAAATAAATTACATTACTGGTTAATCAGTGTTATTATTATTATTATTTAGTGTTCTGTCTGACGACAGGTCCATATGAACAGGATCCTTCCATCCTTTTCTCGGACTGGGACCTGTTCATATACGTTCTTGGCAGATGATCCAGAAGTGGTTTGCCATTGCCTTCTTCTGTGTGTGAATGGAGTAATTGTTGGGATGCCACGGAGAAACCGGGGAAGCCCCCGGAGGAAAACTCCGTGTTGCCTAGACCACGGCCTTGCCCAGCACAAGTTATAAATTCGGGCACCGCCGGGAATCGAACCCGGGACCCCAGGATTATAAGTCCAGCGTTCTAACCGCTAGACCACCGTGGCGGCCTAATCAGTGTTATCATAATTTTTTTTTTTTAAATTTCACGTACCCCCTAATATGTCATCGCGTACCCCCGGGGGTACGCGTACCCCAGGTTGTACCACTGCTTTATACGACCTGAACCTAACCTAACCTAACCTAACCTGACATCCCGCAATAAGCCTTCCAAGTAGGCCTGATAGGCCTGCGTTATTGGTACCCGGTTGACAATCTCATTATTCCTTTCATGGGTGATGGCGTACGGGGAAATAGAACAACTTCCTATCAACTTAGTTTGTACTTTATCATCTTCACAGCTTAGAGATAAAATACAAGCTAAAACAAGGCGATGAAAGAGAGAAAAATAAATTAAACTCTCGGCCTAATGCAATTAACATTCTGGGAGGCGGTCCATCTGGATAGTCGGAACAGTTCAGTCAATGACATGTTCCCCGTGTCTTGGCGACGCTTCGCAAGAAGTTCTCAGGCAACAAGAAAGCAGAATAGAGCGTCTACGATCGTAGTATTTATGACAAAGCAAGATTTAGTCTATTGTTTTAAGAACAGCCAAAGATAGCGGAGACCGGAGTGGTTTCTCAAAACGAAGTTTCTCGCTAGCTCCGTTATTCCCCTCAGGCGTCGTCTGATCGCCAGTGTCGGATTAGCGAAAAGTCAAAATTCGCTTGTTTTTCTCAGAATCTCCTTAGTTCTTCACCCGTCTTCCCTAGATCAAATTAGCAACTGCTGTACATTCCTAATAGTAGGGCTCTAAAACAGTCTATGCATTATTATTCCTCCTTGATGGATTAGGACATAGCCTTATTTGGTCTCCTGTTTTCCCTCCGTTAAGTATAACAGAATAAAGCAAAGCCCATCTCCATGGAACAGAGTTCTACTTGAGAACATAATAATCGCTCGCCTAGTTAAGAATACACCTCGCCTTTTACGAAACACGAAGATTCATTATCCCGTTCAGAAAAGCGCACACGAATCCAAAGCACGTCCTAGCTCATTAAGATCCATTTGAAAATTATCCTCGCATCCAGGTCTATGTCTCCCGAGTAATATCTTTCTTTGAGGTTTTCCGACTAAAAATTTGTATGTACTTTTTACCTCTCCCGTGTGTACTATATGTCTCAACCGAACCATCCTTCATACGATTAGCCTAATATTATACAGTGAAGAGCAGATATTATGAACCTCCCCACATTGTGCATTAATACGTTACATTCAGTGCCCAACTGATTGTCATCGTTAATTATGGAGCTTTTGTCAATATGTGAGTACTCCATTAACGTCCCCAATATGGAATATTTCCTATATTAAACATTGCGGTACTCGTTGATTGAAAGAATTATGTGGTAGGTTTATCACAAAACCGCTACGACATAAAGATTTCGATTGCTATTCTCGTTCCTCGTAAACCGGCTAGTAATTTTGTAGCTTGTGGCTCTGAGCCTCATCCCATCTCTCCTTGGATAAGTGATCAAACGGTAAATTATTTCGACCTAGCCCGCCTTTCCCTAATTTGGTGACTCCAGGCGCCACGAAGGAAGTTAATTCGCTCGATAGGAATAAAACAATTTACACTATCACAGGACTCCATTGTGTTGAAATGACTAATGTGATTTTAGAACTCCTGAACTTTAAAGTCTCATAATTTGTTTCTGCAACTTCGTTTTCTTCTTTTTAATTGAAATCTCTTCACGAAAGTACCGCACCATGTAGAGCTCAGACAGTCTTCGAAGTCAGTTCACACCTCTCATTCCAGAATTAATAATTCAATTCAATTCATTTATTTAAGTGCTTCACAACAGCCAAGCACTAAACCAGAGTACAGGATAAAATATAATAAGTAATTAAATTCATTTCAATAATAATAAAAGTAAAACATTACAAATACAAGAACAAACAAACAAATGAAACTAAATATGTAAATGTACCATATTAATAATAATAATGATAATTCAATTCATTTATTGAATAATATTTCACAAGTGAATGGGCAAAATACGATACATAAGTAATATAATTCAATTAATAATACTAAATAAAACATTAAACAATAATAAAACAAAAAACTTATAAAATTAAAACCACAAAATAAGATGCAGTCAGCACAGCAAGTAAATAAACAATAAAAACAATGATTATAAACATTTACACATGACTGTTAACATTATTAAGAAAACAGGAGAGAAGAAAGGTAATTCTTTCATAAACATATTTCCTCTTTCCACTCACTATCACCTCTGAAAATAATACAGAGTGTCTCAAAAATATGTACACACAGTCACTTGCTGACCGCTCTCAACTGTGCCACGAAGCTAACTTGGAACTTGGAACAACTACTCTAGATTCGCCGATTCAATAATGCTGACGCATTAAATGGTTTAGTTTATTAAAATGTCTATTCAATTCACTTAATACATCTTTTGGGACACACCATATATTAAGTGCTTATCTACTACTTTAAGAGACAGTGGAAGAAGTTACTGTAGCCAAATAAAGCCAATAACCTTGAAATTACCATGACGTTAATCCACGCCACACTGCGAAATAATCAAATAAACAACGTAGGCTCACACACCACTGCCTCCAAATAGACTACATTGCAACCACCCGATCTTTACAAGGAACCAGTCCAACACTGGGTCCCTCTTCATTGCTTGAACTGCCCATCTCTCAATCCTGTGAAATGTTTAAACGGAGCAAATTTCATAATCATGCTCCATAACGCTATTTATTTAATTTCTGTTGTCCTTACAAACAATGAACTAAACTTCCTTTCAAACAGCGTCGTTTAAACATCCACTGTTTTCACTACTACTTTACTCAGAACGCCAGGAATTCTATATTAAATTCTGAAGTACTGCAAAGCGCGAGGTTCAGAATTCAAAGGGAATTATTTCCATAACATGCGAGTATGAACACTTCGCTTACTTTACGTTTATTCTGCCCGTGTGGTTACGAGACAGCACGATTTAGGACTAAGTCTATACACAGTATTCAAAAATACGTTTACACGTTATAATACGAAATAATAACCTTGTTATCGATCTCCGTGTGTTGTGTTTGCAAGAAGACATAGACTGTGGTCATTTTCAACACCTACACTACATTCGTTAATTCAGTATGTACCGATGTTAAAGTATGTAATGGTTTGATTTGTTAAAAAGTCTGTACTTCATTCGCTGAACGTGTGTATAAATATTTTTGGGAAATTCCTGTATAACTCGGCCTACTGAAAGAACGCAATGATAAATCAGAACGCTTTTAAAAAATACGCTCCATTTTGTAACGCTGTCTCCAATTCCTACAGGCTTCCCACAGATAGAAAAACTGTCTTTTAGGTTCATTATAGTTAGTGTTAGTCCTCGATCGCGCCTTTCATCACAGCTTTTGCGAAAAGTAGCTTACTGCATAGTTTAATAACATACTGTAAATAATTTTGTGTTCTGTACGATACATGGACCCCCTCCCCTTTCCAAGTTCACTTAAAATCGTTCTTCACGCATGGGACATTACACTGTGCAGTGATTACCTTAGCTTCTTACACATAACACTAACACTAACTGGTAGAAAACAAACAATCCGAATATAGCACACATCCAGTTATCATGAAGATAAAGTCAGAAGTACCGTACAGACGCAAGTTTTGTAAAGACGCTTTGTGACCTCAGGAAAACACACGAATAAATGTGAGCGCGGACTTTTTTCAAGACATACAGAAAAATCCCAAGGAACCTTAGATAAGTAACACATAATGTTTTATAAGAAACCTCGTTTTCCTCACATACAGATTGGTCACTGCGCAAACTATTCAGATGTCTTTAAAAAAAATTCTAAACTTCACGTTTACCAAAGTTTGACATTATTTACTGAGAAAACGCCTCCTTCAGTTCCAAATCCAATGCTCTTGCAAATACGGGAGACACGTCCAGCTGTGATTTAATTTCGTATTCTTCTTTCAATGTTCCTTAATTTAGTCTTCTATATTTTCGTCGACTTGCTATCCTGTCCCTTTACTGCAGGTCCTTGGTTCTAAAACATCATGGCTTTGCTTACTGCGAAAGCTGTAATAACACAGCCAGCAAGATAACTACACATCACCAGTCGTCGGATAACAAAATATATGTCAGTCAAACAGGCACAGCCAATGTACCAAATGTACAGAACAATGCCTTCACAGAAAAATAAGGAATTACAAAGTTAAAATGTCATTTCAAGGCCAGTTTTAAAAGTAACAACTTTTTTCGGAGTTGTCTAAGGATTAACACTCTCTCCAAGATTTCAGACAAATATAAGACAAATCTGACGCAGAAGACACAGTGTGATGACTTTAAAAACAATGTGTCATCTGCTACAGTCAGAACACTCGACACTACAGAAAGCCATTCGTTCAACTTTTACTCTGAATTTTGATATTCCAAAGATTTAAATGATAACTTTTAGGAGAAATGTAACTGCGTGAGACTCCGCCGATGCATCAATGTTCTAACTTAGCCAACGAGTCACCAATCAATTAATTAATTTAGCAGTCCAATCGTTCGTCAAGCCGATCAATCCATTACGTAGTAATTTAATCGACTAATCGATTGACATTATGTAGGAGGAATGTATCAATCACTTAATACAGCCAATTAGTAATTCTGTTTGTCAACAAGGTAGTCAGCAAGTCATACAATATATCTATCCTGCAAAACAAGTCATTTCCAGGATCGACCAGGTTAACGAACAGCCACCATCCCCACATGCTGTGAACCCCACCCTTCAAACTGGGGGTGGGGAGAAAACTTTAGGTTCCTGCCTAACACCCCAACTTGTCGCAAACATGTACACCTGTTTCTGACACGACATACCCCCTCCCTATTACCTCCAGCAGTGTAGTGCAGTAACAAGGGGTTGGTTAGTACCCTCAACCCTTTCAAAGCAGAGAATTCGACTCACTGGGGAACTGGAACAAGTAGAAATATAGCTCAGTTTTACGGACGAGAGATGAGTAATAACTTGCTAATTTAAACTTTGATTTCCGCTTTTCATGAATTAAAACGCACATATATAAAAAGTTAAATTTCTTCAGTGAATTAAAATGTTCAAGTAAGAGAGATTACTTTACTTCCAAGAACACCAGGTTTCGATAATTAAAGGCTCCACACCTCACACAAATATATGAAGTAGGTCTCACAGTATATTTCTATTTTCCAAAATTCAGAATTCCGACACATATCCACCAAATGACCGCTATCTTGAATCTCAACACATGTTCTATCGGACTCAGAACACCGAAGTCATAAGATTACTTTGGTGTTTTGTGACGTATTTCAAATGACCAATGTAAACTGTGAGGCAATATATTTTACAACAAACTAAAATTTATAATTGTTAAGATTCAATGCATAGCAGTGCAAGTACTTGATGTTACTTTTAGCTCTGATGCACACATAAACAAACTGTAAACAGTGCACTGAAGTACACTTATTGCTGTCCTGTTTTATGAACTCTAAGTTTGTATTTACCTTGTGACATAAACTTTTGAAGTTTACATTGCGTGAAGACATCAGACATTTTACTGCGCTGATTTCTCGCCCCCTCGCTATTTTATTTCTGAATCGTTCTTATGACGTCACTGAGGACATACTTCAAAAGAAACAGCGCTGTTCCAGTTCCGCAGAAGATAGATGGAGTCTGCCGCTGTGCAGATTCTGATCTGAGAAGATACGACTAAACGCCACAATTACATTACACGAGGACAAAGCCACTTCACGAGCCGACGTCTGAATTTATCACCACAATCCTAGATTAACCACTCCTGTGTTCCATCTTTGTACATCACCACAATTTTTAGATGACGAATAGGTTTCACAAGTTTCCCTCCTACTCATCCGTACAACTCTAATACATTCTATTACCCCCACCCCCACAAACACAAAACTCTCAACGACCAATCGATATAATAACTCGAACGTCCTCCAGACCCCTTTGCACTTTCGTTTTAAAGTGAATCTCACAACCTCTAACCTCGCAGTTGGGAAAAGGCTTCCACGTCCCTCCCCTCATGCAAATCTACTTCAATTTAATTTAGCATCCCAAATAAACCCTCTAGTCCGCAACCCATGTCCCGAACTGGTACCTTCCTAATCCTCGCTTCGCGTCTAACAAGGAACAGCCCGGTTCACACCGGCAAGTGTTCAAACGAAAGAGCCATTCACCATGCTTCGTCACTTCACAGATTTTTCGAAAACTTCGCAAACAAGCACAACTGAAAGTGCGTCATGTCCATCGTGCCAAATTTTATTGCTAGCATTTAATAACAAACAGCGATATCCAGGTAAAACACATAAAGCCTACTCCCAGTGCAACATAAAATATGCAAATATGTCATATTTCTGTAAGGTAATGTGGCCTTTAAAGGCATAGGTTCACACCAAACAAAACCTCAAGTATTCACGATGGACGAAAGCAATCTTTTGTCTTCTTTCTCGGGCGATAAGCTGTGTAAGTGTGGAGTGAATTTCTAGCGTTTCGACACTGTTTCTGCCTCTATCATCAGGGAGTGATGTGACTCCAATAAGCCTAAAAATACTAATGTCAATGCTCATACCGTATTTCGTAAAATAAACGTTCGACTTATCCAGAGGGAAAGATGATCCCATAATTATCATTTTGTTAAAGTACACGCTATAACAGTGATAATTTAACAACATGAAGCGTATTTCATGATTAATATAACAATTACACTGCCCCCTCTTTCGTTGCAATGGAAACATGTTGTACTTAGGCTCACACCAAAATATTCTACTGACATTCAATCAGTGAGACAAAAGCCATCATTTGTATACAGAACATGACCACTTGTTTCAGCTGTTAAATGCGTTGTCAGATTGTGAGATTTGAGGTTATCACAGCGGCAAGTATGATGATGGCTGTCTTCTGAGTTCCTGCGCCGTGTAGTATGGTAGACTTCTATTAGACTACACGAATCAACAACTCAGAAGACAGCCATCTTCGCACTGTCAAGTTTCATCTCGGCGAAGGAGTGCTTCAGGTATACAGCTTTAACAACTAAAGTTACTCAAAAGAACTGGAGACGAATCAAAAAACATAAATATCAAAATTAACCTGGGGTAATCCCCTGCTGACTGTCATCACGGTATGGAATCAAGTCATTATTTGGAATCTGATTCTGTTCAATGATCTCCAGAACCGCTTTAATACAGATCATTTTACAAAGGGGATTTATTCGGAATCGTTCTGAAATCCTCTCTGTGCAGGTATTAACATTTAGTAAATGCAGTTCAAAAGCCGTCGCTTGTCACTGAATGTCGAAGCGCTGGCGCTGGATTTACAAAAGTGGGACTCGGGAAATCTGTTGCGGTGGGTCAACAAGAAGCTTTAATGATGACGACAGAGACGATATAAGAAACACAAGTAGCACCAGCTCCAGACAACCCCCCCCCCCCCCCCCACTGGGTACGTTAACACAGTTTTTTTTTAAATCACCGAGACCACTCAAACACAATCTGGCACCATACGTCTAACTAGCGACAGACTACTCAGGAATCATACCGCGATGTACGCACAGAAATACCCAACTGAAGTCACACTTCCTTTACAGTGCATGTACAAGGTTCAAGACCCTTGTAAGTACATACTAAGATTGACATATTTGAAGCTGGAGTTTTAGAGTTGAGAGGTGAGAGATTTCGCGAGACAATTGAGACGATAAACAACTGAATAAACCAAATCTAAAACTTCTTGACGATGGTGAAGAGTCAATTGAATAAAAATTTTCTTGGATATTATCCGTCTAGTAAATATAAAACGTAAAACGACGTTTCGGAGGTAGGGATTATCTCTATCTAGTGGGTCCAACTGTGTAGGAACCTGAAGACGGAGATAGAGTCCCATCTCCGAAACGTCGTTTTACGTTTTATATTTACTAGACGATGGATAATATCCAAGAAAATTTTTATTCAATTAACTGAATAAAAGCTTATCTAAGTGAGAAAACGGGGGCAAAGTTTCATAATTCACCTCACCAATGCATGGACCAACCACCTTTATTAACTAAATATTAATTAATACTAATATATGATTTTCGGCTCCTATAGTTAGCACCAACCAATTACTAGTGAATAAAAGTGGTTGTCTATGTAATGATGAGTTTGCAGTTTAACAATATAAATAGTTAAAACACTCATAATGCAACCTATTTTAAGTCACCCTTGAAGACATGGCGTATCTGAAAGAACTAAGATAAGGTAACAAGACACACTTTCAGTTTCCTTCACATGGAAGAGTTTTCTCAACTTCGGTGCTCCCTTGCTCCGTCAGAAACGTCTTTGGACTCCTTCACTTACAGAGTTCTTTTCTCTACGCGTTCGTTTCATTAAAATTACATGTAATTCAGAGGCCCAGCAAAATTCCAGCATTAAGAGTTAGAAAGTCAGTGTCATTTGTAAAATCCACTATTGTCACACAGACTTATCTCCCAATTTCTAAATACACCAGAAATGCATTCTCATTCACCGCGATTTAAACATCAGACAGCTTTCTGGTTCTGAATACAATAAGTATATATCTTGTAATAGCTATTATGATTGAATTCCGAACTCAAATAGGTCCTTGAAAAGAGAAAAATGAGGTTCCGGCTTGTGACATCATAACAAACAAATTATTAACATTTCAGAAGTTCTTACTGCCTCCACCATCATGGCTACATGCACCTCTGAAACGTCGGACAATTTCTACCAAACTACTTGGCGCAACATCCCCAAAGACATCGAAATCAGAGCAGTCTATCCAAACGGTACAAGCAAAAGCACATCCTTTCCATATACTACTTTATAGACTTTAGATTTCTACTAAAATTTGCGATCAATCCTTATTTTACTGCACGAACTGGGTGCTGTCAGAATCTTTATGCATTTTCTGCACTTCTCCGTTCGACTTCACCAACACAACGCATACCAATAGGTAACGTCACAAATCAATGACGCGTACTAATTCCTTCGCGTATTGCAGTTTAAATCGCATATCTAAGGGCGGTATCGCACTAGGATGCCAACGGGAGGCCATGGCGCAGCTGCCAGCATCTCGGCCAAACTCAATGCATTAATTTAGTAGTCATATATCGCACCTGGCATCCGACTGGCAGCGCTTCCAACTTGGCATCGCTGCCAACCAAGATGCCAAGTTCAAATGCTACTGGCATCGTTGCCACGGCCAAGGCCAAATCAACATCACATGACAGTCTGGCCAGTCCATTGACGTCCGTGCATGAATGTGCTTGTGTGTATTTCTGTTTCTTCCAAACATGGATAATTTCGACACCGAAAGATTGATAATTGAAATTCAGTCCCGACTATCACTATGGGATTCATCTGCTATTGAATACGCAAACCGGGTAGAACTTGTGGAAATATTTGGAGGAGAAAATTTATTTACAGTAGAAAAGAAAGAATTAGGTAAGAAGTGTTTCTATGGCTTTATTTGTGGGGCCGCTTTCCAACATGGCAACTTGATTTATAAGTTTTTTTGTTTAGCAATCTATATATCTATCTATATATCACAAATAACGTGAATTAAGAAGAAACCTGCTTTTATAATGTTTTATTAAATAAAGTTTGTTCATGTAATATTACATGTGATTTGCAAGAACTGAAACATTTCAAATTCAATAATGGTATGGACGTGCAAAGTGTGTGTATGGAGAATTTTTCTTACTTATTTCTTTGTTACAGAATTGAAATTCACTCCAGGTATGTAGTTTTGATAAAGGTAAATCTCATTTTCTCAAAAGTGATAAAAGTTGACATTTCTCCTTGCTAATAGCCCTTCATTTCGTGATCTCATAACGTTGATCCATCTGTTCGCTCGACTGGCGTCGAAAGCTGGCAGCTTGTCTGGCGTCTTTTTCTGGCAGCTGGACGCCATGGCATCGCTGTTGGTGTCGCTGCCATGGCATCCTAGTGCGATACCGCCCTTAGAGTCACACGAATCCTACGTTGAGAACTCGCAACAGAGAATTAGCTAGCCAAGCGGATTGGGGCGTGACTTCCATCCTAGTGAGGAAACCGCAAGTCCCTTTAACATTCAGGGAGGACACGGTAAACTCGGAAAGTGGACAAGGAGCGCGTCTCTGATGTTTGTCCTCATCGTGCATTTGCATTCGCAGAGACTTTGACAGTAATGGCAGAACTGTGTACAGGGTGAAGACGGGAGATGCAGCCGCAGACACAAAATCCGATAAACACAGAAACACGGAAGTAACTAAACAAAAAATACATGAAGACAGGTCAGTCAGAAGTGAATGACGAGATTAAAGAGAAGCCAAGTATAGGAAAGTAAAATGTGAAAATTATTGAAAGACAAAAAGGAAAACGTGTATAAAAAATCATTATTTAATACAAGAATAATCATACACGCAATCATAAATAACACATCCCAAAAAAAAGTGCGTAAAGTTATAACTCTACTCCACTTTCCGTTCTCATGGCGACATAAGACCTTGTACTGACCACACGACCTTATTCGTCAAAGCTACACGATTTATTTTGAAAACTACACTTAACGCCCGTCACAATCGGCAACTTCTCCTACAACGGTGTTTCGCAGTGTTTCGACTACGAGAGTTACAGGCGTTCGAAAGTAAAGACCACACTACATTATAAACCCATGCAGATATTTAAAATACTGCATGGTAACTCAGCAGAGTGGAACCCTTCTTAGAAAGCTAACAGTCGCTCAGACAGCCAAAAAACTTCGTTGTCGTTCATGCCATTCGAAGGTTAGTTACTATGGTTAAAAGACCCAGCTACAAGACCCTATAATGAGTGGGATTAATCCAGTTATCATCCTTGAACCCCAAATCATCAAGACCTACCTTAATACTATTCCACCTAAGCCTTGGTCTTCCAAGTGCTCTCTTACGCTCATATTTTCGTAAAAAAAAAAAATGATGTTCAGAACAGTTCGTGACGTTTCGGTACAAACAGTACATACGCTGCGGATGCTCCCACTGTACAAAGAACACTTTACTTTCCGTTAAACACGAGGCAACTCTCGAGGTTCACTGTAACGCAAAGATCTATTAATAACTAATCTCGTGACGCCTCATCTGAAAGCAAGCGACAATTCAGAGGAGGGGCGTGTGCCATCCATATGCATGACATGAACTTCGTTTATCTAAAGGTTAAATGGGGCGAAATGCTATTAATTTTGGGAGAAGACCGAAACAAGACTAAACAAGATTATAAGATGATGACTGTCTTCTGGGATGTTGCGCCGTGTAGTCTGGTAGAAGTTTACTGACGCTTCAGAAGTGATTTCTGCCTCCACCATCAAGGCAACCTCCCCAAAACGCGATAATAATCGATAATAGATATTTTAGATAATTTTAGTTCATCGCCAGCTCATTATTTGTTCCAGTTACATTTCCCCTCGTAAACAAAACGTCTATCAGTATTAATCCAAAGAAAAGTGACTTCGCCACTTGATGCACCTGCGACAGGAAGTAAACGATATCGACAACAAAACCTGTTTGGTAAACATCGACCAGACTACACAGTCAACAACCCAGAAGACAGAAATCTTCATCGCCCTGATGACGGAGGCAGTATGACCTCTGAAACGTTGGTAAACATCGACCAGACTACACAGCGCAACAACTCAGAAGACAGAAATCTTCATCGCCCTGATGACGGAGGCAGTATGACCTCTGAAACGTTGGTAAACATCGACCAGACTACACAGCGCAACAACCCAGAAGACAGAAATCTTCATCGCCCTGATGACGGAGGCAGTATGACCTCTGAAACGTTGGTAAACATCGACCAGACTACACAGCCCACAACCCAGAAGACAGAAATCTTCATACTCATCGCCCTGATGACGGAGGCAGTATGACCTCCGAAACGTTGGTAAACATCGACCAGACTACACAGTCAACAACCCAGAAGACAGAAATCTTCATCGCCCTGATGACGGAGGCAGTATGACCTCCGAAACGTTGGTAAACATCGACCAGACTACACAGTCAACAACCCAGAAGACAGAAATCTTCATCGCCCTGATGACGGAGGCAGTATGACCTCTGAAACGTTGGTTAACATAGACCAGACTACACAGTCAACAACCCAGAAGACAGAAATCTTCATACTCACAGCTGAAAACCTCAAATCTTACATCTGTCAAATTATCTGATTTCTGTAGTAACACAGAACAGTACAGATTAAACCCTAGACCTACTCAAGGTTGGTCTCACGTGTTATCCACACGCAAATTCAAAACACTAACCTAATGGCTTCAGCTTCACAGTTCGATCACTTAATTACTACGAACATGGCTGTCAGTCAATAGCTCATGTTCGCTCACCATTCCCGGAATCAATACGTCAATGCTATTAGTACCACGGACAATGGCGCTACAGATTCATATCCCAGACCCCGATCATAATTTCACAGATACACTCAGAGAAAAATTGTAAGCAAAATACAAACAATGTTTAATACAGCAGTCACACAAAGCAACGCAATTGAACACAAGTATAGATTATAATGCATTTCTAAAGATGGATCTGATGTTGAATGTGAACACAACGTTCTTGTGTTCCACCTGAATTTGAGCCCATTATTTAAAGGTTTCTATAACAGCACTGAGAGGCCACTCAGATCAATATCGGAACAATTGGTTTGGGAAAAGAAAGAAAATACGGAATCTCGTCTCGATTTACAGGGGGTTAGAAATTTAATTCAATGAAAATCTTAATACCTCACGAGGTTCTCAAGGAGGCGAAGGTGGCAATATTTGAGTCACGTGGGTTTATAGGAAGACAACTTTTCGGAAGAACATGTCGCCTTCATCTTCTGGGATGAATAGCCAGTGGCAACATATTTCTTCAAAACGATAGTATCAATGAACCAACCTGGCAGACCAACATCGATATGAATAAAACACGAATAACAAACGACACAACGCGAATAAAGCAAAAAGTGTTTTTAAACGGTAGCTTTGGGTGCAGTTTTATCTTAAACACTCGAAAGAATTAGCTCGACATTATATCAACTAAGGATTCTATATAACTCTATATCAGTATTTCATTTAACACAACTGTGTTTGCACAGACCATTTCCTCAAAGTTATTTAACCCTTTGAAACCCAAGCTCGTCTAGATAATATTTAAGAATTCAGTCCGTACCGCAAAGAAAACACTACACTTTACCACTACAAAGATCAACTGCGTAACGTTGTTTAAGAAAATAATCAAAGTTTCTTACGAGAATCGTACAAAATTCATGAATATAAAATAGAGAGTTACCGGCAGTTAGGACAGGTGAGGCACATAGTTACCACTGGGATATCAAGTGTTAATATACCAATCTTAGGAGTCAGGTCAAGATGACATAAAACAGAAGAAACAGCCGCTGTTTATTTACTGGGGCTCATTTCTTCTCCCGAAGTCAGACAAGATACCTCTAAAAAAAAAACATTCTGCAAAAACCCTGCGACTTTAAATGTTGTTTAATTCTTGTATTTAGCAGGAATTACTCCCGTTAAGAAAATATCCACGAAACCCACAACTTCTTCGTAAAGTAAATCTTTTCAAGTCGTCTATTCCATCTTATGCAAACTTTTCTGTTGTAAAAAAGTGTTTCTAAAATGCATTGCTTCCATGACATTTCGTGTGATTGGCTTTGCATTTACTTTATTCCACGAATTCGTATTGAAAAAATCATTATCCCTCTCCTCTTCACTCAGTTTCAGCGGCGTACAAACATAACGAGCTTTCTTTGAAAGTCAAGGAAAAGGAGGTCTTGAAGACGTCTAATGCAACATGAAATGGCTCAACATAAGTTCACGTGCATTGAAATAACTACAAAGGCCACACTTTTAATAATAAGAATTGAAATATTTATTAAGGAATGTTCATCTATCTAATATGAGAACAGAAAATATTTTCAGCCCTGAAGATAGAGACAATATGTCTCTCCGAAACGACCACATCTACAGATAAGTCTGTCTTATGGCGCCAAAACCCAGAATAAGATCATCAATCTGTTTTGTCCATGGGCCGTTGTTGAGAAAAAATTTATGATGTTACGTTGAATCGAGATGGAGAAACTTAAATTACACAGACAATATTATTATAAAGCCGCAAATATTTAAATATAATGACATTTGAAGTAATTTTGGTGGTGAGAAATAAGGACAAAAGCACGACCTTCCAATGAATCAGAATGACAAAGAAAACACAGAAATTTACCTTGCCGTGCCGGATAACATCTACAATAAATGTTCTAAGAAGTATTAATCGCCTGTAGAAACTTACGAGTCATACCTGCGTTAAGAAGGACTTAACATTTCAGGGGGGAAAAACGCGCTGATCTGAATTAGAACCACGATTCTTCATCAGAGGTCAGAATCCGTATTAGAGGTACTTTCCAATTACCTCGATGTGAGATTCTATAGACCCCCATGACGTTTAATCCACAAAGCCGGTGTTTAATGATCAAAGACCTATTAAAATTAATGACAGTATCTCTGCGTTAAGTTTCAGACCGCGGCTTGTCACACATTTTGAATTCTATACTAAGAGCGGAGGCGATGGGAATATTAAGGACGTTCCCGCAAGATATTTCCATGTAACTGCGTGTCGAGAATCGCAAATAATTAATGAAGAAGTGGCAGAGACATAAGAAGTTGCCACCAAATGCAAAATGTAGTCCCAACTGACACCAATTAACAAACTTAAGTATAATTACTTGTTCATCGATTAGGAGGCTTTTATTTAATCACAGATTCTGAATACCATATGATCGAAGGTAAGGGTTGTTACCTGGACTATACGAGGTGCGATCGGAAAGTTTCCAGACTGCGCGTATAAAAACCCGTACACTTATCTCAGGTATTAAATTCATCCATCACCCTCGAAGTAGTTCCCCTGGGAGTGAACACAACGATCCCAGCGCCGCTGCCAAGCCTGGAAGCATCCCTGGAAATCTTTCTTTGTCAGCCTGTCAAGCACCATCTGCGATTCTGCCTGAATCTCTTCTATCGTCTCAAATCTCCTTCCCTTTAGCTGAATTTTCATCTTTTGCAAGAGGAAGAAGTCACACGGAGCTTAGAAAGGAAGTTGGGGTCGGTTCTTGCAAGATCTTTGAGCTCCTGACAAACGAGAAGTCGATTCTGCTTCTGGTCCTCAGACAGGATGCGTCGCATGTGGAGTTCTTCCTTTAGAATCAGCTGACAGGTCCCATAGCCTATCCCAACAATGTCGCACAAGTCGTTGATGGTACGACGTCGATCTTCGTGAATGGCCTGCCGAATCTTCGTAACATTTTCGGGCGTTGTGCTCGAAGATGGTCGTCCAGAACGCTCGTCATCATCGACAGAGGTTCGGCCATTTTTAAAACGTGAATGCCACACAAAAGTTTGTGCACGACCCATTGCGGACTCCCCAAATGCTTGCTTTAGCATTTCATAGGTTTCAGTAGCCGTTTTGTAGAGTCTTTGGCAAGAGATTCAGGCAGAATCGCAGATGGTGCTTGACAGGCTGACAAAGAAAGATTTCCAGGGATGCTTCCAGGCTTGGCAGCGGCGCTGGGATCGTTGTGTTCACTCCCAGGGGAACTACTTCGAGGGTGATGGATGAATTTAATACCTGAGATAAGTGTACGGGTTTTTATACGCGCAGTCTGGAAACCTTCCGATCGCACCTCGTAAACTCCATGTGCATTTTCTCAGCATTGGTACATTTCCAGACTCAGAATTCCTCATGGGGAAAAATTTCCGTCCCACAAAAAAAAATTTGTATAGCCCTAGGTCTCTATGTAACGTGTCCGTCATTGTACTCCTACTGTAAACAAAACTGAAATATGTGAACAACGTTAGTTAAAACTATTCAATAATAAATTTCACGAGAATCCATTCAGTCGTTCTCGAGCTGTTGCATGCATACAGACAGACAGACAGACACACAAAGCTGTTTTAATACGCGTTCATCTGAGACGTAATCGCGCCTAAAATAACTCATGTTCTGATAAAAAATCACTTTCCGCACTTTTATCAAAGAAGAGATGAATAAATGAAGGCAAAGTTTAATCAAAAGACCCACAGTTGGGCTTCCGACTCTGGTATTGGTTTCCGGGCAAGAAACGACAGCATTGAGAATCAATTCGCGAACCAAGTCATAATCAACCCGCAGTCCACCAGTCCCACCCTCAGCTAATAGATTGCCCAGCCAGGGGTCCCACCAATACGCCGTCTTGACTGTGTCGTTACCCTTAATAGACGATATATAAGACCCATGGAACCCCCTGTTGTTACAGCCCTCGCTCAGCTATGCGAGGAACCGCACAATTATCGAAAGCTTCACCCGCTGCCAGGGTCGGCTAACCCCTAGAAGCTCCGACAGAAGGGTGACTTATTACAGCAGAGAGGGTGAGCGTAGAGACGCAGGGGAAGGATAATTTGATAGTGGCTTCGGGAGCATTGATTCTCTTTCTGCCCGGGAGAATAGCTGCACGAAGGGACGAGAATCACAAGTGACTGCTGAGTCACAGTGGAGTGGAAACACCCCACAAGTGCAGAGTCGGTCACAGCTACCGAGTTACGAATATCATCCACTTCAACCGATCTCTGTTGCTGAACCTACCACCCGTCTCCTGAGAGGATGAGCTTAAAACGAGACCAAGACGCAAACTACCACCGTGATTCTCTGCGTACTGCAATGATCCTCTGACCAAATCAAAACGCGATTATTCCAGGCAGATAATCTCCACGTTCCTCATAATTTGAACAGAATTTTCGAACCCCTCCATTTTTCCAAAAACTTTTTCCATTTTACATGGTAACATTTGTTCTCTAAGGACCGTAAAAACTTCAGTACGCCTGTCTGTGTAGAAAACTCGGGCTTTAAGAGTTACATAACAGAAATATCACAAACAAAACGTGCTCTATACTCATCTACTGGTAAAATTAAACTTGATCCAGCAGCACTGTCCTTCCTGAGAAGCTGATAGTCACACAACATAACTGGAGAAGAAACTCGATGTCATTTACGGTAGTAGAAGTTAAATTACAGTATTCACAACAGTCGGCCACTAGACGCAAAGTGATGAGCTCCTTACACAGTCCCACGTCCTCACACAACATTTCTTTAACAATTGTCGTCGTCGTAATTATTGTTATTATTATTGTTGTTGTTAACCGCGTGAGAAAACCATTGGAGCGACCAATTCCGAGTTCGCCAGGCATAGTGTGCAGGAGAAACTAACCAACAAACGGAAAATAAATTTACGGCGTATAAAATAAACGCATTAGTTCATAAAATTGTGTATTTACTATTCCACTAATAGGATTACTTTGTCCGTACTTCCACAGCCAGCCTCACATAATAATCATAGTTGCGGTGCGTGAAACTGAATTCTCACCTCATCACTATTCGTTCCGCTGTTAGGGAAACACAAAAACTTACGAGTAAAACAGGGAACACCTAAAATGCATGAAGAATATGAGCTTATGTAAATATATAATGGCGTACTCGGGAAACAAAGTACGTACCACAATGTTAATTCAACCACTCAATAAAAAGTACAATTGACAACCGCAAACACATACAAAGTCTAACTAGGCTTACAAAATCCGATTATGATAATATCGGAAAATGACTATATTAATATACAGTAACTAATATTTTGCAATACAATTTTTGCAGATATAAACATGTAACGGTAACGAGTAGAGCATTTGAAACTTTGAAACATACCAAAAAATATAAATTTACGTAAACAGAATAATAGAAGTCTGAAAAGTTTGTAAATCGCGTGACAAAATTACAAAGTGCCAACGACACGGCCGTTAAAAGGATTTATAGCATTCACATATCTTCAAAATGATTTTCCATTGCGTTTAAAATAGCATTATTACAAAGATTTGCCGCCAAATTCTCCAAATTCTCCACACATTTCTCGTTCCCAATATCCGTGTCACATGTTCACAGCCCATCCTAACTCTGAAATTAAGCAAGCATCATAACAGAACTAGGTATAATGTACCACTCATTTTACAACGAAACTGTGTAATGCCATGTCCCGACATCACTGACAACAAACAGTGCTTAGCTTTCATATTATTCCAATCAATGTAGGGCCTGAACGAATCACGTGCGTGTAGAAACACCAGTTTCATAGCTTTCATTATTTTAATCTAACCTACATTTGCACAGCTTATAAAATCCTTGGTTACAAAACACATATTTTGTCGAAATCGATAAACTTCACGTGTTCTCGTTAATTTCAAAACGTCATTACGATAAACACCACTGACACGTGACGATGTTTGTGGTGTATCCTATAAATTCTATATATTCACAACAGTTTAAAAAAGTATGATAGGAATCAATTAATAGGAACCGTCTATAAACAAAAG
This sequence comes from Zootermopsis nevadensis, assembly GCF_977971745.1. Classification (NCBI taxonomy): domain Eukaryota; kingdom Metazoa; phylum Arthropoda; class Insecta; order Blattodea; family Termopsidae; genus Zootermopsis; species Zootermopsis nevadensis. The sequence goes on from NW_028259143.1 coordinate 5,575,982, forward strand.
ATTAACAACAGACTTCATCTACTGAACTGCCTATCAATAAAGAAATGCCTTTTATATGTAACAGTAGAAGAGTTAAGATTGCAATGTGGAAAAATGATATATTCCTGCTGTGGAAGGGGAAAATGTGTAACCTTTGTGTAGTAAACCTTTACAGAAAAGTTAACACACCCCACAACATCAAGTTACATCGATGTAAACCACTCAAGCTTCAAAGAAATTCTAGGCACTGATTTATATCAATGAAGACGATTGTGTGTTATTACGAGTAAGAAATATGGAAAGCTTCTTGGCTGGACACAGCGACAGGATATAGTAATGAAATGTCAGAAGAATTTTTAAGCTTTCATGACGAAAATATCTGGCAATCATCATCGTCGGTTGAAGCTGACGTCCAAGACTACCCCCCAACCGTAACTTCAAGACTGGAAATAACTACCTTAAATTTGTGTCGCATGTTAAATGTTTCTTCATTGATTTGAGGATAATGTGAAATTTTCGTAAATAAATAGTTCAAAAATTAGCAGGTGAATTAACTAGAAAGCAAAGAGTTCTATTTGTTTTAATTTTTGCAACTTAAGGAAACGTTCGTTGTCTATATTAGTAATTTCACAGCCTGCGTTTTCTTGTAGCATTTTTAAAAGTATATAAAAGTTTTTGGCAATCCTTGAATAAACAGAAAGTGAATACTAGGATATCGTTTTGAGAATGAAGAAGGTAGAGTCTACTCGCTTACAGCCCTCAGAATTAGAAGAGCAGACTGGATGGAAGGACGAACCATCACCCACTGAAAGCAGAAGTTTACGGTTTCTTCCACTCCATCAGTCCGGCACGCGGTCAATGCATTACACAGTATACGCGTGCTGTGAGTGACGTCACGATAGGATCAGAAATGTTGTCATGTCGTCCCTCTATGGGATAATCCCATTGGATCCATCTAGATGAATACATACAATTTTCACGTCGCCAGGGGACAGTAGCTGTAGACATATCAACAATGGAATTATAGAATAGAACGCGAAAATGGAGACGGTGCATCCCAAATCACACTGACATCGCAATAATATCAGGCAGTATGTCAACGTCTGCAATTATTATATTATTATATTATTCCTTTAGTCATGATGCTTTAGAAATAAAAATATAGATATAAAGAAACCATTGTTATTGTTCTTAATTTACGATAGTTCTAGTGAGATGGTAAAGTTGCGTCATATTGTGATATAATAAATATATATTGTTTAACTCTTGTCCGTCTAATCACAATAAATTCTTATTAAATATTAAAATATTACATTAATATTTCGATAAAGAACATCATTTAATATTTTAAATATTTTAAATGTTAATTGATGTAATATTTTAATATTTAATAAGAATTTATTGTGATTAGACGGACAAGATTTAAACGATAGTTCTAGTGTTATAAAAGTTTGTCTCGTAAGTTTACACCAAATCAGAAGAAACACGACGTTTTTCTGCCCGCTAGTAATGAAGCACGTGACTGCATACGTCACAGGTTGTACTTCAGCCTACGCAACGTCAACTATATTTTCAAAATCCGAATTCAGAGGCCACAAATCGTTAAAGCCATGAAAGGAAGGAAGAATACAAACATTAAGTCTGTTTGATATAAGTGGACTGTCTCAATCCAACTACGTCAATGCAAAAATAAAAATGTGTCATCGTCTTGAGTGTGCATTGTAAAATTGTAATAGCCTAAGACAAGAAAATCCATCTTTGTCATAATAAAGACAATGTTCACGTGAATGTTCAAAACACAGAGCGTCCCAAAAAGATGAATACACGTTATAATACGGAATATTAACAAACAAGATGTCTGTAATTACTTTAAAAGTAAAAAGTAAAGTTTGTCCCACTATACGCCATGTAGGCGCTTGGGGGGAGTGGAGGTATAGCTCCTCTCTTCCTTGACGTCGGCACTAGATGTGGGTGAGTGGTCAGCATCACGCCCCGGCCGGCTTTACCCCCGGGAAAGGACCCCGGTACCCATTGTAGAGGAGGCTGGGTGGGCCCCAGAGCCGGTCTGGACGCAGAGGCTAGAGGAAAAATCCTCTGCCCCTGTCAAGGATCGAACCCCGGCCGTCCAGCCCGTAGCTAGTCACTATACTGACTGAGCTATCCCGGCTCATCTGTAATTACTGTAGGTTCTTTAAATATGCAACGAAAATCATTATTAGTCAAATGTCTTCACAGAATTCGTATTTTTACGTTTATATGACACGTCTAAGACTCCGCTGTAAACACTGAGAGACAAATAAATGGGTTTATCACGCAACAGGATTAAATTTTCATTACAAGCCAATTCAAAAACAACAGTAAACATCGATTCTGTACTCTGTCCGCTTGTTTCTTATAGATACTGTGTTCAAAACTTAAATGTAAAGTAGAAACATTTCCACCTGCAACCATGAAAAGTCCGTCAGTGAATAAGCACAGTCGCCATTTGATTTCCTCTCTTTCAGGCAATAATTCGAATAATTTTGACAATTTTATCTGAAGGATTTGAACTTTCGTTGCGTGTCAGGACACACTTCCGCTTAAATCCAACAACATCCATTCCTGAACTGAACGGCAGATGAAAGCTAATGTTGATCAGGATGGTATAAACACATGTATCCGTAACTCACACTTGGTCACAAGTTAGATCCTACAAAATCTATATGTAATTACGGAAACAAACATTACTCAGTGGGTCTCCAGTCCTATGGGGTCGTGGCTTCCACGTCAGTTATTTCATCAAGAGTCATCACTGTAGTAAGCTTCCGACAGACCAAACATGATAGCCTTTCTATACGAGCGAGAGTATAAAAAACGCAATTTCATACAACTCCCCTACAAAGACACATATAGTATATATATAAATCAGAAAAAAGTTTCTGTTAATTTCCACTTATCATTAATTCGAGTTTAATCCGAGATGTAATTTCGAAAATAAGATAACAGTGATTCAACTGATCTTGAGGTGCATGTCTGTGACATCGAGACCCTGATTTACCGAAAATTCTGTCATCCTTCGCCCGACCCACACATTTATGGATCGCACCGTTTCCAAACACCAAGTTATGAACCGAATACGAAATAAACTTATAGTGCATTCTGATGTACGAGACATGAGAACAATTTCATATTTAACATGAAAATAGCTTATAAATAAACTATGTATTCCGCATGGACACAGTGTTACATATCATATTTAGTCTGTGATTCCGTCTAACCATAATTAGTAAAACTCAACACAGTTGCAGTGAATCCATACAGCAAAGGTCGTTTTGGGAAGTTAGCAGTTGCTCAGCTAGTTAAAAGTCTCGTCGTTTTAAACTGGCAAGAAAAATACTCACGACTTACGCACCTGCCCTCATTTAAAAACAAACGAGGCAACTGTATAAACTGTCAAATATACTGAAAGTTATCAAATTTTCCGAAGATGTAAGCGGGCAAGCCGTGACCTGACCTTTTTTGTTCGTACTACGTGTTCGACTTCTTGGTCTGAAGTGGCTGTTAAGCAGAATACATTTTCATTTTGACTTAATGAACTGTCTTACATACGAATCAGTGAACAGAAATAATTACACCTCCTGTGGCATATCCGACCCAAGATCTGCTACCCACACCAATTATCTCTGTAATTATCCTCAGAAAATCTACTCGAATGCTTCAACAGATTCTTAAATTGTGTCACTTCATTTCCGCCCTACAATCATTATTCGCCATTCCTAAGTTTCCTTACACCTAACCCACGGCGTATTACAACCTCCTTAAGTTAATTCAGATTTAATAAATAACTTAAGGTATAAATCAATTAAACATATTTGCATAAACGATTGGTATAACATTACCAGAGTGGCCAAGATTTTAAATTTACTTCCGATAATCTGATAACAGACATCATACAACATCAAATCAACATAAACTATAATCTCAACCTAATCTCAATATAAGTTACTGAAACCAATTTGAGATTAGTTCAGTTTAGCAAATAAATTGTCGTATCGGACAGCAAAAGTTTGTATTATTTGAGGTTTTCACAGCGTTAAATATGAAGATTTCTGTCTTCTGGGTTGTTGCGCTGTGTAGTCTGGTCGTTGTTTAACAACGTTTCAGAGGTCATACTGCCTCCGTCACCAGGGCGATGAGTATGAAGATTTCTGTCTTCTGGGTTGTTGCGCTGTGTAGTCTGGTCGATGTTAACCAACGTTTCAGAGCTCATACTGCCTCCGTCATCAAAGTATGAAGATTTCTGTCTTCTGGGTTGTTGCGCTGTGTAGTCTGGTCGATGTTAACCAACGCTTCAGAGGTCATACTGTCTCCATCATCAGGGCGATGAATATGAAGATTTCTGTCTTCTGGGTTGTTGCGCTGTGTAGTCTGGTAGATGTTTACCAACGTTTCACAGCTCATACTGCCTCCGTCATCAAAGTATGAAGATTTCTGTCTTCTGGGTTGTTGCGCTGTGTAGTCTGGTCGATGTTAACCAACGCTTCAGAGGTCATACTGTCTCCATCATCAGGGCGATGAATATGAAGATTTCTGTCTTCTGGGTTGTTGCGCCGTGTAGTCTGGTCGATGTTAACCAACGTTTCAGAGGTCATACTGCCTCCGTCATCAGAGTATGAAGATTTCTGTCTTGTGGGTTGTTGCGCTGTGTAGTCTGGTCGATGTTAACCAACGTTTCAGAGGTCATACTGTCTCCATCATCAGGGCGATGAATATGAAGATTTCTGTCTTCTGGGTTGTTGCGCTGTGTAGTCTGGTAGATTTTTAACAACGTTTCAGAGGACATACTGCCTCCGTCATCAGGGCGATGAATCTACCAGACTACACATCTTCAGAAAAAAAAAGTTTGTCCTAACTTGTAACACGTACATAAAAACATCGATTCAGTCTTTCAAGGAGAATCACTTTCTTAACGAACAGTGTATGAGAAGGTGAAACTAAAGAAGATTTAGTGTATTAAACTATGCCTGTATAATATTTCATTGACAAGATTTACAAGTAATCTGAACTTCATGTTATTGTACCAAGTTCCCCCAAAACTCAAGTTTTATATGGCGTGTTCTTCCACTTTATAACTTCGTTATAACACTGAAACAAGTCTTGCCAGAGCAATATTTTACAGAATCTGTTTATAATAGGGTTGTATAGCTGCCGATATTAATCTTGTCCCGACTGGTTCTGTCTAATGGAGAATCCTGCCTGCGTACTTACCATTCGCATTTCACACCATATAAATCTTAGCGAATAAGATGCACAACGCTGTACAGAACAGAGACTGCACCAAGCAATCTTACACCACAAACAGTCTTTCCACTACAGTCATGAACAAAAATTGTATTTACTTCATTCAGGGGTGAATAAATTGCTTCTCATGAAAGTTTCAAATTAATGACCAAACTTCGTCAGTACGCCTAAGTAAAATCGTACGCAATTAAAATAGTATACGAAATTATATGTTTGTATTCTGGATTATTACATTTTGTAAACCAACGTTTCAGAGGAACATACTAGCTGCACATTCAGCCCTCATTAAATTATGAACATCGTTTTAAACCTGGGTTATTTGCGTGATGTGTTGTCTTATCAAAATTTAATGGTAACGTTTATTTTATTCTTGTGTTTCTTCATATACCAGTACTTAGTTGCGTCTAATAATATTAGTTATTATATGTGAACACCACATAAAGACAACCCTCCAGCTAAGAATGAAGGATACAACTTGTCAAAAGCTTCTTATTTATAAGATATAGAATTTTGTCTGTACGATTATTAAGTCATTAAATGAAAAATGTGTTTTCAGTTAGGTAAATTTTAAAAATAAATGAAAGAAGTTTATATTTGCCTTGTAAGGCGTTTTTAAACGTTTTCTGTCACGTTTTCGAAGGCACATGTGAGTGCTAAAGGTTCGCGTGGAATGGTCCGTCACTGTAACTGTGATAATATGGGATTAGAAATCACTCTCTAACCGGATGTGCCCTTACGGACAGGTAAATGGGAGACGCTATACAGAAAAATAAGACGACTTTTCCTTGTACTGAAGAATCGATTTGTAGTTCCCCTGCAACATGAAAAAAAGATCTAGAAACGGGAAGATAGGTAGTTATTCAAATCTGTGTAACGTCTCTCGAAAGTATTCATTAATTTATTTTAAATACAGTCTAGCCTACTTCCTAACTATAACATTCCATGTATATCCGCAACTGGTACAGTTGTGTTTCTGCAGAGTAACTGCACCTTGCCTGAACTATTCTTCACCCCGTCCGACACCCCCATCAATAATATCCGCATACACCCCTAGCTCACTCACGTCTTTATGCATGCAGGCGTTCGGATCTGCTGTTTCGTCTCGCAGCATTCATGTTAATGTCGCTGGTGAACACAAAATTGAGGGAGACTTTTAAAGTAACTGTCTTAATTTTGCTCTAAAAGGGCAGGACAGGGAACGGGAAACACCGTCATTCTAGCGTTCGACATCTTTGAAGAATTAAAACATGATAAGAAAACTGAAAACCGGACGTCGCAATTGAGTGGCCTCATAATTCGAAGTCCCGTGTTCGGTTCCCGGCCGTAAGGTCGGTTTTCCTGATCGGGATTATTCGTAGTTTTCCTCAGTCCTCACCGAAAAGTGCCTCTGAAATGAGCCTATGTTGATTCCTTCAGCATCTTTTGCGATTCACAATTCAGTCTTATATTTTAATATTTTCCGTCAAATCACAATTTTTTAATAAGATGATAAAATATAAAATATTTAAAATATCATTTCACGTTCCGCATCGATGCGGAACGTGAAATGATATTTTAAATATTTTATATTTTATCATCTTATTAAAAAATTGTGATTTGACGGAAAATATTAAAATATTAACTTAACTCACAATATGACGCAAATATACTACCTTATAATTCAGTCTTAGATAATATCCCACTTGACACTCTCCAGGCGTATTCTGAGCATGTATATTCAGTTCTAGATACTTATCTCCTGGTCATTCACCATCATCTTCGCATCTCATTCCACACTATACAACATCTATATCTGAGACAGTGTCGTTAAAAACAAACCAAAAAATCTTCACTTAGTCAACCCAAAAGAAAGTCACCTTCGTACTCAGAACCTTAAATGTCACTGAATGCAGACAATAAAGCCATTACATTACGTGTCTACATTTCTATATTTTTCTCTGAGCAGGGTTCAAGTTTTGGAGAAAGCATTCTAATTGGAAGATGACTATAACTTTCTTAAAAAATAATTCAGACCACATAACCCATTCAGTCCAAAAGCGTTCTAAATCAACCTATTGATAAATCATCATAATGAAGTATTGTACCTTCTTGCAGAATTATTTGCTCACTAAAATTGCTTTTCGATAACAAATTCTTGCAAGAGTATTCAAATCTGTTGGCGCGGTACAAACAATAACATCTTGGAAACATACATCATCAGCCTACTTCACCAGACACTATTTATTTAAGGTCATCTTTAATATAATTCTCCCTTCCATGCCCATATCCCGTAAGTATGGAGCTCAACACCGTGTAATTTTCTTCATTCCCCTGTTCCTTCGGCAATCTCATGTTCAAGTAGCCCCCTCCCCCTAACGTTACTTCCCTGGCGAGTCAAATACCACGTTGCACACTCATAAAATACAAAAGTGTGAAATAAAACTACAGCAAAACAAAATGACGTTATTCATTTGTATAAACAGTTCAGATACGCTGTCACAGGTTTAATTAAATAGTAGCTGTATAAGAATCTGTTCAAGTTAAATTATTTTCTTCAGGTACCGACTGTACTTCTCAGTACACCCACAAATGAACATAATTCAGCTGTAACAGAGAAAAATCGGTCTGCTTTACAAATTTAAAATTCTGTGGAAAAAGGCATTTCTTCCATCTTTTATAACTTTGCCCTCTTGGTCTCCTTAGGAAACTAAATTTGAATTCAATCGTGGCGTTTTTTCCCCTGCACATCTCTCTCTCAGCCCCCCCTCTCTCTCTCTCTCTTTCTTTACTTTTCAAAGCAAGTGGAAAATCGAATTTAAAACAAGGAAGGCTGCGAAATTAAGACTAAAAGGTTGGAAGGAAAGCATAGAAATGTAAAAAAATAAAGTTTCTAAAGACTGGTGGAAACAGAGGAACACGTGGAGCGGAAGAAAGATGGGAGAATTTTTATCATGACGTAATTACTGCATCATTTTCTTTTGTGTTAGCAAGGCGTCCCAAACTCCCCTCTGCTCCTCGTTAGATCGCGTTGTAGTGTTGTTTTTATTCATCGCTTTATTTTCGCCTTTCTCGTATTAACGCGACGCTTTCAAAGTCTAATTAAACACACAACTCTCTCGATCCAATTAATTATCTTTCTTATTCCCACTGGCATCCACCACACCCTCATTTTACGGTTTTCATCCAAAATGCATACTGTTCAGCAAGGTCGGCTTACGCTAAGACGGCGAACAAAAATATCTGCAAAAGAACGTGTCAAAAGGTGAGATTACGAGAATAATTCAGAATACTCCGTGAAATACATTCCAAATCCCCTGATTCTATTCCCAGTAGAGTAGTAAATGCCACTTGAATTAATTCCAATCTGTCGGTGATTTAAAGGAAACCGAAACATGCGCACGCAACACAGACAGAGAAAAACAATATAATATTCTACGGAGAACATCACATTTTGGAAGAAAATATATAAGAATTATAGTACGTGATATTCGTGCGTAATAAAAGAAATTACAGCAATTTTATTTCATACGACGAAAAAGGTCGCCAACGGCAATTTCTGAAGACTATCGTTTTACGTTACACATCTGAATTACTGAGTCAACCGGACAGAAATGTTGGAGAAGCAATTACAGAGTCGGCGTCACAGGCTATCCAGACGCCTCGATCGCTCCCGAGACGTCAAATTGATTTTCTCACGTTCATTATATTTCATGAAACCGCAGAGCATTTTTGGATTCTACGTTATTTCATTCTCTGCTGTCACTGTGACACTATTACCATCTTCGTAATTATGGTAGCAGGAACGTGATTTGCGATACCACAGAATCACACTGCATACGAGGTGCGATCGGAAAGTTTCTAGACTGCGCCTATAAAAACCCGTACACTTATCTCAGGTATTAAATTCATCCATCACCCTCGAAGTAGTTCCCCTGGGAGTGAACACAACGATCCCAGCGCCGCTGCCAAGCCTGGAAGCATCCCTGGAAATCTTTCTTTGTCAGTCTGTCAAGCACCATCTGCGATTCTGCCTGAATCTCTTCTATCGTCTCAAATCTCCTTCCCTTTAGCTGAATTTTCATCTTTGGGAAGAGGAAGAAGTCACACGGCGAATAAGGAGGGTGCGGGATGAAGGCCATGGTGTTTGAGGCCAAAAACTGGCGAACTTTGAGGGCGGTGTGCGCTGGCGCGTTGTCATGATGCGTCGCATGTGGAGTTCTTCCTTTAGAATCAGCTGACAGGTCCCACAGCCTATCCCAACAATGTCGCACAAGTCGTTGATGGTACGCCGTCGATCTTCGTGAATGGCCTGCCGAATCTTCGTAACATTTTCGGGCGTTGTGCTCGAAGATGGTCGTCCAGAACGCTCGTCATCATCGACAGAGGTTCGGCCATTTTTAAAACGTGAATGCCACACAAAAGTTTGTGCACGATCCATTGCGGACTCCCCAAATGCTTGCTTTAGCATTTCATAGGTTTCCGTAGCCGTTTTGGCGAGTCTTTGGCAAAATTTGATGCACACGCCATTCCGAAATCGCAGGAGGGTCGGTGTAATGCACTACCAAAACGCCAGTAACTAAGAAACAAATGCTAATTCTATGATGCCGGCTGGCACATTGATTCACTATGAATGTAGGCCGCACCCCCTAGCGGCAGAAGCTCGTACTACATCCGGTTCGCCCGCTATTGACACAGTCTTGAAACTTTCCGATCGCACCTCGTACAACAGCAATAATCTCAGCCTGCAGTAATTAACTTTATTGTACTAATATTAAATTAAAATTAGGCCTGGAACCAGTAAAATTAAATCAACCTACGACTAATTAATAAAATCCATAGAGAAGAATTCTTCTTGAGAAGCTAACAGCCTCTCAAGAAAATTACCGCCTTGTTTAGAAACCTAAAGCTTCGACATTTCGTTCACAAGAGCACGCCATTTGACCATCTCCTAAGCCAGATTAACCCAATATACATCCAAAAACCCTATTATTTTTAATACGCGTGTTAATGTCCTCCCTTGTACGCCTTCGTCTCCCGAGTGGTGTTTTCTCTTCGGATCTTACAACAAAGTTTCTGCGTCCTGTGACCACGTGACTACTGCAAAACTGTGTCCGGAAGCCATGAGGGTTAAACGCGACACGCGTCTTACAACACCACCGGTTCACCCAAGTTAACAACAATTTTATTTGCTAATCTGTATCAAACTTGCTAGGAAAATGGTTAGCTCAGACCTCAGAATACTACGTTACAGCGTGAAAGTCAAAACTGGATTCCCGGCAAAGACGTAAAGAATTTTCTTTTTAGCGTCATGACCTTAGAGGTCATGGGGCACATCTTGTTCGAGATATGGTAACAAATGAGTCTTTCACCGTACGGTACACTACGTAACGTATGCCACACAAAATCTCCTTGGGGTTATGACGTATTGCTTTACAATCTTGTAATTAAGTTCGACCATAAATGTGACGAATTCCTTTACGTTACACGTCATAAGAAGCTCAAAATTCATTAATAAATGCAACAAATTAAGAAGTTATACGAGGTGCGATCGGAAAGTTTCAACACTGTGTCAATAGAGGGCAAACCGGATGTAGTACGAGCTTCTGCCGCTAGGGGGTGCGGCCTACATTCATAGTAAATCAGTGTGCCAGCCGGCATCATCGAATTAGCATTTGTTTCTTAGTTACGGGCGTTTTGGTAGTGCATTACACCGACCCTCCTGCGATTTCGGAATGGCGGATTTTCATGAACAAATCAAATTTTGCCCAAAGACTCGTAATAGTAAAATCAACAAACTTCATATTATACATATTTGGGCCATTACCCACATGCGTGAACACGTGTTTATTTCTAACGAGCCTTCTCCTAGTTCAGCAAATTCATGAAACCGTTCACCGTTGGTCTTCAACTACAAATATCTCAACCGCGTATGGATGAACAGATTGAGCAGCAGACAGTGGGAAACCACAAAAGCATACTAAAGTAAGAGAATCTCTTACTTACTTTGTAGTTCTCTCTCTCATTGTATTCTTCTCGTCTGCTCTTCGTGCAAGTCATTTCGCGTTCATTCTCTCACTCCTGGTAATCTACTAAGTGAAGATGTGATACTACTGCATACAGTGTATGGGGGATGGCATCTGTAGGAACCCTCCCCCTTATCAAACCCCTTTTCTAAAAGCTTTCCATAAGAAATAGGCTCGGCGAGTCGTGAAATAAGAGTAGACAGGCAGCCTGCTACCCTGTTCACTTCATTTCAAACGACCACGGGGAGTAGAAATGTAACCTGTCATTCCTGAGAGCACTGGAGAGGATCTGAAGCTAAATTTCGAGACACGACACATTTCAGTTTTTGAAAAGGCCATATCGAGAATGGGAGAGACGAAAGTTGAAGGATGGGAAGAAAATCGTGTTACTGGATGAGAAGAGAAGGAGACAGAGGGGGAAATTAGAGAACGAGGAAAAGTTTTTTTTCTCTGGCATATTCAAGGAGTTGTCAGTAGTGATTGCCACCAAGAAAGACGCCAGCCAATGCGATTTCTAAAGCAGCACTTACTAAAACGTTCAGCGGTGGATTCTGAAAGTTTAGGCAATATTCATGATCCATATCAAATCAAAATCACACGGTAACCTATTTACATAGCCAAAATAAAGCCACTAACGTGAAGAAAAATTTTGCAAAGCTATCAAACACGCAAATATACGAACAGAAACAATGAGTTAACTGTTGCCTGCCGTTCTATCAACAGCACAGAATTAAACATGTTTCAAGTTGCCCAATTATGTTAATGTAACTTACAATTAGATATTAAGTCAGACTATTCATCAGACACAACTTGTAAGGGTATTATTTCCGACAATAATTGTGTGACGTAAATTTCTCTAGTCGATGACCATAATGATGATCTGAGTTCTGACGTCATGAAGACTCGTAGGTAGATACCTACATCAGGCTGACTTCAGCCCTGAAGATGGAAGCCGTGTTTATATAAAAAGCTGGGTTCTACCTAAGCTGCTTCTAAACCTGCAACATCGCCATACACATCTCCGTGAGAACCTCGAATCTCACTGTTTACTGGATATTTTTAAGTATTAAGGAGCCCCACCGAATTTGACGACACTCGTTATCAAAGCGACCAAATCGAGTACGATCTGATGCTGGGCAGAATTCAAAATACACTACAAACAAGACGTTCGTCAGAAAATCTGAATGCAATAATGGGCCACGACTCAGAATACCACATATTCATCCTCAGAATGAACGAGCGTGTTTAAAACTGCATTTAAGTTTAGTTGAAATCTGTTCAAACCACCGTAACATTTTAATTCCCATTACAGACGAGATAAGAATTTAATTTATCACACGTAGTAAGCAGAGAATTATTCTGATGTGTACCGCCTAGTAAAATATTCAGGCACGTTAGACTGATAATATTATGTGGCCAGTAAACCAACTCTTTAAAGCTCAATGATAACTACATATATGTAGCACCTGCTTTAATAATAATCAGTGTCTCTGTTCCCCTCCCCTCCCCCCCACACACAAAATACGTGCGCGGGTTTCGTATGATTCTCAGAATAAACTGCTATTATTTCCTTAAACAGCGTTAACTAGCAGATCTTTGTAATGGTTAAGAGCTGTATTCTCTTTGAGGTACGGTTGAACCTACAAATATTACTTAGACGAACCTAAGCTTCAAAGAGTTACGACATCAATTATTCAGCCAAGATTACATCTACGCCATGTTAATGTAGCTATTATATAGTAGCTTTAATGGCCGACCTCACCTGCAGTATCTGAGCTAGTCACACGATTCCACTTGCAGAACTTCATGCAGCCACAATGAATACACAGCCAGTTTAGCGTCTTTAACTCCTCTTAACGACGTTTCTCCATACAAAAAGTTACTGCCACACATACTACGTAACGCAATATCACACGCTGCCACACTGGTACCATACCAAAAAGTTTAAAACATGCAAGCGAATAGATTACTACGTTCGAACACCTGCAACACAACTCAATGTCTACTTTCGGAGTCTATTCGTCAGAGTTCGCCTCAATACTGGGTAAATATTCCCGAAGAGTAGACTGTCAGGAGACGTGCTCGCTGCAGGGCCTACTCTGATACCTTCGCGTTGTGTAGGCCTAAAGCACGTGTACAATTTGCGCTACTAAAAGCCTGTGGTCCGACTCCGGCTGGGGAGCTGCGAACTACTTTCTTTAATACGACATAAAAATAAATTCAATAACCTTTAGGGCCTGTGAATACCAAGCGATATGTCCCTCAAACAAAATTGATAAAAAGTTTCATTTTCAAGGTCGTTTTCGGGAAGGACAGAAATTGTGTAGGGCAAAGATTTGTATGTACGTCCTCAGTTACACACGCGGAATTTTTAGTCATTGGCTAAAGGCTTAATTAATGCAGCGGCCATGTGATCTTCAGTCGATGGAATTTATGCGATTATGATAATGGTGGTAACAATAATCTTCCTAAAAAAAAAGCCTATCATATGCACAGATGATAAATACACGAGATAAATTATCATAGCCACGAACCCAAATATTTAACATGAATCTGCTCCAAAACTTCGTCCAGATTACAGACCTGCTTGCCAAACTCAAAAGCGGTATTTCTCCATATGACCAGTGGTTCCACGAAATCTTATTATCTCCCATAGGGTATTCAGCTGAATTGTTACGGGTAATATACCTGTACGGTCTTTAGATTCCAAAAACGAAAGAATGTGGCGTCAAACATATTTTATATTATTTAGGCGTAGTCGACAGTTGATTAAACGTAATTTAAAACGAAAGGGGGGGGGGGTGTTCTATATAATACCAACATGTCGTCCGTCGTTTTTCGCGGACATGCCTCTAAGATCTACAGCTTTCAATCAGAAATTTTTTCTTTCTAAAAGAGATCACGTCAAGAGACTGACTCCAAAACATGTCAGCGTTCGTCTAAAGAACGTGCAAACTTCATCTGTGTTACTAAATATCGACCTATACCCATAAGCTAATCCGGCCATCAGAAAGTACAGACCGATACTGGCGAACGAAATAACAGATTTACCGGATACGTAACTGTTAAAGGAACCTTAATTACAACACGTTCGTATGCTAGTTCATGCGATGCAGACATCAACATTATCCACTGAGAACATTACACCCTGTGAAGGCGTTACAACGCTCCATCGCCGCCAGATCTATACAGCGCTAATATCCCCTATCAGTTCGTCGTTAAGTTAAACACATTCAGAGATTTCCTTGGCAAACGATCACACAGTAGCCGAAGTTTCTGTTAATATCAGAGCCCACTTAAAACAATATGTAATATTTTCTGTGTCAGTGCGCTATATCCCCAGGATTAACTAACTAACTAACTAGACGGCTTACCGAACCCGAAGGTTCATCACCGAATTAACCAAAGCCCTGTCCTGGGCCAACAAAATCCAGTCTCCTTTAACTCCTATCTCCCATAGATCACGCCTGAGATTATCCTCCCATCTACGTCTAGGTCTCCCCCGCGGTCTCTTGCCTTCAGGCTTCCCAACCAACACCCGGAGCACACCTCTTGTCCCATCCATGCGCGCTACATACCCAGCTCATCTCATTCTTTTCGACTTAATCACCCTGACAATACTGGGGGAGGAGTACAGATTTTTAAGCTCATCATTATGCAGTTTTCTCCATGTCCTATCGCCTTCTCTCCTAGGCCCAAATATCCTCAACACCCTGTTCTCAAACACCTGCAATCTATGGTCCTCCCTGAGAGAGAGACCATGTTTCGAACCCATACAAAACAACAGGCAAGATTATTGTTTTGTATACTTTAATTTTCAGGTTCTTAGAAATCAGACGGGAAGACAAAATATTTTGAACTGAGAAGTAGCGAGCATTTCCAGGGATTAGCATTAATATTATAAGGTGTTTACAATATACCGTTATTAAAAAGGCATACTGAGTATCAGACATCAGATATTCTGACATGGAGCAAATCTGATTAATCTGTATAAGATACAGATTATTAAATACGATTAATTTTTATGTTTATTCGTTAACAGTCGTTTCACTCGTCTATTAACCTATTTGGCAAACGGCGACATGACAATCGCAAATAATTTGACAGCTTCAAGTTGGGTGTCGAAGCTGTGGGCGACCAGCAATGTCCTCTTCCCGCACCTTGCCCGAACTGGCAGACCGACCCTGAGAAGTTCAGAGGCAGATTTCCCCTTGTCGCGCCCTAGTTTGCATTTACAGGCGAAGGCAGTGTAGAATTTGGTTGACGGACAGATGCAACGTGCTACGAATTCAAATGATTCTCACAAGGCTTACAGTTTTATCCCAATGGACATTATCACACACACTTCCACTCCATAAACCAACCAGCGAGGGAGATACGTTAATTACAAGGTAAATATTTAATTTTCTCATTTCCGAGATCAGAATTATTTTGCCCATCGGTTTTTATATAATTATGGGACGTGGTCTGTACCTTGAAGGAGCAACGTGAATTCAACGTGTTTTATGGAAAAGAAAATGATCTTGGAATGGACAAAATTCATTTCGAGCAACTCTGATACTTCTAACATTCTTCTATCAATCTTACGCCACTTAAATCAAGAAAGATGCAAAAAAGTGTAGGTTCATCTCGAAAAAAAAATCTCAAACATGGCCAACAGTTTTCGTAGGGAAAGCTCTTGAAAACCGACTATTCGGAATACGGAGACACATATGGGAATATAATATATAACTAGAACTGATGGAATAATATTTGTAACGAAGTAAAATAATACAGGCATGTGATGTTCTTGTCAAATGGCAGTCTTCGGGTTGTAATTATAAACAATAATGCCCTTGTGAACGCGGTAATAAACCTTTGGGATTCAGAAAAGGCAGTGAATTTCTTCAATCAAAGAACATTTTCAGGAAGTATCTGCTGCAAGTATTATAGTTTCATATCCACAAACTACAGGGATACCACCTGAACAGTATGACACAGAAAATACAAACCAAAACTGTTTCCGTGAAAACAGTCCAAGAATGTCTAATCGGAAACAAAAGCTAGAGCTAATCTTATAATCGTACTATATACTGCTAATTAATTAAGCAATTCGCAGTCGGTACTAATACCATTGACATGAAATCCTTATAGAAGCTCGTTAAGTGCATGTACCACACTTCGATTGGTTCCTTCGAGTACATCAGTAGCGATCACGTAGATATACTAGGATTATTCTCGACTGATTATTTGCATTCCGGATGTTATTAAGCGCCAAAGGCATGTGATGCAATATAATTCCCCTATGTCTGCAAACGCAGCCTTCACTTCGCTCAACCCCAAACAATACAAGAACAAAACTTAAGAGCACCTACGATCCGACAATGAATGTTACCTAACCGCCCGTCGTCCCAGAAGCCTCGCCTTTATGTCATATTAAACTCATTCAAGTGCAGCTTTATATAAGTGGTAATATGCATGTAATAGGATCTGTTTCCAGTACTGCCAATTCAAAATGCGTGTTTTTGTTACAAGGACAAGAGTCCAAATGCACTTGACTGTCAGCTGAGTACCTCTCTACAACCACTCATTCGAACTTTTACATTCCACAATTTAGCAGAGTTTGCAAACCTTTTAATAAAGACAGCTGAGTGGAACTGTCTACTTACAACCCTCCTTCTGACGACGGAAATAGGGTTGGACTCTGAAGTGCAGAAGAGAGGCCACAGAACGGAAGGGGTTGCTCGCAAAATAAATAATACGGCATATCGTGATATTTCACTATAAAGGAAGCTCTGTGTTACAGGGCTGTCCTATTTCATTCCAAGGGAACAAACAATGCTTCACTAAGTTCCGCCGTGGTGCACAGAAAAATGGTCGCGAAAACCAGAGTACGTAAACCGTATATAAGACTTTTTTTTTTACAATCTCCTTTTTCAAAACAGGCAACGGTATTAATCACAATCAAAGTACGGAACTAAAAATCTTATTAACTGTTTCCTAACCTCGCGACCTGTAGAGTGTGTAAAAGAGAAAAAAAATCATCTTGGACTTGTGAAATATTGAATCCCTTCGCACATTCTTTAAACAGATCCAGAACTGAGTACGCACATTTACGGAATGATTTGCTTCTACGAATTTTACATACATCAATGACCTTAATGATTATTCAATTCAATTCATTTAACTAAGTGTTTGCCAACAGCAAGAAGATAATAACAGGCAAACCTGATAATACATACAATAATAATGAAATAATAAAGAAAAATATTACAAAAAAGAGTTTAATTAAACTTATGCATGTACAATATTAAATATAATAGCCAAATAAATAAACATTATTTATTTAGTGTTCTGTCTGACGACATGTCCATATGAACAGGATCCTTCCATCCTTTTCTCGGACTGGGACCTGTTCATATACGTTCTTGGCAGATGATCCAGAAGTGGTTTGCCATTGCCTTCTTCTGTGTGTGAATGGAATAACTGTTGGGATGCCACGGAGAAACCGGGGAAGCCCCCGGAGGAAAACTCCGCGTTGCCTAGACCACGGCCTTGCCCAACACAAGTTATAAATTCGGGCACCGCCGGGAATCGAACCCGAGACCCCAGGATTACAAGGCCAGCGTTCTAAACGCTAGACCACCGTAAGCGACAAACAAACATAACAATCATAAAAATAACACAATAATAACTGATAAGCAGAACTTTGGTCAAAGGGGAGAAGCAGACCCTTATACAGTGGTTATTATAAGTACCACCTGTTCTAACAATCATCAAATGAAAACAAATGCTAATATGGATTTTGTATGTTTACCAAAGCTATTATATCCCTGCACATCAGTGCCAAATTGATCTTTGTAATGAAATGTGGCGTTCCTTTGATGGTATTTCAATGCGATTAAGTTTAAGAAACTCGCGAAAGAAGACCGGGGATTTTCCTGGTATTATATGAAAGAAACAAGAACAAATAAACATGAACTGGAACTGTTTCATATTCTCCGCATATGATTTCATAAAACATACGTTTTAAAACATAAAGACAGGGTTTACTAATATTCGCTTCGAGGGGTGGGCGAATGAAGAGAACACAAAAGCATGACAACAACAATTTCATCATGGCCACGGCATTAGCGACCAGAGAGGCTTTCGTTTTAAGCCAGCGAGCTTCAAGCAACATCGTCCTTGTTGCTGGGCAACAGCGAAGCAAACCGGTACAGCGGAACGTCGGGCAGTGAACGCTGCCTGTTGTGCTCCACACACCTTGGAAAAGACGAACTTCAGACACACAATCGACGTTCTTCTATGTTCATTAATACACCAAAATCAACTCCTCCTCAACTTTCGAATTAGGGTTAATCGTGTAAGATCTGAGGTTTTCACAGAGGTGAGTATGAAGATTTCTACCCTGATGACGGAGACAATATGACCTCAGAAACGTTGGTAAACATCGACCAGACTACACAGCGCAAGAACCCAGAAGACAGAAATCTTCATACTCTGATGACGGTGGCAGTATGACCTCAGAAACGTTGGTAAACATCGACCAGACTACACAGCGCAAGAACCCAGAAGACAGAAATCTTCATACTCTGATGACGGTGGCAGTATGACCTCTGAAACGTTGGTAAACATCGACCAGACTACACAGCGCAAGAACCCAGAAGACAGAAATCTTCGGGGTTAATCGTGTTGGGCAAATAGTCAACTTAAGGACGTAGACACGAACCTAGATCCTACCGAATACGAAACACTTGCACAGACCACCCAACCCTCACGTACAACCGTCGATTATGTGTATATTTTCTCTTTCTTGTTTAATTTTAACATAAAATTACACGTGAGACAATATCGTTCTAAAAGCTAGTTAAGTTTCAAGATTTAAAACAACTGAGAACACTCAGGTAAAAACCTATTATCTCATCATTTTAAATTACAACAGTATATGGTAATTAAACATTTACTGATGCAAACTGAAGTTAAAAGTGACAGGAGGAAGGTAAGGTCGACCGCATTTCAATAGTTTATTCAAGAGCTAAATTGTTGAAAATCGTAGGTACACAACCTACAACGGTCTGCAATCTGGCGTATGAATAACAGAGAATATTATAACAGGCCGCAGTTTAAAAACAATATTTGATTTCCTTCAAATCAAACATTTTATTACAGATTTAACTTTGCAATAAAAATGTATTTTTCAGACTTCTAAATAGATTTTAGAGCTACAAATGGTTTTAAAACGGCTTGTGGCAAACAGCTGTTGAAGTCACGTTATACTATAATGAACAGATGTCGACATTACAGTCGTTAATAATTATAGTAAAAATGAGTTAAACGAAGGTAAACAAAATATCACTGATTCACACATAGGTTCTGGTACGAATTAAGGACGCTTATAAACTCATCTACAGTTCCAAGTTATTTATTATTTATTTACTAAAGACGGCAGAAACGTCTGATCTTCCACAGTGGTACTAAACACAACACACTGCAAAACAGCATCCAAAACTCGCTGTATCACACTCAAAATTTTAAACTACCTGACAAAATGTTTCAAATTACACCTGTAAAAATCCCTTGTCCATCACGTAAACTTTTACTTTAGAGAACAAGCCCTTGATTTTAATATTATCCTCTGATCTACGAGTATTATCCTAAGCAATCTCCTCCTGTCGAGTTTTCCGTCTAAAATCTGCATTCTGATCTCCAGTATGTGTGCTACATACCCGGCCCAACAACAACATTTTGTGACACGTACAAATTATGCAAATCCTGTTTTTCTAATTTCCTCCATCCTTAACTTCAGTTTTCAGAAAATGCATAGGCTTTAATAGGCGTTCAGTTCATGTCATATACCCCCCCCCCCCCCCCCCCCCGCGGTGATTTGGATCAAAGAATGATCTGCTCTTAACAGTTTATTCTGCCATTATCTCTTGAACTTAATTACATTGCCCTCTGCATCGATCATTTAATTGCTAAAAACAAAGCATAGATTTCGTATGACGTGAAGTGATGTGATCGTTTCTTTGTTCACAAATAAAGAAGGTTTATTATAGTCATAATTCCTGTTTCTTCAGATCGCTGACTTCCGTCTGGCGGCAAACCTCGTTACGTACACACCCGTGACGTATTTATAAAAGCGGGATGGAAATTCTTACGCGTGGTATACATCTATATTCAGCCATCGTGGAACGGCATTCTGTAAAACGGGACTTGTTTTTATGGAAACACGAGCTCTATACGCTTAAGAGACGACACGGAAGTCCACATGACGGCGACCAGGTGCGTTCAGGCATACAGGATACATTTCTAAACACGAGGGATGTGCGAAATGAGTCAATAAATAGTTTCCTCGTCACAGTGTTTAATCAGAATGCAACTGGAATTGAAACACAGACGTAGGGCATATCCAACTGATTCTCTACGCAGAACCAGCGCTAGTCGTCACACAGAGCTGGCAATCTGGAACTGGAGCATTTGTTTCGGAATTTTAGCCAGCATTGACTTGTAAGATTTCATGTTCTCTCGGCTGCGAGTAAAAATGGCTGCCTTCTAGGTTGTTGGACCGTGTAATCCTGTAGAAGTCTACTGGCGTTACAAAGGTGTTTGCTGCGTCCATCATCAGAGAGATTAGAAATAAGCCGGAACATAGCCATCTTCATACTCGCCGCCCTGAGAACCTGGAATCTCTCTTATTGGCTGAAAAACTGAATAAAAATCTAGTGTGATATAATACATTATAGGATTTGAGGATTTCACAGCTGTGAGTATGAAGATTTCTGTCTTCTGGGTTGTTGCGCTGTGTAGTCTGGTCGATGTTAACCAACGTTTCAGAGGTCATACTGCCTCCGTCATCAGAGTATGAAGATTTCTGTCTTCTGGGTTGTTGCGCTGTGTAGTCTGGTCGATGTTAACCAACGTTTCAGAGGTCATACTGTGATGAATCGCCCTGATGACGGAGGCGGTATGACCTCTGAAACGTTGGTTAACATCGACCAGACTACACAGCGCAACAACCCAGAAGACGGAAATCTTCATACTCTGATGACGGAGGCGGTATGACCTCTGAAACGTTGGTTAACATCGACCAGATTACACAGCGCAACAACCCAGAAGACAGAAATCTTCATACTCTGATAACGGAGGCAGTATGACCTCCGAAACGTTGGTAAATATCTACCAGACTACACAGCGCAACAACCCAGAAGACGGAAATCTTCATACTCTGATGACGGAGGCGGTATGACCTCTGAAACGTTGGTAAACATCGACCAGACTACACAACGCAACAACCCAGAAGACAGAAATCTTCATACTCATCGCCCTGATGGCGGAGGCAGTATGACCTCCGAAACGTTGGTAAATATCTACCAGACTACACAGCCCAACAACCCAGAAGACGGAAATCTTCATACTCTGATGACGGAGGCAGTATGACCTCTGAAACGTTGGTTAACATCGACCAGACTACACAGCGCAACAACCCAGAAGACAGAAATCTTCATACTCATCGCCCTGATGACGGAGGCAGTATGACCTCTGAAACGTTGGTTAACATCGACCAGACTACACAGCGCAACAACCCAGAAGACAGAAATCTTCATATAATACATTGTTTGGACATTTGGATAACCCTGCAAATCATAAAGCAGAACCATACACGTGCAAGCCACTGTACGAATGATTGGTAATTTAATAACGTGTAACTTTAATGAAGGTATTCTTTCATTTTTAAACACATGAATGTGAGTTTCAGTAGGATGCACAAAAAAGGAAGCGCCTCTGTGGACAGACAGAATTATTTAAAAAAAACTGTGGGCGTACAAAAGCTTGGAGATGAGGCCCCGAGAGGCGCCTATTTGTTACTCCGCCCTACCTGTACACCCTCCCCCCCCACCCCGCGCGCCAATTTCCTGTCTGCTTCAGTGTCTAACCACACTGTCCAATCTCAAGCTGCAGACAAACATTTCACAGAATTCATCAAATGTGATAAACGCGCGACCTCATCGACGGAAATAATTAAATTCAATCCATTTCTTTATTATTAGTAATACTATAGGCACACATGAGATCTCAGCTTCTCAAGGTGGTGAGTGATTTTGGACGTCTGGTGTCACAACCCAGAAAACTGAAGTCTAAATCCTAAATTCAGTATTGCATAAACGATGTCAATGATTTTTATGCAATGATGATGCGAGTAACTGGTATAATTGTTATGTCAGTCACTAAACGCACTGCAAACGGCGCGGCTGAGAGTATGACGATTCTGTTTCACATTCGAGACAGGATCTAGCTCGAATCTCGGACTGGAATCATGCTATCCTCTCTTCTTCTTCTTCTTCTTCTGTTTCTCGACCGTTACTTCGGTCTTCCGGTGCCTAATAATTTCTTCCATTCTTCTCTATTTTCCCATCCTTCCGGAGGTAGTCTCCACTCTATCATGCTTCTTGTAATTCTGTCGTTCCATCCTGGTCTCGGTCTTCCTCTCTTCCTTCTCTCTTTTGGTTGCCATTTCATAGTCTTCTTTGGTAACCTTTCCTCCTCCATCCTTTGCAGCGTCCGTACCAAATCAGTTGTCTTTTCTCTATCTCTTCAATTATATCTCGGTCCATCCTCATGATTTCTCTAATCCTTTCGTTTCTCACTCTCTCTCTCTCTCTCTCCTCTCTGTGGTACGTAATATTTTTCATCATCCAAATCATCAGACAAATGACCTGTTATCATTAACATACCATTCCGCCCTATATTATATACCAATCGATTAATCGATCATTCAAAAAACTCCACTCTGCAACTACAATTTCTGATACACCCTGCTTTACCAGGTCTGTATTTTTGTTCCTAGGGCGGTGCCAGGTTTTCGTTAGGCGCGGCTCAGTGGGTTAGGCAGTTCACTTCAAACACTGCCCACCTCTGAGACAACAAGAGAATGTCTCCGGCTGGAATGAAGTCCAAAAGAAGAAAAAGGAACACCCTCGGCAGCATCGACATGGCTTTGTTTCTGCCCCGGCACCGTGACCAAGGCCACCTCGAGCCGCGGTAAGCCTGCTCGTACCGGACCACTGAAGCCCCACCGGATGCCAGTTGTTATTCTCACCCCCACGAACACCAGTAATTACACGGCAGAAACCACTCACCATAACATCACATTCACTGACTGCCATACGCGTGAATTTACTGAGCTACAAGTGCACTATAAATGGGATTAACAAAAATTTTCTCAGTTTTAACCAATACTTACGTCAGTACCTTACCGGAAGGGAAAGACCTCATGTCGTAAAAAGCTTTTAATACAGATTATATACTGTAAATACCTTAAATTCAAGCTAAACAACAACAAAACCTGCACAATAATTTTGATGAACAACATCTGTCAAACATAAACGATTTAGAAGCCACAGTAAGATTATGTTAATCAACTATGTTAACACGTTTAAGCTCTACGATATCTGGGATAAAAGAAAAAGAAGTGTGACAAACAGGCTTATATTACCCTAATTACAGTCTTGACCAGGAAGATTAACAATAGTGCAGGCCAGAAAGAACAATGAACCAGTGTTAGGACACTTACGATAATCTACCTCTTTCCTTCTTCGTCCATTAACTGGTACTAAGTTATTATTTTTTATTATTTAGTGTTCTGTCTGACGACAGGTCCATATGAACAGGATCCTTCCATCCTTTTCTCGGACTGGGACCTGTTCATATACGTTCTTGGCAGATGATCCAGAAGTGGTTTGCCATTGCCTTCTTCTGTGTGTGAATGGAGTAATTGTTGGGATGCCACGGAGAAACCGGGGAAGCCCCCGGAGGAAAACTCAGTGTTGCCTAGACCACGGCCTTGCCCAACACAAGTTATAAATTCGGGCACCGCCGGGAATCGAATCCGAGACCCCAGGATTACAATACCAGCGTTCTAACCGCTAGACCACGGTATAAACGTATAATGCAGAATACATTTTAAAAAAACTCAGAATGAAATACTAACTACAAAATATAAACCTGTACTGGGAGCTCATTATACATAATTATATCAGTATATACAAATCTAAATTATTAATTTCAGATCACTTCTCGATTAGATATCCCATCAGTTGAAACGGAAATAATTAATATGAAGCCTATCACTTGTTACTGTTTCGTTGCATGGTGTATGTGGTTTAACATTTATCGATTAATGAAAGGTGATAAATCGATTGAACAGATTGACCTACTGACAGCCATATCGAAGATACGAAATGAGTCATTTAACTGTAAAAATTACGTAGCAGAACGACCCGTAGATACAACACCGCTTCTAGCTCATATTCAACCTTACAGTTGGACTCTCTGCAATGGAAATCCATACCAAAAATTTTAAGTTTATTGCCACCCTACGCAAATTTAATATAAATACAGGTCAAATATTAATTTCAAAATTCATAAATGTTGTTGAAAAATAATTTTATGTGCCATTAGATACGCGTGACAGCTATAAATAAAGTCGAAACTTCTTTTTAAATTAATAAACTAAAATCAAGACACGTCAGTGTTCCTATCCTGGGTTCTGACGCCGCGTGGACTCACAGGCACATACCAGCATTTCGAAGAAACACGGTATCTCCAGCCCCGAAGATAAGAAGAGTATGGGTCTCCGAAACGCTGGTATGTGCCTGTGAGTCCACATGACGTCACAACCCGGAAAAGAACCTTGACATCTTCTCGTCGTGAGAATCTCAAATCTCGTAAAGCTAAAACAACACGAAAGAGTTAAAAACACGTAACAGAAGGCAACATCCATTTCAATAGAGTAAAAAATAAACAAAAGGCCAAGATGGCAAGAAATTAACAGAGCCGAAGAATGATGTGCCACCAGAAGACGAAGAAGACGATGGAGAATTTTATGGACAGTGTAGACAAATCCTTAGATTTCAATTCTGTCACAATCACATAGTTCGGAAGTTGCTGTTAAACGTCAAAACTACACGAATTTACGCTACTGATTCCTCGGTTGATTTAAGAAGGCACAATCCATTTATGGTTACAGGATTTACTTCATAATCGACATATTCACTAGTCACAAAATCTGTGGCTTCGTGTTGTTTGTCCTTCTCACGTCTTCAGATAAGAATCGGATACTTGGGCCCCACTTAAGAGAAAATAGTTTCGGCAGAGTGAGCAGAAACTATTAGGTACAGTATACAGCTTTGTGATTGTTAACAGATGTTCTGACTGGCCACAAGCTACGTGCTTATAATTAGTTTCTGAAATCTGTTCCCTTTCTAAGAAATAAGGAAGAAAATGCATTTATAAGCCAGTGTGTGCCTAAGCTTCTTAAACAATGAGAGAATAAAATAATAGAAATATTACTTCAAATCCATAATCAAGACAATGGATTTTAATGCGAAACACATAATAATAACAATTTCGTCTTCCTGTAATCTTCTTTATCAAGTCTTCGTACTTCAGTCCGTGGAAAAGAGATGAACACCTCTCAGAAGAATACGAATTATAAGTGACCGCCGGTCTGAAGGTCCTATCATGATTTACAACCAATTTAGTACAGAAACAAAGTATCCAATTTATGTGTAGCAGAGGGAATTTAATTTCCTCTCCAATTTTCTTTTCCATTTCCGTTTTCTCAATTACAATTTCAAGACGAGAAACAACTGACATTTCACAGTAGAACGGGAAAATAAAAAGACTGCCAACCACGCACCATAATCACCGGTACAGAATGAAGACACATTAAGTTCAGGTAGAGAATTGGCATCTCTCATTAAGGTAAGAAGAACAGAGTGTTGCCATTTTCCCAGTCACGGGACATCTAATCGACAAACTGTACAGTACAAATAGTTCCCTGAGAAAAAAGGTAACATGCTTTATACAAGGCGCGTCCCAAAAGTAAGTTTCCCACTCGTCCCACAGCTAGCAAACCTTATATTGCGCGAAGCGACTGTGCGTACGTGATAGAGCAATGACGTAGCATGGCGCATGCACTAACGGCACCTCCCGCGTTCTCACATTAGCATCGTTGCAGCTGTTGAAGATGGAGGTTCTTATTCCAGCTCCCGCCGACTGTGAAGTGCGGTCAGTGATAACGCTAGGCCGCACACGGCTCGACGGACAGCAAGTCTCCTGCAGGAGTTCAGCTGGGAGGTGTTTAATCATCCACCCTACAGCCCGGACCTCGCTCCCAGTGATTTCCATCTTTTCCTACACCTCAAGAAATTCCTGTCCGGTCAGCGTCAGCGTTTTGAGAATGACAGAGAGGCGGAGATGGTTGTCACACAGTGGTTCCAATCCCAGGCGGCAGACTTCTACGACACAGGTATTCAAAAGTTGGTCCCACGGTATGACAAATGTCTCAATTCCGGTGGCGAATATGTTGAAAAATAGCTGGACACTTGCTGTATCTGTTGCAATAAATATTTCCATGAAATTGTGCTTTGTTTCTGTAAACGGCCCCAGGGAAACTTACTTTGAGGACCCGCCTCGTATCATATTAAGGGTACATTCAGCAAACGTTAAGGCCAAGTTCGAGGAAATCAGGGTTCTTGACAAATCTGAGTACATTTGTCGTTTTGGTTGTTACTTGCAGGAAAATTCGGTGTTATGACTTTACCAAACACATAAAATTCACGCCATAAACATAAAATTACATAACACTACCACACAGAACGTATTGTTTCAAAATTAGTAACTTAGCCGCATCTGAATTTATCGTAGTATCGATATTATAGCGTTCGGTAACTTGTGTCTCAATTTGTGATATCGGAGTTTCTTAATTGTTTTGCACGTCGAATACCGAAGTCTTTCCAAGATGTATGTCAGCTGATTTGATTTCAATATAAATTACTTGTATGAAATTGTATTCCTTCTAGTACGTCGACTTCTTCTCATGTGCGTACCAAATCTCTTCACGATTAATAGGAAACTTACAAAGATAAATTCCAGTTTCAGGATAAAGTTGCGTCGAATAGACAGACATGAAATAAGATTAAATTTGACACCTTTTGGTGCATTTCAAAGCGCAAATGTACACTTTCCGGAGATGCCACGAACACGTGTGGAGCAACCGTGATCATTTCCAGCATCCGCTGCAATCAGTGTTAAGTTGCGTTTGTAATGTGTTCAGGGTACAGATTCTTTGTTCCACCAACAGTCCAAATCAACACGGGCAGCTTGTCGGGATGAGCGTACATTTCTGCCTGAGAGCTTTACAGATCAGCAGGACACTCGAAAATAATCTCACTACACAACCTAAAGGCGTAGAAGTAACACGCAGCCGAACAGGTATGACCTCTTCACCCTGATTCATACGCATTTCGTTCAAACAACTTAGAAATCAATCTTATCACGGCAGATGCTTGGATGATGCACGAGGAAAAAGCTTCGTTACATAAACCAAGGAGTACGCAAGATCTGGTTCGCCCACTTAAGAGACGAATGACTAACAAATTTAACCTCGGAACAGAACTTTGGCCCAGACCTTGAGAGGAAGAAGACGGAGAATGACGGCGAAGCAAACCAAACAACTTCTGAGGACAGTGGGCCCACAGCGGCTCGTCTATCGATTTACCCTCCCACCTGTTAAAAACCAATCTTCGTATTCTCCCGAGGCACATCCTACGAATGTGGTGTTCAAGAAACGCCTGGATAATTTTGGTTTCAATCTCTAATGGAACGAGATAACTTAAAAGAATTATATCTAACTTCAAAAGGAAAATAATAATAGAATTGATTCCAAAGAAGCAGAATGTAAATACAGACTGAACACAACCGGAGGTGGACTTTTTATGAAGGTTATAAACCACAAGTTTCCATGAAAATTTGTCAAGTAATTAATAAAATGGCTTACTGGTTAGTCAATTAGTTTGTTGGTTGATGAGTTAATTGGTAGGTTATTTGATTCATTAGTTAGGCAATTAATACGTTCGATAATTAGACAGTTGTGTGGTTGATTAATAAGGTAATAACTTAGTAAAAGCAATTTCAACAAATGGATAAAAAATAATTTTTGACACAGTTTGAAGTTCAGGGGCTGTTGAAAATTGTTTGTAACCATGCCGATTAAAATGGTAAATAAGTACGAGCACTGCAGTGTAACATCCGGTCTGCGCTGACTCTTGATCAATGAACAGCACTGTGCATCAATGAAGAAGTATAAGCACATGACAGACATATATACACAACGGTCTGCATCATAAACACTCCCATCCGGCAATTG
This sequence comes from Zootermopsis nevadensis, assembly GCF_977971745.1. Taxonomy (NCBI): domain Eukaryota; kingdom Metazoa; phylum Arthropoda; class Insecta; order Blattodea; family Termopsidae; genus Zootermopsis; species Zootermopsis nevadensis. The sequence goes on from NW_028259143.1 coordinate 5,604,431, forward strand.
TGAAACACGCCATCCCACAGGATACATATCTATCTGTTCCCGTCTGTGAGACTTTCCTTTCACGTGTATTACCAGGGGTGTCAATCGATATCGACAATCCTGCACCAAACGATAATGTCTATATCTGTGCTATAAACGCACATCAATATTAAGTGAATTTATCTCCTTAGTTTACCCAAATAAAATCCTACAAATTTCATTCTGCATTTCCCTATGCATTTCGTCGTAGTTTTGGTCACGCCGATAATATAACTCTGTTAAATTATGAACGACGCTAATTTACAATTATTCGCCAACATCAACTTTGTATAACAAATTACCTCGTGTTTCCGTGTTCGTGTTTCAAAATCTTCAGGCCTCCTTAAGAAATTCATAGATGCAAATCCTACGAATTTATAATTAAAAACAATTTATAAAGTCCCTCATTATACAATTTCCTCCATCTCTGGGTACTGTCTGGTCTGTTCTCAAACGCCCTCAATCTCTTTCTACCCAGACGATGAGAAACAAAGTTATTACGTATGGTAATGCAACATCAACAATTTTCTTCGACGAAAACCATAAGAACTCGGCCTAGTTAACCGGCCCGAATCTAATTAACACGGTCAGACTTTACATGAAGCCACAAACTCTGTTAATATTTCCACGAAACTTGCAACTGGACAATGGAGCTGGTGAATATGATACTTGTCTGTCCGCTTGCTAATCTACTTGTTCCTATCTGAACACACACTTGCTACTTCATATCAACTTTTTGCCATAGATGGTGTTTACTACTGTAATCACATAACTCCCAATTAAGTAAATTATTAAAGAAAGTTTTCTGCTGTATAACCTCTAGAAACAAAATACATTTTCTTTCAATTACAAAATACGTACATTTTCGATACAAATGAGATGGTAATACAATTGTGGTATGCTTAACTTTCTTAAGTCGACTATATACACGTTTGAGTTACTTAAGTCGACTACACAAAGAAAGTCGAAGAAAACTTTATTTAGCTTCAAGTACGGCCTCTTTTGCTTTCAAGGTACGAAAGATCCGCTGCCTTCTAAGTTCGTGGCTTCTTGTATTTGCTTCCTGTAATCTTTCACAACCTCAAAAACACGCCAAACAAAGTTGCTAAGAGTCTACACAACATCAAAACGCAGGTTTGGCGTGCACGGAACGGCTGCATTTTTCAAGCCCTGCGTACACACAGATTTGAATTCCAATTTTATTAAACACAAATATTTATAATTTCCTTCACTTAGTTTCACAAATCATTCTTATGATTATGTTCCTACGTCAGCGTAATAAACAACAAAATCGGAAGATTTCTGTCTTCTGGGTTGTTGCGCTGTTTAGTCTGGTCGATGTTTACCAACGTTTCGGAGGTCATACTGCCTCCGTCATCAGAGTCTGAAGATTTCTGTCTTCTGGGTTGTTGCGCTGTGTAGTCTGGTCGATGTTAACCTACGCTTCAGAGGTCATACTGCCTCCGTCATCAGGGTGACAACCCAGAAGACAGAAATCTTCATACTCACCTCTGTGAAAACCTCAAATCTTACACAACAACAAAGTCGCTGTTACACGAACACTGAACACGTGACCAATGTTCATCTACGTAATAACAGTTTTTTACGTGTAAATCAATCGGTCATATAATCACTATAAGAAACCTGTCATCCATCTAACAAATCGGAATCCGAAACAGCGCAAAGCTGTTCAACAGTCTGCAAACAGCTTCCACCCTTAAGGTTACTAGGTCGCTCCTGACTCGACCTTCCGGTATGCAACGGACACATCAGTTCATGCACCACACACAAAGAACCATCGGGGCTGAATACAAATTTTTAACAAGAATGCGGCATGTCACAGGGCTTCCTTGGTAACAGCCACATGGCAACTAAGACACGGCAGCTGGTGGCTTAGCCGGACCCTCTTCATCCACTGAAGAATCCCTGGAGTGAAGAAGTTTTACCACACCCAATGCCACGGGTCCCTTTGGCCCTTCCAATACACGGTTTATACCACTATGAAGACGAGTTTCTGGGCCGCGTTTTAAATAAATAATCAATTAGGACCGTGGAGGAAAGTGATTTTGAGAAAATTATAGTGGCTCAGGTGGTCAAAAGGTTTTCCGCTGTTTACGGAAGCTGTAGCTGCATTATCGTGTTCACAAGAGCCCACCACATGAATCTAGAGAGTGGAATCCAGGCCACACCCCGCATATATTTATTTTAAAACCATTTTAATCCATTCCTCTCACTTTTGATTATATCCGCCAAGTCTTCATTTCATGTCATTAAGAAATTATGGAAATGCATATCTGGGGTCCAAAGAACATGAGCCTAACTATGTGGCAGCCAAAACCAAATGATCGGAGTCAGTTACTTTCTCCTCCTATCCTCACAATTCATCTCAACAAGATTAATTTTAATATTATCCTCCGATCTCCTCTTCTTTATCAGTTACACTTTTCAGATTCCTTTTCTCTGCATTTCTCGGCATTTGATACAGCATCCGTTTTCCTAGTTCGCACATCCCACTGCCGACTTGGATTTTTTTTAAATGATTACCTTAAGTTTCAAACACATTTCAATATCCATCACACAAAAATTACTCCAGTGAAACTATTCTACGCCACATCGTACCACACAGGTCTAAAGAAACCTAAGATATTACACGTAAATTATTCTTCTTTCCCTTATTACGTAACATTTTCCCATCTAGCGACGTTACTCAGAGATATTTACGTCAGAGTGATCCTCTCCTACTCTCTGTAACAGCAAACACGCATCAAAGGAAACCACCCCAAACCAAATTCACTTTTATCTAATACAGATATTGCCTCTTTTCTGGTTTTCCTACGTTCGGTCAGTGAGAATATCTGGTGGATATGAACAATATTTTAGCCAAAGAAACTTCTCATGGGTGACTTCGCCTCACATTCACATACGAACTGACCCCCCAATAAAGTCCTCAAGTAAAAACTAATTTCGCAGGTCTTTTTTCCACAAAATTAATTATTAATAACATAGCTTAGATCCACGGTTCCAGTTATTTACCTGTCTGGAGTGTACTCCATTTCAAGTAACCAGCTCATTACCAAAGGTTGGTTCAAAACCTTTGTATCAGCAGTTCGCGTCCAATCCGTAGATAATTTCCTTACACAAAAGTTATTATCTGAACTTACCAATATTATTTTGTGGTAAGTGGTCTTCTGGACTGTGAAGCCGTGAAGCCTTGGAGGCAGTTACAAACGTTTCTAAGGAACGTATTTCTTACAAATTCCGTGTCAGGAGTAACGTAATCGAAACTTTGGTAATCGAATACAAGATTCTACAACTCAAAAATCGAAATCCTAATTGCTGTGAGAATCTTAAATCTAAGATTATTTATTCTTAGCCCAGTTTGCTGCCTACAGTCAAAACTATCAATCGTAAAAATAACTCTGCAAGCGAAATAGAAACATCTCATGAAGATCTATAATTTCTTTTTTTGAAACAATTTTCTGTCGTGTCATTATTAAAGAAATATAACGAAACCTACCTTCTAATTGTGCGGTGTTTTATATCTGCAGTGTGACTGGCTTTAATTATTTAATGGAAGAACTAGGTCAGGGAGGCAAGGAACACTGTTAAAAATGTAACTGAGGACAGGAAACGTTTTCGTTCTTGTGATTATGTTATTCCGGTACGTAATATTAGTGGGAGGTGAAAATGTCCTATTCTTTCTTCCAGACACAAGCAAAATATCAGCTGAGTTAAGAGTAAGTTATATTCTTAAGAAATAATCTTCTGTCATTGGTGTGTCGTTACCATGTATTTGCAAAGCTATACACTTACGATAATCAGTATTGTTTATTTTACGCGTGTGTTCCAAACAGTTCATAGGACTATTTTGTGGCTCGCATTAGTGTTCTTCCGACATGAACCAACACAATCCACGAAGCATGTGGGTTTTTTTAGATCCTGTTTAAAGTGAGAGTGAATAGATATAAGATCACCCACGATTCCATCACAACACGAAATTGATAGAGCCAGCTATAGACTAAATACGGTCTGTAGATATACAATTAAAATTCTAGCCGGTGTTGTAATTTATCTCAATTAAGCAAACCATTATAAAATCGCCCACGTTCACTGCTGATTTACTACGCTTGCGTCAGATTTAGCCCTAGTCATCAATAGAAGGTCACGGAGACCTCTTCTGGAAGAGACCCCCTGAGTCTGCGATTTTCTTTTCCAGAAGCATCCAGAGAAGAAATTTAAATCAGTCTTCAGCAAACGAAACATACAATTTCATAGCTGATATCGATAACTGCGAAGCATGAACAATATATGGCCCGCGTGCCCAAGAACCATGACATGAAGATGTATGGTGGAGTAGGTAAATATCCGCTAAATCTTAACCTGGAAGTAAGTGATCTGCTTCACGCTCCAGTCGCTTTTCCCCGTGGCAACTGGATAGGCGGCTGGGTGGACTCCTTATCAGGCCAGGACATGATAGCGAAGAGGAAAGTGTCTGCCACTTTCGCGAATATAACCCCGGTTGTCATCTCTTTACTGATTGAGATACTTAAATATTAGGCCTCCTTACTAATTTATTTCATTCTCAGTTTCATTTTGATGGTCCCATATATTATTCATTGCATGTGTAATCATTTCAAGTCGTGAATACACAATTATAAGAAACTAATTGGCTTAAATTTTTTTATAAAACTCCCAAGGGCCGCGGGGGGGGGGGCAAGATATTTTATCTTCAGAAGTTAGTATCCATGGGATCTTTCTTCTTGTTCTGGTCAGTGAATTTGTTACACACCTAGTGTCTAGAGAATGTTTCACAATTGGAAATTCAGATGAACCACACTTTATACCTACGGTTAATATGCAAAGTAAATGGTAACCGAGAAGAGATGCCTCCATTTCAAAGAACATAATCAATGCAAGTCCAAGACGAATGGCTGTGGTACTACGGCAACTGTGGCCTCTAAGTCAGGGGAAATTAATGACCAACGAAACCATGTTTTCTCACACCCATTCATCTGCAATTCACATTAATTAAACTCAGTGCAGTTAGCACAGAATCTATGTTCAAGTAGTTATGTGGTTTCTGCTATTCCGATTGGGAAACAATGCTAAGAGCAGTCGAACTCCGGCAGTCGAAGGGTGTGTGGCTCTCGATGGAACCTGTGAGCATTCCAGTGCTTTTATATTTCGAACAAGGAGCAACTAGTTTCTGTTTGCAAGCAGCTTTTCTATTGAAATGTGAATGTCTATGTATCAAAACCATTCACAATACTAAACTAAATTATCAGAATACAAAAAAGTAAAAATATTTCTTTAGACTTTATCGACATTTTGTATCACAAATACAAATAATTATTTCTCCACCAGAAGCAGCCTTTGGATATACAAGAAATTAATTCATGATTAAATATATAGGAACTCGATGGTAATATTTTTTGCTTGACTGATGGAAAAAATAAAAAACATCTCTTTTCATCGACAAGCTGGTGAAGGCGATAAAATGCAAAGTGTACAGCAATAATTCGACTGGAAACGTTACATCACTGACCCACTTTCCTTACACACCATCATCAAAATGAGACATTATACTCACGCCATCATCCACCACCTGCACAGGCGTATAATGATTATCATTCGCGTTTCGTAATCGAGAAGCGTATTGTTACAGATGACCCCGGTTAGAACACCGACAATTCCCTTATTTTTTCCGACAAATCACGTGGGCAATTATTTACGTATTTTCATTAACAGTGAACGATGACCAACACTGAGTAGGGGGGAATCGGCAAGTTACCATAGTTACCTTAGTTACCGTTGTTGCCTGGGGAATCCCCAGTCACCCAGACAACTCTGACGTCAGCATCCGCTGACTACAAAGTTATGAAAATCGTTCCAGCGAACAGCCGAAGTCTCTGTACTACCAACCGAACGAACATTCATTGCATCCTGCAATACAAATGGATGCCATTCCTGCAGTAGAAATCTGAGGGGGTGTTTTGTGACTGACACACGACACCCGAAGCAGCAGCTGACGCCCCCTGCTACAGCAGGCCCACCCCTCAGGCTCCAGGGGCTGTTGTGTACGTCGGCAAAGGTCTTCTTCACACGTAACCGACTAAACACGTCATCAAAAAGACAGCTGATGTAACAGTGGAGGAAATGAGCGGAGCGGCAGATTACGGGTGAAAAGATGGGTGAGCCCTACCCAGACCAATCCTACAGACACATGACGCAACTGGGTGCAACTTGTGCGTAGTGAACAAAATGTGATCACCCGAACACCTTCATGATTCATGTTGACTGTGAAGTTTCAGGCACCAGGAATTTGTCTTCCTTCCCTCCATTCGCCCGTTTAGAAATTATTTTTTGTTTATTTCAATTTTCTCTTTCTGTCAGTCGTTATCATTGTTTGTTGATTTCTTAACTTCTTTGTTTCTTCTATTCATTTTTCATTTCTTTCAGTCATGTATTTTATTCGTTTAATTGTCCCCTCTTGCGTGCTTTTACGTTTTCAAGCCAGCCACTTTCCGGGAATTTTAACTCTGTTCCAACTCTTAACGCAGGACGTACAAAGGCAGTAAGCGAACTAATGTTAAAATGAATGACCAATATCCGCTCATTTACATGCGGATTATGCCAGCTTCTTTTCGTGGCCATTTTATCCTTATTCAAAACTTTCTCATCCAACAACAAATGGATTTTCGCATATTTTACTGTATCTCGACGGACAAATCGGTGAACAGTTATGATACAACGTTTCTAAACAAAGCATACAGTCCTGGAAGTAGGCTTAGCTTTCACTAATTCTGACCCTAGAGGGAAATCACTTTCTATATAACCTGTCCGCATCCGTGCCCCTAATATCGAGGGCCCCCTCTCACACACACAAACGCACTTCCGTTCTAGCGGTTGGACACTTCTAGAGCACTCCGATGCCGATTAGTTCTTACACTGTGCAGAAGTCGTCTGGTCCACTGTACATGACAACCCGCGAGGTAGACCGATGAGGGCCAACTTCGTACCAGTACTAGTATTACTCTCTGAGATTCAATTTCTGTTTTGGCCCCTAATATATTTTGATATTAAATAAGCGTCTGAAAAAAAGCCTCCGAGCTTCAGACAACTCTACTTCCTTCATCATAATAACCGCTCATTCTCGTGTATTATGAAGGTGAGGTAGGCTTAGGGTATAACTGATCGATTTTCACGATACAATATATGAGCGTCATCTTCCTATCATCCCTATTTGGACCTAACAGAGATGAAGTATCAGAAACCTGGAGCTTCATAATCCACTCTTCACTACATATTATTACGATAACTGAATTAAAGAATATGAAATGGGGCCATGTGACATGCATGGGACACAGAAATGTGTACAAAATTTGGCCCAAAAACCCGTAGCGAATAGTAATACTTGGAAAACCTAGGCATAGATGAAAGGATGATGTTAAAACGGATCCTTAGGAAATACGATGCGAAAATGTTAACTCGATCCATCAAATTCGGTTTTCGCAAAGATGGCGGGTTTTACAGACACGATAATGAACATTCAGCAGTCACAGACCTTAACCGATTAATCATAAAATATTTATGATAACGGATGGCTAGTCACGAGGCGCAAAAACGAATCAATTCTCCAGGAAAGACGGGAAAATGCAAACAATGTGGTCACAGTATCGTTTTTCTCTCTCCATCTCATTCGCTCCTCTTAATTGTCTTTCGTTGGGAACATTTTAAGACAGGAGAAGGCGAATTGCTTTTACCACCGAAATACACTTCTGACAACGGATTTCAGCTGCCATACACACTGAAAAGCCGTAAAATGTTTCATAATTGTTCCTGACGTGGTAACATGCAAGTTCATATTCCAGTACTGACTCGATGGTTTTACTCACCACTGCATGATAATCCTTGCACAGCGACGGCTTACCTGCAAACGAAACAAAACACCTTTCTAGAGACAACACAGATAATCTTCGTTACAAAACCATCATCCACTAAAACGACAACAGAATTCTGTTTATGGTACGTGACATTCAGGTCATCTTACTTTCCAAAATCGATTGTAAGAAATGTCATCGAGATTTCAGGTTCCCACGCGGCGAGTATGAAGACGACAGCGTGTTCCTATGCTTGCCGCCTCCATCATGAGGGCGATCGCCCTGATGATGGAGGCGGCTGAACTCCTACAGGCCTACATGGCCCAAACAAAAACAGCTATCTCATCGTACCTTTACGTTGAAGGGTATATTAAGTTTTACTGCTATATTTTGACCAGTTCAGAAGTTGAAAGGACTTCCATTACAACATCGGATCATATCGCTTCCATCTTCAGGGTTCCTACAACTTCAACCTCCTACAAAACCGCACTGTGTTACAACCCAGAACAATGCAATCCACAAAAAAAGAATGACGGTTGCCTTGCGTTCACTATGACGAAGAAACACGAGAACAATAATTAGTGGTATATATTACACATTAATAAACACCGCATGTAATATTACATAAACACTACATATTTCGGAATGTTGTCACCATCAAATGTTTGTGGATACGACAAACCTCAGAAATCACTTCTAAAATACGTATATATATATATATATATATTTATATATTTACAACATATAATTAACGAGATTGAAATTCTGAAGTATAGTAGAAGTTTCTAAAAGCAATAATTAAAAATTATATAGATAAATACATATATGGTAAATATTTGGCAAAATAGAACAAAAAATTATTTCTGACTTTGAGAAGTGAAATGCCTTTAGCTTTGGTTTGTTTCTGATGTAATTGATTTTCGCCTACTATAAATGAACACAAATGCCAATTAATTACGTAAAACAGAAAGCTATTGGTCTAAAATTGGAGTGCACCGTTTCAATCCTGTTACAGTTGTACAAGAAGACATCTGGTGGCCGCATCTGAAATTCATAAATGAAAAGAGAATAGCGGCATGCGATTTTAACAGAGAAAAAGAAATCCTCACAACCTGACCTACAACTCTTTATTTGCTTTTCAGTGCTAGTTCTTTCGTTGCTGACAAGAGTTACTACGATCAGCCACATACGTAAACCTTCCTTAAGTGAACATCTAAGTACGCGATCGAATAAAAAACCAATAAAAACATACAGAGGCAAGAACTCGTGCTATCTAGTTCATACATTCCTTTGGAACTGGATTACATATTTCACGGTCAGCTAGTTTCACGACCACGCTGACCTGTTGACCCCGAGTAACCGGTACAGTGTGATGCAACACAGAAATGAACCTCGCGCGATGCAGATATCGCGATGCAAAGGAAGAAACTTGCAAACTGAGAAGATGCCTACCAGTTAGAACGTTTTCACTGTTCGCTATAATCATTTCGAATGTCTATTTGTACGAAGATAACCAGGATACAAGATTAAAGGCAAATATATTATAACTTTCTGCAAAATAATTGCACATTCAACATAGACGGTATCTTTTTTTTTTTTTTAAGCAGTCCACAAGTTTCATGATTCCACCTTAGTACGCAATTCTTCTTTAAATTATGATCACACACGCAGTTCACCAATGCTGATCCTTACCTCCAAAACATTCTGCAGTCCTTTACGCTCGTCATCAACCAACGGAGTACCTTCCTTCGAATTTCTCCTCCAATTTCCAAACTTCCATTTGACTTTCCCAATTAATTCATTACAAACCTGTCAATCTTCTGTAACGTTTCTAGTTTCAGCAACGGAGACCATAAATCTTGGATTAAAACTCACTGCTATTCTTTGGCGCGTTCCGTCAATGTATCGACTACACTAAACCTGTCACATAACTACCACTAACGAAAATAACATCTATGTACAAATGAGGGCAGGTTCGTATTATTGCTCATAGCCAACAAACTTCTCAGTGCTGCCAACGTTACTGTTGATTTCTTCATGATTCTTTTAACGACGCTGAGAGCACCTCACTCTATAAAACATCGAATAATGGAATGATTAATGAACAGTAAATTGGAGAGGCTGCAGAAGTGGTAGTGGTCTATTTTAAGATACTATACAGGCGTCTGCTTGAAGGAAACATGAAAAACCACAAATAAATAAAAACTCAGTCAACGGAGCCGGTCTCTAGACCGACGAGGATAAAATAAAACTCTGTCTCTCCTACCTTCCCTCGTACATCTCCTGTCCGACAGTTATGCAATACTGAAATTCCAATACAATTTTGTTTACTTCCATGCCTCGGGATAGTTTCCAAGGGCGGGGTTTGGTATGAGTGGTATTAAACTTTTAGGTCCTTGGTATGAATACATGCCAATGTAGGCAACCCAGTTTCGTATTTACATTTCAGTTTCAGCTTTTAGGTATCAATAAATATGTAACTTTTGGTACATTGCCTAATGTTTTGTACCGAATACTAACATGAAATCACTCGAAATATAAATTCTATCATCCAGGTTATTGGGATAACTGATAAACCATTAAAGCCAACAACGCAGAACATGAACTAATGACAGCCAATATCGTTAAAACACTTATAAATTTAAATAATATTTAATCGCAAGATTTGTCTTTCAGCATTGAAACAGTCGACCTGAAGACGACAGCACAGCTTGCTCCCGAAACGTAAAGTTTCCGTTTTAGAATATCGAACGATCGGTAAGTCCAAAGAAACAGCAACATTCGACAAATTATGGATCTCCTCATTATGCAGATGAAGTTTCACGCCCATACAAAACATGTAAATACACAGTTCTATATGTTTTAACGCAACATACATAAATTACTGAATCTCATTCGAACTGAGAACCAATGTTCATAAGCCCTGAAGAGCAGATACAACCCACAGCGTTGTGCAACGAACACAAAGATTTTCCATCAGACCAATAAGCAGGGAATAATAATACAAGTACACTGACTGGAAGAATGCAGTGAACTTAACGCGGTGGAAGAGAATCTGAATGGCTGACTGCCAGAAACACTCCATCCCGCCTTCTTATTTCATCTCCCATTAGGCATGCGAAATCGAAAATGTTCATTAAAAATGCAAAGTTTATGAAACGCCTAATTTATAAACCTTTGTTAGTTTTATTAAAAAACATTGCAATTGTAAAACATCCAGTATGTTCGAACCATTAAGTGATTTAACTGGCGTTAATAAATTTATTACTTCTTTGGGACATAAGGTCACGCTCCATGATAACGATCATAACAGTACAGCAACCAAAGATATAAAAGCACATAGAAACGCCACAATTTCACACAAAAACTACGTAAAACAAGCAAGGTGTTACAGAAAGTAATTCTGAAACAATTTAAGTTCTGTTATTATGGACAAATATACAGTTTTCACTCCGGTATAGTGGCGATGCGAAAGCAATGAGATCGTAAACGAGCCTCAACGTCTCTCCGTTTGTGTCATGGAAAATGTCCCCGATTCATGCAGACAACACTTTCCATTTGCAATTAGGGTTTTTAGAGGTCGTTTATACGTGCACTGATTACAGAAATTCCTACTAAAATTTTCAATTGGTTGCAAGGTTTCTAATTCAGTTTCTAAATAAATTTAAAAAGCACGCACGTCCTTCTGCAAGTACCCCCATAACGTTTCGGAATGAAACCATCAAACAGGTTCAGTACCAGAACTTCAGAAAAGGAAAACAGGGATCATTAGCTAGTAAATCGGGGCATTCCATGGGTCGCATTATTGCCCTCGGTTCGATATCGGGAAACGGGGTGTCATAATACTTAACACTCGAACAGGTAGAAAAATCCTCGGAAGTGCAGCCACGTACTTAATATTTAGGACGGATTTAGGTTTGAACATTTCCAAGCACATTATAACTTCGTCAGTGGTGTAAACTGGTACCATTATACTAAATGATATCAATAGTATCATCTGGACAAGGTTCGGTTGTAAGATCTGAGATTTTCACGAAGATGGCTGTCTTCTGGGTTGTAGCACCATTATGTCTGATAGAATACTAGCAACGTTTCAGAAATTCTTGCTGCCTGAAACAGACTACATGGTGCCACAACACATAAGACAGCCATCTTAAAGTAAATGGTTCTTAATTATTATTATTTATTATTTAGTGTTCTGTCTGACGACAGGTCCATATGAACAGGATCCTTCCATCCTTTTCTCGGACTGGAACCTGCTCATATACGTTCTTGGCAGATGATCCAGAAGTGGTTTGCCATTGCCTTCTTCTGTGTGTGAATGGAGTAATTGTTGGGATGCCACGGAGAAACCGGGGAAGCCCCCGGAGGAAAACTCCGTGTTGCCTAGACCACGGCCTTGCCCAACACAAGTTATAAATTGGCAATTTAAATTTCGTGGTTATATTTCGCAATATTTTATGATCTCATTATTTGTAGTCCAATGATACGACAGTCAGAAATATTAAAACAGGGCGCTGTCGTCTATTTAAAGGTCACTCATTCATAATTCGTAAGTTTACTATCCTACAATTTGCATAAAAATCACGCCACACTGATGTAGACAACAGAAAACACATTTATAAAATAAACAGTAACATCCAAAAGGCAACCCAAAACCAATCACGTACTACGACAAAAAAAACTAGGACAAAACCAGGGTCACTCCCATGTGACTCTTTGTCTCCCATCCTCACTAGGGCTAAGGTCATTCTCGTTGCCAGGCCGCTTAGGACACAAGATCCCGACCAAAACGATGCCATTCTGCAACACTGCATCACATCGAAAAGGTCCGATGCTGTTCGTGAAGAATCCAGCAGTGCGTATCTTAACAAATAAGTGGCGAATAAGAAACACTACACAGACTGGTAAAACAGAATTTCCGTAGACATTAAGTGTCTGTCTGTGACAACTTTTCATCGCGCGACAAAACAGTTCAAATTACCGCCGTACATCAGCTGCACCAATTCAACACTTCAATTGGCTTTCGTCAATTTGTGCGTGAAGGGGTTCATGTGTAGTAGCTACGGGTGCTTTTAAAACTGAACACAACATTTATTCTTTCTTTCTGACTGCCAGTAATTTGCATTCTGCAACATTCAATGACCCTAGCGCCGATAAAAACGTTCATCTCAGCTACTCGTCATAGACCAGTTAACAGAACGTCTGTTTCCCAAAGAAAACTGGAGGAAACTGCTTAATAAGTAAGTATTGATAGTGAAAGTTATAGAAAAGAGAAATGTCATTTCTTTTACGTTATATAATATACTAGCATACGCCTAGGGAAACAACCAGTATAACCAGTCAGGATTCGAACCTGTTTCTTCAATAACATAAGAGCACTGACCACTGAGAACGAAAGACTCAGCGTAGGCCTACTCGTTAGTGATAACGCTTCGTAATCGGGAGATCCTGGATTCGAACTTTTGTTCAAAAACCGAACTTCCTGACTATTTTGCGGTTTTCCACAGTCCTATAAACAAAACCCGAGAAAGAATCTCAAAGTATTACATGACCACTTCCCTTGACATTATTTCAAATTCAACATCAGAAATCGCTCATTTTAAGCACTCTTGGCATACGCTCCTAATGCACAACAGCCAATGTCCGTCAAGCTTCAATGTACAAGTGTGCCGTTCGTGAGATGAGACAAACATGAAAATTAACTTCTGAAGGTGGCTGTGGTGTGGAGCGCGCGGTGGGGTCTGGCGGAGTCTGACTAAGGTCGTCGTGAAGATGTTTTCACATTTAATTTACTTAAAAAGAAGTGAATTCTCAAAGACATGCAAAGATAATGCTGCCATAAACTCTATTACTGTCCAACATCAGAAGGCGAATTCCATTAACTTTATGGATCATACACAATATTCGTTTCTTTTATAATTCAAAGACGTGTGACGTCACCTCAGTTACTCGAAGCTGCCGATCGTATGCTGGCGTTTAAAACCTGTTCTCAGTTATTTAAATATGTATATTAGTGTTATGTACGGAGCACAACATAGCCGCGTTCCTCTGCACCATGTAATTAATTATATTATGGATCTCAGGCAAAGTGAAATGGGGACATTACTTCACTGATCCAATTTTCATTCTTCCCCCAGTCTTGAGTAATTTATGACGGCTGATCATATACCGCATTTATACTGCCCATCAGCCCTATCTTCGGTATGTTTAACATAGGCCTACACGACGTTTCGGGAGCTGTCACTACAATAATACATCTAGATTATTTTTAAGACGTAACCCTCATGTGCTAGCCCAAATAATTATGCCTATTTATGCAAACGTAATTTGTGCACCTCTAATGAATGATAATATATATTTTATGGTGGCAAACAATCAAAAATGGATGCAGACCAACGTCCCATACATCGAGTTCGAAACAACAGAAAACGTCCAAATAATTACGAGGTAATTAATCTAGTAAGTTGACTGTCACAAATGTTCTTTCAAGAATTATTAAATCGAGTGTCTAACTCGCTGAATGGTAATCACTAACTTCATTATTTTTATCACAAATTGGCCATTTCTCAGCAAACCTTTGCAGAGTCGAGCAAACAGGGAACACGTATTTTGCTGTGATAACTCTTACTTTCTCCGTTTGACTCCTAATTAGGGTGCTTCAACCATAACCGCCTTCATTGAGCCCGGAGAACACAACAGATCTGAAAGATACCACTGAACTATGTCAGAGACCTAATTTCTAGCACTGCGTGTCAATCTTAAAAAAAATTTTCTTTGATTGTTTGTTTTTAGGTACGTCGGAAATAGGGCCATGACTGTTCACAATACTGTCAGCACTGACGGACCGGTTTTCCTTCTACCCACATACATGCCAAGAATTCCTGCAGTCATCTTTCTTCGTCTACTCCTCAACACAATCTCTTCGTCTCTTTCCAACTTGTGGCATTGTACCTACTTGCTCAAACACTCTTTAGTTAACCTCTCACGATACATGTGACAGACTGATACCTGAATTCGTTTCCGAGGACTTAGCAAAAGGAGGTGTAAGTCATATCAATAATTACGATAACCTCAACTAACATCAAGTACTTAGAAGGTTTTAAAAATCTAGCGAATTCTTCCGGTAATGTTAGTGGGTTATTTAGTATCATAACCGTGTATGGGAAGTGTTTTTTTTTGCAAGGATTACGAGAAAAGAAATCAGGATAGAAAGAGGTGACTGTGCATAAGTAGAACCAGTTTTGTTGTGATCATTTCTTAGTTGTATAACCGTGGAGATACGGAAAGTGTGGACGCTGGCAAGAGGACTGTTCGCTAATGGCGTGGACGAACCCGGCCATCAGGCTCTACTGGGTCATCTGGCTGGCGACAAGACATCAGACCTTGAGTGTTCAGCAGTCTTACGAGCCATTCCAGACAACGGTAAGTAGTTTTGTGACAAGTGTTACATCTGTCCGTGTGATACAACAGGTTTGCAGAGGTGAACGGCACTTGGAGAGAGAAAATGTGACACTTCCTACCGCAAATTAAAAATAAAACTTCGTGTTTTAGATACGTACCTGGTACGGGTATTTCATCATGTGTCCAAATAAATAGCCACAACTAAATCAGAGACACTTCTATGAAGAAATGTTTATGTTATAAACACGAAAACTTAAATATATGAGAATCAAAATATTTAATTACTAATTACTGACTGCCCTCTATGGTTTACAAGTTGCTATATTAAATTTTATTTTACATTATAATTTTTCTCCGGAAGTAATCCTGAACTAAACACTGGGTAAATTATTTCATTATCCGGATGGTTAGGTACAACTGTTAAAAACAAGTTTCCATCTTAAGTACAATGAACTGTCTTTATTTTAAAAACGTAACCGATCTAAGTAGCACGTTGTCTCCTCTGTAGTACAGGACGGGCCTACCCTCCATCCAAGACCTACAAAATCTCTAAAGGGATTCGTGGTTTCGGCCCTGGGCGACAACAACTGAGATTCGTGGTGGGCGAAACGGCATTTTTGCAGGACTTCCAAAAATTTCGATTCTTCCCCTCTCAATCACAATCCCACCATTGCTCCAGGCTCAACTTCCGCAGATCCATGAGGCGTACGAGAGCCCTGACCAAGCAGCGCGTTATCGCACCCTCGGTCTTCAGTAAAGGCTCGTCACTTGGCCGATCTCATGTACGGAAAGTTTGGCTTTCCGTTTTAGAAATAAATGTTCAACAAGATGAACCTAAAAGGCATAATCCACTGCAGCGGAAGAATAAGAAACAGTTATTTCATCTACTCGTTCACGCTTTTATTTACATTTTAGCTGCCCTTTGTATACCCAAGAGGCATTCGTGACAAAACATACTAGACTCTTTTCTACACACAGCACCGGTACGGATATGAACCGATGTCAAGAGTCAGAACACGATGTCCTTTGCTGTTTTCATGTAATTTCATTCATAAAGCCAGTAGCCTTTATAATTTTAAATGTGTTTCGCGTCTGAGCAAATTGTGTAACCACGCAGTAAATTTAAACGGAAACAGATCCCTTTTAAAAATATATTCCTCGAAAATAGAACTGCAATAAAGAAGCCCGCCGATTTATCGATTCCGTGCACTCCAGTAACCTCGAAATTGAGTCCCCGACCTCAGCGCCATTCGCTGTTCGAACATGAACTCAAGCTCCCAGTACTCAGCGCGTTCTCTAACGACACTGGATCAACTACATATGTTATTAGAGGGGCATTAAAACATGATGATTATACCTGCGAAGTTTCAGATTATTTAACGATACTGTTTCAACTGTATGGGACATGCATGGAGAGATGACCAAGTAATTAACAAGGATTTTAAAAGAGAAGGTCATGGCGTATTTGAGAAACGATCATCAAGAAATATTTCCAATCTTCTTCACTGTTGATCTATTTATGTAATGTTATCCCTTTTTGTTAAGGTGATTTCACGTATTTGCTCAAAATATTGTGACTGTGGTTCGATGTGGCCTACTTAAAATTCTTACACAGAAAATTGCCTGGAATTAGAATTAGAATTACGATCACAAAAAGTACTTCGTCCCTCAGTTCGAAGAGAATACCTCCTAAAAAGAATCGAAAGCCATGTTAAAATGATGAGAGCGTAATGTGGTACAAATACATTTTGATTTTAATTAAAATATTTAAATAACATTTTCGGCGTCTATTTGCCTCTTCTAATGTGCCATCAATCTAAACTGAGTTAGGCTGCAATAGCTAAGAGCTCTGAGTAACAGCCTCAGTACGGTGGAAGGCAACAAAATACAAGACGTAATTATTTCAAATAATAGCTATGATTATCAATGCAACGGCAAAGACATTCGTGTATTTATTTTAACGAGGAGATTCCGTTTTTTCTCCACCGCAGGAGAAACACGCAAACAGCAGGCCTGATATCTGCAAAAGATTCGTCCCCTTTCGCAAGCTTCCTGTGCCAGTGTTTATTTATATTCTTCGTCGGTCTGATCGTTATATGCCACGCGGCAGAAAACCAATTCCGCGGTTGATCTAATACAAGCACGTGAGGCAGGGAGTCTCTCAGCGGATGCGGAGATAACAAATCCAATGGACCTGGGAAAAAACGCGACGGACTGACTCACAACCTCCATATACAGTTATGAATGCACGCAACTTCGAATGTAACAGATGCCGTTCGATGTCCTTCCTCCATTTTCCCTCTCGGAGCGTCGACAACCCTACGGACCACCTAATCTGTACGCATGTTACAACTCGAGACCTTTGCTAAAATTTGTCGACATTTTACAATTCCGACAATAATGGACGTTTCAATGAAAACAATATCCGGTTATCCGAGCGGAAATGAAAAAAAAATGGGGAATCCCGTGGAGGAATCCGCTGTGTTTACGACACCACCGAACCAGACACCACTCCCACACATACTTCGCCATTGGTGTCAGAAACTCTGACGTCAATGGTTCCATTGGCAAAGGCCAACGTCAACTCTGGAGGACGCGCCAGAATTGTTACGCTATGCGCACATTTCCCAACTTGTTATATATATTTATGCTCCTTCCAATCGAGGCAATGAAATGTAGGTTCTGTTAGGCTCATAAGTCAGATGACTGAAGAAGCTTCAGCAGTAAACACGTTTTTCTGCTACAACAGAACTAAAACTGAGGTCTAAGGACAAACGTAGACATAAAGAAATGTCATACTTCAGTTTCTGTTATTCAACTTCATTTATAAAGGCTTTGGTGGGTGAGGAGATTAGAATCTCACAAAAGACGCTGAAAATGAGGAACAGAAATTGTTTCTACATTTCCGATTTCCGATTAGTGTGGTATTGTAAGTGTCCAACAGATGTGAATGAACATTAATTTTACACATCTCCAAATTCCTTTCGTGTTTTTACCCTTCACGAAGTTAAAAAACATTTCTTCTCCGTATTCCTAAATTTAGATATAATCAAATCTATCATTACAACAGTTCTGCATGATAACCACCTCAATGACAGTGCAAATCATTGTTAATTTTTACATAACTGTGTCATTTCATAAGGTGTGAATTATTTAAATGAAAATATTTTGAATGAATAAAGCCTGATAAAATGGCTTCAACAACAGAAGCAGGAATATTAATAGTTCCAGTACGGATGAAAAAGCTGAAAGCAATGGCATTTCCTGCAAACACAAAAAACAATCCATCATTTTTATACAGTATTTCTTGACAGGTTCGCCGCTGTTGCTCATATTAAGTCAATATGTATTTCCGTACTCTGGCGATACCTTTCCAGACTGCATCAGACCACGGTAAAACTTCAGGATTAGAAAATGCAATCTCTTCAAGTGTGACTAAACTCTTAGAAAGGAACTTAACACATTTTGTGGAATTAAGACGCACTTCTGGAACAAATTTAATGACCTATCGCAACAGTTCAAAGTCTGGCTTGTTAACACACGTACACAATAAAATTAAGAACACAAGAGATTTTGAGCAGAGACCCAATGACTCCACTGAACAAACTCATTTGTGGGCACGTTTAGTACGTTCACTTTAGTGCCAAATGTTTAAGAGAAAATTGTTTACAAAGAAACTGTCCACATAATAAAATAGTAATAATTTCATGTAAAAGAATGATAGAATATTTAGAGGACTTATATGGAAAAATACTTTATTTCAGGGTCCTTAATTAGGAATACATAAACATGGTCGACTACTGTGTTAAACCATTAAATTAAAAAAAAACATCTGAAATCAGCTAATGCGTCCAAGTTCATGATATAGATTTTATCCGTAACACGCCCTAATTACATTTCAACTTGCAGTATAACAGTTAAAGTTCTTGTAATTGTAGTGGTTGTGTTTTTTATCACCAGCCCGAGCTGATAAACAGGCACGGATACCCCGTGGAGAGCCACACACTCGTCACAGAAGATGGCTACCAGCTCACCCTCCATCGAATCCCCTACAGCGCCAAATTCCGCCGACGTCACAGCCCTTTAGACAACAACCCTCTCAACTCTAATGAAGCTGGGACAGAGTCTGAACCTCGAGGAGGCAGGACAGACTACGCGTTTGAAACAAGTGGCAAGCCTGCGGTGTTCCTTCAGCACGGTGTATTGGCAAGTTCGCTGGATTGGGTCCTCACCGGTCCTCACAAAGCTCTGGGTAAGTACAGGAAAGGTACGAGTGCTTACGAAGTAATTCTGCAATTGGGTAAGACTGTGAAATCAGCTTCAAAGTACTGCAAGATACAGCCAGACAAGCAGACGTTTAAACTCCTAATAAAAGCGACTGGTAACCTATTTTAATGGCCATGATGCAAGTCAGAATCATTCAGAAAATTGTATTACAATTCTACCTAAGCAAAGTAAGTAACTAAACTAACCAATCAATCAATTTAATGTCACTTCTTTGTTCAAAAGTTGATAGTTTCTCAGCAGACCAAAAAATACCTTAGTCTTATTAAACTAATATACATGTCCACGTCAGTACCATGTTAAGTCCGCCACTGAATCCTATCCTCAGTCTGTTGATTCTTCACACTTTACCTTTCTCAAAGATCCATTTTAATATAATTCTACCATCTACACCTCATCTCCCAATGTATCCTCCAGAGAGACAGTTTCCCGCCAAATTCTGAATTTGTTTAAAAAATGTCTCGCATTCACACTCAATGCCAATGCCCTTCTCAGACTAAGACAATTTTATACGGCAACAAACCTAAATTCAAGTGTTACTCGTTGAAAAATTAGTTGAATTCTGGTCTGCAATACATAAAAATCTCAAGCTTACTTCAACTAACAGAATTCCATAAACTTCAAATTTAAATCAATCAGTTCTAATTACTGCTTTTGGGGTTCAGACAATTTCGAAGCTTGTGAAGCGAGTAATAAAACCAAAGACCATTATCATGAATAATGAAGGGGGGGAAGCGACCGCGGCCAAATCCGAAGTTTCACACACCTAGAAGGACTGAGGAAAATTTGAATATTCGCAGTCAGAATAGCCAAGTAGGTAGTTAAATTTGTTAAAACCATAAATTTCACTGACTGACTGCTTCCGTGAGAGAAAATGTACTTACCCCCAGATCATGCTCTCAAAATTAAGAGCGATTTTAGCATAACTGAACAAGAAATGTAATCGACCAAGATTACCGACATGGTACGTCATCAGGAATTACCTCAACTCTATTCAGTACAGGATAAAATAATAATTTATGTCTCTCACCACACAAGACAAAACAAACTCTCAGTAACAATCGGAACACTTCGTACATTTCCGCCCTTTATCCGAACCAGTCGAGAAACTCATGAATGGGTTCATTCGCTCTGCCAACGATGGCTTCCGGTCACCTGTAGATGCCCAATCTTTGGTTTTAATATTAATCGTTCCGGACGCCTCTTGCAAGTAGCTGAGAGTTATGTGCGAAATTAAAACCAGGGAGTACAAACAAATTAACTGGAAAAGCTAATTCTCATGTCTTCCTTTATATACACCCCACCCACCAAAATGACAATATGTTCCAGCATTTTCCATTTACAGACACAAATTACTTGTGTCGAGGTACGTTAGCCTCACGATGACGTCATCTACCTTTTCATACGTAATGTAACACGCAGAAATTCTCAGAATTGTTTAAACTGTTACAAAGTAATAATGAAAATGTAGAATTACTAACATTTCGGAATCCGATTATTTATTTCCCCTGTCAACAAGGAGGTGTGGGTAAGGCTGAAGAAACTTACACCCGTAATGCATCTTTTCCACTTGTGTCCCATTCCCTTCCGTTTTCATAAAGTGAGAAAGTTTAAGTTTCCACCTGCCTCCAAGATGTTTCATTCTGACAGTCTGGTGACGGGGCATTCAGTATTACAGTGTTTGTTCTCAGCTCGGTGATCAACACAGCGAAAACTTTCACCTGGAGGTGACAGAATCCCTGAAGCAAGCTTACTTATTCTACACGTGACCCTCGGTGACAGGGAAAATAAATTAAGGAGTTTAATGTAAAGTCTAAGGAACAGTAAATTAACCACTCGCGACACATGAGTGGCTATCTTTAACTGAAGTTCGCGTCACTCTTATTTTTGCATTTATTCATTCCGTTACTGCGCGCTATTCAGTCAACTACTGAAGTTCATGTAGCGTCCAATCAGATACGATAAAGATGACTGTGCATGATAAATAGGAAGGATGTAGCAGGAAGCTGTTATCACCCGCATGAAGGTCCTATCCCAACATTTTTTCTGGAAAACTGTTGAAAATGACAAAAATATAAACCATATTAAATATATTCTACTCAATTTGCTAACATAAATCGATTGGACGATGAATCGGACCAAGGAAATTGGAATCGTAAAATAAATGACACGAAATTCACGTGACACCAGATAATGCTGGTTTCCTACTTCAATGACAGACAGACTATTATGGACGAGCCCATAAAGTGTTCTTCGCTCACTTTACAGCGTAAAGAACACACAAAAACAAACATGTGTTGGAAAGGAGATGCAAAATGACCCGTCATTTAACTGTGAAATGGAACGTAAATATTTAAAGTATGCGTTAAACTGACCAAGGAAGATGATTAGATTATGTCAGGCATGTCCGCCAAAAACATAACAGACTATTTAAAATGCTTTAAGTGGAAGCTATCTGGTTTCTAGTATATTATAAATTACGTAACATGACTTTAAGGACATTTGAAACAACTCATTAATACGTACTTAATTCTGTTTAAACAAAGGCGGTTAATATGGATCTTCAATTAAATTTCAGAGTTACACTTCTTAGCAGCCCAAAATTTAAAAGTACTTGAATATAATCTAAAACTTGAACAATGTGATGTTCACAACAGAAACAAAGGCAAAGGTTTCATTGCAAGACAACCGGTTAGAGATTAAATTAAAGAAGACAGGCTATGTGCCTTCTGAAGAGTATGTGTGTAGCGATCTCATGGTTATTTATTCTAAACATTTTTTTTAAATACGTTTGTAAGAAGTACAAACAAAACAATTCTCAAAATTCCTGGCACGCAACTTCGGATTCACACGTTACACCACACTAGATTTCACACTCAAAGCTTTTACGCATTACACACTGCATGTCCCGATAAGATTTAAGCCCACAGGCCTAATCATTCCCAGTTTCAATGGATCAGGCCATCTGCGGATAGCGTTAACTACACTTTTACATATATATCCATATTCATACATATGTCCACAGGTTACAAATTATCGGATGCCGGTTATGATGTGTGGATGGGAAATCTAAGAGGAACCATATATTCAACTCGGCATAAAAATTTCAGCAACACGCAGCCAGAATTCTGGAACTACAGGTAAGAGGCATTTCATTTAGTCAAGTTTGACAGATACGTTTGGTGGCAGAAACCAAGAACATATATATTAAAAATTTCCCCTCTTTTGGTCTCTCGCAACACATGATACCCGAAAGTTAGCAAGTGTTCACAAACATCGCTAATGAATGCATTCCCAATGCTTTAATTGGAATTAACTGTGCATTTTATTAATTGTCACACGTGTCTGAAGAAAACATGAAAAGAAAAAATACGTGCAAGTTAGGAAATGTTCGCGTAGTCTAAAAATCATTATGGATTAGCCAGAATTTTACCTTTGACCTTTATTAATGGAGCCAGTGACGCCAGAATTGTCAGAGGTCAATTATTTGATGCGTGGGTGGAGTGTCGCCTGTCCCGGCGATGTCATCACGCAGAATTCGCCACGTAAATGCGCTCCACTGGTGGCGATGATAATCCATGAAGGCATTTCTCGGCTGTAGTCTCCGATCCCAGTTACTTTTCCCAGAAAAAACGTTTGTAGGTCACCATATAAAGTCCCTTTACTGTCGCAAGATTTTCAACGAAATCTGAATGTCTCCAGATATTTTTGTAAAATTCCCTAGTGAAAATTTTAAATTTCATAAATTCCATTTAACGATTATCGAGTCGTTGGGGTTGAATTAACCTTAGGAAACACTAGATATCGGATATACGAAGGAGTTCTTAGTAACGCGCATGGCACCAAAATCATCTTTAGGGTATTTAAGACTACACTGGTCAAATAGAATTCCTGCCGGTAGACAAGAACAAATAAATTCAAGTTATAATTCACGTAGGGCATTACATAATCCACACATATGTGGATATATGAAAATTCTTAGACTTCAATGTCCGTAAGATTTAACCGCCCAGAAAATCGGACATGCGATTCAATCTCACACTGTCAGACTTCATACCAAGAAGTAACTGATGCTCAAAGTTAGCCCACGTTAGCATACAGGGATGTAGTTTTGATTCCGTTATCGTTATTTGTATCTCAAACTGATCCTACACTAAATTTGGTGATACCAATGAATTTAAAAAATAAACATTTCTCTTATCTATCTGAAGGAAAACTACTTTGAAGAATAAGACAGTGCGTTAGCATTCAGCCCTTCACTATGGTCAAAACACCAGATAAATTCAGTAAATTTCAGTCCGTTCTATATAACTCAAACGGAGTGTATTCTGACCCTTATATTTTAGACTTTGTGGCGAATTATTCTGTATATGTATCACATACATAGCATACTCCCTTTTGTCGGCGTCTTACGAAAAGCTGTAATTTTATGTGATAAAAAGAAAAAGCTGGTATTGGAAATAAAAACAATTATGTACTGAAACTACATATTCTGGAATAAAAGTTCGGAAAACAAATATAAAACTCGTGAAGTAGATTCGAAACACTTTTCGACGGAAATTTATCCTGTGATCTGAGACTAATTCAGGTGCAAGGCAATACTAATCTATGTGAAGTCAACCCTTATACAAAATTGCTACTCAGTGATGAATTGCTCTGACATTCATTGCTATGGAGACTGGAAATGACGTCATACAGTCCGCCGGACGAACAGCGGCCCCCCCAGTACCCTCATTAATAAAGTGAGGAATAGTATGACGGATTCAGATTAAAACTAAACTACAAAACATAACTACTCTCAAAGCGTTCCTCATAACATTGAGTGCATTCAATGCAGTTTCACGTACGTTTCGCAATGACGTGAAAAATATCTGTTAACTTCGTCACAAATGAAAGGAATGTGTGTTATTTAACGACGCTGTATTAACTTCAAACGTTGTTTGGCGCGGAATGATACGAGGGATTATGAAGAAGACGACTGTCTTCTGGGATGTTGAGCCGTGTAGTCTGGTAAAAGTTTACCGACGTTTCAGAGGTGCTTGCAACCACCATCATCAGGGCGATCGGCACCTCTGAAACGCCGATAAACTTCTGTCAGACTGCACGGCGTAGGATCCCAGAAGACAGTTATCTTCATTCTCGCCGCCGTCAGAACCTGAAATCTCACCTACGGATAATCACGTTCGTCAAGTCCTGCATGTCGGCCCATCACGCTGTGAGCATTTATTATTGTTATTATCGCCGAAGCGCCAATGAATCTGAAATCTCAACGTAGAATTTTACTGACAAAAGACAAAAATTCTGTACTCTGTGAAATGCACCGTAATCTATTGTATTATGTATGTGCCATCTGTTTTCAAGCTGGCACGAAATTGGCATGTATGACCTACCTGCCATGGTTGACTACGTGCTGCGAGTGACCGGACATCCTGACCTCTATTTCGTGGGTCACTCGATGGGGGCTACTGTCGCAGTGGTAATGCTCTCCGAGAGACCGCAGTACAACGACAAACTAAAAATTACTATTCTTCTCGCACCTGTCGTTAAGTTGCAACACAATACAAGCATCTTCCGACACTCCGCTCCACTGTGGAAGGCGCTGCAGGTAAGGAAGAATTCATATCGAAGTACCAAAGCAACTGACGGCAAGCGATACGCGACGCCCGCCACCTTTCCTGTAAACGTTCACACCAAACCAACCAAATTGTTGGTTCGCGAAAATGTCGGAGAATTAAATCATTATTGCATACCGCATATCCTAACTTAGCACGAACTTGTTATCTGCCGTGATGCTCTGCACACAAGACAATTCGTGGGATGACGCAATAAGCCATCCTAAGCGATAAGCGTTGTGTGTCGCTCGGGGATTTGGCAGAGAAGTTGCTTCCAGCACTTATCACTTGTTACCGGGAGGTAATCTTAAAAGAGTTATCGTCTCGCTATACAAGCAAATCTCGGTTTACGAACGAATTCCGTTCCAAGACGTTGTTCGTTATGTGTATTTTGCATTCCTGAGCTTTTACGATACGTATCGTATACGTTAGCAGCCATTTTAAAGCATTTAAACCTTGTACTAAAGATCGAATATGAGCCGAGATAGCTCAGTCAGTATAGTGACTAGCTACGGGCTGGACGACCGGGGTTCGATCCCCGACGGGGGCAGAGGATTTTTCCTCTATCCTCTGCGTCCGGACCGGCTCTACAATGGGTACTGGGGTCCTTTCCCGGGGGTAAAGCCGGCCGGGGCGTGATGCTGACCACTCACCCCCATCTAGTGCCGAGGTCAAGGAAGAGAGGAGCTATACCTCCACTCACCCCAAGCGCCTACATGGCGCATAGAGGGACAAACTTTACTTTACTTTTACTAAAGATCGAATTAGCTATAAAATATGTTGTATTATAATGTATGTATTGTAATAAATACTTTTTTAAAAGTTTATTAATTTAAATCTTACATTTATGTTCACTATACGTTTGGCTTTTCGTTTTATAAGAAACTCTATCTATTGGCGACTTTAAGAAATTCTGAATGAATTGTGACGTTCGTTATAGTGAATGTTCGTAAACCGAGAGTTGCCCATACACGATTTACATTATATTGCATGCTATTTATACAAGCAACGTGTATCACCACCTGCGAAACAGGGACGTCAGAGAAATAGTGTAAAATGTTCCCCTGATACCGACCAATATTTCGTGCGAAAATTCGCTTCTCCAAAGATTAACATTAAATTTAAAATATTTCCGACATTCTCCGAAGGCAAATTTCTTTCAAAATCTCTTCTTATCCTGACGCGTGGATCAAATGTCACTGCAAGTAATGTGTAAGTGATTCGCCATCATACTGATTACGTAAAATCTCAAGAGACACTGTGAAGACATTACTTATTCTCCTACTCCACTTATTAATTTATTTAAGTACGCTTTGCTAGTTTCAAGGGCTGTATAACGTCGAATGAATGACTGTGAAGGATGAACCAAAAGTGAAGAAGATACCCTTCTGTTATCTACACCTGCAAGCATAGTTTTATTTCAAATACAAGTTCAATCCCATACAAGAGAAAACAATCCCCTACTAGAAACAGCTTTTTCTTGAAGTAAAAATATCGGTAGTTTACTTTAGCTGAAATAAACACAAAGACATTTAATCTACATCGGCACATCTTTCATGCGATGCACCTTTACGAAGGTATGAAACGTGACAGAAGGTTGAACACTTGAGGCTGGCGCATGTTTCAGTCAACTGGTAAGAAACTCGATGGGCTAAAGTTTACCATACACTCGCTGACAAAGAGCTGATACATTTTTATTTCTGAGAACTCACACGGTTGAGCCATGACTATGTACCGTGTCTGAGTAATTTTATTGTTTCGGGTATAATTATCTTTGAGTACCACGGTAATTATCAACTGTAGTACTAGTTATACTGTAACTTAACAAGAACCTGCTTATTGTAGAGTATTAGCAGTCTAACTTCTGAACGTTCAAGTATCCAAACTACTGCGAACTCCGCAACGAAGCCTCAGACAGAATATAGGGCAGATCAAAGTTACCAATACGTTAAAACCTGTGCATTGGTGCATGAAGTGGAACCAGTACAGCACATCGCCGTATCTAAACAAGACAAATACAGATTCCCTGCAGCAATGAATCGTTCCGGACCGTTTTCATACAGGTCTGGCAGTCTGACACAGCAATTCCCGTTCTGTTTTTGTCCAATATTCAGTTCTGTCTGTATACAGCGTGTGTCATGAGCGTCTAGAAATCGTAAAACTCAGTTAAGGTTCAAAGTTCGGTTTAAGATTTTTAAGCAGATGCATAATTCTTCTGAGATCAATTCAGTGTTTCGCAATGCTGAGGAGAGAGAACATTGTCCCATGCACGTACAAAAGTAAAATTCATAAATGTCATACATAGCTGTCTGTCTTCGCCGGAAAAGTTAAATTACGAAATATCACATTATAATACGTATACCTTAATTAAATATAAATTTCCCACTTTCCATGAGAACGATTACATAAGAAACAGTTGTAGTTAAGTTACATTTATGACGTTGTAAACTACAAGTGTAGAAATATTTTAAATATTAGGTCGCTTAAATTGCCTTTTTTTTAAAAAAATTCTTTCAAGCCTGTAAATATTAAAGCATGTTCGACATTTAATTAAGTTCAAGAATACAATAATAACTCCAGTCTGTCTACATGATCCGTATACTTAAAATAACGTCAGATTTTAAGGTGTATATAGATACACAAAGTATTAAATTTCCAGCTCTTTCAATTTGGCAGTAGAAGTCATTAACATTTTGCGATGATATATTTTCTACCCCTCCGTAATAGGCCTAAAAGCTTCAGAATCTCATACATTTAACTTCAATTACTGACCCAGACATTTTAATGACGTTGCCATTACCGAACGAACGAGTAATGGGAAGATAAAATGTAAGGCCGAAGAAACTGATCCATCTTCCTTCATCATAAATAAAACCTGAGGTAGAAAGAGACAGTATTACATTTCATGCAATGGCAGGCAACTGTTTCAGCCACTACGACATATTGGCAACCACTGCATTTACGTAGAGATTGGCTGATTCCGCACATCGTCTAATTTTACAAGCCTCATTCTATAATGTATTAAAAGTTCTGATTACTTTACATAAGAAGCACAGAGTATAGAAGCTGCCTTGCTGAATATGGATCAAACCGAAGCCACGAAGATTAGATTCTTTTTCATCATACATATTTGGCTGTCATGCGTCCTTTAAGGATGAAGAGACTGATTAAATGTAAAAGGATCTTATATAGATATTAATACGACTACTTGTACTTTCGATGATGCTTTGAAGATCGGCATAAATATTCATTTAATAAGCCCTGAAGGGCCATATTTGGGCATTAAGGGACAGAAATATTTCCCCGAATGGCGAACGGAGGGAAGAAGGAATACAAAATAAGAACGAAAAATGTGCAGTCGACTGTATCAAGATACTGGCACGTTAAATGGAGTACGAATTTAAAATTGTTGGCGCATTGCTTCCAAAGTACACGATGTGATTATCTTTGTTAAAAATGTAGACCTGCATTGTACGTGCAAACATTACATGCTCTTAACCAATTTCATTAGACTGTAAACGTCAGATTAAAATCCGGGTATAAAGTATTAATCCGGGCTGGAAATGTAGCATTAATTTTTCATACGAAATGAATCTCAAAACGGAATATGAAGAGGAGGACTAGATTAAACTGGCACAGGATAGTGAACAGTTAGCGGGCTCTTTGGAACACTATAATACATATTCTAACTATATGAAAGACGAGAAATGTCTTCACCAACTAAGCTTATAAAGAAGGTCTCTAATAACAGGAAACATTTCCAAACACAAGTATTGAATAATAATGTAATATATGATCGATTAAACGTCATGACGTAGATAGCTGTATGTGCCAGTTACCAGCTCAAAAAGTGTGAAAAACAAACAGAAGTACTACTCCAACACTTGTCACTCCACTACCATTGACATGACGATTTGACACAACAGGCCTGAGACTGCAGGAACATTTTCCCTGTTTGGTGCCAAAGTAACAATAACACAGACAAGTCTCGATCTAAACAGAAGGACAACCAGGCTATTCTTACTAGACGTCTATTTATTCTCCCCAGACCCTGAATCAAATTCAAGATTCGCGTAAATACTTACCTTCCTCCCAAATGCATCAGAACTCGCCATTCACATTCTTCTAGTACCCTGAAGACAAGGTGGTTCTCGAAACGTTGGTGTTTCCTCCATTAAACCACCTGACACGGTTGGTATCCCGAGAAGAATTCATTATTCTTCTAGTAATTTTCCACTTGCCAGTGCATTAATGCCAGAGGCTGTCACTATATATTTATTCAAACGAACCAAGAGCAGTCTAAATTAACCTGCAAGACGTACCCAAGTGGAAACCGAACAGATATACATTTATGCTATACAAATACAGCAAACAAGAACTACTTTTCTATACTGCCTGAGGACAGATAAAAAAACGAAAAGAAATCTCTCAATATTTCGTTAGCATTTGTGTGTCTGTCTGGATGGGGCACGTGTCTGGAAGGAGAGAGCTGACAGTCCGTTAATTTTATATATATGTATCCTCATATAGAAGGATCTAGGAACAAACGGAGTACAGATAGCTTGCAGTCGCACTCTTGATCCACAGACAGTAGACTACAGATACTTACGTAGAGTTTTGTCCAGCAATAAATATATTCCAATTATCCAAGACAGTCACGGACATTCAAACAGTCAAGTACGTAATATGTCAAAGAAGAAAAGAATTCCATTGGGAAACACAGGTCTATTTTCTCCGAATAATAAAATACAAACACAAAATTAAGTACGCTGTTTTAATATATCACAAAAGTAAAAACATCAACCAAGTCATAATAATTATATATATCTAAAACTCAGAATAATGGTACTGAATAGAAGTTCGTTATTAATTTCAGAGACTGTTAATGCACCTCTACTTTCAAACACGAAAGATACTCAAGTTTATAAAACAGTATTACAAGCTGATATGGACGGATGTGAAACGTAATCTCTTACTCTAAGGTACGAATATAAAATACAATTATCTGAACACCTGATTCCCAGAAAAACATGTGAATATAAAGTGCATAAATATGTAGGAAAGCGTATATTATCCTGTAAAAAGAAACTTCGTAAAATCTACAGGTCATCTGATGTTAAGATATGAAAATCACGTAGAAAATTATGGAGTGGGCATACAGCTTGAATACAGGAGAAACAGGTAAAAGTCTCTTGGAAAGCATCCTCACATAATGACACGAAGGGATGAAGAGATAACATTAATATTATCTTAGGGGTGAGGTTTTAATGAAGTTACGTAGATATAATTCGCTCAATATCGTGGTACAATGGTGGGTTTTTGCATTAGCGGTGCTGAACCTTTGGGTTCAGAGTTAGAGCAAAATTGGAGTTAGACACCACATCAGATTAATAATACTGAAATAATACTGATTATGTCTCCAGGGAGTCAGCAGCTACTCCGGATTGCACGGGTTCCCACCAAATCCTCAGCTCATACAACGACGCCTAGAGCCAGTGTGTGAGGAGCAATACATAGGAAGGGGGCTCTGTGCAAACATCCTCCACACGGTGGCCGGGTACTCCAAGGAACTCAATCAGGTGGGTTCCAAGAACAATACTGCAGCCCTCAGACCCACATTGCAAGTGATAAACTGGGAATTCTGATATTTAATCATATCCTCTGCAAGAACATATAACACAGTGTAATGGCACTGTTAACTACCTCCCTCCGTCTAACAGATCAACAGTATGTAACGGTTCGTCAAAAATCTTTATACAAGTCTTAGATCAGTAATACTAACGCATCTAGACGCAGACATCTCTTTCGTCATGAAAAATAATGACGAAATCCCACATCAAGACAGATACAGGGCTCAACTGGGCGGTTAACCTACGATACGTGCGCATATATATATATATACCCTTACTCTTATTGGTGTAATCACGAACTTCTGCAACAGATCCTGGAGTTTTCAGTTGTACTTCCCTAATTGTAATTTCATTTGTTTATTTATTAAA
Organism: Zootermopsis nevadensis; assembly: GCF_977971745.1. Lineage (NCBI taxonomy): Eukaryota > Metazoa > Arthropoda > Insecta > Blattodea > Termopsidae > Zootermopsis > Zootermopsis nevadensis. The sequence continues at coordinate 5,635,628 of NW_028259143.1, forward strand.
AATTTTCAAGTAGCAAGCGAAAAATTGTTCTAAATAAACAGATTCTAAACCTGTGATCTTTTAGTGCCGGATGGGTTTTCGGTAATGCATTTGAAGCAAGAAGGTAAATGTGCACACGGCACAACACAAAAGCCTAAGTCAGTAATTTCATTTCGACAAAAGCTATGTTGCCAGACGGTGACGTCAGATTTATCTGGGGTGGTTCAATCAGATGAGTGTCTGGCATCTGTCTGCTTGGTGACGTCACTGCGCGGCTGGGGATTTCCCCCGTGGGGTTCCGCATGCAAACATGATAGCCAATGCAATTGCAGTAACCACGGTAACTGAGGTAAACTGAGGATTTCCACCCAGTCTCTTCGGGCAAAAAACCATTTAAGGTGCCCGTCATTTTTGACCGAGTTTCTTCCAAAAATGAAACAGTACACAAAGTGAAGAAAACTTCAACGGTTCAAAGGATTAACATGCGAACAGACAAGCTGACAGACACACATGACGAAGCCAACATGCGCATTTTTCAACTTTCAGTTGCGAATACACTGAAAACTACACGTGGAATAGCCCATAACTTATTGTTTAAAAGGTTTTATTAAACAAAATGTTACTCGTTAATGGATTTCCAGTGTAGGACACCACAGTGTCATTAAATAGGACACGTCTCGGCGTGTCTTGGGGCGCGTAATCTCGCATGTGCGCGTCGCACTTGTAACAGCGGCCACTTAGCATGCTAAACAGCGCAGCGGCGTTACACACAATTCACGCGAAGTTCTTTCCCATTTGCAGACTCTCCTGCCGGTGTTGTTCGGGCATTACCCGACTCAGACTTCCACCAGAACACTGTCGCACTTTCTCCAAGGAATGAACACAGGTACGTAGAGGGACAATTCCGAAGCTAGTTTTCCACACACGATGCTTCCCCTGACAACGCAGCCACGACTTTGCAGAAGCCATTTAATAATCATAAAATACGCCATGTAATTTGCATACGAAATAAATTAAGGTAAGGTGACTATTAAAACGGATACCTCGAAAATGAAGACACCCGAAAAACGTAACAGAACTGGATGGTTAACACCCACTATCCTAGAGCGAATTCGATATTTTAGACTAGCCGTTCGTTAAGGCAGACATGAAATGCCTTATGGCCCCAGATATGCGTCTATTCATAACAGAGTCTGTCTTGCGAGCAAGAGAATGTAGAAATACAATTTATGTACATGAGGGCAAAAGACGAAATTTGCCAGTTTGCTTCCGATGTTTTCACCTCATAATAGAGGCTGTAAGCACCTCTGAAACGTCGGTAAACTCCTACCATACAACATGGCGAAATGTCCCACAGGACAGATTTTTTAATACTCAGCGCCATGAGAACCTGAAATCTCACCCAGTAATATACTGTTTATGGTGTTTATCTAATACCGTCTCGCAAATCTGAGTTCAGTTAAGATATCTAAGATGTCTTCAGCAAGTTTCGATCGGTATTACATCTACGATCACTTAGTCTATTTATATTTATTTAGTGTTCTGTCTGACGACAGGTCCATATGAACAGGATCCTTCCATCCTTTTCTCGGACTGGGACCTGTTCATATACGTTCTTGGCAGATGATCCAGAAGTGGTTTGCCATTGCCTTCTTCTGTGTGTGAATGGAGTAATTGTTGGGATGCCACGGAGGAAAACTCCGTGTTGTCTAGACCACGGCCTTGCCCAGCACAAGTTATAAATTCGGGCACCGCCGGGAATCGAACCCGAGACCCCAGGATTACAAGGCCAGCGTTCTAATCGCTAGACCACCTCATCTTATTATTATTTAGTGTTCTGTCTGACGACAGGTCCATATGAACAGGATCCTTCCATCCTTTTCTCGGACTGGGACCTGTTCATATACGTTCTCGGCAGATGATCCAGAAGTGGTTTGCCATTGCCTTCTTCTGTGTGTGAATGGAGTAATTGTTGGGATGCCACCCATAACGCAGCAAAACCACGTCAGCCCCAAGCTCATGTGTAAATTTTGTAACAACATCCCTATAATCCTTTAGGAAAAACAAAAACATGATTTGTTGCAACTTTCCGAAAATTGTTTTTCGTGCCCTAAACCGCTTATACCCCTTCAACCTGACATCGGCAAATTCTAACAGCGATGCTTCGTTATTTTATGCCATGTTTACAATGTATTGTAACGTGTCCACATATTGTCAAAAGTAACATATGAACTCTTTCCTAAGTCTTTAGCATGAATATATAAGAATCTGATAAACGTATGTAATGAATGAGTTGAATTGTTTCAATTATAAAACAAGCTATGATATGTTATTATCGCTCATTCTATTACCTTCTCATCAACGAACAAGTGTTATTTTTGGATATTCCCTTACATTAAACAAAACTATACAAGCAAGAAAAATGAAGTTTTCAACAGACACAAAAGAAAATCTGGGTATATAATCTATAAATTTCAAAACACCTAACCTAACAGTTTCGGGACAAAATACAAAATGGGTAGATGCCTACTGGGAATATGTGTTTAGACAAAACACTTTACGATCATTTTAAACTAACAAACCCGGTTTCTAAAATTTTCCATCTATAAATCATTTTAAACTTTCGTTTCAGGAAAATTTTCAAAGTACGATTATGGGTTGGAAGACAACATGGCCCTTTATAACCACGCCGAACCGTCAGAATACATTTTGGGCAGCATCAGTTCTCCTGTGGCGATATTCTGTGGCGACAGTGACCCCTTTACGGATCCACAGGTAAACTAACAGTATTTATCTCAGAACAGGAAAAATACTGTTATTCCTCCATTTTACGCCCAAATATCTTCAACACTCTGTTCTAAAACGCTCTCAGTTTATGCGTTTATCTTAGGGCGACACCAAGTTTCGTACTAATACAAAAGTAATATTTAAGTTCAGTTTCTTTTAAAGAAAAAAACAGGGAAAAATAATTAATACTAAATTTAGTGTGTGATAAAAGAATACGATGTCGAGAAACACAGACATGCGGCATCGATCTGTCATGTTCACGTACACTAAATCAACAAATGATGTTCACACGAGTACTTTCGAATCGTCAGTCGTCATTAGAGTCGCTGAGGTTCGAATCGGCCAAGTGTGCGAATGTCGCCTTAACACCAGTACGATCACTGCTCTAAATACCACACTGAATTACAAGGGACGGTAGGAATCCGACGAAGTAATTCATGCAGAAAACAACGTAGCTATAGTTGAATGCGGCTAACATCATACATACACACACAAACACAGGTAATGAATCTACTCTTCGCATGAGTAACATTATATGCATATGCGCACGTGTGTAAAGTACGAATTATAATCTCAGGGAGATTTCAGAATTTATTACCAATAATTAAACCTCCAAAACACAAGTACAACTTTCTTCATTCAAGTGGTTTATGGGGTCAGTTTTCAAGACACAGAACAAATGGACACAAAAGATATGTAATATGTGATATGTAATTCTCCTATGCAGACAAGTTTTCTTCACAGAGATTAAGATTATCATAGAACTTTTATGATTCAACACTCTCACTGAACTGCCAAGCTATAAACTACTCACATATTAAAACTTTTTCTACACTGAAACTGTTCAACATTACAACAAAAACAAAACAACAATATTATTAAAAATAATATTCATCTTGATAGTGTAGTTGCGTCATATTGTGACTTATTAAATTAAAATTAATTTATTTGGTTATTCCGTCAAATCACAATGTATTTAAAATAAGATAATTAAAATATCATTCTGTGTTCCATATCGAATAATCGATTTACAATTGGAACAGTTACAACATGTTTCAGTTTTATTAAACCATCATCAGGTGTAAAATTATATTAAATTTAAAACTCAATTACAATTTTTTACAATTTTTCGTAGTGTAGTTTTTTGGAGGTCGTGTCCAGATATAATGGATCAACTTTAATTTGATGTGTTATATCAACAGCCAAATGTCCAATTACAGACGCAAAATTAGGAAACTAATGAATACTACCAAAATAACTATATAGAAACTACAAAAAACAATTATATAATTATGCCAAACAATACACAACTAATATGCAAAGGCAATCGTCAAATTAACACAGTCGTCAAAGCAGCTGAAGTCACAATAGTGAGCAGACTTCGTACAGACGTCTAAGTATGACAAGGGATTACGTAATACGATAAATGACAACATTTATTATATTACATCCCACCCTGGACCTTCCTGAGACAGTCTATGAAACAAAGATTCTCCCTTCTATTGACTGAATTTGATACCTGTGTTAATTGTATATCACCGATTTCAAGGTCATTCGTAACTAAAATTCGCAAAAATGCACCTACTACTTTCGCCATGTCTCTCTGTCTGTCTGTCCGCACGTAACAGCACGACAACAGCTGAATGAATTTTCATCAAACGTGACGCTGGAAATTTTATTAAAATTTGTCGACCTCTTCTAATTTTGATTGAAATCGAGCTACAATAACGAGGCACTTTACATGAAGACCCACAGGCGTGTCTACGCAGAGGATATTGGGTTGGAAATCCCAGTTGCCTGCGCAACCACGTGGGGAACCATCCGTGATTACATCACCTATTCAAAGTAGTCATACATCCCACCCACGCGGAGGTCACTGACCCCTGACAACTATAACGTTACTGGTGCCATTCGCAAAGATGAAATTCTGGGAAATGCACAAAAATTGCTACGCTATTCGTGCACTTCTGTATTATCCAGCAAAAATAAAAGCCATCTCATTTTGATATATGTTACCTTTGTCTTCATATCATAAAACATAAAACTTAAATTACTCCAGCATTTAATATTAGATACAGATTAATATGATGAAAACAAGTAACTGTCAAATAATCATTAATTACTGCACCAGAATTGTAGTCATTTATCCATAACACACTTTAAAATTAACAACTTAGCAACGAAGTGCCCAGAATGTGACAGTTAAATTAATACACAGTACTTTATATGATGTCACTCTAAAGTAGAAGCTTCAGCCTGAAGCATCACCATCCATCTGTAAATAACGTAACAACGTTGCTAATGGAAGGGTCCTCTAGAAAATATGTCACAGTTCAAACGATCTCTCTCTACGCAGTAGGGGGATGCATTGGAATGCCATTAATTAATTCGTATCGATGCACAAATCAGAATAGAAAATTAATATATGCATTAAGAAATGGCATACTATTGTGCAATGTGACCGACTGATTCAAGTTGTATCTGGTTCGTAGTACAAAATTACTGAACTGTCATGTGTCAAATTGTTCTATTAGACTTGTCCATCATATAAATTATAACAGACAAATAAAATCGGAACATTTCGAGAGCTGGATTCTGCTTTTGTCATCAGGTAAAAAATGGAGACAGGAAACCGGAAACGTGTATGTTGGATCCTCTGGCTTGACCAGCATCAGTCTTGGTCTCTTTCCTCCTTTCTTCGCGGCATATTACGGATCAAAATTAAAACGCACCCTGGTCACTGTTGGTAATAGTTCAGTTGATAAGGAAAGTGCTTTCAAGTCTCAGATTACGACGAATCTTTGGTAAGAATCTCTGAGGCGTGGTAGGTTGATTAACAGTGAACCCATAACTTTCGTCTTTCGTCTCCTGCATTTACCAGTACAAAGTACAACGCATTTGAGACCCAAGACAATACATCCCATCCTCTAAATCCGAAAAACACTACGTCTTCTTCGTTCATAAACACCAGACACGACTACAGCAATGCTTTTTATTGTCGCAGGACGTGTCCTGGCTAGCGGATCAGTTTCCAAACCTCGTCGGCAACTACCTGGTTCCTTCTGAATCGTTCAGCCATCTTAGTTTCCTCTGGGCCACCAACGTGGATGAGATTCTGTACGACCCGATGATCAGGCTACTGGACCGGTACAAACTGCAATGAAGCCGAGCCAATGTCAAAACATCTGGCGGCTTGACAAGACAGCGCTACAAGGCAATCGGAGACAGTGAAGAAACATTTGTCTTCGAAACCGCAAATATTCCCTATTTTACGTACATACGCATAGTTTTATATTCATGTAACACGGGTGAAAGTACTGCATTATCTTCAATTATTGTAGGTGATGACAGACGTTCATGGAAAGGTACACTTTAGTGCTAAGTCCCCCCTGAAAATGCCTTCGCTTCTAGGAAGGCCGCTGGCATTGGAGGAAGAGATGTATTAATTAAACAGGAATGCGATGACAAATTTTTTAAAGCCGTTTCACACGCTGACCATGCAAATACATCATTGTCACAATTGGAACGTTGATTAGTGTACAGATAAAATAATATTTACAAACTACGTGCTTCTGCCATGTGTTTCGCTTTCGGATATTATTTCTTCAAAGTGCCAAATTCCATGGAGTAGAGTCCTTGGGAAAACGACGGTGTCAGTTAGGAACAGATTTCTCGCCTTTCATGGAAATCGAAAGTTCATTACGGTATTCACCAGCCAGAATCCTGAGACACATCAATCCAGTCTACATCCTCCTAACCGATCCATTTTAATATTGTCCTCACATCTACGTCCACATCGTCCGAATGGTTTAATCGTTTCAGACATTCCAACTAACATTTTGTACCCAATTCTCATCTAACCAAACGTCTATCTGCTTTCTCATCGCAATATCCTTTAATTGTCCATTAAAATACGGTGAAAAGTACGAATTACAACACTCCTCATTACGCAATTTTCTCCAGTCTCCTACCAATTCATTCCTCTTAGATCCAAATACACTCTTCAGTAAACCGTTATCAAACACCCCCAATCTGTATTTCTCCTTTCACTGCAGATCGAAATTCTTAAGTAATCGAATTTAGTAACAGACTTAAAAGCACAGTGTTACAAATGAACTCATTAACTTGTGTACGAAAAAGTTTGGCGTTTCCAGTCGTAACAGCTCATAAACTCCTACGATACTACGAAATGCTTGTGAAAAAATTGTAATGTGTTACATGAACGCAACACGAATTAGAATACCGGATATTCCAAGACTGTATCATCAACAATAAATATGAATTATTTTAAAGATTATAAGTCAAACTGAAGACAACTAAAGTAATTGACTGCAAAACAAAAATAGAATAAAGACTAACAGACGTGCAGCCTACACCACAGGGAAAACTGTAACAGACTGACGGAAGAACAAATCGCGGACGTCAGATAAAAATACGGAGAGGCCGGACAAAACTTACAAGTCGATATTTCCAACCCAAACAGTTATAATGAATATTCCAATATTTCAAATCAAAATTACATATTACAGGCCTATATAATATCGTAGGCTCTGTAATGTACTGTCTCTATAACGCAATATTAATCCCAGTTACGGCTATAATGATTCATCTAAAACTCGCTATAAATCGCCAACAGACACACAAGGAGACACCGCATTTGAAGAAACTAATTTATTCCACTACCTCGACACAATACACAAGCCTCTCATAAGGGACACTTTTTAAAAACACATTCTTTGATATAAATTAGGCCTATAATATTTTTTTTATTATTTTATTTGTAGTGTTCTGTCTGACGACAGGTCCATATGAACAGGATCCTTCCATCCTTTTCTCGGACTGGGACCTGTTCATATACGTTCTTGGCAGATGATCCAGAAGTGGTTTGCCATTGCCTTCTTCTGTGTGTGAATGGATGCCACGGAGAAACCGGGAAAGCCCCCGGAGGAAAACTCCGTGATGCATAGACCACGGCATTGCCCAACACATGTTATAAATTTGAGCACCACCGGGAATTGAACCCGGGACCCCAGGCTTACAAGGCTAGTGTTCTGACCGCTAGACCACCGTGGCGGTCCTACAATATACATAACTATAATAAGTGCATAATAAGACTATATATCAACAATGAAAATCTCAAATATGATGTAGAAATATTTTTCTACAGCACAGACGAGAGATCAGAACGCACACAACATTTTAGTCAAAAAAGAAAGGACAGAACAAGGCATAAATAGAGAAACAATATTAAAATGGACCTTAAACGAATGGGATGCGTGAAATCGGACTCAATTCATCTCGTAGTGAATAGAGTCCAGTGGCCTTTAAGTACGGTCATAAGCTTTAGGGTATCCACACTCGACGCCGATTCTGCGGTGACGTTCAGCCATCTTATGTGGCAGCGCCACTGGAAATCAGTGCATGAAACGAGGAAATTATATCATAACAAACAATTAGGCACACAACATGCATTACGAGCTAAATTCAGACCTTCGGACACATGTACCCACGTGTACTTGGCATTCGGATAGAAAACTAAATCCAAATCATCAGTGAGTTAATGAAACCAAGTATTACAGGTATTAATCAGTTTGAAAACCAAACCAAATTCTACTACAAATATTCCCAAATAGACAGTCTGACTCCATTGATAGTATTGATGGAAAACATTACACTAGGGGTTATACGAGGTGCGATCGGAAAGTTTCGAGACTGCGCGTATAAAAACCCGTACACTTATCTCAGGTATTAAATTCATCCATCACCCTCGAAGTAGTTCCCCTGGGAGTGAACACAACGATCCCAGCGCCGCTGCCAAGCCTGGAAGCATCCCTGGAAATCTTTCTTTGTCAGCCTGTCAAGCACCATCTGCGATTCTGCTTGAATCTCTTCTATCGTCTCAAATCTCCTTCCCTTTAGCTGAATTTTCATCTTTGGGAAGAGGAAGAAGTCACACGGAGCTTAGAAAGGAAGTTGGGGTCGGTTCTTGCAAGATCTTTGAGCTCCTGACAAACGAGAAGTCGATTCTGCTTCTGGTCCTCAGACAGGATGCGTCGCATGTGGAGTTCTTCCTTTAGAATCAGCTGACAGGTCCCAACAATGTCGCACAAGTCGTTGATGGTACGACGTCGATCTTCGTGAATGGCCTGCCGAATCTTCGTAACAATTTCGGGCGTTGTGCTCGAAGATTGTCGTCCAGAACGCTCGTCATCATCGACAGAGGTTCGGCCATTTTTAAAACGTGAATGCCACACAAAAGTTTGTGCACGACCCATTGCGGACTCCCCAAATGCTTGCTTTAGCATTTCATAGGTTTCCGTAGCCGTTTTGGCGAGTCTTTGGCAAAATTTGATTTGTTCATGAAAATCCGCCATTCCGAAATCGCAGGAGGGTCGGTGTAATGCACTACCAAAACGCCCGTAACTAAGAAACAAATGCTAATTCGATGATGCCGGCTGGCACAATGATTCACTATGAATGTAGGCCGCACCCCCTAGCGGCAGAAGCTCGTACTACATCCGGTTCGCCCTCTATTGACACAGTCTTGAAACTTTCCGATCGCACTTCGTACATGGGCTTCAAATGAATAATAACAATTTACAAAAAGGTTACACAAGGCTTAATAACAACCACGAATATAGATCACAATTAAGGAACGTTATTCGTTGCGAAGGTAAACATGGAAATTACAAGAAGATACTAGACTGCGGGGCAATCATCGTGAAAGTGTTGTGACGCATTTGAATAGCACTGAAAATATCAAAATAAATTAATTTGACTGAAGTAGAGAAACAACACGGATTGTAATCAGGATTTCTCGTTAAGCAGGCAAATGATTTATTTCAGTAATAGCGCGCCGAGAAGGTTAGGGCGTCTTCCACGACGAGGCAATAATCCGAACACAGAACTTACAGAGATCGTTAATCTGATAGCCTATCAGAGGTCATTAAATGACCTGCGATAAAAGCGAATGAGTCCAGACACTCGTTGCAACCTGAAATCGATACCGAGCACGTCGCCGGGGACGACAACACGTTGGAACGTTTAATATGCCGTAGTCCGTCAGAGTAAAAACAAAATTATGTTTAATAGATACAAGAAAAGAAACAGAAATCATAAATATTTCGAGCGTCAGAATAGAATTAAGAGCATTAAGCGTTTAGGATAAAATATTCCCATCATTCTTTGTTAGTCGGCTGACATAAATTGTTTTCTAAAATATTAAGCGTTTATGACAAACAATTAATATTTCAGGAAACAATTATCAGTTGACTAATAAGAAAGATCGGAACTGATGGTTTTTAAAAACATGGGTGCAAGAACTACGTAGACATATCAAACCTGAAGATGGTTACATGAGCCCGAAACATGTAGTTCGATTAAGACTAAGAAAGTGTGTGTAAAACAACTGATTGTCACAGTCAATCAAGACATCATTCCAGGTTGTAGAAGGTACAATACTGCTTTGTATAAAGTAGCTCTGTATTCCAATACGTCCACTAACAAATGCGTTTAAATTCAATAAAAAGTAATGCGATGTTTTCCCAGCTCTCGTAAACTTTATCAAGAAACAGTCTTCGCCTTTGACTTCAGTATTCACATTATCCACTCGAAGTAATCTATAAGAAACGCAACTGATCTCAGTGGCGTCCAGAGTTTCATAGACCAATGCCAGAACGCGAGAAAAAGTGGAACATTAGCTCCAAGCATTATTAATCTCGGCACTATATGGAGATAAGTGGTTAGTTTCACGGCCAGTTTACCCTCCAGGAAAGAACTCCTGCACTTAATGGTTACTAGGCTCGAAGGCGAGTCTAGCGTGATCTTCCAAAGAAACGTTACTATTCTTCAGGCTAATTTATCGTAATAATCTCGTATATTAAAATACTATTAAATGTGTGAGAAGCCTTGACTTTCCGTATTTTCCTACTCCCCTGAATTATGCAATCCATAGTTCTCAAACCAGATGTTCGGATACCCCAGAGAGGTTGGAAGTTCCTCGACGGAGCTCGTGAGGGTGTCTGCTCCTTCAGCAAACGTTACAAGTGACAAGATGTCAGCCGCTAACAGACAGACGGACTGACTTGTTCTCACAACTGCCTATGTTCCGCTTAGCCTACTATGGAAATAAAAAGGCAATGCTCTGCCGAGACCAACAACGAACACGCAGCTGGGCAACTGGCTTACTCAGTACGACATTCCTCGTATGTAACACACATCCCGTCCTTGTCATGGCCTTCCAAGCACCAATTTATTCCTGAATTTAACGGTTTAAAGCCGAAACTAGCCGAAACAACCTTACATTTAGCTGAAATTGTGGGTTTACGTGTTTGCTCTCTTACAGATGGAGAAGACCAAACTTGATATGACAGGAAGAAATTAAAAGAGAATCAAAACCCAGGAAAAGTGTCACGAGTTCGATTCCCGGTGATAGGGTTCCAGAAACTCAGAACTTAAGAAAGATAGAAGTATGGCGCAGAAACCAAACTCGTCTGTTTCGAAGAGAAGATTACAGAAATAAAGACCAGAGCCCCGAAAAATTAACCCGGGTTCGGTTCCCAGTGATATGGTTTCTGTGATCCCAAAAACAAGGACGAGAGTAAAAATGGCGCCAAAACCAAATTTAACTGTTTCGAAAAGAATATAATAAAATACCACATTTTGCGTAAATCATCGACAAATCATTTTAGCTAAACCATGCCCACTCTGTCAGCCACACTGATTTTTAAATTAGAGAGTAATTTCGGGCTAAAATGTATCCGTTGACACTTTCACGGCAGAGCTAAACGGGATGCCACGTGTTTGCTCCGATTCAAGACAATATGATCTATCAAAGCTGTCATATGAAAGAATGGGTGGGTACACTAAACAGCTCTGATCTGATAAGATAAAAGATGAGTCGCAATTTTGTGCGTACGCAGTTCATCGAAATGGAATCATCATCTGGTTGCAGATATAAAGCAATGTGAAGCTGCTGTCGAACCGAATGGAAGATCAACCAGTACAGCGTACAGCTACGTCATCAGGCACAAAGGAGCACGTCATACGCGATTAGCAACAGTCGACCTATCGCGGTACCAGTATGTGACGCTGGACGTCGTCGCTTTCATGATCGTCGCATTAGCTGTCACTCTGTGTCAGTCGCCTCATTGGCCGCAACGTCGAGACCTGAATCAGACCCAGACACAAGAGACTGAGCTCACTTTACACAACAGCGATTCCACGTTTCCAATATCCCTTATTTTCGACTCCAAATGTATCTAAAGTAGCATTTTGGCCAGCAGCATGCTTTGGAGATAAATATACAAAATCACAGACTTTTCTTTCTCTTGGCTCTGAAGTTCTTGAAAAACCTAGTCTGCCTTCTTATTGGAGGATTCAAAATCGCTTTCTCGACAGTTGGTAGGGATTCTTGACCCGTCACAAGGGCTCTTGAATACTAGTCTTCGACTACAGAAATGCTTTCTTCGTGTAAGTTCCTACGGCCGGGGAATTAACTGACCTCCTTTATGGGAGACGTGGGCGGCAACATGACTAAAAATATTATTACTGTTGTTTTTGTTGTTACTGACGTGGTGGTGGCGAATTTCGCACCTTCGTATTTTTTTTAAATATACTAACTAACATATATTCTTTAATGCAGTGGTATTCAACCCCTTTTGTTCGCGTACCCCCAGATATAATTTCTCTTTAACTTTGTACCCCCAAAGTTGTTGGTGTATAATTCAAGTTATACATAGTATATAATCTACATCTAAAATAAATTAAATAAATTATATTACTGATTATTCAGTGTTTATCATAAAATAATATATATTTTTTTTAAATTTCACGTTCCCCTTAAGATGTCTTCGCGTACCCCAGGTTGAATACAACTACTCTAATGCAAGGGATCTCATCCTTTTTCGCTGGCGTACCACTAATTCTAATTTAACACACTAAATATAACACTAACCAAGTGCGTCCAGGAAAAAATTATGTATGTTAATATTATCTTATGATTTTCTTACTTAGTTCGCGTACCACTCAACATTGGCTCGCGTACCATAGGTTGAGAAACGCTGCTCTAATGTATGGAGGTTATTTAAAATGTTTCTGAGGCCAGACAACAAGTGAGAGTTAAAAGGTAAATATTAGGTTAGCAAGGCTCTGTTAAACTGTGACAAAGAATTGACCGTTTCTTGATCCCCGTTCCAAAGACATCTGTCAATACTGCCAACACGTGTTCAAGAGCCTGTCAATCCAGCACAGTTTCAGGGGAAATAAAAACCTCGATGTTCGGAAATTCGTTCAAAGCATGAGATGCTATGAAATATTGACTCTAAAAGCTACATAAAGAAAATATACAAAAAGCAATGGAAACTTCTGTATTCCGCGAATCACAAGTTCTGAAGAGTGTATCAAAAGCAACGGGGTTCATATTTTCCGAGCTCATGGGATGATCTAGTTTTATTCATATAACAGTCTTACATTAGCCCAGAAACAGAAAGCATGAATGTGTTACCCTGTACCTCCACAATCTTTCAATTTATATTCTCCCTAAGATTTTCAGGTTGAGTAATCTACAGCGCTGAGGTTCTATATCCGCTGAATCGGATAGAAATACAAACCGGCATTGTCCCATTCTAGTATAACACGGGAAATAACGTATAAGATTTTACAGCATTGGATACAGTGGGATGGATTCATAGTAGGCGGCCGATGTTTTGAAGTGACTTTTCTTCCGATTTGAATAAAAGAATCTAATGACAGAACGGAAATTATCAGACTACATTTGACATAAAGAGGGGACAAAATTGCCTTGGAACAGCAGCTAACAGCTGATACGAACGCTGGGCGGACCTCAAGGCTTGTAGACGACGCGGATTTCGACACCCAGGTGGCAGAAGAGATTCACGTTTCTTCATGTATTTGAAACGTTATAATCAAACTGAAGTCTCCGTCACCGATAATAGTTTAAAAACTATTAACTTCTTCCTACACGCAGTAATCAGCTATCCATATTAACAGTCCTGCGTTATTTACAATCACAAATTATAACGTTTTCTGCGTATTCAATTGTTACAAACTCCATGGAGTAGAGTCCTTGAGAATCTGTTAATTCTCCGCGCATGAAAACGGATGGATCATCACTGCGTGCACAAGGCAACAGCATCCTTTCAAATTCTTGGCCACTCAATGGCTACTTTCCAATCTTCACGACTCGTAAACTTATAACAGACAACAGCCTAGATAAGCAAAGAAGAATGATTCATGTTAAAGGCGGCGTAGCTAGAAGCTACAGAGAGGTGATGTCAGTAACAGACCGTGAATGAGCGCCATGACGGTGAGTAGGCAGAAGGATCGATAGATCAATGATATGCATCACCAGATCAAGCAAGTCACAGCATCAGTGGTCAATGAGAACGTACAAGCCAATCCAATTAAGACGCATGAATGGAAGTACGTTGTACTCAAAGAGGTTCAAGTTTAACTTTCGTTAAGTCTGTAACTAAACACCGAGTGATTATTATCCATTTCACCTCACCACCACCTCATAAATGAATTCACAAACTTTCCTACGCGATCACCACAAATTTCCTTCCCTCTGTACACGTAATTTTCGTAAATATGTCCCGCGTGTTTTCTAGCAACTTTAGGTGATACAGGAAGAAATTAAAACGTTTCGTATTTCAAGAAGAGAGTTACCAAGTGCAGCGAGATGAGACTCCATGCAAATACGAAGTTAGCCGTCTAACTGGGATGTTGCACTGTGTAGCCTGGTAGAAGTTCACGGACGTTTCAGAGATTCCTGCTGTCTCCATCTTCCATTCCGTTCATACCGTAACATAGCCCAAGATCACAGACATTACGCATGAAGTGTACGAAATTCAAGCATTACAAATTAAAACACAGCAATTAATCGATTACTGCATAAGTGTTAAGTATAAGCGGGAATTTCGGAATTCGTGTTCACATGAAGACAATACGAAGCTGAAACTAAAAGCAGTATACAAAATGCACCGAGGGTCTAGATGTGTCTTACATCGCTTCCATCCGTCACGACCCGTCTCGCATGCCGGAAGATGCAATGATGCGAAATATTACTAAAGCACCTGCCAACACAGGCACAGAACAGCTTATAAAATCCCTTAACGCAAACCGCAAAGGAAGAATGGATGGCTACACGACCGTCTTACGCCATTTCTGAAAATAGGGTTGGCATACCGAAATTCTGGTTCAACCAGTGTCGCAGGAAAAGTTGGGGACTGACTTGTTATTTCAACTTCATTTAAGTGTCTTCCCCATTAAAATTTGAAAAGATCAAGGTGTGGATGAGAAGACAATATTAAAACTGGTCTTGGAGAAATTGGGTTTTTAGTTGTGGACATCATCCAAAGGTTTATGTAGGAAGTAAGAACCTCTGAAACGCTGGTCAATTTTTATGAGACTACAAAGTACAGCGTCCCAGAAGACAAGTCATCTTCAGCTACCTCATGTTATTTCTTGATATCCGAAACAGAAGCCGTAATGTGGGGTGTTCAAATACCGGAACACTGCTCGGCCTTTTTCATTCTCTGAGCTGTTTCTTTTCTTATTTCTGACACTAAAGGAAGAAGAACACTCGTGTGAGAACAGAAACTCGACCACCAGCGCCATGTTTCCACGCATAAGCTCACTGCCGGCGTGCCGCTTCCGAATTCAGAAAAGTCCGACGTCAGACGCCCAATGCTGTCATTTGTAGTCAGCGTGTGCACCCGAATACCCTCTGCCCTCGATATGCTGCTGCAAATAACCTCAAACTAAAATTTCCTGAGCGTTTCAGCTCCTAATAACCAGCTAACGAATATTTCCGCCCGTGATAATTCCAACTCCTGGCACTCGCTTTGCATGTAACAGTTTTCAGCTACAGCCATAAAAAAACAACTCATCGTTACGGTATAAACAGATGTTCATGACGTTATGAGCTTAATATCTGAAAAATACTAGAATCGACATGCCCACGTTCAAATCTTCAAACGAACACCAGGCCAAACGTCGATAAAACGGCACATATTAACCACTTTCACAAAGCATAGTTCTTCTTGAGAACTTAACAGTAACTCAGATAATACAAAAGGCGTTTACGCCTTTTATGGATAAAAAACTTTTACGCAGTGGTCACAAAAGCTGGTTCAAATCCCCGGGAGCATGAGTCTACTTCACACACTCACATCCTATGTCCTGAAGACACATTCTAATTCCCTGCAGATATGGCAGACATTGCATTTAAGAAATTAAAATGTCATGCACACTCGTGTCTAAGTACAAAAATTAAAGAATTTCAACAGCTTTAATAAAGGCCCATAATCCTATGAGGGAACCCAATAAATAGACCTAAACGTATCACACGAAAGAAGTACATTATATATTCTTATAAATACAGCTACAACACCGAAATCAGTTAATCTTCCTTCGTTCATCTGAAAATGACATCAAATTGACGACGTCAGTAAAACGAAGGGAAAACTTAAACCAGTCCAATCCGTTCATCATGACCCCGAGCTTTCTATATTTCATTTAACATACACGAGTCCAATTGGGCTCAGCCGTTTGCAAACAACACCCAAACGCCCTGTTTCTCTTAGATACATTTAAATATTAGTCTCCCATCCTACATCTTCAAAGTGGCCTCTTCAGACTAAAACTGTACATGAATTTGTCCTTTTCTCCATACATCGACCACTCATTTGAGAAATAGAATAATACAAGGCAGAATAAAAATTACGTATCTTCTCGTCTAGCAAAGTTACTTCATCTTTCAGTGGTCACAATTTCAACGCCGTGTTCATTAAGACTCTCAGTCTCTCCGCATGACTTCTGTCAGAACTATGCTATAAATTCAGACTATAGAATTATTCCTACGATCTAACTGGAGAGGCTGTAAGATTCTATGCCTATCCATGTGAAAATTCAAGATCACTAATCTAAAGAATTCGGGGCGAACAATGTTGTGAACGGGGAAGGGGGAAAGGTCTGTTTGTGGGATTACAGAGTCTGTCTTATTGTTAAAACCACAACACCGGCACTTTGAGTCAAGGCCAGCAGGCCGAGTTGGCTTTGTGGAGGCAACGGTAACCTGTCCGACGACCAGCTTCGTTGCATTCCATGCGACTATAACACCCACCCACCCGTGTGTGTCGAGGACTGGAATGCAGGGGCCTCCAACCCAACCATTCATCCTTACATCAATTGCTCCCATTAATGCAGCCATCGCCAACCATGGAGGATTCCTGCAGGGAAATGCGTCCTTAACGTGGATGGACCCCATATATCTGGAGTGACTAATTGACCGGATACTCACGAACATGATTATCCTCTATGGGGAAGAGCTTGTTCACTGGTCTAGAAGCAAGAGCAATGGACTACAAATTCACTCACCAGATGTCACGGGGCACTGGCTACCACTTCTACATCGTATTATGAAGGTCTAGGGTTCTAAAATCGTTCCGAAAACCGGATATTCTAACTGAGGTTGTTCGTGGACTTTCATATGTAATATTAATTCAAGACTTAAATATTACGTCGCATGAATAATGTTTGGATATGCAGTGATCTTCGTGCGAGCGAGAACACCGGCGGAAAATTCTCAGAATCTTACGGCCAAGTCGGTCGCAACCATAACGCTTCGCTTCACGGCTTCACCATCTCAAAACCCCACTGCACAAATCAAAGGGTAAAATAAGGAAATAGTCACGGTGGTCTAGCGGTTAGAAAGCTGGCCTTGTAATCCTTGGGTCTCGGGTTCGATTCCCGGCGGTGCCCGAATTTATAACTTGTGTTGGGCAAGGCCGTGGTCTAGGCAACACGGAGTTTTCCTCCGTGGCATCCCAACAATTACTCCATTCACACACAGAAGAAGGCAATGGCAAACCACTTCTGGATCATCTGCCAAGAACGTATATGAACAGGTCCCAGTCCGAGAAAAGGATGGAAGGATCCTGTTCATATGGACCTGTCGTCAGACAGAACACTAAATACAAATAAAATAAGGAAGTCTGTTGGCAATTTTGTGACAGGAATCGAATAGGCTACAGTATTTAAAAGAGTGAAATTTAATGTCACGAATAAAAAATAAAATGTAATTACCAGCACAGCATGACTTTCATCCGGAACAAATCATTTTAGGTCAATATGGAATGCATGTGGAAAATGTACGTAGTTGCAAACATCAGCAATTCTGGTCATATCCAACATTTCAACTAAGCAGCTTCAAATTTCTCGAGACTTCTTTCTAAATTCCCACTCCATTTACTTCGGATGTAAGAATCGTAATATTATCGAGAAGACTGGCGATAGTTGAGATTAGTTATCAGGTTAGTTTCTTCCCCACCAGCGGTCGGTATGCATTCCGAACTTTGAATGAATGCAGTTTTAAACTACAACAGGGCACAAGCTTACTGTTTCCAGGTAAAGTACGTGCTGCAATACTAACAGACCGAAAAACGTCGTGGTTGTTCTAATTTGATGTAAACCAAACTGGTAATACTTTAAAACATTAGAAATAGAAAAATACATGAATTACGATACTACGGACAGCGGACATCACAGTGACTTTCGCACTCTTTACGCAAGTCGTCATATCTCTCTCTAACCACAGTTCAAAACCCTGTTAACCTTCACGTTTTATATTTCCTACTCTCCCTTTCACAAAATCTCGTTTTGACTACCACTATCAAAACTCACTTCAAATCATCTCGGTTTTAACTTCTAACTTGCACGAGCAGCTAAAATTCTCAACTCCATGCGTCGAAAAACGGTTTTCAGCATCGAATAGTAATTCCTGTTAACAACACTTGAAGTTCCTATTTCAATTTCATCGAAACTCCCCCGAAAATAAACTGCAATATTCTGCAGAACAGCTTCACAGCTAATGTTTATCCCCACACACACAAACATTTCCTCCGACCCGAAATTTTGTTACTGTGTACTGTCTTAATCGGCACTTCGATGTCAGGACTACTATTCGAGACAACTTTAGAAAAACACTGATCTGACAACCTATTTACAGTCGTAAAAGCATTACATCTGTAATGATAGTAACATTAAGTTTACTCCAAACTCCACAACTTTTAAATTTAGTTTTTAATCTTTGTCCAGTGTTATTAACAGTCGCAAAACCCAATGCAGTACAGTCATACTAAATAACACGATCCAGTGGTCTGTCTCCCACTACGTATTTGGAGGTCAACGTTTCTAATATCGGTCCGGGGACTAGCTATTCTGAATACGCCAATTCGTGATTTTTATCAATCGCTTCAATCAATATTGCCTTAAACAGGTCATAACTACCTCCGTGAACATTGTTTAGAAATCACTATTCCCTGCCATACTAATAATTACCGACGCTGTAAACCTATGTAGTTAAATAAGAGTCATTTAATGAAGGGTACCACCAACTGGTACCAGAGACTGTATCCGATCTCAATAGAAGTCTGAAGCTATTATGTTATACCCGTCTGACCAATCACTGCCCGTTTCTTAGAAAGGCGCTCTTGAATGTCCACATCTTAAGGCTGTTCCATAGAGATGTAGAGAAGGCAAGGGCAGTCTAAACTCTGCCACCCCAGTAAAGAAAACAAAATTTCCAAAGTTCGCCATCGGCACTCCTCGATTAGACGGGACATACACCAAGACTAAAAAGTTTACCGACCATCCCCTCATCTGCAGGTAAAGAAGACAGCTCCCCTTCCTTTTCAAAAGACAGGAAATAAATACAGTGACCTCTCTTGATTTCTTTACAAACAGCCTCACAATGAATGGAAAGAAACCAGACACAGCTTGGAGAAAAATACATCTATAACAGCCACTATGAACGGCGTCCTATGTATTGCGGAATCTCATAACAAACAGTGGACTGAATTCTTAAGAGCAGAGAAGCCCTCATGAGGGGCTTCACAATGCTTTTCGCCAGTTTTATTACGGTGACGAAATCACAGAGGGCGCACACGAGCTTTGAGTCGGAAAATCTGAATGAAAGCACATAAGAAATGAAGGCGGGCGTGGATAATATTAAAACGGGTGTTAAAGTATTACCGTCAGTGTGTGGGGGGCAAGACTCTACTAGACTCTTCGCTTCTCGCTCTGCTCCAGTAGTTCAGACGATTATTATATCCAATTTTGTTCTTCAATTGAACGCTGCTTTTAAAATGAGAATATATTGGGATGTCTGCATTCCATATTATTTACCCTTACATATCAACGTAGAGCCACGGTGGTCTAGCGGTTAGAACGCTGGCCTTGTAATCCTGGGGGTCTCGGGTTCGATTCCCGGCGGTGCCCGAATTTATAACTTGTGTTGGGCAAGGCCGTGGTCTAGGCAACACGGAGTTTTCCTCCGGGGGCTTCCCCGGTTTCTCCGTGGCATCCCAACAATTACTCCATTCACACACAGAAGAAGGCAATGGCAAACCACTTCTGGATCATCTGCCAAGAACGTATATGAACAGGTCCCAGTCCGAGAAAAGGATGGAAGGATCCTGTTCATATGGACCTGTCGTCAGACAGAACACTAAATAAAAAAATAACATATCAACAAAACTCATTTCGTTTCTAACAGCTGTATTTGTAATTAACTCTTAATCCACAAACTTAGCAAAAAAAAAAAAAAGGAGACCAAGTTTTCCAGTTGTACGTTAAGAACAGAAGGCGTAGGGCAGGCATAAACGCATTCTTTGAGTCCCGTAACAGGAAGTTATCTGCTTCGCGATACGAAGAAACGGGCAGTCAGTCTATAATGGCTCTTTTCCGTGTGCTGACTCTACCTGGCTTCTAGGCTGTGATTGGAAATACGGAGAATGGGGCCAACTACTAAAACTACAAGGCAACACAATCTTCCCTGCCGCCCGGTCAAGAGAATCAGCAAAGCGCATGAAATTGACACGTTCATTCCCAGCTGTGTCCACCCGCACAACACAAATGTCAAATATTTATTTATACGCTGCTTCGATTCTTTACCTTCCTTCGTAAACTTTTCTCCAAACCTCGATGCAGATCAGCAAAAACGTTCATGAGTCAATTAACTGTGATTGTCCTCCAACTTTAACGCTACATATATCAGATTCCATGTGCTTAATCTGGGTACTTCTCTGTGTAGCTAATGCCACAGAGAAGAAAATTTCTTGAGATGCTGATATTTTCCCATCTGGTCAAGAAATATAAGTTAATACAGGCTATAGGTGGACGGTCCATGAGCCGGGATAGCTCAGTCAGTATAGTGACTAGCTACGGGCTGGACGACCGGGGTTCGATCCCCGACGGGGGCAGAGGATTTTTCCTCTAGCCTCTGCGTCCAGACCGGCTCTGGGGCCCACCCAGCCTCCTATACAATGGGTACCGGGGTCCTTTCCCGGGGGTAAAGCCGGCCGGGGCGTGATTCTGACCACTCACCCCCATCTAGTACCGAGGTCAAGGAAGAGAGGAGCTATACCTCCACTCCCCCCAAGCGCCTACATGGCGTATAGTGGGACAAACTTTACTAGGTTGACGGTCCGACATTCGATTCTAGGGTGGGTATTACGTCGACACCACCCACGCATACGGTATATCTACCTTCGCATTATTCGATTGTACATGTCAGGAACACTTCTGGTTAAGACCAACATCAGTATAGGCCTAAATATATTTAATCAGAATCCCTGCTAAGATTTCAAATTTTAATGTGTAATTTATTGACTCTTATTCAGTTCAGGGTTCTTGAAAAGACGCCACTTTTCGGAATTTCCTCAGAATTACATCCTGATAAAACTCCACATCACACTTTTTCCACTTCCCGATCTTTATCTCTAAATAGTAATAGAATTCTCCCGTCCGAGTTCATATTCTGCAGTGTAATTGCTGTCCGCTTTTCATTTATCAAGCGCACACAAACATACAAAGGACCGCCCGTTTTATACAAAATCGTGGAGGGAAAACTATTTAAGCTGTTGAAACTCACTTCGGAAAGGGAAGGAAATTGCTTGCCTGGTTTCTTCTTCTTCTTCTTCCTTGGCTGCAGCTTTTCAACTCAAACATCGTAGCATATCTCTCCAACAGAGAGAAGGGTGTGAAATTGTCGAGGCACAGAGCTTTCACAAAGCAAATAGCCAGGAGACTAATAATGAATTCCTCAAAATAAAGTCTGAGACCGGTGACAGGTCTGGTTTGTTAGAATCCAGGTAGCGACCACAAGAAAAATATTTTCCCAGAGCAAGGAGACCATTGTATATAAATCCATTTCTCACATAAGTCACAGTGCAATTTGCCAAGAGACAAAGCACCAGTTTTGTCATCTAGTACGTAAGTAAGAAGGAAGAATAATACCATTAAAAAAGTTGTGCTAGTGTAAAATATATTTCCTGAATTGCGGTCCATGTTAAGCCTGATGTTTGCCCGAAACACAAAGATAAATCGGAAGCAAGCCTTGAGAACACTAAGCAGTTAAACGCAAATCTTTACAGAGCCAAACACTTACTGGCTACGGAAACCAACAAACAAAACGTCATACTTACAAGAAGGTAAAAGCAGGCTCTGTTTACACAATTCTATGCAGTGGAGAAAATGTGCCAGAACTCCTTAC
The DNA here is from genome assembly GCF_977971745.1 of Zootermopsis nevadensis. Lineage (NCBI taxonomy): Eukaryota > Metazoa > Arthropoda > Insecta > Blattodea > Termopsidae > Zootermopsis > Zootermopsis nevadensis. Next base: position 5,657,970 of record NW_028259143.1, read on the forward strand.
CTGTACGAAAAGGATAATAAATGCAATTAAATAAAGAAGTCACTCTTACAAATAATAAACACGCCAATTTCCATTTAATTTGCAGTCTATAGGCATATACATATATATATATATATATATATATATATATATATATTCAATTCAATTCAATTAATTTATTTACGTGTTTGCCAACAGCAAGAAGCCAATAACAGGCAAACACTGATAATATATACAATAATAGTGAAATAATAATGGATAATATTACACAAACGGATTAACTAAACTTATACATGTACAGTATTAAATATAACTGCCAAGTACAGGCAAACCCAAAATAGAAACAATATTAACACAGAGCAAAAAATTAAGAAATATAAATAAAAACAAATAATCCACCTAGGGAATACTAATATAATTGTAAGACTTTAAAGAATATAAAAAGACAGATAACGAAGCTAGATCATTTCCCTTGTTAAGAACGTTCGCTCAAGGGAGACAATGTTTATGCTAAATACGTCCAAAGATTTACATACGTCATTTGCAGCGATGACGCACCTGGCTGAAGGACTATGTCGTAGTATATATATATAATATGTAGAGAGAGAGACAATAAAACGAGACACCAATTACATTAAGTTTCAACTCCCAGAAAGTAATGAGAGTCAGGGAAATGCAGATCTTGGAATTATGCTTTTGTTAAGAAGGAAGTGAACAAATACATATAGAAAGAGCACAGAGGTGGAATTTGTACCAGTGACGAAACCTCGATTCAAAGACGTTATCCTAGTACTAACACAGATAAAACACAATGACAGAAGAAAAGCTCGTATAAATAATGTTTAAGAATTCAATTGAATAAAAATTTTCTAGATAGAGCTAATCCCTATCTCCGGAGATAGGGATTAGCTCTATCTAGTGAGCCCAACTGTGTAGGAACCTGAAGACGGAGATAGAGTCCCATCTCCGAAACGTCGTTTTACGTTTTATATTTACTAGACGATGGATAATATCCAAGAAAATTTTTATTCAATTGACTCTTCACCATCGTCAAGAAGTTTTAGATTTAAGAATTCAGTCCGTACCGTAAAAAAATATCAACACAACTCCATAACAAAGATCATCTGGTTAATGCGGTTTACGCTAAGAATAACCCGAAAAAATACACTGTGTAAACAAAATGCAAACTTTCTGATTCCAAGCAGGTGGTAAGTGCTTATAGATAAAACAAGGCTTTAAGAGATTTAAATTAGAAACGAAAAACGTGGTAATTATACACAATTAGAACGACACGCACCACTAAATTCAATCCTTGTTTACCAAAGGAAATGCAGTTCAAAAGGTAAAGGAATTCATAAATACTATTTAGGTCATCTTCGACCTTAAAATGGTAGCTTACAATAGAGATTTGTGTGGATGGCAAATAATATTAACGTTCAGAAATAATACTAAACAAAAGAAATGTTCAAGTTTTCAGTTTTAAAAGCATCTGGTCATGCAATTTTCTCCAGTCCTGTGTGGCTTCCTCGCTCTTCGGTCTAAATGGGCTCAAACCATAAATATTTTCCTTTACGAAAATTTTTCACATCATACAAAACGAGAGGCATGAGAAAAAGTGTACGAAATTGTAGGATTTCAGGATTACACGGCGATGAGTCCGAATACGGCTGTCTTCTGGTCATCGCCGTGATGATGGAGGCAGCAAGAACCTCTGAAACGTTGGTAAACTTCTACCAGACTACGCGGCGCTACAACCCAGAAGTTAGCCATTATCGTACACAACACTGATTATTAGCACGGCAGTATTTTCAGTCGAGAAGAATGAGATGGGCGGGGAATGTAGCGCGCATGGATGGGGCAAGAGGTGTGCTCCGGGTATTGGTCGAGAAGCCTGAGGGGAAGAGACCGCTGGGGAGACCTAGACGTAGATGGGAGGATAATGTCAGATGTGGGAGATAGGAGTTGAAGGAGACTGGATTTTGTTGGCCCAAAACAGGGTCCGGTGGAGGGCTTTGGTTAATTCGGTGATAAACCTTCGGATTCGGTAAGCCATCTAGTTAGTTAGTTAACTGAACGAATGTTCCTTTGTGTTCTTCAGACAGTCTTTGGTAGTCATTCACGTGATGACTGTCTGTTCCCTAATCAATGTTCAATGTGTGTACAAGGGAGTTCCTGGGTGGTAATATTTCTTTCAAAACACCTGTCACGAAGTTGAAGAAACATTTAGCGACATTTCCTTCCGGTGGAGACAAAGGAATGAAGTTTTTATCTGTTTATTATGTACACTTCACCCCTTACAGGCGGCAGGTAGGCGGGTAGACAGGTAGATATACTCCCAAGCGATGCAGACTCACCGCACAGACCGGAAGTTGGCTTGTTAGTGACATTCTGACGGATTGCTTGAGGAGGAATTCGTGACACAACTGGCAATGTATCATCCATTTTTATACGAGATTTGTAGTTCTGTACATGTTCTCTCTTCTCAGTTAGCCAGATGCGATTTTACCAAAGGGTGGTATGAACAGCGGTAAGTGAATAAAACGTCGTAGAATGTACGAACGCAAGAGAACGGATGTAACACCAGAATAGAGGAAAATTACACAATGAAAAACGTCTTTGCCGAATTCTATTGGAATGATTAAATCTACGACGAAATAGATGTGAGATGAAAAATATGCCAAAATGTTACTTGCAAGCCTTAAGAGAAGAGATAAATTGGGTGACGTTGGTCGAAGGATAATATTAAAATGGAGGTTAAAGAAACAGGGTGTGGATTGCTGGCTCGGAATACGGTCCCGAAGGACAAGGACGAAGGGGGGGGGGGTCTTGGGTCCACGGTAATGAACTTTTCTTGACCACTTAAGCGACTATCAGCTTAATTATAACAACTGGCAGTATAGCTGTTTTTATTTTGTACTGTAACTGACAATAAAACTGAGATACACGGGGGAAAACAAACTTTCATCGAGAAATACAGACGTAGTGTTCTTTTCTGTGAAATCCCCTGGCAAGTTCTTTGATTTTCAAGAAGTCATTCCTGGTTGGCAGCAAACTGCCTCCCGAGGTCCCACGAAAGACTCTAACCTCACTCTTACCCTTGGGAACACCATCGCCTTTTTTTAATTCTATTTCTCAGTCAATACACTTCTGTTTGATGGATTTGTGCTACTTTTGCTGTTGGAATGCCTCGGGCTGTGTTGGTCTACATCACGTTACACACGATTGGAGGAGTAACATATGATGCTAGAAAAGAAAACGATCAGCTCAATGCCACCGAGGCAAGCTTGAAGTTCGTCATCTGCATAATTTATAGACAAGAGACTCTGCACAAGAGTAAGTACTAATGTTACAGACTTCTTTATACGTTTGGAGGTTATATTTCCTAAATTAAGACTTAATTGTAAGAATTCAAGCCGGAGCGGCTGTCAGTAGAACCGCCGAAGTCTGTAACCCCACTTCTGAGTTGTTGCGCCGTGTAATCTAATGAGAGTGATTAACACCCCACTCTGGTGATGGTGGTAGCACTTCCGGTGCATCGACGCAACAACCCAGAAAAAAGCCTCACTTACAAAAAAAATCAATGGCTGGGGTTCGATTCCCGGTGGGTGCATGGTATTTTCTCTTTGCCACGGCGTTCACACAGTCCAACCTTTTGTGCAATGGGCAATGTGCAAAACAGCATCTGGGAACAATATTAAGATTCCTCTCCTTTGTACGCACAGCGACATCGTTACGTCATCATTTCAACTCACATTTATCAATTAGGTTAAGACAAATCCTCCTGATATTTGTTTATGAATGCATTGAAAATTTACTATTGCTATAAGATGCATCCAGGGAACTGAGATATTTGCCGTCATTGTCCAGGGGTAACACTGACGCTTTTCGACTGACGAATACTAGCTGAGGGAAACAAAACAGTTTAAAAAGGGAGATTAGTAATTTCCGTAAAAGTGAGAAATCATTACGCGCCAATTCAATCCAAATTTCCTGCCATCATTTCACAGGACCGGAAAAGACAAATGAAAAATTTCCGCAACGGTGGAACTAAATTAAAGAAATTTTGATTCATTTTTCTGTCTCAATTTCATAAATAAGTTTCTCAACGTGTACAAAGTATATAAAACAGGCGTTTCATCCATGCTTAACCCTTCGGAGCACGAAGCTCATCTAAATACAATTTAAAATGCTGTTATTAACTAAAAAGTTGTCAGTGGAACCAAGGTTCCGGAGAATTTGACGTAAATACGTCTATACGGAAAGGAAGTTTATATATTGGCTTTATTCTAAATATTTCCTTTATACATGCTTTACAATTGCGTAAAGTTTGATTAAGACATTGCTTAATCAACTTGAATTAGTTACGCTTAAGATGGGTCTGTGGTAGCTGAATGTAATGTAATGTAACGTAATGTAATGTTTTATAGGTAACAACAATGCCGAGTAAACACGACGTTTCCTAGGTAACCATTGTTATACTTTTTCGTTCCTCTTTTTCGTTTCCCTTTTTCGTTCCACTTTTTTGCCGAATGACCCTTCCTTATAGACGTATTTACGTCAAAAAAAAACGCGTTTCCATTTTAAAAAAAATAAACTTCTTAATGTTGTTTAGAGAAATAATTGCTGCTTATTCTCAGAATCATACGGAACACAAACAGTTACTAAATACTGAAGCAGGTGGCACACTGTCCGATATGCTTTCAACAGTTGCCTCACGTCGATCCGCGGAAGTAAAGCTTCACACATTCTTAACGCTGCCACTAGATGAACGTGGGCGGTTAGCTTCACGCCCCGGCTGGAAGAATGGCCTATTTTTACATTACGGCGACCGCCCTGCCAGGAATAGAACCCAGGTCATCCAACCCAAGCTTAGTCTCCTGTATGAACCCTAGAGTTAATACAAAATACGTTAAAACTTAGAATGATATATTCTTCTGTTTCCGTTGTGGCGATATGCGAACCGTTCAATAATGAAAAGGTACACGAAGGTATTGTGTTTGCTGAACTCGAACAGAGTAATCCATCAAAGCATAATGTAAATGTTTCTGTTAAACATGTGATAAGTATCTTTATGTCGCTTTTCGTTTCTAAACACAAGACACTTAGGGTCTGTGGGCTATTTGGCCCCACGTCCTCTTCACGACTGAATTCCAGGCTTGGTCAATGGGCAACGTTTCTCAGACTTTTTCACTGTCCACTACTCAATAGTTCTCCCATTTCCGAGCTAATATATTTGACTGAACACAATCTTGAACGCTTATAGCAAAACCGACACAACTATCAATCAATCAATCAATCAATCAACAAAGTATGGAACTCATACGAACCAATAAGTGTTTCTTTGAACTTTGTACGCACAATCAATGATAATTTGCATTGATGAATTCACATTTTATTACGACAATAAAAAGCGTGTGATGCTTCTGATTAAGCTACATCACATGACATTTTCAGACTTACAAGGCGGTGAAAGTTCGGATTACAGTCTTCTGGGTTATCAGCCCGTGTAGTATTGTCTTGTAGATAGATGCCAACATTTCAGAGGTACACACTACGGCCATATTTCTACCATATAATGGAGGCAGTACGTTCCTCCGAAACGTTGGTAACCACCGCCAAGACCACACGGTCTCACAACACAGAGCTACACAATATAAAAGCTAAATTGTGTCATATTCCAGTACATGATGCAATTAAAATAATTTTAGTTACAATTTAAAAACAATCACCAATTCTTAGTAAACAGCCCCTTTCTGACTTAGAAATTGCATCAAAGTGTTCTACTTAATCGTGTTCAGCTTTTGTTACGCTTTCGTGACAGCGATATACAAAAAAGAAATCTACAGCAGAGCGACTTAACCTCTGCTGTCGCGTGGATTTCGTTAAAGACTGAAAAATTTCTGAAATATAAATTGTACACCTTAATAAGTTCCGTACACTAAACAGTGATACTTCTTACGTGATGAAGTCTTTCTTAAAATAGGCTATTTCACAGGGGTAGGAAATATTCTATTACAGCTAGGTTTATCTGTGAAAACAGAATACGAAGTAAGTCACTTTACACACGTTAATTCAAGACGATACTCAACGCGGCTAAGTCATTACCACAGGCATTTCCAGCTAGCACGCAATATTCTTACATATAAAACAGCTAAGCTGTTTCGTTATCATCTCCCCTGCAGCTGTCTGAAAGGTTTCAGGTACACATGAAGCCCTCTTCCAGCTAAATCCATCGTTTACAAGACTGCCTGAATCCCCTTATACCGGAAAAGTTCTTGCATGAATCCATTTAGTTCGGATCTCCAATATAAAATCCCATACTGGGTCCAGAGCTTATACATTCAATAAATACGTGGCACATATAGACCAAAACAAACATGATATCCTATGAAGGAGGCTCTTACATGAATGTGAAACTTCCGTCTCTCAAACCAAAAGAAACTGGCGCGGTCTGAAGACAAAATGCTCAGGAGAATACTTGGGCCTAAGAGGGAGAAGAATTAATTATAAAATCTCTCAGATTCCCAATCTGTGCTCTTCAACAAGAATTTCTACGCTGATCAACTTAAAGATGGTGAGCCAGACGGCAGAGAGAAAAAACACTAAATTTCAAATCGAACGTTGGGGTTGAATAGTTGTCATTCCCACCCCGTACTTCGATAATCTGGGTTCGTTTCTCTGTCGACAGTCCTTTTACTCTAAATGAGGTTCTCGTGGCTTTTCTCAGTACCTCAACAAATGCTGAGACGATATCTTAAAACAGACCACAGACGCCACCTTCCAAGTATTTCTCAATCATTCACAAGTACCCTCAAATTCGATGCTATACACACAGAGGAGTCATTAAATAAACAACATACAACAGGCCAATATTTAGGCCTATAATGCCATGTGTCTGAGATATCATTACAAAAACTGAAATCAACATCTACACGCATTTTATTTTATTAACGCATGATATTCAAATCTCGTGTGAAAATAAATGTTAAATGCAACTTTTCTTTCGGTGACATTATCAGGAATGTGAAACAGTTCAACAACTGTGTGAACTTTATATACAGCTGGAGCCAGAAGTGTGGAATACTACACTGAAATAGGTCACAAATATACCCATAAATTCTGTGCGAATTAATTTTCTCTTTTAACAGTTGCAAACATGGCAACAGTACGCCGCATTTATATTAAAAATTAATGCAGTCGGAATCTGTATAAATATACATTGTGCGCAGAAGTGTATAATTATTCATCTCACTACGTACACCACAGAGTTTAAAGAATTTAAAGAACTACAGATTCTTCCCAGAACGTGTCATTAATTAAAAGACGAAATCAAGTGCCTCATGGAGCCGGTGTGTGCCGGCGTTGAGCGAAAGTCTAAATTCAAGGTCATAACTCGAATCGCAACGAAATTTGTTACGAAACACAATAGGGAGTTCTAGGAACCGACTCAGTACCTTAACCCAAACGTGTTGTGGGGGGGGGGGATATGGCAAAAGAGGTCATTAGCTCATCTACTACCTGTGCTGGACAGAACTGAACTGCGGCTGTGGTTTCAGTGAACCGGATGACGGCAATCAAAAAACACTTTTAATTAGAGAACATATATACGCTTGCAACACAATGGCCCATAAGCGTGTGGTCTGACTCTCTCCGAAGTGTTGTTGAATGAGGAATGATACATAGCAAGCATCACACTTCTTTTGCAAGAAGACATCATCTCCACCCGACTCTGTCTCCTAACTAACCAGATGGCTTACCGAACGCGAAGGTTCATCACCGAATCAACCAAAGCCCTCCACCGGACCCTGTCCTGGGCCAACAAAATTCAGTCTCCTTCAACTCCTAACTCCCATAGATCCCGCCTGACATTATCCTCCCATCTACGTCTAGGTTTCCCCAGCGGCCTCTTCTCCTCAGGCTCCTACAATCTGCAATTTGCGTCATATCTAACCCTCTGTCCCCACCCAAGGTCCCCTACCCTCACTGTCGGATTACACCTAGGAGACAACATAAGTTACCACTAATCAACCACAAACAGTTCAATGTACAGAACAATCTACACATTAACCTTTTTTACCATAACACACCATACTCTGACGAAGAATATCTGCCGACGTTTCATTACATTCTTTTTTAATGTCGCCGATTTATTGCTAATAAAGGTTCACTATTAGTGGCACAATAACAACAGATGTTTCCATGCTTGCTACTTTAACACCGCAAATATCTCGAAACACGACCTGTTTCGCTGCTAGCTATTACCGAAGCGACCCATAAATCCCCTAAATGGTACCTTTCTGTGGGTAAACTCGGCTAAGTTCATAGACGACCCGAAACCCAAGGGTCACCATAAAGTAGCAGATCAGAACTCCATATTACACTCTGTGCTGTCAACTAGGAGAAGCAATGTTATTCTTAATTTGTAATAAATAGGACTGGTCATAACAGTGCCAGGAATTTGAATGACAGAGGATCCCCTTGGGAAAGTAACTAGGATTTGAATGTCCGACCCTCAGTACTGGATGTAATCCAGAACTTTCCCATGCCAGTGACAGAGATATAGTAGCCGTATTGCACAGCCAATTACTGGAAAGCGTTCCCTTCCAGGCAGATAAACCAAACTACGAAGTGTAGTCAGTTAACTATGACTACAAGTGCTAACTTGCATTTGTCTTCCCAATATTAGTGAAACTAACCTCGGGTTCATGAAGGCACTTGTACAAGAGTATCAGCTAGTATGGAAAGCGTAATGTTCCCACGCTGAAGAAATCGACTTTACCATTTTTGTTACTATGGAAAATGTTCCATGTCGAAAATAACTAATTCCATGAGTCTGGGTCCTCATTGAAAAGTTGACAGTTCCTCGGCTACTTAAAACACACCCTGATTTGAAAGAATTCATCACCATGTTCACAAAAGCAGGCGCTGAACCCTTTCCTCGGTCAGTTACATAAGTCCATACCTCACAGTCACAGATACAGAATGCTAGGATATGAAATGAAGTGAGCTGTTTAAAGACAGATTTTAGAGAAAACTAATGTGAGGTATGGTCTGGACTAAACTGGCTCTACAGAGTCCAATACGTGACTTTTAATAACTCGTTGCTGAACGTTTGAGACTCATAAAACAGCTGATGACGGAGGCAGTATGACCTCAGAAACGTTGATAAACATCGACCAGACTACACAGCGCAACAACCCAGAAGACATAAATCTTCATACTCATCGCCCTGATGATAGAGGCAGTATGACCTCTGAAACGTTGGTTAACATCGACCAGACTACACAGCGCAACAACCCAGAAGACAGACATCTTCATACTCTGATGACGGAGGCAGTATGACCTCTGAAACGTTGGTAAACATCGACCATACTACACAGCGCAACAACCCAGAAGACATAAATCTTCATACTCATCGCCCTGATGATGGAGGCAGTATGACCTCTGAAACGTTGGTTAACATCGACCAGACTACACGGCGCAACAACCCAGGAGACAGAAATCTTCATACTCATCGCCCTGATGACGGAGGCAGTGTGACCTCCGAAACGTTGGTAAACATCGATCAGACTACACAGCCCAACAACCCAGAAGACGGAAATCTTCATACTCATCGCCCTGATGACGGAGGCAGTATGACCTCTGAAACGTTGGTTAACATCCACCAGACTACACGGCGCAACAACCCAGAAGACAGAAATCTTCATACTCATCGCCCTGATGACGGAGGCAGTGTGACCTCCGAAACGTTGGTAAACATCGATCAGACTACACAGCGCAACAACCCAGAAGACAGAAATCTTCATACTCATCGCCCTGATGACGGAGGCAGTATGACCTCTGAAACGTTGGTTAACATCCACCAGACTACACGGCGCAACAACCCAGAAGACAGAAATCTTCATACTCATCGCCCTGATGACGGAGGCAGTGTGACCTCCGAAACGTTGGTTAACATCCACCAGACTACACGGCGCAACAACCCAGAAGATAGAAATCTTCATACTCATCGCCCTGATGACGGAGGCAGTATGACCTCTGAAACGTTGGTTAACATCGACCAGACTACACGGCGCAACAACCCAGGAGACAGAAATCTTCATACTCATCGCCCTGATGACGGAGGCAGTGTGACCTCCGAAACGTTGGTAAACATCGATCAGACTACACAGCCCAACAACCCAGAAGACGGAAATCTTCATACTCATCGCCCTGATGACGGAGGCAGTATGACCTCTGAAACGTTGGTTAACATCCACCAGACTACACAGCGCAACAACCCAGAAGACAGAAATCTTCATACTCTGATGACGGAGGCAGTATGACCTCTGAGACGTTGGTTAACATCGACCAGACTACACGGCGCAACAACCCAGGAGACAGAAATCTTCATACTCATCGCCCTGATGATGGAGGCAGTATGACCTCTGAAACGTTGGTAAACATCTACCAGACTACACAGCGCAACAACCCAGAAGATGGAAATCTTCAGCTAATTTATTAACCAGCTTAGCTGATATGAACACTTCAAGATTTTGTTAGAGATAATAATACCAAAAGCCTAACACTTGCATTGCTGACCCTACGGCATCAATGGCGGAACTGACATCGGAAACAAGTCCTAAAACAAAGGAGATTTCCCTCCTTTGCATCCGATCGTCTCCTCATAGTGAACCGTACCACGTGGCATGCATTTGTTACGCACTCACCACACCAACTGTACAAAGAAATCTTGCCGTAAAAACCAGAGATAAGGATAAAGGGAAGGCGGGTAGAGACGAGGTATTTCTTTGGACGATAGAAGTAAAGTAAAAACGTCATCAGTGTCCCATTTCCTCCCTTTTTACGAGGAGCACGCCGACTCGATCCTGGGTATAGGAAACTTAGAAGAGAAACCCTCAAAGTCACACGCTGACTTCCAAAAAACTGGGAAGAGTTCAGGTTTAGTAATGGTAATAGGAGAGCAGAGACGCGAGAAGAAAGTCGGGCAGGAAATAATGGGATGGGTGTGATGTTGGAGCCTGCGGTTGGAAACCGGAAGGTTTTAGATGCAGGAGGTGAAGCCTTTGGTGGCTGAGGGTTACATTTTCCAACTACCCACCTGCTTCTTCAGAATCAAGACTAAGGGCAGGGATAAGGAAGAAACAACGACAACCAAAAGCGAAATTTCTTCCTAGGAGCTTCTATAATGCTAACAGGACAATGGGGAAGTTTGACCTTGATGAAATTCTTTGTTAATACCGGAAACACGTCACGTACAACTGAACGTGATTAAACCTTGCAACAGTGGAAAATGACGAAACGGACCCACATTTATACTGAATATGTCTATTGGTACGAGATGAATTAACATTGTTTACAAAAATCAATAAACTAACAGGAACATTTTGATTACCTTCCCTTTTTTATTTTCAGTTTCTTCCCTCCTATAAATCAGAAGATATCTTCCGACCCATCAATAGTCCTATAAATAGAAAACAGTGATTATAACAAGACTTCAATTAAAAGTTTATACTTAAAGGAGAACTTTCTAACGTGGAACGAAACTCAACACAATAATAGAACCATATGCAATAAATAATTTGATATCGTTCAAAAATTTAAGTAGCTCAACCGAGCGACGCTGAGTCACGGGATTCCATGTCTCGATTCCTGAAGTCACGCGATTACAAGTCTCCATTAGCCCGAGTCAAGCGAATAGTGCGTATTCCATGGAAATATATGAAACATATTCAGAAGACCGGTTAGCAAAGCTTCTGAAATGCTTGAATGTAATCGACAAAAATACCTAACGAGGGTACGTATTACAGACTGTGCGATGTGTCTGTGGCGTACGACAAGACAGAGTCGTTACAATTTGCTACAAGAATTATGCAAAGGATCAGAACAGACGGAATCAAATAATAAAGGCGGAAGAGTGTAAAATGTAGAGACCACAAAATATTTAAGAAACTATCCTTGCATGTACATGGAGGAAATATGAGCAAAAGGGCGAAATTTCTCACAAAAATAGAACAGTATTCAACCACGACGTTGAGCACAGGAGTTTCCTAAAACTGAACAAGCGTTCGTTGTAAAAGTTACATTAACAGGTTCCTGTGGTTGAGAGGTGTCAAAATATACAGCACAAAGATAAATTACTGGCACAGGCTGGTCGCAGCTTTCACGTATTTTTATCCATCTGCTCGCAGACAGCAAGGAAGGTTATTCGTCTCATTTTCGTAAGCCTCTACTAACTTGTCACAAAGTACAAAAAATACGTGGTTAGTGTTTGTATAGCGCGAATTTAACGTATTACGTTGTAACTACAAAAAAAAAACTAAATATTTAAATGAAAATTCAACTTGACTGCCACACAGAATCAATATTTGACATCAAACATAACGAAACAAACGAAACTGAGGGAAACAGAATAGTTAGGAGCTCAATAATTTGTATGGGCATGATATGCAGCACGCATGAAAGGTGTGAAAAGTTCATACAAAGTTACAATCTGAAAAGAAGACAACACTTGGAGACCTAGGCGAAGATGGGATTCCTTTCATACACGTTTCATGAAAACAGGCCTTTTAATCCAATGCAATAATAAACTTCACCACTAGCCTTAAACCGATGAGTAAACCTATATTTCACAGGGTCCTATGTGCGTTTTTGCTTTTAACAAAGGTTACTTTAGCAAAGCAGCAAATTTTTCAAAGCACATTCGCCATAAAAACGTCACAGTTACACCTTTCAGCTCGTATCACTGAAAAGAAGGGTTTAAAAAGTATACCTATAGGACGTGGGTTTCCTGGACATTCCTCCGATTTAAATATAAATCGGAAAACAGTTCAAAAGCTTTCATTTTCGGAAGCCAAGGTCATAAATCGTTTCGTAAAAGATAATAAGGTGCGAAATTCAGAGTAAAGTAAGACCACACAGCCAGCCCAAGTCTGCATTCCCGTTACGAAGTGTCATCTGGTCTAACTTGGCAATGTGAGAAATCAGATTAAAAAGAAACTGCCGATAGAAACCATTACTACTTTAGAAAAATGTCCTCTCATTATGGAACCGGAACGTGCATCACCGTTCTCATAACTACGCACATTGGACCAAAGTTGAAACCAGTGTTCCTTAACCAGCGACTAACTACAATATATATATATATATATATATATATATATATATATATATATATACACACACACACAATATTATGGTCAGTTTCTTACCCTGTTTCGTGAGGTGGCATTTTACGTTGTGTCGTCGTGTGTCTTAAACGTATCTACTCTTATAATCCTTCACCATAAGACGTTTAATATAAATATTTCATATTACTCTTGGTCACATGATAAATATTTAATCCAGATAGGTAACCCCATTTGTAAAGAAGTAAGCAAGGTGTGCAAAGACATCGAATGAGACGACTTTCTACGACAGAACAAAATTTTAGACTGCCCTGATGAAGGTTACGACGATTACAAGGACGATTAACATGACTGTGATGAAACAAATTAAATGCATCGGAATTAATATTCAATTTTACATAAACCAAGACCATGAGAAATTTGTATTGGCAATAAAATGGCCTACAGAAAGCCAAATTAATTACACACAGGACAATATGGGTGCCCAGATGGCTGTAAAATATAACACAAGGCCTCACATTTACACAACCGAAATACGTTTAAAATTCCTGTTGTGACCTTTGACCTCGATGACAGCGAAATCACCAACTCAAAGTGGAGCCACAAAACTCATAAAATTGTGTTAGTGACTGACAGTTCAACCACATCTGAATACGAGCTAGTAGCAAACCCAATTTTTTTGGTTCAGACAGACAGGGAGTCAAACTACTGATTCTAGTGTAACCTAAATGTCATTCATCCAAAACCATGCTGACTGGAACCCCGCATGTAACAGACCAATTCCTCAAAACTCAATTTCATATGAATTATTCAGGTTGTCAAACTGATGAGACCTGTATTTTCACCCCTTCAGTTCACAAACGTTACCGAACGCCACTTAATTTCAGTTACGTTTAACCATACATTCGATTTTATCGAAAACACGTTTGTGGTCCGGTGACCGACCAGAATGGCGCCGTGCGTGACACGTTGTATGCCGGACACAGTATCATCCAGTTAGGTGCCACTTAACCATATAAGCAGAGTGAACAAAGAAAACTTTCTAACGGGATGTATGAAAACTATTCATTACGACATACTTCTGAGAACTCCTCTCTGGATGTTTAAGGCATCCTGCCAAACGTGTGACAGTGGGTTAGTAAGCTGAAGAATCTTCCAAAAGCAAATACAAACAATACTATCTTCTGGGATGCTCTGTCGTGTAGTCTGGTGGAACTCTACAGGCGTTTCAGAAGTCCTTGCTGCCTCCATCAGACCCTTAGAAATGTCGGTAAACTCATGCCGGAATGCCAGAAGACAGTATTCACATTCACACAGATTGAAATCTGCCATATCTTTTAGGTTTCGTTGTGGGCATCTTTCTCGCAGTCTAGTTCACAGTGTGAGATTTCATTTTATTGACAGAGGGTATCATATTTTCAATTCTTAAGGCAAAGTGCGTTTTTCATGACTTGTTGAATCGCTATCGAATTCCTAAAACTGTAACGTCAACCATACGCCAAGCTGTTTGCCCACATCTACACCGGAGTTTCTCCCTCGGGAGTAAAGCGGCCGGGGCTTTAAGCTTGCATCGAGGTTAATAACGCGTCCAACTACATTCCCACTCCCCCCCATCTGTCTGCATGGCGTGATGCCTACTTTACAAAAGCGCCATGGACAACTTTACCTTCTTGTCAGATGCATGTTCTTATCCGTATTACCTCTGCTGATTTATAGTGTCACCGTTACCTAGTAACGATGTGGCATTAACATTAAGCGGCTGCCAACAAAGAAAGCATCGGTCTTTTTTTATCTCGCTCACGTCAGAATAACTCCGCCGTTATAACCATCACCTCCCTGCAATAAAGATGTCAAGCCTTGCACAAACAGTGACGCAGAAACGAATTCTGTAATCCTGCTCCCTTAAGCGCTCTTCAATTAAAGTCCCTGTAAATTCGTTCTGCGCTGAAGCCGATGTACTGGGACGTGTGAGTGCTCCACACATTGAGATCTTGGCACGAATCGGAACTAACATTTTCAGGCCTCAGTGTTCAATTCTTAGTCTTACTGTGTGACACTTTGTACACACTCCGTTCACTGGAAATATTTCGAACCAATGTGGCCATCGTCAGGTTAAATCCCCTGCTTTTGTCATTGCACAAGGGATCTTCTCACCCCTGTCCACAAATGATAATAAAATGGCAACCTCATTAACTGATTATCAAAAATATTTTTCTTAAATTGCCTTTACGCATAGCCTGGTGAATCCCGGTGGTAATTCTACAACGACGCTACACAACACATACCAATTTAAAAAACTTCCTATAATAATTTTGGAATTTTAACTTTTAACGGACTTCGCTACATTAAAAAAGTTTTAATATACACTTTATCATCACTTCTAGACATTGTGATGACGTCATTAGTGCAATGACACAGAAACACGGAACTGAACCTGACGATGGCACCATTGCTTCGAAGCATGTTTTCATGAATAGACATTGAACAAAGTGCAAAAAAGTGATGTGCTGAAAAATAAAGAATTCAAGTAGTTTCATGCTCCGGCTGCGTTAACACCTATGAGACAGGCCCCGGTATCAACTTGACAGGAAGAAGGCTGAGCTCCATTGCCAGTCTGGGCACTGTAGCCGGGAACTGAACCCTGGTTGTCCATCCCGCAGGTAGGTAAGCAACTGAACAGCCCCGGCTGAACAGGTGTAAAGATGCCATAGGCTCCTGATTACATTCAAAATTTCTGCAAGCATGTTAACTGTCCGGAACAAAAGAACGGCGACTAAAGAAATCCTGAGCATAAACAATACGACATGAAGGTACAAACGCCTATGAGACGACGCTTTTTAACTAAGTTGTATATTCAGAAACCAAAAAGTGGTAGTCTGGAACACTGTTAATTCTTTTTACTTTGTGGTAGTGTAACGTGTTTTATTATATTACTACGAGTAAAAGCATTTTACGCCAATAAAACAAGTTACAAGCAATTTTTTTACAAAGCATATTTTATCCCCTTCCTCTGACGTTGACTTCACACTGCTAAATTGTTAAACCTTTTGTTTCTCTGCAATAAGGTTAATGACTTACACTTATTGCCTTCTGAATCGTCCATACATCACTTAATTTGTAATTCACTTAACAAAGCTGTCAACAGCTCCGATGATACACGTCGAATGGTAGGATTATCTGTGAGCAATAAATCTGAAATGATGTAGTGCAGCTGTCATGGCTTCATTTAAGGTACGATTCCTGAATGTGCCTGAAGGGACTGAGGAAAACCACAAAAACCTCAGTCAGCGCTATGTCCACTGGTAGACAGCGCTCTTGAACATTGTCCGTATAAAACTGACTTCCGTATTTCAACTAGAAAGACTGCAGAAATGTCTGGGGTACGATCACCGGCGGGGGAATAGATCTTCCTCTCGTCACCGCGTCCGGACAGCCTCTGAGGTCCACCCAGCCTTCAGTCCAGCGCATATAAGAATATATATTGAACTATACCTCAACTCCCCTGTATGTCTTCAACGCGAGGTGCTTAATTGAGCTCAAGGGAGAAGTTTACCTTGCCTTTCCCACAACAGGCATCTGACTGTCGCACTTTCATTTCAAAGTCGTTCCGTTGCAGAGCGACTAATCGATTTATAGAACATAAAGCTGTTGTCACGACGATCATGATAAGGGTAATGATTTACCAATGACTCCACTATCTAGCAAAATAGTGCACATCCATTTGAGAGGCGTTTATGACTACCCCACATTATTCTCCTTCAAACAAATATAATTCAGCGTATCTACCACCATAAAACAGGAGCGTCCCAAGTCACTGGCCTGTACTCACTCGCATTTTTATGACCATCACAAAAAGAAAATGCACTCAAACTACATGTAATCGTATTTCGTTAGGTCTAAGCGAATGATGCATTTATTATAAGTAAAATGTATGCCTACACATAATTTTACAGCTGTTGTCCTCTCGTTTGATAAACTACACATTTAACAACTATTGTAGAGTTCGTCTTGAGAAATAAATATAAACAAAATATAAGGTAGTATATTTGCGTCATATTGTGAATTAGGTTAATATTTTAATATTTTCCGTCACATCACAATTTTAATAAAATAATAAAATATAAAATATTTAAAATATCATTTCACGTTCCGCATCGAATGATCGTTCCAATTTGTAAATCGATCATTCGATGCAGAACGTGAAATGATATTTTAAATATTTTATTATCTTATTAAAATTGTGATTTGACGGAAAATATTAAAATATTAAACAAAATATACATTAAACACATAGAATTATATACTCAAAAACTGGAAATTATTTACAACATTCCTATCCTACGGCCGGGAAACCTGGAAATAAAAACATTAGACGCGCATTTCAGGTTCTCACGGCGAGTATGAAGAAGTTGCTGTCTTCTGGGATGCTGTGCCGGGTACCGTCCTTGCTGCCTCCATATTCAGGTCGACGGCACAGAGAACGACATTTGAGGGCGGGAAAAAAGTTGTCTGCGGGTTAAACCCATCTGACCATGAAATATGTCAAACGACACGAAAATATATAATTTCTTTCAGATAAATTTTAATTAGTAAACTTGAAAGTAATATTTACTACGTAACAAAAATAGCTAATTTCTAAATATCCAATACGAAATGTAGGTTTTTAACTGAACCACCCATAACCTTTGTGCATCCCATATTGCAATCGAGAAACAGAGAGATCTGATTAATCATTTTAAAATCCGACAGCGAAAATATTTGCGACATATTTTACTGGTGAAATATGCAACAAAGGAATATTATGCTGATGAAGTCCTAAGTCCTTCTCGTTTCTCTTGGTTCACTTACTTAGTTCATCAAAGCACTGAAGTGTAGATTCACTGGGGCGTGCAGAATTCTGTTCGGCTTGTCGTTCGAACGTGCTAACGAGCGGGGATTAGCGACGCACTGGACGCCTGAAATCGATTGTTAAAATACGACATTCGCCACTGGCAACGAGAAAGCACTGCTCTATCAGGTTACTGGACTGCCCGACAACAAAACATACGCACACCAACAAGTTAAACAGTCACTATCGGCTTATCCGGTGATTGAATAGGAGTGTGAAAATTTTGTGCGTGCGTGGGCTGAGCCAAAAACTGTTGAAGTAGCGAGACCAACCGCTGAGGGACATTGAAAATTGTTGGCGGACTGAGAACTGGTTTTAGTACGATGGTATGCCGTTGTTCTTCCCACCCTCAACTCGGCGCTGCAGTCGGAGGGCGCAAGCGGGAACGGTTCCTCCCTACCGAACGAAGGAGAAGACCAGCCAGCCTGTCCTCTCTTTGAGCCAGCCGCATTCAGTTCGTTTCCATCACGCGTGCTGTTTGGACGTGCCGATATCTCACGACAACATTCTTTTTAATAAAAAAGTATTTCTTTAATGTTCTACTATAGGATGTTTAAACAGACGAGTGACAATACTATGCTAACTTAAGGCACCAGGCAGTGCGGTTTAATTATGTCAACTGGGTTAACAGCGAAGTGACATCAGACAAAGGAGCTTTTACGAAATAGCCTATACATTCCACTAGCGACGTATTTGTGTTCAGAGAAGATGTTTCTTGTGTGTTTCTGTTTATCTTAAGTTTAAAGTGTTTGTGCGAGATTGGCCTAGTTCATGTACTTTCCAGGTACACCAGTGATTTAGAACCAAGCCTTCCAAAAAAAAAAAAGTGTTGGATTAAAGTGGTCAACATATGCAATAGAGCCCCACAACCACAAGGATTAAATTATATAATGTAGAACCCCATTTATAATTTCGATTTTTTATTGATATAATCAACTCAAACAGTGGCATTTGTTTTTATTTTTTTCTAGTTATGGTTTCCAAATCGGAAACAGTGCTGTGATGTGAACCGGAACGTCATTCCCTGACGGATTAATTTGGTGTGGGTTTTCCGCGATCGTAAGTGGCGACAGTGTGGTGACGAGTGAGATATGCCGGCCGCAGTGCAAGTGCTGAAGTCACGATGAGGTGCGTCTTCAGTATGATGGTGCTGATAGAGGTGACGGTCACTGTGGTTGTGCTGTCTGCGACGGTTACAGCTACCGAAGATCACTGTCGGACAGTGTGTAGCTGCATATGGAAAGGCGGCAAACAAACGGTGGAATGCATTAACCGAGGCTTGATTACTATACCCGAGAAAGTGCACCCGGAAACTCAAGTACTGGACATGTCAGGTAATATCCTCAACAATCTCCCCAGAGACATGTTCGTGCGTGCAAAGCTGCTGAATCTACAGAAAGTTTTCTTTAGCAACTGCAGAATTGGTCAGATAGACGATAAAGCGCTTCACGGGCTGACAAATCTCGTGGACTTGGACCTCTCCCTTAATCTCTTAACCTCAATCCCTTCAGAAACCTTCAGCGACGCCCCACTTCTCCGTGATGTAATTCTTGCTCATAATCCGATCCAAAAGATTGAAAATTACGCATTCCGAACCCTTCCCAGCCTGGTGAAGCTAGACCTATCCCACTGTGAGATACAGAGCATAGCTCCTAAAGCCTTCGAAGGCCTGGAGCACCTGGAGTCATTGAAACTGAACGGCAACCAGCTGAGTGAGCTGCGTCCGCGGACGGTGGAGACTCTGAACGGTCTTCGCGGGATCGAGTTGCACGACAACCCGTGGCTGTGTGACTGCCATCTTCGGGCGGTCAAAGAGTGGCTCATGAAGAACAATGTACCCTACCCCGTTGCGCCGGTATGTTACGGAGGGCCGGAACGCATTGCTGATCGAACATTCGCCGAGTTAGATATTGACGACTTCGCATGTAAACCGGAGATTTTGAAAGGTAGCAGATACATTGAAGCCACGACGGGTGAGAACGCTACTGTGGTGTGTCGAGTGAGGGCAAAGCCCCCCGCGGTAATAAACTGGTACTGGAATGGAAGACTCCTCCTTCACAACTCGGCCTTCAGTTCACACCAAAGAGTCTTCATCTACGAGAATGGCCAATCTGAAAAAAGCAACACTCTGGTGCTCACTAACGCCCAAGAAACAGACTCGAGTGAGTTCTACTGTGTGGCAGAGAACCGGGCCGGTAATGCCGAGGCCAACTTCACCCTCCACGTGTCCTTGCGGACCGCCGGAATGGCCACTCTTGGCAGTGGGCAAATCGCGGGGCTGAGTGCAGCGCTCGTCATCCTCATTCTGTTCATCCTGCTTATCATCTTGGTGCTATTGGTTAGACTGAGAAGGCCGCCGTTTTCCGACAGCAAGACACCGGGGCAGATAGAGACCAGTGCAGCGATTGCTGAGGCTGCAAACAACACTACCTGCAAACCATCTTCCATAGGAACTGCGGCAAACAGCGACACCTCTATTTCGGAGCATAAGGTTGTTTCTAACGATCTGAAAGTCGCGTGTAACCCGGTGCAAAAACCTCCACGAATGACAGAACTCGCCTACACAACTAGCCACTACGACGGCAAAGGGAGCCTGATCAATGCTACTCAGTGTTTCACGGCGCCTTCCTCGGGTCCACCTGCTAATAACCCGGACCTTATTAAAGACACCAAACGACTGGCCAACGCCGGCGAACTTCCAGCGGCAGGAGTCGTTCAGGTCCCCAACGGCCACGCACAACAACCCGAGGCCGGAGATGTCGTCGCCGATGAGACTGGGATACCCATAGAATTACGACCCGGCAGTGGGGAATACAGCCGCGCCACAGGTTGCGACTCACTTTATCCCTCTGGTCTATGGGAGCAACCCCAGCAGTCAAGCCTTGACCCGTCTCCTGACCTCTTCATCAGGAGGACGACGAGCAGTCTGACAGCAGGGTTTGGATTCGACACTACAGACAGGACACCCATCATCGGAGACGGCACCAGTCTCGGCGGAGTCTCAACGGAAGACGAGGAGTACACCTGCAGAACACTGCCACGGCCACTTCACCACCACCACCACAACGGCTACCCCGCGGACTACGGACTGCCCATCATACCAACCGGGGTGGACCAGAAGCTGCGAGAAGTTGGGGCTGTCCAGCACAGTCCCTCTTCCATGTCACCCACTAGCGCCACGGGCGCCCCGCCCAACGCCAAGACACTTCGCGTGTGGCAGCGAGGGGTGCCCGTCCTGCCCCCCGTAACCGCCCTCAAACGGGTCCTGTCCGGCAGCAGGAACTCGCCTGACGAGGGATACCAGGAGGGCTGTGGCACAGACGTATAAACGTCCCTGTGATGGTAGTGTGAGTTGGTTCACGTCCATAATCTTCAGAGGCCACCGATGCAATTGGACTGCGTATTTCAGTCTCAAGCACAACTTATCCTCAACATATCCATCTGAATTAAATATGCCCACAAATACAAGGCTCTTAAATTCCAATTCATGAATACGAAACAATTTTTTAAATTCTGACGAGTTGCTCTTTCAATATCTTCGGAATAGGGTGGACTGGATAGGGGACTTCTTGGCTAACTGAGAAACTACTAGCATGTCGGTAAGAACTCTGCTTCATTTCGAAGTGCTTAATAAATCATACTTTTCGATCGTCCGGTAAATTCTTCACGCATCTTCGACGTGTTCGACAGGATACATCAAAATTTCATAATTTTACAGCTACTTACAATGTAATCGTGGAGCGCAGACTTAATCAGAATACGGCCCACTTCTAGACTTCACATGAACTGGTTTGTCAACTGATTAATATCTGAACAGATATAAAGTATTTATAATATACAAATCGACTAATCGGCAGATTAATTGATATTTTCATCAGTCAACATGACATGCATGTATTTGGCATTAAATAGGAACTGACGTACCGTTAAGCGAGTAATAACATTTCAGATTAGATTTCGAGTTATAAAACATCATTCTTCAGGATGCTTTTGAATTAAGCAACTCAGATATAGACTAAATCTAAGAGAACTTGTGAAGTTAAATATTTGGATTTTTAATGAATAAAGACTGGAACGTCACTGTATGAAGACCATTATATCAATTTTATGCAATCAGCTTTGAAGAACTGCTAACGTTTCATTTCGTGAGTCTCGACCCAACTAATCAATTAAATGACTGACGATTGAAGAATTATGTAATTAATTAATGCTGACTAATACGTTAATAGATCGCATCTGTAATTATTTCCAGCGTAATCCAATGCCAGTTAATTTACCAAAAAGATTAAAGAATCAAACATTTTAATTATATTAATGACCCGACTAACAAAGACATTGGAGTTCTGCAGAAATGACGATAATTTATTCATTTATTTATTAAGTTATATATTTTATCTCTTGTTTGTCACGGCACTGACGTTTTGAAACATGCCGGTACCTTTATTTGAATAAAATATAGCAAGAATTTAGTCCTTCAGGTTACAACCAGTCATCATTTTTCATTCTTAATTACGCGAAGTTAATGAACTGATGGAGATCGATCCCAGCCTCCACAGTTCCTTACACTTCCATTCAGCAACCTTCTGGCTTTCTAAAACTCGTTATACGGAACCGAAACATAATTTACACGTTTCAATATCGCAATTATTACATTTTCCTTTCAGCTGAAAAGACAACGAATCTAATCATGTATTCGGAGTGTGAGACTTATTTATAATTAAAATTTGGAATTCACACAATACACAGACACAGTACGAACAGTTTTGCTTACAGGTGCTCAGTTCACGGCGAGAAATATTTATCCAAATGCTCAAGAAATTAAGCTGTGTTGAGAGACAGCTTTTATTCTACACAATATTACTGATTGTGAGCCAGCATTTGTGGGTAAAAAGTTTAATCCTAGTACATATCAGACACAAAACGTTATCAATTAAGTAAACTTAAGAGATGGTCGGGGTATTTAAGTCTTCCGTTAGCTGTAGGCTTTTCGTCCCACTGTCAGACCATATGATAATAAATAGAATTAAATCTGAATGACGCAGTTCATCTGCATAATTTGAGGCGGCCTTGTAAATATGACCCACGTTACAATATATTGTAACTCTTGCATATGTGTAGGTGGAATTTTCACAAGCGTTAAGTGTTCCTGGTATTTGGAAAGCTATGTATAATATATACGGCATTTAAATTGCCTTCGTGTGAGTCAGTCATACAATTTTTAGTCGCCTTATTGGGAATATATTTTCACGTATACTTGAAGGATTCCATTTAAGCCAAAATAATTAATAATACAGCATCCATCTCTTCCAGTGAATATATTTAATTTTGTATGTTATGAATAACTATTTCGTAATGAGGAGTGCGTAAAAAATATTGGCTTTATGGATAATCCTTTAAAATTATTTGTACAAGTCCCACATATTAAAGAGATTGGAAATTCTCTAGGCGTTAATGCCAAATGCCAGTGCTGATTGAAACTGTCCACTTGTACAATTACGCCAAGTGAAGGCAAACAAAATGGACGACCGAGTAGAGCTGTGATGTGCCGGTGAGTGTGTACATATTTGTGCATGTAAGTACCATGCCAAGTGACGATACGCTCACTGAATAATAAACTCTGGTGTTTAAGTGAATGTGTGTACTTTTGTTTAATACGCGTTTTCAGGATTTTACCTGTCCACAGAATGTCAGGAAAGACTGTGATTGTGTCCGGAGAAATTAAATATTACTGCAACATGTTCACGATCGAAAGACACAAGAACGATTTCAATCTGGGTCCTATAGAAATATATCAGAGCCGCCATTTTAGTTTTAGTGTCTAATATTATTTTGGGCAATGGTGATCTGTGTGCATACTAACATTAAAACATATCGAGAACATCACGCCAAAAGGGCGTATCAACAAATTTACTTATATACACAGGAGACTAAATTCTTATGTTTATTTGGTTTTACTAAAGTGCATTATTGGCGTTCATGCGCCCAAATGTAACTATCTCTGTGTAAAGCAGTGTCACAATTACGTCCTTCTGGCATGATTCCCTCGACATCAAAGTCGTAACTTTATATAGAAATCCCTTGCTCAAACTATCTTACAAAATAATCTGTTTAATTTACGTAACGTTCCGTCAGCAGTTGTTGTACATTAATAAATTTGGTGTTACAGAGCTAACTATTCGTAGGTTATGTGTGTAGTGTACTGTTTATATATACACACATAGATGTTTTTGCTGAGAAATAATTTTCTGTCTGCGCTGGAGGAAATTTGGGGGAGCATATTGCAAAGCATATTTCTTTACATTTCCTAAACTAATATGGCGGCGTGATTATGAGTAAATGACCCGAAAAGTGAACTAATACAAACAAGCGATATTTTTAACAGTGTATTGTATATTTAACAATTCGTGGAATGTTATACTGTCATGTAAGAAAGATTAGTTAATTATTTATTACTTAAATAATTACCTATGTAAAGTAATGTACTGCTTAAAGCAGAAGACTGAAAGGAGATGATCCATTTTTATGATATTAAAACATCGCTAAGCCTGTTCACATACATTTGATTTTGAAGGACGTAATTCTAACTAGAAGTCATAATGTGTTTTTAGCCTGTACAGATATTTCTTTTAACATACTTATTCTTTCACTTATTTGATACTCTCCATCTACGGTTTAATTCGAAATGGATAATAATTATATGAAAAGGAGATCATGTTAAAAAAATCTGGCATCTGCAGTCGTCTTTCGTATTACAAATAAGGCCCATCCTTAATTATTCATTCCTGTCAATCAGAAATCCTATCTCGTATAATTTCTCATAAACATTATTTCGGTTTGCACAGCATCAGATACTTGTTAAATAGCAAGAATCTCGTGATTACTGAATCTGTTTTAGGTATCATTCGATGACTTTCTCTCTCGCTCTGGGAAATCGATATGCGCCATATGAATTTCCTTTTTCACGCTTATGCACAAACTATGGACATAATGTTCCTGGCATGAAGGGCGTATGTTCTATTCTGGTGCTATGTCCTATATGACTTCGCCCGAGAAGTGTTAATAAAGTAATCGATTAAAAGAATAAAAATTGGGATGACAAGCAGTCAGCAACTTCAAACTTGGGGGAGGAGTTTAACTGCCTTGAAAACGATGAAATCTGATTGGGATAATGGTAAATAAGCAGCATGTCAAATTAAGCAGGAATTTGAGGGGGAAAAACTGCTGATAAACCAAAGTAGTAATAATACGATTCAGGTTTATAAAAGCCACTTGGATAAAAGAATGGTCTACGAGGAATAAACAGAAACTACATCGCTTTAAGTACATTTAAAATATGTATACACCATGGTAAGCAAGTTTCAACTTCAAAACGTGTTTCCACATTTCTCTCTGTCACAGGTTCTGTTCTGTTGCTTACAAACTTCGTTACTCCGAGTATAAAGCTCATGAATGTTGAAAGTGTAAATGTCGATTTGTCTTATTTTTTCCTGTGTGATATATCTTATTTATTATACTTTTTATTATAAATATACTGTGAATTATTTTCGTCGTAAGAGGATATAAGCTACAGGTACAGAAGGTTTGGCATAACTCTTTTGTTGATTACAAATACTTCTCAATTAAAAGAATAATGGAAACAAGGGTACAATCACAAGGAAGTCGTCCTGGTTTTACATGTTACCTACTTGATGATGAATGTAACAATGATACTGATACTGATGTTTAAAACACGGAAGTGTATTTGGTGCATGTTTGTTTATAAATACAATGGATTTCGTAAGAAAACAGCCAAATGATTATGTATTACAACTTTTCTCTATCACGTGGACCAGAGAACAGAAACGAAGAGAGAGAGAGAGAGGGGGGGATTGAGAGAGAGAGAGAGGAATTTTTTAAGCTGGAAACATTGAACGTTTGAGAACTTGCAATGTGCGTCTAGGATAAATTCTGAGTCAAACTTAAAAACGCTTCAAAATCGATCGTTTTTGCCATGTTATTAGCGCCCCTACATCATATTAAGAAGTCACGGGTTCAATCTCGGCCCGGAGACATCCTATCCTAATTTAGGTTCCTTCGTTTTTCCTCAATCCCTCCGTGTAAATTCCGGTAATGTACCTTATATTGCCGTCCCCTATCATTTTTTGTTTACATTTAATCCTTCTTTAATCGTTCTATCATTCGGCACTAGCTATACAGTCTGAACAACTAGCAGCGGACGTTAAATAACTCGCAAATTTGTTGCACAGTCAATAAACCTTGTCTCGCCCCAGAATCCGGGTCAGAATAACAAAAAAATATTTTACGAACACTTCGAGAAATGGGAAATCGTAAAGTCATCCCTGACGTTTGATTAAATACCAAGACACGAGTGTAGCGAATGCTAGCAACGTGACGCAGTTCTCATACCTGCCCTCAAATGTGAGACTCCCAATAAAAGCTATTTAAATGGCACATCGCAGGGACGCGAACATACAACGCCTGGATCAATACGCTTATTGACATCCACTTGTGTGTGTCTCGTCCGCTTGCCGAACACTAAACATTAAGACCAATTAATCCACTGTTCTGGACGGTTCTGCATTGCATACACTTTCTCTGAGAGAACAAGAAATGACGTATCCAAATACGTATTGAGGAATGTCTTTGGATTCAAGAGACTGTATATCCTTCTGTGTATTCGCTAGGCGACAATAACTGTTTTTGAAGTCTACAGAACATATATGGACCGCCGTATCTTTGTATGTCAATCCTCTAACACGTCATAACACAATAATGGCCAACATGAATATCCAGTCAGAAATAAAATAAGTATCCCCAGTCAGTTTAATTATTTTAGTACAATTTAAGGCACTTCTGGTGTCCCATATGAAGAGTTCTCTTAACCAGATATTAGGGGGTCAATCAAGGAGGTTGAAGTGGATGGATTTTACGTAACACGCGTGGGGTGGAGAAATTCATACAAACGTGCAGCCGGATAGCCTGAAGGGAAATAAATGGCCATTTAGTAGACACAGTCGTAAATGATAGGATATTATTAAAATAGGGTCCAGTGGCAGGCGGCTGTAAACACGGAAATGCATCTCGAGTTTCATATTAAAGCAGGTAATTTACTGATCAAATGTAGGATCATCACCTTTTGTAGGGCTCTGTTCCACAGATCTAATCAGTTGCGTTGGTTTTTAATCAAGGTTACTAAGGGTTGCAGAGTTGAAAGATTTCCACAGACAGCTTCTGGTTGACAAGCTCGTACACGTACACTATTCAGTGTAAGTACTGTGCATCAATCAAATATGATCTGAACATAATTCCATAACACATTTCAGTAGTACAGAGTGATATTATGAGCCCGTCTGATCTGAACTTGATAACGTGCAGTGTTTCTCTTGTACATGACTCAATTTCTATAGCTTCATTCACTGATTCCAACTGTGCAGTACGTGTATTCTGGAGCGATACATGTCAGAACAGCAAAGGTGTAAAACGAGGAACGTAGGAACAAGAAGTCAACTAGAACTTGTGATGATAAAGTTGCGTCATATTGTGATAAATATATATTTGTTTAAATCTTGTCACGACGTACATACAGAACAACTTCGAATACGATATTTAAAAAAAAATACAATAAAATCTGGAAGAAAATATCATTTGAAATCTGATAAACATCTGACTAAAAGTTGCATTTAAGAAATTATATTTAAGTTTATATAATTTTATACACCTGAAGATGGTTCTTTTAGAACTGAAACATGTCGTGTAAAAAGTGATGTTCTAATGTAAATCGAACATTTCGATAGAGAACATCATTTAATATATTTTAAATATTTAAATGTTAATTATAGTAATATTTTAATATTCAATAGAATTTTATTGTGATTAGACTGACAAGATTTATCTAAATATAGAACTTGTGACTTACACTTTCTTTGAAAGTCTTTCATCTACGCATACACGTTATCAGGGATTTATACATTTATAATTGCACAACTGAACGGACTATTTCGATCCACAATTTTCATCAGCAGGCTTACAGATCCATACTACATGCACGTTTTCAGATATACCCCGAAAATCAACGTTACACTCCAGTGCAATGTTTGCACTTTCTAGAATTCAAATGTTAACAAATTATACAAGCATGCTTGTGGTTCATTTCGTATTCATATTTCATTATTCGCTCTTCGTTTAATATTTCTGGAAGACATTTTAGCCTATTACATTCTTTACGAAAGACATTGATTTACCAACAGCGGATTATCACTGCGGTTAAAATTTGGACTAACTAAGCTCACCAACCAACAGACATCACGTGCCTACTACCCCTATTTATTGGGTACGATTACCGATGTTTAAGAGGAACTTTCTGCCTTCTTTAGGGTCGATAACTATCACAATTTTGGCACTGATAAAACGTCACGCTTATACCTCCGAAATGTACTTTATCATTTTGGCACTGTACGACTCCAATAAACTACAATAAATACCACCTAGCTGACCACTAAATGAATAAATTATTCTCCCGTATCCTAATACTCAAACATCGCTATCGATAAAGTACGTCAGATTTTGAGCCAGTTTAATCCAATATACATCGTTACGTGCAAAACAAATAACTTCCCTACAATAACAGATACATCTACAAAGCTGACAGGAGCGAAATTAATATAATACATTGGTTTTACAGATGTATCAGCTGGTTCGTGATTTAATTAATGCTACGGGTTCATCTTCGATTGATCCACGCACGCCACAACATTCTTATGCCACTCATTCATTCATCCACGACATAAAGAGCTCTTTTTAATCAAGAGAAATGTTCCTGTGTCCGTTCTGAATAAACGCAAACAAAACTGTGTCATATATCTTCGATCCATTCGTAAATCCATGACGTGGAAGTCAAGTACTACTTCACAACAGACGGACTGACAAGGAAGTGGTTGACGCTTATTGAAGTAGGGAACAAGTTACGACAGGTAGAGAAGTTAGAATTAAAACACTCGAGTGGTCTCTTCTAAAATAACCTAAACGCAGGCGGGAAGTACATACGAGGTGCGATCGGAAGGTTTCCAGACTGCGCGTATAAAAACCCGTACACTTATCTCAGGTATTAAATTCATCCATCACCCTCGAAGTAGTTCCCCTGGGAGTGAACACAACGATCCCAGCGCCGCTGCCAAGCCTGGAAGCATCCCTGGAAATCTTTCTTTGTCAGCCTGTCAAGCACCATCTGCGATTCTGCCTGAATCTCTTGCCAAAGACTCGCCAAAACGGCTACGGAAACCTATGAAATGCTAAAGAAAGCATTTGGGGAGTCCGCAATGGGTCGTGCACAAACTTTTGTGTGGCATTCACGTTTTAAAAATGGCCGAACCTCTGTCGATGATGACGAGCGTTCTGGACGACCATCTTCGAGCACAACGCCCGAAAATGTTACGAAGATTCGGCAGGCCATTCACGAAGATCGACGTCGTACCATCAACGACTTGTGCGACATTGTTGGGATAGACTATGGGACCTGTCAGCTGATTCTAAAGGAAGAACTCCACATGCGACGCATCCTGTCTGAGGACCAGAAGCAGAATCGACTTCTCGTTTGTCAGGAGCTCAAAGATCTTGCAAGAATCGACCCCAACTTCCTTTCTAAGCTCCGTATGACTTCTTCCTCTTCCCAAAGATGAAAATTCAGCTAAAGGGAAGGAGATTTGAGACGATAGAAGAGATTCAGGCAGAATCGCAGATGGTGCTTGACAGGCTGACAAAGAAAGATTTCCAGGGATGCTTCCAGGCTTGGCAGCGGCGCTGGGATCGTTGTGTTCACTCCCAGGGGAACTACTTCGAGGGTGATGGATGAATTTAATACCTGAGATAAGTGTACGGGTTTTTATACGCGCAGTCTGGAAACCTTCCGATCGCACCTCGTATGCTATGCCAATATTCACACGAACGGACTCGAAAACTCCCCAACTCTGTGATCCAATTTTGCTTGGTGCTTGGACAAGTATTTCACTGGCAGAATCAGTGTTATGATCCTCCGTGGAGAACCTATTGTCTTTTGGATCCTTCTGATACACTGTGGCAGCAGTAATTAACTGTCAATTCCGAATAATCGCCAGCCCATAATTACCGCATATGATTTTAGCGTCACATAATTATTTTAAGTGTTTCTCAGGTCTCGTGTGTTTTATGTATATTCAGTTCCATGAAATGTGAGGGCTGCATATCGCCCTGAGAAAGCAGTGACGGGCCTACATGCGTCATGAACCCGAACGTCATGCTTTAGACTGTATAGTTTATCACGGATTTCAAATTAAATGAAAGTTGCCGGCTTCCACTGTGAGGAGTTAAAAAACTACAAGCTTCCAATCTTGTCCCTTGGCATGCATGAGGAACACTTAATTTTACAGGACTTTCATAAAATTTTACATTGTGACAACTAAGCGGAAAATTACGTAAAATACCTCAATTTTAAAAGTTTACAAAGATCATGCTTGAAACATAGTAGATCAATCTATAACAAACAAAGATTTGTTTGTCCTTATAAGTGTGTACTTCTGCGGAACATTTAAAGAGTTTACATACATATTATAAATTTAGTTTCCTATTTACATAATAATTGCGTTATCATATAACCTGTCCGAAGCGAAAAGCCGGGTCACTGCATTCTAGAGTCCTCGCTTCCAACCTTGTAATTATGAATTAAACAATTAAAAAAGTGAAATAGTTCAGACTTTCACAGCGGCTTGTACAGTCTTCTTTCCGTTCTTGGCTGATGAAACAGTGGTATAGTAGTGTGCTGATCTGCCGACTTCCTGCTTTCAAGGTAAAGTGGCCGAACAGCGGCTCGGCCCCGATTTTGATACCCCAGGATCAGTCACACGAGCGAATTTGTTATTTTGGCCACATCCGATCTACATTTAGATTCGGACACGAACGAGTAGAAATTTCAAAAGCAAGCATGTCACAGGCATAAAAACTAAAGGAACTGAAATTCAATACCACAGGTTTGGAATAATGGTTCGATGCGAAAGGAAAACAAAAGATGTTGTTCAACCATTAAACATTAAAATGACATACTTACAACGAAATGAATAAATAATGTGAGTGGCACTCATTGACATCCAAAAACACAATATTCATATATAAATATATTCACAATTCCTACCACGACAAGTTCATGAAAATTATACGAGGTGATATGATAAATAATATCCAGTGTTAACACAGCATAACACGGTGTTCATCAGATTTGCTCAACGTGTATTAATTTTTAAATACATCTATTTATTTAATAATATAAATTATTTACGCATATCCACTGACAGTAGGCTGGATTGCTATATTAGCGTAACGTAATCCTGGCGATATTTCAAGTATGAAGATGGCTAATCTGGGATTTTGTGCCATATACGTAGTTTGGTACAAGTTCACCAAAGTTTCAGAGGTGTTTAGAGGTACTTGCTGCCTCCATTTTCTCCGCGATGAACGATAAGTGACTCATCACCGTGGTGTGGGATTTGCGCTGAAACGTGAAAGACGGGCAAGTTTTTCTTCAGTCATACGGCATTCAACCGCTGTTCCACATTTACTCAAGTAACATTTGGGCCAGACCTTACGGACATTTAACTAGGAATATGGTCTCCTCTAAAAAGTTATATTCTCTCGTCACTTGTGCTGTGTATAAAATATTTAGTCTTTGATTATATTTCTTCTGAGCAGATATTACCCAACCCATATCATGACACGGTCACTGGAACCGTGGGTTCGAATCCCACTCAAGTCATGGATGTCCGCGTTTTTCTCTGTCGTGCTGTCCTGTGTACAGGTAGAGGCCTTGCGAAGGGCCGATCCCTCGTCCAAGGAGTCCTACCGAATGTCTATAGATCGAGCCAACCAAAAGTTGGGACCCTCAGTGCTCAGGCACTTGAAGAACGGGTCGTTCCCAGTATCCAGTATACCATGCCACAGAGATATAAACTGTTAAAATGTTTCCCATTATTTTGAATTTGTGGCCGTTTCATAATACGAAATCATAAAATTAGGGATAAATGCTATTAAGATATTATGTTCCCTACTGATTAATTAAATGCGGTCCTATGAAAACAGGAAATCGTTCAGTATTGAATTACATGACAGGAGGGATAAATGTCAAAACAGATGAAGCGGGACAGCGATATTGAATACTACATTTAATTTGTGCATTGTTTACCAAACATGTGTTATATGTATTTGTTGAATCAGACATAATTATTGCAGTATCCACTAATTAGATTATCAGGCGTGAGTGACATTCATATAAACCAGAACAGTTATGAAAAAAAAACGTATTTATCAACTGATATTTAGGGCTACTCCAACTGAAAGTAAAAAATTAGATATTTCTGACGGAATTACATATGACCCATTTGGTATACGTTAAAGAACATAATAAATTAAAATTACATGTAAAGATGGAGGTTACATGAAGAGCAGTATTAACACAGTTGTTATTTCTATATACAGCATGTCCCACAAGTCCGTAGTCATAAGAGAAATGTTATTGACAAACTACAATAACATTTAATGAGGGGAATGTTGTTGTAAATAATTGCTTCCCGTGAAGATTTCTGTCTTCTAGGTTGTTGCGCTGTGTAGTATGCAGTATGACCTCTGAAACGTTGGTAAACATCTACCAGACTACACAGCGCAACAACCCATAAGACAGAAATCTTCATACTCTGATGACGGAGGCAGTATGACCTCTGAAACGTTGGTAAACATCTACCAGACTACACAGCCCAACAACCCAGAAGACAGAAATCTTCATCGCCCTGATGACGGAGGCAGTATGACCTCTGAAACGTTGGTTAACATCGACCAGACTACACAGCGCAACAACCCAGAAGACAGAAATCTTCATACTCTGATGACGGAGGCAGTATGACCTCTGAAACGTTGTTAAACATCGACCAGACTACACAGCGCAACAACCCAGAAGACAGAAATCTTCATACTCACCGCCCTGATGATGGAGGCAGTATGACCTCTGAAACGTTGGTAAACATCGACCAGACTACACAGCGCAACAACCCAGAAGACCGAAATCTTCATACTCACCGCTGTGAGAACCTCAAGTCTTACAATTGCTTCCTACTTCAAGTGTTTTAATTTTCCTACCTAGGACGAGCCGATATGGCGTTACACTTTTTACATTACTAACAGAAAAATGTGAAAAGGGGTTGTGATTCCGCAGTACGGAGAAGCGATAATGAAGGCGACAGAGAACTCCAGAAACATCCCCCTTTCGCTGCCATGCCAACGTGTCAACACAGCGCAACTACGTACTACCGTAACGGTTCGTCGTCTTTAAACACCTGCAACATTTGAGACTGTGAACACATTAATTTTCCCAAATAACCGAGCCCTCGGACTTACGGGTCATCTGTATATAACCCATAATAATTGGTGCACAGAGAGATACGTTTATTTCAGTGCCCGGATCATAAGGAGGACTGAGAAACACTGGTACACGACAGACTAAAATACAAATGAACACCTGAATGGTTTTGGAATGAAATGGAAACAAAGACACGAAACGGCCGGCGAGAAATGATTTCATTTTAAAGTTTTCGGTTCGCAAGCACAGAAAGGTAACACTACTTATTACATCGACCATGGGTTCCTTCAGGCATAACAACCATTACTAGAAGCAGAGTGCGTTCTGAAAACGAGACCATGCTTCCATAAAGTTCATTATTATTGTAGTAATAGAGAAAGTCTTCCTTGTTGCAGCGACCTGATTAACCTCTACGCTGCCTTTCTGCACATGTCTGAGGCCGGGAGACGCAGGAGGATTATTTCGTGGTTCGTTCCACGCCACTGCCTTAGGACAATGGCGAGTCGATATGCCTTCTATCCTCCCAACCACAAGCAAAAAGGAAACAACGTTTTTTAGTATCTTCATCGTCCAAGAAAGTTTTTAATGGCGCCCAAGCAACGAGGAGTGTCAAATATCTGCTTTACTTTACTCCTAGGGATTCACACGGGTTAAGTCTGCTCATGCTGTAGGTTGTGGTCGAGTGGTTAGAATTCTTGCCACACCACAGTACCTTAAATTCTTGTTGTTAGTTATCACAGAGGTATATATTAAATCTTGTCCGTCTAATCACAATGAATTCTTATTAAATATTAAAATATTACAATAATTAACATTTAAAATATTAAATGATGTTCTTTATCGAAATATTCGATTTACATTAGACCATCATTTTTCATCTTTCACGACATGTTTCAGTTCCTAAAAGAACCATCCTCGGGTGTATATAATTATATAAAGCTTCAAAACGATAAATAATTCAAATACAATTTTCATACATTATGCTAGCGTGCATTTTTATTAGATTTTACCAGATATCAAACGATGTTCTTTTTCAGATTTTTATTCCATTTTTAATAACACATTCGATGTTGTTCTGTATATATACATCATGCTCAATGTGACTTTAGTGTGGGTGAACGTTTGGTTGTTTTTATATCAGTCACAGAGGTGTTTTACTGTAAACAAATGTGAAGAAACATTTATCATTCGAAGGTGGCAATCTTCTGGGTTGTAGTCCGGTAGACGTTCACCGACGTTATGCCAGATTTCTTTTCGTATGCGAGTTCAATTTATGAGGCCAATAGAAATCGCTGGATTCAGTTTACCTGACACGAAGATATATGTGCGTCCAGGTTTTGTGTTCATGTTAATAAAAACAACAGAATTAATTTTTCTCTAACATTTACAAAAATGAGTGCAAAAGGCGTGTTTCGGATAGCTAACCGTTCAAGTGAGTATCTTATTTCAATACTCTTAGACGGAAAATAAACCGCAGAATAAAATTAGTTACATATTTATTATTATTATTATTATTATTTAGTGTTCTGTCTGACGACAGGTCCATATGAACAGGATCCTTCCATCCTTTTCTCGGACTGGGACCTGTTCATATACGTTCTTGGCAGATGATCCAGAAGTGGTTTGCCATTGCCTTCTTCTGTGTGTGAATGGAGTAATTGTTGGGATGCCACGGAGAAACCGGGGAAGCCCCCGGAGGAAAACTCCGTGTTGCCTAGACCACGGCCTTGCCCAACACAAGTTATAAATTCGGGCACCGCCGGGAATCGAACCCGAGACCCCAGGATTACAAGGCCAGCGTTCCAACCGCTAGACCACCGTGGCTTTACATATTTATTAGATTTTTTCCCTTTGAAAAGCATAGACAAGGACGTTATCAGTAGACAATATTTATTAGTTTCTCATCTGCTGTTGAAGACAAGACAATGAACACTGAAGTGATTCGAAGCATGTGTAACAATCAACCCCATTAAACAGTCCTTCTAGAGAAGCTAATATTACGAAAAACTAGACGAGAAATTTCCCGCTGTTCATGGAACCCTTACATTCATTTCAGTCATCGGACCCTATCCTGAGCCACATTAATCTAATCAATCGTGTCTTGCTCCCTGTGGGTTCATAACCAGTGGTCCACGTTACGTTTCCATTAATCGATCATAAATTAACATGTTATCAATGACAAATCGTGTCATTCATTCACAAGCTTGGTAAATCGAGTCGTAATGACACGAAACTATCCGATAAGTCGATTTCTTTTTCCTTGTGCCAGACCTGACCACAACTTGTTCATATCTTGGCACTCATTCAGTTACACGAAGGTCAATTATCAAAACGACAGCTCAAGCAATGAGCCAAGTAATTATCTGGTTCCAGTCTTCAGACTTTCAGAGCAAGAGGTCACGGGTTTGGAATTCCAGATTTTTCTGAAGTCGAGTGGGAAGAATAGTTTATGCTGAAAGACACAGTTACACTTGGATCCAAGGATCCGGACAGTTCTTTGCTACAAGATCATTCAGAATTCTGTGTATCGTATAAATAATATTTCTCATTAAAGTCTTTAAAAATTTACCCGAAATGTTTCGTTATATAACAAGATACTTCAGTCCAAATATAATCGGAAGCCTGAGTGTTACGAGACTTTCATTCGTTTTAAAAGCGAAATTTCAAAACCAGATTTAACCATCTTCAGTACAAAACCGCGGTTAAGAAGACCACATCGAAACCTCTGTCACTCCTTCCATTTTGACACAGTGGGATACCCAACCGGGAAATGAAACTCTTCTTTACACACGTCTGTGGAGGTAACTTTGTTGTAAACACACAGCTTAAACTATAAATGAAAGCTGGCATCCGGGCACAATAATTACCACTGCAGTCAAGCGACTAGCGGCTGGTATGTTACATGTTCAGAAACAATAGCAGGAAGATGTGACGTCAAATATGAAAATGATAACTTCATGACGCTAGAAAGCAAACGACATGCAAGTGACAGTTTCTGCATGCCTGCAACGGAACAGGTCATTAACCTCGTTGTAAATCTAAACGGATGTACTGATGGCGCGTTATGTTCAGTATTATAAGTTGTATGAGCTTCGCCCATCTTTCAATATCCTAAAACAAGACCACTACGTTTCGGGAGCTGGTTATGCTCCCAATAACATGCCACTATTGCATTCGATAAGTACGCGGTTCTATTCTGTGACGGATAACCAGCTGTCACAGCACCTCCCTCCCTCGTGAAAACTCCAGTACACTACTACGACACAGACCACGACTGTCTCCTTCCACATTCGTACCTATTCACTATAATAATCTGATATACGTAACTTCTGTATTTGAAAGGGCGTCATTACATAACGTAAGATTCAACAGATCAAAATCCGATTTTTTGTCCTTAAACTACCTCATTATAGGGGGATATTTTCGACTTCGGGAACCTAGTACACAAGTTTTTGGGGGCCATCAAACTCAGAATATTAAAATGTATAACAATTATATTAATTCTGTAAATACAGCCTTTGTATAAAGAATCTCACAATTCTTGTGTCCCTGCCCCTAAATACTACAAACAAGTGTGCACCATTTTAAAAAAAAGTAATTTAACAACACAAAATTCATGTTTCAAGAGCTGCTGAGTTATAATACTAGAAAAGTAGGAACCGCATTGATCTTCAGTACCGTAACTTGTCAGCCGCGTGGCCAATGTGGTTTCAGTGACCGCATTAACCATACGGCTGTGGTTCGATCCCCGCTGTATGTGCTCAGCTGTATATGATTCACCACGAATGAAACAACAGCCATTATACGTGAAATGCAAGATTCGTGTAAAACAAACAGAAAAGTGCATCAGCAATAACCAGGGGTTAGATACGGTGCACGAAAAATTGTATTTCCACCAAAGGCTATTGACTTTGTATTATCCGTAACAAATTCAACATTACTAACGTTATTTGCGTATACAGACATGGGCAAAGGAAAACTCCAACGTTATAATTATAGATAGAAACCAGATAATTTAATTCTAATTATTCTTCGTATTAAAAATTGCGCTAAAATAATTAAATTACTTATTTCACGTATCGCATGTCTTTAATAAACTTTCTATTTCTGTAAATACGTGTGCATCAAATTAATGTTTTACGTGGACTTTAATTAACTTCAAAAAAAAAAATGGGTGGGAATGCAACGTGTATAGGAGAGAGGAGAAACACATAAACAATTTTAGTCGTGAAATCTCAACCAAGAGACCACTTGGGAAACTTAGATGTAAATGAGAGAATAATATTAAAATGGATATAAAATAAACACGGAGTAAATTCATGTGGCTCAGAATGGGGAACACGAGGGACTTCTGTGAACACGGTAATGAATCTCAGGTTCCATAAAATGTTAGGAATCTCATCTCAGCTGTTATTAGCTTCTGCAGAAGAACTTTCGAGTCAGTTAGTTAATTAATCATTCAGTCCATTGATGATCATCATCAGACTACGAGCTCTTGCAGCAGGAACAGAAAAGTACGCCTACTGAAGCAGACCAACGCACTTACTACAGACAAGTAGCGGGTAATAAACAGGATATTTTTCTCATCGTCTGTACTCTAGTCTACATGATGCTTTCATTGTGCAATACTACAAAGTATCATCTTGTTAATTAATAACTTTCTGCTGTAGAAATATTTTAACTGCGAGGAAATTCCACATCTGAATAGCAGCACGTGTTTATGAACTCCTCGAGCAGCTAAATATATCGAACAGCGAGTACTGGCACATAACTAGGCCATGAACAAGTTGCTTCGTTATGGAGTACTCTGTTCAAGTATCGCCACTGCATGCCATGTACCAACGGTGCGTGATCACAGGATATATCCTACGACACGGTCATTATAATTTAGGGTTTTCCAAACTAACGTTTCCAGAGTCCGTGTTCTCGCGACACACATGAAAGGCCTGGGTAATGTTCGAAACTGTTTCCTTTCCACACGTACGTCACATTCAAGATTCAGATGATTAGCACACGCTTCCGTACACATAGAACAGGGGTCGAGAAGTCACTAAACCACGGGATATAAATGCGTCTAAACATACTTCTTTTATAAAATCAAACACGTTCTATGCATCAATTTCTCCTTCAACCAACATAATTTAAAATACATAATAAGGTGGTCGCTCATATCAGCAACGGATGCAGACAGGATTTAGTCGGCCCCAGCACAGACTAACAAGTGCTTTTTGTGCTTTACGGAATCCAATTGCGTTAATTTTGCCAATATAATCTCGACGTTTCTAAGTTGTCATGTTTATAAACGAAAACATACAAAGAAGAAAGTTGCACACAATGTTTTATGTGCTATTATAATCTAAACATTTTCGGCGGTCGCCATTGGTGCTCAACACCCTACAAAAATCACCTTATCAGTCTTACATATTTTCCCAGGATCCTACGATAATACTCCAGATATCCCACTTTCACCTCATCGAACGACCGCGATGTTGGTGTTATTTATGGTGCGAATTTAAAAGTATAAAAGTGGGGGGGGGGGGGGGAAACCTCTAGTGGAATAAGTTTATACCAAGTTTAAGGGAAAGCTGTCAGTTGGTAAAAGCTTACTGGGTGAACAGACACACAGGCAAGCCCATTCCATAAAATAAAACGTAGGATAAATACAAATTATATGAAACACAATGAAGGCTAACATTTTGAAAGGAAATGAGCCTTTTAAGAATATTACAGCATTAAATTTCAGGGTAAGAAACTTCAGTACTTACACACACAAATGTCTTCTCTTGTGGGACCTAAAAAGAAAATTACTCTTTATGACGGCAGAGTCCCGGATCGCTGACAATATGTCTGAAACAGAATCTTCGAACGGATATGGATGAACTTCCAGACGCGACGAAACGCAATAAATCGATCAGTTTATCATCCGATTAAACATTCTTTTTAAGTCCATTGTTCTATACGTTTTCCACAAAAATATTTGCACATGTTTCTACCGGAAGGAAGAGAGGCTTATGCAGCAAAGCGCATTTCTATCTGAGTTCTACGTGTTTTTTTCTATGATTATCTGACCAATTTTTGTACAACTTGGTACGAAGGTCATGACACAATGCATCAGCAACACTAAGACAGCGGGAATGCTAAAAAAAATGCAATTCACTGGGGGGAAAGTGGGGATTTTCAAATCTAAAACATTAACTACATGGCAGCCATTTACATTTCTCTTTCGATTTTATGGTATTGAGTCATGAATCAGTGTTTCTTGCGGGAAATATACAATAATGTATTAGATTATGAATATACCCAGGGCAGGGACCGATTGGTTAATTCGGTGATGAACATTCGGGTTCCCTAAGCCATCTAGTTAGTTAGTTAGATTATGAATACGCGCGTTTATTTTACGCTGAAAATTTTCAGATCTACCACGTGGATTTATAAATACGTGACGTTTATACCCCTCGTAAAACTGAAGATCAGATGAACAAGGCCAAATCTGTATGTTTAAGCTTTACCTCATAAGAGATATTGCAATGTATAGAGTAATAAATTTCAGTTACGTAAAAAATATATCATACCGACATCCAACATCTTAAGTCAGACAATAAACACGTGGGAGCGCAAAGCAAACAGAAGCATGTTTCACGTTTATCCGCTGCAAATCCGTACAGACGGAAGGAATAGCATTTGATGCTCTATCTCAAGGATACAGCGAACACCAAAATGGGGAAACAGAAAGAAACTTAAAAGGACGTATGTAGCCAAGATCCTTAATATTCAAGGTTTTTATTTTATTCGCTTGGAGCTTGAGTAAGAAATGAGTTCCTTGTTACGTGCCCATCAAAACAAGCTCCACAAAGGCTCATCAATATGTCCTAGCCAAGACACAAGAAAACAAAAGGACTACCTCTGATGTCATTATTCCGCGCTATTTTCCAGCATAAAGTTACTGATTTAATAGAAACTCATAGAATGGAGAGTAAAGGTTGGCAGAGAACGAACATATTCAATTACCGAAGGTTCCTCCATAGATAAAGATGCTCCATTATAAATTATATTGATCTTACTTCATTTAAACAGAATGATGTCTGGATGCTCTTTGGGTAACATGGATATAAAAAGGAGAGAAGAAAATGGGACAGCAAGAAAGAGACAGAAGAAAATAATAGATAAAAGAACGACGAAACATACCACAGAGAAAAAAGACAGCAAATACACAACAGATAAAGCAATAACACGGGGTTTCCTTCGCCACTATAGCCAGACTATTATCCATCAATTTTCGTATCTAAATGATCCTCTGGGACAAAGCGGCAAAAGAGTGAATTTCACCTTCACCTAGTTCGGAGCCTCAGCTCAATTCTCCCCATATGATTTTATGACACGTTGCTTCAACACTTTGTCTTTCCTAATATAGTTCCTAATCTCGGGTTCGATTCCCGGCGGTGCCCGAATTTATAACTTGTGTTGGGCAAGGCCGTGGTCTAGGCAACAGCAACACGGAGTTTTCCTCCGGGGGCTTCCCCGGTTTCTCCGTGGCATCCCAACAATTACTCCATTCACACACAGAAGAAGGCAATGGCAAACCACTTCTGGATCATCTGCCAAGAACGTATATGAACAGGTCCCAGTCCGAGAAAAGGATGGAAGGATCCTGTTCATATGGACCTGTCGTCAGAACACTGATAATAAAAAATATATAGCAGTACAACAAATAAACTGTTTCACACCTCAATATCACTCGCTGTCTGGTCCCCTGTAACGCAGCAACCGAACCTACACCACTCCAGTCTGTAAAACTCAAAGCAACACAGACGACAAGAATACCGTCTGATTAAATGTTGGAACACAGAAGTATTTGCAACAGGAAAAGTGTCCGGGTTTGGACAGTGTTGTCAGTTTTCCCTAACAACTAAAAAATAAAAAAATAACCAGTTTACTTTGTTTTATTGATGTCATCACAGTTTCCAAATAACTGTTGTAGTTAGGGCGACATTTTAAACTGAACGTTCTGTACAAACTGAAAAGCTGCTTTGACAGCCGACTTTAAAAAAAGACAAAACTCTAGGAAATGAAACACGAATCGCTGCGAACACAAACCGGATGATCATTTGACAGTAATATTTTCAAAGGAACGTAATGTTCTTTCCGTAGATGAGAGTCTATCAGGGAATTGACTTCAGATCATGAAGACCGAGACAAACCGGAAATGACCGAAAGACGCGATGTAAGAGTTTTAGACGTCAACAGATTCATTTATAATTTTGCAGTGCGTCTGTATCAGCTTGTAAGCCCGAAACGCAGATCAGCTGATAGCATTACGATGAATCTTATGGAACAAGTGTGTGGCAGCATCGTAGCAATCCAGGTCAATATAGTGGCCGATAAAACCGTGTGGCAATCCAATAAAAACATAAGTGTATTTCAATGACCTATATATTCTTCTTCTCAGACCATCACTAACAGCAAATCAATTAGGGTAACGTAAAAATAAGGAAAGTGCCAGAACTCGGAAGGAAAGAGGCAGGCGGTAGGAGAGACGAAACGACGTGATTTACTATTTGTTGACCACGTGTTTAAATTAGCTCCAAGTCATGAAGATGTACATGGGATGGAGGAAAGTCTCCAAGCATTCTTAACCTACGCACTAGGCCTGTCCTACACAAGGCTTCCAAAAAACGCCCAACCAACATATTCACCTTGAAGATGGCAACTGCAATGTCTGCCGACGCGTAGGATAACTTTCAACATTCGACGCGGCTAATCCAGGAAAGACGAATTTTTACACTGTCTAAACTTCACCTTATTGTATACAATGGAAGTGCCGTTTGTACTGAAGGACAAACGCTGTTCTCAAATACAGATAAAATGTCCATCTGACTGGCAAAATTACAAACGCCATCCTGGCAGATTAAAAGCGCGTTTCAGCTTCGATTTCTCTCTCTATCTCTCTCTCTGGAGAGAGAGAGAGAACGGAGGACAGTGCTACCACTATGTTCTGGTGGGTATGAAGTGGGGATTCTAATGTGTGGATTGGACATGACGTTATTAACCATTAATTTCTGGCAAGGCTAATTTAGTTTACAGAACCTGTACGTATTATTTGTGACAGATCAGAATATGGAACACTGGGCTTCAATGAAGATGTTCGCATTTCCCCAAGAGAGGCGAAGGCAGTATTCCGTCTATATGATGTGGCACATTGCTGTGCATTATTCTGAGCAAAGTTATGTACACTGATATCATATATCCGATTGCGTAAAAGCGTGACGTGAGATAAAATTAAGTAATATCAGGAATGCAAAATACTCCATCAACTACAAAAATAATGCAATGCCGCGTGATAATTCGTTAGCTTATTTAATTACTTTGTCTGCGCGAACTACACAAATTACACGAAATACGATAAAAGATGAAAGCAGGAACAGATGTGGAAGGATGCGGGCGTGGACTTCTCAAAGGTCCTACGTCAGCACACGCCTAGAAGGACTTAAAAATTAAGATCCGATTTGGTGTTTGAAATGAAGAACTGAAACAAATCGTTTAAGCATTGATTTAATTTGTTGCTTAGGTGCGTCATGTTTGTGTTGAAACCAAATATATATTTATTATCACAGTCAATACACAAACGTATTTAAAATGTTGTTGTTAATTTTTTATATATATATATATATATATATATATATTTTATATAACACTATAACATCTGTAGTATAATACATCACACAACACAAAATCGGTATGTTTTCTTATAATTTACATTGTTATTTCTTTGTGTTTATTTTCTATGTCAATTTCCATGCTCATTTCATAATAGAAAATTGGACGTTAATTTCACAGAAAATGAACGTCTAACTACAGACATACAGAGCATTATAAAGACTGAAATATCCACAAATATACCTATAAATCAATAAATGCATTGCATCGAAATATATAATAGTTTTAAAATGATAAAAATGACGATATAAAGCCTGAAGATGATGTCATAAAACATCGAAACATGTCGTACAATTAATAATAAGCGCCATAATAAATGTAACATCATACTACGATAAAAGCGCCATAATATAACATAATATAACTTATTGTAATATTTTATACTACAGATGTTATAGTGTTATATAAAAATTTTAACAACAACATTTTAAATACGTTTGTGTATTGACTGTGATAATAAATATATATATTGATTTAATTCTTAATTTCGTTGTACAAATAATATCACTCTGTGCCCTAATGTGGAAATACTTTAGTGGTAGAACATCATCTTCTACAGATACACAGATGCTCTTACAGCAATTCTTTGTTGATGTTGGAAACCAGGCCCATCGAAATGAATGTTTTATTTTTGGCGAAACCGAGAAATCACATGGGATAGTGACTTCAGGAAACCAGAAACAATTTTTTCAGAGAACAACACTTACAGCAAAAGGATGCTTTAAAACCCACAACAGCTTCCACGACTTAACACAACAACTGAGTTTAGATTTGCTCTCGGTATAGCAAGGAGCACCAGTAACCGTTCGTCAAAGTTACCAACTTATTGTCGGAAAACTTTACTAACTAACTTACTTAGGGCATGTACCTTGCACAGTATGTCTCCATTCCAGATGATTCTTTTCTCGAAAATGAACAATAATTTCGGACCACATATTCAATAAACAACAGCAATATGAAACTCACGAAGCACGTTCAAACAAATCCACACGCACGGACGGAATGTTAAAAGGAAACAGCTCATGTCAGCTATTTGTACAATTATAATTAAGGCACACAAATTACAAAAATATTTCTTGTTCATAAAGATAAGAAAAAGTATTTAGGAATAAAACGACTGCAATCTTGTGAAATTTGACTCAAAGACCCCAGGCTTTTCCATTATTTGGGAAAGCATCGCTAAAAGCATTTCAAATTACATACCGCTGACAAATCCAAATGGATTGTACGCTGTATCTGGATACACTGACAGCGAGCGAAATCTCGTCTTCAGCCACTGGGCAACGTATCAATATTTGTAATTGCTTTGGGCGCAGGCCAACAGCGGTACAGGTTTCTAATACAAAACGGATTCAACATCTTTCTTTACAGCCCTTATCTGTAATTATTTCCTGTCTCAAATTAGCATTTACTCTTTCTTGTCTAAAGTTTTCCATCCTCGTGTTATTATGCATGCAAAATGTAGGGCAACTATGGCGGATCTACTACTTTACAACGCAATCAGTAATTTATACCATGCACAGTTTCTTACTGCCGACCTTGCAGTCTTTAGGTACAACACTTCGTAGATAAATTCACGACTCTATCTCGCTATTCGCAAATTACTTCAGCTTGCATTTCCAGCAAAATACTGCGCTCCTAATGATATCAAGCAGACGCTGCTCTCACAGATACAGAGAGTGTGCACTGTACTATACTGAGACTGGTCCCTGCTGTGTGATGAGCGAAAAAATAA
Organism: Zootermopsis nevadensis; assembly: GCF_977971745.1. Taxonomy (NCBI): domain Eukaryota; kingdom Metazoa; phylum Arthropoda; class Insecta; order Blattodea; family Termopsidae; genus Zootermopsis; species Zootermopsis nevadensis. The sequence goes on from NW_028259143.1 coordinate 5,702,783, forward strand.
TTACTTATTAATTAAAATGAATTTATAATCCTCTGGGCACGCCGTTAAAATCCCAAATCCTATTGAATTCAGCTTCACGTCCTGCTTCGAACTGTGATGCGAAACTGGTCACTGCACAACGTCAATTTTTTTCAAGTTTCATCGATTAGTGACACGATTTCTCGCTTTAGGAGGAAACCGACTGAGTTAAACCTCGGTTGGTGTTCGAAATGTCTGTGGTTCGTAACCCATTTCTTGCTAGTTAGCCGAGTTCAATCCGGGACAAGAATAATTCCATTCCTGATTCACGTCTTATAACAATCACTGACCTCACAGCAATAAATTATTATTATTATTATTATTATTATGCTAAATATTAACCAACTACATCTATACCAACTATTTATTTGTTGATCAGCTTCTTAGTGAAGACCTCGCCATGTTACTTCGGTTCGAATTTGTAGTGACAATGACAAATAATTACAAGAAAAGAATGCGGGCGTCGTAATTTCTACTCTTCACAACAAATTCCGTCAGAGAGCCGAAATCAAGGAGGATGAGATGGAAAAACACGCAGCCTACAACGACCATGGAAAATAAACAGACGCCCATTTTAAGAAAACGTCCTGAAGTGAAGAAACCACATGGAAGACCTGAGTTTACATGGAAGGACAATGTTAATATGGATGTCAAAGAAATGTGGTAATAGGTTGTGGACTAGATTCATCTGGTTCAGGACAGGACCATGAGCCGGGATAGCTCAGTCAGTATAGTGACTAGCTACGGGCTGGACGACCGGGGTTCGATCCCCGACGGGGGCAGACCGGCTCTGGGGCCCACCCAGCCTCCTCTACAATGGATACCGGGGTCCTTTCCCGGGGGTAAAGCCGGCCGGGGCGTGATGCTGACCACTCACCCCCATCTAGTGCCGAGGTCAAGGAAGAGAGGAGCTATACCTCCACTCACCCCAAACGCCTACATGACGTATAGTGGGACAAACTTTACTTTCCTCAGGACAGGACCTGATATTCAGTTCTTGCCAACATGGTTTCCACACAACGCGATTAAAGATTCTCAAAAACAAATTTTATTCTGTAGAGCTGGTCAATTATTAAAGTTGTACGACATCATTAATGTCGTTACATGCAACGTATTTTAACAAAAAAAAAAACCCGCCTAAGTGTGAAATAAGAAGCGATAATGTCAATACAGCTCATTCCCGAGTCTGTTACCATATTAAATATACGCTGTATAAGTTTTCAATTTCTTTCTTACAGAAACTCTTCACCATGGACCGACATTCTGGAGATAATTAGTAAATGGATAACACACACCGCGTTATTTAAAGCTCGTACCTGAAGTCTGACACTTTTAATTATTTTATATGTCTTCCAAACTCCATCCTTTTACATGCAGACACGCAAGCACAGGACAGTCGCCGTGTTAGCTCATCATTTTTTATTCTGCGTTTATACTTAAGTCTAGACTAAGTTATGTCCTATAAATAACTTCCGAGTGGTTCCTTCACTTTTAACGTCTCCACACCGACTATCTCTCTCCCTTTAGCCAATCCCTCATCGCTCCTTCGAAGGAAACAACATGGAACTTTACGGTTCTTTTTATATTGCATCTGTACATTTCCTTTTTTTTTTTTTTCAGGAAAACAGAAGTCGTAAGACAAGAAAGGAAAGTCATTCGGTCTCATGATGTGGTTTTCGAAGAGAAGCGAACGTTTCAGGCATAGCTAAATATTCTTCTGGCTTCTCTCTCTCTCTTTCGTTGCATTAGTTAGCCATTCTGCCCGACTGGGAAAGAAAATAAGAGATCGAGTCGAGAGATATCAACAAATGTGTCGAGAACAGGCTGCTATAGTGAGCAGCCTCATAGCATGAAGAGATAAAAGTGAAATCCCCAGGTTCTCGTGTTATGGCACAACCCGCTGTTGGTAGGCCGGCTCTTGAAAGTTTTAACCTCACATACAAGTCGGTCTGTAGTTCGACCAGAGAACCCTTGCTAAAACGAAGGTAGCTCGAGTTTGGCTCTAGAGCCAAAAAGTTTACCTCCGCGATGCTGTTACATGTAGGCGAAGTACCATGGGACACAAAGAGGAAAGAGGTTGTATGGTTTGTTGAAAAGGCAAGGGTGAGCTGGGAATGGGGAACATGTGAGGTTAGGTACCACGACCAAAAAGCCTCGAACGACAAAGTAAGCAGGCAGTTTGCTTATGAGGAAACCTATGGAGACATACCACTTCTGCATTGTACTCAAAATTTAATGACTGTTTCCTGTACGTTATGCAGTCTGAGTACTCTGGTATAAGTTATATTATTTTATAACCTTGCCTGTGGAGAACTCATTCAGATGACTAAAAGCCTGTGTGGATAATAGGTCTTAGGATTTGTGTCTATCGGCTCACGAGTTAGAAGGAGTTTTAAACGTTTCTAACTTTGAAGCCACGGCCTCACATCAGCTACCTGCACTTCCGACATTGAGGTCGAAATGGATTATAAAACTCTACGCTTTGTAGTTAATGTGAAAATACCGAAACACATTATTAGATTTCAAACGTCTTTTATTCGATGTTTTTAATCTTACTATATTAAACATTTTAAGCTTTCACATCAACTAAATACAATGAAGTCTTCTCAGGGTGATCAACCGTGTAAGAACGGAATTAACACACAACGTTTCGAAGACTGTCTTTGCCTCCATCATCAAGCCATCATTCGTGAAGACTTCATTGCTTACTGTGTTTGTACTACATGATAATTCACAAACTTTAAAAATCACGAGATATTTTAAAGCAAGTCTATTTGTTAGCGGAGAAATAAATAACAGATATTCCGTAGTGCTATTTAACGACAGAAACATTCACTTGACTGTGGGCGTTTGACAACAGAGTGCTCACGGAAATATCTGAACCTGAAAGACAGGAAGTAACAGGATAATACACAAAAGTGCATATCGAGGGCATCACGCAACAAGAGCGTATCGAAAAGCTGCTCATTTACGGGAGACCAAATTCTTACGCTTATTTGGTTTGACAATTGTACATTAGTGCTCATACACCCAAATGTAACTGTATTTCTGTGCACAGCAGTATCAGCATTATGTCCTTTGGCACAATGCCGTTCAGAGTTTTACGCTACTACACACAGACTGAAAAACATCAAGCAGTTAAGAGTAGCGTGTAGTGAGCGCACCTCTAATGTGTTCTGTGGGTGTTGCGATAATATTCTAGATTAAATCGCTGTGCCACTGTGAGGTAATCTTAAAGCTGTACCCATTAAAGCACATGAAAGCCTGTCGTCTGTTGTTCCTTCAGTGGTTTTGGAACGAATGCTTTTAGGATGGGTCGTCACTCTTGCGCATGCGCGTATATCGAATTCCTAGCAGGGATTTTCTCCTGATCTGTGGACTGTACGGGCTTCTTAACTTACACCAAACACTACTACGGCGACCACATCAAGGAGAACGAGACCGGAAGGGCATGTAGCATGCATGACAGAACTTTGGTAGGAAACTATGAAGGGAGGGATCACTTGGTGTACCCTGGCGCAGATGGCAGAACAATATTAAAATAGCTTGGTGTAAACCGGACGCATCTGTCTTAGAACAGGGACCAATGGCGGGTTCTTTACTGAGGTATTAACAAACCTTCCGGTTCCAGAAAAGGCGGGTAAACTCTTGACTTGCTAAGCGGCTACTTCCTTCTTAAGAACTCTCTATTCCATAGACTTAATTGGTTAGGATGTTAAAATATGCGTTGTTATCAATGACAAAACACTTGGAAGGGGCGGTGGAATACGAAAAGGGCACACGGGAGTAATAAATAATTTTGACTTATTAAAAGACGACTGAAGTATTGCACTGAGAGGGATTTCAGTCTTTTTAAGCGTAAGTGCGACGCCACAGAGAAAACTCAACACAGCGGGTTGAGAACACGAAGACGCAATATGTTACTGTCTCTCCGAAATAATCCCTGTGGAATAGAATTAATACTGCAAATATTAATGATCACCGACATTTATAACAGCTAACTGAACTTTTCTACATTCTCAATAACGATAAAAATATCTGATATGTGCCACTGGGACAGAGCTTGAGAAATTGAAATTTTCATGTACAATATTCAACATGGTAGCATGAAGCTCTGTTTGAAGCCGTAATAGGAGTAAACCACAGTGTAACGTTATTGATTGAAGTTAGTTTAAGCGCTAAAACAAAGCTAATAAGATTCTTTGTGTCGCTTTGAAACACAATGTTTGTCAAACTTAATTGGGCCAACCATCTGCTTTTGTGCCATACTCGTAGTAGCCGGTCACAGCACACTCGCTGTTCACAGCCAGCAAATCTACCGGATATTTCTAAATGCAAATGTTTATGTCCATTACACTGACGTATAATCTACGTTGTATTAACTACCATTTTTACGTCAAACGCACAACATTCTAAGGGTCGTCGCAGAGATATTCCCCTGCACAGTACAAGATGCCGAATTTTATCGTAAAGATGCTCTGGTCTCAACAGACGAACAAACAATTCAAAAATGAGTTAATATTTATCATTTCCCCTCTACTCATGAGTCAATAAACAAGTGCCCTTCTTCAGAAGCTGACTGTGGATAACCTAGTCAAGAAATTCTCCGTAGTTTATGGAACCGAATGGTCCATTACTTCTCAGAACAGTTCTCCACTGGATTTGAAACAGTTGAATCCAGTTAATGTCGTCACATCCTGTTTCTTCAAAATCCATTTCAATGTTATTCTCGCATCTAAGGCTTTGTCTCTCAAATTGTCGTCTCTTCAAGTTTATAAGATTAATATCGTGCGTTCCTCCAGCCTAGGGGTTAGGCGTGAGGCTAACAACCTTTCACCGTAATATTATAAAATATTAAAATAATCGAGCTTGTACTATGTAAGACTTGAGGTTCTCACAGCGGTGAATATGAAGATATCCGTCTTCTGGGTTATTGCGCTGTGTAGTCTGTTCGATGTTAACCAACGTTTCAGAGGTCATACTGCCTCCGTCATCAGGGCGATGATCATCGCCCTGATGACGGAGGCAGTATGACCTCTGAAACGTTGGTTAACATCGACCAGACTACACAGCGCAATAACCCAGAAGACGGATATCTTCGAGCTTGTACTAAATTACACAGGGCCTGTTTAACACATGCATATTTTCATACAAAAAATCCAGGCCTACTTCCAGACAAGAACATCGGTAAAAAAAATTTTGCACGATGACAAAGTGTTGAATAAAAGAGAAACATTTTACAGCCAATCAAAATGGTTTTTAATCATTGGCGTGCATTGCCAACGACTAACACAAGCCAATTAATACAACAGCAGCCATTAAATTGCTCGAATTCCCCCTGATGGTCCAGCCTGTTAGTTTCATTAACGTATTACACTCCGCATACCTGAAATATGCTCGCTAACAAATAAGAACTCAAAAACTCTATAGCCGATTTCATTCCGTGTTAACTCACGTGTAAATCGGGATGGTGGTCGCATTATGGTGTGCGATACAGTTGTACCGACATTTAATTTGCATTGCGTTTAACAACATGTACACATACGCTAAACGTCAGATATTTCCTCAAGATTCTCTAAAGATTTGTGACAGAGGCTGATTCATTACATAAACCATGTACTGGTCTCTGACGTACATTTGACACATAGGGCGTTTAGGGAGTTGGTACTACTCCCGTCAAGTTGATTTGTTGTAATTACACTGGAAACTTTTTCTTTCTAGTGACGATGAGGATCGAAACCAGGACTCTTAAAATATTCGGTTAGTATAGTCAGCCCAATGGTCTTGTGACTACCTTACTAGCTTCGCAGTCCGTATTTGTGAAAAGATTGGGAAAACGCGTCAATCAATCAATCAATCACACTCAGCTAAACGCAGGTAAATAAATTAAAACGGTCCTTCGACAGGCTGAACCTGAAAGGTGACAATGAATTACTTACTTAAGTATAATCAACAGTTTCTCGATCGTAGACGTTAGACGGATACCGGATGAAACTCATGATAACTGCGATTAAGTATCAAGTCCCTAACAGCTTTTATGCAGATTCGGTATATCAAGAATTGGACCAAAAATCAAGTTAGATCTCGTTGAACTAAAATTATAACGTCTGATCGGAATGAACGTACTCACGCAAAGACTATTCACGGCTTAGTGCCTCCTAAATTCCTTTGTTTAGTAACACGTGACAAACACGAGATTCTTGCTATGCTGTTACGCCATCACATCAGATAAGAGGGAATACATTACCAGTCACGGTTGTTGACCACAATGCTCTCCCAGGTACAGGACGGGACCACAACAGACTTACCTGCAACAAAGAAAAATCTTGATCGACATGTGTACATTAGTTCGCAACCTCATCAGCATGGTAAAACTGAAGACTTTGGTACAAGAAGGCGGTAACTAACTACAAATGGCCAAATTGTGTTGTTGGTTATTAAAATAATTAATATACCAAGACGATCAGACTGATAATATGGAGTAGGAGATGGAAACAATATGTATACTTCCTTAAGGCAATAAAGAAATTAATTAATTAACAACAGGCACGCTATTACTGAACATTTATCCCAATTTTACACCAAAACACTTAATTGTTATGCAATACTTTTCTCTCCGTATTTATTATCATATTCATTATATGCCAGCCCTTCTGACGTCTCAACTTCAGAAACAGCCTATCTGCTATATCGTAAAAAACAAGAGGTTAAACGAATGTACATACTAATTTCAGTTCACCAGTCAACAAATGATGAACTTCGCACTTCAAAAAGTAAACAGCAGTTTAGAAAATGATTTGGAAGGTGTTCTCCACGTCAGCGGTTCTTACTGCCTCCATCATCACCACCTTTTAAACGCTGGAAAATTTATATCACACTACAAAACGCAAATTCCGGAAGACAGTCACCTTCATACTCGTCGCCGTGAGAACCTAAAATCTCAATAGTTAATTCGCCACTTTAGCCTTACCGTTCGTCTCTACTGGGATACTGGGAACGACCCGTTCTTCAAGTGAGTGAGCACTGCGGGTCCCAACTTTTTCGTTGGCTCTATCTGTAGACATTCGGTAGGACTCCTTGGACGGGGGATCGGCCCGTCGCAAGGCCTCTACCTGTACACAGGACAGCACAACACAGAAAAACGCGGACAACCATCCATGGCGTGAGTGGGATTCGAACCCACGGTCCCAGCGACCGCGCGGCCACTGCGGTTACTTCATTGCTATGGTTAAATGTATTATCTTAAGAATCTAACAAAAAGTTATAATAAATTAAGTTAAATTAACTCTTTTTTAGCGTTTACAAATTTTACAGATTGTGGCCTGTTACCAAACAAAATTGCACAATTAACAATAAGTAAGTAAAAAGCTCTCGATACTCCAGACTGCTCTTGGTAAACGCACGGAGATTCCGTTAGCAAGACATCTTCACTAGCTTGTTCTTCATAACCAAACGCTGTTTTCTCATTCGTAGTCATTACCCAGCGTACTTAAACAAAGCAAACCCTCCTCCGTAAGCTTATCCTATGGGCGCCCAAGTTGATCCAGTGCACTGCAACATACTAATACCCCTGGCAATTTTAAAGCAGGGCCAACATCAGCACACTTAGAGATCCTCACGTTTCATAAGAGAGGCCTTCGCATTTTCCACTACCTGTCTCACAACACACACGATAATACAGACCATTACTACAATTTATATTCGCATCTGGTGTGTTCATACGTTTCTTAGGCAAGTGAACCAGAAGTGGTTTGCCATTGCCTTCTTCTGTGTGTAAATGATGATGTAATGGAGTAATTGTTGGCAAGCCCCGGAGGAAAACTCCGTGATACCTGGACCACGGCCTTGCCCAACACAAGTTATAAATCCGGGCACCACCGGGAATCGAACCCGGGACCCCGGCGTTCTGACCGCTAGACCACCGTGGCGGTCCCACCGGTGGCAACACACCAATACTTCCATCACAGTTCCAGAACAGTTCCCCTTGAACCCCCTACCCCTCAAAAAATTCTCTGCACATCTCCAATATGTCAACGTCTAGTTTTCAACCCCCCCACCCCTTCGTTCCCGTCTCTGCAAACAAAATTGCCGAAGGAAAAACTTTTCGCGCGTCCATTTTTCATCCTTCTTTCGAGGGCACTACCCCATTTTAAATAGGCCTGGAGAAGCAATGTATAGGGTAACCACAGCCTGACCATACGTGTGAAAAGGACCATGTGTGAGTGGAATCGTTCATTCGACCACTACGATATGAGGAGACTTTGTTGGGACAGTGAATTAGTGTAATAGGAAAGGCCGGTTATTTGCGACTGAAAAGTACCATACAGGAAAATTTAGAGTGCAGAAGCTGGTTCGTATCTTCCAGAGATTATGTTCAAGAACAGGCAGAAAATCGCCTGGTTTTATAACCTAACTTCCCTCAAATTTTAGTTACGTTAACAGAATGACAAGATTGATACAGCTAACCGACGATCTTAAACAAGGAAAGAAGATGACGTTCCAGGAATTAAAACGAGAAGCTGAGAATAGGGAAAACTGGAGAGCTCTTTTTGAGCAGAAAAATGGACCTGTCGTAAGACAGAACACTGAATAATAATTCAATTCAATTCATTTATTAAAGTGCTTGACAACAGCCAAAAAGGCCAATAACAGCCAAGCACTAACAACAATACAAACATTACAATACAAAAGCAAACAAACAATGAACTGAAAACATAAATGTACAATATTGATTTATTGCAAAATAACTAATAAGTAAAAAACTAAATGTTATAGATAAGTAAAGTAATAATTAAACTAAAACAGTTTAATTTTGGACAAACAACATACAAAATAAAATGTTATACTAAATAAACAATAAAAAACAATGATTATTGTTTAAAAAGCTGACTGACCTCAGTAAGCAAAACACGGTCTTTGTTAAAGATGTCGATGCTCCTACAGATAATAATAATAATAATAATAATAATAATAATAATAATAATAACAGAATGACAACATTACAGGATAAATGTAGCACATAAAATCGTGAAGAGGACATTGACAGACTTAAAACAGCATACAAATCCAGACCAGTCAAAGTAAATATTATATTAAATAAGACAAATTTCCCAAAATATTTGTCCACGCGACTGAGATTAATAGAAATAAGAAACAAACTTAGTAGATGAAATATATTCTATACATTATAAATGCTTCCAGTGAAGTAAATAACATGTATTTCACTAGCTACTTAATCTAGACCGTTTCCGTAATGATGTGCTCCGTGAAAAGGCGACCAAAATCCAAGTAGGAAAACTACATGCCACTCTACAAATCTACAGGGTGGGTGGGAAGTAAGTAGGCATTAAATAATCGCTATACATTGGAAATATAGAGGTTATAACCATTTCTCAATGCCTACTTACTTCCCACCCACCCTGTACATAAAACCGGGCGTTTTTACTGAGCGAACAACAGGGAAAGACCGTGGAAACAAAACTATTTTGTACCGTACGTTGGATATTGACAGAGATATTTATTCACTTATCGCAAATCCACCGAATACTGCAGTAATACTACACAACAGATTATCAAGATGAGATATGCATTCAATATTCTAGTATACTGTTTTTTGTGCAAATGAAAATCCAATTTCGCGGAGGCAGGTTATAGCAAAAACAATAAACCTACGCGCTACACACTTCATCTCTGAGCACCTCCAGAATCAAGCAGTTTCAAAAGTTGATCAAAGAAACTTCAGTGTAAAGTCGCGAGCCTGCCAGAAACCGGGATGTCTTGTCGGTCTCACCCAAATTGGAAAGGGATTTTCATTCGAGAAATGTCTTTCAATCTACTTCTGTGATGAAGCAAAGATCCAGCTCCTATTATTACATACAAAGTTTGTTTACTTAATAACCAGCAAAAAGTTCAAAACCTACCCAACTTTTACCACTAAGGTAGGCGTAAGGTGTTACAAAACGGACGACTCAAGCGTAATTTGGATGCCATTAAACGGATAAATAATTTTTTGTTCAAAACCTAACTGCATGAAAACAGCCTTTCTTGACAAGCTAACAGTAGCTCAGTTTATCAAAATAGTCACGGTTATTTATGGAAACTGAGAGTTCATTATCGGTTCACAATACCCAGTTACTATATTCCATCCTGAGCCAGCTGAATCCAGTCTACAACCTCTTTCCTTAAACTCTAATTCAACATTCTCCCTTGTTACTCCTAGACTTCACATGTCGCACATTTTCATAGGAATTTAATACAAAAATGTGTCTATTGCGTTTTTCAATTCTCATATTCGTGCCACGTGTCAAAAAATATTTAAAAATTCAGTTCTTACGTCAAGGAAAACACAACGTGTCTCCATTACAAAGATAAACTGGTTAACGGTATTTAAAGAAATAATCGCTGTTGAGGCAGGTGGCACATATAGTTACCACCGAGCTTTAAACGATTAAAAAACTTAGCTGAACAGCTCTTTTGTACGGAGCTGAGCTCCTTTTCATTTAACAAGGCACAGAAATAGACACCTTATACATATATGGAGGCCGCGTAGTGCGACGCGCTATAGTGTGCATTTCTTTGTGTTGTGAGAACGAACGAGACATGCTGTTGGCTATTTCTAGCTTTCTGTCTGGCAGGATAGGGCAGAGGGCCAAACTGGAAGCCACTTCCTACTCCAAGTTGCTCTTCTTTTAGGCACACTGAGCGAATGGTAAACAGAAGTGCCCCTAATACGACGCCCAGAGGCATCGCATAACATACACAGACAGGACACCTACCGCAAAGGAGTACGTGTAAGAAGAACGTTATTCTAGTGACTAGCAGTTCCAGCGGTCGAACTCCATATTAAACATTTTCAAATGGGAGAATACTGAGCCCTAATTACGATTTCAGATAACTCTACAGAGAATAATCCCCCTTCAAAAGCTGATAATCGCTCAGTTTTTCAAGAAATTGCCTGACACAGGATTCTACCCAGAATCGTATGAAATTTAGCCCACACAGTTACATTCTACATTGATTTCCCGTACTCGCCTCCCACAAATGTTATTTATTCTGGAAATGCACTCCAATTACTATTAATTTTCGCTGTAAAATGTTGTCACTATACTGCTAGACGTTTCAAGGGTAAATTACAAAATCATAAAACTGCAACTTTTCGGAAAGTGGATTCTGCTTCCGCCTTCAAGTAAAAATGGTGATCCATTGGATAAGCTTTCTGTCCTCTTCCATATTTTTTACTTAAAGACGGAACATTATACAGCTTCCGAAACGTTGTGGTTTTATAATTTCATTATTTTGGCGACGGACAAAGTTCAAAAGAACGATTTTACATTCTCTCAATGCTGCTGGAGCAGCCTATGTAATAATGTAGTAATATATAAGAATGTTAAGCCGAATTACAAACAAATAATTGTTTCATTTTCTTAACTAATAATAACATTATGCACAGTTAAGACATGCAAAATCAGTTACCTCTGAACTAAATATATCGGCAGATTACACCACCAGACTCTCAGAGGTTTACAATAAATTATTAAATAATAAAAAATGTTACAATGTAAAAAAATTTAGTACTTCTGAAACTGTCGTATTATAATCCTTAATTACGTAACCACTGAACGAATTTTACTCAATTATAATTAAATATGCCAAATATTACAGGGTTAAACTACAATTAACTTACATGTCTGCATCCAATCAGTAATCGGTTTTCACTTTTAACACTCATGGTTATGCAAGGGTACCGGAGGCCATAGGTACTATGTTCAACATCATCAAACAACGTGTCGTAATATCTCTTATTAGTATTGGGGTATGTGGCTGTGATTTTTCTACTAAAGAAAATAAAAGCACTTGGTTGTAAGACGGATTGACGTTCGTACACATACTCCCAGCGTATACCACAAAAGCGTGCTAAAATACAATAACAATAATTCAGGTTCAACCAACTTCTGTAACAGCAAATGGTTAGTGAGGTTAAGAGAAGTTGTCCCTACTTATAAGTTGGAGACCCGAGAGTCTATAATAAAGGATGAGTAGGCATTATATCTAGAAATGCAAAGAACTCCTGCTCTTGGGATACACCAGACCACTGACTTGGAATGAGCTACACGACCAAACACACGTCTTCCTTACCGTTTAGATATGTCAGAATGAATCTCATAACCACAGCACAAAGGACATTCTAGTTTATTTTTTCCATATTTCGGTAGTGGCTGAAATCCCGGTATACTTCATTTTTAGTAGCTACGGGTTATGAAAGCTCCACTAGATCAGAGATTGAGCAGTAAGTGGGAAAACACGCCACAGCCACTCGGCACAATATGGAACTGAACGGGTTGCCGGCCGACAGGCGCTGCCCACCCATTGGCCTTTGTTGTCCTTGTCGGCAGTGTTGACAGAGCGGTGCACTCACCATTGTTGTGAAAGAGACATTAGGAGCGAGTAATTATTCATTTTCGTTTCAGACACCCCTACTAAATCCTCCTCCACAACCAAAATGGAACAAGCGAGCAAAACTTTTATTTGTATTTCATCTTTACGTGCAAAACTTTCCTCTCGCAAGTGTGCTTAATCTATACTTCCTCATAACAGTGCGAGAGGCGCCTGTTGACAGCTGACTGCATACTTAACCCAAACCCCGAACGTACCGACCAGACCAATGTTTATGTCTTTGGTGTATCTGTCATTGGCAATTGGTTTGTTGGTATTTTATTTAGTGTTCTGTCTGACGACAGGTCCATATGAACAGGATCCTTCCATCCTTTTCTCGGACTGGGACCTGTTCATATACGTTCTTGGCAGATGATCCAGAAGTGGTTTGCCATTGCCTTCTTCTGTGTGTGAATGGAGTAATTGTTGGGATGCCACGGAGGAAAACTCCGTGTTGCCTAGACCACGGCCTTGCCCAACACAAGTTATAAATTCGGGCACCGCCGGGAATCGAACCCGAGACCCCAGGATTACAAGGCCAGCATTCTAACCGCTAGACCGCAGCACATTAAAATAATAGTACATAAGTAAATTGAATCGATGTCTAACCTGTCTCCTTCAGACTTTTTAAGTTTTATTTTGCACGCCAAAATCGGTCCCTGTTTCTCTGTTATCCGTACTTCTTACTCAGTTTTATTACTTTTGTGTTTTAGTGCATGTCTTATTTTCAATGCTTCCCTGTAATTAGCTACTCTACTAGTTTTAAACATTTGAATAAATGAATTATATTACTGTTATATCATCATCACAATTATCACTACAATCCATGTCTTCAAACTGTCTCCAAACCGAGTAGCTGCACGTAATATTTCTTTCTACAATTACACTGAGCCAATATACAATTCATAAGTGTTTTAATTACGACAAAAGAATAATGACATTAATTTTGTTATAATATAGAGTAATCAAACCAACAACTAACACACTACACGGTATGCAAAGTTTTAAGATTAATTTTGTTATGATGGAAGCATGTAAAATATATTTTCATAAATTTTATATTTCACAGATTGTATCTTAGACAAAAGAGGTAAAATGGAACACTGATAACGGATCTAATACAAGGGCAGACCAACCGAGTATCGAATAGCTATCAGACTCGTCTGTCTTAATGTAAGTACCTTCCAGCTCCCAAATCTTGACAATTGCTTCGGAAAGTTAATCTGGAAATCAGACAATATTGTCGGAGTATAACAACTTTCATATTCCTGAACCTATTTAATTTGCTCTTATCTATGTAACTCTGATATAAGACAGTCGTATCAAAATAGAGATGACACGAGGATTTCAAATTCGTTGCTCAGTTTAAATAGTTTGTGGGGAAGTGACGAGAAAGTATTATTTCTTTAGAAACAACTCCCATCACAAACAACGCTGTCTGATTGTCAGTATGCAGACCTGCCATTCGGAATTAAATGGGCCATTTCACAACTTATAACTCACTATCACCTTCCTGATCTTCGCTATAAACACAAACCAATAAGTTAAAATATGAAGACAGCTGTCTTCACGTACGTTGAACGACGTCGGCCAATACCTATCAGACTAGATGGCTACAGCCCAGAAGACAGACATCTTAAAATTAAAATCACGCAATGTAAGAAAGAGTAAACATTTTAAAAGTTCATTAAATCTTGGAAATCAGTGACTATTACATGCAATCTCTACGTCACACGCCCTTCCTGCCTTCCTTGAAATAGCTTTAATGTTCGTGATAAGACACAAACCAATGGCTCACTCAAGAACAGCCCGCTTCTCGAAACAACTTCAGATTTATGTTGGTCGTAATTCCACCGGATGTACGAAATCAACGCAAGGTTTCTCCTTCTCCGTTTTCAGAGCATGTTCATACATGTGGCTTTCAGCCCCGAATCATGGACAGGTTTGGCGTACACACAAACTCCTACGCTAGCAGAGGTTATTCGTCCGTCTATTAAGTTTCGTTTGAGCAAACAAACATTTCGAGAACACATGCCAACATTTTATTTCTGACATCCTGTTCAACGCGCGTACGTGCCCCAGCACTGGGATCGCGGATTCGAGGCTTCGACATATATTTGTCCCAGTTTCACTGCGTTCCGTTGACTCATGCGAAGGTAAAATCCTTGGGCTGACTAATAATTCTCGGGCCACAAACTTTCAATGACACTTCTGAAATGACATAAACAGCGAAACGTGAAGTCGAATAAATGAAATTCCAGACAACTTGAAAACCTGCAATGGGATTATTGGCAAGGTGATAACGAAAGTCAAGCCGCGGACAGGAAAACCGACGCCATACGTCTCCCGAGAAACGAATACAGCGAATGTCAAATGCACATACTGTCAGTGTAAATTTGCGTCTGCGGTTAACTTTACCCAACTTGGCGGTGTAATAGTTAGAATTTTGTTTCGTATTTTAAAGATACCGAGCTCGAATCTCGCTTAGGATACAAACTACTTGCCCATAAACTTTTTTTAAAAAAATCTGTCCCTCCAAGCAAAGGCTTGAGTGATACCACATGTAACATACACCATACACAGCATGGCTTATGATGCACTTTAAAATATTCTTCCAGCATCTGAATACAATTTATTAAGATAATCCATCATTTTCAACTGTGTTATGAATATATTAAATCTACTGTAAAATGTATTATACAGGCATACGGGGCAAATTACAGACTATTAAACACATCAAGAGACGACACTCAGAAAGCGAGCGACAGCGATGAACTCGTGTTGTTAGAAATTACACAGCCAGTGGCGCTGCATGCGTAGGCCCACTGGACACTAGTAACACTAGAAAGATGGCAGAAGAGAAACCGCTGTTACCGGACACTACAATTAAATGAAAGGAATTTCGTGTTGCGCAAATTTGAAATTTCAGACAATGTGCGTGCATGCACTGTGTTAACAGTTTGTCACTGTGACACGTACGTACAAGGTTCGCATGTTTCTCCGCAGAAACCATTGGGCATGTCCACAAACATTTACGCAGGATTATAGTTAAATTCGCCACACGTGGTCAAAGCGAAAAGACGGCAGAAAAGAGAGAGAATGAATTAATGAAGTAGCGGGCCGCGTACATAAATTAATTGATAAGTACAGACCCTACAGGTAAACGTATGAACAGATAGATAGACAAACAAATGAACGGTTCATAGACAGATAAACAGATAGGCAATTAGATAAAAAAACATATGGGGAGACAGATGAAAAGACAGACACAAAGAGAGACGGAAGGACGGACAAACAATGAAACAAACATAAGGAATGAAGATTTATGTCTTCAGGGTTGTTGCGCTGTGTAGTCTGGTCGATGTTAACCAACGTTTCAGAGGTCATACTGCCTCCGTCATCAGAGTATGAAGATTTCCGTCTTCTGGGTTGTTGCGCTGTGTAGTCTGGTCGATGTTTACCAACGTTTCAGAGGTCATACTGCCTCCATCATCAGGGCGATGAGTATGAAGATTTCTGTCTTCAGGGTTGTTGCGCTGTGTAGTCTGGTCGATGTTAACCAACGTTTCAGAGGTCATACTGCCTCCGTCATCAGAGTATGAAGATTTCCGTCTTCTGGGTTGTTGCGCTGTGTAGTCTGGTCGATGTTTACCAACGTTTCAGAGGTCATACTGCCTCCATCATCAGGGCGATGAGTATGAAGATTTCTGTCTTCAGGGTTGTTGCGCTGTGTAGTCTGGTCGATGTTAACCAACGTTTCGGAGGTCATACTGCCTCCGTCATCAGAGTATGAAGATTTCCGTCTTCTGGGTTGTTGCGCTGTGTAGTCTGGTCGATGTTAGCCAACGTTTCAGAGGTCATACTGCCTCCGTCATCAGGACGATGAGTATGAAGATTTCTGTCTTCTGGGTTGTTGCGCTGTGTAGTCTGGTCGATGTTTACCAACGTTTCAGAGGTCATACTGCCTCCGTCATCAGGGCGATGAGTATGAAGATTTCTGTCTTCTGGGTTGTTGCGCTGTGTAGTCTGGTCGATGTTTACCAACGTTTCAGAGGTCATACTGCCTCCGTCATCAGGGCGATGAGTATGAAGATTTCTGTCTTCTGGGTTGTTGCGCTGTGTAGTCTGGTTGATGTTAACCAACGTTTCAGAGGTCATACTGCCTCCGTCATCAGGGCGGTATGACCTCTGAAACGTTGGCTAACATCGACCAGACTACACAGCGCAACAACCCAGAAGACAGAAATCTTCATACTCTGATGACGGAGGCAGTATGACCTCTGAAACGTTGGATAACATCGACCAGACTACACAGCGCAACAACCCATAAGACAGAAATCTTCATACTCTGATGACGGAGGCAGTATGACCTCTGAAACGTTGGTAAACATCGACCAGACTACACAGCGCAACAACCCAGAAGACAGAAATCTTCATCGCCCTGATGATGGAGGCAGTATGACCTCCGAAGCGTTGGCAAACATCTACCAGACTACACAGCGCAAGAACCCAGAAGACAGAACACTTCATACTCACCGCTGTGAAAACCTCAAATCATACAAACATACGGAATCTGCGTCGAAACTGGGCGTCTAATGATATTTGAAGTTCAACAAATGCATGACATTCGTTACAGGAAACATGGGGAGGACGAGACAGGTGGTCTACATGGAGCAGAGGCAGAAAGAAGAAATGATTATGGATCGCGTTCATCGGCGGACTTTGGAATTAGCGATATTGATCATCGAGCCGATTCTTCGTGGCTGCAAGGAAAGGATGAACGCATATCGACGAGATCTAATGGATTTTAATGGAAAACTAATGTAATGTTTCATTTGCTTCGTAACAAGAAATACAGCTGAATTTCAGTGTTACCATCACTTGGGTTACGCCAGAAGGCAGCCTTCCTTAAGGAGTTCCCGGAAATGAAGAAACCTGTGTCGAGACGTGGACTTGATACTTAGGCAGTCCCAGGAAAATAAGTGACATTGTTACAGGGAAGAGGCCTGCTTGCTCGATCCATCAGCAGACCGGCGTCACAACTATTAATCACAAACCCGTAACAATGCCGCGACAGACGTTCGCTGCCACCCACACTGGCTGCTCATAAAGTTCTTAACCACTGAAATCCGTGGTTTATATCTCATTAATTATATTGCCGTCAAAATAAATACTAATACGAACTACAATCTGTAGCATGATAAATTACTTTGACTCTTTCACACAATTGCAGGACACATGGAGTGAAATACGTGCCGGTCCACGTCTGCCTTTTGAATGTTTCAGAACGTTAGAGTAGAACATTTTCAAAATAACGCCACCAGGAAGCAGTAAAAATGCTCCGGAAATTTAAGATCTGAGTTTTCCACGGCGGTGAATCCGAAGATGGCTGTCTTCTAGGTTATAGCGTCGTGTATTCTGAAGTACTCATCGCCCTGATGATGGAGGAAACAAGGACCGTTGAAACGTCGGTAAACGTCTACCAGACGACACGGCCCAACAACCCAGAAGACAGCGATCTACGTAAATTTCATTATCATTTTCACAAGAAACCATAACTATTGCCTATCATGAGCCAGATTAATCCACTCCATAGAGCTGTGATGAGTACTTCGATTTCACGGACATTATCACAAAGCAATGAACTACTGAATTAAGAAAAATACATGCACCAGAGAAATTAAAACGTTTATATTAATATTAATGTCTATGACAACGTCTGCAAGCAGTAATATGCGTAATTTATTCACATAATAAAATAAATTGAACTACAGTAAGATGATTAATCAAAGATTTAAAACAAAACAAACTTTAAAGAAATTCCTTTTTATGTGTCAACTACTCACATAACAGTTCACCCCGTGGGATCCCTTTTCGTTCCACAGCAACGTAGAACACTACAATAGAACCCGACCATGGGGCATAACAGATATCATCTGCCCCACGGAACACAAGTAGAAAAGTACAATATCAATTTAATTGCTATTTCCTGCGCTGGGATTTTTGTTGCCGAGTATAAATTCTGTCTGACTTGTCAAAGATTGTCGCAATTTTATAGCTCCCCTGTACCGTATTACCGCTAACAAAAGCCAATTCAACAATTGAAAACCACTGCTACAAATGAACAAATCGCACAAATATGTGATCGATAGTCTAATACTTCCGGATGGGATGGGATGTACACTATAAATACAGCGCTGTGACTGATAAAATCATCACCTGCGTAATTATATACGCCTATGTGTTGTATACGAATAATGGTCATGTGGTCTATAATAATACCTATGTTTAGCGCCATGACATCGTTTACAGGGGCGCGGAATTAAAGCTCCACGCAAGCCACTACAAGAAGGTACGTCGTTTAACGACTCACTTGAGTGAAGTATAAAAATAAAATTGTTAACTAATAAGTTGCCTTTTCCATTTAAAAAGCTGAAGAACGTGTGTATCACAGAAAGGTCCTTATAAAAGGAAGATAAAAGTAATTTAGAAATTTCCTTCATCCCTCTTCTTCGTTAATCATCCCACTGATCGCCCGTCATTCGCCTAGCACCTTTACCCAATATTTTAATTAAATTACGGGCGATTAAAAACACATTATCTAAAATGGTTATCGCGTGTACCGTAAAACTTATTATAAAAACTGAATCACATTGTACACATTACCCACAGAAATTATAAAAGCCGTAGGTCGCGTTAGAATTACTGCGAAGAATGTTAATTGAATTCGTAACAGGCTAAAAGATATCGTAGGACGCTTAGTGTTCCGTACGACAGCGCGATGCATTCCACTAGAGCACAGTGATATATGTCGCAACATTTAAAGCCAAGTTAAATGTGAGTCTACCCGTCTTTCTAGAAATTCTACACAACGGTTAACCAATAAACGTTTCGCAAACATGAATTTAAATGTTTCTACGAGAAGCTTAAAAGTAGCTTTTTCTCCCGCATTTCGAATAGCAACTGTCAAGCAACTGTCTCAATGGAAGAGATTCCTTGAGACGCTAACAATAGCCCAGTGGACAAACGTTCTTCCTATGTAAGACTTGAGGTTCTCACAGCGGTGAGTATGAAGATTTCTGTCTTCTGGGTTATTGCGCTGTGTAGTCTGGTCGATGTTAACCAACGTTTCAGAGGTCATACTGCCTCCGTCATCAGGCCAGACTACACAGCGCAACAACCCAGAAGACAGAAATCTTCATCGCCCTGATGACAGAGGCAGTATGACCTCTGAAACGTTGGTTAACATCGACCAGACTACACAGCGCAACAACCCAGAAGACAGAAATCTTCATACTCATCGCCCTGATGACAGAGGCAGTATGACCTCCGAAACGTTGGTGAACATCGATCAGACTACACAGCGCAACAACCCAGAAGACAGAAATCTTCATACTCATCGCCCTGATGACGGAGGCAGTATGACCTTTGAAACGTTGGTTAACACCGACCAGACTACACAGCGCTACAACCCAGAAGACAGAAATCTTCATACTCTGATGACGGAGGCAGTATGACCTCTGAAACGTTGGTAAACATCGACCAGACTACACAGCGCAACAACCCAGAAGACAGAAATCTTCATACTCTGATGACGGAGGCAGTATGACCTCTGAAACGTTGGTTAACATCGACCAGACTACACAGCGCAATAACCCAGAAGACGGAAATCTTCATACTCTGATGACGGAGGCAGTATGACCTCTGAAACGTTGGTTAACATCGACCAGACTACACAGCGCAACAACCCAGAAGACAGAAATCTTCAAACGTTCTTCCTCTTTTGGGGACACAAGAGGTTTGTAATCCTGTTCACAAGAACCTACACCGATCCATATTCTGAAAAAAAATAATTTAGTCCGCACTCACACACCATTTCCTAAATATCCACTTTAATATTATCCACCTATCTACGTCAAAACCCTTCTCTCACGTATTCCAACTAAAATTTCATATTCATTTCTCATTTCCCATACGCATATTACAAGCCCCACCATTCCATCATCCTTGATATAATTACCCCAATAACATTTGGTGACGAGTATAAATCATTAAGCTCCTCGATATGAAAGTTTCTCCAGTCGCCTGTTATGCTCTCCCTCGTATGTGCATATATTCTCCACGCAATGTTCTTATAGTCTTATAAAAAAAGATACTCAAGACCTTTACATGTTGCAGGCACCGATTCAAAACGTTCACCTATAACCCCCACCTGAACATGTTCTATTCAGTCGGCCTACATCAGGCCTGCAAAAATCCCAGGCGCCAGGTCATCGGGAAGCCTACAAATTTCATTACAGCATCTTCAGTTTCATGCATATTACTCCGATGGTTTGGTATCTGATTCCATCGTAGGTAGCACGTTCACAGTTGGCGATTAAATAAACGCACATCAATATTACTTCCATCTGTGGTGTGTAAAAATTTCTGGCTCTTGGTTTCTGTAGGTGGCACCTAATTTACAACAGGAAACGCGTGCAGGCCTGATCTACACCACAAATTAGAACCACGTGTTGCAATATCAGAATGGGAATTAATCAGCATCACGACTAACACAGATCGTGTAATATTAACCACATAACACAGTAATTACAAGGCACTAATATCAATACACGCGGAAGCTACGTCAACTAGAACCAAACACTCGCTTCGAATCAGAGATTCGGAAACTGTAATTATATCATACGAAATATCACATGGCTTAATTTGAGTTGCTCAAGTCCAGTAGCCATGTCCAACCCACTTAACATCTTCCTTCTACGTCTAAAAAGATCTATGTATACTGTATAAGATATCCCACAATAGGCCTATAAACCACAGTGCGTATAACATAATTTACTGTTAACAGCTATTTTGATAGACGGGGTATAATACAGTGTTTTAACGAACCGATTAATAAACACATTATAAAATACTACCACCAATATTATCCTATTACAAGTTTACATACGTCACAACAAGACAATTTATAAATAGTCCTCAAGTCGTCATTTCTTAAGCTTTCCCATGATGGAGCGATCTAAAATATAGTTCAGTATTTAACAGCACACCAAACCATGCATTAGAGCCACTGTAAGAATGTGTAGTGTGTGTATGAACGCAAGTTTGTAAATGATATTAATATTTTCCCCAAATTACATTTATAAAAGCCAAAAGCTTCCTAATTACAACTTAAATTAAAATAAAGTTCCCCACGTCCTGAACACTGCGTAATGAAATTATATTTGTCAATAAGAAGCACCTGACACAGACATCAAAAACATTTTTGAAACGAATAGTACAGAACAGGAATGCTAACGGATAAACCACTAAGATTAAAAACATAAACCAACTTTAAATAAACAATGTGAAGTAGGAATACGAGTAATAATGAGTAGGAACAAACAAACAAACAAACAAAAAAGCACTGCAGGTCGATCAGAAGACAAAACACGACCGTCCTGATATTATTTTTTGTAAATTATTACTCATATGAATCCAAAAATGGCGGCACAGCGACTCGTATGTTGTGGTGAGATCTCAGACACTCACGGCGGCGAGTATGAAGACTGTCTTATAATAAGTAGTGCCGTGTAGTCTGGTAAACGTTTACCGACGTTTCAGATGCCTGGTAACGGAGGCAGAAAGCACCTTAGAAACGTCGGTAAACTTGTGCAAGACTACACAACACGGCGCAACATTCCAGAAGACAGTCGTCATCAAACTCCCGTGTAAAATATTGCGGTCCGCTGTTTGCAAACCTCTGACCTCACGCAATGTTACCCAGTTCTTATCCGAGCTCTCGTTACCCACTACTTGCTTATTCCTAACACGAAACATGCACATGTGCAGACGAAGAATCCAATAACATTTCGGTGTGCTGGGTCTGGATTCTGAAAACGACCGCTCCAACGTGACGTCACGCACTTACGATCGAAATGATCACAGTTTAATTAAAAGTGATGGGCACGTAACACCAGTGGCAAGTCCAACTTACCGCTCCGTGGACCACCAAAACGATGGAGTGTTAAGTACTGCATCCGGAAATCTAAATAAGCCCAACCTTTATGACTTTATAATACTGTAGACCAGAGACCCTCAATCCATCGAGTTCTTGCAGGCATTGTATCTGGGGAGACAGGGAAGGGTGACAAAGTTGTCAACTGGTTGTAATTAAATCTGTACAACCGAATTCCATCCTTAATTAATTCCACTTGTATCCCATTTCTTTAAATCCAATTTTGAAATTCACCAAACTCTGTTCACGGAAAAAAAGTTACTTGATAAAAACCCGATCTGTTGTGGTACATTAAGCGGAAAGTACACAGAAAAGTGGTTAGCAGACGGTCCTACCATTAGAAAGGATCCAGGTTCGATCAACAGCCGTCCTTAACACTACTGAAAGTAGACATGTAATAACAAAATTGTCTATTTAGGCTTATACGTTTGAAGAGTAGCATTATCAGAGAACAGAAACACTTTCACATAACGACATGCAATGCCCCGTAAACACAACACAAAATCATACATTTTTCCTGAAAATCTAAACATGGGCGGAGATAAGCCATAACCAGTTCCTTTTCAATTGATAACACACAAATCCCACTAACATTTGGGTCCTCACAACCCACGTAAGTTGAAAAGACATTGCTAAATAAGCCAAGAATCATTCTTAGAAAGTCATTAAAGTCTTAACGTTTTCAACATTACTGCAAATGAAAGAATTCCTCTGTCCTTGCACTGTACATACGCATTTCCACACAAGATCTGTATGTGACGTGTTTAATTTCGCTTCTGACATAAACAGCCATCTTGCACTACGAGTCACATATTGAAAACCATTAATTTTAATCATAACCTAGTACAAAGGATGTTAACAATCTATCTTTGCTAACAAAGTATACTACACATCACGCAAGTGCAAGATTTTAGGCCGTTTATAATTAATTCAGCATAAATACACCTTCGCTTGTCAAATAATTCAAGTTTCCTTTTAAATTTAACTCGATATCTAAACCCCTTGACATTATGTTCTCTTTGTTGAATGTAACAGATGTTTAATCCCTAGTGGCAATACTTTACATAAACAGAACACACAATAGTCAACTTTCGTTCAACGAATTCAAATATGACGTATGTATAAACTAGAGGGATAGATGTGAAGGAGATGTGCTGTGATCAAAGCAAAGCTGGGTACAATCAACAGCAAGCCGTGGGACAGAATGTTGGTAGGATGTGGAGCTAATTGGATTAACAATTTTACATCTGCGAACACAATGCAAAGTTTGATATTCCTTCCCTTAATTTCCATGATGTAGGCGTACAGGGTGTTTCAAATGTTATTGCAAGCCCTAACCGACCATTCTTCCGCTGTACAGAGAAGTCAGCGAGTGTGGCGTGACACACGTCGATGAGCACATGTCCTTTTTAAAACTCCCCAACATCAATTTTAAATTAATTAATTACATTAATTAATTAATTAATCTTGTCCGTCTAATCACAATTTAAAATTTAAAATTAAGATAGTTAAAATACCATATGATGCTCCTTATCGAAACATTCGATTTACATTTGGAACATCACTTTCTCACTACATGTTTCGGTTCTTAAATGAACCATCTTCAGGTGTGTAAAAATTACAATTATATAAACTTAAAACTTAATATTTAATAATTTTAAATTGTGATTAGACGGACAAGATTAATTAATTAAATATATTTTCACAATATGACGCAACTCTATCATCTTATCGATTTTAAAATAAACAGTTCAGTTGTTCACCAGTTATTACATACGGACAGACTGATACACGGAAAAGTTAAAAAGGGAATTTTTTTTCTCAACTTTTCGTTGCAAAGGCGTCCAAACAAAGAACAGGTAACAAATAACAAGCTTTGATTTTGTCTTCAATACTTTGTTCGTAAGTTATTTAATGGTTCTGTTTCAGCTACAGAGACCACACAGCATAAATACGAAAGGTTCATTACCGTGTTAATAAAAGCCCTCCACTGTACTCTGTCTTCAGGTGGAATTCAGACCTAAGGTAAAAAGTAAAACAACATTCATAACTTCCACACTAAATGGGAGTTGCCAGCTCCATTGTTCGGCCGCTGTATTTATTTACCTTTAAGTTGATATAATTGCGTCATATTATGAATTAAAATTTAATTATTCGTGTTTTTTCCCCCGTCTAATCACAATTGTATATAAATAAAATTATACATAAGATATTAAAATATCATTTACATATTTGGTACAACTTTTTACTACATGTTTCGGTTACATTGAACCATCTTCAGGTGTAAAGTTAAAAGTTAAGTTACACCTGAAGATGGTTCAATGTAACCGAAACATGTAGTAAAAAGTTGTACCAAATATGTAAATGTTATTTTAATATCTTATGTATAATTTTATTTATATACAATTGTGATTAGACGGGGAAAAAACCACGAATAATTATTTACCTTTGTTAGTTTCAGTAACAAGCCCATTCGCATTAAAACGTCGGTACTTTGGGGGTTGTACCCGTGGACAAACACAATTGTTCAGATGCTATCAGTAATTATAGGACATTAACAATGCACACACAACAAGAGTATTATTACAACCAAAGTCGGTCCGCAGTTCATACATCAGTCACAGATGTCCACGGTAAACAAAATATAACCGGTGAACATATGTGTGTAACATTGGCTGAAATAGTTAATCCGCCCATGTTAAAGCGTTTCTCGTGTAATATAGTGCTTATGCGTTACCACACCACAATTATGCTTTGATAAGATCGGTTAAGACCACGTTAAACGGTAAACCAGTGAGTACTGCATGGGAACTCATATGAAAACCGGTTACACCAATTGTCTGTAGTACACTTCAGCACAATGTATGGCTTTCAGTTGTCGCCACATCACAGTTACGTTTCGAATGTGCTCAAATACCGTTTCATAATTAAGTACTCAGAAACTAGGGATAATCGATACAGCATTGCATTTTCCAAATTCTGAACCTATTTTAGAATCTCATTTATACTACAATGAATGTTATGGCAGTTGCCAATGGTGATTTACCCGCTCAATTCACAGTAATTAGCCAGGGTGTTTTTAACCACAGCTGTTTTTAAAGTCCTGTTAACAGTGACTCCTATGGCATTTCACATTTTGCGTGTCCCGTCTCCGTCTGACCGTATGCTTCGCCAAAAATAACTTATCTTTGGTGCTCAGGTCAATACGCCCTTCTCACGGAGCACAAAGTGGTACCTCCTTAAACTAGTTTCATATAATGCGATTTAGGTGATAACGCAGTGAAACATACACTGTATTACTCAGCTAATAATCTTTGCATGGGCGAAATGCGTAACAGTTGGCTGACTAGGCGATGACGTCATCGTGGAGGATTCCCCACCCCAAGTAACCAATGTAATCAAAGTAACCAAACTAAGACCGGCAAACTAGAGTATCTCAAATTTTTGTCTACAGTAACACTAAACTAAGCTTACGAAAGTATTCACTGTTTCACGTAAAGTGATCGTTAAAACTGCCCAGTCTAAAATAAAACTGAAATTACTGATTTCTAACTTTTGGACTTCATCCATCGTGTGCTTCTTTTGTCTTCAAAATCTTAAAACATTTAAGAATCACTACGTTTTGAAGGATGGCTCGTCCTTCATCTTCAGTCGAGAGGGGAGCATCTATTCTGCTACATCCGGTAGACCGAGCTATATCAGACGGGTTAAAATGACAAGTAAAATGTTCGAAATATTCTTCAACACCAAACAAAATCAAAATAGGTTCATTCTTTTTCCAGTCATCTCATGCACACGGACAAGCAGACAGACGGATGGGCTGGTCGACTTTAACAGGCGTTCAGAGGTTTCGCGAAAGCATCCAGTAAAACAAATATATGATCCAATGGTGCATTAATAACATATGCATAAGCAATAACTTATGGTTATAAGTGGTTTAATTACAGCAAAGCATAATCCCGCTCTCTTCTTGAAAATTGTTCTTGTTGTACAGTTTAAATGCGTTTTCATAATTAAGTGGAAGCCATATTACAGCTAACGAGTTACTAATTCCGGGGTAAAATACCTAAGTTTGTAGACTGTAGTGCCAATTTCCGGCTGAAGAGACGCAAGATAAGTGATATCGTAACCATTTTTCTTTTTACTTTTCCAACCAGTTACGTCGAATCTGGAGGTAGGAATACCGGTACATCGTATTATAAAAGTTACAAGCCGCACTTACTGTAAAGTATGACGGAATATTCAGCCTTTCCTTTACCACGTAAACAAATATTTACACGCGGTAGAGACAAAGTTGTCTTTGTGTTTAACGAAACACCACATAATAAGACGTAAGAGAAGTGAAGATAAAACTTCACTCATTAATCTGAGTACTACATGGAATTGATTTGCTAGCTTCATGCTCCTGTCGCTTTACCCAACGCAGAGAACAGGAGAATGGGTGACACCCGGAGCCAATCCGGACGAGGACGCAATGACGAAGAGGAACCTCCACTGCCTTAAAAGAATGTCACTGCATTGCCGTACCTACTTCACCCTTACAGGAAATGCACCATGTGTTTTATGAGTAAGATGTAAAGAAATATTCCAATATTTGTCCATAAATCCAGGTAACCAGCTGGCTTAATCAACGAATAACGGGGATTATCTTTATAGAGGAATAAACGTCTGCAGCTTGAAGCAGAACATAACACTTATCTTCATGTGGTCCAGGTATCACGGAGTTTTCCTCCGGGGCTTCCCCGGTTTCTCTGTGGCATTCCAACAATTACTTCACATTCATCATCATTTACATACAGAAGAAGGCAATGGCAAACCACTTCTGAATCATAATTGCCGAGGAAACGGACCTGTCGTCAGACAGAACACTAATAATAAAAAAGTGCCGGGATGTTTTGCCTCAACGCCTTCTATACTCCTTTCGTGTGGTGCTGAAGCTTAGAGACGTATGTAACAGCAACTGAAGCATTCCTTTTTTCATAACTACCATCCACTTAAGCTGATATTTGTGGTTACAGATGAAAGCTTTCAGCCACAAATTTGTACTATCAAATTTAGCATCTAAAAGATGACTGTCTTCTGAGATGTCGCGTGGTGCAGTCTGATAGAAGTTTACAGACGTTACAGAAGTGCTTGCTGCCTCTATCATCAGGTCTACCAGATTACACGGCGGACACATCCGAGAAGACAATCATCTTCATACTCTAGCCACGAGAACCTTAGTTAGTAGCAGCATTACATCTCACGAAGTACAAGCGTAAACTCTAATTATGAACAATCCAGACATTTCAATAAAGGTTTTATGCCAGTAAGTTTGTACTTTATCTGTGCGCAAGGGACAGACAAAATGTTCCCTCCGTTATGTACGACTATTGTAAGCCGTCAGTCAACTGAACGCACGAAGCCTTTATGATTTAGCGACCCGGAAAAAAATACGTATGCGGTGGCAACGCTTTGTCGTGAATACAAAATATCTACATACGGCTCTCCCTCTTGCATTCTCTGAAAGAAGTATCATTACGGTATTTTACATCTTTTTCACTTAGATAAAAAGTACAAATTGATTTTTATACGACGGCAGATGCATTCCCTTCCAGACCAGTATACTTAAAATATAACTCCATAAACAATAGCCTCTGCATAATATCCTGGTTCTTTTCTCGAGATACTACCAGCTGAGTGACATATTAGTAAGATTTCATGTGCAGTGTGCAGCACGATAACTATAATCGTGTGCCTGCCTCATTTCACTGAAACCCATTAATCAAATTTGCAAATTACATCCTCATGAAATAAATATTATGTTTTAGATGATTAATTCACTCATATCACTACTCTAAATGTCCTATTTGCAATTATTTTCCTTCTGTTTTCGCGGCTGGAATTCAGTGTGCGCACAACTTTGGCTCCTGGAGATGACCCGCGTCGAACATCGCAGTTGCCATCTTCACATATTTTCCTCAACCACATGCTCATCTCCAATTGGATAGCAGCCCGCTCTTCCGCTCCACCAATCAAAACTTCTATTTAAGTCTTCCAAAAACGCCCAACCATTAGACAAACATCGTGTCACTTAGCTCTTTCCATGTTTGTTTCGGTTAGGAATCTTCTGTTGATATATACTGGGTATACTTCTTGAATGGCTTAGCGACTGTTGCCTTCTCAGGAAGGACTAGGCCCCATGGAGTAAGTACTGAGACATAACAGGACACGTTTTATTCACTCATATACTAAAATACCAAATAAACCCAGACAAAAAAGGTTTCTTCTTCTTGGCGAGGTATCGAATGCGTATCATTGGGAAGGAAATTATTACAAGACCACAATAATAACTGCACGTAACATATACTTCCAAGGGACAATACACAGCATCACACAACGTCTTATTTATAAACCAATAGGCTTCATGTAGTACACATGTTTCCCGACCAAAGGGCCATTTATTTATATTCAATCAAACAGATGTTTGACTTCTCAAACAATATCACGGCACTCTGTAAACGAGTCCGCACAGCACACGGCAGTTGTTTAAACAATCAGGCCGGCGCCATTCAGGCGCTCCATCCGCATTCCGTGTGCACAAATATAATTTTTAAGCTTTGAACAACGCGGACCCGGAAATGTGTAAATGTTAACATTTGTAATCCATATGAGAACACATACTAAATTATCAAACCCTGTACGGCTGACCGGTAATGTTCAAATGCACCTTCACGCGCGTTCGTGTTGCGAATTTCCGTATTTAGGTACCTTCAGAAGCTTCCCCTATGCGTCATGTTCTCGCATATACGTAGCTCCTTCCGCGCCATACGCCCTGCTCTGAATTAGGGGTCTCAGAATCCTGACCACCCTCACAATATGGTTGACTATCCCTGTGAACGATTATCTGCCAACTTTAAAGTCAATCGTCTTTGTAGAATTGTTTACACGTGCGAAATTTTCAAGTGAGGAAAAAAATTAAAAAATGGCAACGTATCCACAACAGAGGATAAAAAACACACATGTGCAAAGGAAAACATTTAACTAACTAGATGGCTTAACGAACCCGAAGGTTCATCACCGAATTAACCAAAGCCCTCCACCGGACCCTGTCCTGGGCCAACGAAATCCAGTCTCCTTCAACTCCTATCTCCCATAGATTACGCCTGAGATTATCCTCCCATCTACGTCTAGGTCTCCCCAGAGTCTCTTCCCCTCAGGCTTCTCGGTGCACACCTCTTGTCCCATCCATGCGCGCTACATGCCCAGCTCATCTCATTCTTCTCGACCTAATCACCCTGACAATACTTAGGGAGGAGTACCGATTTTTAAGCTCATCATTATGCAGTTTTCTCCATGTCCTATCGCCTTCTCTCCTAGGCCCAAATATCATCCTCAACGCCCTGTTCTCAAACACCTGCAATCTGTGTTCCTCCCTCTGAGTGAGAGACCATGTTTCGCACCCATACAAAACAACAGGCAAAATTATTGTTTCGTATACTTTACTATTTTTAATACACCTTATAATGTTTTAACAAAACTGGCTGGTTCGCTCAATGCATGTGAAAACTTCAGCTCGGCTTTGCAATACGACGTCAGATTTATTTGCCCTGACTGGCATTACTCACTGACTGCCTGCAGTGTTTGTGCTGGCAGACGGTACACGATGAGACGGATACGTAATGCCGCTGCTCTGTCGCGTCGCTTTAATAACACGATTTTCAATGCACCAAGTTGCGAAGGATACGTGCACTATTTAAATTAGCTTCGGCTCTTCTCATTTCACGTATTTAATTTTACTTTAAAATGTGTTGATTTATTTTGAAAACACAAAAATTCGTTAAAATATCACGAGATAAAACATTCTCAGTAAATAACCACCACGGAGAAATATATATGGCTGTTTTCAATAGCGTAATGCAACAAAGAACGACAACTCCTATAAAGATACTCTTAGAGACAGCAAGTCGCGCTCAAATGGTTAGCACTCCTGCTTCATTCGCCATCCTGAGAGCCTTCATGGTCTTCTTCAGTCATCCCAGGCGAATACTGGGTTAGTACTAAGTCAATGCCAGGTAAATGACACATTCATTTTATAGCAATAGGTTACAGGTGTCAACCGATCAACGTGTTTTGTCCACGTTGATTTAAACATGTTTCAAAAACTGTACCAAAACTACTGTTAAAATAACATTGCTCAATTCTTATATCTGGAAACAACATTATTATACATTTTACAATTAAAACACAGACAGTTGTAGAAGCAAGACAAGCCTAAACAAGACACGTTGAAACGAATACCAAGTGATGTAAGTCTACATACAAAGAAAGGAGATAATTTGTTGGCCCACACCCAACCCTCAAAGCGGAGGTCCACCCATTGACGGATGTCCGCTAATGCTTGTTGAGTTCTGGCAGGTATACTCCACATCCGGAGGTCGAGTCCACCACCAACCACCTCAGGTCTAGGGATGCCGTGGCGACGACGGACGACGAGATCAAACAAAATAATATCGTATGAAGTAAAACCAAAAACAGACCGTTATCTACAGTGACATTATTCACTCTTTCAAAGACTTTTAATCGCAGAAACGACACGTGGACGCTATGTTGGTTCTGTTACAGACTCAGTGTTCATGAGCCTGCCACATACCAGATGACAACCTGACAAGGCAAACGCACGAGCAAAAACAAAACTTTATATTTGCGTTCTAAACCACACGTGTCAGGAGGGTAGATCCATCTCACATTTTACTCATTACACACAGGTTAGACCTCGGACTAGCTAGTTGTGAGGCAGGATTCTAATACGGTTTATCTTCCGAACACAAATCAGATACGACACCACTGCGCCAAACGATTAGACACGCAATTGTAAAACGACAACCATCTTAATTAATATCTGCGAAGAACACGGAAATGTACGGGCAGTACAATACCGTCCGAGTAAAAGCGACACACATAGATCTTAATATAACTTACATCAAAAACATAACTTGTTATTTGGCATAACTAAAGGTAGTGCTACAATTCAAACCAGCGTTATAACGATAAAAAATTATAGATAGTTTATGATTAGAAAACATTTTCCGGATGATGGATGCCATAAATGTGAGGGGTTGTTGAAACGATACATCACGTTACTGCTGGATGTAGTACGCCTCTGGCTATACGTCATAATAATGCCGGTAAAACTATCCCCCCATGCACTGGCTTAAGCGTGACTCGGTACTGTACTGCAAATGCGCTCTATAAAACGTATCGGAAAATGACTGGAATAAGCTCTTTTCGGATACAGTCATTGGCACAAAACAAAGAAATATGCAAAAATACGTGTTGTTACGTAATAAAAATTGGAATGTCGTTGGCCTAACTGATGAATATTCCCAGAACAGCAAGCAGTTTACGTAAACCTTAAGAGATTCTTGTCGATTAAGAACTCTGCTACTACTGTCAGTAATACTTCTCTTCTTCTTCTTCTTATAGCGTTATAACCCTGTGTGGGTCTTAGCTTGTTCGATGAATTTTTTCCATTCTGTCCTATCATTCACAATTCTTATCCGTCCCCTTACTCCCATCGTCCTCACATCCTCCTCCACGTCGTCTATCCATCGTTTCCGTGGTCTCCCTCTCATCCTTCTTCCCATCGGTCTCCATTCCATCACTCTTCTAGTTACCCTGTTTCCTTCCATTCTTGCAACATGGCCAAGCCAGGCTAACCTTTTGCTTTTGATTAGGCTCACGATATCTGCTCCCTGTATGATACAATCTAGTTCATGATTCATCCTAATTCTCCAGGAGCCATCACTATTCTGTATTGGACCATAGATTTTCCGTAATATTTTGCGTTCAAATATTCTAAGTTGTTGCTCATCAAAGCTAGTTAATGTCCAGGCTTCACATCCATATGTGACTACTGGTCTTATCAGAACTTTATAGATGCTGTCAGTAATACGCAAACACAAAATATTACATATAAAATGTGGCAAAGTGGCACGTAGACCAAAGAAAACCTACAATACATAATTTACAACGTTTTAAGCTTTGATATTTAAGAAAGAGACACCAAAAACTTAAAATCAACACAAAACAACTTCACTCAACAAAATACAGCCATCAGAGAGAGAGAAAATATTACAAATATGACCAGTGAAAATTAAATCAGCAGCACATCTGAAACGCTTGTAAACATGAAAACGCCTGGAGATGGGACTACTAAGGAAAATCATGAAAACCTCATAACAGCCGGCAAGTCGGCATATTTTCGAGCCGGAAACCTCCCTAATACATGTCTAAAGTATTACTGCTTAGGCGAGGCACCTTCGTAAAATGTCGTTGTTTACGCAGAAGTGTTCAAATACATTAAAATATAATCAAATTATGTAACTGAACGCGTATTCTCCAACTAGACAATTACGTAAATGAAATCAGTACTAAAAAAATTACACCGATCCACGCCTTTGTTTACGACAAATCTGAGTCGTTCTTGTAACAGTATCGTAAACGGAACTACGTAAAGAACCAGTGCATCAGATGTAAAAAAGATGGCGGATGTCAGGGTCACGGTCATGCAAATTTCTGCCACTAACAGACATTAATGCCAGTAAAAAGAACGGGCGCTGTGAGATTTTTGGCAATGAGAAGTCCACTTGGTGGGGGTGGAGTGTTCCTTTCTACAGCCCTCTAAACTCAACCCTTATCCCCCCAGAACACACCCTTAACTTCTAATTCTGCCACCCTTTTTCATTCAGTTAACCCGTGCTGTAACCAACCCTACTCTGATTTATTGTCATCAGCAGACTTCGTTCGGGCATCACGAAGGCACGAACTGAGACTGTAGCACTTGTGAGGGTGTGTTCTGCTGAAGAACCTAACCGCTTCCTTGGCCCTTTATCCACTTCCGCACCCTCCGTCAGGCGGTTCTCACCCCTCTTTCCGTGTTCACATCCCGGCGAGGGTAAGTATCTAATGAGGATATCAAAGGATATTCCATGATTATAATCATTTCAACAACTATCAACTTTTCAGCCCCTACCATAAACTAATTAAAACTACAGTTGTCAGAAAACAGAACGATAAATTCGGATCTTAACACATTTTCTCTGTATTGTAGTAAGGTAAAATTGTCTCTGTGCTTAGTTAAGAACCGCGCCATGAACACGTATGGGAGAGGAGAGCTACAACTCGACATGTTCTTGACCTCGGAATTAGATGGAAGTAAGTTGTCAGGTTCACGTGTCTGCGGCTTTGCCCCAGGGGAATAAGCCCCCAGTACTTGTCCTGAATACGAAGGCCTAATCTGAACAGAAGCCGTGAACCGGGATTGTGTGCTGTTTCTGAAGTGATTCTGCAAGCCGTCACGGATCGCGTTTTAAGATGCTCAGAGTTTTTAATTAACGAAACAACTGCTCATAATTCTTTTAATTTATTAGAAAGGCAAAGTGTGGTACAACTGCCTTAGTGCGTAATCAAGCACCACGCCGTATGGCACAGCAGAGGTACCCACTGAAGAGACTGCAAACTTCAGAGGCAGTTTGGACGTTGCGGTACGGAGATAAATCTTTCCCTGCCTAGAATAGAAGCCAGGTCGACAAACCATAGCCTAGTCGTAGTGAATAAGCTGACATTCTATCTACAGAATCTTTCTACAAAAGATTCCCCAGTTCTAACTGCATACAATTACCTAAGTTCATAGTAAACATCACTGTATTTGGTGTCTCTGAGTTCAGTAGTCTTACGAGACAGACAATAGCTGAAAAAACATTTTGCTCAATAGGTGTCGAGAAATACCTGCAGCCGAAATGTATTTTTGCAGTTCTTCGACTGTGTGAGAATTGATTTTGTAAAACTGTAGCACATACTGCAATGAATACTGAACTCTGAGACACAAAATACAGCAATGTTTACTATGCAGTAAGGTAATTATTTTTAGAAAAAAATCCCTTTATATTATAAAAAGTGTTTGTTGATAGCTTGGCTGGTAGGTTAGTTGGTGACCATCTGCTATCAAAATAAAAAAAATGATAATATTTATGACGAACGTTTACCATAGTAATTCTGTCAAGGGATTTTGGGCCTTATTATTATTATTATTTAGTGTTCTGTCTGACGACAGGTCCATATGAACAGGATCCTTCCATCCTTTTCTCGGACTGGGACCTGTTCATATACGTTCTTGGCAGATGATCCAGAAGTGGTTTGCCATTGCCTTCTTCTGTGTTTGAATGGAGTAATTGTTGGGAAGCCACGGAGAAACCGGGGAAGCCCCCGGAGGAAAACTCCGTGTTGCCTAGACCACGGCCTTGCCCAACACAAGTTATAAATTCGGGCACCGCCGGGAATCGAACCGAGACCCCAGGATTACAAGGCCAGCGTTCTAACCGCTAGATGGGATAACATTTATGATATGAGTGTTCACAACTTTAGATTTTCCCTTTGTTATTGATGGGAAATTTAGAAGTATTAAATAAAACTCATACACTCCTTGGTCTTTAATTATGCTAGAAATCGTGGGCTAAAACGTTAGACCTATACCAAAGCTTCTGATTGGAGAACCTTGTGGTACAAAGCAAGAAATATTTGGTCGGCACATAAGCAGACAGAATTCTATAGAGACAAACAGCACATGTTCTACAGAGTAAACTTTTCCCAGCGATGAAGAAACGGACACACGCGGGGGATGTGTACACACTGTGAGGGGCAGAGGGAGAAATCTTGAAAAAACGACGTCAGACAACAATCAATAAACTGGATGGTGTCTCGAAAGGGAAGGACAGACGCCATTTTTATATGAAGAGCATGTGAGATATAACCGTAGACCGGCAAACAAAAGAAGCACATTTATAGCAGAAAGGCTGGGGGAAGGACGGATCAGAGCGGCTCTGAACAAAATACAGAACAACGGCTTCAACTAAGTGCTGTTACGAATGGGAGCTGTTGTCTGTTACTTCGTCACAAACGGGCTATAGAACAAAGCACGGGTCTCGACAAATACCGTGATCTGGCGGCAGAATGTCTACACGACGTTTCAATATGCACTTATTTCTACTCTCGAAGTATCGCAACACCAATTTTTTAATACAATGTAGTTTTTATCCGCTAACTGAAATATCACATTCAGCAAGACAGGAAGTTAACTCAGAGATAAAAGATTACAATCTCGTAACAAAGGTCCTTGAATCTAAAGTTCAGGCCGTTTGGAATAGACAACGGAGTAAATACTCGACGTTTCAGAAGGTCCATCAACGACTGATGTAATAACTGACACAAATTGATCGATATATAGGCATATAATTTAAACATAGATCAACAGTCGCTCAGTTTGTCAATTAACATTCAGACATTTACGGGTGTTGAAGGATCATCACCGTTTTCACAGAACTAATCCAATGATCACTATCTTTGACCAGTTGGATCCAATTCACATTATATTTATCTTAAAATGTTGAATATTTTTATTTTTTTCTCCCTTCTACGATTTCATTCAAGCTTCCCAATCAAAATCTTGCACGCATTTCTCGTCTCCTTCAAGCATGCTACAGAGTGTATGGTCAATGGTGAAAAAGTTTTAATTGTAACCCTGTATATTTGTAACCACACACCTATTGATGATTGTAAGAGATTTATTTTGAGTCATTTGAGAAATTATACAAAGATGTTTTCAGTTATGGACACTAATACAATTCCGATAATATTGACAGGAGATTTTAACATTGATTTAAAGAAGGAGGAAAATCAAAGCTTTGTCACATTTATGGAAGAAACGTTTGGCTTAATGTTGATGTCAAATCCTCAATGTAGTACTATTAGATCAAAATCTTGTATAGATATGGTGTTTGCACGAAATGTTGATACTCTAAAATGTACAAATTTTATAACATATTTCAGCTACCACAGACCAATCTTAAGCGTAACTAATTCAAGTTAAATAAGCAATGTCTTAATCAAACTTTACTCAATTGTGAAGCATGTATAAAGGAAATATTTAGAATAAAGCCAATATATAAACTTCCTTTCCGTATAGACGTATTTACGTCAAATTCTCCGGAACCGTGGTTCCACTGACAACTTTTTCTCCTCATACCTTGTTCTCCAACACTCAATTCAATTACGGACACCAGTAGCATGACATATTCTCAAGTTGTGGCGCTGTACATCGGTGCAATACACATAATTAAACATCTGCACAGCTTCAATGCTATTGTGTTATCGACTCGTGCAGCTTCCGAAACATTAAGGAAGGCAGAGCGTAGTAAAATCGCTAATTTAACAGTACTCAAGATGGTCCTGAAACAAAGTCGCTTTACGCCGTAGTCTATTACAAGTACTTGGAAACAAAATGCTAATTAGATATATGAAATACGTGGGGAATAACGGAAGTTCCAATCAGTAGGCGATTTACTCGTGCAGACCAGCGCTGTTGCCTCGAGGATGGTTTCCTTGGATTCCACACGTAGCCAAGAGAACGGATTCAAAAAATTAATACACAGTTTCAGAAAATCTTCTTTGTAACCAGACGAAGAGGAGACTGAAATGTAAAATTCCAGTGTTTCTTACGAAAACAGATTCTGAGGACTTTAAATGTCACCTGGCTTGCGATCGGGTTCAGTGGCTGTTTTCTGACCCTTCTTTCTTAGAAGCATTTTCATTTAGACAGCCAAATACTGTTTGGTTCAAGAGACTGAATAAAACAGCAAATGACCTCGCCATAATATTCCAAGATAAATGCCGACCCCGAGACCTTTGGAAAACGATGCAGGATGGCACTGAAGCGCGATGTACGACTGACGTTTCGGAATTAATTCACTTGATCTAGCCCTACAGCAGAAGACGAGTTATTATTTCATTCACAGGGAACCCTTGGCTTTGTTAATATAACTCGCATATTTTTTGAACGATGGATTCGATACAGACAGCGATCTATCATTCCCAAACTAACGGCACCAAAATTCAGAACAACAAAAACTTAACAGTGTGCACGCGCACAGGAAGGCTAGAAGGGATAACACAGCTTCATCATTACCATCATAAATGAATGGAACGGGAGTTCCCCTCGTTGCAGCAGATGACGAGGAAACGACAACTGTGGAGGGGGAGAGAAAGAAAAATCAGCCATGTGGAAATCCGGAGCGATGGGTCTTTCTTGCGGGCCACATTCACCCCTCCTCACCCCTCACCATCACTGCGACTCTAGGCCAGTAATCAGAACGCTGACGGGACACTAATGGCCGCTTATCCTACGAAGCGTACAGTGTTGGAGGGTAGAACTAGGACATCATCCGAAGCAAGGAATTATTCTTTGAATGAATTTCTACTGCTGAAGTTTCACCGGATGTAGCATTTCTGAGAGTGCCGTCACGGTCTAGCTTATCCTCGGCGTCACGCTTACCTAACCTAACCTAAGAACTGTCTACTAAGAATTTTCTCAACTTCATGCGTCCAAAAGAATAATTTGCAGTCTGGTGGACGGTTGTGTGTTTCTTTTAACTTCGTCACTGCTTAATATTAATTCGTAATAACCGAAACCCCCAAACTCATGTGACACAGTTGACAGACATATAAAAGCATAATATTATAAAATTAGTGTCTGGCATTCAAGGTATAATTTGCATAATCACGCTCATTTGTAATCAGTCATTCACAGATAACTTCTATCATACGACTTAAGTTAAACAAAATGTTGTTTAATAGCACAAGAATCAGTCAAGTCACACATTAAAATCTAAGACGTACAAGCCTACTCAAATTCATTTCGATAATAATATTTAAATATATATATATATATATATATATATATATATATATATATATATATATATATATATATAAGAAAGTATCTGGCCCAATGCCATATGATCAGACTAAATGCAAAAACCTAAGAGGCAAGTCGTAAGCATTAAATAAAGTTCCTCGTAGGAGTAAAACAGTTACTGAATGGACTGTGCAGATACTTGTCTACTGATATTACTGAACTCAGAGAAACCCCCAAAACTTTACCATCTCAGCTAGTCAAGAAATTCCCTGCCTTTTATGGAACCCGAAGGCTCATTGCCGTGTTCACATGGGCCTATCAAGTCCAAGGTCTTTTGCGACATTTCGTAACGTGCTGTGTCTTTGCGGTGAGAAGTTGTCCGTGAGCTTAATTAAGCACTGCGCCATGAGTAGTAGAGATATTGCTACAAGGCTTCTTAACCCGTGCACCACCGAGATGGACGAGCTACCGAATTTAATTTTATAAGAGGGGAGGCTCACAGAAGTCTTGTCCACCACAAAACCATAACAGGCATCCCAGGAACACCTGTTTGCCAAAAGACATGTTAAGGGTTTCTAGACTCCAACACTCTGGAAACACATGCCGTCTGCAGATTATGAACAGTACGATACTTCCTTCCAGTTACTGGATAGATGTGCCACTGCTCTAGCGGTCACAACGGATTGAAATTTCCGCCTGCAGACACCGTACAAAGCAATCTCCGGTTCTGCACCAGACACCATTTACTTTAGAGAAATCTCTGTTTTATGTCTTCAAATAATGGTGTTTAATAAAGGAAGACAGAAAAGCCTACGTCACGTGACAGTATAATACGAAGCCTTTGAACGTTTGGGTGGACTCCTTGGACCATCATCAGGCCTCGACTCGCAAATCACGTGACACAAGGACGAAAATCGAGGAAATACTCCTGTAACTAGCGATTCACATCGAGAATACTCGTGCTCGAACGATAGCGACCATTTTACATCTAGTCAGGCTATACAACGTATAATCGGAGGGTAAATTAGAGTGATGGGTTGTAAATCATATAAAAGTAATCAGCTGAAGAAAACTTTAGCATAATACTCAAGCATGTAGGCGTAGGAAGTGAGGAAAATCACGAAAACCCACTGTCAAGATGGTTTCCAAGACAGCATTCGAGAGCGATGTCTCTAGAACACGAAGTGCTAAGATCATCAGAATGGAGCGTAAAATAAAATAAAATAAATATAAAAATCCAAGGGGTTAATGTTAAGCATCTGAAAGAATACATCTTCTTCTTTAAAAGTACAGGATAATAACTTTGAACTCCTATCTAAAACTTCATAGCGGTATGCAGTACTGCATCGGTGGGTGACATTATTTAATCTTTATGACGTCACTATGGCATTCCACCATTTTTCTTCAACTCCTCCTTGGTTTTCTCGTGGTGTGTGAACAACGATACGCTTGACGGATGTTGGGACTACTCGGGCCTACATATTACGTCGTCATAGGGCGAGGTCTGAATGTTATCTTCCCACGTATGGAATGCAAATTTTACTGTACAACTCCTCTGCTGTGCCAGATGGCACGATGAGAAAAGCCAAAGCCTGCCGTACAAGCTAAATAATGAGGTGAAACACTTTAATGGAAGGACAGGCAGACACTCTGTTCCACCACAGAGACTGAAATGGGGAACGCAGAAGGAATAGGAAACACAGACAGTATTAGAGAAAGCGAACAGCAGTGACAAGACAATGGGGGAGGGGGGCAAAGTACCTTCGTCCTTCTTTATTTGTACAGATTTACGC
Organism: Zootermopsis nevadensis; assembly: GCF_977971745.1. Lineage (NCBI taxonomy): Eukaryota > Metazoa > Arthropoda > Insecta > Blattodea > Termopsidae > Zootermopsis > Zootermopsis nevadensis. The sequence continues at coordinate 5,742,753 of NW_028259143.1, forward strand.
AGCATTGGTTTCTTTCCGCGTAAAATTTAATCTGGTTGAAGAGGGTTATTTAGTATCGTTAGCGAAAATATCATAAAATTCTCAACAGATTTAAATACAATGACAAATTATAAAAGAATTTGCTATGTGGTTTCTGAAAGTATTCCGTGTAATATTTCCCTCGAAGCAACAAAGTTAAAATCACAAACCTAAGCCTTGAAATCGACACAAAGATCCAATTAAAAACTTCCGAAAATTACCAACAGAGTGAGATACTTTAGGTTCTCACGGCGACGAGCATGAAGATTGTTGTACTGTCGGTTGCAACGCTGTGTAGTCTGGTATATGGACCCGCGTTGACGAGGGGACTTTCCAGCGTTATTGTAAAACATGTAAACATCCGTTCCCCTACAGCGCAACACAGCCTAACACAATTTAACCAATTATTGTATCTGTACGCACCACAATATCTCAGAATTCATAATATATTTGGAACACAGAGTTAATTTATGGATTTTGTATGTTTCAAAGAAAAAAGACAGATTTTAATCTCTATCCTGAGCTACATAAATTAAGTTAAAACATTCAAATCATGCTTTTTAAGATCAATTTTTGTATTATCCTCTCTGCGATTAGATCTCTCAAGTGATGTCTCCCTTATAGTTCTTCAATATGTTGTATGTATACTTCTCATAACACATGGCGAATAGAAGGCCTACCTACAAATTATGAAGCACTTAAATGTGCAGTTTTCGCCAGCCCCCGTTACTTCCTCTCTCTTAAGCCCAAATATTCTTCTGAATACGAACGCGTAAAAAAGAAAAACAAGTGAAGTTGCGAAGATTTCTGTCTTCTGGGTTGTTGCGCTGTGTAGTCTGGTTGATGTTAACCAACGTTTCTGAGGTCATACTGCCTCTGTCATCAGGGCGATGAGTATGAAGATTTCTGTCTTCTGGGTTGTTGCGCTGTGTAGTCTGGTTGATGTTAACCAACGTTTCTGAGGTCATACTGCCTCCGTCATCAGGGCGATGAAGATTTCTGTCTTCTGGGTTGTTGCGCTGTGTAGTCTGGTTGATGTTAACCAACGTTTCTGAGGTCATACTGCCTCTGTCATCAGGGCGATGAGTATGAAGATTTCTGTCTTCTGGGTTGTTGCGCTGTGTAGTCTGGTTGATGTTAACCAACGTTTCTGAGGTCATACTGCCTCCGTCATCAGGGCGATGAAGATTTCTGTCTTCTGAGTTGTTGCGCTGTGTAGTCTGGTCGATGTTAACCAACGTTTCAGAGGTCATAATGCCTCCGTCGTCAGGGCGATGAGTATGAAGATTTCTGTCTTCTGGGTTGTTGCGCTGTGTAGTCTGGTTGATGTTAACCAACGTTTCTGAGGTCATACTGCCTCCGTCATCAGGGCGATGAAGATTTCTGTCTTCTGGTTGTTGACTGTGTAGTCTGGTCGATGTTAACCAACGTTTCAGAGGTCATACTGCCTCCGTCATCAGGGCGATGAGTATGAAGATTTCTGTCTTCTGGGTTGTTGCGCTGTGTAGTCTGGTTGATGTTAACCAACGTTTCTGAGGTCATACTGCCTCCGTCATCAGGGCGATTCATCACACACATACTACAGAGCGCAACAACCCAGAAGACAGAAATCTTCATACTCGCCGCTGTGAAAACCTCAAATCTTACAAGTGAAGTTGTCCCTGTGCTTATGCGCAGTGTCAGAAATATATAGGTGAATGGCGCATTAAAATCTTAAATAGATGTTGACGAATAGTCAGCTTGACGCTCAAGAACATTTTACCCTCGAGGGAAATATCTTCGGTGCACGCAATGAATGGGATGGGGTAGCCCCAAAGCCGTGGCGACGAAAAGAAAAATTCTAGACATTTGTTTTCTAAATTGAACCCGGCAAGACCAAAGCAATCTTATAAAAGTTTGCAACCGCTAATCTGAAAGCACTAGGTCTCCGCTAAGGCGGGATTATAGTCAGACCTGTCTGATCCAAGCAGACAGGGTACATACTGAACTGTCCTGATATATAATTATGGCGGACAGCTTTGTGTTGAAGCCTGTAGGTACTACAATACGTGGCACGAAGTCTGAAAAAGGGATCACCCAGTGGCACTAAGGGAACTGCAGAGTTCCAGTGGGTAGTGTGAAAAGATCTACTCTAGGATAACGGCATTGTACAATGTCAACCCCCCTTCGTCTTCACCCTCTACAAAAGCCCACATTTTCTCAACGACCCATTCGCAAGTGTGCCGAACACAACGACCAAGTGACCGTCTGACCGCCCGCCCATTTCCGTCACCGCATTAGAACAGGCCATCTGACCGGTCGTCAAATCTCCTGCAGACCCAAGGCGCGTACACTGCAAAACAAATCTCCGAAGACACTGAGGTGTGAAACTGAAGCCATAAACAACAAATTCCGTGCGGCAGAGTCCTTAAGAATTCGACAGACAGTCGGTCAGTCAAGAAATCCCCCGCCTTTATGAAACCCTACGATTACCACGTTCGTGAGCCCACGAATAAAACATTCAGATTAAACCAGTCCACAACTTCAAATACGTATTTACGATCTATTAATAATTTAATATAAGCTTGCTATCTAAACCTGAGTTTTTATTGTGGTCTTTTTCCATCGCGCTTTTCCACTAACATTTTTTATGCAGGCCCATATATCCCATGCGTGCTACATATCCTGTTTTTTCATTGATTTGAAAACCTTAATAATATCTCATCATGTAACTGTCTCCGTCCTTCGACTATTAAATCTCTCTTAGGTATCTACATTATCTTTCGTGCTAAGACTGGTTAACACGTTGGTAATCTATTTGCCCACAAGTCAAAATAAAGTAAACTGTAACGTAGACATACGTACTCTGTATTTCGTAGAACTAACTTCCACTGTTATTAAAATAAATGTCTCTTCGTAAAAATATCTGGACCAACAAACGTCCCACATAACATCACTCAATGATAATAGCTGAAATTCAAGAGTTCTTAAGATCTGAATGTTATATAATACCTTAACGCAATTTTCACAGTCCCTGGAACGTGTTATTAGAACTAAGGTTAGCAGCATTAATTTCTGTTGTGATTCAGTGGAATAAAATCTATTTATTAATAACTACATGTAGTATTTTGCTATAAAACTAGAATTTCTAAACTTCAGACTGTATAACTTAAAAGCAAACATTCTGAACGACATAAAACGTTGCCCTCGGTAACTGTGCCAACATAATTTGTATGAGAATATTATAGTGATCCGATGTAAAAAAAAGAGTGGAACGTAAAGTAGGAGGCACAAAACTTGGATGATTGAGATCATTTCGTAGAATTACGGTTATCAAGGGAGAATAATATTAAAACGGATCTTACATGATATTGACCGAATTCACCCGGCTCAGGACAGTATCCGACACCGAGCTCTTGAGTATACGATAATGATAATTTAGTTTCCATAAAACACAGGGAACTTCTAGATTAACTGAGCGACTCTAAGCTTCTCAAGAAGGTCTCTGCTCCATGGAGCTTCTAATCTTCTACATAATCCGTTCGGAGTATCTGCACGTCACCAATCTGAATCCCTGAGGTAATTTGTACTTTTGGCCTTTAACAAGATATGAATAAATGAAACTGAATCAAAGCAGGGGATGTGCTCCGGAAACAATTCGCATGCTCAAGCGGTAGAACTTGTTAAAATGTATGAACAGATGGCGACACATCTCACACGTTCAGCTATATTAGCATAAGTTCCTACAGCAATTCGGAACGTTCTGTAAACAGCACATTTGTCGCATCCCTACGTTTACTGTGCCACAGTCTTAATTAGTCTGGCAACATATGGCTCAACACAACTAACAAATTAGAATAACACTAATACTGACAGAAACTATTCCCACGTGATCCTTGTTATCTATCTTTAAATTAAATATTAACCTAATAATTCGGTAAATAACAATTGCCCTTTATCATTGTGAATGGATCGAAACAGTTCAAAATTAATTTAAAGCTGTAAATTAAACTGTATCAGTAATTACACTACATATCTGGACCGTATTTCCGAAGAGATTTACAGTGTGGCCACAGAAAGAGACAAATTGGTAACCAGTAGCTGTTTCACGTACTGTGGTGTTTCACAAAGGATACACCGCAACACACCGGCAAAATGAAAATACTAATCCCATGGTCCATTTACATGCATACACTAATTTTAATTTGCGCACCATTTTTGCAGAACACTATGACTTCTTCGCGAGCTTAAATTGCGTACGACGCACAGCGCCGGACACCAGAGAGAAAGGATGTGGTTGCAAATGGTCGTGGAATGTTTGAGACAACATTCCAGAACTTTTAAGGACGTAATAAAGTACGAGGCGCGTCCACAAAGTAAGTTTCCCACTCGTCCCACAGCTAGCAAACCTTATATTGCGCGAAGCGACTGTGCGTATGTGATAGAGCAATGACGTAGGATGGCGCATGCTCTAACGGCACTTCCCGCGTTCTGACAGTAGCATCGTTGCAGCTGTTGAAGATGGAGGTTCTTATTCCAGCTCCCGCCGACTGTGAAGTGCGGTCAGTGATAACGCTAGGCCGCACACGGCTCGACGGACAGCAAGTCTCCTGCAGGAGTTCAGCTGGGAGGTGTTTAATCATTCACCCTACAGCCCGGACCTCGCTCCCAGTGATTTCCATCTTTTCCTACACCTCAAGAAATTCCTGTCCGGTCAGCGTCAGCGTTTTGAGAATGACAGAGAGGCGGAGATGGTTGTCACACAGTGGTTCCAATCCCAGGCGGCAGACTTCTACGACACAGGTATTCAAAAGTTGGTCCCACGGTATGACAAATGTCTCAATTCCGGTGGCGAATATGTTGAAAAATAGCTGGACACTTGCTGTATCTGTTGCAATAAATATTTCCATGAAATTGTGTTTTGTTTCTGTAAACGGCTCCAGGGAAACTTACTTTTGGGACGCGCCTCGTATTTTCACAACGCAATGCAGATTTATAAATTAATCAGAAGTATATGATGTAGAAATACATAAATCTGAGCATCTTCAAGAGCCAATTCTTATTCCCAAAGGGGCCTATAAAATTTCATGAAAATTTGCTCAGTGGTTCTCGAGTAGTTACAAGCGGGTAGACGGACGAATCAAAGGACAAATTATTATGCACATTTTTGCAGTTCATTTATCGGGAAGGTGGCCTCTGGTTGCTAGATGTTCATGTCATGGTTCACGAAAAGTAGGAAACGGTTCAAATAACTGTTACACTACAAAATAACGGGGAGACGCTCCTCTAACCAAGCAGGTGTGGAGAATCATTTACACGTATAACCTCGGTTCTGGATGGAGGTCCGTAATTCACGGTTTCATTCGTGTGCAGTTTAACGGTGTAGCTCTGTATTGGAACATGTCCAGTGGATCACGAAGGTCTTGTTGTCCTCCCACTATGAGGTAGTTGAAGTGAACCATTACGACTCCAGTCCCATGGCTACGAATCCTTCGACGCACTGTTGTTGATGGACTTCAGTCATATGAAGAAACATCGTAAGAGAGGGAGGGACCTGACTGAAAATAATGCCCCATTCATAGCTCTGGGGTCCAAATCCGCTACCTACCGCGCCTTTATAAAACGTCCGAAACGTAAACACCCCTCTTCTGTGCGGAGTATTCCTTCAGCAACAGCAGAAACGGCTCAACTAGGCGTATGAAAGGGAGAGCATAAAATTGTCTGAACAACAGCTCACGGTTCTAAATTGTTTGTATGGATGTGTATACGACAAGCAAGCTGCAAGGTTCGTTGACTACCAACAAGGGAACAGTATCACCAGGACTACTGTATGTAGGGTATGGGACATCCAGTTCAGTGTTTGAAACAAATTACAATTCAGATAAATGCTTTTTGGAAACAACTACGTAAGCATGTTAAAATCTCTCTTATACTCTTGTTGGTATATATTTTACTTTTCTGTCATTTAACTTCTTTCTTTCGTTGTCTCATTCTCCACATTCGTTTCTCTATTTAACACTTTGTTTCATATTTATTTCTTCTTTAGCTCATATACGTAACGGTTGTGGGAACGATCACGATACTCGACCATAAATTAAGCAACTCACTAGCAAGTTGGGCTTGGAGATGAAGAAGAAACTAGTGAAGTGTTACGTATGGAGTGTCGCGCTGTATGGAGCAGAGACTTGGACACTCAGGAAGAAGGAACAGAAATACCTGGAGAGTTTCGAAATGTGGTGTTGGAGAAGAATAGAGAAGATCAGGTGGACGGATCGAGTGACCAACGAAGAAGTATTGAGGAGAGTCAACGAGCAAAGAAACATTCTGCAGGCGATTACACGAAGGAAAGCTAACTGGCTGGGACATATTATGAGAAGGAATGGATTAATGAGTGATATCATCGAAGGCCAGGTTGAAGGAAAGAGAGGACTAGGAAGAAGATTGATACAGCTAACCGACGACCTTAAACAAGGAAAGAAGATGACGTTCCAGGAATTAAAACGAGAAGCTGAGAATAGGGACAACTGGAGAGCTCTTTTTGGGCAGAGCAATGGACCTGTCGTAAGACAGAACACTTAATAATAATAATAATAATAATAAATTAAGCAAAGTTGTAGATAGAGACCAAAGTTTCACATTCATACGAATAAATGCAATAAGATCGAACGGAAATAAGGTCTAATCCTAAAGAACAGGATACTATTTTACATTTAGCCGTTCCTTTGTGTATCCCTTCATTTTGAACCTTTGAACCAACTGGCCTATTTCCACTATATCTGGTATAATGTCAATTGTGTGTGTGCTCTGATGACGAGATTCAGTACAAGCACAAAGCACAGTATTATCGCACTGCTTTCACAACCTTCACTTCCGCAATACTGAAGTGACATTGTACACACACCTCTAACTGCTGCCCAGAAGTGGGGTTTCGTCCTTTGAACGGAAAACTCTGAATGGAATACCGGGGGATTCCAGCTGAACAGACACAAAGCACGGAATTGTTGAGTTTCGACCTGAGGTTGAAATAAACACGTATTTTACTAAAAGCCTCTCCCTTAATCGCTTTCTTTCTTCCAGTTAAGCTGAAAATACAAGGGAACGGAAGTGTGGATTTTGCCTTGTTCACTTTCTTCCATTCATAAATTGACAGATGCAAACGTTGAACGCACATAAACCATATAAAAGAGGAATTTTCGGCTTTCAGTACCACACCTCACATGAAGGACTGTGTCAGAAAGGAAATAAGAATGGATGGTGGTTTCTTTTATTACGCTTCGCTGTCAGAATTAACGAATTCGCCTTAATGCTTGCATTTCCACTTTCTATTTATTTGTAAAGAAAATACCCAGTAACGTATAACAATGAACATGGCCTCGACCCAACAGTGAAGGTTTTTCATACTGCTAAAGAAGTAATCCTATTACATTATATCTTCTGTGTTTTCTTTGAAAATAGTTAACGATTCTTTAGAGAAGAATCTTTCAACTAATGGCCCCTAATCGCATTTGGCCAGACAAAAATCACGAAACTAAATGTGAATATCGATGGAATATACATAATTTCAGTCTTACAGACTTGCGGACCTGAAGAAACAGATTCAGCTCAATTTCTCTCCTTGCTTCAATGTTCATTCTACCTTCTCCACTTTCCAAACGTCTTAACTGCACAAAACCTACCTTTACTTTCAGGATGAGTGGGCACTGCCTGGGAACCCTCGTAGCAGCAACACTAAATTTATGTTCCCCTCCCCAACCCTGGTATAAAATAATGTCCATCGCTACTTCCCCCAATATCTCTTCCCTATTCGACGAAAGGACGTAACGATTTGAACAGAGCGTAGGGATAAGAACGCGTCTATAACACAGACATAGGGCCTACGTAAGTGTCCAGAGTCTGGTTTGGCCCGCGATCCGAAATTTATGCTGATGAAGGCCTCACGAGTCTCACACCGTCTGCCACTGTGTTCAGTTTTCAGCATAGAATGCTTTACTTCAGGAGATACAATTACGGGACACCATGTACAATCCTTTGTAAAATATTTCACTGCCTGTCACTCCAACACCACACACACGCACACAATAAGAAAGGAACCATCAACAGAAACCAACAATTTTTTTCACTCGGAATAAAACAAAAACAACTTTTATAAGGGGTGCAGTACGAAAAGTGGTATTCAGTTTCTGTAAAAGAACACAGAGAAAAGTTAGACAGGAATGATGAGATGGGATGATAAATCATTCGCGAAGTTACAGGGTTAGTAGAAAGGGGTGGGAGAGGATGAGAGACAAGGGCACACTGTTGGTGTGGTGGAAGGGGAGGAGTGTCTCATTACCTTCAAAACCATCTTGACCTGAAGCAAATGAAGCCATTACCAGGCAAGTCAGGTCCACGAAGTGCTGTGTGCTAAAGCCTGAAGGATATTGATCTATCCCAGAGCAGTAGGAGGATAAAGATACCACACAATCGACCGCAAAAGCCTTCACAGCTCGAAGGATCCTCTCTGCACCAACACGTCACAAAAACAAACTTAACAGTTCCAAGCGTCTTAAGACGTTGAAAGTAAAAAACTGTTCCAGACACACAAATGAAAACTAGAGACACTTGCTCAGCAGAAAGCGGGCGTCAATAACGAAATAATATTCCACTTCAATCGTGTAGTCAACCGGTTGTTGGATAATGACAAAGATTTACTATTATGTCATATTCATTACCACGTCATGTGGTTTTATAAGGGAGTGGAGGTACGCAATAACTCCGGTTTTACAAGTTATAAAAATCTGTAACTACACACAAATTATGCACTAAACGTTTTGGGGTTAAAAATTAAACACAGTAAAACCTCTGTTAATCGACCCTCGATTATCCTACTCCCGCATTAACCGACCGAATTTCAACCAGATCGGTTGCGAACGGTTTCTACCGGCTAGATTCGGTAAAGCGAGACCCACGCGGTACAGTTCATTAATCTAACTTCAAACCCAGATATTGCTGATTATTATGAACACTTCAGGACATTTAGAGAATTAGTTATCCGACCTATAGCTACCCCCAACATAGGTCAGTTACACAAGGTTTCACTGTAATGTGAGGACATGCCTAAAAGTTTCCTGCAATCTGAAATCAAGCTAGTGGAAACTATGACGAAGATATTTAATTAAACCCTTTGATAACAAATGTTACGTAAAGTTTGTTCAATCCTTCCTATAATGATTAAGTTAAAAGAAATGTACTTATGCACCTAAGTATTACCCCATGAATAAAACAGAACAAACTAGGAGATGTAAGCATATCGTAAAATTCCGGAGCGTTCAATGGAATTTGACTTTCCACATTTGCTGTTGTCCGATCTTAACCAAAACTGGAATTGGTAGGGGTAGCAGAAAAGGAAGAATTTACTATTAACGTTATAAACATTAATTACCAGCGGTAATACTACGTAACTCGCTGTCTGAGTTCCCACGTCTTTGGTAATGTGCTTCGTTCACATAATACATACGTTTTCCTTCAACCCAACGCGCTATTTACGTAGGCAAAGCGCATAGTGTGTTCAGGTCTACTTCACGAAGTTATAATATATATCAGTCGAGCACGCAAAATAGACGGACTTTAAAGGAAAATGTAACATCATACCAAAAACTGTTACATACAAAAAATTCTAGAAGTCTCAAGCTTCAATCATGTACGATACCGAATATAATAATGAATTTTAGGTCAGTAATTAGACGTTGAAATTTAACTTTGTGTGGTACTACAACAATTTTCTTATAAGAAAACTCTAAACGATGTACTGAGAAAATGTTCTGAAACAACGGCGGGTTCAGCAAGCTTTTATAGAAGTGAAATGTGACTGATGACAGAAAGTAAAAATAACATTTAAATTTCCGAAATTAAGTTCTTGAGACATTTTGAGAGGGCGAGATTACAATACACACAGAAAAAACAGCAGAGGAGTTAAAGATTTTACACTTTTTTCACTCAGTAAGATGACTACAATACACAAAAGGACAGGCGGAGTTCGAAAAATGAATTTGAAGGGACAAACTCCGAGGAGAACTTAAACGAACACTCAAACCAAAGGAAGAAACGATTTAGCAAAATCACACAGAAATACATAATACGAGAATCTGGAGTTGGAAATGATCCAGATTCCCTAAACGCAAGGGGACAATTACTCTAGGGTTTGGTCTACGTCTTACGTAATAACCGTCCTTATTAACGCGCCAGTTTGTACAAAGGCTTAGCACTGCATAATGAACTGCATTAACAAACAGGACAGTACTTACCCACGTAAGCAGCCTCTTAGAAATGTGCGCAAAGGTAAAATCTCCCTGCTATTGTATACAGCTTAGAGTCTGGGTGTTGTGGACATTACACTGATAACGCTGTGGCAATATATCCAGTGTGACGGGGGACTCTATTGTAGTTCACTGAATTGTCAGATGTCTACATTACACAAAACCAAGTTTGAGGTATAGACCGTGTTTCTTTGGTTGCGCTCACAGACAGATATTTAAATGGCTGCACACCTCAATGTAAACATTCATATAACATAGCACGGTTAACAATAAAACTATCAGTAAAAATTATAGATTCCAAAAAGTCCTATTTTACAAGTGCTGCCTCTGTTAGGCAGTTTTCCGAAGTACTTTTACTGTAAGTCATGAAATCGCTAGAATAACGTTACGGACTATATTTTTCATTGTTTACCTGATTAAGGAGGCAAGAAGAACCTCTGAAACGTCGGTAAACTTCTGCCAGATTACATAGCGCAACAGCGCACAAGACAGTAATATTTTTCATTGTTGTAACACCCACGAGCTGAAAGAGATGGAATGTAATACCACGCCGTTATCTCCCATTTTGATGACTACTTGCTGGGGTGATATCTGCCAGAAAAATCTGCAACTTTGCACACGGAAGCATGAACATTCAATCGTTAGGGCGGTATCGTACTAGGATGCCATGGCAGCGACACCAACAGCGATGCCATGGCGTCCAGCTGCCAGAAAAAGACGCCTGACAAGCTGCCAGCTTTCGACGCCAGTCGAGCGAACAGATGGATCAACGTTATGAGATCACGAAATGAAGGGCTATTAGCAAGGAGAAATGTCCACTTTTATCACTTTTGAGAAAATGAGATTTACCTTTATCAAAACTACATACCTGGAGTGAATTTCAATTCTGTAACAAAGAAATAAGTAAGAAAAATTCTCCATACACACACTTTGCACGTCCATAACATTATTGAATTTGAAATATTTCAGTTCTTGCAAATCACATGTAATATTACATGAACAAACTTTATTTAATAAAACATTATAAAAGCAGGTTTCTTCTTAATTCACGTTATTTGTGATATATAGATAGATGCATACGAGATTGCTAAACAAAAAAACTTATAAATCAAGTTGCCATATTGGAAAGCGGCCCCACAAATAAAGCCATAGAAACACTTCTTAGCTAATTCTTTCTTTTCTACTGTAAATAAATCTCCTCCAAATATTTCCACAAGTTCTACCCAGTTTCTCTTTTTCAAGTCCCGGTTTGCGTATTCAATAGCAGATGAATCCCATAGTGATGGTCGGGACTGAATTTCAATTATCAATCTTTCGGTGTCGAAATTATCCATGTTTGGAAGAAACAGAAATACACACAAGCACATTCACGCACGGACGTCAACGGACTGGCCAGACTGTCATGTGATGTTGATTTGGCCTTGGCCGTGGCAGCGATGCCAGCAGCATTTGAACTTGGCATCTTGGTTGGCAGCGCTGCCAAGTTGGAAGCGCTGCCAGACGGATGCCAGGTGCGATATATGACTACTAAATTAATGCATTGAGTTTGGCCGAGATGCTGGCAGCTGCGCCATGGCCTCCCGTTGGCATCCTAGTGCGATACCGCCCTTAAGAGTTAATGCGAACTTTATCTTAACATAGGCCTATTCTCGGAATATTTACTTTTACGCACTTTAACGTCAATTACATTTTGCTTTCGGATTTGTTGGAACAGTTACACCGACAGACGCTTAAGTTCACTTATGCCTCTAGAATTAAGTCATCGAAATGACACAAAACACTAACACCAGAGTTATCGATATAAAACTTAATCAAATCCACAAATAAAAATGTCTGATACTATGACAGCAACTAACACAACCTCCCATAAAGGTAATCTGCATAACGAGCCGCGTAAAGAACGCCTAAAAACGTAGCATTAGTAAATGAGAATCTATATTTGATTTGCAGGCAAAATGAACGTTCTAAAACGGCCCAACGAGACAATGAAACACGTTACTTAAAGGCAACCCGTCACCCGGTACTTTGGCAATGATTTTTTGGTCAGAAATGCGTGTGCGTGGTTATATAATGCGTCAGGGGGTGTCACCAGCAGAACATTGTTTCAACTTGTCCTCCCTATATTATGCTCGTGACACGTCACGTCAGAGCCACTCCGCTCAGAGTTCGCCCTCAACGCCCATTTGCTCGCAACGCTGACCACATTGTACGACCAAAAAAGAATAATCATCAGTTTCCGTCTTACTTCGCTGTAAAGACTACTTCCAATACAAGCGAGACAAAATTATGCATGATTTGCATGAAAGGGGACAGCGGTAGGAACTGAGGGTATGCATTAAACCATTCATGAGAAGACGAACTAATGGAAATTATTTCAGAACAGATGTTTAAGAGACCCTAAAAATCCTGTTGTAGGCCCATTACTCACCTTTAATGAATTCATGTGATTGTAAGGCACTCGGAGAAATCCAACAGAAAAACCATACTTCTTTCATATTTTACGTACCTGAAAACAAATAAAAACAATTGTGACGCTAAAACTGTATAAAGATTAATCATTTCTATACACTCACACACGTTTCCCCTCACATCTATATTAATGTCACTACATATACGCGCTTACATCTCACCTACAATTCTAATTAACAGTGATCATTCTACAGTTCGTCTAAATTGTCTTGATCTGCACGTACAGAAAACATTACATTTTGTTACAGCAAAGTAAAGCACATATACGAGAAATACAAAGAAATTTTAAAGAACTGTAATAATGCTAATTGAATAAAAATTTTCTTGGATATTATCCATCGTCTAGTAAATATAAAACGTAAAACGACGTTTCGGAGATGGGATAGAGCTAATCCCTATCTCCGGAGATAGGGATTAGCTCTATCTAGTGGGCCCAACTGTGTAGGAACCTGAAGACGGAGATAGAGTCCCATCTCCGAAACGTCGTTTTACGTTTTATATTTACTAGACGATGGATAATATCCAAGAAAATTTTTATTCAATTGACTCTTCACCATCGTCAAGAAGTTCTAGATTGGATATGTAATAATGCTATTATTTATTTATTTATTTAGTGTTCTGTCTGACGACAGGTCCATATGAACAGGATCCTTCCATCCTTTTCTCGGACTGGGACCTGTTCATATACGTTCTTGGCAGATGATCCAGAAGTGGTTTGCCATTGCCTTCTTCTGTGTGTGAATGGAGTAATTGTTGGGATGCCACGGAGAAACCGGGGAAGCCCCCGGAGGAAAACTCCGTGTTGCCTAGACCACGGCCTTGCCCAACACAAGTTATAAATTCGGGCACCGCCGGGAATCGAACCCGAGACCCCAGGATCACAAAGCCAGCGTTCCAACCGCTAGACCACCGTGGCTATAATAATGCTATTATATTTAATTAAAGAACACTCGAAAATTGTTTTGCTTTATAAAGCGGGAAACTGATGCCAATATAAACCATTTCCCTAGATGCTTATTTCCCTTTCCTTTTGGGGTTAACATGGCGTTCTCTCTTCGTTAGTACGTGTTACGTAAATCGTGGTATAACAACATGAATGCATAATTATCAGGTTCTTAGAATTTCTCAAGAAAAGAATCCCCACTCCCTTATAGGAGTATTTAAAGAACACATTGCCTTGATAAAGAACTTCCACCCGAGTAGTTGCATGAAAACAGACCATTATATTGTTAATCATTTGTACCATTACGTCTGATAACTCTTACAAGAAAACAATACGGAAATAAATGCCCAAGAAAACTCTAGAGCTCAGTAAAATTACTTCACTGTGTTTCTCTTTATATTTTATTTAGTGTTCTGTCAGACGACAGGTCCATATGAACAGGATCCTTCCATCCTTTCCTTTTCTCGGACTGGGACCTGTTCATATACGTTCTTGGCAGATGATCCAGAAGTGGTTTGCCAGTGCCTTCTTCTGTGTGTGAATGGAGTAATTGTTGGGATGCCACGGAGAAGTCGGGGAAGCCCCCGGAGGAAAACTCCGTGTTGCCTAGACCACGGCCTTGCCCAACACAAGTTATAAATTCGGGCACCGGCCGGGAATCGAACCCGAGACCCCAGGATTACAAGGCCAGCGTTCTAACCGCTAGACCACCTCATCTTATTATTATTTAGTGTTCTGTCAGACGACAGGTCCATATGAACAGGATCCTTCCATCATTTTCTCGGACTGGGACCTGTTCATATACGTTCTTGGCAGATGATCCAGAAGTGGTTTGCCAGTGCCTTCTTCTGTGTGTGAATGGAGTAATTGTTGGGATGCCACGGAGAAGTCGGGGAAGCCCCCGGAGGAAAACTCCGTGTTGCCTAGACCACGGCCTTGCCCAACACAAGTTATAAATTCGGGCACCGGCCGGGAATCGAACCCGAGACCCCAGGATTACAAGGCCAGCGTTCTAACCGCTAGACCACCTCATCTTATTATTATTTAGTGTTCTGTCAGACGACAGGTCCATATGAACAGGATCCTTCCATCCTTTTCTCGGACTGGGACCTGTTCATATACGTTCTTGGCAGATGATCCAGAAGTGGTTTGCCATTGCCTTCTTCTGTGTGTGAATGGAGTAATTGTTGGGATGCCACGGAGGAAAACTCCGTGTTGCCTAGACCACGGCCTTGCCCAACACAAGTTATAAAAGATCTTGAAAATTTCACCAGCTCACCGTATCTCAGCACTACCTCTCTATGTTACCTTGTTCACACTTTTTCTTAGGAAACGCCATTACTAGTTGGTACTACAGGAAATATATCAGCAGTTTCAAACTATCTTCTCTATTAACTCAAGTTTCTCCCTCTTCTAACGCATTCCTGGACCGACAACACCGCTGTCACACCGAACACCATTTCGGCACACGGTTAATCGAACTATTTCGTGACTGCGGGAAGTAAACACTGGACATGCACAGTGCAGTGGACAGGCTGTTATGAATACCCATCGTGTTTACCAAATGAACGCGGTAATATTTATGACGTAAGGATGGTCTGTTTGCGAATTTCAAAAATTATGAATATGACGTAGTATAACATGAAATGAAATATAACTTTTTGTATCTTATATGTTCCTCGTTTACTATTTTAATATATATTTATACGATTATTTATTTATTTATTTCCTATGTCAATTCATACTCATTCCAAGAAAAATAATTAAACATTAATTATTAATTAATTTCACAGATAAATATAACGTCTGACTACAATAAGCAACTTACCATGAAAATGGAAAGCTACAAACGAAACTACGGATCATTATAATATATTGCATTAATATCTAATAGTTTTTAAAATATTTTAAATTGATAAAAACCTGAAGACGACGGTATTACCCGTCGAAACATGTCGTTTTAATAAAAAGAGCTAAAAAATATAATGTAAAATCGTATTTACGATTAAGAGCGCTAATATAATATTTTACACAACAAAATGTTTTAATATTATATAATTTTTACAACACCAATAAACTTCAAACGTTTGTGTATAGACTGTACAAAATAAATATATAAAAATATAACTTCATAGCGAAAATGGCAGTATGAGCTGCAGAACCTGGGAAGCAATTCAAGTATAACTAAGAAAGAGATAACAGTAGCATAAATCTACATGCAGCAGTTACAGTCTATGCAGTTTGAATTTCGTACTTGATCTCACTAACCTACATCCTACACATCGCATCATATAATGTTCTTAATACGGAAACCGACTTGAATTTTCTCAGGACTGTAAAAATGCATATGCATTTATTTTTGTTCTGATTTTCTGGCTTTCATAATTATAAAACAGAGTGCAGACAACTGATTTACGCTTCGCCAGATTTTTCGTCTCCAACATATAACATGTTGCGAGGAAAACTGGGCCCTGAAACGATTTGTTTATAGAGAAAACTTGTTAACATCTACGGAGGCCCCCCTAACTGTCTCAAAATATATTACAAAAATGTGTAAATGTAATTCGACTTCTTTTAATTCAATAAATCACACTATAATGTTATCGAGCCTTACAAAGAATTCCAATTTGGAACAAATGGATGCCAAAATGGGTTCCGAAATAGTTTCACCTCTTACTCCCGAAAATATGGCCTGACGGGAAAGAGCAGAATGTTTACATGGCTCGCCCTCGCGATGACGCCTACTTTTCATTTGCATGCAGGAGTCAAGGCCGCGATACTCTCTGGAATTGGAGAGAGAAAAGAATGGGTCCTCTGTTCGCTTGGTTTGACATGTGAGTTCAAGGCCTCTTACTTCCACACAGCGAGAGATGTGGCTTTGCCATGGAACACTGCTTCTTGTCAGCAGACTTACCAGGATTGCATTAAAAGTAAATTGCTTGTGGGATCAGCCAACATTTTTCTTTCCAGAGTTTTAAGGGATTCATTCTCATGTGTTTTCAACGTTAAGTTGGCAGTCCGTCTACACATCAATTTCTTATTATAGTTTCCATGTTTATTAAGATTCGACTCATGCTTCGACCTCGAGTAATCATCTTCAGGTGTTTTTTCTTAAGTGTTCGAAACTGATAGATATGACCGCTAATTGTTAAACATATTTTCTGTTGCAGACTTCGCCATGTAATGGAATGTGTCTTAAGCAGCTTACTATTTTATCAGAGTAAACAATGTAAATGTAGTTACCGGTTGAAAATTGTTGAAGTTGATGGGCAGATATCGTGGAACGGGGATGGTAACGGTGGTGGATGGAGAGAACGGTCTTTAGGTATTAATGGAGTTAATCAGGATTTCAAAAATATAGTTCTTGATATCTGGGTTTGTCTCGTTTAAATGAGCGTCCTTTTGGCACTATTATATACGCGGATTTACCCTAGCGTGTCGAAGTAACTGAACCTTTCGGCCTCTTCGAGAATTTTCATTGTATCTTCCAAGGTGCCATAAGAGTGTCCATTTTGCAGAATATGTAGGGTAAGTCTTATGTAAGGTTCATTAGCTTTTATATCCCTGATATGTTCCATGAACCTCGTTCTAAAATTTCTGCCTGTTTCTACTATATAATTTTTGTGGCAGTTTTGACAAGTTAGGTCGTAACTGATACTGAAGAAATAAATACAGAAAAATGTAAACATTTACACAGTCTCTATATATGTACACGGTCGCAGAATATTTCCTGAGAAGCTAACAGCCATTATATCCAATTTAATATTATCCTCCCATTTTATAGACAGAAGTTATTTTAACCTAAAATATTTTGGGAAGGAAAGATATATGAATGGAGCAAATTGAAAATTTTCATCTGATTCAGGCGTCTTAAGAAACATCACATTTAAGCACAAACGCGTTGGGACACCTGACATATAAACCACTATTTCGCCAGCATGGAAACTTTCTCATCGCAAGACTTACTGGCAGGTTTCGTCGGTCGCAGTTCAAGGAGGAAGACAAGAGTGATGAATTAGCTGTTACCCCTTGCGACTAATAAATAAATAGGGTGTCTGCCTCTCGTACTGCAGGGCTGTGTTACAATTGCCTTTTAATCATTGGGAATTCAATTTACGGAGAACTACACAGACGAAATGAGGAGAGAAACACAATGAGGTCCCTCTGAGAATGCGCGAAGAAGAATGTGCTTCATTTCACGTGTTCAAGACGATATAAGTGAGACAATGTGGGTATTGTCTCGTTTATAAAACTGAACTAAATCACGACATAAATACGTAATAAGATATTTAACAATTCAGTAAAAGAACGTGTTTATATAGAGCTCTTTATATTTCCACCGATCAAGTTGCTGTGGCGACAGTATGAATAGGACAAGAAGGCTGAATTTAAAAAAAAATAATATTTTTTCCGATTCAGTATATGTAAAAAATATCAGAGCTTAATTCAATAAATCTATGTTTCGTAATCAAACCACCTGTACTACGTATATGTTAAGATAAATTACAGTTCTCGTAGTTTATCTTCTTGTGAAAATTTACTTCTATTCTCTTGCATGTACACTCAATGCAAATAAAAAATGCAACATACATAAGTACTGCATTTGTTCCTTCAGTTATGTAATAATAGTGCATGTGATTCTTTCAGAGTTCTATGTGTTTTGTTATCGATTTCTCGTACTACGCCATACCGTCAGCTGTTGAGGATGTGGGAAGTCATTTTGTGTTACTCAGTCATTTACATGGTGCGACTGACAAGATCCAGTCACACGCAGACAAATACTCTTCACATTCACTTTATGTAGCCACATATTTTAGTTAAATAAATATTGTTTACTTCCGTTTGAATAGTTTACGGTATCGACAAACTGCAAACGAAAATAAGTACAGAAGAAAATTAATTTTGTTTCGAAACGACATGAAAGTGAAAATCCAACGCAAACAAAGAACGCCATTACAAGACAAATTAAACAGACAACATTTCACGTCGAAACAGGATAACACTGTATGGGAATCAGGGTTTGTTTATCATGCAAGTACAATGCATTCAAAAGAGGAGTACAACACTCAGTATCTGCTCAACTCGCCAGAGACACCGCGAAGTAATCTGGCAAGCGACACAGAATACGCAACGCTAAGTTCTACTTTACGGGTGATATAATTTTAACTTTTCACTTTTCATCATTATAAGTCTTGATGAGTAAACCGAGCCCTTTCTCTGAAAGTGCAACTTATACCAAAATCTTCAACAACAGTAAGTTCACCCGCAGAATGCAAAACTTCGGAGTTAAAACAAGCAAATGAAACAGATGTACGTATCAATGAAGTTTTCACAATTTCTTAGTTTAATTTATGACATGTTCGTAACTTCGTAGGTAAAGCAGTGGCCACATAGGCGATGAATAACAAACGAAAAACTGGAAGAGACAGGAAGAAAGATGTCGCGGCCTATCTTTAAAAACATAGTTTTAAACTCGTCCAAATTATTTACTGAAACACGATCACTATCAAATGTCAGACAGTGGATTCCTTTACGCTAGATCGCCGTGATTGGAAGCTCAACTGCGTTTTTGCAGGGCCTGTACCCCGTTGTTTCTACACAAGTCAGGCCATATCCAGTACATGGAAGTGACCATGTCCTGCTTTTCTTTAGAAATAGCTGTGGTAAGGGATCTCTACTCACTCAATGAAGTCTTCATGACAATCAGCAGCGCCAGGTGGCAGTAAAAACTTATGTTTCGAAAGTCAACTCGGTCCTCATCACCAGGGATATGATATGATATGAGCTTAAGCCTCAACTACATGCGTAACAACGGCTGACTGACTGGGGCTGGCCAACGATCCATTCTGCTGTGACAAAATAGTCCTCTCTGAACTACTATGAAGTCCTCTCTCTTAACTATGGGCTCTTGTTCGTAACCTTTTGTGCTAAAATAACTCTGATATATTCATAGATGTTACTGTTGCATATGAGTTTCTCCATTCTTAGTATGTTGTTCAATAAATTTAAAATCAATTTATTCTTAACCATCAACATTTTATAACATGCAGTTTATGATATACGTGATGAGACATTATTAACTGTTCGAATTATTTCTGCATTATAACAGTCTGCTCCTGCAAATATATTACAGTTGTTTATTATATATCACATCTATAAATTAATTTAACATTTAGAAGTAACATTAAAGTAATTAAAATCAATAAATTACGAAACAATCAAAATTAATAAGTTGCGAAATTAAGCTATCGGAACTCTTCAGAAGTACGATGTTAGTTTCACGAGTTGAAGACCTTTCACGTGCATCCTATAATGATTTTAAGCTGCTAGATCGACTTTATAAAAATGATTTCATAACTGGGACTTTGTAGGAATTGATATAATGGCATGATGCTATTAACTGTTTTTCACAAGTCGACAACCCTCCACTCTTCTGTCTGTACTTCTATTCGAGTGGTGTAGCTAATGGTCAGCGCATCAACTCGTTCGTCTGTCTCTTCTTTGTCTCTGGGACGGTGAAACAAGATCAAAGCAAATGATCAGCACAGTAAGCTATGCCTTACTTGATAAACTGAGGGAATCCATCTCTTACATACGACACTGGCCTCACCGACACAGCAGTGGACGGAGATTGGAGTCGCCTTACATTCCCTACTGTCAGTCCAGCATCCATCTAACCACTCCACTGCTACCACAGTACTGAACTACACAGTGTTACGCATGCCAACACTCCCAAACAAACCTTCTCTCTGCAGTTTCAGGTGTATTAAAGAATTCTTTTTACTCACAGCAGAATTATTTAATTTTACCATGACCTCCCGTTTCTTCGAAAGTAACAACACAGGAAATAAATGACCGATTTCGACAAAATTAGGTACCATATACCTACCTATTGACCCACACCTATTCGAAGACACTAGTACTTCTGGACATATCGGGACACTCGCTCCTATATTTTTGGCCGATATGTACATCTAATAACATTTAAAAAAAAACACCTTCGCCCAAAAATGGAAAAACAAACGTAATGAAACATCACCAAAAAACTACAGAAATCATAATTGAGTTTTAAGTTCTTAGATATATTTTACACCTGATGATGGTTTTATAAAAACCGAAACATGTTGTGTAAATGTTCCGAAATGTAAATCGATCAATCGATATGGAACATGAATGATATTTTATTATCTTAATTATAAGAAATTTTAAATATTGTGATCAGACGGATTAAAATAAATAATTGCTTTAATAAATTTTGCAGAACTATTTCAGTTTTGGTTTTGGTTAGTAGGCTTACATTTTAATAACCACTTACAGGCCTGTATGAGTTGCTTAGGCCTCTATCTTTTGAGAGCCCTGACATATTTTGACAAAATTTCTTTTTATATCTTCCACTGCAACGGCATGGTATTCGTGTGTGTGTGTTTCATACACATCATTTTACAGAGCCCTTTTTCAAGGAACTGACTGATGTAGGGTCCGATAGATTTTTATGAAATTTTACACAGGCCTGCATCAAGTACACCTACCACGTGTCGATCAGTCCCTTTAATACGGTTTAAAGCCCACATCACTTACAAGCCTGACACATATGTGGGATTATTTCGCCAAATATTAATGTGTCATAAATATGCCCCAACCGCCACGGTGGTCTAGCGGTTAGAACGCTGACTTTGTAATCCTGGGGTCTCGGGTTCGATTCCCGGCGGTGCCCGAATTTATAACTTGTGTTGGGCAAGGCCGTGGTCTAGGCAACACGGAGTTTTCCTCCGGGGGCTTCCCCGGTTTCTCCGTGGCATCCCAACAATTACTCCATTCACACACAGAAGAAGGCAATGGCAAACCACTTCTGGATCATCTGCCAAGAACGTATATGAACAGGTCCCAGTCCGAGAAAAGGATGGAAGGATCCTGTTCATATGGACCTGTCGTCAGACAGAACACTAAATAAATATAATAAAAATATGCCCCACATCTCGAATAAAAGTTACAGAAATCCTTCAAAGACTCATGTTACCAGTGCGTCTTGCAGAATAATGCATAAAACATGGCGATTTCGAGAACGTCAGTATAATAATATAACCTACAATATGTGTGTGCCATCGAAAGCACAGTGCGACCTCTTGCTTTACCAATGCCATCTACCAATGTCTACTCGATATACAACGCATTCTTTCCCTATATATAACACAGACGTCAGGCGTGAACAAAATTCAGCCCTTAGATGTCCCCCCCCCCCCAACAGGATGCATTCGACGATTATATTTGCATTGCACGTAATACACTGTTATGCAGAATGACATTTAGCAAACCCAGACGTGTTACAACCATAAAAAAAATTGGCGCATTTCTACATAACAGCATATGCAACACACTGATCCATTCAACCACAATGAAGTGCTTCAGCGCGTCAAATAATCCTTCCAGGCTCATTCACTTGAATCAACTTGCTACAGAGAGTTTACCGACTCGTGCCGGTTTCGCTTGTATTAACACTGGCTGACTATTATGACTGAGAATGTTCGCGCAGTTGGCCTTATAATTAGAGCGCAGACATCTTATCAAAAGCGCACAGGTTCAAGACCCATATCCATATTGGATTTGCGTGGTCGATGCATAACGTCTCGGTGTGTATCGGTAAGTAAAGTAAAGTTTGTCCCACTATACGCCATGTAGGC
This sequence comes from Zootermopsis nevadensis, assembly GCF_977971745.1. Classification (NCBI taxonomy): domain Eukaryota; kingdom Metazoa; phylum Arthropoda; class Insecta; order Blattodea; family Termopsidae; genus Zootermopsis; species Zootermopsis nevadensis. The sequence continues at coordinate 5,765,135 of NW_028259143.1, forward strand.
GCTTGGGGGGAGTTGAGGTATAGCTCCTCCCTTCCTTGACCTAGGTACTAGATGGGGGTGAGTGGTCAGCATCACGCCCCGGCCGGCTTTACCCCCGGGAAAGGGCCCGGGTACCCATTGTAGAGGAGGCTGGATGGGCTCCAGAGCCGGTCTGGACGCAGAGGCTAGAGGAAAAACCCTCTGCCCCCGTCGGGGATCGAACCCCGGTCGTCCAGCCCGTAGCTAGTCACTATACTGACTGAGCTATCAATTATTTATCAGTAGGACAATAATCGACTGAAAATAATTTCTATAGTCGGTAGAGTATCTTAAAGAATCGAAAGAGGGAATTTCAAGTTCAATAAGAACGAGATGATGCACTTTCTTTAAGCACCTAGCCTATAATGTGACTTGCAGCGTTTTAGTCATAGGTCAGTTTATCTACGCAAATTACTGAAGACATTGGAGCAACACTGGGTTAGCCAACACTTTATTAAACTGAGAAAGACGAAGGTAAAGTTCCATGGTTGCTCAAATTCCACTTTGTGATATTGTGAAAAACACATATATGAAGAAAATTAATCCGCCACTTACCAAACATATGATGGTAGTAAAAATTTTTTCATTATTCCAAAGTTTAAAATTTTGTACGTTAGCCCACTGTTGCTCCCAGTCTTAAAACGTGTCACTATTGGCAAAAAATGTCATTAAAGCTTTAAAATTAAAGTTAACAATAAGTCCCATATGCTGCAACAATCAGCAACACTTCATTTTGTATTACGTATTTTGTACTATTCTCACTGTAAACATCGACTATTTTCTTAAACAGCGTTAACCAGGTGACCTTTGTAACGGTGAAGTATTATTTTCTTCGCGGTTTTTGGACGAGTTTCGGCTTCAAAAGTTCAATGTTTCGCTTTCAGCAGAATTAAATTCTCAGATTCCGTATAAATAAATTCCAGGCAGTTTTAATTGTGGGACTACGCCCCTGACAAAACCCCGAGATGAAGATGGCGATACGTATGATGAAATGAACATTTTAATGACATGGAAATATTCACAGAAGAACCACCTCTATCAGCTGATACTGAATAGATCGTAATCACCCAGCCCAAGCCTAATTACCTAACGGTTCGTCTATCACATATCGCGTCTGAATAATATTCTGAAGCCGAGTTAAACCCCGTAGCTTGAACTAGGGGTGAAGGTGATTTTCTCCATCCCTCATCAAGGCATTGCCGCTATCACTGCTGTCAAAGCACATGTTACCATAATCGTAATATCTTAAGCATCGTAACTTGAAAGCAACAAAAAACGGTATTCAAGCTGGCGCTGGGGTATTACGGCGCTTTAAAGAAACTGTCCTACATCTGAGGCTACAAGCACCGCATTAGACCTGTGGGGACGTAGCGAGAGCGAGCAAACTGATCTCCAAAGTGCGTTAAGGGCTTCACTTTTAAAAAGGCATGGAACATAATTTGGTGTATGGCAGGAAACAGACCATTTACACACAGTACAGTACAGGCCTACATATCGGCAAATGTTTCCATGAAAGAATCAAAATCATAAAAATTTATTTCAAAGGGCTAAAAATATTTTCCAAATCCGTCTTTGTCGCACACTTCGTTACACTTGATATTCAATTACCGAAGTTACACATGTTTTTACCGCATCCAAAAACTTGAAACAGAATTTGTAAATATGAAATCAGTGCCGCATGCCATGTTTTAAGAGCCGTTTTTAAAAATCGATAAAGCTGGATTCCACATTCGTGTAAAGTAGATGCTACATTGGACAGACGAAAATTTAATTAAAAATTTGCTTTATTATCTTTATAGCAGACGTAAACAATTAGCTCCATAAACAGCAGCCCCTGAAATGATAATTCGTTCTGATGACTAAGAAATGCCTTCCCGTTTATGGACCTGGAGGGTCCATTATCGACTCTTTTCTTAAGCCACATAAATCCAATCCACACCTTCTAAAACTATTTCCCCAAGATCCATTTCAATATTATACTCGTACTGCTATATACACCTAGACATACAAAACAAAATTTAACATAAATCCGTTCAGTATTTCCGCGATGGAACATCCAAACAGACGGACAACCATAAATACGCCATCATGCCAGAAAGTATAATTTCTCTTCTGCAAGGAGCGTTGCTGTTTAACTCCTACAGAAAATTTCGGACACATCAATTAGAATACTGATGATCCATACAACCGTTTTTATATAATCTGCATTCGTGTTTATTATTTATGGCTCATCTCTCAATATTTTCACATATTACATACAGACTTTACGTTACGAATTTATAACTTGGTAATTTCCATCTTAAAGTCATGCAAAGTCTCTGGATTATGATAAATGCGCAGCAAAACGAACCAACAGGAAGACGATGTCTCGAAACGAGCGAAACTTTTGGTGAAACTTACACTACAAGACTAATGGCTACAATTTGACAGCGTGAATGGATTAGTCTATGCCACATACATAATATACAGCTGTGTAGTTTGAGTTATAGACATGTAATGTCTGACTGAATTCACACATTTGCAGTCACATGCCACGTCTCAAGACATATAATTTAATGTTTTTTTCTAAGCCAACATGATATTAATTTGTTAGAATATAGAGTGAACAAACCAACAACTATTAACACTATAATGGACAATATTGCCATATGCGTTTGGACCTCAAGAGGTCATCATCAGTGGCATCAGGGAAATTAATACATATAGTCAAATGGTCCGAGCAAACTAGATCTAGTGCAGTCATCTTGTCATTTACCTTTCAATTTAATTATGAAATTTGCTCGGACCATTTGACTATATGTATTAATTTCCCTGATGCCACTGATGATGACCTCTTGAGGTCCAAACGCATATGGCAATATTGTCCATTATAGTGTTAATAGTTGTTGGTTTGTTCACTCTATATTCTAATACACTACACGGTATGCAAAGTTTTAAGATAAAAACGGAGGAATTTTATTATATACACTGAAAACTAAGCAAATGATCATGCCGTGAAATCTGGTAAAAGTCTACCTACCAATGTACACGGGGCAACATCTCAGAAGACAGCCATGTTCATACTTAATTTTACAAAATATTTATTTTTGGGGAAGTCGTTCACAAATCGCAAGTTGTTCTACTGTTTTACTCTACACCCATCACACTTCATTGGAAGCACAGCTTTTAAAGCGGCTGAGTTGCATTAACAGCATCGAGTTTTGGTACCAAGGAGGAGCGTAAAACATCGAAACGCGGACTTAATGCAAGTTTGATTCCCAGGCACTCCGACATGCGGCCTCTTCTCTCCTTGACGTAATAATGCCATAAGAACCTAACATTAGCGCACACAATATGATACCTTATACACGCAGCGCGCAGTGTAACAGCGACAAAGATTAATCAAGTAGAACTACATCCCATGGGTCACATCTACCACACGCCACAGGATGGATTTATTCCACAACTTCTGCTACTGCTCCTGTGAGCAATCTCCCCCCCCCCCCCCACCAACGTCTTACCCCCTTCTCCACAACCCCTCGCGGTCTTTCTTCTTCTGACTCCTTTTACCCCCCGTAACCCCTTCCAAAACCTTCTTTAACCCCTAAAACTCTGACAAAACTTTCGGCGCTTCCTAGTAACGTTTCATATATTGCGCTCAAAAGTGCTCGTAAAATGTTTTTATACTTTCCCTATATTTCCAAGCCTTGACTATAAGGACACGGATGAACATATTAAGGGAAGACGCTTGATGGGCAATTTAGGAAGAAAATGACGTACAGTCGATTTCTTTGTCATTGTCGTCATTCTAGACTAGAAATTGAAGGTTACAGCATCTTAAAAGGAAAGATTAATTTCATTTTTTGATGAGAAATAAGGACGAAGAGTATAGAAGTAGGCGTGTTAACGATACAAGGTACTAAAGAAGTTCATATCTCAACGTCAGAGGCGAATCCTGGACTAGAAATGCAATATTATTAAATCCGCCCCCTCAACAACCCTCTTCAATGCTATGGTATGTATTATTGTTATGCCGCTGGTTGTTATAAGGTAAAACACATTTTCTATTACGTGTCCTGGGTCCGCAGCTCAGGAGAGCTCATCCAGCAAATCCTGTCCCCTTCTCCCTTTCTTACCCGGAGATGAAAGTGGAATCCAGCTTTCGAAACGTTGCACTTTTATAATTTAGACGATCGACAAAGTAAAATAACGAAGATTTCTGTCTTCTGGGTTGTTGCGCCGTGTAGTCTGGTCGATGTTTACCAACGTTTCAGAGGTCATACTGCCTCCGTCATCAGAGTATGAAGATTTCTGTCTTCTGGGTTGTTGCGCTGTGTAGTCTGGTCGATGTTTACCAACGTTTCAGAGGTCATACTGCCTCCGTCATCAGAGTATAAAGATTTCTGTCTTCTGGGTTGTTGCGCCGTGTAGTCTGGTCGATGTTTACCAACGTTTCAGAGGTCATACTGCCTCCGTCATCAGGGCGATGAGTATGAAGATTTCTGTCTTCTGGGTTGTTGCGCTGTGTAGTCTGGTCGATGTTTACCAACGTTTCAGAGGTCATACTGCCTCCGTCATCAGAGTATGAAGATTTCTGTCTTCTGGGTTGTTGCGCTGTGTAGTCTGGTCGATGTTTACCAACGTTTCAGAGGTCATACTGCCTCCGTCATCAGAGTATGAAGATTTCTGTCTTCTGGGTTGTTGCGCTGTGTAGTCTGGTCGATGTTTACCAACGTTTCAGAGGTCATACTGCCTCCGTCATCAGGGCGATGAAGATTTCTGTCTTCTGGGTTGTAGCGCTGTGTAGTCTGGTCGGTGTTAACCAACGTTTCAAAGGTCATACTGCCTCCGTCATCAGGGCGACAGAAATCTTCATACTCACCGCTGTGAAAACCTCAAATCTTACAAAGTAAAATAACAATTTTACATATCATAACGCAGCATCGTCACAAATCTTCAACTTCGATCTTTTATATTTCTCCAGTTTTCGTGTTCGCCATGCTCAGTGCCCCTCGTCTAAAAGTCAACACAGATAAACTAACTAATCAAACAACGAGCCAGGTATTCATTCCCTAATGTAAAGGAAGATACAACATTCTCAAGACGACCTACCTCACTTCCTACCTATTTAATCCTCACACCATATCGATTCATGCCCAAGTGCCTGAGCTTTTCAACATTCCGATTTTATAACTGTGTGCTGTTCTGTGCCATTCAATCAAAAGCCAAAATGTACTGACGTATATCACGACGCGGATATAATGTAATATTTACGAATTCGATTTTCAGAAGTTGCATGCACAGTGGGCTGCAGCGTACTATGTCCACTGCCATTACTAATTTCTTATACACGCTCTTTCATAACTGCAAACCTCTTTCACTGAAATCTCCTACCAACACTTTCAAGAGTGAACTGATCAAATACGCCTTCCATTTCGTCATACCGCCTGTCTCTTATAACACAAAAGCTACCTAAATCAGATAACACGATTTATGTGCTGTGTTAAAATCTACGTTAAACTGCCGCATCAGACGTCCATATCCAAACAGATTATTACGAAAATCGACTTAACACTTAAAAATTATTAATGGGTGACAGACACTACCCCTACGCCCCACAAGCGTGTAACACGTAAACATTACGAACATCACTTCTCTTCGTTCGCAGTACTTCAAAAGAACGTATATTACAAACCGCTACTGCATGAAACCAAACACAGCTGATGTGTCATACATTACTGCCCATCGCATTATGATGTATTAGTTCGAAGATGGATTGCTACGACCACAAGATGATTTGAATCACGTTACATAAGACTTCACAGCCACAACTAAATTTTACATTCGTTTAGTCTCTTACAGTCACCATATCTCGAGGGAGAATATTCTTCTCCCTGTGATCTGAAAGACTCTGGTCCATCAAATAATGGTGGTGATTACTGAATGTTCATCGTACGCAGAACCCGAAACAAGCACGCACAAACGCCCACTGGTAATTCTCTAGATAAGTTGTATTCGTACAGGCTTGTACAACGAGTAATTTATTTCTCGGGGTAAACGCGATGTTTTGAAGCCAATAAACACGCACCATGAAAGCAGTCTGTCTAGCACCAATTTTTTTACATTCAAATTTATGTTATTCCCCATTCAACTGAGGCGGAGTTGAGAATACTGTTGAAAAATTGTAACCTGAAGTGTGGGGATTAAGACTTTGCTGTATTCACTTCCGATTTTCCCACCTTCCGCCCCACTCCCAGCTAATAACAAGACTACATTACGTCAACGCAGGGAACACACACGTCGGTTAAGTTAACGCAGACTGTAGACTAGTCGTAACTAACCTATCATACTCATCCGTTAGCATCATCGTTTTGGAGTCATGAAGTATGCAGTTTGAAGGTCCCAGAAATCTAAAACAGAGCTCAATACAGATAATGACTTAAAAATTTTGGACAATGTTGTCACAATAAAGCAACTCGAAGTCTGCGAAACAATAAAAAAAATAAGAAGGAATTACACCATAGAATACCCTAAAATCACGACTGGCTACCTTCGATAACGAACACAGTAGAATACTACAGCAGGTAGACAGATGCTTAAATACCCATACACTTTAAGACATAAGCAAACATGGCAACAGTCCACACTAACACAACTGCGAAAGCTTCACCTTTCCGAAATGACTGAATTAAGTAATTTCCACGTGTACATCATTGACTCACTACAATTAATTAAGTTATACGCGCAGTTTTCAGTATACGCTAATACAAACGTTTGAAGGAATAGCTTAAGACTTAACTCGAACTAATGTTACACCAAAAAAATAACTGAATGAAAATTCGAAAACCATACACAACACAATTCAAAATATTGCATTGTGCATCGTACAACACATTATTTATTCCCAACATACGACACAAAACCCGTAGCGGGAGTACAAAACAGTGCACACTCTCTGCAGAAAGGTCCAATCTGATAAAGTGCACACTGACACACATTCAGGCAAACAAGCGACATTTTCCTACACCACACAGCCACAGAACAAATACAGACGGAAATAGAGAGGGCAGCGAGTGAAATTGTTTTCGCGGTAAAGCTCATGTTTTTAATTTACTATTATTTACCAAAATGCTGGTATACTCATCGATGCAGTTCCTATGTGAAACTGTCCTGACCATAAAATACAAGGAACTCGACCACAATAAGCGTGATTACCATGCGTAGCCTACATAAAAATGAGCACAGAGATTCGATTTGTTCCTTCGGCACTGAATAAATCTAAGTCATCACAATTTAGTACTTCTGGACATTAGAGCCGACTTGCTTAATGTCTTCTTAGCACGCAGATTATTGTTACCGTCAGACACGGAAAGAAAGAATAAACCTGGAGTCAACTGGAAGATCCACAGTTGCTTAAAACTGCGGTACTCTAACAAAAATGATATTCAGAATTCCACCATTAACTTAGCTCCATTCTTCACATTTCCTTTTATGAGACGCCGGTAGTCGTTCAGCTGGTTAAGAAAACCCGTAATATTTATGGAACACAAAAGCTCATACCATATTAACAACAGTACACAATTACGTTCTATCCTGGCGTAGATGAATACAGTCCAAACCGTCACAACGTACACATTTCATTAATTTCAAATTTAATGTGTTCCTCGCATTTAGTCCTACATCTTCCATGTACCAACATTTTATGTGACGTACTCGGCAAACAATACGTGCTACATGCTCCAACCATCTCAGTCTCCTTCATTTTGTCACCTTACAAAACAGAGCGTACAGTATAAATTGTGAAGCTCCTCATTATAGAATTAAATTTGTCCGTCTTCCACATACTTATGTATGTCCTAATACGAGGGCGTTTTAAAAAAATCCACATATTTATATTCCTCCATATACCCTGCAATAGTTCTGTACAAAAACATCTTCACAGTACCGTAATTAATAAAAAAAAATCTTTTTTTGGTCAGGGTTACGGTGTGGTTTGTTATAATTCGATAATCACTCATTATATTCATATTACAATAAAATACTCCCCCATACATTTTGGAAAATAGTTTGTGGTAAATATTTGTGAATTTAGATGTATCCTCCGTTGAATTTGTAGTTCACCTCTAACTGCTGGTAGATATAACTGGTTAACAAAGCTGTGGAGTCAAAGTCGGAGTCGGAAGCAATTTTAGGTGAAGTGGGAGTCGGTAAAAACGTACCGACTCCGACCTCATTATAAAATCCTAAGAAAAATTTCTACACCGTGCGAGCCGCCGGCGGCCTCACGCTTAAACCAGTGATTAGTGAAATCTTATGATGTGGGTTATTGTTCCCGAATATTGTGTATACATTCGGCATGTCTAATTTTGTATTATGAATTATAATCATTAATATTGTTGCTGTTAATTACACAATTGTTCTTCCCGTAACCTACGAGACATGGATCATTCAATGATTCCACTGCGGTTATTCACAGTTGAGACGATTTACACGTGTAATACCTGTCAGACGGGATAAACATTTATTTCTTTGTGAGATATAAGCTTACCACGGCGACAAGTATGAAAATGGCTTTCTTCTGGGATGCTGCATCGTACTCTCTGGTAGACGCTGACCGACATTTCGGAGGAACTCATCACCCTGACGATGGAGATTAACTCCTCTGAAATATCAGTTCAACATCTGACAGTCTACACGAAGCAACGTCACAGAAGACAGACTTTTTCTTTAATTTCTTTGTGGATTCTTTAGTTCTAAGTCAGTTGACTACACTTATAAATAATCTTCCAGCAGGAATCAAACCACTGTTATTTTTAACGCGTTCTGTAACTTGTTAAAAAATAAACAAAAGAAAATGCATGACATAGGTAGTTAACTGTGCACATGTTCCAACGTGGTGAAAGTACTGTATTATCAAGAACACGTTGTATTTAAACAAGCGTCTCTTTGTTTAAAAATATGTTTATTTGGAGAGATTTAGCTACACAGTGTATCAGCGTTGTTAAAATTATTAATAATCATTTTTGAAAAGAACCACCTCACTCTTTTATATCCCCCCAAAATACATACTAACTGTAGAAATATAACTGATGCTTAATGAAAGGTCCTGTATAAACATTATGCCCGTGAGTAACTGAATAATATTCAACAGAAAAGCAATGCAATACCGTACATCCATGCACCTCTGTTGCGTTTAAAAATGTATTTAATTATAAATCCAGTACACAATGAATTATACTCGTAACAGCGAATACACTTCATTAACAGCGTTGGATGGAACCTGCCCTCTAACGTCAGGCAACTGAATCGACGTCAGTGAGCAGCAGGTTGCCTGAACAAAAGGCTATAGTCCATTGACGCTGGCAACTCCAGCTTTCCCCACGCGCAAAATAAGGCATAACACTAAACGTAACACTATAAATTAATTATTCTATATTCTGCGAGATGGGTAAGAAAATTCCGCATGCAAGGAGTGCATACATTCAGAAATTACCGAAAGACAGCTCAAAGACATATTTTAAATGTTTGAAAACTGAAATACATTGCCGATGTTTCAATTTCATGCACCATTGTATTATAACCGTCTTAATAGTTTAGTATTGAGCAGGTGAGCGACTGTTAGCTTCTCAAGGACTCTTCTACACGAAGTTAATTATAACCATAGCTACAAGATTCTACGGTTTTCTCGAACTTCTTCGACTAAGTTTAATGGACTGACTGGGAGTGATTTATTATGTGGAGATTTCAATAAAAAGTAGTCAAAACTTTACTTTTTTTCTAGGCGCGAACAGATTTAATAGGCGTGGCACACCTGACACAGTCATTTCTTTTCACCTGAATCTATAGAAGTTTAGAATTTCTCGGGCAGACTATTTCTTATATATTATTAAGAAGAATAACAATCAAAGAGGTTACGACGATGAGGACTACATTTATGTGGCTCAATGCAAGGACCAGTGAACACGGTAATTAACCTTCCGGTTACCTAAGAGGTGAAGAATTCCTTGACCAGCTGTTCGTCTATTAATTTAACACAAAAAAGACCATCCACAATAATTATGAGATTTCAGGTAGAGGAAATCCAAACAGGAGTCAGAGCTATTACTAAAGACTTAACTTGCTGTGTACCGAAAATTACCAACAAGAAAGCTGTCATCTTAGACATCGTGCACTAATTTTTTTACAAAACAAGGGCAAATGTGACACATTTCTGTATGGGTGAGTTCCATGACGTAGTCTTCTAGTTTCAAAACGCTAGGCCCTTCCACTATACTAATTCGTGACATAATATGATTTAAAATAACGGCCATTCTGTCAAGTATCGCCTTCTTCTCCTGTCAGTATCAAGTTCATGCAAGAGGTATCGAATAGCTGTTATTTCAAAGCACTCTGAGCACTAACGCGCCCTCTACTGCCACAGAGAAGAACTAATCAGGAGCAGCAAACCAAGGCTCTCCATTTATCATTGTCCGACCGAACGGTCTGGTCGGATGTTCCGGACGTAGTGGACAGAAAATCCATTACCGACTACGGGGCAGAATAATGGCAGAAAGAACAGAGTAAAAAAGTAATGTTCATACGAGGAAGCGAAAAATACTTTTTATAATGGAAAGTGTGAAATATAAAATGCCACATGCTACAACTTCATGTTTGAGGTCCACTTCTTTTATCGTACACGGATGAGGTGCTGTCAGATAAACAGAGAGGCGCTAAAAATAACACATATTATAGTATATTTTTACTTATTTAAGCCATCAATAACTTCGCACGCTGTTGGTGATTCCTTTTTACGGTTTACGATTGCTGGGCAAAGAAGTGGCTATATGAAGCATCATGGCTAACTACTCAGAGGTCGAAAGTTTCGAATCTGTGACTCGTATAAATGTTAGAAATTACATTTTTAGCCGAACTAACTCCATGACACCGAGTTCGTCTATCAACTGGCCAAGGAACTTCCTTCCTTCCATGGTCCCAGAAGATTTATTTTCGTGTAAACGAGAATTAGCCACCGTACTCTATCTAACCCAGATTAATCCAGTTAATATCATATAACATTAAGGTTTATTTCAATATCATCCTCCCATCTGACACGAGACCTCCCAAGTGGTCCTTGTCTTCAGAATTCATAATTATAAGTTTATATGCAGTTCCCAAATTCCTCATGTCCCATTCATCTTACCTTCTTTATTTGCCTACTTTTGCAATATTCGGTGAAGAGCGCAAATCTTTTATCTGTGGTCATCTTATTTTTATCACGAACCTGTTCTTTAATTTATTAATTGCCTGTTAGCATTTGAACTCATAAAGGTGTTATACTTCTTCATAAAACAACCAATTTATTGTTAAATAAATAATCAAAACATAATTCAAAACCTGAACGTATAAACTTCATGCCTAATCCGGGACCATGAGACTACACGCAAACCAACCTAACTAAAGATACATACTGAATTAACAAAGCGCAACAGATCAAAGCATAGCCTACAGTCAGCACCGCTTTATCGGCGAATGTGAATAATATTCTAAAAAAATATATTCCGAAGTACAGAAAGTGTAGCGTAATGTTGTGAATAAATTAATACATCCATTCATTAACGAAACATGCACAATTATTTTTGTTACAGCCATTTCAGAGCAAATAAAACGCTCTTATTTATAAATAGTTCGATTACACTGTATAATAAAACGAACGGTTATCAGATGTCACTTGTACATGAACAATCATTAGTACCATAAAATTTCTTCCTCGATTTTTAACCGAAAATAAAATAAATTCATCTTTAGTAGTCTACACATTTTACACAGAATTTCTCTGCAAATAAAGAACTTTATTTCTGGCAAAAAAACTTATTTCTACAATTCAGATTTTATGAACTGTGAATCACAAGTATGACCCTTCCTGAAATATGGGCCGTGTGGGTCTGAATACTGAAGACAAAAAAGAAGAGGTGAATATAGGAAGAAAAGAGAAAATGAAAAACAGGAGTACGAAGAGAAAGAAGATAAGTTAATAACATTAGACCATTCATTTTGACGTTCCAGACCCCAAAGTATTTAGAAAAACACTACACCACAAATCTCACATTTCTGAAGATACGAATATGAAAGGGTTGCTATAAGATACATTATACCTAGTGAGTGTCTACCTGGCGCAGCTGTGAAGCCAACGTAATGCGTTATAGGTCACCTTAATGCGTCAGTTTCTTCGGCCAGAATCCGTTCTGGTAAGAAAGAAACAGATTCAGTGTATTTTATGTCCTACGTAGTCTTCAGAACAGGCTACAGTAAAAGAAAATCCCATATTCTGTTTCCTCATATTAAGTTAAATATCCCTTACCATCATACTTTTAATTATTATTTAAATTCCATTTCATTTTAATACTATAATACTATAATACATTTATTTATTTTGTTATCCCTTAATTTTTTTCGGTACACTATATTTTAGCCGCCACGGCGGTCTAGCGGTCAGAACACTAGCCTTGTAATCCTGGGGTTCCGGGTTCAATTCCCGGTGGTGCTCAGATTTATAACTTGTGTTGGGCAAAGCCGTGGTCTAGGCAACACGGAGTTTTGTTGCGGGGGCTTCCCCGGTTTCTCCGTGGCATCCCAACAATTACTCCATTCACTCACATAGAAGAAGGCAATGGCAAACCACTTCTGGATCATCTGCCAAGAACGTATATGAACAGATCCCAGTCCGAGAAAAGGATGGAAGGATCCTGTTCATATGGACCTGTCGTCAGACAGAACACTAATAATAATAATAACATTATATTTGTATTTTATTTTTACTTTATTTTAATTATATTTATTTTAATATTATTGAATTGAAATCAGAATAAAATAAAAACAAAACAAAAATTGTATCCAACTGGAACAAAAAAAACTCTGGAATAAATTAAATAAAACATTACCTGTAATACAATAAATTAAAACAAAGCAAAATTAAACTAAAATAAAACAATTAAAATCCGTGAATCAAAAAACCAAATTCACTGTCGCCTTTCAATCACCCCTTTACACATCTCTTGCAGCCTAATTTTTTCTGTCTCCACTTTCTACTTCGTACAGATAGAGATCGGTGATTTAGTTGTTTCCGTAACGCGTGTTCCTCGGCACATCGTACACGCCCATTTCACCCATACACGTCATCGTCTATCCTACGCACATACATTGTCTTCTAATTCACTTTCCGGACTTGTATTCAGTGACGCTGCCCGAACTTCCAAACACTGCAATTTTTCCCATGTTCCACAACACCCTACCAAGCTCCACGAACAGGAGAAGGCGAGTCCGCACCCTGATGGAGAAAAAGGGAAACAGGAAGCAGACATCCATCATATCGCGACACCGCTGGCCGGACCGTCGAGAGCAGTCGCAAGCAGGCTGGTTATGATCTGTTGCGGGACAGAGACCTACGAGCAATTTGTCTCATGGCTGTCACGACATCGTCGTCTATGCACGTTCCTCCCGTGCAACGCTTTCTTGACTTCTCCCGTTTCTCATTTCTCTCTCTCCCCCTCTCATATTACTTTGGGTTTGTTTTTGTATGCACGCAGTTCTTAGTGTCCACACAATTTCAAATTAATAGAAACAGAAAATCATATTTCCAATGCACTCTTCTCTGACACTTTTATGCCTTATTGTGTAAAAGAACAAACAAATATGACGATCAAAGAAATGTTGACGTCACGATAAGACTGAGAGTTGTAAATATAGTTGAAAAAAAAACAGTGTTACCAACTGAAAAAAAATCATTTAGACAAAACAATGGAAAGAGACCGTCTTCTGTCGTTACCCATATTTCAAAATAAATAAATAAATATTGCGTTTACGAAACGACATGTCACTCATAAAGAGGTATTTGAACCGGGTACAGTTCGTGCTGGTCTCAATACAATATTTACATCAGGCTTTCAACCTGTACAAATTATAAACCAACAAGAATTTGTCACAGGAAATGTTCACATGTACCTGCAGCAAAATTACATCATAAAGATATATAACTGAAAAGAACAAACATGATCAAGATTGAAATTTTTAATAACAATTAATTCGAATCCACATTACTTCAACTCAGATCTTTTATATCAGCATGGATAAACAATTACAAACACAGTGGATACGTACACACACATCTTAAACAGAAGAAGTTTCAGAAAGTATATCAGATATACTAAGCATTTCTTTCACAATATAAGGATGTGTTCTACCGAGTACGGGAACCCAAAACCACATGTGAAATCTCCTGGACAATGACAAATGCCATTCCAGACGCCAGTCTTTCATCTCACTGTGTTCAAATTATTACCTAGAAGAACAAAGTTAAAGTTACACACGCACTGCATATAACAAAACATTACTATGTATTATTTATGATCAGTTTGCTAAAATTACAGCGAGGAAATTTATTTTCCCCTCCTAGTAGGCATTAATTTGAAAAATAACTTACGAACACACACTGAGTTAATATTAACTGTACTATTACACCTGTTTTTGGCCTTACGTGTAAATAAGCAACATTCTGTTTGTAAATGATTAAAAACGCTACTGTAATAAGATAAAGGAGCAGTCACTACGAAATAACTATTTGTACTTAAGTATTTATTTACTGAAGCCATATACGAGGTGCGATCGGAAAGTTTCAAGACTGTGTCAATAGAGGGCGAACCGGATGTAGTACGAGCTTCTGCCGCTAGGGGGTGCGGCCTATATTCATAGTGAATCAGTGTGTCAGCCGGCATCATCGAATTAGCATTTGTTTCTTAGTTACGGGCGTTTTCGTAGTGCATTACACCGACCCTCCTGCGATTTCGGAATGGCGTGTGCATCAAATTTTGCCAAAGACTCGCCAAAACGGCTACGGAAACCTATGAAATGCTAAAGCAAGCATTTGGGGAGTCCGCAATGGGTCGTGCACAAACTTTTGTGTGGCATTCACGTTTTAAAAATGGCAGAACCTCTGTCGATGATGACGAGCGTTCTGGACGACCATCTTCGAGCACAACGCCCGAAAATGTTACGAAGATTCGGCAGGCCATTCACGAAGATCGACGTCGTACCATCAACGACTTGTGCGACATTGTTGGGATAGGCTATGGGACCTGTCAGCTGATTCTAAAGGAAGAACTCCACATGCGACGCATCATGACAACGCGCCAGCGCACACCGCCCTCAAAGTTCGGCAGTTTTTGGCCTCAAACACCATGGCCGTTATCCCGCACCCTCCTTATTCGCCGTGTGACTTCTTCCTCTTCCCAAAAATGAAAACTCAGCTAAAGGGAAGGAGATTTGAGACGACAGAAGAGATTCAGGCAGAATCGCAGATGGTGCTTGACAGGCTGACAAAGAAAGATTTCCAGGGATGCTTCCAGGCTTGGCAGCGACGCTGGGATCGTTGTGTTCACTCCCAGGGGAACTACTTCGAGGGTGATGGATGAATTTAATACCTGAGATAAGTGTACGGGTTTTTATTGGCGCAGTCTAGAAACTTTCCGATCGCACCTCGTATATATAGGTTGTAAGTAAGCTAACCTACTATTACCGTCCACCCATATAATCTATATATTTTTATGTTCTACCTTCAACATACTTTTTACGCCTTCAGGAAAGTACAGGGAAGTGTATTCAAGTTTATTTCATCTGCTGCATCTATAAATGCATACAGCGTGTGTGCAAACCGAAGATAATATCTGACAACTACGTTCATTCCAACACAGTGTTTCTCACACGTTCCATACGGCGAATAATTAAAACATATTTGCGTATGCCATGGTTTGTGTGTGTATTTATTTATGTTCACGTTGTTTATATTCAGTATTTGAAAGCATCTACTTAATAATAATGTTAATTTTAAGAAACCAAAATTACGTTCAAGAGGAAATTAAGCAAAGATTAAATTCTGTCTGTCTAAAATATACAAAACTATAATATTGCCTGTTGCTTTGTATGTGTATGAAACATGTTATGTCACGTTATGGAAATAACACAGATTGACGGTGTTTGAGAATAGAGTGATTAGCCCTGATGACGGAGGCAGTATGACCTCTGAAACGTTGGTTAACATCGACCAGACTACACAGCGCAACAAGCCAGAAGACGGAAATCTTCAGAAACAAGAACCCTTGAAGATTTAAATAGTGGGAGGCTGGAGACAACCGTGTTTGTGGATCTGTATAATTTTTACTCTTAGATAGATGGATCTCAGGGAAATAAACTTTGGAGCGTGGATTAGATAAATCTAGATCACGACAGGGATCGGTGGTGGTCTCTTGTGAACACGGTAATGAATTTTCGAGTTCCATAACATGCGGGGAAATTTTTTATCAGCTGAGTTTCTCTAAAAAGACTCTGCTCCATGGAGTTAGTTTAGTTAATTAGATTTATGTTTTTAAAAGAATTTAAAAAGTAAACAAAATAATTTTAGATATGTATTCGAATGTATTCTTAATTTAGACATTTTAATTAAGTAATTTAAATGGTTTCGCAAGTGCTTTAAGTAATATAGTTAAGTAATTATTGTAATTGTCGAAGTGCATAATGAATTGCCTCTTTCAGGTTCCATACTTTTGGGCTCGTTCCATCTACCGATAAAACTGACATATGTCACGAGTCTGCTATAATGCAACTTGCACAAATCAGTCAAAATTCATACAACGGTCTCTAAGAATCGTACAGTTGGTAAAATACAAAATGCTCTACACACACAGTGGTTTCCCAAACACATGATACATAACAAAACAGCCAAAGTACAAATGATAAATGCTATTCGTTCAAAACTTTACACATAGTATCTAAAATCCGAAACTAACTTTTGTAGCTTCATTTTCATATAGAACGAGATATCAAACAAGAGTTCCACTATGCAGAATATAAAAGCACGAAAACAGAGTTTCGCCATGTGAACTAAAAACCAATTTTCCGGGCCATACATGCACAACGCTACTGCATGGTTTTATACATAGAAACGTGAGCTTGTTGTATGCTGTTTTGTGAAAGCTGTGACACCACAAGGCTTTATGTCCGGGGCTGCGTTCAAAACCAACAACTCATATCCGACCATAAACCAGTATGACATGCACTTCGAAGAATTTTACACTGACCGTATTTAGAGCTCAAGATCTATAATAAAACAGGAGCATGTAGCATCTATCAAATTTTATTTAACAAGGTACATCAACATGATAAAAATAAGCAAACCTGGGAACTGAAAGAAGTAAATAATTGTCTCAGATAAACATTAGTAAGAGGAAGTATTTCCAATAATATTAATTCTATTGTACAATGCAAGTTCTAGCAGTAAAACCGAAGTTATACAATGCTTTCGTAAGAGGGAACTTCAAAATTGAGGTAACGTATCCCTACAATCAGCTCTTTCAATAACCTATATTGAACTCATTCCTTTAAATTTCTCCACATATGTGAGCGTGTTCATCTCCACGACATCTACACACATTAATAACGAGAGGTTAGACATAGGGCCAACTTGACACTTAACACGCAAAACTTTCCATCATCCCTACGCTGGTACGTTACAGCATTCAAAAACACAAGATAGGGGTGTGTTTACCACCCTTACAATGCTCAGTTCATCGTGCCTGATCAGAATGATTCACAAGTTGCGATGAAATCGAAATGAAGACAAGTCTTTTGAGCTACGAATTTGTGCAATCCCCTAGGACAGTGTTTCTCAACCTATGGTACACGTACCACTGGTGGTACGCGAGAAAATATTGAGTGGTACGCGAACTAAGTAAGAAAATCAAAAGTTAATATCAACACAAATAACAGTTTTCCCCGGAACGCATTTGGTTAGTGGTACATTTAATATGTTACATTAGAATTAGTGGTACGCCCAGCGAAAAAGTTTGAGAACCCCTGCTCTAGCCGGTTGTCGACATTAACAGGAACCAGCTACCATGACACCGCAGCCATACAAGACTTTAAACGTTATCTCTATGTTACTATTGAGTTGCCAGACAGTACGGGATAAATTTTTGCAGCAACACAAGAATCAGTCAAGCCAATATGCTCACAGTTGTGTTTAATCCACAGTGATGAACGATTTAATGAGAATTCAGGTTCAGGTGAAGTCGGTTCCCTTCAGGATTGTCGCCCCGTTATGTGACAGTTTCAGTTGAGTTAAAAATATGCGCCTGTGTTTTAATTCATGGTTCTTCCGGGGTTACACTGAAAAATCTAGGCTTTTCACCATATTCGAAACGTAAAGACTAATTCGTTTGAGAAGATGACTGTTTGTTGGGTTGTTGAGCCATGTACTCTGGCAGAAGTATACCGACGTTCCAGAGATACTTCACAGTCTTGACTCTTCGCCCTGACGATGGCTGCAGCAAGCACCTCTCGAACGTCAACACATTTCTACCAGACTAAACGGCGCAAAAATCCAGACGACAGCCATCTTCATAAATGATTTCGTTTGTACGTGTCAAATATGTTGAAATGCCTAGATCTGTCTCTGTAACCCGGGGAAACATAGAACACAGAAACGAACTCTTAGCTTAACCAAAACTGCCATTTGCAGGAAGCAGCTAGGACGACTGGAAGTATGGTCGATTACAGCAAGTGCGCCAGGACGGATGACATAAACCATTCAGTAGTTAGGAAGGTAGGAGCTATTTTATACACGTGGTACCTAACAACGACACACGTCGTTCTGAGGATCTAAGCATTTCACAAAGTTTGTGGCGGTATTTAATAACTATATTCAACTATAAAAGGTACGAGTTAACCTCACTTCACCGTCCATTACTGGTCTGTAAGTACAACCAAACACGCTACAAACCCACAACTGTTCTGTTCCTAAGGTTGGGTGTATTTGGGAAATGGTGATAAAGAGAATATAACTAGTGTAAATGAGGTACGAATATGTAAACTAATATTCTGAGACATCTAATGACTTCCTGGGTTTTCGTGCCATCCATCTCAGAATCAACGTTCTGTATCAAACGTATTATGTTGTCGCTGGAAATTCTTTGAACTAACACTTAAGAACCATCAGCGGTGAAGATGAAGGAAACTAATACATAGTTTTTGCATCTTACAGCAAATATAAGAACACGTAAGAACGTAAGAGCGATTAGAAAGAAGGTTTAATTTAAAAATAATGTGCAATGTCTACCTTTCTTTAAGATAACGTTAATTATTTAATTAAAGTTCTTGCAATCAGTTCTAAAATACATGCGACTTTTTATGTAGCACAATGCAGTCTAATTACAACACGAAGAATCTTATTTAATTATCCTCAAAATAAATTTATCCAGTTTAAATGAATTATATGACGTGCGTAATAAAAATTAAACAACTTGGATGGAATTATCTAATAAAAGAGTACTGTTCTGCTAGCTTCTACGTCTACAGCTGGATCAAGAAAAGATTATTGCCATCAGAATTACAATCCAATTTCAGATGACATCACTAACAAGATAAGAATTAAAAGAAACTCAAATATATTACTTTTCCAGCTTACATTTCACAAATTAGCTAGAAAGACGTGTTGGTACCTTTCAAAACAATATATTTAGAGATACCTAAGTGGCACATATTAACTGGAGGGTAGCAAAGAGGAGATACAGTAGTGTAGCTTAAAACAAAAGTAGAGAATTTAAAATAGTAAAACAAAAGTAGAGATACTGAGAAGTACACACAAGACCAGACTAGGGAGCAATGTCCAACATTGTAAACTGCAACCAACAGTCTTAAGCGTGAAGAAACTTCACGTTTTGTCTTGGTGATTAAATTTCGTGTCGTTGCAGTAAAAGAATAAATTTAATATAACGAGACCAAAGCTGATGATGAATCTTTCTAACGCCACAGGGCGAGCACCAATCAGCTTTCCCCTCTCCTCTTCAATTGGACTCCAAAGAAAGACGTAAAAGTGGTGGTACGAAGCAGCGTAGAACATACAACGTTCCGCCTACTGAGCAAACAGTAATCATGCACTGGAAACGTTCCATCTACCAGCACAGTAGGTCGGTAATTGAGTTTGGAGCCCACTGCCATCACCGAAGTGCAAGTCTTTGAACTCTGTGGACCTCACACCAATTTCTGTGTTGGAGAAGCCTGAAGTCTCTTCCCATTAGAGACAAGTTCACATAACAATCAAGGTGCGGTGCTGAAACATGGGCGTAAATTGAGATTTATAGAATAAGGAGAAAATCGGATCTTTTCCAAAGGAGTGAAGCAAAATCCTTGATAACCGCGGGTTTCAAGTATCCGCGAATTCCTAGTTGTAATCTTGTTTTGCCGACAGCAGTCTTTGTTTTTAAGAATCCGAGTATCACAATTTATGCATAGAAGGAAAATATATGTAGCTTCAGGGCCAATTTCTCTATACTTGCTGGAAATAGAACTGCAATTGCATCCGAAGCCTGTTTTATAGATTTCCTAGCGTATTTTTGTGACAGGTTTTTACATTTTATGTCTAACACTATTAAGCATTTTTGTGTTTAAGAGGAGCAAACACTTTACTCCCTCATCCACGTCTTCATCTTCCACCTTTTCTTTCCAAGTCTTCTCAGAATTTTTCATTGCCTTATATAAGAGACGTTTTCGTAATGCTTACATACAAATGTTAGGAACACAATTATGAAGAATACTTCGTTCCGAATGAGAACTATTTTCAAAATAAGTAATTAATATCACCTTATGTTCTAAATGTTAACAAACTCAAATTTAAATTCAATATTATGTTAAAAAATTCTTTTGTCACGCTGGTAAACATATACGTAGGCTCCACGTAACATTTATCTATCTCATATGCACCTTGACGTAAGTAACCGTTTTCGATTACATCATGCATTCATTTACAAGAGACTAAATTCTTACGCTTATTTCGTTTGACAAATGTACATTAACATTTTGGAGAATAGATGGCAGCATACTGGAACTGTCACGTCAATCACATACAACACTTTTTTGTGTTATTAAATAAAAATGTATCTTATGCGATCTACCGATTGATTTAAGGAGGACAGTAGTGATAAATACAGTTCACTTATCTAATTTACAATACAAACAAAAAGGCGAGTTTCACAAAAACAGGTTGCACATAAGTTTATTGGGAATTCCCGAACAATGCTGCCTGTAAAGGTCAGTAAAGGCAGCCTTAAGTCTATTTAAGTCTATTTCTATACAGGAAGCTGCTAGCATAGTCAGACTTTTCGGGTCCCCTTAATGTCTCCTTCAGAATCATCCTGCTATATGGTCATATTGCGCTAATCACAGTGGTCTAATATCAGCTGCGAGCTCTGTGTGTGGATGCGCGCGCCTATTGACTTTTACGTGCTTTCATGGAGACATCAGTGCCACTTGGCGAGGGTTAAATCCAATTAGTGTGTTGGGCTCTTTTCTACTGTTCATAATACGGCAAATGTTATTACATGAAAGTTGAGGTTATCAGACAGCGAAGAAGACGAGGTTGGTCTTCAGCGTGGACTGGTAGGTAGATACTATCGTTTCGCAGGAATATTCTGCCTCCATCTTCAGCCCTGAATTGTATATTCTTATTCAGACAATAACACAGACTCACCGTCAGTGGAAATCACAAGTTCAATATCACAAATTTCAAACTGGAGGCCCTGATACAACGGTTATAAAACGAAAAGAGTTAAGGTATTCACCTCTATAACTGAAGGCAGCATGTTCCTCCGCAACGGCAGGATCAACCCATTAGCCCACACAATTTGTATTTCAATAACTGATATTTCAGAATTCTAAAGTGCTTAATCTCTGATTGACTGTCATGAAGGTGCCCACGTAAATAGCAGCTCAGAACGCGCTCTTCGCAATTTTAAAACCACGGGTTGGAAATAAAGTTCAAAGGGCACGACTTTCCCTCAGAATATATTTACTTCACTTGTAAGCCAGTAATCACGAAATGTCAGCCACGGTGGTCTAGCGGTTAGAACGCTGGCCTTGTAATCCTGGGGGTCTCGGGTTCGATTCCCGGCGGTGCCCGAATTTATAACTTGTGTTGGGCAAGGCCGTGGTCTAGGCAACACGGAGTTTTCCTCCGGGGGCTTCCCCGGTTTCTCCGTGGCATCCCAACAATTACTCCATTCACACACAGAAGAAGGCAATGGCAAACCACTTCTGGATCATCTGCCAAGAACGTATATGAACAGGTCCCAGTCCGAGAAAAGGATGGAAGGATCCTGTTCATATGGACCTGTCCTCAGACAGAACACTAAATAAAAAAATAATCACGAAATAAAGGTGATAACAGATCGAAAACACCAGATTTGTTACATTATGCGCACACCTCCTAAATTGGTATGACTGTATTTTACTATCTGTTCTATCTCTAATGCTACAATGTTTGCCTTACTAAATGCGTTGGTAAAAAAAACACTACCAGTAACAATAAATTATAAACTGTACATAAAGATACATACAGGTGCACTTTGTTTTACTTCTGGCTGGTATTTGGCGGCCAGAAGGAAGACAAAGTTGTTCCTGAGCTTAGGCAGGACGCCATGAAGATTTATGGGGAGTGGTGGTAAAGTTACACGTATTTTAACTTCGGGACCACATACACAATATTATAAATCTGCCGATTTAAAGAATTTAATATTTTATAAGCTGGGCTCTGGGATGTGGAACAACTACTAAATAATACTAAAAATTATGCCCGTTAAATTATTTCACTTTCTGCCCATTTTCTAAATGATAAAATGTAATTACTTTCTGGTCGTAGAAGAATGAAGCAGGCATATTTTCTCACGACCACTAACCAAAATGAGTAATAAATTCTTAAACAATGGGACATGCCATAAAAATCCAGCGAAAGAAGAATTTGCAAAGTCACCAACTCTTTCCATTACGACTTCATTAAAGATAAGCAGCTAACCTAGGAACACGGTGAGACACCCTGTACCGCCGAGCAATGAGAGGTTGAGAACTGACACCTGTAAAGTGACGTACCACACGAAAGAATAAAATTATTAACCAGAACTTGTTCATGACGGATACTTCCATGCCTACACACACAAAGATAAGAGTACACATTGTCTTAAACCACCCTCCCATCTATAATCGGGTCTGTAAAATGATCTCAAATGCGTGCTACATGCACAGTCCATCTCATTCTCCTTGGTTTAATCCCTTCAACAGCATTCGGTGATAATCATAAAAAATACATATAAATCACGAGAAACAATTTTAAAATTAAGACACGAAAGACAGCTTATCTTACCGAGAAATATAATGTAACAGAAGGTAACAGCTCCTCTTTCATTTAATATTCTAATTACCTAATTACGAGGTGCGATCGGAAAGTTTCAAGGCTGCGCGTATAAAAACCCGTACACTTATCTCAGGTATTAAATTCATCCATCACCCTCGAAGTAGTTCTCCTGGGAGTGAACACAACGATCCCAGAGCCGCTGCCAAGCCTGGAAGCATCCCTGGAAATCTTTCTTTGTCAGCCTGTCAAGCACCATCTGCGATTCTGCCTGAATCTCTTCTATCGTCTCAAATCTCCTTCCCTTTAGCTGAATTTTCATCTTTGGGAAGAGGAAGAAGTCACACGGCGAATAAGGAGGGTGCGGGATGACGGCCATGGTGTTTGAGGCCAAAAACTGGCGAACTTTGAGGGCGGTGTGCGCTGGCGCGTTGTCATTATGCGTCGCATGTGGAGTTCTTCCTTTAGAATCAGCTGACAGGTCCCATAGCCTTTCCCAACAATGTCGCACAAGTCGTTGATGGTACGACGTCGATCTTCGTGAATGGTCTGCCGAATCTTCGTAACATTTTCGGGCGTTGTGCTCGAAGATGGTCGTCCAGAACGCTCGTCATCGACAGAGGTTCGGCCATTTTTAAAACGTGAATGCCACACAAAAGTTTGTGCACGACCCATTGCCGACTCCCCAAATGCTTGCTTTAGCATTTCATAGGTTTCCGTAGCCGTTTTGGCGAGTCTTTGGCAAGAGATTCAGGCAGAATCGCAGATGGTGCTTGACAGGCTGACAAAGAAAGATTTCCAGGGATGCTTCCAGGCTTGGCAGCGGCGCTGGGATCGTTGTCTTCACTCCCAGGGGAACTACTTCGAGGGTGATGGATGAATTTAATACCTGAGATAAGTGTACGGGTTTTTATACGCGCAGTCTGGAAACTTTCCGATCGCAACTCGTATGTACGTTCACAACAGGAGAAGTGGACAAAGGTTCGATATTTCCTTGTTGGAGAAAATAATATACGACGAGGGTACCACATCCGGTGTTGCAATTACAACATAAAATCTAGTGTCTTGCAATCGGCAAGTTGTCTCCAGCAACTAGAGAAAGCCTAATTACTTTGGCACTTTGATGCAGGAAGCGAGAAAAGCACACCACTTGTCTTTTCACCGAGTCTTTACCACAATTTCAAGGAAGTAACTTAACTGTTGGCATTAATAACTTCAGTATTACAAGAAAAGATCTCACCGGCATACCACCAACTTGCATCCAGTCTTGCAAATGAATTGTTCTCCGCAATTAGCCCCAGCCTCGTGACGAGCTTTCTAAACGCACAAAGAACTGCCCTCCAGAGAAATTGCCTAATAACAGCTAGTGAGGATTTCATTGTCTTAAAAATTATGTAAACTGCACATTAAGTACATTCTGCTTCAAAAAGAAGAGGCAATTGCCACGAGTAAATATTCCAAGAACTGGTAACCTCTTCTATGAACTGGATCCAAACCTGACGATGTCTCTACAGAGAATTTGCACTGACGCATACAGACAGCTAACAATTTAACACAACTACATAAATAAATTGACTAAACACCGTATTTAATTTGTAGCAATTATCAATAAATCAATAATTAGATTACTTCTCCACACAGAAAAATGCGTTCGCCTAATACCAGGTTTTCACGGTTCATATCTGCAACATAACTGTATCTAGTGGTGCAAGATTCAGTCTTGTAACTATAATTCGCTCTTCAACATTTACAATTATACATGACTGATTTTATTCTCAAATTCCTATCAATTCTTCCTAATTCTGCAGCATTAGTAAAATCTACTACTCCTTGCAAGCCAAATCTTCATTAATATTAAGCCATTTTCTACTCAATAACTGCCCCCCCCCCCCGGCCACGATTCTGAACATTTTAATAATATACATACATCTTCATCCTCTCCACACACAGGGATTCTGCTTTCTCAAATCCTTTCCTCACCCTGCACATTTTACTGAGACGGTAATTTAAAACAAGCCGTGGCCACTTCATTAAAACTGAAGATGCATTTGCATTCTATACCTTGCATCGCTTAATATATAAATCAACACCAAATAAACCATCAGATACGGTATTTGAGTAGCTAAATTAATTAAAACTGCAAATATACCTAATAACATTTACATAGGATGATTCATTTAGAGCTGGAAAAACCTGGCCGCTTATTTCCAAATACTTTCTTTCCTAGTCACATCTGAAAATAATAAAAGTCTATACAGACAAAATATATGAAAAAGTCTCATTAAATAAGACACGATTTATTTTCTTAATAGTAAAAATTAATTTACTACGCTGTTAAATCTTCCGGAAGGTAACCACGGAGGAAAAGCGAGGCTGCTGCCATCTGAAATGAGATAAGCTCAACACGACAGATACACTCATACACTGTTAATTATTATACTTTTTCATAACAGAATGGACAAAACCACAATTTTTCGTGAATATCATAAGCAGACTGCTAAGTGCACTGTCACAATGCTACCCGGTTCGGGACTGCTAATAAATAAATATTGGTGGACTGAACCATGTATACGTTGTAAATAAAACTTCACGTGACTCAGGTGTCAGGGTTCGCCCAATAAAATGTACAAAGACGGCTTTATATGCTACGATTTCGGGAAGGATTTATGAGCAATAAAACAGCCGGTAAATATGTAGCCAAAGTTTCGAATTCTATGACAAGTGTCGTGATATACACATACCGTCACGGATGAACTCGCTACACGTCCAATAACTTTTAGGCTTCACAACCGATCAATGGAATTATTTCAAATAAATTTCAGTACTTTATGAGTGTTCTGAAGCTCAAATTCGCGGAGAAACAATGATCCAAGTTACGGCCAACAGATTAAAGACTTGTAGAAAAATCACATTAATTTATTCAGAACGAAGAAATGGGTTTTAAACCAAAACGAGTTTGAAGCAATCAAGAGAGAAAGACAATGATTTATGAAGATAACTGGCTTCTGGGATATTACGACGTGTGTCTGGCAGACGTTTACCGACGTTTCTGAGGTGCTGGCTGCTGCATCTGTAATCACGGCGATGAGTAAGCCAATCTTTGTTTTATCTTGAAAATGAAACAAAGTGAAACGTGTTCTAGTGAAAATAATACAAAGAAACGAACTACAAAGTTTTATAATTGTCAAAAAAGCCTGAATTCCTAACTGGCCTCAGCACATAAACTAAAAAGCGCAGAGGACACACGGCGGCATAATTTCATCCCACACGTTTTTCTCAAAATTTCAGTCGGAAAACTAACTTCTTCTTCGACCCAGCCTTCAGATGGACAACAGGACAGTCGCACAACCACCACACCGTAATGGTTTCCAAATGTTGAGGCTCTTCGTCAACATACGCATGTAATTAAAAAATTCCACCAGTACCACCACTGTTGCTAAACTGTAAGCAATTAACTAGACACGAACACGCCTTTCCTAGCTCTTACATCATCTTATTACTAATGTGTAATAAATTGCATTCAACTACACAGACCTGGTTCACATCGTTATGGCTCACGCTTCATTCATGATATCGCGTTAGGATTGAGTTAATCCACGTAGAATTGTTATTTGATTATTATGGCGAAGGATATGGAAGCTAACATATATAACATTAAAAAGCCTTGCACACAGAGTGCACGAGGTAAATTTATGGAATCAGATAATTTACGGGTAATCAAGATAGATTGATAATTCAAAAGCGAAAAAGATGCAAGGTTTCGTTCGATGTAAATGGAGGTGAAGAAAATTGCAAAATAAACCTTCTGGGAACAGACACCCTGGTCACAAAGTCGATAGCAAGCAACATTACTAAGAAGCATGTCATCCTTGACATACGAGTTTAGAACTAACCATAATGGAAGTATTACAACAGCATTTGTTCTACATAAATTTTCTAGGGACCTGTGGATAATCAGCGTGAAGGGCTATAATATGGCTTTACCTGCTGCATACAATGAACACAATTCAAGCAGAAAATTTCTGCATCATGTTCCACGATAATCGGTGCAATGACATCCCTTTATACCGGATAATGAGTTTGGATTTTGCACACACCTTAGACAATTTCTTGGAACTGCCAGTCCCTTTGAAGCTGAAGCTAATCTAAATATTTAAGAATTCAGTCCGTACCGCAAAGAAAACAATGCTTCTTTAATTACTGCTGTTTAAGGATGTGACCTAAAGTTCCATTTCCGGATAAACACGCGGTATAATAATAATAATTTTCATTTTCTCTCAAGCTGATTGAGAGTTGCGCAATCCTTTTCAAAAAACGAGAGTTTCATTTTGCGCGCGAGTGGAGGCGCCTGGGGGTGGCGGATGCAGGCTCGTGTCTCTGCAAGTGCTCTATTCATCATGCCTGCTGCAAAGCTTAAACTTCACACTGCAGAAAACCTTTCTACATTTCTCAAAGCCACTATCTTTGTTGATCTAACAAAGCAGAGAACATCGTGCTAATGCATGAATCTTCCTACGACTTAGCATTCACTTCCGGATACTTAACAGCGCGTGCTAGTACGTCTACGTACAACGCAAGTACTATAGAGCATGAGACCAAGAATTGGAACCCAAATTGCTTAGCTACGAGGTGCGATCGGAAAGTTTCCAGACTGCGCGTATAAAAACCCGTAAACTTATCTCAGGTATTAAATTCATCCATCACCCTCGAAGTAGTTCCCCTGGGAGTGAACACAACGATCCCAGCGCCGCTGCCAAGCCTGGAAATCTTTCTTTGTCAGCCTGTCAAGCACCATCTGCGATTCTGCCTGAATCTCTTCTATCGTCTCAAATCTCCTTCCCTTTAGCTGAATTTTCATCTTTGGGAAGAGGAAGAAGTCTCACGGAGCTTAGAAAGGAAGTTGGGGTCGGTTCTTGCAAGATCTTTGAGCTCCTGACAAACGAGAAGTCAAGTCGATTCTGCTTCTGGTCCTCAGAGAGGAGCCTTGGCACAAACATGGCCGCGATGCGTCGTATAGGGCACACTGAGCATAACTAAACAGCCCTTTCCTTCAATTCCTGTTTAACCTCCTTCCACATTCGAGACAACAACCACACTTCACGTATCACCCACTTGCAGAGACCTGACCATGCGTCCATTGGTTCTAGGTTGGATATTTAATAAATTTATCTCTGCGTGGAAGACAGAACATTTAACTATCACTTAAGCTGTCATTTCTTCGATCGTGAAATCAATAAAATATAACGAAACCTATTCACAACATAACGAAGTTAAACAGGAAGGTTTATGACAACAGTACATTATTATGATAACAAATTCACCGGGAATTATCCACCTTACTACATTTTATTAAATCCGACGTTTCGGAGACTGGAATCAGTATGTCTTAAGGCCAAACGTACTCTGCTGTTCCCTGTCAGTAGTGCCTGTCACTGTCTCCGAGACACAAAAATGTATAAGTCAAACCAAATAGGTTTTATGTGAGAACGGAGGCACATTCAAACCTCCGAAACGTTGTTTTTAATAGAAGACGGACGATTTATTGATGTCCAAGAAAACCGCCACTTCAAATCTCAAGATGTACAAGAAGTCTGTTAGTACAAGTAAATGTTATGACAAATGCTACACAAAGAACAGAAGTCTCGTATGCATACTAGAGGCGTGGCCGAACCAGTATAAATATTAGTTTATCATAGCATCTGTTCGAATTCTGGAGATTCTGCAGTAACCGAAGTTCTAGTTGTCATGTAACTATGGTGAGCCTTGGAGCCATTATTTATGATGCCTACACTGAGAAACAAGACTGAATAAAAAAAAACGAAGTGAAGACAGAACATGAGCTAGGATAAAATTCGGGTGTGACAAATATTATAACAGACAATGAACGAGAAATCCGAAAGTCATACACGAAGGCCACATACGACTTGAGATTAGAAAAGGAGCGTTTATAATTAGCTTCACTACCTAATATCGACCCTAAGTATTGGTTCGGTCTGCTGCAGATTCAAATGTATGTAAGAAAAAACAATAAAAATCCTTTCATAAGTCAGAGAGAATACACAAAACTGAAACAAAAGACGAGTCCATTTACAGTGACGTCACCTCGACTCAAGAGTAGCACAAAAGCTGTATATTTTTCAAAGATTTACTTTACAACACATGAGAACGCTATATTAAACTGTGCAGTGTTCCCCACCCCACAAGTCTACACGGCAGTCAAGGCATTATTGATAGCAAGGAAATTAAAAAGTACAAAGAAGGGCAAGCTCTAATGATTTATTGTCCTTGAAACTTTTGATAGAAATCAGATAATTGGTTCAAACGTTACACACGCAAAAAGATGCGACCTTGGGCTTGCATTTCCTGATATACCCACGAAAGCAGGCACAAACACCACACACTGCTTTCACACAATAGGGCCTGTCGCATTTACCTCTTCAATGTCTACTAACGTTGTACGCTAATAAATGGAGTGACGATGATAGTCGCTCACCTAATCAAGAAATGCTCCTCTTTCACGGGTCAAGAAAGTTCATTATGGCGTTCGCAAGAATGCCAGGTACACTAATTACTACTGTCAAATACACGTATAATTAGGGGACTTAGATATTAATTGCCTCTTACTAATCGATGTAAGCTTCATTACCATGCGACTTCACATCCAAATAACGGTTTAATTCGTAGTACGAAATGCAGAACAAAGGGTGAAATACGACGACAGAGAACACTTCTGACAGAAGTTGGTGCTCACTTTCTGAATGGTCTATATCAGCGACTGTCAACCTATGGTACGCGTACCACTGGTGGCACGCGAATAAGCAAGGAAATCAAAAGACAATATCAACATAAACAAGTTTTCCCTGAATGCATTTGGTTAGTGGTACATTTAATTTGTCAAATTAGAATTAGTGGTACGCCAGCGAAAAAGTTTGATAACCCCTGGTGTATATCATTCCATTTACCTTATTTTATCGCTCGGTAAAAAATGGGATGGTAGACAAAGCGTTATTAAATTACCACTATATTCCTGGCCATATATCTGTGGATGATACATGGACACCCTGTTACAAACAAATCCTCAGGGCAAAGGTTTTCAAAATATGGTCACTAAACAACCTACACAAGGAGAAGACGTGAAGAATTTTTTTCAGAAATAAGATTAAAAGCGTAAATAAGTGAATAAATAAGTTGACAGCCCGTCTTGAGCTTGCAACTCTGTCCTCCAAAAAGCACGCCGTTGTGTTACATCGTTACAGGACAGTGGCTGCTGGATGGACAGAAGCGTGACACAGAGTATCACAACAGGACATGACGTCGCATAACAATGAGGGGTGGGAAATTTCACAAACACTCAGGTCCTCTAATGAATCCAGCAAGGAGACGCTTTCTTCGCAAGCGAA
Organism: Zootermopsis nevadensis; assembly: GCF_977971745.1. Taxonomy (NCBI): domain Eukaryota; kingdom Metazoa; phylum Arthropoda; class Insecta; order Blattodea; family Termopsidae; genus Zootermopsis; species Zootermopsis nevadensis. The sequence goes on from NW_028259143.1 coordinate 5,795,735, forward strand.
AGCGTGTCTGACATGATGACAGTGTTTCCATCTGCGTTGCCATGGCTACAAAGATGGGAGCAAGATAAGCTAGAGATTCGGTTAGTTAACTATCAGGCATATCTGTTAACGCAACTGGAACTTCAAATACAATACAACGAATAAGTTATCAATTTATGTTTGCGTCGTTTGAACTGACTAAGTTGTCCTCTGCAAAGTTTGATCTGTATTAACAGCGATGGCGTTTATAAACATTCCATGTAATTTATAACACAGACACGCTTCAGTTCTGTTGGACAACCATTAGCGCCTCTCATAACATTTAAGTCAATTATGAAATATTTATATTGTAGGCAGTTGATTATATTCACGTTTCATTTGAATTGCGGGAAAATATCATCGAAAATGGATGCATTCTGGTTTTGTTACGTCGTGTACTCTGGAAGAAGTTTATCGACGTTTATCATCCATCCCCATCAGGGCGATATACGTACTGATGAAGAAGGCAGCAAGTACATATGAAACGTCGGTTAACTTCTACCAGACTGCACAGAGCAACATCCCAGAGGGCAGCCATCTTCATACTCGCCGTGGTCAGAACCTGAGGTCTCATTAGTAGTAGTAGTAGTTCATTTACATTTGTAAAACGTCCGGACTGATAATTCAGATCTCCTTGATGCATCAAGAACTAATCAAATATAGAAAACGTAAAGATGCTACAAATACGAAATTCTAGTAACACACCTACGTTTAAATAAGGTGGAGAATTTCTTAAATCGCTAAGCAAGTATTAGCTTCCAAAGAATTATAGTTCATTGGAATTGAGTATATTGTATATTTTAATCACTAATTTTAATAACGATACCTAACTACAGAGACTTTGTAAGTAACATACCATAAATAAATACTGATTAAATGTTTAATATTCAAGCAAGAAATGTTAATATAAGGCTGATACATCGACGTTAAAACTGGTAAATTAAACAGTCAACGACGATGAATATTTTCAAATAATCGTAAAAAAATATTATAACTTCGTAATTAATTTTCAGTACATAATCCTGTCCCCTGATAATGACATGCGACGCATGTCAAAACGACTAGTAAGTCATGGGATCGGATACAGCACATGACAAAATCGATTCAGACATTAACAACGCCACGGAATTATTCAAAGTCCTAAAAAGCGACCACACACAAAATATATCTAGAGTCGAATGTCGCATTTTTTTTTCCATACGTAGTACACACCCCCACTCATTCTCCTTAAAAGTACTTGGTGAAGAGTGCAAATTATGAAGATCCTCATTATGAAATTTATTGCAGCCTCCCGTTTTAATAGTCACACCTTTTAAAAGCAGACGAGCGGAAGGAAGAGTCTGAAATGAATGGCAGAAGGAATTCCAGGAATTTAATCTTTCTCTTCATTTCTTCGTGAATGTAATTTTGATTTGTAGCTACTGTCCGCATTTATCTGAACTTTCCACACATTTTAGCGATTCACTAAATATTTCCGATCGAGCAATACAACGTTTCAGTTGTAAGTTAAACAGATTACCATTTTGACGTCTTACCATCTCCACAGCTTGCTACGGTATGACCCCATGATAAGTAATTAACTATCAAAAAACGAATTAATTAATGAGTCTAATGTGAGTGTTGTTTTCCTCGTGCTAAACCTACGGTAAAACTGAAGGATATATTTTATGAAATGCATTTATCTCACAGCTAAGTACGGTACTTCGCAACTGTTAAATATGGAAACATAACAAAACGAACACTAAGCTAATCTACTTGCACGCCACGGTAGCATTATAACTCATGCAATTATTTTTAGTGTGACGTCAATTCTTCCACACGGATTATATGGATAACACAGCATTAAATATCAAAACTGTTTAATTCGTCACAACCTCAGAGAATGAAAATGCCAACTTAGTCACTTTAAATTACGCCTTGAAATTCTAACACGAATTTTGGTTATGTTTTCTAACACTTCATACATAACTAACAGAGAAATTTCCAGAACTTTCAAAATCGATGCAAGAATTTAACGTCTATTTAAGGGGTTGGCAAACCTCCAAATAAGAAACGCGATCCCTTACTCTGACGGAAGAATAACATAACCTTAACAAGTGTTTCAAAAGAATGGCCCTGGAAAGTATTTGGACATCGAAGAAATAAAGTAATAAGTTGTCCACACAATCTGTACAATAAATGAAGGCGTACCTGTTGGTCGGTTTCTTCGGGTTGCGTCGCTGAATGGTAATTAGGGTAGACACTTACGCCAGTCCCATAAGTGAGTAGCCACGTCCACACGGTGAAACAACCCAGAAGACCTTATCAACATCTTCACCACAAAAGCTACCTCATTCTTGAGTCACTAGTAATGTAACAATAGTGAAACACAGGCAGTTATGATGGACAAGATAAGGAGATATGAACCATATAGAATTTAAAGGTAGAATATAAAAGTTTCTGTCAGCAGACAGCTTACAGAACGTACTTATTATTATTATTATTATTATTAAGTGTTCTGTCTTACGACAGGTCCATTGCTCTGCCCAAACAGAGCTCTCCAGTTGTCCCTATTCTCGGCTTCTCGCTTTAATTCCTGGAACTTCATCTTCTTTCCTTGTTTAAGGTCGTCGGTTAGTTGTATCAGTCTTCTTCCTAGTCCTCTCTTTCCTTCAACCTGGCCTTCGATGATATCACTCAGTAATCCATTCCTTCTCATAATATGTCCCAGCCAGTTAGCTTTCCTTCGTGTAATCGCCTGCAGAATGTTTCTTTGCTCGTTGACTCTCCTCAATACTTCTTCGTTGGTCACTCGATCCGTCCACCTGATCTTCTCTATTCTTCTCCAACACCACATTTCAAAACTCTCCAGGTATTTCTGTTCCTTCTTCCTGAGTGTCCAAGTCTCTGCTCCATACAGCGCGACACTCCATACGTAACACTTCACTAGTTTCTTCTTCATCTCCAAGCCCAACTTGCTAGTGAGAAGTATCCTCTTCTTGACGAAAGCTGCCTTGGCCATGGCTATCCTTGCCTTTACCTCCTTGGTGCATAGAGCGTCCGTCGTGATTATGCTGCCCAAGTACTTGAAATGCTCCACATTCTCCAGAACGTACTTACGGTAGTGGAAAGATAATTATTGGTACCATAAACATGAATAGGGCTACAAACAATTCCACCTTCATTCGCAAACTGACATACATTTCTCTCAACAAAAATCCAATAAACATATTTCTGCAGTTTATCACAGATCAGTTTAAGGTTTCATTTGTATTTTCGTAAGCGACGCAAAGTTTTAAAAAAATGTTGCAACAACACGCAGTAAAACGATGTCGCTTGTATGTTATCTAGCGGCTTGATGCATTAGATAGGTAATTAAAAGGGAGTTACGGCAATAAATAAAGCTTGCATTAATCGCAGAAGCATGGGTCTGTGACTAAAGAAGCGAGTGGGATGGATGGCTAAGTCTAGCGTGACTGCAGTATAGAGTAACGATCGCTTGAAATGCGAACCACCGTCGCGTGAAAAAAAAGTCCCAAGGCCATTTTGTAGAACAGGAGTGAACGGAAGCAATATGAGAACCAGAGCGCATGTTGCATGTATTAATGAATGGAATGACGTCACACACAGAGCGAGTCTGTCTGTCTGTCTGTCTTCTCTCCTCCCTCCCCCCTCCCAAAAGAACTAGAATCTTTCAAATGTTTAAATATTATAAGAAAAGCCACTTCTCAGAACACCTAAAAAGAGCATTTCGGTTCCTATGAAACCGTAATTACCTCCGTTTCATTTCATTAGCGTTTTCGACGTTCGATAGAAATAAAAGATGTTTTTTTTGTGAAAAGATTTTCACCGTCTGTGCTTTCGTGTGGAAGAAAGTGCTCATAAATGCCTCTCGATACTGAAGGGGACTTATCGTTGCCCTTATATCTGCGCTAAAGGTCACGGAACCTAGGCAACTCCGAATATTTTAAGCTACACTAAAGTAACCCAGCGGTAATCTGTATCAATTCGGACTGCAGTCGAACCTTCAGTCCGCAGCATATAAATGTCTCCATAGAAACAGATTACAGAAATAAGGATTTTTAGACGTGACCTCAACGAAGTTGCAAAAACGTGACTATTAGCACGGTGGTCTAGCGGTTAGAACGCTGGCCTTGTAATCCTGGGGTCTAGGGTTCGATTCCCCGCGGTGCCCGAATTTATAACTTGTGTTGGGCAAGGCCGTGGTCTAGGCAACACGGAGTTTTCCTCCGTGCCATCCCAACAATTACTCCATTCACACACAGAAGAAGGCAATGGCAAACCACTTCTGAATCATCTGCCAAGAACTTATATGAACAGGTCCCAGTCCGAGAAAAGGATGGAATGATCCTGTTCATATGGACCTGTCGTCAGACAGAACACTAAATAAAATAAAAAAAATATGTATGAGTCAGTCCGGAAATAAGAAAAGGAAAACCCGGGAATGGATTCTCATTAAATTTAATACTGGGAAGTTCAATTTAAATTTCCACTTCCGGTCAAAATCTGATAAAAATAATATGCACTACGGCTACATCTATCTCAAGGGAGAAGAAGTAACGAGGGACTGGAGAAAACTGCGTATGAGGAGCGACACAATTGACATTACTCACAAACAATATAAGAGTCAACAAATCGCGGAAGTATAAGACGAACGTAGCATCACGAAAGCATGTGTGAGATCAGAAACGCGTACATAATTTTGGTAGGGTACTCTGAAATGGCGTGACCATTCTGAAGGTAGGAGAAAAATATCGTATTTCCTCGATTTTAAGACGCCATGGACTGTAAGGAGCACAGTTGATTTAGTAATAGGGTTTAGGGAAAGCAATGCCATATCGATTTTTAGACGTTATCAAATATATAACGCTCCCCGATTTCAGAAATTTTAAAATATGAAAAAGTGAGGCTTAAAATCGAGTAAATGCGGCATAAAAATGGATCTTGCATAATCCGGTGGGATGCTACGGACTGCATACATCAGGCTGATAATAGGGTGCAGTGGCTTACTCCTGTGAATAAGGTAATAAATATCCCGATATCTTGACCAGCTTCTGAAGAGCAACTCTGCTTCATGGAATTTGGCAATTCGTTTCTATATAGAGAGCAACAATTTCAATGCCTTCCGTAAAGCATGCACATAATAAAATTACTTTACTGCCTAATTAACTAAGTGAGTTCCAGAAAATAACGAGAAAGTACGAAAATAATGGAGACTTTCATTAATATGTTATTTAAAATCGGAGATCAATGGGTTACGAAGAGAAACTCCAACAGGTTAGCAGATTAAAACCAACACGAATGATACAATTTTCCAAAAAGTAAATAATGACATATCAAATCTAAAACTTCTTGACGATGGTGAAGAGTCAATTGAATAAAAATTTACTTGGATATTATCCATCGTCTAGTAAATATAAAACGTAAAACGACGTTTCGGAGCTGAGACTCTATCTCTAATCCCTATCTCCGGTCCGGAGATAGGGATTAGCTCTATCTAGTGGGCCCAACTGTGTAGGAACCTGAAGACGGAGATAGAGTCCCATCTCCGAAACGTCGTTTTACGTTTTATATTTACTAGACGATGGATAATATCCAAGAAAATTTTTATTCGACGGAGATAGGGATTAGCTCTATCTAGTGGGCCCAACTGTGTAGGAACCTGAAGACGGAGATAGAGTCCCATCTCCGAAACGTCGTTTTACGTTTTTTTATTTTTTACTAGACGATAGATAATATCCAAGGAAATTTTTATTCAATTAAATAATGACAAATCACTTTTATCTAATTTAATCGAGAGGGACATTTGTATTAGTTTCGTCTTTTCGCGACGTCTAAGCAGTGATTGCTAGACGCCGTTGATATTGGTTTTCATGATATGCTCATACTGCAGTTTCATCACACACAAGTCTTTGCTAGACCAAATATCAAAGGATAAACCAGTAGCCACGGCCCAAAACACAGACGAGTTGGTTTACTTTCGAAGGCGAGTGTTTATTTGCCGAGCTCGTGTCCAGTCCTCATCCCATTCCAGCTTGAATTGTGAGGTCAGAGTGGGATAGAATGGGATGTGTATCATTTCTTAACTTGCGGCTGTAAGAAGCGTTCGACTTCTGAAGGTGGTTCCCGCAGAAGCCGCTTGCCTGCCTAACTGCAGATTGGAAACGACGCTGGCATACTCAATGCGTTATTTGTGGTGTCGTGAAATAAAGCAGAGAGGACGCTGATTTTGACTCCGCTAGCGGTTCTTACAACCCCCCAGTACCACCACCACCACCACCCCTACCGTTAAACTGCGGCCACTAGTCATATGGGAATCAGGAACAAACAGCACAGCCGAGAAAACGGTTGACATTTCATACACTGCAAATGGCCCTCCGTAGTCCACAGTTAAGACATGTAGCCACATTAGTCATCTGTTCTGAAAACTTAAATCTGTATAAATTTTAACTTCCACTCACGTCTAAATGTAAAACGTCCGATATATTCAAGTTTAATTGACGATGGTAAACCTATATCCATCAATTTCCCATACATATTCATATGCAATAAAGTTCATACTTTTATATTTTATGATCTGAACGCGAGGAATTACGACAACATGTACACACATCCTTATCTTTATGCTATCAGGTTAATTCCGAGCGCCTAAATTATCGTCAACGTTGAAATTTCATAACTCAGGGAAAAAAGTGCCAGGCGATATTTATGTTTTCCGTTGCCTAAATAGCTCTTCAGCGCGAGGGGAAAAAAAACCCAGTTTCGTTGAATTAAGTGTTAAAGATTAGAAAAATGTTTCACAAATGTTTCGCGGTAACTTAATAATCTCGTACACGTTTTCCTTTTGCTATCAGAAGAAGATTTAAGGCAATGTAATCCCGTTGTAACACATTAAAAAGTTTCATACAAAAAAGTGTCACGCCCTGTTAATACTACTGTCCTCAAATGAAAGTTAAAAGGGGTTATGTGTGTGGATCACTAGAGCTGGCATGGGAATGATTCATGGAAGTCGCTCCAAAGCCCTGTGTTGCAGATTTATACACCAGTTTAAAGTATTTGCAACGCACCCAGGGAGTATTTAGGTTCATATAAAGGGTTGAGAAGATTAAATGGAATCACCGCTTAGTGAACGAAAAGTTTGGTGAATGAGAAACTCAGGAGGGGAGGGACACCTTCTATGACAGGGCTACTCAAATTTATCATGCAAAAATTCTATCTACCCGTACAAGCTTTTATCTCGATAATAAGATCATACAATACTTTTATTTCTGATTGAAAGCAAATGTTATAAACGAGCTCTTGATCACAAAAACAAAACCAGTATTCAAGCTACAATAAGCAGCAACGGTGATGTGTTCACAGCGTGTGCAGAATCTGTTATTTACACACGAACAAACACAAAGAAAATATTATCACCAACAAACGTGAATGGATCGAATACTTATTTTCACCGTATACAACAGTGCTCTGACAATAGGAACAAAAACATACATAACGCAAAACTTTGATAACAATTACGCTGTAGATCTCAAATTTAAATAAATGTAAAACAGATATCAATACATTTCGAAAGTTGTGTGAACTATGTCAGAAATCGTGATGCACAAAGTACTTATTACACGCGTAATTATACGATGTATAAACCTATATCAAATCTCATAAAGTTCATATTTAAAGCTCAATACAAATTAATTGTGATACAATATTGTTCAGAATTTCAGCCAGTAAAAGTTTCCCAGTACCACAAAATTACCATGATCACAAAGTATATATACTTCTTCGATTATCCAGAAGAAATATTCCACACCTGTATCTCATAACGCTATACTAAGCAAGTCTCTTGTCACCACGAATTTAGTGAATGCAAAAGAACAGGGCTGCCCCCCACATATGAAGCTAAAATGCGAACAGTCCATACTTAATAAGCAATTTTGGACAACTGACAAAAGGCTGGTCCTGGAAAATAAGTGCATTTAAGAAATATCAGACAGATTCATTGAATTGGGACCAGCGCCAGGTTTCTGTGAATAAGATATTGTACCTTAGGGTCCCATAAACGATTGGAAATTTTTTGTTCAGTTGGCTGAATATCATTTTCTCTCAAGAAGGACTCCGGTCCATGGAGCTGATTGATTAGTCCTCTCATTATGGTCAGCGGACAATGTTAAACATCAAACGGCGTCGACGGAAATCGATAACGCACATAATACATCCAAGTGTAAACGTCACACAGCCGAACTATCGCCTACAGTCACGATTATTAATCACTGTAGACACACAGGCAGATAGCCATCAACAGCCTACAGTGCAATAACATCGACGGAACGCAGTCGAGATTCAACAGTGACATAGCGCGTTAACGAACACCACAGTATTGAAGTGCAACTCGTAATTCCACGGAACATAATTCACATGTAGAAGCTAAAATCTGTAACTCACTACTGCCTACTGTTTGTCTTTTTTAAACTAAACGTTGGTCTCTTGCAAACACCGTTATGGATCTTCTGATCCACAAAAGACAGGGAATTCTTGATCATCTGAGCGACTATTAGCTTCTCAATAAGGACTTTAAAACCCATTACACCACTCGTTCTTGTATTACAGGCATACCTCGTTTTATTGCGCTTCGCAGATATTGCTATTTTTATAAATTGAAGGTTTGCGGCAACCCTGCGTCGAACAAGTCTATCAGCGCCATTTTTCCAACAGCATGTGCTCACTTCGTGTCTCTGTGTCATATTTTGGCAATTCTCGTATTGTTTTTTAGACATAATGCTAATGCAGTATAGTGTAAACATAACTTTTATATGCACTGGGAAAATAAAAAATTCGTGTGACTCGCTTTATTGCGGTGGTCTGGAACCGAACCCGCAATATATAACACCTGCACAGCTTTTGTGCAACTGTCATGAGCAGCGGCCTAGTAGGTAGTCTAGCACGGGGGTGAACCTGCTTCTTATTTCATTTTTGCATCGTAGTACGTGTCGCTGAGTTGTGTTTTAAATGGTACGTTTTATACATATATAGACAGGGGGCGCTTTTATTTGTACGTATACACACAAACGAAAACGTCTCTCCACAACCTCATTCCCTTTCGTACGCCACCAGGAAATTGGTAAATTAATATTTGGTAACTGCGATGCTCTACATCAGCCCATAGTAGTAGCTATGGACTTACAATTTTTGCAAACGTCATTTTACATCTCTATACAGACTAAAATATTTAATAGCGCAGTGGTGTGTTTACTTTCTTCTAATCTCTGTATTTTTTAGTCTTGTGAGCCCGCTCTTCTGAACAAATCTCCATTCCTTTACACTGCCGGGCATCCAATGGTTGTACAGTATTCAGACTCACAGTGTGATGCTCCGTCCTTTTTAATCTTCTTACGTTCCACACTCCATATTCAACCAAGCTACGGTATTCATGTTTTTCTAATATAATAAAATATATTTTCCATTTATAAATTACTTGTTTACAAAAGAAAATACACGTTTTCTGTCAAGACTTTTACCGCATAACGCCAAGACTCTTCTCTTCAAAGCTGCACTGAATGCCACGTGGCGAATGGACCAGACAATCAGTTTCAGTCTGCACAACTTCAGATTGGTTAGAAACTGGGATGCATCATATTCTGTATTTCTGTTTAACATAAAAAGTAGTATAATCGGGTTACTGCATTTTCTTTGATGTTTACTTTCTGTTTTGAATCTGCCGAGAGAAATAACAGAATAGTTACTAGCGTAAAAGGCATACGATTGATGCAAGTCATTAAAAATTAATCAGCGAGACACTAAAAAGTCTCCAGCGGAAATTAAGTTTGCCTGAACAAAAGAGTGTACTTTGCATTATTATCCCAACTATTCACCACTTTATGGGGTATGTACTTCTATGTACCCGAGACAGACCTTGTCCCTAAGGTACATAGGGCAGCAGCTATTTCCGGGATACATTTTGTTTTTAATATATATTACATGTATTATATTATTATTATTATTATTATTATTATTATTATTATTGAATGTTGCTCTATTCTTGTTCTAAGATAACTTTGAATTTCACGTAATTACAATGCCCAGTAATATCTGTACAAAGAATATAAAAATTCAGCATAGTACACCTACATTAAACTTAGAAATTCCAGTTTGATTTTGAATTTCTTTGGCTCAGTTTATGAGATCTTTTACTTAGGTACTTAGATGAACGTTTAACTGCAATATTTTTAGATCAGATAATATAAGTGTTTCAGTTCCAGGACACGATGTTTCAGAGACAAATCCGCCAAAGCCAACTGGCACTGACGCTAATGGCATCCACAGTCCTGATGAGCATAACTACGGCACATATCACATTTAATCAACAACTTCTGCATCGTTATGGCCTCTAATTGAATGCATTTTGTTTGTCATAATGACAACGTGTTTCGTCTGCCAACCATTATTTGTGTTCTAAACTTCACTGCAGTAAGAAGGAATTATGCTTCCTATGGCGACTAGTACAGCAAACTGTATTTCACAGTATAAGTCAATTATTTATTTTATTGCAAATATGTTATGCCGTAATACAAACATGACGGTTACCCTTGTGATGGAAGATCAAGGCGTACCAGGCCAACAATTTGCGGTCTAAAACCCAAAATAAAAGCCTTTGGAAAATACTGGAGTCACCTCAATCTAATTTAAATCACAATGACCTGTTCTTCAAATGTTCATTTTAATATCAACCCTCCTATACTCTTATCGATGTTACGTTCTTGCGCCTGACTTTCGTAATTAATTACAATCTTCTTAATTAAACTATTCCTGCAATATAATATAAACCACGAAGTTTATTAATTTGTGATTATCTTAATCATCTCTTCATCTACAAATTTTACTCAGTATTTTGTATTTAAATTCGGTCCTTGTAAGCCCCTCTTCTAGCGAAAGAGAACGTTTTATTGAGAAGTTTCTATTCGCTTATTTACGTATACAACCCCATCTTCCACCTTCTTTCCGCCTTTCTTAATGTGTTTATCCTCCATTCATAGAATAAGTTTCAAAGACTGGCTATCTAAACTATATGTTACTCAAATAAGAACGGAGGAGTTTAAAATGTTTTATTACACCTGTTGTGTTTGTTACAAAATACTATGTATGTTTTAATGGTCAATAAAAGTGAGATGAAATACACGTTTCTTTAATTAAAGGTATTTATAATGGTACGTATAAACACACATATCACACGGATTGCACAGCTTATATTTCACCCCATAACTGCTTTCTCATGTCTGATTTTACAGTAAATTATGAGCGAAGTTTTCTACCAATTCTACCAACTCCCTACCAGTCTCTTCTGTAACTTACTAATTTTCATCGTGCATCTGAAGAAAAACATGCTACAATGTTGAACAAATTTCTTCAAAGAAAGAAAACGTACATTTTACGTAAGTCAGCAGTCGGAAATATTAATTAGCATTACAATTCAAGACAAACATATTGATAATTAAAATAACCAGATAATTAAATAATTTTAATTTAATCCACATCTTTTGATGTTCTCGATTTTGAAGATGTTAAATAACCCAATTAACTTTAAGTTTCACATCACAACATGAACATATCATTAACACAACTATTACAACTTTCAACTCGTTTCATTTCTGCTGCGAAGTAAATTGTAATTATGAAAACTGTTTATTATATAACGTTTTAAAGGTGGCGGTAATGCCACACAGTCACAACTAACCGCATTTAAGCGGTATGACCTTTATCCAGTATAACTGAACAGCCAGGAACTACCATGAGGAACCAACCCCTGCACCTTATCACGCAAAACTCTGAACTCAAAACCGCAGTTAGATATATGACTCTGAACAAATAAAATCCAGCTTCATGTTCCAGTGCCACACTGTACAGCCTACATACGCCCACGGGTATAAAACTTCACGGCACCGGACGATTATATTTATAAAACCGGAGTGTCAGTAATAATGAAGACTAATGCCAATTTCCCAGTGGCAGCAGGACGGTACAGATCGACACGATTTCTGGGAAAAGTACCAATTAACAGCGCCACGTAAAGAGGGAAAAGAAAGCATTACAGATTACGTAAAATAAAAATTTGCCTTTCATCTTTTAAAAATGAACAAAGAATTGCTTACCTTACTTTTAATTATTGTCTTAATTGAAGAAAATATCCATCATTTAATCAAACCAGGACGTGGGTTTAGCCTTCAGAACGTAAGGATTCTATTACCTATTGACGGCTCAAATATAAAAAAAAATTCATAGTCATGTAACTCGAGGCATTTCCAGGAGGCACGTTAGGAAAATCTTTTCAAGAAGTTCACTGAAGTCCATCTCCACAATTTGTACTAAAGCTATCCCGGTGAGTACAAAGCGGCCGGAGAGTGAGGCTCTACCTTCCTGTCCCCGAAAACATTTTCTACTCGCACGAGTAAAAGTAAAGTAAAGTTTGTCCCACTATACGCCATGTAGGCGTTTGGGGGGAGTGGAGGTATAGCTCCTCTCTTCCTTGACCTCGGCACTAGATGGGGGTGAGTGGTCAGCATCACGCCCCGGCCGGCTTTACCCCCGGGAAAGGACCCCGGTACCCATTGTAGAGGAGGCTGGGTGGGCCCCAGAGTCGGTCTGGACGCAGAGGCTAGAGGAAAAATCCTCTGCCCCCGTCGGGGATCGAACCCCGGTCGTCCAGCCCGTAGCTAGTCACTATACTGACTGAGCTGTAGTTTTGCAATTTACTACAACAGAAAGAGACTGTAATATTCTTATATTTGGAGTATGAGTGAATCTGTTTCCCAGCATTACCTGCTATGTTAATTTTTTTAATTACCAGCAGTAAATCATAAACAACGAAACAAAAACAACAATTACTGAGAAAATTAAGCCGTTTTCTTGGCAGTTCATTGTGAAAATCTGAATTTCATTTGCCCCCAAAGAACAGGATGTACGAAACATTAACAATCTCAGAAAGGAAGATTACGTGCATATGAACAAAAAGACGATGTTAAACAAAGGAATGGACCGGCCGACTTAAGAAGCCTATACTGATCTTCGGTTTCATGAAGTATGTTCTATCAATTAAAATTTAACATAGATTAAATTTTGAAAACAGCATAGACGTAAAATTATTTCGCATAACAGTTTTAGAGTTTATTTCATGTTATCTATGAGTCATTTCCTTACAGCTCTTCATGTTATTTTTTGTTTTCATAATTTATATGAACTTAGACCCGACATCCACGTAAAGTATCAAAAGGACAGCCGCCATGCGGACAAGCACTATAGTCCCACTCTTCAATCGCTTTATGCTTTGCACTCAAAGAACGCACAGAATAAATTAGTAACAGCAAATGAGGTTGAGGTTATGAGGCTGAATTCATGTCGTCGCCCGCAGTCTGACCTGGAGTTAACTTTAAAATATCTCCGACACATACATAAATTCCCTCTCATTCACATAAATTTTCCAGTCACATAAAACCTAAGGTAGATATATAATATATCCAGCTTTAAACATGTATATGGAACGTGTGTTGTGACATAAAAATTACAGAGTGTAGGACTTGCGAATGACGCGAACACCCAACCAAACCTGCGACTAACACGACATCTTTAAATGTATAAACGAAGCCATTACTAGAAACAGAGATTTATTACTGTTACTCGCAGGTACGTAAAGCAACTGCCAATATAAAGCAGGTAAAGTCAATAATCTATATTTCCAAAGCCGATTAGTTAAAAACACAGCGGAACTGGCAACGCCCGTTTACTCTTCAAATCTCACGAATTCAAAACTGGAATTTTAAAATGTAAATAAACTTACAACAGTCGGTAAAAAAAGTTCCACTCTAATTTTAATATATTTTGAAACGTGTGACTCATTTCGAAGTAATGTCAAATACTACGCAAGGTTTAATATTTATAAACAAAGAATTAACTACGTAAGATCGTGGCAAAATTTTAGAAGCTGAAGGTGCAGGTAAAGGCAAAGAGATCCCGTTACGCACCATGTAGGCGCACAGGGGAGGAGGTGTATAGCTTCTACTCAATTCAGACCTCGGCACCTATTTAAAAACTCACTGTCATCAACTCTATACTACGCCTTGAATAAGGAGCTACTTTGCGCTCTGCACAGTATTCTTTGAAACATTAATTTATAGAAATTACTGTCATATAGGTTGTGAAGTGTACACAGATTCCATGCTTTGTGTTGGTCTATGTTTCTGTATGTAATTAAACTGCCTTTGTCCACCTACACTGTTATTACTCTGGCGTCATTAAATTCTTCCCAGAACTTCTTCCTTACGAGGGAACCAATTCAAAGGATCTCACAGCAAAGAAGTACCAAACGAAAGTGACAGAACGGTGCCTTGTGTCACCATTCTATTATTCAAAAACTATAAATGACGGCTTGATTGTATTCTGAGTGCTGATATTCAGAGCGGAGAGGTATACAAATATACTTCAATGTTGCACTACTTCTTCAAACTCTCTTTGGCTCGTTGGGCCGTGAGAACCCACTCTGTTTCACTCTGCTGATATAAACCTCAACACCAACATGTTAAACAGCGTTCCAAACTCGATTTATTTTTTAACCAACAAGCTAGTTACTCAACACAAAAGATCATACGGTCTGCGATATACCATGTGTAATACCACAAGCTTATAACTCGTTCAGTGTTTATAATATCACTCCGTCTCTTTAGACACCTGCTAATTACATTCAGTTTTTTCATGTGTATTCATACACAGAAAATACGAACTTTTAAAGTTTGATAGCTGAGTCGGGACCAGATGCTGGTTAAGTAGTCTTTTTTGTAGAATCAAAACATTTTTCATATTTAAGCATCTTATGTTCTTATTACCAGCTTCGAAAAATAATTAGAAGCCAGTGAACTTTGAAGTATTACTTTTCCGGTAATTAAAACACGATGATTTTAATTAAAATCTTGCGGTAAAGGAAATTTCTTACAATAACAATATTCTTAAGAAGAAGCAAGATATATAAAAAAGAGGGTGATTTTTAATTGCGTACGATAAATATAAAAATCGTGTTCTACATCAAGCCAAAACTGTCCCGTAAACAAACACAGGTCGCAATCTTTTAGCGAGATATGCCAATATTGCATACCAGGAATTGTTGGCGTCACAAGGCTTAGTTATTTATTCAAAGTAACCAAGCGCATTTTCAGTAAAACTTTGGAAACATTAAGATGCTGAAATATTAAAACCTGATAAATAAATGCGCTCCAAAAATAAATGTTAATTGTATCATGTGATTTCTTCATTTTTCCCGTTCTTGCTAACAGGATCTTTATGTTTAACAAAAGTTTGTAAAAATTATCTTCATTAATATGAATGCATAACTGAGCGCTGCGTCGCGAAGATTTCTGATATGCGATGTTACCATACCTCGCGAACATACCACTTGCCTCCATGTGCTTATATGAACTTTTTGGCCTGACTTTAGGAGTCAGTCCCTACATTAGGAAACGCGCCATTTTCGTAACACAGCTTGTATTTTCGACGGGAATAAGCGATGGAGCTTCCTAATAAATAATCACCCTGTATCACCAAATTGCATATTACATAATTCATAAGTCTGCTTAGCTTCCACATTCAGATGAAGATATTGAAATGGAAGCTGACGTCGTTGGTATTACAACCCAAAGCCAGTGTCGTTTTGGGGATTGCTGAACAAGATGTGAGTGGCTCGGTGTGAGTGTCACTAGCTAAGCAACGAGATCCTATGTTGGCATTGACCAGGGGAGTGGTACTTGTGTGACCCCAGGGCTGGACTCTGAGGAGAACAATCTTCCCAGAACATGAGTGGGCAGGTCTTATGACTGATAGAGGAAGTAGTGTTGCAACCTCTATGCAGATTGCCCTTCGATGCTGCCCCCGGTGTACCATAGCCGTCTGTGTGACACAGGCCGCAACCTGTCCTCTGTCCTACACCTCATCACACCAACATCATTAGCTAGAAGCAGGGAATCTCGCAGACAGCGAAACTTTGCTAATATTTCACTCACTCACTCACTCTCTCTCTCTCTCTCTCTCTCTCTCTCTCTCCCCCACCTCTCTGCACCGTCATCTCAGGCTATAACGATTTGTTTCACTACGCAGAATACCCTCCTCCCTTCCCTTTGTCTCAGGACATCTTAGCTGTCTGAATTTCTTGAAAGCCAGTGAAGAACATGGGTACCTCCGGAGGAAATAATTAGTGAAAACAAAGCAAATAATATCGAGTAATACGTGTTTTTTAATGCATAATAATGATTAGTTGGCATGCCAAACTTCTTAATTGAACCTTAATGTTGAATTCTATACCGTTGAACTCATGTTCATATAGCACAAAATGACCACCCAATGAAACTGATACAATACAGCCTATATTTTATTAGCTACTCACCTGGTTCGAGCTCGGGACATTATCGTAAGTTAAATATTGTACCTGTAAGCTGATTCAGGTGATTTAATGTACAACTAACACTAACACGAAAATGTACAGCACATTAGACGATACTATTGAAATCAATAATAATAATAATAATAGAATTACTGTCATGGTTCCAGGTTAGAATGATTTTATTTCAATTTTAGTCGTGCGAGCAGCTCGTAACGGTCACGGCAAAAGTCTTGGCCACGGGATGCTGAAAACGTGTCTCAAGTTTCAGTTCTGGATATCAGTTCAAGGCGTGCAGACCAGTCTACGGTAAAACAGACCAACACACGTATAATAATAATAATAATAATAATATAATATATTTGGTTTAGACTATATACAGAGATCTGTGGCCGCCTAACACCAGGTTTTCACGGCCACAGTCCTTACATACGTAGCACTATTAGCACTACTGCTTACTACAACTATTCCCTAATGCTACTCTACATGACTATTCCTTAATCCCTAATACTATTTACATAACTCTTCCGTATTGTTCTCGTGCCTTCTACCCCAGTGGCAGTTCTAAATTCCTAATTTTGACCTGTCTTTTACATCTTACTTTGTACAGAAATTTCCCTACATCCCTGACCTCCGTGTCATTCGTAGTGCTTAAAATTTTCTTGAAGGACGTAATTACTCTAAAGCATAGGTACCTGCTGAGGGCTCAGTTTGTTCAATTTCCTGATGACGGTGTACATACTTGTACTTGCCTGTTTCTACGGCATGAAGCTAATATTAGTTCTGTTCTCAATGTACGGCAGCACTGAGCATTCTCGTCTCATGCAATTAATAATTATCTGCAGTTTGAGCAGTAGTTAAACGCCGCGATAAAACAGACAGATCGAAGAACAAAGATCCTTTACAATCTAGTGGTAACTATATATACCACCAATCAGTTTCAATGCATTTTGCCCACAGAGTGTACTTTTGAGTTCTGCAGTTACTTAAACAGCATTAACCAACTGATCTTTCTAGTGGCTTATTATTTAAACTAGCTTCGTTTCAAAAAAGGTTTTATACAACGGTTCAAAATCACAACACTGAACAGCACCCCACATGGTATTGCAATACAACCCGTCTCAGAAAGGAACACTAACTGTGTGTTGCTCGGCTCTTCCAAGCTGAAAGTGATACAAATAACATTTAAAAAATTCCGCTCTTACCTCAAAGAAGACATAACGCATTTGGTTTACGTTATTTTCGATGTTCATTCTGTGAATCATAAACACACTGTGTGGGCAAAATTCTGTTGCAGCTAGGCAGGTATAGTTTCCACAGGGCTCTAAAGGCATGAGACTATAAATATATACGGAGATGTAGCAAAACAAAGGAACTTCCCTCTGTAGTTAGTGAGTGGTCTCCCTTGTGGGGTTCTATACATCTCTCAATGCTCCCAGTTCTAAAACCAAGTGCATTCAAAGTAAGGCAGAAACAAAACGAGATATAAAACCGGCATCACAGATTATATCTCTGTTTCAAATGCACAAAACTTATTTCCCTCCAGCAGAATACAGTCAAAGTTCATAAAACAGAACTGACTTGTCACACCGGTCTAGCACTAACTTGAGAATTCACATTTCTCTCCTGAAACAATCTCACGAAATGTTCGTACCAAACGGAGATTTAACTTGCGAGATGTTTAAAGAAACTCTATTTCACTATTCGTGTTTTTTTTCCGTCTAATCACAATTGTATATAAATAAAATTATACATAAGATATTCACAATATGACGCAATTATATCAACTCTATTTCACTAATAACAGTAACAATTCGAGAACAAATCAGTTCCTAACTAAACGCAATCAATATTTTTTTATACAATATCACTATTCTGTCGTGGAACCTTGGTTATGACGTCAAGTAACTCTGTATCGCTTAACTACCGACGTTCGAGCCCAGAACGGCAACTCATGACCTGCGTTGCATTTCGTTAAGACAACTGCCTTCTGGGTTGTCGAGCCGTGTAGTCTGGTTGAAGTTTACCGACGTTCCAGAGATACTCAAAGTGGTTGTCCTAATGGCGGAGGCAGAAAGCACCTCTGAAACGTCGGTAAACTTCAACCAAACTACACGGCGCAACAACCCAGAAGGCAGTCATATCCATACTCGTCACCGTCAGATATAATGAATTTGATATTTGTGCTTCGACAGCAAGAACGAATTTCATCTTTAAAATGTAATGATACTTCGAAAATACGGTTAAACCTAGACAGGCAGAAACTTTCAGTACGAGAAGTTTTATTTAATATTGGTATTAACTGCATATATATATAAAGGAATATACAATATTAAAATCTATCTTAAAAGAAGTAGGATATAAGGGTGTGGAACGGGCAACGATTCACTACAATGACCAGAGGTTGGTTCTTGTGAAAAAGGCAACAAATCTTGACCAAACTACTAACTTCCCATCACGGATACTGCTCCTCGGATTTAGTTCTTCGATCACTCACCAAAGAGACTGACAATCCATAAAAACTAAGAGACAAATTTATAAACTCATTTGTCTACATGAAAATGTTAGACAATTTTAAAGCGAGCACTTACATGTGCTTAAAAAGTTACGTTCGCTCCAAAATACATGATACGTTGTTGAAGTTTAAGATTATGCGAAGGAGACTCAGAATTCCTATGATATCTATAAATAACAAGTATGAAACCTGTTTCAGGGCATTATCCAGATCTATGAACGTAATCAATAATTGAGCACCGAGTAAATCGTATTTTTCAGAGGAGACAGGCAACATCCAATTGATTTGTGGCCTCCACATTTTTATACCTTCGTCCATTATTCACAGAGACAGTGCATAACAAGTTCCTTTACTGTGAGATAAGATCAAAAGGGGATGAACATACGTCATGCCACTCTTGAAAAGACAAATAAAAAAGTTTGATCAAATATGATTGATTGTGAAATAAAAAAAAAGATTGTTATTGTGGCTAAGAGATAATTTTTCAAGGTCTGTACATCTTTTATCAGCGAGTGGATGAAACCGCCATAAATTTATAAAATGTGAACAGCAATAAAACTGGATTATAAATCAGATCATGCTGACCTCACAAACGGAATGAAATGACTTGGGTCGTTTTTATTCTTTATCCTCATCACGTGGTTACGAGATCAAATAACTACAGAGGTAATATCATTATATACGAATGGAGATGTATACTGCAGCGATATTATTACTTGTGGAATTAATTGAACACGTACGACTTACTCATATTTTCTACAGATTATATGAAGACGATGACATATTATTGGCGGAAGATAATCTGCTTGAGCTTCCTCTGGGAAATATTGGAATTCAGATAAGGCAAACGACAAGCAAGCTACGAAATAACGACAACCTGCAGATGTCGAATCCCTTAAGAAAATTAAGTATTACTGTATATAAGTTACAGTTAGTGTAATATTATTAGAGGCAAGAAGCAAGGACTTATAACTCGTATGCAGAATTTTTTTGCGTTACATCCGTCGGACATAACCTCAAAAACTAGAGCTGTAACTGTGCGTCCGCCATATCGTTATTACAGACTCCACGGAAGTGAAAACACGATGTAAATTTGTCCTACTAATATAAAGTTCTTAACACATTTCGCGAAATCGGTCAAATGATTCAACAGTTAGAAGAGACAAATACACACATTACATAAACCATCAATGTTCCTTTCTTTTTTCCTGAAGAAACTAATGCAATCTAGAAATTAGTCTTAATTCTAAAAATTCCGTTTCTAGTATTCAAGTCATGGTTACAATCGTCGAATGAAGAAAATGATTTTTTAATATTTCTTACGCCCAGGAAAGACGAGATGAAACATACGCTAGGTTTTAAACAGTATTACGTTACACCAGCTCGGATTGGCGAGAAGGCGAATGAGTCTGCGGCAGAGAAAAGAGCCCTCCAATTTGAAATCACCGGCTCATTTAGGGTTTAAAGCTTCGCTTCTTCTGATTAAATTCTTTGAAGTGAAACTTGAAAGATTCAGACAAAGACCTGTATATACTTAGACGTAAAATCACTTTCCGTAATCACGTTTCAACTTTCTGTTCATTGTCGCGGTCCCAAAAGGTCAAAATGAAGGCACGTCAAGCTTTAGGATACAGGACTTAGTAAATAAGTGCCGTCCTCTCACGAAGTTTAAAACGCAACACCAGATCTAGTCCTCGCCGTTAACGTGTCAAGTACTCAGAAGATTTTCCACTCCTGCACTCAACCTAATGACATGGCCGTATAATTCCGTTATGTAACGTAAGTATGGATGGAAGTTCTTCAAACGGAGTCGTGGAGACAAGGAGGATGTCTAATTACCGTAATTGTTTTCGCAAGATAAGTTTAATTTTACGCCACTTCTATTGCCGTCGTGGCACGATGAAGGTGTAACCAATAAAATACTCTGCCAAGCAGCCATATTACGATGACGCCACCGACTGTAATGGTGGTATGACAGACTTAAAAGTTCGCTACACGGGCTGTAGAACTATTATGGTTCACAGTCAAATAAATATGAATGTACAGTAGGATCTGAAATTTTCACGGCGGTGAGTCTGGAGGTGACCGTCTTCTGGGTTGTAGAGCCGTGTAGCATACATTTAAAAAATAACACAGGATACGGTACTCAATCTTTGAGTCAAATATAAGGCGAGGAATTTCTACCTCAACGACTATAATCTTCTCAACAGGACTCTGGTCCATGGAGTTTGATTCTGTCCAAACAGGATTTTTAAACTAACAACACATTCTTCACAATATATGTTGTGTTTAGGTCGTATTTAGAACCAAAGCAAGCGTAATCCAACCAGCAATCAAATCTACGGGGAGTATAATCAGATTTCGACCTACCACACCAGTAACATTTTAAGGCACAACTGCAAATCCAGTAAATCTAATGGAAACGACTGAAGCCACTGTGGTTATACAAAAATTACTGACGATGCTTTTTACGCATCCTACACGTGTCAAATACCTTTTTAAAATTCCATCACATTGAAAACGTCACTTGTCAAAGGCTGATATCCCCTGTCCATCACTAATATAGAGGCTAAATACACCCATAAAAGATGTGGCTGGACCAAGTAGTGAATTGCTCAGAGTATAATAGATATCAAGTCAAATAAGCAACGTAACACGAAATATCATTTACATGAACTCATAAATCAGGAACGTGTCATTTTCATAGATTAGCAAATGATGCAAAAATTATAGAAATAATATTTTCATCGACAATATCCTATAGGCAGGGTTTATCTGAAATCTCATGATCCTAACACCTCTCAAAGAGCTCAAACAACACTGCCTGCATCCATTTACATACACTGTCAAGTTCGTCGCAAAGAAGAGCTCACGATAAAAACAACACATGCATATTCTCGCCGTAGCAAACACAAACGGCCGCAAGCTCTCTGGCTGTTACAGTTCATACATTTATTCCAACATCAAAATTCCCTTGCATTTCACAAAATAATTTGATCAAATTATCAAGTATGTTATATGATTTGGGATGGATGGCTTGCTTGATGTCTTACTAACTGTTCACTTCAAAATCCCTAAGCGGCACACCTAATTTCTCAAAGACACATGACAGCTCACCACAAAAATTCGCGTCAGGAAACCGGAATACGAAACTGTACATCGCCATAAGCATGTATCTACATATAAATCCTTGTCCAACAAGAATACAGGCACATGAAAACAAAACATAACTCGTGTTAAATAAAACTATCGATGACAAACCTTATGTGTGCGAATTTTAATTACGAAAGATAAGACATTGCTTCTTTACAACTATAACCTGTAAATACGCAATTTCTTACACGATTCTGGGGCACGCCGTTTGCAACCCTGGCTTATGTTTTTTTTAATTCTAAACGCAAGCTAGTGACGTAGGCGAAACACACAATTTGGTCACGGCTACTGTATTCGGTGATCCACTGACGTCATTGCCGAAATAATTAACGAACACTTCACTAGTCTTTATTACCACTGCTACCAAGAGTATTTCGATCCTCAAAAAATCATCATCCGGCGGCCGTGGTTGCAAGAATTGTCAAGAGTTCGCAAGCGTCAGTATAATGATGTTTGTCCACTGTCTCAGGTGCGTTTGATACACACGACGTTTAGGCAGACGGCTTTGCCACCTTCTTCGGGTGATTCATTGTCATTAAACTGATACATTACCCTCCAAATTTTATACTGGTGGCGACTGTTAGTAATGAACCTGCGACCTCTTAAATACGAGGCTAGTATCCTAAGTACCACACATAACAAATCTGTCAATATGTCAATTGACGACATGATGACGGGAGTACAGCGAAGTCCAGAAACCAGCACATATCACATGCATCTGAGACAACGGACATTTCCAAAATAATATACGTATGTATAATGATCCAGCATAAATTCTCGATAAAGCAACGACAAGGCAAATACATTTGAGTACAAACATCAATTTGCTTACACACAGAAGGAAATGGAATTTTGTATTCGTATATAATATTAAAGCAGAAACCGAAGTAAGGAAATCCCAAAGGCTTCAAAATTATTTGGACCACACAATTTACTTAAATGAGTCGCATTCATATAACATCAGTCTGCGGGATCAAACTATATGACAGGTCTGTACTTGTTCAGGATGCTTGGTTAACAGGAACTGATTCCATTACGTTAAGCATATTCATAATCAACGCGTTAATTAATGCTAGTTCCACTATTACGGAATATAAATAGAGCGGAATCCTGCTAAAAGCGCTGACACTCATTGTATTATTTACCTCTACGCGGCGTTATTTTCAAAAACGAGTCCTTTTTCATCGTGAAATATAAACTAATCACGAACTCACACCACCACCAATTAGGTGTAAAAAAATTACTATTTAATACGTAACATTTTGCACACACAAACATAAATACGATTCACTACATGTCAGTGGAACCAATACGGGCGAGCGAGGTTAGAGTTCATAACAACAAAGTGAAAATAACCAGGTAGTACAGAACCAAATATCTTTGCGGTGGGATGTAGCTACCCGTATGTTTGATGACCTATGCGTCTGCACATAATCTCCAGACATCTTCTCGTCCCTTCTATATCATATTCGACTTTTAAGAATATGTGTCTCGTGGGATTTTACTTCCATTGCCAGTTACAAGATAGATTTTTCCTTATTTCCTCATACTGGGTTGTAACGTAGTTAAGCCTACATCTATTTCATAATACAGTAATATTTTAGTTCTACGAAAGAAATTTAAGTTTCTGTAACATTAATAGCAACCTTACACTTATTTTATTTAAATTGTCATTAACCGCGACGAGCGTCACGTGTTGAGGCAGCGTCTCACTTATTCAGTGCAGTTTCTTCCAAAATTAGGCGCTTCATTAGTTGCACTCAATATTTTCTCTATTAAAATGGTGATATAAACTATGCGTTTCTATATACACGCTTGCAAAGCGTACAAACTAGCGAGTGCTTAAAAATGTATTTTCTTAAAGCCGGGAAAACCATATTTTCTGCGACAGACTTGAGTTAATGCTGTTTTCGTCATGATGTTTCCACCGAACGGTTTATCCTTCATGGGAATGCACTCAACTACGGAGAAAGAGACATGTCGTAGCAAAAGCTAGTATCGGAAAGTAAAGGAGTAAGCAGTTTCTTTTCAGGAAACAAAAACCAGGTGTTTGCCAGCACGTACTGAGGACACTAAATGAATCCATAGTATAGAGTCTTGTCTTCAAAGTGGATAGGTACACAAGAAGATAAAGTTGCGTCATATTGTGATAAATATATATTTGTTTAAATCTTGTCAGTCTAATCACAATAAAATTCCTATTAAATATTAAAATATTACTATAATTAACATTTAAATATTTAAAATATATTAAATGATGTTCTCATCGAAATGTTCGATTTACATTAGATCATCACTTTTTACACGACATGTTTCAGTTCTAAAAGAACTATCTTCAGGTGTATAAATTATATAAACTTAAATATAATTTCTTAAATGCAACTTTTAGTCAGATGTTTATCAGATTTCAAATGATGTTTTCTTCCAGATTTTATTGTATTTTTAATATCGTATTCGAAGTTGTTCTGTATATGTACGTCGTGCTTAACATGATTTTGTGTGGGTGAACGTTTTGTTGTTGTTTTTGTATCATCCAGAAATGAAGTTGTGGAGGAGTTACGTCCGTCTGGAAGTATTGCCGTGTTAAAAAGTGATGATCTAATGTAAATCGAACATTTCGATGAGAACATCATTTAATATATTTTAAATATTTAAATGTTAATTATAGTAATATTTTAATATTTAATAGGAATTTTATTGTGATTAGACTGACAAGATTTAAACAAATAGGTACATAAGAAGTAAAACCACTCATTGCCTTTTCCAAAACCGAGGGCTCACCGTCATGTTTACAAAATCAAGCTATTAGACCCTACATAAGTTTCCTGAATCCAATTCACCCCTTCATATATTACTCTAGACGTCCAAGATAAACTATATAAAGTGCCTAATGTAGATTCGAACAAATGCATTTTCTGAATACAAGGCCAATGCCACAACAATTCAGACATACTCCATATTCAGTTCGCTCTAGAGTTTTAGAACTATGATTGTCTAAGAATAACGTCACATATCTAACGAATATATTCGTAACGGAAGAATTTACAGCGCAATTTGACTACACGCTAATTAAAGTTGTCGCAGAAATGGCCCTTGGGGCCCTGAGTAATACTTCCACACAAATACTGTCCACACACTAGTAAACATTAACAGCAACGACAAAGAATCTGAGTCGAAGATCGGTCGACACGAACCAGGTGCAGTCGTCTTTATCGGAACACGCTATAACAAAAGCACGAATTGAACGCACCGAACCTCGATAACAAACTAATAACACGACATACGAAAATATGTCCTTCACCCAAAACTACGTATTGCTCGTATCGCTCCATTTTCTTCTCATGCCCATATACTTTTACTTTTTATTTAAAACACTGTAAATATTGCGCACATTAACACCGAGACAGTTGCATGCTTAGCAACAAAACAACAATTGATCATACTCACTGGGAAATTAATTCACGTATGTTCTTCGAACACAGGAGAAGAAGTAATTCTATTCAGCAACTTACCTGAAACAGAGGGCATAATATAAAAATATGTTTAAAACAAAGTTGGTGTACCTCAATACGATTTATTTTCCATATATCGATATACTTTGCACACTTAGAAGTTTTATAAAAAAAATCATAAGCCAGACTTGGTTTCATTTGAGTTAGTATTATACCCGGACAACACTAACCCAAAATTAATTCGTCCAATAACGTTTAGAGTTAACTTATAAATATTAAGTTTAATCGAAAGCCATTCAGATGGTTTCAGAGATGAAACATGAGAAGGCACATACTGATTTTTTTTTTTACTTCGAAAATTGAACACAGAGAGATAAAGGGATTGATGTATCTTGAAACACCATGGGTTCCAGGAATCACAGGGACATTTTCCGTTTTGCAGCAAATGGTAAATAATATGTCACTGTGAATTCGCTGAGAACGCAAAAGAAGAAAAATTACTAAACAAACTAATCATTTAACTTCAGACATCCAAAACAAAGGAGAGAGCATTCAAACATTTTCAGCCATCACATTCTGTACAACCCTCGGAGCCAAACCGTGCCACAAACAAGCAATATAAATGGCTTCGTAGATTTTACTGACACAGAGAAATACATACAAACGCTGTGTACATAAAGGTCATCTTTCAATATGAAAACGAAATGCACACGACACATACAGTCGATCGCTTTCAGTCTGCTCTCAACTGAACAAATTAATGCAAAGAGCAACTAAAATTCTAAGTCGCAAATGACCAAAACATGGAGAAATATTATAGCTTACGATTTTTAAATTAAACTTTATTTAATAATATAGAAAGTTCTATACGTGTCCTATAGCAAAGGCCTATAGAACATACATGTTTCGTTTTCAGATCTGTCTTTTAGTTATAAATGAGACTCTGGCATAGATCTTCGAGAAATCAGATGTGAAAGTGCGGATTTGAGCAAAATGGGTCAGAAGATGGTGTAAGGGCGGAGTTTTCTGAACGCAGTAACGAACCTTAGCCCTTCATAAAGACACGTTTTACGTCCTCAACAACTAACAGCTTTAAAGACACTGCTTTTTCCTCAGAGTAAAAAAAAGAAAAAAAGAAGTTGTAAATGCCTTATAAAATTTCATTAAAACAAAGAATTACACAAATGTTGATCGAGGTTCTCTGTTTCGTGACATTTTAAAAATAATTTGTACTCTGACAGTTTTGGCTGCAACAAAACCATAACAAAAACACAACCAAACAGACACTATTCAGTCATCTTTACATGCGGACCTTATGGATAATTTATTTCTGTCACGGAAAACATCACTCCAATGTCCAGCGGTAATTGTACGCGGGAGGGGGACTTATATATTTTGTATGCCGCAGCGTTCCACAACCGGAACAAAAGGCTGCCATTCCACGGCGTTATCGCTCTCAACGACGACGGCAAGCCATGGACGGTTCAGCCTCAACCTCAACAATAACAAAACGAAATAACCTGAACAATGACACTTTGTTATTGTCACGTTGATGGTGAAGCTATGGAGACAATAACACTGACAGCAACATAACGTAACGTAACGTAACACGTTGTTGTTCATTCTAACAACTCCCCCACTTATAGCCCTCAGCCAAATTTGCGTTACAGCACAGAAGATAAGGTGCAGCTAATGTTGAAGGTAACAATGGGCAATCCCTGTCACATATGTGGGCCCACGTACGTCACTGAGGTAGTTAGAGGAGAGAAATGCTCCGTGTATAAATCAAGTTATTGCTACAATAGACATACAGAAACCAAGCAAGAACATTTTAGTTTATCGGCCATATTTATGTTAGGAGGATTACAGAGACAGTGATACGAGATGAGATGATCTGCGTGTTGTAAAATCTGAATCACCGTGAAGGGTATGAGACGGCAGGCATAGACAAATTTCTGTCCTTGGGGGTCGTCAGACACTGGGATTGCATAGCGTTTCCGGAATGCGATGTGCTGCTGATATCGCACGAGTAAATACTGAATTACGATCCTAGACGATTGGCGTTCAAACACCGTCACTCTATGACGCCAAGGTTCGGAGTGTGATAATATGAATAAGCATGGAATAAACACGGCTTTATCTTAGTTCATGACTTACTTAAGGTACTTAGACAAAAATGTTAATTTCTGACTTTTAATGTAAGTTGGAAACACACCGACATGTAAAATTTCTGTATGTATCTGAAATATTGATTGAGGCTATAAGTTTTGATGAATGTGCTTCCTTGCACTAATTACAGATGCCAAATGAACTTTATTAGAAGCTGACTTATTTGTTTGAAGTGGCGCGGTAATACAGTGATAACAAATTACTTCACGCGACGGGGCAATGAAGATATCACGCCACGATAGTAAAACGTGTAATTAGTTGGAAGTATTGGATTGTTATGTTTATTTACTTACACTTCCAATTCATTCAGGGCCAGTAAAAATCCCTCCAAGCACTCACGCACGCAAGTATACTAAAATCTAATCACTTGATCTATAATTCAAAATTCAATAATTATTAACCAAATTAGGAATTTTCAATAGTTCCCTAAAACACGTGAGAAATCACTGCTACTTAACTGCCCACACGTGCCGCCTGAAAACATTCTTGTACTAAATTAAAAATCAAGGCATCAAGTCTCGACCCGAAGTCCAGCTACCCTGACTGACGTTTTCTGTTTCCGTCCTTATTCCCTCATGGCAAACGGCGAAACTACACATTAAGCCAGGCCACGACCACTTCCTTCCATATCCTATTGAAGTTATTATTCATTTATCATCCTACCATCCGACTACAGATAGCAAGAGCACTTAAAACGTCGTTAAACAACCCACAAACAAAATAAAATTATTAACACTTAACCTATTTCTTTCTTCTTACACGATTATTAAGAACTGTTTTAACATTAATATGTGTATGTATGCATGTGTGCGCTTAAAATCTAACTTATTTTATCAGAACACAAGCAACTCACTACGATATTTCTCCTTTCACTGATAATACTTACTTTCCGATTTTTTCGCAAAACTCAGTTTCTTTGGTATATGTCCATGTATAGACTCATATAAGGTTTTTTTTTATTTAGTGTTCTGTCTGACGACAGGTCCATATGAACAGGATCCTTCCATCCTTTTCTCGGACTGGGACCTGTTCATATACGTTCTTGGCAGATGATCCAGAAGTGGTTTGCCATTGCCTTCTTCTGTGTGTGAATGGAGTAATTGTTCGGATGCCACGGAGAAACCGGGGAAGACCCCGGAGGAAAACTCCGTGTTGCCTAGACCACGGCCTTGCCCAACACAAGTTATAAATTCGGGCACCGCCGGGAATCGAACCCAAGACCCCAGGATTACAAGGCCAGCGTTCTAACCGCTAGACCACCGTGGCGGTTCATATAAGGTATCCTAAATAATTAGACTCTGATACTTGTATTAATCTAGAAATCTTTACACTTCGAATGACGCTGCCACACATTCACTTCTGACCGCACCGATTTTAATGTATATTTACTAGCAAATTATAAACAGCAGACGTGTAATTAATCCTCACATTCAAACAGTAGCACCTGGTGATATACGTTTAGTAGCTTAACAGTTCTTCTGTTAGGTGTCAGCTACATTCCGTTTGCAACCGTTACATTCAACCTAGTAAGATTTTGTTCATTTGTAAATGAAAGAGTACAGGAGGCAAGGCACATTACTCTCTTAAGCCTCTGTATCCATCAATAAGTTTTCGTAACTTATTTTAACATACATTTTATGTTCTTATACAGGAAGGAATGTTTCCGTTAATACTGATTCAATCGTTCTGTAATTGCCCACAATAAACCACGGTTTAATATGTCATGGGCCTTTTGCCATTTGTGAAGGGGGGATATATAGGTGTATTTTTTCCTTTATTTATTAAAAAGCAACTTCTGCTTAATTTAAAGACCGAGAGTTAATTATTCGACAGTCTTATGTATTTCCTCGTAACACTTCACTGCCTCTGCCAGGTTCAATTTAAAAGAATACAATGTAATAATGACGTCTAATATTAACCAAAACTAAGGTTAACAACCCCGTACTTCAGGACAGAAATCATAATAAGGTGTTGGCTCAGTAAGAACGTCTCACACCTTAGTGGGAATAACAGATGAGCACGGTGCTTGCTGATGGTTTCCAGGATCGCCGTGCCGTAGCGGCAACATCTCCGACAGGTTTGTTAAGCAAGTAGTTTCATCGCAAAGATACAGGCGCTTCTACAGTGTCTACGAACTCTGCGTAACCAATCATTTAGAAGATTCTACATTCTCAGCCGGCCAAGAAATTCTCCACCCCTACGCTATGCATAAAATGTCCTGCACAGAAAGTACAATTGAAAGACCGAAAAAACACCTTGTCCTATTTTCCCAAAACCCATTAACCTCCGACCACCCCCAATATCTAAGGTTTCACGTTCTCACAGAGGTGAGTATGAAAACGGTTATCTTCTGAATTCTTGCGCGCTGATGATAGAGGCAGAACGCGCCTCTGAAACGTCGGTAATTTCTTCCAAACTACGGTGCAGCAATCCATTAGACAGCTAATTACAAATCCTCTACCTGTTTCATAAGTGACGTATTATTTCGATGATTTTGCCCACTACATACAACATTTAATTAAGCACATTTTAAAATCTCTGATCAACACGAAGCCTTTATCACCGAATATACAGCAGTCGAGTAATGCTAAATTACTCAGCTGTGAAATACAACATCGTACGTGGTTGATTAAGCGTTCTGATAGGTAGGCGAGATGTTCATGACGGTAACGGCTTGATGACGTATCTTACATAACAACGCAGTGTTGTTTCAGAAACTTTACGTGTAACAAACATCAACACACACGTCATTATAGCAACTACGTTGTAAAACCGTTGCATTCTGTCAAAATATTCGAAACCTTTGTCTTGCTGTCTCCTCCTCCTTGACATTGCTGTTACAGTTCTTGTCACCAGGAATAATGGCGGTGATAATGGACTTGTCCTTATTGACGAACTATTGTGTAGCAGTAGGTAACAAGAAAATACCATATTGAAGTGGAAGGAAACCTAAAAGCAGCAAAGAATACCAGTGCGAATCAAAGATCACAAATATAGATATAAGAAAAGTAAATAAACTCTAGGAGGAAGTTTGTTAAGAAGAAGCATGAAGGGAGACCGATGACAATGAAGAAAAGTTAAGTAAGGGGCTGAGTTTTTGTGAGAGTGACACGAAGCGAAAAAAAGAAAGGAGATAGGAAAGGATGTGCAGGGATCACTCATCGAATCCTTGAACATGTGTTCGTTGAAAATGGAGTGGGAAATCCACAACTGAGATGACTCCTAGAGGTGTGACTGTTAAAGTATTAATCTGAAAAACGTAGCAAGAAATTACACGGGCACCATTCTCCCAAATGCCTTACAAAACACGAAAAGCAGACGAAGTATAATATCTTAATTAAAATCTCCATAATTACTAAACCGTTCACGCCAGAGACACTAATTAGTACAATACGTTTTCCTTGTAGGAACCAGAAACAGAGACAAAAGCCTTGTTATATTTCAAATAACAGAGAGTACTTTACAGCTAGTAAACACAACCAATGGTATATCGTAAACAAATATATCTTCAAAGAGATATCAAACTACATATAGTAAATATAAGTAAACACGTCCCTTCTGTATTTCGAAGTCTTTGCATACTAGAACTAACATTCGTACATCCTTTAAATTCTGATAGTAACTACGAACGTGAAAATGAGATGATTATAATGGCCAAACCACAAATAAATAATTGATTTAAAAGAAAATTATAATAAGGCTTTTCGTTTGCTGATTTGCAACTGGCCACAAAGAGAATAAACAAAGCAGCAAACAGAATGGAAAAGCCAAAGAGACCGACATGAAACACAGAACGAAAACTGTGTTATACGTAAAAAAAAAAAGGAAATTTAAAAGTGACGATGTGTTTTCATGTTTAGAAGGAGACAGATAAAAAACATGTGTAAAGAACATGCTGAGAGAAAAGGACGGGCAGAGGCCTTTAAAGTCTTAAGCAAGGAACGGAAAGAGAAAGCAGAATAGAAGAAACCTTTTGCCCCTCTTGTACATTTCTTCCTTCTTTCAAGTCCGCCCTACTTCTTGAATTTCACCAACTGAAGACATCGATCAGGTGCAGCTGGTACGCAATCAAAACTTTACTTTCGCTCGTTGCTGAGTGGCTGGGAGATTGAATTTTGCGGGGGTTCCCACCACCGTCGCCATGTGTAGCAGTAGTGCCACCATACCAGTAACAAAAGTATGACACTGAAATATGAAAGAGCTACGCCATGTGATGGAAAATGCAGTAGCGCCACATCTCGACAAGACGAGGAAATAGGAACTAAACTCAGAACAAGAGGCTCTGGAAAGTGCGAGGAGAAACGCGTTTAAAAATAACTCACTCTTGCCATTATGTGTAAAAGTTCTGTATCTAACAATGAAAATCAAAGTGCATCCACAACAAACCCTATTACAAGCGCAGTAACTTTATATCTCAGACCTAGAATTTCACCGTATTGTGTCCATCATAACTCAATCCAGCTTAATATAACACACCGCTGATTGCACGGACAAAAATTGATTCTCATGAACTTAAAATAATACTATATTAGATATACTGTACAGTTAACTTTCATCGCGTAATATAACTCCAGAACAAAACAGACCAGTAACTTAAACCTTCATCGCACAATCGTTAATAACTGCAAGAAAAACATTTAATTTTTATTTTACACGACATCAACAAAGTGAGAATAAAACCTTAAAATCTCAACAATCACGGCTCATGGTTCTGGACGAATAAATAGTACAGAACCAATTTACACTTACCACAGAAACCAGAAATGATATTACTTTTCCTGTTTTAGAAATTTTTTAGTTTGAAAGTTACTTATCAAGTGCCTAAAACAATTATGGAATATTTCACTGCTTATGATTTGGATTTCTTTGCGACTATTCTGGACAAATAACACTGTAGAAGCTAACTGTATCCGTCCGAGTGAAAACAGAATCTATACTAGAACTAGGTCTGTATTAATCGATTTCCCGTCCGTACAAAAACTTTACAAATATATTTTATTTACAATTTATTACAATCAACACACAAATTCCGTTGATAATATTCACGATGACAAAATGCAATGAAATAAGCATTTAAATAACACAACGGAAATAAATTTAGTAAACATCTATAAATATAACACAAACTAAGATTGTGCACAAAACCCGAAATCAGAATGTCGGACCCTGTTCTCGTCTAACCAGCCGCCAATGATAATGCAGCAGAAGTGATCTGTCATACTTATCTCACTTTCGATATCATTCAACAGAAAAAAAAATAGACTGAAAAGTTTTTAACGACCAGACGAAAAAATGAGTAACATATGAAAGAGGGAAGTATAACTGTGAGGGGGAGGATGGTAGTGAACCAATCCAGACAGAAAGCCATGTCTGTGCAGCGAACGCTGTCCGTGAATATGGATGAGAAGATAAATCAGAATAAAAGAAGTGTAAGGCAAGCCACCCCAGGCGTACCTTAACTCCAGCCACCGTTGGAGTCAGCAGTTCCACGCGCAATCCCGATCTCAGGATGTTTGAAGGGAGAGAGATAGGAAAGGTGGTAAGAAAATCATTCCATCAATCGCGAGCATTTGACTTTAAACCTACAACTTGAAGGCAGAAGACTTTTACGAAGAATAAGGTACAGAGAATAGGAATGGGACTGGTTGTGGATAAATCCTTCAAAGCTATCCGCTCTAAAAGCAGCTACGTATGAATCTAATGCAATCACCACTACCATGACTAAGTTAGGCAACCTGCCAGCCAACGATTTCGGTCAAGTTATACGTCAAATCGCCATTCTCCTCAGAAAATCTTTTTTTATGTTCGAGTTGAATTATCTGAATATCCTATCTAGAAGCTCTATGTGGCAATACACAAAAATAATACGGATAAAAATTGTTTAAACACGTTCTAATAACTATTTCGTTTAAGTAACTACCCATTCTCGGAGGCCCGCGTTAGCTCCCAAAGCAGTCAATGAGGGATTTTTGGTGGACAACAATCCTTGGGACAGGTGTAGTATATTCTCAGGTACCAAGGACTTCTTCGTTAGCTGTGAGGTAAGCTGGGTGCATCACTGCTTCAAAGGAAGTATCCGGATTTTTGGACATTTTCAGCAAGAACAATGTCTCCTTTGACGACATTTTCTTGTTACTAGGTAGTGTTTACAGCGAATTGTAGTATGTGTCGCACAGACAAGCTTCCGGACAGCACATGTTATTCACATACTGAATTTCGAAGAACACTTGGAATGAATAATTTAATACGTACTTATTTCCATGGTTAAATTTTCTAGTGCTGTACGTATCATTAAGTAAACCAATCATTAGCTTTAAGAGTATCCACAGAATCAAACATCTCCAGTTTTGTGAAGAATACCAAGGCACATAATTCCTGTACATCTCACATAGACCGCCACGGCGGTCTAGCGGTTAGAACGCTGGCCTTGTAATCCTGGGGTCTCGGGTTTGATTCCAGGCGGTGCCCGAATTTATAACTTGTGTTGGGCAAGGCCGTGGTCTAGGCAACACGGAGTTTTCCTCCGGGGGCTTACCCGGTTTCTCCGTGGCATCCGAACAATTACTCCATTCACACACAGAAGAAGGCAATGGCAAACCACTTCTGGATCATCTGCCAAGAACGTATATGAACAGGTCCCAGTCCGAGAAAAGGATGGAAGGATCCTGTTCATATGGACCTGTCGTCAGACAGAACACTACAAATAAAAAATAACATCTCACATATGGGGTTTACTGATAACACTGATAATGTGTATCCGAAAATCGAAGTATTTCACATATTTCCCAAGACCCTCAAAACTAACTGAGACATAAGTCTCGTACTAGAAATTCTTCATACCCATGTCATATATTAATTACATTACGTTCCGACTGTCATGTCATGTTCAGTGCAAGAGGTTGGAGCGGTACTCCTGAGGAAATGGTACATGGGAAGGCTGAAAGTACAGTAGTTTAACGGTACGTCACCTCACGCATATCTCATTCATTTTCATTTGGAGTTCAGGACTAACTGTCGAGCGAAGTCAAACACTGCAGCAGTCTCTCGCTTTCTGAATAACGCCATGGGGTAAATGTCACCCTTATTGGGGCCAAATTTCGGTACTACACACAATTCTGTACTCGACAGCTTCAGAACAGTATTTATTTATGGTTTATTTAACAGCGCTTTAAATGACTCTGATTATAAATAAGATAATTTACTGAATAATGACGACGATTGTCATGTGAGTTGTTGA
This sequence comes from Zootermopsis nevadensis, assembly GCF_977971745.1. Classification (NCBI taxonomy): domain Eukaryota; kingdom Metazoa; phylum Arthropoda; class Insecta; order Blattodea; family Termopsidae; genus Zootermopsis; species Zootermopsis nevadensis. Next base: position 5,830,684 of record NW_028259143.1, read on the forward strand.
ACTCTGTAATCTGGTAGAAGCTTGCCGACGTTTCAGAGGTGCATGTTACCAGACTACACGGAGCTAAATTCCAGAAGACATGCCGCGAGAATCTGAAATCCTACTTCGCAAATAGATACTACATGGAATTTAAAATGTGATGTGATTTAATAATGATTGTCAATAAAATTGATTGGGATAAAACACGTCGTTCTGAGTAATCATAGGCCGAATGCAACCTTTTTATGACGCATAATCGGATCCAAGACATAAATCTGTTTAAATAGGATCAATACATAGTTTCTATTATTGGAAGGTCCCGAAAGCAATTTTATGGCCGGAACCTTTAAGGAAATCGCCTAATAACCTACTTTGTTCCATAACATAGTAACGTAAACCATTACGTATAGAATTAAAATCTTCCATCTCGAAACTTAAGTTCCAACAGCGAAAAGTGTCTGATAAATTTCAAGACGGGATGCATACACGTCTTTCTAAATACAATGATTGTTTCGATTGGATTCGTTCTATCTGTACTTATTCTCTGTTTAAAATTTCTAGCGTCACAGGTGTAAAAATGGGCAAGATAAGACAAAAAAGCTATTACTTTTCAGGAACTCTGCTGAAAGAAAGAAACATAAGAAATAAGGCAGTAGGCAGGAAAATCTCTCCATGTGAATTATCTTCTCTTGTGTGTTCACTAGTGGCTCTGTCAGCCACGGGCACACAAAGAGGGAAGGAATTCGACCCACCTGACTGATATTTGCAATCGCATCTAAGACGAGACTCACAGCCCTGAAATCAATTCTTTGACCCTACCTCTGCGTCTGTGTGTGTGTTTGTAACATCTTTCTCTACAGCCCCCACGTTCACTTTTTCACGTGTAGCTTGTCTACCCTAGTTAACGTTCTTTGAAAGTGCCTAATCTCATCAGTTTACACAGTTTAACGACTGGATGAATTACTGAAGAGCTTTTGATCTTACGTATGAAACAGCCAATGTCAGTGACAACAGTAAAATATTTTAAAAATTATACAGAACTAAAACCGGAGAAAAAGATCACAAACTACTAATACGAAACGCATGATTTCCCAGTAATAGAAACGGGCATATCTGTAAAAACAGGAAAATAACACTTAAAGAATTAAACACGACATAAGTAATGTCGTCTTTCTAGTGATATGCCATAATCTCATCTCATCCTCAATAAAATTCTCCCCAATGAACAATTTCACAGGGGGTGTTAATGTAAAATGTTATCAATTCCATTACTTTTCACCTGTTTCTCAAATATTTTCCAGCCTTGTTTGTACTCTTCAGTAACTTCTACAATTTCGTATTACTGATATTACTTTTACACGATTTAGTGCAACCAATCTGAGTTGTTTAGGACATAAAACACCTTTACCGACACAAATTATAACCAAATTTGAAATGTTGTTACATATATTGAGTAGAACATAACGGCAGGCAGTAATGAATCACACATATACCAGATAATGCAACTACGTTTTAATCATAATTCATTCAACATACCCCGAAATATCTTTGCCACAAGCGACCATTATCATTAATAATGTATCATATTATTAAATTATGTATTTACGCTATGTTGCTGCACAAATTTAATCTAATAATTCATGCTACAGAGTAAAATACACTTAACTAATAACATTTTAATAAAATAAAAGTTGGTTCTGATCACATTCACTTAAATAACTTTACAAATATACTCACTAATTTATGCCTTATGTTAAAGATACATTCCATGGTGAGTGTAACAAACGTTTTTTAACCTCCGTTAGGGAGAAATTATCGTATAAATAAATAAGATATATCTCGCGATACACGTTCGTGCTGTTACATTCGTGTATTGCGCCTATAGTATGGATATTAGTATAGTACTGTATAATTATACTGACAAATTATTCTTTGACAATCGCACCACGTGGAAAATGTTCCAGTTATCTGCTTACAGTTGTGATAAAATTCCTATGAGTCCTTTACTGTCAGACTACACATGAACGGTAATTCAAGCTGATTGATGGCTTCAGATACAGATCACAACTTCGGCTTTCGGCGATCGGCCACACTGCAGTGTTCGCCGAAATGCTGGATAACTTTCGACACTAAACGCGGCTCATCCCCGAAATCCGAAGTTGAACATCACACTTTAAATTCCGTTCTTTACTTCAAGAAGATCACAAACGTTCAATTCTCTATAATAAATTCATTGTGGGACGAAGTCTCTCATTCTCCTTACAACTTTATATGTACCACTGGATATTTTAGTCTGAATTTATTGCGTGATTATTTCTCTTCCAGCCTTAATCGATATTACTATATAATTTTGCCCTTGTGACGTCAAAGCTGTCAAAGACAACTTATTCTTATAGAAAAGTGACATCTCCTTTCTCTTCCTTTACAGTTCATATTTTCTACAGTACATTAGCTCACTTCACGCTCCTTATTCATTATTCAGACACTGATATCTGAGTCTGATTGAAGCTGACTGATAGTGCTGAATTTAACACGTCAAATAACCCAAGTACATACCCAGAATGGGTGAAGGAAAGAAAGATAAAGATGCTGGTAGTTGCATACGCAATTAAGAAGTTAATTCAAAAGTAGAGATTGCACTGTTACCTTTCCTTACAGCTAAAGGAAATCCGGAATGAGGTACATTTATCAGATCGTTCTACTGCACACAGTGTGTTGACATATGCGCGTGTTAATGCCACGAAGATACGTACTAACTTTCATCACCCACGACCAGACAACATTGATGTATATAACATAAATGTGAAGATAAATCTCGCATATTAATGGCCTCGTGTATTAAATCTGTACTTTAATTACTTGTCACATCAAGCGTTTACTTGACGTCTGAGAATCACACAGTTTCCTTTCACATTCCTAGTCCACATAAACTAATTTCCGGGTTTTATGGCCACACTTATTGTTATACTTCGCACGGGAAATAAAAATATTTCTTCGCTTAGTCTATATGTTAAAGTAACGAATCAAAGTATCGAATTTAGGAAGTAAAACTTTACACAAAATCGCACGTAATTAATTAAATTTCCTAAAAATCAAAGAGTGGAGGGAAAATACGAGGGTCACACGGAGGACATTTCACAGGAAAGTATATTCATAATTTACAAACCCCCAAATTCCAGGCATTTACAATCATTTAATATGGCGTATTTCGCGGACTTTAAGCGTCCAATGCCTGCAGAGGTACTGGAACGATAAACACATACCAACCTTCGACAAATCTTGAATATATATTCCAATTTACAAAAGAGAAAACTCTTCTCTATAACAGAACTCGGTTTTTAAAGACAAATTAAAATGTGCAGAATAATTATAAAACATATTTTCCGCAAGAATAACATTCTACTGTAGCTAACAATCAAAATGTATTTTGTATTACAATGACAGACTCAATTTAATTGAATATTCTAACCAGTAAACATGCTCAGAGGTGAAATTTAAACGAGGGCACGTGAAATATATTATTTTTAAACAGACACCAACTCTGACGAGGCGAAACATAGACATGAGAGAGGATTGGAGACGTCAGCTGAAAGCAGCGCCTACTTTTTTCTTATTAAATTTTACACGAAACCGTGTGACCTGATTCAATGTTTCAACATCTCAGTCTAGATGGTCAATCCCGGGCCGAGAATTGAAACCGGAACATCACGAATACAAAGAATGAGAACAAATTAACTGCAAAGATTGGCAAGACGTTTCATTATTTTTATTTATTTAGTGTTCTGTCTGACGACAGGTCCATATGAACAGGATCCTTCCATCCTTTTCTCGGACTGGGACCTGTTCATATACGTTCTTGGCAGATGATCCAGAAGTGGTTTGCCATTGCCTTCTTCTGTGTGTGAATGGAGTAATTGAAACCGGGGAAGCCCCCGGAGGAAAACTCCGTGTTGCCTAGACCACGGCCTTGCCCAACACAAGTTATAAATTCGGGCACCGCCGGGAATCGAACCCGAGACCCCAGGATTACAAGGCCAGCGTTCTAACCGCTAGACCACCGTGGCTATTTTTAACATATGAACAGGATCCTTCCATCCTTTTCTCGGACTGAGACCTGTTCATATACGTTCTTGGCAGATGATCCAGAAGTGGTTTGCCATTGCCTTCTTCTGTGTGTGTGAATGGAGTAATTGTTGGGATGCCACGGAGAAACCGGGGAAGCCCCCGGAGGAAAACTCCGTGTTGCCTAGACCACGGCCTTGCCCAACACAAGTTATAAATTCGGGCACCGCCGGGAATCGAACCCGAGACCCCCAGGATTACAAGGCCAGCGTTCTAACCGCTAGACCACCGTGGCATTCATTAGTTACCATTAAATTAGAGATAGGGTGTCGTACTTCGTTTATTTTGAAGCACGCTGTATGGATCACATCACATAATGCTATAAAGTCGCACGTAACACGCTCTGCAGTCAACTTCACTACCTTAATCGTTTATGGTAACTCAGTCATTATTATGGCAAAGGAAGCGGCGTAAACCGTCTCACTACAACGTTAAAAGGAAGAAAAGAAATCTTCACCACGGCAAGATAATATAAAGATTAAGGTCATGTAACACCCCAGAGACTTCACACCAAACAAAAGAAATTTGTAATACAAAGAATTTTCCACGACAGCTTCACAATAACAAGAGGTGCTGTATGCAGGACCCGAATTTACAGATAAGACGCCTGTGACGAGCAGTGGCATGCCTTATCAGGCTACAGTTCGCCACCGTAGCTAGGTACAAAAGAGTGAAATATCAAATAAAATAAGGATGAAAGAGAAAAGATGAATGCGAGGAAGCAGATAACAGTAGCACGGCAAAGATAAAGAAAGAAAGAAATACAATTATTAAAACGAATATTAATCGGACAGTACAGGCATACCTCGGAGATATTGCGGGGTTCGGTTCCAGACCATCGCAATAAAGCGAGTCACACGATTTTTTTTGGTTTCCCAGTGCATATAAAAGTTATGTTTACACTATACTGCATTAGCATAATGTCTAAAAAAACAATACCAGAATTGCCAAAATGTGACACAGAGACACGAAGTGAGCACATGCTGTTGGACAAAATGGCGCCGATAGACTTCCTCGACGCAGGGTTGCCACAAACCTTCAATTTGCAAAAAAAAAAAAAAAGAGAGAGAGAGCAATAAAATTAGGTATGCCTGTAAAACAAACATAACAAACCAGTAAAATGAAGAGTTTCCCACGTTTTATAAGCAAAATTCTGTATGAATTTCTAACCATCCGTGCTTCACACCCAGCCCACTCATCCTCTTTGATTTAATCATCCGACTAACATTTAGTGACTAGCTACGGGCTGGACGGCCGGGGTTCCATCCCCGACGGGGGCAGAGGATTTTTCCTCTAGCCTCTGCGTCCAGACCGGCTCTGGGGCCCACCCAGCCTCCTCTACAATGGGTACCGGGGTCCTTTCCCGGGGGGTAAAGCCGGCCGGGGCGTGATGCTGACCACTCACCCCCATCTAGTGCCGAGGTCAAGGAAGAGAGGAGCTATACCTCCACTCACCCCAAGCGCCTACATGGCGTATAGTGGGACAAACTTTACTTTTACTAACATTTGGTTAAAAGCACAAATTAAGGCACTCTTCATTATGCAGTTTCATCAAGCCATCTGTCTCTTCGTCTCTACACGTCCAAATATTCTCCTCCGCAACCTGCTCTCAAACACCCTCAATTACTTATTGCCCTAAGGATTTCTCGGATGGAATTAAACGTATAAACACTTACCAGAATAAAGTGTTAAATGAAGACATGCATTTCATCACCGCTGTAACAAGCTTAAGACAGAACCACGTGTCAGAAATTTATATGATGATAATGATAATAACAGCAGCAGTAATGCGTGTTTGTATCCCTGAATTTTTAAGAATAACAACCCTTCTGCACTCCGTTTCGTATGTCTTCACTGCGACTTCTACGAAATCCGGATTAAACAACTTGTCAGATTACAGACGAACTCAATTTCGGCAGCCTGCACCCAGCTGCCGGCTTGGTTTTATAGCCCAATTTTCACCGCCACATAAAAGTACAGAAGGGGTCATATCACTAAGTTATAATTGTGTATTAGCGTAGCCAGGGAAGGGAGAATGTCGGACGTTATGGTTCTCATAATAATAGTCACTTCTATTATACTGAAAAGCACGATTTGTTTGCGTCATGTGACAAACATTACGTTGTCGATGTATTCTTCACGGTTGTGATGTGAGCTCGTATATAGAAACTAACGTTTCGGGGGAGAAAACGTATTAAACCCTTCTTCCCGAAAAATTAGTGTCTAAAGATTCACTAAGGCAGGCTCAAATTTCTGAAGGAATGATGAGAGGTGTGCATTTTCAATTGGGCTTCGAGTTCAGGTTAATTTATTATGACCATAATTTTCCACTTTAATGTGCTTTTCGATTTCTCTTCAAGTTCTCGATGAAATTATCAACCTCTTACTAAACTGTCTTAAATACAGACTACGAACAAGTCGTTTCCTTAAATCTGTTTTCTTGATTCAATGAATGTCATACTTCCATTATTTTTTTTATTTGTAGTGTTCTGTCTGACGACAGGTCCATATGAACAGGATCCTTCCATCCTTTTCTCGGACTGGGACCTGTTCATATACGTTCTTGGCAGATGATCCAGAAGTGGTTTGCAATTGCCTTCTTCTGTGTGTGAATGGAGTAATTGTTGGGATGCCACGGAGGAAAACTCCGTGTTGCCTAGACCAAGGCCTTGCCCAACACAAGTTATAAATTCGGGCACCGCCGGGAATCGAACCCAAGACCGCAGGATTACAAGGCCAGCGTTCTAACCGCTAGACCACCTAATCTTATTATTATTTAGTGTTCTGTCTGACGACAGGTCCATATGAACAGGATCCTTCCATCCTTTTCTCGGACTGGGACCTGTTCATATACGTTCTTGGCAGATGATCCAGAAGTGGTTTGCAATTGCCTTCTTCTGTGTGTGAATGAAGTAATTGTTGGCATGCCACGGAGAAACCGGGGAAGCCCCCGGAGGAAAACTCCGTGTTGCCTAGACCACGGCCTTGCCCAACACAAGTTATCAATTCGGGCACCGCCGGGAATCGAACCCGAGACCCCAGGATTACAAGGCCATACTTCCATACAAACTCTGATTTTTGAAGTGATACTGTGGTCTGAGTCTCAGGAAATTATTAAACAAAATATTTTTTTCAATAAACCGTTGTTTAATTTAATTGAAATGATTTAACTTTCGCAAAACATACAATATTTTAATACGTCGCTGATTAAACTATCCTTTTGGCTACAGTGGGTTGTCCACCGGCGCTATTGCACAACTGTAATAATCTAACCAACCATCACGCCATTGTATTATCGAAATAAGCACACTGAGCTCTCTGTTGTGAAAACGTATTCATTTCGTACAGATTACGCCCAAACCGGATTTGGTTCCTCTGTAAATTAAACAACAGTTATGTGTTGCCGTATTCCTAAATGCAATAAAGATAACATTAATAGCGTTAAAATACACCAAATATTAGGAGCGCCATTCAAAGGATGAGCTAATTTAGAGACATAAAAGTCCGAATCATACATGGTTTACAGACAGTTATTCTACACCATATTCTGAGAGAGAAAAAGTTTATATAAACCGGCTAACCTTCAGAATACGTAACATCCAATACTGTTCCTTGCGCCGTTTTACCGTTGAACGTATGCTTATCACTAGCTCAGCTACCGGGGGGGGGGGGGGGGGGGGTTCTACGGCAAGGACGGCACAGATGTGGGAAAGCGGAAGGCAGTGGACTCTCGGTATGAGAGTAATTCGAGAACAGTTCTTCCTTGCAGTGCAAAACGTTACTTAAGCTACCAAACACCACTTCAAGCTACATAAGCTTCGGTTAGGCTTCTTAAAGACAACAGACATGGTCTATACCAGTGGTATTCAACATGGGGTACGCGTACCCCCGGGGGAACGAGAAGACATCTTAGGGGGATCGTGAAATTTAAAAATATATATATTATTTTATGATAAACACTGAATAATCAGTAATGTAATTTATTTAATTTATTTTAGTTGTAGATTATATACTATGTATAACTTGAATTATACACCAACAACTTTGGGGGTACAAAGTTGAAGAGAAATTATATCTGGGGGTACGCGAACAAGAAAGGTTGAATACCACTGATCTATGCCACAGTTTGGTTGGAGGCCATTAAACTACGTATAAGAGTAACAACGTCATACGGACGCAATTGCGTGTGTCACGATATTCTGAAGATATTTCCATAATTGCATAGGTCTATACAAATTTCAGTGCCGATGAGACTTTACATCCGAAAAATCGGCCACTCCTATCCCTATATTAAAATCTAGTAAACCTAATTCTTAACTCACCAGCACGCGTAAGAATCCCACGTCACTGTTCCCACGAGTAAAACAAAGAAGTTCACAGCGTCAATGCCGATGCATCAAATTGGACTGGTTTTACTTCATGCAGCGGTGTTTGTAATGCACAGGAAGTACAACACATGACACAACACGTAACCACACGCCCAATCACGTTTATTTTCGCGTTTATATCACAAATAACACTATTTTAAATCACATTTCACTTGTAGACAAAATGACTCTCGCATGCACGTGCCATGGCTTCCCCGCGATGTTCGTTTGTCTACCTCTAATCGGATAAATTCGGGGTACACATCGGCAATTATCGGTATGGCCACACAAGGAGGTTGGAGGGAGGGAGGGAACACAGAATAGTTTTACTACTCGCTCCGTAGGAATCGCCACAGAAGAAGTTATCATTGCACGAGCTGCAGTAAAGGTTACGTTCCTGCGAGGGGAATAATGAAACATATGTAACTGGCCTTGACGCTAATTTATTCCTGATACAAATCTACCGTTTAGAAGCTATAAAGCACTGACTACACAGCGAAAGCGTCAGAATTTGTTTCCCTTAATTTCCTTAAATAAACAACACACCAAAACTCTATAATATTACGTATTATATCTTAAACGAGATTTACAAATTATGTAGGTATATTGCGTGAAATTTTTACACGGTGGACAGACGCGGAAACAGAGTGAATATGCAACCGAAAGGGCGAACCTCGAGCTTAGGGGTTGGACAGGGGCGTAACAACTCATCACCGTAAAACAACAGCATGTTTTGTGATGGTATGTTACGAAATGTTAAATAGAGCCTTCCTTGGATTTGGATGGATTCCTTGGAACGACCTAAGCAAAGGGCCCAGACCAGAACCCAGTGACGGCTTTTTGTAAAAACCGAGGTCAGTCTTCGGGTTCCATAAGAGACGGGATTTTTTTTAACTGGTTTACCAACTGTTACTTTGTCAAAGACACTGCTTCATGAAGTTAGTTTGAAAGAAATGTTCAAGCGAAGTCAGTCCCACACTATCGGAATCTGTACTGATACTTCTGACTGTGAACGCCACTGTTACCAAAACAACGAACAAACGGAATTCTTAAGCGAATTCCCGAGTGCTGAGATTGGTTTTCATCAGAAACCCAGTCAGGATTATGTAACACTTGAAGATCGGACTTGGTCCTTTTGATCACATGGAATCTGTGTTATACGGTATACCCTCATCTTACAGGAACAGAGGAACGTGTCATTTACTGAAATCTGCAGAATAATGTAGGATACATAAGGGCACAAATGTTTTTAGTTTTCTCCTACAACATTATATATATTATTTTTTATTATTTAGTGTTCTGTCTGACGACAGGTCCATATGAACAGGATCCTTCCATCATTTTCTCGGACTGGGACCTGTTCATATACGTTCTTGGCAGATGATCCAGAAGTGGTTTGCCATTGCCTTCTTCTGTGTGTGAATGGAGTAATTGTTGGGATGCCACGGAGAAACCGGGGAAGCCCCCGGAGGAAAACTCCGTGTTGCCTAGACCACGGCCTTGCCCAACACAAGTTATAAATTCGGGCAACGAAGGAAATCGAACCCGAGACCCCAGGATTACAAGGCCAGCGTTCTAACCGCTAGACCACCGTAGCTGTAACATTATATATAGCGCAGAAAATTATGGGATAAGAACGGAATAAGGGACAACTGAGTAAAGGAGATATAAGCACAAAAGTAATAAAGAACTGAGGCAAGGCACGAAGATATAAATTTCTGTTGAATTTCAACGAGCGTTTTCCAGTATTACGGAACCAAGTTTAAGTACAAGGCAATTGATCTCAAGACTGCCAATAACTGGTGACGGTCTCAAGTGTGACGCAATTCAACTCTGTTACCAGTATCAATAATAAAACTAGAATCCTACTGATGCACGGGTAAGGAATTTAAGGAACCGCAGAGATTTTAGCACACAATTTGATCGCCTGAAGAAAAGAACAACGATCCTAAGCTTATGTCATTATTCTTTCTCTCCCTATGTACGTAAAACTAATGGTCGGACAAGGGTCGTCATTAGGTAACACCTTTCAGGAAGCGTAGTTGAGATGTCGTGAGCTAACTTAATGACGCAAAACCTGAAACGAATGAGAGAGAAAAAGAAACAGGGGGACGAGTAATGCAATGTGTTGTAATGGTGCAAAACGGCTGCTGACAGTGGACAAACACGAGTCTCTCAGTTAATGGTTTTTACAGTTGTTTTCTCGTCTCTATTTTCTGTAAACGATGAGTTATCACGTCTACACCTTCCGTACCTTTCCTGCATCTTCTAATCGTTTTGTGAAGACCTTTCTTGAGGCTCATTTTAACAATACGATGTTCCAGAGCCAAATTCTCCATAGATCAGTATCTAAGTAACGATTTGTAAACCCTAACTTCAATTCAACAAGAGTTTTCGTATAAACACACAGTTTATCTGATGGAAGAAGGAAACAGAGTCGTACGACTGTTGATAAGAAAAGTTTTTGCGCGATTTGAAACCTACTAACATTACTATGCGGGGAAAAGTATTGTGTGACACGTAAATAACATAATTTTACACCTCACAGTAATTCTGATTTAGAATTATTCTATCTTACTAACTAGTCGAAACGGATAATTATATTTTCGAGTCGTGTAAGATGGTCTAAAACTCATATAAGCTCAAGAATTGTAGATAAGTTCAAAAGAGAAACAAGGAGCAAACGAAATCTACTAACAATTATTTATTTTAATCCGTCTGATAACAATATTTAAAATTTCTTATAATTAAGATAATAAAATATCATTCATGTTCCATATCGATTGATCGATTTACATTTCGGAACATTTACACAACATGTTTCAGTTTTTATAAAACCATCATCAGGTGTAAAATATATCTAAGAACTTAAAACTCAATTATGATTTCTGTAGTTTTTTGGTGATGTTTCATTACGTTTGTTTTTCCATTTTTTGGGGCGAAGGTGTTGTTTTTCTTAAATGTTATTAGATGTACATATCGGCCAAAGATGTAGGAGTGAGTGTCCCGATATGTCCAGAAGTACTAGTGTCTTCGAATAGGTGTGGGTCAATCGATATGGAACATGAATGATATTTTATTATCTTAATTATAAGAAATTTTAAATATTGTGATCAGACGGATTAAAATAAATAATTGTTATAATATTCACAATATGATGCAATTACACTATCTTATGAAATCTAGTAAGTGTGCGAAAAGAAATTAATATAGATGCAACAGTAATTAATAGTAATGATCTAACAGTGAATGTTTAAACTATCGTCTACATAAATCTGTAAGGCTATGTATATGATTTGTCCGTTTTAATAGTGAGTAACGTAAGATGCCTACAGATTAAAAGCCAAAAATTCTCAGACACTGAACAACATCTGGCCAACATGAATATATACAGAAATATGTATGACCCAGAGTGCAGTTTCACTCATAGTTATAATTCCAAGATATTCACACAAGATGAGGCGTCTACTTTCATATGTTTAATTACGCACTGTTCAGAGAAGCGAGAATAAGGGGTTTTAAGCCACACACACACACAGACCGTTACCACGACTGCATTACGGGAAATAAATATGCAATTAAAGACTAACTTGCTCTGCTTTTCGTTCTGCATAATCTAAAAGATTTTTATTCCCTCCTTTATTTTAGTTTCTTCCATTTTTCTTCATCTTCAAGCGATAATCCAATTACTGAAGAATTTACGGATAGTAAAAGAAACATAACTTGCACTTTATTACTTGTGTAACTCTTTTCTTCCTCAAGTTAAACACACGCACGAAAGGGGCAAAGGATGAAGAGCGAATGAGTAGGGAAGGGAAAACAAAAACACGAAAGAGACTGTTTTCTTGGTTGTTTCAACGTGTAGCCTGATACAAGTTTACAGCATCCCAATTCCTACGATACTACAAGAAATCTATTTTAATGCAAAGCAAGAGAATAAAATGTAGAAATCTTTACAATTAATTATTAGCTCCCCTCTGAGAGCAGAGTCACCTTCTAAGAATTAAAGTACTTATTCTACATGGCACCACATACGAAATCAACGAAAAACGAGAATACGCCTTTAATTTGTTTCGAAAGTTGTCTTATTCGAGGCCACAGTTTCGTCCTAGGCAAAGTCCCGCCCGATTCAGAACAAACAATAGCTCATCCGTCCTGCCTTTACATGAACAGGTGAGTGAAGTCCGAGAGTCCTTGACGCCTTACACTAGTTGTAACCAGAGGGTGAGAATATCGCGTGCTGGCATCAGCACGCTAAACACCAGGACACGCTATCAGCACGCTTATTTGCGGTCTGAACAGAAACTGTGGCACACAGACGCACACGATGTAATGCAATGTAATGAAACAAGACTCAAAGACACGCACGTACGTTGTAGTTCACTTTACGATTTAGAACGGAACAGAAAATAAAAATAAAATATTATAAATAAAAAATCCAGTGACGAATCGAATAGCGTATTCGAGAGAAAGTAAATATGAGAAATGCAGACAATGTTTCAGTCGGAAAACATGATTGGAAGATGCCACTTGAGAGATCTAAGCATACATTAGATAATAATACAAAATTTATCTCTAATAACTGTGGTAACAAATGTGGACAGGATTTATATAGCTCAAGACAGAGACTGGAAGCGGTTTCGTGTGGACACGATAACAGGCCTTCGAGTTCCATAAAAGTCTGGTAATCTTTTGACAGGATCAGCGACTATGAGTTTGTCAAGGGCTGGGATCCATAGGTTTTACTCCTTATCGATTACTTTCCGTGTGTTGTACGTTATACGTTGTACCTCGCACTCATGTTGTACGACGAGGGGTTTTCTGACCACATGAAAATTCTGCTAGGAGATTTCAATGCAAAAATTGGGAGGGAGGATGTCTTCAAACCCACAATAGGCAGCGAGAGTCTCCATGCACTTAGTAATGATAATGGCGTCAGAGCAGTGACCTTCGCTACGTCAAAAGATTTAATTGTAAAAAGTACAAAATTTCCACACCGTGATGTTCATAAATACACTTGGACTTCCCCAGATGGCAGAACACACAATCAAATAGATCATGTTTTAGTAGATAAGAGAAGGCAGACAAATGTAATTGATGTGAGATCATTCAGAGGAGCAGATTGCGACACTGATCATTATCTGGTGGTAGCAAAAGTGAGGGAGCGGCTTTCAGTAAGTAGACGAACTAAACAAAATTTTGACACAGAAAGATTTGATTTGAAAAAATTAAGTGAGGGAGAGGCAAAGGAACAATATCAAGTTGAAATTTCGAATAGGTTTCAAATTTTAGAGACAAATGAGGATAATGAAAGTGTGGACATCAACAGGGAGTGGGAAAATGTCAGAAACTGCATCAAAATTTCAGCAAAAGAGAAACTAGGATACTACAGGAGAAAGCAAAATAAACCGTGGTTTGATGAAGAATGTTCAAAATTAATAGATCGAAGGAAGCAAACAAAATTTCAATGGTTGCAGAACCCAAACAAAACAAATGCGGATAATCTATGTAACGTGAGACGTGAGGCTAGTAGAACCTTTAGGACTAAGAAAAGGGAATACCTGAAGGGCAAAATTGCTGAACTTGAGACAAATAATAAGGAAAAAAACATCAGAGACCTGTACAGAGGCATTAATAACTTTAAGAAAGGATATCAACCCCAGACTAATTTGGTAAAGGATGATAGTGGCAATTTGCTTGCAGATCCAATAAAAATTGTGAATAGGTGGAAAAATTTCTTTAGCGAGCTCTTAAATGTTCATAATACTGGTGATATTAGACAGATTAAAATGCATACAGCTGAACTGTTGGTGCCAGAACCTAGCTTAGATGAAGTGGAACTAGCCATTGGGAAGTTGAAAAGTTATAAATCTCCAGGAATTGATCAGATTCCGGCCGAATTAATTAAAGCAGGTGGCAAAGGGTTGCATATGAGGATCCATAAGCTTATTCAGTTAATTTGGGATAAGGAAGAGATGCCACATCAATGGAAGGAATCCATAATTATTCCTATTTATAAGAAGGGGGACAAGACTGAGTGTGGTAATTACCGAGGAATATCGCTGCTATCAACCTCATACAAAATTCTATCCAACATTCTTTTGGCAAGATTAACCCCATATGCGAATGAAACTATTGGGGATCATCAGTGTGGGTTCAGACGAAACAGATCAACGATTGATCAGATCTTTTGCATTCGTCAGATACTAGAGAAAAAATGGGAGTTCGGTGGGACTGTACATCAGTTATTTATAGATTTCAAAAAAGCCTATGACTCTGTGAAGAGAGAAGTGCTATATAATATTCTTATTGAATTTGGTATACCAAAGAAGCTAGTGGGTCTAATAAAAATGTGCTTAAATGAAACCTGCAGCAAAATTCGAGTAGGTAAATATGTATCTGAGACATTCCTCATCAAGAACGGTCTAAAACAAGGAGATGCTTTGTCTCCCTTGCTCTTTAACTTTGCGCTAGAATACGCCATCAGGAAGGTCCAAGGTAGGCAGGAGGGTTTGCAATTGAACGGGACACATCAGCTATTGGCATATGCTGATGATGTTAATTTATTGGGGGACGATATAAATACAATAAAGAGGAACGCAGAAGTTTTACTAGAGGCTGGTAGACAAGTGGGGCTGGAAGTAAATTCAGAAAAAACTAAGTACATGTTAGTATCTCGTCATCAGAAGACAGGCGGGCAAAATTATCTTAGGGTAGCTAATAAATCCTTTGAAAGGGTTACAAAGTTCAAATATTTGGGAACAACAATAACAAATCAAAATGATACTTGTGAGGAAGTTAGGAGGAGACTAAATTCCGGAAATGCTTGCTACTTCTCAGTCCAAAATATTTTGTCTTCCCGTCTGATTTCTAAGAACCTGAAAATTAAAGTATACAAAACAATAATCTTGCCTGTTGTTTTGTATGGGTGCGAAACATGGTCTCTCACTCAGAGGGAGGAACACAGATTGCAGGTGTTTGAGAATCGGGTGTTGAGGAGGATATTTGGGCCTAAGAGGGAAGACGATGGGGCGTGGAGAAAACTGCACAATGACGAGCTTAAAAATCTGTACTGCTCCCCCAGTATTGTGAGGGTGATTAAGTCGAGAAGAGTGAGATGGGCGGGACATGTAGCGCGCATGGATGGGACAAGAGGTGTGCACCGGGTACTGGTTGGGAAACCTGAAGGGAAGAGACCGCTGGGGAGACCTAGACGTAGATGGGAGGATAATCTCAGGCGGGATCTATCCGAGATAGGAGTTGAAGGAAACTGGATTTTGTTGGCCCAGGACAGGGTCCGGTGGAGGGCTTTGGTTAATTCGGTGATGAACCTTCGGGTTCGGTAAGCCATCTAGTTAGTTAGTTAGTTAGGGGAGAAGACTAGGTTTCGCAGCCCCCTTAATACTTACTGCTTTGTAGCCCTGGAAGATAATTCAAGTGTATCGAAAATCCGTGTTCCCATTAATGTGTTTCCGGTCGGGGAGCCAAAGTAGGAGTAGGAGGAAAGCGTTACCTTTCATTACGGAGTAGGGAGACTGAGGTAATTGAATTGCTAAGCATCTAATGTAGAGGGGAGAAAAAAGATGCTAAACAGCAAAGTATCCATGAAAACAAATTTTCGTCACTATAAATTGTGGTTCACCAACTGAACAGCGCGAACACCACGCACCTGGCTATCCAACTGTACAAAGCGAGGTTTGAGGTTATCACGACGAAGAATACAAAGATGGCTGCTGGAATGTTGCGCCATGTAGTATCATAGAAGCTGACAGATGTTTCAGAGGTGCTAATTGTCTTCATGATCAGGGCCAGTAAACGTATTAAGGTTAACAGTTATCAAGCAAAATTAATTATCATATCCTTACCCAATCCATCTCGCTTATTCTTTACTTCTTTTACTTAAAGCATTACGACAAATATAAGTTGTGTTTCTTTCATAGACCATGTCATTTTTCTTAGCAGTCCTCTATTCAGTAGCAAGGATTTGAGGTTCTCACTGCGGTTAGTACGAAGATGGCTGTCGTCTGGGATGTAGCGCCGTGTAGTCTGGTAAGTTCACCGACGTTTCAGAGTCCTGCCAGGGCGATGATGAAGGCAGAAAGGGCCTCAAAAAGGTTGGTAAACGTCTACCAGGCTACATGGCGCAACAACCCAGACGACAACTTCGTCCTACATTCCTTTTTCCATCGAGGTAACTTTCTACATGCAGAGTAATAACAATTTTTACAGTAGTTCGTTAGAGCATCACTCAGACAAATAACGCAATTTTCTCTATATTAAATTATTAATCATTTAGTCTAGCCTTGTTTAGTCTAGGCACGTACCGATTCTGTATTCTACTGTCTACGTGATGCATGGTTATGCAGTCAGTTTATTGAATGAGTTGAATAAGGCAAAGTTGTCGGACGCCTTCACCTTCCATTTGGTCTACCCTCGGTTTACATTATTAAATTCCCTGAAAGTGATTAAGCTGTATCAGTTGCTTCCAAAATTTGTCACTTCTCTTATTTCTGCTGCATACGTCAATATTGGTTTACCCTAATGCCACTTCTACTCAGTTTTACTCTTTAGATTCCCAAGTTAATACTCATTCTTGTAGTTGGCAGGTTAGTTGTAGCAATTGCATAGCTGCAGTATAGCTCAGCCATGGCATTCATGAATGTTGTGAACCCGGCTACGCTATTTGACCCAGTCTTTAAGTGAGAGAGAAAACAGAGCAGCGTGTTTCAACTGGAAGTCTTCGTAGTCTTGACTTTAGACAAGCTTAATGACAAAGATAGAATGACAATGTAAACCTGGCCACTAAATTAAGACGGTAACCACAAACCACAGCAAGTTTAATTTGGAGCAGAATATGCAACGGTGAGACAACTTTTGTCATTATATATGACGAATCTGACGTTGTTCAAATACAACACAATTTTCAAGTTATAACATAGATTACAAACCCAGAAGATTTGATGTTGTGAAAATATAATGCAAAATATTGAGGTCATATGTTCTATACAGCCACTTCCGCATGATGACCAAATGCTTTGTACAAAGACAACTGTCTTCTGGGTTGTAGTCTGGTAGAAGTTTATCAACGTTTCAGAGGTCCTTGCTGCCTCCATCATCAGGGTGATCGATACCTTATGTAAATTCGGCCTATATGTCCGGATTGGTATGATCATCATAACATTCATTTGTCGCTTCTCGTCCTGTATATTGCTTCATTCTCTAGTTACTTATTCTTCAACTCTTTGTTCTGAAACCTACACACGTCTCCAAACCCCCTCGAGTCTGTAGTGTAAATAGGTAAGTTTACCTAAAAAAACGTTTTAGGGAAGGTATCTCACTGAACGTAGCTGTTAATAAAAGATTACGTTTTATTTGGTCTTACTACAATCTGAACTGGCTGAATTCAAAGGACATCTCTAATGTAATATGCCCTGAAGTATGACAAGTCACGGGAAACATCAATAAAACGTTTTTACCCTCCTTCTTACGTGCTTTAAATTCTAGAACACTCAGTAATTTTGAGGATAAGGACACTCGTGGGAATTCAAATTCCACGATTTTATGGAACTAGAAGGCTCGTTACCGTGCTCCGAAGAGCCCCTAACTGGATCCCTATTCCGCGTCAGAAGAAACCAATCCACATCACAAATTCATTTTAATAAACTACTTTGCTTCTGTTTCATTATTTTAAGTGATAAATTTTAGAGTTTTTCTCGACAAAATTATGTAAAAAAAATTATATTTCCCCAATGCCTTGTCCTGGATAGCTTTCTTAAAGTACTCTATCCTACCAATACATCTCGATACTTTTATTCGTTATGTAATATCCCCCATTTGCTACATAATTAGTCTTTCAATTCCTGTATTGAAATGCGAATACCATTAACGATAAACAGTAAAAGTAAAGTAAAGTTTGTCCCACTATACGCCATGTAGGCGCTTGGGGGGAGTGGAGGTATAGCTCCTCTCTTCCTTGACCTCGGCACTAGATGGGGGTGAGTGGTCAGCATCACGCCCCGGCCGGCTTTACCCCCGGGAAAGGACCCCGGTACTCATTGTAGAGGAGGCTGGGTGGGCCCCAGATCCGGTCTGGACGCAAAGGCTAGAGGAAAAAAAATCCTCTGCCCCCGTCGGGGATCGAACCCCGGTCGTCCAGCCCGTAGCTAGTCACTATACTGACTGAGCTATCCCAAGTAGTCAGCAGCAACGATAACGAAAGAGCTATTCCATTAATAGCTACAAATACCTCATGGCTGACACTTCAGAAAATTAAGTATACGTGTTAATTAAGCAATCAAGTAAATTGCAACTCATAATTGGTCGCTGAAACTAAAAACAATCTCTTGTCAATTAACGAAATGCCTCAAGTACAAAATTAGGAAGAATATATATGTTATTTTAGGCACATGCGTATATAAAGGCTAAACAGGCAATCATCTGCATTTAAAATTGAGAAGCTAACAATAACTCGGTTACTGTATAAATTCACAATATTTTATGAAACTGTCATCTTACTATCTAAACCTAGGTCAATCAAGTGGTCTCTTCCTTTCAGGTTGTGCATTTTTCAGTTATTCAATGCTTCTTCAATTTCATTCTCTTGATTTCATCACCCTAAAAATATTCGGCGAACAGTAAAAATTAAGAAGCCTATCGTTATGAAGTTCTCTACGTCTTCCTATTACTTCCACTCTCTTAAGCCAAATAATTTAGAATTCTTCAAAGACGACGTAGTAATAAGAAGAGAAGTACTGGGTGAGCACAAAGGAACATAACCCAAATGCGACGTACTTACAACTTCACACCCACACCAGTCGATAGAAAAACTCCCAAAGTTTTGTTTCAAATGACCCAGGTGTTTGCTGTTGCGCGCCTCCGATAGATGCCACAAGTTCTGAAAATGCCCATCCCACAACAGAGGAGTTGGTGTGTTCTTGGCGAAGAGAGTATCTGTAACAGCTGTACACCGTACGTTTTGCACACAATTTCACATAGAACAAACCAGCCAAGTAGCCGTTTACGCCTCGTAGAAGAAATTCGAATAACAACTGCCACAGCATCCATCACCAGGGACTCTCTGCACAAAGTTCGAGGCGAATTGGATTATCGTATCGACATCTGCAGTGTGGCTCGCGGAGTACATTCCAAGTCTCAGTAAGGCGTGTATAAAACTTGGGGAGTTTTTACATCGATTGGCGCAGGTGTGAAGTTATAAGTACTCCGCGTTTGTTTTCTGTATCATTCTGAAAGTGTAAAGTTCTTTCGTGCTCACCCTGTATCGTTGTATAATCTGTAATACTGGCCCCAAGACAAATTTCACCAAAGCACTGTACACGGACAGTTTAATTCTGGTTTTTTTCTTATCTTCCAACCATGACACAATTCACCACTGTCCTAACAGCTGTATCACTAAATTTATGGCGTCTGAACTTCATCACGCATGGACATAATTTTTTACCTCACTCCACGATTGTGTAATTGGTAATACGAGCTGCTAGTTCCTTCAACAGAGAGATGAAAATACCAACCTTTAAACTGTGTTCTAAAGGTGATCGAATGAAGCAAAGGGAGAGAGAGAAAAAACTAATATGATACACAGCACACATACGAGTTCGATTCAAATAGCGTATCGCGATACCATTCTGTGAGATCGATATTGTTCATACATCACAGAACATACTGCATACATGTATGTAGTAGGTCTATGGCTGAAAAAGGACATCGAACTTTATCACTGCGAACAAATAAAGGACAGCAAACTCAATAAGACACAGAGAACCCTCTTTTATCGATCTGAAATCAATCTAAGACTACACACATCAACCATTATCATTCCAGAGAATTTGTACATTCCTAATTTGACGAAACAAAGTTACCTTAGACCTTGGAAGACGAGAAATGTTAAATTATTTTCTCACTAATAACATATTTTATGACTTACGTATTTATGATTAACCCTTTTAATCTGAACGAATGAGGAATAAGATAATATCGAAGGAAAGTAGTTAGGGACACTTAATGGGGGAAACAGATACATTTTCGACGACCAAGTTTCCTTTCGTCTTTCTGGTAAGGTAGGTTGAAAACAAAAGAAGGCGTCCGGAAGTGGAGAAGGTGAGAGGTGAGCAGAGTCTCATTGCACTCGATCGGAATTTTTGAATTTTGACATTAACCTTGGGAGGGCGGCAAAGGATTCAGTTCTTACCGCAAAGAAAACACAACGCTTCTCAATTACAAAGATCAATTGGTGAATGTTGTTTAGGTAAATAATCGCTGTTTACTCTGAGAATCATACGCAACCCGTAAATGTACTGCGGGCAAAACGCAGAATTACTGATTATTAAAGCGGGTGGTACATATAGGTACCAGGATTTCAAATGGTTAATTCATAAACTGAGTCTCTCTATCCTCACACCGACCTTAACTGTCGGGGGTGCTTCAAGTATTCCCAGTTTTTCACATGCAAAATATTATGCACTCCACAAGAAGTGGGAAAGAATTCCAGAACCGACAGCAAGTTTCGCCAGACATAACATAAGCTTAAAATCAATTAAATCAATTCTTTATTTCTTTTCACTCTCCCTTTCTAAGTCTTTATTCTTTACGAGAGATTTAATTAAAAGGTTCACCAACTTCATAACCAGTTTATTTTACACAAGGCATTCTGAATGATAACGCGTTCTTAATTAAAGAACGGCTAGTGCTTTATTAAAGCCGATGTAGTCGAATACAAACGACATGCCACTCGTTACACAGAGAGAATTAACAATCTGCATATTTGGAAATGTTTCAGCGATGGGATGGGAACTGTTGGTTTGCCAAGTTCTAGTGGTTACCAGCCACTACAGTCGACCACACAATTCCAGCGTTAATTTTTACACATTCTCGCAAGATACATTGCCTAAATAAGAATAATGAAGCACACTAAACTGGAATGCACAGTCATTTTCCACGTTCAATACGTCGTAACAACGTGGAAATGTATCTGACAGCTATCTCTTATATGATAAAGAAACATGGGCACTTCATTTCAAGTAAGTTGGTGTCAGCTGTTAACATCTACGACTGCTGATACTCAACTGAAAGATATGTTCGAATAAGCATTTGGAAGTTACAAAGGACAGATAATGTTGAGGATTCAAACATGCCGCCGTGAAAACCTAAAATTCAATTCAATTCAATTCAATTCAATTAATTTATTTACGTGTTTGCCAACAGCAAGAAGCCAATAACAGGCAAACACTGATAATATATACAATAATAGTGAAATAATAATGGATAATATTACACAAACGGATTAACTAAACTTATACATGTACAGTATTAAATATAACTGCCAAGTACAGGCAAACCCAAAATAGAAACAATATTAACACAGAGCAAAAAATGAAGGAATATAAATAAAAACAAATAATCCACCTAGGGAACACTAATATAATTGTAAAACTTTAAAAAATATAAAAAGAAGCTAAATCATTTCCCTTGTTGAGAACGTTCGCTCAAGGGAGACAATGTTTATGCTAAATACGTCCAAAGATTTACATACGTCATTTGCAGCGATGACGCACCTGGCTGAAGGACTATGCCTTAGTGCACTGCTCACACTAAAAGTAGAAAATTCTCTTATTTGCCTCGTCGGCACACGTAAACCAACAGCGTCCATAATGGAATGGCAATTTATTTTGCCCTTAAATACATTAATAAGAAATAACGCATCGAGATGTCGTCGTCTGGAATAAAGTGTTCTAAAATTTAAAGTAGATAGGATCAGTTCATATTTTCGGGGGATATTAAACTGGAAAAATCGGTAATTGCATAAACCTACACAGATAATGTTCTTTACACTGAAAGGTAGACGATGTAATGAAAACTTGTAATGTTACATTTCCTAAGCATTTACGGGATGAAGCAATATTGAATACAATTGGGCCAGTCGAAGAAAACATTTGACATCTCATCACCAATAATGACAGTTAAAGGCAGTAAAAGATATTTTAAATGTGAAATTTCATTTACATTCTGAGTTGAACTAAATAATAAATAAAGTCTAGTCGAAATATTAGGTTATAGACCTATAAGGTAAAAACAGCAACCAAAACTTTAATATTATCAAACCGTCATCAAGAGAGTAATAAGGCTTTGGAAACCTAAAATGGCATCTGACCAAACATGAGTAAATATCATCATAAATCGCTTTGTCGTGGACTTTTATCAATCTCTGTTGGTTTTTCTTGAATTTTTGTAAATTCTAACGTTTACTGTTAGTCTGTAACAATCTGGCTTCCAAAGAAAGTGTATTTTAATTTTTATTCGTGTGTAAATTTTCCACTTTCGTTTCACGTAATGCTTATTGTGTTAGTGAAAACTATGTTTTCATTATCAGAAAATCAAAGGCAACATTAGAATTCATTCCACAGACTCCTTCAGTGAAGAATGTCACAAAACCACTGCGAATAAAGTACAAAGTAAAAGAAAACCACAGAGCAGAAATTCAAGAGAAAACATTCAGTACAACTGTGGCAATATCAAAGAGTATTGAACGTACGTGCTATTCAGGTTTCAGTCCAATTCGGAATTCAAAATGACGGGGATGGGATTGTGTGTTGGGTTCACACAGTCACTGGCGTGGGGCCGCCGTCCAGAGAAAGTCCGTAGGTGGGGGTAACACTCAGGGGTGTGGAAATAACCCTTTTGAAGCTGACTGCTTGTAATTTTATTCCAGGCGCACAGGGAACTAGAAATGTTCACAAAACGACATTTAACAACGGAACGAAAACCAATGAATAATGGATAAAACAAGAGCTTCTAAGTACTCGTGCCACATATTTTAATATTATCTTCCCATGTAAGCCCAGGTTTCTCAAGTGGTCCACTGCTTATAAGTTGCCCTACTGAAATGTGGAATGCATTTCCATCTCCCATTTGTGCTATATGTCAAGCATACTTATTCCAACTTGATTCGAATATTTTACCTTAAATGTTAAAATACACGAGACAGCAACAAAAAATATCAAAGATGGTGAGGTGAAAGAGTACAAAAATTGCCTGATTTCTTTACTGGAGTTGGAGTAAAGTGCAAGACTGTTCATATGAGAAAATGAGGACTCTTTTCCGTGCCACAATTGATAATACAGATCCGCTAGTTACATGTTTTACATTTCAACAAAGAACGTACAAAATCTTCAATCTGTTTGAATATGAATCATATTTGACATTACTGAAAGAGCACTGTTGTTGTGTAAGCAGTTCTGAAAAAAAAAATTTCAATTTGAAATAAAACAATTTTAAAATCCATCTTACCGTAAATCAACGTCTGTAGAACATTTCTAACGTTGCAGAGACAATTTCAGTAAACTGTGAAATGTATCACTAATGTTACTCATAAACGTGCATAATTATTATCATCATTCAGACTTGACTCCCAACATCTCATTTCAGCGCGCACTTCATTATACCCTCCCGCTTTGTGAATGTTCTTGATCCACTTTGCAAACCTTCATTCAAACGGAGCACATGCGAAACTTCGGAAACCGTACTTCTATTATACATCATCTATGCCTCAATCACTGCTTTGTGGAACACTGCATCGTGGAGTTTCATTAACAAAATGAGACAGTTGTAAGCAACGTTTACAAGCTTCTGAATCCCTGAGAAAGCAATGCACTGAAAATCCTGATTAACGAAGGAGCAATGGCGTTAATATATATATATATATATATATATATATATATATATATATATACTGTCTACATGTAACATCTAGTCACACGCAACATATAGTGAGTGATATAGACAACGCAACCGCGAAATGGATTTATGCGTTATGGGTCAGCCCGACTTCTTTGCCCGAGTCAACACTGGAAAAAGAAATCAATGTACATTTTAATACTGACATTAATTCCACGATCAGAGTTGCTACCAATCTGAATAGTGTCTGATAACAGTGATCAATTTAGCCTCTTCTTCAAAGTAATCGTTCACTAATTCATATTAAAATATAATCTTTATACCAGTCTTTACATAAGAAAGAAGGAATTTTTGGTACCAAATTTATGGATCTGCCTGTACGTGTCCCCTGGCAGGCAAGATCCAGTTGACAGATTTTAATCAATCCCCGCTACAAGGTCCTCCTGATGCGCCTCAATTACTTCGAATCCCTGCCTTCAGCAATACAAAATGAGTCATACGTAATAATACTGATATTAGCTATAATTAATTTATAAACATTACAATTTCTGTGAAGATATTACTGTTCAGATTAATGACGTGAAAGATGGCGCCTTACAGAATTTACACGTTAAAGGCCTACTTTCCAATATCTCATTTGGTAAGTGTCTTTCTGTCTCTCTAACAAAGTTAAAACAACTGATGGTTTTTCATAAAACATATAAAATCCTTGGTATCGTTTGTAAAGATTAGTCTCCGAGAAAACATCTGGCTGTACCAGAAATTAGGATTTATTTTAATGGTCCCGACTAAGTGGGTACTTCATCTCCATGTATGATTTTTAAGACACAACCAACTGCCTAAACGTTTAAGACATAGTCGTTATTCCATAAAATGGGCAATGTTCATTAATGGAACATTCTTACATAAATTCATAATATGACTGTATTAGTTAACATTTAGCAGAGTCTTTGAAGTTTCAGTATTAATTTTAATAACCCAATTCTGACATGTCAACGCAACAAGATATAGCTAACCAAGTGTCTATCGTTCTTTGTGGAACAGACATCGGAAGAAAAAGCCCCCACGAACGGCAGACATGTGTCTGAGAACTTCTGAACCAGACATTGCCGACTCTGTAGGTAAGAAGAGACATGTCTCAAAACTTTTCAATAAGAATATTAACGAGGAAAAAATTGTATGGACGGAAAAAAAGTCTGAGAACTTCTGAGCAAAAATTTCAACTGCAAGAGATGCAGTTACGTTGCGACTATTACCCGACGGGCATTCCCCATCGACACACCCCTACATGAGCTGTAGCCATTTGTTGACAGAGTCGACTGCAACTCAGCGAGGTTCTATTCTTCAGCCATGCGCCGGTGTAATGGACGCACGATGTTCAAATCCAGCCCCCACCTTTTCACCCCTATCGGTAATGTAGGGGAATGTAAGGTAATCAGTCACTTCCAACACCTAAAAGTCTCCTGATACAACCATTGTCCTGCAAGCCGACCTACGTGAATAATGAAAAGAACAAGGGTACAGGTTATTCCATTTAAAAAGCAGCCCTAACTACAATACATTTGTATCCTTTGCTCACAAATCCAACGAGACGAGTTGATTTGTAGTGTTTCTTTAATGTTGCCGAGTGTGTCAATACTGTCCGACGCCGAACACGTTTCCTGTGGTAAACACTCTTCTGTCCCGAAATATTGTTAAAAGACGGTATATCTATTTGTTTAAATCTTGTCAGTCTAATCACAATAAAATTCCTATTAAATATTAAAATATTACTATAATTAACATTTAAATATTTAAAATATATTAAATGATGTTCTCATCGAAATGTTCGATTTACATTAGATCATCACTTTTTACACGACATGTTTCAGTTCTAAAAGAACATCTTCAGGTGTATAAATTATATAAACTTAAATATAATTTCTTAAATGCAACTTTTAGTCAGATGTTTATCAGATTTCAAATGATGTTTTCTTCCAGATTTTATTGTATTTTTTAATATCGTATTCGAAGTTGTTCTGTATGTACGTCGTTTTTAACATGATTTTGTGTGGGTGAACGTTTTGTTGTTGTTTTTGTATCATCCTGTAAAGTAAATAATATAAAGACTAAATGAATATTAATAAATTAGAAATAGAAAATAAAATAATATATTGATAAATTTAATTTTGAAACATACCAGAAATGAAGTTGTGGAGGTATATCTGTTGCCTTATTCGGTACTACCTTGTAAGAATACGCATTGCATCACGAAAAGCAGAAAAATACTTCGATGTGACGTAATGTTCCACAATAAACACACGTTCTACTCCTGAATACATCATGTTCGCAACTTTTGCGCACATGGCGTGAGCAGCGGCCTAGCAACAGAGCAACTTTGAGTCGAGTGTCACGACGGAGATTATGTGTCTATTACAGGTGGAGGTAGAGTTGCTATTATTTAATTTCTGTACAATAGCACGGGTCTGTGCTGGATTGCGTCTTAATTGGTACACTGTGTACTTAACACCGACTAAAATAAAATAAATTGATTTATCATATAAATTGAAATTGAAATTAATTCACATTTAGAACAGAATGTTCAATATGTGAAGAAAGTAAAATCAAATTTTACAGGCTCTTACGATCCACTTCATATTTATTTTATAAATACGACTTCAATTACGCTGGATGTCATGTCTCTATTTACGCAGTGTTCGTGATAACTTCAATTCAATTATTAAAAAAATAATTGAAAAATGTCACAATGTTTCGCCTGTACTAGATTTTTCACTGTTTTAATAACACCGTAGAGTTCGCATTGCCAATTCACAAGTTGCTGATAATATGTCATGAAAATGTAAATACCAACTGCCACATAACTTATACACGTATAGGCTATGTAAATACATATCCCAGTATGATAAAAGTCATTAACAGATCAGCAGAGTACACAGGAGTTACACACTGGTTCTTTATATTTTCCCATTAAATAACTTTCTGAGCTTTTTTCGTGTATTCATACGAACATGTGATATTTAATTTTCCAACGTCTGTTATTAATTTCATTTGAACAAGCTTGAATATTTTAAGCAATTCCAAAACAAACTACTCGTAAATAAACATTATAAAAACATTAATTTCTTGCATATTTTGGGTAAACATGAGTAGTCTCTTGAAAAGAAAAACACATGACACTCGGTATACGAATGTCAAGAAACCATAAAGAAACGAAAAAATTGAAAATAAACTTTTACCACACACACACACACGTATCTACTTCAGATACAGTGCTTACGAAGTAGAAAAAAAAGAGTCGAACGAAACGGAATATAACATAACATAACATAATACAACATAAAATAGAATAAACAGAACAGACTAGAACAGTAAAAATAAAACAATGCAATACAACAGAAGACAAAAATCACTTACGTCCACTGATCTTATCCTATTTTTACACTCAAGTGCGCTCATAAATTCTGTAAATCCTGTATTTGAAGTCTGAAACTAAGAACTTAGAAAGTTTTCTCTCAAAGTAAGACTGGATGCCTATAAATTTTCATGATGTTCTGCTTACCAAACGACCAAGATGGCCTCACATGTTATACGTAATTCTGATCCAAAGAATAAACAGTTCTCAAAAAAAAAAATATTCTAGTGACTGAATTCAACTTCAACAAGATGTTCGTACTAGCACTACGTTTACAATTGGCGGAGGTTTATAAGTGCCGGACTCATATGTTTGGAACTAAAGAAATTATGGAATGTTCTCTGTGACGCTAGAAGACCAAAATCTATGTACTTTTCATGATATATCTCAAAAAATGTTTTGTTCACATGCTAACGCAATTGACAACCAAGTTACAAGGAAGTTCACTCAATCGTAACAGAAACGTGATGATATAATTTAACTCAAAGTGAGATACCTGGTTCTAAGTTGAAGTTGTGCTTAGCTATACAAGAACAAGCAAGCAAATACCTTAATAATAAGCTGTTGTAAATTACACGGTCTCACATTTCAGACTTTATCCTGCACATCAGAACATAGAATTTTCACGCTGTATTTGAGGTTTATTTAAATTTCACATTAACAGAGATGTTTTGTGGAACTACTTATCATGTTCTCGTTCAATGCCATGGTGTATACAAGCGTGTGACAATGAGAATTAACTTGTGGGATTGTTTGCAAACAGCAGGACAAATGACCACTGCCAGAGCTCTGATCATGAACTGCGGGAACACGTGTTACACGTGTCCTATTTCCCAGATCCATCGCCTTCCATTTTTTTAAACTCTTGTTTACTTTTTTAGACACATTCTGCGGCCATAACAACAGCTGTGTTCCCTTTACAGCCTAATGAAAGTTACCGAGTAACGCAATCACATTACGTATAAAAAGTGATATCCACGCTGAATACTGATAAAATCTGTTAATAGTATCACGTCGTGGGGTAGACCTTCTGCTTTGTATTAGGATACACAGCGTCTGAAATCTCGTCCTATATCCTGATTAAGATTTCCATAAATTTCCTCAGTTTCCTCACACATACACCGGAATGCTAACTTAAAAATTGTACGATCATACTTCCATATTTTTCCCAACCGAACATTCCCAATTACGTTTAATTCCATCAATTTTAAAGCATAATTCCTTCCGAATTACAGTTACATTCTGGGAGTTTCATAATAATCTTCAATTGTCTTCAGACGTTTCCGATGGTCAGAATTTCATGTTTGGAATTTGTATAGTAAAGTCAAGGAGCCGGGATAGCTCAGTCAGTATAGTGACCAGCTACGGGCTGGACGACAGGGGTTCGATCCCCGACGGGGGCAGAGGATTTTTCCTCTAGCCTCTGCGTCCAGACCGGCTCTGGGGCCCACCCAGCCTCCTATCCAATGGGTACCGGGGTCCTTTCCCGGGAGTAAAGTCGGCCGGGGCGTGATGCTGACCACTCACCCCCATCTAGTGCCGAGGTCAAGGAAGAGAGGAGCTATACCTCCACTCACCCCAAACGTCTACATGGCGTATAGTGGGACAAACTTTACTTTACTTATAGTAAAGTCAATGTAAAAGTAGTAACCCCAACATTGCAACACTAAGTATTTAACACTGAAAACTTTGCACAACTTTAAACACAATAATGAATCATACTAATGGATAATATAAGTGTCTTTGATTTGACCTATATTCAACGACTGCACTTATGCTTCTTCACACTTACGTGTAAGCCAATAAATGAACGACAACAGACTAATTCTATTGGTAGGGCCTTTCTTCAGACATTAATAGTCAAGAAATTCCCCACTTTTCATTGCCATATTCACAAGAACCTGGCGTTGGCACCAACTCTAAGCGTACTACATGCCCCTCCCATCCCACCTTGCATTTGTAAATCGTTGAAGTGTACCGTAGAAACATTTGAAGGCGACGTAACGTTTTGCACTTATGAAATTATTTGTATGCCTACCATAAACTGACTCATAGGTTTAACTGAACTTGAAATATTACGGATAAAAACCAGCGAACGATCAGACTTTTACGTCGACACTAAATGCAGTCTTTACGTTTGATACCTTCCCCAGAATTCACAAGACCGACAGAAATGTGACTATACTAATTACAATGTTTTGTTACAAAGCAGCTTCTGTTTTTCTCATAAAATGACTTTGGGGTAAGGGGAATGAGCACATCCATCACTTTCAGCCCCAGAGATAAGCCATGACTACCTTCTGTGCCGCAGAAAATCACAAGATCAAGAGGGGAGGGGGGGTTGAGAGGTTCAGCACTTCGAATACTGAAGAATTACTTGCTGTCAACCCTGAAAAACAAAGAGACCTGAGATCCTATTGTAGTACCTTCAGATATGTTGTAGTACAACAAACGTGTTCCTTTTCTGAAACTCAATAATTGGCTTCGACTTAAGCTTTTATCTGAGACGCAATTTTCCTAACTTAAGAGGACAGAGTCTTTCTTGAAAAGCTGAAAGCCGTCCTGTTTTCAGAAGGTCTTTAAGACGCTGCACGTTCTATAATGCATCAACTGAATAAAACTATCTCTTACGGTCTTATGGATTGTGATGCCATATAATCTTGTAGATGGTCACCAGCGTTTTGGGGTTCCCAATAATATACAAGATTACACGATGTCACAACCCAGTAGATCACAATCCAACAAGAGTATATTCAGGTGTATTTATGCGAGTGGTTCTAACCAGAAATACAAAATTGTCTGCGATAACGAATACCTGTTTTCAACAAATAATTCTTAATCGCAACCAACGAAAACCACCTATAACAACCACTGCATGTGGACTTGAGGTTTTCACGGCTATGAAAATTATGGGTTCTGTAGCTGTGTAATCTAGTAGGTGGTTGAAAATGTTTCAGAGGAACTTACCACTTTGTTCCTCAGGACGGGTAATCACATACCAGGCTACGCGGCGTGACAACCCAGACGGCCATAAACCTCAATATCACTACAAAACAGCCAGACTACAGCAGGGATGACTTAGAACACAGGGAGAGTAAAGCCAAGGCAAATAGATTCCCCTGAATACCTCAACCACGTCATTGTGTTTTTAATAAAACAAATTAAACACTGGCCTTTTCTCTGAAACAACATTTACACCACAAATAGGCGGCATCTCTTGGCACACCTTACTTTACAGTTTGATAGCTCTTAAATGATACACTCGTAAATGGAAAC
This sequence comes from Zootermopsis nevadensis, assembly GCF_977971745.1. NCBI lineage: Eukaryota > Metazoa > Arthropoda > Insecta > Blattodea > Termopsidae > Zootermopsis > Zootermopsis nevadensis. The sequence goes on from NW_028259143.1 coordinate 5,861,527, forward strand.
ACGTAAATTTTGCATTAGATAAAAACAAACAAAACTTAATTTCACTTAACCTCATCCACAGATATTCTCTTATCTTAACATTGCACATTTTCGTGTAATCTAAAGAGACTTGAAATCTTCCCTCAGTTCATAAACTCTTGAGTTGGATGTAAAAGTCGAAACGACTGAGAGCTTCAGCAGAAGTGTGTTACAGTTCTTTGTAAGAAATCCTACAAGGACGCAATTTTATAAGATATTACGCTAGGTGTCAAAGCACTCTAAATTCTAGAGAGAAGTAAAACGCAGAGCGAGGTAATAACTCGCAGAAACAAGCAGTTTCGTCTGGCGGCTGTAATATGGGACCTGACAAGTAAATCTGTGAAAAGGTATGGAAGAAGAGAGAAGCATTCTGGAGCAATATCACACATAAACATTATGTGAAGCACAGTTCCAGGCCCAGGCTCAACGTTCGTCTCTTGTTTGTACTACAAAGTCGTATGAACTACGAAGAAAATATCCCTTATAACTAGGTATATTATTCTTACTTAAAAGAACTTTTATAGCACATGACATTTTTAGACTTCCTGGAAAAGAAATCCTTATAAAGCCGACAAGTCTCCCTGTTTATCGTCCATAACAATTTAAATTCAGTAGCCGACCCTTAACAGAATGCAGTGTAGTGAAATTAAAAACATCCCTTACGGCCCGCCACAGAGCTAGTACGTAATACACTTTTATAATGACTGGTTAAGACTTTCAGACACAATCAATTCATATTCAGAGTTAAGTGAATTATGAATATGGCTAGTGGAAACAGGTAAAGAGACAATTTGGAATACGTAAATAGGAAGATCTATCCTATTACACTTGGGTTTTGAACGGTACATGGACTGTAATGATATGACGTAGGCCTATGCAATTATGCACTGATTTTTTCACTCGTGTAACCGCATATTTTAAGTAAAGCATTTGATACCGGTCAGGTCCCTGTATAGACAAAAATAATCAAATTACTCCAAAATGAAGATCGCAAAAACCTGTCAGTCACTCAATTAGTAACGAAACTTCCCGGCTCTCATGAAACCCAAAGGTTCATTAACATATTCACAAGGACTCACACCTTGACCCTATCCTGAGCTGCACGAATATAGTACAAACCCTCACACCCTATTTCTTTAGACACACATTAACGTCATCCCTTGTCTATGCATTGGTTTACTTTCGTGAATGTTTTGATAAACTGAGCTCAGATGCTTGTTTATTACTACAATTTACTGAATACAAAAGCCCGTTCACAAATGTTATTTTATTAATTCCCACGGTAGCGTTGCACAGCGATGGTTTTATGCATTGAACGGTTGCCAAGCAACGAAACAGCGCATACAAAGATCGATTTGGAGTATAAAACCAGTCATGGTCGCCTAGTGGCCATACCAGACACGCAGAATTGTCCAAGATAGCATTTTACATTAGAATGTAAGATACTTCAGTTGGTCACTATTTAAACATATTTGTTAGTAGTTATTATAGGGAGACTGATTTTGCCATTTAACGGGGAGAAATCGCCTCCTAGTTCGAAGCCACTCTACTAGAGCCACAACATAAAACGAACACTATTATCTCAACGCAGTTTAAAAGCAAATTGAACATGAATATAAACAGCCCTTTTCCATCCAGTAGGCCACTCTCCTTCATGTGGGCTAGTTATTTTCACTTATCTGGCCTTCACATCACCCCCGTTCCTGCATCATCTTATTCTCGCTGGACCACAACATCCTTCTTTCCACATAACACTTTGTCTTCATTTCCAGTAACGAGACACAGACATCCAATATCACAGCACACAGCATCGGTCGTGGTAATGCTCCAATTTACAACAGCTGAAACACCTTATAAGTCTTCCACACACAGACATATCACTGTGAACACACAACCAAGCCAGTCACGTAATTACATCTCCAGCTCAAAACGCCGTGACTTTCGATCCAAGATGCTTTAGGCCGGATTAGCGGGTCACGTGGACCACTGAAGAATTCACAGTTTAACTAAAACTTCCCAGAAATGTTCTTTGGTATATTAATCCTTGCTGTGCCTAAAGCAGTAGAGCATAACCCGCCCTGATTAACTTTCAAGACCGTAGTTATTCTACTAATTTATGATTTATCGGCGATATCATAACTCAGATTAAATGGTGTTAAATAATAAAGTGATATATAAATGAATGAATGGAAAGGACATGTAAGGAAATGATTATGATCTAGTTCTAGCTAATATCCCGGAATCTGCCTGGAGAGACCAACAAACGGACATGGGTGGACCCATGAAACGTTCTTCAGACACGGTAGAACATGAAGAACACCTATACGCCATTCGACATGAGTGTACAGAAAAAGTAGTTTTCAACTTTTAGTGCCAGAATTTCAATTCAATTCATTTACTGTTATGCTTTCAGACACAAAAGAGCTCGCTGCTCACGTACCACACAGACACCAGGTGCCACCTCTACCAATTCCCCATAAGATATGCAACCCTGTAGAGCAAAGTAGTAATAACAGTTGCAGCTTAGGCAGTGAACGTCGCGTTTCAGCGGTTACAGACGGCAATTTCTTATTCGATAGGGCCCGAGTTAGCCAGCACGACAAATATCGCAATTTAAGTTTTTATTGGTTTCTTTCAGCCCCTACAGGTAAAAGCAAGGCTATTGGTTTAAACTAGGCCACGATCACTCACTTTCACTTACTTTCAGTTATAAATTTTTCTACTATTCGACTCTATATAAACACTGCAGTTGAAATAACATTAGGCTACACGTAGTAAGACAGAGTGATCGAGACATGAACGAACACGCCTCTGGACTAACTGCTCAATTACATTTATTTTGTTCAACTGCAACCCTGCGGGGAGCTTATTACAATCGTTCTGCCCGTCTATCCGTTCGTATGTACGTACGAAACAACTCAAAAACGGACAAACCGTAATAAATTGTGGAACTATGTCAATTTTAATTCAGATGAAAATTTTAACTAACATTTTACATAAGAGCTTTAATACTATTCTCAGCTTGTCTCAGTATGAGTGTAGACATTCAATTAGTCAATACAACTAGCTTGGTTACCGTTACATGAGGAAGGGGAATCAGTTGAAATGACGTAAAAATATTGCAAATCACCGTACAATGAGATATGAACTAGACTACCTAAGTTCGATTCCTAGCAGAAGAAACTTGCCCTTCACCACCACATACAGTCCAGGTAATACAGCACACAGTCTCCTATCCAACGGACACAGGGTTAAGGAGGCCGGACCGTGAAACTAACCACTCACCTCAATCTAGCTCCGAAGTTTTAAATGCGTGGAGTTCTATCGTCACTCCCCAATACGTCTTCAAGAATTTGTTCATGAAAGTACAGGGACAACTTTAACCTGTCGGCTAGAATGTTGTATTTTGCGTGTGGGTTTGGAGCGTGCAATGGGATATCGAGCGAGTGCCACCCGGCTTGACCTTCATCTGGGGTCGATGGGGTCGGTGAGTGTGTGTGACCCTCAGCGCGGGTTCCAGCCGTATCTACGACATGACTACGACCCTAACAGCAACCAGAAGCTACGTATCAGAAATTCAAAGCCACAGGCCTAATTACTAAACCATCTATGACTGAACCATCCTGTTGGAATACCTACATTTATTTACAGGTACATGTTCAATGTAAATTATATTACCAAGAGTGTGAGATATCAGGTTATCATGGCGGCTAGTATAAAGATGGCTGTCATCAGGGTTGTTACACCGTGTAATCTAGAAGCAGTTTACCAACGTTTTGCTGCCTACATCACAGTGCGATGACTTATCGAGAGCCATCTCCAATTTCATCACGAAACTACGTCACAATCTATGTATAATAAAAAGTGGTGTTTTCACTTTTTATTATACATAGATTTTGACTAAGGATCTTGAAATAACAGAAGGAACACGAGAACTTCGCAGCAAAAATTAACAGAACGTGGACACCGGATAAACATGGTACACAATACCATAAATATTAAATAACCGTACTTTAGACTTTGAGTTCAATTCTAACACAAACTTTATTTATTTAAAGGGGTACAATTTGTTCATTTCCAGGAAAGTGATCTTACAGGTAATTTTTTAATACTGGTTTAAAAATGTCTTCTGATGACCTCCAATGTAAATTATATAATTTACATAATTTTTCCTGCTTAACAGTTTCCTTCGCTTAGACGTCATTTTATATCCCTTCTCACTTTACATTATCAGATCCAGAGGCATTTTTTAATTCTGTATAGGTTCCGCTTCTGAACGATCCTACTGTAGTACTTTGGTATGGGCTTGAATCAATATTTTTACAACCAGAATTTCTCTACGATATAAACGTTGGGGAACGGTGCAGAACAATTTCACTGTATCATTAAAAACACAAAAAATACTCCAAATGTGTTAGTTCAAAGGAAAGAACTTTCGTCACACCAGAACCTGCAAGTACTGTATTAACCTTCATAGAAGAAGCTCCCCCTACACAAATTTTCAGATAAAGTTGAAACCGCGGGTTTATGTATTCGTTCGCCCATAGCTCGAGTATGGATGTACCGAATTGCAACAGATTTGGGATCCCAATTTCTTGAGATCTGGAAGAAATCATATCAGGGCCAAGACTCCGAAGAAGGTGTCCTGCATATAAAATAAGCAAACAAACAAACTATTAACACTATAAATGACACTAGTGCCAAACGCGTTTCGACCTCAAGAGGTAATCATCAGGTTGAAACGCGTTTGGCACTAGTGTCATTTATAGTGTTAATAGTTTGTTTGTTTGCTTGTTTTATATTCTAATACACTACACGGTATGCAAAGCTTTAAGGTGTCCTCAGTTCGATTCTCGCTGAAGGGATTTTTCCGTTTCCCGGTAACAACAGAAAAATGAAACTTACACACCAAAGTAGTTCGTTTCGAAGAACAGACTGAACGCGAATCGTCGGAACGCTGCGGGCACTCTAATTTAGTTTAATTATTCACTCCGGACCGCAAAGAAAACACTTCACCACTACGAAGATCAGTCTGTTAACACCGTATGACGAAATAATCGCATTTTACCATTAGAATTATACAAAACATAAACGTACAGGTTCACAAACTGTCAAGATGGTGGGACACACATGTATCAAGAGGCTTTAAAATCCCTGATTACTTACAACAGAATTATGATATATATTGATATAGGCTATAGATGTAATTGTTTTTCATGTCGATTATAACAACATCCATTATACTCAAAAAAATTCTCTATTCTCCCATTACATGTAAAACGCAATTGAGGCTGAAGCCTCCAATGTCAACAAAGGACAACGAAAATAAAAAGCAGCGAACCTTAATTACGATCATTACTGTCACTTCGAAATTCTATAACACCCCTCGTCGCTAAATTGGATTTTCACGACACAGCTCATTTCTAAATACCAAACAGATAAGTGTCAGCTGTCAGAGAAACATGCTCATCGAAAATGATCGTTAAATGAATAAAACTTTCCATTCTAAACACGCGGATTTTTTTTTAAAACCCCCGTTTCAATTGACCGTTTCGCGAAGCTATTGAGTTGATCATCTGTTTGTGAAGGTTTAATCATCCATTTCCTTCCTTATGATAAATGTGAGTTAATAGTAAACGGAACTCGTTACGGAAGGAAACAGAACAAAAGATGCGTTAATTAACTCCATGCAGCAGTCTTTCAGAATCTCACAATCGATCACGTACTCAAGAAATTCCTAGAGTTTTACGGAATGATAACATTTATTGCCGTGCTCACAAGAACCCGTCACCAGGCAGGATTTGAGATTTTCATAGTGGTGAGTCCGAAGATGGCGATCGCCCCAATGATAGATGCAACAAAAATATCTGAAACTTCTACTAGACTCCACGGCTCTACAACCCAGAAGACAGTCATTTTCGAACCCGTCAACAGTTCCTATATTTTTTTTTTTATTTATACATTATTTAACGACGTTCTCTGTAGCTCAAAGCATATAACGTCGAATAATAAGATGCCAGTGAATAATGACTTGAAAAGGATGTGAAAGGAATCGGTCGTGGCCTAATTTAAGATACTCTAGCAGGTTATGGAGGTACTGAAAAGAAACACGAAAATCCTCGGTTAGAAAATCCGGTCTCTGCCCACCCCACCCGAATCGGAGCGGGAGCAGAAGTGCTGACCAGTCAAACACGACGATGGGTAGGAATTCCTACCCCAAACCCCATAAATTACATCCCACTTCAGGATTTCCGACTCAAATTTTGTACGTATTTATCATTTATCCAACGCATGTTACATGCCTCGCCCACCGTATCCTCTTTCATTCAATTACTAGGATGCCAGTATCAAAACAAGTCTCACGATCATAACTAGAAATGAAAATAACATTATTTTATCATCCCGTTACTAATTTGTTCCGCTATTGAGTGCGAACTCGAATTGGAAATCAAAAGCGATGAATTCGAACGCTTGCCTGTGACTCAATAATCACACTGGTTTTCTTAGCTCAGGGGTGGGGAACCTTTTCATGTTGGAAGGCCGCATTAATTTAGCTGTAATCAAATAAGGCCGCATTCAAGAAACTTCTATTAGATATACTTAAAAATGTACATTATTTTGTAAAAATCTAACTACTATGTACTTAATAATTTCAAAAAATGAAAACTATTTGTTAATTTTAAAGTTAACTAATCTTTTAATGACTTTGTTGTGTCTGCTTTTTGTTGGAAAGAATTTGAATATTTGGTTGCAGCATGGAGGTCCGCAGTTTCAGTTGATCCTCTAGATGGTATCCGTCATTTGTGACCTTAAGGGCGTCTTGAAAAATGTATTAATAAAAATAAAAGGATTTGTTCTGTAAAATTTGGATTCAGTCAAAAGGCCGCACTTAAGGACCTAGAAGGCCACAGGTTCCCCACCTCTGTCTTAGCCCATGAACATAAAAACGGTGGATATCTCCTCGTAATCAGTGGGGGAGCTCTTTTTTGAAAAATGAATTCCATACATTTATAATTTTCTTCGCTGGAAGGGATCTGCGTATCTTTACATACAAAGGAATGAAACATCAAAATTCAGATGGTTCTGTTGTTTACTTGCCCACTGTCATGTACCACGAACCAGCCTCAACCAGACTTGGTTGCTCAGAGGTGACAGTTCTGCCGCTCTGTCTTCATCCTTGCAACGTTTGTAATAATTAATGATCCTCCGGAAATAGGAGCGCTGAGTAGAGGCTTACCGGTAATGAGTAGAGGGGATTATTCTAATCCTTCCAAATACTTTGTTTTTAATCAACGCGAGTTTAAAAATGTACCCCAGACCCGAATACACGTGTATTTCCAATGCATTCGTTGTCATTTTGTATCCCTTACTGAGTATGTTTTTAATTTATTTCAGTTATAAATCCATCTATTGATGACTGAATTGGTCAACACATCTAATGCAATGCACATCGTAATAAATTCTGCTGAGGATAAAGTTTGTTTGTTACTATCCAATTTCAAACTGTTATCTTATCATATCATACACTCTTCAAAACAGTGAAGATTAAGATACACGAAACAGTAATTTTACCACTTGTTTTGCATGAGTGTGGTATTTTTATTTTAGAGTAAGAACGTAAATTACAAGTGTCTGCAACTTGATGCTCCAGAAAATATTCTGACGTAAAAAAACTGAAATAAATTATCGATTTAGCACAAGCCTATTATATTACAAAGAATTTCGTGATATACAGCCCCCGATCTCTCTCTGTCGGTTCGGTGGTTAGAATGAAATGCATGCAAAATTTTGGTTCCGACACCTTACCGCAACCGTTCGCTTGATAACCGAAATAGATGCGAGGAAAAGAGTACGAGTGATCTTAGGAGATATTTTCCGAAGATGGGAGGTGGATGAAACTGATTCACGCTACGTCCAATGCCAGCGGGCTTTGGTATTAGTGGTGATGAACGTCAGTTTGTGCTAGCTTAATGCACACGCCCTTCTGCAAGGGTATTACATATATGAAGTTTCCATATTATAAGCATAAACTGCTCTCGTTATATACGTCCCTTTATGTAGAATACATTCGTGTTGAGAGTTCTGCGCATAAACAGAACAGAGACGCTAACTTCCTTACAAGTCACGTATAACATGTTTCATAGCAATACAAGGAAACATTATTGAGAATAAAATATACATATACTGATGGGAAACACAAACAAATAATATATCTCTGTATATAATTTATTCCCATGGACAAGAGTACCTACTGAGACACTTATCTTAACTAGTCAAGAAAGTCCCTGCTTCTTATGAAACCAACCCTGGAACAGATGAGTCAAATCCACACCCGTATATCTTATTTCCTTGATATTTTTAATATTATATACCTGTCTACGACAATGTCTCCCCAGTAATCTCTTCGTTCAAGATTCGCCTGCATTATTCACCTCTCTTATGCACGCTATATGTCCAACCCATCTAATAGTAAACCAGAATAATATTTAGATATCTACATTACAGGTAAACTGTCTCCGTGAATTTCGAATTCTTAAAAATAAATACATTTCATTTTAATATTAGCGCATGCGTCAAGAATTTTTCCCTATCTACACAGCAGATTCAACCAACATACACATAGTTTGTGAGTTAACACCTCTGTCCAAAACAGCCTCCATATTCCGTGTTTGTTAGTTGATGGCGGGTCAGAGCAGCGAGCTATAAACTAACAACACGCGATGAAATCATGATGCCTGGCTCCCTACGGGCATTCCACACGACCGCAAAGTTCAGAGCCAAGAAAACTCCTCCCCCCCCCTTCCCACATTCAACAGTCTTCCTGCACTACATGCGGTAAGGGCAGCCAGTGTTAAAATTCTACGAAAACTCGATGCAGCAAACTATGCTGGTACCTAGACGAATTAACAAAAACACAGACACTCAGACTGCAGAGCAATGTGGGAGTCCGAAATACCACGTCATACAACTTACTATAGAACTGACCAACTCATCAAACAGCGTACCAGCCTTTGAACTCAAAGGTGCCAAAAATCTGTCCAAGAAAAGCACATACACAATCTTTCAACCATCCAAAATAGTACATACTTATGTATAATACATAAAAAATGCCTGCTTCCACAAGAAAAAGATACGCCTCTCTCTCCGTGCGTATTGCGCTTAATAATCACCGAAAGAATTGACCTATTTTTTGGAACACAGAAGGTTGTTCTACCAGCCCGATGTCGCACTGTTATATCTCTAACTCAAAACGAAAGTATATTTATTTAACTTATGCATTTCATGTTAAGCAATTTTTGTCTGCGCTCTAAAATAAAACTGTATCACGGTAAAACTTTTTGTTGTTGTAACGATATATGGTTAACAAAGAGTGATAAAATATTACACACATTTTGCACCTCTGACACTTCACTTTCAAAATAAATTACATCCAGTCCGAGTCAGATATTCTGAAGTTTCTATTCTGTTATAAGGAGCGAGGTATTGGAAATGATTAAAATTTAATCAGTGTCAAAAATATTTATGTCCACCACAAACATGAAGAAATCACAAAAGAACTGCTATAATTCTCCTTCAATAAGTCAGATGAGGGTAATAACAGAAAATTATAACCTCTACCCCTCCGCACCATTTTAGAAAAAATCACCATATACCAAACATAACCTATTATTCCACTATTTAGATACTACAATTAAGACAATTAGCCTAGAATTAAACTACTGTGACTGTCATATAAACAGAACAGAGGTACGTATTAAAACAGAAAGATAAGTTAAAAACCCCACACCTAATAAACATAGACTTGATGTGCATTTATTCGTGTATGTTTCTTAAGCGTGAACGTCGGTTTGAGTTTGAAAATTTATATATATTCGATCGATACCAACTTTTAAGTGGTATGCCTGCTGATCTGGTAAACTATTTAATATGAAATGTTACGCTACAAACTGACATGCGATTTTCTGCACTAGACCGGAAACTCCAACAGCCACCACAAAGCAGCGTCACACTTCGTATGTAGTCGGAGGGAGAAGCATTATTATTTTATATTCTGCAAACGACGCCGTCACGGATAGGACGCGACGTCTCTTCATATGAGATTATGCGAGCAGGAAGATAACGCCAGAATAACGAAGCAGTCTAAAGGCGTCGCTGGAAACTCGACCTGCATTTATGGCTGCTGCTGCTTTATACGTCTTAAATCGTGAGATAAATTCGTTGCTATAAAAGAATCTTACATGTTATACGGGAGATAATACGATGCTCTGATTTCGATTTCCCCCTTACATCCGAAGCGTAGCACAGCACACAGAGAGCGCTTCTGTGATGAATTATAAGCATATAGTGTGGAAATTGAAACAAAGAAAACCAGCTGTTTTATCCGGCCTCAGAAAAATTTATGTAATTTAAATATCCACCGTGATGAAATCTCGCCTTTTATGTGCGGGTAGTGAAGAACAGGGGAAGAAACATGATACAAATCACGTGATGTCAACTCGAAACGTATAAACTGCAAGCTAAAATGAGCGTTTAAACGTGATAAAGCCGCGTATGTATCATTGAGAAACACAGTGTTACGTAGACCTTTAACAAAAATACACAACACCGTGTTCCCAAAAAGGCATCCAGTATGAAACTGGTGACTACAAGCGTGGAAAAGACAGAAATATATCAAACACATGCATGAAAATTGTCGTGGAATAATACATTTAAGACCCACTTACTTATAACCTTCACAGGTTATTTCACAAGCACGTCCATATATATCTACCAGATTACACGGTGCTTCAAATTAGAAGATAACCACTTCTCGTGCTTGTTTAATTTACAGATTGATCACAGGTTTCATTTTTCACAATATCACAAAGAGTTTTCCTTGTCTCATTCCACAGAACTTACCCGAATTGTGATAAAATGGCAGATACACTGTTGAATCCGTCACGTAATGAAATTAAATCCTGGCTACATATGCTAATTGATTTAGTGACTCGCCGTGCAGCGTGACCAATAACTAGTCATTGGGATGACGTATGCACGGAGATTGAGATCAGCGAGTGCGCAAGTGGCTTTGAAATGTTCCATTTTATTTTCGTGCCCAACAATTTGTGTCTGTGCCCAATCTAACAGAGTCAGACCTCGTATCGAATTCTGGGTGCATACAAAATTTACAAACACATTTTTCTATGTTTTTTTTAAGAGTACTAACAACGTTTCAGGTTGTTCCACATCTTTCGGGAAGAAGATGTTCTGGGTTTTGACGCCATGTTGGTGTAAACCAACCATCGTTAAGATCTTTTACCTCTTTCAACCAACAACATGGACGATAATACGACGTTATGATTTCCTAATCACTGCAGTATTGAGTTGACCCGCTTAAATCGACTAAGGACGGATCACGGACGTAAGAATGTACCGACATTTTGGTTTTGTGAACAGATGCGAGCAAGTGATACTTAATGTCACTAGGAATTGCGTCGTAGTTTCACAGCTGCCAAGAAATACTTTACTGTGCAAAACTATTTTAAAAAAGCTTCGCATTTATAAATATAAAATAAAATGAACAAGGGAACGTCCTTTAGAATCGAAAATATCCTGATGTTTCTGGTCTTGTTTCATCAGAACTATTTCCCGTGGTCCAGTATGGTCAGACAGACCATCAAGTGTGAACCGGTGTTTGTCTAAAGGTGGTTCACGATGAAAGGGTCAGTCTGATGAATTTTATGGTATAAGTCTGATGAACTAAGCTACAGTAGCCATTATTGAAGACTGCAATAAAATCTTCTGGCGTGTAATCAAAAGGTCGAAAGAATTTATCTTTATGGTTCTGCCTCTAACTCCTTGTAACCCCGAAAATATTTATCTTTCCCTTCACACTAAAAGAACCAATCCTTTATAGGCCAACACTTCTTGAGTACCGGACCAATGAACAGTCAGATTCAGTGTACTGAATAAGGACAATGAATAAAACATAACGAACAGCCCTATGCGTATGGGATTTCCACAACATGTAGTTATTAGGTGGTGACCAACTCTGAAGATGGAGGCAGAAAGATCCGCCAAAACGTTGTTAACCACCTACATGAATACACAGTAAGAAATATTCCTATCACGTATGAGTTTCTAAAATCAGTATCGCCAATGAAATTAAAATAAATATTTAACTATACTCCACAACTCACAAATCTGATGATTACTCACATCGAAAGCCGAGATTGAATTAATACTAATTGACTATATGACACGGTAATATGCGGACATATATAACACAAAGTTATACATTTTAGAATTTTCTTAAATAAAACCTAACGAGATCCAGAAATAAAGAAGTTCCCAAATCACCATCTGCGTAGTACATCAAAACATAAAAGAAAATCCATTTTTAACAAGCTTACAAAAATAAACATTAAAACCAAAAATCAAGACAAGTGAAATAACGCATCGTGTACTATTAATTATATCACCAAAAATAAGGTCAAATTTTGATTCACAGCTTTCTGTCCCCTCTAACAAGAAATGCATGTGACAGTACAAAGTTAGGCGCACAATATAAGATTAAATTTCAACTTATGAGAAAAAGCTATTGAGAAATCTTTTAATTACACCTTAAGCTCATTAAATGGAAACAAAACACCACTCCGATTCGTTCATTATATTACACTTCACCCACATTTCCCTCTTGTGCCACTTCTCAAGTTACTAAACTTTAGCGGAAACTTACTGAAATTCTAGCGTAGCAGGGACAAAGTTATTGAATATTTCCTTTATGTGAACTTCCTCACTTAGTTTACTCACCAGGCCTGCCAACAGGAGCTACAACTTGGATCTTCCGACCCCTTGTACTTACTTTACTATTGTTTTCTTCGAATTGTCTTTCAGCTATCCTCGCTCAACCGATCTACAACTTTGATGTTTGTTTCTGCAAATGCTTACAGAATCTATCGCATATTCATCGCGCACTCTAAAACCAAATTTGTAAACGGTTTGAAAACATTTTTTAGAAAAAGGAGATAAATGCATTACTCAACTCTGAGTTCAACTCCTATCATAAGGATTTATCTAAACATCCATAACACAGAATACCACAATCAGCCTCCTCCGGGCACCATTAATTTAATCTCGAACCATTTTTCAATCAGTTATTTCTATTATAATCATCATCAGTGTCATCGTAGTGCCTTTCCGCGTGTGAAACCCGCAGAGATCTTCCAGTCGACAGAAATCAGTCCAAATAACAGAAATGAAGCCATCCTGTAGTTCTGCATAACAACCACAAAGTTCAATCTTACAATCAGATAAACGGATCTAATGTGTTCACTACATTAACTTTATGAACGTGTTCACTGCAGAGAAACTTTAATTAAGATCGACGGATACACATTTAACTAAATTAATATGGAACCATATAAGCTTACCAGTCGACGTGAGTAAGTTCGAAATATAATTACTGTATTCTTCTTACCTGAAATGAAAATGAAAATTCAATTAGTATTTTAAATATAAAACATATAATATTTATAGATATGAAAGTAGACACAAGACTGTATGGTCTGCATTCATCTAACTTACGAAAGAGGGTCTCTGTAAACACAGAGAAGAACCTTCAGGTTGGTTCCAGATGGTTCCCAAGTCCGAAGATGCTACTGCGTGCTTCTCATGCAGCCCACCCGATTTAAATTTACCAAAATTTACCCCCTTACTGCGTAGGGCACACAATTACTTACTTAACTTTCCAAATTATAGCTTCAACATTCACTAAGAAGCAACTCAAAATTCCGCCGTCTCTGTTGTCAAGCTCTCACTAATTACAACCATAACGTCTTGACTGTTAATTTATCCTTATCAGATGGACGAGCGGGCATTGCCTGGGAATCTTCTAATTGTAAGATTCTATTTCTCACTCCCCCAAAATAAAGTCTCTCTCACTTCCCCCCCACAAATTTTCTCTTTGCTTCTAATCTCTTGGTACCGTCCCTTACTCTCTATCTCTCTTCTTCAGATTCAAAGAGTTAAATATGGTCTTTCTCGAATTATAATAACATACTCACTGATATACAACTAAAGGAAACCATTATCAAGCAATCTAGTTTAAGAACGCAAAAATGCGTGTTATTTAACTTTGACGTATCTCGGATTAGGCAGACTTGAAGGCACTACAACTTCACTGAGGTAATGATGGCAACAACGAAACTATTCCCAAAGAAGATAATCCACTGCAACAAGTTCACTACGTCGGCGCTTTACAATTCATCCCTAAATGCTATTGGCGATGGTGCTGAATTACCAATTTTCACACAGGCTAGCGAGTCCATTTCCCAGTACTCACGGATCAACATTAGCTCCATCTAGAGGGCCCAAATATGTAGGTTTACCTGTGGACAGGAAAGAGCCATCTCCCGAAAACGTAATAGTGGTTTGAGGAAGCACAATGGCAATTGAAAAAGTCCAGAAACTTCAAACTGGCAGCACTTTAAATTTTTCAACTTGTGCGATGTATAATCACTGAACACGAGAATAAAGTTTGGCCCAACAAAAACGTGGCAATCACATCGAACCAAAATGACTGTTTGAGGTAAAACTTGATTTGTTTTGCTACAAAATGACACCTCAACCGATTCTGTAAGCCTTCTGAAAAAATTTCTATACACTTTCAAAGTTGTAAAGTCCTTTTAGAATCACCCTGTATATAAAAAAATACACATTAGTAATTATCTCTATAATAAAGAATTCCAAAGCCAACAGGCAACATCCGGGTTTAGTGAAACGCTTCTGTGAACAAAAGTGGGTCATTAGTGCTCCAGCTGTGACACTTACAGCTCTTTACAGAAAATATCTTGCACTAAGTTCATCCCTGGAAATAAAGTTACGATGGTCCAACTTTAAATGGGATGAAAGAAAGGAAGAGAGACTGTGGAAGAGAAAAACGGTCTACAAAGCAAACAAGCAGAAAGACGCTTTAGTTTGTGATGGATGGGAGGATAAAGCGTCTTCTTCTCAATATTTCTCTTGTCTTTTTCTACCATTCTTATGCATTTACCAGCCACCCTCTTTACTCTAGAATGTACTAATGTCTCTCTTCTGTGGCTTATCAGATACAAGGATAAAAGACATACGTCTGTAAAAGTGCAATGTTAAATGATACTACGACATGGCAAGATTACGGAACAGTGTATTTTACAGCAGCTACATGAAAGAACGTTAGCAGAATTTTTTTCAACAGCTACCAACTGAACTACTATATTTGTAGGGCAAATGTAACGCATCAAAATGAAATCGTTGCAGCGAAATGGCCATCTGCATACTGCACAGTGAAGACAATCTCAAACTCAAACCCTCAAGACAGCAAAGTAACCGGCTACGTGCTGGACGACCGAGGTTCGATTCCCGTCCGGTAAGATATCTTTACGTGTTATTATCGGTCCAGCGTAGGCAAAGAACACGTTATGAGCCCCGGGAATAAGATTTATTTAAATATTTTGCGTAACATCAGGTTACTCATAAATACCAAATAAAAAAAACCTAAGATAATTTGGTGTGCTTGCCCAGAAATTCTATTAGCTGCGATACAAATTTATTTTCATTGATTACAGTGAATGATTTAAAGCACACATGAAACACTCCTTTTACACATTTGTTGACTTATACAACCTTAGCTCTGATCAGGTACACATTAATGGGTGATGTATAACAGAAAAAACTAAGACCCTGAACCTATCAAACTCCATGCCGGATCAGAAGGGAGGAGGACAGAAAGAGACCACAACAACTGCCTCCCCTTGCCACCCCCAGTGGGCGGTCAGACCAGCACCCAGCACCCCAACAATAAATCTGACTTCCAGAGTAAAGAGCAGTAGACGGCATTGTGCGGTACTTCAGACGTGAGTAGAGTCCACAACAAGAAGAAACAAGCTACTGTCAACTTGCGTTCCATGCCAACAGTATTTCACATCTGCAAATTCCCTTCATGCGTTTAATTTTGATTGTAAGTTTTATCGTATTTTTTATTCTTCTTTTGTAAGTAGAACCTGCCTGATATTACATGGCGCACTGGTAGGATACACTCTGCTTGAAAATGAGCAAGTTCTAGAAAAATAACTTTTAAAACAGAGGTCACAGCTGAAGCTACTGCCGTAATGTACAAGGACGTTTTCTGCAATGAAATACTGTGAAGAATTCTCTGTCTGCATATTTCATCGCCCTGCTTCTGACTTGCTACTTCAACACAGAATGACGCAGTGGATGTCACAATGACGTCTAAGCAATGACTTTCATTCCGTCTCATTGGAATGTCAGTGACGTTTCCAAATTCGACCTTAGTGAAGATTTCAGATACAAAAAGTACAAACCTTAGGGTATTCAAATTAACAAACTCCATGGAGTAAAGAGTCCTTGTAAAGCAAAGTCACGTTTCGTGTACCCCAAAGATTTATTATCGTTCAAAAGAGCCCACTACCTGTCCCTATCCTGAATTAGCACAATGAATTGTCTGTTTTTGTTTATTTACCCATCGCCCAGGTGTTTTAAAAACCACAGCGTTTCGGAAGCTCGTTCTACTTCCGTCTTCAGATGACAAGAAAACAAAGGCCTAATATGTTACGTGCCCTAACCGATCTAGTAAAGTTTTCCCTGAACCGAAGAAAAAAGCACATAAAGGAGGCGCGAATACAAAGCGAATCCTAACTCAGTGCCAGTTAAACCTTCCGCCAACAGAACAGCCGAAAAAGACCCACTAAATCTAAGTGGTCAGCAAGGCCGACCAGGTCAAGGTGGCGTATAGAAATCCTGTGAAAAGAACTTTTCCACCACCCGAACTGTATAAACACTCGGCTTTAACGCCATACAACGACCTCACGAGATGAACTGTCACTTCGATCATCGCCTGTAGTCACAGTAGTCTGCCTTCTTTCAAAATGCACTCCATACGAACAAACAACGCCACGATGTCGTGTTTAGTTTCGCATATGGGAGGCCCAGGCACATTTATTTTACCTCGAGTCAGTATGTTATGACTGAGGTATTCATAGCTTTCCTTTCCGTCAAGTGTAAAAAGCCAAACATCACCGCCACACAAATTAGATAATCCCCGCTTCCTTCAAAGTCTAACTAATTCATAACTCACAAAAAATCTTCCATTAGATATTATATAGTTCAACATCTACACCTGAGACAGCATCACTAAATAGACTACGAAAACAAAACACAGTTTTTGAGACTTTCGCGGAGAGTACAATAAATAAAATTGAAAACACAGTTTCCTTTCCACTGATAAGTATAATCCCAACGCTGGACCACACACCAATATATTACTTTTGGCGCATGAATTTAGGTCACGAGATCAAGTCTCTGTAAAGATTAAGATAACCATTATCTACGGAGGGACTGCGAAACACATCAGAGCCTAAATAAACAGGCTGGCTTCAGAATCCACACAGCGACGCGTGTAGCTGAATCATTTATTAATTAGGACAACGCCATTAAGACGGATATTACTAGGGATTAAATCAGCAAGAATAATTTATATCCTCAGTACGTTGCTTCAGTATGCAATTTTCCTTTGTATATCGATAATCCTGTACAAAACAACAAAAAGACCTGAGTTGGATATTTAAGATATTCGGGTAATCTAACTTTGACGTCATGAACACGCGTTGAGAAAATTTAAGTTCGGCTTGGGAAGAATCCTATCAAAATAAAACTGAGCAGACCCAAATAGAATATTTAGTCAAGACGAGTTCGGTACTTTCGGAAACAAAGGCCCATCAATTCGTGTTCTTGGTGTAAAGAGTATATATGCAAAATAAACGTAAAAAATATCCCGTTTCCTTTGTAACTTAACAATAATACCTGCCAGCAACGGTTATGGTAGCACCACAAAGTTGTTATACCTGTAATTGGGACACACACACTATAATTGCTCGTTGGTCGTTGTGGGCGGGTTCTACATTGCATCCGATACGTGGGTTTCAACGAGAGAGAGCACTAACACACACCAGCACCAATTAAGGACATGAATCCAGTTGTACTTTACTGCCACTTATCTACACGAACATCGGTAAAACAGGATTTTGATGACTGCCTCATATAATACAGTGCTAAAGTTCATTAACACCTACAGCTCTATTTACAACCTGGGAGGTTTCTGAAGAACCCTACTCCTAATACAACTGACCGAAATAAATCACTAATGCATGACCCCACTACTCAGTGAATTTATCTAACGATTCATTTACACTTAACACTGGACTCAGTATTGTCAGTTCGTTATTGAAACGTCCCGTTTGCAGCTTTGTTAGTGCACAGTAATGCAAGCGTTAGGGGGGTTCTAATAGACAACAATCTAACGCAATAAGATTTAAAATGTAACAGAGTTCTACACGTTCCAATTACCACTTATTTCTTTGTGATTTAACAGACAAGATCACGTTAAGCGCGACATACATTATGAAACGACCTTGAATTCGATATTAAAATACAATAGGTTTGGAAGAGGAAAACTTTCTGATATTTTGATGGACATCTGACGAAGGATTGCAGTTAGGATATTACATTTGAGTTTATATGGATTATGCACCTGAAGATGGTTCATTTAGAACTGAAACATGTAGTGTAAAAGATGATGCTCTAATGTAAATCGAACATTTCGATAGAGAGCATCATTTTAATATATTTTAAATATTTAAATGTTAATTGTAATAATATTTTAATATTTAATAATAATATTTTATTGTGATTAGACTTATAAAAATTGAACAAGTATAGATTAGGAAAAATTAAAGTTTTGACACTTAGACCTATCGGACACGAAACTAGAACAAGGTAATGTTAGGGGCTAAGATGTTTGCATCTCAATTTAGTGCATATGATTATACAAAAAGTTGTTTAGTGTCAAGGCGAAACTAATTATATACGTAAATGTGGTGCATATGACATGAAAATGACCCGGAATAAACCTATAAATCTCATTATGTATTCAACATAAACTGTAATTTACATATTAGTGGTCATAAAGACCTACGCAGTTTTTCCATGACATGTTTAATACCTTTCGACAAAAATATCCCAGAGTGTAGGGAGAACTTGCACCAAATGAATTCGCATACATCATTTTCCACTTACGTAAGATTTTCGTGTCTTAACTTCTCTTACAGCAAGTAAATACGAGAGCAGATAAGCGTTCGTTCTTGTGCGTTCTTTGCCCAGAGTGTGTAATGTGGGCGTAGGCTTTATCAGCATGCTTCATCTCAGAAGCTACTAAACGGTTTTCAATGACATTTGATATTGAGAAAGTCTATGCTAAATGTCGCAGAGAAAATACCATTTTCGCTTGTATCTGTCCAATATAACGCCTACTTCAGAGAAAAATACAGATCAAATTTTAACGATTATCGCTAAAGCGGCTAATAGTACATTATCTACAACATTTATATGAATCATTCTTCGGAGCTGGTAATATTTAATTAAAATGCATAAAAAACAGTATCTTCCGAACATTAGGTTCGTCGAAGTCTCAAATTTTCTGACGATGGTGGATTATAATACGTAAAATTATTCTATTGGATTTTGCCTCTCGTCAACATTACAAAATAACAAAATTACGTTTCGAAAACTGTATTCTCCTTCATTCTTCAGGTAATAAAGGGGGAAGCCGCTGAGGTAATCTCAGGTCTGCGGCTAGATCTACTAGGAAGCAGGCATGACTGCTCTATGAACGAGGCTAAAATGAATACTGTACAGCCTAGGTACGACATATTTTCTTAAAAATATAAAGAATTTAACGTCTAATTATACCGACACTGTATTCTACACAGAAAGCGCGCGCAACCTCAACACTTGTTACTCACTTTCGTCAGCCGTTCAACTGCTTAACCACTGCTGAAATGACTTTCCTTACGAATTTCTGGCATTAGACTTCACGGTGATGCGCCCATAAACATGCAAATTGGCCTGTACTTTCACAAAAGGCAGGCTTTACAAAACGGAGGGAACATTCTAAATTAAAATCAGTCCTCTGCATTCTATATAACATTCAAACAAACCGAAAATACTGCTCTTCAAGTGCACGTTTTAAAATACTCATCTGTGCTCACACAATGAGACAGTGAGAGAGTAAAAGAGGGTGTGAGGAGCTTGCTGATGACAATGGCGGCCACAGAACTGGAGAAGAGAATTCCGGAACATCGTTATAACCGTTTGTGAGGATAAAATGAATGAAACAGACCGGTCCTTTGTTACTCATTCCATTTCACAAGAATGCGTCCTAAGGAAAACGTGACATTTAATTAGCAAGAATTGTGCGCGAAGGAAGACGCAGGTAGGACCAATAACTAACTCCATGAAGCAGTGTTTCTCGTCAAGCTCACATTCAGTCAAGAAACACCGAGTCTTACATGAAACTCAAACACTCATTACGGAGTTCATAACAACCCGCCACTTGATCTATTCTTGAATCCAGTCCACGCCCACCTTCAATAAGATAAATTTTATTATTGTCTTTCAAACTACGCCCACAAGTCACAATCTGTCTCTTACTTTCATGTTTCAAGATAAAAATATGTCGTATTCATTTATCATCTATCCCATATCTGATGCCGAACACAAATTATGAAGATTTCTGTCTTCTGCGTTGTTGCGCTGTGTAGTCTGGTCGATGTTTACCAACGTTTCAGAGGTCATACTGCCTCCATCATCAGGGCGATGAGTATGAAGATTTCTGTCTTCTGGGGTGTTGCGCTGTGTAGTCTGTGCACCAACGTTTCAGAGGTCATACTGCCTCCATCATCAGGGCGATGAAGATTTCTGTCTTCTGGGTTGTTGCGCTGTGTAGTCTGGTCGATGTTCACCAACGTTTCAGAGGTCATACTGCCTCCGTCATCAGAGTATGAAGATTTCTGTCTTCTGGGTTGTTGCGCTGTGTAGTCTGGTCGATGTTCACCAACGTTTCAGAGGTCATACTGCCTCCGTCATCAGAGTATGAAGATTTCTGTCTTCTGGGTTGTTGCGCTGTGTAGTCTGGTCGATGTTCACCAACGTTTCAGAGGTCATACTGCCTCCGTCATCAGAGTATGAAGATTTCTGTCTTCTGGGTTGTTGCGCTGTGTAGTCTGGTCGATGTTCACCAACGTTTCAGAGGTCATACTGCCTCCGTCATCAGAGTATGAAGATTTCTGTCTTCTGGGTTGTTGCGCTGTGTAGTCTGGTCGATGTTAACCAACGTTTCAGTGGTCATACTGCCTTCGTCACCAGGGTGATGAATCGTTGGTAAACATCTACCAGACTACACAGCGCAACAACCCAGAAGACAGAAATCTTCATACTCACAGTTGAAAACCTCAAATCATACACAAATTATAAAGTTCTTCATTATGCAACTCCAATCTCATTTCTGACATTTCCCCTTTAATTGAAAGCTCTTCCACGGCTCTGTTTTTAAAGTAGTGATGACTCGATGACTGTAACACGTGAGTAGGTTTGTTCGCCTTAGGATATGGACCAGAGGCTGGGTCTTTTGAACACAATAAAAATGCGGCAAATTTATTGATTGGCTGGTCGACTCTTTAGCGTTCAACAAGGATTATACCGCATGGAGTTAGTTACAGAACTGGTACAGAATCAAAAAATGTGGAATTCAAAGTCAGAATGTGACAACATGGGAGCCCTCGTTTGCAATCTGAGCACCCCAGTAAATCCCCCCCCCCCTTTAGGTTAAATATACTTTCCACCAATCACATGGTCAAACTGTCCGAATTCTTTTCAGTCCACTACTGTTTCAATATTCAATAAGTGTACATTTAGTAACGCATGAATGTAGATTTACACACATATGTTTGCGTACACAACACAGAGACGGCAGCACATGTTGACAGACCAGCGGGCTGGCTGGATAGCCGTCATGTCACATCAGTATTGACGTAATGATAAACGTTCAAGTCAACAATGCAAAGCCAGAATCGGGGGCTTAATTAATTCCAATGCGAAACTCGTAATAAACGGACAGACCAATTATGTCGCCTTGCCAAATGAGACAAAAACCTCTACACTGGATTTCGGAGACAAGAAATGTGTGGTATGTGCGATATCAACTCTGCACCCCCCAAAAGCCACCAGCACAGTCTTCTAAAAGAATACTTAGCTTCCTACTAACACACTTACCACCAAAACACACACGTCATTAAGCTCAGTCAGTATAGTGACTAGATACGGGCTGGACGACCGGGGTTCGATCCCCGACGGGGGCAGAGGATTTTTCCTCTAGCCTCTGCGTCCAGACCGGCTCTGGGGCCCACCCAGCCTCCTCTACAATGGGTACCGGGGTCCTTTCCCGGGGGTAAAGCCGGCCGGGGCGTGATGCTGACCACTCACCTCCATCTAGTGCCGAGGTCAAGGAAGAGAGGAGCTATACCTCCACTCACCCCAAGCGCCTACATGGCGTATAATGGGACAAACTTTACTTTACTTACGTTCCTGCAAATATATCAACTTTAAACTACATGGTCAGTTATGACACCACGTGGCGAATTTCGCCCACAAGTAATGGTACCACACGAGATAAGAAAATGTTTAAATAACGTAGTATGTAGGATTTGAGGTTTTCACGGCTGTGAGTCTGAAGATGGCTATCTTCTGGATTGTTGCGCCGTGTAGTCTGGTAGAAGTTGACTGACGTCGGTAAACGTTCACCAGAACAACTCAGAAGACATCCATCTTCCAGCGTAGTATGTAGCGCAGAGGAGTTTTTCGTTGTTGCTATTAGTTCAAAGGGATGGGAGACTAATATGGGGAAACAGACACAGGAAAAAAGAAAGAGGGATAAGGAACGAAGCTACCGAGAAAATAATTTCACTCTGTATTTCAACGAGTCTTTTCCGCTAGCAAATTGATAGTTATATAATCTGCTGGTTCATTTCTGCACACAACTTCAGCTGGTACTGATTCTGACTACATTAAATAAATATAATGAACCAACTTCATTCGTGTTACACAAGCCACACCATCCACTTTGTGTTAACTGCTCCTGTATCAGGTGAACAGGTTTGGAGTTTCTCCTGATAGTCGCAAGATTTGTTTACTCACCTCTCCGTAAATAAATCAAGGGCGGATTCAACAATTTGGGTGATTCGCCACTTCACCCCTGAAGATGGAGACAACATGGTTCTCCGAAACTTTGGATTCTACTGATCAATCTACACGTCGCCAAAACCCAGAACACCATCATCGATGTAACGATGGGCAACGGGAAATAGTGACAACGCAAATAACAATAACTACAGTTAACAGCTACATTGAATGGCTCGCCTTTACTGCGTCTAAAGCATAATTCCTGAACCTGGCCTAAGTTGTATGAACCGGAAACAGACAGCCAGACTTCAGAAATCAAAGCATGTTAGCGTGAGATGAAGAAATGATGTTAGAGTGAGAGAGACGAATTGGAAATAAGACAGAGAAAGCAAGGCGAAGAAGTGAATGAGGTGTTAAAGAAGAAAGAAGACTTCATGATGGCTTAGAGAACACCGAATAGCTATATCTACATACGCATTCTCCAAGAACAGAAAATGGATTTTAAATGGCGTTCCATTTGTTTCTCTAAACCACTACTATTCAAATATTAGTCATTGGTGCAGTTGAGGCAATGCATAACAAAACAGAAAATGTCATCGTCTGTCGTGTATGGGATTCCTACGTACACCATAACGGAAAATACAAAGAAAAATAATATGTATAATGCAGTGGATTATCAAAAGTATTCATCTTGAATGACGTATAATTCTCGGTGGTACAATAAAGAGGAGAAAAAAATGTATTTCTCTATGTAACCTTAACATGAGTAGGAATTTTAGAGTACCTGCTCATAGCCACATAACAAGCTGACCTGTACTCTTGGCTTTATTAATGCACCACATAATGTTCTCGTAAGAGCACATGTCTCGGGTATTTAACTTGCTGTCCTCTTAAATTAAAATAGAAATGCCCATAAGCACATTCTTACTTCACTGTTCACTCAGCACATAACTAATTACACGACGCTACAGAACAGAATTTTATGAAATAACAAATGTTTGTACAGATGTAATGGATGAACGTGCTGAACAAGTCATCTGATTAATTTTAAATCGTTGTTACATGTGACAAGAAACGTTACGTCAACGAATTATAAAATAACTCTTACATGTTATATTATAACTTCTTTTTACTAACTAGCAACGCTGAAGAAAAAAGTGACACTTTCTGATAAACTGATCACTACCGCCATAGCACGAACGTAAAAAAAGAATCTCCCCAAAAGAAATGTTCACGTATAGTTAAGAAACTCAAATATGCCTATTACAATTTTCGTACACAACGTATCACATTACACATAACTGAAGTCAAGTCACTGGTCGCAAAATATGTAAAATTAATTTATCGTTGTTCCTTGAGATGAGTAAAGAAACCGTAATTTGTATTAAGTCAGACACTTAACAAATAAGCCGTATCAGCTGCTCCTAAATAAAAATTACATAAACTTTTTAATAATAGCACCCTCCTTCCCATTCCTTGACAACTAAAAATTGAAAGAAAAATACAAAAACTGACAAAAGGAAAGAAATAATAGGAAAATAAAATCGTAGGATGACATTGAAATGATTTTAAGCACGGTGTGCGCTTGTGAACCGAACTCAAATGACTTGGGATGGGATCTTGGTACATGGTAATTAAATTGCGGGTTTCATGAAATTTCTTGACCAGAGAAGCAACTATCATTTACACATAAAGACTCTTCTCTACGGAATTAGTTCAGTACTAGTTCACACAACTGGTTAAGATTTAATGACGTTACGGCAGCCCGAACTCCATTCTAGTTATGCCTACTTCCGGCAGCGAGAAGCGCCAATGTCAATGTTTCAAGCGCTGGACAGTAAGAGGCCGTATCAATGCGAACCACAGCCGAGTCTGAATGGCCAGTCCCCGGTACTGCTGATGAAGTGATGTTAACGAACGCTAACGAATGGAAATCTAATATGTGCAAACCAGTAAAATGAAGAAAACGTAATTACAGCTTGCAAATGAAATTATCAAATGCATGAAAAGTGATAATGTAGGGCCTATCCCACATGGAAACCAAATGCAAGCCTTGTTTCTATGCAGACTACTTGCCAACACGTACTCCGAGTTCCTTACGTCATATTCCAGATAAACATTTGAGCCTTTTGCACCTTATGCACAGTTAAGAGCAACACTTATTCTCTGCAGAAGACGGAAACACATCCCCAAGAGACAAAATACAGGTTTTATCATTACTTTCCTGTAAATAAATTATGAAACAATGTTTTAATTTCTTACTAACATTACGAAGGCAGAAACCGAGGTTAAACAATGCTATTATCAAAGGCCGCCATCACACGACTCTTAGCCAGTTTCACCAACAGGATATATCTCTAAGTTCAACCTTAATGTTATCGCCCATGTACTCTGTCTTTCAACAAGATCCTTCCGAAGAGGTTTTACAAGCAAATTCTGTACAGAATGCTTGTTTTCTTATCCTAATTATATGCCTAGCCCTCCATAACGAGACATATAAATTACACAGCTCCTTCTTGTACTCCCTCAACGCCACTTCCTGCATCATAACTAAATTCGAAAACCTATCAGGTGCTCTTATTTCACAAGTCACAGATGGCTATTCTGACACATTTCATGATTTTTCTCAGTTGCTCAAAGCAATTCCTGAAAACACCTTAAAATAGAGCTAATGTGTCTGAAACACAGGCGTCCGTAAGTAGCTTCTCCAACCAAATGCTGACGTGTTACAATCTTTTTCCAAGCAAAAATGTACAACTGCATCCACTTGTACGAAGCAGCGTAGACCAAAATAAAAATGTCGCTCCTAAGAACTGCTCCCTCTGAGGGATAGCTGGCAAGTAGCAGCCACTTAAATAAACATTTCAGATGGACACTGCTCTTACCACTTCTTCTAGACAGATATTGAATTCAGAGGCACAGAATCGAAAAGTCGTGTTTATACATCACTCGAAAAAAGGTTTTATTACATTGCAGCATCACGTGGACAATACCGAAACAACGTTTGTCGGCGAAAACCTTAACAGATCTAAATCCATTAAATTCTCTACAGACAGTCCACGATTTTCCCCCAACTCAAATTGATCAACATAAATTAGACTCAATGCGACAGTCATGCCGAGTTACACTAGCAAATTTTTAAACAGGATATACGCAGTTAAGTAAACAGGGATTTAATATGGGATATTACATTTCAAATTACGACATGTTCGTAAAATATGCTTCCCTGGTTGAAAAAAAAACTTAAACTCTCGCAGGTGTAACTTAATCCACTCCTTCACGTAGCTAGCTTCTTGAGATTGGCAGAGTCCTTGAACTGCTTTGATTTTGAGACATCCGAGAAGTCTTTTAATTCGGAGATGGAAGGCTGGAAATTAAAGAAACCATCGCTGTAAACACACTCGCTCCGATATTTCTGTATCACCTACCTTTTGTAGCGATAAACCCAGTCGGCCCGATCAACGTAGCGGAGTAAGGAGGTGGAAGGGCTTGGATTGTGAGTGTCTCGACTCGTGGGACTGTAACACCAGTAAGGACGACAGTGAAGAGGATACAGAAGAGAAGAGAAATCCAATAAGATTCCGGTTTGCTGACTGGGTAGGAAAAGGAATTCTGCAAGCTTATCTGCCAGTCTTCCATCCAACCATGCATCTATTCATTCATCCATCCAGCAGAAGGAGCAAGGCACTTAATCTGCATGAGAGCAGGGCAGACTGGATAACTATAGCAGTCAGTCAACTTCGCCAGTTGTCTCCTAAAGCAGGGGACACGACGCGCGTTGCGAGGTGACCTCGATACCCCAAGTTACTGAGGACCAGAAATCGGAATGGTATCATGTTCCACTCTGAACTCATACTGTCAGTACGTAATCAAACTATAAATGTAATTATATATTATAATCTACGATTATCATAACTAAATCCATGGAAAAGTCGTTCTTGAGAAGAAAATCGATCATGTGATCAATGAGCCTTTTATGAGACCCGAAGGTTCATCAAAATATTCAAACCCACCCCTACAATGTACTCTAACCAGTCAGATGAATCTAAACGAAACACTCTTTCTTTAATGTCTTTTCTAATATTATCCTCTAATATCCGCATAAGACAACAACCCACTACTACTTCCTAGCTTCACATTTGTGATCGCAGATAATGTTGAACCCTTTTCCTGTTTTCCAAGAAACCATCGGTTGTATTTCAAAATAATATAGCGCCAGCGTTCATTCGCCAACTAATGTATGATTTCTTGTCATTGTAGTTTGTAAAGTATTCTAAATTAAAGTAGCGTATTATTTATGCATTCAACACGGAATATATATTCATAAACTCGCCACCGTTCAAATCGAAACCACTAAAAGCTGGCTAACAGACGTCAAAGTGAGTCGTTAAGTGATGATAAACCTACACACTAGTTGGTTCTTTGACAAAAATTTGACATAAAAGGAAAACCTGTCTCCTTCGTTTAATTGCCCAAGTGTAGATGATGTTTGTTGTTAAACTTGAACAGCAACTGTTACTGACAATCTGTGGCGCAATCTATTACATTATCAACATCAAAATATATGACAAATAACATGATCAAGCTGGAAGATCTGACTGTATCAAAAGGACGTATTTCAAAGTAGATGGGTAACGATTTCATTCTATGTGGATACTGTGAATTAGCTACTGGGCGTCACTGGGTCAGACGCTTCAAGCAAAGTACACGATTAATTCATCATTGTGATATAACCACAAACAGACATGCAGCTTTGTTTTTGTTTTTTTAAACTGATTGTGTAAATCACGGTCAACTGTCCTTCAACATGATACACAATCCGACGACAGAATACGATTAGTTAGTTACGTTATAGGACCACATACAGCCTTAAGAAATAAAATGAAGTACCAAAATTAATAAAGTCGGAATATATGTATAACTTAAGTACAAAGCGACAGACATACATGACGTACAAAAATTCTGGTCTGAAAATTTCATGGATTGAAGCAGAGATGTAAACTTTACGACTATATTAAAAAAGGTTTTCGGGCCACAACTGGACTGAACACAGTCAAATAACAGGTTTCGTAGCGACATTCATAGGCATATCTAGTGATAGTCAGAGGCTTAAAAACAGAATCTTTCCAATCTGTGTGTATGCTTCTAAAATTGATTTACATTCAACGAAGATTCAACATAAACATTTGGCATGTAATGACTAATGTATTTCATAGTTTCCCTTCTTTAGTGAGAAACTAAGACTGACTGGCATTAAAATTTCATTAAATTCCGTGACACTAAAAATAACATGCTGTCTGCCTGCCACTGAACTGATACGGCGAGCATGATCTATCACTTTCCACTTCCATATAACTTATTGAAAGACCGACGTATCAGCTGTCAATATTTTCTTTCAGTCATCTGTAGTGTTCTTACATAGTATGTACCATTTAAAAAATAACCCAACAACAAACACGCAACAGGGAACAAAAATTAAACCAAAAGAAGATCCACCCTGCGTGATACTCTCCTCCAACTTACTCCGTGACACTTGAGACAAGGTTACCCTTAAAATAATTATTATATTTGTTTACCGTCAAATCACAATAAAATAGTAAGATAAGATAATTAAAATGATTAAAATATCATCTTATGTTCCATATCGAGCATTCGATTTACATCGGAACATTCACAACATGTTTCGGTTTATCAAAGAGTCATCAGGTGTAAATTATAAACTTTTAAACTCAAATTACAATTATTTATAGTTTTTACAATTTTATAATTTTATCATCTTTCTACGTATATTTTATGGAAGTTGTCTTCACAGACTGATATAAACATCAATAACACCACCTCAACAATAATGTTATATTAATAATATCTAGACACAGCTTCCATAAAATATACGTAGAAAAATGATAAAATTATAAAAACTATAAATAATTGTAATTTGAGTTTAAAAGTTTATAATTTACACCTGATGACGGTTTGATAAACCGAAACATGTTGTGAATGTTCCGATGTAAATCGAATGCTCGATATGGAACATAAGATGATATTTTAATCATTTTAATTATCTTATCTTACTATTTTATTGTGATTTGACGGTAAACAAATATAATAATTATTTTAATTAACATCACAATATGACGGAACTATACTATCTCAAGGTTACCCTTGTTGCTAGGCCGCTGTTCAAGCCGGTTGCGCAAAAGATATGCACGTGCACACATAGCGTGTTCGCTCTCGAATAAAATATCACCTCGAAGTCCTTGCTGCTGTCATTCAGAGTCCACTTCGCATCGGCCACATCATCCAAGGCTTCCCCAGTCAATCCATTTTTGATATATTAAAACATGTAGGTCAGTCGTAGCTTGACAGTATGGTACGTGACCTGGGCTTTTATTTTGGGTAAATAAAATGTTTGGTTGCAGGTCCCAAACTAGCCGAATACGTGTCAACTAGTTTATTGCCAATCTTATCCCAAAACATGATTTTGCTGTGCTACTTAATGCGCTCTCTTTATTACATTACCTCTTTCGTGTACAAATGCCTGCAACAACGAACTTTCTAACAGAAAACCTAGTTGAGGATCGAAGGGTACACAGCGACCAGCTACATTAACATAGTCCACACGGTCATATAAAGAGCGCAACCTAATCTAATGTAGCCTAAACCATTCCAACATAACCCGATCTAACTATCTAAGATTTCTCCAGGAATTCTCCACAAGACGTCTAGCTCTTCTCCAGCATTTCTCAAAACTCTTCTCAACGGATTATGCAGAACATCTTCATGACTTTAAAACACATCCACAGGATTTCTCCAGGATTTTTCCAAAACAGCTCAAGGAATTCTAAAGAACCTCTATATAGCTTTCCAACATCTATCTAGGATTTCTCCAGGAGTTCTCCAGCACTTCTCCAGGATTTCTGAAAATCTTCTCAAGGGCTTATGCAGAACATCTGCATGACTTTAAAAAACTTCCATAGGATTTCTCCAGGACTTCTCCAGCAGTCTTCCAGCAATTTTCCAGGATATATACACGTCCACCAGGTACCCACGATAGGATTTCTCCAGAAAACTACTGATCCATTTCTAAATCAACAACTTTAACTAACCTAACCTAACACAACATGACCTGACCTAACTAAACCTAACCTAACTTAACTAAACCTAACCTAACCTAAGTATTTTGTACTTATAGCCTTGAAAAATCCTGAAGTAGAAATGACTCGATTCAGATGATTGAATCATATAAATGAATGAGTGACTAAAGTCATAAACAATCTCATAAGACAAATCATTTAATATCCATCGTATCTGACACCCAAATTGTCACTAGGGAATCATAAGTAAATTCATTCAAACATGCGATTGTATGTAATGAACTCACTTATATGTCATTATTAACCCTTTAAAGTCCAATGGTAACTATATGTAGGACGTGCTTCAACAATAAGTAATTCTGCATTCTGTAAGAATCTCAGTGTAAAGAAACAGGGATTATTTCCTTAAACATCATTAATCAATTTATGTTTGTAATTGTGAATAGCTGAATTTTCCTTGTGGAACGAATTTAAATCTTAAATATTAGACCGAGCTTCGAGTTTTAAGCGATCATAAAATCGCCTGTCGCCTTTTGGTCTAGGTGCGATTGAATTTATGGATATGGAAGCCGTCTTCCTTGAGCTCGTCGAATCCACTTATTTGCTAAACTACGGACCGACACTAATAAAAATCCGAAGAAAAGTCACCACGTGACAACGCAAAAATCAGTCACTGGCACTGGTCATGAACTGTACTTAATTTTCACTAAAGTTAGTTAACTTCTTGTTCCCGTTAAGGTTTGCGATTTTCAGATGTTTTCTCGAGCAGCTGGCGCGTGGGTGTGACAAGTTGTACGTGCAGAGTACTAGTAGCGACACAGGACGGGGAGCATCAAGAAGCGGAACTTGGCACAGCAATGCTAACACATTACCCAGCTTGCACATGGTAACAGCTGGCACTTCCAAAACCTGCCAGCGTTCGGTGTCGTTTGTCTTATTCTCTCTCGTGTTTCTACACGTGAGCTGATATACCAAATTCTCTTCCACTAATATTAGACCTAAAGTGAGGGGAACACAAAAAAGCGGGAAAGACATCAATGCATCACTTTAACAGCAATTTTTTAAAAAAAAAATCCCTGTACTAGCGATTAAAGCAACTTTAGAAATAATAAAACACTGGAAAATTAAGACAGAAACTGTATCGCCGTATCAGGTGTACATTTCGACAATGTCCTCACACCACAGTACCCTTATATGACAAAATCCCTCACTCAACGAACTTCTAAATTTTTCAGAGGATTCATCCATTTGTTTGTGAATATAATTACTCCTTATTTTTAATTTATTTATCTTCACCGACCACCAAAGTGGGATATCCTGGCTTCACTTATTAATCAACTTTGTTATCAGCAAACACGCAGTTTAAACTCTAAGTTTCTTGAAATAAAGTTTCCTTTCCATTGGAGAATCATCACATTTAATCAATCTCGTCTTTTATTACATTCCTAACTTTTTCGACTTTCTCAATAATACCGCGTTTCTTCATACATTTTTGCACAATTGCCTCAGAAAACAGGTTAATGGTATAATTTGGGTGAGGCCGGCTCTCATTTCGCATAATAAACGATTATTACTGTGTGGTCTTTCAGGTTCTCACGGAGATGTGTATGAATGCTGCGCCTTATAGTCTGGTCGAAAATGATCGACGTTTCAGAGGCGTTTACTGCCTCCACCATCAGGGTGTCCTGATGCTCAGGGATTGCTCTGATGATGGAAGCAGCAAGCCCCTGTGAAACGTCGGCAAACTACGAGACTAAATGGCGCAACAACCCAGAAGACACTCACTTCCATTCACGTAAATATGAACGTCGGTTCCGATAATATCGAATAACAATATATCGATTGTTGCCATTGCTTAACTTTGATGCAAACGTGTACTTACTTACTCACTTACTTACTTGCATTGTGGCTGACACTACGTAACTCAGAATCTAGTTTAACAAAGCCATTCTACACTTTCTGTATCTCCTTGTCACTTACATGTTCCCACTACAACACTAATTTAATCTTTATTTAATGAACCCACCCAGGTTCATAGGCCTAATTGAATTGTAGCAGTATAATTAAATCATAAGTTCTACCTACTGTAGAAAGCTGTCTACAATTTGTATGAACTGCGCCATTAACCAGCTTCAGATTTTAGCATTACAACAAACATTAGAGCAGAAGTCAAATTAGAGACAGTAAAATGCACGAGTTATTAGTAACATAAAACGCGAAGCACAGTATCCTACAACTTCTGTTAACAAAAATTTTTATATTGTAAATTATTTCGGAAATATGTCCGAATTCTTCCGTAATTTTATCTCAAAGTACAACTGCATTTAGAGATCACTTAAAAGAGGGATAATATTAATGGTATTGTAAACAATGTGATTACTAATTCTTCTTGGTCTTGACATTCGTTTAGTGTAACGAGTAAACCAACAAATAACTAACCAACTAACAAACTGACTACTCAATTACCAGTAACGAACAACCTAACAAACAAATTTAGAGGTTAGATAATCGGATGGCTTCTTTCTTACTAGAAACCTTTGCCAGCACAACCTCGAGACATCCATCTTTCTAGGCGACGAGTATGAAAGACACTGTATTCTGGGATGTTGTTCCGTGTAGTCTGGTAGAAGTTTACCGACGTTTCAGACGTCCTTTTGACCTCCATCATGATGACGATGACTCGCCCTGATGATGGAGGCAGCAACGTCTTCTGAAACGTTGGTAAAGTTTTAATAGACTACACGGCGACACAACCCAGAAGACAGCCATCTTCCTTCCAGGACATCAGGGTTGATACTTCGAGTAAGCGATATAGGGGACACAGATGCCAACTAATTAAATTAACGAGTTCTGCTTGACAGGTAACAACTCACAGTGTCAGCACTATACAAGCCGGAGAAGTGCTCTCTTGCCGACAGAGTAATAAGGCGCGTTCTATGTTAATGACATTACAGGAACCCATTTGTATCAGCACTCAGTTCCTTTCAGATCCGTTTTGGACGATTACCACTAATCCCAACAAGTTCAACTTGTATTCGGGAGATATCCGATTCGAACCTCGGTCCGGTTACCGGCCATCCTGAGTTACGTGCCTGATGATTTTCCTCTGGCACTTCACATAGATGCATGTTTTCGTATAATGAGGTTCTCAGATCTCTCAGTGAAGAAAAAGATATCAACGTTTCGGAGAAACATACGGCACACATCGTCAAAACAATTTTTCGCCCTTCAAATACTCTTCTCTCGTCTGACCTCAATTCCTTATTCACCTTATTATCCAACTATCAAAGTGGATGAAACGCATTTAACAATGTACTGGACATTTCATTTACTGTATTGTTGGGGCAGAATACTAAGTCTCTTACTACGATGATCACTCGGGCAGAGACTAATTCTGTAAGAACGCCTGAAAAATCCGTTTAGACTACACGACATACAGCGCCTGAAATAAGTCATGCTAATGTCCAAGTTTCTTGCAAGCGTATAGTGTCTGATGTCATGTTTACTGATACACACGTATAAACAACAGCTTCTACCGACCTCTCTTTCTCAATCCACTCTTTTTATTTGATGGAAATCAAGCATATGTGAGTAGCTATTACACACTGTTTCAAAAGTCAAAACATGAAACAGTGAAGTACAGATTATTAACATTTTATAAAATAATTTATTACGACGGTTTAATAAACTGTTTTAATTAGATACAGCATGTAAAGAAAATAATTTGTTAAAGGAGACTGACGACTATTATTCATCGACTTCATTACAAATCAACACGAAATACCGCATGGGTGTACGGCTAACAGTTCGAAAGACTATACATTCATTTTAATTCTCGTACAATGCAGTAATCATAGTCTTCTATGAGTCATGGAGTTTTCGGAAATTTACTAGGAAAAAACGTGGAACAAAAGGGACGCGCGGACTTGTAGGTATATTCTGTCAGAAACATATTTATTTCCTATGCCTCGTTTCGATAGCAATTCAATCTGATTTTAATTCAATTTTATTTCGTGATGCCATGAATATGATGCCAATTCGAAATCCCGCTTCGAATTCGGGGAAATCACGATTTTTATGATAAAAGCAAAGTAAATTAAATTTATATGAATCCTGTTTTGATGAAGTACTTACAACACACACACGGAAATGGATGACCACGAAGTAATTCCGATGCAGCTCAAAATCTCTTTGTGCAGAAGATACACGATAAAAATAATTTCTTACAGAAAATCCAAATCTAACTACAGGCCCAATTCCGATACGATATTTACTGCCCACGAGAGTTAGGTAAATAACCGTGACGTACGCGGCCTAAGAAATCACGTGCTGCAAGACTATCAAACCGAAGACAGCCCTGCTTACTTTCATTTGATATACGAGGTGCGATCGAAAGGTTTCCAGACTGCGCGTATAAAAACCCGTACACTTAT
This sequence comes from Zootermopsis nevadensis, assembly GCF_977971745.1. Lineage (NCBI taxonomy): Eukaryota > Metazoa > Arthropoda > Insecta > Blattodea > Termopsidae > Zootermopsis > Zootermopsis nevadensis. Next base: position 5,896,124 of record NW_028259143.1, read on the forward strand.
CTCAGGTATTAAATTCATCCATCACCCTCGAAGTAGTTCCCCTGGAAGTGAACACAACGATCCCAGCGCCGCTGCCAAGCCTGGAAGCATCCCTGGAAATCTTTCTTTGTCAGCCTGTCAAGCACCATCTGCGATTCTGCCTGAATCTCTTCTATCGTCTCAAATCTCCTTCCCTTTAGCTGAATTTTCATCTTTGGAAAGAGGAAGAAGTCACACGGAGCTTAGAAAGGAAGTTGGGGTCGGTTCTTGCAAGATCTTTGAGCTCCTGACAAACGAGAAGTCGATTCTGCTTCTGGTCCTCAGACAGGATGCGTCGCATGTGGAGTTCTTCCTTTAGAATCAGCTGACAGGTCCCATAGCCTATCCCAACAATGTCGCACAAGTCGTTGATGGTACGACGTCGATCTTCGTGAATGGCCTGCCGAATCTTCGTAACATTTTCGGGCGTTGTGCTCGAAGATGGTCGTCCAGAACGCTCGTCATCATCGACAGAGGTTCGGCCATTTTTAAAACGTGAATGCCACACAAACGTTTGTGCACGACCCATTGCGGACTCCCCAAATGCTTGCTTTAGCATTTCATAGGTTTCCGTAGCCGTTTTGGCGAGTCTTTGGCAAGAGATTCAGGCAGAATCGCAGATGGTGCTTGACAGGCTGACAAAGAAAGATTTCCAGGGATGCTTCCAGGCTTGGCAGCGGCGCTGGGATCGTTGTGTTCACTCCCAGGGGAACTACTTCGAGGGTGATGGATGAATTTAATACCTGAGATAAGTGTACGGGTTTTTATAGGCGCAGTCTGGAAAATTTCCGATCGCACCTCGTATGTTGAGTTACCGTGAAAAAACAAACGCTGCAACTATAAAGCTGAATATCATGCGACGACATTAATCCTAATCTTTAAATGTCTCGCTAACGGTTGGTATAACAAAATCCAGGAAATCTGCAACGCAGGACCCAAATAAGACCAGAATACGTAATTGACATGTGCAGACTACGACAAAACACCAAAGGCGTGCTTCCACTTGTCATGTCTACAATTCAGGAGCCTAGATAGACAAATCACAGTGTGACGCAATGCTTTTGGTATGAACTGTATGACATGCATCCAGCGACATACAAAACCCGGAACTTCCTACGATGTTGTGCAAGAAGCCAAACACTGCCGAGACATGGCGCGGTCTTCGGGTACCCTAACAAAAAGCAAGGCAAACTACGTAACAAATAGAAGGCGGCCCAGACAAGACGAGACGGAGCGCAAAGAGAATGAATGAATGAATGAGAGAAAGAAACAGCGTTACTTGTCAAGACTGAAATGAGAAGCAAATAATTTCTAGGCACTGTCTCTTACAGTGTGACTATAACTTCAGAACAGGCCACCTTATTGATGAGCTGAGGTCAAGAGATAAGAACAGTGGTTCTCAGTCTCAAAAGAATAAACAGAGAAAAAAACCACACTGACATACACATTAATACCACAACAATTACAGCCTGTATGTAATGAGATACAATTCCTACTTTGTCATTCAATTCAGAATGTGGAAACTATTCTTAACTTCTCCGGACTGACATTTATTTAACTGTTTTGTACATTACTGAATTCAGTCCGTTTGTTAGTAGACATTTTAGATGGTTTCATGAATCTCAGAGAAATATTTTGGAAGAATTTATGATTTATTTACTGCAATTGGGTTTGCACCCGGTGGCAGTGGTCCTTACACTACACAATTACAATAAAATACATATAATATAAACAAGTATACTCCATAGAACACCCTACACACATAACTAGACATCCACCCCTACAAAAAACATTCCACCTTACACACAATACAAAAACACACACACATTTCAGAAACACACATCCATTAATTAATCTCAATACTTAAGATTAGAATATAAAGTCAGACCTCGATACATGAAACTTTTATTCCAAAGAAACTACAGTCCTTCATCACTTTGAGACTAAGACACTTCATTTCCCTTATCACCATCTAATCCCCAACAGGACTTGCGACACGACGGACAATTCTCATTACAGATATCATTATCTCACGGCACAAGTTCAACATCCGTCAAGTTGGTATTGTCAAATGTAGGAAATCAGAAAGAACAAGCTTTAAGTACAATCCAATGGCATAATGCCCATGCCAAAACTTCATGAGAGCTCATTTAGCTGGTCTCGACTTATTACAGCCTATGAAGTCATCGCCCTGATGACGGTGGCAGCATGACCTCCGAAAAGCTTGTGGACATCTACCAGACTACACGGCGCAACAACCCAGAAGACAGAAATCTTCAGACTCACCGCCGATTCCCGGCGGTGCCCGAATTTATAACTTGTGTTGGGCAAGGCCGTGGTCTAGGCAACACGGAGTTTTCCTCCGGGGGCTTCCCCGGTTTCTCCGTGGCATCCCAACAATTACTCCATTCACACACAGAAGAAGGCAATGGCAAACCACTTCTGGATCATCTGCCAAGAACGTATATGAACAAGGTCCCACTCCGAGAAAAGGATGGAAGGATCCTGTTCATATGGACCTGTCGTCAGACAGAACACTAAAATATATATATATATATATATATATATATATATATAACCTTGCCAATAGCAATGTTAAAAAACTGGATTAGCTACGAACGTGTTACATTTTGAAAGTTCATTTGTCTTTTATTTGTAATTCTGAACTCGATTATCCATTACTCACACTGTTATAAATTATGGTTAGGTTCTCAAGCCAGCAAGTAATAAATTATTTTGCCCCAATTTAGCTGAAACAGAGTCCAATTGGAATAAATAATAGTACGCACGAGAGCAATAGGAGTATGTTGTAATACCAAAAACGAAACAAATCACGAAAGTAATCAAACCAAATTAACAAGGAGACCTATGAGAATAAACAACAAAATATTTATGGTCTATTATTATCAATAGGAGGAGTTTACTTGGAAGACCTAGGTATAGCTGGGATGATACGTTAAGCCGGATCTTAAACAAACCTTGCAGTAGTTAGTCCTGAAAATTACGTACCGACGTACATGGGATGTAACTTTTGAAACAGTTTGTATGAACAAATGTGGAGTCCGTCGCGTGCTTGTTGGACAAGCGAGCAGCATGCCCATTGGTGGCATGAATAGCACCAGCTTCCTTTAAAAATGTCTCCACGGAGTGAAACAATAACGCCACAAAGCTCGCACAGAGATGTGTAGTACAATATCCTCTTTTCAAAGGAAACAGTGTATGTGCTCAGTTAATACAGCTGTAGTTTACCAAACGTGATAACTATAGATGCGATTATAAAGTTATTACTACAAAACTAACTAACTCCCACGGGCAACAATATTCCTCCTTTCAGACAGATATTCCTTTAACAAGGGTACGTACGCATACAAAATAAACAGATTTAATGATGTATCAGAATCCCGAATACACTATTTATGCACAACAGTGCATCACCACTAGTTTCATTTTATTCATTTTTTCCAATTTCCATTTTCCTTCTGCGCCCTCTTTATTTAAAATGATTTCTAGCCTACGCGTGTTCCAACACTTCCGCGCCTCACCGTTCACAATGAACCTGGCAGCACAGTCAGTAGACGTGCGGGCTGAACGGACGGGGTTAAATTCCCGACATAAGAAGGCGAGTTCTCTCTTGGCAACCGTGTCCAGACAGGCTTTGCAGCCTCAAAGCCTCCTATACGAGGTGCGATCGGAAAGTTTCAAGACTGTGTCAATAGCGGGCGAACCGGACGTAGTACGAGCTTCTGCCGCTAGGGGGTGCGGCCTACATTCATAGTGAATCAGTGTGCCAGCCGGCATCATCGAATTAGCATTTATTTCTTAGTTACGGGTGTTTTGGTAGTGCATTACACCGACCCTCCTGCGATTTCGGAATGGCGTGTGCATCAAATTTTGCCAAAGACCCGCCAAAACGGCTACGGAAACCTATGAAATGCTAAAGCAAGCATTTGGGGAGTCCGCAATGCGTCGTGCACAAACTTTTGTGTGGCATTCACGTTTTAAAAATGGCCGAACCTCTGTCGATGATGACGAGCGTTCTGGACGACCATCTTCGAGCACAACGCCCGAAAATGTTACGAAGATTCGGCAGGCCATTCACGAAGATCGACGTCGTACCATCAACGACTTGTGCGACATTGTTGGGATAGGCTATGGGACCTGTCAGCTGATTCTAAAGGAAGAACTCCACATGCGACGCATCATGACAACGCGCCAGCGCACACCGCCCTCAAATTTCGGCAGTTTTTGGCCTCAAACACCATGGCCGTCACCCCGCACCCTCCTTATTCGCCGTGTGACTTCTTCCTCTTCCCAAAGATGAAAATTCAGCTAAAGGGAAGGAGATTTGAGACGATAGAAGAGATTCAGGCAGAATCGCAGATGGTGCTTGACAGGCTGACAAAGAAAGATTTCCAGGGATGCTTCCAGGCTTGGCAGCGGCGCTGGGATCGTTGTGTTCACTCCCAGGGGAACTACTTCGAGGGTGATGGATGAATTTAATACCTGAGATAAGTGTACGGGTTTTTATAGGCGCAGTCTATAAACTTTCCGATCGCACCTCGTACAATGGATACCACAGACGCTTGACCCGGGGATAAAACCGTGAAGCACACTGCCTCCATTTAGTATCATGGTCAAGAATGAGAGGAGCTACATCTCCACTCTCCAATACGTCTTCATGACCTCGTACTTAATAAGCACCAAGAACAACTTCACCTTTAACTTACAAAGTTACCTTCTATACACAGAGTCCAGACAATAGTTGGGTAAGGGGGTGTGATCTCGTACAGTCTGATCGGCATTGATAGGGTGACAAGAAATTGTTCGAGTACAACATCGTTCGCTCCAAATTCCACAAGACATCTCTGCTGTCCAATCTCGACCCATCCGCTTTACGAAAGAATTGAGACTATAACAGACAGCTAATAAAACATTGAGGTAATACGAATAATGGTAGACAACTGAAATGTAAGAATTAGTTTCATGCCCCGCGGCAAGTAATTTAAAAATTGTAGCTTCATATTTTTACACTTAAATACACAACTTGTAATAAACATTTCCTCAGAGTACACTATGAGCATATGGAAACTACTGTAAAGCTATTCCTATCCAGCCTCGAAGCAGTGAAACTGAGCCTGTAAAGAAACTACTGGTCGTAAATGACGAACACAATGCCAGCACAGATATAAACCTGTGTAACTCGACAGACGCCACGGAGTAGATTCCCTCCTGAGAGAACAGACGGAAGAAATTCCCCGCACTTTAAGCAACCTCGAGTTTCGTTGCCGTGTTCACAAGAAGCCGTCAAAAGTCATTATCCTGACCACATAAACCCAGTGCACACCACACATCCCAGTTAAGATACATGTTAATATTATCCTCACATACAGGCAGGTTCTCATACATCCTCAACATATGTAAGATTTGAGGTTTTCACAGCGGTGAGTCTGAAGATTTCTGTCTTCTGGGTTGTTGCGCTGTGTAGTCTGGTCGATGTTAACCAACGTTTCAGAGGTCATACTGCCTCCGTCATCAGGGCGATGAGTATGAAGATTTCTGGCTTCTGGGTTGTTGCGCTGTGTAGTCTGGTCGATGTTAACCAACGTTTCAGAGGTCATACTGCCTCCGTTATCAGGGCGATGAATATTTCTGTCTTCTGGGTTGTTGCGCTGTGTAGTCTGGTCGATGTTTACCAACGTCTCAGAGGTCATACTGCCTCCGTTATCAGGGCGATGAATATTTCTGTCTTCTGGGTTGTTGCGCTGTGTAGTCTGGTCGATGTTAACCAACGTTTCAGAGGTCAAACTGCCTCCTTCATCAGGGCGATGAGTATGAAGATTTCTGTCTTCTGGGTTGTTGCGCTGTGTAGTCTGGTAGATGTTTACCAACGATTCATCGCCCTGATGACGGAGGCAGTATGACCTCTGAAACGTTGGTTAACATCGACCAGACTACACAGCGCAACAACCCAGAAGACAGAAATCTCCATACTCATCGCCCTGATAACGGAGGCAGTATGACCTCTGAAACGTTGGTTAACATCTACCAGACTACACAGCGCAACAACCCAGAAGACAGAAATCTTCATACTCATCGCCCTGATGACGGAGGCAGTATGACCTCTGAAACGTTGGTAAACATCGACCAGACTACACAGCGCAACAACCCAGGAGACAGAAATCTTCATACTCATCGCCCTGATAACGGAGGCAGTATGACCTCTGAAACGTTGGTAAACATCGACCAGACTACACAGCGCAACAACCCAGAAGACAGAAATCTTCCATCGCCCTGATGACGGAGGCAGTATGACCTCTGAAACGTTGGTAAACATCGACCAGACTACACAGCGCAACAACCCAGAAGACAGAAATCTTCCATCGCCCTGATGACGGAGGCAGTTTGACCTCTGAAACGTTGGTAAACATCGACCAGACTACACAGCGCAACAACCCAGAAGACAGAAATCTTCCATCGCCCTGATGACGGAGGCAGTATGACCTCTGAAACGTTGGTAAACATCGACCAGACTACACAGCGCAACAACCCAGAAGACAGAAATCTTCCATCGCCCTGATGACGGAGGCAGTATGACCTCTGAAACGTTGGTTAACATCGACCAGACTACACAGCGCAACAACCCAGAAGACAGAAATCTTCATACTAAGAATCGCCCTGATGACGGAGGCAGTATGACCTCTGAAACGTTGGTAAACATCGACCAGACTACACAGCGCAACAACCCAGAAGACAGAAATCTTCATACTCATCGCCCTGATGACGGAGGCAGTATGACCTCTGAAACGTTGGTTAACATCGACCAGACTACACAGCGCAACAACCCAGAAGACAGAAATCTTCCATCGCCCTGATGACGGAGGCAGTATGACCTCTGAAACGTTGGTAAACATCGACCAGACTACACAGCGCAACAACCCAGAAGACAGAAATCTTCCATCGCCCTGATGACGGAGGCAGTATGACCTCTGAAACACCCGGTAACTCGATACATGTCACTTTCAAAATATTGTTTTAGTTGTGTCGCACGTTCTTCGCGATTACTGGCCACCTCAGGAATATTTTATACAATTCCTGGCACACAGAGCGAATTCAGTTCGTGTAAAGCCTACATGTCTCTCCTCGCAACACGAAAGGTTTGTCTCCTGGGACATTTTATTCAACTCTAATTTATTTTCTGTAGTAACATTTTGTGACGTTACTATCCTCTTCTCATGCTTATTTACTAACATTTACGGTCCCGTGCATTTCAATTAGATTTAATTTCACGTTAGTTGACTGCCTGTTTCGCGTTGCTATGTACCACTCTCATGGTCTATGTGATATATTTCGTGGTTCTGGACAAGTGCTGGTAACTACTTTGTTTAAATTCGACGCAGAAGGATAATCTCGCATGATGTAAACTAAAAATTAGAAATGGTAGGGACGTGGGTTACTGTACTAACGTGGAGAGGCAAGAATTTAACCAGTATCTTCAGAAGCAGTGATCCACACGTAGCTCAGTAGATCTTCTTGAAATTTATTTTAATTAACGTTTTGCCTGTGTAACTTCATCACTTTTAAAAGTCGTGTCTTAGAGCTCTCTTCCTATTTATATTTCACGTTTTCTCTTCCTGTTACATTAACTGTGATTAGAGGAAACATCTAAGATTTTTTCGTGTTAATTTTGTATTTTTAAAAGTTCTGACTTATTTACGAAAAATTAACGGTTAATTACTATGTATTACTGATAAAAAATATATTTCTGTGACAGAAGAGCAGTGAATTTTCCATCGGTCACAAATCTCGTAAACGCATTTACGATTGTACATCTATGGAATTATTGATAAGATGAAGGTGACCGCCTCCTGGGATGTTGCGCTGCGTAGTCAAGGGGATGATGGAGGCAGCAATAATATATGAAACGTCGGTCAATTTCTACGAGACTACACGGCACAACATCCCAGAAAACAATTTTAATATCTACCGCCGCAGGAACGTGATATCTGATACAATTTGTGTTGATTTCTTCTTCGAAACAACTGGTAAAATTAGACTACTCATAATTATTGGGTAATATACAAATATAAGCTACAATAATGTAATTAAATTCTAACAGGTTCTTCTATCAAAATGTTAAACGCATTACTTGTCTCCTCAGCCTACCATATCCAAAGTAATTTTTTGCTAACAAATATATGTATGACCGGATATGACCATCGATAAAAACGTCGGTAGCTGGAGGGGGTGCAAGTATACACGCATGGGTAGGAACATATGTACATTGGCTGAGGAATACCAAAATCTGAAGACTTTGTCACAAGTTAAGCCTTGAACACCCATGCCATTAGTAAGCAAAAATAAACAGATGGTACTAATGAAAACTTTTATAAAAAGCTCTCATGCAGACATTTTCTAATTAAAAGTGTTAAGGTTTATGTTCTTATTTAATTATTTAATGCCCCCGTGAGCATAAATGCAACTTTAATTGTAGGCAAACGTTTACGTCTAAAATACTGTAGTATCATGAGGCGCACAAGTCCAGGACCTTAAAACGTCAGCATTTTTAATAAGTATCTGCAATATATGTAATAAATGTTTCGAAAATATTCTCCTTCTTGTTAACTGAGAGAAACGGAATGAGGGACTGAACTGGTTAGGGGCAGAAGGTTGGATACTAAATGAGATTTTCTTCCTCATTTCCTCCTAACCAGAATACAATGCCTGAATAACAAGTGAGAAAAAAATTAAACCTAAATTAAGTACACAGAAAGAAATATAAGAATACAGAGGGCAGTTTCTTCGACTAATGGTTGAGGGGTAAACACGCGCGCGCACAAACACAGACACTACACTGTAGCAATAAAGCAAAGAATAAATACTTACATGTAAGCATAAAAACATAAAACGATCAAGTGTATTTAAATTCGGCTTCTCGATACTGAGTTAATTTTGGTAAGGTTAGGTACGTTTTCGGTGCAATTTCGTTCGCTTGGGCGAACAGCATGTCACATCGCTGCAGACGGACAAACGGATAGAGGCTACCATTTACCGACTTCAACACACAAATTATCTTAAAATCAAACTTTATAGAGTACAGGAATTCTTAAAAGTAATATAAGACGCGAAAGATAGATAATGGCGATGTGTATCAGACTATACAAGAAGCCAACCAGGTATCAAATTGGCGAGATATCAGGTTCCCACAGCGGCAAGTATAAAGATGACTGTCTTCTGGGGTGCTACGCCGCGTAGTCCGACAGAAGTTCACCAACGTTTCAGAGGTACCTGCCACCTCCGTCATCAGGGCCTCAAGAGCAATCTTCAGGTAACATTATTGAAATAGCAACTTGAAATAATATACTTCTATAAAGGTCAGATAATGATTGTTTCGGAAAAGTTTCATTTATTTTTAATAAATTCAGAAGCATGAATTGTTTTTTTTTTGACTAAGTCGCTGGGAGTTTGGCTAATTCATCATTACATCTATCGAAAACTGAATCTTGGGTCCAAAAATCTCATACGAGCGCATCGGCAGACGTTTAGCGAAGATAGTTCAATAAAAACGCTTGGAAACGTCGTGGAAAACGAATACTTTATTTTAGATATAATCTGCCGAGTTCTTTTAGCAGAGTGTGTCACTTCATTTCGTACGATCCAGCAATGGCCTGACTTTTTTTCTTTTCCATGTTCCTTTTTGACGTTTGGGTTGAGAAGCAAAAGGAAACCTCACACACTATTCAACTACACTTTCGAAGTCAGGCAACGCGAGTCAAGGTTATGCAACCCGTCGAATGGCACTTGGAAAAAGAAAAATGACTCCATAAACCCCATTAAGGAAGTTTTCTTCTCTTCTAGAGAAATTTCTATTTAGACCTATATTCCTTGCTGCGAGAACGAAGAAAGAAAAAACTTTTTAAAAACACACTTACAGCTTTGATTCAATTTTGTTAGATTCAGTATAAAGGGGGTGCCGGCTTAATAAATGAGAGAAAAGAGAAGAATTACTAGAATATGGGAAAGGAATGGGAACTAAAACAATACTGAGAAAGCAGAAGGTACGTAGGAAAGCAGAATGAAGCAGTGAGCGCCTCTCTTGCAAAATAACAAAAACAGGAGGGGATGGAGTGGGGTGAAGTGGGGTGGGGTTATGCTGACGTCATAAGACGAGAGCTGGGTGGAAATAAGGCCAAGATAAAACCTTTCATTCCGCTGACAAAGGCCTTGTTTAATTCGAAGCTCAGTAGCTACATGACTTCCTCACAATCTGTGTAATTAGGAACCTCAAAAAATATATATTTGGGCATGACAAAGGCAGTTAAAGGAAGTTTAATTTCTGTATTTAAATTGCAACAAAGAAGTCAAGAAAGGGTACAAAGTTAAAGAAATTCCGGCACATAACTCGGTGACATGTTCTAAATAAAATCAAATACAAACGAGTAGGATGAAATAGATACAGAAATTTCAACCTGAAATGTAGTGTAAACTTTTACCAAGCTTTGGAGTTCACAACTTCGCAACAAATACATTTCGGGTAGCCGTTTTAAAAATATATTCAGGGCCCGGTAAGTTATTAATGTGTTTCAATTTCTGTTGGTTTTTTGATGTTACTTAAGTAATATGCATTGCATGTACAATTCTTAGTTTCACATATACTTATTTTAATTATCCCACATTTGATCAAATCGTGACTATGATTTCCAAACCACAGTCAACATATGGACTAGACTACTGGTTAAACAATTACATGAAACCGATAGGTTTTGATTAATAAACTAGGCCAATTAAAATGTTCAAAATGGTAAAAACCAGATGACATGTTTCTTGTTAATACAGAAGCATAACCACATTTTATAAACAGAAATGTGTCTGGGCGAGTGAAACGTAAAAACTAGCCTCTCACACAGGGATTGAGGGTATCTGAGATCAAACTGTAGAGAAAAATATCTTAACCTACGAATGAGGAAATAACAGCAGCTTGAAGAAACCTGCATAATGATGAGCTTAATAATTTATACTATTCACCAATTATTAATGGCGTAATCAAATGAAAGAGGGTGGGAAGGGTAAGGAATGTAGCACGCATGGAAAATACGATTTATTTTTTTTTTACAAAATCTTTGTCGGAAATCCTATAGGGTACAAAAACTTTGGAGACAGGTGTAAAATGGATAATATTAAAACGGATAATAAAGAAACAGGGTTCAAAGATGTGGATTAATTTATCTGACTCACAATAAATAGGGTGGAGTGGCAGACTCTTGCTAACACGGTAATGATTGTTTTATTTCCATAAAAATGCTAAGAATCTGAATAGCTGAGCGACTATTAGATTCTCAAGATAAACGGTGATCTATGGTCATGACACTTCACTTAAATGTTCCTTTTAAAGTTGGAATTCTAGAATTAGATTGATAAACGATTCACCGGTTTTCAGATAGAACTATTGTCCCTTGGAATACTGAAATAAATTCCACATAAAACCTGTCTCCCGAGTTTGGCATCAGACGAAATCTGAATCTGAACTTCATGAATACCAAGCATGACACGAAAGGCGTCATGTTGCCACGTTCAGTCTCTCCCCGCAAATTCTGTGATTTGCTAAATCCGGTCGTTTATTTCTCTCGTTATAAAAAGTCTCAGTGGATGCGATAAAGAAAGCTCTAAGTGACGTTGTGATGACGGAGCGACAGGGTTGGAGGCTGAAAAGAGCCCACCGGGGGAGAAAGAAAGTCTCTTCGGGGTAATTACAAAACTTGGTACGGAGTTTGCAGCTCAGAGGGTTAGGTAAGTTTCGAGAAACTGGGATAGCTCGGAAATGACGGTGGCAGACAGGACAGAAGCTGCGAGTATCGAGGAAAAAAGTAAGAAATGTCTTACTAATGCTGGAAAGTGCGCGGTGGAAAGGCAAGAAGGCTAATAAAAACAGAAGAACGACATGCGGGACTTCCCGAGTGGATGTCAGCTTAAATGTTTCTGGGGCAACATTCCAAGCTGTGAGTGGGAGTTGACGGTAGGGGTCAGATCTGAAAAAGACATTTCTCAACAAAATTAAATCAAGAAAAACCTCGTAACGTTTTCATGATATGTGCATCTAAAGAACACAGCAAAACGCACTCCAAATAGCGCAATGTTGGCAAATAAATTACCTCCAATGTCACAGTCATGTGACGTTTTAATTATCTAAAAAAAGACTACAATAACTTTTTTAACACCACAGCTAGGCGAACATTTCACAACAGGTTAAGTAATACAGCATTTAACAAAAATTAAAGCCTGACGCTGACATTCCAGACGATATCCAAAGGGCTTTGGCGTTACTTTCATCGTGACATATTTATAACAACAACTTGTTCTGTCAATCACTGCAATATGAATTCGGAAATATATGATCCAGTAATTACAGCAGGGCAGACACATTAACATCGCGAAGATAGGGCTTAACACCTCCCCTTAAAATATATTACTTCTCTTACAGCTGAATCATAAGATTTCTTAAAAAGTACAAATGGCTGATGTAGCGTTGATTTACTTTCTTCTAATTAGTGACGCTATGTGGACACTTTAAGTAGATAGTTTCGGAGTAACACACTTTCTCCATAAGACCCTGAAGACGGAGACTTGTTTTTTTTTTCTTCCGAAACGTCCACACGGCGTCAGAACCTAGAACAACACTGACGTTTTCATCGCCGTGAGAACTTAAATCCGTCTGTTGATGTACTGTTCCATTATTATCTGGTTTTATTTGTGTTATTAGTCTCATGGATCAATATTTAACCAATTACAACAAAGTCCGCGATAATAATCTTTCGAAAATGAATGTCCATTGGGCGATTTGCCCCCATTTAATTTCGGTTTCACAGATCGATTTATAATCTACGCAGATAAAATTACCTAAAGCCACTAATATGCACATGGAATGAAAGCTCGTCAACGGTTTCCGTAATTAGGAGAAATATTAACAGGGTAATGAGCAAGTTAACGCAATTTACTCCACATTCTCCTTCAATTTCCTCTAAGTGTAAATATTTAAGTAGTCGTGATAACCAGGGTCCGTAAGAACCCTAATTAACTGCTTAGGTACAGGTACCTAAAGGCATGAAAATGCAGTCCTTACCAGAATGCATATAACATCCTCATGCGTTCTTTGATACGTGCATTAATTCCGACTTGTTCGGTAGTTCCCACTTTAGCCACCATATCGCATAATATTCCTCGTCCGTCATTACGATTTTGAGGTCGAGTAGAATAGAACCTCCGCATAAAATTTAATTGAAATCCGTCCAGTGGTTCTGTAGGTGTATCAACTGGATGGACGGACAGACATGATTAGCCCATAAAGTGTTATCGCTATGCATTTCGAGCAAAGAATTCACAATAACGGCAGAAATGGGTTCATGCCTCGGACTGTAAGTATTGCACTCAGAATCAAGATTCCAAACAATTTAAAATTCTCGCAAGAGACTACACCATAGTTCAAGAGCATCATTACGACATCTTGTTTAAACTGTTCATATGTCCTGTTTACTTTTCTTCGATAAATTTGTTTTATACATTCATTGGATTACACCATATTTAGCCTATACTATCCACTGCCTGAGGTATATTTCATATAATCGATGTTTCTGCAGTATGTTCTACTCTTGTTGTCAGGCGACTGGCTGCCATAATACTCAAAAATGTTTAATTAATTTCATTTTATTTCAGGCACTACTAGCCACACACAACAGAGAGTTGTTAAACTAAAATATGCATATACATGTGTATATCAACTGCGTCTCGCGACCCACCAGTTAACCTCCACAACGATACGCTGCAAGCATGGATTCTTCACTAAAATGAACTTCGACGGGAGACTTCAAAATACACGAAACGAAGGGGTAGTACCTGTAAATCATATTATGAATCCAATGTTGATTGAAAACGTGATGCAAGAACACCACTTTAGCTTAAAACGATACCTCGCTACCTCCCGTAGCAACGTAAACACACCTTAATCCTACAGGCGTTTCAGGTATAGAAAGCGCCTTTGCTCAGAGCCAGTATATGCAACAATTAAGGCTCAATACAACATCAGATTACCCTTTATACTTCATATCACCATTCTAGTGTAAAATTAGTTCGTTCTAAGATCATCGCCACATCTAGAATACAGGTAACCTACTCCGGACGCCATTATTCATACAACAGCAGTAATTAAAGAGTCATGGATGCAATGCAGAACTATATTTAATCCACATGCAAGGAGGTTTCTTAACCTAATTAGAAATTTAACAGGAATCATGGACGCGTGATTAACCTATCGCAAAGCCTATACTTACACAGGACAGCGCAACACAGAAAGACGAGAACAAATATCCATGCCTTGAGTGGTATTCGAACCCAGGGTCTCAGTGTACACAAGCGATCGAGAACCACGAATAACTGAAACCTCGTATTTATATTTACTCGCCAATCATTATCATATTACCGTATTCCACAATAAACCCTTCAGCTGAAACAGCATCGTTAAATAACCTAAAAATTAATCATGCCTACTGTGAAGAGGTAGACTCGATCATGCACACAGTCCATGTCTTTCACTTCAGGAAATGTGAAATTCGGACTGAAATATTTGGTCAGTACAGACAGACTGACACTTCATGTTTCCTAAAATGAGAGAAGATCGCTTTTTGGCGGACAGGCAGAGACATCAAAGCTTCATCCGCTCACTTAATGTAGACGGTGATAGGAAATTGATGAAGTGCAAAAAAAAGTCGGCGATTCAATATTGGAGTTGTCAGTGCCAGATGACAGGTCATCGGATGGAGAAGTGTCGAGTGCCTTCTGAACATGCTGACCCGACAATGAATGTTGCAGGACCACAACAAGCCTGCATCACCACCCCAAGCGATGCCAAGCATCAATCAGTGGGGCGGCGAATTTTAGTTTCCGAAGTACCTAAGCGCTTCAAATTGTGTTTCACGTCCTTTGGTACGGCATAGTCAGTGCAGCCATTAGACGTATGGGCTGAAAATCATTTTCTCCTTTGATTTGAGGTTTCTACAGCGGTGAGTATGAAGTGTTCTGTCTTCTGGGTTGTTGCGCTGTGTTGTCTGGTCGATGTTTACCAACGTTTCAGAGGTCATACTGCCTCTGCCATCAGGGCGATGAAGATTTCTGTCTTCTGGGTTGTTGCGCTGTGTAGTCTGGTAGATGTTTACCAACGTTTCGGAGGTCATACTGCCTCCGTCATCAGGGCGATTCATCGCCCTGCTCATCGCCCTGATGACGGAGGCAGTATGACCTCTGAAACGTTGGTAAACATCGACCAGACTACACAGCGCAACAACCCAGAAGACAGAAATCTTCATACTCATCGCCCTGATGAAGGGGGCAGTATGACCTCCGAAACTTTGGTGAACATCGACCAGACTACACAGGGCAACAACCCAGAAGACAGGAATCTTCATTTTTCCCGTTGTTTCTCCTTTGTCTTCCATGGATCAAAGCAAGTCTGCTCCTAATACACGTTGCGATACACTTTACATCCCTTCGGTTTGGTTCGTTTGTATACATTTTCTGTCCAAGAGTCTTCTTGGAAGTTGGGCCGTGTCTTACGATAGAAACTGAAGTTAATTTCTGCCTTGATCATCCCATAACACAGTTATTCTCACATTCGCCGCCTTCTGAGCACGAAATGTCATCACATACATGATTAGATAATAACAAAGAAATATTAATCACGTGTAAACGTGATCATATATTCTCAGAGTCAGTGAATAAATATTAATATCATTCCATACATTTTTAATCTTGTCTAATATGGTCCACACCACAGCCAAACATTCCATTTTAGAGTAGTAACTAGTTCAGGCTTAACAACATGACAGCCACTGGGCAGCACAACAGCCTGTCTCTGATTTAGTCACCATTCATTCACTGCTTACGTACAAGAGCCATTTTAAAACCACCATCACGTTGTTTGACAGTGTACTAAGGGGGGGGAAACGACATTCGTGCCACAGCAATTCACGGAGGATGCTGTAATGGCTGAACAGTGAATAGAGAGACGTCTTCGACTTCGCTCTATACTCTCAGTTGCTCTATAGTATTGAATTATTGAACGCAGTCACTAAGGCATCTTCAGATACTATCCTGTTACCTTACGCGATTCTTGGAATCATGGATGAAATGCAAATGTCTTCTTCCGTCTAATGAAACAGGAACATCAATGCGTATAATGAATAAGGACGTGGAAGCTGTGATGAATGTTCAACTGACCAACTCTACGGAGCAGAGCCCTTTCGAAGATAATGAAACCAGAAGGCTCATTATCGTGATCACAAGAGCCCGCCACAGTGTTCTACATCCTGTGTCAGATTATAGCCTGAACACCAAACTGTCCGAAATTTTAAGTTCCAGGCAGCAAACCGGCTATCCTAAATTAGATTTTTCATCGTTTTATTGATCCACTCCAGGCAAATGCCCTGATAGTAACTGAAATTAGGCGACGAACGCTTCCTTCCGTATACTCTGAAATGTTTGGTGAAGCGTTGGAAGATACTTTTGAAGCAGGAAGCTCATCCAAATAATATTTAAAAGTTCAGTTCCTACTTCAAAGAAACAGCCGAATGTCCTAAATGTTATAAGTGGGACACAGGCACGCACACACTCACGGACGACACATCATAAGCCTCATTTTCCGTATGAAATATTAAGAATAGTCTGAAATTTGACGTCGATGGTGTTACACCGAGTTTCATAAGAATAAATGTGTGATTTGATGTACCCGGTCGATGAACTTGGTATAGCAGAATTACGCCTGATACCATCTTACAAGTCTGTCCATTCAACCTAAATCATTTACTTAGAAATATAATATACAATAGCTGTGTATGCTCTGCTAGAATAATTTTTAAACAACATGGCAGTAAATGAAAATGAATGGTAATGCACTTTCCGGCAAATATGAAGCTTCATAGTGTAACATATCATACAGGACTAGCGTTCTTTCTACCTTCCACATTTTCCAACTTCATTATAAAATATACAGTTCCTGTATTACATCGTTCACAATGTCAAATTTCCAGCAGTCTCTCCAAAACCTTACATTCAGTGTTATTTTTATTTAGTGTTCTGTCTGACGACAGGTCCATATGAACAGGATCCTTCCATCCTTTTCTCGGACTGGGACCTGTTCATATACGTTCTTGGCAGATGATCCAGAAGTGGTTTGCCATTGCCTTCTTCTGTGTGTGAATGGAGTAATTGTTGGGATGCCACGGAGAAACCGGGGAAGCCCCCGGAGTAAAACTCCGTGTTGCCTAGACCACGGCCTTGCCCAACACAAGTTATAAATTCGGGCACCGCCGGGAATCGAACCCGAGACCCCAGGATTACAAGGCCAGCGTTCTAACCGCTAGACCACCGTGGCTATCATTCAGTGTTACAATACTGTAACTGCAGGATCAAACTGGCTTCGCGGAGTGCAGTCCTTCTTAACAAGCTACAATCACACGGCTAGTTAAGAAATTACCCGTCTTTTCTGGAACCTCAAGACTCTATATTGTATTCACAACAGCCCGCCAATGGCCCCACCTTGAACAAGACTTACTGTTTTTATATTTGTTTTGCAGAGTACTTCGTTTTCAGGTACCTGTTTTTTTATACCTACTCTTCCCTCACAGTAACAGACCACAATTCACAGTCACAAGTATGTCATTTAAAATTCTTATAATAATAGAAATGCAATATTACTACTCTGTAAAATAATCCTTTCATTTTCTATTACTAATTCCATCAAAACTGACAGACACCAAAAAGCACGGCATATTTTAAAATCATAAAACGGCTAGAAAAAAATTAATCCTACGTGTGCAATACTACAAGCTTCTCGTTTTCAATAAATTATACCGAATTTTACATTAAAACGTTTTACTGATGCTGCGTTGTGTCTTAACCTGCTGGTGTACGCCTTCAGTTCAATTTTTTAGTGGGCGTAAAGGAAAAATCGCAAGAGTTTAAATTCTCAGTGCAGTGCGTTTGTTGAGTCATCGCCCTGACGACTAAGGCAGCAAGCATCTCTGAAACGTCTGTCAATTTCTGCCAGGGTACAATGCGCAACATCCCAAACGACAGTAATCTTCAAAAGGTTTCTTTGTTCACCTAAACACTAACAAATATACAAGAAACTTTCGGTTCCCTGCTCAGTTAACCCATGCATTGGCTGCTTAAAGCTGCTTGCATGTTCATAAATTCACCCAGCTCACGCTCCGATGGCGAGCTACGGTATATTTCGTTATAAAATTTCTACTCAGTCAAGTACATACACCAAGGATTTTGTAGCTGAAATTGTGTGCTTTATGGTTTCCATCTAGGCTTGAACTTAACAAAATAATTACATTATATACCACAGGGAGTTCATTTCAAACAATGTAAGTGATTCGCTCCTGGGATACACTGCACTGAACAAAGATAAAACAAACATTAATAGGCTGTTATTATTTATTCTTTCAGAAGTGTACCCCAGCGTGCTTTTGGTATTACATGAATAAGACCATATTATCACAGCTGGAAAACCTCAATGTAAATAACTTCTAAATTCGTCTTAGGAAAGTTCCTGTGTTGCACGCATGCTATTTATACGCCAATGTTTAAGTGTTATGCAGTAAAAAGACCAAACCGTTATACGGTGTTCGTCACTAACGGCAGTCTGGATGACCGTGGTTCCATTCCCGGTAGAGAAACCGCGTCCAAACCAACTTTGGGCCCCACTCAAGCCTCATCTTTAACGGGAATTGCGGGGTCTTCCCTCGAAGGCACAGCGGCCGCGGCATGATGACCACTAATTTTCACGAAGGTGAGTCTGAAGATTGCTGTCTTCTGGGTTGTTTCGCTGTGTAATCTGGTGGATGGTAAACATCCAGAAGACAGCAATCTTCAATATCCGCTTAGTGCGAAGGTTAAGAATGCGCGGAGTTACATTTCCACAGCTTCATACATCTTTATGTCGCAGTGTTTAAACACAACGTGGTGCCTGAGAAAGCACACGGACAACTTTACCTTCAACATTACTTTTTACACGTACGTGAATAATGAATCACACATATTGCAGTATAATAAAACGCGTTCTTTTCCATCTTTCAAGAACTATCGCCTCTAAAACGTCGGTCAGTATCTGCCAAACTACGGTGCAACATTGCGACTTGCACCCCCTCCCCTGATTCTGATTCACCTATATCTTTCTCATTCACTTATTTTCACCTCCTCGTCCACGAAGTCTAGCACCACGCCTTCCTCCCATATTTCCTCTTCTCGCCCTAGACACCAATTCCCTGCATTCTGGTGTTACGCACTCTGCAGGGCAGTGAAAATGTATTGGTGTCCTCAACACCTGACGGAACATATTTCCAGATGAAATGTCGGGTGATTATTCTTTTCTCCCCCTATCGGAACGTCTGGCCAGCAAAGAAGCATGTAACCTTATGTGGCTAGGGAATGGCCCTTTATCAAAGAATAAAAACCAACTTTAGGGAACTCATGGTACTTTTCCGTAAGACCTGCCTCATGGCTGGCAGCTTGCACATAACAGTCATTCATATAAATTGCTACAGATATAGCTCACCACTGACAGTTCTTCTTTCTTTAGACCTGTGCAGAAGAAAATATAGTCTGTATCTGCATGAAAAACAGGTAATATACCACATTATATTTTATTAAACTCTTCCAAGCGGCCAAGCGTTAAATATATCACGTTATTATAAGACATATATTTCACGATTATCAAGATCCATGACATCTAATGTCACCGACAGCTTTTAAAATCTCAAAATAAACAATAATCAAGAAACATCTATACCTTGGTTTTGTCTGTACGACGCCATCTTAGGTCTACAGGTAGGTACCCTGCCACAAATCCCTGACGTTTCGTCCCACCGTTTTTTGAAAAGAACACGTGCGAGTGAGCAGCTTTCTTACGCATGCGCGGACATGCAGTCTTTAACACTTCCTCATCAGTGAATACATACATACAGGCCCGTCTCTCCTATTCTAGTTTTGACCTCTTCAGTTCTCACTATATTTTTGAAGAGTAAAACAAGAATTATATCTCAAGTACAGTACTTTCTTTTGGTAGTAATCACTCGATTCTTTAACTGTATCGTATACTAAAATAATTACTTAATAATATACATAAATTTATATTACTTATTTCATTAAGTAGGGTCCACAATGATTCACATTATAAAATGTAACTTTTAATGACGAATGTATTTAACCTGGCATATGCAAGTGTATTCTAGCTGCTCCTATGTATCTATAATATCATCGTATTATCATCCTCACATCATTTCGGCAAAACTGTAAAATCAACTAACACAGCACCTTCTAATATAACATTCAGTGTAAATATTCCATACGTAATACAAATCGCGGTAATAATTCAGTATTATTGTTTTGTGTGAATATTATGCACTGCAAAATAAATTATTCCCCCCATAATTAAGTACGAATGCACATATCACACTATAATGAAACATTTCTATACGCATTGAGCAGTAACAAAACCATATGATATTGGAAATTTTGTTATTAAACATTCAAAACTGTTGTTTGTAGAAACGAATTATATGACCGAGTCATGACAAGGTAATTATAACGCAGCATATGCAACTGATGTCAGGAAAATCCCGTTTGTATTGCGCATAATACAGCACTTAAAATGCAGCTTTCCCCGATGATATGAATCACACAGGCTGGACAAAATGGTATTATAGTAAGTACATTTGTAAAAGTAAATATATCCATTTTCCACAATTTTCTGAAGCCAAAGAATTTGTAACATAGTATAGTAATGTAAACACCCCTCATCACTCGTAACATTATTTTCCATTTCAATGGAATTCGAGTCGTCGTGACTCAAAACGTGAATCAATCAAATCAGAATACTTCAAGCAATTAAAATTTTCTTCACACTGAATAATAAGCTTCATTAATGTAACATCCTACACTTGATTTACAAATACAATTATGCAGGTGATAAAACATACAAAATGTCCGGAATAATCTTCAAAGAAACATTCTTATATGAACAGATAGTCGTGGAAATTAATCTAGATATATTTAGATATTTTAAACAAAATATTTCTTAGGCATGCTACATCTGGAATATTGAAGTAAAAAAAAATTAATATGCCCCCTTCGGGATGCAAGTTTTTCGCATGAAACTCGATTCAGTATATTACAGAAATATTGATATTTAATTCCAAACCAGAAAAATTATAGAGTAGCTGGTTTACTTTCAAAAACCACGGAGTACCAACTGTAAAATTCAATACTTTAAAAGTAAAAAATCCCCATCGAAACACACACACAATTCCACAATTGTACCTACTTGTGCGGTGGTAGTACTGACATGAATAAAGGAATTGCTGACACACGCCGTTCAGCGTTATGTAAACATTTTTAAAGGTTCATTACATCAGAGAATAAAACTATCTAACAAGCATCAGAAATTAGGTATTACGAATGTTATTGTATCTCAGGCCACAAAAGGCATGGGAAAATATAAAAAAGCTAAGAAAATTACATTCTACTATTAAGAGAAATGTCTTCAAACAAATGCTAACAAAAACAACAATGCAAAATATAACAGAAAAAGGAGCTTACAGCAATGAAGAAAAAGGACGCTGGAAGACTCGAAGTAGCACAAAAGAGGCCTCAAAGAGAGTAATTGGGTATTATAAGATGACAACGAAACAGACATCAGAAAAAAAAATGTTTCAAAAATTTTCAGTGAAACTGCTGATTGTCGAAGTAAGTGGCTGAAACACAGGCCTACACAGAGCGAATACGACAGCGTATCAAAGCTGACACTGAAATACAAGCAGGTCCGGCTGAAAGAGATTCGAATACCGAAATAAAATAGGCTTATGAGAGAGAATAGTTACGCGAACAGGATTTAGGAGCAGACATCTGAAGCTAGTCTAACACAATCTTCGTAACGCTACTAATGATCAATATTTTTATCGAGCTTGTCGATTGGATGTAATAAATCGTTTATACAGAAAGTATTTTGTTTATATGTGAAATAATAGAAATTTAACGAGACTATTATCGGCATGTCAGTTTTGTTAGTCACGTTACACTGGGCGTTAGTGACCTAAGCTACTTCAGTCCTGATAATGCAGGCAGTACGTTCCTCAGAAAGTTGGTGTCTAGTCATAAGTCCGTACGGCGTTACAAACCAGAAGACCAACCCCCCCCCCCAATCTTCACCACCGTGAGAACCTCAAATTTCACACTTATGATGCATGTACCAAAACGGAAGGCCAAGCCACTGGACGGCACAGCCGACGGTTGAAACACGCAAACTGCCCAGCGGCGTATTTATATCCCCTGGCTGTTATCTCAAGACTCGTACGTTCATGGCACGTCACAGAGAGAGCTTCTGGAAGAGATAATACTGTGCATACAGCCACGCTACCTTATCACAGTGTGTGCAACAAGCAGATAGTCAGGACAACCCAGCTGCTACAGGTCCAGTTTTCCTTTGTACCGAGTATGTACTCCAAAAAATCCCGTCAAATGAACTATTGAAGATCCACTGTTCCTTCTGGATCGGAAAAGGTCGTGCGGCTTATTCAGACACAACTAGCCGAAGAAAAATTGCCATAAACAATTAATTTTACATGCATTGAAGTTTAGAAGCTTACACTTCACACTGGCATCGATAATCCAGTAGCATTGCATCCTGGTCACATATAATTTAATAAATTAAAAACGTAAACATTATTGTTTATAAAATTATAAACAGGATACATTACAGGGTGACTGAATAAAACTTAACTAATCTCGCTCAGAACCCAGTTCTAGCAATCAGCACAATTCCAAATGTTTGTCTGTGAACGCACTTTTGCTACGTCAGATTCAGTGTCCTCACCGCGTAGGAAGTAGTCTAGTAGAATCAGACCGACGTTTCAGTCGTGTAAGCAACATCCCATAAGATCGTAATCTTCCACATTTGTTACATGGATCTCGTAAACTTCTTGGTTTAAAATTATGACAAACCCTCAGTTTCATGCGCGTTTATTATGGAAAAATAACAAGCTCTCAGGGTTAAGAAAGCTGAGAGACACTGGGATGGAGTGACAGGCTGCAAGTGTTTTGCAGAGGTGTAGCTAAGTATGGTAGACTAAGCGACTGGCGAGCACGTCAGGCGACAGGTCACGCCGAAACCAAAGGGCATGGAAGATGATGGACTGCAGTGCCACACGCTTCAGTCTCTGTACCTGGAATGCAGACGTCCCACTCTTCAGTCCTAGGGCTACTGAGCTTTCTTGCACGGATTTCTTAATGGTACAGTATCCTCAATGGGCCCATTAATCATCAACTCAGGCCACGTTTCATCAAATACAGTCGTGTCTAATATATTACCTAATGAGAGTTCAAGAACTTTCAATGAACACCAAATTAACTCTGTACGTGCACTAATTTCTAACCCATAGTCTATCCAAGTTGTCATGACCGCCAAAACGTATGATCTATGTTAATTTTAATCGTCCCACGTGGAAAATATAAATCGAAGGAAGAAATTCCATGCAGCAGTTCTTCTTGAGATACTAGTAGTCGCGTTGCTAGTAAAAAATAACTGTCCTTTATGGAATTTGAAGATTAATTATCGTGTTCACAAGAGTTTCATTTTGGTCGTTCAAAACGAGCTGCTCACGTTCGACGCCCCTTGTAAAATTCCATAGCAAACTGATGACACCCATTATCGGCTGTTCGCCTCAGCCTATTCATCGTATCCTCAATCCGTAACCGGAGAACGCGAAATGCCGTTGCGACAAGTCGCACATTTCACATGGCTTTAGGAATACGAAGTATAATTTATTCGTCCCTTATCTCATACCTGCATCAAGATTCAAAGAAAATCTATCAGCCTTGGTCCTAAGTTAGGGACTTCATTCCCGAACCGTAAATTTTCTGGTATCGGAGTAAAGGGACTTTTAGATGAGAAGTGGGAAAAATTGTCAAATTGTTTTAGACAGTTCCACAATGACTCTTAAGTCAAAAACATGAGAAAACTCATATTTGACCAGGCGCGTCAGATTCATTGACTATTAAAGGTAATCACGTGGGACGAATAAATAATAACTGCCTACTTTTATTAATTATAATCTTTACATTACGATATATTTTCTTTCCTCTGATTTCCTACAAGCGCGCGCAAACGTTTCATTGAAACATACTCCCACTTTACTTAAGTGAAATATAAAATAGCGGGACAAGAAATCATTTTTACAAGAATCTGAAACTTAAAATATATTAAAACCGGCATATTCAGAGCCACATCTACTGTATAAAATGAGAACTGAATAGGGAAACATAAAACAACCAAGACCCCAAGGACCACGAGTTTGATATGCCTTACCGACACAAATATATTGGTAACTTATAACAAAAGCAGTCACAATGGCAATTAGTAAGCGTACTGAATTTATTTCAAACTGACACCTAATACTCCAAATAATTCGAAATTTCACTACAAAAAGTACGAGCGGGCGTAAGTTAATATCGTGGACCCCCGGGGTCTGGCTCACCCTAGCGCATGACAACTGTCACATCGTGGTCCTTTTCCCACAAGCACTACGCTACTTTGTATCTTGATTCTCACTCAAATTCGAAGTCCGCGGTAGGTAATTATCGGAAAAGTAATAACCAATATCTTACAAGATAAAACGCGAAGTAACATGTCACACAAAGACTCGCGTTTCTTATACTTTATTGCAAAAAAATACACGAGACTTTACACTCGTTTAGTGCAGAAGCAACATAAGGAAACATTTACAAATCGACGTTGAAAAATGCAGACACGTGTTGCAGTCCTAGACTGGTAAAACCACGATACTTTGCGAACAGGCAATTTCAAGGTAAGACTTTAGGTTCTCATGGCGACGAGCACGAAGATGGCTGTCTTGTATGACGATGCATCATGTTATCAAATTGATACTGACAGATGATACCAGAAGACAGCCACCTTCATAATCGCCGCTGTGAGAAACTGAAAACTTACTCAGTAAACCTTAAGATGCAGACCAATGTGCACTAGGCTTACAGATTCTAAACCCTTCCAATCACATAGTCAAACGACTCTGTTACCACTCACCACCCTGATGATGGAGGCAGTAAGTCCTTCCGAAACAACGGTCCATATCTACCAGGTACACGGTGCAACATCCCAGAAGACAGGTACCTTAAGGGACCTCCATGTTATGGAAGACCTCTCTTGGGCGATAAACTTTTCAGGTGGTTCAGGCACCCCTTTGTCACGTTAACTCATTCATTATGGTACTGTTATAAATAGGTACATACAATTAATTTCTAAGTTAAACTTTCCCTACAAAAAAATAGCATTACAATAAAAACAAATGTTCATTAACATATTTTAATTTCATGCGGAGAAGAAATTACTTTTTCAACACAGAGAAAGCTTATCAGGGCGAACTTAAAAGGAGAAGATAATGAAAGAGCAGTTACTAGCGGTAACATTACCTAGGCACGGCTTATAACACGGGAAATTCTTATTCGTTGAGGTTAAAACAAGCAGACCGCGGACTGGTATAAGACGCGAGGGTCGCCAACCGAAGAAGCCGTGCTTCACTTCCTCAGTAATTAAGAGACGCGAAAAGTTTTCTAATTGGAAAACCGGACTGTTGAGATGAAAGATGGAAAAAAAAGTGTGAAAACGCGCAAGGAAAAAGTTTTTAAAGGATATTAAGAAGCTAAAATGCTGGATATAGTCAGATCATGAAAAAAATTAAGCAAAGCACAGTCATCTTCTTTCGCTTTCTGCAAAAAAGGCTCAAACTTGTTAGTACTTCATAGTCACCCTTTGAATGCTTATTTCTACGTCTCTGTATCTCTGATCTGTATTGAAGTGTTAAGTTGTGGGATTCTGTGATTGGCCATTCTGTTCAAATCGGTTAACCACATTTCTCTGTAATCATCTACCTTCCATTTACTGAATAAATATTGTTTCCTTCTTCTGATCATCTTCGTCTTCCATTTTTTTAATATGGTACATCTCTCAACGGTTCCGATATTTCAGTTCAGCATGGGTTGTACCAAAATGTCTGACCAAATTTTATTCAATATAAAAGTGTACGAACTGTGATCTTTAAAATTTCTGCAAACGAAAACGTTCTCCCAACTTCCATCAGCTAACATAAATCTTCGACCTTCTTAACGTAAACCAATTTCGTCAAATAAAGAATAACTTTTGTTGAGTACAAAATCCAATACCAAACCAATTTCTGTACTATAAACTCATTATTTGATGTGTTATAAATCCCTTTTTAATAGCCGGGACAGCTCAGTCAATGAGGTAACAACAGGTTGAATGACAAGGATTCTTTCTTCAATTAAGTCTTCACCGGCAACAGCCACGTCAGGTCAGCGTAGAAAATCGAAGTTTCGAGAACCGTCTCGGTACTCATCATCAGAGTTTTAACGGGATAAGATCCCTGATGATGATCGAGATGGCTCTCGAAACGTCCGTTTCCTACGGCCACCTGACGCGGATGATTGTCTTTGAACTTAGCTGCAGTGCAAACTATAGATCACATAAGGATTCTATCTTCTTCGCTAACACATCCACACAGGTTATTAGGCACAACCGAGGTATGACTTATGGCTTATCTGTTCTGTAGACTGGATTTGTGCCACGTAAATGCGTTGCATTTGGTATACGAAATTAACTAGTAGGCAGACACGGAAACTTTAGAGAGTATAGCAATAAAAAGCTCAGCATAAAGCCACTTACAGCGGATATTAAAATAAATATAACAAAATGGAGTTTGCGTGGAAATCAAACACGAACAAAATAACAAAATAAACAACATATTATTTATATACACACCTGAACATGCATAATCCTCACTCAATTCCAGTTCATTACAGAAATACAACGTTATGATCACACACAGAAACAATTTAACAGTGAGGATTATTACTTCAATTTTAATTCCGCATGGGGTAAACATAAAATGCGTATATAATTTTAGTTGTGAAACGTCAAAGGAAGAAACTACTCGAGGGAATAAGATACTATTAAAAGCGATTTCAAGGAAGTAGGATGCGGAGATGTAAACAGGACTGAATTGTCTCTGGATATGGTCGGATTCCGACAAGTTGTGAAGGCGGTAATGGACATTGGAAGATTCGCTAAAACAGTAAATTTATTGAACAAACTGATAACTTATATCTTAATTGCGTCATGCTTGTGTTCTTCAATACAATAATTTTATTCACCGTCTTTACACAAGCTTATAGATTGTTAAAATCACATAAAATTATAACATTTCAACATTTGATATTGTTACATTTTAAAATGACGACATGTTTCGATGTTCATTCCATCATCGTCAGGTCTATCAATCAAAATTAAAAACTGTTGCATCTGCTGCCCTGCGTATACTGATTTGTTCTACCCGTTAGATTTTATTTGTTTAACCTCCAGGCTTCTTCCATTTAATTTTTGAAGACTGCGCCTGGATGTCTTAAATCTGCAAAATCAATTTTAATTTTCATATCCTGATCCTGGCTGATAACTGATAAAACTCTGCATGTGTGAGATAGTTAGTTAGTTAATTAGTTAATATCGCCACTAATGTAAATCCGTTGGAGAAGAATAAAGTTTTAAGCTTGCATCAAAGTTTGTGGCTGACACTCGATTAGGCCTGTTTTCTACAAAATGCCTTACATTTAGATGAAACGACTATATTTTTCCTTCCTTGCAAGTTTAATTGAAATTTTCTTACCCTATGATTGTACAGTATGGACATAACTAATGGGAGTTGGCACATTTTCGCTGTGCTAGTTTTTCACTTGGCTAAAGATCAGCCTGGCAACAGTTGCTAACGAGGAAGTGTGCACTCACTACACATGATGGATGGCTGCAAATACCCTGCCCTTTCCAGGCAGTTTAAAAAAAAACGAGTGTAGGGAAATTTGAGTTGTAGGTAGAAAGAGGTTGAGGGAAAAATAAGAAAACTTTTCTTTTTAAAATTAAGAATTTTTCAACGTAACCAGGCATAAAAACAATTAGAATGTCATCCTGAGGATACATATTCCTTTTTGAAACATACTATCAAGATGAATTTAATGCATTATATTTAAAATATTATTTTCGAGTTGTATTTTGTGAAAGTTTAACTCCTGTAACAAAAAACCCAGCGAAGAGTCGACCACAGTACAACCACACAGATCCGCGATAATACTCTTTATGATGAAGATGGCTGTCTTCTGGGTTGTTGAGCCGTGTAGTCTGGTAGAAGTTTACCGACGTTTCAGAGGTCATACTGCCCCTATCATCGCCCCGATGCTGTATTGCATTTTCTTCGTAATTTAATACTATCGTAAATTGAGTTATAAATCCCGTTGATATTTACCTTCGTCCTTTTCATTAGTATTATCCGACATTTTCGTTTATCCGACAGTCCTTCGGTCACATTTAGGTCGGATAATCGGGCATTTACTGCATTTAAAAACACGAAATTTCAAAGCACAAATTTAAAACAAGCAATATACGACTGTCAACATTTTGCTCCAACACAACAACGATTCTTGCAGCATCCCCTATGGGATCACCCCCAATTTATCCCTTTCTTTATCTCATGTCCCTTGTGAATCGCCCGAACGTTGTGTAAGAGAAGTGCCTGGATTTTTGTCTTGATGGAAAGTTACACGTAGAAACAGAAACACCGCATTACCACAGAACTCAATTCTCGTGCCAGTATCATATAACGCACGTTGTTCATTAAATTGCTTCTTGTGGGGCGGTTTTGTGGCGTGGGAGACACAAGACCAGAGCTTTAAGACCTCTTTATCCAACCCTCAGAATTTCAAAAAGGGGAACATAAATTGGATGTTACTGGGAACTAGGCAACCTTGACTAGAACAAGTGGATGACTTTTTACTGATGTCAAGAATGAAGAGTAACCAATAAATCTCAGATTTGTGTAAGTAATATATATATATATATATAATATATTCAATTTCTCTCGAGGACTGGGAAAAATACCATTTTATTTGCCAGATATTCAGAATAAACTGAAAGCAGAGCAAAGTCCGAAATTTATAAATGATCATACTACACTAAAAGTTGTCGCAATAACTTCATGTCCGTTGAAATCACTACATTATATGAAGGGTACAAACAAATATTTCCCGCCATTTCATTAAACACGCACAAAATCGGAAACGTAGCAAATGAAAATTATACATCTTAGCTAAATACACGTAGCCTATCAGTCATGTGGTTATGAACCCGTCATTTTGTAAGATAAACTCTTTTCAGGCATTTCAAGAAATATGACCTAAGAGTAGATAACAGCACACACACTAAGACACCGTTCGTCTCTTATCCCCACCTACAAAGAGATTGCATATATTGCTTTTATATTTTATCTTCTTCCCTCTACAGAATCTGGAATGTTTTTTAAAATAAATGTTCCACACTCCTAATTTTCTTTAATACGAAATAGCAGTTTCGACATCCTTGTTCGTTTTAGTTTAAAATTTCCGCAAACACGCACGCACATACTCCACATATATTCGTGCTGTCTTCCCGTTAATAATAACCAGGGACGCTGTGCCATGTAAAGCATGTTAAAACAAATATTAAAACCTACTGACAACAGAAATCTCCCCGGTACAGAAAATTACAATACTCTTCCCTTACTTCTCTTCCCACACTTGAAATTCAACCTTTCTTCCTTAACGTCCTGCCTTACTAAATATTCGCTTTCTGTGTCGTCATCTCTGTCTCATTTCTATTTGCAATTCAAATGTTTTATTTGGCTCGGATTCCCCAGTCTATTTCAAAGCAGAGTTTCTCATTCTTTTACTCTCATTCGTAAGCAACCATAACTTGTTTATCAACAAAGACAAAATTGTATTTCCCTTCAACCACACACAAAAGTAAGAAGAAAATGTAAAAACAAAGACAATGAATGCATGGGATAATGAAATGCCGTACTGTTCAGATTTGTTGTTCTAAACATAAACAGAGAAAATGTGGAATATTTCAAGAGAAAACTGAAAAAAAAAAATTATGAAAAGTTGCCCGTAGCGAGTCGAATATAATTAGCTAGCAATACCAACTCAGCCATCTTCTTACTATGTAGTGGCATCTAGTGGTCTATCTCTCTAATGCCAAAGAGACAGTAGCTTATCTTAAGTTCGGATTTCTTCACAAAGAAGCAACATTTGCATAACAAACGACCAGAAAGACAGAACAGACAACGACAGTTATATTCACTGTGACATTATAATTCTGCATTACTCTATTCATTCAGCGTTTTCCTGAAAAATCAAACCAAGGTACACATATCTTCTTAATCCCGTTTGTGATGCCACAAACCATTTTCCTCGCGCTCTTACCAAATACAATATACGATAATCATTTTAAACAAAATACCACGAAGATGGCTGTCTTCTGGGTAGGTGCGCCAAGTAGTTTCGCAGATGTTTATAGACATTTCAGAGGAGCTTTCTGCCTCCATCATCAGGGCTTACCGTAAGGATGAAGAAAACTGCGTAATAAAAAGAATCACTATTTGTACTCTTCACCTAATACCATTAGGACGACCAAATAAAGGAAGATATGTGCGACATGCAACACCCATGCAAAGGCGCAAAACAGACCGTTTGGAAATGTTGACACACAGCCAACAACCCAGAACACCACCACATAGAAAGCTGTAAAACAGTTCCCAGTGTCACCTGAATGACACATAAAAATTTAAAACACGTAATTAAGTATTATAAAATGAACTATCATCACCTCTTCAGAGACTTTCTTGATTACTTCTTACTCACTTGGCGATTCTCTCAACGTCTTCGCTTTGTCCGCTAAGAGAAGCCTGCAGCTGCCACAATGAACACATCTCTCTCTCTCTCTCTTTCTCTCTCTCTCTCTCTTCCTCTTCCTCAGACCTCGCACACAGAAGTTCGCGAAACGGAAGGTAAACGGTAAAGTCAAAGAGACGTAAAGTCTTAAGAGAATGCGCAAAGTTAGTGCAGCTCTTGGGATGGTGATGAGTACAAACCAGAAACTCCCAACTGATTCATCTACCGCCTTCCAACATTATACTGCCTTTACACTCTCTGCCCACACAAACGAAAGCACCCTTTCTCCTTCGCCTTGTGTTATTTCAGTGTTGTCCTTCCCGTTTCCACAATGGAATTCGTCCCTTCAGCCGCACATGCGTTCAGAAGCGGAACTTAACACTTCTGATTCTAGAAACGTTGAACTTCAAGTCGGAAGGTTCATAAACAAAGATTATCCGCATGAATATAAACGCAAAACTCAGTTAACAGAGACTTCCGTTAACACACATGTATAATATTCGTACTATTTCAACATTACAAACTTATCACAAATTTAAGGCGTAACAGAAATACGAAGATGGTTGTCTTCCGGGTTGTAGCGCCGTCTAGTCTGGTAGACGTTTACCAACGTTTCAGAGGTCCTTGCTGCATCCATCAACCCATAAGACAGCCATCTTCCTACAACAGTTTGGAAACCCAGGCGTTACAGAATTGCTGCAGATTGGTAACTTCATAGACGAAAGGATTTCTTGAGAAACTAACAGTTTCTCAGCTCAGACAAGAAATTCCTCGTCATTAGGAAACCATAATATTCAAAGCTCCACTGGTCCCTATCTGTGTCAGATGAATCCTATCAAGTTCGCATTCTCGCACCCTATTTCTTTAAGACCAATTTTAGTATCCTCCCATTAACTACTAAGTCTTCTAATTGGCTTCTTTCTTCAGGGTTTCCAGATAAAACTACGCGCGCTACATAACCCATCCCACGTGACACTCCTAGATCTGCAGGACAATATAATGCAAATCTACGGCGGATATAAAATTAAGCAGGCCGACGGAAACCCACTTCGGTCCAAAAAATTCGAATAACATTTCGTGGTATCAAACGAACTCACACACAAACGTGACGCCAAGCACATAACAGCTTCCTGATTGGCCAGATGGGCCTCGACGGAATTTGTATTGTAAATATGTGAAATTCCCTCCTATCGCTTCAGGAACTGCTCGCAAATAGTACACGGCACTTAATGACAGGAGTGTCAGTCACACGAATAACGCCTGCTGATAAATTCAGGTGATACAAATACAGCGATGATGGTGGTGCTAATGACGGCTATGAATATCTAACTTCGCGGTCCTATTATTGCAATTGAAACCTAACCGAAAAACAGATCAGCTTCTTCTTAGAATTCTGCATTAATTTAAATAAAATACCGCAAGAGACCTTAAATAGGCCACGATCGATACATACCACATACTTCTCAACGTACAAATCATAATAATTTTATATTTCACAAAATATAAAAACATGCGAAGGTATAAGAACCATCAGATAAGTTGTTCATCACAGATGCTGACATTTTACTGTGGGGTGATAAAGTATAGACGCCATGTATTTCAACGTAAAACTCGTTTATTATTGAAGCCTGCCGAGCCTAATGCTACAGTCCCACAGCCCCAGTAAATAAATAAATCGCACTGTTGAGCAGGGCGGTACGAGAGATATAAATTTGACCTAAATTTTAAACTGTTCGCATTAAGTTTTACTCACTCGTTCTGATTAGAAAAAGGGATAATTTAAAAAATATATACAACAAAATTAAGCAGTTAAAAAGCTGCATCCCAAGGCAGGAAAAGGACGAAGGCTTGCGCCACCTGGAGCTATTAGACCTGGAAAAGCGACATCCAGTCTTTTGTCTGTTCGAAGAGAAAAACGTAGGAGAAGAGAGAAGTTAATTCAATTTCTGCCTCAGTTCGACTCGTCACTCAGTCACCTTCGTCGTTGTCGTCTTTCCTTTTATCATTGGTTCTTCCTAAACCTGACTCCGGAAAGCCTTTCTGTCTATCGTCGTTGTCGATAATCGAATCTCACATGTAAGGATGGAACGGAACGAAACGAAACGCAAAGGTAAAATTCTGAGAGCGAGAGGGAGTACGGAACAACACCAAAATTCAGTAAAACGCTAAAAAGAGACAGGATTGAACAGGTCTCGAGTACCACAATCTGCTGACGATAAAATGCAGAGAAACAGACGCCAAGAACTGTTTTGAAAACAGCAAAAAGCAGAAAACCTTCACAGATCATAAAAAGTAATTTTATTTATCATTCAATCTTTCGACTGCGAATATGTCGATTCTGGTATGGGTTACTTAACATCCAATAAAGACAAATTTTAAAATTAGTAACTGAGTATAATCGTCTTTATCTCTAACGGAAGAACAATGACTAAGAATGTCTGAGGTTCTCATGGCGGTTACGATTTCGACTGAGGTAACGTTGGTAATCACCTGCCACAACCCAGAATACCACAACAGGATGCTGATGAGGATATTTTGACCTAAGGCAGAGGAATTAACAGACAACTGCAAGAAAACTTCATAATGAGTTTAAAAATTTATATTATTCAATAAGGATAAGATGGATAGGGAATGGGGCATGTTTTAGGAAGGCCATAAATGTCTACGTAAGAATTTAGCACGGAATTATCAAAGCAAAATAACTCAATGAAGACTGGAAGCAGAGAGGAAGATGTTAGAAGAATGAATGTTTGGGAAATAAGATGTAATGGGTGCGGACAAGTTTGAAAGTGGCCAGAACAGTGTCTAATCACAGGAGTTGGGGGGGGGGGGGAAAGGGTAATGAATTTCGGACTACATAAAACAAGAAAAAATACTGACCAACAACACAACTATCAACGTTTGATATAAGATCCTGCACCATGGAGTCAGTTATGGAATCATCTAGATATTATTTTGAATCAACTTTCCTGTTGGATTTTCTGAGTGCACGCAATACAAATTTCACGTTAATTTCACATAACACAGAATCGTGCATAAAAAAAGCGAGCGGAACGATAAGTTAAAAGAGGAAACACCTCCCGCACAAAACATAATGATTATGAACATGAAAGTACAGGCGTTCTTGCTGCTATTATCACTAACAGTTATAATTCATATTATAATAATTTTCACATTCAAAAGTGGTAGCCTTTTTTAATATCAGAGCTAATTAAATATGTGATACTAAAAAACGACGTAATTTTCGTTATGTGCTGAATTTAACTAAATTTATATTATTATTGTCGTTGTTATTATTATTATTGTTCAATAACAAAAACATGAATCGAATTATATTATTATTATATTTTTTCTTGTGCTGTATCTGTAATTGGCCATCTGCCTGTTGATGCAGCACACTAATAAAGAATTGAATTAAATTGAATTATGATTATTATTAGGCTCTTTGCTGGTGGAAAACACTCCAATAAAGGAACTGAATCGGATTTATATTCCTACCCTCTGTAAACAGACATGCTTTTACATCGCCGATAATTAAGAGACTGTAACGCAGGAATATCATATGAACAATGCAGAAATAAAAATATATAAAAGTTAAATGACCGCTATTTTACTAACACGCAAATATTGTTTCTGTAATCGTGAGATTCTATCATCCTTATGGTCCTTATTAAATAAGGGGACATAAGGGGTACATAGGGGATTTGGTAACAGAGTTCTGAAGTAGGAATTTACAAATCTTTCTAAGAACAACCCCAAAATTATAATAAATATTTTCACTTTCTTTCATCTTAACAGCGTCTTTCTTTCTGAGGAAGTAATATGATAAAGCTAAATTTCGTGTTATATAAACTCTACCACATAACTTCAGGCACTACAAAATTTAAAAGAAAATTGAAGCCATGGTTCTAAACAAACCGCACGTACATTAGCACTCTCATTATACCGAACTCATGCCAACGATGGACGAACTTCACTTGTCCAGCTTTGAAGCAGACCAGTTATTATTATTTTGAATAATTGGTTTCACTGTATTTTAGCTGCAGGGTACTTTTTGTGGCTCGACACAATGAATTAATTAAGCAGCAAGACTGAAGTAATGGTAGGGTGTAAAATTATACGCAAACGAATTTAATTATACACAGTAACAACTGGCAGGGCAAAAACTGCGAAGCGTAATGGTCTTACAGTTATCATGATATTATTTCAACACAGGACGCGGGCAGACCCGTGAAACACAAGAAACAAAGAGACATACAGTATACTTCACA
Organism: Zootermopsis nevadensis; assembly: GCF_977971745.1. NCBI lineage: Eukaryota > Metazoa > Arthropoda > Insecta > Blattodea > Termopsidae > Zootermopsis > Zootermopsis nevadensis. Next base: position 5,931,301 of record NW_028259143.1, read on the forward strand.
CGCATTTCGAGGGCTACACTCGGTGTAAGGTTTTCTGTGTCTTTTGTCTTTGCAGAAACGTTCCCAGGCATCAACTATAAAGTCCACGTTCTAACAACGACGACTAGAAACCGACTCTGTAAACTCTATTTTAAAAAATGTTATACAGAACCGCAGAAATCCAGTATATCTATCTATGGGCAAGAAAATATATCTACTTACTATATTACACGAGATGGAAAATTTACAAAACTAAAAACTTCATAAACTGTACTCCTAATCTGCAACAGCCAATGTAATTTTTTTTAAAAAAAAATAAACAGGCCGAACATGTAACTCCCGGAAAAGTTATTATACCTTGGTCTGGCCTCACTGTAAGAGACCAATTTGGAGTCTCTGGAAAAATAATATTAAAATAAATCTTAAATAAGTAGATTGTATAGATGTAAGTCGCCTTAGCAGACGTAAAATACAATCGACTGGCGAACTTTGTAATAACATTAAATGCAATCGCGTTCATAGGAAATGTTGTGTAAATCTCCATCACTCTTTAATGTAGTAAATGAACTGTTAACCAAAAACTAGTTAATGCGGTTTAGGGAAAAAGTATTCTATATACATATTCCCTTGCGATTAGCATGACATAAATATTGCACCATAAGCTTAAAAATCGGCTATTTAGTGAACTGCATTGATCCTGTTTATTACCAACTACGTAACGTAAGTATTCACGAATTCAGTTTCAGTATGAATAACAGATTAGTGTCTGAAGCGCAAATATATAGGTTATGCAGACTCAGACCTGATGTCTAGTTTCTACAGAATTCTTGAAATGGGTCACTATGGACCTGACATGTGACCTCTACCCATCCACCACTCAAACAGAAAGGACTGGCAACATTCAGTTCTCTAGCTACAGCACTATCTGTACAGAGTACAGACGTACTGGTATTACAGCTTAAATTCAATTGTTTAAACACGTAAATGCACTCCGTGTGAGGCCAAAGTTCGCAGTGGTCAGCTAAATTTAAATAAAAGTATGAATTCTTGCAACAAAAACAGGAAGGACACAGAGAAGAAAAATGAAATAAAATCTTCCGAGTAAATCTATCACTCGAAATGTTATGTTCATGGCGAAAACACTGAAACTTACAGAAATGTAAGAATCCTCAGCTAATGTACAAGTCGAAGGTCAAACACCGGTCTTTTCTGATGCCGTGGCTGGTCATTTCGTATTCCCTGATGTAAATAAGGCAATCTACATTCAGTTTTCAACAACATATAAAATACGCCTCAAAGCCAGCCTTGGAATAATTAATTACTATTGTTTTAATTTCGCGACACAACAGTAGGAATTTTAAAAATCAATAAGAACCAGACTAATTAAGGAATTATAAAGTAAGAATACGAGAGTGAAGGAAAATTTCAGTTAATGAAACTGTGCAAACGAAACACAACCAGCTGGTGTCTTTTACGTCCACAAAGTCAAACTGCACTCGCATAATCAGTGATGTACTGTACCAATGAATGGCATCGGTGCGAAATGGCAGTAAAATATATACTACTACTACTACCACCAATGCTGAAGCTACCGCAGCTAACATTTAAAGTGTTTAAACAAAACGTATAGGAAAGTCCGAAAACGTAAACATGTCTGATGATCCACTGAAGTAAGAATATGTGAAAATTGATAAAATGGAAAAAAAGCGACCATTTCGGCGACCTACAAGTAGATGGAAGATAGTATTAGAAATGATCTTAAATAAACAGGATTCTATGTGGACTGGATTCAATCGGTTCTGAGGACCCGATGGCGGAAGTATGTATATTTTTTAATCGCGAATACTGGCATTTACGTAACCCCTTCACTAAGAAAGAAACTAGGAAAAAGAATGGAAAAATTTCACCGTAGGAGCGTTGCAGTTTGCAATGTTCACAAATAACGGTAATCAAATCACGAATCATGAGATGGGCTTGGTATGTAAAACGTATAGAAAGGAATACAAACTTGAATCAGAAACCTGAGGGAAAGAGACAACTACGCAAAACTTGGCGCCGCGAGGAATAACATTACAATGCCACAGATTAGGGATCAATGGTGGGCTTTTGTGAACACGAAAAAGAACGTTCGAGTCTATAAAATGCAGAAAACGTCTTGACCAGCTAAGCGACTCTTACCTTCTTAAGGACATTACTCAGTGGAGTACGTGGCGTGATACAGAAACTTTATAAAAATAACGATGCAAGGACACATTATAAAATCTGTCAAAAGTATTCTTTCAAGAACCCCTGTATTTGGGTATGAAGGAGAAATCAAAACAAAACAATTAAATCTACACAGATTTTACAAACGACTAACCAGAACAATTTTCTAGATCATCGGTGTAGAACGCGTGAGCCAACAGCGAATACACACAAATCCACGCATGTGGATGGCAAACGACGCAGTGACTCACTTTTTTACATAACAAACTGAAATGTTTTCTGTAAATATTTTGAGAGATTTGTTCATTCAACAGAACCCCTTGGAAGTTCGCCGGTCAGCAAGTAATTCAGGGAAATGAAATCTGTGCCTTTTATTTTGTATTTCCTCATAAAAAGGAATTTTAATATAGTCATCCGTCATGTTTCCATGCAAATTATTCTTCTAAAATGTAGAAGATGACTGTGGCTTCTATCTCTCTTCAATCTGGCTTTTCTGTGTAATTTATAAGCTGGAACATTCAATAAAAGGACGGAGAGAAAACAGAAACATTTTCAGAAATCAGACACAGAGCCATGTAACGAAGAGAAGTTTTCTATCAGCAAAATGGACACAGAATCTAATACAGGAAGGATGTGAGTTGATTTCGGGCGTAATATTACTTCACTGAGCCTCTTAAATGACAGCATATGAAGCTTGGTTGTTCCGAAATCAAAAAAGCTCATATAATAAAATCCAACGTGACATCGTAAGGTAATAACGGTTAATATTAAACGTTCCACAAATAACTGGCAAAGGTAATCAGGAACTCTGAAAACGAACATTATACGACATGAAAATAATTTCTATGATCAATAACTCACATAAAATGAGATACGACGACTGCGGAACAGGAAATTTTTTTGAGCGTTTCAAGTTTTTAATTAACAAAATGTGTTCTGTTCGGGATAGAGGCCAAGGCGGGTTATCGAGCCATCGTTAAAACGGTAATGAACATATGGTTTCATAAAATTTGGGAATTTCTTGACCAGCTAACCGACAGTTAGCTCCTCTAAACAGACTCTTCTACACTGAGTTGGTAATTTAACAGTTTCAAGCCGATCCCCCTACATAGTCTTACATAAAGCATATAAATTGTTGGTTCATGTGTTTGTTCGCTTGTAGCTTGAAAACGGACACACGGATTTGCAACTAACTACGCATGCATATTCCTTGAAGCCAGCAAGAGAAAATACGACGGTCGAAACTCACGAAATGTGTCCTGAGCTCGAATCCCGGTGAGAGCGTTTCCTGTAGCTCGGACACTAAGAACGGCAGAAGACCAAAGTTATTTGTTTCGAAAAGGAGTCCTGACGAGGAAGTTTTATGTAGCTCCAAAACTAAGCACAAGAGAAGAACAGCGAAAAGAACAAGACACGACACTCAAAAACCGACGCCGATCATAGTGGATCCAATCGTCGCGACGCCGACATAAGACACCATACTTAGCGTAGAGAAGCGATTCGACAAGCCAAAATACCGACGCCTAGTGCGCGACGGTTCAAAATTCCAAACCAGGCCATCAGGATAACGACTGTAGTAAACACCTCTAAAACATGGGTAAACTTGTACCACACTACACAGCACAAAATGCCAGAAAACGTTAATCTTCATACCACCCGCCGTGAGAAGCTAAAATCTCACCTAGCAAAATTTTAATCTGCGCATGTGCAATGGCGGAAATTCGATGTTTGGCGCTCATTCTTTTTGATTTGTACTCTCAGTCCTTTTATATCTGAGTACACGTACACTTCGTAAATGGCAGAATGGCATCTCCAAAACTCCGCTTTCAATTTGTATAAAAGGAAACGTGACAGTTGGGGGGGAAAAGAAACTGGACATATAATGAGACTTTTTCCAGTTATAATGCCAGAATCGGGAGACGCTCCCTGAGAACCTCTAGATTAAAATCTAAGTATGCCGACAGTAGAGACGAAGAAAACGAAGCGAAGACGAGAATAAGTTGAAAACTTGAACATCGTGAACGGTATATATGCAAATTGTATTCGTCCCCCCCCCCCCCCCCCCAAGTCATCACCATACTGAACAAGGAAATTCGGCTCTTGAGAAGATCACAAAATCCTGCTATCCTTTCCAACGTCTGCTTTAAAAGATACCTCCTTTTTAGATATCTAATATCGATCTCTTCCTTGTCCCCAATATAGGTATCCAAGTTTTTTTTTTTTACTTCTTTTATAAGAATTGTTATCACAGTTTCCTTTCGGCGCACGTCCAAACCGTAATAATGCAGACCGGTCCATTCAGCGGGTCACAATGGACTCACAGACCTCATGTCCACGGTCAAAAATACTCTAACGTTAATGTATGAGAACTTTTTATTTTTATGAAACGACGTCAACATCTATATCAGCAACGACGCGCATATACAGATAATCCAATTTGTGGCGTAACTGCTGGGTACGCTGAAAACAGAAGAACATTTGTAAACAAAGTACAGCCATCTTCTTACTCACCGCCGTGAGAATCTAAAATCATAACGTCAAATTCCATCTAAAATAAAATAAGAACCGCCACGGTGGTCTAGCGGTCAGAACACTAGCCTTGTAAGCCTGGGGTCCAGGGTTCGATTCCCGGTGGTGCTCAAATTTATAACTTGTGTTGGGCAAGGCCGTGGTCTAGGCATCACGGAGTTTTCCTCCGGGGGCTTCCCCGGTTTCTCCGTGGCATCCCAACAATTACTCCACTCACACACAGAAGAAGGCAATGGCAAACCACTTCTGATCATCTCTGCCAAGAATGTATATATATATGTATGAGCAGGTCCCTGACAACCTGAAGAGGTTGGAAGGATCCTGTTCATAATATATGGACCTGTCGTCAGACAGAACACTACAAATAAAAAAATAAAATAAGAAAACTGAAGAGAGGAACTCAGTACCGGAGTACAGTTTCCACATACGTATTTTGTACCACATAGGCGTATTGTATATGATGGGGTAATATCCGGATTTAAGCGGCAGCCACTGCAAATTTCATTCATTAGTCTCAGAAGAATGCGAGTTTTTTGAAACATTTTATACTGCATTAGCACCATTACACTGAAGTTAACTGGTTTTCTGAATGCTGTTATTGCAAACATCAATTCGTATTAGGCAGTCATAGAATCCAGTACCTAATAATCCACGGGCATTATACAAATAGCAGTGGAATTAAGGTCGGTGTGCATTTAAAGTCTGAACTCTGATAGGTATTTCTTGCTCATAATTTCTTTCATGTAGGCAAGTTTTTTGGTTTGCCCACGACACAGATGCTAAACCCATGACAGACCAGCAATCAATCCACTCATACTTAACAATCTTATTTACGTACTCTCACTATTTTATTTATTTTATTCAGTGTTCTGTCTGACGACAGGTCCATATGAACAGGATCCTTCCATCCTTTTCTCGGACTGGGACCTGTTCATATACGTTCTTGGCAGATGATCCAGAAGTGGTTTGCCATTGCCTTCTTCTGTGTGTGAATGGAGTAATTGTTGGGATGCCACGGAGAAACCGGGGAAGCCCCCGGAGGAAAACTCCGTGTTGCCTAGACCACGGCCTTGCCCAACACAAGTTATAAATTCGGGCACCGCCGGGAATCGAACCCGAGACCCCAGGATTACAAGGCCAGCGTTCTAACCGCTAGACCACCGTGGCTGTGTACTGTCACTACCAAATAAAAATTTCACGTTTCAATACATCCAACAAAATTTCCTTTCCCATCATTTCTGTCTGCATGACTTTCTTGAAATCATTCATCCAAAAGTGTATACCTATATCGTTAAATAAAAATTGTCAATGGCGTGACAAGAAGAGAAATTTCAACTTATGTGTTGATCCTCTGTTATTTTGTCATTACCCATTGTACTGCCACCTGTCAGTGTCATCAAGTATTCGTGCTGTTGCCATCTAACAATGGCCGCATAAATTTTGAAGTGTTCTCCGTCATTAGAGTAATGGGGGCAGTATGCTCCTTTCAAATGTAGGTCAATATCTAACTGACATGGTGCAACATCCCGGGAGACAGCCATCTCCAAGGTCAACATAATGCCAAAAACATTTAGATTGAGAACACGTCCCATACTTACTGATAATTCAATATATTTGCATTTAACTTAAATTAAAAGTATGTGAACAAGTGCGATAACAACTGGAAATTCAATGCCTTGTCGAAGTTATAAGAGTGCTTTGTACTCAGAAGGAAAAGAAGTTATAAGTTGATATACGGATACGTTACTACTTCTGAATACCTTCAAGACATATCCACGCTCTTCCTCGGTATGTTCATTTTTACATTTTACCTTCCATTATTTATTTATTTATTTTTACCTTTTTACATTTTGTCTTCTATACTCGTTCTTTCAAGTTCAGTAATATTTAAAAATATTTTAAATTATTTACGTTACAGGCCAATGTTAAACCACTATCACTTCAAAATATACCCTCACTCCAATGAATTTGGAAGTAAACATCATCAGAAGTTACACAACAACAGTAATTAAGTTTTAGTTTATAAGATTATAATTTTTAACTTTACACCTGAAGATGGTTCAATGTAACCGAAACATGTAGTAAAATGATGTACCAAATATGTAAATGATATTTTAATATCTTATGTATAAATTTATTTATATACAATTGTGATTAGACGGAAAAGACACGAATAATTAAAAAGAAGTTATGTAAAAAATGGGCGTAATTATTAAATTTCCTAAAATAATTCCAGAAACACCTACACCATAACAACTAAATTTTTAAAAGGCTCTGAATTAGGAAAATATTAAAACACTGTTTCCCGAAATATGTCTTCTGATGTTGTGACAATACAGGCGCATAAAACGTAGAGGATTCTGCTATTGAACATTGCCGCGAGGTTTAACCAATGGGTGTATCGTTTAAATGCAAATCAACTTGCAAAATTGGAATCCAATTTTGGTTTATGGACTTTCCCCCTCCCTTTTTGCTTTGTTCCTAGAGTACAGTGAGTGGGCCATTACATTATTCCTGCCTGGGTTAGGGAATGGGGCAGAGAATACAATGTGTTCCATATTAGGACATTATAGACAGCGGATTCCCTGCCCTAATGAACTACCACCTATCAGGCTCTCTACAGCCAAACCGAAATAAGAGGATGCCAGGAAATCCTCAATCGAAACGCAGGCAACTCAAGTACAGTTGCCAACAAAAAATTTTCACGTTGGGTTTATTCTTTCATTCAGTTCTCTGCTTTTGTCATTGCGCTATGGATCTCCCCCGATATACACAAATAATAATAAAAATACATAAATATTAAAACGTTTTTAATTTAGTTAAGTCGGTTAACATTTAAAATGCTAAAATGATTATCAGAGATATTTTTAAAATGTTACGCAACTAACAAAAGCTTGCGTATTTTACAATGGACCATCTTAATCACAGAACAGCTTCGTCACTCCGTACTGGAAAAACAAATGAGAGAGCAGAGAATTCTTACACGAATCATCGCCATCAATGTTGCAAATTTACAAATTCGCACGGCTTGCTACCATGTTGATATTTTTTATCACGAGGGCGTAAGAGTTAAACAGCCCCTGGACCTCTAATGGCATGACGTTCATGGTCACGAATGGTTAAATAATTCAGTCATTTTCGGATATTTAAGTGGTTACACCAGTTAGCGCCGAAAAGATTTCACTAAAACTGGTCATTTCTTGTTTATAAATGTAATGTTTATGTCAGCAACGGCATTCCATTAAAAAGACAGGCAAAAATACGCCCAACCGAGCAGAATCTGGCTAAAACAGCACGTAAGAGAAAACATCACACACCTGCCACTTTTATTAAATATTTCTTATATGAGGGTAATATAAATGATTCCCATACGACAGCACATAAAACTGGCGAAATTTCAAAATAGTAATCCTAGAATCTACGCACTAAATTCTGTCCGTGAACACTATAATGGTAATGAGGGAATAAATACTCGGAATCAACGTCTTTATTTATTGAGAATGTTACGAGCAATTACAAAAGACTTCATCAAAACGAGGTCACGCATTAACATTTTAAACGTGCCGCGTACAGCCTGATCAGTGATCGACTGCAAAAGCCCATACATTATAAAGTGGATAACTTCTGTCGAAACCAAACTAAAGTTCGTGCAGGCCTACTTGTGGATATGCCAGTTGGGAACGAGAATTTTCGTGCGTCACCGTATAAAATAGGATAAAGTCTTCAAAGGTCAGAAGGCAAGAAACTAAAACATTTGCGATATTTTCAGCCTACGAGCCAGTAAAACGTCGTGGAAAAGTTCACTTTCGCTGCACACCACAAACCAAGGAACCACAGAAACCCCAAATTAAACTCTCACAAAACACATCAGTCCTCTGTTCGAATCCCTGTATGGAAACTAACTAGAGTGACAGAGATCTTACGTGGTTAATCCTTGTACTCGATTACCAGGATAGTAAAATGACGGACATGGCCCTTCAATTCATCCCCACTAACTAAAATAATAATCATTATGAAAATATATCTTTCTTAAAATTAATCATCAGTGCAGATAATGTATTTCAAAGACAGAAAAGAGTTCACGTTGACACCACGTTATGAGGGCGTCCTTAGTTTGCGGATAGAGGAGACGGCCTTCATATACGTACTGATGAAGCAAACGCGGACAGCCGACAATGAGTTATCCTCCAAACCGGGAAATTAAAATTGGGACAGTATACTGAAGTAGGATATAACCCTTCTTTTCTAATGACTAACTTCACAGATCAATTTCTTCTACAGGAGCTAGCAGTCTCTCAGCCAGTCAAACAATTCCCTGATTTTGTGAAACCGAAGATCTGTCTATCCATTACCACTCTGTTCATTCAAAATGCATTTTAACATTATCCTCCCACCTACCTACTCCTAGGTATTCCAAATGGTCTTCCCTTTAGTTTCCGACCAAATTTCTGTGCGTATTTTCAATTCCTCTCTCGCCAACATTCCTTTTGCCAATACCAACTTTAGTGGCAAGCGACTATTAATACTTGTATAGACGGACGGCAGAAATACATCTATCTGCAGGAACCGAGAAAAATCCATGAAAGATACGAATCGAACAGCGAACCCCATTTCGTCAGACAGGAATAAGGATTACACATAAACCCGATGTAGATTAGGTGGGTGGGTGGGTGGGTGGGTAGATGGTTACTTGGCTGGTTGATTGAGAGTGAAGCGGGGAATGGGGTCACAGGACTTAAAAAAAACCAACCGCTTTAGGACACCAACTTTAGCTCGATCAATAGACCTCACGGCTTAAATTTTAATAAAACAAGCGTAATATTCCCCGACCACAATTGCATACATCCCTAAACACTGGATAACTAAAATAAAGTTCAGGTATTGACAAAGCATCGGCGTGCACTTTATACTAAAGTTTTGTTAATCTAAGTCCTGCGCCAAGTGCCTATCCAAGTCTTACGCGTGTGTATGTCTTTATAAGTAGATGAGAAACTCAAAGGCGATGTTTTATCCTACGTAAGTAAACTTTAAATAACTCCACTGAACAGTCCCTTGATAAGTTAATAATCGCTTAAGACATAGCCAAGAGACACTACATTTTACGGACCCTTGAGGAAAAATATAGTGTTCGCCACTGCTTCCGATCCCCAGTCGGATAAATACAGAACAAAACCTTAATATTATTTTCAATATTATTATTCTGCCTACGGCTAAGCCCCCCAAATAGTCTCTTCCTTTCAGGATTTTCGTATCCATTTTTCATCTCGGCCGTACACGATAATGTTATTATACCCACATCATTCTGCTAGATTTGACCTCCCTAACGATATTCAGTGAAGAGTAAAATTTATGGAGCTCCTCATTATGTAATGTTATCCAATCTCCTGTTGGTTCCTCCCTCTTAGTGCCAAATATTCTCCTCAGACCAATAGAGTTTCTTGCTTAGGGCAAGTGTCCAATTCCAAGCGAACTTCTATAACTAATTAACATATATTCACAAACATAAATTAGACACGAAACAAGGTTTACATAATATCTGTAGTATTCTGCCTCTAACTTTCACTGTCGGAAACTCACTTAAAAAGATAGTAGGCTTACACATACTTTCAAAATACGTTCTTTGTTATTACATACTTTTCTGGCTTTGATGTTCATTTATTACTTACTGAAATCTTGTAGTGAGCAAAAGTTATATTTTCATTGTATTATTAAATGCCTAACCTCACTGACTCAAACATTTTACCTTCTCTACGTCACCAACATATAAGTAGGTCTAAAAGAGACCAAAATGGAATTTTCCTACATCTCACTGCACAGCTCCCACCCAGATCCATCAAGTAGTTCACAAACCGAACTGTCTCACCAGACAGATGCTGTTGATGTTGGGATGACGAAATTAAGAAAACGGGGGGGGGGGGGTAGCATCCATTAAACAGATAAGAAAAGCATGTAAATCTGTCGAAACATGTTAAGGAAAGAGAGATATATGGAATGATAATATTAAAATTAATCTTGAGAAAATAGGGTTAGAGAATGTGGAATGGATTCATCTAACTCAGAAAAGGGTCCACCACTGAAAAGACGCCCTTCAACACAGAAAATGTAAAATTCTTCATAACGTTTACTGGCTTGTTGACAAAACTCGCAAGAAATGATAGAAAACTTTCAACCTATTGGCAAAAGGATAGACCACCCAATTCTGCGTTATGGAGGGATTTTGCCATCAAAACTTCGAATATAGACGGCAGTTTAATTTCAAGATTAAACTAATTCACAATTTACTCTCAGAGTTTGCAACCGACCGCTCACAAAATGGCCACATGGGAACGAGTAAAGAAGTGGGATTATTGCTATCTGGCGGGAGCAGGCGGTACTAAAAAGCAAGTCAACGACGGCATACGACTGACGGAGTGTTATTAGGAGCATTACAGTGGGGTGATGTCTAGTGGGAAGCTTGCAGACCGACTGAGAGGCAAGCCAGGTCATGTCACACAAAATTAGAGTCCACGTTTATATTGCAAAATTATATATTTTCCTTAACGTCCATCGTTAAAACATTAAAAACATCATTCATATGGTACAAACCACAGCACAAAGGCAAACCACTCGAATTATAAAGGCATGTGTTCAAAGATGTCAGTGACCAGCAATTCCACGCTTCACGTTCGTTCCAGCCCGTCAAGAAAATCAAAACATTACTCATCGCAGTCCTGTTTCGTTTATTCGTCGAACCCTGGTTCCTTTTTGACTTCAATGATTCGCATTTCATCCAACAGTCTCTGGGCTGTGGGTGCAAAAACGTTGATCAAAATCGATATCAAAAAACAAAACGTTGAAAGTCAGCCAAGTCTTCAGAAAGACATGCATAAGAAATTTAGAAGAACACGGGTCTACCCCAATGTGCACGGTATTTTTTACCCTGGATAACGCCCAACATCGCGAACACAGGAACGACGTACGACGACAGGTCCATATGAACAGGATCCTTCCATCCTTTTCTCGGACTGGGACCTGTTCATATACGTTCTTGGCAGATGATCCAGAAGTGGTTTGCCATTGCCTTCTTCTGTGTGTGAATGGAGTAATTGTTGGGATGCCACGGAGGAAAACTCCGTGTTGCCTAGACCACGGCCTTGCCCAACACAAGTTATAAATTCGGGCACCGCCGGGAATCGAACCCGAGACCCCAGGATTACAAGGCCAGCGCTCTAACCGCTAGACCACCGTGGCCATCACTTATTTATTTATTAATTAGTGTTCTGTCTGACGACAGGTCCATATGAACATCCTTTTCTCGGACTGGGACCTGTTCATATACGTTCTTGGCAGATGATCCAGAAGTGGTTTGCCATTGCCTTCTTCTGTGTGTGAATGGAGTAATTGTTGGGATGCCACGGAGAAACCGGGGAAGCCCCCGGAGGAAAACTCCGTGTTGCCTAGACCACGGCCTTGCCCAACACAAGTTATAAATTCGGGCACCGCCGGGAATCGAACCCGAGACCCCAGGATTACAAGGCCAGCGTTCTAACCGCTAGACCACCGTGGGGTCACAACCACATGTTCAATTGTAAATGGGAAACCTAGTAGCTGTGTTGGAAATAACATTTTAATTACACAAAAAATTAATTTAAACGTTTTAAATATAGTAGCCTACACAAAATGGGCTCTCATTAGAACGGATTATAGATTAAATGAAGTAATATTGGTAGGCCTACTCATTAAAAATACTTCTGAAGTAAGTTCAGATTTTTATGGCTAACTGCAGAATGTAAAGGGAGTTACTCTATCAATGAAGACTTGATCTCAGTCTTCTCAACAACTAATTCCTGAATTCGGCAGAGTTGAAATTTCTTCTAGTAACTTAGCAACTATTTTCTTTTTCTGATACACCAGCAGCGAGTCTGTAGTTATGGACCTTCCTTGAATAATGTGCATTTGGGCCAATAGCGAACGCAGTGGTTATGTTTACTTGTCGGTATAACGTGATTCAGTATTGTGTATATTTTCTTAAATTCTCCGCTAAAAATTTCGTCGAGCGCACTCGAACGCTGCGATATTTAGAAGTCGGTAAAGGGTTTATTGTACTAATATTTGTTTCTTAAACTGGCATAACATAACCAAAACCGCTATTTTGTGTTGTTTCGTAAGGAAATAAGAAATTTCCTGCGACTAGACTGGAAGAATAGTTCTGAGGAAACTGGCAAGCCTTTGCATTTTGTCGGGATAACAACAGATACATCTGATTCCTTCGTAAAATTAATGAATTTGATCCTGAGATTCAGACTGTATATTTTTTGAATACAAAACAGAAATAATGTGATCCGTAAATTGATAATAAAATATATTATCCAGTAAAATTGGTCGTGCAATAAATAAATAAATCATCGATATCATTGTTAAACTTATCGATGTTGTCTAAAACCTTCCTTTTCGTTTGTAATAAAAGTCCATGTATTCAATAAAGCATACGCTAATCGGCACTTTTCTCTTGCCAGCATTCTATCTGCCTCTCACATTCTACGCCACGTTTTCTTATTCTCCCCTGTACCTCCTCTGCTTAACTTTACGTAAGCCCATCTCAAATCTACTCCCATGAGATCTGCACCCCACCTTCCAGGAAATTGATACCTTTCGATGATTTCCTTATAACTTTTCTACCCCTCGCCCTTCTACCACCCTCCTTCCGCCAGCCAAGTCTACATCAATCATAGAGGATTGGTAAAGCACATGAAGGTGTCTCCTTCTTTCGATCGTCATACTTGCCATGAAATTGGCAGAGGAGAGAAGGAACATCACGTGACAGTGGAAGCAATCCAAATACCGTATGAGCATGGAAGACCCCGGTTATCATACTATGTCGTTACATATAGATATATTAATAAATCTATGACGAGACTACGCAGTCTCCAAATCATTCTATACTTCATTCCAATCGTTTAAAAGAGTCAGGGTACAGTCAGGAAAATAATTCTACCACACACAAACACTGCTGTCAGGAAGTTTATCTTGTTCCTATGAAATAGATCTAAAATTCATGCAAATTTGGTTCTAATAAATATAAACTGTCTAACAGATATGTGAAGGATAGGTTCTTTATTTTTCTATACACGGGCGTGTTTTTACATCTATATTTTGATGCGAAACTGAGCTGTCGGTTACTCGTACGAAACCAAAAACTTTAAACTTTGCCATAAACTTCGAAGGGACACTTGACAAAAACATTCACCTCACTGGTGGGTTTCCAAGTCCCTTAAAATACTACTAGCGTGGTGCCTTACAATAAGCCACGGCTAATTTTCCCCACACATACACCATTTAACTACTCGCAGTAATTCTTAATATCTCATTGAATGATAAATCTCTGCAGATGATTAACCAACCTTTTACATATCCTACAGAGCAAACATATCACTGTTCCATGACACGCCCATTGGAAACTTAGAAAATCCCGGTCACGAAAACCTTCCTTGGTCCTTCAGAAGTTAAAACAAACATGCAAACTCCCAAAGAGCCAAGGCGTAATGATGTTAATTACGAAATGCTATTTTACAGTATATTACATTAAGTTTAAGACACAATTTCTGTCTCAGTAATAAGGTAAGGTGAAACTTCCATGCCTGTAGAACTTCCAAAAGTGATAATCCACTAATTAAACAACACAGGCTCTTTAAATCAAAGCCCATTATACTCTAATTATTTTAAAATTATATTGAGCTTCCGTAGAACACGAAATGAAGTCGTGGGGTTCATACCCCGTGCATTCTAGACCTTGGCACTAGATGGAGAAGAATTCTCAGCTTCACATACCGGCCGCTTTTACTCCCGGAGAGAGTTATCCTTGTGATAAATTAGCAGAAGACTAGCTGGGTAAAAGCCACTCTGAACTTTTCAGTAAAGGAAAGAACTTGTTTCATCCCTGTAGGGAATCAACCTCTGAACAGTTCACGGACTCCAGATATAGGTTGTGTACGTGAATATGTTGAATACAGCGTACAGCTAGTACGGGTGGTTCTCCACTTTTGAGTAGACTTCTAGATGTGTGACTAATCACTGATATAACTCCATGAAGCACAGCCCTTGTTGTGAATCTGACAGTCACTCAGCTTGTCAAGAAATTCACCTCCAACTGTTAAATTACGTACTCACGACACGCCGCCATTAGGCCTTACCCCAGCCACTTGAATCCACCCCACATCCTGTCTCTCTAATGCTAATTTTAATATTACTTTCCCATCTACTCCTAGGTCTCCCAAATGGTCTCCTGTCTTCACGCTTTTATATCAAAATTTTGTATGCGTTTCTCATTTCCCTATGCGTGCTTCATGTCCCGTCTATCTCATCATCTTTGACTCGATGTCACAAAAAAATACTTTTTTCGGCGAACTGCAGAAAGAGCGTCTTATGAAATCCGTCACATAATATTTTAGTCCAAAGTTTTCCCAGGTTATCAAATAATAACAATAATAATAAACTTCAGAAAACTGCCATTTTAGGATCTTCATGCATCATTCGAAAGACGCTGTCGTAAAATATATAGTCATCCCTCACAATAAAACTATATAATACATGTACATATATTAAAAATAAAATGTATTTCGGAAATAGCTGCTGTACCATGTACCTCGGGGGCAAGGTTTGTCTCGGGTACATACAAGTAAATACCCTATAAAGTGGTGAATAGATGGAATAATAATAATAATAATAATAAGCAATCGGCTACGACTGATTGATTGGATCGTAATATTACGTAGTGACGTTGGTTCTACTGCAAATATTATACAGCGTCGATTTAGTTACAATCATGAATGCAGGAATGAATATGATGGAATCCGTTGAGACATTTTCGTGTTTGCAAGAGAGACCGCGGCAACAGAAAGACATTTCTAACCGGCGGCCTTAACGTAGTCAGACGTGATCTACACGTGTGGACTATCAAAAGTTATAATGATAGTCTATTACGAAGTCCTCACTCCCTCCGAACACACACACATTCAGCCTTGCATCGCAGAAGTGTTCCCATAATGCCCTGATCCCGTAAGGCCCCATTAAGGAACTGTTCTACCTATAAAAGCCGATATTCAGAATCCGACACTTCAAGACGCAGACAAAACTACCGCAAACCCAAATTCCAGGGTCCTTTTGTCTTCACAAATCTTCTAAATTTCTATTCACATTCTGAACACCTCAAGC
Source organism: Zootermopsis nevadensis (assembly GCF_977971745.1). Taxonomy (NCBI): domain Eukaryota; kingdom Metazoa; phylum Arthropoda; class Insecta; order Blattodea; family Termopsidae; genus Zootermopsis; species Zootermopsis nevadensis. The sequence continues at coordinate 5,947,204 of NW_028259143.1, forward strand.
TGTAGGCAACATAGATATTATTATCTACGGAGTCAAAGAAAAAAACATAATTATGCGTTCCTCGCACAAATTGGACGTAAAATGTGTAGGATTTGAGGTTTTCAAGGTGACGTGTAATCAGATAGGTGATGTTCTGGGTTGACATGCCATGCAGATTTCTAACAGTATCCCGTTTCGGAAGAATATACTGTCTCCGCCTTCAAATCTGAAGATGGAGACAGTATGTTCGGCCGAAACGCTGGTATACAGCCAGGCGAAACAATTCAGAAAACCATCTGTAAATGTAAACCGTATTCATTAATCCGTCTACCCACGTTTCCGATATTACTGAATGAATTTCGGTTAAATTTGTACTTTGGGTATACAGCGAATGTAACTATGGTTCGTATTGATACAACACAACCCTTACGAAAAATCCAAAATTGTCTAAAAACGCATCATCGTTACAAATTTGTATACCATGCCCATAAAACAAAGCCTAAACAGAACTGTTATCTAAAACTTTTATTTCAAACCCCTAGTGTGGTAAATACTTAATCCGGGCTACAAGCCGCATCAGGTGGCTGAGCAGTGAACAAATTATGTCTTCTGCCAACGTTTCGAGAACAATCTCTGCTCTCATCCTCAGGGCTGTTGGGTAGCCTATCCGTTCCTTTGTTGCGGGCTAGCTGATGAGTTCCAAGAAGATATGGTTTGTTCACCGTTCAGCCCGAGAATCTTTCAACTTCAGTCGCCGCGAAAGCTTCACCTCATACAATATTTAATACCTTAAAACCCAGTGGTAACTATATGTACCACTTGTTTCAACCAGTAATTTTTCATTCCGCACACAGTACAAACAGGAACGAGCCCCAGTTCCCACCGGATAAGTTGACTAGATAGAGCGAATAATGAATTAGAAAGGTTACAGAAATATCGTTTCGCACAGCCTAATCGCCATACCTTATTTAGACGTTTAACTTTCCAGCATGAATATTTTAACTGCCTTGTCATCAAACGACCAGGAATTTTTCCAACTGTATTGTACTCGAAGATCTCTCATAAGCTATCAATTAAGAGAGTGTTACAGAAAGTTGAATTAAATTAACATAGGACCCAGTCGTAGTCAGTTATATTTCCGTTTTAAAAATCGAGGGAATATTTAATTTCCCCATGCTATGGCCACCGGATTATGCGGAAAATTGCTTTCGTGAGGCAGACTGGTCACGCGAAATCGATTTCAACCTACCGTACCTAATCCAACGCCATGCCTCTGACATCTACTGGCAACTATATACACTACATCCAAGAATGAAAACAATGAAGACGTGGATGCGTTCAAAACTCTACTCGACGAGTGATTGTTTCACCATAACAAACGTCGTTAAAAAAATAAAGGAATACCAGTACCCACTCGGAGTATACATTTGGTTGATTTCAACGCGCTCTGCAAACAGAATATTATCACTACAAAAGCACATCAGTTCCGTATTCCTAGTTACAAACAGTATGTAAATGAAAGGCCATTTTTAAACATCGCAGAAGTCTTTTGATGTGCTATTATATTGTCCTTATTACACGACATTTCTGTTTAACGTAATGACACTGAGACGTTATTATAACAAAATTCTCAAGCAACGAAAGAGCTCTCAAGAGGGAAACGTATGTTTAAAGCTACGAAGGGTGTGTTGGGTGGGGGAATTATATTCTTGCATCTTGTTTGCTGCAGTTTCCCTTGAATGAGTTCAAATACTGTACAAATCTAATTTGCGTGTTTAATCTTCTGCGCTTCTATTATAGCTCCATATTACAGTTTGATCCTGCAACTGGGTCCAAATGATCACTCTCTAAGGCTTCCCAACAAAATTACAAAGTAAATAAGTAATTAAAATTCGTCTTTCACTTACAAATTTTCCTTTTACTTCTTATGTTTCTTCTTCATTCTTCTTTGTTTTCATTTGTCCTCTATGTTCCATTCTTTCTTTAAACATTTTACACTTATATTTCGAGTACGCTGTATCAAGACGATAGTCTCCTCGTCAATATGTACTGCTCCAAAATTAAAATGTACCAGTAAGAGTGTTGTGAATGTGCTTACATTCCATATACAGTGGCCTAAACTTTAAACTCTCGTCCGAAGACGTCGTCTATCCGAAAGTTTTGTTTCTACTTAAAAACGGTATATTCGAAATCAATACCGACATAAGTAACCTAGCCTCATCAACATTTCTTATTAGCGTCATTCTCAAATTCCTCTGGCGTACAGCACTACACACAGAGCCAATTTCATGAGATCAGAGCTCTAACCTGAACCATTAGAACGTAAACTAAAAACGTTTCCAAAATACAATTGAAGCAAAAACATTAACTACGTCAATCTCTCATTACCTACAGAAAGAAGGCTGTTTGACACTTACCTTTTGTATGATGTGATCTGGATTGATTCCGAGTTCTGAAAGAGAAAAAAATATTTAATACCTTGGACGCGGTATTCCACAAAATAATAATCAGTTACGTGTTTAAGTGGCCTCTGGTTCAGATTCAAATAAATAAATTTAATTTTGAAGATAGCTCCCTCGGACAACAAGCACCCCTGAAACGTTCGTAAATTTCTACCAGATCACACAGAAGCCACAAGACCCAATCTTAAGTTAAAATAAATTCGTGGCACAATTTTAAGTTCGATTCTGAAATTAAAAATCGCTGTTACGTCATGAAACAGCAAGAAGATTAAAACGTAAAATTCCCTCATACTTAGAACCAGTAAAATCTAACATAAAAATAAAAGTATTTTTATGTTACCCTTTTTATGGAGAAACTAATAACAGATTTTTCTGCGGGAAAACGAAGTGTCCAACAAGCTATAAAGTGGTCTGTCTGTACGTTGAACAACCCCAGTTTCTTAAAAGTAGTCATAAATTTAAGTAATTTAATCCCCGCCTAAGATGTTTGAGAGTTTTGTACGGAATCCAACACTAACATGACTGACCTTTTCCTGACAAACATATTTTAAGCAATTCAATTCTCCTTCGACAAACCAAAAGAAAATATCATAACAAGCGAAATGCCTGATATAATGATAGTCGTCAAAACAGAGGTACTTCAAAGAAAAGGGTTCTTAAGAATTAGTATTGAAACATGAAGCATTCACGTTCTAAAAGACTTAAAACGGTAAATCGATGAAGAACAGCAAAAGAAGCCAACGACTGTTAAACGTCTTTGCGTCGCAGACATCCCCTTCTGCATTTCCAAAGATAATCCGATATTCTTACAGTATCTGTCCTTCGCCCTTTCTTATCAGAATTTATGGCTCGTGCCTTTTTTTAAATACAGCGCTCCTTGAACAACGTGTACTTCCCAGAGAAGTGTTTTTTTGCGTTTCTTGTACAAGAGTCAAAAGACAAGTGTGCTTTAATCTGGGATGAGTTTACTTTTCAGACTCATCGCCCTGATGACGAAGCAAGTTCCTCTGAAACGTCCGTGAACTTCCACCTACAAAAGCGCTACATCCCACAAGACAGCCATCTTCATACTCGCCGTCGTAAGAACCTCAAATCCTAATGATAATTTAATTTAATTGCAATCCCAGAACAGAAAAACACTTCTTACGCAACTCCGCGCCCTTAAAATTAATCTTCCAGGTTACCGGCTGTGGTTTCTTTTCTTGTACAAGTCTTAAGGGTTCGCGCAACGCTCTAGTGACGACTCTATCAGCGAAAACTGTCAACTGGAAGTATGTCATGCGAAGTCTATAGAAAAATCTTACGAGAAGAAGAGATAGGATGGTGGGACACATTCTGAGGCACCCAGGATTGGTTAATTTGGTAATGGAAGGAACAGTTGAAGGGAAGAATTGAAGGGAAGAATTGAAGGGGGGGGGGGGAGACAAAGATTGGAATATGTGACGCAGATTTTTGAGGATATGGAAATGAAGAGATTGGCAGTCGGAAGACTGATGACAAACAAACAAAACAAACAAAGATCATGCTGACGCCCGCGGGCTTGCGGTTGGCAGAATAAATCGACATCATAACATATGACTAGAACCCGATATTAAAAGGCTACTACTGTCACAACACATGGAGTAGCCACCATGTAATATTTAGAAAGCATTTCAAGTATTGAACCTGTCAATCAAAATTCTCGACAGCGAAAAATGAGGATGACGAAATGAGTCTGTCGTCCAATCTGAATCTGCATAGACAACAGTACATATTTTTGAGGCCATCACCATAACAATGTATAAGACAATGTAAGTTCCTTGCACATTGCAACTACAGCTAGAGTAACACAAGTTGTGGCCGTAAATATCCCTCTAACAAGAATATATCGCAGACACTTTTTCAGGATAAGGCAAGCGAGCCGGCGCATAAAACATTCCCCGTACTAGCAAGACTCTAGCATCTGGGGGCTCTTCTCTGCTGTCAAATTTCTAAACTCAAGACATCGTACATTTTACTGATTGGATTCGTATATCGCAATTAGTACTCTTCGGTCTTTGTACTCGTATGTTAGTCTTTACGCGTTCTTTGCTTGAAATGGACAAAATGAATGCATAACGGGAATTGGTCCATCAGCATGTCTCATCTTAGGTACTGAAGACATTTAGATGAAAACAGAAACAAAAAGGCTGCAATAAAAATTGTGGCCAGAATTTAATTTTTGCTAGCAGTGACCAAGCCCTACTTAATATGAAGCTCAAATCAAACTTGAATGACTTTCTCAAAAAAGATTCAACATACAAACAATTTTTACGTGGCACAAAACACAGATCTTTTAGATACAAAATGTCTGAGAAAGAACGGCCACACTTTCAAAATGTTATTGTAGAAATCAATCAAAGTTACAAAAGTGTTGTTTACAGCAATGGCATTTATGTGCCTGCCATACATTTTTGTAAAACTTTATCAGATGGTATGACGATGAACAGTTTCTTAAAATCAGAAAACATGTATTCTTAATGTCGTCAGTAAAGTCTACTTGGAAGAATCTATCGCCATGAAAATCTATTCTGCTCAATGAAGAATACCAAATCATGTCTCACTGATGATCGCTTGGAATGAAAATTGCAACGACAGAAATTAATCCTGATATTTAATAATTACTCAAGCAAATGCAGCATCAGATATCTAAAAAAGTCTAATTTTGTTAAATTAAATTACTGAGTAGTACCTGTTTGTAATAATAGGCCCATTTTAGTAGCATTTCTAATAAAATGTCATTGCAACCCGTGAATAAATAAGTAAGGTTTGACGTGGTGCCAGGTCTATAAACGTTTTAGAACCCAACTTCCTTTCCCAAACTTATTTTGAACATTTTCATTTTCAGAATTAACCTTCTTCATTATGGGGTCATATTCAATTATAAAACAGGATGTTATATGTTTCAATATCAAAAAGTGAAGTATCAGCTTAGTTTCATAACGTTCACGAAGCTCAACTGCAGCCGTCATAACCAGACCAAAACACGAGTGATATTTCGTAATAAAAAACTTCGGCAAAACAAACTTCCAGAGTTTCACTGTAATCTGCCGCAAACCGCACGTGGCTAGCTCAATTTGTTTGCGCGCCACAAGTTTTCAAAACTCCGAAGGGACTTCGTGGACACACTGTATATCAACGTTTGTGATTATTTTGAAGACCCAGATAACGAACTTTCAAAATTTTACGTATCTCGCTAAGCTGAATTTCCATCGCATTCTATTAACGGCCAATGCTACAGATAATTACTAACGCGGTAATTATAAAGTATAACACAATCCTGTATACATTTTCATACTGTAATGGGTACGTCCAATAATTTCAACAGCACGATAATTAGTATGGATGGGCACCGCAAAAGAACTATTTTAGTCCGAGCGTCAAAGGTATAAAATGTCGCTATCAACATTTAGAATATATTTTGTTTTGTTTCATTACATTGTGTACCAGTTCAGTTTTAATTATCTGAATATCACAGGCATATACGAGTGCTGGATACTGGGAACGACCAGTTCTTCAAGTGCCTGAGCACTGCGGGTCCCAACTTTTCGTTGGCTTCATCTATAGACATTCGGTAGGACTCCTTGGACGAGGCCTCTACCTGTACACAGGACAGCACAACACAGAAAAACGCAGACAAACATCCATGGCTTGAGTGGGATTCGAACCCACGGTCCCAGCGACCAAGCGGCACAAGGCCCACGCCTCAGACCACGCGGCCACTGCAGATCCCCATATGCAACTGTAGCACCTGAAAATAATCTGAATAATGCTCGGTGAACATTTAGAAAAATGTCTGGTTCCTGGATATCTCCTCGCAGGACAAAGTGCGTAAGGCAAAACATACCCTCCAGAAGCGGTGGTTCATCCTCGAAGTCGGATGACGAGGCGGCATTTCCAAATCCTGGTTGACTATCTGAAGATGCAGATGGAGTGAATACCCCGCCATGGTAGGCAGAAGGTTCCCCTAATGGGTCCATATAAGGATTAGCGCTATATAATGGACCTCCTGCATAGGAAGCCTCAGTCGGCTGACCGGCATCAAAAGTTTGGAAATTCCTAGAATTAAGAAAATGTTATATCTTCTTCATGTATGTGATTGCAGAGCAATTGGGGATAATTTTGGAATTTCAGAATTTGGATTTTGTTAAACCTCTGCTAACACATATGTTGTTTAAACTATACAGAATTCTGCTGGTCTCTAAATGTCTCTGGTGATTGGTATTATATTAATAATTACTTCGAAAATCACAGTGGCGCAAAGGATTAAACTTCCCTAATCATCAGGTATCGATGAAGACACCTACTCTACCAGATCCAGTGGACCAAGCCATCTCCAGCTGTCCACAAATTGGAAGGAACCAAATTCAGCGGAGTAGGTGTCTCCCTCGGTACCTGATAATGGATTAAAAACTCTCGACAGATGATAGATGAAGTCAAAATAATGAAAGCAGTCACTTGTTCTCTTCAAAATCCATGAAGCTTGAATCAAACAGGAAACCAAAATAAGTCTGTTAAACAGGGTCGAAGCCAACTATTTAAAGTAAACTTATATACTGATCACTGGGTTCGGATGTTCATGACATGTCATATTTTTATTGGGGCTTCTATTTTGATTCTAAACTGAAATTAAACACTAACTGGGTTATTCTAATCACAATTATGCTGGTTTTATTTTGCATATAAATGAATATTTAGGTCATTCTTATGTTTTTGGTCATATTTGTGGTTAAATGCGTATTTTGGTTATATTTTGGGTATAAAATTCTTACTTGTAACTACATTTCTCAGGCATTTACAGTGAATCCTTCCTTTTGTTTATTTATTTATTTGTAATTACTGAATTTGAAATGCATGAAAGGCTGTTTCTTAAAATTTATCTTATTTTTATAGGAACATGTATTCTCAACATCTGATGCTGATCCAAAATGAGGCATTTACAACTCACAGCAACAGTTTTTTATTAAAATTGCTAGGAAATCAAGTAATGTAATTTTTGTACATGCATATGTAAATAAATAACATGAATGAAATACAAAACGCTTTTTTTAAATTTTAGCGAACATTTTTTCATAACAAATTAGGTCATATTTTGCCTTTTTTGGGTCATATTTGCATGTATATTTCTCGGCTTTTAGGTCATGAATATCTGAACCCTACTTATAACATTTGGTATAAAGAATAAAAATGAAATAAAGTTTTCAACCTAATCAGTAATGTTATACAATGGCATGATTTGCTAAATTTACTGTAGTACATATATACACACATACAAACATACATACATCCTCATTGCATTCAATGGATCCATAAGTTAGTCAGATGACAACAGGATGTAGAATAAGTCTTAATAATACAATACATATTACAAGTACAATTCATACTATTTTAAAATGTCACATATACTCAAAAACATGAAGTACATAAAACAAAGAGTACATAAAAAATAACATTCCTGTCAAAATTAAAAGTATAAAAGAAACATTGTATTGCCAAATATTTACAGACACATCTTCAAGGGTCATTGATAAGTTTATTTACCATGATATCACCATTCTCATTCAAAATAAACTGTAATAAAACCAGTGCGTACCCCAACTAAATGCAAACAAAAAATGTAGGAAATACTAAAGACATACTGAACTGCCCCAATGAGAAGTATAATACTATTATGGTTACCCTTTGTATAACAAATTCTCAATACTGGTAATTTATAGCCCATGGAATCCATGGGAGAAGTAGCAAACAGCAATATATTTCACTTAAAAAAATGGCATCATACTTAGACACAACACAAAAGAGCTAATCACAACAGCATTACACTACTAATAATTCATTAGTAATTATAAATTTAGAAACAGCTGGAACTACACCATACCCAAAATATGTTTATTAGGCAATTAATATACCAACTAAATTACTATAAACATAGACTTCAAACACTTAATACACTATTCTCCATATATATATACATATTCAGATTACTTTTCATGAATAAATAAATTACAAACATACCAACAAAAAACTATATAGAAAATTCACAGACATGAATACTATAATTTCTTGGGAAAATAAAGTCATCAACAAAGTTATGTGTCTACCCAGACTATCAACAAATAAAATAAGAACATATTTTACATGACAAAGTAACAAACATGACAGCAACACAGCTAGACTGGGAGCTTCTTTCAGCAATTATCAGCAAAACTAATAGATACAATCAGTATGCTTCTAAAACTTACAATTCTTGTCCAAAATTGTTGCCAGTCATATCAAAATTATAAGTGCTTTGAGGTGCACCCCAATAAGCATCACCATGCTCCGGATACGCGGATCTATCACCATTGCCTGACATTGCGTCCGTTCTGAAATAAAAATTATTTACACACCACAATACAACAATACTATAAAAACTTTCACTTTTGCCCTTGTACAATTTTTACATTATGACACTGCACTACCACTCTAATAAAATCACGACAAATGCTCTAACATAACCCAACTTAACTCAAATGTCACAAATAACATACCGATTATTACACAAAAGTAAAATATTTCCTGTACAGAAACGTTTGTTTATTCAGTACGCGGCTGGTTTAAAATACAAGAGTATTTTACTTTTCAATAAATGAATATTATAAATATTCCCACACTAAACACAAATCCACGAAAATCAATAACCACAGATCACTACATGATCCTTCAAACCCTAGATTACCAATTTGGTATTCTGTGTTAAGAACACAGATGGTTGCGAATCTATGACTCTCTGGTATCACACGTGCTCTGAGCGCCTCTGTTGTCATCTGGCAAAACTACCAAGTTCTTTTTCCGGCTGATGTAGTACGTGGAAAGGTTAGAAACTCTGGCATTGGTTTTATAATCCTGATTCATCTGTTACATTTTATGTACAATTTCAAAGTGAGTGTCAGTTATAAGTTCAATGTTATGAAAACGTTCTTAGTTTTGTAATGTGTATCAAGTTTCTATTCGTAGTATATGATCCATGTGTTTTGTATTGGCTTGAATGTTGTTTATTAAGATTTGCGTACAGACATGATTTTAATAAAGAGTAGTATTTTAACGGAAAAGTATAAAAAGTGTGCCATTTCTACCTGTTGCAGAGAATTGTTTGGTGCACTTTGTACTTTCTCATTGTTGAGTTAGGTTATGATTCGTATATCTTTCTTAAAAGTTCTCGTAAAATAATTGCCTTTTTATGCTGACTGTATTACAATAGTGGCTTTCCAGAAATAAAGATATTGCAATAAAGTCACATACGACGTATCCTTTAGTATGTATTGTACAAGGCTAATTTCACATTCTGAACATCATTGTTCTTGGAATGCACTTCTCTATGCAAAACAGCTGAGAACATTTCAGAATTGTGTATCCCTTTGGACTAAATACTAAGGATGATTTCATCAATCTACGTCTGAATTTTCACATTGAGAAACTGTACTGTTGCATTGTGAGGAGCACTTGGTCTGTATGTGTTGTCTTGTTAAATCAGGTTATTAAAAATTGCCATCATAGCTGTTAATTAGAGGCCTCTGAACCTTGTATTTTACCTTGCTTAATGCATTTCTTGTGGTTTCAGGATGAAGCAGATTGTAACAAACCAGACTGTAAAAATCCCCAAAGAAGTCACTGTGTCAGTTAAGTCTCGACTGGTGACTGTGAAGGGGCCACGTGGAGTATTGAAACGGAACTTTAAACATCTTGCTTTAGATATTCATGTATGTTTGATTCAAGAGATTTAAAGCTCCCCTTATAATGTTTTTCATCCGTTCTTACAAGATTTGTTGAGTTTTGTGTTAAAGTTTGTGGAAAAACTGGGGTTTTCAGTTTGTAATGTCGACCTTGTATGTGATACAGTCCTAGAAATTTTTTAATTGCAAAATGACGTTACAGAATGGTGGGTAGATTTACCTTTCTCTCATTGTTACACTGTTTTAATGTGTATCAAGTTTTTTAGGTATTTTGTCATTTTTGTTAGTATGAGTTTCATCACAGGTTACTTTAATTTTTATTACATCACAGGATGAAAATTTCAGTTTTTATGAGAGCACTAATCTGTTGTAATGGAATTACTTTTAATATATAATATAGTCGACTACTTCATATGTACATTTATATGCTTTTTTCCTTAGATGGTTCATGCGAAACGTTTGAAAGTTGAAAAATGGTTTGGGACCAAGAAGGAGCTAGCAGCTGTGCGCACTGTTTGCTCTCACATTGAGAACATGATTAAAGGAGTAACCAAGGTATGGACAGAACTGTGCACTTCACAGTTCATATTTCTGTGGTCATTCAATGCACATACCAAGTGTCATTTGGTATTCGTATTATTCCTTTTTCTATTGAAGTAAGAAAATAGCAGAACTGCATATTATCTATTCTACATTTGTACACAATTTCACCTCATTAATAGGAGGGCTTGTATGTGTAATACAAGGTCTCTTGCTGTTGTCTTTACAAATGAGGAAGAGTGAAAGTGGCTGTTTCCACTCTGTGAAGTCCAATGCATGACTTGAACAGAACTATACTGCCAGACAGACTGATATTTAACTTTCAGATGTGCAAATATCTAAATGTTATAACGTGCGTCGTCCTCTCTGGTGGTTTCTGCCATCATATCGGTGCGCATTTACCATCACCATTATGCATGCAGTTCATAAGTCATATTTTCTATTTACCTGTTATTTTGTTAGAAATTGTATAGAATTTAGAATAAACATATCAGGATTATCTTCTGGCTATTGATGTGATCTTTCCTCCACAGGGTTTCCTTTATAAGATGCGCGCTGTGTATGCTCACTTCCCAATCAACTGTGTTACGACAGAAAACAACTCAGTGATTGAAGTCCGCAATTTCTTGGGAGAAAAGTTCATTCGCAGAGTGAAGATGGCGCCAGGTGTGACTGTTACTAATTCTCCTAAGCAAAAAGATGAGCTTATCCTCGAGGGCAACAACATTGAGGATGTGTCAAGATCAGGTAAAGATTATACAAGGATATGTACAGCGATAAATGTATGGCTTCAATGTTCGTTGTAATGACTTTTTTCCCCTTGCAGTGTGTGAAGAAAATATTTTCTTTTGTATTTTATGGTTAGATTATTGATGTCACATTATCATACATGAAGTTTACAATATTAAAGGAATAATATTTTGTTCCATTATCTCATTTATTGATTAAAAATAGTAATTAATTTTAATTTTATTGTTTTTTACCCTCTACATTTGAATTCTTGTGAAACAGTGAAATGTGCACAGCAATACAGCTCGATATAAGAATTTGACTTGAGCTGTAGCATTTGTAGTTAAATTATTATTCCCTTATTTCAGCCGCCCTTATCCAGCAGTCGACGACGGTGAAAAACAAGGACATCAGAAAATTCCTTGACGGACTCTATGTCTCTGAGAAAACTACTGTTGTACAGGATGAATAAAGTGGTTTGCTAATAATTACTTTGAATTGTGAATATGTAATTTTGTTTACCCATTTCCAAACATTTTTCTGTCCGCATAATTTAACTTTGCACCTTAATGAAAAGAGGTTTTGAGGTAAGTGTATTGTGGTGGGGTGCGATTTTGTCTGTGGATCTGTGCTCACTAATGGGCTTGTCCTGCCCCTAAAAGATGCATGATTGAGCAGTGGTGGAATGACTTTGGTAAGAAAACCAAAGAACTGGCAGAAAGCCTGTTGTGGTGCCTCTATGTCAAATCCCACATGGACTGCCTTGGGTACAAACCTAAGCCTCCATTGCAAGAAGGCAGTGACTGCCTGAGCTATGGCATGGCCTGCGAGGCGTACCAGTGGTATGACCACCATCTTGCAGAGTTTTGTGTCTGTTGAATACCTGCTGTGCTGCCACACTATTGCATAAACCAAACTCATGTTATGCCTCCTTTTTACATTTAGCTAGTTCCAGGGTATTAACAGTGTTCTAAAGTTTAACAGCAACTGGAAAGCATGGAGTTATATGAAAATTCAGTGAATGCTGGAATTAGTATATACCAAACTTCATAAACAAAACTGAGTATGTTCATACCAAATTTTGTGAAAATCAGAAAATTTGTTGAAGAACCTGCCCAAGTGGGGGGAGAGACATTGTGGTAACATCATAGTTCTGATTTTATCTACAAGAAAGGAAGGTAGCGTAGAACAAATATTTTATGATTTTCTTGCCTTTTATTCTTAAGCGGGTATAATCCTGTTTATTTGAATATCAGTAACCTGTAATGTGATTCAGGGAATTTTACTTGCCTTCATAACAAGAAGTAAATACTTTCAGGGGTGAATAAAATCATAAAACAACATTAAAAATATATTTGCTTTTATTTCAACATATTCTAAACCATTCACCCTGTAATCATAACACATTCATACATGGCAAGTTATTTTATCTTTTGTAAAAAAGACTTACGTCACTGTTAATTTCTGTACAATAATTATGTCCTGAGTCAATTTTTGTAAATATTTACATAAAGTTAATAAAAATAAATAAGACTGATCCTGCCTTCTGCACATTTGTTGCGAAGTAGTGATTACTTTACCCCATTCAAATTACACAAGTAGCTTCTTTTAATGACAAATATAGCATAACTTATTTACTTCAGCAATGCTCCAATTTACTTTATTCCTTGGACCATCCATGACATTTAGTGCATAAACCAAAAGGTCACTAATATATGCTAGTGGATTAGGGCACAGGCCTTTCACTTTCAAAACTAATTACATTTATTCAACAAATAACTAAATATACTACAATTGATGTATGAAAATTATGCACAGGGCCCGATTCCTTGCAATCGTAAAATATGATGTAGGATGAACTCTTTTATTTCATAAAACAGGAACAATGTCTGATATTTAGATTTAAAGTGTAGGTAAATGATAGAACATCTTTCAAATATAAAATTTTTTGTTCATTCAAAATTATGGCATCATGATGTAAATTCAAAAAAACATGTCTGTATCCTTGGATGGGAACAAAACATCATTGCATTCATTTCTTCACTTAGGGAAGGTGAAATTACTGCTGATCATAATGAACAGTGTAATGATAATGAGTAGCTGCTGTCAAACTGGTTTTTGGATCAGTAACAGTTCATAATTCATTATTCTAAATGTTAGGTAGAATCATTACAACATTCATACAGTTCACCTCATATTTCCTTTGATCGTACATTTACACATGAATAATGTGTAATTATTCTTATCACTCCATTATGAAAAATTTGAGTAAGACATTTCTTAAATCACAGAAGAGGGTCACTTGTATAATATATGGAGTGAACCTAAACCAATGTGTATTTCTGGTAGAAACCCTAATATTTATGGCACTGTAAATGTGTGTACTTCTTATGTAAGACCTAGTCATCACCTCCAATCACAAGTGTGATGCTGAGTCGAGTGTAAAAGGCAGTTCATTTTAATTGTAAAATACTCAACCTAATAAGAGAGCAGTAATTTAAATTTCTTTGGCAAAAAATCTCTTTCACCAATTGGTCTTACGTGAGGCTCACTACCTTTTCATTCTGAAGCCTCAATGGAGAATATGCATATGGAAGAGTTTCATAAACATCCTTTATGCTGGGGATAGAGTCTTCAACATCAGTTTCATAAATTTCTCTGTTATCTGGTGCAAAAACCTCAACATCAGAAGGAATCTCTACCATTCCACCTTTCATCTCCTGGTCAGACATGAGTTTATTGATGAGTATATCACCATGCAAACTAATTGGTTCATTTGTGTGAAACACCTCAACTGAATTATCCACTTCATTAATTGGGTCCACTTCATCTATGGAGTAACTGGAAGGAGGGTTTCCACGAGTTTCAACAAGGTGTTCTCTGCTTTCTTCAGAAATGTAGTCTAGTGACTCAGCTACTCCTTCCTCTGGCTGAAGAAGGATAAGGCAACACAGAAAACACGTAAGAGAGCTTTCGTGACAAAGTGTCATTGAAAAAGTGCATAGTGCTATAGACCTTATACCATTTATACCCAAACAGATTAACACAGTAACATCTATGTAGTAAAAGCAGGACCAAAAGTCCCATGCATATTAACAAACAAAGTAAGAAATGACACAACAAAATAAAACAATACTGTACAGCTGGTGACAAAATCCTGTGGCCAAGTATTCTACAATATGGATATTAAAAATAAAGGCTTTTAATTTCACTCCTGCTAATATTACATGAAGGAATGTGCATAAAATGAAGGTATTTGCAGTGTGGGTTACATGTTTATGAGAAATGTGTATTACTAATTTACATCAATCATGGTGTTAAGACAAGAAAATCTTTTTTAGGTTAGGAGATACATGAAGTTTACCTATGTAAGATTTGAGGTTTTCACAGCGGTGAGTATGAAGATTTCTGTCTTCTGGGTTGTTGCGCTATGTAGTCTGGTCGATGTTAACCAGAGTACACAGCGCAACAACCCAGAAGACAGAAATCTTTGAAGTTGACCTACTTTTAGAACAAAACAGAACACAGTACATGTGTGCACAATACTATTTTGCCCTCACTCACATTAGCCCAGTGTGCAAACATCTGGAACATTTAACCACTGCTATTGAATATGTTATTAGTAACACTTAAACTACTACGCTACATGACATAATTGTGGTCTTCATTTTCAAGCAAGAAAAACTGAGTGATATAATAGAGAAGAAAACATTTCAATGCACATGATAAGTGTTCGTAGTAAATATCTACAAAGAAACCGGAATGCAACCGGAAACTAACATATAGCATCTCACTGTATGATATATTCTTAATCATTGCACTGATTACTATAAGTCAACAATAATAAATATATTAATTAGGTGCTATGTTGGTATGTTAAGATTTAAAGTATTTAAATATAGAAAGTTCATTCATGCATGCAAAAAGCACAGACCAAGCAAAAGCAGCGGGGTAGGAAGTAGTAGCTGTTGTCACACTTGTGTTTACAAGGCATGCAGTCCATTATATGCTCCTCTTTGTATTTAACAACTGGTACAAAATGAACCGATGTACTTAAAATTAATTTCATAAATGCAATTTTAAGATGAAATTTGTTATTGAATATTTTTTTATGTAACTCATGTCAACAGATCAAAGGCTGAATGTGAGCTACGTGGGGAAAAAAACATGCCTTATCAACATTGACCTGGTTAAGCTGAAATGTATGTGGGAGAAAAAATTACAAGTACATTTACATAAAAGGATTTTAATACTGCTGAAAATATGTACTTTTACATGCACAAGCTATATTAGACTGAACAAAATACTGCATATACATGTAAGAATTGATGAGAAGTACAACGTAAGTTCAATATTTATGGTGTCACAATGACAAGACTCTTACATTTCTTATGACTGTTTTTGAACTGATGTATTAGATTAATATCTCACAGTATAATGTAAATTCAAACACAAGTAACAAAGAAAAGAAATGTTGCCAGGCTGTTAATTATGAATCTACATACTTTCCCCACTGTTTTAAAACAGTGTTCAATTTATAAAAATATTTCAATATACTATACAAAAATTTAAATGTAATACAAAAGTCAAGTCATATTAGCACAGTTTTTTGACATTAATATTTACAAACAGAACTGTAAATGTCAACCCTAGAGACATAGTATTACATAAAAAATGAAGAGTTACACCTACCACATCTTAGGTTAAAATTCTTGTTACCTATTTGATAGTGTTTTTTTTTAATTTTATGATCTATTACACAACATAAAAAAATTATGTACTTAACTTCAAAGTGTCCTCATTTTCTTCACACATGATTTCTCAAAGTTAGTACTTTCACAAAAATATAACCCCGAAAGTAAATGGCAATTTAAATATTTCCAATGCTACATTTTAGTAATTTTCCTTGTGTGCTAAAGAGTTAAAAATGTAATGAAGTATTATTTGTGTTATATATTTTACACAATGTAAAAATGAACAGCTGCTTCAATTTGCTGCACAGAGTGATATTTTCAGTAGTGACTTGTTTAATTAACATTAAAAGCTTTGTCGTTTATTATCACAGAAATGAAACTTTAATTTCCTCATCTTTTAGATATAAAAATAGATCTACAAGACACGTATTATACTTTACATAGTCTGTGTTTTTAAACAATCAGAATTAACATTAATAATTACAGATCTATATCTGTACTATTTCACTTTATCATAAAAGCCTTTTTATTAGAAGTATTATAAACATAAAATTCCATGAGATTAGAGAGATTTAAAGAATTAAAACACTGGCAGAATTAGAAGATAAAGAGAGTAATATTTTCAAAATAAAAGAAAGTGGCGCCTGTATAAAATTCGATGTTACACTGTAATCTTGAAGGGTAGGTTACTGTAAATAAAAGTATAGGAAAGGGAAGTTAAAATTACATCTCCATTGGTGTCTTATTATAAACAAGTCAAGCAATACTACAACTTAAATATTATCATCACAATGGTAAAATATGACCACCCTCTTTAATGACTAAATTCCATTATACAGTAAGCCATCAACATTTGTCATCTAATTGGTTCCTTAAAAAGGGATGGGCATACTGAATCCTGTGTTAAAAAGACAATTCATTCTGGGGAAATCATATCATTGAATACTGAACTAACCTTTCGGGGTAAACAAGTACAAATATTTAGACTAGTTTAATAATTTATTAAACAGATACATATTTTATACATAGATATGCATAGAAATAAATTTTTAAAAAAATATATCATCACTACACTTGGCCTCTTAGCTTTCGTGACTGCAGACAGGGCCAATGATTTTATTGTAAATATAAATAAATTCAAGAAAAATCATCAGAGTACTACAGGCTTTTGAAACAACAGGAGTGTTGTCGGTAAAATGAAACCTGTAGCACAACTATATATATGCTCTGTGAAATCATATTTATGAATACCAGATGATTAAAAAATCAGCAGATAAAGAAATCCAATGATGGATACAGAAACAATGGTGGAAAGAGAAATCTAATAGATACAAGAAACTACGCATTCAGAGTCGACAGATGAGGGCTTACTGTATGTGATAGTAGTATAGTGTGTCGTGTGTACAGTTATAATTACAAGCCATATTGCATTAATTTCCCTTAAAGATCCCTGCTGCTGCCTGAGATTATTAATTTTATTATTGATGTTATATCCACATATTTTTGTAATGAATTAGGTAAATGGAGGCATACACATTAATAGCATTTGTTGTTTGAGCAGCTTTATATCAGAAAAAAGCATATATAACAACACAGTCTATCCCTAATTATGCGAAAGTCCCAAAACATGCAAATATCTGAATCCATGCGTTTTCGTTCCTTGGAAATTAAGGAAGAATAATTTACCGACAAACACATTTCTTCTGAATTTTTTACATTTGTGCTGCAATAACTTTAGGATCTAATTCATTACTTGGATGTGTTGTGTTATTAGCCCTGTTGGAAGACCAGCCAATTAAGAGTTTGTTAATGAATTCACTGTCACATTTGATCTTGCAATTTACAAATCTCTGCTTACAAATTAGTACATTTATTTATTTCTTCGTTAACAACACCGCAGATATAAAAACCAATTCCCATTAAGTGACATGTAATGATACCTTCAATATACTGTATATGTCAACATTAAATACAATTTTGTTCATTTCCCTGTGAAATCACACAAAGCAATGGAAAAAGACATCTATGACCACATATTTCTTATTGTGGTGGTAGTCTAATTTACGGGTCCTCCAGGTTGGGGGTTGGGCGCAAGGCTAACAACCTTGCACTGTAAAAAGGAAGATGTTTCGAAACCTCAACCTCGGACAGACGGACCTAACAGAGGACCGAATGGAAGAGGAGAATTGAGGAGGCCATGGACCAAATACGGACCGGAGAGCCATAGATGAAGAAGAAGAAGTCTAATTTCCTCTGTTCCACACAACTGGCCTGCCAGCAGGAATACGGACTTGCTGTTAATAGTATTCAGCCAAGTCGCTATTATCACCCACCTGCTTAGGAATCTCATTGCCAAGACTTTCCTCGCTGCCTGTAGCTTCATTACCATTGCTCTTTGGAGTTGTAGTTTCTGAAGACTCAGAACTCTCTTCTGATTCATCAGCTCCTTCTGTAGGCTTTACATCAATAACTTTCACATGAAGTACCAAGTCCGAGTCATCATCCTTGATTGACGTTTCATTGACTGTCACTACATGACCATCGATCACCTAGAAAGGACGTATGTGTGATTTTAAAGTAAGATTAAAAAGTACTACAAATGTTAGAACTGTTTGGGGATTTTACATATTCTGCGATATACATTCCTTAGACATTCCAGACTCTCACCTGAATACCAGACATAACAGAATTAAAACAAAAATTACCTTTGTTGTTGATGTTGTGTTGCCCTTATTCCAATCGAAGTTACTGAATGAATCGCCAATCTGAGTCCTTAGTCGTGATACTAGGCCTGTGAGGGATGCACAATATTGTTTTAATAAATAAAAGACTATATTTATATTAAATATTATTCATATTTTGAGAAATGATAGAACGTATTTGAATAATCTTATTGCATAGTATGGCAGTGTCACAGATATCTTAATTTAATGGAGACTTTAGAGACTTTTTTTTTGCCTTATGGCGTGACTGACAAATGCCAGAAGTTACACTGTCAATGCCAACAGCTCTATTAGATTCAATATGTGAAAGGGAACCGATGGAGTTGCTTTACATTTCTTGATTTGTGCTGTGGTCTTATGGTAATGAACTAATCTGCAGTGATTTCAACACAACCATAACCTCAATTTACTGTTGCTAGGCAGAATGAAATATGCATCCCCAGAGTGCAATTTCAGCGGATATCAAAGGAAGGTGGTTTAATACATTGGGACACAAACCTTTGATTCTTGTGATCAAATCAAAGTCAGGGAAGAAGCCATAAAAATTTGGTACATATGCAAATCCTGGATTAGCAGGGACAGCTATTGCAGGTACAGAAGGCAGAGGAATGTCATCTGGATCATCCTCTACTGTTTCAACGTCACGTTCACCTGAAAAAACAGACAACAGTGCAAAGTGAACACTAGTTTAAATGTTACAGCATTAGTCTTGTAAAAACTCTGGTCAATTTCTACCAGACCACAAGGCACAGTAGCCCAGATGACATCCAACTTCGATTTTAAATTCATCCAAAATATTTTATTACAGACGCTAAATGTTACATCTCTTCAGAAATAACTGTATGAAACACACAGACTAACAGACATGACCTTCCCATTATGTTTTTGGTTACCTTACGGAAACTAAATACAAATTGTACCGAACAGCGATGAAGGATAATAAGTTTTGGATTCAATTGCTGTATTCCTTAGTAATGAGTGGAATCGGATAACATGCCCCACATCCTTAGAAAACTTCCTTTAACATGCAATTCTTAAAAATAATATAACTGTGATGTCTCTTCAATTTTAGTATCTTAAACGTTAATAATTATATCGTTAGGTTAGCATGTGTGCATGTGCAATAAGAATGGGACAAGGTACTGACTAGTTCTTCAAACATCCTCTGTTGTTACCACATCGTGAATCAGCGCTGTTCTAATAGACGTTTTACCTTCAAAAGAACTGACGTGTCGCTGGTTCACCTTGGTTGCTCAATATCTGCAGCAGGATACTTAAAAACTGTACGCGTGTTGTGCTTAGCTAATGTATGCTGTTCTGCAAGTAGATGGAAATTCTATGTAGATGTACTTTGAATAGGGTGACGCATATTTGTTTACTGGGTAATAAGCACACTGTTACTCTTAACAGACTTCCACTGTTTATTAAATGCAACTATTTCTCTCTGTTGTAAATTTCCATTGCTTTTAGCTTTGATGATTTCGTAATACGACTGGTCTGTTTCGGGTGTGTTTGTACCCTACAATCTCTGGCGAATAGGAAAAATTGTGAGGTGAAATAGCATCTCTGAATTTATCGTTGATCAGACAAACACATTCGACCACAATAACCAATTCCGTAAAGTTCTTCCACCCGTTGTCTGTACATGATAGACCTGTAGTTTCTTCGCACAGCACGCGATTAGTTCTGGTTTTAAAGAAAACAATATGTGTGTCATCTGCAGTACCATTCTTCCTTGCACCTAGAATATTCTCTTCGACTTTTTTTTATGTACGAAGATGAAAGACAGGAGGGATGGCTACCAAGGGTTAACAAATCGATAACATGCACATCAGAACTTTTTGGAGCACCTCCTGCCATTCTGTTGTAACACACCGCGTCTACACCAATTAAACTTAGTAACAAACGGTAGTTCAAGTAACGTCGTTCAGCGCTGTGCCGGATTCATAAACACTGAGTGTTCCAACATACACTATTACGTAAGGTCGGAATATACCACCCCCACATACACAGTAAACGACACGACCAGGGCATGTGTCCATAAAAAGCATCGACTTACTTACCAAGAAATTTGTGGAACCAAACAAAGTGAAATGAAATAAAGTGGCGAGAGCTCGCAGACTACCCTTTAACGTGTAAAATTGTCATCAAACACACACAATTGAGTAATGATATATACCTGTGACGAAAGTGAGAATGAAACCATATTACCCAAAGTAAGCCATTCCTACGTTTATGTAATATTATCAAATTTTCGATTATATTTCTAGCACACTTCCAATGGCGTTGTTTTACTAGCAAATGTATGCACACGTCGCAACTTGACAGACAGTACTGTTGGCACGTGCATTCGTGAAGTTTCAACTAATGTTACTTGACGTCAATAAATGCTGTAATTCAAGCGACGATGGTCCACGGACTAAGGTGGAATGATGTGGTATGGTGACACCATTACTCAATAATGCTCTGGGCATGCGCATCATTACCCGAACCTAGCCCAACCCAATCTGACCACAATTAGGCTCTTCGCTACTGCCATCCGCCTGTGCCCATTTATTAATTACAAAATTGTTGGGAGAAAATTAATTGTAGTATTTACGGGCATTTCTACTCTCGACGTCAACGTACTTCATCGATACATGCGATATATTATGTTACTGAATTTTGTTAGAAATGCCAAGAGTTTATGTTTAGCAAGAATTGCTAAATGTGGCTTATCAAACGCCGTGTGCATTATGTTGGCGTTGAAACACGAAGACGGTCACTGAACTGTCAGCAGAACGTGCGTCATAAGACATTAATGCGGGCTACAACACCGTCAATGTGGGAGATTAGGCAGTAGGACTTCCCGACCACAAACCACACACGTTTTAGTATGACACTAGACCTACATGATGTCTCTTATGAATGTTATTCGTTTCATGAAACATGTTTCTCAACAGATGTCAATGAACACGGTAACTACTGAAATGTTTATAATGAAATATTGTGAAACACATACACAGTGCGTCTTCTACGTATTAGAGATCCCTGGAAACACTAATTTGCTGCAGAAACTTCATACATTTGATGGGCATTATCAATGCTTTTCTGTTTAACATAGTCTAATAACATGTTTTACGGGATGCATCCTGTTATGTGTTTATCGTTAGGTTGATAGTCAGTCTATACAACAATTTTTGATTATGACTTCAATGTTTATTAAGAACCTACTCCATGTTTCGACCTATTAGATACGACTGCTAATTTGTATACCCATTTTCTGTTGTTGACTTCGCCGTGTAATGGACTGTCTTAATGCAGCTTGGCTACTTTAGTAGTACTTTGTAGTTACCAGTGAAGTCAGCACCAAAAATTATGCTAATGTTGTAACAAAGGCTAAATTTCGTTTTGCACTTTTGGAAACCCAGTCCTCTAGCAAGGAAACTCTTTGCTGCAATTCTATAGACACAGAAACTTTGAAACGAGAGAAGTCTTTACATACTGTGGTACAATGAAAGCTTAATATGTTAACCAATTATATTTAACATCTTGCAACAAACCAACATAACCTTTAATTGTAATACGAGGTTTACTTCTCTTCTGAAGATCGAGACAGCAGCTTCCTTCGAACTTAACTACACGGTCTCATCCAGAATCTTATGGATGTCTACAAGTCACTTCTGAGCTCACTCATAATGCATGCTAAAAGGGGCAATGGACATAGGGAATTTAAAAGTTTAAAATCTGAAATAACTATTCTGCAATTTTAGAAATACTTCGCCTTGTTCGTGGTAAGTTAACAGAGTTTCAATGATTAAATATTATTTTAGCAAACAGCCACAATGGAAAAACAGGCCTACACCATGAATGGGTGAACGAAAATCCCTACTCGTAACTCGGCGTTTTGTATAGGCGGCGTTATTATGACCGGAGGCTAAATTAATGACTACTTAAAAAGAAATAACATTTTCACATTCTCCCCCCTTTCCACCATTTCCGAAACATGATCGTTTGTCACAGTCCCATTATGTTGACGAAACTGAACGACGTATCCGGGAATAGCCAAAAGGAAGCGGAAATTCTCGCACGTTATCGCCAGTGCACATGTGTCGCAAATAATGAATTTCCGAGCATATCCGCAAAAGTTCTCTACTAACTAATGAATTATTCGTTTAGGAATACGCAGGGAAACAAAATCAGACACAAAGGATAATTCGCCTAACCAAATGCATGGATTAGATTCTTCCTTAAAAAGCTAACGATAAGATCCCCAAGTTTTATTGAACCTGGGTGTTCAATAACGTGTTCGCAAGAGCGAAACATCGGCCCCTCTCCGAAGTCACGCCTTTCCACCGCATTTTAATATTATCCTTCCATCCACGCCTAGGTCTTCCAAATGAACTATTCCCTTACAATTACGCTCGTCCTCATCCATTCATTTCCAGTATTAAACTACTCTTCATCTGTGTCGTGTTGCATCGAACCCTTTAATTAACTTGGCTTTCCTCGTTGTTTATTTCAAGTTACGAAACCATATTCCACAGTAAGTCCAGCGTCTAGTATTTGCTAAACAAACATACAAATAGGCCAGACTGTAACATGTCCGAAATTACAACCCGTTACATAGTTATCAGAAAGCTCCGTAGCCTGGAACGACAGCTCAGTTACGTTTGAATCATTACACAGAAACGTAACCGGTTTCTCTCTCCACCCCCTGAATTTTCCATCCTCTCACTTTCACATATTTATCAATGCCTCGTTTAGTTCAAACTCCCTGTTATACCTTACAATACAAGTGAGACGACATGCTGTTCGGGTTGAACAGATCTTAAATACTTTGTTTACCTAACTTGACATGGCCGTATGACCAACCCAGAATGAAGAATAACCAAACTTTCGCTCAAAAAGTCCTGACGTCGCTCCAAATTTAAAAGCTTTACATATAAAATGCCATCTTTGTATTGCAGAAATAAATAGAATAACATAAAACAAAAAAGTATCGATACGAGAAGTTTGAAACAAGCCTTTTGACATCGATATCCTATTTTGTGTGCCAAGGTGGTCTACCGGTTAGAACGCTGGCCTTGTAATCCTGGGGTCTCGGGTTCGATTCCCGGCGGTGCCCGAATTTATAACTTGTGTTGGGCAAGGCCGTGGTCTAGGCAACACGGAGTTTTCCTCCGGGGGCTTCCCCGGTTTCTCCGTGGCATCCCAACAATTACTCCATTCACACACAGAAGAAGGCAATGGCAAACCACTTCTGGATCATCTGCCAAGAACGTATATGAACAGGTCCCAGTCCGAGAAAAGGATGGAAGGATCCTGTTCATATGGACCTGTCGTCAGACAGAACACTAAATAAAATAAAATCCTATTTTAAATGTGAAGAGTGAGCCGAAATTATAGTGACTTAATTTAATACGTGACTGACAGCTTTCCACAATTTTGACTTTCCAACTGAGAACCATAATTAATATTTACTTTCTAATTATGGGGAGGTGTATTGTTTATTTTGGCATACACTACAATTTGACACGGCTCAGTGGAGAGACTTATTGTTTGTAATACGTATGAATACTAGGTTCATTAATTCAGTGCACATCCTTATTTTGCGGAAATGATGTAACAAACACCGACAACGAAATGAAGGTCGGCTTGCCGACAAGTGGAGTGTAGTGATGTGTGGCATTCTAAAAAACGAGATTTCGAAAACCACCCATAAATTTCATATCTGTCCGCATATAAAAGGGCCTAAATTATGGGTCTGATTTCGATAATTCATGGGATAATATGTGAAGATCTACATTTTTAGGAAAACTGATTTAGCCTCTTTCACAAATATTAAGTGTAATTCACTTCAATTTATTAAAAGGGCTTAAATGAACTTATATTCCTTGACAGGCTTTTACAAACTTTCATATACGATTCGTCTATTATAGCAGTACTTACGTAATTTAATTTGAAGACCTCTTTATTAAAGGGCATAATGAACTATGACTTTTATTCAACGTGATCTTACGCATTTCTGAGTCTCTTCGGTTGCACTGCTTTCGACAACAATCTAAGTTGTGTAACTTACAAGTTGGCTGATTATTAACAATTATCGAGATTGCTGTAATCCTAACGCTAATGACGCCATTAGTCACCTCAGATCTCTTTCGATATTGCATGAACTTCGCATTTAATAAGCCTACTAATCTGTCAAAACTTATAGGTGTAAAAGCACTCTGGGCTTTGGAATTTTGTGGAGAATCATTCTGCGAGATTCTTTTTACCTCTTTTCGACATTCGGTAGGACTCCTTGGATGAGGGATCGGCCCGTCGCAAGGCCTCTACTTGTATACAGGACAGTACAACACAACACAGAAAGACGAAGCCTTAAGCGGGATTCAAACCCACAATCCCACTGTTCCAGTTGCCGAAACTCACGAGTAGAACTGTAGAATTATATGGGAAATGATTACACAGCCTACAATTTCGGAAGAAGACGGTCATGGACCGTTTGAAGGCACTGTTACCCCTACAGACAGTGTAGAAAACCACGAAATGTCCATTCAAGTTTGCAGGTTTCACTGACGAATACAAAAGAGTCCAAATCACAACACATCAGCGTCTGGTTGAATTACGTTGGTACAGACCCAATGATCTTTCAATAGGCCTATTCGTATCGTTGTTGATGACGTAAATAGTTTGATTATTCTACCACTTAGCATTCGAAGGTTCATTCCCGCTCATCTGATCGTGCCTAAACAACTACATCACTGTACCATCACGTCAGTAGCGTCTTAATTGTGCAAGTCACCTGCTAACTCCAAGGGTGTATGTCGGACGTTACGGGAGACATAACAATGCATTTTAAAATTAGCCTTCCACAAAATTTGAAATTAATACATTAGTTGCAACAAAAAAAATACTAAACGTCCATTATAGAACTCTGGTTACTAGTTCTTCTTTCGTATTTCAAAAGTGTGGGACCCGACATCCAGACGGCATGTGGTTTCATGGTGTTAAACACGTGACAAAGATTCATAACCATCCTTGCATTCCCCACCTGATCTCAGAGCTAATTAAGTCATCTGTCATCCATAACTCAATGTTTCTTATGTATTTATCAATTAACGACGTTAGAATTTACAGCTGAAAAACAGCAAAATTTGCATTAACCGGGCGAGTCAATTCCAGATAGGAAGTTTTCTAAACGTTAAAATTATAACAATTTACGTGTATTTTTTTATCAAGAGCCTCGCTAATTAATCTCACCCAGGGCCTCGTGATTGGATCCGCCCCAATGATTAAAACTTTGTACCAAACTTCATTACGTCTTCAAAATATTAACATGATAACAGTGCGAATTTAAGGCGACGTTTTCAAAATATGCTGACTGACCAGCTTAGACGGGGTTAAGACGCAGCCCGCAGTACTTGCTGTTCCTGAACACAGACCAATGATCAAAAACATTGAATGACGACGACCAAGGCGTACACCTCGTCAGCGTAAACCGTAAATAGAGAAAGGAGAATGTCAAGACAGTGGAATTTATTTTCAAGGCGATGAGGTTCAAGGGTAATTTTATTGGAACGATGACAGACTCTTTAGCTGCAATGATAATTTTTTTAATCCCGCTGGGAAGGTGCCATGTTTCATTTGCATACAATTCATCATTTGTTACAAAAAGCACAGCTGGTTAATAACATGCAGCTGTAGGATATAATCTGAGATAACATTCCCTGGCAGGTTTCAGTGTGGCAGAAATGAGTCAAGCGAGTGTCTTCATCTAGTACACGGTTCAGATCAAAGTAGACAGTAAAATGTTAAGGATAGCTATTATTAACAAAAACCAATGTTGCATAATAAATAAAATCCTTCTAAACGTGATTTTCCAACATATTTTTGACGTAAATACGTCTATACGGAAGGGTCATTCCGCAAAAAAGTGTAACGAAAATGTGTAAGATCCGTAGCAACAAATCGACAACAATGGTTAGCTTGCGTGCATTGTTATGTTACTTAGGAAACGTCATCTGTTTACTCGCCATTGTTGTTATATTACTGTGTAACGAAAATGTGTAAGATCGGTATCAACAAATCGACAACAATGGTTAGCTTGCGTGCATTGTTATGTTACTTAGGAAACGTCATCTGTTTACTCGCCATTGTTGTGTTATATTACTGCCGTCAACAATCCGCTTTCGTAACAAGATGGATGACATTGAAGATAACATTACATTACATTACATTACAGAGACGTAAATATAAATTAAATAGAGAGACGTATTTACGTCAAATACTCCGGAACCGTGGTTCCACTGTCAATTTTAGTTACAGCCTCAGTATTAGCACAGTTAAACGTTCACCAACTTAAAATTAATAAGTAAATTAAGTAAATAAATGTTTCTTAGGTAATTATTGTCGATTTGTTGATAAACAGATGAAGTTTCCTAGGTATCCATCTTACACATTTTCGTCACACTTTTTTACGGAATGACTACTAGTACTACCACTATGGCGTGACACTGACCCTAAAATATAGACGTATTTACGCCAAAAAGCATCGAACACCTCTGTCGGGATTGTCAGCGTCTGGGCAGTGATTCAAACCAAGGACTTCCTGAATACGGAGGCACGCCAAAACCACTCTGACTCTATATACCTTTCAGAAAACTCAGATTTTTCGTAACATTAATATTAAACACGCCTGTGTTTCTTCCAGTAGCATATTATAATTAATACGACATTAAATGAACAGCAAAGTATTACACATAATCTCGAAACCATGTTGGAAAATTTCTAAGGCGTTTGAAATTGAATTACATCACGCGTTATAAGAACGAATGGTTATTCAGCTTTGCTGTAAGAACTGCTTACTTAGCGCAGCGTCAGACTGACGTGAATAGAAATGGGTAATGAGAGAAGAAGCCGTGATTTATTTTACTATACTATGAATCAAAAGAAGCAGGATTCAAAGAAATTCACTTTGAATAAACTGCTCCCAGCCGGAATTCGAACAAATTCCTTCCAATTGCGTTTCGTGATGTTAGTACCGCAAATTTTAAATTGTTTCCTACATTCCACCGAAAACAGAGTGGATATAAAATTGAAAACTATGCAAATTTTTCTTCAGCGTGGTTATCAACAACTACTAACATGCATTTACTCCGTTCTGTACTTACGTGGAAAGCAATCCACAAGGGCGATCGCCAGAAGCAGGAAAACAGCACACTTCATGCCCTTCATATTGCTTACAATTACCAGCACACTTCAAGCAGACACAGAACCGTCTCTAACACTTGCCCTCGAAGAGTGAAACTGTTCCCCACACAACGCTCAATATAAACCTTGGATCCTTCACAACTCTTTCTCAAACCGCTGTCGGTACGCTACGTCATCAACCAATCACAACACCAAAAGCTAATGACGACATATGATGTTAACCAATGGAACAACAAAGAATTCCCGTGACTCAAAAAACACATCGAAACATTTTCTAAGAAGTTTTGTTGTCTGGTCTTATGGCTATGACTAAAATATTATAATTACCGTATTTATACACTTTATCACGTGACTACTTGACAATCAAAGTAGCTATGTTATTATTGGCTGAGGTACGTAGAATCGAGATGACGTTATGTCCGACACACGGTTATGTTTAGAGTTGTGGTTTAGTCCATATAGGGTCCAGCCATACTCGTTTCATCTCACACGACACACGAGGAATTGTATCTTCCGAATGTGAGCGCAGGTTTTCATTGCGATAGACACAAAACAAGTACAGTTTAAGAAATAAACGATTCGGTTTAAGACTTGTAGCCATGTTTTCGTACAGCATTGAATTGTAGGTGTGTCAATAAACATAGACATTCATGGATATTGTTCTGAAGTGCAAATCTTTTAAAAGTTTAAACTTTCAACGGGTCGTTGATGAAAACTAGTGGTATATTATTACCGGCACTCTGATTTGTTAATCCCAAGCAGTCCTCTACTATTTACTAGTACCACCATATTTTTTTTAAACTTCTTAACTAACGTAACGATTACTGTATTTTACCTGAGAAATATCCCCATAAATTTCCATTTAATTAACATATTCAGAAGGAAACTTCATTTCTCTGAGACCTGCACATCACGATATTAATGATATTTTATAAAAGTAGTTCGAACTCCGAGTGGTACCAACTGTCCTGACTTGAAGTCTCTCCATACAAATGACGATATAATACCCTATACAAAAGTTACAACTCTTTACTTCGTATCATCATCTACTCACATCAAAAATATCGGCCTTTCATCTTCAGACACATCTCTTCACTCATGCAGATGTTTCACTAACAGATCACATGACTAGACATAATTACTTGGCTATTACCACTCAGGTATTAGACTGTTCCAGGTACGGTAATTGTTCATGTACCGAAACAACACCACGTGGAGACTTAGAGGGCAGGTACCTTCCCACGCATTCTCAACCTTGGTACTAGATGGAGGTGAGAGGTCATCTTCACGCTCCAGCCGCTTTAACCCTTTTTCGTAATTCTGCTTTAGATTAATTTATTTATAATGATCCTGTAACGCTTTCCATGTTGGTCTTCATTTAAAGAAACTTTTTTATGCTGATATATTTCCATAGATGCATGTAATTCCTAGCGTACTGTTGAAAATACGTAAGTGTATGGGAATATGGGACAGAATTCTTTAACAGGTCTTCTCTAACACCAAATAAAAAGTTGTCAGTGGAACCACGGTTCCGGAGAATTTGACGTAAATACGTCTATACGGAAAGGAAGTTTATATATTGGCTTTATTCTAAATATTTCCTTTATACATCCTTTACAATTGAGTAAAGTTTGATTAAGACTTTGTTTATTTAACTTGAATTAGTTACGCTTAAGATGGGTCTGTGGTAGCTGAATGTAATGTATTGTAAGGTACTGTAATGTAATGTAAGGTACTGTAATGAAATGTTTTATAGGTAACAAAAATGCCGAGTAAATAGATGTTTCTTAGGTAACCATTATTGTCGATTTGTTGACAGATGTTTTCTAGGTAACCATTGTTGTTTATTTGTTGAAAAACATATGACGTTTCCTAGGTAACCATTGTTGTTTATTTGTTGATAGATGACGTTTCCTAGGTAACCATTGTTGTTTATTTGTTGATAAACAGATGACGTTTCCTAGGTAACCATTGTTGTTTATTGATAAACAGATGACGTTTCCTAGGTAACCATCTTACACATTTTCCTTTCTGTTTTCGTTACACTTATACGTCACACTTTTTTGCGGAATGACACTGACCCTAAAATATAGGCGCATTTACGTCAATAAAAACCTTAAGAGCCAATGCCTCCAACTTGCGAATCCAAATGCGGTTCTAGCTGTTGCACCTACGGTAACGATTATTAACTGGCAATTATGAATAATAATCAGTGATTGTATTTAATTCCAGGCTAGGGATTTTGTAGAAACACCGGATATTATTCATAACAACCAAATTATTCATTCCTACTGTAAAAAATGTGATTATTTTTTGGTAAACCTTGAAAAACTTTAGATTAAAACGGGTAATTGGTTGTTTTCATTAAGTTATTTCCCTCAAAACACATAAATACACACAGACCTATTTATCACCACGTAGGCTGCATATAAGGCCTACAGACGATGTAAAATTACGAGGCTGCAAGTTATATTTACATTGAAAAAATTAAACCGCTGAGTACGTTTAAATACTTGGTAATACGGAGAGATCGTGAACACATGGTTCGTAAAATGTTTCGCGCGGACATAATTTAGAGATTTTTATACCATCACAAAATCATCGTCATTTAACTTTCGAATCTACGAGTACAAGTAGCAGACGAGTAAAGACTTCTGTCAGATTCTGTAGCAGTAACATCGAAAACACGAGTTTTACATAACATGTGCATTAATAACCTTAACATGTTTCTGCTATTAAAAAGTACAAAGTACTGCAAGTGCTCCATGTAAAAACTTCGACGAAGTTTGTGATTGGCTAAAGATTACTTTCGACTATAATAAACACATCTGTTGTCCTATCTGACAACCGTCGTGAAGATGATCTGGGAACACAGAAGTACAGTGCGTACTAAAACACCTCTGCCACGTAATAAGCTCGAAAAGTCTGGTATAACGATGATGCTGTGGACTTCGACTCGAAAGTTATCCGATCGACTCTCGATGAACAACGTCCTCCTTTCATCTCAGACATATTCATCATTCATCATTCATGATCTTCTGATTTGAAATTATTACATTCTCTGTAATTGAAACAACGACGTTAAATAACTAAAGCCAGTCAGTGTTATAAGGAAAGTCAATGTCACATTCCGATCAGCCTTAACTCCAGGAAAAACCGTAGTTATTCTGATAGTCTTGTCCTGGTGCCGATATGTTGTGTGAACATTAAAAACTTATTAGGTTTTCTCAACCATACCTGCGGCAACATTCAACCTTTGGCTGCAAGGTTATAAATGAGGGCATTTTAACGAAACGCCATAGCAGTTTAATAAACACGATACTAAATTAAGCCTGCTGTTGCAAACAGGTTTACATATTACTCAATAGTTTTCTGTAACTAAATCACTCATTAGCTGGAAAGAATTCGATTAAACAATCCTTTACAACACGTTTAATTTCTGTTGTGAATCGAATGCACACTTCAAAGTGCTCGTCAGTGAGATGCATTCTAGTTCTGTATTTCCCTTTAGGTTTTCAGACTAAAATGTTTACGCATTTTCCTTCTCCCACATGAAGGGCTTTTTAATTAACAGGGAAATCAAATCAAGGAAACAGACATCAGCGTGATATTAGCAAGGTTGCGGGAGATGAGAGGAGCATACAACATTTCAGTTCGAAAATCCCAAGCGAAGAGATCATTTGTGCACAGCAGCCAGCCATTAGCTCTGAATCCAGTACACATCATATTTTTGTAAGATTCACTGTGCCCGTCCATCTATGATTAGATCTTCCATATAGTCTCTTCCTTTTTAGTTCTCAGACTAAATGTTTGTACAGATATCTCATCTGCCCCATGACCTGTTCCACGTCTCTATTCTTGATTTGGTTACACTAATAATGTACGGTGAATATTATAAATTATGAGGTTGTTTATTATGTACTTTTGTCCGTCATCCTGTTGCTTCCTCTCTCTTAGTCCGAACTCTTCTCTTCAGCACCTTGTTCTCAAACACTTT
Source organism: Zootermopsis nevadensis (assembly GCF_977971745.1). Classification (NCBI taxonomy): domain Eukaryota; kingdom Metazoa; phylum Arthropoda; class Insecta; order Blattodea; family Termopsidae; genus Zootermopsis; species Zootermopsis nevadensis. Next base: position 5,979,250 of record NW_028259143.1, read on the forward strand.
CTGCCTACAGACAGATGAAACGCAAAGTATCATAAAGCACGAAGGGCGCGCTGTAATTAGCTTTCGTGCTGTGTGTCTGCATGCGAGGAAATGGTTGCGCATGTACGGGGTCAGTTGAAGGTGAGTTGTTGTAATCTACAGTCAGTTACAAAAACTACCTTCTGAAACCCCGAAGAAATATACAGTATGACTCAAAAGTAAATATCCAAAGACGGAACCAATCCTAAGATACGGCACAATTAGAGTGATAGAAATCCTCACTGCATTCACGTTTTGTATTTCCGTAATTAAATAATCGGCAATTTTTGCGTAATTTTGACATCAGACACTGATTAAGTATGAGGAATGCGAAGGAAATTGCAAGTAGCTTCATAATTTGACCTCTTCATTAGGGTCATAGCTTCAAACTTGTTTTAAATCTGGCAATCAGACAAATAATTTAATCTCAGAAAAATACATCAACATTATAAGAGATTAGGGCACTCAAGAGATCTGAAACTTTGGGCTGGTTTGACGAGCCGAAAAAAATACTCAGACGCCTCTACTCTGTGCAGTTGCAAATGATAGCGACACGACCTCATTTAATAAAACTGGATCCGCATTCCCTTAAGCCAAGTATCGAAAGCAGAATATGAAATTTACCGCCAGTTGAAATTATCCGGTTGTCACTGGTGACAGGTGATCGTCATTTTCGAGCCATGATTGTGGTGAACACATCAATAATGTTGAAATGGGCAAACAGAACGCATGGGAAGATTAAAAATGTATACAAATTTTCGTCGAAGAACCTAAGAGGAGAGACCTATGTGTATTTTAATAAATTATATTAAAATGGGCGTGAGAGTGTGGATTAAGCTGGCTAAGGATAGGGTCATGTGCGGGTTTCTTGTGAACACGTTAACATATGATCTGATACCATAAAAGAGGAGGGAGCTTCTTGGTTAGCTGAGCGCCTATTAGCTTCGCACTAAAGATGGTTATCCAAACAGTGGGTAGAGTCCAGACGTCTAAATCTGAAAGAAGTAGGTCAGCAACAAGGAGTGTGTTCCTATATGGGAGCAGAAGGCCTTAATGGGAGTGTCCCCAACAACCCGATGATGTAACGAGTTCAGGCTTCGAACAACGCAATAAGAGTAGGACGATATGTACTTTAACGAGTACATTTGTTTTCCAAATATATTTTTTTACTTTTGTTCCTTTATTTCCTGTTCTGCAAATATGTTTTCTTTTTCATACCAACAGTTAAAATTGTTAGACATGGAAATCTAAGTATAATTACTAATGATTTTAGGTTTGAAGATTTTATTAAAGCGACTTCAAGTTACTTATTTCTCGTGTTAGGACGTCTTTAACTTAGCTTTTGTTTATTCGAGTTCGTTTCATGGTTCAAGCATTAATTAAAATAAAAATCTGTAATCACAGCAGTGGTAGCCTGTGTCCTTTCTGTGTGTATTATTCTTTCCTTGTTTCTTCTTTAAGATATTTTAAGAGAAATTTTATTTTGCAGAGCAAGCCGTTATTTAATAATCAACGAAGTTCGATTTAAACTTCACGTAAAGCAGGGGCACATCTTTTGCAATACTACGTCACGTTACAAGATCAAGAACAGTTAGCTGATATCACTTGTATGCTAATCTAAGCAACAGAAATTAAACCTGATACTGAAAGGTAATATAAGTAAATTACTAAACAAGAGCCTAGGAATCATATGACATGTGTTTGTTCATTAGTATTTCGGATACGTAATCAGAACTCCCCAGTATCAATCTGAGCTAAGAGGTCACAGTAAACGTCCTGTGTTAGCAGTCGAAAGAAGAGACGGCAGACTCGTCTGACCATTAAAATCACTTATCTTATGTCTTACAAACTTCCTGTAGGGGAAACTTCGATTTCTTCCTCCGTTATCATATTTAATGACTTCTTGGTCCATGCATTTTACGAAGGGTTAAAGGAGGGATAGTAAAATTTGTTCTGGTCCTGAGGTTCTGAGTGCGTCAAAACTTCATTTCCGCGCTTTCACGTCTTCATGGCGTTTTGTTTAACCAAGAACAGCGTTATTTTTATTACGAGCATAAATTTTCCTCAGTGGTTCTGGTTTAGTTAGGTATCAGGTCTAACAAGGCCCATTACCCCATTTAAATTATACGTTCCTGGTCTAAAAATATAATATATTTCTTAAAGAAATACACCGTTATTTTGTGAACGACCTATATTTATGTTTTCCTGGATCAGATAAGAATTTAATCTTTCACGGCGGCTGAATACAATGAAATCTTCTCGGGTGACTGGTATCTTCCCTGATGATGATTCAAATGCAGTTCCGAAACGTTGGGATGAAATTCTATGGTCACCCGAGAAGACATAATTACGTTTTTCTTGGTCCTTCTCATGTCTCCAGAAATGTTACACATTTCAATTTGTGCGCTACCGTTCAGTTAGAGTACAGTTACTAACGTTATCACCTTGCTTATTCACTTAGCGTATACACACAAACATCTCGACGACTGGCTAACAGAATGTGTAAAACAACCTGCCCCTGTCCTGTTAGACCCCACGGAAAATTGTCCTTCCGCAGGTACAGTCTCGTGCGAAAGCATTTAAAAATTATTCGATAATATTAAAGTGGATCTTTGAGAAGTGGGTTTAGCTCAGGATTCATCTGGCTTATGACAAGTACAATAGCGGGGTCTTGAGAATATGGCTCGAAACTTTATGGTTCCGTAAAAGATGGGAAATTTCTAGACTGATACACTATTAACTTCTCGAGGTCTCTGCTCCATGAAATCAGTTGGAAATGTTAAACTTAAATATTTTTACATTACTGGATACGACGTAGCATAGGAACCTACAAAACATTAATGTTTCTCCTGTGCTGTAGCAGAAGACAGAAACATTTTTCAAGAGTGCTAATTCATTCGCGAACCAGGCAGATATAGGACAGGACTTCTCAGACGCATCGATACTATTTTGTTCTTTAGACATACAAAAGTGATTAGCAATTAATTAAATTCTTTCACAAGTCAATCTCTCTCTACGACCAACTGTGTAGTTCTTTTACCGCTAGATGGAACTTTGTATTAACCCTTTGATGACGAAGATCGTCTAAATAATATTTAAGAATTCAGTCCTTACGCCAAAGAAAATATAACACGTCTCCATCACAAAGATAAGCTGATGGTGCTGTTTGAGAAAATAACCGCTGTTTATTCTAGAAAAAAAACATGCGAAAGACATAATACACTGTCAGCAAAATACAGTTACATTAGGTGGGTGGTATGTAGTTGAAACCTGGATTTAAATGATTAAGTGGCTGGCTTTCTGAAAGACAGGTCATTTCATTCAGACATGAAACACTCAGGCAGCGCATTTTAATTATGTTAGTATACCATATGATGCGAGTTCATTTAAGAATTAAAATTAAATAATTCTTATTTCCATTGCTGTAAATATTGAATACAGAATTTAAAATCGTGTTTATATAAGAGGAAAATCTCAAAATGCCAAGAAGGACTTGGCTTGTTGGACTTGAAGAGATATCTTCATTAACAGAACTGTAATTAAATAAACTGTATTGCTTCTGAAAAACTAATAAATCAGAGTTTATTAAAACTGCAGATTGTCAGGCATTATCTGCACATTAACGAAGCATACTTGTGGAAAAATACAGAATAAGTGACAACGAAGTATCACGTATTATTTTTAACATTCGTTAATAGGAATCACATGATAATTGCTCTAATAAATGTGACTTTGAGTTTGTCACGTTACATTAGAATAAAGCATTGAGCTGCGTTGGTCGTTATTTTCTTTTCAATAAAAATTATGCATGTGGGATTTACACAGACGAACGAACTCATTCATGCCCCATCAGGATTCGGACGTCCGACCATGTTGTTGCCTAATACGGGTAACCAGAACCGAAATTGAGGACGAATGAAATAACACTGCACGAAAGATGTATAAGACAAAACAAAAGCCATGGTGTTTAGGATCTGTAAAACACTTTGTGTTGGTTGTGTTTATGAGAGGCTACGACATATTTTCATGTTTGGCGAAAACCTCTCCAAAGTAGCTCTTATAAATCTGTTGTTTACATAAGAAGCAACGTAATTAAGAAATATATGAATCGTAATATAAAGTCACTTCTTAAAGAATACGCCATGCGCTCTCAAACAACGCAGTACCTTATCACACAAGTGTGTAATTTAAAATGCCAATTTACTGATATTTAATTTGGCAGGCTGGTATAACTAAACCCACACGTAGAATGCATAATTCCTACAAACAGCAGCCAACTTTTGATTTCCAAGTTCAAAGGATCGGCGGCAACTGTGTTTCGCTACGCATAAAATCCAGAGCTCCGAACTGCGTTAAAATATTTAGTCGGCTTTTAATTATTCGTAACTTTTGCCACTTTTGTGTTTGTACTGAATTTCTGAAATGTTATATCCTGAAATTCCGCTGTGCTCCTATCGTCATAATTCACGGAAAAAAATGCAATGGACATTGAACTGATAATGACTGAATATGGAGTGATTGTGATGACCTTTGCCATTTGCCTTGCTAGATAAATCGTTAAAAGTGACCTGCGAATCCAATACTGCCCTTGTCCTCCAATAAATCGACGGCTGTATGACTTGTTATGAGAGGCCCTTAGTTACATAACTGCTAGAGTCAAGCAAGCGAGCTATTCTAACGCCTGTCGGCATCTTTATTGCGATAGATAAATCTCAGTGTAGTCTGCTAGAAGATTACCGACGTTTCAGAGGTCCTTGCTGCCTCCATCATCAGGGCGATGATGTAGGCAGCAAAGGACCTCTCGTAACAACCAAGAAGACAGCCACATTCAAAATCAGACGAAATGAAGGGCAGATTAAATTTGGAAAATTTTCGCTATTGTCCACTTTAGAATCTTGATACGATAGTGAAATTTAAGAATTTGTGATGGTCTGGCTCTGTGGCTGGAAAGTTGGCAGATGGTATTATTAATACTTGAACAGTTATTTTTCTTCTTGTATGTACTTGTTTGGTAGGCTGTTGTATTACCTTGCAGGGTTATAAAGTGTTATTCATGTTGAGTGCACGCGTGTTGGGATGTGAATTCGCGGAATGAAGATTCTAATCATCAGTGGGTTTTTAAGGTAATGACACACTCAGTAGGGGTGCGAATTTATTCACTAAATGACATGACGAAGTTACTGAATAATTAATCAAGTTAACTAGCAGGCCGGAAGTGACGTGACGTGACGAATCGACTCTTTCTTTTCTGACGCCTGAATAACAATAATATGAGTAATGAAGACACCAATCTTCACTTTCACGTAATCATTGTCGTCATAATGAACTATAACACCAGTAAAGAGATTTTCTTCCTTACCGTTATGAATGTGTTAACACGAATGTAATATGTCGTCTCGTCTAGTTAAATAAAACTTGTGTCCAAAAGTTTTAACATCTTTAAAATGGTGGGGAGGGGTATTTTGCATTAAATATTTCAATATTTTAGAGCAAGTTTGTCAGCAAAGAAACGTGATACATTATTTTAATCCTATAATTTCAATAACACAATTAACTGCGCCCGGATCCGAGTTACGAATTCCAATCCGAGTGAAGCAACTTGGCTGTGATGTCATTCAGGCAAGCCCTTTCGTGCTCAGATAAAATAACTTTCAGAGCGTCAATGAATAAGTGTCGTGTGGCGAATATCATATGAGCAAACTACGATGCTAATTTATACAACACACAGTAAGGGTTTGACGCGTGGAATGGATTCATCTGGCTTGGGACCCAGTGACGGGTTCTTGTTAATATGGTAATTAACCTTCTGAATCCATAAAAGACGAGACATTTATTGACTAAATGAACTCAAGAGGAAGACTGCCCCAGTAATTGGAAATTACACATATAATCGGACCTGATTACATTCTCGTAATTGTATCTTAGGTCACAAACTTATCTGTGACGATGCCACAGCAGCAGTGAATTACAAAAAGTGTTAGGAAATTCTTCTAAATCTGTCATGTGGTGGTTTCGTCGAAATAATAAAATTAATCTGGGTCACTTTATTCTGACTAACAAACTAACTCCGTGGTAGCAGATTCTGTAAGTCCAACACCGACACACGAAAGCCCGCCACCGGACACGATCCTGAGCCAACTCCATCCGTTTACCACTCTCAGGGCCCACTTCCACTTTCGTCTACATTGTTATAGTGTGATAAAAAAACATTGTCATGCGTGTCGGAAGCATCCCTCGCCACTGGTGCATTGTCTACCACATAAATACTGCCCAACTCTGAAATGTTTGTATTGTTAATTCGTTGTAAAGCGATAGGTGCAGTCTGCTTACAATTAACAATCTATTCACTTCGTGATTGTAACATCACAGGAAATCCTGGTAAATAATTTATTAGCAGGAATCGGCAATGTTACGTGCTAGTTGTTTGTTTAAAGCTGATTCATGGACAATGATTGCCTTTTCCCTTTAAATCGTGGCATATCCTCCACGACAAATGAGTAGTTGATGCTGGTATAAATCAACGATATTCTTTAATAACCTGACGTTTGGTTTATTATGCATTTTAAAATAACATAGTATGTTCAGTTAAAGATCTTTTTAATCATTAGAAGCATAAATCAGACTAATTCTTGCCCGTAGGTTTTCGAGGCTGGAGTTGTATGAATAACCCGCCTTTAAAATGGCAACTGTAGTGTTTGTCGAAACGTTGTTTAACACGATTCGACTCGGCTCTCAATCGTAAGCCGAAGTTACACAAATCATACTAATTGTCTGTGGTCACTAAAATTTGATCCTTAGTAAATGGTTTGGGGTGTTTAGTACGTAAGCATTCTTAATTAAGAAGCATGATTTTACTCGATTGTGTAACAGCACTTTGGTCACAAAAGTAAACAGCATGTTCCTTCACATCTGCAACATATAAAAAAAGTATCCTTACTTTGATCTCTACCGGCTTAGAAATAAATTTCAGGCAAAATTAATTACGTGTCTGAAATACAATCCTCAATAAATTTCCAGGTCATGTGGCTTCTTGCCAATGTCTGAATTCCAATGCCAAGGTCAAATCGTGTTTTGTGCGAGACGCCATATTGTTTTCATTGCATACTAAGAACATTAACAGTGATAAAACAATCAACAAGTCTAGCCCCATCGTGATGTTATTTTCAAAAACGAAGATATCGGATAACTGATGAACTCTGGATGCAATAAAATGATATACAGAAACATGTCTAAGAGGAAGGACGGAAAATTTAATTCTAGAATCCTTTTCTGTAGAGATAAACATTTCACATCCAGACATTGTGCATGCAGCTGAAATATTAACTAGAATGTTCTCCGCGTTTTCAGTTACACAAGGCCTTGGAATGTATTATGCATTACGAAGTCTGCGACATCGAATTACTAGGTTATTTCATTGCACAAGTACATGGCCAATAAGATTTCTTTTGAAATTAATTCTAAATAATACATTTCAATAGGAATTTTTTTTTCAACTAATGCATATTCTTTCATATATCCCTTAGTCTGTTAGTTAAAAACGCATTTGGGAAGGAACATTTCAAGATTATGCATGCGTTTATTGATATTCCGTCGATAAAAATCTTTGGACTAAACTTATGAAATATTGTATACAGGAAATTGTATTATTGTATTTGTCTACGTAAGTACAGCGCATATAAGTACATACTTATATAGGCATTAGTAACAGACCAGACAGTACGCCCAAACGCGATCTACAGGAAACAATTATAGTGCTCTAATAAACTATCAGTCAGATCAGATGTGTGACCGACAGATCGTGAAGGATGCGGGAAGAACTCAAAATTACCTATTTTTCACGACACGATTTAAAAAAAAATATTTACAGCACTTACACTCTAGGATTTGAAGCTTTTGCGGTGACGTATACCAATAAAATCGTCTCGGGTGATCAGTCGCGTCAGATGGTTAAACGATGAAACCGACGTTTCAGGGACCATCTCTGTACCCATCATCAGGGTTCTGATCACATCATTTAACCATCTGACGAGGCTGGTCACCCGAGAAAATTTTACAGCTGATTAGAAACTTAATTGCACACGTCTTTCGTCGAGTTAGATGTTGAGGAAGATGAGGTGCCAGAATGTAGCTCCAAGAAAGGAAGACGTACTGTAATAACTGGGCTTAAATTACTTAGAATTGCTTGGATTCTCTTGACTGCATTCCTCAACAACACGAGGAAACGGAGACCTTAATTTCAACATGTCTGAAACTACCTTGAGGAGGAAGTGTGTTATAGGGTCTGGGACGATGGAAGTCTAGACCTCATAAGGTAAATATACTTCTGAGCTCTAGTCGGAGATTTCGCTGGGGCTTAGGTAATCGCCCTGATAATGGAGACAGCATGAGACCCTGCAAGACTCATCATGACTTGGTATTCTTCCTTAAGATGAAAATTTGTTGTATATTCTGATAACAGGTGGCTATTTTTACATTGAAAATAGTGTCACAGTGTCACAAGTACGTACTGGGGCCACACAATATACATCGGCTGACCGCGGGGTGAGAACCCCTGATCGTTTTCCTGCAGCAAAGTGACCGGAGCATGAAGCTAAATAATCTAGTGACAAAGTTGAGATTAAGTTAACCTCCAGTGCCCCGTAGGACTTTGCGTGATGCTAAAGCGAGAAAAGTTGACAGACATCTCAGTTGTTGTAAGATTTGAGGTTCTCACAGCGGTGAGTATGAAGGTTTCTGTCTTCTGGGTTGTTGCGCTGTGTAGTCTGGTCGATGTTAACCAACGTTTCAGAGGTCATACTGCCTCCGTCATCAGAGTATGAAGGTTTCTGTCTTCTGGGTTGTTGCGCTGTGTAGTCTGGTCGATGTTAACCAACGTTTCAGAGGTCATACTGCCTCCGTCATCAGAGTATGAAGATTTCCGTCTTCTGGGTTGTTGCGCTGTGTAGTCTGGTCGATGTTAACCAACGTTTCAGAGGTCATACTGCCTCCGTCATCAGAGTATGAAGGTTTCTGTCTTCTGGGTTGTTGCGCTGTGTAGTCTGGTCGATGTTAACCAACGTTTCAGAGGTCATACTGCCTCCGTCATCAGGGCGATGAGTAATAAGATTTCTGTCTTCTGGGTTGTTGCGCTGTGTAGTCTGGTCGATGTTAACCAACGTTTCAGAGGTCATACTGCCTCCGTCATCAGAGTATGAAGGTTTCTGTCTTCTGGGTTGTTGCGCTGTGTAGTCTGGTCGATGTTAACCAACGTTTCAGAGGTCATACTGCCTCCGTCATCAGGGCGATGAGTAATAAGATTTCTGTCTTCTGGGTTGTTGCGCTGTGTAGTCTGGTCGATGTTAACCAACGTTTCAGAGGTCATACTGCCTCCGTCATCAGAGTATGAAGGTTTCTGTCTTCTGGGTTGTTGCGCTGTGTAGTCTGGTCGATGTTAACCAACGTTTCAGAGGTCATACTGCCTCCGTCATCAGAGTATGAAGGTTTCTGTCTTCTGGGTTGTTGCGCTGTGTAGTCTGGTCGATGTTAACCAACGTTTCAGAGGTCATACTGCCTCCGTCATCAGGGCGATGAGTAATAAGATTTCTGTCTTCTGGGTTGTTGCGCTGTGTAGTCTGGTCGATGTTAACCAACGTTTCAGAGGTCATACTGCCTCCGTCATCAGAGTATGAAGGTTTCTGTCTTCTGGGTTGTTGCGCTGTGTAGTCTGGTCGATGTTAACCAACGTTTCAGAGGTCATACTGCCTCCGTCATCAGAGTATGAAGATTTCCGTCTTCTGGGTTGTTGCGCTGTGTAGTCTGGTCGATGTTAACCAACGTTTCAGAGGTCATACTGCCTCCGTCATCAGAGTATGAAGGTTTCTGTCTTCTGGGTTGTTGCGCTGTGTAGTCTGGTCGATGTTAACCAACGTTTCAGAGGTCATACTGCCTCCGTCATCAGGGCGATGAGTAATAAGATTTCTGTCTTCTGGGTTGTTGCGCTGTGTAGTCTGGTCGATGTTAACCAACGTTTCAGAGGTCATACTGCCTCCGTCATCAGAGTATGAAGGTTTCTGTCTTCTGGGTTGTTGCGCTGTGTAGTCTGGTCGATGTTAACCAACGTTTCAGAGGTCATACTGCCTCCGTCATCAGGGCGATGAGTAATAAGATTTCTGTCTTCTGGGTTGTTGCGCTGTGTAGTCTGGTCGATGTTAACCAACGTTTCAGAGGTCATACTGCCTCCGTCATCAGAGTATGAAGGTTTCTGTCTTCTGGGTTGTTGCGCTGTGTAGTCTGGTCGATGTTAACCAACGTTTCAGAGGTCATACTGCCTCCGTCATCAGAGTATGAAGGTTTCTGTCTTCTGGGTTGTTGCGCTGTGTAGTCTGGTCGATGTTAACCAACGTTTCAGAGGTCATACTGCCTCCGTCATCAGGGCGATGAGTAATAAGATTTCTGTCTTCTGGGTTGTTGCGCTGTGTAGTCTGGTCGATGTTAACCAACGTTTCAGAGGTCATACTGCCTCCGTCATCAGAGTATGAAGGTTTCTGTCTTCTGGGTTGTTGCGCTGTGTAGTCTGGTCGATGTTAACCAACGTTTCAGAGGTCATACTGCCTCCGTCATCAGGGCGATGAGTAATAAGATTTCTGTCTTCTGGGTTGTTGCGCTGTGTAGTCTGGTCGATGTTAACCAACGTTTCAGAGGTCATACTGCCTCCGTCATCAGAGTATGAAGGTTTCTGTCTTCTGGGTTGTTGCGCTGTGTAGTCTGGTCGATGTTTACAAACGTTTCAGAGGTCATACTGCCTCCGTCATCAGAGTATGAAGATTTCCGTCTTCTGGGTTGTTGCGCTGTGTAGTCTGATAGATGTTAACCAACGTTTCAGAGGTCATACTGCCTCCGTCATCAGGGCGATGAGTAATAAGATTTCTGTCTTCTGGGTTGTTGCGCTGTGTAGTCTGGTCGATGTTAACCAACGTTTCAGAGGTCATACTGCCTCCGTCATCAGAGTATGAAGGTTTCTGTCTTCTGGGTTGTTGCGCTGTGTAGTCTGGTCGATGTTTACAAACGTTTCAGAGGTCATACTGCCTCCGTCATCAGAGTATGAAGATTTCCGTCTTCTGGGTTGTTGCGCTGTGTAGTCTGATAGATGTTAACCAACGTTTCAGAGGTCATACTGCCTCCGTCATCAGAGTATGAAGATTTCCGTCTTCTGGGTTGTTGCGCTGTGTAGTCTGGTTGATGTTAACCAACGTTTCAGAGGTCATACTGCCTCCGTCATCAGTTGTTACTTGACATGACTACAGATTTAAATAGGGGGATTCCCGAACAACGCGTGTAGACGATTGTGAAGTCCAAGTGTATGTGTGTGTGTGTGTGTGTGTGTGGGGGGGGGTGCGGCTTTTCCGAGCTGTGATGTACGTAACCTTGATGAGACAAACATTTCGCAATTGTGACTTGAATAAAGGATGTATTTATATGCAGCAGCCATTTATGCATAATAGAATGTGACGACATTGCTACGGTTGGTGGCAGATTTATTTTTGACATTGACAATGAACGAGAGTTCAGGTGGAATGTCAGTTGTCGAAGAACAACTTAAAACATAATGCATGCATAAAAGCAGTTTCCTAAATATTTTTGGAGCTCCATAACAACAAATCAACATATTCTTTCCTGGTTCTAGCAGTTAAGAACTAGGGATGTTTATTTTTGCAATTGAGCCTTGGTGTGAAGAATAATTTTTTACATTTCTGTAAGCAATGACTAAGAAGCTTCTCGTATAATCAGACTTCAACGACGAAATCGCTATGGGAGTTATTTATTTATTTAACTGCGCCGTGAATTTCTCAGGCTATATACCGTCTAATAATAGAATAATTAATAAACGATGAATCGGGAAGGATATGGAAGAAGAGATCATGACTCAATTTAAGTAATTATCCATAAATTTTAATTTCTTTTGGTGCTGATACAAGCCTATGCAGGTTTATTCAGTGTCGGAACACCACGTTTGGAGTAAGGTAAAATTTCCATGAGCTCTTTTCCTTGGAAATTTAATAAAGAATATGGGAGGAAGAAGAAAATAGTTATCAGTTTTAACGGCCTTGCAACACCGGAAACAATTACCATTACGTACAAACCACATCGAAGCCAGCGTCTATTATGGTTACGCTGATGATTCATGGCTGTGGATTGTTCAGTAACTCAATTCAAGAGGTAAAAACTAAACTAGTTGTAATTGTACAGGTGACTCTCTGTTGGGCTTTCGTTATCAGCGTTTTCGCATATCCGCGGTTTTAGTTCAGTACCACCACCAGGAGTACCAACATCGTATCCGCAGATACGATGGAAGCTGTCGCATTGAGACAACTGAGGATTCTCAGATATAGGCGATCTTGTTGAATGGTAACGAGTTCAAAAGCTATCATTTTCACTTATGACCTTACATTTGCAGTCTTTAGCATAAACGAATAAAGGAAACAATATTGTAAATAACATCTTTCGATAAAATTAATCACTTGCCGAAGACGTGACTCGAATATGCCAATAACAAATTAAGAAAATCGTCGATATTCTTAGTTTTAATGCCAGTGAGAAAATTTTACCGAAAGTCGATGTTATCTGGTTAACATTTCTGCTTCGTATTTGCTCGTGATATTGAAATAAAACGGCGGATATGCGAAAAAGCAGATAGCAAAAGCGCGTATAACAAGAGTTACCTTGCATATTTTCATAAATAAATATATCAATAATTATCGATGTTCCGATTTTTTAAAAAAAGGATTTTTTTTAACAAATTATGGCTTCCCAGAAAATATTTAACGGATATTCTAGACATGCACTTAGCAAAACTGAAAAGTACACACATTTTTGGTTGAAGTTTATCTAATGTTTCAGCTGGTAAGAACTGAAAATATTGGTTATTACTCTATTGGCGCTAATATACCACAGAGATGTAAATGGAGGTGTTCCATAACTGTGAGCCAACAGTTCTACATTTTTAACACATCGAAACGCGGTACGGCCTCGGACGACTTATACATTGGTATGGCTGATTCCAATCCCCATATAATCATTGGTGTTACCCTTATTTCTATGTGTCTATAATTTCTCCAGCTTGCAGGATTTATGTTCTGTACTACTCGCCGTTTCGATGGCTTCAGAACTCACAATTTTGCTTCGTTGCGACATGGGTCGCCTATATTACATAAAAGCCCGTCAAGGCGCCTTATTTGTGCCAAGGAGAATGTAATTACATTTCTAAATTTAACGGGTACACTATGGTGAGCTCTAAGGTTCTCCGGGCGACGAGTATAAAGATAATTTTCTTCTAGAATATTGCATCGCATCGTCTGGTAGATGTTAATTAAATTATTAGACGAGCTTACTGTCTCCATCATCAGAGCGATGAGTGTGATGGATGTAGTAAGATCATTTGAAACGTCGGAAAACGCCCGTCATGAAATTACGATATTTGGCCATAATACGTTGTATGTCGACAGGAAACCACAAATAAGCTGTAATTACATTATTTAATATTTTGGCGTAATAGATGAATCGAACTCATTTATTCAAATCATGATCTCTGCAGAGGTCATGTTTTTCTGTAACCAGAGACCATGATTCACATCAGGTCAAATGGGGTAAATATTTCGTGGGCGGTAAGTCATACCCCGTGACATAATACGTAAATACGTAGTGTGTGAGAACACAATTTTTCAAGACCAGCTAATAGGGAGCTTCTAGTCCTATCTGCTTATTAAAGGCTAACGTTTTACTGATTTCATATAGCGAGTCTTGGCAGGTGTGTTAATTACAACTTACGAATTCTTAGATTAAAACTTATGGATTATCAAACGTACGACACGAATTCAACTCTTGTTTATAACATTAACGTTTTTTTAAACCAAGACAACTGTTATGATACCTGTTTACTCAGAAATCCGGGACCGTCCGGGAATTTCAGGACATCCCATAAAAAGGTAATCTTACAACTATCTATCAGGTTATGTAATGAAGCCATTATTGCCTGCTGAATCAACAAAGCTGTGGCCAACTTTATTCAAGCTTATAGCTAAAGTTTATGCTGCATTATGTGTTTCTGCACTTTGAACTCCACGCCATCATTCAAGATTACTGACCTACGTTATGAACAGCAGCATCACGTGATGTATGGTTAAAGATTCATGGTCACCATGAAAGGAAAAGTTAACTTTCCTACTCAATCTAGTTTAGACTTAGATCTCTGACGTAAATGTGAGCAATTCGTTAGCTCACACATCCTGAAAAACATGTCGTCATTGTAACATCGTCATATTATGACGCATGAAACTGAATTATTACGTAGATATTTTTAGGGATGTCCAACACATTCTTATCCTAGCACAGAATGACAATTCCTCAGAATATTTTACGCAAACCAAAGCAGTTTCGCCAGTAAATTCGTAGGCTGTTAAACAAAGGTTCGATTCAGAGCAGATTTTATTCTTCTGCAGTGTGTTTAGAGCAGTTACGGTATTCAACCATCCTCGGCACTCACCCACTTCTAGTGCCAAGTTTACGAATGATTGGAGATTAACCTCCATCCTACCTAGAAGCCTCCACACGGCGAGGTCCTCGTAAATATTGGCTTGACAGTATCGGTGAGTTGTATTATGAAAAATGATGTCAAGGCTTACGTGACAAAATTAAACAATACCTCGATCGGTATCCTGTACTGATCTTGGAAGTTAACGTTTCTTCTCAAGAAAAGCAACCAAATGGAAATAACATTCTGATTGTCTGTGTAGATCTTCTGGTTTGTAACGCCATACAGACTTTTAGGCAGATACAAAAGTTTCAGGAAAAAGAACTTACTGCCTCCTTCAGCGGTGAAGATGGAGGCAGTATATTACTCCGAAACGTTAGCATCGTACTGTAAGCCCCAGAAGACCAACATCAACATATTCACAGCTTTGATAACCTCAATTCTCAAAATTCTAAACCCTGAAGATAAGAGGACACTTGGAAAATCTAGGTGTAGATAGAAGGATAATATTAAGATAATCAAATAATACGATGAGATAGTGTACAATGGATTCAAAGGGTCAAGATACAGCCCAGTGGCGGTTTAATGAGTATGCGGTAATGAACCTTCCGATTCTGTAAACGGCATGGAAATTTTTGACTAACTGGTCAAAAATCAGTTTCCCAAAAATGTTTCTTCGTGAATATATTTATACGAGGCGCGTCCCGAAAGTAAGTTTCCCACTAGTCCCACAGCTAGCAAACCTTATATTGCGCGAAGCGACTGTGCGTACGTGATAGAGCAATGACGTAGCATGGCGCATGCACTAACGGTACTTCCCGCGTTCTCACAGTAGCATCGTTGCAGCTGTTGAAGATGGAGTTTCTTATTCCAGCTCCCGCCGACTGTGAAGTGCGGTCAGTGATAACGCTAGGCCGCACACGGCTCGACGGACAGCAAGTCTCCTGCAGGAGTTCAGCTGGGAGGTGTTTAATCATCCACCCTACAGCCCGGACCTCGCTCCCAGTGATTTCCATCTTTTCCTACACCTCAAGAAATTCCTGTCCGGTCAGCGTCAGCGTTTTGAGAATGACAGAGAGGCGGAGATGGTTGTCACACAGTGGTTCCAATCCCAGGCGGCAGACTTCTACGACACAGGTATTCAAAAGTTGGTCCCACGGTACGACAAATGTCTCAATTCCGGTGGCGAATATGTTGAAAAATAGCTGGACACTTGCTGTATCTGTTGCAATAAATATTTCCATGAAATTGTGTTTTGTTTCTGTAAACGGCCCCAGGGAAACTTACTTTTGGGACGCGCCTCGTATATATGGAAAATAGCAGACCGTAGAAGAATACGACAAAAAAAAAGGCAGTGGAAACAGTGTTCCTATTATCACAAGTTTACCCGGTATTTTGTTTCTGTTTGGCGCAGTTCCAGAGATTTAACACGCGCGCGCACAAAGCAGAATTTTTATTTTGTAGGTGGGGTCCATTTCGTCTAACCGTATTATCATCATCTGGGCGAGTAATCGACTAAAAACTAATTCCCCACTACACCTTAGACGTTGTTACAGATCAGAAACATGGTAGTATCTCAGAACGACATCGCATATTTAAGCAGTACAAGCAACAGAAACTAGTTAAACTCCTTACTAATTAAATCTAAATAAACTGGCTTCTGAAACAGCTCATGAACTCGTTAGTACCAGATACCGAAGGCTCAACATGGGTTCCGACCGTGATTACATCAGACTCAGTTTAGATTTACGTAACACTTTTTAGTATTATCTCCCCATATCTGCCTCAAACTTGAAAACTGGTCAGTTTTCTCATAGGTTTCTTCATCAAAATGTTGTATCTTTATTTCCCCTGCGCAAACTAAATCAGAACGTCATACGTAATTAGATATGTTTTACCAATACGTTATTAATTTATAATGTCTCAAAGAATAAATTCTTCCCTTGTCTTTTTGATTCCAAATTCTTCGAATTGATGGTCTTCTTTCAGATAAAAGATCTCATTTCACAGCCATACAAAAGTCGGTTCAATAATTGTTTTAATTAAGTAGATATGTAGACGTGTATTCTTACTCAGAAATATATGGACTGTGCCACAGATAATTACATGTTTGTATAGCCCTTGCATGTGGAAATCGCTGCAGAAATTCATCCCTCAAAGTCGTTACGCCACTTCCATTTGTGAACACCTCATCCGCTATCGCCCACTCACATGTTCGATGTAGGCTTTGTTTCTTTTAAACAGTAAACTCAGCAAGAAGCTTCTGGGAATGTAACATTCCATTACGGCATGTTATAAATACGCTGTGAACTGACCTACATGGAATGAAACTTCTTTCCGGGTGTGACAAGGCTCGTGTATTTAGGCCAAGTTCCCCAGAGAAGACATTTTTCATTTGCGAATAAATTGTTTTATCAGATAAATAATATAAACTGTCACATCAACATGCAAAAGAAAGCTTAGAAATTAGGTATGAAACAGACAACACATATGCATATACATACAAACACAAGCGATTAGCTTTTTTTTTTGAAAACGGAATGCAGTAAATACCCCCCCCTCCCTCCCGATGCATTCTTTCGACGCGATTAGTAAAATATTCATCACGAGTAAAAGCACGCCAAGAATCACTTCTCTGATATTGGTCTTGAGTTCGTTGAAAGTGGCGGGCCGCGTCTCGAATACGCGAATCTTCTAATTACCCCTCGCATATACCATGAAAAATTATTAAAAAATTTCCAAAGTTTCGGAAGATTTACCCGGTGATGGTGAAATGTGGCGTACATACTTCTAGATTACATTTAAATCTTGGAGTGTAAATTACTATAGAAACATTCAGAGTGAAAGAGGCCTAATGTTCAAGTTCGTCAAATTATAATACTAAACAATCAATAAAATCAGCTCACCTGGATTGATGTAGGGAGTTTTTTTTTGCTTGAAATATACAGTGGCTGCACTGACAGGAAGTAAAACACGGTGCACATGGTTTAGGACGATTCAGCACTGGGATCGGAAGTTCAGATCTCACTTAGTGTACGCTATATGATACAGCACTTGGGGTGGGTCAGTGCCTTACGAGTCGCGTTGATTGTCTAAAATTAAAAAAAAAAATCGGCACATGAAAATCGACAAGAAACAAGAATTAAACTGTTGTCACCAAGAATAAAAGTTAATATGAAACATTTAATTAAGGACTCCAAAGCACTGTGGTAACACAACCAGGGAAGCTCAATACCACTATACCAAAGTAGAATCGTAAGCCAGCTCAATCCATCTCCCATCTTCACAACCTTATCTCTATCTTAATATTATCCTCCCACTACCTAGTCAGCCTTCCAAGTGCATGTTTTCCAAAACGTTTCCTCACTAAAATCCTATTTGCACTCCTAGCCTCCCCCGTCCAAATCTAATGCCAAACTAATCATAAGTCTTCAGATTTCAATACAAACCTTACAGAGTTCGATATATTATACATTACCCTAAATTGTTCACTTATACTGAGGGTCTAAATCTTTTCCTGGTAATTCTGTTTTCAAAACACTTGCAATTTCTGTATTAGGAAAATAAAATTACATTAAATACATGACGTGCCTAGGTATCTCTTACGTACAGAACTTACCTATAACGGAAACTCGACTGCTATCTGGTGGCAATGATATTAACGACGTGAGATAATCGAAAGCTTCAACACAATACGATAAAATCTATCGATTCATTGTTACTACTTTGGGTCTCACTACTAATATCACTCCAGTGTTTCATGCTGACTTGTTATTCATTGACAATCCATGCTTGCAATGGTCTACGCTGGCCAATATAATTAATCTATGATGATAGCCGATTTAAATTTATGATGGTCGTAATACGTGATCGCGAGAATGTCGTCACCACAGCTTGCATCACCGTTCTTGCAAGATTGTGCATATATCAGTAGCATACGGGACCCATCATTTAATAAATTCAAAAAATTTCAGTTTCAAATTTTAATTTTTACTATTAGGCCTATGGTAATGTTTACATAGAGAACAGGGATATGTTCCTAGTTTTATAAATTACAAAAATATCATCACTAAGCTATATATTAAAAATATATAAACATTAATATATCTATTAACTGAAGGTGGCATATTTATATTTCAAAGTCAAATTATTCAGTTCTCAGCACAGCCAAAGAAGTGTACATACATCATACAGGAATCATTCTTAAAGTAACAATTTTTTATGTACGTGTTAAGTAACAAACCCTTAACAAGTTACTTTATACATTTTTTATTTACACATCATCACATGTTTCTTACCGGACATTTGGTAACAGGTGGTGGCAACGTAAAGACAATGCAGATAAAATGTACACGTTGGGTTCCATTCAAACAATTTATTCTAAACCTACATCCAAGGGAAATGAAATCTCATAGGAACCCAAAACCACGAAAGGCCCAGCAACCAACGGTGAACCATTTTGGAATAATAATCGTCTTCTTCTGAGGTGTGACACCACGTGGTCTTACAGGTGGTTACCAACATCCATCTTTATGCTGCAGATGGAAGCAATACGTTTCTCTGAAACGTTGGTAACTACCTATAAAATCACACGGCAAACGACCCAGAAGGCCACGATCAACATATTTACCGCCACGAGAGCCTCAGATCTCAGGAAAGTCTCGTTCCAGTCAAACTGCCCGTCTCCCCAAATGCAAGTAAAGTATTAAAATTGCGCTAACCACCACGTGTTGCCAACTTTGATAATTAAAGTACCTGCAGCACGACATCACCGGTTCAGTATTTATTTTGGCTTGCCAGATTGGTCGAGGGAGAGAGATCAGACTAAGACAGGTACCCTGGTCCTCCAAGTTGGGGGTTGGTCACAATGCTAACAACCTTGCACCATAAAAAGGAAGATGTTTCGAAACCTCAACCTAACAGAGGACCGAATGGAAGAGGAGAATTGAGGAGGCCATGGACCGAATACGGACCGGAGAGCCATAGAAGAAGTTTTTTATGATTAACTGACTTCATTATGTTCATTGACCTTCCAGAACCACAAAACTGATAACAAATCGATATTGAGCATATACAGGCAATATGATGCGATAGTGGTAGCATCTGGATTCATTATGTAAGAGTGCATCAGGCATCTTAAAAACATAAAATGATTATAAACATCATTGAAAATTACGAATTCTCATTTTTAATATAATGAGCACTGATAATTGTAAAAGTACAGTCCATACCAGCAGTGCTAGTGCATCGTAAGCATAAACAGAATTTACCATTTCAAACTCTTCTAAAAGTTTCTGCGGTGATTTGAAATAGCAGTATACTTGCGAGCATTCCAGATTGGGTCTGTCATAACCATACAAACACTGCATCGATCCTTCAAATGCGTATCGGAAATAACTTACATAACACAACCATCCTAACCATTTGGGCATGTCTCGTAGATTCAAAAAGAAACCAGAGAATAACACTAATGGGATATTTGATGCGGGTAACACAAACATAGCGACCTGTAAAATAAAATTGAAATTAACGACATTCAACAGCGAAATATATAATTTCGTAACAAAAAATTACTGAATTATCACATACATATATGAATTAAAGTAAACTTCTGATTATTAAGCAAAAATTAAAAAGTAATTTAGAAAATTTGTTGTTAAAGTCAGAACATTTAAAAATAAATAAATAAATACAATGACATATTATTTAATACATTAATATAAATAAATTGTTACTAAATATTGAAGTTTAAAACAGAATATTATTACTATCTGAAGAAGGCTGTCTTCTGGGTTCTAGCGCTGTGTAGTCTGACAGAAGTTTGCCAATATTTCAGAGGTCCTTACTGCCTCCATAATCAGGGTGATGAGTGGCAGCAAGGATCTCTGAAGTGTTGGTAAACTTCTGCCAGACTACACAGCGCTACAACCCAGAAGACAGACATCTTTGGACTCATAGCCATGAAAACCTCAAATCCTAGGTATAACACTCTCTTTGAACCCTTTTTTCAAAAATATTAAGTACTGTATTAAATTTTATATTCAACCTTTCTGATATTTGTAAATCTTTAAAAATTTTAGTGTGTGTCTGTAAATAAACATACAAATTTGTTACCTTTTTATGTTTTTCTTTCATTTTTACATATTATTCAGGGCTTCTGGGAAAATATATTTGGCAAATTGAAATAAAGTACGTTATTAAGCCTTCGTCTTGGAGGAAAATAGAAAAGATGGAATTCCCAGAGAAACACGGCTAATGGCTGAACAGAGACAGAGATGCAGTTTGTGACACTCGTATTTCCTCCGACTATTTTCAACCAACTTACAGAAGTTCTTTATAAACTTGATGTCCAGCAAACTATATTTATTTTTTGTGGCAGTCTTCATATGTTCACACTACACCAAGCATGGTTGTAGATATACAATTAAAAGATTAATTTATTAAAACAACATTAGAATCTTCAAAAGTAGAGCAAATTTAGCTTCAAAGCGTGCATTGGGAGAATTTTTTTTAAGGATTTCCGCTTTATCTCACTCCATTTCGAACATTCCTTTCTTTATCTGGTAGTTTGTAAAAATATTTTATTCGGGTCTGTTTTCTCTGTTCTGGAATTAATTCCATTTTGAGTTCTGGAATGTCTTTAAGAACTCAAAGCACTTTCGGCACAACCGAACATTTACTCTTTCAATTTCATGAAACATACTCGCATATTCTAACAGAACTAATAAGCAGTACATCGGAAATTAACAGCGTCATATCACGTTAATCAGAAATCTAGAAATGTACATCTGATAGTAATTAACACGCAGAGATTCTTCAAGCTGACATTTTATTCTTGTACAGCAAAAGGCCATGTCCACAAAACATGGCAGCTTTTGCTCCAAGAGCGTTCATACATGTAATTATATTTATGAATACTGACCTCAGGGTTCTTGAAAAAAGCACCCATTGCAAGTCCCAGGTTGTGTGAAATAAGAGTAATCAACAGACATAAAACCCAAAATTGTAAAAATCTTGTCCCATCAGAAGGTTGACCCGTCAGAAAATATCCCACAAGTAGGAATACAGTAGGACATATAATCTGTTAACAATAAACAGAAACACAAAATTAATTTATAAAGCACTTCAAATGAAAGTGCAAGTAAGTGTTACACAGAAACACTCATTTTCGTCTAACTTACATACCAAATGAAGGTCAGGAATTCAGAAATTCTCTTTCACTCTGAAATCTTTATATTGTAGTTCAGACAAAAAATTACAAAAATCTTAACGTGTTTCGATATAATGCGAGTTGCGATCGTAAAGTTTAAAGACTGTGTCAATAGAGGGCGAACCGGATGTAGTACGAGCTTCTGCCGCTAGGGGGTGCGGCCTACATTCATAGTGAATCAGTGTGCCAGCCGGCATCATCGAATTAGCATTTGTTTCTTAGTTACGGGCCTTTTGGTAGTGCATTACACCGACCCTCCTGCGATTTCGGAATGGCGTGTGCATCAAATTTTGCCAAAGACTCGCCAAAACGGCTACGGAAACCTATGAAATGCTAAAGCAAGCATTTGGGGAGTCCGCAATGGGTCGTGCACAAACGTTTGTGTGGCATTCACGTTTTAAAAATGGCCGAACCTCTGTCGATGATGACGAGCGTTCTGGACGACCATCTTCGAGCACAACGCCCGAAAATGTTACGAAGATTCGGCAGGCCATTCACGAAGATCGACGTCGTACCATCAACGACTTGTGCGACATTGTTGGGATAGGCTATGGGACCTGTCAGCTGTTTCTAAAGGAAGAACTCCACATGCGACGCATCCTGTCTGAGGACCAGAAGCAGAATCGACTTCTCGTTTGTCAGGAGCTCAAAGATCTTGCAAGAACCGACCCCAACTTCCTTTCTAAGCTCCGTGTGACTTCTTCCTCTTCCCAAAGATGAAAATTCAGCTAAAGGGAAGGAGATTTGAGACGATAGAAGAGATTCAGGCAGAATCGCAGATGGTGCTTGACAGGCTGACAAAGAAAGATTTCCAGGCTTGGCAGCGGCGCTGGGATCGTTGTGTTCACTCCCAGGGGGACTACTTCGAGGGTGATGGATGAATTTAATACCTGAGATAAGTGTACGGGTTTTTATAGGCGCAGTCTTGAAACTTTCCGATCGCACCTCGTATAAGGAATATTCTGTCTCGAAGACGAAAGATACTTTAGTTACTTGCCTGCA
The DNA here is from genome assembly GCF_977971745.1 of Zootermopsis nevadensis. Lineage (NCBI taxonomy): Eukaryota > Metazoa > Arthropoda > Insecta > Blattodea > Termopsidae > Zootermopsis > Zootermopsis nevadensis. Next base: position 6,001,986 of record NW_028259143.1, read on the forward strand.
AAGGGATATCTGCAATCATTTTGGAGAAGTAATATGCCTCTAGCGAGTACCAGTTGTTAAGGTGTTCATGTAAAACTACCGACGTCTCCAGAGGAACTGAAATATGTAAGTTAGCACATGTATGCACAGTCACCAAGATTTAAATTTTGGAAGAACTCTACTCACAGTTTGACAGCAATGGAAGACAAATAATATAAATACTACGACTTCAGTTTTCAGGGATGGGGCACACCGTTGCAACATTTGATGCGGCTCATCCCCAAAAGCTGAAGTTACACATTGAACTCCAGCTGTAGAAATTTAAGAACAAGAAGAGTAAATTTGTAAAAAAAAAATTTAAAAACCGAAAAATGTTGACAATCGTCTGAAAAGCGCAGAAAACAAAAAAGTTTCGATAAATTTGAAAAAAATTGAAGTTGAAATTTTTCTATTTATTTAGTTTTGTGCGCTTTTTGATCTGTTTCCAGCATTCTTTTGATTTTTCGAAAATTTCAAAAATTAGAATTTTTTTTCAAAATTCTCTGCGACCGATCCCGCCTGACACGGACTCTCCCTCACACGGTCTCTGTCGGACAGCTGCACCAACGAGCTAGGGGGGCTGATAACATGAGCAGCACAGAGGATCATGGGTAATGATGTAATCACAGAACATCACCCTCCCACCTCACATTGGTGTTAACAACTGTTGAAAATTAAAACGTAAAAGTTTGGAGTAGCCTCCAATGACATAAACTCCACACCAAATTTCATGAAATTATGTTCAGTCAAAAGATTTCTGTCTTCTGGGTTGTTGCGCTGTGTAGTCTGGTCGATGTTAACCAACGTTTCAGAGGTCACACTGCCTCCGTCAACAGCACAACAACCCAGAAGACAGAAATCTTCATACTCACCGCTGTGAAAACCTCAAATCTTACATATGTTCAGTCAATCTCAAAGTACATACACACATCACAGGTAATTACCTAATTAGGCAGCAATGTTATCATCAGTGGCATGGAAGATCACGGATAATGATATCATCGTATATCATCATCCAAGATCATCAGTCACGTTGGTATCAAATTCAAAATGATGAGTTTGAAGTAGCCTCCAATTTCCTAACATCCACACTAAGTTTCATAAAAATCCATTCCGCCATTTTTGAGATGTTATTAAAGTGACACCTTTTCCTCTAAGTTTCTGTATAATTTCATGTTGCACTTACCAGATAATATACTTGGTACTCCATTGGCAAAGACCAAGAACAACTTAAAGAAGAAAATGCATGAAATATTGCCCATTACTTTTGCAGCATCATTTCCAGCATCATAATAGAGTGCTCCAAGTAATAATCCAATAATCAAATGGCAGATTACTCGAAGGTGGACAGCCATCTGCAAATTAAGTTTTGGTTGTCTTAGTTTACATCCAAGCACAGAGTTTATGTGCAGATAAATGTGATTCCTAACAGAACTGACCACTTACACTAAAGAATAAGTGGTATATTTGTAACATTTTAACAAAAGGATTGTTTAGGAGAAGAATTACAATAATTTTGGATGTTTGAATGATTTCAACAAGTATCAGAAACTTGATTCAACATTTTTAAACACTGAAACATATTTAACCATAAAATGTAACTTCATTGTGTGTAAGAAGAATGGGAGTAAGTTATATTATATAAAACTTAATTATACTGTAATGCTGATATACACGAACTTCATAAAAAATTCAGAATCCAACAATAAAATAAAAATGCTGTTACAGTATATGAAATTATAATTAAAAAAGACAATTATATTACAATAGGCCAAACATCAAATTTTATGGAACTACCATTTGTAATTTATAGTGCAGGAATTATTAATAAACAAATTAAGACCTATGTAGTTATATTTATTTGTATCATACTGGAATATAGCACTTTCTTTGTATTTCTGGGATACTTGTTAAACAAAGTTTCATAAGATAGATTATTTTGGGTACTTGTGGGTTATCAGGACACAAATAGGTTAGGTTTAGTTGTCATTTATTGAAATAAAATATAATAACTTTCAAGTATGTCATTTATCCACACACATTAACCTAACCTAACCTAACCTATTTTTAAAGCGATGTGTCCTGATAACCCACAAGTACTGTATTTTGCTTTATTATTTTAAATACATACCTTATCTCTTAGAGAACACATTAATGATCTCTTTAACAAAACTTGAAACTGCTTCCATCCTGACTGAGGATAACTTGTTCCTGCATAAACTTCTTTTTCTGTACAGATTTGTATAGCTGTGTCATTCCATTTTTGTGTTGTCAGATGCAACATTGATACTAAAATTTAAATTACACAAAAATATAATCTTATCTGTGCACTGAACTTTGAGAAATCCTACAGTAGTGCTACTCTATACTTCAGAGCCACAAAATAAGGAAAGATGAATATTTACATGAATGTTCAAAAAAATAAATTTGTTTCTTCATTACAGAGCCTTCTGTTATTGTGCTATGTCAAAATGATAAACTCTACAGTTTTAGAGGAACTTTCTGCCTGATTCAATGGCATAGGATATTTTTATATAGGAAGTATCAGACTCACAACAGTCTTAAACTGTGGACAGTTAGATGGTGTAAGCATAATTATGGAAAATCAATCTAGGTAGGATTCATTCATGGGAACACCTGAATAAAGCCAAATCTGTTGTCATGGATTGTCAGATTGGTTAATGAGTTTGAAGTTGACTGAAATTTAGTGGCTACTTTCAGTTGTCAGATACATTAAATATGTTGATTTCAAAATCTAAAAAGTATACTTTAAGTAACTTAACATAGATTTTTGTAGTGGTTTTTTTCTCCAAACCAGACAAAATGGTTATTTATATTATTACTCTGTTCATTGAATTCTCTAGTGGCATTTCCTTCGCACCTGAGTTAATGGTTATAATGCTGTCACCCAGTTGATAGAGCACTGAGAAAATGGGGTGCCCAAGTGATGGAAAGTTGAAATGAACATGGGAAGATAATATACTCTTTACACCTGTTACCATGGAGATATTATGCTAAGTTTTGTGACCTTACTGGCAAACATGACAGACAATTAGTTCCGATAAAGTAAAACAGGGTCCCGCGCCGTAGCTGCGCGGTCTGAGGCATCATGCTTCGGACCGGCGATATGGAATGCGCACTGGTTCGAGTCTCGGGGGAGAAGACATTTTCTCATGAGCTTTTGACCAGTGTATGGGACCGGTGCCAACCCAGCATCGTGAGGAAATTGGGGAGCTACAATGAGTAGCGTAATCCGGTCAGGAAAGCTAGCAATGGCTGAGGGTTCGTCGTGCTGACCACATGTCACCCTATATTTGGTTGGATGATCGTTCACCTCTGCTTAGGCATGTGAACGTGAGACCAGCAGTCAAGCTAGTCGGCTTCAGCTCTCTGGAGCTGTTACGCCACGGATTTAATTTAATTTTTTAAAGTAAAACAGGATAGACTGCTCAACTAACAAATAACAACTCTACCACTTATAGTGACTGCATACCAAATAACATTCACATGCATTACTACATTTTTTAAAAGTCCATCCTTAAAAGAACTCCATGGATTCAGAAAATACATTACTACATTTGCTACTAATATGTTATTCACCTCACAGTCATTAATATTACCTACTTTCTTCACTGTCAGCAACTTGCTGACACTCCAGTAGGTCACATTCTTTAGCGTTGAATTTTTCAATCAGCTTATCTCTGTTGTCACCTCTCTCTCCACATGCAACGTCAATTACTGAAAGTAATATTAGTATTAATATATTTCTATAACACAGAAAGTATAATATGCAGAACTATATTCAGGTAAAACAAATCCTTTATTCAAATCAAACATATCTGTAGTTCTAGAAGCTTAAAGAGGTGACTTAGAACTATTTTAGTGACTCAGGTATTACGGATTAAAACATCTTTCTACAATGCTTAGAACAATGTAAAAAAGTGCCTAAGACACAATTTTACCTTAACAATAATAATTATAGTCCAGTCTTAATTAACTGTGTAGAAGTTAACAAAATTATACACTAACATAATTTAATAAAACATAATAATGCCTTTCATATACGAGGCGCGTCCTCAAAGTAAGTTTCCCACTCGTCCCACAGCTAGCAAACCTTATATTGCGCGAAGCGACTGTGCGTACGTGATAGAGCAATGACGTAGCATGGCGCATGCACTAACGGAACTTCCCGCGTTCTCACATTAGCATCGTTGCAGCTGTTGAAGATGGAGGTTCTTATTCCAGCTCCCGCCGACTGTGAAGTGCGGTCAGTGATAACGCTAGGCCGCACACGGCTCGACGGACAGCAAGTCTCCTGCAGGAGTTCAGCTGGGAGGTGTTTAATCATTCACCCTACAGCCCGGACCTCGCTCCCAGTGATTTCCATCTTTTCCTACACCTCAAGAAATTCCTGTCCGGTCAGCGTCAGCGTTTTGAGAATGACAGAGAGGCGGAGATGGTTGTCACACAGTGTTTCCAATCCCAGGCGGCAGACTTCTACGACACAGGTATTCAAAAGTTGGTCCCACGGTATGACAAATGTCTCAATTCCGGTGGCGAATATGTTGAAAAATAGCTGGACACTTGCTGTATCTGTTGCAATAAATATTTCCATGAAATTGTGTTTTGTTTCTGTAAACGGCCCCAGGGAAACTTACTTTGAGGACGCGCCTCGTACATCATTTTGAAACATTCCATATAGTAAAAAAATCCCAAAAAGGTTATGTGTGCTATTTCTAAAGTATAAATGTCACATATTCATAGTTCTACATCAGACATGCCAGCTTTATTTTTTTACACGGTTTTAAGTATTGCCATCATAAGTTTATTGTAATACACAAAGATGCAGCAGACTAAAATACACTAATAAAAGGTATTATATTCTTTCAATTCATCTTACTTATTATTAATCTGGCTCACCAAGAACTGTATGTACTTTGAAAACTGATGGCATAATTGGTCTATTAAATTACAACGTCCTATTTTAAAAATTTATGCTCACCAAAATCTGCTCTGTTGTAGAAATTGGGGCATTGGAATCCTGCCTCCTCAAAGACACTTGTCAGGTCATCAACAGGTCCACTATAAAGGCACTGTCCTTCTGCTACAACACAGATGTCATCAAACATCTGAAAGAGCTGTGAACTTGGCTGGTGGATGGAACAAACTACCGTCCTACCGCCTTCAGCTAGAGATTTCAGATGTGAGATTACTTGTAAAGCTGATGAACTGTCCAGTCCACTGAAAAATTGTCAGTTATTATATATCATTCAAATCATATCTTGCACTGGAAAGGCATGTTATCTGTACTGTCTGTGTTTTGTACAAGAATCCAGAATCAGTGCACATCTTTTCAGCATGACTTCCTGATCCTCAGATTGAAGAATGTCAGACATCTGTGAACACACTCGTGCATGATCTACGCTGGTCCATCACATAGTGGCTGGTGGGTACTCCAACCTCAGAAAGGAATTCCTTCAGGTTCATATTTCATTTCATTGGAACTTTACTGTGTTTTAAAACTTGAATACCAATATCAAAATGTCAGATTTTGACAGGCAAGTTATGGACATTGCTCTAAGGTCTTTGATTATTTAAATTTAAAATCAGACAATTGGCCAGTGTGCAAATATCTGTTATTAATTTATAATATTGGAAATTGTGTGTTATTTTTAGCAATACAAATTATCAGAAGTTCAAACTAAAGCAACTCATGTCACAACCTTCCCTTTATCTACGCAACAATCAATCACATTGAGTCACATTGCGTCATTATACTAATTAAACACGTAATTGGAACAGGCTAAAAGAAACAAATAAACTGGTTTAGAAACCAATGACTTAAGAAGTATTGAACTGACCTCGTAGGCTCATCAAAAAACATGACTGGTGGATTTGACAATAGCTCAAGGCCAATTGACAGTCTCTTCTTCTCTCCTCCAGATAATTTTGCGACAGGTACATCCATCACCTTCTCCAGCCCAAGAAGACTCAGTATTTTGTCAATCTGTCATAATGTTGAAGTTTTTAAAGAAAGTTGTAATTTGTGGTACATAAGATGATAATAACAGCGTATAAAGTTAAATTTGTCAACAGGAATTGAAATATTAAATGGAATACACCAATATAGCATTACAATATGTTATTTTAATATATAGATCTGAGCTCTTACTTTACTAGCATTAATTTTATTTGTATGTATAATGTGATGTTTCATAATCCAAGTTAAAGTGATAACAAATGTTACACGTACATTTCATGATCTCCATTTAGTAGTCAGCAGTCAGTTCTTTCTGTTATGTTACAGGTACAATTATTCACAGAAGATTCAGAAATTATTGTTGAGTGCATTTAATTCCCTTTTTGAGAAACTCCATGAAGTGTGATTTTTGTTTCATGTAAAATATGATTAATATTCAACCAATATGTACCAAAATTAAATTCACTATACATCTTTTAGTGTGAATTCCAAATACCAGGTATAATTTAAATTCAAGCAGTAGTTTTGGAGATGCCAACCAACAAACAGACAGACAGACAAGACCCTCCCATAATATGTTAAGTTTAAGTACTTTTTGCAAAGAACATGCATAAATCTGATAGTTGTACTTAAAAGTTTTCCAATATATAATTCTTAATGCAACCATCACAGAATATTTTGCTAGCATAATCTATGACCTTTAGAAGCATGGGCCTTAAATAACTTAACTGTTAATTAATTTTTATGTTAACATTTAAAGAAAGTTGCTTTCTTGTTTTAAAAATCTGTTTCCTTCACTGAACTTGTTCTCACAGGAACAAGATAACCTTGAAATCACTTCTCAGAGCTGGTTTGGCTAGAATTATTTTTATTTCCACACTGAGCATAGGCTGTGGCAGTACTCGCAAACTGGTGGAGAAATGCAGATTACGATGAGCATGATAAATGCAATATAAAACACAAGAACATGCAATTGAATTCAGTAGACTTAAAATTCATCAGAAGGAACCAAGGTTGCCAATAACCCCAACACAGCAATAATTTCAGTTGGACTAAATTCACTGTTGATGTATTCACTTAATTATTTTGCTTCATTGCGACCACCTACATGCCTCACCAGTGAAGCATGCCTGGAAATTTTAAAATCACAAATATATTGCTTACCATCTTATTCTTCATTTCTTTCCCTACATCAGAGTCTATCTTCAGATCAGCTGCAAACACCATTGTCTCTTTGGTTGTCAGTAATTTAAGTATGGCAAATTCTTGAGTGATGTAAGATGATTGTTTCCTGAATTTTTGGACATTGCGTTGTCTCCCATTTATCTTAATAGATCCAGTTACTCCATTTTTTCTGAAATTATGAAAAGAATTTATTGTGTTGGATTGCACTTAACTGAATATTGAAAATCAAATTGCCTGAAATAAAACAATGAACTGACAAAAATATTTACATGTTCTTCACTTGCGGAATAAAGAAATGTCTCAGAGAGGAAGACTACCTGTATATGAACTACATCATTGGGAGAGAACATTGTCACTGAATGGTAATACTCCTGCACCATACTTTGAAGGTTCCATTTTCAAACACAAGCCTAGAAACTGGCTATCTTGACTGAGGTTTTTCATGGTTTTCCTTCATCCCACCTGGCAAATACTGGACTAACAACTTAAATTAGGCCACCACCACTTCCTTCAATATCCTTTCCATTTCACTACTTATTAATCATCATATCATTTGATGCTATGTAGCCTGAGCTACCAGTGGCATAGAAGAGAACCACATGTAAATGACTATATCAATCACAAACAGAAAGCGAGAAAATCATACAGGACGCCTAAAGGATGAGATCACTTAGGAGACCTAGGTATAGATGGGAGGGTATTATTAAAGAGAATCTTAATGAAACAGAGTGTGAGAATATAAAATAAATTCATCTGGCACAGTGGTGGGCTGCTGTGATCATGATAATGAGTCTCAAAGTTCCATGTATGTCACTTCTTAACCAGTTGAGCCACTATCAGTTTCTTTAAGATTTACTATTTCATGAAGAAGGATACTTAGAATGCCTTCATATAACCAATGAGTCAATGTGGATTGCATGAAGTAACCAACTAAGTTACTATTTCACTGAGCATAGTCCCCTTATGAAGTTAACAGCTTGTCAAGAAATTTCCCACATTTTATGAAACCAAAAAATTCGTTACAATGTTCACTGATCCATATCATGGGCTAGATTAATCTAATCCACACCCCCATACCTTATTTACATAATATTCCGTTTCCCCCCCCCCTAGGTCTTCCGAGTGATCTCTTCTTTTCAGGATTTCAAACAAAAACGTTGTACGCATTCCTCATTGCTCCCATGCATGCTGCATGCCCTGTCCATCTCATCCTCTCTGATTTGATCATCCTAATAACATTTGGTAAAGAGCACAAACTATGAAGCACCTCATTATGCAATTTTCTCCTGCCTTCCATTACTTCATATCTCTTAAGCCCAAATATTCTCCTAAGCAAACTGTTCTCAGACACCCTCAATGTGGACTGCATGAAACTCATCATAGTAATGTACATACTGCACCTAATATGGACAGAAATTCTATGCTTAATTCTAATGTAACATATATCAGCAGTAGGGCCCTGTTTACGAGTGTTTTATAGGTTCAAGACTTCTCCTTGGAATACGTCTGTAACAACAAACAAGATAAGTACTGTCATTAAAAAAGAATTTGGCATGAAACATTATTGAATCTGTATTTAATTGTTTATGTTAATTGTTTTTTCAGACACAATACCCAAAAAATAAAGCTTACATCCATATATAAAACTTGGTATTACAATTATTCAATTTTATGCGAAGAATACGACTAACATTTAACTTTGGTGAATTTCACCATGTTTCCCTTATTCTTGTAGTCAGTCAAGATAGCAAATTAAACAACTAATTTCATCCAAAACACATGTGTGCCTTAATATTCCATTTTTGGTATACTAACAAGTCAGTTCACAAACCAATTGACATGACTAATTTTCACTGTATGTGCTTTCCATTGCCTTATTAAAAATGATGACTAGTTAAAAAATAATTATTAAATATTCAAGGTCATAGTGATATCTCTCATTATAGAGTGTTGGTTCACAAGCATGGGCCACTTAATGACCTACCACTGCCTATTATGTATCTTCTAAGGTCACCCTTGGGTTCATGTTCACAGAAATCAGTCAGAAATGAGTCTGTATTTGTCTCTGGCTTTTAAGGTTTATGTTTCACTACTACTGTCAACATCCTCCAGAGGTACTCACAAATAAACTTGTTACTAATTATTTCTCTAACAATAATTATAGGGAGAGAATATTTAATTTAAAAAATTATAATCAGTTAGTAATTAATACACAATTATGAATATACAATTATAGGATAAATGTAGTTGAAGCAGAATGTACGTTTAAAGAAAAATTCAACCTTCTTCTACTACATTTATCCTATAATTAGAGTGAGCCAACATGATAATGATTATAGTGAATAATACATTTTGTAAAAAAAACTTGTTGATTTAAATCATTGTTGAATACCAAACATTACAAGAGAACGTTATTGAGAATAGGCTGGAATGCAATGTCATGACCATAAACAGGTTAACATACACATATAGTATACATCAACTGAATCCACTTACAACACTCAAACATAATTCACTTCTCTGACTCATGCACCCATAAAACAGCAATGGATTTTTTTCCAGAACCAGTCCCCTGTCTGTCTCATGATGTGTCATATAAATAACAGCATCTAAATAAAATTTTTGTGCGGCATGTTGAAATATTACTGAAATATGACTGTTAACAAAGTTATACGCTAATAAAATAGAACATCACAATCACCTACACTAAATATCTGCAATTAAAATTAAAAATTAAATTATGCAGTCATGTAATATAATTTATGTCAACAGACAAACAAATCTTCAGAGAATCTGTAGATTATAACACAGCTTTGCCTTCAGGATGTAGGAAGTAACACCAGAATTCCATGTCTCTCATTTTTTCACTACATGGCTGATCATATCATTAAATACACAGAATACAAAGGGGAAAAAGTTATGTTTAACACAGACTATTTATTCTTTACAAAGAAAATAATACTTAGTTGTAAAGTACTAATCTTCAAAGTTACAGTAAAATGTTACAGGCAAAGTATAGTATTTCAGGCATTGTATGTGATTTGTAGGCATTCTATATCATGAAGATTTCCGTCTTTTGGGTTGTTGCGCTGTGTAGTATGGTAGATGTTTACCAGCGTTTCAGAGGTCATACTGCCTCGCCCTGATGACGGAGGCAGTATGATCTCTGAAACGTTGGTTAACATCGACCAGACTACACAGTGCAACAACCCAGAAGACGGAAATCTTCATACTCATCGCCCTGATGACGGAGGCAGTATGACCTCTGAAACGTTGGTTAACATCGACCAGACTACACAGTGCAACAACCCAGAAGACGGAAATCTTCAGACTCACCGCTGTGAGAACCTCAAGTCTTACATTCTATATCATGTCTGTCAATTCTGATCTACATATGGAATAATTTTTTTATTGTATTGTTATTGTAGTGTTTCTGCATTTCCCTAGGCATTGTATGTAAATCTCAGGCAATTTACGGAAAGTCAAAACAGATTTGCATAAAGTGTTCGTGGGATAAACCAGACCAGATCTGATCTAACCTAACCTAACCTAACCTAACATCAACCAAGCAGGGTATTAAAAAGAAAATGGGAGTAGGAATAAGCACAGCCTTGTTTCAACTAGTTAAGCCTCCATTCAACACAATGCCACAATCATATCTGGCAGTGAAGATGGCTGTCTTCAGGGTTGTTGAGCCATCTAGTCTGGTAGAAGTTTACCAATGTTTCAGATGGCACAACAACCCTGAAGACAGCCATCTTCAGACTCACTGCCATGAAAACCTGATTTCCTACATATATCTGGCATTTTATAGTAAGCCTACACAAACTTTGAAACATATTTTGCCTTATGTTTCTAGCATTTTACACAATATTAGACTTGGTACTTCACCTGTAACATACAAAATGCTGTATTTGTGGGCAGGCATAAATTCATTGACCACTGTTTGAGAAACACTATTTTACATTACAGGCCTATACTTACTTGAACCCTGCTAAGACATTTAATAAAGAAGTCTTCCCAGCTCCTGATGGTCCTAATATTGCTGTGAGGCGTCCAGAATAAAACTTCCCACAGATGTTATTCAATACTGGCTTCTGCTTCGAAGACTTTACTGAAATAAACATTCCCATACCTATCTTATACAAGTGTTATGTAAATGTGCCAAGATATGTTTACACTACTACTTTAGAGTAACACAAAGAAATAATAACTATTATGCATTTTTCACTTCCAAATTCTCTTTGGAACCAGGAAGAACTGCTAGGGCAATGGAAAGAATATGTAATTGTACATTTTTATAAGGAGGGTGAAAAAACTGACAGTAGTAATTACCTAGGAATATCACTTTTATCAGTTACATACTTCTATTAAATTAAATAAACTCCATATGCACAAAATTATCAGCATAACTGATAACTGATTAGATATTTTTCATTCCTCAGACACAGGAGAGAAATGGTAATATAATGAGGCAGCAGATTACATAAGTTATTTTCATATTTCAAGAGAGCCTACGATTAAGTTAGGAGACAAATATTATACATTATTTTCATTAAACATGGTATGCCAATGAAAGTAGTTTTACTTATAATTAAAATGTGTTGATGAGATATGAATAGCAAATCTGTATTTGTAAACATTTTTCTAAAGCATTTCCTATTCAAACCTGAAGATGGTGGCAGTATATTCCTCCAAATTTATCTATTTACAAGTATCTACTTACAAGTCCACATGGCATTATTACCTGAAAGACCAACATCAACATATCTTACCTGTTGTTTTGTATGGATATTAAACTTGGTCTCTTATGTTGAAAAAATAACACAAATTGGAGGTGTGTGAAAAGAGAATGCTGAGGAGAATATGTGGACTAAAGAACGATTAGGTGACAGGAAGCTGGAGAAAACTACATGATGACGATGACTACCTTCTGGTATGTTGCGCCACGTAGACTGGTAGAAACTGACAGACGTTTCAGAGGTACTTACAGCCTCCATTGTCAGGCATATCACTCTGAAATCTCACCTGCACCATATCAAATAAAAGTCGTAGGGTTTGATTAAATCTATATTTTATCACATGTAGCGGTTTGGTTTGTACGATACGTCGTTCTTGAGAGACCTGATAAATTTTGACATGCTTTCTAAAGCAGGTGTTGGGGATATACTGGACACATACGAACCGAAATCAATTCGGCAGATAACTTTTGGACGTTTGGTTTTGAAATTGTTCGGATTTCATTTTTGTCGAAATTCTTAACGATTTACAGAAATAAAAACAATATGTATTTAATTATTTCCTACAAACTTTGTTCGAAACGTTTTAAATTCATATGGGTATTTTATAAAATATCTGCGATATACAAAGTTTTAAAATGCATCCATATAAAGCGATCGTTAACATCAACCGATTTCAATAAAAAATTAATTTATCGGCAAATTTTAGTAAAATTCACGATATCAAATGTATTTAAAATATACACCCAACAGTTCACTAATTAGATAAGTGGACCCATCATGTGGCGATCTTGTTAAACTATGAATGGGATTTTAAAAATTCAGACGTCGAAGTGGTCTTCAATGGTACCTTCGTATAAATGTTATGAAAATAATGAATTACAGAAGAACCATAAGCAAATTACACATTTTCTACAGGATGTAGCATGAAGTGGGACCTTCAGATGACATTGCATGCACTAAATGGCTGTTGTTTCAAGGTACATGAGAACTACAATGAAAGGATAGCGTTTCAATGCAGATGAATACAAATCATATGTTGGTATCCTCAAAGGATATAATTTTCATGTTTGGTGACATTTCAGGTTCTCGCGGCAAATATTAAGAATACTGTCTGTCTTTTGGGATGCTGAGCCAAGCAGTTTGGTAGAAAATCACCAACATTTCAGAGAAGCGTACTGCCTGTATCATCAGGATGACGATAGACGTATATTTAGGGACTGAATTGTCGGTCATTTTCTACCAGACTATAGGGCAACATCCCAATAGTCTTCATTCCCATATTTAGTTACAATTCTTATCACACGTTTTTGTGTCACTGCATAGAGTGAAATTTGTTGAGACTACTTCGGAGAAGGCGGTGAACAGGGCACCTTTATCTCAGCCTAAATGAGATAGCGGTAGCTTGACGTCAGCAAAAAATTGTTCTCAATAACTGCAAAAATCTTCTAACACGGTTATAAATGACCTTACGACCAGTTTGACTTTCGAATTAGAGTGTATCTTAGGCTTCGTTTGAAGCCGATATGTTTAACTTCAGTCTTTAAGCCATAGACAGTCTGCCCGAAATTACATCGAATTGAATTCTGAGTAACTGGGGGGAAATTTCACGGTTATTCAACGACAGTGTGTCAACTACCGAAGTTACAAACAACTAGTTTGGTGGAATGTTAGCTACAGTCCACGACTGTAATCTTGAGACTTGCAAGGAATGCAGGAAGGTAGAGGCAGACGCTATCTTTCCTTCTTCACCCCACATCCTAACACCGCAAGTCTCGAGATTACAGTCGTGGACTGTATGTATGGCCTTGAGTTCCCTTCTCCACTCAACGAGCATCAACAGCTGACGGCCACAGCTGTCGTCCCACTGAACTATACGACATTCTGCGGGAAACTAATGGCCATGTCAACTGCGCAAAGCAGGATTTGAGGTGTTCACGGCGGTGGGTCTGAAGATGTCGGTCTTCTGACTTGCTGCGCCCTGTAGTCTGGTAGACGTTTACCAACGTTTCAGAAGTCCTTGATGCAATCATCATCAGGGTGATAAGTGACGTCGGAAAACTTCCACCAGACTACAGGGCGCAACAAGTCAGAAGACTAACATCTTGAAAATTGTGCAAGGCGAAAAGTGCATGTACGTGTTACATCACAAATCGTGTTAAATTTAACACCTGCAGATGGTGTTAGTACTTTCTGTGCAAACGACTTGGGATGAGTGCATACTTATTTGAACGTGGCATTCGACAGTAACATTTTTTGTGTGAGTCAGCAAGAATTTTTGTGCAGTCACAATTAACACGTAAGAATTTTTTCGTGAAGTTTTACAGACCGATACAAAAACCGCTGCAAAACGTTCCACCCACACAAGATCACGTTATGCGCGACATATATTATGAAACGACCTTGAATGCGATATTAAAATACAATAGGTCCGGAAGAGGAAAACTTTCTGATATTTTGATGGACATCTGACGAAGGATTGCACTTAGGATATTACATTTGAGTTTATATGGATTATACACCTGAAGATGGTTCATTTAGAACTGAAACATGTAGTGTAAAAGATGATGCTCTAATGTAAATCGAACATTTCGATAGAGAGCATCATTTTAATATATTTTTAAATATTTAAATGTTAATTGTAGTAATATTTTAATATTTAATAATAATATTTTATTGTGATTAGACTGATAAAATTGAACAAGTATATATTCAACACAATATGACGCATCATTATCATCTCTATTTATAGTTTAGATGCGTCATGTTTGTGTTTAAAATTCAAATATATATTTATTATTCAAGTCTATACACAAACTTTTAATTTCATATAAATAATATTAATAACTCAAATGTTAATTATATTGTTAATAATTTCACAGAATAATGAACAACTAACATAATATGCAACATAATTTGCAAAATAATAAGAAGATCAAAGGAACACCCACAACAGTAATCTACAATCTACAATCAATGAAAAGCTTGCATTAATAAATATAGAGTAGTTTTAAAGATAAAAAACCTGAAGATGATGCTATGACATTGAAACATGTAGTAGTATAAAGCGCAATATTGTAACATCGAGATAACGATGAATGGCGCAGAATATTAATATTAATTTTAAATTTTAACATCAACAATTTAAAAGTTTGTGTATAGACTTGAATAATAAATATATATTTGGATTATCATCTCATTTAAAACAGTTTTTTGTATATTTTTCGAGCGCAGCAGACAGAAGCTATTTCATTACCAGAGAAAGTACCATGATACCATGTGTTTGTAGGACGGATTGTAACCAGGTGATTACAAAAGGGTGGGGGAGAAGAGAATTAGTTTTGACCTCATTCCGGCAAGGTTTATATAGCTGGAATACAGTTGGCCCGGAAGAATTACAGTCGTTGTTCGCAGCAGGCGATGCTATTTATAACAGAGCTTTGCGAACTGTATTCTTAAAACAGCGTAAGGAATTGGTACAGAGGAGGAAAAGATCGTGAGTTTCTTTAAAAGACCACTTTGTAATTTGTCTAAAGTAAGGAAAACGGGTCTTCGACGAGTTTCTAATCGGGCTATCCTTGGAATTTGCTAAACTTGTTTCGGCGGTTATACTTGTTTCACATACGAAACGTTTTCTGTAACTTAAAATAGGTTTATTTTTGTTTAACTCCTTCCATGCTGAGTTTTTAGAAAATGAACTTGCGTGATATTAGTGTTGACTAACAAAAAATCTTAAACTATTGAGAAGCAATTCGAGAGGGTTCTTTCATTGTTCTCGTCAAACACCAAACTCAGACCAGAAAGGCCAAACATGGAGAGGGCTTAAAACAGTGGAACAAAGCGGCTGATTTGATTCTTAAAGTAAGGCAGTAGGTTATTCAGCGAAAATCAAAAGATTCCTTTGTCATTGGAACTTAATTCAGACAGAAATACGATACTCATGTTTCTTATCGACGTGCTGATATGAAGATGGTTCATGTATGCGTGTCACATCCTTCTAGTGCTGAGGTTAACAACGAATGATGCAGTGCTTAAATAAGCACTACGGATAATGTGATAAAATGTTTTCACAGGCGAGGATGATGATGCAGATTCATCATTGGATGCCACCGTTTCGAAGAAATACAGTGTCTCAATTTTAAGGGATAACAAATCCCAGAACATCACCGTCATTAGCGAGAAATTTACTTGACTTAAACGAAACATTTAATAATGCATTTTCTCTACAGAGAGTAAAAAATTATATAAGTAAATGTCTTTACACAAATTTCACTCCACTTTAGAGAACGGAAGTTTTATCCTTAAGCTTCCTAACCTAACCGACAGGTATTCAACGATTCAAGAAACTGTTTTTTCTTACGAAATGCAAGGGTTTATCTCTGTCATCACAAATTGCACATTTCCAACCAAAACTGTTTATACCGTCCTCATACGTCACATAGTGACAACAGTTCCTAATCAACGAAACATCCGACTGGAACATTTTATACACAAAGAGCCATGCCCCTTCATAGCTCATCTGTCAGCAACTTCCTAAGTTCTTTACTACATTCATTTGTTTATAGTTTATTTAACGACTCTGAATGAGAGGATGACAGTGAATAAGGAATTGGAAAGGATGGGGAAGGAAGCGATCGTAGCCTAATTTAGGGCACTATCCCGGAAGGTTTACTACATATAGACACTAAACATTGTATAATGAGGGCCCGACCTACATAATTTTGAACCTACAGACTACGTAACGTCACATTAACGTAACTTATTACATAATGAAGAACTAACCCTCATATTGCGTAAAACAGTGGTCCCCAACCTTCTTGTGCCTACGGGCACATTTGAAAGTTTTTGAGATCGTGGCGAGCACCAACCAATTAACAAAGCCAAACTTTCTTTTCTCTGGACAAATAAGATATCGACACCGAATAATACACAAAACAACACGACGTTTAATGATACAAGAAACCACACGATAAAAAATACGTAGTTTTATAAGTACAATTATTATTACTCAAGTGGGAAGTTAGTGTGATGTTTGACACTGAATTTCATCGGCCAGTTTTTCAAATTTGGGACTGTATGATGATGTTGCTGCTCGCAAACTATCGTCAAGATGGGCGTCAGTAAGTCGAGATCTGTGCTTTGATTTTATAAAGTTCATGGTTGAACGGCCTTCATTATTCAGCATAACCTCTTTTCGTATCAACGTGGACACCCCGTTGGGAGCCACTGGTGTAAAACTTTCGCTGAGTCCGTGAACCGAAACTAGTCAAGCCGGGCGTCTAACAACACGAATTTGACTATTTCAATATTTAAAGTATGTTTCAGCACAGATTCTAGTTTACATATAGATCACGTAACTTGTGAACTCCATTTAACTGGAGATGGCCGTCCTCCGAGTTGCAGTGCCATCATATTCACCCCCGCAAAAACTTCAAATCGTAAGCCATACAAATGGATCCACTCGAGTGTAGTTCTTAATTTTTTTTATGCTGTAATATTTTAATGTTTTAGCTTGTTCTGTTTTATTTCTATGTTTGCGTGCCACCAGAATATGGCCGATACACGGCCGAAATATGCAGTCGCGTAAGTTACAATATAATTAATATTTGCAGTCGTGTACACAGGCATGTTTCTCTCGTCATTAGAGTACAAAGGACGCTATAGTTCACGACTGCTTTTGAAGGTCAGTGTATACTTAATATGATACAACAAAGCTCACCTTTCTTGCCTGATGGATAATAACACAAGTTGTTAAATTCGATGTTGAGACGATCTGCACAGAACTCTATTTCTCTTTTGTCAACCTGATAATGGTCCGACATGTTGTGCTCGCCCACTTGCTGCATTACTTAATCACCAGCTTTCGTCTCCTGCCGCACAGTGACTTCGATTGGACAACGCGTGTCAATATAACTGCGACAGCTTCCTCTCCCTGCAGTTGCCGATTCCATAGTGACCTAACGCAGGCCCCATCAACACGTACAACGCCTGGTACTGCATGCGTGAATCCTATGATTCCCCTCGACCTAAATCCCACTTCGCACACGAGACGTCTTGTGTTCATTTTTTTTTTTGGGAATTTAACGATGCTACAGTATCTCACACTAAATAAGTCCAATTATAGAGTAATTAATGAAGGATGAACTAGAAAATATGTAGAAGCAAACAGGCGTGGGCTAATTTAAGGAACTGACCCTGCAGTCGCCTGAAGAAAACCACGAAAAACCTCAGTCAAGAAAGCCGGTCTCAGGGCAGGGGGTGAAACTTTAGAATTTCACCCGGGCCAGTACGCATTACCGGCACTTTTTTAAGAAACTAAAAAGTTGTCAGTGGAACCACGGTTCCGGAGAATTTGACGTAAATACGTCTATACGGAAAGGAAGTTTATATATTGGCTTTATTCTAAATATTTCCTTTATAC
Source organism: Zootermopsis nevadensis (assembly GCF_977971745.1). Taxonomy (NCBI): domain Eukaryota; kingdom Metazoa; phylum Arthropoda; class Insecta; order Blattodea; family Termopsidae; genus Zootermopsis; species Zootermopsis nevadensis. The sequence continues at coordinate 6,020,329 of NW_028259143.1, forward strand.
ATGCTTTACAATTGCGTAAAGTTTGATTAAGACATTGCTTATTTAACTTGAATTAGTTACGCTTAAGATGGGTCTGTGGTAGCTGAATGTAATGTAATGTAATGTTTTATAGGTAACAACAATGCCGAGTAAGCAGATGACGTTTCCTTGGTAACCAGGTTACACTTTTTCGTTTCCCTTTTTTGCCGAATGACCCTTCAATATAGACGTATTTACGTCAAAAAAATTGTGAAAATACGATAACATTTTCGAATATAACCTGAAGTAGTGTCACCATTTTTTTTAAACAAAAGAAAACGCCGTCAATGATATTCCCAGTTTAACAATACAGAAGGAAGTGTGAACTCTCATGAAACTAGGCTAACTTAATCAACTATTATTAACTACAGTCACGGTTATTATGAATGCTCTGCCCGTGGTGTGAAGTAAAGAGATGTGGTTTTTCAGAAGGGCAACTTTAGAAAATACAGAAAATTGTGACTATTTGCTCTTATTCATGCCCCACATTACGCATCCTTAGAATCAAAGGTCGTACAATAATTTTATAAACAGACTGCTAACAACTCGATTCTGGGTTGAAAACTCAAACAATTTTTTGCCTAACCGACAGACTTGTAATTCCCCTCACAGATGAGCTAGATATAATTTTTTTTAGGTCATCAATCCTAGGATTGGTTTGCAGCCCCATTACGGGGCTGTTACTAGCCTTCCGTGGTCAGTCTTTATCCATCAGACTGGAATAGAAAGGTCGCGGACAAACATCCGTGCCTTGAGTGGGACTCGAACCCACGGTCCCAGCGGCCTCAGATCGCGTGGCCACTGCGGCCGGCGAGCTAGATAATATTAAGCAAGAAAATAAGATCGAGCACGCAAGATATTGGTATGAACTGTAGAACCACGACTGTGGTCTTCTGGGTTTCGCAGTGTCTGGTACAAATCGACCGACGTTTCGGAGGTGCTTGCTGCCTCCATCAGGGTGATGATCCATTATCTTCGCCCTGATGATAAAGACGGCAGACACCTCTGAAACGATAACTTCCACACTCAGCGCTATAACCCATCTTCGTACTCGCAGTTGCGAGGACCTGAAATTTCACAGAAAAATAAGCTGTTTAAATATGAGAGACGTGTTATCTGAAAAGATAAGGACCGTCGTCCAAAGTTCTCATCGCCAGACGTTACTGTGTGGTTATTGTTGACCTTCGGACACGGAACCAGACTACTAAGAACTTATATTTAAAAAATCCTTATGATTCATAATTTCCAGTCACCTTACAACTACTCTTATGTGTCTGCAAACGCCGGGCAATGCGTGATCGAATCCTGTGATCTCGTTAGACCTGAAACTTCTAGACTTGCCCAGTGTTTGGTTATTTAACGGCGCTTACAGTATCTCAGGTCACACAGCGTGCAATGATGAGTGATTAATGAAGGATAAAATGGAAAATATATACAGGCCTAGTCTAAATGATGTTCCCGATTTGAAAGACATGTTACTCACGTTAAATGAAATTCATATGCACAAAATTGGTACCGATGAAAAGAGAAACTCTCCAAGTTTTGTTTCAGTACATCACTGATGTTCAATGTGAGCCCACCTGGTAACTCGGCACACATCCAGCCTGTAGTCGAGTTCCTCCCAGACACGTTGCAGCATATCATGATCGACTGCTGCAATGGCTGCTGTGATACGCGCTCGCAGATCAAGCAAGGTCTGTGGTAAGGGTGACACGAAGACTCTTATCTTTCACGAATCCCCACAGAAAAAAAATCACAGGGCGTCAGGTCCGGTGAACGTGGAGGCCAACGCAGAAGTTCATCATCATCATCATCAGGACCAGCACGGCCAATCCATCTGTTTGGTAGTCGGTCATTAAGCTCACTTCTGACTTCGTTGTGAAGGTGTGCGAAGTATACCAACATAAACTTGGAGAGTTTCTCTTTCCATCGGTACCAATTTTGTTCATCTGAATTTCATTAAACGTGAGTAACATGTGTTTCAAGTCGGGAACATCATTTAGACTAGCCCTGTATAGAAGGAAACAGTCGTGGGCTAATTTAAGGCACTACCCAAGCAGTTGCGTGAATGGACTGAAGAAAACTACGAAAAATCTCAGTCAAGAAACCCGGTCTCTGAACAGAGATTTAAATCCCGGACATCTTGAATATGAAGCAGTGCTACCAACTAGACCAGGAGCTTTGGTCGTTCACGTTATGTAATAGAAATGTCAACTGTTCAATCAGCAACTGTAAACGGTGTTTCATTAAAATAGTCTCCTCTATATCAGATGCTACTTTCTATGACACCGAATTTGGCTGAAATAAAATACTCTTAAGTGAATACTAATACCAGTCCTTACAAGGGACCACGAAATACCAGTGACAATGTATTTGTAAGAACCGAAACTAACTCCAAGGAGCAGAGTCATTTTAGAAAAGCTGGATGTAGCTCAGCTAGTCAAGAAATTACATGAGTTTTGTGGAATCCGAAAGTTCATAACCGTGTTCACAAGAAGACGCAAGTGGACCCTGTCCCGAGCCATTTAAATCCAGTTCACAACCTTACAGTCACTTTCCTTAAGACCCATTTTGATATTATCCTCCCATTCACGTCTAAGGCTGTGGTCACAGTGGCACTGATATCGGTCGTCAGACGTCGGCCGATTATCATCGGCCGACAGCTTGGTCATAGTGCCTCCGACTAGTTTGTCATTTGTCGGCAGAATGGACGTTCCAACACTTCTGTGTTTTGAGACGAGTTCTGTGTTATGATATTTGTTATTAAAAAGAAAGATATTCCATGTGAATGATATTTATGTATCTCGAGAAGAACGCGGCGAGTATCATACACTCTTTCCTCAATTGCTTGAACAAGCGGACAAATTTTACGAGTATATGAGAATGAAGAAGTGGCGATCTCAATCCACACCTTCCGAGCTACAACGCTATTATGATACTGACCACATCGCGGATCCCACAAACTTCTTCTTTCCTGCACAAAAACTTTTCAATTTTTCACAGTCCATCTTTATATCTCTCACATGAATCATACATCGGCCGAAAAAAACAAACTGATTTGAATTCGCCCGATCACCGTCCGACGTCTGCTATAATCGGCAGATGAGATCGGTTGCACTGAGACCACGCACGTGCCTTCCACCAGGTTTGAAAAGATCGCGCGAGTTCGGCCGACGTCGGGCGTCGGCCGAATCGACCGATATAGGTGCCACTGTGACTCTTATCGTCATATCTGCTGACTAAAATGTGTTTTACGACTACTCGCCTCTCCCACGCTGAAGCCTTGACTATACGAGGTGCGATCGGAAAGTTTCTAGACTGCGCCTATAAAAACCCGTACACTTATCTCAGGTATTAAATTCATCCATCACCCTCGAAGTAGTCCCCCTGGGAGTGAACACAACGATCCCAGCGCCGCTGCCAAGCCTGGAAGCATCCCTGGAAATCTTTCTTTGTCAGCCTGTCAAGCACCATCTGCGATTCTGCCTGAATCTCTTCTATCGTCTCAAATCTCCTTCCCTTTAGCTGAATTTTCATCTTTGGGAAGAGGAAGAAGTCACACGGCGAATAAGGAGGGTGCGGGATGACGGCCATGGTGTTTGAGGCCAAAAACTGCAAAACTTTGAAGGCGGTGTGCGCTGGCGCGTTGTCATGATGCGTCGCATGTGGAGTTCTTCCTTTAGAATCAGCTGACAGGTCCCATAGCCTATCCCAACAATGTCGCACAAGTCGTTGATGGTACGACGTCGATCTTCGTGAATGGCCTGCCGAATCTTCGTAACATTTTCGGGCGTTGTGCTCGAAGATGGTCGTCCAGAACGCTCGTCATCATCGACAGAGGTTCGGCCATTTTTAAAACGTGAATGCCACACAAAAGTTTGTGCACGACCCATTGCGGACTCCCCAAATGCTTGCTTTAGCATTTCATAGGTTTCCGTAGCCGTTTTGGCGAGTCTTTGGCAAAATTTGATGCACACGCCATTCCGAAATCGCAGGAGGGTCGGTGTAATGCACTACCAAAACGCCCGTAACTAAGAAACAAATGCTAATTCGATGATGCCGGCTGGCACACTGATTCACTATGAATGTAGGCCGCACCCCCTAGCGGCAGAAGCTCGTACTACATCCGGTTCGCCCGCTATTGACAGTCTTTAAACTTTCCGATCGCACCTCGTACAAACAACTGGCGATACCTAAGCTGTGCTGTGCTGAACCGGTAGTTAGAAGTCTACCGGGGATTAGACATTAGAATTTCGCGTGGACCGGCTCGAGGAGCATTTGTCCCGAACCCGAAATGTATCTTCAAATATCCTACCCGTACCCCACCTGAGCACGACTTCCTTTATTCCACTCACAATAAAGCCCGATCAAATTGCAGTCTGTACTGGCTATTCTATCATCAACACATATTTTGTTCTATTTTAATTCATAAATGCCAGCAGTCCTTGAATTGATTATTTAACGTCGCTCTAAGAACATCTGAGATTATTGTAGCGCTTGAGGAAAGGTACAATGATATCGGATTCCGAGTTTGTAAGATGTAATCTCGAGATATTTCTGGGACGCGGGCCGCCACGAAAATCAAGTCGGTAGGATTTGTTTCCAGAGCCCGACTGTGTCACGAGCGTAAGATGACCGCAACTAAGAATAACTTCTTTGCGAAAAAAAGAATGGCCCAATGTTCTACTTTACGTTTGATTGATACCATTTGAACCAGACCCCATCCCGTGCAGAAATTTAGTCTGAGGTTTGCTTTATTCAATAACTTATTTAAAATTTCCTTCGACTCTGACGGTAAAGGAAACTTCATTCACATCACGCATGCATAGTTTGAAGTTCAGAATGTAATGGTCAATTAAACTGAAGGCCGAATCACGGCATGGTTAATGGAAACCAATAATTACTCCAGTCAGTGGGTGAGGCAACTGCTTTGCCTGCAGGATTCCAGCCAGCCTCGCTGGGCCTAATTATGGTTCCTTTCAGTTCCGTGAATTGATTTTTTTTTCAAAGCTTCAGTATTATGCAAGGTAAGGCATAAATGGTAAATACCAAGAACTAAAAAAAGCCAGTCAATGCAAAATGCTAGAAACATGATAACTAGGGTTCGGATGTTCATGACATGTCATATTTTTATTGGGGATTCTATTTTGATTCTAAACTGAAATTAAACACTAACTGGGTTATTCTAATCACAATTATGCTGATTTTATTTTGCATATAAATGAATATTTAGGTCATTCTTATGTTTTTGGTCATATTTGTGGTTAAATGCGTATTTTGGTTATATTTTGGGTATAAAATTCTTACTTGTAACTATACATTTCTCAGGCATTTACAGTGAATCTTTCAGTTAGTTAAGATGCCAAAAGTGAAGTGTTCTGAAAGAGGTTTCGTTAAAAGATTTCGGTGAGGAATATTTTAGTTATGATGGAACAATTCTGTTCTGTTAACTCTGTAAAGTTAAAGTTACAGCTGGTAAGGGATTTAATGTGCAACAACAAAACATAAAAATGAATTGAGTAGACAAACCAGTCATCAAAGCGATAACACTGCAACAACTTCACCATCAAACAGGTCATCGGAATGTTCAAAGGACCTGTGTGAAATGATGGCGTCTGCCAACTGAACAATGAGCAGTTCGAATTTTTATTGGAGAAATACGTGACCCGGTTAATTCCAGACGAATCGACACTACGAAAAAACTATGTGCCTGCCTGTTATGTCGTTATTGGCACGATCTTTGCTGACCGCCCTGGTGACTTATTCCTTCTTGATACAGTAAACCGCTCCTCTGGCGCTGTAATTTTCGATAACGCCACGAAACGTTTGTGATGTCTCAAGTTACAAGGCCATTCTGTGCGACAATCTCAGAAGATTTTCAGTTGAGACCTTGAAAATGCACATCGTTATATATTGTAATGCTGCCAAGAAAGGAGAATGAAGAAATTTACGTAATATTTTTAATTTTGTTTATTTATGAATTTGAAATGCATGAAAGGCTCTTTCTTAAAATTCATCTAATTTTTATAGGAGCACGTATTCTCAACATCTGATGCTGATCCAAAACGAGGCATTTACAACTTAAAGCGGCAGAGTTTTTTGATTAAAATTGCTAGGAAATCATGTAATGTAATATATTTATTTATTATTTCAGTCTATACACAAACTTAGTTTTTAAAATGTTGTTGTTAAAATTAAAATTTAGCGCTTTTCATCGTTATTTCGATGTTACATTTCAGCGCTTATTATTTTACGACATGTTTCGATGCTATTGCATCATCCTCAGGTTTTTTATTGTTATTTTCATCTTTAAAACTAATATATATTTATTAATGCAACCTTTTATTAATTTATTTGTTTTGTAGATTTCTTTTTGTAGGTATTCCTTTTGATCTTCGTAGTATTTTGCATATTTTGGTCAGTTGTTCATTATTCAAGAGTTGTGATGTGTGGTGTGTCTGCGTCTGTGATCAGATGATGACTATCCATGACAACAACATTTTAAAAACTAAGTTTGTGTATAGACTGAAATAATAAATAAATATATACTGAATTTTAACACAAACATGACGCATCTAAACTATAAACTCAAAAAAAAAAGTAATGTAATATTTGTACATGCATATGTAAATAAATAACATGAATGAAATACAAAACGCTTTTTTTAAAATTTAGCGAATATTTTTTCATAACAAATTACGTCATATTTTGCCTTTTTTGGGGTCATATTTCGCTATTTTTGGGCATATTTCACGGTTTTTTAGGTTATGAACATCCGAACCCTAATGATCACTAATGCCAGTTTAAAATAATCGGCACTTCTATCGTACGAACATGCATTGCAATACGTTCATTTTATTACTATGCTGTAATATCACGCTCCACACTGAAAATTTATAACACAACACAAAACATTGATTTCCTTTATCCTTTCATGCAAATGCTATCTTACTGATGTATGGTCAACGTGTGTAACCTTTCTGGAAACCAGAACATGCCACATTTATTAGTGATATAAATTAATGCTACTACTGCTTGCAGAAATAAATTTATAAACATTTTTATTTCATTGTTCCTGTTTCGGATTTTTGTTTTAACTTTCTGCTATGATAATTCACAGGAGGATGAGATGGGATGGGCATGTAGCACACGTGAGTGAAGACGAAAAATGTGTACAAACTGAAAATAAGAGGCCATTTGGAAGACCTCCAGTTTCATGGGAGGATAATATAAAAATGGATCTTAAAAAAACAGGGTGGGAGAGTGTGGAAAATTTATCTGGCTCAAAGTGGGGGCCAGTGGCTGGCTCTTGTGAATATGGTAAGGACCCTCTCAGCTCTGTAAAAGATAGGAGGAGATTCACCAGCTCAAAATAATTACAAACGACTACTGAACCAGCTTAGCTGAAGACATACAAATTTAAATTCCTCAAGGTAGAAGTTGAGGAATCGTGTAAGCAACTGACATAAACAAACAACTGTAATAACAATTAAAAATTATTCATCTGATGCTAAAAGTGACGTAGGGTACACTGTATAAAATTTCCCCATGCATACTTGACAGCAACAATGTTTATTGCTGTTTATGGTTATAGTTCCTGCGTCGACAGCTCAGGTTGAACTTGTCAGAACCCTAGAGAGCCCCTAAAAGAGGCCAAAAGACGTACTTACAAAGTTGCAAGTTTCGAGTTCCGCACAAGGAACGTTCGTAGGGCTGAGTACACAACTTACGTCCCAGACAAGGAACGCTAGTAAGATAAAGGTTAAGATAATGAGTATTTTTACTGACAAGATGTCAAGTGACAAAGGAACAGAAAGAATTGCATGATAAGGATCTTCATAACTTCTTTATTTCTTCAGCCTTAGAATGTAATCATTCGTATTCTTCACCCCACAACGTTATAGTAATAATATACAAAAGGATTAGTTTTATGTGCTCAGCAAACAAGCCACAAACATATACAAGGCTTGTTCAAACGAAACCTGTTCAGTAACTGTTCTGACTGAAGGAGCACAGGCCATTAAAAATAGTCCTCATGGGCAATGAGAGAAAAAAAACTTCAATGCCAACACAAAGGTGTCTTTATTCATATCACGTATGTAAGGTATACTCAATTTGGAATGTGTTTTAATTTTGAAGAAATGTCTTAAAACATACTAGATAAGATTTTTACATTTTTTTTTGAGAATATGAACTTCTGAGGAAAATGTTATGCATGACAACTCATTAAATTAATTATGTGGGAAATTTTAACATTTTACTGCCAAAGTATACGACCCTACAATTTTTTTTCAAGGACTCTGCCGGCTGAAAAGTAAACAAATTACCAGACTCTCTCCCCGTGAAGTTAGGCACTGGCACACACCACGTAACTTGCGCCAGTAACTGCTAGTGATTTTATATTACCTCAGATTTTTCCTTTCAGATTAATAAAAAGTCATCTTCCTTTTCATGTATCTTTAAACCTTTTTAAAGTCTTGCAAGTTAAATCAAGTTGACTGCATAAGTCCTTTCTGCTGCTGAAGCCAGTACTGCTGAAGTCTGAGAAGCCAAAAACTCCAGTACTTCTTGCAATCCGTCAGTGACATAATGAAAGTGTTTGCTGGAGAGCCGTCATTATATGCCACCACAACTAGACCTCTCAGAACCTGAAACAGTGAATGTTATTCTTAAAATAAAAAAAATCCATTGCTTCTGAAGGATCAATTGTTTAAATACTAACTGGCCATACAGTTTACTACAGCATAACTACTTAGCAACATATTCTGCTAGTGACTAAGAATTCAGAACTCTGTAAGACGTCATACGGAGGAAATCATAATTTTTCAACATACTGATTATTGAACATAATTTAATGTTTGAAACGGTAAACATTCTGATTCTTAAACACTGCAAAACCATCAACAAAAACAGAACTTAATCAAATTTCAAAGAAAGTTCTGAGAGGACCAACTGGTTTGTCACATCAATCTGTCAGAGCCAAAACTTTAAAACAAATTGTTTTAAATAGGATTTGAGGTTTTCACAGCGGTGAGTATGAAGATTTCTGTCTTCTGGGTTGTTGCACTGTGTAGTCTGGTCGATGAATATTCATCGTCCTGATGACGGAGGCAGTATGACCTCTGAAAGGTTGGTTAACATCGACCAGACTACACAGCGCAACAACCCAGAAGACAGAAATCTTCATACTCATCGCCCTGATGACGGAAGCAGTATGACCTCTGAAACGTTGGTAAACATCGACCAGACTACACAGCGCAACAACCCAGAAGACGGAAATTTTCAAATTGTTTTAAACTCAGTATGGCACACCTACATTTTCAAATTGTTTTAAACTCAGTATGGCACACCTACCTAAGTTTTGACAAGCCATTATCATTTTGGTTTAATCCGATTAATTTCAATGGCACTTTCTTTGAGGACCTACGTAACATATTAATTACATCTTTTGATTTATCTGACAGGCTGATTAAATTGAGAAATTAAAAGGAAAAATTACAGTATGAATAAACAATGCAGAACATTTTACCAAGTGGTATGGGACATACTTTAAAAGTATAAAATGCCTAAACAAGTGAAAATATGCCTATTTAAAAGAACCACATGGCCATATAACATACAAAACTGAAACATGGACATGGACAAAGGCATATATTGGTAGATTATTGGCAGCAGAAATGCAATTTTTAAGAAGAATAGAAGGGAAAATGAAAAGAATAACAAATAAAATCATTAGAGAGAATCCAAAATTAAACACCTTGCAAGGCAAATTAACAAACAACAGAATGAATGAACACTGAATTTAAAAGGTTTTAAACATGCAAATGAAGGAAAAATGTCCAAAAAGAATGACCTATATCAAAGTTGGATAAACAGATTGGGAAAGAAATAAATTGGGGAGGAATTGTGGAAAGACAAAGATGGAGTGGCCTGGTTGTCAGACAACCCTTCTAAAGTAGAAACATCTTATGAATGAGAACAAAAATCAAAAACAATACCACATCTAAATCCCTGAGATTTTCATGTTATAACTCTTAATATAAGCTGGTACAGTAGGATAATACGCTTCTTCAACGTATGTTTACACTGTGTTCAATGATTAAAACTGTAGTCTCAGCTAGTAGAACAATGTTGTATAAATGTTACCTGAAAGTTGTATTTAACATCATAGTTCATAGCTCCAAGATAGGCACTTAGCTGAAGTGGGGCATCATAAGTTTTCTCAATCTCAGCTTTCTGTTTATCAGATTTCTTCCATTCAATTAGAACTGGCTTTCCTCTGTTAAAAAATTAGACAACAGACTGAAAATAAGTGCACAAAATCTACCTGTACATAATTCATGAGTGCTGTTCACTATCCATAATAAAGGGTCAAAAGCTGCATATTGAAAATGTCAAAGTAAGAAATGCACCCATCAGATGAACTAAACATATGATAAAATTAAATTGGGTATAGCAACCAGCATTCCACCAAAGTTTTTCATAATAACACAAAGTAAAGTAAAAATATATATAATAAAAATGATTATATTCTGCATTAGAACACTGCTCTTGACATCCACCATGCAAAATCTAATGCACTAACAGAATTTACTTAATATATTCCTGGATACATTACATCAGGAAAGGGATTTCAAAGGCAAAGTTTGTAACATTCTCTTACTTATTTCATGGTAATATCATGTCATTCACAAAACAAACACTAAAGATGAAACATTATCAGGCTCTTCTTATATATCTGAGAAGTAACAAGATTCAGAACTGGTCATATGGTTCTGAAGCCATCTTAGATGTTTGTAATATTAACAGTGTACTCTATCTGGTTGGTTGTGAAAGACTGCCACCAAGAAAAATCATTTCCTAACATTTTCCAAACATATTCACACAGTAATAACATAGCAGAATTTTCACTTTTGAATATGACAGGATAAAGAATAAAATTCTTGATAAATGGATGAGCGTATGTTTTGTAAATTAATAGAAAGCTGTAAAATAAAAATATAGAAAAGGAATCAAACAGGAACCACTTTCTCACAAAAGTATAGAAGTGATAATTTCCTTCTGATTATAAAAGAAGTGTATTTACAATTTTACATTTTCACAGTTTCAGAAACCCACAAGGTTACGAAACTTGAAATTAAAACAACAATCTTCTGAAAGTCAATAATAACTCATGAGTATGCACACAACATTTTATACCAATGGCGAAGATTGAAAAAGTGTGGTGATTTAAGTTCTATTTCTTGAGACTCAATCTACGCAGTTCAGAATGTGCTGTTAAAAAGCCAACAGAAAAATTAAATATTCCATACCATTTCTCATCAAATGAAACAACTTCTGCAGTTGACAGTACCATGAAATAAATAAAGAGGAAATAAATAAATTAGTTACAAAAACATTAAATATATTGGCACTAGATCCATCTATATACCAGAGGTAGTAAGTGGTTGGACAAACGAGATATGCATTTCAAGTAGTAATACTGTCCTGGACAATGTTAATTTTAGAAAACATAATTATAGCTGTTGATACCAATGTTGAAAAACAGGGAATTTCCTAATACTTACTTATACTTTGCCACACAATCAATGACACCCCTGTAGAGAAGACTTGAGTGAACAACATGACTCTCCAAAACTCTTACATCTGTTATATCTGTCATAACATTTTCCAGACTCTGCCAGCACCCTTCAACATGGTCCAGCTTTAGATCAACCTCTGGTATACCAGACAGATAGTCATGAATAACAGCATGAAACTGGCTTCCTCTGTCCAGCAGACCTGTGCAACACAAGGCATTTTTGAGATTTTCTACACTATTATTACAAATTAAGTTAAATATTTAAGGTCAAATTTTATCAAATGCAGTTGAACTGGAGACAAAAATGTCCCCTCCCCTCAACAAAATGAAGGTTAATTACTCAATTCTGCCAACAAACCTGGTTCATAAGAGTAACAGAATATAACAATATAAATCATAAAACCTGTTCATGGTGTAGTTGAATGCAGTCCTATTTAATAAAAAACAATCATAATGTTGGAGTTAGCATCTCAAAATAAACCATATGTGCCTTTAACTATTTTATTACATTTCTAGACAGATACAGTCTGTTCCATAATTCCAACATACCCCTGTGGTAGTTTACAAATCCTTCTTCACCAAGCAAATCAATCATTTTCTGACGCCACTTCTTTAGTGCTGCTCGAGAACTGTCAGACATTGTAGCATTTAAAATCTTTGTAACTGACGGATACAGAAGATAGTCCTTGTTATGAACTTGTTCTGTATTTGAAGATGTATTCAAAATGCTTTCAGTTGGTATCATCAATTCTGTATTTTTACATTCATTTATAAGGGGGAAGGTTGGTATGTTTCTAACAATGATCTCAGGAAGTTCTAATACAGTAGATTTTTTATCTGTTTCTTCTACATTTGTCACATGGCCGGTACATAAGTTTCCAGCACTGTTTGAAGAAGCTCCATTTTCATTATTTTCGAGGCTTAATAATGATGTATGATGATAATTGCTTGCCTGACTTTCAGATTTTACAAAGAAATTAACATTATGCCGTTTTTGTGATGTCTTCAGTGATTGGTCCCTAGGTGTGTCACTTTCATTACTTTTAACTTCAGAATCTGTGTTTGAATTTCTTTTCATTTGTACTACATGGCTTGCTGGAGGTGTCTGCCTGTACCACCATGCTTCTGATGAAGTTTGATTTTGAACACAGTCTAACTGCTGCTCTGAAGATGAGGAAATTTGAGGTCCCTCTCTTGCTTCTCTTCTACGTTTCTGTGGCCTTGTTTCTAACAGTTCACCAAACAATGATTTGTTCTCTTTATTTAGCTTCTTGATCACTTCACCAACATTTCCCTTTTTTGTTTGTAAATTAGCTCTCCTTAATAAAATGGTATACTTTGTATACATAACTCTAAACAACGTTGATCCAAACATTTTAAACATCCAAACCACAAAGTCTGTCAAACTAAAGTGAAAAAGTGTCATTTGAAATTAAATTACCAGACATGGTTAAGTATCCTTAACACAGTATCCCATGAGACGGAATGCACATACGATCAACACAGTTCACATCAAACACTTTCACTGGAAGTATTAAAATTCTATATCCCTTTCTAAGAGTTCGTCATTAATTACGATAGGGGTGATCACCTAGCTTCGTCTTCCTAGTTATTTAGCAAATAAGGTTATGAACGAAAAGGAAATAAAAAAACCGTTCTCTTAAAGTTCAATTCGGATTTGCATTCATATATTAATTTCATCGGAAGTATTTTAATACGTAAGTTCCTTTGTTTTAGATATAATTATACCTACAATCAAAACACAAAACTTAAACCGCGATTGCCATTGCCACCATAATACGTGCAAAAGCCCAACAAAATCCCTACAATCTTAAATATTCCCTCTGCAGATTGAGTAGGCTCATTGTATAGGGACATGGAGGTAACATTTTTCGGCACTGTAGGAGAGTGTGACCAGTGCCAAGCATGGCCTACTCTACCATTGTTAAGAGTAGCTGTTTTCAATTCGATCCATTTATGAAAGTCATCATTACAATAACGGAGATTAGTTCAGGGTCTATCCGAATCAGTTGTGCCACAACATACAATTATTAGAATCATATCTGACAATGATAAAGTGCTGGGTTCAGTATAAACATTCTAGTGACTCCACATTATAAATGTAAAGTAAAGTAAAGTTTATCCCACTTTATGCCATGTAGGCGTTTGGGGTGAGGAAAAAAATACTAAATAAAAGCACATTTCTTAATAAATTTACAAAACATTTAAAATACTTATGGCCCATTTGTATTTTATCAACAATGGCCCCAAAAATTTGAGATTATATTCATATTTCTTGCATAAATACAAATTTTTTACAAGTTCAGCCCATGCTCGATTAATTATCTTGGTGTGATTTATTTGAGGCTGTATTTTGTCTCCATCAAAAACAGCCTTACTACATTTGTGAGGTATGTGCCATATGGCAATGCACTGAATACTACTGTTTTTCAACTACTCACCTGTAAATGCTATCTGTATGCCATATGGTAAAGAACTGTGCAATGACTTATTTTTGAATCCCTTGCCCATTAAAATTAAATATTATATCACCCTGTTATGTGATCAGTTTCAGCGTAAGGTACAGGAAGTACCTGCTATTATCCCCTCACTGGTTGTCAGGTAATGTATAATGACAGCACAGTCTCTCACAAAATGAGGGAGTAGGATAGGATACTGCCATAACGTGTTGTCAAGCTCACCTTCACCATTGTGTACAATATTTCATTACAGTCAGTCTCTAAAATTAGCTACTAGTCAATTTTCATTATTTTCCTCAACATTCAAGCCATTTATATAACAAAAAGAAAATTACATTTTGTTGAAAGAAATGCAGCTTCTTAATAGTTTCCAGTAGCATAACTAGAATATGGTCATCAGATTCTGCATTTACCACCTACCAAATAAACTCATCATCTCATCACCAGAAAATTATATTTACTAGATGCAAGAAACAACAGACATGATGGAAATCAGTTTCTGCATTCAAAATTTCTAACAGTACTATGTTACATAACCACACCCCTTCCCTTTCCCAGTCTCATTCACTGACCATCAGCAAACTAAAGGAACATGAATGAAATACTATTTCAGCATTTTTAATATTCCTTCTGGCTTACATTCATAAGGAACTGACAAGACCTTGACTATGTGACAATGTCATGACCACATGACTGTAATTTTACAATTTTTCTGTAAAAATAACCTTCACAAGGTTGAAAATGATAAATAAATCACAGGTACAAAGAATATTGGACTACTGTAAACAGTAGTAAACACATTTGCAGCATCATAATTGCTATAAAATGGCTCTAAATAAAGGCCTACTTAACCATATACTAGGATGATGCAATTCCAGATGGAACATGCCTAACAATGTGACAGATGGATGATAAATGTTAAAATATCAATTCAGCCCCCTTATAAATGCACCTTTCAAATAGACTAACTTGTGAACAAACATATTTTCAATTGGCCTACCAATATTTCCACTAACTGTATCTTTCTGAATTCAGTTAAAATACAAAAATTACGAAGAAACAAAAGTGTGTTATCACAGTGAACTACATATCATGGGATATATTAATACATTTTCTTCCAGGATATGTTACAATATAATGAGGTACAAACAAGGTATATATTACAAGGCAAATAACATGACCAGTAATGTTTATACTGTTTGCAACATGAAAATTTCCTTTGGTGCACCAGAGAATGCTTTAATTTGTGAAAAACTTAAAGAATTTCTGTAGTTCTACCATTATTTCCATTTCACAGTTTCCCATAATTTTTAGAGCAGCCATCACTTCTGATTGATACAGGAGTTTCTTCGCAACAATATAACAAGATTCATTCTCTGACGAAGCATAAACAATACCACCTGAAAGAAAGAAAAATAGTATGGTTTATACACCCTCTTACCTTGTAAAAATGTTATGCATACACGTATAATGACAATCATAGTCAGAACAACCTTCATGAAAAAGGAATAGCACTCTTGACTGTAATTTATTCTCCTAAAACATTAATATCTTTTAACAAAAGATATTGAGAATTCATACTTAAAATCTAAAACAGAAATTTGGTTTCAGCATTTTATATATACTGTGGGTAAAGAAACAACAAAACCTCTCAATTGAAAAAGTTAAAATTCTACAGCTGGAACAAATAATGTATATTGTTGTCATACTGTAGGTCTACTACTACATATAATTACTGATTCAGCATCAACTTAAGGCTAGAAAACAATGTTTAAAAACAACAATGCTTCTTTTTTTGCGGGGCAATCCACAGAAAGTTACAGAGGGGGAGTCAACAGCTGGGCAGAAACTGAGTGAAAACTGGGACTTTCAAAATCAGAGAACTGTAATGATAAAATTATGAGTGTAACTTCCCCTTCCAGCATATCAGAAACAATGTAGGAGCTGACAGGTACAATGGGAAACACTATCTTCAAAATTTTAACAATGAATTTTGAAAATGTCATCACAAATTACATGGTTATAAAATTACAACTTTTTAAAGTATTATTAATTTTATGAAAACTGTAAATCCAAAACCATTCTTCAATTTTGCTGCATGTATTCTGAGCTATAATAATAATAATGCTTCTTTGTACAATACCTTGTATCTATTTCTATTAATTAACAACAAATGTGAGTCAACTTACAAGATTCTATTCTTTTCAACAGAGATAATACTGTTCCTACATCATCTTTAAACTTTACATATCTGGATTTGATCAATTTTGTCAATCCATCTCTCTCTCTTCTGTTTGCAACCTTAATTATTTCCAGGAGGCTCTTCCCAAACAGATCTATCATCTTTGTTTCTTCACTGTAGATGTTGTTTTTCCCATGGTCAAAAGGGCTATTAATGCTACAGTTTTCATGATAGTAGTGGTAATGTTTTATTTCAATGCTGTGAACATCATATGTATAAAGCAGCTTCTTCCACAGAAAGTCCATTGCTTGTGGAACTGTTAACAATGTAAGGAGTATATTTGGTTCCACTAGTTTCATGAGACTAGAATATGGATTCATCTTCAAGGATGTTGACTTTTTATTCATTTCAGTGGAATATGCAGGAATAAATTTTGCTGCTTCTTTTCGTACAACATGATCTTCATCTTGAAGCAAGGTAAGCACAACATCCAAAAGGATTTCAATAATCTCTTTACACACTTCTTCTGTAGAGAATTCTCTGGAACTTTGTGCAAAAATTTCCCGAAGTGATGGAACTAAAAGATTCATGGCCCTTGCAGCACTAAACCTAAAATCTTCTTCAAACTTCATTACATCACTTCTGTCTTTGATACAGAGTGCAAATTTCAGTACAAATTCTAAAGTTTCAGTTGATAATCCAATGCAATTTCCATGGCCAAAGTACTGTGAAAGAAGCCCAGCAACCACTGGAAGGGCTATCTTACTATATTCAGATTTGTTTCTGCTGTCACTCAAAGACCACATATAGATCTTATGCAACTCTTCGAAAGTTATAACAACATGAACCTTCGTATCTTGTATTAACACAAGCATTACATCAAGCAATGGAAATAAAGCATGACAGTCCTTGGCAACTTCTAAGCAAACTTTCAAAATAGCAATAAATAATGAAGCTTTTGTAGCAACACTGATTTTTTCATCATGAAGAAGCCTCCATTTTAGACTCATAAAAGATGATGTTACAATATCTGGGCACTGACTGAACAGCATATATGAATTGTACCATGTGGAAACAAGATGATATGGGCAACATTTCCTCACAACCACTTCTATGACTTTGGCAGCCCAAAGAGAGAGCCCAGGTTTTAATGAATTCTTAATGTTATCATTCTGCAATGTCTTGTGTACATCTAACATCCTTTCATATGCTTCATTAGCTGAAATGTATGCTGTCCCTACAGTATTAATTTTATCTTCAATTAACTCAAGAAGTAAGAACCTGTTGAAAAATGAGCAGGAATCCAAGTTCATGTAATTTTTGAGAGCATCTTTCAATTTTTTAATCACTTCAAGCATCTTGGACTCAAATTCCGATGTATTTTGACTGTCGTGATTTAACTTCTCCAGAAGATATTTTAGTGTCAATAAAATTCCATTAAGAACATTTTCTCCAACAACAAAATAACTGGAATGTGTTCCATCACAATCTTTGTGAACCTGTAATTTATCTGCAATAGCCACAATGGTTTGACAGGTGCTGGAAAATGGCACAAACCTTTCATATGCTTTTGCTGCCAATTTGCGAACATGATAAATAGGACTGGAAATCAGTTGCAGAAAACAAACACGATACTGGGCAATCATTTCAACCAATGGCACACTGATAAATATTTCAATGCCTACAGTAACTTTTGCTAGCAGAGACAGCATAGGAATTAGATCTGCATGTTGTTTCAAAGTTTGAGATGGACAGCAATTTGCAGCTTGCTGTAGGGAGACTAACATAAAGTCAGTCAGTTCCGGAAAGTGGCTAAAAAACTCTTCAACACTGACACCACTTCCTAAGGTCAGTTCCTCATCCTGAATTTTCTTCTGTCCTACAAGTTTTGGAATAAGTGCACCAGATAACTGTAATGCTGCATTTCTGTAAACAGAAGAAAGAAAACAAATTACTGCAGTAGTAATTATATGATAATCAATATTAAACATTTATTCCCACTCCCAGTTCAGGGTCTTGGACTGGACAAGCTCTCAGTTTTCTACGAGCACTGTCCTCTCAAATGACATAGATCACGAAGTAAAGTAATAAATGTGCTTACAAAATGTTATCCAGGGATACAGATTATCCCGATCTAATGGACCCAACAGATTAAGTCTTATACATTTATCTGATGGCAGAAGCAGAAACTGCTTCCAAAAGGTTTTGTTAACAAAAAACTGTACAAAGGAAAATGCCCAAAAATATGTCAGTTTAATAACACACCTTCACCAAAAAAGTATGGGGTGAACTTTAACAACATTGGGTACCCAGTAATTCAACTTCACTTCCTGGAAGAACAACAGCTCTAATTACAGAACAGATTTATCCTGCACCAAATGAGTTAATTCATCATACTTAAAAGAATGATCAACAACCATTCTTTATCAATTCTGAAGGACTCTGACGGGGGTGTTATACAATCTGCAATGTTGGGTTTTCTTTTTCCGTGTCCATCATCTAATGTTTTAATAACATGTAACATTTTGAGAACTGGGTCTGTCCTCAAAATGTTGTGTATTTTTATAACATCAAATGATGAACAAGGTCCAAAAACTCTATGATCCAAACCATTCTTTAATTAATACAAGAGATATTTCTAGGTCAGGCAAATTTTATACTACTTCATGTGCATTCCAGCACATGAAGTGGTATAAAATAAGGTTACATTACCTGACTGTCCACACCGAGGACGAGAAGTTGCTGAAGCATATTATTGTTACTGAACTCATATACTGAGCCATGTCTTGTCTCAATGATGAATCTTGTACCAGTATTCTCAAGAAGTGCAGTGCCTGTGCTTGTGGGAGGTCTACTAACACTGATTCTGGTTCAGAACTAATCCTACTGCCCAAGGGAGCTCTGGCTATTTCCAGAAGTTGCGATACACACATGTGAAGAAGTGGCTGAAATGAAAATATCATGTTATTATCAGTCAAGTCAGAGTGACACAAAACTGAGACTTAGTGTCTTGTTATAAATATAATGTTTACACAGATCCTTTTAATAATCCCAAGATATTTTTATTTTAATATAAATGTAAATATTAACCTGTTTATTTATTAATCATTTGACTGTAGAATTTATCAACTTGCCAATGTACAGAAGCCTAATTCAAGAAGTTGCTGAGGGATAGAAAAATTGTATAACCAATGATATCCATTCATAAGAATATGCAGACTGCCTGGAGAAACCCCATCAGAAAACAGAAGCCAGAGAACTGAACAACAGTGACAAAACATTAACACATTTGCATAAATACCTTACCTTGCCAGTCTGCATATCACTTGCCACAATTTTATGAATAAGAATTGACAATCCAGCAGAACGTCTGGTGACTGATGCTTTAAGGCCCCCACATGCCACAGAGCCCAAAAATTCAGCCAGTATTTGTCCCAACATCAACTGCACATCTTTATCACAAGTTGGATTACAATCTGCAGTCTGAGATGTGACAGTCTTCACAAATGTGGACAAGGCAACTCCAGCAGACTCTATGGCTCCTTTATGCCGGCACCGAGTGAGAACCTGAGTAATTAGTCTTCCACAGCGCTTTACTGTTGCTATACTGCAATTTGCACTACAGACTAGGCCACTTGCTAGAGTACAGCAAGCCTAAAATGAAACAACACCATATGCAAATTAATGTTTTCCATTTTAAAGTGCACATATACTAGTTACCTAAGAGCAAATATGATGTAAGGAAACATTGAATTAAAAGGAACAATCTGCATTTCAGCCATTAGGTGTTACAAAACTTTCAATTTCATATTTCTGGATAGCCCACATCAAAACAATCATCTTGGTAAACAGCATCATAGACACAAAGATTAATTTTTCGTCTTCCTGTACGAGAATTTTAAAAATTATATTTTTTAAGATTCACTGTATTACGATTTGAGAACAAATGTGATGTGAAAGTTATGAACACAAATCTTACTTTCAAATTCAGCCAGATACAACTGAAAACCAATTGGTGAGCTGGAGATAGCTGCATTCCTTCTTCATCTACTGATGCCAAATCTGACAGCGACTCCTGTATACTGCTTTGTATAGCCTCATCCATCTCAGCAAATGAAGGTGCAACACCTGCATTAATATTCGTATGTCAAACAATAACAATAATGTATGTCATGAAGAATTACAGCCTCTTTATATGAGTTCTTTGTGAAAACTGAAAGAATAACAGGGAAATCTTGTCTGTTTGTTCATCAGATTTTAATGAAATTTAATATTTGCTGCAGTAAGCAATCTTCTCAAAGTAGCTCATCATATACTGCACATTGTATATAACATCAAATAATATATACCTGAAGATAACCGTCTTCTGGGTTATTGCGCTGTGTAGTCTGGTCGATGTTAACCAACGTTTCAGAGGTCATACTGCCTCCGTCATCAGGGCCCTGATGACGGAGGCAGTATGACCTCTGAAACGTTGGTTAACATCGACCAGACTACACAGTGCAATAACCCAGAAGACGGATATCTTCATACTCACCGCTGTGAGAACCTCAAGTCTTACATAATATATACCTCCTTAACATACACAACTTTCATTTGAAACAGCTTTTAATAAAATACGTGGAAAATAAGTTGTGACTCTATATAGTGTCAATAGTTATGTGAGAACAAATTTCTATCTGCTCATAATGGGAATGCTGTTGCTCTTTGTTTCCATTTCTTCCTACTGTTGAAGAACACACATAATTACATATTTAATCAGTAACAGATGTTGATAATTTAAGTTTAAAATAAATATAATAAAAGTTAGTGTGATTCAGTACATATATGATATGCATTCAGCATTTAAATATTGTCTTACAATTAATTTGAAACAAATTCTTGTTTAAATTACATAACAAAGAACTGAAATAAAGAAGGTTGTAATGAGAGACATGTAGAATACATGGTGACGTAATAAACAAATGGAAAAATCTCAAAAAACAGATCTTATGAGAGAAGAAGAATTGTAGAAGGAATGGTTACCTGCAGTACTGGCTGATTTTGCTGCCAGGAAGTCTAGAAAGAAGGAGACTGTTTGTTCCAACAAAGTGACTGTTCTGTTCACTTCCTCTACAGACATGCATCCACATTCTGGTCCATCTGACTGTGTAGCAAGGTGAATTAAAGCAGTGATGGTACCATGAAGTGGAGAACCAGAGGAGGCTGCCTGAAAGATGTCTCCTTTCAGTGAAGTAAGTTGTGCATCTGCCTGTGTTAGAAGAAAAACTGACAACGGTGCCGATCCATAAGTCTGTATGACATTTTCAGAACTCAATACTGCTTGGGTATTCTTGGAAGGATCTTCATACCTACAGGTGCCACTGTTAGTTTCAAACTTTTGAACATTTTTTCCTTCTGGAGATTCACTTAAACCCCAGTCTTCATAAGGGAATAACACCCAATCATCTGGTTTCACATTTTGTTCTTTGTATGTGTAAAATCCTTTGGAAATAGAATGGCACTCAAATCTAAATTGAGGAACATCAACTTCTAAGCTTTCCTGATGAGAGACAATCCTAATATCATGCTGTCTACCACCTGATCCTGCATGCAAGAGAGGAAAATCTGTATCATTAATTACAGATGATTTAAAACAGTGTGGCTGTTGGAATTTTGGGGTTTGATATCCAGGCAAAGATGATGCAGAACTGTGTGCATTCCAAACAGACAAATTTTTAAAGTCTCTTAACTTATTCATTGATGGATTGTTATGTTTTTCATCTTTTGTACCATGCTTTACAGGCAAGCCCTCAAATTTATGTAAATTTAAAGACAATGCCACTTCAACCTGTTTATTCTTATAGGGATTTCCTGAAAATCTTGTTCTTCCAGTCAACATGAATAATCTCGCGGAAATCTGATAATCTGCTTCTTCTTCTTCTTTTGCTGTTTGCCTATTCCAGCTATCTTGCTCAACCTGTCCCTCAAGTATATTTTGTGTGAGATCACTGGACTGGTGGCTGGTCACTTCTGATGCAGATGAGCGC
Source organism: Zootermopsis nevadensis (assembly GCF_977971745.1). Taxonomy (NCBI): domain Eukaryota; kingdom Metazoa; phylum Arthropoda; class Insecta; order Blattodea; family Termopsidae; genus Zootermopsis; species Zootermopsis nevadensis. The sequence goes on from NW_028259143.1 coordinate 6,042,619, forward strand.
CGAACTTTGTCAAGGACCTCTAAAGGAAAATTATTTCTCCTGCTAATAGATGAGTCAGGCTGTGATTTATCAATACCAGAAGTGGTAGACTTATCAACTAATCCATCTCTTGACACTACTGCCATATTTTTGTCAGATACCTCAACACCACAAACATCTTTCAATAGTATACAATGCACTTTCTTTTTTATTTCTACTTTACTATGGACAGATCTATTAGGCTTGTTATAAAGACCAGCCAACAATTTTTGTTGATTATACAGCATTAAGCTGCTACTACGGCTTCTATTTCTGGTCAAACTTTTGTTATATTTATTGTTCACCATACTAAAAACCAATTCATCAGATTTCTTTGGTGGCATTTTATATGTCCACTTACAAAGAACTTTCATAAGCAAAGCCCCACTTTCTCTTTCATAAAATACTGGGCTGTTACAAAGCCTCAATGCATAATCTAGCAGAAGTTTATTCTCTTCAGTATTTGATTCATTGAAACTGAAATATGTCATTAGAATTAAGGCTGCAGTTTCCCTGATGTCAGCAGTGGGGTCCACAACACAACTCAATAAGGTTTTATGACTTCTTTCAGAATTAAAATGCCATTTTCCAAGTTGCAGGGCATACTTCATCACTGCCTCAGCTTCTAATGCCACCCCTTTCCTTTTCAGTACACAGCTTCCCTTTGTCCTTTGTGCTGGTTCACTAAAATAAGATAACACCAGCATATAAAGCTGCAGAGAAAGAATTTTCCTCTGGTAATTAGTTCCTGGTTCAAGATTAGATATGAGGAAATTATGCAGCCAATTCAAGAATTGTATGTTTTGTGAAATTTGAGTTCCGTCAATGTCTTTACTTTCTTCTGAATTTAGAAACACATATTTCTTATCCTTAGCACGCTGCTTGGGTTTTTGTGTTCTCTCTTCCACTTTTAATTCACGAAGACTAGAGTCACATATTCGTGCAAGAAACAAAGTAAATGAATTCAAAATTGCCTGTCGTAGAGAAGCACTGTCAATGTTTGCATTTTCCAGCAAGAATGTCTTTAACAACTCAAACTCTTTGAGTGAAGGTATAATACAAGTTTTAGAAGATATGCAGACCACTGCAAATGCCTCAGCTCTGACTGTCTCACTGGAATTTTGAGTGGCAGAATTCATAAAATTCAGAAGGTCCAAAAATTTAAAAGAACTGATTGAAAAATTTTCATCCCAGGTGTTAAAAAACAAGCCACTTTTTTGTCCAAGTTTCAATAAACTAATGACAGAAAAAATGATATTTTCCAAACCAGATGATTGTAAGATGTCAACTAATTGATCCAATAGTAAGTTCAGAAGCAGAGGAAATCTCTTCAATGTGCTTGGTAACCAGTAGTTGAACACATTCTGCTTTTTAATGCTGTAAAGAAATACATGATAGTAATATCACATAATGTAAACAATTTCAATCGATCACATATTAGGCCTATTGCCAACCTTATGCCCATTGCTGGATTAGTAATATAATGGACACTAAAATTAAAATATGATGCTAATAAAATGGTAATTCTTGTTAGTTGCTCATTTTTGTGACATAATTTATCTTAATGTATAATCCTTTATCCTCCCAAAGGTCTCACCACCTTATGGAAGGCAAATAAATTTTGCCGCTTAAGGCTTCTGCGCTCAAATGACCCTTAGGGCTACGCTGGCGGGAGCTTCGGCTCCTGGTAGGGTCACCCAAACCGGAGAGGTCTAAGGTGATGCACCAGACTAAGAGTGACACCCTTGTCTTCCAGGTTGGGGATTGGGCATGGGGCTAACAACCCCACCCCCAAAAACAATTATTATGAAACCCTAGGGAGGCCAAAGCCCACCCATGGCTGTAGCACCAAGGAAGAATAAGTATAATCCCTTATATACTAAAAGAGTCAGACCCTTGTGTACTGGGCCTGACTCATAGAACCAGTAAGAGACCAAAGTCTGACTTTATTCAGGTTGTCCTGGTTATTTAAACATTGTTTCAAGGACATGCATAACTCAAAACTCACCTTTCTAAAATGCCAGACTGACTTAAATTTTCATTGTATACCAAACTCAAATTACTGTTTGGATGCATGAGACCACATAATTGAGCAAACACTGGTTCATCCACTTAAGACTCAACAAGAAAGCAGGATTCTTAAAATGAAACATGATCCAAGAAGAAAAGGAGAAACAGGAAGACTTCAGAGTTGACAGATCAATTTTCATTTTTACTTAATCATAAACCAGATCTTGGCCTGAAATAACAATTCCAGAAAATGAAATACCTTAAAAAGAATTTAATTACAATGGCAGAATACAAATGAAAAAATTAAGTAAGGTCCAATAGGATCCTGGTGGAAGACAATGATGAAGCCTAACTGGACTTTCTTTTCGCATATTACTTTATTAATTCGATAAAGTTCTGTGGAAGGACATAAAGATAAAACGTATCTTCCTGAATAAAGATTCAGATCTTGACTCACAAATTTAGAGTTGTAACATGCATGTTTATAAAGGTTTTCAATTTGCAGCCACCCACCTAATGACATCTCTGTCAGTCAGTATTTCAGTAATTAAAGTCATGAAGACAATAATCCATTCATCTGAATTCATGTTATTGAGACAGCACTTATAAACATCACTGCCAGCTGATACCAAGTGGCTCTGAGACAGGCTCGAAACAAGACCTGGAGCAAGATCGGGAAAATCTGAAAATGCCTATAATGAAATGAGAAATGGTTTAACAAAGAGAATTTAAGAACATATTAAAAACACATTTTCTTTGCTAAATGACTTTTCTAAACCTTCAATTTGCCCTAAGAAAGAGAATGCATGGAGCTATACAACCACTCCCTTATACATCTTCAAAGTGTACTGTTTAATTAAGCACATGAGCAGCTTTACATTCACGAACCAAATAACTTCATATTGCAGCTGCCAGTTATTCAGATGGTTAAGAAATTCCCTGCTATTATGGAAGGCAAAAACACACAAAACCCCAACACTGAATCCTATCTTGAACACACTTGAAATCAGATCTATTCCTTCACATCTAATGTCTCACCGATGTACAGATCAACCAAATTACCTCACTTCCAAACATCTTACATGTCTCATGTATCTCATTCTTTATTCTAAATCAGAATATTTATATTGGTTTGCTGATGTTCTATATTTTAATATTACCATAACTGAAAGAATTCCTAGCAAGCACAGAATCCTAAAATAATCATTTCACAATGGCAGGAACATTAAAGGAATCCAAAGTGTAAGCCAGTTACGGAGTTAATAAGAACGCACAAAATATACCCTTTGTAGGAGTGGGAATGACATGTCTATACTGCATGATTCAACAGCAGAACTTCACAATCTGTAGAGACATTAGGATAAATAGATAGACCAATGAATATACTTAACAGGTACTCCCACAATGCATCTGAATATTATGTTCTATTTTACTTTCATTTCTTAATCACTTCCTGCAATTAACGCAGTAGAATGCCTTGAAACTAAATATTCACTGCCATTTTTAAAATACTTATATTAGTTTAAGAAAGGATGTAGCAAATTTAAGTGACCTGGTAAAAAGACAAACATTGTCTGCATGCAGATTCCTGTTGAATGCTACAAAAAGCTTTGCTTCCCATGATATCGAAATAATAACTTTCTAAAAGTATAATTTCAGATCACTACCTTTCTTACGCCGTATCTTGGCAGTAACACACTCAACATATAGTATTTGCTCTTCATTTTCCATGGCTGTTCTTCCATTGTATGATGCATCAGAGATGTTACAGACTGTAATGTATCTTGATCATGCAAATCTATTCTGTTTCTTGAAGACACATCTAAGAAGAGTTCAAATATTTTGGTATTCTGTTCCTTAACACCACTGATGGGACTCTCCCAGTTGCTATTAATGACTGAAAAGATCCTCCTCAAAATATCACTTGTCATATTGAACTCGAGCTCTGAACACACTTTTTTCACCCACAACACCAACACTTTGAATGCTATGCTTGTCAGTCTTGAGTACTTCATACAGCCATTTTCCAGAATGTTCAACATTGCATAAATTAGTGGACTGTCCTCTAAAGACATGTCATATAAAACACTTGCTGCTTCATTGCTCTTCAATATACCGTAACAGAGACAAACTTTCAAGACTTCTACATTTTGTATAAAAATTTGTAGGTTCAAGCCAAAACCAAAAAAAATGTCCCCTTCTGTATTCAGATATGACAAATATAAATTTTCCATTTCATGCATGCTTGACACAGCATGAAGAGCTGAACAGAAGGCTGTTGAACACATCATCTGGCCATCAAGTGGTAGACTACAAGAAGCAATTATATATATTAATGATACGCTAATATCGCGGATGATTTCTCTTGTACAACACTCTAGTCCTGAAGATAATTTCTGCAGGATGCCAATTAGAAGCTGAAAAATAAGAAGTGTACAGGTTGAAATCTTCCTGTATTCTCAGATCTTTGAATAACCAATGCAAGTTACACATTTTGTGGAACATAAGTGACATTTCTCTTCTCTGATCTTTAAAAATGTAACATGTACTGGATTCACAGATAAAGGAAATTTCCAGAATTTGGAGGGGGACACACTCTGAGGTGCAACAGTGTTTTTTACAGATGAGGACATGTGACTGGGAATTTAGGACACACACATAGACTTCCTATCACTTGCATTTCCAAACTTCAACACAGATCTCACATAAATTCCATAAATATTGCAAATTTTTACATTGGTTCAAGTTCAAGGTGATGAAAATTTAACCACAATATTCATAATCAAATGGTATACATTTCTTTTAAATGCGGCATTCCTTGATATTTTTTCAACATTTTTATGTGGATATCCTATAACAGGAGAATGCTATATAACACAAACCTGGTATCTTTCTTAAACTTTCCACCAGATATAGTATTTATTTCATTGCATTCAATTGCTATAAAAGCTTCAAATACTATTTCTAAGCCCATCTCAATGACACACCTGTACAAAACATATTTCTGTGCCTGAGATGTGTTTTAGATACTGGTATTCTGAGTACAACATTATATAAATACTCAAGTGATGCGGTAGAATCTACTAAAATCAAGGTTCACATGTAAATTAAAGTTGGATCATTCCTGCTCTTTTTACATAAATGTCCAAAATATATCATAAAGCAAGAGTGGCTTATGATTACAAAACTAGATGTGTACTACTGCCATCTGCTGTGGAAATTGTGACTTCTGTTGATTATATAAGTTGATATGCAAAAAATTTTGTGACTATTCTTTGCTCAGAATTCATGGCTAATGTGACCCATAACCTGCACTGTCAAAAATTTATGTAAAATTAATGAACATGTATCACAGAAACCTACATCATAGGAGGACTGGAAAACAGAAGACACTTTTTAATTTCATAATATTAAATACATTCTCTCTCTGCTACTAAAGTGTGAAAGTCTAATACCAAGAGTAAATGTAAATTTCTTCACCCACATATTATATCAAGGAGCAAATACTGAAACCTCATTGTTCTGGAAGTGTATACAATAAGCCATACATGCTGTTTTTGATCTGTAAAGTTACATAACATCTGCACTTGCTCAAGTAAACCGAATGAAACAGATATTTCTTACAGCTTCAGCCTCACAAGAAACTGACAGCTATCATTCATTGACTGTTATCTATGAATGAAACCATGTGATTATACATTATGTAACTTCCACCTTGCTGTATGGTCTTTTTCTAATACATCTGTAAACACATCTGGCACAGATGCTGCCAAGATAACTTATTTCAGCTGGACCTGAACTAAAAACTGCTTCAGCAAGAAACCCTGAACCATACAGAAATAAATTAAAATTATCAAATTCTCATGCAAAATGAAACAGCTGTTCGCTGGCAGTAAAATTTAATTACAAGGGGATTTTTCAACAATATTTTAACACTGTAAATATGTAAGACTTGAGGTTCTCACAGCGGTGAATATGAAGATTTCTGTCTTCTGGGTTATTGCGCTGTGTAGTCTGGTCGATGTTAACCAACGTTTCAGAGGTCATACTGCCTCCGTCATCAGGGCGATGAATATGCCAATAGGGTGTGAGGAGTTGGATTTTATAGGCAGGGACGTGAAAGGTGTAGCCTGCCCCGAGCCAATGGGAGCAGGTATGGGAGTGGACCAATGGTAGCACGTGGGCGAGGGTGGGAGAGGGAGAGAAAGTAGAGAGAGAAAGGTGAGTGTAGTTGTATGGATAAAGGCCTTTATCCATACAACTACACTCACCTTTCTCTCTCTACTTTCTCTCCCTCTCCCACCCTCGCCCACGTGCTACCATTGGTCCACTCCCATACCTGCTCCCATTGGCTCGGGGCAGGCTACACCTTTCACGTCCCTGCCTATAAAATCCAACTCCTCACACCCTATTGGCATATTCATCGCCCTGATGACGGAGGCAGTATGACCTCTGAAACGTTGGTTAACATCGACCAGACTACACAGCGCAATAACCCAGAAGACAGAAATCTTCACTGTAAATATGGTTCAGAAATTGTTAATTTTCACTCAACACATTCTACAAAAATCCACAAAAAACATATTTAGCATTTGTAAAAACCAACCCTTTCAAATAACCATAAATTGCACAAATTACTGATCACCTTCCTAAGCATCCATGAAAACAATGATTTCTGGTACACAGTTCCAGTTACAGATATAAATACTTACCCGGAAATTATCATAAAACTGTGATATGTTTTCTATAAGAGAGATGTTATTTGCAACACGTTCAAAATAAATTTGGCAGCTTTTCAATTGATCTAAAATATCTGCTTCTTCTTCTAGTGAAGTGCATGTCAAATTATCAGATATTTTATTTTTATTCCTCATTATGACAACAGCTCAGTTCCTTATCCTTGCACAAATTTTAAAATTCGGCACTCTTGCAATTCTCTTCTCTATACCCCATCTAAGAAAAGAAGAAAAAAGACAATCAGGTGATATAATTCACAAGTATGGGGAAAATACTAGTTTAATCTTCAATTCATTGAAAACAGTAAAATGTACCCACTTCCCCCCCCCCCCCCCCCCACCTGATGTACAGATCTTGACTGCATTTTCTTCCTGTTATCTAACAATTTATGACATAATGTCTCACTTATTACAAATGTTAATTTATAATTAAAAGTTACAATATCCATATTCAAGAAGATGGTTATATCAATTATGGCAGTTCTAATTAATGTAAATAAAATGACACTTCTGACACACCGCAGAAGAATCAATACAGTACAACAGATATAAATGTCTTAGACTGACAATAATTTTTAGAGCCAAATGACAGGAACAGAAACAAATAGCAGCAATAAGTACTGACAACATGGTGGATGATAGATATCAACAATTTTTATCAATGGACAGTGTGAATATGTAACAAATATACTGGCACATTACCACCAAACCTCAGAGACAAAAAACATGAAGTACCATTCTTTGGTAAGAAGCCAACATTTAAATGGAGTTATGCCAAAATAATAAAGGTGCAAAACAGTTGTTCCAAGTGGCAACAGAACTCAGAAGACAACCCATATGATATTATTCACATCCTTAGGTTTTAATGTCACACCCTATATGACTCAATGCTTTCCACACTGACTTTAAACTAAAAGTTTCCCATCAATTTCTTTACACAATTTATAGAGTATGGTTAAATTAGATCTGAGATTCTAATGGCACTGAGTATGAAAATCACTTGGTAAACTTTTACTAGACATGACACTACAACCCAGAAGACAGCCATCTATTTTGTATGGTATTTGCAAAAAACTGACAGTGGAGCCACGGTTCCGGAGGATCTGACATAAATATGCAAACGCAGCAGTAGTGTGAAGTGCCTTTATTTGTATAAATAAATGTTTGTAGAACCTAAACCATTTGTGATATGTAAAATCTGAAAACAGATATGGAAAGCTCAAGAGGTAATACGTATTTCGTACACAATGTCCAGATCCATCTCTTACGGTTTTCGAGAGGCGGGCGCTTAACGCACCAGATGCATTGAAAATTGTACACATTGGTTCATTAAAATTACAATAAATGTAAAAACAATTATAATTACAATAAAATACATTACAGATTCTTAAAGGTCCTTATTTACTGATTACTTTACATTACTCTTATTCTTACCATTCCTGAGGAATGAATGTTTAAATGTGACTCGGCGCTGGATCTTACACATCTTCGTAACTAACGCTGTTTTTGCCGAATGACCCTTCCGTATAGACGTATTTACATAAAAAAAAGTACTTAAAAAGTTGAAGTATTTAATATCACTATATTTCATTTACAAAAAAATTTCTTTAACACATAAAGACAGGTACCTTCATATCACCAAGAGATTAAACCTGGAAACCACTGTTACAAGAATGAAAAGCAGTCAAGGATAACTACAAAAAATTAAGATATCTATGAATCAGTCAAACCAGGTTATAGTAAAGAAAGTTAAATAGTATACTTTAGGCCATCAGCAGAAACTGATGGCTTTTCAGCACCAATGCATATTTTACCCAAAAGCAAAACTCCTTTCAGATATTACACTAAAAGAGTGCACAAATTACAACTTGCCAGCTCTTTGTAGACTCTATGTCTCCGAGTAACAGTCTGCAATGGGCTTGTAGTCCTGGGTACAACTGGTGGAGGGGATGGGATCCTGAAACACACCATTTAATCCACCATTCAACAGACACCACATAATGAATCAACAGAGGGGATCATTTAAAATACAACAAACAATTGCCATTCCCTGATGATGGAAACAGTCTCCGAAACATTACAAATTACTCCATACTGACACAGCGAATTACTTCAGAATACTTCATTGCATTCAGTTCATGTAAAAGCTTCAAATGTTCTAATGTGCTGGTTCGTGCTGACCATTTCAACTTGTACTGTTACATTAACAGCAGGTAAATATACTATACCATCTTGTGGACAGCACAAATACACACACAGTGAGTTTCATCATAAGTGTACTCACAAGCAACCATTACTGGACTCTGCCCTGCATCTTTTCCAAGTATTTGGAGTTCTTTCCTTTCTCTGCTATTCTATGTTCAAATGTTCTGCTCATGTATTAACAGACATAACTTCATAAACCCATATTTCATTCAGCTAATAATACCATGGACTAAAAGAAAATTAGGAAATTCCAGACAAAATTACCATATTTCCTCAATTTTAAGAGGCTATCGATTGTTAAGGCACACATTGATATAGTAATGTTTCCAGGGGGGGGAGAGAGAAAGAGACAGACAGACACACACACACACACTATATATATCGACTTTCAAATGCCATCAAATGTAAGATGCACCCAATTCCAGAAATTTTAAAATGTGGAAAAGAGTATCTTAAAATCAAGAAAATGTGGTATATGAGGAATGTGTGCCATACTTTTTCTACAAAAATATTTCTGTATTTGGGCCAACACACCCTGTTCAATGCGTAAAAAGTATTGATTACTTGAGGGTTCAGTGACTGGGGTGATGTGCCATATGGTAACCGATAAAAACCTATGAAAGTGGTGACAGGAAACAAACATTTCATGCCTTAACAACTAAAATCCAAGAAATTCAATGGAATTATTTACTTTATTTAAACAACATAAATGTATGAAAATTAAGAGGTTAATGCTACAAACCATATATAAGCTGTCTCACTAAATATTGAAACAATTGTCTCACAATATGTGGTTTTCACAAAATATTACAATGTAAAGGACGGGAATGAACGACCAGATCAGATTCATGTTTTCTGATAACAGCACAACACAATTTTCAGTAATTTAATGTCACACATTTAACAAAATTTTCTTCATATAAAAAGTTCTGCATTCTAAGTAGGATTACTACTTTATTAGAAACATATTCTATAACATAGGCAATTTCCTATATTCCATAATTCAAAATCAAACACACTTAGATATAAAGCTTGGAAAAATGGAAGGGTAGCAATGTTGATTTTGTTAGCATGATGTTTTCAATTTAGTGAGTTAATGGCGAACCTCACTTGTCCAGAGGCTCATACCCCTCTTTCTCGATGCGTGCCTTGAACTTCAAGTAGTCTCTTTTCCGGTCAAAGTGCTTCACCTGAAAACAAGAAGTCCAATTATTTTTCCTTATAATAAATATTATTCATCAACAATGCTTAATGTACAGACATTAGATTGAAGATTAAAATAAAACTCTTAGGTCACATCACACTAAGAGCATAAGTTGACTGTGACAAGACAGGTGCTTGATAAACATGGATCCAAACAGAAGACAAATGTTTTGTAGTAGTAGCTATTAGAAAAGAAACTTACTCCATGTTGTGACTATCTACATATTACCTAATCCATCCATCAATAAATTAAACCAATCAATAAACAAGCAAACTTAATTACAATTGAGCCACAAATATGAACACTTTCACAGTATCTTTTACTCCTCACACATAGCTGAAACAGAAAATTAAATGAAGTCTGACGTAAAAACAATGGTTAGAAATACCTACTCTAAATGACGAATTTTCAGTTTACCATTTATTCAGTTTTTATGTTTCTCATTCACATGTAAAATGACAACTTACCCACTGTGCTGGACAAGAATCCTCAAAAGCCTGCCTTAATTTCAAGCAGCTCTCACGGTCCTCCGCGTTTTTATCAAGACAATCCCAATAACGATTACGGGAGTCCCAGCACTTTTTCCGTTGAAGTTTTGATATAAAGGACATGGCAGCCTACAGAATTAAGGAAAATGTCAGAAAAATATTTATGCATATAAACACGTCATACTTACATTATAACTGTTCTAACAATTTAGGGTAAGGGTTTCAATAAAAGTATACAATATATTTGATATTTTAAAAAGGAAGTGTCTTGTAATATTTAATGGTTCATGGTTTTACTTTATGTATGGAATCTCTTTGGAAAGTTATACTGTTTCATATAATGAGAAAAGAGCCTTACGGCATGCTCAGCCAATATTGTTGCAGGCGTGTGTTAGAAATTTGAATCCTTTTTCTTGCAATGTTATGCACGCAGGAGTTCATATAAAAGCTGACCATTGTCGGTTCATATTTACACATTGTTGGTATGGATCTTACACATCTTCGTAAAGCTGTTTTTGCCAAATGACCCTTCCGTATAGACGTATTTACGTCAAAAGAAAATAATGTTACAAGAATGACAAATCCTGAAATATACAGACTGAAACGTTATAGTTTTTCATCAAATCATATAATGCCAAGTGACAAGGAACAGAAGAAATTATGATGATCATGAAACACAATAACACACAGAGAATGAATTCCTTAGTAGGATTTTTGAAACAATAATACAGAATTAGTGTAAGAAATGATATGTTCTTAACATTAACTACAAAGTTTTACTAATGTAAGGTATAAAACACAAACTTTAAGGTAAAGAAAACAATGTACTGCATACAACTTTCCACACTACTAATGATAGTAATCATAATGGAAAGGGGAAGAGGAGAGAAAATGGCATCCTTCACTATTCCAAACTCTAATTTTAAAGGTATATAGTAAAAATACCTTTTAACTTAAATGCTAATCACACAGACCGATGACTGATGTTTTAAATATTGGATACAATCATGCAGTATAGTTAGCTAATTTCAATTGTAATGCTAAACCACCTAACCAAGCCTCCTACATGTTTCATGGATTCAACAATATTTCTTCAACATAAATGATTTAATAAGCGCAAGTCATTAAATATATACAAACCTGAATATGTTTAGTTGATATTAAAAAAAATTCCCAACACTTGCTGATATAAACATAAAAATTCACTTTTTCACCTTGAAATTAGAACCCTCACATCTAAAAGCAAACCGACTATATCTTCCATTACCTTCAAACACAATGAGTGTTTGTTGCCAGGTCAGGTGCTGGCCAAGAACCACTGGGAATATAACAACCCCTCCAGCAGCCAATGGTGTTGGTAACTGATTGGGAAAGGAGCCAATCCTGTAGGAGTATGTCAACTCTAGTACCAAATGAATGGATCCGAAGGATGGGGCATGCATAAAAATACAACCAACATCACCACTACAGCCAATATTCTCAGCCAGTGCATCAGAAATAGCACACTTAAAATTATTTTTAGAATCTTATAAAACAATTAATTTTGTGTAAATATGCAAAGAGCATAGGAACTGTTAGTATGGGATATTAAGAAAAATCTTACAAACATAATGATATGTCACAGTACTTATACCATGAAGTTAAATTAACAGTATACATAAAGCAGTACACCAATACTACTGCTATTCAAACAACACTAAATATACAAATTTCCACCTAAAAAGAAAATTAATATTTTCAGGTTCCAAGTAGTCACCAACCACATACCTATCTGCTTAATTTTTTAATGTTTTATTTCCTTAAAGCTTTAAAACACTGTTTACAAAACCTTTTTATATATTTAAACAAACAGAAAACAATTTCTGCACTAACTTATATGCTTGTAACTTTATAGTTTTTGGAAAATTCTTGTAAAGTCACTTTATCAGCTGAGCAGGCTGCCAAAGAACTTGAAACAAACTGCAAGACATATTTTTGATAATCTGGGTTGTTGGGCCATGTAGTATTCTCACTGTATGCAAATATTTCAAAGGAATATACTGCCTCAACAATTATCTTGCTATATATTATGGACAAATATATGTTATTAAGACTTTCAAAAAGAAGTTAAAAACACTTGAAAAATGACATTAACTTCTTCTGAAATATCTTAATTGTTCCTTACTATCTAAACATATATTTTTTATAATGTATTTAATATTAAACCATTTTTAATACTTGGTAGGCTATTTGATTTCCCAGTGAAAGACAGAGGTGTTGAAGTGCCATCAGTTTCTACATTCACTTTACAAACTTATCTAACATCCATCTGTAGGATTTCAGGTCTTCATGGCCGTGAGTCTAAAGATGGCTGTCATCTGGGTTGCAGCACCATGTAGTCTGGTAGAAGTTTACTAACATTTCAGAGGTCCTTGCTGCCTTCATCAGGGTGATGAGTCAACAGCAAGAACATCTGAAATGTTGGTAAACTTCTACCAGATTCTATTCCAATCTGTGGATCACATGCTGGGATTTATTAGCCAATCAACATCAACACTTCTGTTCCTCACTCTCCTTCAGTGTCATGGCTCAGCTATTTCTGTTCATTTCCATGCAAAGAGAACAGTAATCATCTTAACCCACTGGTGCCACAGCCAACACCATACCTCCCACACTAGTCCAGTAGAAAATAGATGACCCCATTCCAAATCTATACAGACTCATTTATGTAACATTTCAAACACTGTACTGTAATTTGTCTGTAAATTAAAAATGCATTATCCAAGTATGCTTAATTTTTGAAAAACAATAACTATAATTACTAAAATTACTGTAACCACTTAAAATAAACCAAGGATGTGGCATACTTCAGATATACGAACTGATATCATGTAAGTATGAATGAAGTTCTATGATGATCTGAACAAGACATGAAAATCAACCTAACTTACTTTGTACTATACACTCTTAATATAGGATGGACATGGACATAACTTTGTGCTAATTTCAGAAAATCTATAAACCTTTATGCTTAAGAAATACCAGTCAACAGGTTACAAAATCACCTGTTCTATAAATACAACCGAACATGTTAAAGAAATTAAAAAATACATTTACAAACATTTAAATCACATCCACACGTTGCATGCCAACTTGAAACACAGCCAAATCAGTTCGGTGCTGTACAATGACTTGAAAGTTGGAAATAAATTATTTTACAACTGGTTGCTAAATTGCTGTTTATGTTAAACAGAATACATTTCTTAGCCTTCTGATTTGTACTAACCTAGAAAAATGATTATCAAACTTTGTTCTGTGAAACCCAGGGATTCTATACGGGACTAATAAGGGTTCCAAAGACACACACACACACACACACACAGACTCATAAGGAACACCCAAACCTAAAATACTGCAAATGACATGATTTTGTGTGTGTGTGTGTGTGTGTAACTCTTAAAATCAAATTAATCCTTTCACACAATGGTCCCAATGAAAAATACAAAGTAAAATTTAAATCCATACAACACATACTGACAGTTCTGTCTTGTGGTTATTATAAAACCAGGGTTGGTGAAACATCATGAATGAAGTAGTAACATACACTGCCAAGAGTTCATTCTCAGAAACCTAAATATAAATATGCATAGTAACTACAGTATATGCCATTGATATGTGAAGGTGTCTTGGCCTCTACTAATTATAAATATTACGTCAAAAACATTGCATAACCAGTCCTGGTATTTCCACATGAATCTATTGGCTAGGTTTAGCTCTTCCTCCTACCACAAATAAAAAATGTAGGAGCATAGGAACCTTATCCGTATTATAAATATTCATCCTTATGCCATTTTCACACTTGTAGGGCTACTTTTGCATAGAAATTTCAAACTGTGTGCCCATTATTGCATTTCATCTCCCCTCTGCAAGTTTCATCCTCTCCTCCCTACATCTCTCTCACCCTCATATATCCATCACGTGCATGTTCTTCCCCCGAGTCTTCTTCCACGCAACTTCATTTCCAATAATCTTTTAGATATTCTACGCTCATCTATTCCTTTAACATGTCTAAACCATCTCAATCTTCTTTCCTCAATCTGGTTCTGTATTTCCTCCATCTTGAGCTCTCCCTCATTCCGTGTTTTTCTAATTCTATCTTTCCCAGGGTTTTTTTATATTTCCCTCAGAAATTTAATCTCAACTGCTTATAGTTTACTTGTTCTCTGTTAACACATGTCCATATCTTTGCTCCATATAATAGCCTGTTTTAAAATATATGTTAATACCGTAATATTACATTTTCCATCTGTCTTTATTCCATAACAACCTTTTGACTAAATTAAGAATGCTGAAGCCTTTCTAATTCTGCAATATAACTCATTTTGTACCTTGCCATTTTTCTCCACCACACTTCCCAATAAGACAAATTTATACACTATTTTATCTCTTTTCCACGCATTCTGAAACCTACAATTGTAAATCAGAAATAAATTTATCGTAACTCTGTACGATGTGCTTACATTAATATGTTCTTTAAAAAAAGAGTAAAGCTGTCCCACTATAGGCAATGTAGGTGCTTGGGGGGGAGAGGAGGTATAGCTCCTACTCATTCTTAACCTCAGTACTAGATGGGGATGAGTGGTCAGCGTCATGCCCTAGCCGGATTTTGCCCCTGAGAAAGGACCCCGGTACCCATTGTATAGGAGGCTGGGTGGGCTCCATAGCTGGTCTGGATGCAAAGGCTAGAGGAAAAATCCTCAGTCCTGTCCATAGCCAGTCACTATACTGATTGATCATCTTTATAAGGATGAAATACTAAGAGGATGTGATAATTTAATACTCTGAAGGTTATGTGTAAAGATGTTCAGTTCAGTTTCCTGTCCACTGTTTTAACACATTTTCAAGACCAACCATTGGAAAGATTGTCACTGAAATTTATTTTTTTAAGAATTATTCTAATCCTTAGTCCTTCACTGTTAAACATACGAGGTGCGATCGGAAAGTTTCAAGACTGTCAATAGCGGGCGAACCGGATGTAGTACGAGCTTCTGCCGCTAGGGGGTGCGGCCTACATTCATAGTGAATCAGTGTGCCAGCCGGCATCATCGAATTAGCATTTGTTTCTTAGTTACAGGCGTTTTGGTAGTGCATTACACCGACCCTCCTGCGATTTCGGAATGGCGTGTGCATCAAATTTTGCCAAAGACTCGCCAAAACGGCTACGGAAACCTATGAAATGCTAAAGCAAGCATTTGGGGAGTCCGCAATGGGTCGTGCACAAACTTTTGTGTGGCATTCACGTTTTAAAAATGGCCGAACCTCTGTCGATGATGACGAGCGTTCTGGACGACCATCTTCGAGCACAACGCCCGAAAATGTTACGAAGATTCGGCAGGCCATTCACGAAGATCGACGTCGTACCATCAACGACTTGTGCGACATTGTTGGGATAGGCTATGGGACCTGTCAGCTGATTCTAAAGGAAGAACTCCACATGCGACGCATCATGACAACGCGCCAGCGCACACCGCCCTCAAAGTTCGGCAGTTTTTGGCCTCAAACACCATGGCCGTCATCCCGCACCCTCCTTATTCGCCGTGTGACTTCTTCCTCTTCCCAAAGATGAAAATTCAGCTAAAGGGAAGGAGATTTGAGACGATAGAAGAGATTCAGGCAGAATCGCAGATGGTGCTTGACAGGCTGACAAAGAAAGATTTCCAGGGATGCTTCCAGGCTTGGCAGCGGCGCTGGGATCGTTGTGTTCACTCCCAGGGGAACTACTTCGAGGGTGATGGATGAATTTAATACCTGAGATAAGTGTACGGGTTTTTATAGGCGCAGTCTTGAAACTTTCCGATCGCACCTCGTATATATTTCATATTGTGGCCATGACCTAGAAGACCACAATCTAAACTGTCACTGCCACGAAAACTTCAAATCTCAGAAATATACATATACATTCATTCTCAAGCATCCTAGACTGAGCCAGATGAATTCAGTCCACCCCACTTCTTTACCATTCATTCTAACACTACCCAAGATACAACTTTTTCCATACAGAACACCAACATGTTTAAAACTTGAATACTAGTGTATTCGCATATACACCAATAGCATGGTTATGGACTCTGCTGTTTACTAGTAAACATGCTGAATATCAAAATAGGTATAAAATAATGCTGTCTTGGATCTATGCTGATTCTAGCTGAGCTGAGTGTAACAAACAAATGCAGCACAAAAAATGTTATCAGTCCATATCCAATGAATTCATGAATGTAACACTGCAATTCCCAAATGTAGACTGAAATTACTATGTAGCATGCCAACTGGTTGGGTTTAATACACACCTCACGAATAGTAAAAAATGAGTATGGAATATCAGCCAAATGATGAGTGGCAGTAGAAAGCCAAAGTATTTGATGACAAATTCTAACCCAGTTTTTATTTGTCTAGTACAATATCCTTGTGGTAAGCTCTGGAAAAGTCCAGTCCTAACAACCAAAGTTATGGCTTACGTACAGTTAAAACAATTATTCTATGTACAAATTTATTACCAACCACTTACGAGACATATCAATATCCAACTGAAAATAGAAATCTTACCAAATCACATATTCACGATTCGGACTGCAGATATACAGATTACCACAATATTTTACAAATACAAAAACAGACTTTAGTTATCTCTGCACACTTGTATCCACAGATGAATAAATATTAAATTGTAGCTAAATTTAATTCTTATTAGCACAAAGCTCGGTTTGTAATACGTATGAATAGTTTTGACCACAAACACACCCACAGAAAATATAAAACATGGAAAAATGAATATTATACGACAGTCTTCCTGGTACCCATATATAGATGGCAGCAGGAGCCTGCTCCTCAAGCTCTCGATCAGAGAATTTACACCAAACGCGATGCTTGGTTAATTATGTGGAGGTCTTTCACGTCAGCAAAATTTTCACTCATTTCCTAATATTTATATGATATTTTCAGTTTGATTGAACCAGAACAGCTGAATCGTTCGCTCCACTATCGATACTCTATCGAATTATTCAATCTTACTACACACCACAGTTAATACTTAGCTATTTAGCATATCTGCTGGCAATTTTCGGAACTAAGCGTAGATATACAAAGTAACTGTCTTAACAAAAATAGTGCTTGGTTGAAGTATATGATATTTCAGCTGATAACATTTTATATTAATAATTATCAATCAACTAATATGATAACACTGTTTGTTATTTCAGTGAATAAATTCATTATTTAAATAATGAAAACATAAAAATCTGTCCCAGAAACCTGTACGCAAAATCCAATATGGCTGAACATTGATAAAGTTGGGCTATTTCATAACTTAGAATCAGCACGAACGAACAATTTAATTGTGACCATAATGGCTGATATGTAGTGCAGGGATTAACAAATGACTCTTGTATTTGAATGCAGGTAGTTGATAATTTTAAAACCCGTAGTCAAAATGGACGATACTTTTGAGCTTTTGGATACTGAAGGTTCTGTTGCCCAAGTGCAATCTCAACATAAGACCAGTGCTTCAAAACAGAATATCAACAGCAGTAAAGGACTGGATGATCCGAAGATACCAAAAGAAGATAAAAACTGTAACCTAACTATTATACCTTCCGCACCAAAGTTATCCCCCGAACAAAATGAAGACAAATTGGCAAAAATTTCTCAAGTTTCTGCACACTTAAAGGAAAAACTCAGTTTGAAATGTGGAACAAGTGTGAATGGAATTGTGAATGGTTTGGGTGTAGGCGTTGATCTGTCCCATACAACAGAATCTGAACATTTCTCAATTTCAAATGACAAAACTTCGAACTCTGGAACATCTAGTCATTGTGATACGTGTGACAAAATTAGTATTGATGGTGAAACTAATGCCACAGACTATAAATGTGTATCGAACTGTATGCAGAGTCATCCAGATAAGCTAACTACATCTAGTGAAAACGTAAAATGTAATGATGATGTATCCAGGATTGACACAACAGATACAAAAGATGATGTTAAATATGTGTCCTACAAATCTGAGCTTCAGATGCCTGACATTATGAGACTTATTCAAAAAGATCTTTCAGAACCATACTCTATATACACATATAGATATTTTATACATAACTGGCCAAAATTGTGTTTTTTGGTAGGTATTAAAAATTGCATTCTTTCAATTAAAACACAAAATCCTGTATGATAGAATTCTCATATGTTATTATCCCCTAACTGCAGGCAATGCATGGCAACGAATGTGTGGGTGCCATTGTGTGCAAATTGGATGTTCATCGGAAGGTTGTGAAACGAGGTTACATAGCTATGTTGGCTGTTGATGAAAAATACCGGAAAAGAAAAATAGGCAAGTTCTTGAAAAGTCTTTCACATTGTATAATATATTGCTAAATTCTTAATTACAGTAAAATATCTGAATCCTATTAACATCATAATAGGGATATTATAAAACAAAATAAAGTTCACATTTTTGCAAAGAAGCTAATTTCATTTTGTATTTTCAGGTTCAAATCTAGTTTTGAAAGCAATCCGAGCCATGGTTGCAGATGATGCAGATGAGGTATGTTGTAACTTTCTACT
Organism: Zootermopsis nevadensis; assembly: GCF_977971745.1. NCBI lineage: Eukaryota > Metazoa > Arthropoda > Insecta > Blattodea > Termopsidae > Zootermopsis > Zootermopsis nevadensis. The sequence continues at coordinate 6,061,872 of NW_028259143.1, forward strand.
TCTCTTTTTATATCATAGTATTGAAAGGAAGTGTGAAGCAAAAATTCATTGTCCTAATAAGGAAGGTCACATTCTAGTAGTATTTGATGCTTCCACACTGCATCAAATTATAGTACAGTACTTTTTGTATTATACTGCAGTCTGGTCTATTATTGCACAAATATTCTCTTGGGCGTTCAATTCCATTATTCTTGAGCAAAAAACCAGTGTTTTGGAGACTGGCTCTGCCATCATGAGGAACACTGTGTGGAGTTGCTATTACATATGGGATACCCCAATACTTTTAGCCAGACTTTGGAAGTATATTCTACAGGTAATTTGAATCATAAAATTATATAAAATAGTATGATTCATCACTGCCTTGAGCATGAACTTGGGCCACTGCAGTGAGAAACTGGCAACTAGTGAGGAAAAATCTTTTTAATCCCTTACCTCCAAAAAACACATCGTGCCTCATTTAACAAAGGTCATTGATTGTTAATACAATAATTGTTTATTCTGAAAGCCATAAGAAGTCCATTGTGCACTTTTTGAGCATAATGCCTAATGTAGAATTATTCTTTTTTCAAAACACCACATAATTGTGGTCATATCTTTGAACTCTGCATCTGCTGGCCTGTATGATTTTAACTCTCTAAAGCGCAGTGTTAACTTACATATAACACCAACTTTAACATTCAGTAACTCTGCATTTTGCTTATAGAGTATATTTATGAATAAGACTTTAATACAGTTCTCAGAATGAACAGCAATTACTTCCCAAAACAGCATTAACAAATTGATCTTCAGAGATGTTTGAGTTAATAATTGGATTTTTTTAAATACTATTTAGATGAAGTTCATGCTTCCAAGGGTTAAAAAAGCTAGCCCAAATTTACTAAACTTATTTTATTTCTGTAACAGGTTGTTCTAGAGACAGAAATCACAAACCGCCCAGCTTTACGCTTATATGAGAATCTTGGCTTTGTGCGAGACAAAAGGTTGTTCCGGTATTACTTAAATGGTGTTGATGCTTTACGCCTAAAATTGTGGCTGAGATGAAGATAACATCAGAACTTCCTGAGGAAATAGTTTGTAATATATTAACTCAAATACAAGATCAAGGGCAGTAATTCAGCAGACATTGTTCTTATGTACAGACTGTTGTTGAAAGCCACTAATTCAGTTCCATAATTTAATAATTTTACAAACCAGGTCATTGTAACTTGTATCTTGTATTTGAGTAAATATGGTGTTATTGATTTTGTTACTACGTAACAATAAAAATATAATTTCTAATGAAACAAACTAGTTGGCTACATGCTGTCTTAGAAGGAAAGGAGATTGTTGCTCTGCTTGCTTTCAATGTGAACAGTGAATTGCTTGATTGGTCCAAACAAGTTTTACAAGCCTACACCTGTAAATGTCACAAAGTAAATATTGTAATTTGCATTGTATAAAAGAGAACACACTGAACAGGTGTGAAGGTTGATGAATACAAGAACACATTTTTCAGTGTTTACTTTGTTTTATGTTTGACAATTGGCATTGGGATAAGGATTTCAACCTTAATTTCTTTAAAGACAGACATTTACTATGTATTTCTTCAGAAAATTATAATAAAAGAAATATACTACAAAAATGTAAATTTGTATTTAACATCTATATGGTTTATACTTCATTACTATGCAAATAACATGTCCCTTTAAAAGTGTTACTTATTTAGCAGTATACCCAGAAGAACTTAATATTTTGAGGAAATTGTTCCTCAAAAGATTTAGTACCTGTGTCTGAAGGTTTTATTACTGTATAAAAGATCTAACCGTTTAGTTTGGATAATCTGTAAATACCTACTTGTTACATCTGTTTCATTGAATGTTAGTTATTCATATAATATAGTTATGTGTTTGATGTGTGAAGGATTGAATTATGTACTGTATTTATAGGTCAAATTTACTAAATGTTTATATTGTAAAATAAATGTAAATACATAATTATTTTTATCACTCTGCTGGAAATATACAATTACTGTCAAAAATATTGGCCCCTACGTCTAATGGATATATTGTTTTGGCACTTAAATCTCCCTTATTTCTTTTTTAGACCAAAGATTAAAAAAATATAACCTCGATGCATCGTTTTCGAAGGGGGTGGGAAATAAAAACGATGAATGCGGGAAAGCATTAAAAATTTAAAAAAAAACGATGTTTCTCTTTCAAAGTTACTTCTTTTTACCAAAAAAGTCTTTAATGGTCAACTGGTTTGTCGAAACTTTACGTTTTAGACCAAACAGAGCACTTTCCACGTTCAAAATGTTTTCTTCGTCACGTTCACTATATTAAGCGCATAAAAGAACGACTTCACTTTCGCCAATGCAGCGAGTGCTTCGGCAAAACTCGGCAAAGCTTCGGGCTCGCATTCGTCGTCTTCCTCTTCCTCACCGCTCCAACCCCCTTTGCGGACAATAACAGGAAGAATGGAAATACTATTACTGCCGAACTCAACGAAACGTAGCTGTAGAAGACCCTGAACCGCTGGAAACGAGATGAACCAGAAGAATGAAAAGTGCCGCCAGCCTTTCCTTTGTACTTGTAATAAAAGCATTTGTGAAGAAATTCACACTGCACATGCCATCTGGCATCGCTGGAACGAAATATGAGTGCACCCTAATTAAAATCGTAAAATTTCTGACAATGAGCACCGCCATTCACTCCAACCATCACCCCTGCACCGCTGACCCTCATTCCAAAAGAATGTGCTGGTTGGGCGACATAACAGGTTACCGCTACTGTGTATTCCAAAAACATTATGCGTCTTTCGGTATTAATTTATCTCTAAACCCAGCATTTTAAATTCTCAGAAACGATCATTGCGGGAAAATTGTGGGCCGGGACTAAGATTTTTGAACGATCGATGCGATAAAACGATAGTTCGAGGAACGATAGAAGCGGGAAAATGTAACATTATTTTATATGGGATGTATTCGGGACCGAACAAAACGGACGATGCATCCGGGAAAACGATAGTTCCGGGAACGATGGATAGAGGTTTCACTGTAGCAGGAACATCAATGGATATGTTTCTACTTTGAAGCTGGAGAAAAATGACAGAAGGAAAGATGCCTAAAAGAGTAAGAACACATAACTGTTGTTGCAGAAACTGTATTCTTCAAATAGTTTATGTACACTTTTCCTGGAAAATGAATTTTAGATAATCTCTAACATATACTTCTGACTTTTGTGTCTTCTATGTTATATATTGTGAGAAAATAGCCATAGCAACATAAGGGGCATTTTTCATATTTATAGTGAGTACTATGGCTCTTCCTTCTTTAACAATGCATGTGATACCAAGTTGTCATGCCATTACATCAGGGGAAGTGTTTGGTTTCTCTTAGCAATTATGGATTGGAGTAACCTGCCAGGTAATGATGGGAGAAAATTGCTTTATGCAAAGTATTTGGACACCGGTTACAGTGGCCGCGCGGTCTGAGGCATGGGCCATGGACACTGGGACTATGAGTTTGAATCCCACTCAAGGCATGGATGTTTGTCCGCGTCTTTCTTTGTTGTGTTGTCCTGTGTACCAGTAGAGGCCTTGCAATGGGCTGATCACTTGTCTAAATAGATAAAGGAACCTCCAAAAAGGAGGCCCTATGCTTCAGATAGAAGCGAAAGGATATATAACAAATAAAAGTATTTGGATGCGATTAAGCACATTTATACTCGGAAAATACCACTAATCACATTCTGAATGTGGACTGAAGGAATGTGTGTCATCAATGTTTTAAAAATTACAATCAAAATGTTACAGTTTGAGTACACTAACTCATTTTATGAATCTTCAAATTAATAATGAATATCTGCTACAATGAAAGCACTTCAAGCCAGTTCCTGTCGGCTGCCTTGGAACCTGTATCGAATTCTGTGAATGACTCCTTGCCCATGTTCAACAGCACTGCTTCTTAATCCTTTGTACCATATGTTTTAACTAATACTCTTCATTTTCAGTGAATTACTATTCATGAAATAGGTATATATGTGCTATATATTTACTATCCCTTAATGTTATTTATATATGCATTACTTTCTATATCTAGTACCCATATTAAAATTCATCCTTAACAAGTTTTAACTCATAACTTTCAGAGAATCAGTCCACTTCATTAAAATGAGTTACTGTAATGTATACCCAATATGTGGTCAACCACTGTTTAGCAACAAGAAACATTATGCTGTACTTTATGCCAATAATATGATAGTAAATGTTACAGTTTGAAGATACATTTTCCCCAGTAACAACTACATGACATTGCAAATTTCTTTACTATTAGGTCATATACATCCTGAGATGGTTGTGTGTCCAATAATCCAAATATCAGTCCTAATTCAAATTTTTTAGTCTTAAGTCTATTAATTTTGGTCCTTTAGTTCTGGATTAACAAAGTTTTGCAGTATTTCTGTATTCTTTTCTTATCCCTAAGACATCCACCAATTCCATACTCTGTGGATTAACATACAAAGTTACACTGAACAGTGGTCTACACAGATATATTACCAAGGGACTTAATTTTAACATTTCAGAGTTGTAGAGTTATAAACTTAGTATTCTCAACCCTTTCTAGTCCTAGGGTCACATTCACCCTTCCTCAATTAATTTCAGACTATGACATAAATGAGAACAATTCATTGAAGCTTCATGGTAATTCATTAAAAATTCTACTAAATATTAGAAGCAGGGTCATATACTGCTTAATACTTTTTATTTTATTTAACAGAATCAATCATTAGTGACATCTGTCACTGGTTTTACCTGAGTAATCTTTCAGTATCAAGTTTATTTTGGGAGATTTGCATGCATCTACTTGTCTGTTCATCAGTGATACATATCCTAGTTTGATGTTTTTCATCAAGCTGCTCACAGTGAAGTGTCTGTCAAATTCCAACAATATTAATAAAATGTGTTTTCTGATATTAACTATTTTTAATTATACAGAGTGACACAATTGTTGCAACAAGGGTATGCAGACCAATATAAAATATATCTTGGTCCCCATGCAGCCTGTGGGTTGATAACCCTGATTGTACTGCACAAATTATTGTAGCTTAGATTTCATACAAAGTTTGGTTGAAATATGAGGCAATAAAGTAAACATAAAATTGTCCCTGGTGCTTCACTATGCACCACATCATGCAGATTTATGTGGGAGTGGAGGTACAGCTCCACACATTCTTATTATATAAATTTTATGTAAGCAGAAAAACAGTCGTTTCTTCCCGCTATGCAGTTTTGAAACAAATATAACAGCAGCCCTTTCACTAGTCTGTTATGATATATATCAGAAATTCCTGATAAAGATCCAGAAAAGGATTTAGGGGCCCAGATTGTTGGCAGAATTGGATAAATGGTATGGTTGCTCCTTTGAAGGGTGTTTAGTCTTTTAATAAAAACTTATTTAATTATCATTTCACATAGAAATGTAATTCTGTTAAGTCACTTATTTACAGCCAACAATTTACATTATATATATATATACACACACATATATATATATTTTTCAGAAATTGAAAATTTATTCTGTCAATAATTTAGTGGCTGGAAATAAATGTTTTGTTTGCAATAAAAACAATTTTTCTTATAGCTATCACCTTGCTCCTTTGTGCAAACGTGTTTTTCTTTTAACTGTTTCAACAAGCAATGATAATTCAGGATTCTTACCACAAACTGTGTCCATCTTCTGGATTTTAGCTGATAACTGGAAAAAAAGACTATATTCAATTTTTCATGTCATTTTATCTTTATATAATGAATTTACATTTAAGTCCAGAGGATAAATGGCACAGTGAAATGGACCTTTAACATCAAAGCCTTGAGGATACTTAAAATTTTGTAAGATAATAATAACAAGACCTGTTCTTTCAGAAAGTTAAAAGCCCAGGCAACAGCAGTACCTGGAGCTGCTGAAATTTTTCTTCTTCTGAAATCAGCAACACTTGAGCACACAGGTCAAAAGAAGAGTGAAGATATTCAAAATAAATTATAAAGAATTTTTGACTACAGAAATAAACTTAGTGAACATGATGTAAGAATGGACAAAAATTTTATCAGAGTTTTGAATTATGGTCCATGAGATAAAAGGAATATTGAAAAATCTACAAGCTGGATTCACCAAGGTAGATTTTAATGGGGACAGAACATGCTGGTAAGTCCAATTCATAAGTTGTTGATGGCATACTACATTTAAGTACTTGTAGTAACAAACTTGTACAGTAATTTACATGATCAAGTATTCGAAAGTCTCAAGAGCCCTTTGGAAATCCTATCAATAAATTTCCTACCCATTCCTGAGACATTACACAACACTTCATCATAATGCTGTGAAGGCAGGTCATACATTATGCTTACCACATCAGGATTGTCATTCACATCACTTTGTCTACGGTGCAGTTTCTCAGACCTGAAAGCTTCCATTCCCTTGGTTTTATGGTAATGAGAGTCTGTGGGGTCTATGTTGTAAAGATGAGAAGAGAAAAGTGCAGAAAACCTTTCATCTTGCACATTGACCTGTAAATTTAAAATCAACACTTCACATTTATTCCAAGCAAAATTATATTTTCATTAGTACTGGAAACTTGGCTAGTAATGGTTTAAATACACTACTCCACAGGGAGAAGAAAATTAATAAAATGGTCATCATAATTCACAGGAATCACACATTTATGGCACATGCAATAAGTTTTACCAATACCAATACCTCTGAATGTTTATGTTCCATAATCGCAGGACAATCAACTGCAATCAAAGGTTTAAAAGAAGACAGCTTGCATAAAAACTAAGAATGCACTTCTATTTAAAATTTGACAGAACAGTCAGAGGAAGACAAATACACTTATCTTATCTATCACTGAGTGCAAAATTAAAATTAACTAAAAGAAGGAACAGAAATAATTCACTTTCTAATCCTGTAACTATATAATTGATGATACTCATGATATTTGTTTGAATTTAGTTTCTTGGATTAGTATAGTTTCTGTGGCATTAGTATAATATACCAAATTAGTATTCATTTTATAACTTAAACAGCAAAATTACCTCAAAATCATCTTGTTTGCTTTCCTCTTTAATTAATTTCTTCTTTCCTTTTTTCTTATGCCTCTTCTTGCCTTCTACTTCTTGCTCCTGAATGGACTTGAGACTGAAATGTTTCTTTTCACTACCCTCATTCAACAGAAGCAATTCTAATTCAGCCTGAAAAAAAATATACAACAAAATTTTGTCATTCTGATTATGATCTTAATTTTGGTGTAACGTGGATGTGTAAGTAGGTACCAATGTTTTCAAAGAACACACAGCCTCCATCTTCAGGGCTGGAGGCTAGTACTCACAAGCCCCCACAGCAACACAAATCAGAACACTATCAACGTCTTCACCTAACATAACCTCAAATCTCAAAACTAAAAAGATCATCTACGACTTTAAAGACCAGTGATGAACAACTTCATGTAAAAAATGACGTTTTAAACTACAAACACCTTCAGATATGTTCGCAATGCAGCTGCAGAAATGTGCATATTAGCCGTACCATATGCTTCATCTGTCTGCATGTAGTAACTTTGAATCTGACATTAGGAAATTTTAATAAAACTTGGTATCACTCTAATCTTGGTTTAAAACCTACAAATTTATTAAATGAAGAAATATTTCAAAAAAAGTTTGTAGAACTGAATACCATAAATAGATATACTGGACAAATAGAAACCAAAATGATTAAATCTGCCTGGCAACTTTCAATGCAGAACCCAAATCTCAAATGTCAACAAAAACAGATACAGCCTCACCATTATGCATTCTGTACATAAAACACATTAAAAAGTATGAAGCTGGCCATATATCCAGTGGTGTCACATTGGTACTTGTGGGTTATCGGGACACATCGCTTTATTTATACCAAATTTCATAAAATCTTGTATATTAGAGACATATATCCTTGTTAGTTTATACTGAAATACATCCAGTGGTACAATAAGACCGTTTTACAGGCCTAAAGCTTTATACCATGTTTTCTATTTCAGATCAAAAGCACATTTTGCCAGTAAGTTTTAGTATGCGCTCAAAATATTCATCCTAGATTGGTATTATTACAAACATGATTAAAAGCCTATTGAAACTGCATAAAAGCATTCTTTTAACTAGTTACATACCTTTTTATGTTTTGTTCCTTCATCTTCTGAAAGAGATAGTTTATTTGTTTTCTCTTTGCTGTGCTTCTTTTTAAATTCTCCTTGGAACTCTTCCTTGAAATACTGATCATTCATATCAATGTCAGATGGAATATCATCATCACTGTATTCATTACCTGAAGTTTCGTTCGCCTGTTAACAATTGAAAACAAGTTTGAGACGAGTATTTAATGGCACTATTTGAATTACAACAATTAGGCCTATATAATGTCAAATGAGATGGCAAAATGATCATGAATGGTAAATAAAGAGAAGGAAAAAGAGACAGTCAAGATCTACTTCAGGTATTATTCTGACATTCCTATCAAAAGAATGAGGGAAACTATAAAAATCTCAATTATGATAGCCAAAGTTCAAACCTGATACTTTTACAAACAAAATTCTACAGCATTAGTGCCACTCCAGCCAGTTCGGTCATTATTCACTGTTAATGTGTGTAAAAAAACCTCAGTTGAGGAAGATAATTCTACATTACTTTCAAAGTTTGAGTTCAAGTCAAGGATCACCCTGATGACAGACAGTGTGACCTCTGAAACATTGGTAAACATCTACCATACTACACGATGCAACAACCCAGAACACAAAAATCTTCAAGTTAAAAAATTGTTTAGGCATTTTGAATATGTAGTACCATTTTCAAGCTGCTACAAATGTTCATTTCATAAATGCAATGCAGAACTATAAGTGCAGGAAATGTAGTAGGTCTCAAGGGTCTTTACACTAAATCTCACCTCTCTACACTACATAGTTTAGGAAGAATGCTGGCTCTCTTGTGAGAGACAAGTTGACAGCATAAAATAATGTATGTATGCATGTGTGTGTGTCAATGTGAGCAAGTTTTATGTCACATCAGTACTGTTTATGCCATTTATAATTCCTTCTGCCAAATGCACCTATTACATGCAAACTTATGATATTGTTTAATAATCTTAAAGAACTATCCAGTCTCAGTAGCAAACCTACTGTAGGCCATGTGTGACTTCAAACAAATCACACAACAGTTACTACCTGTTGGATATTCTTTATCTTTTCTTCCTTTTTCTGCTTTTTCTTATCCTTTCTTTTCTTCAGATATTGTTCGAATGGTGTTAAATCATTTTTTCTTTCATTCAACTTCTTCTGAACCAGCTCCTCTGTCTTATCCTTCAGACCAACTCCCCAAGAAATTTCCATTTCCACATCATGAAACTTCTTCTTCTCCTCCTCCTGTTCAATTCCTTTCAGCAAAGCTCGATATTTTGAAACTGGGTCAGCCGTAACTTCATTTGTTACTTCTAGTTCTTCATTAACAACAACTATGAAATATCAGAATACAAACACTTAAAAATATATCATGGTTAGACCATACCAGTATTGTAATATCGTAACTGTGATATACTGGAGACTGTTTTACTAAGAATACGCCTTTTCACACATTTCCAAAGGCAATTATTCACTAATGCATATGGCTGCATTTTCTTACATCTGACAACACTGGAACAATGCCAGGATAAAGCATTATTCTACAGTACTTCTTGCCCTATATGAAGCATATTAACCCCCTCAAGCCAAAGCTTGTATTTATAGTATTTAAATATTCAGTTCCTACCTCAAAGATAACAAAGTACATCTCAATTACAAAAATCAAATGGTTAATAGGGAAATAATGACTATTTATTCTAATAACCATACATAATACATAAATACACTATGTGGGCAAAATGCAGAGCTACTGATAGTGGAAGTATGTGGTACATATAGTTACCACTAGGATTTAAAGGGTTAACATTTCATTCTTGAAGTGCCAAGTTATAATAGCAATAAGCCTTATTATGTTGAGGACTACCAAATTTAAACCTTCAATTTAATACAGTTACCTTACCTTCCAATTGAATGATCTGAACTCACTTTTATATATCATCAAAACTCTTTTGAAAGAAATCATGACATTTACATGTGTCTACTTAAATACACAAGTTTAGTTTCAAATAAAAAGCTATCCCACTGTGCATTTCAATTTCAGTTCACAAAAATGCTGTGAAAATAACTGAAGGGAAGTAAAAGCCAAGTATTACCATCACTCTCTTCTTCACTAGAAGATGCCAAGTAATCCCGCAAATCTGTTTCAGTTATACCATCAACCTGGCCAGACATAAGTTTCTGGTTGATTTCATTTCTCTCAGGATTTGTCTCATCCCATGTCAGCTCCACTTTGGCTTGCTGTAATGCAGTAGTTGTAAAGTATCGAGGCTGGTACTTTGAAAGATCAGGAAGCCTATCGCAAATCTCGTGCGGCTTCTAAGAAAAAAATATGTTATATAACTGACTGACATTCTTTTTTAAGAAACTACTGACACAAAGCTGAAATACAGAAGCTAGTTTTATTTAAAATAACATTCAAATTCCTTCATCTTTGCTAAAAATATACTGATCAGTAAACTTTACCCATGACCTAAATGTAAACATATGTGATGATTTTTATTTCAAATGAATTATCCTGAACTGTCAACAGTTACTTTGAATATCAGTGAGTTCTTATTACAATTTTCTGATCAGAAGCAAGCAGCTCACCTCCTCAAATTTTGTGCTGTCAGGAACAAACCGCAAGTCAAGGCGTGTTGCACTACTTTCATATTCCAAGCCATCACACTCAGTATAGATCTTATTTGCTGTTACTGCAGAATCACACACCAATACAGCATAGTAGTACTTTAGACGATTAAGTTGATACTGCCGCAGTTTCTCCATATGGTATTTGCTACCTTCTTCATTCTACTGAAACAATGTATAATACTGAAGCACCCCATGTAAATTAAGCACAATGCAAAATTAATTTAAACCATTGTAATAATAAATAAATACACACCTCTTCACCATCCTCTATCTCTTTTTCATCTTGCACAGAGTTTCCATTACCCACTAGCTCAAGTGGTCCTTTAATTTCCTCCTCCTTCATTCTTTTCAGCCCAAATTCTGATGGATAGATCTGCAAAGATAAAGTTTCGTAATAAAGAGCACCATACATCTCATTATTTTGATGGCACTGAAAATTTTATTTGAGGAAATTCTTTAAACTAATGTTTCAATTTCTGTTATAATTTATACACAAAAAAGTGCTAGTAAATAAGTAAACATTTCCAAATTTAAGTATTATATCATCATACTGCAAATTATCTATTAAATACTAGGACCTAATTAATAACCTGTGCTAAAATTCTAGCCAAGTTCTACTACAGAAACTGTTAATAACAGCCCAGGATATTATTTAAAGAGAAGTTTTAATTTTAATTTCTCAATTAAAATATTGTACCACGATACCAGAAATGTTTTATTAAATGCTGAGGATTATTAGAAGTCTTTGCAAACTGCAGCCAGGATCTACCACAGAAGTGAAAGTAATATCCAAGGCTGCTACTCAAACATTCGAAGTATTATTCCATATCTAATGGTAATAAACAAACGCCCACATTTTCAAGAGTATAAATCTAACACACACATACAATGACACAAAAATAAAAACCCATATTAGATTCACATATAAGGTTCAATACATTTTCAGATCTTAATAATTTGTATTCAATATAATTTAAAATAGTAAATAGACATCTTTTAACACTCTGAAGTGAAAGACTGTCTTAATAATGTTTAACATTCAGTCCCTACCTCAAAGAAAACATAACATTTATACATTACAAAAATGAAGTGGTTAATTTTGTTTAAGAAATAATTGCTGTTTATACTGAGAATCATACAAAACCCACTGGTTACATAGACTTTGTGGGAAAACACAGAATTACTGATTGTTAAAGTAGATGGTACATATAGTTAATGGCCAATTACATACCAAGAAATTACTTTACTTTTATAAAATGCAAAGGTTCATGACTATGTTCAAAATTATTCATTTATGTCTAAGTCTGTTAAGTGGCTTCTTCCTTCAAGTTTCCAGAAAAAATTGCTTATTTTCTTCTTCTTGTACATCTTTATTACCATAATAAAACAAGCAATAACAAATCTTAAAACTAGCCAATACACATACTGTTACAGAATGAATAAGTCCTCCTTGTGGCACGAAGGAGGAGAAGAGAACCATCAGATCACTAGCCCTGATTCTGTCCCAGTCCATGTGACATACTGCTAATCGATTTGTTGTCACATCTGTTTGATCAGCATCATGATCTAGCTCTCCCCACCCATGGTCTAATTCTTCACTTTCAGAACCTGACAATAACAGAACGTTATGAAAGTAATGTACAACTTAATATACATAAATAAACAGATTATTTAAGTCTTCCAAGTCAATCTAAGAAAGGCTGAATGTTGTGTTAAATATTTCAGTAACCTACCACTTACATGCTTGAGCATAAAAACACAAGTCTTTGCAGAACTATAATAATTCTCAGGAAATAAAGTAGCACACATACTACAGATTATGCAATCAGTATCTTATTAACAAAATTATAATTGTGACAAGTGATCTCAAACTATAAAAACATAGGTAAGAATCAAACCTGTTTCTGAGCTTTCCTCATCTGATGAACTGTCACAGAAAAGTACTCCTTCACCACGAGCATAATCTACTGTAAGATCTCTCAACTTTTTCTTTATACTGTCTGCCACAATTTCCTTTTCTTTATTTTTATTATCTTCATCACTTGGAACTTCATTATCAGTGTTCAATTCTACACCACATTCCAACTTGTGTTGATCAATTTTTCTTTTCAGTAAATTACTATTTTGTCCTTCAAAACACACATTGTGTTCCTTAATCTTTAATTTATCTTTCATAACATTATCTTTAATTTTATTTATGTTATTTGAAGTTGAACCATCTTTTCCAGTTTCAACAAGTTTGACTTTAACTGAAGAAATCTGAGTATACTCTTTGTTAGTTTCATCATTCTTGTTGCATTCAGTTTCTAAATCTTCATCAGATGAAAGAGCATAGTACCTCTTTAGATCTTCACTCGATGTATGAGATATTGGACGACCTCTTTTATCAACTGTATAATTCACTTTAAAACTTTTATCCTTGAACATAGACTGAAAACGTTTGTCAATTTTTATTTTCTTCTCTCGTTTTGGAATTCTTTTAAAACGTGGGTCCTGGGCTATGTGGGAGAAGCGACTGTCTTTCATTATTTCTTCCATGACTGTTCAAATAACTGGAAATTAAATCATGTTACATATGTACACATAATTAAATTCTACATTCAAATTATACCCCCACAATAGACCAAATAGTACATACAACTTGGACAAATCTGGTATCTCTACAGTTTGGTGAGCAGTTGTGTTAATAATCTAAAATGGTTTGTATCTTAAATAAAACATACATTCAAGGTCAGGTTAGGAAGATTAAGTTAGTCAGAATACTGTATGTGAGGTTCAGTAACATCAGCATAGGCAAGTACCTGGTGCAGACCATTCAATTTGCATTCTTCCTGATTCCCTCTGACCTTCCTGATGGAATGTTCCAAAGCAAAATTGAAATGCATTGGGGATAAAGGATCCTTCAGTTTTAGGCCATTGTGAACTAGGACGGTTACCTATACAAACTCTACTAGATACCCCGTCAATACACATCTTAATTAACCTTACAAGTTTCTTTGGTATTCCAAACCCAATCAAAATGCCATACAGTACCTCTCTTCTGTCATATGCCTTCCTAAACTCAACAAATAGTTGGTGAACTGACCCATTATACTCCCGCTTTTCCTCCAACACTGAGCCAAATTTGTATTTTTATAAACCAACTTGAATTAGCTAATTTTTAAGTTCCTGATAAAACTGAAATTAAACCATTTCACAAATAAAAGGTGTAAAAAAGCACAATGACACTAAATTTCATGTTGTTTTAAGCTGGGGTAGGAATTGTGGAAAGTCTAGTACCATAACAAAAATGAGTTCTTTTACAACATGTCAATCTCCCCACATTCAAACCAGAACTCCAAATTCGGGATCTAGCTTGGGAACCACGTAGGTTAGAGATTAGAAGAGTTTGTGTTGAGGTTAGTTCAACCCTTATAGTCCTCGAGTACGCTACAATATGCGATTTTTTTAAAAACAGGGACAACTCCGCCACATTTTAACCCATATTTGATATCAACATTTTGAAATCCGTACCTTACTGTCATACGTAACCACATAAAAACTATTTTGATGTGCCATGAAAGACGGGATTACCACGAGCATACATACCTGCACATGCGCAACTCCAATATTACTGATGGGCAACGTAGCGCCGCTTACACAGACAATTTCTATGCAAACACAACGGTGATGTATTGTAGACACAGTAGACCAGTCGGTAACAAGGTTAGCTACTACACAATCGTCTACATGCCTTCCCCACGTTCTTTTCCCATCAAAATTTTTTAAACCGTTGGTCAGTATATTGATTGCTACGGACTGGACGACCGCAGTTCGATCCCCGACGGGGAAGAGTATTTTTCTTCTAGCCTCTGCATCCAGACTGGCTCTGGAGCCCACTCACCCTCTTATACAAGAGGTACCAGGATTCTTTCCCGAAGGTAAAGCGCGGCTGAGGACTAACGCTAACCACTCACCCCCATCTAGTGCCGAGGTTAAGAATGAGTAGGAGCCTAACTCTCCCCCAAGCACCTACATGGCATATCATGGGGGCAGCTTTACTTTCAGTATCACGTTGGAACTTGGCACCATCTTTGGAGTGAAAGTGTGTGTGTGTAACAATTTTCACTCTACTTTTTATCCATAACATAAAGGATTCCAAGCAATATGATAATTCATTTAAAAATTACACATGCATAAGAAACATTGCATCCATATCATTCCAAATCCCCTGACATGTACAGAACCATAGAACAGATTAAGATTCATAAGAGCTGAAGAAAGCAGTGGTTTGGAAATATTCGACAAAAAATATGTTTTGGTCACTTCAATGCATATGTCACATACAACATGACTAAATACTAAAAAGTTTCCATATATTAAACATTCATGCATTTACCAAATACACCTGAAAGTTTAAAAATAACTAAATACAGTAAAACACTTCTATACAAAGATTCCACTGGGCAGAACAATGTTTATGTAGCAGTGCACACTTTAGCAGTCACATATGCTGAAAATACATCTGATGACAAAACATTTGTGCATTAATGATATAACATCCATATCCAAACTGTAATGGTACCAACAACTCCCTTTTCAATGAACAGGTCACACAGAAATGCTATATAGCAATTATGATATTTGAGGTTCTCATGGTTGCAATTATGAAGATGGCTGTCTTCTGGGTTGTTGCACTGTGTAGACTGATAGAAGTTTACATTTCAGAGGTGTTTGCTGCCTCCATTACAGTCTAAATAACAAAAGACTGATATAAATTAGAAGATCAACTCTTTAAAGCTAAACATTATTTAATTTTCGGTAATCTGTTATTGTGCCCACACTGGATTTCTGATGATAACTGTCTTCTGGGCTGAAGTTATGCCATATTTATAGAAAACAGCTCATGATGTCACAAATTTCAATGATTATGTATAATATGGGGGTCCGCAGTGGCCGCGCGGTCTGAGGCGTGGGCGTTCTGCCTTGGTCGCTGGGACCATGGGTTCGAATCCCACTCAAGCCATGGATGTTTGTCCGCGTTTTTCTGTGTTGTGCTGTCCTGTGTACAGGTAGAGGCCTTGTGACGGGCCGGTCCCTCGTCGAAAGAGTAATATCAAATGTCCATAGATCAAGCCAACTAAAAGTTGGGACCCTCTGTGCTCAGGCACTTGAAGAACAGGTCATTCCCAGTATCCCCAGTATGTATAACATATGGACTGTGGACTTCTATGCTGAGATGCCATGCAGTCTTGTAGGTGTCTACAGTACCATACTTTGTCATCATAAAGCTTCTTTAAATAAGGATCTGCTGAGAGAAGATAAAAGAGGAGCGAAAATGTCGAGGAACAAAAACACAAAGCTTCATGTACAATAATAAATAATGTAATGCACTTCCATTTCATGTTTAAATACATCTTAGTATACAAAGTCTTGTGATATTTCACAAATGACTAAACTGTTTTGAAAATTAAGACAAAAATAAGCAAAAGACTGTAAAAATGGTGTCACTACCATTGTAAGAACATACAGTTAGTCAGAAAGTAACCAGTGTCATTAAATGACATGTTCATTACACTATCGCCACATTTCTACATACATTTCATAACCAGTTTTCATTTCCTTCAATGAACATTTCAACAGATATCTAATATAGTTTTATTTTGTAAAAATCTTAGACTTCCCATGCTTTCCATTAAAAGTTTTATCTGATGTAGTCATCAATCGTTTTATTCCACCTATATTCAAAGTACAATCATACTGTCACGTATAAAACACAAGCGACTGAAAAGTCAAGACCGCAGAAAAAATTATATGAAATGAAACAAGTCTACAGAACCTTATGAATTGTGTAACACTTACTAAGTTCCCATACTGAATTAAAAATAAAAAACTCATCCTCTGTGCTAATTAAAGTCCATAAAAACAGATTAGTATCAGAAAAATGAAAAGTAAAAACCTGGTAAAATAGTCCACCAGAACTCTTATCTCTGCAAATTCCTTTACTGTAAAGACATATTTCTGTTATATCCTACCCTAACTTGTTTGAACAAATTATTAAGGATACAGCATTGTAGTGACCCTAAAATTTCCACCTGACATAATGTTCAGTGGGCCTTCCACCTGTTGATGTCACACACAGTGTAATCATGCACAAATTGATGTTCTGATAACGGCACACAGCCACAGTGAACAGAACTTCACCAACTCAAATAGTTTGTGCACACACAGAAAGAAACTAGAGCCCACTGAAGAAAATGGGGAATTTCAAGCATTGTGATATGTCTTCGATATATAATCACTTGACTGTAGTACCTATACAAAATTTAAATAATTCTGGGTTTGAGTCTGAATGATTAACAATTTGGATTCAATTTACCATAAACTAGTGTTATATTAATGTATGTTTTAAAACTGTATGTGTATCTGCATGACTGAAATCAGCAGTTTTGTAATACTGAAGAAAATGTTTGAAGCACTCTAAAAAGTAATGATCACTTTTGGTTTAACTTTTGCCTAACTGTGTAAACTTTAAAACCTTGAATTCAGTCCAATAATTCTGACCACTTTTTTAAAGTTAAGAAATGTTGTAATTCAGTCTCTCTTTTATTATTAAATTCAATTTCCACTGAAGTGTAGCTATTCTCTCCTGTCCAATCATTAGTCTATAATACACAGATGTTAAACTTTATATCTACCTTTAAATTATTTACATCCATTACAAGTTTTATGGACAATCTGCCATTTGAAAGGGATCAATATTCACTTTGCTACTCAATATAAGTTTTAATGATGAAATTAAACAAAAATCAAGTTTGGAAAACACATCTTTCAAATCAGCAACAAATCACAGGCTTTGCAAGGAGCTATGGGTAACTGAAATCAGAACATGTATAGCAGTTCATCAGACAAAGCAGAAGTGACAGTCATATAGGAATAGAGACTAACCCTTACCAGTCACAATGTCAGAATTTTGAACAGCCAGCGTGTGTAGGCAATTTAAATATGTAGGATTTGAAGATAGCAATCTTCAATTTAAATACCTCTCAACAACTAATTCCCTAAAATCTATAATTATGTTCTGTTTTTCAAGAAGTTTGAGTTACTTGTGACAAATAGCAATAGACACCACATAGAGCATTCAGTAATTCACTGCCATTTCACAGCGACAACAGTGACACATGATCAACGATGACAGGAATGTAAAAAGAAATTTTGTCGATTGTATGCATGTCAACATATGGCTGTGGGAGAATTTTTAAAGTTGATTACATAACAACACATGGCAGAAAAATGTTGAATATGGCAAACTAACTGAAGCCTTACTTTGGTTATCATTATTAGGGGTATGATGGATGTCACCTCATTTTGATTTGCTCACTGAAGTTACAAAATATACTCATATAAAACTCTGTAAGTCATGTATAACTGGGACAGGGGCATATAAATACATTCTTTTACAGCTGGAACAAAGCAAACCTCTGACTTGTGACATTTCCCACGAACTCTGTAACAGATTACCTCACCAGGTTTCTTCTCCTCCCTTTTCCATGTAAATAAATTCACATTTCAACAAAGATAACAATAAAGAAAGGAATACAACAGACATTCAAAATTGTTTAAGAACTATCAAATAATGAACCAGTGTACGGAACTCCCTTTCAATTAGAAAATACATTTCTATCCCCTTAACTCAAAGAAACCTAGTATATTATTACACAAGATTCCATCTTCAATACATGACTCAGTGGTAACCAAATACTGACTGCACACTGATGGTAAAGAACGTTAATTAATTTTGTAACAGCAATATCTCTGCAATACCAATTTGAAAATAGAATCTAATATAAGAAATTAATCAAACATACTCCATCAATCTATTATGGAAATTATATAATATTTATGGAGTATATATTTAATACCCTTTTTCAATTATTTATCTTTTATAAATATAAATTTCTTACTACAATATACAATGCTACAAAGCTAGATTCAATACAATACTTAGAAAATAATGACTGCATAGTGGTAAGTGCGCACCTTAAGACCTATACACAGATTCCCTCTGAGCAACTGCAGATTCCACATGTGCAGTTTTCAAGGAAAAAGAATAAACTATAAACAGGTGTCATTGATACTAGTATATATAAAATAAGACATGAACCCAAACATCCATGTACACAAAAACTGATTATAGACCAAAAAAGAAGACAATAAAAAAATATATGCAACTGTTCACTGCCATAAGCAAAATAATTTGTTGACAAATTATATTAAAGTTTCAATGTATTTCAACAGCCACTGCTAAGATGTGAATATGATTATCTATGTTAGGTAAATGTACACTTCAGGCAAATATCTTTAGTAACTTTGGTTTTTGAAGTATGAATTAATCTGCCCATGAATCAACTTAACAAAAAACCACTTCATACAAGTGTTATAATTCACAAATGTTACCATTTGCAAGTATATCATACCTGAAACACTGGCTGCAAATTCTTCACTTCTTAATACTTACAGCATATAATTGTACATCAAATTAATAATGTATTTTCCATCATTAATAAATACGTAAAAGTATTAGTCCAAGGTCTGCAATTAAAACTGTGTCTAAAAATAATTAAACAAGTAGTGCATGTCTCAAATGTGCTCACCTGTGATTGGCTATCATATCTTTTCATTTTTGCAAATTCATGTTAAGAAGGTACATATCTGTTACCTCAAAAGAACCTTTACAAAATCACAAACAATACAACCTCCCTTCTAACATACATTCCTAATGCTTGCAAATATATGTAACATAGCTAAATTAGGAAATTTTCCTTCAGAAAACATGTAAAACTGTTGCTGCTGCATGTACAATCTATATGCATACAAAGCTGTGCTGCATTATGAACTGTAACTTACTGCAGATCTGTACACAAGTACTTATCTTTCAGATGGCTTCCAGTCCAGTTCAGAAGTACAGATCATGTCCTTACAGGATCTTCTTATGACCATGACACACTGCCACAACAGATGTTTCATGTCCATCAATCATTGCAGTTTCTACTAACACAAATTATTTTTAATGACGAAAGAATCCTCCACGGTACTCACACAAGCTTAGGACAATGTCACTTACAATTCTTTAAATCCAAAACATGGACTGCTCATTTCCTCATGTAAAACACTTCACTGAAACAAAGTGTAAAATATAAATATCTATTACACTGAAACATCATAATACCATCAAATTTTTAAACTGTACAAAAACATACCAGACAGTACACATTTTCTTAAACAAACAAAACACAGCCATTCCCATTTACAAATGAAGAGAACCTACTTAATTCAAATTTAATTATCCAAAAAAGGGCACAATAAACTCACATCATTGTCTCTTAATAGCAGCCAAGCAAGATGAAATGCCAACACAAACATACAATATTAAACCACAGTCAAAACAGTTCCATCACGTTATTCTCTTACAAAGTGCAGAAAAATATCTAATAACTAGGTTAGGCCTCAAGAATCAATATTTTTACTTGGACTATGCCAACAATATCTTACGACTGAATTAAACATCATGTTAAAAAACTGCTCTATTTCCAAGTTATTACAAAATAACAAATACTTCATTACTTAGAACAAGACCTTTTTTATTATTACATTCTGGAAATACCATATTAGTTGTAAATTGCTGCTGAAAAATATCTAAAGGTGCACTTGTATTTTCTCTCCAAAATCCACATTATGACTCATCAAGCACTTCAATACATATTTTTAAGTCAAGTTCCTCCCAGTTAAAACTACAAATTCTGCAAACACACATAAAATGTTAATGACAGTAATAAAGGCAAGATATAAATTAAAAATTTATGTTCAAAGATGATTCATAACGCAGGCAAATTATTTCACCAGAGAAATTATTATATGGAACGTACAACTTCCTGAAGTTCAAATCACAAATTATTTCATATTCTGCATTCTTTTTAGCACTTCTCTTATTTTCACCACTTCACTTTTCAAATTCAACCATTTCCACTTCACTGAAAACCTATATAAAAATTACCTGAAATGGAAAACGACAAAGAACAATTCATCTGTTCCATCAGTATAAAGTTGAACAATAAACAGGTACAATGAAACTTCAATCAGGACACTTTTCATGTGACATGGGTATAAATTCTTAACTACAAATTTTTTTATAGAAATGTAATGTCTCCTACCTTACACTTTTGCAAGATGATCATACAGAAAAGCCGCCTTTTAATCTACAGTCCCACAATTTAGAAATCACAGCATCCAATTATTCATTTTCCATTCTTTTCTACTTGCCTGTCAAGTTCAGTCTCCCAAGAGATCTGCTCCTATTCTCATTTAAATTTCAAAATTTTCTTCATAACTTCTGCTCTTACATTCAATTACCCAGTCATTCATTTCAATAATACTTCACCAAGTATTCTTTTGAACTAATCTTGTCAATTAATATGTCAGTACTCCTTTTTGTATTTTATAAAAATGATCAACTTACGCTAGCATTGGGCGTGCGTGTGTATGTTTTCTCATATCAGTATGTCTGTGAGTGCATAAGCACTGAATCCCACAAAACCTCAATAACTATTAAACCAAAGTGACACATTTCTGCAAAACTTTGCATGAACAGGATTATCCCATTCATATTTTACACCTCCCTCATTTGTAAATACTCTTCTATACAGAATGTCCCAAAATGTGTATAAACATTATAATATGGAATATTAACCCTGTGTATATATATTTTTGGATCATAGGTAAAAAATTCTCAGTATAATATAAAACAAGAAGCTACACATAGATCTTATAATGCCTACTTTCCTTTGAATGCTTCAACCTATAAAGTGAGCAAGAACTAAGTTAATAATTATACAGTCCCATTTGTGTGCATAATTTCCATAAAACAGATTCTGACTACATTAAACTTGACCAATATATCATAGTTCTGTGCCACAGAAATGTTTGTAGCTGTTAACAAAGAACTCGATGGAACGTAGTCCTTAAAAATTGACAGCTACTCAGCTGGTCAAGAAATTTCATTTCGTTTATGAGCCTATGAGGTTCATTCACAAGAACTTCACCATTAATGCATAAATATATTAAATACAAAGTTTATATCATAGGAACCTGTTGCAATTTTTGTAGTGGTTATTGTACTATACAACCATTAATTACTCATTACACAACTTTTCCAGTCTTTCTCATAATTACACTGGCAGCAACTCACAGGAACAAAAATGTACAAAGAGAACCTGACTACAACAGTGTCAAACCACATCATTTAGTTGTAACACCACTGTGCCAGTGTGATAGTGCAACAGTAGAATTTCAAGAAATACTGAAAAGTTCTGTAAACATTTATGGATGATATGACAATAACTACAGTGAAACCTCTATCCATCGTTCCCGGAACTATCGTTTTCCCGGATGCATCGTCCGTTTTGTTCGGTCCCGAATACATCCCATATAAAATAATGTTACATTTTCCCGCTTCTATCGTTCCTCGAACTATCGTTTTATCGCATCGATCGTTCAAAAATCTTAGTCCCGGCCCACAATTTTCCCGCAATGATCGTTTCTGAGAAATTAAAATGCTGGGTTTTGAGATAAATTAATACCGAAAGACGCACAATGTTTTTGGAATACGCAGTAGCGGTAACCTGTTATGTCGCCCAACCAGCACATTCTTTTGGAATGAGGGTCAGCGGTGCAGGGGTGATATTGGAGTGAATGGCGGTGCTCATTGTCAGAAATTTTACGATTTTAATTAGGGTGCACTCATATTTCGTTCCAGCGATGCCAGATGGCATGTGCAGTGTGAATTTCTTCACAAATGCTTTTATTACAAGTACAAAGGAAAGGCTGGCGGCACTTTTCATTCTTCTGGTTCATCTCGTTTCCAGCGGTTCAGGGTCTTCTACAGCTACGTTTCGTTGAGTTCGGCAGTAATAGTATTTCCATTCTTCCTGTTATTGTCCGCAAAGGGGGTTGGAGTGGTGAGGAAGAGGGAGACGACGAATGCGAGCCCGAAGCTTTGCCGAGTTTTGCCGAAGCACACGCTGCATTGGCGAAAGTGAAGTCGTTCTTTTATGCGCTTAATATTAGTGAACGTGACGAGGAAAACACTTTGAACGTGGAAAGTGCTCTGTTTGGTCTAAAACGTAAAGTTTCGACAAACCAGTTGTCCACTAAAGACTTTTTTGGTAAAAAGAAGTAACTTTGAAAGAGAAACATTGTTTTTTTTAAATTTTTAATGCTTTCCCGCATCTATCGTTTTCCCGCATTCATCGTTTTTATTTCCCACCCCCGCCGAAAACGATGCATCGAGGTTTCACTGTAGTTAGATTTAAAATTTTAGGTATATTTATGATCTACTGTTTTACACAAAATTTGGAAGTATAATTACCATCTATAAAGCATGACATACTTAACTGCAAAGGCTCATCAGTTATCATCATCAAACTGAAACCTAAATTGATTTCTTGGAGCTGATATATTACAGTTGAACATTCCAAGAGAAATTCACCAAAATTTGCACATCTTTAAGATGTATTACCCAATAAAATTTCAAGATCCAACCTTATATGGCAAGAGTGTAATTCTCACCTCAGAAGTTCACAGTTACCAAGTGGTATTATTGATGGTAGATCATTAAAAATTACAAAAGTGGAAATCACTACCTATAGTTCAATAATAGTAATATAAAAATCTAGGTTCAGAAGTTATAACAAAATAAAGAAAACATGATAATTATGCAAATATTAAAAATACCTCAGACTTAACTAAATTAATTTTTAACTTTCATTTAAGCATGCTTGTGGTAGCTGCAAACTTACATCATTTCATGCTCGAGCCAGTATCATTTAGCAGCAAGACCTGTTCCAACAGTGGTCTTGGGAAACGGCTGCTTGATAAGCGGTGGAGACCCAGGAGCCACTGTAACAGGGGAGCTACCCCCAGGAGTAGGCGTGCTGGCTTCACTACCAGAAGACACACCATCTGTCTCCATCTGAACACACATAACAATGTTGGAATTGTGAAAGAAATTATGATGCACATGAACAATCTTGCAAACTGGGCATGAACAATTACATAAATAAATATTCACTCAAGCCTTCTAACATTCACTAATAAATTACTTCATGTTATGCAAAATCTGACGAGATGTGAAGAAGATTATGATCTCCATTCAGAAATGGAACATGTTGACTTATGAAGTGACTGGTAGGCATGCCCTCCCCATTATCTGGTCTCATTTTACAGATTCTGTTCAAGGAACTCATAGACATTGGGGATGGGGCGGGGGCGATAACACAGGTGTTACTTTGATTCCAAACCAGAAGTTATCCAAGATAATATAAAGATTAATACCTTTTCCTCTTTGTCATCACTGTCAACAATAGGTCCATTCTCTGCTTCAAATTCCTTCAACACAGCATCCAAGTTATAACGGCGACGATAGTTAACGAAGAAACTACGTAAGTGAGCTTCTGTCTTGGTGCCAATTACCTCTGCAATGGCTCGAAAATCCTTTCCATACTTACGTACACCTAAAACAAACAGGAAATTCCTCATTAAATTATTTGTACAGCATACCCTGCCATTTGCAGGGTTTACATTATTTAAAATCCCAGTAAACAGTAAAAACACAATGTCTGAAGTAAAGACCTTGTGGGAAAAATGAGGCTAGGGGAACCAAAGACAAAACATGACACTAAAACATAATTAATTATTAATAAAAATAAACATCAGTGCTAGTGTTTATTGGGATGACACTGATATTTCTTGCCTAAAGTTGTGAGGGTCAATGAGCACAAGGGCAAAAATATTACCACAAATAAGCAAAACTGCAATGTGCAAATCCATGTGTAAGATAGGTCTGCTACGATTCTTAAATTTTTAAAAATGACAGCTTCGTAACTATATAACTCAAGGAGAAATATAAATTACATAACCGATTAGTGACATATTTTAAAAACTAGTTATTCACAGTAAGAGAAACTACAGTTCATTCAATGTAACTGTATTAATACCAGTAGCACAAATAAGGAAGAAAGGAAGAACAATTCATTTACCTTGCACAGCTAACAATAATTCATCATTGGTCCAGCGAGCATTGATACGGTTGTTTGAATCTGGTGGGCGTAAATCGTCAATCCCCTCAGCAGTTTTTCTCTTGAAAGAACTCAGACTTTGTTTGTTATTCTGCACCTGAAGAAAGATTATTTCATATGTCTGTAAACAGCAAATTATAGTTTAAAGTTGCAGAACAATACTATGGTTATTTATACATCTTCCTCTTTTCACATAATCTTGTCCTTAAAGAAATCTGAATTTATTTCTTCCTTTTATGATATTTTCAGCTTTCTTTTTTTACTTTAATGCAATTTCATCAACACATGGCTACAGACATATGCAAACAACACATCTAGAATCCTTTATTTCCCTCAAAACAAGTTTTAAAAACTAGAACCACAAAATAAGACTGGAAAGGTGTACTCTTTGGAGTACACTACAACTCCAAAGGTGTTCTTCGCTTCACATAACACTGATGAGCATTGCAATCAGCAGTACAACAAAGGGAATAACAAACGCACCAATGGCCCCAGATCATTTTGTGAAAAACTGTGTTCCAACAATGACCTTGGTTCACAGTTGCAACATGCTCTAACAAAACCTCTTCATCATGTGGGTTGCCTAGTTCCTAAGGAAAATGTGACAGACATATGGATAGGCCCATATGATGTTCCTTGCTCACACCTGGGCATAAAGAACACTTAATTAACATTCTTTGAAAATTCTGAATTCTCCTAGCTCAAATACTATTCAAAGAACAACTATTAATGAACAAGTATATCATTAAATTTAGTTCCCAATTACATAAATAGTGTAGTCTTAATGTCCTCTTTAAGTATTACACATGACCAACATTATATGGGTACATTCTGTGCATATGATGTAAAGAACTCATCAAAAAGATAAGGGTTAAGCACACGTAAGACAGTAAGAGGGACAGAACTACAGCACAGTACATTTTAGCGGTCGGAGAGGAAAATGCAAAGTTTCAAGACTCATACACAGATTCCTATTTTGTGGCTGACAGCATGAGAAATTCACTATTTGTGAGACCAACTTATTTCCAAAAAACTGAAAACATCAGATGATGAACACTATTCTGTCCAAAATTTAGCACACACTTCCTGAACCAAATTAAAAGCTGATGTTTATTCAATACTAAACATGTTGCCCATCAGAATAGCACCAGTGTAAATAGAAATTTAAAATGTGAAATGTTCAACGTCTGGTGTCTACTTCAGTAAGACAGCTATGAACAATCTTTTCAGGTTTTGTAAACCAGACATAACAAACATGCAACAACTGACATAAATAAATTTCAAACTTCTAATTGTGAATGACTGTTACTGCATGCTAACAAACTAGCAGCTAAATACAATCGACTAATTATATGTGGAGGTTGTGTTCCTGTAAATCACTGTGTATAAAAGAAATGCAAAGAATATAAAATGTATAACATTCACATGGATTTTCTGAATGCTACACCATGAGAGGCCTTAATTTGTAGTGCCCAAGTCGAAATAGTGGAGACAGAGTGAAATCACGTGTAACTCAGCTGGCCTGCACGACAGCATTTACCTTGGCTGTGGACAGAAAACTGATGCTCTTCATGATATTGAAAACTACAGATATCTTAGAAAAAAGACAGCAGAAGTGTTTAACGAGAGTCACCTGTGACTGACTGAACAAAATATCATAACTGTCACATGAACCTTTCTCTATATGTAAACATAAAAGTCTGAAATACTATGTGGAACAGCAGTATGGTGAGTGTTATGATTTCACCAAATACTCATTTTAACCTGTCCTGTACCTGAGAAATATCTGGTCTGAAGGCAGGCACTGGCTATCCTCACTTTCTCATGACTTTCCTATAAGCAAATGCCAGTAGCCAAACTTAAGATAACAAACACATCTCTCGCCACTCACAATAACCATCACACCTCATTCAGCGCTAAATAATCTCTGTATTTCACAAAACATCGTTAAATAACTCCCTAACCTATCAAGTAACAAACATCACCTGAAAGACTATGGGAAAACATTACTAACCTCAACTGAGAAAGGTAGTCATAGCCACATACACAACTATCTCAAACAAATATCAAGAATGGTAACCACAATGTTCACGCATCTCTTTTTGTTTAATCATAAGCATGCATTTCCATTTTAATTACTATTTCATGGTTTAATATTTTAGCATTCAACATATTAGCAATTGTGCAACAACAAATGTGAATTATCATCACTGTTATTATTGTTGTTGTTGTTACTTTTATATTTCCAACCAACTCATGAGAAAATAAATACAGCCTGAAGACAGGGGTTTGCAACCAATGTAACCTAAATATGTGAGATTCTACCAATAATAACTACAGTAAGTATGTACATTACAAAATTACATTCAACTGTGTTCATTTTTGTAGAAAATGTAAATAGTTATAATTTTTACATGCCTGTGATGTCATACCTGAAAAGTCAGGGTTTCTTACATAGATATTGTATCATGTAAGATTTGAGGTTTTCACAGCGGTGAGAATGAAGATTTCTGTCTTCTGGGTTGTTGCACTGTGTAGTCTGGTCGATGTTAACCAACGTTTCAGAGGTCATACTGCCTAAAACGTTGGTTAACATGGACCAGACTACACAGTGCAAAAACCAAGAAGACAGAAATCTTCATATTGTATCATGTTATTTTGCATATAGTAAAATAATAAAGGCATATACACCAATGCAGATGAGGTTGGTGTAAAACCTGTCTGGCATCAACTGGAATAAAATATATGTGGCTCTGAAGAGTTTCCTGAGAATGTTAAAAATAACTGGCTCTTTTCCCCTGCTAACCCTAACAGCATTAATTTTTTTAAAACTTTAATGCCATAATGTGATATACATAATCAGATATAAAAGATGGAGACGATGATTATATATTCCAATCATACTGAGACATTACAAGGTATCTGTTAGTACAAGCATTACAAATTCTCATTATATCAAGATTGCACTGTATTCTTCTCCCTCTTCACTTCTGCATTTTTGGTTGCAATGCTAACATCACTTATCTTCTTTCTGGTAAAAGCATGTGTACAGAAGAAAAACAACAACAACTAAACTTCACAAAATGGTGCCAGTACAATAGCAGG
The DNA here is from genome assembly GCF_977971745.1 of Zootermopsis nevadensis. Taxonomy (NCBI): domain Eukaryota; kingdom Metazoa; phylum Arthropoda; class Insecta; order Blattodea; family Termopsidae; genus Zootermopsis; species Zootermopsis nevadensis. The sequence goes on from NW_028259143.1 coordinate 6,089,899, forward strand.
GAACAGAGTTGAGGCAGACTGTGACATGTTAGTTGCTGAGAACTGAAAGTTAGTGAAAATGCACTGTGAGACACATTTTAAGGAAAATTCATAACATCTTGCTGTGAGCTTGACTGCAAATAAGCAAAATTGTGAACAGCAAATTTACAAATATGCATGAATGACTGCTTATGTAATTAAAAACATGCAAAAGAGTGTATCAGTAATGGTCTACAGTACATCTGCAATAAACATTAAATCATGTTTACAATTACTGGTGTGCACTTACAAAATAAATAAAAGATAATTTGGTCCATCACAGTAAGGTGTGTTTGTGCAGATCGGTATACAAACATGATCCACAAGTCATGTACCATCATGCACAAGAAGCAGAGTTGGGAACAGACTTACTTGTCTCTTAAGGGAAATAATTTCCCTATCCATTGCTTTCAACATTTGGTCACCCTGACTGGCAGGGGCAGGTGCTGGCGGCCCGGCAGCCATAGCCACCAGATCATCGTGGTTAATGTACATCCCTCGGGGGGGCTTGCGTTTGTGGCGGAGAAGAACGTGACAGTGTCTATCGCGCTTCACCGGACCGGTTGTTGGACGGACACTGCCTGTGCGTCTGTAAGTAGCCACCCCACCCAAGCTTCCAATCAAATTCAGCACTGTACTTAGCCCTAAATACAAGACCCTGATTGTGACTTTATATGCTGAACATAACCTAACATGAAGACAAAAACTCCTGACAAATTACATAACAGAAACGTTGAATATAATTATAACTCTAGGCTGTAAATTAAATGTGATTCCCATTACAATAATTCTGATAGCAATGCAACTACAAATTATGTCTATAACAACATAACAATGTGATAAAGGGCACCTGTAGAGACAGACAAAGGAAAAACAGAACAGTCACCCTTGTAGGATTGTTCCCTTACCAATCTACATGTAATTCTAACTGCAACAATTATTTATATAGAAAGGATAGGAAATATACTCAAATTGTATTCTAAAAATCAAATTATTTCTACAATGCAAAAGGACCTCAATTTTGCTATTTTTCAGATTATATTCCAAAACCTAAACTATATAATATATCGTTTTAAAAAAGTATTACTACCTTTAACAAAATGTAGTTTAATTCTATGGCTATAATTAGAATTAAAAGATAAATTTCTGTTAAGTTAGGAAGTGTGTGTGTGTGTGTGTGTGTGTGTCCTAAAAGCAGATATCAGATTTTCATCCCAAGGTTTCCCCTGTATGCTCCAATAACCCATATCACAGAAAAACAAACAATCTCAGTATATGTCCCTGCAGATGCCCTAGGTTGTATCTTTTACAGTTATTTATACCTCCAATGTTGGTAGCAAGTGTTGCACATGCTGCCTTTAGGAGAAGTGTGGGTGTGAGTGCAGGCAACCCCACAGTTAGCACAAGAACTCTTCCCACCCTCCGCACCATCTTTCTGCAGGAGATAGACAACACTCATCACAATACTGCCCCTACTTCAACAAACATGAGCCTATGCTTGTCACCTGTATCCACAAGGAACTGATACCAGTTCAAAAATTTGGTGTTCATTTTGTTTCTTTAAATGTTTACTAGCAATCTGTCCAGAAGAAAAATTATTGTACAAACCAGAAAAAGTCTGAGAATGAAAATTTATATTTAGGCACGTGATAGAAACACAAAACATGTAAATTCGGATATTAATAACATATTTACTTCAGCCCTTCGATTCTAACTCTATAGATATCAAAAATGGTTTATTAAAAAACTGTAAATATAAGACACAGAATTGTATTTAATTTCCTGTTCTGCAATCACAAACTGGCACTGATCCACTATTATATCTATAAACAATATCGAAACCCTTCAAAGGCCATATCTTAAACCTTGCTTAAACTCAATGAGAATATTTTCCAAGGCAAAGTTTGAGTCTTCTCAACATAGCATATGTCTAAGCTAGATTATAAAAAATCACTACATTAATGCATCACACAACAAATGACCTCACAGAAATACAGTTCTGCAGCTAGAATCATAACTTTCGTCAATAATGTTTACAATGCAACTACTTTAATCTTTACTTCAACATCATACTATAAGCACACTTCATTCCCAAAAAAAAGCTCTTGTAAGCTACAGATTTCACTGGGCAACAACACATATTTATGTTCACTGGCACATCAAAATGCACAGGTGTGAATATTTACAAAGTGTTAAGATGTATTTCTGAAAATCTCTCTTCAAAAAAGTGGAGTTAATTGCTCAACATCCAGACTACTTAAATTTGTGGGACATCTTGCCAATATAAATCATTAAAGCAAATACTTAAACAGACATTGCCACTAAAGTATAAGACATGAACAAGAATAATTTGTAAAGTCACATGTACACACCATAATAGATAACTGCAGACCATCAATGATACATTATGAAACATAATAATGCAAGCAAGACAGGCAGGCTGTGAATCTGCAGGCTATTCCTTCACCTCTCCCACACACTTGCACTTCACAGAAATGATGCTGTGTCACTTGCATCCTTTGACTATCAAATACTTCAGATCATAAGAACACATACATTTCTAGACCTATCTACAAGAGTCAACGCACAATGAGTGTGCCTTCTGCAAATAACCATATTTGTTTGAATAACTCATGTACCTTCTTTCCCAGAATTGTTGCTTTAAAAATGAGGGTGCACATTATATTCAAAGATCATCTTTTTGGTACCCTCAGTCTTCACTAAAAATGATACAGTAACTGGAAACTGATTTACCAGTGAATCAGTCTGATACATAAACCCTATACTAGCAATCCAAGCCACATAAACAATTTTGCTACATTATGTTTCAAACAAGAATCAATCTGTAATTTCAATAAAAAAATTCTAACTGAGAGTCAGACTAACAAAAAGGATATGGTCTGAACCAAGGGACATTCAGAACACATAAATTCTTTGCTGGAATCGGCATATTAGTGATTTATGTTGTGATGCTATAATGAAAGAAAGTAACAAACCCATGCTATGACCAATGCCTTCCAAACACAATATTTGTGATACACTAGTATCAGCAATCAACAATTCCACGGACTGTCTCAAAATAAGGATTGTAATATTAGGAAAGAGTCCAAGCTGAAACTTTCAGTCTTCACCATAACTGAATTCGGGGCATTCAGAAGCTTGTATTAGTCAATTAGAACAAAACTGTGTGTGAAATTGCACATTGATTTTCACAAAATCTTTCAGCTGAGCAATGGAAGAGTTCTCTAGTATCCTTCTGCTTCTTACAAGGTTTAACAATGTGAGTGAAGCCAAGGTTGAAGAAAATCATGCCACTAGCCTAAAACATTTTATATATGAACAAAGCATACATACATTTCAAATTAAAAACAGTGTCATATTTTCACAGTTTATTTAACTACATTTCCCATTAAAACACTTTACCCGCTCATATCAAACAAGAGCCACACAAATGATAAAATAAAAAAGGATCAGGTAAAGCTATTCTTGTCCATCTGAACCATGCTAGAAGGTATATAGGAGGCATGGAGGTAAAGCACTACCCACCCTTCACCTGTGCACAAAGCAGAAGACAGTAGTTAACTGTACAACCCAACTGCCTTTCTGTCTAGCAAAAAGGTCTTTCATACCTACTACATAGAAGAATGGGTACACTCTGGAACCATTTTGCACAAAGTGGCCAAGAGAATCTGAGAAACTTTTGAGTGTCTTCTTCAGGAATCAAACCACAGCTGCCACATTTGTGACTTCACAGTTCATGATGATGGAGAAAGAAATTGTTAGGAAATGTACAGGTAAACCTCGATTTACGCCGGGGATGCATCCCTGGACGAACTGGCGTAAATGGAATCGGCGTAAATTGAAACTCTTTTTATAATGTAAATCAATGGGAAGTCAATGAATGACACGAGTTCCCAGCACCCAAACACTGACGACTTAAGTTCCTCCGTGATAGCAATTTCAGTCAAGGGAATGTTTTTTCGATTCACGTCATCCACCCATAGCAACAGTAATTTCTCCATTCTTTCTAAAAGTTTACTTCTGCTATAACTCACTTGCATTGCACTTATTCTCGTAGCCTGTTGTATTGACTGTTTTATTTTATATGAATTTTTCATTATGGTAGTCACAGTGGAAGGAGGCAATTTCATACTTTTGCACACATTACGATGGGTATCACCACCTTATATTCAACGAATTATGTCCATCTTATCTTCTAACGCAATAGACCTACGCAACTTTTTAGCAACACATTCATTTCTCTTACCAGACATGGCGGCTCTTCTACATTTATAAATATAAAACAGTTCCTACTGCAGAATAGTGGTCAACAACAGCACAAACACGTTTAGCACACAGTTTTCAGCACATTCAATGTGTCAACAAGAAGTGAACTGAGCACATTTTTCCTTACTCCCTTATCAGGCTGAATGCAAATGATTCACCATGAAGAGTGACCAATGATCATGCGACTGTTGCGCAATGTTGGCAGATTTTTTGGAGATTATCTCGCAACTACTTAGCAATGAGTGCAGAGGTGAATGAATTTATAATTTTTATTCAAAATCAGCGATGTAAGAATTACGATTTAGTATAAGAATCAGTACGAGAAACATTGTAAAACGTTAAAAATAATAGTATAATATATTTTTTTCACTTTTTGACTTGCTGGTTTCAAAAGCGGCGTTATTCTGAATCGGCACAAATCGAGGTTTACCTGTATACACTGTGTAACAGTTCTGGCAGGTCTGCTCCTTTATTTTATCTAAGGTTTTCATTTGTAAATTTTTCCTTGTAACAGTGTAAGTAGGAAGCTGTTTGTTCCATCAGACCATGACCTCAGACTTGAGTGAATGGCACCAGTAATGTCAGACTTGTCTAGGATGAATGGCACCAATGATGAGTATGGGCAGGGTATCTCACAGACATCATAATGTGCGATTACCTGATTGGGAATACTCCACTGTTTCAAAAGAATTTCAGCATATATACAGACAAACACAAGTAAAGCACATATTCTTGTTAAGCAGACCAAAATGGGAAATATGTCGACAAATTTTCGTAAAACTCCCCAATATAAAATTCATGAAAATCTGTTTAGTGATTTTAAAGTTTTTACACAAGGAGAGTTAGATACAGCATTTTGCAATATCATTCAAAACATTCACAAAAACAAACTTTTTTTCTTAACCAGGACAAATATCAACACTAATAGTAAAACTTACACACTACACTCACACTCACTCACTCACGCACGATACACACACTGCAAAAATTAATGTTAAACAGTCACTGCTTACCTGACTACCAGATTCATCATTATTCTGAGCTGGCCTTGGAGGTGAACCACTCTTACGACGAATGCCTCGGTGAATTGTCCATTTCTGAAAACATTAAAATGAAATAAATAAATATTAGTTCATTAACATTATCTATGTCCTCAGTAACTAAGACCATTACAGACATCACATTTCCTGAATATGAGTGTGGATTTTCATCTCTGGGGAGAAACAAATGTAGAAAGGTTAATTCCAACAGGTGTCACAGTTCATCACATTATTACAAAATGTTTGTATGTTGGAAGACAATGCAACCAACAAGGCATGTACAGTGAAGATTTCTGTCTTCTGGGTTATTGCGCTGTGTAGTCTGGTCGATGTTAACCAACGTTTCAGAGGTCTGTCATCAGGGCGATCGCCCTGATGACGGAGGCAGTATGACCTCTGAAACGTTGGTTAACATCGACCAGACTACACAGCGCAACAACCCAGAAGACAGAAATCTTCATACTCACCGCTGTGAAAACCTCAAATCTTACATGTACAGTGACTTTACTGACAGCATTTCTGAATGCAGGTGCTGTTACATTGTTTATGAAGTTGACTGAATGAACACCAACACAATAAGTTAGATTGTCATAAATCAACAATTTCCTTATTTCAGCGCAGCTTATTTTTTTAAAAAAATGCAGCGATCAAGTACTTCTTGGTTAAATGCTGATTAATATGCACTTATAATATGAAACATAATTAACTTGAAAAACCAAATCATATTCACAAATGCCATGATTAACTTAATTTCAGAGTCTGCAACAAAAGAAGCAACAACCTTCTCATCAGAATCCGAGTCAGTGTTGGAACCTAGTTCTGATCCTCCTTCACTGCCTTCCTCACGATGGACAGCCAGTTTCCTTGCTTGTCGGTCCATCAAACTTGTTCGACTCCGTGTTTTCTTCCATGAATAATAGTACTTCACTAGACTTGCTATAGATTTGTCTGGCAGCTGAAATATATGAACATTCTAAATTAGTCAACATTAAGTTTTTAATGAAATCAGTAATCCTTCAGTTTTTAGTACTATGAATCATATTCAAAACCCTGCATTGCAAACTCTGCAGCAGTCTAACAGAACATAAGATCTAAGTTTCCAAAATAGTAAAACTTTGCATTTATAGTCTTCTGGATTATGAAATCATGTAGTCTTGCAAATGGTTACCAACACAAGATGTGTGAAAATGAAGGCAGTACGTTTATCCAAAATACTGCTTATCTGCAAAACTATGCGGTATCATAACCCAGAAGACCACAACCCAGTACAATGGAACACATGAATTAAGAAATAAGACAACTGTACAGAATCATTCAAAATGAGACTAGCAGTCTAATTCCCACTGAAATTTTCATGCAATTCACATGAACTTCCAATTATTGTAATAGCCCATTTGGACTAATCCTGGAAAGAATGATACAAATTCAGAAAATAAATGTACGTAACTGTGGAACTTAATAACAAACTACCAGCTAAAAACTTCTTAAGACTTTGATCAATGGAGTTGGTTAAGTTAGTTAAATTCATGACTACAAACAACAATAGAATGTAGTTCTTACCATTTGCCTAATCCTATGAAAGCTTTTCCCATGAAACTGAAAAGCTTGCTCAAATAAAACTTTGTCCTCAACTGTCCATTCATCTGGGAATGGAGTAAAGTTGCCAAGATCCAATATTGCCCTTTCAAGGTCATGTTTGTGCCAGAACAGCATCCCAAGTGCCTGCTCTCCATTGTAGCCATACTTCTCCTTTGCTAGTGATATATATTCATCCACTGGAACACAATATATCTCATGACAATATTGCACAAAAAGAAAATACTATTAAGTGTGTGAGTACCTCTGACACCAAAATCTCAAGAGTTCAATGCTTCAATCAAAACAAACAAAATAAGAGTAGTATGGCATACTCATTGTTTACAGTGGAATGCTTACTTCAACTAGGTTAAACAAGTTACACTTAAAAAGATAGAATAACATACAAAATAAGACCTTTACTCACATTTATAATCAGGTATATCTGTTGTTGGTGACCAAACCAGAAGAGCCCGTTCTCCACACTGTTCAGGACGACGTTCTGATATAAAAATGTAATTACTTAAACATTTGCAATATCCCAGACAATGTTTTGAGGCAATAGTGATGATAATAGTACTTCTTATAAACACTTAATATACTTATTGAACACAAGAGTTTGAAAATGAAATAAATTTTAAGAAATGGTATGTCATCCAAAATCAGTGCCATCAACTTTAACGTCCACAGCTCAAGACTGAAAGGAAAATTTACAATTTTTTTTTGAATGAAACTATTCTAAATGTTTCGTCCTTAATTGTAAGTAATTAAAGGTAGCCACTAACATAACTATTCCCTCTGAAACAACTTCTTGGGTTTTTTCCAGATATATTCTCAGTTAGCACTATCAGACTATCAATGTCTTTAGGTGATCCAGCATACACAATGTTTGTTATTAGCCCCATACAGAAATCAGAGGGTCAATGTTTTGTGCAACGAATTGCAGACTACTAACAATCAATGTGGGATTGCTTGATCATGCTGGAAAATTACCACATCCATATTTCCTTGTTCTAGTTGCAGCATGTCTAGGGATGGTGCCCCTGGTAAAAACAATGGGCTGATAAACAATTTATGAACTTAACCCATTCATTACAGACCAACATTTATTATTACTGTTGTGATGAGGTGAGACCATGTCCCAGTAAAACTGCAGCCACTAATGGGCCCACTGTACACAACTCAGATGATAGATAAGTAAATGTGGAATAGTAGTGGAATGATATTGACAAAAGAAAACTAAATAACTCGCAGAAAAACCTATCATGATGCTACTTTGTTCACCACAAGTCCCATACGGACCGACCTGGGCATGAACCTGGGACTCTATGGTGGGACCTGGAAACTAACCACCTGGCCTATAGCACAGCCATAGATCGATACTCAGGACACTTTGAACACCACATACATAACAAAACTCATGTTACCCCTGTTACATTTCCAAACTTTGCTTGCTACAGTGTATTCAACATCATCTTTGATTTTCCATTAATCACATGTTGCCTCACATGCAACAGACAAACAGGATACTAATTACTGCTTTTTTCTCACAATATACCACTTCTGTCCATACCCAAATACGTCACTTTGTATAAACAGAACATAGTGTGTTAAGAAATTCCTAACTAGTAATTTGATTGCCACACAGAATTATGGAACAGCAGTTTGGAGTGGAAGAAAAACAAAGTCTCCAAGAAATACAAAAAGTATAATACATGTTACCAAATCTCAGGTTTATGATAATGCTTACAAGTCATGTGTAATTTAAAAATACATACCTGACAGAGGTATCAGTTCAGGCACAACAGCTTGATAGTCCCTCCCAACTCTTATCTTTTCTTCTGAAACAATGTCAAATCCATATACCAGGCAAGGAACTTTACTGAACTATTATGTAGTTTATATAGTGCATCAAAATTTGAAATTAAATAAGACTGGGACTGGAAACCCAGAACAAATATTTTATTTATAATGGAATGAAAGCCATAGTTACACCAAACTCAGCACACAAAGATGGGAAAAATTGTGCTACTGAAGCATTTCACAGAAGTTCAATTTCACATCTGTTTTTGTCTTGAAATAATTTTATTACAAAGGCAGACCTCCTACTCATTCTTAACCTCGGCACTAGATTGGGGTGAGTAGTAAGTAGTCATGTTTGGCCACACTTTACCCCTGGGAAAGGACCCTGATACCCATTGGATAGGAGGCTGGGTGGGCCCCAGAGCAGGTCTTGACACAAAGACTTAAAGAAAAATCCTCTACCCCTGTCCATAGTCAGTCACTCTACTGACTGAGCTAGCCCAGCTCTGAGCAAAGATACATACTGAGCATAAAACATTGGTAACCAAATACAAGACATCATGGCATCACAATCGAAAAGACCACAATTAACGTTTTCTCAGCCATAAAACCTTATGTTTAAAAAATAAAGTTCGAAAGGACATATATCCAGAACTGCATACAATATAATAATCAATTCTGGCCATAAAATTAATTACATGGAAAACAGAACACTTCCCCCCCAGGATGGCAGAAACTCATAAACATATTTCTGAGTTATTCCCACAATTTCATTGTCTTCTCTTTCAAAATCGGGATTTTTTAAAGCATAACAAACTCTTAATAAGAAACTTTTGAGGGGTACCACAAACTTAAAAAGGCCTTTGTATTGATTTTCATTGTACTTTAGCCTAATGATAACGGATCAAATTAATCCTGTGTTAATATTGGGTTAATAAATGCATTTTACGACGGAACACAACAAATTCTTATAGTTGTATCACTTCATGCAATAAATTAAATGGGTCAATTAAATTTGTATTTCCCACATTCTCAGCCTTTAGTACTTGTAACAAGTTACACAGTATAATAAATTAAATAGACATGACCACGAGAAATCAGGTAAACTCATTCTGAGCAACGTTAATGAAAATTTTAATTTACGCAATTTTGAAATATTATACTTACCACCTTCCTCTTCGCTACTGGACTCGGATGCATGACCATTTGGGCTTGGTCCTCTGGATCTCCGTCCATTTCTAACATTATCTGAATTTCTTTCTGCTAGAACCATAGCTGACTGACCACTACACTAAAATTTATTGCAACAATTTAGTCCAAAAGAATGCTTCAATAAAACTGTAACTACTACCCATACAGTACCCAGAAACACTATGAAACTCTGATAATTTCTTTCCTTCGGAGCACCGTACAGCGTACGAGGCTGTTTTCTCTTGGTGCTGCTGATGTTCATTGTGATGCTGAGCTGGAGTATTTGATTATTCATTTGTTAAAAAGTAAATCTGTAGGCCCGTTGTAATTTTCGCCTTTACATACGAAGCCTTTTACATTTTACAGGTTTCATCTGGCCATCTTTAAATTTAATCTAATTATGCGTAGCAGTATCATTTTTAATATCTTTTAAACGCTAATAATACTTCCGTTGCAAATCAGGGGAGAAATCAATTCATTTTTGAAGATGGCTGTCATTTTCAATATACATCGAAGACTGCGAAACATATTAAAATACTCTTCAAATACTTCCTGGAAGTACATGTGTATCTACTTCGATTTGAATATAAAGAATTGTATTGCAATTTATGAAATCCCAGCTAAAAACTGTATGGGAAGTGTTAAACCCCTTTTAATATGAATATTTATGAGAATGGTACTTGTTCAACAGTACGATACATAACATGAAGCTTTGGAAACAACTTATGGAACCTAATATCATTAAAATACTCAAATCTGTACGGTGAGCCTAGCAGCAATAATTCAGAATTATTGTGAACTAAGATTCTGCATAAGTATGATTTTAAGTTTTCATGGCGGTTAGTTCGAGGATGGCTGTCTTCTGGCTCGTAGCGCCGTGTAATCTGGTAAAAGTTTATCAACTTTTCAGAGGTCCTTGCTGCCTCCACCATCAGGGCTAAACGGCGCTACAACCCAGGAGACAGCCATCTTAAAAATCTGTGGTCTTTATGAAAGTATGATGTATCTCCATCATCAGGGAGTTCAGTATCTAATAGTGACGAATATGTCAATATACGTCTTCTGGGTTATGACGTTTAAGTGACTTCAGCCCTGAATATGAAGACAGTATATTACTCTACAATGTTGGTACCCACCTAAAATCCATATGGCATTACATCCTGAAAGACCAATATTGATATCTTCGTTATGCTTACTCAGTAGACATAAACTAGGAATGGCAAACTTCTAGTATGAAAGGAAGTGTGATCTGTTACTAAAAAATTATCTATAAATTGTGTCTGTACATTTAATATTTTTGTCTATCTTTATGTATGTGTAGAACCTACGATAGTTATTTAGTTGGTATATTAGTTTTGTGCGTAATGTATTTTTTCGAATTTCTAAATTTCCTGTATAATAACTAATTTATTGATAATAAATACTTGTTTATCGATGATGCGTCTACCGAAATGGTCTTGAATGACACTTATACATTGCCATTAAACAGATCAATGAATTTTGCTATTAGTCGATATGTATATCATAAATAAAAGGGACTGATTCAATGAACTTCCTTTCCTTTGCTCACAGGTTCATAAAGAAAAACCAGCAGCAACAAAACGAGAATACCAACCATGGGAGGAATACATATGAAACATATTCTTCATTGCTAAATAATTACAATTTATTAACCACTGAAATGTTTCCTTACAGCTGTTTTGTGGTGGAAATAACTACCATTTGCATATACGCGCTATTTTTTTAAATTATGAGATGTAAAGTGACGTTGTATATATTGTGGTACTCTACAGCTCCATGAACTTTTTCAAAAGAACACATTCCATTTGGACGTAACAATGATGACGTCAAACGACGTATTGTACGGCGTCAGGAATGCGATAGGATGCAAGAATTTCTCAATATATGATTTAAGGACTATATAAAATATGTAACGCTAATGTATATAATATATGAATTTTTAACAACATAAGTCTTAAAGAAGGCAATGTTTACGTGGTTACGTAGTAAATTTGAGGACATGGAAACGATATAGAAAACATAGGAGGAAAATCGTGTTTCTTATTACATTACAGATGGCGGTGGCGTCAGTCATCCATTAGTCGTCGGACAGTACGCTTGTGCTGTGTAAAATTTGCGTGGGTATTTAGTGAAATAAACGTAGAACTTGGTATAAATTCACTTTTCCTGTGTAAAATTCCGGCTGAATATTATTTATGTATACTCCTTCAATATATTGTTATTTCTGCCACTATCCCATCATGGTAAAACTCGTGTTTCATACAAATCAAGATGTTATGGTCTCGCATGCACAAGCAGCTTGAAGAAGTACCTTTTCAGAGGATTATATTAAGGAATAAAATAAATGTGTGTATCTTAACAAATGAAGACAAGTGGTTTGTTTTCACAGATGATGACAACTAAAAGATTGTAGGGTGGTAGGTCAAAGAGCCATACAGCTTCCATTCTTGCTACTCTGGCCCAATCTGTAAGGATGAGAGTAGTTGCACTCATTAGTGGTGGAAAAGATAGTTGTTACAACATGGTCCAGTGTGTTGCTGCTGGTCATGAAATTGCAGCCTTGGCAAATCTTCGACCAGATAATAAAGGTATATTTTTCAATATTACTTTATTACTCAAGTCTTATGTCAGACCGAATAACTCTTAATTTCGTAATCACGTTAAGCACATTCATCCAATCTCTTATTGCAAGCAGATGAATTAGACAGCTATATGTACCAGACAGTCGGCCATCAAGGGGTTGAACTATATGCAGAAGCGATGGGTTTGCCATTATTTAGACAGCCAACTCAAGGTGTTGCTTTACTTCAAGACCAAGTTTACACTCCTACACCAGAAGATGAAGTTGAAGATTTGTTTCAGCTGCTCAAGAAAGTTAAAGTAAGGCATTTTTGTAAATTTATTGTTAAGGAAGCATTATTGAGATCATGCTCCAGACTGAACATGATTTGTGTCAGGTTTACTATAGTTCTCTTCTAAAGACATCAAGAAGGTGTATGCTGTCATTAAGAAAAGTTTTTTATTAACACCATGATCTGCAGAGAATGTACCGTGTATATTTAGTTAGGCAACATCACTAATATTGCAGATGATAAATATTAGGAGTAGATGTATTTTAATTGGTGTTCATAAGGTTTCATAATATGGAACATTTTATGGCAAAAAAACCTAAGCCAACCAACTAGGCTGAAGTACCACCCTTTATCAGCTGTCTGAATCTGTTTAATCAGTATATTTGCAGCTGCAATCCATATCGAGTATGTCCACAATTCAAGATCTGCCATGTTGTTGTCAGGGATCCACTTTCAAGAGACGTATGTAAATTACAAGTGTTTGAAAACAAAATACCCGATAAAATATTCAGCATTCAGACCTAAGAAGGGTAAAGTAAATGGGTAATTTAAGATATCACATAATTAGAAACTGTGTTCTGCAGGTTACATAGTATTTTTAGGATATTGAGATCTTCCAGAAGGCTGCTATGGGCCGAATGTATACCTGGGTTGGGTTGGGGGAGGGGGTGGTGCTGGTCAGATGATGACACAAATTTTGGTAGGGAAACTTCTTAGAAGACCAAGGATAGGAGTTTCGTGAAGTTTGTGGTGGAGGTTTTGCCTGACCATGTTTGTCTCCCAATTTAAACTCACGTGACTATTTTCAATGGGATATCTCATTTAAAAATCCATTCCATACAGAAAAGAAGACATGGCACTTCACTATTACAAAGATCAATTTGCTAATGCTGTTTAAGAAGATAATCCCTGTTTATACCAAGGTATATGAAACACATAAATATGAAATATAGCATTACTGAATGTTAAAGCAGATGGTATGGTACATATAGGTAGCACTCAGGTCAGTCCCTTTCAGATTTGGTTTGTACTGAATATAAACCAGATGCATTACTTCTGGATTAACCTGTTTGGTGTGTTATCTGTTAGTATGCCAGCTTCAAACATTGCTATCTGAATGAGGAGGCAGTATTCAGAGGCAGTCGACATGTAAAATTTACAAGCGGGTCTGATGATGTTTCCAGTATATGATTTGTGATTCTGTGTGAGTTACTAAAGATAAAATCCTTATTTAACGTTATATTTGGTATTTATGTACTACATTTGAATAGCTAGATTCTTTAATGAATTTATGTTCTAATCAGATAATTTTTCCCAGTGTTTTCTCTTATTCTGTAATGGGGGTTCACAGCTTTCATATCCATGCTACCCGTTTAAATATATGGTAACAGTTAATATTTTTATGCATGTTTGTGTTTACAACAGGTGCCTTGTAACCTGTATATACCTAATACAATTATTACTGTGTGTTTTCTTACATGGTATTTAGATAACTGGCAAGTTTTGGAAATATCTACTGTATTTAGTAATGCTTGTTTAAAGTGGTCTTCCAGAGATAGCAAACACTGAAAGCATGCAATTTTTAGAAACCTAAATTGAATAAATATTTTGGTTTAAGTATTGTACTTTTAGGACAAGGATTAGGCTTTATCAACTGAGAGTGAGACAAGACAGTAGCTGCAAACATACAAGAGTGTATGATCATTGTGTTACTTATTATGCAGGTTCAATGTTCTCCCACTCCCTTTGACCCTCAGATCATGTTGATGCATATGTAACTACAGGATTGTTCATGTGCTTCTGTTTACACTGACTGTCTGATTTTCATGAATGGACTATAGTTTTTTAAAAATTATATTTGCATTTATTAGAAATGCACAATGAAATGTGTAAAATGTTATGAGAATTTGTCATTTGAAAAAGACATTTCCAAAAGTTGTTGGTTATTGGTAAGAATGTCAGTTAAGATTTGGTCTTGCTAAATGAACAGGATGAAATCGATGTGGATGCTGTGGCCGTTGGAGCCATTTTATCCGATTATCAACGAATCAGGGTTGAAAATGTGTAAGTATATTTTATTAAAGGAAATTATTTCATATTGACTCCATCTTTGTGAAACAGTGGTTCTCAAAGTCAGATTATTAAAAAAAAAAATTATTTGAAGTAAGAAATGATTTCATATTCTCTTGTGTTATCCATATGGTAAATAGTACAAGCCATAGTTCATGTTTATACACTGACTTAATACTAAAGGACATTTGTCTTTCAAAAATTTGTTAGTTACGGTTAGTCTAGATTGAGAATTTTTGATGTAAGTAACAATTTATATGTTGATATAAAGCATGCACTTATGGTAATCTTCATTTGAGGGATTTATGTTTTATGTAGCAAATTTTAATTTAACAGTAGATATAAGCATTAATCATGTTAACAGTTTTTAACTGTTACTCTAGAGATAAGATGCCTGTTTGAAATAGAACTTATTCAAATAATTTGAAGAGTGTTTATCAAATATAAACACATTATGTATAATGTTTTTTTCCTGTATGATGCTATTCAGGTGTGCTCGTCTTGGCCTTGTTGCCCTGGCCTATTTATGGCGCCGAGACCAAGAGGAATTACTTCAAGAAATGATAGACTGTCATATTGAGGCAGTTGTCATAAAAGTTGCAGCATTGGGACTTGATCCTTCAAAGCATCTTGGGATGACAATAGCTGATCTTCAGCCTCATATTGTGAAGCTGGTAAACATTACAATTTTAAAACATTTATAAATTGCTCAGTTCGAAACAAGTATTTCTTTATTCTTTTCTTGTGATTTGTTTCGTATTGGGCGTCTGTATTGAGGGTTTAACAGGAAGGAATCCTGAGGGTGTTTTTCCTTGACATAAAAAAATTCCTTTACAGAAAGAAAAATACGGATTAAATATATGTGGCGAAGGTGGAGAGTATGAAACATTTACTCTCGATTGTCCATTGTTTATCAAGACTATTGTCATGTAAGTATGGTCCTCCCCAAGCCCATACATATAATAGTGAAATAACATTAATACTTATATTAATAATATTTATAAGTAAAAGCCCTCAAAATGTGTTATTTTCGTATCTTAAAGAAAAATTAAGAAATATAACATACATTTTATAAATATCCAATTTCAGAGATGAATATGAGACAGTGATCCATTCTAATGATGCTATTGCTCCAGTGGGTTATCTGAACTTCAAAGGTCTTCGACTTCTTGAGAAAGAGGTAAGCATCACATTAGCCCCCCCCCCCCCCCCCCCCCCCCCCAAACTACATTAAATTGATTTCTGGGATTACACAAATTCGAGTATAATCATCTGCTGAAAATAGTTTTCCCTGACAGTTATTGACCACATCTGAGGCTAGATCAACCACTGGGCTTTCTGATCTTCTCCTGCCCTTTTACTTGAAGACTGAAGCAGAATCCAGCTTCCAAAATATTTAGTTTTATGACTTTATAATTTAGATAATTGACAGAGTCCAAAAGAAGAGTTTTACATATTCCAAAGTGTATTGCATGGATTTTATGGATGTACCATCACAAGTTTACCACAGGTAGCAGGTTACTTGAAGTTAAGGTAAGTGTCCCTGAACATAAACATCATACCATGAAGGTATATGGAGTGGAAAAAAAAGTTCCACATTTTTAACTGGGGATCAAGTAATCAACTTCATGGGCTGACCATTTTGCCTCTTCTACCCATTGATATGTTAGCTCAATCACTTAACTGAGAAGTGTTGTCCAGCAGAGAAGTCTTTGGCATTGTCATTACTTCTGACAGTGAAAAAGAGTGACAGAAGTAATATTTGTATTAATGTATTATTAATATAATTGTAATACTCTTATACTTCTTTTCCTGTGGTTCATTAGAATGTAAATCCTCTGAGCAGCATGTCAGAACGGATCTGCAACATCCCTGTCAAAACTTGGCTTGATCTTATCAGTGATCTTAATGAATGTGTAACTGAAGGCAAACTAGTGGATCATGGGGAAATGGATGAGGATTCAGTGGAGGAACCTCTACCTCCATTTAATCCGAGCAGTCCTCCTCATACACCAGAAAATCATTCCTATTTGTTGGAAGAATCATGTCTAGAAGCAGGACTTGCAACTCAAGTAGCATGGGAAGACACTCCACTACCAGCTGTCACAACATCAAAATGTAATGAATCAGGATGGTGCTGGATTGGTGGTGTGTTTGGTGAAGGAGAAGACTGTGTTTTAGCAACAAGGCAAGCGCTTCGCAAACTTAATAGTAGGTACCTATGGGTTTCTTGTCTCTTAATGTTGTTATTCATATCACACCTAATACAAGAAGCAAGATATCAATATGCAATCTGCACATGTCATCCATCATGCTTGACTTTATAGCAGCTAGGAAAACAATACTGGTATGTGATGGATTATGTGGTCACATTGGCCATGCAGTCTAAGGCATGGGCATTGTGCGCTTGGACACTGGGACTGTGGGTTTGAATCTCACTCAAGGCATGGATGTTTGTCTGCGTCTTTCTGTGTTGTGCTGTCCTGTGTACAGGTAGAGGCCTTGTGATGGGCTGATCACTCGTCCAAGGAGTCTAGTGAGGCAAAATTATAAGGAAATAATTATAGAGTCTTAGAATATTAAGAGATTATTATCACTAATGTTCAGATTACAGGACAGACTAAAGTAGCCAGTGGTATGAACTGATAATTGTAATGTTAATTATGTCATTAGTAGACGCTAACATTTAAGCAACAAGTTATGTACGATGAAAGTGCTTGAACATTTGTAAGTTCACATTTCTGGAATTGTATGTAAGTAGGAGAATGAAATAAAACTGATTTTGGTTTTTACCATTGAATCAACATATGGGAGGCACATTGTTTAGGGAGTGTCTAAATTTCACAGGTGTGGAAAGATGCATATTACTTGTTTGCTCTAAAATTAAATTTTCCTTTAATCTCAGATAAGTAAGGTAAGCTTCATACAAATAAAGATTATTTACTTTCTATCTTACATAACACTGACACTTCAGAAAATAATTTTGTTATCCCAGCAGCAATAAAAATACTGAACATAGCATTGCTGTTATCTTATCTGAAGTTTTCAAGGCCTGCCACAATAAACACGTTTACCATGTAAACTGACCTGCAAAGGCAAATTTCTCACATCTTATCATGTCAAAAATAAATGCACAATAAAATATTTATCCCATTTAATTCTATGTCTGTATCTGAGACATTTATATTGGTGATGCTGTCTTTTAGGGTTGTGATGTCACATAGACTCACAGGTATGAATCTTATAGGAGTAAACATAACGTCCATCTTCAGGGCATCACAGAAGAATAACAATGTCATCATCATTACCATGAAAATCTCAAATCTCACACATTTATACTGATTATTATTTAGTAAAATATATAGAAAACATTATTTAAGCTTAATTAATTAATTTATGGAGAGCATTGCTGATAGTTTGTAATTAATGGACATGAAATCCACACAATATCCCATATTTTAAGAATGCATGAAAGCTGCTGTTTTAATTTATATTTCAAGAATTAGATATGTTTACTTTAATCAAAATTAACTAATCTCTCTTCTTCACTAATGTGAACTGCAGAGTAATTATCTGGTTAGATAATGTTTAGCATAAGGTGTTTATACTATTCAAAATGCATTCTTTTACTGTGATTTGCTTTTCATAGAATTACTAATTCTTGCAGATCTATGACTTCTTAATGTAGGATGTACATGTTTGTGTGGTAGTCATAGTTTACCAAATGGGGACTAGCACTTTCAACCCTATTTCAGTAGAAACAGTTCACTGTACATTGATTTCCACTTAATAGTCTTACAGGTTGTGGTTGCATGTTAAATGACCTTTGTAATAACCAGAAATTCTGTTTGCTTCCAGCCATTGTAACAAACCAACTGTTAACAATTGGAGACTTAGTGGCAGTATCATTATATGTTCGTGACATGCGTCATTACACTGCCATAAACTCAGAGTACCTGAAACTTTTTCGTGGGAGCAATCCACCTGTTCGGATCTGTGTGGAGGCACCTTTGCCTCCTAGCACACCTATTTTGCTGGAAGTTCTAGGCTATCGAACAGCTCCCCAACAAGGTGACGACCAGAGCATCCCAAGTTGTACAAGACGTACTATGCATGTTCAGGGTGTGTCTCATTGGGCCCCAGCAAACATTGGACCTTATAGCCAAGCAGTGAGGGTAAGAATAATCTGGACAGTATATATTTGTCAGACATTTCAGACAGTAGACTGGTTGGGATGGTTGTTCAGTACAAAAGCCAAGTTGGGAATATAGATTGCAGTTGGTTCTTCAGTTAAATTTCCTGTATGAAAGTAGTAGGTTTAAAGTCAGAAATCATGTTCTCATAAATTATCTTACAGCATAACTCATACTCAGCATTAAACACTAATCTGTAAAAATTATCTGAACAAAAGTTTTTATGATGATAATGCAATATTATTCTGATTAAACAAAGCAATGAAACTCTGGTTTTTAAGTTAGCAAATTTGTTTCTTGAAATATAGTCAGACAGAATTCTTATTATAATAGGGCACGTTTATGACTACATATGTGTTATGATGATAGAATGTCCTGTTTTACAAGTGCTGCTATGACAGCATTTAGAAGTACTTCCAAAGCAAAGGAAGAAAGAGGTTAAAGGATGAAGAAATGAACAAAATCATTCCCCACTGAATTTCAGTGGGCTTTCCCACTAGTTTTTATTAAAGAGCATACTATGCACATACAAGGCCAATGAGTGTAAAACTGCTTGCCATCACAACTGACCGCATTAAATTTCAATTTGTGGCTGATGGGAGAATTCCATTCACAACATTGTGGCCCATATTATTGAAGTTTGCACCCCTCCCTCCAAATATATACTCTAAAACTGGGTTAAATATACCACACTGTTTGGTAATACATAGGTAATCTGCCAAATGGCATGGCTGAGGGGTTAGCACTACTGCTTTATATTTGGAAGATCCCAGGTTGAATTCTTTGCCTGGAGACCAACTATCCTCACTGAAATTTTTTGTGGTTTTCCTTGACCTCTTCAGGTAATTGCCAGGATAGTTCCTTAAATTAGGCTATAACTGCTTCCTTACATATCCTTTCAAACTTATTATTCATTAATCATTCTTTCATTTGCCACAGAATAGTCTGACCTACTGACAGACCACAAATAAATTAATATAAGGAATTAACTAAGTCTGATTTTGGATGTGATGCATGTCAAAATTCCATAAAATAACAATTTAAGTGTGTTTTTATAAGCATGAAGGAATTCCTCTAGGTTGGAGACATAATATATGTGGCTGGCCAAATTGCTTTGGTTCCTGGGACAATGCAGTTGGTGGAAGGAGGAGTTAGGAAGCAGTGTCGGTTGGCCTTGCGCCATGTTGGCAGAATTATAAAGGCCATGGATCCAAATACCCAACTCAGGGATGTTGTACAGGTATGTCTTATGGCAATATTAAAATAATAGTAAAGAAATAGGGTAGTAGGGTGTGGTCTGGAGTCCTGTGGTTTAAGACATTAATGGCATACTCATGTGAACATGGTCATTAATCTTTGGCTTCTATAAAAGATGGGGATTTCCTTAGAAGCTTTTGTTACCACTTAATGTTGCCTGGTGTAGGGCTTTCCATGCAAAATCTGAAATATTTTACAGTTGTTACCACTAATGTAAAGCCAGTTGAATTTAATTTAATCTTAAAATAGTCTATGATTATCATTATATATATATATATATATATATATATATATATAACATTTGTCTTTGTTAAGGGAATCTGCTATGTAACTCATCCATCATATATCCCAGAAGCTTGTCGTGAATGGGAGAAAAGAACCAACAATGCCATTGTTGATTATGTAGTAGTTCCTCAACTGCCTCGTGGTGCATTGTTGGAGTGGCATATCTGGGCCCATCGGCATAACAACATGTTTGAATGTAAGTATTGGAAAATATTTCAATAAAAGTATATATTCAAATGAAGCATAATTCAAGATTATTTATGTTAATGACTTCATAGAGTGGAGTCCTTGGGAAGCTGCTAGTTTCTTTAAAACTTTTTTTTATTAGTAAGAATAGCTAACTTGAGCAAATGTTTACTCAAAAGCCATAAGTGCAGAATGTCTGTTCATTTGACATATGAGAAGTCAGAATTATAGTTCAATATGTGAAAGTTAGATCTAATCATGGCATTGTAATTATCTGTGTTTGTAGTGCAAAGTGTGATGCTCTCTACAAGTTGTTCACAGCCATGTAATTTAATGCAAATAAACAGGCAAAAAATTAATAAATGAAAAATAATATCAGACACATACTAATATTATTACTTCTGTTACTGCTTCTGCACATTTACTGATTTACAAATACCAAGTTATTTTATTTCTATTGTTACGTGTAGTTTAATTTTATTCCATCTGCATGAATGCGTAGTGTTCCTGAAGCTTATGAATCTGTGTGTATGTTATTTTCTTGTGCAGATGAAGAGACAGGACGCTGTGTAAGTGGCTTCAGGGTATCTATTCGTAGGCGTTGGAATTACGAGAATAATGTTTCTGCCATAGTCTGTTATGTATCAGCAGGTAAGAATCCTTTCATAATGGGGCAACCTATTACATCCCTACCTGCAGCAGCTGCTGGCCATTTTGTAGCAGTACATACTCCGAGTATTTTCTAATATTTTATAACATTCACCATATATGACAGATTTTAAAAATATTTTTGAAACCAGTTTTTCAGGGAAGTACATTTTTATTTCTTGTTCATGACATTCTTACAATTGTAAACCATGAACAAAACTGTAAACATATTAGTTGTCCATGAGCCTGGGATTCATGCTGTATAAATATTTTTTCTGTTGTTGCCAATAAATCCTAACAATATCACTGTAAATTAAATCATTTTCAGTTTTGACCCCCAATACTTCACAATGATTTGACTCTCAACTTTATATCTGGGAATGTGGTTTCTGTCCACTACTTCATCATTTTTGCAGAGTATAGTACTCTTAAATTTTATGTAAATATTTCTTCTGATAGTTGTGTCTTGTGGGCAGCCTATGAATTCACTGCAATTTTTTAAAATTCAGTTTATACCATCATCTTACAGGCATTCTGAAAACATACATGCAATTATACACAAAATGTCGACTTTATGGTTCTGCTGCACCCTTTCCAACATGATATATACACTTCCAGAATTGCTTATTGCACATATGCAAAGACTTAGTGCCACATATTTTAGCCTTGGTGATGCCTGTCAATTATTGGCATCACCTTACTTTAATTTTGAAGTTTGACTCGGTGAGAAACTCTGAAGGACATATCTTATAAAACAATTTGCAAGAGATAGCTGCAGTTCCTTTATAATAATTGTTCGTATTTTAAGTGTTGGTTCTAACCTTATCATGAGACCTTACTAAGCTTGTCAATTTAGATGTGGTGTACTTGTACCCTCTGTAACATGTTAGTTTGTTTTGGTGTTGTAGCTGCCTCTAATTCAAGTGTGGTTCTGACTGAGGAATGGAAAGAAGACTTCTCACCCAACCAACTGAGTGATGAGAACTTGTCAGAAATTCTATGCTACGCTTTGTCCAAACTTCTCCATGATGTAGAATCTACCACTGTGTGCAGTTTGCGCATCTTCTGCAAGGTTGGGACAGCACCTGCACCATGCCAGATACAGAATGTTCTCAGTAAAGCAGAACATTTCAACATTGTTCACAGCATTATACCAGTATGCCATCTTCATAATGCCCATACTTTCCTGTCAGTATGTGGTGTTAGACATAACTGAGGTGGTTTGTACTGTGACTTGGAACTTACTCTGGGATTTTATTCAATGAAGTAACACTAACTGTGTTAGAAGTTAATTCTTAGTTAAGGGTGACTCAGATTTTGTCTTATGTGCACCCCTCATGAAGACTGATGCATAACACTATTCTGCTTTGCATAGTATGCACACTTTGCTTCTTTGTTTTAGTTCCTTTCAGAAAGCTGGTATAAGTCTGTGGTTCTTTCAAATATTATTTAAAATATCCTAACCATGAATTAGGTGATGGTAAGTAAAGTTACCAGCATACATTTCGTAATGTATGAAAATATTTAGCAGCACACTGGATGATGGTATAATTGATGAAAATACACCATTATAAGTTGTGCGTAAAGTTATTTATATTTTTTTTTAAACAAACAGGATTCTTTGAGGGCCCTTAGCAGTTTACATGATGCCAGAAAAGAGACTTTTACGTTTCCTGTATGTCAGCCATTGGAGATATGCATATAAGTGGAGCTGATGCTTGCTATTCCCCTCCCCCGCCACTTCTTGGTGGGGTGCACAAAATAGACATGTATGTTTGTGGTAATGAGAAAATGAGTGATTGTTTTCAAGGTTTTTGTATGGAAATGACAATTGAGATAGTTAGGGGCATGGTAATTACTTCCAGACAGATTAATGCTTATAAAACACCAGTTTACATGCCACTGTAAGTAGACTGCAATTGGTTGCAATCGCCACACAAACAGTTCAGGAATTCATAAAATGCTTTACCTGTACAATGACGTATCAGATATGTTTGCAGAGTATGCCTTTTTATGTTTGTTTCTTTGTATGTGTGTAGTGGTCAAGAGATGAGGGGAAGTAATCAGAGTGACAAAATCTGCATCAACAGTGGGTTTTTTAAAAAAAAATTCTACCTAATCTTCTGTCATTTCCAAGTGTCTGTTAAAACATTATTAAAAGAAATTCTCACAGTTTTGATTTTGAGACAAATCTTTGTGCTATATTCTTGGTATATGTGTGGGTTCAAGGAATGTAACACAAAACTAAGAGTGCTATGTGTTAAATCTGTCATGTACATGCAATTCGTTCTCGTCAGTTATTTGCAAGTTATAGCATACCCCTTTTCAGACTTACTGCATTGATGTAGGAACTATACCTATCACATTTTGCTCAAATAGATTTATTTGTACTTTGCTTTTCTTATTTTTATTATAGCATTTTATAGTGTGAGTGGGATTGCTGCGAGAGTGGAATGTCAGCCTGTCATTCTTAGTACCATGTTTTATATGTTAAGGACTGTATCAGTAATTCCAAACACAAATTATAATTTAAGTTGGCAATGAAAAATGATTATTATTGGAATAAATGTTATTTTTGCTTCCATTTGTTTGTTTGAACAGATCCATGAAATTTGTTGTTCATTACAGTTCTAAGACCTGGTGATACATTTTATCACAGGAATAAACCTTGTGAACATTATAAGGTGAAATATGTCTGCTGACTTTTCACAATGTCTGACATAACTTCATTAAATTAAAGGAGAAATTTGCACCCATGTATTTAAATTTGAAAGTATACAGACAACAAATGTTGCTTATCAGTAGTTGCAATTGTTTTTTAAATATGCAGCCAATATAAGTTGTTTGGTTGTATTTTGGGCCAAGTTTCATTGTAAATGCATCTATCTTCATAATACTTTACATTCTGAACTTGCTGGTTTAGGAGTAAGGGGGCTGACCTTTTATACAGGTTTTATATCACCAAAATCCAGAGTGAATTTTTGTGCAAGCATTTCTCTTCCTTCACCTCTAGCAATGTAAAAAGTGTACAAGGGGAATATGCCCCTTTGAGGTTTGTATCCCTTGTTAAGCTGTAAGTCCCATTGTTAGCTAATATCAATGTCATCTTCACTATGATCCTATCATTGAGGAAACTTTGCCCATTGGGTGCTGTTATCTGAAAAAGTGAATTCCTACTTTTGCCTTTGCTGGGAAGGGTCAGAATGCTCACAAAACCATACTTGGAGTGAACAAGATATCAACATTAGAACAAATGTGTCCAGAATAAGTTACGTGCCAATAGCCTTTCTCAATCTGAGCAGACATACATTAGGCCCCTCTGAAAACATGATGCATAAAGAAAATGTATCTAAGAAACCGTATTACAGTACCCATGCAAAATATGCATAACCCTCTATTATTAACACGTGACTCACCATATTAGCTTGTCAATTCCCAAGGAACTTGAGTGATGGATTTATAAATTATGGAATTTGTGTTCCCGAACGATTTGAACAATGTGCAATTCGTATTCAGCCTCTTCGGATTCTTACGAAAACTACCTGTCCCACTCTCACTTCTTCGTCTTAAAACACGGCGCCATACCATTTTGCTTGCCTGTCACGTGATGATTTCATCAGTGATTTTTCCTACCGCATATGACCAGGTGAGATGTCTGTCAGAGAAACCTCTGATTTCTGGTGAGAACATTCAGATATGGTACAAGTGACCAATGATCATACATTTGCAAAAACGTCATCTGTGACAGTTAAGGTAAACTGTGGTCATAAAGCACAGAATAATAGGCGTAACAAACGTTTATAGATATTTGTGCCCTGGATTACATTTCCTAGACGTATACACAAAAACAGCGAAACGTACCAGATAGTAAATATGTGATTGTGACATTTTTTGGAGGACAGTGACTGTTAAAATACACAGTTCTTACTACATTTTCTTTTACTGGATTATTTTTATAGGTTAGGTTAGGAGATTTTTGAAAATGACCACATTGAGGCCATTTACGTGTAATGATATGTTCAAATTTAATAATGTGTAAGTACGCAGAATGCTTTGATAGTGTGTCAAGGTCTGGTTTTGTTTACATTTTATATTCATATAACTTAAAGACTAATATTAGTTTGTCTTTTAAATTGCAGTATTTTCTAAATATATTATGCTTTCTCTTACAGAAATTTAGACTCGCTCACAGAAACGGTATCCTTTTCTTTCCACATGTCCATAAAAATACATTTAATAATACTTTATAGGTCAAATTTCTCGGGTCTTCCTTAACAAAAGCCAAGTATGGACTATCCTTTTACATGCAATATCTTGCTCACTGGCCAGAATACTTCCAAGTTGCAGAGTCACCAAGTGGAGAAATTATGGGATATAGTAAGTAGTTATCTATGTTCCTTCATGAGGGACAATTTTGTTTTTTATAAATACAGTGGGGACCAGGATAGTTGTCCATATATAATATGTGGAGCCATAACTGCACTTCTCCATACATCTGCTTACATGGTACTTAGTTAAACATTAGAGGCAAGTTACCATCAATATATGTCTCTACAACTCTTCATCCATAAATTATAGTTGTGTTACTTCACATTTATTCTATGTATGATGAAGTATAGTATTTTATAATACTTCTTTCTAATAAGAAGGCAAAAATATTTCAAATTTGTTTTCAGTAATGGGCAAGGCAGAGGGCCATGGTGAAAACTGGCATGGTCATGTTACAGCTCTTACTGTGTCCCCAGAATTCAGACGTTTGGGTCTTGCTGCAACATTAATGGCATCGCTTGAAGATGTTTCAGAAAAGTATGTATTTACAGAATCCTAATATTTTTTCTGTTAAATGGTGAGTAATAAGAAATCCTGTTTGTGTTACATAAATGCACAGTTAGTGTAAGCTTCTATTATGTGAGCAGGGTGTAGGAGAAATTCATCTTAAAAGTTAAGGTGATTAGTGACTTGTGTAATATCAGTAAGTAGTCATCTTGATTAAAACAATGGCATATTGGAGATTTTTCAAAAATGTATGGATCCAACAATAATTTTGTAACCCATTCTGAATAAAGTCTTCTGAAAGCATTGTTAAATTGGTGCATGCACTTCACTTTACTGTAGTTCATGTTTTCAGAAAACGAGCCTACTTTGTGGATCTGTTTGTCCGTGTATCTAACCAAGTAGCGATCAACATGTACAAGCGTCTTGGTTACATAGTGTACCGAACAGTATTAGAATATTATTCTGGAGATCCAGATGAAGATGCTTTTGGTAAGTTACTGGAAACAACAAAAGTATAATGTCAGCAAAAAAGTGTACAATTCCAATTTTTAGATGTTCTTCACATGCTCTAACAAAAGGAAAGAAAACATTATGGGCTGGCCATGTTTGTCCACATGATTCAACTCCATTATTGAGCAACCATGGGTTCCAACAATGGGGACCTTGAATGTCATTAGAGCAAATATTACCAAAGGTTATTTTTGGAAGACATTGTTGTATACCATTGTTTTGGACTCACATTAGTACCAGAATGGTCTAGGATATAAGTGAACATCAGTGCAATGACCTATGATGCAACAACCAGATAACATTAGTGAAATGATGAAATACTTTATGTAGCATGAAAAACACCTCTAGAACGATGGTGTAATCTAAAGAGTACACCATATCAGCCTTGGTTACAAAAGTATCATAAAGAATTGTTTTTTTATCATGCAGAATTTTAGGAACCTATATTGAATGGTGAAGTGTTACTTCTACCTCAGATGTTATCTTGTTCACTGATTGGGCACACTAAAGTGGTTTAAATTCCACACTAATTTTCTCGAAGCTTCGTGTACAGGTGAATTTAATTAGGGAGGAAGATGGCAGTATATAAGCAGTACAAAAACAGCATGGACTTTGTTTTGGGAGAAAAAGGATATTACTGTAAATAGAGAAAGAAATACCAGTATATTTGTGATATCAGACTGTAGTATGGTTATTCAAAATAATGTAAGGTCTACTGATGGCAGTTCAGGCCATTTTTTTATACAAAAATTATTTGGCATGGCAAATGAACAAATAATTTTAAATTTGATAATAACTGACAACCTCTTTGTAGTTGGGCATGTGAAATTTGGTATGATTAGAAATTATAAATCACATTTCCTATTTTTTATTTTCTTAAGGAGATACCAACCTGGTGACTACAAGGTCTGACATTTAAATAACCAAACTACTTCTGTAAAATGTTTGTCACCGACCTTTACTGAATGTGGTCATCTTTAAAGTGCTCCTTACTTCATACACATATTCTGTAACTGCCATGCCTGGAAATACTGCTCTGTATAATATTCTGAAAGTCCTTGCAGTGTTGTCATCACATGTCTGAAATCTGTTATGAAGTGATTCAAAATGACACCCTCACAAGAAAAAGAAAAGTCACATTGGGTCAAATAAGGCAAGTATGGTGGATGTTCTAAAACTGTTTATTCATTGCCAAAACTTACTGTGCTGAAAGTACTGTACGGGAAGGTGCACTTTGATTTCCAAATTTTTTTACCTTCGACTACATCAATTATTCTCACTGGAAGAGCACGTTTTTCGAGATGCCCGTTAGAATTTTGAACAGCAAAATTTGTGCATACATTGCTTGTCTGTACACATTTAATACTGCTGCGCCACCATAAATTTTCAGATGCCAATGCCCTGCATTTTATTTTCTGATTTTGCTTACAGATATGAGGAAAGCTTTGTCGAGAGACGTAAAAAAGAAATCGGTGATCCCAGTCTTGCATCCTGTGAGACCTGAAGAAGTTGATTAAGATACTATTTCTGTACACACACATTTCATATACTCCATAAAGAAGTATCAAGGTTATCAACTGAAAACACTGACAAGTTCTTCAAAGTTAATTTATGCAAAATAGTTCTAATTTCCCTGTAAGGAAATGCATGCCTTTAAATGACTGGCTACATCTCATGTAGTTTGTAATGTGATGGAACAGAAATTCACAATCACATATTTTAATCCATGAATGAAGTATATCATTTTGTAGCAATTTATGTATAATATATAAGGAAGATTTAGTATGGCTATATCAAGCATTTTTAATTGAAGAGTAAAATAACGTCTAACTCTTTTCAGATAGTAAATACAGGAGAAATAAGTAATGACTGTATTATTAGTGTTACCTGTAATGTGATTAGTTTTCCAAGATAATAAATGAATATCAAAGCTAATGAAGAATGCATTGTGGCCATGATACATGGTAGCTGTATGTGTAAGTAAACTGCAGGTCCCAGAGTAGTTACATTTGCTTCATGGGTGCTCCCACCTCACTTAGTGGGCAGAGGCCACAAAGACTAATTACAGTGTAACTGGAGATATCTGATACAGACACTTCACTGATTTGACAACAGATATATTTAAGAACATATTTCTCGTGGTGAACTTATGGTCACATCCCAGCAAAACTGGCTGAAGGTAGTGGTCAAGGTCATAGTCACATGACACACACAAGTCATGTGTGCCACCCAGGGAGTGTGCACGTGCACATGGACTTCTGAGAATAACACTTAACACTGCTCTGCCAAGTATTAAACAAGACAGCCTTCATGACTGTACCTTTCTTTGCCATATAAAATGAGAGGATAGTGAGTATACTGCAGTCAGCTTTGTCTCTATGATTCTTATGTACCTTCTTCTTCACTTTCCTCCTGAACTTTCTGTTGTTGCTTTTTCCATGCTTTAGCCATCTCCAAAAGTTTAAGGTTTGGTTTTGTAGCCTCATCCTCTGGAAATATGTAATCAAAGAACTCTTCCCAACCTTCTTCACTCTGAAATCATAAAAAGTCTGAAGTTAAAAGTACAGTCTATTATGACTAGTCAGTGTCTAAGAGTGTCTTTTGTGCGTGGTAAATGTAATAATCTTAAATATACTAATGTTTTTCAGTTATAATGAACACTATTTCATTATTTTTGATACTAGAAGTGCTTCTGATCGCTTTCCACAATCACATAAATGTACATCTGCCAATGTGGCATAGTTACTATTTCATTATTTTCAGAACAACAGCCTGTTTTCTATTATTGCATAAAATTACTTCTGGCAACATGGCTACTAAGCCACTGACCACTGGTGATACTACTGTATTGCCAGTGGTCAGTATTGAATGGAAAGTTTGAAAGTTGCTGACTGCTGTTTCATTTAATTGTCCAACAGGATGCCTTTTCTATATTGTTTTACTGTTCTATCAGCTTTTGTTTGCTTTTTATCATCCTGCAATACGAAATTAATGTTCAGTAGTCATTTCTTGACAAATGATTCATATTCAACTATGCAAAGCAAACTCACCCCATCATCAGCCTGAACTTTTTGTCTCTTCCTGACTCTTCGGGGCATTCTCCGCATTACATTTTCCAGAGATTCATCATCACCATTCTGGGTCTCAAAATCCCGCCATGCTTCCAAGAGTAGTACACGCTCTTCTTTCTCATTAGCACCACGCAAAGACTGGTTTGCTCGTTCATACACTCGCCTTGCAAGAACCACATTTCCTTCCTCTGCAGTTAACATTTCAAACTGTGCATAGCTCATCCAGACCTGTCACAAAACAACATTCAAGTAAACAGAGTAACAAAACAATTAAAGGAAAAGCAGCAGCAAAAAGCAACAAACAAATACAAGAATTATCTTTGTACTAAAGACCAGTGTTTTCCGCTCAGGAATAGGAGGAGGGTTACACATGCACACACCCTCACTTGCCTACTGGGCTACTGTCACAGGTATTTACTTAACTCTCACTGATAGTATGTATGTATTATCTGTGTTAGTGAATGCTTCAAGCAGAACTTTTAAGAAAAAAGTTTATTTTATCAGGAGATTAGAAGTCTGGTACATCATGCCACTGAAACTGAAGTCTCAAATCACAAATTTATGTTTAATTTTGTAAGTAAAATATTATGATTTCATGTTCCGTGAAGATATATTTGATTTCTGTAAATAATTTTACATGAAACATTACTGTATTTAACTCTTTCATTCAGGAACCCTACATATACACATGTATTCACTATGACACTGGTCAGTCCCACATATATTTCATTACAATGGGCAGTTCTTGTGATGCTTCTTTGACAGAAAATATATGCCCACTTTATAAGAATAACCACTATTAATTACAATATCAAATTTTCTGTACCTTGACATGTAATGTTCTCTCCAGCAATCTCTCATACAATTCTCTAGCTTTTTGTGTTTCACTCAATCCAACTTCAAAGTCAATATAAGCCTTCCACAACAACTCAGGCATGTCCAAGCGTGGCTGGTTAACTGCCAGTTCATAGATGGCTCTTGCTCGATCAATGTCTCCTAGCAGTGTCTCCAGCTCTGCAAACTAGTAAAGTTGAAAATAACCTATAATGTTTCATCATAGCATATCTTATGATACATTCTGTATTTATCCATTTATTCAGATAGTGAACACTACAAAAACACATGCCTCCCCAGCATTGACCGTCCTCTTGACAGAGTTATTGTATGGTAAAAGTATTATTTCAGCTAGTTTCTGTTCAAGAAATACAGTTATATGTGTATATTCATCCTGCTGGTATTTCTGTGTGACTTTACTCACCCTCATCCACGTGACACAGTTTTCTGAACCAAATTCAAGAAACTTTTGATATAGGATACGGCAACGATCAAATTCTCGTAGCTGAATTTCGAGGTCTATGTAACCTCTAAACAGCTTGTCTTTCGGACATATTCCAAGAGCCATACCCTGTAACAAAACAAGAACTTTCACTCCAGATGCAATCATAGTTTCATTCAGTCCCTGTATACATTTGTGTATTGTATGACAGACATTCAAATGGAAAATTAACATGTTTATATGCCCAACAGGCTGTTAACCATTTACTGAAATGCTGTCTGCCTACTACACTCTATAAATGTATAGACAACTTTTTTCAATACGCAAGAAAATTCCTACTTGATAACTGTGACTTGACAAAAATTACTGGTACAAGTTACACAACAAACACTAGAACACTACGTGCACAGAAAAGGCTTCAAATAGAGTGCTATACCAGACTCTTCCTGGCAACAGTCAGATTCTTGTTCCTGATCTCAAAGTTGGCGTAGAGCAACCAGATCTTGGTGAAGGTAAAGTGCTTGTGTGGAAGTAACTCAAGACAAGCTCTGTACACCTGCCGAGTCCTTTCAACATTATCTGCCTCCAGCTCTTCAAAGAGAGCATAATTGATCCACAGGTATATGTAGCGGCGCCAGAATGGTTTCTCCTAGAAATTTAATCATGTTGTAATATTTTATCCTTCAAACATACACTAAACAAAAAGGAAGGGAAAAAAACAATATTAGCAATGCTGTGATTGCAATGTTCACACACACACACACACAAGCAAAACTACAAGACTTTCACTATAAGATGATGCAGACTTAAAAGAAAATCCAAATTTAAGAAAAAAAAACATCTTTCATCAACAGCTGAGAATGTTCAATCATTTAAACAGAGAAAATTAAGTGTATGTTAATGTCTTATCACCAGAATGCAGGACATAACTATAATATACCATTCAGTTAAGAATCTTCAACTTCATATCTGTAAAAATGCAAAGATTAAAATATACAAAACAGTAATTTCAATTGACTGAAACTTGGGTCTCTCGGTCTAAGGGAGCAATAAACATTAAAAGTTTTGAGAACGGTACTGTGGATAATATTTTTGTATGAAACTTGTCTGTCACTGTAAGGGTAAAACAATTTTTACTCTTCACCAAATATAAGCTGATGAAACTGAGGAGGACCAGATGTTATATGCATAAAATCAATGATAAATGCACACAGATTTTTAGTCGCCAAAAAGACAATATGAACGATTTGGGCATAAATGAGAGGACAATATTAAAACAGATCTTAAATAGGGGTTGATGTGGACTGCATTCATCTGGCTCAAGACTGGGTCAAATGGTAATAAACCTTCAGGTTCCATACACACAGAATATTTCTTGACTAGATGCAGCTTCTCGAGGAGGGCTCTTCTCTGTGCACTTAAAAGGACAGCACTACTTTGCAGAGACCAGTTATACAAACATACCCACTTCCCTAAGTTTAAATTCTTGTCACTAAAAATATCTTATAGTAAGGAAATATTGTATTTTCATTTTTACACCCATCTAGTGGTAGTATTATAAAATGTGCCTGATTGAAATTATACAGTGAGTCTATACCCTTCATACCTTAGTGAAGCAAGTAAAAAGTAACATTAAAATTACAAAGGAGTTCATTCAAGTTGAAGTGTGGTGTCTGCACATCTGTGAAGTACCATAATTATATAACAATGGAGACAAGAGTTCACTTACTTTGGTTGGAGGAACATTAGCAATAGCCCTCTCATACATCTCACGGATTACTTCAAGGTTACCCTCACTTTCCACGAGACGGAGATAGTCAAACCAAGCATCATAATTATTTGGGTTAACTTTCACCTCCTGTAAGAAATATATTACAATACATAAAAATTAATAACTTGGAATGGTGGGTACCAGCCAACATTTCTTTATTAGTAATTTGTTCCATGTATTAAAATAACAATGCCAAGCTCACATTTCAGTAACAAATAAAGATCTCATCCATCCAAGAACCCAGAAAATTTCCATCACTGAAATACACCCCAATCAATGATACAAAATACCTCTGTTACTTCTAAAAAGTTTAATCTAATAGTAGATGTCATGGCATAAACACCAGAACTAAATGTGTAGCACATCAGGTCTCTACGACTGCCTTTGAAAGCAAACATTCACATTGAAATGCTATTACTCATTTGAATTGATAATACCAGGCCAGGCCTGTAAAGATGAAATGACCTTCGTCAAGCACATAAGCTATATAAGCTAAATTAACCAATTATATTTTGCACTTATGTCAATCTTTATTAATCCATAATACACAAATGCATTTTGGTTGTCACTTACATGTACATACATAATCACACAGCAGCTATAAGTACTTGTGATAGCATATAATAAAATCTCTACACACGAGGCGCGTCCCAAAAGTAAGTTTCCCACTCGTCCCACAGCTAGCAAACCTTATATTGAGCGAAGCGACCGTGCGTATGTGATAGAGCAATGACGTAGCATGGCGCATGCACTAACGGTACTTCCCGCGTTCTCACAGTAGCATCGTTGCAGCTGTTGAAGATGGAGGTTCTTATTCCAGCTCCCGCCGACTGTGAAGTGCAGTCAGTGATAAAGTTTTTGAATGCACAGAGCATAGCGCCGATCGAAATTCATCGTCAGCTGTGCCGGGTCTATGGGCCTAACGTCATGAGCAAGCAGATGGTGCGTCGCTGGTGCAGACAATTTTCAGCAGGTCGACAAAGTGTGCATGATGAGAAGCGCAGTGGGAGGCCATCCATCATTACAGACGACCTTGTGGAGCTTGTGCGGGAACGCATTATGGATAATCGTCGCTTCACAATTACGGAACTCAGCAGTCATTTCCCGCTCCTTGTTGCACAAAATTGTCACGGAGCACCTGTTGTTCAAGAAATTGTGCGCCAGGTGGGTGCCGAAGCAACTGACACCAGAACACAAAACAAAGCGCATGGAGTCAGCATTGACATTTCTGCAGCGGTACCATGATGGCGGCGACGAGTTTCTGGACCGGATCATCACATGTGATGAAACGTGGATTGCACACATTACCCCAGAAACCAAGCAGCAGTCAATGCATTGGCGTCACAGTGGATCTCCCTGTAAGACGAAATTCAAGCAGACGTTGTCGGCGCGGAAAGTGATGTGCACGGTGTTCTGGGACAGACGGGGCATTCTCCATGTTGACTTCCTGACCAGAGGTGAGACGGTGAATGCTGAGCGTTACTGCGAAACACTGCAGAAATTGCGACGGGCCATTCAGAACAAGCGGCGCGGGATGCTTAGTGCCGGTATTGTCTTCCTGCACGATAACGCTAGGCTGCACATAGCTCGACGGACAGCAAGTCTCCTGCAGGAGTTCAGCTGGGAGGTGTTTAATCATCCACCCTACAGCCCGGACCTCGCTCCCAGTGATTTCCATCTTTTCCTACACCTCAAGAAATTTCTGTCCGGTCAGCATCAGCGTTTTGAGAATGACAGAGAGGCGGAGATGGTTGTCACACAGTGGTTCCAATCCCAGGCGGCAGACTTCTACGACACAGGTATTCAAAAGTTGGTCCCACGGTATGACAAATGTCTCAATTCCGGTGGCGAATATGTTGAAAAATAGCTGGACACTTGCTGTATCTGTTGCAATAAATATTTCCATGAAATTGTGTTTTGTTTCTGTAAACGGCCCCAGGGTAACTTACTTTAAGGACGAGCCTCGTACATATAGATAAAAATCCATCAGTTTAACCCTTCAGCGTGGGAGCATTTAAATCCCAAGTCTATACCGTGCTGTGGGAGGAGTTTCTGCTTGGGAATTTAATTTTGAGCTGAAAGTGCATCATTTTACTTATATGGGCACAACTTCCCTAATAATTGATGAATTTTAGTGAAACTTTGAACAAAATGTTCACAACACACTATGCTTTATAGAACGGTAAAAAATTTACCTTAAAAGTTGAGTTTTGTGTGGAATATCTTGAAACAGCCATCAACACAGAGACCAGCCTTACAATCAGGACACCAAAATACTGTCATTCACGCACAGGTAAATCATCGATTACACTTGATTCATCATCTGAATCGAACACGCTACTTTCGGAATCAGTTAGAGGTTCGTCTACACTTCTAGCAATGTCTTGAGGAGACAAAAAACGCCTGCTACTCGAAGCCATAATCATGGCTGACTGACGGCAGATATGTACTATAGAATTCTGTTCATACCAAGGGGAGAACAGAGAATGCATTGACTAAGGTCGTTGACATCAAATACCGTTAGAAAGCTTGGAATGTGTCCTACACAGCCGTCGTAACCTTAACTATATTACTCCATTTGTCTTCCCTAGAGAGAGCCACAAAGCAGAGGCTGAATGCAGTTGAGTTCAAAAATCAATCTATATTTCAAAGTCGAAAAACACTGGTAAAATCGATCTGTCAGAGTCATGTTATATATCAATCGATAGCCAGCTTTTTTCTCTACATGGCTACTGGATCCAGAATACATAAAATACAAGGTCAGTCGCTACGAAGAAGGAGAAGTCTTAGCGCGCATTATGCGAGCAGTGCTCGGCACTCCACGCCATGGGATGACTACGTCATGACGAGCGATGTTCGGCACTCCACGCTGAAGGGTTAATTGCATGTGTCAGCCATATGAAAATACGGCTCGGTCACTGTTATATATTTTACCTTTGTTTCCTTTACTAAAAATATTATTTATGAGATAGAGGTTTCAGTCATTCATGCAATGAAGCAGTCTGTGGTGAGATACAAGATTTTACCAGTAAAAGAAATTATGAAAAATGGAATACAAAATTCAGATTTTCATACTTCACTTTTGGAATGCCTTAACTCTCAGACGTGGTTTTACGTGTACACACGCGGGCATTTAAATTAAAGTTCTTGTGGATTTACGTATAAACACGCGAGCCTCAAAGCCTAATTTAAAACGCCCATAAGTATGGAATAAATAACGCCAGCGCGATGAGGTTTGTTCTCGCCTGTTGTGGAAATAAAGCTCTATGTGTATACATGTGGCAACAGTGGGACATTCCAATGACCTGCAAGGGACAGTCTAAAAATAAACGCCTGACCAAGTAGTTTACAAGGGCTCTCTCCCTTCGACTAGTTGTCCTCTGACGGAGCTAGACCAAATACAAGTTTTAAATGAAGTTTTAGAAGATGATAGTATAAGTGAATATAGTTCGGACGATGATAGTGTATTTGACATTGATTACACACAGTTTGTGACACCGGGAACTGTCGTGTTTAGCGATTGTGATTGTGATAATGGTAGACGTGGTCGACAGGACGACATCGTACATGCAGGTGTGGTTTCCAACAAGATTTTGTGGGAAAATATAGACTCATTTCCTGCTTCACGAGAAGCATTTTGTAATGTATGTGGTCCCCAGTTCGACACTGCTGAACTAGATGTCGTGAGTTTATTCGAAAATATTTTCGATATAGCACTTGTGCAGCACATTGCTGATCAAACCAACAGATATGCTCAGCAAGAAATATCAAAAAGTGCCAATCCTCTCACATTTCGCTCTAGGATTAGGAAGAGGCAAGATATTACAGTGGACGAAATTTACGTTCTTTTGGCTCTATTTATGTTGATGGGCATTGTGCAAAAGCCTACACTTAGATCTTACTATTCAAAGAACCGGCTGTTGTACACTCCGTTTTTTTCTGAAACTAAACTTCTAATCGACTTGCTTCCACTGCTCACACATCTCATCTTATAAGGTAAGATTATAAAACCATCTTTTAAGAGGATTTCAGTGAAAAATTCATAATTATATCTCATATAGTTCAAAAGTTATGGAAAAAAGAGTATTTTACAGCAAAATTTAAACGCGCATTTAAAAAATACTACCGCAGGAACAGCACGACAGCAGTATATGCGGGGTATTTAAACTACCACGTCGACGGGTTAAAAACTAACTGTGTCAAGTACATCTCAAGAAAGCAGCAATACTATTGTACTGAACATGAGATAACACAGAAGTACATCCAGTGGTGCTCAGGGACTAAAATACCATGTACAAGAAAGGTGTCTACTTTCTTACCTCTTCATACTGAAATTTCCTCTTGCTAACTATAACATCTTCTATTCCTGTTCGGTCACCATATTTTTTTTCATGTATTATGTACGCTTTGTACAATTCCTGTGTTTGATCTTTGGGGATGTGATCTAACGCATACTTGTAGATTACCCTGGCTCGATCATGCTAGAAGGAAGAGGTATATCTGATTGTAGAACACACTGAGTAATACTATGGAAAAGAAAGATGAGACCTCATTAACTCTTCTCTTACAACCCTGTTTATACATAATGTTAAAATCACCCTAACTGGACAACCAATCAATTATGAAGTTGAACTCTTACTGAACATATTATGCATAAAATAGATCAAAGTTTTGATAGGAATAAGTATTTTGAACATTATAAACAGTAAAATAATATGTACAGAAATAATAGTTTTTATCAAACTTTTCAAAGTCTACCAGCCAGCAAACACTTCTAAAGTACTTCAAATCCCTACACTATCCTTGATAGATTTTTTAAAAATATGCTTTTGTTATAATCATTTTTGCATTTAACATAGAGTAACAATACAGTTACCTTACAAAATGCCCAATTTGACATCAATAAATTATGAATATTTATTGCTAAACATGTTAAGTTTTGTATGGAGATGGTACAGAATTTTATAATTATGCCTGATTATGACTTTGATGAACAGAAATGATGCACAAACATAGGTTATTAAGTTACATAATCAACCATACTTAATTTCTGCATGCCTCTCTACATACATGGAAGAATTTTACATTTATTGCACAGAAAGATGATTTAACCCCCGTATTACAAGGCTGTTTGCAGTATGCTGCTGTGTTGAAAGTAAACCTGGACTGCTTGTACGACATGACACAAAGACACTAAAGGTTAAAGGATAGTAGATGTTGTAAGTTCTTTCTGATAAATGTTTATATTACTTTGTGTATAACTGTGCTAACTGTAATGTTCGTAATTTTCAAGTACCTTGCCCAATTTCAATCTTTCTATTTGAAAATATTTTTCAACTTCACCTTATTTTCAATTTTAAACCTACAGTCCTATTTTATAAGGTGGATTAAGGGTTAACAATCTCTGCACATGCGTGTGCATGCACACGCATGAGGGGGAGAGAAAGAGAGACTTGCAAAATGCAAGAGTCTCAATTTTCTTCTGAATGCAAGAAGGATGCTAGAGAGTGAACAGATAATAAGTTTAATATATTAACAGTAAACTGTATGCATAAGAAAATACTGTAAATTGGCAACTGACATTGTTTACATAGGGCTCTGGCTGAGTTTGTTAAAAATATACCAAAGTAAAGAATCCTTATGACACTATGCAATATGTACCTCTCTTTGCCCCTCTTCAAACTTTGCAAATGCTATAAATAATTTCTCATCCATTGACTCCTCTCCAAAGAATTCAACTGCTCTTTCAAATACACGCCGTGCACCTGAGATAAATCCATGTTGTTCTTCAAACCTGTAACATGTATGGCAGTATGTTCCACATTTGTACAGAAAAATACAATGCCTGGAGGACTCACTACAATATTGTACATGAAATCATTAAATTCAGTACAAAAGAGCACAAGAACCAGAATTAAACTACTGTCTTGGCACTTCTGAAAGGATGTCATAGGGCTGGACTCTGTGGACTGAATTCATATGGCTCAGGACAGGAACTAATGACAGAGTCTTTTAAACACAATGGACCTTAGTTTCCATAAAAGGTGTGGAACTTCACAATTAGCTGAGCATACTATTGACTTCTCAAGAATGACTTTGCTTCATGGAGTTAGTTATGGGATTATAAATCCAGAGGTTACACTCTATTTATGAAGCAATAATATGAGCAACAAATAAAATATGTAGTTTAAACAATTAAAATAATACCTTGCAAATTTGATCCAATTTCGAACTCCTGGATGTACATACACAAACTTCTCATAAATTCCTCTTGTTCTATCAATTTCTTTGTAACGTAACTCAAATTTTATATATGTGAGCCATGCCTGTTCATCAGGTTCCCAGTCCATCCATCGATCAAACACCTGACGTGCACCTGAAAACATATTCATCTCACATTAAATGTAAAATCATAGAAAATTATTTTACATTTCATTTATACCTTAATGGCACATAACTTAACTAACCAGCAATATTGCCCAGCATTTCCTCCATGTATGTATATTTGTACCAGAACTGATTGGCACGTGGAAGAATTGTTACAGCCCGATCCCACAGATTTCGGGCATGGTTCACCTGCCTGTTCCGCATCTCCATCTCTGTATATCTGAGCCATAGTGTGATGTTTCGATGATCAACATCCAATGCTCTCTCATAAATGGATCGAGCCCTATGAACACCAAACACATTTATACAAAAGATCATAAAGTGTTATATATATATTCCAAAAGATCTGTAGCTACACAGTCCACGAATTTAGTAATTCAGAAAAAATTAAATTTACTAGATCAGATGCATAATTAAATTTCTCTATACCTTGGGACTTCTTTTTGACTTTCCTCCCACTGTGCATACTTAATCCAGTTGCTAATAACTGTGCGATTTTTTCTAAGGCTGTCCTCAAAAGCTCTTCTCTTCCGATGTTGGTAATCAGCAAGTTCATCTGGATCAGAGATTTTCTGCTTAGGAGGCTGAAATCAGAAGTAATGTGAGAGCATAATACAGTATACTAGCATTAAATATGTATGAGCCTTGTTGAAGATATAAAGACACCTCTTAAGGAATACTTACAGGTGGTAAGATTTCAAGGTCCCGTTCCTTGGCTTCTCTTAAAAGCTGTTCAGC
Source organism: Zootermopsis nevadensis (assembly GCF_977971745.1). Classification (NCBI taxonomy): domain Eukaryota; kingdom Metazoa; phylum Arthropoda; class Insecta; order Blattodea; family Termopsidae; genus Zootermopsis; species Zootermopsis nevadensis. The sequence continues at coordinate 6,129,854 of NW_028259143.1, forward strand.
AGTGATCTGGATTTCTGCTGGAGCTTTATTTTTTACCTAAAACAGAATTTAAAATTAGTACCTGCAAAATAAATCTGGCATCTACAGAAACAAGAAGAAATCTCTTTGTCTGTATAAGGAAAGTTATCATTCATATATAGGATTTGAGGTTTTCATAGCGGTGAGTCTGAAGACAGTAATCTTCATTCATATGCTTTTCAACAGAGTAATTACACCCTTCTAGGAGGAGCTCCTTCAGCTTCTTTTTAAACTGATGATCATCACTTATCCATCTGATGAGAGTAGGGAGTTTGTTTGTTGTATAACTTACAACCTGCAATGACTAGCCTACTGTTGAGGATTTAAGGTTCTGAGGCAGCTGGTGAAATTGTCAAATGGATATGAAAATGTCTGTGATATCGAGTATAAAATTTGGAACCGCAGACTAACAAAATATTCTCCAAGGGTGGCTACTGGTCTCAGGCCAGCTGTTCATCTAACTGCCCTTCAAGAGATTGAGGTTAAATCACCTCTGATGGTTAAACATAAACCATACCTAATTTGTTTATTTAAACGGCAGGCCTTAAACACGAAGACAGTAACGATAAAACTAGTTAATAATTATCTCGAAAAGTTACTTATTACATTTGCTACTACAAGAATCGAGAAAACAACAATTACGTACCTTTGCCACTTTGGGCATTTTCTGTGGTTTCGTCTCCATTCTGTACAAAGTTAAAAGATCACAATGTATACTAAATTTCACTTAATAATTACGATATTTTCTGGTAGTTTACAATTTATTTTACCTCCTTCACATTGCCTAATACACTAACCATAAATAATATTGCATGAGGTACATACACAAATCACAGATAAAAGCAATGTACAAACTTACAACAGAGATGATAAGTATTTTCAGTCCACATAGCGCTTTGCACTTTTACCTGCGTTAAGGAATGAATCTTGCTGCCATCTCGTACTATAAATGTGGAACGAAATTCAGTGTATTAACATTTCAGAAATGTAAAATTAAATTTAATATCACGTGTCTTCTCTTAAGAGTTTATAAATTATAGTTCTGGAATCACAAAATAACATCTTGCGTTGTATATTAAGGGAAACACGTAAACATAATATTATTTGTTAAATGGCACACCACCCAAAGTGTTTTAAATCTTCACTTAGTTCAGCATCAATGTGAAGTTTATTATTATTTTTGAGGTACGGTGTTGTAAATCGTAAATAAACCGAATATAAACGTAAATAACTTACATTACCGGTGTTTGAGCGCACACAACTTAATATGTAGTGTAACAGAAAAGTAATTTCTACAATTTAGCCAGAAAATAGTACTGTTGTATTGTGTTAATTTAGAAAATAGTGGCATTTTCAGATTCTGTATTGGTTAACATGACATATTTACTTCAGTCTGGTACAAGAGTTGCTTTACAGTAAATCCAACAATGGATGTGGCTGAGTCACACGTTGATGGGAGTTTAAATAATGAGAATGAGAAGGAAGGTGAGGTGTCATCAACATGTAATGATAATCTTACAGTCGGTACCCTCTCAAATAACTGTATAGAAACTGGAACTGGCAGTATTGAACCCTCTTCTTTAATACAAGAAGAACTTATTCATTCTGATTCACCAGATACATCAGGTGCCTCTGCAGGACAGGGTGGTCTAGAAGTACATAGCAAGTCAGAGGCTGTGCAGAGAGAATTGAGTGATAATACAGAAAATGTTGGCACAGTACAGAGTCAAGATGCTGCTGCTGTAGAACACAAAAGCCTTCTTGATGTAGGTGCACGAGTACTTCAACACATACCAGGTGAAAACATACAGTTACTTAACATCATCGAAGACAGTGAAATTGTTTTACTAGATGAAAATTTTGTAATATCAACAACATCAGAACCTACAACTTTTATGATGTCTTATGAAAACCAAGAAGAAATGCAGGATGTGGAAATGTCAACAACTGATAATACAGAGTTACAGCTGGAAATTCCACAGTCAGTAAATGTGTCATCTGCAAAAGCCTCAGAAAATGCTGTATCAGTTGATGTCTTGAGTAGTCAAACAAAAATCTGCTCCTGGAATCCTGACAGCACAACTATTGAGCTTGCAGAAGGAAGTAATAATGAAAATGAAAGCATACTGTTTACTGAAGAAGAAGTTTCAACAACAGAAGAGGATGTAGGAAACTTGGTTTCAACAAGCAATTCTGTCACACTGGGGACAGGAAATGTTTTATGTACATCAGGAGACAATATATCAGTTCTCAGTACCACAAAGGCAGAATCTGTATGTGGAACATCTGTTCAAGAGGTTGTTCAAGACATGCATACATCTCAGAGTCATACAAGAGATTCTAAAATCATTGAAACTGCACCACAGAATTCAGGCATTTCTACTACATGTGTGAAGGATATTAATATTCCTTGGCAAAGAAAGCGATGGGGTCAGGTTAAATCTGCTGCTGAAACCAGGCCTGTTGAACAAGCAAGTTGTGAATCTCAAGCTTCTGATTCAGAGGGGCAAACACACAGCCCTTTGCCTGAACCTTCAACCAGTAAACAAGAATCTCATGTTAATTTTCCTGAACAGTCAGTGTGTACTTCCAAAAAACCAAAGAATCATAATTCTCTATCAAACCCAATACAAGACTGTGTGTCATCCAGCAAAGATGTAGACATTGTGAACAAAACTGTTTTTACAAGACATCAAGAAAGTAATTTAAACACTACAACAAATGTTAATACAGTACCACAGTTGTCTTCTGCTCTAGATTTGATTAAATCAAGTTACTACTCACCTTTTGATGATGAAATTCCTTCTCCAGGCTCTTCCACTGTTGAAGAACAGAAATATACACATGATTCTACAAATCAGACAGGTGAATGTAGTACTACTAATAGTTCTTCAAATGAAAACTTCAACATACTCACTAAGGATCAAACTAGCAGTTCAACCTCATCAGAATATCTCCAGGAGAAAGTAATTTCAGATTCCAATGTATCTAACCAAAATTTGAAAGGTGAAATTTCTGAAAGTAAATTGAAGGGGAATGTTAAAATGTCTATACCGTCACCTAGCCTGTCTGATAAAAGCAAAGAGAAAACAGAACAGATAATATTGGGAAATGCTTCACCATCAACAGTTACAGACAACAATTTGCACCAACCTACTGATTCCATGGTACAGTCAGAAACAATGTTAAGTAAACCTGTTGCCAAAACAATTATGAAACATACTGCACAACTTGCCTCATCAGCTGGAAAAACAGTTACAAGTGCTGGAAAGCTGTCTGTATGTTCAGGAACAAATTTATTAGAAGATTTAAAGGAAATGATCACAACAAACAAGAAATCTTCATTTACTTACTCAAATACACCAGCAGTAGCCAAGAAGTTTTCATGTGTTGTCACAGATGTACCCACAGAGAAAAGAAAATCTTTAGGTGTCACTGAAGCTTCAAATAATAAATCTTCAGATGTTTCAGAAAAATCAAATAGAAAAGATTTTTCATCTGTCACAAAAGCACAAAGAAGAGAAGAATCTTCAAGTGTTACAGATATTCCAACAACAAAGAAAGAACCTGTCCATGTTTTCAAAGAAACACTACTAACTACAAAAAAATCATCAGTTGTCATAAAATCAGGAAAAACACGAAAAGAATCTTCTGTTCTTGCCATAGAAGCATCAGCAGGAAGTGAGTCTGTATATGATACAGGTGCACCTACAACAAGGAAGGAATCTTCAATTCATACAGAAGTATCTACATGGAAAGGGAATATATCATCAACTAAAGATAAAGATTCTGTTGTAAACATAAAAACATCAGTGAAAGGAATGGAAACTTCACTTCTTGTTACAGAAATGCATAGAGAGAAAAAACTGCTGAATGATGGTTTAAAAGTTTTAACAGAAGAAAAGGAAACGCCAGTTATTGGAATAGAATCACTTCCAATAGGTGAAGGGACTTCAGTTATGGACAAAGTACCAATGAAAGAAAAAGATACATCATTAGCTATACTGAAAGAAAATTCAGCTGTTGACATTCAGGTGTCAGGAAAAGAAACTGAAATGTCAGTCATACAGACACAAATAAAAGTAAAAGCACATTCAGCTGTTGACACTGAAGTATTAGTAAAACAGAAAGAAGCCATTCTTAAAAAACACTTGTCAGCAAAAGAAGCATCAATCACTGGTATTCAAGCATCAGAGCTTGAAAAGGAAACTTCAGTTGTGTCACAGGCACAGAAAGAATCTTTAGTTTCTGACATTCAAGGAACTTTAACTGTTAGTAAACAGGTACCAGATAAGGTTGAGCACCATGCAGCTCTTAGTGTTCCTTCAAAAGAACAAACTATTCCTTTTGAAATACAAGTTTTGCCAAAGGAAAAAGAAATTTGTGTTACTAATACACAAGTATCAGCAGAGAAAGAAAATACTTCATTAATTAGTCCAGATGTAACAGACAGAGATAATGATAGTTCAGGCTTACAAGAATCAAAAGAAACGAAAGAAACTTATTCACCTGCTACCATACAACTACCAGTGTTAAAAAAGGAAACCTGTACTTCTGGCGCACACACACAGAAAAATGAACTTTCAGTCAGTAGTGTAAGAACACCAGACAAAGACGATGCTAATGTTATGGAGGCTCTGGAGGTAAATGAAGGTGTATCTGGTGTGATATCACCAAGAAACAAGGATAAAGAAATTATCAGGAAAAGATTTGTAGAAGTAATAGCTAAACAAAAGACACCTACAGATTCTCAAAGTCCTGTGTCAGGAATGCCATCTTTAAAAATGCAGACTGTTATGGATAAAGAATTTCCTGTCTTTGCTGAAAATTTAGCAGCTGCGATGAAGGAGACAATCAAAAAAGCAATTTCAAAGATGCCAGATAAGTCTGACTTGGAAGCAGTTGTCCCTAAACAATCTTTGACAGCAAGTGATACCTCTCCATCAGAAGCAAAATTGGTGTCGGTGCAGGAAGCTGCCTTATCAACAGTGACATTATCATCTAAATCAAATGAACAAACAGCAGATATAACTGCTGTTGAAGGATTGATAGAAATAATAAAGGATTGTGCTAATGAAGAAAACCTTGTATCTGTTATCAGGAAACCTTCCATTTCTGCAAATTTGCCAGTAAAAACTGAGGATTTGTCACACAGAACAGGTACATCAGTTGCAATAGACGTGAACCTAGAAGAAATTTCAATGTCTGCAAAGGAGGCACTGCCAAAAACAGAATATGCAGCTACAATGGGAATTAAAGAAACATCACCAACTAAACAAACCATTTTTAAAGAGGACAGCATCCTTACTGAACAGATGGTTTTGTCAGAAGACGTAGATAAGAAAGAAGAGAAACAGACAAGAGAAAACCTTGCAATTGAAATTGCTACAGGTTCACCAAAGAAAAAAACACAGAAATTGACTAGAACTTCTTGTTCAAGTTCTCCTGACCAGCTGAAGTTGTCTGTGTTACCTCCAACAAAACGAAGAATTAAACTGGTCCGACCAGTCTTATCAGGGTCAAAGGAAAGTAATACATCTGAGCATTCATCATCAATGCTTAGAGAAGTAACAAAATTAGAACCCTCAAATTCTACATTGTTCAAAGATCCTACTGTGGAGGTAGCTTTGAGTCCATCCCAAGAGGAATGTAAAGAAACTACATTTTCAAAACTCTATAAAGAAATTAAAATACCAGGTTCCATAACATTTCAGATAGATGATGACATTTGTCATAATATGTCATCAAAAGAAGGTATTAAGATTACTGCAGAGAAACTTAAAGAAGATCTTCCATGTAAAGTTGCATCAAAAGAATGTGATCAATCAGAATTCCCAGCTCATACTGAACCAGGAGAAGTTCCAAGAAAAACCCTGGTAAAGAAAGTAGACAAGGCAGAAATTTTGTGTACATCTAAGAAAGCTGTAGGTCCAAAAACTACAGCTTTGGTAAAAGATATTAAAACAGCAGAATTTTCAATGTCAACTCTTCCAGGAGAAATTAAACAGCTAGAGCTTCCAAATACAGATAGTTTAAGTAGAACTCTGTCAGAAAGTGGACAACACAGACTTCCAACTATAACTCAATCTACAGGAATGAAGGAATCAGATCATCCTATGTCAGTCCTACTTAAAGATGTTGGAGACCCAGAATTTCTAAATGCAGCACTGACAGAACAGACTGAAGAGCTTGGACATTCAAGTAAAACAGCATCATCTAAGGACATTCCAAGTTTAGTAGCTCATGGAGGACAATCAAGTTCATTTCCATTGAAAGAAAAAGTTCCATTAACACCCAAAGACATTCAGAAGTCAGCAGATTCACAGCAGGCATCAAAAGAAGTTACAAGGTCAGCACCAACAAATGTTAAGCATGTGGAGATACCACAGTTATCACTTTCAGCTACTTTCACATCAAATGAACTTAAAGATTCATTAGTGCAAAGTATGACTACACCAGAACAGGATAAAAACCTTGAACAACCTGGATTGTTACTTCAAAAAGACAGTGCTCTGCCAGAGGAAAATTACAAGATTACCAAATTACAAGATGTTACAGATAAACATACAGCTAGTGAGTGTGCTAAGAAACCAAAATTGATACGACCCATGAAAAGTTCTATTAAAGATGTGGCAGATATAAAAACAGTTTCTGGATCTGGCAGAAATGAAACAAAGTTACTAAAAAAAGAAAACATTTTGAAAGAAGTCTTGCAGGAGGTTGTAATTAAGCAACAAAATGAAGAAAGTCAAATGTCTGTAGTTCAAAGTTCAGAGTTACGCACTAAGGAGAAAGGTCATGAGAAACCATTGTCCAGCATCACAACTAAAACAGTAGCTAAACCAAATGACAGAAGTCCACTTTTCAGTACCACTAAAATTAAAGACCAAGAGAGCAAAATACAGACATCAAATGTTCCAGAAGTTGTTCCAGAAATAGTTGACCGAACAAGTAGAAGTAATATGGGAAAGTGTCATTTAAATGTTCTCAAAAAAGAGATAACTCAGAAAGCTTCCACAGAAACAAGGTTAGAAACATCTGAAATAGCCACTCCACATTCAGCAGATACAGAAATTTACAAGGGAGAATCAGTTATTTCTACAGTGCAATGTAAAGAGACCAAGGATATATTTTACAGAGATTTAATTAAAGCAGACGTTTCAAGTTCTTCAGGCAAACAAAAGGCAGAAAGAACAGACAAAATACATGTAGACACAGTTTCTAAGGAATTAATATCTGAAAAAATATCTTTGATTGATAAACATCCACAACACTCACAGACAAAACCAATAGCACTTAGTACAGCTGAATTAAAATCTAACATATTGGAATCTAAACCATCAGATGACAAAAACTTTCCAGTACAGCCTCAATTAAAATTACGAACTAAGAAGATAAACCCTGAAAATATTTCATTTTCAGCCAGCAGAGAAAAAGTAATTGCAGAGGCATATTCATCAAATGAAAATGTGTTATCTGTCCAATCAGAAATATCATCAGTAATTTTAAAACCTGAAAGTTTAACAAATACAGCTAAATTAACACTGACACTAGATACTCTGGCTCCGAAACAAGGTGACAAGATGTTGAAAAATTTATTTGATGTGAAAATGGTTAAGCATGTTAATTTAGAAGAGAAAGCAGAGCCAAAGCTTGTTCAAGGTAAGCTCCATTTGGAAGGGTCAAAGAAAGAAGACAAACTTTATCAAGAAGTTCAGCTGCAAGAATTTTCAACTGAGAGGAAATCTGAAATTCCTGTTGATACGTCATCTAAAAGTGGCGCACAAAAAACTTTGGACATGAGAGAATCAAAATCAGAAAAAAATATACAAGACAAAATTATTCTAAAGATTACTAAAGACATGACAGCATCCAGAGAATCTTCAGGTTCAGTTGTGAAGCAAGGGGAACCAGAATCAAAGTTGAATTTTGAAAATATTTCAAAACAGACTACAGCAACCACACACCCAGTTTGTAAACCAAAATCTTCTGTAGAATCCAAAGTGCTATCACCAGACGCAATAGTAATGCCTGAAGAACATGTAAAGGTGGATAAATTAACATTGAAGCTCAACAAAGAAGTTGGTTCAGATTCATTTATAAAAGATGGAACAAGTTCAAAATCATCTTGGACTTCAACAGTTTCATCAGATGTTGAACAGTCTGTAAACACCATCTCGCCAAAACATGAAAATATAAACATTAAATTAAAAAAGGATTATTCTTCTTTCTCATTTAAAACTGCCTCTCCTGCAGTAATTGCTGAACCATCACACAAATCAGAAAATGCTGGTGAAAGAGCCAAAGTAGAAAAATTGACATTAAAATTAAAGAAAGACATATCAAAAACTGATGATATCCAAAAAGAATGTATAGAAGAACCAAAGTTGGAGAAAATTACTTTAAAATTTAAGAAAGACCCAGCTCATCCTGATATTATAGTTGCAACCACTTCCATGGTGACATCATATCCAGGAGAAGTGATCACAACAAAATCACCTGGAGTCAAGCAGGTAGAAAGTGTAGCTTCATGTACATCACAGGGTGAAAGCAAGCCTCAAAAGATCACTTTGAAGTTGAAGAAAGATGGAGTGAAGCAAGAAGCAATTGCTGTAACATCCAAAGATACTACATGTCTAGACACCTCTGTTACTCCAGTCCAGTCGATGGAAATTAAATTACCGGAAACCCTAGGCTCACTGCTTAAAGAAGAAGTACCATCAGATAAGATAGTTCTAAAATTAAAGAAAGATGGATCCAGATCAGAAGCATTTGTTTCACCATCCAAAGATAACATCAACCAAGAAACAGTTATTACTCCAATCAAGCTGAAAGATGGAAAAATCCAAGAGACACCTATTTTGCCTGTTTTGAAAGATAAGCCTGCAATAGAAAAACTTACATTAAAACTAAAGAGAGATGGCACTACAACTACAACATCAAAGGAAGATATTTGCCCTGAAACTACAATAACTAGAATCAAGGCATCAGAAGTTAAACAGCCAAAACCGGAAGTAAATGTTTCACTGACACCTAAAGATGATCCTCTAGTGGAAAAAATAACTTTGAAATTAAAGAAGGAAGGAACCAAACCTGAAATGACTGCTACATCATCTAAGATAATGTCAAGTCATGATACTACAATTATGCCGACCAGGATCACTGATATTAAACACAAGCAGTCAGAAGCAAATGTTGCATCACTAACTAAAGAATTGGTAGAGAAAATAACACTGAAGCTAAAAAAGGATCCTATAAAGCAAGAAGTAACTCCAGCAGCTGTAAAACAGGGACAGACCAAGACAACAAAAGGATGCACTCCACTTCATCATGAAGAACCCAAACTTGAAAAGTTAACATTAAAACTGAAAAAGGATACTATGACATCTTCTGTGGTGTCTGAAAGAGAAGCAGAATCATCCAAACAACCTGATATAGTAATTAAATCAGACTCAGCCCCTAAAGAAAAGAACAAAGTTGAAAAACTTACTTTAAAGTTTAAAAAAGATTCAGCAGCTTCAGAAATAATTACTGAGAAGAAAGTAGCAGATCAAGGACCTAGTTCATTAGATATTCAAAACCCAGAACAATCAAATATAGTTTCATCAAAAGAAGAAGGTAAAGTAGAAAAACTAACCCTAAAACTTAGAAAACCAGAACGTCCTGAAGGAGATTCAGAAGTAACTAGTACACAGACAGAAGAAGAGAAAAGTGTAGATTCAGGAACTAATTCAGTTGCAAAAGAAGGAAAGGTGGAAAAAATTACTTTAAAACTTAGAAGGGATTCAACAAAATCTGAGGAGCCAGTTTTTGCAGAAGCTGTTGGTGCATCAGCAAATCAGCTTTCAGGTAATCAGGAAACTAAGTTATCTGAGGTAATGTCTTCTGAAATAGGAAAAACAAAGAAAATAACACTGACTCTTAAAAAAGAGGCTGCCTGGTCTGTGAAGAGGAAGAAAATTAAATCGGTGCGCTTTAGTGACAGTTCTAAGCAAACATCTAGTGATGAAATGAAGAGACTTAATACTGAAGAAGAATACCTTGTTGAAATTCCTCCAAAACGAGTGAAGACTGAAGAAATGGCTACTTCTGAAAAATCAGAAAGCTGCATACAAATAGCTGCTTGTGAAAAGCCAGAAAGCCATGTAACCTCATCTACAGAAACTGCTACTGAAATATCAAAAGCTCCTAAAGACCTGCCTTCTGAACCAGGGAAGTCTGGAAACTATATGGAAATTATTGATAATTCAGAGACTGAAGAAAAACACCCACAGATATCTTGGAAAAGTTTAAAGAGACGAGAGACATTACAGAGCAGAAGACCAGAAGAGGAGTGCCCTGGTAAAAAAAATAAACTTGAATGTGAAATGAAATGTGATTCTGAATCAGAATGTAAAGTATCTAAGTCTCAAATTCAAGAATCTATTTTGCAACACAACCAGAAAGGCAGTTCTGAATTTGTACATACAAAGGCTGATGATAAGAGAGTGAGCCAAGGAGAAACATTTGTACAAACGGCTGTGGAAGGAAAGCTCAGAGAAATATTATCTAAGATGGGTCCAGGGACTTCTACTATTCTGAGTGGTGATTTGTCAATAAGCTTTGCTCCAAGAAAAGCAGTATCCAGTGGGAAGGTATCTGAAGTTTCTAATGTTTCTGTAACAAGATGTCAAACTGAAATTATGGAAACAAGTGTATCCAGCTCAGCTGTATCTGAAGATGTGCAGATTTGTAAATCTAAAGCCATGCACAAATTGTCAGCTGCCAGTAATCATCCCTGTCAGTTTTTAGTAGGGAAAGAGTCACATTTCCAGGATGTGATGATCATTAAGGGAGAAAACCAGCCCAATAGTTCACTTGAAGTGACTGCCGAAAAAATTGTAGATGTTGAGATGATTGTACCTGACTATCATATAAAGAAGGAATCACCAGAAGTGAAATCTGTTGAAAATGAAGTGGTGAAGACAGAACCAAAGAAGGGACGTGGACGTCCAAGGAAAACAGCTTTGGTCCCTGCTGTTGTACCTGTAATAGAACCCCCTCTAGAGCAGGTATTACGACCCAAGAGAATGTGCAGAGGAAGAGAGAGACCACCAGTGGTAGTCAAAGTGAGGAAACCAAGAGTAGGAAAGGGTAAGTAGCTGAAAGCACTGGAGTAGAGCCACCTGAATTCAGTCCCTAATGTGTATGTCAGAACAATATATCACCCATTTAATTTAATCTCAGAGCTGTGAGTGAAACACCGCTCTGGCTGTTATGAAGAACGTTTACCCACTTGTACAGTTCCAGTCAGTTACACGGATCTATTCAAAATAAATTATGTTATTTATTTGTTGAGGTTAAATTCTTAACATTTAAGACAAATTGTATATATTACTTTTCAGCACCTGGGCGTAAGAAGAAGGTTGAAGAAATAAAACCAGCTTCTGAATTTCTTCACCCAGCTGATGTTTTTGTCATATCAACGGAAAAGTTGTCTCCAACAGCCAAACCTACTTCAGCTGTTCCAACCAAACTACCATCTCGTTTAATTGCCACTTCATCTACTCCTAATAAACCTGTAAAACCTGTTTATGCTCGTGTACATCCCATTTCAACTACTTCAGCAAAAACACCCCCTGCATCAGTTTCAGTTGAAACATCTGTTAAAGTGAGGTTGCAAGTAGCTCCAACAGATATGCTGTTAACTCCTAAAATTACCACTGGCTTACCCTCATCATATCCTACATCAGATGATGGCACTGTTCAGGTATTTGAAGAAGAAACAGGAATGAGTGTAGAAGGTGGTAGCCACTCACAGACATTACCTCCCCCAGGTATGGGTACAATGCTGTTAGTTGTTAGCAGAACTAAGTGATTTAAAATGAAAGGTTTTGTTTCCATCTCATTTAAATTGTGTTCAGGTGGAATGTTAGTGTTACTGTTGTAGTTATTGGTGGAAAGTGTAAGGCTGCTTATATAAATATTTTTTTAATCCAACATGTAGTTTGTAGCTTTGTTTATTTTCCTTGGTAGAGTTTGAGAGAGACAGTTATAGGATGATAAATGTGGAAACAAGTGGAAGTGTATATAATTAACCTATGTGAATGTATGCTGTTGCAGTTGGAACTGATAGACCAGGTGAAGAATCACAAGGTAGTGCAATTAGCACAGCAGCAACTGAGAGCATGAAAAAGAAGGGACGCATTGAAGTTGGAGATGGAGAAAGGTAGTGGAACTTCGGCAAAATATAAAAAAATCAAATCAGTTTAGATCATTTTCACTGCAATATTATAGGCACTCAAGGTCACATATGTATTCCATCTTTTACAGTGTCTGAATTGGTCTTGGTTTCATTTTGGCTTCTACTGCAGAATTTAGATGCATTAAATATTTTCAGAAAGAAGTACATTAGACCCTTGCTAATTGAAGGGTTACGTTCCTGAAGAACATAACAGCTGGAAAGTTCAGTGCCCTACAGTGTCATTACAACTCTGTATCCAGGAGATGTAATCTATTGATGCAGAATTAACTGATTTTGTCCGCACAAATGAAAAGCCATGAACTTGAAATCCATGATTGGCAAAATTGCAATTCATGAAAGATTGCTGTGCATTAAAATTCTCTGGAAAAAAAATTGATTTGAACACTAAGCTGAGGAACACCATAAAAGGAGGGGTTTTAATACTGAGTAGTTTGGAGCCATGGAAATTGTAACAGAGGAGATTTGACATTAAAGTAATGGTCTGAAACCATAGAAATTGTATGCAAATCCAGAAACATTTAGTGGAGAGTTCACTGTCCTTGTTGGATACACTTCCAGTTTCAAAGGTCACTGATACTGATACATTCACATTTAAATTTTCTTATGTGGTGTTAAATCATGTAGAGTATAACCTCTGCTAATAATGTATTTTATATTGCAGAACTTCTATATGAAGAACTCTGTTGATAAAATGTGTCCATATTACTTTGTACTGATAGTTTTAAAAATATGAGTATCTAGATAGCGTCCTAAGTCCAAGGTAATGCTTGAATAATGAAAAGTGCGTAGCTTTTTTATTTTATGTTTTATGTAAAAGATTTTTATTTTGATGGCCATCTTCTGGGTTGTTGCACCTTGTAATCTGGTAGAAATTTACTGACATTTCAGAAGTCCTTGCTGCCTCTATCATTAAGGTGATGAGGCATCAAGGACTGCTGAAATGTCAGTAAGCTTATACCAGACTACACAGTGCAACAATCTAGAAGACAGCCATCTTCAGACTCACTACCATGAAAACCTCAAATGCAACTTTGTTTTCTTTTGTTACATCAACAGAAAGGAATTCACAGTCGAGCAGGTGACTGAGTACCGATGGCCACCAGGTAAGGGTGGAGAGAACCTGATGATACAGGAACAGATCTCAGAATATTTAGGAGTAAAATCTTTCAAGAGAAAATATCCTAACTTGAAACGACGCACTGTGGAAGCTGAAGAGAAGAAATATCTAAGAGAGAAAGGTCTTGTTACAGAGTCAATGTGTGACTTAGGTAGTTATGTTTTCATATCTGTTGTGATCTTATTTCAAAGTAGACATTGTTGGTGCAGCATTAACTCTGTTGACTTGTATTCAGAAGCTAACATCTATTCAGTGCTTTAACCTGTACAGTTGAAATAACACTGCTAAATAACATAATCATCAATTAATATTGCCTGTAATTGTCAGCATGACCCCATTTAGATCAAAATTAATCTTTATATGAGTCTTACAAGGTCAGTAAGTTGTGCAAAGACTAAAGATTTTGTTGTGTGGCCATTTTGTACTAGTCCTAATTGGTTTGAGTGTTGTAAAGGTAATCTTTTTTGGTGAAATAGTTTTCAAGGTGTATCCTCTATAATACTTTGTCTTGTTCTGAAGGACTGACAGCAGTGAACAGTGCAGAAATTCTGGATATAATGTATTCAGACTTCCAGCAGAAATATGAAGAGTATCGTCGCTTTATGAGGGAGCGTCAAGCCAAGGAATTTACGACCAAGCAGAAAGGTATTGATTGATTTTAAAAAGGTTTGGAACAGGGATTGATTTATTATATAATAATATATAAGACTCTGCCCATGGCTCTGTTCCTGCTATTGGGTGATTTGCTGTTATTGCTTTGATATCCTTTACATAAATAATTTTCTTTCATCTCATTTCAGCCATCTCGGCTGCAACAAGTATTGAGAAAAACAAATTGGATTACAAGGACAGAGCTGTTAGGTCAGCTGCTGCATGGAATTCAACTTTCAACCAGTCACGTAGAGATCAGCGCCAATGCTGTTTTGATCTTCAAAGCTTCACCATCCATTATCCTCGCACCAGACTTGCTAAAACTGTTGCCAAAAAGTCAACTAAACCAGGTCCATATCCTCTGTCACTTATCCCTGGCCAGTATACAGATTTCTATAAGAGGTGAGGGTAAATGAAATATTAAGCTGTGCTTTAAAATTTGCAAGAGCCATACTGGAATTATAAGTTCTTGTACTTACCAATTATGTATGATGAGTTGCTTTGTATTGAATATTTTACAGCTATACTCCAACAGAGCTGCGATATTTCCCGCTTAATACTGTTCTGTATGGTCCAATGAAGCCTAATGAGAGGCAAGAACCAGGTGCTGGTTCTGATGACAGTCAGTCAGACTCTGATGATTCAACTTCGTCTGATGACTCAAGGTAGGATCCATTTTCCAAGAGAAACTCTGTGGTGCCAAGGTATAGGAAGTAAATCCTAGAAGTTCAGGAAATGAAAAACAGTTTATCTTTCTTTGTGTGTATGCATATGCAGCTGTGCATTATCCATTACCAGATTTCACCAATATCAACTAGCAGACATGTAAGAATGGAATTAAAAACAAAACTGCAAAAATTAATGTTTCCAGTTCAACAATGCTAAAGGGTACTGATGATGACTTTCTACAATTAGTGTTGATGGTTTCTTGGACTTTAGAATATAAATACTGTACTCTTTATTAGTTTTAAAATTATTGTACTGTTTGTCCATTCTGTCTACATGAGTGTCTCTCAGACTTACATTTACAGAGACTTGTTTATCAGTAATTTGTTTTAGTTTGTTAAAATTTGCTTCCTGCATAGTGGGCATCTGTGGGTATGCATGCATGAAACTTTTGTTGAATTTTAGTGCATTAAATAACTTACATTATGGCTAAGTTCTTGTTGTAAGTGGTACACATTACACCATACATTTGCCGTATTTGTTCAGTGTGATTGAGAAGGATGTTCCCTGTTTTGGCGAGGTTGATGGTAAATATAATGTATCCACTTCATTTTATATTTATCAGCTCTGGAAATGAGACTTTTTTTTAAGCAGTAGCACGTCAAGTGAGGAGACTCAGGACTTAGAGGTGACAGGTTCAGCAGCTGGTGATGCCATTCCTGAAAACGGTCAGGAACAACCAGTCAAAGAATCTGGAGATAAAGATGGTGATAAAGACCAGACAAATTCTGTCAAAGTAAAGGAGGAGAAAAAAGATAAGGATCATGAAGGGGCAATCTGTAAAGTGTGCAGTGGAGATTACACCAAGAACAAGGATGGGCAACCAGAGGTTCTTATTCATTGTGCCCAGTGCACATCTAGCGGTGAGTCAAAAAAAATTATGCTTTGGATATGAAATAACATTATAAAGAAATGAATAAAAACAGTATAACGTCTTCAGTGTAAAGGTTGTCTCTTTTGACCACAGTGCCATATGTAAAAAATTCTGAGACTTTTCATATTGTAATTGCATAAATTAAATTTGTGGTATTTGAATTTTTCACTAATTCATCAGTATATTTTTCTGCATGTGGTAAGATGCTGCCAGTTCATAACTTTTCTTTTGACAAAGTGTTGCGTATTTATTCTGCTCTGGAACATCCAAGAAATGAAGGAATTGTAATTTGACCTTTTTTGCTTTGATTCTTTTGTATTATGTAGGTCATCCAAGCTGTTTGGACCTTACCCTGGACATGGTTCCGCATATCAAACGTTATGATTGGCAGTGCACAGACTGCAAGACCTGCATACAATGTAAAGATCCAGCTGATGAGGACAAAATGCTGTTCTGTGATATGTGTGACAGAGGGTATGCTTACATTACTGATGGTACATTACCAAAACAAAATTGTAAAGATTCTGTCGGAGTACATTGATGTTCCAAAAGTGTTTATAACAACTTTTTAAATTTGCTGGTTTTGGAGGTAATTTAAGTCTTCAACAACAAAGATTTCCATTTGTCCAAGAGTTTTTTTTAATTTGAAGTGACATACCCGTAAAGTTAATGACATGTGAAACTTCTTACTGATAAATTTCATTGTTATTTGATGCAGGTATCATATATACTGTGTCGGACTGCGTCGAGTTCCAAGTGGTCGATGGCATTGTAAGGAGTGTGCAGTTTGCGGTTCATGTGGAACACAAGAGCCAGCAGGGAACAGTGCAGACACACCCAATGCTCAGTGGCAGCACGAGGTAACACGCTGTGTTGTTATTTTATCTGTTATAAAGATGGACAACTGAGCAAATATATGAATAAAATTCCTGTTTGGTCTGTAAAAATATTACCCTTTGCAAAAGATGTATTATACCTTCTCAGATATTTTGATTCTCTTAATCTAAAAAAGTAAGAACTGAAGAGGAAAAGTGTTGAAAGGGTAACTTTTGATTTTACCAATTGAAGTGATTGAAGTTGCACTGTGCAGGACTGAAGGTCATATCTACAAATTGGCCCTTCTTTATGGGTCAGTTAAAATGAATATTAAGATGCTACAGGAAAACCTTTTAAACTTGTATGTGGTTTGTGAGGTAAAGCAACAGAGTCCTTTCTGCTGAACAGAGAGACATGCGTATGAATTCAGGTTCTCATGGTGGCAAGTATGAAGATTCTGTCTTCTAGGTTCTGGTGTATTGCGCCATGTTGTCATGACATTTTAAAGGTTCTCCTATCTGTCCAAGTGTGTGAATTTAACATTGTTATTATTCCTTTACTTTGTTTCTGTAACGTTATATGCATGACTCTGTTATAGTGTAATAAGGGATTTGTTAAATTGAAGTTTTCATTATGTTTAATGCTGTAATGTTACCCTTTTAAAGTGACATATTATATAATGCGCTGAATTGGAAATGAAAGAAATAGTTGGTATAATTAAATATTTGTTAAACAACAATAGCATGACAAATTTAATTTATAAAGTATGTTTATGTTTTCTTTATTAGTACAAGAAAGGAGAAAAAGGAACACGTGTATATGCTCAGACTCTCTGCGTCCCTTGCTCAAAGTAAGTGTTGCACTTGTTTTGTTAACTTTATGTATATAATTAACTCCTATGTACTTGTTTGCTTGTATTTTAGTTCTAACCACAATCTGATGCATGCTAAGTCAAGTAATTGCTGAATGATTTGCTAAAATTTTAATATCACTGTTCTCACCTTTCAGAAAAATATGCCACTCAAAATATAAATTCCAGGTTCTCAAAGCTATGAAGATATCGAGTGTAGTCTTCTGAGTTGTGAAGCCATGTTGTCTTGTAGGTGTTACCATTTATCTTCCAAAACACCTACAAGACCATGATTAACACATCAATATGTAAATTGATAGATGCAGTCTTTATGTGTGTGTGTGCGTGTGCGCACACACACACACACACACACACACACACGTATATAGGGGGTCCCACAACAGGATGTCCCTAGTATAACTGTGTGCTCTTGGGATCATTTTGATTCGAAAAGCTCAAATAAACGTGGGTCCGATCTGCATCAGTTTGTCAAGAAAATGAGAATGAGTATTTTATTGCATTTGTAACTTTTACATTATTTCCATTTAATTTTAGGTTACTTTGTTGTTCTTGTTATTATTTTTATTATTGTTGTTATTGCTATTATTATTAAGTTTATACTATACTATAAATTGCATTTTCAGTTATGTTATTTGCGTGACTCAAAATGGCCACCTTGATTGTTGATGCACATTTGAGCCCTTCATTTAATTGAAGTAACAGCCCTCTTTACATAGTCATGATTATTTTTGATGCTAGCACTGGAGTCCGTTATTCGGTTCAGCAGTTCAGCCCTGCTCTTTGACTTGATGACATACACCAGGGATTTCATGTGACCCCAGAGAAAGTAGTCCAAGGGCGAAAGATCTAGTGATCTCGCTGGCCAAGCAACTAACCACCTTGCCTAGTCCAACAGTCTGGAAACTGTTGATTCAGAAATGCAGTCACCTGCCTACCAAAATGGGGTAGTGGGCCATCTTGCTGCAGCCACATCTCTTGCCTGGTTAGCAGAGGAACATCTTCCAACATCAATGACAGCTCTTCCTGTAGGAAATGCAAGTGCTAAGATCTCAGGTGGTGTTAAAGCACTGACAGGCCTGTGTCTTGCCTATGTGTGCCATGTGCACAGCTTAGTGAACTAATTTCTCAAACACAGCCAATGCATAGTGAGTGCGGAGCATTTTCTTGACAAACTGTTGCAGATTGGACCCATGTTATTTGAACTTTTAAACTCAGAATTATTCCAAGCGCACGTAGTTAAACTATGGACATCCTGTTTGTGGGATATGCTGTATATAAACACACACAGAATGTCCTAAAATATGTGTATGCACAAGGTTAATGTCCTATATTATAACATGTATACATCTTGTTAGGACATCGTGTATATGTTGAATAATTAGAAGTATGTGCGCTTACTTATGTCATTTTACATTGCCGCATATTTTGTCATTATCTGTACCATTAAACAAGAGAAGAATAGTCATTACAACTGTGAGCAAAATTGTTGTGTTCACATACTTTTCTGTCTAGCCTTCACAATGTCAGTCACCATCACAAAAGTTTCCATATGCAATTCAAATCATAATTTAAATAATCTCTTTCTACCTACATCTGTGGCCTTCAGTTCCCCAATAAAACTTATTTTTATTAATTTTATCCTCATTTCAACTGTCCTTTGTAAATAATTGTCCCATGGACAGATAATTCATTCACTTCTAGCCCTAAATGCCATAAATGGGAGTTTTTCTTATTTGGTGTATAGCTACAAATGCTGAATGTCATTATGTAGAGAGAAAAAATTTAAATTCCTGTCACCACGTGGTAATATTATGAAGTTTAAGAAAGTGCACAGCATACCATAAATAGGCACTTTTTAGAAACTTTATTTAATATTAATCATTGTAATCTTTTGTCTCTACTATGTGTGGTGGTGAGAGAGATACAATAATGTTCCCACATTTTATATGATGATAAAACCATAAATTTAAAAATTTAATCTGATATTACAATTAACTATCTTTCAGTTTTGTTGCCAGCATGTTGAAATCAGGTAATTATTACATCATGATTCAGTGCTGCTTCCATTAAAATTAATGACCTCACGTTTTACACTCGGATATGAATTAATCATTATTCATCATATTTGGTAGTTACTATTTCAAAAATAAAAGAACACTATCCAGAAAGTAACTAACATGCTAACATTTTGTTACATTGAATGATATTGTACCTGCAGATAATATTGTACACATTTAGAGAACATGAAACTATTTACAATACTATTTGGATATGTAGTCACTGTTCACTTATAATTGACATTGATGTCTTTTGGCATGTAGTAGCTGAAATTCACTTGAATTATTGCACAGTGGAAAAATAAATCTGTCATACCAAAGAGAATAGAACTTAATGAAGAGTGTCATCTACATTTTGTGTCCAGTATTTTTTTTACCAATATTAATTAATCAACAGTGTGTAGGATCATGGATCAATATAATGTGTGGGTTATGTATCTGTACCCTACCGATGATAGCTGGAGACCATATTAGTTATTAACTACAAGTAGAGATCCTGTTCATTGTTATGTGTTAACCTTGTGGCAATGCATGCTTTGTGTGGCTGGGGTTTTCATTGGTTGCTGCTGCTTTCGCCCGGCAGGCTGTGGCGTAAAGGTCGCTACTGTCAGCTGTGTTGGCGTTGCTATGGAAACAAACCTGATGAGGAAGATGGGCTTATCAACTGCAGTGTCTGCGACAAATGGATGCACGCAGGTACTAACCTTGGCTACTGTAACCTTATTTCATGTGAAATATTAAAGGCTTCTTTTAAGATTTTGACAGATACACTAAAATCACTAACCAATGTGAAAATTATGTGCAGTAAATTAAAACTATGAACAGTGTCTTCCAGAGTGGACCAAACGGTGTAACAAAAGAGGTAACTATTCCATATACTAAATACAAATTGTTTCTTCCTTTACAGAATGCTGTAGTGCAATTGGAGGTAGTGAAGTGGATAGAACATCAAATTTCTTATGTGAGATTTGTCAGGAGAAAGGACAAGCGAGGTGTCCTGCTATCAAGATGATTCCAAGGTCAATTTTGAAAGTGTGACAGTAAACTAAATGTGCCCCTCAGTAGAGATGAGTTTGTGAAATAGAGGATTGTTATTCATTCATATATTGATTTCTAATAAAAATTACTGACTACTTTGTGAAGTACCACATAGTTGCAACTTAGATAAAGATACTGGAATTATCATGTGACAGTGTCTTCATTGAAAGTAAACATGTGAAATTATGTATTAATGAATGTTTGCATTTAAATGGTGCATTTTATCCAGATTCCATTTGTAACATATTTGGACTGACACTAGATTAGCATGCTATATAAATGTGAGCACTGTCTGAGGGTAAATATGACACAGAGCTTTTTAATAAAGTTTTCTTTTTTTTAATGTCTCAGACTTTGTTACTCAGGTTGCATCTTTATATACTAAACAGATATAAAGCTTGATTTATTGCTAGGTGTCTTCTTGAGCAACAAAAAGAACACTTCACGATTTTACTATTCCAAAGTACAGATACCAAGTCCCACAAACTCCTATCAGTATCAGTTTCATACTGTTAGTAGGCTTAATAACCTCATCACTGAGTCACAGGCTGTTTATCATAATCTACTCCCCCCAAATGAAGATATGATATAAAGCCATGAAAATGTTTTTTATATAACTTTTATTGTGTACTGAACAGTACCAAGATGGTAATAGAAAAAAGTTTGTGTTGCCAGTTGATAGTAATACTGTATTGAAGGAAAGTGGAAACTCATATCTTTAAATGTCTGTGCCCCATCTTATAGTTTTATGATGAGAGCATAATAAAGTGGGCATGTTCATTCTCACTTCCTGTGTAAGATGATGTGACATTACATTCAAGTTCTGATCAGGGCTGGACTTTTGCCTTCAGAGGCTCTAAGCTTTGTCAAGTTAACAGGTCTCAAATTTTGAAATTCAAAATTCTGACTGAAGAGAATATTAAAAAATAAACATCAAACTAATGAAAATGAAAGCATTATACTAGCATTGGCATACAAAGATGACTGTGTAAAGCTGCACATTAAAATTTATAATGCATTTTTTTGAGGCCCTTTGTATAAGCTGTGTTAGTTTATGGTTATGTCCAGCATTGAGGCTGCTGTACTCATTACACATTTTTGAATTTTTATGGGGTAGTATTCCTGCTTTCACATTTGGAAGGCACACATTTCAAATATCACTCTCCTAACTAAGGTTTTGCAGTTTTTCTCAGTTTGTCCTAAGACAGGTTACTGCCACAATTTCCTGATGCCAGAAATTATGAACATTTTACAATATTTCATCAAAGCTGTGTGACCTCAGAAGTTGATACAGTATCAATAGATTAATAAAATAACAGTAATCTGAGTATTATTCTTAAGGATAGGATGCCGAATCTCAGTGTTATAAAAGGTATCGTAGAGATTATAACGTTAATATTCTAATATTTACTTTCTTATTCTGTTTCATGCAAAAGAACTACAGTATTTGATACAAACATAATAATTATATGGAGACAGAGTGGGAAGCTTTCATGCAGATAATATGCATTACAGCAGGAGGAAATTCTGTGCAATGTTGGCTGAAGTGCATAAATTACTAATGTTAACAATGCATCACATTGTGGGTTTTCTGCCATAAACAAATAAGAAATGAAAAAGAATGAACCAGTCACCACAGATCCGATGACAGACACAAAGGGATCATACACGCTAAAAAAAATAGAAACCTTAAACATGGAAGCATTCTACAAGACTGATAATAATTGTTAACAAGTGTGTTTGCAGTACATTACATTTTGCAGTTTTTAAGCTGTAAGATGTGTCCACATACTTAAGGTATTTTCTATGGGATGTGTGCAGAATGTTGACACTTCTGTCAAAACATATGAATATTAATCAGAACTGACTGAATTTATCCACTTAAAAGTTTCCTAAGCAACTTTTAATATTGGGTATCCTACTTCAAAATATAATTTTAAGGCAGGATTACAGTAAGTATGTGTGATTCTATATTATATGAAATTGCTGTAAGGTGTTTTGGTGTATTATTTATATTCATGTACGTTTTATTAGGTGGAATCAACCCTTTGGCAAGAATTGCAACTCTGCTATGTCAGATATGTATGTCACTTGTCTTGGTTTACTGGTGCACTGTTCTTGTGTGTATTACTATATATGGTTTACTGGTCGTTTCATACTTTTGAACTTCATCTTCATGAATACTGAAATGTGGTATTGAATATGAAAATACTTGTTGGTATTTTAGTTATACAGTGGGAATATAATATTAAATAATATGTTTAAATTTAGAGCTCATTTCAAGTTGCGCATTACACACCTCACTTACATTTCTTGACTACAGCAAGGGCACCACTGTTTGATTTTGTGATAATCTGCCCTGCAGAGTGGAACATTCTTGTATATCCAGATGTGACAGGTTTTTTCCCTTTAAATTTAAATTTGAACACAAACTGAACTACATATGCATGAAATCTGAGAAGAGTTTGAAATGTTGTCTGAACATCCCTGGCTTCAGAATTGAAAACCTCTTATATTTTTGCTTCATAAAACCAATCAATATTTGGACTCATAATAGTGGTAACTGTCACCAGGATGTTCAAATGAAGGAGTATGAGATGGATAGTGCATTTGGTGGAGAACAGAAATGTGTACAAAATTTTGATTGAAAAGTCTGAAGAGAATAGACCACTAGAAAAACATGGGTGTAGATTGAGGGATATTGAAATAAATATGAAGGAAATGGGGCAGGAAGATGTGGACTGTATTCATCTATCTAAGATAGGAACTGATGAGACTGCTGTGAACACAGTAATGAATCACTGGTCACCATACAAGGCAGAAAATTTATTGACTAACTTATTGACTATTAGCTTCTTCAGAACAGTTACACTTTTCATGTGAAAGTATGAAAGAAGTACCAAGTCCATGCAGCACCATATATAAACTGCTTTTCAGTACACCTCTTAAGAAGGATTAATATGTAACAGGCAATTGGATAAATAACATTATGAATCCTGCTGAAAGGCTACAGTTGGAACTAACATGAAATAGTTTGTGGTTCAGTATTGGCTAATAGTAAATACAACTTGAAATGTGCAATGATACATGATTTACTATATGTACCAGTTAAGAGATTTAACTTTGCAAGTAATTGCCAAAGATTTGTACACACAATGAAGTAATAAACTAAGTGTTATATTAATGTTCTTTATACTGTCATATTTTACTGTTGTATAAGGGATACAGAATAATTTGGACAAGGTGGCTACATTCTGAAGACAGTTTTACTTAATGTTTTGAAAGTATTGTTTAAGTTTTATTATATTATTCATCAAGGGTCTGCATATCAGTTTTCATATGAATTAAAATTCTATCACAATAACTCAACATTAGAAAATTAATTTCTGTAACAATGTAGGCACAATATTGCACAGTACATGGATTCAAACATCAAGATTTGCATGAAAGATAAATTATTATTAAGAATCATGTTGTAAATACCCAGATCCTGTACTATTTATCTGTAGAAATAAAGTACAATCTCTTGTGTAAGCATTTCCTTGTATAATGTACACAAATATAAAAAAATAAAAATATTCTGAACATTTTATAGCTTGACTGTGCAAACAGTGATTTATTACCACCCTTCTCATTTCGTCAGGTTTCTTTCCTATTCCACATTATTTAAATATAGCTTCGTTGATTCTGTCATCTTTAATCTTTGTTACTCTTGTGTTTAAAATATTACATTTTACATTATTCTCTGTATAATGACATGGTATCAACAAATTTCTATATACTAATGCTGGCAAACTGTAAATATGAAATATAGCAAAAATCTAATATGAAATTTGTTCAACATTAAAATAATTTGTTCATATAAGACATCATTCAGGAAATTTGGAAAAAGTAAATTTCTGGATGCATATTAATACAATACTAGTATCACTGGCAAGGAAAAGTGTGTGTTTGTGTGTGTATGGGCTTTTATGTCTGATATACAATGTATGAGAAAAAGCTGAGGACTAACTGTTATTTGGCTAGGTCTGTGGCTGCAGAGGAAATATTAAGTGTAAGCATCATTCACACAGCAATTTAATAATTAGATTATGTTCATTTACTTCATTTGGTCATGAAAGATGAATACTGAGAATGTACCCACATGGAATCACAGATTACTGTAATGTCTTGATCACTGTACTTCCACCCACATTTTCAGACGCTACGTACTTCATTTATATACAGAAAGTCACAAACAGCTGGATATGCTTAAATACAAATAAATTATCATTACATTTTATGCAAACAATTATTGTTTCTGTCAAGGACATGCAATTAAAATTATTAAGTAGTCATTATTACAACGAGAGCAGCACAGAATCATGCGAACTATAATATGCTCTAGACCAGGCACACACATTTCATGTAGAGTTTAATAGATTTGTCATTACTTACATGGTGAAAAAGTATGAAAAGCACTATCCATTTCCTTTCACTGCCACAATTTTATGCTTCAGATCACGAATCGCCATAGAAAAGCCCGTGGGTCCATCATGTCAACAAAGTATGGTACAATGTTCAAAAATGCCGCGTACAACGCAACGCCATATTACAATTAACATCAAAAGCGCACACACTACTGCGACCTACTACGTTTACATCGTTTGTGACACAGATGTCCACCGAAATAACGTAACTTGTCGCTACGGGTATTGTCGTGTCATCTATACCAGAAATACAGTAATTACAAATCGGCGGTGTAGTGGTAGCAGCGGCGAGTCGATAAAGGAGTTTACTGCTTTCCCGTTCACACAATTTCAAGCCCACCTCCCAATTCCACATATTGGAGAAATAAAGGAGTATGGTAAAATATGAAGATGTGATTAAAATTCTTTTAAAAGTGATGCAAATATTAATTCTTGCATGGGGAAAAAATTTCATAGCCAGTGGAGTTGGAAACTTTATTCTTCAGTTAGTATATGTATATCATTTCAAGTTTTATATACACATACAACACACTGAATGGCATACACGAACACAAAGGAACATAGATTTGGATTTAACAGTAAATTAAAAGCTTCTAATTTCATAAAAATAAAAGAAATAATTAAATACTTGCAAAAATTTAATTCAACTTATAGGGACATAAGAGGTTACTGAACATTCCAAGGATTAGAATATGAATCTAAATTTTTTCCACAAATTTATTTACCATCATTCTTTGGTTACCGTACATACATTGTTTTTGTAATTATTTACAGTACATAATTCTATGTCAAATCATTTCTTTTTCATTTAGCTTAACTATATTTGTTCCTTCTTTTGTATGTTTAACACCAACAAAATTTCAAACACTCACTCACACACATACAACATTGTAGCTTATTTTAAGGAGGAATATAAGGTTAAAAATTTCAAAATATTACATCATCTACTGTATGTATAGTCTTCTCAAATACCATAATGTGATGTAAGAATGAAATGATGCATTGTTTGGGCATTATGAAGATTGCATGTGGTCTGTTAAAAGGACTTCAAACTTTAACTTAAAAGTAGATAAAAACAACTTTCAACAGATTAAAGAAGTATATATAATGTTAACCATGTCACACTTATATCAGATCTCACTGAGGACTAATCGTCTGAACACATAACTGAATCCATTCTTAGAGTAATTTGGTGTTGGTAGAAATTTGATTTGCCTTGTTTCTATAAAACTATGTGAGCCCACAGCTGAGTTTTGTGATAGTTTTATGTGGTTGTAAATAAAAATAAGCTGTACGGTTTTAATATGACTTTGTGACCATGTTGTCACTGATGTACATTCTTAAAGCAGTCGTGGTGTATATATTCCCTTAACTATCATGACATACGTAATTGAAACGGGACGTGTTGATAGTGAAGATAAAAGAAGAAAGAATTCTAGGTATTTTCTACATGTTTATCAACCCTGGTGTTCTGAACAATATTTTTATATTTGTGAATATACTCATTTAGGAGAGTTTCTCTTCATAGAATGACATGATTCTTTGTAAGTATGAAAATATTCACATTTTATGCAAATGCCTTCCTCATTTCAAGAACATAATATCTGTATAACTTTTGACAAACTTTTTCAATGCTGATGTTCCTGGGTAGTACTGAAGTGTGGACATGCCATTCACAAAAGATGACTAAGTTCCATGATTATGCATATAATTTACTTCAATCCATGTTCAAGGCTTTGTGACTTCATAATTCCATTGAGGTCATATACCACTTATACTTGGACTAAATCTTTGGTTTTCATCATTACAATCCCATTATGTTATTTGTATATCAATCAGATAATATTTCAACAATCTAAATTAATTACAATTTACATGTACTCTATCCTCATACAGTATTTTATTTAATAATAAAAATACACACATTCACAAAGCATTCCGTCTTGATTTTATACATGTAGTAAACAAGCTACATTATCAGTTCATAGTTAACAAAATACACAGATGAGAAAGAATAAATATTAATAACTTTTAAAGGTGTATATAATATACTTGTTTTGAAATCCACATATATTATTTACAAATATAATGAATGTGTCTTAATTATTAACTGGATTTATGGCTGTATTCATTTTTGTAGTTACTGAAACAGATAATCTTAGTAACTGAACACGTACACAGAAAACAGCTGTTGCCAACACTGCTCTTCATTGGGATGTGAGTAATTTTCAGTATTGCCAGAGGACTTGTGTGAAGTCATCTTGTTTGCCATAAAATTATATTAAGCAATAAAGTGACATATGAGAAACTGAAATAGTTATTTGGTTTTGGAACTCTCCAATTTAAAAATATTTATTATGCTTAAATATGCTCTGTATTTAATAAACTTAGCATTACTGATATCTAGATATATCAACGTTTTAAAAATTAAAATGTATGTTGACTCAAATATCCATCTGTTTTCTTTTCAGACTTAACTTGCATCTGACCCCCTGTTTTACTGAAATTAGTTGTGCTTTGTCGTTGTTTATAATACAATGATGATGATAACAATGTGACAATGATAATAGTTACTTACAGAAGTTAATAAATGACATATAATTTGTTGCTGAGAAATAAAAATTCAAATACGGTAGCCCAGGAAGCAAGGTCTTTGCCACCACCTGTAATATGAAGACGAGTAATAGATTAAGAGGTCCCTTTAAATAGAAGAAATTTGTTTGATTCCCTATGGTTTAAGCTCCTTTTCTCATGTCTGGTGGATTTCAGCATCAATTAAGGCTTGACAGTTCATCTCTTAGAGAGAAGAACTGTCTCTTAGAAACAACATTAAAGTGATATATGATATGAAGCTTTCACGGCGGCTTTCATTAATAAAGTCTCCTCGGGCTATCAGCCGATCAGGCGATTAATCACCATCTAACATGGCTGATAGCCAGAGAAGACTTTATTAACATTAAAGTGATTTTACCATAATTTAATTTAAATTATTTAAATGACTGTAACATAATCACACTGTCTTTGAAAGAGGTGAACAAAGCATCACTATTCCCCCAAAGTTACATTTTATCTTAATTATTAATTTAAGAATGTCAAGAAATAGAAAGAATGCTGGAAAATTTTTGGACCTGAGGAGAAAAGCTCAGTAGGATATCTGATGAAGAGACGGAGGGAATATCCAAGGCCGTACAGATCTCAAGGCCAGATACTTGATAGGAAGAAGAAGGAGAAGAATGTTAGTATGTATCATGCAGATAAAAGAGCATTCCAGTATAGGAAACCCAATTTATCTTTGTAAAGCCATTTTTCAATTACTGATGCAGCATCGTTTAATTTGTATTAGTTCGAGTCTGTTCATAGCATTTGAATAGTGGACATGCAAAAATTTCACATCAGGTATTCATAGATGAAAACATCCAATTCAGTTATAATGAAACCTCCCAAGAATTTATAAAATTGTGAATCTGTAAAAGACATATTTAAGAAAATGAAGCAGTTTGCGCTTCTGTATTAAACAAGAATTACACTGGAGTCATGATAATGTACGGAGCATGGTAATGCAGATCCCAGCATTTTTCTTCTATGACGGGGCTCTTGAATGAACACAATTCATTCCTGCAAGAGATTTTATCTGATACCGAACCCAGTGACTATTAAACGGGCCCCCACATCCTGGAATAATATATAATAATTAGTGGCACGTGCCCAAGTGATATTTCTGTTTTCATACATCAGTCTCTACTAACTCGAAACCACGTAGAACTGTGTCCAGATATCTTGCCTTCCAGAAAATTCATGCTATAAAATGGTTCAAACTTGTATTTTAAGATATGTGCGGTATTAGCATACCTCAGTCTAATAGTCAATACCAGGTATTTCTTACTTTGGCCACACAACCATTTATATAATGAAATTTGATCTTGTTGGAATACGGCAACATGTTTCAACCTAATTGGTCATCATCAGGCCATTTTTATATGATTATCTACAAACCTACTCTGTATATTATGATCAATGGATCCATTGAGGTTCATTTGGTAAAATTATAATACCAATTATCTGACTAGGTTTTGAATATTAAACTATAAAATAATTACTTATACACTCATATAACTAAATATTATTAATTATTTTAAAAATAACTATGTGCAGCAAGTTGCAGTGAATGTAGTTTGGGCTCAAAATTTCATGTAATAAATCCAGGATATTAATCATTCCAATATGTAAAATATGCGTGTTGATTATGTATTTAGTCATTAACCTGCAATGGATATTCTGTAGCTGTAGGCCACGTAAAGCTTCAGAGGCCCCATAAAAAAAAATAATTGGGAGAACAATAAAGAACTATCAATGTTTTAACTGACTATGATCTCTGATGAAGATGCAATAAATAAGAAATAATTGAACTAGGAAATTAGTAACACTGGTATTTTCATGTAGAGTAATTCTGCAAATCATAATTAAGGGCTTTAAATAATATAATTATAATAAATATATATTTTATTTTTAAGGCACCCCCATAACATGAGGCCCTAAGTTGTAACTTATTTAATTTATAATTAAATCTGGTTTTCGAAGTTAGTAAAACAGGATTAAATTACATTCGGACAATCAAAAAGCACGAATATGATTTTTTTTTCAGCTGTCACTTATCATTTACCTCCGTGTCTATTACTTTACATTCAAGTCTTAAATAAATTTGCGAAGATGGCTTTAGTTTGTACATGAAAATGAACATGAAACCGAATCTTGGAAGAAAGTGTTAAAAGAACCAATCAGTTATATCACCATTCCCCCATTATGTTTGATATTGAATCATAGGTGCGGCCAAGTTTGAGTGGTGACTCGTGTTCATCCGGAGAGCTGTTAAACTTTTACTGTACCATTCATCCTCTGGACTCATTCCTGAAACAAACAGCAGAAGTAAACATCAGTAAAAGGAAAAGGTCATAGCTGCAACTATCGCCAGTACTTAGTCACAATTAAAAGGCACTGGCAGTAATTTGTTATCATGTGATTTCCTTCTATTCTTCTTTATTACGCCGTCTCCTTTACAGGAGGTTGGCGACATTATGAACAGGATCCTTCCATCCTTTTCTCGGACTGGGACCTGTTCATATACGTTCTTGGCAGATGATCCAGAAGTGGTTTGCCATTGCCTTCTTCTGTGTGTGAATGGAGTAATTGTTGGGATGCCACGGAGAAACCGGGGAAGCCCCCGGAGGAAAACTCCGTGTTGTCTAGACCACGGCCTTGCCCAACACAAGTTATAAATTCGGGCACCGCCAGGAATCGAACCCGAGACCCCAGGATTACAAGGCCAGCGTTCTAACCGCTAGACCACGGTGGCTATTTTTAACATATGAACAGGATCCTTCCATCCTTTTCTCGGACTGGGACCTGTTCATATACGTTCTTGGCAGATGATCCAGAAGTGGTTTGCCATTGCCTTCTTCTGTGTGTGAATGGAGTAATTGTTGGGATGCCACGGAGAAACCGGGGAAGCCCCCGGAGGAAAACTCCGTGTTGTCTAGACCACGGCCTTGCCCAACACAAGTTATAAATTCGGGCACCGCCAGGAATCGAACCCGAGACCCCAGGATTACAAGGCCAGCGTTCTAACCGCTAGACCACCGTGGCTTGATTAAATAAAGAATAGGATTACTGGCTGGGGGAGAGGCCGTTTATTACAAAACTACCAATATTAACTTCAGAAAAAATGCCATCTTTCTTTTTGCATAAAGCTCCACTCCATTTCCCGTGGATTTCGCCTACTTTTGCTTCTCGTACCTTTCTTGTCCTTTTCCTTCCCTGTCGATCTCCGTAAGTCTGACAGTTTCGTTGATCTGACGTGAAGGAAAAAGACATTCTCCCAAAGGAACCTCAGGGGGATGACTGGGAAGTTAGGGGAAGCAAGCGAGTACTGAGGGGAAGAATAAGGTGGGCGTGGCAATGCAAGAGAGGCGACAGGAGATGAAGTAACATACAAACTTCTCCGTTCGTACCCTAAAAAGTTCCTGCACACAAAAAGAACAGAGAAATAAAGCAAAAGGGGAAAAAAAACTTTCACAAAGCAACGAACACTAAGACAAGGAGAAAGAAGAATCCATTTTCTTGACACTTCTTTTTGTTTCCAACTCTTTTATTAAAAAATAGTGAACCAGCTGTCTCTTGTTTCAAAGCCTATGTATTAATAAAAGGGGCATTATTACAAACAATGGAAAGGTACAAGAGAATGAGAAACGGAAACTTTAAAATTTAGACAGCGAAGGAATAAAAAATGATTCTTTGATATATTAGACTACCAACTGATGCGAGATTAATTTCATTTGAATTTCCTAAGCATAATTTTTCTCTCGCAAACTGCATGCTATATTTTTAATCCAAACTAGATCATTCCGGAGATGGCATTTTCGGTGCATATGATGAAGAGCAACGTCTTACGTTATAAAACACATCTTATATTCGTCATTTCCGCCGTAAGATGGAAATCTTGATCACAGCTTCCACCCTTCTTGTTTGAGAAGAGTGAAGGCAAGCGTTTCAGCCGAGCAGAGCGGTTTCATTTCCTTGGTCTGATTAGGAGATGTTGAAAAATTTAAGGCACTTGGCAATGGCACCACATCTAGTGCATCAGGCCAACTTGAAATAATTAATTTAAATATGTCCTGACACTCACAGATTGTAAACAATGTAGAAATAAATATGAGGTACAATAGGTAATACATTTTCAGGAGGCAAATTTGTAAATACTTGTAAATTGGTGACATTAGAATTTCCTTTTGCGTATCGCAGAAATATAACACCTTACACGTATTTTAGTTTATATATTTATGTTGACATTTTCAATATTCAACGTTCGTTGAATCGACATTTATAAAACTTTACAATAAAAGTAACATTAAAAGTTTATGTAAATATTCCATGCAGGCACAGTTTTGCCAAATACCGTGTTCGAACTTAAATATCCTAATCACGCAAACATATTTAGACACCTCGCGTTTTATTTATCCAAGTATTAGCATGATAACCTAAATAGCGCAAATAAAAGGGTATTATAAATTAAATAGGAGTTGTATTCGGTATGAATAATAACAAATCTATAACAAGGCAAAACTAAGCAAACAGTTTTATTCGGCTAGCCCTGTCTTAACTAATATATATAGTACGTCAGCTTGTTTATTAAACTTGTAACTCACCCATCGCATCTTGTCTCAAACCCGACACTGGTGTCATGTTGGTAGCACTGTGGGGCATAGAGAAAGGCTGGTGCACGCTCGAATACGAACTTGTAGTCATCTAGAAAAAAATGTCACTCTGATTAATAAAATTAACTTTTATGGATCGTAGTAAGATCAACACAAGTAAGGATCTTCAGTGAAAGATTTACAGAAACTCCGTTTTCATTAGACTGGTAGGTTATTAAATCATTTAGCAACGACGTTTCAGTTGCAGGGATTACATAACGTCGAAAGAGAGAGAAAGCTAATCACGGATGGTGAGTAAGGATTTGGAAGGAAACGATTATGAACTATTTCATTTGTCTCGATGTAAACTAATGCAACGATTTAATCTCATCTAGAGAACTGGGTCAATACATTTCGTGTTTCTTGAAAGGAGGGGAAGCCCAGTACAAGTTACGCTCTATCTAATCCAGCAGCTGTAGCAGGATTTAACCGTCATGAATTAGTCTAGTCCTGTTGAGGTTCTGATTAGGTTATCGCTCTAGTAGCAGGCACTGAACGGTGACAGAGACGCCAAGAGCATCTGACGTCCGTTGTCTTAGATTGGCTTCTTGTAGAGATCACGCAACATGCATCAATCGCATCTTCAGGGACTGACCCGATATGTAGCCGTCCCTTGGCACTGAAACAGCTCACGGTTACCTACGCTTTGCATGTGCACAGTCTACAAAGGACTGGTCCAGAGCACGCGCCAGAGTATAATTTTTATTCAGTTATAGCACAAAATATAGGGGCACTTTCTCAAAATAATTCACGGTAAATCTCGATTCTATATTTCTCATAAGTTACGTATAAAACAGAGTTCATTTTTATTTGGGTCTGTAATTTAATCAAACATTTTTGCTGTTTGGCTTACGAAGATTAATGATAATAGCGTCATATTGAATTTTGAACTTGTAATACCGACAGTCGCGGCCAGAGTCAGTTCTCGTTATACTAAACGCAGGCCGAGGTTGGTTGGTTGGTCTCCTCAGCTTCAGCGTGATTTCAATAAGACCGTAAGGGCTTATGACAGTATCTACTAATTCAGATAATTAATAATTGTTGAAGCGGATACAAATTAGTCAGTCAACACACATACACAGTCAAATGTGGAAGGAGTTAAAACTGACGACTTAAGTGAATCTGAAAGAAGAGTTATTAAGAGTAAGCATTTAACCCTTTGAAACCGAAGTTCATTTCAGCATTATTTAGGTACATTAACAATTCAGTAAACACATAATAAATTAAAATTAAAATTAACCATACAAACAGGATATATATTATAAATTTAGATATAACTGTGAAGCTGAGTCGTTGTAATGATGTTTGGACAAATATTTAGCACCGTGCAGAAATCCTAGGAGAAACAGTAAGATATCGAAGCACAGAACGAAGTAAATGTCGCGTACGTGCGTATGGCAAAAGACAGACAATGAGAAAAATAACTGATCTAACAACAAAATAGCTGAGTTAGTTGTTCGCATGGATACAATCGTGTGAGTCTGTAAAGAAAGAGGGAAATGAGAGACAGAGTAACAATTAAACGAGAAAGAAGATAATTGAGTCAATGATCATAAAAGAGAAACGATTTATAAATTAATTAAACAGTTATGAATTAATGAACTCACAGACATTAAATTAGTGATAAGTGAGTGAATGTCGAGATACATGCATCCAGTAGCGGTTACTAGGAAGATGGAATTAACGCTGTAGAGAAGATGGTTCACTGTGGAGAGGCAAATGCACTAGCCGACATCGAAATGCTATTCAGATGTTTTATTGGATTCATTAAGTCTGTTAAATGGGATAAAGAGAATGTTTACTCAGCTGAAAGACACACGTTCATCGCATTCACGTTTAAAAGGGTTTTAACGGCAGAATTACTAAATTAGTCTGTCTTTTCGTGAGGTCAGTGCGGAAAATGCTAAACTTTTCATGCCCCGTTTAGCAGTTCTAAAGCTATGGAACCCTTTCTGTAAGGTGGACTGTTTTTTAGCTTTGTGCGGGATTTAACAGGACTGTAATGTAATTTGTTATTGTTTTCTTTTGACAAGGACTATTAAATGTTTCCCACACGTTGCAAACCACGTACCATTGTGCATAACACATCTAATTAACTCCAAAAAGCACAATCCTTGAGAAATTGACAGCCGCTCAGCTGAGAAGAATTTTTTTCCTTTATGGAACCAGAAGTTTAATTACAGAAGGTTCACATTTTGAAATATCCTGAGCCACTTAAATAAAATTTACACGCTCAATACCTATAATACGAGATTAATTTTCCATTCAAGACCTGATGATATGCTGTAGGTTTGATCAAAAGCTTGTGCGACAATAAGATGGATGTATCTTACCTGGGGGTACCTGTTCATGGTGTTGATGGTGTTGGGGTGACCATAGGGTTGATAACCCCTGCTTGCGGTAGGGTACATGTTTCGCATTATGCCGTTGCACGTCGGTATGACAGTCTGCGCCATTGCCTTCTGGACCTGCTTCTCTTGTTTTCTGTACTTAGCACGTCTATTCTGGAACCACACCTGTAGAAAACGCATAACAGGCGCATAGTACATCCCTGGACTTACACATCTCATATTCTTGTACAAAGTTAGGTTCCATTTTTGCCGAGACAAAAGTAAGTTTTTTTTTGTTAGCTCGAGAATTTTGATTAAATGTGCCATAAAAAATAAAATTGTACGTTTTATTCTTAAATCATGAAGGAAGGAGATCACTTGGTAGACCTAGGTATGGAGGAGGAGGTAATATTAACATTTATCTTTAACAAATGTGCTTTGATGATAAGGACTTGATTCACCGAACTTAGGATATGGTATGGCTGTTGTGAACATGGTAATGAACTTTCTGATCTATAGAACGCATTGAATTTCTTCACCGGCTGAGAGGGTATTAGCTTCTCATGGGAGACTGCTCCATGGAGCCAGACTAGAAGCAGCGAAGATGAGATTACCAATACAAACACTGGAGCAACAAGACAGGACAGAGATTAGAGAGCAATTAAATATCTACAACCTAAACAAAACCTCAAAGAATACTGACATAGGAAAATGGCTGTCTTCTGGGTTGTTGGGCCGTCCGCTAGAGGTCCATGCTGCCTCCATCATCAGGGCGATAAGCATATGTAACTTTTGCAAGTGCAGATATTACAGAAGAATTTAAATGCAGTTTTATCTGCTCCCTCGTACCTTACTTAAAGTATCTTCGCACGAGCCACGTGTAATTCCAAGTTAGGCTTTAAGAAACTCGCTCATTTTGTTAGAACGAGGGGCCTAAACTAAGATAAGCTTTTAGGAATCTTTTGCTCTCTCTCTCTCTCTCTCTCTCTCTCGTTCTCTACTTCTGCCTAAAGCGCAAGCCGCCTTGGAGACCCATTAATGTTGTGCGCAGACC
The DNA here is from genome assembly GCF_977971745.1 of Zootermopsis nevadensis. NCBI lineage: Eukaryota > Metazoa > Arthropoda > Insecta > Blattodea > Termopsidae > Zootermopsis > Zootermopsis nevadensis. Next base: position 6,165,366 of record NW_028259143.1, read on the forward strand.
AGAAACCTCTTACACTTCTTCACACAGTTTGAAAGTACGACTTTTAATGCACCAATTAAACAACCAACGTGATGAAGAAACTGGGGAAGAAAGAGTCAGACAGACCTTACTTTTTGTTAGAACTTATAAACAAGGAGAAATGAGAAGGACGAAGGGACAGCTTTGTAGTATGGCCCGAAGTTTAAGGCTGTTTAAGGCATCTACTGTATACAAAAGTTTGCAAAAAGGCACTTTGCATGATTTATTAATGTTTTACAACTACCTTGAAGATATTCGCGAACAAGTAAAAACGATACTGACACAACAAAACTGAAACATGCCAAAGCTGGTCTATAAGTAATGACATTGAAAGCATACGAGAACAACGTTTTGTTTGTTTATTAAAGGCAGAGTTTGTATGTAGGTATAAGCAGAAAAAAAGACGATGCTTTCATTACTCGTCCCCCGTCTCACCAAAAGAGTCGGCTTTATTACAGATTAACAGAATTCAACGAGAAAAATATTTCACATCATGTCGACGTAACAAGTCTAATTATTTGGGGACTTCAACTTTATATTGGAGGTTCAAAATTCATGATTAGCATTGTCCAGACAGGGAACCAATGTAGTTTCTTATACATTCATGCATTATAAATGTGATGTAATTTCCCGGAAGGACTTTCCATCATCACCCTCCTCATATTAACTACAGCAGCGTTTTTAAATTCACTGCTGGTCGCTTCTAATTAGTACAAAGTTTACAGCAATATATTAAAACTATAACAAGAAATTATGTAAATGATGTCTTCTGGGATGTTGCACCGTGTAGTCTGGTAGAAGCTTACCGACGTTTCAGACGTGCTGCCTCCACCGTCAGGGTGCAACATCCCAGAAGACGGTCTTCATACTCACCGCAGTGAAAAACCCGAAATCTCCCCTTTTATAACATGTTTAAATTTCTTCTCAGGTTATTTAACACCGTTTTATCAACAGTAAAGGTTACACAGCACTGATGGGAGGCAATAATTGTGGCCTGTTTTAAATAGCTACCCCAAAATTTTCCCTCTCGAACACAAAGCAGGGCTTCATAGAATCCGAAAATCCATTACAGTGTTCACAAGATCCCACCAACTCCAAACCGCGTGTAACATTTTGTGATATGTTGGGTTTACAGTGGGGAGAAGTTAGCTCTCGCTTAACCCCGAAACTGGAAGAGCCACACCTTGTTGGCTGTCCGCGACTGCTTATTCAGTATGTCTCCAGCTATCCTTCATATTTGGAGGCCACCTCCTCCAACCGTAACCCGAGGAAGGGTAGCGTCGCCGTAACACGGAATCCACTTAACATATGCCTAATAAATTGTTTTGATCACTAATTCGATTGCATCCTTTTTACGTTACTTCTCCAATGTGACTTTTGCGTTATTACAGTCATCAATAGGCCTCTTTATAATTCAGTGTTCTTTTACTTCTTTGCTTCTCTGCTTTTTATATTCCTATAGCGTCCGTCTTGATTCAACTCATCCGCCAATTCTTTCTTTATTTTCTGTTCAGTTGTCAGCGTTCTTTCATCCTCTTTCCGACTTCTTCTGCATCACCGAACTCCAACACCTTGACATTCAAAGACAGCGACACGACGTGACAGCTCTTCCCAGTGGTCCATTTTGCGGGTAACAAAGATATATCGACGTGCGCTATATGTCGCAATGCAAAGACACAAAACGGAAGACTACAAATTGATAGCCAAGTGTGATTACATAAATTCTCTCTTGTTACGTAGAAAGTCGTATGCTGTTTCTCTCTCCACACCCGGTATTCGATATTATTTAACAGGGAATATAGATAGAATTAATTGTGTTACGTATTTCGCATCGGCTGTGCCATCGGCCTGTCTCAAGGCGTAAGGCGTCGTCCATGGAGACAACGTAATGATAGGCTTCACTGCTTTTTAACTACATCAAACAAAATCAATTTCATTCTACAGAAATCAGAAATTTGGACTTAGGTAAATTTTAATTTAAGAAGGAGGAAGTGACAGAGAGCTGGAGATATAATTACAGAAAAACGAGCATCATAATATATACTCTCCGCCAAATATTAATTTAATTATGAGTCTAAGTATAATGACACGGGCGGGGAATGTAGCACGCATGGGAGAGATGACAAGTGCATATAAAATGTTGGTCGACAAACCTGATGAGAAGAGACCAGTTGGAAAACTTAGGCGGGAGGATGATATTAAAATGAATCTGAAAGAAATAGAGTGGGTATGGCGGACATGTTAAAACTTACCCAAGTGTATACATATGCGATGATGAAGAAAAACATTGCCCAGTGTAGTTTGACGTCGTATTTAATATATTCCTATCAAATTTCCAGTATTGTCGAAGAGACAGTTATTAATATTTAAGCTTGATTAACTATTATATCCACTTCTATCTAGTAATGAGATAATGAATGCATGGAGCTTTACCTCTAGGTCTCGAAGGCGAGCTGATGGCATGACCACTGGAACCGGAGGACTATAAAATAAATGGAGAGGGTCTAATAATATTGCATTTCTGCACGATAACCTCTAGAACAGAATTCACCACTGATAAATGACTTTACATCGATTTCAGATTCGATGATCAGTCTTACGTGCTGCGCATTGGCGATATGATGCAAAACCTTCGCCTGATTTTGTTGTGTGTCATGTTGTAGTCCTGCGCTGATTTGTTTTGAAACCACCTCGTTCCCACAGCGACCACTTTCGTTGAACCATATGAGAACTCGATGATGATTGTGTGGTCGAAATATGAATGAATCGATAAGCACGCTCATGATAATATTTATCTCGCGTTATATCATGATTAGTAGACATGATAAACAATCAACAGAGCTCCAAAAAAATCTCTGCTATAAATGTTAAATGTCTTCGATTTTATTAAAAGTAGGCTAAATCTAATTTAAACAATGACGTAACGCTTTCCGTATTATACCGCGATAATTACTGAACGGTATGCCCACTGCATGCGTACGAAAATCGGTTCTATTTCCACGCTGTCACCGTAAAATACTCCATTGTTGCAGAAGACAAACGAATCGAATTATACCACACCCAAGTGCGAATATTTCTAAAAAGTTTCGGAAACGACCAAGCGTTTCAAAACGTTACGTGTACACATATCTTCGCTCCGAAAGGAACTGAACAAGCCTAAAATGACGTAAAAGCTTTAAAACAACGCTTATTCTGTCTGAATTATTAAAAGTCATATTTTCAATTGCGTCAAAATAATTATTCATGAGCCAAAATGATTTCTCACTGTTACAAGTTTGTCGAAGCAAAGTAATTATTTCTTATTCAACGACACTCTTTCTTCTGGGTATGCTACATTCATACAAGCTTATAGTATAACGTTGGGTGAGATGGAATGATGCTTATGACTTGTGAGTAGGTAAGGATTTAGAAGGAGACGGTAGTGGAATATCTGAAGGTACCACACCGGCATTTTCTTGAACACAATGAGGAAAAAATAAAGGACAGTCGATAGTCTAGTTGACAGTCTGGCGCTTTGGGGAATATGAGGTATAGCTCCTAGTCTATGGGGGTAAGTGGTCAGCGTCACGCTCCGGCCGCGCTTTACCTCCGTGGGAAAGATCCTCTGTACTCACAGTGTCAGAGATCACACAAATTTGTATACACAAAAGAGATTTTTTTACGCTCTCAGTGTGCAATTCTTCCTTTGTCTTAGAAAAAGATGCTGTGAATTTAGAACGTTTCTGTACTATGTAGTAAAATGAAACAGTCGATGCGACGAGTTCTTTATCCTCCAGCATCTACAACTTCACTCACTAATAAAAATTCTGTTCCCATCCGCATTATTTTTCTTCGTTGCCGAGGGCTACGCGAGGAGACGAGGCGGTACATCTCTCGTCCCCTGTACCCATGGCAACTAGACTGCATTCACAATGGCGCAGTTGGATCGGCTAATATAATTTCTACCGTAGACCGTCTTGGTTAGGTTCAGTCGGAACAGAAAAAAACAAAAAACAAATAACTAAAATGTCATATATTCGTACACGTTGTAAGTGAACAAATGAGAGTATCAACAGTATTACATACAATTTATATCATTTTATAACGAGCTGTTTCTGATAACCAAGGTTCTATTTCAAGACAATTTTTGTTAATCTTCGAACAAAGTCTATTCTGGTTTATAAAATTTTACACAGCCCGTGTCAATGCGCCTGTAAGAAAATAATTTGCGTCTCATAATCTTACACAGTATAGCAGTGACATTTTTACTACCACCTCACAAGTTCGCACCGCCGTTATGTTGGTAATATTGATAACAGAAAGTAAAATTTTTGAAAATGTTATGGCCTTTAGTAGCATGATGTTCACATCAAACTTTCTGAAAATCTTTCTATAGGCTAAGAAGTTATTGGGGCATCATAAAAGTAATAACAAATGGGTTAATATGTTCAATTATAGTAAAGTTTTTTCAGCGTAATAATTGCCTTCCTCCTATGTTGCATCGGGTCATACGAAAGCATCAAACAAAATGGCTAGTCTGCGTTGCATTACTGTCTGCTTTCGGCTACCATCTGTAGGCCTGTATATCTTCATCATCACAGTCAATGCACATCTAGTTACATTAGGGAACAAAACAACCGCTGCTTCAGTGTTAACACTTTAAATTTGTCATAATTCGTTAAACACTGAAATTAAAAAGAATAGGCTTCCTCTTAATATGAACTTCGCTTACGTTTACAATGAAGGAGCCGGGGAAAGTGGCAGTGTAGGTGAATATTTTGCTTTCCGCTCTGAACCAGACAACACTTGTTTAATTAGACAACAGTTAGAAATGTGGTTATACGCCGAACAACAGACACGCATACAAAAATTACATTACTTTAGTTTCAGCTTTGTTTGTTACCGCAATTAGGCTATTAGCTGTGTAACGCTTTTTTATATTACAAGAGTCTCGTTTGTAACTTCCCTGTGTTAGCTGTGTCTGGATTTGGCTTATAAATCTGTATAATAAAAATGAAGGCAAACAAATGCATGGAGTCTGTAATCGTGATGCTGCGAGTATAAAAATTCTGTATGCTAGGAAACTGGCTGATTCCTAGGTTATTTGACATGACATTGCAATTGCAGAGGTTGCATTGCGTCCAATGAAGTGGGACACGACGAGCAGGTAAGAGTTTGGAAGGAGGTGGGCTGTTTCAAGATACCACCTCGTCGAAATGAGAAAAATAGCGAAATACCTCAGAGAGTCTGTAGCCTTGCCGAGATTCAAACTGGATACCTCTCAAATACAAGTCTGAATTTACTACCGCTAAACTACTGGGGATAGTAAGCTGTGGATAAAAGCTAAGAATGCGTGGAGCTATACCTCCATTCGTGTGTACGTCTAAATAGTGCGGAGCTTAGTTAAACACCACCTTATTCAATGCAGCTGGGCGGTGAAGCGTGTGTGAAAAGGATGCATTTAATAAACAGCATGCTATAAGCAGGTACAAATAACCTAGGTTACCACATCTCCAACTGACAGGTGTACACTGATGAAGTTGTTACCTTTCGTATCTCAACCAACTTGACGATGAAAGGAACAACATCGATCATGAGTCTATATACACACAAAACAACCCCCATGCATTCTCTCTTATAACCCTCCTCCCTTTTGCTTGCATCCACCTTCAACTCATCCTCTATCCAACCCCGTTGTCACCCGCCCCCACACAATCCCATCAAATGGATCCCATAATACAATTAACTATCCCATCATCAGTGTATATACCATGAAGCCAGCCAACCTACTGCAAGCATCACTGTTCGAGGGCAGCCCAAGGCAGAGACAGGGAGGTCCAGCGTCTGCACCCGCAAACACAACGCTGAAGTTGCCCTCTGTTCGGAAATGAAACTTCGATATACGAACTAACTCCATGGAGCAGACAGAATTATTCTTGAGAAGCTGGAAAATATGAAGATGACTAGCCTCTGGGATGTTGTGCTGTGTCATCTGCTAGAAGTTTGCCGACGTTAACAGGTGCTTACTGCCTCCAACGTCAAGACGAAACGTCGATAAACGTTTACCACATTATACGACGCAACATCCCAGATGGCAGTCATCTTCAAAAATTACCCGTCTTTAATGGAATCCGCCAATGGATCCTATCCTGAAAGAGATTAATCCAGTAATGCTTTACGAGTAATTAATTCATGATAAGACTGTGGGGAAAACTTGTGTATATTCAAGACTCGGCGCTTTTTTGGAATTGCATAGTCCTGTTAAAATACAGGGCCTACCTGTTGCCAAACAGAGCCAGAACATATTCTTTTTGACTACTCAAAATATATGCACAAAGATAATAAAATATTTCAAAATAAATTCATGAAGTTTCGAAGAAGTTCACCACATCTTATCTCAAACAACTATTGTGACATATATTTCGGTACGTTTTACATTCTTCAAAATACATAAGGCGACCTGAACGAGTAGACGTATCACAAAGGGTTAATATTGCTTTATAGTAACGAAGGTTTGGCAAATTACGTATATACGTACTTTGTAAAGTGAGGAAACCGTGTGTGTGTGTGTGTGTGTGTGCCAGAGAGCAGAATGTTTTGCTTTTGATTAGAGAATAATCTACATCAGACAGATGAGACGCTGTAGAATAGAGGCTTGGTACGTATAGGATTTGTTACAATAGGCCAATTAGGGACCACCACTTTACTCGAAGGCCTAAATGAACTATGTTTACATATATTGTAAACAATTAAAAAAGAAAGTTTACTAATATCTAATACACAGACTTTTATACGTATTTTTTCAAATTTAGAGAAATCTAAAATGTCTTATAAGAGCATAAAGGACAATTTAAGCGTGCATGTGAATGTTATACTCTGTTGTTTGAGTTTCGAACAATAGAGAATAGGGCGGTAATTTTTAACATTGAAATGACAGGCACCCAAAGAGAAACACATTTGTTCCTATGTACAAAACGTGTTGACATATACAATAAAAATATACAGGCATATGATCTAGTTACATACACACAAAATAGTTTTCATGAGATAAGTATTTGATAAAGTTTCTAAAGACAATACCGTATGAAATAAATCTCAGTATAATCTTTCTCTCTCAAATCTGTGATCCAAGTCATTCAAAAAGAGTGTTTGGTCTTGGTTGATATATTGTGGCATAAGTCTAAACGCAGTAAATTTTGTCATTCAAGTAAACGTCTTCTTGTGTCTTCTAGTGCACACCGGTAAAATATTACAGCAAATCTACTTTCTTGCACATCTCCACATGATAGAATCAATTCATTGGGCAGGAACCACTTAACTTATGACGTGAAAAATGTAATTATTCAGGTGTTGTTTGGTGTATAAAGACCATTTCTTCTGTAAACCGCAACATCCCTTAGGAACCTCGTTTTAGCTGTTTCACTCCGCCTCATTTGTTGTATGTCTACACTTCAATAATATGATCCTAACACAAATGTAAGCACAGTCATTATTTTATATAAAAAACTTTAAACTAGTCTCTGCTCTTACCTTTCCATAGAAAGTTTCCTTAACAGTGCCGCATTCTATTGCAGGTTGTTCAATTTCAAATTAAGATAGTTGACATTTTTTAAAATTTATTATATTATATTACATTCTAGGTATCAATAAAGCTAACGCGTTCCATTGGTTCATCGTGCAACACTTTTTTGATTCTTATTGGTGACTGCCCTTTGAATGCCAGGAACTTTGTTATCTTACATTGCTGTCTTGTATAATTTCCGTGGAACAATCTTTCACAATACAGCTTTTATATTATATAGCCTATAAGTCATTGTGCTGCAAATTTTTGTAAGAAAGTGTAAATAATTATAGAAAAATATCATCTTTCGTGACTAGAATTCGTAATACGAACACAGGTTCATCATCAATAGTTTTATTCAACATGAGCTATGTTTTGTTTTCTTAAGCCTGGATTCTTATAGGACAAGGATTTATGTGTGATACACCTGCACAACGTCGTATCCCGTTTGTGTAAAGCGAAATTTTGTGGTGTGCCCTCATGTCTTGGACAAATCAGGGGATGTCGCCTGTGTAAAAAGCTTGCGCGACATTGCTATAACTGATGGGTATGGCCGCATGGGTCATACGAACCGTTGACTGGACACCCTGTGAGTCTCATTTTGCTCGTAGTGCGACCCACCATTTTCAATTATCACTTTTTAACGAGAAGATGACAACATAGATGACAGCGGGGGAGCGGGGGAGGAAAGGAGGCAAGGGCAGGAGAACTTACGTTATGTAGGCTACTGCAAAGAGGGAGAGAGAAGGGTTAGTTTTATTGCCTATGTCCTAAGGGTTGTTACAACCCGTCCACTGCTTGCTGGCTGGATAGGATAGCGCCAGCTACGTTTTTATGATAAGGGGTGGAGCAATGTTTTTTGTTGTTGTTTTGTTACAAGTTATTTAGTTGCAAAAGCAGCGATGTAATGGCGCTGCAGCCTTTTTTCATCCCTACAGTAACACTTTGCTACGCTGGCATTTATATTTTCAAACGTTGCTTTCCGACATATCTAGTAGCCAAATTATTGACTGATTTATATTATAAAAGTAACTGCAATAACTCTGAAATTACATTAAGTGTCTTTATCATACTTACAATGTAACATCTTGGATGATTGGAATTTATAATGAAGGTATTTTCGAAGCCAGACAAATCTCTGTTCATAATACCACATTGAAGTTACCAAAAATGTAAAAATAACTTCGTAGAACAACTTAATTCCATGAAAAGTAACAGTTTTCTGATTGTTTTTCTGAAAGCAAACAGGATTTTGTGAAGCATGTCGTATTAAACTTACTGTTTTAACATATCATTGCAACCTGGACAAAATGATTCATGAAGCATAAATGTTGTTATTAACTAACCACAGGCCCTAAGAGAATTTGTCTTCGCAAATTATCAGGTGGTAATCGTAAGAACAGGATACGAAGTCCACTCAAGTGTTACAAGAGCACAAGATTCAATTTAAAATACGTAAAACAATAAAAAAAAAGTCGTGGAAAAATTAGGAAATTAAAAATGTGTTTATCAGACATGGATTATGAGAAATTAGAAAATTATTACTGCAATGCCGTTATAAATTGACATACTTTAGCCAACATCGGATGCAATAAACAAACCTGTGTTCATTGCACTTCGTGGATGGTCGCCATTGACATAATTATAGAGGATTTATCCGTGGAACAGACAGACAGTCGTACCGCTATCACGTCAACTCGGCTTTACGGTTCTTCCAAAGGTCGACGTCGCGCGCATCTCCATAGGGTGTCTAACTGTATTGACCTCTGTGTAAACAAGATGGCGGAAATGCATTATGCTTGTTAGTTTCGAGAAATATAGGGTTGCAGTATCGATATCAGACTAAATAAAGCATAACGATTAATCGTGGCACATATTTGTTTTTCTTTGGACCAGATAAACAGAACAGAAGACAACTGGAATGCCAAACTGAGTGATCTCAAAGGAAGTTTATTTATTGATCTTTAAAGAGTAACAGGCCATCTTGTTGAGCTTCAGCTGGCTTGGTTAAATACCCGTGTCATTGTTTCTTCATCTCACTATTTCAAAATTCTGGATGACTGCAACTTAATTCAATACAAAAGCTGTAACACGCTGTTCTGATCGGTGTTGAGATGGTCACAGCGATGAAACGGTAACCTTATATAGGCAAAAATACTCTAGGCCACATTTTAGGCGCGTCAGTAACTCTGCGAAGCGTCTATGAAAGCTGCCCAGTCCGTCAGCACGTGCGAATGTAACAATTCGAGATCGACTCAACGCAATTTCATTGAATTTGTTGACAAATTAATATTTCGGTTGACAAGACCTACATACGTGTCAGCACGAGAAAATGACAGATTTGGAAATACCCGAGTGGGGAATCCCCAGCCGGAGAATTCCGTGTACGGATTCTCCAGCCAGCCGTGCTACCCACGTGTGGAAATTCTCGATGATGACGCCGTCACCCAGAGAGACATCCCGCCCATGCCATAGGCCATCGGACCCTAGAAAACATGACTTGGGCCATTCACAAACGTCAAATTCTAGCGATCGCGCAGAATGTCAGCTCCACCTACACGCCTTCATGGCGTTGCGATTAAACAGAAGGACAATTTCATCTTTATAAGTTCATAATTATAATGTCCAATTGTGAATGAAAATGTGTGAGACACGTGGACGGAATCGGTCATGGCATCTTTTAAATTACTAATCTGTCATTTTCTTGGATTGACTTAGGAAAACAACGAGAAAACTCTCCCTTCTTCTGCCAAGACTCGAACCCGAAACTTGTAGGGCACGACAGAATTAGTCATATGCCCCCTATGATTATAAAGTTTTAGCAAGTTTTTTTCTAATTTCTTTGTTTCTTGAGCCAAGTATTTGGCAATCAATATCACGACAAAAAATATATAATATTGCACTACAATATCTCTCTTACGTAGTTGTATAGTCATAAAAATAGCATGGTTTAATTTTAATAAATTGGGTATGTTGTATGAACACGTGAAAGAGAAATCAACAGTAAATTAATTCCATCAATTATAAAACTTTCAGAAATTTTACAATTACTTGCAGTAGAAACAATTTCACCCGTCAAAAATATTCAGTAATATAATCTTTTTCCTGCAAGTAACAGTCAAGTATTTCCAAAGTTTAAGATTGCCTACTATTGTGCACTCACAAAAAGTAAAGTGATTTTGTTTTCAAAGTCTCCTGTAGAATATCATCAACTCTTATCATAAAAGCCACCTCTGCCTCCCAACCAGACTTTTTGTTACATATATAAAACTCAAGAGCATGCAAGTTTTATTATTTTAACATCAAGCTGGGTGAAGTAGCTGCGCGCTGTCGCCATGTTGATTACGGCTTTCATATCGCGACATACTGTGTCTCCGAAGAAAATGGGAACAAGTGCGTGTTAAGGAATATACTGTATGAATTATTCTGATAACCACTTTGGCGGAAGAAGAGCTTGAAGCTGTTTGAGAACAAATTATTTATGAAGAACATTTGAGCCTAAAGAAGAATACGAGAGTGAGTGAGGAGTTTTGTAATGTGCACATTTCACTAAATATTAGCGTCATCAAATTGAGGATAATAAGCGAGACGGAAGTGAGAAATACATACATAATTTTGGACCAGTAACCTGAAGTGAAGTGATTACTCCGGACACCAAGTCGTAGATAGGATGATAAAATTAAAATGAATACAAAGTAACAGCGTGAAAGTGCGGACTGGTATCAAGTAGCTCAGTGGCGGTCTTTTTGACACGATAATGAACCTTGGGGTTGCATAAAAGACGGGAAATTTATTGATTATCTGAGCGACTATTAGCTTCTCAGGGTTTCTACTACATGTACTTTAGTTTATTACCAGATTTAAAAGTTAAATGGTTTGCGGGAAGTATAAATTGAATTCGTTTTTGTTAATGTTTATACTGATAAAAAAGGTTACTCAATATCTCCGTTCACAGTTGCTTTACGACTGTATTTTAATGACCAGCAGACATCTTTGTCTGGACAGTAAAACTGCGCAATATGTCATTTTTCCTCGCAACTCTTCAGATATTGGTACGGTAGACAGTATAAAACGCTTCAAAGTAAGGTAGTAGTGTTAGTGGGTGTTGTAGGCTTATACTAATGTTCATCATAAATTGTCTTCTCTTTTCTGTCTCTCTCTTCCATTATATTATCATCTTCATCTTACTGGCTTGTGCTACATCTTCCTTCTGTTATCGTTTTATACGAGGTTTCTGCGAGCTTTCGGTGTTCCTCGTTTCCTCCTACGTGGACGTACATAGTTCTAGAACCCTAGAAACACGGTATGCATGTATGTATGTATGAATGCATGTATGTGGGAGGGGTTCAGGAGGTGGGGTATACATGCACACACACACACACACAACAGAAATGACGGTAAAAGGGGGTGGGGTTCTGGAGAAGGCTTTCAGCATACGCAAATTAGATTTACCGTACGTACGAAAGCTTAGGAATAATGGGAGAGAGTGAGACGCTAAGGGTGAGACGACAGAGAAGTTTGAAGAGAAGAGGGTGGTTGGGTTTTTGGTGGGTAAAATGTCTCTGTAGGATATAGAAAAGCCTTTCCCTCTTACCTTCCTCTGAGACTAAAACAGAATACAGTGTGAATATGGAACCCCAAGGCTATTTCATCATAATGATTTCTGTGGTAGATTGAAGATGATTCTGGCATCTCTCATATAGGAGAATGCTCACAAGATGGTTTCGGTTTGGGATTGATTTTCTTTCGTGCATCATGTAACGAGTAAGAAAAGACAGCCCAAAGAAATAGTAAATGTCGAAATTATGACAGCAGGGGGAAATGTCTTATAGACAATCGGAAAGCACAATGTGTGAAGAGACTGGAGTTTATATTATTATCAGAAGTTACACAAAGTTACGACATCTCAGCCAGTACAGAGATTGGTTTGCAGTCTGAGAGATGGGTATTCGATTCGCAACCATGCCCAGACCGGCTTTGGAGGTCACCCTGCCTCCTGTTAAATGGTAAAATGGTCGAGAAATGAAAATGACCACTCACTTCCATCTATTGATGACATTAAGAATGTGCGGAGATATACCTGCTCTCCTCAATAAATTATCATGGCATTATACTTAAAGACAGGGCCGACTATATTTTCCTTATCAGAGTCAGAAGTCAGACGTTGCTATGGAAATGTGTAGTTGAATTTCTTCGTAAGGTATGTCGGTTTAGCTCTTAGGGTCGTTAGAGTGGCGTATATTAGGGATCATAAAAATGAGAACTTGTATAATTCACTGTAATTCCTAGTACACGTAAATTAATTTGCAACACGTCATCACATTCACATTCCATCAGCCATCATAATCACGAAAGATATTTCAGGTAGTCTAAAAGATGGAAAATTTCTTATCTAAGCGGATATTAACTTCTCAAAGAATCTGGTCCATGTAGTGCGTTAGCTAGTTACTTGTGTTACAAATGACAGAGTCTACAAATTAAAAAAATAAATAAATCTCAAAGTGGATGTTACACTGAGTAAGAATGAATCAACTTTCCCGACAACTTTTAGATGCCATTAACACGATGTTTTATCAAGTCTCAAATGGTTGTGAGGTGTATTATGCGTTCCGCCAGCCAAACCGACGCAATGTGCTTTTATTTTGCACATTTAGAGCAAAACTCCATTCTATGTAGTCTGTACAACTGTATATGAGTCTATTCATTTCAATGGAAAATACATGCAAATTGAAAAGAAACAGAAATTGCTGATTTACATAATTGAAATTAAATACATCCTGTAGTATTATTTACACTCCCAAATACGTCTTAAAAATTCAGGGAGCTCGCTGGAATCTCCAGGGTAGACCGGCATTGATTAGAACATTAATAGGGCCTATCGAAGCGGAACAGGGTCTATTTACGAGTATACAACTGTGAGTTGGCTCCAAAATTACGGCCAACTTGCTCGGAATATCCCTGCCTCGAGTCCCGCTCTTAGCTGTCCCGAAGTCTTTCTTGACAATTCATTGTTCCATCGGGTTGAACACCAATTTCACAGACAAATGACAGAACAGAGATTACATATTTTAATCCTTACAATTTAGACAAAAATTCTGAGCTGAATAGTAGAAAGCAATGCCAAAATTGAGTCTACTCTTTAGATCTTATTTCGAAGCTGCTTATAATATTTCCTCAAACCCCAAGCACAGAACCATCTCTAACAATGTTACTTAATTATCTAATAAAGAAAGAACTACAAGGATTAGACTACAAACAATACTTGGTAATCTGATTGAGATTCGGAATGGACGCCTCTCTAATAAAAGTCACGAGTATTATCGCCACATCAACTGATTATTTTGAAAAACAGTACGCTTTATTGTCATTTATTACTATTTTGAATTTCTAATTCACCCTAACCTCCATAACACCAATAATCTGTCTAAATATACTTCCACTGTCAAATTATAAGCAGTCCTGACCCACCGCCTAGCTTCAGAATTCAAATAATACGCTTATTACTAATTTAAAACAAATTGGTGTCAGTTTTTTGTGACCGAGGATCTTCCTATAAACCCATGCAGCGCATATCTATTTATATATAAGCCTAAAAGTATGTAATTAATCGATCAGAAACGCTAAGACTGGAATATAAAAAAGTACTTACTATGATTTGCCATATTAAGATCCTAGAAACGCATAGCAATTCGATCAACGTAGCTTTAAAAGGGATTTTCTGATAACACGCAAGCCTTGTTCAAAACAGTGTCAATACGGAAAGCTGCGGTAGATGCGGTCTTTTGCCATAATTTCGCACAAACTGAATTATGCTTCACGGGTCAGACGGATGTTGAGCCACGAGTCAGGCTACAACATTAACACATTCATCTACTTAGGTGAAGATCTTAAAATGCATTTGCAAAAGCTAACTTATGTTCATGTTTACTTTCTACATCCGGTCTGTCGCTTTCAGTATTATTATTTCTGTTATTTTTCTTTATAACTTCCTCTGCGTGCACTCTTCTCTTCAATTTCATTTCTTTTCTCTCCTCTCCTCTCCACTCCTCCATCATCAGTTTCTCCTACTGACATCATCCTCTGCAGCAACAGGCCGCGACAAACCTGGCATTTTACCCCCCCCCCCCCCCACAACCCTCTCAGCCTCACCATCCCCTACGGCACCGTGAAACATTCCTCACCCTCCAACCTCCTCCAGTTGTTCACGGAGTCTCTGATTGAATTAGCCCCTCATTACAGACGTACCCCTCCTCCTCCACAACCAACTGTCGTATTCCTAGATGTCACCCAGTCTCCAAGTCTTTCCTCAACCCCTACAACAACTACTACAGCTACAACCCTCATCTCACCCCCAAGCCAAGCGTGTGAGAGCTGACTCACATATACAACTCACCCTCGGCAGCCAGCGATGTTGTGTCACAGCGGAGTAAAGAAGAACAGAGATACACAGAACTCCTCTTCTGATCTAATGATCTAGGCTTAATAAAAGAATATGGGGCACTGCAACTGGTACTGTAAAACTGCATTTCAGAGAAATTCTGTCTACAAAATCCACAGCACGATGACTATAGGACGTTTAGGATACGATTGTTACTGATGTTTGAAGGTTTGTGACGATGGTGTCTTAAAATATGTAAAAAGTCGTATTTCGGACCTTTTCGATCGTCTGTATTTCAATAAAATTACACCGTTTCTAAAACCGGATCTTCTTCTGTCTTCCGGTGGAAAAGATAAGGACAGAAACCCTAACGGTTGGCCCCCGTGATTGAGCTAGCCTCAGACCTCAACCAGGAGGTCCAAAAACTAGGGTTCTTTTGTATGAAGACCGGATCGCTGTAATTTTATTGAAATATAGACGATGGATAATGTCCAAAATATCACTTTTCACATACGATTATTCATTCTGTAAGATACTGACAGAACACAAGATGCCAAGAGGATAAACTGGCTTAGATTAAGAAGTTAGATTCTAATGCATAAAATGTAAACTGCCTTTACTCCGAGACTATCAAGTTCCGGACCAAAGACGAAATCTTCTAACTTAGAACCGAGGATGTGATAACCAGCTGCTTGGTCAAAGTTATTGCGATACATCTTTGGGCGGCGATAGATGGGTGTAGAGCAAAGGTTCCCTTAACTATCATGGCGTCTATCCGAAAGGAAAAAGGCGAGATCAAGAGCCCACATTTTTAGATGGCGATAATATCGAAGATGAAGCTGACTGCAGTCATATAAAATATACAGGTTAAATAGTAATCCGAAATACGGCTTTATTAGAGACAAGGTAAGTTGCAAGCCTTTGCAAACAAATCACAACTGGCTTCGCCCAGTCTCAAAACGATGTATTCTGTAGGAAGACCAGAGCATACCTCAATGCTACCAGATCCACCACTAACTAAACTAACTCCATGAAGCAGAGTCCATCTTTAGAAGTTAACAATCGCTCAGCTGGTCAAAGAATTTCCCTCTTCTTTAAAATAAACCCGTCTTCATATGAACCCGATATCCCTACCAAGAACAAGATAAACCTATTCTGCATTCTCATATCTTATTTTTAAGATCTACTTCAATATTATTCTCCCATCTATGCCTAGGTCTTTCAACAACAAAGAACAGTTACACCCAGAAACTAACAATCTCAACAAGCAGCAGAAATCAGAATCGTTGCCACAGAGAGAGAAGCAGAGAATTATGGAATTATATCAGTGAGATATAACAGCCACTACCTGCCCCATTCAAGCCCCCCCCCCCCCCACCATGTATATAAGTTAATCGGGATCAACCGAGCGTTAAATGCGCTTCATTAGTCGTAACCAAATCAAGGGTCTGCTGGCAGTCTTCAGAGTCCCCTAGATATTCAAACCTTGCTTCTTAGCATAATATCATTACAGACTACTATCCGAGGCAAACACATGCAACTCTCTAAAGGTGGACGAATGTCTTATAATGTCTATCTGTTTCTCTCAAGACTAACAGTACGTCATGTACACTCAATGGAGTTAGCGAAGGTCTGCCTAGCTGGAGTCTTAACAGGGTGAATGCATAACACAGTTAAAGACCACTATAATAATAGCAAATAATGAACAGAGGCCATATATACTCTGTATAAGTAAGGCACTTAAGTACAGGAATCCTTTGCCAACCGCGGTTTGCCTTCTGTATACAGTCTGGCCAAGAACAGTATTTAATTTTATGTATCTGTGGTTTTTAAATTATGTACTGGGGATACTGGGAACGACCCGTTCTTCAAGTGCCTGAGCACTGCGGGTCCCAACTTTTCGTTGGCTTGATCTATAGACATTCGGTAGGACTCCTTGGACGAGGCCTCTACCTGTACACAGGACAGCACAACACAGAAAAACGCAGACAAACATCCATGGCTTTAGTGGGATTCGAACCCACGGTCCCAGCGACCAAGCGGCACAAGGCCCACGCCTCAGACCGCGCGGCCACTGCGGACCCATTCAATTATGTACACACGGAAAACAATCTGTGACTTCCGTACCAAGAGATCCATATTTGCTGGGGGGAGGGACTTAACCAGTTTCGTTGCTTCCAGATTGCCACTACGTCTTTTGGATCATTCTTTAAATGTTTAAACGTATTTCATGCGACATCCAGGTTCCAACGGCGACGAGTATGAAGATGTCTGTCTTCTGAGATGTTGCGCCGTGTAGTCTGGTAGATATTTACCGACGACTCAATGGTGCAGGAAGCAGTAATTACCTCTAAATCGTCTGTAAATATCTACCAGACTACAAGGTGCAGTATCTCAGAGAGACAGCAATTTTCATGTGTTTTACGCGTAGTGGATAAAGAGTAAACTTACTTAAGCTTTGAGTGTGTTAGCAGTGGTTCTCCTATTCTCGGTTCCTCGCAAGGTTTTGGTCTTGCGAACGGCTGTGCTTTTAAGAAATGTAACAGCCTACACGCAATTGGTAAGGGAATGAAGCACATGTACGTATCGACTGTTACCGGTGTAGTAGTCTCAGGATTAACGTATCATGCGCATAAATACGTATTAATTTTACTAAATTAATTTATTTATTTTCTTAACCTACTATGGAAAGAACAATAAAGTTCGTAAAATTTATTTAAGTGATGTTTCCCCCCAAAAGTTTCAAACCCTTAATAAGTAGCTGCCCCCTAAAGGATATTGTTTATACAGTACATTCGCAGAACCTTTCAAATCAGGGGGTCTTCTCCTCCTTTCATAGGGCGAAGACGCCCCATGCCGTGGTGACAAGGGGCCCAATTAGCACGACGTTTTGAATGCCTATAGACCACATTTATATTCAAGTATATTATTTGCATCGTGTTGTTGGTAAGACCATTCAGTGTTAAAATTTTGTAAAGAGTGAAACTCAAATCAAAATAAATTCATTTCGGTCTACCAGCCGTGCCAAGTGGTTGAAGGGCGAAGACACCAACGTTTCGTAAGCGATCTTCGTCATCGTCCTCAGGGTACTGTCTTCAGTACGGCTGGTAGCCCGTGAAAACTTCAGATCATACATCAAATGAAAATGTCACCTGATTATCCCTTACGAATCATCGCCAAAGGGACGGTAGGTTTTCTAATACACGACAACTAAAACATAAAACGGAGGAGACTTGAGTCCGGTTTGTTGGAAAGAAAACTGCATTCAACTGCGTTCAATTCTGGCCGCTTTCAAGTTATTGAAGTACAAAAATGAAACGAATAAACGATACAAAATCCAATAAGGAACCACGGCTCAATAACACTGAAGTGAACGAGATAAAGAAACGCATTAGAGGATGAAATAGCACAAAAAGGAACGACCTTTAAAAAAAGAAGGGTAAGAGGGAAATGAAAAAAAAGAAGAAATAGACTACGATTGATTGGTTTAGAGGAACAAGAATAGAGGATGAAGAAATTGTAGGTCTTCTGAGAAAATAAAATTAAGTGGGATAAGGGACAAGGAATTGAGACAGGGAAAAAGAACTGTGATATATGAGACAGGAGGGAACGTAAGGGGGAGAATTTGAGGGTGAGGAATTATTCACAAAACCTTTGGTTAAACTCTATTTTATTTACTTTAGCACTGCTATATGTGATTTTTATTTTGTATCTATTACAGAAATATAATTTAAAACGGGTTATATATTATATTATTTTGATAAGCATAACCGTATTCGAATTTGATGTTGAGTTAGGATGTAATGAAGTTATTGTAGTCTTTGTATTTTAACTGGCTATTTTTTTTTTGATTTGCTCAGTTTTTCAGGCGAGTAATAACAGATTTCAGATACAGAAAATATACAACGTCCGATGTATCCTACAGAACATATTAACTACCTGGTGATGTGCGCCATAAACTTATCACCACCATCACAGTAGCACATCAGGGTACTCAATCATGTTTAGTTTACTCAAGTTGATATCGCCCCATATTATTCGTTCAACATTCATGTTTCATATTACTCTTCATTTCCCATGGGCTAATTTACACGAGACTTTCCTACCAAACCGTTTGTCCTCTTTCTACTTCCCTCATAAGTTCTACACACCTAGGTAATCGCAACCTCTCTGATTCAATTACCATAACGACATTAAATTCCTCGTTACGTAATTTTATCCAATTTCAAGTTATCATCTCTCACGACTAAAAATACGCCCTACAGATTTCATAGTTCTATTCAGAACGAAAGACCAAGTTCAAACAGCCAAACAATCGGGACTTATCAGCTATCGCAGCGTCAAAGATTTGAAGTGAAAGCCTGTAACTTTATAAAAAAGACTCCTTACGAAACATAGACTAATTTCAATGTCTGATAGAGCATAATCTGATATCACACGACTTCTTCATATGATCATTCAAATAATATTAAATTCCAAAGCAGTCGAGTGTATAAAACTGCATATGTACAAGTATTAGGTATCAGTAAATGCATCTGAATAGTGAATATACTTAGAAAACTATTAAATTATTTTAGATGTGTCTCGGTGGCACACGAACCAGATGCAGCCTACAAAGACAGCTTTTGGTTTATACAGTATTATGCAAGCATAATTTAAAATGACTGAAATAAATAAATAGAAAAATAATAATGAAATATGTGTGAAAACAAATTTGAAATTATTTCAGACTGCAAGGAAAATATATGCATAATAAGAGCAATTTAATAATCACTACGACTCAATTTTACGTGTATCCTGGTATATAGGCAGACCAGCTATATATATATAACAGCTGGATGTGTTGCCTACCTGCACAGGCATTCGAACGAATTCTCCCACTCCGTTCCATACGTACCGGACCCTGCAAGCTTTGTAGTCTGCATTATGGGAACTGCCCTTAACCACTACCATACACATATTCACTATATGTTGATGAATATGGAAATGGAAGGATGATAGAGAAACTTTATATGCTAAAATTCCATCACTGTACCAGGCTTTTGCTACGAGTGGCTTTTTTAACGTGGCACGCAGACCATTCAATGTCCATATATGGTCAGTCACTCAACCTCCCCCACCCTTCACCCCGCTGGGCACAGATACCATATATATGTTTATTGCAATGGAAAACGCTTATTCCAATTATTAATTCATATTCATACTGTCCCCAATTCACCTCCCCCCACCACCACCACACCCAGAACCCAACCCACAAGCCATTTCTCTTCTCCGCCAAATAATAATTGACAGGAACGTTTTAAAATGTTCCACTGCTGTAATTGACTTTTGTTTTTTGTTTTTTAAATTACAACGCTGGGAAAGGGGATAGGGTACTGGAAAATACGTTCGTAACAACAACAAAAAATTAGTATGACTGAATAGCTGTGCGAAACGTCTGCTGATGACAGACTTTCGTTCGGCCAATCGTTCATTCAAATAAGCAACTATTTTTATTTTAATAACTAGCGCACCGATAACATAAGCACGCATAAAATTACATGCGTAGAAGCTTCATAATTCGTATTCTTCATCAAATATTATTGAGGCCATAAAATCAAAGGGTAGTTGGTGGGCCATGTAGCATGCCTAGCGAGAGCGAAGACTTAAAATCTCAGTCGTAATGTCTGAACGAAAGAGACAATACGGAAAGTATTTGCTTACAAAGTAGGATAATATAATATTAAATGAACTGTAATAAGTTGTGAGGGCGTAGATTGGATTCACGTGGTTATGAATAGAGACCAGTGGCGGGCTTTTATGAAGACGGCAATGAATCTTTTGGTTTCACAAAAGGCGGGGAATTTCTTGACCCATACTATGTCCTCAAAAAGGACCGCGCTGATAATAAAGGCGGTTGAAGCAACTTAACGACGACTGGGTGTAGTAAACACTGGAGTTTCGTGTTCATATATGAAGGATTTACATTTTTCTTTCGTTCTTCTACCTTGGGTCACACCCGTTATAGAAAATATCATAACGATTAGAACATTCAGAACTAATTCGGAAACGGAAGATGCCAGTGGATGAACCTAGCGCGTCAAAGCTGTAGAAAATGAGTAAGTAGGAATCTTTAGACTATATTCGCTGCTGGTCATATATAACTCCATAGAACACAGAGAAGCAACTCCCCGCATTTTATTAAACCTGAATGTTCATTACCGTATTCACAAGAGTCCGCAACTGGTCCCTATCCTGAGCCAGATGAATCCAGTTCCAATTCTCAAAGACCCTCCCATCTATGCCTAGTTCTTCAAAGTGGTGTATTCCCTTCTGGAATACGAATAAGTTTTTTTTTTGCAAGATGTTAAGAGAATATACGAGAACTTCCGGATGTATCATAAAATAACATTGTTAAAGTAAACTTTGGCTGTAATGAGTCAATTAATGTGACTCACTTACAGTGAATGGGCAGACTTCGTACGTAAAAATTAACATTTGCAGATGCAGTGATTATATTCTTTAGTATTCAACTGTGTATACACTGACCTGTATGCGAGCTTCGTTGAGCTTGGTCGTTCTCGCCAGTTCTTCTCTGCAGTAGATATCCGGATAATGCGACTTCGTGAAAGCAGCCTCCAGCTCGGCCAGTTGTTCCTGTGGCACATCAAAAACGTTCTGTACTGGCCAATACAATTAAACAGGACATCTATCGCTGTTGTAATAGCGCCCGGGGTTCAATACCATTAATACGAAGCCTGCCTACAATTCGACGCCATCCTGAGCCAGCGTCATCCACCTCATATCCTCCCAATTCATCTCAATGTTACAATCCCATGTCCTTTTGGGTCATTCAATTAGAGGTTTTACAAGTGGATCCCTACCACAATTTTGAATGCAATGGAAGTCTCCTAGATTTCACCATCATAAAATCAGGTGATATGTATACGTCACTAAGTATCTAATTGTTTAATATTCAAACTTTCTCACTAACGTGCAAAAATTTTCGTAACAAAAACACAATTTATGTTATTTCATCAAAGAAGGAAATCATGTTTCACCCATACAAAACAAGAGAAAGATCATAACTATAACGAATTAAACTTATATGCGTCTTCCATACTTCAAAAATAGTTTCTGTCGTGTGTGCCTCGCCAATCACTGTTCGAACGAGGTGCCAATTTCTATGTAACGTTATAAGGAAGTCACAAAGAAGCTGCCCTTGCTCAAAATAATGAAAACCAATATAAAGCTACAGTACCACTAATATTGTTTGTGTTGCACTTCATTTTGGTAACAATAATGCTGCAGAAAATGGGAAATAATTGTCAACAAAATGTGTTGGAGAAAGAGAAACATAGAAGGAAGAAAGGAGGTAGAAGAAGAAGGAACAACTAAAAACGTATTCTGTTCAGAATCAGTGTAATGCGCGCAGGAAGCATGAATTACCAGTTGAATAAAAATTTACTTGGATATTATCCATCGTCTAGTAATAAAACGTAAAAAACGTAAAACGACGTTTCGGAGATGGGGCTCTATCTCCGTCTTCAGGTTCCTACTCAGTTGGGCCCACTAGATAGAGCTAATCCCTATCTCCGGACCTAGGGAGATAGGGATTAGCTCTATCTAGTGGGCCCAACTGAGTAGGAACCTGAAGACGGAGATAGAGCCCCATCTCCGAAACGTCGTTTTACGTTTTTTACGTTTTATTACTAGACGATGGATAATATCCAAGTAAATTTTTATTCAATTGACTCTTCACCATCGTCAAGAAGTTTTAGATTTGATATGAATTACCAGCTTCACATCCTACATTTACTAATGTGACGTCACCGTCTGCTTTATTTCTGCACAATATTTTTATATGTTTTAAAATCGGCTGAAACTATCAAACTGTGCAATTATTTTAACTAGTTACGCAGAGGAGAATCCTTTTCGAAAAGCCGATAGTCGCTTAGATAGTCAAAATCCAGCCAAAACTTTCATATCGCATTTCTTTTAAGGTTTATTTTAACATATTTCCATCTGCGCCTAGGTCTCCCAAGTAGTCTTTTCCCTTCATGTTTTTCGACTATAAATCTGTCCTTATTTTCTCATCTCTCCCATGCGTGTTACGTTCCTCGATCACGTTCGGTCATCCTAATTACAATCGGTGAAGCGTACAAGTTATGAAGCAGTTCTCTGCAGACTTCCCTCTGGGTCCAGACATTCTCCTTGCGGTTGCTTCTATCATCATCACTGTAAGAAGTTACACTTTTTTGTCTGAATGACCCACCTGAGTGAAGGTTGTCCTGTGTCGTCGTCTGGCGGGGGTCGGACACGACGCTGTTGTTGGTGTGTGGCCCGCGTGCTGGGGAGCACTAGTGGGCGAAGGCCCCCCGCTCCCTAGCAGCGACTGTGGCTCTGGTTTCAATTTCTTGAACGCCCCTTCTGCACCTGTAATAGCACACAGAACTATTAGGAGCATTAAGAAGGAACCACGAGGGTACATTAGCGAGGGGTTCAAGGGACCAGATCAAAGGCGTTCTGTAATGAGCAGCAACATGCCTGTCGTGTGGGAAATTATTCAATTCTGTAACCAATAAAATCTTAAGTTCCGAAACATCTTAATAACCATGCGATTCAGACATGGAATTTTAATGACAAGTTTAAATCTGCCTTTGTCTTCAAAATGTTTGCACAAAATTAAATACGTTTTCATTTAAGTAAACCCCATGTGCCAGAGTCCTTCTTGAGAAAAGTTGGTCAAGAAATTCCTTCTCGTGTTGATAAGAATCCGCTAATGGACCTGTCCGCATTCTCACACCCTGTTTTTTAAAGATCAGTGCAAATTGTTTGTCCATCGATTCTTCGGTTGTCAAAATAGTCTCTTCGCCAGCAAGTTTTTAACCCAAAACTATGTATTTCTCTACTCACCCACACTGCCAAATGACCCGTCCGTCTCATTTCCCTTGACTTTATAATACTAATATTTGGTGAAGAGTGCTAAGCTTCGATTTTAATTAAGAACTGATAAACATTTTTACGTACAGCATCTGTATCAAATTATGGCGACGGTCTATAAAATGTTTATGCTGCTGTTAAGCTGTATATCTCTACTGTAGGCTACGATATCAGGCTCTTACAGGTTACAGAGCAGTCTGGAAAGGTATTTTACGATTCTGACCAAGCTCTCCATTTACTTACGGAACCCGAAGGTTCATCACCGAATTAAAGAAAGCCTTCCATCCCCGCTCATCTCATTCTTCCAAGGAAGTCGAATCTAGTACAACCAGAGAAAGAAATTGTTGTGTCTCACCCCGAAAAAAGGGGCAGAATAAGGCATCTACATGACACGAATATGAGAAAAAAGCGGTTCCAGCAATGAAAACACTGTTGTATGGATCTGAAACCGCAAAAGCTAGGTTTTCAAACTAATTCCCTTGAACGTTACATTTGTAGGATTTGTTTTGATGGAAATAGTATTTCTGAAATAAGCCTACGTATTGCTGAGTTAGCGAATTATCAGCCACCAGAGCTAACACAATTAAACAAAACCACTGCAAATTCCTACACTTTTTATTTCAAAAGACTATACATATTTTTGTAACAACTTTTGTGAAACACAGAGATATAATTTTGAAACGACATATTTATATTCAGGCTGTAGTGTGATTATTTGTTGTCCCATTATCCCATTAAGAAAACTGTTTCGCAACCATCTTCAGACTATGAAGCTACATACATTTTGAGGGAATTTTATTTACGAACGTAAATTTAAAGGAAATATACATAATAAAACTGAATTATTTATCTGAGATTCCGGGTTCTCACGGCGGCAAGCATGAAGGTGACTAATGATGGAGGCAGAAAGGACCTCTGAAACGTCGGTTACCTTCTATCACACTACATGGCGCAAACCAGAAGACAGTAATCTTAAATTATTTATATTATTATATCTAAACTATTAAAAAGTAGACCTATATACGAATTTCGTAAATTATTGGATTTACACAATCCGAAGGCTTCATTCAGGTATCAGCAAAATGTAGACGTAGTTTACCAGAGGCGGCGGCGGCTGATATATTCCGGAACTAAATTCATCGTATCTAACACGAGTGCCTTGCCGTATGTCACTGCTCTTCAGATACGTTGCTGGACAGGCAGATGGATGACTATCTCCAGCGAACACGTCAAGTGACTCTTACGAAGAAAGGCCTCTAACACTTTAACACCACGCTCTGCAGTTTGACATCACTTTGATCCTGACATTAAGTTAAACTCTTATATTTATTTATTGTAGCTTTTAATGTTTCTATAAAAGACATTTCGTCACGGTCTGACGCTCTTCAAGAAACGGTACTTGAAAATACCTCCCTCCACTAGACTGTGACCTGAACCCTTTCCTTGCACATCTGCTAGTGGAAATCACCGGGGAGCTCTCAAAGACTTGTTCAAATGTCAGGGCTGCTGGACGCTTTGATCGTCATGTTTCAAAACCTCGAACAAACACAGTCATTTTTGATCGCCCTGATGACGGAGAGAGTATGACCTCTACACGGCGCAACAACCCAGAAGACAGAAATCTTCATGTCTTTCCTCCAAAACCAACTTCCTTACTAGCGTCTAATACAGTTTCTATGTTTCTTTTTCATTATATTTATATTTTGGTCTTATAAATGTCATCATCAAAACTGGCAAATAAAATGTGTTATCTTACTCTCTAATCCCTTCTCTATAGTTCATTTAATACGAGAAATAAAAAAGAGAACTGGTAACGTGATTTACTCTGTATTTCACAAGCATTTATCTCGCACAACTGTGAGCGCCATTATTGTCGGTAAGACAGACTTAATCTCTTAACGGCAGATGTGTTAAACTTACCCTTGGAGCGTGCTGTTCAGAAGCAGCTGACAGTGGGTTTTAACAGGATATTGTTGTTGTCACCGCAGACAGAATATCCACGAATAACAAGCTTAAGGAGTAACTCACACGAATGTATTTTACACACATTAGGCCGGGCAGTTGGTTTTCTACAGAACTAAACTCTCGCTAAATTGAAACGGTGTCAGTTCCTAGTCGGTTATTGTGGGACAGACGCCATAGGTTTTGCTAACATTTTCTCGCGTACATTACTACGAATTTTGTACATCCTTGCTCAATTCGTGTCTCATGAAATACACAAATGAAAATGAATAATAAAAATTTACCTTCAAAAATGGAAGTTAGAAGCATAATCACAACAGGAATTAGAATAGTAACATTCTGTTTTTGCGGAGAGATTAATGGACTAGAGTTGTTAAGAACGGTGTTAATAGCTAAGAAACGTTTCGGCAGATATGCTTCTGCCACACCATTGTGTTCCTTTGTGTTAGGTCTGCAAAGACCCGCGTTTGTAATTTCAAAAGTAGGATAACGTTTTTCTTTGTGTTGGAAAATGGGAACATTCTGAATGAAAAAGTTGGCCGATGGTTACTGTCTATTCCACAGCCTCTCTATATTTTTGGGAAATAAATAAAGACACAATGAGGCAAAGAAGTTGTCTCGACCGTATACAACAGCTTAATTAGGATGGGTTCTGTGCATATGTACCACAGAACACAATGGGTGAGGGTATCATAGACCGATATGTAGTGTTAGAGACCGTGTGAAAATAGTAGCCATTTACGTGTTATATAATTTAAATAACAAATGACCGATCTTTTATTAAGTTGTCAATGTCCGATGTAGACGACTACTTATATATTCGTATAGAAAAATTAAATAACATATAAAGTTCTCTGAAGCGTTTTGTCTCAGAGCAGAGATAATATTATAATAAACAACAGTTAAGTCTGCTATAAATTCTACTGGTACCATAATTTAAGCAGTACCAAGTGTACAAGATGGACTGCATTTCAAGTTATGTTCAAGTAATAAAATTATTTTCAATAATGAATTAATTTACGGTAACGTTAAAATACTGATATTTGCATGCGACATAACTTTTAACCATGAAATTATAAAACAATGTATAAGACGAACCCGTCATGTGATGGTTAGTGTCTCCGTCTTTTAGAACATAAGAAGCAATTTACTTCCATTAACCTTCTAAAATGTTGGGTATGTATAAAAACCGCATTAAATCTCGACTTCTTGAAACTTTATTTATATCAAGTGATTTTTAAAAGTCCCTTTAAAATGTCCGCAAAATGAATCAGCTGAGCTACAGGGTAACAGAAACCTAATGAAGTCAGTGTGTATCGTGCCCTTCCGTATACAAAAATATAACAGTTTTCGTTTAACAAACTAAAAGGGAGGAAATAACATAGAAGCGTAAATGAATTATCATAATCTTGCTCGGTGCTTCTTTTTAAACAGCGTACATAGTAGAATACCAAGTAAATTTTATCCAGACAATTTTTTTACCTCCCCTGTCCCCTCTTCCAACCCCTCCAACCCTTTTCCAAAAAGCCAAGTAATGAAGGATTTTCACTAATGAATGAGAGGCATCCCTACCTCGGAATGCAAACACAATTATACTGTGCCTGGTACACTAGACGGCGAGATACCACTGCCTCCCGCCATTTTGGTATGAGTGCGCACACACACACACAGCCTAGCACTTCTATCAGAGTGGATAAACCGTTTTATGGACATCATAGCTTCATGGTTTGAACTGAAGCAAAGCCAGGTAGAAAGGGACACAGACTAGAGAGACGCGGTGTATATACATATATAGGCTAAATGCTAATAAAAAGTGAAATGCGACGGGGAGGTGGTCTGAGCTAACTAGGAATGTAATTAGATGAGGATTCTGTTTGTCGCCGACTCCCGGCCAGTATAAATACATTAACATTGAGTGGAGTGGTAGAGTTATGTAGGTAAAGCACTGGAAAGGGGCTTTTTAAGAAGAAAAATAATAAAAAAGTAAATTATCCGAAGCGTTTAGACTATGTAGTGAGCTGGTTCATTAAAATATAAATATGAATGTTGTAATAGCTTGGACTACAGACTTCATTGCAACGGTCCGATGCCGAAGGCTTAATGAAGCGTTGCTCATCTTCAGTATCCAGCATCAGACACGGAGTACGTGTAGCAGGGCTTGAAACACAAAACTTCAACTTCGCTGTTGGAAAGGACTACTTGTTATATGAAGGTACATACCTTTTGGCAACTTACAAATCACACAGCCTCCGTAAATCATTTATAGAATTTCTAAACATGTTGCTTATTGTCATCTATCAAACTACATATTTTAAATGTACGGGTATTCAATTGTTATTTTTAACATTATCGTCAGCGTTAACTACAAATTGTAGGCCTATTGGTATTTCTATTTATTACGCTATGAGAGTGTGAATTGGATTAAATTGGCTACGGATTAGGCCCAACGATAAGTTCCTGTGAAAACGGAAATGAATGTCTTAACCAGCTGAGCGAATATCAATCAGTTTCTTAAGGACACTGTTCCATGAAGTCACATTGCTGATTTTTAATGTGAATATAATCTTCGATTTAGACAGATGGATGGAAAAGCAATCATAGCTTGACAGGTGAAAGTATGTAGCAATAATAATATAATTTAAAACCCTGAAGAATGAGTAATAGTTAAGACTGCGCTTTAAATGGAATATTCTGTTTTAAAATACTCATGTTTATATTATTTATAGAAAACCTACTTTATCAGCTTATATATTACTCCGCTATAAATAAATTAAAACTGGAAATAATTCGGGTCTCTTAAACATGGATTTTGGTTAGGAAATCGCTAACTATAGAAAAAAGTGGACAAAATCAAGTACGCCAACTTTTAGATTGCACAGATTCGATAAATCTCGAAAAGCTGTTTGAAAATAGTTTCTTAAGTTACGTGATCATTATTTGTAAGTCCGTTCTATTTTATATTCATAATGGGACATACGGAATAAAGCAGACGTCAGAATTTCTACGCACAACTGTGGAACTTCCTGTTTACGTAGTTTAACCCCTCAATTTGTCTAACTTAATGCGACAGAGGGACGAACTCGCCACGTGCTCGGGCGAGAAAGAGGACAAATGAAGCACGTGTACCGTGGTTTGTTATTAGTGAGCTTTTCACAAGTATAAAGATCACAGGGGTGACTATTGTTGAAACCCCTTCTCGAGTACCTACAATATGTGCACCTCGAGGGGTAGCCACAACTAATCCCTACCCTCTCACCCCCTGTCTGCCGCTTTCATTGTAACAACAAGTTGTTCAAAATATGTAACGTTGTGGAGGGGAGGCTCTTTCAGAAGCCGTGAAATGCGAAAGAGAATTTTTGGCATTGTTATGTAATCTTTTGACTGCATCAAGTAATAATGCCGTTAACCTTATGAAAGGTCTAGTGCAATTGACTTATTGATTTCAGGGATATAAGAGGTATGTTCAATGAGAATGAGCTGCATCTCGTTCATTTTCTATAAGCGTCTCTGTTACACATTCAATTATTTCCCTTGGAAACGTAAATAGTAACATGTGTAAATAAACACGGTAAAAAGTAACAATTATTTCGTCTCATTACCATTTAAAGATATGTAAAATTAAGAATACGACTGTCTTTTGGGATGGTACGTTGTGTAGTCTGGTAGACGTTTACCGGCGCTTCAGAGATGCTTATTGCTCCCATCATCAGGACGATGAATGATGAGAGACGCAGTAAGCAAATCTGAAACGTTGGTAAATTTCTACCTGATTACATAGCGCAACATACCAGAAAACAAACACCTTATACCGGCCGCCGTGAGAACTTGAAATTTCACCATCAATATGAAATGACTTCTCTCTTCCAGTCAGTAGGTCCTGTGCAATATTCCAAATGATAATTAATTCTCAGAGTTTATGGTAATTGGTATGATTTTTATAAACGGGGCCGTTACACAGAGAAACAACACAGAAAAAAACGCAGACATCTAAGTCTCGAGCGGTACTTCATCTTGGAATAACACTGTTAAAAATATATTGTAATATTTCAATTAACACGTTTGAATATGGATTTCACCTACCAATTATATATCTGTAAAAAGCACAACTGTTAGACTGAATTTTCGTTTTGACATTCTCGACAAGAAACGTAACACTGGGACGGAAGTATCATCGGAGCTGAATGTCCATCGCCCAGTACCCATTCGATCGGCATTCTAAAACCACAGAACTTTTGTGTTAATAAAGGAAGTCGTCCACAGATTTGACGCAACCAAACTGAGTGCATGGCTGCCGACCTGTTGTTCCTAACGTAATGAGTGGCTCTAATGCAACTCCTAATTTCATTCGCAGGTGCAAATCACTACCCTCAATTAACTGCGGTCGACTAACTTAAGCTTAATTTAATGTAATTTCCCTTTACCAGCGCACCTACCATGCCAACCCTCTAAAGTCTAGTATCATCTCATCCATCCCTATCAACAGCCATTTCATCCTACCACACAGCTTACTACTTGTATGTCACACTGCAATGACATTGCATGGATGGAGGTCCATAAGCAAATTCCTCATGTACTTAGTTACATTACTTACCACAAGATGCCAACACACTCCCATAGCCTACTGGACTGTTACGGGGGTGGTGGAAGGGAGGGGTGGCTAATTAATTCAATTGCGATTTTAACAAAAGGCGTAATGAAGTTTCCCCTCTCTCGGTCACAGAATTGCGTTAAACTATAGATATATATACACTCTACCTCTCCACCCCCACCCTTGGTCCTACCGTCCCATGGCCCAAGGTCCCTCTTTCTCCCTGTTTCCTCGTCTGGAACCCTGTTTAATATTTGGGAGGAATTCCACGCGAGCAAAGCTAGTATGAGAGACGAAGACACCCGACAAGGCGAAATCTTCCCATCTGTCCGTGACCGAATAATTAGCAGCTCCATCGTAATATTTATAATGACATTATTAAACAGTAAAACATCGAATAAGGCTGGGTTTTGCGTTCAGCACGTTTACTGTTTACCTTTTGCGAGAGGTCATGAACGTTGGCACGAGGTCCTTGTAGTCCTGCTAGAACGAGATCGTACAGAATGATCGCGGAAACTATTACGGTAGGCATTCAAGTGACTTACTTGAACCGTGTGCTACGTATTTATAGGTTCAACTGAACGTTTAAGTCGCACCATAAAAAACAGATGACGAGAGAAACCGTGAAGCTTCTTGCTATATAATTTCCTCTATTCTCCTGTTACTTAACTTTACGTACATACAAATATACTTCATCTAACTTTTGTTCTGGTTTAAGAGCTGAGTGAACGTAGGATTTGAGGTTTCCACGGCGGTGAGTCTGAAGATGGTTGTCTTCTGGGTTGTTGCGCCGTGTAGTCTGGTAGAATTTTATCGACGTTTCAAAGGTCCCTGCTGCCTCCATCATCAGGGTGACGATCGGCCTAATGATGAAGGCAGCAACAACTCAGAAGACAGCCATCTTCAGACTGAACGTGTTTGCTGACTTTCAATTAGATTCAGAAACGAATTTTTACTTCTCCATGGATCAGAGTCGTTCTGGAGAAGCTGATATTCACTCATCTAGTATAAAAAAGATATCGAACCCGAGGGTTCATTACATTGTTCGCAAGGGTCCACAACATTTCCCTATCCAAAACCACATAATCTACTCCACACCATCTAGCCCTATATCCTTCAGGTTAATTTTAATATTATTTGTCCATCTGTACCTTGGTCTTCCTAGTGGTGTGTTTCCATCCACAATTTTGTACTTGTTTCTTATCCATCCACGCATTCTATATGCCCCGCCATCTCAACACCCCCACCCCTTGATTTAATCATCCTGACAATGTTTGGTGGAGAGAACAAATTACGAAGTTACGTACTTTCATTATGATATAAAATAGCAGTTATATATTTTTTAATCCGTATTTTGAAGGACTTCGTCTTGAAACTCAAGTGTTACCAGAAGTAAACAAAATAAAGAACACTGAAGACAGCCATCTTCATACTCGCCGCCGTGAGAACCTGAAATGCCACTTACAAACAACCGCCCAAATCCATTTGCAGACGAGGCTCCTGTGTGATGGCCTATTTTCACTTTGGTAACAAACTACAACAGAAAGCCTCGGAATGCACATTGATTTCTTTCGCCAAGTGGCAAGCGGTTACTAACGAAATCTTGATGGTGTGTACAACTAAGTTGATTACTGGCCGGCCTCTCATTATAGGTAATCAAATGTACCGACTGGAAGGGATGCAGGGCAGACAGACTGCTTCATTTGAATACGACACTAACTGAATTCCTGTCCCGCAACGAAGGGCAGACAGTAGGTGTCCGGGGGGAGTGGGGGGGGGAGGGTGAAGAAACAAGATATTCTAGGAGTAAATTAATCAGACGACTGCTGGCTGTTTATCAGTTGGCCTCTGTCCTTGACATGCACTTGGACCATTTCACTTTTACGACTTTAAAGTGTTGAAACTCGTACGTTAAATTTAGGTTTTTCGTTATTTAGACTTTTCTAACTCTTGGGAGTGGAAGGGGAGGGGCTGTTCCATTCATAAATTTCGAACCACATGCTTGTTTCGGGGTCTGCAGTGGCAGCGCGGTCTGGGGCGTGGGCCTTGTGCCGCTTGGTCGCTGGGACCGTGGGTTCGAATCCCACTCAAGCCATGGATGTTTGTCTGCGTCTTTCTGTGTTGTGCTGTCCTGTGTACAGGTAGAGGCCTTGCGACGGGCCGATCCCCCGTCCAAGGAGTCCTACCGAATGTCTACAGATCGAGCCAACGAAAAGTTGGGACCCGTAGTGCTTAGGCACTTGAAGAACGGGTCGTTCCCAGTATCCCAGTATGCTTGTTTCAAGAAAGCATATTATAAAGAATGGCCGAGAAATCACATAACCAAAATTCATTTCAGTACAAATCGATTGGGTGAATACACACACACTATACAAAAATCAATGCAAGTCACGTCTTGTTATAACCTGTTCTTGCCAGTCCGTCAGTCGTTTTTCAACAGCCGAAGTTCAAGGACGTCTTTTTCAGAAGTGTAACGAGTGTTCATTGTCGAATATTGGATCTGTTTCCGTGCTCTGGTAGAAAAATGGTGCGGTACCTACCAAATTGTGTCCGTGAGACAGAGAACAGTGATTAGAACTAGCTCTTTCTGAAGGACCTTACTAAATAAAAACCTCCCCACCTTCTCAACTTAGGGCTGAAACGGATCCAAGATCCGAAACTTTGTGTTCTATTCGGAATACACTAAGAAAATGTGCAAAGTTATAAGTTTAAATTAGAACGAAAAAAATTAAAGGCGAGATTTCGTGCTACAAGCCAAACGCAACAGAGAAATTAATTCTTAACAACGAAAAAATAAGTGGAATCAAGAAAACCGAAATTATGTTTATTTCAGAAATTTAATGAAGGAAACAGAATAGATCGACTCAAGAATAAAAAAGTGAAGTTTTCTACAGATCACTAACAGATCTGATTAAGTAATCTGTTGGAATTTTAGTTTGTTCACAGATAATCGATGGAGGTTGGTTTGTAAAAGGAAAAATGAGATTCTCAGCCTGCAGATCAGGAGAATAATTTACGTAGTTCGGAAAGTTTAAGTGAACCATTATAATTTCTATAGTCTTCGATATCATCTTCGTGGAAAGTCTGTTTTCTTAAGAACAAAAGTTTAAACTGTGTCAACAACATTCTTTCTGTATGATAGTATAAGCAGGCTTACGACCTCAACAGCGCTCAACTGAGTAAGATATGTTTCTGATAGTAGGTAGTCGACTAAAGGATTTCAAGAAAGTGCGTAGGTTGTTAAAAAAACTGAAACTTCCTGCTTTGACATATAGAAACTGTATTTTCATGTAAATACAAACTCAGGTTTCTGATAAATTAAATTTAAATCATTCAATGGAAATAATACGAAGCTAAAGGTTTTTACCACAATTGTGTTGTCAGAAATCAAATTTGATACAAATGACGTATGTGGTAAAAGCGCATCAAAGTTAACGCCACCCCTGGACGACTCAATAAAACAAGCTTTTAGTCAACGAATGTCACATTTATTTTAGAAAAATCTCCGTTGAATTAGGAGTTTATGCAATTATTTTTAACCGGTTTTATTACATTCATTTATATTATGAGGATAAATTTTTGAGGGAGCAACATTATTATAATAAATGTCGGAAAGGCTATTTTACATACGAATATGTACGCGTCGTTATTAATAATGCACTAAAGTATCAACGAAACAAATTCGACCCTGATTAAAAACTTATGTATCGACACACAGTCTGTATTATTTCTCGAATTTTAAAACTGGAGCAGACATAAAACATTATTGGCATTTTACTGTTATTTTCATTAATATTTTAAGATTAGGCCTACGTAAACTTTACTTCCATTTTATAAAACTTTCTTTCAAACATTCTGATTAAACAATTCAATAACTACATTTAATATTATATCGGTAGACACTGGTATTATTTTAAAGTAACCGTATAATATTTTGTATAAAACATCTAAGGGACCAAAAAATCTTCATTTATGTAGAGAGATTTTCAGGAAATAAACTTCGATGTTTTATAATACGATGGAGGAGATGGAACCATTATATTACAACCGCTTAGACAAAACAAATGCGAGAGAGCCAGTGTTAATGCATTATATGTGTACATAATGTTTCCTTGTCCAAGGAGGCCATGCCAAATATCTAAACAAGATCCAAGGTTTCAGAAATTAATTACGTACTGTATCATGCCACAGAGACTACTCTGTTAACACCTAAGAAGAATATGTCTGTAATTATTTTTATTTATTGACAGGTTTAATACCAGTCTTGGTTAAATAATATGCTAACACAGCAAAACAAAACGATAAGTTAAGTCTAACTAGTGGTGCAAGAACATGTCATTAATGACATCCAGAGAATTATTCAAGTATCATTTGAACGTGACTTACCAACTGAAGACACTGAGTATAACATTTCACATTCTACGACTTCCTTACTGCCTAAGCAACAGAAATACAAATAGCAGGGGTCCACAAATAAAGTGGTCTTAGCGCAATTTCAATTACTTGCGAGTTTCGTTGCCATTAAAATAAAAGTTGCAACGCGTAAAAAGATCGGAAAACAGAAAATATGCTCAAAAATCATTACTGAATAGACACATAAGCCGAAACCTGAATATGACGTAACAAAACGAGAAAATATCATAATTAATTTCAATACTAAGATAATATGCATTTTGTTCTTAAAAATCACGATTACTTTTCTGTATTTCATTGAGCGTAAATATTTTTGGTGGATGGGGATCACTGTTATTATAAGCTAAGATAGCTCAAAGTGATTGGTTACTGGGAAAACCGTGGTTAGGTTTCTAGCATGACAGGCTACTTTCCTTCACCACGACATTCAGAATGGTATTGAAAGCGGGGATTTTAAAAACGTTACTTCCAGTCTCTGAAATCGTACCTTGACGTACAGCTTTCTTCCTAATCCTCAAAAGAAATCCTTGGTAAACACACGTACACACACAAGGACACAACGCGACCCACTTACTTTGCTACGCGTTTCCATTTATTGGATAATTGACAAGCAGGCTACAGTTCGCTCCCCTTTCAAGATATTTGCATACTGGATGCACCCTTGAATGCCCCCTTACCTACTAAAGCACAAAGCAATAATTTGAATTAAACAATTCCTTATTACTGTGCATATAATGGGTGTCAATCGATACTTATAATCACGTGTAATATTTCGAAGATTATAAGGTAAAAGAGGTAAATTTACCGTTGCTCTTAATAAAGTACCACGAGCTGAAGTTGTACGGAGGAGTACAGACATAGCTTCATGTATTATTTAACCATGGCATTAGAGAGAGGTGAGTGTTCTGCTTAAGACCCCGGCAGGTTTAGACCAGGGGACAAAGACCATGATTCTTATTGGAGCCTGGCTGGGATCGAGAAATGCGGTAGCAAAGAAAGAACCCCTGGCGCTGTTCAAAATCGACCATCGGCCTTCCAACTAATGGCCACTGACTATTTCGACATATTATATTATACTGTAAGATATTACAAACATTTAATAAATACTCTATCAAATATCAAAGAATCGAACCTTGGTCGCGTAGTCATTATCCAGTTGGCTTATTGACGGAGCTATTCCAGTTCACAGATATTTTACCTATAGTTTTATTGATATTCTTGTAATTATTATTAAATGAACTGAATTATTGTTATCAAAATTATAATTCGCTCTGGTTGAAGAAATAATATGAAATATACATTCTCAAACTTCTGTACACATGAATGAATGGAAAAAAAGAACTTAAAGAATTTTCTGTCAACTACTGAGATTATATTTCGTACGCGGCTATAGGCCTTCAAACAATATTGGGGGGGGGGGGGGATGAAGCAATCGGATAAAATGTATCGCATTAAATATCTGTTACCATAAATCGCATAAATCTTAGGGGATTCTTTAAACTTTGTCTGCTACATAAAAACAAGACTAACTGCGGGATTCACGATAAAATATGACGTCTCTGGTTTCCAGTGATGATTTGTATGTTTTATGCTCCTTTCTGAATTACCGTCCCAATTTAAACTCCAAAATAAAGAAACGTGGAACAAAATTGAATCAGACTGTAGGGACATAATTACTATTATGGCTCACTTAATTAACTCGCGGAGCAGAGTTATTCTTGAGAAGCTAACAGTGCGCTCAACCGGGCAAGAACCTGAAGGTTCATTACCGCGTTCATACCAGCCGGATGAATCCAAACCACACCACCAAACACTATTTCCCTAAGATACATTTTAATATTATCCTCCCATCTTCGCCTAGGTCTTCCGAATGGTCTCTTCCCTTCAGGCTTCCCAACCAAAATTTCATACGTATTTACCTATTCACCGCCTATCTTATCCTCCTTGATTTTATGAACTTAATATTTGAATGCCCACTTATTTGAAGCAAACATTTTTCATTGCTCTGTGAACTACTTAGAAGACATGAAAATTAGTGTATGAAAATGACTTCATGCTACGTATGAACAGAGGATTGTCGTCTTCTGGGTTGCAATGCCTGTAGATGGTTACTAGCGCTTCGGAAGAACGTACTGCCTCAGTCTTAGGGAAAATATAGGCGATACGTTCATTCGAAACACTGGTTACCTCAGAAGACCATAATCCACATTGCGGTGAGTCCGAAGATGGCTGTCTTCTGGGTTGTTGCGCCGAGTAGTCTGGTAGAAGCTTACCAGCGTTTCAGACGTCCTTGCTGCATCCATCATCAGGGCGATGAGTGATGAGTTGGTAAACTTTTGCCAGACTATACGGCGTTACACCCAAGAAGGCAGCCATCTTCACTATGAGAATTGTTAACTCTGTTTTAAGAAGCGTAAGGTCTCAAAAGGCAAAGAAAAGAATCGGTGTGCAGCTTACCAGTGTGATCGGATAGGCTCCTGGTGACCCCGGAGGGTGGCGTGTGAGTTGGGGTGTGCTGATGGCTTCCGCCCCCGCCACCTGGCGTAGAGTGTTGCTGCTGTTGCGAATTATCAGGCGTTGCGGTGCCATGCTGGTGGCCGCCATTGGCGCCTGCTCCGCCGGGAGGCAACGCGTACAGAGCCGTAAAGTCCTCGGCCGAAGAACCGCTTGTAGTACTTCCTCCACACTTTCCACCTGACCCTCTCTTATCGACCACACTGAGTCTGTCCACCGTAACACTGTGGTGATTATGGTGGTGATGATGATGATGCGTATCATCAACAAGGCCCGCTACCCCAAGCAAGCCTCCGACAAGATTTGGACGTAGTTCTTCCATCAGCTTTGCGTTTCCTGTGGCAACGGACGATGAAGACTGAAGAGCCGATGCACAGGGATTTGCCGAAGCAGCCGCCGCGGCGAAGTTAAGTTGCCGAGAGAAAATGGCTGGGAAAATGTTGAACTGTTGATGGTGGTGGTGTGAATGGTGATGTGGTGACGCGTGGTGATCCGTGCTAGCCGTGCTGCTGCCGCCTCCGGAACCGTTATTACCACCACCTCCGGAACTACCCCCGGCTCCGCCAAGGGACGAGCTATCGCTCGCCGCCAGGCTTGATGTTCCTCCCCCGCCGCCACTACCACCACCTCCACCGCCTCCCAAACAACCGGACACCTTGAAATCCAACGTAAAGCCGGATAATTCCACGTCTTAAATTTCTTTTCGAAGTTTAGAAGAAGAGAAAGCCCTTTCGCCGACAGATTACGTCGATTTAATTTCCTGTCTTACTTGTAAATATCGATAATTAAATTTGATTCTCGGTAGCGATGTTTCGACAAGAATAAACAATTTATTGGTGAACAATTCTTCTAACTGTATTCGTAAACTACTGGATGCAGTTAACAGTAAAGAGCATTTGAAAGATGCTTTTCCCTCTTGGACCTATGCATGCGTTATTATTGCCAACAAGTTGGGCTAACGTTTATCCC
This sequence comes from Zootermopsis nevadensis, assembly GCF_977971745.1. Classification (NCBI taxonomy): domain Eukaryota; kingdom Metazoa; phylum Arthropoda; class Insecta; order Blattodea; family Termopsidae; genus Zootermopsis; species Zootermopsis nevadensis. The sequence goes on from NW_028259143.1 coordinate 6,203,670, forward strand.
ACTTAGCAAATTTAACTTGTCGTAAATGTTTCAACGATGAATATATTAATACTATAATAGTCTACGATATCTATCACTGTAACGAAATTGATAACGTTTAATTGATTACAAACATTTGTTGGAAGAATTCAAGTCCTGTAAGCTTTTGCGCTATACAAGTCAGTAAAGTCACAATTACACACAAATCAGTGCACTCAAACACCACATATGCAAATTCCTATATATTATAGTAAATGTGCATGTTTTTAACTTTGCATACACGTGGCTGGCTACTTATGTTGACCGGATATTCAGTAGTATAGTCACGTGGTCAATCAACGTTCCAAATATGAATTACAGCGTACAATGTTTATGAAATATTCTTAGCTGAATGTAATTTATATAATTACAAGATATTTATTTTACCTATATAAATAATAAATTGTAGTATCTTCAGTACGTGAGCTTGGTGGTAATGCGTTGTAAATTCAGGTTAAAATCACTGTTTCTTGTTTCTTGTATGACGCTGAAACGTCTACTGTTGCAAAAGAAGTTTGTTTTCACTGCAGCATGATCACTTCACTCGTGTTTATGTGATTGAAGCGCACTATTTTGTCACCGGCGTATTATTCAGTCGACGTATTGGTGCACGAAGAAGCCGTTCAGCGAGTAAGTAACCTGGAGACGTTCGTGGTGGGACGAAGCAACGACGGATACTGAAGTGTTAAAACTTCTTTACTAACTTCGCCTTTCAAGCTGATTTCGCGCGTCGTTTATAATGTCTGTGGATTAAGGTTACTTACACACAACATTCTGTACATATTTCTACGTTCCGTGGTAGATTACTGCAATTATCTTCCATCAGCAAAAATAATATATTCTTTCTTCTAATCGCAGACGGGGGGGAAATGTTATTTCTACAAAAAAGATTTTCAAATCCTTACTAACTTGTGCGAAAACACAATTAGGCAAGTTATTGTAATACCCTCTTTCCCCTTCGCCTGCAGCCTTCTCCTTCTAAATAACGTTATTTGTTAAGCTTCAATAAGTTTTTATCCCTTGCGTATTTAACTAGAATGAGTTATACTAGCAGAACTCTTTAGTATCAGATCTGCTGCAACTTGGGCTATGATGACAAGCCTCGGATAACTAAAAGTGACTAACGAAATTAGACTCAGATATAGAATAGGCAAAGGTTTTATAGGACACGAAGAGCTTTCTGTACTCGGAACTCGCAGACTCGAAAACGTACTACGAACATCCCTCTGTGGAAACGAGACGATAGGGAGTTTTTCAATTTCTCTTCTGCAATGCTGGACCAATGATATGGTTCACATTAGTATTCCGAAGCTACGGTAAAAAGCTCTTTTCTCATTGGTGGATCTTGTAATGGGATTCCATGGTAACGACCAGTAGAGGGGATGATAGGGTGGCTAGGTGACAGGAGGCTGGGAATCGTTGCTAAGGGATGCTGCAGGGAGAAACAGAGATGGGGAATCAAAATGGCGTCGTGCATGCGTGTGTTGCTGCTTCTCGCTGCAAAGGATGCTGGGATGATGCTTCATGACGAATCTTGGTTTCCATGGTTCTTCCTGAGTTGCTGGTTGCGTGGGTGAGAGGAGTTCTTATTCCTTTTCTGTTTTATTTCTTTTCGAACTGCAACTTCTGTTCTTTTTGTTTCTTGATTTGTTGGATGGCGGTAGAAAACACAGATCATGACAGAAGGGATTACTAGGTAGGGGGTGAGGAGGAGGTTACGGAAATCTTAACATCGCTAGGATGTATAAAAATTGCCTCAAGTTGAGTAATAAGTCTAAGCATACTGGGTGATAATATTTTATAAGGCTTGATACAATCCTGTATTGTCCGTTGTTGCAACACGGTTCAATAACTTAATATTTACATCTAAATAACGCATCAACTTTACAGCTATCAACGTGACTAAATTGTAAAGTGATCTTGTTGTTCTGAACTGGCTGTGAAAATCCACAACTATTTTCACAACCGAGTTTAAGAATACCTCAGCGGTAGTCTTAACAAGAGCAGAAAGGTATAACCATCATTCCGAAACTCAGTATTCGTATTTTAAAAGCGCGTGTTTTTATTGTCTCGACTACTTCGCAAATATAAAACCCTTGGCTGTAATTATTTTCCTTTGAAATTTCTTATTCACCACAGATATCGAAAAGAAACCTAATTAATTTATTTATGATATCTGTAGTTTATGCAGATTTGCGAACATCAGGTGTTGTAGACACAAATTATTTCTAGAAACTCATTTGAGCTGCATGTAAAACATCAAAACAAGTCGAATAAAAATTAAACTGGACCGACAAAATTAGCTAATCTCCATGCCATCCCCCCCCCCCCCACCCCCGAATCCTTTCATTTGTCTCAGATATTGAACATGGGAATGAGCATCTCAGGTTTTTCTATTCTTGAGAGATTTCGTACTGTACTACGCAAGTTAATAAACTAAAAAAAATGAACAGCTGTCATTGTCTCGGGTTGGAACGGGCTCTGAGATAGTACTTTAAAATAATTCACACATCCTTTCCCATTTAACATTCACAATCGACCTATCATTTAAAGCTACAAAACATATTCAGTTAAAGAATAATTGTTAAACAAGTTTAAGAATCATTAACAAATTCGTAGCAATCGAATATGAGATATTTCCCACCTGGTATATTCCTAATATATGACGCAGTTTACAATAATTTTCTTGTCTCACTGTTTTTCCATCTGTCCTCTCTTTCATATTCTTGTACCTTGGTTTGTACTGGCTTAGCTACGTTGTTTTAATCCAATTACCGACTTCGCAATTAGTGAGACTAGGGCTCAAAAGCAAGAGAGCAACAACATTCCTTTCTATCGTCGTAGACGGAGCTGTCGCCGCCTGACAGAGACAATCATAATTATTGCATAAAGTTGCCTTCTTCTTGTTCATCTTCATAGTGGTGGTTTTCTAATTTCCATTGTTACGTAAGGAATAATTTGGAAAGCGCTACAAAAGACAGCTTGCTATTTTATTCATATAGGAAACCAGAATAAGTACATTAACATCTTCTAGAGAGAAATACGTAATAAAGTGAGTAAGAAATACAGCCAAATTTCGTGAAACTACGTCAAAAAACCATATTTCGAACATGAAAAGGCCCTTGTAGCATCGGCCGAATGCGCTTGCACACGGGCGGCAGATATGCTTGGCGCGTGCCTGCTCACAGTTTATCTTATCTAAAACACTGAAGAAGTAGTTCTATTAGATTCGGACATGTAAGTCGTTCAGCAGCAACTTTCATCCGTAAGTCAAGACACTGGCCAACGTAAAATAATAATAATAGTAATAATACGATCTACGGAGTTTTGGTACAAACTATTATACGTAGTTCATCAGCACCACAAAATCTAAATTGAGAGGCATTCAGTGTTAAAAATCAAGTGCCTCTACCGTTGAATTTCTGCTACAAAACAGTCAAGGATATTTAGTTAATTTATATTATGTTTAAATGCAACAGTTCCTTAACTAAATGAACCAATGCTTTAATACCCAATAATTAAATTTTTTATCGTATGATTCTCAGAATAAACAGCAATTATTTTACTAAACAATGACAAATTAATGTTTGCAATGGAGAAGAATTATCTTTTCTCTTAAGGCAGCTGATACATATAGTTACCTCTGGGTTTTAAATGGCTAAAGATGGTCTTAGTTATTCTACTGTTATCAGTCTACTCGACTTGGGCATTTGACGCATTGTGACTAATAATACACAAATCGTAACAAAACTGTTATTATGAAAAAAATCCCAGTTTCATTAAAAAGTCTAATGGACATATATAAAACCCGCAGTTATTTCCTAAAAAACGATTAAAAGCTATGATAAATGTCCTGTTTGGTATTTCCCTTCTGTATGCATATATCTGTTATTAATTACCAAAATTTAAACAATATTAGGGAACCCTATATTCGCAAACAACCGCACTATCAATATCTCCCATACTTCATAGCAGTAACATACAAATCCAATATCCAAATCCTTTCGGTTGAACGCGTAATCCAATTTAATAACGAATGCAGTTATGTAAACGTGTTGGAATATTGTGTTTTCCACAGCAGCAACTCATGATGACGGTGGCGACGATCCAGGCCGCAGGACGAGAACAAGCACCGCGTCACGTAGTACGTAGGCTACATGAACTTCTATTGGGTAACCCGGAAAAAATACGTAACGTTTCGTCCTTTGAGGCGGTTAAAGTATGCGAAAAACGAAAATGTATCTTTTACTGAACAGAGAACTTATTTGTAACGTTACAAGAAGTAAATGCATATTTATACGAGAATGTAAGCTGGATAGCACGCTAAAAACGTTAGTGCCGGCACTAAAATTAGTCCCGGGTTCTATCCTTACCCGCGCCACTATTATATAAAATATAAAGGATCTGTCAGTTTAACATAAACAAATTACCTGAAGATGGGAGTAAAGTCAGCTCCCAAAATAGCGTGCATATGTCGTCTGCGGTCTGAGGCGTGGGCCTTGTGCCGCTTGGTCGCTGGGACGGTGGGTTCGAATCCCACTCAAGCCATGGATGTTTGTCCGCGTTTTTCTGTGTTGTGCTGTCCTGTGTACAGGTAAAGGCCTTGAGACGGGCCGATCCCTCGTCAAAGGAGTCCTACCAAAATGTCTATAGTTCAAGCTAACGAAAAGTTGAGACCCGCAGTGCTCACGCACTTGAAGAACGGGTCGTTCCCAGTGTCCAAGTAAGTATTATAATAAATTAAAAACTGTCACTAATCTTTAAAGGAACGTCAGAAGCATATAAATTGACAAGACACTTAAAAAAATAGTTATAAGTGATTAAATCGGAACTGATGCTTCAAGAAGAAATTACAGTTTTTGAAATGGAACAGCTGATCATTAGAGCACCCCTTCACGTTTTCAGCTAAACCTATCATTACTCGAACAGAAGAACGAAAAGCGCTAAACCATTCTCTCCCCAACACCAAAAGCCCATCTGTCATCTTTACAAATCCCTACATTTACTGCGACGCCGCGCTCAAACGATCCCAGCACCTGTTTAGTACAACAGCAAGTTAGCTTCAGCACTGCAAGAATAAAGGCAGACTGGCATCGAGGAGCAGCACACTGTCATCCGCGAATCTAGTTCAGTTTACATCATGTATTCAATGTCTACGTAATGTATTCAATACGCCCTGGAGCGCCATGCTCGGAAATTGTGACAAGTGCTGAACAACTCGCGTCACAGATGAGCGGCAGGGTTGGGCGAATGAAAGGCGTCACATTTCGCACCCCTCAGGGGTACGCCGGTGTCGGATAGGCCTTTGATCACAATATTAAATCCCCTACAGAATATGGAATATAAGTGATTCATGAAAATGGTTACAGCAACCAAGAAAAGGAATAATGGAACTATACATCGCGTTCGTTACTTATCTTCGAATATCCTCGGAATGGGGCTCTCATGTAAGAAAGCATCAGTGAAGGACGTCACCTACAAAAATATTCATTTACATAAAAACTGTGAATCACCCAGTCAATTATTCTGCGGTACAGAAAATTCGTTGAAAAAGTCGATTGTACACGCGGCTTGTGAATCATACCTTTTAATTTATTTTATTCTATTGTGATGCGTAGTTTAAGACACAACAAATTTTTCTCCATAACTACCTTAAAAATCTAAATGTCGTTCACATTTCGTTTTAATCTGTGTTTAGAATAACTTGTGCCTTTACGAAACATTACTTAAGACAAACGGATAAGTATTTTGCTATTACAAAGTCGAAAATATTTTTGACGTAAATACGTCTATAAGGAAGGGTCATTCGGCAAAAAAGTGTAACGAAAAAGGGAAACGAAAAAGTGTAAGATCCGATAACAATGGTTACCTACGAAACGTCATCTGTTTACTCAGCATTGTTGTTACCTAGGAAACGTTACATTACATAACAATACATTACTTTACATTACATTCATCTACCACAGACCCATCTTAAGCGTAACTAATTCAAGTTAAATAAGCAATGTCTTAATCAAACTTTACGCAATTGTAAAGCATGTATAAAGGAAATATTTAGAATAAAGCCAATATATAAACTTCCTTTCCGTATAGACGTATTTACGTCAAATTCTCCGGAACCGTGGTTCCACTGTCACTTTTTTAGAAGACTTCGAAAGTTATTGGCTTATTTGCCGAAAATTCAAATACTCAAAATGGAAATTATGTATACAAGAACAAAATATACTCCTACCTATCCAAAAACAATTTAGAAAGATACAATAAATCAAAATAAAATAATATAGGTCCAACTTAAGAAACTAACAGTTGCTTTGAAACTCTAAAAATGCAACTAACAGAAAACAAAAGAAATTGCTACATTAAAAAAAATATTATAATTTAAATTTTATACCATTGCTCTTTCCTCATTATAGTTTAGCCATAACACGTAACAAGCACATATGTTTAAGGCACTTTAATTTTATTCAATATTGTAAAGACCTCTTCCTAAAGATTTTTTTATTTTTTTAAACCCTAACTACAAATATTGTATGTGTTTAAACAAATTGGATTGAAATTTATGGAACTGAACTAACACTTACTTTCTTCAGCGAATAGATATTAGCGATATCCTATTAAAATGCCGGCTGAGGTCATAAGGCTCAAGGGGGGAAAATATTATGAAGTGATATGCGACCATACTTTAAGATTTTGATATAGGTACCCCGTAAGAATAATTTAAATTTTATTTTAGCATTTTTACCTACTATAACGATACGATTTATCACCCCTGAATATACACATGTAGGTTCATCATTCTCTCTTTCTCTTTTGCTCTCTGTATCCCTCGTTCTGTTCTCCCTCACTTCATTACCATATTCATATCGGCATTCTGTCTGCATCATTATCAACATCCCTGTTTCCTCCCGCCCCCAGCCTCTCAGCCACTCCACCATCTGCATGTATCTGTTGTATGCTGGACGCTTCAATGCAATGCTACTGTAACCAGGCAACGGATTTCTACGGCTGGCAGATTCCTTGGTTCATTACTGCCGGAAATGGTATCGTTAGCACCAACCAGCAGTTTTTAGAGTGGGTAGGTAAAAGTTAGTGGCTGTGGTTTCGACAGTTCAGCCAACCGCAACTAGATAAAATTCTGACGTCATAGGGCTTATTTGCGATCATGTGTTCCAGAAAACAACGAGAAGGGTATACTGAAAATCTGCGATGACCTTCTCAGGAAGCAGTAACATTTATTCAAAACGATCTGTTTTAAAATTTCAGGTTCTGATAGGCATTCTTTAAAACGGCGATTAATTTCCGTTCTTCAATAAATTCTCCGGTTTTTTCTGATCAAATACGAAAGCAAATGATAACTTAATCCGAAGCTTCGTAAAGTTATAAAATACATCATATAATAATTCATTACAAACTAAAATATCTCGTATTTATTGAATGAATTTCTCTAAAGACAAGCGAAATAAATGCAATGCGAGATGTAGGCTGCAATGTTGATTTATCCAGCGATCACATAAGAGTAGAAAAGTGTAAATATATACAGGCTGTATTTTCTATATACACACCACAATGTTCTTGAAATTAATTAACTCCCATCATAAATCTGGTATTACAGACATAAACATATTTTGCCATGCAAATGACATCTTTTCTCATCTACTGTTAAACCGAAAGTCAACTCATAGGCCCTACAAACAGGAAACATTCTCTTAAAACCAACAAAATCTATCAATGGAGTTAGTGATACAGCTAAATTCAGATTTTAACGATGGAAAACATTGTTGCAAAGATATTCACACTGCACAGACTAATGTAACAAATTATTTTTGCTTGTGTTTGGTTAAATATTCACATGTCAAAAATTTCGATTCCTAATTATGTCTGTACTTTATGCCAGTCTTATATGGCGACCCTCCTTTTTAAGATAGACAAAGCTAAAGCCAGCTTCAATAAGAGTTTATATTTTACCGATACAAACCATAACTAAATATTCTCAACAACTTTTGTTATAGAGACTGCGAATAACAAATTTAATCGAAACCAGTTCAGTATTTTCTCAGTTGAAACAGGGAAAGACTTCTCCATCTTTACCAACGCCAACTCCAATTTCAGTGACCATCCGACCATAATTAAAACGGGTGCACATTCTCGAAGACTACACACAAGTTTTGTCTCGTTGCGCAGCAGAGGTCCTGAAATGGTAGCCCCCCCGCATCGCATCTCTGAGGACCGGTAAGTACCACTCAAGAGTCCTCAGCTTCATTCATCAATGCAACGACAGTGAATACGTAGACACTCCCATCCCCCTTGATACGCTCTTCCGGCAATTCGGAAAACGTTTGTTTCTATACCCTGTTTACCAAAGAGCAGATCATTGGATAGTAAAGTCAACGTGCGAAGCCATTCCTGTTTGGTCAGCAAATTTCGATGCACAAAAATCAACGTATATGTTCTAAGTGAGGTCACGTTTCCGAAACCACTGAAAAAAATTTCGACGAAATCAGATATTACATATAAATACTAACAAGTGTCTAAAAAATTGAATTCGTATATTTTACCTGACCAACATAACCACTACTTCATGTGACACGAAAACAGAATTTTATCGACTTTCTGAAAAAAACTATATATCGTGAAAATAATTTATATGGCCGATCACATAAGCTACAATACAAATCTGATTACGATAAACACCTGGCAGTTGAAATATTTTTGATACACCGGATACTTTACGAAATTAAATGAAAAGTAATTTGATTTTACATCAGTAGTTTCAATACAGCAAATAATCATCAAGGACATCAAGTAGGTCTGTGTAAAGTCGCAAAGACGTCATTTGGGAAACATGTGCACTCTAGTAATCCCGTTAGCTCTTATCGACTTCTTAACCGACTGTGGAGTGAAATCCACATGCAATCCGAGTCACAAGGAGCAAAAATAAATTAGACTATTCATATGTGGGCCTTTAAGTTCAGTCAACTAGGTGCCTGGCTGGATGATCACAGTTCGATTCCTGACAAGGTCAACGATATTCGTTTTAGCACTACTTTGGTGTCTATACAGGCTCTGCGCAATGGGTGTCGGAGGCAAGTAACATCTGACCCTATGGAACAAAGACCTTCTTGGAAAACTACTCGCTCGGATGATTAATAAATACAACTAAAACCAAGCTTTATCTCCGAGTGATTGGTACACTTGCTTAGTATTCGTGAGTCTCCCCAAGAAAATTCAGTGATAGTGCATAAAATTTCTTCCACAAGCTTTCCAATTCATCATTCATCAATCGCTCAATCATTCGACGCTATTAGTCTATGGTACTAAAAGAATTATTAAATAAACCACAAACAAGTAAACAGAGCTAATATAACACTTATTAGTATAATAATACAATGATGTATTTTAACTTGTTTTGCATATTCACAACGTTATTTCACACGGGATACAGCATTTTTAAAATTGGGGTCTATTATTTTTTATTATAATAAACCTAAGTCATGAAGTGTTATGTCCCATTTTTCAATGTCGGGTGGAAACGCCTACGCGAGCTACATAAAGGTCTCCAATAGAATAATGTCGATTACTTTTTATTAATCTGAATGATTTTCGCGCCGTCCTGTTCCCAGTGCTGATCCACACAAATGTTTTGTGTGTTACACAATGAGGCGATCATGTCTCCCTATAATTTGCTGTCTCAATATTTTGACATGTGAGTCGCGTGACTTCTGAAACAACCCAATCATGGCAAGCCACGTGTGGTGTACTACATAGCTGCCACGTGTCGTGGTACGCCTATCCAGTATTCGTAGGCTAGGAAACTAATTAATTATCCATATAGGCCAAGTCGACTGTTTGACTTGCTCACGTGTCTCCACTTTAGAAGGCGTCAATAAACACGTGTTTCGAATTTATTGCTAAAAGAATTAATAACCGTGTTTTTTATAGTAGGGCAAAAAGTTGCAGCCATGATAAACAATTCTAAAGTAAAAAGAAAATGTTCTTTCTAATTTATTATAAATTTTAAATAAAAATGTAATTAAATATGTCAAAAAAGTCATGATTGATTAAAATTATTCAGAGCAGAAAGAACTGGATGAACTAAATGCGCGCGTCACTTCATTATAAAATGCGCCTAAAATGTATATTACACGCTCATTCACATCTTTTTTGTCACATCATCTCGGTCCAATAAGCTAATAATTGGAACTTAAGAATCAGGCACTTACATATTCACTAAACCATACAAACCCCCTACATTCTTCCCCTCCATACATCAAATGATCTGTAAGTCTTACACCACCTCACACATGGAACTAATCCCAATCTCCCGCCTGTCCGGTCTCCACTTCAGACATCGCCCCTACACCAGTGAGCCTGGTGCGGAACAAAAGTGCTCTGTAACTGTATTAACACACATGAATACTCCAGTACTAAGCGTGTACGCGGCCACAAGACTATTCACAGAACGAGCAGTCCCCTGAACCCGTTTTTCCTAACAGGGAGATGAGCCTCGTCCGATTTCAGCTTTCGTAGAATTTGGAATTAAACATCCTGCCTTGTATGTGCCTGGTATCGTAATTAGGCTCAGCATTTCAGATTCAAAATGACAACGATCGTAAAAAATCAGAAGGGAGTTGTGCGTTCAAACATTGCAGACGTGAGAGTCAGACGTCTTGTGTATCATCGACTCCTGTTTCCCTTGAGATTAAACGACCAATGCATCTCTTACATCCCAATTCATGCTACATGTCTCGTTCATCTTCCTTTCGTGATTTAATCACCTTAGTAACAGCCTATTAGGTGAATACAACAACATTACTATTTCTCGTTGCAACGAACTTGCCCCTGCAGAAACTCCTGACCTCTCAAGTTCCAGATCTCATGTTTATTTTTTCTTATTTCATGTTGCGAACATAGATGCATTCTATATGTGTGGAGATGTGTTTTGAGAAGATTAATAAAACCTCATTTCAATCTGAATACTGCCTATGGAAAGGCTTTGAAAACTTATTATACATTTCAGTGTGTTCACACAAAGGATGTTAGAATCAACATCGAATCAAACTTTCCTCAATATGTCAGTAACATCACAATGCTCTGTGATATTCTTCTTAAATCTGAGCTGTAAGAATGACAGAGGAGACGCAAAGTAATAATGGGTATGAACATCCAAGAGGTTGGTAGCACTGTGCAGGCTGCAACAGTATAAAATTGGAGGCATGCTGTTAAGAGGGGCTTGAGAGACCAACAGCACATTCGTAACAACCACAGGGGGTTACAGTGGACGGCAGTCTGTAGGCCTACCTCACCATGTCACCAATTAGTTCATCCCTTTACTACCCACCTGTCACAACGCTCTGTACACCCCCACAGCGTTCTGAACCAGACAACATGTAACATAAAGATATTGCTGTCCAGACTTGCATCCAGATCGAGATTCGAACCCGTGACACCAAAGATACGATTAGAAATCAATGACCAAAACGTTGGGAAATTATATGTTATTGTAAAACATGTCTTCTGACATGATAAAAAATGCTTCGGAGTATTTTCTGTCATATAATGTCTGGCATTCGATTTTCGGTCATTCCAAAATTCTGCAGAACAGAATTGTCCTCTTACAGACTAGCAATAATAATACAACACATGACTTTAAATGTTGGCGTTTACGCTACAGGTATTCAATACCTGAAATTGCTGTAAAGTATAAAATAAAATCACAGAGTTGTGAAATGAGAAACTTTATTACATGCAGCAGAGAATCGTAATGCAAATTGCAGCGGTAGTGTCAAAGGGTCTGGAGTTAAAGAGGCCATGTTCCGACCTGCCTACGCTTCGTTTTACTCCAGAATCAACATACTTTTCCACAGCAGCAATTCAAATTCGAGTGGTGTGTACAAACTATGAGCATAATGAAAATATGTCAGTCCACATGTTTTATCTCTGAAATAAATAAAGGAAAAATTAAAAAATAACAAATTATAAAATAATTTAAAACAGCTGTCTTCTGGGATGTTGCACCGTGTAGTCTAGTAGTTCAACTAAAATATGAAGCTCTCCCCCTTGCCCAAGCGCCAAGCCATGAAGACGTAAAGAGGCATTGAATTAATTCCCCAGTCATTCTGGACTTCGATTTGAAGGGAGTGGGCGTGTCTGTACCTACAGAGAAAATCCGTTCGGACCCAAATAGATGGGCTCCACAACTGGTCTGAACCTGTCAATACTGAGAATCGAAGTCGAAACACATTGCCCGTGGCTAGTCACTTTACTCGTTGAACTATAACCTTGACAAACTTCGTTTGTATACCTTTACCTAAAATTTGAATGCCCACAAAATGGCATATGCAAACATCAGAAAGTAGCAACTGTAAGAAGAGAAGTCAGGCAGAAGAATTTTATAAGCTGAAGCTGGTCCTATAAGCAAATGTTACAGGAACAAATCTAATGAGTTCGTTGTGCTACGCTGTAAATAGATGAGCATCGCGGGACAAGTACGCTGTTGGTTACAGAAACTGCGACACAGAATTACAGGAAATGTCCCTCCACAGGAAAATGGATGGGGCTCATCTGTTCGAGACTTATAAATGATGTTTTTCACGGAAAATCATTACCATTTTCACAAGACAACGTCACCGAACGTCACCTTCAGCCATATTCAAATCGCCACACTTTATTTTTTGAATTCAATTTTAATATTATCTTCCGTCCAAGTCTAGATGTCCCAGGTGGTCTCTTCCCGCCATATTTTAGGCTAAAATTTTGTACCAAACAAATTTCGCAGATAAAATTAAATTATTTAATCACTAATTTTGAACACATATGACTAAGTATTTTAAAGCAATTTTTTAGCTTTCTGTCTAAAACACTACTGAATACAACAGAATAGGTTATTTTGTAGCATCTGTTTAAAATCTGACGTTTTTCGTTATTTGTTGTCATTTAACATCATCTGTACGCCTACTTACTAATATTTGATTCGTATTGTAAGATTTGTATTGTTGTTAGTGCTTGCCTGTTATTGGCCTTTTTGGCTGTTGTTAAGCACTTTAATAAATGAATTGAATTGAATTATCCCATCTCTTCACCACTTTATGGGGTATGTACTCCCATGTACCCGAGTCAGACCTTGTCCTTAAGGTACATAGGGCAGCAGCTATTTCCGGGATCCATATTGTTTTTAGCAAGTGCTACATGTATTATATAATTTTATTTTATGACAGCGTCTTCCGAATGATGTATGAAGTTCCCAAAATGGCGGTCTTCTACAGTTCCCTGATGTCGTGTTCGCCCGGAATGTTGGCCAAATATTTTCTGAGCGACCTGGAGACAGTTCCTGTTGCTCCTATAACTATTGGGATTACTTTTGCTTGAACTTTCCACATTCTCTGTATTTCTATGAGAAGGTCCTTGTATTTAAAGATCTTATCTGCTTCCTTCTTAATCACATTCCTTTATTATTATTATTATTATTATTAACTACTATTAAGTCTAAAAAACAGTGTCACATGAAGCAAATAATGTACAATAATACACAGGAACTGTCGGCAGACATTCCTGTGGCATTTATCCTGGTCCCTAATGTACCTTCAGAAGCACATGCGTCTGTCCAACAACCTGTCCGATCGACTGGTCCCACTTCATCCACCAGCAACCCTCTCGCCCCGATAGCAACAGCAGTGCCCTCATTTAGCAGAACGGCTTGTAGTCAATCAACTGTTTGCTACTTCCGCATAAGGGGGTAAAAAGCTTTTTTACATAGTATGTGTATGTGTTCACTTTTTGGAGCTCTCAAAGTTGAAAATTCCATCGTGGTTTGTTGGAGGGGAAACGAATTTCTGACGTAATGTGAAGTAAGCTCGAGACGGAGCTACAACATGCGAATTTCCTAATAGAAGGAGAGAACGTGATGTTGTTTACCAGAAATCCATCAATTTTGTAGGGCGATAGAATATGTAGAGGAGGAAAAGAGACTTTACATCATTTTGTCGATTCTAAAAACACTCAGGAGCGAGTTGGAAGCCTCTCGACGGTATTTCAGAAACCGACACACGGGTTTTTAAACAGTGGTTTGCGGTCAGAAATAACTGCGAGTCTTGAATATAATACGCAAAACCACAAATAGCCTACATCTGCAGGACTTGACTTTATTTGATAAAAACCTTCTCGAGTGAAAAACTGCGTCAATTTCGATATTAAGTCCAATGTTGCGGGGATCTTCTCTGACTCCGACATCAGAGATATTTTTATATATATATATATATATATATACATATATATATACATATATATATATATATATATATATAGAGAGAGAGAGAGAGAGAGAGAGAGAGAGGTTTTGGATTGTACATGTCGTTACAGCGACTACTTAATACTCCACACATATTCAAGATAATCCGGTTCAAATTTCAGCCAGGTCATCGGCTATCGCCACTCAGGTTCTTCGTAGTCTTCTTCAGTACTTCCATATTGATATCAGAAATGTACCTCTGCGTTGAAAATCCCATCGCTCCAAGTTGAAATTCGCTTACAATAAAATTCATAAGCTTAATGAAATTATAGTTTAACAATATATTTTAGAGTGATTTCATTATAATCACAAGATTATGTTTTTATGGTTTATATATATGTTCATCTTTCTTTGATCCTCACCCACACGAAACAATCCAGACTTGCCAAAACGGAGTTTAATAAAATGTAATATTCTCATCCCTTGCTAAATTTTATTCTTCAGTATGGTACAGTATGGATAGTCGCTTTATATGTAGGCAAAAAATCACTTTTACATACATCTCTCTAAATATTCACGAGATGAATTCCAATTTGAAACATAAATTCTGATATTAATGAAGCACACATACATATATGGGAGGATAACGGTAAAGTGGATGTTAGGGAAATACGGAGTGTGCTTGTGGACTGGGGTCAGATGCTTTGGAACGGTGGCCAGTGGCGGGTATTTGAGAACACGGTAAAGAACATTCGAATTCCATAAAAGGCAGGGAAGATTTTGACAAATTGAGTAACTGCCAGCTTCAAAACTATTAATAAGTTTCATAGCATTAGCTATTTAAAGTATAATGTTCCTGAAGATTTCTGTCTTCTGGGTTCTTGCGCTGTGTAGGGGGCAGTATGACCTCTGAAACACAGCGCAACAACCCAGAAGACAGAAATCTTCATACTCATCGCCCTGATGACGGAGGCATTATGACCTCTGAAACGTTGGTTAACATCGACCAGACTACACAGCGCAACAACCCAGAAGACAGAAATCTTCATACTCATCGCCCTGATGACGGAGGCAGTATGACCTCTGAAACGTTGGTTAACATCGACCAGACTACACAGCGCAACAACCCAGAAGACAGAAATCTTCATATTAAGATTCGCCCTGATGACGGAGGCAGTATGACCTCTGAAACGTTGGTAAACATCGACCAGACTACACAGCGCAACAACCCAGAAGACAGAAATCTTCATACTCATCGCCCTGATGACGGAGGCAGTATGACCTCTGAAACGTTGGTTAACATCGACCAGACTACACAGCGCAACAACCCAGAAGACAGAAATCTTCATACTAAGATTCGCCCTGATGACGGAGGCAGTATGACCTCTGAAACGTTGGTAAACATCGACCAGACTACACAGCGCAACAACCCAGAAGACAGAAATCTTCATACTCATCGCCCTGATGACGGAGGCAGTATGACCTCTGAAACGTTGGTTAACATCGACCAGACTACACAGCGCAACAACCCAGAAGGCAGAAATCTTCATACTCACCGCTGTGAAAACCTCAAATCTTATATAATGTTCCTGTCCAATAACGAACATTTAAGGTATTCATATTCGTTTAATAATTAACAAACACTTTAGAACAGTCTCTATAAAAGGGAAGTGAAATATTGACACCAAGTCGTTTCTCGTTAACATATTCTTAAATCAAAACTATGAGTTATCGCATTGTGTTAGATAATCAAGTTATGTCGTGTAACAAAATATTTGAATCGAGGTGTATGGAATGGTAAGCAAAAATTTTTCTAACTTGTATACAGAAATAAATAAGTACCGGCATCTTCTATCATCCCTTGAGGAATGAGGAGGGAAATCTATTTTCCAAATGACCAACCAGAATTTAGCAGAGCAGTGCTGACTGTATAGAAGATGCAGGAACTCTGAGGAAGATCTTGAGGACTTTCTCGTCGAGTAGCTGAAAGTAGTGTGAGGATGGTGGTACAGGCGAGATGGGGTGTAGATGGTAGGGGGCGGAACCAGAATCGGAGGAAGGGGTGAGGGTGGGATCCAACTTAGACCATCCTCTACAACGTTCTGGAATCTCTAGGGGATCCTCCACGCGGCACATCATGCTGGAAAGAGGAATAGATGGAAGAGGGTGTAGTGGGAGGACTGGGATGAGGAGGCTGGGAAATAAAAAGGAAGTAAAATGATGGCGGGTAGACGAGGAAGTAACGAAGAAGATAAAAAAAGAAAGAAAAAGCTCCGGGGCAAGCGAAGTGGGCGAGAGATGACGAGAAGGGTATGGAAAGAGCATGATGGAATTAGATAAACAGGACGTTTCGGAAATTTGTGTACCCAAGAAAACTCGTCGTGAAGTGTCTGAAACGTGATTTATTCTGCGGATATTAAAGAAATATGAATTTATGTATTATTTGTAAACTGACTAAATGTGGCTGGCAGTTCTTGAGAAAAGCAACTGATCCTATTTCAGTTATGGTTTTCAGAAGCAGGATTCTCTAAATGCAATCTTAATAAACGTATTGTTTTATCTGATGCAGTGTACCTAGCACACTAATCAACTTATTTTAACCTTTGGGCCCGAAGATCGTCTAAATTAATATTTAAAAACTCAGTTCCTCAAGCAAATGAAACACGGCACTTTTCAATTAAAAAGATCAACTGATTAAAGCTGTTCAGGGAAACAATCTAAATAATCACTTCTCGCTCTGACAATCATCTGTAGACAGAACTCATAACTAGATACTATTGAAATAGGACGTATATATAGTAACTACTGGGTTTTAAAGGAATATAGTGACGCTGAAATTATCGTAATTTTCACCGTTTTTGGTTTCTTTGTCTTCGCCTTTTTAACCTTTCTCACTCGCGAGCCTCCCTTTGCCCCCGCTTTACAAACCACCGTCTTCACAATGTTGTTGCCATGATGGCTTCAATCGTTCAACTTCCTTAATCTTTCCAGCTTTCTTTTATACACAGTCAACTGTCAATCACTGAAAATAAATACATTGAACAATTTATATATTATGACTACCTTACCGCAATATTTTTAGAGCGTTGACTTTTTTCATCTCTGATCTGCTCCGAGACAACAGAAGGCTGTTAAATCAACAACCAGCTAATCAATCAATTGCTTTGCATCATCTCTGAATTGCCTGATCCCCTTCACAAAGGCTTCAGCTGTGGTGTCCTCTGGAAACAACGCAGCGCGGAATGGAAGAGAGAGACGACATGACGCTGTTCTGTAGCCCTAATGATGCGGCATCCACGAGCTTTGTACAAAGAGAAGCGACAATATGTGTGAGGGCCACAAGCAGACAGTTCTAACTCCATGCAGCACACAGCCTGTGACGAATACTGTGACTATTTTATTGCAGACGAGCGGTCAAAACTCCTGCTTCATACTCGGAAGGCCCCTGGTTTGGTTCCTGGCCCAGAAGCCGTCTCCTCCCCACAGAGAGTTTTAGGCGCGCTTGTAACGAAAAACTGTAAAAACACATCTATTCACTTCGCCATGTCAGCATTCAACAACTCAAGAATCACTTAACGGATTGTCATGCAATTTTACGAGGGTCGCTCATTAAGTAATG
The DNA here is from genome assembly GCF_977971745.1 of Zootermopsis nevadensis. Lineage (NCBI taxonomy): Eukaryota > Metazoa > Arthropoda > Insecta > Blattodea > Termopsidae > Zootermopsis > Zootermopsis nevadensis. The sequence continues at coordinate 6,221,531 of NW_028259143.1, forward strand.
CCCCACATTTTTTTTCTCAGCCAATAATGAAGATAGAAAAGTGTACTTTTACATGCTTGAGATTTGATGTTTCCCGCGTTCGTGTACGGAGTTTCAAATGATTCCAACCGATAGCGGAGCTGTAGTGAACTGTTAAAATGGCGTCTGTGAACGACTCTCGTTACAAGCAACGAGCTGTAATTGAATTCCTTGTTGCTGAAAAAGAAACGGTGGTGAACATTCATAAACGTTTGTGTGCTGTGTATGGAAGCTGTGCAGTCGATAGGAGCACCGTTGGTCGCTGGGCTAAGAGAGTTAAAGCTTCAGGAAGTGAAGAAACCGAGCTCCGTGATCTGCCGCGCTCTGGGCGTCCTGCCACAGCCACCACTCCTGACATGTTGAACCGCGCGGATGCCATTATTCGTGAGGATCGGCGCATCACAACTCGACAATTGGCCCAACAGCTTTCAGTTAGCAATGGAAGTGTGATTGCAATTATCCAGGCTCTCGCATATTCGAAGGTGTGCGCAAGATGGGTTCCACGAAGTCTCACAGCAGACCACAGGATTCAAAGGAAAACGATTTCTTCTGAATTGTTGGAGCGTTTTGATGCTGAGGGAGAGGTCTTTCTGTCCCGGATCATTACAGGTGACGAAACCTGGATACACCACTTTGAGCCAGAGACAAAAAGGCAGTCAATGGAGTGGCATCATCCTCAATCACCGAGAAAGAAGAAATTCAAGACAACTCCCTCCGCCGGAAAAGTCATGATGACTGTCTTTTGGGACAGTGATGGGGTCATTCTTGTGGATGTGATGCCAAGAGGTGCGACCATCAATTCAGACGCGTACATCAGGACCCTGAAAACCCTCAAGAAGCGTTTTCGACGAGTTCGGCCTCACAAGCATCCAGCAGAAATTTTGCTCCTGCACGACAATGCACGCCCTCACACAAGTCTGAGAACCCGGGAAGAAATCACCAAATTGGGTTGGACGGTGCTACCCCATCCACCCTACAGTCCAGATCTGGCACCCTCCGACTTCCATCTCTTTGGGCCACTTAAAGATGCTATCCGCGGAACAAGATTTGAAGATGACGAGAGCGTGATTCAAGCAGTGAGGACATGGCTACGTGCACAGGACAAGAGCTGGTACCGGCAAGGCATGCATGCACTTGTTCCACGCTGGCGTAAAACCGTACAAGTTGATGGGGACTATGTGAAAAAATAGTATGTGTAAAGGAAACATTGATTTATATTGTCACTAAATTTGAGCCATCTTGAATAAATATGTTCTGAGGAAAAAAATGTGGGGCATTACTTAATGAGCGACCCTCGTAAATTGGGGAGTTTCACTAAAATGTATCGGCATGTTCCAATTTTGGTTAAAATATGACAAAAACAAATTATATCTCATGTGCTTAGGGAAGTCATAGGGTGGGGAACCTCCATCCTGGACATTCCACGTTGGGAATCCCAAACCGAGAAATTCCCAGCCAGTGCAACGATGTGGAGGAATCCTCTGTAATGACGAAATCACCCAGACAGATTGGCTCCAGGCACTCCCGTCCACGCACAATTCAACGACCCCAGAAAAGTCTGACGCCATTGGTACATAAAAATCAAAGATCGAATTTTGGCAAATGTGCCAGAATTCTCCCAGCCAAGAATGGGACAGCAACTTAAAACAGACCATGACAGCTTCCTCCCTCATCCTTTCCGTAATTCACAACCATCGCATGTATAGTTGGAAAAGCGTCGTTAAATAGCCCAGTAATCAGTAAATAGATCTAAGAAGATAGGCAGAAATTATCTCTGTGCTTGACACTAAAACACTGATTGGATAATTTTTTTAAGAAATAAAATGTGAACTCATGAAAACTACCTGAGCAACAGCGTTCCTCCAAGAGGACAGCATTCAAGTACAGAAACCTCTGAATACTGAAATAAGCGAGAGCTGTAACTTACAGCGCCGTACTGGTGCGACAACTTCTCCTACAAGACTACAAGACCAGTAGCCGAAGTCTGTAATTGCATGCGGTATTACTTCTTCGTTTATTCTTATGTTGAAGACAGAAGATCGCGGATTGAGTCAGCAGTGAACAAGAAAATCCCGAAATAACAACCAGGATAACAAGAAAACGTAGCAAATGCACCTTTGTAGATGAATTTAGTATTTCTCTAACGAACGACACAAAGACGGTCTCCGAAATTTTGGACTGTAACTCTAAACTTTGAGGCTGATCGTCTGGAAAGACTCAACTGCATTCGGACGTCCTGAAAGTTTCAAATCTTATCTACGTGTGTTTCGTTCACTTGAAAATGGCTGTCTTCTGGGTCATCTTCATATTCGCCGTGAGAACCTGAAGTCTCATTTAGATTCACGTTATCGGGTACGTACTTGTACTAAATATGGCTTGCAATCAGTGGTAGATATACACTGCACTGGCACAGTGGCAGAAAGCCATCATAATTATGATCATAATCATCACCGCCATGCACTGTGCATGGAGAAGGCTTTGTGGTGCGCCCACCCAGTCGCTCGCTCTTGTATCCATTGATGTGTGTGGAGTTGGGGCGTCCATAATTTAAACTGTACCGTTAATGTAACGGTACAACATGCAGCTCTGAGCGACAACTGCGCACTTCAGAGCAAGGGTGGATCAAAGTCGTCTCCTCTCTGAGTCATATACCGCATCCATCATGCCCGAGTTTCAGACGTGAAATCCCATTAAAGCCAGAAACATGTACAGAACATTGTGTTAAACGTGTTAGGATAACCCGATTTCAGAAATAAAAGCTCGGGAAGTCCAAATGTCTCTAGAATATAGATATAAAGCTTGGATATTTCTATCATTACCTGCTATCACACCTCTACAAGCCAGTGATACAACAAAATTTAAATATTAAAAATACGCGTTCATTTTTACTCGTAAAAAGCGCACTTCGTAATCATTTAAACTTCGTATTAAAGATATCAAATATAACTAAAACTCAATATGAAATTACGGGTAAATAAAATTCAGAAAATATTATTGGCATGTATTCAGTCCGGTAGCTGTTAACGTATGATATATTTTTAAAAGCACGTAATTTTATCAGATTTTTGTGTAATTGTGGCAAACGGTATTTTGTTCTGAGAGTAGAATAAATATTACAGGCAGATTTACTTGTAAAATGTTTACCTAATAAAAATTAAATAATCACCCAGCAAAAAAAAAGTTCCCGACACCTGTCTCTTAGCCTATATGAGACCTAAACTAAGTATTAATAGTTCTGCTCATACAAGTCAGATACACGTACAGAATTATAATATATCAGTATTATATGCAACGCGCATAGCACATTTCAAAAATCATTACCAGACAATAGAAATAGTATCCCACTGTGGAGTAATTCGAAACTTATTGCGTACCGTTCTAAATAAGATAACACGCAGCTGGCCTTTTATAGAATCCGGGAGTTTATCATTTCCGTATTCACAAGACCCCACCAACAAACCCTTTTCTGGGTCTTACGTGAAATACAGAGAAGACAAAACGTCCTTGAACTAAAAATAAACCATAAACGGCACACATATTTTATTTGTGTTATTAGATACAAAATAAATTAGTTTATCTGACTACCTAACAGGATAAGTCACACATTTTTGCAGTGCACTGTGATTTTTAATTACATATTTGATTTGTTCAAGGACTCTCCAATATTTTGTTGTTCACATTAAACTACAGGTCCACACTACCAGCCACATAAACTTCTGTCATCCTATCATCATCACTGTGGAGTAATGCAATCTGCCGCTGGTCACTACCAGTTAATATAAACTAATTCCAGTATTGCTAAGGTACAGCAGAGTTAGAGGAAGAGTGTTACAAGAAAATTCCGCCAGCACTAGAAAACAGCTGTGATACAAATCCCATTATCCCATAAAATATATCACAGTGTCTGTGACAATTTATGAAACAGATGTATGTCATATCAGACAAACTCGCAACAAAAGAATCCGGCTCCGTTCAATTAAATACTTTAAAATTATTTATAATTTTACAATTTTGCTATTTATTTATAATCCACAAATGTATTATTTTATATACGGTAGCAAGTTTCATTACTGTGCAACTTAGGACTGTTTTGCTTGCGTTCAGCACATGAATTCTGTGTTGCCTGAAGTGCTACGGGGTGGAGGGGGTCAGAGAATGTCCATCATGGACTATCCATACATTACAGATGTACCTACTCTGCGGGTTAACCTAACCTGCCTGGGGAAACCAAAGCTCATCTCTATCTTCTTGATCACGAACAAAGGAAAGCAGAAAACTTTACTAAATATGTTGATTGCTGGGGTGGTTAGCAAGATAAAACATCTAAGAGGGAAGTTAACATTAACAAAGCCAATACACGACTTTCAGAAAGTGCGCAATGGTCAATACAGAGTCGAAACGTATGGCCTGGTTCTGATAAAAGTCTTTAGTCAAGAAATTGAACAAAAAGCCGGTATGTTTATGCCCACTCCATGATTCAGATTATTTTCTTAAGAAGCTGATAGTATCCCATCTAGCCAAGAAATTCCCCATCTTTTACGGTACCCGAAAGTTCATTATCGTGCTCACAAGAACCCTCCACCCGTCTGTCCCTGAGTCAGATGAAAGCAGCCTACAATCTCTATTCGTACGGTACAGATGTAGTTGATATTAGAGCAGGCCTTTCTTATCACAACATCTACCCCGTCTGAATATACTTTACATACACAAACCCCTTTGTGTGAGATGTAATCGAGATTCAGTCTGCATAATTATCAAAGATATGCACAGCATCCTGCCTATTAAAAGCCCAAGCCTGAACCATTTTACTGTTTCACAAACAGATACTCAGCCTGGGCCCATCAGAGCACCCCTTTACGTTACCCGATCTCTTTGGTCGGTTTCTTTAAACACTGAATTATGTGATCATCTTTGATGTATTTATGTAAATGCATGAGCCACGAGTACTGCCCATTGCAAAACCCGTATCAGTTTCCAAACTTTTATCGTGCGCAAAGTTTTCCTCGTCAAGATCTGTTACGTGAAATTTAACAATAATTCAGCTTTTAAAAGCAAACTGCATAATAAATTCTCTATTAGTACGGAAATTTCACTTTAATACCGTATTCGGTACGAAAAACAACAGAACGTGATTAATAAAATGTAACAAACAATATTATAAACATTTAAAAGTGATGATAAAGAATATATACCTATTTAATAGTATAATAATGGGTTCAATATGTGGGTAACTGTAACGCGTACTCAGTTTATCTGTTGGAATAAAGCTAAAACCTACATTTTCTCCAGTTTTGTGAAAATATCAATCGAAGGAACAAAACGTAATTCGTGGCATCTATTAGTACTGAAATTAATTACAGTGAAATAACCATAAAAATAATTTATTTTATTCTAACATGTACCACTAAGCACTGATTTTATCATGTCTGCCTGTCAAAATGTGAGTTTGTATAACGGAGTTTGACAATTTTACGAATTCAAAGTAAGATGATGTATCGCCATGAATTATAAAAAAAATGTCCATCCATTGATGATGTACTCAGTAACACAAAACGTCCAGCAAATCCTTTGTTGAAAATATTTCGGACATGTACTGGGAATCGCTACCTTAGACTTAAAATAAATACAATAGTGTATCAGTGAGTTGTCTTCATGTGATCTTCATGTAAAAGTCTGAGCAACGCGAGGGGACAATTAAAGCAGATTAATGAATAGATCTGAAAGTTTGTGACGTTGGTGTGTTTTAAAACGACGAACTTTCTGTATTTTTGTTGAAAACACGACGTTACGGAGACTAATCTTTTTCCGTCCTCAGGTAGAAACCTACTCCGTTAGTCCCAATAGACAGAGCCAGCCCTGTGTCCAGATCGCTAGCGGCTGCAGAAACACGACGCACGTGTTGCTTACGTTCTGCGTTTATTGACCAATTTCGTCGTTACACAAGTAGCAGGTCGCTAATAAGCCCAGTCAGCAAAGTGGCTGGCAACGAACTGGGTTCATTCATCGCCAGGGACACAGACATTCCTCGCGTCATAGTGTGACGCCCACGAAGCCTCCTATCCGACCGGTACGGGGAGCCATTTCCTCGGGGATAAAACGACACGAGCGTGAAAATTACCATTCACCTTCATATCCTTCCAAGATTAATTATGCCATCACACATCACGACAAACGTTTGGTGATCTTACACCACTATTCCACTGGGTGGATCAGAATTCTGACACACCCTATACACCCGTTATCATGTAGATATATATGTATGACCGGGCCTTGTGTGGGTGTATATATTCTCTTAAATTATCGTAGTTTGTGTACGATCATTTCTGCTGCAGTCGAAACCGCCACGAATCGATACTGCAATATCAGATCAGTTATCTGCATCGCTTCAGGCTACGGATGCAGCGGAGCGCGGGAGGGAAGGAGGGGTACGTGCATAATCTCGTTATGTATTTAAATTATAAGCTGTGTAGTACATACCCTACCCTGGATAGATTAATTTGGCTTTGTGCCTTTGCCTACATGATGTGAGTTCATGTATGTACAGTACGCAACGGCATAAATACAGATGTGCCGCCCGGATGTAGATTACACTACAGGGGAACACTGCCTGGATATATTCTAGAAAAAAGTTTGAAAAATGTCGTAGTGGAAGAAGTCAAATGACTCGATTGATACTCAGGAAGGTGCTTATTATTATATCGGAAATAATTTCCAAAATTTTAGTCAGAAACCCTGAGAGGAAGAGATAATGCGGGATATCTAGGCGTACATGGGAGGATAAAAATATACTAAAATAGATCTCAGTTAAATAGAGTGTAAGGATGCACATAGTGGATTCAACTGGCTTACAACAGGATCCATTGGCAGTCTTTTTAGAACACGGTATTGAATTTTTGGGTTCCATAAAATAAAAAGAATTTATCGATTAGCTTAACTAATATTAGCTTTTCAAGAAACTTTCTTAGTCGATTGGTCAAAGGCGTGAGGTATAACGTGCCTATAATTGAAACAGAAAGAAAAGTTTTTTTTTTAATTCCAGAAAATATCTTCAGAATTCATCTGCTCTGTCTATTTGTTAATAACGAAAATTATTCCGGTAGCACGTAAAATATGACGTTCATCCTAGGAAGAACATGTTCAGAAACACTAGAAAGTTTAAGATTTTTCATTTCGCCTTCATATCAAAATATCCCCGCGCGTCTCGCGTTTTCTTTCCTGTTCGTTTGATGATGTGATGACTGTCAGAAGGGAGCACACTTTGCTGGGGATGCTGCCCTGGTTGTTAGAAACAACTCGGAGCAAACACGATGGCCAATGAGTTCAAGTAAGTTATTGAAAGAGGAAATGACGTCTGATTTGGTGTTGATTTCCTCTTCCTTGTCTTTCGCTATTTCTGGTATCCGTTATCTCCTTCTACCAGGCGGTAGCGAGTAGAAAGTTGATGTTTTGAGATAGACGAAGAATTCGCTAGGACAGGCAGAGGTTTGTTCAGGGCAAATCAACTTGTGTGCTGCTGAATTATTGCCCGTTCCCTCTTCTACTTCTTTTCTTTTCTTTTCCCGCACACGGCCCTAGATACAGAGTACGGGATGAGCTAACGAGCCTCTCAGTCTGTAACGTAGACGAACCTAATTATTTTTAAAGCTTGTTTCAATGATAATTCATCACCATGTTTATAGAATACTAAGAGGATACAATGGTATGGTCTATGTATTCAGGTCCAACGCCATCAAATCATTATTTCAGGCGTAAATTACAAAATCAAGATTATTCTCAAATTCAGGATGAGAATATCCACCATTTTGTGTTAAGAAGACGGATTATGAAATTACAATGTCCTAAAGCCCTTCCCGGTGCATTTGTACCAGAGTTAATATTGTCAAAATATTCTATACATACTGCAACATAAACATATGTTTCTATCTAAAGACTTTTTCGTACGATTTCGTAGTAGGTAACCTGTATGCTAAATACACAACAAATATATTTGCTTTCTCTGATCTGGTGCCAGTAACAGACGGATCTGAAATTCTGTGTCAAATATTTGTTGGTAAGCTGTGATGTTAAAATATGACGCGGAGAGAATCTTTGAAACTATGTATGACAACTTTCAGGTAGGCCTATAAGACGCCATCATCTGAAATTTTCTAAAAACTGCAAGTTACAAACTTACATGGCCTTAACTTTCAATGTACAGCATCTTTGGTGTCTAAGAGGACTCGTATGATTTAACTTATTTAATCATCACGTCAATAAGATACATAGGGAAGTGGAGGTATTTCTGTTTTGCTATTCAGAATTATTAAAGTAGTAGGTTTGCAGGCTCCGAAAAATTTCCCTAGAAAAAATTCATTATCTCTTCCCTTTCAGCTTTGCGTGCTTTTAAATTACGTAAAGTACATTCCATACGTTTTGTTATTTAAAGCCGGCTATAAATTATTATAGCACAATTTTGTATCGTGAAGTACATCGTAAAATATTAATTTAAAAGTGTATATACATTTTACACTTTCTATGCACGAATATCATACGGTCAATTATCAGCCTATTAAACACACTCTTCCAGAAACCCCTTTCTGCATACAACCCTCCCCCTTCCTGTATCTTCTTCAGTATCAATTTGAAAAGCTTTATGCTTTACTAAGAAGCAGTGCAATCTTTCCAGATTGACCTCCATGTATGAGAAACTAAGTGGCGTGATGGCGGCCATTTTTGTAAATGCATATTTAAAAGACTGTATTATATGAAGTGGCTGGAAGCTGTGTGAAATCTTAATGCTTGTAGCGAGGAGGAACAGAGTGAAAGAGAAGTGAAAGTCTGTGAGTTATAATTGAAAGAGATGATGTTTAATGAATTTTTAATGGAAGTGAAGGAAAAGGAGCGGAAAACAAGCACGGAAAGCATATACAGCATGTCCCAAAATATATACACTCAATTCTGACGTGTACACTCTTTGCATATATACATCTTTTTGGGACACCCTGTATACATGCAAGCAATTTTATTCTTATGTCACCCTTAAGTCCGCAGGGGACAGAGCTACAGCAGCTAGTAAAATGAAGAGGAGATGGGCATGCAGATTAAAGTATTTTTGCAAAAGAGTTAACAGAAAGAGTCAACCTCGTAGGAACATAAAAGTTGATCATTTCAGTGAAAGTTTGTCAGCATAGGCCTACTACAGTAAAACCCCTCTAGTTGGACACCCCTCTATATTGGACACTTTTAATTGGAACCGGCGAATATCCTATAATTTTACATGTCCACAACAGCCTATATCTTGGACACCCCTTTATCCTGGAACTTGAACACCCCTTTTGTTGTAAGTTGGACAGGTTCATGCACTTAGCTTCAATGCTTTTATGGGAAACGTTTACAGTTAGTATTTTGTTGTTTTGAATTTATGACTTATGAATGCCTTCTACCTGAGGATTACCTTATGATTGAAGGTGTGAGACTTTGAACACATCAATGGAATTATTTTGTTGAACCCTTCACTGGACTACAGTACGTATTACTGGTACAGTTTTAACTTTGTCAGTACTGTGCTTGCAACTGAGTTAAACAGTGTTAACAGAAATTGGAATGGTATGCTTTCGCTCATAACCAACAAGGAATGGTTGAAACTTTATTCGAATTGCGGCAAAAATTAGAAAGAGGATGGACAAATTCAAAGATAAAAGGAAAAAAGCAGTGTCTTGTGACGGACTTTTTTACAAGAAATAAGTGACATCATATGTAGAGATAATGCCGTAAGTACAATTAAAAAAATACATTCTGAACATTTAAAATTTCATTGAGGCTGGGGTGTAATGTGCAACCACGAGAGTGGGTTTCAAAAGATTATTATTATTGTAATTAATTCTTAATTCGAGCAAGCCTACAGTAGTTAGATTATGTAAGTAAATAGATTACATTGTCGGTAAACGTAAAGTATCAGTACCCTTCCCTTTGAGCTTATCCATGCAAGTTTAATTTACTGAAAACAAAATTTGTAAAAATTTAATTTACTCTTTTGATTTTTCTTATCAATAATTTCCTTTTTGTGAAGGGCTCCATAATACTCTGCAATTACCACATTGTTATTACGCCACAATTTGAAATTATGATTTTCCCCTTTCCCTCTATCCTGGACACCTCTGTAAGTTGGACACATTATTGTGGAACCGCAAGTGTCCAAGTTAGAGAGGTTTTACTGTACTTGCATTTAGCTATTACAATGGCTGGCTTTCAGATGAGTGCATACGTCTTAGCCTTAATTTGAACATTAAAACACACTGTATTTTAAACGCGGTTTATTTAGCAACGCCTTGAATTGCTCCGATTAAACGGTGTCCAATGAAAACATACAGTGGCTTTGATCACTCTCACACTGATCGTGGGTTCGAATCCCATTCAAGGCATATATGTCTGTCCGCGTCTTTACTGTGTTGTACTTGCGACGGGCTGATCACCATATTTTTCGCATTAGTATACGTGTGTATACTGTATCTCACCAAGAGCTATTTTAAAATCTAAAAACATTAATTATGTTAAGAAATGCACACGTTAAGATCATAACTTTCAGACGCGCTATGTTATTCTAAAACAATGAAAAAATTGTTTGCATTAACATATTCACTGATGAATTGACATAATAAGGTATAGAATTAATGTTTTCGAATTAACATTATACGTTATTCCTGTTGTGTTTTTCCAAATTACACAACGTTATTCGTCTTGTGTAGTAAGGAATATTTCAACGTGCCATAATTAAATGTTTACGTGTCGTGAACTATCCGACTTCTTGCATAACGCTTTCCGCATCTTTTGGAGATGACGTTGCTGCCATCAAAATGACAGCCTTCGACTTTCTTCTTTCCTTCCTCCGACCATGTCCAGTATTCAATTTGAGAGCCAATCATCGACACCTGATGGACCAATATCTTACATGTCCTCCCCTGTGCATTCACCCTCACCCTCCTTCCCCGTCAGATATGACGCCCTCCTCCAATCGTCCTCTTATTTGATGACCAAACCAAAGAGACGTGTGATGTGTTACAGTACGTGACCCCAGCACAGACCAGTCATGACTCACTGTTCTTTGGATGGAGAGGGCACACGTGTGGCCCAACTCAGCTCACACCTTATAACGGAATATTGTTTGACACGTATAACCTTGCGACACTTGTGACCTGTACATTTGTACCGCAACAAGAGAAACGAAAAACAAGGAAAGATTGAACAAAAGAAAAGAAAAAATAACAAGAAGGAAGGAAATAAATAGGAACAGAAGAGGTAGATTAAAATGAAGTAAAAACAAAGGAAGGTACAAAGAGAAACAAGATACGAAGTGTGCGCATAGCGTAAAAATTCTGGCGCATTCTCCAGAATTTTACAATTGGCCTTTGTGACAGACAGGTAGTTCTCCAACTATGGTTTCCCACCAGGTAAAGTGTCCGTCACCGTCGTCCGATATTAACCCAAACTTAAAAATGTAGACAAATTTTAGTAAAAACTCAAAACAATGTTAGAAGTTTCTGTATGTTTAAAAGTAATTTGGGTAAAAGTCTGATTTTATTACTGACAAATTTGGTTCTGTAAGGTACGATAACTGAAGATCAAGTCATACGATTATTTAAATAAACGTAAAATATTTCGACTGTTTGCTTATGAGTGTGTCATAAAAAACATAGAATTGTGTCCAACATCCTATAATATTCTATAGGAGTAACGACGCACAGAAATTTTCGTTCAATATCTAATCGTTCTTCATTATTAAAGTTTAAGAACGCCTATCAATTATTTTAAATAAACATGCCGAATTGCCTTTTAGTGTTCTGCAGAATTTTTTTATTCCCTTGTCCGTTGTTTGACTGTGTATACGGCCATTTTCGAACTGAGTCTCTTAAATAATTCCGAAAACCACTCTGCGAAGAGAATCTCAACTCCCAGTACATTTTGCTTCTCAAGAAGAAAAACGTGACAAGTCCACAACAATAAAATACAGGGGCTGCTCAAAGCCAATGCACTTTCACGTTTTCTCACATAGGTTACTGCAATTCTGTCTCTTCTGCGTGCAGATGTTCGCTTACAATGGTGACGACACAATAGCTGTCTTCTAGCGTTAAGAAATATTATCCTACAAACAAATCAACTGAAATTACAGCGTTATATTCTTTCTGGGGATGATTTAAATAGAACTCTTAATTAACTGAATGGAGCGAAGTCCTTCTTGAAAAGCTCACTCAGCTAGTCATGAAATTCCCAGTCTTATATAAAACCCAAAGGTTAAGTAGCGTGTTCGCCCGCCAACGGTTCATATCCTAAGTTAGATTAATCCAGTCCACAACCTTCCACCCTATTCCTTTCATTTTAATATTATTTTCCATCTACGCCTAGAATGAGCCGGGATAGCTCAGTTAGTATAGTGACTAGCTACGGGCTGGACGACCGGGGTTCGATCCCCGACGGGAGCAGAGGATTTTTCCTCTAGCCTCTGCGTCCAGACCGGCTCTGGGGCCCACCCAGCCTCCTCTACAATGAGTACCGGGGTCCTTTCCCGGGGGTAAAGCCGGCCGGGGCGTGATTCTGACCACTCACCCCCATCTAGTGCCGAGGTCAAGGAAGAGAGGAGCTATACCTCCACTCCCCCCAAGCGCCTACATGGCGTATAGCGGGACAAACTTTACTTTTACTTTACTTTTATCTACGCCTAGATCTTCCGAGAGGTTTTCTTAGCTTCAATCAACATTCTGCTTGCTACGTCCACTGACTATCTCATCCGCTTTGATCTGATCATTCCAATAATATCTGGTGAACAGTACGAATTATTACGTTCCTCATCATGCACTTTTCTACATTCTCCTGTAATTGTATTCCAAATAAGTAAAAATATTATCATCACTCTGTTCTAAGATTAAGTATGACTAATAAAAAATGATTTGTTATGATAATTTCTGAAAAATGTAAATAGAAGTAGTCATTTGAATTAATGAATCGAAAAAGTGGGGATTTATTGACCAGCTGAGCGACCATTAGCTTCTCAAGGACTGTTCCATTGAATCAGCTAGCGGATATGGACTAACATTCGTTTGTAGAAAAATGGAAAAAGCGCTAAACAGATCCCCATTTGTCGCAAAGAAAACCTAGGACATAGTATGAATAATACCGGAAAAGAATTTCGTAATAATAGCAAAAAAGAAAGAAAACATTAATAATAAGAATAAGATAATAAAATGCATGCTACTATTATTTCAGAATTTTTTATCTTGTAGCATTATTACACAGCAAAGCTAAATACTTTGAATGCGGTCTACTATATGACGGAATAACTTGATCACTTAATTGAGAAAATATATCACATGAAATATCTACTTTCTTTGGAAGAAACTGTACTTATAACAGAATCCTGTTTTTATACTGCCTGAGCTACATTCTCTTCAATAGCAGTGAGCTATATTAGTACCGTTAAAGTAATAACTTCTTTTGATTCTGAAGTATAATTTAATTTCTGTTTACGCCATCTATTTGGTACTTGCAAGACGTATCACCAGGAGACGTCACGACTTAAAACAACTGATACAAAATACATGTGACGTCACATCCTTTCGTTTTTATAACTTGACCTAAATGCTAAGTACAACAGCTATAATTTAATGGTTGTTTCTTGTAGTGCGTGTGCAAGGTAAGAGATTAAATAGCATTGTAATTTCATTACGTTTTATGAGATTTATTAAAGATGTACGAAGAAGATTATTAAAGGGCGATGTAAATACAGTTTATTTTTAAAAACATGGGCAAACTGTATATGAAAATACCTATTCAGTAGCCCTCAACGTACGGCATCAACATGAAACACGAAGCTCCACGGTTCGTTGTTTTGCTATAGGATCCACGAGGACCTAAACTTCCATGCTATAACTCACAACCTGTTGGGAGGTGGGGATTGTTGATGGATTCAAATAGGATCAGGACCTTCGTACAACGTCGGTCGGTCACATCAGGGGCTTCTTGTACTCCACATCACCCTCCTCGTGGGAGAGATGCTCTCTTATTAGATTCTCCACCCCTCTCCTCTCTTCTAAGGAGACCTTAGACAATGTTACAAACATCGGATACAGCAATGTTTAAAATATTTTAACATACTACTGTTACCGGCATGTTCATTTATTAGTGTTTCGAAATCACTTTTAACCCGAGGCACACCCTAATTTGTCAAAGATACATGACGGCACACCGAAAATTTTTGCCTCACGTAAAGAATGTACGAAATTGTACATGGCTATAAACATGTATCCACATATAAATCCTATATGAATGCAGACATATGAAAATAAAACATAATACATGTTGAATAAAACCATCGATGATGAATCTGTGTGTGTGTTACTCATTTTAATTACGCATTAATATACAATTTCTTATAACAATTCGCGGCAAATCTCTCAGGAACACACCAGTTGCAGAATATTGATTTCTTAATCACACTAATTTAAATCCAGTGTTTTTTGGCGTTATAATACCACGTTTTTACGGTCTCTATAAGAACAACATTATTCCTGAAAATAGACAAATCGGATTCAGATTTCAGGTGAAAGACGACTGTACTCATGCCAATACGATAGATACGATAGATCGTAGATACGATATTAACTTTTAAAATTCCGTCTAAGTGGTGTATAAATTTTCGCTGCACTTTCAAACGTAAAAAAACAGGAGTACTGTGGGTAATCATCGAAGTAGCCGCGAGTCTCCGTTACATAATTCAACCTTGCTGATTACCATCTCAAATAAAAATCGGAAATAGCAAATAAAATCGACAGTGAAGTTATTGTAAGATCGATTAACAGTAACAGACATCTGGCGCAAATAATTTTGATTAATGGAAGACAGAGAAAAACCACGTATGAACAAATACAAAGTGATAACGAATGACTGGAATAACACCAAACATCACCTTCGGTTTTGGTCTTAGAATATTACAAGCGCGTAAAAACTGTCAAGTCAAACGAGATTTTACAGAAAACCAGTATAAAGTCTACAACTGTTCGCCATTTTAAAACCCAGTAAGAAGGAAATACAAGGAAGCTTTGGGCTAAATGGAAAAAACTCCTACGTCCAGAAATTAGTCTAATTGTGATAACATTGTTACACGTGTTGCTTCACATAATGCATTGAATTATGGACAATGGTGAATACGACTTATTTTTTCTTTTCTTTTTTTTGGAGTTAACGAGTTTATCTTGTAAGACCACGATATGCCGTCAGGAATTCCGATCACAGAATTTTATACTTGAATAAATATGTTACATGTGACACTGGGATTCCATAATTATTGTCTGTGGGCTTATCATCGGCACAGTTATCGCAGGAGAAGAACATCAGCATTGTATCCGACTCTTGGTCGAATCAATAAAACACCGCCAGGATCACTTGCCACTACACCAGCTTCGCGTTGTCATGACTACAGGAGCAAACCCTGCTTCCGCGCCAACCTTCCCATCCGAAGCTACTCTTGCTACCAACCGCCAGCCCGACTACTCACAGCGTACATTTTGCATTCTTCTTCTTCTTCTTCCTCCTTAATTCCACATGAATTGTTAAAATACTGCCATCCAGGAGGGGTATTAAAACACACATTTAGGTCTCGGTTCGCTTGGTTGTTGGCTCAAATACGACTGCAGCATAGGTTCATAAGTTTTGGTGTTCTGGGTTGCGACACCGTGTAGTCATATAGACAGTTACCAAAGTTTCACAGTAACCTCCTGCTTCCATCTTCATACGCCCTGAAAATGAAGGCTGCTGGTTCCCAGAAATGTTGGTAACTACATACATAACTACTCGCAAAACACAAGATCATAAGCTAAAATTTCACTTCCGTGAAAATCAAAACTCTCATAAAAAATTTAAAAATAGTAAAAATTAATATATACATTTTCTGTGTAATGTATCAACCAAACCGAATAAATATGTCTGTACACAATTTCAACGAGTTTCATTCAAATTTATATAATTTTTGCCAAAACCGTAATATTTTGTACCATTCCGTATATTTGCCTTTCACCATCACTAACCATCGCATTCGGGTAGTAAAGATTCCTGCTTCATGTTCGGGAGATCGACGTTTAAAATCTCGCCCCACGGGTCAACTACCCTGACAGATTTCTCGTGGTTTCCCTCAGCGAATCTCGAAACGAATCTTCAAAAAGTCACAACCACTTTCTAAACGTCTATGCACATGTAACTCACAATTTTCCATTCTCTTTGGAATATATAAAACATCTCCGTTTCAAACACGGCAATTAAATAAGTTAATAACAAACCTTACAATCTCCTTGCCAAAAGCCAGAGCTGTCTGACATCTGACATATCTCAGCCTATCTTAGAACCTTGTATCCAGGAACCACTTAACACGTGGTTGAGATTTCAGGTTCTCACGGCGGAAAATATGAATGACTTCCTGTCTTTTGAAATGTTGCGCCGTGTAGTCTGATAGAAGTTTATCTACATTTCAGAGGTGCCTGCTGCCTCCACTATCATAATTGTGGGTAAATTTCTACCAGACTACATGGCTCTATATCACAGAAAACAGTTAGATCCATTGAACACGTGGGTCCGTTTAGAACTTCGTTACGGAAAACGGATCAAAATCACGAGCATATGCAGCGCGTGTGTCAATGAGTATCGAAACATATCCTGGTGGGTTATTGTAAGTCAAAATATGTTAACCTCAAGGAGTTGTAAGGTAATTTTATGGTATTACTAAACTCTGAGCATGGCAGCTCCATACAGCGGCTGCACGGGGCATCACTTGCACTGAGATTCCCTGATACTGCGCACACTGATGATGCCTGCCGTCCATTCTCACATTGGCGAGATATCGACGTACTGTTATCACCGGTTTGGTCTGCAGTTTGATCTTTATATATTTATTTACAGTAAGTTATCAAGCTTTTCCATTACACAGGTAGTACGTCATATTATTTATTGAGATACTTACATAATATCGTGTGATTTCTTGACATATTTCCGTATATGTTTTGTTTGAGCTTGTCATAAAATGTAGGCTTACTTATAATCAGAACAATAATTTATTTTAAATATTTTATTCAACACCACAATTCGTAGGCGAGTATTTTTTAACTTTATCGCTGGTATTGCAAAAGGCCATGGAAGTGTTTCTACTTGTGCGTGTTACTGGGTCTATAATTATTTTGATATTAAATATGGCTACTTTATACTCGTTATGTCGCCGAATAGTCTTGAAGGTAGTTATTAACGTTTCGGATGAACCAATCGCTTCCATCCTCAGAACAGAAGATAATATAAAAATTGGTAACCATTTACAAGACTAAAGGCATCAAACACAGAAGACCGCAATCCAAATATTCACTGTCATGAAAACAACAAATTTGGCATTCGCTGTAGTTCAAACTTCCGTGCGAAATTATCTCAACAAAAATATGTCTCTCATCTATACACGTCTTAATATTGCATGCCTGAGTCATTTCGCATTTTTTTCAAAAAAAAAAAATTGTATGTGTATGTTATTCCATTAGAACTCGATTTTGTAAATTTACTACCTAACGAATCTTTGAAAAAAAAAAATGTTTTCACTGTTGGACTTTCTATGACACCAAGCGAATTACCAGTATAGAAACGTATTTGTTATTTTGAGTTTAGAGGGAATTTCTAAACTTCTTTTAATAAATGCTCGAATATCCTGTTACTTCAAGAAGACTGCGACGAGAACGACATTATCACAAACAGACATGTTCCACACACATTCGTTTTCGTCGGTATTTCACGACCATAAGTACGTAAAGAACATGTTAGATGAAGAACGTTTAAATAACCTACATCTGCCTTATTAACAACTCACAATACTTTTTGAAACGTATCTTAATATAACCAATTTTTATCAAAATATTTATCAATAAATATTCAGTCTTCATATAAAGTGGTAATGAATGTTGTACTAGATTTCGTCAAAACGTTTTAGTAATGTTAGTACTGTTCAGAAAATGCAGCTAGACGCCGTTACACATTGTTCGTTTCAGTCATGATTTGTCACAGCAAAATTCCAGGCCTCACATCATCATCGTTGTGACTCGAGAAAATCTGTACGTCGTGAAAACTACGTATGAACTCCATGGAGCAGAGCCCATCTTGAGAAGCTTAGGTTATAACCGCTCAGTTAGTCAATAATTACCTAAAACCCAAACGTTCACTGGCATATTCAAACAGCAAGCCACGACCCCTATCTTGAGTCAGACCAATCCTGTCTACACCCTCAAATCCCATTTCACTAAGATTCGTTTTAATATTATCCTCCAATATTTGTCTATATCTTCCAAGTAATCTCTTCCCCCAGGCTTACCAACCAAAATTCTATACACATTTTTAATCTACCCATACTTCCTACATGCTCCACCAATCACATTATTTTTTACTATATCATCGTAATAATATTTGGTGAAGAGGTAAAATTATTAAATTCCTCGCTGTACAATTTGCTACAACCTCCTACCATTTCACCCTTCTTAGATCCAAACATTTTCTTCAGTACCCTGTTCTCAAACACCCTCAACATGTGATCTTCCCTTAATGTGAGAGACCAAGTTTCACACCCGTACAAAACAACAGATAAAGTTACAGATTTATACATTTTAATATCAAAATTTGTACATTTCAGACAGGGAGGCAAAAAGGCTCTGAAGTGCATTACCGTGTCTGAAATTTTCTTCAATTTTCTGCATGCAAGTAAAATAAAATCTTCATCGTAAACAACCATTCTCTCATTTCATTAGGCAATATGCAGTACCTGCAGTTTATATAACGTCGCTAAATAACCTACGAATTAACCACATCTATTATCTTCTGTAGTAAACCGAACCAGCTAGGGGAATATACTGTAATAGGGAAACACACATGTCAAGAGCTGCTAAAAGTCGGAATTAGACACACCAAATTCCCATTTATTGCAGTATTATGTCAACTAGGAACAATGTTATTGTCATGAGAGACAGGAACTCTACTGCTACAAAGTATTTGTCTGCAGTGTCCCCACTCCGTCAGTTATCATCTGTCCTCTCAACGCAGGCGACGAAAATGTGCAAGAGCAAACATATGGGCGAGTATTGGCTAGGGACTTATTGTCAGTCATCGACTCGGCTGGAGTCTATCCGAGACCTATCCATATGGCACTCAGTCCATTGTTGAGTACAGGGGCGGATTGGGGGGTGAGACATGACATTTTCTCTGCTAATAACTGAATTTCAAATTAAATGAACATTTTGTTCATACAATTTCCTTCTTACTTGATGTTATCCACCGCAAGAAAACGGAATTGTGTTCATAATTCTGTCTTATATAATATCCTATAACGCTATATAATAATTAAAAAATAGCATAAACAAAACTTATTCATTACATTCATAAAAGGAATACTTCCCGGTGACTGATCGACCGGAGAGAAATGCTGATCCCTACCCCATGCCAAACTGTAGAATACGTGACGATCTGTCTCCATTTCACCTGTAGACCTTCCTTGACAGATGTCTTTTCCATCCGCATCTAACCGCTTTGAACTTAATAGTACGATATATTATTTTTAGTAGATAATATTAATAACATGCAGAAGTCTGCAACTGGACCCTGTCACAAGGCAGATGAATTCAGTCCACACACTCGAAACCTACTCCTTTGAAATCCATCATTCCATCTACTGTTAGTTCAAGATTCAATACTAAAATTCTCTACGACTGTATGATCGTCGAATTTGTGCTCTGTAACCTACCCATATAATTAACCATAATTTGATCACTGTAATTAATATTTATCAAAGATTACAAATTAGGACATTCTTAATTACGTAATTTTTTCCGTCCAAATATTATCTTAAAAACCGTGTTCCAAAGTGACGTAAATTTCAGCTGTTCCCTTACGATAATAAACCAAGTTTTGCCATCTAAAAAACGGGTAAACTTAGAGTTTTATCTCTGAAAACTGAAGATAAAACATTTTGCATTCTACGAATTTAATCTGTTCTTAACTTGTAGTGAATGCAATTTTTATTTGTTACTGTTGTCCAAAAATAAAAAATAAACAAATAAATAAAATCTTCCACATTACTACACAATATTAATAAAGTTTCTCAAAAATGTAACTAGGGGCTAAGAAATACGAGCATTGATGTCGCTAAGTAAACTATCCGTAAAATAATACTAATGAGGCAATATACGTAAACGATGCGTGTAGAGAGATCCTACAAACCCAAAATATTGAAGCATTGCGTTTTCCTTAATTTACTACTGTATTCAAAATGTAACAACAGAACTGGGGAGGGGGGGGTGAAATTTTACCTCTCCATACATCCATCCCACTCGTGTCCCATTTTCAATAATGGTGTTTGAATAAAGTAGGGAACTTTGATGATGACAAGTGTGTCCGGGGGATAATAGAACGCATATACACTGAAGCTACAAATCCATTCTCTACCACCCCATTGAGCGCATTAGGGGGTTTTAGGGCTGGGGTCGGCAATTACACATTCATAGTCCACCAAACATCAGCTACAGTAGACGGAGGGTGGAATGTGGTATGGGGGAGTGCTGAAATTCTCTAAGGGATGAGGGCTCTTGTTCACAACCCTCAAGGGAAGCATCATTATCAATGACGTTTCAATGTTCCGAAAACCAAGGTGATAAAATCGCCACCAATCCTAAGTAAACCATGCTACTCTACCCTTGCTAATCCCTGAATGTGTAGCTTTAGACGAGCAATGCAGACGCTTTCATGTACGTGGACTGAACCAGAAACACAGAACGATTTAATCAGGGTGTAGCATTTCATTGGTTGCAAATTATAGCTTCGTACTGCAACCGAACTCGTGGTTTTGTTTCAGCTTCGGGGTCCCGAGTTCAGCACAACCTGATACTGATTATGTTAATCGGAAACATTCAGATTATCCCAGTTTCGAAGAAAATAACAAAACTGTGTCGAAAACAAAGGTAACGATCACGTTCTTTCGAGCCATCTTAATAACCGAAAATAATTAATATATTTTTCTTTAATAAAAATCTCAAACATGGCCACTCAGCGAAATGTTTATAGTTTACGTAACAGCTTTCTGTTGGTCGTCATCTAAACTAGTGTGCATTATACACAGGAATATGTCACCGAATTGTAAATTATCCAATTAAAACTCCTGATAACTTCTTCATATTAATTGAAAAGCACAAAGGAGAGTAGCCGCCCCCTTACTTAGAACCTCGTTTCTCGTATAGAAGAGGTAAGAAAGTAAAAAAACAGCAGATAAACTCGATATTTTATAACCGAACACGCATAAATACGTGGCCCTCCTCACTCCGGCAAGCACACGTAAACATATGTAGTGTTCCTTGAAAAAAATTACTCCCAAACTCAAGAATAAATCATTAAATGTATTTGTCATCCACTGAATCTCCAGGCGAATGCGAGAATTAACTTAAAATATATCACGTTTCTCTGTGTCATCAAATAGTCACCTTTCATGATCATCTTCCTACCTCATTTAACGCTATATAGTCTATAACCTGCGCAGCTGAAATACAAAATCCTTAAACATAAAATCCTTAGATAGTCTAAGAATAAATCGGAAACTGCATATGAACTTCACATTCTTGATCAACCGTCTGTCAGAAACAGAATTAGTAGCAACATTTAAAAAGTCATCCTTACCTTAATGTAGTCCTTGTATCTCAGCGCCACCACAATGCGAATCAATGCTAAGTTCCGTATGATCTTGATGGAAGTGAGAAGCCGGCTTCACGCTCCGGCTGAATTACCCTGAAGTAAATAACAGCCGACAAAGTCGTTACAATCACAGGCAACTTTTCATTTCATGATTAAACATAAAATTTATCATACACACGCATAGCTGCCTTTCTCCGCATAATAATGCAATAAGTCGTAGGTAAACTCTACAAAGCAGAGTCCTTCATAAAGATAATATTCTCTAAGCCAGTCAATAAACTTTCTCGCCATTTAGTCCTGTCCTGATCCAGTCCGCACTCTTTATCTTTACCATTTATTTTAATATTATCGTAACGAATTTTAAACTGACAAATTCTCCCTTTTCTTTACATCGCTATTTTAATTTCTTTCAGCTTGCTTTAATAACTAAAGACTTTCCCGAAACCACTGCAGAAGTCTATAGGAGTTTATGGAAACAGAATGTTTCTTGGAGCTGTAGTCATGTTTTATATTGCATCTCTCATGGAAGAGCCATCTGTTGGACATCAGCATAGCATGAGGGGACCTCATCACCCCAGAGGGAAGGTTGTAGCACACCATCACTACAGCCCTCATCGCCATGAAGCAAATATGGAAGTCCCCAAGTTAACTCAGGACACAGATCTTCTGCATGATACCGTGTAAGTAAAGACAAGGATGAAACATCAAAAGTTATTAATGAATAAAATATCATACTTATGTATAAAAATGCATAGAGGAGTATAATATTAAAACTGGTCTGACATAATTGTGGACTGAATTCTTCACGCTCGTAATAGGGATAAGCGGTATGATCTTATGAACAGGATCACGAAACTTTAGTTTAAGAAAACGTTGACACCTGAGAAGTTTCCAGCTTCTCAAGATGACCCTGCTCCAAGGAGTAAGTTTTCTTCGTTTTACATGTTCTTGAGTTAATCGTCCATACAGCATTCGGAATAGACATTGATGATCTCATGTACATACAAGATTAGCCTAACCTTTAAGAGCGAGACAACGCCACGACAAACTCCCAGGTACCCCCTGCAATAATCCAGTTATGCTTCCACACGAAACACACTAGTACAGGTGTTTGCCGTCTAATCACGGCGCTTGAAATTAAATAACATAATACGACGATTCAATTATCACATTATAATAAAACAAATTTTTACCAGGTTACTCACACACAAACTTGCTTACTCTCTTACTTTTAAGCTATTTATATTCAGCATTTTGCCAAACTGACATGTTAAAAATTCAACTGCAGACAGTTAATGGGCATGTTGATGTTATTTTGTCTCAGACACATTCAGGAGGATCTTGGGGAATGGGTATCCAAGGTGGATACTGACAACATGACACCGGAGGAGTTGGAATTTCATTACTTCAAGTAAGTGTATTTAATTATTAATTTTAATAAACGAATTACTACAAGACACTGATATGAAAATAGAATGCTTAACAATTCTAAATGTTTATAGTAACAGCAATTTAAATTAAACTTAGCATTAAACAGAAGTTTTTAAAATCTAACAAAAATAAAAACTATGAATTCAAATACATCTCACCATTATTTGACAAAACATAGCGACCAAGTGGCTAAATTCTGTATTTTGGACGTCCTACCCATCCTAAGGATTTTCTTGCTTTTACATAGTCCCTCCAGACAAAAGCCAGAGTACCTTAAATTAGGCCATGATAGCTTGCTTCCACATCATTTCTAATTAATTATTCACTATATTATTTCTCATTGGTGCAACGTTAAATAAACCATTGGGGTGGTATTAATCACAAGAAGCAGACCGTAGGTTAATGGACTCAACAGTTAGTATGAAAATTTTGGCAAAAGGGAATATTGGATGTCCGCACAAAAAGTTGATTGGTGAATTTTATTTTGATTCAGACTAGTACATCTACATTACATAAAGCCCAAACATTAATTTATTAAAAGTGCGTAACTGTAAAAACAACTGTTACGTCATATAACACACACACACACTATCAAGACCTGCCGAGTATATTTAAAATATTTTTAGCGTGATGAATATTTAATGATATATAATGTAATGTGAATTAATGATGTGGTAAATGTAGTGTGATTAGCTTGGTAGAACTGCATTTGCTTCTGCAATCAATGAATATCAAGGCTAATGATGGAAGCAACACTTTTATGTTGTATGTATACTTTGCCATTCTTGTTTTATTTTGATTATAATATTAAAATGGTGCTATATGCAGGCTGCACGATTTTGATAATAATACAAAGCTGGATGGGCTGGAGATCTTACAAGCAGTTCACCACACAATCCATTATAAAGAAGAAAAATCAGGAGGCGAGGAAATTTATAATCGTCAACAGCAGACAGAAACACAAACAGAAGAGAGTAAGAAATCGGACCAAGACGACTTCGACTATTTTGTTGGTAAGCGAGGAGCAATAAGATATATTGTGATATTTGGCATTAGTATAAAATTTCCTTCTTGACTGAATATCATAGACCATTTTATAAATTCTACATAAAATTCATTTCTCTATACTTTTTGTAAGCAATTATATATTTTGTGGTTTAATGGTTGTTACTCTTTATGATCCTGTGTCAATAAACACTAGCCATCTTTAGTTGTCCCACACCGAAAGCTGTTACTGTCAATCTAAAGTCGAAAAGCTTGCGAACTTTTATATCAAAAAAACTCTCTGTACTTCTTTGTCAATGCTACGGGCTGGACGACCGGGGTTCGATCCCTGACGGGGGCAGAGGATATTTTTCCTCTAGCCTCTGCGTCCAGACCGGCTCTGGGGCCCACCCAGCCTCCTATACAATGGGTACCGGGGTCCTTTCCCGGGGGGTAAAGCCGGCCGGGGCGTGATGCTGACCACTCACCCCCATCTAGTGCCGAGGTCAAGGAAGAGAGGAGCTATACCTCCACTCACCCCAAGCGGGACGTAGAGTAACTTTACTTTACTTTTACTTCTTTGTCAATATACTGCATCCTACTTTCTCATGAAAACTGAATAAAGGTTATTTATTCTCTCGCCTAGAACTGATAGACCAAGTACTGGAAGAAGATGATCTTGATAAAGACGGCTACCTCAGTTATATTGAATATGTCATGGGTCGACAGAAGAATGAACATAATATACAATCAGAATACAATAAGCCATGATGCTGTATGTACTCTTTTGGAATGGTAAGTACATCATGTACATATTCACTGCCAAAGGTTCAATAATTACGTATACAAAGACACTTTAAATGCCTGTATTAACTGATGTAGTGCACTCACAGTTCTGGTTTCGACATCAAAATATTAAATAAGCACGGGTGGATCAAATTTGGCTCAGAATTGTCATTTCTCACAAACAACGTGGATAAATGCCATTTTGTACCATATTTCACACAATGCCATACACCCCCAAATAAGGTATATACCTCAACTTGTTATAAGAAATAAAAAAAAATTATTTGAATTAAACAATGCAAAGAACCAAAAAGGAATAAATTATATTGATGTCCCATGTCAGAAATCTATACAGGTAAATATGATGGCTGATAAAACTGCAACAGTGTAAAAAAGTAATAAAAATACAATACAGTTACCAGCACACTACACTCTGTCCGAGTTAGTATATGAAAATTTATTTATTTACTTAATGAACTTAAACTATAGCATCATATGAGGAGATGATTGGTAAGTATTGAACTGTAAAGGACATGGAACCGGTCATGGCCTAATTTAGGGCTCTATCCCAGCATTTGCCTAGAAAGACTGAGTAAAACCATGAAAAGCCTCAGTCAGATATCTGGTGTCCAAGCTGAGCAAACTGGGAAAGAATGAAAAAGTGTAAAGGATGTGATGGATCATATTCAATAACTAAATCACACTGTAATATTTACGTACTTTATGTGTGATACAAGTCATACATTAAGCATCGTTCTTCAGATGATAATTACCTATTTCACTGTTGACATCCACATACAAGAACAATGATGGAACATCATATTAACAATCAATTACTGGTTTCAGAATTCCATCAGTTAACAGAAGTCCTCTTTCCCACAGGTCACCAATGATCTGCACCTGAAGAAGCAAATCCAATAAATCGCATAAGAAAGAGTCCTGATAGACTCACACATGTGACAGCTGCATTACTTTTGCTTACTTACTTGGAGGAAAACATGGTTGTATTAATAAAACTGCTGTAAGTTATCAAATAGTAATGTCCAAATTATATTACTGTACTATCAATAATAAAAATGTCTTCATGTGTCTTCCACAGAACCAGCTTTTTTCTATTTCTGGAATATACGAGGGACAGTCAAAAAGTTCCTGGAATTGTGGTATAGCACTGTAATGGTATGACATATGCAGCAAGCACATTCAGTTCTCTTCATACTCGCCCCATGCCAACCTCAAATCTCACTTATGATCTCATACTTATCTTTCCATATAATACAGAAAAACAAATTAACATTTCCCAGTGGGTGCGAAGCTTAAGAATGGAACACAACGAACTACACAGAGAAAACAAAGTTACCTTTTGCTCTTCTGACTCCAAAGGCAATTCTGAGACTTTAATAAATTCAGGATAAGAACAGATAAGATGTTCTACAGCTGGGGCAAGTTCAAAAGCAATCTCAAGGTATTGTGGTTCCTCCCCATGATATTCAAGTGAATTATCAATACTGTGGTATATCCGGACAGAATCTTCTTCAGAGACCAACCTGCATAACAAATCAAGGTTATAATTTAAATATTGTTTGCTAGATCTGTATTTCTAATGCAGAACTGTGGAACTGTCCTGCTTTTGTAAAATGAATAACATAGATTACAGAGAAAACTAGTTAACCTGCCCTAATAGAATGGACAGTGACAGATTCCCAAAACAAACTAACAAACTAAAGCGATAGCAAGATATACAAACATCATTCAATAAATTGTCCTATAATACATCTGTATCAGAAGACAGCAAAGTCTTCAATTCCTCCATTAATTACAGCTTTGCAATATGCAATTTTTAATTTTCTTAATCACTGCATAGCAAAGAAACATTCTGCAGGCAATTACACGAAGGAAAGCCAACTGGCTGGGACATATTATGAGAAGGAATGGGTTACTGAGTGATATCATCGAAGGCCAGGTTGAAGGAAAGCGAGGACTGGGAAGAAGACTGATACAGCTAACCGACGACCTTAAACAAGGAAAGAAGATGACGTTCCAGGAATTAAAGCAAGAAGCCGAGAATAGGGACAACTGGAGAGCTCTTTTTGGGCAGAGCAATGGACCTGTCGTAAGACAGAACACTTAATAATAATAATCACTGCATAAATGTCGTTATTACACATTCTTCATCCTTTGTCTGAAACTACGCAATATCCACACGCCATTTTAAACCCTTTACCTTTCCTGTCTTTATGAGGTATTTCAATGAATTGTAAGCGCATGACATTACCTGACAATATGAGCTCTTAGCAACTTTATTTTTGTTTCCAAAGTAATTTCACCACCACTGATAAGCTTTCCATTGGGCCCCATTCTGTGACCATCTCCAAAAGATGAACACTGCTTCTCTTCTGAAATATGAAATACCAGAGTTATGAAAAATGGGCAACAAACACATATTTTCATTCAATAATGTGACAGGACCCATATTTTTTCATGTTTACACAAACAAATAATAGCAAATTATATGTAACAATGTGAAATGCCTCGATACATGATACAATGCAAGCTTTATGCTGGCGCTGTTAAATTTTCAGATCTTTTTAGCTCTGATGTGCAACTGTTTTCAAGTTATACATCGCTACTAATATTAAATCATATTTTAGCCGATCTTGCTGAATGCTCTGGTCACTACTTTGAAATGTTTTACATGACAAAAACACTTAATTCCAAATATTGTCACACTGGAATGGACTACACACAGAAAACAATATGCCCAAAAATCTGTTAAAATGGCAGGTAAGCAAATACTCAGTACTCCAATTACATATTCTTACAAGCAGTACTATATGTAAGAAGTTCATGACAAATAAATTTAATAAATACCTATATAATATTGTTTGATGGTGGTGGGGCTTGAGTACCTCAGTGATCCCAAGAGCTATGCTGGTGATAGCATAGCTATGGGTAGGGCCCCCCCTAGCCAGATTGGTTGAGGGGGAGAGGTCAGACTAAGACAGGTATCCTGGTCCTCCAGGCTGGGGGTTGGTCGCAAAGCTAACAACCTTGCACCGTAAAAAGGAAAATGTTTCGAAACCTCAATCAAAGCCTCGGACAGAGGAGAATTGAGGAGGCCATGGACCGAATACGGACCAGAGAGCCATAGAAGAAGAAATAATACTTTATAACTTATTTTGTTTTAGCACAGTGTTTTTAGTACCTGCAGTTAGCACTGGTGGCAATGCATCATGAAGAAATTGTTTTCCCATCTGATCAACTGCTGCATCAATTGGTGCATAGTCAAACAGTTTCATTGTAAGAGATTTTATCTTATCAATGAAGTCTGTTCTTTGTGATGAAGATTCATGACTATGTGCAATGCCCATGAAGTTCAAATAATCTTGAGGCAACCCCCTCCGAAATTCAATATTCTCTTCCACCGCAATTCGTACAGCTGCAGTAACTACCTATAACATAACAGCCAACAATTAATTAACTTTAAAATTAAAACCAGAGTAAAGTGTATGTTGTCAATTGGACACACATTAGTTCTCTACTAGTAGCCTATTCTTCCCAGATGTTCTTAAAACTGACATTATTAATTAACTTTCTCACTCACTTCATGTAGCAGAGTCCTTTATGAAAAGTTTTAATTGCACTCTGCTACCAGCCCCTACCCTCAGCCAGACAAGTGGTCTCTTCAATTCAGATTTTCCAGCCAATATTTTGCGCAAATTTGTCATCTCTCCCATGAGTGCCACATGCCCCATCCTCAATTTCATCGCGTTAATAATATTTAATTTTGCATGCTCAAACTTCTTAAATAGGATTGATGACACTCATCTTTAAACTGGGGAAACAATGCAAATACGGGATGTGAAATGTTCACATACGTATTAACAAAATTCTACAAACCTTTTCCATTAAATCACCCCATGTGTTACGCTGATAGCATGACAGCGTAATGTGTAACGAGTGGCTTCCTGGTACAGCCCGACCCTGGTGAATTGTGCCTCGTGGAAAATACAACAAATCACCTGGCTGAAGAGTGAGTTCCATTATAGGTTTCCCTATTTCATCCTCAGTGAAGTTTCCACTCGAAAATCTTGGTAGAGTTGCAGATTCTGACTTTGGTGCATACAGTTTCCAGTGTTTCTGCCCTTCAACTTGCATAATAAAAGCTTCAATGTCATCATAATGTGGTGCAAAGCCTTGAGTGTCTGGAGGTGTCAAGTATATATTTGCTCCAACAGAACAACCAAAGTATTCTTGTAAAGAAGAATTTAAAAGAGCGAGTTTTGGAATATATGTCTGCGGATTAAGCAGACGAACACTGCAGCCATTCTTGTAATAATCCCACACAATGTTTGGCAGAGCACGGCCAACAGGATTATGAGTCTCTCTTTTACCATTAGAATATGATGTTACATCCAAATTCTTCGTAAACTGAACATTATTATTTCTCAACATTTTGTCTATATCTGATGTAGATACAACAGGCTTGTAGTACTCAGGAACACCACGCTTTACATGCACTGGTCTTTTCTCCCATGCATTGCTGCAAGAAAATTAACACACATTTGTATTATTAAGACAGTTACACAATGAATTCCCTTCAATTTCACAAAGTCTGTGGTTTAACCTTTATCATCTGTGCATCATGGCTTATGCAATGCAGTAGCATACTACTAATCTGTTAACCACAGACTTAAAGTACAGCTAGCAGCCCCATGGGATGAGTGTTTAAATATCCTATTCCAGTACAATAAAGGTCAGGAAACTGAGCAATATTTTCAACAATTGCCAGATATAATAATTTGAATTACTTTAATGTGGATATGTAACTACCTGAAACTACACACAAAGTAGAAGAATGGGGTACAAAGCCTGCTCTATAGTTATAACAGGATCAGGAATTGAGCACCAAAATCTCTTTCAAGATCAGTTGTCCTCATCTTAGCATTTCTGATAATGCCCTATATCAAAGAGCTGAAATAAAATCACGTCTATGCAGGCTCAACAATGGGATGCACATGAGCATCCTCTGTATAGGTCAAGCTATAGACACTTTGTGCTAATCTCCACAAGAAACATTCTGCAACTTGACAAGAATCAAGAAACTTAAGTTACTGATCACAGCTAACATTACAACACACCCAGTGTTTTATCTTTAAATTTTGTTGTTCCTTGTTCATATTACCAGTCAATGGGACATGCTGGTGTGTAACCTATTTGACCTCGCACTGGAGAAAATTGTCAGGGATGCCAATGTATGGACAAGGGGCATAATCTATAATAAGTCGACCCAGCTAATAACATACGTGAACAACAATGATATTGTGGGAAGAGTGAAGCATTTGTAAAATGGAGAAAGCTGCATCCCTTGTGGGACTGAAAGTAAATGAGGAGAAGATTAAATATTTGGTCATAATAAACAAGGAAAGAAGCATGAGAAACCTGTGAACAAACCTAACAATAGGTGATTATAGTTAGACACAAACAAATTCAGAAGTTACTTTCACAAATGAATATAACTGCATCACTAATCTTAAAAATAAATGAATTTTATGCCATGTGGACCCTTTCTGTGGTCTATTTCCCCTTTCAATTTTAATAAACTTGTATTTCAATCTCAAAGTGGTGTCCCTTTTAAAAAAAATGACCTGAAGTCACCAACACTACTTACTTGAAGAAATCTGCTGGAATAACTGGATTTATAAGCCAAGCAAATAATTTCCTGGCCTCATCTACACTGTTACCACTGTAGCTCTCATCTTCTTCACTCTCTTCCTCTTCAATTATGCAAACATCTGGACTCACAGACGAGTCATCTGAACTCGCTGTACCTTTCTTTTGCTTTGTTCCTTTTGTGGAATTTATTTTTGATTGAGTTCTGTTTGTTTTCCTTCCAGTTATATCCTCAAATATAATCTCCTCTTCCACTTCTTCACTTTCAGGATCCAATACAACAATTTTTCTCCTTTTTCCTTTTTTTGTATTCTCAATTAGTAGAACATCATTAGAATTCTCATCAACATCTATAATTTCAACACCAGAAGCCCTTTGTGGCTCACTAGTAACTGTAAAAGATAAATTGCTTCTTTTTTTCTTCTTCTTGTCTTTAATATTGTTACAAGAATTAGAAGCACTAGGCTCATTGTGGTCATTTAAAACTTCTTCAACATAAAATTCCTCTTCTTCTCGAAACATATCCTCAGATTCCTGTATACTGACTTTAGATTTCCTATTTCTTTTCTTTTTATTTTTCGAGGAACTGTAAACTGCAAATGCAGATATATCATCTTTGGAAGGAGACATCTGAAATCATCCATGAAAGTTTAATGATTAAACTAATATACAGCTTCTAAATTAATGGCAGTATGTAAAGTGTATTAATTTTATTAGAACATTAAAGGAAATTGTGTAAAAGGCAAAGAATTAGGCATATTTGCATTCAAGTTCTTTATGTGAGGCACCAAACATCGTGGTCAAATGGTTAACACTCCTGACTCATATTCAGGAGGTTCTGGGTTCAATCTTGGCCCAGAGACCAGTTATCTTGGTGGGGGGCGGGGGGGGGGGGTGTAGTTTTCTTCGGTCCCTCCATGCAAATTCCAGGATAGTACCTTAAATTTGGTCATGACCACTTCCTTCCATAGCTTTTCCAATTCATTATTAACTATCATCCTCTCATTCAACACTATACAGTTAAATAAACTATAAATAAATATTAATATGAGGCACAGGATGCTTAAAATATATTCACAGCAAACTTATAATTTAGAATATACAAGAAGAAATAAAATCTGAAATTCTTGTCCCTTGGATTTCATGGTGATTTTAAATTAGCATTTTGCTAGCATATATAATACTTTGTTGTAGAACAACATATGTGAATTTCCGAAATTAGTACTAAGTGTTCTTGATATGAACTGTACAAAATCATTGGGAATTTTAAAAAATGTGAACAGATAATAAAGGAAAGACTACATGGTACTTACTTATGGTTTATTTAACAATACTTTCAATATACCATATTAAATAATATAAAATGAAAAGATGAGTAGCAAATAATAAGCTGGAAAAAATGTGGAAGAACATGGTTGTGGCATAACTAGCATGATCCAGCTAGCAGTATGCAGGCCACATAGTCCTAGACCTCTTGTAACCAGGTCCATAAAATTACGTTACTTTGTTACTAGTTATTACAAGCTAATTTATTTTCTTTGCTCCAAAGGATTCTTCTTCTTCTTCGAGTGCCTTCTCCACTAGCGAAGGTTAGCGATCACATCACTAAACTTTTCACGATCCTGTGCGAGATGGAACAAGGCAGAAATATTTCTTATCTGCTGCTTTGCATACAACTGCCATGCACACTACTGACTTTAAAAACCCTCAATAAAATGTATGATTTACAGGTAAATACTGTTAGATACAAGCTGTTGCAGGAACAAATATTTAATTCCATATTAATTTGTATACATTTCAATACAATTTATATTAAGCACATACTGAGGACATAATGTCAGAAGGGATTTCTTGGCTCTTGGGTTCAATGGGAAAACTATTCCTGTTCTGACAGAAGAAAAGAGTTATACTACCCCACTTTAAGATACTGACCTGGCATTTGGCTTGAGGGACTGGGTAAAACTAAAAAGCTGTCAAGTGCATAAAGTGGGTACTAGCATGCAGTGACAAAACACAGAAACCTGAGACATAATTTCTACATTTACTCCAACAACTTTAGTCTACTTCAGAATCTTCTGGACCTAAATTCTGCAATGTGTTTACTTACCTGATATTAATATTTTGTTCAATAATCACATGTTTATAAATTTCATAACACTGCATAAAAAATACGGTTTAGATTCAAAATATGTTCGCACAATTGCAATTTACTACTTCCTTGAGATCACTTCAGCAGTAGTTACAGAATTAAACCAACTTTTCTGTTGTCAAAAAACAACACAACTATTACTGGCAATCGGTCACACTGCATTTATTATTATTATTAATAATACACTTGCTACAATAAATGGCGTAACAAATAAGTAAATTTTGATTGCGTACTCGCCTAGACTTTCTTGCTTTAGGACGCACCTTGCATTAGTTTAAAAGAAAGCAACTAAAATGTGTTCTTAATTTGCGTATCATGTTAAATGCTACGAATACTAAACTTCCGCTAGTTATTTAAAACAAAACCGATGTAATAACACCAAAGCTTTCAGTTCCCTACAACGACACGAATTTTCGAAGCTGGTGCTACTAACAATTCACCGAACAATGTTATGTTCATTTTGAAAACACACTGACTTAACCATACACACACTAAAACTAGCGTAAAATGTTTAATTGGGGGAAATCTTTACTGGATATGGAAATAAACCATTTAAACAACAAATAATTTATTATATTAGTATAAAATAAAAGATGTTATCATGTGCTCACCTTTACATATAATCACCGATGACCAAATTTAATAATATTTTGAATTCTTTGGAAGAAGAGACATCTTCAAACCAGAGTATTTAACTACAATGGCATCGTTTATCTAACATACAGTAGATGTCGCAGAACCACTATTCGGCCAATGTAACTACATCGTTCACTTTATTCACAATAGATGTCGCTGACAGCAAAGTGACGTGAACGTGCACATGTTGGTAGAAAATTCTGGAATCCTTTCATGTCTACCATCGATGTATTTACACACTTCTTGGATAGATGGCATGACAGGATATCTTTTTGACACAAATGGAACCAGCTGCACAAATAGTGTTGATTGTCCCAATTTTCAATAAAACCAAATCTTTTCACATCTGAAAACTTAATTTGGCCTGTGTATTGTCTCATCAGAATAGTAGTAATTTTCTTTTCAGAATTCAGTAAATGTACTTATTTGCAAGGAATATGGCCTATACCAATGGGCTAATCGTACTCGGGCTGGTAATAACATTAAGAAATAATATTTATAAAATTCCCTAGTTTCTCGCGGCAGTAGTTGTTTTGTTATCGATAAAACACGGATTTATGCTTTGAGTTATATTTACTTCAATGTTAATGGTTTCTTACAGAAATGATTATGGCAGTCTAACGACTTTATTACGAAAACTGATTGAATGTTTTCATAACTAAGTCGCCGACCAAATTATGGAACGTGATCTTGTGTTTCGCTCCTTATGTAGAACTTCAATCAACTACTTTCAATTCCAAGTCTAGGTAATTGTTCTAAGGACCTCTCTGCAAAAAATTTTAAGTCAGTCTTTTCTTCTCTCTTTTTAGAAGGTTGTACAATGCGGAGAGGGCGAAAGGAAATATTGGGTAGACCTAAAGGATTAGTATTATGTTTGTCTTCCTGGAACAGAAGTGTTACGTGGCCATTATAATAAATTTAGTTCGTATTGAAGCAAAACTAAGAGATGGTAAATAGGTTTACAAGAAATAGGAGTACTAAAATTGCAATAAGGTGGAGGGTAGAAAGTTTACTGTGCACATTATTTACTATTACTCTGTTTCTTGTTGTTCTTTTTTCCTTTATGTTTTTTTGTCTCATGTTATTCCTCTCTCTCGTTCTGTTTTTATTTCTCTTATTACGGATTATTGAATTAAACGGTCACGAGGTTCGCAGTACTGTTTTGTACACTACTTGATGTAAAAAAAATATATTTTTGAACACTGAGTCCGTACTCTGGAGATCGTATCAAGAAGGAGAAGGGTGGGATTATGGTCGTCGACCAGTCCGTCTATCCAACATGGCAATTTTCTCCTTGCGCAGCCATCTACTGCTAAAGGGGAGAAGCGATGTGCAGACAAGTGAGGAGCAGTAGTTATAAAATTGTGGTTCGCGAGATGTTGGGAGCTGAAATTGGTGCTAACAACAGTTCATCGCCGGTAGTACGTTATTATATACCGGGTTTAGATGTCTTCGTTGCAGCACCGGCTGTCCCGCCTGAGGTTTTCCTCAGTCCCTCCACGCG
Source organism: Zootermopsis nevadensis (assembly GCF_977971745.1). Classification (NCBI taxonomy): domain Eukaryota; kingdom Metazoa; phylum Arthropoda; class Insecta; order Blattodea; family Termopsidae; genus Zootermopsis; species Zootermopsis nevadensis. Next base: position 6,256,423 of record NW_028259143.1, read on the forward strand.
AATGCTCAGCGTAGTTGATCTCATAAATCGGCTCTGGGGATTCATCCTAAGTTCTCTTCTTTTGTACTATTAAGCCAGGAAACAGAATATATCACACTATACGTAATGGAAAATGTTGGCATTGTTACAGTATTTTTAAAGTCCGACAGATGTCGGGCATTCAAGAGCAGTGTGATCAGGGGTGATCAAAAAGTGATTATAACGGTGACAGAAGTGCATTGGGGTCCATTTTAAACCACTTCGATCCTACTAGACGAGTTTTAAATGGTACCACCTTTAATGACAGCACAGGCTAGAGGGCGTAACCCAGTGATATGAAGAATAAATAACTCTTCTGAAGCTTTTCATTATGCAATTTTATTCCTTCCGTTGTCATTCTACTTCAAAAATGTTTCCTATTTCTCAATTAACTTGGTTCAACTTGTCAAAGTTCTTCTAACACACGCCCTTTTTCTTTCACACACGTGGTGTCTCATTTCCCACGCTCGTGGTGAAGGCAAGGACACAGGTGTCCACCTGTAGTCATTCGATACAGGCTGTTCTCACTGCAGGTTCTCCCTGGAACGTTGTTTGGCCATTTAACAAATAGAATCAATTTTACACTGCTAATATTTTATTATAAAAAGTCGGTATGTGGGTACACTTTAGCCGAACAATTACTTCTGTTCTTGTGAGTTGGTGGCCTAGAACTCCCTTTTTTGAGGGGGGGGGGGGGGTTCCGGAGCTGTACTGGACACAGTGGTGTCAAATAAAAAAAAATACAAAGTTTAGGCTTCAGCAAATGACAGTTTCAAAACGTGGAACGAGATATTGGTGGAGTTTACGAGAAGAAGACAGAAGGGTTCTTGTGTCGTTCACAACACGAACGTAACAATAGTAGAATAAAAATTCCGGTGTAAGGTTACTTAATAGTGCTTTATCAACTGCAAGTTTCTGTAACTTAGAGCGAAATGGTGGATTTAAGGGAATTGGAGAGGAAGCGATTCTCCTACAATGAATGATATAAATTACAAAAATTTTAAGTCAGGACAGCCGTTTTCCTCAGTTTTCCTCAAGCCCTGACAGTTTCTTGAAATAGGCTACGACAGCGTCTTTAGGAATTCCTTGGTTCTTACAACAAACGCCTTGAATTGCAGACCAATTCAGCAGGTACCCAGAAGGTACTCGTGACAAAAATGTTTTGTAACGTGGCATGTCCCTCCATGCAAACGTAGTGTTACTGCTCTGATTTTACTCATCCCTGGCAAGAGGAGGGGATGGTTTTTGTAGTACTTTGGGAGACCACCAGGAATCGCATGTATAAAGTGATAAAGTCATCATGGAAAGGGTTGCACGTAGCAAGTGAATTCTGTGACCAGTCTTGTGTATTTCCACCGTAACTTCAGGTATTTATTGTATTTTATTTGCAATTTTAAAACGTGGAATAACACTTTACAATTGTGTATAAGTATTAAACTGGTACCAATACTTGGTCTTGGTGGATAAAGCAATTTGAAGTTTTCGATGTCATTTCAGCATTAATGTTCGGAAGCAATGGCTTTTAATTAATTTTTGGTGGATGTGTGATTTTTGGCATTATTTAAACTATCTCTGTTTTATTTCCTCTGTATTTTGCCTATCTTAAAACAAAATAGTTTCGGCGAAAGGTAGATCCTGAATTACAAAATATGTAGATATAATGGCCCATTGTTAAGATGCAGTTTTCCCTCCAATTCAGAAAATCGTCTGTGAATGTGTAGAACTGCCTGGTGTGTAGTGCTACCATCAGTTTGGGATTGTTCTGTGAGAAATTGCTTCTAGTCCAATAACAGCAAGTTAAATTTAAAACAAAAAAGTAATCACAGACCATTATTCTAATCGCGGGATGTATTTTACATGAACATAGAAAAATATGAAATTTAGGTCTATTCATTGGCATTTTTAATTATCTACAAACGATATAAACCAAAACTATGTGATCGCAAATGTATTTCAGTGTTTTATTTACTTGTAGTGTCAAGAGGAAAAGGGTTATTTTTTGAGCTGGAAGTCGTATGTGGGTCTGGCTCTCGCCTGTACGCGAGAAAAATATAGTGCATGTACGGTCTATTACTTATTGCGGTAGGACATACAACGCCAAAATCCAATGAAGTAGCCTGTTAATTGTATACATTAAATTCAGTTTATATTGCTGGCATAAAAATTTATATTAATATGTGCACGCGTTTCCGTCTGAACATTTCGAGATTTTGTGTGGTCCGTTCGAAAAAGCCGCCATTGCAGAACTTGATATTGTGTCGTCTTTAGTTAGTGAAGGAAAACATGCATTTCTTCTGGGATAAAAGGTGAAGTTGCGCTCACTTTTGATTTATTTAGAGTTATTTATTATTTCATAAAATTTCTTGTGTTATATTAAATATATTAAAAGCCTGTGTGCCTGAATTTTAGTAGTACTTTATTTTGCCGCCATATAAATATAAATTACATTTCATTTATTTCTGACCATGAATTATATATATATATAACAATACTTCGTTTTGACTAGGATGTTATTACAAATTCTGATAAACTGAACTAGGCTTACACTGTGTAGTCTGGTTGGTACAAACTAGGCTTAGACTATCATGTTTGCAAGGAAACCATTTCATTATGTCAAAGAGTTTATTTTTATCCACAGTTGTACTTCTGCATTTTCCTTTTATGGTTTACATTACATTCAGATTTGGGCCTAGTAATTCAGCCCATTAGTTTTTATCCATTCTTAATAAGGTCTGAATTGTCTCCAGGTTTATAAGTTCGTATTTCTTTAATATTGTATGGATCGGCCTATAAAGCACCATGAAATTCTATGAACATTAGCATTCTAAGATTCAGTCCACATTTAATTTTAATGAAGTGAGTTCCTACAACTTTCCTGTCAAGACACATAAAGGATAAAGCCTATACGTGTATTCAGAGCTGAATTTAGGAATAGCAAATCTGACTTGGATGTGCCAAGGGTTCTTCATATCTTAAGCTCGTATTCAGTATCCGTATCATTCACGTTTAACTTCAGTGATATCAACAATAATACTAATAAACAGGATTAAAGAAATAGATAGTGCCATTGTGAACAGCATTAAACTAGCTCATGATAGTCCCCACATAGTGGCAGTTGTAAACTTGTCCTTTGTAAACCAGATAATTTACTTGTTATTTTATTAAACTACATTCTAACATATTCATAAATGTTTCTGAATCATTTTGTTGTAATATTAATTATATTATATATTATGTTTATGAAGACATGACTTTCCAAAGTTTACTTTTTATTTAATTTTTATACTAAAGTTTAAAGTTGTGTTAGTCAAAGACAATATTTAGCAACAGTGCCTTTGTGCTGAAAACACTTGTGGTTTATTGAAAGAGTTTATTATGTGCTGGGAAATACTAGCAGTTTTAGCACTTTGCTTTCAATAGCAGGCAACTAGAAGAGACAAATAGTATCATTTGAATCATGTTATGCTATGATATTATCATGGTAATATGGGTGAAGAGGAATGATTGTACTATAATATTTGATCCACTTATAAGATCCCATTATTGAAAAGAGAACAAGTACTTTAGGTCCATACGTAGGGTTCAAAATTTCTGTACCTTGTAGACTAATTCCAGTGCTAGATTAACTTAAATTGCCTTCATCAGAATGAACTATGATTGGGTTATATGTTTATAGGATCCACAGTACTGTTAAATTCAGTTATTTGTGTTTGGTAGAAAGCTATAAACACTATCGACAATGTTCACATACAAATCGACAGATCATTCTTCAACTAACAATTTCTATCTCTTGTAACAAACTAACACACTATTCTTCTAGTTGTGAGTTTCCTATTTTTCTATGCATGGCCGGCAAACTCTAACACAAAATGATCTGTAGATTTATATGTTCTCTGTCAGTGGTTTCAGTTCATCTATTAAAAAGAATTGATTTTTTTTCTGTAGTTGTGTAGTTTAGTAAATCACATGCTTATTAATTGATAATATTTGTTTCATCTCTGAAACAAAGGAAACTGGTTCATTTAATGGAGTCCAATATAGTGATATAAATAGTGTAGAACTTGGAAGTCTCGTAACACTTGTTTACCCCATATTTTCAATCTTTACATTCCACTCTGAAATTCACATGGAATGATGTAGCTGATAAAATGTATTTCCAATTGAGTCTACATGTTTTAAATAGTGTTTTTATGCATTTTTTTGAAAATCAAAAATAAGTTTTCAAAAACATTTTCTGTCCAAATCATAATACAAGAAGTCATGTTACAACAAACATTATGATTTGGTGCTAGAATAGTAAATCTTGGAGGTTTTGATGGACAGAACACTTGGTTAAAAATGAGGATTCAGTGATGGAATAAAGAAAACACATGGTGGAGCATCATTGAAGTCATTCATCTCAAAGACGGTGAAGCAGATGTGAGTATATTGTTTAACTGGTCCTTTGAAAATTGAATGTAGGAACGAGAATTAATCTGCGTTGAGATATTTTCCAGCGATATTTATTTTTGTCCGAAGCATATATAATTGTTGTCTTATATGACAGAATTAGTTAATTTACAATTTTATGATTATAATTTATATTCTCTATTGTGAGTTATTCAGTATATGTACATTTAAAATTAACATATTTGAGAACTTATAAAGCACATTAAACCATATTAAAAGCACATTAGAACAGAGCCTTGATAAGAAAACGTATTTGGTTATTATGAGTTTATTAAGTTGGGTAGGGAGTTGACATTCTGTTGCAAAAGTATTTCAGACTTCTCTCTCATCCTATCAGTCTCTGTGGTTTAAGTGGTCAAAGACAAATTGAAATAGAAACTTCAGTACAGGTCAGATTAGAATGCAGGCACAAATTATGCAATAGAGTGCGTATAAGAATATTTTCACTCTTGTTCAAGATAATATATGCGCTAGGGTGTTTATCATACATTTCTCACTGTTGTACGGGGCAATAATTTTTCACTGGTATTCATGTCAGGACATTTGAACTGGACTTCATGGTTAACATGTTATTTGTTGTCTCCATATTGAAGTAACCCTAAATATATATATGATATGTAATATTAAGCCCAACTGTGGACAAACATGCCTAGTGCAGCCTTCACATTCTTAGGAGACTCCGAGTTGGCTACCTCTGCCAGTAAAGCATACATGGGGATTAATTTCCCAGGGATAAAGTAACCAGAGCTTGAAGCTTATCATTACCTTGTATATAAATGAAAGGTTAAGAATGCAAGTAGTTTTATGCCTGTTATCCTTACATACACACATGCACAGTGATAAATTTTCCATTTGCATATGTTTTTGGTTGACTTGCACAGGTTCCTATTGACCAACACCAGCTACAGCAAAGAATGAGTAAAACGGTTTCATGCTCTTTAGTCCTGTCCATTGTTTGGATTTTCCTGATAACTGTTCCAGAATTCTTGTTCGGAAAGTTAGGGAAGCTGGTGCAGATTGTGCAGTTACCATTTCAGAGATTATTTTCTTTTTTCGGATTTTCTCATACTGCCAGCCATTGCAGTGAGTCTGTTAGTCATTGCAGTTCCTGACACCTCCCCCCTCAACAAGAACAATAACAATAGCCTTTAGAGAAGAGTTTATTCCTGTCCCTTCATTAGAAGTAACTTTCACTAAGTTTTATTGTAAGTTGAATGTTCTTGTTTTGTGGTGTCTTATGTCAGTTCTGTCATTAGTAACATTAAAATAATATGTTTGATCTGAAGCTTTCACGGCGGCTAATTATAATGAATTCTTCTCAGACTACCAGCCATGTAAGGTGGTTTAATGGAGAAAATATCAATATTTTGAGAACCATTTTCATCCTCATCCTTAGGGTACTCAGGAAGTAGAGAAGAATTCGTTATCAAAATAATACATACAATTTTTTGTTATTCTGAATTACTTCTCCATTAACAGTGATCATATTGTGGTTTGTATAGTCTTGAAAATTGTGTTAGGTATTTTCTGGTTTACAGCGAAATTCATAGTGCTCTCTGTCTCATTATTGTACCAGCCAACATACTATAAATTGCAGTATACATGGGTTTGGTGCAGAATAATTTTACTGGGGTATTTCAGTTACATTACGAGGGTTTACAACACAAAATAAGAACTGAAAGTGGAACAGATGACTGCTGCCAGTTGTTTTGCAGGAGATCTTCAAGAAACAACAGTCAGGCTCAAATATCAGCTGATTACTGGAACAGCACAGAACACCCACAGATCTAGACTGAGTACTGGAACAACACAGGACAAGCAGAGATCTCACCAAATGGTAGGAAAGCAACAAATTCTATTTGGTACCACAGAACCATGGCTGCGTACCTTACCATGCCTCACGCGGATGGAGAATCATGCAGAATATGTGACAGTCTACCTTAAGAGTATTGCTGCTAATGCCCTAGAATACTCTGAGGTTCCTCTTGTTGTCCAGTTTCTCTGAGTATTGCTGCTAATGCCCAGGATACTCAGTGTACTCTTGCTAGAATACTGTTTTGTTTAACATTGCTGTAAAAACACTAATAAACTTTCAGTTTCTTCCTTTGCCTTCCACCCCTTCTGCTCAGAATGATAGGCCTAATTCAGACCTGAGTTGTGCAATTCATGCTGCAATCAGCAAAATAGAGCCCCTGCATACATTCTGCATCCATCTAGTATGAGGTTTGGGTGTGTTCACCAGCACTGATACAGTCCAGCCAAGCCCCCTGTTGAACTGTGTCTCTGGTGGCAGAACACTCTCCAACTTCCGTAAACAAAGTTGAATCCTACAGTCGGTGGCTATGCAGTCACATACTATTTCAAAAATTTATATAAATTTCTCCAGTGCTACAAGAACAAATTTGTAGTATTACTACAAGAACTTGGTCCAATAGGATGGCATGGAGCTACAAGTGCCAGGCTGTGGTCGGCAAGTTGCAGCTACTCCAAAATTTTATGTATTATTTTAATGTGTATACTGCGATCCGGCGTTTTTGGCCGCTGAACTTTGTGAATTGGAACCTCGGAGCGAGTCACTTACCAGTAGTTTGCTGGAAGGGATATCAGCAGGCCACGTACAGTACACTTCAAATAAAATATCATCATGGTATGTAACACAAGAAAGTCGATTTCACTACACTACACATCACTAGAAAATTAACACTGCAGAGAGTATTAGATAATTTTATCTTCTTCACAACTCTTTGGGGGGGTACAATAATAAATTATGCATGTTTTCCTCTGAAATAAGACACTTTACAGATCAGGGACTCTTTCTATGATGTAGGAACCATGTATGCTCATAAATTTTACATTTGGAAATTGTTAATTGTGTTATCTGAAAATAACTTTTTTTTTCTCCCCACCATTACTCTCCGCATATTTGGTTGATAACTGGGGTAATTGATTGATAAAACTTGAACATAGTAATGTCTGAATTTATTCAGAAACTATGATATAAAATGTGTTAACTAGTTAAAAACATTGTTTATAATTAGCACAACTTGTTGGTGAGGAAAATAAAGTTGACTTCACTGTTTATTGTTTCCCTGTAAAGAAGCATCCTTCACTGGCTAAAGCAGGATAAGGTACAAGCAGTTTTTGTACATGAACTCTCTTCAAGAAGTTCAGTCAAATGAAATATCTGAATTGATTTTAAAAGTATAAATTTAAGAAGATCAGTAGGATAAATATTTTCTAAATTTGGAAACAGTGTTATACGCTAGTACAGTGTAAGGTTTTTTGAGAAATGTCTCATAAGCTTCCATCATATTAAGAGCTATTAATTTTGTCTAAAACATCCTTAGATCTTGTGAATACTTACTAAAATGGAAACATAAACAGCTCATAAAGCTGAAAAGGAAGATGGAAAGTGCAATAAACGAGATTATGTTGAAAATGAAGATGAAAAGAGAACACAGATCTCATTCCCTTTGAATTCAGCAAAACACATTAAGTCCAGAATTCTAGTGTTTTCACTTTATTCACAGTTTCCTTGTCAGATAGAATACAATAGTTCATTTTATTCTGATTTATTGACAGTAATATGTAGTTGGTTATATTTGTCTCTGCTTTTTACGTTTATTTATCAAAAGATTAAGGATAACATATTTATCTTTGTTAGCTTGCAAAGAGACTTCTATTTATGGCTGTTTAAATTTAGTTTCAGTGCACCATACAAAATTTAATACATTTGTAAGTAGTTTTTTAAATATTTGCAAATAGACAACAAAATGAACATAACCTTTCCAACAGACAATCACATCATATGACAAATAAAAATAATGAGTACAAATTAAATTTTAGAGCCAGTACATTGCATATCAGTTTATTTATTTTAGCCTTCATATTCATGACTCAGAATTAAGGGATTTACTTGAAAGCAACTGTAAACAAATCACATTTTGTTTTACTTGTGAAGTTTCTAATTAATAAAATAAGAAATATGGCTTGTTTGGTTTATTAACTGTAATGTCATTAACATGTCTCAGTGAATTGGTATTGGCATCGTCTTGCCAGTTCCATTGATTTGGATGCTACGAGTTGCTGGAACAAGTGTAGCGTGTGTTGCACTGTTCACCACTTGTACCGTAGTCCACTGCTTCCTGTAGTTTTGTTACAATTCCCTCATACTTGGGATTGTACGGCACCACACTGCACATACAAATACATAAATAAAATGTATAATTTTAAATGTATTTGAGTAGGAAAGATCAAACATTTATTTCAAAGGAAAGGATACTGGAAACATAACCACAATCTAGAAAATGAAATCGGAAATTATCAGGAGATTCGAGTAATTTAACTCTTAGTAAAGTTGGTTGATATGTGGTCTGAATAATAGTAGTCTTTATACAGATGTATTTTATTGTCAGAAGTTAGGGGTGACAGATTGAGATGAATCATGGATCCAGCTTCCTTTATGCTTTCGGGAAGTGGAGACTATATGGGGCTTGGAGCTCTTATGTGCTTGGTAACAACGAGAAAACTTGTGTTTTGCAGTCTCTTCCCTTCAGGTTTTGGACCATAAATATGAATATCTTTCTCACTAATTCTATGCATGTTACATACCTTTTTCATTCCATCCTCCTTGATTTGGTTAGCCCAGTAACATTTATTGAAGGATATAAATTATGAAGATCTACATTTTTTCTCTTTCCCTGATAAGATAAAACCAAAGCAGTCATCACTGTTAAGCAAGTAAAATTGTATCAGTAAACTCACGTGTTAAAGATCCTTGCACCCTTGATCAGCATTTTGGCTGCTGTAATGTATTCGCGTGCCTTCTTCGGTTCTTCACATGCAACACGGTGCAGACAGTCATAGTCACTGTTTGCATCACCCATGAGATATGTGAGCAGAAGTAATAGTTCTGATTCTGTTATAAATGGGTTGGCTCGTGGGTCTGGGATCATGTTGTCCTCATCAGAGCTGCGGCCATAACCGGAGGATCCACCTCCATTCTTCAGGAATCCAAAAGAGAACAAGCCTGCTCCGAATAGCAGGGCTTTTAGAACCAACAAGATGAACAGATTGGTCAAATTGAGGCTCAGAACCTAAAAGTGATTGAAAGAAAACTGATAATTTGTTATATCTAGTGGCAGAATGGTCTGAAGTGAGAGTAATGTGGGCTGTTACAGCATAGAATTTAGTGTAACATATGTTCAGGTTTATTCATGCTGCTGAATGAAATAGAATTCTGAAAATTCAGACTGTGAATAATAATTTCTCCATTTCATTATCATCTTCAAATTTGTGAGGAAAAGTTACCTTTTTGTTGCATGCTATGCAGTACTTGATGAATACCGAGGAGGTTACTGTAGCGGTAAAGCTTCAGACTTGTATCTGGGAAGTACTCAGTTTTAATGTCTTCCTAATTACCAGGTTTCCTGACTGAGGTTTTTTTTTCTGGTGGGATAGTATCTTGAAATAGTCAACGTCAGCCTCGTTAAAAATTATTGCCTCGGTCCCCTTCCATCACATTCGACGCTATCCCGCAGCTGAAGGTCATACTCGGCGTTTGGCACACTTGCTTCGTATTGGCAGGATCGTACTTCAGATCCCGGCACGGAGACCGGCTATACTCACTGAGGTTGTTCGTGGCTTTTCTCGATAAACGAAGCAAATATCGGGATAATACCTTAAATCCACCACGACCACTTTCTTCCATATCCTTTCCATTTTAATAAACATTTATAACTCTGTCATTCTTAACTGTATTCGTAAACTTAGCTGCTGATAGCGTCGTAAATAAATTGCATGAAAAGAATTTATATTTTGCACTTAAAATAGTGTCATTACACGATATTCATGACGAACTCTGGCGTTATCCATTGGATCATTGATAAAGGAAAATATATGGGGGTGGGGATGTCGTCCACCCCATTTCAGACGGACTGTATGCTGTGCAATTATTATTGCATGCGCAACTCTCAGTTCCGTAATGAACTCTAGGGCCTTGCATATAAGAACGTCTTAGAGGTACAGCTTCACGCTCTGTTATTTTTTCTGTGTGAAATCTAATTACCGGAAGAGAATTAACATTCGTGTCAGAGACTTATAGCCTGTAGGAGCAGGTAAACAGTTCAGTGGCCTCATGTTTGCGTGAAGTGCATTTTCAGATATCTGGACCAGTGTTTTCAGTTGGTGGTTCAAGGATCGCTGTTGGTCCTTGGCTTAATTTATACAACTCCGTCGATCTATTTAACATTTTACGTATTTCAAAGCTTGTATATATTACCAAAATGGAAACAATTATTTTACAAGTATTCACATTTCCGTTTACTTTAATGACAATAGTTTCTGTTGAACGTCACCACTTTTAATAATTTTGCTGGTTTTCGTCGAGTGATTAGGTAGAGGATGAGGTATTAGGTTTCTTACTGCACCCACCAAGGAAGAAAAGGAGAAACCGTGCTAAAGAAAACCCAGATTCTTGTAATAAATTGTTCCAAAATTCCTCCTGCATTTATGTTCTTTACCGACCGAGCTGATATGAGTATCGGTGTAAACACGTTTTTTTTTTTTTTTGGGGGGGGAATATAAATATTTTTTTTAAATAGGTCACCAGTTACAATTTTCTTAAGTGTATAAGATTATCGCATTGTTCATCCACTAACGAATTTCGAATAAGTTTGACGTTGATGGTTCATATTGCAAGTTGTTTGGTTCGTACCGATCAAATATAAGACCGACTTTACACGAATTTCAACTAGAAATTTGATGGTTTCTTCATACAGGGCTTATGGCACAAAAAGTTTCTGCAGGATATAAAATATAGATTCCGTTGAGAAGGAAGGATCCTGAGATTATGTATGGTACTAGAGCTGCAACAAGTATGCAACTTTTGATGTAGTTCCTTCTATGTAGAATGCAAGAATCTTGCCAGACACGAAATTTATATGTAGGTCATAAGGAGGCTTACTACTTTTGTATGTAACGTTGTTGAAACGGGGCGATGATAAAGGAAAATAATAAGTAAATTTAGTAGTGAAAATTATACACAGAATTTATATAAACTGTGTGATTACTTTAATTTGCAATTCCTTCTAGCCTATGTATAAATGTAAGCATTTGAAAGAAAGTAAGTTCTTCGAAGAATTTATTGTTTAAATGCATGTTGTTTCTTTGATTACATGAACACACAATTAAGACTGATATAAGTTACTTCATTTATTCCTTATGTTGACTCATGACATTGTTTCTTTGCGTACAACCGAGACATGATGATGGGCCCAATCAGTATATACGTAATTTAGATTATAACAACGGGCATTGAACACGTTTGTTCTTGGTGACACACATTTGTTTCGCCAAGAGGGGGTGGAATTAGGTCAAGATTATTACAAAAATATAAATAGAATAAAATTGCATTAAGCGTGTCACTGCCTTCAGTAAAGCTCATATTAGTCTTGCGTAACTTCAGAGGTAAATAATATTTCTTGTTTAATATGATTGTCTCTTATTATCAAAGCCAGTCAATACAGACATGTTTTTCTCAGACATGTATGTTTCATCATCTTCATAATATGTTGTTATAATTTTAATTGAAAGAAGCAACAAAATAATTAAACACGTCTTGTCTGGTAATTTTTCCCGGAGATTAGACTGGAGTTGAAAATCTTAACTCCGTTTGAGCGTCATGATTTAAAATAAAGTTCGGTTTTTTCTTTTATGTAACTCCAAATTTATGAAAACCACTAAATTTGGTCAGAGAGGATTTGGGCACATTAGATGCCCTTCGAAAAGATGATCTGAATTTCAATTTACATGCATGGAAACGTGTAATGTGCTTCGGGCTGGAGAACAATTCCTCCGACACGCGCCCAGCACGTAGCCTAAACACTTTGTTGCAGGCGTACCGCCGTTTCTCGCCTAACCTAACTGAATTGGTAACAGGAACGATTATGCTGAAGCTTCAGTTTTAGAAGCGTTATATCTCTTTTTATCACTTTCAATTGTCACCCATGTTTTATATCTATACAAGACTGCTAAAACCACATCATTGCCCTATACCATTTTATTCAGATAATGGCTTAGCCCTATATTTGCATACTTACTTTTCAGGAAATACCTTAATTTGAAATTTAATTCTCTATCAGACAAACATTTCATCCACTCTGTTATGATGAACTGGTTTTCAATGAATCATTAATTATATGAAAATGTTTCTATTCCCTATCAGCTGGTGCTAACAGAGTGATGACAATGAGCATAAAAGTAGTCACATATTACAATTTTACGCTATTGTCTTGTAGAAGCATGTGCATTTAGGTCTCCAGTCCCTTACGAAACCCATGCCTCATTCTTTTACCACCACTGCTTAATTTTAAGGTGGCATGTAGATATTTACAAGTTTTCTCACCTGACTGTTAGTTGTCGACCTCATGACCATTTCTCGAGCGATATCAGCTAGAACGTTAACGGGTTTGATTCCAGTCATCTTTCCTGTCCTCTCGCTGGAAGATTTCAAACCGTCTGCAATGTCCTGCGCCGATAACTCGTTGTTGATGGCTGCAGCCGCAATTGTGACCAAACTCAGCAGTCCAATGAACATCACAAGAGTCCTTTTAACAGTATACATGACTGAAACAACAAGAACCTCATTCATATGCCATGTCTTCAGTTGGGCAGAAAGCAATTTGTATGCTGACCAGTCTAGTTAGATAGAACTTCATGGCGCAGAGTCCTTAAGAAACTAGACCTAGCAGTTGCTCCGCTAAACAAGAAATTCCCCTCCTACTATGGATACCCAAAGTTCATTACCGTGTCTTCAGGAGCCCGCTACTGGTTCAAGTCTTTACCCGAATTAATGTAGTTTTCATTCTCACCTACACCTTTTGCATGTAAGCTTCATTTTAATATTATCTATTATCATGTGTACTTTCCATTGCACTCGTTCTCCTTCACCATTTTCTGCAATTTTTCTCCGTTATTGTTTCCATATTGGCATACTGTTTGTAGTATTTAAAATAATTATATTTTATTTGTAAAAACTTACAACCAATTTTATATTAGTTTTCTATCAGAGCTTATTACGGTTATAATTCAATGAAAACACGAAATTCCATTTTTTACACAAAACCAGACTTCCTTAAATGAAATATATTAAGCCCGAAACTCTAATCTAATTTTAATTCTTCCTGAGTTCCGTAATATCCTCTTTTTGTTTATGTATTTGCAGATTACATTCGTGCGTGTGCATATGATAGAATTTTATGCACTGTTTATTTAATTTGTAAACAGTTATTTATTACACAGAATTTCAAGAATTTATTACCAGAAGTGAGGTTAATGTGCTTGCAGTATTCATTCGTTTCCTGGTATTTGCTGATCTACGTAATTCATAAGCACGTTGTACGTTACATGGATACCTGGTACGTGCTTTATAGACCACTGACAACTGATTGTTAAAAGCCGACATTAGTCGCTAACAAATGTCTCCAGCAAGACTTTTTCTTTGGGGGGGGGGGGGTTTGCGATTACTGATTGTCGGAGTAATGAATATCAGAATTTTGGTCATGCATAATTATGGCTTCAACCTAAAATATCCGTTATATTCAATATTAACCCATGTTCAAAAAAGGAAATGTATGGCAGGATAAAACATTCTGAAATTATGCCCCTTTATATTATGATGTCGATTAGGATTTCTCATGGTTCTAAGTGATTTGCGTAGTAAAGTCAAATGTAGGCGTAGATTTCCTAGAATCAAATAATCAGTCCAAACGTCATCGTTTTAGTTAGTCTGTAGGTGATTTAACGACGTTCAAACAATTTCAAAAGTTATTTGTGTCGAATGGGATGAAATGATTGAGGGTGACGAATTCGGAAAGGCTCAGGGGAGGGGTCGTGGCCTGTTTAAAGTAACTGTCCCTAATAATTTTAACTATCCGTTAGTAGATCTGGATAACATGACTTAGCAGCAGTTTACTAAATGGAACATAATACTAATAATGGTGGATGATATTTAGCGAGGCTTATTAGTTGAATGATGATTCATATGAAAACGTACTTCAAGTTTATTGTTTTTCGTAAAATAAAAAAATTGTGGTTGTTTCTATTTAAAATAAATATTTACATTCCTCCAATAGAATGTATAGGTATACAACGTATAAATATTTAATGTTCTTAAGTTTCAAGCTAGTATTCAATCGAGACAGTGCACAAAATTTTGTGCCACAGACGATTTCTACTAGTGCGGTAGGTCCGTGTTTTACAAAGAACCATGACTTTTATAGGTCTAATATCTATTCGCATATTTTGCTCTGGGACAAACTAAGTCTATGACGCTTTACATCGATGGACATGTATTTGTTTCACGAAGACCTGTATTTAAATACGAACTCATAATGACTAAAATAATTATTGTCTGTGTTGTTATGACCTACCTGACCTCTTTGGAAATCCAGTGAACCACAAAACTCTTCTAAGTAACTGATAGCGTCTTATCTCATCGACTGAGAACTTGAGAATAGGTTTGCGAGGGTTACAACTGCTCCTTATATAGCAAGCATTGTGTTTTCGAACAATATTATCTATGCTATGGGCAGGGCTTTGGTCGTAATGTGCCCCTCACTCTCATCTGTATATTAATTCCCCCTCCATATTTTCTCTTAAAGACAATTTACTTCTCCCCCACTGAAAGTTCTGAGAAGATGAAATAATGACGGATACATATCGTTGAACATAAATGTGGATTGTATATTTTCTGTCATTGTCCATAGAAACGTAAAAATATGTCTGTTTGCATTATTATGAGACGATCGTGTTTTCGCTTGCACGTTGTCATGGAGTTTGCAGACGGTAACAATGAGTTGTGTAGGCTTAAAATGCATAAAGCGCGAGAAGGGACAATACACAATTTCGATAACGCTCTTGCGACAATTTCTTTTACGGTGTCTTATTGTCTCCGTCACAGTTAGTTACTGTACTTAAATTCCTTGTTACTGTTTTTAAGTTCATGTGACTGTGTTAGTCTGCAAAGGAATCATATTAGTTTTCTCTAAAGTAATTCAACAATAAAATCAGACTTTCTTTAAAAGGAGCAGTGGGAATAAGGGAATTTCTGTTGCGGATTCTGAAAATGAAAGGGAGATTGTCACCTGACGGAAATATCCATTGTGTGAATTGCAGTTTATTCAAAATCATGTAACAACAGCAACTCTATAAAATTTGACGTAGGAAGCGTGATACCGCCCCCTCGTCCCTGCACTGCGTATTTTATTATTAAAAAGGCCAACAACTCTGCACACGAGGTACAAAGTGGCATATTTCGCTCGAATTTGGAACTCTTAACTACCGGTGTTTTTTTTTATTTGTCTCGCGTCCTTAAGTTTGTCTCCTACCTAAACCTTATTGTCCTTTTTGCTCCATGTCTCTTACACAACAAATCTGTGGAATTCAATCCCATTAAAGGACAAAGCTAATAAAAATAACATTTAAAAACTCGTTTATTATCTCCAAGAAAAAGACATAACTGCTTTTCAAATATCAGTCAATGGTGATGTTTAGACGTGTTGTCATATTAAACACTCCATGGGCAGAACAAAGAGTTAGTGAACATTAATGGCGGTGGGACAGTAATGAAGCTTTAGGATTCGGCTCCTACAATAGCCAGTGCTACTGAATAGACATTAGTATACTTAATAAATAATGTGACCGTCAGTTTATTGTTATTACTGAGCGTCGGGACGCGGTACATCGCAACGCTTATTGCCGCGACCCTTACACAAGATTCCAAACAAAGCGAATAGCAGACGACACTGGGTCCTCGGTACAAATCCCGAATAATCTTCAGACGAGCCTTGGCACGACACGACGCTGATAACCTAAATGCCGAGCGTTGCCAGGTAGTTGCCAAAATGTGTTTCTCGCAGTCTAATCCAAGTTAACACAATCTAATCGAACCTAATTTAACGATGCTGGCAATCGCTGCCACCCGTCTCGACGCGTTACGGCGTCTGGACGCCACACGACAGGACACTAGTGTACTAACGCTGAGCGTCCTGATGCCGCCATAGAATTCCGAACAAACCGAAGATAAGCCTAGGCACGTCACACGCACTAGCGCACTAGCGCACCGACGCCTAATATCGCTACGCATATCGCGGCAAAGGAGATTCAGGTTGAAATCAACATCGTCAAAAAGACGATACTGAGTGTGGCGAGACAGGTAATTGTCAACACTGCCTCCACGTACTGCGTTCTTACGTATCTGAGCAGTTCCACGTTCTAATGTTGGTTTTCTGTCTTCATGCAGTATCGGACAGCATTACGCATACTGATTACGCTGTTACTTTTTCGTGGTCATTGAAACGACGGAAAATAGTCTTCTTCTCTTTACGAACAAACCTGTGGAAGCTGAAGGCGAGTTTTGGGACAAATCTAACGTTATTTTGCAAATCACTGGCCATCTGAGTTGGGCTCCATCCGAGGTAACATGCCGAAATGAAGCTCGCAGTGTAAATGTCAAAGGACCTAAAAATATTGCTTCTTCAGTCTAAACTAGTGTACGCAGGAAACGGAATATAATCGCTAGTACGTACTCTGAGCTACCAAGTTTTCCAAGTGTGCGTATTTCACCTGTTCCATTAATAGTGTTTATTTTTCTCTCCACAGTTTCTTGGAATATTAGTAACATATAGTAGTAAGAATGCAGTAAGTGTACATGACTCTCGTTCATTAATTTATATATATATTGCTCACAGTCAGAAACGTTTTAGGTGCGTTCTCTTACCCGCCTTTCTCATATTCCTTTCATAATTCAACAAAAAAAAAACTCTGTCAGTATGTCAGTACAGTCGGTATTTTGGCCGAGATTTCAGCTAGGAACCTCAAATACAGGTTTGCTTTCATCTTATCGCGACATTCGGTTGGGTATAAAATATTATTTGGATTCCGTAACTCATTGAAGGAGCGGGACAAATAGCACGCATAGGGAGATGAATAAATCGGTTTAAAACTGAAGGGAACATACAGTCCGAAAGACGTATTCGTATATGGGAGGGTGCTATTGCAGTGGATCTTGAGGATATAAGGTTTGAGGTGGCTGCAGAATGGATTCAAATTGGTCAGCATAAGGATATTTGCAGTCTCTTGTTTTTTCAGAAAATGCGAACTATTTCTCGATAAATCTCGTTATTTTAATAAATTTCATAAAAATGTGCAATATAGATTTGAACACTAGAGAAGGATAATTATACAGTGAGTTTATTGTAATAGCGTAGAAAGTTGAACGTCAAGTTACATATATAGCTTAATACTAATTGATATATGCTAAAGGTTAGCGTATTAAATACTTACTTACATAATTAACTAAGAATGGTCATAACTTAAACGTTCCTAAATAGTTTTAACAGCCAAAATAGAAAAAAATTACAATAGGCCCTGCGTGTAATTGTCCAGCTAGCTAGCACTAGGTTACGCTTTTTCAGGCCTCAGTCTGAAAGTTAAACAATATTACATGCTGCTTTAGGACCCAAGATTCATATTTCATGTAATTAAGCGAACTATCACTTCAGCGTTAAGTTCATGTCTTAATTGAATAATCACATTTGTATAGCCTGCGTCTTTGAATCAATATACCTGATTTTTAGTAAATGTCATAATACTTTTTGTTTCCTAAACTTTTAGGACATATACATATTTACCCTTGTAGAGTATCGTAGACGATGATAATGTTGATCATGATACCACACCCTAATTTAAAATAATTATTTTTAAATTATCGCATCTTGAACGAATTAATGGATAGATTAACGATAAAACCTGAGTATTAAGTGCTACAAAGTAACAACTAAACTAAATTTAAAGTTGAATATTTTTCAATTAAATCTTCCTGTTATAAAAGTAAGAACTCTGTTCACATTGATGTAATATTCGTGAGAATATGAAGCCGGGTATTAAAGTACATTATTTCAAATAACACAGAATTAAAAGAAAACGTTTTATTGGTTTAAAAAGAAGTACATACACAATAACGTTTTATAAACATGCAATATAACATGAATCATATTTTAATATTATGAATGTGTAATTTTGGTAATTTAATTAACTTGTATATAGAAAAATAACAGCGGTCGAATAATTTAACCTTCGGAAGTTTATATGTAGTAAAATATATAAAATTTCTTTTTATTTTACATAACTCCGGCTGCTTTCCATTGTAGTGTCGTATTGACTACAAAATCAATAACTCTGATTTGTAAGTCCAACGGGCAAGTGTAGTACATGTTTCGATTTTTGGGAACCTAACAATTATACTCCACGCAGTCATTTTACACATAGTCTATGTGTCTAATGCTGTGTGAACTTGTAGCTAGATGTCTACAGATCCACATGATGTTACACCCCAGAAGACCAATACTGATAATGTGTACACAGTTTGCTGGGATACGTCTGTTCTTAGATCATCCGCATTACAGTACATTCTCGATTATTCGACCGAAACGGGATCGAAGAACGGTTCGATAATCGAAAATCACTTGTTTCGCGGCCCACACTGCTGCTTCATCTGCATACATTCAGTCAACTACTGATATGCTTGGGCGGCGATAATTTATACACTAATCGTGTTCGAGTTTATAGGCAATGACCCTAACACGAAATTTTATTATGGCATAATTTCGCAAGTTACACAAAACTCCTTGCTTATATTTTTGCATTCACTTCGGACAAAAATTAATCGTCTATCTGGAGTTCAAGACCCCTTCTTCTTGTCATCTTTTCACTGCGTTTCTGCCGGTTGCTTGTCTATCTCGGACCGGGTCCTTGGGTGGGTGTGTCAACCCTACTGTGGTCCACAGCGCCGAGACAAATGAACTCGGAGCAGTCATGCCTCTTTACAGCATCCATGACGTCACTTAGGTGATATGACACAGCTTCATTGGGTTGGATCCTGCAACAATAACAGATTTATTTTACAGAATGTACATGGCAACAAATTTTAACAACAGGACTTTGACGTCGTTTTATTTGAAATAAGTTTCTTTTTATGTCATTATTAAATCCCTATCGAAATGACTTCTATTATTGAGTAGGCTGATAAAAAACTTGCATTGTTTACAGTCATCTGTTTCATACAAATACCATATGTGGTAGAGTTTTCTATTGCATAACAAGATTGTAACGCCGGTTTATTCCATTTTGCTATAAACAATAGATTAAACTTGATGTGTTACTTAAGATCTCTGTTTCGTGCTTCAAAATATAAATAAACGACGTTGCATAGTGAATTTGACTTTACTGCACCTTTATAAAATCATGTTGGTTGATGCAAGCATAAGGCAGTCGGTATAATTATTTGATTACTCCCGTCCACGTCCACATAAACTTAAACAATTATTAATCAAGATGCTGATTTAACTGCAGCACACAACAATATGCTGCAGTTAAAGTTTTCGGTACAAAAGCTTATTACGAATACTTTAGAAGTCTTTGCCTGTTCTCTCCCTAGAGATTTCGCTGCGCGATGCGTTGTTACATTGTTTTCTTTTAAGTGAAAACGTCAGTATATAAAGTTTCTGCTTATGCTTTCATCATCACGTTGCTATCCGCTTAACGACCTGCGTCTCTGATATGCGGAAATGGAAACTTGATAATGTTAGTTTTGAGATTTTCACTGCTGTGAAAGTGTAGGTTAGACGTCATGTAGTATTAAAGGCGGTTATTAACGTTTCGAAGGCACGAATAGCTTCATATCCAGGGTAGAAGTGAGTCGAGTTGGAGTGTGGATCTGTTATACAGGAAGTATGACCAATAGAAACAGGAGGAAAGGAACAGTAGAGGAGGAACTGCCCTGGGAAGGGCAACTTCCAAGCTGTGCTCCAAAAAATTCGACCTTCAGTCAAGACCCTACACAGGTGTATCTTATAAGATCACGGGCAGAGGAAGACTAATGGAAGAGCGCGCCTTGTCCGTAGACAGAGTCATAGCGAAGAATGTATTTACGATATACATATTAATTAAAAATTTTAGTACATATTTCCATTCTTGTTACATAATGAAGTTGCAGTTTTGTCTTCTAGCAGCCTCCGAAGGTTACTGCCATGACGTAGAGGCGCTTTCGTGTGTAGTGCGGATTTTTAGGTCTTTCGTGTAATCATGTGGGCTTTGTATCACTTTCGTTCTGCATCGATGTCGGGGCTCTGTGGGTCACGAAACTGGGGAAAGTTCTGTCGTCACCGCTACTCAGCAGGTATGTGTGTGGTAGGAGTTCATGGTCGGGTGGAAGCATCAGTTAGCACCTACCTACAGCTTTCTTTTGTGCAGAGAAGACAGTGGTGGCCAAACTTCCACACGTCACTGATTTAAGAATGGATAAATTCATGCATTCAACCCTGCCTTAATCATCATTATAATTATCGACTACATTATGCAAATT
Organism: Zootermopsis nevadensis; assembly: GCF_977971745.1. NCBI lineage: Eukaryota > Metazoa > Arthropoda > Insecta > Blattodea > Termopsidae > Zootermopsis > Zootermopsis nevadensis. The sequence continues at coordinate 6,277,313 of NW_028259143.1, forward strand.
GCTCTTTGTATGTTCAGATTTCAAGGTTTTCTTGTTGTCCGTTGCATCTCCTATCTGCATTTCGGTTAGTATCTATACAGCTCTGGAATTTAGTTTTCAGGCATTATTTTCAATTTTATTTTGTTAATATCTGTTCTTTAGCTGACTAACTCGGTGGAAAAGATCTCTACATGAGAAGCTAATATTCGCTCGGTTAGCTAAGGAATTCCCTGTCTGTTATGGAATGCGAAGGTTCAACACCATCTTCACAAGAGCCCGCCACCGGTCCCTATCCTAAGGTTGATAAATCTAATCCAAACCACATTACCCAGAGATTCTCTATAGCTTTCTTCAGTGATTCCAGTCTAATACCGAGAGAATAGTACAAAGATCAGCAACTCCTTCCGTCAACTTTCTTATTTCTGCAGCTTTCGCTGATGTACCGGTTCAAGATTAATTCTGAAATTATGAATTGTATAGAGCCATTTAGTAGGATTCCTGCAGTGGGGGACTGACACGTCACGGGGTCTCTGCCTACACAGGACAGCAACCATACAAACCCGAATATATGTAGACCCTAAATATTTTTTCAGGATTCGAACCCACTGAACCATTTTCAGCCACGGTGATAAGAACTTTACGAAGTAACTGTATTTTATTCTCCTCACAGAATCACTCTAAGTGACGTCTATAATTGATACAGCGACGATAAATAAGCGTCGAACCTGGTTGTCTCTCTTGTGTTCTATAAAGAGATTGAGAGAGTCCGTTAACTATGTGCCACAAACGGCTCGTATAGGCCACTTGGCCATGACTGGGCTAAGATTACGGAGAAAGTTGAAAGCGACTATGGTTGGACTCTTCTTTTGCTTCGTGAGGCTGACTGACCCAGATGCCAGCACGAAGAACAGCCCAGTCACAAACATTTTCACCTTAAGCACAGGTGCATCTTTTTCCTTTCATAATATATTGGAAATTTTCGTATGTGGAATGAGCTTGTAGCTCATAAGTCCATGTAAGGAAGTGTAGGCCGACTACAGAATCTCGAAAATTGAATTTCTCTTCAAGGATGCAATTAATTATAATCTCATAGATCTTTATAAAAGCAATGCAGAGGACTTTTATCGTCTTACACTTTATCCGACGCTATCGGTCGATAATGACGACACAAAACGCCGTTGTCAGTTACTTATTGCCTGATTTTTTTAAATGAATCGTGTATCAAATTAATAAATCCCAATGGTGATTATAACACGTGTTTCAATAATCAGTAACGCAGCATTTTGAATTTATGTGTTTCGTGTCAGTCTGAGTGTAAACAGGAATTGCTTCCTTAAAACAGCATTAACTAGTCGATTTTTGTATTGGTTAAGTTTTTTTATTTTCTTTGATGTACGCACTGAATTATTAATTGTATTATTTGGAATAACTTCTGCTTCAAAGGGCTAATATTCACACCACATATGTAGTAATTTAAGATAAATTGAATAAGAATATATTCTGGGTTAGAAATCGATCGAAATGGGCGGATAATATAGCAAGCTTGAGTGATACAAGAAATTCATCTGAAGAGAAGGAACATATACTCGCAGATTGGTCAGTAATAATGAAATTGATAGAAAATAAATAGCGCGGGAAGGTAGTGACTGAATATGGCTGGTTCAGAATGGTTTCCTGTGGTGGGCTCTAGTGTCACGTTGATAAACCATAAGGTTCCGTAAAGGGAATGTAATTTATCACCTAGATGATAGACCGTTAGCATTTAAAGAAATTTGCTCCATGTTGTTACAGGAGTTCATCTGCATGCTAGGGGTCGGTTGGGTATTGTGAGGTATTCAATATCCATTACAGTAATTTCTCCGTTATTGATCTCATAATGAAAATATCACTTCGGCTAAGAAATAATCCATGGACGTTACCGGACTTACGATACTCCGTTTACTCTCTCCTATAGATTGTCCCATAAACCTGGAACCATAGAAAATATCAGAATATTGAGAGAGTTATTAACAAGAAACGTTCTACGGCTTCGCTAACTTATGCAACTTCGAGATCACTGTCATCTTCATGTAGGCCTATCATTACTTCCACGTGCTCGTATTTGCTTATTGTCATCACACAACTGGGGCAAAGATAAAAAGTGTACTGCACGTGGCTCCAGACTTACGAAACACACCCGTAGGATAAATTTTAAGCAGTCTAGGAGTCTGAAATTAGACTAAACCTGATGTTCTGTAACGTATATGCCATGAAAAAATGTAAGTGGACTAAAAATTAGAGTGTAAAATACTGTAATATTTATACGTATATACGCATATTCAAGGAGCATAGATTTCTTATCCGTTTATGCCATTTCCCTTCGAATCTTCCATACGTACTGAATTTTAGTGACAGAAGAGTTTAAGTAAATTTAAGTTGTACGTCAAGATCTCACATTTTACTTAATTTTGGTGCAAAACTTCTGAGATGGGCAATTCGAAACGACCTTCGTGTCATTCTATATCAAGTTTGTATAAAAGTTATATCACTTCATTTGAATTAGCTATTGAATATGATAAATATTTAGATATAACTTACAGGGACAGAAAGGTGGCCATCTTCTTCTCCATAAGCATGAGAGCATCAGCTGGCTGGTTCACCATGACGTCACAGAAGATCTTCTTAGCACACGGAGTTTTGTTCCAATCACCCCTGTGATTATCTAGCCTAGCCATACTGGCCAGTATATTTCGTTGACTTGACTCAAAGTTGTACAGAATATTGTCCAAATACTGTTCTCCTTCTTCCAGCCTTGCAGCAACATCTTCTTTGTTGTATGATTGGCTAGAATCGTCTGAAGATCTCTTTGATATAGTATGACGAGAAAAAACAGGTAACTGCCGCGTTGTTGCATCGTCGATGTCATGCCCAGACCTCTTCTCCAGTCTGTGCTTGTATGTATGAGATTTTTCTTCCTCAACAATGTCAAAGGGGCCTAGAGATCCCTCGGCTAATTTGTGGGCTATATCTTCAAGAATTTTTGGATTTAATTCTCTCTCCCTTCTAAAATTTGTGTTTGATAAGTCCATTTCCTGCAATGAAATTTGTTGGCGACTATGATAGTCGGGATCTTCTTCGACCACAAAAATTACGCCGTCATTTAGCGACCTTTTGGTCTTGGCCTGCCCTTCATTGGAAGTAATTCTATCCCTATCAGCAGCCCATTGTCCTTTTTTGAGATTTTGATTCCCATCTTGAGTAGGCTCTTCTGTTACAATCCAGCTGCCTTGTCGGTGTCCAACACCTTCTTGTTTAGCTATCGTTCCAACAATAGATTCTATGGTTTTTCGTTCTTGATCATCCTGATTTACAATGTCGTAAGCTGTAGACCAAACTTGGCGACCAGTTGCTTGCTGCATCTTTTCACTCTTTCCTGAGTTCATGTTTCTAACCAACACCCAAGTTCCTTCTCCTGCTAAATCTCTTGATTTCTTTAAACTTCTAATGGCATCGACTATTTTAAAGTCGTCTTGTTTTGTAGAATCACCAGTAACCGTCCATTGTATTTGTTTATCTCTCAAATTTCTTTCTGAATCTTCCTGGCCTCTACTTTTTGGTCCGTCGTTCAGAACTCTGGCGGCATTTTCAAGAACCTTCCTTTGTTCATCTGGGTTTTTAAACTCCTCAGCAACGACCCAAGTTCCTCCTTCGCGTGTCGACTCCCTGTCACTCAGATTCTTCATGATACTCTCGAGGGCTCTTTTATGTTCCGCCTCCAATTCCTGAGAATCGTCTTCCGGGATACCAATTCGACGCTTCATTACGTCGACATCAAGGAATCTGCCAACGGCTACTGCACCTAGTCCGAGAGCTGCTCCTCCAGCTACAAGCCCCAGAGCCGGAAGCAATACAGGGTACGCAGCAACAGCACTGCCAACCTTGTCTTGTATTACGTTTCGGTTACTTTCGCCTGCAAAACCAAGGTTGTAAGAAATTTTGTGTGTGGCTTCCACGAGTGGTTCGACAACTGGACGTGTAATATCGTTAACCTTTTCCATGCTTGTCTGGACATGTTCCCTAATCGTATCTCCGATGCGTTCCCAAAACGGCCTCTCTTGGGTCATGTGAGCATGGATTGTGTAATGACCACTTCCGAACGGATATCTCGAATATCCTGAGCCTGCAATTGGGCCTTTGTGCCTGTTCTGACTTTCTTTACTCTGGTCAGAATACACAGTGTTGTATGTGGTGTAAGGATAACGTTTGATGTACTTGTCATTTGCTAGGCCGTATGAATCGTCGGATGTTTGTTGTTCGTGGAAATAAGCAAGAGAGCTTTTAGGCCACGGTGTAGAGCTGCTTTCAGAGGAGAATTTTTCTTTATCACTGCTAGATCTCTTATACACACTGGGGTCCGCAGTGGTAACCTCGGCCTGTTCTTCGTTTCTTTGCATTCCCGGCTCGTAGGCGTATGGGCTTCTGTCGCTGTGTATGTCCTGCGCAAAGTAAGCGAGCGTCAACGGATTAGCTTTCTCTCCGTCACTCTTCTCGCTGTTCTGTTTCGACTCGTCCACTTCTTCGACTTCGTCGTTTTTGCGCATTACTTTTGCAGGCTGGACACCAAGTTCTGGATGAGCGTATTGAAGTACCGGAGTACGAACTCCTTCCTCGAATGACACTCTGGATATCTTGGAAGTAGGAGGTGTGTATAGGAGCGATGTTGGATAGATGGGAGAGCCAGGGTAATGTAACGCTCTGGCCTGTGACTCAGAGTCACTAGTACTTCGTCCACTTTCGTTATCCTGAATTAGATCCGATCTGGACACAGGGAAACTAATCATGCGAGCTCTAGGTGAAACATTTCTGAGCCGGCCGGCCTCACGTTGATTTACAGTATTGATATATTCCAGGATTCGCGAGTGGGTATCGCTGGCATACGGATAATTGTATTGGTTCTTTTTCTTTGCGGCGTGTTCAAGGTATAGCAGTGGTTGCGTTGGACTTGAGCCTTCCGTTATTTTCTTATTTGATGATGGATGTTCAAAGTGCACTGTGGCTTTTCTTGTAATTTCTTGTTTATCTCCTGAATCAACTTTGTTACCTGATTTGTCATAAGGGACCAAGATACCGTTAATAACTCTAGCATTTCTCCATGTCTGCCGATCGGATTCATCGTCAGGCATCCGAACTCCGTGGATTACCGGAATACCGTCGGAGTCAACATGCATGACACTCCTTCCTCGCTTCCAGTAGTCTTCCGCTCTCTGTTGTTCTCCTTTAATATTTATCGGCGACGATCTTACATAAACTGGAGGTGGAACATTAATTGTCTTCTTCTCTCGGTTGTTTCCTTCGTTGTGGTCCTTAACAGGTTCTTCCAGTGATGTCGATGGACGTAAGTCCTTAGGTGGTGCAATGATATCAATTACGTCTTCTGTGAATTTGCCACTCCGTTGATGATCTTCATCTTCAATTAAGAACCCCGTAGATCTAAATGTAACTGGAGACGGGACGTTTGATGACGCAACATTCTTTGATTTTCCTTCCCGATTTGCTTCTTCGAGGACGTTGATCGCAGACGATGTAATGGACACTGGAGGCGGCAAAGCAAGATTGGACTTGCCGCCGCGTTTCCTCACAATTAGCGTGGCGATGTCTCCGGTTCGAGTGCGCACATTTACAGTTTCCGTTGAGTCGGGATCCAGACTTCTTGCCACGTGGAGTGCCGTCCGTGTGATCTGCACTTTTGGAATCTTCGCCGATGTTGTTGCCGTTTGCGCGCCTTCGTCTTCAGCTGCTGATGCCAACGCGCATATCAGGCCGATGATTACGTACTGCATCGCGTTATTCTGTAACATAGTAATGACAGTGGTTTTATTCTCTGTTCTATGGCTGCATAAATGTTACTTTCAAAGCTGAAAGAAAACCAACTTAAGAGTTATGAAAATAATTAATCAACTCCATGGAGCAGCGTCCTTCTTGAGAAGATCGCTCGACTGGGGAAGAAATTTCCCGCCTTTCATTGCCATATTTACTATTAGTCATTCGTACCTACTTTGGGCAGGAAGAAACCAGTTCACGCCCTCGTGGTTTATTTATTTAAAATATATTTTAATAATATCCTCCTATATACTTTTAGGCATTTTAAGTGTTTTCGCCCTTTCAGGTGTCCCGACCAAAGCTTTGTGCTTTGGGTGTCACAATTGGTATGTTATCTTTCCTTGAGGTTTTTATATTAAATTTTTATATGAATTTCTCATTTATTCCGATTGTTTTGCTTATATCCCGCCCAAATCATCTCCCATTCCTTTTGGGGCCAAATTGTTCCGCGAAAAAATACTTCGGGAAAGTGTCGTAAACAAATAAGAAGGTTACTTTAATGACTGGAAGTGATTCCTTAACTACATATTTCCGTTGAAGTGTGAACATATGAAATAAAATAAACGAGGACACGCTCTGAAAGTATGTAGTCATTTTTACGTTTATGTTTTTCGTTAAATTGTGTGGGCCTGTACGTTACTGTAATAGATACGCCATTGCGACGGAACCTCCTGAACTTTGCCTACTTCTAAAATGTGTAACATCTGTGAAGGATGTCCTGTTATGTCATGCGAATTTTCTCTTTGGCGAATAGGACTTGGTGTACTGTTTCAAACCCTGATTATAACGTGTGCTTAAGACACTATAAATACATAGTTTTCCGCTCTGCTTACATCGAGTTCAGTTTTTATTGCTACCCAAATACTTGTGTGAACATCTTAAGTATTCTTGCCCAGTCAGACCGGTATATGAAGGCTTCTTTCGCTCACGCTGTTTAGCCCAGTTGCTCTGCTTTCAACTGATTGCCACGTGCTTCTTCTGTCCTGCTGTCGACATGCAGTACGTTAGTCCGGAGGCTGTAAACTGGACAGATAATTATGTATATGTTCGTCCTGATAGAGGTGAATGAAGAGCGGTGTAACTGATTAGTGCCCTTCGCTCTGGACCGCTCAGTTCATTCCATCCTGCTACCATCAGGATGAATGCTACAATAAATAATGAAACCCAACCAGCTATACTGATGAGGCATCACCTGAGCCACGAGCCTCAGGAGACACCGTTCTGCCTTCAGGCATCCAGTTTTAACTTTAAGTGATATTAGATTTGTCAAAAAATCATCTTAGTCTCAGTATAAAAGATAAAATAAATAGTTGCAAACAAATGGAAAGAAGAAAAGAAACAAAATTGTATACAGTAAGAATTCAGTCCGTACCGCAAAGAAAAATGTGTCACCATTACAAAACTCAACTTGTTAACGCTGTTTGAGGAAATAATCACTGCTTACCCAAATGGCAAAATCTCTTAAAAGTCCTTCCATATGTAAGACTGCTAAGGTCCTTCAAGGACTGCAGAGGCACGGAGTAAGAGAATTACATTTTCTTCATTCTGCTCACTACAAAATTTGAAATGAGACTGCCTTGTTTTTCTTTAGGCACTATGTGTAGTTCCTGCTTAATAATAAGCCTGGTTTTACGCCAGTGTGCTCAATAAAAACATAGTGTGCAATAACATGAAAATATGAAACTGTGTGGCGTTAAAAGTGGCACTTCGGTACACAAACCTACATGACGGAATTAACACATAATTATTAGAGCTTGGCTTTCTGTTCTGTGACCCCACTTAGTGAAGGCGGGATTACATTAGGAATACTTGTTACGTTAGTGTAAATGTAGTTCGTAGTATTTGGTAGGTGCTGATTACGACTGTCGTGCCGGAAACTGGCTGTAGTGACAATTCTCGTAATGCCTCAAGCCATACAAACAAACAAACAAACAAAGTCACCGCCACTGGCTACCTTGCCATTCTTCCCAATTCATTATTTACAGTTATCCACCCATTCGGTGCCGAGAAATTGAAATGGCGTCGACAGAGAACTCAGATCCCCATCCCCCAGTTTAGAATTGTTACGGAATCTTTGCTGGTCTCCATCTTTACTACGAAAATTACCGTAATAGCAAACATAATATCAGGACACTACACTGATTAAGTATTTCCATGGAACATACTCTTCTTTGAGAAACTCACAGTCGAATAGGTAAGAAAATAATTCTCCTCCTTTTGTGGAAGAATATTTGCCGTGTCTTTTACGACCTAGAAATGTTTATAAAGCGTCGGGCTCGTGATTAAAATTCATTAGAAAATCATTAATTTGTGACTTCCCGGAGTTTATAAGAAATTATAAGCAGGTTCGTGTTTTCTTTGGGGTTTTTATACTGATTTAATTCGTGCTCAGATGTAGTGCAGTTAAGTTGTTTTGCGCATTTTAATGTTAAAAGCCTCACTTTTAAGACTTAGTGAATTTTAATAAATGAAGTCCTTGGATGCAACAGTATCACAGTAATAAAAGCATTGTCTGTTTGGATGCGTCGAGCAGACACGGATTGCTTACGTCTTGTACGCGTAACAAACAAATAAACATTCAAGCGAATGGTTTTCTAGTGGGTGTTAAATTTCACATCCCCTCCGGAAATAATGAAACTTAGAGGTCGTAGACCTACTTTCTCTTACAAACAGTAGAGTACAGACCACTAGGGCAATTGACCACAACGACGCGTATTAACAACATGGTCTATTTTACTGTTCTCTTTCTTCTAGATTATTTAATTTAACTGTACGAAGTACACAAATCGAATGAGATAGTGAATGGATATTCGTGATCTGTCTGGCGATGCTAGAGACACGAGCTTACTGATTGCCTTTTGCATTCAAAGCATAGCTTGCGCGTGATTTCTTTCGGTAGCCAGGAAGTAATGGAAGTGGTTGCTAGCAACACTTAGAAATTTCAATGAGGATATAAAGAAGTAAAGCAAGGAAGCAGCAGAGATGCAAAGGAAAGAAACAAATAAGAAAGAGGAAAAAGACACACTCTGGATATGTCTATTCAAAAACAAATGAATAAAGATGGGATTAGAAAAAGAAATAAGCATTGAGGTGACGATGAAACAGGGAAGGAAATTAATAAGGGCAAAAGGAATTAAATTTAAAATTGTATCCCGTAGCAAACAAATAATGACTGAAAGAAAATATCAAGGAAGAAAAGATCGAATTGAGGAAGGGAATGAAGTGAGAAAAAAAGCGTACGTGTGGAAGAACTAAACTGCATTAAGTCTCTAGTTCGCCATTGAACAATATGAAGCCAGAAACTAGGCTAGTGTTCGACCCAGTAGAATGTGTAATGTCTGAGGCTGAACCTGCTAATAATTTTGTTACGTACAAGAATGTCCGCTCCTGCTGTGATGGTGCACAGTAGCCGGTCAACGAACCCGCTCCTCTTGCAGCCACAACAACGCATTGCTGACTTAGTGACTTAAATTTTATTTCTGTCAAACCATCTATTTCTATATTTGCATATCCACTCGTTAGATAATATTGAGTGAAGTGTTTTAGTTTGAGAGGCTGTTGAGTCTAAATATGAGCCTCATTACTCTGTTTTCCGAAGACACTCTACCTAGGCCTATATGGACTATGCAACTGAAATCCGACATTTGAATTTCTCGCGTCCGTAAAGATGTCGATTGTGTATCCTGAAGATGGAGGCGATACTTTCCTCCGAAATACTAGTAAACGTCTATAAGACCACACGGCAAACACAACTTAAAACCCACATTCGACATATGGAGTTTAGGTGTCTTCATTAAAATAACGTAAGCATCAAGTGCTTATCAGTATTAATTAGTATATAAAATTTCAAGGACCGTAATTTTGTTTACATTAGAGGACCTAAAGTATAGAAAAAGTGGATAGCTTTTTGTGACGAATATTTTCGTATATTTTCCTATGTTTAGTAACTTAGCCCATAGATACCATTACATTGGCACAGACCCATCATAAGCACATTTCTGCATGTGACATCAATCCTCTGGTGCCCCTGTACTCAAAACAGAGCCATAATGAGTTAAAGCGATTTAATTAGCATAGTACTGTGGAGAGAAAATGACTTAGCCCGAAGGTCCTCTGCTCATTAAGAGTGCCTGGTCAAACAGAAATATTAGGGCGTGCCAAGAAATGGGGAAGTAATTAAGTGTTCACCATTATCTGTGCTGATATTATTATGTAGGCTAGTATCCAAATTGCTTATTTTTGTAGCACGATATATGTAATTATCGTAGTTTTTTCTTCTAGAGTAACAAGGGCTTGAGTCAAAAGTGATTTGTATTGACTACAACCAATACTACTGAGCATGCATGAATTATCTCAACCTGATTAATGTCAAATTAAAATAGTTTTGTTATAAATTATGTTTTAATGACTGGTTAAATTCTGCAGATTCTTCATGGATTAGGAATTAAAATCGCATGTTTCCATACAGAGGGATTAAGATGTTTCTGCACTCAAACACCTATATATGAAGGCGACGTGTAACAGAGAACGTTAGCAACCCCAATACTAGATGGATGGCTTCATGCTCTAATCACTTTACCCCCAAAACAATTTAGATAGGGGGCAGGTTCCCCGGGTCGGTTTTGACGTGGTGATGAAGAGAAAAATTCTTCTGCCGGGAATCGAACCCCTGCAGCCCAATCTCTAATCAGTCACTGTACTGAATGATATACCCTGGTGTATGATCTAATCGGCCAGTTGGAATGTACTTTAATTCTAAACAGAGAAGAATCAGTACATTAGCATGTATTCTTACATATTTTGTTATGTAATAATTTTATTACTAACTTACCGACATTATGTGTTCTTTGGGTCTTTCTTGGTCTTCGTCTTTAAGTAGGCGTGTTTCGTCTTCCTGTTTAGAGTAGGATGTGTCAAAGTATATGATGCTCTCGAGATATAATAAGCTCCACTCCCAGACACGTGTTCTTCTTAACTATTTACTTCAGTGGTTGTCACTTGGCTGAATGCAGATATTTCATGATCCTGTTTGTTTATTTTCTTTGCTAACTTCACTGTTTGGATTCCTACATCAGTACTTTATAAGTCATGTGATGTGTATTGAATTCAGTAGCGATAAAAACTGTTTCAGAACTGACGAGAAATAATTGATTTTCATGAAACTCCTAAAGAATCACTTTGTCTAGTGATACTAACGAATGCCTAATGACTGATGACCTTTATTTAACGACGTCGCGCCGGCAGAGAACAATACTAAAGCAGACAACTTCGCAGTGTAAGTATGAATGAAGACAGGTCTGGTTAAAACACCTCCTCAAACCCCTCTCTTTCATACTTCTCCTCCTGGTGTGGCAGTGAAGTTAGATCCAGTATCAACAGCTCCGCTTCTTTTCATCCTTCCAGGGATTTCCAAATCGACTCTTATTTACTGAACGAGACGTTGGGCAAACCAGTAGTTTCTGGACCTCTGGGATTACCTGTGAATTACAATTTACACTAGAAGATTGCAGTCTTGTGGGTTGTTGCGCCATCTAGTCTCGTTGAATTTTACCTACGTTTCACAGGTGATTGCTGCCTCCTTCATCAGGGCCTGATAATGAAGGCAGCAATTACCTCAAAACGTCAGTAAACTTCTACCACACTACAGAGTGCAATAACTCAGAAACGTCGCCTTCATATTAGCCGCCGTGAGAACCTGAAATCTCACATTTTAACCCATTTTGTAACATGCCACATTTTAAATTAAATTTTAGTTAATTAAATAATCTTTCCTTGGGAATCGTGACACGCTTATTAGCCCATAATCGTATCTGCCCTTAGCGCTCACGTACATTTGATTCTCGATTTGTAACATCGTACAGACGGGCAGAACAATTCTGGTAGGCGCTCTGTAGAGATGTGAATTCGCCTACAAATTATTAAATTATAATCAGCCTCGAAAGATTCTAGTATATATTCTGAAAACAATGAATGTGAAACTTTAATGTTAGTTTAACGTTGCGAACGTCTGCGGTAAAGATGGCATAAAAATCTGTTAATGTTGGAATGATTTGTAAAGGATCAGTTAGGAAGCGAATGTTCCGACGTTCTCATAGAGGCATGTTCACAGTACGGTGCATGATAACCGTGGAGACAGCATGACGTCATGTGTTTGGTAAGGGGAAACATCATAAAGCTTAGAATGGTTTTGGACACCCTTGGTCTACCCGCTCTCACACTTGTTCATCCACCGCTCCGAAGCTGCGACAGCACTAACCTACTTTCCTTTCCTGACCTACATGGCCATCTTGCTTACTAGGGTATATGAACTCTTCATACGCACTCTGCTAGGCTTCGACTGTCTGCAGTTTGTTACATCGCTCGGGTGACTGCAGAAATGTCATTCGTTGAATTACTGTTCCGTTCTAAAGACGCGCTTTTGTTGCCAAAAACACAAATGTTGTTTTTTCCTACGCCAGACTTAAGCCTCTCAGCCATTAGTCTATTTACAAGGCGACAAGTGTCAGTCGTTTTTAGCGAACAGGGGGCACAACGAGTAGGCCACTAACTTCGCCCCCCTTTTACAAACATCCATGCCTTACCTAAGAAACCTAACCTAACTTAAAATAACCTAAACCAACGTAACCCGAAACGCAACCTAACCAAAATTAACTAATACTAATCTAACTTCAACTAATCCTAACTAACCGACAACACAAGATCAAACACACCGCCTAAGGACTTCCACAGAACCTTTCCAGGAGTTCTCCAAAAAATATCCAGCACTTCTCCAGGAATTCTCCAACACTTCTCTATGACTCAAATATTTACGTAAATCTTAAAATGGACTTCTCCGGCACTAACCTAGGACTTATCCAGAATTTTTCGTGTAGGTCCTTTCCATGGTAAGCCTCTTCAGCCACAATGTTTTAACCACTAAAAGATTATGCCTTTGTGGCATCGCCATTTGTCTTTGATGGCCTTTTAACCCTTTAAACCCCAGTGGTAATTGTACCACCAGAGTCAACAGTCAGTAACTCTTTATTTTGCATTTTGCGATTATTTTTTAACAGTGTTAAACAGTTGGTCTTTGGAATGGAGAACTGTCGTCTTTTCTTTGTGTTAGGGGCTGAATTCTTCGAACCAATCATTCATAACTGCAGACCAAGTCAACTGCTTCCTACACGAAATGAACATTCCGCTAGTGATGTAAATTTAGCATTAGTAGTCTGTAAACCACTTTTCTATCCCATATTGACTAATGCCTCTCCCGCCTGTGGCTGCGTTGTAGAATCTTACGAAAACAAGTTACATACCTTTTAAAATAAAATCCTCGAGATAATAACAAATTTACCAAGGTTAATACCAATTAAAATTCGATGTACCTCCCACGCAGTCCTTTAAATAATATATAAAAATCCTGTCCTAAAATAGCTCTCCCTTGTGTTAACATAAAAACTGTAATAAATTCCGCATTCCAAATGTAAAATAACAATTCAGAAATCCTGTAGAATACAGAAAGACATACATTCTCTTCAACCCACCTGGGAAGTTTCGTATCCGAAAATTTCTCTCTGTGTCAGTCACGTGTAATGTCTCTCAACTTCTCTCTGTCTGCTTTCTCTTCCCCCTGTTGTTCGGCTTCAAGGGGCTAAGCGTCTTTCGCGTAGGCCGAAGTGTAGCCCAGATTGAATGTTCCGACGCTGGATGGAGAATCGTGTGGGAAGAAACAAGTGTAACAATTTTGAAAGCGTTGTTTGGTAGGCCTTCAAACAAGTGGATTGGCGTGTAAAGGAATGCAGCTCTTTTATGTTTAACGAGCTAAGCTATTACTGACTTTCTTAAGTTGTCGCCAATTCTGTACTGATATAACGGCTGATTAAGCGGATATGAAGTGTTACCTGTATCATATTTTCCGCAATATCCAGGGCAGTACTGAGATTCCGTCTTGGTAGCTGAACCGGAAGATTTAGCGCCTCTAATATCAAAACTCGCCGTTAGACACGACTTGTAAGCCCGCTCCACCTGTTTTACAACCGCTGAATTTATTTTCCCGACATATTTGTTAATATCAACCTCGGATCTCCTTTATCTTCTTCAAAATTACCATTTCCTGAAAGGTTTCCCCGTCAAAATTCTCTGTAAGGACCTTCGTAAATTTAATTCTTCGCTCGATATTATCAGGATAATCAAATTAAGGATGGAATAGATGGGGCATATAGCACGCATGGGGAACATTTAGAATGCATACAGAATTTTATTTAGAAAACCTTAAGAGATGGACCTAGACGTAGATTTGTGGATAAGAAATAAATGGATATTTTGAAGATATACAAGGATGTGAACTAGATTCGTGTGGCTCAAGACAGAGGTGGACACTTGTGAACATGGTAATAAACCTTCAGGTTCTATAAAAGGCGGGAGTGATTATGAACTTCCCATGAAGGATAGTTTTCCTTGGAGTTCGTTGTTCGATCCGTAGAGTAGTTGGAGGATAAAGGAAAGAAAAAGTTATAATTGAATCAGAAGGTAATTAGAGCAAGGAAAATTCTAGAAGAATAGTTAAAATACGCATTATACTTCCTTTAAAATCAATCAGTGTGCAAACAATTATAATTACATGTAGGATTTTAGAACAATATGACGCCATTTGTTATATTAATCTATTTATTTTTATAAAACAAAATAATATTTCAACAAATAAAAAGATCGCATCATAAATATAAAACTACAACAACATACGTATATTTTGATTATCAGTTCAGGTTATTATAATAATGTAAAATGTTTTACCGCTAAGTCTATAATTATTGTACTATGTAGTATATGAAGACAGTCATGTATACAGGGGTTTTTATTTCTTCATTTAAAACTAAAATTTTAGCGCGTAATACACTGAACTTGTGCCTGTACGTGATTAAGCACCACATCAAGAAGACGTACCGGTGAGTGGATATAGGACTACGAATTTTTAACCCTGACGTTAGATAGAAGTGAGTTAGCTGAACACTCGAAGAGCTCGTGGTACCTATTGAATAGAAGTCGACCTAAATGTGGTGCAAAGATCTCTGACCGGAATCAAATGCCTTGTGTCCAGCCTTTATCCATTGATTACTGTGAGTGAGTTATCCCGGCTACCCTGAATAAGCTACATAAAACTTAGATAATCTTGCACGTAAGACTTTGTTAGAACTTTGGCTGAGAAGCCTGCTTAAATTGATTGATAAATCGACAAGTTGCTACCAGATTGTCGCAAGTTATAACAAACAGAGATGTTCAGCAGAGGAGCATATCTTACAAGTTAAGACGATGTCTGTATTCAGCTCTGCTCTTTGGTTACTTATTCATTCTCTTTCACCTGTAGAAGTAAAATCATCTATATGGGAGAGTCATCTTGAATAATGAGTAGAAATAGTTTTCGAAAATTTCGGTCGTGGCCTATTTTCATGTTGTACTGAAATACTATGTGGTTATCTCTAATATACATTTTCGTTTACTACTGTTTCTCTTCTTTCAGTATTGGTGTTGGGGCTGTAATTGTAGTTTGCTTCTGTTCTTTACATCTGTAGATATCGCAGGCATTTGTTCGCACTGCCTTAAATAGTTCTTTCATCCCCATGTCATCCGCTGTCTTATCAGGGGTGCTGAAACAAAGACACGCCGGATTATAAATACTGAGGTAAATCCCACTCTTGTGAGATGTGATTTCTCACTGTGGCAGGTACGTATAATCATGGCTGTCTTCCGAGTTGTTGTGCCCTTGTAGTCTGGTAGAAGTTTGCCGGGAGAGACCCTGATTATGGAGACAGCAACGTCCCAGAAAACAGCCATCTTTATTATGCTTTCGTTTAACCTCTAAAAGAATGTTTGTTCAGCAGCTACTGGCTAAATCGTAGGTGCCAAATTCTATGTTATACTTTCAGTGAGAGACCAGTTAACCTGACGGACGCTTTTCATGGTTTTTCTCCGCACGCCCCCCTTCCAGGCGAAAGCCAGAATAATTCCCAAAATGTCATGATCCTTCTCTCCTTAATGCTTATCTGGTTATCACCATCCTACCATTTTTGAAGCAATTGGTACAGCGTTGTTATATGAAACAAAGTAAGACTATCCAGGATGTAAGAAATTAATATTTTCATTATAAAAATCATTAAAACATTAGCAACTAAATTAATTGAATGGATTACTTCTTGTGCAGCTAATAATCGCTCATATAATCAAGAAATTTCAAGGCCGTCTTCAGGTAAATGGTAAGGACAGAAACACTAACTGTTTGGCCCCCTGTTTGAACCAGCCAAAGACCTGGACTATTATAACGCACCATCTTCAGAAACCTTAAGAACTGAGTACTTACTCATGCGCAAGGTGCCAAAAGGCTTTCTGGACAACGTTTCCGCTTGGCTCCCCTCCCAGCCGTGACATTTCGCAGAATATCCGGTTTTCACACTCTGGGTCATCAAGAGAGTCGATCCCATACTTGTCCAACAAATCAAGGATGGGGAACGACATAGAATTAGTTTTGCCAGAATCCTCGTGGTCCACTGAACGTAGACGGCCCGGTAGATCCGGCCTAAAACAGATGGTGCTGATATAACTGTGATGTTCTCCTAGGGCGCTTTTATCTTTAATGCACAATTAACAAAGGTTATTAAACAACAGTTAATATGATTGAATGTTATGTGTGCCGGTTCGATCAACGAAGCGGTGTTTAGCAACTGATAGCTCGCGATCTGCTATCGGTTCCCGAATTCTTCTTTGTACACTGTAGTTACCAGTGAAAATATTTACTAAGAAGATAGCATTTTGAGGCAAATATTTGGATGATATACCACATAATATTCTCATTCATTGTGTTCAAAATATTTTTAAAGCAGTGTTAAATTTTTATTTCGCTTGTTTATTTGCTTTTTACAAGTTCGATAAACTATTGAGTGTTCACAAAGCGTGAGGAACACGAAACCTCTTTCTAACACCATATGTCTCACTGAACTAGATAAGAAGTCATTTTCTACTGTTACTGGTCTTTTCGGCTGACCATCAGCTGTCTGCGGTTACGTTTAAAGTACCACGTTTTCTGTTCTATTAAAGCAGATTATCTGGCAAAACAGTTGATCTGTAACGCTTTCACCAACGTAATTAATAAATTTCTCTTTGAAGTTGTATTTATGAGCATATTATTTCTAGTTTTATAGCATAATTATAGAAAACAATACATTATTCCATTTATATATGAATAAAGACGTATAATTTAAAGTGAAGAAGGAACAAATAACGTAGAATATTGTTGAGAGGTATAAATAATATGAGTAATTTAAGTAATTCCTAACACTGTGCTTTAGTTTTATTTTGAAAAAGTAGTAATTGTAATAATCTGACCTTTTTCCATAGAGCTGAATATAACAGAGTTAACGATAATATCTGTATTAAACAAATGTTTAGGACATAATTCTCCGAGTCATTCAGTTTTTACCTGAGGAATTAGTCTGTGTTATAAAATGAACATAAAGGCAAAAGCGCTTGGTCATTCTTGTAAGATTCTCTCCAAATCCTCTTGGGGAAGAGGGAAGTGACTTGTAAAAAGTCTTTCTAATTGTCGATACAAAAAATGTAACAAGATGCAGTATCTACTGAGAATGTTATAATTTTAAATAATTTTAAACAACATTATTTTAAGTTTGTGTATAGACGGAAAATAAAAATATTGAATCCCCTATAATTATGATAACCCGGAAATATATTTTACATTTTTATGTAATCTTCAGTTTAAAAAAAACATCGCATAGGCCTAAACTATAACTGACTCCGTAGTTCTTAGTAATTTGCAATTCTCTACTGTTATCACATAAGCCGATCTTTACTCAACAAATCAAAATTTCTTGACAGAACTTTTCAGTCTTCAACTTTACAAGTTAACTTAAGTTATATTGTAGAATAGTAATAAATTGTATTTTTAAATGTAACTTTCCGGATAGTGGGTTGTGTTCACTATATTTCAGCATTTTAATGGAATTTCGAAGAACAAAAATATGTCTTAGAACCTGGCATAATGCTAGACCTGTGTGATATTGTTTGATACTAAACATTAATGAAGAATGTAAAATATAATTAGCTTTGAATTCTACTCAGGACCATGAGAATGCCCGGTCATGAAAGGAAACTTTCTGTTGTACACAAATGCTTGGTCATATGCTAGGAAAGTATGAGCATTTTGCTTACTGCGTGGTGTTGATGGTCAGAATGTTGGGGGGCAAAGCTGCTAGGAACAGACCGAGTGGTATGAAAGCTGCCAGCATGTTCAACACTTTCTTCCACATACTCGTCTTCTCCCTGCAACACATCCGAGTTAGTAAATTGAGGGCAGTAAATAACCGTAAAAAATCATGTTTGTGGAAGGTGACACCTTGACTTCACATTCCGTAAAATATGTCGTTGTTCCATTCTACAGAAATATAAATCTGTTTACACTTAGCCCACGCAAAGGTAATTGACCCCGGAAAATCTGTTGCCATTGGAACCATTCGTAAAGACCAAAGGTCATAATTATAAACGTGTATTCTGGCGAATGCGCCATAATTCTTATATTATGCATACACTTCCTAATTTATTTCAGTTTAAGATTCGTATTCTAAAATTGGATCTGCTTATGCAAAGGAAATATGACTATATTTAATAGACGTGCATACGACGATTTTAAACCTGGCTGTACTCCTATCTTCAAGTTTGATACCAAAGAATTGTGGTTTCGGTCTTAGCCGCTGACACAAATATCGTCAGATAGGATGGTGATATGCCAATTGTTTAGTGGAATAATAGAGCAAATTATTTGCATTTTCGAATACAGGTAATTCCACGAGCTACGACTAGTTACTATAGTAGCGTCTCTTTAGACGGAGGGAGGCTGCATAGTTTTAGACGACATTAAATTTTTTTAAATATTTCTTGCGCCTAAATAAATCTGACGATCAGGTATCCTATCATAAAATATTTGTTATGTAACTTACTAATCGACTGCTTTCATCGTAAATTTAAAATCGTCCTTTCGAATCCCGCGATCAAGAGTTGCTACTGGATCCATTTATTGTCAGTTTGGAAACAGTCTTTCGTTATTAATGAATGTATGCATTTAATATTGATACGGTATTTCTTATAGCATTTCAGATTTTCTTCACCTAAATCTTAAAGAAGATAAGATAAATTGTTCAGAACCGTAACAGCAAGTATCTTACCCTTCCTGATAGGTGATGCCGGTCTTGTAGCCATCTATCCAGCTGCCCGCTTGATAGTGTTTGGCGGCTGTAGAGCTACTCGAGGTGGTCGGAGGTTCCATGTCAGTCTCACCGCTGAAGAACGGACTCTGGTATGGGTAAGGGTGGGTGTTACCCTTCATTGGAGTCGGCAGAGTATATTGGAAAGGAACTTCTTTGCTGTCATACCCACTGTCTTTCGTCATAGACGATCCTTTGTCTGAAGTGAATAAGATGGATGGGATATCGGTATCAAATTTCAAAGGCTTGTATGATATGCTATCACTGTTAAAGTTGTAACCATTACTTTTGGCTTCAGGTAGAGCTGGCTTTGGGAAGCCCTGCTTGTTACTTCGTTCTTGTTCCTTCAGCTGCTGGACTTTCAGATACTGCTGAGCAAGGAAAAGGTCAGGTGGCAGGGGTTGTGAATACTGATGCTTCTTCTGCCCATCATCTCCTTCTGTGGGCGAGTAGTGGTGCTCGGAAGTGTGGGAGTTATGTTTCTGAGCTGTTTTCAGGTAGTGTTCGTGGTTAAGTTGGTAATACTCTGGGTTGTAGATGGCGTCCAGCATGGGGCTTGCAGAGAAATTGTTTTTCCGGTCCGCATGAGGTGACGTAATAATGACCGGGGTTATAATCCTTTGAATGTCTTCCGGCTGAGGTGCTGAAGACCAATTGTTCTTATAAGTCGTGACATTCTTGTTGTTACTACTGGCCGAGGTTTCGCTGTTTTCTTCACTGATTTTGTCATTGTTTCTACTGCTGATCTCTTCGCCATTCTCTAGACTTTTCTCGGTCACTTCGATTTCTTCCGATAGAACTGTTGTTGCGAATAATCCACTTAGAACGAAGAATACCACGCTTAGTTGGACCTGAGAAGCCAAAAGGGAAAATAAAATATGTTAATGACACAGCCTTAAGCATATCACGTGGCGATATGCATGCGATATTTTAAACATGATATGAAACCTGATGATTTATGCATATTGCCTAGTACTAGTAGGCCCTAGAATACCGAAATCTAGGTGGCTTCTGTAATCTGGATATGCGGCTAAGATGGGAGAAACGGACGATGTAGGCCTGCACAGAATTTGAGCTTCGGGGGACTGTTAGCAGATTTGAACCACTACGTTCTAATGTAATAATAGTTTTTGTAAGTTGTCGCTGTTTGACGAAGCTTTCAGAATCTTCATATTTTGAGCTCCGCATATTTTAATGACAAACCATTAGGTTCAACCGTCTCCCAGCCTTCATGCCCTTTTACTATAACTACGTGCTGTCGCCTGGAAACGACTCTAAATTCGTTGGTGCCAGGGTAAAAGGGTTAACCCCTAAAAGTTTGGAAAATGTGAGTGAGTATAAAGATTTCTGTCTTCTGGATTGTTGCGCTGTGTAGTCTGGTCGATGTTAACCAACGTTTTAGAGGTCACACTGCCTCCGTCATCAGCGCCCCATAGCGGAGGCAGTATGACCTCTGAACCGTTGGTTAGCATCGACCAAACTACACAGCGCAACAACCCAGAAGACAGAAATCTTCATTCTTATAACTAGAAACCTATTCACACTTATATATTCAAATTAACCATAAATATTACCTAAAGTTCTAAAGTTTCCTTTATCGTGTCCCTATTATAACTACGACGACTTGTAGTAATCTTGCAGAATGCATCATTTAATACTAGAATATTAAGATTAAAACGAATAACAGTTACTAGTACCTCGTGATCCTAGGTTTGATTCTCCACAACTCTGTTATAATAATTACGTGCTGAAGAAATTTTTCAAACTATAGGCTACCTATTAAAATCTTTGGCTGTGTCTTAATGTACATTAGTTTGCTTATTACCAGCCAGTATCACTGTACACGTTTCAGTAAAACTGCGTAAATGTGAGTTTGAATTCTCTGTAGCTTATTGTTATGTGTATTCTATCACAGCCTACCTTCATTTCTGCTATCCTGGTCCAGTTACACAGTAGAAGTCTCGAAATCTCAACTCTGAATGAATCATTTATATAAGAACACTTTTATTTATTTCACTAGTAATGAAGGGAGAGGGTTGTAATAGGCGGAGAAGTGGTAGAGAAATTTTACGCAGATGGATTCAAAATATACAATTGTCTTCAAGGTAACGAACCATGGTCCTTCCAACTGTCAACTTGCCTCTCTACGGTCTATTTCTCGTCACTATTGCTGTCTCTAAGAGTTGTTTATCATTATTCAGATTAAGAAAGAAAAGGTTTCAGTTCGTTTGTTCCAAAAATGTCCGCATGAAATGATGGCGTCAAGAACAAAAATGCATAGAAAGCCAGGAATACACACATACTGCAGTCTAATTGTGATTAGGAAGACTCAGTGGGCAAAACAAACATTTCTCTAAATTATAATGCGGGAACGAAAGTTGCAATATCTCCCACGCCATCATGCATATACTCTCCCTTTGCAATCAGTGAATACACTCTCGCTTAAGGAGTTCATGTTTTATTATTTTCGTTTTGTATAGTTCGTAGTGAGTCATCAGGTACTCACGGCTGTGAGTGTGAAAATTACAGCCTTTTAGATTATTGCTCTAGCATTTTCGTAGAAATTGACCGATATTTCAAACTCATCACTCTAATGATGGCGGTATTAAAGATCTCCGAAACGTCGGTCAGATTCTGCGAAACTACACGGCGCAAAATCCGAGAAATTTTTGTGATAACTTGTTCACACCTACTTAAATCACTTAAGTGTAAATTATATCTTTACTTGTTTGTAAGTGTAAACTTCACACAAATGTACGAGAAAAGAAGCGTTAAATGAAGTTATACAAGCATAAATAAAGTCAGCTGTATGCAATAGTGATTCTCGAAGAGTGTGACGCAAGATAGGTGAAGGTGAGCCATAATAATTAGCCACAATTTTTGCTAATTTCAGATGAAATACCCTGGTCATAGAAATTAAATCGCAGAATTCAAAGCATGGTGTTTAATTAGCTACGATAAATTTAGCTTTACATTTATTATAGGTACTTATACTGTATATTTACAGCTTAATGTATTACGTAAATTTAATGTATATTAATGTGAAATGTGAGCTTAGAGATTCTTGCACAGAATTTCCAGTCGAACAAACCTTAAAAATATCCATCATCTGTGACTAGCCGTTGAGTTGTAATGGTTAGTACATCCGCTTCGTGTGCAAGAGGTCATTCACCTGAATCTTTGACCCGGCGATCAACAGTCTTAACCTTGGGTTTTCTTATTTTTTAACAATCAAGAGAAATGCGGGGGGGGGGGGGGCAGTACCTAAAATATGCCACAATCGATTTCTGCTACATCCTTTATAATTCATTACAGTACCATTCGTCGTTTTATAGCTGAAAAGCATCTACAGTAAAGTAAAGTAAAGATCAAAGCGACGTGGACTTTTGACTAGAGGTGTCCTTTTGCAACATGACAATGCTCGGCCCAATACTGCACGTGCAACAGTTGCAACAATCCAAGACTTGCACTTTGAGTGTCTTCCACATCCGTCATACTCACCAGACCTAGTCCCAAGTGATTACCACATGTTTGGGCCACTCAAAGAGGCGATGGGAGGAAAGAAGTTCCGTTCTGATGAAGAGGTGCACGAGTGGTTGCGCAGACAGCCACAAGAACTTTTTTCTAGAGGAATCCATACACTTCGTAAACGCTGGAGGGCCTGTATTGAACGAAATGGAGACTATGTAGAAAAATGATGTAGTTGTGTATCGCTTTCATTCAATAAATTAATTTCTTTTTTTTTACAGTTTTCATTTGACTCACCCTCGTAACTGACGAAGAAAGGGGTAACATGACCGAAAGGTCCAACACTCTTAGTGAGCCTACCAAAGCCCGTGACTAAACACGATCCTAAATCAGTTTCATCCACCGCCCATCCTCAAACCCATCTTCATATGATCAATTTTAGTATTATCCTCCCTTCTCCTAGTCGTCGAAGTGAATGTTTTCCAACAGGGTTCCCCCACTGAATTTGTGTGTGCATTCCTCGTCTATCCAATTCTAGCCACATTTTCATGTCATTGTGACCTCTCATTTCATTTTCCTAACAATAATTGGTTTACAAATCAAATCACGAATTTCCTCGTTGTGTAATGTCTTAAATTGTCCATTAAATTACCCAACGTGGCTGAACATGTTCTTTTAAAAAAATTTTATTTATAATTTGGTTTCAAATAGACGAAGTCATCAAATAAATCTTCTCCCGTTGTGGAAATATCGTATCTATAAATCAAATTTTTGGCAATGTTTTCATGTCCCGCAGTTTCTGTATATTTATAAGCACATACTTGATAACGAATAAAGAGCTCTTTCGTGCGAGCGCTGTTTTGAGGTAGTGTCTACAAAAGCTTACAGACTTCCTGGTTTCTTTCAGCTTACGAAACGCGCCGATCTGAGCTACACTTTCTCAACTTTCGTTTTCATGCGTGACAAGAACGTACAAACATACGTTCATGTCCTCTAGTTAAACTACAATTACAGTAGTCCTTTAGAGTAAATTACACTCTCACACACTTATTAGAAAGCACAACGGTGCATGAGTTGCTCGAATTTACAGTAAACCTAACGAGCTAGCCATATGATCAAAGACGCCAGGAAGATACTGGACTACAGGCAGCTTGGGTACATTTCTACCTCGCTTTCTTAAAGTTCAGTCTGTAGTCATACTGTTGATTATCCACAGATTAGTTAAACTTGTAATTATAATGCATTGTACGTTATGTCTCTGTGCTGATCTTGACTTTTGACGGCAGAAACGTGGCGTGTTTTTTCACATTTACTTGGTTTGATTACTTTCGTATGCATACTGAGACCAGTTAACTGGATATTTTTAAATTTTTGCATAATATATACGTGTGTATTAAATGTATACGAAGTTGATGAAGATATACATAAGTATTCGAGTGAATTGATGACGTGTTTGGCATACTTTTTGGCGAAAATGTATTTTTTGAGTTGTGTTAAATTTTATATTTTGTCTCCAGATGTGAAATCAGTTGTTCAGTGATGATGATCCCGTATGAAATAAAGATCAGGATATGTTTTCTTTTAGCTTTAAGGTTCTCGAGACGGTGAGGATATCAATTGTGGTCTCAAGGCTTAATATTTTGCCACATCCCAGAGGATAACAATTAACATAACAAATAATGTGAGGGTTTTTAAAACCAGCTTATTTTTTGGTAATATGGGTTACAATATATGATTTCTTCACAGAAAATCTTAAATGACTTTCGGTTTGGGAATTGTAGTGCCCTTAAACTGTGAGAAGGAAAACGATATAGCGGATCTGTTTAAGGGAACTTGTATAATTATTCAGTCAGAAATTTTATCTTCATGTAGTCCTTATACTGTATAAAAATGTATGTGTTTTATGTGATTGTAAATCTTGGCTCTTAGTTCTGAGAGAAAGATTGAAAGTGAAAGTGTCCTAACATAAGGAACTTAGGAGAATATTTGAACCTAACAAAGGTGAAGCGTCTGGTAACAGTTACATAATGCACTAAAACGCACTGGAAACAAAAAACTGGCTCTGTTCATTACGACAGTAGTTGCTTTTTTAAACAGTAGGGGGGAGAACAACATATGAAATGTTTACTCCTTTCCAGCGGTTAGTTACGTTCTTCACTCAGTCAAAGCGTATTATCAGTTAGTTGTCAATATAGT
Source organism: Zootermopsis nevadensis (assembly GCF_977971745.1). Taxonomy (NCBI): domain Eukaryota; kingdom Metazoa; phylum Arthropoda; class Insecta; order Blattodea; family Termopsidae; genus Zootermopsis; species Zootermopsis nevadensis. Next base: position 6,302,059 of record NW_028259143.1, read on the forward strand.
TAATAGTGTGCAGCTTTTACAAGTTACTAGTGTTATTGCTTAAACTTAAATGTGTTATAGAACCATGCAAAGGTGGTATAATGTGTTTGTAATACAGTAATTGATGCAAAATAACTCTTCAGTTTCACGGGGTAAATCGTTGCTTAGAAAAGTTGCAATATTATTTTAGTGTCGTAAAGTAAGTTTATTTCTTTCGTGCAGGTAAGTCAGTGGAATTTACGTAGAATCTATATGTAACTTATTGTTATACAATTCATTGTCATATAATTACCGCTCTCAGAATATTCCGTATCGACGTCAACAATCGAATCCGGGGCTTTTAAAATACGAAGTTGGAATGCTGATTAGTCAGCCAAAGCTCTGAAGACGTTCTGAAGTGAGTATCATTGCCATGTAAACTACAGAATGTCCGAAAAATATCTTTACTCAATACTGACGTATGTAATTGTTATTTGTTTACATCTTTTTGGGACACACTGTATAATCAATAAAGTAACGTTATTGCAGCAGAAAACAGCAGCGATCATATTCGTTGTGGAAGAGTGTTTGAATATTTCGCATTTGTATGTGTAAAATACATACGAGTTTTCGAACTTTGTCTCTGCCTTTCTCTTCAAGAGAAATTACTCTGCTAAATAACACTGATCATTACCATTGGTAATAATTATAGCTTTATCTTTCAGATGACACTAGGTTGAGGCTAAGACTGTATTTATCTTTTGTTTCAAATTGAAACAAGCTTTATCTTTGGTATTTGACCTAGCTTTATATTTGTCATTTAAATGGGTCTGGATATCTTATAAATTTAGTGTAACATTTCTTTCATCTGAGTGGTTAGAGGATGCACTCTCTTCACTTAAACCTCGTGACGAAGAGTAAGCCTTTCTTTCCTTTTACGTTACTCGTTCATTTCTTTCATTATCTCTTATTCATTCCTCCCTTCATTTTTTTATTTTATTTCCTTTCTGACGGATCCAACATATATTTGTCAATCGAAGAACTTATTTGTGGAAATCTGCATTTTCATTTTTAAAACCCCCTTCGCCCCAAAATTAATACCGTTGGAGCTCTGACTGAAAACTCCGGGTAATTTCAGATTTACTGATATAGATCGATCACCTGTCCAACATGATACATGTACAGTGCAATTAATTTACTGTTCCAGAACGTATGGATATTTCCTTATCAGAGTTTGGAATGGAACGTTGGTCGGGTAAAGTGGCGCTAGTAACTGGAGCCAACTCAGGAATAGGTGCTGCCGTCACCCGGCGGCTTCTTAAACTAGGTCTGATTGTTGTTGCTCTAGACCGCAATATCGAACTTCTTCAGGTGTGTATGTTAGCGAATTCTTGCGGTCACATCTGAAAGTACTGATATTCACCGGACTGAAGTTTGGAATACACAGACATGTATTTAAAAATATAGTCGCTCACCTTGTCAAGAAATTCCCCTCATTTTACACAATCCGAAGGCTCTGCAAAGGAATCCACCACTGGACCCCATCTTTAATCAAGTCCACATCATCACACCCCGATTCTACACGAATTTATTAATATTATTTCCAAGATTCCGAAGTGGTTTCTAACGAATTTTTCACCAGTTTTTTTTTATGTGATCAAATCGCGGAAATTGTGATGACTTGCACTTTTAGCACGGGTGGGGAAATAATAAATATGTTCAAAAATTTTGTCAGATGACCTCATGGAAAGGCCTTATGTAGGAAAACTAGACTTTGATGCGGTGACGATGTTAAAATGGATCCTGCAGAAATAAGGTATGAAGGTGTGGACTGGATTAAAGTGTGAGCGAGTTTTGAGGTTCTAATGATGGTGAAAACGTCGTTGTTGGTCTTCTGGGTGGTAATGCCATGTGTATTTATAGGTAGACACCAACGATTCGGAAGAACACTGTCTCCATCTTCAGGTGGCTCAGATTAGAATCCAAAAACGAATTTTTAACACGATGTTGAACCTTAATGTCATGCGCAAAATCAAGACAAATATTTTAACAAAACGGATAAATGGAGATAGCCTTTGATTCTTGATTACCGTAATGTTTTAGTGTAACAGGAGGTAACGGAAACAAATTTAATTTCTACAGGAATGGGCTACAAAAGACGGTAGCTTCGGGCAATTATATCCGAGGCAATGTGACCTGTGTAATGAGAATGAAGTTCTGGAGACATTCCGATGGATCGAAACATGCTTGGGAGGTGTTGACATACTCGTAAACAACGCAGGAGTCACTGGTCAGAACAGCCTTATCGGTGAGAACTAACGATCCGTTACTCCGTTAAAAATTAATTATTTATGAGTGTGTTGCAGTCTATTGCGATCTTAAACCGCCAGTCTATAAGGATATTTTTTCAGAAAACATCGGTGCCTCTGTTTGTTGAAAACGCAGGGCGATTTATTTATTGAAAAATTCAGTGTGTGTTTGTGAAATATCAACTCAGTGTGAAAATGTAGGAATATAAACTATTTTGTGCATAGGAGGTCTCAAAAATTTGTCATAAGTACGGTTCTAGAACTTTACCTTAATTTAGAAAGGGTTTTTATAAATTATTTACAGGAAGTAAACACATAATGGAGAATTTGTGTCCGTCCACACGTTGTATCTCTAAAGCTGTTGAACGGATTTAGATAAAATTTGGTATCGGAAATTTAGACCCGATTTCATTTGTGAAGATGACTGTTTTCTGGGATGTTGCACCAAGGCGATGATATAGGCACCTTTGAAACGTCGGCAAACTTCTATCAGACTACGGTCCACCATCTCAGAAGACAATGATCTTCATACTCGCCGCCACATATAATACCTACGTTATATGAAAATCAAATCGAACTGTGAAAATTTTCTAGAAAAGAGTTCGTCGTTCAGAAAGTTCGTTGACCTTCACGGCATATAAAATAAATGGATTATTGCCAATGATACAACTTTTATTACCAAGCGCATGAACGAACGTGCTCGTTGCATTGTTTTGCTTGTAGGATGCTGAAAATGCCACTGAATTCGGTAATAAATTCATTTCAGTTGACTATTTATTTCTCTTTTTGACTTTGAGCCAAGCGTTTTTATCGGATTGCGCTCGACACTGATTACTGAATGTTACATTTTTCACGCAGAGGGTAATCCTGATGAGTGGAAACACCTATTGGACGTTAATGTGGTTGCACTGTGCCTTTGCACCAAAGAAGCCGTAGCCTCTATGCGTCGTCGTAACGCCAAGTATGGACACATTTTTAACCTCTGCAGGTCTGTATAGAAGTCTATGTTGACAGTTTGATTAGAACTACGTTAATGACTGACTTACACAGAGTTTTCTAGGCGGCGCAGCCGTGAAGCGAACTAATGCCTTGTTGATCACACAATATAACTAAGTAGTTTTAGGTTTATGTTCCGTATCACCAAACAGAAATTTAAATCATGAGCAGCAGTTATTACGAATTTGTGAAAAAAATAATAATTTAAAATTCACGGCACAACAGTGCTACGGCTTGTTTAAGAGTGAAGACAATTTAGAACTCGCAACGTAGCTGTCCTGTTGACTTGGAGCCGCGGGGGAAGAGGACCTGAAGTCTCCAGTCTTGAAGCATAGAATTTGGTGACGACTACCAGAGCTGTCTACTGGGTACAGCCGTACTTTCGCAGTGCGCAGAAAGGCTCTGGAGCGTGAACTAGTTCACTTAGTTCAGTACAGTGTTTAGGTTAAACCTCGCGTACTTCCTTCGAAAGGACAGCTTTTATTTAGATTCACTTCCTTTGTGGAGGACTCGGAATTGCTATTCATATTGATATCGGCTTCAGACTATTCATCACTTGATTCAGATATTTTTTTCATATAAAATCGCTTGCAAGAACTTTGCTGCAGAAAGATGGCAGTGTAAATAAATGAAATTATGTGCATCTGCTACAGAGAAAAATATAATAATATTGAAATGGAACTTTCGGTTTGGCTTTAGAAGCCGATTGGGTTACTTTTTAATGCATAAGCCTACTTTTCTTTATTCTAGATGGAGATGGGCTTTTCCATTTGGGACCTGCTGTGTTGTTAAATTGGGTTCTTCAATTAAAGTGTTGTATGTTTTAATTTATAGTTTTGGGCTAGGATATTTGATGACAAAATGTTGTGAACTGAATGGAAGCTAATATTACGCATAAAACAATTAGCAGCATTATGGTTTTATATGTGGCAATTTATAGTATTCAGAAAGCAAACAGATTACACGGCCTTTCCGTCCGAAAGGTAAACACCGGACATTGTAACTGAATAAATAGTTCAGGGCGATGTTTTTAAGCAGTACCCTGGCTCACATGGTGCATCCGTTCGGCCCATTGCACTTCTACGCCGCCACCAAACACGCCGTGAGTGCGCTGACTGACGGTTTGCGCCAGGAACTCACAGAAGTCAACACCAGGATCCGAGTCACGGTAAGGAACAAGCAGACCTTACCTGCACCGTAACTAGATGGTCGTAGTACTCACATAGAATGCCTTATAGGCCCATGAGTTTTCATCAGAATCAGGCTGCGAACTCATGATTTAGGCCCAAACGCGAAAAACTTCATTTAGGTTCTTCAAGTGGCCCTTAAATTGAAATAACAAAGTCCATGTAGTCCTTAAGAAGCTGTTAGTCGCATTACCAGTCCAGAAACTTCTCGTCTTGTGTGGAATCCGAAGGTTCGTTACCGTGTTCAAAAAAGCCTAAACGTCGTCTCTGTCCAAGGTCAAATAAATTCAAACAATAATTTCTACCCCTCTTTCTCTGAGGCTCATCTTAATAATATTCTTGTTCCATAGACTGTTTGCTTGTTGCCAAATTTTCTAACAAAGGAACTAATTTTTTTTACTGCTGTTGTATAATATAATAATACAGACCTTAAGATTATTCGTTGTTGCTGCAGATAACATAAGTAGTTTTTTTTAATTTTCAGAAAAAAGTTTCCTTTGATTACACTTTCTTCGTGCAAAAATGGCAGTTCTTTTGTCTTACATTATGGTAGGTTCATTAGGAGACATTATTTTCTCCGATCACACAAAATCCTCTCGTCTGCGACTACGTCTCCGAAATGTCCCCTTTCTTTTAGATATTCCAAGTAAATTTATTTTTTTATTTTTTTCGCTCATCTCCCAAATCAGTTCTGCAGGTCCTGTCCATCTCATCCTCCTTTTTGTGATCACTGTGATGATATTTGATGAAGAGCCATGTATAAATCTGGAGGAACCAGAGTATGAAGCATAAATAAATTAATTATAATATCTCATTTCAACTCATTCCAACTTAGTCGCTAAAATTAAATATCTGCAGATTGTCGCAACCTGCAGTTAATTGTACGTCTTAATTCCGAGGCGTGAAAATTATAAAGCGTGCACCTTGGAAGTCGTGACGTCCATTTCAAATTAAATTTGTTATAAGTATTTCACGGTGAAGGAACTCAGATTCAAAATGTCTCTGTGTGTAATTTTCAGAGTATAAGCCCTGGGCTGGTGAAATCTAACATATTTAAGACGTGTCTAGGGCCAGACATTCACGAGACAGTGTACAAAAAGCCGTCTCTGGACCCCAGTGACGTGGCGTCCGCCATCGAATACGCCCTGAGTTCTCCCACACACGTACAGGTCAGTTCGATTGACGTCTAAACGGTTGAATGTGGATTATCAGCAGCGTCCAGAGAAGAGCAGTCATATTCTAAGATATAATTAATGCACTTGCCTGCCCCCCCCACAAAAAAACAATCTCAATCAGGATATACTCTTTATAGACCGACATTCAAACTTAGGATCTTACGTTTCAAGAAAGAGTGCTAACCTCTCGACTGGGATACAGGACCATGGTTCAAAACCCATCAAATTTAATTTGTTGTTTCCGGTTTCGTGCGTGTGCAAACCTAATTTTGTATAACGTATCAAGGTCATTATTTCAGTGTATTTTATTGTTACATAAACGAAATTTCTCAGAACAGCGATGTTGATATTATTATGCAAATAAATTTTAAAAAACACAGAAAATGTAGTAGAGAGCAATGACATTTTATTCAAAGAATTTCTGTGATATTACATCTGTTAGCAAAAAAGGTAAGGAACGCGCGCGCATTATGACACCGCAGGTCTATTATTCTTTACAAAATGATAAATGTAAACTAGAAATAAGATATCGTGTAGTATTTATTGTATATTTTATTATTTAACTGAATTAATTTTTATTTTATCCAATTAGGTTGTTAAGAACTTATTTAAGCAATTTATTTTAAACTTGAAAGCCATTAGTTTGTTGTTGTTTTTTACAGGTGAATGAAATTGTTATCAAACCAATGGAATCACTCGCCTAGTACTTCAGCAGCTAAGGGACTTATTCTTCACTTTTTACCGATGGTTATTGCAAATTACATAGAGCTGTTCACGTAAAACTTTGACCAGCTACTTAGTGTAATCACCTTTTTTGGATGTAACTCTACAGGTTTATATATTGTTTGGCATGGTATATTATGAAGTTATTAAGTTCACTGTCTTTAAGTTAATCTTGCGTTGTAAGAGTTTATTACTGATCACTAGAAAAGACCGGTTGATGTTCAATGGGGAATGATCTCTTTCGTGTCTTCATTCATAATCTCCACTCTTCCTTGCTTCTTTGAAACCTTAATCCCCATTATAAATACTTCTAGAAACTTCCTAATGATAACAACACCTTTAAAATAGAGCATTCTGCCTTCTAGTGTCATTACTGAGAACGTGGTCAGCTTTACACGCAGACCTTGCAATCACAACTTTATATTCGTCATGACAATAAATGCTGTGTCTCTCACCTAATAAAGGACAGATATGCTATAACAGTTCCGAGAGAGTCTGCCTCTGTCAAGTTTGCTTAAAATTGTGCTTGAAACTGTAATGTTAAGCAGAGTTTCCTACCGTGGTTTGTTGAGGCAGGTAGGCCAATTGTGTAGCAGAGAGTTAAGATTGATGGTCTTGCATTTTAGAGCACAAAAGAAAAATAACTTCGAAGACAACTAAAAATAGAACGCGTTCTAGTATTTTCGTGTGACAGGGATTCGAAGCGGAACGGTATTTTTTTTTTCGAGTACCTCAACAAAGAGGGAACAAAAGAAAACCTTCTCGACCCAGTTTTACCAGTTTGGTTAGCATCAAAGAAGCGTTTCTGAATCTGAGTAGCGATCTAGGAGGACCTGATTTCGGTGAGGTGTGAAATAATGTCGTGCTCTTAATTGTCGTTATCATCACTGGAGAAACACATGACACTAAAGCAGGGCACACAAACACGGACTGAAAAATTGATCTTTCTCGTTCTCTCCAGTCATCACCTCTTTCTCACAGTTTAAGCTGCAAATGTTAAGTGACAAACTCCCGAAATTTGCACCTCGTTACAAACCAGACTGAAATAAAGACATAGGAAGGCCATTCAAATGATGGTTATTAAATCAGAATAGCGGTTGAGTCTAAATCTACAGAAAGAAGAAAAAATTAAGTTGCAGATTGTTCTATCTTGTTTACTGATGTAGATTAAGACATGCCAACGTGAAACAGGAATGTCCTGTTGAAAATAAAAGAATAAATAGTTAAATAAAAACAAATAACCGAAGAAAACTTCTGTGTCATTTGTAACCAATATTCTATACGTTTCAAGACTTATTTTAAAGTGGAATTTATACGCATTTGCTGTGGGCGGCTTTTGATATATTGATAGCAGGTAATTAAAATGTAGAGAAGTCAGGTGACCTTTAGTGATGTGATGCTTATAACATACTTATTGAAAAATTGAGAGATTTAAAGCATCTCGATACCTCAATGAAACAAGGAAAGCAGGACAACAGTTTAGGTCAGATAGCACTATATATAGATTCCAAGTGTTAAAGAAAAACGTTTCCATGATTTTGGAGCAGACTGTTGTCAGATTCTGAGGTTAATTTAAAATCGAACGTGTTGACGTTTGTGGGTTATTGTTACTCCACTGGACCATGATAATCACTCGTCCAGTCACCGTCTATCAAGATTTCTCATAGCCTTTTTCTGAGAGCGCACGTTTTGACAGCCACAGTCTGAACTAACCATTCGATCTCCGGTGCCCGGAACCAACAAAAAGAAAATTAGATGTCCGTTGTGAAGAGGGATCGTTGCTTGACACAGTTTGCTATTGCATCTAGAAATGAACAACTCTGATAGGTGACACATGGTGTTGGTTCATAGGGCTGTTTATTAATCGTGATATTTTCTCGTGATAGTTACAGTACAAAATGCAGCGAAATACGTAGATACGACGTCAGATTTCAAATAAAAGAACTGTCGTCACTGTTACGATAAAGAACAATTCAATATCAGTAATTATAATATAAAATAGTAGGATCACAACTGATTTCTCCTTTACCAGCATTTCTTAATCATCAAATGTCCTCAGGACTGAATTTATAACGATAGTGAAATTGATTTGCGTCTTCTAGGTTTCGGAAACTTATTGGGAAAGAGGCAGATAAGATAATCATGCAACTCGTCGATTCTTATCGTGATCGATTCCTTGGTTGCCTAGGAATCATCTCCATATGACCCAGGAAGTTCTTGAGGACAGTATATAGTTTTGAGCCATTAGAAAGATTTTAGTTTTCTGTCAAACAAACAGTATTTTTTATGATCTGGAGCTTTCATGGCAACTAACTATAATGAATTCTACTCGGCCTACCAGCCGTGCCAGGTGGTTCAAAGGCGAAAGAACCAAACAACGTTTCTAGAACCATCTTTGAAGCCTGGTAGATCGAAAAGAGTTTATTAAACAGCATAATTTAAGGCTTGGGGGTTTTGAAAAGGCCATTATGACCCTCAACATTGTTCAGTTTTCTCTGTTGTCCTGTTACCCATGCGATTTCATCAGCTCCCTGTTCACAAACACAATTGTGCTGGCCCATTTTATAGGAACAAACGCTTATTAGAGTTTTTAAATTGTCAGTGACGCCGTGCGCACAATTACAAATGTGGAACAAGGGATATTAAGAAGGGTGTGAGAAGTGGGTTATAATAAGACGCTGAAGAATAAAGGCGAGAAGACGTGGATAATTATGAAGAGTAACGCAGACGAATAGTGGAGCAAAAAGTCGTAAAATACCCCGATTTTATATACCTGTACGTGCTTCAAGAATTAAAATCTAGTTCGCTCCGTTGATCAAGCAGAAGTCGACTTCGTTGGTTGGTTTGTTATGTTCTACAAGTAAATTGAGGGCAAGACATTGAAAGGATATGAAGGAGTAGGGAAGGGTTTTAATGACAAGCACCAGCCGGTCAAATGTAGTAGCAACACGGAAAGAAAGGAAGGCGGACAAATCACAGCTCAGGGAGAAAAACTAAAAAAAGAGACAAATATTTTATCTTTCTATTCTCCTCTGTAGCGAATAGTTTTATTATTATAAAATACATTTCACAACCTCTTGTTGGTATATTATAAGACTGTATCCCAGAAGATGAACTCAGTTTCCTCGTGATCGGCATACAATGAACTTGAAGTGGTTATAAACAGTGGACTTTTAGTTAAATCTTAGAGTGGTATCTACAGCCAAGGAGTTGGACATCGTTGGATATTTTTCGAAAATACACAGGTCAGTTGTTACGCTATTAATTCCTCATCATATAGCACTTATGTTTATTGTTTATTTTATAGTTTACATGTTGTACTTAAACATTAATTACAGGTGATTAATTTTATTCCCTAAGCAAAATTATTAGAATTATTTTATTATCGTTTCCTGCACGTGCTTTTTTCTTTACTCGATCAGAATTTAAAAGCTTAAGTGCAAATTATACTCACAAAGTAATGATCAGATTAAGTTCAGGGAATGCGCTTTACCATTCAATTCAGGATATTTTATCTTCCGGTCTTACGTCTGGAAACCTGATTCCAGGCAGCATGTCTTAATATTAACAGTAGGGTACTATTATATGCATCGGTTATGGTTTAATCTCGTACGCTAGTAGGATAGTGTCTACGTTATGTGTCTTGTAGGGATTTGATAAGTTTTCCTTGCGTTTATTTTCAGCAGAAATAATTTTAAAACTTTCATTCACTAATGTGGAAATAAGCATCTATAAATCTTACCTTCTATATAAAAGGCTATAAAATTCATTATTGGAAAACTTTCATAATTCATTTTTCGTTAAGACATACTAAATTAATAACATAATTATACACTAAGAAGAACGAGATTTTAATAAGTTTGGGTATTTGTCATACACGTTGTCGGATACACTATTGGTATCTAATTTAAGTGTGTTCGTATAAAACATCTTGTTATTCCGAATAGCAGTATGCCAAGTACTTGAGATAGTAAAGGCTGACATTAATTTTCGTCTTATAGTTTTCTTTCCAAGACTGTACCTTGGACAACAACGTTATGGTCTGGTAGGTTTACGAAGAGGGGGATCATTGCCCTTATATTATTGTTACCTTGTTTAGTTGTTCCCTTTGTATTAATTTTACGAAGAATTGCGTACAGGCATTTTGTTCGGTGGGGTTGGTGAAATTTATTTGACTTTTTTTTTTATTCATTTTGAATAAATATAGTTCCGGAAGTACGTATTCATAAACAAACTTCTTTGGTGTTAATTTCCTAAAACACAACCTAAAACTATCATGATTAATTTCATTGTTATTTGTCATCACTTACTAAACAAAATTCCTGGAAATAAGATTTACACAGATGGGGATAATTGCACACCTCGTAGTCATCATTCCATGTACTCATTTCCTTATAGTCTGCATTATTTTAACCATTTATATAGGTTCTACCGTCTGAAAACACTTCAAGTCTTCGAAATAGTTCTTACTAGTCATGAGTTGGAAGTAGAGCAATTTTAGTTAGTTATAGTGCTATTTAATGGAATGGAACGTTAAGACAACTAACATTAAAGTTATGTGTTTGTGCAAATAGCATCTTTGATAACAGACAACGCCGTTAATTATATTGCCTGTTCCTGTTACAGGTTGGATGTGGAGCATGCACTGCAGGAGTGAAAACTTATGAACAATCTGACACTCACCTACTATTATGATTTCAGTACTGGAGAAAGTAATAAATATCAGGTTCTCACTCCTGACTGCTCTTTTTCTATCGCACTCGATGTGCTCTCCGACTACATTGCATTTCTCCCAGTCTCCTGATCGACCACTGGCTCTGTATCGTGCTCCAGCCCCGTATCAAGAACCTGGGAAAGCGCGTCTCAATTCTGTCATTATTACATCAAGGCCATTCTCAATCGGAGATGAACTAAACAATACTGTGGGATCAAATGTTGACACCACTACATCTGACCCACAGTGGCGTCGAGAACTCCATGTCACATCCTCACATCATCCCACCAGCCCAAGCACCACAGTCCTTCCTCGGTCGTCAGTCCATATTCCTCACTTCTCCATTGATTGCACTAATGGAAGACATTGTAGTGAAACAATCAACATAAATACGACACCGTCTCCCACTTTCAAACCATACTCACAAGAAGTCTTGGAAAAATTCCTTAACGACTATGCTGAATCTAAATTAAATTCTGCTAGGCAGTCTTCAAAGAACGAAACATCGGCATCTTTTGTGAAAGTTGGCAGCAGTTACAATAAAAACTTTACTGATAACAGAAGTAAAGACTTAACTGTAGTTGAACCTTCAGTGGAACCAACCAATCGATTGGCAAACCTGTACCTTGAGGATGAGGAGTATCAGGACTCTGTATCGGCTGATGGTAAATCGAAACCTCACTGGAATCTGATTCACGCCCAACATCATAATCATCCTTATGACGACCGCGACGGCTGGGTCACCCTTGAAGCAGTTCCATGGTCCTCCAGCAAAATCTCGAAATGGCAGTCTTCAAACACAGGCAATAAACGTCCCCAGTGGACCAAGCCTTCAGACCACTGGGATAATAGGCCGTCAACACAAAATTGGAGTCCAGAAAAGCCTTTGAAGCCATGGGACAGACCTCAGTATGGTGATAGGCCAACAGATTGGAAGTATGAAAAACCAATAAAACCACAATACCTAGTCAGTAATCGACCAACAGTTGAGAGTTGGCCACATGAATCTACCCACAACCCACCGTTTCACTTGGAACGACCTGTGAGTGATTACAATTATAAGCCAACCCATGGACTTCATCAACAGTGGATAACTTCGAATCACCCAGATATTATAACTGAAGGAACGCCTGAAAACTGGCCAATGCCTGTAAATCGTCCGGGAGGGGCTGGGAGTTTCAAGCCATGGCCATCTCAGGAAACAGAATATATTCAACATCAAGACCAATACGAGGATGATTACAAATACGAAGCACATCGCAGACCCCCCACTCCTGTCGTGTATCACGACGGTGGGCGTCCTCAAAATTATCCCGACAGCGGTGAAGGTGAATGGGTGTTGCTATCCAGCACGAAAGGATATTCACTACCTGTTCGCCATCACTCATACCAGAGAGCTCTTACATTTAACACAAAACCTATCACTTCCACCCGTTCCATCAAACTTACAGTCCTGCCGGCTCTGAATGGGACGGTGAATACAACAACTTCGCACGGTGGCCTCCTGGAGGTGGAGAGCACCTTCCAGACTGTTGACGAAGCCCAGAGATTTGACGCCTTGAAAAGAGTAGAGAAGAACGATACTAGAGCAGTACCTGTAAGGCTCGTCTCAAGGCCAGTTCAGCAGAAAGGACCCAGCAAAGCTGTCCTGGCTGCTGTGGGCGCGGGCATGGTTCCAGCCACCATGGCACTTCTTGTTCCAATGATGCTGGGACGAAAGAAGAGAAGCACACTGGTACCTAATATCAACGCAACCACAACGTCACCGATTCAGGATTACAAACTCCTGCGGTCAAATAACAGAAAATTAGATGAAAAGAGACGGAAAATGGACAGAGGAACAGCGAAGAGGAAGAAAATGGCGAGAAGAATACATAACCAAACACTTGATGGCTGAATTAATAAGAGAGTTTGACTTGTGGTTTCAGTGAATAAATGTTTCTACACTTTATAGTCTCACTGAGACTACAAGTCAGTGTCTCTTACAAGCAAAATATTCGTCATGTGTTTGGGACGTAGGTCTGTGTAATTCTTCATAGTCAATAATGGCATGGTTATTTTTAATTGATCAGGTTCTTTAATTGCAGTGATCTTGTTTGTATGTTGTTTAACAGTATCGTTTACACAGATAGTTTCGCCAGGTTCATTTATGTGCCTACCATCAGCCAATTGCGGCGGTATTCTTACGACGCACTAATGTTTTCACTGTTTAGGCGTTTGTCTTATTTTTGAAAGATAGTCTCAAATTTTAGTCTTTCTAGCTGTCTACGTTATGTTTTTCTTCTACTTGTCGTCATTTTCCGAGTTGATGGAGGTAGTATGTTCCTCCGAAACGTTGGTACCCATTTACAAGTCAACACGGCCTCATCACCCAGATCGCCATGGACATCTTCACTACCGTGAGAACTTCAAATCACCCAAGATTAACCATGCTTTCGACGCACTTATTTCGCATCGTATCCATAAGATTTCAACATTACAAGCTGTGTATCTCTAAATAATTTTCTAGTAATTTCTTTCCTATAGTTAGTGTTAAGAAAAGCAGAGGATTGTGTATTGAAGAAAAATTCGTGTTTACGCAACATTGCGTTCATTTTTTATAGACGGTGAAATGTGTTTATTTAATATTGCATTTGAAGAAAGTTTTTGAGTTTGTTACATTAAGTGGGTAATTCCAGAGTAAACTAGTTGCTTGAATGAAGTAGTACTGTACAAGGAAATGTAATTTTATAGTTCATCAAAACGACATTATTCTGTCCGTATTAAACTGTTTATTTTTCTCTGGACAATAGAATTGAGACTAGTTAGATTAAGGTAATTTATACTCTGTATGTGATTAAAATTATTATTTAAAGTGCGATTTCATCTAGAAGTCTTTATGAATGAATGTTTGCTAGTTTTGTCATGATAATGTATTAATAAACACTGTTGTAACTTATTACAAATTTCAATAGGCAAATCATATTTCGTGTCTCGTTAGTAGTTTCACAGGAAGTATAATTATTTTCGAATAGTAGATGCCAATTGTTTGTTAGTTTATTAAATGACGTCTTTTAAGTTACATGTGATATAGCTTTAAGTGATGTAGTGAGTGTGAATGTTGTTAAGAAAATTCTACCGAGAGAACCATTCCTTGCCTGTCTTGAGGAAACAATCCAGTATTAGGCTGGAGGGACTAAGGAAAATTACGAAAATTACTAGTGGGTACTATTGATCTCAAAGCCGAGATTTGAAACCGGGATCTACAGAGTAAGCACGCTCTGGTATATGGTTTACAGAAGTTCTTCGCATCTCCCATTTTTCTTACATTCAGTCTGTATTCGTCAAAATTAAATTTAATGTTAGAATGACACATTTTCTTCGTATCACGCGAGGTATGACGTAGAATCGGAAGTGAACATTTACCGTCACATCTAATTTGTCAGTGGACACTAGAGGGTTGAAACGTAATGTAGAAGCTTCCTTACCTTTAATAAAGCTGACCTTGATGGCAATGATTTAAAACGCGACTGCTTTGCTGATAATCTTCGCATATGTTCACATTCTTACCCAAATCCGATCTCTGATATTTGTTAATCGATAAATGTTTCGTGTACAAGATTTCGGCACGTTAAACAGACAGGTTTTCTTTTCGAGCTGGTGTGTATGAGGTTATCAGTAGAAATGTTTCCATAGGAATGAATAATGGGTGTTACAAATGTGGCTCCATCTTTGATAAATATAGTACCTTTATTTATTTTTATTTTGTGTAATTATTCGAACGATTTCTCAATACAGCTGTCTATTATTATATCGTTACAAATATTAATGTGTATCTGTTTAGCAGGAGACTAAGTTATGCATATGGTTCCATATTATTGTGTCTTTATTCTGAAATATAAAAGTTATTCTGTTTTACGGAAATGTATTGAGTTTTCAGTCTTGTGTATATACTGATATTCAATATGACACTGATTGAATTAATGTTTTGTTATATATGTTCGTTTGTTATATTAATGTTAACATAAAATTATGTATTCCAGAGATGTAACTTTTATTTATTAAGTAATAGTAGCATATTACAGACTATAATTACATTTACTTCAAGCAAAATAAAGTATAAACTGTAAAGCATTCAAAATATGTTTAATATACACAAACATTTGAAAATTCAGTGCATTTAATAACATACAAAACCGTCTTTCTCGTCACTGAGGAATAATACAATTCCATGTTAATAATCAACATGCCAGATACAAAAACAATGTCAATAAAATAAACAGGCGCTTTCTTTCTTTTCATTTACATTACGTCAAGCCACTTTTGTTCCTTCAAGAACGATGGTCACTTTATGATCTTAGAACAATAAACATCTTTACGTTCTCTGTCTACATAAGCCATTCCATGTGACGTTAAATATAAGATCTGTAATCAGAAAGATTCCCTCGTATTTAATGACATGCAAATGTATAATCGTAAAAATTAGCTTAAATTACCTACAGTATTTCTACATCTTACTGTTTACATGTTTTCGTTATTTGTGAGGATGCCGTCCTGACTACATATCAAGCCAACCGTACGAAATTCAATACTCTATGGTACTTGGCTCCAAGAAACAGAACATTGCCACACGAATATTTCTTCGATGTTGGTGTTGGTTTTGTGGGTGGTAACGCGGTTTGGACTTGCGGGATATATCTACCTACAAGTCCACACGGCGTTGGCACTCAGATGGTCAACATTGACATCTTCACCGCCGTGACAAAATCAGAAGTCTCATATTTCTATAATGTTCGGATCTAATTGATACATCTATTACGTCTTAGGTAATTTATTACGGAACTGGGTCTTGGTTAATATATTCATTGGAGAGATTAATATAAAAGTTGACTTCACAGGATCAACGTTTTCTAATTACATCCACGTATGAAAGTATAGACACCATTAAACATGTCATAATAATTCAAACGCTCTATATTTAGTAGGATGAACTCATCGACACAGCCTTTCGTTTTTTAAAGTATTTTAATAAAAGATAAAATGCTGAACTTCCGTTGCGTAGTACAGTGAACGATCTTGGGAGAAGAGGTGAAAGTTAATTAAAGTTTAAAAGGCTATTGTGGTCCTCATATTTTGTTTACAGAAACATTTTCCGCAAGTGTGTTAGAAGAGAAGTGTATAGCAAAATCCAATTACTTGAAATACATAACTCTCCTTCATTGATCCCGAGGAATCGTGTGTGAATAACTTAACGTGTAATTTTCAAATGAATTGATTTGTCGATAAATTCAAGTACATATTGTGTAGGAATCAGATGATAAGCTGAATCTTTAATGTGGATTTAAACTGCTAAAAATGTAATTTCTGAAGATACCGTCGTACTGGAAATTAGCACTTTGTATGTTGAAAATAATTCCGCATGAGGCAACAATATTTCTGTAATAAATACATCTGCCATTGGATAATTTCTCGTAGATTTAACTAATTTTTTCGAAACAACAAAATTATATCCAATCGGTCCACGTGTGTTACACTTCATTTCTAAACCCATATATCACTTTTAATTCCTCAATAGTTTAAAATAATTCAAAAATTTGTAATTAAATTAAACTGCCCTGTAAGTCACCTTAATCATACTAGTTTGCTGCTTTCTCCTTATATTTTACTCATTTGTGTTCGTTTTTATCAGTGACCTATCTTTTCAAGTTCCTATCCTGAAACTTCTTGCGCGAATTGACCTTAGAACTATTATAATCCATTCGTCTCTGAACTCCCTCTATGTAGTTCGTCAATGCTTGGGATGTGCTTTTCAATAAGTTTAGCCCCATTTGTAGTTTAAAACGTGCTATACGCCGAAAGAGACCCAGAAGCGAAAACTTTGTTTCTGGAATTTTAGTTGTGTCGATTTGCGAATCTTTTGTTGAGGTCTCGTCAAAAACTGTCGTAATTTCTGGAGTTGTTCCGTATTCTGCATCTTCGTCTTCCTCTATACCAGAATCTTCACCATCAGTATCGTCACTGTTAAATCCTGTCGTGGTAGATAATATGTCTTCGAGAGTTGTACTTTCAATCGGTGATGCCGTACCCTGAACGACGTTTCTCGTTCCTTCAATCGAATCAGTTGTCTCTCCTCCATTTATTGTTGACGTCTCTGTTTCTGTTATTTTGCTTCCTACGTCTTGTTTTGCAGTTCCTCCACTAATTTTCGTATGGCCACTTAATGTCACCATATTCTTTGGTACAAAGTATGAAGACACTGAATTTTTCTCATGGCCAGGATGGTTTTTAGTCTGATTCTGTCTCGCGTTTCCTTTCAAATTATTACTGTCAATTTCATTGTCTCTTATATCATCATCGGAAACTTTAAGGTTTGTAGGCATATGGACATCTCGCCTACGTCTTAAACTTCTAGGTCCGTGTTCAACAAAACCTGAAATGATCGAACCTCTCTTCTGAAGCTCAGGAGATACTCTGCTTGAGATATCAAGCTTATCGCCGTACTCCATGTCTCTCTCGTGAATTCCAGCACTTCTGTCCTCGACCATTTGCTTTCTGTGTGGTTCGTATGTTCGTTGACCCGAGCTCACTTCAGCTCTTGAAATATTTTCAATTAGTTTATGCCCTTCCGACTGCTTAGTCTCTGTTTCTTTTTCCTTTCCTTGTAACCCCGATTGTCTTCCAATAGAAACAGCAATAACGGTACCCCCTGATCGTGGCTGTGTGCCTATAATATCTCTGTACTCTTTACTGCTGTCGGAAATACCTCTTCTGTACTGCAAATTTTCGGCAGAGTTGCTTTCAGTTTTATGTTTGTTTTCTAAAGATCGTTCTGTGCTCCCTGAATGATACCGCCCGGATTTACTGTCCACTTGCACATTTCCGTGTATCTGCCCTCCTACGGCTGTCAAACCCCCATAAAGATTTCGCGTATATGGCTGTGACTCCACGTAACTTGGCGTATAGTACGGTCCTCCGTATGCAGTGGTCTCTGTGCCCAAATGATGGTGTGTATTGCTATTCACGCTTCCCGCTGTGTATTGCTTTTTAGCTGCATTTACAGTTCCACTGTACACGAGTTGTGAATCTCTTACTGAATCTCCTATTTCTCCGCTCCTTGTCGCCATTCCTCCATATTGAAACCTATCTTGCGTGTTACCGGTGCCGAAATTGCTTCCATAATTTTGCTGGCTGCCACGTGAGAACGTCTGCCCCGCTATGTTCTCGCCTGCACCAGTGTAACTTGCAGTCCCCTGCTGTGCAGAATCGTACCGCACCCCTGTCTGTTGACTGTTAACACCCTCAATCCTTGCTCCGTACCTTACACCTTGTCGAATCTCGTGCATTGCCTCTCCTGCCGGACTGTATGTGTGCATGCCCTCTATGCCAACGTCTTCTGTCTTGTATTTGGATCCTTGCCCATTCATCTGATCGCCACCAATCCCTGGTACCCCAGCATAGCCTGTTGTGTCCTGACCTATCCCACCATACGTGAATTCACCTTTATCATTCATACCCTCTATCAGTTTTCCAAATACTTCCTCTTCTGATTGACTGTTGTCGATTTCGCTTTCATATTCACCATGATGATAGTATGCATTGGGATTCGTGTGATGAGGAGACACTTCTTCGTAAGTTCTTCTTGTGGCAAGTCCTCCACCGAAAGGATACATGATTAGTCCAGCAAGACCAGCTGTAACCACAAGCCCAATCAGCCCTACTCCAACCGAAGACATCACCTCTCTTGCAAGATAGTTGTATATTCTAGTCGATAGAGGGCGTTCCTTTGTAGCCAGTTTGTTGTTAGTTGAAGTAGCGTTCAGATCACCAGTTTTGCTCTCAGGGTCTTCGGTTACTTCTGGTCGGTTAGTGGGTCGTCTACGTCGATTCTTAATCTTCTTTCTCTTTTTGTTCCCTCCAGTTGGACGTCTGCGGCGCTTCGTCGTGGTTTCTACAGTTGCTTCCGTGTTGCTGTCTTCCATGTCGTTTTCTTCAGAAGAGATGGTTTCATTTTCAGCAGTAGTGACTGCGGCTATATGTCTGACAGGTTCATCAGTGTCTTTATAACCATTTGTTGTCATTAAAATTGGACTTACTGTTGTCACTCTCGGCTGTGTTTTCTGGTTGTTGTTTTGTTGGTTAACAGGGTATCGTTTCGGAGGGGAACTTGGGATGGGAGTTGTTGTGATGGGTGTGGTAGATACAACTTTTGATTTTACTGTCGTTGTACGTGTTGGGTTTGGTTTCCGTGTTTTCGTAAGTTTAAACATTTCGAGTGTTTCATTTTCATACAAATGAGGTTTTCCTACTGGAGTGTGTGGCTGTGACGATAGGCTTACTATTCCAGCAGGTTTTCTTGTAGATATTGTAGGACCCTCAGTGTTCACAAGGGGGCGAGGGCCATAATAATACGGCTCTATAGTTGACTGTCCAAAGCCACTGCTAGAAACTTGATTCGAGACTTGAGTCACCTCTGATGAATCAGCCGTTTTCAAGGGTGCTGCTGTTGGTGTGGTTTGTGTAGCTTTGCGGTTCCCTGGGGTTGGTGTTTTGTTAGTCTTCCCTTTGTTTTGAAGATGTGAAGGCGTCGTTGGGGGACTGCTGCCACTAAGAAGGACCCAGGTTGACACACCTTCAGATGACGTAGTCTCATGATGTGGTTTCGATGTGGTCATCGTCGATGTAGGTTTCCTTTTTTGAGAAGCTGATGTTGTAGTCTGTCGTGTGATAATCGGCTGAGCTTGTGTAAGTTTATCAATAGTTTCTTCTACGTCGTCTTCATCTTCAATTATGACGGGAACAGCAATTCCTTTGTGATTCATCTCCTCTTCGGTACCATCGTTGCGATGTTCGTATACAGGAACTTCTGTTGTTTTCGGCGATAATTTTGCATGTTGATTATTCTGCTTATATTTTATTTGTGACTTTAGTTTAGGTGGCGTTCTTACGTCCTCGTCCACCATTGTATCTCTGCTGTCTTCGTCACTGTATCTTTCACTTTCGTCACTGTCTCTTTCGAAATAGTGTGATCCTAGCAGTTGATTTGCTAAAGACTTTATAGAATCTCCCACAGGAGAAGACTGCTTGGCACGCCCCGTATTGTTGACAGACGTTTCTAAAAGAGTGGCATTGTTGTAAGGGGTTGTCACTTGCTTGGTATCTGCTGTGCTTTCACTCTTCCCTCCTCTCTGTTTTCCATCATCCCCTTTCTCAAGCCTGACTCTGTAAATGACATCAAATTTCCAATAAGAAAAATATGTGACAAATATGACTAATATCATATTTGAACTTGTAGCCAAATCACTGTTATACCTCCAAGCCAGACTTGGTTTGGGGCAGTGGTTGAAGGTAAGGTGACTTAGGAATCGGTTTCTAACTTGTCCATAACGACAGACGAAAACGTTTGCTACAGAACAGTACACATTTTTTACAATCAACAAGTAGCAGAATCCACCAATTCCAAGAAACGTGGTCCAATAATGGAAACAGAGCCACTTATCAGTTCTGTATAAAAGCAGATGGTCGTAATACACTGTCGAAACTATATTCCAAATAAAATTGTTCACATACAGTAATTATGTTAACAACGTATCCTTCTTCAGAGAGCGATATTGGGAGACAAGTAGAAGGAGAAGTGTTACCTGACAGAATTACAACCGTACTCTGATAAAGTTACAATAAGTCGAGTAGATTATTTAGTTACGCTGTTTCCATTGTAGAAATTGTCATCTAATGAAACAATGGGATGATTTTTTAGAGAGAATTTAGAATGGTGATTGAAGGAGGCAGTCGTGGACTATTTCAACGCACTGACTCAGGACATTCGTCCTTGTACTCTCCGCCGTACGAACCTGAAACCTCACCTAAGGCACTGTGTGCTAAAAGAGCGATTGGATTGCTTATCCGGGGCACAATTTTTTACATCATCACAATGATCATGGCGGACTGCTTCACTACCTATCTACTCACTTTCAAAACAAAACTTTGGCCCGTGCCAAAGCGATTTTTCTGTCTAGTTGCTGAACGCCTCTGTTACTTACGACCAACCTCACGTTTTCTTTGCCCCACCCGATATCGCTCGCTGAAAAGAGGTGCATAATTCAGACACGCTTCGTATTTGGTTAAAATTAGCATCAGGCTGTGTACAGTTTTCCAAGGGGATTGATTATAGGTTAGTAAACAAAAACAACTTGTAATTGTTAGTATGAGTTTAATTTGGTTAATAAGGTTAATACATTCACATGTTACATAATAAAGCACGATACTAACAACATAACCGTTTTAAATTCTAATCAGTAATTAGATCAATGGATTAGTCAGAGCAAGTTATTCCATCACCGTGTTAGGCCGACATGTCCTACTTTACAATACCACAAGACAAGAACTGTATTATTCACTGCTCTTTGCTCCATAACAATTGCATAATCCCTTGACCGTAACTTCCTGGAGAATCAGAAAATTATTCCGTATTCACAGAAGTGCATTATTTTAATATACCTGTCGGTGTATAGAACAAACAGTTACATAAAAATAACACATTTCTCTTCAAATATTCCCATTCCAGCACTTTCGTATCCCTGGAAAATTTACCTTCACCGTAAGTGATGCAGTAAACTGTGTTATGAGTTTTAAGATGATTTATTAATGTTCCATTTTTTAAAAGACACTTTGGGGTTTTAAACTTCTATGTCCCTCTGTTCAGAATCATGTAGATATAAAAATAAAACTTATCAAGGAATGTTTGTGGAGCAGATAGAAAAATCTGTATCATTTTTCAAGAAAGGAGAGTTTAGATTCTAATTCTACATAAATTAAAATGCAATTTAATTGTTTTCAGTACTTTCTCAACAAACAAAATTCCAATCTGCGCAGATATATTTCCTTAAGCAGCTTATTTAGTCACAGCACTGAACAATTTAAAATATAAGATATTAGATCATTTTAAAAAATACATAAGATCTTTGAATAATGATTTCTGGAGGTATTCCTTAAACAGTTGAAAGTACTGTAGAAGTAGTTTGGCATCGATTTACATAAAAGATTAAGTCGTCTGTGATTTCACTTAGTTTTTGTTTTGCGCAAAATAAACTGAAAACTTAAATTTCCTTTGTGAGTTTGGTAATCCAGACGAGAGCCATAACGCTTTAATTTTATTATGAGGCCTGAGATATGAGCTCTTTTAATAGAAAAATTAACACTCAACGCAGCCAGCTTAATAATATTTCGTTAGGCGTGTGTTGCACGCAAAATGAAAGCGCGGAAGTGTATTCTGTTATTCTCGAATCTGTCATATGTACAGAATACCTCTTCTACACACGACTCGATGTCCTTCGTGCTGCCTGCTGCATAATCATAAGCAGTTTTGTGTACTATTGTCATCTGCTAATATCCTAGACTACCAGAAGCTCTATTTTACTCTGACAGCTTCTTTTTCTCAGAATCGGATAAACACTCACTCCACGACTTTGCTTAGGCCTTTTGCTATCTACCAAGTATTCAACTAGACATTTAAAAACTTCATTCAGGCAATTTTACCTGATCGACATGGTTAAAAAATATTTGCATAAACTTCAAGAGTTTCTAGTATTAAATTTCATGAGAATGTTTGTGTGTAAAAAAGACAATACTATGGCAATTTCTTGTAAGTTTCTGTTCACCTGGTTATAAAATGCTCTGAAAAAGTCTTAAATCTTCAAATAACCAGGATACAACGCTTAATAATGCAAACATGAAATTTCTATAGGCAATTTCTCGTTTTTGAACCTGTCGTCTCTGACAGACATTTTGTATTCCGCGTTGTAACAAGAGTATGCTAATGATGGAATAGTTCATCTTTAAAACCTTTGTGTCCTTTATACTGTTTTCCTCTTTATTGGTGGTAACTTTCTGCCAAGAATACACGTGTGCTGACGACAAAATTCTGTGTAGACGCGAGTGAAACTCTAGATGAAGTGTGCATGACTATTTCAATTGTCATCTGCGTCTGATATTTTTACCCCAGACAATCGTAAAGCAGGCTTCAGTTACATGTAGGCAATAATTTTCGAATCGTGATTCTGGTGTCACCTAATTATGTCTCCAATAAAAACGGAGAAGTTGCTCAAATCTTATTCACAGAACGTATTTTCATGTATCACTTCTTAGCCACCACCAATTAATTATGAAATCTTTTCTTTTTCTGCGTCTATTCTTTGTCGACTTTTTTCTCCTAGATGCAGTACCTAAAGTGTCATTCACATAATTTGAAAATCGAACAGTATTTAAACTACGTTCAAATGTTATAATTGCTTCATGAACGAAGTCTTCAGCAACGCAATCAGCGGTACAATAAGAGCGTCTTCTACGCGGCTTTGGGGGCGGGTATGATAATGCTTTCTTCTCAAGTCTCCCCCTGCGGCCTTTAGACCTCCAGCCCACGGCCCAAGGATACAGCAACGCCGCAATGCCAATACCACCAGCCATTATGACCATAACTGGAGCTAGCATAAAATACCAGAGTGGATATTGAAGAGGACTTAACATGCTCGAAACCACAGACGTTACCGAATTGAAAATAGTAGTTACAGGCTGCACTGGTTCGCTAAATACTATGGAGGGTTTGTATGTTGTTACTGTTCCTTCGTAAATATCTTCAATCAATGGCGTGACAGAAGTCTGAGTGGTGCTAGAGGGGCCAGACACCACTACATTGTTGTTAGTGACCCCTGACGTAATCATGATGTTAACATCGGGACATATTTCTTTATTGCCTGCAGTCAAATTTCCGTTTGCGGTAATAACAATATTGGGACAGTTTGAAGGTTTTGAAGATGATTCGTGCGAGGGGTGTGGTGTCGTGACGTAAGAATGATCTGTATCTCCATGTGACGAAGGGTAATGATACACGGGTGTGGACGGTTTGTGAGAAACCGTTGGGCGAGGGGTGATGAGAACTACTGGGTACATCGTGGTTGACGGGGACGGGGGACCGCTGTTCTCGGGTTCGTATCCTCCATATGTAGGCCTGTGATTAGGGTAATGATTGTTAGATGGTGGTTTTGGTGTATGGGGTCTGTTTTCAAGTACCACAATGCCTGGTTTTGGTGGCCGAGTGGGATAATAGCTGTCTTCAGGAGGAGGTATTGATGATGGTTCATAATCCCAGTGAGAACTGTGAATTGTGACTGAGGGCTTCTTGATTACGCCAATATACCCCCCACCAGGTTGGTGATGCATTGTGACAGACGGTTTGTGAGGGCTGACCTGGGGAGTCCATGCTGTGGGTTTTGGCTTCTTATGCCCGCTTGTGTACGTGTGATAAAGGATCAAATCGTCCAGTGATCCAATGCCAGAAGTCCCGCCAGGCCATCGCTTTGTTTCGGACGATGAAGCCTTACTAGAGTTCTGATGAACCGTTTCTACTTTATCTAAATCTTTATTGGGATATTTATTATTTGGAATACGCACGTCTTGCATGTTATTAGAAAGGAAGGTATTTACTAATGCGCTGTCGTAGTGGTATGTTTCAGATAATTTTGATTTCATCATGCTTGCTGACGTATTATTGTTAATTTCAGCCGTATGCAAATTTTTCCGTGAATGTTTTGTTGTATCGGGTGGCTTGGAAGATGTATTATCTGTATCACGTATGCGTATTGAATTAGAATAGGTGGGGTTTTCTGTTTCTGCTAGAATGCTATGATTTAAAAGCTTCGAATTACCTTTTGCAGGTTGCACAATTGGAAGCCATGCTTCAGAAGCTGATTCTTTCGTCGAATTGCGTTTGAATTTGTTTGTAGCATTGGAACCAGCATTGTTACTCCCGTTTATATCAACTAAGTAATTTGTATCTGATGCTTCGTGTGTGTTTCCGAAAGATGTCAATATTGAATATCGCTTTGTTCCTGCAAGATTTTTGGAAGAATTATTCTTAATATTTGAAGAGTCGTCCAGAGATTCGTTTTTTGATTTCGCACTTGACGTTAGCACGATTGGAGACCAAAACTGTTCATCATTGGTGGTTAACGAACTGTTGTCTTTCCTTGTATTTGTTACGGTAGAATTATCAGACAAATTAGCAACGATCGTCTTATTTTTAAATCTATTACGTAATATTTTATGTAGTTGTGACGAAACATTCTTAGCATTTTTTGTCATAGATGAAAATAAACCTAGAGGCACGAAGCGTATAAGCTTAGGCCTGTTGTTAATTTTCTCATTTGGAGTAGCGCTGCTACTAACATTACTTCTGCTACCATTAAAGGCACCTAAAATTCTTGAAAGAACCATCCTAGTTGTTGCTGGGAGTTCTAACCTTTGCTTCCAATTAATATTATTAGATTCATTGCGCTTTAAAGATAACGAATTACTCTTACCATCAACACTGGGCCTATTCTCCGGTCTGAAATAAGCCCCATTTCGGTTGTCATTTCTCGGGATGGAGAAATTATTAAGAACTGTCTGCCCAGTAATTAAATTTGAGACTATATCATTATGTGTGCTGTTTAATGGCGGGTAATCTATTGTAGAATTACTGAGGCTTCGTCGTGGGGCTGCTGCCCTAGGGCCTCGAAAGCTATTATTATACCTGCTCCGATCTTGGTCAATGTGGATCTGATGTCCGATTGTAGACGATCCCTCCGATGCTACAGGTCGCCAGCCCCCAGGAGCGAAGAACTTATCTTCATTCGTCGACTGTTTCCCATCTGGGGTGATTGGAAACCGACTTATGTCGGAATTAGTATCTGCTGCAATATAAAAGATAGGGCTTATTGCACTCGTATAAAAAAAAAATTCTGCTGTCATGCAGTTAGATACTTTGTTAAACAGTTACCTAGCTTCGTGATCGAAATGTGACTTAAAATAAATGAACAAAGAAGCAAATAAATAAATATATATATATATATAGGCGATATAATTAATTGTTATATTCCCGTTAGAAGTCTGATTCTTCGGATATACTCATCTTTATTTGTTATTCAAAGTAACATTAGAAAAATTAACCCCAAACCGCCCTTACGTTGCAACCACCATGAATTAAAACAATTTATATGATGAACTGTAGGCTTAGTTATTCTAAAGGTTCTTACCTTATGTATTACTAACAAGCAAAATGTTAAAAATAAGATCAGTAACTGACCTTTCTGAAATATGAAGTAAATTAATACAATAACAATCTACGTAAAATGTACAGTAAAACATTTTTTCATATAATCGTGGGATCTCGATATGTTGAAACATAATTATAAACTACGCAGATAATTGAAAAAATGTGGCAGATTATATCAAAATATCAGATTAAGAAGATTATTTGATATAATTTGTAAATATCATTATCTTGTAGATTGTACAGACAATAATGGCTGTAAATTATTTATACAGTGTAGATATTTAATAGCTTATAGGTTCTTACAAGTGTGAAAATATACATGTAGCCTTCTGGGCTGTGAACGCGAGTCATAAGTTTCGCAGAAAAGTTGGTATCCACGTGAAGGATTAAACCACGTCGCAGCTGACCACAATCGACATAACAACATTTTTCCTGATTCTAAAAACAATAAATCCCTTAGACCAGTAACTGTCGCCTTTTAATGTTTCTTACAACAACACATTTTCAGACTCTGTCTAATTGCTTAAATCGAAAGCGAACTTCCAGAGAATCGTTATTTTACAATAGAGGCAGTAATTATTATTCACAGCATACTGACTCTCCATTGCTAACAAAGGTTGGACTCATATGTTGTAAATATAATGTTTGGAACCAGATTTTACCTGATATGGATTGTTGTTGGGGCCTCGCATGGCAGATGTTGGTTGCCGTTAGGCACAAAAGTAGCAACAGCACCAACTGAAGAACTCGGCAAGGCCGTGGCAGTCTCATTGTTGTTCTCCTCACCTGGCAACAGTTACAGACGATAGTAACTGGACAAGGGTCAGACGTACAATGCAACAAGTATTACTGTTAAGACAACTGCACCAATAACTCTTGAAAGTGATGATACAATATTAGAAAGTGAAACGCCAATTGTAGGAAGCGACGTGTATAAAATAATTGTTTTTAGTTGATTTATCAGCCCATGACTACAGTAAAAGTCTTCCGTCTGTATGAATATAGTATCTATAATTTTGAATACGTAATTAAAACTCTCTTAGTTTTCATTCAAACACGAAAATGTGGCCTATAACATCTGTTCCGGCTTCTACCTCTGTGCGTCTCCATGCATATTCTTAATGCCCAAATATAAAGTGATAATCGAAAAAGAAAAGTCAAACACAGTATGTATGCTATGACTTAAACATTTTATGGTTTTCTGTCTGATCCTGAAAATAAGGTAGATACCGAAATATTTTTAAAGATTTTCTTGGAAATTACAGGATACGAAGCTGTACGGCAGGGTAAAACATTTTGTTAAATACAGGTTATGTTACAGCAACGGTAGGTTTACATCTGGATACATGTATCAGAATATAAATGAGATATATTTCTATTGACAAATCGTGAGACTACAGCCCTTACAGAAGCTCATACATCTTGTGTGAGATCAATCTCGCGTTGATGTATATTGCAATGTAGTTGTAGAGAGACGTAGCTGACTCGTGAGTAGTCTGTGCATTTAATCATTTTCCCAAAACAGAACAACTTAATCGGTTTATATCTTAATTATTGTATCAACTTAATCGGTGTTAATGTCAGTTACACTTTTAATCGACTGTCAGTTTAATAGTCATTACGGAACAAAAATACGGTCGGTGGAGAATTTCAAATGGCGTCCTTTTAACTTATGGTGTGTACATAAAGATGGCGTAATATTCCGGCTTCTTGTATATTCATGATATGCATACTCTCTACGCTGGTACTTCCTGTCTGGATTCTCAGTGTGGTTACTCTGTTACGACTCATCTTTGCCTTATTCTACTTGAATACTATTGCACAGGTGGTGAATTATGCCTTGTTTTCTTCGTGGCGTGAATGAATGTCGTTTCCTTCCATGTACTCGACGGCCAGTATTTATTTGTGCCGGGTGGCACGTTTTTCCTTTCGTGACCACGCTTTTTTTGCAAATGTACCCAATTAGTTAGAATTATAAATATTTAATTATTATAGCGAACAAAGACGCTCAGCAACGGCATAAGTCTATGTTACGTGCGCAGAAACTTTGTGTTTTTAAACAGTGTGGTTGACGAATGTCTGTGTTTAAGTTGTCTTGAATCATATGGCGACGTCTGAAATTATTTACTCCTAATTCGTGATCTCCACATTCATGTTCCCTGAATTAGTTCAGTTATTTCTGCTCCAGTACAGTGTATTTCGTGTAGTTAAAAGTTGTGCTCAGGTTGTACGTAATGATTTCTACAGACGTAACTGATATTCACTGCTACATGCGAAGATGTGTATCGTCAAGGTTCTGTCATATAAGGCCACACACTAACATTCTTGTCAGACGAGTACAAATCGTCGAACTCAATGTTCGTGGCTTACTTTCCGTGTTTTATAAGGAAAACTGGTTTTTAATATGGCGGTGTCTGTGTGTTTAAGTGCGGTCAGCACGAAGGAACTAAAGAAGAACAGATTTTTATAAATGTTTATGTCAATGTTGGACATAATTGCTCATCCTTCCTGTTTAATCCCTATCACCAACACGTGAGCACAGCAGCTATTCTAGTTTCTGTGGTCTAAACTGAATTGTCACCAGTTAATTGATGATCCGCAAATGGACAGTGATACATCTTTGAAAAATATGTTACTTTAGTTAAGGTTATTCTTTTGTAGAATCTACATTAATATAATATGGTAGCCACAAGAATTTTGTATTCTTGCTTTTAGGAGATGTTATGTATTAAATTGTTTATAAAACTTCAAGTACAGCTGTCACGCTACATGCCTATGTGTCGCGGGGATAGGGAACTTATATCTCCTATTCGATTTGGACCTCCGCGATGTTTGGAGGAGGGGAGTTGAGTGGTCAGCCCCAGCCGTACTTTGTCCACGATACAAATGTTATTTAAGATGATACTTTATATAATAAAAACAGCCATGTGTTGGCGGCTTTTTTTTAAAGAATCATAACCTAGGTACCAGCTTGGGAGAAATTCCCTTGTAAATGGCGTGACAATATTATGCTTGGAATAGAACTGTTAATATGACCTCCTGCAAAATATCAGAGAACTGCTGCTTCGGTCGAACGATAATTATGCTTTGACGCCAATGATGTAACTGTCTTCACAATCAGTGCGAACTGCCTCCTCCAGCTGGCCCTGTGACCATGATCAGGAGGTGAACAACCGGCATCCCATCGTGGCAGAAACGATGCTTATGCTGACGTCATTTGCCTTTGCCTGACCTACTGAAGGAAGTACTGCTCGTTGTTATTTGTAAGTCATGGCCTCCAGCATGGCATTATATCTTATACCAATTGAGAGCAGTTGTCTTCCTAAACTACATTTACAGCGTGTATACGCTGATTGCTGCAGAATGCAGTTGGTTCTGTGACTCGTAGCTATTGTTCTTCGTTTCCATGCCTTATCAGTAGCTTACGGAGTGCATAAAATGGACATATAAAGTCCGCATGTTCCGAGAGTCCCGTAGAATTTGATGGGGGGTTGGGGGATACCTTCTCTCCTTTATTTCTTTCCTTTCCCCTTTTCGCACTTTCATCTCGTTCCCTCGTTTCTCCAATCGTCCTTTCCCATCCCTTTCAACAGCAATGGAAAATATCAGCCATGTTTTCGGCGACCATACTTCAGAGATATGTTTAAAAACTGCCCAATCGTAGCAGAACTTGTAAGATAAAACAATCTGCCATCTAGCATCACTACTTACGCATTTTATGCCCACAAGAGCAGAACTATACATGCATCAAAGCAAACAAACAAACTGGGTTTCCGCAAAAATTAAATAAAAAGTATTATTTGACATGCGTGTGCTTTACACACTCTGTTGCCATTTCAGACGTAAAATCTGGTTTTCGAGTATGAAGAATGAATCCATAATAATTACCTTCCTTGCCGCGTATCCTAATTCTTTTAAGAAACATGCACTGACAGAAGATTTCTGTCTTCTGGTACACAGCGTAACAACCCAGAAGACAGAAATCTTCATACTCATCGCCCTGATGACGGAGGCAGTATGACCTCTGAAATGTTGGTTAACATCGACCAGACTACACAGCGCAACAACCCAGAAGACAGAAATCTTCATACTCATCGCCCTGATGACGGAGGCAGTATGACCTCCGAAATGTTGGTAAACATCTACCAGACTACACAGCGCAACAACCCAGAAGACAGAAATCTTCGTACTCACCGCTGTGAAAACCTCGAATCTTACATGCACTGACCTTTGCGCAGCGACGTAATCCATGAAAGCAAAATAGGCGATTAAAAATGTCCGGTGGCAGTACATTAACTTCTGCGACATAAATGTAATACTTACTACAAGAATCGTTTCTACGAAATCCTATTAATAAAAAAAACGTGTTTTCTGCTAGCAGAAGTGGGGAAGGAAATACGGGTCAAATGCATCTACCAGCATTCCGTTAAAATGAGAACTGTAACTGAATTAGTAGGAATGACAATGGCGCATATCACAAAAGAAAACTTTTGTAAAAGAGGGGATGAAAAAGTTATAATGTCTCGCAGAGGTTAAGTTCCTCAGCGAGGATAGTCGATCACCGTGGGGAGATTTGAACCCGGGACCTTTCGAATACGGAGAAGTTTCCTATACTGCAAAGTCATATCGAAACAATTTTTTTACCACAAAACTGTAGGCTAATTTCATGACATGAGCAGATTTTTAGGTTACAGTACAGTTTTAGGCTCTACCCACTATACGCGTATGCATTTCGGTACATTTCCTTCTAGGTAAGTGTGATAGTTTTCTTTCTGTTGTTTACATTACGTCACAGACTGTGCGGGTCAACGGCCTAGAGGACTAGAGGATGTGATGTAGATTTGGATTCTTGTCAAGGATGATAGGAAACTGCATTCCGATCACGAAGCAGTGACCTTAACCCTCCAGACGGGTCGTGGTGTTAGTATGGCCGCTTGCTGCTGATCAAGCATCGCGGTATAACGGACTGCTGGAATTTCCTCAGCCTTCAAACGGAAACATGTTAACTTGTTACTTAAACTGCGTTTTATTCAGATTTATTAAACATTTGTTTATTTCTGTGGCAGGGCACTACACCGTAGTAACACAAAACAAGAGAGTTGTGTAGAATAGAGTGAGAATGTGTATTATTTTGCTCACATTTCATCAGTTAGAAACCATACTTAAAAGTACTTTAAACATAAAATGCCCAACATATAGGGTTCTGTCCTTTTTTACCTGAAGATGGAAGGAGAATCCAATTTCCGATTAATCCGGCAAGTGGCTGCTTTTGTTAACACGTTTATCAACGTTGTAGTTCCATAAAAGGCGGGGAATTTCTTGAGCAGCTGAGCAACCATTGCCTTTTCGAGAAAGGCTCTTTTCCGTGTCTTCCTGTTTTGGTTGCGTCACTTATTTTATTACTAAATGTGGTCTAGTAGTGGCGGCCACCTGTGCTATTGAAGGAATACCGTTACTATGAAGCACCACTTTCACCCTGTTGCCTCTGAAGGGCTTCGCCACCTAACGGGACACAACCAACCGTTCCATGCATTCCTTTCTGCTGCAGTTCGACTGCCTACCTGCCTGTCTTATCCCTTGCTACCGACATATTCAGAACACTCGTGTATCAATTTTTAGTTTCTGAAATTCTTGTTCGTGGAAGCACCAAGCTGTGAAGACATACGGCGATTGGAAGCAAAGCTCCCATGAGGTCTTGTTATTAGATGGAAGCGAGAAATTTCACACTAGTTCTCAGCGTCGGAAACCTAAAGAAACTACAGCATGGGACCTCCTGTTATTACGAGCCCCAGACAAAGAAATAAGTTTTTATTTTAATTGTATTGTTTTAAAAGCCTTAATTGCTGTTGAAATTTTACGTTATTGCTAGTTTAGTTACCTGCATTTTCGTTAGAGATCACACCAAATCTTAAAGATAAAAATATTCCATATTGTCCTTAGTATTAAATGTTCTAATGTTATGGGGCCTCCGAAGCTAAACATTGCTAAAGGCCACGTTGCATCATGTCAAAGTCTGGGCCTGTTCAGGACGCGTTGCCCTCAACACCCTTTTGGGTAGTGAAGCATTAGATGGGCTCCAGAGTCGATCATGTTTGGAAGAGGACAGAAAAACTGTGCTTCATTTATTTGAATTAATGTTCCCTCGTTGTGTGATTCAAATCACTTCAGCCAGTCCAAGTGACTAGTTACGATTTGGACGATTTTATTCAATCCCCTGCTTAGAAAAGAAAGGTTTCCTCTGCCACCGCATCCAGACTCTGGTACCCACACAGTCTCCTATTGAACAGGTAAGAGGATATGTTCCCACGGTTGAATGGCGACCTACGTTTGAACTTGCCCACTCACTTGCCCCTCGATCTGAAATTCAAAGGACCGCCTTCACCCTGTCTTGCTTCTTCATGACGCGTTAAAACACATTTTAACCTTTAATTTCCCCGCCTTACCAACAGCCACAATTGACGATTACTTCCTCGTTTTAAGGCAACCACATAACAAAGAATTGCTGTTCATTTATGCACTCATTTTGCAAGGGTTTATTCCCCCTCTCCCTTGATTTGAAGTGTCTTGGAATTCTGAGATGTCACTACTCATTTAAGTACTTGGGCAAACAAACACGGAACAAAATAAACACATCTGTTCACAAACAAAACA
The DNA here is from genome assembly GCF_977971745.1 of Zootermopsis nevadensis. Taxonomy (NCBI): domain Eukaryota; kingdom Metazoa; phylum Arthropoda; class Insecta; order Blattodea; family Termopsidae; genus Zootermopsis; species Zootermopsis nevadensis. The sequence goes on from NW_028259143.1 coordinate 6,334,836, forward strand.
GACGCCAGGGTTGCGAGTTGGCCACACCTCTGTGTTTGTGAGTAGACATGGCCATGTTCCAGGCTGCAGTTCAAGTCGGAACGAAACTTTTAGTTTTATCGCAATTAAAATGGATTTAGTAATATTTTTATAAGTATCTGTAGCGATGTCATGTAAATGAAATAAAAAATTCGCTTTCAATGGAGATTTTAACTAGGAGTACAGACCAAAAAGTGTTACCTGCAGTAGTAACATTCATCGTGGCATTTGTAACGCTGACATTTTTAAGTATAAATATGGCATCCAATACGTACGATTTGAGATTCTTTCGGCGGCGAGTTTGAAGACATTCTTTCCTGCTTTTTACTATGGGTGAAATGAGCTTGGAATATAGAACGAAATTGAGCAATAAACATAATCGACTCTTACGAAAATTGAAATTACGCTTTTTCATTTTCTTATGTAATTCAGTTTCTTCCGCTGTTACATCTTTCTACAATACGTATAATATGAATTACAGTACCCAGTTATTGTATATGAAATATTCTGTAGGCGTACTTATACTTTGTGAATTACTTTAGTTTAAATTAAATTACATAAAACGTATAAGTGGAAAGTGTGGCTGTCATCTTACGTAAGAGGAGACGTTTCCTATGCCCTGTGACTCTCTGCTCTCATTTGTAACCTTGGCAGCGAACTCTAATTGCAGTTATGGCAAAGAGTATAGACATGCTTTCTCTTTTTCAGGGTTAATGTCTTATGTAATACAATGATGAGTAATTTGCAGACAGATACTTAACACTCTGCTGCAAAACCTATTAATTGCGCACCCACATTCCAAGGTGTTTCATTAACAATTTTTTCACCTAATTACAGACTAGGAATTAGAATAGAAATGGTCGTAATCTGCCTGAGGGATTTAATTTTTTTAAAATACTGAGAATAAACAACATCGTAACAATTAGAAGCTGATATAAATACCACTCATAAAATTCAGACATTGCAAATAATAATCTTAAAAGATCGATGGAACAACGCAGATAAATAAAAAAAATTATGTATAAACTTAAGGAAGCCGTAAGTCTGCTGTAGTTTTGATAATATTCTGATAAGCCCCATGGCACAGAGTACTTGAGAAGCTGGTAGTCACTTAGCCGGTCTAAAAATTTCGTATTTTCTCGCAGCCCAAAATTTTATTAACGTGTTCGCAGACTAAACATGTTCACGCCCACACACCCTATTTTTAAGATCTATTTTAATATTACCCTCGCATAAACGCCTAGGTCTCCCAAGTGTTCTCTTTCCTCCATTTTTTCCAACTAAAATATTTACCCTCAATTAATGGACATAAAAATAAATTTAAAATAAGATATTTCGCTCACATATATTTTCATAAATATGGTAGGTCTTCTAACCCACGCCTACAGCGTCGCAAAGAATGAGATTACGTAATTAACAGAAAATAAATAAGAAAAAATATTACCCCCAGTAATGATGCACTTTCGAATGTGACTTCCTAGTGTTTCCGGTGCCTCATCAAAGAGCAAGTTAGAAGAATTAATTGCATCTGAGCAATTATCTATAAATATTTGTGTTAGTGGTCGTACCTGAGAAGAATCCTTGTTCGTCTATCGCGAGATGTCAGTGAGTTACACCTGTAGTAAAGAACTGAAGATCACTGTATGAAAACAACTTGCGCGTCACTGCCCCTCGTGGTTCGACTGACCGTCCGCCCTCTGGAAATTCTTTCTTCTGTCACTCTTCACTGAGCACGAACGGTGAAGTGAACTCCTGGAGGGAGGAGAGATGAGGATAGATGGTGGGAGAACTCCTCAAATATGTGGGCTAAATCCTTCTCCATTGAAATCTTTATAGCACGGGCAGATTTCAGAAACAAGGGACACAAAATACGTGTTTCACCAGAATAAATTCCTCATCCTTACTGAAAAAGCGTCCACTCACTCTGTGTTGGTTACGCCATTTGGTGTCGCCAGTGTTACAAAAGATACTATATGTCAGATTATCTCTGCCGTTTCAAGTTATGTGGCCTGTAATTGTTGAGTTGATATTGCATTTAATTTGTTCATTTGCCTTAATGTAGCCCATTTAAATCACCTTCTGATCTACTTCTGTTAATGTAATAGCTAGTTTAAACTTTCCAGACAGTGTCAAAGTTCACTTTTACACAAGTATTTATTTTATTTGTGTATTACAAATCGAGACACTTCTGATTTAGTTGTTCCTCTGGGTTTCGGCACCGTGTTCGTACGTCGGTAGATGCACTGATTACTATCTTCATCCTAACCCCAGATCTCATTACTATGTTCACAAGGATCGCCACTGAACTCTATCCTGAGACAGACAAATCCAGTCCACAAACGCATATTCATTTAAGATTATTTTAATATTATCCTCCTACCAATGCCTGGGTCTACCTCGCGGTCTCTTCCTTTCGGATTTTTCAATCAGTCTTGTACGAATTTCTCACCTCTCCAACTTATGCTTATGCTTATATGGTAATGAGTAAAATTTATAAAATTCCTTAATAAGCAATTTTCTTCAGTCTATTATTTTCCTCTCTACGTTTAGGGTTCTCAATTGGTCTTTTCTCTTCAGTTTTCCGTCTGAAATCTGCACATATTTATCTCTTCCATGCTTGCTTTATGACCTGTTCTTCTCAGCCTCCTAGGTTCTATCACCTCAATAACATTTGGCAAAGAGTGTTGTACAAATTAAGAAACTTATTACTTTTATTTCCCCAGTCTCCCGTTCCTTGTGTATTTCTGTGATACATTGGCGTCTTGTATCTCGTTTCACTGTGACGGGAGACTTGAGTTACATGATGAAGCAGCAGAAGATATTATATATCTGATTAATTCCGTTGTCACGCGGCGCTGAGCGAATACACTTCTAGAATTCCTCAGTTGTGACTCGTAGGTTCTCTTTTACCTCTATGGGGGTAGATCTACTTAGTGGCATAAGGAAGACAGATGTAAAACCTGGACGTATTTAAACGTCTGCTAAAGGCAGAAAATCATCAAATAAAGAAAGATATTATACCTTTATTAAAGGTGTTATATCCGTTTGGTGGAAAATGTAAATAGCTGATAAATACAGAGACGAAGACAAATATTAAGGAAGGGAGGAAAAAGGAACTAAGTAGAACTTCGTGTGAAGAAATCTTGGGCCGATGCGAACCAAAATTAAGTTCCCTCATCTATTTTAATGTAAACCCCACAATACCATTTTTAATCAGTATCCGTTAAGTAGTCTCAGCGACAGCATATGTACATGGATGGACAACGGACACGGTGTTTTTTGTTGTTGTATTTATTAACTTACAGTGAACGCATGCAAGTTTACTTTAATAAAAAGGAGGAATATTTAACCAAAATAACACTAGAACTTCAGAAGGCAGGAATATGGTCACCAGATTTCTTGCGGTAATTCCACAAGCATAAGGAACGTAACATAGACATTTAGACCTTCACCCTCACCTAGGGACCACATACACTCCGGCCTAAACGTTGAACTCCGAATAAGATCACGCAGAAGCCACAAGAAGGTCACGCTGCCCGATGAATGTCTTGCGGAGAATGTCACGGGCTACCTGTACCTGCCTTATTAAGCCGGCGGGAGGAGATGTGACCACCTCCTGAAGCGATTTCATTATCTCAGGCACGGTGAACCGCGCGGCGTATCCGGGTAACGGAGTTACGACCGGCGTACAAAAATTTACTTTCGGGGCCTTGAGTCTTTCACATAAACAGATGGAAGATAATATTAAAACGAGTTTTAAACAGAGTAGAAAAGCTGTATACTGGAGTCATTTGGCAAGTGTGAACACTGTAATAAAGCTTTGGGCTCCATAAAAGTCGGGAATTGCATAGACCAACCGAACGACTGTCAGCCTCTCAAGAAGGACTCAATTTCAGGAATGTTACAGGCTAATATGTTACGACTTTTTCAAAGTACCGATGTCGTTCGTCCTTACGAGGCGAGTCCATGAGGCAAGTATACCACTTGGCTTGCTTTTTCAGTCTTCCTCTGCATGCCTCCACGACGTAGTGCTTACGAGCTCTGGTAGAACTCTTAGTAAAGGTGGAAATAATATTCCATACGAGTTATCACAATTTCAGCAATATAAGGACTACCACATAACCTTCCAGGACGTCTCCAGCACTTCTCCATGACCAATGAAATTTTGCATAAACTATCCAGCACTTGTCCCACACCACTCTAGGACTTATCCAGAATTTCTCCAGGACTTCTCTAGCACTTCTCCAGAATTTCTCCAGAAATTATGAATGACCAATGAAATTCCGCATAAACTATCCAGGACTTGTCCTACACGACTCTACGACTTATCCAGAATTTCTCCAGGACTTCTCCAGCACCTCCAGAATTTCTCCCGCAATACTCCATGACAAACTCAGCATAAACTATCCTTGACTTATCCTACATCACTCTACGACTTATCCAGAATTTCTTTAACACATTTCCATGAATTCTCCAGCACTTCACCAGGACATCACGACCACCCAATTAACACGCTAGAAATTCTCCAGGTCATTCTAACTCATCGCAAGTCAAAACAAACTTATCTAACCTAACCTAAACAACCTAACATTATCTTAGCAAACCTAGTTAAACCTAACCTAACCTAACCTAACCAAACGTAATCCAATACAACGTAACATAATCAAATGCAACTTATTCCAATCAAACATAAACCAATCCAAAATAACCGACCCACATATGATGACATCCATCGCCGCTTAAGGACTTCCACATAACCTTCCAGGACTTCCCCAGCACTTCTCCATAAGTAATTACATACCGCATAAACTATCCAGGGCTTGTCTTACACCACTCTAAGATTTATTCAGAAATTCTCCATGACTTTTCCAGCACTTCTCCAGGACATCCCCACGACCACCCGATGAACATGCTAGAAATTCCTCACGACAATGTAACCCGTCTCAAAACAAAACAACCTTATCTAACCTAACCTTGCCTTGGCTAACCTAGCTAAACCTAACCTAACGTAACCTAACCCAACCTAAGCCACTACAATGCAACCTAATCCAATGTAACTTATTCCAATCAAGCATAGGTTAATCCAAAATAACCCGCCTTGGTCCTCAGGCATAGTGGCGGTGCAAATATAAAAAATCCCTGCTGTGAATCGAACACTAGCCTTTGTCAGTTTGTTTACTGTCTAGACTCTCCTGGCTCAATTCCAATACCCACCACCCAATCCAAGTACTACGACCAAACCTTTGGTTTTTAAAGTGAAATTAAAATTAAATTTTACAACTGAAGTTAACAATAAAGCAATAGAGCAGTGACTGCCTATAGTAAACATATGCATAAAAGGGCGACGGGAATACAGTATTTTTCCTCCATCCACTGCGTCCAGACTGTGGGGTCTACCCAGCCTCTTATCGAATGGGAAAGTTAAATTCCTTTCTTTTTATAAACAATTTATCAAAGAAATATGACAAAAAGGATTTGCAAATAGCCTGCTGGAGAAAATTAAAACATGTTGGGAGATCGGTCATTGATGAGTTCAGAACTCGTTCTGATGTCTAAGTTGTTTTAAGACAGAAAATAACAACACAAGCACCGTACGAATGGATTTGAACTTTTCGTGTTAAGATGGCTCGGTTGTTTCTAACTATTTCGGGAATCGATTCACAATCATCCAGCCTGCATGCGTATCAATGCAGATCCAGTTGTTGTCTTACATAGTCTGCAACAAATTGTTCGTGTTGCTTTCTTATGCAAAATCTGGGTAGCGCCGTCACGGTCCACGTGTGAACCCGCCCCAGATTCAATGTTCGCTGCATCTTCAAATTGCAGGGTAACATCGGTTGCATGTGGAGGAAGGATGCTGCACGGTATGAGGTTTTTGACCGTGTAACACAATCCAAATTGACCGTGGGACTCTTTTGTTTGAATGTTTAACATTTATAGGGCTACAGTGTAGTCGTCCCAGTTCTTATTTCGATGGTGCTGATATCAACCATCTCGATTTAGGATTAGAATAAATTATGAAGCTAGCTGTTGCTAAATGAGAGAAAACACAAGGAACTGGGTCTGATACAAACAGTAGCAAACCTGTGTTTATCTTTCTGGGAAACAACTTCGAGAGAAACTATGTTCGAAAGTTCCATATAGCAAATTCTGTGTATTTCAGTGCATAATTAAGCTGTCTTCCTTTTTTGTTCCCAAGTCTAAGCTTCAACATTCGGAACATACACAAAGGGATCTATTACTCATCTTTGAATAACGTTTGTTAAGACGTCCGTTTATGTAATTATTCTTTAGCAAAATTCCAGCAAGCCTTACATATTTTTCCGTAGAATGTGAAACAAGGACCCTTGCAATTTGGAGTAGCCTAAGTCAGATACAATTTATATAAAATACGTTTTGATAAGAGTACAGGATGAGTGTTCTTACTCTGTAAATACCAGTATCATAAGATGCGACGTATTGTGTAGCTCCCTGAACTTTTTCTTACTGTTAGCTGAAGGCGGAGCGGGGCGAGCGACACACGAAAAACGTCTCCAGGTCTGCCTTATCGCCCCGTTTCTTGCGGGAAATTCCCGTTACTCCGGCAACGCGACTGGTGCAGGATTGGAACTGGATTCCTTTTAGAATGATCAACTACTTTCTACTGAGGACTGCAGTCTTCTTGATCATGACACCGACACCAGCATTTCAGCAGAACATATCGCCTCTATCTTGAGGGTATAAGACTATTAGAAAACCTACAAGATTAAACAGATTCCATCGCAAACCAACAGGAGCCCAGTGGCAACTACGCAATCAGTAAATCTGCGTTTTGTATTTATGGGGTTCGTATGGTTTTCAGTGCAAATCAGGCAGTCCTAAAATTAGAGCACAGTAAATTACCACAGATAAAATTTAAAATTTATGCAGTATTTTTATAACGTTGCCATTCCCAATTGGATCGAAACAGAAGCAAGAAGCAGCCTCGTATATGCAAGAGCATTGGGAAGACTTTGCTGAATGTCATGGGAATGGTAGAAGCATGTGGTAAGGAGGGCATTTGCTGGAGTGTCCATACTAAGGACACTTTTCGAATATTTCCAGTCCTTTGATGGGAAATTTGTCATATGTCTGAGTGACCGAACGAGATTGAGAAGGGTTGGTGTTCTACACAAAATTTGTACAATATTTCGTGTTGAAATTCTTTGACATTTGCCGGACTGAATACTAACAACAGAACTGCTGAATGTAATATATCCACTACATTAAATTACTGTGCGGTTTATGGCAGGGTACAGTTCATGAATTTTTGTGTTCCTGTTGTATGCCGAAAGTTTAGTTGAAATAATTAACAAACAGTTGAAAACGGAACGCTGCGACTACTACAGGCAACACAAGTAACCAGAATAATTTAGATTTCAGGTTCTCACGGCGAAGAATATGAAGATCGTTGTCTTCTGGGATGTTGCGCTGTGTAGTCTGGTAGATACTGATCAACGTTTCAGAGGCGCGCAACTTCCGAGAGATCGCCATCTTCAAGCAGAATAATTGTCTTGCCTCTCTTACTAGCAAGCTTTGAAAATGAAGTCCTATTTATGTGGAAAAAGAGATTTGCTTTAATATTTTTGTTTTTTATAATTTTAGGCTGTGTATCTTCAAGAACAAGGCGGAGTCTTCTTTGTTCTGCCTTGACAGATGAGCATTCATTCTGAAGCAGATTCCGGAACGATAAACATTCACTTCATTTTAAAAGTTCTCGCTGTAGACGCTTCGATGACCTAGCTCAAAATGGCGTGACTACGAAAGATGATGGAATTAATAAGAAACTCTTAAATATATAACGTTTCAAGTTGACAGAATTGTCAGAGTATTTTATTACATGCGGTGGTGTGAGTAAAATGTGTATGCTTTAAACCAGGTGAAGTACGGTCAGCGGTTTGCGGTTCAAACAACAAACCAAGTTTGGGCTGAACTTTTTTGATCTGACTAGTTCACCTTGGATGAAATGTATTAATTTACTGTGATTTTATGGAAAGGATTGTTATATCACGAACAATATTTGTGCAAATGTATTACTGAATATTTTATGAAACCTTCAAACTATGTCCTCTTAACGTTCAAAATAATCAGAAACGTACCCCGAATTTTATTTAGAGGACGTTAAAAAACAAAAGTTTTGGACTCGGAATTCCCGAACTATTGTTTTCTAACTGCTGAGAGATGACAGGAAAAGTTTTTTCACTGATATTTTTCAGATATCAATTAAATGCAGACCAGAAAGGCCAGAGCTTTTTCGTAAAATACCTCGTTATAATATGTAAGGGGCTGAATAAATCGTGAAGGCCTACAGATTTCAGCCATATAGATTACGTAAAATGGTCAAGAGTGTATGGAATCTTAAGTACGCCTATTTTGCAATGAGTTATTTGTAACAGATTAGCGTTGCATGCATCTCTGGTAACAACTTCCTTTGCGTGAAAAATTGCTTAAATTATGTCTTCTTTCTAAAATCCTAAATTAGAGTAAGGACAATCATATTACAGTTATGAAGACAGAAGTTACCGTGTTACAACTTCAGAACAAAACGCAGTGACACGAAACGCCACAAACAGCGTCATTTGAAAGTCTGTCCTAGCGAAGTCTTTAATGTATTTTGGAAATAACTGTTAATATAATAACAGCTGCAAGAAAATTCCTACTGTAGATCTTTCTTACGAGACTACTGTACGCTCTAGAGATTTCTGTTCTTGCATCAAGATATATATTCACTGCACCTAGCATCTTTGTTTTAATCTATTCGACTGTTTAAAATATTCATTCCATTTCGATGGCGTCATATTAATATCTGCGTATTTATATACAATAATAGGTCTAATTGTTTGCCTGTTTTTAGTCTGATGTATCAAAAATATTGTTACTAACATAATTGTTCTTATATGTATAGTTTGTAGATTCTTTGTGGGAGAGTTTCATATGACTGTGCATTGAAATATATTTTATAGATGCGTTCGGAATGAAAATGCAACAATTCACTCTTTACTTTGTTATGTCGGCATTAACAACTCGGGAACCGCTGATCGGATTTTCATTATATTTTATACTGGGAAATTGTTATTAAATTGTGCCAGCACATTGCAGTCTTGGTTAAAATCAGACATCAACACCTCACTGTGTACATGTGAGACGTAGGTGCGTTCTGCACGCATCTGGAGCGTGTTTATCGGAGCAAAAACTGTTTCGAACAAACGTTATAGAGAAAAATGAAACATCTATTTAAAGCCCAGAACACTTTTCCTGCAAGTCTGTTTTCGAGATAATTACAGCTAACCAAAGAAATGTTTGTTGTCATCTCATTCATAGGTAAAAATTGGAACAATGTTGATCAAATTTTTTGCTAGAGATCCTTTATTATCCACCTCGTCTCTTTTACACTATTTATAAGATGGGCAGAAAATATAGCATTCATGAATTGAATATTTAAAGGCAATAATAACATCAAAAACGCCAGAATTATTGCTCTACGCGTACATCACTTTACTCGTTTAATAACATGATGCGAAAGTTTGCTTCTATTTTTATAGTATAAACTCTAGGTCTATATTTGTTTCCAGAAAATGTTTTTCTATAAAAGTGGGTTTATGACCAGCTGTTCAGAAATAGTGACACATGTAGATCTGCTTTCAATTCAAACAGTAATGCCACTGTTTGCTTTTAAATAGACGACTAGACACTTGGTGGTTTACGTAAAACTTGCAGATGTTTGGATGCGATAACCAGCTCCATATAACGAGTCCTTTTTGAGAATCTGTAAGTCGCTCATCTAGACAAGAAATTTTTCGCTTTTACGGAACACGAAGGTTCATTACGGTGTTCAGAAGAATCCTTCAAATGTACTAACAGCACAGTAAAACCAAATGCGTTTTTTTTCAGTATGAATATGAACTAAACGTATACAGATGCCAGGCATGAGCTGTAAAGACCTAGACGTAAATGGGAATATAATATTAAAACGGGATTTATTAACTGAATGACAAGTATCTTTAAAAAAAGGACTGCTGCATGCTGTATATATATATATATATATATATATATATATATATATATATATATATATATATATAGTGTGTGTGTGTAAGTATAAATACTTTTGTCATACCTCGCCATGCCTGTAGGGGAGAAGCTCCCTGAACCTTCAACGCCGCTTAACCCATAGGATTGGAAGATGAAACAGAATGCATGGCAGCTCCATGAGGACAGTCTCAAGTAAACTTGTAGTCCTATATAATTACTTTCGATCACACACACGTAACCCACTGATAGAGTTTGGAATTTATAACACAGGAAGATAACTGAGCTAATCCTTTCTCATATCTTCATTAGTCTTCCAGTATCACACACACTCGTAGGGCGAACTGTTACGAACAATCTTGTGCGCAAATTTCCTGGTGTCAAGTTTTTTCCATAACCAAAACACAAACTTCATGTAAAATAATATTTTGTGTCTCGAATATTTTATAATTTTAGATGCCATCCAGTCAAGTTTTAAGTTAAAACAAAGGGAATACTAAAAGACATATAGCATATAGCGTATTTTTCATAAGTCATCACTGGTGCAAACCCTCATGTGTACAACTCTGTAACATATTTAGTAAAACTGTTCTCGTCTTCTAACTGCCAGTACACGATAGAGTGATTATTATTCACAGAGTTTATGTCACAGATCACATAATAAATTGTCTTACAATTTCGAATGAACTATCTGTAATATCTTCTAGTACAGCCATTGTCACTCGACAGTATGAAGTTTGTTAAATTGTTGGTTTTAAATCACTCCTTTTGTAATTAACCACGATAAAAGATAAATTTATAATTTTCTTCCCACAGCTCACTGCATCCAAGATTAAATAACTCTTTCGGACGAATTGTTAACACATATAAATATAATTCCGCAATCCAGTCTCCTCATGAACATCTTTCTCAGTTGATCTTAATGTTGTATTTTAGCGCAAAGAACGAAGATTGCGTTTGCTGAGTCATCTCGTGTGACTGTGGTGTGGAAGAATATAAGGCTTTTGCACTGCCGCGGGTTTGATTTCTGAGGCGAGGAAATCAAATAAGACCCTAGATACGCTGTAACAGAACAAGACACGAGCAGTGGTAGTGGGAGAAGGAAGTTCTCTCTCTGCCATTCTCAGTAGAGCACGAAGAAGAAAGGATAGTGTGTTATTGTTACAGTTTCTGCTGTTGAGGTACTTTAAGTTTAATAATCTGAGAATTCGCTTAAAATACAAGAAGGGAAGTGTAATAATCAGCTACACAAAGGGGTGAATGTAACTAATTCAGCACTTTCCTTAATTCACAAATAAGTCTAGTGACAACATTTTTACAAAATTTTAAGCATCAGACGAGAGAGACAAATTATCTTAAATTTATGCAGCAACTTAATGATACCGCAACTCTTGCAGATCATTTACCTTCTGATCGCAAATAGCAAGCTTAGATAAGGCGTCAACATTTAAGACTTCATTGTCAAATACAGTTTAACTATCTGAAACACGAACTAGAAAAATTCTACTCCAATATATTCTTATCATCTCATACGGACCATGCTTTGTTTCAGAGGCTAATATAGCACCTATCATTTAACTTAAAGTTGTCCAGAGATTGCGATTAGCCCTTCTTAAGGACCCAACAGTATAGATTTTTTCACCTGAAGATGGAGGCTTCGTGGTTTCATTGAAATGTGTAGAATAATGGATTTAGTCTATAAGAAAAACAATGTTAATATAACACATGATCGTTAGAACCTTTTAGAGTTACAACCCACAAAAGCTGCTTTGAAAATTAAAGTGCGGCTCGCGTATAATGCAAAATGTCTTAATAAATCCGATGAGAACGCGTGGTATCCGTACTGGTTTTTGTGCGGTCTTTGCATAAATTCAAAGCACGTAATAGTGAGGTCGTGTCATACAGTCTACTCGTGCAAGCCTGGCCTTAGAATATACTTAATGGATGTGGAGTAAATTTGGTATTTCGGATCTGATTGGTCCGCATCAGTTAAGCCGAATAACACAGTCACTGCAGTGACTAGACTACAACCTATAAGACCGGGACTCGACCACAGAGCTATCCAGGCCGGTTGTGTAGTCCACTCAGTGTTAGATTTGTATCTGTAGTAAATGAACATCAAGTCAAACAAAGTGTGTAAGACCACAAAGAACGTGTTTAGAAAATAGACGTTTTTCACTGTCAATTATTATTCATGCTGTTCAGAATTCTTAGTTTTAACAGACGACTAACCACACGTTAGTAAGCCCGTGTTATAAAAACCAGTGTCATGACTTGGTGAGTATGCTGAATATATTGAAGTATGTTTGTCCGATTTTCTCATTTTAATGTCAAATATGTTCGCCACTGGACTCTGTTCTGGCTCAGTTGTTTCTGAAAGATTCATTTTAATATAATGCACCCCAACTCGTCTTCCGTGTCCACATTTTTCCTTTGCTTTTGTCTAAGTTTTTTCCCTTCTGTATTTATTTTTTCTTGTATATTTTAATTATTTCTACCTTCCTTCCCACATTCGGTTATAAAGTTTAATTTTAACAGATAATATCAATTACAAACCATATTATGGGTTTATCAGATACTGCAGAAAAGCTGAATGTAAAGGGACAGTGCGTAATTTATTTGCAGACTTATTTAAAAAAAAGTACATCAATTTAATTTTGAATACTCGTGAAAGTATCAAGGTTAATGCATTTTAATTATAGTCTATTTAACGTGAAGTTCATACATACCAGTCCAAATGAGTAGGTACTGCATTTTTTCCACCAGAGGACAGACGATCCAATTGGGTTCTTCCTTATGTTTTGAAAACTAGACAATACACAATGTCCAGAGTTAAGAGTCATACTAATTAAAATACTATCCAGATTGGTCGAGGGGGAGAGTTCAGACTAAGACAGGTACCCTGGTCCTCCAGGTTGGAGGTTTGGGGGTTGGTCGCAAGGCTAACAACCTTGCACCGTAAAAAGGAAGATGTTTCTAAACCTCAACCTCGGACAGACAGACCTAACAGAAGGACCGAATGGAAGAGGAGAATTGAGGAGGCCATGGACCGAATACGGACTGGAGAGCCATAGAAGAAAGAACTGTTCCTATCATGTATTTGTATAACCAGGATGCAGGATAAGAATAAGGAAATTGATATCAGAATTTCAAGCATCGGCTACAATCATTTATATTTTAGCTTCAGAACAGTGTTAGTTTGCATTTTATAAACTGCTGCCTTTTCTGCATTGGTGACTTTTCTAGTCGAGGTAAATATTCACACGTAATTAATTAGTGCTGTATAAGATAGGGTTCAATAAAATGAGATGACAAAAGCTTAGGATGTAAAACATCCATCTGGAGTAAGGAGTGGTTAGTGGAAATCAAGTAACATGTGATGATGGATAGAAGGGTGTTCATTTTTCTCCATCTTTATTGCAAATTAAATTTAAAACAAGTATAATTTTTACCACAAAATTGGTACAATTTTGATCATTTAAGAAAACTATATATTATTTTCATGTTGTGATTTGCATACCCTTATCAGCTTTTATCACTTTGTAACTGACAGTTAAGTTCAATGTATTGTATTTGTAAGATGATTTGTATAAATTACACGTGTAGCAACATTTGAAATATTTATCGTACAGCAGAATTTAAACAAATTAATCCTGACTTTGAAAACATGTTCACTCCTGCCAACTTGAAATTGGCAACAATACTATGAAAATTACATTCAACCTTTTCTTGGTCAAAGGCACCATGCCATTTGGCCATTCATTATTTATACAAACTAATTATAGTAATTATCTTAAAATTATTTACATCCAAGTTGTTAAGTGTCCTACATATAGCAGCCATTCATGGTTTTGAGAAATGTCAAATTTTGTATAAAACAAATGACTTTGATTATTAATTTGTGCAGAAAGATTTGCACAAATATTTTCAAAATATTAATATATAGTCTACAGTAACATTCATATTCAATACTTATTCTTTTAAAAAATCTGATTACAAGAACTCACTTGAACTACATAACTATTATAAACATTTTATGAAGGGTTATTTTTATTAAATATGTTCAACTCAAATTGTACAGATATAGTTACCCTCACGAAGATATTAAACTTCCATTTTATTCTTCTTCTTCTTCAAAAACTAGTGTCAATGTTGTCTGAATTCTGAGACAAAATAACACAGATTTCATCTCCAAAATTCTTAATTCATCAGTATGATGAATAACAGATTAAAAATTGCCAATAAAATTTTAAAAAAAAATACAAAACAGGAACATGAATTCAAGTTTAACATATGTACTTTGTCTTCCATCACACTTCAAAATTCTACAGTAGGAATAGTAACCTCAGCAGGAATTTAGATGAAGAATAATAAGATAGAATTCTAGGAATGTCAGTCCCATTATCTGTGAGTGTGTGTACAAAACAAACTGTGTAAAAACTTGTAATGGTACTACACAGTTACATTTCAAATTCCCCATCAATTTATTTCGAAGACAGACAAGAGTTTCTACATTAAATAATCATACATAGTTTCTTTAAATCTCTTCAACTTCGTAATCTGTTGGATACATCCCATTCTATCATTGGTGCATGGTACTTTTAATAAAATACTCTATGCATGCCACAAAGTCTTTAATGAACACTGATGAGCCCTCATAGACACTAAATTTAGCTATATTTTCTGTGTATTGGTCAAGGGTCATTGCCAAACTTCCACCTGGTATAAATGATAAGCATGCAGGACTCATAAGACCAATTGCACGTGTTTTATTTATAGACTCGGCATCAGTTACTATGACACATTAGCAACAATTGGACTAAAATAGTGTTACAATGTTTTCATCTGCATTATCATTTAATATAGAAACCTCAGAGAATAGAAAAATAATTTCAAATGCAAACCTCAAAGGAAGTCAGACTTTTTTCTCCCAAAAAGATCAATTCCTTTAAAATGTTAAGAGTCAATAATTTTTTAGAGCTACTGCTTCTTTCTAATGCTTGTTCAAGTACTGATCGTGAAAACATAATAGCAAGTAAAAAGTGAAATGTGGCAGTAATCCTACGTTTAATTACACAGTTCTTTGTTCACAATAAGTCGCAAATCTACGCCAGTCACAAAAATATGGGATAAAAGTTTGGGCACGAGTTGAACAAAACACAAGCATAAATTTTGAATGTACATGTAGTAATCAGATATACACAAAGAAATTAAAGTAGACTATAACTTTGGTGTACAACATAGTGTAGACAGAAACAGCACCATTTCCTTACAGATGTTTATTATACATAGCATATTCTATAACTATTGCAGAATTGTGAAACTGTTTAAAACTATAATTACAGGCATAAATCTAGTTCTCCAGGCACCTGGCCTGACTAATGTGAACAGCAGCAAACAGCAGAAATGGCCAAAATTCTCAGTTTCTGAAGTCATATCCAAATCTGTAATATGAAAATGTTCTAAGACGTAGACAAGTAAATATCATTACTACATTGCAACTGAAAATGAGTTAGTTCACACATATACAGAGCTAAAACAAATAAGGATTTTAAAACATGCTGCAGAAATAAAATTAAGTGAGTGAATGTACACAAATAGTGATGTTACGCTTACATATTTCTATAATTTAGTGTTTTCCTTGTTAAATCCCAAATTTAATTTATTTTCAGCTGTCGTTTGGCCAGCAGTGTTATTATAAAGGCTAATCAAACAAACATGCAACCTATATTAAAATATTTATTGATGGTTACAATTCATTACAGTTTTATTAATATACACACAATATTTTTGTGACTATACAGTAGCCCACACAGGTCACATCATGTTACAACCTCCTTGCACCAGTTCATCAGTAATCTTTCAACAAAGTTCAGAAATTTATCTTTTACAAGTGCAATGAGTATTCACTGTTGAACACTACCTTGCATCTCATTGACTTTCCAGAATGAGTTTACAGATATATTTCCCAATTTTCCTGTGCCAAACTCGGTACCTGATCTGGTAAACAATTTCTGTCACTACAGAAAATATTTACTGGGTTGCATCAAAGATGAGGAATAGAGTGAATGCATGCATCACTGAATGTGATGGTCATTTCAAACACTTAATAATATTTTATTTTTTGACAAACAGAACATGCATCAGGAGAGGGTTGCATGACTTTTCAACCACCTTGTAGAAAGAAGTGTACACAATAAGAGTAACACCAAGTGCTACTTAAAGGATTTTGTGGGATGGCAGTTTTTCAATTCCATTTCATCCATTAATGAATATGGATAAACTTTCTGGTAAATATGGGGGAAACCCCCCCCCCCCCCCCAATTAAATTCTCAGTACCATTAAACTGAACTGCAAGTCAGTTTCTTATAATCATGTATTGTGGCAGAACCTTATTGTTTTAAATTCTATCGATATACCAATGCAAAGGCAACTACAAACTAAATAGTAGTGAAATTAAAAGAAGCAGAATGACATTCTGCCTCACTTCCAAGCACTGCTAGGAAGCCAAGGAATTACAACAAATATAGCAAAAATGACTCCTTAGAACCACAACAGTTCTTCATAAGTACCCTGTGCACATTTAGGAATTATCAACTGATACCAGCACAAAGCAGGCTACATTTACTTAATTAAAATTCAGAATATTAAAAAAAGTCTCAATTGTACCATGCTTTAAAAACCACACATATACTCACCACAAGTTACAAGGTTATGTCACATTACTAAATTCTTCATATAGCATATAAGTCACGTTTAAAATTCTTGCACTGAGGTAGAGAAATGAAGATCACTGTTTTGTTTTTTCATTTCTTGTAGAAGCAAGAGGTGCTACACCTCCATCCCATGCAAATAATGAAGTAAATAAACAACACTGATAAGTGGACTACACTTTGTCCATTAAAATATTTTAATAGTAGGAATGAGATATGAAAACAAGCAGTGTCACAGACTTTGAAAATGGTTGAAGTAATTGTATGAAGTTTATTTGTGACACAAAAGGTGTGACCTGCATTTGCATAAATTCAAAGCTACAACTTAGCTTCACACAAGGTGATAAGATGAAGACAAAAACAAAGCAAAGCAATAAAAGACATTACCAAATACACCATGGCTAATAAAAGATGCCATTTTAAAATCATCTTTTTTCCCTCCAAGAAATTAGAATTTAATATTTTCTGTACTTTGCTTTATTAGCAGAATATTTACAGTCTTCTGATAAATTGCACCACCATATTATCTAGAAAATGACTTCAGATGTCACAGTCAACAGAGAAAATAATGTAACATGATGAGGTAAAGTCAACTGTAGCAGTAAATCAGTTAATAGAGTATAAAAGTTTTTGGAAAAAAAACTCGTATTAATGCATAAATTTTAACACAGATATGTACAAAATAAATCAGTCAAGACTAGTCTTAAAAAGATAATACAAAATATGAAGTAGTATCATTTTGCATCAATTCATTTGCCACTTGCTGCTGGAAGTTCAAAGCATTTACCAGAAGGAAACAATGAAGTGTGTGTTTGGGGGGGGGGGGGGCATCCAATATTTTGAACTTAAAGACTGCCTTTTGTCACAAGCAGCAGTTTAAATCTCTGATAGACATAATTGTTGATGTATTGCAGTCTAGGCTCTAGTTAACAGTTTTGTGTCAAGTGATTCTGGCACTTGTTGGTCAATTTTTATTATGAGCCAGTAAGTGACACTTGGAGGTAGCCTAAAATATTGTACAACCTATCACATCTGGAGGACAACAATGTGGAACTCTACCACACTGTGCATTAACTCCTTGTAGCTGGTTAGATAAGCATTTCTCAAAATGGTGGACAGTTTGATGAAGACATAGATGATATGTTTTGAATTCCAGAAATAGCATCAAGAGAATTCTTTCTGTGAGGATGGACCAAAGAATACATTTATAAATCAGAACCAAGGACAATATGAAAGGTGAGGTTTACACAGCAATGTATATTCATTATAGTCTTTTGAGGACAGCATCATGTCAGGTAAAAATACCACTTTCACACTTTTCTAACACAATAAGACATGTACTGAACACCAAGGGCCATACTGAAAATGAACTTCATTGTTTTTAGTAATGTATCACATTACTCCTCAAGCATATCTGTCAAAATGCACTGATAATATTATAAGAGTGTGTGGACAGTGCTGGAACATGCAGTGAGCATAACTTTGTAATAAAGCTCTTTTACATGATTTAATTTTGTAAGAATGTAAATGTCATTAAATAAATTTCATTCCAGTCAAAGAAATGTTTTTACATATCTTTCCACTTACAAGAAATAAATTCAAACAGAAAAAAATCCTATATATCCAGCAACCATACAAATATGGAATAGAACAGATTTATTATAGAGTGCATATGTGCTACCACCGCAATCCCAGTTCATTGTTGACCCTTGGTTCATTCTCACACTAGTGTGATCCCAGGTCATTGTTGTGCCAGAGTATGTCCAAACAGTTGGAACCCTTAGATCTCATTGTTGTGAGAAGTGTGATAGACACACATGAGCCCATAAGTGTTCTTCACCCATGCTAGAGTATGAATAGCACCTAAAAATTGATGCCTTGTGTCTTAACACAAGTCCCACTTCAAAAAATACATTTCAGTTGTTTACATTTGAAAATTTAAAGCCTTACAGCAGAACAAGCACTTCACATTCTCAATACAAATGCAAGCTTTCAAGACAATAGTAGTCATGTTCCTTATTTGACCTGATATGCTATTAGAATTATGTTGTGTTTCTCAAACTTCGAGACAATCACTTATAGGCTTGAGACAGGCTACCTGGCACAATATTTGAAATCCAGAATCTGTCAAACTGAAAAGTATTTCAAACCTCCTGACTGGTTCTTGCAATTTTTTATATTTATAAGAAAAACACTGTCTGTGGTCACTTTTTATATATAACTGTTCAGAATACATTTCAGCCACAAATGATAACCTTATGTTAAGATTTAATATATAAAACATTCACAATACAGCAGATTAAATCAGTTTATTAATAAACTTGCATGTTTCAATTGATTACGATACTGCTATGATTCGCAGTTTGAGATCTTAAATGCACTACTCATTACCAAAAAGTGGTCATTTATGGTCAAGATAGATAATAAACAATTATTAAAAAAAGTGTTTATAGTACATGTTTCTACAAATATCATACCACAGGAGAACAGTAAATTATTTAAGAGAACTCTGAAATATGCACAAAAAAGACAGTCCATTAAAAGAAATGCAAGACTTAATGTGAACAAAATTTAAAGGTGTACATCCCTTAAACTGACAAATACTTTAAGAACTTTACTGTGAAGAGTATTTATACAACGTGCTAAGTTACTGTGTGTCTAATTCTCCAAATATCAGCAGACACTGCCTAACTGTACCACCAGTTTATATAATCTTAGTTTTAATAAAAGTGTTAAAAAATGAGCAATGTTTTAGGGGTCTACATTCTGGGATAGTTATAAA
The DNA here is from genome assembly GCF_977971745.1 of Zootermopsis nevadensis. Taxonomy (NCBI): domain Eukaryota; kingdom Metazoa; phylum Arthropoda; class Insecta; order Blattodea; family Termopsidae; genus Zootermopsis; species Zootermopsis nevadensis. Next base: position 6,354,396 of record NW_028259143.1, read on the forward strand.
AAAGAGGGCAGATATTCAAGACATTCACTTCTGTTTCAATAATAAATACATTTATGAGTATCTACTGTTCACATCATTAATACCTGATTTCTGATCATCTATATACTAAAGCTCTGATCTCTTGTGGGGTGGGGGGAATATTCTAAATTTCAGTCTCTAAAATCTATGTTCCATTGTAATCCAAAGCAGTGATGGGGATGTATGGAGATTCACTTTTAATATTAGAGGGAAACTACTCTTACACTCACTTGGTCCACATATTGAGACACTGTGTACTAGGCCTGATCACCAATATCATGTATACTACTTTTAAGGCATTTTCAATCACCATTTTTCATTTTCCTTAAAATTGTATTATGCGTTTTGCTGAAAAGTCAAATGTTGATCACATGTATACATTCCATAATACTCTGAGGTTGTGCTGAAAAATATGGTGCATACAGATGAAGACTATTTTAAATATGCCACACTTGAAGATCGTGGAAGAAAGCCCCTCAAATCCAAAAAATTTCAGATTTCCCACACAATGCAAATGGCACGTATTCATAACCTCACATTTGGCAAGTAAATAATATAGCTGATGCCAAGAAAATAACATAAATTTCATGTCTTTTTAATGCAGACAACCTGAAAAATGATAATTCATGCTTGACTGGTAAATCAGGCCATCAGTGCGGCCCTCTATTATTAGTCCTGGGATCTTAAGACAGAAGGATTAAATATGTGAATAAAGTTTATTAAGGAGACATCCATCATGTGCATATTCATTCATATACATAAAATACACTTCAAAACATGTATTTTGTATGGTAAAAAATGTCAGTAGGAATTCCAGAGTGCCTCTTAGTTTGAGAAACACTTCAAAATAAATTCTACATTGCAATAATAGAACTAAATCATTTGGTATTAAATAAACTTAATTTAAAGTGGAATGTACATTTGTTTTCAAATAGAAAATTATGAAAAGCTAAAAATAAAGCCAATTAGCAACTAAACATTAAGAAATTAGTTTGCTACTTAAAATACTTGAGATTCCATGATCATTACTGAAAAGCACAACCAGACAGGTATGTTAGAATGACACACCTTATTCAGACATTGATTTTAATTTCAAATATATTATAGTAATTACCTGCAAAATATTACACAAAGAGCATATAAGGCAGACTGGGATAAATTTCCTCGCCAAGGCTTCACAAAGAAAATTAACTTTTACATGAATTATTTTCATAAAAGAAATGAAATGCAGCTGTTATGAAACTTACTGCAAAACATCACTAATTTTAATCAACAGTAAAACACTTCTATGTCAGTTTTATAAAGTGTTTTGAAATATTGTGCAAATTAAAAAATGTTTCACCATTAAAATATTCTGTAAATCACATAAGATTAAAATGGAATATGTTGATTTAATGGAAAATGCATTAGTACACAACCCAACTATTCCTAGAATGGAAATGTGTCACAAGAAATCTTGTTCAGAAATTAGTCCAGAATTGTAGCACTCTAAAATTTCTTCACAGCTGCCATTTTGTGTGATGTACTTAATTTCTAACTGCAGCTCACAACATGGTGTGACCTTTGCCAAAGGGAGAAAAATATTGAGCAGTTGAGAAAGCCAGCAGTGGACATTATCAAGTCTATATAATTTTTAAACCATTTTCATATGCAAGAGTTCTGAATAATTCATGAATATTTATTAAACAGGTTTGTATAATTTTCTCATATATGTTCTAACTTTTCCCAAATTGCAATACTTGGACTGTAACAGCTGCATTTATTACTGGCTCAATGAATTTGACTATATATTACACAGCTTTATTATAGTATAATATCCATGTGAATACATTTTGTTAGAAAGAAACCACTGACTGGTCAGGAAAAATTAATTAATCACATGACTTTTGTAGATAAATTAGTTACTGTGATTACTTATAACTTACAGCCTGCATAAATAATAACTAAGGCAGAACTGCATTTCCAACACAATCTTTTCTTAAAGACTGATTGATTAATCAATCAATAGTCAATGGAAATCCATTCTTTCATATACATCAGTCATTAATCATCTAAAAGATATAGTGGTAACCTATCAGAATAAATTGAACTATTCACATCCATTGCAGTGTGAAAATTCAAAGAGATATAAGTTAGCATCTGACATTTTAAGATTTAGTTAAAAACTCATATACAGCATATTAACAAATATGTTCACACTTCCCACTCAGTTACCTGCGTGTGTAACCCACAAAATTGCTAAAATGGGACAGAAGCAAGTTAATGTCGGTCTTCTGGACAGTAACACCGAGCAACTCGCAACTAGATAGCCATGAAGATGGAAGTAGCATTTTCCTCCAAAATGGTGATATCTACATACATGTAAACATGATGTTACTACCCAAAAGATCGACACTGATATCTTCACTGCTGCGAGAACCTCAAATCTCATGTAGGATAGAAGCATTTACAATGACATCAACAGCATAGCCATATCTTTAAAGCATGAATTTTGAATGATTTCTATAATAAAACGCAACACTGTTAAATTCATACCACTAAAACATTTCTCACATAAATATTTAATTTGGCAGCATTTCATTCCAAGTAAAGAAGTCTCATGTTTCATATAACTGCAAAAGTGTACTCTCTCAAATGTCCCCACTGCACCAAAGACTAAGTTTTTCCTACTGAATATACAATGCTGGCTGAGTTCTGTCACAGTAAATGAGACTGGAGCGCAATACTTCATCACCACAGCAGGTTGTACCATGTTGTAACGGCAGCCATATCACATATCTCACAGTCATTTGCACAATTTTCTTATAGGTTCATAATAGTTTTGAAGGTTTTCAGTGCACTAGAATGACAATAAACTGTTCCAAATGTGATTTTTAGGATTCAACATGAAACATAACTAAACTTTTAGGACGCTAATTTCATGACTAATAAATTCCTCTCAAATAAAGATTTAATTTCTTTTTGGAGCTGCATCAGACACAGAGTTACTACTCCTATAATTTGTGAAAGATAAATGAAAATACTTGTCTGAAAACAATTATAATTTAAACTCTAGGATGTTATTTATGCCCATATTTTAGTGATGCAAATAACTTTGAAATACTGCTGTTAAAGCTGATCTCAAATGTTTCAGTTTCAATACCAGAAATATGACACAACATAAGAGAGAAGCTGAAAATGGATGTAGCTTGATGTTATGAAGAAGAGATGGAGGATGGCAAACCGTAGGCAATCCTGAGAAACTTCCTGAGGAGGGATGGGAGAAGCACAGAAACCCTCTACAGGAAACTTGCCAGTCTTGTAGTAGGCATCAAGTAGCTCCTCTTTCTCCACAAAACGATCATACAACCATTTAGTCATGGCTTCATGGTCACGTGGAACCTGTAATGATATCGGTAATAATCTAAATGTTTGAATGACAGATATGCACCCCAAAACCAATTGCAACATTATACTGTATCAAACAACTTTTCAGCACTACATGCATGGTCAAAAGTCATCCAATAGACATGGTATATTCTAAAAGTGAAATATTAACAAACTATTCATAACTGAAAACATATGCATTTTGTATAACCAGCATCTTTCCTCCAGTCCCTTAAAATACACAAACAACAGAAAATCTTCTAATGCTATAAGTTTGTAGACTTTCTTATACAACCCAGAAGAAAAATATATCTGAAATATGGGGTCATGTTACTCTTCAACTTTACTAACTACCATGCAGGACACAGAATTCTTATATCTGAGAAAAATTCATTAATTAACAGCCACTTTGTTATTGTTTTATTTACTACAGCAACAAAAATATGAATTCTTACATCTCTGCATGGAAAAAGTCTGTAGAAGAGGAAAGTTTTGCAGGGCTTCCTGTAGCCAGTCACAATTGCTCCAAGATCAAGAGGTTTCCCTTCAGGATATGCTATTGTTATGTCCAGTACCCAGTTCACGTGAGTCGGACACACGCCCATACCTGTATATCGGCAAAGTACACAATGAGGCAAAAACAAGTTACAGAAACAGGCCATTCTCTGACAACATGTTCACATGCAACAACCATACAGAATTTCACAACAATGCAAATGAGGATCATTAACAGGCAAACCATTTTTTGACTTCAAATACTATCTTTAGCTTATTAACTGAGTAAAACTGCTAAATAATGGACATTTTTAAATGACTGTCATTATGAAGACAGAGACAAACATCAAATTCATGATAACTAATCTAACAAAAAATAAAAGTTTAGAGATGCCCTCTTTTTTAAAAAAATATTTAAACTCCACACATAATTCATACCATCAAAGTTCATTGTAGGATCTCTATTATTGTTGCCTCCTGAACCGCTACTCTTTTGTGGACCAACAATGTCTACAATAGTCTGAAGTGCCCCAACTCTCGGCAAAGATACATGCTGTAATATTGGCAGATTGTTCTTGATTGCAAACCTGAACAAGAAAACATAAATAGTTCACTTCACACGCTCTATGTACATAGTTATTAAAATAATAAAAGGGAGCAGAAGTTAATTATGACAATCATACCCATTCTTTACTAGTACATTCCTCTAACTGTTCCCAACACACACTATTTTTTTAACTTCCTTCGTGTGATGTATGCCCAAATTTTTAATGTTTCAAAAAACTAAATGAATTCAATAGTAATGTAATAGTAAAATATTATAAAAATGAATAGTAAATGCATATTTAATATCTGATGCAATATTTTTCCTATTTCTGTGTTTGCATCCCAATTACATTTGTGTTAATAACCCCCATAAAATGTTTCAAGTTTAATACCAGAATTCAATGGCCCCTAGAAAAATATTATAAGATATAATTGAAGGATTCAGGAAAAGCATGAGAATTTTGTAGTGTGGACATCATCAACTGTCATCTGCATTAGGAAAATATTTCTCTTTACCTCTGGCTAGTTTCTCTGCGCTTCCTAAGAAATCCTCCCTCTGGAAAGAGTACCATCCACTTACGTCTGCGAGGAATGTAAGAGTCACGCAGGTGTTTAACAAGAGCTTGCAGAGATTCACCACGTTTGTCTTTACCCTTTAAAAAAAACAAGAATAACAAATCACTTTCAAGATTTGAGCATTACTTAGCCTCTAAACACAACAAATTCAGATTAAGTATTAACGAAATGCTACATTACAAAGAACCTGTATAAAAAATTACAAATTCACTATAAATTACAACAAAACCACAGTAAAGTATACTTATTTTATAATAAGTCTACCAATATTTTTAATATTTTCATTACTTCTCTAATTAAATTTTACCTTACAAAACTATGAAGCATGATGCCTAGTCTAGAGAGGGTACCACACTATATTCAATTATTTCAAGGTCTTTAATAATATCAGTACAAGAAGGGAACTTAACGTAAGTTATAGAGATTCAGGTAGTCGTGTGGGGACAATAATTTATTTGCAATTTCACAACAGACCAGGGGACGAGTAATGAAGGAAACTACCGTGCATTTCAAGGTCAGTCAGTAACCAAAAAAACAGCATCAGTTTTTTTATGAGAAACAGGATACCACAGATACATGAAATTACAGTTCAGTGATTCTGTGAAAATGTTCCATTGCAGCATCTATGGCCTCCATTTAAACTACTACGAGGAAATAGATAAATACCACATAACAGGACAACAAAAAAAGTGAACTGTGATTATGTATGAAAAACAGTGGATGACCATCGGCCTCTTCGGTTTATCTTAACCTCATGTCCAAAGTTCAGAGATGATTTGATACCCCACGTCACAAAATTCTTGTCAGCAGTCATATTTATTTTGCAGCAAATAGCCACTTACACTTAAACCACAAAGAAGCAGTGCTTTTTAGTCAAATTCATAACTAATAATTGTGAAAATGCACCTGTTATCTTTGTCCTATCTATCTGTATGCAAGGAACCATTCAAGAAGTGCGAATATATTTTCATGAAAACTGATATTAAGAAGTTCTTCTAAAATAATCTCTCAGGCCGGCCATGGCACCTACTCAAAGGCCAGACACCTTTGACATCACTGGCACCATTCGTAAAGATCAGATTTTGGCTGATGTGCCAGCATTCTTATGCTATGCATATATTTCCTACTTCATTTTGTAGAAAAAGAAACATTTGTACTTGAAGATTTACGAACAAAATTTTAACATAAACAAAGTCCATACTTAAGTAATAAGTTCTTCCTACATATAGGTCTAATATGTTAAATTCAACAAGACTAGAAAGGTGTAATTGGAGTGGTTGATGTTGATACTAAACTAATATGGAAGCTCCCACTCTGGTAAGATACAGAACCAGTAAAGAAAAGTAAACTGTTTTCACCACTGCATGAAAGAAAGTTGAAAGATCTCTCAGCTAAATGAAGTAGGAGTACCAAAACTGAACATCAAGACACTGGCAATGACATCACATATACAATGACATAATGACTCAATGCTGAATATTAATCAAACAAGTGACTGACATAATAAATTACTGATCATTTAAAATTATACAAGAAAAGTAATGAAAACAATACAACAGAAATTAACTATTCAATGTATCAAAAGATAAATCATAAACATACACTGACAGAACACATATTTTTATAGAGAATAATGCTACTTTTCATTAACCCTTGTTTCAAAAACAAAGGAGACAGACAATATAACTTACCGAAACAATAAAAAAATCCTCATGAAGTATGGAAACTATTCCAAAGTTTGTGTACTTGAAGATTCTATCCATTATCCACATAAGATTTGGCAGGACATTTTTCTTTGTGTTGAATGTTGCCATTAAGAGTGGCACATCCGCAGTTGATTGATGATTAGCTATGACTAGTGTACGATCTTCTAGGCAAATCCTAATATCATCCCCTATCTCTACAACTACAAAAAAAGAGAAGAAAATCCATACTTATTTACAGACAGAAATTGTATTATGTCTAAAATAATGTAATGCCTTCACTTGTTAAAAACAAAAAATGAAAACTGATAAAATATTATAACATATTTACAAAATAAGGGCCCATTATTTCCTTGTTGAGAAAGTCAATTATGCAGACAAAATAGTTAGCACAATTATTTAATCTATGTGTTCTTAGTTGGTAAGTCTCTGTGCGCTCTCACCTGCTTTTACAGACTAATTGGCTCTATAATCTAGTTTCAAAGCACAATAACCTAATTTGTCTTTCATATGTTCATGCCCATGCAAGGTTACTTTGTGGAAACATGTTACTTATTTTTTATTACATTAATGCAGGAAAGAATACTGAAAGAACGTTTTAGCAAACTGATACAAGTACTATTCCACATCGTCTCTATATACTGTCAATTCCTGCATAATCAGAGAAGCAATCAAAATAACTAAACACCCTCACAACTACAACTGTGAAGATGGTTATAGGTTAAGCAAGGACTGACTTCACCTGTTGTCACCCAGCTACTGACCCTACCTCCACTATCCATAAACACTGATTAACGTTCCTCTCCAAAACATGAAACATTCTTCTCACCTCCTCTCCTTGCATTATGCCTCAAAATTCTTTCCTCTCACCTCTTATGGCCCTAAGACTCCTCTAATCTCTTCTCCTTCACCAGAACCTCAAAAGGGCTAAGAAATCTGCTCTCCCATTGGATAGTGGCCCACTCCACCAATCAGAACCATCAACTATAATTCACCACCTATACCTACCCTACATAAGGCTTCCAGAACTGACCCCAGTATACACTCACCCTGAAGATGGCAACTGTAGTTATTGCCAAAATATTGGTTAATATGCAGCATTCCGCATAGCTCACACCAAAAGCCAAAGTTACAAAACTGTACTAAGTTTTCATTATTGAGTATATTTTAATATTTTCTAACTAATAACTTTATAATGATTCAAACTCACTGTCATATCCTGCTGACCAGCTCCACATGCTGACCATTGCTAGCAACCAATGAAAAAAATGGCCTTCTATCTTCCAATATAAGTCGGGGTGGTATCTCTTAAGTGGAAAAATCATCACCATCCATACAACATATGTAGGGATGCAATAAACATTGTTCAATATGACAAATATGGTGCGCAGGAAACATTTACACAGGAATGCAATACAGCTGAAACAGATTACATAAATTAATTCTGAAGAATACCAAACAATTCAAGTAAATACTAATATGGAAGTAAATTAATTTTTTACCTAATAAACTCCATTTTGATGCTTTGGCAATTAACATAAGGTTAAAGTGTTATAATAATATTTAGGCAAGATTATTCCTAAAATCTTCACATCGATAGTCTCAAAGTTACTTTACACTCAAGAGGATTTAAACTGGCCATGTTGATAAATGACCCTATAACAAAAAACATAAATATGTAAACATTAGCAATTATATGTGTAAAACAATACAATTTAATCTTTGTAAATGAACATAACAGACATATTTTCTTGAAGATTGTTGTCATGTGGGCTGCAGCACCATGTAGTCTGGTAGAAGTGTACCATCATTTCACAGGTCATTGCTGCCTCCATCATCAGGGCGAGTTTTATAATGGAAGCAGCAAATACCTCTGAAACGTTGATAAATTTCTATCAGACTACACAGTGCTACAACCTGGAAGACAGCCATCTTCGGATACATCACTTTGAAAACCTCAAATCCTATAAAATATTTTCTTATTCTCAATCATTGTGCTTTGGTCAGCATCTACTGATAAAGCACACGAACACCCTACATTCTTAAATTGACCAATACTTAGCACTAATTGTAATAAACAATATAATTTAAGCCCACAATCAAATTTATGAGTCCATTATAAGCTTTCTAATACAGAGCTAAAACAAATGCACAAAGCTACATATAATACCTGTTAAAGAACCATGAATATAGAAAATCTATATTTCCGTTTTCATATAAAAATAAGGCAAAATAATTTTTATTTAAAAAATAAAATATGAATAATGAAAATAACCATAAATATTATCACAAACAAAACCACGCTTCACGACACATCTTTGGCAAATTAAACTGCTCATGTGCGTGCCTGTATCCTGCATGTCTTAACACGAAGTTCGAAACCGAGTATGAACCAATAATTTTATGTACTATCGCTGATTATTACATTCTTGCCTTTATCACCACTATTACCCCCATGCCATCACCTATTACTGAATTATATTCTCAAAAACTGTACTTCATTTGTGAAGCAACAATACGTTACATCAAAAACTTTAATATTCATCATGAAATCCACATTATTTAACACTAGTGACACACATATCACACATAATCATCAAAACCTGTAGCGAATGCAAAATATTCGTTCTCCTACTGCCGACGTCGGCAGTGGTGCCATCTTCAGAGTGTCATGGCGTCAACCATAGGTATCGTAATTTTCACCAGTATTCGGATCTCCTGATTGTCTACTGCCCACAATCTTACGTCATATACCGATCTTGCCGTTTCGAGTGGTCTATTTCACAGGAAGGAGGAGGGTTTAAGCGGAGCAATATGACTTCTACAATTATGCAAGTTTCTCGAACAGGGAGAAAACTAGCGGTGCAGGCGGAGAGATTATATGGGGGAAAAGTAAAAATAATATATAACGTACATCAAATAGCAAGTATGGTGAGTGAACAACAGTATTCCGGTATGCTATCAGTTGGGTACCAAAAATAGAAGAGATCAAATGGTGAAGTTATTTATAAATTTCAATTGCATACTGATGAATGATGAAAAGTGGCAAAAGCTAGAATTTCCATGTGACCCAAACTTCGTAACAGTTATTGCATTATTTTATTTTAAAACAGGCAAACTTTAGAACTGAGAAGGACACCCTTGGTGAAGTGCAAGTGCCGGTTGATAAGTATTATGGCTCACAAACGGTACGATCAATCAAAAATTTTCCCATTGGCGTGGAAACGGAGAGGATGCCTGTAAGTATTTCATGTCCTTATATGTTGTATTACCGTACAATAAACATAAATATTAAGTCTTTATATCCCAAAATCTTGTTCTAACGAATTATCCTTTCGCTTCAGTCACCAGTAGATGTGGCTTGCCCAATGCGTCAACATTTGTAGCACAGACCATCCTTCCTCACATTTGTCATTAAGTATACTCTCCCTCCATCACAGTTCTGGGGCATGTTAGTTGCACACCTAATTAACATATAACAAGGATCCATAATTCTGAACTCTGACAAAAGACATAATTACATGATGTAAATCTTTAGGTAAAAATTTGTGTTATATCCTTCAGGCTTTCTTAAAACTTCAACAAAATGTGTTTAAGTGGCATATTTTATGATGTGGTAATTATGTTTAAGTGACGAAAGGGCTAGAACTATCTGAACAGGACAAGTGTGTCGGTTGTAGGGGAGATGTTTGGCCTTTCATTGTGTGCATAATTCAGTAAGTATTAAAGTTCAGGGGCTTAAATAGGACTGTGACATACATCACCCTGACAAGATTCCAAACAGTTAAGAATGTCATTTAATCATAAGAAGAGAACCAAGTCTGTGTTAAGATAAGTAATTGATGGCCCTTTGAAGTGTTATAATTTAGCTTTATGATACAAGAATTCAGGCCTATTTTTGCTATTTCTATACCATCTTGAAATTATAAATTAGTTATGGATATTCACACAGGTATTGGCAGAATTTTACCTAAGTTGCCATTTATCAACCTTCAGAATAATAACCCTAGTCGATTTTTGAGTATCATACACAAAACTTTTGTATCTTTTTAAAGGCTTAGATTGTGAACTGTGTTCGTGTAGGTTATGATGCTGTTGTAGGTGTTCACCAAAGTTTCAGAGGAACCTTCATCTTTAGGCACTTCTGCCAAATAAACAGAAGCAATACATTTTTTAAAAAGTTGGTGAACCTCTACAAGAAGACCACAGTCCACAGTTATGCTGCTCTGAAAACATATATTTTTTCTTTCCCAGTATATTCTATTCAGTTTATTGGTGAAATTTATAATTCTGTCATTTCGGGTTTTACGTAGCAAACTGTGAACTCAATTTTTTGCTTCTCCTGTTAATTGTAATGTCACAGTATGTAGCAGTAATAGAATTGAAAGAAATAATGTAACACTTTGTAGTAAGCCTCAGAGTTAATGCTTAAGCAGTTATTATTTGAAAGAAGTAGTGATAAAATGGGTGGTGATTGATGTTTTATCACAGTTTCCAATAATTACTGCAATGGGCATTCTGAAGAAAGCTGCTGCCATTGTCAATAAAGATTATGGTTTAGATCCGAAGATATCTGATGCTATTTCCAAAGCTGCTGATGATGTTATCAGTGGAAAGCTGTACAATGATCATTTTCCTCTTGTGATATGGCAGACCGGATCAGGTACTCAGACAAACATGAATACAAATGAGGTAAGGCTGTTACATTACAAACAGTATGTGTTGTAGGAGAAAATTGTCTCTGAAAACTTTCTCATTTTGTAAACTGTAGATTCAAAGTTAAGAGATTTGGTGAGATATCAGTGAAATAAAAAGGGATGTCTCTAAATAGATACATTGATGTGTCACAGTCAGTGCTACATTAATTATTATATTGGAAGTGTGTTACACTGTATCATATTGCAGTAATATACCATTTCTCCATATATATGTGTATATGGTTTTGTTTTAGATTGATAGTTTATTAGGAAATGTGCCTCAAAAGTGGAGTGATGATTCCAGAAACACTGATCTAGCTAGATTATGGCCAACTATAGTATTGTTGGTATTAAAATGTCTGATGATTTCAGCTTTTTAAATATCATATTATATGATATGATACTTGATGGATGTGTGAGTTAATAAAGATATACCATAGTTCCTAAATTCCACTTTCCTAGAAATTGTTGAATCACATTTTAACACATTTTTCTTTATTATGGAATGTAAGACAGTGCCCTATGTTTGTAAAGCAACTGAAAGCAATATTATCTTGTCTCATAGTCATGAAAATATAGTTTATTATTATAGACATTGATAACATTTTTATGTGCTATTAAATTGTTCTTTCTTGACAGGTCATCAGCAATCGTGCCATTGAAATCCTAGGTGGCAAGCTTGGTTCTAAAACCCCTGTCCATCCAAATGACCATGTCAACAAGAGTCAGAGTTCAAATGATACTTTTCCCACTGCTATGCATATTGCTGTAGCATTGGAGGTTCATAATACTTTGATGCCAGGTCTAGATGTGTTACAGAAAGCTTTGGAAAATAAAGCAAAAGAATTTGAAACTATCATTAAAATTGGGAGGACTCATCTTATGGATGCAGTGCCTATAACATTAGGTCAAGAGTTTAGTGGTTATGCAACACAGATGCAGTATGGAATTGATCGTGTGAAGGATACGCTACCAAGACTTTACCAGTTGGCTCTGGGTGGAACAGCAGTGGGTACTGGTCTCAATACCAGGATTGGGTTTGCTGAGAAGTGTGCTAGCAAGATCAGTGAACTTACAGGTAAAATATGCCAGTTTAGGTTCACGCCTTCCTATAAAATGTACTGTTGCACATTAATCCATACTAGGCCTTCAAGCTTTTCTGTGTTCAATGACAAGTCTTATCTGTGCATGATTCAGTTGTCTGTATGTTGCAGTAACATACTGCTGAACTTTTAACCCTAGGCTTATAGAGAACTGACAATCCCATGGTATGGGGATTCAAATCTCCTGTTCCTATATGTTAAGGTTTGAATACATTCTTAGATATTGGTATGGTTACGAAGTCAGAAAATTAATCTAGCAGCAGAGCTGTGCACAGTAGGCTTGGCTTCGTACAGAAGGGTCTGTGTATGCCCTGTTCATTATTAACATTCAGTATAACATTTCCCTGTTATAAGCACAGTATGAGCAGTGTGCATGTAACAGAGGAGCAAACACTGCTGCACAAAATGATACGTGATTGGCGACTACCTTTTTTCTATCCCATTCTGCCTTTATCGCTACTGTTTAGCGTGTGTGTGTGCGCTTGCACACATACTTGTGTGTCCCTGCGTGTAGAAGATGGTATAAAAGGTGGGAAGGTCAATTCAGAACACAAACCACAATCAGAATTATGTGAAAAACTAAAGTCAGCAGTGATGGTGGTCATGATATGTTAATTTACTACCAGAAAATTAATGTGAAATTGTGGTAAATAGTCAATTTGATTAGAGATAATTAACATCTTATGTAGTAATAATAAGCCAAAACTTAACATTTCCCACATAATGCTAAAGTTTTGGGCATTTGAATATTCTTCCAATGCCTTTCAAAGGATGACATGATGTTTTTAAAGCAGTTGTTACCTAAATTTGTAGGATACATGCGGCAATATAGTAATATAAAATATTTGTGTCTTACCAGGTCTTCCATTTGTTACTGCTCCAAACAAATTTGAGGCTTTGGCTGCACATGACTCAATGGTAGAAGTTTCTGGTTCACTCAATACTATTGCTTGCAGCTTAATGAAGATAGGCAATGATATCAGACTCCTTGGATCAGGACCAAGATGTGGTCTTGCTGAAATCATGTTACCAGAAAATGAACCTGGAAGCAGTATCATGCCAGGTGTGTCTGAAATTGCATTATTGACAGTTCTGTGCTATTTTTTCTTAAGAACTCAAGTTTTACAAAGTGTGTATCATTAAAACCCATGCACCACATTTTGTTGGAACATGGCATTTTGTAAGCCCAGAAAAATGTTGGTGATGCATGGAATTTCATAGAAGTATTGTCATGGAGGATTTTCTTTGTAAGTTGTCCAATGTCTGACTGATGCCATGGAACAGAGTCTTTGAGAAGTTAAGAACTCTCTGTTTTGCAGTGATATATAAGCATTTACTCAGATACTCAGTAAGTTTTGACTGAATCTTGTGTTGTAGTTTAGTTTTAAATATGCTGTTATTGAAGATATGTTTTCTAATTTTGTTCATCACACATTAAACAGCAGTTGAATCTTTTTTGTACTTAATATAGTGTTTGTTGTCAATTTTTTAGGCAAGGTGAATCCAACCCAGTGTGAGGCCATTACAATGGTAGCTGCTCAGGTTATGGGTAATCATGTTGCTGTCACTGTTGGTGGCAGTAATGGACACTTTGAGCTTAATGTCTTCAAGCCACAAATGGTTTCAAATGTTTTGCGTTCAATACGACTTATAGGTGACAGTTGTAAGGCATTCACGGATAATTGTGTGTCAGGCATCAAGGCCAATGAAGATAGAATTTCAAAACTTCTGAATGAATCGTTGATGCTGGTCACAGCCTTGAATCCACACATTGGTTATGACAAGGTAGGTATTGTTTTATGCAAATAGCTCAGAACTATATTAAATATTGGGAGAGAGAACCTGATATTTTATCATGCCTCCAGATTTTCAGCTACAGTAATGAAATTTTACAAGTTCTGAAATGTACAAAACCAATATGTATCATAGTATAACATTATGTACAACTGAACATCTCTAAAACAGCCTGAATTAAATTAAAAAGTTTCCAGTGGAACCACGGTTCCGGAGAATCTGACGTAAATACGTCTCTGTAATGTAATGTAATAATTCTTACATAAGATAAGTACTTGTGATATTGTAAAACGTTTTTACCAGCACAAATTTATCTAGTCTACGACGCACTTCTTCTACAGGCGATTCACAGCTCAGCTCTTTCTGCAATAACAAAAGCGGATTGTTGACGGCAGTAATGTAACACAACAATGCCGAGTAGATGACGTAACAATTAGTTTCTTAGGTAACATAATAGGAGTTCATATAAAAGCTGACCATTGTTGTTGGTCCATATTTTCACATTGTTGATATGGATCTTACACAACTTCGTTACACATCTTAGTTACACTTTTTTGCCGAATGACCATTCTGCATAGACGTATTTACGTCAAAAAACTGTTTCAAGCAGAAACTGTTTATGTGGTCCTTAGAATTGAGTAAAGACTAATGTAAAATGGCCTTTTTAAGAAATGAAAACTAGGAGCACAAAATAATTTAAGGAACACGTCTTAGTAGAGTGGTTAGCAATCCTGCTTCATATTCAGAATGTCCTGGGTTCAAATCTCAGCCCAGAGACTGACTATCACAACAGGTTTTTTATATATATATATATATATATTTGTTTTGTATCTTATATGTGTCATGTTTGTGTTTGATTAAATATATTTATTTTGTACAGTCTATACACAAACGTTTGAAGTTTATTGGTGTTGTAAAAAACTTATATAATATTAAAACATTTTATTGTGTAAAATATTATATTAGCGCTCTTAATCGTAAATACGATTTTACATTATATTTTTTAGCTCTTTTTATTAAAACGACATGTTTCGACGGGTAATACCGTCGTCTTCAGGTTTTTATCAATTTAAAATATTTTAAAAACTATTAGATATTTAATGCAATATATTATAATGATCCGTAGTTCTGTTTGTAGCTTTCCATTTTCATGGTAAGTTGCTTATTGTAGTCAGACGTTATATTTATCTGTGGAATTAATGTTTAATTATTTTCTTGGAATGAGTATGAATTGACATAGGAAATAAATAAATAAATAATCGTATAAATATATATTAAAGTCGTAAACGAGGAACATACAGGTTTTATTGTAGTTCTTGGTCCCTCCATCAAACATCACAGTCAAGTGATTTGCTCTCCTGCTTTGTATTTGGGAGTTCTCTGGTTCAAATCTTGGGCTGAAGACCATTTGTCCCGACTGAGGTTTTTGTGGTTTTTTCTCAGTCCCTTCAGGCAAATGCCAGGATAATACCTAAAATTAGGCCATGAAAGTTTAATTCCATAGCCTTTCTGATTAACAATTGATTATCCTATCATTTAACACTATAGTTTGAGCTGTTGACAATTGTGTTACATAAAAACAAAGAAAACAAAATCAAGGCAGTACTTGATTAAAATCTTAAATTAGGCCACCAGGTAGCAGAATGTAATAGAATAATGACCCTCCACTGTTACAGGCTGCTACAATTGCGAAGACTGCACACAAGGAAGGTACTACACTGAAGGAAGCAGCATTGAAGCTTGGTCTTGTCTCAGAAGCAGATTTTGGGAAATTTGTGAGACCTCAGGATATGCTGGGACCCAAGTAAAACAGCCTGAGAAGTCTAATGCATATGCATAGTACCTGAGGTTTTGCCGTGTTCTGCAAATTTAAATTTTCTGCATACCGACATGTTTCTTCAGTCAAAAATACAGGCTGTCTCTCTTTCATTGCAGAAATATAGAGTGCAGTGTTCAAGATAAAAGATAACAGTCGCGGTATTGATGTTTTCTTCTTCTTCTTTTGCATTATTAAATAAATAATTTGAAGGCTGGACAAATACAGAATTTAAAGAAAAGTTGTTGTGCAATTTCATGTCTGATATTTTGCATTCCATAAATTGGTTGTCATTTTCTTCCTTTATGCTTTGTGTCTGATGACAATAATAAATATTTTATTATAGTTTTGTATAGTGTGTTTGGTAATGTAAGAGATATGATTGGTGTTAAATTATTTATATTTCTTACTAATGTTGCTTATTATCTTTTCTCTATTGTGTCCTGTTATGAAATTAGTTTTGCTGGGCTGGCATTACAACATACTTAGTATGAGAGATTGTTTCTTTAACTAGCCCATTGATCTTGGATTCACAGGCACAGGTGTACTTCAAGGGTCATAAAGGAATTCCAGTGTGAATTTAATTTAATCCATTTTGCTTAAGTATTGGATGACTACAGGACAGCCACCTAAAGAAACAGAGAGTATAATCTCAGCTGATTGTGTTGTATCTTTCACTGCTATGACATACGGAGATAAAATATTTGAATACTGTATGTCAGAGCACAGTTTAACAAAGAAAACTGTCACTTAAATATAAATATTTTCTGCCACATTCAAACATTTTTAAATGTACTGTACTCTTATTTATGCACACACTGTGAAGAGTGGTGCCAGTTAGATTGTGTTAGGAAGCACACAGAAGTAATACTTGGCAACTGATTGAAATACTAGTGCCTTGCAGAAAACTGGCAAGAGTATTTAGCTTAACTACATTGCGTCTTTATTGTACATTTTGTATTATGTAGCACTGACGTAATGGATGCATTATTATAAATTTGTTATATTGTTGTATAATCTTGGCTTTTATGGTAAATTTGACATGGTAATTATTTTAAGAAATATTCATTTAAACTATTCTTGTACACACATGGTTCCCAGGAGCCAAACAGCCCATTAGAAAAATTTGAGAATTGCTTTATAACACATGTTGGAATGAACAAGTAGAGTAACTTGCTAAGTTGATTCACCATGATCTGTGTTTATTAAATACAAAGGTTGAATCTCCATGCAAATTCTCGTTAAGTGTGTTCTAGCATTGTAGGTGTTACATGGTTAGTCACAAAGTCCACATGACGTTGCAGATCAGAAGACCCATATCGACAGCATTGCTTGATTTGTGTCTGATTTAACATATGTGAGAGTGGTTTAAATTTCCTTGATCATCTTTTCACTTTGTAATCAGTTTATCATAATATTGAAGCATTTTCATGTGCTATCTCCAATACCTGAAATTAACACAGTTTATTTTTGTGAGAAGTAACGTTTTGTTTCTCATATCTGTTGTGGATGATGCTTAAAAGGGGTTCTTGTGCATATCAGTTTTCATAAGTGTGCAATTCAGATTTGAGTTGCTAATTTACACTTGCACCAGTCTTGACATGTGGATCCTGGTTGCAGAAGAAGGTAAGTTTCAAACGAGCCTATGAATAAGATGATCTTGAATTTGGATACCATAACACTTTTTTTAAGATGCCCAAGAACATGCTGATTTCACCGGACTGAAATCTGTAATTTTATAGTTGTATCTCTGCCACTCAGCTTAAACATTCCATATCTTACAGCCAGTAATGTTCAACATGGAGATGGTGAAATAACGTGTAATGCAAGATTTTTTATGCCTGCTTATCCGTTTTCTATTTTATTTACTGACCAAGTTTTTTAATACAAAACTCCCGGGGAATAGGGTTTTCACTAAAAGAATGATAACTGTTCATTTTCTAAATAAATTCTAGTTTAAATCCATTTTGCATTCTCACAACTTACTATTTTAAGGTCAATTTCCTTTCAAAACAGAAAAAGTGTTTGAAGTATGTATTTTGGACTAATGTATACCTTATCCTGATTTTTAATTATACTTCAAACAGATTTTTATATCACTGTCAATCACATTTTTTCACAAGCCACTTTTTTTCAGCTGAAAATCTGTCACTAGTCCCTTCCATTTAAAAACACATTACTAAATATTTTCAATTGAAAGTGTTAGTATTCATCTGTTCTGCATTGCAGTACTGGTAAAGATAGGAAATACAGATTGTGTAATTTCAAAAGCCAGGAACAAATAGATGATTTTGTTTTATTACAAGTTTATGTTAGTTTAAATGAGTATAAACCATCTATGGTACAAAGTTATTGTTTTTAAGTATTCTGTTATCTTAGTTTTTACTTTTGCACATAAATAAATTTTAGAATGGTCACGAGATCTTTGCTGGTAGGATTATTTTTTGTAGCAGTTACAGTCTTTTATTTTTTTGGATTATCACAAAGTGAAATGGACTTCGGATTCCTTATACATATCCTTGCTCACATATAGTCACTAAATAATTAACAGTTGAAGGCACTTGATGTAGGATATAATTATCAGCACAAGTGAGTTGAGCATTTGTCATTTATGAGTGGTTAATGGGGAAGGGCCTTTCATTTACTGCTTTAAGCAGAGTTTAAGAAACTACTTATGGATGACTGTAATCTGTTAGATACCTATTAGAGTTTGGATGTTGAAACTATTGCAGTATGCCTAACGTGGTGTTCATGTCTGTGGTAGGTCAGTGAGTATCCTTCCTTCGTTAGCACAAAGATGTATATTTGCAACACTGTTCATATGTGTTACAAAAGGGCCTTGGTGTGTAACCAGTCTTATAGAGGACTTCATCACATTCAGTAAGGAGCTTGTATTATACCAGAAGAAGTCATGTTAAAATTGTGTAGCTTAAGAATTTTTAATAGACTTTCAAGAAATAATCTTGTGATAAATTTGAGAAGAAGCCATAGTAAAATTGGTGTTATTGGAGTGCCATTTGATAAAGGACAGGTAATACAAGATTTTCTGTACTCAGTGTTGAAACTGATAGGATTTTTTAATACTCATTGTTACAACTGATTGTATTTGCAACCCAGATATTAGATATCTTTTATTTAATTTCCAGTTGAAGGGTGGTGTAGGATCTGGACCAGAAGCCTTTAGAAATCTTGGATTAATAGAAGAGTTACAAGGCCTTGGTAAGCTGCCACAATTATATGTATTTGAAAGTCTGGTAACAAAAGCTTTACTAAAGTAAAGGCATGTGATGTCATGATGCATAATGCTCTCAGTATTATTTTGGACTTTGCCAGTAAATGCCTCTAGTTCTCACTTAAATTATATTTAATATGTTTAAAGGATAGATGGGGTAAAGTATTATTTAATTATTGGTGTATGTGGTATTTTTTAGGTTAAATCCAGTTTTACTGTCCTGAATGTTTGCATCAAAGCCTCAATTTTACTTTAATTTACTATGATAAAAATCCCAAGAGGAGAAATGTTTAACACAGAATCACATATAATTTGTCTGAAAATGTACAAATGTGTTCCATATGTACATTGTTCTATATAAAGGGATTTTAAAGTTTGTACCGTTCAAGACTTCCAAGATGTAAAAACAGAATTCACAATTATTTTATGTGGGAAGGGAGGGAACAATTCTGCTGTTTGGAAATAAAATACATGCTAAATATTGATTGTGAATGGAAGGTTCCCGTATATTGAGTGTTGAAGTGCAAAAGTACTTTAAAAATGTTTGTCCCAATAGAAATATGATTACTCTCTAAATAAAATTAGATAATTATGAATGGAATAGAAAATTAATTAATTTATTTACATTCTATAGATCATTCATAGGCCTGAGCCAAGAATATAGAAAATGTCATAGCGCGAGTACAATACTTGTTTCTAATACAGATATAAATTACATAGGTTTGTGGAATCAAGTTTTATTAGTATATTGCTTATACAATTTATTTTTACTTGCCCACAAAATATATCGGAAGAAAATTTATTACCATAGCATGATGCTTTTTTGTTTGCTTTTGTGAGACAGGACATGAGCAAGAGCAAGTGATCTGGAATTCATCTGTGGCACAGGAGTGGGGGGTTACTAAACATATTTTTTATAACTGTGTATATGCAGTATTATAGAATGTATTAAAGAAATTCATATGTATCTTAATGCAACTTGCTGATCATCTAGAACATCCAAAGAATCAAAACATCTGCTCCTGGTTATAAAGATTCTCCAGTTATGTTTGTTTTGTTCTCTGTAGGTTGTGATGTCAAGGATTTTGGAGATGTTACATATGAACAAATAGAAGGATTAATAGTTAAAAACATGACTGCACTTGGACACATTGCGGCATGTCAGAAGGAGGTAATTTTTGTGTGTGTGTGGAACTTGAAGTAGATTACATACTGATATAGACTAATTTGTATTAAATATATATAAAATGTACTGTATATGCAGAGCAGTAAACATGTTACCCTTTAAAATATGTGCAGAGCAAGGTTTATCCCAGTGAATATATGTTTATCTCTTGATCTGCATGTCGTGAGGGTTTGTGCCTGAAAAAAAATACATTTTGCAAAGAGGTGAGCCTGGTCAGCATAAATATTTGTGCCCAAATGGGGCCATCATAGCATACAATGTTATAACCAGCATAAAAAAAGCTGTGTTAAAGGATACTCCCCAGGTATGTATATTCATCCGGAGGAACTCATGAACTTCTCTTTGCAAAATGGTGAGTCTAGCATACAAAAGTTACTTAAGAAACTTCATCCTTAAAAAAGTGTATAAAGAAGCAAATGTTTCACTGATTCATTCTAGGTGTCGGACAGTGTAATCCGTATCATAAATGAAGGACGTATGTGCCTAACAATTGGTGGTGATCATTCATGTAGCATTGGAACTATTGATGGTCATGTGAAAGCAAAAGGTAATATTGCTTTATTGTGGGTGGATGCTCATGCTGATCTCAACACAAATGCTACTTCTCCTACTGGAAATGTCCATGGTATGCCTGTAGCATTACTGGCAAAGGAGTTGTCAGATTACTGGCCATATTTACCAGGCATGGATTGGCAACAACCAAGGTAACTTGTAGTCAGCTGATTGTTTTAATAGTAGTAGTAATGTTCCTTTTCCCTGTGTCTCTAGTCTGCTCTTTCTTTCATATGTTCATATACTACTGCTATGACAGCCATTTTATTATCATGTTATCTTGTTGGTGCATTATCAGTTAAAATATGACGGTCTTCAAGATTGTAATGCTGTGTAGTCTTATAAGTGTTTTGGAGAAATATTTTGCCTCCCTGAAGATGGGAGTGATGTTTCTCCAAATTATTGGTCACTGTCTACTAGACACAAGGCTCCACAATTCAGAAAAATGAATTTGTGCTGTCCCTCCAAACATAGTTCCTGTAAGTAATTCATATGGATGTGTGAAAGTTCTTTGGTAGAGTCACAGGTAATGAAGACTTTACTGTATTCGCAGGGTTCAGCATGTACATTACTACTAAAATCCTGTGTTGTGCACCAGACTTTGCTTCCCCCCCACCCACCCCACCCCACCCCCATAATAGATTTAAACACCTAATGCCTCTGAAATATCTTTGTTGTTGCACTTGTCTTTAAAAATACAAAAGTCAATCATTTATTTTTCAGGCTGTCTATACGGAACATTGCATATATTGGTTTAAGGGATATTGATTCATATGAGAGACTTGTCATTGATAAATTTGCAATAACAGCTTTTGGAATGGAAGATATTGAAAGATATGGCATCATTGAAGTGACAAATATGGCTTTGAGAAGAATTGATCCAAATAATAACTTACCACTCCATGTGAGCTTTGATATTGACAGTCTGGATGCCTTAGAAGCCCCAAGTACAGGGACACCAGGTAAGGTGACGTAGTTTAAACATTGACACATTTTTGTCACATCTAAAGACTGTTGCAGACACTATGCACTAATATATTACCCATTTTAGCATGTCTTGGAATGACTGCATATGGTGCAAATCCGTGCAGTTACATTTGACAAGTTTCAGGTTTTAGATGTCTTTGTTAGCAGAAATTTTGTGAAAATATTGGTTATTAATTTACACCACTTTCAATCTGTAAGAATGGCTGGTCTGTGTACTCAGTTTATACTCGGTTAATAATACGTACCAAATTCTACCCAGAACTATTACTTTAACTGATATATTATTTGTTATTGCCAGGTAAATAAATTAATTTGGACTTGGTGATAATGCCAGTTTGTTTTCAAACAATTGAATATTAATGGGAAAACCTGGTACAGCACAAATATGTAAAAACTGAATAGTGAACAAGAGAAGGACCCTGGTAGATGAATGTTTGTTGTTGGCGTTTGCACACTGTGTTTCACTGTCCAGTGTATCTGAGCAATCCATTTATTATACTATCCAATTTGCATATGAATACCACATTTTTCCTGAAGCAAAAGCACAATCACATGTCTGTGTAGATTAGAAAATTTTGAAGATGAATGTGTTCTACCAGACTTGCCCTGTTTCTTGGATTCATAAAATTTTAACAAATATATTTATTATTTTATAATATATTATTAGTGCTTGTTTTATTTTTAACAGTTCGTGGAGGCTTAACATTACGAGAAGGTATTCAGGTAATGGAGGAATCATACAGAACACAACGATTGTCAGCAGTAGATTTGGTTGAAGTGAATCCAGGACTGGGCTCCCCAACTGATGTGAAGATAACACTTGAGGCAGCAAAACATATTATCAGAGCAGCTTCTGGACATAGCAGACGAGGACAGTCGCCAGAGAATGTCCTTGATCTCCCCCAACAGACATTCCATTCTGTCTCACAATCTCCACACAATAGTTAATAAAATGTAGCATAAGAAAATTCTTATTAAATGTATTGTACTGTATTCTTTATCTTCATCTTATAAATTAGAATTAAAATGTAAAATGTCTACATATTTATTACTATGCTAGACTGGCTTTTCAAATTAGTGAATATTTGTTCATGAATTGTATATTTTAGAAAAGGCATATTTTGTCTGAATTACTAAATCTTTTTCTTCTTTATACTGCATAGGACTTAATATGTATAGAGTTAATTGAATGAAATTAATAATGAATTTAATAATGGTATTGGATTTGCAATTTCATTAAACTTCAAAAGATTTACTAAAGCCTGGAAGAATATCAGAAAATCCCAAACTAGTAGCCAAAGAGTTTTCACGGCAGGGTGTCAGATATCATCCATGTGAAATTCTGAAGTTCCAAATTCTTTGCAAGCCAGAGGACAGTGCTTTCAATTATACATTGTCAGATTTATGCAAGCTGCTCCCAATAATGTATTATGTCAGTCTTTCCAGTGATTAAAGAAAGAGCACACAGTAACACTTCATAATAAAAGTGCAGGTTTCATAAAAATTGACTAAATAATTTTAAAAATACACATGGCTATTTTAGGTCCATAAATAAACTGAAGATGAAAATTGTTTGACAAAATTTTGTATGGGTCTGCCATATTGAGTTTGATCCATCCTGAAGTTTGGAACTGTTATGAGGTATAAAAAGAAATTGAAGTGAGCTACAGAACTTGTAACATAAATATTGACATCACATGTTCTGCAGTATTTGGTCTGTTACAAGTACTTTAAAACAGAATTTTCAGTTCTAGAAATCTTCATAAGCAACTCTTTCTTTGGGTTAGTTTTTTAAATCATATTGGAGCTTGTTCTTCCAGTGTCATTCAAAACTCTTTAAGTAGAACTTTGTTCTCAAAACGTATGTACCTGCTGCTCAACTGTCAACTGACATCTTTTGTCATTATTTTGATGTAAATACGTCTATATGGAAGGGTCATTCCACAAAAAAGTGTTACAAAAAAGTGACAGGAAAATGTGTAAGATGGTTACCTAGGAAATATCAACAATTTGTAAATATGGACTGACAACAATGGTCAGCTTGCATGTATTGTTATGTTACCTAGGAAATGTCATCTGTTCACTCGGCATAGTTGTGTTACATTACTACCGTCAACAATCCACTTTCGTTATTGCGGAAAGAGCTGAGCTGTAAATTGCTTGTAGAAGAAGTGCGTCGTAGACTAGATAATTTTGTGCTGGTAAAAACGTTTTACAATATCACAAGTACTTATCTTATATAAGAATTATTAAGAAATCTATTGTTGCGTTAGTTGTATAGATATGGTGTTTGCACGATATGTTGATACTCTAAAATGTACAAATTTTATAACATATTTCAGCTACCACAGACCCATCTTAAGCATAACTAATTCAAGGTAGGCAGTACTGTCTTACTCAAACTTTAATCAATTGTAAAGCGTGTATAAAGAAAATATTTAGAATAAAGCCACTATATAAACTCCTTACTGTATAGACGTATTTATGTCAAATTCTCCGGAACCGTGGTTCCACTGTAACTTTTTAATCATATTCCATATATCATCACTGATTGTCATTATTTAATTGGTTATGACTTATCAACACAGTTTGCAATACATGTTGAATACAAATCAGTGATTGGGAGCACAAGACAGAAATGAAGTATATCTTACTTACACAGTGAGATTTTTTCCAAGTGCCCTACCAAATGTTGGAATGGCCACCCTGAACTTCAGCATGTGAATATATACTTTTTACAGTGTTTAAGCTAGGTCTGTTGGTTCTGCTAGCCATCTCTGTCTCCATGGGCCATGGGAGAAGCATCTGACTTCCATCTGAGAGGTTGAGTGATTAGAGGAAACGCAAAAAATAATCTAACTGCATCTACAGAACCTTAAAATAAAATTACTTTATCAAGAAGTACTGCCATTTTTTTTGGAAACAATTTATTTGCCATGAAAAATATTGTACATATATTGCCAAAATGCCAATATAAAAATGAATGTTCCCACATTACATAGTTTCTCCACTACAGTTTGTAATATCATCTAAGTGTATGGAAACAATATGTCTTCCTGGAACCATAACAAGGCCCAACACACGTGGCTCTTCAATTACACCATTATCTGTAATCAATCAAATTTCTTTTATAAAAGGTACTGTCTTGGAATACACTGCCAAAGAAAATATGACACCTGAAAATTTGCTTAAATTTTAAAAATATATTGTCCCTTCTTCAGACTATAAATGTATTGAGCATTTTTGGTAGTTATGCAGTTTGTCAATAAATTTCATTTTAATGGAATCCAAGGTTTCATTAATGTGTACAAAACAGCCTGCCATTAAACCCTGTCCTGTCAGCTGATTCCAGTTCATATCTTCACTTCTTTCCAAGATCCATTTTGTATTGTCCTCCCATCTATTCTTTCAGTCTCCCTGGTGCGCCCCTTTTCACAAGATGCTTGCTACATATATTACTGATCGAATCTTCAATTGAATCTTACAAAATGATATGAAAAATACAAATTGCAAAGCTCATGCTCTTTGTTACCAATTGAGGTCCAAAATATCTTCCTCAAACACCTTCACCTGTTATCTTCTGTCAGACTGACAGACAAAGATATCATCTTGATAAATACAGAGAAAATTATTATAGGTCTATGCAAAGAGTGTTCATGTACCTTAGGGTTCCATAAAAGATAAGGAATTTGACTGGCTGAGCATACTGTCAGCATCCTAAGAATTCTGCTTCATGGAGTTTTCTGGTTGTACCAAATTGCAATCAAATAATGGGGAACTATTTCATAGGCTCCATGTTATTTACATTTATAAACCATAACATTGCTTCAAATTCAAACATTCTACACCCTGTCACATTGTAAACTGATTTGTGGCTATTCACACATTTAATGCACACAAACTATAAACACAGCAACATTTTTGGCATTTACTTTTGAATTTTTATTCTAAAAAACTATAAATTTATGTTTAATTCGAAAGTCTGTTTATACAAAATTGTACAACTCTGCATAATGAGAGCAGAATACCTAAATATCATTGACCGCTTACCTTCAGGTTTTAAGTATTCACTACATGATCCAAGGATGACATTTCCATCCCTATCAGTGCAAAGAAAGACTCCAATGAGAACTCGACCATCTGTCATTTCTATCTTGAAATTCTTGTTCAGCCAGCTACATAGCTTCTGTTTTCCAGATGTTTCAGAAGTGGAACTCTGTGGTACGAGAAATAAAAGTTTTCAGTATATTTTTAACTAGACCCTGGACTACTGTGTTCATTGCATATATACTTGTTGAAAAAACCTACTGGGACACTGGCACAATCACTGGAATGGGTATAGTGTCCTTAAATATGAAGCCAAATCTCTGACAATAGCTGTGTATATGTAAAGGATATCTCATAGGGTCCTCACTAGGCAATGGAGTGTGAACCAGCAGATTAGTACACCTATGTTCTGTTGAAAGGTTTGGTAAATTCTGCTACACATTTCAAAAGTTCTATATAATATACCCTACATGTTTACCTTCCCTTTACCATCACTTTCTGTGTTCTTGTCTTCTGGTGACCCCTTAGTTATGGATTCTGATGTTTCAGACTCATGCATTTTATGTAAATTTCTTCCACAGTATTTACATTTTGAATTAGCCCTTGAAATATGTCAATCAAGCACACACTTTTAACATGTCTGCTTGCACGGTAAAATCAAAACAAATGTCACACAAACACCACACCAGCATATGTGGTTCTAGATGGTTTGTGGGCCATATTCATAAACTACGGCGAACACTTTCCTTTCACCAGAGTTTTCCTATTTCTGTTAATTTGCAATGAATAGGCTAAGGTTTGGGTACGCATTATCCAACGATTGGAGTAGATTATTAGACATTTTACACCAAAGCTATGTTTCCTGATATCAGACAAGCACGAAAGTCTTTTTACTGTATACCATACTTGTAATCTGCGTTATATATACAGCGTGCAGATTAATGTACTTGGTGCCCACGGAGGTTATATGAAGTTAACTTTATTATCCGCGACGTTGATATTTCTGTCGCAAAGAAAGGTAACCACAAATGACCTAAATGTTCACATTGTATGACTGCTCTGATGGTTATTGGAAATGAGGTGTTGTTTACGTTGAAGTGTCTTAAAGAACACAAATAGCCTTTAGATGTACTTATTTATGTTGACATTAAATATAAGCTGTGTTTGGAATCAAAAGTTGTGTGTTAAGAAGAATGAATAATAATAATAAATAAAAAATTATAAGGAAACTGGTGATCGTTTATTTAAAGCGTTCCTAACCTCTAGTGGAAGGAAATCAGACGAAGACAACTTAAATGGATATGGATTCTCGGCGAAGCACAGCTGCACAGTCTTTTATTGAGGATGATAACAATAAGGTGTGTTTGATCTCTGTTACAGCTTGCATTTTACACGCGAATTCTTGGAGATATCGACGATCCTCGGATAACTCGTTCGGTTCAGTTTTCGCGTTTTACAGACAAGTGCAGTTTTGTTAATTTATTACATTCTTTTTCAAAAAAGTGGTTGAATGCATTGAACAAGTGTTGGAAATACACTGCCTATGCATGTTGTATTGATCCAGTTGTTTTGCATATTCTGTTAAATACAAACGATTTGATGAATAATTGACCAGTCACTAAGCAGTCTGCATTGATAATCACGACTAAATTTATTTACACATGGTATTAATCATTCTAAAATACTGTCATGTTACATTATGTATGAAGTCTACAAAAATGGTATTTGGCAGACATTACTAAATTCATTTTTGTTTTAATTTTATAAATAGATACAGTACAGGTAATTTCATAGCTGTAATAGTTCTTCCCATTTAAAATGTAGACATGAAGTTTATGAATCTTTGAATTCATTGTTTTTCCACCTGTTTGGACTATTTAAGCAGGAATTTAGTTGGGATTTGTAGATATATAGATATATATGTCATTTAGCCATGGTGGTCTAGCGGTTAGAACGCTGGCCTTGTAATCCTGGGGTCTCGGGTTCGATTCCCGGCGGTGCCCGAATTTATAACTTGTGTTGGGCAAGGCCGTGGTCTAGGCAACACGGAGTTTTCCTCCGGGGGCTTCCCCGGTTTCTCCGTGGCATCCCAACAGGTACTCCATTCACACACAGAAGAAGGCAATGGCAAACCACTTCTGGATCATCTGCCAGTCTGAGAAAAGGATGGAAGGATCCTGTTCATATGGACCTGTCGTCAGACAGAACACTAATTAAATAAATAAAATATGTCATTTATATAGGGGTACAAGGTTACCTATATCCCTTTGAGCACCTGCCCTTAGCAGTCTAAAAGTGATCACAATAGTGAATAGTTTTTAATATGGAACACAATATTTGCAACTGTATTGGAACTTCCCAGAACTACCTGTGCACAGACATCATGCAAAAACTTATTATGACTAGTCAATAGGTGCTGTCTTGTGTAATTTATACACCTTGTTTTTCTGTCTCAATTTTCTAGAAAATTATGCCAGAAAATACAGTATTTTGGACTTCACAGTCATTTCAGTAAAAATGTTTCTTCTGAGACAATTACATATCATGAACTTGGTTTTGTGAAATGCGGACATGTGCCTTCACAAAACTAAACTGGAAGGAATATTAAGGTAATTTTACTTTGCATATATTACAGATTGTTGAATGGTTAAATCAAGCATCTCTGGCAACAGACAACACTAAAACTGACCATCTTCGTCGAGTTCAAGAAATCATCATCAACAAGGATGCAAGTTTGTTGGATAACTTCTTAGATGAAGTTTTAGGTTTTCAAAATGATCGCAGTGCGGATGTACGGAAATTCATTGTAGGCTTTATTGAAGAAGCATTGTAAGTTATGCAGGTATTATAGATTATAATTCTAGGGAGACACTAACAGTTCAGCTTTTGCAGAAAAGTCAATTTTATCATCATGATTTAGTTTTCATATTTAATTTCAGTGTAGAGACAGATCAGACATGAAGTAGTTAAATAACATTTAACAATAATAATAACAAGAACAATAATCTGGATTATTCTACAGTCAAGGGTATACAAGTGAATACAATAATGTTATTTTAAATATTATTATGACTGTATACCAAGCAAGATAAAATGATGGATCTCGTTTAGATTTGGGCAGGTATTTCAGTTTTGGTTGCACTGATTTTTATGTAATTGGCATAAAACTACAGAATTGTGTTACTTTATTGTATCTCTAAACAAAATTAATTTCATACAGGATTAGGGACTGGATATGTGATGTTGATATGGTTTACAGGCTGCCATTTGAACTTCATTGATGTAGAAGGTAGTTAAACCATAAATGTCAGTTGTGATTATGTCTTATATGTTACCACTTTTCCTTCAGAGTTGGTAAAATTCACTTCTTACTATGTGTTTGGTTTCAGTAAGAAAGATCCTGATGTGTTACCAAAAGTTGTGGCAAATCTGTCTATGCTATTACAGGATTCTTCAGTCCAAGTCCAGAAACGAGTCATTCAGGCAGCAAGCCAGGTAAGTGGTGATGGCTGCTGTATCAAGGATACACTCTTCTGTGATTTTCAATATTGTAAGGAATAGTATCAAGACAGAGTGTCATATGTGAGATTTGAGGTTTTCACAGTCGTGAGGATGATGATTATGATGATGATGATGTTTATGTGGGTTTAGACTCATTGGTAGATGCCAGTGTTTTGGAGAAACATAACTCTCTTCATCTTCATCGCTGAAGTGGCAATGTTGGGAAGTGGAGGGAAAAATAAATAGAGAAGAGGATGATCAGGTTATCATTGTTTTTTATTTTTATAGGTCTATCGTGGGGCACTGGCTTGGCTTGCTAAAGCTCGAGCCGTCTCAGAGGAAATGGAAGCAGCATGGGCTATGATGGGAAGCATCAAAGCACAGATTGTAAATATGATTGACAGTGATAATGATGGGTAAATATCACTGTTTTGTAATTGAGTTTTTGCCAATGCTAATATAGTGAATTGTCACATCTGGTGCAAAAATGACTATGGCATGATCCCGTTTCTTGAAGGACCTCAGTCACACTAACCTGACTTCATGTCTGATCCTGTTATACCAGGGATGGGGAACCTGTGGCCTTAAGGCCACATGTGGCTTTCTAGGTCCTTAAGTGTGGCCTTTTGACTGAATCCAAATTTTACAGAACAAATCCTAGGATCAACTGAAACTGCAGACTTCCTTGCTGCAACCAAATATTCAAATGCTTTCCAACAAAAAGGAGAAATAACAAAATCATTAAAAGATTAGTTAACTTTAAAAGTAATAAATAGTTTTCATCTTTTGAAATTATTAAGTACATAGTAGTTAGATTTTTACAAAATAATGTACATTTTTAAGTATATCTAATTGAAGTTTCTTGAATGCGGCCTTATTTGATTACAGCTAAATTAATGCGGACTTCCAACATGATAAGGTTCCCCACCCATGTGTTATACAAATAATAAAAGTATGTAAATTGTATTCCCGCACCGTAGCCGCGCGGTCTGAGGCATCATGCTTCGGACCGGCGATACGGAATGTGCGCTGATTCGAGTCTCGGGGGAGAAGAAATTTTCTCATGAGCTTTCGACCAGTGTAAGGGACCGGTGCCAACCCAGCATCGTGAGGAAATTGGGGAGCTACAATGAGTAGCGTAATCCGGTCATGAAAACTAGCAATGGCTGGGGGTTTATCGTGCTGACCACACATCAGCCTATATCTGGTTGGATGATCGTTAACCTCTGCTTAGGCATGTGAACGTGAGGCCAGCAGTTAAGCTAGTCGGCTTTGGCTCTCTGGAGCTGTTACGCCACGGATTTAATTTTTTAATGTAAATTATATTATCTGACTAGTTACTGTCTTCTTGTGCCTACCAAACTAATTATGGACTTTTCAGTTGAACTGTATGCAGTGTTTTAAGATGTAGTCTTCCAGCTAGATGTTCCACTACTGAAAATAGTACTTGACATTTTTTTATGTTTTTAGTAGTAACACTTTCCCTGTATGACTTTCATTTGTATGATTTTGCTCGTCTACTGTTGTTATTTTGATTGTTTTATTTTAGTGCTCTTGTTTTACAGACATTTGCTTTTGGCAAGCAATTTCATAAAGGGATTGAATTCTAAGAAATCATATTAAATTTAACTGAATTGCTGAGATATGTGATAACTGTGGTTACCAAATTAAAGACTTTTGTTTCTGTGGAGTTTAACATTATCAGTATATTTAGGCTTGATTTTGTGTGCTCATATTGCAGTGTATACAACATGATTTACTAATTTGGGTAGTATTATTGTAATATGTGACATCATGTGAGACACAAGTGGTTCTATATTTGTAATTTGTTGATAGTGAGTGACTTGTGTCAGTCATACTTGATTAATTGGCATGCATTTCAGTATTAGAACCCACTCTGTGAAGTTCCTGGAATGTGTAGTGCTATTGCAGACCTATCCTGAAGCAGACAGTATGAAAAGGGACAATGACTTCTCTTTGGAAGATGTTCCTCTAACATTGAAGATTGCTCGGAGACGGAAACTGGAAGAAGAAGCTAAGTAAGTATATTGTAATTTGTATTTTCCTACATACGAGGTGCGATCGGAAAGTTTCAAGACTGTGTCAATAGAGGGCGAACCGGATGTAGTACGAGCTTCTGCCACTAGGGGGTGCGGCCTACATTCATAGTGAATCAGTGTGCCAGCCGGCATCATCGAATTAGCATTTGTTTCTTAGTTACGGGCGTTTTGGTAGTGCATTACACCGACCCTCCTGCAATTTCAGAATGGCGGATTTTCATGAACAAAGAGTGTGCATAAAATTTTGCCAAAGACTCGCCAAAACGGCTACGGAAACCTATGAAATGCTAAAGCAAGCATTTGGGGAGTCCGCAATGGGTCGAGCACAAACTTTTGTGTGGCATTCACGTTTTAAAAATGGCCGAACCTCTGTCGATGATGACGAGCGTTCTGGACGACCATCTTCGAGCACAACGCCCGAAAATGTTACGAAGATTTGGCAGGCCATTCACGAAGATCGACGTCGTACCATCAACGACTTGTGCGACATTGTTGGGATAGGCTATGGGACCTGTCAGCTGATTCTAAAGGAAGAACTCCACATGCGACGCATCATGACAACGCGCCAGCGCACACCGCCCTCAAAGTTCGGCAGTTTTTGGCCTCAAACACCATGGCCGTCATCCCGCACCCTCCTTATTTTCCGTGTGACTTCTTCCTCTTCCCAAAGATGAAAATTCAGCTAAAGGGAAGGAGATTTGAGACGATAGAAGAGATTCAGGCAGAATCGCAGATGGTGCTTGACAGGCTGACAAAGAAAGATTTCCAGGGATGCTTCCAGGCTTGGCAGCGGCGCTGGGATCGTTGTGTTCACTCCCAGGGGAACTACTTCGAGGGTGATGGATGAATGTAATACCTGAGATAAGTGTACGGGTTTTTATAGGCACAGTCTTGAAACTTTCCGATCGCACCTCGTATAGGGCATGGGCAAGATATAAATTGGGTTATTTAAGTTAATTTTCATTTGAATGTTTATGGATTTCTTTGGAAGTGTGAAAGAGAGATGGTTGAATTATAAATAGTTTAGAGGACTAAATGTGTGGCATCTAAATGTGTATTTAGGAGCAAACAGTGTTTTTATCCGCAGAAATGCTTCTTTTATTTTTTCTTTCTTTCGTTCCTTTGTGCTTCCGTCAGTCTCTATCTGATGGCGTGATCTCACAAACAGTGCAGATCTGGAACCTCACAGGGGTGCTTCAGTGTAACTCACTTTAATACTGTTACCTTTTATACAAAGAAGGATACACATATAAGTCTTTGACATTATTCCTCTCAGTCTTCAATTTGTGATTTTTCCATCTCAATGCTCCAAGATAAGAAAAATATTGTTGCATTAAGCTGTATGCATTAAATAAAACAGACAGTGATCTTTAGCAAAATCAGGATTTTCATTAGTATAATTAAAATGCTTTGAGTACAAATAAATATATACATAATGTATGTATAACCACGTGTCTATGATATAGGTTTTATTTTGAGGTTTAAATGGACAAACTATGTAGTAGTGCTGTGAAGTACGTTATGTGTACTTTAGTTATCTGTATGTTGCAGTAATATTCTGCTAAACTGTTTACCCCACAGTTCAATAAATTCCTCCTGGCAGGCCCATAATATGAAAGTTTAAATCTCATATTCCCATACAATAAAGGTTAAATAGCAATGGATTTATTTCTTAAGTAATTGCATATAAATTTATTCATCCATTTCAGTGACTGTAAGAATGTATTCTGAAACTCATTTTGCTTGCTATAACTTAGTATCTCACACACTTGGAATTGAAAAACAGTAACAGTCATTACTTTCACAAGTTAGAGGAGTCAGATTTTATTTTCTGTGTCAATGGATTTGTTTCTAGGATGGTGTTTAACCTTTTGGTCAAGTTTCATGGTTCACCGCATGTCAGCAGTGTTAACTTGATGACTTGCATGGGTTCTCTTACTCTTATTGCAAAGATGCGGCCACAGTTCATGGGGAAGGTAATAGCTGCTCTGGAGACACTGCACAGTAAGTAAAAACATGGAATGTAATGTTTCATACAAGCTTCTGGTTTTATATTCCCTCTGCATAATGAGACTTTACGTATCAAAACGTAATTTAATTTAGCATCTCCAAAGAGACAGAAGATTATGTTGTTCTGGGTTGTGACACCATGTAGAACTTGCATGTAGATACCAATGAAGAGTTAATGTTTAATTTCTTGAACATTTTTGTGAATGCTTTTGCACTAATCTGTTTCTTTTATTCTTGTTTTAGCAAACCTTCCACCAACATTGTCCAAATCTCAAGTTAGTTCTGTGAGGAAGCACTTGAAGATGCAATTGCTGAATCTACTGAAACATCCATCATCAGTGGATTACCACAATAATATCACCACATTACTTACTGACTTAGGCGCTACATATCAAGAGGTATGTAAGTTAAAATATATCTTCTCTGTTTTAAGTGGTTCACTTGATAAGCAGGTCTCTATGTCTATATCTGTTTCCCACAGCTCCTCTGTGTCAAGTTCTTGCCATGGTATTTCTTCCTTCTGTTTGTCATCTTTAATAACCTCTTGTTGTTGAGATTATATACAGTATAATTCATAAAGCTGTTAACTGATGATTTTCCATCAGGTAACCAACCGTCTAGGTTTTAATGAATAAATTTATTTTTTGGTATTTGTAATGCTTATCATATAGTGCCATAGCAGTAAATAATAGAAAATGTATTATAACTTAAAGTTTATGGTAAGTAACAATAATTCATCATTTGTTGCTTGCAGTGAATTAATATTTACAATGTATTTCAAAATCTGATGCCTAAAATATTTTACTCCTCTAAAGATTTCTTTATATAATCACAGCTCTTTTTTGACAGGCCAAGTGTAGTCTGTAATAGTTCAGCAAGAACACACTGTTTACTTACAGGTGCTCAAGTCTTATCCAAAGATTGATGAACTTCGGAAGCGTCAAAAGCGCATGGCAGAGACCTTGTCATCGTCCCAGACTTCTGTAAGTGCAAACAAAAAGCCACGGTTGGATATAGAAGATGATGAGGAGGAGGAAGAGGAAGAGGAGGATGATGGAATCAGTAGTCACAGCATGGAAATTCATCACAAGAAGCACACTGACTTGGCCATTGATGTTACAGAGCAATTTATAGTTGAGCGATTGTCTCCAGAATTGGCTGCTCAGATTGTCATGATTTCTATGGTATGTTTGGACCTCTGATTTTCTTGTGACATTTCTGCAGTGATTCAGAAATAGCAGAGTTATGAACGACTATTACATTTCAGTAAGATTTTTGTGAGATTTGAGATTTTAATAGTGCAAGTGTGAAGATGACTGTCTTATGGAATGTGCACTGTATAGTCTGGTAGGTATTAAATATTTCATAGGAGCTAACTGCATTCATCAATAGGGTGACGTGTAAGCTGGTCTGAAATGTCAGTCTGTATCTGCCAGGCTACATGGTGCTGTATCTCAGAAGACAGGCATTTTCAAGAGTTACATGATTTTCTGTGTGATAAGTTTATGGTAAGATGAGTCTTTGTAAAGACAAATATGGATTTTACAACTTACATCAAAAGTAATTCTTGCGTATGTTTAATATGGCTTATTTTTCCTTAGAAGAAAGTTTAAAGTAGAACAAATATAACAACATTAGTGTTATATAAAGGTAAATAGTGTATGAGGTGTTTCTTGTTTGAAGTCTAAATAACTTAGTTTTAAAATATGTTTATTGTGTTCACACTTCTTGTAAGTTCAGTATGTTAGAGAACCTGAATTTTGTGTGTTTTTTAGGCAAAACTTCCTGATTCTATGCCACCACACTTCAGTGCCATGTACACACCAATTGCAGCAGCAGGTACCCAGGGTCAGATCAAACACGTGGCTCGACTGATTGCCACACAGCTTACTGCAATTGGACTTGGGCCAGGAGCAAGACAGGCAAAGAAACTGCAAGTAATTCCCAAAGTAAGTTCCTAACACATAATGACCTTGATAAAATACTCTGCCTCCAGCACAGTATACAGAAGTAGCATCAGTGATTGATTTGCTGTTCAGATTATTCTATGTTTAGTCTCAGCTGAAAAGGTAAATAAAATTTTAATGAGATAATAAAGTGTAAATGTTATATTATAAATATACAGTAGCACTGAAGGAGAGTGAATCTTGTACATTCAGACAGCAGATGTGAACATGTCGACTGTTTCTTTCACTTAAAAGATGGATGGATGGATTTTTTTAACAGTTTTTACACATGATTACATATAATTATCTGATTTTTGAATTATTTTGAATTCTTTTATACTTTTAAACATGTAAGTGTGCCATTTGTGTCAGCAGATTTGAATTCATACAAATCTTATGGGTTTGTCTTACCATTTAGATGCAGTTCTAATGATCCTGATTTGATTCTACAGATTACGCGTAGATTCAGGACTTTATATGTATGTAAATGGCATTTCAGATTTAGATCTTGTATTGTATTGAGTATTTTGGGGTAAGGAATTTATTAACATAATTTTGAATTAAGTTATATTTGATCTTTGTAATAAAACAACTAAACTTTATCATTAATACATACAATTTCTACGCCAGGTTGCGTCTGTTGTTGATGACAATTATCAAATGTCTAGCTCAGCCAAGAGTTCAATATCCACTGTTGTAAGTGGTTTGATGGAAAAGGAGAAGGAGGGCCGCTCAAAGGCTGCAACACTATTACCATCTGGTGGCTCTCTCAAGGTGCTGAACTTATTTTATGTAGTAGCTTATTTTCTTGTTTGTTGTATTCTGCATGTGCCATGCTAGTTCAGGAAGAATTTGCCCTTTAAAATTTATATACAAATCATTACCAGAAACATTTCCAGAGTGGAAAAAATTGGTCAGTGCTGTGACTTACTTGGCAATATTTCAATACAAGTAGATATTGCCTCTGTGGAACAGTCATTCTTGAGAAGCTAATAGTCAGCTAGTCAATAAATTAATCTTTTATGGCACTCCTAGATTAATTACTAGTACAAACACTGTGATCAGATTAGTTTGGTTCAAAGTTCTATAAATGTGTATTTTTTGTGACTTTCTTCATTGACCAGCAACACAAATGATGCAAGAGATACAGATGTTTCTTCTTCTTCTTTTTCTTCTTCTTCTTCTTCTTGTAGTGTTATAACCCTGTGTGGGTCTTAGCTTGTTCGATGAGTTTTTTCCATTCTGTCCTATCATTCACAATTATTCTCCATACCCTCACTCCCATCGTCCTCACATCCTCCTCCACGTCATCTATCCATCGTTTCCGTGGTCTCCCTCTAATCCTTCTTCCCATCGGTCTCCATTCCATCACTCTTCTAGTTACAGATGTATACATTACAGAAAATGAAAACTGATCTATTTTACCATCATTGCATATTATAAATATTGTTTAAAGAATTATAACATTATTAAATGGTGTGGGAAGGCAGTATAGTGCATGTCATCTCAGTATTGCATATTCTGATTTTAATTTCACATTAAAATGGAGCTGGACTTGTTATTGTTTTGATTTTATGTTTGACATTTTGGCTGATTGACTTTGCTGTTACAGTCACAAAAATGTTTTAGTAATTTTCTTGCACCTGATTTAGTGATGTGTTGCTCATCTGATTGCTAATGGCAGTCTTGATACTTGTTGCTCATCAGCATTGATTGCATAAAATATTATAAATTATTTGTTCTAAAATTGTAGGCTGTGAAACAGCGCATTAAGACATTGAAGCTTTCAGAGATCACAAAACCTTTAGAAAATGAGATGATGATAAAAATGATGGCTGGTGCTGTGCAACGGATATTGAAAGCAGAGAGAGATGCGGCAATAGGTGGTGTGACAGCAGTGCGCACCAAAATCATCACCACCCTGGCTGCTACTTTCAATAGGAAAGTTAGAGATGGTGAGTTATGAAAAGTTTGTTTGAGTAGACATTATGTATGTTAACTACAGAATTTTTACTCCGAATTGTGATTGTATTTCCTGCTGTAGCATTTGACTACACTGTGGTTTTCATTATAGGTTTTGGTGATTTCACTCTCTTTATCCTGTATGGTGTCAGATTATCAGACTTTTGCCATCTACTTTTTGTATTGTAACAAATGAAAGCCGTGTACTCTTAAGATGTGTTCTTTTAGAAAGGTTGAGGATGCAATGACAAGATCAAATGAGCTATTATATCTGCCTGTGAATCATAATGGCAGAGTATATATTCTAGGCCGGTAGAATGGGAAAGGATTTGTGTCTGATGGATGATTCCAAAAACAATTCATATTCATGACATGCAGATTTCTTGTATAATGAAGGCAATTCAAATGATAACAATTGTTTTGTTTAAAATAAAAAAAAATCACGTTATTTCTGTAATATTCATTCCTCCTCAGTACACCAATTCTCTAATACCTTGTCATGCTATATTGCTTAATGTGAGAGCTCTGACAGTAGTGTTATATTGCAGTGGTGTTGAATTTCCTGTTGGAAGATGTGAGAACCCATTTGGACTTAGGGTTTGCTTGGCTTTATGAAGAATACAGCTTTATGCAAGGATTCAATAGAATGCCACCATTCCTCAAGCAAGAGCAAAGTCCTGAATACAGCTACAACAGACTCTTATGTGCAATGGCAAGCAATTTCATTGAAAAGGCAGAAATGAAAGACAGAGATGTGTAAGTATATATATGTATAAAACCCAACTCTCAGTTCTGTAGGTCATGTTCTGAAAAGGAAGATGCATTAGAAAGTTGTTAGTTTTTTTAAAAAAGGGTAGCACAGTAAAGAGAACTTACTGAAGTAGTGTATATCAAAGTACAAACTGAAATTTAAAAACTCTAAAAATATAATTATCACATACAAAATTATTCTTACATATGAAGCATTCTAAGTAGAAAGGGCAAAATATAGTCCCCCCCCCCCCCCCCCCACATATTTTTTGAAGTGTGTAGAAGTACATTAAGCACCAAGAATGGATTTCATATATAATCTTGAAGATTCCATGAAATGAAATGGGACAGACATGTGAAAGCTGAGCAAATATGAGAGGTGAACTTTGACATGCGGAAAGGTGTTCTTTGATACACAGCAAGGTGTATTTATAATCGTGGGCATACATTCCTGAACCACATGGTAGTATAAACTGTTAATAATGGCACATTTTCATGAGGAAGTATCAGTTTTTATGGGTACAAATTTAAGAGGGCTCTTCCTTAAAACTTGGTTTTTACTAGTTCATTCTTACTATATAGAATGTGTTACAAACACACACACACACACATACCTGTCTGTATGTAATCATAAAAAATTGTTGTACACATTATAGCTCCGAAACTAATGGCACCAGTAAAACAGGATATGAACTGTTCTCTTATGCTCTTTGAGTTAATTTGCTAGTTATTTTAAAATTTTCTCAAGCCCGAATGCTTCATGAGTGGGATTTATTCTTGAATTTAAAAGTACAAGCTTGTAAAATGGATTTGTCTTCACAAGCTTCCATGTGGTTAGAAAGGTTATATTGAGCCAGGGCATAAATTGCATTACAGAGAAAAGAGTGCCATGCTAGTCAGGTTTAGAAATATGCCACAGTAATCATTGCCATCCCAAAAAGAATCAAAATCTTCAGTTGAATGGCAACTGTATGTGGATCATGGAATACATGTACAATTGTATGGATTATGCAAATAATAAATGAACTTAAGTAGAAGCTATGATGTTTTAATTTTTTTGTTTCCTACATACCACAGTGAAGGAAGAAACTGTTGACTAGCATGCCCCACACAGAGAATTGTTCAGAAGCAAGGAAAAGTTAGGAGTAAATCATAGTCTGTAATATAATTGGTCGTATGCTATTTATGTTTGTTGATCAGCCTTTTAGCTCGATTGTACCTGGAAGCACCCTTGATAACAGAAGAAGCAACAGAGCTCTTGAAGAACATGTGTGCTGATGAGACTCGGGCACCTGTTGGATTACATCTGTTGCAAGACTTGGTGATCCGTCGACCACCCAAACAGCTCACATTCCTCAATGCTCT
Source organism: Zootermopsis nevadensis (assembly GCF_977971745.1). Taxonomy (NCBI): domain Eukaryota; kingdom Metazoa; phylum Arthropoda; class Insecta; order Blattodea; family Termopsidae; genus Zootermopsis; species Zootermopsis nevadensis. The sequence goes on from NW_028259143.1 coordinate 6,394,108, forward strand.
TCTTGTGCATACTGCACATGAAAATCCAGAGGTGAAGTATTTTATCCTTCTCTTATTTGTTCATTATTCCTCTGAAACTAATTTCAGTGAATGATGGATGTTATGAATCAGGAAGGGTGTATGAGTGAGTAGTCATGGAATGCCTTATGAAGGTGGCAGTTTATGCTTTTGAATGCTGGTTGTTGTTTTGTAATGGTCAGCAAAACATTGTTACTTTATGCTGTTGGATCATTGCTATTGCTTGTTACCTAAGAAAACTATGGGGTTTTATAGGTACGTGGACGTGCCATAAAGGCTGTGGCGGAACTGTATGATCGTGGGGACCTCAGGAGTATCATAGAAGAGTATGCTATATTTTATCTGGGTTTCCTTCGCCTGCTTCAACCACCAGATGTCCTCTTTGGTGTAGACAGAGGACGTCCTATCAAGGTTGATGCTTGGAATGAGGATACTGTCAGAGTATGTCTATATCTGTACCTAGCCCTGCTTCCTGTCAATGAGAAGCTAATTCATGAGTGAGTATTCTTTAAACACTGATGTGAATATCAAAAAAAAAATATATATATATATACAACTCTTTGAAATCATAGCGCTCAGAAAAATATTTGGATCTTAGAGTCATGAGCTTAGGATATTATGTAATGAGTAGCAGATATATTTTGGTCCCTTTATTTTGTAATAAATTATATTTTAAATATTCTACGGCACAGTTTGTTACAATGTCATACATTCACTGAACTTAGTTTATTTTGTTCTGGCATTTCCACTTCTTAGTGGACAAACACACAAATGGATGCTTTATCTCAAGTGATTTTTAATTTTTCTCTAGATTATGTCATCAGGAAAGTCCAAGATAATCGGGGAGAATATTCTGTCATGTGCTCATTACTTATTATAAACTGAAGGACTATTAACACATTGTGTAGATATTCAAATATATTATCTGAAAACCCATAATGAATTTATATATCTACACATTGTGTTGATGGTTCTTCAGTTTGGAAAAGGAGTAGTTTAGTAATTTGTACTCTTTACCAAATTCTATATTAAAATCAAGGTGAATGATATTGGAAAGACATGTAGCTTGCGTGAAATAGCCAAAAAATGTATTAAAAATTTTAGTTGAAAAACCTGAAGTGAAGAGACAACTTGGGTGCCTTAGTCATAGGCAGGAGAAAACATTAAAATGGATTTTATGGGAATGGTGTGTGAGCATGGAAATTAGGTTCACCTGGTTCAGGACAGGATCTTGGGAACATGGTAATGAACCTTCAGGTTTTATAAAAGGCAGGGAATTTATTGATAAACACTGAGTTACTGTCAGCTTATCAAGAAATACTGTGCTCTGTATAATTAGTTATTACAGTATAGACCATTGTAGTTTCAGACTGGAATGTTTTGGTGGTTGTATGTTGTAGATTGGCAAGAGTGTATGTGCAAACTGTGGCAGATGTAAAACGAACAATTCTGCGCCTGTTGGAACAGCCTGTTAGAGGGATGGGAATGGACTCACCTCAGCTGCTTAAGCTTGTTGAGGAGTGTCCAAAAGGTGCTGAAACACTCGTCACCAGGGTTATTCATATACTGACTGATAAAAGTAAGTTAGAAATTTGAATCAGTCAATTAACATACCAGCAATTCTGTGTTCTTTGTATATAAATTTTATTATTGTGCATATTATGATTTTTAACATAGCATCTATAAATTTCTTGTCCAGTTTATGTCTGATATTGTTAGGCTCATAATTTTTTAAATCTTTTTTGTGCTTTACATTTGTTTTTCTGACATACTTGTGTTTTGGGCTGTTAACAACTTTTAAATTTTCTGAGTTTGGATTTACAGGATGTGTATTAGTGTACAATTAATTATGTTCTGTTTATCTTGTAAAATTTACATTTTTGTACCTGCACCATCCTTCTGATGACCTAATCAAGTACAGCTTTGGTTGTAGAAATATCAACGATTCTCTTATGTTTATTCAAGTTGTAGAAGTCATAAAGTCGTCCAGTGATATTCTACCAGGTTGTGTATCTTGTGTTAACAGCTCCTCCAAGTGCTGAGCTGGTTGCACGAGTGCGAGATTTATACCATACACGTGTGTCTGATGTGCGGTTCTTGATTCCTGTATTAAATGGGCTCACAAAGAAGGAAGTAATAGCTGCATTGCCAAAGCTCATCAAGCTGAACCCTGTGGTTGTGAAAGAAGTCTTTAACAGGTTTGATTTTATTATGCATATAAGAGATTGTACAGTGTTAAATATAATTTTGTAATATGGTCAGTTGATTTGATGACACCTTTTTTGTAGTTCAGTTTACATGAGAAAGAAAGAAGGAAAAAAAAAGAGTTGTAAAAGAGAAAAAAATACATGGACTAGAAGAAATAATTTCATAAGACAGTGTAATATATACTGAAAAAAAGTTTTTGTTTAATGTGTGTAATATTTGTCTAAAATGTTGGTATCTACTTGCAAGTCCTTTGGTATTATTACCCATAAGACCAACATTAACATGATGATGAAACTTACAGTTCCGCAGAAAGGTTGGAATATTTACCATTAGAGCAACTCGCAACTTCTTAACGACTCTCCTTCATGGGGTAATTTTAATCTCATTATGTAATATAAATTCCAGCACCGCCATGGCCTTGCATAGTTAGGTAGATGGTTCCTCCTACATTTCATTGTAATTTTATGTACATTTAATTTTGTGAATTTGATTGACTTCAGCCTGATCAGTTATTGTTCATTCTTAGGTTGCTGGGAACACATTCAGAGGGCTTGAGCCACACATCACCTCTTACTCCTGCAGAGCTTCTCATTGCTTTGCACAATATTGATCCTTCCAAGTGTGAGCTAAAAACTGTTATCAAAGGTAACATGTTTCTTGTGTTCTTCTTAATAAATGTTTGAAGTAATTAGTTCAGCACATTCATTGCCATCTGTAAATTCTTCCATTCAACCCATCATTTTTTCTAAATATGCAATTTAGCGACCACATTGATGTACACAGCTTTAAATATCAGTATTTGACTATATTCCACCTCCTTCCTTCCCCATTGACATTGTTAAATTGAATATATTCCTTTATTATCGTCATCACAGTAAAACCATGCCAGTTGCTGTATTTTGAGTAGGGAACTATCTGCACATGCAGAATCAACAAAATTTACATATTTTGCACAGATGGAGTTAATAATGTCCAGGTTTCCTGTATCTTATGTTATTCTTATGTGCAGCTACATCATTGTGCTTTGCTGAGAAACAAGCATACACACAGGAAATTCTGGCTGTGGTGATGCAACATTTGATGGAGCTGAACCCATTGCCAACTTTACTGATGCGCACAGTGATACAGTCCCTCTCTCTCTACCCACGGCTCATAGGTTTTGTCATGAACATCCTACAGAGGCTAATAATGAAACAGGTAAACATCTTCCAGGTTATGACTTATTTGACATGCCAGATGCATTTACACAAGATAAATTTCTAATATATCAAACTGAGGGGAATATGTGTGGTAGTTGGAGATTATTTTAAGATGCAGCTATAAAATATAGGAGTGATACACTATTGTCATAAATCATGCTTCCTGCTTGAGTTCATAATATTCTTCTATTATAGTCTACAGTAAAATCTTGCATTTTCATTTTTGGAATGCGTTTTCCTGCGAGTTACGTGTTTTTTCAGTCCCATTAATTTTCCTACAATTTCAGTGGTTTTATTCCCCACAGAATGTAATTTGATTTTTTGACTGGTAAACATTTCTTTTCCAGTCTGTTGCTTGAGTCTGCTGTGCACTGCAGTTTTATTTGAATTTGAAGGTTTGATAAGACCATTAAAATAATCATAAGTTGCATATATAATGTCAGTATGAGTGAGAGTTCTTTTGAAACAATCTACAAAGTTGAGAAATAAATTGAGGACATTCACAGATAAATCCAAGCAGAGCAAGATATGAAATCTCTCCTTTCTGGCTCTTAAAATGACTTATTTTTTCTTGCCAATAACCAGGATCTTTTAATATGTGGGAAGTCCTTTTCCTTTGAGCAGAGTATGCCTTTTAGACCAGGACTTTCAGAAGGACATGAATGTCTTCAACCTGCATGTGGAAGATTCTACTGATTTCCAAAACTTTAGTCCCATCCCCCCCTTGTAGGGAAACTTAAAGAGGGAAATTAACATCCTGAACTAGCATTTATAGTAGTTGGTAATTGTATTTCAGGTTTGGAAACAGAAGAAAGTATGGGAGGGTTTCATCAAGTGTTGTCAGCGAACAAAACCACAAAGTTTCCAGGTGTTACTACAGCTTCCACCTGCCCAACTCAGTGATGTGCTAGTCAACTCACCAGATCTGCAGCAACCACTCCTTTCCCATGTCATGGCTTTCACAGAGAATCAGGTTAGCATACACTTTTATTTTCATCTCTGTTATATAAATTACGATCCCTCTCTCTTTTCCAGATTCTCAGCTTTTGTCCTCCACCTAAGGCTGGGGCCACACGACCGTACAAAGTACAGTAGGGCCCCGCTTTTCGGCGCTCCGCTTTACGGCGATTCGCTAATACGGCGCTCAACAGCTGAGTCAGAGAAGTGCGTCCGGCGCCATTTTTTCGTCGCTGATTCAATCTGTTTACAGCTTTTGTGTGCTCTGCGTCTATCTGTATTTCTAGCAATTCTTCAAAGTTATTACAAACTGTGTATTTATATAATATTTTTGTGTTACTTTAGTGTAATTACAATGGCGTCAAAGGGTAGTAGCGATAAAAAGAGGAGTTGTAAGCCTCTTACTTTAAATACCAACTTAGAGATGATTAAACTTCGTGAACAAGGCATGTCTGGCCGAGATAGGACGTAAGCTAGGCCTAGCTCGCCAAACTGTTATTGCCATCGTGAACGCTAAGGAGAAAGTGTTAAATGAAATTAAAAGTGCCACACGAATGAACTCTAAAGTCATAAGAAAAAGAGATTGCCTTATTGCCGACATGGAAAAACTTTTAGTTGTGTGGATTGAAGATCAAACCAGCCACAATGTGTGTACTACTGATAGTCATTTTACTTTCATATCGTTTTCTTAGGCCTAGCGCTATTGTGCACTTACTAAATGATAGTGTAAACATCTTATTAGGCTTTGATTTGCATTTGCAAGTGAAAAAAGGCAAAGATCCGCTTTACGGCGATTTTCGCTTTATGGCGGGGGTCTGGTCCCTAACCCGCCGTATAAGCGGTGCCCTACTGTACGTCCATTGTAACACACATCGTGACGCCCGTCATAGAATTGCAACGGACGAACTTTGTATGGTCATGTGGCCAGGGTCAAAGGGGTTTTCTGAGCTTAGAATCTATATATACCAGATAAATGTAAAGGTGTGGACCAGATTGAATAGGGTCCAGTGGTAGGATCTTGTGAACATATTAATGTACCTTCAAGTGTCATAAAAGGCATGGGATTTATTGACCAGCTGAGCAACTACCAGCGACTTAATTAGAATACATTTTTCCACTCTGTTTCTTCTGCTGTTCTCTAGTAAGTGTTCTATTCTCTGATCTGTAATTTGTATTTTTAGGTTCAGATTTATGTTTATATATTTATATGATGATGTGTTGCTTGCAGCGTGCTCACATTCCTCAGTCGATCATGGATGTCCTGCTAGGTAATAGAAGGCCTCATTTGGAAGAATATGATGTCAAGATGGAAGCTGTAAGTATGGGTCTTACAGTCAGCATTTACTAATTCTACATCATTAGAATAACACATTTTCTGTAAAATGTTGAAAACACGAGTGCTGAATTTTTAGTTTTAACAGACACCTTTCTCTGTGTTTAACAAATTCTTTCAATGTAAATGACATACATAGAGCCAGTTCAAATTAAATATATGTCAAGTACATTCTGAATTGCCTGATCATGAGAGACTGGGTCAACTCAGTTTTCATAGATGGAGTGTGGAATCAAGATCACTGACCATGATTCAGTCTTTTTGGAAGTTTATTTCTGTACCACACAGCTTAGACAGTTTTACTTCGATACAAAGCGAGGCATTCAACAAGGTGTACAAAGGAATTAAAAATGATGTAATAAATATTACTTCATTTTTATTTCTGAAATACAAAAAATTGTTTAAGGTCTTTGTCAGAATGGAAGGTTGAACATAGAAAGAAAATCTGTCTATAAGTTATTCACATAAATGTAAGCTCAAAACACACGTAGTTTATAGAAAAGCAGTAAGATATTTCATGATCATTTGGCACACCATTTACAAAGGCAGCTTTGTGATTTCCAGAAGTAGCATAGGATGTTATAAAAACTGTGGCAAAATATCTGCTGATGCTGGAAGGATTTACTTACAAAATGATGATGGTTTATTTCTTTGAGTCTTCTCCTTTTACTAATAAATGCAGTAATAGGGGTTCTGGCTTAAAATCAATATTCCTCCACAAGTCATTTTGCGCCACTGACCAATATGAAACTGAAACTACACTAGAAGATATTTGCAGTATTTGGATTTTAAAATTGAATTAAACTGTGCCATTCTTGTTCATATTAGGGGAATGCATAATTTGTTATGATTCTCATAGCTGATTCCGGAGTATAATGTGATTTTTCTAGCATTGTGTGTTACAAGACAGGTTGATCTGTTGTAGGTGTCTCCAACTGAGTTGACAATAGATATCAGAGATGAACCTGACGAGATTCGATCTGAGCCAGCTCCTCCTGGCATGGACTGAGACAGACTTCAGGTATGTAATTAGTCAGCCATGGTATTATGCCATCTAATTAGCACTTTAAATCATTAAGAAGTGCATCAGTCCAAATCCTGTTTTCCAGTATTAGGCTGATTTCTGTGTGTGCTACTGATATTTGGTTTCTTATTATTGATTGATAAGAGTTGACAAATACATTCAACATTTATGGAGATCAAAGTGAGAGATTTAGTCATTCACTACTTCACTGGCATACATTCCTTTCATACTGGCATTCACATAGTCTGTGCAGAACAGACACTGTACTGTTGAAGCCAGTTTCAGAATTACTCTTTTTCCAAAATACAGATGGTTTATTGTACCAACTGTAACTTGGAAACCAGGAAACAACATTCCATAAAAACTCACAATTTTTTTTCCAGAACTGCAGTCTTTTTAATAAACCCACAAGGGTCAGAGGTGTCAACAGTTTGTAGGTATGAATCTACAGGAATGTTGCTGCTGAAAGTGTAGTTATATATGAAAATCATGTTAATAAAAGTATGTTTGTAAGATTTGAGGTTTTCACAGCGGTGAGTATGAAGATTTCTGTCTTCTGGGCTGTTGCGCTGTGTAGTCTGGTCGATGTTAACCAACCTGATGACGGAGGCAGTATGACCTCTGAAACGTTGGTTAACATTGACCAGACTACACAGCGCAACAACCCAGAAGACAGAAATCTTCAAAAGTATGTTTATTGTGAAAGTTCACCACCATCATTCCAAGACTCATTCTTCACCCAGAGTACATCTTCACAGCATATTTAAAATGGTACATGGTGCAATGACTTCTATTAAAAAATCATTATCATTTCCACTGTGTTCTGTATAGCTCAAGACTCCTGTATGTTATTTGACACCAGTGGTATGTGTTCACAAAGCTAGCTAATGAAATTTGGGGGTGGGGTTAAAAAAATACTATAAATGAAAATAATTGTAGCATCTCTTTACTTCTTATACTAAAATATGGATACACACACACACTTTGCAGAACATGACTTTGAACCCATTTCATCAGATCCATCATTTATTTTTCTTTGTCCAATTGAGTCTGTCCTGTCCTCTACTGTAACTGATAATATATAATACTGTGTATGTAGTTTAGAAAAAAAAATTACAAATTCAGTTTGTTTAGAGATAATAAAGATTAAGTCAAACATTTGTTTGGGAGTGGTTGTGGTCTATTTTAAGATACAGTGAAACCTCGATGCATCGTTTTTGGCGGGGGTGGGAAATAAAAACGATGAATGTGGGAAAACGATAGATGCGGGAAAGCATTAAAAATTAAAAAAAAACAATGTTTCTCTTTCAAAGTTACTTCTTTTTACCAAAAAAGTCTTTAATGGCCAACTGGTTTGTTGAAACTTTACGTTTTAGACCAAACAGAGCACTTTCCACGTTCAAAATGTTTTCTTCGTCACGTTCACTAATATTAAGCGCATAAAAGAACGACTTCACTTTCGCCAATGCAGCGTGTGCTTCGGCAAAGCTTCGGGCTAGCATTCGTCGTCTTCCTCTTCCTCACCACTCCCACCCTCTTCGCGAACAATAACAGGAAGAATGGAAATACTATTACTGCCGAACTCAACGAAACGTAGCTGTAGAAGACCCTGAACCGCTGGAAACGAGATGAACCAGAAGAATGAAAAGTGCCGCCAGCCTTTCCTTTGTACTTGTAATAAAAGCATTTGTGAAGAAATTCACACTGCACATGCCATCTGGCATCGCTGGAACGAAATATGAGTGCACCCTAATTAAAATCGTAAAATTTCTGACAATGAGCACCGCCATTCATTCCAACTATCACCCCTGCACCGCTGACCCTCATTCCAAAAGAATGTGCTGGTTGGGCGACATAACAGGTCACGGCTACTGCGTATTCCAAAAACATTGTGCGTCTTTCGGTATTAATTTATCTCTAAACCCAGCATTTTAAATTCTCAGAAACGATCATTGCGGGAAAATTGTGGGCCGGGACTAAGATTTTTGAACGATCGATGCGATAAAACGATAGTTCGAGGAACGATAGAAGCGGGAAAATGTAACATTATTTTATATGGGATGTATTCGGGACCGAACAAAACGGACGATGCATCCGGGAAAACGATAGTTCCGGGAACGATGGATAGAGGTTTCACTGTACTATCCCAGAGTTTGCCAAGGGAATTGGGATAATGGAGTGAAATATCAGGATAGTCAGTCTACTGACTGAAATCCATGAAATGCAAATTTTGAATGTCAACCACCACATAACATTTGAAACCCATGGCTTTGTAAATTAATGCACAATCACTAAGTTATCTTCCTGTGCATTATGGTATATTTGAAGTTTTAGAGTTAAATCCTCAGTCAATTATTTTTCGTTATCCTCAGATTGTCCAGAAATATGCTTAAAGTAGTTAATTCTTTTTCGTATCACATTTTCTATAGCCCAGTGCTATGGAAACTATTTAAAGTATTCTGTCTTTACATTACCATCAGCTGTAGTAGGATGCAAGACAACCAGTGAATTAATCACAGAAGTTCTCCCGTTGGAGACTTCTTTCAATAAACACACTGTTGCAGTATGATTAAATTTTTCAGTTATAATGTCATAAGTACTGTATATTCTCTACAAAAATTAAAAACTTTCTCTATTTACAGAGTCCCACATAACTTGGAAACCATCTACTAGCATGCAACAGCTATGTTCTGCATTGTGACCAAACTCATTTCCTGGTAGTTTGCTCACTAATGCTGTCATGGCAGGTTCCACATTAAGTGGCACTCCCTATATGTACAAGTTTCAAAATTACAAGATCCATATAATCTCCACAAAAATAAAATACTTTTTAGCAAGGTGATGTCTTCAGCTTATCTGCAGTAAATGAATAATAGGGAATAATGAAGTAACATACTCTGATCTGACAGTAGGAGATTGTTGGTTAGCTTTATGTCTCACCTCTGTATCCCTAGAGAGACAAGTCCCAACATCATACAAATAGAAAATACTGAATCTCTTTACTGGGATTTGAAGTCTAGAATCCAATATGGACCACTTTACCCTTATTTGTTTTAGCTGAAGAATGCAGTAAATGTAAAGCAACAAGATCCTCAACCACTAGCATTAACTGGTAATTTATAGAAACCATTATCAAACTGAAATTCTCGGTTCTTTTCCATACACATTTATATCTGAAACGTATCCTGTTCTATGTCTGATTCTTCCACCCTTCCCTCAAACTGTGAGTAGACAGATTACAGGATACATGCCAGCCGTGTCCCTCACAAAGAAACTCACTTGCCCCTGTGGGATTTTATTCATCTAAAATGAACATAAAACATCAGGCAGTTACTTCATCCATTACTGTTTTCAGACATATTTTCTTTCATCTATTATATTAACTTTCACTGCCTTATTTCTGTTGGTACAAAATGCTTTGACTGCATAATTTTTTTGTTATTCTAATTATTGTCCTTACATTCACCTTAAGATCCAGAATCTGAAATAAAGAATTTACTGATGTCTTCTGTAATCTGTTTACATCTAAAAGAAGCCATGGTTACCATCTGACATGATAATCTTACCTCCAGTTTGTACAAGTTCAAAAACAAAACTTTATTTTGTAACATCTTATGGGAAAAATTATAGTTAATATAGGGCTGGTGAGTAAGTTTATGTACAGTTTCTTTGTACTTCTGTCCACTCACACTTGTGATTCCATTACAGTGTCATCATCATCACTAACAAGGGCATCTTCAGGGTACCCTAGTGCTCTCACGTGATCTTCACTGACAGGACAAGTTAAGAAGTTCCAGATAGGTATTATCCGGTATCTGCCAATGCATTCTAACACCCATTCATGTCCAATAGGAAGTACTCCATAGCGCTCCCACCATTCTGAAACAGGATTAGAAACTATAGTGTACTCCAAACATATTAACTATATGAAGCATAGTCTGTGAAAAGCTGTGTCATTCGGCTGGCCAAGAAATTCACACATGTTCACAATGGCCTGCCGCTGGACACTTACTTGAGCAAGCTAGATTCACTTCATACCCTTGCATCCTGTTTCTTTGAAATCCACAACAAAAATAGTCTACTCAGAAACAGTGTATTTTTATAGGCTATGTAGATATATATACATCCATATATTAATCATTATAGTGTCCCGAAAACCAAACAACTGCAGCTTTTTTGAGCTTCAGTTTTAAAATATATCATCATTTTACTTCATTGATTAGGCTGGAACAATTCTTCCAGATGTCTAATTAGGCAGGCAGGAGTTCTCTTACCAGAGATAACTGGTCTCCCCTAAAAGTAGCGGTGCTGAGTAGCAGCACCCATAGTGAAGGCATTCCTCTCTTCATGGAACACGAATGTAATCTGCTCTTAATTTCTCTGTGAATGCAGATCTGAATTTGTCTACTGAAATATAAATCTGGGTCCTCTAGCCCAATGGCTTTGCAAACTCACTATTAGCCCCAACATAAAATTCTTCAAACATGTGGTGCAGAAATTTAGTAACACCTACCTTTACACTCTTCTTCTCTCTCTGTATCCATCTGGACAATAATCATACCACATTGTCCAGCTTTGAATGAAAACTCTTCAGGATGACTCACAATTTCTGCTCCACATTCTTTTAAAATCTCCTACAAAACATACTACAAATTAAAATCAATTATCAGTGCAGTGTAGTTTCCAGATTAGGTGGAAGAAGTAATAAAAGAGACACAGGTACTAAAGGAAACACATTCCTCCTTTGCTATCATGTCAATGTGGCACCATCACCATAACTTTTCACTATCGATAATGTAGAGTGTAGCACCATAATGGCCCATCCTATATAAAAAATTCTAACACTTTAGATTCCAAACGCATAATTTTCAACATCTTTTCCCCTCTACATTTTTCCATATTTTGCTAAATAACAGAGTTCTCCTATGTCCCCAGACTTACAGGGTATTCTGTAAAATGAATGAGAACTTGAAGTCATGATGGAAGGCAAGATAATTTAAGATAAAACTCACAAAAATTATTAATGTTGCTAGTATAGTATGCAGTAAACAATGTAAAAAAGTCAATACTGTAAACTTACACACATTCTTGTTTCAGTGTTAACATGAAAGTTTGTTGAACTTTTATAACATGAGTTACTATATACCATTAAATTATAACATATTATTGAAATGTTAACATATTTGGTAATAATTTCTCACCTCTAGTTGTTCTCTGTTGAGATCAGTGAAAGGTTCAATGCAGCAAAACTCAAAATTTTTGTACAGTAGATCAGATGATGTACGGGATCGGTGTGGCCCATTTTCACCAGAAGAATCAAGCATTTCATATTCATCCTGAAATTAGAACAGTTTACTAAAAAAAAATAAAGGTTTACATATTTTTCTGCTCCATTATGTGAGTGAGTTTAGTTGTTTCCCCTATTTTCAATATCACCTCCTCCTATTGTACTAAATAATCCAGATATATTTTGTCTTAATCAATCAAGGGAAAGACACTACAATACAGTGTTGTAATATAATGACTGACCTCAGGTACTAGCTTCCCTGCTTGAAGACAAGCATCTACCCAAGCAATGGATACAATCCATTTCTTCTTGACTACTGCCGAGAGGTATTTCAATGTTTTGTCTGCCATCATGTTATCTGAGGCCTTCACTACAAGGTGTGTTGTATGTGGCTCAAATTTATTTGAGAACTCTGCTCCCAGCAGTTTTGATAGTGTTTTCACTCTGGTAATTAATCCTGTGTGCAAACCACTACATACAAAGCAAAGTTTTGTAGAAGCTTGTGTCTGAACTCTCAGTGTTTGGAGTGAAGACTGGGGCACAACTTCCTTAGGGATATCTCCTGGCGTTAACTCTTTTGCTGGGACAGATGATTTAGATACTACAGCTGATGATGCAACATTCTCTGCCTTCGTCATTGGTGAAGTTGTGGAATTATTTGTTTGAGGAAGTCGAAGAACAAACTGCTTAGATGTTGTTGGAGTTGTGTGAGATTTGATTTCACTGTTAAGAGCAGCAGTTTGATACTTAGGTGTACCAGTTTTTTTACACTGAATATCAGTAGAATTAATAATTGATGGACTTCTCGTAGGTGAAATGTAATTAGAATCTTGATTATGCAACACAGTTTTCTCAGAATTTTTAACAGTTGAAGATGGAGTTGTAAGGTTCAATCGGCATATTTGTTGAAAACAAGCAACCTCTTTGCTTTCTGCTCTGGCATCATCTTTGGGTTTGCCATCCCTGTAACAGTAGTAGTTAATTTACAGAAAATTTGACAAAACTAAAATGGTATACTCCTATGGAATATAGATATTTTATTTGTTGTTTTGCATTCATTATTGGCCTGAGTTCATTTTATAGTAGATGCAGAACTGTTGTTGCAAAGCCACCATAGACAAGGCTGTATTTGAGCCAGGATGGTCTAGGTTGGTACTTTGGTGCATTTTTAATGCCAAGGAACTGCCCCGGCATGCCTTGACAAGACAGTGATATCAAACATTGTATCAGAAGGGCAAAGGAGCTATGAACCCCCTTCCCCCCGAAGTGTATAAGATACAGAGTATGTTCTGTAAATTTAGAAAAATTTGCTTAGAAACAAATAACTTGACATGTCATGAGGTGTTTATAATTAATTTATGATTTAGAACTGTGAAGATACCACTAATAACCAAAAGGGTCTCATATCATGATTCATGAAAATTTTTATCTGGAAGAGAGTACCTGTATTAAAAGTGAAACTATCTAGTGTTTTAGGATCCTGTTATAAAAAGGTGTTCCTTATTTTTCCAAATCTAAACATATAATAATTAAATTAGAATTCTCAACAGACTGTCTTATGATGTGTTTTGCATATCAAATTGTAATAATAAGAATTTGTACTAATTAGACTAACCATGTCTTGTTTGATGTAACTTCTTTTCTTGGTGTTGGTGCCACAAAGTCATCCTCTGACTCATTTTCACTGTCCCCACATACAGTTTCAGGACAAATATTATCAACTGATCTATTCTCTATCACTTTCTGAAATTCTGCTTTGCATTCCTTGATTTCAGACTCCAGATTGTGAATATCACCCTGAAAAATTAATTCATATTGATAAAAATATCTCTAAGCATACACATTCCATTGATTTTATAAAATCCATATTTTATTTATAAAAATGTAAAAATAACTGAATTGTCATTTATGCATTACAAGCATTATATTCTTCCACAAAAATTAGGATTGCATAATGGACATGAATTTAGTGTATTTTTTGTCATGTAGAGGTTACAGCTTCCTGTCTTAAGTCATATTCAGTGATTTGCAGTTGGAATGCCAGAGAATTTGAAAAACATATTCCAAAATTCTGCACGTTTTAATGCATAAATCTTACATTAAGCTTCATATGTCACATTTTATATTTCAGGTTTTACTATTACCACTATACATTATTCAAAATGGCATTCACTGCTAATTGCCACTGGCTTCAACTCATGAACCAGTCTCCTACATTGCATCAGTGATGTTGACCTAATAACCTTCTGCTTCAAGTCACAGATCCAGTCACAAAAGAGCTCACTTTTTTCTCACCCAAAATCAAGTCACTACCAATAGCCATAGAGTCTAAAGTCAGTGAAGCTGAATTCTTTGAGAATACTAGCAGTACTAACCTGGATTTTACTCCTTTGCTGCGTACAAAGGCTCTCACTGTCATTGCCTACTGTTGTATTGCCTAAGAAACTCTCCTTAACAGGCTTCTTCCCAGGATCTACTTCTGAATGGCACATCACCAGTTCACATGTCATCTTGGTACCCAGTTCTTCAGAGTCAGCAACAGCTGGTGACGGTGTAAAAAGTGTAGGTGACACTTTCTGCCTTTCCACATCACTATCAGTGCCCTCTTTCATTTTGCGCTTCCTTGTTTCTGCTAGATCAGCGTCAATATTTGCCATCACTCTTGCCATTAGTTCTTCTGAATTAGGTATACTTTCTCCCAGCCACTTCTCTTCAATATTGGTTCTGTCATCAATATCAGGGGTAAGGTCAACATTAGCTTCTTCAGGTGGTGTCAGTAAGTCTATAACTTCCATGGAGGTATCAGCATTTTCATCATTTGTAGCTTCATGGTTGGGCAGCACCTCATTATTCTTTCCCTCCTCTGAGGCTCTCTTAAGAGATGCATGACGTGGTTTCTTTATTTTTTGTGTTTCTGAATCTGACGCATTTGATTCACTACCAGTAGACACAGAAGCTGAAGAGTCAGTCGGCATTCGGATCCTCTTATATGATTTATTGGGTAATTTCTGAATGTCTCTTTCCCTATCTTCTTTACTTACATCCAAAAATGGATCTGATAATTTTGGATTAAATTTTGGGGAAAACTTAAGTTGTCTGTTTACTCTGCTTGTTCTCTTGCTGCCCATCTCTACAGACGTATCACAATCGTTCTGTTTACACTTCCTTGGTTTAGAATTTAAGTCGCCTATAGCCTGTTCTGCAAAACTATCTTGCCCTGATTCAATTATTTTATTTTGTTTGTGTGTTTCTGCATTCCTTTCATCATTACTTGCATTATCATATTGCATGGCAGATATTACTTTCTCACTGGCATGAGTATCACAATGATCCTTGGTAATGTCAACAGTGTTTATATCATCTAATTTCTGTACAATGGATATGCTATGACTAGAGTGTACTGCTGAGTTTGGAGATAATTCTGGTGACTTGCTAAGGGACTGTCCTTCATTATCTGATGTCCTCTGCTGAATCTTAATAGTTGTTGCTGTGCTGAATTGAGAAGTAGGTATTTCATAATCAGTACAAACACCAACTGGACTACTGTATCCACAGTGGTTATTGAACACTATAGTTTTATTCATACCAGTATCATTCTCTGTTGAGTGATGTTCTATTTCACTGTGCACAACCTTTTTGTCTACTTGAAGCGGTTCACTAATTTTACATATAGGGCTAATTAATGAATTTTCAGTTTTACTGTTTGTGTTTGAATTTACTAGGGTCTGCCATTGTAGTGACTGATGTAGTAAGGGAATAGCATGTGAAAAGGTATAAATGTTGTCACAACTATCAGGAACAAAATTTTCATTTCCTTGCGTACAATTAATGGTGTCTGTAGGAGTAGTGAAATGGGAAAATTGTGGATTTCCTTCAGGAGTGGTCTGGACTTTTGCATCAGTTATGTTTGACATGTGACAAGCATAAAGCAACCTGGGACTAGTCTGTATTCCTACTTCACAGTTCATCCCTAATGATACACGAAACTTCAACCCTAAGTTATCAGGTGAACTACATCCCTGAAATGTTTCAGAAGACATAGTCATTCTTCTTGGTGCTAACGAACCAAGAAGCACAAACTTTGTTGATTTTCTTAAAGATTTCAGTCTTCCACATTTTATGAATGGAATGTGAATTTTATTGAGATGTGCGATCGCAAGTCCAACCGAATTATTATAACTTGAATGAATTTCTGTCTGATGAGAGGTCTCTGTGGTTATTTCCATAGGCTCTGTGCTTGTTATTGGTTGAACATCTGCTAATAGTTCCTTGCTTGAACATGGTAAAGAATTCTTAGCTTCTTCTGTTGAATTAATTACATCTGTTGGTGCTGCCACTTTTTCTTGATCACATTCCTTTGATAATATAAGATTCTGTGGGGCTTGACTGCTACTTACTGGTAGTGAAGGCACTGCTGAGTTGCACTCTCCCTTCCCTTGAAGAATAAATGACTGTTCTGAACTGATGCTGCCATTCTGAACTGCTTCAACAGATATTAGCCTGTCTGATGACCTACTGTCTCCAGACTCTGACATGAGCTCAACAGGCCTCTTGTTCTGAATGTGATCTTCTCTGGTTAGTGTGTTAACTTGGTTGATCACAGGATTTCTTTCAATGTTTTCTATGGCTTCTTCGCAAGCTACAGAGCTGTTAGACTCTTGGACCATTAATACATTCTCCTTGGCCATGTCAGTCACTGAATTCTTGATAATATCATTATTTTTGTTGTGGCAGTCTTGAGCACCTGGCTCATTACTGCCTGATTTTGTAATGTGAGACATGCACTGCTCATTACCTTCATTATGTTGATCTAACTGATCCGTGTGTTCTAAAGATGACACAATCACACTGATCAGTTCCTTTTTCTGGCAAGACTTGGGACTATCCAGTGCACAAGTAGGTTCACTGAAAGCATCAGAACCAAGACTTGTACACTTCTTTAAAGTCACATCTTTCTCAGTTTGATGCATCTTTGTTTCTGTGGAACCTTCTATGTTTCCGGTAGAACTGGGTCCCATTTGAGATTCTAGATTCATCACTATTCTTGACAATATCTTAACTCTGTTCAGTGCTTCAGGACTAGGACTATTAAATGCTACCACAGGAATTCCAATAACACTATCTGAATCATCAATTGTTGGAACAGGTGACATTACTTCATTTGTAATATCTGGTTGCTTTGGCATTTCACTTATTGATATTACATGCTTTTTAGGTATACACACTTCACCTCCACTCACATTCAGTGCTCTAAGCACTGGCTTTTTAAACTTCTCAAAATCCTTTTTTGATTGTGAAATACGAGACCAGCCCGGTGATCGTGAAATAACAGTCGTGTTCATGACTTGATCTAAATTTATTCTGTCCTCATTACCAGATTTCACTGTTGATGAACAAATTATGTTTTCCTTACCAGAGTGTGCCTTATCTGTTGATGAACAAGTAACAAAATCATCCTCTGATTTGTTTGTGTCTTTACAAACAGCAAGGCATTCCTTCATATCATCAATACCAAAATGTATTTTTGTAGAAATATTTAATTTCTTGGTTGGACTAAGAGGGGTCTTCTTTACGAGATCCTCACGAACCTCCAACTCTGCATTCCTTCTAGAGCAAATTTCACTAGATTTTAATTTGTTTTTTTGCTTAAAATTACTTTTGGTACAACTTTTCTTAGTATGAATATTACCGTAAGTGCTACTCCTAGTGCTTCTAACACTTGCTTGTATAGACTGCAGATTAACTCGGTTGGCCGCACCCCATTCATCATCACTACCAGAAGAAAAGTCAACATCACTCATAGATTCTGTGGTGCTACCATCATTCTTTTGGTTTATCACTGGAACTTGTAATGATGTTCTGAATATATACACATCTTCAATACTGTCATCATCTTGAGAATTTACCTTGCTAGTAAATGTTTTTACCATTTTCTCTGGTTCAAATTTGCGAGTATTAGCCACAAGGTTATCAAATGTATTATTAATTTCGACAGGACATATGAAGGAAACATCAGATACAGGACTCTTACAAGATGATTTATTATTTTCAGCAGGATCTTTTTTATTATACTTCTCAAAAGATGGGCTGCTTGGTTTAAAAATTTTACTTACTTTCTTTTTAATTGCCATTTTACCTTTCTCTTTCAGTTTCTTCTTAGACACTGCTCTCATTTCCTGACTGCTAATAAATATGTAGGGATCACCTTCAGCATTTTGTGCCTCACTGACTTTTTTGCTGAGTTTTGTTTTATTTTCTTTGCCATCTCTGGAAGTAAATACTCTTCTTGCATTAGAAGTGTGCTGTACAGTATCATATGTACATAATCCATCTGAAGAGCTCTGAAGTGTTCCAATATCTGCTTTTGGTGGGGCTACATAGAACCGTTGTTGAGAAACAGACACTAGATCTGTCTCATCATCCATACCTTTGTGAATATCAGCAGGTGCTGTAACAGTTTCTGATTTCTGCTGTTGTAATTCAGGAGACTGTACTGGCTTCTCACCAAACTCATCATCGTTCCTCTGCAACCACTCCTGAACCTTCTCCATGGGTGCAACCTTCACTTTGTCAACTTTACTCTTCACTGCAAGCATTGTTTTACTTCCTGATGTGAAACTTGGAAAAAATGGTTCTTCCTGACTGATAGAAAGAAGGTCTACATCACTGTCACGTTTTCCTGGGTAAGACTTTTTATACCTTTTCAACCAGCGTTCTTTAGAAGTAGTTACTTTTGGATGGGAACGCTTCTGAGGTGAAGCCTCATGTTGTATACTAGCAGTTTCCTGCTTGTTATGCTGAAACTTTGGAGAAGCAAGGACTGCTTCCTGAGTTGAATATGGTAACTTCTTATGTGATGTAACTAAAATAAGAAAGGTCATTTAACTTCCCCAACATGTTTTAAAAATAATACAAGGCCAGTAGAAGAGACATGAATACTCCAGTGGATAAAACACAACAATGAAAATAAAAGCCAATACTTGAATGAAACAGGACACAGTTACTAACTGTAGTAATAGTAGTAGCAGATGTGGTAGCTTTCATCTCTGATACAGCATGGTCTATATAGATGGAATACAGAGACATCGGTAAAACTATGTCTGACATACAAAATAGCTACAAGTTCAAAAGTTATGGCTAATTGCATCTCATGTAATTCTTTCAGTACTCAAAGTTGTTACAAAACAGAGGTTATACATTATCTTCATACAAAGGTTCATAAAATTTCATCAAGTGGTTCAAAACTTTTTACGGAGATGAACACATGGACATAATTTCATATGCCTGTTTTTCCTTACAAAACAAGGAAATAGGATAAAAACAAGTTCATACTTACTATCAAATCCTGTGTCCTTTCCAATGCTGTCAATCAAGTTTTGCACATTTTCCACCAGCTTTCCAATCTTCTCATCATGTGTAATGCTTCTTCTGTTAATTGACTTGTTGCACAAAGGACAATGGGCAGTCTGATTCTTCTTCATAACTCTCATTATGCATTCCCAGCAAAAAGAATGGGAGCATCGTGTATATACTGGATTTTTCAGCAGTTCTAGACTGATAATGGTATCAAATGTATCAATATTCATTCAGCCATCAAAATTATAGCTCTTGTGTTAAGGGACTCATATTTTCATACTGTAGTTTTGGATTATGTGTGTGCTTGCACATGTGAAGATACTACTATAGTCTTACAAAAATCAGAACTGATAAATGGCATTTTTGTTTGATTGCTGAAACAAGTTAATATTTTTGCACTTCTCCCTATATTAATGGTTTAATAACAATAAATCTGTACCAAACACTGGAACCAAATTCTAGCCCAGGCTGAAGATGTTATGAGATACTAGCATAGAAATTGTATGTAGTGGCCAGGTTTGTAGTAGTTGCTGCATAATAGCACTCTTATATGTACAACTGGACAAGGAGACCTAGTAACCATTCATCTATTCTGATTTGACAGGGTGGGACATTTTATAATTGGTTCATGTAGGATCACAGAATAAATGTTCAAATATCAGTGAAAGGGGCAATGCTTGAGAACACCTGTAGCAAAGATGGGAAGGTGTGTATTCCATGTCATAAGTAGACCTAATACTGGGAACTGTCATGACAGTGGTCAAACATGAATTGACATTGTCATCAAGAATATTGCAAAAGTGCAGTAGCAATTTATGATCTTTACGACACACAAAATAAAGGATCATATTAAAATATAATTGTGTCAAAAGAAAAACAGCACAATTGGAATTGAAAAATTTTGTTTTGCTGCCATCCAAATGCAACATTCCCTAACCTGATCAGAATAAAGGGAAACAAGATATAACATTTTGCCAAATAAATTATGTTAATATCGTACACATGAATGTCATGTGCGCACTTTCACGTTGAATTAACAACTTCTGCGACTCTTGAATATTGCAGTCAAACAAGCTTTTCGTGTTACAAACCATATAGCACACTGAAGACTCTTCTGAAGTATCTCTACTCCATCTGAGAGGTTGTCGATCACTATTTCGATATCTTCCATATCTAAACTTAATTTCTTAGCAAACAAAATTCTTACAAATTTCCCACCAAACCCACAGAATAAACTATTATTTGGCGCGATTAATGTGGTTAGAAAACAAACGAATGTTTCAAGCCGCTACTTCCGTAATCCGCAATGCACAGGTTATAGTTTCTGTGAGTATATCTGAGCATTCAGTAATATCTTTGAGATGTATCAAATACTGTATAGATGGCATGCCTGTGTATATTTGCAGGACTAAAATTCGTTCAAATTATATCAGAATGTACCCCGGAATTAGTAGTATTATTATACACACGTTTCAGGACAGTGAAAGCATTTGTTGCCAAACGCCGTCTTCAAAAGTATTACTCTTTTAATAAATTTGCATACCAATTCAGACTCACAAATAAATTGCTGTATCAAGTATGTTTCGAAAGCAAATTTCCCTGTTAACAATTTCATTTTCAACACAGCTTCATAAAGTGGTTCACATTACCAAGTGATACAGTGTTCAGATCATCAGTTATGGATAGCGTTTGGAACACTAGTTAAATTTATCTAACAGGTAAACTGTGTTTATTAAATTTAAAATATTATTTTTTATCTGAGGCATCTCAGCTGAGTGAGTAAGTTATAGAATGTCCAAAAAAAATTCTGAGTCCACTTGGGCACTCCACAAAATGTTCAAAACAGTGCCCTTAATTGACAGTGCTAAAAGATGTATTTTTATGAATTCTTTCATCATGGGGGAAAATACTTTCAGACTCTGTGTGCAAATAACTATGCTGTGAAGGATACATAATTAAATTTACTATTGGTGTTTGCTGTCTTTATCAAAGAAAAATTTCCTCACCAGTAAACTCCATTAAGGACACTTTTTCAAGAAGCTGGTAGTCATATTCCTTACCTTTTACATAACCTGCCATTGGACCCTGCCCCTCTAGTTTCAGATTAATGTTATCTTTCCATCTATATTGGGTCTCCTAAGTGACATTTTCCTTGTTTTTTTTAATTAAAATTGTGTGCGTCTTACCTCTTCCATTGATGCTACACATGCTGTCCATCACATTTTCCCGAATTTTATCGCCATAATTATATTTGTTGAAGAATACCAACTATGAAGTTCTTCATTATGGAATCTTATACCATCCTGTTACTTCCTCTCTGTTGGGTCCAGATATTAATTTCAGCATTTACTCTGAAACACCTATAATTTATGTAGGTTTGTCTCTTTGGGTCACAAACAAATATTCTTCCATTAGAGCTCTTACAATTTGTGACAATTCCTAACTCATATGAAGGCTGGTATGAATCTCAGCCAAGGCATTCATACATCTGTAACAACTATTCAATACTTCCTCATACATGAGAAAAAATTTAGAATTCTGGAAGGCACAAAGCTATTACCCACCCCAGATTACAACATAAAGAGTCCAATTCACACTGCAAATACAGTTTGTCTTCTTCCTTTACCACAACTGAACTTTAAGGCTTGTTTTCTTTAACACTAACCAAACTTTTACAAAGCGTCTGATCATAAAACACATCCAGAAGAACATCATCATTACATATCCATAATCGTATGTTATATGTAGTACAGATTATTAGTAGTTAAAGTAACATAGCAAAAACCTCTTAAATTGTGATAAATGCACGAATAATGGAATGAGATTGCAAGGGGAGACTTCATATTTAATGTATAATACAGTAATTACATACACAGTTGCCAGTGTAGAGTTACATAAACTTTACATCAGAGAGATTCATACTTTTGTTGGAACATGTTATATCAACTGTGTCCAGCAAACAACATATTACCTTGTCTTCAAAAACATCAACGTATTAATACTCTTAGGTTTTGGCACATATAAAAATATACAAAAACACTTTGATGCATATGAGACCTGATTATTTCTACATAATACTCTTTAGTCTTATGTTCTCTCTTTACCAGAAGACATAAAAGTGTGTTTATTCATGTTTTGTAAAACGTGAAGTGTGCAGATCGTAGATGACAACAGTTCTAAAGCAGTGCATATATTTTTCTCTGGGGCTAATGGAAAGCATTTAATAATCCTGTGCTGGATTCAAACTAGCAATTTATGGAACTAAATATATATATTAGCATTTAGAATGAGTTGGATGAAGTTATAAAATTGTGTAAATATATATTAAAGGTAGTCCCTTCTTAAAATGGCCCTGTGTTCTTGTCCTAATCTGAATGTGAGATAATATGGAATATAATATGTGGAATATATCAGGGCCCTAAAGCATTTCTTGTTTTGTGAGCAATGTTTAATATTCATAGATCCCACGTTAAAATATTAGAGTGGATTGATCAGACTGGCCAATATTTAAACATGAAATATTGTAAAGTAGGATTTGAGGTTTTCACAGCAGTGAGTATGAAGATGGCCGTCTTCTGGGTTGTAGCACCATTTAGTCTACAGTGTACAACCCAGAAGACACTCATCTATGAAATATTCCCATAGTGAACTATATACTTCACCATAAAATCAACAAAGCCATCAGATTTACTCCAGTACTATCCAAGGGATAAATACAATTCCAGTTTGTCCCTATATCCGCATGATAATAATCGCTGTGTCAATGGGTGACTGTATGGGGGAGTGGAGGTAAAGCTCCATGCAGTATTGCACCTCTGCAGAAAGATCATATTAATGCTCGATCAGCTTTAACTTGTGGAAGAGACCACTGTGTAAGAGGTTTGGTGGGCCTCATTGCCGGCAGAGATCTCGGCCCCTCAGGGAACAAAACCTCAATTATCTGGCCTATTTCAATCAAATTTCACCCTGAAATTATATTTATGTATGTACGTGTGTGTGCGTATAAACAATGAACTGCCCATCTCATCATTTCTCCCAAAAAGTGTTTCACAGAAGAAAATGGCGAGAACAAAAAAATACTCCTCAATTTTTCAGTTTCAAGGATAGGGTACAGGGGTGTCCAAAGAAACTTAGTGATGCATTCCTCCCAAATGGCATGCTGAAAAAAATGTTGCATTCAGAAATGTTCTTCTTGGAGTAAAAACTCTGCGAAAATTACTGGCTTCTTGTATTCAATTTATTGTTTTTTGGAAACTAGTAACATGGGTGTCCAAAAACATACGTAACGTCGCGTTTTCCCTGAAAGGCAAATCAGGAGGAGGGAAAACGTAGATACAAAAAACAGTTTTCTTGTTAGACAGCTCCAGAAAAATTATAGAATAGCATCGTATGAACAATGTATACAGGTAAACAAATATTTCTCTTCCACATACTGCCCCGGAAAAATAACAGGTTTTTCTTCATTTTTAATTTTCTAAATACAAAAGATTTTCTTTTTGAAGAGACAACGCTGGGAAATTATTGATTTTTATTGTTTAGAAAATTACACACTGGGATATCCAAAATACGTATAAACCCGGGAAAGTTGCTGATTTTTCCAGTTTAGAAAATTAGATGGAGGAGTGTTCAAACATGGTGTTTCGTATGAAACAAAAAATAAAGTTTGTCACGTTATGACGAATTCCATTACAGACAACTGAAGAATGCGTAACAATGTATTGTGGAAAAAAACATAAATTATTACGGCGGCAACCGGTCATAAAACTACTTCTCAGAGATATAATGTTGAACGGAAAATGCACTAACAGTGATTCAGCGCAATTTGTACCCGATATTGCGAAGTAAATACACGCATAAAAGACTTTTAGCAGTACTGGTAATACAGGAAATTTTCGCAACGTAATAAACCAGTTACATTACGTCCAGGAAATGTGGGAGTTAACCTTGAAAACAAACTTATACAACAGCACAATTTTGCCGTACAACAACTGCAAAATAAATTACAATCTACATTTCAACTGCTGCATGGGCAGGGATATTCTTCCCATGTCATCCAACACTTGTTTTGTACTTGATATGCACGTATCACCACCACTAAGGTATGACAAACCATCCAGCACGATATCACTGTCTTTCGTTGGGGCACTTGAGTGGACTCAAAGAGTTAAAGGTAAGAAGTTAATGCCAGCAGTCCAAACAGTGTGGCTTATCAATTTATGCTGAAATGGCATGAAATTTTGATATAATTACAATACTATTTCATTGGCAGCTTTTCAACCTTTATATCGCTGACATTTCATTTTGCTGTTCTTTTGTGTGTCCGTGCAGTTCCTCAGGGAATCTTGCTTTCAGCTAACAACTGTGAAAAGTCCTAATGCTTGTCTGGCGTAAGATATGGGTTTATTATAGTTGTGTAGTGCCACGATTTCATAAACAATCAGTCTTTTATCAGATTTCAGCTCATGTGCTATAAACAGGCAGCATATTAGAGATGGATCTTGCAAGAAATGGTTTGATTTTAAAGAGCTCGGGGATTATTAATTGGTGGTAACAGTAATCGGAACGAATCGATCTGTGCACAGATTATGAGGCCCATATCTCTATCTATCCGTATAGGTGAATCTTTGATAACAACATTGTAATGCTTAGCGTCACTTCGGGCTTTAATATTCCATGGAAATTAGATTTGCATGGGAGCAGATTACTTGCATTGTAAATTGCCCTCATACTTTGATTGTAGGGAAGATTTGCCCAAATATGACTTAATTTGGATTAAACATTCAATTGTGGTAGTATTTACCAAAAGACATCAATTTTTATTTTGAAACTTCATTTAGAGGTTCATATATCTTTTTTAGATCCATCAATTAATTTTGTATGTGTAAGAATAATATGATGTTTGGATGCTTGTAATATGTAATATCATCTGAAGCTTGATGTTTGTCATATGTAGTAATACCTCCATATTAAAAGCAAACTTACAACAATTTTAATCCAGCATTACTTGAACAGTGAAGGCATACAAGTATCTTTAACTGTTTGTTTGATATACAAACATTTTCAAAATAATTTTAAAAAATCAAAATCCTCAATATATTAAACATGGTTAATTGATTTGCATTTCTGCTACAAATTATGGCCCAAATTCAGAGTTTTGGTGTTTTCCTCAGGCCCTCCAAGAACATTCCATGATAGTACTTTTAAAATAACACTTCCAAATCATCATACCATTTGATGCTTCATAACACAGGCAGTTAATAAAATGTTCTTAAATTCAGTACTGTTACAGACCTATGACAGAATCAACTTTTTTTAAAATCCAAAGTAAAAGTACTAACATCTAAGTTTAAATTTATCTTATGAAGTTAGTGATTCACTTGTCTACAATTATTTCAATGAATTTATACACATTTTTAATGATTGCAACAACTGCAGTATTTTCAAGAGAAGTGAAAACCATGGTATGTATTTAGATGGGACTTCCCTCCCTTTCCTCCACACCCATAAATCCTTTCGAAATTTGTCTGGCATGATAGCAAATTAGAAATTTAAAGTACAGATTTCTTACAAGAGTAATTCAATTTACAGACCTATAATATTTAGCATATTGATGTTCTTACAGGTAATATCTCTTCATATTAAATAATGCAGCAGGGGAAAAATTTTAGTATAATATGACTGTGCAAATGACAAACAAGGGATTGTATTTATGATTGTAAGTCGGCAACAAGCCAATTGCTACATGGTGCCAGCACCCATAAGTAGGTTCAACATCTGTACCTAGGTTACTGAACTGTGAATCAAATCTTAAATTTGAGTAAAAAGGACGTATGAACTATATTACTTCCTGATCATATTCGTTTTAAAATTGAACAGACTTTTAAAGATTAAGACACAAAAGAATAGACAACCAATAGAAAGGTGAACTACTGGTCTTTTTGGATATAAACAACTGAAACTCTCCCTTTGCATACTTCACACCATGTGCACGAAATGAACACACAGGGTTACTTGGGAGTGTGTGTGTGTGCACATGTGCATGCGCATGTTTCATTCCAAGTACACACGCAAAAACTTTGTATTCTGGTACAAATTATGCCTTTCCAGTCTTGCTGTTTGAAGGCAGTGTGAATGTCAGAACAGTCATCAGAAAATGCAGTGTGCTACCAATTTCCAAATAAAAGTGTCTGTTGATCAGTAATCTGCATCTTGTTACTATATAACCCCCTTAACTGAAGCAGTTTCATTAAATATGTTAAGAATTAATTCACTCCATCTTATTTTCTTTCCACAAGTCCATTTTTAGAGAGAACATCCAATTACTTTGCTTTCATAAATTAACACGACAACAAGAAACTTTCACAAGCATGCACTATCTTATAAAACTGAGAGCATTTGAAACTTCACCCGAGGGGGGAGGACACATTACAACAGTCTTTGTATGTTTATATTGGTATCTGGCTAGTTTAGCAAATGGAAGAGACTATCTGGAATCAACACTTTTTATGATAACTAAACAACCACTACATTCTGTGAAGTCAGGCAGAAATGTTATTTCAAGGGTGGAACACATTCATTGCCATCTTCCTGTGGGAGGGAAATGTACCCATTTACCATGCCATTAGGAGGTCTAGGTTTGCTTTTATTACCATCATCACCTTTGGGACTGTCTTTACTTGATGGAATGGCTCTATTTCCAGATGAAACCGTAGCCACCGGGCACTTAGAACCTTGAGCTTGTAATCTTGTATCACCCTCCACACTATTGTTTTCTGAAGGTGCACAGTCCTGTGTTCTGACTGCAGACACAGACGAATGTAAATCACATTCTTCAGAATGTGTTTTTGGGAGGATATTTTCATCAGGTACATAGCCATCCCCAAGTCCAGCAAATAATATTTTACTACAAGAATCACTTGTTACTTGAGATGGAATTGTAGGATCAATATTCTCTGGCTGACTGTACTCATTGTCTAGAAGCCCATACCCAGTCTGAGGAATCAACTGTGAAGCCTTCCTAATCACAGAAGATCCTGTCTGAGAGGTTCTTTTCAGTGGAGCAGTTTCAAAACTGTTGTGCTGCAGGGTGAAGTCTGAACCTGGGCCATAAAGAACATGTTCAGTTTCTGGAAAGCCAGGTAAATGTTCTGGTAACACGTAGCTATCACTTATTTCATGCCGATTAGGAGGAACTGTTACTGAAGATGGATGTTTCATGCCAAGCTGGAGGTTACTGGGATCTCTGACTGACTGACCTTGATGGTTACCAGGAAACACATAACTTTCATCAGCAGCTCTCTGGTGTTGTACTACATTTTCTTCCGAAGGAATAGTTTCTTCTTCTAGCAGCTGGTAGAAGGAAACTGGAGGGGAACTTACGAATGTCTGGTCAAATTGTAACTCACATGACAAGTCAAGATCCTGCTGCTGTGCCATGTTCGTTTTTATGACCTGTCCTTCTGTGCTATGGTAGAAAGAGACATGCTGGAATTTTTGACCAAGGTCACTCACTGTCTCCAGATCTGAAACTATTTGCAAGAATTTTGGACGATGGGTAGGTCTCCTCTGCCAACATGCTACCATGAATTGGTGAAGTACATCTGGACAGCAGAGTGGACGGTCTAGAATACCTCCACCAAGAACAAACTGAAGTACCTGCTCATTAGCTAAGCCTTGATATGGCTGCTCTGCCAATGTAGCCATCTCCCAGAGAACAACACCAAAACTCCACACATCGGACTGGCTAGTAAATACTCCATCTGCTAAACTCTCAGGAGACATCCATCGTATTGGTAGTAGTCCTTTGCTTCCATTTCGATAGTAATCAGTCTCATAAATATCCCTTGTCATACCGAAGTCCCCTATCTTTATGGTTAGATCTTCGGCAACCATACAGTTCCTTGCTGCTAAATCCCGATGAACAAATTTGTGCGCTTCGAGGTAAGCCATACCATCGGCTATCTGAGCAGCCATAAGCAACATGCGGCAAAGATCTGGAGGTGGTGGTGGTGGTTGTCTGGATGCTCTAAGATATGTTTTGAGGTCCCCTTGAGCCATCAGCTCCATGACAACAAGGGCAGGTTGTTCTCTTGAGACAACACCCAGAAGATTCACAACATGATGTGCACCTGCAAATGATTTCATCATAGTAGCCTCATTAAGGAATTCCATCTTTTCTCTGACAGATGCATTTTCACTGATCATTTTAACTGCGCAACGGATATCCCCAGGGCTAAGAAGTCCTTCATACACCATACCAAATGAGCCCTGTCCCAACTCTCTCACAAGTTTGAGTTCTTCACGTGCAACTTCCCAGTCATCTTCCACATAAATCACATCACCTGCACTAATATAGTCAGGGTTAACTGATGCAATGATCATCAAACTCCTTTCTTTTGCTCTCTTTTTCCACCACAACATAGCCAAAACTATAAAACATATCAGTACAAGCAAACAACCAACAAAAACCCCAATCATTGACCCCCATGAAGACACAGCAGGAAGTTCCTCCACAGTAAAGTGAAACAGTTTTGTGAATGGTCCTTCTCCAGCCAGAGACATGGCTCTGACACGGAAGCTATAGTTTCCAGGAGGCAAGTTATTCAAAACATAACCTCTTCCATATTTCAAGTATTCCTGCCTTGTTAAACACTTAACAATTGGGTTCAAAGTTCCACTGTCTGTACGATGATGCTCTGTGCGATATGCTACTATGATTCCATTAGGTGCTTTTGGTTCTTTCCAAGTCAGTCTCACAGTCCCAGATGTTCCATTGGAAACTTGTGCGGCCAAGTGATCCGAATCTATTGTGTCAGCAATGGCAAGATGCTTTGTTCGGACAGTCACAAGCCCAGCTGGACTACACCATTCATATTCTGCGAGTGTGATGTCATTTGTATTGTACTTCTGCAGATCTGCATAATGCGGCTCGTGACAAGCAGCGACTTTGATTGTGTATTGTGCGAAATGGTGCATGTGATTTAAGACTATCTGTGTTGTATTAGCATTTATTCGTTTGAGAAATTTTTCATAAACGCCATAGCTGTTTATTAGTGTATGATTATTGAATGTTGCTAATACCTTCTGTTGAGATGACCCTGAAGAATTAAAATTTGGAAACCTGGAGGCCAAGGTCAGTTTATCTTGCTCATCTTTCAACTCAGGTATTCCACTGTGAATAAATGAATAGAAATAGTTTATACAAGGATCAATCTCAACACCATACACATCAAAGATTTTGTTTTTCTTTGTTGCCTTGGGTACACACAACATATTATAATCATCTTCATCTTCGATCAAGACAATCGGTTCAGACTTTCCTTTTTCACAGCAATTTTGTGAGCTGACCGTATCGCTGGTACTTGAAGGTACGATAAGTACATCGTGATCTGACGTGTGGTCAAGGGGATGATGACAGTAATTCCGTTGTTCTAGGAAGAGCCAGTCGTCGCGCTCCCATATGCCTGACACGAGGTAGTGGGTTAGGATACCATTTGGATGTTCAGGAGGTTGCCAATGTAAAATTATGTTGGAGGTAGAATTGGAAAAGGCGTGAATTTCTTTTGGAACAGAAGGCCTGTCTGGAAATGTCCTGAAATATTTTATTGTACTCTGTCCTCCTACATTGCTCTTTGTGTATGTCTTCACATAGAAAGCGTACTGTGTAAATGGTTCAAGATGCGGGAGAAACTGCACCAAGTTACCATACTGAGATGTGTCCACAGTATTCTTTTCATCTGTGTCGTATGGGACATCCACGACATGCCATCCACAGTCTCCACAAGCATCCAAGCCATCATGTTCTGTTAAATTCTGTTCTGGAGCTTCTATATAATATACCATATAACCCAGGACAGAGCGTGGATCAGGAAGTACACATCGTTCCCATTCAATCAAAACACTTGTAGACGATGTCACAGTTGAGTTCACATTAAGATTAACTACGTTACAAGCCACTTTATCACCATTTGACTCTCGAGCAACATCAAAATTTGTATAGTTTGGAGCTCCAGATATATTTTGTAATTTATCTATCTCGGACATGCAGAGTTTTGGGTTGTAATGAAACCTCAAGTGTCCTTTCACAATCTTTAGTTGTAAACCTTGAGGTCTTGAGGACCAGTCCCACAACTCCTGCAGGTTTTGGTTCTCAAGGACTACCAAGGAGTACCAGTTGTCTTCAAGTTTGTTACCGTGAATAATACGGAGATTCTTGAGGAAATTCAATGATGTGAGTGGGAATGAGCGTGACACTTTGAGATACCCCTGGATTTCTTCAATAGCAGCAAGGTTCTCTTCCAGTTCTCTAACAATATGATTTCCATAACCACGGATAAAGATCTCTAGAGAGCCCAGAATCGTGGTACAGCCACGAAGCTTCTGAGCATCTTCTATGCTGCTTACAAATCCTCCGACACATTCGTGGCTGCATCGCCCTTGGCAAGGCTGGCATCCTACTGTAATCGTGCCATTACTCTGTTCCTCATATCCTGGAGGGCACTTATCAACACATGACCCATTAAAAGGCCAGCAGCGCCTTCCATATTCCGGTGTCCAGGCATCCATATACGAATGATTCAACAGTCGGCACTCATCTTCTGTCACACAACGCCGACCCAGATATGAAACCCTGAAACAGAACAGTACATATCTAAATTCAACAATTAGGATTTTACTGCCGTAAATTTAAAAATGTATTCTATAATGTCTACGAAGGTAAATCAAACATTAAGGGAATTTTTTTTTAAAAGTTCTGACATGATTATAGAGTATTTGGGTTCCTCTTTTTTGTCTGCATAACAATCCTGATTATGATTGCATCTGATCCAACAACCCACAGGTTTCTTGATTCCACGAGAATTTGTTTATTCAGTTTGGATTTAAACCATTCTTGCACTGCATCTTTCACATGCACATGCTCATTTTAAATGCATTTTCATCAGTGCTGATTCATCATTTGTTCTGGATGTGCTGATCAATCTGCTCTTTAACCTTAACATGTTACAGTCAATGCCTATCTAAAAGGTGCATCATCATCATCATCGATATTTCTCTGCCTCCTTCTGAGTCTTTCCACCTATTTGTAATGTATGCATATTTGAGAATGACAAATCAAAATTGCATCCACAAATACAGCAAGAGCTGACTAAACGTGGTGGATGCTTGATGCCATGCACTTCAGAATATTTTGTCTGCTGTCAAAATATACAAAAATTATACTTTACCTGAAGATTCCTGTCTTCTGGGTTGTTGCGCTGTGTAGTCTGGTCGATGTTGGCAATGAATCGCCCTTATGACGGAGGCAGTATGACCTCTGAAATGCTGGCTAACATCAACCAGACTACACAGCGCAACAACCCAGAAGACAGAAATCTTCAGACTCACCGCTGTGAAAACCTCAAATCTTATACTTTACCTGTTGTTTTGTATGGGTATGAAACTTGGTTCCTCACATTACAGGAAGAACACAGATTTAGGGTCTAGAATATTTTGGCCCAAAGAGGGATGAAGTGACCGTAGTGTGGAGAAAACTACGTAATGAGGTCCTCCATAATTTGTACTTTTCACCAGATATTGTTAGGATGATAAAATCAAGGAAGGTGAGACAGGTGGGTCATGTATCATGTATACGGAAGTTGAGAAATGCATACACAATTTTGGCTGGAAATCCCAAAGGAAGGAGGTAACTTGGAAGACGTAGGTATAGATGAGAGGATATTAGAATTGATATTATGGAACTAGAGTTAAGGTGTAGGTTGGATTAATCTTGCTCAAGATAGGGGCCAGTGGAAGGCTCTTGTGAAGATGGTAATGAACCTTTGGGTTCCATCAAAGATGGGAAATTTTTTGACTAGCTTAGCATATTAATAGATTCTCAAGAAGAGCTCTGCTCCATGGAATTAGTTATTAGAGCTCCTGGGAATACGCATATTAGGTCAATTTTTGTAAAAATTAAAAGCGACAGTGTCTATGAGCAGTAAAATGAGTGTTTATATGAAAATAAAACATCAAGTAGTGGAGTGTGCAGTGCTAATGCAATGTCATATTTACAGAAATGTATATAATTAACTCCATGTTGTACAGCCCTTCTTGAGAAACTTACAGTCGTTCAGCTGGTCAAGATAAATTTCCTGCCTTTATGGAAGCTTAAGGTTCATTACCATTTTGATAAAAGCCTGCCAAGAAAGCCTATGTAACATTTTATAACATGCATGATGCTGTTGACCTCCGTACAGAAGAATCATCACTTGTTGACTTCCCACCATTGCTTATTCAGCGTATTAGCACTACCCTCAACATCTGGAGGCCATCTCTGGTCATTTATTGATCTCTATTAATAATGCCTGCTATCTTGACAGGCTTTCCATAGTTTTTCTCAGTCCCTCCTTAAGGACAACACTGGGACACTGATTTAAATATGCCATTAACGCTTATTTTAACAAACTGTGTGGAACAAAATCAACAAATCCCTACTTTTTGTGTAATGAATGTCCATCACTGCCTTCACAAAGGTGACCAATGGAAATTACCTGATCTAGATGAATCCAGTCCATATCTTAATTCATCATTCATAGTAATCTGACCATTGGATGCTACTGCCTATAAACCTACACGATTGTGAAAGCGTCGTTAAATACATCATCAGGATTAGCGTGCCTGTGTAGGGTAATCCCACGTCTGTATCGTACTGTCCACACGTGCCCTTTATGGCTGACATTGCAAGTCCAGTTACCATTAATTCTAGCTCCAGAAGAGTTTTTATTCATGACACGTATGACGAAACCAGTTTTTCAAAAAAATTCAGAATAAATATGCCTTGCCATTATAAGATATCAGTCGTTATGGCTCATGGTCATGTGACTAAAAGCATTAAACTTTACAATCTACATAATTATCACCGAAGTACTTTTCAAAAAAAGAAAATTCATGTTGTTTTGTTCAACGCTGGAAAGTCGTCACAGTGCTTTCGGTATAAATTAGTGACTTACAGAGAAACGTTTCACTGGAAAAGCTAAATTCCGTCAGCTGCAGTGTATCTAATGGATCACTGCCTTCAATAATTGCAACTTCAAACTAAATTCTAGAACACAGCGATATCGTTAAGATACGCATCCCATTGTCTACGTTCGCCATATTTTACATATTAATTGTACCTTTCTGTGAGAACAAGACCAGAATCCATATTTTCACTGCTGTGTAAATATGAAATCCCATACTTTATTTAATTTGTTCATTGTTCCTTCTTTCCTTACAAGCGGGCGGAAACTGTGGGTATCCAGTCGACTGGATTAAAGAACAGTGTATACTTAAAACCTTGACAGCATATGGACTAAATTAATAATGGAACTCAAAGTTTTGACAGTGGCCAGCATCGTTACCAAGCTATTCACAGTGCATTTTGTAAAAAATAAATGATTAAAAATAAAAATTGTAGGTTGTAATTACCTTTGTACTTTATACCATGTACACATTCTTGGGACGCTAAGCCATTTGGAGGGGGAGCGGGGTATACAATTCTGTTTAAACTTTGTATAAAGCAGTGGTTATATATCCTTGATACCAACTAAAATTAAATTATCTTGATTGCGGTGTAAACTCTTGAGTACCAAATTTAATCCACATCCCTTCAGAACTTGGAGCTATAACTTCGGCAGGCAGATTGACATATATCCATACTGCGATCTTAATTATGAATAAGGCAAAACATGTAGAAATGGAGTTGACCGCGTCCTTACCTATCTCTGGGGCACTTTTGGATGCAGTTCCCGTCGTTGAGTACTCCTCGACACACGTAGCATTGGTCTGCCCGGGGTCCAGAACAGCCTCCCAGACACAATTCATGGCACTCGCTTTGCAGACGCCTTCGGTGGTGACAGTTGTGGGTGTGGCTCCCCCAACACATGGTCTTGTTACACCCCTCTGCCACATCACACATACCCTGGCCCGGGCACGAAGCCGAGTCCTTGTTCAACGCTATGACGTGCTCGCCGCCGTTCGTAACTGCGTCCCAGTTTACCGTGTTGTAATAGCACAGCGCGTAGTTCTTTTCAATTCTCACCGAACCTCGCAAAATGGCAGCCAATCCCCACAGACCGAGTTCTTGCAGTTCTACCATCTCATAAACCACCAAAGCGTAATCCTGAAATAGTGTATTCCCACGTATTACTGCCAAGTTTGGAAAGAGAAATCCAAGATTTTTTAGTCCTCTGACTCGATAAAGCATTAAGTAGCACGTAATTTCACGCAATTCTGGGAACGTCACATTCTCGAAGTCTGACTCATTAGCACGATCAATTAAAACTATCCGGACGAATCCTTCGACTACAGTACATCCCCGAAGTTGTTCAAATTCTCGAACCGAGTTTCGGATATCGACACTCACACATATCCGTTCTGATGTCATTTGCGTTGTAGCATTGCCGCCAGTTGCGGGGTTTGACAGCGATATCGTGACAGTCCCGTCTACCCGGGACAACGGGAGACCCAACAAAAGCAGCACCAATATAAATACAAGGCACATATCTAAACCGCCAGTGTGCCACATCCCCCCTTTTATAACAAACTGAAATTAATATCGGTAAATAATAACACGACTTTTCTCCTTTGATGAAAAATATGAATTTCCATCATGGAAAACTTAAACACCACGGTTCCACTTTTTTCTTCTTGATGGGAAACTGAAATGCATGCTCAAAGAATACGCCTTTTCTCAGGTGACCGTATGACGACAGGAAAGAGAACCACCAAGCCCGCTTTCCATCTAAGGTCAGCTCTTGAAGAGTTCACTCACGTAAAAAAAGAAAATGAAATGTATAATAATTGCTACCTCTGTACGTTAAAACACGTGCACGTCACTTGATAATCGCACTTGTTTACTTCTTCACTAAACGGTCCCACGAGCGCTGTGACTCCTCTCCCCACGAACTTGATGCCAAGTATGTGAGACGCTGTCGTGTACGTCTGCCTTTGGTAACAGTCCATGGCATGATGATGGTGCCAGCAGCTGAATCAGTTTAGTGCGTAGCAGTTGACGATCTTTTACTTGATCAACACGTATGCATATTAGATTTGAACCCGGGGCTCTCTTCTTCATCTCTGTCTCGCTCATCGGTGGCGACGACCCCGCTAGAACCCCACGCATACTCCCGTCCTTTTACTTATATTTTTGTTGTACTCTGCTTCTTATTATACAGTCTTGGTTTTATTCTCCTCCAAATTCAGAAAATATTGCCGGCCTTCGGCTCACTGTTCCTCTGTCTCCTTTTTCATTGGGGATGTCCTTTTTTATTTTTCTTGTTTATGTTTTCTTGACTGTGTCGCTGCGTACCTGGGAATCAAGCCAAATAATGTTATTTGTGTACAGTTTATTTAATGACGCCTTTTTTTAGTAGCTCAGACTATATAGCGTCGAATAAGGCGACAGTGAATAATGAACTGGAAATGATATGGAAGGAAGCGGTCGTGGCCTAGTTTAATGTACTATACAGCATTTGCCTGGATGGACTGGGGAAAAACCACGAAAAACCCAATCAGGATAGCCTGTTTCCGGGCCGATATTTGAACCTGGGACCTCCCATATACGAAGGAGTGTTAACCACACGACCACGACGTTCGGTAATAATGTGTTAGAAGTATCGTGAGATTTGAAGTTGGTTTCATATTTTCACAGAAAAGTCTCCCACGTACAGAAACACCTTGGAGCTAGAGTAACACGCACCAATCAATACGAAGGAGTCGCCGAGGGCATGTAAATACGAGAGTTACAATTTAGACCAATTCGCTGCTATGGAATAGCAAAAATGGAGTTCAGCATCTTACCGAAAGTCATGAACCCAGTTAATTCGAAACCTTATGGAACTGACCTAGTTGTGTAACTGCTTTAGCAATGCAGTCTTGTCTGTCTTCATGTCTGAAAACGTAAAGATGATGTAAGTTTGTCTGGTTTGTATGGGTGTGCAACTACGCCTCTAACACAAAGAGAAGAACGCAGATTGAGGACTTCATCGTGAAGACGATATCAATGCCATACATAATTCATTGTTCACTAATCGCACAGTCATTCGACGGAAAATGCTATTAGCAATTAAATTTTACAGCAGTATTGTTTCTAAGCATTTATACTACTGGTGTAAAAGAGACTCCCGACTTTGAAAATGCAGATAAACAAGAAATTAACACAAAAAATACCTTACTTCCCTCCAACGCGTTTATTTAAGAGCCTCAACATTTAATGATATATAATAATTTAGATGGCTGTCTTTTTTTTGGGATGTAGAGCCATGTGGTTTGGCAGGAGTTTACCAATGTTTCATAGGTCCTTGCTGCCTCAGTAAGGAGCTCTTAAACGTTGGTAATTTTCTACCAGACTACATGGCCCCACAACCCAGAAGACAGCCATCTTCGTACTCAGCGCCGTTAGAAGTCTAATCCTACACAATAATTTAATTAAAATATTTCTGCTAACTACAGGGGACATTAGGATTCTTTAACTTAATTAAAAATATTTCTGCTATTTGCAGAGGACACTGGAATTCTTTCCAATAAAACGGCATCCCTCCACGTGCTACCAGTTCTTAAATTATATGTCAATCGACGGTAAATGTTCCAAGTAGTCGGGGGGGGGGGGGCTTTTGTGTAGGATATTTCTTGAAACCTTCATATTTAGATGCTTTCGTGGAACCCGAAACTCGTATTCACAAGAATCCGTCACTGAACCCTGTGGTATAGTCGCCACTCAAAAATTTGTAAGAGCACTTTCAGTGTGTTCCTCTCATCTATGTTTAGGTCTCCCAAGTGGTATTTTCCCTCGACTAAGGTTGTTGTGTGTAGGCCTCCTTTCTCCAGCTTTTCATGTGTCTCACCCCGCTCACCCTCCTTGATTGAATCGGTCTGATTATATAAATTATTAAATTTCTCATCATCTTGTTCTCGAATACCGTGGATTCTTCCCTTAGGATCAGAGACCAGGGTTCACGTCTTCACACAGATATAATTCTGAAATCAGTTAATTCGTCATTTAAAAAGTTCAATGAACAAGCAAAATAGATTTATAAGATTTTGTATCGGTAATTAGACGCCGCATCCACAGTTTTTAAAGTTGCATCGACCTTGAGAGGCAAAAATTCCTTCATCTTCCATCTGTCTCGCCGTAAAATAGCAGCCGGAATTGAACTGCACAAAAAGAACACATCGTATTGGATGGCTAAGAGAAACTTCCTCACTGAATGGGCTTAAGCTTTTTACACTCCAAAACAAAACGAGGAGCTCAACTTCACGAGTTATGAAACGTAGTTCAGCACAAAAACAGCGTCTGAAAGAATAAGTGTCTCGGTATTTCTTCGAGGCCACTGTTGTGTCGGGAGTCTGTTGAACAAAACCATGAAATGTGTGCAGTCATTTACAGTCGATTGTAGGTGTTTCTGAAAAAGGAAAGTTACCGCTACGAAAACTGTACTGAAAAGAATTTCTTGAAAAATAAATCATGACCTCTTTTCGGTTCACTGAAACTGCGCGCTTCTATGCAGTCTGTAACTTTTTCTGCGGAGCCATATAAATACTGCGTTTAAATTAAATTAAATTCCTGTAGAATCCTCATCTTCAGGGACGAAGTAGCGATGTTGCGAAGTGGAGGTATTTGTATTTGATTGGAGGGAAGGAAGAATGAGGGACTCCCAGCATCAATTCATCCTTGAAGATGTTAAGTGTAACTGTACACATGTTCATGAATTTTTTTATTATTTTGGAGCATGCTGCAACAATGATATAATTACTTCGGACTTTGGGGGGGGGGGGGGGGTCTTTGGCTCTGGTTCACAAGGCAATATAAATTGTTCAAGATTTGGCTCAGTGTCCAGAGCCGTTTCAGGATGTCCTCACATGTTAAAGGGAATTTGCCGAGGACAAATGTGTATGTTCAATATTATAAATGAAAGTTGAAAAGGTATTTCGTGCGTACGGACAGACGGACGGATCTACTTTAATAGACGCTACGCTCACGGTTGCGAACGTGCCTGACAAAGAGTTGGAAGGCGACCTCCAATATGGAGTATACACGTGTTCCATTTGCGTTATTTGTGATTTTACATACATCATTGGCCTTGATGTTCATCCTGTAGCGGACAATTAAAATTTATTTCTTCACATGTCTTCAAATGCATTCTTTGCTATTTTACATACTTCATTGGCCTTGATACCCATTCATTTCTTAAGCAACTCTTGTAGAGGGACAATTAGAATTTATTTGTTCATACCATTAAATGTGTAATGTCACTGTTCTTGATCTTATACATGATATATTGAATTCACGATTTAACACTTGAAGTCCTGGTGAGAAAATAATA
Source organism: Zootermopsis nevadensis (assembly GCF_977971745.1). NCBI lineage: Eukaryota > Metazoa > Arthropoda > Insecta > Blattodea > Termopsidae > Zootermopsis > Zootermopsis nevadensis. The sequence goes on from NW_028259143.1 coordinate 6,432,830, forward strand.
ACAAAACACAAAGATAATTTTCTACACCTACGTGATGGCCGTAGTAGATGAGACGATGCGAAAAAAATAATCATCAGCTTTAATGGACTCGGAATAATAACAAACAGCTGTCCTGACGCTCTGGAGCAAACATTGAAAGACCACAGAATCACCCAGGTTTCGTAAGAAAGCCAACAGCTAGTTTTCATTACTGCTCAAGTATATACTTCTGAAACTTCCTATAACATAAGTTATCCTCGGCGCTTGAATGTGAGAATACGCGTCTCGGGGATCGTGTGTGTGTTTCAGCAAACATGCAAGCACAAACACGAACGCACGAACAACATTTAAGATATAAAACTACATTTTGACAAAATGAAACAAAAGTACTGTTCCATTACTCTTGCTGTAAATGGATCTGGATGACCCAAAAATGTTATCTTCTTTATTCGTTTAATATTCATGTATTAGGTAGTTCTAATGCTTGACCCAGACAGCAGGTGTGGCGGTTAGTTAAGAATGTGAAAGTTACGAACTTCACTTCATATAGATATTTGAAAAGAATCCTTCAGAACACTCGTAATGAACCCCTAAGAGCGAGATTGCCCGCCTATGTGTGTTCCCTTTTGTAATAACCTAAACCAACCAGTAAACAAATAAAACCAAATGTTAAGAAATTCTTATGCATGTGTATAAATTAAACAATCTCTGCAAATGACACAGCACCCTTAAAGAAACCAGTTTTCAGTACTGGGGTTCGATACCCTCTAGGGCACCGTTTCTCAACCTATGGTACGCGTACCACTGGTGGTACGCAATCTAAGTAAGAAAATCAAAATATAATATTAACATAAATAATTTTTCCCTGAACGCATTTGTTTAGTAGTACTTTAATGTGTTAAATTAGAGTTAGTGGTACGCCAGCGAAAAAGGTTGAGAACCCCTACTGTAGGGGCAATAATCTTCTCTTTGCCACCACTTTCATGTTAGCTCTAGGGCCCATACAGCCTCCTATACAATGGTTGCTTGGTACACTTTCCCCGAGGGTAAAGAGGTTGGAGCGTGAAACTGCCACTAACCTCCATCTAGTGCAGAGGCAAAGAATCGAGTGGCTGAGGATCATGTCCAATAGCGGTATTTGTTATTAGATGCGTTGAACCTTCAGGTTCAGCTACCACAGTATTATTTAGGTGAGTGTAGGGCCTATCTTATTTTGAGTAGTCAGTGAAAGATATTACCTAACTTAGCTATAAATCTGAAACTTGAAATTGTCACTTATTACAGATACTGTCCGTTCAGAGTGTAAATAAATCAACCCTGATCCAGAGTGCTCATAGAGTTCAAATTCAGAAAATAAACATGTTTAAAAATAAGGACGGTTCTTACACACCGGAAGTGTACTGAACTTCTTGAGTGGGACGATGCAGAGTGAGCACAATGTTCCATTGTATAAAGGTGGGCAAAATACCGGAGGAGAGTGGTCTCTGCCCCCCCCCCCCCCCCCCCCATTTCCGGCTTCCTTCGTATATAGCCCGTGTCTTCAGTTTGTTTTCAACGGATAATAGCGTCCGCCCTTCCTTCTCACTCTTCGTATATCAATTTCATTATACTTGTTCATTCACGTCATTTCCGTTCCACGGGTTTCTACAACCTTGTTAAAGATGCCATTGCCGTAGATCGCGATAGCTCGCTGTCCTGTGACGCTCGAATATGGATCGCGAGTATGGACGTATCTCGCATGTTGTGCCGTGCGGCCTGGAACATGTTTTCCGACGATTCAGAGATGCGATAAAGGAGGCTGAAACACCTCTAAAACGCCGGTAAACTTCTAAAAGACTGCACTTCATACTCACCCATTTCTACGTGGTTCTGGCTTCGCGATGCGCCGCTATCCCGCCCAAAATGCCCTGAGAAATTCCTAAACGTATTCAGAATTTCGGATTAATTCTGAATTGGAACAAGCCTGAGGACTATGATAACAGAGTAGCCGCCAGCTGCATATTAACTTCATTCTAAGTTATTACAAAAATTATCAGTGGTGGAATTTAATGCGTTTGTAGATTTTCAGCATAATTTCTACAATTAATCTTAGTGACTGCCACGCGGTCTGAGGCATGGCCTAGTCGCTGGGACCGTGGGCTCGAGTCCCACTCAAGGCATGGATGTTTGTAAGACTTGAGGTTCTCACAGCGGTGAGTATGAAGATTTCCGTCTTCTGGGTTGTTGCGCTGTGTAGTCTGGTTGATGTTAGCCAGCGTTTCAGAGGTCATACTGCCTCCGTCATCAGGGCGATTCATCGCAAACATCGACCAGACTACACAGCGCTACAACCCAGAAGACGGAAATCTTCATACTCATCGCCCTGATGACGGAGGCATTATGACCTCTGAAACGTTGGTAAACATCGACCAGACTACACAGCGCAACAACCCAGAAGACGGAAATCCGCATGGATGTTTGTCCGCGTCTTTCTGTGTTTGTATATGTAGAGGCATTGCGTCGGGCTGATCACTCATCCAAGGAGTCCTACCATTGTCCGAATAGATCAAAATGAATAAATAAAAATAAAACCTCGACACCTACGGGTAAGCGAGAAAGAAAGAAAGAAAGATCTTTGTGACTTAAGTGTTAATGTTTGCTTGCATTTTAAATTACCGTATCAAAGTAAACTTTATTTTTCATAACTCATAACCGTGCACATGCGAACTTAAAGTTCTATAAATTCCTGGATTGGTCACCCACCCATAAAGTTCGCCCTGTACAAAAATACACGAGACGTTTGTCTTCAGCATCCTTTGAAGACCATAATTAACCCGTCAGCTGGTATTAATACAACTTGTAACTGCTGTACTGCGCCACGACGTTTGTCAGTTCGTTTTGTTGACATGCAGATGCATTGAAGCCAAAGCACGCCTTGGTATGTAGTGCAGCTGATTCGATACTGGCTGTGGCAAGGAACGAAAATACGAACCAACAATATATATTTCGTCAATACTTAAAACGTTGAATCGTTTGTACACCCGGGTTCTGAAACGAATAACCCTCTGGTTCTTAACCATCATGCTCTTTGGCCTACCTCTGATTGGGCTTCGTATTATTACGCACTAAGTATATAGGAAGAACGCATTATGGGCTGGTCGTATCCGTCCGTCTGTCCAGTCGATTCAACTCGAAAACCACTGGACGAATTGGGATGAAATTTAATGTGGAGGTTGTGCTATTCTACACGACCTCAAGATCGTGCCCTTGAATATCCTAGGAGTGGTGTTAACAAAATTATGAAAGAGGTAGACATTGAGGTGCTGCGAACAAGTGGCCAAACTGCGAACTGTTCATCAACGCGGATTTAATACTTCTAAATGGCCGTTGCAAAGTATGCATGAGGATATTATGTGCATTCCGGTACGCAATAGACTTTCGGAGCTTGTTACTTTTGTTTTTGTTGTTGTTAGTAGTAGTAGTAGTAGTAGTCGTAGCAATAGCAGTAGTAGCAGCAGCAGTAGTAGTAGTTCCTACTGCTGTTTTGATGTTATAGTAGCAGCATATGGAACGTAAAGGAAGCAGACTGAAAAACTTTGCAGATTCTTTAATTTTCTTATCATATAGAATGAGATCAGGATTATCGTGATTCATCACATAACGTGTCTGACCTTCGCTAAGAAATGCATTGGAATCCGTCCAAGTACTTTCAACAGCGTGACTGCTTTATTTTCGACCTTGTAGACGAAATAAATAACTATAAATTTATATATTAGTCTAATGTCTGTAACTAACTCCATAGATCATGGCCCTCCTTGAGAAGCTTACAGTCGTTCAGCTGCTAAACAAATACCGCGCTTTTTGTGGAACCCGAAGTTCCATTACGGTGTTAACAAAAGCCTGTCACTGGGCGAAAGCTGAAGCTTGGAGTCAGGAAACGTAGTCGGCGATGATGTTTCCCACCCATGTGACAGCACCTGGAATAGTTACCCCTCTTCTGAGTGGCCCTCTAAGAGATACCGAATCTGACATGGCAGGAAAACAACACTGGGGAGATCTAGGCGTGGATGGTATGGTGACACTACAGTGGGCCTTTAACAGAACATAAGGGTGCTAGTCGATGCATCTAGTTCGGTGATAGGCTCTTGTGAACACGGTAATGAATCCTCGGGCCCTACACAACGCGAGGAACTTCTTGAGAGCAGAGCTATTTAAAATCGCCCAAAGGAGGACTCTATTCCGTCCCGCTACTTCCTGCATTTTGAGCCTAACGGCCGTGTTACTGCAAGCGTTGGAATGTAGTAAATACAATTAAATACACAGAATTGGTGGCACCGTACGTCAGACTTCAGTAATTACCGCACCTGCTTCGTATTCTGGAAGTGTGGGCCCGGAGGACCTCTGTCTTGTCTTTCGTGCTTTTCCTGGTCCCCGCAGCCAAACGCTGGGACAAGCTGCTATCTCTTGCGCGTCCACATTTCTCCAATTCGTGAACATTCCATTCTACGCTGCGTGATCAAGGCAAATGAAACAGCGCCGTTAAACGAATCATCATAATAAACCCATGGTGAGCAACCTTTAACCCCAGAGAGTCAATTTAAAAAGCTAAAACTCCATGCAGGCCCCAAGACGAATAGGAACAATAGGCCTGTTCTGAACACATTTTTATATTTCGTTTTCAGTAAATAATAAAAGTTGTTTATAATGCTTAAGATTTTTATACCATGAACTGAATGATGTTAAGAATCTTGACACTGATTCTTTACCATCGTCTCAATATTTGGTCAGTACATTTCAGTATTTCGTAGTAGTAGGCGTGTATGTTAAGTGGGTCACGTGTTACCACTGCATGCTGCGTCCTCAGGTTTCGGATGGAAGAGAGCCTCCAGGTATGGAGGGTCGCTACGGACTGCCGACAAAGGGTGGTTCTCTAACTTGGGGGTTAGGCGACAAATAACTCCACATTGTAAGAAACAACACATTACGTAATGTTACACAGAGCCTCAGGCTTGGACGGACAATTCACCTGGTTCAGGGCAGGGACCGGTGGTGGACTCTTGTGAGCGCGGTAAAGAAACTTCATGTTCTATAAAAGGTGGAAATTTCCTTAAAGAGGTGGTAGGGCACTGTTATCGTTTCAAGGACCCTGCTCAGTGGAGTTGGTGGTATGAGTAGCGGTATTAGTGGTTCTCACTGTGGTAGTACTAGTAAGTATATTTTAATTTTACAAATTAGTCCGTGGAGCTCACTGGGACGTGTGGTAGGCCAAGAACTTCTTAATGTTTGTCTTAAAGAATTCATTCTTCCCATAATCAGTTTGTAAATGCATTGTGTGTACAAGGGATCGAAAATACATTGCAGTCCTACATGTGAAACTGGAATTTTTATTAGTGTGTTTTCACTTACACCGTAATTACGTTGATACTTTAAACCTTCAATAAACGTGTGCGACCTACATTAACAATAAGCAAATTTGCATGTTCTATTTGCTGGTTCTGTTGACTTTCACAAGTTACTGAAACATCTATTTTCCTGAAACAGTGTTCATCAGATGACAATGGAAAAGTGTTTTCTTCGAGGTACGGACTGAATTCTTAAATATTATTTAGGCGAGCTTCGTCTTAAAACTCTTCTATGTAATTGCCGCATTTTTTTTCTACTCGGTTTATATTCAACAGAACAATATTAATGGCGCACAGTAACACATTTTAAGTTCTAGTTCTGTGACAATGGAGCTATTTCCGTTGTTTAAATCACGGGGCTGATTGTCCTCAAGTGATTCTTATGCGTCGCACAGACGCACGAGACAAGGCCCAACGTGTGTCTGTCAATCAGTCATCATCATCATCATCATCATATTCCACGCAAGGTTCTTAGGCGTCATTGTACGTGATAGCAGACACCAGCTAATCATACTCAGATTCTGAAGATTAATGTCTGGGTCTTCAGATATTGAAACTAGTGGACGACTACTGTATCTTGTTACTTCCTTGGAACTCGTAAGATTCTGCATTAGTATTTGAGCAGCGTTTTAATTTTGCTTCGAAAATTGCTTTCACTAGCTTGAAGTTATCTTAAAGGCGGGAAATAAGTTCTTGTCGAACATATTAATTAGAAAGACGCGGTATTTTGGTTTATTAAAACTGTCGATAAGCAGTCGGGTTCGATACAGGTACCAGCAAATGAAACGTTTATTCGCGTGGCTACTTAATAAAAACCCGTTTCTGTTAATCTACTTTTACTATTGGTCTACAGTAATAATTATTCCTACACTACGGGCAGCATTGTGTTGTAAGAACTTTATCACAGCCAAAAATATTTTAGATTTCACCACAGTCGGATGTATCGCTGCTATTCTCCGAGATTAAACGACTTGAGTGGTGTCATAGATATACTTGTCACTTTATTATGACGCTTACGTAGTACTAAACTGATTTATAACCATGACATGAAGGAAAATAGTTGTTGCACTGAAGTATGAAAAGGTACAAAAGCTTCTGAACAAATATAAATACGTAAATAAATATATATGATGCTGTAATTTAGTTCTGCATAAATACAGTACACCTCATGGTGAGCTATGAATAGCTGAGGAGTGTTTGTGCGGAATGCAATGACGGGAACTAGCAAAACGCGCTGGCGTATTTCTCTTCACGACAGCAACGACTACCATGCACGCTTGTGTAGATAACGACACGAACCCACAACCGACAGACTTGTGCTGCTAGCTGGGGTATGCTAGAGCCTTGAGCAGCAACTTTTCAATACTAATACTTGTGTGCAGACAGACAAACTCAAGACGTCCCGCCGTTATCACAAATGTCACGGTCGTTGATAAACGTTTACTCGATCCGTACTGTCGCTTGAGTTTTTATTATCTTTCCTGTCAAAAAGTTGACATGAGGAATCGAAACTTTGCCTGAGAATAATAGTTTGTCATTGAACCGCGGCTGGATGGCACGTGCGAAAACTACATACATGGCCCACACTTGCTCTGATGAGACTTAACGGAAACAATGTAGAGGATGGACGGAATGATATATGGATGACCCACTTTTTAATCTCGTTTTCTCGCATTCATGATGTGATCATTGCTGTGCCTTCGTCCACTGCTTCCATATCATTTGAAATAGCAAACAGAATCTCTTGATTTGTACCCGATTCAAAATTCATAACAGTGTTTCCTTGACTCAGAGTTACAAAGCAGTCTTATTTATATTAATTTGTTTGTGGTTATTTATGAGGTCAATAGCTCATTCATATGTGTGTGTGTGCGTATGAAGAACGACCAACCCACATGTTCGTTACCGTATTCACAAAAGCCGGCTCTGGTGCCTGTCTTGAGACATACGAATCCACTCTTCCTCTCGGGTTTTCCGGGCTAAACTTCAAATGCATTTTTCCTTCCTGTCATGCCTGCCACATGCCCCGCCCATCTCATCCTCCTTCATTTGTCGAAACCAATAATATATGTTGAGTGGAGCCGGGATAGCTCAGTCAGTATAGTGAATAGCTATAGGCTGGACGACCGGGGTTCGATCCCCGACGCCGAGCAGAGGATTTTTTTTCCTATAGCATCTGCGTCCAGATCAGCTTTGGGGCCCACCCAGCCTCCTATCCAATGGATACCGGGGTCCTTTCCGGGGCGTGATGCTGACCACTCACCCCATCTAGATGGTGAAGATTACAAATTAAACCAAATTTCGCAGTAATAAACCATGTTTCATGCTGTCAGTAGAGCCGTCAAGGAAGTAACTCACTGTCTTTCCTTCATAGCAATAGTCAAACGAAGTTGTAGTCCACAGCGAAGGTCTGTAGGGACTTCAACATCGGGACATTGCCGGATGGAAAAGTAGGCCCACAGAAGCAAGAGAGGATGGGACACGGAAGCCCAGTGAGTGATTAGCTACATTACTGAATTGTTTTCTGGTGCTGCAGTCGTTTCGTCAGCACATCGGGGCACAAGCCAGGCTTTTAACAAAGCTGTTGGTGCCCCGTGATTCAAAATTGACCGGGACTGATCATAACACGCACGCGATCCGGTCTAGGGAGAGATCGATTTCCTGTTTAGAAAGTCAAATAATGTGCACGCAGTTGATACCACTTTAATTCAAGCCACAATCGAAGGCTTAAGCGGAGTCCTTAACATTACTAACAAGGATACGCTTTTATTAAGTTTCCCCATTGCGTAATTTTCTCATACTCGGTTATTTTAGATACGAATTTCAGCACAAAATTTTGCCCTAATTTCATGTTGTCTGCATCGATTCAAATTTACTTCACGTGGCTGTCGTGTTCTTCCAATGAAAGGTTGAAGGTCATGAGGCAGGTTTAACTCGCGCCTCCCTGCTCTAAATGGTCCATTCGTGTGAACGGGCGTGAGAGGGAAGCGGGAAGACGCCACGAGGACCTGATAAGACCTTACACAGCTCAAATAGCTCAACGATCATCTGTCTGCAAGGTCTTTGAACCCATCCTGCAGTTATCGCCGCAGTTTGTTGCAGAAAACCAAATGATGGTGTTATCAGGTTCACATATTCGTTTGTCGCAGTAAAATTACGATTCTCCTTAGATATGACAAGGCTAGAAACCTGTAACGGGAGAGGTTTCTGCAGAAAAAATAGTTTGCCTGCTGATGTTGTTCTGAGTTTTGGCGGCGTGCAGTGTCGTCGGTTGATGCCAACGTTTCGGAGAAACAATCTATGTCAATCTTCTGCCCTTCCGCTTTGCAAACTTTTCCATCAACGAACCAAATCACGGACAAACAAGGATCTCGACTTGCGGATTGCAACCTTTAAAAACGCAGCGCGATTCTCGTAACAACAAAATGATAACCTGAAGTTGACAAATGTTGACAAATTTGATTGTTTGAACAAAAACATAAAATATTATATAAATCTAAATACTACCTTTCTTCGGAAATGAATCCATGTGTGTTCTTTCTTTTGTAACTATTATATTAATCTCTTCTCATTATTATTTTGTTATAAACATAAATAATAGCGTAAAATAATAATTACAAAGTACCAAAAGATATATGTTTTTGTACTTTTGCGTGTAATTATTATTTTTCATTCCCAACCACTGGTTCATTGGATGCTGGAGAAAGGGAAAGGCCAGCAAATTGTCCCTGTCATCTCAGAAGAGTGGGTATTGTAGTCCGCGATCTATTGAAATGCTTCTCCACACAGAAGTTCGCAGCGCCGACACAAGTAGGCCATTTTCCACACCCACTTTTCGGGGGCGCCTTTCCGTGTTCTCGGTCAGTGCTCTGTAGACACTGACAGAAGGCACGAAGCGTTCCGTCATGCTGGGTCTTACTTGCTTACGACGGTATGCCGCTCTGATTTACCCTGTGTGGGACTAACTGGTTGTCATGTCACTGTCTACAAGTTAAACGTCAGTCTTTCACAAAGGCAAGCTCTCGGGGATGTAAAACCATATTAAAAATTTGGTTCCGGTGCCACTAACTTCATATTCTGAACCGATGCGAAAATAACCTGTTACTTTTGACCGTGGTGGTCGTCTAGGTTGATGCCTGTGGACTTACAAGTGGGTATCAACGTTTCGGAGGAACATACTGTCTCCATTTTCGAGGCTGAATTTGGAGGTAATATGTAAATGGGCTAGACAGCCCAACTACAAACTCGCTGATTCGTCGCGCCAATAAGCGACGTGATCGAACCAGCTTCCTTCTACATGGAAAGCTTTTTAAATACCATGTATCTGTCTAATATGATTGTTTAACGAGTCTCTATCCGTGTTATGATTTTCCCACAATGCTGTCAAGTGATAAAGTGAAACAATCTTCCACAAGATTTTGTGAGGGGTGGACGCGGCCTGCTTGTTAGTGTTGTCCCGTTATTTGCAAGGAGAGAATGAGGAAAACGACGAACTTTGCTTGGGGTATTCATTCTTTACGACCGTCGAATATGGTACGTCTCGAATGCAAGTCTAGTCTATTACGGAAACACCAATCAGTTGCACCCCATGTTCAGTTTTATAGTAATATAATGTAATCAAGGCTGTTGGTTCCAAGGTTAATCAGCGGTTACTTATTCGTTTGATATTTCCTTGCAATTGTACATATAACAGTAATTTATATTGGTATTGCATAAATTATATGAGAAACGTTGTTTCAGTCCAGTTTTAGTTTGACACACTCCGTTATGTTAATGACGATTACATTTAATATATAACTTTTTAATTAGCTGTAACTAGCAACAGTGAATTTAAATTTATCATATTTCATAAACACTGCTGGGAGTCTAAACGTAATTTCATTTTGGAAATATTCATTGGGTACGTAATGTTCAAATTATAGACTCATATATGTGTGTATTAAAACAACAATTCTTCTGAGTTTTTATTTTCTTTTTATATGAAAAATAACCAAATAATTTTCGCATGCAGGAAAATTCTATGCTGTCCCCGAACTCTGGACTTATTATTCCTGGATCTCTTTCAAAACATCATATTTCCTTTTTCCTTGTCGTGCGGCAGCACCGTTTTTGTATAAAATAATCGAAGCATAAAAGAGAGGCAGTACCTTCAGTTAGAAATTTTTACCCTAAAACCACTGAACTCATTTTGATTCAATTTAGTATTGGGGATGAACGCTAAAAGTTCTTGCGGAGATTTATTGTCGCCCCAATACAGACCTTCGTTTTCATGAAGCTCATATCTGATTAAGTACGATGTGCTCACGTGACGTCACCTCCCTTCTGTTCCAGAACTTGAAGTTCATGATAAGCAAGACTAATGACTCTTTTTTTCAGTTCGGCAACTTTAATGCGTCATTGTGTCCCCTTACTGTTTAACAAGCATCAATTAAGGGTTTATTAAAGATTTGTAACCTAAGATATAATTTCTTTAATCCATTACAGGTGACTCTAGTTATACACGGGACTTGCGTTCCTGCAAATCGCCGCGCAAATCGAAAACGCGTACAACGGAAAACGTATAAGAACCGCAAAATTCTTTGATCATCATCTGCATCACATACAAAGTCCGGCGCAGGTAATGGGATTTAGATGTTGACTGCGGACAGAATAGCCCTACTGATTCTCGTGACGATGATGAAATAAAGAAGCTGATAAGCGAAAACGCGGATAGCGAAAACACGTATAACGAGAGTTATCTGCACAGTTTATTTTAACTGGCACATCACGTGAGTGTAAAGACAAAGTACATTCAGGATTGGTTGGTAACCTCTGTATTATCTTACAGAATAACGAACTGTACATGAAGTAAAATCCTTCTCGAGAAACTAACAATCGCTTAGCTAGTCAAAACATGTTCCTGCGTCTTACGAAACCCAGAGATTCGTTACCGAGTTCACAATCGCCAGCCAAGTCAGAGGCTCTGCGTAGTTTCGTAAACGCGCTGGGTTGGGGAGGAGCTGTTTGTCCCTGTCAAACCTACTGCATGTTGGAGAAACTCCCCTTGTAGGTTGCACGCGACTACTTTTGCTCAACATATTCAGTCAGAATGACTCCATATCTGGCGGAATTTCCCTCCATCAACAAATGCACAACGCCACATGCTGTGGTGATAATAGACCCACTTTTAAGACAGATCATGTCGAATAAACTTCAGTACATACTGCAATTTTCTGGGAATAGCAGGGAACTAGAAGAAAATGCCCTCAACAGAATATTTCCGTAGTATTCCCTCCCGCTTTTAATGACGCCGAACAGTCGGTCCGCCCAGCCTCAAGTTCCCCGTTCAATGTGCTCTCCAGACACGCGATTCAGTCTACCCATACTTGCCCATTCCGTTACAACGCAAAGGAAAAAAGAAATATTTACTGCACTGGGATGAGAAGTTGAACAGCTTAAACCCCTCCAACACTGGCTTGGATATTTTACATGCAATCTGCGCAGCGGTTTCGTACAGCCACTACCAAAACAGACTTCAAAGTACAATATGCAAATGCCGTACTTCATGCCACTCTTTGTGTATTCTTTTCACGTAGTTCATAAAATGAACGTATAATGAAGAGGCTTGCATTAGAATGTTTGAGCTCAGAAACTATTTGACTGGTTTTGATTAAATGTGGATGTCGATCGATTTTAATTTTGATTCGTATTGTTTCAACATAACATCTACTTTTTAAAACTTTGCATACCGTGTAGTGTATTAGAATATAAAATAAGCAAACAAACAACTATTAATAGTTGTTTGTTTACGTATTTTATAAAATCTACTTTATATGTATATCCAGTAGAATTTCATATTTTCTTAAAACAACCTTATCGTACAAAGAATTTTATATGAATTTATTTGATTTATGGTTTACGAACGAAGCTGTCAATAACTCATAATATATAACGTTGACTTTTTAGTTAGCAGTAAGTTGAAATGGCTGTGGACTGAAGCGAGTGTGGCCTATTTAAGGTACTATCTCAGTATCTGCCTGAAGGAACTAAGGAAAACTGGGAAGAATTTCAATCATAATAGCCTGTATCCTATCCAAGATTTGAACCTGGGACCTCGTGTAACCGGAATAACGAAACCTTAGTATTAATCATTCAACCAGGAACTTACATTATACGAAATATGAATGTATTTTGTAACTTCTACAGCTTTTATTAGAAACGTTTTTATGGTGATAATTTAAAGATGAACACGGGAAAATCAACTGACTGGAACTGACTCAGTAAGTTAGGATGATTTAGTTTCAAAATAAACAGGCGTTTAATTCATCTTGCTAACCGGCTTTAATCTCTACGCCTGTATGGCATAAAACAAATACCTCGAAGCATCCAAACAAATGTTTACAGCACGGAGTAATATTACGCACAAATCAGTGATTTATTTAACATGTTGTTACGCAATGTAATTACTATACGCAGGTAATTACGTCGCAAGTATGAATTCCCACAAATATTACGTACTCGTTTCCAACTTATTGGAATATGCGATGGTGATCTTAATTATAGTCTTCCTTCGTTTTCAGAATCGAGAGAGGTCACGTGGTTGCTGTTATGGCTGGCGAAGTGAGTTCCCCTGATGGAGTTCCCTCGCAGGCACTGGGTAAGTTACATTTTCTGCCACGATGGCATCACAGTAAAATGTAATTTCCTGCGTATCTGCTCGTACTTCACATTTGTAAATCTGGGTCTTTCAACCCCAGGAAGTTACTAAACTGACGAAGCGAATCTTTGATTAACGTTCTACGTGTGCCTCTACCACTGCATTAAACGGATAAATGGATGACGATGGATTTATGGAATCATGATTGGTTAACTTGGGTGGTTCCATGGATTGCTAGAGGGGCTGATTAATTGATGAATGGAGGGTTGGAAAGATGGAAGAATTACAAGACTGACTGATTGATTGATTGATATATGGAATGATGATGGGTTGATTGGATGGTGGAAGGACGGTGGATGGTTAAATTGTCTGATGGAAGGGTGTTTAGATGGGCTGATGGATGGAGTGCCGTTTGTAAAATGCGTCGAAGATTTGGTTTGAAGAATTCTTAAGATAAAGATAAATAAATTTCCTACAAGACAAATCCCAGAACCTTTGCGACAACAAAAATCATGTGTTTTAAATGAAGACTTCAAAAGGAAAGTTTATGTTAGCATATTTGAAACTTGAGGATAGGCAATAAGCTTTGGCTATCATGTTGTTATCTTTTTAGCAAGAATAAAAACTTTCGTTTTAACATAGGACTTCTGCAAATCGTGCATGGCCTGAAAAATCAGCATCCGTACAGACGCGTTATTTAAACAATATTGTAATGAGTACATTCTAGAAGAGTCCGATTTGCATGTCTTGGCAGACATTTTAAGGGCTCGCAATCAATAATCAAACTTTTGTACATAAAAATAGTTCATACAACGAATGCACCCATGTATAAGCACCGCCTTTCTAAATTCCACATGATTACATACGTGATGTACCATCTGTCGTTCATACATAAAACGAAGCAGCATTGCCCATGGTGGTGGCTTCCTTCTACATAATTTTTAATTTAATCATCCCCTCAGGCTACAGTCCTTTAGTGCAGGCTACCAACAGCGTCGTTAAACAAATTAAAAGACAGGGTGCAGTGGTGAACTGATGTGAACACGGTGATGAACCTTCGGGTTTCGTAAAAAGTGGAGAATTTCTTGATCAACTGAAGAGCAGCTATCTTATTATCAAGAAGGAATGCACTTGATGGAATTAGTAACTTATAAAAGTTGTGCAATTTTCAAAGACGTTACACTAACCTAACTTTGAGAATTGTAGGTTACATTGAAGGCTTCCATATTAAATAATTCAAATGGCTTCCCGTATTAATTATTACGAAAGTAGCAACGTATAATATGACGCTTGCTTAATCTCTAGTAACGTGAGTTATTATAAGGTCTGGTGAATCAAAACGCTGTTGGCGGTGGGGATACACGAGCAGGATTCAGATTTGTTTTCCCCTCGGAAACGGGGATAAAAATAAGGAACAATCCAGACCGATCTTCTCTAGAATGTTTTCCTTGTAGCTGCTTCAAGAATTGCTTTTAAAACACGAGAAGATATAAGAACATGTCGTGACCTATACGTGGGCCCCTCGCCAAATGTTTGTTCACATTTTACCACATCAGTCGTCCGGGGACTCAGTCCTTGGGCCGCATCTCCTTGCTGTGACTCTGAACCCATCTTTATTCTGTACTGTGTGTACCTTCCCTTCAAAGAGATCAATATTCCCGAGGTTGTCGCCGTAGTAGTTAGTAGTAGTAGTAGTAGTAGTAGTAGTAGTAGTAGTAGTAGTAGTATCCCCGACGGGGGCAGAGGATTTTTCCTCTAGCCTCTATATCTAGACCATGTCTGGGGCCCACCCAGCCTCCTCTACAATGGGTACCGGGGTCCTTTCTCGGGTGTAAAGCCGGCCGGGGCGTGATGTTGACCACTCACCCCCATCTAGTGCCGAGGTCAAGGAAGAGAGGAGCTGTACCTCCACTCACCCCAAACGCTACGAGGATTATTATTCAATAAAATCTTCTCTGGCAACTGGTTACAGTAGTAAACCGGCCGATTGCCCGAGATTTTATTGACTGTATCCGCCGTGAAAGTTTCAAATCCTGGATTAATATTGTTCCATGATCGTGGCGTCTCCAGCCCTACTTTATATTGGTAGATCAACTTCACTATTAGGTTTTCAGGCAATCTTGCCAAATGTCTTGTAATTTCTTCTGTTCATTTTTATTATTATCGTATTCATATCTGTTATTCCTGGTTCTTCTCGAATATCTTCATTATGCTTATGACGAGCCATTCTCTGTCCTACAAGCTCTCTGGGGAAACATTTGTGCCGGCTTCATTCTCCTCATTTTGACTCTCGTTACCGTCAGACATTCAGCTCCATATAAAACAGTTATTACTATTTCGGGGTACACACTTCCATTAAGTTTGTTCTTCGTATTTACTTAGTAACGTCTCTTTGTAGTTCGAAAGACTTTCCAGAAATCCATTTAGTTTTATGTTAATATCATTGCCTCTCGCACATCATCCACGTGTTCAAAGCCGTTTTATCGAAAGCAGTTTTCTCTTTTTTCGGTTATTTTCATTCACTTAAAGTTGTTTTTATGTTTGAGGTACACATTTTCATTGCCGTGTAAAAGAGGCCAGAATGCTCAATAAGCCTTCGTGTTCCATAAAAGGTGGAGAATTGTGTGACTAATTGAACGTCTCGTGGACCCTGCTCTGTAGAGTTAAAATGCAGGCTTATCACAAAGTATAAAATGCTGATAAACACTGAATTAACGTACAAATTCCATTAACTATCGGCGTTTGTTTTTATTACTTCCCAGTCTGGTTCTCTGACTTCTACCGTGGCCCTATGTTCCAATATACACAGCACGTGGAACGAACTACAGACTGCATGCTGTGGTAACTCTAGTACCCAGCACGTGGTCTGTTTGCCAAGGCCACCCATCGCTAGCGCACATACCGCGTGTGTTTATACTTGAAGTCATCTTAAAAGACAGCAAAGACAGATTCGTTTCCGATTACTCGTAAGTAGGCGTACACACTTGTATACCGCACGTGAATAAACTTTATCTCGTGTTACTTATCGTCTGGCAAGCCAGCTCATGTCACAAATTTCACGCAGTTTTAACATAACGCAGCAGCTGACTACCATATTTAGGGAGGTCGTTTATAGTTGTCTTATAAATCACTTGACCTTGCCAGGTCACTTCTCTTGTTTAGCGACAGGATGAAGAGTGGAATTATCGGTGAACAGCAAATTCCGTTTGCTGCCAAAATTCGCTTTTACATTTATCCAACACGCTTTAATGCTGTAAGCTCCCCCCGATTTAGCTAATCACGTTTTGTAACTTGGGCTTTAAAACCCTGCGTTTAATTGCGGTATGCTTTCAAGTGCCCAGCAGTGGATGTGTTAAAAAAGAAGGTAAATTGGTATGTTTATGGAATGCGATAAGACAGAACGAAACAGATTGTGACTTAAAATAAGAGTATACATTCTTTTACAGGTATTTACTATGAATGAGCATTTTAAATATGGGGAATGCTTGCTACCGTTCGGTTCTTTTATCTTGAGGTCCCCTGCCTTAAGCTTAAATATAAAGAAAGAATTACAATTTTGCATGTTGCCTTTCGAGGAATGAATATTCCGTCGTATGGGAAGAACACAGATAAAAGTTGTTTGAAAACAAAGCGCTGAAAAGATTATTATTCGGGCCAAATAGAAAGGGAGTAACTGGATGATGGATAAAACTGCGTAATGGGTAGTTTATATGCATGGCGGTCTCCTGAGCTGTGACGCTGTGTGGACTTCTGCCCTGAAGATGTAATCAGTATGTTCCTCCGAAACGTTTGGTACCCACTAAAAAGTTCACGCGATGCCACAATCCAAAAGACCATCACGAGTATCTTCGTCGTGAGAACCTCAAATTTCGTGATTCGAAGGCCTCCTCTTCGTATAATATTGAGGGGAGTAAACCTTCGGGTTCCGTAAAAGCCGGGGATTTGCGACTGGCTGACAGACTAATTGCGTGCCATGTGCAGATTTTTCATGCTAACATTTCGCCTTTTATCGCACTCGACGGAATAATAAAACTCTACTCTAAAAATTCTACTACAATCTGCTTGCAGACAAAATGATCTTTACAATTATTTATTAGTTTGTAAATATATTGATGCATTATTCATAATTTCGCCATCTTAAACTGAATATCGATAGTGTTTTACCGATACCACGAAGTCCGTACACTTGCCATGTCGGTAGCAACAGCGACTTAAAATGTTGGTGATTCAATGACGTTCTATTCATACCAAATTCTATAAAAAAAATAGGTTAGTTGATTTAAACGGGACGGACGGACAGATAAAACAGCGCTCACACATACACAGGCAAGGGCTTCCTGATACATGAAGTTGTCTTCTTTATAAAGGTAGAAATGTGGGCCAGAAATGACAGAACATAAATGTACTTAATCCTTTGGCGTATTAAAGTTCTTGACTAAACACTGTGCAGCCACCTCATAGGGTTTCTAAAAGTTTCTAAACGGAGTAATACACTCAGTAAAATCTCTAGAAAGAACAAGTTTGTGTTTGGCAGGATTATGGCTTCAGCTGCTGTGAAAATGTTTTCAGGTGAAATTTAGTTCTGTCACATTTCATATATTGCGCAAAGAAATGCTGCAATAAATTGAATAACTTTCAACACAAAAAAAGGTTAATCCCCGTCGACTTTGACGGGTCATACGACAAAGTGGCACGTAAATTCCCATGTCACTACCAGTATCCTGAGCACGTACTGCTTAACAAACTGTCACAATTACAAGCAACTTACGTTAAGTATGATTTACAAGGGCGTGCATCAAGACACGTACGTCAAAATTAAGTGCACTGGCGCCCAAGTACTAAGACTCCCTAAATAACGCGGCAAAGGGAAAATTGTGTTGTCTCTTTTGATCATCTTTGTCATTTTTCTGGATAGGTTGATATTTCGGAATAAAATCTCGTAAGCATTCATCTCTTTACGTGTCATACGTCTGTGCATCTCATCATCCTTGATTTGTTTGCTGCAATGATATTAGGCGATGTAAAATGTGTAGCCTACAAGCTTTGTGCAAAACAACAGCTTTTATTCGATTTGTCTAAAAAATTAAATTCACTCATTACGTTTTTATAAGGGTTCGCGAGGCAAAATTTTAAAAAGTAAAAATAATTCAGAAAATATGCTCACCTTATTATTAATTGCTACAATACATCGACATGTTGTTTTATTTTACCTAAATAAAATCGCGAACCTTATCCTAGACCAAAGGAAGCAAGGACTAGAGGGCATTGAAGGGCATCCGCGAAACCGGAAGACGATAACGCCAAACACAGGACCAGTGATAAAACTTTCGTTCGCGTGAGTAAAGAATCAGATTGGTTTTCGAGAATAAAACCGGTTACCGCAGGTAGACTTCCCCATGCCTTTGAAAAAAGCACGATTCTTCCTTTGAACAACTGGATATTGCTGCCACACTGTTATTATATGAATTAGCTGCCATTGTGGGAAGCATCGCATTCTCTAATTGGAGGCAGAGTTGAACGAACTTTTTGATTATTGAATCTGGAGTTCTGTTGTGTCTGCTGTCAACAAAATCCAAGAGTTCTTTCTGCACGTGTCTATAGTTTATCTTGTATGGGTGTCGCCGAAAGACGTGTGACAACCATACTCCAATTTCCGAGGCAGTTTGTTATGTTGGACTTGATAAGGGGCACAAAACCGAGACGAGCGGTTGAACAAAATGCAATTCTCCGATCACTCGGTAAGTAATTGGCAACATTTCTGCTCTATGTGTCGGAGTGGGCAGTTCCGAGGGAAATTCCGTTTGTTTCTACAGCGCGGAAATTCTAGAGGGCTTTCGAGTCGCTGCTGGTTTATCTAACAACGCGTTTCCAAGGAAAACCTGGATATTCATGAACGATAAATTAGAAACTAGAACGTGAAAGGGCGTGGTCGCCGACTTTTAACGTAGAAAGTATTTATATGCCTAAAGACTTGAGAAAAGAACGAAGCATATCAGTCATGATACTTAGTTTCCGAGCCGAGATTCGAACCTGTGACCTCCCGATTATGATAAATGGTCCACACCCAATGTTGCAACGCCCGTCGTTAACAGGACGTTCAGGTGGTGTCCATGAATGCGCACGTATATTCAGGTTTGTACTGCATCACTTCATTCTATCGCGCTATTCAGACAAGCATTACAAGTTATACCCAGTTTTTGAGGTGATGATGGAGGCAGAAAGGTCCTGTGAAATAATGATAAACTATACGGCGTTATAACCCAGAAGACAGCCATCTTCAGGCTCACCGCCATGAGAACCTCAAATCCTATAATTTTGTTTAAGACGCCTTATATCAGACTCAAAAATTGACTTACAGAAAGCATTTTACATAAAACATGTGGAAAAGACCTCTGAATCAAGTAATCGCCACTCTAAAATAATGTGGAGCGGGTCCCGGGAAGACGTGTATGAAGAGGAAAGAGACGCATTTTTCTTTCAAATTTTTGGAAATTGTGAGCAATGTTATGAAGCCAAACTGAGTTCAGAGACAGTCGCAGTTGAATTTGTATAATATTTTAGCCTTCCATCACTTTCACGTGGGTGTAAAAACACTGCAACAAAGGAATCGGACAAGAAGGTCACAAGAGACAAAATTCATGAAATAGCAGGATACAGTTTTATTTGTCAACACAATAAAGGAAGATAATTTATACGAGATCAACATGGACCTAATCGAAAACAAATTAAAAGAGTATAAATAAACTAGTTCATTCACATTAAAATAAAAAAAATCTTTAGACACCTCAACATCATCTTGTTTGCCTGCGGACCCGTCGGGAGACGAAAGATCTGGACGGCCGTTAATCCTTTGAAACCTAAAAAGGAAATTCATTTCCTACCTCAAAATAAATAAACAAAACCTCAACTGTTTCTGCTGTTCAAGGAGTTATTTGTGTTAAACAGTTAAATCAGGTGGGTACTGAGTTCTAAAGAGGGAAGGAGGCAACTACAAGGTTAAAATTATGAGATGAAACAGGTAATTTACTGGCCAAACCTTGTGAAAAGAAGAATGTGGCTTTGCAACCGGACCATAGACGCAGAACAATATACGAAAATAATTAAAATAACGCGCAGTGGACGCAAAGTAACTCTGGGCTTTGTTGACCTTAACAAATACACACTTTTGATTGGGGGCGGGGAGGCGAGGCGATACCACTTACGGAGAGATAACCCGATTCTTCCTTGTCCTACCGGAAATTGTTACGTTTTGGCCTTGGGAGTAGCGCGTGCGAGTAAAGGCGTGTGCGTGTGCTACTCGTGTTTATGGTTCCTTTAGATCACAAAATAGTGCCCAAGTCAGTCCTTATATCTGGAGGATTGATAGTGGCCCCTTTGTGGGTGCAGTTCCACCGAGACTCGAGCTCACTTCTTTCCAACAATAAAAAAAGTGAGACGGGGAGACTCGAAGGCCTCCGCGGTGTGCAGCTGGTGCTGTGGGTAAGCTTCAGATTAAAGGAGAAGCTAATTCTGAGCCGCGCGTCACAGCAAAATAACAGGAAACAGCAATCGCCTGAAACGTGAATGCTTGAAACAGTGGGACTGGCAAGGTAATTAATTTCAGGGGCGATCCAAGCAGACAGGTCATTCAAGTTTCTGTAAAAGTATTCTTTAAGGTGGGGCTGGAGGCCGAATGGGGGGGATTCAAAGTGATCGCGGGACTAAGAGCTTCGAGAGAAAATTGTGTTTATACCGAACGCAACATATATCTGTGCCGTGACATATCGCAGTAAGAGGGGAAGGGAAGATGGAAAGGGCAAAGGGGGCGTCCCTTCCTTTTCCGTAACTCGGCTGGTTTAACCGCAACGTGTATATTTATAACGGTTAACGAAGCTTGGAGATATCTTGCTACAAGTTACGGATTTTTTTAACTACCTATGAATTATTCACACCGACCTGACGTTCTTCATGCGTACAGGAGAAGATATAAAATTAAAAAGAGTATAATTAATTCGGGCACGATATACTGAAGCTTTCTTAATTTATCTCCAGGTTACCAAGATGCCGGCACGCATAAATTGCATCTCGGTTTTGGAAATGGGTATAACGAATATGTGAAGCAGTAAACATCTCTGCTGCCACTAACGTGCTTTAAACACATTATTGTGACGGAAAAAAAGATAAATTGTTGTTATCATTATTAAAAAGAGTCTTTTAGCATAGCCGCACATCATACTGGCCTTTCGCGTGTCGTAATTTGCTGTCTAATTCTGAATTTCATGCACGTGTACACTTTATTCATTTTACATTCAGCGCTGTCTAGACAGGGAGGCATTTTTGTTTCATGATGTTTATTACATGAAGCTCCTTAGACCAGAGACCTTCCGAGGAAACTGATTCTATCTTACTGGGTCAGAAACTTACTAGTCGTATGTCGGGCCGGAAGTTTCACTGGCGTTTCGCAACAGCCTACCACTGGAACCTATGCTGGTCCATAAGAATTGGTTTTCAAACCTTTTTGTCCAAATGTTCTAGACATTTGTCCTCAGCAACCTATTTTCATCCCCAATCTATGCGAGTCACGAAGCCGTCGATAGTGTTCTGGGTTGTGACACCAATCAGGTGATTACAAAACATTTTTGAGGAAGTCGGGTTTGTTTCGAAGTGTCTCTCCGAACATTTGGTAACTACCTACGAGATTACAAGGCGTCACAACCGAGAAAATCAATGTTATTAGAATGAAAGCACAGTTTCACGCCGTACAAAATAAAAAAAATTATTTCCACAGTTTCGTACTTTTTAATCTGTTCGGTTTTACTGCCATATACTTTACCAGGCGTGACATTCGGCTTATCGTAGTCACATTATGAAAGAGGAAATGAGAACCAGTCTGACTGAAGAGAAAAAATGGGTAAATACCAGTTTCTATAATCCTTACTGAGACGTCCACAGCCACCAAGCAGGTGAAGAAATCTCTCATACAAACCGAAGAGTCATTACCGCGTTCAGAAGACCTCGCAGCTTGACTCTGTACTGACTCACATAAATCCAGTCCACACCCTCACACTTGTTTCTGTAAGATACATTTTAATACTATCTTCTCATCTGTGCCTAGATCTCTCAAGTGATCCTTTCCCTTCAGATTCTGCGATAAACATGTATGCATTCTTTTCTGTTCTGCCATTTACTTGATCGTCGTACCATCTCTTCAATATTAACTACGACGTTGAAACCCGCGAGTCATCATAATACCTGTTATACAACGCTACTTAACCCAGTAATTGATATGATCATCGTAGACTGACCCTGAAAGTGCTCATGAAGCATTCCCGCTGATTAATACCGAAGGTGGTTCAGATTTCTGTTCGTGCAGACTACGAGCCTACACAGCAAACCCCTCTGGCAGCCCCTCATTCCACCCACGGTCACTAGTCAGCCACCAGACTGATTAAAAACAAAGACGTAGGCAGTAAGCATTGCTCGCTCATGCATTTCTCATGTTTCCTTGTACATTTTGACCTTCCCCTTAAATATACCCGATGCACGCTTCTCAAGACTGCAGTGGCTCACGGGTCAATAATAGGGGCAGAAGGATAAATTGGCGTTTGTGGAATGATAGAGGGCAGTTCGGATTCATGGGCATAAATCAGAAGATTCAGCAGTGCCACATAGAACAACGAGAATGGGACAAACCAAGAATACACGAAGAATAAATAACCTATTTTTAGCAAGACGAGAGTTGGAAGTTTTTATAAATGCGGAGAGACAGAAAGGAACGAATTCGGGCATGTGAAACTCCCCAATATCAAATTAATGAAAGTTCGTTCGACCATTTTCGATTTGATGTGTTCAGACGGACAGAGCGATTTCTTCTTCGCTTCTCTGGAATGCGAGCGCTCGTAAATAGAAGAAAAGCAACAGACTTTCCACGGAGACGATGCAATGAAGTCTTCACGGGCAATCAGCCATGTCAGTGTGGATCGAGTTTCCAACATTTCGGAAACTGTCTGTCTCCATCTCTAGGGATTGATCACCTGAAAAGACTTCACTACAAAACTGAATGGAGGAAGAAAGAAGTAGCTGTCAGTGCTCTGACGTCACAGAAGACCACAAATTTTAGTCTTCTGACAAAGTGACTCCACCATATAGCAGAGTGTTTCTTGAGAAGCTCGTCCCTCAGACGTTTAATATATTTTCCGCCTTTTACGGAACTCGTAGTTTCATTAACGTGTTCACAAGAGCCCGCCACTGGTCACTACCGTGAGCCAGATGAATCCTGTACACCCTCGCATATTATTTCTGTAAGATTCTTTTTGTCATATTCTGTCTATGTTTGGCAAACCCAACACATTGAAGTTAAAATGAAACGTTTATTCGTGTATCAACTTACGTGATACCGTCACTTTTAATATCTAACAGTTATTTATGCTCTGTAAAAAATCTGCCTACACCACGTACTTAAGAAGAGAATACTGAATAAATGCGCTTGTCTGATGCGAAACTTAGATTCAACTCATCGTTAAAGACGTAAGCCGTATAAGAAACAATACGTACGATTAGAAATCACAGAAAATACAGACTGGCAGAACTGATACTCGTTTGTTGTTGATCAGGTTTTAATTTTGAATTATGGTAACACTGAGCTAAATGATCCAGTCATTGCCAACCGCATCATACTTTGTGACTAGGGTGACGGCTGAAATGTACATATTGGACAGGTTTCTTTTAATTGCGGCACATTATACTATTTCAAAACTGGCTCATTTAACGACTGCGTGAATGCATTTAAGAGTCTACGCAGAGACTTATAAACAAGGTACCAGTTAAGTCGATAATTGATGGAATAGTGCATACCGACTCACGTAAATGTCTTACTTCTCCACAATGTTTCCAAAATAAATACAGCAAGTTGCAATTATGATAGCCGGTAATAAGCGTTAAAAAGGATCCCGTCTTATGTGAAACAGCCTGTAGTAACACCCACGCAACGTTGAAGTTCACAATCCAGGCACAGACAACGCAACCCCGACCCACCGTAGACCACTTAGGCATTATTTTATATATCAATACACTGCGCGGTATGCAAGGTTTTAAGTCCGTATTATTTATCTTATTCTATCTAATTTTCGTTCTGCATTTATTGTTAGAGTTCTATACAAATAAGTTTCTTCATTCTATCGCTCCATGCAGTCTTTAATAAATACACTTCTTTCTTGTTATAAATAGACGTCCCTTTGTAGAGAAGCTTCGTAGAAGTAATTTTTTCATGGCAGAAAACTAAAGAATTACTTAAAATATCGGCATACAAATCTCCGAAGTTCATGATGACAGTGATATCGCGCAATTCTGGCACCATTAGTGAAAGTTTTATTGAACAGAACTCGCTGTTTTTTGTGGTGACAAAGAAAGGTCTCGAGTTCACCAAGGATTATTTATTTATAGAGCATAAAGGCATATTTTGACTAATTCAATTACTAGTTGTTGGAGTGTTACCATGGTTACTGTCTGCTATTTTCATGTAGCATTTTGAATAGTGGGTAGAGGGGTTACAAACGACGGCTTAAAAATACCAGCATAACTTTACGGGTTCAAGGCCCAGATATTCTCCGTGTCCCCCAAACACTCAGGCTGGATTAATTTGTTCCTCCTTTAAGAAACAGAAACTTCGCATGAATCGCTCTTATGGAAACGTCTCCGGCTGGCGACCAATTGGAGGCCAGAATTTTGTCGCCACCTGCCCCGCATGTGTTTACGGATTAGAAGCGATGGTCTCTAGTAATTAAGTTGCAGTTTTACGAACAAGAAGGGAATAAGAAAACATCTTTTTCATGAAATGAGAATAGGCCTATGACTATGTGCTGACATACATAAAGGCTGAATACAAAATTCTTTTATCTCACTTATTTCCTTCCGTCCTGTCCGCATTGTTGTTGCTAGGAGAACTTAAGATACAATGCATGGCGTATAGCGATCTATTTCAAAGCTTGGAAGTCATTTGTGGTGTCATGTACAAACCGGTCTATTCGGTATCTACACGATTATCACCATGCAGTAAACAGAAAAGTTGTGATACCAGACGAGTTACTTTTGAATTCAAATTTAACGGAAGTGACGTAATCAGTGTTAGTTTCTTTGTGGTGCATTAACTTTAACGTGCCAGTAAAGAGGTTAAAGTCGCCTTATTATTATGAACATAGTTAAAAATTTAACTTCATACGATTATTGGCTATTCAGCATGTCTGGAAATTCTGGATATACAGTACAACCCCGCTATAACGCGGGTCGCGGGGGACAGGGGTAAATCCGCGTTATTACGGGAGTGCATCGGAAAAATCGGTACAAGTACTGGACGTACTGTACTATGGGGGACATGAGGTACCCGCGTTATATCCGGAACCGCGTTATAGAGGGGTTGTACTGTATCTACTTTTTATAATCGTATTATTTGATAGGAGGCAAGACTTTGTGCCACTCTTGCCCTAGGACCAAGAAAGATTTAACGTCCAATTGTACACCGGGATTTTGCGGAAAACAGTGAACGGTCGTGTAGGTGGTTGTGGGATAGTGGAGTGTGGAAGTGTGCGCTAGAAACCGCAGACTTCCCAGAAAAATAGGCCTGTTGTGTGTTGGATAAAGATGAAGCAGTCCCAGTGCGTAATGAAGTTTCACTCCATGATGACGAAAAGGAAGCGGTGGTATAGCTCCACGGATTCTTTACCTCGGCCCCTGCCACTTTACCAGCGCAAAGATCCCCCGGAACCATCGGATATGAGGCCGGGAAAGCCCAGGGCCTATCTAGATGCTGTGAGAATGAGACAAATATGTGACAGTGCCCGGTATTGAAACCAGGTCATCCAGTCAGCAGCCTGTACTGACTGAGCTGTCCCAGACTTATTATTATTTTGTGCAGCAGATTTTTAAACGCAAATACATGACAGACTCTAAAATAGTTAGTAGTTAGTTATGGATCATAATGCAGATAATGTTCGTCTTCAACTTGAGTCATTTATTCTGAACATAAGGAGTCCGCGTATTACACAACGTTGCTGAGTTAAGTGGTTCGAATACTATTCGGCCCAGCAATCTCGGTTAGGTAGGATAGGATACTTTGTGTTTGGTCTTGTATCACAAGATAAATTTTTAACTGCCGTGAGAATCGACAGGATCTAGACATAAATATTAATTTTTCTATGCAAGGAGCGTGGTAGCTTCCTGCATAGAAAACACAAAATCCTAACACTTGACAAAGTATATCTGAACACACCAACAAATATGACATCCAAGAGTGTCATGTTCTGGTGGATAATTCTGTTACCAACTAGCACTGTGGCTCACTTCATTTTTCTAAAAAAAAGTGCAGCAGATCGATACATAGAAATCGATCCTCGACAGTAGTTGAACGTAACCGTATTACAGCGTGGAATACCAAATTGTAAAAAACGAGGTTATTTTTAAGGAATGGTTTTAATAATTAACTCATCATAAAATTTCAAACATTCTTCCAAAAGCCGTATTTGTCTGAAAGACATGTCATTCTTGTATTTGTTTCTTCCATAGTATTAAAGGACTATTAAGCTTATGTAACAACGGAGTGATGAGTACTTACTACATAGAGCCGAGTCCTTTGTGAGAAGCCAACACTCGCTCAGCCATTCAAGAAATTCCCAATATTTTATGGAGCCCAAAGGTTATTTACCGTGGTTAGAAGAGCCCGCCACTGATCTCTATCCTGAGCCAGATGAATCCAGTTCATACCACCCCCATCCTACTTCACAAAGCTAAATTTTACTCCAATCTATGCCTAGGTTTTCCCAGTGGTCTCTTTCCTTCTGGTTTGTCCGCCAAAACCCTGAATGCATTCCTATTCTCTCCCATGCGGGCTACATGTCCTGCCTATCTCATCCTCCTTGACTTGATCTGTCAAATTATATTTGGCGATGAGTAAAACTTATAAAGCTCCTCATTATTCAACTTTCGTCAGTCTACTAGTATTTCACCCCTCTGGGACACAAATATTCTCCTCGGCACCCTGTTCTCAAAC
The DNA here is from genome assembly GCF_977971745.1 of Zootermopsis nevadensis. Lineage (NCBI taxonomy): Eukaryota > Metazoa > Arthropoda > Insecta > Blattodea > Termopsidae > Zootermopsis > Zootermopsis nevadensis. The sequence goes on from NW_028259143.1 coordinate 6,459,846, forward strand.
ACCCTCGTCTACAATCCTTCCTTAGTGCCAGAGACCAAGTTCCACACCCATACAAAACTAAAACAAAATTATAGTTTCGTTTAATCTTTACATTTTTCAGACATCAGATGAAAAGGCGAAAGGTTCTGGTAGTAACCATTCCCCGAATTTAATCTGCTCGTAATTTCCTCATGAATCAAATTTTGATTTGTTTCTGTCCCTCCCAAATATCTGAACTGTGACACATTTTCAAAGGATCCAATAGCTATCTTTATGTTATAGTATACTCATTTTTTATTCGAATACAGGAATATACGTTTTAAAATAAATAATTTTTTGCCTGTACTAATTTAACGACAAATGTAATGAACAACAGTTGAAAAAGTAAAATACAATCGATAGATGAGGGAAATGGGGTCATTTCAAACGCCCCCGTTCGTTAAATAATCATACAGTCGATGAAGTTGAAACTCCAGAAAACAGTGCACCGTGCATATAAAATGAATTCCATCCGTACCATAAAATCTCGGACATAATTTATCACCAAGACAGTTTTAGAGAGGAGTACCCATGGAAGCGCTGTATACATACATCCATAAAACATATGGGAAGAGGCCAAGGCCCATCAAGGGCTACAGAGCCACAGTTAAAAGGAAAATGTAAATGAACAGGTAATCGAAACATATTAATGGCTAATGAAGTATTTTTGCATATAATTAAAGTATCGTAGTTAGAAGAAGCTGTGACGTCATTTAATGTGACTTTATACCGTCTCGTAATGGTATTCGACATTTTCAGTTACCGTATTTGCAGCTTAATGTTTCAGTATGAATTTTATCGTGAGAATTTAATGTTCTTTTTATTTTTCAAGTGCATCTCGTGATAATAATTTCCTTGTAATGTCTCCAGATCAAACTGCTCTAAACGAAAAGAATGCTACATAGTAGGGCGTTGGTTTCCATTCTTTATAGATAATTCTTTTAGCCGAGTTAAAGAAGCTACAAACTGAGTTAAGGTTTGGATTACAAATATAAAGGGATTCTAGGTCTATGTCCTCTCCGAGACCACTCCGCCGATACCCCGATGAACGCCGCAATAGGCAGAAGGAGAAATCCATAGCAGTGGCCAACACACTACTTATGTGGTTCTTAAAGAAAACGACAAAGAAGAAAGTAACCCTAGCTGAAATTTGTTTTTGGTTGGTGCCAACCTGTTTTTGTATTCGTTCAGCACTGCAAAATAATAACGCAGGCGTGTTACTACGACGCAGTTGGCACAGTCACGTGATGTCAGTGACGTATGTAGGTCTCTCTCTGTGTGTGTAAAATGAAGGCTGGTTCACACTATGGGGCGGGGGTCACGGTCAGGTCGCGGTCACGTAATTTTGACAAGATATAAAAATCCCATGGGGAGGATAAAAACCGAAGACAGCTTTGACTTTGGTGGTTGAAGCAGAGTTCTTAAAAAATTCTGCTTGTGATATTTCAGGTTTTCACGGTGACGAGTCACCTCACGGAGTCTTCGCCCGTCTTTTGAATAGTGCACGAACGTCATTCTCGTACATCTTGATAAAAGTGTCGTGCATCCACTTTCTCTTCTTCATCTGTACCATTTTTCTCAATTTCTTCACAAACTGCTGCCAAAATAAACTTTTCCACATCCGAACTGTCAGACATTCTGGTGCATACTACATCGTGCTCGTGTCCATATCCTGACCGATACCTGGCCCGACAATGTGAATGTTCCTGCCAGAATGTGTTCTCGCTCTGTCCGACACATGAATGAGACCTGCCCCATGGTGTGAATCAACCTTCAAAATGCGTTCATATACGCAGGCCTATATTCTACACCAGCAAGTCCCAATATGTACAGAATTATACGAATTACCATCACTCACACGCACCGTATGTTTTGGTGTTATCGATATTTGGAATGACGTAAAATTGGATATATAAGCCTCATAAAATTGTCACTATTGAGGAGTTTCTGCAGGCACAGCTATCAATTAAAGTAAAGTTCGTACGCACAGGCAGGTGTGTGAATTATATATTTATTTTTCAACTGATCACCATTGACTCTCATTCAAGTTAGGCTTATGAGATTTGTATGGACGTTACAAACATGGAAGGGATGCGAAACTCTGAGGTAACGGCTTATACATACCAAATTTAATATAATCAGAATCTGTTGTAACGGTAATGCACAGAACGGAAAACAAATATACTGCCCTTGTGCTTAATTAAGCACCACATCATGAAGACGTATGAGGGAGTATAAGTATAGCTCCATGAATTCCTAACCTTGGCACTATATAGAGCTTCACAACCCGGCCGGTTTATCCCTGGGATCGATCCTTTGGTACTTATTGGCTGGGATTGTGGGCGACCTCAGAGCCGGCCTGGATGCGACGGCGGAGATCTCTAACCCTATCAGAAATTCAACTCCGGCTAACAGCACGTAGATACTCCGGCAACATCATAATTGCTTCAAGTCAATCATACGTTCGTGTATCGCACTAAATTTTTCCTTTCCCAAAGTATCTGGGGAATATTAATTTTAGGGAATTTTCATAAATGAAAACGTATGAATATATTCTTAAATGAAATATATATAAAACTGGCCCATTCTACAGTTCGTCGGAGTTGCCAAGTATAGATCTTTTTTTAAATTCCTGTATGAATGGGACTGCAGAAATGTAATTTCCCTAAAATACTCAGGCAGTAACAAGCACCAAGTCACCAGATGAATATTTATCATCTATTCTCATCTTATTGGAGGAGTATAATTGTCAGCGAAGAGTTGGAAAGGCCATAGTTCCATATAAAACAGCTTGGCGTAGTTTTCATTCTGGCAAAAATTCTTTATATACAGCTACAGAAAAAGTAGATTAATATTTAAAACATAACGAGAAAGTTCGTTAAATACCTCCCCCCTCCCGAAACAAAAATGTATTGCATTTGTGGAACATGACTTTGGTAATTTTGTGTATTAAATTTATGACGAACAGAGGAAGACGCCTACGTTTAAAATATCGAAGATAGAACCCCGTACATAATACAAGCTTCCAGCTCATTTGCATGTATTACGCATGATGTTCCACTGTACAGATGGCCTCACTTGCCCTTCCATTATTTACATGCATGAAGCTACAACTAAGTTCATCTCATTTTTACGCCTCGTGGCCTTGTTCGCAGGAAGTATTATTTAATCCCATAGCCACTTACAGTCTTGAATAAGTATTGAAGAACACTTCTGTGTGAAACAAGTGATAAAAGACTACATGATGCATCTGACTTCCACAAAATATCTTGTTTATATGGAAGAAAGTGGGAATAACAATCATATCTTATCTATAAATGTACCTCTTTGTGCAATTCCATTGGAGGAGAGTTTTCTTGAAACGCCAGGTCCATTACCGTGTTCACAATTGCATGCCACTGGACTCTGTCCTGACACAGGTGAATCACAACGCCCACAGTTCTTTAAGATCCATTTTAATATCATCCCACAATTACTTCTCTTAAGTAGCCTCGTACTTTCAGGTTTCACGAAAAAATTGTGATGCATTTCTCGTCTTATTCGTGCTACATGCCATGCCTGTCTCATTCCCCTGGATCTGATCAGAAATTTTAGGGGAAACGGTGTTGACACACACACACACACACACACACAGGCATTCTGATAAACACAGCCTACCTGTCCTTATAAAATAACACAGTACGGCTGAAAATCGTTTATTTGCACATTAGACCGATTATTCTTAAACCTTTCTTTGTTTGTAACAGTGGTTCCAGAACTAAGAATGTTTCTACCCAAAAGCAGTTGGACCATGGAACTTGAAAACGCGAATCGATATAGCTCAGTCAGCAATAAGATTTTTTGCGTAATGGACAACGTGTTTCTTACCACAGGACATACAGGGAATTTTATATTTTCCGCTACATCGAGACCGACTCTCGGATCCATCCAGTCTTCTGTTCATGGGCAGATAAGTTTTTTTCCCAGGGGTTCAAGGGCTTGAAGCTGATCACTCACCTGAATCCAGTACTGAGATTCTCCTACAAGGCTTGGCTGCTTATGAACACATAGAAGTATACATTTTACAATTAAAAATATTCACGCACAAATTGAAAATCAAGATACCAAGATACTGTATGTACGAAATGAACATTAACATCGTGAAATTTGTTTGCTCTGTTAAATCATATTTTATTTACGAGGTGCGATCGGAAAGTTTACAGACTGCGCCTATAAAAACCCGTACACTTATCTCAGGTATTAAATTCATCCATCACCCTCGAAGTAGTTCCCCTGGGAGTGAACACAACGATCCCAGCGCCGCTGCCAAGCCTGGAAGCATCCCTGGAAATCTTTCTTTGTCAGCCTGTCAAGCACCATCTGCGATTCTGCCTGAATCTCTTCTATCGTCTCAAATCTCCTTCCCTTTAGTTGAATTTTCATCTTTGGGAAGAGAAAGAAGTCACACGGCGAATAAGGAGAGTGCGGGATGACGGCCATGGTGTTTGAGGCCAAAAACTGCCGAACTTTGAGGGCGGTGTGCGCTGGCGCGTTGTCATGATGCAGCAGCCAGTTGTGGTTGCGCCACTTTGCCGGCCGCTTCCGTCTCACATCTTCACGCAACCGCCTCAGGACCCCACAGTAAAATTCAACATTGACCGTCTGACCTGCAGGAAGAAACTCCCTATGGACGATCCCCTCCTGGTCGAAGAAACAGATCAGCATTGACTTCACATTGCTCTTGACCTGTCTTGCCTTCTTCGGTCGTGGTGACGATGGGCTCTTCCATTGTGAAGATTGCTGCTTCGTTTCCGGATCGTACCCGTAAACCCAGCTTTCATCACCTGTGATAACCTTAGAAAGGAAGTTGGGGTCGGTTCTTGCAAGATCTTTGAGCTCCTGACAAACGAGAAGTCGATTCTGCTTCTGGTCCTCAGACAGGAGCCTTGGCACAAACTTGGCTGCGATGCGTCGCATGTGGAGTTCATCCTTTAGAATCAGCTGACAGGTCCCATAGCCGATCCCAACAATGTCGCACAAGTCGTTGATGGTACGACGTCGATCTTCGTGAATGGCCTGCCGAATCTTCGTAACATTTTCGGGCGTTGTGCTCGAAGATGGTCGTCCAGAACGCTCGTCATCGACAGAGGTTCGGCCATTTTTAAAACGTGAATGCCACACAAACGTTTGTGCACGACCCATTGCGGACTCCCCAAATGCTTGCTTTAGCATTTCATAGGTTTCCGTAGCCGTTTTGGCGAGTCTTTGGAAAAATTTGATGCACACGCCATTCCGAAATCGCAGGAGGGTCGGTGTAATGCACTACCAAAACGCCCGTAACTAAGAAACAAATGCTAATTCGATGATGCCGGCTGGCACACTGATTCACAGAAGCTCGTACTACATCCGGTTCGCCCTCTATTGACACAGTCTTGAAACTTTCCGATCGCACCTCGTACATTCACCATCCTCAACGACAATTATTACACTTCCCCACACTACGTGTTCCAGCTACATTCCAACTGTATTCAGATTCATGTTATGTTAATATTCAATTTAAAATGTTTCCTAATAGGTTTATAAGAGTGACTTCACTATAACTGTCAATTACTGAACTATTACGACACTTTTTAAATTGAAATCACGACATGATTGCATTGTAGCTGAAGCGCACTGCACCATAAATTATGGTTGTTGATGGTGAATGTAAACAAATGTATTAATAAATTGGACAGTTGATCCCTCTTTTGAGCCCGCGCCCGCCTGCCTTTCCCTTGTCTTGGCTGTCTTAAATCGGTTCTCAACATCTTGACTGAATGACCTCTCGACTTGCGTAAGTTGATCGTCTGCTGCAGGTTATGCAGATTTATTTCATAATTGCAGATTATGTACAAAATAGTGATTAATTTTTACAATTATATGCAACCTAAACTCAATTAAGATATTTTTAGCTAAGGGCATGTGCATAAGAGGGCAAAGGGAAACGAAGCATCTGTACTCGCATTTTACATAGCGTCGTGAAATGCAAGAACGCGGCATCACGGAGCAATGCTTCAATAAACGTTTTACTTGGCATGAAAGTATTAGACAGGACCGGCCAAGAATATGATGCTGTCTGAAGAAAAACGTCGCATTGACTGAAGAAAGCGTAATTAACTATGTTTCCTTCATCTCCCACGTACTGTTCGGCCATCGTACAAAAATACTGTTTTCCATGGGCGGAAAATATCAATAGAGGCTTCCAATAATCAAATTCCATCAGCTAGGAAAACGTTGAATTGAAGGAGGAGGAAACCAACAAATTTTAATTCTTTGCGGCCTTGTTTATGCGCGGTCGTTGTCTAAAATACTGATTCGGGCGGGTGGCAAAATCAGCACCACCGGCCAATAATGCAATCAAAGCTCTACTGGCCTAGAAAAGCGGCAAGTCGATCCAAGAAAACGTTTCTTCTTCGTTCACCTCCAGGCTTTTCGCAGCTAGACTCGCCGCTCTACGGGTCACGCTCCGCGATGAAGATTTCGACGTGTTTACGCGGTTTCATTCCAAAGCGACAATTACGAAATCAGGTCCTTTGAGGTGCAAATGATAAACTTTCTTGTTGGTTGGGTGACCCGATCTTGGGAAACGGCGTGTCGGCATTCTTGGCTTGGCGTATTATTGCTTCACGTTAGCACCGAGCTGGATTAGCTCAGCGGTAACGGTGTCTGGCATTCGTGGGACACCGGTTCGCATTTCTACCGAGGTTGTATAGTTTTCTTTAACTTTTGGGGACGAATACTGATTCACAAGAAATAAATAGTAAATGACACTCCCACGTCCTTCCAGTAGTAACAATAAATGTCTTCTGTACTTGATAGAGAATTGTTTAATACCATTCCAGTTCGATTTACATCAACAGCCTGAGTGAGATTCCTTCCTTTCAAACTTTTATCAGGATAATGAGTTAAATGGCAGTGGAAGGTAATGTACAGCCGTCTACGTCGTCTGTCTGAAACCTCTAGAGATTGTCAAGGCATACCACTTTAGCAGACAAAGACAATTCAAGACGTTCAACACTAGATACTTTCCCTAAGAGAAAAATATCACAATATAAATTACTATACCATACAACGGGTAGGCGGAATACCTCAGTCAGTACAGTGGCTAGCTAGCAGACCGTGTTTGATTCCCGGCATGGTACGGATTTTGGGGCCCAGATAGCCTCCTTGTCAGTGTGCACAGGGGGCTTATGAGACAAATAACCACTCACCTCCATCAAAAATCAATGTCATGGCATGATGCTTTAATTAAGCTCACAGGCAATTTTCCGTTTGTACTGTCTTTTCAACCAAAACTGCCTTTTTAATAACAATTGTGCAGGCACACAAAAAGAGGTTTGCCCGCAATTTGTAGCTGTCGATTAAACCGAATATGGGGATTCTAGTAATCAGCATTGTGTTAAAACGGCATACAACAGGGCAGAAATACAGTCTAATTATGAAATCCTTCGAAGCTGGTTCTTAAGCTTGTGGTTTATGTTAATCATAACATTTGACGATATTTTCACGCAGTCTTGTTACTGAACTGTATGTTTTGCAGTGTCCTGCATATGTTAGGTCACCACTAATGAAGGTAATATAAGCTTTACCTAAAATGTCCCCTTCTAAACCTGGAAATTCCAACATGCTTCCGAAACGTCGTATGTGTTTATGTTATCCATAAAGTGGCCAACGTTCAAAAAACAACATTCTTCCATACTAAAATACTAAATATATAGAAAATTGAGTTTAAATGACGGCAAAAAAGATTCTCTCCGTTCTGTTGCCTAATTAGAACTAACAAAATCGCTCATTTTCAAGAAACTTTACAGTAACACTGAAATCACGTTCACTGTCACGATAAAACACATGTTCACATTCCCCCTTAAAATGCATATCGTATTCAATTTATTCCACACAGAAGCCCTTATAATAATTACGCACGCTGTTCACTGTAGTGATAAGTTATTAAACCTCTGAAGCCAAAGCTCGTCTAAATAATATTAAAAAATTCAGTCCGTACCGCAAAGAAAATACAACAGTTCACCATTACAAAGATCAACTAGTAAAGGAAATCCTTGCTGTTTATTCTGAGACTTATTCAAAACACATAAATACAAAATGCAGATTTACTACTGCTATAGCAGGTGGTACATATAGTTACCTCTGATCTTTAAATGGTTAATATAACTGGTAATATAAAATTGACTACTTACGGTATAATTAAATAGAAACACTAATTCAGCTTCGATATACAAACCTAAACAGTTTTCATCGCCAATTGTAACAGCACTGCAATTATTTCGCAGCTCTCATGGAGCGCCTACCTGATAACAGAACAAAACATCCGGATTGGTGAAAATGGCAACGGAAAGTGTCCTTGCAGGCTCACGACAAGCACTGATTCAATTTCATTGATATTAATACGCAGTAAGTGCCGAGAACGCTAGAACAATACGTGTGTACGACTCGCAAGCGACGCGCGTACTGCAGTGAGAAGGGAAAATCCAACAGTCGTAGCGCAGTGGAGGCACGTGTGACGTCATTAATTAAAGACCATTTTTGCAGGAAGCACTTGGAGATTTGGCTTTTCATTTCCCCCCTCCTCACCTCTGGATAGACTATTGCTCTGTTATTACAGTTATTGCAGTAGACTTTTTTTCTCTCTCGTAGCTCCCCAACACAGGATCGATGAAACCTGATAATAGCAATGCAATGGACAATGGACGTCTTCGCTTCTATGAGATCCTTAATATGTGTTTTGCAAGCAGGAGTCACAAAATAATAATTTAAAAAATAATAATAATCACAACACAGTCCAGAAATATGAGTGAAATAATTGTCTATGGGCTGGCGATCGTAGTTCGATTCCAGGCAAGGGCAGATGATTTTCTCCGGACCATTGCTGTGGCACGCCCGTTCTTTCGGTGTTTGATACTATGAGCTATTTCCCAGGGATAAAGTGGTACTTGAAACTTGAAACTTCCCACTCACTTCTGGTGATAATGGCGAAGAGAAACTGCCAACTCCCTGCTAAGAAACCTTCATAGTTCAGACCCTTTGAAAAATAGTCTGGTATTTTATATGCTTGTATGTAGACCATATAAAGTGACGTGGTTGGACCTGTTCTTCGCTCGACCAGGATAACGTTTCTAGTTCACTACCCACCAGCGACGTCCCTCCATTACTACTGAAAAATAACACAGTTCAGTTTGAAATATCGTCTCTGTCATAGTTTACTTATATCGTATTTCAGATAGCGTGTCAGGAGAATGGTCTCCGAACTGAATGACAAAATGGTTAGCACTTCTTAGTATTAGGCACGAAGGCAATCTTTAATTATTGGGGTGTTTCGATGTCTTTTGGATTAGTATTTTTTTTAAATATACCGCGGCAACTTGATTACTCGTCATTGGTCATAATAAGCCATTAGACTTAAGTACTTGGAGGGTCATTGCATGGTCCGAGAAAGAGACAATACAGATCTATTTGTCGACTGATACTTGCAGTACAGTCAAGTAGGTCGTGACCACCTCTTTCCACATCCTTTCAGATATACGCGGTTTCTTGCGGGTTTCTGCTGATCTGTCACACAACATTCTACAGTTCGTGAAACAAATTGATGAAATTACTCTGAGAAACATATTTCTTGTAATAACGATGCTCTTAATAAAGGCTATAACGTGGGATATGAATTCGTTTTCCTTGATGATAACAATTCCCACAAGTAATTGAGCACAGTGCTTGTTCGAAGTAAAGTGATGACCTAATAGAAGTTGAGTAACAAAAGACTGGAGACAAGCAGTGATGAATGCCATAATTTGTACCCTTCACAAATATTTTATGGTTTATGAATCAAAAAGAATGGGACGGGCATGTAGCACGCATTTGGTTAAATGTATTCAACAGATTCGTGAAAAAGTTAGAAAAATACATTGTTATATATGCGTCTGTGTAGAAATCGGATCTTCGAAGTTTGGTTTTAATTTAACTGATTGGGGATGAAGTCCGATGTCCATTCCTGTGAACATTAACGCGAGTAAGAAAACTCCTTTTCGTGGGTTTAACCGGATACTTCGTAAATGTAGATTCTAGAAACAAGTTTTGAGTACATCGGGACAGAGTCTGGGGCGTCAGCTGCAGTGGCTTTGGTGTTTGCATCACGTTATACCTAAATCGAATGGGCGACAGATTTCTCCTCAAGCTTGTATATTTTTACTCACCACCTCATCATCCATAGCATCCATTAACTCTTTGAACCCGAAAGAGAGAGAGATAGAAGAGAAAGTGGAAGGAGTAAGTTCGTCTAAATAATGTTTAAGAATTCAGTTCGTACCGCAAAGAAAGCACCACACTTTACCATTGCAACGATTAACTGGTTTATGGTGTTTAAGGGAATAGTCGCTGTTCACATACGAAACCCATAAATACAAATTGAAGAGCTATCGATTGTTGAAGCAGGTGGTACGTACAGTTACCATTGGGCTTCAAAGGGTTAAGAGTGGTGTTAGTGCTTCAGGATGGCTTTTCCTTGTTTGTGGTTTCTATATGTGCTCACTTTCTGTCTGTTTTCTGTATCTACAGTGAATTTCGTTTGTTATGTGTGTCTGACTTGCTTTCCTTGGTATTGTATTAATTTAAACTCACTTTCCTCGTCTGTTAGGGCTGCAGACTTAATTTTCTTGTCTGTTCCGTGTATAGGTTCTTACAATCATGGCGTGGTTGCGTTGAATGTAGGATTTATTATTGATACTCCACTAGATCTATAACTAACCATTACCTGCCAATTCATCTGCGCTTAATTTTAACTAGTATATAATTTAGTTGGTATTGGTGACGTGTAGCTAACGGTGCTTGCATGTTCACTATTATCATCATGCTAAACTTCACTGACGTTTACGACAGGGGCTTGGAAAATAAGATACTGTCAGTTTCTCCAGGCAAATTTCAGGACAGTGCCTGAAATTAGGTCACGATAGCTTCCTTCTATATCCTTTACAATTCATTATTCATACTCATTAGACGCTGTATAGTCTGAGCTACTGAAGGCGTCGAAAAATACATCAGAAAATATTTTCTAATAATCACTGCATTTGTTCTCAACTTTACCAGTAATCATGAAGAGTGGTAAGGTGTAATTGAATGAGTACACGAATTTTTTAATGGGAGGTTAAAATTGATCGTATAAAGATCCTGTGTGAGGGTATGGATAGGATTCGTCTCGATCAGGGCAGACAACAGTGGTGGGATCTTGTGAACTAGGTTCAGGTTCCAAAAGAGGCTGGAAACCTTTTTCTTCTTTTCATCTCATGGTGAACGCTTAACGACAAAAATTATTGTTCAAAATTCGTAACGCACTGTTAGTGCAACACACAAGTCTGAGATGTTAACGGTAAACGGGTCATTTCTCTTCGGACATAATTTCTCGGGAGACGACACTAAAACATTTATGCGATGTTACTGCATGGAAAATTTTGTTCTGTTGCTACGCAACTCGATTTGCACTTGGTCCTTTTTATAACGAGTATTCAGCGATTTACTTTTGTGACGTAACGTGTTCTTGTGAATCAAATTTTTCCCCACACCCGACGTTTAATACAGAATCCCTTTGTTCAGTAGGCTTTTGTTAAGTTACTTAACGTCGATGATATGAAAGGGTGATCGCTTTCGCCGAGCTTGAAATAAATGAGGAGAAATCGGCCGTGGCCTGTCAACGTAGGGACTGAGGATAACCATGAATAACCTCAGATAAGATACCCGGCATAAATTCGAATCGGGCATCTCCTAGCAGAACTTATGCTCGTGATCAGTCAGTTACACCATCTCGCTGGAAAATGTACTTCGAGTGTTGTATATCGAATATAGTCTATAATTTCCTACAGTATATCTGCTATGCATCTCCTGTGATGTTAATTTATTTAATAATTTAAAGCATTGTGCTAACTATGTGTGCTATGGATTTGTATTATTCTCCGAATAAATAGCTATTAACAACTTCGAGTAATTGATCTTTGTAATGGTGTTTTATTCGAGACAGGAAATTAATTTTTAAATGTTTTTAAAATGTGCTTCAAAGGGTTAAGTAATTACTTTGCAGATCATAATCTGGGCGGCTCAGACAGTGGGTTCGCGGTAGACAGGAATCTCGCAAGGTTCAGAATTGAATGTCTGCCTTGTTCTGCGTTGTGACGTTCTCTGTAATAGTAACCTTGTGATGGACTGATCATTATCCAAGGCGACTACCAGACGTCAAACTGCTTATATTTTCAAAATTAATTCTGAATCTCAATATGCCAGACGACCTTAAACGTGAAACGTGGAGATGAAGTCATAGGTCTGTGTAGTTATTTGATTTTGATAAACAACAGAGCTGGGTGTTATAAATATCACACTCATATCACATGTCACCAACGCACGTTGCAGGAGTCCATTGCACTGCATCAGATAATAAATAATTCCATAAGCCCACACACACTTATAGGGTGATTACCATTAACCATTTTAAAGACCTGCGATAACTGTAATTCCGCTTGCTTTAAAATAAGTAATTCTCCATTTTATGTTTACGATTTCGTCGAGTCTCAGTGTTAACAGTGGTTATTTCATTGAAGAACATTTACCACTTGATGGTAGTAAAAGTTGTTCAGTGAAATAATCACTTTCAAGTGTTTTCTCTGAGGTTCGTACTGAATTCTTTAATGTAATTTTTACGAGCTTCGGCTTGTAATGTTTAACAGTGTCATATGTCTGCTGTCATTCGTACTAAGTGTTTCTGAGTTAAATGTTAGGCGTAGAAACTTAAGCTATTTATTAAATAAGACTCAACCTGAAAGAATATAATAGAGAACCTCACCTTATATTCATGTTACATATTTAACTTTGCCTACGTGATGTTCTCATTATGGTTAAAATTAAGTCATGAAATGTCAATCACCTATAAATTTTGAGATCGAATTATAACTCTTTTTCATCCACATTCTTTGGTATATATGATGAGGCTAAAAAGAAACTACAGTACAAGTCTAATTGTTGTGTAGTTTGAATATTTATGCATAATATCTATTACTGACTACGTAAAGTCACATAGTTTTGTACCATCGCCATAGATTTAATTATTAATACATAAAAAGAAAGTGGTTGTTCCGAACTTGGGAGCTGTGCGTATCGTCTACATCCATATCAAATTCCACACGCCCATCTTCAATGGATTATTAGTTATCGCTACGGAATCTGAAACTAAATACAGATTTTGCCCGCCGTCAGACCAATGAAGAGCAACATTGATGGAATTCCTTAGTATGTAATTTTATCTGTCCTCCCGATATTTCCTCTCTCATAGTTCCATAATAAAAGCCACGGTGGTCTAGCGGTTAGAACGCTGGTCTTGTAATCCTGGGGGGTCTCGGGTTCGATTCCCGGCGGTGCCCGAATTTATAACTTGTGTTGGGCGAGGCCGTGGTCTAGGCAACACGGAGTTTTCCTCCGGGGGGCTTCCCCGGTTTCTCCGTGCCATCCCTAAAATTACTCCATTCACACACAGAAGAAGGCAATGGCAAACCACTTCTGGATCATCTGCCAAGAACGTATATGAACAGGTCCCAGTCCGAGAAAAGGATGGAAGGATCCTGTTCATATGGACCTGTCGTCAGACAGAACACTAAATAATAATAATTCCATAATATTCCTTTACATTATTTGTTAATATTAGTTAGAAATTTACTGAAGAAAGCCAGTGTTTACACTCAGCCCACGATGTAATACTGCGAGTATTCTCATAGACGCCACGAAAGAGTTTAGTATGGGAAAGGCGGATAACAGAACGCTTGTGCCAAGACTGCTCAGTGCCTGTGTTCGTAACAGTCTGCTTCGCTGGAGGTGAAGTGGAAGTGTATTATCATTGTTGAATATCAAGATGTCATAACTAGTTGTATGCTGTTATTCTGTTGAAAGCCGTTGTTTCTGTGGATACAAGAATCCCCTTTGTCTCTAAACGTTAATTATATACACCTTTATAACAAGCATTGCTAAACGCACCAAACCAACAGACACAACAAAGGTTATACCCATGAAACCCTAGGTCAAGTCGTGTACGTAAAAACAGCGTGTGAGTTGAACTTCTTATCAAAGCAGTTCTGTGCTCTAACGTTCGTTTTCTTGACTCAATGCAGTTCGAATATTTATTAAGCAGTTTTTCCTAAGCTCTGGAAAATGCAGACAAACAGAGAAAAATCCTCTGTTTACGCAGAGCTTGAGAAAGCAATAAGGATAAAAGTAGTCGGTGGGTATGCGTGCTGGATTCCATTCCAGGTAACATGCCGAAATGAGAATGTGGAACGAGCTGAAAATATTGATCGTGATTCTGGTCATCTCAAACAAAGCAAAATGTGAGCATCAAAAGTGCGTTCTTCGACTGTGTTGCATAATCTTAGTCACCAGGTTGCGACAGAGTACGTTTCACCACTTCCATTAACACTATTTATTTTCCTTTTCATGCGAATTTAACTTGCATTGTTATGAACTTACAAAATATAATAATGCAATCAATGCATGACTCCCGTTTGTTTATTAAAATGTGTATTGTTCGCAAACGGAAACGTAGACTATTAGGTGCGTGATCTTACGTGCCTTTCCCGTGTAACAGCCACAGTTGTTCGGTTCGCCGAGGCAGAACGTGTTGAACAGTTCAACAAAGAGCTAAGCAGTGTAGCAGGAAAATTTGTGTGGGATGATCAGCTGTTGCATAATATTTTCCGTTCAAATATAAGTGACAAGGATGGGTTAGCAGTTATCTGGCTATAAACAGAAAGGTCGGAAACCTGCTTTGATTTCTCTCTACGCGAGCGCAGAAGCTTGTTATGACGTCATGCAGACTCTGAAGTGATGTTTAACTTTTAACTTTTCGGCCAGAGAATGCTTTGTTGCTTTTACGAAAACAGATCTGTGGAGAATTGTAAATCGTCTTCATTCTACCTATTTAAATGTCATTTCGGTTTCTTGTCAGGTAGTCGCTGTCGGTTTTCCTTCTTCATTTCGTCATCAACATGGCGCAATAAGCTTGTGGCGTGTCAACATTTTTCCGACCAACTTTGGGATTCAGTTTTCAGGCATTCTTCACTAATCTTCTACTGATCCTGTTGTTGTTGTTATCATAATAATCATATGCAGTCACCGTAATATAGCACTTATTATGTAGTGGGGTATAATATTTTGGTGATCAAATAAGAATACATTGAAAGTACAAGTAGTTGTCCATGTGCTTAATTGTATCGGCCATTTGCAAAACCACAAAATTCACGTTCGGGAACACAAAAAATTAATAAGCACACTTTTGTTTTACGCTTGATTTATTTTTCCCCAAGAATAATTGGCAAGTATATGAATTTTTTTGTGCTATTGTACGAGTTTGTCTGAATGTAGAGTTGATTCGATTTTTTTTACAAGTAGTATTGAAGGAATATTGCATGACTCATGTGGTTATGTGTCCATTTTCATTGCTAGGGTGACCAGTGGGTTTCAATGCTTCGTTTGTGGTCAGAACCTAAGCCAAAACCTAGTTTTGTACTTAAAGTGGACTTGTGTGGTTTTGCAAATGATCGGTTAAGTTACGCACCTGGCCAAAGCTGGGTACTGGATGTGCTAGTAGGTGTGTGATGAAATGCACGCTCCGGAAAGTTTATGAGGCCCGGTACCCGTCGGATGACAGCTAAGTGGGCTGCACAGCCATTATTATCGGTATACAAAATACATGAGTTATGGAACTTCGTTAATAAATTATCATAAGGCTATTTAACATGTAAATACTCATTTTAGTGTCTGGTGTACAGGATGTTTCATTCAAAGTGCAACCCTAACAACTACGCATTAAAATCGACAAAACCAATGGCAATGTTGAATTGCTGCAGATGATGGACTGCTTGAAATCGGTACGGCAAGAATTTCGCCTGTTTTATCACTCTATGGGCACGTGTCGCAGATAAATACTTCGCTTGCCCCGAAGTGCTGTTACTAGTCCGTCTTCTTCGGCTCTCCCTTGTCAGGATAATCATTGCCAAATGCTTCATGAACAGCAAACGTGTTCGACGCGAGGTGATTTTGACTCGATTGTCACTAGGGAGGTTCGGAGAGTCTGTTACTCGGGGGCGTTCGCATCTTCTATTCAGTCTCCCAAGTGGTGTATTCCTTCCAGGTGTTCTGACTAAAATTTTGTTTATATTTCTCATCTCCGTGCGTTCTACATGTCCTGCCTACCTAATCCTCCTTGATGTGATCATTCTAACAATTTCCGGTGAAGAGTATAAGCTATTAAGCCCCTCCACATATCTCTGTTCTTTTGTCAGAGATGCAGATGTTCTCCTCAGACTTCCTCAGTATATTTTATTCCCTTGCTTTAACATTGAGCTTATTATGATCATTTTGTTTGTTTGTTTGTTTGTCTGTCACATAGCTGCTGGAAACCAAACCGCTGACTGGACAGTTCGCTAACTGTATCTCATAGGAAGCGGACACTCATAAGAATGAGGTCATCGCATCGAAACTGTCTGGTTTTGGGTCGAGATACTGCGTTGCAATTAAAACGTTCATCATACTTGCCAGCTTTTGTATGTCTTCAGCAGGGTTTATGCCAGTGCCTACAGTGATGGAATGCGGGCACGTGTGGAACTTCGGGATTCATAAAAATGTAGAATTTCTTTAATAGCTAAGCGACTACCATCTTCTCAGGAAGTGCTGTGCTTAATGGAGTTTGTTAGTTAATAGGGTAGTAGTTGAATTGGTCAGTAAAACGCAAATCCATTCGCTGTGTCGTTAGTATATCCGTGTTAAGACATTGTATGCCTCGATGCTATATGAAGAATAGTGATTATAAAAAAGACGTGAATTTATTATCTGCTTGTAGAATTGTCCTTTGGGTATAATACAGTTTACAGTTATCCTTCAGAAGAAAAACTTTTGTCTTATAAAGCAGCTGATTTCTGTGTGTGTGTGTATGAATGTTTATTTTGTAGCAAGTTGCCTTGTGCCGAGACGCTGACGTCAATAAAAATTAGAGGAGAAGAAATACGAGTCTAGACTGTATTATTCGGCATCATAGCACGTCTGAAATCTAATACTTGCACGTAGGTCATAATAGGCCAAAACATATTGAAATGTACCATGTAGCCTTTCGAAAAGAAAAAAAACGAATAGGTTATGCTATACACACATGAAAGTTAAAACTGGGACAAAAAACTGAACTAAATTCAGTTCTCTAGCCAGCATAGAATAACAGTAATTGCTTCGACAGTGCTTTAACATAGATCTGTCAGTTAAGTGACAAGCCATGGTTCCGACTACCGGAGTTCGATTCTTGTCAGGATAGGGATTTTATCTTCGCCCTACCGTACCATAGCAATAACACATCTTGAAAGTAATTTATTTTACTTGTTTTTTTCTAAAATAACCTAAGTGAATTCAGGAGGTGTGAAATATGAGAATCTTACAACGATGAAAGTATTGATGTTAGTAATGTGTGATATCTGTTGTGGTACAAACACGAAACATTGTCCTCGTCTGGTTCAACCTTACGATGGAAACGATACGTTCCTCAGAACTGTTGGTAATCACTTGTAAAATCACTCGGCATTACAACCAATTAAGACCATACTGATTAAATTACAAAATCCGATATTATTTGTACGTAAGGGATTCTTGAAATTCCCAGCTGTAATTTACATCGGTAATGTCGTATTATGAGGCTAAAGGAGGCTGCAACTTCTACAGGATCACACAGTAGAAAGGGGAAGCTAATAAAAAATAAGTTTTGTAATATAATTCCGTACAAGAACTTTGCGAATGGAAACCAGATGTTTCGCACTACAGAACTAAATCCACTGGGGGCCGCGTATAAATACAAACTTCAGTAACAAGCAGTTATTTTGCTAACATCATGCGAGAGTGTACGTATGTCGTATTTCTTAGACGGAGACTCAAGAAACTTTCTATTACATGAGATTTATAGACGTAAAATTGGCCTACTTACATATTTATACTAAGGAACACTTGCTGATGCAAATATTCAACTTCCTATCAATGAAATTACCCGCCTACAAGTCACACGACCTCATGACCCAGAAGACGACCATCGACATGTTCATCGCCGTGAGAACCTTATTCCTCATGATTTGGTAAATATTAAGCTGGGAAGGAAATTTTCCACCTATACCACTGGGACCCGAATATCAGTCACTTTGATGGTTACGAACTGTCTTCTGTGCGAAGGAAAGTTACGTCACATAACCCTGACTAAGGACAAAGAGACATCGAACCCAGGGAACTGAAGGCTTGGAAAGACCTTGATGCTAGACGCCTTTTTATTCACCACAAATCTATTTTGGGTCACTAGAAAATGTACCTTTTGAACGACCTTGAAAACCAGGTCATGGTAATTGATTCATTTTATACTATAATAAAAGAAATGCGGAGTAATATCAAATCTTGATTCAACACTAGTGAAGCGATTATGACACTGCAGCTGGCTTCTCAGCACAGATGTCCGGATGAAAATTGATAAAACCATCCACACATATTTAGCTATGGCGAATTTTTCTAAAGAGATGAATCAAGTTTTTGTCCATGCTTATTCATATGTCTATTCCGATTAGATAATACTTGTTCAATTTAATTCCAGAGAAGTCATTCCTTATTTTAAAATATAAATGCAATATAGAAGTATTTATTTGAGAGATTAGCGTTTAGAAGTTTGTAAATTGTATACTACAGTTTTGCTCGTAATGAAAACAATATTACATTTTTTGAATATTTTTGCTAAATCATGTCACAGCTGTGGAATAACCTTCTGGGGAAATTGAGAAGGTTATTGATTGTCTTCTGAGTTGTAGCACCTCAAGAATCTCAAATCCTTCCTCTGGGGAATTCATTTAATAGTACTAAAGTATTTCTTTTGCACAAGAATATATCGAAAGCATGGCAGGTGTTCAGATGTGGATGGGAGGAGAGTATTACAATGGATCTTAAAGAAATATAAGTGAGGTTTTGGTCTGGATTAATCTGACTCTGGATATGGATCCATGGCGGGAACTTGTGAGCACAGTAATAAACTTTCGCGTTCCTTCACTAGTTTAGTGATTATTATTTGTTCAAGAAGGACTTTGCTCTAGGAAGCTACATTAAACTTGTATTATTAGATAACAGTTGTATATTTAAGATATATTTTTACAGAGCTTGAAAGAGGTACTGTGAAATGAAGGGAAAATTATAGTGGCGTTACTTTTAAAGTTCAGTTACGTCATTAGCAATACGGGAACAATTTTAAAGATAAACTACACTGTTCATTGAAACAAACTAATTTTATATATGATTCTGTTGGCACAAACACCGTTTAGCCGTACGCGAAATTAGGCATTTTTTACTGTGGCCCTAGACAATTATATATTATTCATTCACGTACATAGAAGCTTGTAACGTCAAGTTTCTCGTGCAAGAATCCTTCATGTTGCCATCTTTCTGGGTACAGAAGAAACTTTCAAGGCTGCAAGAGTTATAACCAAAAGGCAACGTAAATAATCACACATCGTGATGGTGACATTGTTTTATATCCACTTTCTGATACGATTCCATTGAAACTGATTTTATTATCCGATAAAAAGATGAAATCACGGTTCACTAGTTCAGACTAAAACTCCATGGAAAATTACTTTTGCCTTTTAATTTTTAAAGTTGTGTTTGAGGTAGAATCGATCGAGAGTCGCCAACAGAAACCGGTTCACAGTCACGTGGAATGTAGTTCTTGTTTGGAGTAAATACATCATGAAGTTTTATGGGTGGGGGGGGGGGGGAGAGTGGAAATTCCTTATTAATGTTATCTTGATTGTGCTGTTTCTCGCAGTGGCGTTGTTGCCCCTCAGCGTCACGACGATCTGACAATTGCTTTGCTTATTACGAAACAAAATTTGGTAAAGACTTTTCAGCCACTTTAGCTATCTCGTTTCGTATCAATTTGCATGCACCTCTATACCAATTCATCAGTTATTATAACGAACAATTTCCATCCATAGAGAGAAGGTCATGTAACGATGCACGCTTAGGCAACTCATTTTACCTTTGCGTCAAAGCTGTACGACCTGAAGGGAAGCTTTGAGCTGTGAGTCCTAAAGCTTAGTTCGGAGGATATTATGATGTGTATTAAAGAACTGCATATCATTCATGTGGTTCAGTACACGGTGTTACTGGCGGGCTTATGTCTGCATGGTAATTAAACTTAAGGTTCCGTGAAGGGAGGAATTTTGAGACAAGCTGAGTGAATATCAGATTTTCAAATAGTTACCGCTGCTGCTGTACACTACATTGCCACCAATTATATATATTAGACATATTAGTGACAAAGAGTGACTATGCGTGACCTCCACTGAAAGCGTGACGAGAGGACACCTCAAGTATTAAAACATCACAAAGATATTAAAACCGTAACAAAACATTGACAAAGCGTGACTAGGCATGACGTACTATAACGGCGTGACGAAATGTGGCCATAAGTGTCAAAAGTCACAAAAATTTTCAAAATGTTACATAACCTAACAAAGTACAGAAAAGCAAACTTAACCTACCCTAACCTAACCCAACCTATCCTAACCTAACCTAACCCAACCTTTCCTGACCTAACCTAAACTGTCGTAAATTCATCTAACGTATTGCAAATTAGCAAAAATTAACCGAACCTTACGTAACATAAAGCAAGCGTGCCGAAGCGTGACATATTGACCAGGCGTGACCTTCTTTGACCTCGTTACTAAAAATCACCGTATGTGTCGAAAAGTGACGAAGACTTACAAAGCGTGACCAAGCGTGACAATGCTTGACAAAGCGTGAATAGGCGTCACTTGCTATAAGGGCGTGACGAGACGACATCATTAGTGTTAAAATACGACGAAGATTTGAAAAGAGTGTCTAAGCGTGACAAAGCGTGACTAGGCGTGACGTACAGTAACGGCGTGACGAGATGTGCCCAGAAATGTTGAAACGTGACGAATATTTACAAAGCGTGACCAAGCGTGACTAGGCGTGACGTACTGTAACGGAGTAAAGTGATGTGCCCAGAAGTGTCGAAACGTTACGAATACTTACAAAGCGTGATCAAGCGTGACTACGCGTGACGTATTGTAACGGTGTGACGAAATGTGGCCATAAGTGTCAAAAGTCACAAAAAATTTCAAAACGTTACCTAACCTAACAAAATACAGTAAACAAACTTATCCTACTCCAACCCAACCAAACCTAACCCAACCAAACCTAACCCAACCTAACCCAATCTTTGCTGACCTAACTAAAGCCGTCGTAAATTCATCTAACGTATTGCAAATTAACAAAACGTAACCGAACCTTACGTAACGTAACGCAAGGATGCCAAAGCGGGACCACGCGTACCCAAGCGTGACCAGGCGTGTCATGTTCTGACCTCGTGACTAGAAATCACCATATGTTTCGAAAAGTGAGTATTTACAAAGCCTAACCAAACCTGACGAAGCGTGACTGCTTGACAAAGCGTGACTAGGCGTCACTTGCTATAAAGACGTGACAAGTGGACACCATTAGTGTTAAAATGCGACGAAGATTTAAAAAATGTGTCTACGCGTGACCAAGCGTGCTCAAGTGTGACAAGGCGTGACTAGACGTGACGTACTACAAAGGCGTGACGAGAGGTGCCCAGAAGTGTTGAAACGTGACGAATATTTACAAAGCGTGACTATGCGTGACAAACTGTAACGGCGTGACGAATTGTGACCATAGGTGTCAAAACGTCACAAAATTTCCAAAACGTTACTTAACCTAACAAAATCCACTAAACAATCAACCTAACCTAACCCAACCTAACCTAAGCTAACCTAACCTAACTTAACCTAACTTAACTCAACCTAACCTAACTCATCCTAACCTAACCTGTCGTAACTTCATCTAACTTATTGCAAGGTAGCAAAAAGTAACCTAACCGTAAGTTACATAATGTAAGCGTGGCGAAACGTGACTTAGTGACCCAGCGTGCCCAGGCGTGACATGCTTTGACCTCGTGGCAAGGGATCACCATATGTGTCGAAATGTGGCAAAGAATTACAAAGCGTGACCAAACGTGACAAAGAGTGACTAGGTGTGACCTGCTATAAAGGCGTGACGAGAGGTCACCATAAGTGTTAAAATACGATGAAGATTTGAAAAATGTGTCTAAGCATGACCAAGCGTGACAAACCGTTACTAGGCGTGACGTACTGTAACGGCGTGACGAGATGTGGCCAGAAATATCGAAACGTGATGAATATTTACAAATCGTGACCAAGCGTGACAAATCTGGACTAGGCGTGACGTACTGTAACGGCGTGACGAATTGTGACCATAAGTGTCAACACGTCACAACAATTTTCAAAACGTTACCTAACCTAACAAAATCTACTAAACAAACACCCTAACCTAACCCAACGTAACTTAACCTAACCTACTATAACCTAATCTAACCTATCCTAACCTAACCTGTCATAACTTCATCGAACGTATTTTAAATTATCAAAAATTAACAGAGCCTTACGCAACATAACGTGTGCGTGCCGAAGTTTGACTTTTACTTATTTTTTCCGTCTGAGTGTTGTGATACGAGGCGTTATCAATGACCAGAAAGGAGATTGCAACGAACATGTGGCATGTGTCTAACACAGCACAGTCACAAGACAATAATCAGATTTTTACACTGCTGCACTGACACAGACTGTACTGACCGACGGAGACTCCGTCTTTCGTTGAGTGGTCCGCATACTTGGCGCTCCCTACAAGGTCAGCGGCCATAATCGGTGGATCAAGTTGTACAACAAACTCCTGTGTTCCAAAGGTTTAGCTATCGGTGTCAGTCCTGTTTGCATTCTGGACGTATCGTATGTCACCTCGGAAGGTCAACACAATCAGCGTCTTCTTGACTTTCCATGAAATGAAGCGATGTCCCAGCAGTTGGAGAAATCTGGCGCGAGTATTTAAGAAAATACAATTAATTACGTATTAGCGACAGTCTGAGGCTACGGATAATAACTGCGCTCCTGATAATCGGTGCTCTACTACACTTATTGATTTTAAAGGCTGCAGTAATGGGATATTTGAAAATACTTTAATATTCCCCTGGAGACACGAAGACGAGGAAAACCTCAGGATTTCTGATAGCTTAGTCCATGTTAGAAACGAGTTCTGCTTGTGTGCAAGTCTGAGCGTTGCCCTCTTACGAGCATCCAGTCTTCAAGGTGGGAAACAGAAATCGTCTTTATTTAGACATGCCTTCCATTATCTGGTGCGTGCAACAGGCAATCCAACTTGCATGCAGACCTTTTGATGTTTGATGCTATTTGAACCAGCTCTCGAGTTATTTATGATGTGTAGCCCCAATTTCAAAGTGTTAAGTTTCAGATGCTTGTCAAACGGGTTCTTTGGTACCGATGTTTTATATTTTAATTAAATAAAGCGGAAGTTTGTTTAAGTTAAATACATATTTGTGTATACTTTTAGGAAAATATGGGAATGAAAAGTATATCTTAAGCTTGATTTCGGAATTAGTAAAAATAGGCTGTTATAATTTTCCCATCTATGTTCTAACCCCGGAAACAGTCACCCCTTATTTAAGTGTCCCTCAAGAGACGCTGAGTTTGACGAGCCTGCATTACTGTATCTCGTGATTGAATTTCTTTCAGTTTCCTCTTCTGAAGGAACGCAGGGCCTCACCCCTGCTCCCGCTTGTGTCCATTCTTCAGTTTCAAGAGCCCGGGACTCCACAGGTAGGCTGAAGTGCACTTGAACTGTACTAATTTATTAGCCATTTTAATTTTGAATGCTATTTATAGTACCGTTCAGTTTCTCACTCTTCGCTATTCCCAAGTTTTGTAGTATGTCACTGTAGTGCTAATGCATACAGTTATCTAATTTGTAATATATATGCACAGGTGACTCGTTATACGCGGTTTCGCTATCCGCGGTATTTCTTCATTATCATGAGGAGCATCAATATCGTATCCGTGGTCAAATTTTAAAGCCCAGTACCCGCGTCGAACCTTCTTCAGGTTTATCGGGGAATCTGTACCTGCTCATGTAGGCCTGCCCACAGTCTGCTTGCTGTTACGCCATTGAAGGGAGGCGTGGCATGTAGCTCGTTGCGGTTATTGTCTGCTGGATGCGAGTAAACTTCATCGTCTCATGGTGCATCACGGATAGTTAATAAAGAAAGAACCGGATGTTGTGGCTAAAGTGTCTTGAAATATTCACGAACTTCTTGGATGCACAATACATTTAAATGATGCCGTTTGTGGGACCTTAGAGAACGGATTTTATGAGAATAATAATTTGAGCTATTACGTAACGGGGTAATATATCAATTTTGACTGTGACGCCACGTCAACTGTTTCAAGTGATTTTCATTGCTGTGTGAATCTTGGACAATCCTTCAAAATGTCACATTAAATAGATATATTAGTTCCTGTTTCTTTAACTCCGGCGAAATGTAGGCGAGTAGGAAACATTCTTCTTGTCTCAAGTGTATATTTACATGTCAGAATTTATATTTGGGTCGATCACCTGTCCAAGGAATTCTAGTGCCAAGTGTCTAAAATACACATTCAGTATTATACTAAACGAAACAGACTGGAGGGCCAAATCCTAAACACAGAAATAAAGATAAGTTTATTGATTATTAATTAGAAGCGTGTGTGTACATATTTGATACTAGCTCAGGCTACATGGTGTCGGGTGAGAGGTCGAAGAGTCAATGATGATTTATAATCGAAGCAGAGGGTAGCGGGCTGGCATGATTTAACATATTGCTACAGAATTTGCCTGTTGGGACTGAGGAAAGTCACGAACAGTCATGACAGCTGGTATTTGAGCCTAGATTTAAACCTAGCGAACGTGAAGCAGAAATGCTAACCACTCCACCACGGGAGACAATTTTAACGAGTGTTGTACATAAGAGCAAAAAGTTATTTTTTAACTTGCATGAACTAAACATGAAAAATAAGTTGCATGAAATGATTCTGGTTAATTTTAATAAACATTTCCTACAGTGTTTCATAATAAAAAGATCGCAGATGAATTCATGCTGAATTCATTAAATTTCTGTCCTCCATTGGGCGAAACCTTAGTTTTCACACCACGATGGCTAACTGGCAGCGCATGACTAGTTTTAGAATACAGTGTAATTATTTTAACAGTAGAAAGAGCTACTGCGTAAGCTATACGTTATGTAACTTGTGGTCGCTCGTAAAGACAATCAACAGAGCATGAATGTCATCAGTGGTTTAACGGGACATTGTTTACTTGTGTATTCTGGAATCAGTATATTCATGGTTATGACAAACTTCGTGAACAGTGTCCTTTTAGAAAAGCTGACAGTTGGTCAGTTTACCAACAGATTCTTCTCTTCTTATGGAGTCTGTAGTGGCTGGAGTACAACCAGTTCGACCAGGATGCCAATCTTGTTAATGTTCGTTACCATTTTCACACTAACCCACTTTCCATCGCCACTGGGTCCTATGCTAAGCCGTTTGAATCGAGTCGACGCCTTCAAATACAATTTATTTGAAATTTATTCTAATTTTATCCTCCCTTGTACACCTAGGGGTCTGTTAAGCGGTCTCATCCCATCAAGTTTTCCAAGCATAATTTCGTATGCATTTAACGTCTTCATGCGTGTTTCATGTTTGTGGCTGTATTGGATCTTAAAAGGGAAGTGGGGATTCACCAGGCTGATGATAGGAGTTGTGAAGGGCTTTTGTGTATACGACAATCATCGTTCGATTTCCATAAATGTCCGGGTTGTTCTTGAGCGGCTAAGGAGACTGTCATTCCCTCAAGGACTATCCCATGATGTCAGTCTCTGTCTCCATGGAAATAGCGTTTGAACAAATTGGCCAAACATTTATAATTTAGCAGAGTTTTTTTTGTAAGAAATAATAAATATGTATATAATTAATTGCCTTTATGATCAAAGTCTGCAGAGTTAAAGACTTATTTTGCAACCGCATGCAAAGCGTATGTGTAAGCAGAAAAGTTAACTTTGAATCCGAAACCTCATTCTGAAAAGATAGCAGTATTGTTAACGTCTAAATGCACGAAACGAGTTACATCACTCTTAAACATGTCCTTCCAATTGACATAACTTACAAAGATTAGGTATTATAAGCTAATTTGAATTTTGTAAGTTGCTGTATACGACAAAAATAAACGAATGTCTGTTATCTGCGAATTTCAGGCTGGAAAAGATTAAGAAAGTTTTTTAAAAATTAGTTTTCTTAACAGATAACTTTTGAAAGTTTAGAATTATATTTTAGTATCCTATGTGCACAAACACATTTAAATGAAGTTTACTTTTGTAAAATTATTGTCAGAAGTGGGGTTCGAACCCACGCCCTCAGAGAGGACCAGAATTCTGCATTACCTACAGAGCAGGCAAGTAATTATGCTTAAGTCTGGCGCCTTAGACCGCTCGGCCATTCTGACATGTAGTTGGTTTTCATATCTACGAGCAGAATAATCGGTACATATCCTACATATTGTTTATGAACATTTCACGAAAGGAAATTTTTGACTGGACCTATGAGTCAACGGAACCAAGAAAATGTATTTTTTACTGTGAAGCGTCAACTTTTTATTATTATTTTGATAGAATAGAGTAGCATGAGATGGGTGGGATATGTAGCAGGCACGGGAAAGATGAGAAATATATGTAAAGTTTTGACCGGAAACTTTAAGGGAAACTCCCTTGGAAGATGCACAGGATTTATTAAAATTAATGTTAGAATGTCATATGGGAGGATGTTGAATGGATTTACTTGGTTTAAGGTAGCCTCCAGTGGCGGGTCTGTGTTTGAAACATCGGGATTCATAAAATGCAGGAAATTTTTTAAACCGTTCAAAGAGGACTTTGGTCCATTGAGTTAAATTGGTTTAATCGTTATTAAAAATGTTAAATTCAAAATTACGTTCATGGAGAATTTAAAATGAACATCTTGTTTATGCGAATATTATATAAGTCTTCATGACGTTTGATGTCCATGTTATTTTCACATACGCGACGACTGAAGTCAGAACAAGTGTAGCTCTGCATACAAAGTTCGTACGACTAACCTTTGTGTAAATAGCTTAACCTTTGTCTGTAGTTATGGACTGGACAGAATAATTCGGAAGACAAGACACTGTGGCACGTTAATGCAATGCTATTCATAAGCAGACGGTAGTCTGCATCCTATATTTACATATCGCGCAGTGGCGTGCAAATTCACGTGACTGGTCTATTTATCGTCCAGTGATGTACAGAACTGTTTGCCTGGATGAATTTCGGAAAGCCACATGATATTTCAGTTAGACTATATTTAAGCCCCGGCCCTGACGAATACGTAATAGCAGTGCAATCAGAAACACCCTAATTTTCTGTAGGATATAAATTAAAATATTTTTAAAACTCTTTCGTATAGAATATAATTGTTATAGAAGTAAATTATCAAGATTCCATGTCATTTTTACACTGTTATTACCATTTGTAATGTATATTGGTATCTTAATATTTGACCCATATTTTCTTTTGTTCAAAGAGCATGAAATATGAGCACAATATGTTTCACATCCGAAACTGCTTAACGGATTTCTATTAAATTTGGTATTATGTTTTAGACTAAAAATTTTCGGACGAATGTTGTTTTACATAGAAGCAGTAAAATAATCAATGCCTTTATGAAGCTCAAATGTCATTTTATGGAATTAAAAGAAATGGTTCAAGGAGTTAATGAAAGTTGTGACGTAAATACGGACATAATTATGGTCTCCGTTGTATTTTAAAATAAATGCAATGTTATGAATGTTTAATAAAATAAAATGTACAGTAACAGAGTCGAATAGTGTTACAACAGTGTATTTGTTTCTGCAGCAAACCAATATATAAGACAGTGAGTTAGTATGAGGTAACGCGTTTGTGGTCTGCGTTGGGGTACACCTTTCTGTCATTTTGTTGTGAGGAATACAATTTTATCATAATACGGATGTTTTTAGATACACATATTTATTATATTTTTAAAAAAGTAAAATTTCTCATTTCATACGTTCTACGTAATCCTTGATACACGGACCGCAGAATGAGTTACGTCAGATAAGCACTTTTCTTTTGTTCCGACACTTTTACAAAAACAATGGTATAAGTAATTGTGTCAGATATGCAAATGAAAGGGCATAGAACTGCTACCCTGAAACCTGGCCATCGATCATAAATGATATCATACTCCTGAGAGGTTTGATGTAAACATCATGGCGTCATTAGGAGGCAGAATGTTTGTGCGCGTGGTCTCATTCAGTATGCCGGCAACTGCTTCGTCACTCATGTTCTGCGGGAGAGACTAATGTAGGGCGGAGATGTGTTAATAACGTGATATCGAACTGTGAGTTGTTTGACCGCCAGTTGACGACAGGTTCTGATCCAGTGAGTGGGTGGGCAGACGAATTCTGCTGTGGTGTACAAGTATTTAGTGACTGGAACAAAGAATTTTGCATTTGCAAGTGCAGAAATTGTCATTCTTAGACTACAAATCTTTTGTGTGTGTTCGTGCGTCTATTAACACATTCACTCGCGGGATTTTAAATTTCATTGCTAAAGAGACTGATATCAGAGCTTTGATGGATGAAGAAATGGTTCTATAGAATGTGTGTTGAAAACCAACACCTATTTTGATCCCTCAAAACTCATTCTATAACGTATCTATATTATATGACAATTAGATGATATCTGTTGGAGAAAACACGAAATGCGCTTGGGTTCGTTGCGACGTCATGAGTCGTCATTAACAATTTTAGAACAATTGTTTGTCTTGTGTCGTGAAGTAACTACCTGTCGCTTGTTTTTAAAAAGCGCTAAGGATAAGGCAAATACAATAATTATTTTGCTCGTTATATAGCATGGCAACGAGACATGATCTGTTACTATAAAGGAAGAAAATGAAACAGTTATCTAACAAGGAAAATATAATTTGGTCTAAGGTGTGTGAATTAAACAGGTAAAAGACGATGCAAGAAAACTTGGAAGTTAAGTCTAAAATATAACATTTTTTCAGTAGTGTATGTTAGATCGAACTGCCCCAGGACTGAGTTCAGGGACGGGCTTTTGCTTTATTGACAGTGATGTTTTTGAGTTGTGATGCATTTTCTTCTAATACAAAGGTGAAAAACAATCTTTTGTATAAAATGTAAAATGGGCCTAATTGTTAATCTGTTCATCCGATTACAGTGGCCGGATGATCTAAGGCAGAGCATTTTAAGCTGGGAATAATTACCTTTTGAGGGGTTATTTATCATATTTCAGGGTGTAAAGAGTCGGTTGGGTACACAATTCTGATAAATCATAATCTTCCTTTGTTGAGGACAAAGATTTTTGATCTTTTAGGCATATAGATTCCGTTGTTTAAAAGTGAGGAGCGGATATCTTGGTTGTTGTTTACGATTCTGGAGTAACAGGACCAAAGAGGTTAAGAACCACATACATCACGTTCTTCTTTACCAGGTCTCTAGATACGGGTAAATCTGCCAGTTATCCGAGCAACGTGCTAACCAACGCACTACGCATTTTAAATCCTAAACCTGCACTAGCTGACACAACTCACAAGCCGTTATACCCGCATGCGATGTCACGTACGCCAAAGACTCGGACTTGCTGGAGTTTCCTCGTTAGAGTTTTGAAACACGTACTTTTTAGACCATACACGAGTAGATTTACCCGTATCTGGAAACCGACTGGAAAAAGACACAGCGCACGGCTAGAAACGTGGATCGCTACAGCCGTACTCGAAGCAGGGTTCATAGTTTCAGGAGTGAATTCTGAACTGGTACAGCCCACAAGGTCTAAGCCTAATCCAAGCCTACTGTGCCATTGCCGCGAGAGACATCAGAAGTGCCGCAAACAAGCGCGGTCGGAGTTTTTATTGAGCTTCAGAGCGACCTAATTACTTTGACGTTTCTGCAGACAGATTCTTTTCTGGCGTGTCAGATGCTTCTTGCTATGATAGAAAGCCAAGTGCGCCACATTGAAACTTGTCAGAGGTCAGGGATTTCACAATGTTTTCTTCCTGTTTATATCCCGTATGAGAGGTGTATGAACACAGTAGTGAGTGTTAGAATCCTAAATTACTTAAAAGAGTTAGGCCAATATCTGTGTCCGCTCAAATACTATGAATACGCATTCCGATCCTGTTCTGGTCGTAGGCATTTTCTGTGTAATGTGTCCGAATTTATGTTAACTGGGAAGAATACTTTGATATTTGCATAATTCATTATTGTTTTTGTGGCGTAAGCTGCTTTGTTAACTGAGAAACGATGCTTTAAGAATTTTGGACATGTTTAGATTATCAGCATAATGGATTATAAGTTTGTCTTGTGTTCCAGGTAAAGGGATTAAAATTGTTCCTTCAATCTTTATGTCGGACTTACCTGGAATATTAAAAATATTTATCTGTTTAGTTATGTATGGTTTATTTAACAACAGTGTCAGCAGCTCAGGCTGTACAGTATTGCCGAATGGAGGGATGAATAATGAATAACGAATAGGGAAGTGATAGTAAGCGGCATTTGCTTGGAGAGACTGAGGAAAACTCGAGAATCCTAAATCTGTACATGCGGCCTTCGGACCAATATTTGAACACCGGACCATCTTAACAGAAAGTGGGAATGGTGACCACTCGGCCATTAGGTTAGGTCCGCGAAGTCTTACATGCTTCGGAACTTCCGTGATTGGTTCTCAGACGTTCTTCACAAGGGCTCGAGTAATTTCTTTTCGTAGTTTTTATTACTGAATGTACACCTGTCAGTTGCAGTTCATGTCTAATTTCTTCGTCGTCCTTGTGATCTGTCATTTCACATCCAGCGAACGATCTGAGGGAAGAAATTCCTGCATTTCCATTCTTTCACTCAACCAACTCTAAGGAGAAGTTCGTAGTATGCTGAGCTAGTCACGAAATTCGCCGTCTTTTATGGAACAAGTTTTATTACAAGATCCTGCCATCGGCCCCATATCCTGAGCCAGATAAATATAATCAACACCCGAACATTATTTTCCTAAGCCCAGTTTTAATATTATCCTTCCATCTACGCCTGGTTCTTCCGAGTGTTCTCTTCATTTCAGGATTTCTAAGCACAGTTTTGTACCATTTTTCCACCTGCCCCGCTAAATTCCTTCCATTCATATAAATGTTTTAAGCCGCTGAGAGAAATAAAAATTCATCTGAAGAACATGTGTACATTTTGATCATGTGGATTGAAGTACGCTGTTTTAGAACTGGGCCTAGAGGGTTCCGTCTGTTGTTACAGCAGCACAACTTTGGGTTTCGTAATACCATGAAGTTATTTACGTTCGGAGTCCTTGCTCTTGCACCTGCAATGAAGCAATTTTGACTCTTTTGGCTGACAGCCACTTCTCGGGTGTGATGCAGTTCTGATAGGCTATATTAAATTCAATAACACGCTGCACTGTACATGAACCGTTGTATTAAACAAGAGTTTAAGGATGCTTTCCAGTGAATTACGCATATTTTTTGTTTTCAGCTATTTTGCGTGCTTCATTGTGTCTGATCTTCATTTATCGTAAATAATGAAATCTGTTATATGAATCTGATGGTGGATCAACGTAAGTTAATGGATATCCGAAACTGATTATCTATTGTGGCAAAATCAAATTTACGTTTTTAAATCCGGTCGCCAACAGACTATACGAAACCATAAAAATAAAAGTTTCTGACCTTCTTTAGATGCGTGAACTTTATAAATATGAATTATAATACCATTTATAGTAAATTATAGCAAAACTTCATATAATAACATAAGACACTCATGTGCAAAATATTTTGAAATAATTTCATTGTTCGCTGCGCTGCATGGGTCATTTAAGTATGTGACCTCTGCTATTCGTTTAAAATGTTTAAGGAGTTCCTGTATTGTCTTCAGAAAATTAATTAAGGAATATGTCTGCCTCTTGTCCTGTTGCTGATTCGTAATTATGTGAAGTTCATGCTAAGTGTAGGCGTTTCTCACGTCATTCATGAACGTCCTTACGGTGCGTAACATAGAATAGAACCGTGTGGCAAATTACTTTCTTGTGTCTTGCCTGGGTGTCTATTCAGTATTAGCCTATTTCAGTTTATTATGCTTGACAGTGGCGACGCTCGTTTCTTAGTAATTTCCATTTCCGAACATTTGCTTGCAATACTTCGAGCGATTTAATCAACTTCCTAGTAATTTTAACTCTGGTAATACTGAAGACTGCCATTAAACAGATTGGAGATTTGGAGATGGCCTCTTCTTATAGTCTGGTAGAAATTTACCGTCGTTTCAGAGGTCCTTGCTGCCGCCGCCATCAAGGTGATCGCCCTGATGATGGAGGCATGAAGGACCTCTAAAACGCAGGTAAACTTGTCAGACTTCACGACGTTATAACCCGGAAGACAGCCGTCTTCATGATCGCCGCCTTGAGAACATCAAATTTTACACCGCATTGTTCAGCAAGAGTTTGTATTTCAAAGCTTTTCTGCGTAGTGCGTCCTCTGGTGGGTTAATGAACATCAGAGACGTGCTTGGTGCTGTGTTGTCGTGAATTATTGAAATGAAGAAGGCCTTAGCAACCTGGGTGAATTGGCCGGGTTCCAGTGTCTACATACTGCTGTGATACACTTTGCACGTTGTTTGAAAACAAGATAAAACTAGTTCTGAAAGCAAAATATAAATAGGACAGGGTAATCGCTCAACTGGTCAAGAAATTCCACTATTTTTTGGAACCTGAAGATTAATTACCCTGTTTAGAATAAACTGCCACTTGTTCTTGGCCTGAGTCACATTAATCCGTGCCATGTTACACACATCCTGCTTACCTAAGATCCATTTTGATATTGTCATCGCATCTACACACATCTCTCTCAAATGGTTTTCCCCATTCAGGCTCTCTGCCCAAAATGTGAAAGGCGTGCATTTCTTATATGCTCCACGCGTGCTTCATGTCTCACCCATCACATGTTTCCACAGAATCTGCTGCCAAAGTTTAAAGAAATTATAATTGTGAAATTAAAGCTCTATGAGTATAATACGAAGCACATCGTACAGGAACAAACTTCAAATGTACTTTTTGAGTTAAAATGTGTTGGTTTCTTCGACTTTATTTTAATTTCTTATAATCGGCACTTAATTTATGATTATTCTTTTGTTTACTATGTGCGTTTGATGTTATCTTTTTGTGTGAACAACGCACCAAAATTCCCTGGTTTGGCATTTCGTGTTTTGAGCTCGTTGCCTGCAGGTGGTCAAACCTCAAGTCAACCGTAACCATGACATTAGAGCATTTGCGTGTTTCTCGCGGAAATACCTGACAGGTACTGAAGGACGGTCGGTAAAGACTCGATCCCAAGTAAATGTGGCCACGGCCTAGCACGTAACATGGAGTGTCACATTGGCATTATTTTGGGAAGCCCTCGATCTCATTCTACAGACTGTTATAAACAGTGTTTGGGTGGGTGCAGAATAAAAACAGACCGCGACCAGCTTTCAGACATCAGCTCAGTACATGTTTAGTGAAACGTTGTAATGCAATGTGCATGTCGCTGTGTAGAAACTCATTAGTAACCGAATTCATCGAAATTCAGTGAAGACGGATTGTAACCTAGCGTGACTATTGAACTGCCCTGACCGTAAGTCTGGAACGTAGTGGCGGGCTTGAAACAAGAAACTGTTGATGAATGGGTGCATTGAAAAGTAAGAAATGTTTTATATTAAAATGAATGAAAATGACACGTTTAGAAGTTGGCGTAAGGTTTACTATTTTGGTGTGTATATCAGTTTGACTTGGATGGTTTATTCAAATATTGTATATCCAAATCGTGAAAGATTTCTTAACAGTTCTTTTTGTCGGTGAGGGTCTTCCAAGTCGCACAAGTGGTTTAGAATAAAAATTCTATTAATCTAACACAGGGGCAGTGACCTTTCGAGAAACGAAACATCGACATTCAGTGAATTATATTTTGAGTAAATATTGAGTAACTTTTATTTTATTTTTTTGCTAAGAAGATATAAGTAGAATTTTAGGTTTTCACGGCTGTGAGTACGAAGATGGCCGTCTTCTGGGTTGTAGCGCCGTGTAGTCTGGTAGAAGTTTGCCGACGTTTCAGAGGTCCTTGTTACCCCAATTATAAGGGCGATAAAAACATTAAAACTTCAGTTGAAATAGCCGGCCTCCAAGTCGAGAATGGAACCCAAATCCTTCTGAATGCGAAGCAGGAGTGCTAACTACTCAAAGTCGATATTCGGTGTCCTGTGGTTATGGAAGTGAGAGTCTTTGACTGTGGTTACTTTCAGACAGATAGCGGTTCTCTTCGAAATCTGCTTTGACTCACAATGGAACGCACATCTGCGAAGCTACTCAGACCAAGTGTCAACATATTGCAGGACTTCATTTGATAGGATAAATAAGTACTGTAACGTAGATTGCGCGGCAAAATTATACAGCGCGGTTTTCGTGTGAGTGACTAGGACTTATGAAATATCGCATTTATGTCTCGTGTGCTTTTTGTGCAAAACCCACGAAGTCAAGACGCAGGTTGCTACTTACTCCGCTAACAATACTGAATGCATTTAGTGAAATTTCGTATTGCAAGTCGACACAAAAAATGTTCAAATTAATATGACTTTGGTTTATATAAAGATCAAATCACTCAAAGAAGATTATCGTATTATTATTGCTATTTAAAATGTATTTCGTGCGTTCAACGAATAACAAAGTTAACGGTAGCCTAATTCGTCTTTGAATCTGCGCAGTGGGACATCTGGGGCGTGACTAGCTTTGCAATAATGCATTTGGACATTCAGGCCAATAAAACTTACAGAAATCGCAAATAACACATTTGGTCAATTTATATACTCCAAGTGGAGTGCACATTTTCACTGTTTAAATTTTCAGAATTTATGAAATGTCAAATGAGGAACGAAATGTTTATTATGAATGGCCAATTGGAAAAGGAGCGGACGGAATTTAAGGTATCAATGCGGCATTATTTTCCTGTAAGGCCTGAGTAAAAGCACGAAGTATTCGGGGTATCTCTGCTTCCGCAATACTAAGTATAAACGCTATTAGTATGCAACAAACAGCGTTTGGTGTAAATGTGTGTCTTGTGACTGGTGATTTATCACGGGGTCTACCAGTTTTACTTTCACAAAAAAAGAAAGAAAGTTGTTTACAACTTTTAGATACGAAAACCTGTTTTTGTAACGTGTGATCCCACCACGCCTGCTATTCTCAGGGCATTCTTCGCGTTAAAGTGCCTCCGTCTATCATTGTTATTATACTGCTAAAGAATATTTTGGTCGGATATAGTTTAAACTGCGTCGAAACGAGAAAGAATGTACCGCAGTTAATTAAAAAAAGTTTTTAATACATTGTATCAGAATCACCACAAGTTGTTTACACAAAGTACTCCAGCTGGATTCACAAACCAGCGCGTTGTATTTTTATGGGAACAGCTGTTCTCCTCGATATATTTATATGACAAGTTACACAGCTGAAGCATTTGTACTGTCCTCAATCGCGCTGATGGCGACACATTGACTTACTCTTGGTTTCATTCTTCTTGGTTTATTCGTGGGGCATACGGGTTGCCTATTTTCTAGGAAAAAAGTGACATTGACATACACGCGTGGAGCGATTTACACTAAGGCGTGAACACCTAATGTTATATAATTGTAGTTTAATAGTGGAGTTATTATAGTAACAGCAGAAACCAGTTGTAGGTTGACGAAACCCCAAACAGCGGTTGGTAATTGCCGTCTATTGTTTCGGTCCGCACCGCACCCGATAGTACCTCATTTCACCACATAGCGTCGTGTTTGTCAAGCTATTAATTACCCACCGCTGTTAACTGCTTTAAAACTTAGCGCTAAATCAAATTCCATTTATACATGATAAATAAACCGTGTGGTGTATATAATTTTAATGTAAGGAGTAATTATAGTCCACAAAACTACGTGATGCGAGTTGAAGATTTCGTTACGGCTTATGTTTTGTTCACAATAACACACGCCTTGACTAAGTTGTTTTTAGTAATGGGATATTTTAAGCACATTTGGTTTAAGTAATATATTACAGTGTTAGTTTTGACGATCTGTTCGTATTCATTTGCGAACATGAATGTGGACAAAATACATACGAACTAAAACATTGTGTTTAGTGATTAGCAGTTTTCTGCTTACTTCCACAACAGAAATATACATTTTAGTTTCGCATTGTTTAATCATAGCCGATCATCTGGTCTGATTTCTATCTTTTAACAATAAATGAACAACTATAGCATATCACAATTGGATTGTCATATTTTAGACTTCCGGTATCTTTAGTATACGTATTCAAGGTGTGGTGAAAATTTTATAGGACGATGAATGAGTTTTATAGTTAGTAATTTGCAGATGGCTGTCTTCTGGTAGTCTGGTAGAAGTATGTCGACGTTTAAGAGGTGCTGTCTGACTCCATCATTGCCCTTACTTCAACCAGACTACACAGCGCAACAACCCATAAGACATCCATATTCATACTCGCCACCGTGAAAAACTCAAATCTTATTTAGTAATTTGTAATTTCTGTACCTTTGGCCACGATCAGATAATTTGAGGGGAAACTGTTCTCACATGTTCTCAGATATCTTGTTTCTGGCCTGAATGCTACGCGAAACGTGTTTGACAGCAAGGCAAATAGGCAATAGCACTATCTTATTCGAAAATAAGTTCGTTGTCTCAACAGGTACCAATTATAATAATTATTTTCAAGTTGGAGAATGCCAGAACCTGTTATACGGCCCCTTAAATGACCCTCGTCCAAGATAACATCGCGCGCCTTTGGGGGAACGTTTTGGTCACGGTTTTCGATTATAACCATGGTTCTTAATTTGTGAAAGACGCACTCTAGCGAGCGCATTCGGACTCGGAGCAGAGTTTCTTTTTTTAACATTGTAAATATTTTGCATTTTTCAGAACGGAAACGACCGTTTGAGAGATTGTGTGCAAATGGGATGGTAATATTGAAGTGTATCTTAAAGAAGTATGGTATAAGGTCTGTCTCTCAAAACGGTTACAGTGTAGGCTGTTGTGAACACATTAATAAATCTTTAATTTCCATTTAAATGTGGGTAATTTCTTGGCTAGCTGGGCGACTGTTTATTTTTCATGGGCTTGTTATTTCATATTTTTAGTTTATATGTATTTTAATTAAAAATGTCCTGTGTCATCTATATTTTCTAGTTCAGAAGTAATAAATGTGTTTCTCGGGATTCCGTTATAAGCAGATAATTTTCAGTAATGTTATATCATGATAGAATCGCCTGCAGAGTTTGTTTATACTTCTCAGCTTTACAGCTGTGTTGGAGCAGTCGCTTGCTTGTCGCAATGGACTGTTCAGATTATGACAGACTTTTCAGCGGTCTCTGTCAAGCCACGTCACAGCACACTTCCAGTGGTAAGAAAAGTAGCTGACGATTATTAGTGCTATTAAGCTGGTCTATAATAATAGTCTGTAAAGTTTGCTTGTTATGGTGCCTGCGAACACCAAACGGCCTAGTAATAATTCAGTTCAATTGTTTGACATAGTGTCCTGCATACAACAGCTGAATGGTCAATTACAGATACAGCACAGAAAATTAATAAATATAACAATAAGCAAATTACAACAAAAATGTCATCATTACTTCAAACAAAATAAAACGTATAAAAGGCTACGAACACCGCAAAACAGTTCCTTTGAAATATAATTAAATGTAACCAACTGACTGCTAAATACATCAAAATCTTTGCAAAGAGTGGCTAATGCAGCAATAAACAAAGGAAAATATCTTCTGACAGTTTCAGGTAAGTAAGGAAAACATTTAAAGCCATTGTAAACATGTATAAGAAAACGCGCCTACAAGTAACGCCTCCTAGTGCGTAAAGTGTGCAGTTTTATGTGATATAAAACATTCGCATAACTGTAATTCTTCACACGGGGCTAGAAATTTTCGTTGAATGCACTGAAGCTTGCTGTGACGTCAGTAGAAGTTTTGATATGCAGCGTAACGGAAGCTTATTCAAATTTACATCTAAGTAAAGTAAAATATATCGTCAGAAGTCTGTCAACATATGAAAAAGATCTGACAGCTTTAAAGCTTGTGAAGTGTATATGTTCCACGTGTTGGTGAAAATGGAGTTTTTAATGAATAAACACTTCTAAGTCGTTGATACTATCCGTACGAATAAAATGAGATACACAAAGTTTGTACTCAAAATCAATCATATTCGTTTTCCTGGCAAAAGAAATAACTCTAGGCAGGAGTTGAGATATTTTCGACGGCGAGTCCGAAGATGGCTGTCTTCTGGGTCGTAGTGCTGTTTATTCTGGTAGAAGTTTACCACTCATTGTCCTGATGATGGAGGCAGCAAGGACCTCTGAAATACTGGTGAACTTCTACCAGACTGTACGGCGATGCTGCATCTCACAGCAATCTTCCAAACAACTCTAGTTTTACTGACGCAAGCGACAGTGTCAGCGGTAGTTATCGCTTTGAGAGGCGATGTGTTCGAACGCATCACCGAATGCCGTGGTTCGGTGATCATTAGTAGGCGCCTTCTGTTTTTAATTCCAGAGGTCCCGTGTTCGAATACTGGTCTCGAGAGCAAGCATTCCGATACGTTAAATCATATCACGACTATTTTATTCAAAATCATTTTTATGTTTAACATAACATTGGATAATGCAGGTTAAAACCCGTCGTTAAATAAATAAATATGTTTACTAATTTATTAGCAAACCGACTTTTTAAAAATATTTTGCCCGTTGCGAGAATTAAGTCATTTTTTCTGTCTAAATTATTTTTACATTTGAATGTATGTTGACTTTATTTTTAACTTGTACATATTTTAATTCCCATATTTGTGTTAATCTAAAGGTGTTTCTTGCAAATGTTACATGTTTATAAGTTCGGAATATAAGTGTTTACATACTTAATAACGTCACGACAAATGCTTGTAGCAATTTTTATAAATGAGTGGTACAGTCTAAGTAAGACTCGTGAACTCGTGAACACAGTACATGGGATCATCCAAAAGTACCTGTGCACACACACGCCCTCGATCGCGAACATTTGATATGTGTGTATCGAGTACAGGGACTGTTAAATCACTTCGAACACTTGGCGCTATCACAGGTGCACAGGGACTTCTCTATTACCCTGCAGGAACTTTTTAAGATAAGGCTGGAACACTTTTATTCTACATATCTCGAGTACTTTAAAAACAAATCAGTTGTTGCTGGGACGGAAAATATTTTTTGTTCATGCCTTGGTCAATATTTATCTTATCGACATACGTTTTATATTAACGTATTAGAGATCAGTGAGATTTTACATTCAGTTTAATATATAAATATTTTGTTTGATTAGCCGCTTCTGAAGAAGTTCGGTAGAGCTTGATTCCAATAACAAATTAGTTCCTCTCTGTAACTTTTATGTTAGATCCCAGTACCTGAGTAAAGTGCAGTCTGCTGTACTTTCTCAAAACATAAGAACAGTCGAAGGGACACAGTCTCACGTAATGTGTTCAGTCTGTCGACTTGGAAACACAAAAATGGCCCCATTATTTAAAATAAAACGGTGATCCAAGCCGGTTATGCAGGTGTTCTCTTGTTCAACAGAAGCGCTGTGTGCCTGTCTTATTAGAAATTCTGTAACGTGTTGGCCCTGAGCGAACAGGAGGAAGTGCACTGCGTAGTTATTGAAAGGCGAAGTTTGGAAACGCAGCGTCGAATTTATTCACCTGTAAGAAACAGGAACTGGATGGCCTTGTTGGATGGGAGTTGGACCAAGTTGGCTGCTGTTAGGTCACTCTTGCTGGATTAGAATCCAATAGGATCTGACGGTGATTATGAAATGTAGAAACCGATAAAACTAAACAAAGATTGAGGAAGTAGTGCCGATAAAATGATAGATTTTCACGGCAGTTATATCGTAACAGGTGATCAACTCCGTTGGAATAACATGTACGTTTCGGAGACTCTGCCTCCATCATCAGTGACTGATACGATGAGTGACTTGGGTCGATATGTATATTCAGGAAATCGAAAGTTCATTACCCTGTTCATGAATGCCTGCCGCTGTAACATATCCCGATCCTTTTGAATTCGGCCCATACCTTCACATCTGTTTCCTGTAAGATCCATTTTAATATTATGCTCTCATCTATGCCTAGATACTCGAAGCTGTCTCTTCCCCGTAGGTCTCGAGACGTAATGTATATTTCTTATGGCCTTATGCGTGCTACATATCCTGCCATCTTCGAACTCACCGCCTTGAAAACCTCCAATCCTATTTCCTCCATCTTGCCCTCTTGCGCCCAGATATTATTCTCATCACTTTGTTCTCAGACACTCCCAGTTCATGTTCTTCTCTTGTGATAAACCAAGTTTTACACTCATTCTAAGAAAAGTTAATTGTACCTTTTGTGTATTTTAATCTTCGTACGATATACTGCAGGCAGGAGAGTAAACCATTTTGAACTGAATTTAACGTGCCCTTATTTTTTCCGTGGATGTAATTTTTATTTATTGCTTCATCTTCAATTATCTGAACATCACAAACACGTTTCCGAAGTATTTTTGGCTGTGTTTGTGTAATGATTTTTCGGTTTCGGGGTGTGGATTGGACTCATCTGACTCTGGGTAGGGACCTTTGGAGAGCTCTTGTGAACACAGTTATGGACCTTCCGATTCCGTAAAATGCGGGGAATCTTACTAGCTGAATGTACTGTTAGCGTTTCAAGAATGATTCTGCTCCATGGCATTACTTTTAGTTAATTATTTTAGAGCATATATTTAGCTTCCTGTGCCTTTATTTCTAAGCCGAGATGACCATCGTGTAACACAGCTGTTTTTTTTGTGTGGGATGTATTAAAGTTTTCCCCGAATAAATTTATGCCATTAGCATAGGCAAGAAAGAATAAACATTTAGAAGTTGTAAATTTAAAATCATCACACAGTAACATTGAATTTAAATAACATTGACATTGTTTTGGACAGTATGGGATTTATTAATTTCTACACGCTAATTTTCCCTTACCTTGACGTGTTCATTATCATGCAACTAAGAAACGTACTAAGGAGGCAAACACATAATGTGATAATTAAAAGTTCTGTAGACGAAATAACCCTACTTATTATGTGTTGTTTGTGCAATAAAATTATTAATAGTGTTCGTGTAATGATGGCGTAGCAGGCTTTAATCACATCTGCAGGCTCCGACATCCTTAGCAGTAGCAATGAATAAGTCTTATCTCGAGTTCATTTGACGTCAGTCGACTTTAAACTCCATGGTAGTTGTAGTCGTCGTCATCTGATGTGACGTGTCGTTACCGCCCCTTGGTGTCTCATTCAAGATACGTTTCGCTGTCACCACATGTACAACGTGCAGATCACATCAGTGCGAAGAAGAATCATGGGTGTCGCCGAGTGATGTTAACTTTTTCATGTGTGACGAACATTCTTGTAGATGTGTGAGTAGTAGAAAATATAGTCCGTGACTGTTCGTTCGATCACTTTCGATTTGAGCGATATGGTTCCTTAAAAGGCGGGGAATTTTATAATCAGCTGAACGACCATTTTCTTCTCAAGAAGCGCTCTCCTTCATTAGTGTAAACCTCGAATACTGAAATCTATCAGGTTACATTCAGTTGTTTCTGGGCTAAAATAGGTGGATAGACATGACAGTCGACAGTCATTCGATTACATTTCACACACGCGCGTTCCTTTTGGATGCGCTTCAGCGTTATCCTACATCTACAGTACACCATGTCTCCCCAACTGTATCATCTCATTTTCTCAATTCGTCTTACATGTCCTGCCTGTCTCATTTTTTTGTGATTTAACCGCACTAATAATAATAATTTAATTCAATTCTTTATTATTAGTGTGCTGTATCAACAGCCAGAAGGCCAATTACAGATACAGCAAAAGAGATGAGCACACGAACATTGTAATAAATTTAGAAAGGTAACAAAAAACAGGATATAGGAATGCATTAGTACAGAGGACGCTAATACCCAAAGAAAATTACTACTAAATGCATTAGTATATTTGTGATAATAATTTAAATAAATGAAGGAAATAAGACTATTGTAGAATGTGTTGAAGTGTAACAATTTTCGTTTCGAATATGTCCAAGTCCCTGCAGACGACATTAGCAGCTGATGCGTATCTAGCAGAAGGACTGTTTTAATCGAAGGGCTGAAACTGAACATAGAAAAATCTCTCCGATTCCGAGCGGGGATGCGGAGACCGACAGCTTCCAGAAGGGAAGGACAGCATTTAAAACCGCGGTAAACCTGCGCAAGGAACAGTGCATCACTAGAATTATAATAATTCAATTCTGTATTATTAGTGTGCTGCGTCAACAGCCAGATGACCAATAATAATAATAAAACTATATAATACATGTAATACATATTAAAAACAAAATGTATTTCGGTAATAGCTGCTGCATTATGTACCTCAGGGGCAAGGTTTGTCTCGGGTACATAGAAGTAAATACGCTATAAAGTGGTGAATAGATGGGATAATAATAATAGGTGCAGAAAACAAATGACGAAGTTTCTCATTGTGTAATTTTCTCCATTGATCTGTTACTGTCATTATCTTAGGTCCAGATACTTTCCTCAGGACTGTTCTGAAACACCGACAATCTGTGTCCTTTTACAGTGAGAGACCGAGTTCCAAATTCATACAAAACAACGGTTAAAATCTTTTAATTTTTTAAACTAGATGCAGGAAGATGCAGGATCTTGAGCTGTTGGTATCAATCATTCATTCTCGGTGTTTAATCTCTTAATTTATTTATGAATGTAATTTTGGTTTGTTACTGTCGTTTTTGTCCTGCTTTCTCATAACGTGTTTTGAAATATATACTATCTTCTCTTTTGCTTTTACAACATCCCTTTTACTAGCTTCTGTTACAGTTTGTATTTTCTTAATGGTGTTTACGTTTTCTTATATCAAATTTATTGCTGCTATTAAAGTGTTTGCCTCTGCATTTAGTTTGTGCATGGTTTCTTTCTTTTAAAGCCATAATGAGTTTTTTTTTATTTCCAAGGCATGAACAGATGCAGACTACGTATGAAAGAGTGGATATCATTTTAATTGCTTGTTGCATCGACAGCCTCCCAAGTTACACCGAGAAATGTGTTGAAAAACCAAAAATGTGTTTATTTGGCTTTCAGCTATTCTTGCCGATGTAAATGCGTTGCGTGGGAATGAAATGTAGGGGAGCTGCATTACCGATCACAAATACAGAAAGCTGTTTACTGCTTCAACGACTCTTAGGACACATTGTTTAGTGAGGCCACGTGATTGCTAATCTGCTTGTTGTTTCTTCTCCAGTATTTACGTACATTAAGAGTCGTGATCATGCGTTAATCCATGCTTATTAGAAAATTATCAGCCACATATCATCACCATAAATATTAAATGTTATATTACGACATGTTATGTTATTTGGCGTAATGTATTTTCTCTGGAAATATGTTATTCACGATGATAATTGTTATGGTTTGCAGCTTAACACAACTGGCAGTCGTTATTTAATGGCACGAAACCATTTTTATTAATTTTCCACAAGACGGATTCTAAATTTTCCTGCCGTATATGACGTCATGCTTTACGGAGAAACCTCAGAACACACTCTTGAGATTTGAGGTTCTCACGGCAGCGAGTACGAAGATGGCTGTCTTCGGGGTTGTAGCGCCGGGTAGTCTGGTAGAAGTTTACCGACGTTACAGAGATGATTGCTGCTTCAATCATCAGGGCGATCGCTAGACCCCAGACTACTACGGCGCAAAAATCCAGAGGAAAGTCATCTTAGTGTAAATGGTGTCTATGTTTTACATGGCACTTTATGTTTCCAGCTAATGTGTAATAATTAGTATCATCAACTAAATTAAATTGTCATTTTATAAATGTAAAAAGAGTTAACCTAAATAGTTTGTTAAACATCAGAAATGTTGGCCCTGTGTAATATTTAAGTGCCCTCACATTGCTGGAGAGAATTTCGAGCACTTCCTTGTTTATTGAAAAAGCCATATCTCAAGAAGTTCTGTTCTGCCCCTCTAAGCCTTAACGTCTGTCGTGAACGATGATTTCAGCTAGTAGGGCCTATATCGCACACCCTTTCACATTAACTGCCTAAATATTTCT
The DNA here is from genome assembly GCF_977971745.1 of Zootermopsis nevadensis. Taxonomy (NCBI): domain Eukaryota; kingdom Metazoa; phylum Arthropoda; class Insecta; order Blattodea; family Termopsidae; genus Zootermopsis; species Zootermopsis nevadensis. The sequence goes on from NW_028259143.1 coordinate 6,504,127, forward strand.
AATGTAAATCCTTACATTGTTTAATTTCAGGTTAAAGCTTTGCAGTTAGCTTGTGATGACTGTATTGCGCAGTACTGCAAGTGATTTAATTACGCCCAGGAAGTACATAATTAAAGAAGGCATCCGAGCAGTCGTATCATATTTATGTACAGATGCTAATCCTGTCAAACCTGAAATAATTATAATCAGTCTGACGGTGGAAATGTCGTGGCGTTTTTAAATGACTTCTTCATTACGGCAATTATAAGCAAACATTTGTTGTGTCTCGGTATATTCATGTGAATGTTCCAAATGAGGGACTTCAGTCGTTAGAAGAGTAAATGTAACTAATTAACTTCATAGAGCGGTCCTGGGTTCAATCCTGACCGTTGTAACTAATAGTAATAGTATTATTAATAATAAAAGAGTTAGTACCAGGACAACCAATCACATGAAGACTGGAGTACAGTCAACTCCAGAACAGTCTTCCTTGAGAGCCTTTTAGTCGCTCAGGTAGTCAAAAAATTCCCGGACATTTATTGAACCAGATGGTTATTACCCTGTTAACAAGAACCCGCCGTTTTATTCCGGTAGATTCGTTTAGTATAAAGAATTTCCACCTCGTCCGTCACCAGAAGAGGTTTTCAACCCCTGTTCCAGACTGTCTCATTTTTAGAATCGATATGTCTACCCTTCAGTACTTATGGACTGTAAACAAGGTTTTGCAGCAGTTGTATGAAAATTTAGTACATATTTAAACGAAGCACATTCGGTTGACAGCTTTACGATCCGATGTTCTTCTGTCTTTATGAAACAGCACGACTTCATCAACGTGATGGTTTGCCGTAATCTAAGCGAGTCCAAGTTTAGACGGCACGGCCTCTAGTTTATGCCCACAATTAGTACGCGAAAAAGCTCTTACGCGGCTCCGATACAAGTACGTCATGATGAGAGTGACGAATGAAATGGGGAGTGGAAGATGAAACATAACGAGGAGATACGCTCGCGTATATTTAACCCTTTAAAGCCGAGTGGTAACTGTATGTGTCATCCTCTTATTCAGTCAGTAATGCTGAATTCTATATGTCTGCTTCTCAGTGTAAAAAGGGATTATTTCTTTAAACAGCTTCAAGAAATTGATTTTTGTAGTGGTGACGTGTGGTACTTTCTTTGCGGGCCGCGGGTCCATTGTACGGCCGACATCAAAGTTTCCTACGTGACTGAAAATCTGACATTTTCTTTAATTTCTTCACTCATGGAAACCTGAATAGGGTTTATATTTTTGAGAGAATTTAAGAAATTGTGAAGTCAACTCTAGTTCTCTAGTACTCTAGAACTATCTCTGTAGGATCCATCTTCCGTTCTCCTCGGTCTTCCAAGAGCCTGCTTTCTCAATATTTCCAAAAAAATTCTGAGTGAACTTATTGTCTCCTCATTCGATCGACATGCCCAATCCATTAATAACCTCTTTGATTTCACAGTTCTAATATGACCTGCAGATAAAGTCTTGTTGACGAAGTTCATCGGTATTTACGTGTGTAACTCCAATTACTTGTTTACTTTAGGCTGCGGTCACATTGGATGCACATTTGTGCGATCTGATCGAAAGAATTCGTGCGGTTGTGAACATTAAAACAAATGTACGAAACATAATGAGAATGAAGGCATTGCTTGTGGCTACTTCTGACGATCCCCTACGAATTCGTACGACCAAGTGCTCGTAGGTCTATTTTTAAGACCGATTTTTCGTCAGATTTGCTACGATCGTCTATTTGAAGTAAGGATTCCTGTCGTTTACGTAAACGTGTGTTGCAAAGATGGAGCCTTTGGGATCTAAAGGACAAATATTAACACAACCGTGATCTCAAACAAGACATTTTTTAAAAAAATATTGCTGTTTAGGCATAAATTATGAGCGGTTGCGAGCGTATAATAATTTACCCCCAGAATATAACTGAAGTCCCGTGATCATTCGGAATTATTCGAAAAATTGTGGTTATTGCAAGAGATCCGGAAGAAGTCGTTTGCATTCACTCTTCGTCGCTCTCTCCATGAATTATTCATTAGCCCAGAGGGAGGAGCGATAATTTAATAGCACTGTTTTCCAGAAGGAAGAAATACCACTCATCCATGACTGTTAGTTCACTGTTAGCGTGAAACTAATAGCATGCAGAAGTATTCAACGTGAACACCCTGGTCGTTCGGACAATTCATAGAAGCAACAACCGGATGTTTCCTGCGGCTAGTAGTGGCATGAATTCGCGTCCAATGGGATCGCAGCCTTATCCGTCTGTCTTCATCCAAATAATCGCTTCTGCATTTGGTTTTCAAATGCCATCCTTCTGTCAGTAAGTTGCCAGTTGTTTTGTACTGTTGTTAAACGTTTTCTTGTTTCGGAATAAGAAAACATTTTCACAACCGTGTAAAATAACTGGTAACTTATTTTATATTCGTTGATATTTACATTATAGCGAATAAACAAGTTGTTTACAGTTTTAGATTAGAGAAACAACAGCAGTGAGCTCGACACTTTATAAGATAAAGTGTACGGGAGAAAAGCCATTTTTATAACATTCTTAAAAAATAACTTTATGAATAAACGCGTTTTTGCTTTCTAATTGATGGCAAAGAGAGCTTTTATTATTACTGTGCTGAAATGTAAGAATACGGTGGTCTGTTTTCAATACATAATCTCTTTCCGGGTGAGACACTTCGTTTATTGAGTATGCCTAAATTTAACTGACGCCTTATGATGATACGATGTATCAATTTTATTTTAAAAAAGGAAATTATGAAACCTAATTCAAATGTAGAAATCAAGATGTAGCTATGCTAGTATTTTTTCATACTTGAAATACAACGTTTCAGCGTTTTATTTTTTTTTGCCAAAAAGTTTATAAATATTTTATCCCCCAATTTATGACCTCTTAGAACTGTCAGTGTTCTTTCTAGAAAGAACACTGCCTTTCACCAGATACTAACTTGTGTAGGACTAATCTTTATTTTAAAAACTCCGAGTCCATTACGATAACCTCGGAACAATTTATAACTTAATGTATATTAATACATGCGAACAAAAACACCGAACAGTTATCTGCTTTGCGTCGTCGGGAAATAGACATGACACGCGCTCCGGCTGTCCAGTAGTAGACAAACTAAACATATCAGATGATTCGTGTATCTTAGTGCAATGCCAACGGTAATATTTTGTTTACCTAAACTTTTTATCTCCGATTCTGCGAAATGTTTTCCATCTGGTGCGAGAAGTACTTGTTACATTTCAGCAAAAACACCACTCAGCGAGATAAACTGCTTGTACAAGTTGGTGTTAGCAGAATTACCACATGCCAGAAACGCGGAATTTGCCAGTGCCTTGAAAAGAATTAAACATATATTTCTGGAAACGCAGTGCTGACGGTTATATATCAAGTTAAATGAAACGTAAGAATTTTTAAATTTGACTGAAATGGCCTATACGCCTACATTATTCGTAATATACCAAAGACTTAATATATTACTTTAAAATAAAACATAGTTCAGATTAATTCTGGGAATGTTTCGTTCGCTCAAAAAACGTTTTTAAGTTTCAGACCAGTAAGTAACAAATTTGTTTTGTTCTGGTATAACAGTCGATACCAGGCAGTATATATTGTGCCATCTACACAATAATTTGTATAATCAATCTGATGTTATGAACACTTAAGTTTTGTTCATTGTCAGGCCATTTTTATGACTCAGCTTTAAAACTGAAGACAAGTCACGCGCATGTTTATATTAAAACTATCAATTGATCCACTGAGGTTTATGTAACAGTATTATTATAATACTTATTGTCCATGCTTTGAAATTTAAAGTTATTACTTGTACACTCATCTGATTAAAATAATTTTAAAGTAAGTATTTTATAAGCCGAAAATATTTTAAGAAAAATTATGCATGAAGTTCGTTGTAATATTATTTTTGAATAAAACAAAATTATTAAATGCTGTCGGTTATTAAGCTTCAGCGCGTGAGGTATTCATTCGATATTGTGTTTTTTCTGATGTAATATTATAACTATTATTTTGTTTCTCGAGTCTCCTGTCATCTATATTTTGTTAGGCTGCGAACAGATGATGGATTTTCTTGTGGGTGGTGTTACAGAGACTAATCTACCTGGTAGTGACTGTTTTATTATATACGTGTGTTATAATCAGACGACGGGATGCTACAATAAAAGATTATTCTCGAATATTTACAATAAATTAGCACTGCAGATATCGACACGATTGGACGCTCTAATCGAGAAAGAGATGGAATGCATTTGTTGATAAATATCCAGATGTTATATTGTCATGAAAGAGGATAATGATAAGAAGGCTTGTTGATACGTACGTACCTGTGTCATGACCATTTCGAGCTCAGTAAACGGTTGATGGAATGACCGCCATGATGTCTTCAAGATGATCATGAAGAAACAGGTATGAAGAAAGTGTCTGTGTTGAATTTTCACGCTGTGCACTGAGAATAGATTTACTAGTTAGAATTGTAGCCTAGTTACTGAAGTCAAGAGAGAACTGTGACAAGAAACTTTTCTTTTCTCTGTGGAAAAGTCGAATGATTAAATTACGAGACGGGGGTCTTGTAAGTGACTTTCCTGTGTTTGTTCACTGGGGAATACAATCGTTATTATATGTGAAGTGAAAGCAACGCATAAGTTCGCTTTCCCAACCAAATATTTGTCTTCAGTAACACATCAAATGTGATCTGACTTCCTCATTTTTCAAGAGACAGTATAAGCTGTTCAGTTGCAATGAAGGATGTATTAACATTTCTGTCCGGGATGAGCCCCAGGTGGGGTATTAAACTGTGCGTGTGTGTGTTTTTGTGGGTTATGTTAATTGTGACATGCAGTGTGGCTGAAATGACGACGGAAGGGGGCAAAGTATGTCGCAGCATGGACATACGGAACAAAGTGCAAGCTCTGCAAAAGCTCAGCGGTTGTCGCGTTGTCGAAGGCTTCGTACGCGTTGTGTTGATAGACAGGGCCAACGAGACGGACTACGACAGGTTCAGCTTCCCAGACCTTCATGAGATCACGGACTACTTGCTCGTCTACAGAGTGACCGGACTGACGAGTCTGGGGAAGCTTTTCCCCAACCTCACCGTCATCCGAGGGAACTCCTTGTTCGTGGACTATGCTCTTGTCGTGTACGAGATGTTCCAGCTGAAGGTACGCAAACAGCAACTTACAGGTGGCTTGCTTTCAGTGGGAGAGAAATTGTTTCTGTATAAGAGTTTGTGATGAGAACTTCACGTGTGCCCTTTGTAGACATACGTGTAAACTTTGCTTTTAGATAAATGTTTAAATAATAGGATGCATAAAATAGGTCCCTCAGATACATTAAAAACTACACTGTTACTATAATCAAGTAATCACTTATCTCTCGTTAGTACAAACAATGCAGAAATAAGCTTATCATTGGCTTCAGTTCTGAATTGCTGATTAACGTCTGATAAATCGCGAATATGCAAGAAAGAAAGTCGAGAAACGTGCTGCCCGACGAACCGATATCGATGCATTTTCATGAGATAGGACACTCAGAATGTTTATTCTTAACCGTTAATTTAAGTAGCTTACTATGGAAACACTGTAATGTCTTTCAGCAATTGTCTTGATAAAAACGTTTCTCCCTTTAAAAATGGCTGAGAAACAATGCAGCAGGCTTACAGAAGTGAAGCATCAGCATCAGTAAATGAGAACGGAAAATACGGAATAAACAGACTTTAAAGTCGCAGCGAAGAGAACTCCTCTGCTGGTCAGTAAATTCTCCACCTTCTGTAAACCCCGAAGTTGTCCTTACCACGTTCACAAAAACCCCGCAATAGATCCAATCCTGTGTCGAATGAAATCACTCCACATCCTCACACCCTGTTTGTTTTAAGATTAACTTTAACATTATCTTACCATCGGCACCTAGATCTGCCAAGACGTGTCTTTCATTTAGATTTACCGAGTAAAATTTTGGATCAGTTTCTTATATCTGTCATACCTGCTACATGTTTCTCTCATCCAATCCTCCTTGATTTGATCACCCTAACATTATTTTATGAAGAGAAAATCTCATGAATCTCCTCATTATGTAACTACCCCAGTTATTCCTCTCTCTTAGATCCTGATATTTTCGCCAGTAGATTTGGTTATTCAATTTCTGTTTTTAAATTTAGTGCGAGACGAATTCCTGGTTATACGGTGTGAATTTGCAGTGTGCACTTCCCTTAGTGTGAAATACAAAGTGTCATTCCCATAAAAAATAACTAGGAAATGTATTGTTATGTAAGCTGAATATAAATCTTTTATGTTTTTTTTTAAATTAGAGACGTGTAGATAAAATATTCTGGACTGGATGGCCCCATTTAATTCAGAATCAGTAAGCCAATTACGAGGCAATCAATTTACGGGAAGTATGAAAACTTTAGATCTAGACAGTAATAGTTTGTATGCACACGGCTTTAAACAAAGAATGCTTAATTAGGCTCACAGATATCGGATGCGTAAATTACAAAACCGTCAAGCATTTGGAGTGTTTGATTTTGGAATCCCTTCTTGATATGGCGCCTATCCAAGAAGAAGCTTATTAGCTAATATTAACACAAACGTGTTTGTGCTCTGAATGTAATGATGTTAAGAAATTAAATACGAATAAACAAGCATGAGAATGTTGCAGAATCCTTCCTAGCTACTATCGTTGTAAAATTCATGGAGTTCTCTATTATCTCCACCAACTTTTCAGCGAAATAGTTTCCAATTTAATTATGTAGGATGATTGAGTGATCTATGTACAGAAACTTCTTATATAACATAAAAGTTTTCTTATGTAAATTAAACCAAAATAAGACAGTTTATCTCACATTTGTATAGTGCTCGTGTTGTATGGGACTAATCAGTCCAGACATTAGTTGTTCCATTACTCACTAGACGTCGTTGCCGAATTGCTAACCACCCGTTCGAAAGATTCCGGGTTCAAATCTTGTCCCAGAGATGGGGTATACGGATTTGAGGTTTTCCTCACTGACTCCACATCTGCATCTTTCCAACTGCATTCCAATTTATTATTAATTAATCATCTCTTGAGCTGACAGTGTGTAGTCTGAGCTACTAGAAGTCCCGTTAAATAAACCACACATTAAATGTTCTAATCCTCTCGCTCCAAACAATTTAAGACTTCTTTTGTATGTTTTAGAATAGAATGCATCACTGCATGTCTCTTAGTGACCACATTTATATATAGCCCATCTCCTTGTAATGCTCCATGGAATGTTTCTCAGTCACAGAAATTACTTTTACCTGCACATAGTCAATATTAAATATGTAGGAATTTGCAGTATATAACTGTAATCTTTTCAGACAGTGTTGTCAGTATCTAGTCTGGCTACTAGGAGACTATAACCAGTTTGTGGTATAAAAGCGTTTCCTGTTCCATTTCGTTGCTTGGCAACAGTTTATTTCGTAAGACCACCATTGTGTGGCGCTACGACAGTAAATAACAAGAAGACGGAGGCCTATATTTGTGAGACTGTCATAATAAAAAAGCAGTTACATTATTTCGGGTACTGTTTATTTTGAAAGAAACTTGTACTTTTGATAGAATAAGGAAATATATTTATTTTGTGATATACACACCACTCTCTGTTTTATACATCTTATACGATATTGGCCAACAAAGCAATTTATTTTACAGCTAGTAGCCCATAGACCCTACTTCGGAACGTTTAGTAACGAACAGTCTTTGTTGTGTTGCTTTTGTTTGAGCTGTACTTTAAACTTTACGAGTGTTATTATTTTTATATCCTTTAACCCATATTGTAAACCTAATCTCAGTGAACCCTGATGCCCAGTTATTGCTTTTAATCTTGTCTTCCTAAAGGTCGAGTTTAACTTCCAAAGAGCAGTACAGTTTTGTAAACTAAGTTACATAGGTGTGATTACTCCATATAATATGCTGTAATGTTCTTTTATTCGTAAAGTAAAGGCAAAGTCCGTTTCTTATTTACCACTCCATAATTACGTATGGAGAAGTGGCTATAAATCTGTATCCTTTCTTAAACTGAGCTCTGGGTGGGGGTGAGAGATCAGTTTTACGTTCGGCGATCGAGGTTCCAGGGAACCTACCCCAGGTGCTGTATCTGACTGCAGTGACGAAGAGACGTTTCTTGTTATTTTCCCTTGAAATCGTAATTAATGGCAGATGGAGTCAGTTTCAACTTCGATCCCCAAAGTTTCTCTCGGCGATCCGTCTTAATGGCATCCTCCAATTATCTTTCCGGTCTTTATAATGTCCCTTTACAAGAGGTTTTCTCACCAAAATTCTGTATGCATTCCTTGTCTCTCTTTTCGTAGTCGTAGTGATTTTACTAGATGACAAGTATGTGCACATCACAAACTTACACGTTATGTAATATCGTAAATTGTTCACTTATTTACCTGATACGTTGTGGGTCCAGTGTATTTTCCAGACCGCTGTGTTTTATGTCCTTCCTTCAAAGTAAGAAAAAACGTTACACACTTTTACGTAAGGAACGATAACCTTATTTTGTGTTTCCTTGTTTTTATCATTATGGAAAGTAGACGAGATGTAACAATTTTTAACTGAACTGTACATAACTAATATTTTTTTCACTTCGATTTTCTTCAAGTGTTTTACCCCAAAGTAACTATCGGCTGTTAGGAATTTCCTAATAACTGTGCTGTGCCTTGTTCCAGGAACTTGGTCTGAGGAGCCTAACTACGATCCTTCGTGGATCTGTCCGTGTCGAGAAGAACCGGGACCTCTGTTACGTTAATACTGTGGACTGGTTATCGATTCTTCGCAAAGGAGAACTCTTCTCAGCCAACAACAAGGAGAGGTCGTTATGCCCCTCCTGCCCAGGTAGTTGCGAGAACTCCGGCTGCTGGAGTGTAGGTGTTTGCCAGAACTTGAGGAACAACTACAGCAGTTGCCATGAGCTTTGTCTTGGGGGCTGTACGGGGCCGGGGGCAGATCAGTGCTCTGCTTGCATTGGGGTTATCGATGACCACGCAGTCTGCGTTGACAGTTGTCCGCCTGACAGGTAAGCGTCGGGGCTTAGACTCGCCACTCCATTGATTTGAAGTATATTGCCTAAACTACTTCCAGAACTCCTTATTTATATTCTAAATGTTATTCGGAATCATAATGCACGTCACGCAAACACGTGTCTGTGGAAACAAAAACTGATTGTCCGATTCCTTGTACCCTAATCTGGAGTCATATCCTTCTTCATTAATGCTGGTTATACGTAGACCCTGCATTGAATATTAATGATACTGGTAATAATAGAGTGTAGATCCATTCATTATCTGCTATCTCAGTAACAAATCTCCTCGCAGTAGATGAGATTAGTTGTTTATTACAGAGCAAGTATTGCAATGATCTACGCCAAGATGGACACACCTCGGCTGCAGTATGCTTGTAATCATTTGAATAAAAGGGGAAGTATACGTAAAACCTTAAAAGATGTGTGAAAATAAAATAGTAAGAAATTGAAATTAGATTCACGAAGACATTAAGAGCAGACTTGATTAGGAGAGAGTTTGCTACGGTATAGAATATTTTATCTTCCCGTCTGCTAATCATTTAAAACGAGGAGAGTAAATAAACAGAACTATATGTTATTTTACTGGTTCTTTTGTGTAAGTCTAAAACTTGGTCTCTCACTAAAAAAAAAAACATCGATGAATGATGTTTGAGAATAGAACGCCGAAGAGAATATTTGAACCTTAAGAGAGAGGAAGAAGTGGGAATGTGGAAATTACATAATGTGGGGTTTCGTGATTTATTCTCTTCGTAAAATAATATTTTGGTTAAAAACATCAAGGAGAATGGGGTGGGCGGAGTATGTAGATCTCATGGGAGCGTTGAGAAATGCATAATTTTAGTCATGTAACCTGAAGGTTAAACCCCACTTGAGAAATCTGGGCACGTATATTAAGACTTACCTTAAATCCGGTGTAAAGGTAGGGACTGAAATCATTTAGCTGTGCCTGAGGTTTCGTGGTGGGCTGTTGGGAAGAAAAAACACGGAAATGGATCTTCATATTGTATAAAATCCGGGGAATTTATTGACCATATGAGCAACAGTTCGCTTTCCAAGGAGTAAATTTTAGTTGTTCTGAAATACAGACGTCTGTGTCACACAGGTTCGCATTCGTGGGCAGACGCTGTGTAACTGAGGAGGAGTGTCGTAATTCCACCGTGCCGCCTCCGTATCTCCAAAAAGTTCCTCGTGATGGCCTCCCAAGCAAGGCGTGGATCCCCTTCAACGGCACTTGCAGCCTAATCTGTCCTCAGGGTTATCAGACGTACATCGACGATATTGGCAAGCAAGGCTGCGAAGCGTGCGTGGGACATTGTCGTAAAGTTTGTGGCAGTGGGGAACAGATTCATATTGTCAGCATCTACGATATTCAGAGTCTCGACGGTTGTACGTACATTAACGGTTCTTTGGAGATTCACGTAATGGGAAGCAAAGTACTTGAGGAGTTACAGAATAACTTTGATGCAATCGAGGAAATTAGCGGCTACTTGAAGATCTACCACTCATACCCACTAGTGACACTTAATTTCTTTAAAAGGCTCAGAGTTATTCATGGATTGAAACTTGAAAGTGATCAGTTTGCGCTAGTCATAGTGGGGAATGACAACCTTCAAGAGTTATGGAATTGGAATTCTCGTCCTCGAAATTTTTCTGTAGAGAAGGGCACACTCTCTTTGCACTCGAACCCTAAATTATGCATCTCAGAAATAGATAAACTCAGAGACATTGCGGGTCTTCACAACAACACCGGAGATGAAATTTCATACGTCTCCAATGGCAACAAAGTAACTTGCATCGTAATTAAAATGAACGCATCTTCGTTAGTTATCAATTCCACGTCCGTGACGATTTACTGGGATCCCTTCGACGTACCTAAAGAGCGTGGCACATTGCTGGGTTACACAATACACTACGTGGAGACGTCCGACAACAACGTCGCTCTTGAATCCGACAGTGACGCATGCGGAGTTGATAACTGGAGAGTAGCTTACGTTTTTCTTAACACCGTTCAATCAACAGCTGATGTCATAATGTCTCATAACATCACCCACCTCAAACCATTCACTCAGTATGCATACTACGTAGAAACTTACGTGACACCATCAGCTACAGAAGAAGGTAGAAGCTCTATTCAGTACTTCAGGACTGATCCTGACCGACCTTCCATTCCTAGATATATAAGAGCCTACTCTAATTCAAGTTCAGAAATAATTCTACGTTGGCAGCCTCCTCTATTTCCGAACGGAGAAATATCACATTATATTATTGTGTGCTGGCGTCATCTTGATGATGCACAATTGTTAGATCAAAGAGATTATTGCCAGGTACCTCTAGAATATCACAAAGAAGTTGAAGAAGATCGGTCATTTCTCGAAGAATTTGAACGAAAGGAGCATTGCTGCAAGCCATTATCTCGTGAAACTTGTGTATCCAACAACGACTCGAAGTTTAATTTCATCTACACTCAGGAATCGGTCAATGAAGAACAAGATTCCTGTGACGAACAGACTTCGATGTATGGTATTTTATACAGTCCTCGACTGTATGGAAATGGGGGAGGGATTTATGATTCTGTTGACCTTGCGGATGGTCATTTCATACAAAGATCAGAAGGGAGCGCCACGACAACAATCCTGAAAGGTCTTCATCATTTCTCCAAATATACTGTAAAAGTTGTAGCATGTAGGAAGGACCGTTATGGAGGTACTGATCTTTTGTGGAATGATGGACACTGTAGTCCAGCCAGCCTGATTACAACTCGAACCCGTAAGTTGGAAACTGCAGATAACATAGATTCGAGTTTCGTCAAAGTCGCCGTTGAATCAGGGACTGTGAGAGTGTTTTGGTTGGAGCCATCTGATCCGAATGGGGTCGTGGTAACTTATCACGTAGAGTACAGAAGGACAGACATTGTAAATATCAAACCAGTTGTCGTGTGTGTGACGAAGCAGCAGTTTGAGAAAGCAAAAAACTGGTTTGTTTTGAGCAACATGGCTCCGGGAAAATATGCTCTGCGTATTAAAGCCACATCTCTAGCAGGTGAAAGTAAATACACCAATTTTGCGAAGTTTGTAGTGAAACGAGAGATTGTGGTCCCGTCCCGCCGTTCCGAAATGTTTGTTCTGATGTCAATTATTATCACTTCATTGATTCTCCTCTTCTGCCTTTCCTATCTCCTGTGGAAAAGATTGAAGGCAAATAATTTTACAATTGTTACGTCCGCAAATCCGGAATACGTGAGTCTCGCAAGGTACGAGCCGGATGAATGGGAAATTGTAAGAGATAAAGTTGAGTTGGTGCGGGAACTTAATAAGGGTTCCTTCGGTATTGTTTATGAGGGAATTCTTTGGCCAGCAAACATTCGTTGTGCTGTTAAAACCGTGGATGAGAAAGCTACCGTTCGGGAGCGAATTGAATTCCTCACCGAGGCATCAGCGATGAAATCTTTCGCTGGTGGGCACCACGTAGTACGGCTGCTAGGAGTTGTTTCTAGAGGTCAACCTCCTCTTGTCGTAATGGAACTGATGGCTCTTGGAGATCTGAAGACATTTCTAAGAGAAGTCAGGAACATGACGCCTTCTCCAATTAATCTTTCTCATGTATTGTTAATGGCCGCACAAATTGCCGACGGAATGGCATACCTGGAAGCTAGCAAATTTGTACACAGAGATTTAGCAGCAAGGAACTGTATGTTGACAGAGAATGGTACAGTCAAAATCGGGGATTTTGGAATGGCACGAGATATTTATGAGACAGATTATTATCGAAAAGGAAACAAGGGTTTATTACCAGTCAGATGGATGGCCCCAGAAAGTCTAGCAGATGGAATATTTACAAATCAGTCTGATGTATGGAGTTATGGAGTTGTATTATGGGAAATATCAACTTTAGCCGAACAGCCATACCAAGGGCTTGCCAACGAACAAGTTCTGCAATTTGTCTTAAGAGGCGAGCTGTTGGATAAACCTGACTGTTGTCCAGATATTTTGTACAGTCTTATGCTAGCATGTTGGCAGAAGCGACCTGTAAATAGACCCAGTTTCTTGAGGCTTGTTAGTATAATAGATGCTGTCACTGAGGTGGGAGATGAGTTCAGACAAACATCATTTTACCACAGCCAAACAGGTCAGGAGCTGAGAGAAGCTCATGGTGAAACAAGAGCAAGGTCCTCTTCGTCTGAGGAAGATTCATTCGAAGATATGATTTGTTTGCAGTCATGTGGAGCATGTGAAAGACTAGACTTTCCTTTATTAAACAGTGAATTTAATTCTGATGTTCCTGAAGGAAGTACATCTTCAGGTCTGAATTTTAACATGGAAATATTATCTCATAATAGTCATTCCAGTACTGATGAACCTCATTATTTAAATATGTCCACACAAAGTACGCGGCCTGCTGCAGATGATTACGTTGTAGGGTAAGGAATTTATTCTGTATGACTTTAACATTTGTCACATACCAACGACATAAAATAATTGTATTACTATTTCCGGTGTGGAGCAGTTCATTCTTATTTCTTTCCAGTGATTTTGGCAGCTAATATATTGTGATTATTCCTGGGTGCCTCTTGACAATCAACAGTTCTGGATTTTCCATAAAAGGTAAACAATATGAAATATTTAAGAATGCAGCATTCAGAATTACTTAAAACAATGGCAAGTAGAAGGTATTGCACGACAGCCAGTTCAGAATGCTGGAAACCCTTTCTTTGGTAAGGAGACAAGTGCCATAAATAACACCAATAGTTCATTTCAGAATTGTATAATATTAATTCAGATTAATATTTACCAATAAACTTTTATTGCCATTATTTTTAGTATTGTATGTGTTAGAAAATCAATAAAAACTTGGTACTGCCTCCTTGCCATCAACTAAATATCTATGCTCATCTGAAGAATAGCAGTTCTGAGGTAGCTTGATGAACCCACAGAAATTATAATTTATAAAATAAAATAGTTTCCATTGTAATCTTTTGTGCATTCTTATTTTTCTAATTGGTAAAATTATATCGGGAGCCACATGTTCCGCCCACACTTAGTTTATAATTTGTTTAAACAATACTGAGAACGAGTTGGATATTCTGAACAGAAATAAGACACTTTTAAACCAGTTGACCCTAAAAGGCCTCATAACTTGAACTACTGACAGTGACGTTAAATAAGCTATAAATACATAAACAAACAAGTAACTTTTCAACTCATTCCTTATAGAAACATTCTACAGTCCTTTCCACTTGCGACAAAAGACGTTAGGCCTACTTCAGCAAAACATATCAATGTTAAAACAGCTTAAGCTTAATGGTGTAAAGAACTATCGTCCATTTTATTATATCGACTAACCAAACAGTTAAGTAAATGGTTCCTCCGTGTCATTGTATTGTAATTGGTTGTTATGTAAACTGGTTATAAATATATAACTGTTTTTGTTGTAAACAGAAAGACAAAAAGCTTCTGTACGGTCAGCCGGCATCAGCATATATTTTGGAAACAGCATGTTTCTTCAGGACTCGGAAGATTCGTATATCCTTATTTAAACTGTATCATCTCCTTTCAGTTTTGATTACTTCCATTCCGAAATAAGAGCTTTTTTGTCAGCTTGGTGTCTTAATTCTGTTTTTTTCTGGGCAAAATAGAATTGTGATAATTTGTAAATATACTACGAAAATGTTTATACGCTTATTTTCCTTTCTGGTTGCTTAGTCATTTTGTTTACTGTCATCTAAAATATACTCCTGTGTCGAACAAGTTTTTTATGCCTGTTTCTGTTCTTATCCAGATGTTTCTAGAACGAGTAGTAGATATGGAACTTGAAACTTGCATTATGGCGGCGCTGGGTATATTATTATGTTTGTGAGTAGCTTTTTATCAGCTTTCACGACGTACAGAAGCTGTAGACGTTTACTTAACGCTAACATTAGCAAGAGGCGAAAGTGTTCTTATTGTAAGAGATATTCCACCATCCTGAGAAGATGACATCAAACGAAAGCACCAAAATCACGTTCGGAATATTAACAGGTGAGATGACCAAAAGTTGTCTTTATAGACATAATCAGCAACCAGCCACTGATTTCTATTGGCGTATGTATTACTGCATGGATGGCAGCATATAGGCTCTTTGGACACTTAAAATCTCAGTATACTTACACAAAATTGGTAATTGTCAATTATGTTCCCAATTTTGCAGTTAGTGACAGTTGCTCCCAAGGAAAAGCAGAAGATAAGAGTGGTCCAAATCTTGCAGCTCTAATTACAAAAGGAATAATTCACAATGGAGAAGTTGTTCTCCAGGAATGTGTACCAGATGAAAAGGATCACATTAAGGTGATTAACAATTAAGTTTAATTTAATTTAATGCTAAGCAGGTATTCTTTCACCTGGAGTAACTGGTGTCTTCCACAATGTTTACTTTTAAGTCTGTCTTTAGAGTTTTTGAGTAGAGATGTAATCAGAAGCAAGTTAAAAGGTTATGTAATGAAAGAGGATAGTTATTGATATGTCCCATTTGACCAAGGGTTGTTGATTTCATTGGAGGGTGCTTGTGAATGTGTACATTGTAGAAAAGATCTGGGGAGAGTGTTGAAAAGGCAGGGCAGAGGTCGCAGGTACAGCGTAACCTCTGTATAGCATATGTCACCCCAGTCAAGAAGGCAGTTTCTGAAGTTTGCGAGTGGCACGCATTGGTCAGGCAGGATTCATTGACTGAATCTTCTTACTTGTAGTTCTGATGTTCAAGTGTTCAGTGCCATAAACTTAATTGGTTTTTCAATTTCAGAGGGTCCTGGAGAAATGGACTGATAATGAAAACGTTGATGTCATTCTTACCACAGGAGGAACTGGCTTCAGTTTTCGTGATGTAACTCCTGAAGCTACTAGAGAAGTCATACACAGAGAAACATCTGGAATGACAATTGCAATGTTTAAAAAGAGTCTTGACATAACGCCATTAGCAATGTTGTCAAGGTAAGAAGAGTTTGCAAGTAAGAATGTCTTAATTTGTTTAGATTTACATGCAACAGTTTTAACATTGTTTTAACTATTTGTAGGAAATATTAGCAAGTTTAAAATGGGTTTTTAGTATTTTCTTCTGTATTGCAGGCCATTATTTTATAATTAGTGTTTGTGGACATTGTCTATCTTTGATTAAGGTTAACATTTTCTAGTGAACCCAATTGTATAGGTAATCCCCATTTTTTCACCTGAGAATGGAAACAGATCCAGTTTCAGAAATGGTGGTACTGACTGTAATATATCATCATCAAAACTCTTTAAGAGTTTATAAGTTCATTACTTTTATAAACATTAAGGTAAAGTAAATCTGTTCCACTATATGCCATATATGCACTTGGGGGGGAGAGGAGGTATAGCTCCTACTCATTCTTAACCTTGGCATTAAATGGGAGTGAGTGGTCAGCATCACACACTAGCTGTGCTTTACCCCTGGGAAAGGATCCCAGTACCCACTAAATAGGAGGCTGGGTGGGCCCCAGACATGATCTAGATATAGAGGCTAGAGGAGGAATCCTCTGCCCCCATCGGGGATCAAACCCCAGTCCAGTCTGTAGTCAGTCACTTTATTTACTGAGCTACTCTGGTTCTCTTTTACAGTGTTACATTTTGAAATAAAACAAAGCAAAGAAATCTGTATTTAATGCTATTTAATCTGCCTGAAAATTACAAATCTAATTCATATTCCACTTAACATATTATCATGTGTTTTGATAGTCGTGTGTTGTATCAGTTAGTAATATGAAATGATTATTTGTAACTTAAGACAATGCAACGTCTTATCATTATTTTTCATTCTTTTTATCAGGGCAATCTCAGGTATTCGTTACAACACCTTGATTATCAATTTGCCTGGCAGCACTAAAGGCTCTCAGGAGTGTCTCGAGAGTGTGGCTGTTTCTTTACCTCACGCTGCTGCTCTTTTGAGTGACAGAATTGTTCAAGTAAAGTCTACCCACCAGTTGTTACAGTCCAATATGGGAAACTGTCCTGGTCATAAAAGACAGCATACTCATCATGATGAACATCATCATCATCATCATCATGAGAATACTAAGGTAAGATAGACTAATTATTATTAATGAGGGACTGAAATGTTAACCAGTTTTTGTTATGAAAAAACAGGCAATTGACCCAGGTATGTGGTACTCTGAGATCCACAGACTTACTTATTCTGTTTGAAATAGTGAAGAAATTAAAAAGTTGTTCTGTGCACTAATTCATGAAAACGGTGATGAAACTAACTAATGAGATATTTTACTCTTATCAACTTATACAGCATTTTATTATTCAAATTTTTCTGCTTTGAACAAAACTATGAAATTATCTTATAATTAAAGATATTTATGTTATGAAAAATTAGACTTTTGACATATTTGCTGAGTGATTATTTCTCTGGTTAAAATTATCTGAAACACAAAATCTGTTGCATGGATTTATTTTGTGTTTCTTGACTATGGCTCATACTGTACATATGGATTCAGGTCCAGGTTTCTATAATTTGCTGGTTACATTTAAACTGAAAATATATTTTTTGAACAGCTACTGTTCCAAGTCATTATACACAGTTCTTATAATGCCGTGATTTGCAGGTGGATCCAACTCGAGTAGCTCGAAGGGCAAGGGAATCTCCTTATCCTCTTATAGATGTTGCCACTGCTCAGAAGATTGTCTTGGAGCATGCCGAAATACTGGGTACAGAAATGTTGACCTACGTCGAGGCTCTGGACCGAGTACTGGCCGAAGACGTGTTTGCTAAAGATCCTCTTCCTCCATTCCCTGCATCCATTAAGGATGGATATGCTGTACTGGCAAGTGATGGAGCTGGAAAGCGACAAGTTTTGGGCACCTCTGTCGCAGGAGTGAAGGTATTAAGGTTGCCCCCATCGCAGTGAAGTGACTAGCTCTCCTGCTTTGTATTTGGGAGTTTCTGGGTTCAAATCTCATGGCACGTTTGATGTAGTTTTAATTGTAGGAGGTTGATTTAAATAAGCCTGGAAATAAAAGGTGTCTTATTGTCAGAAGTTATGCCATAATAGTGTGCCTTTATCTTTTACTTCGTTACATCGAACAGTTTTATTTTTCTCTGTTGTTATGTCAGCCTGAGGATCAAGTTGGATTGCAACCAGGAGAGTGCCTGAGGATCAACACAGGAGCACCTGTACCTGCTGGCGCGGATTGTGTCGTGCAGGTAGAGGATACGAAATTGATCCAGGAAGCAGACGATGGCAAGACTGAAGTGGAGATAGAGATTCTCCTTCCTCCAAAAGTGGGCCAAGACATTAGGTACATGTATATTGTTGAATATATGAGTGTAATTGAAGTGGAAACACTTGCTTTACGTTACCAATAACAGAATTATTTCTTAATGTAGTCGACTTCTTTGTCATTACACGTTTTGCAGCGTTATACCAGTGTCATCCTGAGTTTTTTGGTTGGTCATGCAACCATTTTTGCACCTCTTGTCAATATTAAAGTAACATCTGAGAGCATGGCACAGTAAAACAGTTGTTTTAATATGAATGTTCATGGTAACAGTCTCTGAACTCGATGTGATTGATTCAGTGTTCATCAGAGGTGCCTGGAAATGTCCCTGTTGCTCCTTCATTCAGAACCTTCTTCGATGCATACCCCACTTTTCTACTTACCATTATCAATATCGATATTTAAATTAATTTCTGTCAGTTCTTTTCTTTGATAATACTAATAATGCACCTGTAGTTATCTCTTTTGCCACTTGGTTTATTGTAATGTAATCAGTTACTCCTTTACCCTGAACTCTGAACTTCACTAGACTCACAGTATAGATTATTCTAATCTAATGGATGATGCTTGTATAAATAAAGGAACTTGCAAATCTTCAAATGAGAAAATGTAGGATGAATTATGTTAAAAATGGAATAAATGATGTTGTAATTTAGATCTTGAGAGTGATGAAGAAATTCATATAAATAGTGTATTATTGGTTAGAACTTCTTAGTTAATAGATTCATAAAGCATTACATTTATTATATTTTTATAATAAGTAATGAATACACAGTTTTCAAATCAAGTTTTTCTTCTCTCTAAATAGACCTATTGGCAGTGACATGTCCCAAGGACAGCTCGTGTTACCTCGGGGATGCGTTGTTAGTTCATCAGATTTGGGCCTGTTGGCCACGGCAGGGGTCACATCTGTTCTTGTGTACAAGTAAGAAAATTATCAACAATATACAAATATATATTAGTCTGATCAGATTATAGTTGGGATGATGAAGTGGAAGTGGAACAAAGACTGCATAATCAGTACAATTAAGTATTGGTGATGCTAGCCATAACAAGTTTGGAAATGTACGCATTGTTTAACAAATCTGTCATGTTTGCTGGAATTTGACTTTAGTAAATAGTGCCAGTGATATCAGAATTGTCTAGGGTCAGTGATCTGTGATTGGGGCAAGGTGTACAAATCCTTTCTGGCCGGACAATGGAGTCATCATGATGGATTACCCACATTGGTAGGAATTTCCTACCCAGTCACTTCCATTCATACAAATGCATGCACATCTTCATGTAAATTGCCCTTTATTGATATGTGATTTTAACCAAACTTGGACTGTTGACAAATTATAGTAAAACCTCCCCTGTATAACATTTTATGAAAATCCATTCAAGCATTCATGACTTCTTACATCCGAAGATACAGATAGCAAAATTAATAGGCTAATAGGAATTTTTCAACTTTTAGTTGTGAACTCATCTAAAAATGTCAGTAGAGAATTAGAACAATCCTTGAGTACGATGATTCACATATGAGATGCACATGATAATGTAATATAAATATATCGTAATGAAGCTAATTTACAAGGAATCCATTTTGTGTTATACTATACTAACTTCCAGTGTTTGTTTTTTAGATTCCCAGTTGTGTCCATACTTTCAACTGGAAACGAGATCCAAGAGCCTGGCAGACCATTAGAAACTGGTTGTATTCGTGACAGCAATAAAATAACTCTTCTGTCACTAGTGAAGGAACATGGTTTTTCAGCATTGGATTTAGGAATAGCTAGAGATGAGTAAGTAAGAGTTTTGGGGTTTGCTTATATTACCTCGGATAATGAGCCATCTACTGTATTTGTGCATCATTTTGTCACAGGTTGAGAAATTTTATGACAAGGTTAAAGTGAGATAAGAAGATTGCTATCTTCTGGGTTGTTGCGCCATGTAGTCTGGTGGATTTCCACCAACGTTTCAGAGGTCGCACTGCATCCGTCATCAGGGCGATGAATGTGAAATCTGCAATGTGAAATCTATCAGATTACACGGCACAACAACCCAGAAGACAGCAATCTTAAGACTCAGCGCTGCGAAAACCTCAAATCCTGTAAAGTGAGATAGTTGTCTTTTAGTTCTCTGTTTATTTTCCATATAAGGGATGAACAACTGATTTTGCTATCCAAATGCACAGGACAATCATGGTATTGTCTAAACAATTCTTGATTATGATGTTTTATTTATTAGTCCACAGTCTGTTCTAATGAAGCTGAAAGAAGCATTAGCTTGCAGCGACATGGTTGTGACTACTGGTGGTGTTTCTATGGGAGAGAAGGATTTACTGAAAGAAGTTCTTGTGGCAGATCTTGGTGCTGTTATCCACTTTGGACGTGTTAAAATGAAGCCAGGGTACGTTTCTTGCTGATCATTTCCCTCTATATTCACCAAGTCATTACAATATAATGGAGGAGATGACACTACCATACGTTAGAAGCATAGTTTTCAAAGTTTTGAATTTGGTTTGTTGTTTATGTGCTGACAGTCCCATATAACCAGTGCAGCTGGGTTGATTTTAAACCCGTTAACTATTGACCCTTATCCTGCTAATAAAATTGCATCTTTGTGCACAGCTCTGATTTTCTTTTCTAAAATGTGAGCAGTGTTTCTCTGTTTTTATTCATGAACCAATATCAATACATCACTCAACATGGCAGTTTTTCTCAAAGAATAGTTCAAAAATATTGAATTGAACTTCACTAATCTTAGACATAGATTTGTTCCCACTAATACTGTATTGTTGACCATGTCTTCTGGGTCATGGGTGGTTGGTTAACATTTCAGAGGAACTGCTGAGTGAAGATCAGGGTGATACATTTCTCCAAAATGTTGGTAACGACCCGGAAGACCATGATTGGGAACCTCAAATTTCATAATACTGTTTTGACCAATTATTCCAAAGAAATAAATTAATATCTTTAGGATCTGTTTTATTTTTGTCAAGATGTGTAACACAGTTCATCTTGTATCATTGTCCTGAGTATGTGTTATTCACATAAGAGCGTCAGCTCCTATATTATATTTCATGTGAAATCAGTCATGTAAGGTGGGTGTAGAGACTCGTTTTATAGTTGGATTAGTTCGGGGAGGACTATGCAGACCACAGAATACAATGGTTTGCGATAGAAACACTGTGCAACTTCATGCTATCATCCTGCCATCTACCTGTTGTTTGCTTGATTCTATATATGTAGACAGTACTATGTTATTTGTAAACAAAATGCACCTTTTTGGGCTACCCTGAAGTGTGCATTTGCTGATTCTTCTTCTTATTGCATTAAATCCTGACTTCAACATTGATATTTTGATTTGCTGAGAGTAAGCTGAAGAGATTTTAAATTGGTTTAGCAGTGTAATTACAATTGTCTTATATTAAGTACAGTTTCTTTTTCTAGCAAACCAACAACATTTGCAACTTGCATATTTGAAGGAAAGAAGAAGCTTGTGTTAGGTCTACCTGGAAATCCAGTATCAGCAACTGTAACTAGTCATTTATATTTGCTACCAGCAATGAGGAAAATGTCTGGTTATGCTTCACCATTTGGAACAGTGATTAAGGCAACTGTAAGTATATTTAAACGTTTCAACAAGAAACTAATGGCTTTCAGTTACAAGCAAAAATGTCAGATGGTAATTGGTGTCTAGTCTCTTGTATTCCATGAAATTATGTGTGTCTCCCATCCTTTTATTGCTGCCAGCATCACTTTTGAGGTGAACTAAAATTGCCTTTAAACTTTTTTCTTTTTCTTGCACTAAAGATTGTAAATATTAACTCTTTCTGTTCAGAGAAGTTACTGTTTTATTCTTTGTAGACTGATGAAGATATAGTCCTGGACCCAAGACCAGAATACCACAGAGCAGTGTTGACTTGGCTGCCTGACAGTCCAGTTCCCAAAGCAGTGAGCACAGGTATGTTTGTGACGGACACATATATGTCCATCTACTTGTTCTGTTGTCGTATCTGGATGATTTAGTTACGTGTAAATGTATTTTTGTTCAGTAACTTGTCTTCTGTATAATGTGTTTCGTAGTGACTTAGTGGATTGAAATATATTAGTGTTAAAATGGTCAATGATACAGAATTAAAATGCTTTTTATCTGCTTTCAGGAAATCAGATAAGTAGTCGACTGTTGAGCCTTTTATCTGCCAATTGTCTTATGATACTTCCTGGTCGAACTGAAAAGTTACAAGTATTGCCTGCAAGGACACAAGTGGATGCTTTGATTATAGCACGTTTGTGATGGACGTAAAGGAAAACAATAAAAGGCTGATGGATACATGTATAATAAAAGTACACAGAGAAAAACATTGAGTGATCTCCAGAATGTCACAAAATGAAGCATACAAAAAATGATAAGAAGGTAAGGAAAAGTAAATATAAAATTTGAGAGGTAATAGGATTAAAGGAAACAAAAGTAAAAGGCTGATAAATTCATGAAAACTGTGTAGAAGATGGAGCATTCTGTGGAATGCTAGAAAAAGTGTACTTACAAGGATGAATACTTGAGTGTTATGTAAAATTTGTAGGTTTGTGTATGGCAGTATGTTGAGAGGTCACTACATGACCATTCATCAGAAAAAGAATAATGGAATTGTATTGTACTTAATATTATAATATGTAATTATATTTGTTTAATATTTAATATATTATTTTATAGTGTACTGTATTCTGTTTAATATTTATTTGTAAATAAATTGTTGTATGTGTGTGTATCAATATACATACCTTCCTGGACAGACATCTGATAGCCATAGAGAAATGAACAGAGGATTTAAATTGGCTTGTCAACTTCCAAAGATGAAAAATTAATGTTCCAGGCACTCTACAGTTACAAAATTTGCCATGTTTGCAACAGCATTCATAGAATGAAAAACAAGATTTTAAGAGTATCCAGTGTACACTTACAGGTGCATTTGGGAGGACTTATAAATGTCACATGTAATCAAAACTAAAGTGACACGAAAGAACTTTTACATTTGAATTGTTCCGTGTAAATAAAAAAACTTGACTGAATAGTTATGTTATAGTAAATAAATACTGAAAATTCATATACAGCTCTTTTCTGTTGATAAGTAATCAGAATGGCAAGGGCTTCAGTGTTCGTTATTACATACAAAAGAGAGAAATGCATATTTTTAATATACTATTTGCAGGTAGTTGTTACCTGTCTTTTCAGGCCAAAGGGTGAAACCCTTGTGACCTGACTGCAACTGCTTATTCAGTTTATTTTGTTGGTAAGCTCCATATCTGGAGTTTGCCTTGATTCATGACAATATGTAAAGGGCCAAACTTTGTACATAAAAAAAATACGTAGATTGCCATCTCGGGCATTCCACTCACAAGCAACAAAGAAATTCTCATGTAAAATTATTTTTACCATAGACAGAATCGGTGGTTGAATGCTATATTCAATTGAAATATGATAAATGTTTTCAGTGTGGGGAGTAATGTCTGACCATGATATCCAGGTTAGCCAATACTAACATAATCTTACTTGTTAGGCGTGTGGCATTAAGAATATTTTAGACTGCATAAAATTTCGTGTACTCTGTTTAGTAAATATTTATGCTAAATCCTTAAATTATAATGTCACGTACATACGTATTTCTGATGACAAGTGGTAATATTTGGTATTATGTATTGGCTATGCTGAAATTTTTTTAAATTGCGAAATGTGAATGTGATTAGTGGCATGTGTCAGATGGTGGAAATGGTACTTTACGTAACTTAAATTGTATGTGCGTAATAAATTCAGTGTTGATATTAAGAAATAGAAGCCTTTCTTTTAAATACTTTATTTCTTTCAAGTTTGTTGGGTTAATACAATTTAATATATCACATACATTCTAACCTTGTATGGAGGTTAGGTAAATTTATTATTATTTTGAGTAACAAAAAGATAGCTTGAAGTGGGAATATTATCAGTTGTAAGAAAATTATGAACTTTGACGCCAGTGGAGGATCCAGAACACAGAACATAGGTATGTGACAAGAATTCATTATCTGGTAGATTGATCTTGCAGTAAGTTCATGTATTTAGTTCCTGCCTTTTACATGTTTTATGGTAGCTGTGAAGGTTTTATTTGTGCAATAATTCTGTTCTTCATAACTGCAATGCTATGATTCAAATAATTAAATCTGCTCTGTGGCAGAAGTTGATAGTTTTGTTTTGGTGATTTAGAGAGCAAAGCCTCTTCAAGTATTCTCAGTGCTTGTGGAGGTAAAACTGACGGATTATAGTTCAGATATTTGTTTGCTGGCTGTTGAATCTCCAAAGTAGTATGACCCTCTGGTTTTTCAGGCTCACTGAAATGAAAATTAAGCCACTATTAATTTCTATGTAGAAAAGTTCCTCTCATACAATTTTATATAATTTCACATAAAGAAATTTAATCATTATAAAACAACAAATAACATTTCTTATGAATGCCATGGCTTAAGTTTGACATGTTTTGTATTTTATTTTATCTTGAACTAGATAGTAAAATGTGGTTTCTGTAGAGCATATATTATATGCAATGTAATTTTGGTCTACAGTAATATAACTAAAGAGTAACATATTTTGCTTTCAGTTACTATTGTAGACTGAATAACGGTACACTTCTCAGTCTGGCACATGTTCGTACACATTTATTAAAATTCTAGCATACATAATGTACTTGTTTTATCAGTTTAAGTAGAGTTTATTAAAGGTATCATATCTTATACAATAAAATGTATTTTTGTTGTTTGTTTTACTGTAGTGGTAATCAAACTTGTTAAGAGTACGATTGCCACATATTGGGTGTTATGAAGTATTTGTACAAGTAAGATAGTCTTTTTCTACAGTACCAATTTTTAGCCCCAATTTATAATGTATTGTGCCATGACTCACAGCAGAGAGAGAAATTCAGTGTCCATACCAAAATGAAGGCAGTTCTAATGATCATTATGGTTAAGATATTATATCCTAAACTGCTCAATTACATCCTCCTTTGTAGGTTCAAACATGTTTAGTGTACAAACAGTACCCATCGTATTGTTATTTTGTTCATCATTTTCAGACAAAAGTCATGGTATGAAGGAAATAAATATTCGTCAGTATCGTCTGTGGGCTTCGGTCTTGCTCGGACAGTTTTATTTGATCTTTCTCATAATATTTATGCATTGCACATACAAAATTTTATTCATTTATTTTTTGCTCTCTCATTCTAAGTTAAATACAAACAGTACCCATCGTATTGTTATTTTGTTCATAATTTTCAGACAAAAGTCGTGGTATGAAGGAAATAAATATTCGTCAGTATCGTCTGTGGGCTTCGGTCTTGCTCGGACAGTTTTATTTGATCTTTCTCATAATATTTATGCATTACACATGCAAAATTTTATTCATTTATTTTTTGGTCTCTCATTCTAAGCGAAATACAAACAGTACCCATCGTATTGTTATTTTGTTCATCATTTTCAGACAAAAGTCGTGGTATGAAGGAAATAAATATTCGTCAGTATCGTCTGTGGGCTTCGGTCTTGCTCGGACAGTTTTATTTTATCTTTCTCATAATATTTATGCATTGCACATGCAAAATTTTATTCATTTATTTTTTGGTCTCTCATTCTAAGCGAAATACAAACAGTACCCATCGTATTGTTATTTTGTTCATCATTTTCAGACAAAAGTCGTGGTATGAAGGAAATAAATATTCGTCAGTATCGTCTGTGGGCTTCGGTCTTGCTCGGACAGTTTTATTTGATCTTTCTCATAATATTTATGCATTGCACATACAAAATTTTATTCATTTATTTTTTGGTCTCTCATTCTAAGCGAAGGACATAGATTGAGAATGCTCCGTGGAGTTAGTTACTTATAACATGTGCATTACTTACTAAAGTCTTGGTGCTGCAAATACTTTCTCTGTTGCTACGCCATTCGGCTGTAGGGTAATAACATGAATTCCGTGTGGTGCCATCTCATGACATAAAGCCATACTTGCTCCTTCCACTGCATACCGTGCTGCTGTGTAGGCAACCAATCCACTTCCTGGACTGTTGGAGCGATTAATGTTTGCTCCCATGTTGATTAGCCGCCCTGTGAACAGACGCATTCTCAGATGTTCTGAAATGTATTCAAGTTGTGACAAAAAGTGATGGAAGGCACAGTTGCCGTCCTGTGTCAAATGGAATTCAGCGTGGTAAATCACGCTTTAGGATCACAGTGGTATATGTTGCAGTTAATCGGAGATTTTAAAATATCTCTGATATGCGTATTTGATTGCGTGTATTCGGAAGTGACATCGGAGATGAATTTATTTGTTGGTAGTCTAATGGTACCTGCACGTTGTGGTGGTGGGGCTTGAGTACCTCAGTGATCCCAAGAGCTATGCTGGCGGTAGCATAGCTACTGGTAGGGCGTCCCTAGTCCAGTGTACTTTACATGAAATTCAGTTTTAAATTTAACAGTTGCCTCAAAATATGTTCTTAATTAAAATAATTGTATAAATTATCTGTAACATAGAATGCAGATCTCTGATCCGCAAATTTTATCGTCTTACATAAACCATAGAAGTTATGACTGTGAAGAAAAGTATCTGTGTTGATGATTAGCTCTGTCAATGGTATGTTTGGCTTTAACTGCATTAATTTATTCCATGTAGCAGGGTCCTTGAGACAATGATGGTCATTCAGCTGGTCAAGAAATTATCGATTTCTAAAGAGCTCACCCCTGAACCTTATATACATATTCTTTGCCTTGGCAGTATTTAATGCTTCTGAATATTACACTTCACAATGCGGAATCTGTTTCTGTTATTTGTTTGGGAATGAACGAACCTCAGTATCGAATCAATACATGTGGCGTTTAAGTTATTCGTAGCTGGAATTTACGACTATTTAATTTGTTGTGTATGATCGCAATTGTAATTATGCAATCCACCGCGCTGTACTCAGATTGTGGCGGGGGTTTTATTTGTAATATTCTGAGACGGATAAACCATCTTTTGTTTAGATTATGATATTGTGTGCGTATGTTTATGGTATTTTTGTGTATGGTAATACTACCACTACTGACCTTGTGGTCAGAACAATTAATTAACTCGTCTAAGGTACTGATTTAATTCTTTTCACATGTGTACAGTTTAGAGTCTCAAATTAATTCATTACAAGGTAGAATACATAAATGTTACCGGTTCCAAATGCTCAATGTTCAAGTCGTCTTTCTATACTCGTCACTGTTAATTTAGGATTTCTAATTCGTTCAGGAATTTAAGTTGCTTAACTCACTTGTAATTATGTCCTGTTGGTCTTCGACTGCCGACTTAACGCGCATAGCCATAATCTTATCGTGTATCATTACTGGACGAGACTGCTATGGATGCAGCCCGTCTGCAGTTAACAGTCGATGGACCAATGAATCCTCTCTCGTTCATTCACGAAAAACGTGAAGTATGACATAATCACTAGCCAGTAGTTAACGTATATTTCAAATAATGACTGAACAGCCAATCACAATTAGGTTAAACGAATTCCTTTATAAAAACAAAGAATGCTTGAAACATCAGGGGGAAATTGTTGGGTTTTTTGGTTAATAACGGTAGAAAACGTTGGCTGTTATATCATCTTGAAATATGTAATACCGCACTATTTGTACGAGCGCTTAATTTGGAAACGAATTGAATTAAAACTATGAACTGTTCCAGCTAGTGAATATTGTAGTTGAAGACATCATCTGTTGAGTGTCAGAATTGGGGTCACGGGATCAATGACCTACTCACCACACCTTTCGAACCATGTTGAGTCACAGCAGTTGGCCCATTCTTAACTTACGTACGCAGTGCACAAATTACTTCTAGACTTACCCCTCTTGTTCTTGAGAAGAGGTATGAACGTTCGTGCAGTCCTCAGTGCCCCTATTACATTGTACTTCAGCATCGCGTCCCAGTGGCAATTTTCTTGGTTCTCGAGGCGTCCTTTGCAACATAGGCCCGCTGTGTTCAGTACGGCCCATAAACCTGATATGGTGTAAAAGTTATTTTATTACATGATATAAATAACAACAATTATAGTTTTCTTATTATTTACTAAATTTACCGGCAGTTGGAGAGTCGGAAGGGTAGAGACCACTTGGAAGAACCAGGCATTTACGTATAGGCAATCATAGTAAAAGGGATTCACTGTGATTTGAAACTAAAGCCTGTTATTTAATGGGCCTCTGAGACCAGTAAGAAGCTAACGGTATCCGTTTTTAGTTGTCTCTGTTCTGAATGTAGAGTACTGTCAAATTTTGGGTCTGTCGCTTATAGGTAACCGATTACTCCGTGGTCTAACTTCGCTGTAAAAGATTTCAGTTTCAGAATAGTGGTAAATATGACCTCTACGTTTCGTGCAGTTTACGTGTTGCACTTCTTGGTTGTAAGACTCGGTTCTTGTTGAAGGAGGGATGGATAAACATGGTTTAAATGCCATACAGTGGCGCAGACTTTGCTTCGAGGGTCTGATCACGTTCTCTGTGCAACCATAAAACCCACACTGCAAGGAAAATCGACAAAGCCATACAAGTGCTTTTATATGGATCTGAATGTGAGATGTTGGTGAAGGCAACTGTCAGTATAAGAATGAAACATTGCCTGAAAACCGAATCCGGAAGCTGCTCATTGTAAGCCGAAGATGGAAGGAGCGGTTACAATTCTTGTAACTGGAATGGGCCGAGTGAATCTGTGACGTTTATGATGATGGTAACAACGTATTAAGCGACAGATTCCGATTAAAACCTACCGGACGTGCTAACAGCGCGTATGTGTTTTATTAATCTGCTACGTCTCAAATAGTTTCATTGTCCATGTTTAAAGAAAAAAATGTGGTTATTGGAAGCGAAAAAGCTCTTAATAGTTGCTCGTGTATTGTTGATGGGTACAAGGGTGAATAGTAAGATGCTAGTTTTGTCTTTCTGTAATCACCTTGAATTTATACAGCAGGGAATGCACACAATAGCACAATATGTAATTCAGCGATTATTTCAGAGCACTGCATATCATTGTCGTGTACCTGAACTGCAGAGCAGTCTACACGCGGGAAGTGTAGAACTAAATGCATCTACTTTCTGTCTCCACAAATAATATATTACTACGAATAATTAATTATCTTGCTTGTGCTATAGTGTATCTAATTACGTAGATGCAGAACATCACTTATTTCTGAACCCAGTTTATTTATCGTATGTAACGTAATTACTTTCATAGTCTGCCGTAGCTAAAGTGACCAATAAGAAAGAAGGCGGATGGTGCAGACTGAGAGAGAGAGAGAGAGAGTCCTACAAATGGCGCCAGATACACGCTAGATGTAAATTAATACTTTATACACCAACTCTCTGAAGCTGATTGGAACACGAGGTCCTGACAGTTACGCAGAAGAGTTCAAATCTCATTCGCTGTCGTTTGTGTCAGCCACTTCAATTGTAACGGAGCAGGATAGTATTCCTGGTAACATCGTTGTGTATTTGGCTTAAGAACGGGAGATGGATGATTATTACAACTATTTTTATTTTATCCACAAAACATTTCTCCCGTGACGCATCGTCCTGATGATGGAGGCAGCAAGGACCTCTGAAACGTCGGAAAACTTCTACCAGAATACACACAACAACCCACAAGACAGCCATCTTCTTCTATTCAGATTTTTCGAACAAAATTGTGTATGCAGGCCTGTTCCCCATGTGTGTATCCATTCACACAGCATTTTCTTAAATGAAATATTTCGATATTTCGGCCAGTGTTCATATGACAGTAAAAACCAAGCCGTTGTGTTAGATGAAAGACATTATTTCTGCATGTAATAGTTCCTCCAGGATGCCGCTATAGCCATGGTGGTCTAGCGGTTAGAACGCTGGCCTTGTAATCCTGGGGTCTCGGGTTCGATTCCCGGCGGTGCCCGAATTTATAACTTGTGTTGGGCAAGGCCGTGGTCTAGGCAACACGGATTTTTCCTCCGGGGGCTTCCCCGGTTTCTCCGTGGCATCCCAACAATTACTCCATTCACACACAGAAGAAGGCAATGGCAAACCACTTCTGGATCATCTGCCAAGAACGTATATGAACAGGTCCCAGTCCGAGAAAAGGATGGAAGGATCCTGTTCATATGGACCTGTCGTCAGACAGAACACTAAATAAATAAATAGGATGCCGCTCTGTGTACAAATAATGTTTAATATTCAATATATCCACTTATATTCTTCTCGAATGGTGTCTTGTTTACATGGTACAGTACGCAGTTGGCAAATTTACAGTTGCTCAAAACTTTCTCATCCTTGATCAAGATGCCCTAGCACCTGCAGCAGGTATCACATCGAACATCTAATGTCAGAGGTCAGGGCCGTTGGCGTAATGAATTCTGTCTGTGTGGACTGACAGGACTGTTGCTGGCAGAAAGAAGATGCTTCAAGGTAGAGTGTGACGCGTTTGAAACACTCGTGTGTTTTGTGTTGGGAGATAATGTAGGGGACAGTCGAGGTCTGTCATGGATGTAAATGTGTAGGCGTGCTGTATAATGGTTGTGTTGTTCTTGTCGATCGGGAATAGCACATTAACGTTTCTAATTGATTGTAGCTTCAAATTCAGGCGTTTTTTTCTAAACTCTTAACGTGAAATGAGTAGGATAATGTTCTGTGTTAATCTAGGGGGCGAGGCAAGCGATAATCTATGACATACGGAAATCTTAGAAATTATATCCACTTTAATTCATTGTTATTATACATGGCTGGGGTACTAATTGTTATGTGACGGCGTTAACTCACGTTTAAGTAGAGTTTACGCCTTGAAATTGTTCCATCTAAGAATTAACAAGACAACGGAGAAAATTACGCATCGCGGTATACAGAACGTCCGTAAAAGATGAATGCACAACAGCAACTTTGGTGGCCTGTCGGCCAGTTGATCACCGCTGTCAACTGTGCCACGAAGCTAACGATGGCCATTTTTAACACCTACACAAAATTATCTAATTCACTAAGTGGCAGTGCTGACGTATGTAATGGTTTAGTTTATTAAAATGAATTTTTTCATTCACTGAACGTGTGTATACTTATTTTTGGGACATTCTATGTGTGAAGTTAGATCCATGGGTGCTCTGTACTCATACGTCTATAAATTACTCATTATGGCGATTTAAGAATTGATCTGTTACATGATTTTTATTAATTAAAACCACGGCGTTTCGGAAATTGGTTTTATTTCCATCTTCAGGTGGTTGATGAGGCCTCTCGGTAGACAGTCTCAGCTTTGGACTAGCTCTTCCGAGAGGCCCAAATGAGTCGCTTTTTTTCCTCCCACCGGTTGTCTGAAAACGAAAATAAAACCAATTTGCGAAAGTGGTTTTAATTAATGAAACTACACGACGGATAAAGTCATAAGGAATAATTATACACACTGCGTCACACATCGACAGGCGCTTATATCGATTTTTCATGCGACTGATATTTCAGCGGGTAGAGAACAAACTCCGAACTTCACAAATCTGCATTAAACTTGGGCTTACAAAGAAAGAATTGCTACTTAATACAGACACTTCAGACTAAGCGTTTGGGCTAGCGCGCACGAGCGGTTTTTCTGCCGTAGCGGTAAAACTACCGAACGTGCGGTCGCTTCCTGTTGATACAGTGCGTTCCATCAATGCGGCAGAAAAACTGCTCGTGCGCGCAAGGTCCTAGCAGACCCACAAGGTTTCTGAATAGTTCTTTGTTTGTTCTTTAGCCGACTTCAAATCGATATTGTATGCTCCGTTACTGTTGCTGCTTTGTTTGGATTTGAATTTGTCAAGACGCATTCATGTCTCTTCTAGAACGTGTCAACGCCCTTTCCTGGCATTGAGACACAAAGAACATGAACATGAATGAACAGACTGGTATAGTGTTAGATCGACGTGAATAATAGGCAATTGTGTCCTACGGAGCTGATTTTCCGTTCAAGGTTTTCAGCGTCATGGATCAGAACTGAGTAGACTGTATGTGAAATCGACGCAGGTTTAATATGATTTTATTTCTAGCGATCAAAATACTGTTATGGTTATTAATTAAAGGAAAATGAGATTGGAGATTGTAGCACACATGGGAGAATGAGGAACTTCAGTTCGAATACCTGAAGGGAAGAGAATAACATATTGATGTAATAAAAATATATAAAGAAATAATATTGAGATTGATCTCAAAGAATTATAACGTGGACGGATTCAAGTGGACCCGGAAAGGGTCCAGCGACGGGCGCTTGTGAACACTGTAATTAAACTTGGTGTTAGACGGGGATATTTTGATTATCTGAGTTAATGTCAGATTATCAAGGACTGTTCTTTGTGTATTTTAGATTTAGATTAGTATACGTAATGTGATTTCTGCCCTTGCTGTTGTAATTTATTTAAGAGCCTTCGCATTACATTGTAACATCAAGTGTAACGTCTCACTTTGGTTACACTTTCTTTTCCAATGATTTTATGTTTATATATCTATGCACAATTTTCTTAGGTACAAAGACACTTGATAATCGTTGTGGTAAAAGCTTCATTTGATTTTCATCAGACGAAAGTCGAAAGTTTTATATCAGTTCGAAGTATAAAGATTTTCAAAATACTTCACAGGTTAGCTTGACACCTTCGTACTGATATTCGTTTATTTTAGATTCACGTGTATTGTTGATCAGATGAAATTTTCTTGACATTGTTTAGTGCGGACCCCAAAGAAAATTTATTCGACATGGAGTAAGTTGTTCGTAGGTTAAGCATGTGGAAAAATTAAGAAAGAAATAATCAAAAAACCGAGAAGTAATTCTTAACTCGAGAGAATAAAAAATACTGCTCACGAACTGCATTGTAATAACATTCACGTAGGCTTGATGTTGAAGAGAAATTTTGCTGCGCCATAATTGGGTGTCTACCATGTTTGATACGACACGTGTTTACTGCAGTTCAGGTTTGAACTTGGAGCATTATTTAAATTCAATAGCATACGGCCATTGGAAAGTCTCGTGTTATATGTCCCCTTAGCTGCTTCAGAGAATGTGTTAATGAAAAGGATAAAAAGAGAGTTGCGGTACAGGACATTTCAACTTGATCATTTTGTAGTTTTGCGTCTTAGAATTCTATACGGTAGTGATCTGAACATCCATACATATTATAAGAGAGACCTTTTAGAAAATAGATCGAAAATGATAATTGTATTAATCCTGATTTATTCAACTTCCTCGCCATTTCCTTGTCAAGGCCGACGTGAACCCAAGTAGAATCCACTACATGTGTTCAGTAATTTATTCGAGTTATTTACGTTACAAGGAGGTTAAGGAAGACCTTCTTTCTTGTAAGGTTTCAAAAGTGGAAATTCCATTATAGTAATTGGAATGATTTGAAGTTTTATTAAACATGTATTTGACATACGCTGTCAAATTCTGACGTATCCTATACGAATGTTGTCCATAGGAATGCATCGGAAGGGAAGCACCAGCTAACAGAAAAATAAATAATTTTGTTGAAAATTCATTGTGAAATACGTACTGAACCTGACTTCACCATATGAACGTCAGAAAATTTGTAAACGGCTAACTGGAAGCGGTAAAGAATGTAAACGTTTTATTGAGCATGAATCACTTCACGGTGTCATCTGTCAGAAAGACTGTTCATTGCGGCAACAGTATTTCACTGAAGCGTTGTGCACGATTAGTGACTTTTCCGTTTTCATCTGAGGTCTGTACAAGACAGAAAATTCTGCATTTAAATACAGATGTCAGATGTTTCTTCACAAGTCAATTACGTGTTTAACACTTTCCAGTTTTCTTCTGCTTTGTATTTTGTGGAAAGTTGGGGGCAGTGCACGAAAGAGTAAATATTTCATAGCCGTTTTATTATTTAGGATAAAATACATCTTTATTGTTTTATTTTATTAGTAAAGCAAGTTTCGTTTATACTGCAGACTACTATTATTCTGATTGAGGTTATTAACACCCACTCAACACGAATTCTGGCACAGAACTTAAAATCATCTTCAGTCGCTCCGAAATGTCATCATTTATTATCATCATTAAAGTAAGAGATACAGTTGTTCCGTGTGCTTAATTTCGCACCACGTCGTGAAGACGAGTGGGAGAGTGGATGTAGTATAACGCAACGCTTTCTTAACCTCCGCACTCGATGGAAGCTTCGTGCTTCGGTCGGTCGCTTTACCCCCGATATTCATTGGCTTGGTGTGCTCCAGAGCCGATCTGAGCGTGGTAACGAATGGAATAATCTTCCCTCTTGCTGGGAATCGATCCCTGGTCTTA
Source organism: Zootermopsis nevadensis (assembly GCF_977971745.1). Classification (NCBI taxonomy): domain Eukaryota; kingdom Metazoa; phylum Arthropoda; class Insecta; order Blattodea; family Termopsidae; genus Zootermopsis; species Zootermopsis nevadensis. The sequence goes on from NW_028259143.1 coordinate 6,538,780, forward strand.
CATCCCATAGCCAGTCACTGAACTGTTCTGGACACGTTATCGTCTTACATCCTCTATAATTTTACACTACGTAACATCTTTGGTTGGCGTCTCGTCATTAAACACTTCTGAAATGTGCAAAGATGTCCTACAATTACCCATAGTATAAATTTTGATGTCTGTGTCGAGGGTCTGTTATTAAAAACAAATACAGTGGCCCCTCGGCAAACGACAATTACTGGTTCCACGAAAACCATCGTTAATTAAAATTATCATTAATGTAATATAGCTATTACATGTTTTTTGTTTCCACAAGCAACGCTCATCAAACACTGAAAGGCAAGCCAGCTGAGCCCCAAACGCTCATAAAAGGGATCTTTGATTGGCTGACGCCTGCTGAGTGCATCTAGAAACGCTCCGATTTACCGAAATTGGAGACTGTGTGACATGAACATATCATTAATCGAAAATTTTTCATTAATAGAGGCAATGGGACCCAGTGGAAAAGCGGATCGTAATCAATGACGTCGTATATCGAGGGACCGCTGCATTTTGGTCTTCTGCGGTGGTCTCGTTTTGTGTTTTTATCCGAAAAGAGATGAAGAATGTAAAAATATATGTGAGTTTTGTTCTCATAGTGATTAAAACGTGCCCCCATACGATCTGCTGTTTGAAGTATCCAACAGCTGTGAAATAGCGTCATTTGATAAGTTCCATATTATCTCTCAGTTAAAAGTAAGGCCTGTTCTTCTGGAATTCGTTAAATATAACCAAGTTGAGATTTTAAAACTCGTTTCTGTGCTACGCAAATGACATCGATTGTTTTTAGTTCAGGGCCATACAAAAAGTTCGCTCTCTCCCAGCTATTATCACGGCTCTGTAAAAAAAAGGTTCGGCTTTTCAAGTTCGTTAAATGCTGGACTCCGTACTGCCTCGAGCAAACGTTAATGTAGGAAGGACAAATCATTTTAGAGAACTAAATTTCCATTCTTTACAGGCAGCACACTTCAACAGTGAGTAAATTTCTTGTTTTGAAGACAGAGTTCCTGATGGTCGCATACTGACTTTTTCGAAATGTCAGTAAGAAAGAAGTTTGGAACGACAAATCTGTGTTGATTTTCCACATGCTTCTGCTAGCAAATACCTGTTTAAATATAAAAAGTAAGTAAAGCTGTCTCGCTACACGCCATGCAAGCATTTGGGGGGGGGGGGAGAGAAGGTATAGCTCCTATTCGTTATTAACCTCGGCACTAGGAATGAGTGAGTGGTCAGCGTCATGCTCCGGCCACACTTTACCCCTGGGAAAGGACCCCGGTTCCTATTGGACAGGAGGCTGGGTGGGCCCCAGGGCCGGCCTAGACACAGAGGCTAGAGGAAAACTTCTCTGCTCCTGTGGAACCCCGGTCGTTTAGTCCATAGTCAGTCACTGCTACCCCGGCTTCCAGTGTAAACAAAGTCTGCTAAAGCCTGGTGACTAAAATAACTTCGATCCTTACAAATAATCAGATACTACGAAACTATAAAATGCGATAACTGAGCCACAGGCAATGTGTAGGAGATTATTATTTAAATTTTCACAAAAGGCCGCCTATTCTGGACCACGTTAATCCATTTCGTACCCCACGTCCTTGAGATACATTTTAATGTTTTCCTTCCATCGACATCTAGGTCTTCCTAGTGATTTCTAGCCTTCAGGCTTTCAAAACCACAGTCTTGTACGCATTTCTGTGTTTTCCCCATGCGTGCTATATGCATCGCCCTTCTAACACTCCTTTATTTGATCATTAATAATTGGCCAAGAGTACAAATTGTGAACTTTTGTACATCCTCTTTCTTGTCTCTGTCTTAGGCCTACGTATTTCCTTCAACACCTTGATTTATGTCTGTCTTTATGCTATGAAGAAACGTCTTTGTATGTTCACATTCCCAAGTCTTATATTGATTATTACCTCTAGTTCTTCAGACATCTCTTGATCATTTCATCCATTATCACAGCTGATTTAACTTTTGGGGTTGAATATTAAACTGAAAATCTGGGGAGGAAAATAGAGATCAGAAATATAGCTTCAGACGTTCACCATATAATATTTCTTCGAATATTTCGGTTTTCATGTAGTTTCTTGCGGTCATAATGGGATGGGTTATTCAGTGTAGTGACTGATCAACGGGATGGACGACCTGTATTTGATTCCCTGTGGGTTAATGGATTTTGTATTTTCACAGCCGAGTGTCATATTCAATGTGTAGGCTCTTTCCCCAGGGTTAACGAGTTGGCCACTAAGCTCCATCCAGTTTAAGCGTCCTTGGTGCTATATGCCCTCTCCTTCATGTTTTCGTAGTGTGCTGATTAATTAAGCACACGAACAATTTTACTCTAATTGAGAGTAAGGTGGCTTATACAATTAAATAGTCCTAGATATTATCTAATAGCCAGACAGATGGCGTTGTTACATAATTCGGCTGCAATTAATTTTATATGGTCGTTTGTATGCAATGAAAGCAAGAATGTTCTCTTTGCCGCGTCTGATTGGTTATTCGGGTTTAAGTGGAATGTTGGGTACTTACTAGACAATCTCTTTTGAAACTTTCATTTGCTGGAAGCGAAAGTATGTGTTTATTACAGTTTTCACTTTGTTGAAGAAAGAAGTTCTTGTTAAAGGAAAGTAAAGAATTTTGTGTAAAGAATTTATCAAAAGTAGAGTTTTGTAACTGCAGTGTTATGATTAATCAATCACGTTTGATATTTCTTTTTCTTCCTGGTCAGTTACAACATAAACATAAATGGGATGAGGCTAATTTACGTTTGAACATTGCATAACGACAGAGCTGAAACCCTTTACATTTTTATGGGTTTATCCCATGTTTCTTGTCAGTGTTGTTGATATATATTTTTCTTTTTTTTCCACTGGCTTTATTTTATGAGAAAATATAGGCTCATATTATCATCTTTGCAGGACTTACCATAACATTCTGAAAAAATTAGCTGATTTTCATGAAAACTGACTGGGAAATCATTGCACTATGGGTCGCCCCGTGTCTGTACTTTTAAAATTTACTACTGTCAATAATACCAACTGTGCTGTGCTAACTTTCGAGACCTGAGTAACACTAATGCTACAGGACATCTAGCACGCGTGGAGTAGCCTCTCTGAGCAATGCACAGAAAACATTAGTTGAAACACCTCAAGGATAACTATTACTTAGGAAGTCTAGTCTTGTTGAAAGGATAATATTAAAGTAGGTCTTAAAGATTTGAGGGTGTGTGAAGGAAAGCGTTTACTTCGGAGATCTAGCCTAATTGAAAGGATAACACAACCTGAACTAACCTAACACAACCTAACCTAACCTAACCTAACCTTACTAAACCTAACCTAATCTAACCCAAAACCAAGCAACCAAATCCTAAGTAACCTAAATTATTCCAACCTAACGGAAACTAACAACAGAACCGCATACGATCAAATACATCACCGCACAAGGACTTCCAAAAAACCGTTCCAGAATTTCTCCACCACTTCTCCAGGATTTTTCCTACACCTCTCAAGGACTTTTAAAAAACATCTACATGACTTTTCCAAAATTTTACAAAAAATTCTCTATGAGTTCTCCAGAACTACTGCAGAATTTCTCCATTTCCTATCAAAGACGTCAACAGAAATTGTAAAATGACTTGCCAACACTTCTCTAGAATTTCTCCAGAAATTTTCCAGGACGTCCCTATGTCCACCCGATCAACACAATAGGAATTCTGCAGGACAACCGAACCCACTCTAAAACCACGACGTTAACTAACCTAACCTAATATTAAAATGGGCCTTAAGCAAATGGGATTTGAGGGTGTGTACTGAATTTCACTGGCTCGTTATCGGGTACATTTTGAACACATTCACGAACCTCCGAGTTCCACAAAAAGCAAGGAATTTTTTGACTATCGGTTTCTAAAGGACTGTATGAATCGCTCAGAATTTTGTTAGTTTACAAAATGGAAGGAACAATCTTCTTGAATCATTACGCACTGAACTCTTCCATGTTCTCCATTGTGATTCTTGACGATGAAATATAGGCCTATTTAAATCTGACAGTTCGTTAGTGTAGGCCTACAATTGTAATGACTGTATTTTGTCGATGATGAGTACTGTTGTATTCAGCCTCTTTTAATAGGCATTAAATAATTATGAAAAAGGTAGGAACAGGTAAGTTTACACTGTCGGGTGGCAAGAACCATTGATTACATGTCTGAATATCGACAAGTAACTTTTACAAACGCAGAACGCGTAGGACTGCAATGCTATTAGGACTTTCACATCACGTTCTTGTGCTATAAACATACACAGCTTACGGGTTACGAAACGACGAATTCTTTGCGGCTGTCGGCTTTCCAATTGGTAGGAGCTTAAAGTACGCATGCCTTCAGGCACCTGTTGTGCGTATCGCGTACGCTTTGAAGGGAAATCAGCTGAATGCATTTAATTGTACGCCCGAATGTTTAGTACTTGTACGACCTTGTTCCTTATTTATAATAGACATCTGATGAAAGAGGTTGATTCTTAGTCTAGTCAACACCTACATGAGTAATAAACTGTATAATTTATTTCATGCTGATAATTAATCCACACGAGATTTAATTTTAATTCATGTTCCAGTTTAGGGTCTTCCAGTCTTCATTATTTTGTGATCCTGTCCTGTCTAGTGATGCTCATGAAGTTTAAGAATTTCATAAAACCTGGATTCCTCAGTACTATGACTGGTTGTGCGTCGTTCGAACAGAATTCTGTTCAGGCAGGACTCTGTTGTCTGCCCAGCGGTTATTAATGACTCTTTCCCCGAGTATAAAACGGCTAGAGCTTGAAGCTGACCATTCATATATATCTGATTCCGAGGATAACAATACGTGAGTTATATCCTGTGTCTACGTACGTTTTAATAGTGTGGATGTTTCTTTTAACTACGCACCTACATTTGCCATGTGCATTGATCTCATTAAATGAAGTTAATTAACGCAGAGGCTGGTATTGACAAAAAGTTTGCTTGTTTCATTTTTATACAGATTCATAAAATGTTGTTAAGCTTCAAAATACGTAACAAATGATTTGCACAATAGAGACTAGTCTTTCAGAGGAGAGAGAAAGTTTTAAACAAATATTCTTGCGGACAGGAAATTACTTCAGAGGAAGAATTGTTCAGTTTCAGAAGCAATAGAAAATCGGATGATATAATATAGGATTTTCTGAAAGTTGTGGTGATATACCTTGTTTTTTGAATCTATTCACTGAACGGCACACAAAAATAAGTTTAGTAGCCTACCTCACTCTGCACTAATCAGTCTATCTTTGTCTCCTAGATTTCACTGTCATAACAAAAGTTCTTGGTATGTGATATCGTCCATCACTTTTTTTTTTGGGGGGGGGGGGTTAAATATTTATTTGGCCACTTTACTTGTAACTTACGCTATTTTCTGAAAGTAAAAGATTACGTTTCACTCCAATACAAAACAAAATAAGAGGGAATGATAATTTAGTAATGTGGTGATTAAATCAAGAGGACTGATGACCGGGACATGGTAGAAAAATGAAATACGCAGTTTTAGTTTCAAAGATATTGGAAGCAGCAGTTGAAGACGGGAGGCAAATATTAAAATTGAACTTAAAACGTGCTGTGAAGATCAACTCGGAACGAAGTAGCTTATTTCAGGGGCCACTGGCAGGTTTTATTACCTGGTGGTTCTGCTTACGTAACGGAATATCGCCATCAACGGCACAGGGCAGACCTGGTCTTAACGCAACAGCGGTCTTTTTCTACGGGCGTTGTGGTTAAGCTGTTTAACAGTTTGCCTACGTTTGTTACTGTTTGGAAGATTGTTGTGGGCATTTTTCAGACCGTAACAAAAGTAGGCATGTAGGCATGCAGTAAGTGTGTGTTTTAGAGCTTGTTCGCTATGGTCCCTGGTTCAAAACCGGATCTTTGTCTTCGTAAGTTTATATTTCCATTAAATAGGATCTGATAGCATAAGTTTAAATGTCTATATATTATTGTTTAACGACTGTGCATACAAGGATATCACTCGGTTATAATTCATGTCTGCTCTGGTCCTGGTCTGAGAACATTTTAAAAACGTGCCGATCCTGTTTCAAAAAATTAGGCCTTATTTTAAAACTGTTATGCCTGTGTTTCTGTGCTCGTGATTTATTTTATACTATTTGTGATCATTTTCAATCTAAACAGGCTGGTTTTTAGACTGGTCACTTCAGATGACTATAGAACTTCTTAGACTTGAAATTGTGACTTGAGGATAAATCAGTGTGAAAGCATTAGGAATGCTTTTAATAAACCGATGTATATGTACCATATTTCAGGGCCCTATCTCCGACAATAACACGATCCATTTGTTACTTACAAGCCTTAGCACCATAGGGAGCCATGGTGATTAATGATAGAAGATATAAGTGATGTCACATTATTTAGTTTCGAGAACCTGAATTTGATTCGAAGCAAGAACAGTTCAGTGTTTGTTTCTTGCAGTGTACATCTTTCATGAGCCACTTAAGAAGTTAAAGTGTCATGTTCTTGTTTATGAAGTTTGTTAAAGGTGCGTGCAGAAGATTAATGGAATATACTCATAGTCAGATTCGTGGAAGTACAACTTTATTAAGAATATGTTATATAAGAAATACTCAGTTTAATTGTTTCAGTTTGATTGGTTTTAATAGGATCCTGATTGAAGGAGAATGCTCAGTTAATCATTTACAACGTTATTTATTTATAGGGTGCCCAATATTGTTAGCATATACAAATCGTGCAGTGTGGAAATACATTTCTGGATGCGTTTTCTTTTCTAAATGCTGTGTTTCCAAGTAAGCATCGCGGGAAGCGAGGACGAAATATTAGAGCCTTGGCATTTTTTCGTTATGCCTCTGCCCACAATGTACAATTTCGAGACAGTTCCTTAATTTAAAAATTAAATTACGGTAAACTGGATGAACACAGAACATGACACGTCTGATATAAGCTGGTTCAACCCTTTCACTGTTATGTATTATGTATCTTACATATAGGTATTGGCTTACCTAGTCTGAGTATTTCATGTATTTGCTTAAACACACACCTCCTTATGGTTCGCAGAAATTAAAGCTTATTCCTGCTGTTGCTACAACTGTAGAAATTTTACGTTACCATGGCAACACGGAAAAAGTATTATGTTTCTTTTACTAAACTCTGAGCATGGAAACGGTTTCTTCTGCATCAGTTCAAGTGGCTGATGACAGATTAAAGCGCATCAGTGTGGAAATTGCAGTTGTTAGACTTCATCCTACAAAAATGTGATTTCTTTGGAGAACAGGTTCATATAACACGTGGCTTACGAGTGTAATACATCGATTACTACTCGCGGAGGACATTCATGCACCGAGTCGAAATCGATGTTCCATAAAAATGAAAGAAACCGCTGATGAAACTTCAGACAGTTGTCGTTAGTCCGTCGTTTTGAGATGGACGCTTTCTCTACGAAGACATGAGACTCGTCTGCTTTGACGCATTTAAGCTGATTAAACTTCAGTTAGCGGCGCCTTCTGAATGTGACAGGAAATGTGATGTGATTTTAGGCCGTTCACAACACAATGAGAGCATGAAGCATGTGCTACTGTGAGAACAAGCGACGTTGGTCACAGCGATTACCTTTCTCCAGTCTACGATTGGGGATTGTTACGCAATTTGCTGTTTTTGCTGTTTCGAGTAACACGGATCTACGCTACATAACGCTTAAAAAACGAATGGTAGGAGAATCCGGAGAAAATCAGAAAATTTTCTCCGGAATATTTTTGTATAACTGATTACGGAATGGCTGTCTTTATCTTGTATACCAAAGAAAAACGTGATTGAAGATGGCTGTCTTATAGGGTTGTTGCGCCGTGTAGTCTGGTGATCGATCACCTTCGTTGATGGAGGCAGCAAGGACCTCTGAAACGTCGGCAAACTTCTACGAGACTACACGGCTCAAGAACCCAGAAGTCATCCATATTCGTATTCACTGCTTAGTCACTTCGATCGCTATATGCTAAGAAATCTAGTGAATTATCGTGTTTTTAACCCCCATTCTAACATTAGCATTTGCTGTCAGAGACGTCGGTAGTGTATGAGGAGGGGTCGAAGCGTAACGGAGCATTCAGTAAAAGTTGCGTCAGAGGAAATTTGGGAAGTTAGAGGTGTGGTCTCTCACCCCACTTCTTACTTGTATCATTTTCGTTGCCCAAATGTTCCGTAAATTTCATATGTTGCACTTCAAATATTAAAAATTGTTTAGTTTAATGACATCGAAGTTTCGTTTAACAGTTTTTAACGACTTTAAAAATATTTGGTTTCAGAATGAATAGAGGTTCCTGAGAAAGAAAAGGCAAAGCCACCAATCACTACGGGTTTGTCGAAATACCGTTTTCATATATCTAAAACACGTTAACAGTTAGTCGGCTATAACAGACTGACGATCACATGTCTTACTGTTACCACATTGTTTCTCAAACGGGGTAGTGTTTGGAAATTCAGTAAAACTACCGTACTGTCATTTTAAAATGCAGATTATTTTTCTGGCGATTTCAACAACTCCCGTTTCCATAGACTTCTTTAATCTCGATGTCTAGTGCCTTTACTTACCATCCTCGCCAGCCGGTAGATATCTTCTTATCAGCACAACTGCCTCGTGCAGCAAGTCTTCCCTCGTCACGTCCAGTGGTAGAGTAATCAGCGTCCCTACGGCGCCCCCGGACTGCGCTGCCATCATCTCCCGTTCCTTGAGTTTGGCCCTCAGAATCCTCGCAGCCACTGACCCGTTCTCGGTGACAGCCCCTTCATCATCTCTGTATGTTGCTTCGGGGTTCTTCAGGCCCGCAAACACTCTGAACCCGAGGTTACTGAGATGGAGCGCACACTGAAGCCCGAATGCTGTGTCACAAGATGTGATAAGGACAGCGCGTCCCATGCCGACATCGAGGGTCACTTCTGGGTCATCTTGATCATGACCGGTGCCCACAGTATAACGGTTTCGAATCCTACAGAGGAGATACATGAGAAGAGCAGTTGCAATGCAGCATAACGCGATGAGCTGCAGTGCTAGAATTAACGCTGTTTGGTCGTCCATCGTTTTATTAGCCAATCGTTTTGAAGGGGTTGGGAAATATTACTTTTATGGTCCTTTTGTTGCCCTTACGTTCTCGTGATTACGGTAATGGTGTAATTGTGTAAGTGGGGGAAGCAGTGAACAAGGCGGTGAGAATTATAAAGGGTAAAAGTGGTTTTAAACCCTTACAAGATTGCCAGCCACTTCCCTATTATATTTTCGTGTCTCCTCAGTATTAACGTGTGAAAATGTCAGTACCCCGCGTTAGAAGTCTTCGAACTAGAAATTTCCTGCAAATGTTTGAATGTGATTAATTTGATATTTTAAATTACAGGATTGTTTTGTTAAAAATTTATGTGCATGATTTAGAGTTGATGTGTGTAGATGATGTGTTACGAGTTACATTTCATTCATTCATAACACGTCATGTTTTAATGCTAAGTCACTATTTATAGAATGCAGCCTCATCAGAATCCCGTATCCTGCTCAAACACTTCACACGTTTGTACTCCGTACTTGTCATTAATGTTACTGCGAACGGATTGAATGTTGAAAAAACACCGCTGGCTCTGTTATTTAGTTGTTGGTGTGTGCACACGACTGTCAGGTGTATAATCACATCACACCTCACCCAACTCGATGTTTGTATATCCAATATCGCCTGCCACATGCATAAAGTATATTTTAACACGTTCAATATCACACTGGAAAACAAACACTTGTGCGAAAAGTTTTCGGTCCGTTTTGCGGCGCCGTCTTGTAGGAATGCTGCAATATATTTTTAATTGTATACTCCAGTACTTGCTGCTGCCCAAGGACACCGTGTCTTGATAATTATCGTTTAGATTTTTCACTACGGATTTAGTATGAGTAGAACTGAAAATCTCTTTTCTGTAATGGCAAACTTTCTAACACGTTTTATCACCTCATTCTATCTCGTCTCCTCCGTGCAGAGTCTACCCTGCTGCTGTCTGTTGTGTTATCTTCTGGTATTCGAACCATTCGGCTTGACCGACTTTCCTCGGCCAGGCGATGCAGTGGTGGTCACTTGGGGAAGTGATCTATTGGTGAAATGGCGAATCTGTGCATCCGCCTAGCGATAAACATGGACAATCCGATATCACTGTGTTGAAATATAGATATTATTATCCACACGTTATGTTAGAATTAGTGTTCTTGCACTTTTGAATCCTGCGAAACAGTTTAATTTCACATTTCAAACACTTAAAATGTAATATTTGATTTGATTGAAACTAATAACTGAAGACGAACAGGTCATGTCACGATCACAAAGACTACGATTCTGACAATTCTTCTGTTTTCTTCGTCTTCGACTTCCCCGAACCGAGAAACAACTCACACACGATACATCATCTGTGGAATGCATGAAGTAAGTTGCGATTCTCTGTATGTTGCTGTGTCGCCTTACCTTTCCTCTCGTCTTTCTCTGTTCAAGGTTACATTCTTACGTGTTCAGTTCGTTCATTTTGTGAGATCCCCTGCCTGCTGCTATTTCTTGTGGTTGTTGCGTCGGAGAAGTACAGGGACTTTGGCAGTTGAAGCGTTGGAACAGACAGAGGTGACCGCTGCGCATGACATGGCATCTCATTCGGAGGAGTGGCTTTTCTCTCCCTCTCTGACACAAGTTTCTCATAATTGGTCTCTCTCTACCTGTAGAAAGATCCTCCCAGATGATATCACCTCGTGTATGTTCTTGAATATTAAACATACCCATATTGCATGTTATGGAGTTTCTTTTCAGATGGTTCGTCTGTCGAATCCCCTACATCACGACGAGATTTGATCGTATATTCTTAAGTATTAGGTGTATTAATTATGGCAAGAGAAAACTCTGCAAACTGAGATTTTAAGTTCTCGCAGCAGCCAATATGAACATGACTTTTCTGGAGTATTGAGCCGTGTAGTCTCCTAGAAATTAGACATTTCGGAGGCGCTCACTGCCTCTGCTATCAGGCAGGTGGGAGCAGTAAGGACCTCTAAAACGTCAGCCAGTTTGTAGGAGACAACACAGCTCAACATCCCAGAAGGCAGACATCTTCATTAAAATATGCTTTGGAGCTTACTGTTACTTTCAATCTTTATGAAATCGGTCCACTATCCGGGCATCGTTTCAGAATGTTGTGATGAAATATCAGTAGTCTGTCTTTGATGAAAATGAACCACAACCCAAGTGATACAAGGCGTCGTTTCAGAGACATGTAATGCAGATTGTCCCAAAAATATGTACACACAGTACGGTGGCCGCTTGTCATTCCGTTGTTCGCCGCTGTCAGCTTTGCTACGAAGCTAATGGTGGTCATTTTGAACTCCTACACTACATTTGCTAATTCACTAAGTGCCTTTGTTAACGTGTGTAATGGTTTAATTTATTAAAATGTAGTATTTATTTCATTCGTTGAATGTGTGTATACATATTTTTGGGACACTCTATATGTTATTCCCTCAAAATAAGGGACCACATTTCACATCCATACAGAACAACTGGTAGACTTTGTTTTGTGGGCATATGTCCTTATGTTTGACGTCTTTGAAAGTAGACGAGCACGCGGGTGCTAAACGAACTATGAAAGGGCTCTGGCAGCCTGTGACGTAATAAGAGAAGTGAATCGAGTTTACAAATAGACCACGAATGTTTGTTATTATTCTTGAGTTCCGATGCGGTCTGTCGAACTGTTGAGACCACTGCTTACAATTTGGTCGCTTGCCTGGATACCAAGACGCTTAAAGTAATGGAGTTCATAGCATCGCCCAAGGATCCAGGTACTGTTAGTTCGTTCACCTTACATGCATACTACTCTTTCCTGGAAAGTCCACAACTACGTACCCACACCCTTCTGGGATGGAGGCAGTGCTGCATTGGAGACCCAGTGTTAAATTATTTTGGACCAGGCTATCACTTAGTGATAGCTTGACACATTAAACGGTTGCCAAGCAACGGAACAACGGTGTTTATAAATCATCTGTCTGGAAGGTTTCTGTTGTTTTTCATAGAAGTGTTGTTCACTATCAGTGTTTTGTAGAAGTACATGTTGATGTTTTGAAAACTTTGTCACGTATATGATGACATCTGTTTCTGTGTTTGGATCGTGCCACGCTGAATTGCAGTTTTCAGGAAGGCAAAACGCTGAGCGATGGAATGTATCCAATTTGTCGAATGTGGTGACAAGCTGTTGCACGCGGTTCACGCTGTTTTATCAGCGTACTTTCCATATTTTATTAATAAGGAAAAATATGTTTATGTACGTCCATATTCTTGTACCTCATAATAACTTAAAACAATTAACGATTCAGTATTGCTATTTTTTCCGGACTTCCTTCGTCCATCTTTTAATATGCTGAAACAGGACCACTACGTTACTGCTCTCGTCTTAGGCGAAAATATCTGTGCTGGTGGATTCAATAGAAGGGGCTAATTTCAATACCAAAATTCCGTGTTAGCTCTCCATGAACGCTCACAGCGAGCGTGTATCTCAACTAGCTGGCAAATGTTTGGCTGGTTGGAGCTGGCTAACGATGTATTTTGTCTGATCGGTTCTTCTGTGTTGCTGGAGTATCACTGAACCGCGAAAATAAGACACACGCCTTCTCATTTATAGTTTTTGAAAGTATTGGCCGGGATAACACAGTTGACATGCTTGTATCAGTGCATTGAGTTTGCTTCTTTAGTGTCTTATTCTTGTAGTTGTAGACCGCAGTTTTTACCCTACTGTAACTTGTGGTCCATCTAGCAGTGAACTTATTGAAATCTGTTTTTTGTAACCTCGAAAACGTACTAAGTAGTCGATCATTCGAAGTGAATATTTCGATAGGTGACTTCTTTCGCGGATTGTATGCAGGCCTGCAACACGTTTCGACCTCCATCGCCACACCTCTTCAGTTGGTGAGCAGGAACACAGCAGGTGTTTTTCTTCTTCTTCTTCTTCTTCTGAAACGCTATTTGGAACACTGGTCACGTCTTCCGCAACCAACCCTGGTTGTTTCTGATCTCTGGCCACTTACATAACATTCTTTGTTTCTTGAAGTTGTCGGCTTCCCCCCCCCCCCCCCCCCCAAGTACATTTTCCTTACTTGTTTGGTGGTACGTGCTTTTTGTCTGACAAATATTTACCTGCTAAGCAGCCTTAACCGAAACTTGGATGACTTAGGTCATTTGATCGCATGATTGAACACTGTCATGTAATTTTGTAACATTTCTTGAATGTTCAGGCACCGAATACAGAAAATGGTTATTATCCAAACAGATAAAACATGCAAGACAAGACATTTTAGTTATTCATAATATATTTGGCGCCTTGTGTTCTTAAAAATGCAAAGTGCAGCTATTAAATGCAACATAAATTGCAGCGTCGTAAAGGGGCCATGAATTCTGTAGCATGCTTTGGCAGTATTTCCGCCGTCTTTTGTTCTGTCATTGTTTGAATTGTTATCACCTTGCAGCTGTTGGTGGCCCAACCTCTCCGATATGACGTTCTATGTAATTTCGTAGTCTTCTATAAAGAAACTTTAAGAGAGTTTACCTCAGTACATCTAGATTAACGAAGCTGACCAGCTTCTGTCGTATTTCGTGTGGTGTTTGTCAGTGGGGTGTAAGCTGCGAAGCATTCAAACTTACACGGGCGTAGGACTGCAGTTCGTACCAGATTAAGACTATTCGTTCCTAGGGTTTATCGTGTGCTTATGTAGTCCCTGTGGGCGGATATCAAAGTCGCTTGTCCGTAACGCTTCGAATAAGTTTGCCGAATGAAGGGAAAGTCGATTGCTCGAGAGACCCATAATTCACGCTCATATTTCAAATATGTTTAACCATAATTGATTGCGTCTCATTTCGTATCAAAGGACATACACAGAACGTTCAGTGAACACTGCTGTTTAATTTGTTGACCAGACACAGTGATTTAATTGATACCAACTCAGCAGAAAGGCGGGTCTACGTTTCCATTTGTGAGCTGTAAGTGTTGTTTCGGCAGCTGTATCTTTAGGTCTGTATTCTGTCTCATCGTTAAGGTCGGGTACGAGGTGCGATCGGAAAGTTTCCAGTCTGCGCCTATAAAAACCCGTACACTTATCTCAGGTATTAAATTCATCCATCACCCTCAAAGTAGTTCCCCTGGGAGTGAACACAACGATCTCAGCGCCGCTGCCAAGCCTGGAAGCATCCCTGGAAATCTTTCTTTGTCAGCCTGTCAAGCACCATCTGCGATTCTGCCTGAATCTCTTCTATCATCTCAAATCTCCTTCCCTTTAGCTGAATTTTCATCTTTGGGAAGAGTAAGAAGTCACACGGAGCTAAATCCGGCGAATAAGGAGGGTGCGGGATGACGGCCATCGTGTTTGAGGCCAAAAACTGCCGAACTGCTTCTGGTCCTCAGACAGGAGCCTTGGCACAAACTTGGCTGCGATGCGTCGCATGTGGAGTTCTTCCTTTAGAATCAGCTGACAGGTCCCATAACCTATCACAACAATGTCGCACAAGTCGTTGATGGTACGACGTCGATCTTCGTGAATGGCCTGCCGAATCTTCGTAACATTTTCGGGCGTTGTGCTCGAAGATGGTCGTCCAGAACGCTCGTCATCATCGACAGAGGTTCGGCCATTTTTAAAACGTGAATGCCACAGAAAAGTTTGTGCACGACCCATTGCGGACTCCCCAAATGCTTGCTTTAGCATTTCATAGGTTTCCGTAGCCGTTTTGGCGAGTCTTTGGCAAAATTTGATGCACACTCTTTGTTCATGAAAATCCGCCATTCCGAAATCGCAGGAATGGTCGGTGTAATGCACTACCAAAACGCCCGTAACTAAGAAACAAATGCTAATTCGATGATGCCGGCTGGCACACTGATTCACTATGAATGTAGGCCGCACCCCCTAGCGGCAGAAGCTCGTACTACATCCGGTTCGCCCTCTATTGACACAGTCTTGAAACTTTCCGATCGCACCTCATATACTATACTGTGTAATGGTTACTATAATTTCTCCAAGTGGTTATTAATTTTTGACTGTGTGAATTGGAATGGCCTAAATCAAGTTTTGTACTTTTAATAATCAACGAGCGTTATCTTCCATGTTCTTTCGCACTCATTCAATAGGGCTTATCGTTCGACGCGATATAGGCTGAGCTGCTAACAGCGTTCTTAAATAGACGTGAATAAAAAAAGACAACTTAGGGCGTATCACGGTAACTTTTCTTTAAACGCTGCGTCAATGTTTAATGACAGACGCTGCCGGAGTACGTACGAAACTTGCAGACCAATAGACTCGTACACCCGTAACTCAGTGTCTCAGTTCAGCTGAAATTAGGAAAGTCGTCTGATCATCGTAAAAACGATCTGCTGAAACCTTTCGGAAATACGGTGCATGGATAGGAGAGAACTGTGTTTTAAAGATCCATAGAGAATCAGTTGGTTGTCATGATCATTTAGTGTTTGAAAGGAACCCGGTTTTAATCTCGGCGGGGCACGTGTCTTCTCCACGTGAATGTCCGGAATGTTTTGCCCACGTAGCGACATTTTTATCTTCAGAGTTCGGTTTGTTTAGGTCTAGAGTCTGTTTGGAATATCGCTAAAGTGAACTATGACATTTATTATTGGCTTTGTTTTGTGACGCTTCATAGTGAACCAAAGCAGCTTTCAGATGACAGCATTTGTTACGTGTGCCTATTATCTTACACGTCGGAAGGCGAACCTTGTTTGCCTGTAGGGAAAGATTAGAAGTTCACACGTATTTCAAGAGATGCAGCGAAAAAACGCAACAACTTCGTGCTTTGTTCTATGTAATCTTGTAATTTTCAACACAGCTGAGCGGCATTTTGTATTATTGCCTGAAGTGAAATACTTCTTTTCTTCCAGCATTTGTGTCTATATCGGCTCTGGAACCCACCCAGCCTCTTAATTCTATGGGTACCTGAGGTAAAACGCGGCCGGGCCGTGACGTTGACCACTCACCCCGATCTAGGGCCGAGGTCAAGAATGAGTTTGAGGTATACTTGCTCTCCCCACAAGCGCCTCCATGGCGTATGGCGGGGCAGCTTTGCTTTTACTCATATT
Source organism: Zootermopsis nevadensis (assembly GCF_977971745.1). Taxonomy (NCBI): domain Eukaryota; kingdom Metazoa; phylum Arthropoda; class Insecta; order Blattodea; family Termopsidae; genus Zootermopsis; species Zootermopsis nevadensis. Next base: position 6,554,929 of record NW_028259143.1, read on the forward strand.
CATTGGTCTAAAACACAAAAATTATAAAGAAAATCGGAGAACGTACTAGTAGGCAAATGAGTTTGGTCTAACAGTAGGTTTATAAGTAGGGAGAGCTAAGTAATCCAGTTCATGCCTCGCCAGAATACAGAGCGTAAATGTAATGTGGTGTTAGGTAAAGACAGGTTCTTTGTCCACACTTAATTTTGTGTATATTGTAATGGCATTCCATTGCAGGTGCACTGAATCCTGCGGAACCTCGAGTTCTGGTAGCTGAAGCTTGGTCATGGACTGGAAAGGGGTTGAGGCTCCGTTTCTTCAGGAGAGGAAACTGAAAGAAAATCTACTAAACTCAGCGAAGAGGTACTTGTGATACTGTTACTGTTTCCACCTTCCTCACTCTTTTAAGAATCTGTGGAGGAACATTTTCTGATTGAGTGATTCAGCCTCGTCTTGTGTTTATGAGAGGGAACGACGCAGCTGATGAATTTCGTAGGCTATGTAAATGCACAGCAGTGGAGCTCTCAGACTCTCTTTGTTTTATCAGAGATCATAAAGCGGGAGCCTTTGAGAGCGAACCTTTAAAAGGAGGATTTAATTCTGTTAGGAGCTGCATTGACAGCTGCTTTAAAAATACTTCCTGGTGAAAATAAGAAATCGACTTCTACTTAATTATAACTGAATCCCAAGGAGTTGGTTTTTGACTGGGATAATAGTGTGAAGTGAATATAGTCTAGTGTAGACTTTTGGGGTATTCTTTGAAGATGCCTTTAAGGTTTAGTGATGTGATTTTTATGTCGCCAGGCTAAATATAAATGTAATATTATGTCAGTACCAATGTTATTTAGTGAACTTTTTAAGTTAGGAGGGTACACGTAGCGTTATTAGCTTTGCAACAGAAGATATGTATCTGAAACAAATGGACATCACGTCTAATGAGGTATGCAGAATTGCAAAGAATGGATTTACAAAGGTATATGTCCCATTGGAATACACTTTTAAACTCGCATGGTGTGAAACTATTGTCTTCTAAAAACGCTAGGGTGATTAAATCAAGCAGGACATGCATCACGCAAGAGAAATGAATACAAAATTTTGGTCTGGTAGCCAGATGGGAAGGGACCATTTGGAAATCCTAGGGGTAGATGGGAGTTTAATATTAAAACGTATCTTAATGAAATAGGTTGGAGGCGTTGACTCGATTCGTGTGGCGGACTCTTGTGAACGTAAAAATCGTGAAACTTCCTGACTAACCCAACGACTATTGGTTTCTGCAGAAGGAATACTCTCCATGGTTAGATTTTAATAATTCAATTCAATTCAATTAATTTATAATAATAATAATAATAATAATAATAACAACAACAACCACAATATGTCTACTGCTTCGTGGTCACTTTGTCCTGTACACAGGCGCCTGACAGTTGTGTACTTGGTTAAAATACTGAAACTCATTCTCCGCTACATTTTTTTAGATGTCTTTTTAAATATTTTTTATCACGATGTGTAGTCCCTACATAATGTCGGTGTTGAAGGTTTCATCAGGAAATGGAACGGTTTCAGTGGATTCCATCTGAGCAGTATTTTTTTTCATCACTACTGCTTGTAACAGATTATGGATTCGACAAGTAGAAAGTAGGAGTTTGTTGGAATCTGTCAGAAGAAAGTGTGTCTGAGACTGCCACTTTACCTATATCGACTCATACCACACTAAATGGAAATCTCCTTTTTGTGGGCCTACTTTTTCTTTGTAGTTTTCATTTCTTTCGTGCAAGTTTCTTTCCATTTCATAGTCTGTGCTCTTTCTTCGCGTAGATCTGTGCCTAATCTAGCGTCCGGCAGCCACACTCGTATGCGAGGTGAGGCGAAGTTCTGACAAAACTGGAATAATTTGTGAAAGTCACTGTGGAGTGACAGTTGTTTTTTTAGGGCGCGTTTAATTTTAGTAAGTATAATTGCATCTGACCATCCACGACAAGAGACAGGAGCACCTATCGAAATTCAACCTTCTGAAGCCGAAGCTCGGCTAAATAATATTTAAGAATTTAGTTTAATTCAATCCGTTCCTTAAATAAAACAACACACCACCATTACAACGATTAACTGGTTAGTAGTGTTTACACTGAGGATCATACGAGACACATAAATACAAAATGCAGGTGGGGCATGAACATAAATTATTACGTTTTGAAACACTCATTGTCAGAAATATATTGGAGGTAATATTATTCTTAATCAAGAACCAGAACTTAATCTGAAAAATCGAAATTGTGCATTATTTTGAAAATCTGTTTTAACTGGGGTTTATAATGGAGATACTCTTGGAATGTGAGTTTTCGTTGGTTGTTTGTTGTTTGGTTTCTGGCCTGCGGTTTGCAGAAATTTGTCTTCAGACTGTTCGGTCTTGTGCTCGGGTTTGCCCTGCAGAAACTGTGAGTGGAATAATTGCCAGTGTTTTGAAACGACTCATGAAATAGCAATCTAATATGATTTATTTGCCTACGAAAGTAGGCCTGTATTTTCTTATAATATGATGTTTATTGAAAATAACAGTGAGTGAAAAATTAAATATACAACTTAACTAAAAAATTAAACTTGTCAAGAGTTCAGACTTTTTTTCTCGGACAGCTGAACATTCTAGATAATTACAAAACCTTTAAATAACAAAATTGTTTACATCTTTCCACATTGACCCGGTTTCAATGATGTCCCGCGTGTCTTCGTGTGATAAGACGATGATTCTGGCGATAACGTCTGTTATTTAGCTAAGCAAACCTCAATGAGTGTTTCTCCACCTACATGACTACGAGGCGTCCCAACCCTAAAGACTACAGTCGACAGTTTCAAATGTATTTTCCTGGACATGAGTTATCAAGTGTCTGTAAATTATTCCGCTCAGTCATAAGCTCATAAATGTTTGTCTTTTGGAGCCGCGGGTTATGACGACGTCTATGAAGTTTTAATAGCATTTTTGTCTAGTTGTTTATCTTCCTTGGACGCATTCTGTTGCTTTGTTGGGCGTTGGTGGGTTTCATTCCGATTTGTTGCTTTACTTTTTACTTTCAGACGGCCCAACAGACAGCCGGAGTATTAACTGCTTCTCTCGGCACTGTACCTAATCTGCTAATATTTCAGGACGCGGTTGAAGCCCAAGGCTCGTGGTTTCTCTCGGTTTGTTTGAATCCTGGGAGCTATGGTCCCGGCTTCTCTTTTATTCAATTGGGCATTAATTAAACTTCGAAACGAGTCGAAGCAGTGCTAGATATCTAACGTGTTGGAATTGTTTATGTATATTCCAAGGTCCTAAGACTATGTGCAACGCACTGTTACTGTGTTATCACAGAGAGCAGAGAAGGGCAGAACTTACTAAACGATTCTGATTTTGACTTATGTTACTTAAGTGTGTTCTGTAATCTGTGAAGAATGCACTGCCGAAGGACAGTCTGAAGAAAAGGACGCACTGAGAACATTTACAGTCGATAGGTTTTACAGTATAGGGACCTGCATGAATAACATTTGAGGTCCGCTGTGTTTGTTTGTGAGTACACATTCGTTACAAGTCTAAAGAAAAAGAATTAATAACTAACACCGCGGAATGTGGACCTGTTTGATAAATTAACAGATGCTAACCTGGTCAAGAAATTTCCCCTCCTAATATGGAGCTCGAAAGTTTATTGACGTCACATTAGCCCATCATTGACCTCTATCATGAGCCTGGTTAATCCAATCTACATTCTTACACCTTATTTCTTGAAGAAAAGTTTTATTGTCGTAGAGAGTTGCTTTGGGGTTTCCAACTAAAAATCTTTGTGAATTTCTCATCTTTCTCATGCGTACTACATGCCTTCCCATCTCAGCATCCTTGATCTGATCAATACGAGGCCCAACTACTCAGCACGTTGGTCTGCTTGTGTCCGCGACTGTGTCCCTGGCTTTATCATCAGGGCCGAAGTGAGGATGCTGGGAGGTAGCTGGTTTATGTAAATCACAAACAACTATGTCTGTTGTCTCACCTGCTTGGTGTGAACTGAAGCTTAAACTCGTGTTTCAGCAGCCATTTTCACCTCTTTCTATCTATTTTCTAAAATAAGGCATATCCGGAGTTAGGGTTTACAGAATATCACTTACTTTTACACATTATTTACACGTTCGTTTCTTCTGTGTCATTTGAAAAACATGCTAGCATGTCATTAGCTTTCTTCTGTCGAACGCTGCTGTTAAGTATAGTACGCTGTGCACTTTTTTACGATATTTTAGCATTTAGAATAAGCAAAGGAAATGAGGTTGTATATTCTCTACGAATCATATAAAGGTCCAGTGTGCGTATAAAACAATTGAGCTGGTTTATTTAATATGCTTAAACAGTGTGATCAGTAACGTGGAGCCGTTTTAAACTAATTGGATTGTGGTGTATAATGGGTTGAGATGTTAAATTGAACGGTAGTCATTCTACTATGTGCGAGTTATTAAATATAATGGAAAGGGATGTAATTGTCAGCGAGTGAAAAGGAATGTATAAGCTAATATTTCATTTCCCACCCAACACATTAATTTGATACTCGACGTATGAGGTATTTTCTCTTTTACATTCATATTAATCTTGCATCTGGGCACGATGTATTCGCGTGGTCTGTTTAGCAGGCCTTTCTGCGGTTTAAACTAGAAAGAAGCTTAAAAACGTTGGCTGCCCGTGTCTGATCTACGTGCGTAACAACCAACCTGCCGAGGTTTCTCGTTATTTGAACGCAGGGGTTCTCAACCTTTTCGAGGCCTGGGGCCACATTTACCGGGCGCAGGCATATATAAATGACGACGATTTATTGAAACGCAATGACAGTTTGTTAAAGTGCTACTAGGTTAGGCCTATTTCAGACCGGTTATGTATTAATCAAGATCTGTAACGGAGGAAATCATTATTGAGATACTGACACTCCTTTTGCTTCGGTAACCCTTCAGTATGACGTGTAATTTCTGTTACTGGAATTCTCGTGAATTCGGTGAGAAGCGCTGTAGTTTTTTTCATTTAACGTTCTTCATTAAGTTCTGCAGTTGCTCACATCTGTAATTATTACACTACACTGACGTAATTAACCCTTTGAAGCGCGAAGTTCAGTTTTTCAGTTTAGTTTTTTCATCAAAGAGAGTACAGTGCATCTCTGTTGCTAGGATGAGTTGGCTAGTGTTGTTAAACGAAATGATTGATGTATGCTTTGGGAATCATACGAAACCCATGAATACACTCTGTGGACAAAGTGCGTAGTTGGTGAATGATAAAAAAAGCGTTTGGTACGCCACTGTGCTTTAAAGGGTTATGGATACGTGATTTTTGATGTCAGGTAACTGTTTGTCATCATACAGAGTGACACAGTGTTACGAAAGTTGCGAAGGCCCACAGAAAATTTATCGTCAGACCGCCAGTTTAGAACCCCTGGTGTGAAGTTTTCAATAGCTGTGCCTTACTGCTCTATCTGATAAGCTTCCCCCTGTTTTTGGGTGTTTCCCCACTTACAAAGATATAAGAAGGAGAAGGGTCCAAGTGGCGTCAAAGATCACAGTAGTAGCAGGACCCGATGGTTCAACAGTTCATTCCACGTCCCTTCCTTGAAAACTGTTTTTTCCAAGATCCATCTTGATATCCTCCCACAAACTTCGTATTCCATCCAAGTGGACTCTCCACTTTACCAAATGCTGTTAGGACGTTAAGGATGGTATGATGGGCGGGACATGTAGCGCACATGGCGCAAATTTTTGTTCGAAATATCTCAAGGCATGGGCAGGAGGATAATATTAAAACGAATATTATGGAAACATGAAGCTGTGTACGTTATTCATCTGGCTTAGGATGTTGTTCGGCTGTGTACTTTTATGAGCACGATCAATAGAATCAGGGAATTTCTTGACCAGTTGAGTAACTGTCAGCTTTTAACCGAAGTTAGGGTTATTAGAATCCCAAGCGCTGCTAGTACTTGGCGGTGTACGAATGTGAAGACGAGTACCCTGTTAACGATTTCGACAGATAACTGGTCCGAGTATAGATTTCTCTTCTCTCGCTGATAATATGAGCGTCACTGGGTGTAAGACAGGGTACTCGCCTGAAAAGGTATTTGCCTTTGTGATGCGGTCGGACATTGAACCTGCTGTTCGTGTCGTCGTATCCCTCGACGTGCATTAGCCAACAGTTTGTTAATATAGGCCACCTTGCATGACGGCTTGCTGGGCAACCTTGCGTTCCTTTCGTTTCTGCGTAAGTCTCTCACTATACAGTCCAGTAAGTGACCTGAACGAGAATTTATTTCTCTCTTTCAGAGTTATGGTACGTCAGTGTTTTCCGAATATACTTCATTATTATGGCACGGCCAAACCTGCTGACACTTTCGCTTACTTGCATAACAGCATTTATCACGAAAAGCGCGATATTTGTTTTTTTAGCATGCTGTATTCACATGCGTGAAGCATATAGAACTTTACTGATTTAGCTTGTATCTCAAAGTTTGTAGGACTGTTTCTTTGGGTCTGGATAGAATTCGTTGCGGGAAGTCAGTGTTTTTGAAACGTTAAGTTACAGTAATGTAAATTTCATGCTGTACTCATGGCCGGTCTCAACTTTTATTCATCATCTCTTTTCCTGAACCACGAGGTCACTCCTCATTGGATAACGCACCACTGCTGAAGATGGTAACTGCAGTGTTTGCCGAAACGTTGGAAGACCTTCAACAATCAACGCCGTTTATCCCCGAAAGCCGACCGTACACGACGCCATGAAGGCGTATGTGGAACATGGCGATAAATCTCCATACATTCCAGTTTTAGACAAGATGTTATCTTGGATTCTTTGCCTTTTTATCTCATAGTGATTCATCATCACTTAGCTTTCATTTTTTCAGTTTCCATTGTTATCTCAAACCGTAAGTGATACTGTAGTATAAAAGTGACAAGATAATCTCATACAACCTTTGTAATTATTTGTTCCCTGTTTGATGTATGAAATGTATTCCACGTAGCCTACCCTCCTGACGAGGACTCACGTATGCCTACCCCTTGTTCAGAATTATTGGTCTAACAGCCGTCTTTAATTAATTCTTATCTGCCTCCTTTGTCTCTTTTGTCTGCATTATGACACTTCTGTTTTATGCTTTAAATACACCCAGTTAAATATTTTCTCTCCCTTCTTCAAAGCCACATTCATCCATAATACGTTTTCTCTTATTTGTCTTTTAGGTGAGAGGGTAGCTTTGTTTGGTTTATGTAACGAAGCTGTCAGTGGGCCGTGTTATATTGCGTCAGATATGTTTTAAGTCAAAAAATGGTTTAGATTAAGGATAAATGTGATCACATGGCAGGAAACCTGCACAACCTGGCAGAGGTGAGCGGTAGAGAAGTAATCTACGTTACGTTTTTCCGCAATATTTCTTAATTTAGCAAGGCCCTCACTAATTAATGATTTATTCATCCACGCACTTCCCTGTGTCATTCCTCCTCCTCCCCTCTCTCATTCGTCTGTTTTATTTTTATTTTCGTACTACCACGTCTAGGTACGGAGCTACTCCGAATTCATTATCCTCAAGGAAGTAACACCAGGCTCTTATGTCTTGTCACGTAATTTTTTGCCTTTTGTTGTCTGATTTGTTCTTATCTTCATACTTTCTATCATTCAGTGGTCTTTTTTTGCCCTAAATATAGATTATTTAATTTGCTTCGTTGCATATTTTAACACGTTATCCTGTAGTCAGGAAAACATAACCGACGAAAGTATTTCAAAAGCATAGAATTAGGAAACATCATTTAAAACAAATAAAGTCGTAATGCAGTGATGAAACACTTTATGTCTGATGTTAGTCAGTAGACAAGAATATTTTCTTTTAACACTCTGGGATAACAATATAAATCGGCTGGCATCTGCCGACTTAAAAAAGTTCTGGTTATACCGAGTTTTATGTAAATCTGTCAGTTGGTTCACAAGTTATTGGACGAGGGCCGGAAACACGGACGACACTATAAACTCTTCCTGGATTATGGAAAAAACTCTGCAGTAGCCTTCAATGACTGTATCAACCGGAGCTGCAGTCAGTACACAGGAGGAAGTTTGAATCATAGGCTATCGCGTGTGTGAGGCGCCCTGAGCACCTGTTTGCGAAAATTTACTTGAGACTGATTGTGGGATCTGAACAGGTGTGTGCCTGTAAGATGCAATCTTGCAGTTGCGTAATGCATGCTGTAATATTTACCATTGTATTCTTATGGGAATGTGAGGTTCATACCCAGGAATAGCTTTTCTTTGGATATTACGTGCATGCAATTTTCCGTCTACAGTGCGCGTGTCAGAATCGGCTTTGTTTCCATTCCGCTCTCAGGGATTTTTTAATTTATTTTTATTTTGTAAAGACCTAAATAGCGGACACGTACTCTCTTTGTGCGTCTGTAATTTCAGGGTGTCTGGTGACCTGGAAAACCTTGAGGCCCTTAAAATAGATTGAATTGTTATGTTTGGACTTGAAAATCTGGAAATAAATCGTCTTGAGAGATACAAAAGGATTCACAGTGCCTGTGATTCTACTCTCTCTGGCTTTTATAGATGACACTACATCCATAAGATCGTTGTGATGTGTATTCTGTATATTTTATTTAACTAACACCGTGGAGCATGGTCCTTGATAATTTTGTAGTCTTTCAGCTTGTCTATAAATTTACCTTCTTTTGTCGCACTCGATTTTTAATTTCGAGTTCAAAAGAGTACTCCATAGAACCATATATTGAGCCAGGCGAATCCAATCTGTACCCTCGCTCCCTGTTAATTTTAATGTTGTCATTCATGTATGCTTAGACCTTCCAAGTATCCTTTTACGTTATCTGATTAAAGTTTTGTATGCATTTCTCATATCTCATGCGTGCTACATGTCCCGGTTAAACGCTCCTGGGCATATAACAGTAGGCTTACATACTTTGCTATTAGTCGTATGACAACAGCAAAGCCAATTATGGTCTCTTGCGATATTGTGTTTAAAGGTGCAGTGTTCTGAAGCAGCAGCAGACGATGCTAATACCGTATGTAGGCAGCTTTTCGAGAACATAGTCAGGAAACGACTTGTATTGTCTTTGGCTATGAACAAAATAAAATTAAGTTAAAGGAGTCATGAACTATGAATCTCTGTTAATAACATTTAATGGCTTCGGGTTTATAGCCAACCGGTACAAGCATCGTTCAGTTAGAAGCTTCATAAAAACTATTTTCTTTCCCGTAAGTGAATTAATTTTGCAATTTAAAAACGACCTCGGAAGGCCAAATGTCCGCCCGATTCTGCTTAATTAACTGCAGTCTCTCTCCAGACCTGACAGAGTGGAATGATTGTACACTCCAAAATCTGTACTTATGTCGTATTTTAGATTCGCTAAAGGCGGACAGGGATACCGTCTATGGAAATAAATATGTACCTCCATTGTGATGATGATAAGTTACTTATATTCACATAAATACGCAGTTACGCGGTTACTCTGCCCACATTTTGCAACCGTTTCTACCAAGGCCTAATATTTAGTACTTTTAATGTGGACAGTAAAGCAAACGTTGGTTTTATAACATAAAATGTTGTACTTGCATGAAGCTTACCAGTAACGTCTGTGTACGTGAACTCCACCTCCACTTCACCACGTGTTTTCATTATGTCGTACTTAATTAAGCTCTGGGGAGAACTTTGCTTACTGTAGCCTGTTTTATAATTTAACGCTTCTTACACAGAACTGATGCACGGCCGTTGTAAAGTACTGGGGTAGATTCACTTCCAATCTAAAGACGTTTGTCTAAATAGTACCTAAAAATTCAATGCGTACCGCAAAGAAACACAACACTTCTCCATTACAAAGATCACATGGTTAACTTTGTCTAAATGTCAGTATAAATCAATACACTACGAGATCTGTGTTGATGTGACATTACGGCTGTGTTATATGACGGCTAACATGCTGAGGAAATGGTCGCTGTTTACTCTCAGAATAATACGAAACATACGTATAAATAAATCCCATATACAAAATGCGGCATTACTGAACGCTGAAGCAAGTTATATGCGTGTAGTTGCTGTTGGTATTTAAATTCTTAATGAAAATCGATCAATTTTGTCGAAAGTTATTTTTTTTACCGGAGGCACAAACTCTCTAGAGCGTGGCACGCCTATGTTTCGTGTCTGCAGTCATGACTGGTCAGTATGATCCAAAGATAGACCTGTCATTTTGTGGTTTTAATATAAGAGTCTGTTTCAAAATTTATTTGGAGCGAATTTAATGTGAGGGTAGCGGGACTTTGGTAAATATGCAGCGCTTCTAAAATCAGCCTCCATGCTCTTTTAACTTCGTATGACATGACGTGAAACTGGGATAAACGAACAGCTTTTTTGACTCCGACATTATTTTTTCTCTGAATTTACAAGTTTCTGTCTCTACATATACACATTGAAGCTGTGTAATTTGCATTTATGTTGTATATAACGTACAATTATGACTAGAAACTGTACAAAATTCACGCAGTTAATGAGTGTGTGATTATACTCACTGCTGGACTTCTGTGAGGTCTGTGATCGAAATATAATCTCATTCGCTAGAAACTACCGCTAATTTAATTTTACGAACTTTTTCTCTTATTTTCGGGCCAGACAGCGCGGAAATTTGTAGCGACGTGACATTTCAACGCCTGCTGTCTCGTGTTTTGTATATATGATTCGTAAAATAGCGTTGTGGTTGCCAATTGATGTTTATTGTTTCAGTTTGAGGTATAACGTGTACAGTTAGTTTTTGACCGACTGAATGACTAACCACCGATATGAAGCTACTGTTACATGATTTTGCTCATACCACATGCATAGCGCGATTGAAATACTTAGAATTAAAATATGTTGCCATTGAATTAATTTGAAGTTTTTGAAGTTGGTTATGCGCCAAGGTGTCAGACGATGTAGGAGGCTCGTTATAAAGTATACTAGGTAGGGTGTAAAACGATACGAAATACCATATTAATATCGGAGGTGATTCTATCGATATCGAATCATTTTATTGGTTTAGAAAAATTTTAAGTACACTTATCAACTAATTAAATTCAGTCTTAAACGTCGTATTTTGCCACTGTCTGTATTACAGATGTTATACATAAGCGTATATTGAAATGTTGTAAAGTTGTTTTACTGATTAAAGTCTTTATCATCGCCCTGATAATGGACGCAGTATGCACCTCTGAAACGTCGGAAAACTCGTACCAGACTACGCGGTGCAACATCCGAGAACACATTCATCTTCAGGTTAGGAATATCTTGTTACCCGGCCATCTGAAGACTGAAATAGAATCCACTTCGAAACGTTGTGATTCCGAGATTGATAGCAGACGATGGACAAAGTATTGCCGTCATTAGAAATCTTTAAACTTTGCAGCTAAATTAATTAAATAGCATATGCATTTTGCCATTTATTCTTACTTCTTATTCATAGTGTATTGTTTCTGCATAAATTTATTGAGCTAGCCTGGCGATGTAATTCTAAAATAATTTAAGTTCACAGTTATGTCAAAATGAAATTCCATGAACTGTTATATGCGGATATCCTGCGCGTAATCACAGTTGGGCAATTAATGTCGAACTACATTGCACTATAGTACTTTTTCCAGCAAATGATAACCGTCAATTCCCCACGGCGTTGTATGCAAATTACGGAATGTGTTCTATTCATAGCTGATTTGAATTGACATAGGTCTACCTATGCGATGAATACAATATAGTCATGCATATTGTATCGTAGGATTGATCGCTGTAGCAGTTCTTTGTGCAGGTTGGCCGTTGACTCCTAGGTACACAGTCTGCACGCTGTAGTAGATCTATTTAGAAAACGAGCCCATGGTTTGCAACAAACTACAGAAGATCAGTCGCGAAAGGTGGAATCACGGACCGTGTTTGACAGTGAAATGGAAATCAGAAGACGTTTTCGAATAAAAATCACAACAACAAAGAATGATTACAACACTTGTCAGTGCATTATCATTTTTCATCTGGAAAAATATTTGTATATTAAAAAGTATTATAATAAATACAGCATGTCTCTCATGTCGAATTCTGAAGTAGACAAGTCAGTGAATTCACGTTTGCGGTCATTTTGAAAAGACCATACAAATAAGCATTGAATGTGCTGTGAACTGTTGCAGAGGGATCTCAGTGTACTTCACTTATGGAATATAACGTTTTTCCTTGTTGTAGTCAAACATTCTTACTTATTATTTTAATTGAACATTTATAAGCTGTTTATACTGTAATCGGGACAATTCAATCGATAGAGTGACTGGTTACGGGCAGGAAAACCTTTGTTCGATTCTCGGCAGGGATACCACTTTCAGACCGGATCTGAGGAAGATATATCCTCCTCTGCTGTAGATACTGTGGGCTCTTTATCCTAGGGTAGAACGGGCACAGTATGAAACTGTCCATTTACCTCAAGTTAGAAATGCGTGGAACTGTGCCTTACACACCCATATGTATCCATGGCGTGGCGCTTAGTCAAACAGGAATTATATCTTCTGTTGTCTTTACTTGAATGTATTTCGTATTTTGTTGCAAGACTGATACTGAGATGTCTGATAATGAAGAGCAGCCTAGCATATTCAAATTATTTTAAAGTGTTAACCAGTGCCTGCTTCTGGAACGATTAATTTCTGCAGTTATCATTAATTAGTGCCCCTCTTCATCGATCGAATGCTCGCAAGGCCTCTTCCTACACAGAGCAGCGCAAATTCGCGAACGTAATTTCTATTCTCTGAGCGCTATTCTAACGCAAGATCCTACTGTTCCAGAGTTCGAATACCGTGTCGTTATTGCGGTGTCACAAAATTGAAAATTATTCAGTGTTGTTGGAGTAAAACGATGCCTCGGCATTCATCAGGCGCGTTGTGCCGAGTGTTTTCGCTACTTCCGTAATGCAGTCCTAGGCACTAAGTTTTCCTTCTTCACCCCGCATCAGTGATTTTTGTCGGGAAGTTGGGAGAAATCGAACCGAACTCGATACGACATTGCATTTCCGTTGTCTTGTGTCGGTCGCACAATAGGGATTAGTGGGACTGAAGTGCGGCGACGTGGGGGGGGGGGGGAATTTGTTCCGTTTTCGTGGTGTTTCGACCTCGTCTGTGGCACGGTAGGGCTCAAGATTTTCTTACCACGCGTTTCTGAATCAGCTCTTGTGTCTTGTTTGCTAAGCACCGCATTTGCGACTTTGTCCCAGAGGACCAAACTCACAGAGGTATCTTTATCCTGTAATAGTAAGTTGTATCAATAATAAAGACCTACATAGTACACAGAACCTTCACATTTTATTTAACAGCCCTAAAGGAATACTTTTGAGAATTGGACGTTGTTCGTTTGAATTTTCTGGCTGGGGATGGCCTCAGGAGTAAGATCCTAAGTACTGACATAAAGTTACTGAAGACATTATTTACTCAGTGCTGTATTATTCTGAGAACAGTTGGGATAATCCTGTTAGACATTTTCAATAAAACTGAACTGCAGTTAATATCAATCACTTCTTGTTAAATTTGACTGTTTAAATGTTTAAGGCTCACTGCTTCTTTGAGTAGTACACTTTCCATCGCGGCATGCCACTTCTTTCAATATCTTGTACTTCTCCTGGCCGTTTTGATTTTCTTATGGATACATTTGACAGTCCAGTGATTAGGTACTGGTTTTATACGACGTATTTACTAGAATTCTAGTATTGCCTATTTCTGACAGGCGTTGAACGTATAGGAAAATCCATTCCACTTTTTATTGTACGCTGATGTGTGTTCTGGTTTCAAGATTAATACAATTTTAGGCCTTACACCTCTGCTGTACTATCAGATCCAAAGCTAAGCAGAGTACCCGGAGTTCATATTCTTTTAAGTGTGTCTTGCAGTAGTTCTGTATGGATAGAGCTCTGCTGGACTCTCAGTATTTGATGTACTTTGAGCCTGTGTCTTGATCTCAACGACGTTGTCAAGTGTCTTAGTAGTGGATTTGGAATTGTTATCAGCTCATTTCGTATTATAACGATGCAGATTATGTCGTTGACATTTGGACAGCCTCGTTTGTTTTTCCTTGAGCGTGTATTCCCTCGAATAGACATGAATCATATTATCTGCATCCTTTAGGCGTGGATGAGGAAATTTTACAGGATGGGTGTGTGTAGGAAGTAGATCCAATGAAACCCAACGTCTTGGTCGGCATTGTTCATGCTCGGAGACCGTGTAATTCTTCATACTGTCGTTACTGAAGCACATCTTGGTGCTGACTGGAAAGGAACTATGGTCTTCTTGATTTAGCAATGCCATAAAATTATCTTGGGATGAGGACGATGTTTCTTGTTTCTTATTTTCACGCTCCGGGTGTGATTTATGTTAGAAACTGGAGGAATTCAATATAGTAGCTCACCTTCATTATGTATTTGTTCACTGCCGGGATTTTAACAGACGTCGGCGTCGACTTGAGAGTGGTAAGAATTTGGCGTCTCCACTATATTCTGAAACGTATACGCTAAGTTCTGTGGGGTTGAATCGTGGCTGGTTGTGATTTAAATTAATTTTTCTTTTTCTTGTTTGTGTGGAATAACTTTGACTTTTAATTCCTGTTCGTGCGCATCAGTCCGAATATGAGATTTGAGGTTGTCAGGGCAGTGAAGATGTTTCTCCGAAACGTTGGTATCTACCTGAAAGTCCACACGGCGTTACTTCTGAGAAGACCGATTTCGAGAACTGCCCCATTTTTGGCAGTGTGGTAGCCAACTCGTGTCCTGAGGAGAATATTTGGGCGGAGAGCAAGCAAGTGACAGGAGGCTGGAGAAAACTGCATAATAAAGATTTTCATAATTTGTAGTCTTCTCTGAATATCATCATTATGATCACACCAAGGTGGATGGGAAGGGCGAGGCATGTAGCACGAACGGAAGAGAGTAAAGTTCGTGCAAATGTTTGTTCGGAAAACCTGAAATAAAGAAACCACTTGGAAGACATGGTCGTAGATGACAGGATAATATTAGAATGCATTTTAAGGAAATAAGGTGGCAGGATGTGGGCTGAATTCAAGTGCCGGGTTCTTGTGAACGTGGTAATGAATCTTACTGTTGTTAAAAGTGAAATTCCTCGACAAGCAGACGGACAGTTCGGTTCTCAAGGAAGACAGCGTCCCCAATCAGGCCTGCCAATTTTGCTGCAAATATGAAACGAAGTATATCAGAGTATCTTGGTAACATTCAATGTATCGAATAAAATGTTCGCACACTTAATATAACATTATGATATATACATATGATATTCTGTTTATTAGACACGATGGGCCGATTGTAAGGAAATCGATGGCGGAATTTCGGCGAACTTTGTGAAACCCTGGTGTTGGTAACAGCATGATGTGCTCCTGATTTGTAGCTCGTGTCGAGAATCCATTTCCTGGCCCTGTTCATCCTTCGGACACGCAGATGTGTTCCATTAACATCCTACACATTGTCACTACTTCATACGGTCTTCGTTTCAACCGTAGCTGACCCTATAGATATGGAGTGAATGTGAGAAGAGAAACGAGGAAGGAGAGAAAGGTATAAAACAGATAAACGCCAACGAATAGAAGAAAATATGGGGGAATTTGTAAGGTTCGAACACAGAAACTGTCGCAACGTGGCATGGCATGATAATGCGTTCTTTGCGCTCAGTAGACGCATTTCTGTCCGTTTGTCTGCATCTCCTTTTATCTCAATAACTAGTGAACAAATTTCTCATAAATTTGTTATTGGGTGTTTACACTGAATATTGGCCGGCGACGTAACCACTGAATTCTATAGTCATATAAGATCATATGAAAGTCCATTTCCTCTCCCGCTTTCTGCTGTTTATTGCGTGCTGTACTCGGAGCGTGGTCTTTTGTGGGCGTTCTCAAACTGTTCTCTTCCGTCGTGGTTTCCGAGTGAAACATCGCTTGTCGGGAAGCGTCTCGTTTTCTTTTATCTGTCCTTCGAGTCTGCTTTATACTGTGTGTGCTTTAATTTGCACCAATAATTGTAATAAATAAATAATAAGTACATACGTTCAAGGTGTCCAGAAATCCTGGTGGAACAATTGGTAATGAACTTTATATTCACTACTATTTCAGATAATTTGTTAGCATGCCCTCCATCTGTCTCATGGAATGTTTGTCTCCAATACAAAGGTCAGTTGGTTAATGTTTAGAGAAATCGTTGTTTGTTATGAGACTCATACGGAACCCATAAATAGACTCCACGGGGGAATAAACAAGAGATATAGAATATCGGTGGTAGACTTCCTTCTGGGTACCACGGTACTTTAACGTTTTGAATTATACGTTAAGTTATTCGCATATATTACAAAATTTCAGTTCGGCAGACGGTATTCCTACAATGCGACATTTTCTATACAAATACACCCCATTATTCTGAGTTTAAGAAGCTCTACGACCGGATATTGCAGCCTGAAACCCAGGAGCAATGTGTGCTAATCTCCACGCTAATTGAAGTTCTTTCAGTGCCGTAGCTGAAGCGACTGTCAGCACTAAATGATGTGGTATTGAGTGTGGAATACGGTAGCCAGTTTCACATCATCGTAACTCTGCTTAATTGAGGGAATAGCGGTCTAGTAACTGTAGGATTACTTAATCAACACTGGACTGTGAAATATCGGTGATTTGCGATAAAGACCTTGAAGCGTACATATTTAGAGGATGTCTGTACCAGGTAATTTCATGAAAGGCGATGTTCACAATTGCTTTCATAGTAAATGGTAAATTATGTAATTTTCGTGTACATGAAAAAACAATTACGTATGTGTAGAGGGAAATTATAGTTTTGAAAAAGGTGATTTTTTTAATGCATCTATACTTGGAGAAAAAATGTAAAACCAAAATAATATTATATTAATACACTGAGATGTTTATTCCAGGCATGAGAACACAAATTCCTTTAAATTGCTTCTAAAATCGCCAGAAGTATTTTATAAACTTCTTTGTCAGACTAAGATTGTAACCACCGGGTTTACTCAGTATCCGTGCGCAAACCCCATTTGCAATATTCGTTCTCGTATGGAGAAGGGTATTTGATCACAGTTCAAAGGTTTATTATGCTAAATGCGCATCATAGGTCAATATAATCATCGTGACATATCGTTACTCAAATTTCATATTAGGGAAAATGTTCGTTGTTTGTCACAGTGTGAAATTGTTTATTGATAAGCTCACGCCACTATGCTACTACGCCACGAACTAAACTAATCCAAAGTAAACCAACCAAACCGAAACTAAATTAATGTAACGTAAAACAAAATAACCTGTAGGACACAAACCACAGCTAATATAACAGAACCAAACAGAACCTAGTCCAGTCTAACAGAGACTATCCAAACAAAACCACAATCATACTTAACGTATTGTAACGTATTCTAACCTAACCCAAATCACCTAATCCAACCCAACCTAACCAAACTAACCAAATCTAAACTGACACATCTCAACCTAACCTGGTCTAACCTTTCCCAACATCGACCAGACTACACAGCGCAACAACCCAGAAGACAGAAATCTTCATACTCACCGCTGTGAAAACCACAAATCATACATAACGTAACCAAATCTAACCTAACATGACCTGACACATCTCAACCTAATTTGACCTAACCTTTCCCAACCTCGCCTAATCCAAACCCAACCTATCCTAACGCAACAAAACCTGACCTAACCTTTCCCAACCTAACGTCTTCTGAACTAACTTGATATAAACGGAACTCTTTGGAACTAAACTGAATTAAATGTAACTAAACCGACCTGCACCGAACTAAACAGAGCTAACATGAACTAAACCGAACTTAATGAAAGCAAAAACAAAGTTGTTTGTTTCGGCTGGGAGAGTACAAGAGCCAATGTTACAAACCTCCAGAGCTGCCCTAGGTTCAAGTCCCGGTTCAGATATTGGGTTTAGTGATAATATTTTTCCTGTGATATTCAACGATGCGTGTGTGTGTGTATATACACACCGCTTCTATCTTCAGGGCTAGATATTAACAAGTAATTAGGGAAATGCGAGCTGTATTTGCTGTGTGCGTTTGGTCAGTGGGGGTAGGTTGTTTGCTCAGTTGTATTGTCGTTCCCAGCTTGACACATCACACCGGCTATGATTCTCCTAGAGAGAGACTACACTTGGCTAATATACACAGAGCAAATACACGTCTGGTTACGGAAAAACAATGAAAACTTATACATGCCATATGACCGCTGTGTTCGGGATGTACTGGCGTG
The DNA here is from genome assembly GCF_977971745.1 of Zootermopsis nevadensis. Taxonomy (NCBI): domain Eukaryota; kingdom Metazoa; phylum Arthropoda; class Insecta; order Blattodea; family Termopsidae; genus Zootermopsis; species Zootermopsis nevadensis. The sequence goes on from NW_028259143.1 coordinate 6,573,192, forward strand.
AACCGCTCTCAAAGTTTCTTCCCCGGCACTCGACCAATAGGAAACTGATATGATACCGTATCTCTCTGTGGGCAATGTTTGCTGATGCCTGCTCCATACACATCCTGAACAGACCATACCAACAGCAGACGCCGTTGTTTTTTCTTAGGAATGTCAACGACCTTCATGCCAAGGTCATTTAAAAGTACGTATTTGTGTTCGAATTCAGAATGGGGGATAAAATTATTGTTTTAGCTTGTGTCTTTCCACGGTGAATGATACGTATAATTTGCAGCGGCCGATTGGTTGTGTATTGGAGAGTTTCCGGGTTTAAATCTACGTCCGGAGATCGGTTATCATTTTTCGTGTTTTTTTTCCGCCCCTCCAGGAGAATTCCGGGATAGTACCTTAAATTAGACCACGACTGCCCTCCTCCCACTTGCTTTATACTTCATAAACATCTATAATTTAACGCTATATAGGCTATTTAGGAATATCGGCGCCAAGGTGACATGGTTGTAAGCAAACATCGTGACAGTGATGAAAGTGACGATGTTGGCTGTAATAATTGTGATATAATATAGTAAGTAATCACCGTGAAGGATGTAATTTTAAATGTGGCTTCGTGAAATCTTCACTTTCTTGAAGTACTACGCGCGCTGGCATAGAATTAAGCATTACATAAGACAAATCAACCCATTCGATTACGCTGAGGTAGCCCTGGACATTACAATAACACTGAAACCCAAATAATGATGTGAAGTTTTGCACGGGAAGAGTAAGTTACTTAATATGCATGGGATAAATGTGAACTGGAAACAATAAAACTGTATTCCCTGCCCACCATGGCCGAGGTCTCTGTCTGTGCGTTTCTATGCATCATTTTCTCATGCCCCCACAACTAATTTTGGAGCAATGGACCAAGGACGGCACACACACAGGCGTTTGCCATGTACAGGCAACCCGTGACCCGGGGTTGTTGACATACAAACTAAGGTCAAGCAGTGCTGACAGCCGTATGACGTTTCCAGTACCTGTTCAAGGTTTAGCGTAAATTTCAGCGCGCTTTACAGTTGACCGTGTGTGAGATATCAAGTGTTTCTTCACTTGAAACACGCCAAGATATGTAGCATTACTTAGGGTTTTTAATAATAGCAACTAATAAGATATTCAGCATCTTAAACGACGTAGGATGTCGGCGCCGAAGAAGGCTTTTTTACGTTTTCCTCCTATTGTGGAGTGTTTTCTCTTAAATTAAACTTCACGACTGTGATTCACAATGTTGGCCTAGCGTTATAGTGCGGAATAATAATCATATGTGACCGTAAAATCCCTGGGACGTTTGGGATATGCATACCAAATTTTACTCGGTTCACGTAACATAGATGGGAATATAGTTTTAAATTGAATTCTGAGGAAATGGAATGCGAAAATGTGGACTGGATTCATTTTAAGATTAGACAAGTGACGGGCTCTTAGGAACACAGTAATGAACCTTGACTACGTAAGCGACAGGTAACTTCACGAAAGGAATGTGCTTTGTGGAGTTAGTTAATATTTCAAATCGCAATGGTAACAAAATATACCACCGTGAAATTTGCATGATTTTCATAACATTCTCAGAGATGTTTCCTTTCACCTTTAAGTCGAAGCTCGCCAGAATAATGTTTAAGAATTCAGCCCGTACCGCAAAGAAAACACTGCTTCACCATTACAGAGATCAGTTTCTTAATGCTGTTTATAATCCCTGTTAGAGTGGGGCACAACCGAAACCCCTAAATACAAAATGAAGAGTAATTGATTGTTGAAGCAGGTGGGGTATATATTTACCATTGGGATTGAAAGGTTTAAACAGCATTAACCAATTGATCTTTGTAATGGAGACGCATTGTCACTCGCTCGCTCGCCATCTTGTTTGATTGCACGTTTGCAGTTTTGTTACGCCAACTCTGCTTTTCACACATGACGAAAGACGGTGTGTTTGGAACCGATATAAAATGGCTGACAGCAATAATCACAACCTGTGACAGCGAGATGTCGGTTAAAAGGACACGCATACCATCGCGTACAAACACCACACGACACCACACCGCACTGGTTTGTGAGGCCAAATGCGCGGTCGGCCGCTCACTCACGAGCTTTTAATTTACGTTCAGTAAACACAACTTTATTGCAGGACTTGGCTTGGTTGAGCCCACAGGCTCTCAAGACAGACATCAACTCGGGAGTGCACCCAGTCAAGAGCCCTAGAATGTCTCTCTCCAAATGGCAGAGATGTACATTGCAGCTTCACAGATCCACAGTTCATTCTTAATCTTACTACCTGAGCGTTAGAAAAAGACGAGTGTAATTACCAGACCTATGTTCTGACGTCGGGATTTTCTCGTATTATCAATGTACGTCAGATCACGGGAACATTTACTGCATGAATATACTCATTTGTATATATTGAAAAGTTTTTTCGTGAAAAATTAATATAATTTGCCTCTTCGTTTACCTTAGCTACTTTTATATAGCCTTGATATAAAATGACTTTGTTATAGGCCCTGCTTCAACAACCAGTGACTTCATGTGTTTCGTGTGATTCTCACTGTGAACAACAGTTATGTCCTTAAACAGTATTAACAAGTTAATAATTTAAATGGTGAAGTATTGTTTTTTTCCCCGACGGACTGAATTCTTAAATGTTATTTAGGCGAGATTCGCCTTCCAAAGTTTAATTAATGTTCTTTATGTGTTAGTTGTTGCACATATTATAATTGGCGAGGATGTGAAGTTGATACCATGAGCAGTATAGGCTGTGAAATATGGCTCCACAAATTCATAATGTCAGCAGCAGATGGAGATGGCTGTACATGACCTCCAAGATTGATTTTTTTTTTTGGAATGTCTGTGCTTAATTACCGAAAATTACACTTTAGTGACTATTAGTCTTTATTTGTATTCAGAAGGTAGTTACGATTTCGAAAGACGTTTAAACTAAAAGACAGATTCTGACTACCCTCACTATTACAGTCATGAATGAGAATTTGCGTGCGCAATTTCGATGCAGAAGTGAGTTCTAGAAGATACAGTTCTAGAATTTACAGGCAGCACACGTCCGATTATGCTCAAGTAACCCAACACGTTCCAGTTCTTTCTATCTTTCTTTCTTCCTTTATTTATTCTGCTTTCTTTTCTTTCCTTCGTATCGTTCTTTTATACATTTCTCCACGCGAATCAAACCGAATTCAACTATATTGTGCGGAAATGCTGTACCACTGAAAACTGTTGGCAGATAGGCATAGGATTTAAGTTATTTTTTGTTGAAACACCCTATTCGACGTCTATCTCAGGTTGTGTTTATTTGGTGCCTAACATAACGGTAAATGAACCTACTGTTATATCCATAAGTAACGGGATTTCTACACACATCCTCTTCATGGCGACAACCTGGCATTGAAATAACTTCAGAGATGTGTACTGTTCTTAAAAAATATGAAGATGGAAAGTTCGAATACCTATTTATGGGTAAAGGGATAATATTAGAATTAGTCTTAAAGGATCAGGATTTGAGTTTGTGGACTTGATTCAGATGGCCCAGAATAGGGTTCATTGGCTGACAGTTGTGAACACTGTAGTGACCTTTCTGGTTTCATGAATATGAGAATGTTTTTACTAGCTAAGAAATACTTTCCTTCATGCTATAAGCGAAGGGAAGTAGCTGTGACAATTTTGGTTTAATTGTTTTGAACCTACAGATAAGAAACAGGGTAACAGGCTGACGTGAAATGTAGGCTTTGTGTTGTACGGTATTGGTATGCATGATGTTTGTGTATGTCAGTAGAGAGACCGAGATTGTGTTTGACGTCCGATGACCGTAAAACGGTGGCTTATTATCGGGCCCTGATACGATCGGCATTACAGGTGTATGGAAAGCGATTGTCATTAATTAACGGGTCCTTATACAAATATACTTCAACATAACATACAAGCTTTAATTATTGAGCTCTGGGCGATCACAGGTACATTGGAAAAATCGTAAAGCAGAAGAACCTGTATCAGAGACTGCTCTTCCCTCAGGGGACCAGTTAATTGAACTAAAAGAGACATGTTTAACACTAGCTTCTTGCATAACAGCTAATGACACAGGTGATTATAGCACCATAGATAATTGTGTGTATGGGAAAGGCTCTAGGAACCCATTTGTACCTTTCGAAAATAATATAGTAGTTTCACATCGCATGTACGCCGTTGTGTCGCAACTAACAACACACAAACTCCGATTTCGTTAAGACTCGGTATAGTAGGTTTACAGTAACTGCTATAGAATTGTTATGATTTTTGTTTAATTTAAAGGCCGCTTTATTTAAGAGCGTAATTAATTTTTGCGTTTACATTTTGAGTTCCTGGGCAGCGTGTGATGAAACGATATACGACACTCCAGTCGTACAAGTTTTTTTTTTATTTTGTTCAATTCATTATGAGGTTTGTATAATTTTAATTAAAATAGTAGTCATTTGCAGTTGGCGAATGCAATAATGGATTCCAGTTGAGGTCTCTGGAAACGTTTGTTTAGACGGACTTTTTAAGTTAGGAAGAGGATTAGATCTACGTAAAATTATATTGCAGACAGAACTTTGTTTAGTGTTACTGAATTGGAAATGTCTTGTCTAAACTGTTTGCTCTTGTATTGCCTTGCTTTCATTTTTCATTATTGTATTTGCATGGATGTATCGTGATGTAGTGAGCAAACAAACAGCTTATTACGAATATAGTAATAAAATTCAGGGCCACTGAGTGACGTAATAAGATCACGTGTCAGTCCAGGAAACAAAGATGTGAGTGGAATAAGGGCTCTGTGTAGCCATAATTTCATTGCGAATCAGATTTTATTAACGAGGCCGTGATGTCTTAGTTATATTGTAGTGGAAGTGGATCCAATAAATATCACACTTCGCACAAAAATGAAACATGAGCTTGGCAGTAACTGTTCGTAACCAGACGGCAGATGCAGTGATTAAGTACTTGGTTATTCCAGTTATATATTTGCTAAATTAACATCTAGAATAGTAGAAAGTACGGTAATGCTGGGTCTGATGCGCGTCTCCCCGTAACGTAGCAATTAACCACGATTACAAGAGAGAAGATTTATGAAAACGTGTCCTGTCTTTAAACTCTTAGGTCACAGTTCGTTATCGGTGTTTTTATCATTTAATTTTATCTGAGCTCTGGTCGTGGAGTTTCTTCATGCGTTCATGTGTCACCAAATTTAATTACTTTGGCCAGGCTGTGATTTCATGTAAAAAGACTCGGCTTTCAGAATGTATTTTAAGTGGTAATTGGTGCTCTAAATACGCCGCTGTACGATCTTTACGAAGCAAGGCTTGGCTTGTTTCTTCAGGCTTTATTATGGTACATTATTTGTGTTATAAGGTACGTTTCTCTAGAGAAAGTTCTGTCGTAATTAACGTAGGTTTGTTTTAGAATATTACCATAAGGCGTGTCAGAAGAAACTCAATACGTTAACACTTTCCTGCATTTCACTGGAAGGTGATCCGTCCCCCAGCTTGTTTGTCGGTATGCCCATGTGGAACTACTTAACCAGAGAAAGTTTAAGTTCCAGTATAAACCTACTGCAGTGTGAGCTGTCATAGTACAATGGACGATTTCCATGGCCGCCTCGCTATAACTACATGAAGCGGAATCTTTCTTGAGAAGCTGACAGTTGTTGACCTATACGGGAAATTACCCGCCTTTCATAGTACCTGAAGGTTCATTAACGGTGTTCACAGTGTACCCCGTTGGATCCTATCCTGAGACAGTTGAACCCTGTAAACGTTATTGCACGCTTTGTTAATGTCGTCAGTATTTGGAGTAATTGTCGCTTACAACAAAAGTTTTCGTAAAATAAGTAGTTATTGAATCTTATTATCACTCATAGGCACTTATGCGCAATTCGTTTTCTTGGAGTGGTCTGATCCATTAATTTTGTTCCTGTATGAGAAAATTCTGTTGTTTTGTATGAGTGTGAAATTTGGTTTTTCTCACAGACTGAAGAGTAACGGGGGAAGGGAGAAAATTACATTCTAATAAGCTTCATACTTTGTACCAATCACCAAATATTAGTGTGATTGAATCAAAGACTGTGGGATAGGTGTGGTATGTAGCATGCAAGGGATAAGTAAACATGAAAAAATTGATTTTAAAAACCCTGAACGGCAGAGACAACTTGGAAGACCGGCGTAGCAAGAAGACAAAAATTAAAATGAGTCTTGACACGCTGTGAGGGAGTATGGACTCAATTTAACTGTCTCTGGATAGGGTCCAGTGGCGGGATTCTCGCCCAGCTGAGAGACTGCTTCTTAAGTGCTCTGTTCCGTAGAGTTAGCTAGTGGAGAAATCCTTCGATGGGCAATGATACTGCGAAGTGAAAAAGTTAATCGGCTGGTCAATGTTATTTTTTCGAATAGGATTCCACAAAGGCATTGGTTTGCCCTATCACCGACCGAGAACTAGCTTTATCATTTTGTTGTTACCCCGGGTTTAATTACATGTGAACGGAAACCTTCCCTCGCACGCCACGATTAAATTGTAAGCCGTATACAGACTCCTCGAGTATCAATTATTAACCACTCAGCTGACGTTGAGAGGTCTTGCTTCTCAACGCTGCAGAACCAAACACGTTATGGAGCTATGAATCATGGAGATATTTAATAGGGAAATCAACGCCTGGGTACCGGCAATCCATCTTGCACGCGAGTTTGTTGGGTAGCTTGCGCTGGTTGGGGCAGGTGTCTAGGAAACGTGCGCGCTACCTCGTGCGGGAGGTGACAGTGCAAGATTTAGTGCTAGAGTCGTCTATAGCCCATCGTGTGTTGGAATATTTTCCGATCTTCATTTGTGCTGGAAAAGTGTTTCATATCCATTGTCGTAATCTCAGCCGAACGTGCATTGGAAGGCTCTGTATGAATTTGTTAAAGAATAAACTACATATAAGTTTATTTTTGAAAGTGAAGTTCATGAAAACATTTTTTTTTTAATTTTCTGATCTGTGCTTTTAGTGACCAGTGTGTAATGCGGGATGATGTTTTTCTCGGAATGGGGCGTTGTTCCACTTATGCCCAAGGACAGGTAGTAGTACTTAGTAGTATAGGCTAACGCTCATAGATGTCGCACATATGCATGTTGTTACTTCAGCAAGGCGCAGACTTTTTTCTGAGACGAATAACCGTGTCAGCATATATAAGTGTTTTATTTCCTTTAAAATGTGGGTTATCTGCTGCCACATTCCATTGTCGTACCCAAGTACGGCTCTTCCCCTCCACTCCACCACCACCATCATCATCCCTAGCAAATCGAAATCAAATTCATGAGCTACGCAACCAAAGGGGGTGCGTTCTAAAAGCCATGCCCATGCGCGCGCGCCATTTTGGTAAGGCAGTGAGTGACGAAAGCAGGTCGAGGAGCAGATCGTGTCGTGTTTTTGGCAGGTAAATACACATTTTAATGTATTGTCCAGTGACGTTTTTCGTGTTTTATATGAAGTGCCAGGATTTTTCTCTTCGTGTGGGTAGTTTTCAGCGGTCTTAGGCTGGTAAGAGGGGAATATAGCAAAGGAGTATTTGTGATGTGAGGGAATGTGTGAGGCGGGGGGATCGATGCCTTGCCTCGCCTCGCTCCTCGCCTATCTCACACTGACTGGCTGTCTTCCTCGCTTTGCGGGCCGCCCCCCAAAAGTATATAGGGGTTCGAACCCTCTGTCTTGCACCCCCAGAAAATGTATTAGAATATTAACCGGGCAGTTTTGTGTCGTCTTATGTTTTGTAACCTGTTTTTAGATCGTTCGTTTTCATAGGCGAGTTTAAAAGTCTTGTACCGTTTGAATCTTTTTCTGATAGTGTAACACGTCTCCTCACCGCCATTGGAGTGCAGGTATTATTTGTGTGATATCAGTTTATTTGCGACTGGCTGATACAGTGTGTTGAAAGAAATTATAACGCCTCGAGTTTGGATCGTGATAAATGATGCCTTCCAGTGATTGTGTCCGGCGATCGATCTGTAACGTGTGGCCCAGCTGAAGAAATGCGTGCCTAACGAATCTAACCCATCATCCACGTGTTACCCCAGATCCTAAACCTAAAGACGATTCCAACATCCACTTTGCAGCCTTGCAGTAATGCACTGTAATTGAAGGCACATTTGTGCATATTTTTTCTACATGTTTAAATGTGACTACTATATCTGATATTTAATTACTATATTTTGTGTTATCCACGTGAATAATTTATTCAGGTCCTTGTAAATTTTTTTGCCTTAATTAAAATGTGAACTGTTCTGGGGGCATTTTATTTTATCGATGACTGTACGTGCCCTGAATATAACATTGTTATTTATCTTTTCATGACAAGTGCGACGTGGGAAATGGAATTACAAAAATAAAATAGTGGTGCGATAGAGATTCCACTGATTGTATAAATCACTTCTAAAAGTCCATTGTTTCAGTGTAGCCATAAACGTCAACAAATGAAGGATTTTTTGTTTTGTTTTCTGGTATTTGTTACATACAGAGGCCTATTTGATATCATATGTATTGCAACATTCACATATTGCAGAATTATTATCCAAAATTTATGTATACTTAAATTCGAAATTCAAGGAAGCTCTTGTGTGATTTCCTTATGTTAAGATCGTGTTTTGCTTCTAGGCAAAAGTAGTGCTCACCGTTTTGTAACAGTTAAACATCTGTAATCTTATTATTCGTTGAAATGGCGGAAAAGCAAGGGTGGAATTGGACTTTTTTTTTCGAGTTTAATACAGTCAACCCTTGGTTAATATGGAACTGGCAAATTGTTGTAATGCTATTATCAAAAATGTTGCTGTTCTTTATGGGTGTTGTATTTGCAATATTGTTTACTTTCTGCACTGAGAGGAAAATTATGTGTTTGAATTTATTACACGGCTCTGCTGGAAATTAATATAACGCTGTAGATAGAATAATTTAATATTTAAACAGTAACTTCTGTCATTTGCAATTACTAACTAGCTTAAAGGGACAAGGCTAATAGGGATATTTCACAAGAAATCAATTTATTTTTCTAAACATTTACCACTATTCGTAGAATTATTTTTACTTCTGTGGTACGTTTTGCTTTCATTTTTATGTTATTTGATTGACTCTCCTACGTGCATACACGTATCCATGGAGGACAGTCCTTGAGAAACTGATAGTCACTCAGCTGATCGATAAATTCCCCGCCTTTTTGTGGAAGCCGAGTCTTCGCAAGTGTCTGCCGTTCGTCCGTGTCCTAAGCCACATGAATTCCGTCTACACCTTCATATCCTTTTCTGTATGATCTATTTAAAAAATCTAGTCTGCTTCTAGGTCTCGTCACTTTCGGTTTTCTAACACATCGCCTCCATGCATACTACGTGTTCCGCTCATCATCATCGTCTTTTATTTGATCACCGTAATATTTTATGCAATTCTGTTCCTGTCTCCCACTTGGGTCTAAGTTTTGACCTCGGTATTTTTTCTCATACACCTTCAATCTATTTTTTGTAATTCATATGGAACACCCATACACCTATACAAAACAACAGGTAAAATTATAGTTTTGTGTGTTTACTTTAATGTTCAGGTTTTTAAATAGGAACTGGAAGGTAACAAATGCTGTACTGAATCGAATCCTTAGAATTCAATGTGCTTTTAACCTATTTATGGCTGTAATTTTGATTTTTAGCGACTCTTTCGATGTGTGTAAACTTCGTCACCTGTTTGGAGTGTTTACTAGTTACCTTTAAATTATCTGTTCCTGATTTAATCGCGCAACTAATTTGTGGATTTACACGTATTGTAAGCGTACATTATTTTTACGAACTTCTGTTCCCCTGAACAGTTTTACGAAGACTTCATGCCTGGCTTTTCGAAAGTGTAGTGAAATCACATGATCTCCTTCTTGGATGGTGAGTCACCCACATGTGATGTGCTAATTATGACACATTTATCTGTAAATCAGGATGCGGTCGAGAGCGGGCTCTTATCACACAACACTGTAACTATAGTGAAGCTGCCTGTGTAGGTCATTGACAAATTTTGAGTGATTGGTGTGGCTGTCTAGAGTTTAAATGTCGTCTTGCAACATGCCACAGTTCTAGACGCCGACTGCAAAAGCCAGTGGGCAGTATTTTATTTCTGCTGGTTTGTTTAACACCTGTTTCCTCTGCAGTCAAAAAGTAAAACACTATTTGCCAATGTGTGTGTATGTTATTTATCCTTACATATTTTCTTTGCCATAGAAGAAAATGTTTCCTGTAAGATATTTTTGACTCTACTTAACGCAGTTGCAATAGTCCGATGTTCCCAGGTGTTGAACATTTAAAAAATCCGTTCAGAGTAGTTGTGTTCGTTTTGCTTTAAGTCATGAAACCCGTAAGTTACGTTAGAAAACTATGAAATGTTTTGTTCCTTTGGAAGTCGTGAAAGCTGTCTCTTCTTTTTTGTCTGTCGGAATTCAAAGAAGCAGGAATTCTCATTTTATCGACTAAAAACATTGCCTTAATTTATTCACAGTTGTACAAATTTTCATTATGGCTTTTGGTGTGAATGGTATCGTGCTTGGTCTAATTGTTGAATATTATTCCACTCAGTTAAATACTATTCCGCTAGGCTTTAATGAATATGTTCAATAAATTCCACCTCTAGCAAAGTAATATAATTTTAGAGCGATACTTCATCGTCTTCAACAAGGACGAAAGAAGTTCGATTACGCTGATTAAAACATCTCTTTCCTTTATTTTATCCAATGTCCCTCCGATTGTTGTATCCATTTTTTCAGTTGTCTTTTTTAGTGTATTTAAACTTCTTGTTCTCTGATAATTTCTTTGCTTTTGTTATCTTTCATTCCGTGCCTGCGACTTGTCTGAGGGAACAAATTTTTGCCGTGTCTGTTCTTATTTGTTCTTTCGTTAACGTCCAGTATTCCGATGCATGCAAGCAGGCACATGGCAATTACTTTATAGAATTTTCTAAGGCCTGAAGATTGTTTCATGCTCTTACTTATTCCTTAGAATTTTTGATTGAACGTATTTGGTTCTATATTCTCAAGTTCCTTCCGTTGTAATAAACTGCAGCTTGCATCTTCAAAATTCTTCACATGTGCTGGGTTTTGTAAAAATACGTTACTTTCCACAGCATAGTCTAATGTATGTAGATGGTTGACTTCTGTGTTGTACCGACGTTTCAGAGGTCTTTGCTGCCACCATCATCGCTCTGGCGCTTTTTGGTCATTATCTTTTAAATTCCGCCAGCTTTCATACCCCCTGACCACAAAAATCGCATCAGAGATTGTTCTTCTTAACAATTAATACTGCAAGGAAGTTACTATTGTTCATATCCACAGTATTTTTCGATGCCATCAGCGTATTTTTTTCAATTAAACAAAAACTTTCTTTACTTTTGACTTTCTCTTGTATTAACGTGCAAATTCCTTTCCAAATGTATTAAAACAGCCATTTTTTGCAGTCCCGCAAATGTTAGATCTGAATATTTTCTTTACGTGTGGATGCCTGATACTCTTCGACAGCAGTTTAATGCCTGAAAGTTGTTACTTTTTTGATTGATGGAGTTGTCTGTACAGTGCGAGCCTCATTTCATCTTGACATCGAGAAACTTTTATTAATGTGTTCCTTGTAACTAATAACGCGGATGATCTTGAAATGTGTTATATAAGTAGATTTTTCAGAAGGTGTTGCCACTAGCTCGGTTTGGCACGCCATAAACACAGAATGTTCAAAAAGTCTCTGTACTGTAGATACTTAATTGTAAGTCAGAGACATAGAGAGGTTGGCAACTGTTATTTTTTGTACATGTTGGTAGCATGGGTTTATGACAGTTGTTAACTGTTAAGAAGTGCTTACAAGTGAAAGGTCATCATTTGCAGAGCCTTTTGTAAATAAATATTTTTCTGGGTTATTAGGATTCTGGACCTTGTCCGTCGTCTGATGTTATAAAATTACGCAACATCTCGAGGACTGGATCTGCCCTCGTCTTCAGGTGTGATGACGGGGAAGGGCACTTACTCGGGGTCAGAATGAATCGATCTCAATAACTGGGAAATCTAGGTCACAAAAACTACGAGTCTGTAAGCATCTGAGACCAGGTTATGCCAACGGGAGATATTGATAAGATCAATAATAAAAATTCTAAGAAGCCATATGAATGTCGTTACTAAGGCAAACGCTGAATATTTTTTCTGCCATGTAAAAATCTTTAGCACTCGGTACCACTGGTTTTATAACTGTATATCTATCGACGCGCTATGCTGAGTATGTACTACGTGGAAATTAACTGCAGTAGGACCAGCGGTGTTGGATGTTCCGTGTTTATAATCCGCGGCCATAATGGCGCGTAGGCAGCTGTTTTCGTTATCGCTGGTAGGCTGATGTGAAACCCTAGAAGAATTTTTGGGTCTAGGAAGATGGAAAATTGCATAATAAGAAGTTCTATAATTTATACTTTGAATTAAATATTATTGTGGTCCTATCAAGGTGAATGGGTTTATCGGGACATGTAGCACGAATTGGGGGAACGAGAAATGCATACATTTTAGGCGGAAATTATCAAGGAAAAAGATCACTTGAAAGACCATGTTGTAGATGGGAGGATAATTAAAGGATATGGTTTTAGGGTGGGCGTATGTTTAGCTGGCTCAGGATGGGTTCCATTGAAAGTCTCTTGCGAACACGGTATGAGTATTTAGATTGCTTAAAAATTTACGACGTGACCGACAGTCAGCTTTAAAAGGACGATTCTGTTCCATCGAGTCTTATATTTATCAGTATATTTTTAATTGCATTAAATTCTGAATGTTTAAATCGGAACATGTCAGTGTCCTCCCAGTGCTTAATAGCTGAAAAAGGAGTAATAGACTGTGGATACTGAAATAAAAGTATTCTGATTCGTAGGCCTGCGTCCGACTCTATAGAAGTATAGTGTTTTCCTCACGAAATCTCCCGACAAGAAGACAGATTTTGAAAATGCCGATATGTTTCACATTTTTTCTGGGTGGAACTGCACTACGACAGGTTTTCTCGTGACTCCCAGCTCAGTTTTTCATATTTCCACTGTTTCCCTCATCAGTTATTCAGTGTTTCATTTCCAGTCTTATCTTAGCATTTTATATTAGTTGTAATTTTCTTTAATTATCAGTGAAGTTCCAGTTGAATTATATTTTGTGGGCTCAAACATAGAACGTGCTCCTTTAAATTTATGCTTCTTTTCTAGTCTTGGTACTGAAATGAAAATAAGGAGGGTAAAGTGGACTGGACGTGTAGTTCGGATGGGAGGAGCTATAATTTCGAAAAACGGCCACTTTGATTGCCCAAAATTAGATGAAAGGATATGCACTTTTTTCTTATAAACTGTTGTAATAAAAAAAAATTGTTTGAGATTCATAAGGTGTGCCCTCCTTTTATTACTACTCTCCGTAGTCTAAGCGAGACTAACATGACGTAAACTCTGAATTAATAATCTTATTATACAGCTATTTACTTTACGTAACTGCACAGTCTCCGCTGCTGGAGATTTACATTTCGTGTCTGAAAGTTGTCAGACATGACCTCAGTGTTTTCCAATGTGCCAGCGTTTGTAACAATTAACGCATAAGAAAATATTTCTTACATGTGTCCATGTGTACATAATGTGTGTGTGTGTGTGTGTGTGTATGTATGATGTGCGTGCTACGAAACTTCCAAGTGTAGAATCACTGAAATGTTTCAGTGCTTAGGAGAAGGAGCTACAAATACAGATGTCGTGCTAACCCGTAACAAAATTGTGTGTTTGTTATCTATTAGGCTCTTGCACGTGACACTTTAGGACCCTATGTTAGAGATGTAATGTTGGGGTTGTTGGATTAAGAAGCATTAACATTATGTCACGAAGTTTCATGGAAATCAGTTACCTGAGCCAAAAGTTAAAAAGGAGGACAAATATTCTCTGGAACTGGTATGGTGTTATCACAACGGAGAAATAGGTTATGACCTGGATTGTAAAGCCACAGAATAGCGTGCTGTGGCTGTCTCACTTTTTTAAAGGATTGTATTTTTATATTCTGTAACCAGGTAGTTGAATAGTTCCACTAAATGAAGCTGTTTAGATTCGAAATGGATTCCTCCTGTATAGAAATCTAGAACATACCGCTACACCAGCCAGATCGGCGAAATTGTTACGATTTCATTGATGTTAGAATGTGCTCCTTGTTTCAGGGACAGTTTTTTTTTTATTCTCGTGTTTTGTTGCTATTTTCCATTTGTTTCTTATCTTCGAATGTGATGGAAACTGCGACTTTGAGTTGTTTTAAATTACGCATAATAATTTTGTTTTCATCAAAACAATAAATAAAACAAAGCGAACCTGTTGTATGTACTTACTTTACATGTGGACATTTTTGGTTAAATCGACACTAGCGCCTCTCAAATGGTACACGGTAAGCGGCTTAGAAATGATTTATGATAATACATGTTGATAAATATTTTTTTGCGCGATATGTACCTAACATAACGGACATGTGAAACTTTCTTAGCTTTTATGTTGACGCGATAACTAATGAACTATTGCAGCTAGGTGTGTGTGGAAATTTGTATGGAGATTTATCGTCAACATGCCTACAAACTGTGCATGAAACATTGAAACGGACAGCTAAAGAAAATATTTACGGTGCGAAACTTTGAGGTTATTTCCGATAAATTTAACGCACATATAATCTGTAGACAACTTATGTAAGTTTCCATAAACAAATATGATGATATATTAATGACATCTCCATATATTTTTATTATTGCAAACATTAATAAGGAAATATGACGAGTGGGATTCGATCTCATGACCACCTGCACGTCACCTCAGCACGTCAACCAGTGGGTTACATTATTTTAACATTATGTTAGAACTAACATTATAGCTACCTAAAGGTGACATTGGCAACAAAAGATTTACATTGCTGAAATCTGTGCAGTAACAAAGCAGGTTTTGTGAGTTTTATTTGGAAGTCGTGTTTTAGTTTTGTTGAACGAAGAAAATGTCTACCAATAGAGATGGTACTTACCGCTTTAAAATAATTTTATCTGAGGTGTTACTTAGCTAAGATAACAGTTTTCGTGTTGGTTTAATTCTACATTTAAGCCGAAAGTTCAAACGGTTAAGAGGATTGTACGTAACGAAGAGCTTAGCTTACGCTTCTAACCAGTCCGTGCGCTCGCGTGTAAAATATGAATCCTCTTCATTCGCACAAACCAAAGATCCACTGTGATGTTGTGTATCAAGCCGGGCCAGGTAACAGAAAGCTTAAATTAAAAGCATAATCAAATTGTGTGGTTTCTAAAACTGATTCGTAACATCAAAGGATTCTTTGTGAAACATGGAGAGAAAATTCTGCAGTCACGAAAGTATCTTGGTAGTAAATTAGATCAGATTGTAATGAATTGGCATTCACCCGTTATTTGGAGTTCGCGACTTTTCTTCTCTCGAATTCAATGAATAATAATGCAGTAAAAGTAACCCGACAGGGAGCCTAGATTAAAGGAAAATCTATCTTCTTCGGTACAGTTCTCTGGCTGTTTTAACGTAGACTGAAAGCCAATGTGAAATTAATTCCGATAATCGAGAAATGTTCAATTTGGAAACGGAATAGAAAGACAGTAACTTAGAGGTATTTAGCCGTCTTGAATATTTGTCTTCTGTTCATGTAATTGCTTTTATTTTGTTCCTGAAATTACTTGAGAAATAAGTTTTATTTCCCAAATGCGAAATGGTGCGGAATAGTTTAATGAACTACTGGCAATGTTAAGAAGGAAAACAATACTAAAAACATACGCTGCTCAACATGAATTTGGATCATAAATATACGGTGTGTGACATTTTTTATATAAATGTACATCCTATTATAATATCGTTTTAGTGTACAACAGTGTGTTCAGTGGCAGTGTCTCGCTATACGCCGTGTAGGCGCTTGTGGGGAGGGGTGTTATATAGCTCCTGCAGATTCTTAACCTCGACCCTAGATAGGGGTGAGTTTTCAGCGTCAATCCCGGTATATGACCCCGGTACCAATTTGACAGAATGCTGGGTGGACCCCAGAGCTGGTCTGATTGCAGGGATCGTCCGGTCCCGTAGTCATTCACTGTGTACTGTGGTAGCTACCCGTTCTTCAGGTGTGGATAGTAGCGAACAGTTCTCTTCTGTTTATGTAAGTTGGTGATTCAGGCACGAAACCAGCTGTTGCACCCCCTCCCCAAATTACTTGTTGTAACAGAGATGTAAACATGTCGCATTTAGACTTACCGACATCGTGTTTAGTTTTCGAAAATTTCTCTCGTATATTTTGTGTTATAGCAGCTAACGGAAGTAATGGAAGAAAATTTAAAAAGATGAACTAATTATTACTTGTGACAAAGCACTTGTAGAAGGGTAGCAGATATTTTTATCGAAGTCCGGAAAATTAGCAGATAGAATTTTAAGCCTGGAAGTCGGTCTGTAAATGACCGTTTGTATTCGACGTGTTTAACTTTTCAGTTTTGAAACTCAGTAGTTTTGCTCAAAAGCTGCTAATGAAATAATAATATCGTTTCAATCTTCCATTCATAGCATCATTTTGAAGTAACCACTGTAATTTATTCTGTTAAACATCAGTAAGCAAACACGTCTGCGTGTTTGAATGTGGGTTACGGCATTTTAACTTTAGAATAGAGTGACCCATTTAAACCAATAAACACGTGTCGTGCGTACTACTTAACATCACAAACCCGTCGGCCCTCTGGCGGTGGTACGCTTGCAGCTACAACTTCTTTTGACCTAGTTGTGGTCTTTCCTTTATGATGATGTAGGAGGCCTACACAAAATAGGTCATACATGAATCCAGCCAATGCCAGCTACTGCATGTGCACACCTTTTATCAAAACACGTTCACATTTCGACCTGCCTGGAGAGTTCATTTCGTCGAGAAGAAAATTCTGATTTCGGCACTGAGGTGTACCAAATTAATATTTTAAACGTGGAAAAGATTTCGTTTGCAAGAATCCACTCTGTATTATTGCTTTAGGTTCGGGTATATCAATACGAAAAATATTTGGTATCCGTTTGCTTACTGAACTGATGTGTTCTTTCAGGCGTGGTCTTCGCATAGCATCTGTGTCCGCTTTTACACTCGCTTCGATCCAGATTAAAAAATTCACATTCTGGACAATGCCACTGGACTTCTGGGCATCTGAGATTCAACCTGCATCCCCAAAGTTTATCTTTACATTGTTTAAGAATTTTTCATTTCCAGTGGGAAGATGTTCTACTTCTCGTTAAGAATTAATGACACATCATAATGCCATACCAAAAAGATTAATATGTGCCTTTTCATTACCTCATGCATATTTCCTATACATCAGCTTCAGTTTTAAAGTGATTGTCAGCATGCTCATAATATTTTCTTAGCTCCTTGACAAGTTGAGTCTCTCTGTTAGAAGCTTATAGTCGCTCACCTCCTCAAATTTCCTTCTTTTATGAATTCCGAAGGTTCATTGCCCTGTTAACAAAAACTCACCAATCTCTCCCCCTCTCGTGTAGTATTTGTTCAAAATGTAATTTAATATTAGCGTACCATCTGAAGCTAATCATTATGCAATTATACTCACCCTGTTTCTTTGTGTTAGATCAAAATGTTCGCCCTAGTTCTTTGTTTTCGAACACCTTTAAAATATTTTCTGGTTTTAACCTACCTTGAGGTTAATAAAATACAACAACAGCAATAATAATAATCTGTAACATATTTACAGTTGCGATATTAGGTAGAAGTCAGTTCTGCTACGCACGAGTCCAGAAGCTGACACGTAAAGCAAATTGCATTTTATTATTGATTAATAAACTTGCGTAGTCTAAATATGACATAAACAATACAAGCCAAGCAGGGCTGGAAGTTTCTGCTAGAGGAAACGAAGCTTACGAGTTCTGCATAAAACTATGCTCTTTGGACTGCATAAGTACGTTCAGTGACGTAGTGTCAGTCCAATAAAACGACTGCAGGTTCTGGAACCACACTTTTATTATGAAAGTGTGCGAGAGTCAGTTATAATCTTTGTCCTTATTACAAATAGCACCTTTCAAAAGTAATGAGTTTCTAACGGAGGGGTGCGTCTTTTAATACGTATTATAATATCGCGAAGAGCGTAGGCCAGAGACCGTTCAGTCCCTTAAATAGGAGCTCTTTTCTATCTGATGAGATTTTAGCACGTAAAATCTTATCTTGCGTGTATCACGTAATATTAGCAAAAAGTTGTAGAGTCAATACCATTCACTGAGCGAATTCGCTCACCGCTACCATGTCTGCCTATACCTGTTAACGTTAGTTAGTTCTGTAATATTGCTTTAAGATGCCGTGAAGTAATCACAGACTTCTTTAAGAAACTCTCCAATTTCTGAGCACCAGGTCCATGTCATTGCCAGTTGCCTAAAGCCGACATGGAATATTGTTAAAGGTAACGAGTGATCGGTTTTCACGTCGGTTTAACGTGTGTATGGTATTAACTAAATTTCTTAATTGTGTGGATCCATGTCATTTTTCAGAAGCCGATAGTTTCTCATATCATCTTGTGCCTTGTTTAGTGCAGAATTAAAATGTTAAAGCCCTTGTATTTTTCCATTCTCCCGTTGTTTCCTTCTTAAGTCCAAATATTCTCAGCTATGTAGGATTTGAGGTTTTCACAGCGGTGAGTATGAAGATTTATGCCTTCTGGGTTGTTGCGCTGTGTTGTCTGGTAGATGTTTACAAACGATTCATCGCCCTGATGACGGAGGCAGTATGACCTCAGAAACGTTGGTAAACATCGACCAGACTACACAGCGCAACAATCCAGAAGACAGAAATCTTCATTCTCAGCTCTGTTGTCACAGACCTCAGCCACCCCTTAGACTGATTGAGAAGTATCAGTCACATATAATTCTACAAATAAATAATTGTTTAAAATATATATTTATGATTTTAGGAGACTTAAGCCCATTAACCCATCCATTCATCTGTTCATCCAACCATATATCAAAGCGTATTTATCATGTTTTCATCCATAAATCCATCCATCCACCTGTCTGTCCATGAAAATCTTTCTTTATGAAGTTGTGCATTAATTTATGACTGGTTGCTGAGCCGAAGTGAATAATTTTATACTCTCTACGAATATCGTTTGTTGTGCTCTGTGTTCCACAAAATACGACAACCACTGGCAGTTCACACATGTGCCACTCGGAAGATACATTTAAACACTCGACTCATGATGCCTGGGGCGTGTATTTTTCTCGCTCGGTGGCTGAAAATTCATCACGGTCCTGTCACAGATGAAGTGGTTCAAATATGGAGCTTTATCGGAACCCAGCTCTCTGTGTCCCTCTCAGCTGTTCTGCTTTGTCAGTTCACTGAACTGGAAATTAGTCTGGTAATGAAATATAAGCCTCTTATCAACTTAGCTCACTATTATGATTGCATTGAACACCTTTGAGTTTGATAAACTAAAATAAATTCACTTTCATTCAATTAGTAAATAACTCCATTACAGGTTTATGACTTCTTATTAAATATGTGCTTCCAAAAATCTGTTAACTGTGTACTTGATAGTATCAAGAGTCGACCTCATTCTTCCACGCCTTGCGTAATGATAGCCCCTCGCCCTTCGAAACAGTAGGCCTACTACCGAATGTCTAGCGCGTGCCTGTCTGGCCTGTCACAAACTGGCGACTCAAACTATCTTACTCCTGTGTAGTGCTTGTAGTCTAAACAAATGTTTGCAGGTTTGTTCACATTAATCTGCGCAACGCTATGTGGTTCTCGAGGGTGTGCTGTCTGTAAAGCACAGTGGTAAGTTATATGCATTACGTACTTAAACATTTAGTAACTCTGCATTTTTCCCCCACATACGAATATATGGGCGTCATATAATTATCTGGGTTAGCAGTGGTTATTTCCATAAACGGAGTTAGTCTTTGTAATGGAAACGGGTTGTGTTTTATTTCGGGTAGGAACTGAATATTTAAGTATTATTTACAAGAACTTCTTGTTTCAAAGAGTTATTGTTACATTGTCATTTTGCATATAACACTAAATTTTTGCAATAGAAGTTGTATTAGTCCCTTGAGTGACATTAAAATTAATTGAATGGAATGAAAATGACACATGGTAATTAGGGCTCTAGGTCTAATTAAATTTCAAAGTTTGAAGTTTTGTCATAATCAGTCTAAAGATTCACAAGATACAAGATAAACCTTATTTAGTTTTGTTCATAACAGCGTCTGGTCGTCAAAGTCCTACAAGTGTAAGTTGTCTATTTGTAGATCTGTCATATGAATACTGTCATCAGACAATGTTGTAATGAATTTAAGGACTGTGTTTACTTAAGGTGCTAATTGAACTGTATAAACGTGTATCTTTTTATCTTGCGTTAGGAATCCTGTGTGTAGCTTCTCGCTCTCCTTTTAATCCCGCAAGCGACTCGCCTGAGCGGTCAGTGTTCATTTCCATTATAGACACATTCAGCAGGCTTTCCGTATCTCTGCGACGTGCGGATTTACGAGAAGTCAGTTTTCGTTAGACCGATAGATTCTGCCAGGAGCATTATTAGGCAGATTATGGAAATCTGTGGACAAGCTTTTTATTATTCATTATCGTACTGAATTGTGATGGAAAATTGCGAGGAAGCTTAGAGAGAAGAAAGAACTTCACTCAGTCGACCACAGAGAATACCAGTGCATTGTACGACAGTAAATAAGTTTCATGTCGACGGATTCCAAAGTAAAAAGGCATTTAAGGACGGTGAAACCCTCTTTCCATTCTTTATCTCTGAAATGCATTTCGCTGCTGTTTCCTTCCCCCTTCGATCTTAAAGTGATTCAGTATCATTTTGGTATTCATGACTAAGCTCATGATATTCTGTTTCCTCTTCCATACACGGGAGTTATCAGCCTAAACATAACAGTCATGTTACTATCTGCTACACATCGGTTACTAATAAAACTTATGTTGGTTGAATCGTTTGTTTGTTTATTGTTGATGGGGTGAGACCGTGTCTCTGTGGAACTGGGCCTGTAACGGGCCCTTTGTCTATCCCCCAGGTACTACACCATTGAGTATGGAGCAGCGGTGGAATGGTATTGACAGACGAAAACCGATGGACTCGGAGAAAACCCTGTCATAGTGCCACTTCGTCCACCACAAATCCCATATGGATTGACCTAGGCGCGAACCCGGGCTTCCGAAGTGAGAAACCGGTGTCTAGCTGAGCTATGGCACGGTCGATTGTGGTATGTTACAATCGCATTTGCGTTCTATCGTCATGGAAACTGTGGGCTTATTATGAAGCCGTCGGTCAGATTAAAGCGACTGTATATTTATAATATTATTACAGCATAAGAGCTAAAGTTAATCGGGCGACATCGGCCTAATACAGGGGTTAGTAATTTTTTCTGGCACAGTAAAATGCTCGTCCTTTCACCGTGGCGGTTGGCAGCATGCAAAATATCACATTTGTTTTGTACACAAACAACTCCGGGAAGATTTTCAAAGAATCCGCCCAAGCCCGAGGTTTTTTGTGATGTATCATAACGGTCTTTTTTATGGCGAGAAGTTGTTAGCCTCCGTTCCAACCCAGAAGCTTGAGGACCACCAGTTGTCGACGTTCTGCTACAGCGTATTCAGTATTATCTCAGGTACCTTTCATAGACTGTCTGGGGGCCTACTTCCTGTAGTCGTAACCTCAGCATGTGCCGTACTGTGGCGTCAAGGGACCCACTTAACATATGTCCATCTGTAAAACATGTTGCGTTAACACCCACAGTGGCTGGTAAATCATAGTGGTGAATTGAGTTTAGAAAAATTGGAAACATGTTCTTCGTTTGGAGCTGGCTTCAGATTCCTCGAGTGTCTTCTTTGTGATTCTGTGGCCTGCATTGTTTTGTGTTAAATACGTAAGAAGGGGCTTTTAGTTTGTTGTGCAGAGAAATGCTTGACTGTAATGTTTCCTACATTGTTATATCTAGGGCTTTAAAAAAACCCACTTGTTGGCTCGTCCGTGACGAATGAAAAATCTGTGCGAATGACTCAGAAAATCTTTGATTTTCCAGTTAATATTCTCCGTAGGTGTGGAACAGTCCGTTTGTAACACGCGTCGGTATGTCAGCGTGATTGAACGTCGGTATTTTTAAAAAAGAAAACATTAGAGCGAAATAGAATTCTCCGATTGTTTTTACTCATGACTGAATGTTCGATCCTTTTCTTTGTTTGACTTTTGAGTACCAGTTGACAAACCGTATTGACGCTCCTTCCGCCATGTAAAATAATTACAGAATATTACTTGTGTAATACTGAAATTACTTACGTCAAAGCAGTCGTGTTATTAAGTACTTTCAGTAATGTGGCAATGTACTTCTTGCAGGTTCATAGTTTAAAAGTTGAAACATTAAAATGGAAATAGTAAAGAAAAATGTTTCAATCTTTGTTTCTTTAGAATATGTAGCTAAAGAACGTAAATGCAACATGTCTAGCATAGGTTTTTGTGATACCCATCGTCTTCCATTAAGATTCATTTAATATTATCTTGTCCTATAAATCTTAAAAACTACCTTTCTGAAAACCAAGAATAGTACAGGGACAATATATCGAGTTTGGTCTAGGCTGTTTCTTTTGCATGTTAATCGATCGACTCATCACATTGTGGCCAGTTCGTTTACTGTCCGTAATGAAAGTAATTCTTCTCAAGTTTGTTTTTCTTAAACAGTACTGTGGCCATTGTTTGAACCCAGTAGCTTGTTCAGAAGATTCACATCGCCAGTCGCCTGTTAAATAAACCTGGGAGCAGAGTGATTCTGGATAAGCTAGTCCACGCATTCCCTCTTTTTATAGAACCCTAAGGTTTATTACTGTATTCACAAGAACTCTCCATTGGTCCATGTCTTCAGCCAAATAAATACGGCCGTAATATTCAGTAGTCTGTTCTGTTGAAGATGAAGATGATTGTCTCTGGGATCTTGCGCCGTGTAGTCTCATAGAAATTAACCGACGTTTCAGAGATGTTTGCTTAGTACTCGTCGTGATTATGGAGGCAGTAAGCAACTTTGAAACTTTTTTTTCTACCTAACTAATGCCTGATCCCAGAAGACGAGTATCTTTATGCTCGCCGCCGGTTTTCCGACTAAAATTCTGTATGCACTGAATGCCTGTAACTTGCTGCTGAGTGTAGTACGCTTACATATCAATTTCAAAATACTGAAATGGTTACGCTGTTTCGTTAATATGTTTGACCACAGCGTGTATTTTTCCCTGTAATATGCGCACAGTCGTGACCGCGCAGTTCCATGTCATTGTGCCAGTACGTGCTGGATTATGGAATAATGGACGTAGCTTATTTAATGGAGGGAACATGCCACTTACAATTTTATGAAGTGGAGATACTACCGGCCTATATTTATCCATTCGCCAACGCGGGTTATAGGGAGTTACAGTAATTACCATATTCTTCAGTCCAGTGGTACTTTTATGCTTTATCAATCATCTCTCTTCTTCTCTTTGTCCCAGTCCAGTGAGTAGAAAGTAAAGCAGTTATTCTTTCGTGTGGACTTAACTAACGTAACCTAGCTTAGCGCCTAGGCATATCGCAAGTCTAATCCAAAAAAATAGCCAACCTAAACAAATTATTGATATGGCCTTATTCTGTAATTTTGTTTTCGGATATTCTTTAAAATGCTTCTACACTGGTTATAATTTTTGTTTTTGATGAGCGTTTCCAGAATAATTAGTGTGTGAAAGAAAATTCGTAATAAATTATTTAAGCTCTGAAAGCTGTAAGCCTGTATCTTTCACAGTCAGATAGAACCCGGGGTGATAATACAAATTGTTGCCGAACGTCGTGGCCGAGTGGTTAACACTCCTGCTTCGTATTCGGGAGGTTTCGAGTTCACATCTTGCTTGCTGGATTTTCCCTTAGTCCCTCCAGGCAAGTGCCGGGATAGTACCTTAAATTAGGCCACGACCGCTTCCTTCCACATCCTTGTCAATTCATTACTTACTGGCATCCTCTCATTCGACGTTATATAGTCCAAGCTACTGAAAAGGCGTTCTTGAATTAACAAAAATAAAATAATACGAGCTGTTGTGAACAAGTTACTGAATCACTCGAAAGTGACGTGTGGTATTGTTGCTGTTAGTATTATGATTACTATTTATAACCGGCACAGATACCTAAATTCTGTTGTGCTGGTAGCCTATGCTTTTAACGGATTATCAAGATGGAACTGTGAGTTAGCAAGGCAGTGGGTAACATCATCTGTCTGTAATTACACTAATGCGGATTGTAATTTATCTTGTGTCCGTCGCGTTTCCAAATTATTTAGATTGGTGCTCTGTACTGATAAATTGGGTATGGATATTAACTGAATGTGGCAGCGTTGTGGAATTCTCTCTTTTAGCATTTGAGAGAAAACCTTATTTTTCTGCGCTGTATTTTAAAGCGTACCTGGACAACATTCCATTCATGCCATACGCATAGCCTGGAGTTTTTCACACTGAAACTGGTCTGTATCGTATGCCCGGCTTTTACGTTTCGCGTATTTGTAATCTCATTCACAATTAATGTTTCGCCTGAGGCAAACTAACAGTATAGTATCCAGTTAATTAACTTATATTTGCTATAATATGCGTAATGCTGCTAATATTTGTAACTAAATTGATGGTACGCTTAATATATTGGAATGATTGTTGTATGTAATAACACTGATAGGACATTAATTAGCTGACAAAAATAAAAAATAAAGTTAATTAAGTCAAACATTTCTTTTATGCATGCACATTATAAACATCGGGTTCAGGCATAGAAGGAATTTATAACGAATTTCAAATTTCGAAGGTTTACAAATTTGGTTTACAATGAATACATTCAAGCTATGTTAGAATAACTAATCACATGGCGTAAGTTACGCTCTGATGCTCAGGAATTTCTTTGCCTTGTGAAACCCGAAGGTTCATTATTGTGTTCAGTGTGTTCACGAGAGGACGCTATCGGTTATTTTCACTAGCCAGATGAATCCATTTAAGACCCAGCCTATTTCTCTGAGATTTATTTTAATGGTAACCTCCTTATCGATCCCCAGGCTTTCCTAGAGTGGCCTCTACCATTCACGCTTTCCATTCAGAATTTTGTACGCATTTCTAATGTTCCTCATACGTCCCACATGCCCCACCCATCCCATCCTCGTAGATTTTATATTCCTAATCGTATTTGGTAAAGAATAAGCCAGCAAATTATGAATATCTTTGTTGGGCGTATGTAGATTTCTCCAGCATCCTGTCACTTAATCTCTTTTCGCTCTACATAGTTTCCTCACAGTGCGTGATTGTGTAAAAATAACTCGCGATTAACTGAGATGCAGGTGCCCCAGTTATTCATCCAGAGTGAAATACTTATTTGACAGAAACGGTTCAAGGGAAAATAGCTCATCCTGTAATGAAGTATAAAACACAGGCTAAGTATTGACACAATACAACAGCATAACTTACTTTAATCAGAATATATATTCTTTATTATTTATTCTTCGTTCACCTGTTAGATAATTAGAACCACAGGAAAACATCAGATTAGTTTACAGAAGCCCCTCCTCGTGCTCCAATTTGCGTATCGCGGTGTTGCTTATTTGCGTAAAAATTATTGTGCATCGCGGCTTAAGTCCCTAGATTTTTCGCTATCATTTGTACACAGGCTCACGGAGAACATCTCAGTAGCTATGCAGATATCGAGCCACACTGAATGTACGTTGACTGTACTTTTCGCATTTTTTAGAACTGATCGTTGCCCTTGTGTTCGCTCTCACTGATAACTTTCAGCTAGGAACGCCGACGTAGTCCCAGGAAACACCATCAGTTATGTACCAGTGTTCATTAATAATTAATTATACATACTTAGTATCATGTTTTGCGTGTTTGGTTCTCGTAACCCTATTTTTCCCATGAGATCTGAACTTCGGACATCGCGGGGATTTTCGAGAACGCAACCTCATCGAACAGCGAAGGTGGGCTGTTTTCCGTTTAGTAAAACCAATCTCATCGTGGTCCAGCTCCGCTGTGCACTGCCAGATCATTATTATTGTCACTGGAAAATAAATTCGTTGATGAACAATAATTTTATTTTCCTTCGCTGTCATAACTTCTCTAATTTATTGGTCCGTAAGTGCTCCATCTATCAGAGTTATTTTCGCTTACTTACTCTTAACAACCAAACGTAATTTGAACAAATTGCACTATAAGGCATTGCTATTAATTATTCCATAACCCTCCGAACTGTGCGTAGCCTTAGTTATTTTCGCCGTATAGATCTTTGAACTTTGAAATATCTTTCATTTTAATTTATATTTACCAGTCTCAATTTTCTGTTGGGTCACACCGGGTCTGCCGCCGTTTTGAACGGTGGTTTAAATGGCCTTTGATGAAACTATAGGACCTACTGCTCAGTTAATATTTTACATATAAATTAAAATCAAATGAGAAGGAATTGAAATTAATGGCTTTCTGCGTATTTGGGTAATTGATTAATGAGAGATTCAGCAATTTTGGGGTCGGCATTGCCCCCGCAACTGTTCTTCTGTGCCTAAACTGGGGACAACCACTATACTCGAAAAGCTGTTTTGTAACCATACGGTTTCGATTAACTTAAAATAAAATAAATGTGTGTCTGTACGCACATCCCCAGCGCCTTAATCAGTCTATTAACCTAATTAGAAATTACCATGTTGTTAAACAATAGTCATTGCACTCAGGGGAATTCATTCGTAGCATTACATGACACCAAATAATTTCCCGCGTTGGCCATTGGATATAATTGAATTGTAATAGCCACACTGGCCCAGTCTGACTCCGTGGTAGCTACAGCTGTTCGTTCCCTATTGCAAGAGGGCTGTACTGTTCAGTGTTGCGTACAGCTGTGTAGGCCTGTAATAATGTAATTGTTGACTAGAGTAATTTGGTTTCAGTTCTGTTACTGGATCTGCACACATTAACCTATTAGTTAAGTCGAGTGCTCTGGCATAGAACATTAGCTAGTGAATGTACGTACAAAGTTTTGCGAGACGAAAGCTTATGCATGTACTATTCTTGCAATTTCTGGTTCAGCTTATTTTCGAAAAGGTGTGTCGGTCCATACGCGAAGTACAGATCGAGCTACATCCATTCATGTAATGGCTCAGCCACCAAACTAGTTGCTTATTTGGAAGGCGCACATGACTGACTGGTCGACCGACGGTGACGAGAATGATTTAAACACGAGGCTGTCTGGTGTCTGATGAGAAGACTCCCCCGCTCCATGGAGCACAGTCGTTCAGTCAGAAAGTCCCCGAAATGAACGTCACAGACAAGTGGTTAGCATTCCTGCTTCGTATTCGAGTTGAAAATCTCGGCCCAAATACTTGAATGACGATTCCGTGTTTTTCCTCAGGCGCTCACCGACCCTTTTAAAGCCGAAGCTCGCCACGGGGCCCTATGCTTCGCCACTTAGATCCAGTCCCCACCCCCCTCCTGTTTGCTCCGGTGTCTCCTCCTCTCAGTTTTTACGACTAAACGTTTGCATTTTTCATCACCCTCATATGTGACACATGTCGCGTCCATGTCATCCTCGGTGATTTGATCATCCTAATAATATTTGGTGAGGAGCGGGCTACAGATTACGAATATCCTCATTATGTAAGTTTATAAATCTTCCTGTTACTCTTTTCTTCTCCTCACATTCAAGTCCTTAGAATTTTACTACATCTTGTCAGTGTTCTAAAAATGCCCTTACAAAATTTACTGAGTTGGATATTTGCTGCCACTGTGAGGCATTCATCCGTCTTTATGTATATGGCCCACTTTCTAGTCCAGATTCTTGGAACATTTATAGATGCTAACCAGAGGCTTTCCTCGGTCTGGGTTATATACGAGTAAAATGTTACATTTTGCAGTGTACTTATTATTTCTCTGCTATTTAAGGTTTTATTATGAGCCCTTTTCGAGGACTAGCAGTGGGCAATGTATTTTATTTAAATTTACAACATTTAACTTATATTGCTGTATTAATAATGTAGACGCTATGATGTTGGTGTGTTGTATATTTTCAGGTGCATTGGTGGAAAATTGTGATCAGTGTGCGGATGAAGTCTCGTGTTGTATCCAAGATGGGTAAGTTCAAATTACAATTTACGTGCTAAAAAGATTGCATATTCCCTGAACCGCTACGTAACATTTTAGCAGGTTGGCAGAAGGGATTTTATAACGTTTATATTTTGTTTGAGTAAATGGTTGATTGTGTAGGGCAATCAGTTGTGTGACCACATACTTGGGTTCAAATACGTACACACATCGAACATAATTTTATTGTTTGTTAAAATAGCTTTAAGTCATTCGACCCTTGTTAATTCGTAGGAGAAAATTTTTCGGGATATAGTTTTATATAAATTCGTCGATATTACGTTTGGTATTTTATACACGTGATTTCGTAAAATCAGATTTTGTTCGTTGTTTTTGGAATCTGCTGATACGTTGAAAGGATCTGGATTCTATTATTACATTTGTTTGTTGGATGTCTTGCTAACGTTATTCCAACTTCCTTTTATTTCCAACCTGTATTCGTAAGAAATTTAACTATGTTATGAAGCCTGCATACTGCATTTTATTTTAATATACTGAAATTTTGAAATGCTCTACAACCTTTTAGGTTTCTGAAAAAAATCGACGGATTTAAGTGCAGGCTACCACAGCATTTCTTGAGACAAAATAACAGTTTGTGTTCATTATTATGAACCTGTAGCCACAAAATAGGGGGTATTTCAAAGTTTAAAATCGTAAAATCTCTGAACGAAGCGACACAAAACTCAAGTTCTGATGACTGTTTAAGGGATATGACAATTTTTTAAACCAGAACATGTGTTGTTTGTTGTCCATAGTTCACAATCAATTTATCGTATAATCAGATCCATCCTTCGTTTAATGTTTGCCAGTCGCTGCTTGTAATTGTAAGCTGTTGTGTGAAATTACTTGTCTCTGAGACTCAGGAAAAGATGCGTGTGTGACACAGTACTCGGTTGTTGTTGTCCTTTTGCCCCAAATATTCTGATAAATTTCCTCATTCCTTTCAACATGCCGAGACAAAATAGTTAAGGTTGTTTAAGGCTGCTTCGTACTCAGTCTCAATTACTGTAATGAACCTGTGTAATGTCGTTTCCATTAGCGACGAAGGAAAATCGTGTAGCGTGGTTCAAGGAAACAATAGACTCTTAACGGCCCTTGTTCGTCATGATAACAATGTTTCCATTTGTGAGTCTGATTAACAGGATCACGGCAACAGAACTAACAGAATAATAATGCCGGCTGTTTGTGACGTCACTGTAGCAATAAATGCGTCGGAGAAGGGGGGGAATCCGATGAAGTCAACGCTGCGGGGCGTTTCATCATGTTCCAATTCACTCCATCAACTGGAAAAAAGCTGGCAGCTCATTTATAGGGTGGGAGAGGTGCTGGTTTATTCTCTGTGTGACCTTCTGAACACAAGGCTGCATTGGAATTCTGATTTTCTTCCTTTATAGGTAAATTTTAAGTGATATTTACAGGAAATGGCTTACATAAAGTGAAAACAATGGATAGGCTAGTTAACGGATTAATATCAATTGTGGCGTGGATAATATGCACAGAGACTTGTGATGCGTAGATTATTTACTTTGATCCATATCGGCTGCAGTGTAAGCCTTATTTACGTGAAGCCGGAGTTAGATTTGCGAATTTTTGAAAGTTATATTGTTATACATACGGAATAGGGCAATTGTTCAGAAATAGGCTATATATCTTATTGATATTTATAACTTTTGTTTGAGTAACTTTTAACAAGTTTATGCAGTGACTGCAGTGTGATATCTGTACTGTTTTTACTTTTGTTAATAGTAGAATTTATGTGTTATATTTTTGTAACGTTGGTTATTTATCTTTACAATACATTCGTATCTGCAGTAGTAAGAACAGCAGCACAGTTTATGGATTCGGAATCAGAAAAAGAAAAAGAAAAGAAATAATTTTGGTAAGTCTGTGTGTACTGCAAATTGAAACACGCCTTTATCTTGTTAAGTTTATCTAAAATAATTGTAGCTGAAGCTTGCCTGGGCTCAAGGATTGTGTGCTTTGCCTTGTGCTGTGTCCACAATTAATGTCATGTATGTAGGTCGCTACCACGCAGTTACATGTGTTGCTGTAAGCTACGGTATGAATTTTACATTACAGTGTGACAAAAAAGCTCAGCATTTAATTTTCGTTCTTCTCTTTTGACTCGGACCATACGCACAAGATGTTGTATGTTTACCCACAGAGTCTGTAGTATAGCATGCCGGACGATGTAACCCGAGTGTGTGTACGTAACGAACAGATATAAAACAATTGCCTGCAAGTGCCTGTGTTGAACGGAAATCTGTATCAAACGGAAAAATTGTTAGGTCCATTGGGATTCCGAACAATCAGATCTTACTCCGTGTTGTGTGTGACGTGCATTACATCCAATGCTTTGCGGATGTGTTGCGGTCACTGTTTGCTTGTTGGTATTCTAGTCCAGAAGACGTCTTTATCAGCGAACTACCGCGCACGGTAGTTTCGTTTTTGGGGTTTTCGGTGTGTTCTTAGTACATGAGTGTATGAGACTCTTGCATACTTCTTCTGTGGCTATTCCACTCAGCCTGCCAGAATAAGCGTAACTTCGGTGTGTCAGAATATCTACAAGACCCCGCCCTGTGTAAGTACTCAGGTGGTAATTTTATAAAGGACCGGTTTTTAGGACAGAAGGCAAGGTAACTGACACTGATTTAACCACTGCTACAGAGGCTCTACTTCTATGTTTCCATTCAGATCTTGCGTGAATCAGTTCTACTGTATTCGAAGAACATTTGTTGAATGCTGGCAAAAGTGTAGACCCTAGAATTTATGAGTTTCGGTATCCATGCCGATAACATTTCCATTTGCTTGTTAAAAAATTTACTTTTGGGGAAAATATTTGACCTCTTTGTCTATATATAACTTTTGAAACCCGTTTATGATTTGAATAAAATCTGGCGCACGCGTAGGCTTCTGGCAAGCAACGTTACCACAGTCTTACTGAACTTCGCGATCGGTGGTTAGTATTCCTGCTTCGTATTCGCGAGATTGTGTGTTCAAGTCCAAGTTTCATAACAGTTCGTCAGTTAGTTCAAGAGTTCTTAAGGCTAACTGACACACGGGTCTGATAATACGAAAGTGCATTTTGGTCCTTTAATACTTGGTTGTGCTCTGTTTACATGGGAACGGGTCTGTGGGGAAAAATTCAGTTACGTACTTAATATAACACGGGTTTCTTCTTGTTGTCCTGTGACAAAATTTTCTGGAGGGAAGGAGTTAGTGGTACGAGGGCACAGAGGATAGGAAGAAATTGGGGGAGAATGACAATAGAATGGGGCTGATGAAGTGAATGTGAAAGGAATACGGTAGAAGAGGAAGAGGAGAGAGATAAAGGAATTAAATAATGTGAACAAAGGGGTTAGAGATGAAGGTGTGAAAGAATTGATTTTCAGTGGACTTTTAACAGTAGTTTTGTTATCGAATCAGTAATGTAGATTAGAAATTAACATTTGCAAATTAATCTTGGTATAAACTAAGTGTGGGCAGCAGAGTGCCTCTTTTGATAGAAGGGAACGCGTTATAGAGCAAGAAATGCTAGAAAAAAATACTATACGCTCCATCGGTGATTGTTTTTATCGTGGTTTTTCATAACAACATGTTTTTAAAAAAATGCAGAAACAAATTTAATCGGTCTGGCCAACATCAGGAATTATGTATGGACTGTGTAATGATCTTATCTACAACTTAGGGTCTACACCGTGTAAGGTCCGCCCATGCCTCACTCATTCCTTGAATCGAAACCTGTTCACTTGCAGTGAAGATTATTTAAAAGACACGATGCAGAGAAGAATCGGGGCAGTGTTTATTTAGCGATTGCCAGCAGTGCAGTGGTATATGGAGGGAATTGACCCGAAGATGGACCCGTGAGTCCGAAACACGTCGTGATATACATTAAGACACGTGAAGATAATTTTAAAATTGTGCAAAGACGGTCAGTAATTGTATATGTACTTTCTTACACAACGTGACACTCCGATGCTGTCTTGCCAGTTTCTTTTGATGGGAAGCTCTCTGGACCGTACGGCCAGTTTTGGTGCGATGTTTAAGAAAACCGCTCTGCAGTTTCCAGGAATGGGACTCCGATTATCCACCTAGTAGTCAATAATTTTACTGATATGGCTGTCACAGCTGAAATCGAAAACAGGGTAACGAAATTATGTGTAGGCCCTATTAGACCGTTGATCAGCTGTTGCTTTGATGCCGGGATTCGAGTAGGATAATACATTTAACTTTAATCATTTACTTTAGTGTATTTATCCGCTGGTCATTAAAAATGTCGTGACTCAGAGGGCCAGGAAAATAAAACTGACATGTGTGATGTTACATGAACTTTCAGACTATAACGGTAATCGGTGTGGTTTTGTGGTTACGTGCTTTTTGTAGTGACGCTTAGAACAACAGCAGATGTACAAGAACTTATTTGTTTGTTATGCGGGTAAATTTACGATCCTCTTTTTGTATATACATTTGTTTTCCTAATATGAATCGCACAATATTAATGCAGCCGCGGGAAGATTCAGTATCTGCATTCTGATGTGAACTGGGTAGTGTTTTAAAACAGTTTCTTTCTTCAGATAAAAATGATATGTTTGTGTGTGATGACGGAGGAAAGTTGTGTAACGTTGACCCTGTTATCCTCGTAAAAACGTTGCAGCGTGCATCTGACATGTCTTTGTAAAGCGTTATTTTTTTCATCAGCTGTGTTGTCAGTTGTACTATGAATGTTAATCCTTCCACTTTTTGGATTTTATTTGATAGACTCTTCAGTTATATTACCGCAAAAATAAGAATAATAAATAGCTCTGACACTGACTCTTTCTATGGTGCAGGAAATTATTTTAAAAGTCGAATGTATATTCGGTTTGTCAAGGAATAGCCCACCATCTTTATGGAACCCGAAGGTTTGTCATCGTGTACACAAAATCCCGCTGCCTGAGCTAGTTGCATCCAGTTCACTCCATCGATTCGTATTTCCCTTAGGTCCTTCTTAATGTTATCCTCCCACCTACTCCCATGTCTTCCCAGCGGTCTCCTACCTTCAGGCCTCCCAACCATTACCCTGTAAACTCCCTTCCTCCATGCGTGCCGCATGTCCCGCCCACCTCATCATCCTCGATTTAATCACCTAACAATATCAGGTGAGGAGTACAGGCCGTAAAGCTCATCATTATACAATTTTCCCCGTGATCCGTCTCCTTGTATAGCTCTAACCAACACCAAAGTTACTCCTGCATGTAAGACTTGAGGTTCTCACAGCGGTGAGGATGTCAATGTTGGTCTTCTGGCTTGTGTCATCATGTGTATTTGGCAGATACCAACGCTTCGGAGGAACACACTGTCTCCATCTTCAGAATGGAAGTGTCACCTACGCGTTCCACACGTTACAACCCAGAAGATCAGCATCAACTTATTCCCACACATTTAAATTATTCAGAGGACAGCAGTGTAAGTAAATGTTGGCACAGTCGAGCAGTTCTATTCCAGTACCCCTAAAAATTGGCACACAGCGCCAATGAAGTTTCTTCGAGTGATCAGCCGTTTGAGAAAGGAAATTATGTTTAGTGTTTCGGAGACTGTCTCTGCTTCCGTCATCAGGGCTTGGTATGATGACTGACATGATTGCCTATTATTGTATCACGCATCATATTGATGCAGTCTTCCACACGTTGAGTTTCGGTATTCAGAATGTGGTTTTCTGTTCAGAGCTACCGTGTATTTGAGTAGATGGTTACCGACGTTTTGGAAGAACCTGCTGTCTCCCTCTTGAGAGAAGAAGTGAAACGTCTTTGACCGCCGTGAAAACCTCACATCGCACTGAGTTTGATTATTCTGTGTTTTTAATACAGGATGCAAGAACAGGTGTCTTAAACGTGGATTTCCATCTATTCTGACGTGTATTTAATAATTTTGATTTTAAATAGTTTGGCTATTTACTCTGCATTCATGTGTTTGTTTCGCGACGATCTTAAATTTGCGGTGTGTTTATAAAGCTGGGAGTAGTGTATGTAATGGAGTTTTCGGCTACGCCGCATTGCATTGTGGTCCAAAAGAACATACAATATTTAGATGGTGGACAAAGCGTAAAAGAACATGTTGTAATATTTAGACGATGGAGAAAGTCCAAAAGAACAGTTTAACACAATGCAACATATCATCGCTAGAAACCTTCAAGCTTCGACTGTAATGAGGGTAGTTGATTCCTTATTAGGAGTAGTCACGATCTAACTGTGACGGAGAATGAGACTGTCAGACTGGCCTTGTGTCGATTTACTGTAGTGTCTAGGCAATAAATTCCAGCAAATGTTCAGTTCTACAGCGCCCCTAGATATGTAGGCAGCACCGTCACACTGCTTCTTTATTGAAAGCTGTAGTCCTGAAATAAATAAGTCCCTACGTTGAATAAAGCACCGCGTCATGAAAGCGTGTCAGTTGAGCACCACGCTGCAAATGCGTGTGGGGTGAAGCACATAAAGACTTACGAATTCGTAATCTCGGTTGGGGTAGAAATAAGTGGCCACCTTCACGCCTCGACCGCCTTGTCCCCGGAAAAGATATGTCGGTACACATCGGGTAGGAGGCTGAGTGTGGCCCAAAGCCGGTCCCGACGCGAAATAGTCTCTGTCCTTGCGCGAATCGAACCCCGGTCGTCGAGCCCGTATGCTAGTCACTTTGCTGATTGGCGACTTCCTATTGCAAAAACACCGAGTGAGTGTTATGTAGGAAGCGTTTCTTCGTATTGCGATGCATGTCGAGTATGGAGCAGTGATTGAGTGTTAATTTGAAACTATTTTGTTTTAGAATTGACCTAAGAGAAGAGAAGCATCAGGCTGGATACAGCTGCACACTGAGGGCCTTCGTAATTAGTACTCTTGACTGGATGTTATTGCTTTTGCATGTAGCACGCATTTGAGTCTAGGAGAAATTCATAGTGTTATAGATGTTCAGGAGCGTTCATGTCAACTGTTAGCCTGTCTAACACTTTTAAAAACGAAAAATAAGAAGTCTTCTGTATTACTTTCGTGGTTCAGTGGAACACGGCAGGACCGATCAGATAAAATACATCGTTAACCAGCGTCAGCAAACCAGGCGTTTTTGTTGCGTTGCTGTAATTCGAAAATATTTTAACTTCGCTAAATTTTCGATGAGTAAATTTTAGCCTACTAGCTAAAAACGTTACACAATTTTTGTCCTGCGTTCTGGTGATATGGCCTGGGAGTATTTTTTATGCATGTCATATCTCCCTATTAAATTATAGCATGTACAGATAAGTAAGTCATGTATCCAAAACATCTTTCGTATCTAATTTTGTTTGCTGTGTCACAGCGATACAATTTTTTTGGTCCTATGCATTACATTACTAAAATCCACTTTATGTCAACTTTTACAGCTGTATTTTACTTACCGTCATTTTGCATTTTGTCTAAATTCGAAATTCTGTGCGAGTTATGTCTATTTCTCGCTGCTCTGAGGCTTACAGAACAGGCAAAATATTTGGACTACAACCACACTTCATTGCTTCCTTGGATGTCCGCTCTTACGGCTGCTTCATCCGACGATAACAGATAAAATTCGTCCCTAGAGGCCCTGCAGATGAAAAGTTTTTCTGCACCTGCTTCAGGCTTCATAACAAAGTGTGCCCATAGGATTTTCCCTTGTGTTTTCTCCATCTTAGGATCACAAAGGAGACTGGACTCGTTCAAAAGTAATGATACTGATACAGGCAGGAAGCTGTTCACGTCACAAAGGAGTGTGTGACAACAGTATGAAATGGGAGGGGAGGAGAAGGTCACTTCGTGTGGCTTGTTTGTCAGTTTATCTATTATCTGAGACCAAGACGTATTGCTTGTCTGGTCCTCCCCTTTGGCTACTCAGTGACGCTACAGCTTAATTGACTTCTCAAAGAGGGCTGCTGGCGTACGAACACGGGCTTGTTGCTCGTGAGACAGCAAGAAGCCTGTTCAGATTACGAGGCAGGTAGTATCACCATCATCATCATCGATTCGTCATCCGAATCAGATGTCGATTTTGGTCTTGCAGGTCATGAAGCCTTATGGACTTGTAGGTGGATACCAGAATTTCGGAGGAACATATTGTTTCTATTTTCAAGGCGTAGATTTCCACGGCTGTGGTTATGATGCCTTGTGGACTTGTGGACTTGTAGGTAGATATCAACGTTTAGGAGGAACATGACTCTATCTTCAGGGCTGAAGATGGAGGCAGCATGTTCCTTCGAAAAACATTGTCCACCTACAAATTCAGACAACGCCATAGCAGAGACCATCATTAACAGCTAATAAATTGTTTAAAAATGTGACAGATATTTGTGGGCGACAGTAATGAATCATAATTTTGACCCGTTCAAGAAAAAGTTAAGATAGGATTGAATTGTGGAAGTGCTTGATGTCACTCAATTCAAAATCTTTATGTCTCCAGTTTGGCGCTGCTGTAGGGGTGTTTCTTAGGCATTGTGCATTATCAAAATAGTATGAAAATATTAAAGTTAACTCACTCGACAGAGCAGAGTCTGTCTTGAGATTCTGACAATACACTCAGCTAATGAAGGGGTTCTCCGGCTTTTATGGGAGTTTAATTACAATGTTCACAACATCCCACAACCCTCCTTTATTTTTAACCAGTTGTATCGAGCTTACACCACTGATTCTATCTCCGTATGATCCATTTTCCGCCCGAGCTGGGGCATGCTACGTCACGCATTCAACAGCTAGACCTACCTAAATTATACGCTATTTGACTTTAGGAAATAGGAGGACAAATGGTTCTGCACTGAGTTGTAGACCACATACCCACATTTCAATTTTCATTTTCTCATGAATGTTTTATTTATTGTAATCCCCAAGTATGTCAATTTTGACATTTGATATTAATTACGTTTAGATTGTGAATTTATCATGCGTTCTGATGAGGAGACATGAGTATTAGTTTCATCTATGCCTACTTCAAGAATAAACTCCTTATAAGGCCCGTAAGACCATCTCTGTTTTTATATATAGTACATAATTTTGTCCAAGCAAAAGAAACCATTAGTCAATTGAAAATTAATTAATTAATTAATATGAGGATTTGGAATCAGTGAAACTTCTCGTGCCTTTCGAACATTGAACTTTTTTGTATGTATCAGACCTTTTTCTAAATGCTTTAAGCGAAATTACTGGAAACAAGTTTCGTAATCCCCTAATTCTAGGGAAGTAGTTGTGAGCTTGGCAGGATTGCTCCCACGAAACAGTTGCCACTACTTGTTGCATCAACTGAATCTTGCTTCTGCTAGCTCGTTCGCCAACAATAATGGATGAGTTTGCATGAGCGTGTTGCCGATGCTTGGGCTGCTTCTACTCCTGTACCACTGCCGCGTTGCCATGGCGACGAATCGCATTTACCCAGAGCAGAGTAGGAGCAGTAGCTATGAAAGGATAGGGCAGGAGCCACCCCCATCTTCTGCCTGTGCAGTAGATATGCTAGGTTACAAGTCAAATGCATGTGGAGGTGAAGCACTCTGAAAGCCCTGTCGAACATCGCAAATACGTGCCTAAAAGCTCTGAACGTGTAAAGTATTAAGAAGCCTTAAAATTGAACTTGCCGAAGATGCGTAAAGACAGACGGATTCCTTGGTTGCAACAACTGCGTTTATCGGTTGTACCGGACGACATGGTAAAAACGTGGAAAACATATAGGCAATGACAAGGGTGCGTTAAATATAACCAGACGTACATGGGTGAATAATATTACAATAGATCTTGAGGAAACAGTTTGTGAGGGTGTGGACTGGATTCGTCTAGCTCAGAATAGGGTCTGGTTGGCCTTTGTGGGCTGGGTAATGAACCGTCGAGTTCCTTCAACGACGAGAAATTCTGGACCAAGTTAGCAAGTGTTGCCTTTACAAGAGAGTCATCTCTCCATGCAGTTTCGTAGTTAAGTCATTTGTACAGCCCCTGTTAATGTCATGTTTGGTGAATTTCTGTAGGAGCAGTTTGGACGAGGCGTGTAAAGATGGTTTGAGCGCTTTGATTACTTCAGATTTGTTTAGGTCTTTTTCTGCTGACGGTGTAAAGTGAATTTGGTAGAGTGCGTGGTATCTAGACCTCCAAGAACTCATGCTAATGCTCACCCTTTAGGCTGCCCTAATTTGCGGAAGATACAAGTGTCGTGCCAAGGGTTGCGTGCGTAATGTACTCCCTCCTTTTCCTCATGTAGACCACAGGCTGTGGATTCTTAAAGTAACTAAATTCGTCATAAACCGCTTTTCCAGTAGTTAAAAGTAGTTCTGCTTGTTTATTACTCGAGAATAGCGTTTCTATAGCGGTGTTTTACTTTTTGTGTCATGACGCCAGATGTGTACATCAGACACGATGTCTCATCCAAAATGTCATATAGTATTTATTGTTTATTATTTCTGTCACCACAGTTCAGTATGACACGACAAGAAACGTAAAGCACAGAAGTAAAAAAGGAAACTTTAACGTTTCTTGATATTCTTTCATCGTACATAATGCTGTGTGTGTTTTGAGGACATGTAGCACGCATGCGAAAGATTATAGATTAATAAAAAAATTAGTTGATGAAGGCAAACGATTTCTTGGGAGATCTAGGTATAGATGAGAGCATATTATTATCAGGGATCTTGAAGTCGTTAACGAATGTGAAGAATGAATTAAGTCTCTGTTTCTTTTCTTTTATGGTGTTTGATCACGCCCGTCCCTCCTTGTGATTTAAAATTACCTACCGCCCCTCCCTTCTCGTGAAATTGTTCTTCTTGTATTTTAGGGACTTCATAAAAATTGTTGTAAATTTTAATTTAGCACACGCTCTTCGCTTTGAAGTGTTCATGGTTTTCCTCGCTCACTCCAGGCGAATCTGATTTTAAAGAAGCCATTTCCCTGTAGAATGTGTGGGGCCTTCCTGCTTCGTATTCTGGAGGTCTGCGGTTCAGATCTCTGCCCGGAGACCGGATATCCTCACGGGGGCGGGGGTCATGGTTTTCTTCAGTTTCTCCAAGCAGATATCATTATACTACCTTAAATTAGGCCACGACCAAATCTTTCCACATCCATTCCAATTCATTATTCATATGTTATTCGACGCAAGATGGTAAGAGCTGCAGGCGGCGTCTTTACATAAACCACAAATAAGTAATTAGTGTGTGGGCCCGGAGCTGTCTGGACGTGGTAACAGGGAATTATTCCTGGATCTGCCGGAACTCGTACCTCGCTCTGTTACTCGGTCTAATTCCTGTTAATTTTGTATTACTGACAACTGAGCCGTGTTAACAAGGTACTCCAGAACCTTTCGGTTATCGATCGTGGGTTTATTGTCTTCAGATTCACAGTGCAAGTTGCCTCCGTGATGACGGTGTTCCTGTAGATATGAATCAGAACTTTGTTTGCTCAACTGAACAAACTTTACTCGGATCAGTCGATCTGATACACAGCACGTGGTCTTCCTTTAGCCGATTATGTTGAATTTGTGACAAACTGCTGCACATTCTAGCTCATGTACTCTCAAAATTGACTAACCTTGCCAACCAAACACAAGGCACCATGACAAGGATAGCCAACCATATGCCCGCGGGCACCTTGTTGCCCCCGAAAGATTTTGGGGAGCCCGTGAGGATTTTAGAATATTAAAAAGGAGTAACAAAAAAGCTTCCCTGCTGCACGCCATGTGGGCGTTTCGGGGAGGGAGTGTGTAGCTCCTACTCGTTCTTAACCTTATCACTAAATGGAGGTGAGTGGTCAGCGTTATGCCCCGGCCGCGCTTTGCCTCCGGGGAGAGGACCCTGGTACCAATTTGACAGGAGACTGGGTGGGCCCCAGAGGATAGACGAAAAGTCGTCTTCCCCTGTCGGGTATCAACCCCGTTCGTCCAGTCTGTAGCCAGTCACTGCTGACTGACCTACCCTGGCTCTAACTTGGAAGTTTTTTTTTGTGGATGTTTTGTCATACTTATGCGGTATTTACTTTTTAGTCAGTTGGTATACCAGATGTGAGAACGTAATCGCAATTTAATATTTAAATTAACATATTTCTCGACAGATTCGTAAGGTGCCCGCTGTAAATTTTAAGCTTTTAAGCTGCTTCTAGTTGCCTTGTGTTAATGTGGAGTAACTAGGGACAGGTACTGAAAGATATGCTTTGGTATGCCGTGTCACTCGACGTTCCCGTTAACGTACATTTCCGTCGTGAGAAATGAATGCGATGCTTCCAGACTTTTAAACAGCATTCGAGAATAATGTTGTACCGAAACTCGCCCTGGTCATACAGAAGTGGGAAAGTTGAGAAATTTATGAATGTGACCCCTTGAAATTGTTTCAGGATGTATTATACTCGTGTGTGAGATCACACGCCCAACAAATTCATCCTATCGACGTTTTGTTATTTATTAGTTGTATAAAATATAAATGAAAGTTACGTGAAACATTAATCTTGTTCCTTAATAAATACTTCGTTAACACTTTGAAGCACAAGGCTTATCTAAATAATATTTAAGAATTCAACCCGTATCTAAAAAAAAAAATGCATTATGTCTACATTACAAAGATCACTTGCTTAACGCTATTTAGGAAAATAATAGCTGTTTATTATGAGAATCATTCGAAAGCGATAAAGACTGTGGGCAAAATACTGATTTACTTGAATGTTAAAGCAGGCGCTACATATAGTTACCACCATGCTTTAAAATGTTAAACATTTGGCTTCCACCAGAGCATAGGGAAAATCTATCTGACTGCTTAGAACAGAGTTCGTAAGTAGCTGATACAGACCTGTCTAGACAGATTGTCAAAATCTTACTCTTTTGTGGAACTCGAAGGTTCATTTTTATGGGTTCCGAAGTTTTGTTACCGTGTTGATCGTGTCCTGAATTTGTTTGATCCACTTCGCACCCTACTTTTTTGGAATCAGGTTTTGTAGTTTAACTTCATGTATGCGTGTGTATCCCAAGTGGCCTCTGTGTCTGCGTCGATTTCTCATCTTTGTGTGATGCGTGAAGAGTACAAATTTCGAAGCTCCTCTTTCATATTTTTATCGATTTGACTGATTTTCCCAAATAAAAAAAAACATGGTGTCCCGTCGTGTATAACAGACCTCAGACAGGGTATTTTGGGTACTAGGGGCTTAGTGACAAGGGGACGTTACCTT
This sequence comes from Zootermopsis nevadensis, assembly GCF_977971745.1. NCBI lineage: Eukaryota > Metazoa > Arthropoda > Insecta > Blattodea > Termopsidae > Zootermopsis > Zootermopsis nevadensis. The sequence continues at coordinate 6,614,530 of NW_028259143.1, forward strand.
TCCAGCATTATCTTGGATGAAGAGTCAACAAGTTAGGAAATTTTCTCATAATTTATCTGTTTTGGAGTGCAGGTAGTGCGGCCTTATTTGTTCCCTCAACACATGACCATGGCTTTTGCCGATGACGCAAGTGACGTCACATATGCCTGGAGTCAGTGACCTTTGCGAGGGCGAGCTGTCTCGTTGTGTGATGACGTCATGGCAGGGATACCTGCTTGTGATTGTGTGGACCGAGTGTCTGGGGATTCCCTACGCGGTTCCCAGGTAAACCGCACACAGAAACACACGTAAGGTGCCCGTTGCTGTTTCCAAATTTTGACAAAAATTGGAATGTATAGATACATTTAAGTAAAATTACGGTGTCAGATCTCATGGAAATTCGTTGATCGGTTTACGAGTTGTTGGTGAGAGGGAACAGACAGACTTGGTACAGCTAACAGGTCCATTCTTGCAGCTTCTTGGACAATACTTTCCGGAGGGTTTTGTGGACATGTTCCGCGAGCTTCGATGCCGGGTCCCAGCTTTATTGCAGTGTTAATTCTCGGAAAGGTGTTTTCGGTGTTTAGTTGTTTGTTGCGGATAGTGGAGTGCCCGTGTCGCTGTGGAGATGACCCAGAATGCTAATTGCTTTTCTACGTTCTCTCTTATTTTGTTTTGTAATTTCAAGTAAACTGGCAAAATCACATCCAACCATGGCAAGATGTTGGAAATTAAGCAGCACAGTGTTGCGTGCTGTGCTCGAAGGGTGGAAGTACTTTCTCTTATCGTCCATTTTCACTTTATGTAGAGCAGGGATGAACAAACCACGGCTCGTTGAAATATTCAGACATTATCGATAAATAATACGTCGCTTTATTGAAGATCACATGTTCACACTCACCGCCTTGAGAACCTGAAATCTCACATCGTTTAATTGGTTCCTAATTTATTTGTGATCTGTGTAAGCCAGCTTTAAGTAAGGTGTGAGAAACTGGGATAGTACAATTATCTAAGATAATTTGGTTTGTATTTTGACGTAAATTAAAGTTTCGGGGTACCTAATAGGCCGACACGTAGCCTGTTTTCTGTTTTATTTGCTTTATTTTTACCTGCAATTGAATACGATAAAGTTGAGTGGGACGCTTCCATGGCCCCGAAATTTCGCCATGGCATTCGATTGGAAGTACAGATCGTTCTGAAGTGTTTCAAAATAGACCGATAGCTCTGTGTAACTTGATTACACATTGGGAGATACATTCTTTTGCAGTTCCATTTTTGTTAATTGAACGCAGGATCCCCACATGTTGCTTTTAACACCTCTCATTGTCAATTTTAAATGACGCGGTTGTGTCCAGGTCAATGGACTATGCTGTTTAATACAAGGCGACAGTGTCCTGTATCCTGTTGATGGAGCGAGTGACCAGCCAGCGTCATTTTTGGTCTGTATGTTGCGCTTATTTTATCTTTGTAATCTGTTGGTGCAAAGTAATTCATTAGATAACCCAGGATCCACTCATAACAAACATTAACGTAATATGTGTCTAGTGACGAGCTGTTCTTACCAATGTAATAATCCGTCGGGTTTGTAAAGGCTGGAAGTTTCGGAATGACTGTAGTTTAGGATTTGGTTACTGTTCACTACGCCTAGGCTTAATAACAACATTAATCAGCAGCCAGGATCCACCGAAAACCTTTCTTCCCTGTGATCACCCGGCATTTGCTGTGTCTCTCTGCCTCTTTTATTTTCAATGTCGCCTCCATCATAACACCCAGCGCCATTTGCATTACCAGTTCTTGTCACATGTATCATCTCCACGACCATCACCATCGCAATGATTCGTCATGTTAGGTCTGCACCTTGACATTCGCAAGTCTGATATTTTATTCGTCTTCATTAAATCCCACGCGTGTTGTTGACCACTCACCCCCATCTAGTGCCGAGGTCAAGAAAGAGAGGAGCTATACCTCCACTCACTCCAAACGCCTACATGGCGTATAGTGGGACAAACTTTACTCTACTCATTAAATCCCACACGGTAGAACGCTGACTTTTCCGATAACGTTTCACTTTGATCTGTGCTGCCCACAGATTCCCATTCCCAAGATTAAACCTCAAACATACCTCAGAAATCCTAACTGGTCTGGCTTCGTAAGCAGTTTCAGAGTTGCTGACCTTCAAACTATTGCTATCCCTAGAAATGTTTCAGGCTTATCTTGTATAAGCACTTTCGTGGCTTGGTTATTGAACAGTCATTTATAAAAATAATAATATAGTTAAAGCGTTCACCCCAAAGTATAAAATGCTGCTTGGTTTTCATCCAAAGGTTACTTCTTCAGAAGGCAATAGTACGCAAAGCTAGTTTAGAAATCCCGCTTCTGTGGAACCTGGATTTTGTTTACCGGGTTCACAAGAGTCCGCCACCGTTACCAGTCCTGAGTCAGATGAGTGCAATCCACACCTTCAAACCTTATTTCTTCAAGATCCATTTTCGTATCATTCACCCATCTACGATTACGTCTGCTGATCGTTCTGTCACCTTAAGGCTTCCCAACTAAACTTTTGTATGCATTTTAATCTTCCTCATGCGTGCTGCTTGGAGCCTAGACGTTACTAAGCTTTATTAACTAAATTCTTTAGTAGAACACGAAGGATCAAAATCTGTAATGCCGAAAATTACCATTGGACATGATGCTATGCCGAAGAACCATTTTAAAATTGTATTCTTTAATCGCTTTGGTCTTACACATGTTGGAAGGGGGGGGGGGGGGTCCCACTGATGTTTAAAATAACAGTGCAATTGAAAACAGTTTCCCCCGTGGATTTCTCCCGCATGCATATTAAAAAGTTTCGTAATTGCCCATTCATAAAGAAAACAGCGCATGCGACAAATAATTTTTTACCACCAAAAGATGCTGTCAACTTGTAGATTTGGGCTGTCGTGCATAAATCTGATCATATTGCGCTTTCAACAGTTTATATGTATTTTGGAAAATTCATTCATACAATTCTGTGCCGACTGTTTATTTTTTCTTATTTCAGTCTATTAGCGTAGCGGATAATCCAATGAATAGTCTACTAAAAGCAAGAAACTCTCTTCTTCATAGTGCTCTGTAGTGTTCCCTTTACATTTGTAGATTTATAATTCAGTTGAACAGCACGTCTTAACGAAGCTTTTGTTGTGTATCGGGCTCGTAGCTCGGTTCGATTCCCGACAGAAGAGGGTTTTTGTCTTCGCCATGCATCCAGACTGGCTGTGAGATCCACGTGGCAGAAAAAGAGAGAAAGCATGATGTAGACCAGAAAGAGAAGAGTGGAAGAAGAAAGTGGATATACAGAGAAGAATGACGATTGTAAATAGGAAGACGTGAGCGACGTTACTAATCTGATTTATATACACTGTGTAAAACCCTGGATGAAATGCTGACGGAAAATAAAACTTGTCTCTGTCAGGAATAAATATCCCTTTCAAGTGACACGCCAGACAGCAATTGTTTTGTTTGTCAGATGTTTAAAAGCTGGTTTTATAATGAAAATACATTCTGCATTTTACTGTATTTTGTTTTGTGGTTTTTAATGCTTCGATGTGATGGGAAAAGTTGAACGCGAAAGAAACAGAGAATTAATGAGAACGACAAAGAACACAAGTCATATATTCCATAGCTATAGGAGAAACAAGGAATCATGAGAGTAAATAAAGCAAGTCTAGATGAGTGTGGAACTTTATTGTTTGTTTGTTTGTCACATAGTCAATTCCTCGTGACGTCGGTTACCAAATATGACGTCGTTGATGCTAGAGACGTATCTGACGCGATAAATTGGTGTGTAAACGCGCAATATCTTATGGTTCAGCCATGAACTTAATAAATGCAAAATAAAATGCTTGTTTATAGACAAATTTTCAAAGACAATGGGCCTTCGATACATTATTAATTTAGTATTTATTGATGACAGTATGAGAAGATGGAACGTTTATGTTAAAATATGACTTAAATTTAAGAATTACAAATTGAATTATTGTAAATAAATGAAAATATCAAGTTTAGCCTCGTTATGTCCGGATTTTACAAGCAATAGAATGTCGAAAGCACAAAATGGGTCTAGTGGTTGACTTTTATGAATACGATATTGAACCTTTATTTTCCATAAAGACAGGGAAATCTAATAGCAGTTTCTCAGGAAGGATTCTGCTTTGTACAGTTAGGTAGTTAGTTCATTTGTCGTTAGTTTCATTACGTAGGGAAATACAGGTTATTATTTCCAGTATTATATTTGAAAAGTCACGGGTACTAAAATAGCATGTCACCGCACGACCTCAACTTTTGCAACCCCTGTACTTTACACTTACAACAAATGCGATAAGATGCAGTACAGAACATTGTAGAGACCTTTTCTTGGCTTCTCTGTGGGCTTAAAATCATTTTCATAGCTCAAATAATTTTTCTTTTAGCCTTAAGAAGTACAGGAATTGCCCACACATTCCGACCTTTTGTAATTACGACATTAGGAAATTTGACGCAGAAGTCTTGCGTCATTGTGGTCTTCTTACGCCGCGAGTTTATTCACTGTCTCAATTTCACGTAACGTAAAGGACTGGGTTCGATTTCAGCACGAGATGATGTGTTCACGTATGACCATCGTTTAGTCAGTTCAAGAGTTAAGTTTGGTTTGGCACCCATTTTATGCTGAAAAATAAGTGAAGACCGTTGACTTAAAATAAGTATTGGATTCGTGACTAGTCCGTGAATAAAAGTAGATGGTGTGACAATGTTTGCACTGAATTTCAGCGACAGTAGTCGGAAAGTGTAAGACGTTGAATATTACATGAGATTTCTTTGCTTGCAGGGTTCGGCAGGTATATATATACTAACGTAGCACAAGGAGTAGCATTTAAAACTCAGCCTTGAATACTACACGTGAACCCCTTCACGCATTGCGAAATGGAGATGGTTGTCTTCTGGGTTGTTGCGCCGTGTTGTCTGGTAGAAGTTTACCGACTTTTCAGAGGTCCTCCACTATCAGGGCGATGAGTACGTCGGTAAACTTCTGCCAGACTACACGGCGCAACAACCCAGAAGACAGCCATGTTCGGACTCGCCGCCATGAAAACCTCAAACCATACATAGCGAAATGCGTCACGAACAGCATCAAACTATTTCCTTTTCCTAATATCGTAAACATAAGAGGTTTGAATGTGTGTGATACATTCCCGAACGAATCTTTCCAGCGATTAATGGCGAGTAATGTTCGGGCATGAACACACGTTCAGCTCGTGAATACACCATGTTCGCCCCTGCACATCGTTTTCGCATTGCGAGGACAGCGATTTAAATATCATGGGGGAAGCTGGGAAAGAGTATTTCATGAGATGGACCTACTTCTGTTTCAATGTGTATACCGTAAAAAGTAAAGTTTGTCCCACTATACGCCATGTAGGCGCTTGGGGTGAGTGGAGGTATAGTTCCTCTCTTCCTTGACCTCAGAACTAGATGGGGGTGAGTGGTCAGCATCACGCCCCGGCCGGCTTTACCCCCGGGAAAGGACCCCGGTACCCATTGTAGAGGAGGCTGGGTGGGCCCCAGAGCCGGTCTGGACTCAGAGGCTAGAGGAAAAATCCTCTGCCCCTGTCGGGGATCGAACCCCGGCTGTCCAGCCCGTAGCTAGTCACTATACTGACTGAGCTATCCCGGCTCATAATGTGTATACCGTAGTTGGCTTTTTAAGAGGGGCCATTTTTGATAAATTTTTTGACGATGCCATCAGTTCTTCAAACTATATAGCGTCGAATGATAGACTGATTGATGAATAATAAATTTGAAACCATGTAGAAGGAAGCGGTCGTGTGTCAGATTAAAGTTCTATCGCAACGAAAAACCTCAGACAGAGAGACGTTCTCCGGACTGAGATAAGAACCCGGGACCTCTCTATCGCGACATTCGGTGCAGTTAATTGTAACATGTGCCGTATCCGTGTGTCATTTGTTTTCAGTAGAAAGCTTTATGGAAAGGTCATAAGTGTGTTTCTTTCCTGTTTGTGATTTGTCGTAGTGGCTCTGAACAAGTTCCCCTTCTTCACTCAGTAGCAGCTTATGTCTGGCTGAGTGCTATCATGCACGTCCGCCACTATTTCGTCTACTCTTGCCTCACTATTCCGGTATATTTATACTATACAGTGGCCTTCAGTTGGCCATGGTAGGTAGAGAAGCACTGTCGGCGAGCGAAAGCAGGCTGCAGACAAGCTCATGTTCCGTGTCGTACTCTGTTCTGTTGGTACTATAAACGTCGATGTTTCATAGCAGTATTTTAGCTGAATGTCGTCCATAAATAATTGTCATAGTAAAGTAATTGAAGGAAATATGGCAAATGCAGGAAATATAGCCAAGTTGCTGTCATACTTTCACAGATTGTCAGCAGAAATCAGCGCCATTAGGTCACGAACATCGGCGAAATTGTGTTTAGTGAGACAGTCGCCAACTGCGAGACATTGCTTCTTGTTATACGTAATATGAATGTCAGAACAGAGGAAATACCTTGCATCTGACGTTCAGGACACAAGTAATATGCCATTAATCCCCATAAACAGTAAATGTATTAATTTGCTTGGAGCTAAATCGTTGGTGAAATTTCTGTACATTTATATGGTATAACTGGGTTTCATGACATTCTTTGTTAGACCACCTCCTGGCAGAGATAAAAAGAAACATACCATGTGCAAGTTACATGACCAACCTTGCCCAAAAACTAAAGATTATCTTCGTAAGCAAAAAAGAATTACTAATGCGATTAGATGGAATGTACAAGCTTGAATGAATTCAAAATTTTGACGAAAAAGAATGCAGGTGAAGTTTCTTCCGTCACATCACTTTAAATTAAAAATACGAGACTTTCTGTTGCTACTTTTAGGTTATAAACGTAAAATAAACCGTAATAATGTTTTAAAACGTCGTGTGTTTAATTGTCTTATATTTGGGTTTACATTTCAGTTGGCCATATTATTTGCACTGTGCAGGTAATATGGACGAAAGCACATCTTTCAGAAAACAACCCTTTTCTGGCGTTCACGATGAAAGACAAAGGTTAAAATATTTTCAATGTAGCTAAATGAGTGTTGTAGTAGATACATATATCGCGTCTGTTTAAAAAAAAAGATTAATATTATGAGAAAATAGGAAAGCTTAGCATGATCATATTTCATTCAGATACCTTATTAGGGTTTTGTCAAAACAAATCAGGTGAAGATCAGTTAAGCACCCGGCACTAAATGGGAGTGAGTGATTAGCCCCCAGTACACATGGGCTGTGGGTTATGAGAGCCTCAGAGCCGGTCTGGACGCGATGACGAAAAGAAAAGTATGTGCCTCCCCCGGTATCAAACCCCGGTCATCTAGTCAGGAAACCGACTGAGATGTCCCGTATCCTTATAAACACTAATGATATAATTATTAAGTAAGTAGGTAGAGTACCCATCCTTTGCTTAGAGTTCTTAAATTAAACTCTATGTTTACTGAACTAGTTACACGAAAAGATGTGATGTTACGCATCATTATGCCAAATAAATTCGTAGTTTATGCTTCTAACTACTGTGTAGGTCTATTTTAGATTAATCTTATACACCACTTTTAATTCAGTACATAAACAATATAGACTACGATAGGAAACTTAATTTATCGTGTTATAGCATCGCATAGGTTGGGAAAGTACCTTAAATTAGGCCACGACCACTTACTTTCGCATTCTTCTAAATTCTTTATTCATCGTATCATTTTGTAGTGTCAGGTGCTGAGCGTGTCGTTAAACAAAACACAGAGTAAATGTTACATAAATATTTTTTCTGTTATTTAGCGTCATGTGGCCATGATTATTATCGATATTTGCTTCTAAATGTTTTTATGCTTGGCTATACCAAAACGTCTTTCTGTAGGAATTTACATCGTCAACACAAAACATTCGGCAAGAAAACTCTTTTTCAAGATTTTCCATCTCTGCCATAAGACATATATCCTGAAACTAGCAGGACGCCGTATTATTGAAGTCTTTCGCCAAGTAATCGCCAACTTCCTTATATAAGGCTAAGTGTGATTTGTTACGCACACAAAGGAAATATTTGAAGTTAGTTCTGTGAGCGTGGCATTGAGCCGGTTCCAAGTGCGAATGAGGTGTAATAATGCCGAAGTAATTAGATTAAGAAAGAGAGAGCAAGTGTAGTATAACTGACTTCGTAGAGTCGAGTTCTTAAGAAGCCAGTAGACGCCGATCTGGTCATGAAATTACCCGTCTTTTATGGAACGAGAAGGTTAATTAATTCGTTCACAAGAGATTGCCGTTTTAATATTGTCTTCCCATGTGTATTCAGGTCTCCTAGTTTGTCTATCGCACTTCATGCAACAGGGTTCTTCTTGAGAAGCTGTAACTCACTCACCTAGTCAAAAAATGTCCTGCCTTTCATGGAATCCGAAGGTTCAGGACCGTGTTCACAAGAGCCCATTCTGAGCCAGTTTAATCCAGTCCATGCATCATACTCTGCAGTTAACAGATTATAGAGGAATAAATTGACTGTTGCACATGATAGCAAATGGCTGTCAGCATCACATCTCCTCTCTCTTCACTCCGTACTGCTCACTGGAATAATCGATCTATTTAGCAGGATTTTGCGTTTCTCCCCCTCCTGTTCCCTCGCGGTACAGCGGTTGAGTGACGTTTCTAACACATTGTGATTTAATCAACATGAAGCTGTCTCAACTACATAGGCATTATGTTGGAATGTCAACTGGAAGAGGACTCAGGTCTGTTACGGCACGGGTTTTGTGGTCGTCTGTCATTATCGTTGGTTTGCTTGACTGCTAGTGGGTGGTTTCTGAGGATAAACAGTTTGTAGGAATTGCACGTCTTTGCATCCACTTTCTTCCTCTGTCTACAGAAATTCTCCAGCCTGCATGTCTTCTTCTACTTAGCGTCAACAGAGAAGTTTGTGAACATTCTCAAGGTCGGTATGGACTGCAAGCTGCCAGAAATTTGAGTGTTGAGGATAATATTAGGACCAAAGATCTCTGGAATAATCCAAAGATGGTAAAAAACATAATTAGGGACTTATAATATATACTGCTCAACAGATATTGTTAGGGCGATCAAATTAATTCGCCTCGTGTGTGCGACTGGGAGATAAAAAATGCATACAAAATATTAGTCGGGAAATCTGAAGGAGAGAGGCCTCGTGGGAGACCTAGTTGTGGATGGAGAACTGTAACAAGAGTTTTATGATTAAGAAGTACGTATGAAGTTGTGCATCCACTGGATTCAATTACCTTAAGGCAGGATTTAGTGGTGGGTTCTTTGGGTTCCATAACAGACGGTGATATGTTTATCATCTGAGCGATCATCTGTTGCTGAAGACAGACTCAGCCACTCTTCCCCGTGGTGTGAGCGTGTTAGAAGATATCCCAATTTATTCTCTGTTGTCTTGTCGAAAAGAATAGAACCAGTACGACTTTCGTAGTTCTGTGCACCCTTTCATAAAATCCACGTGTCCAATTTGGTGTTTGTGTGTCAGTTCCTAGATATAAAATTGCATAAATGCATTCATTTTGTTAGGAGGGGGGTTAATTGTTACATTTTTAATGCTAATTTTTATTAAATATTTTGTTCCAGGCCCAACTTACCGAGCGACTGACAGCCCAGATCGAATATGTGGAAAAGGTAAAATGCGAAATTAATAGGCTGTGACGTCACATAATGGCCTCGTATCATCTTCAGTGCTTGCAGCAGATGAACGCTGCTTCGTACCTGTGGGTAAATGCCGTCTTCCGCTGAATTAATTAGTGACGTATGCCTTTCTATACTTCTGCAGTATCATAGCACCACAGAAATATGTCGTCCTTTCTGTGACGTTTGATCTAACAGTGTTATAATAAGAAGACTATAAAATTCTCCATCCTGAAATGTTGATACGGTCACAAAGATATTGGACTGTGGTTGTAGTGAGAAATTAGTGCGTGTATTTCCATTAACCCGTCGTGCATTGTCATTAAAAAATATGGGCCCATTATTAGCTACTGTGTACTGAATGAAGTCTGCTTACACTGTACATAGGTGTCTTTTGATTATAATTCAAAAATTAAAGGCAGGAGCCATAGTATATTCGAGCACAGTGTGTATAGTAAATACGCGAACTTTTCAAACCAGACCGTGAAAGAGTGGATATAAACACATTACAAGAATAACGGTATGTCGTTGTGACTTGAATAATTACTTAGGTTAAATAAGTCATCCGTTTGTTTTTTTTGGGTGTAAATTTGTGGAACTCATTTCGTATTGCGTAGGTTAGGTACAAAGGGTAACACCAAATCGATAAATATACTTGTCGATGCTGTATGTTTTCGTTGTAATGAGTACGTTTTATCAGTAGTGTTTAACCCATATATTCAAGGGTGACCGAGGATTAACACCAACCACCAGTGTAGGAGAATCACGTAATAACATTCAACACTGAGCCAGCATTTTTGAAGTATTACAGGAAGTGTCAGGCTAGAATGGAATCGTTTCCCATATCAAGTCATAATGACTGGACTTCTAGGACGTTACGTATGTTTCGTTAACTTTTTGAGACTTGTGTACGGGTGAAAGGTGTTGTAATTAGGTTTTATGATCAGTGGTGTTTTGTTGAAATGCGTGTACCGCCCCAGCGATCTTCTCGCAGTAACACTGCAACATCAGCCACTTCCGGTGGTAAAAGGTTATCAACATCCATATCAGTTTCCGGTAATCCTGCATTGTCCGTCAAGAAGCGGAAGTTGCAGTCTGAGACACCTTCAGGAAACAAAACTTCGTTTAAAACTACTTCTGTTGGTGATGCTTCAACATCTGACCAACATTCCAAAAGAAAACAACCACTGCCACAAATTAAAAAAACGTTGCATCATTTTAAGAAACGTGATGCTGCATTACTTACAAAATCATTGAAATCCAATATCACTGCAAAGAAACCGCATTCCAATAAAAGTAGCAATGTGCCGTTGGTGGGTTTGAAGAAAATAAAGTTTAAAGAAGGTAGGCTCACTATCAAGAAAATATTGGTGACTTCTTCAGAATCTAAACCGCAAAAGAAGCTGGCGAAACCTGCTACTAAAACTGCACCTACAAAGAAACAAACAAATAATAGCAACAAGAAAGTGATTTCTGCTGTCGAATCTTTGTCGGTACCGCCCGTCGCTGAAGACCAAGCTCCTGGTGGTAGCAACTGTGGGAAGTACTCCAGCGAGACAGAAGATAAGCTGTCTGCTTTACAGAAGAAGACTCAGTATAGAAACCAGCCTTCATCCAAACAAGTCACCAAGAAGGCCAAGACTGTTATTGGGAAAAGTAAGAGCTCTGCCTTAATTTCTGCCCCTGTTCCTTTTACGCGGACCAAGAAACTCGAGCAGAAACAAAAAGTAAAAACTGTTAAGAAAATCTGTCTGAAAACGTATCCGGTAACAAGACACGTTATGGTTATGCACGTTGAACAGGAAGCTACAGCAGGAGGAAAGAAGAAGGTCCCGACTAGGAGGAAACAGATAACTGGCGAAGACACCGGAGGTAACGATACATCAAGTCATGTGACTAGTAAGACAAGCGGTTCACCAACATGTGACAGGCAACTAAGTGGTGGTGCCGGCGACAATTTGGAGTCGAGTAATCACGTAACGTCGCAGGCGCCAGAGAAGATTGTCAGTAAAGGAAGCGCAAAGAAGGCCAAAGATGAGGAAAGTGCAATAAAGGAGACCGATAAGAAGAAGGTAGCAAAAAAGAAACCAAAGACGGAAAGCGCAGGAAAAGGAAATGGGACAGGGATTGAAGATAAAGTCGGTGTTATTATATCTGTACCTACCAAAGACAAGAGTGAAGTGTCAGTTCCAAAGAAAGAAGGTAAGATTGGAAATAAAGATGATTCCACGTCTAAAGTTAAGTGCGTGAAGAAGAAGAAGAAGAAGCCAAAACCTACAGACGCGTTACTTTCAAAGGGAAAACCCACAAAAAAGTCACCAGTATTAAAAAACCCTAAAGTTATATCTACGAAGGCAAATAAAATTAAAATGCCGAAAATTACGTCCAACACAAAAGTTGTTAAGAAACAACAACAGTCAAAGAAGAAGGAACCCAGACCCGCCGTGAAAAATGTCGTAACGAAGATCCAATTTTCAGCGGACTGTCCCGTGGATGCTAGACAAGAAGAGGAAGTGAAGCAGCAGGACGATGATGATGATTCGTCCACGTCGGACGAGATTACCTTAGATGTGCTGTTTCTACGCCAACAGCAGATGAAGCAGGAGAAGGTTATGAGCGATGAACTTCCCTTTGGTCAGCGGTATCAGTGTGAAGGAATAAGCGGCCCGTCTTCCCTCATTGACACCAGTAAGCAGGTAACTGCTCAAAATGTTGAAATCAAACCTTCACTGCCAATGTTAGCCTCTGTTAAGGTTGAAGAACCCGTTCCCAACCTTCCTGTTGATACTTTGTCACCTTCGACCATTAACACTTCGGATGATGAAGATTTGAAAAGTATAAAGAATCGCATTAAGATTAAGCTAGAAGAAGATAATACTGAGATTGGTAGAGAGAAATTGTCTGCTCAGTCTGAAAAGAACACAAAGAAAAAAATGATAACAGCAAAGTTAAGGAGTGACGACAGTTTTACAAATCGAGGGAAAAGTGAGGATGTGAATATAAAGAAAGAGGCAAAGGATGAAACAGAAAATAAGAAAAGTGATTCCGACGTTAAAGTTACAAGTGATAACCGCGGCAAGGAGAGGGTTAAGAAGCTGCTCAGCGTTAAGCGTTCGAGGGTCGATGGCGGAAAGAATGGAGGTAGTGGGAGTGATACTGAGCAGCGGGCCCGGCGGATGAAGCTGTTTGGTTTCTGGAGCGGCCCGAAACGCCATCGCGTGGCGTCGTTAAATGCACTGGCCAAGGTGCATTGTCTCTATGAGAACGAAAGTCGAGGTGCTTTGCTTGGTATCTGCGGTACCAATGGAGGAAGTAGCCGACGTACTTCGAAACCACCCCCATCACCAGAAAACGACACCGTCATCCCTACGAGAACTCTGCGTTCAGCGCCTGGACTGCGAGGGATGGGTAAACACTGGGACATGCACAACGCGTCTTCGACATCTTCGTCTTCGCCATCGTCTGATGACAACGAAAGTAATAGCAGTTCTTATATAGCACGCCATGCCGCTCCGCCTGTATCTTCAAAACAGAAACGTCGACAGCCGAAAATGGCGACGTCTACTGCAGCCTGTAGCATTAAGAAGAAATCAAAACAGATCAAGAACATGAAAAACGTTGTTAAACGACGAAGGAATAGGTGCGAGCTTATGATGGATCTTAAAGACATGGTCGTTAGGAAGAGGATGGCAAGTCTAAACGCGTCAGCTATCCTGGCTGCTAGCTATTCGGTGGAAAAACGCGCCGTGAAGAGTGTTAAAGAAGATTGTGGGACGGCCGTGGGCGCAGATTCCAGCGTCAACAGCGTCCATCAAGTAAAGAAGAAAACAAAGAAACGCTTGGTGACGAAGAAGATTGTGGAAGTTGAGGATGACAGCAGTAGTATCAGTAGCGAAATAGAGATTGAAGAATGCGATGTGGGTGGCAGAGGCAGTACCAGAAGTGTCATAGAGGTCAGAACTACGCCCAGCGGAGGTCCGAACAGTAACAAGAAAGTAGCTGTTATTGTTAACCAGGACACTGACGTGACCATTACTGGAGTTTACGTCAACAGCACCACAAGATCCACCCACCACGAAGGGTTCTGTAGCATTGCAGGAATGCAGTATCGCATCTCGTCCACCAGTCATACCCAGACGGAGGCCACCGCCGTGGCCACGGAAACGGTGCTTCACTCTTCAGCCGCTACAGAACACGTGAGTTGACAGCTACTTTTCGTGCATGCTATTGTAGACGTCACCAGTTTGCAAGCTACAAGGCTGCTGAAGTTTGGCTTTGCTAGGGTGAGAGTTATATATCATTATTGATATCTTTCTTTCTTTTTTATAAACTTTAAGTTCATAAGGAAAACTGAATATATTTTTTCTGATAGCTGGTTTACGCAAAAAATTACTTACGTTTTTCTCAAGTTTATTGACAATACAAAAAAAATGAAATCGAACTGCCTGTTCAAGAGACCTCATACGAAGGTTTTCATTCACACAAAAAATTAACATAAATAACCAATATCGTATATAACACATATAAACAGAACGAAAACAGATAATAACTACTACAATAACTAAATCGTTTATTGACAATGTTAAAAAGGCATAAGATAAATCAAAGTAAAATGTCATATGAACAAATATATGTGTCAAGAAAATGTTATTTTTGAAGCCAATTTAAATAATAAAATTTACTTGAATCACTCGATGATACGTGAATCCACCACGTAGAGCTCCTGTACACTGACCACTAAAGGCGGTTTCACGCTGGCGCCGTATAGACGTCGCTAAATATATTTCTTATGATTATTATATTTCTAAATGACATAACAGGTTGAAGACTTTATTATAATACCCAAGAATTTTCCGAGAATATGTCGTACGTGTATAGTAAAATTACGAATATGAAATTAAACATAAAAATGACTCAAAAATACATTTACATATGATTAGCCTATTCATCACTATTTCTCGCGGAACCCCCGGCGATTGCTCACGGAACTCTAAGGTTCCGGGGAACCCCGGTTGAGAAACGCTGACCTTTAAGGATGCAATATGGTGACATTTGCAAAAAGTGTGTTCTCACCATTTAGTAAAAGACTTTTGGTCTTGCTTATGCCACAATCTTGATTAATTTTCTTTGTTGATCCTGGATTTTATGAATAATACTTCTGACGGAAGACTACACATCCAATTGAAACTCTTGGCTTAATTCCATAACCGGAAAGTCACAGAATTTGCGAACAGTAACCTTTTAAATGACTCGATTGCTCGTTGTAGCACTTTAGGAAGGCAGGCTATAGAAAATCTGGACTCCAGATTTTCATAATATTTTTGTCACATAAGACCATTGAATTTTTTGAAGTAACCACATACGTTGAAAAAATGTTCGTATTTTGTTTCAGTAAATTTTAGAACCGAGTGAAAGTTATTAATACGTCCTTTTAATTCTTGTTCCATATAAATACCCCTCCAACAAAATCTTTAAACAGCTTTTTGCAGTGGACCCATCTGATAAGCTGTACAGTTTAACCCCATGATGGAAGCAGGGCCAGCTTCCGAAATGCTTTTTAATATGTTCACTAGTGTGCACCAGTTTAATGACACGTCTTTGAAATATTTAGATGTCATATTTTATGCATAATCACCCAGTTTTTAATTGTATTTTGTCCATCGATCCACAAGTTTTCTGAGTCTATTAAAATAATACATTTTATATTTCGGTTGAGCCTTAAGTCATTCTTACGCTGCTTCTTTCCTTGACTTATGCACATTTCAGATAACAGTTTTATCAGCGCTGACTCTTCCGTTATCTAGGATAACGCAGATCGATCTGTTTCTTAACCTCTGCACATGTTACAGTCGATAGTCGCATGGAACGAGCATCAGCAACACTCGTCCGCCCTCCTCTGAATCTTTTCACCCATTTGTAAACTTTCCTCTCACTTTTACAGTTGCCAGAATTCTGAACTGTAATTCTTTTCTCTTTTTTTTTCTTTCGTGGATTTGACAAGTTTTCAAATATCGTGATCACAAAAATATCGTCACTGATTAATGTTGTTCTTTGGTGCATCTGTCAATGTAGCCACCACGTTGAACTTGTTGCAGTTTGTTGCAGTGATATCTCTATCCGAAAAGCAATGTAAACAAACTATATGCAAATGAGGGAAGGTTTATATTGTTTATAGCAGACGTCAGTGCCGCTAACGTCGCTTCGTAGATAAACTAAATGCTTTTCCTCTTTAATTTTAACCAAGGCGTGTTTTTGCCGCGGTTTAAGCACGAACACCAACTTATCCATATGTCAGAGTGATAATGTAAGGACCTCCTTTCATCTGTCCATGTGCAGCCTCCGTCTCAGCACCACCCTGCAGAACCACCGTTAGCGCCACCGATGAAATCGTACACGCCACTTGGAGCGCTGTCCAACATGCAGCCTCCTGGTGCTGCCGTAGTGGGCGGTCCACCGCCTCCGCATCACCACCACCATCCACACGCACATCCGCACGCACATGCTCCGCCATGTAATGTGCCACCCCAGCAACCGCCCCCGCACCGTGGAGGTCCCATCAATCCTGGGGTTGGCCCGGTGCACCCACCTATTTCACCTCTTGGCCGTCGACATGGATGCAGCAGCGCTTTCTCCGCTCCGCCTCCACCGCCCACGGCTGCTTACGGACCACCGCCACAGCATCCACAGCCACCTCATCACCACCATCCACTCCCTCCCCAAGGCCAACAAGATCCGACATACATTCACGGTAAGTACACTGGCAAGTACCAGATGCTTTCTTCTGTCCCGATAACTAACATGTCTGAAGATGGGTCCTAGTAACCCCTTGAGAACCGCCACGGTGGTCTAGCGGTCAGAACGCTGGGCTTGTATACCTGGGATCCCGGGTTCGATTCCCGGTTTTGCCCGGATTTATAACTTGTGTTGGGCAAGGCCGTGGTCCAGGTATCACGGAGTTTTCCTCAGGGGCTTCCCCGGTTTCTCCGTGGCATCCCAACAATTACTCCTTTCTCATCATCATTTACACACAGAAGAAGACAATGACAAACCATTTCTGGATCGTTTGCCGAGGAAACATATGAACAGGTCCCTAGCAGAGGGAACTTGTTCATAATGTCGCCAGGGGTCGGCTCCGACCCGATGGAGGGATCCGTAAGAACGTACAGAGGAGAAGGGCAATGAAATTACTTTTTGGTAATGTTTGTACGTTCTTAATATTGCGTAAACTGGAAAGTTTTGAAATGTTGTTGATCTTAACATGAGAAAGCAATGTGAGTTTCTTAAGTGGTCTGCGTCGGACACAAAACGAAGAAGCCATCGTACTTTTTCATTAATAATTGATATTGAAAGTTAACATCGAGGGGCAAGTAAACAGTTGGAAGGAAATGTGTTCCGTTATAAAGTTTTTTTTGACCTCTCATTAATTCAGCGGATGACTGAAAATAAACAAAAGCCATGATTTTTATTTATTCTTTGTCTAATAACTGAGACAGGCGTTTAATTTTTTTGTGTAGGAACTCAGCAATACATTGAAAAGTTCTGTGAAAATTATTTAGTGCTCGTTGTTACTTTTCATCGATACTTTTAAATATGACTTTAATTTTATTTTATATCAAAGTTTAATCCAGGATAAAAAGCAAAGATTAATCTTTTAACCGGGAAATTTCACGCGTCACTCACTTAACCCTTTAAAACACAGTCGTAAATATATCGATGACCTGCTTCAGCGATCACCAACTCAGAATTTTGCTCACAGAGTGTATTTACGGGTTCGTGTTACTATCAAAATAAGCAATCGTTAGTTTTCTATACAGCATTGATTAGTTGGCCTTTGTACGGTGACACATTGTGTTTTGTTTGAAGTAGGAACAGAATGTATAAGTATTATTTAGTTTTTCGGCTTCAGTGCGCTGATCTTTGAGTGGAAGTTATGCTAGTTTCATGTTGGCATATCCGAACTTTCACGAGTACATTATACATTACAAAAGGAAAACTCGTTGAACGTTTGAACACACATGAGTAAACGATTAAGATTTATAAACGCTTTGAGACAGTACGAAGTTACTTTGGAATAGTTTATTCATTAGTGGAAGTTTCAGGAATAAACGACGTCAGAATGCTTGGAGTTTTCCATAAAGAAGTCTGTGTAAGAAGGGCTTGGGGCTTATGTCAGGCCACGACTCATCTTTAATCTGTATACGAAGAAACTGTATTTGAACGTCGGCACACTTACGAATTTTTTTTATATTTGTGTGTGTTATTTTCTCTTTGTTCTGATGCGAAATTAAAATCTTTGTACTTCCGTTATTTAGACGGTTCGTTACCGGTCCGCGCAGTCTCCGGAGTGTGGGTTCGTGTTTTTAACCCCACGGCTTCGTGGAGGTATTTAACTGTCGTGTTTCTCTTGCAGTTTCCAACTTTGCCTTCTAGTCATCTTTAAAACGCCGAAGATTAAATTATATGCAACTATAACTTTCTTGTGAACGGCGAGAAACTTGTTATCTGGCCCTAAGGGGCTAACAGAGATTGAAGATTTTAAACCCGAAGACGTTCTAAGAGAATTTTTACTTGTGAGAATTTATGTGTCTGTATAATGGATAACACTGTGTGACTAAGTGATTATTACTCCTCACTTGGTGTTATTAGGTAGTAACTGGGTCACAGAGGGGTAAAACAAGAAATCCGTATGGATCTTTGGCGTTGAAACCTCGTACAAAGAGTCTCTTGGAAGAGTGATCATTTGTTTTTCATACTACGACTTGTTTAGGTACAATTATTTTAACGTAATATGTAAGAAACGCTACGGTGGTCTAGCGGTTAGAACGCTGGCCTTGTAATCCTGGGGTCCCGGGTTCGATTCCCGGCGGTTCCCGAATTTATAACTTGTGTTGGGCAAGGCCGTGGTCTAGGCAACACGGAGTTTTCCTCCGGGGGCTTCCCAACAATTACTCCATTCACACACAGAAGAAGGCAATGGCAAACCACTTCTGGATCATCTGCCAAGAACGTATATGAACAGGTCCCAGTCCGAGAAAAGGATGGAAGTATCCTGTTCATATGGACCTGTCGCCAGACAGAACACTAAATAAAATAAATAAATAATATGTAAGAAGCCATGAAAGCAATTAAATTGGTATATTCTGACAAAGGCCAGTGGATGTAAAACTTATAAGAGTGATGAAGTCACTGGCTAATGGTGACAATGGTGATGCCACAAAGAAGAATGTTCTGTTGAATGAATATTTCCGTTTCTGGCCTAGGATGAGATATAGAAATATTAATTATTCCAATTCTTTGATTCGCCATGTTACGTCGTTAAAGTTTAAAATTTATAGAATAATTAATGTATTGGGTCTGTCATTTCCGGTGTCTACTTGTGGATTTATGTTTCGATATACTCGTTTTATGCTCTAAAATCAGTGTGTATTTTAGATGTGTGAACGTAATTTGAAGATCCCTAGAGTGGTGATTGTACGTTGATGAGATTTGCAAATGGAATGGGCGCAGCTACATTGTGTGCAGTAACTCTTTTTTTTTCGTGAATAATTGATTGGGAAGAAATAATGGGGAAATAAATACGTGTAATCGTGGTTCTAGTTGTAATGGGAGTTTCACATGTTAGTGGACTTCCAGTTGTCCGTCTTCATCATAAGTGTTTGTTTTGTGCTTCAATAGCCCTGTTATACCTTAACTCTTCGCCAAAAACAGTAATGAAGTGTGAAAGTGAGCATGATTTTATCCATTCTGACAAGACAAATCGCATTTTGCGCGGTAACATCACGTGAGATCAGTCAGCACCCTGAAATTTTTTCTTTTCTGCAATTACCGAGTTTCAGAAGATAAACGTCAGTGGAAGGAAAAGAGTATTTGTTACCCCACAACAGCTTTGACCGAACTGTACGTAGAGATGATGATGTTTACGAAATAAATAATTTCCGTCCTGAAAGAATTTGGCCTCCAGTATCACATCTGAATCGGAACAGTTTTTCTTGTTTGAAAGGTTACATTGTGACGGACTTCACATGTACGCGCCTTCAGTCCCCAAATAAGGGTATCTAAGAATATATTTCGAGATACATTTCATTAATTTAGGGCATGGCTGATCCCTTGCATTTCACGGACCACATAAACCGTTGTATTCGAGCCTCGTACCATTCCCATTGCCTCGTAATTGATGTGTAGGATCCACTTCGATTTTGATGCTTGCAGAAACAGCGCAGCTCATTCAATATACGCCTATAATTTATAAAGAAAGCCTAATGTTTTTCGTAAATGTCGAATTATTGCAGCTTTTGAAAGATATTTTTATATCCTATATTTTTCCCTAGATGTATGAATTTACTTTCATTGCATCATACGCCTTTTTTGGCGTGGTACTGGAGCAAATTTTCATTTTCGTTTGCCTTTCTTAGGTTGGTTAACAGGGTTTGTAATTATATATGGCAGCAGAACACAGAAAACCGCTGGCATTCGTGTATTTTCATGGATTTTCAACCCTCGCCACTGAAGTGATTAGAACTATATAATTTCTTACATCAACGACGGATATCAGGAATGTTGTTTCATATGCAGGATTACAGCGCATGGAACTCTCCGTCTTTTAGACGAAAATTCTACAAGTTTGCACGGTAACAGTGTTTTATTATCCTTGTCACTTTAGGAAGTGTTCTTTCAGTATTATTTCACTCATCTTGAGTTTCATGCTATACCACGTAACACTCTTCGGTTGGACTATGAGAATATTCATATCTGTCAAGAAAAAGTACTTTCCCCTTGACACGTGTCATGTATCCTATAAAAAGAAAAAATGAAACAGACACAAGTCGGTCACCTGCGAGAATGTTTAAAAAATAAAAATATCACACTCTGAGAGAGAATGCAGAAGTTGTAGCCGGTAACAGAATTTACATCAGTCTGCCGTGTACCTGCAGCATTACGCTAAAACATTAAGTTCTGCTTTCTTTAATTTGTTTCAGTGTATACTTTGAAGCTAGTAGTTGAAGTTATTCAACTCACTGATCAATTTCCGTGCATAATTTACATTAGTACGAATTCTATCTGTTTAAAATGTTCCCGATTTAGCATCTAAGTTTTACACTATTTGTAACGAATAATGGATGGGCGGTAAATTGCCTGCAGACACAGGATTTGAGGAAAGGGAGTGAAAATGCTTCATTGGCAGTGCCTACTATCGTCTCCTGTTGTTATAACACTTAATGCTGATGACAAAGACAAACATTCCTTTATATGTGCGAAACGTGGACTGTAAATACAAATTTATCATAATTAAATAATAATACCTAAAGCCAATGGCAGGTTGCTTTTATGTGGATTAGGCGAGAAATTAGTAGAACGGCAAGCAGCTAATTTAACCGATAAAATGTGTTGCTTGGCTGTAGCAGACATCGGATTGAACATCTGGAGTCTGAGAAATGATGGTGTCCCTAGAATTTTGAATTCGCAATGAAAAGAAGAATAAAAAGGTAGTCTGACCAAAATAAATGAATCCGGGGCATTCTGAACTATGACCTCATTCTGTAAGGTAGCGCGTAAGAATAGCTCGCTGTGGAATTCGATCCAGGAATTTCCGGATGCAAGCGACTGGCTTTGCTGCACAGTTAGCTTGTTCCACAACGTGCTTTATTTGTGTACACGTAATGCTTATCGTTTATGGACGTCTGACAAGAAACAAGGAGAGAAAGTCTTTCGCCGTAACAACTCATCGGCATGTAGTGGATATGTACTTTCTATTTTTTGTGTCTGGGGGGGGAGGGGAGGTGGAACGAGGAAATGTACGGCACAGTATTATTGCCTGTCTGTCTGCCTGTCTTTGGTGTTCCTTGTGTTATAAAAGGTATTTTGTAGGGAAGATGGTTGTGGATATTTCTAATTTCCATTATTCTGTATTTCCCACCGTCATGGAATGTCTTTACAAGGAATTTTCCCAAAGGAAAGTAAGTGAAAATTAATTTTGAACTGTAAGTACTTCGAGAAAACGTGCTGATATTTTGGATCTTTCAAAACTGTGTGATGTTGATCTGTCAGACATTGTTTTCTATGAATGGGACGACGACTTCAAATGAAACTGGTTGCGAAGAGCGGTTTGTATATGCTGATGTTTTTTGTACGAACCATTCTACTATTCTCTCGGTGATATCAGAATTTGTGCCACATGTCTTAGTCACGTGTGACATACACGGCAGAGATTTACATTCAAATTAATTGGTATTTTAACTTTGCATATAGGTAAGGCAGTAATTTTGTACATTGCACATTCTACTGAGAATTTGTGTAGGCCTGGTAGGCTTGAATCTTTTAGAAGTAGCTACACGTGGATTAATAGATTTGTCATACGGAAGGGGCGAACTCTGTGATGATTTAGAGAGAATCTTGAATGACGTTATATCGTATTTGAATCTGTTGTCTCAGTATTTGCTTCGAGGAATTAACAAACCGCTAAAATGTTTAGTCAGGGCAGCGGAATGTCACTGCTTTACTACTGAGTTGGTCTACTGCGGTATTTATTAATAGTTTACTAGACAGACGTCGTGGCCTTGTAACAAGTGGCCAATTCAATAAGAACAGCTAGGGTGATCATAAAATCGGAATATGTGGAGATGGTTGTATTTTGGCTGTTGGCCATGTGGGTCTGGGGTATTAGTGTAAGTCTTGGAACTATTTTCATTTGAATTTCAGTGATAACTGTATTCTCATGAATGATACAGTTCTTACTATAAAGTGTTTAGTTTCAAGAAGCGATGGTCCCGATTCTGTAGTCAGTATAGTTGCTGACAAGCCATTGAGATTCTAAACAATGCATCCGTGGTCAGCCATAAATAGGTGTAAGCCAAATGTTCTACATTTTGTCAGACTTAGGAACAAATTCAACCTTGCTTATCGACTCGCTTGAAACTTAATGACAGTTTATTAAAAATTATACGGACCCATCTTTAAAATATTCCATTCTGCGGGGACTGGGCAAATGTATATGCAACATGTAGAGAAAACTGCGTAACAGATAATACGATTTTTTAAAGCATATTAAATTTAACATTTATATTATTATCAATCAAGTGTGCTTCGTAGTACATTTCATGTATAGAGGTCTGATGATGACATTTGTTACATGTCGATGTATGTAACCACGTATTAAATAGCCGTCATTATTAAATATTCCGTGTAGTCTGAAAGCGATAGATATTGATCTACATTTCAGAGGGGCTTCCTGTCCCCCAATATATTATATAAATTTGTTCTATTTAAAAGGAATACGCATACTTACATATCATTCTATTGTGTTTTATATTATTTTATGGAGAATGCAGTTTTGGGGCAGGTGTTTAGTAGGCCTCTCATGTGTCGTCCTGTCTTCACAGATACCGCCTACGATGAAACCCTAAGTAGGTAACGTAGGGAATCCGATTCGTTCCCAGGGAAATCCACGTGGGATTTGTGGTGGACAGACTGGCACCGAAACGGGTTTTTCTTCCAGTTCTTCGGTTTTTCCGTGTCAGAATCATTCTACCGCTGCTCAATATCGATTCATGTATCGTCTGGACAGGAGACCCGTTAGCGGTCTCATTCTATATATTCGTAGTCTCGCCCCCAACGTAGTGGATGATACACTGACGTTAAATCGAATGGTTTTAACCATCTATTAATGGAAAATTGAATGTGAATCTTGTAGTGTATAGTGGAGCTCTTCTTCCGAATAAGGTTATACTGAAATTGATAAACTGCAGTTCGGGCGTCAGAGGGGACTAAAAATAGTTGGCTAGCGCTTCTGTGTACAAACTGGAAAATTTCATAAAAGTTTATAATAGCCTCTTGATGTTCAAACCAATTTCCACTGGCGTCCTTATTCGTTAAGATGTTTCTTTTTGAATCAGGGAACGTGGTTCTGAGTGTTCTGGGGTCGAAAAAAGATTTGATGTTTCCACAGCGGTGAGTATGGAATCGCCCTGATGACGGAGGCAGTATGACCTCTGAAACGTTGGTTAACATCGACCAGACTACATAGCACAACAACCCAGAAGACATAAATCTTCATCGCCCTGATGACGGAGGCAGTATGACCTCTGAAACGTTGGTTAACATCGACCAGACTACACAGCGCAACAACCCAGAAGACAGAAATCTTCAGACTCTTTGTGTCTTTGCGCGTTTGAATTTAGTATCAAACGAGCAGAAAGAAATCACTCAAATTTGGAGAACATATATTTACTTTTCAAATCGTGTTTTTGCTGTCTTATATGTCTTACTTATTTATGTTCATAGTAATTTATTGCTGTTACAAATCAATTTTTGCAAAATTAAGATTATTACTTATGTTAATTGCACGTACAATTCTGAATACCTGCTGATATAACATTTTCCTGTGTTTGTTTCAAAAGAGGATAAACCATATTGAAAATGTGGACAATATGCTACCAAGTTCTGAATATGAGAGTTGACGTTTTCACAGCGACGAGTGTCAAGTTCGCTGGTTGCTTCTCGGTTGTTGCACTGTGTGGTCTGATAGACATTGACCGACTTTTGAAAGGAGCTCACAGGCTCCATCATCAGGGCGATGATGATATGTCTTGGAGCCCTCGATATTGTGTAGGCCTGGCCGTAAAAATTAATCATTTTAGACTTCCTTGCGTTGCGGATCTGATGTGTGTTGTATAAAATATAAAATTGTAGCCACCGAAGAATTGCCATCACTATGTCTTTGGAAACGGTAATTTTATTTATATAGCAGGAGGTAGAAGTCGATTAAACCGGTGGCCGAATAAACTGCCGATACTTTGTTCCAGAGATTTCAGTTGCTTCGTTTACGAGCGTTGTTTTGTAGTCGTTGAAGCGTAGTCGAATTTGGACAAGTTCATTAAGAGCAAAATATTGCAGTTCAGTAAGGTAGAATAAGTATGATGATGGAAAGCACCGCAATATTGTTTGACACCTGTTTCATGGCGGAGTGTTTAGATATAACACACCTGTAGATTATGGAAGCGCCGACTAGGTGGCAGCACTTGCAGGGACGATTTATCAACTAGAATCACGGGGAGTCTTTTCTTTGCTTCTCTCCTCTTCTCTCCTCTCTTCTCCTCTCCTCTCCTCTCCACTCCATTCCTCTCCTATCGTTGGCTGGCCTCGGCTACAGTTTTGACTTGGTCGTTACGTGGATGTGGAACGGAAGGGGCGAACTACACGAAACCGGGTTTAGACGGGCATAAGACGGTCCTTCGTATCTGCAAGTTTCTGGTTCTTAAGTTGACAGCGTCCGTGGTGATCATATGTCCCTTTGGATAGACGAAATGGTCTCCGGATTGTAGCTGTTAATAAATCGAATAAATTGTCTCGTACAACGGACTAGGGGTGTTACTGTAGTTTCGATTCTGGATAGGAGGTCAAAAACCTGTCTCCATTTTAATGATATTTTACCAAATATTACAAATGTCCTTGGGTTTGGGCGGGTTTTTTGGAAACTAGGAGGGGAAGAAGAAAGGGCAGTTCCACTAAAATTAGTAGCGGACTTTTGTGAACGGTAACTTCTAATGGATCTTCTTTACATAAAAGGGGTGGAATGTGTTGACAGATTGGGCGATTATAGACTGCTCAAGAAAAATTCCGCTCTGTGGGGTTCGTTAGATAGGCCTTTAGTTACGTGGCAGATCGTAATCCACTTTCTCTGTTCTCTAGTGGCGAAGTCTCATCGGGAAAGTGAAATATTAAGTTTCGTTTTTTATAAAAATGTTTTGAATATTTAGTATGATTTCGTACAATCTTCTGCTTCATATTATGGGAGTATCTGGTTCGAGTCCCACACCGGAGACCAGCCATCCTCACCAATATTTTCGTGATTTTCTCAGTTTCTCCAGGGTAAAACCTTGCCAATATTAAAAAAGGTTACCACAACAGCTTCTTTCTAGCGTTTGAGTATTCGGAATATGGAATTAAACCTAAAGCTCAGGTCCTAGAATCAATATATTAACTTTAAAATGTTTGGCCGCCAATTTACGGTTTGTGGAACGATGTTACCTGAGTTTTATGTCTGACCTTAATTCGCTTTATGGTTAAGCGAGCTGACTTCTAGAACCTGGGATTCGAAGTGTTTTCCTCCAATATCAGATGTGAAACGCACTACCCACGCCCGTCTATATTCGTCACAAGAAAATGCAGATCCTGCCAAGGTTTGCATGCAAGAAGTAGTATTAAAATGTACAGTGGAAAAAGGAGAGAAATCGATGTTTTTATTTCCTAAATTGACGTCTCACCCAGTTCCTTTTGTCGCATTTAAAGTGCAGTAATTAAACTGATAATAAGTAACACCATGTGCGGAGATAACGAGTTATTTGTACTTACTTCTGAGTGCATCTAAAATTATGTATTCATATATTCATAATTTATAGTCTGCTCCTCACCACGTGTTAGTAGGCGATCAAGTCAACGAGGACGAGGTAGGCGCAGTATGTAGAACACATGCTTAGATAATAAATACATACATTTCGGAAAACTAGGCATAGGTGGGAGGATAATATTAAAATGTATCGTAAAGTAGTAGTGTGGAAGGGTGTCTACTGGATTTAGGTGGCTCAAGATGACGTCTATAGTGTATGTTTTTATTGTTGGTCTGTCGTGAACGTGGTAACGAAAATTTGAGTTTTCTACTATAAAAATTCGTGATTCCTCGTTGTCGTCAAAAAATGACGTCATCAACATTGTCAACTTATATTTGTTTATACTCGGCATTGTTGTGGAACACAACAATGCCGAGTACAACACAACAATGCCGAGTACAACACAACAATGCCGAGTAAACAAATAACGCTTCACTATCAAGTCAGTCGCATTATCACTGCTCCAGAAGGAGCACTTAGCATTCTTGAATATTGACTTACAGTTGGCCTAAAGCATCAGAAAAGTGAAAGAAGACGTTATCAAGTATTTGAAGTACCAACTCCAACAAGGTAAACTGATACTCATTCGATATATTACGCTTACGAAAGTATTATGAAAACTGACTTTATGATCGATTTTAAGACGAAGATTTGCAAGGGTGGGGCTGGACGTAAAAAGTTGACTGAACAAGAATAGTTGGCCTATGAACAGCGAAATATTCAAGAAAAACAGAAGAGCAAAAGAAAAACAAACGAATATTTGCAAAGGGTGGGGTTGGACGTAGATAGTTGACTGACCAAGAACAGTTGGCACCTAAACGGCAACGTAAAGAACTAAAACATCAGAAGTATTCAAGAAAAACAGAAGAGCTAAAGAAAAACAAACGAAGATTTGCAAAGGGTGGGGTTGGACGTAGATAGTTGACTGACCAAGAACTGTTGATCTCTGAACAGCGACGTAAAGAACTAAAACATCAGAAGTATTCAAGAAAAACAGAAGAGCAAAAGAAAAACAAACGAAGATTTACAAGGATGGTGTTGGACGTAGAAAGTTGACTGATCAAGAACAGATGTCCTCTGAACAACGACGTAAAGAACTAAAATATCAGAACTATTCAACAAAAAACAGAAGAGAAAAAAGATTTGCAAGGGTGGGGTTGGACGTAGATAGTTGACTGACCAAGAACTGTTGACCTCTGAACAGCGACGTAAAGAACTAAAATATCAGAACAATTTAACAAATAAAGAAAAGCTAAGGAAGACATACATTGATAAACGTAGAAAAACTTATTCAACAAGAGTAGAAGAGAAAAAACGAAGATATGTATGGATTGGCTTAGACGTAGAAAGTTGGCTGACCAAGAACAGTTGGCCTCTGAACAGCGACGTAAAGAAGTAAAATATAAGATTAGAGACAGCGGGGTTAGTTTAGTGTGTTACTTAAGATTTTAAAACACAACCAACAACCCGAAGGGGTGGGGTTGGTCAAGTGTTTTAACCCTCAATTCGGGGGGATAGTTTAGTTTGTAACGTAAGAATTTAAAACGCAACCAACCAACCCCCCCCCCTCCTCCCCGAAGGGGGGGTTGGTTGCTTTTTGAACACTTGACCAATCCCCTTGGTTGCGTTTTAAAAACTTGACCAAACCCCCGAGGAGCTCCGAAAGAAGCGCTCTGCTCTAGTCTTTACAAAATTTGAGTGACTTTGACCATCTGAGTGATTGTCAGTTCTCAGTGACCGTGTTCGTGGACCCTGTTTAATAGGTGGCTATTACTACTTGTCACCCCATTCCTTTGGAACTGGTATTAATTTAAATAAATACGAGATACTTTTGCGTACAGTTTTAGCACGTTTTGTCCACCTGTTGCAGTGATCAGAGCCTTGGTTGCGGTTCGTATTCGGTACTGTAGTGAGCGCGCATCACCTGAAGGTCTCCCGCCAATTCAGTCGGCTTTTTCGAATGATTTGTAGGACGGTGTTAGCTTAATGTGCCGTTTCTAGCTAATATTCTTTCCGAAGTCGTATTAATTGAAGTGAATCCACATTTTATTACTTCAATTTCAAGTTTCTCAGTTTCAGATTTGACATTGATTAAAGTTTGCGTTTTATAATAACCTAAGTGTTATGTCTGAAAAGAATCAGATGTCATTCTTGTTATTAACGTCGTTACAGATGAACTAAGATGACAAATTCACACATCATGATAAGCCTACACTATATAGTTGCTGTTTTTATAAACTTTTTGCAGTATTAGTTGACGTAAATACAGCCGTTTTCAGACTAATCGAAATGAAAACCTCAAATCCTATGGGTTGAAATAAGTTTTTAATTTATTGTAAAGAAGCTTTATTTTCAAATTCAGTTTTACAGACTTCACGAATATTTTTATTAACAAATGTTTGCTTTCAGCCAGGGTATTACACGGCACAGCAACCTAGAAATTCACCATCTATAAACTTTTTCATTGTTTTCGTCAGGCCTTCCTTTGAATGTGTTACTTGTCACTTTGATCCAAGAACTTTCAATTCATCTTTCATTCAGCGCTTTTTCCTGTGAAGATTTTCGTTAAATAAATCAGGTAGCAATTAATTCATCCATTCACCTAGAATCAGCATTTGTGTGTGTAAAATGTTTTATTTTGCCTTGTAGCTATTCTCGTTGAGACTTGTAAGCTCCTTTAAAGTGCATATTAGGCATACTGCTGTACGTTGCAGTATTGCAGTGTGTTTATGAGTGGTCTGGCGAGTGTTTGTATTTCGTGGGGGAGGGTCAGCGCGGCCTAGGTTTGTAGTGATTACGGCATTGTGTTCTTGGGGTGAAGGCGGGTTTGCGAGCGTCTCCCGTAGTAAATTCTGCACTAATTCATTAATGTGGTGGAGATTAACGGGGTTCTCTATGTAAGCTAAATATCAGATGGGTAGCTTTGTTCTGTTAGTTTCACTGTACAATTTCAAGTAACAATCTAAAAGCTGGAATAGCCTGTTTAGCCTAGATTGTTTCTTTGTGATGAAAATGTTTAGGACAACTAGTTAACATTTAGTTAATCTTTATACGCTGCATTATTAATTGCATCTCTGTTTAATAGTGATAACTAGTAGCTCACGCGTGAAATGTGGTCGATTATATTTGATGAAACATTTTGAATTGCAAACAAACCGACGTCACAGCAGACGACATCATGTCTGTAGTGTAGCGTCTCTGTGCGTTATGTTGAATTCTTGGTTTTTTTTCTGCTCGTCACTTTTACGTACACTCTGTTCACCTGAACAAAATGTTCACAGTGCGTGAAAAGTGACGGGCAGAAAACCCGAGAGGTTGGGTTCTGTAATAGCAGGTGTAATACATGCGTAAACCTCTTAAGTTGCATAATTGTTGATCTATAATTGTGTCTGGCTTCTAAAAGCTGTAAGCTTTTGTAAAGAATCAGTTTATTTGGAGCGTTATGTTTAACATATTCATCGCCATATATTATTAGAGAGTTTAAATAAAGGGAGATTGGTGAGGCTTGTAGCATGCATAGAGAGAGAAAAGATGTACATAAAATAAAAATCTGAAAGGCTGAAGGGAAGTGGCCACTTGAGAGACCGAGGAAATGGGCGTGAGTTTGTGGAATGGATTCTACTGGCTCAAGATAGAGTCTTGTAGTGAGCTTTTATGATCCGGTTTATAACGCAACGAATTTCTTGACCATATGAGCGACTATCAGCTTCTCATATTTCTTCATGGCGTTACAGACACGCTGTGTTGTATTTGTCTTCTTGGAACGCGGCTCTTTAAATGTCCGAGGCCTTCGATTTCGTCTTCACTCACGAAACATCTGGGAGAGGGCAATTGGCCCTTCAGCTGCCTCAGTTCCACAGAGGCACTGTCGCATCCTATCGCAGCAGTAAAAGAAAGCTATAATAAAGTCGTGGACATGACATTGGTTTGTCTGCGTTACTAAAGATCGTTGTCCTTGCATGCATGGTTACATTCTCTAGTAATTTCAGAAATTCACATTGTGCGGCTCATTGCCAATACTATCTCCGCATTCTTTAGATGTTTCAAAGATAGCACGGCCATTTATTTGTTCGAGTTGTGGTATGTTGAAGCACGTGTGATTTATTCAGCTGCTGCGTCCGTATGACGGGAGAAAACTTTCAAATTCCGTGGCATTCTTCTTATTTTATCTATTCAAAATGCATAAGACGCTTCCCATGTGCTTAATTAAGTACCACGCCATGTATTCTTAAACTTAGCTTTTGACTTGCCCACTGAAGGAAGGAGTCCCCGGTACGTACAATGCGAGAGACTGGGTGACCCCAAGGTCGGAATAGGCGTTCGTGCTACTGGTGGCAATAGAACCTTGGTTGTTAGCCCGTAGCGTGGCCACTATTTTGGCTTCTTCAGTGTATGTAAACTTATATGAAATTAATTAATGGATTTCAAAAATGTAAAGCCATAACTGTGCTGTAGAAATTTTAATGTGCGTATTCATCAATTCTTGCTCAATAAGAAAATTGTCTGGAGTTTATCCGGTGGCTTTTCACACTTGTTGAAGTTCTGACTCTATTGGAACAAACGACACCAATGGGTTAACAAGTTGTATCTAATTGAACACTAAATGAATGTCTGTCGGTCGTATTAATTTATCTTGAGACAATTTGTTCTGTTACAAATTGACTGGAAAAGCGTTCTCACACTTGTCGATAGTGGTCTTCTGGGTTGTGATGTCGTGGTAGGTGGTTGCAAACATTTTGAAAGAGGGGGTTGTTTCCACCGTCTGGGTACCGTGATTGGTAACCACGTACAGAACTACAATACTTCTGCGCCGAATTGATGCACCTAATCGCCCAAGAGGATTTTTGTAACTTTTTTAAATCTGTGAAATTCAGGCCGAAAGAGTCCGAAATCTGACTTCTTTTGTTTTGTGTTCTTTTTTAACGAATTGGCTTTCAATTGCACTTGTGGAAAAGGCCACGTTGAATTTCACCTGGGAATGATTTCTTCCCACCTTCATCCGTTGTATTCCTTTATCCTGTTCGTAACTGTATCTCCTGTAGCAGCGCTAAAATGTGCTTTATGGTAGCAGCACTTGTAAAATGGAAGTCTGCCAGTTACCATCATTACAGTACTGAGATATTCCTTTTATGCGTGTAGGTGAAAGCGGTGAATTTCCTGCGTGTCCTATTTGCTCTGTGGTGTTACTGGATTTCTGGATATTATCCCAAAGGTCTTTCTTCGAAGGTCGCCTCCTCTATTTGCTGCTTCTGACATAGTGTATATAACATGCCACCGTGCAGAATATCAGCAGTTCGTCGTGAAATAGGGGCAGTCCTCTGTTTTGTAGGTGTGATGCTGGAGGGAAGGAGTGTGGAAACGTTACATCATGGTGTCCGTGGCGGTCGGACCGCTGGCGGGAGGGAGATATTACTCAGAATTTATCATCTTATAAGCCTCTCTTTCCGCTTGGAATAAGGAAAGTTGGCGATGTTTACAGATACTACTGCGCCTACTCATGCTGAAGCATGTTTGTTTTATCATCATGCCCCAAACCTATAGCATTAATATTTCCGTGCAAGATTATCTTGGGAAACATGTTGGAAAAAGATGGAGTGTGGGTAAGATTCAATAATGCTACTTCTGCAAAGCGGGGATGATCTACGTCGAATGTTGAAAATTATCCAGCGTTTCGGCAAACACTGAAGTTGCCAAGGTGAATTTATGATGGTTGGGCTTTCTCGGTAGACAAAACCTTAAAATGGTAGGCAGTGCTCCAGCATGCAACGCGGCCATGTACATTGAACTTCAACAGCGGAAACATAAAGACAGGATTCAACTGGCTTAGGGGAAAGTCAGTGGTAGACTGTTTTGTTACATAGAAATCTGGGAGTTATATCAGCTGAGAAACTGTCAGTTTCTCAGTGACCCTGCACCATGGAGTTATTGACTGCAATATCGACTCCTGGAAACGAACGTGTTGGTAACAGATGTTCTGAAAATTTGGCAATTTTCTTGCAACCGTTAAGAAATTATATACTACATAATATTGGTTGCAAGCGCTTTTTATAAACCTGAACTGTACCACGAAGCACTCGCTAAAATAATTGATCGTATTCGTATGAACATTGTTTCGGAAAATCCCCATACATTTGAGTAACAACCAATTGTTTCCTCTCGACACTTTTCAGCGGTCCCCCTTCGCTGTCGGAATGGTAATTTCATAGCAAGCGCTAAAAATGCCCATCACTACCTTTCAGAATGTTATGTAAAGCGCATAAAATTCCCTCCACTAACAATGAACACGTTATGTCAATTTGTGCCTAACACGTTCGAAACCCCAATCGGTGTTCGTATAATTGTCCAACAAACTCAGGATTATCCGATTGTTTTCGAAGTCTTGCTACGCCGTTAACTGGAATCGTACAAGCTAGTGTCTTTTAGTGCCTCTGCAGACTTCTGATGCCGTTGGGTACCATTGATAAACCGAATTGAATTGTGACGTAGAAGCACGAATCTGGCCGTTGTAAACTAAATAACAAATGTCACTGGTAGTTTTGGGGCTACTGATAATGAAGTGAATAACCGAAAGTTTATCCAACTCCGTCGTGTGGCTTGGCACCGTGTTTCTCTCATTAGCTCTTGCCTCCCCTGTCAGACGTCACTCTGAGTGCTTGAAGATGCAATGAAAGTATGACTCCATATCAGAAATTTAGAAAGGGACCAACACGGAAATGGGGTTTGTCAGGAGTCATGTTCATATGAACACTTCTCGTTGTTTTCGTGTGTAGAACACACCCGTACATTTGTGCCACATCTGTATTTAATTTATTATGGCAGGAGAACTCGAAGGTTCAACAACATAGTACCAAATTACGTCGCTGAACATGATTCTGAGCCAGTTCCATCTGTCTCTGCTTATGTAAGATCCCTTTTAATGTTATCTTACCGATCTTCTTAGTGGCCTGTTTTCTCTCCTATGAAATTTTTATATCCGTATATATTTTAGATTTTTGTGTTTTAATAATAGTCGGCGACCTAAATAATCACGAAACTCATCTTTTTAAACCTAAATTGCTTAATTCTTCTATTTTGTGCCCATTTACTTTTCTCAACGCTTTGTTTTCAATGTTTGTGATGCTTATTTTTCCGGCAAAGTAAAAAGATAGTTTTCACACTTTTACAAAATAAGGGACGTAATTGTTTACGTTGCCAGAATGGGATATTCCGTTGATTTCAATTTGTCCTTCTCCACCGTTACGTAACTTTGGGAAGTTTAAATCAGATTTATTATATTTCTATAGATTTTGTGTTGTATTTAACACAGTTAAGGAGTTTCAGAGTTGTAACAATGCTTAAAAGTTTCAACCGCTACATTTGTGTTTGTGCGTGAATTATTTGTAGTTACTGAAAGTTTAATGGCAAGAGAATTATATTTTAATACACGTCAGTGGTCTGTTTACTGTAACTACATAAGGTCCTTTTTTACTCTGTCTATATAAATTATATGTTTACTTGAAGACTTAATTCAGATCACACTGTCATGGACCTGTGTTAATGTTTTCTGAATTAGATAAATTGAACATTTATTAACTTGTTCGTTTAATAGAAACGGAATATCGCTGTAGAATGGTTAACATTGCTGCTTCGTGTTCAGGATGTCCCGATTTCAGGTCTTGGTTCGGTGTCCGTTTGTCCTGACAATGTTTTCCCCGTGGTATTCCCTTGTACTTCCAGGTACATGTCGGTATATTATCTTAAATTAGGCCACGACCGCTTCTTTTCATATAGTTACCATTTCGTTATTTGTTAAATAGGTTTTCTTTTACAAATATAGGCCTATGTGTATTTCGTATTTATTTGAGGGAAGATCAGACCATAAGCGTGCTTAGAAAAATAAGAGATCTGAAGTAAGTGATCAGTTTAGGATAGGGCTGTTACATGACGAGAAAGTTTGTGACTTACACTGGCCACCTAGTATTCTCAGAACAATTAAATATATATTAGGCTGTGATGGTCTGAATGCGTGACTAGGATAGGGAGACAAGTATTGCGTTCGGAATTTTTGTATTCAAACCTTTTAGAAAATTTTTACTTGGAAGTCCGAAATGGAGATACGGTGGTAACATTGAGGGGTGTTATAGGGAAATAGATTTTGAGGATGGGTGGTGGATGAAACTGGCTCAGGCAGAACCTTCTGGTCCTACTACCACACGAGAATAAATTGACTGACGAAGTTATATTACGCTCCTCCAGCATTTTTTGTAAAGCTTAACATAAAACAAGAACACTGTGCCAATCCCAAAGCTTTGAAATGCTAGAAAGTCTGTAAATTTCCGATTTCGGGACCGTTCGTGACACTAGAGGTTCTGAAACATTTGGTAACCAAGCTATAAAATTGTCATAAATATATCACGTTCATGCCGGCGGTTTTTCTGACTTGATCATTGCACCATACACTAGACGTCAGATCTTATACGACCTCATTCTGGTCTGTGAATGCTCTAGTGTCACAATTCAAGCGACGTCGTGGTTTGCGTGACTTATGTCGTATGGACGATGCAGTAACTATAAAGCACTTGGCCTATTAACATTAATAAGTGCTATTCGATTTTAAATCGCAAAAACGAAAGGAGAAACGGTTTCTCAGCCCAAATTTTGTATGTATTCTTTGTTGCCTCGAGCCTATCGTAGCTTCTTTCATTTCACTATGCTAACAATACTGTGTGACTTCTATTTAGGAAGAAGTACTATGTTATATTTTCTTGGGAATTGTTTTTAAACACTAGCAATTTACTTTTTTTTTATTAATAAATTATTAGGACTCATTATTTCAGATGTAGTAAAAATGCAAACAGAAACTTATTTGTAGTGGAAATTGCGTATGAATATTTGTGGTTGTTATTATTATTATATTTTTCGGCAGATATTAAATAATTATTAATTGAAATATATTAATTTAATGGATACGAAAGTAATGTTAGACCTACGCTTTCAAGATTTGTTGAGCGAGTGAAGTTCTTGTTCCTTACCTGGAATTTTTAAAAATAAACCGTACTGAAGTAATGAAACGCCATATTTGCTATGTTCTCGCAGAGCAAAGAACAAAGTATACTAGAAGTGTCTAACGATCTGCGTCCACCAAACATTTCTATTATTTAATGCCACTGGACCGCATGGTAATTAATTTGTGTCTTTAACGGTACCAAGTAGGGGAACTGATGGGCGTAAATCGCTTTATGTCAAGAACCGGATCGGAATCGGAGAAGCAGAGAAAACGGTAGAGACAGAAGGATTCTGTATTAATAACAAACAATTTATGCAGCTTAAACGTATCACTTGAACTCCTAATTTAGTAATTTACCGAAGCTATGTTAATTGCATCAATCTTGGTTTGAGGATATACATCATTAGTACACAGCCTATTATGAGTGCTTCCTGGTTTGTACCCTTAGGCTAAATTTTGACAGTACACACGGTCAGTGTTTGTATATCAGATGATTGACCGCAAACAAACAGAACACGGTTGACAGATAATCAAAGCTGTTCAGGACGCTCGGATACAATAACGTCTCTTATTGGTGCACAGCCTGTGGGCCGGTTGTCGCGTATGACCTATCGACTTATTTTTATGCTGCCCTCTTCAGTTGGTGTTTAAGAACTGAAACATGCCTTAGCTCCTCTTTGTCTAGTTGTGTGATCTGATTGCATTTTTGCCTGAATTCAATTTATTATAGTTTGCTAATATTTAAATGTAGGCCTACTGTGATATTTTTTACCTTTTAATATATTTTTAATGCAAACGGTAATGGCTGTTTATGTGTTTGTTGTGACGTTTCGGTAATCTCCACACTACTGTTTTTATCAACGACTTTGCTGTGATGAACTAATGGTCGCTAGGAGTAATGGGGTATTGGTCGGGAAGCCTGAGGGGAAGAGACCGCTGGGGAGACCTAGACGTAGATGGGAGGATAATGTCAGGCAGAATCTATGGGAGATAGGAGTTGAAGGAAACTGGATTTTGTTGGCCCAGGACAGGGTCCGGTGGAGGGCTTTGGTTAACTCTGTGATGAACCTTCGGGTTCGGTAAGCCATCTAGTTAGTTAGTTAGTTAGTTAGGAGTAATGGGATGTGAGGTGTGACGGGCAACCTATCTGTGAAGTAGAAGATTAAAATCATTTATAGTTTTACAAACATAATAAACACGATGTGTCAAGATTAGATTTTTGTTATAAGTTGGCAGGAATGGACCGGTCAGTAAAGTTAATAAAGACGTAACGAGTGGGGAAAGATGTTTCTCTTAACCATAACTGATTCTGTATGGGATCTGCTCGATAAATACCAATTAATGTTTAGCCGGGGATGGTCGGAAGATTCATCAACGCAGATGGTTAGGTAATGACTATGTTTGGTTCGTATTACCGGAACATTGTCAATCAAGGCTTGTGAAAACATGTTAATTTAATGGTCGACATGTGACAGCTGTGAGGTTACTTCTGCTTTCTTTTGAAGGTGACTCGAATTTTTAAGGCACTGTTACGGTCGGAATTAATGAAGAAATAATGTATGATTACTTTAGGAATGGTTAACTGTGACATCAGAAGTGTACGAGTACGCTGGACAGAAAGTCAGACAATAGTATGTCTGCTTATTAAAATTGTAATGTATGGTTTCTTTGCTGAATGCAGTTCCACTTTACAATACCCACGTGCGTACTAATTATACTAATCTTAACCGTTTAAACGTTATTGGTAATTTTACGTACCATCTGGTTTAACAGTCATTAATTCTGCATTTTGCGCATGGGGTTCGTATGTTTCCCAGAGTAAACAGTGGCTATTTCCTTGAACAGCATTATTCAATTACTGTTCGTAATCGTAGACGCGTTGTGTTCTCTCTGAGGTAAGAACTGAATTTTTAAATAATAATTTGTTGTTTAGGCGAGCTTCGGCTTCAAATGGTTAATATCTATCTGAACTTCACAGAAAGTAAGTTGAATTGTGAAGTGAACAAACGCACAATAACTTCTAGAAAGTTCAGATTAAAGGAGAATTTGAGAAAGAGATACGTTTCTAGCAGAGAAAGATTCAATTTTCTGGTATGAAAACTGTTAAGTGTTTCGTTGAGTCGTCTTTACGTTTGTTGAGTGGTACATCCGGATGATTTTATAAATTTTGACAATTAAGTTTCTAGGAACGGTCAGATTTGATGTCCAAATAGTAGATCCTATATGACCAAGGTAGGTCTGGGCTACTCTGGTTAGTCGCTTCATTTGCATTAATAATTTCGTTTATTGCATCTCTTTACTGATAATTTTCTGTGAAAATGTGACAGGCATGTAAAAAAATACTTCATATATCACACTCTTATTTTACCAACAAGCTAGGAGCTTGGGCGCCCTTCCCGTACGGGCATCCGGCCCATGTCCGCAGATAATCATGAAACTGAATCACCGAGTTTGCATTCTCTTACGTGGTCATTAAAAATGGACACGTGGAGGAATTCAGGTGGCTTTTTGAATAGTTTTCAGTTGAAAACAACTGAAAAAGTATTTTAACCGTCTGCTGCGGCCTCGACCCGAGACCAGGCAAGCAGCAAGAACAGTGCAGGCGCGTTTCGGTTCAGCCTTGCGCCCGCGAAGCCCCCCCCCCACACACCCCTCTGTGGCCGTACGAGTTTCCCCTCCTCGTCCCTAGATCGTTCCTACCCAGCAGGCCGGTCGCTACCGCTGATATAGCGACGAATACTGCGTCGTATAATGTTGGATAGTTGGCATTCTGTGTTGGTCGTTACTGTGCCTCTGGTGTGATTTGCAGTGATATCTGTGTTATTGTTCAGCAGTCAGCGCTATGTGTTCAATGTGATTTCTTCGCCGTGGTTGTTTTGGTGCCTGTTCTGACGTACTGCAGTAGTCCTTTGTTTTGGAAGGGGCCTGTCCCCCGCTACTGGATTAAGCAGCAGCTGCCGTGAGGTGGTGGGAAGTGTTGGATTTCCCTGTTCTGTGATTGGAGTCTTCAGTTTTTGTTTGTGGCAGTGCGTTGCATCTCGCACATTAAAGTTGGTGACATTTCATACTTTTCGTGTCTTTTTTTTCCATCATGTCACTACGTTAGTCGTTTATGAATTATATTAACAGTCTGTTCGAAAGCGTTGTTTTACGTTGTTTCTTGTTTAAATATAGAAGTTTCAGTGAACTGTCAGTAAGTCGTTGCAAATTTTTATTTTATTAGTAGGTATATTCTGACTTGCACATAATTTGAACTTGACAGTCAACCGAGGGCGTACGTGAGCGCGCTTATCGGATAGTCTCTCTCGCTCTCGTACACAGGAGAAAATAATCTAGATTTAAACCCGTTGATTTTATCAGCTGCTGTAATAAGTGTTATCATTTGTGTAGTGACACTTTTTTCAGTTTCATGTGATGAAGTGAAACTAACAAGAGTGTAATATCAAAAACAAGTGCATCAACTTCATTAACAATTTTAAGTCTGTTCATCGAGCACTGGAAAACTTTGTGCACTGAAGCATATTCCATTGGTCACCATTTTTCCAATTTACAGGTAAGTCAGACCGAAG
The DNA here is from genome assembly GCF_977971745.1 of Zootermopsis nevadensis. NCBI lineage: Eukaryota > Metazoa > Arthropoda > Insecta > Blattodea > Termopsidae > Zootermopsis > Zootermopsis nevadensis. Next base: position 6,653,141 of record NW_028259143.1, read on the forward strand.
TATGACATCTTGTTTGGAAGTTCGATGTTTGATATCTTTGCAGCAAGGTGATCAGTGTCGCTGGTTAATTTTGAGTTATTGTCAGAGCATGTCAGGGACATGTGGACACTACGTGGTCACAGTATTGTGCCTAAACGTAAGTGCCCCCTGTTCTAATAAATGTCGTTTCATATAAGGTTTGAATGTATAAGCCTACAACATATTACATTATGAAATATCTATTATCAGAAGCACCATTTAACAGATATTAGATTGACCAATAAAAGGGGGGTGAGATGGACGGGACATGTGACACGTTTGTTGAGCTGAAAACGAACTCGTCGAACTGTCTGTCTTGAGAAGCTAATAATACGTCCAGCTAGTCAAATTACCCGCCTTGTATGAATCTCGAACATGTCATTACCGTGTTCACAACACCTAAAGTCTTGTGTTAGCATTTCATAATGTGTTGGTTTTTTTTGTAGGTCCCCAAGCCAACGCCAAAGGGCCTCCCTTTGTCGACTTTATTCAGTTTATTTGCAGCAACCCTCCATATCTGGAGACCTTCGTGTCCATTCGCAACCAGAGGACACGTCATGCCATTGTGTCAGGGGCCCAGTTATGATGGGAAATTCGTACATTTTAGTTCGGAAACCTGAAAGTGATCATTTGGGAGACTGTGTAGATAGGAGTAGTTTAAATTGATATGCTTAGAATATGGTTTGTGGGCTGTTGTGAACATGATAATCAATCTTTGGGTTCAAATGAAGGCTCCCCTGAGCGAAGCCTCTGGAGAAGGATTCACTTCCATGGGGTTAAGTTGTTGCTGAATGTATTTAGAAGCAAATAGTATTGTGGACCGTAGGAAGTGGCTAGATTCTGCTTTTGTATTTCCTCTGGAGAAGACTGAAGTCATTTTGTTATGTCTCGTTTGGTTGCATTTGTTATCTTTGGGGCGGGCTTTTATAAATGTGGTTTACAGGCTTCCTACCCAGAGGAAAGACAAATCCGAATCACGGAGTTGCTGAAGGAAAGTAGAGTAGCTATATTTATAGCTGCTGTTACAATACGTAAACAGCTTACGTAATTACCGTTGATATTTAACACCCTCAGCCTTGCTTGTCGGAGTGGTGCAATGATGTGTTCTCATGGTTTCAAAAGCCATTTTTTCTGTCTTTCCATCCTCTTCCACGGAGGCTAATAAGTGCAGGAGAGGATTTAAATTTGAAGGGTGGTTGCATTTGATGATTTCGGAGAGTATTTTGTAAAAGAAGCCAACAACAATTAATTATTACATATATTTACGTATCAGATGCAGGAATCACATGGATTTTAGTACGTTCGTCATAGATACGTGTCGAAACGAATTTGTATTTATATAATTTCGGTGTGTGTGTCGGGGGGGGGGGGGGTAAATAACTTCGAACCTCATCTGATATTAAAATTAATAGTGGAACATTTTCAGACGTTATCGTTAATTGCTGGGAATAACAATCCAACCCAATAAGGGTTTTAAGTTCACAAAATTGTCGAGTCAAAGGCAAATTTCTGGAAGAGGTCCGGTGTTTTGATAATATGCCGGATGGTCGGTTCTATCGGTGATAACAGGTGTAGAGAGCATCTGGTCGGTGATGGCTGTAATTGGAAAACTGACAAACAAACGAGAAACCCGTACAAGAAAATCTCTTTGACATCTACACAGTTCACACGAAACTCCCCCTGTATCGAACCCATCTTATCCTGTGTAGGGGTTTACGTACAGGGAAAGATGGCGTTTTTCATGGTACAATGGTCTCCCCTCACAATGAGGTTTTGATCTGCCATTTCGTCAGTTGTCTCTCACGTTGGACTTATGCAGTTTGTTGAGCACATACACTCCTTCATTCAGAGATGAAGCTTTATTGAACTGGTCTGATTCGTATTCACAGATTATGTCATTCCGTTCTGATACGAATTAGAATATTAATGGGACACATACTTCCACCGAATTCTCTTTAAGTTAACTATAACTGGGCTATACATGACGCGTGTAAATTCTTTGTGATTCGCAATCGGAAAGCATGTTTCTCTGAAGCTAGTCTTCTAATTTTTCGTGATTGGTAAAGCTTGAATTTGTCCCTGGTACTTAATTACGCACCGCGCCGTGAAAACATGTGGGAGCGGAGAAATAACTCCACTCATTCTTAATCTCAACACTGGATGGAGGTGGTGAGTTTTCGCCCAAGCCTGTTACCCTAATGGGTAGGATGTCTGAACGCAGTGGCTAGGAGGAAAATCTCTGTCCGTGTCGGAAATCGAATACCGGTCGTCTAGCCCCAGGCTCAAGTGTTTAAAAGTTAAGCTTCTATTTCTTCGTAGAAGCTCCCAATATGAACGAAAATAAAATTTTGAAATGCAGGGACTTACTTAGGTTTACTTAGTTCGCATTGAGAGTTGTAATGATACTGCCACTGTAGTGTAAATAACCTCCTTCGTCACAGGTTATGACTAACTAACAGCATAGAACAGGTTGCTTGAGAAGCTGATAGTCTCTCAGCTGATCTTGGAATACCTCTCGTTTTGTGGAACCCGTAACATTATTTTCACACTGAACCTGTCGTGATAGATGACGTATATCGAGTCGACGCATTCTTGTAAAATTTCATTGAGGCTGATTGTTATCCTCACAGCAGTGCCTCGGTCTCGCAAGTCGGTCTATTACGTCCAGCACCGTTCTGTTTTGAGTTCTTCACGCTGTGGCGTGAGCGAAGAACGTCTAATAGGCCCGTCCATGTCTCTGTGTTCTCCCTGTCCCATTTCTCCTAAGAACTAGACAACCAGCATAACCCGGTGTGTTTCAACAGTGGAAACATTTCATTATTGGACCAAATTGTTGCCTACCGTGAACCAACGCATTGTTAGAGAGTGGGGACCGATGTCATTTTTGACTCTGAGAAATCGAAACTATTACCTTAAATTCCGTCAACTGACAAGTTCACAGTTCCTTTAAGCCGTGGTTATTAACGAAGGAACTTGCTGATGTTACCGCCCCTGTTGTGGCGTCAACCAAGCCGGAGGATCACCCCTTGTCGGCTGTAAACACCGCTCATTCATCATGTTGTGAGTTACCGCCCGCAATTGAAACGACGTCTGAACCTTGTCCCGTGCCAGTTCGTAACTTCTTCTCTGACCCAGAGCAGTAAATGCTAGGGGCACGATGTTATGGCAGAGTTATCTCTGCGTTTTGCTGTTACCAGTGGTACAGAGGAGGCAGTTGGTGAATATTCCCTCCTGTGTAAAATCTGTCGATTGTGGCCTTCTGGGCTGTGACGTACTGATGGTCTTGTAAGCGGTTACCAGTGTTCCTTAGGAACGTACCGCCTCAGTATGTACGGTTGAATATACGTTCCTTCGTAACCACCTAGCCACACACGACGTTGCAGTTTAGAAGAACTCAGTCGAGATTTTTACTGCAGTGGAAACAGCAAACTTCGATCCTTGTACTCATTTATTTAATGTGTATAATTATGAAATCACATTATACGTTCGCATTTTGTATGATAACGTGCCTGAGTAGCGCAAAAATTTGAACTGGTAATCAAATAATCTGCCAGTCTTATCAGATAAGTACATCTTCTCTACGCCCACATAAACCGTCAGCACGCCAAGAACTGCGATTTTCCTCAAGGTCACTGATCTCTTTGATCGAAATATAGTTATTATGTCGACCCATATATTTTTTCCATTAATGTTTATCTCTCTGAATGTTTCTGTGAATATTTAAATGCTGGACGAAACGGCAAGGTTAAAAGGAATGTTATTTTGCGTGTTGTCTGTAAAAATGGTAGGAAGAAGGTCGATTTCTACTTATAAACTTTTTTTATCTGACAATAATGATGGAGATTTGTGTTTTTTTGTTTATAAGCGTCATTTTTATGCTAAAATAAACAAGAAAAAACATAAATGTTTACACTAGGGCTAGAGACGTGTTCTGTTTCTTCTGAATAACGCAGAACCTCTCTGTAGCAGCTGCATGAAAATGTTTCTTGCTTATTGGGGTGTTGAGTGTGTTGTGAAATCATTTATGTAGCTGCTAATTACAGAAATGGAGTATTTCTAAGTAGTTGTTTTTGGATAGAAGCCTTACAGAGGCGAAATGCCAGAATTCTCCTAAACAAGTTCTAGTTTCTTCTAACGAAACTTGAAAGGTATAATTTTAAATATAAATTTCTTCGTCAAATCTTTCCCAGTATTCCGTCTCTTCTTCCTAGGCGACCACGAGAAGTTGATATTCAGTCAGATATTCAAGAAATTCCCTACCGCTGGACGTTATCCTGAACCAAATGAATTCAGTCAACACCGTCATATAGTTTTTTCTATGTTTTGATGTGAGCTAATTAATTTTCATTGCACTTTTTATAGTTTTTAATGATCTGTAGTATGTTCCCCTCTCCCCTACCCCATCCTTCCCAACAGCCCCCCCCCCACACACATTGGATGAGAGGGAGGTGCGACACAGTCGGTGGTGAAGAGAAAATTTCGTGCCTCTTCCGAGAATCGAACCATCGCTGTCCAACATGTAACCAGTGGATTTGTTGAAGACTATCCAGGCCTTTAGTTATTTCTTTTGTTATATCCACATGATTCAAACACTTCTCACGCAATAAAGCAAGGCGTAAAATGAAAAGTTATCTGTAGTCGTACATTTCCTGAGTTATTCTGCTCATAATTTCGTCGTTAACATAATTATAAATTTCACGCAGGAAGCTATTTGAGCTAGACTAATCATAAAACTGAATGAAGAAGCGAAGAGGTATTTGAGTATCTTGGCCCTTTCTCTATATTAAAAACTATGGCCTACGCTTTCGCGCTGATGTATCTCTTCACTTGTGTTTGGAAAGTAAATTCTTGAACTCCCGGACAGACACAGGATGTTTGTTCCAAACTGAGCGTAATATTTTTTTTCTTTGCTTTGCTTTCAGTCTTTGTAGTCAGCACTAAACTGTGTACTGCATCGGCATTTCCTCTTGGACGAAGAGGGGTTTTGTTTTTCTAGATGCCCTGTAACGCAATATTCCATTCTGGACTGGTGAAGAGGTATTCCAGTGTGAATCCAGTTAGGGATTAAGTCTTCCTTGAGAAGCTGCTCTTTTAGCTGGTTAAAAAGATAGGTTGCCTTTCATGGCATCCGAATGTCCAGTACAGTGTTCACAACAGCAGAACACTGGACCAGAAGAATCTAGTCCAGGGTCTCACATCGTAGTTCTTAAAAGTACATTTTCATATTATTCTTAGATCTCCCAAAAACTCCTCTTTCTTCTATTAATTATTTCGGCCAAACTATTTTATGCAATTCTCAATCTCCCCGATAGTTGGTACACGTGTTTCCGCATCGTCCTTGATGTTTGTAAAGAGAAATTATGAAGCATCGCATTATGCAGTTGTCTGTTTCTGCTATGAATCCAAACTTTTTGAAATTGTGATGATCCTGTTTCAAATTTGGAATGGATTTTCACTTTCCGTTACCGAAAAGCGTGAAAATTTCTAATAATGCCGTTTTCCGAGATTGACGAACAAAATAATCTCAACCTACAAATGGTAAATATTTTTACAGTCATATAAATGTAAGTTAAATATGCTAAATTCCAAGTAAGACAATTCTTTCACTAGGTTATATTGCAAAGTTTCTTTTGTTTTATGCTGTTTACATTTATTTTAAAGGAACGGGCTACAGTTGATTAGGAAAAATTTGTCATGGTCACTGCGTAAAACTCTTGACCTATTCGTGTTTCAAGGATCAGGTATTTATTCATTCTGTCGTACTTACCAGAAAGTTTCTTTCTTTAGATTTATGCAAAGAGACTTCGAGATTCGTTTTTGCGACGTTCTTATTATAAATACTCTATCATTTATTTTAGAGTAACTTTTACTTATGTTCTTTGTCACAATCTGCTCTGTTATGCAAGTTTTAATCCTTCATCCACAGCTTAAAAATGCGAGTTTTGTGTCTCGTGGTGCAACGCAGGTGTGTTAAAGTTTAGAAGCAGTTCTGGTAAATATTAACACATCTTTTCATTTTTCTTCTCGGCTCACGCGGTTTCTTGAAAGTAATAACGGAAGTTTCCATGTTACTTTGACATTTGCTCTCCGCGTGGGACGATTTTCCGGACTCATTGTCTGAAGTCCCTGGCACAGCTTAGTGCGTAGGTGTTAGAACCTGCGAGCTACGAAACGTTTTGTTTAGGAAGTTTTAGATTGCTAAGGACTTCATTCAGTCTAGATATTGGAAGCGTCGTTAAATAAACGATAAAAAACAAGTTACCAGGTTCTTTTTAGAATGCAGAGATGGTTTTAAGTGAGAAGGATATCGCAGGGGATTAGTTCCATGTCTTTAGTGCTAGTATTGTGAATGATTTTAAATTGATAAAACTAGTGATTATTTTAGCGCTAGCTTCTTGTTTAAGCTGACCTACTTACTAGCATTGTTCATGATTGCAGGGAGAGAAGTCTGCCGCTGGATCGTATTTGTTTCATGCATAGTTTCAAAGCGTTTTGTGTGCCGATGAATGTCGTCTGTGTTTCAATCCTCCTTTGTGAATAGTTGCACTGATGTGACACTTCGATCATAAAGTAGGGTGTTAGTGTGCTGCTTGAATTGAAGTGGGTCAAGGTAGAGTCCATTGACGGGCTGTTGCAAAGACGGAAATGAACGTTCGGTTTCTATAAAAGGTGCGGAATTTAATTGACCAGATGAGCGGCTGTTAGCTTCTCTACTTCATGGAGCTAGATTTACGAGTAATTTTTGTTGGTGACAGAAACGTTGACCTCTTTGTCGCTTTAGCAGGGAGAAATAATTTTCTACGTTTGGTACCGGGCCTTCAGGGAAGGCGTTGCAGTTAACCGTTGAAGTTAGCCCTCAGTTTTGAACTTTGGAGATTTTTTTTTTGTAGTCAAAATGTGAATTATGATTAACTGGGTTGTGATTCCGTGTAACGCAGTCTTGTAGGCGTTACCAGCTCCAGAAAACCATCCTTCTCAAAATCCCCATATTACGTACCTTCCTGGGCCATAGACATCCACTGCAACAGTCGCTTCTGTTATCTTTCCAAGGCACGTGCACCTCCAGGCTCGTTCCGTAAACTGTGCGCAGAGATGGTGACTTAGTCTCGAGAGAACGCGGCCATTTATACAGATATGATTAACCTTCTGAAGCCGAAGCTTGTAAAAATAATACTTAAAAATCCAGTTCTTACCTCAAAGAAAATAAATAATTATCCATTACAAAAATCGAATAGTTATTGCTGTTTAAAGGGATCATCGCTGTTTACTCTGAGAATCATAAGAAATGCATAACTAAGTTTTCTACGCTCTGTAGCCGAAATGTAGTTAGTGTTAAAAACGGTGGTTTATAAAGTTACCACGGGGTTTTAAAGGGTAAATGGATGAACAAGGTGATCATTTACCTGGGCAGGCTTTCAAATGCCGACTATGATGCACTTAAGGCTGTGAGCAAGCTCAGACCAGGGCAGTTTCCACTGTAAAGACGCCCTGAGCGCAGTTCCTTCCCTCATTTCACCCGCCCACACGTCTTGGAGCTGTGCTCGATCTATCATGCACTCTGAACGGGGTTGTAGTGTAATCCTAGCTTGCGTACCGAGCCATGTAGGTGTTAGCTGTAACGAGGCAGCAGATACCGCGGCCAGGACGCCTTTGTCCAAGGCGCCCTGGCACCTGGTTGGTGTCCGCCTTCCGTCGGTCTATTTTCGCTAGGTAGCAAAGAAACTGGGACCATACCCAGGGCAACAAGCTGCAAGACGTGATAGTGGTTCTCCCATCGACACGACACAGCGAATTTGGTTGGGGATTACGTTTTTAAGTAACTAGCAGAAGCCCCCATTCATCCCCTGGGGTTTCTTAAAATAAACTCTTCTGAAATAATGATATTGATTATTTATTACGGTAGTCTTATGAATTTATTGCCGGTGACTGAAACGAAGAAATGTACCGAAAGTGCCCGTTCTTTATCTTGAATTTTCTTGAGAAAGGATTTAAATGGTAAAGAATGTGACATATCTGACTAACGTAACTAAGTAATGCTGTGGAGAATATTTCACCTTATAAGGTGCTTGTACCCTGAGCTAGTCAAGAAATGACCCGGCTCTCATGGAGTCCTAAGGTTCATTATTGAGTTCACAAAAGTTAACCGTTTCCTATCGTGAGCCAGATGAATGCAATCCACATCTCCCCAGCATACTCCCTAAATATTTATTTTAATATTATCCTTCTGTCTACGCAGTAGGTTTTCCGAGTGGTGGGGTCACATATTCCCTCTGTCTACCGCTATCTCAGAGTCGTCATAATGCATTAATAGAATTCGACAAAGAACGAATTGATTTGCTTTCTTTTTAGGCAGCGTGAGGACAGAGTTGAGACAGCCTGTAACTGCGTTGTGCTCTGATCATGATCGTATAACTGAACTAACCCTAACCGGTACTGTAGAGCAGTTTTCTGCAACCGATGTGCCGCTACAAGGTTTCAGGTGTGCAGCGAATTTTTGCTAAGAGATTATTTACGTATTCCCAGCATAAAAGTTAGAAAACGGTAATATTTTATCTTTCGCAATTAGGATTCGTAAAAAAGACACACACACACACACACGGGTTCATTATCGGCAGTTTTATCCAACGCGTGTAATGTTTTGTTTTCATGTGGCCTCTTCCTTACAGGGCAAGAATTTATATGTAGATACATATTTATGGTCATGTGTACCCCCTTTTCGTTAGGCGACCTTTTGTGGTGTGCGGTTAATTGTCTTTGACAAATCAAGATGTGCTACGAGTAAAAAAAAAAAGATTGCGGAACCCTGTTATAGGGAGATGAATTAGGATACGCAGCGTGGATACAACAGAGCAGCGAAAATTCCAGTTGTACTGTGATTTGATTTTCCGACACTGTTCTGCGTGATCTGTAGCAGAGTAATTATTGACTTGAGTTCGTTCAAATGTTTGAAGCACCGAATGAAAGGGTTTTATATCTGCATTTGGTCGAATGATTGGGGAAATGAACACAAAAAACAGTAACAATTTCCCTGGTTTACTATCGCAGAGCTTATTTCATGTTCGGGATATTTGGGGTTTGAAATTTCCTTTCCACGCTTTATATTCATTCTAAAATAAATATGTGTAATAGAGTCAAGATATAATTTTGCGCTGTTTATCTGGTGGAGAATTGACAGAATTGTCGTTTCGAACCGTTAAGCTTCTGAAGGAAATAAATCAGTTCAAAATTTGCCCATGAATGTGCTTTTATGGAACTGAATCGGCAGAAATCTAGCCACTGCTATAGAAAAAGAAGAAGACATTGCTGAAAGTACATCACACACATTTATTGAAGTCGGATGGAAGGAAATTTTGTCTCATATTTGGGTACTTGGTGTGCATCTGGAAGCTTGCTACAAATCGAACATCAGTGGTCATCCTGCTAAGTTATGAGGACTGAATGTATGCGTGTTAATTTTCTGCACAAATTGCAGTAATTTGAGGTGATAAAGTGCATCTGAGGTAAACGACCGCATCTCACGCAAGTTGTGCGAGTGATAGAGGTGAAGTTTAATAGTCGAGGGCGAAATCTGACTTCTATGGAGAATATCGGCTTACCCCACTGAAGTCACAAAGACTTTGTAATATCAGAAAACTAGGCTATGAACTTGACTAAAAATTTCTTTAGTCTCTTGTGGACTGTTTTAAGCAACTGTTTCATAAGGAAGCGTAAATATCAGTAAAGGCTGATATTAAACAATTAAACCGTTGCAGATACGAGTAACATCTCAGAATAAAAAGCCGTTATTATTTTTGTAACAGCTGGTACTTACCACTTCCTTACCATATGCTCCAGAAACTTGTGGCTATCCACCGAGTGAAGACGTCTTTGGAGTATCTGTGATGAAAAGTCTTAAAAAGGAGTTAAAGCATTGTCGTAACTTCAGCGACTTACTGCATCTGACGTCTAATAGCAGGGAATTGACAGTAGGCCTAATTGAGCCTGGCTTCGGTGGAAGCGAGATGTATGCACCTGCTGGTTATACTTTTACCTTGCCTCGAAATATGCAAAAGCAACTTAAAATATATCAGAAATGTCGACAGTTTATGTAACGTATTTCCGGAAGGAATCATTCATTTTCAGCCTCGTTTTATGTCCATTTCTGTGTGTTTAATGTCACTGCAACAGTGCATTTAGGAACGAAGAGCTTACCGCGTTGTTGTCGCGAGATCTGAGTCTTGGTCGTGCTGTTTTCATGGTTGGAATTGCTGGGTGACAGGATTTGAAGTCTGCCAGGAACTCTACCTTCCACTCACGTTCCATTGGAGAGGCTTTGCTACTGTCCGATGTGTACTTCATCCACTCAATCGGCGTTCGTTGTTTGCTTTTGACCTTTCGTCGGAACAATCGGTGCGCGTCTTTCAAAATTTAATTTTTACCCATGATTAAATACAGAATCGGGAGGAGTCAAATAACGAAAAAAAAGAAAGTCACATAATGACTCTAAATCACATCTTATTATATCTGAGCAGTTCTGTTTAAATACGCTAGCATGTATGTTGGATGATTCACGACTTTTGTCGTAACCGCAAGCACTAATTCGTGAGGGCATTCTCAGTCAGAAGGTCTCATTCTCAACAGTTACGCGTTTATGAATGTTAGAAGGTAATAATAAGCGATAAAACACTTGTATATACTTTATATTACTGAATTTTTAATTGATATTGTCAGGAATCGTACCCAGCGTCAGAACACATCCTGTAAATTTAATAATTAAAAGCAGTTGTGTTATGAATTGTAGTAATTCAATCGAGTACTGTTGGGTCATATGTTATTTCTCTACGTAGGCCTCTTGTCCTGCGACTGGTTCATAATTCCCCAGTTCTCATGATTCCATCAGAATAAAATGTTTTCCCTTGGGCATGAAAGAGCCTTGAGTCGTTTCTCTCCGTGATCGATGCTCATTTCCTATTCAGTTGTATCACTACTGAGTCTTCGGTTGTCCCACATACGCTGATCGATCAGCACTGTAACGTCTTACAGTCTACATGATACAATCGATGGCTTATTGTCCGTCCTTTGAATCGTTATACAAAACTGCAAACTTTCGTCAGGCTCATTGCAGTTGGTCGCCTTACCAAACTGTCATTCTTCCGTAGATGCCATTACTTTTAACACTCTGTTGCCACAAAAATCTGATATTTGGGGGATTCTATCAGCGGAACAGTTATTATGCCAGTTACAAAAGACAGTGGAAACAAATAGGCGCAGGATGGGCAAGGTTCATGAGACCTTATGAAGTAACATGAAATCGATGTCTAAGCAAGGGCGAAAGATTTCTCTCTTGGCTTCCGCGTTCAGACCGGCTGTGGGGCTCAACCAGTCGTCTATTCAATGCGTGTAGTGGGTATTGAGGTCTTTCCCTGGGGGCAAAGCAGTCAGAACATGAAGCTCACTGTTCACTTCCATCCAGTGCCGAGGTCAAGAAAGAGTAGAGCTATTCCTCCACTATTCCATACGTCTTCAAGTATGCAAGGGACAAAGGCACCTGTTTAGGCATATTCACTGTGTAAAATACACGGAATTTGAACGTCGCTCATCAGTTCATGAACACGGAACTCACACTTCAGTAGCTAGCATGAAGGGAGGAATACGGAACTAGGGTCCATGTATGTACTGTGTTGTGTGGCATGTGAAAAACTCTGCATGATAAATCTCTCGTAAGAGGACAGATACTTGGCCAGTCGATCGCGAATCTGCAGTGTATGCATTGATGAAGAATGGGAATTCGTCTTCCTTTATTTGTGCAATAGAATAGAAGATATTGGACTCTGATATGCAGTTCTGTGTTATGGTGGTTGAAAGGAGAGGCAAGTTATGAGATCCACAACGAAATTTTGGTTGCTGGAAACGTTTCATAAACAGAAAACAACTAATGTAATATTCGTTTAAATTTAGCGGGCAGTTTAATGGTTTCTTATATGAACTTTGTTGTTACTGTTTTTGTTGTGTATGTGGTACACATGCATTGAACCAGCTGTAATCTTAGTATGAAACAGTATCTTGCCTCATTGCAGCATTCTGGTTTGCGTTATTTCCCAGCAGTATAGAAAGGCTCCAGAATAGACTGTTACCACCACAAACTCAGTCTTTCACTTTCCATTTTCCAACACTGCATAAACGTTATGTTACCGAGCTTTTGAAATCATATACGTGAACCGTATTATTGAGTTTGAAACATGTTATCATCCAGTTTATTTTTAAAAATACTGAAGACCTGGGTGTAGAACAATAATTTTGGCACTTGTGAATAGATGTTGCAGTTGCTCAGAGTTCTTCGGTTCGAGTCCGAAAGTCGGCTTTCCCCACACAGACGTATAATTATATGTTATTGTTAATTTTGTAACGTGTGCAAACTAATAAAGACGAAGCGGTGACATATGCAAGGGATACTGACTTAAAGTAGTTGTTCGCATCAACGTCAGTAACTTGTTGGATTAGTTTTTGTCAGAGTCATGAGTTACATGTTGCGTTTTCAGCCGGGTGAAATGCAAAGTTGATTTAAGGTTTTTCTGTAATGGATCATACGCACAGTGGCAAAGAAATATCATCTCGTCCGTCATACAGAATCGTTTAAGTTAGGTCATCCAGACAATTAAATGTTGCCTGTGAGGGGTAACGCTGACTAATCAGAATAGCTCGTTTGACTTCAGGCAAAGTGGGAAGGGTCTCGGAAATTTCTCGATATTCAGATATATCTAATTCCCAACGGCCACTCTGTCTGCCAGATATCCAAACATTCCGGGCGTAAGTAAGTCAGTCGGTCATATCATCTTCAAATCTTAGGAACAAACTTATTTGTCTTATAGATAAACGTATTCATTAAAGTTATCTGACCGCTTCCTTCCACATCCTTTGTAATTCATTATTCATTATAATTTTTTCATTCGACTCTGTATAGTTTGAGCTAAATAAACTGTAAACAAATAAACAAGAATCTGAGTCAGGCCTTGAAACAAATTATCACAATCGGTTAAAACGGATGGAAACATATGGTAATAAATGCGTAATTTTATAACATGCATATTTAATTTAATGTGTGAATGAAGTTAGTTTAAATCGTTCACAATTATTAATATTTGTTGGTTTTGTCTTTGTAAAATTAATTCGCGTTCCTCATTATAGAGGCCGGCGACCCAAGGATCACGAGCTATTTACCATTCGCGTACTGGACCATTAAGTAGCAGGAATAGCTGTTCACTGTAATTCAATATGAGATACAACGGTAGCAAACTCTATGAAAGATTAAACTTGGAAATATTGCCATCCTTGGTATTTCCGAGAAATCACGAGACCTTCAAAGTGTTTTCCTAATCTTACTGGAGTAAAATTGTTATAACTTTCAGAAAATGATAACTCGGAACGTATAACGTTCACATTGTATTCGCCGTGTTGCTACTGTAACCATTTTACGGTTGTAAATCGAAGACACACTTCGTGTCGTAATTACTTGAATACGGCTATTGTTTGGGCTGTTCAAGTAGTGTAGACCTGGTACCCAGCTAGCTGAAGGAATTACAAAATTTACATCACACTCAAGTTTTCTAGATTGTTTCGTTTTATTTATGAGACGCACATAGAGTCCTCTTTTGAAGCTGGTTGTTGATCAGTTGGTTAAGACCTGTCACCTCATTTGAATGGTATCGTTGTTTGTCTTGTACTTCGTTATTTGGATAATGTGCGCACAGACTACACAAATCATTTCATCCTTCTGTGTGACATCGCAGAATTTGGTGCTACAAATTTACGCCCGCGGTAATTGGCAGTTACGGAATGTGTAATTCGGTAGCCGCGTAAAATGTTCTGTAACTTGCGGTCCACCAGTTGGACAAACTGTGTTTGAGAATTACGGCCGCCATAAATGCAGTTCTCGTAGTTAGTTTGTATAAGACAGGGTTATATGGTTGTTTATATTTAATATACAGTTTGAGGACCCATCGTTCTATTCATATAACAAACATTGACTGACTGCAGCATTAAATGGGCCCTTGCCTGCGCTTTTTAAACCCAGAATGCTTTCCCGTTTCGTTTCTAATACATTAAGATTAAAATGTACAAATTTCTAGTGGCCTACGGATACCTAGGATGTAGTGAGCCCCTTACTAGGCTAACGGCTGTGCCGCCATACTTATCGAACACCGATTGACTGTACCTTGTAGCATGTCATTTCTTTTCTTTTTATATTCCTTGGCAGTTTAGACGACTTTCCTCTGTCTTTGTTTTTAGTTTAGCAGTAACACTTCGTTCTTCTGGAGGGGGGGGGGTATTTCTTTTTTGTGAACCATAGACCTGTCAGTGCTAACACCTGTAAATACCTGCTACTAGTGCCAGAAACCATTATCTGGTTTGTGTATCCGCAAATTCGGCTTAAATTCGTATAGACTATCTTTCTCATAGTGTCAATTTTTATTTTGTTTCTTTCATTGGATTTGGAAGCGAAACGCTGAAGTTCTAGCTGATTCCAGTATCATATTTGTAAGCGAGAAACATTTTTAAACAAAATTAATATAATGGATTTGAAGTTCTGACCGTGGTGAAGATGTCGATGTTGGTCTTCTGAGTTGTGCCACCGTGTGGATTTGTGGTTAGATACCGACGTTTCGGAGAAATATAGTCTCCCTCTCTTTTGGGCTCAAGACTACAACTGCGTTAAAACCCAGAAGATTAACATCAACGAAATAATAGTGTATTTAATAAATGGTATTGGGTTCTTTATTTTTCGGATTGAACAAATATGGCGTCTAACTAATACCCAATTGCGTGATCTTTGTACCGTTGATTCAAAGTGTGTTAACAGGTGCAGACATATTGCTTGCTACGTAGGTAACAGTTTTGCTTTCATGAAATATATACGACAAAAGTAAGCTGTCAGAGATGCCTGCTCATTTCGTGAAGATGTAGACTGGATTTATTGCACTGAAGAGAAAATCTGGCCTTTGAGCAGTCACATGATTAGTTTTAATCGTGTTGGCAGAACATTCAGTGTAGTGGAACGCTGTGTTCAAATCGTATATGATATGCTGTCATGGTAATGGGAAACAGGGATTATGTAAGCTTACGCTCTTTGCTTGTTAACTGAAATAGCATTTGTTTAATTACTTCTGTACTCTAGAGTGGCAAGGAGTTCAAATTATTCAATTTTCGTGAGTCAGCTAATAATCGTGTACCGCTGTCATTTTAGTTCCGTAGTGTATAAAGCATGATGTCGAGAAATGAGTTACACTAGTCCTCATTGAATTTGTTAGTGTGAGATTTCATTTGAAAGAAATTATGTTTGTTTCCTACATATTAACTGTTGTTTGACATCGGGATCAAACATCTGACATTGATCGTAACTCTGCAGTGATCCTGTTTAATTAATGAGATATTTTATTCAGTGTGCGGATTTTTTAACTTGCATATATGTTTATTAAGTGGCATACCCGGAATCAGCATTCCGTCGTTCTTGTCTGTTCATCCATCTGCCTATCTATCCGTCCGTCTTTCTATATTCTGTCTGCATTAATCTGTCAGTATGCAACACTTTCTTGCGTATGTAAGAGAATATCATTTGGAGTTTTGGTGCGGGTACATCGTTATTGAGATTCCATGTAGCATTCATCCGAGTACTGAAGACAACAGAATTAATTCTAGGAATGCGGCGTTGAATGGAACTTTCGTGTCGTATTTAATCCGAATTCTTAATTAACCGTTTAAAGCCCAGTGAGTTTGCTTGTGAAAATCTCATTATTACACTGTTATTGAAGAAAACCATTTTCATTCCTGGAAGATTTGTTTATTAAATTTGTCGGATTTAGAAATGTTAACTTTTCTTTAGCGTGGGTGTGTATACTTCCAGCAAGATGGGCCATTTCCACTGGCGTCGGAGGACGTTTAAATTAAGCACACATAGACCATGCAGCTGTAGTGTTTGAAGCTGCTATAAACCAAGGGCGAGCGATGTGGAAACACACACGTGAGGGTGGAAGAATAATGAGAGAGTTTGGTTCGGTGGTGCTGCAGGGTTAATGAAGCTGGAGGTTAACATGCACTTGCCTTGGGGCGACTTTGATGTGTCGGGATCGAACCGAATAGATGAAACTGAGTTTGCATGTTTTGCCTTCTGTCTGATTTCTACAGATCTGTTTAAGTCTACAGTACAGGCCTTTGTTAATGGATTGCATTAGTTTGTGTGTTTGTGCTTAGCTGCGCCGTCAGATTATATTAATAGATTGTCTTCGTTAAATTATGTTACGTGCCAAATGAAGACTTTCTCTATTAAGTTTTGTAATCGGTCAGAAACTAACTTTTCTTGCAAATAATGTTATCATTAAGATCGTCGACATTAGCATCACGGCTTAAACTCTTCGTCTGTTCCTGTTAAAGGGATTAAAACTGTTTTACCGTCTTTTTGCCGGACGTGTCCTCAATTTTATCCCCTTCCGTTTATATCGATACAACTCTAAGATACGGTATTCATGCATCTTCTTCAAATTTTTTATTCCGTTCTCTTGGTGGCTTTTTATAATTGTATTGATAATCTTTGTATTATTCCCATTTTTATTGTGATATCTTTATTACGCTTATGAAGCATCATTATGTATCTATAACCGCTCTCAGGAAACGAATTTCTGCCTTCTCAGTTTTTTCACTTGTTATTTCGTTAATGTTAGACATTCAGATACATATAAAATACAAATGTGGCTGTTTTCTTACGAGAAAATTGATTATCAGAATAAATCAGTAAGGGCCTCTCTTTCCTGAGAACGACCATTTAACGTTGGATGAGGAATTATTCCTTCTTTCTTATTCTTTATCATTCCAAATTGGAAGAGAACTGCCTTTGGGTATACTTCCGCAAATTGCTTCTTTATTTATAAAAAAAGTTTGGTGGAGCATTTGGTAATACAGAGAGAGGAACGGCCATGACTCGTGGCTTATACAGCGTCTCTAGGAATGTCGGGGCTGCTATGGAAGTTCTTCAACCCCTTGAGCGTAGTGCTGAAATTTATTTTATGGTTTTCATTGACATATCTCCGTCGCTGTACAGTCTAAGCTGCTGACAGCGTCGTTAAGTAGGCTACAAATATACAAATTGACAGGTGCACACACGATGCTTGAGATCGGATAGATCAGAAAGTACAGTAGCTAGCTGAGATTCTTGACACGGGCAAATGTTTATCTCTCCACCACCGCGTCTAGATCGGATGTTGGTCCATCCAGGTTTCTATCTGATGGATACCTGGGGCAAAGCGGACGGAGTTTGAAGCTCGCTTACCTTTGCGACATGCTTCATACATTTTAATAGTGTTTCTTTTTGTAAGTATTTGGTATTATGGAAAGGTGAACGTTTAAGAGATTTGTTTCCAATTTGTAAGTGTGTGTAGGTCTGTAGGCCCTGTGTGTTCGGTGGTTGTGATTAGTGAATTGGCTTCATTTTGTGAAGTGGCCTACATATTGCTACTTAGTGTTTTCGGGGGTGGAGTTGAGAGCCTCTGTAGTCATTGAGGTGTCCCTAGCCTCATGTCTGCATGCAGTTCTAGATGGCAGCTGCCCCCATCTCTTTTCCTGCTCGCCATCTGCTACCTCAGGAAACCGCAGCTGCCAAATAATTTCTCCCTTCAACTCTTCTTATTCTTAAGGCCTCTACCTTCTTTCTCTTACTCGTCTTCCCTATCTCTCTCTTTTTATATTGGATCAGAACTTTTAGAGGCTTGTATCAGTACCTAACCCACTGAACACACACAAATATATATCTTTGACAGCGAAGAAACATGGACAACATTGAAAGGATTGCTCTGAGACTTGTGAAGTGCAAACATTGTATTCGATGTATGTAAGGCAGATCGGAATAGGGATTGAAAAGTTGGTGGAAATGTATAACAATTTGTTTGTCGTTCGTATCTGTCCCCAGGGGGTTTCATATGATGGTTTGTATTCCATTTCAGCGGCGGATTGTCTTTTTGCGCTTTATAGTTGTCTGATTTTGTGAGATAAAGGTGTTGAGGTACATCTTCTGATTTACAGTTTTTGTACTTTAATTGTAGTAATGTTTTGGGTTGAAGTGCTTCATAGTGTGTGTTTGTCACCAGATATTATTAGAGTGAGCAAATCAAAGTCGACGAGATGTGCTGTCTTCCGGGTTGTAGCGCTGAGTAGTTAGGGCGCCATCATCAGGGCGATGACTCATCGCCCCGATGATGGAGGTTGCAAGGACCTGTGAAAAGTTGATAAACTTCTACTTCTACTAGACTACACGGCGCTACAACCCAGAAGACAGCTATCCCCATGTGTGTGTAGTTGGTCTTCGTGCGATATCTTTAAATGAAAATGCTTCATTGTCTCAGATTTATTGAGAACTTTGATAGCATTTGTGATAACCTATATTATTCTGTGTTAGTTAATATGGGTCTCCGTTAAACCGTGTTTTTTTTCTAAAGTCGGCACTTCTGTTTATTCCAGGGAGTAACCCCGAATACGCTGTTAATGAGTCGTCAGAACTTTTCCTTTCGTGTTACCGTAGAGCAGCTGTGCCCCTGCACACTTGCGTGGTTCTAAAATAGAAATCCCCACGCAATTTGCGCTGCACCACAAACGCATTAACGTATGTAGCTACTTTCAGCCCCTACTCCATCCCTACTCACCGTTGTGTAGCAAAACCTGCGTGGAACGGAACTTTGGGTTACACGGAAAACTGTCTTCGGTCGGAAAAAATCTCGTCCCAAGAGAAGAGTGAAAAGTAATGGAAAATTACGTAGTGGAATAATTGGCAACTGTTTGAGGCTGAAACGGAATTAATAATATAACGGATTATATTGTGTTTATTTGAATATTTTTTGTTTTCTGTTCGTATAACTTTATTCTGTACTGTGCTTCCTGAAATTTATCAGGGAAAGAACATTTATGTCAGATGGAAGATAATTACGTAGATCGACAACAGAAAGTGTTCACGCTACTGTGATGTAAGCCTGCTACTTGAACAAGAAGGAACGAAAGAGTTTCTAATTTTTGATATTTTTATAGATGCACAAATATGTGGAGTTGGTAATTTGCAGTTTCTTTTCCATTTAGATGTGGACACCTCTGTTAAACAGGAATCTGTCTGGAAAGAAGACATGGCCATAAGATACGAGTAAATTTTTGAATTTGTAACGTAATATTATCTGAGTCCATATCATTGTAAATGTATGCATTTTCTTTTTTTGATACCTGAAAGAAATGGCGTTACGACCTGAGGTTTGGCACTCATGTTTTTTAATATTGTTATTAAAGTTCATTGCTGACTGAAGAGAAACTATAAGATTCTCGTGACAGAAAAGTCGAGTATAGAAATCGTTGTTTCAGGAACACAGACATGGTCCATCACTATCGAAATGCATTGCTGATCCTTTGGCAAATTACTGCTGTGAAGACGTATGCTAGTGTGTGTTGTGAGCAGAGAAAACATAATTGCCCGTTTTACAGAGTCGTACAATAGCTTGTTGCAGGTGGTAAACACAATGACGCGTGGTTCTGTGTTTTTAATTGATGTACTAAATGCGCCCATTTATTTCTGCTGAAAGAAAATAAAATGGGAGCACATGTGTATCTGACAGATCTCTTATGCTCAGCCCCACCCACCGTCGAGTCCAGAAAAGTAGCAGCTGTGTTCTACTTTCAGAAAGTAATAGTTTTGTGGCATATTGCACATGATTACCGCCTACTTGCAAATTTTCTCGAGGTGGTTTGCTGGGCTTCTGACTTTTGTATGCATGTAGTAGAGCCTAGCTAATTCGAGTCTCGGCCATGAATCGTATTTCTTAAGCAGGAGAACTGGTCTTCGTCGGATATTGTCGTGTGTTCTTTCGATTCGGCTTCTGACATGTAACTTTCATGCAAACACAAGAATAGGATTGCGTGCTACGTTCTCTTCTCTTAATCGAAGGTCAAATAACACCAGTGCAGCGTAGAAGGAAGTGCCATTTTCTGAACAGAGATAACGTTTGTTTCCTCATATAATTCTAAGTAAAAGTTTTGTGTCCTTGTGTTTATCCTGCATGTAAGTGCCTCAAAATAGGATGTACTGCCGGGCTGATGTGATCACGCTGATGAATGTTTGGGACCCATTTGTTAACTAGCCGAGCACTTCCAGATTATTAAGAAGGATTCTGTTTCATAAATTAATTTAGTTAGGTGCATATCTATATAATCCTCTGTTTAATTTTGTACATTTTATGCATACGTTTTATGGCATAAACGAATGTTAGAAGTGCGTGACTTAGAGCAATATAGCTTGTTGATGCGAATTAGCAGGACAACTTTCTCTTCTGCTTGCATGACGTTAAATTTATTACAGATTCGCAGTATATTTCATTGCTACATTATTTACAGTTTAATTTTGGGATAACCATTGTTTCTGTAACACCTGCAGCGCAAGTAAAGAACGTAACACCTGTGATGAGACTTGCGATGTATTCCGATATTTTGTGCCGAGTAGTCTCCTACAAATTGATCGACTTTTTATCGCGATGAGTCGTCATGTGATGCAGGCGGTAAGCAGATCTGAAACGACAGTCAATTTTTACAAGACTACACGACGCAACATCCCTTAAGACAGTCGCGCCATACTCGCCGCCTTGAGAACCAGAAATTTGTCTTCGTGATGGGAATATTTTTTAAACAGGTGATAAGAGGTACATTTATCTTTGTCCTTAGTCAAACCTCACTCCTTGAAGACGTATGGCGGAGTTGAATGTATAGCTCCACGCTTTCTGAACCTCAACACTATGGCTTCATTCGCTTTACTCGCTGAAAAGGAGGTCTCTGTATCCATTGGATAAGATTCTAAGTAGTCATTATAACAGTTGTACACATTTTGGAAGCATTTTCGTTACCTCTTTTGTATGTTACTTTAACTCAACGCATGAAATGAACTCATAAAGCTAGGTCAGATTTAAACAGAGTTTGATTTTGTGGTTTTCACTAAAATTTGTATGGCGAATTTAATTTTGATGTGCATCGGTGAAATATGAATCCTACCGTATGTTAAACTCAATTCGAACTGAACTGTAATTTGCTGTTGGAGCTAGAAGCTTTCAGAATGCAAGGTTGCAAAGAACGTATGTGGAAACTGTGTGTTGTGGTACGGATTATACCTTTTTCATCTCCTTTTATTACGTATTAATAAACTATCTTGTTATGCGTAGTGAAATGCTCCTTTTTGTTGCATGGGTGTTGTATCTTAATTAGTAGATTAGCAGTCAGATATCCTTAGATGTTTACTCGCCTCTAAACCCACAAAGAAACTAATGGTTTTCCCGATATCCCCACATGTTATCGATTAATTGACGTCCGTAAATAGACCTTATGTTATTAAACAAATGCAGGTTGTGCTGTTTAAGACGAAGCCCTACGACAGTCAAATGCTGTTGTTCAAAGATTATATTAGAAGCATGTCTACCTCCATTTAATAGATTCTTCCGACTAACTCGAGTTAAGAAGGTCACTTTTGTTACTAGGCCGTTGACGACGTCAGTTACGCAAACGCTGGGCAGGTGCTAACGTGATGTATTCAGGAGAATTTATTCCTATGGGGGATTTTTTCATTGAAAGAGTTCATTCCTTTAACCTACGAAGCTTGGAGGGACTGAAACACGTAATATTTATTGGACTGTTGCTAACACTGACCCAGAAGCAGTTGGAGAATAAGCAAATTCGCACGAAACATGCTGAAAATGTTAGATTCTTATCTTCGAGAACGAGGTAGACGTTTTCGGAATCTTCTGTTAAGCTGTTCTGTAAGTTCCTTCTTAGAAATAAGAACTACAAAAAATCATTTGTCTTGCTATATTGATGTCACCAAAGTTTACAAACACACTTGCAGTTAGGGTTTGATTTTAAAATGTAACATTCTACAGAAATGTTAAACAGACACTTTTGAAAATCGATAGTTGTACTCTGTTAACCCCGGTATTAAGATTTTTTTGTAATGAATTTACATTCAGCATCATTACGGTAGCACAGAACTTCCGAGATGTTGATCAGGTGTAAAGAAATTCCTCGACTCTGCTCAAGCAACTGGAAGCATCTCGCCTGACCAATGTGTTAAGTTGCCGCAGGCGGGTAATGTTAGCTTTAAAAGTGATCTTTACCGGTGCAGGGTATTCAACCTTTCTGACGCTTAATTATGGAGGCGTTGATCCTTTTTATAGCTTTGCGGCCCACAGTTTACAGGCTGTTTTTTGTAAGCATTGATGGTTATGGGGATAATTAATTATGGAAGGGGAAGGAGGAAGCATACGAGAAATCTGTCAAGGTCTATTTAAAATATTTCTGAAATTTGCTGTAGAGACTAATAGAGATTAAGCTTTAGAGAAAATTCATTTGCTGTTTTCTTCCTCTGGACTTTGTACCTTCGATCAACGGCATCGTGTCTGTATTAAAGCTGTTCTTGTTTCTCGATTTACTCCAATATCACTTATCTGTTTATTTATTTATGCTTTAACAACAAACGTCGATCTCGAAGAAAAGTTAGGAAAGGGATGAAGAAAGGTAAGAAGACATATTACGGAAGGAGACAAGAGAGAAAAGCAAGGATGTAAGGGAGAAAAGGTAGATGATGTGAAACAGTATATGAGTCGCTATAATGTATGTGACTGTGGTAGACCAACAGTTCCGCATTGATACAGAACAAAATGAGCCTCTTAAACCTGAATAATCGGATAATGAGCAAAGCCTACAGAGTATGTTACCATGTGAAAAGGATGCTGTAGAAGCGAGACTCCGGTCTTGCTATGACAGTAGCAACAGACTGAGTTGCAGCTCAGTAGAACTGTTTTCGGAAAGTACCGGGTACTAATATCGGACGTGTTACAGGCTTTTCTCATTTACGTTTCTCCTGGTTTACCTCAGTCACTTCATGCAGTACCATGTGCACAAGGAAGTTGAATGACTAGTGGAATACAGTCGTCAATATGAATCGAATATTTGACCAATCAAAATCGAATTTGGGAATTAAAGTACAATGTGTTTTAAAATGCCGTTGTCTCTTTGAACAACTCTCAGCATTCATCAGTAACAAATCAGGAAGTGTCATGTTAGAAAATTCGGATTTATCCATAGAACAGAGTCATTAATATTTGATTTATTTGTGGTTTAATTGGCATCGTATGATAGGGTGATTAATAAATATAGAATTGGAAAGGGGAGGGAAGGAAGGTGTCATGGCCCAATTTAAAGTATTGGGCCAGTATTTTCCCAATATTTGCTCAGAGAGGCTGGGGAGAATCACCAAAATCTCAGTTAGGACAACCTGCCGCAGTTGAGTGTGTGCGTGTCCCCCTAATCATTTGTTCGCTATAAGAGGCATGAACGTAATTAATACATTTAGCTGTTCATGCAGTTTGTACGCATCCATTTTAAATTCCCCACACTTCATGGACTATGCATCTCATTATTGGCGTCATAATTGGTGAGTGATTCATGGAACAGAAAGACAGGTTTCCTAAGATACACAATTACTAGTTGTGTTGTACATGTTATATGCGCTTTTGCTGTCCATATTTTCGTATATCCACGGGTTTATTGTAATGTCATGAGTATTAATATAGTATCCGCGCAGACCCACTGAGCTGTGCGCTCAGTTTTACAGACTCTGACCACCATTTTGACTCCTGGGACTACAAAGTAAGGTATCTCATTGATTACCAGTCGAAAAATCAAAGGAGTTCTGGGATTTACACGTTTTCGATATACGCGGCGATTGGCAGGAACGCATCCCCCGCGTAAAACAAGAGTCGCTTGTATATTTATAGAAGAACGGCATCAAAACAAAATTCTTTTGTGTCCTCGAGAAAATATTCTGAAATGCCGTTTGTTCTAAGATGATGTTGGAGTACGCAAAAGTTTTAGATCGGTGTGTGAGGGTGTTCACTGGCTGATTCTT
Source organism: Zootermopsis nevadensis (assembly GCF_977971745.1). Taxonomy (NCBI): domain Eukaryota; kingdom Metazoa; phylum Arthropoda; class Insecta; order Blattodea; family Termopsidae; genus Zootermopsis; species Zootermopsis nevadensis. Next base: position 6,677,100 of record NW_028259143.1, read on the forward strand.
GTAGACGCGACAAAGAACATTCCAGTACCATGAGAAGACGGGACAATTCTTGGGCAGCGCATCGTGTATTAGGTTTTCAGGGAGGACTCTGTTTAGTGGACTTGGCAGATGAGGATCTCTGCCCGCCGTAATCTTCGATTTGTTTCTGTAGTTACTTATTTCGGCGGATTCATTTGAGATTTTCGTCCGTAATGAAATGGATAGGACGAATTACTTTTATCTGTCATGTATGGACTATGGACCAGGTGCTGTTTAAACGATTGGTCTGTTAGTTCCAGACTGAATGGTTCCTCTGAAGTGGTATTGAAAATTCCCTGTTAACAGAACACTAGTATCTCCTCTCTTGGAGTCTTGTGCCAGCTGTCTGGAGGCTTCTGAGAGAAAGACAGAGAGCGCTCGCACTTGCCGAGGTCGATAGTTCGAACCTCGAGTGCGGGTGTTTTGTTGCTAACTGCAGCTGGGGCACCAGACAAAATAAGTTTCGGCACATTCTCTCCCTGTAAAAAAGAATATACTACTTCGCTTATTTCAGTTATTATTCATATCCTTTCCTCGGCCTGTGTGTTCTACTGACATTTTCTTTCAATTTCACCACAGAAATAACGCTTTAATGGATGGCTTACGTGTCTGCGTGCTTTTGTAATTATAATTATATATGGGCCTATATTATGTGTGTCTGGCAACCGATGATTTATTGACTGCCATTTGAAATTCTGGATGGCAGGTTAATCACATTGCTTCATTTGTTGTTATTACTGTTATGTTCTCTCTAGTATTTCAAGTACAGCGTTACACGTGTCGTTTAAATTTGTGCGTGTGATAACAGAAAGCTTTGATACTACGCGGGACCATAACGCAGAGAATAGTTTACGTTTTCACCGCTCTGTAAACTTCAGATCTCAAATAGCTGAACGATGTGAATGGAATTTAAAAAAAAAAGAATGTTCTTTGTATGGAAAATTTGTATGTTGCCTTTTAAGATTTTTATATTTCGCTTTATTTAAATGGGAAAACTTAAGTTCGTTTTGGTCTTCTGTTGGCTAATATATTCCAAGTCATTGCAGGTTCCTCGTGGTTACCAGTACATTTTCTAAACGTACCAGAGAACTTAATAACTTGTTAAGTTTTAGGGTGAAGCCATTGCAGGGTAATAAGCCAATCGCAAGAGACAAGGACGAACTTTATATCAATGAAGACGAAAAGCTGTTCTCCCTCCATCGTCGAACTTCACAGAAGCCATATCGGAGATACATAAGAACGAATAACAATATCGAAATAACTGCCCCTGTGGGCCCCACTTGCAGAGTAGAAATTTTGCCAACTTAAGATTGCCTTTCGTTACTACTCACCTCAGTAACCCTTCCCGCAAGATGGCATTGCAGATCACTTTCTTGTCAGAGCATAATTTTTACAGCCCAATACGAAGGCAGTACTTTTCGCTGTTGTCATTTCCGTGCTTAATGTTTAACGGTTCTCCGAATTTTATGTTCATAATTTCTTCACAGGTACTACGAATGCGCTAGGACACTTCTTCTCACAAAGGTCGGTTGTCTTTGTTCAAACGAGACTAGGCGTGTAGATGGATGATCGTATTAAAATAGACTGGAAAGAAGTAGGTTGTGTATTGGATTCAGGTGGCTCAATATATGATTCACTGGTGGCTGCTTGGATTCCATAACAGCGGGGAATGTCTTGAGACAACAGTTGTCGGCCACTCGAGAAGGGCCTTGCTCCGTGGAATACTCGTATTTCGCTCAACTTCTCAATTCCACGAGAATTAAATGAATTTGTTTCTCAAACCGTTGGACTCGTTATACGCGTTTCGGTGTTGTCTGAGCTCTCTCACGTCGTAGTTTCGCGTCTGTTTTCGTCACTCGCCTCCCACACAGTGTTTCTCCCTAGTCTGTCGTCTCGTATTGATATTAGGTAATGTTATGTGACACCTTGCTCCTCCCCGGTTTGCGAATTCTCTTTTGTCGTCTTCATTCTGCCGCATCTGATTATGCACAACCCCATTTGAATTTTGTCGGTCGTTCCGCGTCCCATCGCTGTACACCATGTCCGCTCTCCCCCGCCCCCGATTTTACATCAAGTTGCTTTGAGATCTCTTATCACTGTTTGGCTTTCTTGCTGCATAATTAAAAAGGTTTGAATTTGTCGGACGATTTACTGAACGAGGTTGAATTACAACTAAACACCATCCAAATAAGAACAAGATTGAAAACCTGAACTCTGGAGTACAATCAAATTGCAGAGGTGTTGTTTCAGGGCGACTAAGAGGATAACAAACAGTGGTGTCAAAAGCTACTGTGGTATCCAATATAATTGTCTGAACATTGTGTTGAAAACCATTTTTGTAAGTCTGATCCTAGGTCATTGCTGAAACAGTGGAACAAAGACCAGTGTTGAAAGTGTGTTCCAAGGTCATTCATTGTAACTATTGAAAGACACGACGGCTTACGTGCAAAAATGTACAGAAAGTGCAGCAATAATCCTGAAAGAAAGGGCTCATCGACAAGTATCGGAGGCCAAACAAGGGACGTGATTAACGACTAAATGTCTTCATTATGAGACATCGTCTGAGAAATGTCAGGAAGGAGAACACGACAGAAGGAGCAGCTTTCAAACACAGTAGCGAGGTGTGTGAACTTATGAAACCAGGCATCGAAGCACTGTGAGCAGTGCGTTTTAGCTTTATACGAGTTGATCTCCGACTAAATACGTCTGCGACAATTGCAATGAAATTAAACGTTTGAAGTAGTGTAAACAAAATTGAGGAGTTCTGAAAGAATTAGCTGCATCTGTACTAGACAACTGGAATGTCAGAATCGTCAGTGGAATACGAACTGTTTGGAAAAACCTGAAGAAAATGTTGAGAGACCAGCTGCATCTAGCAGATTTAGCGTATTTAATGTTTATGATGATAATAGAAATGCAACGGTTACAGTATTTTGAACGATGTTTGAGTTCACTCATCAGTCTCCTATTCTAAAATTCTCTCGTTTCGTCGAATTGTCATACTTTTTTAGTCCAACGGCTGGTTTGATGTCCGTCTCTCAGTGATGATTAGCATTGAGTCGTGTTCATTTAGGATTAGAGATTTAATCAGGGATTATACGTTCTGGACGACCGGGATTCTACACCCTAGAAGAAAGTATTCATCTCTTAGCCCACCCAGCCTCCTATCCAATAGGTTCCGTCGTTTTTCCTCGGGGTTAAAGCGGCCAGAGCGTACCGTGAATACTGAATATAGAATTAACTTTATTAATACGGACGGGTATATTTGTCTGTTAGAACATTTATCTTCAGTGATTTCCCAACCCACCCAAAATGAATCCTTTTTCTGTGAGTACGAGTTTAACGTCGCTTGTTAATTGTTCTGTGCGTTGTTAAATATTTTGAACAAAGGAAACCGCGCTTGAGTGCATCCCAAAGAAAAAATATGTTACAGTTCGAATAGAATGTGAATCTTATTAACTCTAGCGTATCCACTGTCTTATTTCTTTATTATTTTTCTCGATTCATCCATCAGTCGTTAAATACCATGTGATCTAAAATATTCCTCAAAGTAAACAGCATAGCTCAGTCTTGGTTAGTGTTATCAAAGGAAATAATCACTACTGTGAGAATCATACGAATCTTATACGTGCACTGTGGTAAAAATGCAGATTTATTGTTTGTTAAAGTAGGTGGTACGTATAATTACCGCAGGGCTGTGAATGGTTGGGATGTTTGTAGAGGTCCCTTTAGCACCAAGCCTTCCTTTTCTAAATTTCATAACGAGAGAACACGTTTTAATTTCTTTCTAGACTTCGAGTGGGGCGGATAGAATCTGTAAACTACAGTTTCCCTCATCAGGTGACGATGAATATCCAATTGTAACCGTTTATTGTATAATCTTATAAGTGGAATGAATAAATTTGCTGTGTTTGCGAGATCGTGCTGTGACAAGTTAATATTACGAGTTTAATCAGGTAGCGTGTTTTCCTGGCTGATCTTAGGGATCATTCAGACAACAGTAATGGAAGGCATGAATGCTCATACATTTGCGCCGTACAGGCTGTCTGCATTGATTGAGGCGGTTGTTTGTGGTGAGTAACTGTGGGAGAAGTAATGGTGACTGAGACCCTAGACCCAGCCTCGCTGTTTGCTCTATTTTCAAGAGACGTCTGGCTAGAAGGAATTGACAGTATATCTTTATCAGACAAGCAACCGGAAATCTCAAACTGTGGCAAGGGCTGACACATCCAGATTCCTCATTCGTAAAACAAGGCAACAATCTTTGCTTCCCTGGTTTAGGAAAAGTAACTACGTAATCAATTTTTCGCCTGTACGTTGTGTCGTAATGAACTTTAGGACACGGAACAGGTCAGACAAGGAGTTATATAACTCGTGCACTGTTATTATCTACACATCTCGGCCTTCAGTTCGATATAACCGTTGTTGGGGTCTGTCGTTTTGTTCCAATTAACAAGGCTTTTCATTAAGGCGCATAAATTTAGTCGAGAATGAAAATAGTCTTCAATCCAACAGACAATTCAATCCAATTAAAATAACAGCAATGAAATGACACTTAAATTTTCGCTTCCAGGGCAGCATACTGCTGAAGACAGGCACTGCCTTTCCCATGCTGTCTTGTGATGCAAAACATTTCACTGACTTTTACTTAATTTAGTCATATCTGAACGTCTGAGTTTATTTTCAAGTAAATGGAATGTGAATGTGGTTACGAATGACGAATTAATAAGATAAGTTTCTGCGAGGTCCGATGAAAAGCCACAGATATCCAAATGTACATAACGGATCACAGGATTAGATACCGAGACTTCAATAATGTTATCAGCAGTGTTATGATTTCGGGAGACACATCTGCTCTCGTCTATAGGTGAACGTCATGCTGACAAGTTTGTTTCATAATTTCGATTTCAATGGCAGTGACGCATATCAAATTCATGTATCTTAACCTTTGGACCCAGTGATTGAAAAGTTGAAGATTTCTGTCTTCTGGGTTGTTGCACCGCGTAGTCTGGTCGATGTTTACCAACGTTTCAGAGGTCATACTGCCTCTGTCATCAGGGCGATGAGTATGAAGATTTCTGTCTTTTGGGTTGTTGCACCGCGTAGTCTGGTCGATGTTAACCCTATAAACCCAGCCCCACACACCCTATTGGCATATTCATCGCCCTGATGACGGAGGCAGTATGACCACTGAAACGTTGGTTAACATCGATCAGACTACACAGCGCAACAACCCAGAAGACAGAAATCTTCATACTCATCGCCCTGATGACGGAGGCAGTATGACCTCTGAAACGTTGGTTAACATCTACCAGACTACACAGCGCAACAACCCAGAAGACAGAAATCTTCAGACTCACCGCTGTGAAAACCTCAAATCTTACATAGATTGAAAAGTTGTGTGCATTGAACACATTCTTAATAGTGTAGTGCAGTGAATCAACCGTATTACGTATTTTTAGTCACGAATGAATTGTGTTAGTCGATTGGCTATAACCGAAATGCATTAAGATATTTTGCCCTTTTTTCCCTTGTTTTGTATACATTAGTTTCAGTATTTTTTGTCTTGGGGGGGGGGGGGGGGTGGACTGAGAATATTAATGGTAGGAAGATAACGACTTACCTAGAGATGAAATGTAAAAGTGTAACCAAAAACCATTTACTTACATTTTTATATAACATGTTTAATAACCCTGACATGCACAAGTCCCTTTTATACCACAAAATGAATAGGAACACTTGGTATAAACAGACACACAATACACATTCTGGCTTGATGGCATTGCGCGTGATTCAGCATGAGGATGAAGTGAGTGGGAAGGCTCGAGACTGTTAAGAAGGCACGACACAAAATGAGCGTTATAGAACGCTCACCCACACTTGGGTTAGGTCCAGAAAAAATGTATGCTAGCCAAACTGAACAACCTTTCAGGCTTCACACAACGAAACTTTAAATGCGAAGTGGGTAATCTCCGGTATATCCGTAAACTTAACAGAAGATTTCACTGCGACGAACACTAATAAAATCTTCTCTGGCTCTCAGCTGTGTAAGTTCGTTAAAGAACGGCTATTGAGGGACCAACTCAGTCTCTGACATCAAATTGTGGTGGTGGTAACGGAGCTGGTCCCTGAAACGTCAGTTTTTAGCAAATTGGCACGGGCGATAGTCCGAGAAGATTTGATTAACAAAAACCAAACTAACGCATGCCAAAGTGGCTTAAACGTGTGACAGACAAAGTCGGATTCATGATCTTAGATTTATTGCTAGAGTAAAAACAGAATGATGATCTGAACCTGTAGCACGCATGGGAAAGATGAGAAATGCGTGTCGGAAAACGTCTTGGGAGACCTGGTCGTAGATAGGAGGAAATATCAAGGTTAAGGGCAACGAAGGCGTGAATCTGACCACACACTCCATCTAATGTGTACGTTAACAATAAACCGAGCAAAACCTTTACACGCCATACGCCTTATTGCGAGCTGCTTTGCTTGGAAATACTCTCCATGTTTACATAACATTTACATGTTTCAGTGTTAAACACAAGCAGATGTTACGAAAAATCTTTAGGAAGCAAGAAGGTGAGTTTCAGGACAAAGCAAACATTAAATTGCCAAATTAGTGGGCATTTAAGCTCTGCTCCATCTGGGGTAGCATGCCGAAATGAGAATGTGAAACGAGCTGAAAATATTTATTCTTCCGGAAGTGGTAATTCTGATTATCTCAAAGAAGCAAAATGCATGCAGGAAAACAGGTCAATTGCTAGTGCCTACTCTTAGACACCAGGATATGAAAGAGTATATGTGTCACTACTGTTTGCGACTCTAATCTAGGAGACTTGCAAGGAATGCAGGAAGTCCGAAGCGTTAAAGGCGGACGCTATCTTTCCTTCTTCCCCCTTCACCCCACTTCCACACCCCGCAAGTCTCAAGATTACAGTCGCGAACTATACTTCCATTAACACTGTTTATTTTCCTGTTAATTTGAATATAACTTGCATTGTCATTCATTACTACTGACTACAGAATTTAAGAATGCAATAAATGCATGTGAATTGAAATGTAGTTTACGACCATGAACATTTTAGTTGCGTACTCTTACTTATCCGTCCAATAAATATGGTTGCGACAAATGGCCAAGGACGATACGTGAACCTACTTCGGGCCTCTGTAGGAAGAGTCTGATTTCAGTCGGGTAATTGCAACGCGTTTGGCGGTAAACGTCGGGTAAAGTTTTGAATACTTTTGCTCGTGATACCATAAAGCGGGGGTTCAGAAACTTTTAAAGACTCATTTTCTCATTCACACTTTGATATCGATTTGCTGACTACCGAATTGCAAATGACGAAAGTTTGTTTTAACTCTAAGAAAATGTATTAAGAACAGTAATAAGTTCGTAATCGTGAACGGGTTTGCGTAATAATCTACTTTATTTTCTTTAATAAATGTTATTTATTGGTCGTATTAATTCGCTTAGAAACAAACATTTGATTTATACTGTAAATTTTTGAAGAACAATCCGAATTATACAATATTTTAAACATGCCAGGCCGGATACAAAATGTGTCGGCGGGCCGCAAGTTGATAACCTTTTCCACGGAGGTAACTTTTTTGTTATTTTTATAGATTTTTTTTTCTGAATTGTCTGTCGGAACTCCCCATTTTGCCTTCCTACTCAGATATTCTGGAAATTTAATTTTAACTTTTCATTGTTCCAATGAGTACTGTGATGACCTAATTCGTTGCTAAGCGACATGCCGTGTAATGGACCAGAGCGTGAAATACTTACCACATCAGTCAAAACCTATGTTCTCTGCTGCATGACATTTTAAATGCGTTGACGCATCGCAGTGTCATCTGACAGCAGTTTTAAAATAAGCTTGCATCATTATGGCGTTTTGCTGCATCTCGTGAGCTCCTCAAGCAGCCAGCCACCCTCACATGTGGTGTGGTGGTGCTGGCGTATCGATCCATCGCAACAGATATAGCCTCTAACACACAGCCAGTGTAAAACATTGCGCGTTTGAATTCGCCGATGCTGGGGTGGACTACAGTTTGTAGGAAGTCCTCGCAAATCAGGTTTATTGATTTAAAAATATATACAAATGTTATTATGCAGTTTTGCCATGAACCACAGACTGACGTGCTAACTTATTTTTAATTAAGGTATTGTGATATGAAAGACGTTGTGCTTACTGATGAAGTTTAACACAACTGTCGATTTTCGGGTTCCGGCTGGAACTGCATGACTCACGAATAGGCACTGCTGAGTTTTCCCGATGCGAGTCGAGTATCAATCGCTCCATAAGAACAAGAAAATCAGCTTACCCACATAAACAAAATTCCTACCGGGAGCTGGGAAGTTATATTTTTATTCAACTTTATTAGTAAACGAACTGCATAAAGCGGTAGTCATGTTGTGGGTACAGTTTTTGGACTTGGTACCCTTTACCCTGGCACCAGACGTATGGGATACTGGAGGTATTTTTAACCTCGGGACTATATTGAGGTGAACGGTTTGCTTCACGCTTCAGCCACTTTACCCCCGTGGTTAAATCCTCAGGGACTCATTGGAGAGGAGACTGGGTGAATCGCAGTGCAGTGTTGTGGCGATGAGAAAATTCTTTCCTTTGACGGGAATCGAACCCCTAAATTCAAGGGTACTGAACAGCTTATTTACTCTACAGTACTAATCTCATATATTTCTGCGAATGATTGGGATGGTGTTTGTTTTGTGTATCTAGTAGGGTGACTGGCAAATCATTGACTGGTGAATTGGTAGAAGTGTACGAGCTGTTCGAGATCGGCCAAGCCATGGTTTATTACGTAAGGTGACAGTGGCGTACTTCATGACTGTCAGTACTTTATAATGATAGTTCAGTTTAATTTTTTGGAATCAATGAGGGTATAGATATATAGTTTTCGTTTCTGAGGCCCAGAATATTCTAAAAAAAGGCTGGAATTTAAATTTTATATTTTCCCAAGAGCTCACTTCACTGTAATATAGTATACTGTATGCAGGATTGGCAGTCATTTTCAATGCCTTGATATTCATAAGACTGAGTGCAGTCCTAGGTAGCGAAATTAACTTCTCGTTTCAGTTAAGCATTATTATTTTACTGCAAGTTGTTAACTTTTGTATTTGTTAATGTCGGACAGTAAAACGTTAGCCCCGTGGAAGGGTAGATAGAAGCTCGTTATCATTTGGATGGAACTTAAACGGATTTTAGTCTACCTCTGAAAATAACTGCAGAAAGTAATTTACATCAGTCGCAGAATGTATTCGAAAAGCACTCAGCTAATGCACTGTTACCGAAAATTGTGTGCCCGCGGAACTTTTGGCGTAAATACTGACGGAACTGTAAACCAGAAATGCAAAGAATAGGGCAAATACCATTGCGGTTTTTGTACTGTAAACTAAAGCTTATGAGGAACCAAGAAAGACATTAAAATGATTTAACTGCGGTGTAAATTGTTTTATTGGGTTTCGCCTTTTTTTAATAGTGGCAGTAATGTCATCAAGACTGATTTAATATGCGTAGGTTTATTATTGTAGACGTAGGACAAAGTTCCTCAACAATTTGTGTGGCTTGAGTGCATATTTTGTAATACTGTTTCGCCTTGTATTGTTAAGAATAGTTACTTGATAGTAGAAGACTCCTGATTTTAATGCCGTCAGTATTTTGCAGTACCTGCTACTGTGATCTAGGCTGTTCTGCTTGACAAGGAACATTAAACCAAGAATAAGGTACACGGCTTGCTTATGGACGCTTGGAAGGATACGTGTGAATCACTGCAGCAGAGATTGAAGCTTGTGTTAACCCTTTGAAGCCGAATGTCTTCTAAATAATATTTAAGAATTCAGTTCGTACCACAAATAAAACAGATCAATTAGTTATAAATGAAGAAACAATCTTGTTTATATCCGTCGTCTTTTTCAGTGCTGCTAGCATTAGTTTTGAAGTAACCTTCAGCTTTCGTCGACTCTCTCTCTCTCTGTATCGTGTATATGCAATTTACAAGTTCGAAAATGTAGGAGCATTAGACGTTCATCTGATCATTCTTTCATACAATTTGGAAGTATACCAACACAAGATCGATGCTTTTTTGACTGCATATCATGAAGAATAAATGGTGATGTTGGCAATTAGTTAGTTGCCCTTCTTAATCGAAGTAATGGAACTCTCCTCTGTACCGGATATCAGCGTTCTTGCCCCTAGCAACAATATTGACCATACTGATGGCAGTTGTAGATAAGCGTGTTTAGATATCGTTGCCAGGTTATTTTATTACGTGACGCTACTTATCGTCAGCTGTTTTTACAAGAACAGAGTAGTGAAGATACTCAACCTAATGTGTCTATAGTCCGACTTATTTGACTTACCAGGGCTGTGAAGTCGGTATTAAAATCTCCGACCCCGACTCCTTCATAAAATTTCAATGTGTATTAATAAGGGTAAACCTACAAAAATGGTAAATTGCACCATAAGAGATTTCATCACCACCACGTGAATCATCAGCCTACTTTTTAGGCTTATAACCTATATTTAAATATACGTCTAATGGTTATTGCAGAAATCGGTTGATTTGTAGAAACTTTGTATTTTTAAGGTACCGGAGCCGAAGTTACAAAACATTATTCCCACACCATGTGGCTCAACGCGTCGTTGACTCGAAATAGGATTTTATATCGATTTCGGAGTCGGTACATTTTTACCGACTCCGACTCAACGACTCCTGGCTACTACTATCCATATTCAGATGAAAATTGTCAGAGTCGTGAAGGAATTGTGTGTGTCAATAGCTTAATAAGGTATTAACGCTTTCTTCGCCCAGGTTTGTTATGCTGGTAATATTATAATCTGTGGAAGTACCATAATTGGGTATAAGAGGAGAAGATATAAGGTTCTGAATTGATCAGAGCAATTTAATTTGTTGTTTAAACTGCGGTGGGTTTTTTGTGGGGGGGGGGGGATTAAATTATTAAGTACTCGGTGTTATTAAAGTTGAAAATGTATTTACTGAAGTACGTAGAATTATTTCACGATGCTCAACTGCGATTTTCATCCACAGACTTTTCTTAATGTTGAATAGGATACGAAATATTTGAGATTCTGTTTATTTTCCATTATTTGCACAAAAGTACGATTTTGTTATATTTACCTTAACAATTTGTAGTTCAAATTCGTACGCGCTGTTTGTGCGATTTCGTTTTCCTCTTCAGTGAACCGGATTAAACAGTAATCCTTATTTTCACGTCGACATTTCTCTGTGTTCCTGCATTTTTTGTTGTCAGTGTTATACGGATGCTGCATTTACATGCGATGTGAAGATCACAGTATCCTATAACATGTATCTTTCCACTTCATCAGTAGTGTTTTTCACTTGTCATTGGGTAACTTGTGTCCTTTGTACTAGCTCTCGCTTTAAAAGTGGAACCCAAAAGTTCATTAATCACCAAAGCCCATTGGACTTTACCCTGAACTATTAAACACAATCCACGTGTTCACATCCTTTTTACTTTAATATACTCTCATCCATGCCAAGGTCCTCAAAGTGACCTTTTCCCTCTCCAATTTCCGACAAAATTTGTTTATGCATTTCTCATTTCGCTTGCCTGCTGCGTGTCCTTTCCATTTCTTTATCTTTTATTTGGTAACCGAGACACTAAGGAGTGAAGCATAGGGCTTACGGATTATGAAGTTCTTCGTTGTGTAGCATTTTGCCCTTTGTTACATTTTCTTGAGAAGAGGCCTTGCGGCAGCCCGACCCCTGGTCGAGGAGTGTAACGCAATGCCCAAAAAGGAAACGTTCGAAGTGGGCTATGAAAGGCCCCACACGCAAAATCTCGAATTGGTTCTGCCGGAATTTTATCAACAGCCAGCGGAATAACAGTCTCAGTAAATTAGGCTCAGGTACTGATGGCTAAGTTTTTATGGGACGGGAGACTGCTAAAGTCAAGATATTGTTTGGTTAATTAAGCGACTGTAAGTTTCTCATTGAAGATCATGGTCTGTGGAATAGAATCGTTTATTTGCTTAAATAATATCAACCAGATGATATTTTTAATGGTGAAGTGTGGAGTTGTATTTGCGGTACGGATCGAATTCTTTAATATTTAGACGAGCTTTAGCTTCAGAGGGTTGATACAATCAACTCCTCACTGGTCGATTCAACCCTGTGACCAAAGAATCAAACTATTGTTGTCCATCTCTCTTTCCTGTTGTCATTGCGCTGCGTGAATGTGGTCCAGTTCGAGAATAGGAAGTGATAAACACGTAATTTCGAAATTGATTCTGGGAATTAGGAGTTCTCAAGCGCTCGCGCAGTGGTTATCTAGCTTCTGGGTGTTGTCGAGTGGTTTGATGGTCGCTGGAGTGACGTAGCTGTAGGAGCAGAAGAGGTTGCTGGTTCGATTGCTGCCTTGTCATTTTGCAGGGGCTTATTGAAGGGGGACGGCTGTAAATCTTGCTGTCATTGACATCCATTGATTACACGAACATAGAACAGGTGCTGATGGAATACTTCGTCGAGAGATGTTTGGATGACTGTTTCAAGTGATCGTAAATCTTAATGAGATCCACGTTTTATGTCATGCAGCTTTTAATTCGAACCGTTACTATGAATTTATAAAATTCTCTTTGACCTTCGTGTAAATTATTGGCTATGTTTAGCCGATGTGAACCAACGTAAGATTTTTCTGCCAAGTTTTATGGAAACTCCATCAAATTCGGTGGAAATTTGTTCGGTGTTTTCTAATACGAAACTTCACACCCTATCTCCCACAATTCTCTGCACTTTTCTATGTAAAATGTGCCACAAGAAATACAAAATACATTAAAATGAACGCAATTAGAAAGGCGGTGGTTTTTAAAAATACGTTTCACACCATTTCTTTCTCTCAGGGCTGTCTTACGTTTTACATAGGTGATGAAAGGTGTTTATTGAATGTCTAGCCTCTGTTTTAGAACAAACAAGATCCAAGGTTAATGAATGTTCCATTAAAAAAGTTTAAACGCTTCTAGGTAAAATATATGAACTATGATACACAGTCTACAAAATGGTGCAGTTATATAAATAAAATATTGACGTAAGCACGAAAAACCTATTTACTGAGCTCTGAAACAACATTCTGATAAATGGGTCATTTTCTGTCACAAAATACACTGAATAAAAGTTCTGATGAAGTACTGACAGTCATTTACCGTCGGAAGATTTTTTGTTTTATTTCTTGTGTGGCTTTGTGTGAAATGTAGAATTTTTGACAGGAATATGATCTTATAGTTTATCACGAAATGTTTCAAGTTTTCATTTCATCTGTCATTAAGTTACATACTATGTATTGTTAGCATGGAGCTGACTACCCACATTAGTGTCGATGTGGAACGATACCTTGACATTACCGTTTGTCTTCATGACCTGTGCTTAATGAAGCTAGAGGAATAGGCGATTAATTAATTAACAAGGGCAGCTTTATCTTTACCATAATCAACAAATTATCTGGTATCGTTCTATGTAGATAGCACTAATAACCATTGGGTTTAGCGTCAGACTTAAAATGAAATGTTTATTATTTGTGTATGTATGAAACATGTTGCGTGATACTTCTAAATATGACGCCGTGTAACAATTTGTATTAAGTTTGAGAGATGACAGTGATTTTACACCAAGTACTTGAAGAACGTGGTGTTTTATTTTGCTGTTTACATCCTTCTTGCGTTATATCGTGTTTTGTACGTCTTTAAATTAGTCTAAAATAAAATAGAAACAATTTTGAATGGAATGTATTTTTCGTATGTACGGTCAAGCATGCTTGTGGTATATTATTGACAGACCAGAAATTTGTAGCCTGTAAATTAAAATTCATTTCCGTAACACACATTATTTATATAACATCTCTGTATTTCGACGATTGTGAGTTAGATTCAGGCTTGAAGCGAATTTCTGTACCTTTCATAAATTTCCGATTCCTGTCTAAAAATCTTTAGATTAAGATACTATTACTTTAGCCGTTTTGTGTGGGTGTGAAATTTGGTCTGTCATTGTAAGGTTAGAATATAATTTGAGTGTGTCTGAAAATAAAGTTGTCTGGATAATGTCTGAATCTGAGAGACAGGAAGTAAAAAGATATGATAAAACTGCATATTAGGGGACTTCAAATGTTTGTACGTGATTACGTTGACGTTGTTTTTTCTTTGTTACAGGTAAGTGGTTCATTGGGCATAGTATTTACCGCTCATTCGAAGGATGGTAAGTTATAATTGTCTTCATAACTTTATTTTGGTACGAGGTCTGTTTTATGCTACAAATCCAGAATTCCCTTTCCTTCGTCTTGATAACAATCATTATTCGCTGACTGTAAGACGCTTGTTTAAATCGTTATGCTAACAGCCATTCTGTTGACTCGTGTTGTAGGCCACCCGTTCGAAGTTTTTGGGTGTCATTAATATGAAGTGTGGTTTCATTATTTTTTCTCTCTTTACCAATATTGGACAGATTTTCTTGTTGCTATGCATGTTTAATTAATTTTGTTTGCACGTAGAGAGTTTCTTTTACTGTTGAATTTTTCGTCATTCTGCTGCAATCTTCATTTGGCAATTATATTTATATGACGATTTATGATTGATATTATTAATTTTTGTGGACTGATACAAATGAAAGCTGTTTTAAATATGGTTTTGTATATAATGAACGCTAATTTTGAAGTTCTTTGGTATGAAACATATTTTTTACGTAATTGTTTTGTTTTATTTGAAAACAGTTAATAGTAATGATAATTTTAATCCCATTAGATCATCAACACATCTTGAATTAAGGTAGTCTGTTCAAGTTTCAGTGATTAGAGCAGGTCCTTCCATATTTTTGTAAGACATCCCTGGGATTTTGTACCCTTCTGTTTATATTGATTGATATGAGGTAATTAGGCATGCGGTGTAAAGGACACCCCCCTAGATTCATTCATTCTTATAGTACTTTATTCATGTATTTATATTTTATGTGTCTTCACTAATAACTTGATTACGTTTATGATCCGTAATTCTGTATCCAGCTACAGAGCTTTATCTACTGCATGCGTTCTTTCCTTGTATTCACTCGTTAACGTGCAACATAGCTTTTATAATAATAGCTTCTGAAGACACTTATCTGTAACGTCAGTGCCTATTCAGTGATTATCGCAGCGGAAGGCCTGATTAAGTCACTGTTCCCGAATTATGTTTGTCTCATGTCTCGGCCGAGTGGTTAACTCTCGTGCGTCGTACTCGTTCAGGGGGTTTCAGGCCTGGATCTTGTTCTCACCGAAGTTTCAGTGTGTTTCTTTGATTACAGGGATTGTACCAGATCATTCCGACCTTTCGGTTACATATTATCGACTAATAGATTATGCATAGATCTATCCTATTTAACAACGGTTTTTACACTTCGTATTTAACGAGTAATCGATCAGTGAATGAGATTAAATCGATGTGCAGGAGGATGACTTGTGTTGATGGCACGGCACCCCGACACTTGACGATTTAATTCGATGTTATAAGGAGACATTCGTATTCGTATATGACAGATTAGATGCCTGCCGTGGTGAAATTCTCGTAGTACCTTAATTCAGTTCTGCATTGAGGTAATCAGTTGGTCTGTTGCGTTAACCCGTGCCGCTAACTGGTATTGTCTGCCCTCATAATAGGATTTAAATGGCTGTTGGCTCTTTGATTTGTGGATATAGCAGCCGATAGGACAATCGCAATTCTCATAGTTTTGCTACGGCAGCTCTTAACGCTTCCAAAGTGGGCTCTGTGTATCGCTCGTTCATTCTGTTGTGCTTGTCATTTGGTCTGTATTCATGTTTAGTCTATATGCTGTCGTGTCTTTAAGTATCAGTAAAGAGGAAAGGTGGAGATGAATTTATTTCTTAAATTTCGTTCATATATAAGAGTTATGCAGTTATTATTATTCAAAATGGACTTGCTTTCATATTCATGAAGTAACTAACTGCAGGGAAAATAATAATTCTTCAGAAGCGGAGGGTCGCTCAGGTATTAAACAAATTCTCCGTGTTTTACCGAACCCACTGAGTCAATTTTTCATTCTGAAGATCCATTTTAATATTTTTCCGCATCTGCTCCTGTATATTACAAGTGATCTCTTCGCCTTAGGTTTTCCTACCAAAATCTTGTAGATACGCATTTTTAATTTATTCCCGTCGTGCTGCATGCCTCTCCTATCACACCCTTCTTTTACTTATATCACAGTGATAATAGCCCTGTTTGAAGAATACGAATTATTGAAATCCTTGGTTATGTAATTTTCTCCAGCCTCCTGTTATTTTAATTTCTCTTTCGTTCAGATATTCTCTCCGTTACTTCGTTCTCATGCATCCTGAATCTGTGCCCTTCATCTCAGCCATTTCTTTTCTTGACAACGGCCAGAGATCACTTGTAACCAGTAGCTTGAAATGATTTGTTAATTTGTGACTTGGTAATGCAAGTTTATCTCGTATTTTGCTCTACGTACAAGTACCACACATACTGAGTACTGTAAAACCCTACCGTGGAATGTAAGTTTTTCGGGTAAAAATTGTGTCGGGAGCACATTTGAATTCATATATAAATTTACAGTAATTTGTTCACTTTTAAATATAAATTATATCTGAGCACAATGTGTCATTTCTGAATATTTATTGTTAAAGATAACGAAAATTAGCCATTAGTTTTCAAAAATTGTGTCAAGAGGGTCTTCTCGGTCCAAGGAACGAAGAAAGCTAAACCATACTGTTTTAAAGCACGAAAGTAATCCAAATAATCTTTAAAGATTCTAATCCTACCGCAAAGGCAAGACAACAGTCACTTGGTTAATCCTGTTTAGGGAAATAATCGCTGTTTATTCGAGGGATAATAAGACACTTACCAATACACTCTGTGGGCAATGCGCTCTGCAGGGTTGAGCTTAGGCTACTTTTTGTGGAAATTACGTGTTATAAAGGAATGTGCAGACAGAACAAGGTTTGAGGTGTGAGGTTCTCACGGTGACAGTAAAAATGTTGATTTTGTCCTTCTGGGTTTTGACGCTGAGCTGTCTTGTACGTGTTAACCGACGTTTCGGAGGAACTCTTCACCTCAGTTTTAACGATTTAAGGGAGTCAAGACGCGAGTCGCTAGTATATGAGGAGGAGAGACAATGGGAGTGGATAACAATGTAAGGACTGGTTCTGAGAGGCCGTGTACTGAGAATAGCAGTCCATGACCAAGACGTTGTCCGAAAGGATTAACACTGTGCTAACCCGTTCGACTGTCACGTTCTGTTCTTGGTACATTATCGTTTGTAACTTGACTTTGCAGATTTCTAGATTTCAGCCGAAACTGCTGTGGTCCTCCAAGGTACAAATAGCAAGCGGTGCTATTTCTAATATCAATGACCGTGACGCTGTAATGCTCTTTCGTTCGCCGTGAAATTTGAAGTTAACAGTTTTCGTCTCTTCAGTGTCCACTACGTTCTGTTTGCGCGAACGAAAGTCATGTATTCATTTTCGCTTCATAAAAAAGTGCCGACGGTCACAGTCAGAGGTCTGGCCTGGTTATTGGGTTCTCTGTGTGTGTGTCAGTTCGGTTAAAGGTAACGTTCGCTGAGATTGCATTTCTCTTGTGATTTTATTCAGACCTATAAATCTGTTGTCTACCGCCATTGAATGCAGTTCTTCCGAAGCTGACAGTCGCTCAGCTGGTTAAGAAATACCCCGTTTTTATGGAACCCAAACAGTTATTACTGAGTATACAAGAGTTTTATCATAAGCCAACTGAATCCAATTGATACTCTCATTTAATATTTCTTAAAGATCAAGCTTAATATTATTTTATGATCTGTTTTTGTGTTTATTTCCTTCATTGTAGACACTGACAGTCTTGTTTCATTAAGTATATGTAAGTGCTCTGTTGTTTAAAGTGTTTATCGAATGTGTTTGGAAGTTTAATCTAAAATACACATAGTTGGAGGCGTTGAATGTATGTGTAATAAGATAGAAAGCCATCGGAACAGATTATTTTAAGAAGTCCCAGTTGAAAGGACGACAGGTGTCTGTTTCACTTGGAAACCAGACATTCGCGGCCTCTCGTGAACTTACCGTAAGTACGTGTGGGTCTATTGCACATCTTCTCTTCACTGTATGAATTCATCGAAATTATTGGATAGGATACGAACAAGCTCGCTTAATCCAGTCCTTGGTATTAAGTGTGTTTAAGTATGCGTGAACTGTAATGACGTCATAGGGGAATGGTAAACATGACTGTACTCTTCCTATGAACATTTAAATTTGAGGATTGTACGTCCATGGCACGTGGAGTTGCATTTATTGTTTATGTATTTAGTTGGGTGGAAAATAACTTGTATTGTTAGTACGAGATAGTGTTTTGTAATTTAATGAAGGGGTTCTCAAAACCTTATATGTTTTGTGATGCTTCGTACGGAGTAACCTTGCATGATGTAAACTAATAAATATACGCTTTGTTAATGTGGTAGGTATTTGGTACTACATAGCTCTGTGACTAACGAAGCTGCATCTTAATGACGAACGTCAGATCAAGAGCTACTAGGACGCGTCTTAGAGATGGACACTTTGAGGGATGCATGCTAATCGCAGCAACAGAAATTAAACCAAAAATGTAAAATGTATTCAAGCAGAAGCTGTCTTGTAAGATTTGAGGTTTTCACAGCGGTGATAATGAAGATTTCTGTCTTCTGGGTTGTTTCGCTGTGTAGTCTGGTCGATGTTTACCAACGTTTCAGAGGTCATACTGCCTCCGTCATCAGAGTATGAAGATTTCCGTCTTCTGGGTTGTTGCGCTATGTAGTCTGGTCGATGTTAACCAACGTTTCAGAGGCCATACTGCCTCCGTCATCAGGGCGATTGACAACCCAGAAGACAGAAATCTTCATATTCATCGCCCTGATGATGGAGACAGTATGACCTCTGAAACGTTGGTTAACATCGACCAGACTACACAGCGAAACAACCCAGAAGACAAAATCTTCAAAAGCTGTCTCATATAGTGTCTAATGACTAATTTAAAAGTAGGGTAAGACCAGTATGCAGTTCTTGGCCTTACTTTAAAAGCATTTTTAAAACATTGTCGTGGCGTTTTAATTACATTGTCTTCATTTATACATTTGCCACCCGTGAGTCGATAAGACAAGGTGAAAGTTGCCCCAGATGTGAAAAAGCCTGAGAACCCCTATGTTAATGAATATGCAAAGTTTCTTCATTTATCGTATGCTGTAGATGACGTCTAGGCTCTCGCTGTGTGTTGGGAGTGACGGCAGTATGATATCAGGTTCTCTGCATTTCGATGTCTGTTTGCGTCACTTTCTTGTTAATCGGCGTATGTAAATGGTACGACGTAATTGGCACTGTTCTGTATTTACGGAAGCTATAAATAGGCAGCAATGTATGTGATAAAACACACGCGTATAATCACGTAATTTAAGTCGTTACAATGGTGCTAAAAGTGTTGAGTATAAATTTCGGAACTCCTCAATCGTAAAGGAATGAAGTAGGGTGCGTATCAAAACTATTATTTAACTCATGCCTTTCCTGACATCAAGTATGGTGTTGTCAAAACACGGGTCGAAGTTTGTAGCTACTTAATTTCGCGGTTTTCACAGTTTATGGCCAAAAGTTGGCAACATCAATATTAATCTAGCAGAAATCCCACCATGAACATATGATTCAGTGTTTCTGATTTATATAAAGGCCTGTATGTTCCGCGTTTTGTGTTGTTGAAGACGACGGGATAGTACAGCATGGAAATACCAAATCCAGTGACAAAGGCTCTGGCACTTCGAGGTAAGTTACCAGTAAAAATCAACATTTTTAAATGATAAACCATTTTAAGAAGCCAGTGCAGTGCTTGGAGTATAAGTCCTGAAGATGTCCGTCTTCTGGATTGTTGCGCCATGTAGTCTGAGAGATGTTTACCGACGTTTCGGGGGTTCTTGCTGCCTTAGTCATCAGGGCCATGGTTCTGCTCTGGAGTGTTGTTGAAGTTATGATTGGAATCTTGTTTGCATTTGTGGGCTGAGGGTGGGAC
Organism: Zootermopsis nevadensis; assembly: GCF_977971745.1. Classification (NCBI taxonomy): domain Eukaryota; kingdom Metazoa; phylum Arthropoda; class Insecta; order Blattodea; family Termopsidae; genus Zootermopsis; species Zootermopsis nevadensis. The sequence continues at coordinate 6,697,187 of NW_028259143.1, forward strand.
ATCATGAATTGGAGCATACTGTATCAGAGAAAGGAGAACACATCTAAGCCCCCAGACCGTGAGGTAGACATGTATGTTCAATGGATACTGAGTGATAAGATTTTATTGGGAGATCGTTAAAGCAGCCATTAACACGACTCAACACTAGACTTTGTGTTACCGATTTACTCGCCTTCATAAAGAGGCGTACAAAACTATAATTTTACCCATTGCTTTGTAAGGCAGTAAAACGTATATCTCACAGTAACGGGAGAACATGGATTGAGGATATCGGGCAACAGGGTGCGGAGGTGAATAGACGAAATTTCGTACTGGGGGACTTCATAATTTGTCTTCATTGAATGTTATTAATATGATCACGTTAAGGATTGTGAGCTGGGTGAGATTAAAACATTTCATCGGAAGTGACAGACGGAAAACCTTAAGGGAATAGACCACGTATAATACAAGGGCGTAGAGTTGATGTTAAGTTACGTAAAAGTTAGGATGGCTCTTGAAGAAATTGTATGGTATATTAGTTACCGGAAACCAAGCTAAACTAGCTTGTCCTATGCAAAACTAGAAACTCCTGTGGCTTTTGTGATTTCTTGCTTAGTTTTTGCGTGATTTGTATTTATGTATTTTATTTTTATTTCATTTGTCATAACACATTGCAACACTTCCTAGATTTTTTAAATGTAAAACTTTTATCATATTTTGTTTCCAGACGGAAAATTGTGGCTTACATTTTCGTCATTTATGCAACTTTATTGAAGGCTTCATATTTTAACGTCTCTCTGAATCAGTGTTCCGCAATCCCCCCCCCCCCCCCTCCGTCCAGCACGCTCAAATTTGTCAAAGACGCGTGACAAGACAACACAAAATTTCGCCTCACGAAACTACTAATTGGGACCATAAAATGTATCTACATTTAAAACCTTGGTCTAAGAATGCGGTCATATGAAAAGAAAACAACATGTTGGTTGAAAATGTCGATGATTATATACAGTTCTTCGCTATGTTCGGTTATTTTCCAGAAATCACAGAAATATTACTCAGAAGTCAGACCCATACGCCAACAGTAGTATGTTCAGCTATTTTTCTCCCTTTTCATTAGGCCCGTGTTGCTCTGATTACAGTCTACACAAATTTTATAGAAATTAACTAGTGCCGGCAGCTTGGTGTGCAGGTTATGTGTTTCTTTGAAGTTGAAGTGCATTTCTTTTTAATCAGAAAAAAGTCTGTGGTAACTTTTGATGGTTTTATTTTATCTAGAAAGAGTTACGCGTGTACTACCCACTACTGTTGTCCCTTCTTGCATGAAAAATATGACATTACCTTGTCGGCTACCCGTATCTTCTTCCTTTTACTCAAGCGCAAAACATTTCCATTAAACTGATGACGATATTTAAGATTTTTCATATGCTAAAAACTGAGAACAGGTTTTGTTATTAAAACAAAATTCTTAGTCTTGCGTACTTTTCCTGGATGCTGCTGCTAATATTCTGATATTCTCATCTTCTCCTCTGAGGAGACTGAATCATTAATAGAAAGGAGCGTCGTTGAACAGTTGGCAGTGCCCTAGCCTATCAGAAACTTTCATTTAAAAACGGCGTAAGTTGTTGGGTTAACACCTTCCCTCATAATTGACGCCATTATTTCTGATCAGTTATTTTAAATTGTAGATGATATAGTTTTCATTCCTGTTGTGTTATGAACACTCGTTCTGCTTGTGAATGCAACATTTTCACACCAGCATAGCTTCTGCGCACCTGGAGTGCGCAGCGGTCTAGCAACAAAGGTGACTTAAATTCGAGTGTCATGAGGGAGGTTAGGAGGGTGGGTATGGGTCTGCTTTTGATTTATTTACTTTTTGTTTTGGGTTGCGTTTCAAATGGTGCACTTTGAGATGAGCATAGCAACTCCAAGAAGCTGGTTTAGTGCCGTATCATGCAGAACCTACTCAAAACCGCTTGTATTTAGACAGGCCTTGGACGTAGCTGTCTGAAGTTCGGAATACAGGTAGAGTAAATGCAGTGAGGTGCAGTGCGCAATCGAGATCGATGAATGGCCAAGGAGGTAGAGAGAGCTGTTCGTATGTGTCTGCCTGCCGTTCTGAAGGTCATTAGTTCAAATCTTGTTTGCCCTGATGTTGATTGTGGGAAGAAGAAAATTAGCCATGTTGTTATTTTTTCGTACTCGTTAACAGTTTCTCAGCGTATAGATCACTTAAGAATCACGGACATCCGAAAATGGATTATGATTTCCTCGCTTTTATAAAATATTTTGACCCAAAAGTGAACCTTTTCAGTTCATATCATACCACTGAAACATGTTTTGTTGAAATCCATTTTATATACTTGTTACCGTCAAATGCGGCACTGTTCGGGGTGGGGCTTTTGTGAACACTGTAGTGAACCATCCGAAAATGCGAGGAATTTCTTGACTACCTTAACGTACTGTTTAGAACACTGCTCCTTGAAGTTATTGACTTATTAATCAAAACTGGTACGTTAGCAAATGCGCTTGTACCGGAAGTGATGTGCTTTGCTTTTCACAATGCGAAGCCATAGAGAGTACTGTTACATCAGTGAGTTGCTAAGTCGAGTTAAGATCGAGATAAAAATATCTGACTGTGGCTCTGCATGTATTCTCTAGTTCCTAGTATTAAAAATACTGCAAGCACTACAAGGTCACTTTTATTTCCGGGTGAATTTAGACGAGTAGGACAAAATAATGACCTGGAATTCTCTGGCACGAAGACAAAGATCTACTTTCTGTATTTTACCCCCACTCAAAGCCCAGTGGTAACGATGTATCACATTCTACAATAATCATTTAATAAACGTTTAGCTCGTAGAGTGTATTATTGTGTTTCATATGGTTCTCAGAATAAACAGTGATTACCTACGTAAACAGAGTTGACCAATTGACCTTTCAAATGCAGACGTGTTTTCTTTGAGGTAGGGATTGCATTATTAAAAGCAATTTAGACGAGTTGTCTCTCGCTTCTACCCCTCCAGTTACAGTTCTCTCTCATTCGTCTTCATTGTGGATTCTGGTTGAATAGTGAAGTACTGATGTCAATTCATCATGAATATTTCGTTTTGTATGATGTTTTAATTGGAGTAGATGTTTCTTTCTGTGCAAGGAACACACCGCACATAGTTCTGAGATTTAGTGTGTAAGAAATTAAGTCATTCAAGGACTTATAATAGGATCATCCTCATTAACGTCATCATCATAATTGGCTTCAAGATTTAATCCCAGTGGTATTTCTGAATCCATTAAAATCTTAGGAGAATCCATCTTTTATTGGTATTCTCTCGTTTTCCCTCGTGGATCATAATTCATAACTTTCTTTGGGATTCTCTCCCCTTGTACAAGTTTAGTGATGAACTCCGCCAGTAGAGTTCAGTCAAATTCAACGAAGGATTAAATAGAATATCGTTCGTGAAATGCAGTTCCCTTCCCACGAGGCATTACTTGTGTTTTATTATGAAGTGGGCGAATGATAAGTACAGCAAGACCTCATTTGATTGTGTGTTAACCAACCAGGTTTTATCCAGTCAGTGTCGTAATGACCCACCTTACTTTCTTCGTTCTTGACAGTGTTTGTCCTTTCCTGCACGAATGATGGCTGCGAGGACTTGTCACCGCCATTGTTACTCCCACATGGACCCCCATGTGGTTGAGCAGAGGGCATTGTCTACTGCAAGAACCCACAGATGGTCATTGGTGAAACCGAGAAGTGGCTCGTCTGTGTTATAACCTGTTGCTTCTTCGTGGTTTATATGAGAAGGAAGTGCTGTGGAAAATATTCCGTTCTAAAGGGTTTTGACGATGGCACCCCTTACCTGAAGACGGAGACAGCACCAGCCTCCGAAACGTCGTGGTTTTAAAGAACAGACGATGGAAAAAGTCCTGACAATGAATAACCGAGAAAGTAACAGGAAGTGAGGTTTCACGTTCTCAGGGCGGCGAAGATGTATACATCTGTCTTCTGGGATGTTGCGCTATGTGATCTCGTACTTGTCACATGTGTTTGCTGCCTCCATCATCAGGGTGACGGAAGCAGCATTTGGGAGACGCAGGCGTTGATAGAAGCTGGTCTTGAACGCTGTGTTAGTGCGTGGAGTGGATTTATATGGCTCAGAATAATATCTTGATCAGTTGAGCTACTGTCTGGTTCTGAAGATGAGCTGGGCACGAAATGCTTTGGGCGGGTCTCGTTCCCGTTTATAACCCACGGGGGTGAAGTCCAGAACACGTAAACCTTAACGTTCCTAAATTAATTCTGAATTTGGAACTATGGATTACGGTGGGGTGAAGTATCTTTTCGCAGTTTCTAACAGTCGAAGTACGGCCGTGTAGACGTCATATTCACGTGTTAGGTCTGCAGCTTTAATTGTGGCAAATGATACACAATCCTGGCTGCTCTCCAGCGGTGCGTGACTAGTTTGCTTTAGCGTTTTATGGCGTTTATAGCCTACTTTATTCCTGTTAATGGTTTCTTTTGGTTTATTTTTGTATGTATAATGGTTGTTTATATTAGTTTATTTAGTTTTAGTTACATTTCTGCGGAATAAATGTTTTCTTAAACTTATTTATTACGTTTCTTACACGCACACAGAAATTACGGTTTACATTCCGAATACTAATTCAGAATTCTGCTCCGCCCTTATTTTTATTGCGATTAAAGTTTTCGGAGTAAAATCGCGCGGGTGCACTCAGACACGCAGTTACTCTAGACAATAATTCTTGTTCCAGCAAGATGACACATTATAAACTTTATCATCATTTGAGAAATAGATGTCACGATTAAAACAGCACGTGGCATGGCAAACAGGCGTATTAATTTTCGTTGCACTTATGTTATAGGGAGAGATGCGCTTGAGGTGTGTCTCCTCTTTGTCATCCCACCGCCCCAGTAACCGAACCAACTAACGATTTTTCATGACACTTGGTATAGACGCAATACCGCTGGAGGCCACTCTGCCTTCATACTTTTTGAATTCCCATTAGAGTATTAGTTTTATGAACATGACGACCGTGCGAACTTGTGAGATGGAAACGATGCCAGCGCCGTTTAATGTAGGATCTTGAAATGTCTTCTGTTGGATCTTCGAAACATATGCATGTCGCTTTCTAAGAATGTACAACGTAACTGCGGCTTGAATTTTACATTTGGATTTCTGTTTCGCGTCAGTAAATGAAGAATTACTAGAGGTAGGTGTATTATATTTTCGTCACAGTGACCGCGCTGCCTGAGACGTTGGCCTTGTGAGATTGGACACTGAGACCGTGGGTTCGAATCCCACTCAAGGCATAGGTGTTTGTACTTGTCATTGTGTCTTTCTGTGTTGTGCGGTCCTGTGTACGGGTTGATCACTCGTAGAAGGAGTCCTACCAACTGTCTTAAACAGATAAAGTAACCTCCAAAAGAGCTGGCCATAAGCGACATTGGATTGTAGAACCACAGATGTCGTATTACATTTGATATGGAGCTTTATTACAATTATACCTACAGATTTTGTGTGAAATGTCTTTTATATGTCAGCAGTTACAACATGGCAATGCGATGGTTACGAAACGTTGAGGTTATTTTTGATTAATTTAATGTCGTCTTAATTTGCAGTAGTGGGAATTACGGACAAATATGTTTCATAAATTCTTTACGGAACTATGTTGGTTCTAAAGTAAATTTCAGGAAGAAAAGGTTGGAGATCCGGATAGGAAATCACATGTCTTTAAAATTGGCAACTGCGACAATTGGTACTTTACAAAATCTGCTGTGACTTTAACTCAGTCTCTCTTTTCATTCCGTACCTGAGTTCACCCAGTAAATGAAATCTAGGTTGCAGACTCGTACTTTTACTGCTCCGTTTGCCATTTGCATTTATCGCACAGTGTATAAGCACAGTTTCTGCTTGAATGATCGAAGACATTTTTAAGGTATCGTTTAGTGGCAGGCTGTGACCATAATTGATCGTTTCTGACCCTTGTTGCTCTTATAATACCGTTCAAACTTCCACTTTTTCAGTCTGAAGCTAATCGAAAGTATGTTGAATGCGAACATAGAGCCAGATATAGAGACTGCGTAGTTACAGAAATGACTCCACTCCTCTCAGAGATCATGAACCAACCTCTAGGTCCTGCGCAGTGAAATATATCGTGAAGACATCCGTTATGAGCAAAAATCCTGGTTTTTTATGGAACATTACGGTAATTTTCATTAAGGTTTATGAATTTCACGCTCTTGTTAGACTTTATTTTCTATGTGTGAAGATATTCTAATCAGTTATGAATACGTCTATTATGCTTTAAAGAGTTAAATAGACAATTCTCTAAAGTACGTTAGTTGGGTTTGTCGTGTTGGTTTAATGTATGCGATTGGTATATTATTTTATCCAATCTACTGTTCTGTGAAGGTACACCAACATTTTTTGAACACTGAATATGGATTTAGTTTGAAATACACACAAAAGCAGGTGTTTACGTGGATGACGTCATTCTAATATGCTCAATTCTTGTCAGCAGCAACTCAGTTCCTCTATCACTTTTCCTTCGTGAAAGGAATGTTCTATTTATAGGTGCAGCGTGTAGATACTATACTATATAGTTTATATTCAGATTTCTGTAACACAAATCGATGGGTTATTCTCTGTATTTGAGTTATAAAGTGTAGACTGTGTGAGATGTCGTAAAATGTTACTACACGTAACAGGTTTTGACGGTGTGGACTGGATTCAACTGGCTCAGGATATAGTACAATGGTTGACTCTTGATAAACACCCGGGGTGATATAAGGGCGCGTTATTTCTTAACCAGCTGAGCAGCTACAAGCTTTGCAAGTGCAGGCAGGCCAAGACCGGGGTTCAACACTGACGTTTCGCTTTTCGTTCACTGTTGAGCGTCCAGAGTTTGAAAAGGTAAGTGCGGCTTAAGGCATTCCCTATTCGAGCAAAGTATGCAAATGATCCTGTTTTTCGTTCGTCTGATCGCGCGAGACGGACTGATTGTATCACAAGTGAACATGTTCGCGCATTTGACGAAAGTCTGCAGTGGGCGTGTGGATTTTTCGGCTCAGAAATTGTTCTTCTTCGCTTTGTGTAGTAGCTACATTACAGTTGCGGGTATTATTGCTTGTATTAAATGCAATGGTCTTTTTATCCAGGCCAAATTTATTTCCTTTTTGCTGCAGCCGAAGAAGTTCGGCCAGTCATCACTTGAGATATACATCGCCAAGGACCTAGAATACTTTCCCGCCCGGTCAGTATCAGAAAACTTCTTATCTCGCGGCAGGTACGTGTAATGCAGCAGATAAGTGCTACATCTTCAGGCAATACCGCAATTCGTTTCAGTTTAATTTCATGTCTCTGTCTAAGCACAGTAGTTGTGCTAGTGAGTCGTAAAATACGTGTATGATGATGAAGATATCTTCACAGAACGGTGTTGACGTGTACGTTTGAGACCTACAGTAACAAGTAACGATGGAATTTGGTAGACGTTGCAATGAACCAGCGATACACGAAGCGCAGATGTTCTGCTCAGTTCTCTGTGCTTTTGTGGTAAAAGAAGACACGAGAAGCTAATGTCCTTCTAGTAACGAGTCATTCACACCTGAAGCCTTACAATCTAGCCTACACGGTTGGTACTAATCTTATTTAGTGTATGCAGTAGTTCCATTTTAGTGTTTTACCTTCTCGTCTATAAGAAACTAAACTTTAAATCATACAAATCTGATTTCCGTTTTCTTATGGATGAAATTGATCTGTCACCCTTCGAACATAACATTGGTTTAAGGGTGTGTAAGAAAAAGTGCTGAGGTGAATCGACCTAGGCGTATGTGGGAGGATAATAATATTATTTTGGATATTAAATAAAATATGGGAGTGGGAACTTCATTGAAATGGCTCAGAACAGGGACAAGTGACTGGTAATGAAATCGCATTCTGTAAATCGTGGAACATTTCCTAACTAGCTGATTAACCATCGCCTTATGAAAAGGGACTCATGAAGTTAGATGGACTTTGCGTTCTTTACAGTCTCCTATTAGTGTGTATTACAAATAATAACAAATATATTTATGTATTAATAACTTACCTGTTTCTGTAGATACATTGAATTAATCTAGAAATGTATGTTACAGTACTAAATCATTTACTTACAAATTCATTATACCACTGTTTAATGTCCCTGTAAAACAGTAACGACATTATGCCGAGGAATAAAGCATAATCCATCTGTTTACGATAATTCCATTCAAAATCGAAAATTCAGAAATTTGAGTGGTCCTAGAGGTGCTGTAATCGAATTGATAATTCATGGCTGTGTTGGAAGACACAAGAGCATCGTGCCAAAGAGACGTCCATCACTGTTGTTTCGTCATCAGCTTAAAGCCCAAGTGTTACGTGTTCCTGTATTTTGGTCTTCTTTTCAAACAGTTTGATTGACTCCCTATTCTCAATGCGACAATCGGATTCTGTGGCAGTTCATGTTAGGAAGTTTATTCGTTATGCAAATTTTCATTACTGTATGTGCTAATCCTTTGAAGCCGAAGCTCGTATAAATACATTTAAGAATTCAGTCCGAACCGCAAAGAGAACTCAACGTTTTACCATTACAAAGATCATCTGGTTAGAAGATTTCTGTCTTCTGGGTTGTTGCGCTGTGTAGTCTGGTCGATGTTCACCAAAGTTTCTGAGGTCATACTTCCTCTGATACGTTGGTGAACATTGACCAGACTACACAACGCAACAACCCAGAAGACAGAAATCTTCATCGCCCTGATGACGGAGGCAGTATGACCTCAGAAACGTTGGTAAACATCTACCAGACTACACAGCGCAACAACCCAGAAGACAGAAATCTTCATACTCTGATGACGGAGGCAGTATGACCTCTGAAACGTCGGTTAACATCTACCAGACTACACAGCGCAACAACCCAGAAGACGGAAATCTTCATACTCACCGCTGTGAAAACCTCAAATCTTACATCATCTTGTTAATTTTATTAAAGGAAATTATCCCAGTTTACAGTGCGAATGCTACGTAACCCATAGACACAAAACTAAGAGTTTGTTGAAGATTTTGAGATTGTTGAAGCAGGTGGGAGGTATAGTTACCATTGGGCTTTAAAGGGGTAAAGTATAGGACAGCCCTTCATGAGAAGGTGGTACAGTACGCAGCTAGACAAGACGTTTTCCGACTTTTAATGGAATAAGAAGTTAAGTTGATGGAGCGACCGATTAACAGGTCTATGAAAGCCTAAACCTTGATTGGGAAGAAGGACCACTGTCTTTATTGCCATTCATTACACATGTCATTATAATAATTCACTCCATGTAGCAGAGTTCTTTTTGTTATGTTTATATTCGCTTTATCGGTCAGTTTCTTTAATGTTAGAAAAACTCAAAGATCCATTAGTTTCGACAGGAGCTTGATACAGGATTCTGCACAGAGCCAGTTGAATCCAGTCCACAACCTCACGCCGTGTTTAGAAAAATCCATTGTCCCTTCAGGCTTTTCGACTGAAACATTATATGTGTTCGTTTACTTTGTGCTTGCGTGCTGCATTCTTTACTTGATCAGCCTGTTAATCTGCACGAAATTTATTGGCCTTAATTTGTATTTGTAAGACATGACAGAGTCATTTCGTGGCAGTATTGCCTTCGCCTAGCTCTGTCAGTGGGCCGAAAATGAGTGGACGACCGGGATTCTATTCCTGGCAGGAGCAGTTTTTTTTAAATTTGACATCCGGCTGTGGAACCACCCACCTCCTATCGCGGGGGGTGGGTGTAGCTAACCATTCACCATCTATTACCTAGGTTAAGCACTTACTTCTCTCTTTATGGCTTTGTATTTAGGGACAGTATGACTTTTTGATGAATATTGTCTTGTGGGATGTTGCGCTGTGTGGTGATTTCCTACCAGACTTCGTTCAGGAAATAGCTGTATTCATACTCATCGCCGTGAGAACCTAACGAACAGCTTACTTTTAACCGTTCTGCGTTATGTCGTGACGCCGAACCAGCTGACGCGTGGCAGAGGGGTTTGTCCGCCATGAGCCTTCTCCAGACCTGTTATATGTCACTCCGGAGCTTTCTGCATGCCGAGGTCGACGGTTTTGAGTAAGACGCACGCACAAAATCCACGGCGATCTACCCAGATCGCAGGACTGATTATTATTTCCGTGTTTCCATGCTAATTGCTGATGAGTGTGTGGAAAGCAGCTAGTGTATCTACGTAGTGAATTCTGCTATCTGTGTGTTGGAGCCACTGGTAACGAGGCCACATTGCTCCGTCCTTTTCTTCCCCTTGCCCCTCCCCTGCCATCGCCTCGGCATGAACACGATGTCCCGCTCCTTTCTCCTCTATCGAGTTCCTGCAGTTGAGTTTTGTCTCTCATGGTGGTAGGTCATGCAACCGAGTGCCTTCTGTCCTTTAATTGTATTATATACGTAGTTTACGTAAGATCTGCGGTATTTTTGTATCAGTGTCGTAATACGTATGAGCTGTGTCCAAGATACGAGAGCGGGTTTCGATACAATTTTATTTGAAGTGAACAGTTTATATGAATGGTGTGAAAATGAGGTGTCGATTGTGTGAGCTGTTCATGGATCAGTTGCAAGCGCTCAGTTTGAATTATATACACAACGGTTCCAATCAGCTACATCATTACCACCAGCACATGTCTGCAGCAGCCAGCAGCGCTTTGTTATTGCCACACATGCGGGATCTGATCGCAGCGTACCTGCTCAGAGGTAGGATGACAGCTCTAGGAACTCTTCCGGTTGCGTTAACGCGTCGACGTTTTCTCGTATTGCCATCAAGTCCCCGTTGCGTAGCTCCATTGCCATTTAAAATTATTGTTTTAGCTATCACTAGTACTGGTGCTTCAGTACTGAAGAGTGGCGTTCTATCTGGGATTTAATGTGGGGAGAAATTTAAAAAACGTACAATAAAATCTACCTTTTGCAGAAGGCCGATTCACAGATCAGCAGGATCAACAGTGCTTTTCTTGTAAAAGGTCTTCCATCACCAAATCTACATCAAAGTATGTTGCCACTAATGTGTGTTTCACTTTTCCATCTCATACAATACAAGGGTTGAATCCTAATCCTCAAGCTAATTATTGCTAGAGCTATTGCCTTTTGTTTGTTATTAATGTATATATAGCCTATATAATAAAAAGAACTTGAGATAATGAAAAAAAATAATATGTTCTGGAAATGTTTGTTGTTCAGTTCGAAAAGTTATCACATATGCTATACAAGATGTACCTCAGGATACACAAAATGGTTTTTCTCCCCCCCCCCCCCCCGGGCCCCGCTAAATGGCATAGTTCGAAACAAGATTGTCAATTTCTTACTGACGTGTTGAGAGTTTTCGAAAATTTTCTTGTGCCTATGAGTTTATTTGACTGAACAAGGGAGATGCGTAGGCGAGACCGAACGTCATGACCGAGTCGATAGAATTTTCGCTTCCTATTCGTAGATCTTGGGTTCCAGTCCATGCCGGGAAATCGGCGGTCTTGGCTGAGTTTTTTCGTTGTCCTCCTCATGCCCTTTGCGCAGATTTCGGGATAATACCTTAAATTAAGTCACGACCGCTTCCTTCCGTATCTTCCCCCTTTGTGTCAGCTGTACGGGTGTTTCTAGAAAGTCTGTATAGGTTATGAGGGTCAGTTCTACAAAGCAGAACAAACAGTGCGTTAAGATCTGAACATGGGTCCTCAGCTGGAACAGCCGTGAAAGATGTTTTGCCACGTGGGCATACGGGCACCGAATACAGAGATTTCTTGAATAATGAGTTGCTCGGGCCACTACACGATGTACCACTGACGGTCAGAGAACGCATGTGCCACAGCACGCGAAACGTCCTGAACAGCACTTACTTTCCTTCGCCGACGGACAGCGTGGCCCCCGCACTCACTTAATCTGAATCCTGTGTACTTCTGCATGCAAGGACACTTAAACAGCCCTTGTTTATTCACCTCCTCTTAACGACTGAGAAGCTCTTTAGCAGTACAATGTGAACGGATGTCACACAATCTGCAACACCTCCGGCATCTTTGAATGTTGACAGTCATGTCCGGGCATTAATCGAATCTCATAAAGGACATTTTCAGCACCTCTTGTAAATGCATCAGCGAACGTTTTGCAATCTTTTCTGGGATGCATCTCGAAAAGGAAGCTTCTGTCAAGCCATATTCATATCAACTTGGTATAAGTAGGATTTGAGGTTTTCGCGGTGGTGAGTCAGAAGATGGCTGTCTTCTGGGTTGTAGCGCCGTGGAGTCTGGAATCCTGATGATGGAGGCAAACTTGTACCAGAGTACACTGCGATATGAGCCAGTAGACTGCCTTCTTCGAACTTTGTGTAGTTTTTGCTGTGCAGAAGTCGGCCCCAGAATTTGTACAGACATTTTAGATGAATTCTGTATGTTCTGCGTAACTAATTGCGCAGTTAAGTGGACGTATAAAGAAAGAGGGGTGTAACTGACCATTCACAACTTACTGGGCATCAGCAGTAGGTGTGTGAGGTATTTTGGTACCCTATGAAACTTTGTGCATCTTTGAGAATAATTTTTTCTCAGATGTGTTGGCTATTTTATTATATAATACTTCTGTTGCTATAAATATTCTTTTTCTGTGTAGACGAAATGTCACATGTACTTAAGATAAATGTGTGACCTCTTTTTAAAGCCTGTAGGTTCAAGGAGTATCCGTAATGCATTTTTCTTGTCACTGATTAAGCCTTGTGGTCGGACTAACAAATTCCAAGATGGAGTTCTTTGTAAGCTGGGGTTGCTCAAAGTTTTATTATTTAGTTCCAAAAGCCCGCCACTTGTCCCTATCTGGAGTTTAATTCAGTACATGTAATCGCTGTATTTATTTAGCATCCATTTTAATATTTTCAGTATTTGGTACCTAAGCGTTTATTTTTCAGGTAAATGTTTTTATTAATTTTATCGCAAAGTTAATAATTCTGTGACTGTTTTATTGCGAATGAGGCGGACACAAAACTGAAATGTATGGCTTTTGGCGATTGTCAATTGTACGTTTGAAAATAAATGAATGCCCAGGGCCAAGAATCGAGCCCGCCGATGAAATAACAAGCAGAAATCGTTTGTCTTTAAATACTGTTCCTACGCATTTCATTCAGGGAATGTATGAAATAAAATTGTGTATGACTGTACTTTTAGCTTTGAGGTTTGTGCAGTGAAGGTGTTTGGCGGCTGTGCCGCCTATACTAGGAAACACGACAAGCGACGTAGTGATCCCGCGTAGAGGAAAGGCCGTGCCGACTGTACAGCTGCTAAATAATCTTCTCAGCCACTTCGCTTCGAGCTACAGTTCGATGGATCTGATGCAAGATTTTTAGATTCGTGAATGTTGTTGAATGAAAAGACGCGGTAGCTCAGTGGAACAGATGGACGGTTACAGTAGCAATCTCAGAGATTCGTTCGATTCTTAAAATTACGTCGGTAAACGCAGTCTCTTATTCACTGATTAGCAGAAGAGGCGATCATAAATAATCTGTTAGAGTAACGAGGAGGAACCAATCAATTAATATGTAAAGATTTCGTAAACAGGCCTTTTCAAGGGAGTGTAGGAGAGGTCGGAATGTAGTGTAGGTTTATATCTGATACATCGTTTGACATTACAATTTTTTTGGGTAAGCCCATAACGGGTGAAAGACTTTTTGAAGTTGTCAGTGATTAGTAACCACTGATTACATTTCGAGAAAGCTATAGTTCAATTAGGGAATTTTTATATTTACACCTCTTATCCAAAAATTATCCAAGAGCAGGGGTGTGGAGAAAGTTGCATATTGAAAAGCTTCATGACAATATTAAAATTGATCTTTAGGAAGCGGAAGGTAAATACATTCATCAGAATCAGGATGGGATCCAATGGCGGAATTTTATGTGTACGGTAATGAACCTTCTGGTTCCATAAAAGACAAGGGATTTATTAACTAACTGAGCGATTATCAGCCTTTCAAGTAGGTCTGTGTCCCATGGAGGTGGTAGTAACTTTAAAATATATTGATTTATCTATGTCATGTTAAATATTTCTACGAAATGTAGCATTATAATATACTTTTATCGAGTTAAATCTGCATGTTCAAACAGTAGGCCTGCTACAGGTTGTGTCATAACATAAACCTAAAATACAGAGTTCAACTATTGGTTATTACATATTTTATTTTTATGAATAATTATATTGCACGTTATTTGTGGTTTGCGATCCAGAATGTGGTGTACCTGTGAAGTTTGCTGTGATGTGACAGCAGTTTTCTGGTCGATAATCTCAACGAACATTTCCAGAAACGTTCAAGAGAGATTATATAATCGCCTGAAAATCTGCTGGAAGTCGAGTGGCTCAAGAGGGGATAATGGTTTCGTTGAATGCTTTAGTTCTGTTAGATCATTTGAATTCTTTTGTTTTAATAACGACTGTTCCATAGTTTTGTTATGAGGCGGTTGAATTCAGGTATTCTCTTACGTCTTTTCACCTTAGTGGAGTTACCTGCGATCCGCGTTACGTAGTTTTAATATTGCAACAGTTGTGAAACACTAAACATGTTTATTGTTGTTGTCTATGTCAAGGGCGTATTTATTTATGTTTCTTACATCTTGCAGTATCATTTGCAGTTTCGCATTTGAAGTACATTTTAAACTAAGTTTGAATCCGACAGTTCGTGCGTTGTATCAACGCCATTTACTGTGGTAATTAAGTCCGTATGAGGAAAGAATCTGGCGTACTGCTATTCTGTTAAAGTGACAAAACAGAGCATTGATAACCATCAGACAGGAATTTTTCCGGCCTAGATGAGAAGATAACGCAACATTAACACGATATTTTACCTTCCACGTCATAGTATAATTTATTATCGTTGCAGCGGTGATAATTAATTTATTTGTACACTGAAATGAAAGTCAGGCGAATTATTGCCGAGATAACCTGCTCGAAACTTATCATTAATGGAGGCGAACTTTATAACAAGTGAATCTCTTCCCTAAAGTTAAAAAACCTATTGCAGCAAAGATAGTCACCCAGTATCCTTGTGTAATTGATGTCTGATCAGTTGAGTAATGCCTCACAGCAATTCGGTCGCTGTATGGGTTAACCGCCTACGTATAGAGGGCGTGACATTGTCCGATTAACTCGTAGGAGCTATGAGCGTTAACACTGTTGCGTAGTAACATCGGTGACGGAGGGGGTGGGGAATTTTGACATTTCAATATGAGCGTGCGTGGGTTGCTTCATATACCATAAAAGGGTGGGAGTTTTTAAGATGTTAGCCGACCTGTTTGATGTTGGTTTTAAGCTTTGCTTCTCGTATTTTGTAAAGCTCGGCTACAGAATGAACTTCCAAATAATTGTAGCTCGTATTTATCTCTTTTTATGACAGGAAATGGCATATAGTCGCCTTCAGCCCTGAAAGTGGTACCATGCAAATGGCGTTCTATTAATTTTGTTTCCACATGTGGGCGCGGGGATGAATTTCGTAAATGAAATATTATTTTAAAAGTTTGCTATTTATTGTGTGTACAATATTAAACATTAATTTGGTTATATTTTATAACCCAGGTTTATAAAAAAATGGGATCTGAATGGTAGTGTCTCTGTATACGATATTTGCCGCAAACCCCAAAGTAATGTGTTCGTCTAGTGGACCTTTGATGTCAGTGTCCTTTAATATAATTATAATTATGTAGTGCAGCTTTCCCTCCTCATCTCAAAAGCTTCGTCGTAGCAGTTAAATTTAAATACAGAGTGATACTTTCGTCAGAGAGTAGTAATAACACGACTATTCATGCATGTATGTTGACGAAATTTTGTAACTACGTACCTGAGTCTTTGTGAAACTACATCTCGTCACAAAGGCGGTGAAGTGGTCATCGCCCTTGCCATGAACAACTAATTGGACGCGATGCTCGGAATCAGCAAATGCACGTTGTAACATGTTCGCAGGAATGACTGCAGTTTCTTGGCGAATGCTACTCGACTCACTCATTGAATTATTTACGATTGCCCCGATTTTATTAAGTGTCAGGTTTCAGATGCATATTAAATAGCTCTTTGTGTACCACTGGTTTATATTTCAATGAAATATAGTGGAAATGTTTCAGTGAAACTCTCGTTTGTCTATGCGTATAGAAAATAGATGAACGCAAAACGTATCTTAAGGTAAAGTCTGGAATTAAGTAAAATCAGGCTGTTATGATTTTACCCAACCATGTGGTGGCCCTCTGAACAGTCTCAACCTTTTAGAATGGCCATGACGTAACTGGCGTGGGCTTTCGCCTTTCGTAGACCAAACTGAAACAGTGTCCTGGAGTCAGACCTGGAGATGCTGTCGGGTTGGTGGGATGTCTTTTGAGATAACCCGGTCTTCAAAAAAATTGTCCCAAGCATGGACGCTGTAGCGACTAGTTTCAGACCTGATGTGACGGGATACAGTTTTACAAGTACTTGGGTTCGTACCTTCAACATATGAATTTTATCGGTACATAAATATTAGTTTTGTTGCCGAAAGTCTGAGGCTTCTAGCTTATGAGAGGTCTACTTTTCAGTCAGTTGTCGTTATGTCAACGTTCAGAAGCGTGTCTTTCGTTTCTTTAAATGGTTTTAACCATCCCGCCAACCACTGTGCAGCAGTTCACTGAAAACACGTGGCATCACTGCGTTGTATTATAATGTTATTAAAGTGGAAGCGGAGTTGTTATGGAGATGCAGAATATTAATTTTTTACTGTTTTGTCAGGTTCAAAACAAAGGGTTTGTAGATATCGTTCGTTCAGCAAAGTATGTGTTCTGTTGGATTTTGTTAAGGTGAATGGGCTTATTCTGACTTATGTGTGTGTGTAAGCCACGGATATATTTGTATTTCTTGGAAAATGCTCTTGGGCTTGCCATTTGGTGTGAGTCTTTGTCTCTTCCGCACTTCATTAAATGACGACTTTAATGGGTTGTGGAAAATGGATCGTGGGTTGGGAGTGTTTGATAGCTGAATAGGAAAGTGGTGTAATCAGGCGTAGAACAATTATGGAAGCGCCTGGGAAACCGAGCTTCGATCCCAGCAGAGGCATTCCATTCACATTTCCAGTTGTCCGGTACTGTTCGTATAGTGAAATCTAGGAAGCTATGTTGGGTTGGGCATTTGGCAGTTATCGAGGACGTCATATCACACAAAGAGCTTGGCTGATGTTTCCTCCATTATCAGGGCGATGAGTCATGATACCGACATTTTACGCCAGAAGTATCTTGTTCGTTAAAATGTTTGTCTGAAATGTCTGTTCTTTCTTAATCTAATACTTTATTAACCTAATAAATGTATATTTTAAGCGCACTTTACTTGCGCGTCATGACGTTTTTAAACTAAACGCCACGTAAAGCACGATACTGGGCTGTTGTCGTCACAAATTACAGAACGTGCTGGGTTTTCGACACAAAGCTCGGTTTCGAGTGATTTAGGTTCGTCACTCCATGATAAGTGGATCCCTGTCTCATCATGGCGAGTCCGCCGGACACGGACGGTAACTGCTTAATAAAAAGACTAGATGTGACGCGTGATATTGTTTCCTTTTTACGGGTTCCATATTAGCATAAGCATATTTCAGTTACGGAAATCTGCTCTTCGTAAGGTCCATGTCTGTCCATCTTTCATTACTCTTTAACCAATCACGAGATTTTCATGAAACTGTGTGAGATCATTATGTATCCAGAGATTACATGTAATTCCTGTAACGATTAATGCCAACGTGGAGACCCGCGTGAACGTGTGAGGGATGAATGAAGCCAGAAATCTGTCTGTTAATAGGTATTAAATATATATAAATTTTCTTCGCTTATCTTTTGAGAACGTGAAACAAAAAATTGGCTACCACACGAAATCGGTATTTACATTTGAATATGGGCTTTAAAAGCTCGAATTTTCTTTGCGTGCTTTACCCCGTATTTGGTTGACTGACATGGAATTTGGAATTGTATATTTATATATTTGTAGTTTTTGCTGGGAATATTTGGAGGAGAGTACTTTCGAGGCTTTCTGGTGTTAATTTGTTAGCGGCTGAAGTGGGTCCGTGGTGTTAATTACAGGAAGGGACACGTGGGCAAAGAAATGTATCGTATCGTGTAATCTAATCCAGTTAAGAGCGAACATCGGTCAAGTGCAGGTTCTGCGCATTTACCATAGCTACTTTAACTTTTAATTGTATAAATCAATGAGCAGTCACTTATTATAAATTGATGTTGAACCTGGACAGAAAGAAACCTAAAACGAACTTAAGATCAATAGGTATTATTATTCAAAGGATAAAATCGTAGGAAACGAGTTTCTGAGAATTGTGTGGAGTGGGTTAAGTCTTGTGTTCGTCAACTTGCAGTTTAACGATCCTTTCTGTTGTGGGAGGTGAGTGGATTGATTGTTCTTAGGTGACTACCTGAAGGGCTCTTTTGCTTATACTGCGATACGTCGATATAGGAATGTAGCGGTCATGGCCTTCTATGTGTATTTGAAATGCTCTGCTTCACTTTTAAAGATTAATGCCACAAACACGTCATGTTGACAGTACCCTGGGTTGAAATACGGAATACTTGTGACCAATATACCATATCATATTCATGAGGTGAAGATGTGAAGGAATGTGATTTTTAAGTGTGTTGAGCCAAACAGTTTGTTTAATATCGGAAGTTTCAAGTTCTGAAATGAATGGAAAATATGTTACGCATATGACGCGAGAAAGAAACTTCAACTTCAGACATGCGTACGCAGTCCACTAGGCCAAAAGCGGAAGACGTATATCAGGCTATGAGGTGGTTGGCATTCTTAGATGATACTTCGATCGAATCTTTATGAGATCACGCACAGAAACACCGAATACCAATCTACGCACTACCTTTGAGCGTTCGATTTTTTAAACTGCGAGCAAGGAACGTTTCAGTTTCAAAGCCAGATATCATGATTGCATGACGTCCAGTTGTGTGCGCGTAATTCATTTGGCGGTTGAAGTGAGGAGTCACTCAAAAATGAGTTCTTGAAAACACCACATTCACGCGGTTCAGTAATAATTATTCTTGAAGATCGCTGTCATCTGGGTTGTTGCGCCGTGTAGTCTGGTAGAAAGTAATCGACATTTCATAATCAGGGCGATCGCCCTGATGATGGAGGCAGCAAGAACCTATGAAACGTCGGTAAACTTCTACCAGATTACACGGCGCAATAACCCAGAACACAGCCATCTTCGGACTTATCGCCGTGAAAACCTCAAACCCTTCATAATAATAATTCTTCTATCTCGTGCCAGTTCTAAGGATGCGTAATGATCACAGTTCAGGTGAAAAAAGCCATCACTGAATACTATTACACAGTGATTTCAAGGTATTAACGTGGCAAGTAATAATGAACTACTGGGTAATTATCCAAGAAGGGAGATACTGCTGTGACCGTTTTAAATTTCTAAATATCACTTCATGTGCTACGTATAAGCTTGTATTTTTTTTGTTCCAAATAAAGAAATTTTCTTTCTTTCCTGCTTCCTACTTAATCTGACAAATTGTAGGAACACGTGGAGTGTCAAATACGATTTAGTCATTCTACAATTTTTAATAACGTGATATTATAGAAACAATCATTATCTACGCTGGGATAGTGCATTGATTTACAGAGCAAATAATTATACGAACAAACTAGGCATTTCTGACTCTCACTGCGGTCCATTTGAGTATTACTGTTTAAAACTGTGTGTAAAAGTAATAAATATGTTAATTTGGCAGAAGAAGTTACATATGTGGAGACAAGATGAGGATGTAATTAAACTGATGTACAGCATCTTCAAGGCTTCATGTTATGTGCATACAGTAATTGTTGAGATGTAATCATGACAAGGTAAAGTCGGATGTCGGTGGTGATATAATAATAGTGGGAAAGTGCCGATAGACGCCTATACAAACGGCGATGATCACCCTGGTAATGCAGGCTGCATGTGCCTGTGAAACGTCGGTAAAAATCTGCATTACTATCGGCGTAAGAACGCGGAAGGCAGTCGTCAAGATGAACTATATTTTAGTGTTTAATTTTTTGGATAGTCAGAGGATTTTGAACGGAGTGGTAGCAAGAATTCTTTGAATTGATTCTGTTGTTAACGTCTTCTTGAATGTAATAGACTCGTGTTAGGAACTGACGCGGCAGGTCACCCTGAGAAGATTTTATCGAAGTTGTTTTAGTCACCGTCGTTCATAAATAGGCATATTTTAAAGCGCCGCGTTTTCCAAAGGATTTGTTGTCTGCTTTTATTTCACTTTGTGTTTTGTAGTTCAGGTGTCGACATGACCCAGCCATTAAGTTTTAATATTTTTGAAGAAAAGTCCTGATATCTTTACTTAGTTTTGAACCCAGTACCACAGTCGTAATTTCAGTGAAGAGAAGTTATAAATTGTCAGGCTGTTATTAAATTATTTAATAACAGGAAGTTGCATGGCATGAAATACGATTGAGGGATACGACCACAAAAGGTGAGTTCGGAAACATTTGAGGGCACTTTCCCAGTGTTGGCCTGAGGACAGACTTAGGAAACCACGAAAGAAATGTTGCCAGTTCTGTGGCCTCGATTCGTAACCGTTACTTTTCGAGTACAAGTTGGACATCTTAATTGCTTTTGGTGCTGAGTTACGGGGCATAAGTATATGAAAACACAGAATTATAATGTAGATATGACAAGATTACAATTAGGCATGTGTAAGTAGAATTAAAAATTAAATGTACTGAGAATAGAATAAGAAATAGATAATAGACATAGCAAAATATTAATATGCGTAATCAACGTGAAGTTGGAGGCTGGTTTCGTTCACAAATAGGGGTCGGTATTGAGAAGCGTAGCGTAGGCAGTGTATAGTAAAGTATGAGAACAAAGTCGGTAACAGAAGTTCCGTTACGTATTGATCTGTGAGTTTACAAAGTTCTTGGATCATTATTCCAGAAATGTTATGAAATATTTCTGACGTCAGTTATGTGTTAAAACCGCATATATTATCTTGTTTGCAAATGTTTTGACCACGTAAGGCCCAGTGGTAAATATATGTACGACCTGCTTTAATCTGTATATCTGTACTTTGTGCTTGAGAGTTTCGTGTGATGGTAAGCAGGGATTATTTCCATATACAACATTAATGATTGTGTATATTGAGAGATTTCCAAATTTATAAAATTTGGTCTTTGGGAGCAAATTAATGGCAAAGTAACTGGCTGATTTCTGCAAAATTTGCCCCACTTGCGAAATCTATTGGCTGTTTATTGGGCAATTGTAGTTTAGTTTTGCTGAAGAAAGCAAATGAACGTGTCATTATTATTAAGTTTGAACTTTATATAGGAAATGTTTAAAAAAACCATTCACAGTAAACAACTAGTCTTGTCACTGAAATACACAGCGTTTGTCTGGATTGTTCCCAGTTCATTGAATTTGTGAACATTCATTCAAGACCTAAAGTGAAAGCTCAGAACTGACTGAATGGCCGACATACGAACGAACGATTTGTTGTGTTGTAAGGTTTCTCCGTGTTATTTTTACATGAACGCTTCCCTGTAATTTTGCTGATAACATAAACCTTTATTACTTTTGTACCGTAATATCACGTTGCGTGTAGTAGGTTGCGTAGACAGTCTTAAAATATAATGTTTGTTACAAACCCTAATTTCTCTATGAAATTTGAGGCTTCTGCGGAGGTGAAAAGTTGATTGTGTTAACGGCACGGAACACCACAATCAATTAACATTACGAACGATTATTTCGCGTTGTAAATTCAACTCGAACTGTCTGGACATCAGGAATTCTTAGGAAGAACACAAATCTTTGCAGTAAAATGGAAAGATATCCGGCATCGAGAGAAATATTTGTAATATACCTTCCCTGTGGTTTCTGGTCAATCCTCAGAATAGCTAACGCACATGGTGCAGATTTCTTATTGATAAACCAACTGTAGAATAGCTGATAAGAAATGACACTCATTCATGTATGACACCCCAGGGTTCATTTGAGTAATTCGAAACAGCCCCCTCTGAGCCATATGGATTCTATACTTCTCTTAAGATTAGTTTAAATATTGTTCTCCCGTCTAAGTTAAAGTCGCCCAGTTTTCAGCGTTTTACTGCCCTGTTTCAATATGAGACAGAGGCTTGAATAGAACACGGCTAAACTGCGGTTTAATTTGTAAGTATATTCAGTTGAGAAAATCAGTTAGAGTTGAGTTACTGGTCTTTCTAGCTTTTGCTGTCCCGGTATCAGAAGTTTTAACAACTCCGAAACATTCCCTACATGACAGAGGGCTCAAACGTAAATATATATTTCTCGGCGTCAGCCACAATATTGGTTTCTCTTCTGTTTGAAATTATTTATTGCAACGTGCGTGTATCCGTTGTTGGAACCAAGCTTACTCTTATTTGGACATAAGACCAATTATCGTATTATAGAATATTGTTTTCTTTCTGAGTGTACTCTTCATCGTGTAACGAAGTTAACACGCTTCGATTCGGCTTCGGTTTTTCAGTAAGGCAGTGTTATTTTCCATTTTGTTCTTCGCTGTTGCTTCATAAGTGTCGTATAGAATAGAAGTAAGCGCCATTATGTGAAGTTGGTTTTGCAGTAAGCTCTGATTATTTTGGGTGGGCATTTCTGGTGGTTGTAAATGCATTTTCAACAAACGGGCAGTTTACCTTACTGACAGAAATGTCACCAGCAAGCACGCTTCTATGGGGAAAGGTGTTCTGTTGTGACAGGACCTACACTATTGTTCGCAGTTTTCTTTAACACTGGTACGGGATTCAGCCAAAGAAGTCTTGCGTAAAATATACTTCACTACCTTAATCACAGTTTCGTGGAACTAATAAAAATGCTGTTGTTTTGGTAAGGAGTATGGAATTGTGTTCAGCGTGTGTTTTCATTCCTTTCCGTTTCTTATCCTACGTTTTTAATAAAAGGTTTACAAAAAGATTAAGGAGATTGTGATAAACTGAAGTGGAGGGAAAGCTGTTGAATGTCCTCTTTATTCTAGCACCGATTTACAGGAATTGAGAAATATCAGGATATCTGGTTCAGAAGAATTCGGAATGTTAATTACTCATTGTTTGCTCTAGAAACGTTTTGAAGTAAATACGCAGTTTCTGGTATCCGCGTTCTGGCTCTGAGCTGGCGAAACGTAGGAGAAACTGAATCAAGCGGAAGTTAAGATTTAATGTGAAGAAATGTCTGTGTCTCACTCACGAGTGAACGTGGTGATTTATTTTCTACCAAAAAATATATATGTTTGTGTTTAATTAAGTCCGTCACGTCAGTGGTAAGTAATTTTGTATCTATGGTGCATTTTAATATTATCTGTCGTCTACGCCTAGGTCTCCGAAGGTGTTCCGACTAAATTTTTTTATGCATTTTGCCGTCTCCCATGGTCCACAAATGCCACTCTTCTCGATGTTATCACTGATAATACTGGCGCAGAGTATAAAATCATTAAAACTTCTTATGGAGTTCGCATCTCTGTCACTTCTTCGCTGTTAAGTCCGAATATTCTCCTTGACACACTCTTCACTCAAGCACCATCCATCTGTGATCTTTACATAAGGTGAGGAATCAAATATGTCCGTGAAAAACAACGGATAGGTTGTAGTTTTGTTAATAATTGCTTTAAAAATGAACGTAAAAAATCGTATAGAGGTCATAAGTGTTATCTTCTGCATTAAGTAAGTTTTAAGCTGCAACCTTGGACAAAACGAAAAGAAAGCAGTCGAAGGTCCGTCCCTTTGTAAATATAATTCGTGTTGCTTTGGTGACCTTCAAGGCACATTCAAAACCTACCGGCAGACTACACGAAATTTAGTAGCTGTGAAATCTAGCAACCTGAGAACCACGTAACCATTTCTTAGAAAGTTAGGGCTTGCCGGTTCATATCGTCCAGTACGCAGTTAATTAAAAGACTTGGTGTTATTTACGATTCATATACCAGTTCTGTTTGTCGTATAGGCTACGACTTTAAATGCCGGGAATTGTTAACGAAAAAACATTCGTTCGTACATTTTAAAGGGCCCAAGAAATCAGGCTATTAGAAACAGTAATGTTCATGTACCAATAAGTGGGTCCATTGCCCTCTTATGTGAGGTAGGCCCGAAAATGAATATGCCCGACGTTTCGGAATTGCATTGGCTGTCATAAGTTGTCTCTGTTTTAAATGTTGATGTTATTGTCATCTGTTACTATTGGCTGTGATTAATAACTAGCTGTCCGGAGCTATATCTTTCTTGAAGAGCTGATAGGACGCTTAGCGAGTGAAGAAATCCTCCATCTTTTATGGAACCAAATTTCATTATTGTGTTCACAAGAGTCTGAGGTTCTGTGTAACATTTCGTAGTATCCTGTAGCTTTGTTGTTGCCCCCTCGTCCAAATCGTTTGACTTTTTCGTGTTTCTGAAACTAAAACCTTCCTTGCCAGAGTTTAATTTAAAATCACTGTTCATTCAGAGCAGCGCAGTGCCAGTAGGCTTCCGAATGGACTTTCTGAAAATGGTTTCCAGTAATATACGTGCTCTTGGCAATGACGCAGTGAGTGAGAAAGTTTTGGGGGTGAATATTTTGAAGGGTTAGCGGCAGTTCATTTTTTTTTTTGTTACAGAATCAGTTCGGTTATTTAATATCCACACTTTATGTAACACTTTTAATGTGTCCAATGCGTATGAGCCGAAACTGAAATGGAAACTTTATTTCGATTTTCTATGTTGCTTTTAGAATTATTAGAAGTGGAACAGAGTTTTCGGTCGGGCATTGTGCTGTCATATTCTGATCCTTCATTCCGACTCGACAGTCCAGGAAGATGAAGCAACAGATTTACGTCTTTCGTGTATTTTTCGTTCTCCGTTTTTATCGTCTTATTTCTTCTCACTTTCTTTGCTTCTTTCTGTCATAGAAGAGCCCCTTGTGGAACAGAACTGGTTGCAGGACCGTTTTTCGTCTGTAGGAAAAAATTCTATGTTTATTAGGCTGTAATAGTGTGGGTTATAAATGCAGGCATGATGTGTTACGCCGGTTTATAGCGGAGAATGTTGGCAAGTGTCATTACGGTCGCAACATGTAACGTTTCGTCACTGTTGAAGGTAAGGTGCTAAATTTACAGAGATGTGAAATGGTGAATGCTATCTGCTAAGATGTCGGTGCTGTCCTACGACAGTAGGTTGTCGAGGGAGCCAGTAACACCTTGCAGTGTTACTGTAGGGTATCAAGTGTTCTGAAATTTCTGTAGTGTTTCAACGTTGCTAACAAAAAGGTCTTAAAGTGGATATGAACTCAAAGTGTATGGAATATGCTGATGTGTGTCCCCCGTTATATCTTCAGTTAATGGAGTTTCGAATCGGAGTTCTAGAGCAAAATATAACCTACAGTTTGTAATAGGAAGGTGTGTAATGATAAGGTAATGCTATGTGGGTGAAAATATTTAAGAATGTGTAGTGTCAGATTCCGCGTTGTACATCAACTTCTAAAGGCACGTCATTTCGTGTTGTTACGTTTGGTACGTGAGTGAGCTATCTGAAAGGAAACTGGACGTATGCTCCAGCAGGTTGAAAAATGAGTTTAAAGTTTTATCGCTTGTGTGATTCGTCGGTTTTGGGTGTAAGACAAAACTTTCACGACATTCTTCTTTCTTACAGCTTTCCTGCATTTAAACTCTTTCGCCGGGAAACACAGAACTGTGATGTGAAAGTTACGAATATACAGTGTATCCCAAAAAAATGTATACAAATTTTAATGCGGAATATCAACCTTACAGTCGATCTCCGTGTGTCGTGTTTACGGGGAATGTGGACGGTGGCCATTTTGTACACCTACACACGATTCGCTAATTCACTAAGTGGCAATGCCAACGTACGCAATGGTTTAGTTTGTTAAAATCTATTTATGTAATTTATTGAATGTGTGTATGCATCTTTTTGGGATATTTTTTATAGAACGGGATATGGACAGTGGCAAGTAAATTTGGTTAGTTGCTTTGAAAAATATTCTCTATCAGTAACGTTTACAGGCTTATTGTAGTCACAAATTGTTTTAGTTCATACATGTTCTTATAAATACACACTGTAATTTGTGTAAGAATGTAAATGCTTTCCAAATTTAAGTGTCTTAATTTCGTGAAAACTTTGGAATTTCTTGGTTAGCATTAAGCTGTCAATTTAAAGTTTCATTGTAACTTGCCAATTTTTTCTGTAGTAATTAAGTGGCCATTCTGACGTGTGTTTACAGCCTGACACTTTTTATCTCAATAATACGGTCACATACTAATCTCTGATTATAATCTAATCGGATATAGCACGATTCTTTACTTTGTTCATATTCTAGCGTTTACATTTATCATATACTTTCAATTCATTGCGAATAATTTTAAATTTTTTGTAAAGCTGGTGTGGTCAGATCTGTAGACACGTGGGTGCTTGAAGTTTATCGGCTGCATCAGGGCGGGGGAGGGGCGGACCGATGTCGTGTATAATGGACCATACTTCAAATCGGTTCTGGACTGGGTCTACCGCAGTGGAAGGTTGTGAGTCATTAATATAAAAATATATATATTATATTTTAAGTGTTTTGAAAATCGTCTCTATGTGCATTAAAATGTATGAACGAAATTGTTAATAGAATCAATTCCTGACCCAAGTTGTTTTTAATCCTCGAACGGAACCACATAACGCTAGCCTTGCATGATGAATTTTCCTTTTAGAAGCTAATAATTACATTGCTGGACAAGAAATAACGGAAGGACAGAAAAAAATAGCATTTTGAAGAGTTTAATAATTTCTATTCCTCTGCAGGTACTCGTGTAGTTCAGTCCGTACAATTGCTAGGTTACGGGCTTTACCACCTTGGTTCTATTCCCGACTGGGGAGTCTTTCTTCCTCTGCCACGAACTCCAGAGCATTTGGGAAATCTTTGCCTTAATCTTTTGCCCTTTACACTAATCAAATGAAGGAAGAAGATACGAACGGGATGTATGGAATGAGTAAGAAAGACGGAGATGAGAAGTGAATACGCTATTTTAGCAAGAAATCTTGAAGGTAAAAGAACCATCCAGAAACCTGGAAGTAGACGGAAGTATAATATTAAATCGAGTATTAAAGAAATAGAATGTCAGGGTGTGGCTGGATCGAAATTGCTTTGGATATAATCCAATGGCGGACTCTTTTATAACACCGTAATGAAGCTTTTGGGTTCCGTGAAAGGCGAAGAATTTCGTGATTAGTTGAGTGGTTATCAGCTTCTGAGGACTGTGCTTCGTTGAGTTTATTGTTTGTGCTGGTAACGGTGGGAAAAAATGTTCAGTTACCGTGCTAGTGTGAACTAATGAACTGATCACTGGTTCTAACAAACAAGTTTTTCCCATCGCATTCCAAGGATATTTTTAGACGTACGTACATCTCATAAGGCTGAGAGCATGGTTCGGCTGACAGACATTTCGTGATTCTTGAATCGACTGGGATATTGGATCTCAGTGCCACTATCTGTCCCCTTCACAAGTATTTGTCTCTTAGTGATCAGACTTTGACGAAATTAGGGGTTGCAGATGGACGTGTGAAGACGTTTATACAGCTTGATATTGAAGGTAGAGTCTCAGGATACGTAAATTCCGAAATAGAAATTAATAAATATGAAATTCTCTGTTTTGTCTGTAAAGATATGTAAGTTCGAATTATGTGATGATCTTGAATACTTAATTATGATGGAGGCACATGTGACCTATTTCTGTTATCACATAAAGACGGCGTTATGTTATGAATAGGATATCGATCGAGATTCAAACGTGATGCCTCTCAAGTACAAGTCGAAACCGCTACCAGTACGCCAATTTATTAGTTCAGAATATTGTTAAGACTAACTAGCTCCGTGTTGTGGGAAGCCCTCATCCAGATAAACAACTGAATTGAAAATGCTTAGTTGCTGGTAATCGTCTGAGTATGTATAAAAAGAGTCCACACGTTAGGTTTTTATTTCAAATTGATACCTGAAACCACACTGTTTGGTAATTGGTTCGAACCTGTAGTAAAGTCGACATTAAATTTCATTGCGTATCATTGTGATTGTTTGCCTTAGCCCCTTGAAACCGAAACTTGTCCAAATAATATTTAAGAATTTAGCCCGTACCGCAAAGAAAACTACTTTAACAATACAAAGATCAACTTCTTAATGCTGTTTAATGAAATAATCGTTGTTTATTATGAGAATCATGCGAAACATAATAATGCAAACTGCAAGATTTACTGATTGTTATTACAGGCTGGAGATACAGTTAGCATTTGGCCTTAAAGGGTTAAACTGTGTATGATCGGCTTTATTGCCTGCTGTATAAATTTTCTCACTCGTTCTGGGCATCCAAGTTGTATGTCGCTGTGGTTTGTCTTATAGCACCTGTTCTTGTAATTTCACTGATTGTGATGGAATTTTTATGTGATGCCTGTATTTCGTTGTTTTGAACAGTAATATCCGACGAAGTTTATATGAATCTTATTTGTGCTGCTTCCAGTCTTTGGATGTCCTCAAATACAGAAGCCTCAGTGGCATTTATCGAAGTTGATTTTTTGATGCTGAGTGCTCCTTTGTGATACATCAATATTTCTCTTGATGTCACTGGCCATCTCGAAACAGTAAACAATAGAACACAGCTCTCTCGCCTTCCCTGCTGATGGACTTATCTGAACTCTCTTTTGCACCCTCCTTTATATTACACTACTTATTTTTCTTATCTTCTCTTATTCTGCGCATGTCAGAGGCTAAATTAAAGTAACATTCAAAATGTGAAAACCCTATGCTTGATTAACCACTAGTCACGAACACGTATAGGGAGAATGGAGGTTTCGGTTCACGCATTATTAATCTCGGCACTAGACACGGATGTCAGCTTCGCACTCCAACCATTTAATTCACAGCTTTTCCTATTGGATAGTAGACTCCATGATTGTTGCAGCCGCGTGTACACAGTGATGGCGAAGAATATAATACGCCTTAACCCGAGACGGGAATTGAAGCCTGGTCTTTCAGCCTGTAGCCAGTAGCTACACTGCACTTCACTGCAGTAATTATTATGGTATAGCTTTCGTCGTTATTCTGATGTCAAATACATTGTCGAAACTACTGGAAACAAAGTTTCGTTGCGTGTGAAGCGATTGCTTGTTCGTTATCGCGATCAAAGAAGACGCCAGGAACAAGGAAGAATTGATTTCAAAGTACCTGTCTCCTATTTCAGAAGGGTTGCTGCTGAATATAAACCCTTCTGGCTGATCTTTAACTTGACCGTTAGTCTGACCATAGTCCATGCGGCTACCCTCGGTAGGCCGTTGCCGCCCTGTAAACGGTGAGCTTGGACGACCGGTACCAATTACTGTAATTTTTAGACGCGTACTACGTAGTGCGAGTATCGTTTTCGCCATGTGAGTGAGTCTGTCGGCATGTCGAGAACCGATGAACGGATTTTAATAAATTTTGGTATTGGGAAGGTTAATTTTTCGAAACATTAGAATTTTTCTTAAAATCAGACTACAATCATGGACACGTTACATGAAAACGTATGCATTTTTTCTTCCTACGGACATGAATCTCTGCTTTTCGTTCGCAAGTACGTATGATTACATCTTCGCGATATGCTCGCTAGCGCGCCGGGCGGATAATTGACTCTGAGATATTTTGTAAGCGTGGAGTTTGTTGAGTAGATGGAATACACATATGAATCGCTTGTGTTCAAATAATCTACAGCTGAAGTGGCCGTAATCTACTGTTTTCACAAACTGGCCCCTTTCATGTTTTATTTATGTGTGGACAGTCGACGGATGAAGGAGATTTCGTTTTATTTGAGGTGTTTTCTCGATTAGATTTGCTTTTATTTTGACGACGAGACTTTTGGGTATTTGTTTCTATTTTCAACATTTCATTCGTAAGTATGGACAAGTTGTTAAGATGTTGCTTCGTTATCCCGCAGTTCTCAGTTTTTTCAAATACTGTACATTATTCTTTTTCATCGCTTCCCTACTTTGAATAAAAATATTATTAGATTCTACTCACCATCTGAACATTAGCACATATATGAAGTTTCTATGTTTTATGTTAAGTAATCATATCACATTCATTCCAGCGTACGGAAATAGCCTATATTTTTCATTTGGATTTATCTCACTAACATACGGAACATCTGTCTGTTTAATAATACGTCCATCCAGTGTCGAGGTTAAGAATTTTCGAAGATTTGCTTTCAATCCGTTTCTGCGTATTTCGTGGGGTGATAAGAGGGAAATGGTTCTAAAATCTTTCCATACATTTTTTGTCAGGTAGGTTAATTTCATGAGATTTTATGCACAAACAAACGCACGTGATTCTGTAGAAATGTCCTTACGGTCGGTCATCAATGTCTTTGGTGTTTTTCAAGTTACATTTAATGAGTTATTAGACGTTGTAATCTGCTTTGTGGGGTTAGTAATTTTACTATAACAATTAACTTATCGTCACTCATTTGTCTCAAAATGGTTGTTTTTAGTTGTATAGAGACTGCCAGTTCAGATCCTGGAATATTTCGGCGGTTTTTATGAAATGCATATAAACACAATTTGCGGTTGGAGGATGGATTTGATTATGATGTCAGTACCAGGTCGAGAGAAGTGTTTGGATTGGACATGGGAGTGTGTCCCGACAGCTTGTAGATTCCAGTGCCAACCACGTTGCCGTTATAATGGCACTTGAGATACTCTGTTCTGCGTAATGGGCGGATTACTGGACACAATGTACATGGCTAGCTACCGAACCAGAACCAAAGTAGACCTGAATTGCCACTTGGCTTTTTTATCTTACGATAGTAACGTCACGTTTTGGCCATGCTTGCCGCGTGATTTTCTCATCTAAGCTTAGGAATAAAAAGCGAATGAAATGACATTTCTACTCCACAAAGTAAAGTTTTTTAGAAGACGTTTTTTAACCTTTGTTTTAAGCGTAGTTGAGACTATTATAGTGGTTTTAATCAACATGTACAGGGCCGAGCGTATTTCATCTAAAATCTGTCTACGAAGGCGTTTTGCGACAAGTGAGACACTTGTCGCAAAACGCCTTCAATTTTAACGAAATAAACACATAGGTCATTTCTGTATATGCCTGCACTGTATAATAAGAGTCTGTTGATAACATTTAACAGAAATTTGTGTTCATATAGCACATACCAAACAACCGCCAGTCTGTATGCTACAATCCAGCGTGTTCTGTTATGAATATCTTTATAAATTACATGTAATTTCTTGGGATCAAATTTCAGACCATGCTGTGTAGGTTATATTACAATTGGTCTTCGTAATGGTGAAGTGTGGTGTTTTCTTTGCGGTATGGACTGAATTCGTAGGCTTCAAAGGGTTTCTTGCAGGTATTAGTCGTGAAAGAAGAATCCTTATTTTGTAGAATACTGGTCTATTACTTCGTGCGAATTCCTTATCTTCATTGTGATGCATCAAAATGATTAGAAGCCACTTGAGGAGATAAGATTGTGTATCATACAAAGGAAGCATGAATCTCGATGCTGAATATTTTACTATAAACAGTAAGAGGAGCTGTAAGGCCAAGGTCCGACGTCAATAGTACCGAGTTAATTCAGGAGTTACAAAAATAAAAATTACTCAGATATGGACTACGGTTGCGTTAGTAGTTTCTGCACAACAGAAGTGCAGATAGAAATGTCATTCATACAGTTTATTTTGAGATAGAAGCAAGGCGAAGAACTGGGTCTTTCACTAGTCATTTCCAGAATCGTTGTGGACGGTTGTCACTGCAAAATGTGTTCCATGAACAACGGATTTTCTGTATTTAACATTAATGAAATTTTCAGCTGTAATTTTGTCATATTTGGGCCAATAACATGCTGTCGATGAATTATGTCTTTGTATGACGTTGTAATAGCAATATAAAAAATATCACGTATATTCTTTCATAACACGTTATAAGTTATCTGTCATTTATTGTCATTATTTCCGCCAACTCTTATGGCAGAACCTTAATGAACAACACTACTAATACAAAATTCCGCAAGTTGACTTGATTTTGTTCACTTCATTGAATACGCATGTCCGGACAGGAAAATCCTTCCCTGTTACGCAGATTGACTTCTGAAGAAGCCACAAATATGTGGCAGTAACACGACGAGAAATCCGGATGTTGAAACCGTATCGCTTTTGTTTAACTGGCCAGTGGGCCCTGCACTTCCTCGTCACTGCCTTATATAAAAGGTCGACATTTACATAAGGCTTTCTAGACCAAAATTCAGACGTCGGACGGTATTGAAGTTGGGGGTGACTTGAACGGGTTTGCATTGAAAAGCTTTTTCATGAATGCCACAGCTTGATTTCAACCTCTTTTTTATTTTAGATATTAGCATAACTTGTGGTGCAGCCTTCGTGTAAGAAAACTGCTCCCGTGTACCGACTTGATTTACATATGTCATAGGCGTGTTATTGGAGCCGTGTCTTATGAACAGGTGATTAAAGCCGAGATCGTAAGTCGCAAAACGCTAATATGTGAGAAGTTATAATAATAGAAAAAATACAAGGGAAAAGGTGAGACCACTTTGGAGGCTTAGGCATTGACAAGAGGATAATATTAAAATGGATCCTACAGAACTAAGGTGTGAGGGCGTTGAATTAATTCATTTAACTTAGGATAATGATCCAGCGATGGACCTTTATGAACACTGTGATGAATCTTCCGTTTGCATAAAACGCCGTGAATTTCGTAGCTAGGCCAGATTCTGTTAGATTTTTAAGACGGATTGTACTTCATGGAGTTCGTCCTTATTATTGAATACGGGAAGTAGCAAATATACCGAGCAATTTAGATTTTTGGCTACTCGTTTTCTGAGAATGTCACGATAATATGTTAATGAAGAGCGAGATGTGCCAGACATGCAGTACGCGCGGGGAACTGAGAAGAAAGTGCACATCTATGGTCAGGAATCTAAGACGAAGAATTCACGTGAGAGGGTCGCATGTAGGTTGTGGGATTTTGTGAATGCGATGAATATTTACGGGTCCCATAAAAGCAAAGCACTTCTTTTCCATCTTTTTCGCCACTGTAATTCAGTATACAACTTCAGATGAGCCGCGTCGAATGTCGAAAGTTATCCGACGTTTCGGCAAACTTTGCAGTTTACGTCTTCGAGGTGAATGTTTAATATATACGGCTGCCAAGAACGCCCAACCATTACATATTCACCTTGAAGATATCACTTGCATTGTGTGCTGAAAAGTTTGATAATTTTCAATAGTCGAGGCGACTCATTTGCTAAATCTTTAATTGTGCAAAACAAGGCAATTTTTTGACCAGGTGAGCAATTATCAGCTGTCAAGCAAGACCTTATACCATGTTAACTTCCGTTTTGAAGATCCCTTTCGTAGAAAGTTAGGAACGAGAGCTTATAAAGACAAATAATAAAACGTAATAAACGAAAAACAAATAAATTGCAGTGGAAAGAAATTTTCGGAGGAACGTATCGCGTTCGTCTTGAAGTATGATACTAGTACGATGTCACAACCCAGAAGACAGCCATGTAATTTTATTCTACTTTTCTCATATTATTTGGTAGCATAAATGAAACATTGTGAGCATGCGTGTAAGGCACATCGTCTTTTAATATAGCATGGCACGTTGTGACACAGAAACCAGTGGGGCAATACAGCGTGTCCTTGTTACAGACCACTCTGAAGAAAAACCTCAATTCAAATAAAGGGCCTGGCAGTGGGATTATGAGGACGTTCGAGCCCTAATTAGACTTTGTAACATATGGGCACTCAACCCCCGGTTTGTTGACTGCGGAAATGAGTCAGTATTAGAATGGGCTGAAGGAAATTAAGGTATGTCGTTTTACTGTCCCACTGCCCAGGTCGAAGTCCGCTGGTCAGCTGTTTCATGGAAAACCCCGAGTTTCATAATAGCATTTTTTTCACAGCAGTTGAAAATGTATTGTCTTCTGAGGATTTCGTTGTCTACCATTCAGATGTTCAGCACCCAATGTCTGTTTTTGCACTGCCGTGAAAGCCCCAAATCCTACTTGTACTGCGTACTTCAAGTCATTGCCTGCGGTATTTTATTGTATTCGTTGATGTGCGGATCCTGCTTACCTGAAGGAGGCCGATTTGTAAATTATTTTATGCGTGTTTGGAACCATTGACCTTCTATTTAAAGTTCCATAGGAAGCTGTTGAGTGCTGCTTCTACAGCTGTCTTTGTGTTTGTGTGGGAATGTGGCTGCAGGTAGCAGGCAGTGCTAAATGGCATTAAACCTCTCGAAATAAGGTCGTAAATTTAAATTGTGAAGTAATCCTTTCTGGACAGTATATTCGTATTGTGGAAGAATTTTAGAAACGGCGAACTGGAAGGAAACGAGCAAAATGGTTGTTGAAACTGTTGGTGTGTAGCCAACATTTTCTTACGTGATAGAAGATGATATAAAATTATTTTCAAAACGATTGGATGTCTTTATAACTACATATTCCTTACAAAATTCGAAAATGGGCATCCTCATTGGGGACTGTGTTGACTTTCGTATGCGCGGGGTTATCTCCAGGGTGTGAGCTGAGATAACTCGCTGACAGCCAGGCTGACCAGCTGTTAACTACCGGCGTTGGGCTCCTGGGGGAGGAGCTTCAGGAATTTGCTACCATCCCCAGACATATGGCTTTCCCAACGTTTTTATCGAGTGGCTACCTCGGGCTATATTCCCGGAGTAAAACTGCCGGGGCGACTGTGAATCTGACCAGTAAGTTACCTCTTTCTGTTGCGAAGATTAAGATTGCACGGAGCTATACCTCCACTATCCATACATAGGTGTTATAGCTTGGTGCGTCGTGCAGTTGCATTTTGCTGTATAACATTTATTAGATGTTTTAAAAATGAGTGTCCTATGCGTGGTCTTCAGAGTACATCATTGTCAGGGAATGGGAGTTCTGTTTGGATCCTGTAAGATCAGGCAGCAATTTTATGTGGGGACGTCTGTAATGTTTGTTCCATGACGCTGTTCCCCCCCCCCCCCCCCCCCCCCAAGATACGACACTGCGAGCTGTGTGTCGTTCTCTATGTCTGAAGCATCAGGTTGTGTTCGGACGTCGACGAAATGAAGTCACTGCCCCCGTGTTCTGTGCTAGTCGGCGTCAGACGTCGCATGCCACTTAAACAATACGTTGCTGGTGTCTGGCCTCTGTTCCGGGCTTGATCGTGGCAAAGTCGGTACGTTGTAGCTCGTTGATGCTATGGTCTCCTGTATTCGTGATGCTGATTGTAAATCTATTGCCACCTGACTATTAAAAAAATCCTTGAGAAGGTGATGATATTAAATTGATCTAAAATAAATTATATGTGAGGATAGGATATGAGCCTAAGAGTGGCAATGTGACAGTTGACTGGAGAAAATTTCATAATGAAGAGATCTATTATATGTTCACCTCACAAAATGTTATTTTGGTGTTGATATTTGAGAATGAGTATTCGGGTTCTATAAAAAGTATGGATTGTGTTGACGAACTGAGTTTACTGTTTGCTTATCAAGTTCTCCATGGAGTTAGTTTTGTATGTGGACTGGATCTGGCTCAGGACAGAGGTAATTTTCGCTGTCATGAAGACGGCAATGAACCGTCGGGTTTTATAGAAGGCGAAGAATTTCATGACTAGCAATTATCATCTCGAGAAGGACTCTGGTATACATAATTAGTAATTTCTTCGTCTTTATTAAAGTTATGTGTTTCTAACCCAACGCTCTGTGCTTTTAACATCTCATGGGATTTTTTCATCAGTAATTTCAGTGATTTTCTTGTTCTTCAACATCCCTTCTTGAAGGGAGCCGACACTACCGACTGCGTTGTGAGATGCAG
Source organism: Zootermopsis nevadensis (assembly GCF_977971745.1). Lineage (NCBI taxonomy): Eukaryota > Metazoa > Arthropoda > Insecta > Blattodea > Termopsidae > Zootermopsis > Zootermopsis nevadensis. The sequence goes on from NW_028259143.1 coordinate 6,733,085, forward strand.
TGAATTTGCAGTTTCTTGCTATTTGCTTACACATTGTTAATTCAAATGTCAATAGCTGCTAGTGGCCGTGAACATATCTACAGTAAAATCTGGCAGTTTAAAGTTTTGCTCTGGAAGGGCCATAAATCTATCCCAAGGCCTGGGTTGTTTCCGTTATTATCTTACGACATCTGGCCGTTAAAGGTCTCTGGATCGAGTCCAGGGTCAGTTACTGTAATTACAGTTTTTCAGGCTTCCATGGAAATGTAAATTAAAGTTATATGTTGTCTGCACTAAGCACCATGCCTCGAAGGGGAATGGAGGTATGACATCACGCATTCTTACCCTCAGCATGAAGTTGGATGTGAAAGGTAAGCATCACGGTTTCCGTCAAAGCTAAGGAAGGGACAGTGAACCAAAAGTTTGTTGAGAAGCGAAAGACTTAGTGTATTCATTGTTATCTGTGACAGGCAGGGAACATATGTAGACGTATCTAATCATATATGCCACCCAGCACCTGTTAGCCTTACGGTCACGTACAGCGAGATGACCCCTGTTCGTAATAATCTGTAGGAGTGTTTGTATCTGGCAACATTGATATTACATTTCTGTTAGACTGTTAACTGTCTAGACTTGTTTGAATGGATGCCGCGTTAGAATCTCAGCTCTCATACCAGCTACCATGACATTTTCCTTGGTTTTCTCAAAGGAGCTAACGAGGTGGAAATTAATAGACAGTATCAGGCCAAAGTTTCAAACAATCCTGCATTTGTGGAAAACTAGGATGATAATGTGACGTCAGCTGGACTTGAGGAAAATATTGCGGAGGATATCAAACGTCTAGGCAGAGTCTAGACCATTACAAATTAAGTAGTATAAAACATGTAAGATTTGAGGTTTTCACAGCGGTGAGTATGAAGATTTCTGCCTTCTGGGTTGTTGCGCTGTGTAGTCTGGTCGATGTTAACCAACGTTTCAGAGGTCATACTGCCTCCGTCATCAGGGCGATTCTTAGTATGAAGATTTCTGCCTTCTGGGCTGTTGCGCTGTAGTGTGGTAGATGTTTACCAACGTTTCGGAGGTCATACTGCCTCCGTCATCAGGGCGATTCAGGCAGTATGACCTCTGAAACGTCGGTAAACATCGACCAGACTACACAGCGCAACAACCCAGAAGACAGAAATCTTCATACTCATCGCCCTGATGACGGAGGCAGTATGACCTCTGAAACGTTGGTAAACATCGACCAGACTACACAGCGCAACAACCCAGAAGGCAGAAATCTTCATACTAAGAATCGCCCTGATGACGGAGGCAGTATGACCTCTGAAACGTTGGTTAACATCGACCAGACTACACAGCGCAACAACCCAGAAGACCTAAAATTACGAGATTATACGAATCATTTAATTTAGAATCGAAGACAAATGAGTGAGGTTAAACTAAACGTAAGGTACGAAAGAATTTTAGCATAACGAGGCGAAACAAAAGATATTTGTATATACATTGTGGCAGTCTGCACGTAATTACCTATTCTCATCCTTTACCAAATAAGCTGTAGCTTGGTACCGTTTTTAAATGTAGTCATTCCTCTTCACACGTTTCTAATGCCTGTAAGAGGTCCACGTGAATAAACTCTCCCGCTGAAACGGCTCTCCATCAATCAAACGCCTGGTCTGGAGGAAAGTGCAGACCCGTAATTGCAGCACGCCGATCTTCGGACGTGTGTCTTGTATATGGTATTAATGGTCATGGAGGTGAATCACAAGTTGTGTGTTTGTGCGCGCGCCACGGAATAGCTGGATGATGAGCAATGGAACAGGGGCCATTGCCATCGGGAGGACGACGACGTGCCTGCCTTCCGACTGGCTACTCACCTTGATTTCTACTCGGTGCCGCGGGACGTTTGGATTCACACCCACCAATTGATTGTATTAATAGGAGACAAATTATCGTACTTCATCATACGTTTAAAGTTCCACTACAAGGTTAATATACAGATGACGGCGAAATGTAGAGGAAATAGTTTTTTTTATAACCTTTTTTCTTATTCATGCTTTTTTACATAATTTAAAACCATTTTAGTTCGTACAAATTCTTTATCTGGTGTTTTGCGAAACGTTTATATGAACGATGGAAGGGTGAATTCTGTTGTTCCTTGAGTGTTCCAGATAAATTTTTCCAGGAAAGGAATGTTGCGTACTTGATTTATGTGCCGTTATTGTAATCTCAGTTGTACATATATTTCATTTCTGGGACTTATGAAGATCCCATACAGCAGGCCATCGCTATTTAAGAATAATAATTATGAGCATGTCACATATCGTAACCAAAATCTGTAACAAACACGTATCGCTGTTACGTCATTTACCAAGAGAACATGCTTCCAGTTCGAAAGATTTAGCAACAGAGGTGATTGGTTCGTAATGGAAGTTACGACTAGACGAAATTTCGGAAATGCTTATTCATGTTTATTTCATGAGCAGAGATTTATTCTTCGAAACGCCGAAAACTATAATATAAGAAACAGTAATTTTACCCTTTTTGTACGACTTTAGATTATGGTATCTTACAGTGAGGAGTGGACATAAATTGTGTCCTAAAACAAGATACTCAGGAAATATTTTGAAGAAAGAAGGCAATAAATGATCAGTCTAGGTTATTAGATAGTTCCTGACAAGCAGCGTTGTGATTTATGGACAAGTATAACACACCGTTGTTAAGGTAGTGAAGTGAAATAAATTACGATGCAAACTTGGGATCATTGTAATAGTTATATTTCAACCCTGCGATACCAGATTTATTTTAAGTATTCAGGCGTTACAATTTGAAACTAGCGTTCAAAGCATCGATCACTAAGAAAAACCAAAAACAATTATTGACCAATAGACAAAATACAGAGTAAATAGTCACGATAGCACGGGATGTTACATTTAACAGACCGGACGTAGTTTTAAAGTCAGGTACAATGAACCCACACATGCTATGTGTAATAATAATGAAAAATCATGTTACTCACAGCACGTTTGAAATGCATTCTACTCATGTGGTGCCATAGGAAAATACTTTCTGAATACCTAACATACGGGATCATTTTTGTAGTTCAAGCACATTTAATTGTTGTCAGCTTATTGGTTTCGTATTTGAACAGCCGTCACTTAATTACAGACACTTTCCGCCATTATGGAATGTCTGTGTCGTGTTGTTCAAACTACATGCTTCGCCTAATATGTTGCCATCATCATGCCTCTACTGAAGGTACTATACGTATTCTTTCAGTAGAAATGTTTTGTGCAGATTATTAGTACTTATTCGTTTTTGAACTCGACAGCGGCAGCGTTACGCTCCGTCCATGCTTTATCCCCGGGTAAGGGGCCCACATTTCTTTATGATTGACTGCTAGAACTCCGGGGCAGATTTTGACGCAGAGGCGAGAAGAAAACATTTTACTCTTGCCGGGCATCAATCTCGGGTCATCCAGTTTGTAATCTGGCTGTGTATGGACTGAGGTACCCCGGCTAACGTTTGTACCTGCGACACGTAAAATACAGTTCTTGATCTTCTGAACTGATCCTTTATGCTAGATATCAGTAGCAATTACGGTGTCTGACCTCAGCGTGGTTGTAAGACTTTTAATTGAATTTAGTAGTCACTGTAGGCCGTGACCACTACAAGCTCACAGCTCTAGTTTCATGCGGTCACTAGAAACAGCGTCCTGAATGCTTTAGATAATGAGATGGAAAAATAATGGCATTGCCGATGATGTTGCTGATATCGAACAAAGATACTTCGTATGCTGGCTAATATTTTTTAATGATTATTGTAGTCAATTATATTGTAGTTTGTGCAATTCTTACAGAAGTAAGTTCAGTTTAGAGCATATCAAAGATTACCGGATGTGAAGAAGGCGTTATCTGTGTAATGATCAGCATTCTTTTGCTTACATTTGTAAGGAAATTGGATTTATGTGTAGTAAGAGGCCCGGTAGGATCGTTCGAAGTCACATTTTTTTGTCAAGTTATCCTGGTGATTTGGAGCCTTTTATTGTGATTAGGTCTAAATTTTGCAACCTTTTTATTTTCACCCGGGGCACCCTAATGTACCAAACGCGCATAAAGGAATACCTCACAATGTCACTTCACGGTGAGGGGTACCATGTTCATCACCATTGTATGCTCTAATGTGGCCGAATTTTGGACGCTTCTGCGCATCTGTCACGTGCCTTCATGAGCCAATCGACGCTTTAATGTTGGTGTATAAAGTATATGCTTCAAGCGTGAAGCATATTCCATTTGTGTATGTGTCACCCGACTTCTTATCGAACACTTCAGTGGGTGTTTAGCTCTGTCACCAACTTGTTGCTATAATACAGAGTGAATCAGGAGACACAATTCTGACTTACGTAATGGTTGTGTGTATTCATATTTTTGAGACATCTGTATGTCGACAGAAGACTCTGAGGAAGGAAAGGACGTTTAAAGTGCTTCAGAATGACATGTAGGTGTGCGATACAACCTTCATTTCTGCACAGCTGTGTGTTGTTCCTTTAACGGATCTAGGAGACAGTCAGGTGTCTGGGTGATATCATTGGTCGGCAGAGTATGTCCGGAGACTGCCGGAACAGAGAAGATCCCTATCACTGCTACCTGCCTGACCGCCACATACAATACCCGCCGCACCTTTTCGCGATAAAATGCAACAAGTGGCCAACGAATCGTTGCCGCGGGCGGGATTAGCCCCTGCAGCAGAAAGTACTGGACGTGGCTGGGGAGAGATTCCTTCCTGTTTTTGTATTTCACTGGAATTTAGTTGCAACCTGCGGCCCCGACGTGAAGGTGCTGCAGTTGAGTTCTGATAAGCGGATCCATTAGCGTTCCACCCATTGGTAGAACTATCTTTGGACGCGACCTTGTATCCAGCGGGCGCCAGCAAAGTGACTGCGTGTGGAAGCATTGTGTCGGATGGTGCACACTTAATATTTTTTGTTGCCGTGCTGATATTTTTAGCTCAGGCTCAAATCAAGAGAGGCATACTGAAAAATATAGGTACATTGACAATAAAAGACTGAAACACAAAGAAATTAAATTAACGTTTCTACTTTACAGAGTTTCGATTTAAAATTATGGACTAAACGGAAATTCAGGGCATTTAAAGTAAAATGAAAGTGTGTTTATTATTTCTTGACATTTAAGTTTATCCATAAATGTTGTGAATCAAGGAAAATTATATTAACTAACATGTAATCATCACTGTAAGGAGGCGTTTATCATATCAACCTATGGTACGCGAGCCAATGCTGAGTGGTACGTGAACTAAGTAAGAAAATGAAAAGAATAAATTACCATAGATAAGTTTTCTCTGAACGCATTTGGTTAGTGGTACATTTATTGTGTTAAATTGGAATTAGTGGTACGCCAGCGAAAAAGGGTTAGAACCCCTGCTGTAAGGGATTCGTTGACTAAACGTAGAACTCAAAAAAATTAATTGCAGTCTGACAGTTACCCAGAGTGAACTTTTCCTCTTCGAGATTAACAGTCCTGTTGTGTGTGTTGGCTTGCTTCCAGATATTTGTTGATAAGATACCATATCCTTGTAATTAATTTTATTATTTCTGTTTGTTGCAGGTAAGTACCTGCAGACTAATCTTTGGGTTGCTTTTTGTGCTGTGCCCGGTTTTCCTGGAAACCGTCAGCTTTGCTGTGTTAGTGACGTCCTTCACCATGTCTGCCCCAAGGAAGGTAACGACTTTTTTAAAAATAATTATTTGCTTTTGCTGTAGACCGTGTTTTGTATCACGTCGGGCGTCACGTACGTATTTTATGACATATCATTCGGACAGGAAAGGCACACATTGTGATTAATGAGTAGAAATGCACTGAAAATATTAGGCTGTTTCTTGTCGTTATTCTAGGGTTCGACCCTTTTTTAGAAACATTTAACAGATTGATGTGTCTGTGTGTGTTCCTTAATCTGTCTCTTAGATCATATTTATTGGATGCTGCGACTAAATTTGGTTTGGGCCATTCGTAAATTTCTCTTATTCAGGGCCAACACTCGTATACTCTTTCATGACGACGAAAAAAATTGACGAATTCATGATCCTGTGCTTTTTCTGTAAGCTAAAGTATGTTTTGTATTTAGTCGAGAAACTCGAAAGGAAGATGTCACTTGGAAAACCTGCGAGTAGATGGAATTCTGTTATTATTAACACGGATATTAAAGACATAGTATGCGCAGGCAAGTATAGGGCCCAGTGACGGGCCTTTTACCAACCGAATACGACGAGAACCGAACACCAACAACTGTGGAGCTGATTTCAGTTGCATCCTTATAGTTTTATTCTTTACATTATATTGATATCAAATCTAATTTTTAATAGCATTTTCAAAACCGAATCTTTGCAGCATTAACGAATACGAAATGTGACAAAGTATGGGTGTAGGCTGTGCTGAGTGATGAACTCCATAAAGTAGAGTCTTTGGGACGCGTGTAGTTGCTTATCTAGTCTGTGGTTCGTTTTCTTTGTTTAAAGTGACCGCCACTGAAGCCAGTTGAATCTAGTCCACTGCCTTGCGCCATATTTCCTCTAAGATCTATTTTAATATTGACATCCCTTCTGGTTTGTGACTGAGATTATATATGCATTTTTATCTGTCCAGTGCCTGCTAATATATTGTCAGGATACCTGATTTGATTGCATTTAATAATAGCCAAGTTGATGATTAATAGAACATGCTGCATGTCTGTTTGTTCCAAATTCTGTCCGAGCGCCTTCATCGGAAGTCTGTGGCGTTCGCCCAACCTTTACGACAGAGACAGCACAAGCTTAGTGATTGTGCTGCTTTCCAATCTAGAATTTACTGTGTTATCTCTGAATTCTTTGAAAAACACAACGCTTGTTACAATGTTATCTGCAGAAAGTATCGGCGTTGCTTAACTTTCTGATAGCGTATACAATAATCAAATCACGAAAATTCCAAGCGTTTTCACCTGTGGACGCAAATAAAGGGCGAATGTTGCCTTCGAATGCTTTGGTTATGCAGCCTCGCACAACAAGCGTTATACACACTTACTTAATATAATCAGTGTTTGTTTTTTAATACTGCAGGTGTTCTTTCTTCATTCATGTCTTTCTTTTTCGCTTTGTTCCTAGCCTCAACCCATACCTTCATTTCTGAACGTGACTGCTCCATTAGAATGTTTTTGCAAAGACTATATACAATCGAACGAGCAACCGGCTATTATTTGGTTAATGCACGGGATATATTGCAGTAGCGCTATATTTCCGTACCAAGCACGTGGAAGAAAATTGGCACATGAGACATCACTAGGCTGTGCGGGACTGCGTAACAAAAAAATCGAAGACTGTGAACGTTTATCCTGTGTAACCATCTCATTAATCGGAATAAATGAGAAAATGGTTTATGTTTTAGATATGGATCATAAAGTACTCCGTATGCGTTGTACGAAGAATCGTGTATTTATCTGTTTTCTTCCGTTCACTGGTTGGCTCGGACATTAATTCTCACCCCTAGCTAAGAAATATGTCAGTAGTCGTCTTAGAGTCCTGGGTAGCGTGCTGTGTGTGTGTGTGTGTGTGTGTAATGTCCAACAAAATATGTATCACTGGAGAGTTGGCCTAAGTTTCTATTCCATCACTTGGGACTATTCCATATTTTGTAATTCACAGAATTAGTTATATAAGGTTTTAACTATTTTTATGGTTGCGGAATGTATTAACTAAAATGTGGATTGCATACTAACAATTTTCCTTTTCTTAAAATATGTAGCCCTCGGATTTCTACAGGTCCTGGTAACGAAAACTCGTGCATCAGAATATGACAAACTGCTTAAGAGCAGTCTTCCTTCAGAAGCTAGTACAATTTTCTACTTTTTATGAAACGCTTAGGTTCATTACCGTGTTCACAAGAGCCGATTACCTGTCCGTGTCCAGAGTTATATGAATTTAATCCACACCCTAAAGCTTATCTTACTAAGATTCGTATTAATATTGTTCTCCCATAGATGCCTAGGTCTTTCGTGTTGTCTCCTCCCTTCAGGTTTTCCAACCAAAATTTTGTTCACATTTCTCACCTCGCCCATTTTCGTTTCCCGCCCATCTCATCCTCTTTAATATTTTATAATCGTAATCATATTTGGTAAAGAGTACAGAAATATAGGTCGCCTCATGCAGTTTTTTTAGACTCCTCTTACATCTCGATTCTCAGATTCTCATCTCAAGCGGGTAGCATCACTACATGCTCGTAAATTATCAGCTTGTTCAATGTAAAGCTAGTAACTAGACTTTAGGCCCGTAATTTGTTATTGTATTATATTCTCGAATTGTCACATGTCCTCTTAACAGAGTTCAATGCGATTTCGTGTTGTGTGTCTCAAAAGTAGTCGGTGTAATTGCATTTTGAAGATGACATCGCCCTGATGACGGAGGCAGTATGACCTCTGAAACGTTGGTAAACATCGACCAGACTACATGGCGCAATAACCCAGAAGACAGAAATCTTCATACTCTGATGACGGAGGCAGTATGACCTCTGAAACGTTGGTAAACATCGACCAGACTACACAGCGCAAGAACCCAGAACACAGAAATCTTCATTCTCATCCCCCTGATGACAGAGGCAGTATGACCTCTGAAACGTTGGTTAACATCGACCAGACTACACGGCGCAACAACCCAGAAGACAGAAATCTTCATACTCTGATGACGGAGGCAGTATGACCTCTGAAACGTTGGTTAACATCGACCAGACTACACAGCGCAACAACCCATTCTCACCGCTGTGAAAACCTGAAATCTTACATTGCATTTTGGTCCGTATCTGTCTAATACAGCATCTTCTTCTTACACTAACATACAGAAACAAAGAGTATCCTGTATTTCAAATGCATTAACGCTAAAGTTCCTTAATTGATCATCCATAAAACGAAATATGCTTATTAACACTAACGTAAAAATATTCTTCGCTTCTTATCTATTGCTAGTATTAAGGTGGTTAAACTAATGGTCTCTGATGATTGACATCCTGTCATTTGCTTTCAATGGCACCGCCACACCTTTTCGTCCAAACACCTCAGTGAAGTGAGGCGTGTGGTTATTTTTTCATGGACATCATATTTATGAGTAGCTTTGCTTCGGGTTCCGTAAAAGGGTGGGAATTTCTTCATTAGCTGAAGGACTATCAGATTTTCAGTAACGACTCTGCTTCGTGGAGTTAATAGATTTGCAGCTGACATCACTGCACGTCATTTTTATTTTTCCCATGTGAAAAATCAACATACGACTTTTTCCATTGCTGCTGCGTTCTTATTGTTATGGAGTACCACTGCACATTGATGATACATACGGGGAAAAAATTGGTTTAGTTGGACCTTAACCGAGTGGAATAGATAATAGCGGTGATTTGCAAAGATGCTATCTTAATTAAACATTATTGTTATTAATTCGTCCGGGTGATATCGCTTGGTGTGAAGATCGCATCGTGACTACAGGAAACATTTTAGGAACTATAAAACTCTTTATATAAGCAAGCGACCTCTTGGCCTAGAAACCTTTTTCATTTCGCTTCGCCTAAGTCTGTAGGCATATTGTGAAGCATAAAAGTGCTGTAGGGTTGCCTGAACGGTATCGCGTAGGCGTTTTTGTAACGGCTTGTGAGAATAGCGTAGGATGAAGTTTGTATCCACTGCACTCCGTTCTGTTACGCTTCGATTACTTATTCAGCCTACTTATCAAATTGTCCGCGAAGTCGTCACTCAAATCTTCCGTCTTATATTTTCTTGCCATGTTTTACGTATAAGTCATCAAGATCTGTTACGAACAGGGCTTGAATTGTGATGAAAGGGTAGCGGACAGAACGGCGCTACCGAGTTATTTGCACTCCGTGTTCGGAAGTCCCGGTTTCAGATCTTGACCCAAAACCGGCTATCTGGACTTCGATTTTTTCATGCTTCCTTCAATCTTTATAGTTCATTATTTAATAATTGCTTTATTATTCAATGCTGTAGAGCCATAGCTGTTTGCGTTAAACACACCTAAAATAAATTCCAGCATTTCATGGAATCAGAATCCTTATCACGTTCACAATATCCCGTCGCTTGACTCGGCTGGTTATTTGAATCTGCTATACACCCTCGCTCGCATCTTATTTGTTGGAAATACGTTTTAATATTATTCTCCCGTTTATGTCTAGGTCTCCCTCCTGTGCACGTTATATTGGACTTAACCAAACATTTTGTATTTTGCACGTGTCAGATATATTGTCGACCCGTTTAGTACGTGGCCAGCTGATTTAAAGCTATATATGAAAGGGATTGACGTCAAGTGTTTAATTTATTTTCAGCGTAATGGTTATGAAAGGTAACATTTTTATTTCTGCAATAATTGGGTGGAGTTGTTACTTATTAGCTTCATGGAAAGTTTTATTCGTTATGCTCATTAATTACGTCCGCGTTTTATCCAAGTACGAATTTTCTGCTATGGCGACCGAGTTTCCTTTCTGTGTTCGTGTCGATAGCGTCCATCATGTATCTTCGGGCGTGCATGTATTTTATTTGGCGAAAGAAATCTAAAGGTTTCTGATGATGGTGCTTTATAGCATGTGAAATTGGCTTGGCCCACGTAAATTTTGAAATCATAGAACTACAACGTTTCGGAAGCTGGTTTCTGCTTCCATCTTCAGGTAAACAGGGGGAAATGATATAAAGCCTGTCTGGGCCCTTTGATTCAGTTAGCCAAAGACCTGTTACCTCTCTCCCTTTATACCTGAAGACGGAAGCAGAATTCAGCATCCCAAACGTTTTTCATTTAGACGATGGACAGTCCAAAATAACAATGTTAGTTAGTTTTGGTATGTGTTCAGAATGGATTTTGAAGCCAGGAATCGTCCGTCATCCTTGATCCGAAGGTATGATTTAGTGGTTTACTTCGTGCGTTAACACACTGTGCGGTGTGCCGCCTTTCACTTGCCATTTAATATGAATAAGTTACATTGCGCCTTGTATGAGCTCGTGGCTTGTAAATGGACCAGGTCCACTTGCTTCTTCGGTACAGCAGCCTCACTCTGCTATTCTTCGTATCGCCTGCGTATATAAATGTATGCAGTAGACTCCGGATTGTCCGGGGTCTATTTGGTTTAAATGAAAATTAAAAATTTAATTTGGAGAACCTGTTGTGAAAGTTGGTGCCACGGTGGTCTAGCGGTTAGAACGCTGGCCTTGTAATCCTGGGGTCTCGGGTTCGATTCCCGGCGGTGCCCGAATTTATAACTTGTGTTGGGCAAGGCCGTGGTGTAGGCAACACGGAGTTTTCCTCCGTGGCATCCCAACAATTACTCCATTCACACACAGAAGAAGGCAATGGCAAACCACTTCTGGATCATCTGCCAAGAACGTATATGAACAGGTCCCAGTCCGAGAAAAGGATGGAAGGATCCTGTTCATATGGACCTGTCGTCAGACAGAACACTAATAATAATAATAAAAGTTGTGAAAGTTAGGACGTTTAAAAAGAAAGTGATAAATACAACAGTGACATTATTTAACGCATTAAGACGAATCAGTTGTTGCTAAAGTCTGACGTTTACGACAATAGAACGTTATTACTGCCCGTTGGAATCCGGCATACTTTCGTTTGTTTGTGTCTCGATACTGTAACTCAATGTGCTGTTTTATATAAAGTCTTTTCTGTTATCAGTAATTTTTTTCAATATTTAAATAGTGTTTGTCTGTGAATCAACTTTAACATTCGTTGCATTTGTGGATTATCCGTGGTATCGATTTCCGGGAAATAAGTTTTCCAAATAGCTGGCATAATAGGGGATCTATTGTACATTTCTTGTCGACTGCTGACTTGTACACTGGCAAGTAAAAACATTGAGACAATTTCAATTTACCTCAAAACTGATACGTGCATTTCTGACAAATATGACTGATATAAACAGCGTGAACTTTGCTTTATTTGCAGCTAGCTGGTTTACAGTGCCCTTTGAATAGTGATTTTATTGTTGAATTTTTTATACAGTAGCTCCGTTGATGAAATGTACCAAAGAGCCACAGTCTGTCGTCGGGTACTTGTCAGCGATCGTGAAAACTAATGGAATATTCATTGTGTATGAGCCACCGGAAAGTGTTTGAAATGAGTGTAAAATCACAGAGGAAGTCGTAACAACTGAAGAAATAGCATTTATGAAGCTGCAGATGGAAAAGAATTAGTAACGACCCAGTCGCAATCGAAAGCATTTTATTCTGTGGAATCAGGAAAATTAGTGGACTGTTTGACCCTGGAGCTGTGTTTACATTCTCCCTACACACGTTTAAGGTATTATGCTTGGGAATGTGGACAAAGTTACCCGTAGTAGAAATTTATTTCGTCTTGTTGTCGTCAATTTTGTTTCCCTTTTGCTCTCCGAATGCTGTTAGAACTTAACGTAATCTAAGTTCTTCGTTTGTCTGTCCAGACTAATATACGCTTAGAGTGCAGAGGCTGAAAAGGTCATTTATTGGCCTAACATTCTGATCAGAAAAAGATTTCTTCTAACACTGTGACGTGGCGATTTAATAAAGCCTGCATTACGTTAACATTTTCTCTGAAATCAGTCCATCGGCCCTTCGATTTTTGTAAGTACATTGTGATGCCACCCAGACGCCCCTGTTTCGGATTCCTTAATGGGATATGAGGTGTGTAGAACGCTTAATTAATGTAATGGCCTGTTTATTGGATAGAACATGGTGCCACCTATACCATCATGTAGGTGCGCTGTTAATGCGAAATTCAGTCGTTATCGGCGGCAGGTATCATAAGGGCGTTTGTGGCCGTGGGCTTTCGAAATGCCTCGACAGCCGCCCGGGGTGCAGTGGGACTTGTTGCGCCAAGTCACTGCCGGAAACATAATTCTTGTCTGCCTCTGTAGACAGTAGTGCCCCACGCGTTTATTCTATTCTGGTAGTTTGAAATCGTTAATTTACACGTGACCTAACAAACTGCATACTCTCACAGGTGAGTGGATTAAAGTTCGTACTAGATACGTAGCTGAAGAACTCTGTGGTATTTGAGTATCATGACTTTATTTATTTAGAAAAGGCAGTTTAAAATAAAAATTGAATTCAAACAGATTAAGAACGGATTCAATTCCGGGGCTGCTTGCTGCCTTTAGTACAGAATATTTTGCCCTCATCACATATGGACCTGTAACCCATTAATGTTACCTTTTGATTTGTACTGGTGTAGCAAAATTTGTGGAGGAATTAACACGAGACTAGAGAAAATTGCATAGTAACTTCTGAATTGTACTCTCCACCAAATATATTAGAGTGGTGGAGTAAAGCAGGATGGGCATGTAGTACGGACGAGTGAAATAAGAAATGCATATAAAATTTCCGCATCAGAAACCTGAATGGAAGTGAGCGGATATTAAAATTTATTTTATAGAAATAGGATGGGATTTCTGGACTGGATTCATTTGGTTCATTGTCCAGTGGAGGGCTTTTGTGAACATTGTAATAAAGTTTAGGGTTCCATAAAAGAAGAGAAATTTACTATCTGAGCGACTCACAGTTTTTCAACATCGGGGATTGCTTTCCTTTTTTGTGCGATTGACACCTCGAAGCATCGTATAATTTATAGCGTGTGCCGTATGAATCTACCGAAAGAAAGATACGAATTGAAATAATTGTGTACGATTTGACGTTTTCATGGCTGCTTGTCTGAAGATGGCTGTCTAGTGGGTTGTTGTGTCGTGTAGTCTGGTTGAAGTTCACCCAAGGTTTACCAGACCACGGCGCAACAACCCAGAAGACAGCCATGTTTTGAAATAATTGTGTTCTCTCCTCTTCTGTACCAACTGACTGAAAACGAAATATCACCAGTGCGTGCACGATTGTTGGTCAATTAGGAAAATATTTAAAACTCCTTATGAATATTCTGAAGTCATTAAAGTCAATGAAAGTTGCTGTGCAAAAATGACTTACGGCCCAACCAGACATTTTATTCTGATGGAACCTGGGAACTTGCAGACTCTCCAGTCTTCTCGGAGAATCATCCGTTTCAGGTGGTCGCAAAACACCGACGTTTCTACCATCTGACGCAGCTGATTGCCCAAGAAGACATCTTTGAACGAAGTCGCCTGTCTTGTTTTAGTGCCAGAAGTGGGCAGGGGTGTAGGTGATGCACCCATGCGGCAACAGCCTGATGGCAATGACGACGCGCGCCGTTAGAATCAATGACCTCGACCTTTGTTCCGCAGTCCTGCGAATGCTAGTTCCGCTCAAGATGTCAACCTGGGGTTACGTCGTGCTCTTAGAAGCTTGAGAATAAGCGGCGGGTAATGAAGCGAGAATGACTTGCGAAATGAACAGTGCGAAGGGTCGTACAGGATGCCGACGTTGACCGAGGGTATTTCCCCGACTGGATGACTGAACTAGCATCTGAAGAAGGACTGATCCGCTCTGAGTTTGTTAGTTACGGAGAATGTCCAGAAAAGAAATCTCAGCTTTGCTTGATTTGAGAAAGAACTACAAAATAAATTTTAATGTCTGAATTGTAATATAGGGCAGTGCTATGGTCCGTTCAGGATGTGTGTCGACAAACGTATGTCGAGAGCCGGAGAATTACCGTCACCTGAGTTTATATGGGCTCCGATTTAAGCACCGTCGTGTGAATTTGACAAGTTATTTATTGTCCCTGTTCCTCGTCTTTATTTACTTACGTTCTGTAAATGAACACAGCATAGTTGGTTGTACTGTACGCATCGGAAATGATCGGCGCAGGTTTCATGAGCGTAAACATTCAAAACCCTTGCTCTGAATGCCGAAACAAGGAAACGAAGTCAATGTTATGCTGCTAGGCGTGTGTGTCTACACGATAATTATCGTCTGCGGGAAATTTGTTTATAAACGTGGATGTGTCAACTGAGCGAACGCGGTGAAGTTAAAATCATTTAAATGCATAACGCCAACAAATAATAAGACGCAATAAAACGAAACCATGACTTCGGTTACAGCGCATTTCGCAGCAGTGAGTCTTGTGTCCGGAATGCTAATTTGATAAATTTATTAGAAGCATATAAAATACTGTCCCCTCAGTGTCTTTATTGAACTTGGAATGCAGATGGAAATACTTAGCGAGACATCATAACGATAAGGTAATGTATCTACACTGTAATTTCCGGCGTTTTTGAAAAAATCAGTCGAGTCACCAACTCAACGCCAAATACAGTCTGCTGTTCACAGATATTGTGTTATTAAGTGAGAGGGGAGGAAACATCATATCGAACGCTTTGAAATATAGTTGCTGAGGGGAGGTTTGCATTTAAAGTCATGGAATCGACATATTCACCACCGAAACATACAAAGTTAGTCATATCTGGGTAAACTTGCACATAAACATATGTATCACAGACTTTTTCGCCTTGTTGCTGTTAACACACTCAAACATGTCTATTTCTTATGCTGGTTTGTCAGGCTTACAATGTTTTAACACTTACAGGTCGATGTAGACAAACCTGTAACTGTAAGTTATAAATGACACCCAGTGACATACCGCAAAACAACATTGTGTGAATAAACGGCTTAAGAAACGCCATTCTCAATCTACTGTTTACATCTTCTGACATTTTGTTTTTATTTGTGCATGGTATCAATGTAATTTTCATGTTGAACCTGTCACAGTGTCAACACTAGGGCCTGCTCGAAAGACACTGAAAATGAACGACACCCATTCCTCGATTTACGAACGTAATTCCTTCGATGAAAACTGTTCGAAGTGTGTAAATTTGTAAATCGGAATTGAATTTACATTAATTTCAATGGAAAATATCTGTCTCGTTCCGGACTCCCAGAAAAATCACCCGGCGTTTTTCCTACGTGTGCTGCTGTACAGTCATAAACATAAGAATAGCATTGCTTTTACTATTGCAGTGTCAAATAAAATGTTTGCTTTGTACAGCAGTTACTGTAGTTAATAATGAAGATTTTAATCAAGAAAGTAATGATGGTGATTACGTGAGACGCCCTCGGACGAAGGTTGATTCTTCTTTGTAGCGAAAATAATGTTCGTAAGTTTAAATATAGGTATATATTTACGTAGTTAATTGTAGCGTAAATTAATAAACCAAGGGGCCTTTAGTTGTTGGTTTCTCTTCGTTTTTTTTATTCCGACAGTGATGTGTTTCAGTTTGTTGATTTTGTTCTGTTTCTGTTTGTATCCCTGTCTGAATCTGAGGAAAAGAGTAATCATGTAATGTGACTGTCTGTCGGACATCTTGGGGAAAGAGAGTAACTTTCTTAAGACTGTTGCTATTGTTGTAAGGCAGTGGAGATACACGGCACAGCGAACCTTGAGTTCAGACTGAGATAAGTTTTATATCATAAATAACTCATGACCTGGAAAACTGGGCATGGGTTTTTCGAGGTGGACTCTTGTCATGACGTGGTAGCAATGTGAAAGTAGTGCTGTTTCAGTAGCGTGAACCCACCTTTCGCTTCTTTATGCGTGCGATGCCATCACTACCTCGATTTCTCTCTCCATCTGAGTCTTTAACACCTCTATGCTGGTGCCTGCAAGTAGGCCTTGGTTAGCTACGTTATTGCGAAAATTAATGGCTCCTGTCCTCTCGTTTGCAATACATTCACACACTGTGATTTCTTCTCACCAAACCTGCTAATAAAAACTCCAATTTACATTATTGAAAAGTCACTCCGACACGATTTGAGAGGATTGGCACAATATGTTGCCTTTGTCAGTTTCGAGGTCATTAGTATGTACATTAACCTAACAGCAGAATTATAAACCCAGGTACACGAAATATATGCACAGTGTTATGTATTATTGACGTTGAAGATTTCTGTCTTCTGGGTTGTTGCGCTGTGTAGTCTGGTCGATGTTCACTAAAGTTTCGGAGGTCATACTGCCTTCGTCATCGGGGCGATGAAACGTTGATTGGTTGGTTGGTTAACATCGACCAGACTACACAGCGCAACAACCCAGAAGACAGAAATCTTCATACTCATCGCCCTGATGACGGAGGCAATATGACCTCTGAAACGTTGGTAAACATCGACCAGACTACACAGCGCAACAACCCAGAAGACAGAAATCTTCATACTCATCGCCCTGATGACGGAGGCAGTATGACCTCTGAAACGTTGGTTAACATCGACCAGACTACACAGCGCAACAACCCAGAAGACAGAAATCTTCATACTCATCGCCCTGATGACGGAGGCAATATGACCTCTGAAACGTTGGTAAACATCGACCAGACTACACAGCGCAACAACCCAGAAGACAGAAATCTTCATACTCATCGCCCTGATGACGGAGGCAGTATGACCTCTGAAACGTTGGTTAACATCGACCAGACTACACAGCGCAACAACCCAGAAGACAGAAATCTTGATACTCACTGCTGTGAAAACCTCAAATTTTACATATTATTGACGTTGGAAAACTTTGTCGCTAGGACGTTTCTCCATAAATGTATTCTTGTCGTTTTTGAATGAGCCAATTTTTAAATAACATTTAAGAATAATGTTTCTTCATTCGACAGAAAGTTGTCAGTTTCATAAGTACAAAGGAATCTGCACTGCTGCGTGGATTTGTAAGTAGATGCCGACGTTTCGGAGACGCCTACTGTATCATATTTAGAGCTCAGGTATCTACCTACTAGTCCACACGGCTTTACAACTGAAGACCGACTTGGGCATATTCACAGACACGAGAACCTCAGATACAAAAATTTACTGTTGTCATGTCTTTGGAAATGGTATTATCACAGTGTGCAAGGAAAACACTACAGAGTTTCTGCTTCTAAATGTTTCGTCTTACTTCTTGGCACTGTAGTATGCTTGGGTTATCCTAGTTCCGTGAAGGAATGACCCTTCTCCGACACTGAACGTTGTCCATTTGCTCTTGTCATGACACTGTTATCAGTTCTTCGCCATCAGCGTGCGGAATGGACTTGGATTAAATTTGGTATTGGTGAGTCTGTGTTCAGAGTTATTATGCGTATTGATCCAGTGTAACGTCTACTATACCTGGAACTCAAACCGAACGATTCATCGTACAAGAGAAATTTTATATTACACACATACGAGTATAGCTTAGGTATACAACATTGCTCTGAAACATTTTGAGGTGTGGTAGATATCTAACTTTTAAGTATTCTATGGCACACGCACATCTGAAAGGGGATATTAGACGCTGAAGCACGTGAAATTCCTGTTGGGAAACCTTCCAACAGATACTGATCTGTCATGGCCTCTGGGGATAGCGTCATCCTAGATTGATACCCACTTTCCAGTTCGCTCTCAAGAATGCTATCGTATCGAATTTCCTCACTAAACTCAATTTAGTAAACCATTTCTGTCTATATAATGTCAACACGTAATTTGTGTGGTTTTTCATTTAAACATCGAGGTGGAAGTATTTAGATGGTGACTTCAGGATTGTAGCGCCAACGATTCAGAGGTCCTTGCTGCCTTTATCATCAGGGCCATGAGGTTTGTTAGCTTCCGTTCTTGCGTGTCTTTGGAGAAAGTAGGAGTCGTAAGTTTTATCCATAACTTTCTCTTTATGTTTCTGTTGAATTCATGGCTGGACCTATTATGTTGCCTCGTATTCTAGAAGCATTTCTTAGGTTAGCCCTCAGCGCCTTCAGTCTAGCTGTTCACGTGATAAACCTCTTTCTGTGGGAGGTTGGTAGACAAATATGGGATTGTGAAGAAGGGAAACGGAGATCTTGTACCCCGCGTCAGTTTTCATATGACGATATAGAAAGACTGTAGGAGGGAACAGTGGAAGAATTAAAAAGTGGCATAGAGGGGGCAAGCTGGGTCCCAAATTGTGAGGTCAACGATAAACTGAGTATAATTTGACTACCTTTATTTTGGTTGGGCTCCTTTAAGCTGAGAATATATGTCCGATGGGAAGACGGGGAATTAAGGAATACACACAGAATTTTGGTTGAGAAACCTTTTTGAAATCGGGAAACTTGCAAAGCTTATAAGGATATTGGGTATTATGGAAGTGTGTATTAGGGATAATAGGTGAATGGAACTTTGTGATCTTGTCAAATATCGGGTTCTACTAGTTTTGGTTTAATTTGTTCAGAGTATAGGCCATAGGGAAAATCAGTCGTTTAATGCGGTTCGGAGAAAAAGACTGTAATTAATTAATGAATTAATTTATTCACCGTTTGGAATTTATTTGAAACCAGTGAAATCACCTCAAAATTACGATAAAAGAACGCAGTGATCCTTTTCTTCTGTTTCCTCTTCCAAAAATGAATTCTCTTGTCCTTTGCTAATTGTATAACTTATGTTCGCGTTGGCATTATTGGAATCTGAATCATAGTAGCGCATACCATAGCTGAATTTTTCTTTCTCGAATTTCAGGCATTTGTTATTCCGTGTTGAGGTTGCAGTTAATCTTTGCAATTGACAGTTTGTACTACTTGTGCTGCATTTTGATCAGGTTGCTATTAGTGGCGCCAATATGCCACGCGTTTATTGTAATTCCCAATGTGACGTCGAATGTTGGTTCATTCAGCGCAAAGTGTCCTACCGATGAGATGAAATTATTTATTATCAACGCAGCGAATGTAATGTATCAGCTTCCTTAACTACACCCTAAAATGTGTTTCTGTGGATCATTGAATCTACTAGAAAGTGAATTTCCTTCGTCTGTCTTTAAGAAGTAACCGCTGTTTATCATTAACGATTACACTGGCATCGACTGTGTGTATGATGATGAATCATGAGTTGGAAAATATGCAAATAGAAACCGATTGTGATATATTTTAACGTTTATTATTTACTGCAGACGCTTTGGAAATCAAGAACTTCGGTTATGATAGCCTACCTAAGGTTCCGGAATGAAATCTGGTATATCCTGATTACGAAACACCAATCACTCCACCGCGATGTTTTGTCGATTTTTTGTACTGAACCGGAAACAAAAGAATCAAGCAGTGTACTCGTACTTTATCCCGCTTTTGTGCTTGTAAATATACGTGTTTTATCTCACATCTTCAGCCCTAATTGTCAAAAACTACATTGAAAGTACTGAACATGGCGTCTTAAGCATTACTTCAATTACTATTAACAAGTTTCGAGATTGTTGGGGCATATAGCACGCAAGGGAGAGTTTTTAAATAAGTACAACAGTTTAGTCGGAAAATCATAAGGGGACAACCCACTTTGGAGTTCTGTGAATGTACTTTAAAATGAATCTTAATTAAATGCGGCAGGGGATAGAGTCCATGGCTGTTGTGAACACACTAATTAAACTTCTGGTTCCATTAAAAGGCGAGGAATGTGTTGAAAATCTTAGTGAATATCGCTGTCTGCTCCTTTAATTTAATGTGCACAAATATTTGGTCAGTTAAGCTGTTTGACGATGGCTTCTTGCTTCCGAAATAACCAAGTACACCCGAGACCATGTGAGATTTTTTGTGGACAAAGTGCTACTTGAGCGAATCCCCGACACCTGAGTGTTTTGGTGTTTCCCTGATAATCAGTCCAGAAGAGATCCATACTTCTTTATCGCCGTCTCTTGAGTGCGCTGTATGCTTGACAAGACACTACATTGTCACGTTCGGTGGTCCTTGGAATTAAGACGTGAAACTCGTAAAGAGCTATGAGTTAGTGTCCATAAAACAACGAACAATCAAACGTTCCTACGATTTTTCAGGCAAGGAAAGATTGAAACTGAACTGAACTGAACATATTGTGATACAAGCAATGTGTAAGCAGTTCCATCAAGAAGTTTCCTTCATGAGAAGCGAGACAAGAATTCCCCACCTGAAGGTTCACAAGCGCACGCCACAGGCTCTTGTTTTGAATCCACGTGAATCTAGTCCACATCTATACTTTTAATAGTAATTTTAATAATATCTTCCTATTGACATCTTGGTGTTCAAAGCTAGAAAAAAATATTGTATGTAGTTCGTCGTTTTGCGCCTCTGTTTTCGGTCCGTAGTCTTTGTTAATGACATTTTTATGACCTGGTTTATGGAGCTTTGACTGTTCACGTCCAACCAACCAAAAACCTAACTAAGGGCGGAGTCCTGTTTAACGCGAGACATCGTCCCCTGCTAGGTAATGCCATTCTTGGGTACGAATCGCGTTGCTTGAAATTGTAAACAGTGCCTACAACGTAAACGGGGGTGTGCTTATGCTAAGGGTGATTTTGTCTGTTCCTGCTGATGGGGGGTGGAGGTACCTCGGTACGCAACTTGTCTCTTCTGAGAAGGATTTTGGTTGGATGGATCTCTAGGATTTGAACCCAGAAGGGGCGGGATCGCTTTGGCCGATGGCCGTTGCGACTTGTGGGGGGAATCAGTTCGGCTGAAGGCCTCCGTTATTTGGGAGGTAAAGCACGGAAAACATCAGTCATTGTAGCCGATTGGTCAGACTACTCGTTGTGGCGATTTCGTGGTCTTTTCAGGGACAGCCTCGGGTGGCCTGCTGAACATCAGCCCCCTCGCCCCTTCCAATGGGTGCCCTCGGTCGGCACAAGTGCCTTCCAAGTTGCCGAACTAGGGGTTCCCCCAGCTTACTTTGAGTCGAAGCTCTCAATCATTGCTCTGATGTGGTCGGCCTGTTTACGTATCTGACAGAATGCTTTTATATATAGGTCTACAGCCCCTTTGAAATTTCTGTGAAGTGTAATTAAATTATAATGCTGTCAATTGAGGGAAGTTTAATTGGTTTGTAGTAAGAAAACTGTAAGGACATGCTTCAGATGAACGCTGCTCTTGGGGATGGGCGTTTACTCGATATTTATGATGGGTTTTTATGTATTATTGAATTGTCTATTTGATTTACCTGAAGAATTTATTGCGATATTAAATGCTTGTTGATGAGTCATAAAAGTCATCATGGTGGTAGCTACTCTGCCATTGAAACCTCGCATTCAGAATACATCTCTCTGGTGATGAGTTTTTGCGTAACAAATAGACTGAAGAGAATGGCGGTAAGAAGACTATTGTCTGTGTGGGTGTTGTGCCGTATAGTCTCGCAGAAATTGGCCGGCGTTTCACAGGTGTTTACTATCGCCATCATCAGGGCGATTCTCATATTTAATCTTACCACATTTTTATTAAAACAGTAAATCCCAATTATTTCCCGCATTTCTAAGGATTTATGAGACGCATTTTTAATATGATTTTGCCATATTGAGCAATTCTGATTGTGTAGAAACTTTGCGAGTGGCCGTAACTGGTTTGAGGCAAGTCCATATTCGGTTCGTTTATTGAATGTTGAAAAATAAGTACGCCGTATTAGCTACAGGTGTGTTTTGGGTTCGAAGTTTCTGAGTTGTTATTACCTTACTTGGATAATTATGTGGTATATATGCCCAATAATAGTTAACATTATTCCAGTTTACCCACACCCTACTGAGTTCTGGAAACGTCTTGTCTCGATTGTATTTATTATTACGCCCGTCTCATTGGTTTAGCGACTGCTTTGCGGGGAAGTCGCGTGCTTCATGGCCCTCAAACAGTCGTTCTCAGAACGTTAAATTTAGCTCGTGTGTGTTTTGTGGATGAGGTGCTGTGAACCCAGAAAAAGAACGACATTTTCAGACAGCGGCGTATTAAATAAAACTCGTCTTCGAACTGACCATGCTAAAACTGGCCCGTATTAGTAACCGTTTAATAGCGTAATGGTAACGATTAAGCAAAACGGAATTGCCTTATTATTCAACTTTTTAATGTGTCAATCAAGTAACTCAACTGTATGAGCAGTTTGTGAAAATGTAAAGTTTGTGTGATTTGAGGTTTTCACAGCGGTGAGTATGAAGATTTCCGTCTTCTGGGTTGTTGCGCCCTGATGACGGAGGCAGTATGACCTCTGAAACGTTGGTGGACATCGACCAGACTACACGGCGCAACAACCCAGAAGACGGAGATCTTCATACTCATCGCCCTGATGACGGAGGCAGTATGACCTCTGAAACGTTGGTAAACATCGACCAGACTACACAGCGCAACAACCCAGAAGACAGAAATCTTCATACTCACCATCGCCCTGATGACGGAGGCAGTATGACCTCCGAAACGTTGGTAAACATCGACCAGACTACACAGCGCAACAACCCAGAAGACAGAAATCTTCATATGTAAAGTTGTCTGTCTGAATAAACGCTGTGTCAAGAAGGTTTAGAGGGAACTTTTCGTTAAAACCCCTGGGATTATCTATCTACTACAGACATTGGTGAAAGTAAATGGTTAACTTCACGCTTTGGCTGCTTTTCCTCTACGGAAGAAACATCTGGTATTCTTTGAAGAGACGACTAGACGAACTGGCCTTCGGGCCGTTCCTTTATCCATCATATAGAATATGTTTCTCGTCCATTTTCTGTCTGTCTTCCTTATTTTATAGGCAGATGTAGGCTTATTGTGTCACGCAGGCCGAAACATTTTATTATTTTAAGAATGTTAAACATGACACTGCTTTGACAGCTATAACTAATGTGCAATTTTAGTTAGGCGTGTTAAATTTTGTATGGAGATAGATCATAAACATACCCACAGATTCTTTATGAAACGTTTTTATATGTTAGCAGTTATAAACAAATAATCGGCGAGTTTACGTCTGACAAATATAATATTATTGGAATCTTCCGAAGTAAACTGTGTCGAATTTTATAGGCTTGAATACTGATGTATATAGTTCTTGATAATCTCATTATATATAGTGTAACATCTAAGAGCAAATGGGCGTCGTAAGTTGTAAGAAGTTTTTGTTAGTACCTGACTTGGTAACTTGAAGCTGGCAACATTTATGTAATATGTTTATGTTGAGTTTGACACGCAATCGCCAGCCCGCGGCAGAATTCGTGATCTGCAAGAACTTGTGTTGCGGAGTAAAGACTTCCCAGATGTGAAGCTACTGCACACTCTTAAATTGCTCTCGTGCTTTGCAGTTTAACATGGCAGACGAAGACCCGTTGCAGGTATTGGCAGCGCGGTTAGGTATGGCGAATTAATTGTAGCCTGTTCTGAGAAAGATTATTATATTCAGCTTTTCAGGAAATCGTCTACGATTTATGGAACTCGAAGGTTCGTTACCGTGTTCACAAGAACTCGCCACTGGGCCTCATAAAAAATTCCAGCGAATTTTGTATGCATTTTTATTTTTCCCATGCGTGCTGCATATTTCGCCCTTGAGTTTATCACGTTTATAATATTTGGATAGATATTGTGAACTATAAGTTTGTTAAGGACATTGAAGTGAGTCACTAAGAAGTTTATTTTTTTTAATTTATGCGTTATGTTGGGTGTGAGTTGTGTCTTGGTTTCATTATAGGGCAAGAATATTCCGGATTAAATTTTGCTGTGCACTGTTTTATACTCCTTCATTACAATTTATGATGGCAGGTGGGATCTACTTCTGTATTCGCCACTCATGTGGTTTTTAGAATTAAAAAAAACAAATGAACGGCATCGTGTGTCTGAAATTAACAGATTAAGTAAACCTACTGTTTTTGTTTTCCACTGTCATCCTAACTGATCTCACTGAAATTTAACGTTTTGCGAACAAAACATTGTTTATCAATCTCTGCTCTGAGACGTGAACGTGTTGGTAAATAACGTACAGATTCTTCTGATAACTAATTGATAACTCCTGAAGGTAACGACACGTAAGTTTCTTTGTCATGAATGTTAATTTTCATGTTCTTTTCTTTGTAACGTCAGACATCTTGAGGTCAGCGGAGCTTAAACTTTTCACGTGTTTCACACTTCAGTACAAATTTCGTTATTGCTGACACGTCTAAACATGTTTATATGCGATGCCATATTTAATGCATTTGTGTGGTTTTAAACAAGAGAAGTCAACTTTTATTTTCAACATTAGTAGGAGTGATATATGCTCTAACGCGACGTTTGTGAAATAAAACGTAATTAAGTCCTATCCTTTGTAGTTGGATTGTCTTCTTGTTCTATTTAATTTTAATTGCTTATATTTTTGTTTTGAATTTTAGCATTTTCATAAATTTTCTTTGTCATTTCGTTGTGTATGTCCTGATACGATCGAACATTTGTTGCTGGATTGTCAATTTTTTTTTATGAATATGACTTGAAATTGTTTACAAATGATTAGAGTATGTTCTATGTGTTCACTAATTCAGATGACTACCTTTCCCATTAGTCCGAATTAGTGAGGTTTTGCTGCGCGTTCAGATTTCAGAGAAGGATAAAGGAGTTATTCTGTAGGCTGAAGCAAATGATTTTCTTAATGATGCCCCTGAGTGGGACAGGTGCATTTTTCACCCCTCCAGAACGCAAACACCACGACGTCCTGGTCCAACAACCCCTCTTTCTGAAGTACACTTGTATCTCGACCCATACTAATTTCTTACAGTTTTATCCAGAAGGCGTGCCCCAACGTCGACTCGGGGGGGTGCTGGCGCTTTACCTGTGCACCTGCAGACCCGCCGCAATTTCAGACACAGGTCCAGTTCAGGTGGCGCCTGAACGCGGATCGACGTGGTGTAGTAATGCCTCTCAGCTATAACAGATGAACGGATGCAAAAAAATCCAACTGTTGCATTAATTGTCTATTACGATCCCCCGGCTCTGTGCGTGTTTCATGACGCATGGATCCCCAAACCGGTTGCCACCTGCCAGGGAAGTATACCCAAATATGTTTTTATGTTTGTTAACACCAAACGTAGAGACTAGACTTGCTACGGCTTGTTTGGATGAGAAACGTTACCTAACCTTCGTGCATTTGAAGATTTGCTGTCTTCTGGGTTGTTGCGTCGTGTAGTCTGGCAGATGTCCACCAACGTTTCGGAGGTCATGCTGCCCCCGTCATCAGGGCGATTTACAACCAGTTACATTTTGAAAGAGTGCAACAGTGCATAAAATGTAAGACGTCCATAGCAGAGTTTCTTAACAAGTGGTGATTCTGTATGTTGCAGTGTTTCTAGAATATG
Source organism: Zootermopsis nevadensis (assembly GCF_977971745.1). Classification (NCBI taxonomy): domain Eukaryota; kingdom Metazoa; phylum Arthropoda; class Insecta; order Blattodea; family Termopsidae; genus Zootermopsis; species Zootermopsis nevadensis. Next base: position 6,759,027 of record NW_028259143.1, read on the forward strand.
ATTTGATTCTTTATACATCATTTAACAACGACGTTGTAACATTTGACGTTATACAGCGTTAGATGTGATAAGAACTTGTTGTTTATGAATGGTAAATAGATAAGTCTGTGCAAAATGTGATTAAGTGGTTTGAATTCCCATTTGGTATTCGTAAGTCCCGGATTCGATTCTGATCCCTGAAGCTGGTTATCGTGACTGGTGGGTTTGGGGTTTGCCCATAGACTGTTGTTAGGGTAGTATTTTAAAATTGTCCACTGTAGTTTCCTTCTACATCCCAGTGTGTCCATCATCATGCCTTTTGATTCTGTTTAACCAGTGTAGTTGAGAAGAAGTCGTTAAATTTAAATGGAAAGAGGTTGTGAGACGTATTTTAAAGTACGCTGTTTACCATTGTGCCGGATTTGTGCTTAATACGAACTTGACTAATCAACTGCTTGCTCTTTGCTTGGTATAATATATTGCTTGGGAGTCCTGTAAAATGAATTTCTGGTTAGGCACATATCATCTGTTGCATGTCAAAACATCGTAGTTTCTCTGTACTTAAGGTTCCAGCTTCTGGTAAGAACCGATTAGTACGTCAGATTTATTATGCCACCGGCGGCCTGACCATAAGAATCTGGATATGTAGATTCCTTTATCAGCTTAAATGTTTGGTGTTCCGGATGGAATATTGAGGCGAAAACTAACATCAACCTTGAAGGTGGAGACAGCACGTTTCTCCGAAACGTTGGTGTCTATCTACGAGTCTGCGTGGTGTCAGAAACCAGAAAAATACATCGTCATTTTTGTAAAGTGCCGTTTAGAGATGTGAGGACCGTAGATTATTATCTGAGATGTAGTGGCTTTGAAGCGATACAGGGCGTTTTTCGTCCCAGGTTTTGTTCAAAATTTGTGAAAATTAAGTTGTAGTTATTAAAATCAGAAATATAAGTTGAGGTGGGCGACTTCTTATTTTGGAACATTTAAATCAAAGTGTGGTGCGTACACTCTTTTCATATCCTGTTGTATGCATTGTTTTTATCCGTCTCTTATTGTGTAGGTGTGTATGGTTTTTAATTCATGTCCGCTTGTGTATTTACAACGCTCATCGTGAATGTTTCTCGTTTGCTTTTCAGGAGAATGTTCCCAACGTAGGAGCGGGTGGTGCATTCATCGTACAGGCGGTGGTGAGTTCGGGATGTTATCGGTGGCCTAACAGACGCTTGCCATTTTGAATAGGCCTGTTTTATTATTACCTAGGACTGCTATTTTCATGTTACCGAACAAAATAATTTTATCCCACGTAGCTATTATACTAAATTTCCTTCGATTTAATATTAGTCTAATCAGCGACGTATTTGGATAAATATTAAATGTTATGTTACGTTATGCAGGTGTTGAAATCCCGTGGTGCGTACAGTAGTCGAGACGAATCTGTGCGTTTCACGTCTGTTGGAAGTAAAAATCGGGGATAGGAGCTCTTGGGAGTAGTGGCAGATAAGCACATTCTATCCATACTATAAACATTATTGCCCAGCGGCAATACTTTGTAGCTCCCTATGTCAGTTCCAGTGTCGGTAATGTCTTGGTTTACGTAGTATATGCGTTCGTTTTCCTTCCACCCGCAAGCTAGTGACGTAGACGAAATGCACAGTTTTGTTCCGGCTACTGTAAATGCCATTTGACAGCGTGTCCGAATTGCAGATATTAAAGAATAAGAGACGGTTGCGGGCTCTGGTGTTGTCGGTGTTGAACCTACGGGTTTTGCCACCAGGGAGTTAGTTTTATTAGATTAAAGACAGTTTAGTTTACCTCAAAAGTGATGTTGGCAGCATTGAAATAAATTGTAGATATAAACAGTACGAACCGCTCTCCTGTTATTTGATTTTGGATAGTGATAATACTGAGATGTTTTAAATATCACGTGTCTGCTTTTTGTTAGAACGAACCAGAAGAGGAGAAACGGTTTGGGATATGATTTTTCTGATCAGTGGGTATGAAAATTATAATGAAATTTATGGAAGAATGACAGTGCAATATAGCGATAACTGTGTGAGACAGGGAAGTTTACGAATGGGTGTAAATATTGGAAGGAAAAGAGTCCAGTTCTGATGATGGGCATTCTCGGCTACCATAGATTGTAATCTATTGAGGTCAAGGTCAGATCAGACAGCGTATTCAGGACAACCGAAGAATCAGCATTCATGAAATTTCATCCACCATGGAAACAAGCTGTGAAATAATGACATAAGAAAAAAACTTTTCTTTTACGGAACCAGGAAACTTGGCCTTTGGAACAATATTATAATGGATAACGATTACGTATGAAGATTTCTGTCTTCTGGGTTGTTGCGCTATATAGTCTGGTCGATGTTAACAAACGTTTCAGAGGTCATACTGCCTCCGTCATCAGGGCGATTCAGGCAGTATGACCTCTGAAACGTTGGTAAACATCGACCAGACTACACAGCGCAACAACCCAGAAGACAGAAATCTTCATACTCACCGCTGTGAAAACCTCAAATCTTATACAACGATTACGTAGTTAAATACGATATGTGTAAGTAGTGTCCTCTTTTTTTGTTTTACTTAAAATAAAATAGCCTTGTTTTCTTTCATCAGTCAGTTGGCATTCCTCCTAAACGCGAGACTCGTTTCATCATCACGTTGACTTCGAATTGGTCATCATTAGCGCCGGTAACGTACAAACACAAACCGACGCCAGGGGCAGTACGTCCCATGTTTTGCTTTAGTTTGTACGTGCATCTGCTTCTGAGTGGCGGTGTTCAGTCAGGCGGATTGCAGGAAATCGGTTACAACAGTGAACATTCTGTTTTACTAGTTTTTCTTGTAACAACTTAGGTTTTACGAGCTCATATATTTTTACGATCTCCATAGATTCTTTAGGGATAGATTATATTGAGCAAGAAATACAATTAGATCATAATATCGATTCATCATGGTACTTCACTCGCCATTTCGATGCGTTTAATCGGCATGGTGTGTTAGTAACACCATTTCGTGGTTACTGAAAGCTTGTGTGCATTAAGCTTGGAACAAATAGCCCAAGATATCGCCGATATAAAGGAATTTCCGTTTAAATACTGTCTGGTAGTAATGAATGTAATTTCGGTGTGTCACATCTATTGGATTGCGGTGTAAAACAGAGCTAAGAGGATCCCGATATTTAAACAAAAAGGTTTTGATTTATTGTGTGGCACTTTGTTGTTTCTTCATCTTGTTTAATTATTTACGTATGGTGAAATAATTGTTTTGGTACATTATTTGAAACTTCTTCAGCGTTCACGTTAGATTAAACATTGTTAACCGAATAAAGAGCCCTTCAGGCATGTTTTATGATTTCGTGGGCCTGGGGTTGGCCCATCGAAAATTGTTGTCCGTAACTCCAGATTCGAACTTAAATAATTGATCTGAAGAATATCTTCGAAAGAAGTCAATACCAAAGAATAATGCAAACGTCTTAAGTCTGAATGCGATAAAATGTCTTATTAACTCAACTAAATATAATCTTCGTAAGAGACTGCGCTGCAAACTTAATAAACGTGCTTAATTATATTGTTAGTCGAGAAACGTGAAGGGGAGAGACTACTCTGCATGATTAGGCGTAGCTGGAAGATAATATTAAAATGGAGGTTAAGAACATAAAATATAAATATGTGGACTGGATTCACGCGGTTCAGAATAGGGTCTGTTGGTGGGCCCTTGTGAACACGGTAATGAATTATCGGGTTCCATAAATACTGGGAATTAAGCGGAACGACTAACAGCTTCTCAAAGGGGCCTCAGCTTCGTGGAGTTAATTAGTTTATTAATTAAGCTGTAACATGTTACGACATATCTATAGCGGTTGAAAAAAGTTTGTTTTGATGTTATATTGATTTTGCTGTTCATAAAGATACGAAGTTTTTTATAATTTGCCCAATAATATTATAATAAATGGAGTAGTTTTCGGGGTGATGAACACTGAACCTCTATCATATTTTTATACACATCTATTAATTTTTGAAATTCGATTAAGAAGAAATCAGTTTATCTGTTTTCAAGTACTAGGAGAAAACGCTGAACAATTCGTCCATTGCTGGAAATGCATTTGAATTCAAGACACACCAACTGAGATACATTGCTAGGTCTAGTATATGTAGAATACCAAATGTTTGTGGCTGTGAAATGTAATCAGAATTTATCAGTGAAATGGACTCTGGAATGCTCATCTCAGAACTGAGACAACTGAAGATGTTTTCACAAATAATACGCCCTCCTTCTACTACAGTCTTCAAAATGTATCTCTCTACATTTGTTTTGCTTGCTTTGTGTCTCTTTCATGACCACGTATTTGAGTTTAGCTTCTGAAAATTGACAGTTTTATTACCAACAGATGGTACGTGCATTTTGTTGCTTCATTTTATTACATAACCTCGGGCGGTCTTTCATGGGATCTGAATGTGTTAATTAAACTATCGTGGAGATCGACAACTCTGATTCATTCTGGATATGACTACTGATCCAGTAAGTAATTTGGAAGGTAATTAAATAATAAGCAACTACACATACGGCATTTTAGTTGGAGAACCTGCAGGGAAGAGACCACTTGGAGGAAAATTTTCGAGGGTATCTTAAATAGAATAGGGAGTGAATGTGGCCGGAATTGTCTGACTTAGGATATGTTCCATTGGCGAGCTCTTTTGAACACAGTAATGGACATCACACTGGACGGAACGTTTAATATTGCTTTGCTCTGGACTTGTTCTGAAACGTTTCGGGAGCTGGCTCTGACATCGTCTTCAGGTGAAAATGCCTATGCTAGTAGGTCCAATAGTGCCGGACCCCGGACCAGGGACTTGGGTTAGACCCTTCTGTAGGACCCAGCGTAATAACGCGGGATGAACGATGTAATACTTAAAAAACAGCAATATTAAATGACGATGGACTTCCAGGTTTCATGCAAGAAGATGAATGTCGTAACGACTGAGGGGGACTTCGCTGCATAGAATGGCTTCGTAGTTCCTGGATCGTGTGTCCTTGGTTGTGCGTTTAATGAGGACAGGCAGCTGTGTGATGACCCCTCCCCCCGCAATCCTCCTCAGCCTTTTCGCTGCCCATGATTATTTGGTTGCTGTTGCATTATAAACTGAACTCCGATCTTCGTTTGTGTAAGAGCCTCGCGCCACTGCTCCAATTATTACGGGTTAGTTACCAACACCCGCTTTTAATTACATAATTTCATTTAATATTGCCCGCCCAGTTGTACGAGCGCTTGTTTACACGGTTTCTGGGGATATAATGACTTCGTTGTACGAAAATTATTTGTAACTCTTTTGCGGTGGAAGCCATTAATGATATTTGACAATGTGATTATGTTGCTGCTGGTAACAGTGTAGGTTTTTATGAAGTATCAGGCTGTTTTAATTTAATAAATATGACGGAGTATTATTATCCTTTTGATCCGTTGGTGTCCAAAGTTGTATCTAATTATGGCCATAAGACTAACAACCAACTACGTGGAGTTTGATTCTTGTAGAAAAGGTGAGAGTAGTATGGTGAGCTAGTTAAGAAATCTTTGACATTTATGATACCAAAGCGTCATTATCGTGAGCTTGATGAATCCAGTCTACACGGTAATTTATTAATCAAGTATTCATTTTAATATTGTCCTCATCTTTACGCCTACATATGCTATTCGAAATGGTCGCATGCTTAAGGTTTTACCACCAACATTTTGTATACCTCCTGTGTCTCAATTACCTCGGTTTTATCACCCAAATAATAGTTCATGGTGTGCATAAAGTTGAAACTTGTCATTATATAGTCATAGTTTTCTCCGTGGTCCTGTTACTTCGTCATTTTTAGAAACAAATATTGTCCTCATCACTATGTTATAATTTGGATCAGGCCGTACTGAGGTTTTGTACTTTGTCCATCGTCTGATATTCTGAAAAACAGACAACATTTGGAAAGCTGGAACTAATTAAGGCTAACCTCAATCACAGGTGCACTTATTGAGATTAGCTCTTTCAAAAGGACCCAGCTGGATGGTGTTCTTGTTTCCTACACCTGAGGACGAAAACATATCCTGTTTCCGAAAAGTAATTTTTTTAGAATACCAGACGATGGGCATGTCCAACAATATTCTGTCGTCAGAACCCTTTAGAATCGACTACGTTCTGAATTTGTGTTTTATGTATTTAAGTTTTGCGGTTTAGACTGGTGACGGGAAGACAGAAATTACAGCAGTACTATGTAGTGTTCCATTAATGGGTCAATCATTGTCTCGAACTTTTAGAAAATCATGAGGACAGAAGACTACCATCTGATTCTGAGTGGTGGTTACCATTCCCATAAGCTAATTCACTCTTAATTCCCGGGAGAACGTGATTTTGTCATTGGCATTCCCAAATATCTGAAGTTTTGCCACGTTTTAAAATGAATTTGTGTTTATCTGTAGGCCAGTATAAGTGTAAATTTGCCCTGCATTCTGATGAGACATGAACTTATTGATTTACCTTTGCTATTTCATATACTCTGTGTTCTTGTTCTTTAGTTCTGTTGAAAGTAAAATGTGTAAGTTCGTGTACGAAAAATATTGGATTTATTTCCTGTAGCAACGTTGTTTCGGGCTAAGTTTACAATTTTCATGTGTTTGTTTTGGAAGCGGTTTTGAAATGCGTTTGCCCATACGTGATTGTCTCTCTTCGGTTTTCGGTTTCATCTGAAGAATTCAATTCATCGTTCATTGCTTGAGCTCAGGATTTCAGCCGCCACGTATTTGTGTCGGTTTATCCAAAAATAGAGCCATGCTCCTGGTTCAGCTGAATTATAAATTCTCAGATTTCCATAATTTGTAATACAGCTCTGATTATCTAGATTCTCGATTAATTATGTTGAAGGTTGTCCCCCTGAAACCAAAGCACGTCTAATAAAATGTAAAAGCTGATTTGTTAACACAGAGAAAATATTTCGCTTCTCCATTGCAAAGTTCGATTGGTTAAACGTTGTTTAGAGAAATATTTGCTGTTTGTTTTCAGAATCATATGAAACCCATGAATATAGCTTGTTGACAAAACAGTTTTACTGATTAATAACGAAGGTGATACAATTTCCACTGGAATTTAAAGTATTGATTTTACAGTACGAACGAAAGGGAGGTTCAGATACTGTTATTGACATTTTCTCATGTTTCATCGTGTGTTGTAAACTGTATTGTTTCATAATTACATCTTATTACAGCCCCTCAAAGTAAAAGACTAACAGCACGTTAGGTGCTTTGCGGCGTCTTGTGAAAACTGTAATGGACTTTCGGTTTCTAAAAAGAGTGTAATTCTTTACCTGGTATACGACTGTTAGATTCTAAATGAGTTTGCTCAGAATTAGTTGTTCAGTAACGCATATTTAGAACAAAATGTAGTTCGTCCATAACGTATTTCGGTCGTCAGTTCATCGGATGGATGCACAAGTTTCTGTGGGACTCTTAACTGATAAGATACTCGTACATACAAAGGAGTTGAGCTGCGACTTGCTGGTTGCAGCCCGACTCCTTTTACTGGCTGTTAGCGATGGCTAGGGGTGGGGTGGGGAGACATATTCAGAAGCATGGGGCGTTGGCTGCACCTTACTAAGGACACGTCAGTGATTTGACACGACGTATTTTGAACTTGAATGTGCCGCATTTAGTATATTGGCGGGCTTCAAAGGAAAGAACTCAACAAAACAGTATAAACTCCTTATGTAAAATTAAATACCAAATTATATTAATATAATGTTCTGATTATTAAATGTTGTGATGTAAGAAAATGGTGTCGATGTTCGTAAAGCTTTGTTGAAACAACTTAATAGACTGTAACTTCGGGCCGAAACACATTTTCGATTAACTGAGCGTATCATGAAATGTCTCTTACTAGAAGGCACGTTTGTAACAGACGTTCTTCTTGCAAAGAAAGCTTAAATATTTGAAATATTCTTTATACATTATATAAACTAGAGATTTAGCGACGGCTGTAGCAAATCTTGTCGTTTCTTTCCTTTAATCTTTAAAAATGTTCGAACCACTTTTATAAATGTTAAACGTTGCATTTATACACTGCGAATCCGTGGATCTATACTTCTCTTCTTCAATACGTCTTTGCATCTTGCTTATGCACACGGATAAATTCACCTCATCCTGCACATATTGACATTAAAATTACACTGGACAGTGTAACCGAGAAGCTGGTGGTTGCTTAGATAATGGTGAAACTCCTCTCCTTTATTATCTGTAAAGTTTGTCACCGTGTTCTCATTCTGCCACTTGACCGTCATGAGCCGTTTGAATCCAATCCACAGCCTAAAATTCTATTTCTCTGTGACCCATTTTAGTAGTCTGGTGTTATCCCATCTATGTCTAGGTCTCCCACGTTGCCTGCCCCCGGTTTGTTTGCTGACTAAGATTTAATATCATGACCAATTTTATTCTCTGTCATCCGCATTGTATATTCGTTCGTTACCAAGAAAGACCTAGTTTTCACATCCATATAAAACAAGACGTGATGGTGAATTATAATATGTGTGGTTGAATTTGCAGCGTTTAATGTCTAAAGTAACATCTGAGAAGTTTCTTTAGTGCAAAACGATAAAACAGTTAACATTCCGAAACTTGTTTGACTATGGCTTTAGCTATCGATTGCATGTTTAGCCGGGGAAGCAGATAACATTAGCAGACAGGGACACGCCGTTAACATAAGGAAAGTGAACTAAAAATGAAAATCGTATGTTGATGTGAAATAAAAGGAAATCCCTAATATTTCATAACAAAATTTCAGGCTAGAAGTATATGTTTCTATTAAACAGCGGAAACACCTCATAATAACATACACGGGACGTCGTACGCATGTGCTTGGCTTTTGGAGGATCTCTGAATCGATTCTCGCCGTAGACTATCTGTCTATTTCTCGGTCTCTCAGACTAAGCCATTATAACTTCATGTCTGATGAGTGGGACGTGTTTCTGAAGAAGCAGGTGACCGAAGAACCATAAAGCAACAGTATGGTTAGCGATTAAAATTCGTGTTTCGTATTTTAGACGTAAGAGTACCTTGGGTTTCGGCCTTGCTGGTGGCCCACAGCATAAGCGAAGTCAAGACATGCCTCGTTGTTGTCGTTAAATGTGGCAACCTAAGTATTGAGCTGCAATCAAGCTACACACCAGGTTTCTTCCAAGGGCTGTCGTAATGTCTGCTTTGTATATGGCCGTTTCAGTGTATTTATCTCCTTTCTTTCTTTCTCCTTTGCCCTTGTTCTCTGTTTTCTTTTGTCCTCTCTGTTTTTCTTTCTCGGGTTCTCTCTCTCTTTTTCTTCTGTCTGTAATTTTCCTCGTTTTTTTCATTTCTGTTCTTGTTTGTTTTTTCTTTGTTTATTTGTTGTTCTCTTATTTGTGTCTGTTTCTTTTTAATAACTTGGGTTTGTTCTTCCCTTTCATCGCTCTCTTATTTTTCCCTGTGTTTTTATTGTTCACACTCTTTGGTAATTTCTCGTTTATGTTTTTTTTGTCGGCCTTTTATCTTTTCTGTAATTGATTCTGTGATTACGGCCATGCTGTGTATGGAATTGTTAATAATCTTGTCACATATCCAGAGACGAGTGCTTCTGCTGGTATGGGATGCATTTCTCAAATTTCCGCTCTTGCTGTCAGAACAGCAGACGAAACATGTTGATTCTTCTGCATTTAACGGAAGAGTTAACGATGGTTAATGGTGACGCGAACGTCATTTACTGCACAATGCAGTCATCTATTTACCTGCCTTCTTACAGAACAGTGGAGTGGCAAATTGTTATGAGCTATTTCCATCAGATTTTATTTATTTATCTTATGGCTATATTACAACACATGAAATACAAGAATACGATGGAGATTGCAAATATAATATACTAGAATACAGTACTATAATTTTAGGTCAAGATTGGCAATCCATCCAAGTGCTGGTGGAGAGGCTAGGAGGAAGTCCGATTGTTCCCTTGGATATGCCCTCAGTTGGCATTCCTGTACAATATGTTTGATGGTCTGATGACTCGCACCACAGTCACAGTTGGCTGTTTGAATTTTTCCCCATTTGTTAAGGACGTCTGCGAATACACCATGGCCGATCCTGTTGAGGGTTTTCCATGTTTGTCGAGGAAGGTCTTGTCCCGTTGGTAATTTCTGAGGGTTTATATGGCTGTTTACATAAGGAGGAGTTAGTTCGGCCCAGTTTGTTGCACAGGTAATTTTGATTTTAAAATTGCCAGCTTGAAGGCGTTCTGCAGTAACTAGTGGGGGATGTCGTCATGAACTGGGAGGTTAGGATTTGCTTGCAGTTTCTTAAATTCACGTAACAAGGCTTCTTGTCTACGAATTCCTTCAGATGCTTTACAGTAGTACAAAATAATTCTGTAGGATTTGAGGTTTTCAAGGCGGCGAGTCTGAAGATGGCTGTTTTATGGGTTTTTGAACCGTGTAATCTGGTAGAAGTTCGAACAAAATCTTGACATTTTCTAGGGAGGACTGAAGAAATGCTCATATACCACAAGATATTTTTGGTTTTGGGGCCGTTCGTCTGTGCTGCTTACAGGTTATATATCTCGTTTGGAAGACCTACCCAATTATTATTTCCGTCTTCTGTCTGCAGTATCAGTTATCATGCAGCCAGCCTATTTAACGGGCCGTTTAGATTACGTCAGAACCATAGTTTATTAATTTTAGTTCTTACCATAATTGCAACAGTTATGATCAATAAAATCAGTGTCTTTGGCTTCTGGTTAATTTCACCCAAAATGTGACGATGCGAAGATAATAAAATGCTTCTAAAATTAAGGACTGGTTTACTTTCAAGCCGGTTTGTACATTGTGAATACGTGACTATTAAAATCAGACGTTTGAAACGGTATGTTGGATTAACTCTTTAAAGCAATATAGTAGCTGCATGTACCACGTGGTTTAACATTTAATAACTCTCTGTTTTGGCCGCAGGGTGTATATATGTATTTCGTTATTCGTGTGATTCTCAGAATAAACAACCGTTATTCCTCTGAACATCATCAACTAATTGATCTTTGTTTTGAAAACTCGTAGCGTTGCCCTTCCGGTAGGAACTGGATTTTTAATCTTTATGTAGGTGAAATTCGTCCCCCAAAGGGTCTTCGTCACATCAAGGTCTGAAAATGTTATTATTTTGTAGTTATAAAACAACATGGCGATGGGGATATATTTATTTAGCTTACGATTTGATGGCAATAATGAATCACCGATATACTTAGCATGCATATGATCAGTGTTTCTGTTTTGCACTGATACCTACCTTCATCTAAGTGTCTCTACACGGTGTCAAAACCCAAAACAACTTATTTGACCCCAGTAGTTGCTACAGGTTAAATGGAAGTTCCACGAATCGACACGTACATGCGGAGGAAAAGTCGATAAGGATTGTATTAGAACAGATTCAAGGACGCAAGAAATGATTAAGACCCATCCGCGAGGAACGATTGATAAGATGTGGAAAATATGCATAGCTGATGCACAGAAAACAGTAGCTGTAGAGCTTTTTTTGACTCGTGTGGCGTGAATAACGCTTTTGGGCATATAATGGCTCCAGGAGTGAAGTTTGATTGTGGTTCCAGTCTCTGATTTTGTACATATTTTCACAAAACAACTGGATCTTGACGTTTTGTGTTAGTCTCGTGAAGCAGGAAGAGCTGGTCATTCCACCTCAACGTTTTCCTTCTAACAATAAATGGCAATTTCTCTCTTGTCTCTCCTCCACTCTTCATTCTCTCATCAGTAGCAGGACCAACATTGTGCTCTGAAATCTCTTCCCGTTTGGAAACCAGTTTCCTGGTTGTACACACTCGGTTGTCTACTGCAACGAACTCTACTCTGTCACGTGATGCGGAAGTGACACAGCCTAACTGTACGTTGCACCATCTCCGATAACATAGAACAGGGTTTACAAAACGGTAACCATTACTTCAATAATAACAAAGGAAGAGCACGTACGGTGCATTAGCCCACAGTCGACATGATCGCGGTGTTTTCAGAACGAAGTAGGTGGTTACCGTTACGAGTCTAATCCTTAGTCGAGTGTCTAACGATCTAACCTGTGAAGGAATAAGTGCTGTGGTTTCCTTTGTGATGGGGCCCACTCCAAATAAAGTGTGAGCCAAACAACTTTTGATAGATACATAAAAAATGTGGACATAAACTCCTTAGATCGATTTTTAAAAAGGAAATAAATTCCGATATTGCAGAAAAAGTCTCTATTCCAAATGTAAATGACATCACGAAGAGAAGTTCTTGAGACTGGTAGTCGATGAACTGGCCAAGAAATCTTTGTCTGTGGAATCCGTAGGCTCATTATCGTGTTCTCAACAGCTCACCACTGTATCCGGTTTAGAACCAGATTAGGGTTCAGGGTTCAGTGGCTGGATATGTGAACCTTCGGGTTTCGTAAGGGGCGGAAATTTCTTGACCAAATTAGCGTCTGTTAGATTCTTAAGATTTTCTGTGCAGTGGAGATAGTTTGTTACACTGAGAGAGAGAAAATTGGAAGTTTCCAAAACAAAAATATATATTGCACAATTTATTTAATTACTTCGACTACGTTGTTACTGGGCAGTACAGGTCTTGTTTTTAAATTTATTTTCGTTTTACTTGTTTTCAATCGTTTATTACAGTAGGCAAATTTTGTACATATTTTGACAATGCTCGGTCTTAATTCTTTCTATTTGTCTCATTACTGTTCTTCGTTAACAGCAGAAACAACAGCATCTAACAGAAGTATACACACATAAATAAATATTTATTTAGACAACATTTATATGTTGCTTTTTATTTTCGCCTCGGCATCGTACTGCTTACGTATGTTGTAATTTTACATAAGTTTCTACTCTATATTCTCGGGATGAAGTAGATTTTCCGATACAAACCTGTTTCCGTTTAATGTAGTTTCTGTTCCAGAAAGATTTTGCTGTACTGTTAATTCCGAGAAGTTTTGATGCCATCTGTTTGCACAGGATAGCGGTAAATAGTAAATTAATTATACACGTTTATATGTGTGTATCTTCAGTAGAGAATTTTGAGTTTTATATTATCCTCTAACAGAACAAAAGAATAACGTTTCCCTTACCACGGAATCTTCAATTTTTCTCAGGATAATCCGGGCCGGCAAATTTGAAATAATTACAAATCGGGCTACAGAAATTATGCTGTGGAAAACCCATAATTATCAGTCCTTGTGTATAATGATAGTTGCCAGTATAACATTTCAGGAGGCACACCTAGACGAAGCCTCTGTTCGGAAACCAGTTGTCTACTAACAGATTTCCTACATTTTTAATTCGCGGCTGGGATTTTATGTTGGCTTTCGAGGATAATCGAGTCGGATGTTTGTTTTGCAACAGTTTATCTATCGTATCTAGTACGTTCAGCGTCGTTACATAAACTTACATTATCTTCGTGTAAACGTGTCGATCAGGCGTATGGGAACACAGCGTGCTATTCCGCCGGATGTAACGGCTACTAGATGGAGCAGGGATATGGAAGGAGAGTGTTAACATTGATCATAGGCAAGAGGGATTGTGACGTGCTGAGGGTGGAATACAGTGTCAGGCTTCAGGGATGGCGGAAACTGCTTGGTCCATAACAGGATGTTGCTTGAACAACTGTGAAGTTTTTGTTTGAGGGTGTTAGTCAGCCGAATTGCGATGCAGAACTTTGCTGTGATAAAAAGGACGTATTTTTATTAGGATTTTCTTACCTTTGAAACAGGAATGTCTCTCCTCGCAGATACGAAGGACAATCTGCGAGAAGGGAAGGATGTACGCTTAGAATATCAGCGCTTTATGATCATAAATCATTTCAAAGTTATTTTCATACTGCAGTGGTAACTACTAATATTATTTGTCCTGCATATCTTCGTAGTAAATGTACACAACTCTGATTTCGAATGTAATTGTTCTAAAAAAATAATATTAGGATAATCGAATCAAGGAAGTTGAAATGCGGCTGAACTTTGTGGTCGAGTGTTTAGCACACCTGCTTCGTATTTGGTAGTCCCGACTTTAAATCTCGAGATGCATACATAAGAGAGATATGCACACAAATTATTAATTACACAGGGAATTTTTTGACTGGCTAAGCGATTTTCAGCTTCTCAAGGAGGCGATCTACGAGTTAGTTCGAAACATTATATCTCTGCTGTAATAAAATTCGAAATCATTGTCTGTTTGGTGACGTAAAATGTTACTAGTTTCTATTAAATAATTGTACTTTTTCAGTTTTCAATACCCATATCACAATTACTAAAAATCCCCCACCTCAACAGGATTTGATTTGCAACTTTAAAGCCATCTGGTGTCGACGCATTTAAACATCCATTGTGACTATCGATAATAATCTAAAGTTTAAAATATACTTTGGCAGCACTGTTGCGTCTTCAGAAATATCACGAACAATTACTTTTATTTCAAGACATAACAAAATAGAACGTACGCTGTGTGCTAATAACTATGAAGTGTATGGTTTATAGAACAGAAATATGAATAGTAAAGCAGCAGAATGCCTTGATGTAGATGCGATCACTAGGACATGTGTGGGCTTTGAGATGCAGCTGTGGGAAGGAGGTAAGATGATTTTGTTGTAAACTGTGTTTCATAGCATATACTGCATTTTATATACAAGAAAGCCAATTATGTGTTACATTTTCCTGCCAACGATTTTAATTGGTATTCCAGGTTCTACGTGCTACCGTAATCAGAACAAATGTTTTTGTTAGTTTGGTTTTGCTCGTGTTCGAGTTCTTTCGTTATGTCACGAGTAGGCTATAATTATACCCCTTCATTACATTACAGTCAACGAAAGCAAACCATGGAGTTTGTCAGAACTCATCAGTTTCAGCTCTCAAGTTTGAGAAACTATTTGTCTCGATTCTGAAGTTCCCCCCCAAATTTCCACCACTGAAGACCATCGACTGCCATGTCACCCAAGTCAACATGACGCCATAAAATGATGTGCGCGCGCATTGTAATTGCCCTCCTACATTAAGTTTCATGCAGTGTAGAGTAAAATGTTGAAATCATCCCAGCGTGACTGAATTGGGTCGCTCGTTGTGTTTTGTCGTAAACTAGACACTTAACTTCATCACAGTTCGATTCAAATAATCCTGTTTAATGCAAATAATTAGTCTTGTGAGAGTCTGTTTCATTTGATGAATTGAACTGTAAAGAGGGATCCGGAAGTTGAATTTGAACCTGCCGTGCTGTATCGTGACTATCGTCGACTTGTAAAGACACGCTGATTAAGGACGGGCAATTATTTCCCTCTGTTTTGTGCTGCCACAGAATCAGACTAATTTGAAGAGGTCCTATTCGACTGTGACGTTTACAGTTGCTGTTACAGTTTTAACTACGTGTAATAGGACCATAAGACTTACATATCTAAAAATACGCTCTGTCGTATGTCAGCTGTCATTGGCGAATTCTGGTCTGGAAGTCAGGTCGTACGGAAATGCAGTATTATTAAATCCTCCCAACAGTTACATCTCGATGCTGAGATTTTCTGCCATCTTTCCAGCATTGTTATTATTAAACTCAGATTTTTCCGTTAATTCGTCAAGAATTTCGATCGGGCTCCTTGTGCAGAATTTTTCTCTTCATTTCTGAAAGACACTGATGGTTAGGACCTATATGTAATATTTGGTAGGTTGTATTCTTAAATACTGATTCTAGAATTTGGTTGCTGGATTTCAATGTATGGTATTATAATTTGCTACCGAATGTTGATGTAGGCCTACTTTTGGTTTTGAGCAGGTGTGCCAACCTTTCAAGACCGTGGCCTCATTTATTGTTTTCTCCTATTTGGGGACACCGGTTTTAAATTAGGACATTTTATTTTAAATTTCATGACGGTTTATTTAAGATATTACTAATTTACTGTCTAAAACAGATTTGCGTATTTCTCTGTTTTCTTTAAATAATTGCTAATCTGTTATTTTATTAATTATTGATTGGAAGGAAAGATTATAAATATTACTTTTCTTTGTACAGTGATACAATGTTAGAATCATAGCACGGAACGCGGGATGAGACTTCCTGGTTTTAGAGATCTATTTTTACAGAAGCAAACGCCAGCCCTTCAAGGGCGCTTTGCGGAAGACAGGCAGACGCAACCGGAACGTATTGGAGTTCATATAATGCGCAGGTCTTCTGTATGTGTGGAGCCTTGTAGCTTAAGTATATGGTCACAAGGCACAAGGGCGCCTTTATATTTAACAGGAAACTACACAGAAATAAGGCTGTACTCCATTAATTGAGGATTCATCAGCTCTGTGAAATATGTCCTGCAATTCTTGTAGCCTATTTTAAATATATGCTTCAGCGATTGAATCGAAATCAGAATTTTGTAGGATAATAATTATACAAGACAACATGTGTTTTATGGATAGCTACAATTTTTTTCAAAATAGTTTCTCTTACGAGAGAAACTTCTGTTTGTGTATTTAAATCCTGCAGTTAAGTGACCCATAGAGTAAATTAAAGGTAATCTCACACGCAGTGTACAATTTAGAAGACAGGAATCTTCAAATACGTGTTGCTGGGGATATTGCGGGCTATTGGTCTTGGTTAAGAACTATACCAGAGGAAGGTGGATGTTCATATCTCTACTTCGCCATAATTGGTTTTGTAGTAATAGTTTTATACGTAGCTGCTTCGCCATTTTAGTACTGCAGTGTTATGCGGGCAAATAGTACAAGCTTCTAACGACCACCTCACCTTGTTCATTGTGTTCCTTTGGCAAACTCTGTTTAACGTCTGTATACAAGCGTTTTGCATTAAACGCTGCAGGGTACTTGTGTCACGTTGACAGCAGTATGTGCCCTTCGTGAATCGTGTGAATTGTCTTGATTAAGACAAGGGTGTAGTTTGCCTCTCCTAGTCTTAGACTAGGGCCGGATGGGACAATCAAAATGCGAAGGCCCCTGTCAGTAACAACAAAGTCAGGTTATATTGCAATTATTTGTAAACAATAATTAAGTTTAAATAAATATCACGTGATCGGTTTTGATCTCAAAACACGAACAGTTTTATTTAATTTAATTGTGTAGATTGTTTCTGATGGCTGATTTTGAGTTCATTTACATAAAAGTGTATGCGATATTATTAAATTGCATGGGCTCTTGATGATGAACTTGCTCGTTTATTAAATACCTGACATCATGTGTTCCAGGTTATTATCAGCCAGCAGGCCCACTGATCTCGACTCACCATCACCATCACAGTTCCAGCAGCAGCATTAGCAGCAAAGTTCCACCAGCAGTGCTGCCCACTCTTGAAGCATCACCCAATCCAACACCACCACCATCAGCAGTAGGTCACAGTGGACCAGGATCAGTGCAGCCAACAACCACAACTGCAATAGTACCACCAACACCTCAGCAGCTTGTCTCAGCGGCATCTACTAGAGGCGGCGGGGGCGGCGCTCGAAGTGGCGGTGACGAGTCGGACAGCGACGTGATCATTACGGCAACATCATGCTCTGGGGGTGGGGAAGTAGCTCCTCCACCTCCAGTACCCCAGCCCTTACCACTACAGCAGCATCCGCATCAGGCCGGCTATCGATACGCTCAGTCTTACCCCCCACCTCCCACACCATCGACACCCCAGCATATTCACCATCAGTCCTACACCTACAACTACCCTCATACTCAGTACTACCCCTCTCCCCCTGCTTCGGCTAGCATTCAGTACTCGGCAGTCGCCACGAATCCTCCGTCCCTTCAACAGCATCATACACATTATCATAATCAAGATCTCTGTTACTCAACTACGGCCAACTATCCTCCTGCACCGTACTTTCACCACAAATCTTACTCGACACCACCCCCTTCAGCCTATCACAGGCGTTACATTCCTCCACCTCACCAGTATTACACCTCAGATCTCTACTCGAGCCCAGTGTCGAACGTGAGTCAGCAGAATTCCGGCCAGAGTCAGCAGAGCCAACAGATGGTTGTGACCGGTTCCTCAGCAGGCTCCGCAAGCAGTTACCAGCCCCCAGGAGCACCTCCTCCACCACCTCTAGTTGGGGTGTCAAGCAATCCTCCTCCGCCATTGGTGGATACATATCCGCCGCCTGTGTCAATTGTTGACCCCTATCCTCCGCCACCACCGCCTGGATACTACACTGGGTACAGCGCAGGTCCTGGAGCAGCAGGTTGTTACACTCACTCCCCACCCACTCGGAGTCTCTTCATTGGTAAGCTGCTTACCATCACTATACCAAAGAATGGTAAAGAATATTTTCTAGTGTGCTAGTAACCATTCCCTGAATTTAATCTGCTCTTGATTTTGTCATGAATTTCATTGTGACTTGTTATTGTTGCCCCCAACACCTCAAAATAACACTAATAATGGTTGTATCATAATAATTATTGACATAAATCTTCTCTTTCTACTATAAAAATTTGTGATTTTCGTCGTCTTCAAAAATTTACGTCATCAACAATGTCACCCTATATTTGTTTATACTCGGCATTGTTGTGTAAACCAATCCCCCCGAAGGGGTTGGTTGCGTTTTAAAAACTTGACCCCCCCCCCCCCCCGAGGAGCTCTGAAAGGAGCGCTCTGCTCTAGTATGTAAAAAAAGCGTAACGAAGATGTGTAAGATCCATATCAACAATGTGTAAATATGGACCGACAACAATGGTTATGTTACCTAAGAAACTAATTGTTACGTCATCTACTCGGCATTGTTGTGTTACATTACTGCCGTCAACAATCCGCTTTCGTTATTGCGGAAAGGGCTGAGCTATGAATAATAATTTATTTACATTCTGTGGATCCATAAGACAGTCAGATGACAATAGGATGTTGAAAAAGTCATAATAATAAAAATAATAATAATACTTGTAGAAGAAGTGCGTCGTAGAGTAGATAATTTTGTGTTGGTAAAAACGTTTTAGAATGTCACAAGTACTTATCTTATGTAAGAATTATTACATTACATTACATTACATTTCATTTCATTACATTACAGAGACGTATTTACGTCAGATCCTCCGGAACTGTGGTTCCACTGTCAACTTTTATTATTATTATTATTGTAGATACAGCATTGTTTATATTTCAAATTTTCAGTTAGAACACTGGTGTCATATTTTAAATTTGGCTTCTGTTATAATTAATTTGAAGTAGCCACACGTGGAATTAGTACAAACACAGCGTTATTTGATAGCAAATTGTATCTACCTTAGAGAATATATCCACTGTGAATCGCAGATTGTTTATTACTATTTTGCATGGCACTGGAGAGTAACATGAAGCAGGTTCTTTTGCAGATGCAGCATACCAGAGTTGCCCCTGTCCTATGCAGTCGTGTCCAAAAAACGTCCATACTGGGCCTCTTACTGGTGATGGTAAGGGGCCACACATCACTACAAAGCAACAACAGCAGCCTGTTCAAGAGTCTGGAGCTTCTTTTC
This sequence comes from Zootermopsis nevadensis, assembly GCF_977971745.1. NCBI lineage: Eukaryota > Metazoa > Arthropoda > Insecta > Blattodea > Termopsidae > Zootermopsis > Zootermopsis nevadensis. The sequence goes on from NW_028259143.1 coordinate 6,778,504, forward strand.
ATCAGCTCCCTCTTCCACCTGTGGCACTAGCTCTGCCACTTGAGCCTCCCGGAGCCTTGGGACCGCCTAGCCCAGCTCGTGGAAGCGCCGGTATGCCTCCACCTCCATCGCCGGCCACCGCTTCTGCTCGAAATCCTAGCCACACTCAAGAGGAAGCTGCTCTCCAGCAAAGAGGATGGGTCACAGATGCCGGAGGTACCGAGCCGCAATCTAAGTTGGAGACAAGAAAGCAGGAGCCAACAGGTCAGGACTGTGTGGGAGAGACAAAGTTGAATTCTACTGTGGAGGTTATACAAGATCTGCACAGTATGCCAGATCAGGATTTTGGCAGTGGTGCAACGTCTATATCGAGTGACGAGGACGTATGTAAAACAGACATTTCAAGACATCGGCTGTTAGCGATAAGCAAGATCGTGGCAAACCCAGATGTGCTTGCGTGTAGGGCGAAAGCTAAGAAGAATTCACCACCAGCTGTGAATGGTGTACCTTTACTGATGTGTAATCTTGAGATTCAGAAAAAAGGACAGAACTCGGCAGAAGTGGTGTTGACAAAACCAGAAAATATGATGAGTGTGGAGCCAAAAATGGTGAATCATATTATGAAGACAGAAGTGAGAAACTTAGATATAGAAGTGTTTGTAGAAAATGACAACTGTCCAGGACTGACCCAGAATGGAAATAAAGCCATATTTAGAGATGGTTCATCACGGAAGCGGAGTATTCAGCCTGTAGACAGTGACGCTGAAGTATCAGTGCCAAAAAGATGCAAGCTCTCCGTTTCAAATGCTGACAACAGTAGACTGTCAGTTTCAAATCAAGAATCCCAAAAGACTAATGGAGCAGGTGAACCACAGGACCAAATGAATGGCGTTCCTCTTGAATGTCAGACCAAGTGCAGGAACAGACAAAAGTCCCAACCTCTTCATTCTAACATCTGCAGTTTGCACAGTACGAAACACAATGCACGAAAACGGAAACACGATGATGCTAAAAATCTGACAGAAAATAAGGAGCCTCCGGCAAAGAAGAAAGGAGAAACCAAAGTTCAGAGGTTACAGACAAAGATATATCCATCTCGTGCAAAACAGGTTAAGAAAATAACAACAGAATGTGAAGCTCCAAAGAGAATCGACGATGTACCGGACAGTGTTGTGACAAAAAGTCGAACAATCTTGGAACCCTTGGTGACCACGAGAAGGAACAATAGTTCAAATGTTGCTCCAGTGAGTAAGAAGACATCAGGGAGTAAAAGTGTAGAGCGCAAGAAGTCAGAAAACAAGATCAACGGCGCACTCTCTCATCAGAAGAAACCATTCTTGAGACATCAGGCTGGCAAACAGCAACTCGAGTCTTCTAACTGTTTGCGCGGCGATGTTTCAAAGGTTCATATTCACACACATGGGAAGAAAGCTCACCAACGTAAGAAGTCGGAACACATTTCTCTGTCTTTAGAGGAAACGTACACTAGTGAGAAAACAGTAAGAGTTGGCCATATGTTACGTAGCCGTGGTTTGCGCGACTCGTTGTCTGATCAGTCATCAAGTGATACTGAGACTATTGCTTCTAGAGGAAAGGTGTCTAGTTGTTCCTCATTCCAGAACCCTTCACCCATTACTGCTGTTAGGAGAACATCCACTGGAAGCAGGAAGGATCAGTCAAAGAAATCTGCATCCCTAGTTGTCCGAAACGATGATATATCGACGATTAAAAAGCAGACACAACAGCCGCAGCAGGACACAACGGTTGCTGTTATGACTGCTCTTTCTAGGAAGGTTGTTCCAAAGAAGTTGCTGCAGTCACCCAAGTGGTCCAATGGCTGGAAATTTGAAGGGGATCCATTTGAAAGTAAAGTATTTGTTTCGGTATGTATTTTTGTACTTTACTATGGCAGTGTATCATTCTGTGTTTTCTTCCCTGCCCACATAAGCCTCCAAAATGTTTGGTGTGGATTAAGATCCATTTGTGGGATATATTTTTAATGTAAAACGTACTGGATTGTAAATATTTAAATAATTAGCTTCATAGTACTGACAAATTTAATTTAAGCTGTTAGGAAAGTTCATTTACCCTCTCACTTCAGGCTATACGAAAGTTACATAAACAACAGAAAAGAAGAAGAAATGAAAATACTTAAACATGTGTGTCCATTGGGAGATTACATATTCTTCTCATTTGAAGAAATTACAAAAATGTGAAAGTCTTAACTACTGTCTTGATAAGGGTCGTGGTTTTTGAATGTTGAGTTCATAATGCTTGAAAAAACTTATTTAAATATTGGGCTTTCTGATACCAAATAATGAACCTAAAACTGCGAGTAGAACAGAATCCCTACATCAAGTTCTTCAGTTTGATTGTTTTATTTTTCTTTGCTTAATTTGAAATGCTCCTCTTTAGTTTTAACCCAGTTTGTTATTAAAATATAAGGTGCCCTCATAACTGTGCAGCGAAAGTCATGGGGCCCAAAGTTTGTGCTATGTTATATGTGTTCTTTGTAATGGGGAGATTATGTTAATATGCCACATTTTATTTAGATGGGTTACTTGAATTTTTAGCAAATGTTCCTCCTTTTTATCCTTTCTTTCACTGCATAGTTTTTGTTATCAGAAAATGCCTTTACATTTTATTTTCGGATTGTAACCTTGCATTGCCTTCTTATAACATTTAAAATTCTAGATTTATGACTTGAAATCTGTGCAACAGGAAAGTAAGCTTCTTGAACCCTGCTTAGAGCTTCTTATTTATATCATGTAGGGCAGTGGTCCCCAACCTTTTTGTGCCTACGGGCACATTTGAGAGTCTATGAGATCGTGGCAGGCACCAACCAATTAACAAAGCCAAATTTTCTTCTCTCTGGACAAATAAGATATGGACACCAAATAATACACAAAACAACACGACGTTCGATGATACAAGAAACCAGCAATCAAAAATACATACTTTTATAAGTACAATTATTATTACTCAAGTGGGAAGTTAGTGTGATGCATTTCATCGGCCAGTTTTTCAAATTTGGGAGTCTAGGAGGATGTTGCTGCTCGCAAACAATCGTCAAGATGGGCATCAGTAAGTCGAGATCTGTGCTTTGATTTTATAATGTTCATGGTTGAACGACCTTCATTATTCAGCATAACCTCTTTCCGTAACAATGCGGGCACCCAAAAAACCCTTGGCAGGCGTCATGGCGCCCACGGGCACCGTGTTAGGGACCACTGATGTAGGGTCATGAATTAGAGGCGTTGTTCAATGGAAGCAATTATTGTTATGTGTTATTTAGAGCGATGATGAGTTGAAGCTACGGAAATGCTACCCTCTGATGCGACATAATGAGGGAGACGTGATCCGTCCTCGTGACTGCATCTTGCTGAAGTCAGGACCCCGAAAGACAGACCTGCCTTTTGTTGCAAAGGTTGCTTCTCTCTGGGAGAATCCTGATGATGGTTAGTTTTGTTATTGCAAATTTGTGAAAAATATGCTGCAAAATATAATATTTTCATCCTCTTTCTAGTCATCACTTCTATTTAGGTGAAATAAATATAGTAAACAATATTTCTTCATTACTTTATGCAGGAGAAATGATGGTGTCCTTGCTGTGGTACTATCGTCCAGAACACACGGACCACGGTCGCAAGCCCGATGATATGGAAGATGAGATTTTTGCTTCAAAGCATAAAGACATCAATAGTGTTGCGTGCATCGAGGACAAATGCTACGTTCTTACATTCAATGAGTATTGCAGGTATGCTATACTTACTGATGTTCAAAACTGTTTCTGCTTTGTTTTTTTAAGAACTCCCACATAATTATGTGTCGCTTCTCAAATATCTGTTGTTGATATAGCTACTTGCGAAATTAAAGATTTATACAAATACTTTAAGGCTATGTATTATTGTTTAAACATGATTATTTGTTAAAGCAAATCTGTTTAAAATGTTTGTGAAAGTAAGCCAGGCTTTTGTAAACTTATCTCTCATACTTTTCACAGTACGAGTTGTCATTTTTGGTATTTCAAAATGTAAAACTTATAATGGCTGTTGTTCATATTCATACTTGGTGCTGTGGGCAGCTGAAATCTCACTTAATTGAGCCATGCGATCAAATTTTATGCACCAGTGTTTAGGCAACAGAACAGAATAAAATAATTGACTTTGATGGAACCTGTAATGAACTACATTTGGCAATATCAACAAAATTGGACAAATCATGTGTATAGAATGACCAACAGTAGATTCCCAAAGGCAATTTTGAAATACCACCCTGCTGGGAAAAGATCTCTCAGCCGACCTCAGAAGAGATGGACGGAAAATACAAGACCGTAACAGGCCTCGTGGCCTAATACGAAAAAGGATGATGATGATGACTTTAATGGGTTCCTTTTGTATAGATTTTTATTTATATGTATAAAAACCTACTTTACTTTCATGAAATGGGGCCAAAATATAAGTCTGAAAATATTTTCTAAATAGTCATAAAATTGAAAAATATATCTGACAAACAAAAAATATAGTGGAAGAATTATTTTATGTTTACATATATATATATATATATATATTGTTGAAATTATGTGCATCTACCATGATATTTCTCTGAATATGTTTACAGTAATTGGGCATTTGTTTTCGCTTGAATCTGCTGTGTTATTAAACCAGTTGTTCTGTTGAAGATATCCGTCTTCTGGGTTATTGCGCTGTGTAGTCTGGTCGATGTTAACCAACGTTTCAGAGGTCATACTGCCTCCGTCATCAGGGCGATGATGACGGAGGCAGTATGACCTCTGAAACGTTGGTTAACATCGACCAGACTACACAGAGCAATAACCCAGAAGACGGATATCTTCATACTCAACGCTGTGAGAACCTCAAGTCTTACACAGTTGTTCTGTTGTTTGTATTTCAGACTAAAATGTCTTTTATTGGTTTCAGGTATCGTAAATGTGTGCGTCGCGTGGAGGAAGGTGTGAAGGAACCTGGACTGGTAGTGCCACAACATGACGAGTATCCCCGTGAAAACAGACAGCCACCTGGATGTGTTGCCCCTGAGCTGGTGTTCTTCTGCCGCCGTGTCTATGATTTCCGACAGCGCCGTATCCTGAAAAATCCTGGCTGAGATTGAGTGGGATACCTGGAGTAGAGCCAGTGCATGTTTTCAGTACATGCAGAAGTCATGTGTCAGTTTTGGCACGTGCCAAGTGATATAGTAGTTGACATCTGGGTCTTGGCAGGTGGTAGTGCTTTTAGAAATGTCAAACTTCTACACTCTGCTTCAAAATAAATTCTAATTTTTAATGTGAATATATATTTCAGAAATAAGTCTTTATAAAATGTTTCCAGCAGGAGCAGAGGTGGGGTTTCATGTTTAAGAATTACTAAACTTTACCAGGTGGGAGCGAGAATGTTTGCTTCTTATGGACGGTAACAGGCCCACATACTAAGCGAGAGGTAGTACAGCCGAGAGCGAAATCCAGGTTTTTACCTGACTCCAATCATCACTGTGTGAAAGGTGATGTGATCAACTTTAATTGTTTTTAACTTTTTTTAGTTCTTCAATATCATTACAGGGCTGATTAGGAAATGTGATAAGCAATTTAATTAGATTTATATTAACAGTCCTGCATTCTTATGTCTGCTTATTAGTTGTCACATTTTTTCCTTCATTCTGTCTCCCTGAAAAGAGACTTCATGCTAGTGGAATGGTCACAATCTATAGAACTCATATTGCAGACTGACGTAATGGCGGTGACTACATGTGAGTCAAAATAGAAAATAAATGTGCATTTCTGTAGGCGTCAAGGACATGATGGACTTCAGATGTCCGTAAAATATATATGTATATATATATATCATCAAAGCCTTAATGAAACAAAATGATGTAATGAGCAGACCAACTTTGTTGAAACTGTAAATGGAAAATTTAGGGACAACAAAGGGTATCATAATGTAACATTTTGTGAAAGTCTTCTAAAAGGAATAGTGTGATAAACATTTTTGTGTTAACAGAAATGCTTATCATCCTAGCATTTGTACCATAACATGTAAAGAGAATAGATATTACATTATTATTATTATTATTATTATATTATTATTATTATTATTATTAACATAGAGTCAGAATATATATAATATATTTAATTTAAAAAGTAAAATTAAATATTTATAAAAATGGAACAAAAAATGGTTTGTGTGGTCACTCAGGTAGGATTTTTTTTTCAAATGCTATTTTATAAAGAAATCTTTTTTTGTTTAGATACAATTCTTAGATAATGCTTAGTGTGAGACATACAGAACCAAGTTACACGGCTTTCCCATTTCTTTGGATTAGGCGTAACCTAGCTCATGATCGCACAATTGCTTGGTTAGTTGTTCCTTTTAAGGTTCTCCTTCCTGTAGTCTCTGGGGAGTAGGATCAGCGGATCCTTTGTTCCCCATTTCTGGTGCTAAATTATGACAATTCGGTTACTCATTCCACGAATGAGTAATAGAAGCCAGAGTATTGAACTAGGATCTAAAGGCACGTGGGTTCAGTAGCGTCTACTGATGTCCCTGGTTCATATCAACATAAGGGCAAGGATATTTTATGAGGGATTATATTTACTATGAAACTATAATTCCCATCCAGCGCTGTACCCTCTGTAGGGGGAAAGCTTCGTGGGGTTCTTAAGATGAGTATGTGGTTTATTTATTTTGTTTCTTTCTCATGTTTTAAATCTAATAATCTCTCGAATTTTGATAACTGTGGAAAATAGCATAGGATGAAACTGTGATTTTACAATATAAAAATGTAGACCAAAATCGTTTAAAGGGTCTTCCAGGCTACACTGTAAATCATGTTCATTGTAGCCCTGCACCAAGTAAGTTTACAGTTGCTTATATCCCAAATATCAGATTATGTGAATTTGTGACACCTGCAATAATACGGCCACAACCAAAGAAAATTAAAAATAAATTATGGCACTATTTGGAAGCTGAAGTTACATTTAACGTGATGGTAACGAGGTCACACCTTTATAGTTTTTATCCTTCTGCTAGGTATCAGTTACATTTTATAAGATTCTAGCTCTTTATTTACACTCTGTGAAACTTCAAATTGCTCGCTTGTAAACACTTGGTTTGTTTTGTTGCAGCCCTATTATTTTGGGTGTACTAGTACAATATTTGATTTGTTTTGTCGACGGAATTGTAAATGCATGCGGTAACATTGATTGAATTGACTAGTACAAACTAATTATGATAGACGGACCCGAGAAAATTTATTTGCGCAATTAGTAAAGTATTAATAGGAGGGACTGTAATTTTGGCATACAACAAATTTTTATTTGTTTTGTGATTTGGTGTCATGGGGAGTTACTTTTCTGCAGGTTATACAAGGACCTTGTTGGTTGAAGAGAAGTATTTTAAACAAAGGAGAAGTAATGAAATTGTGGGAATAACTTTTGTCAAAGTCACAGATAATGTGAAATGAAATACTTGGGTATATTGTATGTTACTGAAAGAAATTACCTGAATATAAATGTGGAGATTTTTAACAGGCAGTACAATAATTATGTGAATTCAGTGCTGTATAACTGGTTTCAAATTTTTCAGTTCATTATATACTTTCTTAATAGAGTGAAAGAATGGAATTAGTACAAACTTTAAGTGGATGATGTCACAGAAGCAATATTGTTAAGTTAAAATGATGTAATATTTTATTTTTGATGAAAGCATTTTGGATTTCATTCATAATTTAATGCATGTCCATACAAATCTTTCAAATTTAAAGGAAAGTTCTTTGATGCTGTTGTAAAAGATTATGAACGAGTTGTGAAAATCAAACACAGAATAATTACTATAATATTGATACTTCTGCAATGAAAACATGTAATAGCTTTTGTGATGATTTTGTTGTTCATGTTTAGCTTGAAGTTGGCATGAACAGAAGGTTGCTTTGTCACTTCTGTTACGTCTGGAGTGAATTATACATTTAAATTATTTTATATTAAATCATAATTAAGGAAAGTTCAGAATTAACATGAAGATATGTATTAAGGGAAAAATAATAGTACTCTTAGTGAAAATTCTTGTGTTCACGGTATCTGTTGGCGATGTCCGTTTAATCATGTTATACGTACACACCGTGCTGTGAATGAACTACACAAACTCCTTTGTATTTGTACAAAATTTGGGAGGGGGGGTTTTCTTTTTTTCTTAATGTAAGTTGAGTGTCCAAAAGTTTGATAAAATATAATTTTTCTCCTCTGATGCTGGAAAGTAAAATGGTGGGGCCAAATGGAGGGGGATACGATTCAAAGTCGGTAGGAAATTTGAACAGTTTGAGTCACATTAGTGTATTCCTTCACTATCCAAATAAATTTAACAGGAAACCAGTGATTAGTTGCATAATTTCATATTAATATATAATCAGATGTTTATCTTATTTTAGTAGCAGCTTCCATAAAATTTGTATTGTGCTTCCATTGGACACATCAATCAAACCTTGTATAAATTTAAATTTGTGTGTAGGATATAGCAGATTCACCAAGTTTAAAAATCAAAGTGTAAGTTGTAATTCATATTTTATGCAGATTTCATAGTTGGCAGACGTGTTTGGTTTCTGAGTGTGTGGTATGAATATTCTATTCTTTACAACATTTTAATGAATTTTTGTTGATATAGTTGTTACCTTTAATGTGTTTCAAATGAGTTTTGGGGATGATGGATAAGAAGCCTTATATCCAAACCATGGGGCATACAGTGCCTTATCCCAAGCAGGGATGATTAGGAAATGACAACATAAAATATGTCTCGCCTAGGGTATAAGTCTAGGTACTGGCAGATACAGACCGTAATACTATGCTTATGATTATTATTGCTATGTAATTGGTAATTTAGCACCAGCAAAATGGGACATAAAAATTCTAACTGTTGATTTTGTTATACATGCTGTGGAGGTTCGACTTTGCTATGTTGCTGCTTCATGGTGAGAGAAGTGTTGAGAGAACTTGTGAAATAATATTGGTGCAGTATTGCTATATATATTTTTATTACCAGTTATGGCCATGTGTTGTCTATCAAGTCTGTTTTTCTCCTTCATTGTACTCATTTTATTGTTTGTGTGTTAACTATTATCATTGATATCATCCTCACTTGCTTATTCATTCACGCGCAGAATGTAGATCGTATTCTAGTTGAGTCATTATTAGAATATTAGAATATTAGATTTAAATGCCTTCTGTAGGTGCCTTTGCATGCCAGCAGTATGAAAACAAAAGCACTCCAAGGGGAAAAAAAGTTCATTGTAAAGGAGTTACATACGACAGTTCGTTACTTTTTTGTTTCTCCCTCCCATGTCTGTTTTTCATCTCTTATGAGAATAAATGTGTGATATGTCTCTTACAATTGCAGTATTTCTTTGGAATATTATTTGCTTTCTCAGCAACACACCTATAAAACTCAGACTTCAGTGTGAGCCTTCAATTTTATGTAACTTGTTTATGGGAATTTGTTTTTAATTCTGGTGGCAGACCTGTAAGAAGTGCATTTTTCAATATTCAAAATCTTCTCAAGTTAAATGCTTGAAACTGATTAACACTGTGAAGCAGACTCTTCCTTCAGCATTTAATAATTATTAATCTCTTCAGAAAGTTCCTTGTTATTATGAGGTTGAATGATTTGGCATTATTGCCACAATAGTCCACTTTTGTTCCTGAGCTGTCGGTCCACATAGATTTTATAACTAATATATCCATTTTAATTTTACCCTGTTACTTGTGCCTCAACCTCTGAAGTTGCCTCATTTCTTAACCTTTAAACGACGGGGATTTAAATGGCAAAGTGGTAGCAGCCCTACGGAGTTTTTTGCAGGTTTTTAAACTTTTGTGCACGCTCTACGGAAAACTTTAATATTATCTAAAGTAAACATGTTAAATTGACGATATAAAAGTCATATTTATTCGAATAGAACAGAGAATACATAGAGTTTTTTTAAAAATGCAGTTAATATCTTAATTGCCTAAAAAGGCCTTAGTAACTTTACTTTCTGCTTTGGAAGCTCATTCGACATGGTAGAAGCCATGGTTGTGAACTAATGACCATACAGAAATATTTGTTTCCCCTACTTCAGTGGATACACATTATTTTCACAGATCATGGCAAGGAATGTGAGTAGCTTTGAATGGGGGAGTCTGAAAACCAAGCTGAAACCCACTTGACAATAACAATGTTTATTGCTGTTTATGGTTATAATTCCTGGGTCGACAGCTCAGGTTGAACTTGTCAGAACCCTAGAGAGCCCCTAAAAGAGGCCAAAAGACGTAGCCAAGTCTACTTACAATGTTGCAACTTTTGAGTTCCGCTCCGGGAACGTTCGTAGGGCTGAGTACACAACTTACGTCCCAGACTGGGAACGCTAGTAAGATAAAGGTTAATGTGAGATTTGACGTTCCCACAGTGATGAAGGTAATGATGTTAGTTTTGTGGGTTGCAGTACTTGTAGGTAGTTATCAACATTGTGGAAAACATTGGCAGTTACCTCCAAGTTTAAAAGGCATCACAACCCAAAATACCAATATTGGTTTCTTTTCATGATGTTTTTGAACGAACATTTTGAACACATGTTATTTTTATGATCTCAGATTTCATCTCTGCAACAGTAATAGATGAAAAATACAAATTATGAAGCTTCATGTAATGTAACTTTTCCCATTCCTATTCAGGTACCTTTATTCTTAGCACTCTGTGTCAAACACTCTGAACTAAATCAATGGAGCAGAGTGCTTTTCAGAAGCTAATAGTCACTCAGCTACTGAAGAAATTACCTGCCTTCTATGGAATTTGAAGGTTCATTACCATGTTATGAACCCACCACTGGACTCTATCCTGAATCAAATCCAGTCTGTGTCATCACCTGTTACTTTCATATCTTACTAATGTCCTACTTGTGCCTAGGTCTCAGAAGTTGATCTCTTCCCTTCCCAAAATTTTGTATACATTTATCATGACTCCCATGTGTGCTACATGTTATCCTTTTATGTTGTCTTTTCAAGCGTAAACAGTTCTGTTTGAATGCATGATTTTATATACAAATTATCAAATTATGAAGCTTGTCATCATGCATTTTTCTGGAGCTTCTTGTTACTTCATCTCTTTTTGGTCCACATATTCTCCTCAGTGATTTTTTCTGAAATACCTTAAGTCTCTGTTCTTCCATCACAACTTCTGATACCTAAATGTTTGACATTCAGTAATTCATATCCACCTCCTTTTAAGTCACCTCTTTCATATTATTCTCATCTTAATGGTAATCATTCGTTTCACATGCTGTTCCTAAAATAAGTATCCAGATCAGTAGCCTGCATTGAGGCATGAAAGGAAATATATCTTAAGGGAAAGAGAGGTGTAGATGATTTCTTCAAAGACTATTGGACAGTTGAATGGCTGAAGGTAAGTTATTTACAATTCAGTAGAAAATGTAAGCTGGAAAATAAATTTATATTGAAACATTCTGAAATGTGAGGGTGTGCTGAAAAGTAATATCTCCATCCTGAAGAAACTAATTTTTTAACACTTATGTACTTCAGCTGTGAAGATAGAGGCAGGAAGTTGCTCCAAAATTTTGCTATTTACTGCATGTCCACTTATAATCCAGAAGACCAACATCAACATCACTGCTGTAAGAATCTTATACCTCAAGAAGACATCTGTGTTGAATAAATGGTGTAGTGATTGGGTTATTGAATGCAGAAAATATTCTGATTGATATTCATTGGCAGTTGAGAGTTGTTTGTGAGGACAGTTCTGCTGGCAGTCGTGCCCACTTGTTAATGGTGCAGTGCATTCAGAATTTGTTTCCTGGTGCCACCCTGACTATCCTCTTGGCACCATCAAATTAACACCTGATGAATTTCTGATATATGGTTATTGATTATTCTTCAGAGTAACTTCCACGTTGACACTTTTCTATAAAGCCCACAGTTATGTTCCAGAAATTTATGTAAATTAAAGAAACAAACTTGAAACAATATACATATTTTGAATTTGTACATGATACATGAAAGTAACTTACAATTTAATACACAAGCAACAATTTCATTGAAATAAATGTTATTTTGTGATTCTTGAAAAGTTATGATTCTAGGTTAAAAGAGTTTTACATTTTAAAAACTCATTTATTTTGCATCTTGGTTACTGCCTTGATATGTATGTTATATACCTAGCAAGGTATTAGAAGTAATATTTAAAGGAAAGATAAACATGACCTAGAAGAAGATGGCTGCATTCTGGGTTGCCTCCATTATCAGTGCACTGGATCAATCAGTTACTCATGACTGAGTGGAGAAGGGTTGGGGGAGGGGATCGGAATGTGAAGACTTTCGACTATTGAAATGAGATTGATTCGGTGGGCGAGTTGAACCTTGTTCTTTGGAGTGGCGTGGTAAAGAGTATCGATATATATAACTTATTTCCGGTTTAATTGATGATTTTGAGAAACTGCTTTGTTAAGGTTAGACGTATGTGGTGTTGTTTGGATTTTGAAGCGGCTCTTGGTAATGATATCAGCGATACAGTTTGAATTATAGTTTCAGTTCAATTTTGAATTTTATATTCGGTGGAAATAAATAATAAGCTACAGTCATATATAGTAGATTCCGGTTAATTGGGCCATCGGTTAATCGGGGCAGCCCTTTATTTGGGACAAATCTTAAAGAACAAACCCTTTTAACTCTTACACGGAACTTCGCGTAATTGGGGCAGCCACTTAATTGGGCCAAAGTGTTATAGTCTCCATATGTCCCAATTAACCGGAATCCACTGAACATGTTTATTTTCATAGTCTGCTACATTACTGTGCGGTTACATTGAAAATTTACCGAAACCTAATGTCACCATCCTTTAATTATCGAAGCCTGCATATTAAATTACAAGCTTCCTGTTATTAACAAAATTAATTTATGGCAGTGGAAAATGGTGACCTAGTCCCCGCTTGTCGGTCTATGTTGCTTATCTATGGTTCTGTGTTCTGTGGTTCAGATTGTCTGGATAATTTCGCGGCAATAGCCGTGTGAAGTTAGTTTGTTTTAATCTGACGAGGCCATAACAGATTTTGTACGGATTATTTAATAAACTTAGTTTTTCTTCCATGCGAGGAAGGAATTTTCTTTTGTATAAGTATATATGGTTAAGTATTTTTTAAACTTATACTGTACGAAATTTGGATTATTGAGATGAGAAGTTTATAACCTTAAACGTCGGATCTAATCAAGGATTACCGACTTTGTTCCTGAGTGGTGAGTTAATATTTGCAGTTTTTGTAGTGTAGGATAAGTTGAACAGGTAAATAAAAGTGCATCGCTTCTGCCGTTTCGGATGAATATAGGTAAAATACAGAGGACCACTCGTTTATTATGACATATCAGACCTTGGGGTGAACGAAGGATTGTATTGTATTATTATTATGACTTATTCTACATCCTATTGTCATCTGACTAACTTATGGATCCATGGAATGTAATAAAGATGTATGTATGTATGACTGGCCAGCGTGCAGTTAAGCACACAAGGATAATACCAACTTCTGTGGCAGTTCATGAAATACCTTTTTGAGTTTAAGGATTTTTCAGTCTTACTGTGATTTTCAGTAGCAGTTTAAAGTGATATCCTGCAACATTAAAACAAATTTCATGTAAACAAATTTTGTTACACTTGATAATGTACACCTTCCTCACATGATTTCTGAAGTGGCATTCTGGACCGTGCATAAACTGTATTCCATGACTGATAAATGTTAGTGCATCATAAATTAACCCTTCGAAAGTGAATGATAACTATATGTACCACTTGCTTTAACAGTCAGTGACTCTCCATTTTGTATTTATGAGCATCATATGCTTCTAACTGTAAAAAGTGGTTATTTCCATAAGCAGCATTAACCACTTGGTTTTTTAATGGTGGGTATTGGAATTCTTAAATATTATTTCAATGAGCTTTGACTTAAAGGGTTAATCCCTGCACATGTGCAGTAGTTTTCTGGAAGAGTGTAGCATGGAATTTAGAAATGGAGTTATAATTTTGATATTTTTGCTAGTACCCTATGAATAAACAATCAATAGAGTTCTGTTATAGTCATATTTTTCAGACTTTATTGCAACAAAATTTGTTATGGCTTCATGTCTTAAAGATTTGCCAATAAATGTCTTGTTTTGGCCTCAAGAACTTTGTTTTAAGTATGTTAAATGTAGCATTTGAGGTTTCCATGGTGTCGAGTCTGAAGATGGTTGTCTTTTGCGTTGTTGTGCCATGTAGTGTGGTAGAAGATTACCAATGTTTCAGAGGTCCTTGCTGTCTCCATGATGATGGTAAACTTCTACCAGAGTACATGGCGCAACAACCCAGAAGACAGCCATCTTCATGTTAAATGTATATTAATTTATCAGATTGGCACTTTTAGTAGATGTCATAAAATTGTTCTAAGTAATCTTGTGTTACACATATAAACGGAACTCAACTCAATAAATTAATGTTTGAATGAATAAAATCATGGTACACAACCTGGTGTAGGATGGTCACAGTCACATTATAGATAACTGAACTTAGTGAATGAATAAAATTGTGCTGAGTGCAGTGATTTGGCTGATTTTTTAATTTAGTTGTGTCTGTCTTATGTAGTATTTTCATTCTCTGTAACTGCTTACACTTCTGGGAGTATTTTGCTCACTGCAAGGCCAGAGAAAACATATACAATTTGAATATTTGCCATGTGCAGTTAAGGAATTAAAAGTAATGTAATTTTGTAAATAGTGAGTCATGTCTTTATCTTCCTTGTTTTCTTTTATTTAGGTCTTAGGTGTAGCCATTAGTTATGTCTTACATTAATTTTGAAAGTTCAAGAGTGAAAGAAGCTGAAAGAAAACAGAAGATGGAAGAAATAGATGCTGTTATGAAAAAGGTAATGTACTTCTATGGATAATGGTTTACTGTGTGAATTTGTCTTGGAAATGCCCACTCTTATTATATGATTCACAATGTGCATGAAATCAGTTTGCTGGATGTAGTGAGTCATATCGCAAGTTGTATGTTTAAATTGCACACAATCTGATGATATCTCCAGGTTGAGGCAGAATTCAACCACAGAAAAGGGGAAGATGAGAGAGCCCGACTCCGGGGTGACGAGAAGTGCAAGCTCCCATCTCTCCTAACTTCACTAAGGTTTATAAAATATTAATGTTTGAGAATATATTTATTCTCCGAAGTGATTAGTATGGATACATGAAAATAAAAAATGCTTCAATTTTTGACATCTTTAATATTATCTGAACTGAGAATTTAAATATTTTTAATATTTACTTACTCTCTTGTACTCAGAACTGATGCATATTAAGATCTGTTCTGCACAAGGAAAGGCCTGCCCCCTATTTGCTGTGTTTCTTAGTCTCACACATATTTTTCCCTTAATTCATTGCTCATATCTTACAGCCATCATGACATGATGTTCCAGGCTGGTTCTAAATGTCATGATTGGAATAACTGGATTTCCATCATATAGAACAGTCACTCTTATTTCATCCCTGTTTTTCAAATGGCTAACATTGTCAAAGTGATTATCCATGCTGTTTTCCTACAGCGTTCTTTGATAAGCCACCAAAGTTGCACCGATGTATTAAATACACAACTCCCATTCACTAGCCAGAAAAAATAGTACATAATTAAACATGCAGATATTACCAAATATCTTTGTGGTGACCTGTGATAAAAGGCAAAATATCAGCTTGGCATTGTTGCTAGTACATGCAAGTTCAGTTGACACAAACAATTACTGAAGAAAATTGTTGTGATAGATGCAGAAAAGAAAGCTTTTTTACAGGTATACAGTAACATTGAGAAACTGATGGTGCTGATAATTTTGCTGATTATAATGAAATTTGTATTATAGGCCATACTTGTTCGTATGCAGTCACACAGTACTTTGTTTATGAATTTCATATTTCTGCTGTTATGGAAACTTATTCGCTAAAAGATTTGTTTATTCCTGACTACTTGTGTCTGAAAGGCCTGTGCACTTTAGGAGATGGAAAGTAAGATTGATTTGTAAACTGCATAAAAATACAGAATTGAGATAAATTATATGGCAGTGTGGGTTAACAGAGTATAACCCAAAAACTGTATGTCGTACCCACAATGATTGCAGTTTGCAGGGCAGCGATGATGAAAGTGAAGAGGATGAATGGGTTGAGAAGTTTGTTGTCCCTGATGAACCTTTTGTTGAGAAGTTATTTGATAAGGTGACTGCAGGCAAAAGTCACTCAAGACAAAATGAGGACAAATTTTGTCTGAAAACTGATGATTCACAGGAAAAGCAAGGTATTATTTGTTTCAGACTCACAACCTCAGGGGTATTGTTCATAGTGTTGCGTGTAAAATGATATCTGATGACCATTTCATGCTCCTTATTACCATATTTGAGCATATATCTATAACTGTATGTGGCATTTCATTAAAGGTTATTCACTTCTATGCTGTAACTAACTAACTAGATGGTGTAGGGAACCTGAAGGTTCATCACTAAATTAACCAAAGCCCTCCACCAGACCCTGTCCTGGGCCAACAAAATCCAGTCTACTTCAACTCCTATCTCCCATAGATCCCGCCTGACATTATTCTTCCATCTACGTCTAGGTCTCCCCAGTGGTCTCTTCCCTTCAGGCTTCCCGACCAATACCCGATGCACACCTTTTGTCCCATCCATACCTGCTACATGTCCCTCCCATCTCATTCTTCTCGACTTAATCACCCTGACGATACTGGGGGAGGAGTACAGATTTTTAAGTTCATCATTATGCAATTTTCTCCATACCCCATCCCCTTCTCTCCTAGGCCCAAATATCCTCCTCAACACCCTATTCTCAAACACCTGTAATCTATGGTCCTCCCTGAGAGAGAGACCATTTTTTGCACCCATACAAAACAACAGGAAAAATATTGTTTTGTATACTTTAATTTTCAGGTTCTTAGAAATCAGACTAGAAGACAAAATATTTTGAACTGAACTTCTATGCCATAGATGCTCATAGTATGAAAACTACATGTAATTTCTCCATTTGGTAAATTCCCTGGTAAGGGAAAACTGCTTGCATGCAACTGAATTTTATTCAGATATAAGTGAATGTGCTGTGGTGCCATGATGAAAATTGCATTATGTGCTAAGTATTTAAATGTGTTCGTTCAATAATTAATCATATGAGAACTATGTTGTCTTACTCAAAATAATTTTGATCTATTTTAATTTGTGTATGCTCTGCTGTCTTTGCTGGTATAGTGTCTACAAATGCTGATGTTTTGTTGCACAATAAGAGATGTTGATAAGGCCATTTTTAATCAATAAGAGTGTGGAAATGTGTTTACCTTTACAGAGGAGGGTAAAGTGTTATTAGAGAGGGATGAATGGATGACTTTGCCAGGCTTGTTTCCTTCCACATCACACAAACGGCTACAACTGCAGTCAGGTCGCATGAGTAAGGCAGAGGAACAGAGACAGGAAGAAAGATATTTGCTCAATACAGTGAGTTAGTATTGTTAATTATACACTTCTTCAACTTTCACAGATTAGACCTTTTGACCTGATCTAATTCAGAATTATTGAAATTATGAATATCTTTTGGGATGTGATAAGACTCCTTGGGTAAGTGATTAGCTTGACAGATGTTGTGTGAATAAGATATTCTTTTTTCATGCAGCAATGAAATACTGAGTTCCATAATGCCATGGAATTGAAACATTTCAGATTTATGAATATGTTTCTGTTTTATACTTTTTTGTAGGATTATTAGTTCTCAGTAATTTGTTTTGAATTTAAATCCTTCACTTTCCTTCCATATGTGAAATTTGAATTAAGAATGTTTGCACCAGTGTAATAACTATTCTTTTATTTTTTCAAACTCTGGAGGTATGTTGAACTTGTAACTACATTGAATGTTTGTCACTACTCAACAATGATGATGATACTATTTGTGTATTTTAGCTAGGTCAAAGTGATCGTGAGCTGAATCCTTACTGGAAAGATGGAGGGACAGGTTTACCTTATGGGAGAAAAGACAAAGAGCAACTTATCAAGGAGTCTGAGATGTCACCGGCAAAATCCGTGGGTGACCGAGGTGTTGGTTGGCTACGGCGAGCTTTGAAACGCGCTGAGGAGCAAGCTGCTGACGAAGGTAGAAGTGTGGAAGATGTAGCAGCAGAACGATGGGGAGTGAGTTGAGGTTATTTTTCTGTTAGTTTATTCAGAGTCGTATGTTTTTGTCTTGATTGCCTAGCATTGCATAACTGTCTGACATTTATGTTTTATGATTTTCTTTCAGTCCTGTTTGCAATTCTTCAATACAACCATTGTTACCTGCTACCAGTTCATTGTTTGTAATCTCATCACTTTTCTTGTAATTGTTATGAGACAGTTGGAATCAAAATTATGAATTACTGCATTGCTTGTGTTAAAATGCACTAGTCTCATTGTGTTATTTTGTCTGTGATTGCATGATACACACCTAAACTTGATATGGTGTTGAAATTATTTATTTTTTGACTCTTGGAACATTTTTAGTGATTTACATATTTTTGCAGTCTTTACAGAAACTGAAGACAATGCTAGCAGAAGCAGAGGAAAAGAGTAGGAGCCATGGTAGACATGAACTTAGTAGAAATGAATGTGAGAGGAATAAACTGGAAGATAGAAAGAGGAAGGGCACGTATCATAGAGACAGAACAAAAAGAGCTGTGGTTGGACAGAGTACAAAGTCATGTCATGAACATGAGCATGACAAAAGTCACACAAATTCAGATTCCTTCCAGAAATCCAGAACTGATGATATTTCTGACAGAAAGCATGATAAGCAAGACAGTCTTTCATTGGGTAGAAGAACTCTGTATGCTTTTCAGAAACCTGAAGAGGAGATTGATGTGTCAGGAAGACAAAGCACTTCATATCAGGATTTCTCTGGATTAGAAGTGGGTGGAATATCAGTTCTTAACACTTGCAAAAGTTCAGTGGCATCAGGAAATTGGAGGAAGAAAATATCTGATAATGTTAAAGCTCCTGTTAACCCAAGTAGCAGTAAGGAATCAAAGCGAATGAGAGTACAGTCTTCATCTTCAGAATTAGAATATGAGGAAGAGAAATCTGCAGAAATTGCGCACATCCTTACAGATAAAGAAATGAATGATCTTGGGGCCAAACTTGTTAAAGCGGAAATTTTAGGAAATGAGGTTTGTGTTTATTCTTTACTAGGTGATGGGGGAAATTTAAATTTTTTTTTAATTTGTCTACTATTCTGCTGCTAATCAGTATGCTTAAATAGACTTTTTTTGTAAGACACTAAAAAGGCCATTAATTGTGTACTTTTATTTGGAATGTTTGATATAAAACTACATATATTTATGTTATTAACAGTACAATTCCTTATTTCCTGCAGACGTTAGCAAAAGAACTGAAGAAAAAGTTAGATGCTGCTCGTATAGCTCGTGCCAGAAAAGTTACAGGAACAGTGAATACAGCTGGACCAGAGGAAGTAGAAACTGTAATTCTCACCCGAACTGACTCTCGGGGCTTTGTGCACCCTCTTCAAAGGGCTGGTCAACATGTGGAGCCAGTAGGTGGCCGGAGAAGGAAGCAGAAGATGGAGACGCACTCTGATGGGAAACGAGTGCGGTACTATGCAGATGATGATAAATACTCTTTGAAAGATTTGGTAATTTTTTTGGATTATTTTATAATTTTAAAAATAATTTGCTGGACAGAGGAATTTTTGTGAAAACTGAAAGTAACGCAATCAACTTATTCTTGCATTACTCCCATTTAGCATGTTTCTGTTATTATCGTTAGTGCAGTTTAGTAATACAGTGTTGTGGAAGTTTTTTGCTCTTCCATTGTATGTAAATTTATGAATAGGAAAATAGTCTGAAAAATATTGGTATTCCAAGTTCATGGTAAATTAATTTGATTTTTAGTTTTTGTTTTTTTTACCAGAGTTACAGGTAGAATGTATTTATGTCACCTTTTAAAATTAGACAGAAAATTGTTATTTTACTTACAGAGCAACTGATGATAATTGATTGACTTTCCATATCAGGTGATAACTACAGTATGTGGGAATGTAAATACCATTTTTCTCAGGGCTTCCACAATTATGATGATACGCATATTGGAGTAACGTTATTGGGGGTTTTGACTCATTGAGACCTATACCTATGCACAGTCCCTATGGCTGAACCATTTTCACAAATTGCAGTTCTTTGCAAAAAATTATAATTCTGAAAATGTGTTACATATACGGTAACAAACACCAAGTTGTTCATCTAAGTTTATAGAACCAGCTGTTCCCACTTTTTGGTGCTATATGATCTGAAATGGTTCTCTTTGTATGATGGAATATGACACAGCCATTTTGCAAAGACTACTGCAGTTTCTTAGGTATGGAACTTTAGAATTAAATATCTTGCAATTTAAAAGAGAAGTATTCATGTGGTATCTGGGACTCCGTACAGCTAAGCTATTGCGTGTGTATCGATGCAGGAGAGGAAGTTATTGTCACACATTTAATAATAGGGTACAATGATTATTAGTAAAAAGCATTGCCATATAATTTGGCCAATGTGGTAAATGGAGTTGTTCTCAATGTATCATGTGGCTTATTTGGAAGACATGCTAAAACTGTGAATGAGCTGCAGCTGTCAGTTTGCTGATATTTTGATAATTATTTTTGAGAATATGTTTTGTTGTGTTTTATTCATTATAGTTTGAACGGGAAAAACTGGGTACTGCAGAAGATCAGAATAAAATGTTCTCTAAACTTGCAGCCAAGGTATGTACATTTTTAAATGGGCACGCGTCACCTAACTTGTCGCCATTCTCTCTCTTCTGTTAACACAAGAAGCAGTTTTGTGTTTCACGTAGAACTCTTAAGTCACCCTCGGTGGACTATTTAGTGTGCTTGCCACTGGACCTAAGGTTTGTGGGTTCAAACCTGGCTGAGGTCGGTGGATTTTTAAGGGTGTTAAAAATCCATAGCACAACTTCCTTCGGAGGGGAAGTAAAGCCAACTGTCCCATGTGTTAGATTTACGGTGTGTAAAAGAATCTTACGAGCATGAAATGAGATTTATATCTTAATTGCGTCATGTTTGTGTTTTATTGATACAATATTTTTATTTTCCGTCTATACACAAACTTAAAATAATGTTGTTTAAAATTATCTAAAATTATAACATTCTCAGTAGACACTGCATCATGTTACATTTTTTGTATTGACGACATGTTTCAATGTGTATTACATCATCATCAGGTCTATCAATTTTAATATATTTTAAAAACTGTAGTACATTTTGCGTTGCGTTTATTGATTATTTTAATTTGTTTCATTTTAAGTTTTTTGTCTCTTCCTTTTGGTTTGGAGGTTGTACTTGGATGTTTTATATCTGTAAAATTAATTTTTCAAGTCGTGATTTTGGATATTGACAGATATAAAACATCCAAGTACAACCTCCAAACCAAAAGGAAGAGACAAAAAACTTAAAATTAAACAAATTAAAATAATCAATAAACGCAACGCAAAATGTACTACAGTTTTTAAAATATATTAAAATTGATAGACCTGATGATGATGTAATACACATTGAAACATGTCGTCAATACAAAAAATGTAACATGATGCAGTGTCTACTGAGAATGTTATAATTTTAGATAATTTTAAATAACATTATTTTAAGTTTGTGTATAGATGGAAAATAAAAATATTGTATGAAATGAGATGTTTTGTAAGCAAAATTCAGTGGCCATTTCTCACCCAAGTCTCCTGATTCACTGCTAGATGGCTCTAGCAGTCATATCAGGATTGAGTAGAAGTTGTACAGAGGCAGTGGGCTGGTCACTCGCTACTCACAAATGCACTCTTCAAAGACTAGGAAAACCTCTGGAAAGGAGGCGGCGAAGACCCACAACTGTGTTGTAGAGCCAAGGAAGAAGGAAGTAGAACTCTTGAAGAAAAATAATTAAAGTTTCTGAAAATTTTAGAAGTAAACTCTAATTTCTATACTTATTTAAAAAATTAAGCAAGCTTTATTACCAACATTGTTATCTTTTTATAAACATGAGTTTATTTGTACTGCGAAGTTTCAAATGTAACAATTTATCTTTAATTCACTTTTATTACAAGTCCAACATGTTTCAACCATCAGAGTTCGTCTGCAGTGGCATCATTTAATATTTTTAAGTTTATGTGGTAATTGATGCTTGTTCTTATGAGTCAGTGTGCATCCTAATGTGAAAATACTATACTATTCTATGCAGCTGAAAATGTGACATTAAATTAAGAACAAATTATATTTAATACCTTTTGTATCTTGTAGGGGGTTGGTCACACTGATAGTGAATATGATATGGATGATATATTTGCGGAACAAGCCCAGTTGAAGGAATCTGATGGCAAGGTGCAGTCCAGAGAACGTGGCCAGGCTATCAGGGAACATAAAATGATCGATAAAGTTCTGAAAAATTGCAACTGGTGTTTTGACAGCAAAGAAATGATTAAACACCTTGTTGTAGCTATTGGAAACAAGGTAGGTATAAAAGTTAGAATGAAATATAAATGTGGTTTGGTTGAGAAATGTTACATGAACTGTTTCTTCATGTTTCACATCACCTTTTCTTATTACTGCTGTTTAAAAATCTGATGCAAACTTCCTAGAATTGTTGTGATGGGTTGATCCCCCTTCTAAGCATTGGAGCTTTCAGAACTAAATTTAAATTGGAACAATAAAAGATAAGATCTGTGATAGCTGAAGATGATTCCCCTTGAAATGTTAAGTTGGTTTCAAGCAAAATATGTATTGTACACCAGTTTATATTCATTCTCAAGATACTAAATTGACTATTCTAATGCTAGACCACATATAGAATCATGAAGCATCATGTGGGATGCTATGCAAGGTGTTTTTATTTTACTTCCTATAATCTTAAAATTATTGTAGAAAACTGTAAATTGGGCAGATAAATGCACAGAACAGTAAACTGTATTTTTATATCTTAAAATGTTTGTGTGCTTTTGTAAAGACGGTATTGAATCTTTGAGTTACATAGAAGGTGGGGAATTTCTTCACCATCTTGTAACTTTCATTTTCTTATGAAGAACTCTGTTCCACAGAGTTAAGATGTTAATTATAAGAAAGTTCCAAGGAATCTTTATAACAGGAGGCTGGATTTTGGCACATCTCTTTAAGGAAACTTTGCTTTAATTTAATTCTAAAGTGCAGAATGGAATCCTGACACAGTAACTCAGTCTGATTCTCTTGAGATAAACATGTATTTTTATGGTTATAACTCCAAGGGATGAAACATCCTGTGCTGGCTAGATTCAACAAGAGTGAAAAAATGTACTTGAAATGGGTTGCTCATGTTTTCTAAATACATTCTTTGCAGTTGCTGAATGTGTCACTGAATTTATTTCCAAAATCCATTTTCAGTCCTCTAAATGATTTGTAGACTTGTTATTACATAGTAATCCTTCTTTTGTTTTACCCCAACAAATGATTAACCATACAAAATGAAATGCATTTAAATAGAAACACTCATGTCTGAAGTCAGTTACACTTTTTCAGGATTATTGGATAAAACAGTGTTTTGAAACTTTATTTAGGATAAAGTGGTAAATCGCTGTTTTCTTTGATTACAGGTTTACGTATGTTTGCCTCCACACCAGTCACTAACAGAGGGACATTGTCTCATTGTGCCTATGTACCACACATCATGTGGTACTCAGCTGGATGAAGATGTATGGAGTGAAATGCAGGTGGAGTAACAAAGTTTCACTGGAAAATCTCAGATATACTTTTCCACACTGAAATTTGTTTGTCTGAATAGTAAAAATACATAAAAGTAAAAATATATCCATAAATGTTACTGTAGATAAATTAGACAATGGCATAAATTGGAGTTCACTCGGCAGTTTTTTTTTTATTTTATTTAATAGAATTTAGAGCTATTTTTTTGTTTTTGCAGTGATCTCTTAGCCAATTTCCCCTTTGTAATTCATTGAACTTAAATAAATTACCCCTCCTGTCAACCACTATGTTATGAATGGTAATACCATGTTCAATAATTTGGTGTATGTAACACTGTAAACATAAGATAAAATGTCTGTGGTCTTCTGGGTTGTGATGTTGCATGTACTTGCAGGTGGCTACTATCAAATTGTAGGAATTTACTGCCTCCATCTTAAACTCTGAACTTATATGTTGGGTACCAACATTTTGGAAGAATGTATTATGGCCATCTTCAGGGCTGAAAATTGGATATATTGTTGCTCACCTACAATTCTACACAGAATTACAAGCCAGAATACCACTGTTGACATTATCGCTGCTGTGAGGACCTCAGATCTCATAAAATTAAATGCCTTATGCTTAATGTAATAGATCATATTGTATAACTGAAATGTAAATTAACTGGTTTGACCATTTTGATGTTTGTATGTATTTTATGTCATGCATTGCTGTGGTCACTATTTTTTGTTGTTTTAGTTTGCGTATTTCTTTTGCAACGTGGATTTCGTAATGACCCTTATTTTCACTTGTCTTTTTTTAGTTATTGTAACAGATGGTTGGTTTTTTTCAGACATTCAGGAAAACACTTACATCCATGTTTATGGAGAAGCTGGATCTAGATGTGGTTTTCTTTGAGACTGCAGTATATCTCCAGAAGTTTCCACACATGATTCTGGAATGTGTTCCCATGCCACGAGAGACTGGAGATTTGGCCCCAATTTACTTTAAGGTAAGAAATAAAAAAATTGTGCAATTTTGTGCCAGGATATCAATATTGGAATGCCATGGCAGTGACAACATTAATAATAGTAATAAGCCACCATATTTAAACAACATTTGAGTATAATGCAAAGTTGATTAGGTTTGCATTCTTCAATAGCTAAGTTTAATAGACACACTGACAACTTTTGAGGAATTAAAATGTGTGTTTAGGTAGATTTGTAGGTATCACATAAAAATTCCTTTAGGATATTTTACAGTGAAGTTGGAAGGACAGTTATTTTTAGAGAATCGACGAGGAATGAAGGTGTGTACTAAATAATTTTGTAACATTAATGAATTCAGCTACAACCAAAAATCTGTTGTGCACATATCTGGTTGATAATATACAGAAGCACATTGAGTATTTTTGTGGAATGCTATGCAGTTGCATTGTTCAGTTTGAATTGATGAATTATGACACTCAAGAATGACTGATATCCAGTATTTTAAAGGAACTGTGTGTACCCTGATTATTTTTTTTAGATTGTAAATTTATTATAAAGCTGTTTAATTTTACAGAAAGCAATTCTGGAGTGTGAGACAGAATGGGCAACAAATAAGAAGCTGGTGGATTTGAAGGGAAAGAATGTTCGTCGTGCTATACCAAAAGGATTGCCATACTTTGCAGTTGATTTTGGTCTTGAGTCTGGTTTTGCTCATGTCATAGAAGATGAAAAGATGTTTCCCAAAAATTTTGCACAGGTCAGTCTGAAGTAGAATGATTTTATAATAAGCATTCTGTTTTTAAGAGGTAAATTAAATTCAGTATTTTGGAATAAGTCTTCAGACTTACTACAAGGATTTATTTAGTTGGGATGGTGGATGTAGGGAAGATCATTCCTCCCATTTACTTCCAAAAAAATGTGCACAAGTTAACTGAGTGGTGGATTGTTTACGCAGTTAATTTGAATAATTAATGTATTATAACTGTGTGTGTTGGTGTGGTTTTTAACTTTTTGGGCAATTTTGAACATGGTAATGAACCTTTGGATTTCTAAGAATTTTTTGCCTAGGTAAGCAACTGTTAGCTTCTTAGAGAATGATTGTGCTCCATGAAGTCATTTACATCGATAGTCGATGTGTTATTTGAATGATCTGTTTCTTTCCAGGAAATAATTGGTGGTATGTTGGATCTGGATCACAGTTTGTGGCGTAAGCAGCGGCGGGAGAATTTTGACATGCAGCGAAAGAAAGTCCTGCAATTTGCAGAGTGGTGGAAGACATATGACTTCACTGTTAAGAAAGAAAAGTATTCCTCAGACTCTGACTGATCACCTGTTGAAGCTTCAGACACCAAAACTGTGCTTGTGAACTTTGGCCGAATGACAAAGTTTCTTATTGTATTTTGCATTCTG
Organism: Zootermopsis nevadensis; assembly: GCF_977971745.1. NCBI lineage: Eukaryota > Metazoa > Arthropoda > Insecta > Blattodea > Termopsidae > Zootermopsis > Zootermopsis nevadensis. The sequence goes on from NW_028259143.1 coordinate 6,804,673, forward strand.
AAAACATTATTTTCTGCGTGTCAAATATGAACATTTCATGTCGTACACAATACTTCCTGGTGAGTAAGGACAGAGATTTGTTGCTTTGTAGAGATGCTCTGCCTCTTGATTTACTTACTGGTTATCATCCATACATATTTTGTGTTTCCATTATAAATACGAGGGTCGCTCATTAAGTAATGCCCCACATTTTTTTTCTCAGCCAATAATGAAGATAGAAAAGTGTACTTTTACATGCTTGAGATTTGATGTTTCCCGCATTCGTGTACGGAGTTTCAAATGATTCCAACCGATAGCGGAGCTGTAGTGAACTGTTAAAATGGCGTCTGTGAACGACTCTCGTTACAAGCAACGAGCTGTAATTGAATTCCTTGTTGCTGAAAAAGAAACGGTGGTGAACATTCATAAACGTTTGTGTGCTGTGTATGGAAGCTGTGCAGTCGATAGGAGCACCGTTGGTCGCTGGGCTAAGAGAGTTAAAGCTTCAGGAAGTGAAGAAACCGAGCTCCGTGATCTGCCGCGCTCTGGGCGTCCTGCCACAGCCACCACTCCAGACATGTTGAACCGCGCGGATGCCATTATTCGTGAGGATCGGCGCATCACAACTCGACAATTGGCCCAACAGCTTTCAGTCAGCAATGGAAGTGTGATTGCAATTATCCAGGCTCTCGCATATTCGAAGGTGTGCGCAAGATGGGTTCCACGAAGTCTCACAGCAGACCACAGGATTCAAAGGAAAACGATTTCTTCTGAATTGTTGGAGCGTTTTGATGCTGAGGGAGAGGTCTTTCTGTCCCGGATCATTACAGGTGACGAAACCTGGATACACCACTTTGAGCCAGAGACAAAAAGGCAGTCAATGGAGTGGCATCATCCTCAATCACCGAGAAAGAAGAAATTCAAGACAACTCCCTCCGCCGGAAAAGTAATGATGACTGTCTTTTGGGACAGTGATGGGGTCATTCTTGTGGATGTGATGCCAAGAGGTGCGACCATCAATTCAGACGCGTACATCAGGACCCTGAAAACCCTCAAGAAGCGTTTTCGACGAGTTCGGCCTCACAAGCATCCAGCAGAAATTTTGCTCCTGCACGACAATGCACGCCCTCACACAAGTCTGAGAACCCGGGAAGAAATCACCAAATTGGGTTGGACGGTGCTACCCCATCCACCCTACAGTCCAGATCTGGCACCCTCCGACTTCCATCTCTTTGGGCCACTTAAAGATGCTATCCGCGGAACAAGATTTGAAGATGACGAGAGCGTGATTCAAGCAGTGAGGACATGGCTACGTGCACAGGACAAGAGCTGGTACCGGCAAGGCATGCATGCACTTGTTCCACGCTGGCGTAAAACCGTACAAGTTGATGGGGACTATGTGGAAAAATAGTATGTGTAAAGGAAACATTGATTTATATTGTCACCAAATTTCAGCCATCTTGAATAAATATATTCTGAGGAAAAAAATGTGGGGCATTACTTAATGAGCGACCCTCGTACATGAACAGTTAGACAAAGTTTTTCTTGAGAAGCTGGCGTTTGCTCAGCTGGTTAGAAAATATCTTGTCTTTTGTGGTAGTTGATACTGCAAAAGCTTAACCAGCATAAGAAAGGAGTTTGTGGGTTTTTTTATCAAGCCGTGTTTGTAGTGAAACCAAACACTATTCACATGATGTATTTGATACTCAGCTTGCCACTTTTATCCTAACAAAGAACCTGTTTGGATCTGTAGGATTTTTTGTAGTGGCATTTTATTGTAAATTCTTAGTATTATTTTCAGTCTATAAAGAAAGGTAAGTGTATGGTGTCTTCCTGTCTCTGTGTCTCTCTCTACCTCAAATAACTTGAACCGTTGGGCAAATTTTTATGAAACCTGGAATATACGTGCGTAATACCCACCTCTGAAATTGTTATTTCCCTAATAATAATATACCAACATAATGGCATTACTGACTTATGAGGCGGCTTCACATAATTTAAGACCTGAAATTTTTTTATCTTTGAAAAATATGCAAATCTTGTTAAGTTTCTCTTATGTTTGATGTTTATATGGAAAATGTAAGGCAACTTCATTGCAGTAACATGAAATCTGTATTGGAGTTTTAATTTGACAAACAACTGTCAATTTTTGTGTGGAAATAAGAGTATGTGAATTTTATATTCGCTGTTGTTTATGCACTACTTGAAGCTTTTATAGCCTCTATAAGTAATATAATCTCATGTGGTTGCCTGTGTCAATTTGGACCAGCAGTTCAATATTTTATAGACTGTCTTATCATCAGAGAATGAGACAGACTGTTTGACTTCTGAATTTTATTCTAATAGTTAACAAGTCAACAGTGAAAATCTTTGTGACATATTTGATATTTTAAGATATCGTAGATTAAATCTGAAGAATGCTTGGTATCATTTGGTTTAGTCTTTTTTTCTTACTGTATGCTGTCTTCTTATTCAGGTTTGAAGCTTTAACTCTCTGAAGCTGAATTTTTTAGTCCTTTAATCTTTTCTGTTGATGAACAAAGTATTCTGTATCAGGTTCATAATATAACGTTAGATGTGAGCATTGAAGAGGTGCCATCCCGATTACATGTTTTCATTTTTTTTATCTTTAATTTCCCATAATTGCCTGCTGTCTTCACTCCTCATTTTCTCTGTCATCACTCTGTATGAGGATATCATAATACATTTGTACAGGCTGCTAAGTGTTTATTATGTATTGTACCAATCATTGCTTTCCTCTTCATTTCTCAGCAAATCCTACAAATTAATTTTTAAGGAATCTACAAGATAACGCTTACATTACACTGACAGACAACAATTTTTTTTGGGAGTGTTCAGCCATTAATATGTACGTATCCTTCTTTTTCCTACTGGAGTGTTAAATGTTTAGTAAATCTTATGTGAGTATTGGAGTCGAGGAAACATTTACAAAATAGTGTGGTGTAAAGTTAAAAAGAAAGTCACAGCCCAGAGTGTAGTGAGGTGTTGCTGGCACACATCAGATATTGATCATCACCTTAAGATCATATTTTGTTCCTCATCATAATTAAATACTGGGTAGTAGTCTGTCATTCTTTAATGAGTTTTGTCTTTGTGGATAATTTACAAAGATATGTAGTGAGAGAGGCTAAATTAGGATGAATTGCATACCAATATCTTGGTTAAAATTACACAAAAACAATGTTATGGAGGTGATGGCTTCCTCCAAAATTCTGATAACTAATTATAAGGCCATTACTCTAATATTTACCATCATTACAGTTGTGTGAAGTATTAACACTACAAAAGATTTGTTGGTGGTAATGGTTTATATAAACTGCATTAAATAAGTATGTTTTTTAAAGGTGTCTGCCTTGTTCATGTTTCATAAATGAACTACTCAGTGACATTTTATATTATTAGGTGTACAGATTGAAATTTGTTCAGGTTGAGTTTTGGCCTATATCAGTCCAATATTGATGACAAATTATAAGTTGGCTTCAAAAGTGGGCTTTGTACACAAACAATGGGTGCAGCATTGAATTTAGATATTAAGGTCTGTAGGATTTGTGGTGTGTTGTATATTCTACATAATGGCAGAGGTAATTTATGGTATTGAATTTTAAGGATGAGGTTCATTGGTGAGCTCTTGCTCAAACCTTGCATATTGAAGACTGTTTTCAAGTGGCACTACCATTGGGGGAAAAAGCTTAGTGGTGAATAATGCCTTATACAGGTAGCCTGGTAAGCATTAACACTGCTTGACAGTGGTACGTAAACAAATATGACGTGCTTTAGTTTTACTTTCTCCTTGTATAGACATGGCCAACTTTAATTCAGATAAGACTTTGGTTGGCAACGTATTTGCGCGGGAGAAAGACTTCAGTTGTTTACAGAACGCATGATGGGAAATCCGCCATGTTAGTTGACGTAAGAGGTTGCTATGTGACGTCATATTCGGATGTTTTCGTGTTCAGGGAGCTTGATGTGATTGGTTACGATGTTGGCCGAACAGGTCAATGTCTGAAGCATCTAAAATTTTGTTGGTGAGGTGAAGATCGTCGTGGCTTTCATATAATGTAAGACTCCAGTAATTTGGGAAGAAGGGTTAATTGAAACCCTTAAATAGTTCTTAGGTACGTTACTGTTAAATAACGACAATCTGGTGCATTCACATGAGTCTCAAACGAGTGAAAGAAGGATAATAAGAAGGATCTACACTGGCTGCCAGCCCCCGTTCGATGTTTCGTGTGCAAGGATGTTCGCAAGAAATGTGATATATCTATGAAGTTCATGAACGTATATGAAATAACTAAGAGCCGTTAGAGATGAGTGGACGTCCAAGGACAACGTCCTTTGCTGAGGGGAATAAGCAACCTCCCAATCCTCCGTTAGGAGGCATGAAAATAAGTAGTAAGTGCAGTTACTCAGCAGAGCTTCTGTAGCAGTGACGTCGGTTAGGCCTAATGCTGGTTCAACATGGCTGCTGATGCTTTCTGCTTCTTATATTTTGCTAAAGCTACCGATTTTCATTCATTCATATTGTTTACAAACCTCATGGGTTGATGATCTAAGTCCAAAGTATAAGCCTGTTTCACGAAGAATTGAAATCGTTCCGAACAAGGACGTATGAAGAGCTGTTTTTGATGATGGAATATACTAGTCATGTCAAAAACATTAAATGAACCCTAAATAAGAAGTGTAGTAATTATGCGTATTTGAATACTTCGGGGGCATAAAATCCAATTCTATAATTGACTTATATTGCGAAATAGTTATGCAGATCATCGAAAGACGAATGCCGTTAACGTAACTAGGTTATAATGACAGGTCAATTTGTGTGTTTCTTAACGAAAATGCTACATATTGTGGAATTCATAAGGAGCAGGAAGCATTTTTGTGTTTAATACTTTCAAATATGCATGTTGGACTCTATTTTCATTTATCTTACATGTAAATTCCAAAGCATGCAGAATTTGAGCATTTGACATGAGCTTCTAATATTGAGAAATTACTTCTTTGTTTAGTAATTTAGATTTATGGCATGTTTAGCAAAGAAACACTTTATTGTAAGATTGTACTAAAAGGAAAGATAATGTTATAACCATGTTGTGTCCTCTTAACATGATCTGTGTATGGTACTTCGGCTAGCAATAGTTGTTGAAAGAGTTGAAAACTACACAGATTTTATAACCACAGGCTCAATATTGACATATCTGGCATATTTGAAGCTAATGAATTTACTTAAAGTGACATAGGTCATCGTAAATTTTATTTTTTTAGCCTGTGAACGGGAGAGAAAGGCTGACGGTTGTATTTTTTTACATTTCTGTGGCCTGTGAACTGGAGGGTATTTTAGGAGTAATTTTTATAGTAACATTATTATTATTATTATTATTATTATTATTATTACTACTGAGTTCATAGTTCAGCTACTTATTTATTCTCTGAGGATGATGTGGGCAGATAAGTGCTAATTTTATAAGAAGACAAGTGTAGAAATTATATTGTATTATAGTAAGGTCAGAATTTTATTGTGGAACTATTATTTATTTTTTACATAAAGAAACAACAGTTACAATCAAGATGAAGTTTGACATTTTCTTGGTGATGAGAATTTAGATTGATGCTTGTAGATTGTTTAAAATAATTGTCACTTTTGTAGCAAAAGGGTAGCTGTGGTTTCTTAAACAGTATTTTTACTAGAGGTAATTGATCTGTGGAGAATTCGGCACGAGACCAAAGTTTTGTAGCCCATTGGGAAAAAATATTGTTTTGGCATAGGGAAAGTTTGAGGTGTAGTGTAATTTTATATTTTATGGACTACAGTAATAATTAAAACTGAAATATGTTTTTAATGGTTTTTGGAGAAATCACTGCTATTTACTACTAACGTTGTTTGAAATTTGATATCCCTAAATTTTCTAGTTTTGTCAGATTCCCGGTTCTTGTGGTTATGTGTATGAAGGTGGTTGCTGTCTTCTGGGATGTTGTGCTATGTAGTCTGGTAGATATTGACTGATGTTTTGGAGTAGCTTAAGACTTGATGATGGAGGCTGTAGGTTGCTGTGAAACATTGTCTAATATTTATGATATTACATGGTGCAACATCCCAGAAGACAACCATCTTTAATTACTTTCTTTTAAAGTGGACTTTCTCATTATTCCATCCCATAAGTAGATGGACTGGGGTGATAACAAGTCTGAGAAATTGAAATGTTATATTGGCAAATAATGTGACATGAAATTATTCGTAGTGAAATTGGCTTTGTGTTGTTGGTTACTAGCAGTCAGTTTCACCAAGTCATATTGAAACTCATTAATTATATATGTTTGACATATAATGGCATAGATGAATAGAGCAGGTCTGTCACTGATGCTGGTCATTTGTATTGTAAATCTTAGATCAACATTTCACATCTGATCTATTTATTTTAAATTAAGAATTTATATAATTTCATATTTGCCTTTTCCAAATATCTTTATAACTAACATTGTCCTCATTTGATGGTGTTGCATGGGTTGGTTGGTGAACGTTTCTATGCATACTCACGTTTTAGTGTCAGTGTTGTGTCTTCTGGGTTGTAATGCTGTGTGGACTTATGGGTAGGTATCAACATTTTGGGGGAATATACCGACTCCATCTTCAGGACTGAAGTAAGGTTGTTAGGAACTGTTTTGTTTATGTAGGTGTAGGAGAAGGACCAGGCCAGGTAGATTCATCAACCAGATATGTGGGATGAGAAGAGGATGAGATGGTATGGGCCAATAGGAAACAACCCCATACAGGAAACTATGATTAGGAGAGAGAGAGAGAGAGAGAGAGAGAGAGAGAGAAAGAATTTGTTGTTTATGAGGCCAGAAAGGAGAAGTCAGATTTTTTTTCTATTTAGGGCAAGTGCAAGGTGGGTGCTCTGAGAAACCAAAGGCTGGGTAAAGTTGTGACAATAAGTGGAAAGAAGGGTTCTTAGGCACTAGTTGGTAAGGGGATAAAATGAAGAATAATCTTCCTCCTATTGGCCCAGACCATCGTCTTATTCTTATTGCACCCTGTATAAACAGTCCAGTTCCTAATAACCTCATTTCAGCTCTGAAGAAGAAGGTGGTATGCTCCTCTAGAATGTTGGTGTTTATGTACATGGTGTACATGTCCATGTGGTGTTGCAATCCAGAAGACCAACATCAAAATTTTCTGTTCTGTAAGATCCTCAAAACTTAAATAGTGTTAAAGCTTGGAAATTTGATTAATTTTTATATATGCATACGGTCAGTATGGCTTTTACTGTACTACTTGGTTGCAGAAAGTATATGTTGATGCTATACTTTCAGACCAAAGAAATATATGTCAGTGTTTTATAGATGTATCTAACACCAGTTCTTATGCATTTGGTACGTCATTCATACAAGTCATTACTGAGAGGAAGAAGGTTTTTGTGGAATGTTGCAGACCCAGTAAAAACTGCTATTTAAGCGTAATGCAAGTTATAATTGTTAGTTGGGTAGTCTAACCTGCTGGTAAGTTATTATTAAATTCTTGTGTACTTATAATGATGGTTCATGTTTTTCTCTCTCCAAAATTGTGTTAAACTTACATGTGAGCTTGACATGGTATACAATTCAGATGTTGCACATAGTGGTACATTATATTTAAATATGTTACTAAATATTGGATTGTATTTATTTGTGGTATGTGAAGACTATTTACTTTGTTGAGTATGGACAAGGCACAAATACTTCAAGAATTGCAGTTTTAATTTCTATTATGGTTATGTGTTTGGATCATAATTGTGTCCAGAATTTTGATACAGGAGGCAGAGAAAAATGGGGTGATGGTTAAACATTTGAAAGATAAATTCATATTAACTAGTTTTACGGTATAAATTTTTCCTTTTGTTGACATCTGTGGTTATGGTGGTAAATATGTTTATATTGTACTTATAATGATGGTTCATGTTTTTCTCTCTCCAAAATTGTGTTAAACTTACATGTGAGCTTGACATGGTATACAATTCAGATGTTGCACATAGTGGTACATTATATTTAAATATGTTACTAAATATTGGATTGTATTTATTTGTGGTATGTGAAGACTATTTACTTTGTTGAGTATGGACAAGGCACAAATACTTCAAGAATTGCAGTTTTAATTTCTATTATGGTTATGTGTTTGGATCATAATTGTGTCCAGAATTTTGATACAGGAGGCAGAGAAAAATGGGGTGATGGTTAAACATTTGAAAGATAAATTCATATTAACTAGTTTTACGGTATAAATTTTTCCTTTTGTTGACATCTGTGGTTATGGTGGTAAATATGTTTATATTGGTTATAATGATAGTGTATCAGATGGTCCATCATCAGTGGGAACTACTCAAGTATAGAGAAGGGACTGTTTATAACAGAAGGCAAATGTTGATGTTGGTTTTTAGGTTGTATCACCCTGTGGTCTTGTAGGTAGTTACCATTGTTTTGGGTTGATGCACTTTCATTGCTGTTGTAACTAATAACATGCCCTGCAAAGATATATAGCTGTCACTTTCATGTAATGCCAGTGACGGAGATTATAAGGCATGTATCTGCAACATCAGGGCTTGAGAATGTGATCTTTCTTGTAGATATTTGTATGCTTGTACCTTGTTTTCGTTTAATCGCCAGTGGCAGCAAGTGGGGCGACCATATTACTGGAGCATTAAAACACCCCCCCCCCCCATTTCAATCCTTTGAGGCATGGTGAAAAGAGTTCATCCGGAAAGAGTTCTGTTAGGGTTGCAGAAATGAAATTGTGGTCTTTAATAGTTTTGGTTTTGGGAAGCAGTTTATTGCCTTTTTCGTTTAGATAAAGTTTCGTCTTAAGCTTGAAGTGACAAGAATAAATGCCAGGCCAAAAAATGTTAAGTGAAATGCTCCAAAGATGTGGATTTATGTAAAATCTGTGTAGAAACGTACACGTTCTCGCCCTCTTGAGTCTTTGCAGTGGTTAATAATAGTTACGTAATTTTTCCTTTGTTGATTTGAGTTCTGTGTGGGAATTAAAATTGCTATCTGTGAAGTTCAGTGACAGGACCGTATCATTTTGTCAGTGTTTGTGACAGATGATTCTCCACTACATATATGTGGGTTAGTATAATGGTATAAAGAGTTAGAATGAAATTAAGGGACGTTGCAGAAATTATTGAATAAGCCTTGAGGAGTGGCTAGGTAGAGTCCGAAGGATTTTCTCGGCCGCTTTCGGGTGGTTTCGTACTGCGTGTCAGCTAGTGCACTCTTGTGGCAGTTTCGTGCAGCTGTCCAGTCACGGTGACTCTGTCGATTCCTGTATTGGGTGATGAGTTTCGTTATGAATCGATATCGAAAGTGTACAATTAAAACCTAGCCCTTTAACATATGCGGAAGGATATGACGGAATATTGATTTGTGATGATGTCTGAAGATATGAATGATAGATTTTATGATTTTAATGGCTGCGTCAAATTCCTTTTGGGAGTGAAGGCAACTGTAAACAATGCATGCTTGAGGACCAGTTTGAGTGCTGATATTTTTCAGTTAGATGTAAAACCCCTATTCACATACCATTCATGATCATCTTTCTGTTACATTTGATGTTTTACCTATGTGATTGGAATATCGTCATTAAATAACCTGACCAAAGTACAGCACACATTTCTGTTCTTGTGTAATCATTATCCAAGACATATTGTTGTAGGGCGTCTGTTTTTATTCCTTTTGAATGTTCTTTATTTTATTACCAAGCACATGAGAAATGCTGTAAAACTCCACTCTTCATACAGTGTATCAATTTTTGTTTTTGTTTTAACATTCTGCACTTTTGTACTTAGGTTTATGACAGTGATGGAAGTTTTGAGATGAAGATGTATACAGAATAATATACTTAGCAACTACACATTCATGTTAGGGGGCTTTGTTTTTCTTGAATTTTGAGAACCTTGTTACTTTCTTCTACATTGAACACATTTATGAATCAAGTTATATATCGACATTCATTATATTTCTGGTACATTTGTTGATGTTGACATTGTATTTTTCAGACAGTTGGTGCAATGGCCTTCACTTCTACTCGTTTCTAAGATACTCAAGTCTGTTAAGTCCATTATTTCCAAACTTTGTTTCCCAGAACCTTGATGTTTTACAGATAAATGCCATAATGATACCATGCTAAAAAATAATTGCCTGTGGAAATGAAATCCTAAAAGCTCCTTTTGTTCTTAAGTAATTTTGTATCGTATCAGGAAGGACACTAAACATGCAATTTCTTCTTAGACACGTTATACAGAAGAACAAAAGTAAGAAAACGAAATATGAAAACTGGAGCATGTTGTCTGTCAAATTAAAGCTCATGGACGTAAGATTTAATGTATCAGTTTTTTAATTACGTGTTGCAACCAAAGTGTCTTAGGTTTTATTGTGCCTTGTGATTTTAGTTTTCAGAGATCTGCCCACCATCGGTAATTTCCTAGAATATTTCCAAATTATTTCAAACTTTCATTAATGCTACAAACTAATAACTTTAGTGCCATTATCAAATGGAAGGTAGTGGACTTTGCAGAATATTCCATAGACTTTGTTTGCTAATCGGATCATTGGCCACGTACAGACTACACTGTAAGAGAGATGTATTGATGGCATGGCTTCTGTAGAAGAAAGAGTGCACAGATAGATTTCTGTCATCAACCAAATTAGAAGAAAATGGAAATGGTGTTGGTGGTTATGCATGGGAAATATCTTGAAAACTCCACACACCGAACGTCCCTGGTTTAAGAATTTCAGTGGTCTACAGTATTGCGATTCCATTTGAGTTGGATTCATGTCGTAGCATGAATCTTGTATTTGTTTGATTAACACTCATTCTTTGAGGTTATTATAACCCATTGTCGTTTTCATGGATTTAAAATAGGACGTGAAAGAGGGATCTCACACCCTTTGCCTTCTTACTGAAATCACCCGGAATCGGAAAGTATTCAAAATTCAGGTTTTTCACGATTTTGGGAAAACTCTAGCAAAATTAATTATCGTGGAACAGAACCAGCTTTCGTGTATATGTATTTTTTCATATTTGTGTTCATAACGATGATCATAACTTTGCGCGCGGAATCTAATCAGTGATTCGAAATGAGTCTTTGTATGTTTTTTGTCTACGTCGGTATTCGAAGGGGCATTGCTATTTTGTAAGTCGGCTTTAAAATAAAAATAGGCTTACATATACAAAGAAATTTACTCCCCTGAAGTACATATTGATGTAGATGGATTGTAGCAATGTACCACATTTCCGTATAAGCGAATTCTGATGAAGAAAAGTGCGATAGAACTTTTAGGAAGGAAGTATGCCACAGTGTTATAGAATATTTCAGCTTATTCTTTATCCCGAAAATTTTTAATTTGCCATTTCTACACTTATTTAAAACTTTTGGGGCTCTTTGCGATTGGCTGAAAGAAAAAGAGCCCTATCCGACTAGGAGTACGAGGGAAGTTTAAAGATACCTCTGCATGTTTTGTTGTATGTCTTGTCTTATACTGAGGTGGTGATTTTAATAATTTTTATACCGACGTAATAGCTGCGATAATGGCTTTGGTCTTTGGTAAATTCGTAATTAAATTAATACTGTACAAAACATAATTAGGAGAAGCAAGTAAAAGAGTGTTATATAGGCGGAGACGTGATAAATGAACACAAAATTTCAGTCGAAAGCCCGTCAAGGATACGCATTAGTAGAGAGATAAAGGTGTAGATGGGAGAATAATGGATTTTAAAAATGATGGGATGTGAGTATGTTGAGTGGATTCAAGTGGTTCGGGATAGGATCTAGTGGCAGGCTGTTGTGATCACACTAATGACAACTGGAGATTTCACAGAATGAGGGCTTTTTTGACTAGCTGAGCGACTAGTGTTTTAAGAAGAGCTCTGCTCCACAAGGTTTGATAATGAATTTGTTGTAAAAAATTGTATTTTCTTAAAAGGATACAAAATTTGAACCTCTGTCAAGACGAAAAGATTTGACGGATTTTATTAGTGAATTTAGTGTACTTGAACTCTGATTATGCAAGACGCTGGAGGAGAGAGGTGCTTGGCCTAGGACTCCACGGCGCCCGTGGTGCTGGTGTATGTGGTGGTCGTGGGATCGATACGGGTTGCAGGGAAGGAGATGTGGGATACGTAGAAGCGGGGAAGGGGGAGAAGCGAATATAAAGAGATAGATGAAGACATTATAAAAGAATGTCATAGGTAAGTTGGGACAAAACCATGTGGCATCCCAAAATTTAGTTGGTATGCGTACCTGAAGAAAAGAGACTTCTCGAGGTACATTAGCATAGAAATGGGAGTGTAATATTAAAACGAATCTCGGAGAAATAGTATATGAGTGTGTGAACTGGATTTAGCTGGCTAGCGATGTGGTGCAGTAGCGGGCTCTTGTGAATGTATTAATGGACCTTCGGGTAATATAAAAGGCGGGGATTGTGTCTAGCTAAGCGACTGTTGAGTTTCAGACTTAGCTGGCTGGTTAAAATTGTGTGGAAGGCAAACGGAAGAAACAGTGTGAACAAGGAACGGATAGGCGCTAAAGTAATTGCTGCAGTGATAAGTTTTTCTTTCGTTGATAACTTCATTTATACAGCCAAATCTTTTGGAGGAAACACTTTCTGAATTGATGCTTGTAATTGGCAACTGATCTGAGCTGCAATCTATCATTTAATTGCAGTTTTAGTTTTATACACTAACTTTGTTAATGGGGTTTCTTCTTGTTTATTTGCACAACTTCTTTTGTGTTTGTAATAATTTGAATTTGTGACGTGGAAACAGTGGTTTGCCCTCGGCATTTGAAAATCATGTCCTTGGAGCTTTGAATTTTCATTAGTTTCAGTGATTACCCATTTGTGGGGAATCTGGAATTTCTAATGTTGTAAAGAAACGTCGTACTTTTTAAAAACTATTTTCCGCTCGCACTTTGTACGTATAATTTACATTTATGACCGACGATGTTTCGGCATAAACATGCCATCCTCGATGCTTTCTTTACGTCATCTTTGCCAGTACAATGACAGCCATATTCAGATTGTGTTTGTCATGACTGTGATAAAACGCTTTTACGTCAGACTTGAACACGCCCGGGTCTGAGACTACTTAACCAGGGGCCAACAGATGATGGGCTTTCTGTCCTCTTCGCCACCCCCGCCTTTTTAGCTGAAGTTGGAGGCGGAATTCTTCTTCCGAAACGTTGTAATTTTATAATTTAGACGATGGACAGAGTCCAGAAGAACAATTTTAATCTAATTTTGTAGCTACTGAAACTTTTTAAACGCTGGCAAGGAGTTTCTCTGTGCGGTGAAGATGTGGATTGTTGTCTTGTGAATTGTGGCGTGGTGTTGTAGGTAATTTCTATTGTTTTTGGAAGATGTATAGCCGAAGTGAAAATGAAGCCGATGTGTTTCTTAGAAAAGTTTGTAACCACTTGCAAGTCTGCTTTGCGTCATAACCCACTATAACATTATCGACACTGAGGAAGTCGGCTCAGTTTCCTTTTCACACTTGATCTCCTTAAAAATAGGAGAGGTTTTTAAAAACAAAAACACGCAAGTTCTTACTTGGGGGGGGGGGTGATTTACAAAGCAGTGTCAATCACGTGGCAACTTCACGTTCATGTTTCACACCGCGTTAACTGCATGTCATCACACACTGTTTAGCAATGTGCAGGAATTAAAACATCTGAGAGGAAATTATGGGTGCATATCCAACACGTAGGTAAATACTTTTTTTGAGGGAGGGAGAGAGAGAATCTAAATTGGGCATTTGGTTTGGGAAGTTGTGACTTGCGTGAACGAAAATAAATTTCTCGAAAGCTAATAGGCATTTTTAGAATCTGGTGATTTTTCTCCCTATAAATACAAATTCATAGAAATGTCAGCATTTCCAGTTACATTTTGGCTTGTTCTAAATACGGTATTCTCAGATTTTAAGTCATTATGTTATTAACTGTGCCTGGAATAATTTAAAGCAAATTGTTTACTTGCAAGTTTTATGCCCGTAATATATTTGCATAAACTGAACTCAGTGGTGGCAAGCATTCCTTAAGTTGAATATGCTCCTTATTTGCTCATGAATGCAGTTTTGATTTGTTACTGTCGTTTACAAACGCGCTGAAACAGGAAGAAGCAAAGGTGATGAGTAAGGCGTCTTTGAACCATAGAATTTGTTGTCTGACAGAACAGTTGTTTCTGGTGCGCCGTGGATCAATGAAGCAATTCTCTGCTAGCATTGTGTCGTTCTTTCCAGAAGAGGTGGAACTGGCCTCAAACACGGAGCTGAGCCACAGTGCTCAGACTGCTTATTGCAAAAGCCTGATATCGATATTCTCTCTCGTTTATTGATCTCAGTATCGTCTCTTTTCAATTTCTTATGAAGGGAATGGTCTTAGAGGACCGACATTAAAATAGACCCGTAGCACCATAGAGATTTATGACGCAATACTTTATTTAGGCATTAGTACGAACAGAAAACATGCCATGCGTTGTTTTAGCAACGTCATCGTAAGTCTGCCACTTCAGTATTCGCTAACATTTTATGTGCGAATGAATAACATTGTCTTGAAATAAGCACATATCCAAAATGTGAAGAACGTGATGAAGTATAGTAGAGGAAAAGCATAAACATGATATAGGCCTGGTAATATGGAATAGTTTTCTATTTTCGTCCCACAAGTGTTGAACTCCGTCGAAAACCAACGAAACTGCACGTTCTCTCATAGCGAATTTGGCTGTGGAGTCTCGGATATTGTATTGGCGTATTGTATAAAAAACTGTGGATGTTCATTGTGTTTCGTCGCTGTTACACCTTTTTAATGTATTTATTTTTGTTTCTATCACTCTAAATGGTGTAGCGAAGAACTGTTGTTTGTGCCTGACGGCGAAGTATGTAATTGGCTTCTGAAGGCAACTGATTCTGTCAATTTTTGTAACTAAGTATTTATGACCTGAAAAGTCCAAAAGTGATGTTTATGGTAACATGAGATACCTTTCTGAATTTTATTGTCCCATATATCCACCTGATGTATTTGTGTGGTACATTTAGTCGATTGCAGGATGTTAAGGGAAAAAGTGAAATATCTTCTGAGGGCAGTGGAATCCGTAGAATGTGTAAAAGTACATGATCCGTTCACTAATTTACTTTTTGCATTGCTTAACACGGTCTTATAATTAAAAATATGAAGCACCCCGTGTCTTCCCGGTATCTCCTCGGAAGGGTTATATATACATTTTGCTTTTGGTGTTGTGGGAAAGTTATCGGTACACACTGTTAGACACCAAAGCCTTATAGCCAGATAAATTTGTAGTTTCAGTGAACTTGATTTGCTCATTTCATTTGGAGCTAGATGCCAAAAACAAAATGCTGTTACATATTCGCACTTTCTTCTCTACATTTCATGCTGAAGGAAATTAAGAAAGAAATGTGTGGGTGTATTGAGTGAGAGGTTCCTGTTTTCTTGGTGCTTATAGTGAACAGTTTTGCGGAAGGGTGCGTTCGAGGTGGAGTTTCGTTCTTATGGTGATAGGTAGCAAATTGTAAGTTACTTTCAGATGAAATGTGTATATGATCGATCAGTGCTTTTTTGACTAACTCGATTGGATGAACTGTCTGTTGGTTATGTCTTAGTCGGATATGAACAGTTGTTAATTCATAGTAGACATTTTTACGGTTGTTCACTACTATGAATGTTCGTCGCCTAATATTTTCTTCCTGCTGCTGCTACTACCACCATATTAACTCTTTCTCTGCAGCGTAGTACGGGTGTTCATATACTTTCAAGATGCTCAACATACTCCAAGGAGCTGAGTCTTTCTTGAGAAGTTGATCGTCGCTGAAGGACTCCAGAAATCCTTTGCCTTGAAAGGAATGTTTATTGTGATGTTTACAAGAGCCTGAGACTGGATTCTATTCCGAATCATATGAGCCCAGTCAACACCCACACACCTCATTTCCTTTAAGATCTATGCCCAGGATATTCGTAAAATTATGGTGTGGTTTTGAAATGATACTATTTAGTAATCACACATGCCAGAAATAAGAACGGAATGTCAGTGGTAAAAGAGTAAATTTTGATAGATTCACCTGTCTACTATGGTGCATGTTCCATTTCTGGCTGTGCACAGGGCTAAGCAATACTCAGTTCTTGCACATACAAGCAGAAATTAGGGGGTTATCAACCCTTTCTATACCTAGGGCCGCATTTATCCTAGCTGCCCGCAAAGTCATATATAAGGGGAGAGAAACTTTATGGACATTTATTACAAATTCTAATAACTTAATATTACAAATATACGATGACACATTACTGAGTAAGTTTCTTTAACAAAATCAGTGAGTGCTCGAATATCTTTCAGTATTAGGTTTAATTTCTGTCGAGATTTGCATGCATTATAATTATTGATTTGATGTTCTTTATTAAACAGAGCAGTTGCTCGTAGCGATAGTTACTGCCAGATACTAGCGATAAAGACTTATTTTTTCATATCACGTAACTATTTTTCGTCAAGCAGGTATTGACTGTAGAGTGCCAGATTTATGCACAGCATACATAGATGAAACTAATGTTTCATTAATGTCCTAGCATGTGTGGTTACAAAATTATATCACTTCAAAATTTTACCTTGGTTTTACGGACGCGCTATGTTCTTCGTCCATCTGCGCCTTGGTCTTTCCTACGTCCTCAGGACTTGCTTATTGCAATTAGAGGTGATAAGCATTTGACGTTTTCCCGTTTGATCTGACTATGCATTAACGCAATTATGTCTCACCTGTGTGAAGGTGTCAGGAGTGTAGCTAGCTAGTGGCTCGACGCCGACCTGAGGGCGCCAGTTCCCTGAATTGAGGCTGGTCGGAGGGAATGCAAACGCAGGGAGGTCTGTGTGAGAGTAGGTCAAGGTAAAGAGGTCGACGCTACTTCAGCAGAGAGCTATCTAAAATATGTTGCTTCCCAGCGCAGTAATCCTTATCTTTCTCCAGAGTCTGCATATAGATACGTATTTCTTCAAAGATATAACAGTTTTATGAAAAATACGCGATGGTTGATAGTAAAAGAAATGTGCCATGTTACTCAAAATTTGTCTTGGGTTCGCAGTTGAAACTTGTTTGCATTGGGGTGGACTTTGTTGTGGAAATATATTTCTTATCGGTATCTTTTCATATTTTTCTATGATTTCCTATTCCAGAAAGTGTGACCTCATGGTTAGCAACCACGTGTCACAATTACTGTGCATTCGTATTAGATGGAGCTAACCCAACTTTAACCATTCACTATATGCTTTCGTAATTTAAAATTAAAAATAAAACAATGATGAAAATATTTTCCTTTAGCAGGGTTAGTCACTAACATGTCTTCTCTTTCGGGTGTAGTAAGACATGACGCCATGCTTCGATTGCCTATACATATCGCATAATTTTAAATGCAGTACTAGAGGCAATTGTGCACATTAGAATTCATGAAAGACTGACGTGCCTGGACGAATAGTTTGACCAATCGCCTAGCATTAAATAATTTTAACCTTCATTCTGACCGCCAAAGCTCTTTATTTTGGACTCCAAGAACCTGAACATGTACTAATATAATTGATTTTTCAGGCAAAATTGAAGTGGATCGAGAAAAGCAAAAGACTTCACGTATTGTGGTAGTTATTTTTAACTTTATACGGTCGAAAGAAAGTTGTAAATCCGCAGATTTCACTTTCATGTATTTTTAGTTAATTCCGGTGAGGTATTTTACATGTTTTTTGAAGTTTGCGCCTTATTTAACTATGCAATGGTACACAAGGCGTAGAAAATAAATTGTTTCCAGAGTTGCTCTTGAGGCATGTCAGTGTCTGATGGGTACTTGACGTTTTTTCACTGGGGTAGAGGCGGCCAGAGCTGATCACTCACGTCTATTTATTGTTGGAGTTGATCTATGCTTTCTCTGTACCTTTATGACCTATTGCTAAGTGCAAGGATGATTCTGTCTCTTCAAAATGTTTTTGTAATTGCAGAATTTGTATATTTAGCTTCTTACTTGGCGAGTTCGTTTCTCTCATCTTTAGACGACAAGATAAAAGCTATGTAGACTTCGTTTCAGATACTATTCACAGTCTGGTAATAAACTCACAGAGTCGTTACTACTACTACTTTATGGAGACTAAAATTCAGAAATTCCAGTCGCTTTCGTAACGGGTCTTGTATATAAACTACGTGGATTTTGGTGGGCTAAGAAGCACTAAAAGTGAAATTCACCGTATCACATGCCTGCGTGTATAATCCATTCCCTGTGGAAATTGTGATCCAATTCAATCTAAAAATAAAGACGCTGCCACAACATTGGGGGGATTAGGGCTGTTAACGTAGTATAGCGTGCCACAAATCACGCCATGGGTCTCGAGATTTGCAAGAAATCACAATTTGGTTAGTGTGTTAAAAAGCAGGATCATGTGTGAAAGTTGCGTAAGAATGTTCTTTCACTTTCCATAGATTCAGTTTACCATCTGCCTTTCTTTGCAGTAGTGGGAAAGTTAACCATTTAAAACCAATTGGTAACTATGTATACTACCCGCTTTAACAATCTGTAGCTGCATTTTGTCTACGAAATGTATATGTAGGTTAAGTATGCGTTTTAAAGTAAACATCAGTTATTTCTTAAACAGCATTAAACACTTAATCTTTGTAATGGAAGTGTGTTGTCTGTCTTGTGCGGAATCGGTAAGTAGTATTTAGAGGAGCTTCAACTGGTTAAATAGTAATTATTATTTATTTATAAACTGAATGGAATATAAGCTTAACAGATTCTAGTCTGTGTTGATTATGCTACTTTATACTTTATTTGTCAGAAACTAAAATATGTCTGTCATAGGGGAAAACACAAATTCTATTAAAAAGGCTGTCTTCTGGGTTGTGATGTCTATTGAGATAGTGAGATCATTATCAGAATGATGGCCGAGATATTAGTGAAGATGTAAAGATAGTAACGTTATAAAATAGGAGAATGTTGTCATCTTGGATGTAAGCACGCTGTACGCCTCTTCCGCCCTGTAGGGCTTAAAAACGTTTTATTTTTTTACTTGAGATTATTGTAATTCCCAGGTATCGTAAAAGCACAAAGAGCCTGCATGCTTTCGTGTTTTCTTTTCTTCGTGGGGATACTGCTATGAGTTCTAACTATTTTGAACCTTCGGGTTCCATAAAAGCCGCGAGATTTCTTGACGACGTTAGTGAGTGACTTAGCTTCTCAAGAAGGACTCTGCTCCTTGGAGTTGATTGCCTATTGTGTTACGTTTTCATTTGCTATTTACTAACGACGCCTAATTATATAAGAGACCATCCCTGAAAATCTTTCCTTCATTCACATATGGCTTCGGTGTTAGTACGTATTGTTGTTTTCAATATTTGCACACCTATCACGCGTAGTTGGCGAATCTATTTTATGGAGGACCGCCTCTCTCTTTTATATATGATTGCCGTTGAAACCCAAGGTTCTTAGCTGTTGGTTGTATCGTATTAAGTATCAAGGGCGATGTGAACCAAATTCTCAACGTAATAGGATGGTCCGGAAATCTTTGGTCAAGGCTCTGCCTTGTTTTATTTTTTTTTCTCAGGTGGGTCACGGCTTACTTTTAGTGATGGTTGGAAATGCTCCATTGGTGGAAGCCACTTGTATAATCCTCGTGATGATAATGTGAGATAAGCGTACTCTAGTTTGAATTTGAATTTGTTGTTATTTTTTGAGTAATCATATATGAACTCCATATTAAGTAAGCGAAGTATTTTTTTGTTTTAATTGAATTCACCTCCTGCATTTTACATTCCCTATGCTAATTCTGTTAGTCAGTCCCTTTTAGCATCATTTAGCATCCTGCGTTACGTAAATAAGCTGAACTTAAATAACAGATGGCGTAATGGTGTGAAACTTGACTTCTTATGCATCCTGAACTCTTGAATACCAGTAGTCTTGCATGAATAAGTTGCTTACTGACTGAAAGATTCAGTACAGCAGTCGCTACCCGCCAGTCTGGGGGTTGCGCCCCTCAAAAACACCGCGTTCAGTGGAATCAAGGCTTTGTAGGAACCGGGGGTTAAGGAAACGGCAGGCTCTGTTAACACTCTTCAGAGCCAAAGAAGTATATGTAGCGAACATAGGAATCTTGAAGGGAAGAGGTGATTTAGGAGAAATCGGAATAGATTGTAAGATAATATTAAAAGTGTTATAATAAAAATAAGGCGTGGATTGGATTCACCTTGACATTACGGCCTTGTACCCAACAAATGTGGAGCTCTTGGCGCAGAAGCCACTGATTTTACCCCTCCGAGAACTTGATACAAATGAGAAACCGCAGATATTTTGGAGTCGATGGATCGTTAAACTGAATTTAGTTTTCTTGGGGAGCGTGTGCACCCCTTTGTTCGTAATGTCTGTGGCAAGATTTCAGATTTTGAATTGAGATTGCTATAATATAAAAGTGGGTCGGTTTAGGATACATTTTGCTCGCCTCTAAGAAAGACCACTTCCGTTAGCCTATTTTTGGGTCGAACTGTTGGAAGTAGATCACAGTTGACGGTGTATTTATTGTAGGCCTACATATATTGAGCGTGTTGTATTTATTTGCGTGATTTTCGTTTCCGTAATTGTTTTAATTTATGTTCACATATTTTAACTATTGCAGTTCTTAACGAATAAGATCTGTTTATTAATCTGAAATTGATTTTAGGGTTCCAGTTCTGACATAGAGATTTTTACAGTATGTAAGTGCATATTCACTGTATATTTCTACCATTCTTTCTTCAGTTCGGCAGTTTAAAAATGTCGTTTTTAGTAGATTTGCATAAACATAATTAATTATGAAACTGTTTTAACGATATGATTGGATGTGGTGGTGTTAGATTAAATTTTGTTTTCTCTTTGGCATTCTTACGAGAATGACAGTAGTCTATTTAGTTCGGATGACGCAAATGAAGTGGTTTCGCTTTTTGTGTAAAGGTTGCAGGAAGTCACGTGATCAAAGCAAACCTGCACCTACTAGTCTAAGAAAAATATTTCGTCGAAACCAATTTCAGATCCTTTGAATCATCAGTTTCTGAAGATTGCGATTACATGAGCCGAATTTCTGTATTTTCGTATTCGGTTGATTTATTGGATTAATGTTTTAGGTTCGGAGAAGTGGCATCTGTGTTATCGTGGCGCACAAGGGCAAAAGTGAGCGCTAGTTGAAGTTGTTCCGGTGTAGGTCGGCATCCGAATCCTCTAAAGGATTGCTTTATGTAAAAGTTTGCTATAATGTGCTTTTCTGAACATGTTGAAGTGCCTGTAAACCCACTACTAATTAAAAGTCCCAGAAGAGGATGCTGAAATATAAAAAGACAGCCATATAATTGGAAACACTACTGTATCTTTCGTGCGTTTCTTTTACGGTGATCTGGAAATTTAGTTTCCTCCTTATCAAGCGATTGGTGAAGGAAAACTTCCTTATTAAAATTTCTTAGTTATCTACCTGTGTTTGGTTTTGATGGGACTTTCTATAATCAATATTGTTAATAGTAGACATTAGTATTGACAGTAGCGAATAGTATTTAACAGTAGTATTGTTTTAAAAGCGGAATGCAGCGGAACTGTCATATTCCTCGCTGCAACATTTTATGACTAATATCTTGTAGGAAACGTAGTTTTGAATTTCGTTGTCGCAGTGTTACTGGGGTAACAAGTTATGCATTTTAAACGCATTATTTTCCCATTTCGATTAAGTTGACTTACTCGTGAGCCACTGCCTTGGAAATAACTTCCAGAAATGAGGTGTAGCGTTTACTATGCTGTTATTTCTCATAGAATATTTGGTTCACGAATTGTCGTGTAATCGTAAAGCGAATATTTTGCTCGGAAGCCGTGTTTGTATTTTTCTCCATTATAAACCGTGCTCAGAAATGCAGAAAATGTGACCCTCTGAAGAAACTGCGTATTTTATTCTGTTGACAGTGCTATGTCACCTGGCTACAAGGGACGAATTATCAGCTCCTTTGGCGATTTATTACGCGAAATGACCTTAGACTATGTGATGCTGATATGCGTCTTTGATAGAGCTGCATATTTTTGCATCTTACGATTATTGGACTTTATGTTGACAACTGCATTGGTTATTCGTGAGTGTTAGTATTGCCCTACTGATGGTTCTCAGCTGTTAGGGGCCGGTGAAACCAGTGGGTTTTGCGAGGACCATACTCTTGTCTTTTGTTATTACGAGCACGTCTAAAATAAGTTCACTTGCAGTATAAAAGTGAAGCCTTTATGTGGTATTAAAAGACGCCATAACCATCACATTGAACATTTGGATGTAAAATGCAAGTTGCTTTTACAGTAATTCTCCTTCGGTATATGACGCAAAGAGGAGTACTGTCATTTTACTTCGATACATTTTTCCGAAACGCTGGTAAATATCTACAAGACAACAAAGCCTTAGAACACATAATATCATAAAGCACACTATCATACTTCTGTGGAATAGAATAGTTTTTTATTTAATTTTAAATTTTATTTTCATGTCCGGCTCTTAACACTCGTTGATTACCTGATGAAGCAGTGCAAAAGAAAGTATAAACGGTAAGCCAAATTATTTAGTTGTTAAAAGGAATAGAAGAATCCGCTAGATATAAGATAACAAAATTTTCAGCTGTTGTAATTATGTAACCTAGTGGGATTTGCTCTAGATCAAGTGTATCCGATTCTGTAAATGGCTGTTGGTTTTTCATCTGCTACAGTTGTAATTCTTGTACCACCATGGCTCAGTCTTATATCTCTCTTTCGTGAGAACAGGGTGCACTGTGTGAAGGTTAGGTCGGCATTCGAGTAGGCGAATATGTGTTGCATGTCCTTAGCCTTACAACTCGCATTAACATTCGTATCATATCGCCTGTTTTATAATCAGGGAAGAAATGACGTATTGATGTTATATGTAGCCATTCGTATTCTTCAGGGTGAAAGAGGACTCTGGGGGTAAATGGAAAGATCAGGTTGACCTCCGAACCTTGAACGGATTTCAGAAGCACCTAAACCCAGTCCTTGTGGAGGAGAAAGAATGAGAAGCAGAGTATTATGTCGTAGGCCTACGTGACTGGAGTTTGTGCCTGCTTCGTTTAGCAAGAAGTTTTGTCTAGTTCAATCTGTTACGTGCAATGTGCCTCAGTAGTTCACTGTAAGTTTGAACCATGAAACTTTCAGTTACCTGAAGAGAATTGGTGTGGAAATAATAAGGGTCTGTTCTTGTTCGTAGTTTTAATGGCTGTATGGAATGAATGAGGGTTTATACATCCACTTTCTGAGTACGGCTGCTGTGGTATGTAAATATTAACGACAGACAAGAAGGATGAAGCGGGCAATTTTTGAAGAGCCGACAGTGCATTTTTTTAAGCACTTGGCTCAGAATGAAGGCCCATCGCTGTTCTTTTGAACTCAAGTGGTTGAAGTACAAGTAGAATAATTTAGCTTTCACAATGTTCAAGTTCAACATATTGTGACTTGGTGGCATCGTTCCAGACATTTGAAGTTCAAGTCTTTTAGGTTTTTTCTTTTTTAATATACGCATCGTTTGAAGAAAACTGCTTCATATGTATAGCGTAGGCTACTGAACTGATTTTAGGCAGGTTTCATAAATGTGCAGTAACATCTGTTAATTTCTTCGTGACTGAAAATATTTTAGAAACATTACACGTTATTCTTCTGATACATGGTATGCCTTTATTTTAATGTAAATCATGATAATACTTTGTGAATTAACACGAAAGATGCTGCCACTTTTCCCAATAATGTTGTTCGTTCGCTTTTAGTTCGAAATTTGTCATAAGTTCCAGGCTGTTTGTAGCGTCGTACAATAGCAGTAAACTAACGTGGAGTTGAGACGAGTATAAATACTTCTTTGCGGACGTTCGGCAGCAGAATTACTTTCTTTAGGAGGCTAGATCGTTGTAATTTTTATTTCCTCCGCCAATTATTTGTTGCTAATTGGCACTCGTGCGTGATTCCCCAATACTTCTCAGAAAGGTTACCATTCTCATTTAGAAAAAAAATTGACACGTGTGTGATGGTGATTTCTTTCCAGTCTGAAAAGCCAGGCAGTAATTTATTGGAGGAAATCATGTAGAAGGGTTGTTCTCACCCTTTACCTGAAACTTGGAGAGGGGAGGGTAGGAAAATGAGATGACGTCAGTCTGATCTGAGACGGCTGTAGGAATTATTTGTTTTATTGAATTTTCTGTCGGCCCGTTTCCTTTAAAATGAATTAGCATATGTTTGCGTCTGTCTGGAAAATGAATTGATATGTTTGGGAGGAAATAGACCTTATATCGCAATCCTATTTGATGACTGGGAGAATTTTAAATTTTTTCAGTTTGTTAATTAATTCTGAATCGGTACAAGTTAGAGAGTCTAATCTCATAAAGAAAAGAACGGGCAGCAGAGATGAAAATGTCGACAATACATTACTTGAATTGGGAGTTGATAATATTAACTAGACCACGAAGGAGGTTGTAGCTCCAAGCATCACTGCCGTTGCACTAGAAGACTGCCATTACCCAGGTTTATTTTTAGACATGACAAACTGGAAAGTATATTTCGTCATCTTCTTTTTCTCAGTCTTAATAATTTCAAATCTTGGCAAGAGTCGTCCTTTCAACTCCATCTAGATTGGCTTTTAAGTAGGTCCTACTTAGAAGGGACACCGCCTACGAATTTGCATATTTAACTGTGAAATGGAGAACGAACAAAATAGTGTAGGTTGCTGATATTTGATGTAGGCCTAATTATAGTCCGTGTTACAAAGGTTGAAGTCGCAACGCGGAGTTTTGATATTTTTCCCCAAGGGTAATAGCATAAATTGTCTATTGTAGGATGAATATTGGTCGGCGAAAAATGAGTACGATGCTTTGGCCCCTGACTTGAAATGCATACAGAATCCAAAGTTAGGATTATTTGCTTTCACAAAGCTCCCCACCATGTCATAAATCATTTCAACCGAAGTATTGTGTTCAAATTATTTAAGATTGTGGAAGTTATGTTTAAAGTTAATTTAACTCCTGAATTCATTGCGTATATTTGCCTATTCATATAATTGCTTTAGAATGCTTGCTGCTATTTTGGTTGTAGGTGGGATTTTTGTCTAAATTGGGAGATTTTATGTGTTAATTTTATATTGTGTCTACACATCTGGTTGAGTATTGGGTCCAGTCGTGGACTCTCGGACACTTAATGAACCTTTCCCATAAAATGCCGGGAATTTCTTGACCAGTTAAGGAAATATCTCCTCCAATAAATTAGCAAACGAAATCCTAGATTTATAATAAAATTAATGATGATGCGACGTGATTTAGGCTTTTGTGAGGGTGTGGGTGGCTTCTCGTAGGAGGCTGTGACCATAAAGAGCTGCGTGGGAAAAAAGATCAGATTTGAGTTTTCGTGAAATAAATAGTTGACACAGATGATTTAACTTAAAACGTCGGAAGAAAATGTTCCAATCATTTATCGGGACGTGGGCACATTTTTTGTAGCTTTTAAAATGGATGTGGGATAAAGTTATATTAATTTCGTATTCCAGCTCAAGGACTTCACATTGAGCTACCTATCAGTTCAGTAATTGATATCAGATAAAGCGTCGGATAAGAAACCACGTCTTGCTTTTGGATGTCAAGTTAGAAACGCTTCTGTAATTGCATTTGCTGTATATGGCTCAGGGACTCGCCAGTGAAATCAATACATGATTCACTTGGTACTTTGACGTTAACAAAGAATATTACAAAATAGTTAAGGTGAAATGTTAATGCGTCTGTCTTGAAGTTTAATTTACTGTTCATTTAGCCCCACAGTCTACATTGAGGCGTTTGAAGGAAAGCGGGTGTAATAATTTCTTCCCAGAATTTCTCTTTTCTTCTTATTTACTTTGAGGGGTAATATGAATATAGATGAAGTCACAAGGTTTCAGACGATGGTGGGGAATAATCTGTTAAATTGTATTTCGGACTTTGTCCATGGTCTATATCAGTGGTATTCAACATTTTTTGTTCGCGTACCCTCTGATATAATTTCTCTTCAACTTTATACCCCCAAAGTTGTTGGTGTATAATTCAAGTTATACATAGTATATAATCTACATCTAAAATAAATTGAATAAATTGCATTACTGATTATTCAGTGTTTATCATAAAATAATATATATATTTTTTTTAAATTTGTCTTCGCGTACCCTAGGTTGAATATCACTGGTCTATATTAACTGTAGTTCAACCAGGGTGTCCAAGAGCTAGGGTTTCTGCCCTTCCCCCCTTTTACCTGACGAACGGAAGACGATCCAGCTTCCGAAACATAATTTTAAGGAAACATTACGATGGACAAAGTTGAAAATACCACTTTTACGCTATGAATATATGTACGAGGCGCGTACCAAAAGTAAGTTTCCCTGGGGCCGTTTACAGAAACAAAACACAATTTCATGGAAATATTTATTGCAACAGATACAGCAAGTGTCAAGCTATTTTTCAACATATTCGCCAAAGGAATTGAGACATTTGTCATACCGTGGGACCAACTTTGGAATACCTGTGTCGTAGAAGTCTGCCGCCTGGGATTGGAACCACTGTGTGACAACCATCTCCGCCTCTCTGTCATTCTCAAAACGCTGACGCTGACCGGACAGGAATTTCTTGAGGTGTAGGAAAAGATGGAAATCACTGGGAGCGAGGTCCGGGCTGTAGGGTGGATGATTAAACACCTCCCAGCTGAACTCCTGCAGGAGACTTGCTGTCCGTCGAGCCGTGTGCGGCCTAGCGTTATCACTGACCGCACTTCACAGTCGGCGGGAGCTGGAATAAGAACCTCCATCTTCAACAGCTGCAACGATGCTACTGTGAGAACGCGGGAAGTGCCGTTAGTGCATGAGCCATGCTACGTCATTGCTCTATCACGTACGCACAGTCGCTTCGCGCAATATAAGGTTTGCTATCTGTGGGACGAGTGGGAAACTTACTTTTGGGACGCCCCTCGTATATTTCAGTTTTCGAGTGCTACATACGCCGTTTGCGCTGTGGATTAAGCCAAGGGCACCGTTTTTTAAAACAGAGGGGCCATTAAGACAAATCAGTTGGAAGTTACGTCTCATTCAGACATCTAGCCACAGAAAAATGCGAGACTCCGAGGCTGAATGGCCCTCATATTACTCCCAACTTCTGTCACTTGACGTGGCAGCTATATTGACGTTTTAAACACATTTCTGGTAGCAGCGATTAATAAATTACTGGCGGATAATTATTTCACGCGGCTATTGCGTTGGAGTTTATGGATAATGAGACTTCATAATGCCGTAGAGAAGATCGTTGCTACCGTACTGCAACGGATTGATTTCATTCCCACGTCGTTATAACCACACTCACGTAAACCTATACGGCGTACATGCCATGCTTCTTTCGTTCTGTAGTTATAACTAATAACTAAGATAAACTCTGAAGCAGGTTTTGGATGCCTCCGTTAAAAGTTTCTTGAGGCAAGATAGTCGAAACGTTAATGAAAGTGGCAGTGTTCTGGTGGTGTTTGTTTTACTTGTTTAAATATGAAGTAACGCGTCGGATCTTAATTTGAACAAATCGGAGTAATCAGATGTAAAGAGAGTTTTAAATTGTTTGTGCCACTGGAATATTGCAGACGCGCTGCGAGACAGTCGTACCGATGGTTCTATCGCCGCTGCACAAGGCTGGCGCCTGTTCGCTAAAATTTAGTGCTAATATAATTAAAATGCCTGCAAAAATTACCTTTTCAGGGAACGGAGTTAGTGTTTGGCGTACGTAAATTACAGTCTGACGGGCGTTCTTAGGTCATGACATCCTTTCTCTTATGGAGCGGTATATTAATCTTTGCACCATTATCTTGATATATTGGTCATGTCAGTTCTGCTGGTACTGCTGTAAAATGTGTTGTCATTGAATTACAACCGATTCACGTGGCTCATAGTTAATGCGAGAAGACGAAATCCTACGGATGTTTTGTACTCGACCTGTCTGCCAATTTTGCGTGTCGTCCAACCACCCACCTACCTACAAATATAGCGAGACAATAGTCGGTTTGTTCTTGTAAAAAGATTTAATAATGTCAAAGGGCCCGAGGTCGTTATTCTCTGGCTGGTACAGCATGTTACTCGACCGATATTAACGTGAAGCTTTGACTTAACGAAAATAGTACGTGGAATTTAATACCACGACTAAGAAGGTTGGTTTATTAAATTCTTGTTCTCGATACGGAGTTTGCACGATGTAGGGCCAGTCCGACTATTGTCTGTTTTCGTCTTTGTTGTTGTTATTATTTTTTCCTTTTGGCCATGAGAACTTCTCGGCATTTCCAACTTGGTCTCTACATTTTCAGTTAATTTGTAGTTAGTTTAGGTCTATTGCCGTGTGAGTCGAGGCCATTCAGTGTAGTGTCTGGCTACGACCTAATGGACTTAGGGGGCTCTTGCCCTGGAGTAAAGCTGTTAAGAACGTGAATCTGACTACTCTCCATCTTGTGCCAAAATTCTGCGTCTTCACTGTGTGGTTCTCAGTTAAGCATAGGAAAGACGTAACCTCCAGAAATATTTGCTACTTTTGTAACTATTGGTACTGTTATACCCCGAATTCTGGTAAGAGTATTACTAAGAAGTTATTGTGTAATGTGTGTCTGAAGTTCATGAACTTTCCAGTAACTTGTTTTACTTTCTGCTTTGGGATCTGTCCAGGAGACGTAACGGCTTTTATACCAATGCAGGCACATATAAAAGCGTTTGTTTTATGTTATTTGTGTAGAGTTCATAAAATTAACAGATTTTATAGAGGTCCTGTCTGTCTTACTGACCGTCCGTCTGTGTCGGACCGCCCCCGTTTCTTCACCGAACCTGCTCGTTGAATTTCGGTCAAATTTTATTTTGGGGTCTGCATTAAAAGTTGCCACATTAATTTGATAATTTCGTATAGTTGAGGTGTTGCAGAAAACATGGCTTTCTTTTAAGTTCACAACTTGTGTTTAGAAGATACTTTGAAAATTGTACTTTATTACTGTGTTCACCGTGATGTCTGTAGTTGGTTTAGCAGTCTAGAAAAGATGTTTATCTGCACTCGTGTTTACTTATCCCGTCCGCCATTTTAGTGTTTTACGCTTTATGGCCGCCCACTACTGCTGTGGATTGGGTTAGTTCAGGGTAAAACCCACTGGTGTCCTTTGGTGATCATGGTGATGAACCTCCAGGTTTCTTAACAGAGGAACTTCATTATCAGCGGCCATCTACAATCATAACAGTAAGCGAGTTTCATTTTTCGTATTAAATACACGATCGCTTTTATTCCCTGACGCATTTGTAGGTCAGAATGAACATTTGAGGCTTTGGGAGCAACAGAATTTAAATAACTTCAGTACACAAAATCTCAAGGCTGAATATATGTGTGTGTAATTATTTTATGTCTAATGAGGTCAGCAATCGGTGGTACATTTGTGGCACTGCTAGTGTAAAGTCTCCTTGTGCCCGAAGAGAGCGAGGGTAGGTGGTCGTGGTGTTATAAGTGATCAGTCTCCTTGTAACGTGTTGATCACAAAAGCAGAATGAATTAAAATGTAATTTAATTCTGTTTTAATGACTTGCTGCCCATAGATGGCGAACTTATTAGTAATTGAAAGGTTCAGGCTATTACAGTATTCCAAGATGAAGGAAGTGGCCTCGAATTTATGAGGTAGAACAATTTTGGCGTCCTCAAATCTGTTATTAGTAATCTCGTCATTATTGGTCAATTATATTGTGAGAATGATTACCCGTCCTTTCACTAACATTCGACACAGTGAAATTAAGTGCATTATAATTGTCTCATATTTGATTAAATTCTGTTTTTACAACTACAGAATTGGTGATGAAGGGGCTTCTCTCTGTTGCAGTAATCCTTGAAGCAAACAGTAAGGCCCTGACGTGATGGGCGACGTTTACTGATTTCTAGCTTTTCTTTAAAGGAATAGCATTGTTTTTCTAGACCTTCCTAGATCAGCAGCTGGCTTAGAATCTTGAAATAATATTCCGCGAGGATTAGATAATAGAGCTTCAGTGGTGGAGTCATCCTTAAGTTTTCTTCCGATGTGTCCACGTCTTGTGCGTTGAAAGAATTTCTTTTGCCACAAAAGACTGACTTCAGATGTTAAGAATGTTTGTTACCGATTCTGAATATGACGAAAACCTTTTGAGTGGCATTTGGACGTAGGCAACAAACATATCTTGATAACTTGCGTTGCGGGCAAGCTGGTCTTGCAGGTGCCATTAACACAAATACGTGCGACTAAATTCTGTTGACCACGGTGAAGTTTCCAAGCTGTAATAATTAATGAACTGTTCATCCAGTGAAAGTTTGGTGCTTATCTTAGAGTCAGTGATATTGCAGCTTAAATCATAGTCCAAGTAGATTTACAGATACCTCACTGTTACTTGAATTTTCACAGCATAAAAATGCGTTTTATAGCAACCAATTAACGTCAACATCCAGCTCTGTATATATGTAGTATGTCGTGGATATTTACCTTAATTGGCAGAGTTTTATCTTCGTTTCAGTAAACACCATTGTTAAAACTCCTAATGAGCGTCACTTAAACAGCATGGATTATATGTGAGAAGTTTTAAACTGGTTTTTGTGTATGTGTAACTTACTGTAAGTAGCCTCGTTTTATTATAAACGTAATTGTCCAAAAATAAAGTAATTGGCGTGACTGATATGTTATCAGTAAGCCTGTAGTAACGTCAGCTGTCTCACCCGATATAAGATGTTAGGTCTGATCGACTTCATGCAGACATGTTTCGGGAACCTTTTCTTAATGCATTCCCGTATACTTTAGTAGTATCGACGCCGCGTTAATGTACTGTCCATTCCCTGCCACTTTCTTTAAGAATATTTATTGATAAACGTTGAATTTCATTCACTGACGTTCGCAAATACGCGTTTATATTTTAAATCGAACATATTTATCGATTTTGTCGTTGTTGATATTCAACTGGGAATATGCAAGTCACACAACTACGTTAATTATAATGTATTGATTAAGCTGTAACTTCTACTAGTAAACAGTTCGACTGGTTCTATTTCCCCGGTAGAAATCGAAGTTTCCCATTTGAGATTTCAGGTTTTCTGGTCTGTGTTGTTCTCTGCTCTTGTATGTACGAGTTAGTAATTAACCAACAACTTTTCTCGTCGTCAGTCCTAAAAGACTGGAAGCGTTTGCATGATGGTGATCTGGGTTTTGTCGCCGTATTTTACTAGTCGGTACATGCCACCATTACCCCCCACACGGTGGCAAAAGCCAGAAGAACATCATCATTATCGTGACCGCCGTGATGACCTTAGACGTTGTGTTTTCTTCGGCGTAGGAACTAAATTTTTATATATTATTTAGACGAGCTTTGTGCTTCAAAGGGTTAATTCACCGGTGCGAGGGTAAAAGTATGTAGAATTAAATACAAAAATGAGCGTACAACTGAAATATTTCTGCATTTTGGCTTATGCTTCTTGTTATTTAACAAAACGATGATTTCATCCTTAATTTCGTTCGTAAATTGTTGTATCACATTTGTATAAATTAAAAATAATAATGTACTTGTTTTGTTTTAAAAAAAATCGCGTCCTGAACTTTTATAAATTAGACGTGTTAGTCCGATTGCTGTTCTGAGGCGGTGTCGTATGCCAACATGTTTTTTTAGCAAGGAGCTGCTTTATGTGGGATAAACGTTGGTACATGGTACAGATTTGTACTACATAGGTTTTGTTTAACTTCAGCCTCATTATACATCCGTTTATAAATAAGCCAAAATATTTTCCGTGCACATCTCGTGACATGTCTAAACAGAAGCACTAAATGGATTGTAAAATAAAAGTGAGTTCTTGAAAAAAAGACGTAGTCATAAGTTATAACTGATCTGGAGTTGCTTATGCATGGTGAGAAACGTGAAGAAACCAACCGGTTGGACCGTGTGGGGGTACCGCTGGTTTAAACAGAAACCTCCTCCTTGCAGTCGGCTCTAATCCGTTGTAGAGATAGGTTGTGTGTGTGAGACACAACACACAGACTCACCGCTGATGTATTCTCGTTAAAATGTGTTGGCCCGCTTTCTCAATATTGCATGGCCGAATTTAGTAAAATCGTGAATCTGTTCGGTCATTGAAATTGGCGAAGAGGACGGCAGAAAAGACGTTTCTAATAGCACTGATAACTGCAACGTGAAATATATGTTCATAGATTAAGCTTTTCCGTCTTTGGATACTGTTAGACACGTTGGCAGTCAGCTGGTGGTTTCTACTAGAACATTTATCGGTAGTTTCTAAAGAAAATAAAAAGTCTTGAGGTTTCCGTAGTTGTGTATGTGTTCAGTGATGTTTTTAAGTGATATCCTGTGTTTCATGATTTAGAAATGATGTATTGTTTCTAAAATGTTTCGTGCTTTTGGGTGATAAAAGTAGGGTAATGCCAAATTTGTATATGTCTTGCGTAAATATGACAACCGTGCTGACGACTTGGGACTTTGCAAATATAACATGGCTGTGTTATTAGTGTCAGGTATGTGTTAATTTGTCGTATATGCTGTCGGTGTTGGCGAATCGTTTAATGAAGTCGATGGAGGGGAAGTGACAGTGGCTGCTTGCGAGGTGTTGTAGAAGAAGCTCTCGACGCGGCTGCAGCCAGCAGCCACAGCCGGTTCGCTTCGTGCTTGGTACCTTGCCGTATGTGGCACACTGACATCAGACACAGTCTTAGGCTTGCGTTGCGAATCGTTTGGTAAACGTAACGTTAAACTGTATTCGTGTCGTTTGAAGATATTGTATTGCAGATTTGTGAAGGGCACTGAGTATTGAAGTCATTAGAGCTGGCTCGCTGAGTAACAAACTATCAAGTGATTCAGTAAATGTATTAGGCGTGTGGTAGCTGTTTCTGTGATGCGTCCTCAAGGATTTGTACATGGCATTTGAATGTTGAAGAAATGATTTGGTCCTAGCGCATTTATGCAGTGACTGCTTTGTTGGGTACTGCGTGCAACTAATGAATGAATTGTGTAAGTGCGCGTTAAATTCATTTTGCTTCTCTTTAATCTACTTATACCGTGCGTAAGGATCTACAAATTGTTTCGTGTGCTGTTTGAGAAGGTGTTTGCATATTTTCGGGCGGTTGAGGCAGTAATGGCTCCAAGCACGGATGTGTCGAACAATAATGATGTTTGGGCCCATCCAGGAATCCACTGGAGTTGTAATCGCATTGATGATAATGCCTTACTTGGGATCCAGAGTGCTTTAAGCGCCATTGAAGTTAGGAACAGTAATTCGTCTTTCACCGCTAGCAACACCAAGATAGCACCAACTTCATCAACCCAAAGACAAGTTGGTCATTCAGAAGCCTCCGGTCTGTCGTCATCGCCTTCGCACACAAGACTTCGGAAGTTTTTCCGAAATTTGAAACATGCTTTATGTGAGTTTGTGGAATTAAATTTATAAGATGCAGTAGAATTGGCTGTATCATCCCATAATTTAGAATAAGGGTCTCTTGATACATTTTTAAGCCTGTTGCCAAGAAAATATTTGGATGTTGGTTTGCGTTGTTCGTGTGGAATGTGTAGACATACGAAATATCAAGTCGTATATTGAGATTCATTTTGGGTAGTGTTAGGAATCAAAGGCACGCTCTTCCGTGCATCAATGAAATACAGTAACGCAAGTATCAAAGAAGTGGCCAAAAGATTCATATAGGATGCCTGAATACCTAATCCCGTAGCTGCTGTCTGCTTAGATCGACAGAATATGCCGGCAAAGCTCGACAAAGAACCATAGATACAGTTCTAATCCTTGCAATCGGGGCAGATAAAAATACGTGATAATTTTGGAATTTTAAGTTTCTACGTCTCGTCACTTCATTTCATTAATTCTTGCTCACGCGTGCAAAGTGGCCGTTTATATGTTTATTAGAAATTAATTATTATTAATAATAGTAATTAATAGTAAACTAAATTGTAGTCCTGTACCTGGAGAAATTACCGAGCTCGACTCGTGTTTGCGATAAATGCGAAAGAAACTATTCATTCGCTGTGATATGCTCCGAAGAACTAGAAATGATCCGTTATTTTGAAGTGTGGTACACAGCTTCTGTATTCCCGTTAACATTAGGCATATGCGTTATTTTAAATCAGAATACTAGGAATGTCGATGTATATAACAGCTGAGTTCGAAAATTGGATTACTGGGGATAGGTTTGGATTGTACTGTTACACAATTATTTCTGAAACTCCGCTCCAGTTACTGAAGTAACAATTCAAAATTTGCTTGTGCCAATCCGTTGCAGTTTGCTGTGATTGGTAAAGACTATTGTAATGCCACATCTCATATTACCGAGATAGCCTCGTGTTGAAGATTATTGCACGCGTGGCCATGATTTTATTTTTCCTTTGTGGCATAAGACTGTATGTGCCTCAAAAATTTCTGTTTGTTAGCTTCCATGATAACAGATTGCATGAAAACATTGGAAAATTATATACGTAAAATTAGCTGTTAGGTCACAAGTCTCCTAAATGCGTATTTCAAATGATATCAACGTTAATTCATTTGCTGTTGCTGTTGGAAAGGCCTTATTTTCGATAATTAAATTATCGGCTGTCTTTAACTTCTGCCTGCTAATGTCGTAAATCATGACTGACGCACGTGTGAAGTAGAAAGAAGATACGCTTATGTTTATTGTACATAATCGTTGTATTTACGCCGTTCACGGCAAGAATTGCCAACACGCATAGGAGAGACTATATGGACCTATCTTCACAAGAATTCTTACATATACAATTATGTATTCAGAACATATTAATGGCAACTTATGAACTTAAGGAAAATAAATTGTGACTTTTTTCCGTCGGATTTGTTGCTGAACGAGTTGATCGCCGCGTTTTCAGTGATATAGGTATGGATGTTAAGGTTTGTCGTATCAGTTTTTAGGAAATAAATGTAGTTGCATCCGACAACAAATGTAAAATCCGTTTTGTGTGCATATCGTTAAACAGGCGCATGCCAGTCCTTTTTAATTCTTGAAGAACGTGCTCTCAGGAAAGCCCAAAATAATATGAGAGGACAGGAAGTGAATGGTCTAATGAGGTACTTCGTATGCTACTGCTAATTTGTTGTCGCAGAATATGAGCGCCATGAAGAATAAGTAACTTAAATTTTATGGGCCATTAAATTGACATGGGTCTACAAGTAAATGTAGATAAAACTATTACATGCATTGACATGACTTACTTACTAACTAACTAACTACCTGGTAGCAGAAGCCGCAGGTCTAACACCAAAGCCCACCACCGAACACGATCCTAAGACAAATCCATTCATTTACCATCCTCCCATTCCATCTCCCAAAGATACATGTGATATAATCCTCCCATCTCCTTCTTGGTCTGCCCAGTGATCGTTTTCCAGAAGGATTCCCTACCTAAATCGCGACTATAAGCCTATGTATCTCTGAGTGCAGTGTCCTACCACCTGCATGGATTAGTTCCTCTGGAATTGAGTCGATACCTGGAGATTTTAACGTTTTAATTGCCCAATGGCATCAACGTCATTAAGGCTGGGTTCCAGGTTGAAGAGCTCTGCTGTATGCACACCTGGCTCTTTAAATTGATCAGCAACGTAACGTTTAGTAACTTAACGAAAGTAATCTTACCGTTTGTCTACGATGCCATGTGAGTCCTGCACGAACATGACACAATCGAAATTAGCAATGCTGTCAAAATATAAGTGATAAATAATTTTGATAATGTTTAAAGTTGGAACCATAGGGAATTACGGTAACAAATAGATGTGAGGTTAATGATGAAATGAGAAGAATAACACCTGGAAGTACTTGTTATCATCCATTACAAAACAGAAGGCGTGACTTTCGCATTCGGTAGGCGTTCTTCACGATATGGTTTGGGCAAAGAACGTTTGTGTGTCGCGTTTTTCGCACAACATTCATTTTATTCCAGTGCAATACTGATCTTGTAACATTCAAATTCAATAACGATTAATGAACACGGGTTTAATAGGAATTTAAATTAGTGGATATGAAGGCGTGGACAAATTATATAAAATGTGAAAAAAGGAAAATGTTTAAGGCTTGGTTCTGTATATTTTTAAATTCTGAAACCGATCGTTATTGGGTGTCTTTTCGGTATCAGATGCTGAGTGATTCTTTGCTGTCAGCAATCGTTTAACCGAGGATATCTTCAGGGCTGATAAAGAACGATGATTTTAAAATAACGAGATTAGATAACATCCCTACAGTTCACACGTTACATCTGTGTTGTTTTTTATGACTGGTGATACTGCATAATCCTGTAGGTGGTTCCCAGTATTTTGGAGGAGCGTGTTCCTTCCATATTCGGGGTAGAAATCTATTTCTGAGACTGATGCAGCAGGTTCCACAACACGATGTTAGTAGAGATTACAATATGAACTGCCACTGCTGTGAAACTAAAATTTCGCTAGTGTGGAACTTAGTTACCTGGGAAAAATAGTAACAGACTGAAATTAGATTATTGATGAAATTGAGGGAATAATGAATTCTGAATAGGCCTATTCTTATATTTATTATTCAGCTCAGAAACTTGATATCCTCCCTGCTTTTGAAAACGCTGATGAACAGGACATACAAAGCAATGGTTTTTCGAGTCGTTTAGTGCTGCTTCGAAACAAGTTCTCGGGGAAATATTTGGATATTGCCTAACTGGGAACTTAGTATTGTTGGTTTATTCGGATGTAGGAGGCTGTGATGGGTTGCACGTGTACATAGGTTGGGAAAGAATTTAGACAAATCTTCTCTGGTCCTTGTTATGTTTATCAGAAATCCCGCATGGACTTTGATAACTTTTTGGTTTTGGAACGCCTTTGCTGCCGTCATCTTGGAATGGGATGGTGGCGAAGCGTTTGATTGGGCAGTAACTTCGCCAAGGATCTTCCAGAAGTTTTCCCGAGCTAAAAATATGGCAAGATATTTCCAAGAGCCTATTTTTATATTTGACCTTCCACAACTTTTTCGGAATGAAGAGTACAAGTAACACCACTTAAAATATGGATGAAACATAATACATGGATGGATTACTCATTTACAAACCAAAATACATTTATTATTTTAAGCACATCGAAGTTTAAGAAATATTTGTTGCAAGAATCCTACAGTAACGGATCTAACGGGCATACCTCGGAGATATTGCGGGCTCGGTTCCAGACCACCGCAATAAATGAGTCACACGAATTTTTTGGTTTTACAGTGCATATAAAAGTTATGTTTGCACTATACTGTAGTCTATTAAGTGTGCAATAGCATTATGTCTAAAAAATTGCGAGAATTACCAAAATGTGACACAGAGACACGAAGTGAGCACATGCTGTTGGAAAAATGGCGCTGATAGACTTGCTCGTCGCAGGGTTGCCACAAACCTTCAATTTGTAAAAACCCCCGCAATATCTGCGAAGCGCAATAAAACGAGGTATGCCTGTATTACTGCAAATTGTGAAGCTCCTCATCATAGTTTTCTCAATCGTATTTCATGTTCTAGTGCCTTGCCGAAGTAATACTGCATGCGTTTACCGTCGTATTAACGAGCAAGAGAGGATAACCAGCCCTGATTAGCAGAGCTCCTGTTTGACGGGAGATAGCGGGTTAGGCATACAATCGCCTTTGATATGTTCACGCATGACTTTATTGAATTGTTTGATGTATGAAAATTAATTAATGTTCAATAAGCTAATGGATTCCGTTGTATGGATTACGTAGCACAAATGTTGGATTATTGGAATTAACTGTATGTGTGAAGAGTTTCTGCATATTTAGTGCAGTGTTTTGGAAACTGTGTTTTGTGGAACCCAGAGGATTCACGATGAATCGAGAGTTTCGACGACTTTGGTTTATCGCAATTTCCTCTCCAAAATAGTGAAATAATATTTTGTAACTGAAACTCAAATGGGAATAGTTCAGTTTGGATCGTATAATTGGAATGTTCAGTACATTCCAAGCAAAAGAAGTGTAATTTAAACTGTTAGCATTTTGAATTAAACCTTTTTTCTCCTTCATATAATATCTCATCTTGTTCCGACAGCTGATGAGCGGTGTTCAGTTAAGTAAGATTTGAGGTTTTTATGGCCGTGAATATGGAGATGTCTGTCTTCTGGGTTGTAGCGTCGTGTAGCGATGATTCGTCCTAATGATGGAGGCAGAAGGGACCTCTGAAACTCTGACAAACTTGTACCAGAATACACAGCGCTACAACCCAGAAGACAGCAATCTTCAGTGTTCGGTTTGTTTTTCCACCATCGCTCCTAACATCAAAAGAATTTCCGAAGAACAGATATATAAGAACTATTGTTATTTTGAAAGGCATAAAATTTTAAAATAACTTTTGTTTCTTCGTACTTCGTGTAAATTTTCTTATCTTGAAGCATTTATATAAGAAATCAAACTAGACTTTCATGATTTAGTTAATATATGTAGGTAAAAATTGTAAAAATTCTGACATAACCCTGTTTCAGACTTTTAATCACTACAAGAAAATTTTAAAACTTTTCTGGTCGATTTATTTTTATAAGTAATTCTCTTCATCGTTTATACCCCATAAAGTGGGGCATAAGACAAGGTTCCATTGGTACTTCATAAACTCGGAACGTTTTCTTGGTCAGATTAATTTGGAAACTTTTGTTTGCTGTGCAAGGATTTGTAGATAGCAAGATAACGGTTTTAAACAATTACAATAATTTGTGACGTTGGTAGTGACTGAATAGAAACATAATATCATTTTCGATCCTTCGTATTTGGAAGCTTCATTGCAGGTATTTTTTATACTCCATAAAGTTTTATAGACATGAAACGATTGAGTAGAGTCCATGTTCTTCAGTCTGAGAGTCATAAACACTCATATACTTTCAAGATAGATTAATATATAGTCTGTGTCTATGTATGTAATGCACGGAAAGAGGTTCTAAGAAAACATTTCTTATTGGCGTAGCTACAGAAATGTGGAAAGTTGTGTGTTGTGCCAGTCTCTCTGACATTTCCACCTGCGACGCTCTGGGATTCCCTCTGATTGCTCAGAGAATTTCAGGTGTGCAAAGAGTTTAATCGTCAGTGTTGTGTTTGCCGGTGCTTGAGGTTTTATTTTCTTTCTAAGATATTTGCGCAGTGATTAACAACTGAAAATGCATTTTAAGTAGAAAGGCCTTGGATTTGTATTGCACGAGTTCAGTTATGTTTAGTCGACATTTTGAAATTATTTACACGCGTATAAAAATGAACATGCCGGCAAGCGACATCTGTGTTATTGTCACGTGACGTGTTCAGTGATGCCTCTCTCCAAGATGCATTTAAGAACGCGCTTTTGTGTATCAGTGCTAACGTCGTTTTACATAGATACCCTGTTACAGTGGCTTTTTGACGTAAATACGTCTATAAGGAAGGGTCATTCGGCAAAAAAGTGTAACGAAAAAGGGAAACGAAAAAGTGTAACAAGTGTACCTAGGGAACGTCGTGTTTACTCGGCATTGTTGTTACCTAGGAAACATTACATTACATTACCTTACCTTACATTACATTTCATTACATTACATTATATTCATCTACCACAGACCCATCTTAAGCGTAACTAATTCAAGTTGATTAACCAATGTCTTAATCAAACTTTACGCAATTGTAAAGCATGTATAAAGGAAATATTTATAATAAAGCCAATATATAAACTTCCTTTCCGTATAGACGTATTTACGTCAAATTCTCCGGAACCGTGGTTCCACTGACAACTTTTGCCTAAGCAGAATGTTCTCTGATACATACGTGTTTTACTACGTAACGTACTGTTCTGGCTGCTTTACTGTTTTAGTGTTAAACTTGGTCTTATCACATTATGGGAATAACCTCTTATACAGGGGGTGGTTGAGAACAAGTTAAGAAGAATATTTGTATCTAAGAGCGATAAGTGACAGGAGACTGGAGACATTGTATAATGAGGAGCTTCATAATTTGTATTCTTCACCAAATATTATCATAATCAGTCAACGGGGTTGAGATGGGCGGTGCTTGTATCTAGCGACGAAAGAGTGGTGGACGTAGTTCGTCTTCTTCCGCGATCTGTCAATCACCCGGCAGGAAATTTATCCACGAGCATGTGGTATAAAATAAGCGTTGTCATCGTAGTTTGTTTCTGGAGTGACGGATGT
Organism: Zootermopsis nevadensis; assembly: GCF_977971745.1. Classification (NCBI taxonomy): domain Eukaryota; kingdom Metazoa; phylum Arthropoda; class Insecta; order Blattodea; family Termopsidae; genus Zootermopsis; species Zootermopsis nevadensis. Next base: position 6,844,907 of record NW_028259143.1, read on the forward strand.
CAAATGTTGTTCGCCTACGTACTTAAATAGTGTCCATTAAATTATCAAGAGCGCGGATCTGTCACTGTTTGAAATAATCTTTGTTAGCCGGACCCCGATTCATATCATGTCCTCTATTTCTAATTTATTTATGGTTTACCTGACGATGCTGTCAGTAACTCAGAATATATGTCGTTGAATGATAAAGTGACTCATGAATAATGTATTGGAAATTGTATGGAAGTGGTGGTGGCCTTATTTGAGGCTCTACGTATCTCGGTATTTGTATCGGGAACTGATTAAAACCACTAAAACCCTCAGGATAGGTGGGGTCGAGATTTAAATGAAGGACCTCCCTACGGCGACGTTCGGCGTGACGAACATAGATCACCGTGATTTTAAAAATCCTTATCAGCGATTTTAGAAACATGATAGATACGTTTGTGTGGCTTATATTCTTTTACCTTTGCTTGTATCATTACGCTTGCAGATAAATTTTAACCATGAATTAGTGAGTATTATGTAGAGCGACTGCGTGTTAACGCTAATTTCTTATTTTTACTCGTAGAGAGGGATGTAGATGTACGCAGATCTCTGCCAACTTGAGTGCAATTCCGGAGTAGTTTATTTTTAGGGATCCGAAGGCGAAGTCATTGAGAAACGTACGAGTGTGTTGCGTCGGTCAGTACATCGTCCTTAGAGGGCAGCATGAATTGGATAAGCTCTTGAAGAATTGATTGTGGCAGAAAGATGATGATGCGAATTGCATTTCGAATTACTGTGCATGGATTATAAACATTTTTCTTGTAGTTAAATTGAATTAAATTATGGTTTCTTAACGGCGTGTATACTTTTTTCAACAAAATGATATTCCGGCTTAGTTCCGTTAAGAACGAACTCCAAATGTGGAAATCTGTCGTAGGCCTGCGTATGCTCCTGTGCTAAGGTGCTTTTAGGCACAAAGGGCCACCGCATGTCCACTGGAATTTCATTATACATCAGAGACAGAAGACTGGAGAATTAGCGGTATCCGAACACTCCACGGAATCGACTTTGACAGAACTGAAGTCCTTGCCAACATCTGGACTAAACGCTATCGAAATAATAAAACGCCCTCGGAACTTGAACCGTGAAGTTGGGGTTCAGACTAAGCAAAGTTTGTCTGGCTTTACCTCTTTTCCTGCAGGCATTCTGCGAAGTCTTCGCCCGCTGAACGTCAGCCATGAGACGGATGTAGTCCATGCAAGTCTAATTTTAATTTTCGTCTTTCGCGTCTTCATTTCTTAATACCTTTGCCCCATTTCCTTTTATTCCGGCCCGATTCTTTTACAGTTTACCCTGACTGGCTTATCATTAATACGTGTTTCTCTTAATTCATAAATGCCAGTAAAGCTTGAATGAATTATGTAACGATACTAAAAGAACACCTGATGTTATTTTAGCGTCTGAGGAACGGTACAAAGATGTCGGATGCCAAATATTGAATGTTGTCTCGAACTACATACGGTGTGACAAGCATAACACGTATAACGTTTTCTTTGCGAAAAAAGAATGGCTTAACAAAGGCCGAAGTATTGTGCATAACCTTTGTTATCATTTAAAACAGTCCTTGACTCGACCCGAACATTATCTGTGCTATCAGGTCCCGGCCCGTGCAGACCTCTAGAACTGTGCATTGAATTCTGGCCGCGAAAACCGAAGGGCATTTGTGGGTTTTTGTATTGAAAGCGATAATAGCGATTACTGTTTATATCTTGCCGCTGTATTTGGTGCATTAAATTGCACTACGTCGTTTTAAATGCGCCTTTTAACACAGTCCATTAAATATGTTCTTAGAATCCAAATGATGCACTCACTACTTTGCACTCTATTAGTCGAGAAGATGAGTAATCCGGATTATTGGAACTGACGAAGAAGTGTCAGTCGTGGTATTCTGGGTTACACCGCCGTATCACCTTGTAAATGGTTACCAACGTTCGAGAGGAATGTATCTCGTCCTCCAAGGTTCCGCAGAAACGTTGGTATCCACTTACATGTCTGCACATCGTGACAACCCAGAAGATCACATTCGACATCTTTACCACCACCAGAATGGCAAATCTCAGACAAAGAAGTCGTTAGAAGTTAACTAATGTTATTTGTTGCCATTGTAAAGACCCTGAAGAATTTGCCCTCTCTTGTTGTCAGGATGACCCGGAATAGCTCAGGCAGTATAGTGCTGGACGACTGGGGCAGAGGATTTTTCCTCCACCCAGCCTCCTGTCCAATGGGTACCGGGGGTCCTTTCCTGGAGGGAATGCTGACCACTCACCTCCATCTAGTGCGGAGGTCAAGAAAGAGTAGGACCTATACCTCCACTCCCCCGTTTAGTGGGACAGCTAAACTTGCTTTACTTGTCACGCATTATACAATAGGGGATGTAAAGGAGAATTGGGGCGTGAGGGAGAGAAGAACCGTGGTCCACATGCTGTTGATATGCGCAGTCTCGCATTCAAGTCATGGCTACCTGAATTGAGGGAGAGCCAGGTTGTGGATAAGCAGGGTGGATAATTGTTGGGGTGTGGCATTGATTTACTACATACTGGGGAGTGGAGTGAACTGGGGTGTGAGTTGCATAGGAAAGACAAATGGGGTTATCCTTTAGAAGAAGAAGAAGAAAAGAAAAAAAGATTGGCCTTCTAAAAATAGTGGTGGATGGTTCTAATTAGTTTTCATTCTCCTTGCTTACTTGATGTGCCTAGAAACTTCAGAGCTTCAGAGAAGACCTAAAATTAAATATTATTGAAACAGACTTGTAATTGTTCTTCTAATTCTTTTACGCACATGCTCAGCCCAAGAATTGTCACTGGAATAGATAGAAAATGATATAGTGTGGTGTGGTGGAAGATGAATATATATTTTAGAAGACAGTGCATTAATCCCTGAAAGATGGAAATAATACAACTGTTAGTGGTAAAATCTATATTGCTTTTGTGATGTGTACTATTATGCTTGAGGCTTGCATTCATTACTGTATGTTAAAACAGCATTTATATGTAATTTTGAAAAACCATATAATTAATTGGAGTAAATAACATCGTTATTGTACAACTCGTTAGGATTTGCCACATTTTTCTGTAGGGTGTTGGAGGAATATGAAAGTGCTGAAGGTAGGGTCCTTTATATAAATGACAAGAGCAGTCTACTATGTTCATGAATAAAATATCCGTCTTTTTTTTTTTTTTTTTTTTTCAAGCCTATTGTGACTTCAGTGTGATCTGTCTTGTTTTAGGTCTTCTTATATTTCTCCATCCCTTTGGTCTGTACTGTGTAACTTTTGTAGATATACACTGTGTGTATTTGAATAATTTTATTTTGTTTTAATCTGCAGGAGTCTGCAGTGGCCGCGCAGTCTGAGGCGTGGGCCTTGTGCCGCTTGGTAGCTGGGACCGTGGGTTCGAATCCCACTCAAGCCGTGGATGTTTGTACGCCTTTTACTGTGTTGTGCTGTCCTGTGTACAGGTAGAGGCCTTGCGACGGGCCAATCTCTCGTCCAAGGAGTCCTACAGAATGTCCATGGATCAAGCCAACGAAAAAGTTGGGACCCGCAGTGCTCAGGCACTTGAAGAACGGGTCGTTCCCAGTATCCCGGTTTTAATCTGCCAGTGAGGATGTTTTGCATGTGCACAGTCACTGTGTTGCTTGCTGCATTTCCTGGCAACACTTCCATCAGATATCCTCACTGTATCTGTTCAAGTTCTGTCTCTGGTAGTTTGTTCTTGTTACTCCTGTGTTGACCTCCAAATATCATTTGTTTTCTTCTTTTGTTGTATGTAATTTATTATTGTAAGTATCCTGGTTCAACCATTGTTTTATAGAACTTGCATCTGATTACTATTCTTTTCTTGTTTTAAGCGTGCACTTTATTGCCCCGTACATACTATTAAAATTATCAGTTTTATAGTAGTATCTACTTTGCCATAACAACACAGTAACTTCATAGAAACTTTAATGTGTTGGATTTTTCAGTTTTGTTATCCAGAACGAATTTTGATCTTTATGCCTGTGAGAGTAAAGTAAAGGGTGAGCGTTCAGTTATATATAGTAAGAATGTATATAATCTCCTCACAAAATAATCGTGGTTAGTCATTTATGTTGGAAAGGGACCCAGATTTGGGGAAGGGTTAAAATTTTCCGAAAATCTCGTTGAAAATTACCACTTGAAACACTGAGACAATATGGGATGGCACAGTTATATTAATATACTGGGAACGACCTGTTCTTCAAGTGCCTGAGCACTGCTAGTTCCAACTTTTCGTTGGCTTGATCTATAGACATTTGGTAGGACTCCTTGGACAAGGGATCGGCCCGTCGCAAGGCCTCTACCTGTACACAGGACAGCACAACACAGAAAAACGCGGACAAACATCCATGGCTTGAGTGGGATTCGAACCCACGGTCCCAGCGACCAAGCGGCACAAGGCCCACACCTCAGACCGCGCGGCCACTGCAGGACCCCACAATATTAATATATGTATTAGTATTGGCCTTTTGTATAATTTGTGCTGAACCTTCTGGTTCAATGGTAGTTAGTATATATAGAGTTTCTTGTTAAAATATGTTACCACAGAAATAATTATATATGTACTGTATCAATGGAAATACCATTTATTTATGAGGTATGGGAAAGTTATCCCAAACGTAGAGAATGTCTCAGATTTCTTTCAGGAATATAGTCAGACTAATAAGATTATAATCAGTGCTATGTAGTGGCCGCAGTGTAATTTGTTATCCTCAGAATAATTCATCCGTAGATATCTCAAATGGGGTGCCATGGATAGTGGGATATTTCATTTCTGCTTTACATTTGCCTTGTTATTAGTAGTCCTTCTTTCTGAGTTGACCACATTGTAATCTAGTGAGGAATCTTCTTCTTCTTTTATGGCTGTCCGGTCTGTATTCGGTCCATGGCCTCCTCAATTCTCCTTTCCGTTCGGTCCTTCTGTTAGGTCCGTATGTCTGAGGTTTTGATTGAGGTTTCGAAACATCTTCCTTTTTACGGTGCAAGGTTGTTAGCCTTGCGACCAACCCCCAACCTGGAGGACTGGGAATATGTAAAGCAATTTAAGGCTTTGTCAGAGTACTTAAAAGTTTCCAACCTGCCACTAACTAAGTGCATGTTCATAATATTTTTATTTTATTTATTTATTGAAGTTATCAGTGGACCAAATAAAACCTTTGGAAATAGTTTCTTGTTCTTATTGTACATGATCACCATACTTTATTCTTTTGTAATAATGCTTTGTGCAGTAATATTGTTATGCCGTAAAATAAAATTTGCTGTGTTTTTTCTCTCTTTGCATGTCTCTACTCAGGCAAGGATGGTAGCAAGGTGACAACGGTGGTGGCCACCCCTGGACAAGGTCCTGACCGACCCCAGGAAGTGTCCTATACTGACACTAAGGTGATAGGCAATGGAAGTTTTGGCGTGGTATACCAGGCAAAATTGTGTGACACTGGGGAAATGGTGGCCATCAAAAAGGTCCTTCAAGATAAGAGGTTTAAGGTAAGGGACATTGTAAGTCCAACTACTTCCTCTGTGTAAAATGAAATTTTGCTCTAAGAAGTGTGAATTCGCTTTACAGCAGAACCTTAGGAATCAGTCTTGGAAGCGCTGCTTGACAGTATAAGCATCTTTCTTAACATTATGTTGGTTAAAATAATACCAATAAGTGTGTTACAGGGGAAAGAAAGTATGTTTCTGGTGTATGATAGTGTGAATAGCGCCATGTCACTGTGTGTCTGTAGTAAGACATATACACATCATACCCCTGCTTTGAACATGGCCCCACGCAGTCACATATAACCTCATCTATCACTGCAGCTTCAACACAGCTCTCTTATTCCTCTATATAAAAGTTGTGGGTCATGCCTTCAGAAATTGACACACTTGCATGTTTGTTTTGTTAATGGTACAGAATTAACAAGTATGAAGTTGAGGTAGACTTCAGTGGTGTTTTGTCTGTACCAAATTTAATCAAAATCTGCCAGTTTGTTTGAGGTTAGTAGACGTTGGCTGTGTGTTGTGGCGTATATGTCATAGTAGCAAACCTAACCTAAACTGTTAACTCTGAAAGTTGAAGTCCAGCTAGCAGCCCCGTAGTATGGGTATTTAAAATCCCTGTACAGTCGTAATGATAATATAAACCTATCTTTCCTTAGGAAGGAATTCAGATACAGAAAGATCAGATCATGCACATGTGGCAGTTAGTCATAAAAATGAAGAGAAACTCCATTGATCCATTTTTATGACATTACAGGTAAAATCTCTGTAATGGCTTTTCATGGGAAATACACTATTTTAAACATTGATGTTATAATATACTGATCCACTAAACTATGGAATTACTATTCTATCTCTATATTTAATTGCAAGTCATTATGAATTTGGTTCATTTGCATTGTATCTAATGTAGTGTTATATTTTCATTTCAGAATCGTGAACTTCAGATCATGAGACGCCTAGAGCATTGTAATATAGTGAAACTCAAGTACTTCTTCTACTCTAGTGGTGACAAGGTACATTACTTTTTTCTTATATATATATATGTATTATACATTTGTTGGAGAATGCATGCTGTATTGGGCTTATTCTGACCCCCCCCCCCAAAAAAAAAAAGAAAAAGAAAAAAAGAAATGTGCCCCTATTAAACTCTGCATGTATTTTGAGGTACAGTTGTAATAAAATATATTTATTATTTTGTCATTTAATTATGAAGGAGTGATTCAGGTTGATTATAGTTACACTGAGGTTACTGACTCAAATTAATTGTTTATTTTTATTTCATGTATAGTGCAATAAGACCCTTTCACATAACTCCTGATTTTTGTGTGATTAGTACCCCCCCTCCGCCTAGCTATAAGGGATATGTTCTTTTTTTTTTATTGCACCGTTTATGCAATTAATTTTCTTACAACTGTCTCCTTTATGTCTTTGCTTTTGGCTTTATATGCTTTGGTGTATTATACCACTAACAGTGTTCTGGAGTGGATCATTTTATTTATAAAAACATGGGACATTATTTTATTCATATTTTAAGGTTATTATTATTATGCATTTTTTAGAGATTAAAATTTTGCATTTTTGGAAGGTTGTAAGCCATGAAGCAATAAATTAAATTAAAAATTTGTCAAAATATCAGTGAAACATGCTTGCTTTAGATTCGTATTGAGTAGGTATCTGGATCATCTTTGTTACCAGGTATCTTGACTGATGTTTTTTGCATTCCTGCTGAGTCCCAAACATACTTAGTTTCTTAATGTTCATACATACCTAATAATAAATACATTCTTGCTCATTTAGTTTTAGTTGTTGTTTCTTTGTTTTATCCCCCCCCCCCCCCCCCCCAAGTATTTGCAGCCACACAGACTTTATCCACAATCATCAGTTACACCCTAGTTCTTCTGTTCTTGAACATTTTCTTATCCTCGGTACATCTGAAAACCAGTAAAACATATTTATAGTAGAATTCAGCTGTTTGAGCACCCTTTTTTCTGACTGGTTTGACTGGTATCAAGAATTAAGTATCATTGATTGTGGTAATGAGTGGATGTAGAACTGGTTTACTCACCGCCTTCCCTTTCCCATCATAATGCTACCGGATATGAAAGCGGACTGTCACTCACAGTGAGATGTGATGGAACACTCGCCTTGCAGTCCATTTAAATCATTATCTTCATAAGTAATAGCCATTGTCTATCAAGCTTGTTGCCATGGTAATGCTATTAAGGGATTCTTGGCCTTGTGGTTGACCTTAAAATGGCTAACAATTGTCATGACACCCAACCACCTGCCCACCCAGTTTGTGTGGTTTTTGATGGTTATTTCCACTGGTGGAGGTTTTAGTTTCTTTTGTGTTTGATGAGACAAGAAAGTGGTCATGAATGGAAAGTAGGGAACTGTTGTTGCCTATTTTAGCATTCTCTTCGTAGAAGGCTTAAAAAATCACAAAACCCTCAGGATAACTTCTTTGTTCAAGTCCCATTGAAAATTGTTTTGGTGAGGAGATTATTGAAACAAAACCACAACCCTGATTAATCTGCCCAGGGTTCAAATCCTGTTGTAGGTAATTTCTTTAGTTTGAAAACCAAGTTCATTGGAAAAATGGTGTCCAGATAAGTTGTTTTTTTCGGTGATGAGATTACAAGAACAACGGAAACAACCGCGAAAATCTGTCCTGGGTTCGAATCCTGGTAGAGTAGGTTTCTGTACTCTGTAATTGAGCAAGATAGAAGAACAGTGTTAAGTACTTTAAGTGTGTAAGCATTTGTCAGATTATCCACTGTAACACTGCAAGCACTCTATTGGTTTAAAAATAAACAGCAGATATGAAACAAGGAATTTATAAATTTGTAGGTTATAGTCACGATTTGAGTATATCAGAGAGTACTCTTAAAACTGAGATATAAATTTATATTTATATAATTTAATCTTGTGTCTTTTTACCAGAAAGTAAAAGTTTGACCTATTGCCATGACGTATAATATGGACAAATGTTCACCACACCCTTATGTAACTTTGTATGTGCAAGTTTTTTGTGATTATGATAATCTGTTAGCATTTCCTATGGCTGAAGTGGCCCTGACCTGAGATGCATGTGTGACTTAGCGTATTGATTGCTGTCTTCTGGGTTGTGATGTTGCATCACAACCCAGAGGACCACATTTATTATTTTCACTGCTGTGAGAACTGGAAAACTTAGGTATGTATGATTTTGAACATTTTTTTGGTTTATGTGTTGATATGTTGTAGATTGAATTAATATGTCTGTTGTGAACACAGTAGTGAACCTTCGGTTTCCATAAAAGGTATGGAGTCTCGTGGGTAGCTAAGAAACTATTAGCTTCTCAGAAATCACATTTATATTTTTGGATATGGAATGAAAAATGGGCAGGGTATTGCAATTTGATTCGGTGGCGTAACTTGTGTTGTTGAAAGTTACTTTTTAACTTGTTCACGAATTCTTAATTTGTTTTCTGAAGTACGCTTTTCTAATAAATATGATAGTACCTTCCAAAAAATCAATAGTTGCAGGAACAATTACTACCTTTGTTATTTACACCAGTTCATAAACTGTCACCCTAACCAGTAAACTCCAAGAAGTAGAGTCCTTTAGAAACTAATATTTCACTCATGTAATCAAGGAATTTCCTGCGTTTTATGGAAACAGAGTTTATTAATGTGTTCTAAGAGCTCATCACTTTATCTTACTTAAACTGAGTCAGTTGAATCCAATCCATATCATCACATCCTATTTAACCTCAGTTTTATTATTATTCTCTACTCTCTGGACTTGTCGTCCATGTGACCTCTTCCCTTAAGGTTTTCCATCTAAGCTTATGAATTTACATTCTGTGCCATGCATGCTACATGCCCTGCTCTGATTTAACCACCTTAATAATATTGTTGAAGTGTACAAATTATGATGCATCTCTTCATACAATGTCCTCCATTCTTATATGTTACTTTGTGTTTTATATGTCTGAATATTTTCTGATCACCTTTTTTGCATTCACCTTCAACTTATGCTCTTGTTGGTCTTCTGGGTTGTAACAATATGTAGATTCGTGTCTGTGATGAATACTCCAGTCTGGCTAGTAGTGCCACCAGACCACTAAAATTACAGGAATATGGAGGGAATGTTTTCTATGCAACACAACAGCTGCATATCATCATCATCATCATCATCATTTCATATAATTTTGATGTAATTGTTGGGGAGGTTAATAATATTGCATTTTTGCACAACCTGACTTCTCCACCAGGATTCACCAATGACTTATAGGTTGATTGGTACCAAACAAGTCCTGATGCTGTTACAGTCCAGAAGTCTTAACAGTGACCTCTTCATTGCCATGAGGATCTCAAATCTCGCGTTGTCAGTTTATGATCTCAGATTTGAGATCATGTTTTGCACTCATAATGCATTTGTATATTTTAATATTTTCTTCCTTAGGTAGGAGATGAGATAAAAAGTTCTGAACTGAGTAGTGGTAGACATCTCCCAAATTTAATCTTTGTGAATGCTATTTTGGTTTGTTACTGGAATTCCCAAAGATTTAAACATCAAATTTTCAAAGGAATTGTTAATTACCTTAATGTAATGATTTAGTCTTACATTAAGGTGATGAGACTGAGCATTGTGACTAAGTGGTTAGCACTCCTGCTTTGTATTTGGGATATCCCAGGTTCAAATTATGGTCTACTTTATGACTTATCTCTTTAGTGTTTTTTCTCAGTCCTTCCAGGACTACTTCCTTTTATATACTTTACAGTTCAGTCTTTATTATTCATGCTGTTGGTTGAGGCTGTATAGCCTCATTAAATAAACCCAAAAGAAGCAAACACTCAAACACTGACGATGAGACATGAACATATACGCTTAGTTTTCTCCTTGTGTACTTCTACACAAGCCTTTTATATTATTGTCATCATCAAAACATTATAATTCTTATAAGCCAAGTAACAAAACTGAGGAATTCAGTTGCAGAAACAAACATTTACTGCCCAACCTAACCTAACTGATGTGTAATTTCAATACTTTTCAGAAGGATGAAGTGTACTTGAATCTAGTACTGGAATACATCCCTGAGACTGTGTACAAAGTTGCTAGGCATTACAGTAAATCCAAGCAGACTATACCTATTAGTTTTATAAAGGTGAGTGACTTGAGTTCTAATTGTTTATTATTTCACATGTATGTGATGTGCATTTTTAATGATGCTCAGAAACTGTGGTTGACATGAATGTTGTTTTGCTTTGTGTAAATTACCTCGCTTCATAGTGTAATATACTCAAGCCACCTGTAGCTCTAGTTATGTTTGAAACATAAAGCAAAAGTAATTTAATTTTGTATATTATTCCATGCATGTTCACTTAAACATGCGTATATTTAGATCATTTCAATAATGATGAGCGATAATTTTACTTTTGAATCTCACTAGTGCCTTGAAGAAAATTTTGATGATCAAATTACACAAATAGATATGTCTTAAATGGAAGATTGAAATATCATTTGAGATTTGGTACCTTATGAGAGAATTTGTTAATTTCAGAAGGGAACTTTGAGCCTGGCTAGAAGATACCTGTATCTTTTTCCATATCTAGATATTGTAGTAGCAGAGAAAGTAAGGCATTGGCCTCTGAGTTGTGTAACATGCCTGAAATTAGAAGGTAATTTTGTTTGTACACAAGGGGGTAAATCTGGTCTGTCACAAAATTCAGGTACCGGTTTTATTGTACATCAGTAACACACTGTATGTTGACAATAAACCATGGGATGTTAATATCTGTTTTATACAATACAAATTTCAAAATTAAGAACTGAATTGTTGTGTAAGATTTGAAGCTTTTCACAGTGACTGAATGAAGTTACGTCATCTTAGGTGGTCAGCCATGTGACAGAGGCAGAGACAGTCTCATAAATGTTGGGAATTAATCTTACTGACATACCCCAAGAAGCCTTTATTTGATTACTGTACTTTCAAGAATAGTAATTTAATTTATTATTGTCATTGTCATTGTCATCATAACAACACAATGTTTATAATTAATTTATTGTTTACACAGTTGTATATGTACCAGTTATTCCGGAGCCTGGCATACATCCACTCTTTGGGGATCTGCCATAGGGATATCAAGCCTCAGAACTTGTTGTTGGATCCTGAGACAGGTGTGCTCAAGTTATGTGACTTCGGCAGCGCTAAACATCTTGTCAAAGGGGAACCTAATGTTTCATACATCTGCTCACGATACTACCGGGCACCTGAACTTATATTTGGGGCCATTGATTATACTACTAAGATAGGTATGTCAGATTCTTCATTTAGTAGTTGAACGTAGAACACTGTCCATCACATTCCCCACATCTGAATGTGTCTGTGAATATGGTTGGATGCATAAACAAAGAATGGTCGTTACACATTGGTCACAAGAACAAATATGCAGTGATTCATAGTAATTAACTGCATCATTTCTTGTTATAATGGAGGTCTTAGAGTAGATTGTTGATGTTAAAGTATGACTGCAAACCATCTTATTGACTTCTTGTACAGAGTGCTGTAACTGTTGGATGAACTTCTCTTTGTAACGTCTTTTTACACATATATGTAAAAGTACAGGCTCTTAGTGTTTTATCTGCAGTAACACTTGCCTTGGTTTATTGCAGATGTATGGAGTGCAGGTTGCGTGTTGGCCGAGTTGCTGTTAGGTCAGCCTATTTTCCCCGGAGACTCTGGTGTTGATCAACTAGTTGAAATTATCAAGGTCCTTGGCACTCCTACAAGAGAGCAAATTCGAGAGATGAATCCCAACTATACAGAGTTCAAATTCCCACAGATCAAATCCCATCCGTGGCAAAAGGTATGGAAGGTATGGCGTTAGAGGTTATAGTAGCATGAGGAAAGTTAAACATACGATAAATCACACAGAGAACTGATATTGTGCTTACATGTTGAATGCTCAGAATTTATTGTATTATAAGAATGTAGGTACAAAGAAAGCATCTTTGTACAGCATATTTTGTTTAGTATAATCACACTGGGTTTTCTCTTTTTGAATTTGGGAACTTGGATATATAAAAGGGACATGAATTGTATCTGTCTGTGAGTAAATGTGTCAAGAATTGTCCTCAACTATACTTTAATATCATAAGTAGTCCTACTACAAGTATGAAGAATCCTTGGTGATTTGAAAAGAGTGTTTAACTAAATCAGATGTGTGGGAAATATATACTTCTAGGTTTTGAAAAAAATAGGGAACTTTTTTTCCCTTTAAACATTGTAAAATATGAGCAACTACAGGGATGATATATCTTCAGGGTAGACTGGAAGTTGAATGCAGCATACTTCTGTCTTTCAAACATTGAAGTTGTTTTAAAATTAATGGCTCTGTGTTCTTAACATGCTGTGGTGATAACTTTATTTGTAACATCGTCTCAGTGCGAAACAGGTATGTGGTGCATATGACAATATTAATCTGAACTCGTAAAGATTATAATGCCATGAAAAGAAGTTAGTGTGTCTACTTTTATTCATATACTTTATTCTGTGTGGTGAATTTACCAAGAACTACAAAGTAATAATTATGAAATTTTGTGATACATTCTGTGTATAATTCTCACTAGTGCAGATTCCCAGTGTCTTATGCAATAAACCCTTATCAAGCTTGGTGATTAAGTGCCTCAAGCATAATGTGTTAGGTAAATCCCATTGAACAAACTTAATGAAGTACTTTCGAATTACTCCTCTGATATCTGAAGTTACATATAAGCATCCTTACTTAGTTGCCTCTGCGGGTAGAAAATGAAAAGGCATGTTTTGGTAGAACGACATTTAGAAACTGCAACCACTCCTCTTGAAGCCACAAGCTTCTTCTTTCACCTGTCTCTCCATTTGGATAACTAGCTAACTCCATGGTGGCAGAACCCGCAGGTTTAACACCGGCAACACCAAAGTCTGCCACTGGCCATGATCCTGAGTCAACTCCATCCATTTGCCATCCTCACAGCCCACTTCCCTAAAGCCTTGTATCGACTGCGCGCGGCTGCCTCGCGAGGCAATGTTCGTTGCTTTGCCTCGCAAAGTCGATACCATGTTGCTACGCGTGGCAGAACGAACAATGCCGCGCTCGAACTTGGCTCGCGTCGAGCCAAATCTGAGCGGTTCTTTGTCCCGCGGCAAAGGGATTTCACTGTGCTGTATTCATGGTGATCTTGCGAGAACTGACGAACAGCGTCGATCACAGCCGAACACGCCTGCCGCGCTCGATGCTGGTAACCACGAGCACAATGAGCGAACGAACGAGTTTGCCGCGCACGAACAGGTGCGCGAGGCAGCCGCGCGCAGTCGATACAAGGCTTAAGATTCATCTTGATGTTTTCCTCCATCTCCTTTTGGTCTGCCCAGTGGTCTTTTTCCAGAAGGATTTCCTACCAAAATTCTGTGTGACCCTCCACCCACATGTGTGCTATATGTCCAGCCCAACAGAGCCTCCTAGATTTTACTATCCTCACTATGCCAGGTGACCCATACAATTCACGCAGCTGCTCATTATGCGTGTCGGCGGTTGTGTGACATAAGCACAGCATAAAAGATGGTGTTTTTTTATATTTTGGATATTGAAGTTTTTTCTGTGATGGTGTGCTTATATCTGCCATCTTCCTTACAGAAACATTAAGGAAATGTGTCCATGATGACTGTTTGGCCTTTTTCAAGGGATAGTCTGTTTCTTGAATTACAGACTTGAAATCCCAGTCTCTGTATGCATATTTTATCTCTATTTAATGCATGGCTTCATGTTATTCCAGCTTCTTGAATACAACTTCTGCTTGTCTCCTGTCTTCACTGGCAAGCATAATTATTTACACAAATGCAACAAAAATGGATTTGAACACTAAGATGAGAAAAACTTTAAATTAATAAATGTAAGACAAGTAATTTAAGTTAAACTTTTAATTCAAGAAAACCTTAAGAATGTAAATATTAAATGGAGTCCTGATGTTAATAGTCAAGGACCCTCTTTACCCTATCTTTGACTAGAGAGAAATAACATGCTTGCAAATAGTTTGCATCCTATTGTCCATTTTTATCAATATTTGTATTGCCTTGCCATTCACACACCATGGTTTCAGTCAGTGGAAGAAATATTGTCTCTTCGCCATTCTGTTTGATATGTTTATCATTTCTAGTTTCAGCCTGGTAAGGTGTGAGAGCTGTTGTTATTTTGAAACCATGTCTTTTTTATCACACTTTATAAACATAAAGGATTGCAGGAAGCTACTGTACATTGCTCAGAACATAGATGAAAGATGACGCACACTCGCATGTGAAAGTGATGGTTTCTTTTCCACTTTTACTTTTGTGATTGACTGAAATCTTCAGAAGTGGTGGTGCACATCATTATCATCATCAGACCCATCAGAGAAGGGATAGAATTTTTAAAGGATTTTGTATTTTATGGTGGCGATACCTGAAAATCTTCAGTGTTTTTCAGTTACTGATTGACGTTATGACTGCTGTCAATATATATCTCATGTGTATCTGGTCAATATGTTTTATGTTTTACTTTTTAAAACTATTTATTTTACATAATTCCCATTATCTAAGTTCAAACTCAAATGTGTTAAATGAGGACTAGCATTGAAGCAATGAATACTGTAATTAAAAAACAACGTTTGCTACATTTCTGCCAGTTCTGGATGGTTCAAGTAGGACTTGGGCTTTTCCTTGCAGTGCATGCTGCAGAGAATGTCTGTTCCAAAATGTACTACAGATCATCAGAAAATTAGAGTAAGTAGGGATCAGTAGTAGCTTGGGTATCCCAATAACCAGGACTTACCCTCCCTGACTCCTTACTAACAATTGTGGAAATTGTTTCAAAGTTTGAAATGTCATTTGCATTAAATGAATGGCTGAGTAGGAGGTGATGGAGTCTGCCAAACATGTTGAGAATGACCCATGAACAGTTTTCATGTGCTTGTATGGCTTGATGTTTAGATTTGTTCCATCAGAATCTTGATTCATCATGCTGAATTTGGAGGTATATGATTGCAGATCATTCACATTATATGAAGCTTTTGAAATGACAAAACTGTGTGTTACAATGTGTCATGTCCATTACATGTTTCAATGCGTGGTGAAGACTAAATACTGTACTTTTGTATGGCAGTCATTTCAAGAAGTTCCTCCATAGTAACTTGTTTATGGAAGCTGTAATGGCTGTTGGGTCCTATATAATTTCTGTGGAATCCTTTTGACATACATATTTATGATGCTGACTCTTCTTTTGAAGGAATTCATGGCTACTGAATGGATATTCTTTGTTTGTGGTTTTTAAGTATATTTTCAGAAGTCTCATTTGGTTAAACACTTGTTTTGGAACCAAAGGAAAGATTTGTGTTATTACAAATTATCTGCATATAAAGTGTTGTGGAAATTGTGACTGTTGATTTCTTATTCTTGTTGGAACGTTTATGTTACTCATTGACTTCAGTTTTCTTGCAACTACATTTTTTTTTTTTTGGTCCGGAGATGGGGATTAGCTCTATCTATTGGGCCTAACAACATAGGTACCTGATGACGGAGATAGAGCCCCATATCCGAAACGTCGTTTTATATTTTATTATTTCTTAGACGATGGAAAATATCCAAGGAAATTTTTATTCCAATGACTCACTGTCGTCACAAACTTTTAGATTTGATATACAATTTTTTTATCATAATTACATGCAATTGGGCTTTTTTACTGTCCATGTTTAATAGTATGCATTATTGGCTTTGATTATACAACTATACATAGATCCAGTGGATTGATACAATACTGAGGTAGCTGTTTTTGAACTGTGAACATATTTTAAATGTGATTGATAATGTTATAGATATCATAGATTGTTCCATACGCAGTAACAAGTTCCATACATATTAAGGACTTAGGCATTAGATTATTGTATTAACTTGGGAAAAATGCATTTTAGATGCATGGGTGATTGTAAGGTTTTTATGAGTATGAAAACCAAATGTGTCTTTAATGATTTTTAAAGTATAGTGAGTCAGTAATTGGCATTTGATTAATTCCTAAATTAACTATAAATTTATAAGCTCAGTCTAGTATTTGTCTTGGATGAAAATGTCTCGGTATTTGATAAGCTGTAGTTGCTTTCACTTGTGACCACACATGATGATGTCGTCATTCGGCCAGGCACTACATCCAATGCGATGGTCATTGACCTCAGACAACTTATGTCACTGCTACCATTTTTCAAAGAATAAAGGTCATGTTTTGATGGACTGCCCCCCCCCCCCCCACACACACACACAAATACTTACACTACCTATGAGAGCATTCACAAATATAAAATATAGAGGCACATAACTGAATGAAAGTGCCACAATTGTTATACTATGCATACATTTTCTAACTTCTTGCTGTGTCTTGGTTCTCATACTATATTAAAATCTGTGTGATTAAGTATTGTATTCTACATAACAGTAACGGACATGACAAATGACTCCAAACAGCAATGCAAATCCAAGCTGATAAATGTTTTCTTTTTTCAAAACTTAAAGAAAATTATGCATGGGGAACGTGTGATCCAAAATGCATTAGACAGGAAGTAAAGTAATCTCTTACAAGGTTTGCATGGAGTGGTGTAATATTTGGGAGAAGGATATGTTAATGGCTTCATTTCACATGCTCTTTTTTATTTCGTGTTTCATTTTCATGTCAGTTATTACCTTTTCTGTCAGCTTTGTTTATTATGTGAATATAATATTTCTTTGACTACATGTTACAGTGTTTATATGCCATCATCAGGCATAAAACATGGTAAGTACATATAATATAGTTGATCTAAATACACAAGGATATGTTGTGTTTCATGTGTTGATGGCAGGTGTTCCGCGCTCGCACACCACCTGAGGCAATTGATCTGGTATCACGGCTGCTAGAGTACACACCTTCGTCCCGCATCTCTCCACTTCAGGCATGTGCCCACACTTTCTTTGATGAGCTACGGGAGACAAACACACGGCTACCAAATGGTAGGGAACTACCACCATTATTCAACTTCACAGAACAGGGTGAGTAACATCTCTGGATTAGTTAATTCTTTATAATTCCTTGATAGGTACCCATTGGTAACAGACAACAGAAAATTAATATGCACTGACTTCACTGTACTTCATTACATATTGACTAAACATAAATTTATAGGGCATTCATATGTCATGAATGACACCTTTAACTAATGATTTGAATATATTTATTTCTTGTGTATATTGATTACATTTTCCACTTGTGCTCTTAGAACTGACCATTATGCCATCTCTAAACATGTTGCTGTTACCGCGCCACGCACAGGAAGGCCCTGGAGGAAGTGGTATAAATTCAGGAGCAGATGGGAGTGGTGGGGCTTGCAGTAACCCAGGTATCAGTGCATCATCTGCAGATGCCAACTTAATGGTAACATCTGATCCTAATGTCCCATCCCCCAGTGGAGCAGCAGCAGCAGCATCTGGAATGGCTTGAGATAGCCCATTTGTTTAAACTCTGCAACACAACACTACGTCCACACCAAACAACTAGACCAACTATCAAGACCAAAACTAGCAGCAGTGGTAATATAACGACAAGTTTGATCTGTTTGAAGAACTGTAAAACAAGATGTAGAGAGAGGGAAGGGTGGGAGACACAAGCAACAGAAGGCAATCATCTTACACATGTCTGGGGAATGACCTGAACTACGTCTGTAACCGAAGGCTCATATAATGACAACAGAACATTCTGTAGATGCAAATGACATTATAGAAAATGCTGAAGATTCAGTGTGGAATGCCATACCTTTCTTTTATTATTTGATGTACATTATGGAGAAAAGGAACTCAGAGAAAACTGAAAATCTGATAACATTAAAGAGAACGCGAGATTTAAAGTGGAAGTAAATGTGGACAACTTGCATTGTTCAGTTCTCCCACAGCCTAAGATTTCATTTACATCTCTCACAGCCTGAATCAAATAAATAATAAGGGAAGTGGGGGGCTTGGCACATTTGGTTTCTGTATCAAAATGTGTGACAGCCTTCTATTTTATATGTATCAAAATGAACTATGAAATCAAACATGAAGATATCCTTCAGTAATTTATAATTTGGCCATGATATAATACATTTTGATGTGTAGTGAAAAGAAACAAAGATTATCTACAGTAAACCAAATGTACAATTTAAATCTGGTTCCATCTTTGTACATATATATTTCAATTATAAATTACTTAACAGATGTATTAATAGTTTTTCCCCTGATTATCCGCCAGCTGTTTCTTTGCATTATCTACTGAAAGCTAAAGCTACCAGATACTGTAATTATTGAGTGAGTGGTAGAGCAGCATGAAATTTGCTGAATAATAATTAAATGTGCAGTTTTGTGTAAATGTTAAGAAAAGTTATGGGATTGTATTTCCTAATTTTTTTTATTATGAATGAAAAGTAACATTTTGGCTTTTCAAGCAAGACAGAAATAATTAGGGTGAATTTCTTTTGTATTCTAAAAATGGTTTGAATGGGAGGGGGGGGGGGTTGTTGAGATTGTTTATTTTAACTATTTTTTAAAATTGTAAATCCTTTTACATGTTGACCATTTCAAAACCGACGATACATTATATTAAATACAGTGGTTTCACTTATAACCTCATATTTTACCACACTGATTTGTTTTTAGCTTTAGTAGCTGTGTGAGGGGTGGATCAAATTTTAAAAAGAAAAGTTTGGTGCTTTCATAAAGATGAACTATTTGCCTGGCTGTTATGCAATATGTAAGAGCTCGTAATTTGTATGGACTATTTATATTTTATTTTCAATATGGTGTTAGCTTGTGGAGGAGAGGAGATGGAAAATGTGTAAGTGTTTGTTTGATTGTTTGCTTGCTAGGGTGGGGGGTGAGAGTGAAGATTATGTCAAGAATAATGCCATTCATTTGTGCTAGAGACAAACTTTTGAACTAAGTTCGAGGATTTGACACTTTCCTGTAGGTGTATTGAAATTGCCAGCAACACTTGTTTCTCCACATGTAGAAATAAATTATAGCAACCTTAAACATTACAGAGTAGTCTACACAGAACTTAATCATTTCACTTCTATGCTTCTGTAGTTACTAAGATTATTTTTTCATGTATTTCCATGTACAAAATATAATACAATAATCTAATGATCTAGTATTTCATGGCAGAATTAATGAAATGTAAAGACACAACTAAGATCTAAGTTTGTTCCATACCTATAACAATCATTGATAATTTTTGATCTTACTTTCTTTGTCCTATCTGAGGTTATGCATTCTCATGGTTGCCAAATGTTGAACAGTGGATATCCCTGCATGGCATGCTGGAAGGAACTCCTACAGAGTGAACCACTGGAACTAATTTCAATATTTGATTAGTTATAAAACTAGTGAAAAGTTATTGGGTACCGATGATTATGGGTCTGCTCATGAATAGGTGTCTCTCCTCTAAACAATACTGCCAGCTGCCTCTGCAATTATCACAGATTTCTAAAAAGGGCAGTCAAAATATCCTCCGCTTCATGAGGAATGTACATATAAATATGATGATGAAAGATTTAGACATCTTGGTAACTTTTGAACATGCTGAATTATTTGGTACACTGTTAAATAATATATATATTAGAAACAATGAATTTATTTCCTTTTGTTTCTAAATAAAATTGATTAGCATATATGGGTTTATGCTCTGTATTGATAATTCCCTAGTGCAGTTTTTGAATAATGCATCCTTTTTATTTGTTTGATGGTTTCAATTGGAGTGTCTAGTTTGATCAAAACTTTGTGGTAAGGAATTGTATGCTGTGAACATGGCAAAGTAACAGTGGTTTCATCAGTTTCGGAGATGGAAAGGTCAAGACTAAGTGTGAAATTGTTGGAATAGTAATGCAGTTGGCTCTTGTCATCACAAATCATGAAAGGAATAAATGACCATCCCATTTTCATTCTCATAAGGTGTCCTGTTTAAGAGTTGTGCCACGAGTATCACTTGGATCATGCTCAATCATTGATGGTTCCAAGAAAAGTTATTTGTCATGCATATTATGTGGAGCACCTTACCTTGTAAGAAATCATACCAGCTGTTGAAGCAATACATGCATTTCCATCCACAGTGGAATAGAGGTTATGGATGGAGTTACATTTGTTTTGGAATGAATGTTCTACTTTCATCTTCTGAACAGGTAATTCCTCAAACATGGTAGTGGGCTAGTTTTTCTGTGTGTACGTATGTGCCTTTCAGCTTTCAGAACAAAATAAAGATGGCTCCATTTTCCTACTACTTCCAAAAGCAACCCATTTTCTCAAGTCGAATATCTTTCTAAATGTCTGCTTTGTTTACATAACTGTACCAGCTGATATTTGATGTATGTATGAAAAACATAAATGCCTTTGACTCAGCAGCTGGCTGACAACAGAGCTGTGTGGCAAGTGACAGTTCTTGGTTTTCCTGTAGTGTTGAGTGTATTTGTGTTTAAATATTTGATGATTAACAGTATTTACTGACATAAAAGTAATTGGTTAGCCTATCCATATTGTGTGCAGACAATCCCACAGTGGTGACACTCTTCTGTTCCAACAGTTTCCATACAGCATCTCTTCTGGTGGCACGTTCTGTGACATAATTCTTTAATTGTTCCTATTGCCATGAAAACTGGTCCTAACATGTACTGTCGACAAGCTGGGTCTTCTGTGAAGCTGGTTGCTTTACAGTATTTTGTCTTGCAGAAAGAACAAATTTATAAAAGGCCTGTAGTCAAGATTGTTGTTTCTCCTTACTGAGTTCCAGTCTCTAAACTCCTCCGTAATATGTATTTCACAACATATGGAACTCATATCTGTTGTACATTTCAGACGTTTTCCCTGCCTGCCCCTTACGGTTCACATAAAGAGAAAAGTATTGTATTTCTAGCTACTTGATATCTGTTAATATGTATACTGTTTGTTAACATTTTAAATAAGACACTTTCAGCAAATAGTTTTCGTTTTGTTTAAATATTTAAATGAGGAGAGTATATAACAAATGTAATTGTTGAATTCTGCCTCAGGACCTAACACTAAACTTTTAATTTTTTAATATAAAAAGATGAGTCAGTTTGGTCTGAAGCAGAAATTGTAGCATGCTGTAAGAAAAATGAGGTTCTTATTTTCCTGCAAAGCCATTTTGTGTACCATGTGCTGTGTAATATAATGGAATGCCCGTGTCCAAATTGAGATCAAAGCGAAGTAGTGAATGTGTGCTAACATTTGTTAGGAATATTGTTATAAACGCAGAATGCATTATTGAATATGCAATATTTTTTTTAGACCCTAGTCAACATGAACATGTAAACATACAATGTCTGTAATTTTTGCTGTCAGGACTCGATTTACTTTTTCTCCGATTATGAGTCATTTGTATAAACAGTTTGTCCGTTAGTATTTGTCTGTAAGATTTAAAAGTGTGAAAAATTGTAGCAAGTAAGCTTTCCAAGAAATAATTGCACATTTGTAATGCATAAAAATGTTGTGGGCACCTTCATAATAAGTTATAAAAAATGGCAGAATTCATATTGTATGTGTAATTTGGTATGGCTGGTGCTGCATTATAATAAGAATCTATTAGATTTCATTGTGCATGAAAGTTATAGCTTCATTTTTTAACTTTTCTTAAATGAGAAACATTTCCTCAGCATAAAAACATAAAAAATGACTAGTTATAGTTGTTATAGAGTGCATACTTAGCACCTCAGGAAAGAATATAAATAAATAAATATATATATACATATAAATATCTAGAGCATCAATCCAGTCAATATAAGAATTTGAATAATATGCAGTAGAGTTTCACATATCAGGCCTTTTCAAATTAGCTTTTGCTGCACCAGTTTTTTTTCTTGAAAAAAAAAGTCATAACTGTAATGAAATTTGAAAGCAAACAATGCCTGTATTTGTAATTATGTGTAATGTGTGTATGGATGATTAGAAGATAGAGCGGAACATTACAGAAAAGGGCATGGGAATTGCAAAGATGTTGCTGTTGTTTCATTTCAGCAGCTTATGAAACCTGACTGACTTATAGGATCTGTTTCTAATATGCAAGCTGTCATCAAAATAATAATAATAATAAAAAACTTGTTAAGTGTGTATTAATAGTTTTTAAAAGATGGCAGTGTGTTTCCTGAATGATCTATGTCATTGTTAAACTAAACAGAAACATACTATAATAATAAATAATACTTGTGGACATGTGCATTTCTGTACAAAGTTTAAACAATATGATATTTGGGGGCACCATTTTTATAGCTGAATAGATGTTTGTGGCGGTTATGTGTAACTTCACAAGACAAAAAAAAGTAGCAATGGTTGGTTTACATGTAAGAAATAAGATAATACTTAAAAGTATGGATATACATAACAATTCCGTAAGAGGCGAGATATTGCGAGAAAGATCTTCCGTGTTAAATTTTTCATTCCACGGAGGGTTTCTTTGCACTTCCTTTATTATAGAGGTAGTGATATGCCATCTTGTATTTCTCTCCAAGAGTTTTTATTGCTGTAAATAATCTACTGCTTTACCATCTTTATCATTATTTTCTTGATATATTTAAACATGTTCAAAACAGAATAGTTGTTAGAGAAAACAGACTTGTGTCAGTTAAGCTATTTGTGTGTCTGTCAAAAATTTGCCTGTTGCTGATACAAATTTATAAAATAAAATGCTGACACTTAAAAAAGAGAAAAGTAGAGAAATGTAATCCATCCAAACTAGGGCACATGGATAAACTGAGCACATATATGAAGAAATGCTTTTGTATTGATGTGCTGTAAACATATTCTGTAAAAAGAGAACCATTTTTATAGGTTAAATGTTGTACCCATCAAGATGATAACACACACACACACACACTCATCAAATGTATTTGTACAGTATGTTTCGGAAATTGTGAGACTTGTTATCGAACAGGTTCTTGATTTCTAGATCACTATTCTCCAAATAATGTGTGGTAGTTATCATACTAGGTGAAATGAATTTTTAAATCTTTTCTCTTCTCTAAGTTGAAAGCAAAATTCGCTATCTAGCGTGACAAATTATTTAAAAGAATATGCACGGCCACTGCCTTGCCACGTACCAACTGCTGTGTAAAAGAAATAATAAAACTTGCTTTTCAGAAAAATAAAGAACATGAAAAGGAATTAAATAAGTAATGCAGATTTGTACTTTAAAGTGCAAAAATATTATTTTTATTCCTCTCTTAAAACATACAACCACATTTTGTATTGTACAGTTGCACATTCTGTGAATCTGAACATCTTAGAAGAGACCAATTCATATTCAAAAAAAATATCTTAGATAGTGAACAATCATTACTCCAACAGCCATTGTTTGAACCTCTGCAATAAACTAACTTTTAGTACTAAATTAAATTACACATATATACAGATTTTTGCTGTCGTGTAGAAATTCTTGATGTCCAAGTTCAAAAATTGTGAATTTTTAATTTTCCCAATGTTTTACAGCTTCTAATTCAGGATTCATTTCTTTTTTCTCAAAATTTTAAGCACATTTGCACTAAGTTATGCATACATTTTATAAGTAATTAGGAACGTGTAATACAAATTTAGGAACTTTCTTGAAATACGAATACACTGAATTGAGCAGAGGAAGAGTTTAACCAAGCAGAACTTTCTTCATCATATTACTGTTGGCATAGCCATAAGTTCCTGATTCATCAACTTCACTGTTGCAGTCATCTTCAATACATTTGGATGAACAAAGGTATTGCAGCAGGGGAATGCGATACTTTCCACAGAAGTCCACGAATTTGATATGCTCCACTCGGTTGTCAAAGAATACACCTTCAAGATAGAAAAGAGATCTATTTTAAACCAAAGAATTAAATCCAAATATTGTATTAACCCACATTTTCACTTAAGGTGATGGTGTAAATTAGCAGCTGAATCATGATTATATGGTTTGGAGATAATAGTGCATAAAACAATATAATTTATACAGGAAGCAATAAACAAACTATTGCCACATAGTATGTCTACTACCTTTGCACGTAGGGTTAACACAGTGATGAGCACTATTTAAGTATTCAATTAGACTCCTTGGCAGGTCTGGAGCTCCGTATGGTATCCCATGAACCTTGATTGCTCTCCCAGCATGTTCTAGAAGACTTGGAGGACTGAGTGTCATATTGCTTACAAAGCGTACCACCAGTGGATTATCGCGTAAACTTAACTAAAACAAAGAAAGTAAACAGTTGTTTGAAAATTATCAAATTCTGTTATAAGATTTTTAGGCTTGAGCCATAATGGGTTTTCCATCATATGGTCTCAATGCATCTGAAATTAAAAATGCAATATTCCATTACTACATGCAGGCAGAATTGTAAAGATAAATTGCTACCATCTTGTCTTTACCAGGTGCTAGATGAAACACTTTACAGATTTGTACATTTTTTTTAAAAAATACTTATAACCAAATTAATTCAACCAAATGAAATTAACATACTGACTTTGTGATTGGACATTTTAAAGCATTGGTTTATCTAACAGTCATCTGAAATGTGAGCAAATTATTCTAATTCTTTCCTCATACCACAAAGATTTTTCATCAGGGCAATGGAGGCAGCAAAGACCTCTGAAATGTAAGTAAACTTCTACCAGACTACATGGTGCAGCAACCCAGAAGACAGCCATATTCAGTTCTTTTGTGTTCTGTTAATTTTTCCCCTTCATAAACTTATTGTTATATTTGTAAAAGTCAACAGCACTTTTCTCCAGCTTTAGTATAAATGAATGTTGCTGATGCACAAAAATGTATCTGTTTATCAGCACATCAATTTTTCTCAGACACTTTTTACAAAATTGGAGTTCAACAAACTCACATGTAGCATGTATTAAAAGTTTCTTAAGACATAATGGTTATTCATGTGCAACATGGAAATTTAATGTCTGAGCAAAAATGCCCTTGCTTAATCATCAGTTTACTATATATATATATATATATATATATATATATATATATATATATATATATATATATATATATATATATACACACACACACACACACACACAACCTGTTCAAAACTCAATAGACACTGCTGCCGGCATGGCACAGCTAATTATCAAAATATGGTTTGAATTTCCAGTCTCTCAAAACAATCCATTAACTGAAGATTTCTGTCTTCTGGGTTGTTGCGCTGTGTAGTCTGGTCGATGTTAACCAACGTTTCAGAGGTCATACTGCCTCCGTCATCAGGGCGATGAATATGCCAATAGGGTGTGAGAAGTTGGATTTTATAGGCAGGGAAGTGAAAGGTGTAGCCTGCCCCGAGCCAATGGGAGCAGGTATGGGAGTGGACCAATGGTAGCACGTGGGCGAGGGTGGGAGAGGGAGAGATTGTAGAGAGAGAAAGGTGAGTGTAGTTGTATGCCTATAAAATCCAACTTCTCACACCCTATTGGCATATTCATCGCCCTGATGACGGAGGCAGTATGACCTCTGAAACGTTGGTTAACATCGACCAGACTACACAGCGCAACAACCCAGAAGACAGAAATCTTCATATTCACCGCTGTGAGAACCTCAAGTCTTACATAATCCATTAACTCTTCACTGAATGACACTGCAAACTGTACCAAAAAGACCTGTCCTTTAAAAATTGGGAGATGACTAAGGACTTGTATTTCATAACAAATGTGCAATATGTATCTACCCATTAACATTCCAACTACACTGTGATATTAGAATATTTACAGTACATAGTAGACATAGATTTTTCACATAATATTAGGATGGCAAAAATGTATTTGTATATTATTAAATTTCTACAAATCATTCCATGGTGAAGTGAGTCCCTTAGCAAGACGTATTTTCCATGCTATCTCACATGTGAGAACAAATGCAACAATAATCTGTTGACAACAGAAAGGAATTAAATTAAAAAAGGTACTGCATGAAGTCCAATGTCCAAAATTGTTGTCTGAAAACATGAATGGAAGAGACCACTCATATGGTCTAGATGCAGACAGGATTCCCAATGGCCACAATAAAGTTTAACTTATGTGGCTATATGAACTGTTATAACAACTGATATTGAAATGCAGAAAGTTGCCATGTAGTATGCTTTAGACTATAAAATGTCTACAAATGTAAGGTCAGTGTAGAAGCAAAGACAGGCTCATTTATAAAATAAGATTAGCTAAATGCATGAGAAAAGTGGGCAGCAATTTCTCTGCAAAGTTCCATCAGACAATTTCCCATTGACTCTAAGCTGCTGATTCTACAGATAAAATGGATATAATGTACAAACCTGTTTCAGGTGTGCCACTGTCACAAATGAAGAAATGCAATACAAACCTCTGTTAAACATTTTAAAGCAACAATTTCTGGTGGAAGAGTCCGAAGCTTGTTTTTATGCAGTAAAAGAGATTTGAGATTCTTGAGATTTGCAATCGTAGCTGGAAGACTTTCCAGAATGTTGTCACTTAGGTTCAAGGCTTGCAACTGTTTTAGCTTGCCAACAGAATCTGGTACATGAACAAGTTTGTTCCCACCAATATACAAGATCTGAAGCCTGCAAAGATTAAAAGGTTATTGCCACATGAATATTAATATGTATAATGATACATAAATGAAAGAATAAAAATAAATTAATATATAAACTGAAAAGTAATGCCTTTACCCATGTAGTTTCCAAATGTCTTTGGAGATTTCCCTTAGATGATTGCCTCCCAAATAGAGATACTTCAAACTTGTAACTTCAAGTATTTGCTCAGGAAAGGAGGTAATATTGTTTCCACTGACATTCAGTTCTTTGAGATTTACAAATGAACCAATGGATTTTGGAAAAGAATCACTGTCCAGATTATTATTCTTGGCAATAAGACATCTAAGAGGGCATTCTGACAGTATTTCCGGTAGTTCTGTTAGTCCATTAGAACTGACATCCAAGACCTTTAAGATTTTAAATTTATTCATATTTAATGGTAGTATATTAATCGTATTGTGGTGTAATAAAAGAGTATCTACATTTTCCGGGTCTTTCGTTTCCATATCTACAAAATGCTCAATATTGTGGTAAAGAGTATGTGTATCTAACATTAAGTACGAATAGTCAACAGTGCGGTGCAGGCCATCACTATCACTGCTATCTGATGTGTAATCTTCCATCTTAACTACAAGAAAACTTGTATTCAACCACTCTTGTTGCACTGACGTAAACCAAAAGAACATTTTAACAATGACAAGCCACTTTGCTGAGTAACATCCTGAAACAGCCGATACGTTATCTCCTCTTTCCCCAAGCTATCTCCGCATATGTCGCAATCAGCTGTTAAAATAAGGAAGATTCCCCCTCTCCACAACCTAAACCAGAAACAAAAAGTAATGTAGGGGTATCAATCAGCATTACAAAAGGATTACATATTATGTCTCACATCTAACAAACGAATATGGGTTACTTTAATTTTGACATAGTTAACAAAACGAATATGGGAATCAGTCATGGCCAGAAGACTATAGCTTTATTATGCATAACGCACTGAAATATGTCCAACGTTTCGATCTAAGAAAATCCATCATATCCTACTTCCATTTAGTGCCTTTCACACTCCTGTCAAAAGACAACGGATCAACAGCAACAGACATAGCAAATCAGAATCACCAACATTACCTATTTTAATTTACTCTCTTGGATAAACTCAGTGACCAATATTTACAAATGTTTTGTGATTGCCAGAAAATTCCAGTGGGAGGATTTAACACACAGTTGTGGCTTAAAATTATTATGGTGCTAAAGTATTATGGTCTAAAATAAAGTGACTTCAGTTCAGCGTTGAGGTTATGCTCCCAAAACTCTAGCCATGTGTACTCCATACCAATTCTCAGGAAGACGATAACAAACAGGCGGCTCTTCATATTGTAAGATTTCCCGATGACGTTTTCGGCCTTGAAGAGGTCATGTAACGTGGCGTAAAGACTTTTACTTTATTCTTTTCTCCCACAGAAGCATATTCTACGAAAGAGCTTTCTGATAACAGTTAATAGCAACTGATTATTTACGAAAATATAGACAAGCTGATCTGCTATTTAACACTTCTTTTCTTGCTGTTATTACTTTATTCACAGTAATCTCGATAGTAACCTGGTATAAGTATTGATGTTGGTAGATCGTACGATTCCGAGAGAACCCGAACACTTGAAGTACGATCGCCAAGTTGGCTATGGCAGTGTGGTGATTCATCGATATTAGGGAGTGGTAGTGCTTATTAATGTTGGAGTAGAAGGTTTTTAACATGGCTCTCGTATAAGAATCAGATTTGTTGAATAATGGGTGATTCTTTAGAAGGAGGGACTGGAGAGGGATCTCCAGTGACCGAAAATGTCGCAGTTGTCGATTACTCCGCTTTTGCAAATTATTTGAAAAAGGCAGTTACCATTCTGTTACCAGAGGACGAAGATTTAATTCCTCCGGCTTTAAATGCAGCATTAAATGATCGCAATAATCAAGACTGTATTCAGAAATTTCTAAGCGATCCTCAGGTTTCGTGCTTGCTGGTACAGCGAGCACCTTCAAAAGGTTGGTTGTTAATAGATGTTGAAGAGAATCATTTGACATTGACCTTTGACATTGCCCAGTTAATTAATGTTACTGCAAGGTTATGGGCTGTTTGCACATTCTTGTAATTTAAATCGAATTTGCACAGTAGCATAAATGTCTGGAAGAAACTACAGTATGGTTGAGTAGGATTTGAGATTTTCATAGCAGAGAACTTGAAGAAGGCTATCTTATGTTTTCTAGTGTGGTAGAAATTTACCAACATTACAAGGGTCCTTGCTGACTGTATTATCAGGACAGTGAGTAAGGCATGCATGAGATGCAGGAACCAGTCAGTCAAGGTAGAACCTGATGAAGGGAGACAAAAAGAAAAGGAGGCATACCTAAGCCTGACCAGAAGGGGGGTGGGGGTGAAGGATATGAAAGAGAGTTTCCTTGTGCATGGCTTACTCACAACCCTGATTATGGAGACAGCAAAACTTATGAAAGTTGTAAAATCTCTACCAGGCTACACTGTGCTTCACCCCAGAAGACAGCCTTCTTCGGATTTCCACCATGCAAACATCAAAACCTACTGGGTACCTATTATTTGTTTGGTTATGGAACATAGTTACATTAATAATGTAGTTCTACAGCTAACATAATCAATTTATCTTGTGTTCAGACTTTTTTATATTTCTCCACATCTGTAATTGGTGATGGATAAGATCAGGTTAGGTTAATTTTATTTTATTTACTTTCATTAGGTTTGTGCACAAATTAAATACACTTTGTGAGAAATATGGCAGTAGATGTGGTGTATGCAAAGAGATTAGGTTTTTGATCATTGTTAAGAAGTAGAACACTCGTTTTGAGGATACAAGTATTTTTGTGTATTAATAAAGTTGAACTTCTGAGAAGAACTGTTTATGGCACAAGTGCTTTGCTATGAAATTCCAAGACTGAAAAAACTGCAGAAATTATGTATTATTTAAGAACACAATTCTATTCCATATGTGCATTTATAAAAGTAAGATAGGAAGACATGTATTCTGTACTTGATATCAGTGAGGTA
Source organism: Zootermopsis nevadensis (assembly GCF_977971745.1). Lineage (NCBI taxonomy): Eukaryota > Metazoa > Arthropoda > Insecta > Blattodea > Termopsidae > Zootermopsis > Zootermopsis nevadensis. The sequence continues at coordinate 6,875,081 of NW_028259143.1, forward strand.
AGTTTAGAAATATTTAATTTGAAGGAGTATTTGTAAATATTAGTTCAGATTAATATTATCCCCTGGAAAGGCATCCCTTCTCATCAAGCACTTTTACAGATTTTTTCCATTGTGTCTATGTCCCATTCTTCCATTTTCCTTCGAAGGTAGAAATTAATTTATGTACGTTTTTTAGACTTCATACAAATTCATTTCTTCTGAGAAATGGATTGAACATTGTTTCAAAGAAAGACATTTAAATAATTATAGTTTATTGTAACTCTGTTTTCTGTTGCAGATGAGGATGGTGACCAGTCTGGTGAGGGTGATGAAGAAAAAGATGCTATCACATACTGCATTTCAAATGAAGTTCATTTCACCAATCCAAAGATGGCCAGGTACAATTTCATTTAATTTCGAAAGATTTATTTAAGGGAAGATGGTATTACACACTTTGCATACAATTCTCTGTATAATATTTTTTCAGCATGATCTGTGTCAAGAGGGGAGCAATTATAGAAGCAGACAAGGCCATTCACTCTCAGCTACGACTTATTAACTTCAGTGAAGGTTCTCCATATGAGACACTTCATGCTTTCATCAGCAAAACCATGGCTCCATACTTCAAATCATATGTGAAGGAGTCAGGACGTGCAGACAGGTCAGTATATGTGTCATATGAAGTGAAATATATTGAAGTATTTGTTGAGGAATTAAGACTTACGATCAGAGTATTTGTGAAAACACTGGTAGAAATAATTAAATGTGATTTATGAAAGGTAAAAGTAAATTAGTAGGAATATCAAGAAACTTCTTAGCTAACTGTAACTCTGCATCCATTTTAAAATGTTGCAATCTGGCTGACTTTTCATTTTGTCCAAGATAAGTGAAAAATAAGTTCTGTTGAGTGAGAAAATATTTTGATTTTTTTACATATTCTTTCGTGTCATTTTTTTATTTCTCCAGAAATGTCAAATGGTAAATTTGTAACTGGTGTGATGTGAAGACCCGAATTAATGAGACATTAGTTTGAACATCTTGATGTAATATCTAGTAACTAGTAAGATATTACATTTTTGTAGAGATGGGGATAAAATGGCGCCTTCTGTGGAGAAAAAGATGGCTGAACTGGAGATGGGATTGTTGCACCTGCAGCAGAATATTGACATCCCTGAGATTTCTCTTCCTGTGCATCAGACTGTTGCGACTGTCATCAAGCGCTGTGCAGATGAAAGCCGCAAACCTAAACTTGCAGATTTTGGAGATAAAGTAGAGGACTCAACGTTCCTCAATCAGCTACAGAATGGTGTTAATCGCTGGATCAAGGAAATTCAGAAAGTATGAATGCTACCATTTCTATTTATTAATAAAGTTTAGTATGTATTACTTTGAAGAAATTGTAATCAAAATTTTAACAGCAACTTATTTCGGTTATATGGTACGTTCCGTCAATTAATCAGGCTGCTTGCCTGTGAACCATGAATTTAATTTAAGTTTGTCTTTTGAAATAGGTTCTGAAACTACTTTGAAACCATTAATGCATGCTTTAATATGTAAATTCACTGCAGTCTTTCCATATTATATTCATCTTTATGTTAATTATTACATTTCTTAAAAAAATATATGACACTTAGATGACCAGTTTTAATTTTCATTGCGCAGGTTACAAAACTAGATCGAGATCCTTCATCAGGCACTGCATTACAAGAGATTAGCTTCTGGCTCAATCTAGAGAGAGCTCTGCATCGTATTCAGGAGAAAAGAGAAAGCCTTGAAGTTGCACTAACTCTTGATATTCTCAAGCATGGGAAGAGGTTTCACGCGACAGTGAGTTTTGATACAGACACAGGTATGAATGCTGTTTGTTCTCATGTTTGATAAAGTACATTGGCATTTACATGCACATGTACTCACACATATGCACATGCAGTGATTGTTTTTCTAATATGCTGGTGATAAAAGCAATTGACATTGCAGTTTTGGGTATTATTTTGAAACAGTGCTTCTTCACCGTCATTTTTCAGGTATTCTCTTATCATTACTGTGTTCTCCCTCATCCTCATTATATTCTTTAAATGGGTCTTGGCATAACCTCTTTCCCTTCCCCGCACATCAACAAATCTGGTGCCTGTGCCTGAACTTATTTAACATAAGTTTTGTTGCAGTTTTTAATTTTGTTTGTAATGCACTAAATATTAAAACCATTTGAATTATATACAACAAATTTTAGTGTAAAGGTAAGTTTTGCCCTTTGATTTCTTAAGCACCACAGCACTGGTGCAAGACGGAGGAGATTGGTTAACTCAGAATGGATATTTTTCTAATTTTTATGATAGATTTGCTACTTTAACTTTTTGTGTAAGTATTCGAACCTTTTGAATATGTGTCGATATCTTGAAGCATCTTATTCAGTAACAATCCATATAATTGCACATGTTCTGACATGTTACTGCATATGAAAGTAGATCAAAGTGCAGTAGGCAGTACAAATTTGTGCATTTCATGTTCATTAGAAATAAATGGCAAGGGGGTGGGAGGGGCAGCAGATAAGGAAGTATGTACTGGCCACACTGTAAACATTTTTTCCCACGTGAAGTATTTTGTAGCATGCTGTCTCGGATCCTGTTTTAGAAATGCCTTTGCTTTACATTCTATATGTGTTTGTTTTACTTGTACCCACAAGGTAGTGATGTAGGTGAAATGTGTTGCTCGCCCCTTGCCACCATATGCAATTTGTGCTTGTCTGCTGTGTCATGAAGTTCATGTTGTTTACTCATTTAGGTCTGAAACAGGCCTTGGCCACTGTTAATGACTACAATCCCCTTATGAAGGACTTCCCAATTAATGACCTGCTATCAGCTACCGAATTAGATCGCATCCGTTCAGCTGTTCAACTGATTTTCTCTCATCTTAGAAAAATACGCAGCACAAAGTACCCAATTCAAAGGGCTCTTCGACTCGTTGAAGCTATATCACGGGATCTTGGCTCCCAGTTGTTGAAGGTTAGTGAGTGTTACAATCTTTTTTGAGTTGATGTATCTGAGGCATGTTATGTTTGAAGATGTGTTAAAAGAATAAATAGGAAAATTATAAATAAAGACAAAGTTATGCCAATATGAAGACCCAGAAATTGTTAATATGTTCTAGAAGAATGTTTTAATGGTATAGTATACTTCTCTGAATGTAGAAGTTTGTTTTCTGGGTGTTTTAGGCTCTATTTTATATTTTCTGTTTCTACTTTATTGTTTTTATTCCCCCTTACATGTATGTTGCCTTCCATTTAAGAGTTTCATTTGAGACAAAGTAATGTTTTCATGGTCTGAGATGATATTTTTTGTGTTATGTGTATTGACATACTGCTTTTGGGAATGTCTTTGTGGAAGTTTTGAATATGATTTTTTTTAAATATGCTTCAATGAAATGAATTGTGTACGAATTTGACTTGCAGGTACTTGGGACAAGACGTCTAATGCACATACCGTTTGATGAATTTGAAAAGGTGATGACACAATGTTTTGAAGTCTGCACAACATGGGATGATGAATATGATAAACTACAGGGTTTGCTAAGGTGAACATTCTATACTCTAAAGTGTCTATCAAGTTTGCTGAGGTAATGTTGCAAAAATATAAAATTATAGATAATATAAAAGAAAGGCCAATTAAGTTAATGTTGATTTATTGAATATCAAATTGATAACATTTAAATCATATAAAATATTTTTATTGTGTCAATTGGCAGTTTATTTTGTTATGAGGGTCAGATTAACTGGATGTGTGGCTTGGATGGAGGAAACAAGAAATATTATAAAGTTTGGTGGAATAATCTGTTGGAAAACAAATATGGCACATAATACAGTAAAACAAAAAAGTGGATTGAATGGAAATCCACCTTTATTAAAGAATGTGTCTGGTCCCAAGAGCAATAATGTGAAAATGTAATCTAAAATAAAGTCTGATAAACAGAAAATGTTTAATGCGGAACTGGTAAGGAGAAACAATAATGTAACTGAAAATAGGATGCTTAAATATTTATTGATTTATGTTTATAAATTCTGTTCTTTATGAGCTTCCTCAGATTTATGCAAAAGAACATTCTTTCCAAGAATCAAATCCTACTAATGATGTAATGTGTGTAGAAAATAATTTAAATGACAACTGGAAGAAATAAACAGGAAAAAGAAAGAATTTTTACCTTGACAGTGAAGTGGTGTTGGACAATGAACTAGTTGAGAATGGAGTTGGTGTCCAGTCAAACATTTCAGAGATTGTCTATGAAATGTTGGATATTAACTGTTTTCACACTGCTGAATCATTAGTCCTTAAATATGTGTATTATCTACTGTATGGTATTTCTTAAGCAGAAGTAAGTACTGCTTTAAATGGACACCTGTTGGAAATGGAAAAAAATGTCAAGGTCCCATAGAATCGCATTATAAGCAGATTTTGTTGCATTAATGTGGGAGAATTAAGTATTGGTAAAGTAGATTGGATTGAATATGTGCTGAATAAGATTCAATAACAGGCCATTGTTTTAGTGATATTGAATCTGTTGGTTCTTGTACAAGGAGGTCCTTGGCTCTTTTATATGTAGGGACATTGTGAAAAAGAAGCGTGATGAGCATTTGAAGATGGTATGGCGTGTTTCTCCTGCACACAAACGTCTTCAAACTCGAATGGAACATATGCGCCGCTTCCGCCGTCAGCATGAGCAGCTGCGCACAGTAATTGTGCGTGTCCTTCGCCCTACAGTACTGTCTGTAATTTCATCTCGCCCAATAGACCAACAATCACAGCATCCAAGTACTCCTGATCAGCAAGAATCAGGAGATATGAAACCAGAAGTTCTTGGTTTGGAGGCAGCTGATGCTAATGCAATTGAGGTAAGATTTAGTTAAAATGAATGTGGCACATTTCTTGGTGTTCAGAACTTTTATCATTTATACAGTGCGTAGTCTTTGGCAGGGAGTTTAAAGCAAAGGCAGACTGATCAAAAGATTGTGGGTTTGAATTTCACCTTGACGTTAATTGAAAAACGCTACACACAGTGCAGTATTTGATTCAGTCTATTATAAACTTCAGAAACTAACACTGTGGTACACTGCCAGTAATACCATTGTTTACTGTTGGCCATGATCCTGAGCTAGTTTCATCCATCTTCCATCCTCACAGCTTATTTCCTTAAGATCCATCTTAAAGTTATATCCCCCCACCATCTTCTCTGTCTTCCGAATGAACGTATCCCAAGAGGGTTCCCCACCAAAGTTCTGTATACATTTGTTGCTTTCCCATGCTGGGCACATTCCCCAGCCTATGACTTAATGAATACTAATTTTGGAGGGAAATGTCTATGAACACAATTTACAGATTCTTTGAGGCTCAATGGTAAAGTGTAATCTTTTGTGAGCTATGTAGTGATCTTCATGACTGGAACAATTGTCTTCCATCTGTAGGGTCCCTGCATTTTTTTGCAGTACATACATAACGAAGAGGTAAAATAATGTTTACTGGAGCAAGTTTTATTTTTTAATCTTCTTTTCTGATCTTTTTTTAACCTTACCTATTTTATCAGTGATATAATTTATTTTTATGTGAGAAACATAATTACCAAGTAAACCATTCATCGAGTTGCATCCCTTTTCTTAACAGGAAGTTAACCTTGCATATGAAAATGTTAAGGAAGTGGACTGTCTGGACATTACTCGTGAGGGTCTGGAGGCATGGGATGCGGCAGTTCGACGTTATGAGGAACGAATTGATCGAGTGGAGACACGCATCACAGCACACCTGCGTGACCAGCTTGGAACAGCCAAGAATGCGAACGAAATGTTTCGTATATTTTCAAGGTTCAATGCTTTATTTGTTAGACCTCATATCCGTGGTGCCATCCGTGAATACCAGACTCAGCTCATTCAAAGAGTAAAAGACGATATTGAAGCTTTGCATGAAAAATTCAAGGTTGGTATTTTGATGACAGTATCTGTCTTGTTTCAATAACTTTGTGATCTGTGGTTTTACATACTTGTCCTTTACCCGCCAGGTTCAGTATCCCCAGAGCAAGTCATACAAAATGAGTATTGTGAGAGATTTACCTCCAGTCTCAGGTTCCATTGTGTGGGCTAAGCAAATTGATCGGCAGCTCACAGCATATTTACGAAGAGTGGAAGATGTATTAGGTAAACATTTTTCGTTTTGTATTTTTATCTTATGTAGTGAAAACTGTTCTTGGAAGATAGAAGAAAGGTATCAGTGTGGAGCAAATGATGATGAAGGAAGAGAGAGGGGAAAGATGTAATAGTGTGGGGCAAGTAATGGTTAAGGAAGCCAGAAAAATATTCATGTTGTGGGTGATGAAGATGCAGGGTTTTTAAAATAAACGATAGTTGAGGAAGGCAGAGTACCTTCTAATTTTAGTTGTTCCATTTTGGCATTGTCCCAGATGAAATATCTCTTAATTTTTATTCTTATTGTTTATGAAGGTAGCTAAAAATAAGTTGTCCTACCTTTGAAATTTTACTTTTGTCGGTTATATATTGTTTGTATTAATAAATGTTGAAATTCAGATCCTCTAATTTTTTCTCCATCTTCACATGGGTCACAAAATTAATTTACATTTTTATACATGTACAGTAGACAAATCGAAAGAAAGGCACATAGAATGTTTAGAAATATGCTCATTTATAAAATTAAACTAGCGACAGTTAAAGATAAATCACAATCATGTGCACACACATGCACATTTTTTGTGTCTGATTACTATAAATTTTGGTAAATTGTATGTTTTTTTGATACATCTTCATGTTAAACTTTGAATATGCAGTGTCAGTGGTGGAATTTAATCTTTGTAACTAAAGAAAGAACTCCCCACTAACCCATCTGTTTTAGTTTTACACTTGGGTATTTTTAATTTCTCTTAGGAAAAGGCTGGGAGAACCACATTGAGGGACAGAAGCTAAAGGCAGATGGAGATAGTTTTCGACTGAAACTAAACACTCAAGAAATATTTGATGATTGGGCTCGTAAAGTTCAGCAGCGCAATCTTGGCGTGACTGGACGTATTTTTGCCATTGAAAGTCAGCGTTCACGAACTGGGCGTGGTAATGTCCTGAAGTTGAAAGTGAACTTCCTTCCAGAAATAATCACTCTTTCAAAGGAGGTTGGTATCCTTGAATTTACGTGTTCTGATTAAATTACATGATTTTAATGTAGCATCAGTGGGCGGTCTCTGGTATTTTCCGGTAAGAAGATGGAGATGAGTGGGGTTGTACTCCAAAAAATATTTAATGATGGAAGTTTTGAGTTATGTGTAAATTGTATAAATAGAATTTTGAGTTTTCAAAATTGGACATGGACAGTGAAAAATCTGGTATGCAGCATGTTTTTTCCTCACACAATGATTTGTTTTCCAGACGATTGCACAGATCATAGTATAAAGCACATGACTCATTGTAATTGCCTGTTTTGTTTGCAGGTGCGAAACCTGAAGAATCTTGGTTTCCGTGTACCACTTGCAATAGTGAACAAAGCACATCAGGCAAACCAACTGTACCCATTTGCCATCTCTCTGATAGAAAGTGTTAGGACTTATGAAAGAACTCTTGAAAAGGTAATTTTCAGTTTCTTACATGATAGATTTTTTGTTTAGGTGCGCTAGATTTGAATAGTTGTATTACATTGTTTTTTATATATGGTTGAAAACACTTTGTTAATAAAATCATGTGTGTTGATGACATTTTGTACTTAAGCCCTACTTAGGTATTGAATTTGCAGACAACAAACATTGTTTTAAATGAAATTGGAAAGAGCGTCTAGTGATGTGTATTGTCTACATAAATTGTATATTTTATACATCTATAGGTTTCACTGTTTAGTTTCAGTTGTAAAATAATGGATGTGATCTTTGTGATTCTGGTTCTCATAGAATGTTATAAATGTTTTACATCACTTGTGTGTTGATCTATGCACTCAGTGCATAAAGTTAACGCATAATTGGCAAGGAGTTGTTTAGAAGAGAACATCGCATCTAAAAAACGTGTAGATGGAAAAATAATTATTATATTTATAGGACTTGTTACTGTTGCCAACCCAGGTCAAACAGATCATAATTAGTTACAACAGCTCAAAATAATTTTTATCTGTTATTCATAATGTGGTTCATGTACTACTTAGCTTGTATTTAGTCCATAAGCCTTTCTCTTCCCACCATAGTTAATAACAGTTAGTTAAAGATTACTGATTGTTTGCAGTGTTGTTATAGCCTACGCAGTGTGGTTAATATTAATCAATTAAATGCAGTATATCAATAATCCTGTGAATGTTTTCTCCAGTTTGTGATTGTCTTGGGGATAAATTAATGTGTTTCTATGTTCTTTTTGGTTTCCCTGCAACAACTAGCTAACAAACCGGAGTTCCCCAAATAGTCCATCATTCAAGGTAGAAACTGCAAGTGGATTGTGGACTGCCATTGTGTTTGAAATTTATGTATACTAACCCTCTCTGCTTACAAGTATACACACAGGGAATTCATGTATAAGCAAGCTTCAGGTTACCCTTGTGTTGTGGTTTTTTAGGTTATTATTCTGTGTATTCTTATAAGTGGTTGTCAGCCTTTTGGAGGAAACTGTTCCCTCCATCATCAGGAAATGTTGGTAGCCATTTACAAGATTACACTATGCCATGACCCAGAAGACCATTGATCCAAATTTCCACCACATGAAATCCTTGAATCTCATTCAAAATGCCTTCTTGCAAAAACCTTGGAATTCATGACTATCTATAATTTTTGTTTTCTTTAATCCGTGATATGTTATCATTCTTTTACTCTGTGGTTAGAAACTAACAAAATCCAGTATTGATCAGGTTGGTGGAATGAAAATTATTTAATCAGTTACATGTCATTCATGTACTTTGCTTAAAGCAAGGTATTATTAAACAATTAGCTTAGAAGTGAGTGATTGACTGTGTATGTATTTGGCTTTGTAGTGGGCGTGTGGTTTTATAATTTGGTCTCTTAGTATGGATCAGAATTACCACTTTCCATTTTCTAAAAATTAATGACATTTTATTTTGTAATGGTACAGAAGTTAACATGGATTACATGAGTTACAGTCTAATATTGTCATATTGAAATGCTGCTTTGTGATTCATTAAGATTGCTTTGTCAACTATAGGATATGTAGTATCAAGTTGGAAAGGTTAGGTTGATGGAATGCAAAGGATATAGAAGTAAGTGGTACTCTCGTGTTGTGCCTGGAGAGACTTGGGAAAGCACATGCAAACGTGTTTATTTGCTTTGTAAGTATGTTCTAATTATATTAAAATTGAGGACTTTATAGTTTCTCACTCTAAACATCTGCAGTTTAAAGCTAACATGTGATAAAATAATTTGTTAGAAATTTATTTTTGGTAGGTGATGGAAATAAATATGCATACCAAATGACACTATTTAAGAAGAAATTATGTAATTGTTTGTAATCTAAACACTTTCTTGAGGCATGTCTGCCATAGTCTTCTATTGTGTACGCGTGGTACAACCTGGACTTACATATAAATATAACATTCATCTCATGTCTTGCATTCTGCATATTATGATTTGTTCTTTAGTCAGTAAATGATAGTGAATGCCGAATATGTATTCCACCAGCCTCTGTCATGTGGGTTGAATGCTGTTTCTCCAAGGTTTTCTCATTTGTTATTACATTTTTACCTGCCCATATCTGTTTGTATAAAATATTGCCTGTGTTGTAGCTGTAAGTTTTTCGAAATAGAATGGCGTTCATGAGTGTAGCCAAGAAAGTTATGATATCTTCTTTCAATATTATAAATGTTAGTCATGGCAGAAGCAGTTGTAATATGTACCCCCAGCTATGACTAGAACAAATTGTTGATTGTTAGTAAATTTATTTATGATCATACTCTTGTTTTAAAAAGTAGTGTTATTTGTGCGTAACTTGTCACATTCTGTACGAGATTGTCACCGTTGTATTCTGTGTAATTATTGACTACACTCCTTTCATTTGGCTGATTTAATTGCTTTTCTGCCTATTATATAAGGGCTGATACATTTATTTTGTTGTTGTTTTAATGCAACACTGCATAAATTGAAAGTCATGTTAGTTACAGGTTTGAATTATCACTAGATTAATGTAGAGCTTTTCCCTCCCCCCTCCAAACTGTACTACTTAACAGGCATTGAAATGTAACAATAACAGCAGTTTCCTTGTAGAATTTAACTATAATTTTGTTCATAATGTAAACTAGTGTTTACATGACAGTATTACAGTAGTGTATGTTAACCAGGGAAACTGAGGTAAAGCATTGATTTTAGTAAATTATTGAGAATGTTGTAAGTAGGGAGTTAGATTTATAATTAGGTGTTCTTTTTTCCCCAGTATCAGCCCTTTGAATAAAATTTGCTTGTTACTGGTACATTATAATGCATGCACATATGGAAGCAGAGTGGCTGCTGCTTATGGTTATTGTATTTGATGGCTACTAGTAAGTGTAATGGAGATGGTATGGAAAATATCTTACTTTTTAACTACTTTGTACCGAAAAGTTGGTCAATGTTTATGTTATATTTGATTGAAGATTTCTGGGTTGTTGCGCTGTGTAGTCTGGTCGATGTAACCAAGGTCATACTGCCTCCGTCATCAGGGCGATGACGGAGGCAGTATGACCTCTGAAACATTGGTTGACATCGACCAGACTACACAGCGCAACAACCCAGAAGACAGAAATCTTCATACTCACCGCTGTGAAAACCTCAAATATTACTTGTATATGATTGATGTGTGGTGGCTTGGTATGGGATTGTGGATACGAAATGTGGTCATATACTATTTATTGTGAGTACTTGTTAATCTGAAAATGAAAGTTATGTCATGATTGTTCTGTACTGTCATTAATGACATCTGAAGTTGGTAATATACCAGTATTGGTTCATGTCGTGTGTCATCTCCATTTATGAGTAGTGTGTCCATATTAGTGGAACACTTTGCTGTGAAAGACAGAATATAGTTAGTTGTAACTCTGCTCTGTATGTAGTAATATTTTCTTGCTGTTCCTGTTTGCACATATATGTACAGCTTTCTCCCTTTCATGTTTTAATTTTATTCTTATTTTATTTATCTACTCTTATCCAGCTTCAATAGGTGAAGAAGGCATGTAGGTTTGGTGTGCATGGAGTCATATTATGAGAAATGAACTTTTACTTGTTCTGTAAAAGAAAACTGTTGAAAATTGACACATTCTGTGCACAAGATATATGTATGACAAGTAAATGTTCATGATTTATTATGTGAAAGAGCACTGTTATTTGTTGATTTGGTATTTTATTTTACAGATTGAAGATAAGGCCAGTATCATTCCTCTAGTTGCTGGAATGCGCAGGGAGGTTCAGATGCTAGTTGCTGAGGTAAGCAGTTAATTTCAGTTTTGAAATGGCTACCTTTAATGTACTTCATTTTTATTGGCACATAAGGAAGTGGTGCCTTTCATATAAGTAAAGATTTAATTGAGAAAACATTCCTGAAGATGACTGTCTTATGGGTTGTTGTGCCATATAGTCAGGTAAAAGTTTACTGACATTTCAGAGGTGCTTGATACCCCCATCATTGGGGAAATTAATGAATAATGAATTTGAAAGGATGTGTAAGGAAGCAGTTACGGCCTAATTTAAAGTACTGTCCTAGCATTTGCTTTAAGGGAGTGAAGAAAACCACAAAAAATCTGTCATAAGAGCTGGTCTCTGGCAGAGAATTAAACATGGGTCATCCTGAATATGAAGCAGAATTGCTAACCACTGGGCCATAACAATTAGTCAAATGTGGTTGGAGGGGTCATGTAATACTTCCTAATACAAACCAGTCATTACTTAAGGAGATTTATGCGATAAAGTGTGTGGACATCAGGACAGTAGGACTGGTGGCCATTAACATGGAGGAAACAAATCCCTTGGTTTTACACTTATACATCATTGGAATGCAAGCTGCAAGTTGAGGCAAATATAATTTCAGTTTGCATTAGTTTAGTATGATCTCTAGTTTAAAGAATTTCTCAAAAATTGCTGCTCATAAAAATAAATGACGTATATCACAGAATATAGGTTTTATTAAAGCGTATAGTGTTAATGTGAAGCAGTTTTTAATAATGTAGTGAATTTTTACTTACAGGGCATTGCTCTGGTGTGGGAGAGCTACAAATTGGATCCGTATGTTCAGCGATTGGCAGAAGTAGTCTTCAGCTTCCAGGAGAAGGTTGAGGATCTGTTGGTTGTGGAGGAACAGCTGGATGTAGACGTCCGTTCATTGGAGACATGCCCATACTCAGCCAATACCTTTGCGGACATTCTTGGAAAAATTCAGCATGCAGTTGATGATTTGAGTCTTCGACAGTATTCAAACCTTCACATTTGGGTTACGCGTCTTGATGAGGAGGTAAGTGTTCCTTAAAAGTCTGAAATACTGTTTAATCACATGTGTATATTGTATTTGTAAAACTGGAATATGATTTTCATTCTCATTTTGTTTACTTTAAAATATCATTTGTGAAGTAAAAGTAATTAAATAGTCAGTTTTATTTTGTAATATGCCTAACTTTCATCATGTGGTTTATGTGTCATGCTTTTTAAAGCATAATTATACCATTTGGTTTTTTGAGATATCATATTAGCTCTGAAAGCTTTGAAACATACTCTCTTTAGGCTGCAGTGTGGCCCTTGAAGTATATTTTGATTGATAGTTGGAATTACAAAATTTTGAGAGTGTGTGCATGTGTGTGCATATATATTTATTTATGAGATATGTTGTTTTTGGTAGGTTGAGAGAAAGTTGGCTGCCCGTCTTCAGTCTGGTATGCAGGCATGGACAAATGCTCTGAATGGCACCAAGAAAGAAATTGACCTGAGCATGGATACAGATGCTCCTGCCCAGCCTACTCATAAGCCTGGTGGTGACCCACAAGTAAGAAACCTAAGTCCCAAGTGTGTGTGGGAGAAAATTAAAGCATTTGTAGTTAGATTTGCTGATGTTAATTTTATTTCTTTATAAATTTCTGTTGTGTCCTAAAATTTCCTGGAAAGTGTGCTTCTTATGCACTATACGCCCTGAATGATAAATTGAAGCCCAAATGTGTTGTTACAAAACTGATAAATTAGCTGTGTAACTTGTTATAAACAGTAAGAAATGACAGCACAGCTGTGTATTTACAAAGTTCAGTGTTGAAGGCCTTTAGAGGTCAGTGTACTGACAAAGAAAAATGGAATGTCACTGAGTTATTTGTATTAAACTGCAAATCTTGCACAGAAAAATTGTTTTGCTGGAATTTAATGTTTGTTTCAATATGTGTTTCTAGATCCAGATAGTGGTTCATGAGGTACGGATCACAAATCAGATAATGTACCTTTTCCCCAGCATTGAAGAAGCCAGATTCCAAATCATGCAACAGTTGTTTGCTTGGCAAGCTATTGTAACATCTCAGACTCGTCTTCAGAGCTCTCGTTATCAAGTGGGGCTGGATCGTCCAACATCACAGACGTATCGCAATCTTCTCACCAAGTTGCCTCAGGGCAGTGTAATTTTAGAGGCAGCATATGAAGCTATTGAAAACAAGATTAAACAGGTAATTTTCATGTTTTACATGTTTGCATTGATATCTGTTTGTTGCAGATTTGATGCTCAATTAAAATCTGAGTAAACATGAGACTACGTGTTGATGGTGGGTTTCATCTCTGTAAGAATTAATGTAGAATGGAATGAGTGTTGTTTTCATTTTTTCAGGTTCATACCTATGTGGGTGAGTGGTTACAGTACCAATCGCTTTGGGATCTGCAGCCAGAAAATCTGTATGGAAAGCTTGGTGAGGATATTAACCTCTGGATGAAGTGTCTTAATGACATCAAGTAAGTAATACACTTATTTTAAAATAAAAATTATTACACTTCCAACTTACAGACTGATTCAGACCATCATCTGTTTGATTCATAAGTTTCTTATGATTGCTAGAACCTAGGTACTGAGATTTAGCCAGTTTTTTTATAGTTACAATAAATTAAATCAAATTTCGTCCATGCACAAGGTCTGTACAGTCAGTATCTATCACACATTCTAGATTGATGAAAATTGCATGTACATGTTCAGTACTTCAGCACTAAAGATGGGTGCAGCATGTTCCCTTGATACATTGATATGCAAATGAAAACTACATGGTTCAAGAACTCAAATGGCTGCTATATTATCACAGTCTTGTGAACATGTTTACATTTTCACTTTAATTTCTGTTTAAATCTGTGCACATGTTTTGAACTTTACAAAAGGAAAATTACTTTCATCACAGGCTTGTTATTGGTAATACTTGAACATTAATTTCGCATAGAGTTTTATACGGGCTATTCATGTTTGTTTTAAGGCCACCTACCCTTTGGATCCAGCCAATATTCAGAGTGAGACCTTTGGCATGGATATCGAGCATTTTTCTTCTAGACCATCATGTCTCTTCAGAAGCATTGATATTATGTAACTTAATAATTAGCATGAAATGTTTATTCTGTAATAAAAGTACATAGTCTAATGTAAGTTTAACATTACAGGAAATCTCGTACAACATTTGATACGTCAGACACTCGTCGTGAATTTGGTCCAGTTGTGATCGATTATGCAAAAGTCCAAAGTAAAGTGTCTTTGAAGTATGATTCCTGGCATAAGGAGACTCTTGGAAAGTTTGGCTCTCTGCTTGGAAATGACATGTCTCAGTTCCACACTCAGGTTTCAAAGGTAGGGTGGTTATTGGTTGTAGACTAAACATGTTTAGGCATGTGGCTTTACTTAGCAAGAAATGGAATTCAGTCATGTGTGAGAATAAGTCAGTTGTAGATCAGTTGGAAGATAAGATAAAGATGTTTAACAGCAAGAATATTTCTAATAAAAAATTCTGAGCCATAGGCTTGATGGGTAAATTTATTTAAATTCATGCGATAATTAAAATAATCTGTAAGACGGTTAAAATATATTGATACTGAGAAATATTTTCATCACAGTCTCGGAGTGAATTGGAGCAGCAGTCAATTGAAGCAGCTAGCACGTCAGATGCAGTTACTTTCATAACATATGTTCAGTCACTCAAGAGAAAAATGAAGTCGTGGGAAAAACAGGTGAGTGTGCCAAATGGTAATTGAATGCGTGTTATGTGTCTGTGTATTTAATTTGAAGTAAATTAATTTTATATGATGGGGCTGTGCCGGTACTCATGCTGGCCACTCATCCATTTCTCAGTACGGATGCTTGGTTTACACCCAGGTCAGTCCATGTAGGAGTTTTGGTTGACAAATGACACGGGGACAGGTTTATCTCTGAATCCATCAGTTTTCCTGTCAATTTTGTTTTACCTATGTTTCATATTCACCCACACATCTTCTGGGAAGTGGACGGTGGGCTTATTAATGGCTGCAGTTCCAAAGATATAATCTTACCCCATCATAACAAATGTTTTGATGTTAGAATGTACATGTGCCCTATTCACAGCAAAGGTTACTTGTTGCAGAATTTGTCATGCTGTCTTCTTACATGATGTTACTTGCATTAGTGTGGATATCAGGTCCAGCCACTGTACCAGATTTGTACAAAAGAGGTGTAATTTTGTTACAGAATTATTTGCTTTTGTAATGGAAGTATTTGAGAGCACTTTTTTAATAACTTCCCTGGTGATGAAATGCAGGTGTCAACTTGAAAATGAAAATTTCTTGAATCATTCACAAGCAGTATGTTCCTGCAGTAAAAATGGATTTGTTTTAAGTGCAGAATATTTTAAGTTTTCTTGCATGCAGTCTGGTAATGAAGACACTTATTTACACTGTGGTGCAATGATTTAAGGTGGAGGTGTACAGAGAAGGTCAGCGCATACTGGAAAGACAGAGGTTCCAGTTCCCAAACAGTTGGCTTCATGTTGATAATATTGAGGGTGAATGGGGAGCTTTCAATGAGATTATTAAGCGCAAGGATTCATCTATTCAGACTCAGGTATGGAGACATAAAATATAAGTAACAAACAATCTTAATTTTAAAATGATAGAAGAAAATTCTGAAGTGTTTCCTTCATTTGTTGAAATGGTTATACTGCAAAATATCTCTGAACATTTTCGTAATTTGTGTGTTTTATCCATTTATGTCAAATTACTTGATTTTCTGTTATATAGGTTGCAAGCTTGCAGATGAAAATTGTGGCTGAGGATAAAGCAGTGGAAACACGTACAAATGATTTCCTCAATGACTGGGAAAGGAGCAAGCCTGTTGAGGGCCATCTACGACCGGATGAGGCTTTACAACACCTGCAAATGTATGAGAGCAAGTTTGCTCGGCTGAAGGAGGAGCGAGATAATGTAGCAAAAGCTAAGGAGGCCCTGGAACTACAGGAACCTGGTAAAATTTATGTACACATTTACATGGCTGCAACTTTCTGTTACAAGTTATACAGTATGTAATAAACAACAGAGAATTATTCTCACCAAACTGCTGTGAATACAGTGCCTTCTCATTTATTTGTTCTTAGATTTTAAATATGTTTTTCTCTGTCTTTCTGAATTTGATGTACATTTTTTCATGAGTATTATCATTCATATGTGAGAATTGAGTATATGAATAATATCAAGAAATGGGAGTATATGAATTATGCGATGAAATGTCATAAGTGCATATCACGTATTCAGTTTGCATACTACAGAGTGTATTTATTGATGTTGGAATTATCTTTTCTGAATGTTATAGGTGGTGTAAGCACTAGTGAAGACAGGATGCAGGTTGTTTTTGAGGAATTGCAGGATCTGCGAGGCGTGTGGTCTGAATTGTCTCGTATCTGGGCGCAAATTGATGAGATACGTGAGAAACCGTGGTTGTCTGTCCAACCTCGGAAGCTGCGTCAACAGCTGGATACACTCATGGCCCAGTTAAAAGAACTGCCAGCAAGATTACGTCAGTATTCATCTTATGAATATGTTAAGAAACTTCTCCAAGGATACACCAAGGTAAGAAAGGCACAAAAAATAGCTGTTGAAATTGCATTTAATGGAAGTTATGAATTTAGGATTGTGCTTTGAAAAGATGTGTAGAGTGCCTGTGACAGGTCATGGCATGCATTCAGAAACAGTATTCAATTTTCTTGGGTGGAGTCATGCAGATGGACTTTGTTGAATGATTCAGTGAGAGGTGAAGTAGGTCAGTTTGCTGCTTGACTTTGTGTAGAGCAAATCATCTGGTAATACTACATTGATTGTATTTTTTTTCCCTACTGCCTGCACACTGAGAGGTAATCTTACCACACTACTGCTTCTCCTTGCCCTCTCTCTTGTGCTGACATGACTCATGGCAAGGAGTCTAAAAGGGGTGTGATACCAAACCATTGCTTTTTTAGTGGATCTTAAATCATTGCATTGTGCTTTAGGTCTATTTCAGAATGGAGTGAGAAATTTCATTCTCTTCAATTTTGCCATTCTTGTGCTATCATGCACGTCCTGAAATGTTTTGTTCCACATATGAAAAACATCTTCACACTGTATTATATAACAGTTTAACATTTGGTCTGTAATATAGAATTTGTTTGTGTTAGGTGAATAATAACAGTTTAACATTTGGTCTGTAATATAGAATTTGTTTGTGTTAGGTGAATATGATGATTGTGGAGCTTAAATCTGATGCTCTCAAAGAACGACATTGGAAGTTACTGATGAAACAGCTGCGTGTGAACTGGGTGTTGTCAGATCTGACCCTGGGACAAGTGTGGGATGTAAACCTGCAAAAGAATGAAGCTGTAGTCAAAGATATCATTCTTGTTGCACAGGGAGAAATGGCCTTGGAAGAATTCTTGAAGCAGGTATACATGACATTTTTGTTAAGTCTTGTGAAAGCCAATATATTTATGGAAAGACAAAGATCTGGAGTACAGGTCGCCTAGGTACTCCAAGGGCTGAGGTTGGTTACGGCAACGAGGCAACTCAACGCAGGCCAACCATGGACATGCACAGCCAACAAGCCCAAGACTCACAAGAAAATCAATCAAGAAAAACAAGAGTGGCTTGGACAAGAGAAGAAATGAAGGAAGTAGTGTGGTGTCACATGTATTGTAAAACATTTTATAATACATGTGGCACTTGCTGAAAACAATATGGATCCCGGAAATAGCTGCTGCCCTATGTACCTTAGGGACAAGGTCTGTCTCGGGTACATGGGAGTACATACCCCATAAAGTGGTGAATACGTGGGATATATTAATAATAGACTGACCTGATTATTTCACACTTACGTATATGTATTTGAAACTTTTATTATACCAATATAATGTTTCCTGGTGAATTTGGTGCTTCTTTCTGCGCTGGATCAATTTCATTTTAAAATTAAAAGGCTTCCAAAACAACAATATAAGTATGTTTTATACATATCTCCGTGAACATTTAATCTCATTTAAGATATAAAATGCATTTTAACACTTTTCTTAGGTACGAGAGTCATGGCAGAACTATGAGCTGGATTTGATCAACTATCAAAATAAGTGTCGGTTAATCCGAGGTTGGGATGATCTTTTCAACAAAGTGAAGGAACACATCAATTCTGTGGCAGCTATGAAATTGTCTCCATACTATAAGGTATGTATCAGCATATGGATGGATGTTTCTGCAGCCTTGCTCTTTGAAAGAAACTGTATGAACAAGTCGGACTATAATTAAAATTGAGTATGACTTCGATTTTGTATTAATAGTAGTAGTGACAGTAAGGACACTTTGGAAGTTTGCAGAAGCTTTTTAGGCAGTTTGGTGCTAAGTTTCTGGAGTTTTCCAGTAAACCTGTATCTTCTCATGAAAATTTGTAGTTGGTAAAATTTGTGAATGTTGGTTTGTGCTAATCAATAGTTACACATTTAAATGTTATTTCTACTTCTAAACCAATCACATAAATATATTTTGTTGTTTCTTATTAAATAGCTTAAATGAATGTGCCGTGGCACAGTGTCAAGTTTGTGTTTGTGAATGAGTAGGTATACTGAAAACTAGCTTGACAGCTCATAATCTCTACTGATGAACAGCTGGTTGCAGTAGGTGAAGAGCCACAACGTTTTACATTAAACATGTCATGTCAGAGTTTCTTGAATTTTTCTTTCTGTAGTGTCATTCTATCACGTTTTCCGAAAAGTTATAAAACCAGTAATAATTTGCATGTATGTTTATATACTCCCATACTAAATAGTTTTAAATATTTATGTTTTTGCAGGTGTTTGAAGAGGAAGCTCTCACTTGGGAAGAGAAATTGAATCGCATCAATGCATTGTTTGATGTGTGGATTGATGTACAAAGACGTTGGGTGTACCTTGAAGGAATATTCTCTGGTAGTGCTGACATCAAAGTTTTGCTACCAGTGGAGACTTCTCGCTTCCAGAGCATCAGGTAAATAAAGAAGTTTGCCTTCATGAGTCAGGTTTGATGTATGTGCTCAACTAACTAAATAACTGGCAGTATAACCAAACTGTTAAAAGCCACTAAATCCAGAGCCTTCAGAAGAGGAAGATCAACAATATGGTAATTTATTTAGGAACTGGAAAATGAAAAATCAGTAGTTTTCTGGCAAATTTTGGTGGACATATGTCCTCCAGAACCTTCTTGTTTCTTAAGGGATCGGATATTAAAAAGACTATTCTTCCTAAGGAAAAACTTCTTAAAAAGGCAAACCTACATACTTCAACAGATGGTAATTTAAAATGTGAAGTAATTGTAAGCAAATTTCTGTAATTGTTGTTGGTGTTTTTTAAATTGCAGTTCGGAATTCCTGGGTCTTATGAAGAAAGTAACAAAATCCCCTATGGTAATGGATGTCCTGAACATCCCAGGGGTTCAACGTTCACTTGAAAGATTGGCTGACTTGTTGGGAAAAATTCAGAAAGCATTGGGAGAATACCTTGAGCGTGAGAGAACTTCATTCCCAAGGTAATTACAGTTGTTTTATAGTTCAGAACTTTCACATTATCTTTATAGTGATGAGACCATGTATCCAGTGATTGTTGTCAGTGTTGTGGTGAACTTCACACATTTGTGATGTTTCAGAACAAATCAAGAAAACTTCCCTTCATTTAGATTTCAATTTTTGTGGTCTTATTTTATTTCCCTTTCACATTTTCTACAGTCAGTGTTTTCTTCAGTTCGACGCTGATATCGACTATTCCCTTAGAGAATGTAGGATTTTATAATGTGGTATCTGTTGGACATTCTGGGTGGTATCACAAAAGAAAAAGTCTTAGATGCAGAAAGTGTTATACTTTTGTGTAACTTGTGGGACATTATGAAAATACAGTATTGTTTGTGAGTGATAATTTGACCATTTATCATTCCAGGTTTTACTTTGTGGGTGATGAGGACTTGCTGGAGATAATTGGTAACAGCAAGAATGTCGCTCGTTTGCAGAAGCACTTCAAAAAGATGTTTGCTGGTGTGGCAGCAATTCTTCTCAATGAAGACAACACTGTGATCACAGGCATTGCCTCAAGAGAAGGAGAAGAGGTTAAAGACATTGAAATGAATTGAATTGGCTTTAATGTCTTTGCTTACTAATGCAACTATTATTTTATTTTATTAATAGCATGACACTTTGTTTTTCTGGATGGAGTACAGTGGATTGATGGTTTTGTGCATTTGTTTTCACATATAGGTTCAGTTCAGTGAGCCTGTTTCAACTGTTGACCATCCAAAGATTAATGAGTGGCTGAGTCTGGTTGAAGGACAGATGAGGTTTACTCTAGCCTCATCTCTTGCCCAAGCTGTTCAGGATATCAAGCAGTTCAAAGATGGAGCTATCGATAGACAGGCCTATATGCACTGGTGTGACAAATACCAGGTATGCCCCACAGATTGGTTTCTGAGTTCCTGAATTTGTTCTGAACATAGCTGTAATATTTATGTTATTATTGCAGGCTCAGATTGTGGTGCTGGCAGCCCAGATTTTGTGGAGTGAAGATGTTGAAGCAGCTTTGCATCAGATCAGTACAGCTGGTGACCAGAAGATGCCACCACTGGAACGAGTACTTTCTCAAGTGGAAACAACACTGAATGTTCTTGCAGATTCAGTTCTACAAGAACAGCCCCCTCTGCGTAGGAAGAAACTTGAGCACTTGGTAAATCGTGTTCATTTTGGCAATTATGAAAATCTATTATGTAGACTAAAAATTATGGGTTTATGCGGTCTTCAGGTAATAAGTAATCATAATAACAGTATTTTTTAAAGTTGTTTAATAGCAGGAAACCATCAGTCAGCTGTCGTGCTGTCATACACAATATCAATGTTATGTATCACTTCCTATTTGGTGAAATTCAGAAATTATACTGGCACTATTAAATTCAAGTGGATATTTGAAAAACTTATTATGAGTAAAGGTGCATTCATTCCTACTTGGTTAACTCTAAGTAATGTAGTTATTTTTTAATGTTATCAATTTTTTTATTACATTTTTGAAATTTCAGATCAATGAATTTGTTCATAAGCGTACGGTGACAAGGCGGCTTGTCGCTAACAGGATATCAAGTCCTAAAGCATTTGAATGGCTGTGTGAGATGAGATTCTATTTTGACCCTCGACAAACAGAAGTCTTGCAGCAGCTCACAATCCACATGGCAAATGCAAAATTCTTCTATGGTTTTGAATATCTGGGAGTTCAGGATCGCTTGGTACAAACACCCCTCACAGATCGCTGTTACTTGACAATGACGCAAGCTTTGGAGGCTCGATTAGGAGGTTCACCTTTTGGTGAGTCTTATATAATTACATCTCTCTTTTATACTGTTTCAGTTCACTTTCTTTGTTGATGTAACAGCCACAATACTTGGCCTTCTGCAGTATGAAATAATGTCATTTTGAATGGAAGCAGCCACCATCCAGAATTAATGATTTTAGTTATCTTATTTTTAATTTATTATATGGTAATAGGTAATTTAAAACCCATGTGATGGGGCTGTCAGCCAAAGTTTAACTTTGTGGGTGGTATGCTAATGTGATGCTTGGACAAACCGATTGTGCATAAGTTGTGATGCACAAACAATAAAGTCTAATTTATGTCTTAATGGTTTATCAGCAGACTAGCATCGATCCCATCACAGTATGAAGAGATTTTATGCAAGATAAATGATAGTAATATTTGGGGTTCTCTTGGCTGTGAAAGTTTAGGTTATGGTCTTCTTCTCATTTGTTAAGCTTGAAAATGGAGGCAGCGGAACCCTTTGAAACATTGTTAATCACTGACGTGACTATAAAGTGTAACTAAAAAATTATGTTTTGAAAATAGAACATAGTACACAGAAATATTAAAGTCATTATTGGTTGGTTTGACCAAATTTACTTTTCCATTTTGTTCTGTTTGTATGTGAGGACTTGAAGGTTAATTTAATAATTTCTTCTCTGTTCCTCTTCATTCTGTACAAAAATTAGCAATTAGTATAGGTAAGTAAAGCTGTGAAAGTGTATTTAGATGTTAACGCTACTGAGATAGATGTTTAGAAACTCGTGTGTTCACTTAGGTCCTGCTGGAACTGGGAAAACTGAGTCTGTCAAAGCCCTGGGTCATCAGTTGGGTCGCTTTGTTCTGGTGTTCAACTGTGATGAAACATTTGACTTCCAAGCTATGGGTCGAATCTTTGTTGGTCTGTGCCAAGTTGGAGCTTGGGGATGCTTTGATGAGTTCAACAGATTGGAGGAAAGAATGTTGTCAGCTGTCTCACAGCAGGTTCAGACAATTCAGGAGGCTCTGAAGTCGCAACAAGACGGAAAGAAAGAAGGCAGTAAGTGTACTAATATTCAAGTAATTATTGAATATCAGTATCTGTTACATATCTGTCCTGTAATCAGAATTCTTCCTTTATATTTATTAGGTCTTCCCTAGAATAGTGCTTTGAAACAGCTAACTCTTTCCCTTTTATAACATCCTGTCAGGCAGTCAGCCTTTGGTAATATGTTGATTTTGACAGTGACTGCAAAAATGGGAACCATGCTGATAAATGCTGTCTGTGGAGCTTGGTAAGGTCTTAAGTGAAATATAATTAGTATTGACTTATTCTCTTCTTACTGAGCACCAAAGATATTCTTTTTTTTTAACACTCAGGCTTGTTATTTAATTGCCAGACATTGTATATTGACTCATTCTGTCTTTCTGTGTTAAGGAATTGTGAGTCCAAAGAGTTTGCATTTCTTGGTTTCAGAAAATAATGTATATAATCGTTTCCACTAAGGAACTTTTCAGAGGTCTGTAAAGGAAGAAATTAACATATTAATATTGCAGGCATCTGTGTGGAGCTTGTGGGCAAGCAGGTACGAGTGTCAACAGACATGGCAATTTTCATCACTATGAATCCTGGTTATGCTGGTCGATCAAACCTACCTGACAATTTAAAGAAGTTGTTCCGTTCCTTGGCAATGACAAAACCTGACCGCCAGCTCATTGCTGAAGTGATGCTGTTCTCTCAGGGTTTCCGAACTGCTGAGAAGCTTGCCTGCAAGATTGTACCATTCTTCAAGTAAGATCCTGATTCCTCTTTTCTACTTTTAGAATGATAGATATTGAAATTTCCACATGAGTTACTCGCCAGTAAGAAGACGTGTTGGCCACATGCTACTTAAAAATATGTCATAGTTTTCTTCCACAATCATATTCATTTTAATACAGTAAATATGAAATTTAGAATACAAATTTTTAATCATAACATCTGTAAATAATATAAATCTGAAACATTACTTCTTGCGTATTGTCTTTTTATCCAAGTGTCAGTGTGTAACACAAATTGTAAGAGAATTAAAATAGAAACTGAAACTTTTTTAGCTGCAGCTTCATACCAGAAGGGATAAATCACATAGATAAATGTGCCACTTTTCTGTAATTTGTTATAATCTGTTATTTTAAAAATGCATAAACTTCTGTCTAATCTTTGTGTTTATGTACTTACTTTCCTCTCATTTATGTATAATTTTTGTTTCAACAAGAGGTGGATGTAGATTTGAGGGGGTTTTCATGATGCTGAGGAGAATTTTTGAACCTTGAGAGAAAGGAAATAACATGAAGATGGGGAAAGCTGCATAATGGGGAGTTTTGTAATTTATGCACTTTACTAAATTTTATTAGGATGACCAAATCAAGGAAGACATATAACAGTACAATACTTAAGACCCCAAAGGTTGAAGGGAAGAGACCAGTAGGAAGATTGGGAGGATAGTATTAAAATTGGTTTTGAGTGGGGTGTGAGATTTTATACTGGATTTATCTGGTTCAGAACAGGATGTAGTGCTAGGCTCTTGTTAACATGGTAATGACCATTACGGTTTCATAAAAGGTAAATAATTCTTTACTAATTGGGTGATTTTTAATTTTTAAAGAATTCTTGTCCATAGAGTCAGTTGTTACTCCATTTCCATCATTAACCTTGTTTTATACAGTTATCTGATCTTCCTTTAAATTATTTGCCATACACAAGATTGGGTCATATTTCTCCTTGCTCAGATTGTGTGATGAACAGTTATCAAATCAGTCACATTATGATTTCGGTCTTCGAGCCCTGAAGTCTGTGCTGGTGTCTGCTGGTAATGTGAAACGAGACCGTATCATGAAAATAAAGGAAAATATGAAGATGCGAGGTGAATCCAATATTGACGAGGCATCCATAGCAGAAAATCTGCCAGAACAGGAGGTGTGTAAGAACATTGTTTACAGTTGGTTTCTTGAGTGGTTTAGTGTGATATTTTGTATTGCATTTTCTGCAAATTGATGCCACTACAGAGGACTATTTCTTGTTTTCTTTCTTTTATTTTGAATATTATAGTTGTGGTTAATATAGATTATGGTTCGCCCTCATTTTTCCAGTGTTTTAGAAATACCCTCTTAAAATAAAACAACAAAAAGACCAATGTTATGGGAGGAAGTCAGCTAGCAGTTGTATGTGCTGATGTGATGAATTATTAGAAAACATGTAAAAGAAAACAATGTTGGTAGTTTGAAGTTTTTGCTGAAAATCTTGTTTCTGACAGTGACTTGGAAGATATAGTAAGTGGAATCAGATTGATTTATGTTTGTGCATTATGTACATATGCAGATCTGGCCAGTAAGCACCACTTATATGTTGCTAGAATAATTCCTACATCTTGCACTTGAGTAATAGAGCTGTCCAAAATCTGTGTCTTGTATTTTGTTATTTTTTTCATGATCTGTAATCCATTTAATGCCATGCTTGTTTTTGTGTTCAGATTCTTATCCAGTCAGTTTGTGAGACAATGGTTCCCAAGTTAGTGGCTGAGGATATTCCTCTTCTCTTCTCCTTGCTGTCAGATGTTTTCCCTAATGTCAACTACACACGAGCTGAAATGGCAGGTATGTGGCTTATCTCTTTAATTATACTGTGCTTATTAATTCAGTCTGTGTTCCTTCTTATGTGTGTCAGGATACAACATGTATCTGTTGTGACCATCAGTTGATCTTCAGATCAAGAGTTTGACTGACCACTTCTGAGCATTTATAAGAGAATAAGAATTCTTTGCTGAACCTACTATGGGATGCTGTGACTCTAATTTGAGCTATGGCCCTGAAGATAGGTGTCACATACCTAATGGTATTTGAGGATCTGATGGTGGTAAAGATGTTGATTGTGATTTTCTGGGATGTGTGTGACTCAATGGTTTTGTAGGAGATAATATGTTTGTATGTTTCTCCAAAACATTGGTTACTACGTACAAGACCACATGGCTTCACATCCCAGAAGTCCATGATTAGTGCGTACCTAATGATTGATGTATGTTCTCATTTGTAAGATTATTTAAATACATTATAACCATGTTTATTTTAGCTACTCAACTCATTCAGTTTATGTGATTATGTGGAGATCACAGCTGCTTTACACTTTGAAATACCACCCCCTCTGTTAACTTTATGTAAAAGAACATTATAGAAAATAGTACAAACTGCTGTGGACTGTGACTGGTACATATTTATCTCAGTTAAGTAGCAGGATATTTTAACTTACTAAAGGACTTAAATTTGTAGGTTGTTGTGTCATTGTCCTGGTATATTTTTAGGTTTGAAGGACCAAATTCGGAAGGTGTGTCAAGAGGCGTATTTGGTATGTGGTGAGGGAGAAGAACAGGGATGTGTCTGGATGGAGAAGGTAGGTCTACAGTTATTTCCTTATGACTACATGTGTAACAACAGTTGTAACAGAAATCCCTGTTTTAGAAATCTTGATTGAGCAAATATTGTGTTATATCTGAGTAGTGGTTAATGGGTTAATGGTAGCTGTGTTTCTCTCTGAATTCTCTCTATACATACCAAAGGGAGCAATAGGCGAGACTTGGGTTGAGAAGGTAAGTTCATCTTCTGAAGAGAAGTGTATGAATGTGCAAATCCAAGTATCAGAAGCCATCCTTCATCACCCACGCTTTGTTTTGGAATTGTCATGCAAGAGACACAAATCACTAATATATTTAGTACCTTATTTTGGTCATAGCTTTCTGTTTTCCATTAAGACCACTTTCATTTTAAGATGTGTTGTAGCTCGCATTTGTGTGTGTATTTTATTGCTGCAAGCAAGCATCCAACAAAGGATCTTGGTAATAACCTCTACTTTTCCAGCATGCAGGTGATAATTTGCTTCCCATCTACCCATAGCCCTGTGTGAAGTGTTTTGTTATATCAAAGTAGTCACCTAATGTGCTATCTACTTCGAATTTTAAATGTGATGTGTTTATTTAACTGATAACTATTCTCTATTTTTATATAAAAGTAGTGTGCCTAACATATCTGCTCTGTGGTGAAGAACTCTTGAAATTTAACACAATTTAAATTGAGGGTAGAGAAATTTTTCTGGATTGTTTTATGGTTGTACCCATGTCTTTTTATTGTACTGTGTCATTTTTCTCAGTGTGACAAGATTATTTTTTCCTTACACTTCTGCAGTTATGTTTCAAGTACTATTTAATGTTACAGAAATAATTAGTTTTATAGTATCTGTTTTGTAGTTGCACCCATTGTGAAACAAACAATTTGAAGAGAAATTTAGTTTGAATAATCACCCCTCATCTTCTCTGTCCCTCCTCGTCAACAATCCAACATTTTTTAGTGGCTC
This sequence comes from Zootermopsis nevadensis, assembly GCF_977971745.1. Taxonomy (NCBI): domain Eukaryota; kingdom Metazoa; phylum Arthropoda; class Insecta; order Blattodea; family Termopsidae; genus Zootermopsis; species Zootermopsis nevadensis. The sequence goes on from NW_028259143.1 coordinate 6,902,177, forward strand.
TTAATTTTTTTACTGTAACCTGTTTTTCCAGAGCTTGAAAATTTATTGTCTCTTTGCAGGGATTGATATTGGAGTGTAACTTGAGATAATATTCCAGCTGTACCATTGACAATATAAAAATCACCTTTAAATTAGTTAAATTAATTTTCAGTACTAGAGAAAATCCTTTTGGCAATTAAATCTAACAATTTCTAATGTGGAGAAAAACATTAGTACAAAAATAAGCAGTGTAGTAATGGAGCATAGTGTGTAGTAAATTAATTTAAATTGATTTCTGGGTATGGTCTCTATAGCAGTTTCATGTAAGAGAAAAGATAACGGAAACAGCAGGATTAATAACAAAATAATAACAGAATATTCAGATATATCTTGTCATAGAAACCTTTCGCATGTTCCATGCACATCTGAATTATTAGACATTGTAATGGAAATAGGAATTTCTACTTATTTTCAAATTTTAAATTATGACAAAATTACTACTGTAAAATACCAATTTAAAGTTTGTCCACCTTTTTATGTAGGAACCTTAGGAGAAAAGCGTGATTAATTATTTGCGGCTTCTAATGGAGGGGAATCAAATAAAATATCTGTAATGCCTAAGTACATTTAAAATTTATTTGTGTTCGTACGGCACACTTAGGCAATGTGATTGGTTGCTGATATCCCTGTTAATAACTTAATTTCTCTTTGTATTTATCATTTATCTTTGTAGTGTTTGTATCTTTCTGCTTTTGTTTACATGTAATTTTTTTCACTTCTGCATCTTGGTTATGAATTTGGATTATCATCATCTGGGTTGTAAGCCTCTGTAGTCATGTAGATAGTTACCAGTGTTTTTGAAGGAATGTACTGCCTCTGTCTTCAGGATAGAAGTGAGTGGAGCTGTGATGTAGGTGGGTTATGTTGGAATGGTTGAGGGGTCAGGTAAGGCTGAGGAAAACAAGATGATTAGTTTGAGTCAGGGACAGAGGAGAAGAAATAAATAAATAAATATACCTGCCTGGACTAAGAGAAAGTGAGAAAGAAGAAAAGTCCTTTCCAGAGCAGTTGCCGTAGATTATAATTTTGATTCTAACAGATAAACAGATGATGTTTGTACACACATCTGGAGGATAAATGTTTGTAGAGGCAGGTGCATGTCTAATTATAAGAGACTGTTTTTTGATTGTGTGGCTGTGTGTGAACAGGTTCTGCAGTTGTACCAGATCTGCAATTTGAATCATGGTCTAATGATGGTTGGCCCGAGTGGCTCTGGCAAAACAACTGCTTGGAAAGTTCTTCTCAAAGCTCTTGAACGTTATGAGGGGACTGAGGGTGTGGCCCACGTCATTGATCCCAAGGCCATTTCCAAAGAGGCATTGTATGGAGTCCTTGATCCTAACACAAGGGAATGGACAGATGGTCTTTTTACACACATCTTAAGGTAAAAGATTGTGGAATGTTATGTTCGTAGTTTTGGTTATATTTTTTTTTCTACAAGTTTATTCCTGTAAGAATCCAGAACTGGAAGCCTTGCTAATTTCTTAAAACTTTCATATATAACCACAAAACTGCACAATTCAACAACTCTGAAGTCCACTGTCCTGATTAATTACCATGGAAATTTCTAGTCCACAAATTCATATAACTTGGTTAACTTTTCCATTTCCTATGAATCAGAATATATGATTTTAAGGAAAAGTGTTTTTATAGAGCATTTTACTGTACCAAATGGATTTATGATTAAGTTTTTTCATGGCCAAAATAACAGATTGAAATGACATTAGTTTTTAAATTCTTGTTAATCCACCACCAAAGAGACACAAGCAGCTGCTTATGTATCTATCTTGTCTTTATACAGTATTTGCCTTTTTTGTAGGAAGATAATTGACAATGTGCGTGGTGAGATCAATAAACGGCAGTGGATCATCTTTGATGGAGATGTGGATCCAGAATGGGTAGAAAATCTCAATTCAGTGCTGGATGACAACAAATTGCTTACTTTACCAAATGGAGAGAGATTGTCTTTGCCTCCCAATGTCAGAGTCATGTTTGAAGTAAGTTCTTGGCATTGTATGGATGTTTCACATTATAACTATGTTCAGCTACAATACAGTTTTATTAGTACAGTTTTTATGGGATCGATAAAAGTATAGTTTTAGAAGGTCAATACTATCAAGAAGTGAGTGTAGTACAATACAGTTCAAACTACTTTAAGATTTAAATGAGATTAAATTATATTCATCTTCTTAAGTGCTATACAGCAGGTTTTAGCAGTGTGATGCAGGATTCTGACCTCTTCCAGGATTGCCTTGAAATTATTAGAGAAAAATTCTTGCATAAATGAATAGTGTAAAAAAACTGAAAAAATATTAATACAGTATTTCTTTTTTTATAGGGGGGGATGTGACTAAGGAGCAGTGTTATTTTGACCTTTCACTGTGTGTGATTGGTAATGATGACGCCATTTTGATATTGTATTTTGAAATCAAAAGGACCAAACTAATTGTTCACATAGAAATCAGTGTGTTATATAGAAAATATGTATTTTATGATCTGAATTGTGTTTTTTAGTGAAATTTGTGATATGTCATGTTTCATTTATTCTTTTATTTATCTGTATTTATGTTGATGCTTTAGGTTCAAGATCTGAAGTATGCAACACTAGCTACTGTGTCTCGTTGTGGGATGGTATGGTTTTCTGAAGATGTGCTATCTACTGAAATGATATTTGAGAACTACATGTCACGTCTGCGTAATATCCCTCTGGAGGAGGCTGATGAGGACTCAGGCTTTGGGAAGAAATCTGAGAACAAAGAGGATGTGCTGTCTCCTGCTTTGCAGGTATTCTACACAGCATGCTTTTTAAAAACTTGTTAACTAAGCACAATAATCGATTGTAATGTATTCCCAACTGTCACTTTTGTGTTTATGCAGTTAAATATGTATCATGTTAACTTACTTATAATACATTTCTTCAATTTTCTGTTTAAACCCATAAATTCCAATATATGAAATGTCCTCACCAATACATTATACCTTACTATTTTAAATCTTTTTTAAAACCTCACTTCTTTTATTCTGAATTCATTCTTATTGGTTTAATAGGGGATGTCCTCACCATTGTGATTGATAGTTATTGGTATTAAATGATCTTTCCAGTTTCTGTGGTGTCTTTTTATTGTTGTATTTAGTTATACTACATTCAGTTTATTTAGTTTGTTTTGTGTGTTTTGTTAAGTAATCTATAGAGCAGAGCTGTTAATCAGTATCACATTTCTATAATATGTGTCCGCATTTGATCTTTACTGTTTTCATGTCCATATAGCATTGATGAAATGGCATGTAGTTAATGAAATGTGTGATTAGATTGAGAACTTTGGCAGCAATAAATAAAGAAGGGACTGTAGCCAAATTTAAGGCTGAAGTTCACTTGAACTTGATCTTATATTCAGGTACAGCAAGAGGTGACAAGCATTTTGCAGCCATTCTTTTCACCTGATGGTCTGGTGGTGCGGTGCCTCGAGTTTGCAATGAAACAAGAACATATTATGGACTTCACGAGACTTCGAGCTCTCAGCTCCTTGTTTTCAATGCTTAACCAAGGCGTCAGGTAGTGTATTTGGAAGTGAATGATTTTTTAATCAGTGTATTTGCTGTTCATGTTTAGATGTTGAAACATAAGATACTTTACTACTGTGTGACTGTTTTGTCAGAATTCCCAGTAAGACTGCCTTTAGGCTATTAACTTTGTATTTATGTGAATGTATGACCTTTCTAGGCCCTAATACATGATCAGGAAATTATCACACCCAAAGAACTTTAAGTATTTTTTTAATAGTTAGGCCTGAAGTGGATATAAGACACAACCGTTTCTAATGAATTTTCTTACATTGGCCCTTTAACCAGACAGTATATTTTGAAGTGAAGTGCTGAAGTTTTAATTACCTCTCAAGATTTTTCTGTCTTTTCTTGTTTAAATTATATTACATTCTTTAGGAATGTTCTACAATATAACCACACACATGCAGACTTCCCTCTGCCAAGTGAAGAGTTGGAACGCTACATTCCAAAATGTCTTGTGTACGCATTGTTGTGGAGTTTTGCTGGTGATGCGAAGCTGAAAGTTCGTTCTGATTTGGGTGACTTCATTCGTTCGGTTACCACAGTACCACTACCACCCTCTACACATATTCCAATTATTGATTATGAGGTAAGTAAGGTTTCTGGAAAGAAACAAATTGTGATGTGGAAGAAGGGCTAAACTTAGTATGACTTAATGTTGTTATTGTTGCCAAATGGGGAGAAGTTGGACAATATTACGTGCCCAGAAGTGATTTTTAGAAATGTATTTTCTGGCTAGATACCATACTTTATAAGGTCTTTTCCTACACTTTGTTATTGCATTTAATACAATTTGCAATTGATACCTAGGTCAGTATTACTACGCGTGAATGGTGTCCATGGTCCAACAAAGTGCCACAGATTGAAGTGGACACACACAAGGTAGCAGCCCCAGATATAGTGGTACCAACTCTCGATACAGTTCGCCATGAATCACTGCTGTATACGTGGCTGGCTGAACATAAGCCTCTAGGTAAAGTAACTTATGCATAGAAATGAATGTTTAAAGTTGTTAACTCTAGATAAGAAACTTGTTAATAAATCACAGTTATTGGTGAGAGTGTTGAAATATAGCCACAGGTCTGACAGTGGGAAAGTAAATTGAAACTTTGTTTTTAGTGTGATGAATTTTTGTTGAAGTTAAATTAGTTGTTATCCATCTTTGCCTTTAGCTCAAGCACCATGTGAACAAATTCAACCACCATGCTGCCTGCATATTATATACAGTAGATACTAATGCCAAATTTAAACATATTTCATACATGAAAACCATTGCATCCTGGTGCTGCCATACAAGAAACTTCTAAAAAAATCTCTTGTGGATAAGACAGGTATTGAGATCAACATTATTTCATTCTGTTGCAGTTCTGTGTGGACCACCTGGTTCAGGCAAAACCATGACACTGTTCTCTGCTCTTCGAGCATTGCCTGACATGGAAGTTGTTGGCCTTAACTTTTCCTCAGCAACAACACCCGAGCTTCTGCTGAAGACATTTGACCACTATTGCGAATATCGCAAGACTCCCAATGGTGTTGTGCTTGCCCCTGTGCAGGTAAGAATTTGTTGCTTGAATTTTTACTTTATTGGTTTGAAAGGAGTAAGTATTTCACATTATAACATTGTTTCAAAGAGTAGTAGTTTGATATGCTGTATATTACTTATTTGTAGTATAATATTGATATCTAATTTAATTATATCAGTTTGAACTAATTTAATTTCTGGATTGCCATTTTTGTGTAATGCAGAGCTGTAAACTGAATGGAGAAGTTGGATTTCATAGGTAATGTAAGATTCTCTTGTACTGCTTTCTCACAGCTAGGTAAATGGCTTGTGTTGTTCTGTGATGAAATCAACTTGCCTGACATGGACCAGTATGGTACACAGCGAGTGATATCATTCCTGCGTCAGCTGGTGGAGCACCGTGGGTTCTACCGTGCTTCAGACCAGGCATGGGTATCTTTGGAGAGAATTCAGTTTGTGGGTGCTTGCAATCCTCCTACTGATCCTGGCAGGAAACCCTTATCACATCGGTTCCTGCGACATGTGCCTGTCATCTATGTAGATTATCCTGGAGAAACATCACTGAAACAGGTATCATAGAGATTTATCTGCTAGAAATTAATTTTACAGGCAGTTGTTCTGGAAAATTAATTTTGAATGTAAAAAAAGTGTATAAAAATGTTCATCAAAGTCAGATTTGGTTAAAATGAAAATTAGTTGGTATCTGAATCTTAAAGCATTTAGCTGCAACATGGTGTTTCTTTTGTCATTTCCTTAAATTGGCTTATCTGTTTACCTGCTTTTCTAGCTTATGATCTGAAATAATTTCAGAACAGGAAGATTTGAAAATGTTGAGGCTTTTCATATTCTTTATGAAAGTTAATTCTGTTTTAAAATAGAGTTTTTATTACATTATTTGCTATTTTACTCCAGTTTTGTTGGGAGTGATTTAAATAGTAATTAGTTACCTCTTTCCACTCGAAGACTGTGTTGAGTTCTACTAATTAAGTCGCTGGCAATTTGCAATTTGATGTGCTTCCAGATCTATGGAACCTTCAGTCGAGCTATGCTTCGTATTATCCCTTCACTCCGTGGTTATGCTGAACCACTGACCAATGCAATGGTTGAGTTCTACTTGGCATCACAGGAACGCTTCACTCAGGACATGCAGCCTCATTATGTTTACTCCCCTCGAGAGATGACTCGATGGGTTCGAGGAATTTGTGAGGCAATCAGGTAATATTGAGACCTTGCTTGAAGAATATATATTTAAATTTTATTTTTGATGTTTGCTTCTTGGTGGCACTGTTCATGCACTTGTCATAAACTTTTATATTTTTGATATTTGGAAAGTGAAAGTTTAATGTTTCTTGTATGTTTTTATATGTACATAATTTGCTACAAGTGTGAGCATGACTAGTCAAAACAAGAGTAGGATTATTGCTTTGAAGACAGAAGACTAGACATGACATTGCTTTTAAATGACTAGTCATGATTGTTTTCATTTCTTGAAGACTCATGTTATTGTTAGTGCACTTAATTAATTGTGATGTTAGCTATAGCAACATTACTCTTGTATTTTTAAATGTGTAGTATTTTCCTATGTAATGGCTATATTTCATTAATTCCAGAAATTCTAGAAGTTGGTACCTTGATTTAACATGAAGAATGTATCAAATTGAAACTATATTATATGATAATCTTCTTAATCCTAGTAGCAGTTCTGCACAAGTTGTCACGCAGTGAAAAGAAAAATATCTGGGACTCCATTGCACAATCTTCTTTGAGGAGTACATAGTATATTCAGTTGTTCAATAGATTCCTTGTGAAACCATGAGGTTCATCACTGTCAGCTTCTCATATCTTCATAACTTACTCCATTTTTAACATCCTTCTGTCTAGTGTTATGCCTTCTGAGTGCTTTGTACCTGTGGTTTTCCAAACATGGTTTATATGTCAAAACACAAATAGAAATGAAATTGATGGTTGTAAAGTTTTTGGAAAATTTATCTCCATTTTTTTTTCTGTTTTACCTCTGTACAAGTTTTAGTGTCCAGTGCTAGATTATACTGGTTTTAGTCTTGACATTAAAGTTCATCCAGTTTCCATGTGGACTTTTTCTGAGCATATCATATAACATTTTTAGATTAGTTTTGCTCTTCATGGATTAAACACACCATGTCTAGTAAATGCTTCCAAAAATAGAAATTTAGAATTATGAAGAGTCTTTATTGTCTGTGTTTTCTACGGGCAAAGACATGAACGTGTCATACCATAAACCCATCTTTTCTTATAATGTATGGGAAGTAGACAAGATTGTAAGGGGAAATACAGATGTTTTTAATCACCACTGTAAAAGAACATGAATGTAGGGCCAGAAACATAAATGGTGAAGCTAAAATATAATTATTTCTGATGTAGACCTTTGGACAATCTGCCTGTAGAGGGACTGGTTCGATTGTGGGCGCATGAAGCTCTGCGCTTGTTTCAAGACCGCCTGGTTGAAGACTCTGAGCGACGTTGGACAAATGAAAACATTGACATTGTGGCTCTGAAACATTTTCCTGGAGTGGACAAAGATGCTGCACTCAGTCAGCCAATTCTGTACAGCAACTGGTTATCGAAGGACTATGTTCCAGTTGACAGAGAAGAACTTCGAGATTATGTTAAAGCTAGGCTGAAGGTGTGAATGCAGTTAAAGAGTTTATACAGTTATTAAGTTGTTGTGTATGTGAATTTGCTGTGTTTTACATTAAATTGTCTGAATTCAATGTGCAGCATGCCTAAGAATATACTTCCCTACTTTTTAATAAGAACTTATACAATTTATTCCAGGTGTTTTATGAAGAAGAACTGGATGTGCCATTGGTGCTCTTTGATGAAGTTCTTGACCATGTGTTGAGAATTGATCGAATTTTCCGCCAGCCACAAGGGCATTTACTGCTGATTGGTGTATCAGGTGCTGGCAAGACCACTCTCTCACGTTTTGTTGCTTGGATGAATGGACTCTCCATTTTCCAGATCAAGGTTAGCCAGTAGAGCATGTATCGTGAGTTGTCTCATGCTTACTTTCTCATTATTTTTCTGTAGATTATAAGAATTAAAAAAAAATAATTAACTTATTTTACTAGTCTTATGATTTACTCATTTGTGATTTGTAATGATTGTACAGGTCCACAACAAGTACACAGGTGAAGATTTTGATGAAGATCTGCGTGCAGTGCTCCGCCGATCTGGCTGTAAGGATGAGAAGATTGCCTTTATTCTGGATGAATCAAATGTCTTGGACTCTGGATTTTTGGAGAGAATGAATACCCTCTTAGCAAATGGAGAAGTGCCAGGTCTTTTTGAGGGTCAGTATAAAGTTGCATTTGTTACAGTCCAGTAAGAAATTGCTTTTGGAAAGAGAGCAGATCGAGTGAACATAAATTTTAGGAAACCATAAATTCATGAGATAATAAAAGTTAACAGATTGTTCTATTTTTTTTTTATTCCTGCTATGAAGCTTATTATAATTTAATGCTTATATTACATGTTCTACACAGAATAATATTACTGCACTTGCAATGTGTATGGTTTAGTGATCACTATGGATTCTTGGAAGAATTTTGTGTGAACACACTGTTACAGGGGATGAGTATACAACTCTGATGACACAGTGCAAAGAAGGTGCTCAGCGAGAAGGTTTGATGTTGGATTCCAATGAAGAGCTGTACAAGTGGTTCACAGGCCAGGTGATGCACAACCTACATGTTGTGTTCACTATGAATCCTTCATCTGAGGGTCTGAAGGATCGTGCAGCCACATCACCTGCCCTCTTCAACCGCTGCGTGCTCAACTGGTTTGGAGATTGGTCAGATGGTGCATTGTTCCAGGTTTGTTTCATATGTGGCTAAGATAATCATTTAAGATTGTTTGTGTGTTTCTCATGCTCTGTGTATAATGGTAGCAGTTTGTATGTGTGATTTGCTTGCTGGATCTTGTAAGCAATCTCTTCCCTTCAGGTTTTCTGACTGCTGTTTTGTATGCATTTCATTTTGTAGGTTGGGCGTGAATTTACAAACCGAGTGGACTTGGACAGACCCACATGGAATGCTCCAGATTTCTTTCCATCTGCAGTTGCAAGTCTTCCAGCCACACCCACACATCGTGATGCAGTAATTAATGCATGTGTGTATGTTCACCAGACACTTCATAAAGCCAATGCTCGTCTTGCTAAGAGGGGTGGTCGCACGATGGCAATCACACCACGGTAAATTTCACTGAATAAATACTGCATGTTGTTTATGTGTAAGGAATATGTTAGGAAACTTGCAACAGTTTATTTAACAAGTCATCTATTCTTTTATACTAATTACATACAGACTTGGTATTTTCCTTCATGTAGAGAAATTGTTATTTGCCCCTCTATTAATGTTTCAAACAAAATTGGTACATGGATGAATATGGCTATCTTCTGGAATATTGCACTATGTAGTCTGATAGATATTAACTAACATTTCAGAGGAGCTTATTGACTCTGTTATCAGGGTGATGACCATAATGACAAGCTGTAGGCTCCTCTGAAACGGTGGTTGATACCTAGCAGACTGTAGAGTGCAATATCTGGGCAGACAGCCATCTTCAGACTCATCACCGTGAAAACCTCAAATCCTACTTAGCCATCTTGATATTTGTCACCATTGGAACGATAAATGTCATCTGGTACTGATATAGTTGTATATAGCTTTTGATATAGGAGATTTATATTTCTTCACTTTATTCCTTAATGGCATATCTACCAGTTAAGTTGTCACTACGGTGTGGCATGTCCTCAGATTTTAGATGGAGGAGACAGCCTGTATGGTTGCAAATCCGAGAATGTTGAGTAAGCAGTTGCAGACAGTTGACATTAGGTGGTCCTCCAGTTTTGAGGAATGAGCAGGACAACTACTATTTTATGGGGGATATATATTAGAATGTTACAAAAATATGTTGCACAGGACCTCAGACTACGTGAATGGGTTCTTTTTCCACATTCTAAGCAATGGAGGAGGAGGAGGATGGTATTAAATCTGCTCTAAATGTAATAGGATGTGAGGACATGGAATGGATACAAGTGGCTCAGGGTCGGGTTTATTGGTGGGGTTGTGTGAATATGGAAGTGAATCTTTTAGGTTCCATGAAAGGAAATGAATTTCTTGACTAGCTGAGAAAATTATCAGCTTCTCAAGAAGGATTCTATGCAATAGAATTAGTTAAAGTTAGATGTTATATTTGGTTAAGATAAGCACTTACATTTAAGTCCTCAGTAATGTGTTTTAAACCAGCACTTCATACATTCAATAGTCTTGGTGGTCAAGTGTTTTATTAAGTAATAGTGACATTATTTACCTCTGTGTGTTGATGTAGATAGCTTACAGTTATTGTTTATAACATTGCATTGGATTTTAGGTGTTTATCATGCCTGTTGATTGCATTGAACTCCAGAGAGTATACCTTTCCAATCTTGTTAATTTCAGTCATTACCTGGACTTTATCAACCACTTTGTGAAGCTCTATAATGAAAAGCGATCAGACTTGGAAGAACAGCAGCTGCATTTGAATGTTGGGTTGAACAAAATTGCTGAAACTGTGGAACAGGTGGAGGAGATGCAGAAGTCACTAGCTGTTAAGTCACAGGAACTGCAAGCAAAGAATGACGCAGCCAATGCCAAGCTTCGGCAGATGGTGAAAGACCAGCAGGAGGCAGAAAAGAAAAAGGTTCAAAGCCAGGAGATTCAGGCTGAACTTGAAATTCAGACAATAAAGATAGCACAGAAGCGAGAGGATGTTATGGCTGATTTGGCCCAAGTGGAACCAGCTGTTATTGATGCCCAGCAAGGTGAGTTGACTCAGATATATTAAAATTGTATTTTGCAAGTTATGTCTGAACCTACTGCTTTGAACATATATAATAATTTGTGATATTTGTGTTGCTAGATTTGCGAGTATATGTCATTTGGAATTAGAAGCAAAATTTTTGGCACTAGATATTATAGTAGTTTTGAGAATGGATGGTTCAAAGGAAAAGATTACCATTTAAAATATGTAATCTGCAAAACAGCTGTGTAGAGAAATGTGTTTCACAGTAAGTCCTGTTAAAATCTTGTAATCATTAAATTAAATTACATGTGAAAATATGTCTGCAAAGGGAATTTGACTTACCATTAACCTGTTTCAGATTAATACATTAGTCAATTTTCACTATATTTGTTTCCTCTCTGACTTCATTGTTATTTACACTGCTTCATGCTGTATTTTGTCTTGTGATTCATAGAATGTATTTATATACTTATATTCCTGCTTGCATGTGCATATATCGTTGATGCTTATTTTGTAACCTCATTTGCAAAGTTTGTACCAACAATTTTGACAAGTCTGCTGCAGTGTCTGGTGTATTTCTAGATGCAGCACTTTGTACCGTCTAAATTGAGTCCTCAGAGTTATGTCTGGTATTTTTATGCTAAAACTGAAAAAAGTACTCATGGTATCTGGATATATTCTGTATTAGGTAGTAAAAGCAACAGTTTAACTAGTGTTGTGATAGGTCATTTTAAGTACTGAATAACTTTGCTGTGCCTATATTTATTTTAAAATCCTGTTGTTTTTGTATTAGTTACAATACAAGCCTCTGGTGCTTGCTTAGATACTGGCTTGATTTAGATTTATTGAGGACAAGCAGGTGTATAATAAATAACTCACATTGTTCAGATTTATTACATTTCTATAAGCCATAAGTATGAATTTCATATAATTTAATTTAATTACTGTTGTTAGTTTTATGGTGTGCTGTGTGAAATCTGATAATTTGGCTCTTTGTGCTGCTGTCATTCACCCCTGTTGGAATTGTATAGCTGTCAAGTCAATAAAGAAGCAGCATCTAGTTGAAGTTCGTTCAATGGCAAACCCTCCTGCAGTTGTAAAAGTAGCTCTGGAGTCAATCTGTCTTCTTCTTGGAGAAAATACCACGGAGTGGCGAACTATTCGTTCAGTTACCATGAGGGAAAGCTTCATATCTACAATCGTCAACTTCAACACAGAGGACATGAAGTAAGAAGATTTATGGGCCAGGAGGGATATTTATTAAATATTTATTGTTGCATGTTCTTGTTATCCACGCCGTGTTACTTTTATTTTCGGTGTGTTCACTTTCCTGTGCTTTATGTTACAGCCCTGCAAAGGTAGAGTGAGAAAGTTATTTCATACAATTCCCTAAACACATTCTTACATGTTTTCTATTTATGTAAGGAATTTCATAAAAATAAGAAAATAAAATTAAAGAATTTTGAAGTAAAATTGGTAATACCTTCAAAATTAAGTGTATTGCCTTTTGTGTGATGTTGACAGAATTCTGTTTTTGTCACTATTAATTCTGACAAAAGATATGTTTCAAGATCGTTTATTACATGTTTAAAGATCCATGGCAAGTGCTGTTGCTTAGAAGAGTGTAATGTATATTTAAACTTTTTTTAAACATTGCTAAGTTATTTGGGATGTGTTTTAAAAATACTGAATCCTAGATCATTTAATTTGACAAATGAGAAGTGAGGAAAACATTCTGACAAAAGATTTAGGAAGCAGAAGATGGCAACGTTTTAATTCCATTAACTAAACTTTAACAGTTATGTAATTCAGTTATGAACATAGTACATATTTCAGACAATTAACACTAATGAATGTAATGTATGGAGTGAAGACTGGATCCCCACAGCATATTTTTAAGAGAGCAGTTCTGCCTCCTTAATTGTTTTTGTCATAAGCTCAACTAACATGCACAAAAACAAGTAGGTCAATCTTCATTAAATATATTTGCTTGTTGCTGATCAATGTACTTATGAAATCAGGTGAATGAATATTCCAGCTGAAATTTTGCTTAAATGGTAGAAAGTACATTGTGAAAGAGAACTGAAATCACCCTTTCTTTGCAGGGCTCACTGTGTTTTTGTTATTCTTGATATATTCTTTCCTTTTCACTTCTTATTATTTCAGTTTTCAGACTGCTGCCTGCTCCTGCATCTTATCCTGGTAGTGTGATATTTGTATGAGTCCTGTGAATGCTCTTCTGTTGGGTGTAACTAAACAACAATGTTTTATGTTTCTGTTTCACTTTGGGTGATTGACTGTAGCTGTGAAATCAATCAAAAGGCAACACCTTGTGGAGGTTCGTTCGATGGCAAATCCACCAGTGCTTGTCAAACTTGCATTGGAGTCAATCTGTCTTCTTCTTGGTGAAAATGCCAGTGACTGGAAGTCGATCCGCGCTGTTATCATGAGGGACAACTTTATCAATACCATTGTGTCTAATTTCAGTACTGAGGACATTAAGTAAGCATGCACATTGTTAGATGGCTAGTTTTTCTTTCAGTAGATTTTAGGTTGGATTTAAAGTGGTTTGGGTCTTTCACATTCAATACACATCATGAAAACCGTATGCAGAAGGTTTTATATTTATGTGTATTATGACAGTAATTATACATATTCTCCTATGAATTTATTTAAAAGGTATGTCATAAATCTCATTCTGTGTGTCCCTCTTATTAATCTCACAAGTAAAGCACTGTGGAGTGATGACTGTTTTTGTGCATCATGAAGATCTTTTTTTAAAATTGAATTAGTAGTTCACTTAAGTGTGGTTATGTTCTGTTCTTGTCCATCCATTTGTATGAAATATTTATATGCACAAGGAAAGAGAGGAAACAGTTCCACTCTACTCTGGTAGTTCCCCTCCCAGTATATTTCATATATCCAGTGTGTTGTATTTATATAATATTCATGTAGTTTAATTGTCTATTTCTGTATTTCTTTCTCTGATATTGGTTCTTTGTTCATTTGCCTGCTATAACTATGAATTTTCATACTATCACCATGTTTATAATTTGCAAAATTTGAAGGATATATACACATAATAATATGGAATATTAACGTTGTGTGTATACATCTTTTTGAGATACTGTATATGTCCATTGTTTTTTATACCCAAAGTCAGGTTGCAGGATGGGTAGATCCAACTTAGGCTTTCTTGTATATGTACTTTAAAAGTTCAGGATAGAAAGGTCTTGTCATATTTTGTCTAAACATTAAAATGTCTGGAATGTAATATTTGCGAATTTTTAAGTAGGTAGAATAGAACAAGTAGTTTAGGCTGAATTTCTTAAAATATTTATTAACCTTTGAAGTAAAGTGGTCAGGGAATGAAGCTGACCACTCACTCCATTTATTCTCAAAGTCAAGAGCGAGTGAGGCTATATCACCACCATCTCGTGCATCTTTAATCACATGGCGCTTAATAAGTACAAGGGACAATTTTACGTTACATTTTGCTTCCGTTCGAGGACTTTCTTATGTATTACGATCACATTAAGATCATTTGAGCTGTCATTGTACAGCATGTTGTTTAATTAATATGGGAGTGTTGTAACTGTTTTAAATTGTTGTTCATTTCTTCTGAAAGTGAAATACCCAAATGCTGGAGTAATGTAGTTGCTAATTATAGTGTTAGAAATATTTATGTTAACAATAATTAGTATCTGCTGTGTTGAATATGCCACTATTTAACAGTCACACAAGAAAGTCAATGAATTCATCATTGCATTTTAGTTGTTGTCTTCTGGGTTCTTGCACTGTGTAGTCTTCTGCTTGTTTACTGACATTTTGGAGAAACATGTTGCCTTTGTCTTCATCTCTGAAGATGGAGGCAGCATATGTCCTCTGAAACGTTGGCTTACAACAAAAAGTTAAAGTGGTGCAACAACTTGGAAAATCACGATCTGATCTCATCACCTTGAACACCCGAAATCCTTTGTAAGTGTATGTTTGATCTTGTAATTGTACCCCACTCTGCCCTGACCACTTGAAGAGGCATAGTTCATTGTCTAGTGCTTGATTGTTTTAGAATTTAAGTTTATTTTATTTTAAATTATTTCAACTATGATTTATTGTGGCATGACTGACTTGAATGTATTGCAACAGTAGTCAGTTTTTATGAATACTGGCTGCACAGACTCATTTATATACCTTGTTTTACAGAATGTAAGACACGTTTTTTTCCCTGGGAACATACTTCCAAAAATCTGCATGTATCTTGATGATAACAGGTAGTAACATTAAAAGGTATTATGTTGGTGATGCACTTTCTCTCCCCCTTTCTCAATTCTGTAACCTTTTTAACTGATCACCTCTTTGCTGTCATTCTGAAAGGTTACATGATTTTATAACAAACTTTTTAGTGCATCTTCTAAAAATTAATCCAAAGCCTCCTAAAGTAATTTATTTTCATCTAGTTCATGCCAGCTTCTGATGACTTTCTTTTTTAACCCAAGTAGAAGCCTAAAATAAACATCAGAATTGTATTTTATGCAGTGAGCTTGTATTAGATGTTAGTCTTGTTTTTATCCTGTATGTCACCACCAGGTATAATCTGCACCTGCTAGATGTTGGATAAATAATTTAGAAATTAAATTTTATGCAGGTGCAAATAGCTGTAGATATTAACATGCCTCTGACTCCTCCTGTAGAATATGTTGTCCCATCTTAAACCCACTACTATTTCTACTACATGCTGTGAATTCTGAATGTGTATCCTTGTAAATGCTGAAATCTGCAGATATTTAAAAGCTTGCATGTGTAAATGTTATATACATGCTTTGATGGTTTGTTTATTTTAAAGTACTTTTTATGTGGATTCTCCTTGGTTTTATATTTGATAAAGTTGTCCTTATGCACTCTTTGTGTATTGGACATTTACAGTTAACATACTGTCAACTAAAGAATTTTGATTTTTTAAAGAAAACATTTGTTATTTTGAAGTTGTGTGCAATCCCCTAGTGAGCTTATGTATAAGACATTTGTGGCTTACATGCAACATAGTGTGAAAGAAATATGTTGTACAAGTGACATAACTTAAATCTTAATTATACTCTTAGTGTACTGAGAATGTATTTTATCTTAATCTTAAAACCTTGTATTGATATATAAATGATGCATTTAAACAAAACTGTTTACACATTAAATAACACTTTGTGCCAAACGTGTTTTGACCTCAAGAGGTGCCTGGATTGTGAACTTCAACGTTGCGTGGTTATTACTATTATACACAACATTGAAGTTCACAATCCAGGCACAGACAATGCAACCATGGCTCACCATAGACCAACAACAGAAACCTCAAGTAAAACTTGGGCCAGTGGACATTAAGCTGAGTAACTCAATTTATATAACATACCAACTCATGTGAAATTAAACTTTCATTGTGGTATTACATAAAGTATAGTTTTATAAAGTGCTCAGTGCTTTATAACAAACCATCGTTTCATGAATTTTATGATTTTAAGATTTTAATAGACAGACTAATGAATTAAAGTTTTGCCACTGATGATGACCTCTTGAGATTGAAACGCATTTCGCACAAAGTGTTATTTAATGTGTAAACAGTTTTGTTGGTGTGCGTGATTTTCTAAATTTTATCTTAAGCTTAAGTATTAATTATACCAACTTTTGATATGCCACTTTTTCGTATCTCAAATTTTTGTGACAATGATCATTAATTGCTAGATAATGGTGGATTCTTCCTTTTCCTTCTCAAGACATTTCTACATTTGTGGGTTTTTTTACATAGAAGCTTCCAACTGTCTAATTTTATCCATTATTGCATTTCATTTACCATCCTGCCCTCTCTAGATCTGTCACAACTTATTCTATTCATCATGTGTATCTGTTCTGCCCCCTGGTGTCTTTTCCTCTTGTCTTAATTTTCAGTAATCTTCTTTGTATTCTATGCTCATCCATTCATTTAATTTTAATTTCAATTTTATTTAGCACAGGCTATGGCATTATTTATGTTGTCTTTCTGTAATTCAGTGATGAAGTGCGGGAGAAGATGAAGTCCCGTTACCTCAGTAACCCAGACTACAACTTTGAGAAAGTAAATCGAGCTAGTATGGCTTGTGGTCCGATGGTCAAGTGGGCCATTGCACAGGTACAGTAAATGAAAATAACCTGCATTAATTACTCTGCAGATTATGATATGTAGTCATTTGTGGAGCCATAACATTGTACAATCCATGATCAATGTCAAAAGGCATTTCACTGTGCTAGAGACATTTATCACTTCACCATGAATTATTAAACTGTAGCTGATCTTGTGTTTTGAAATTTTGTTTTATAGTTATTAGTTTTTATTGACTAGCATAAAGTTTGCTGTATTTTATGTAGTGAAAGTGGCAGTACTTAAAATGTGTTATGAATGTTTATTTTGTATTTAATTTTTTAATTTTCAAGATCGTACACACTGGAACCCCCACTTTCTTTACATTTTTAATTTTCAGTTTAATTCTTCGATACCCTTTCATTTTACCAGTGGTTGATTTTTTTTTACTTGAAGTGTGTTTGGTATGACTGTCTTGTGTAACCCTTTTACATTTTTGTTTAGATAAACTATGCAGACATGCTGAAGCGAGTAGAGCCTCTGAGGGACGAGCTACACTCATTAGAGGTGCAAGCCCATGAGAATAAGAAACGTGGTGAAGAAGTGACAAACCTCATCACACAACTTGAGCACAGCATTGCGTCTTACAAGGAAGAATATGCACAGTTGATTTCACAGGCTCAAGCTATCAAGACTGACCTGGAAAATGTCCAAGCCAAGGTGCTCTTTATACTGTTTATCATATTGTTGATGGTGGAGTTTTGTGTTGTGAAGCTGTGTGGTCTTATTTGTGGTTGCCATTTTCTTCTGAGATGTTGGTAACTACCTGTTAGATCACAACTTACAAGAACACCATCGAGATATTCACTGCTGTGAGAACATCAGATCTCACGTTATTTTCAGATCAGAAAGAAATATGAATTATTGTTGCATCTTGTTATAAGAAAAGAATTTCTGTGATGAAATCAGAAATGTATTGGTATGACCAAAGATGTACAGTGAAACCTCTATCCATCGTTCCCGGAACTATCGTTTTCCCGGATGCATCGTCCGTTTTGTTCGGTCCCGAATACATCCCATATAAAATAATGTTACATTTTCCCGCTTCTATCGTTCCTCGAACTATCGTTTTATCGCATCGATCGTTCAAAAATCTTAGTCCCGGCCCACAATTTTCCCGCAATGATCGTTTCTGAGAATTTAAAATGCTGGGTTTTGAGATAAATTAATACCGAAAGACGCACAATGTTTTTGGAATAAACAGTAGCGGTAACCTGTTATGTCGCCCAACCAGCACAGATTCTTTTGGAATGAGGGGTCAGCGGTGCAGGGGTGATAGTTGGAGTGAATGGCGGTGCCCATTGTCAGAAATTTTACGATTTTAATTTGGGTGCACTCATATTTCGTTCCAGCGATGCCAGATGGCATGTGCAGTGTGAATTTCTTCACAAATGTTTTTATTATAAGTACAAAGGAAAGGCGAGCGAAACTTTTTCATTCTTCTGGTTCATATCGTGTCTTCTACAGCTACGTTTCGTTGAGTTCGGCAGTAATAGTACTTCCATTTTTCCTGTTATAGTCCGCGAAGGTTGAGGGAGCGTTGAAGAAGAGCGAGAAACGACGAATGCGAGCCCGAACTTTGCCGAGTTTTGCCGAAGCACACGCTGCATTGGCAAAAGTGAAGTCGTTCGTTTATGCGCATAATATTAGTGAACGTGACGAAGAAAGCATTTTGAACGTGGAAAGGGCTCTGTTTGGCCTAAAACGTAAAGTTTCGACAAACCAGTTGACAACTAAAGACTTTTTTGGTAAAAAGAAGTAACTTTGAAAGAGAAACATTGTTTGTTTTTTTAAAATTTTAATGCTTTCCCGCATCTATCGTTTTCCCGCATTCATCGTTTTTATTTCCCACCCCCGCCGAAAACGATGCATCGAGGTTTCACTGTAATTATTATTTTGTCTGTTCTAGGTTGATCGTTCAATTGCTCTTCTGAAGTCTTTGGGCATTGAACGCGACCGCTGGGAAGCAACAAGTGTGACATTTCGTTCTCAGATGTTAACCATTATTGGAGATGTCTTGCTTTCATCAGCTTTCTTGGCATATGCAGGTTATTTCGACCAACATGTAAGTTGCATTATTTAGCTATTATACTGAGACATTTCACTGCTCTGTGCAGCTTTAAGTAAATATTGTAACAGAATTAATCTAACATTGGTGGGATTTTGTGAACATGGTACTGAACCTAAGGTTTCATAAAATGTAGGGAATTTCTTGACTAGCTGAGTGTACTGCCAGCCTTTCAAGAAGGACTGTGCTCCAAGAAGTTAGTTAATTAGTTATTTAATAAGTCATTCAGTCAGTCATTTAGTTGGTTGTAAGTAACAGTAACAGAAAAAAAAATCTTTAATTATCATGAATGGTGATAATATGCTTGGTTAAGCACTCTCTGATTGCTGATACTTGATGTCGATAGAATATTTCGCTGGCAGTAAGGCATACAGAGTACCAAAGCAACCGTTGAAAATTTCAGACCATTGAGGTGAAGGTTGGAAGCCTGAAGAGTAGTGCCAAATTTTACCTAGAGGGTTTAGGAACAAGACAGTTGAACCTACTCCAGTATATATATATATATATATAATGATTATGATGAAGATATCTTTAAACACATTGTTTCAGCAGTGTCATGATATTATTTTCAGAAATTATAACAGGGAGGGCTGAAATATTTTGCACTGCATACAAATGGCAGTGGTAAGTGTTCAGCTGTACATGTAAATCATGTTCTTAGAACCCATCTTTTGCATTCCAGTTAATCCACAGCTCATTTTAGCTTGAAGCAGTATAAAATCATTTAACTACAACTTACTACATGCTTTATATGGGAAGATGTGGAACGTTCTGAAACATTATTCACTTCTTTGGCCATCCGTATTACTCTTATAATCATATTATAATTTATCGATTAAGACATGTCTCATATTTGTTGGATTTATCTTCAGTATCGGCAGAACTTGTTTGCGACGTGGTGCCACCATCTGCAACAGGCAGGCTTACTGTTTCGGGCTGACATAGCTCGTACTGAGTACTTATCCAATCCTGATGAGCGCCTTCGCTGGCAAGCCAATGCTTTGCCTTCTGATGACCTTTGCACTGAGAATGCTATTATGCTTAAGGTAAGAATGAGAAGATCTAGGGTGTTATTGTAATAGTGGAAACAACCATAAGAGTGCTTATTTGCATGAACATTAATTTAGTATGTAAATACATGTCACCTTGATAATAACTATAATATTGTGATATTGTTGTTCCAGCGCTTCAATCGTTACCCGCTAATAATTGATCCATCTGGACAAGCTACGGAGTTCATCCTCAATGAGTTCCGTGACAAGAAAATAACCAAAACAAGTTTTCTAGATGATTCATTTAGAAAGAATCTCGAGTCTGCCCTTCGATTTGGAAATCCCCTTCTGGTTCAAGTAAGGAAATGTTCAATTCTCAAATGTTAGCATTAAGAGCAGTCTTGCTTTATAATTTAGTTTTCTTTTTTTCAGGAGAAAGAATGTAACCACTTAAAATTATTAATCACATTGTATGTGTCTGTAGGTAAGACGGTAACAATCATATTTACTTACCTATGATCTTACTTTTTTTATCTTCTTATCACAGAAGTTTCACTGAACAAAGGAAACTTCTATGTGTATTATGTATAAGTAACTTATTTCTGTGTGTGCGTGTTATGTACATGGGCATTGTTTCTCATCTGATTTATTAATTCCTGCTTATGAGATAAGTAAAACTGCAATGGCTTCTATTATGTACAAAGATCCATTAAATAACTGGGAAAGGAAGCATAAACTTAAGAATTTATTCCAACTGTGTACTGTAGTATGCAGTATAAGAATGTAAGAAGTGTCTTACACATTACAATTTATTTTTCAGTTATTGCTCCATCAGTGTATTATATGCTTCATCTTCATGGATGCTTCAAAAATAAAAAAAAGTAATTTCATTTTAGTGCCTGAGGAGCTTTTGATTCTAAAGAATTACATTTTACTATATAGTAGTACACTCAATATCAGGTCATTTTTATGTTTATTGTCAGTTGTTTGTGATAACAGTTATACAAAATTTATTCATTTTCAGAGGCATGTTTTCTTAAACATAATGTGTCATTGGGTTTTTTAATTGTGCTAAAATGTTTGCTTTCACTTAATGAGTGAGGAAATATGAACAAAAATTTTTAACCCAAGGTGTTAATAGCTACATGTGCTTTTTACAGGATGTTGAGAATTATGACCCTATCTTGAATCCTGTTCTAAATAGAGAGCTAAGACGAACTGGTGGACGCGTCCTTATCACGCTTGGCGATCAGGACATTGATCTGTCACCATCATTTGTCATTTTTCTGTCAACCCGTGATCCCACAGTGGAATTCCCACCAGACATCTGCTCTCGTGTGACATTTGTGAATTTTACTGTGACTCGTAGCTCACTGCAGAGTCAGTGTCTGAACCAGGTGCTTAAGGCAGAGCGCCCAGACATTGATCAGAAGCGGTCAGATCTCCTTAAACTACAGGGTATGTTTGTGTTATCAATATTTTAATGTTGGTTTTCACCAGCATGCTACAGTTGAAAGGTCTGGTGTGTTAAGTGTGCAATAAAATTATTTGAAAATATGGGAGATAAAATGCAGCCTTCTTCTAAATAAGGGTGGTCCAACTTTTTTTTTCCCTTAGTCTGAGCTAAGCTGAGAATAGGGAAAACTGGAGAGAGCTCTGTTTGGGCAGAGCAATGGACCTGTCGTAAGACAGAACACTGAATAATATAGTCTGAGCTCTTGATATCTGCTTATTGAAAGTCTTTTTGTGAATTATGTGCAGTTATTTTGTAATAATTACTGTGCAGGTGAGTTCCATCTTCGATTGCGTCAGTTGGAAAAGTCGTTATTGCAGGCATTGAATGATGCAAAGGGCAAGATTCTGGATGATGATAGTGTAATCACAACCTTAGAAACTTTGAAACAGGAGGCAGCAGACATTAGCAAGAAGGTGGAGGAAACAGACAAAGTGATAGGCGAAATTGAAACTGTATCCCAACAGTATATGCCTCTGTCACAGGTATGTGGATCTGATTGCACTCTGTCCTTTTATCCTTAGTATATTAGCAGTATAAAAATTTAACGTGACCGACTGTCTTCTGGAATGTTGTGCTGTGTAGTCTTGTGAGAGTTTACCGACGTTTTAGAGGTGCTACGTAAAATTTTGACCAACTGGTCCCCATATCTCAGACCAATTCCTTTTGCCAGGCTTACTTATTGTCCTGATGATGAAGCCCACAAGCAGCTTTGAAATATTGATAAAGTTCTGCAGGATTACATGACACAATATCCCAGAAGACAATCATCTTTGTACTTGTAATGCATTAAATAAACCAATGGATTGTTGTATAAAGTGAAGCTTTCACGGCAACCGAAGTTAATGAAAGACTCTCAGGCAACGAGCCACGTCAGGCGGTTGAATGGTGAATGAACCATTTCTTCTGCCATCAGCAAGCACGCTACATAGGACCAGTTTCGTTTCGCAGCTGCCCTGAGGATGAGAGCAGAGATGGCTCTCGAAACGTTGGTGGAAGAAATGGTTCATTCACCATTCAGCCATCTGACGCGGCTTGTTGCCTGAGAGTCTATCATTGACAATGGAATGTTATTACAATCAAATACTGATATAACAGAAGTTTTATCTGACACATTTGCCATTTCCAGCTGTGTTTCCCAAATGTTTAATCATTGTTTACCTGTATACAGTAATCAGAATATTTCTTCCAAAGCAGGCCCACTTATAGTCTTGCAAATGGGAAATTTTTGGTTCAAGCAGTTTACTTTTGGCAACTGAATGTACTCATGGGTTCCGCCTCCATTCTGTTGCATTATGTCATGAGAGTCTTCCTTTTTATTTGGCTTGCACTGTTTATATATTGAGGAAACAACTATTATGTATTAACTTGACTGTTATTATTACAGGCATGCAGCAATATTTACTTCACAATGGACAGTCTTAACCAGATTCATTTCCTGTACCAGTATTCACTCAAGTTTTTCTTGGATATCTTCAGCTCTGTGTTGTATAGCAACCCAAAACTAGGCAGTGTTACAGACCATGGAGCTAGACTAGCAATTGTAACACGGGATCTGTTCGGTGTAAGTAAAATCAGACTTGCATGTTCATATACAGAACCATTTCCAAAGGTTATTGCCATGTATAAATATGCATATGTAGTTCAAACATTTCCTCACATGCTGTAAAGTGAAATTCTTAATAAGTGATTTGTGTTTATTACATTACTGAATGACATTGCAGGTTTGCTATGAAAGGGTTGCCAGAGGTATGCTTCACATTGATCGTCTGACGTTTGCATTGCTGTTGTGTCGTATTCACCTGAAAGGTGTACCAAATCAGCCTAGCCTTGATCAAGAGTTTACTTTCTTCTTGCGTGGGAAGGAGGGAATGTTAACCAGTAAACCACCCAGCATGGAGGGCCTCAATCAGGAACAGCTGGAAGCTTTGTTCCGCATGTCAACAAGGTACTTGATATTTCCATAAGAATTAAAGGTAGCCCACACAACTCTCTTCCCATAGGGGTTAATGATCTTACTTGTAGCTGAAATATTATAGCTATATCAACCTTAAAACATACAACTTCAGCTGACTAAAAATTTGTAAGTTTCATTGTACAGTAGGGCACTGCTTATACGGCGGGTTAGGGACCAGACCCCCGCCATAAAGCGAAAATCGCCGAAAAGCGGATCTTTGCCTTATTTCACTTGCAAATGCATATCAAAGCCTAATAAGATGTTACACAGAAGATTTCTGTCTTCTGGGTTATTGCGCTGTGTAGTCTGGTCGATGTTAACCAACGTTTCAGAGGTCATACTGCCTCCGTCATCAGGGCGATGAATATGCCAATAGGGTGTGAGGAGTTGGATTTTATAGGCAGGGAAGTGAAAGGTGTAGCCTGCCCCGAGCCAATGGGAGCAGGTATGGGAGTGGACCAATGGTAGCACGTGGGCGAGGGTGGGAGAGGGAGAGAAAGTAGAGAGAGAAAGGTGAGTGTAGTTGTATGGATAAAGGCCCTGAAAAGGGCCGAGTTAGTGGTCTGGTTGGTTCTGGCGGCGCACTCTTGCTCGTTCTCGGAGCCATCGAGATCGAACTTCATCCTGATAACTTTAACAGGGAAGATGGACTTCACCTGAGCCGGTCCTGGAAGCCTCTGATCCACACACTCCGAGGACTCCGAGAACGAGCAAGAGTGCGCCGCCAGAACCAACCAGACCACTAACTCGGCCCTTTTCAGGGCCTTTATCCATACAACTACACTCACCTTTCTCTCTCTACTTTCTCTCCCTCTCCCACCCTCGCCCACGTGCTACCATTGGTCCACTCCCATACCTGCTCCCATTGGCTCGGGGCAGGCTACACCTTTCACTTCCCTGCCTATAAAATCCAACTCCTCACACCCTATTGGCATATTCATCGCCCTGATGACGGAGGCAGTATGACCTCTGAAACGTTGGTTAACATCGACCAGACTACACAGCGCAATAACCCAGAAGACAGAAATCTTCATATTCACCGCTGTGAGAACCTCAAGTCTTACAAGATGTTACACTATCATATAGTAAGTGCACAATAGCGCTAGGCCTAAGAAAACGATATGAAATTAAAATGAATATCAGTAATACACACATTGTCCTCAGCTTATAGTGATTGGTGAATATAAATTTGAAAATTGATATGCTTATAGTAGGAAGGATGAAGGAGATGGCGCATCTTCATCATCTGACTCTTCAACGAATCTTATTCGTTTTGGTGATGGTTCGGAAGCCATAGACATGCCTTGTTCACGAAGTTTAATCATCTCTAACGTGGCATTTAAAGTAAGAGGCTTACGACTCCTCTTTTTATCGCTTCTACCCTTAGACGCCATTGTAATTAAACTGTAGTAACACAAAAATATTATATAAATATACAGTTTGTAATAATGGAAAAACTGCCAGAAATACAGAGAGACAAGGAGCGCACAAAAGCTGTAAACAGATTGAATCAGCGACGAGAAAATGGCGCCGGACGCACTTCTCTGACTCAGCTGTTGAGCACCGTATTAGCGGATCGCCATAAAGCAGAGCGCCGAAAAGCGGGCCCCTACTGTATGTAAGACTGCAACTTTATCTCAGATGTAAAATGACAAATATTTTAATCATGATCTGCATTCTTATGAGACATTGGTTATGTCATACACAATTTATCTCTTTTTTTTTTTTTTGGAATACATAATGCCATTTGTGAATAAATTTATTGTTCGTAAGTGTGGAGGTACATTCGTTGCTTGGAGGAATAGTACGTAAATGAAAAGTGATAGAATGAAGTGTAGAATGAAAAATTGTCACTGGTATTTACTAAGCATAAAAATGGTCTGTTAATTACAGATACACCATACACCACCACTCTTTTTCTTCTCACTCATTTTCAGAAAATAGCATTAAAAACACAACACTAAACACAAAACAGTGTATATTGGTGTCTGCCTCAAAGAGTAGTAAATATGTTTACAAAAAATTATTCCATTTCTGTAGTTGCATTAATATGAAATGCACATGAAGACAGTAGACTTTCCTGGGTGTAATGAATAAAAATAAGTGAAATGTTTTAATTCAGAAGTTGTATTCATGCCAGAGCTCTAGTTAAATAATTAGGGTGTTTTCAAATATCTGTACTTAAAATAGATGTTATACGTATGTTTTGTGCATTCAGACTACCAGGATTTAAGAAACTGTCGCAGAAAATCCAAGAGATGCCAGAGTTTGGAGCGTGGTTACAGCAAGGAACACCCGAGCAGTGTGTACCTCAACTCTGGGAAGAAGAGAAACAGTTGAGCCCAATAGGAAGTGCAATGTATCAGCTGCTAATCATACAGGTACTGAGCAACCATTTGCCACACCAAACACAGTAGAAAGCTAGTAGTAAACTTATAGGTTGGATGTTGTACTTTAATGTTGATATTTCTGCTATGTGCCATCTGGATGGGAAATTTTGGAACTACCAGTAGTGCATACCTTCTTCTTCTTCTATGGCTGTCCGGTCCATATTCGGACCATGACCTCCACAATTCTCCTCTTCCATTTGGAGTCCGTCTGTCCAAGGCTTTGATTGAGGTTTCGAAACATCTTCCTTTTTACGGTGCAAGGTTGTTAGCCCTGCGATCAACCCCCAACCTGGAGGACCAGGAACATACCTACAATAGCTAAACTGATGAACATGGGATAATGATTTGATTATAAAAAATTGATATGGAAACTTGTCATGCAGCAGGACTCATTTTTACATTACCTGCCTTCATATGTATGTTAAATTCATATATTAGAGAATGTAGCTGCAGAACACAGTTTGGGAATAGTGATTTTTTTTTTGTCTTTAATAACAGAGAAATTGATATTGTAAGTGCCATTTTATTATGATTATGGAAACCATATTTGTTGCAGGCATTCCGGCCAGATCGCGTGATTGCTGCAGCTCAGTTGTTTGTTTCGTCTGTACTTGGTGAAGACTTCATGCCAGCAGCAGAAAAAGAACTGGACCTTGCTGCCAGTGTGGAGACTGAATTGCGAGCAAATGTGCCTGCACTCTTGTGTTCTGTACCAGGTTTTGATGCTTCAGGACGTGTGGATGATCTGGCTGCTGAGCTGGGAAAACCTATTGCTAGCATTGCTATAGGCTCTGCCGAAGGATTCAACCAGGCAGATAGGGCCATAAATCTGGCTGTGAAATCAGGAAGGTGAGATGGTGTGTTTGGTCCATTTACATACTCCTTCTGGTCTGTTGTCATGTTTAACTGTCGATTGGGTAGGAGATATTTAGTTGAAACTCTTTGCTGTCCTTATTTCCTTCCAAGGTCATAGAGTGTACTGTTCTATCATATGGATCTCTGGTGGAATAATGCTGGATGGATTAGATGTTAATAAGATAATTTTATGCAGCTCTGATTAGGCTGGATTGAAGTAGGACTCTGGATTACAAAATACATATTTTCTAGTTGTGGCATACTTTTGTTTACTGTTGGAACATACTTACGTGCAGAGAAGGTAAATATTGCGAGATTTGAGGTTTAACTGTGGCAGGTATGAAGAGACTGTCTTCGGGGTTGTAGTGCCATGTCATCTTGTAGAAGTTTACTGATGTTTCAGAGATAATTGCTTCGTCCATCTTTGCCCTGATAATGGGGCAGCAGATTGTAATACACCGCTGACAGAAACCTTTTGAATTAATTTATAAATAAGGTTACTTACTATGTGAACTACGACAGATTAAATGACAACAGAATAAGTAAAAGAACTACGGAACTAAAATTAATTAAGGCTATTAGCTGGCATGTCATTATTATTATTATTATTATGTAGGTGGGTGCTGCTGAAGAATGTGCATCTGGCACCACAGTGGTTGGTGCAACTGGAGAAGAAACTGCACAGTCTGCAGCCTCATGCTGCTTTCCGACTCTTCCTCACCATGGAGATAAATCCAAAGGTTCCAGTGAACTTACTTAGAGCTGGACGCATCTTTGTCTTTGAGCCACCTCCTGGTATTCGAGCAAATTTGCTGCGAACTTTCAGTACTGTGAGTAAATATACTAAAATGAATATTACATTCCTTTTACCTCTTTGTAGTCCAGTGGTGTAGACTCTCTGTATCAAAGATATGTATAAGATGTTCTTCACTGAGCATAGTTAAACAGTTAATCAAATATGGTGCCTGACATTAGTACAGGAAATTCAATAACTTTCGTATTGGTACAGAATACAAAATGTATTTTGGGTTACTTTATAATCCCTTCATATATTAAATGTAATGGATTTGAAGAACTGACCATACTGATACTGGGAACAAGTGAATTATAGTATTGTCTTATGTTAGTAAAAAGCAAAAGGTGATGATGTTTTCATTTATTCCTAATCTGTGTAGATTGTATAGTGTTGAATATGGGAATGATAGTGAATGATGAATTAGGAAGGAAGTGATCATGGCATATTATAAGGTACTACCCCAAGATTTCTACCTATATTTCAGGTTCCTGCCTCTCGCATGATGAAGGCACCAAATGAACGTGCAAGACTTTATTTCCTGCTTGCATGGTTCCATGCTATTGTCCAGGAGCGTCTGCGTTATGTACCCCTGGGATGGGCAAAGTATTATGAATTCAACGAATCTGATCTCCGGGTAGCTTGTGATACCCTAGACACATGGATTGAATCCACTGCCATGGTAAGTATGTTTGTAGAAATGTGTTAAAATTCTATTATCTCTTGTTACTTTGTTTAAATTAGATGGCTTCAGTTCAGAAGTTATATGTGATGGGCATATTTTAACTTAAATAAAGGAGGCAATAAATTAATATTTTTTAAAATTTCTGATGTCAGTAATATCAATATTAAAACAATGACAGTTCTACGTGTGGAACATTCAGTTATGTATTAAAATGACTAAGTTTTGTTTGGATCATTTCCATTGTAGATGACGATAAGATGGGTGTTAAATGTATACAGTGAAACCTCGATGCATCGTTTTCGGCGGGGGTGGGAAATAAAAACGATGAATGCGGGAAAACGATAGATGCGGGAAAGCATTAAAAATTTAAAAAAAACAATGTTTCTCTTTCAAAGTTACTTCTTTTTACCAAAAAAGTCTTTAATGGACAACTGGTTTGTCGAAACTTTACGTTTTAGACCAAACAGAGCACTTTCCACGTTCAAAATGTTTTCTTCGTCACGTTCACTAATATTAAGCGCATAAAAGAACGACTTCACTTTCGCCAATGCAGCGTGTGCTTCGGCAAAACTCGGCAAAGCTTCGGGCTCGCATTCGTCGTCTTCCTCTTCCTCACCACTCCCACCCCCTTTGCGGACAATAACAGGAAGAATGGAAATACTATTACTGCCGAACTCAACGAAACGTAGCTGTAGAAGACCCTGAACCGCTGGAAACGAGATGAACCAGAAGAATGAAAAGTGCCGCCAGCCTTTCCTTTGTACATGTAATAAAAGCATTTGTGAAGAAATTCACACTGCACATTCCATCTGGCATCGCTGGAACGAAATATGAGTGCACCCTAATTAAAATCGTAAAATTTCTGACAATGAGCACCGCCATTCACTCCAACTATCACCCCTGCACCGCTGACCCTCATTCCAAAAGAATGTGCTGGTTGGGCGACATAACAGGTTACCGCTACTGCGTATTTCAAAAACATTGTGCATCTTCCGGCATTAATTTATCTCAAAACCCAGCATTTTAAATTCTCAGAAACGATCATTGCGGGAAAATTGTGGGACGGGACTAAGATTTTTGAACGATCGATGCGATAAAACGATAGTTCGAGGAACGATAGAAGCGGGAAAATGTAACATTATTTTATATGGGATGTATTCGGGACCGAACAAAACGGACGATGCATCCGGGAAAACGATAGTTCCGGGAACGATGGATAGAGGTTTCACTGTATTTGCTGTTTAATTTCATTGTTTTATTACACAGTTATTGTGGTGTAGTAATAAGTACTGAATTTGCTATACAACATTCTTTTGTTCTGAAGGGAACAACATAATACTTTTGTTTTTGCTTGTAGTTTATTTCCCACTGTGTACTTCGTTTTCAGGGCCGCACCAACCTGCCACCAGAAAAAGTTCCATGGGATGCCCTGGTAACTCTTTTATCCCAGTGTATTTATGGTGGAAAGATTGACAATGATTTTGATCAGCGTCTGTTGGCTTCATTCTTGGCAAAACTTTTCACACCACATAGTTTTGAGTCTGATTTTGCTCTGGTAGCAAATGTGGATGGTGTAGCAGGTGGTCCAGGAGGCCAAAGGCATATCACTATGCCAGATGGAACAAGACGAGATCATTTCCTACATTGGATTGAGTCTTTAGCTGATAGGCAAACTCCGTCATGGCTGGGCCTCCCCAACAATGCAGAAAAAGTCTTGCTTACAACAAGAGGTACTCAAATTCTTTATATTGATGATGAACATTATGGTGGTGTGGTAACGGTGTTATGTGTACTCTTAATTCGGCATCAAACGTTGCCATAAATTTTGACTTTTCATTGTTTGTAATTTTTTCACAGCTATTAACCTATTAGCTTCACCATGTCTATCTTACGTAATGTACACATGAATATAAAAAAACAGCAGCTCTGGTGGATGAATAGATTTTATTGGAATTATGTGTTGAGAGTCTTAATAATTCATTAAGAACAATCAGTTTTAGTTCATATTAGCTACATAAGCCTAAATATATTCTTAGATAAATGTATATGGATAAGTGAACATTACATCAAAAAATACTTCTGGTAACTGTTGTTGTTTTACTAGTGGCATTCTTAATACCTCTTTTTATTTTCAGAGATAATGATTAAAGGTTTTTATAAAATTAAGCATTTTTTGTGATTCAGTATATTTTGGGTTTCTGCCTAGTATTAGGAAAGATTGTTCAAAGTAATATTTGGGACTAATTGAAAATGAATTCCACATTTTATAACAGGCACAGATTTAGTAGGGAAATTGCTTAAGATGCAGCAGCTGGAAGATGATGATGAACTAGCATATTCAGCAGAGGAAGGACTCAGCCAGCCACATGTACAGGAGGCTGATGGACGGCCATCGTGGATGAGGACATTGCATAATTCTGCATCCACCTGGCTCCAGCTCCTTCCAAAATCTCTTCAGGTAACCTGTAGCAGATTATGTTCGTATGTTCTGATAGGTATCTGTGTACTAGGCAAACCTAGTATGTTTTGTTTCTATGTTCCATTATGATTTGTAAGGTGTGTTAAAGGACAGCCAGGATAGTGCCTTAAATTAGATTGTGACAGTTTTCTTCTAAGTTCTTTCAATTTCATTGATGGACTAATCAAACCATCATTTAACACTGTATGATTTGAGGTACTAGTATCATTAATAACCACAAACAAGTAAAGTATCGCGTAAAAGTTTTACACAGGAAGGTATTTTAATTTGTGACGCAGAGTTTGTTAAAATATATACCAAATGAACTCAATTTGTGAATACAGTTGAAACTTTCATTAATATATTTAATCCCCTAACAAATATATTACCTTGTATTGCTTAGGAAGCTAAATACTGATATTTTTAATAGAAAACAATTCTTTCACCTGCATTTCAACAGTGTCTCATGTTATGTCCATCATTGTGTAATGTAAAACTTGACAAGGGATTTTTATCCTTATTACACATTCATCTGGAACCATGTAGATCTCCTGCAGCCTTCTCTCCAATGGGTACTCAAGCACAGCACTGACTACCTCCATCTAGTGCCAAAGCAAAGAGTATGCAAAATTTTTACCTCCAAACTACGGACATAATGATGTGATACTTAAGTACATTGACAACTTCACCATTGTTTTAGACTTTGCGACGCACGGTTGAGAACATCAAAGATCCGCTGTACCGCTACTTTGAGCGTGAGGTCAACTCTGGAGCTAAGCTGCTTCAGGATGTAATTCATGATTTAGAAGATGTAGTACTCATCTGTCAGGTTAGTAAACAAGCAGTTGTGTGTCTGAAAAATGTATACATTTATCATCTTCACTTATGTATGCTATATGTCCTACCCATTTCATTGTTCTAACCACCCTGTTAATGTCTGGCAAAGAATACATATTACAGAGCTGTTAATTGAAATATTCTCAATCCTTCTGTTATTTTCTCTTTCTTAACTCCAAATATTCTCCTCAACACCCTGTTCTCAAATGTCCTTAATTCATGTTCTTTCTTGTGCTAAAGACCAATATTTTAATTATTTCCGTGCAAAGAAGTGGTGGAAATGTTTGTTCTTATTACCTTAGGGAGAGAAGAAACAGACGAACTACCATCGTACTATGCTGAATGATCTAGTGAAAGGAATCCTTCCACCTAGCTGGAGACGTTACACAGTTCCGCGCGGTTGCACAGTCATTCAATGGATCACTGACTTCAGTCAGCGAGTGAAACAGTTACAGGAAGTATCATTGTTGGTGTCACAGGGAGGAGCAAAGGAACTTAAGGTATTATGACTGAAAGTAATGCACATGGTGTTGGCATCAAACTTTGCAGTTATTTTTCTATACATAATATCTTCTGTGTTTCACCTTTAGACATTTCATGTGTGGTTGGGTGGACTGCTCAATCCTGAAGCCTACATAACTGCAACACGGCAATGTATTGCCCAGGCTAATAGTTGGTCTCTTGAGGAGCTCATGCTGGATGTGACCATCACAGATGGAGGGGTGGATACAAAGAAAGCCATCATGGATGACTGTAGTTTTGGAGTTGTTGGTAAGTGCGTAAGGAATTATATACAGAAGTAAAAGATGAGCAACAAATTTTTGGTATTTTATGCTAAGATATCAGGTATGGATTAGCAAATATTGTGGCTTCTGAACCTTGGTCCTCACCTTCAAGAACTTGGAGAGTGTGAGGAATGCCAAAGCCCAGGGACCAGGAAGTTATGGTCGCACACCTGATTATCTAATACATATATCTTTAAATATATTTATTTTGTACAGTCTATACACAAACGTTTGAAGTTTATTGGTGTTGTAAAAATTATATAATATTAAAACATTTTGTTGTGTAAAATATTATATTAGTGCTCTTAATCGTAAATACGATTTTACATTATATTTTTTTTAGCGCTTTTATTAAAATGACATGTTTCGACGGGTAATACCGTCAAAATAAATATATTTAATCAAACACAAACATGACGCATATAAGATACAAACATATATCTTTGTTGTATGGAGACCCAGTAAAGCAGATAGGTTATTTCTGTGGTTGTGGTTATGGTCTACTGAAGTGACTGGTAATACTGTTAAATGTAAATGAGATTGTAATTTTTATTGTTGGAAGTAAGACAAAAATTTGATATTTTCAGCTACTTACAGAAAGAGTAACGCAGGTTAGAGCTTGCATAATTTTTAAAACCAATGAGCCTTGCCTTGGTTCATAGTCTGTTCTTGCTAGTCTTTCTTTAGGTAGACATCTCTTTTATCAATCTTTCAGGTTTGAAGTTGCAAGGAGCCCAGTGTCGTAACAATCAACTACATCTAACATCCACCATTATGATGGATTTGCCAGTCACGCTTCTACGTTGGGCTAGGTATGTATCATGCTCTGCTCAGTTTATTGTTAAGTGTTTTAGTAAAAAATTCAAAGGTTTAAGTAAAGGTTATCAATTAGATTAATGGCAGGATTCAAGGTCACTGAGATGGTTAAGTGATGGTATCATTATTACTGTCTGTTAATATGAAAGTGTACTATTATGGTAGTTGATGAAATATAGAAACATGTTAAAGTAGGATCCAATTTGTGTATATTAATGGTTTAGAATTATACAAGTGGTTAAAAAAAGACAGAAATTGAGAAACATCTGTTGTATATTCTGTTCATACATCTATGTCCAAAGAAAATTTGTCTATAAAAATATCAATATCATTGAATCTTTGAAACAAATATGTTAGCTTCCTTAGTTTAGCTATTGTATTTGTTTGATTTCACAGATTACCAACAGTCTTTCCATTATAGTTTCTGCATGATCGCACCAAACATTGTGATACATACACTAGTTAGCACTCTTGCTTCATATTTGGGAGGTACCTTTCTTGATCAAGGTTTTTCATGGTTTTCTTGTCCTTTGAGGCAAATACTGGGGTAGTATTATATGCCTGATATCACCGTTACATTTATCATTCACTCTCTCTGTGTTATTAAATAAACAGAGAATTAGTCATAATGATGACACCACAAATTGTGATCACCATCATTACTACTTCTTGTACAGATGTGGTATTTATTCTGAAAAGTTTAGAATTTTTGATATTAAAATGTATATTACAATAATATTTATTTTCTTACTTGTTTGCAGGATGGATACCAGTGGTACAGACTCACATACTTGGCTGTCTCGCCAAGGCAAGCTGTCCTTACCTGTGTACCTCAACTCTACTCGCACAGAGCTCCTCTTCACTGTTGACTTGAACATTGCTCCAGGACAGGACCAGCATAGCTTCTATGAGCGTGGAGTAGCGGTGCTCACATCCACTGCTCTTAACTAACATAGTTCAGTCATATTCATCTTCTGACAGTCTAGTATTAAAACTGGTGGGAGTTAAGATGTAAAATTGAATTTTAATTTGCATGTTGAGTTGCAGTATCAACATTATTTCATGTGAGTTGCTTAAATATATTAAATATATAACAATTCTATAAATGTGCTTATTGGAACAGTTCCACGTACAGGCAACTCTCGGTTTACGAATGAGTTCCATTCCAAGAAGTTGTTCGTTATGTATATCTTGCATTTCTGAGCTTCTATGATATGTATCGTAAACATTAGCAGCCATTTTAAAGAATTAAAACCATGTACTAAACATCGAATGGTCTATACAATACGTTTTATTATAATGTATGTATACGTTATGGTTTATCAGTACCAGCACTACTATTTTGCTTTGGACCCATGATCGCTTAAATTTTTAAAAATATATTTCTAAGTCACCAAATGCAGAACTATACTTGGCCATCTAAGACAAAATAGGCAAAGCAAGTGATGATCCTATTGTATTATAATAGCGGGAATCACAGATTTCTTTCCCACGAGAAAACATTCTACGCAGCATGGCTTGTAGACCAACGTTTTTTTACTGGCTACACTAGTTTTAAATTCAAAGAACAGTTCAGTATAATTATCATGTAATTTATAAAGTTTATTTAAATCTTAACAATTATGTTCACTATACGTTTGGCATTTCGTTTTATAAGGAAACCTATCTATTGTCAAATTTAAGAAATTTTGAATGAATCGTGACGTTCGTTATAGCGAATGTTCGTAAATTGAGCGTTCATAAACCAAGAGTTGCCTGTATATGGCGTGGCAGTTCACTTATCTTTTACATTGGTTCATGTGTCTGCCGATACAGGGCAAAGCACCTAGCTTCGAGTTGTCGATGTTTCTATCTGGGTTACAGAATACCCAAGGAGGTGAACGGGCTGTATTAGTTTGTGCTGGATGGGACAAGAGGTGTGCACCGGGTATTGGTTGGGAAGCCTGAGAGGAAGAGACCGCTGGGGAGACCTAGACGTAGATGGGAGGATAATGTCAGGCGGAATCTATGGGAGATAGGAGTTGAAGGAGACTGGATTTTGTTGGCACAGGACCGGGTCCGGTGGAAAATACTTCTACGTACACCTGCATTTATAACGCAGTCCCAAAAGTATTCTCAACACTTTCCTTTTCCTTTGTAAATCTTACCATTATAGTTGATTTCCTATGTAAGGCCATTATTGCTTGGTAATCCATATTTCAACAGGAAACTTAAGAATCAAGTATGAAAAACAGGGACACAACAGTGCATTAGATTTATGGAAAGACTACAGTTAACCATTCGAGAAAAAGACAGGAATATAAATGAAAGGATTTTTGTACATTTTTACCATTATGATATAGGTTGCAAAAAATTTTTGGATGCATAATTTGAGAATTTGCCATCTCCATA
The DNA here is from genome assembly GCF_977971745.1 of Zootermopsis nevadensis. Taxonomy (NCBI): domain Eukaryota; kingdom Metazoa; phylum Arthropoda; class Insecta; order Blattodea; family Termopsidae; genus Zootermopsis; species Zootermopsis nevadensis. The sequence goes on from NW_028259143.1 coordinate 6,937,825, forward strand.
TTAATATCAATAAGCAGTTTTGATTTTGTGCATGTAATTTCCTTCTGGGTGTTACAGAATGAGGAAACTGAAAAACATGAACTTTTAATCACCCTCTGACAGATTTTTGAAATTACAATTCCTTTCTTGAATAACACTTGTGATTCTAGGCATTTTAGTTAAAATGTGTGAACATAAGAAAGAGGAATGAATGGGAAGATAAATAATATATGCAAAGAGTTTCTTGGCGTGCTGAACAGATATAATCCTTTCAAGGATAGCCCTTCACCATGGAGTCAGTTACATCAGTATCAGTTCAAGACTTCTTAGATATTTTTTCCTTGGTTGTTTTAATGTATGTATGTTTTCAGTTATATGATTGACATGAATCTACCACTAACCTTTTGGAAGAGGATAGATGATACATTCCAAAGGTCTAGGAGATTTGGCCTTTGTATGTAGTATATCCCAGAAAACAGAAATTTTTATTTGAAGACAGTGACGATGTACTACTGTAGTCTTTTATTTAAATGAACTGCATTTCATAAACAACTCGGCTGGTAAGTCATCTTTTGTTGGAAAACTTGTCTGTGTGCCATGTTTTTGTACTGACACTGTTGCCATTTCACATGATCGCTTCACAATTTCCTTCATTGGTAACTCTGGATAGCACGCCAGGTAAAATGCCAGACTACCAACGAACATGTCTCCAGCACCCTGTAATAAGAATGTGCACTATAATAATGCATAACAAATTGAAATAATTAGATACAGCAGGGGACTGATAATGCTGATGTCCCTCAATCATTTATGTTTTCATCATGAAACTTTATAGCATATTACTTCTTCTATGGCTCTCCGGTCTGTATTCGTTCCATGGCCTCAATTCTCCTCTTCCATTCGGTCCTGTTAGGTCCGTCTGTCCGAGGCTTTGATTGAGGTTTCGAAACATCTTCCTTTTTACGGTGCAAGGTTGTTTGCCTTGCGACCAACCCCCAACCATAATTACCTTCACCGAACATTACACATAACAGTTTGCACTCCTGGTTCAAATTCACAAAGTCTTACACTCAGAGTTCTTGTATTGGTACCAAAGTTCAGGATTGCAGGGGTAAAATTCATGACTCATCACAAGTTAGAACTTAGTCAAAGCTAAGATCTGTTTCCATTGTCAGTAAATTACAACCCAGTCTGTTATGTACTCGCTACATTTAAATCGCCACAAACAGCACCATGTACACGTGATCCCAGACATGTTTCTCAGACTGATATGCCTGTTCACTACTTATTGATTTAATTATTTTTTGTCCATAATATGACACAACTGAGGCACTCACCTACCACTGATTCTCATAACTTTTACACTGTTCAGAAACCAGAGAAAACATAAGCTTCCTTTAATGAAATAACACTTCATGAAACCATCCTGGTTTGAAAAAAAAGTCCATCATGTCAGCCAGTGACCAAACCTAGTCTTATGCAGTATATGTAAGCATTTTACCGAAAGGGTAATGAAGTCATCTCAAACCTACGTTCACCCTCGTGAATACATTTTAGTCAAAATTAGGTTAATATATAGCATAGTACTTTCTGTGCATTTTTAAGTAATGGTAGCTGTATGTACAACTTGGTTTAAACATTAACTTTGCATTTTTTGAAGAGAATGTATTTATGGATTTAGTGTGGTTCTGAAAGTAAACGGTGATTATTTCCTCAAACAACATTGTCCAGCTGGTCTTTGTAATGAAGAAGTATTGTCTTTTCTTTGAGGTACAAACTGAATTTTTAAGGACAGGACATTATTATACTGCCAGGACTTACTGTTGAGTCAACTGGCTTCACAGTCTTTGTTGAAACATGAATTGGTATGCAGTTGTCCTGTGATGCAAACACAGCCCCTGACGCTCCCAGTGTGATGATCACCTGTTTGCAGCCCTTATCCAAGAGCTTGCCTACTGCCACTTTAGCTTCATCTACAGATTGCACTGGCATTCCTGTCAGAATTGCTGCCTGGAAACACCAGACTGTTTTAACTTGTGTAATTTAATTAACTTCACAATTTTTTTTTATCTTACAGATGCATTTAAGTAACAGTTTGTATTAGCATCAGATTTAATGGAAATGTGATCATGAATAAGAAATTGGAATGAGTTGATGGTGACCTATTTCAAATTATGATCCCAGCATTCATCTGGAGACAGAGAAACCATGAAGCAGCTCAGGTAGTAGATTAAAATCAGTTACGCCCTGCATACTAGTTTAGTGTAATGCTGTACCAGCCTACTCAGTTCAGAATGTTGCACATTTCATACTATAGTAACAGTGTAACTGGTAAACATTTCTGTGCCGTTTAATGCTTTTCATTTAAATCACATTAAATATTCAACCAAATTGTTCATGTTTTGTACACAATGTCTCTTACATCAGGTACTGAAGTACCACTTTCTTTGTATGAGGATCAGTTTCTGAGAAAATTGATTTTGTGTAAAGTTGAGAAACGTTGTTTTCATACTATCTTAAACTATTCAATAGCAAACAAACCTCAGATTCATTGACACAGAACATGTCTGATAAGTTGAAAACCAGAGGATCAGGGTTGGCCGTTGCTGGTGCTGCGTTAGTGATGGCAATGCCTAAGACAATGAATGACACTAGGTATAGGTTAAAATATCAGTAAATATGTTTTTAAACTGATAACATATTGCTGTTAATGTGTTAACATGCTGAATGTATATCTGCCTTTCAGTATTTAAAAACCCATTACAGACCTTTCCCTTTCTTTGTAATCTTGAGTGCTTCAATTGTTGTTTCTATTGGAGTTTCAAATTGGACCACCACCACACTAGCTATCTTGATGATCTCTGATGCCTGCTGAATGTCAGAAACACTCAATTTATTGTTTGCTCCAGCCACAATTACAATAGTATTTTCACCTGCAACATAATCCAATATATCGAATAACCTTAAAATGATGTAAAATAACATAAAGGAGTGCTCCACCTCACTACTATTCTTTTTGCCTACTATGATGGAAAAATAAAATCATGATTAATTCTACTTCTGTATCTTTAATGTCTATTAAATTCGTAATTCTGCCCATTGCACTATTGTACCTTGAATTGTTATGCCTTTAATTAATTAAAATGTAATTTTCATTCTGTAACCATTGTAAAGTTTGCACAGCTGAGATGTTCCAAAATGGCTTTGGTATAAATATTTGGACTGATATCTGTCAACTAATTTTCACTTACCATTATCAGACACAGTTATCTGGGCCATTCCACTTGATATACCATTTGTTATGTGTACAAAATCTGTATTGATTTTGTTGCTTTTCAAGGCCTCAAGGAAATCCTGGCCAAAGGAATCATCACCCAACTGAAAAAATAAACAAAGAAAATACTATGTTTATTTAGATAGCAGCAGAATAAAACTCAATGACAACTTTCCATGTGCTTACCACAAAAAGCATAGCAATTTGCAGTGCAGAAAATTAAAATTAATTGAAACACCCTTCTAGTGCATATTCAGTTATCAGAATTTATTTGCTTAACAAACTAACTGTTCAGTCATCTGCATTTTCAGTGCCAGTGATGTTATATTCCTCTTATAAGCCTAAAATCTCAGCAATATTGACACTTATTCCAGTTCAGATGGATCTGGTTACATCCATTTAGAATGTCATTATTGCTTGCAATACACTGTTACTGGTGAAAGTGGAAACATATTTAGGAATAATCAGCTCTCAAAAATTATATTGTACATGGTACTGAATACAGGTGAATACCCAGAATTACAACTAACTACCTGGTAACCGAACCTGCAGATCCACTGAGCATGATCCTGAGCCATCTTTATCCATTTTCCATCCCCAGAATCACAACTTGTAACGTTAAATAAAAGTTTTGTAGCTAATCCATAAATATCAATCATCTGTCCTCACCTTTTGAAATAAATTAACATTCAAAACTGTATAACTGCTGTATGTAAATTGAAATCAATTCTAATAGTGCATACATACTTTCAAGGCATGTGACAGTGCTGGGGCAATTTATCTACCAAAGAGTAACATTTCTGTAACATATGGGTTCTGTAATACAGCTAACTGAAGTAAAATTCACACTGAAGACCATGTTTTGTAAAGCTCCAGTTTATAGTATGCCAAATAGTGACCGTAGAAAGGACTAGTATTTTTACCCTTGCTACCATTGCTGTTGAAGCTCCCAGTTTTGCAGCAGCAACACACTGATTTGCTCCTTTTCCCCCAAAACCCTTCCTGAACAGTGAGCCATGCAAAGTTTCTCCTGGCCTTGGGAGTCGTGAGGTGAAGCTGTGACAAAATAAGTATTTTTATAACTTGAATTTAGTATGTGCTGTAAATATAGCTTCATAAGAAGGTGACAAGTAGTAAACAATAAATAGTCCAGTAATCATTAACCTCACTTAGAAAATACTGTTGTATATTCTCTTGAGAATGGAGAACAATACACAGTGATGAACTTACCATTGTAAATCTATGTTGCATGATCCAATCACAACTATTTTTGAATTCATTACTATAACTGGAAGGCACTACAATACACGTCTGATATATTTATATTGTTTTGACTCACTGGCGGTCCGAAGGTCAAAATGCAGAGATAAAATAGACAAATAGAAGTATACAGAATATTTTTGAAAAAAGTGAGGTATATTTAGCATAATAAACAAGTAAGTATGTTACGTGGAATCAAGTGATCTGCCTTTCATGACAACGGGTGCAGTTACCAGATGCTGCAGTAAATTTTACGTGAATTCAGCTATACAAATCTTGAGGTATGAATCAAGGACGCCATTCGAATAAAGCGCCATTAGTTGAATTACATATTCTGAAGATACAAACCTGTCCCTATAGCAAACTTCAATGACATGATTAACTCTGTCATTTGTGAAACAGTATATTAACAGTCAGATTGGTGAATAAGTTCGTACTATTGGATGTTATTATATTGCTCAGGTACTGAGAATGTCGTGAGCGTAGTAGTACTGCATATTGAATTGACTAGAAATGCAGGAAGAATACGTGTATTCTTGAAGGGATCTACACGTGGGAGTTAATCAACGTACTCATTCATTAATGGCTAGGAGAAGGAAATGGAGCCAACTTTATACTCTCCCAGTTTTTCGTTCGTGACAGGTAATGAATGCACATATTACCGTGCCATTATTTAGATGAATGTTTTGTTTCATTACGTTGTGTATGTTACAATTCCGTTTGTCCGGCTGAAGTTTGGTATTTGCGTATACGATTTTGTTATTGTAGCTGGTTGGCCGTCAATTTAGTTTCATACTCTTTATTTGTGTGTATAAACATGTTTTCCAATTGTCTTAGTATGCCCTGGTTTAATCGGTGAATGTTTGTGTTTTGTTTAGTTAAGGAGAGTCCTGTGAAAAAGATACTACAGTGTGGTAATTTGACTGGAAATGCACGCAGAGTACGAGATGCAGCTGCAGACTTCCACAACCTTATACAAGAATGGAACGTTCAACATTTGCTTGGAGTACAAATCCTTAACACTGTAATGGCCATGAAACTCCCTGTTCTGTAAGTTTTGTACTTCTATCAATTAATTTTTGAAAATCATGATTGTGAAATCAGTTTAGTGACAGTTTTTACTTATAAAACGCATAAATACACATTGTGAGTGACATACACATTTGTCTTAAGTTGAAGGTGTGGAAACAAAACTTGATGACCAAACAAATTGCCTTTGACTTATATTAACCCTGCATGTCTCATAAACAGTATGTTTCTCCAGGGTCCATAGTGCAATATTGAAAGTTATTTGGAAGAGAATATTGATTAATAATTATAGTTCATAAGAAATAAGTAAAGTACTGGAAAATATAAAAGGTTACGAATACTGACATCTTTACAAGGTACTGAAATTTGTGAAAGTAAAAAGAAAGTGCCCGAAACCAGTGTTCAGGTATTGCTGTAATGAAATACCCCATTTTTCTGATTGATACCAGTAAAAAAGTATTGTTGTGATTATGATAGTTTGCCAGTTGAGGGTTATGATGAAAGGAATTGTCCAACATTTTAGAAAATAACACTGCAGTTGGTTATATGAGTTTTTAGCTTTTAGGAGCAGTGAAAATGTGGGTTGTGGTTGTCTGAGTTGTGATGTTGTGTAATCTTATTGTGCAATTCTCACCAGTTTTGTTGCATTAAGCACATCAAGAAAACAGTTGTCATCCAGTGGCTGTAAACCAACAACAAAATTTTAAAAATGCACAATTTCTAAGTGATTTAGTGGATTAGTAACACTTCATTATTTTATATCAACTTGATGTACAAAATAAATTCTAGCCACTGTCATGAACATTTTGGAGCTGGGATAGCTCAATCAGTATAGCAACTGGACGACTGGGGTTTAGTCCCTGACAGGCAGAGGATTTTTCCTCTAGCCTTCGTGTCCAGACCAACTATAGGGTTCACCCAGCCCCTTGTGCAATGGGTACTGGGGTCCTTTCCTGGGGGTAAACCACAGCTGGGGCGTGACACTAACCACTCGACCCCACCTAGTGCTAAGGTTAAGAACGAGTAGGAGATAAACCTCCTCGTCCTTCAAGTGTCAGCATGGCGTAAAGTGGGGCAGCTTTACTTATAGTCTTTGTTGGAAGTCACGAGGCAAATTTAATTTTCATGCTCAGGATCGAGGTTGCTGCTGAAGGAAGTTCACAGATCTATCCAGAGGGACTTGAGGCACAGTGTGAACAGTTGGATGAAGTGATACAGGTCATGGTATGTACAACATAGAGTAAATCATAACTTGTAAGAGAGTAGAGTAAGTTATTGTGAACTAAACAAAACTATATCTGATCATTCAAGCTGATACATTATCTGTTTAAAGACTTGTGTTTTTTCTGTCTAGTGGTTGCTTCTTTGAGTTCATGTAAGTGAAATATACGTCAAAACGTTCCCCCTTTCCTTTTTTTTTGAGCTTTATAACTTTGTTGCTGTAGTGAAAAAGGATGTTAATGCATTTGTAATATGGTTCTCATGGTTAGTGACTTCTTTTTTAATCTTATAAGTTCCTTGTCCATTGGTTTTTGTACCTGTTGTTTAATGTATGTTTGGGGATAAGCCATGTCAAATATTGAAGGTTTTCAAACACTCTGGCAAATATTGTAGTTGCTATCTTAAAAGTAAATGTGTATTTGTGGGTTTGGGAAGCCTTTCGTATATCAGGCAATGTATGGAAAGTGAGACGCATCTAGATGCACAGTGTGTTCAGAGTTTAGCAATTTGTGACAAATCTATTGTCATGTAGTTTCACTTCTACATTCACAATTGAAATATCTGACTTGATGTCTGTATATGACAGCATAAAATGTGGAGATTTATCTTGCTAAAGCTAGTTCGTGTTGGTAAAGTAGGTTTTCCCTTTTCTTTAGAACAAAATAGTGGGGCAGCTACAAACAGTTGCCCAACAGATGCATAGTGTGGAGAAACTTGAGAAACTTCAGAATACCAATAAAACACCTATGTTTCTTACATGGTCATCAGACAGATATGGTAAATATGTACCTTTTATTGTTGAATTTACTGTTCTCTCTATTAGAATGGAGTCATCTTTTCATTGATCACATTACCATACCATAATTTTTATTTTGGTCTAGAGCCTGGCTAACCTGACTGAAGTTTCTTGTAGTTTTTCTCAGTTCCTACAGGCAAATGCTGGGATGGTAGGTTTAACATTTATCATCTGGGAATTTGGGATTTATACTTCTATATTATGGGGTTGCCAGACAGACCTTGACTCTGGGATTAATAGTTTAGCTGGAATGCACTATAAACTGTGGTGCACACTGATAAAGGTTAAAAATGTGTAAGACACTATTCACTCCTTAGTGGATTATAATTGATATAATTATGTCTGCCTGCATAATGTAGGTAGTCAGAAAACATTGTTAAGTAAACCAAGAGTCAGTGAAATGAATCTCTTCATTTTCTCACCTAACCGCTGTCTCTGTTTTGCACAGTTGATTTGAACATGTTCTTCTAAATTGTGATTAATGAGATTTAATGCAAGGTTATGAAAATAATCTGTTGATAAACCTGCTCTTTCGATTTGGTGTATACACATTAATAACAGTCATCAGCAGTTGGTAGTATAATATACAAATTCAAAGACAAAATCAGTAAAAAATATCAACTTCCAAGTATTTTGAACACAAAAGAATAACAAATGTAATTAAAATTATTATATTTCAGGCAAAGTAAGTGATGAGATTTATGAGGCCTACAGACTTGAACTTATAGCAAAGAACAGAGTGAAGAATAATATAGCGCACTGTTGCACTAAGGAAGCACTTATGTATCATACAGCTACATGGGTTCATCAACCATATATAGACTCAAACGTGGATTTATTGTTAGAGAGTATTTTGCATGAAACAGGGCACAGATAGTAGTGTTATCCGTGGTATCTAGAAATCTTAACAATGATTGATTTTGGCATCTTGTGTGATAAATTTATACAAAATAAAGCAAATGTCCTAAAGTATTTAATTCATTATACCAGCCCCACCTGCATGAATTTTCAGGATGGATAAGATGTAGATAAATCATATAACTGGTCAGTCGGTCATGATGATGATGATGATGATTGGCTAAAATATGTGTAACAGTGGTTCTCAACCTATGGGTTTCAACCCCAAATGTGGTTGCAAAGGACATTCTTATTGATCATGAATGTTTTATCAAAGGTAGTTGATCATTTATAAATGTGGGCACTACTTTGGAAAAATGGCATGTTAATGCAACCTTGATACCAACTTCACTCATTTTTCATTTGTACTCATAAATGAAGCTGTAATATACACATTATAGAATTCTGCAAAAGTCAGAACACAGTATCCCAGGCTGCAAAGTTATATCAATGTTGAAGGTGACCATTTTGGATACTTAAAATAGTATTTGAGGCCAGACATGAGAAGTAATTAAATTAAGTGCAAAATCACAATGGAAATCATATTCATCTCAGTGTGTCGACTTTTGCAGCAGCCTATATAGCTGTAGTGAATCAGTTGTGCATTTGTAAATGTACAGGGTTGAATCTTGGTTCCTCCCATTTCTGTAAACACCAGCCTAAATATTTTGAGTCATAACAATAGAATTGATTTCTAAGAACTGGCTGTTTTGATAACTGACTTTCAGCTTGCACTAGCAGTATGGTTCAGTATCACTGATTTTAGCATTGAGTTATGATTTGACCCCCCCTCCCCCAAATAGTAGAGCAGAAGAGTGCAAGTCCCAAAGGTTTTTACATGATCTTTGTAAGTGGTGATAGGTTTTTTTAAAGTAGGATTGGCTGCCATGACATTGTCAGAACAGTGTCTATTCTGCTGAAGTTCTTTGTAATGGAGACAGTTTTCTTTGCAGTATGGGCTGAATTTTTTGTTGTTGCCATTAGGTCAGACCAACATTATGATGATACATCTTGTTCATGTCACATCTATCAGATGTAACATAAAGAACACCTTTGGAAGTTTCATGTACTCTGTACAGTACATGTCTCCAAACTTGTTTATTGATGTCATATTCTTGAGAAAGGCACCTGTTGTACTTACCAATGAATTATTGTACATATTTAGGATGCTGGGATACTACATGAACAGCTACAAATGGAAAGGTCCAATTAGCAATTTTAATGTAGTCCCTTTTTCTCTTTCCATCTTATGTCATTTGTTTTCCTAAAGTGGAAACATTTGTGTGCAAGTGGGATGAACTGAAGAAGGGAGGGTATATTGCTTAACCAGGAACTTTGACTTATGCTGCTCTTCTAGAACTGTTGTTACTTAAAGTTGGATGGAATGGTGAGCTGGGAATGTAGATGGGAGACATGGCACAGTATATGCTGAACTAATTCGCTCAGTTCCATGCTTCCATAGGACTAGACACATTTAAGTCATTGCCCTTGTAACATAAAATGCTAACTAAGATTCATCAGTTGCATAAAATGCTTTGCTATTTTTATACAATCTTCTGGTATCTTTTAATGGGACAATGGATGAAAAATGTTCACTGTCTTCAGTCTTCCCACAACCTTTCCTTTTCTTGCCAGCTGTTCCCTCTCGTCTTGTCATCTGGTACCATCTCGTTCTGGGCGAGTGGGTCTCATTCTTTTAAATGTTAACTCTTATGTCCTCCTATCCATTATTTTTATGTGGCCAAATCATTGTCGTCATTTCTTTTCGAACTCTATTAACAGATTTTGGATTCTGACTACTACTATAAAAATTCTCATTTCTGATTATGCCCCATGACTTCAGACTTACTGACTACAAAGAATATGTATCTGCATATACTTTACCTTGTTGATATAATTACATAGACAACATTTGACACTGGTAAGGGAGTAATTATTATTCAGCTTCCTGTGTGGTTTTACCAAAGATATTTCTTCTTTGACTTTTATTAACAACCTTCTGTTTTAGAATTTTGCATACAATGCATTCACACATGCTTATCAAAAACATAAATTTTTCCATCCTGCTATAGAAGTATATTATTTAATTTCAGTACATTATGTACATTATATTTTTGTAAATCAAGTTTAATAAATTAGCAACATAAACCTATTTTAATTAATTTGCAACATTAATGTAGTTGCCCAACAACAAACGAGTGCTAATTCTACAATAGAAATCTGATGGCAAAAGTGAGCATCACAGCTTTCATTGAAAATTTATAAACTACATGAATTTATTTTATATAACTGTACAGTCATTACATTATTTACATGGTAAATGAATTGGTTTCCAGTAAAAGTTCATTTACTTGTATCTGAGAATCTTCCGAACAAATTAATATCTCCTTTTATGTAGGACAATTTGGGACATGTCTAATTGAATATATAAAATGTAATTTTCTGCAAGATCCAGACAACTACAGTGTGTTTTTTTTTTTTGGGGGGGGGGGGGAAGAGAGACCAAATACCTCACACTGATTTGGTGTTTTGATTGTATTATCAAATTTACATCCTTTGCTTTATCAGTCTCAATGACAACATGCCCAGAATTTGTCTATTCTAGTAGCTTTTCTTTGTTCATGCCCATCTACTTTCTACTCTGATGTACTTATGGTAATATCACCTCTGAGACCGACTCACAGCCTCTGTAAAGATCTGGCATTATGAATTAAGGATGGGCTCCACTGGCCTTTTCGCTGCATCATCTGTGTCTAGTGTTCCTGTTGAATTCTTCACTAAGAGCTTCAAAGTCAAGTTCAGGGCCTGACTCATCCAGACTCACATCCATGCTTGTGTCAGTCAGTCCCAGATCAGGAGCACACTGCAGCTGAAAAGAGCCTGCATGCTCCCTCTGTGAGGATGTGCATGTCTGAACAGATTCTCCTTCTCCTATAGCAGCCAATGCCATTTCTGGATCAAATGAAGAGCCAGGTTCACTTGATGTATTTGGCTGTGGTAAGGAGGACTGGTAAGGAATGTGCGCCGATTCACCGACTGCGATAGTCTGTGCTTTGCCAATAGCCGCCAGAGCCATGTCAGGATCAAACCTAGAAACATTAGTTACATTCCCTGTACACTGTGTAACTGATTTGTTAGTTTCACCATCACCAATGTCGCCAAGATCAATTCCTGAGCTGTATGTGTTACTTGATGTATTTCCTGCTAAGGAGAATTGGTCCTGCATCTCATTTGCTGATGATCTGTCTCCTTCACCCATTGCAGCAAGAGCTACATCAGGATCAAATGGTGTTCCAGTGTTTCCAGTTATATCCATAGTGATTTCTGGTAGGGCAGACTGAAACCGATTTTCTGTTGGTCCACCATTTGTGACTTGTTCTCCTTCTCCCATTGCAGCCAAAGTCATTTCAGGATCAAATGGAGGCCTTGGATCATCTGTGATGTCCCCTATCTGAGGCAGGGTATTCTGAAACTGTCCATGTGTTGCATCTGCAACAGTGCTGTGTTCACCTTCTCCCATTGCCACAAGAGCATCTTCTGGAGTGAATGTAGAGCCATTTGGCACATCTTCAATGTCTTGATACTGGGCATGCTGAGGTTCCACTGATGCAGATTGTTCTCCTTCACCCATAGCAGCCAGTGCAACTTCAGGATCAAATGAAGAACCAGAATCACTAGGCACAGTTTCCATCTGCTGCAATGTAGAAGGAAAGTGTTGATTTGATGTATTAACAGAGTCTGGGCCACCTTCACCCATTGCAGCCAAGGCCATTTCTGGATCATACGATGACACTGCATTACTTGTTACATCATTAGGTAATTGCAGAGACCGGAACTGGCCAAGCCTATCCATCAGATCTTGTGAAGAAACGATGGATGGCTTTGGAATATCAATGGAGGATGTTGATACCACATTCATGGGTACGGACACTGAAAAGTCTACTAAACTGCTTCCACCAGTGAGATTCTTTAGTCTTTCATTTACAATGTCATCTACAGTCTGAAGATCCTGTGTTTGCTGCTCAGAGTTAGCAAATTCAGATGAATGATCTAACTGCTGTAATCTTGTTCCTGTACCTATACCATGTCCATCACCTCCAGACGCAAGTTTCACGCACATGTCATTGCTCTCACTTGAGAGCAGGAAATCTTTACTTTTTGTCACTTCACCTACCACTTTAGAACCATCATCCCCTGATGTCCGAGCAGGGATAGGTGAATGATCCCTTTCTGATTCGTGACCTAAGGCTGATTTGGCAACTAAAGTGAGAGCTGAAAGAACTTCAGGACATTCAGTTTCTTTGTTCTTGCTAACATGGCCATCATCTCTACCACCAGTACTACCACTATTGGCACTACATTCGTCCATCATAACATGATTTTCATTCACACTTCTGGGTTTTATATCTTCTTTTTCTACTTTTACATCATCCTGCGTGTTCATTCTCATGCGTTTCACTATTTGCCCATCAGGTGGTTCTGTGACGCCAATGAAATGCTGCAACTTCCGATCATCCACAAGATATGTCCCACTGGCCACGCCAAGTGTTGTACACAGCAGTTCATCCTGAAGCTGAAGAGAGAGGATATTAACCTAACATTCTCTCTATGAATGTTGTCTTAACTGTTAAAAACTTAAAAATTTCAAACGGTGAGGATATGTTCCCCCAGGGCTTAAACATCATGTCATCAAGATGTCTATGGGAAACTGTTCATGAGCTTTAAATATGAAGCTACAGTGTTTCTCCTATGATGTCAAAGCTAACAAAGGCATATGATTAACATTTTGAATATAAAAGATTTACCTCCAGTTGGTGTTCTTTGCTCTTAACCTTGACATCCAGTGGCTTGAGGATATCACTAACAACAGTTCGCACCTTCTCTAGTAGTGCTTGCAGTTCATCACACATTGTGACAACGTAGCTCTCCTCTGCCCTTACAGCTTCCACTCGAAGCAACATTAAGTCCCAGAGAGAGAGAACACCTGCTACAGCAGGACCTGCAACCTCTGCCAGTTCACTTGCTTCACATGCTGCCAATACCTGAACATAAATTTCATATTAAATTTCAGTTTCTATTTGTCTTGTGTAGAGATGTAAAATTTACCAGATTTATTACTCTGAGATATAAAGTAACCACTTCTCTCAGGACCATTTAACAGTTAAACCTAACTTTAACACCCCCCCCCCCCCCAAAAAAAAAAAAAAAAAGAAAAGAAAAGAAACAACAACAAAGTATCTCATTCAAAGAAGTTCATTTAAAGGTACTTTAGGATCTAGTTATGCTTATCTAAAAATCTAATCATCCTGTAGTCAGCACTATCCTTTGAAAAGGTTAGAAATTCCATCTTTTTTAAGGAACTCATCCATATGTTCAAGTACTAGAAGAGGTTTCCTATTCTAGAAAAAAACAAAACAACTTTTCCATATGTATATATAAAAACTCTCTGGAAAGTTAATGCGCTAAAACATCTTATTGTATGCCATTTCAATCCTAAATGCCGCTTCATGACGTAGGTCTTGAAAATACATTTGAATATCTTTCTGTAATGAACACTGCACTCCTGCTCTGTATTCAGGAGGTACCAGGTTCAAATCTTGGCCCATAGACCAGCTATCCTGTCGTGACACTATAAGTTTTTCTCTAATCAGGCAAATACTAGGATATCACTTTAAATTAGACTAGGATTTTCTTTGAGGTTCTCATGGTAGGGAAGATATAATTTATGGTCTTCTGGGTTGTGATGCCATATAGACTTGTAGGTGGCAACAAAACATTTCAGAGGAACACTGGTAACCTACAGGAATAGACAATGTCAGAGCCCAAAGACCACAACTGTTCCTTCCACTTTCCATTTCATTAGTCATTACTCATTCTATCATTTTACACTGTACAGTTAATATTATCATCCAACCTTGTTTTTCAAGTGGCTGGTTTCTGAACCGGATTTCTCTGTTTTATATTTTCTCATTCGTGCATTCCATTTAGATTTAAGTACGTTAAGAATATAAGGAAGAGCGCGTTCCTCAGCGTACAAGACCATACAAATAGGTAGAATAATAATTACAATTCCTTGGATGTTTGATGAGTTTTTAATTCATCTCAAATTTGAAGTTTGTTTGCCTTCCTAGTATCTGCTTCCAAATGTAGATTTTGGATTAACTTTCATCAATCTATGCCTACCCTTGATAAAGTATTGAAATGTTTTATTTAAAGCAGCTACTCTTTAATGATGATGATAATGACCATACATTTGTATTAGGATAGTGTGTAATGTCGTCTGATATTTATAGGGACTTTTTCCAGTATATGTTTGATCTTGTCTCTTCGGTGTTGGTTTCGGGCACATAAGCACATGCTTGGGTAAATCGGGAACAGTAAAACAGCAAGGTATAACACAACTTGAATCCTATATACAGAATTATATTACCTTACATAAAGTAGTTACCATTTGTAACATTGATGTGTAATATCATATTTCATTACATAATTCATGTCTAGCTGTTGAGTCCACTTCTATCTGCACATATTTATTATGCTTCTTTTATGACACATTTAGGGGGGATATGGTTTCTTTAAAAATGGTTATATAGCCATAAAACATGGCAGAGAAATTAGTTTACCATTCTTTAAATGCGATCTTTATATACCACATTCTGCTTGGCCCTCCATATTTAGAAATGCCAGTACAATAAACAAATGTAAAGGAACCATATTCTTCGCAATGAAGGGCACAAATCGTACTGATGTAGTTACTATAAATTGACAGTGCATGGAATAATGCCCAACCTCACGGAGTTTTCCTTTACGCCTTTGGGAACGAGCTTCAGGGGTTGTATATGCCCAAGGACCTCTTCTCTTGCCACGACGTCTACCTGTACCTGTGCGAACTATGCCATTGAGGCCAGTACTTCTGACACCAACACCAACTTTTGTTGCCTCATTAGGCTCTGGAACAAGTAAGGTTAGGTTAGGTTCACTGTCTGACATATATATTTGATATACACATTTCAGACTTGTTCTTCACAACCTTGTTCAGCCAACAACTGGTTAACATTATACTAACATGTATATTACATAATAATGATGCAATATTAGATGCAAATTTTGTATTTATTTTCCATCTATACTTTAACCTGAGCTGTTCTTTTCAGACATTTCAGCATTAATATGCCACAATCAGTTTTGCATTATGCTATATTTACTGAAATTAATAACTATTAGCTTTACTAAACTAGTTTTTCTTCAGAAATTGTGGTTTATTAATAAGCATAAGCCTTTTCTAATGCAAAATTAATTTTCTCTCTTTATAATAAAGTATCCACAAAACTTTTAAAAACATTAAAAATCCCTCTCACCTGAATTTGTAGTAGGAGTTTGACTTTTATCATTATTATTATTGTTATTGCTGCTGCTAGTTTGATTTTGCATGTGCAGTTGTTCAATACTACCATGATCTGGATACATTTCAAAGTGTCGGGACATTCGGTTGTATCCAAGGTATATTTTCTGACACGTTGGACATCGGAAATGTGATGAGATTTTGCGTTTTGGTACTGCCAGTCCTGTGTAAAATGAGTATGGTGAAATGAATCAGGTAATGAAATTTAAAATTTCTGAATGTGTACAATACTTGAAACTGTAAAGTTTAGAACTCATCATTGCCAATCTAATTTCATGCATGCAGTATAGGTTCGTGTGAGCATAAAACTTAAAATACCTACTCACAGTGACAGCTTGTAACTAAACTGATATAGTAAACAATGTCAGCATTGTATAAATTCAATATCTGAACCATTTTTAAATAATGAAAATAGTTTAACTGCAAGGATTATGCAATAATGTGGTGTGGAAGACAGAAATTATGGTCTGTTTTATGGTATTAATCCTAATATCGCTCAAAGAATGAGAAAAACATTAAGTGCTGTATTTATAATTCTGCTTATTCCATAAAATTATTGGTTACCTGTACTAGCATATCACGTGTTGCATCTTTGGGACACTTCATTTTATCCTGTCTTCATGTTATACACTACAGGTTCGTGAAATATCATTAAAGAATATTAAAATTACTCCCTCCAGCTTTGGAACATTTTAAGAAATATTAGCAGTAGTACACCTTAAATGCATGTTCAGAAAACAAACCTAATAGTGTTTGTAGTTTTACGTCGTTCTGAAACATACTACTGACATGTATGAATGCTCACACTGGTTCAGGGCATGTATTTTAGGTATTCATGATTTTATTTTACTTATCTTTTGATTGTTAAGAAGTATTTACTAGTGTATCACAAATGTTCAAACACTGTGCATAGTTTCTTCATTATGTTACATGCTGCAACTTATGAACTTTCACATGAATTTATTGCCTTCCTTTACCCTACAGACCACAATGAAACCAAGTAAAATTCTGAATACTAATATATTTGTATATCTGAATTTCAGCTGAAAAACTGAAATGTAATCCTGAAGTATGACATGAACTGAACTTTAAAACAAAAAATTGTAAAGAAAAGCATGGAGAAATGTTGATGCAGCTGGCCAAAGTCAAGGCCGAGTTCCAACTGCACTAAATCCAGGGCAAATGTTCTGCCACTAACTCGACCCTGGACACAAACCTGGCAGCAGCTCCTTGCTGTCGGTCTTCTCTGGTGGATCCTCAGCCTCATGTTCACTCATCTGGTAGTCTGAATAGCCTCCATCAGAATCATCCATATCGGCGTCAGCAAAGTCAAGATGGTGCAGCCTCTTATAGTCTTTCACCATATGTCTAGGTGGACGAGACAAGCGTCCAGATCTTGTCCGTGCTAACTGTTTTTTCCGTTCACCCTGCTCAAATTAGTAGCATTAGATTCTGAGATCCATAAACTAATATACTTTGGTTTAAGGAAGAATTGTCACAGCAACGGAAGAGATCTATTATTGTACCTATTCATAGACTAATAATTACCAGCTTCACACAAAACTTACCCAACAAGTGTGTGACAAGGTTAACTAGTGTGTTGCTGAGATTACTTCGGATCATTGGTATGAACTGAATGAAACATACCAGCAATGGGTGTATGCCGATGGGATTTTGTAAACATGGTGATGAACCTTCAGGTTCCATGAAAGCAGCAAATTTCTTGATTAGCTGCATAACTATCAACTGTTCAAGGAAGACCCTATGCCATGGAATTAGTTATGTATTAATGCTGAAAATTAATTTATTAATTAATCCACAAGGAGTTATTATACTGAAAGTCATTTTGTGTAGAATACAAAAGTAATTTACTTACCTTAGCTGTATCATCAAGAATAAGTCTATCCTCATCAAAGTCCATATCAGCTGAACTAGCATTTACTCCTACCCTGCGCCCAGAACTTCCATCCATGCCTCTACCAAGACTTCCTCTCATATTTGTTTTGGGTGGGCGCCCTCTTCGTCCCCGACCCCTACTTGAGCTTGAAGCCAAACTTGTATTCAAGCCTGTCCCCTTATCTAGTGTTCGAGGATCTCGCAAGTCCAAGTCCTCAGGATATACAACCCTAGAAATATAAAAATGTAAAATGGAGAATGAAATTTGAGGTTCTCATGGCAGTTAAGACATCAGTGTTGGTCTTCTGGATAGTAACATTACGTGGATTTGTAGGTACATACAAACATTACTGTCCAGAAGACCAATGTCAATTAATTGGAGCATCTATACACGACTTTAAGATGTAATGTTAACATATTGACCAGACAATCCAATTGGGAGCAAATCTGTTTTGAAACATGCTATGAAACACTTATTTTAAGTCTGTGTGTGTAAACTTTTACTACAAATGTCTTGTGAATTCCTTCTAGCATGATTCAAAAGTGGGTTAAAAAATTGCACTCAGCAAGGAATTAACACAAACACCGAAAAAGAAATTATTTTAGAAACTTCAAACTTCGGTGATTTTAACCTGTATATGATGCGCGTGTTGGTCTCTGCATCATAAACTACATTCTTGGTTCGAGGAGCTGATTCCAGATGCTGCTGCTGCAAAACTGTTGCTATCTGCCGCAGCTGTTCTTCGGTCAAGGACTGCACACTAGACAGAGGTACAACATGTTACATATAATATACATAAGGAATAATTATATTGGATTCTTACCCAGTTATCTAATTTGAAAGTAATGTCCACATCTACAACAAAATGTTATCTTTTAAGTTCTCATTTAGTACTACTCTAAAATGTCTTCAGTTTATGTGTAGTCTACATTATATAGTGTAAAAAGCCTGTTGAAATTCAATAGGGAATGATTTCTTTCACACCTTCATTCCTCACATTTGTCTTTTATTACTTTATCTCTTTCAGTCCCTAATCTCCTTAGTATCGCTCTCCCATCCCTTCCACATCTCAGTTTCCTTGGCTGTCTTCAATCTTGCTATAGTATTCCTTTTATAACTCATACAGTACTTGTAACACACAGTTTGTAGATACAAATACCATTCAAAACTATCACAATGCAGTCTTTTTGAACCTCAATATGAATACCATATTACCTGAAGATATGCTTTTCTTCAGAGTCTCCATTTCCATGTCAGCTGAGATAACTGGGATGGCAGCAGATTCGGAACTGATTAACCCTTTAATATTCAATTACTGCATTATGTCCAGAATGTATTCATGTGTTTCAAATGATTACCAGAATAAAGAGCAATTATTTCCTTTACAGGTCTATCTTTACAACGGCCAAGTGTTGTGTTTTTTTTGTAGGCAAGAAATGAATATTAAAATGTTTAGATGAGATTTAGCTTCAAGTGATTAATACAGGGCTCTAATATTTTGGAAAAAATATATTTGATATTCGGTGTGTAAAACAAACTATATACGCAGAAAAGCAAATAACAAAAGCAGGAAGGTTTAAGCTACCTGATTACCTGTGAAATGTCTGACCATGTTGCACCAACTGTATAGGATTTTCACTTGATCCCAGTGGTTTTGTTGAATTAAAGTTTGGCACAGGCATTCGTGTAAGAGCTGCTGACACCATATTTGATACTTCTGGTGTTGCAGTTGTGGAAGTCTTATTGACTGAAGATGGATTGATGGAAACAATTTTTGGTGTTGTTGTAACACTGCTTGTAGCAGCCATCAGCCTCCCCGAGGTTGGAGCAAGGATACTAGTAAATTTATTGGTGTTGCTGTTTATTATAGGTTGTAATGTACGATTAGCTGACCCTCCTGCTACTACTCTGATCATGCCACCAGCTGATGTGCTTGTTGCCACAGATGCCAATATGCTGGTTGATGAAGCATTTGTATTTGAGCTTACAGTTGGGATTCCTGCAGGGCTAGAATTTTTACCAGCAACAACCTGTGTTGGAACTGCTGAATTTGTTGTTGACAGAACCACAGGAAGTGAAGATGCATTTTTCAAAGTTGTAGATATTAAATTGTTTGAATTAACCAGAGACTGGTTTCTACTGGAGGAAACAAATGATGAAGAGAGCCTTTCTAGTGGTGTGTTGCTAAGTTTTGTAGTCACAGAAGAATTCGTACTAGTGTTGTTCCCAGGAAGAATAACATATGATACTTTGGCCTGTTTCTCTAATGATATGTTTGATCCACTGATTCTAGAGCACTGATAATTGCCCAAAGACATAGTATGTTGCACAGACGATATTGGAGCTGACAGAGACTGTTTGACTGATGATACTGGTTCTGGCACACGTCGCTGCGCAGGTGCTATAGGTAGGGACATAGACTGTTCCACAGATGATACTGGTAAGGTCACTGGTTGCAGCACAGGTGATGTAGATAATGACACAGATTGTACAGTTGACACTGGTGCAATTGTTGAGGCACTAGAACTAACTGATGGCATTGTTGTTCTGATAAAGCTAGTTTTATTGCTTAATGTAACCCCTAAGTTTGTTTGTTGAAGACTCGCTGCAGGAGGTACACTCTTTAGCTCACTATCCATGTTTGTAAACTGCCTATTCTGAAGAATGTTGCCTTCATTGTGATCATCTTGAATTTTAACTGTGTATGTCATCTGACCATCAACAAATTGTGGTATTAAGGTTATTGGTTGGTTTTCATCACTAATGAGAGAGCTAACAGCTGAGAGGGCCTCCACTCCTTTCCCTGATGATTCCAACATCTGTCCACTATTGTCAATACTACTGCTCTGTGCCATGTCTGCACAAGATGTGTTTGTATCCAATTCATCATCAAACATAACATCATCAGGGTTATGTTTTGCCTCATCTGAGTATACTAACTGGGTATTTTGTTCATCAGACATATATAGACCACTTTCTGCTGCATTTTCTGCTATATCGGATTGGATTGTTTTATCATCGTCATCAACTGAAAAGTGCAGACCTAACGCCTCTGCTTGTTCTACTGTCAGCTGAAAGGTATGCGTTTCACCTTGATCCCCTTGAAATATTGCCACTAAATTTTCGTTAGCATCTTCAGTCTCAGGAACTGGTGCACTATATTCATCGTTGGCTTCTTCGACTGCATCTTCTGCTGCATTCGACACTTCTTGCAACGCCTGTTGCAATAAATCGGCGTTTATTTCATTTATAGAATTATCCCCTGCATCTCCTTGCAAAATAATAGTTTGTCCATTTACGAGGAGAACTCGTGTTTGTTGAGGTGTTTGGTCGTCTGCCATTGTTTATAAAAATACAACTCATTGCAATATTAAATAAAATCAAAATAACTCATTTGCTTGCCCATCTGTTAACATAATAAGCAATTATTAGTACCACTTGTATCCCAACAGTCTCACAGTTATTGCCTTTAACAGTCGAGCGTCGTACATCAAACATTCGCACTACTTCCATTTTCTATTTTCTTCCTACTGGCTGCAACACACCGGCGCGACACAGTGGATTACAGCGTAACGCAACCGACATACGTCTAAGGAAACTTTTGATCTGTGATTTATACTCTGTGTTCAAGGTAGTCGGTTTTTTACAAATACCGATGTGTGTCGTTTTTGAAATATAGTACAGGAAGAATAAACTAGTATTATTACTCCATTAATGAGCTTCATTGCTGCTTTTGTACCACACTTTTCATGACTTAATTATTAGCCGCAATTCATTGGTAACTGTAGAAAATCATTCTTTATGCAGAAATCTTTATTATGACATGACATGAACTATGCAGCACTTCCTATGGGGGAAGTTGGTGCTGGTATTAGTTGCTGTAGTTGCAGTGCTACAGGTGGTACACCTTATATTGTTGAGCAGATTAGAAGCAAAACATCATCACAATGAAGATCAAGATGTTCGTCCAATTTCATCTGGGAATGAGGTTAGGAATGGACTGAAGGTTAGTTGTAGGTTAGGTTTGTTACTTTCCATCGTTCTCACGCAGTTATAACGGCTTACAGGCGGAAGCAGCATTTGCGTCTCTGGTACGTTCACTGCATCAAGGAAGAGTGCTAGATACAAGTGGAGAGTACCAACTTGTTCCAAATCTTGCTCCTGGGACTCGACAACCACCACCCCGTTCTTCCAGCACTGTCCCAGATATTGCTCTAGTCAGCCAATGTTCATTCAACCATTTGCACCATATTGTACCAATGGTGCAACGGTGGCAGGTAGGTTTAATCCTCAGTGTCATTTATGGAGACCAAGGGTGAATTATCAGAATAGTCTTTTTTAATCAGATGCCATTTGCCACTTACAGAGTTAATAAGGTAATTAGAAATCACACACACATGCACTATATAATATTGTATTTTGTAGAGTTCTGTTCCTGGCTATACCATCATTAAACTTACAATATTTGCTGAATAACAATGTGAGTGTATATTTATTTATTTAATTATTATTGATCAGCATTGCACATTATATTTTAGGGACCCATCTCTGTGGCAGTATTTGCTGAAGACCATGAATTATCAGAAGCTCTGTGGCGAATTGCAAGCTTGCGTCTCTGCTACTCAGCAGTTCGTCATAATGTTTCATTCCAACTGGTTTCTCCACTACCTGCGGGAGGTCGTCCACCCCTTACTGTACCACCAGTCCCCTCTCCCCCATGCCAGGTTCCTGTACCAGAAGCATATAAACAAAAGAACAATTATGCAGGAAAGAGACGCTTTCCTAACAACTTACTACGCAATGTTGCCCGCCGTGGAACCTCAGCTGAATTTGTTTTTGTAGTGGACATTGACATGCTGCCCAGCTTTAACCTTAGACAGGTGAAGATAATATACATCTGTAACACATATGACACGTACAAGCATCACACCTCACACTGAGGTGTTGGAGATACTGTATCATTTTATTCTTGTAAGCTTAAAAATGGAGTCTTATACAAAATATTAGGCTGTCTACTGTGTTCATTTCACAAACAAGGACAAGGTAGAAAGATGAACTTTAAGGTTCTCATGTGAATGCTTATAAACTGATTAATTTTGCTTATATCTTAATTGCGTCATGCTTGTGTTCTTCAATACAATAATTTTATTCACCGTCTTTACAGTGGACATTGTACCGTTCCGTAATATCGGACACGCACCTCACACACAACCCGATTTAAGGCATCCAGGCGCAGCCCTCAAAATTAAATGGAAGAAGCCTGGAGGTTAAACAAATAAAATCTAACGGGTAGAACAAAATCAGTATACGCAGAGCAGCAGATGCAACAGTTTTTAATTTTGATTGATAGACCTGACGATGATGGAATGAACATCGAAACATGTCGTCATTTTAAAATGTAACAATATCAAATGTTGAAATGTTATAATTTTATGTGATTTTAACAATCTATAAGCTTGTGTAAAGACGGTGAATAAAATTATTGATTAATTTTGAGCTTTAAATACATGTTATGGTTTCTTATTGCAGGATTTTTATGAATTTGCAGTGAAGAATCATCTTTTTAGTGAAACTCATCATGAAGACAAAACAGTATATGTGGTACCTGCATTTGAGGCACGCGAGACTGCCACACCTCCACGCATGAAAACAGAATTATTGAAACTTTCTGATGGTGGAGATATACGTCCATTTTACATTGAACTTTGTTGGAAATGTCAGGTAATACTAACATAATTGTTTTTGTGAAACAGATGTGAAACACACTTCTAATTGAAATGTGGCAGGTTTAAACTTTCAGTTCCTGGATGGTTGGATATGTAATGTATCAAGAGAGGATTATGGGCTTATCTATCTTTATACATTGCTCCAATCATTCTTTTGTGCAGAAAGATACAATTCATGTAGAAAAAGTTGGTCTTTAAGGAACAGATAAATAACATATATGATTTCCATTATCATATCAGATATAATGGAGAAAACCTGGGCATGATATGAAGTGCCATTTACCCATTTCAATGCCGTTAACATTTGTGGTGCATGTAATAAGAAAATTGTGTCACAGACACTTTTAATTGTATATGCAGTGAGCAGTTTGGTCAGTGTGGAATAAAACTCTGATCTTTATACCCTGTCTTCAACTTCAACACCTTGAGCTGTTTGAATCATCAGAGTATTATTCCTTATCAGCACAGCAGTGTTTAGTCTCTGTGGAAGTGCCAGGGTTTTTGACTCTGTGTTTATCTATGTACGAGGAGCAGTCAAAAAGTTCCCGGAATTGTGGTATAGCACTGTAATGGTAGGACATATGGCAACGCTTACCTAATCACCTTCAAAGTAGGACCCTTGTGCGCACACACACTTGCTCCATCGATCCTGCTATCGTTGGAAGCACCGGCAGAAGGCTTCGTTTGGAATCTTCTGGAGTTCGGCAGTCGCATTCGATTTGATGTCCTCCATGGTTGCGAAACTCGCCCCCTTGAGGCCCATTTTCAGAGTAGGGAACAGCCAGAAGTCACTCAGAGCGAGATCCGGAGAGTATGGTTGTTGGGTGATGACGGGAATGCTTTTCTCAGCGAGGAATTGCTGCACAACCAGCGATGTGTCGAATGCGATGGCCGAACTCCGGAAGATTCCAAACGAAGCCTTGCGCCGGTGCTTCTAACAATGGCAGGATCATTGGATCAAGTGTGTGTGTGTGCGCAAGGGTCCTACTTTGAAGGTGATTAGGTAAGCGTTGCCATATGTCCTACCATTACAGTGCTATACCACAATTCTGGGAACTTTTTGACTGCCCTACATATATACTATTTCCTTGTGTTTCCCGCATTCTAGCGGAATAGCTATCATGTTACCAGGGATGAAAGTTATATGATAATCTTGTTGATACTTTTTGTGATATTACAGAGCCATTAATCATATAAATTGTAACTTATATTATAAGTCACAGAAACCATATAATTATTTTAACTCATTATTAAGGATGTTACAGGTACATACAGACTATGAAGCCTGGCAGAAAGAACCTCCTTCATCAGGTCTTGCACCGCTCTTTGAAGTATTGTGGAAAGACCCATGGGAACCATTTTATATCTCACGTAATTCAATCCCATTTTATGACGAGAGATTCAAGCAATATGGTTTCAATCGAATCAGTCAGGTAATACAGCAATTGCCGGTGAATATATATTCCATTAAGTTTTTTAAGTATAAAAATTAATTGTTCTTTAAGATATTCCAGTGTAAGATATAGTGAGTATAAACTCTTATCATTGCATAATTAAATTGTGCGGATAAGAACAATAAAATTATTGTAAATTAGTAGTCTCATTAATGGTCTTATAAATTGAAAAAGTACACGTATTGATCAAGTATTTTTTAATTGTAACAAAATTGTTTTGAAAATCGTATATTTTACATGTATGTTGTAATCTGAGTTCCAGAACATTTTTTATTTGGGAAACTGTCTGTTCATAATATTTTTAGGTCTGTGAGCTGCATGTTGCGGGCTTCAAGTTCTCTGTCCTTAACAATGCGTTTCTTGTTCACCGTGGACTAAAGACTGTTACATCATTCCATGAAACTAAAGACTTGGATCAAGAAAGGAATCGTCTGCTTTTTCGACAGTTTAAAACTGAACTCAGAGAAAAATATCCAGAATCATCCCGGAGGTGTTACTGATATTAGTGCTGTGGTTGTAGATCTCTGACATAAGAAACAAAAGTCTCACGAAAGTGTATTTTGAAGTATTCTCTTCAAATGTTTGATCAGAAGGAACTTTAAATTACAGAAATGAAACTTGTCATTTTCTTATTGTATTGCACTGTTGTACTATCTCTGTTTAAACAATTTAAATCAAATCCCAAAGTTCTTAGTTTTAACAGTAGTTTTGTATGTCAGTATCTGTGCACAGAGTCCTGCGCCATAGCCGCGCAGTCTGAGGTATCATGCTTTGAACCGGCGATACAGAATGCGCGCTGGTTCGAGTCTCGAGGGAGAAGAAATTTTCTCATGAGCTTTTGACCAGTGTAAGGGACCGGTGCCAACCCAGCATCGTGAGGAAATTGGGGAGCTACAATGAGTAGCGTAATCCGGTCAGGAAAGCTAGCAATGGCTGGGAGTTCGTCGTGCTGACCACACGTCTCCCTATATCTGGTTGGATGATCGTTCACCTCTGCTTAGGCATGTGAACGTGAGGCCAGCAGCCAGCTAGTCGGCTTTGGCTCTCTGGAGCTGTTACGCCACGGATTTCATTTTCATCTGTGCACAGATGTTACGATAAAATACTGATATAAATTGCTGCGATAGAGGCAGTCAGAAATTAATGCTAGTCACTACATGAATATATGAATAGCTTTGTTTATGTACATTATTTGTTACTAATTACTTCCAGTTTGAAGTATACTGCAGTTCATGTGTGGTTTACAGAAGTGAGTTGAATGCACACCATGCCAGTTCTCAACTTTTTTTTGTGTTGTAGTTTGCACAGTTCAGATCTGTTCATAAAATGAATAAAATAATAATATAAACAAGAAATGAAGGTGAGGAGAGCTGCATACATCCAGTCAGCAGGATTTATTGTATTTCAAATATGCTCAGTTGTGCTCTTGAATGCAGCCTTGCTAAAATTAAATATTTGTAATCAAATTGGTTAATTAATGTAATATAAAAAACTGAATGCTGAAACTTAACAGATTTTGATTTACAGGTATGATGTTTATAATGTTTTGAATTTCCTACTGAAAACTTTGGTTTAATGGCGCCTTTAATTTATTAATGACAATAATATATAAGAGATGTATTGAACTACGCCAGATTACTACTTACTGTATACATTCATTTATCATTACTGTACATTATAAATAAACCATCTGAAAAAGTGCTTTATTATAAGTAAAAAAATTGTATATATTGTAATTATAAACTTTGAATATTTTTGTTTGCACATTTGATTTTTTGGTGATTTTTATAATTACGCCCAATGTGTACTTCATGAAAATGAACAGAAACTCTAATGAACATTTAACATGAAAAGGACTGGACCAGCTAAACACGTGGTTTAAACCAGATCTTAATGAAAAATAAATTCTCTAACTATTTCTAGTTCATTTGAAATTTTGTCTGAATTATTTTGTGGTGGTTTCTTAAGGAAGATGTCAGGCTTTAGTCAGGTCACTTCTTACCTCTTTTTTCCTCAACATGTAGTAAGGCTTGAGTTTCTTCGTTATAGTTTGGTGTCCTGCGGTAGGGGTGAAAAAAAGCAATTATGTTTTAATAATACCTCGATCAAAGCAGCATGTTCATAAGAATTATCCAGCATAAACAAAATCTTAAAAGTCCATACTTTTTGCTTTGTTGTATGTAGAGGAAAAATGAAGTAGATCTTCATAAGACTAGTTTAGACTTTTGGAGAATTTAGCTATAGCTGGAGTTTAGGTATGTGACTCAACAATCTGCTACATACTTCAAACAGATTGGTTGGAAAGTGTCTAAGTATCCAAGAAACAATTTTTGACAGAGGGAATGAAAAAATATTCAATTATGGATAGAATGTAAAAATATGTACTGCAGCAGGTTTGAGAAAATTTCTCTTTTCTGTATAATGTCATTTTGAAGCCCAACATTTGATAGTCGCTTATGTAAGGAGAGCAGATGAAGAAAGTGTATCCCCCAAAGCACATAATTCAGACTATGAAACATCCATTAAAAATATATTCTGGAGCTGGTTTTTGTTCCATGGCACTGGTTATCTGATACTTGTTAGTGACCAGGATGGTTTCAGAACTTAGAAAGCTAGGTTCATCTGGAAATGCCTCCTTTTCACAAGACTTTGCTTCATACAATGCATCCAATAAATCAAAGAGTTTTATCTGACGTTATTTGGAGAGGCCAGAAAATTTGTGAGACCAACAATAAGGGCGTGGTTCCATGATCCAAGAATTAAATAAACTTGTGGGATAGACGTCTGAAAGGGTTAAACTTATTATAAAAGACAAAAGATGTCATATTAAGAACTATGTAAGTTCCATTTCATTTTTGTAAGTTTGTAAAAAATTGATGTTTTTATGTGGAACTGATCATTTGTTCACATTAATTTTCACTAGACTGTAGTGCCAAATAGGGCATAAAATTAAGTATTGTTTTGCAGACAAAATGTCTACTTCAGTTCGATAGTTCTATCGTACAACTTCTATGTCCAGACAAGTGCTTCCATCTGAAAGCGATAAGATCAACTCGGTTGACACTGCGCGGGCGGTTTCGTATTGTGCTTGTAGTTGGTTTCGGGGCGGCAGCTTGAAGGGGAGTTAAGGGGACTTAGACGTACACATGCAGGTTGTGAATATCGGTCCAGTTCACGTTCTTCTGCCTGGTATGTATTAATAATACTTTTAGTTTTATTTTCGTTTTCTAATCTTTGTTTCCTGCTCGGAAAATTACACTTGGCATGTAATCCGAGGACTGCAAATGAGCACGTGAATATAGAAACAAGACTTACTCAAAGGGACCAGTCACAATGAATAACTTGAAATCAGCACCTGTGCAAGGAAAACAGGTTAGGGACATTGCATCAGCAGTAGTAATTGTGAACAGAAGAGGAAAAGTATGCATCATGTTGTCACATTTACGTTTGAAGTGTTCTTCCATTCCCGATTAGAATTTCTGTGTCGTAGCTTCCATTCCCGCTTAGAATTTGTATATTCTTTCTCGGAGAAAGAAAATAGTTGTACCTTCCCAGCCCCCTTCCAGAGGATGGTGAAATTGGTAACGGAACACATAATAATTGGATAATGGAGATGACTGGCTTCTAGGTTGTTGCGTCGCGTAGTGTGGTAGAAGTTTTCCAATGTTTCAGAGGTCCTTGTTGCCTCCATCAACAGGGCGATGAGTAAAACCTCAAATTCTAATTGGATGGTGATTTACGAATGTTCATATAAAAGGTTAAAAGGGGTA
The DNA here is from genome assembly GCF_977971745.1 of Zootermopsis nevadensis. Taxonomy (NCBI): domain Eukaryota; kingdom Metazoa; phylum Arthropoda; class Insecta; order Blattodea; family Termopsidae; genus Zootermopsis; species Zootermopsis nevadensis. The sequence goes on from NW_028259143.1 coordinate 6,966,530, forward strand.
AAGTTATCCTAGGGCGTAAACACGCGCAATTAAGACTTACTTCTGTGTTTATTAGACAGTGGAGGTTGAGAAAGTATAAAATCTTGTATATAGGATTCCACGACACAGTGAAGGCTCATGCGTGTTTTTGATGTCATTTGTTGCAACAAAAAAATACAAGTAATAAGAATTTTAAAAGTTGCTAGTTATGTTCTTATAACGTGTTAGTATTAGCACAGAACGAAAGGAGCTCGCACAGAATTATACCCATTTCCCTATTAAACTGTTTGTAGTTGCGTAATTTATTTCATTCTTTCTTGTGCGTCGTACCGGGTGATCAGAAGGTGGGTTCTTTATGTGTGCTGTGTTTAACATGCAGATCAACAGAGTAATGAAAGACTGGGGACTGCAAAACGTGGATTTCAATTGGCAATGTTGTAGGCAGGTGATCGAATAATAATGGCAGAATCTGACGATGAGTATCGAATGGCAGCATAGCACCTGCACTGTATGACACGAAAATTATGACGTCAGAAACTAAAGCAATGGGAGTGTGCGGAGGAAGTTTTTCAAACAACAAAAATATATATGGGTGAGAAAATAACAAGTATTCGGAGATTTCTGTCTTCTGGGTTGTTGCACCGTGTAGTCTGGTAGAAGTTTACCGACGCTTCAGAGGTCCATGCTGCCTCAATCATCAGGGCGACCTGACAAAACCTCAAATCTTTCAAGTGTTTTATTTTATTTACTTAGGTAACATGATTTATAAACTGAAAAATATATTGACGTTAAGTTACAGCGTAATAAATGACGTGATTAAACGAAGTCTTGGCACTGAAATGTCTGTTGGTATAAAATTAAGTCTACATCAGGAACAAAATTGAATGAACTTTAAATTTTGGACCAAATGAAACCCGGAAATTAGAGGTAACAAATTCGTTTTTGTGAACACTACTAGGATTCACTGGATTACATAAGATTTTAACATCGGAGGATTGAGAGTTAGTATCTTCGCACCTGCACGTGGGGTGACCTTGACTTGATTGTCATTAGGGAAGTGGGTGAGTTTATTGTGCGGGGGTGGACCTACTTCTGATTTCTGCCGTCGTACGTGATGATGGTAGGCGAACGGACTTTATATTCGTTTACAGCGCACTCCGAATTAGTAAACAATCTCCTACTTAACGCGTGCATTTTCTTCTCGTAGGTTTTCTGAGGAAACAGGGATGAAATTAACACCTGTGATTGCGAACTATGTTACAAGAATTCTCTTTTTTTTTGTTATCAGGCAAGATTACAAACATGCGTTTTATTTTTCATTTCTGTAACAGTGTGAATTATATTATTTGTTTGTAACAACTGTTGTGTTGTTGTTTCTGGTTTTACTAATGCGCTCACAGGAAGTATTATAGATAAATGATGTTTTAAAACTCTTCATTAATTAATGTGATCAATAAACGCCATTTTGACACAGTTACAAATTATTATCGTATTGTTTCAACTCTCAGAACTTTCACAGACAGCAAAGAAATTAGCAGTGGAGTACATATGTTTTTATATATGTACGCATATATACGTGTATATAATTCAGATACTTTCAAATGGCGGAATAATAACTGTAAGGAAGAAGTAGGAATTGTTAATGTGATATTTGTCTGAGGTATCACTCGGGGAGAAGCCTTTGATATTGTAAATATTATTAAATTATTTTCTGTTTTAGAAATAAACATTTGACTTCTGGTTTTTATATAGCAGATTTTAACATAGGGCTTGCTTCGCCTAGACAGTAAAATACTGTAACTTTTATTTAATGAGCGGGTTTGAAACCTGGTCGTGGTACGGATATTTGTTTGCCTGTTTCTAAGTTGCTCAGTTGATGTTAGTGAAAGTGAAATCGTACCACGTGACTGTAAGACGTTAGGTTGTAGTAGACCAGAAGGCTGCCAAATAAGGATACAGAATTCGCTTCAGAACTAGAGGCTAATTTAAAACTTTTAACTAAAAATCTGTAGCGATTTCATTTCATTGCCAATAAAAGCAGAAATGTCTTTTTTTTCTTGAAAACATACTTTTTTAAGATGGCCGTCTTCTGGGTTGTTCCGCCGTGTAATCTGGTAGAAGTTTACCGACGTTTCAGAGTTCCTTGCTGCCTCCATCATCATCGCCTTCTACCAGACTACACGGCGCAACGATCATAAGACAGTCATCTTCGCACTCACCGCCGTGAAAACCTGAAATCCTACAAAATACTTTTTACAGTCTTCCTAATTTCCATATTACAGGTTTTAACAGATGATAAGCGGGCAATATATAAACTGTCTTCATTTATTTGTGTTAAATTGCTGTGCATGGTCACGTCTGTATTGTGTTACCAAATTCTAGTGACTTCTTCAGAGGGTGGTGTGCGGCGTGCATACAAATCAGGAAGAATCCCCACAATCTCCATCCTTTGCTCTAAAGAAGGATGTATATGTTTATATCCATCAAGACTAGCTGTCGGGAAATTGGGAGACGAGATCCAGCGATACAAACTTTTTTTTGTCAACTTGACAGACAGACAGACAGACTTCTCTTTAATTTGAAGTTCTTGTCTTGCATTTCAGTACAAACATTTGAAAGTGTTAAGAATACGAAATTTGTAATCAGTCCAGCACCAAACATTTTAGGTTCTTGAAGCAGATTGTTTTTATAGGTTCCAGCTTGAAGTTTTACAGTTTTTAATTGGTCATTTAATTCACGATTGAAACCTATTTCATGTGTACAATTCCAAGATGTTTTTTATTTTAATAAAGAGGGGTGTTAGGAACAGGGTCGTTCGTGTAAAGTAGGACCGCCCAACTTCAAACTGTGTTCTTGTAGTAAAGCAGGACCATGGAATTATTACTGGGATCAGCTAGTTAAGTTGGCACTTCCTGCTTTCAAGATGGTTCCCATCTAATTTAGAATTTTTATGTCATATCGCTGTGAACGCGCAATATGAAAGCAAAACGAGACAAGCATTGCGTTGCGTAAGGTTAGTTAACAGCAGAGCTCAGACAGCTTCTGTTGTTCCTAAAGGCCCCTCTGCAGAAGCTTCAGACAGGATTCAACACTTCCTTGTTAGTCTTTTAATGGTAACTGGTGGGTTGATGGATGGATCGTTTCTCTTTAAGTAGTGTAGCAGCGGAGCGGCAGAAGTTTGCTCTTGTTCTTTCACCAAACGTGTTTCACTTTCTCACCCAAGACAAAAAGACGAATGGTTAAAGTAAAAAAAACATTTCTATCTCTGTAAATATCCAGTGTTATAATCTGTCATCACGCAAGTTATAAGACTTCTGACGTAGACTGTATGAAGTCCAACAGCACGGAATATTCACCTATAGAAATTTATGTTAGTCATTAATGTTTCTTCATTTATCTTTTCTTGCTAATTCTTCCCTTGAACCTAAGGTGAACTCCGCTCAGGCTTCAAATTTCGGACTGTAGCATTTTCCTTATTATTTGTAATGTTCCTGTTTTGTACAAAATATATTAAATTGTTTCCCGATATTGTTTTCAGATACTTTTTTAGTCCTTTGGTTACAATTTCCATGGCTAATGATTACCGATATGACAAAGCATTTCATATTCCACATTCGTTGGATGTACTTAAAACTTTGTATTTTAATTTCTTTTTGGTCTCCTTCTGTATTACGTTATCATCCAATGGTACTGCTACATCTGTTAGTAAGCAAATATTGTCTTCTTGATTTACTATGCCTGAACTGTTTACCAGAACCTCTGTATCTGTTTTTACCAGTTTGTCCACACAGACGTTTTTAGGTATTCGTAAGTACCAGTTTTCTGTTGTTTCAGTGCAGATTGAGTAATGTAGATGTGTAAATACTTTATCATGTCTTATTATGGGACATCCTGATGTTAAGTGGTCAATGTTTCTTCATATTTGTTACATAGTCTGCATATACTTTAAATTTCGTATTTAAAATAATTCAGTTCATTTATTTAAGTGCTTGACAACAGCCAAATAAAGCCAATAACAGCCAAGCACTAAACCAGAGTACAGGAAAAAATATAATAAATAATTAAATTCATTTCAATAATAATAATAAAAGTAAAACATTACAAATACAAGAACAAACAAACAAATGAAACTAAATAAATAAGTGTACCACATTAGTTCAATTCAATTCAATTCATTTATTTAAGTGATTGACAACAGCCAAAAAGGGCAATAACAGCCAAGCACTAAACCAAAGTACAGGATAAAATATAATAAGTAATTAATTTAATAAAAATAATAATAAGAATGATAATTCAATTCATTTGTTGAATAATGTTTCACAAGTGAATAGGCAAAATACGTTACCTAAGTAATATAATTCAATTGAATTCAGTAATAATAATAATGTAATTATATGATATTAATAACATTAATTATTATTTTCCGTTAACATCTATATTTTAATACCTTGTCTTATTATAAAATCTTTCCCGTGTTCTTTGCACACAAGAAATCGACCTCTGTCCGCTCCTTTACGTGAGTCTGCTTCTGAAGAGGAGTTCTACTCACTTGACAACGATGTTCTGTACTTAGGTGTAGATGTGAAGACAATATTAAAGTGAATCTTAAAAGGAGTAGGATGTGAAAGGTTGTGATTGAACGTATCTGACTCAGGATATGATCCAGTGGCTGGCTTTTTTAACACGATAATGAACCGTGAAGGACGGGAAATTTCTTGATTATATGAGCGACTACAGTTTTTAAAGAAGTTTGCTGCTCCGTGGAGCTCATCGCTTTTAAAGCGGCTGGTAATTGATGTTTGCGGTTCCAATTGTGATGTCGTGTGTCCGTATTGCGCTGATACACCTAGGCAGCCAACAACGAACTACTTCTTTACGTGTCGGAGGAAAACTATTGCAGAGGCACGCCTCGCCAGATCTGTTTTTACTGAAGCTATAATACTTGAACAGGAGCGTGACGCTATTTTTAGCATTAGACCGAGTAATGTCGATCTGAGATTCTTATAATGAGCGTTTCTGGTGCATGTACGAACCAGTTCACTGCTCTCTCGAAACCTTTTATAATTGCTTATCACATCTTAGCTCTTTCCTTAATATCGTCCATTAGCCTCGTTTTATGTAAATAATTCATCTCCTACGTGAGATTTTGGGTTCTTGCAATGGCGAGTTTTATTTATTTATTTATTTAGTGTTCTGTGTGACGACAGGTCCATATGAACAGGATCCTTCCATCCTTTTCTCGGACTGGGACCTGTTCATGTACGTTCTTGGCAGATGATCCAGAAGTGGTTTGCCATTGCCTTCTTCTGTGTGTGAATGGAGTAATTGTTGGGATGCCACGGAGGAAAACTCCGTGTTGCCTAGACCACGGCCCTGCCCAACACAAGTTATAAATTCGGGCACCGCCGGGAATCGAACTCGAGACCCCAGGATTACAAGGCCAGCGTTCTAACCGCTAGACCACCGTGGCGGTTAATGGCGAGTATGAATATAAAATTTAAAATTCACCCAAAAATTTTCATACTTCATACAGATACTGAGCTGAAATTTTGAAAGCGGTTCATACCAGTTTAAATCTGCCGGTCAGCTTCTTTCATAAGAGGGTTTCCTTCTTGGCTGTATTCTTCTGTTAGTTGACAATTAATATATATATTTCATTTCCTGAACCTCAACTGCTGTCTCCTTGAATGTTACCAAGTATAGAGTGAACATAAACCTTAAATACCTGAAGCTGGGTGTAGTTCTTTTGGAAATGGATTATTCGAATCGTCTGTGAAAATTGAAGTGAAGTGCAGTACACTTTTCTTTTGTTTATGTGCACCGTCCATTTTGGATAATGTGGTTCTCGTGTTCCAGTGCGTAGCAAATTTATGTCGTGAAAGTTACGAGTTTTGCTCCAGATGGAGAATAAGAATAATTTATAGAAGAAGGACTTAAAAAAAAAGTACTGCCAAACTTTGTGTTTCACTACTTGATAAAACTTGTCCTAACGTTATATGATAACGAGGTCAGATTTTAACGATGATTTTCTTTGTAAGTTCAAACATAACGCAGGTACAAAATCTGCTTTCCACTTAAAAACTACGAAAACAGTAGAGTAATAATAATAATAATAATAATAATAATAATAATAATAATAATAACATCGACGACTATAATATTTCATTTTATTTAGATGCTGACAACAGCGAAAGCTAGTTATATGCAATCAGTGAAAAAGAGCGAAAGTATGGACGTACAGAGAGTGAAATCAATAACTACATATAACACAGAAGGAAGGCCCAGATGGACAAAATAAAACCTAAAAGAGTTTATAAAACATGTTTTATAGGCAACGTCAAGTAACGAGTTATTACAAGAATTAACATGTCATCGGGAGAGGTACATTGTCGAAAATGTCAATGTTCCTCCATGTTAACGTAGGAGCAGAAACATATTTAGCCGTGGGACTAACCTTTGTGTAGTGATGGTGCGCGCTCGATAAAGAGATGACTGTTAACCTTGCTGGTGTCAGCATACAAAGCTTACAGAACGGAAAAATTGCTTCTTTTGTTTTTTGAAAACACTGACTAGGAAGAACGAGGGCATCAGATGCCGCCCCTTGGAAAAGATGACGATAGAAATAACCCACAATGACGTATACTACTACTAATGTAAAGTAAAGTTTGTCCCGCTATGCGCCATGTAGGCGCTTGGGGTGAGAGGAGGTATAGCTCCTCTCTTCCTTGACCTCGGCACTAGATGGGGGTGAGTGGTCAGCATCACGCCCCGGCCGGCTTTACCCCCGGGAAAGGACCTCGGTACCCATTGTAGAGGAGGCTGGGTGGGCCCCAGAGCCGGTCTGGACGCAGAGGCTAGAGGAAAAATCCTCTGCCCCCGTCGGGGATCGAACCCCGGTCGTCCAGCCCGTAGCTGACTGAGCTATCCGGCTCATTATTATACTACTACTACTACTACTACTACTACTACTACTACTACTACTAATGAAATGCATAATACTTTTGGTCCTGAAACCTGTACGTGGAAAGTACAGTACATATTAAAGAAATACATCGTGATGTTGTGGACTGACCGGGTGTTATATGAGCAGATGAGCGACTGTTAGCTTCTCATTAAGGACCCCTGCTGTGTGGTTATACCTCAGTTTTGCTTCCGATACTTTACACACAGTCGAGTTGTAAATATATGTGGATAACTAAACATTGGTTACGGAATTCTTTTGTGATACTAGTGAAGCATTTCTATGACGAAACTGAAGTAAACAATGATAAATAATCCGGAATGGATAATTGACTTCAAGGATTTGTTGCCTTAACCACTGAACCTCGACGGTCAGTACTTGTTGGGGATTACATATCACTTACTGCAGATTTAGAGCGGGCAAAATTTTGTGTGGGTAGTCTAATAATGAGGGATTTATTGCCTTATTTTAGTTTTGTTGTAACGGAATAGTGGAATCATAAATCGCATATTAACGAGTCAATTGGCTCATTTATTATTCCCTGTTAGAACATCGTCTCTGTGCAGGATTGTACGTTTTTTTAACCAACAAACACTTGAAATCTTCCAGACAGTTTCGGCATTCTTTATTCAACAGTTTTTTACTAACTATAATTATTATGCCTGAATATTAATACGGGGCGGGGTCAAATGAAATAGCACGAGATGAGAGGAGCACGTAGCACACATTTGCGAGATAAATACGTGCAAATGTTAGCCTGAGGGATAGAATTATTGGCCCTTTTGCTGTTATATTCAAGGTATTATTGTCCCGACATTCGTCTAGAGAGGCCGAGAAAACCACGAAAACCCTAGCTGGTATCTCGTCCGATATTCGGATATCTTCCGAATACAAGTCTGGAGTTTTACCGCTGGAGACATCTGTTAGGAACTTAAAGATCGCTGTAATTCTGGGGTTCTCAACCCACGGCGCACAGTTATATTTTCGTGATTATATCATAAGGTAATATATAGAATATTATGGAAAGTATTCCGTGATTTTATACGAGTCTTGAAGTTGATCATGTGGAAATGTATTTAGATTGAAGATAGCACTAGTCGCTTAAACCTAATGAACGCAGCTGTCTTGAAAGAGACGCTCTGACGTCATCAGGGCACTCCGACTTAATGTATGCAGAGACTTGGTCGCCTTCGTAATACCAACTATTCTAATGTACCGTAATGCTGTTTCAATTTTCCTCGGAGCAAATGAACGCGACAGGCATTATTATGAAGTTCGCCTGTCAAAGGAACCAGGAAGATGGGCGCATCATCTGGGCTCCAGACGTGCCTTAGGCTACATTTGATTTGTGTACAGAAATACGTCTTGTCTTCCTTGTCCAACGATGGTGCTTGAAATTAGTATACGAGGTGAACGTAATGTAATTTTATACTCAGACATCATAACTTAGACGCAATGTTACACAAGTTTGAATTCAGGGAAGGACAACTGAATCTGGAAACTTGATGTAATTATGCAGGTCAATATTTTTTAGACTGTAATCCGCGGACCTCTGCCGGTCCGTTGCTTACTTTATGAATGCCCTCTAATTTCCTATCAAAGAACAAACATGACAGCAAAACCTCGGCGTTCAATACTGCAAATACGAAAGCCTGCCACTGGACGTTATTCTGAGCTTAGTACCATCTCACACCTTATCTCATTAACGTTTATCTAAATGCAATATTTCTCTCTTTTCGGCCTTTCAAGTACGTTTTCCGACGACATTTATGTAAGGATTTCTCAGTTCAGTTTTAGGCACATGGCCACCCCCATACAGGCTTCTCACATTTCTAACACAACTAAGTTATCTGCATAAATTAACAGAGTTATTTGTAAGATTTTAGGTTTGCACGGCGTTTAGTCTGAAGATGGCTGTCTTCTGTTAGCTTCTTAAAAAGAACGCCTTCCGTATTGATACATTTGATGTGAATACTGGAAGATTTTCGAACTTTGTTTGTGTTTGATTAAGTTTGTTTGCCAAATGTCTTATTGGTTCTATATTGCGTAATATGTACATCATTGACATCTGGATTCTCGGCTGTCTTTTGATTAGTTAATTTATTGCTAATTGATCAATTTGTTCGATCTCTTTCCATTTGTTATTTCTTTATTTCTAAGAGAGAAGACGATAGAGAAATAAGTATGTTGTTTTCGTACCTTAAATTACGATTCTTAGCTAAGTACCAGCATTCTGCATTTTCCTTTAACTCTTTAAACCCCAAATGTGTACCATCTACTGAAACAATCAGCAACTGAACTCTTCTCACAGAGTGCATTTGTGGGTTTAGTATGACAGAGTAAATAACAATTATTTCCTTAAACATCATCAATCAACTGATGATCTTCATGAAGGAGAGGGGTTGTGTTTACTGTGAGGTACGAAATTAATTTTTAAATATTTTTTGATGAGCTTCGGGTTTAAAAGGGTTAATTAATGTGCCCACAAGAGCGTGCAGTGATCCAGTGGTCTGATAAACATTTCTTTCGTCCCGCTAATGTCCTTCACGAAACCTTGAGAAATGAGTCATTACAACAAGAATGACGTAAGGTTCTGTGACTCCATAACTCATATAACGTAATAAACATAAAAGTTTACAGAGCCATTTGTTATGAGGGTGGGTGGTCTTGTTTTTAACTTGTTAATCAAAAACCCGAGTTAAACCTCCCTTCCTGCTCGTCCAACGTAATTCCGAATACAGAAATGTCCATAAAGTCATTGTCTGTTTTGTGTCATATCTGGACGGAAAAATAACTTCAAACTCTGTCAAAGGAGCGCGTGTCTCCGTTTTCGGAGAACAGATCATTACTGGCTCACATCACTACAATGCTCTTGGGTACCATTGTTGCTTTTCTTACACCTTTCGCGTGAATATACATTTTCTTTTGAGCCAGTTTTCGACGAAGCAACCTACTGACGTCACCGCACGTGTTGTGGCGTGAAGAACGCATTTGGAATTTCGGTGTACTCCAAAGAGTGTATTTTCCTATGTTGTTAAATATACCGTAGAACAGTGCCCGCCATAATGTTTTTATGATGAATTATCCGTGGTCACATAAGAGGTGCGATCAGAAAGTTTCCAGACTGTGTCAATAGAGGGCGAACCGGATGTAGTACGAGCTTCTGCCGCTAGGGGGTGCGGCCTACATTCATAGTGAATCAGTGTGCCAGCCGGCATCATCGAATTAGCATTTGTTTCTTAGTTACGGGCGTTTTGGTAGTGCATTACACCGACCCTCCTGCGATTTCGGAATGGCGTGTGCATCAAATTTTGCCAAAGACTTGCCAAAACGGCTACGGAAACCTATGAAATGCTAAAGCAAGCATTTGGGGGGTCCGCAATGGGTCGTGCACAAACTTTTGTGTGGCATTCACGTTTTAAAAATGGCCGAACCTCTGTCGATGATGACGAGCGTTCTGGACGACCATCTTCGAGCACAACGCCCGAAAATATTACGAAGATTCGGCAGGCCATTCACGAAGATCGACGTCGTACCATCAACGACTTGTGCGACATTGTTGGGATAGGCTATGGGACCTGTCAGCTGATTCTAAAGGAAGAACTCCACATGCGACGCATCGCAGCCAAGTTTGTGCCAAGGCTCCTGACTGAGGACCAGAAGCCGAATCGACTTCTCGTTTGTCAGGAGCTCAAAGATCTTGCAAGAACCGACCCCAACTTCCTTTCTAAGCTCCGTGTGACTTCTTCCTCTTCCCAAAGATGAAAATTCAGCTAAAGGGAAGGAGATTTGAGACGATAGAAGAGATTCAGGCAGAATCGCAGATGGTGCTTGACAGGCTGACAAAGAAAGATTTCCAGGGATGCTTCCAGGCTTGGCAGCGGCGCTGGGATCGTTGTGTTCACTCCCAGGGGAACTACTTCGAGGGTGATGGATGAATGTAATACCTGAGATAAGTGTACGGGTTTTTATACGCGCAGTCTGGAAACCTTTCGATCGCACCTCGTATCCTCAGTGAATCAAGAATAAGAATTTCTGGTAGTAGATACAATGCGCAGTGTGTAGACGGCTAGACGCCTACTGCATGTTTCACAATAAGCTCTTGTTGCAAGATCATATCGTCATGAAGTCTCAGAATGATGCATGACGTGTTATAGTGTGTGTTTATGCATTTAAACTCATTTGTTAATAGAACTCCCGAGACAATCATATATTCGAGACAAGCGACACACGTGGCTGGCATCAAACAAGTACAAACCTCTGGCTGCTGGTCACATGACTGGGAACATTACAGACGACATCCGTTTAAACCAAAAGCTTGAATGGTGTTCTGTGAAATTATTGAAACCACCAAGCTGGAGGATGGTAAAGCATCAGCCACAGTGAAAATGTAAAACGCTTACCTCCGCATGTCCTAATCGTTAACAGGCGCACACGAGTGTCAAATACGATAGTATCTTCGATTCCTTGCTCTACCTATGTTCTGGTTTAACAGATGAATCCGGAATTGTTGTTGGAATATCTGAAGGGAAGCTGACGATTTGGAACCCAAGCTCAAAGAGATGGAAAAATAAAATAGGATGTCGCCGAATAGGTTCTTGTGGACGTAATAATGAACCTCGAGGTTTCTTAAAAGCCGGCAAAATCTTTGAGTAGCTGAGCGACTATATTAGCTCTGATACATGGTGCGAATTAAATAAGTATATTATTGTCTGCATTGGTGGCAACCATAACAAAAGATTAAAAAAAAATATTTTTCTTCTTTTCTGCTGTTCAAGACTTCAGTTGAGAATTATTTATTATACAAGTCAAGCGTTTATAATATCGACTTAGGGTCGTGTTAATTAACGGTCTTTTGTTTTATGACTACATAAAATCGGGATCAAAAATCCCTTTCCACAAAATATGGCATGTAAGTAAACAACTCGTAATGTGTCAGCGTACTGCTTTGGTTTACAAAGGTAGAGCATTAAAATATATTTGTTTTATGGGCATGCATTATAAATTCATTATTATAATGGTATTTGTTTATTAATAGAGCGAATATTTTCACTGTGTAGTGTACCAGTTCCATACAGAGAATACAAATAAATATATGAATGGTATCCTGGAGAAAAATTATCACTTCTGTTAGTTCATATTTCTGGATAACCTGCGTTACCTACTTATTGAAATGAAAGTGCGAAATGTAGCAACTGGGCCTTCATTAACTGAAGACAGCCATCCAGTAAGAGTGATCATCGTGGTTAAGTTGCCAGCTATTAGCGAAAATTTAGTCTGAAGGTAACTCATTGAGTTGTCAAGAGTTGATTCAAGAAAATGTCGATTTCCAGACTAGATATCCTTATCAACATTTCCTTCTGAGTAAATTCATTCTACTCTAACACTTCTCGTAAGGATTTCATCCGTGTAGGGTAACTTGAAGAAGCTTGGTACTTCAATGAACTAATCGTTCCTTCATCTATCACTTGTCGAGTTTCATGCCTGAGGGATTATGCACGATAAATCAATTTCACCACTAGCATAATGCAGTCATCTACTCGAGATCAAACGTTTAAGATCGACAAAGTAATACGAGGCTGCAGATAGTTGTGTGATGAGGTGATACAATGTTTGTACTCTTTACCAAATACTGTAGTCATCACATTTGGAATTGTGAGATGGACGAGGCATGCAATACGAAAGGGAGAAATGATTACGAAGTTTTAGTCTGAAAATTTTAAGGAAAAACGCTGCTTGGAAAACCTTGGCTTAGGTGGGAGAAATAAACCGTAAGGAAGCAGGTTGGAAGGATGTGGACTGAATTTGTTTTGCCCAGTACAGGCCAGATCGGCGGGCAGATGTGAATACGTTAATGAATCATTAAAGACGAGAAGTTTCATGACTACGCTGAGCGACTGTTAGCTTCTCAAGGACTCTGTTCAGTGGATTTTGTTATCGTGGCTGCAACCTCATTATATTGTTCTAACTGGGTGACAGTAATTTTATGTTGGAGAAATTGTTTTGTTTACTCAGGTTTAGGAAGATGAATCACTTAATTTTTTAACATGTTACGATAGATGTCGATTAAGGAGGGTACCAGTCGATTTATTGTGTAAAATTCAGCCATTGGTAACTCAGAAACATAACCATGGCGACGCATAACAACAAACATTATAGCAGACTGTGTTCATTGATTTAAGTCGATTACTTTAACACCATCCCTTTCGAACGACTGATACAAAAAGAAAAAAAATCCCTCTTTTTAGTTTGTTTTACCAGTATGTGATAACGAACAGAAAAAAATATATATCTTTTTTACATTCTGTAGATCTGAACTCCCTTCATTGGACTACGGTAACACGTTCTACCGCCAGGACTGTGTTCTGTCTGCTTTCACGTTCTGTAGCACATATGTTACACTTTAGCTGGACAGCCAGTACGTGTATTCTGCAGTATCACTCAGGATTGTCCAGATGAATCCACAAAACGGGTTATTCAGGCCATCAAACGAGAGCGGATCGTATAAAATGCTAGGGGAAATATGGCAAAGAAACTAAACATTGCTCTGTTGTGAAATAAAAATCCCATTATGCGATATATATTCATGGCTCTATAGCGATTTTGTGCAGGATCTGCGTAGAAGCATCTCAGAATTTCTCATATAGTTCAACACTTCGCATAACAAGATATTCCCAAGGCAGGGAAAGATAGAAAACTTTCTTTATATTTATTCATTTACACTCGCAGTTCAGGATAAAGTACTTCGACAGCGAAAAATGTACCTCGGAAATTCTAATTCGAGGGAAATTTATCTTCGTGAGACTACTTTTTTGCCCGCGCTGCGTCTTAAGAGTTTTAATGATTTAATTTTATAATTCTTGGTCGACTAATTGATAAATGAGTTTGGTTACTAGTAGGAAAAACACGTGTTTAATTGGATCATTCGTTTATTCTTTATAGACATTTATATCTATCGATTTCCTGTTCGAGTGTGGCTTTTAATGTCTGAATTATAGTCGGAAATGTAGGGAGGGGATGGGATGGGATGGGATAAATTGTGCTTATCATCAGTTATGCTTCTTATCACGTGAAGACTTACACGCAACAAAAACAAATAATAGATTTTGCTGCCACCAAACAGTACATCTGTCTGTCAGAGAATCTTTGTTATGTTTAAAATACTCTTTATGAGTACTCTTGTACTGAAGATCAGATCTTTGTTATCAACCACTAGTTTATGTATATTTACTTTTATATTTCATCTACTGGACTTTCAGGGGTTTGTTTTTAGAGCTAATTCAGTTACACAGGGAATTTTTTTTGTCGCAGTTAAGGATAGTGATCAATAACGAAAAAAGCTTCAATCCGGATCCATGACACAGAAGCCAACATTTTGAATATAAACTTAATAAAATGTTTTAAATAAGGTATATTATTCGAAAATTTATATTTCGTGATAGCAATTTTAGAAACATGTAATGTCTTAAAATGATAGATGGTGTTTATGAGGAACGAAAGTAAATATTAAGTAATATTATAATTAATATTCAGATGAGTCACGCTTTTTCAACAGGCCTACCACAAAATTCTGCACAGCCCAATGGATTTAATCCTTTTGGGGAAGAGTAAGTTGTGTTTATGCGCAGCCGATGTGACGTGAAGCATAATTTTCTTGTACGGTGTGCATGGATTAACGCTACTAGAACAAATAAACCGACTTTTACATTTTAAAGCCCAGGTTCGTCTAAATAATATTTAAAAGTTCTTTACGTGCAGCAAAGAAAACACAACATTTCACCATTACAAAGATAAATTGGCTAACGTTGTTTAAGGAAGTCATCTTTATTTATAAGATGGCTGTCTTTTTAGATGTTGTGCGGTGTAGTCTGGTAGACGTTTACCGACGTATTGTGACTGCTTATCGAATGCACGGTCGTTTAAACTTGTGGCACTTACTGGTTGAAACTGTTTAAAAAACTTATTTGGGCTGTAAGTTTGTATTCAGAGGAAACATTGAACCCACTCGAAATCCTCAACATGTAGGGTAATCTAAAACGCTAGAAGCAGTAGTAGAATCGATTCTTATCCGTAGCTCACGTTTTGGTCGTAAATGAGTGAACTGCTCCGCTCTCGTTGCAGGCAACACGTATCATGTTTAAACAGTTTAGGGGAATAATTGTTAAACTGCGTGGAGCAGACCTGTAATTGAGAAGTCTGAATTGGTTATGTCTCTCGTTGGATTCGTACCAGTTTACATAGCAGATGCAAATTCTATTTTTGTAAGTTAGGCAATAACTTGGTATGAGAAAACGCATTCTGCAGGGAAGTGAAGTTCTGGAAATGTTTGGTTATTGGCTGAGGCGAGAGTCTGGGGTGGATAGGCTTTTCGGTAAAAATGGTCTGAACGAGTGATTGATGCAACCGAGAACACACACACGCACGCACGCACGCACACACAAAACATGGGATAAGCATGATAAAGTTTATTTAATGTGACTCAATTTGGTGTTTTACAGATATTAATGGCTGAAGTAGAGAGACACAATTAACGTGTAGATTACACTTAACTAACGATAACACCAAGGTAATTTTTATGAACGGGATTCAGGTTTTACAACTACGTTTAGCAGAGTTCTTCCTGAGAAGCTAATACTTTCTCACCGCCTTTTGTAAAACTCAGGTGTTCATTACCGTGATAACAATAGACCTGGACTAGATATATCCTGAACCGTATGAATTCAGTCCAAATTCATAACATTCGTTCAAAATTTTTAATATTATCTTCCCATTTACGCTAACATTCTTTACTCCTGCGCTTGCGACATTTTCTGTCGATTTGATCAGAACTGGTAATTATGTCCAAATAAAGATATTCATACTGTCAACCCTTTTTATGCCAAGAACGAAATATCTCGTATATATACTCTCCGAATTCCTTCTCTGAATATACAATTCAGAATTTCTGTGAAAAACGTACACCGGTATTTGAATATTTAGATACCGCAAAACCTTTGTGCTTTGAGTTGGTTCACACCGAGGGGAGAATAAACGTTAATGGTATCTGAGAACAGAGTGATGAGTATAATATTTGGATCTGAGAGAGGAAATATCAAACAAGGAACTCCATAATTTGTACTCCATATCAAAAATTATTAGAGTAATCAATTCAAGGCAGATGAATTTTGCAAGCTATTCAGGGCGCATAGGATAGAAGAGAAATTTACCGCTGCCGGCTGTCTACCTCGGAATATTAACCTATATCTTTTAAATTCATTTTAATACTGGCCTTCCATCTACGATAAGGTCTTCCAAGTGGTTTATTCCTTTAAATTTTTTTTCCAGCTGAATTTTTGTGTGCATTTCTTATCTCTCCATGCGTACTGCATGGCTGGTCCAGCTAACCGCTCCTGAACTGATCATTGTAATAATGTTGGCATGATGCACAAATTAATGAGTTTCTCATTTGTAGTTTTCTACGCTTTCCATTAACAGATATTGGTAAAAATGCTGTGTATAATATTTGTATTTAATTTAAAAATTTGGTGCATGTTTATAGACCACCATATTTTTTTTCTTCAAGACTAAATGTTATTACAGATGTGTATGGCAATGGAAGGCTAGTCTGTTGCAAACCCTGTAGGGCACCGCGTTGTATAACGTGCAGTATCTCCTTGTGTGGGGCGTGGACGTATCCTTGTACAACCGAACTGATCGAAGATGTCTAGGACAAAGCCGGTTCGGCTCACAGACGTGCCACTGCTAGTGATGCTGTGCTGTTTTTCGGAGGCTACAAACTTACCTCTCGGTAAGTGTGTGGCCAGTTTGCTAATGACAGCTTGCGGTAGAAGCTGAGCGTGAGAGATTAACACAGCGATCGTAGCGATTTTGGTGGGAGGAAGTAAGGTGTCGCGAAACGGAAGATGAAAATCGAGCACAACTGCATATGACGCCCTCTTTGATCATGGTAATCTAACCTTCTGGTAGCAGAACCCGCAGGTCCAACACCGACAACACGAAAGCCCGGCACCGGCCACGATCCTGAGCCAACTCCATCCATTTACCATCCCCACAGCCCGCTTCCCTAAGATCCTTCATGATATTATCCTCCCGTCTCCTTCTTGGTCTGACCAGTGGTCTTTTTATAGAAGGATTCCCAACCAACATTTTGTATGCGCCCTTTCTCTCCAAGCGTGCTACATCCCTAGCCCATCGGAGCCTCTTATATTTCAATATCCTCACTATGCTAGGTGACTCGTACAATTCACGCAGCTCCTCGTTATACAGTGTTCTAAATTTCCACTTATTTCATCTCTCCTAGGTCCAAATATCCTCTTGAGAACCCTGTTTTCAAACACTTCAAGGCAAGAGACCATGTTTTACAACCATACAATACAACAGGCAATATTATTGTTTTATAAATTCTGATCTTCAGTGTTTTGTATAGAAAACGAGATGATAACCCTTCTTGAATTGAATAAAAACAAGCGATTCCCGAATGTATTCTACTCTTAATTTCATCATGGACCTCATTTCTGTCATTTATTGTTATTCATAGTTAGTTAAATTTTGAAACATTTTCAAATGATGTGTTGCTTACAGTAATGACAAATCCATCTCATTCTTTTACAAAATGTATTTTATATTTCGTTTCTCACTAGAAGTTTGTCACAATGAGTCAGATGACTTGCTGATGTTCGTATTTCTGTAAAGTGAATATGCATCTTTCTTGCTACATTTCCCAAAATGGGTCTCCCTTGTGTTGTTAAACACACTAGCAGTGTTCAGATTTATCGACTTTTCCTGCACGCAAACTTCGACGTCTGTTGACATTTTTATAGCGCCGCAAGCAAAAGAGCCTACTTCACGTACGTGAGCATTGCACGTGTACATTTCATCTCTGAAGCGAGAAATAGTGGAAAAACAGTAAAAACCAGCTTATACCACCGTACACACACATGTGCTCGCTATCACATTTTACATTGATTCCAGACGATGTGCGAAAAATGTTTTGAAGTAAAGTAAAATTTTTGAAAACTTTTCTTTATTCCTACATACCTTTGGGAAAGCAAACTTACTGAAAAATTGCCGACATTCTTCTTTAAGAATAAAAATGAGACAAAAGGGCAGAAATATTTCCAACTGCTCTCACATTTTTACCTATACAGGGCTGCCATAAAATAACGCAGTATTTTGAAATTTAACCGTTTGTTAAATAATTAAATTGGACAATACGAACTTCGGCTTTGTGTAGGCTACGCGTTTATGTTGTTTTGTTTTATTCTGCCTGTGGGCTTTTTATTTACGTTTGTAGCTCATGTGTGCACCAACGTATTTAGGATAACTGTAGATTCCGACGTTGCTACCATGAACCAAAAGTCCATATTTCATGCTATATAAATGAGAACAATTGTAAAATTTTGGGTTGTAATTTCCCCATTGAATATTAGGACATAAAACGTGTGGTCTGCACTCACAGACACAGAAATTATGGAACCGTTATTCTTCCATGACGAAATAAATAAATAATAATGCTTCGTTGGACTTGCTAAAAATGACGCTCTAACAGAACTTGAGGAACGTACAAAAAACATCTGACAGTAAGATGGCGCTCCCAACGTTTCGGCAGGATGCCCAGGTGACAAATAAACGACTTCTTGCCTTTCCCGTTCACCTGATCTCAGTCCGTAAGTTCTAATTTGTGGCGAGGTCATATGAAGGACAAAGTGTACTCGATGGTGACGTCGCTGAACACTTTAGAATATCGAAAGGTACAGCTAAAATTAATGAGCCGGGATAGCTCAGTCAGTATAGTGACTGGACGACCGGGGTTCGATCCCCGACGGGGGCAGAGGATTTTTCCTCTAGCCTCTGTGTCCAGACCGGCTCTGGGGCCCACCCAGCCTCCTCTACAATGGGTACCGGGGTCCTTTCCCGGGGGTAAAGCCGGCCGGGGCGTGATGCTGACCACTCACCCCCATCTAGTGCCGAGGTCAAGGAAGAGAGGAGCTATACCTCCATTCACCCCAAACGCCTACATGGCGTGTAGTGGGATAAACTTTACTTTTTACAGGTAAAATTACCCATGATACATTGGAGTACGCATGACCTGAAATGCAAGTTGGATGTATGCGTAGCTGCAAACGGATATAATACATTGTATTTTTATTTTGTTTAGATCACGTTATGATTTGTTTTTATGTCTTGTCGCATCCAGTAAATGTCTGAATCTGAAATGCTGGCATTCTTTATGGAAACCCTGTACAACGTGCGATGTATTTCTGTGTAGAATTCAAGTATTTTGACTACTCCAGTTTTTCTTTTACGTCGCTACCTTCTTCGCCCATGACTTGTTCCTGTAAACATTTCTTCGTTGCTTCGGAACTTCCACTAACATTTCTGGAACTCTTGGGAGGGGGGAAAAGTTTTGTTTGTTCTTCTTCTGATGCTCATTTTCGGATAACTTTGAGAGCTGCTCTCTAAGGAATGAAAGGGCGAACGAAGGTTGAATATGGGTATTTATACGTTTCAGAATCCATGGATATTCTTTTGGTCAGAAAAACCGTGATGTAGGTCTATTCACATACAGGCCTGAATTTACATAACAAACAGACGTGGAGACAGACAACTGTCTGTGGAATAACCTGCCATTATGCATGAGTGCCGTGGACATGTCTTTCGATGTCATGTGATATGAAGACACAGTCTCTCGTGTCTTGAATTGATTGGACTAAAATGTTGGAAGTTTATGATTGACCTAACTAGAGTCTCTTTAAATTCTTAAATGGTCTAGATATTTCAAAATAAATTGAATTGTATGTGCGTAGATGGAGGACAATATTAAAATCGATCTTAAATTGGGTGGAAGGGATTGGACTGAATTTGTCTGCAATAGGATAGGGACTTCTGACGGGCTCTTGTGAACACGGTAATGAATTTTGTGGTTTTGTAATAGGCGAGGAGTTTATTGACTGACTGAGCTACTCTTAGCTTCTCAGTTCTTCACAGTGCTTCACAGTTAGTTGAAATATAATATATAACTTTTGCTCGGTCTTTTCTCTCCTTAAATTTACAGAAACGCCGGGCTCCTACTGAAGCTGCAGAGATTTAATAACGCGTTTCAGCTATTCGTATTTGTAAAGCCTGACGTTTTTGAAATATTTCTCATGGCACAAGTGAAATTTGCGATCGGCCAGATGTGCTGACCTAGGTAAAACAGAGGGTGATTTCAAATATCCAGCGATTATCGACAGCTGTCCTACAAGCTGCCTTTTTAGTCCGGGTCCAGATATCATGACACGTCACATTCCCTGTGGGAACTTGAAAGAGGAATGACTGTTTTGCAGTAATTCACATACGAACAGAAACCTGAACAAACGAACTTTGCAGAAAAATTTACCCTCGTGTTCTGTGCAATAGTCCTTGCACACTTCGCTAATTCTGAGTAAAGTGCATCATTTCATTCCATAACATAAATTGTTTTTATCTTTTATGTTTTGAGGATTTCCAAAAACTGCGTTTGTCATGGTACATCGCATGTAGCATTAGATGTATTTACTTAATATCGTTCTGTTTATGTTTTACTGCAATACCTAGAAACCCAACAGAGATTATTCTGAAGATGGCTGTTTTCTAGGTTGTTGTGCCATTTGTGATCCGACGTTTTAGAGGCGCTTACTGCCTCCATCATCAGGGCAATAATTCTAACTCTGTATCATTTCAAGACTTATTTAAGTTTTTGTATATTTGTTTATGGCTTATTTAATGGTGCCGCCATTAGATCACACCAAACAGCTTCGAAAAAGATTAATTAGAAGGATACGAAAGGAAACGGTAGTAATGTAATTTTAGGTACTATCCCAGAGTTTGTCTGAAGGGACTGAGGAAAACCACTATATAAGTAAGTGTAGGTTGACTCTGTGTCGAAGATTGAACTCGGGACCTTCCGAATAGGGCCTGTTTATATATTTTAATAAAATAATATGTTACAAACTGTTTCAGTGAATTCAATACGTTTCGTAGTAGTTTGTAAGCGTCATTTATTTCATAGTAAAGAACTTTTTATTTTATTAAAATGTTCTGCAGCATCGGCTTAAACTTTTATTTTATTCGCGTAGCTTTCCTTGAAGCATATTCTACGATAATTGTATGAGGAAGATGTTCTTTTATGCATCATTTAAGTTGTGTTTGAACCAAGTCGAATAATTATGCGACGAGAAACGGAGCTATTCATCCAACGGAACACATCTCTTTGCGACCTCATGCCGTTTATTAGCCGCAGACTTCATTGCTGGCGTTGGGATAGACGGTCATTGGCCTTTGTCGGAATTTGTTTTAAATTGTTTGTCGTGAAATCCTGATATCCTTTGCATCTGGCCCGATCCTTTACAGCAGAAATAAACCTGCAAATGCACGGAGAAGGGATGTAATAATTACATACATTTCCATATGTATGAGGACTCGTGTTATGGAAATGTTGTCCGATATTCTGTTGCTTTGACACAGGTTTTGTAAAGACGCTAATCTCTTAGTAATGGCGAAGAAAGTAAAAATCACGCTTTCGCATACAGTAATTTTAATATAAGTATTGGTATATGTATAAAGCACTATATCAGAGTTTCTCAGAACTGTTATTCGCCAACTTAATTAACTAGGACTTTTTTTCCAAAGAAGGGAAAGGCACTGTAACTCATGTAAAACTCGAGTTCTCATGTCTTTGAATTTGAAAATGGGTGCCTTCTGTGGTGTGATAGAAGTTGACTAGTGTTTCGGAGGTGCTTACTGCCGCCATCATCAAGACAATGGTTACCAGATGGTCAGATTTCAACGTTAGGCACACATAATCAAACGTTTATTTTTCTGAAGCAAGTCGAAATTTAACATTAATACGTTGTTGGATTTTACAAATTAATATTGTTGGTTTCTTGACAGTGGCGGAGAAGCAAGCTTTATTTGTGAAAATTTGCAAACGCATAGCAACGTTGTCAAGCTTATACAGAATAACCGAGCTTTGTTCACCGCACTGAAACCCAGCTGGTAGGCTGTGGTGATTGTTCGGAATGGGACCCCGTCCGTCTTTTCGGTCACACGTATCGGCTTCTAGTAAAGACGCATGGAATCGTGAATGTGAACTTCATTAAGCCAGACTCTTTGAGCGAAATGTTCTGCAACTCTGGTGATATGATGAAATGCAGATGAAAGCAAACTGTAGGCTGGAACAGAGCTGCGGTTGTGCAGGTATGTGCTTGTGTTGAATTAAAGCCAAGATTGATGCCACCACTAAACGTTGTGGCGATGAGGCAGAGAACAGACGGGCGACGTGTCGTAAAGCGAAGAGAGGGCTGATGCTGAATGCGGGAAGGTGGTAACGAATCCCTGAGCCGAGAGTGAAACTTACGGTATTAATGTATGGAATTTCGTAAATCTAGCGTGTGGTTTATTCAGCTTGAAGAAGAGATTGAAAGTCTCATTGGTTATTTTTAGCAGCTACTCAAGTGTGCAGTAAAATTTTCACGTCGGTTTCCCACATTGAGCTGTGATGTACTTAACGTTTAAAGTAAAGTAAAATTTGTCCCACTATACGCCATGTAGGCGTTTGGGGTGAGAGGAGGTATAGCTCCTATCTTCCCTGACCTTGGCACTAGATGGGGGTGAGTGGTCAGCATCACGCCCCGGCCGGCTTTACCCCCGGGAAAGGACCCCGGTACCCATTGTAGAGGAAGCTGGGTGGGCCCCAGAGCCGGTCTGGACGCAGAGGCTAGAGGAGAAATCCTGTGCCCCCGTCGGGGATCGAATCCCGGTCATCCAGTCACTATACTGACTGAGCTATCCCGGTACTTAACGTTTACTGTATAATAAGACAGTGGAAGTAATCCGAAGTATTTCTGACGACAGATTTAAATAGCTCCACTTTTAACCCTTAAGGGAAAGAAAAAATGAAGAGAAAGTGAGTGAAGGGAGTACCGATAGGCACTACTACGTATTTTAACGAGGAGGGAGGCATAAATTTTGATTTGTGGCTACGAAGTTTCCCAGGCAGTGCCCGCTCGTCTTTCTGGTAGAGATGTGTTTAATAAACGTAAGGCATTTGAAAGTAAAAAAGGTGGGATGTAAAGTGAAAAAAATATAGAAATTGAGAGGGGTCTTAACTGCATTTGTTTACAATTTTGCATTTTTATATTAGCTTTGAAAGGGCAGTGTTTGATAAAAGTTTCATGTTGATATTGGGGGGGGGGGGGGGCTACTTAGGGCGAAATGTTGATATTAGCACTGGGAGGACTGCATGAGAGGCATGCAGTGCAACGTCGAAGCCAAAGCTTTAAGTAATATTTAGATATTAAGTTTCTATCTCGAAGAAAATGTAACATGTCCGCATTACAATTATGAATTGGTTAACGCTGTTTATTCTGAGAATAATATGAAACACTGCGGGAAAAATACACAGTTGTTTAATACTGGCGCAGGTTGTGTGTGTATTTACAGCTGAATTTTAAAGGGCTCACGTATTAATTTCAAAGCTTTTTGTGTAGAAAATGAGTAAAATAGCCATTAATGTGAAAATTGTGTTTTGCGTACACAGAAAATAAGCGTAAAGGCCAGTAGTTTGCCAAATAAATTATTTATGAAATATGTTATCTGTTCTACTGCGTGTTTAAATGATGTTACCCTAAGAGCAATGCCCATTGGATGCTACATACTTGGCAAAATGGAACAAAACTGAAGAAAATTTGTACTTTCTAACCCACGCTGTTAGTAGCTCATTAACTTATACGGTCACCAAATTGCGGGATGATGTGAAAAGGACAGACTGCAGCCTGATTTAATATATTATCACGACATTTATATGGAGGGTCTGAGGTAAACCACGAAACCCAGTGACAGGATAGGCGGTCTGTGGGCCGAGATTTGAACCCAGAAAATCTACAATATAAAGCAGGAGTGCTAACCACGACTACAGTTTTATACTTATTTTTAACCTTGTCCATGCGTGCTGCTCGCCCATCCCACCCTCATTAACTGTGTTGTCCTAATTTGTTGAAGAGCATAACAACATATAAAGGACCTCATTTTGCGATGTACTTCACTCACACCCATCTCGTTTGTTCTAGGTCCAGATATTGTCATTTTGCTGTTCTGAGAACCATCAATCAATCCGTGCTGAGGAGGCCAGTTTCATGCCTACACAAAACAGGTAAAACTATATTTTAGCTTACTTTAATCTTTACGTTTTCTTGGTAGGATTCCGAAAACAGATGATTCTTATGTCACCTGTTCTACGAACCTGAGCTGATCTTTACACACCGTGACGTAAGGAGATATTCTAGAGAGCCAATAAAATCCATTTCTTTGGACAAATAGGTCGTGACTCCAACGCAGCGTAGCCTCCTGCGAACCTGACTGTGCAGGGAAATGAGAAAAAAAGAGAGACGAAGTCTCTAGCGTTTTCCGAAGAAGGTCTGTGAATCTCCGTAAGAGAATTCGCTGGGGTTCAGTGGCTTACCCTAAGAATTTTAACCCTGTTGTACACCTCTCCATTAATTTCTGCATAGAAACGCTATTACTTAACAGGATGATTATAAAGCTACTGATACTCAAAATCGATCTTAAAGAAACAAAATGGGAATGTGTGGACTGAATTCATCTTGCTCAGGATAGAATCCAGTGACGGGCTCCCCCACATTTTGAATTTCAGTTTCAGTTTGTACTGCTTCTGTGTTGCCAATACGTGTCGTAGGTTTATTCAAGTTGGAGATACGCACGTCTAAAAGTTTTCCTAAATAGCATCTGCTGGATCGTGCAGAAAATTTATTCCGTTGACATTCAAAGCACGTAATGTCCCTGTCAGCTGCTTAGCATTTGAAATAATAATACATTGCCATTAATTGTTGAACAAAGGTACAATAATGAACACAATATTTTATACAGAAATAAGGATTGAGGTTAAATATCAGTGCATCACAAATTACTACCAGAGCCCATTTAGTGAAATATGCGACTTTTACATTTGTAATTCTGTTGAATTTAATCTTTTGCTAACAACGGCTCCCACATACGAGTTTATTCTACCATCACATATCACTGTTTATGTCATAACATTGAGAGAAAACGTTGTCAACACCACCAAAAGCTGAAATGAAGGAAGTACCCGGATGATCATTTCTATTATGCATTACTACTCCCGGGCTCCAGTGATATTTTATTCAGTTCCTTCATCTGGCAGTAATCTGCTGTGTTCCTACGTTATTACGCCACTTGGCTGTGGAAAAGAAGCAGTCGAGATGCAGAATATGTTGACGGTGTGTGCCTCTTCTCTGCCGATGCCCCGTTAAAATATGTTTTGTTTTCGTTTCACATTTTCAGCGTCGATTGCATTGCAGTTTTAATCATTTAACTTTAAAGAAAGATTTCCAGGGATGCTTCCAGGCTTGGCAGCGGCGCTGGGATCGTTGTGTTCACTCCCAGGGGAACTACTTGGAGGGTGATGGATGAATTTAATACCTGAGATAAGTGTACGGGTTTTTATACGCGCAGTCTGGAAACCTTCCGATCGCACCTCGTATATTTCTAGCCTCATTCAGATTGTGATGGTCGTTTTTAAGATATCGTTTAATTGACAACAATATTCTGAGCTTTCTATTCAGATGTGGTGTTGCTAATTTTCTTTGCCATCGTCTACAGCAGCGGTCTCAATAGTTCTTTATTTAATGGACACTCTGTGACGAAATGTGTAGTAAGCCCGACTGCTTTCATTGTAAACACCGAATACCAGATTTAATAGATATATGATCAGTACTTTTGTAGTTGAAACGTGAGGACAGATGGACCGACACCACCGTTTATAAGGAATTTACTTCGTCTAGTACTACGAAATATTGGACTCCATTTTCCACACAGCAGTTGATAAATAGATAGCGTATTTTGAAATTTAAGACACCTGTATATCTTAAGTAATATTTATGTTGCGATGAGTCGCGGACTAAACGTTTTGAAATTATATTTTTAAGCTTTCTTTACGTCTTGTTTTCTGGCTACATTCTTTTTTTAATTTATCGTAAGAATGCATACAATTTTTAGTAGCAGCAGCTGTAATTACGCACGTGACGTAATTGCGTTGGTAAAAGAAATGGCAGTCTCTCAACTACAGTGATTGTTTTTACATAGTAAGAAAAACGTTGTTTAAGAGCCTTTTGTTTAATAGTGAAAGAAGAAGTTTCCTGTGGAATGTTTAACTTCTGAATTTGAGCAGATTTAGTTAACATGATTACAGCCGCCAAATGTGATTAAAAAGTTCTTACCTAGTTCTGCTTTACGGCGCCATAAACTTTGACTGGTGTTTTGATTGTGTTCGGTCGGTGCATTAAACTGAACCTGAAGTGGGTTACACTCGACTTTGCCATGCCTAGCTGCTGGTTTTGTGAATGAAAATAGTTCCTGCATGTAGTACGGACCGAGATTCGTGAATGTCTATCAAAATATTTATTTTTGTATATTTTGTTTAGGATTTCTGTTTAATAATATTTTCTCTAACTTATGTGTGACGAGTTGAACATTAAAGAAGCCTCTAATTCAGTTAAGTTATTAATTATTAGCGTACTACATCAACAACCAGATGGCTAATTATAGGTGTAGAACAAGATAATAAATGTAAAAAATATCCAATTATAAAGAAATTACGTCTGTAACAAAAGTTAATACAAAAAGGCAATAAGCGAGCAGCAAGGCAAAAATTATTTCGATATATATTGTAGTGAACAAAAACAGTAATAATAACAATAATAACAACAAAATCGTCGGCCTTGCGATATACATGTCCTTCGCCTGAATAGTCCTACTTAATGTCTGCAAATATTAACTGGTTCAGAGTTAATTCTGAATCGTAAGAGGCCAAATAGCCTAATACCCGTTAACGAAGTGCTATTTGCAACTTTCAAGCCATGTAAAATGAGTTAGTTAAAAATCTTAGAAAAGAATGTATAAAATTCTTCTGAATCACACAGAAAATGACTTTTTTTCAACAGTCACCAATGTAACTTAAATTAACAACTATTATATAATAAATACGTTTTTAACATAAGTATTTATATATTATATCAGGCGTAGACGATTTTCTACTAGATACAATGCAAAACTACTTCTGTTTTGTAACGAGTTAAGTGTCTAGCCAGAGATAAAACCCTTAAGTGCTAGAGAAAATTATTAGCTACTAGATATTTTGCATTTCCGCTATTAAAAAGGAAGATTACTTTAAATTAGTTATTGCGATATTTCAATTATGGTATTATTGTCATTTTTTTCAGCTCAATGACCGTTGTAAAAATTGGAGATAAAAGTCGTCTCCAGTGCTTATCCAACATCGGGCCATAAAGGTTTAGCACTAATAATTATTGATCCAAAACTGTGTGATAATTATAAGAAAGAGAAACTGTCGAATAGGCCTATATGTTTCTAAAATTATTTTAATGCTTATATTGCCCCGTTCTGTACCACACAAGCCCAGCAAAACCACTTCTTTCAACAAGTAGTATTAATCAAAAGTAATAAATCACGGAACTATGGATTCATTGCCAGTGAAAGTCCAGTGTAGCGTACTTCTGTATTGTTTTCATTTATTAATCCCGCGGTTTGAATTATTAAATCACAAATTTTAGGCACATAAATCGATAACAGTGTGACAGGAAGATGTTTATTATATGATCTGAAACTGTCGCGATCACTAACATTAATAAAATCTTATGGAGATACCGGCCTTATCAGTTCGTTAAAAATCGACGTTTCAGGGACCCGCTCCGTCCTGATTTGCAAATCAGGGTTTGATCCTTACGATGAGGACGGAGCACAAAACATTGTTTTAATTTTTGTTTTGTGTGGATGAGAAATTTTCAGCGTCCACGACTTGAGGCTGCAGGAAAGTGTCTTCCATTATGGAGGTAGTCGCAAACATACTGAATAATGCAGCCACGGACAGCCGACAAAGAGTGACCCCAGTTGGGTATTGGGCGGTGGCTAACATTCTCTTACCGTAGGAGACTCTAATGTTACGAATCATTGCACACGGCTTAGGAAGAGTGACGAACTGGTAGGAATACGGTAACGATCTGTCGGGTTCCATAAAAGATGCGCAATTTCTTGATTAGCTAAGTGACTATCAGCTTCTGAAGAAGATATCTGAGTCATGTAACGTATATGGAAGGTGAGAAAATTATGCAAGATTTTGTGCGATTACCTAAATGGATGACGAAGGTATGAACTCGATTTTCGAACATTTGGAGAGATGCATGTGTATCTCGGAGACAGAAATTAAACCGGATATTAAAAGATTACTCAAGCAAACTTCGCGTCAGATATCTCACCAGTGACTCGTTTTCTTAAAGAAAGTTATTAGGTGATATATGAACCTAAACTGTTTCTTTCGTATGTTAATTTAAAATGCAGAAGTTGTAAAAAGACGTGACATTTCGGAAGTTGGATCATCTTCTGTCTTCACAACAACCATACAGTTTATTCAGTTGGGTCCATTGGAAAAAAGCTAATCTCAATCTCCGGAGCCAATGGACCGAGTTAATTAGGTTGCATGGTTCTTCCTGATGACGAAATAAGGGCCAGCTTCTGAAACGTCGTGTATTTCATAAAGAAATTTAAAACTTAAGTCAACAGACGAAGGATAATGTTCAAGAATACACCGCATTAATGTAATGACACACCATGGCCAAATACGTTTAGACAGAGGTGTGAATAAACCTGTCTATAAGAGTAATAATTAATTAATAACTGACATGAAATATAGTTAAATTACCGTCATTTATAACCTTGCATTATTTTTTGTGTCAAAACTTGTGAATGTTTTTTACATTGTAGGCCTACTTTTTGTTTTGGAAGACTGAAGAGGGTTTATTTCCTAAATCTTTATAAAAAAAGAACTAAGACAGTTTTTTAGTATTGCAAAAAGTGATATGAAGTGTTTTGGTAAAAGTAAAATTCCTGTACATAATTAAGCACCACGGCGTGGAGGCGTATGGAGGGGGGCTGACATGTAGCTAAACATCGTTACCAGGTGGAGGATTAATTGTCTTTGCGTCTAAGACTGGGTCTCAGTGTTGTAGGCGAAAGAATTTTCTCTATCGGGAGCCTAAATGTGTTCCTCCATTACGTAGCCAGTTGATGTACCGGCTGCATTGTCGCTGCGTACATAAAGAGGAGAATCGCCAGATCGCGAGTCGGTAAGCGAATATGAATTTGGCTTCCGGCTTGGGAAAGGTATAACAGCTCTAACGTTTGATGTCTCGCTTAAATTATATGTAGCAATTATGGTGAATTGTAGCCGAGAGCTAAGCACGGTGACCGGGTACTGCATCTGATCGCCCTTCCATGTCTTTGTGCTGAGATATGGCGAAGGGAAGTCTAACGGAGTTAACGCGAGGTTAAAGTGTTCCGATGTAATTACTATTTTTATAACCTCATGTCTGGTGGACTGCAATTGTTCGATCCCGTTTACACATTTGGATCTGGCAACGGTTAATGTCGCTGTGACGTACTCAACGGCTTGGCTGCAATGCGGGTGACACATACTCTAAATTCAGAGGATGTAAGGATCTTATGTCTTTCCCTGTTGCTTTGTATCGCTTGAAACTCAACAGTCGAGCTTTAAGCATCCCATAGGGAGGACAGTAGAGAAAACGAAGTGCAGACACAATTGTTCTGGGACACCAAAATTGGTTCAGATGTAACAGTTGTGTTTTGAATTCGGTATTACGCTATTGTTCTAGTGCCCATATTAAGAATTAACCGAGTTTTACTTGGTATTTTTCCTACGCGTTCATGGTGTGGCAGTTACGTATTAGGACAGCTCTTAACGTTTCCTCATGTTTGTGGCTTTGGGGGTTCAGTAAGCCTTTTCGAATATCAAATGCGCATGCATATCACGAAAACAGATGAGCTACGCACTGCTTTCTTCTAGCATATACATAAGTTTTTTTGTAACATAGTCGAAGGAAAACCGTGTCTATGAAAGGATTTTATTTCAATCCGAAGTTCTGATAATGAAATTCAGAGACATTATAACCCTGTAATATTAGTCAAATATTCAACACGACATTTCAGTATACACAGCAAAATGGAATGGCTTGAAAGTAGTTCGACTTTTTCGATCTGAATTGTCGATCTATCCAGTATCTGTCCATATAAATAACTGGCCAATATGTAACCCACACTATAGTAGATATATTGTAGTTGATTGATCGTAGTTAAATAGGTTTAACTTGAGATTTGGTAGGTCCGCCGTAATTTATAATATTTATGAACAGACAGATTTGTAGATGGATGTCTTCTGGGGTTTAGCGCCGTGTACTCTGTTAGGAGCTTAACAACGTTAAGAGGTCCTTGCTGCTATCCATCAACAGGGCAACATCCCAGAAGACAGTAGTCTTCAACACTTGAATTATTTTTCAAATAGTAATGTTTTGACTCCTTGTGTCAAAATGAAATTTGTGTTATTTGTCCTTTTCCCTATCGCCATAAATGTAAAGAAATTCTCGCCAGCTTCGGTCCCAGAAATAGTACAGGTCTGATTATTTTCTACGAATAAACATAAAAATAATATACTGAACGGAGCAGGGCTTTCTTGAGCAGCTGATTGTCGCTCAGCAAATTAAGAAATTCTCCGTATTTTTTGGAACCCAAAGGTTCATAACCGTGTTCACAAGTGCCGGCCCTAGAACCTATCCTGAGTCAGCTGGATCCACTCCGCATCCCTATACCCAACTTTTTTAAAGATCTACTTTAGTAATATTTTCCCATTTACGACTAATACACAAACTGGTCTCTTACCTTAGGTTTTCCGTCTCGAAATTTGTATGCATTTCTTGTAGCCCCTATCCGTGATACATGCCCCGTCTATGTTATCAATTTTAGTTTGCTGTTCTTAATGTTTGGAAGAATACAGGTTATAAACCTCTTCATGTGTAATTTTGTCTCGCCGTTCCTTGTTGCGGTCTCTATATTAATTTATGAAATTTTCTCCATTCTCTTGTCATCTTCTCTTAAGCTGAGGGTGTAGCAACGTCACACCCACACAAAACAACAAGTGCGATTACAGTTCTGTACATTTTGAACAGTGAAAACGCACATAGACTACATTATACGACCCAAGATAATATACAGGCCCACCACGCAGCGAGATCATGGCCTCATATCCGTTTTGGTCGTCGGATTTTGACGGCACGCGATCCGACATGTTGAACGGCTAAATAGGATCCACAATGTGAATAAGAGGCATGTACCGGCATGCATTACGAGACTGCTGACTGAAAACAGTGATCAGTAACACGACCTCACGATTACGTTACACTCACGCGGATTTGATGTCGGCTCTTAATTGTCTTCTGTTTGTTTGCACCGACTATCGTCTCCTGCCAAACAAATTATGATAAGCCTATATTTTAATATACATGTTCTCACAGAAATTTATAGAATTAATTACACTTCATCTGAAGCCCTGAAAATGGAGACAGCATGTTTCTCCGAAACACTGGGTTCTATCTGAAAGTGTACACGGCGAGAAACCAAATAAATATCATCGTGAGATTTAAGGTTTTTACTGCGGCAGCATGAAGTCGCGTCGTGTGTTCTGATTGAGGTTTACCGACGTTTCGGAGGTGGTTGCCGCCTCCGACATCAGGACGATCTGGTGTTGTATTTCGATGAGAACAAGAGAAATGTCGTCGGCGAAATTTAATTTGGGGGTTTCGCAAATACTCTGTGCTTTGTGCTGACATGAAATCCATCCGTCAAATTCACCAGTTGCTTGTAAGTTCATGTTTCAGAAAGTTCTGATCTAATTTTGTTGGAATTTGTTACTGCGAAACGACAGCTTACTGTAGGGGTTTCTTTCATACCACATTCTAACAAAGACACAGCGCGCTGAAATTTTGTTACCTCGAATTGAAAATACTTGTCAGTGTCGAGATGCGTTAGAAAGCCGGAAAGTAACAAATATTAACTGTCTTCGAACACCCGGCTTCCTGCTGAACACTGTTTTATTGTGAGTTTCCACAAAGTAGATGTGACAGGAAAGACAGACCATTACTCCTCGTAGCAATCGGAAAGGCGAGTTGCATCACGAGTGTTCGTCTTTTGTTTTCAGCGTATTTGCTACAACGTGGAATGTGCGGGAGTTTTTGGTTTGTCTATTTTTATGAACTCGCGAAAATATAGATGAGAATTTAATGAATCATTTGAGTTTCAAACCAACCTTTTAGTATTGATTTTCAATGAAGGCGTGTATGTATGTCCTTAAATATAGGTTAAATTAAATGTAAAAATTTTTTCATATAAAATATCTTATTTTTTGTACTGTTTGTGCTATCCAAGTTATTGATTGCCTGAGTAATGAGTAGCGTTTGTAGGATTCACATAAAGGGGTTGGGGGGCGACACAGAAGGACCTCCAAGTCCGAAATTTTGCCAATCTTCTGCTGTCTTACGACCTTCACAATATGCATCGACAGTTTCATTGCCAATTTGCAGCAACATGCATATGTTTTTCGTAATCCACCTCACAAAATAATTAAACGTTTTAAAAACTGTCTTAATCTTGAAGATGACTGTCGTCTCGCCGTGTAGTCTGGTAGAATAAACTCATCATCCTGATGATAGAGGCAGTAAGTACTTATGAAACGTCGGTAAAGATCTACCGGACTATAGAGCATGGAGCTCGGAAGGCAGCCATCTTTGTGCATGAGATATTCTTCTGCGTTCTTAATTGTTGTCGACACATCACAAGCATATATTATCGCCATTATCTTTATCTTATTCCTGTCGCTGCAGTAAACACGAATTGGAATCCAAAAGGCGGTTAGTGGATTAGTGACGATTTAATAAGTTCAGAATACTGAATTTTATCAAAACTATTTCAGAGCCTAGTTTCTGTTTGGGAGGGGCATTATAATGAGCTTTCGGTGTCCATAAAGGGCAGGGAATGTCTTGACAAGCTGCCAACTTATCGATGAGTACTCTGCTCGATAGAATTAAATATTAAATATTAAATAGCTTTTTACACACTAATTTGGCCTTGCATCGCTACTGTTCAGGGATATATCTCATTAGCTTCGGGACTACAGCGTTCAATGACACGACAGCGGAAAATGTCTGACGTTAACTTCGTTGTATTTGTAATTAATTATCTTTCTGGATTACGGACTGCTGCTTCAGATGAGCGTGGCAGTTCAACGTATTTCTTGTCCGTCTCTCTCTCTCTCTCTCTCTCTCTCTGAAGACCTTATTTTCTCGGCGAAAGTTTCTGGCCTTGATTTCAATCACACCATTGAGTACTAGATTAGTGAAATTTATCCTAGTTAAGCTATTTAACATGGCAGATGACGTTACCTGTTTATATTTAAACAGCAAATGATGTCACTTCTAAACAGTTTTTGTGCGTAAGGGGATCAGATGAATAGTTAAGAGGGTACGCTTTGTTAGTGGCGGAATATAGCTTTTAAGCCGGAGCTCATGTGAGTAATATTCAAATTAGATTCGGTTTTATCCCAAAGAGTACGTATCACTTCTTAATTTACAAAAATCGATCGGTCAGTGCTGTTTACGCAAATAATCGCTGTTTACTCTGAGAATCATGCGAAATCTAAAATTAAATACACTGTGAACAAAATGCAGGTGGTACATATAATTACCAGTGCGGTTTAAATGAATTGTTGTGATATTAGGCTAGTTCTGAATTTGCATGCCCCAGCTGAAGATAAAAGTAATAATTTGACTGGACTTATCTGATTCGGTGTAAATCGACCATCGGCTGGATTCTGTGAACACGGTAATGATTACGCGGATTTTATTAAGACGGTTACTTTCTTGATTATCTGGGCGTATATTAGATTTCCAAGAAGGAATTTTCTCCATGGATCTAGTCTGTTAAACAGTACACAAAAAATCGTAATTGAATATTCGCCCATGTAACTTAGCAGCGTTAATTCTTGAGCAACTACAATGCTACAGCGGCAAATTCTGTATGGCTCATCGTACGTGTAATCTACTGTAAACACACGTAAGCCAATCGAAATTTACGTTGAGTTTTGATGAGAATAACCGAGCACCGGACGTGGGATGTTTGTTTCAGATGTAGGATAATGTTTAAGCACTAAATTCATGTCACGTTGATCTCTACGACCCTTACGTGGTAAATAATTATCGACATTTGGGGTGTACTGCAGAAACGCTAGGTGGAGGTTACATTATTTCTTGTGTCAAAACTGGTTAATGTTTTTTTTTATATTGTAGGTCTAGTTTTTGATTTGGGAGACTGAAGAGGGTTTATTTCCTAAATAGTTTTTTAAAAAATAAAGAAGACAGTTTTTTTAGTATTGTCAAAAATAACTGATATAAAGTGTTTTGGTCAAAGCCTATTTGTCTTGAGACTGAGAAAGAACCTCATTGAGACTAGCCGATAATCCGACCGAGATTGAAATTGGGTACCTACTAAATAAAGTTCAGTACACTAGCCCTACACGCTTGGAATGAAGGTATTTCATAGTAAACACAGTGTTTTTTTAATATTTTATCAGGAATGTAAAGGGAACACGTAATAACGAAGAAATATGCGTCTGATTAGTGTTATTTCACATGCCGAAATATGTCAAGATATTTCTGGAGACTGGAGAGGTGTACTGTTTGAAGTAAACCGACATTCCAGACGTGTTATTTAAGTCACGCCACAGGCGATGGCGTCTGCAGGGAATCCAGGAGAGTGATAAACAAACAAAAAACGGGATCAAAGACCGACCATAATAATATTCGATGTCATTGTTGCAACAGTGTTGTACGTTGTGATGAAAAATGCGACAGACAGACGGAAGGGTCCATAAGGTGTTCTTCCGTGAGATAAAGTGTAAAGAACACCTAGAAGTGGCCAAAATTGACCCAAACGTAAAGATAATACAGCAGAATCACAAATTGTAACACGGTGTGTTTTATGGTTTTATTCAATGCAAGAACATTGAAAGCTTTGCACTTAGGCGCCTCGTTTGAGAGAAGTGAACTGTTATAATACTTTAACGCTCGTGTTTTTTCTCTCTTCCAGGTAAGTGCTGGCTGGAAAACGCTGACGGCAGAGAAGAGAAGTAAACTTTGTTTGTCGATGGGTATGATTGGATCTCTATCGACCCTGAGTTCGCTCCTGACCCTATGTGTAAGGTATGTCCCTGATAACTAGTCCATACATTGTAAGCGGTCAATTCTGGACAAAGATCCTACTTCTTGTAAAGGCGTATGTGTACCTTGTGTTCTGGCACTTGTCTTTCTGTCATTAATGTTTAAACTAATCGACGGATCTTGATGAAACGTGTTATGATTATAATTCATTTAGAGATTGTCTGAATTTCGTATATCTCAATTTCATACTACTAATTATACGAACATACCAGCTTTGCGAACTTCGGAGGTGGTACGTGATGTGAAATGTCGGTATTAATGTTTACTGTTTTATTTCCATTATATTACGATGTAGCGAATATTCAATGTATAGGCCTGTTATTTATTTTTGGTATATTTAGCGACACTGTGTAGCTGAGACTGAGACTTTGACGCTAAAATGCAGCATGACCAATGAATAATTTAGACGTAATGCAACAAAATGATTCAGTTTTGCACTTTTACTTACACGAAAATGTACGACTATTATTTATCCATGTAATATCATAAGGCAGGCCCCACGTTTCGACATTTGGTTGCTTCAAGTCGGGCATTTCTGTTCTAATTTCATATTTTGGAAGAAATGTTATGCATATATTGTCCCTAATAATTTCAGAAACAAGCAACGGATTTATTTTAAAAAGTTAGTATGGATTTCATGTCACTAGATGCCACTTCATCTTTGGACGTTTTTAATTTCCTATAATCAGTAATACCAACTTGTTGGTTTTGCAAATAAATGTCATGTGGGGAAGATACTTCTAGTTCAGGAACGTGAATTTGGTGTTGAGAGAATATGTATCTAATTTGTTTTTCGCTAAGACAGTAAAACAACATGGCTGCTAGGCAGCCTGAACTAATCTATTTGTTTAATGTTGATAATCAATAATCCATTGAAGTTACAAATGTGAAAAGTTATAATTCTTCTTGATCACACATGTGGACCGAAGATTTTGAAGAATGTCGTCCAAAAATGTATCGTGTATTTATCGTCTCTGGTTACAGAAAATAAGATGGCCCCGTGGTACGCCATTTCCAAATTCATTGTCCTTTACCACTGGAACGTGCAGTGAAACTTCCCTCCACGTCTCCTTATCCTTCCTTATTGTCTCAGAGTCCTGTTGCCCTCCCCCCACGTTTGTCGTCACACTCGCTGCTTTTACAGCCCGATGTATCTATCTGGTTTGTATTATGAACTCCCTTTTTGTGAACACGAGAGCCTGTCTCTTAAAACTTATTCCATTTCTCTGCTTCCTTCTAATGTTCGTAACTCCTTGCAGACTTGAAAATTAAATTTCATTTCCTTAATTTCTAAAACATTCATGTTTTCTTCGCAAGACGTAGCTGTTCCGTGAGACGTTTATGATAATTTATGTGTGCATAATTGCATTTTTATGCTCCCGACTGCATGGATTAACTCCATGTTTGAATTATGTTTTCTAGGCTCTGAATGCAGTTATTTTCAAGGTATAAGAGTAGGGGTTTGTAATATTAATAGAGATGAAATTATACATAATAGTCCTTGGCGTGTAGGAATGTAATATGAAATATTTATATCTATAAATTATAGAATTTAGACGTGTAAATATTTTAAATTTGAGGAACGTGTGACGAATTACATTGAAGTACATCAGGCGTCTTTCTGTAGGGATTTTTTTTATAGTTTATTGGGACAACCCACGAAGCGTGGAGGTTCTGAAACACAGTGTGGAACAAACTTTTGCCAAAAGTGACCCCAAAATACTTCAACCAAGTCGCGCGAGAACACACTGAAGAAGGTAGATGATTCAGTTCGAGAAGATGGTTTTTGTTGTCAGCATAAGCTGTAAAGCTGTTATCTAAGTTGAAGAATTGTGTCTTCTGGGTTTTTGCGCTGTGTATCGCCCTGATGACGGAGGCATTATGACCACTAAAACGTTGGTGAACATCGACCAGACCACACAGCGCAACAACCCAGAAGATAGAAAACTTCATAATCACCGCTGTGAAAACCTCAAATCATACGTTCTCTAAGTTATTTTTAACAAAAAACAACTTATTTTCTTGTTATATTGATGTCACCGAAGCTTACAAATACTGTTGCAGTTAGGGTTGTGTTTAAAACGGATCATTCTGTATGCCATATTTTAGAGAGAGAAGAAAGTAATTTCTTAATGATAAATTAAGTGATTTCTTTTTTTCTGAATAATGGCATAGAAATTGATAGAGGGGTCGGTGTAGGACATAAAACTATTATTGTGCGCAATGAACATTATTACCCGTGCTGCTGATATGTGTACGGGGGTTATGGGAGACAAGCAGATTACCTTCTTGCCATTTCCTGAACCTGTATTTTTTGTTTTGTTGGTAATAAAAACTGGGATTAGTAATGCACGTGAACCAAATTGCTTTTCCAATAATACTCCACTTTTGTGTTACGTCATTCTCCTGTAACTTTGCAGCCATCTTGGAAGTGTGAAACTGCGGTGCATCTCGATTCTGAAGCTTCGTACCGTGTAGTGTCTAGAATATGACGTAGTGCAGAGTAAATTGATTTTACCTGTAAAATTATATGTTCGAAACTCAGTCAACCTAGTGTCTTGCGTTCCTTAAACTTATTACTTCAGATACCACATGATCTATTCCAATTCTGAATTATTTATGTAATTATGAAAACGTTTAAATATTTGGTAAGACATCCTGGACAGGGTATCATGCCGATTCAAGGCTTCTGTCACACAGAAGAGCATAACGTAGGAAGACACCGACAAACATCTATATTTGAAGAGGAATCTGAACCTAGGATTTGCATGACAAGTGTCAAAGTTTACGGAAACCGCGTTGAAGTTCATTCGTGATAATGCTTTCCACTTTACAGCTATTCGATGGATGCAACTGAAGCCATAAGACGTACTGTGGAACATGTCATTTTCCTAAATCTGCTTCTATATTTATAAATCTGTCAACATTTTATTACACATTCACCGGAAAGGAAAGCCTTGTTTTTTCTTCAGGAAGCCGTAGAACAGTTGAATGCAAAGAGCGCACTGGCTGGGATGCTGGGATACAGAAGTAAATCTGCTGTGGATTTCTGCTGTTTCTCTAATAAACGTACAAGACGCGTGCCAGTCGGCTTTGTTGGAGAACGCGTTTTAAGCGAAGCTAACGTCTGCAGTGTAAATAATTTCAGACACCTCAAACCAATTTATATTTTTCTCAGCTTTTAGATAAACTTAATTTGAACTCAAAATCAAAGCGACTAAAACCAGCCTAGCTTTTAAACGATAAATGCTCAGAATATAAACATGTAAACGTAAGAATAAACACTTGAATCTTTAACTCTTTCCTTAGAAGCTGACATTCACTCAGCTGGGAAGTTTTCCCGCTTTGACGCTACCGTGTTTTTAAGTGTTACATTACCGGGCCCTTTGCTGAGCCCTTAGAGTTTACTATTCATCCTGACATTCTGTTTGTTTTATATTTATTTTAATATTATGCTCTCAGTTAAGCTCTTATCTGGTGATTGTGATTTTAATTTGTTACCGTTCTTTCCAAATATCTGAACTATGCACACATTTTCGAGGGATTTATTATCTTTGTATTAAATGATTCTGTATGTTCGTGTTGATACCTTAACTGGCTTAAACTGCTGTTACTTATGGAACATTTTTCTTAGCGGTGACAGACTTATTTTGTTGTCTGTGGCATATTATATTTTTGCTCACACCAAACTACGTCATCGACATAGTCCAGAACCTAATGTTCCTTATTAATTTCCAGGCCTTTCGGACTTTAACGGACTTCCCTAGTAGTGTATTCCAAAGTAATTCACTAATTATTGTAAGGGAAAACTGAAAAGCAGTGAGAGTGGAGCATCTCCTTGTTTTTAAATAGGAAGTGGATCAGATAAATGTTT
The DNA here is from genome assembly GCF_977971745.1 of Zootermopsis nevadensis. Taxonomy (NCBI): domain Eukaryota; kingdom Metazoa; phylum Arthropoda; class Insecta; order Blattodea; family Termopsidae; genus Zootermopsis; species Zootermopsis nevadensis. The sequence continues at coordinate 7,005,534 of NW_028259143.1, forward strand.
ACGTATAAGTTGCGAGTTCTACTGGAGTCTACAAATGGCCGATGTACTGTTGCATTTTCCTTACTTTTTTTCCAGCATTTCACGAATGCAGAATGTTTGATCAGTTATTGATATGTTACGTCGAAATTCATACTGGTGGTCTTCAGTAATTTTATCTACATGTGGAGTTAACTTCGAGGGAAATATTTTGGATACAATTTTGTGTGAAGTTGATAAGAGTGATACTCGTAGATAATTACCGGTGCTGTAGTTAGTTTTATCGATTGGGATGGGGGCATGGTAATAGATTCCTTGTACTGCTGTGACATTTCTCCCTTGTTAAAATTACAGTTAATATGTTTATGAATTTCGAAACGTGATATTTAACCTCCTGCATGAATAAATTCTCCCGGAATTGATCAATATCTGGCGATTTGTAAACATTTGTGTTGAAACTGTGAAATGAGGGGCGGGTTAAATGATTTGTGTATTATACAGATGTGTGAGAATTAAGTATCTTGTTACTGTTAAGTGCTTTCCTGCCGTAGCATCTGTTCCAATAATTAATGTTGCTTCAGGAATGTTCGTTGCTGTTTCTTTGTTGCAAAACCTTCTAGAAGGGGGTGTGATATTTCAGTGAACGTAACAAATGGTTTAAAGGTGTAGTAGGTATCAGTTGCCGACATTGAAGTACTTCTTCTCCAGGCTGTTCGCTCTATCCGTGAGCCATGTTCAACATCGACTTTCACAACGTGTATACAATATTCCGTCGATATAACAACGGTATTGTCAGCGAACAGGAGTAAGCGATGTACGTGATTTCAAAAGCCACAGAACGACCCTGGGCGGTCTCTAACCAGCGATTCTTAGGCTCTAGCGTGGTCACAGCATTTCGATAAAATATTTTTATATGAGGGCAAGAGTAATTACTTTAGACCTCAGAATCGATTCGTATATTATTGGATTGATGATCAAATCAGGGAGGGGTGTACACCATGCAGGGGAGATAAAAATGCGTGCAACATTTTGGTTGACGATCCTGAAGGGAATACACAACCCGTACGACATAGCATAGATGGGAATATGATATTAAAACGTGTCTTGATTAATCAAACTTACGATAGGGACTGGTGGCGTGCCCTTGTGAACACGATAATGAACCTTCAGTTTTCGTAAAAGACGGAATTTCTTGACTAGCTGAGCGTATTGTTAACTTCTCAAGAACAATTTAGACCTATACATTATTGAATGTGATAATGAACAGTCAGCAGGCAGAGATTTGGAAAGAGGCTGTTGTTGTAAAATAAGATGTCTACTATCCTCGCTTAGGGAGAATGAGATAAACCACTGAACAGCTGATGGTAGCTGGGTCCGGCTTTAAATATGAATCGGCCAGTTCCTTTCGAATACAATTTTAAAGTGACATAAGGATCAGAAAATGTTTTAATATTAAACTGGTAGCAACAATTACAGTATTTTTCTAAATAAATATGTGTTGTGAGTGCGTTTGGGTCTGTACTGCAGGGCTCCTGAAATAAGCTTGTTAACTCGCAACGGGCGAGTTAATTTTTCGCCTCACTCATGTATTTCAATTAAATAAATTATTTACACTATAAGATGTATCGCATCAAGATTAAAGTTCAGAAATTAAATTAAATAATCCTCTTGTTTATTCCCTAATCTTAACATTCAGCACTTCGGTTTTCAAAATCTTCTTTACTCGTTCCTTTGTGGGCTGTGCACATTCTGTTAAGGTGCTAGTAGATTTATGTTGCACATCCGGTGGGCCGTATGCTTGTCGATCCTTCTGATCTTGATCGTGTCAATGGAGAATGACCGATCGGGTTTTGTCTGCGGTTTAGAGGATTCACCCGCCGTCAAGCGATATCTGTTTTAGGCGTCTCATCTGCTCTGGTGTCCGTGCGTTCTGGAAAAGGACCGGGGGTGAAGGGGGCTGAAGCTCCTACAAAGCTCCCCATCATCGGGTCACAGCGGACCGTGGAATAAGAGTTCTTACTGACAAAAAAGAATTTCATGGAACCGGAAAGTTCTTTATCTTCTTCAAAACAGCCTGAGGTCAGTCAGTTAAGACCAGTCCACACCCTCACGTCCTATTGTTTTATTATCTATTATATTTACACCTGCGTCTCCCAAGTTGTCTCTTTATCGTTACGTTTTCCGAATAAAATTTTATCCTTCTCATCTCTTCGTTTCATCTGTCTCATCTCCCTTAATTTGATCAGGCACATTTATATCTGAAGAGTATAAATTATGAAGTACCCCGTCATACACGTTGATCGAAAATCGACGAGCACATTTATGACACATGTTCTGCTTGTCAAGAGATAAATTAAATTGAAATTATGGAAATAACCTTTTATGTTAAGTGTTGGAAATGCCCACCGAGTTCGGCGATGCACTCATTTTCTCATGTCGATGATACCCGGAGAAGGGAGCCTTTGTCACGGATACGGCTTGTACCTGTACTTGAGAAAAATACATCCTTGCACTTCCACTGTTTCAAGACAACTGACTGATTAGTGCGAGCTGGTTACTAAACCAATCGAAATGTATCGAATTTCAACACTCAATAAATGTTTTAATATGGCACGCGTGACGTTTAGAACACTATAATTGCATCCACCTGTTATTTGCAATTTAGGTCGAAATATCCTTCTTCTTAGGCCTACCTTTTTCTGAAGTTTCCTCAGTCTTTCCTTCCAACGATTTAGTGACTACGCAGTAAACATAGTCAAAGCGCCACACTTCGTCCAAGACCAGTAGTGGCGCTAATTCGGTTGCGGCCTTAAACTCAAACTTTTCCTTTCTTTCATAAGATCTCCAATACTCCACCGGCTAAAGAGAGTTTTTACTGCAGAAGGGAGAAATATTTTGCAATATTTTGCTGCTGTGCACCGGGATGTTGTTCTGTGTAGGCAGAACACGTTTGTTTTTTCATCACCATTAAAACCCACTTTGATCTCGTGTTAGAAAAACGAAGCTGATTGTGATGAAACAGTACACATCTGCAGCTGTGTGGTACCTGAGTTCGTGACCAGCCTGGCGATTGAATTCAAAGTAGCATGTTTGCGTACTATGTGTTATGTTAATCAGTTAATCAGTGGTAGTGTTTAAAAGAGCCTGGACTATTCACGAAGTCAGGGAGTGTTACGTCAGGAACATTTATTTTTTCTGGTTTGTGGAGTATAACTTTGTTATTATTTAAATGTGCTATGAAGATAAAGGTAGATCATTAAACAATATTAACATAGAATTATTTTCTATACGTAAAGCTGATGTAAATTTTGTACGACTAAATTGTTTAAGGCCTATAATTTTTTTATAGTATGTTCAATGATTAGGGGAGAATGGGCTAATGGCGGTCACTTAAGAGAAAATCTAGATCAAATGAAAAGTACACGCAAAGTTGAAACATTATATAAACTGGTATTTAGTCTGAAGGGTCTACTTAAATATAAAGAATAAAATACGTTGAACGTAACAAAAAATCTGTAGGAAATGATAACTGAAGACGTAGCTTTGACCGGTATTCCCCACCCTTAGGGGTAATGATGGTCACTATTTGAGCTTCAAGATGTCACTGAAGTAAATAAGATAGTGAGTAAATAAAATGTTTTCTTAGTAAGTAATAGGCATATATCTTAGTTTACAAAATGTGCACACACCAACATAATTTGAACGTACAAATTCTAACGAAATATTAAGATAGAAGTCTTCAATAACCTTTTTCATTTTGTATTTTTTCTTCTCAAACACAGAACACAGATAACCATCTGTAAATTCCCAGCTACTGCATTCTGCATGTGCCCAGATACCACAGCCTGTGCATCTATACCAGAGTTCTCCGTCTTTAGCAAATTTTTCACAAAATAAACATATTTCACAATATGTTTCTGTCATCCTCTTCATTTTCGTCAAGAATATTTTGATCGCTTATGTCGGTGTCCACTTCTGATGAAGTAAAGTCCAGCTGTTTCTTCGGATTATTAAATGCAGCGTTTTTTTTATCTCTTGGAGGCTTGTTTCCTTATTCTGCATTTTCTTTGGAAATATTGCTGTTTGCCTACTTCTATTCGGTCCTCTTGCATTTCTCTTTAATGCCTTGCTTTCTAAAAAAACCCTTCATGGGTGTCCCTGTCAGAATCTGCCTTTTCTGCAAGGTGTCCATGGACCCACGTAGGTAATGGAGATCCTTGACCGCCATTACCCCAAACGCGTAACCTGAAACGAAAGGCATCTTGCCGTGAGATGGCACATATTTATTCATAATTATCTACTCAGTTATAATATCCAACTATCGCATGTTATGTACACCCACAAGAAAAATTCGTATAATTCAAAGAATGTTCAATCACTTCAGACATTTCAATGCCAAGTATTAGATCACTATAGCACAAAACATACACATGCAACTATCTCGGTAACTGCACCAGAAGTAAATGGCGGAATTCGCTGTTGAACTTGACTGCATCAAGCACTTTATGTCAGAAGCAGATTGAAGCTTCTATCTTTTACCGTTTGTCAGAAAAGTGCCTGACCGCCATTCCCCCGTTCTCCCCTACTTTTGTTGGTTTCTAAACCGTCCATTTTACAGAATAAGTCTGGTTATTATACTGCCAGACGATTATTTATAACGAAATTATTGTTTTCCAAGTGTTGTATTACGTCGCCTTTGGACAGCGGTTGACAACGACCAACAAATTTTTATAAACTTCTCTGTGTGTGTGAAAAGATCTCGCGTGTTCTGGCCACATTTAAACTACATGGGCCAAGAATTAGTCAGGTAACATTTTAATAATTTATGGTGCTTCAAGGACAGTGGAACTTAATGTAATCAATTCGCCCCCCCCCCCCCCAACCAAGTCTGAAATATCTGCTACCCCTACAGGTAACGTATGGCTAATATAACCCAATTAAGTTATAGAAAGCCTACTGTCTCTGAAATAACGCGTTTTCAGAGGAAGAACGGCGTACCGCTCAGTAAGAACTGTCACAGAGCTTCACCCCCTTGGTGCCTGAACCGGTAGAGTGGCTCATTGTTCTGATGACGGATGTGGCAGGTATCTCTGAAACGGCAGCCAATTTTTACGAGACTACAATGCTAAAAAACCCAGAAGACAGTTATATTCAAAGCTTTGTTCAGCAAATCAATAAATCAAATTACATTTATATAAAACTCGAACAAAAGAAAATCAATTGTTTGTAAGAACGTGTAAAAGACATTTAGATATCAGTATTTTACACCGTAACCATGTTAAACATGTGTCCATTGAAGCAGTCCGTACTTTACATAAGCCATAAATGACGTTTTGGAACTTGGTTGAACTCCCTTCTTCAGATAATTGTCATTATACTAACACTTTTGCTTATGATTATTCTTATCACGCTGGCTCTGTAATTGGCTCCTGTAGCTGCTGAGTCAGCACGTTAAAATAAAAAAGGGAAATGTATCTCCCGAAACGTCAGCCAATGGGAAGTCTCGAACTTTATTACATCGCAACGAATCTGGTATTGTCGCAAACTTTTTCTTCGATGTCACGTGTTAGGACCACAAGCTTGTGTCTTTGTGGAGGTAATGTGCTGAAATATTAATCGAAGTTTGTTTCTTTTCCTTATAGGTATATCTTATTTCTGTACTGTTTATCCGTGTTTGATCTGATTTACTGCTGGGATTAAAATACCGGTACAGAAGGCTCCCTTTGATTTTCCTGTCACGTTTTACTAACAGGCAAGAATTATTTTTAAAGCGAGAAAAAGGACATTTCTCTTATTAGACTGAATTTCAGTCATTAGATGGTTGGGAGTTTGATTGTTTTGTTTCGAGTAACGGATGTTGTACATAAAACGTTTTTATAAACTGTTCGTGAAAGAGGTGAACATAAAAGATGGATTTTGTCGGAAATCAACTGTTAAAATAACAAAACAGATGTAGATGTCGGGCAAACAATGGAAGATTGTTTTGTTTCGGAACAACAGATTTCAAAGGTCAAAGCTTTTTGACGTCAAGGTAGCTGAGCTACTTAAATAATAAATGACTCATATTGTGGCAGTTTGGTTAAAATTTCTTACCAGTTTTGCAAAGTTATACTTCGGACACGTGGCATCGTGATGCCTAAAATTGAACTAATGATATATTACAGATCCGGAGGAGTTCGTAAGGATACTTGAGACATTTACCAACTTAATTATTTAAATACTGGTTGGTAGCATATTCTGTAATTTCCGTGTCTCAAAGTAGAACACTCACACGTGTAATGCAAATTCTATTTGTAGCTGTTAATGCAATAAATTATAACTACCACGTAGCAGTAACAAGATAAGTAAATGCTATTCATATTGTCACAAATGACTGGTGATTACCGAAATTAGCAACAGTAATTTTTCACATTAATTCATTGTATCTACAGTTGTCAGCAAATCGTTAACAGCAGTAGTATATCACCACACGTAAAAATAAATGCTGTTTCATACAATTTACAAAACATAAATTAATCTCAAAATATCTTTAAGTCAGCGAATAAATATTTATATTAGGACCAACAAATGAAATAAGCCTTATATTTTCATCAAGTGATCTGATAACAAAATATCTCTGTTTATTATAATCTAATTGTTTATTTTTTAAAAAAAGGTTTCCTTTATTCTTTGCCCAACACGTACTGAGTTGACTCCTTTCATTCTAGTGATTGTGTCATTCTGTGTTTTAATGCACCCTGCCTTTGTAAAATCACCAATAAGTTTATTTGATTTTTATATTGTCTATCAGCATTTTAAAAGCGAAACAAAAATATACAAGCTGGTTCACTTTGTCACGTAACAGAGGCTGGATAAGCAGTACCGGACAGCCGACAAATGGTAGTCCTTTAGATTGGAAGTTGAGCGGGGGGGGGGGGGGGGGGGGACAAATCATCATCGTGAAAAAAAATCCCCTACTTCTTGCGAAATGTTACTCAAGGCCTCAGACTTGGATCTTGGTCTGTCACTTTAAGGGAAGAACACAGATTGAGTGGGTTTTGGAAGAGGATGCTAAGGAGATTATTTGGACGAAGAGGGATGAAGTAAGTTGTGTAATGAGGAGCTCAATCTACACTTTTCCAAATACAGAGTGCCCCACGTATCTTGAAACTCACCTACTGGCACGCGACGGCAGTGTTCTGTGACATGCTGTTGAGGCGAATTCAATGTTAAGTGGGACAATTTGTGTTATTAAGATGATCAGATTAAGGAGATGAGATGGGTTGGGCACGCAGCGCTCATGTGGAGATGAGAAATTCGAACAACGTTTTTGATGGAAAGCCTAATGGAACGAGAAGATCTAGGACAATATTAAAATGCGTTTTGGGGAGATTAGGTTGGACGGTTAGAATTGGATTCTTCTAACCCAGGTTAAGGACCAGTGACGAGCTGCTGTGAACACGATGATGAACTTCATTTTTCCATGAAGTGTGGGAAATTTCTTGAGCTTGTGAACAAGCTGTTGGTTTCCTAGAAAAAACTTTTTTCGTAGACTGTTTTAACACTATTGTTTATGATGATCATGATAATGTTTATGGTTTTGGAAATTTATAGTCTAGAGATTTACCATAAGAACCTCATCTGTAAAGACAGTTGTTTTTTAGGCTCTGTGCTATGCTGATTTTATTTTTTACATTACGTTTTAATGGGAAGTCTTAGAGAATCCATAAAAAGTGTCAGTTACCAGCGACATCTGTGTGGTACTGCGGGGTATCTGTATATTATGGGCCGAGTCCATACACGTAAAAATATTTTCCTATTCTGCGTCTCGTAATGCTACATGACTATACTTCGCGTCTTTACGATCACAGCGCGAGATGTTTCTTATGAGCAAGTTTGCTGGCCACAAAATTGAAACGAGACCCGTACTGCCATATCATAGTTATGGGCATCTTTTCATAGCTTTGGATTTGGAGGATAATAGTGTCCTATAATGCATATTCTTATCAAGTATGAAATAGTGTATATCTACTTTGATTATCCATATCTCTGTATTTATAAGAGAAATGAAGTTTGCAGAGTATTTGCAGACACAGTTATTAACTCCACAGAACAGTGTTCTGCTTGAGCAGCTGATAAAATTTACGTGGTCGTGAATTTTCGGGGGTTAATTACCATTATCACCGAGCCCTATCCTGAAGTAGATTAATCCAGTCTATATTTTTACTCCATATTTACGATTTATTTAAATATTATTCTACCATGTTATCCATTGTCTCCCAAATGTTGGAATTCTTTTCTTATTTCCCTGATACGTGCCACATATAAAGCCCATCTTCTTCTTGATCTGATATTTGGTGAAGAGTACAAACTTTGAAGCCCCTGATCATACAATTTTCTACGTCCTTATGTTAACTTCCTCCGTTTAATTATCTACAAAAACGTTTGTCGGAAAATCTATACTGAATAGGATTTGAGGTTTTCGCGGCGGTTAGCCTGAAGATGGCTGACTTCTGGGTTGTTGCGCCGTGTAGTCTGGTAGATGTCCACCAACGTTTCAGAGGTCTTTGCTGTCTCCATCATCGCCCTTTAGAGCCCAATCGTAACTATGTGTCCCACCCAATTCACTGTGAAAAGAGATTATTTTCATAAACAATTGATCTTTATAACGATGAGGTGTTAAGTTTTATTTTCGGTACGGACTGAATTCTTAAACATTATTAAGGCGAACTTCGACTTCAAACAATTAATATTTTTTTAAAAAAATTTGAAAGGTGTAAATTATATTTGTAACAACCGAATTTAGCATGGTAATCAGTTTTCAATATTTTGGTATTGTGTACTTTCTTTGGGATTGATTTTGTGGCAGAAGCAAGTGTTTTCAGGTACTCGCTGAGGGGTCATTTTCCATTCTTGTGATCCCTGAATTACAGGCGCTGTACGTTGAAACAAAATTATAACTTACTCCACTCTTGCTCCTTCTGTCACAGCCATCTTCGTATCGACACGGTGATTTGTGAAACTCTACAGTGACAATAGAAGAAGATTTACGGAGAAACTGTTCACAGGGAAGTTCTTTTTTCTATTCTTCGAAAAGATTTCGTGGGTTACACAATAGAGAACCTCTAACGCCAGGTTTTAATGCTGTGGAAACATGAGGCATTCATTTGTCCTTACCTCCTTACATGTGCCACCCACTTCATTCTATTTTGTGATGTGAAGTGAACTTGCACTCCATATAAATACGTGGTTTGCCACCAGTTATAAAACTACGTTTATTACAGTATGGACGCACGATCGTCTGAGCATGCGCGTCATTATCCTAACGTACTTTGATATTTTTAAAAATGACACTATTTCCAGATGTTGAAGAAAAACTGATTTCACCGTGTAGAGTAAAATACTACTTGAGAGATTGAGGCTTGTATGGAACTCAAAGATTTATTACCTTGTTCATAAGACATCGTCCTTTTGCTCTATCAAGCCGGTTGAATTTGCCTACACACGCTCGCACCATATTTATTAAACCTATCCTCTCCTCTTTATGAGAAATTGTCTCTTCCTTTCAATTTTTCCGATTGAGTTTTGGTGGCATTTTTCATCTATCCAGTTCTTGCTACGTCCCTTGTCCGTCTCAGTTGTATTTCTAAATAACTATTAATTACGTGACAAGCCAAATGAATTGACTGTGTACTCTACACAGATTTAAGTAACTAATTTTCTGATATTATATTTTAACATTATGATATAGCTTACACAAACTGAATAAATCTTATGTAAAATAACGTAAAATATATGGCAATGTTGCACTTGAGAATACTTTTCTTCGATTAACCCTTTAGAGCACAATGGTAAACACATATTCCACTTGTTTCAACATTTAGTAATTCTTTCTTTTCTATTTTTGCATTTCATATGATTCTCACTGTAAACAGCGATTATTTCCTTAAATAGCATTAATCAGTTCTTCTCTCTATTGTGTTTTCTTTGCGGTACGGTCTGAATTAAATATTATTTGCAGTACGTTCTGCTTCAGAGCCTCGGTTGAATTATGACTTGAGAAAGATATCGTGGCAGATTAACAGTTTTCAATACTATTCTATCCCTTTGTTAACTCCGCCTAGGATGGGATATAGTCACGTCGGTAAACACCAGTTTTACTAGTAATTTTGCAACAATATTGTTTGAAGTTAAATTAAGCAAACGACTTTTGCTAAGTTCGACATGGCAAAATCTGTTTAATATCTGTTGTTCTAGTAGTGAGAAATGTGTAGCAAGTATAAACTTAAACTAACAGCTCTGCTTCCCTCAGGTCACTTCAAACTTTACTCTGTGTACTTTGTTTGTAACAATTTTAGTCCTATATTGTGTAAGATTTCTGTAATTATTTGGCATTCAAGTTTCTGAATCTGTACTCTGCAACACTTAAATAACGTTAACACTTTAAAGCGGAGTTGTAATTCTGTGTACCGCCTGCTCTAATGCTAACTCTACATTTTGCCCATAGGATTTATTTATGGTTTGTGCATGATCTTCAAAGTAAACAGCGATAATTTTCATAAACAGCATTGCACAATGGATCTTTGTAATGGGGACTAGTTGCGTTTTCTTTGAGGTACAGACTGAATGCTTAAATGTTATTTAGATGAACTTCGGCTTCAAAGGCGCAATGGCCATAAGAAGTGTAGTTAACAACAGTGCTGCAATAATGTTTCGACCGATGTTAATACAAATTCGTAAAGTGATTCAAAATTTATTAAGTGGGTACATGGACAAACAATCATAATTATCTATTTTCGAAATACGAAATATAGGCTACGCGAAGACTGATAGGGCATACACAAATTTTGAAATTCATTCTTTGCGAATTTACGCATTACATTGGTCGTAATGTTGATTATCTGTCGTAAAACTGGTGCGCAAATTTTTACGCAAACATCAGCGAAATATTTGCGCAGACTATAGCCTAATTTATGCTCAATCTGATGAGTAAACATGCGCAAATTGATGCAGAAAAGTGTGCGTAAAAGTTGCCTTGTTTTATGATACGTGTTACAATTATTGAAGTAGAGTAATATCCGAGTATGAATTGTGTATTTAAACATCATTCAGGAAGATCTAAATACTGGTCCCGCACCGTTAATGCCCTTACATTAAGCAGATTCAAGAATTTAATCGGCTAAATATAATACAGAATTTATTGTGGCATACCAGATCATTCGTGATGATGTTTCAGAATACCGTACGTGGAAAACAGGAATTTTAAATGAAGCCGTCTACTTTATTGGCTGGGTTTAATAGGTCTGTCATTTTAAACCTATAGATAGATGTGTAAGATTTTAAAATATCAAACATAAAATCCGTTTTAAATACGAGTTTTGAATGTGTTGGATATAGTGTCCACGGATCGTGCTGTTTCACACTCTTTTGTTGGTAGTACTGGGTCAAAGGCGTAATGATATACATATAGGCTCCTGAACTTTTAGTATAGGGTTTTATTAACTTCAATGTGTGCGCTATAAAGCCGTAAATACTGTTTAGTTAATGGAAAAGGTTTTATAGCAGAAGAAATGTTAAATTTGCCAGTGTCCATTAAATGTGTGTAAACATCTTCAGCTCCACTCTGAAATAGGAGAATGGATGGCAAAGTAGAAAACTTAATGTATTTTACGTAATTACTATTACAAAAAAAAGAGAGAACATTTTGAAGGAATATTGTAAGAGTAGACTGGCTTAATAAATATATATAATGCGCGATGAAGTAGAAACTAGACAAATTGGTACAAAACAGAGAATTTTTCTAAGTTATCTGTTCTTTCAGTATCTTTCCTAACGAATAAGTACAAATTATTTTAGTATCCTACAGACCTACTGATAGCCTGATGGAAAAAAGTATGTACGTGAATTATATATAACTTATCGCGTGTTAAATACGTTCCACATTTTTCTTAGAAAAATTAGTCCTTGGTCTTCAGAAATAACTGCGACTAAAACTTCTAATGAACACAGGTACTTTAACTAAATTAAAACTGATATTTCTGTATTTACGTGTGATAAATGGGAATGCAGCCTAGAAGCAGGCGAACGTTTTTTTTAACGGATGTCGTATTTGCAAATTTCAAGTAGCCATACCTCGCTCTTAGAAGACAAAGCATTCAAATTAAAATGTGTTCAGCGAAGACTTTATACACTTTATATATGTTACGAATTTTTTACGTGTTCAGCTTTGAAGAAAACGTCTTCAATTTGCGTATCAAGTACCATTTGTTACAGAACTTTCTGTATATCTTATCGCCTGACTGAAAGGGTCTGAGAACAAGGCACTAGAGCTTATTTGCGTCGAATGGAGATGCATAAGGTACGTGGCACACACGAGGGAAGTTATATATGCATGTATCATTTTAGTAGAAAACAAAGAGCTAGGCTTCTGTAGAGGCCTAGTGTTAGACGAGAAGTCAGTATTGAAATCGATCTTAAAGAAATATGGCGTGTGTAAACTTGATTGACTCAGAATAGAGTCCTGTGGCAGGCTTTTGTGAAATTGGTAATGATCTAGGTGAGTTATGTTCTCACGGCTGCGAGTATGTGTATGACAATCTTCTTTGTTGTTGTGCTATGTAGTCTGGATCGCCCTAATGATGGAGGCAGCGAGCACTTAGAATACAGTAATCTTCGTGGTAATGACCTTTAGGGTTCCATAAGAAGCCGGAGTTCTTGAGCGGATGATTACTTCCGTTGAAGAGCTGTGCTCCATGAAGTTAATGCCATAAGAATTTGCGCATAATCTATAATAGACATTAGCAGACATGTTTATGTTATCCGGGAATCGAACTATGGTATCATGAAAATTTGAAGCAGGTATCACATGAAACCAATGTTAGCGAAAACTTTGCTTTATACGGAATTGTGTACTTTGTGCGAAACCGGTTTCAGTAAAGTTGCTATAAACGGTGGTCGAATTTTCATAAAATTTTAATGTAGCTGGGATGGTTCACACTAAACTATTATAGTTTGACAGCCACACGTAACTGCCTACAAGCCATCTTTAAAGCCATGACACAGAGACTTTGGTTTAGTGGTTGTTCAGAGCTCTGGGCGATAAATAATTCCTTACAGAGGTTTTGCACTCTGCTAACACAGATGGTTTCTGGAATAAAATCGGTAATATCACGATGGGAAATGGTAGGGGTGGAGAGATACACCAAAGTGCGTTGCGTATATTGTTTCTGCAAAGCTCTGTACCCCATTAGTCGGGACAGTGAGGGCTACCATCATCAACCATCCCCTTTCGGTCTATGAAATATATAAATGGATTTAGTGCAAGTATGAATAATGACTGGGCTCATAGCATTCCTCCAGGTTACCCTTTTACCTAGGGAACGTTGACAATGGAAGGGGCAGGCCCTAATAGAGTATATTTTTTCTTTACGGGGAAGTGATACGGAGATTGTACTGGGAAAACCACTTGGGGCACGCAGGCACAGATGGGAAAACAATATTGAAATTGAAATTAATGAAGAATTGGTAGGATGTGAGGATTGAATTCTTCTGGCTTAGAATAGAGGTTTTATGGTGGGCTGCTGTGAACATGGCAGTGAACGTACGCTTTCATAGAAACTGGGAAATTTCTTGACATTCTAAGGAAATACTACGCTTTTCTGGAGTACTCTTCTCCATGTAGTAAGAATGGTTTTTGCAACATCTTCGGACGATTTGGTGAAGTGTGGTTTTTTTTAAATGAAATTACATTTGCATTGTGTTCATTTACAAATGCAGGAAAGTGCGACATTGATCGCTGACTGATCCGAGGATAAACATGAACAATGTGATTACTTCGTCTGTGAAAATTACAACTTGCTGCCAGACCTAGAGGATTTGAAATTTATTGTGGATCGTATACTGCGATCCAGGGTTTTTGGCCACTGAACTTTGTGAAATGGAACCCCGGAGCGAGTCACTTACCAGAAGTTTGCTGGAAGGGATGGCAGCAGGCCGCGTACAGTACACTCCAAATAAAATATTACTACACAGGAAAGCCGATTTCACTACACTACACATCACTAGAAAAGTAACACTGCCGAGAGTATTAGATGATTTTATCTTCTTCACAACCCTTCGGTCTTCTTCCAATTCTTCCACTCCTCACAGACCATCGCTTTCTGACATATCTCTCGATTCATCACTACCGCTACTGCTATCCACTCCATTATCATTAATTATAAAATTACACATATTAGTGACAGAGCGTGACTATGCGTGACCTACTTTGAAAGCGTGACGAGAGGACACCTTAAGAGTTAAAACATTACCAAGATTTTAAAAGCGTGACAAAGCGTGACTACGCTTGACGTACTGTAAGGCAGTGACGAGATGTGGCCATAAGTGCCGAAACGTGACGAATATTTACAAAGCATGACAAAGCTTGACTAGGTGTGACGTGCTGTAACTGCGTGACGAATTGTGGCCATAAGTGTCAAAACGTCACAACAATTTTGAAAACGTTACCTAACTTAACCATATGCACTAAACAAACTTAACCTAACCTAACCTAACCTGTTCTAACATCATCTAACGTATTGCAAAGTTGTCAAAAATAACGTAGGCTTACGCAACATAACGTAAGCGTGCCGAAGCGTGACTTAGTGACCACGCGTGCCCAAGCGTAACCAGGTGTGATCTGCTTTGAATTCGTGACAAGAAATCACCATATGCATCGAAACGTGACTAAAATTCACAAAGCGTGATCAGGCGTGACGAAGCGTGATCAGGCGTGACCAAACCTGACCAAGCGTGACGAAGAGTGACAAGGCGTGACGTTCTGAAACGGAGTAAGTCGATATGGCCATAAGTGTCAAAACATGACGAATATTTAACAAGCGTGACCAACGTGACTACGCGTGACAAAGTGTGACTAGGCGTGACCTGCTATAGAGGAGTGACGAGAGGTCACCATAAGTGTTAAAATTCTATGAAGATTTGAAAAGTGTCTAAGCGTGACGAAGCTTGCTCAAGTGTGACAAAGCGTGACTAGGCGTGACGTACTGTAACGGCGTGAAGAGATGTGGGCTGAAGTTTCGAAACGTGACAAAGATTTTCAAAACATTTCCAAATCTATTAAATTAACCTATCCTAACTTAACCTAATCGAACCTATCCTAACCTAACTTAACCTAACCTATCCCAACCCTACCTAACCTACCATAACATAACCTAACATAACATTTCTAACCTAACCTAACCTAACCTGTCATAACTTCATCCAACTTATTGTAAATTAGCAAAAATTAACAGAGCCTTACGCAACATAACGTGTGCGTGCCGAAGTTTGACTTTTACTTATTTTTTCCGTCTGAGTGTTGTGATACGAGGCTTTATCAATGACCAGAAAGGAGATTGCAACCAACATGTGGCATGTTGTTAACACAGCACAGTCACAAGACAATAATCAGATTTGTACACTGCTGCACTGACACAGACTGTACTGACCGACGGAGACTCCGTCTTTCGTTGAGTGGTCCGCATACTTGGCGCTCCCTACAAGGTCAGCGGCCATAATCGGTGGATCCAGTTCTACCTCTATTTGTTGTGTCTAGTGCCGGTCTAGAGGTTCAATGGAAGAAAAGAGAGAAACGACTAATGCGCAGTTAAAGACAGGCGGGAAGCTGTGTTCCTGGTTGCTATCAACAGGACGGGCATAGTTTTGTCTTACCGATTTAATTTTGTTCGCAGCTACGAACTTGTAATGTTGCAGCACGTGACAGAATCACTTGCTTCGAGGCAGTAAACGGACTGAGGCTCTTTTCCAATTTAAAACGGGGTATAAAGCCGGATTACACTTGTCCCTTTGCTGTTTTGTGTATTTTATTGATCTTAATGTTCACCCCTTGCAGACACAAATAGATTGTAACATCTGGTTTTAATCCCAGTTTGAAGTTTCAAGGTTAATTAACCAGTAATGTTTCAGGCCTATCATACATGTCTTAACACCTAAATTATGACGTAATAACAAATGACAATTAAATGTAGGCGTGTTGATATTTATGTTTTAACCACTGTCGCTCAGGTGGTGCTTGTAGGTTTGCCGATCATAGTCGGCCATAGTCGAGACATAGTTGCATCTACCTCTCATCAATTTGGCAAAGATCATCGATTGAGAAATTTAATATGGGTCAGTGCCAAGAGGAAACGTCAGTCGCCTATTCATTTTTGTCCATCATCATCCTACTCAGTACCAGGCACAGTTGGCTTGTTTCCACCACAGTTTTTTTCCGTCGAGGGCCCATTCGGCCTGTCACAGTTCGATTCCACCATAAGGCTCTGTTTTGGTCTGTTCATTTACGGTTGCTAGGTCCGGTTGGTCTGCAGTTATAAATCCTTTCCAGTAATACGTTCTTCTTGGCCAGTTTTATGCTAGGAGACCGTCTATCCTGACTGAGGGCTCTCGTGATTTTACTTAGCTCCTCCAGGCAATGCTGAGATTGTACCTTAACCCCTTGTAGTCCACTAGTGTCACCTGCTTCAACAATAAGTAACCCGTAATTTTTTTGTTTGTGGGTTTATTACGATTGTTAGTGTAAACAGGGATTATTTCCTTAAACAGCTTTAACAAGCTGATATTTGTGATGGTGAAGAGTTAGTCACTTCGGCTTCAAAGGGCTTAGGCTGCCAACACATTCTGCCACATCATTTTAAATTCTTTATTCATTAATCTTACTGTCATTAGAGGCTGTAAGGATCGCGCAACTGACAACGCCCGCAAACAAACAAATAAGTTACAATATAGAAGATTTTTTCTCTCTTTTTAAACTTCTTCGTAAGCGTCCCGGGTTCTCATATCCAAGAACATTTTCGGAATCCGGTCAGTTCCTATTCCTTAAATGATTTTTCTTTCCAAATAAATCCCATTTGAAATGAGTTTCTAAGGTTGGAACTGTTCTGGAACGAAGGACATTTCTCAGACGGACTCGCAGAAGAGTAAATAGTATTCCCAGTTCAATTCTGTAGCAACAGTAGAAGGATTGTGAGGAAGTCTGAAGTGTTTTGTGTATGGAGAAGTAACAGACCAGCGAACAGAAGTAATTAGGAAATGCGGATAGAAGCCGTATTTATTCATCACTTGTACAAATGTGTTACTTTATGATGGCCCTTAGACAGCGCAAAAGAAAGGGTAGGGAGATAAGAATAGTGGGGGAGGGAGGGGGTAATGCAACGACGAGCTCCGATGTCGGTAGCAAGAGGAGAGATAAGGGCAATCTACAAATGTTAATCTTACATTACCATAAAGCACGCTGCTATGGCTCAAGGACATTTCGAGCTGATTTAATGATATTTTGATGATTGCTGGTGTCACCACTATAAAATCTCGAAATTCGACCTTCTTCGCTCGCAGCTATAAGCAAACTGACCCATACTCCCCCTGAGCGGTACGTTCTGTGGATGTACTGGACCAATGTTTGCAGCGCAGACGACACCCAAGGGACACCATGAAGTAACAGATCTATAGTTTCCGACGTCGGGTGTCAAGGACAGTGTAATAGTGGCATAGTGGCGTAGCTGAGACCAGAGACGGGAAAATTTAATACAACTCCCATATATAATATTTCATGAAAACCCGTTTAGCTGTTCTCGATTTGTTTGCGGACAGATCAGCGGACATTAGGATGCTAATAGACTTCGTTCCGAACGCTCCTAAAAATAAGATATTTTTTTGTGAACGTACCAGTAATATGAAACTGACATCTTTTATATGTTCGGACTGCATTAGTCCGAATTTATAACTTGTGTTGGGCAAGGCCGTGGTCTAGGCATCACGGAGTGTTCCTCCGGGGGCTTCCCCGGTTTCTCCGTGGCATCCCAACAGTTACTCCATTCACACACAGAAGAAGGCAATGGCAAACCATTTCTGGATCATCTGCCAAGAACGTATATGAACAGGTCCCAGTCCGAGAAAAGGATGGAAGGATCCTGTTCATATGGACCTGTCGTCAGACAGAACACTAAATAATAATATATGTATATATAGAACATGGGTTATAAACCTACGGCTGACTAAAATATACGAAGAAATTGGAATTGCTTACAAGCATTTGGGTGGAAAGTCGTCACTGAAAAAATCTTATTAACAGACAAATTAAAAGATGGGAAGATAATATTAAAATGTGTCTCAGAGGAAGATATGATCAGGTTGGAAAATGGCAGAGAATATCGCCCAGTGTCAGTGTTTTGAGAAGGCTGTGATGAAACAGGACTCTTTTCCAAGCGGTTTTGTCATATAATAGCACATTTCTGGATCTATGTGACGGCGGACATTACTACAAGTAAATAGGCCCCATAAATTGGAATCAGCTGCATTTGGAGTTTAGGTTTTCACACGTGGTTGATTCTAATCCCTGTTTAAACACACTATTTAAACTTGTCAAATTTTAGCGCAGGAAGTTGACAAAGCTGCCAGGTCATGTCCCCGGAGAAATCTGTGACAAATTATACATTGAAACGCAAGGAGGAAGTTACAAGTGAGGTAGAAGAAACGGACACGAAAGAAGCGAAGGGAAGAAACAATGTCGGAACCTGGAAAGAAAGAAAGAAAAAAAAACTGTTTTGTGTGATCTGTGCAGTGTTAACAGAGTCGAATTTATTCTTCTGCCCTTGGATTCCATGAAAAAACTCTTGTTTCCTGTGAGAAACTATAATTATTTGAAATTCAGCAGACATGTGGGGAAAAAATGCATATACAATTTTGTTTGAACTTAAACAGATACCTCTTGGACACCAATCCGTTTTGTTGATTCCTGTACTTAAGGCGCTGAATTGTGTGTACTGTATTTATGAACTGTCAATTAGAAGTGTTTTAAAATAATGTACTTGTACTTAACACATCTTTTATTTTGTATATAGTGTGTGAAAGTATCGCTACAAGTTCGAATACGTTTGTAATATTATGCGTAATTTTGTAAAAGGTTTAAGAAATTAATACCAGAATGGGATCTTTTTTGAATTCATGTGTTCATATAATTCATCTTCGAAATTACTAAGCCGGTTCCTATATAATTTCGTGTTGGGGTTCTACTCCACGCATTGTACGGAGAATAACATATCCTCAATTTAACACAAAAAAAATTGAAATGGAACTTTATTTTTTTTCGTTATGTTTTGTTTATATGGTTTCTTACCTTGTTCATGTACTTAGTTTTGTCTGTTTTTGTCTTCAAATCTGGAAATCGTACGTAATTCAGGCTTAGAGTTCAGACATCCTTCAGAGCGCAGAGTAGCCAAGTGCAGGCGCTGATATCAAGGCTTCAAGTATTATGCGGGTAATGCAACTTTCGAATGAAACAAACGAGATTAAACCCTGTCTACCCTCATTCGCATGTCCCGTTTAAATTCCGGCTGATTGACTTTTTTGTATGTTAGGAATACACACGACAGCTGTCATACTAGATACAGTCATTAAAAAATATACATTTGACTTGTGGGGTATTGTGCCGTTATTGAATATATATATATATATATATATATATATATATATATATATATACACACACAGCAAATCTTTACTTCGCAAAGTAACAAATGGCGTCTGGTGTTTCAGATGTTTATTTGTTGATGCTCGCTCGTTTTGTGTTTGTTCGTTCCGTGGTTTCCTGTTCGTCGACCACTGAGCGACTGTAAGCTTTTCACAACGTACTCTGCTCTATGTGGTTAGTTATATGACAGTAGTATTAAAGTTACAAACCATTTAACTCTTTTTAGTTTTATAAATGGAGTGTGGGGATATAGACTGTGTTAACTGGGGTATTGTCTTAAAATAGGCCACCACCGCTGTTTTTCATGTCTTTCCAACACATTATGATCCATTTTCAGCGGATTTACAGTTGTTTTATGATGATTGCAGTCGAAACGACACATTTTGATGTTTCAACCCTGAAATTTACTAGCTACCTCGCGTCTTTAGTTGATCATTTTTTATTTCTTTCTTCATTTGTTCTCGCCTGTCATTATTTCTTCCATTCTTCACTGCTTCGTTGCTCCAACTCTTTGTTACTTCTCTGTCTCAAGGATGAGGCTTCAACAGATCTCAGTTCCGGAACGCGGTCCGAGTTCTTTGGCTAAGTCTAGGGTCCTGAGTTTTACTGAACTGCGCATCAGTGATCTTATAATAAGACGAAGTTTTTAGTTCATATGCTGTGTATTGGACCTCGCACACACTCACACAGACAGGTGTGACCCATGGAGAAATTATATTTGCAGATTTGCATCAAACACTACCATAAGCAAATTAATTAATTTATGCATGCATTTTGTTGTCACTTCGGTATTAAACGCCACCATTTTAGGTCTGATCAATGATTTCTGCCAGGCGAGAGCATGTTACATCTGTGAAATGTACTACAAGGTGTCTAAAATACTGAAACGTACGAATGATAAAAATTTCTTTCTGATGTGACGTAATAACGATATTGTATTCGTATCTTTGGCCCATTTGTTTGTTCGCGTGAAATCACAATTGTGTTCATAATTTTCTGCACGCACATAAGAGTGTTTTGTTAGTACTGGATGCAGTTGCAATGTTGATGCATTATTTGTTACTAAATGATCATCCTTATATATAGAAGATACATTTAAATTAAACTCTGTTTATGTCAAATATCAATTAATGGGAGTTCTCGATTTATGATAGTAAGAGTAGACCTGCAACGAGGGAAAAAATTTGGATTCTTCAGTTAAATTGCATACATTCGTAGGTTACGTGACGTAAATCCTTGAAATTTACATTACGTGTTGTATACTTACCGTGTATCATTATTCGCGACGTGATTTATTCGTTTATTTTTGGTTTTTGACAGTCGTCCCCGCTGCAGTCTTGTTACTTTCGAAAGCCGAGAATCCCCGTGGATTACAGACGTACGGCAATAGAATCAGCAATGGCGGGGAACAGACAAACTTTACACAATCATCTGACCAGCAAACTAGACATTTTCAAGCAGTGCAGGAACGGTGTCCACCACCTAAACAAACTCTCACTTCTACTTTGATTTTAGATCTTTTCTACTTCACTGATTACGTGTTACTGACGTATTTAATAGAAATTTCCAGCGTGTAAAGGAAGAGCAAAGTTTGAAGATTTCTGTCTTCTGGGTTGTTGCGTCGTGTAGTCTGGTAGAAGTTTACCAACGTTTCAGAGGTCCTTGCTGCCTCCATCATCAGGGTAAATTATCACCCTGATGATGAAGACATTAATGGCGTTTGAACTGAGACAAAGTATTGCCACTGGGAAACAATGTTTATAAAATGGGCAGTGTAAGCTTCCTATCTTCTGCACCTCCCCACTCCGTGTTTCCCCTGTATTTTATTCTAACGGACGTGGAACCCACAGTTTCTCCCCTTCTACTCTACAATTAATTTATCACTCGTATCATCCCCTTTGCGAAGATACTGGCCGCATTTACTGTCAGAATAGTCATTCTTGGACCAAAGGTGGCCTTAGAGTATGCGATGTGATCCCTGTATGCCAGTTTGTCCAAGACCTTAATTTATGTAAATGATTTGAATTGGCTCTTTCCATTTCATTCAGCTGGTCGCACTTAGGATAACGCAGTGGGTTCACTGTGAATCTGAACGTTCTTGAATAATACCTTTCTTTTCGGTTTGTCAGGCACAAGGGATGGGGGTGAGGGTAGGTTTTGTTATATACAGAAAAAACTTAACACTGATCAGAGATCAGAGATAAGAGATATTCCCACCTGAAGCACGCAGGATCCTAATGCATTTTTATTATTTATGTCCTTCACATGTGACGACGAAAGGGCGAAAATTCAAACGTGACAAAAATAAATGGATTTGTCTTTTTATGGCAAATAAAATAAAACATTTTCCCTGTGGGGAAAAATTGTCACGACTGAATTTAATTTCATACGTGGAAGATTGCATCAGCGAAAGGTGAAATTTCACCCCTTACTTCTAAGAGCAGAAAATGACAGTTGAATGTAATCACTAGGTTTTTAGAAAGTACTTAAAGTTAAACGGAATTTATATAGAATGCTGTATTATGGTACATAATGCAATTTTAAATGTTTTCGTGACATAATAAATGCCGTCCCTTTAATTAAAACCTCATCTTGTGTTTATTTATATAACACATTGTGCTTAGCCTATCACCTAATCTATCTAACCGTTAACATATTTACTAAGAAAGCTTTCTACGGAAAGCAAAAGCATATTAGATGTTGTGGGCCGTGTGCTTCCCGTTTTCATGTTAATTGCTTGAAAATGAGCGAGGTGGAATACTCATTCCTCTTTTCTGATGGTGTTTCCACCTACAAGTGCAGAAAGTGCGTAAAGGCACTTCGAGGCGTTAGTGGTGTAAACACACCGCCTAGGATCTTGCGTTCTGCCTCTGCCTCGGAGATTGCAAAGAAGGTAGTGTCTCCTGTAAAGGAACCGATCCTGCCGGACGTTGGGGGCTACGAATCTCTCGCTGAAAAGTTGGAGATGGTGAGGCTCCATGGAGCTTGCACGCACAATCTTGTGGAAAACTTGGTCCAGTTGGTCCTCAAGCTTTCTGAGGATGTGCAGCAGCTGCGCAAGGACAACGAATATTTGAAGGAGCAGTTGAGTAGCAGTACTCCCTGTGCTCCTTTACATGTTGCGGAAAGGAAAACATCAAGCCAGAGATCTTCAACCGCTCCGTCTCGCAAAGTTCCTGAGTCATCCGACAACTCTACTTCGGCCTGTGCTGCTGACGTGGGCGTTAAGTCCTACAAGGATGTCGCACTCACGGGTTTACATACTACGGAGACCCCAACGCAGGTAGACACCGAGGGCTTTATTACGGTGCACCGTAAAAGGAAGCCCAACCCAGGTACCCCGGTGGTCCACGCAACAAAACAGCGTAGACAGCCCTTAATTGGGGTTCGAAACTCTGCCTCTCTGCCCGTAATCTCTAAGAAAGAGAGGTCTAAGGCCCTGTTCGTTTCAAGGTTCAGTCCTGAGGTCACGACTTCAGATATTGAGGCATCATTAAAGGAGCAATTACGCCTTAAGAACTTGGTGTGCACCAGGCTAAAAACAAAATTTAGCAGTTATTCTTCGTTTCATGTTTCTGTGAACGAGGACGAGTTTCCATTAATTAATAATACTGGTGTGTGGCCAAACGGGTGCCTTATTGCTCCTTTTTACGGCAGACTTACTTCTGAGCAGGTTTACTCCTCGAGCGCGCCTGTCAGGTCAACGGAGTCAGATGCTCTGCCTACGGCCAGTGTGGCTACTGTGCCTGGGGGCGGCTCGGATTCCCACTGAGTATGGTTCTTGACAACTGTGATTTTGATGTATTTTATCAAAATGTCAGGGGTCTAAGAACCAAATGCAGTAAATTCATTGACAATGTTTTCGCTGGCACGTCCGGAATTTACTGTATTACGGAAACCTGGCTTAATGACTCTATATTAAGTTATAATATTTTTCCTGAATCCTATTACGTGTTTCGTGCCGATAGGGATTACGTAAGCTCCAATAAAAAACGGGGAGGCGGAGTGCTGACTGCAGTTTCAAAGTCTTTCCGTGGCGTTAAACGAAGGTATGATCTAGAAACGATTGAAGAGTGTGTGTGGATTGAAATTCCTGTTAGAGACAACCACAGTCTACTTATAGGGAATCATTACTTTGCGCCGGATTGTGATATAAAAGCAATTAAAAATTATCTAAACACTTTAGAAGTAAACCTAAACTCGCATCTCTATCGGGTGGTCATGTTAGGAGATTTTAATGTCCCCAATTTTGACTGGCTAAACGGCACCCCTTCCTCTAATTGTTATTACTATAGCAAAATTAAAGGAAATTCTCTTTACGCCACCTCCTGCTTTCTTGGTCTAAATCAGCGCAACGACTGCGTTCCTAACAATGCCCTGCTCGACCTTGTCTTTACGAACTTCAGCGATCTCAGCATTTCCCTTTCTCCTCACTCGCTGGTCCCTCCTGACCACTATCATCCGCCTCTTGTCCTTAATCTTAAACTAAGTCTTGACTATCAACATACCTCGCTTACTCCTCGACGCAATTACGGGAAAGGAGACTACTTATTACTTTACCATACCCTAGAAAACTCTGACTGGTCTTGCGTTCTTAATGAAAGCTCGGTTGATGCTGCAGTTAATAATCTCACGGCTACTGTGTCGAAGGCCATCAACCTAGCTATTCCCCTTGTAAAACCCAGAAATTCTGCATTTCCTCATTGGTTTTCCAAAACTCTTGTCTATTACATTAGAAAGAAGAATGCATCTCTTAAGAAATTCAAAAAATCTAAATCTGATTATCATTATAGCGTTTTTTCCCACTATCGTAAACTAGTTAAATTGACTATTAAATCAGATAGATTGGTTTGGTTAAAAACTATTGAAGAAAATTTGAAAACCCAACCAAAGCACTTTTGGAAATATATTTCTAATTTCAAAAAGAAAGACCAGTCGATTACACAAATTAAAGTTGGAGACAGTTTTATCACGGAACCCCAGGCAATCGCTGAGGCTTTTGCTGACCGCTTTCGTTCTGTTTTTAACTCCCCTTCTTGCGTTAATGTTACGACTAGTTCTGACTTCGCCTATTCTGATGTTTTGAATATTCCTCGTATCTCTGTTGATGATGTTACGCGGGCAATTAGTCGTCTCCGTTCGACGAAATGCGTCGGACCCGATGAAATCCCGACTTTCGTCATAAAAGGTTGTTCTGAGATTTTAACTCCTCTTTTACGCTATATTTTCAACCTTAGTTTATCTAGTGGGAACTTTCCTTTGTTATGGAAGCGAGCGGCTGTTGTGCCGATTTTTAAGAAAGGCAACAGCGCCTTAGTATCTAACTATAGGCCTATTTCGATCCTTAATAACCTCTCCAAAATTTTTGAAAGCATTGTTCATGATCACCTTTCCTTTTATTTCAAATTCAAATTACACCCCAGTCAGCATGGTTTTTGTAAATCAAAATCTACGGTAACTAATTTAGTTACCTACCTTAATGATGTTCAGCCGTCTGTTTGTTCACAGGGACAGATCGACTCTGTGTATTTTGATCTTAGGCAGGCCTTTGATTCAGTCCCGCATTCTATTCTTTTGAAAAAGCTAAATAACTTTGGACTATCTTCTCCTTATGTCAAGTGGTTCAAAAGTTATTTATCATCCAGATCTGCCTTTGTTCGCATTTTAGGACAGTCTTCTTCTCTCTACGCGGTGTTATCTGGAGTTCCACAAGGCTCTACCTTGGGACCTCTCTTATTTAATATTTTTATTAACGACCTTTGCGACAAAATTAAGTATTCTAAATTTCTCTTATTTGCCGATGACTTGAAACTATATCACGATATTAAATCTGTGCATGACTGCAGAGCTCTTCAAGCAGATATCAATTCTGTACATGAGTGGTGTAATGATAACAATATGGAACTTAACATAGAGAAAACCAAAATTATATCGTTCACACGTAAAACCAACAGTATCCATTTTAATTACATTGTTAGTGACTTTTTAATCTTGCGTACAAATTGTATAAAAGATCTTGGTGTTTTGTTAGACAGTAAACTGTATTTTCACTGTCATGTAAATTGTGTTCATTCCCAGGCACTAAGGACCTTAGGGCTTATTCGTTTTATTACTTATAATTTTTCCTCTTTAGACAGCCATGTTGTTTTATATAATGCTTTAATTAGGTCAAAGCTTGAGTATGCCTCGGTCGTTTGGAATAATCTTACACAGACAGATTCTAATAAATTAGAAAATATTCAAAGAAAATTTGCCAGTTTATGCAATTACCGATTTTTCCAGTTTAATATCCCCCGAAAATATGAACTGATCCTATCTACTTTAAATTTTAGAACACTTTATTCCAGACGACGACATCTCGATGCGTTATTTCTTATTAATGTATTTAAGGGCAAAATAAATTGCCATTCCATTATGGACGCTGTTGGTTTACGTGTGCCGGCGAGGCAAATAAGAGAATTTTCTACTTTTAGTGTGAGCAGGGCACTAAGGCATAGTCCTTCAGCCAGGTGCGTCATCGCTGCAAATGAAGTATGTAAATCTTTGGACGTATTTAGCACAAACATTGTCTCCCTTGAGCGAACGTTCTCAACAAAGGAAATGATCTAGCTTGGTTATCTGTCTTTTTATATTTTTTTAAAGTTTTACAATTATATTAGTGTTCCCTACGTGGATTATTTTGTTTTTATTTATATTCCTTCATTTTTTGCTCTGTGTTAATATTGTTTCTATTTTGGGTTTGCCTGTACTTGGCAGTTATATTTAATACTGTATATTTATAAGTTTAGTTAATCCGTTTGTGTAAGATTTTTAATTTTTATTTCACTATTATTGTATATATTATCAGTGTTTGCCTGTTATTGGCTTCTTGCTGTTGGCAAACACGTAAATAAATTAATTGAATTAATTGAATTGAATAATCAGTCCAGAACTCTTGCGTCCATTAGGTGTCCGGTACAGGCTACGTATCCATTAGTAAGCAAACAAGAACGAATTTACCGTCTGGATGGATTAACATTAGTGGTATCGATGTTAGCCTGTGTGATGAACGTAGAAGCTTATTTCAAAGATTAGAACATTTAATATTTATAGTTGGTAATTAGCACGCTACCACTGGTACATTCTCTTAAACATAGGACATCTGAGTCTGTGCCTTAAGTTTATTCACAAAATGGATCGCGTTGTCTGGTGTTATCGGTTGAAGTTAATTTTTAAAAACTTAGTGGTAATTATAAGTACAGCTTTCTTTAAAGTTCAGTAATTCTGCAGTCTGCCCACAGAGTGCAGTCATGCGTTTTATAAAGTTTTTAGAACAGACAGAGATAAGTTCCCTAAACAGCATTAACTAATTCATCTTAGTAATGGGTAGCTCAAGTGTCTGCTTTTTTGTGAGGTAAGCACTAAATATTTTATTGTATGGATGAAGTTGTGGACTGTATATTGGTCCGAAGGAAGCTAGTAGCACAGAATCTGGTCTGTCTATGGAGGGCAACTACTTTTTTTTATTTATGTACCCTCTCATGACACAACTTGCGCTGTCTACCTTCACCCGACGTAACATGTGAAATGATTTTGATAGCTTTCAAGGCTGCAAATTTTGAAGCAAAGCTCACCGTGTAACAACGCAGGAGACCCTCGTCTTGTTACCTTAAATTACGCCGTTACCTTATCCTTACATTATTTTTAAAATTCATAATTCACTAATCCAGTCATTCTACGTTAGAGGCCATAATCTGAGTTAATGACAGCTTCAGTAAATAATTTATAAATAAATAAACTAAAATTTCGGGAGTTCAACAGTTATGTGAAGAAAATGTTTACAGCTATTTTGTAAATGTTAAAATGGAATGTTTGAAAGTGGTCCCGTGCCAACATTACCGTTCATGTCTGTAAATCGTCCTCGGCCACAGCGCATTCTTCTGTATTCGCCGCGTGTGTCCTCATTAACTTAATAACATATACAAACAAACAAACAAACTTATCAGCAAGCGTTACCATTTCCAGCAACTTTTATTTGAAAACTTCAGTGTGACCCGGAGTAGCTCAGTCAGTATAGTGACTGGACGACCGGGGTTCGATCCCCGACGGGGGCAGAGGATTTTTCCTCTAGCCTCTGCTCTGGGGCCCACCCAGCCTCCTCTACAATGGGTACCGGGGTCCTTTCCCGGAGGTAAAGCCGGCCGGGGCGTGATGCTGACCACTCACCCCCATGTAGTGCCGAGGTTGAGAATGAGTAGAAGCTATACTGCCTCTCCCACCAAGCGCTTACATGGCGTATAGTGAGGACAGCTTTACTTTACTTTTTACATGAATCTTTGATTATCGATAAGAATTTCATATTTTACATTCTCGAATCAGTTGACAAGGGGAAAACAAGTACAACCCCACTAAAAATTCATAAAGAAATTCTTCTCAGAACTTCGTAACTTGAAGGCCTGTGTAAATTATCTCCATATTACCGCTATACGAAATTCGAATTTCTGTATTGAGATTTCCTGTTTCTTATCATAAATTTGTAATGTTTATTATAGTTTATATAAAAGCTTTTGAAGTACTGGACCTGAAGCCATAAAGTTGTAGAAGCACATTCTCCCAATTGGGGAATTAACTTCTGTTTGTTTATAGCTTCCGATACAAAAATTAAATTTTTGACGTGTTCTCAGTTAAAAGTTGCAAAAATGCGCCGGCTAGCTTCTCCACGTCCGTCAGTCCGTCTGCATGTAACAATTCGAGAACGGCTTAACTGATTTTCACGAAATTGTATATTGATTTTTATTAAGCTTTGCTAACGCATTCCAGTTTTGGTTAAAATTTTAAAAAATGCAAGGTACCTTCTTGAAGATGAACTTGAATTTCTGCTCTCGGAATTGGTTGGGTCGGGAATCTCCAGTTAACCACTCCACTCCTTTTGTAGAAACCTTCGTGATGGCGTCATTACGAAGTCACCCCACCCCCACTCAAATAGTTGACTTTCGACTTTTTCGACGTTCCTGGTCGCATTCTGAATTATCTAAGGCCAAATCTTTCGCTCTGCGCACTTTTCCTAACTTATTAACTTGAGTTGGACTGATATGGAAAAGACAGTTGCCGCTATTCGAACCATTAATTAACAAACTTCCGGAGATCTGTTGAAACACAAATTTCCCTGGGTCGTTATTCAGTAAATTCCCTCTCTGTCGTACGGATTGACATTATATGAACCATACAGGCAAGGGAAGGAAACCTTCCTAGTTTATTTCGCGTCTTCTACGTTTGCAGATAAAAAGTTCTTTTAACCGGCTACCTCCTCGCTGTGACCGGAGATGTAATTTATCTCGGCTAAATGGAACACACCCACGTACTCATTCATTCAGTCATTCTGCAAGAGTGGGGATTTTCAGGAAACCTCCGTGCGCCTGGCAATAAACACCCCACAACGTCATATCTGATAGTCAGTGCACACGAACCAAAAACCATGGTCCGTGCAGGGAGGAAATAAATATTCATGAACGTCTCCCATTTCGCGACTACTAACAGCCCTTCCCCTAAGAGCTGAGTAGGGGTCTATGTTTAAGAAAATTGATTAATTTTAGGCCAACATAGAATAGCTAGTTTAGTGCCTAAAGGGATGGTTCAACTGCACTCGAAACGTTGGCCATCTGTTGTGTCTTCCGCTTGAAATTTCACATCCATGACAGTGTTCCTAGATAATGTGTTGTTTTGTCCGTATTGTAATCCTTGCCTGCTTTTGACAGTCAGTGAACGCTTCTGTCTCACAAAGCCCTTCTCATTGGTCAAGATTGTTATTAAAGCCTGCTGCTCTAAATTGCGGCATTTCATGCTTCATGACATGATGTTTGCGATGTGTCTAATTGTGATCCTTTTTGTTTGATTCTTGCCCTTGTTCTCCTTCCTGCGAGTTTGCATAAGCAAGCTATTAAGTAAATGTCATTTAGATGGCAGAAACACAGATAATTTTACAACCAGTCTGTTTATTTAAGAAACATTTTGAAACTATCCTGCCTCGCATTTTTGTGTGCCTTCTTACGTGCTATATGCCTAGCCCATTCATCCTCCATTATTTTATCACCCTAACAATATAGGGTGAGTCAAAAATATGTTTACAAACTTCGTGTGCGTGTTCCAGGATCAAAAATAAGAAAAAAAGTTCCTATGAACATGGGGTCTCAAATGTTTCATTTTTTAAATAATAGCCAAATATAATTTTCAATGTATGTCTTTATTTCCAAGTATAAGAAAACGGATGTTTCTTTATTACATATGCTCAAAGGTTGTTCCTCCATTCTCCACACATGCACGAGCACGACGTACAACAAAACTGACAAATTCGTTCATACTCACCAGGGTTTCCTCGATTCATCTGGCATGCATTCTGCACACGTTCCATAGGTCATCATCATTGTTTATGGGTGTTTCATAAACGACGGACTTCAAGTGACCCCACAGATAAAAGTCCATTGAAATCAGGTCCGGTGACCTCGGTGGCCATGCTACTGGGCCACCACGCCCAATCCATCCCTGAGAGTACTGTTCATTGAGATGATCTCTGACGCGACGGGAGAAGTATGTTGGGGCTCCGTCGTGCATAAAATACATTTGTCTTTTTGTATTCAGTGGTACATCTTCAAGGAGACGTGGCAGGTGTGTTCTTAAGAATCGCCGATATGAAGGTCCTCTTAGACGCGATGGAAGCATGTCGCCAACAATTCCTGCCCAAACGTTAATCTCTGCTTGAAGCTTGATTCATTTTGATATAAAGTCATTTCATTGAAACTTATTTTTGGCTATTATTTCGAAAATTAAACATTTGTGACCCCATGTTCATAGGAACATTTTTTATATTTTTGATCCTAGAACACGCACACGAAGTTTATGAACGTCATTCTGACTCAACCTGTATATGAAGTTACTTACAAGGGCAGAGAACCAGTTGTTTTTATTGTGCGTGGGTGGGCATTGCGCTCAGATATTGGTAGAATATTTCATGTTAGCGTTGGTACACATGACCCGGTAGTAGCCGATTTTTCACCGCAGAGAACTGGGTTCGCGTCCAGGGTAGTCCTCGTGGGATTTGTGGTGGACACGTTGTACTGCAACAGCCCCCCCCCCCCCCCGAGGAATTTTATTTTTGTTTTTCTCGTCAATATCATCCAGCCGCTGCTCCATACGTACTTATGTGTCGTCTGGGGGACGGATAATGACCTCTTTAGTTGCCACAGTTATGATTATAAATATTTTGCACTTTTACTTAATACAGACGGCGATAAGATGGATTTTGCTGTATCACCATGTTAAATTTATTAAATTCGTTCTTTCCTGAACGCAGTTATCAGTAGAAAAATTTAAATACTCCAGCAGAGGTCATTTTTAGGGAAATTATTCGACGAATTTTCTGCTCAGTTTAGACCCAGTTGTCATAAAATAATTGGACTGCATCTCTTTTTGCATTTGATACAGTTCAGAACCCATTAACGAATGATGGTTGCAGCAGCTGCAAATATCTGCGTGTTACGTAATTCAGAGAAATGTTAAGATTAAAATGCCTTGTTTCGGTCTGTGTCTTGTTATTGGAGTTTGTCTCCCATTGCTGTGGCCAGAAGGGACTCTTGACCCCTGTGCCATGAGGAATATTCCGCTGCTTATAGCAGTCGAATGTGCACGAGATGCTACAGAAACCACCACAGGCAGGGAGTGCAAATGTATTTCCTTGTGTGGCACAGATGTCTGTATTTAGCTTTTACATTCCACTACTGGTCAAACAACAGAAAGCAATTAATTCTAGAATCTGCCATTTATTGCAAATATTCGGATTGCTTCAAGGAACAATGAAGTTAGACGTGTAGAAAGTGGTTTGCTGATGAATAGGTTGTAGTTTGTAACGGACATTAGAGAAAGTTATTACTGAGTTGGAAGGAGTTTTGGAAATTGGCATCCTGAAGCACTTGAAAGATAATAATCTTATTTTTTAAGAGATACCTCGACATAACATTATCTGACTGCAGCTTACTTCTAAAGGTTTTTATATTGTTTTTACTTATCAACTTCGCTCAACTGTTATGTTGATATTATTGAAACCGAATTAGTACAATTTGGGGTGTCACCAGTGTCATTCTGAATGTCATAAAAATAATTCGATATTTTAAACATTTGTTACGTAATTGGAACAGATGACAGACGGTTTTTGAGAATGAATCTTTGTTGTTTTCTTCAGGAAAATACGACAAATTATGTTAAGTTCATAAATTTATTTTATTTTACATAATTGTAGAAATTTACATTGAACAACGAGCTATTTTTGAAACTAGAAAATGTTTTTGTGCGTGTCCGTTTAGAGTAGTTAGATTTACCATATTAATGTAATTATTTATGAGATTATTATGTGAAACTATTTCGTATTCCTCCAGGTGTAATTAATGGATGTGTTCTGTGGAGTGGCTAATAGGATAATAGTATCTATACCTACTTACTTTAATTATTATTAGGCTCATGTAGACCGCAAGGAAAACATACGAGACCAATTTAATTTGTACTTTTTTGACTGATCACTGTCCCAGCGGTCTGATGCGTGTGCGATCCCGGATTACTGGAACTAAATTCTGGACTCGTCGATCCACGTTGTTCGTTCCGCAGTTTGTAAAGTTTTAAACAACTGTAGTTAGAGGCCATGCGATGGACGTACTCCCACAGTGAGTTATACTAAATATCTGTAAAGATTCGTACTTTCAGAATTAATTATTGGTGTCAGAGGTCCTAATCCGCTACACTGAATAAGAATATAAGAAAAAAAAGAAAGCTTTTTTTACGATTACAAATTTAATTGGAAGTTCCCAATAGTAAGTAGAGATTTATGACTGCTCATTACATCTGAAGTAGACAATTCTCAGTATAGAACACTTTGTTCAGAATAAGTAGCGTTGACATCTTATGAAGTCAAAAAATAACATTGGATGGTTTCTGTGAAGTCGATGATATTGGATGCGACTTCAGGTTCTCAGGCGACGAGTATGAAAATGTCTTGCCTTCTGAAATTTTTCGCCGTGTACTCTGATAGGAAATGACCGACGTTTCTCAGGTGTTTACTGCTTCCATCATCAGGGCGATGAAGGGCCAGAGGAAGACAGTCATCTTCGACGATGATATTGTTGATGATTGATGGCGATACGATGAGTGATATGGTGATATGGTAACTGAAGATCAGAAGTGGTGATAATGTGTTTGTGATGAAGAATGGCAAACATGGAGACACGTGTGGCAGAAATAAAATATTATGAGGCAGATGGAAGAGAATACCACGAAATTTGTGGACAGATGCTTGAGCCTGGAGTGTGATGACAAGGCGGCTTGGAGTGACGAATGGCGATATCGATCCTGCAGACATGAGAATTGAAAGCTGAAACGATAATGTGGATAATAGCAGGCTTTATGGAGTGGGAAGATGAAACGGAAGAAAGATCACGTATGCCCTCTCCAGCGGGAAATCCGTCCTACAACACATGACTGGACAGACGCGCAGTGGCCTCAATCAAAGAGATTCCAGTGAACAGAATTTTAGTTTCCACCACGAGCTGTATGATGTATTTCCAGTGTTGTGGAAGACCGATGGCTGTTAATATTCATTGCGATTTATGTGCTACAGAGTGTTTCGTAAGTTGGTAGCCAAATTGCAATACCACACGACTTTTCACCACGGCCGTGATTCACGCTCCGTTAACCTTTATCTTACTAGCGTTCCTTGTCTGGAACGTAAGTTGTGTACTCAGCCCTACGAACGTTCCTTGAGCTTCCAAAGAAGAAAGTAAAGTTACTAAGGCCTATATAGGCAATTAAGATATTAACGACATTTTTTTTAAAAAAAACTCTAAGTATTGTCTGTTCTATTCGAATAAATATGGCTTTTATTTCGTCAACTTATCATGTTGACTTTAGATAGTATTAAAGTTTTCCGTAGAGCGTGGACAAAAGTTTAAAATCCTGCAAAAAACTCCGTAGGGCTACTACCACTTTGTCTTTTAAATCCCCGTCGTTTAAAGGTTAAAATAGCTTTTGGTTTTCAGAAACTTAGTTCCTTCTCCCATATAACCAAGTAGCGTACAATTTAATTATCACTTATGTCTGTATTAAATGACCATATCGCTGTTACAAAATATGCAGACTGGATGTTCTTTTGACAGCGACTGGCTTAGTATAGATAGGATGTCGTAGTTCTTTCTGGATTACTTGCCAGTTTAGCAACAGATGCGCTTTTCATGAACTTCTTAAAGGCTCCGTACGCGGGACTGAGTGAGAGTTCCAGTTCGTCGGAGGTATGAGGTGGGAAATGCAGTAACATCACTGCGCTTTCTTTGAAAAGGTCAGGTACATTTACAGCAAGGTGTGGCTGATGACTGTCCACATCAGAAGTAACAGAAATCTATCATTTGTAATCCCATTTGGTATGCTTCATGAAGTGTTTCATGAACAATAAGAAGCTGTCCTCTGTACTCCTCCTAGACGTATTAGCAGCACTGACACTTACAGCCAGAAAAGCTCCTTATGTCATCTGCTTCGCGGCCTTCCTATCATCGTAGTCTTGTTCATGTTATAAGTATCTTGGCACTGAAAATTGTATATGTCGTACGTTTTACCTAAATTAGTGAAGAAATCTCACTATTATTTTTGTTGAAGGCAGTTGCTATCCCAAGGCTCGTGGCTTGTGGGCTGGATAATTTGATTTGACGTTTAAGGAAGGACGACAACCAATCAGAAGAAGCTTGTTATTTGTCACTCTAATCAACTGGAATGGTCACATTATTTTTGACAGCATACTTAAAAGTTTCTTACGTTGTATATGTTTAGCCCATAATAAAATCTTGTCTGTGCTACCTTAAAAAAGGTGGGGTGTGGACTGAGTTTGTCTACCTGGGGATCTAGTCGAGTGGTGGGCTCTTGTGCTCAGGGTAATGAACTTTGAGTTTCACAAAATGAGGAGAATTTATATGCGAGGCTGAGGTTTTCGAGTAGGACACTACTCCATGGAATAGTTTGACTGCACTCTTTTCTGAACTTAGGTGTGTATATTACAGAAGTTCATTTAATATGGCGCAGAATATCACGGTATTACCAGCATTTCGTTAATTTAAACCGTTTGTTTCCAGTTAAATTATAGGCTTAATAACATGCATCCGAAAAGCATACGCTGTGAACAATTTTGACCTGATAATTTGGTCACTAATTTTCTGTTTGCACACTGCGCAATTTATAATTATTTAAATTTAGAATGGGGGGTGGGGGTGGGGTGGAACCAGACGTCGGAGTAATATAATACGGAGATTAATGGTCATGTCCATGGATAGTTTATTTAGATCCTGTAATTGAATATGTTACATGGCAATTGAAAACCTCCATGGATGTGCTATATTTAGGGGCGGTCCTGTGATGTAGTTATACGTCGTTATATTGTGAACTAGTAAAATTTATGTGGTCTGAACAGGAATATACGTGGGTCGGAATTAAACATCGAAGGTCGTTCTTGTCTGATAGACTCACATCACGACAGAGGCCATTGTTTATCTAGCTTGCGAGAACCGCTGATTAGTGAACGATCCGACCAGTTTACTGTCGCGAGCCAGCTCAATCAAGCTCTCTCAAATAAAATAGTCGTTAACAGAGAGTTATTCAAGCGATTAATTTTGTTGCCGATTATAATTGCTCGGGCGAGATAGAGCTCGATTGTCTGAATTCTCATTCGGCTCAATGTGGCTCCTTTCGTACGTTCTTCGTATTTCTTAGTGACTTGTGTGTAGGGAAGGAGGCGTGTGACATCGTTCACGAGGCGACAGTCTTCATTCGTTCTTCGAGTAATCTACTCACTAAACGACAGCAAGACGTGTGCAGCTCTTATGAGTGAATCGCTGGCTTTGAACGACTCGTTCACGAACGATACATTCTTAGCGCTGATGTTCGTGGCTACTAAGCAGGGAAGTCTCATTACAGCATGTTTCCTTGAATTCACAGTTCTGTTTCTAGAAGCGTTGCTTGGGCTATGCCATACCAGGGTTCAACAAATGTTTACTCGCTTCACCAGTCGAACAAAACTTCTACTCGCCAGGCATTTCCTCTACAACAGAAACCGTCATGAACAGTTGCTGGCAAACAGCTGATTACAACTGACTTGCACAGTGGAGACGTCACTGCTATCGGCAGTGCTTAGTTGTTAAAAGAGTTTAAATGAAACAAAGCCATGCACAGTGTGTAATTTTCCCAGTCTGTGTGAAAAACATTGTAAGCCCATGGGTAACTGTTTTAATTTTAATTGTTTATTGTTTTAAATAACGTGCCTATAGCATTCTATGTACAAAAAGCGCAAAATGAGCATTTAAAGAGAGTCTTATCTGCCTGTCTGAATTTACTTATTAATTCGAGATATGTTGCTCATATTTTCTTGAAATTATTAACTGAAATTAGTTGCTAAGAATATTGGCTGTAGGCTATTTTTTTTAAACAGACTGGAATGTTTGTTTTAAATAGGAACTAGGAAAATGTATGTGATAAATTCTGTTATCTCACGTGAGGTATAAAATACTGATTTACATGTTATATTCTGGAGCTACTTGGGTTGTAGTTTGAACTGATCGTCTACCTGCGTCCGCATAGCGTTCTTAAATCATTATTAAATTAGTAAATTTTGAAAGGAAGGAAATTGCGTAATTGGTAGAGTAACGTCCCCACCAAAGGACGGAATATTCGAAAAGTTCCAAATTTTCAAGCCTGTTTACAAAATAAATTACGCAGGCTAGAATTTCTGCCTGATGACATATTTAGACACACCCTATGTGAAGAAATGTGTCATATACGTATATGTTATTGAATTTCCATCAACATCTAACTTAATGGAGCAGAGTCATTTTTGATAAGCTAATAATACTTCGTTCAGCTAGTCAAGAAATTCGCCGTCTTTTATGGAACCTGACAAGTCTGAGGTCTTGTGATAACATATCTCATAACTTGCCGCTGCTTAAGGCGAAGAGTAGTTAACTCCAACCCTTCAAAATTTGAGGTTCACCCCTTATCCATTTTATGCCACTAGATGAATAAATATTTAAAAATATTTTTCATATTATTGATTTGAAAATGACGACTTTATAGCACAAATACGTGGGTCAAAACTGAGGGATGAAAGTTTGTCATTTGGGAATAATAATATAATTTCTTCTGTGGTTCTACAACCCAGTGTGGGTCTTGGTCGACTCTTTGGAGGTGGCAGTGATCAGCCCGTCGCAAGACTTCTGCCTGTATACAGGACAGCACAACACAGAAACATCCATGCCTTGAGTGGGATTCGAACCCACGGTCCCAGTGTCCATGCGCAGAAGGCCCACGTCTCAAACCGCTGGGGTACTGTGACCGGCAGTGATAACGTAATAATATTATAAAATATTATATCAAATTCCGAGGGGGAATTTGAACATTATTTCATATTAAAAGTGACTCTCTTTTATTTGTCCGCTTTTGTTATTAACCTGTTTCCAAAATCATGAGAAGTTTGAAGTTGCAGAGGTATATTATAATTAAATGGGTGTGTCAACTTTTGAGAATTTAACAGTTGTGCTTTTTAATGTGCAAAATTTTTTCAGTATGTCCATCATTTGAATTATGAAATAATAACTCCACAACGTTTACAAATTTTGATTTTGCTTTATTATTAGGTAAAAAATGGGAAGAAGATAGGAGACCTATCTAATCCCAGCCCCCTGGTTGAGCTACTCTCAGATAGGCCTGTAATGTTGAGACTATTTCTGTCAGAACGAAGCACACCAGCAGGCCGACAGAAATTTGTGTCGCTGAAGTCTGAAATCCAGTCACAAATTGAATTGTCACCAGCCTGCACATTCTCGGGTGTTTGTCATTACATACACGGAGAAGTTGGTTGGCTACATTCCCAGGACGGTCGGTTTAGCCGCTTCTTATAGTTTAGGGGTTTGGAATAAAGGGATAACATAGCTTTTGTGGCGAGTGAAGCGATCAGTGATGCGTCACTATAAGCGCTGAACTTCTGTATAGTTTTTCCGCATATTGAAACTAGACAGTTTACTTCCTCGTGTGATCTACAGATCACATTTCTTATTTCCCTTCCTGTAACACAGACAAAAATACAAATCTCTTTGTGATATGAGTGCCTATTTGAAAATCGAAAGGGATTTAGTTGTCAGATACTCAAGTTCGTTAGAATAGTTCAGATAATATATTTATTTAGCAAAATTACCTCATCAGAAATTTTTTTGCGTTCGTACCTTGTTTCAAATTTTCATTTCACATGCATAAACATCAGTTAAAACTGATGCTGGAAAGGTACTAAATAACTTATATTCTGTATTTTCTTTTTTTTTTACAGTTTTTTTTTAAATTGTAACTCAAATGAATTTAGGTGTAGTAATCAGAACTTGAATACACTTTTCAAACTTTTGCCCGGTCAAGTCATTTATTTATAGGACAGTGCATGCATAGTTTGAATGTGCCTACTTCAGCCGTTCTTAATATTTTAGAGGAATCACATTCATTGGTGTAGATTTCTTAGTTTTAAGAACAAGCCTGCAAGGCAACCATAAAACTCGCTCTGTTAAGCGATGCAGTAAATTCGACAAATTTAAACAAACTTTTACATTTTCGGCCTCTGGCATTGTACAACTAGAATCAGGACATCTCTGTTTGTTGGAGAACCTTCAAGAACTTATCGCCACATCCCGTCACAGTACAAAGTAACTAAGCATGTCGAACAGCCAGATGGTGAAGTCTGGAGGTTTTGTGATTGTGTTGTCCTGGTTCTAGTCTCAGATCTGGAAATAGAAACAGAATCCAGTTTCCGAAACGTTGAGATTTTATTTATAATTTAGATGATGGACGACGTCCTAGGAAACAATTTTACGGATAATAGCCAGATGGCGCGCTTTATTTACAATAACTATGGTTTAGGAAATATATTTTGTAAAAATGTACGCTTAGGCCTTTAGCTTTAATATGTGAAACTAAGTGGAAATGAGAATATAAGTTTGTGTTAATAGGTTACATATCTGCTGCAATTAGGAAGAATGTAGAAAGTAGGTTGTGAGGTTGTCGTTAGGTATTTAATATTGTTAACACAGTAAGATTTGAGGTGATTGCAGTTAGCTTGACATAGGATGAGAGGGAAAAGAATTTATAGAGTGTGTTTGTTGAAAACCTCTTAATAAAACGACTACTTGGAAGACCATGAAACAGATGGGGATTAAATACTGAGATGGATGTTAGTGAGATTAGTTGTGATGAACCGATGTGGATAGCTCATTAATGTGGTATTGAAACTTCATGTTCTGCTAAATGTTCGGTAAAAAGAATGTATCTCAACACTCTGTGTTTTTCCAAATATATTCTTTTCGAGTCTGGATACCTCAATAGCCTTGATGTTGAGTCACTGCAGATACATTTATGTTCTTACAGTCGAACTAAAGTTATTCCACTGCACAAT
This sequence comes from Zootermopsis nevadensis, assembly GCF_977971745.1. NCBI lineage: Eukaryota > Metazoa > Arthropoda > Insecta > Blattodea > Termopsidae > Zootermopsis > Zootermopsis nevadensis. Next base: position 7,044,491 of record NW_028259143.1, read on the forward strand.
ATGATATTTGTACTACATTATCAGCCCATCTCATTCACCTTAATTTTATGACGCTAGTGATACTTCGTCAAGAATGAAGAACAAATTTCTCCGTCCTCCTCTTAATTTATACCTCTTAAGACTGTGTGTCTAAATTGAAACTATAACACTTAGTATTGGATGAACGTCGGATCAACACTGGGACAAATTGCAAATAACTTATTTGCGAGCTGCGAACTCGTGATCTGGGTTACAGATTTCCACGCTTGTTGAGTTAATACATCTTACAGCTGCAGATCTAATTCACTCTCAGTGCTTTGAACCCGTCTGACTTCACACGTCGTCTAATTTAAACGTTAACTCATGACTAGAACTTTATCATTAACATCTGATATACTCAATTCCTTTATAGGATTCTATCAGCCCTTTGATGAAACTGTAGAGACATCGTACTCATTTAATGATGCAGTCAAACGGAATTAAGATGATTTGCGTCTGTTCTTTGTACGTGTTATTGTCTTAACCCGATCTCAAAGTGCCTTTGTTTCTCACATGAGCGGGACCCACTGTAGTATTTTTGCCCCTCTTTAAGGTACTTAGAACCTTCGTAATAATGTTGTCATGGATTAATACAGTCGTTTTTAGTAGAAATGTAACTGCAGAAGCGAAACACAGGGAGCATCTTATATACGATATTTTATTACTTGTTGAAATGTGATATCGAGGTCTGTAGTAATAGTGGATCAAGATTGATCCTGGCAAATTTAAATCATATTTAGAATCCTCTTATAGGCCATAGGAAATTTTACCAGAAGAAAGTTAACAGCTGTAGTCTAAAGACGTGAGACTTATGTCTCGTCTTGATACAGCGTGTGTCTTATGTTATATGTAGAGAATAGATTTGGAATTATTATGCTTAGTAGGAGCTATACTTTCACTTATATGGCGTGTAGTAAGACAGCTTTACTTTACTTTATGTCTAGTGCTTTTACACTCAGAGGGCCAGTTAAAATCATTATTCATACGCATTCATTATCTAGGAAATGGTAAAAATAATTGGTACAGTAAATATGAATCGGGCAAAACCATAATTATTATGAAAGTTGGGAAACAAGAAGTACCATTTATAGTTTAGATGCGTCATGTTTGTGTTTTCAATTCATACATATATTTATTCTTCAAGTCTATACACAAACTATATTAATATTGATGTTAAAAATTAAAATTGATATAAATATTTCGCGCTATTCATCGTTTCCTCGATGTTACAATTTGCGCTATATATTACAACATGTTTCGATGTCTATGTTTATAGTGAATTTTATAACAATATCCAAACTCATTTACATATAAATAATATTAATAATGTTAATTATGTTGTTGATAATTTCACAGAAATAATGAACAAATAACATAATACGCCACATAATATGCAAAAGAATCAGAAGAAAAAAGGAACATCCACAACTACAACCTACAATCTACAAATACTGAAAAGCGTGCATTAAAAAATATAGAATTGTTTTTAAAAAATAAAACCTGAAGATGATGCTGAGACATCGAAACATGTTGTAATATATAGCGCAAATTGTAACATCGAGGAAACGATGAATAGCGCGAAATATTTATATCAATTTTAATTTTTAACATCAATATTAATATAGTTTGTGTATAGACTTGAAGAATAAATATATGTATGAAGAAGTACCATGATTATTATTGAAGTCTAAGGAGGTAAAGCCATGATTAACACTGTACTTAAATAGCAGGCGAAAGTGTGATTGCTTTAGAAGGTAGAAGAAAGCAGAAATAAACTGCTGTAAGTTTGGACATGGCCTTCAGCCTCGTTCGTACAATTGCGGTGTCCGACACAAAGTATTTTGAACTTATGGGCACACGAGGTCGTGTTTTTTTTTGCAGTATTACACCACTAACCACAACTGGTACAATAACTAGGAGACAGGTAAAACCATGTTCGGTACTGAAGAAAATAGGACGAACTGTTTCCGGGATTGACCGGCTTACAAGTTAGAAGGCAACGTGAATTAGTACCCGATTCTTAGAAAAAGAACCAGTGAACTTTATATGAATACATCAGACGTAGAACTTTGTAAATTGTCTCCTAGTGTTTGTTGCCTTGATTTATAAATATATGGTGTGTACGGTAATGAGTTAGTGGGGTGGAAGTCCCCAGAGGGTCGTTCGGAGTCGCTGCTCAGTCGTATTTCCGAAATCCTTGAGACTATTGTTAGTGCTGATATTCCCATTAAAGTGAATTACTCTTTCGCCTTACCGCTTTGCTACCTGAAAGTCATCAATCTCAGAGTTCCATTAAGGAGTTAAAACTGTTGAGTTGCAAGTACTAAGTAATCAAAGTATGCTCGGTTCTTTACAACCAATAGACCGTGTTACTAATAAGATGCAGGTTCTCACAGCGGCGATAACCTTGATGATGAAGGCAGCAAGGACCTCTGAAATTCCTACAAGGCACTATATGCCAGAAGACAAGCCAGCTTAATAAAAGTTTTGTTTTTTTGGGTCGTTATATTGTTTTGAGCGGGGTATATGTCACCAGGTTGTCTCCCCCTTGCAGTTCTTATTTTATTTCTTCAGCTATCCCTGTGACTGGAGTTACGGGAGCGCAGTGCTGGTTGCTTGATTTCACGAGATCAGGGGTCTAAATACCATCGATGTACTTTGCTGACCACTGATATCTGATTGCTATAGGGACGGTGACACATAAGCAATTTAATGTTATTGCAGTGAATTTGAAACACTACAGAAGGTATCTGATGAAATTTGAGGTTGAAAACCGTTTATTTTTTTTATTAATCTGTTACAGTTTTAAACTAGAGTCGGGATACATCTGGAAAATATAAATGCTTATAAAAAGAGATAATATGTTTTGGTATAATTTTACATGCTATTTTGTGTGGATATAAAACTCGTTCTCTTACCCTGAGAGAAGAACACGAATGGAGGGAGTTTGGGGACAGGATGCTGAGAGAATATTTAGAAATGAATTAACGGGAGCTGGGTAATTTTTCGCATAATGAGGAACTTCATAATTTGCACTCTTCACTAAATATTACCTTCATGAAATCAAAGAGAATGTTAAGGAAAGAACGTGTAGCTCAAGTGCGGGACGAACGAATTTGCATCGAGAGTCGTAAAACGTGAAGGGAAGAGGCCACTTCATTATTTATAATGCTATATTATTGATCGTAAATAAGTGTGGTTTGACCATGTTGACTAGATATATCTGTCTTAGAAGGGGGTATAGTGAATACGGTACCGAACCTTTGGGTTCCATAGTAGGTGGCGAATTTCTTTACCTGATGGCGGACTTTCAGATTCTCAAGACATTTTCCTATGTGGAGTCTGAGTACTTTTGTGGTTATTGTTGTTTTTATCACCTCTGTTTCACTGGCTTCATAGAAATACAGAATCTGGCAGTATAAAAGTCTAAAAGCAGTCTTCCTGTTGGTAGGATCATTATTGTACGGAACCATTTTGATCTCTGGCGCATAGCTAATGTAATGTTCAGATTAAATTTCCCTCTTATTGTTTTTACTGTGCCAAGGAGAAACAGCAAAGTGTGTGATAACAGCACTTACTGGTGCACAAAAATTGAGTACCGTATCTCGTCATTTCGCGAGAATGACAACGAGACATAATAAAAGCAATGCATGTACTTTGTCAGAATAAAAGCGAAGTGTTACAACCGCTCCTGACGGATTAAGTACAGTTAAATGTTATTTTTGTGACATGTCACAGCGAGAGTCTCCTTGAATGTAAATCTGTTCTACTGCTTCTGAAGGTTCAAGTGAACATTCAGCATTGAAGTGATATCAGCAGCAGCTGAGTACACGCAACTGTAGCGAAAGGGAAATGACTTAAGCGCTCATTTATGTCACTTAAGAGGTCAGACTGAGAAGATGATCATGAAACATAATTTGTTTACATGATCATTGTAAAACCTGATTGTCTCCGCATGGGTCGCCTGTCTGAATAGGTAACTTATGGAATAGACATCGTTCAGTCAGTCAAGAAATTAGCTGTTTTTGTGGAACCATAAAGTTCATAACAGTGTTCGCAAGAGCCTACCGCTGGACTCTGTCCTCAGCAAAATAAATCCGGTTTAAACTCAAACCATGATTCTTTAAGATATTTCTACCGTTTATCTGTTATTCCTTTATACCCATTATTTTCATTCTTCGTTCGTCTTTTATTACTACATTCCATTGAATCCGTTTTCTCAACTTCTACTAAACGTCTTAATTTCTCAGTATTGTCACACCCAACTGGATCACATGATCGATACTAAAACACAGATACGGAGGAACAGATCATTTTGAACACACATAAAAGGCGTCTTTATTATTTCTTCTTCCTTGTCATTGAATCGCTGATTTCAACACCGATAATTGCGAAGCCGTGTCTGCTCTTTAAAACTGACTTGGTAATCTAAATTCGATAAATAAGAACAGCAGAAGAGACAGCTGTGTGGAGATGGAACGGTGGATTCATAACAGCAAAATGGGTTGTTATTTTCAAGGGGCTTCGTGATTGTTTACCTCTTAATTGCGTCTAACAACAGTGTTATATTACTAATTATTTTGAACGTTATCCACTGTTAGGTGATTATAAAAAATTAGATTACAAAGTTTCGAAGGGAGGATCTTGGCGTCTTAGTTATCAGGGTAGCACCTGTTTGTTGGATCTGATAGGCCAAATTACTCTAGATCTTTGATCCACCGGTCTTTATCGAAATTCGTTTACGACATGAAACATGCCGACTCATTTTATAACGGTTCATCTTATAGACTTCATAAAAAAACTCGTGAACTATCAAAAATGTATTTGTCATTTACTGCGCCACGGTGGTCTAGCGGTTAGAACGCTGGCCTTGTAATCCTGGGGTCTCGGGTTCGATTCCCGGCGGTGCCCAAATTTATAACTTGTGTTGGGCAAGGCCGTGGTCTAGGCAACACGGAGTTTTCCTCCGTGGCATCCCAACAATTACTCCATTCACACACAGAAGAAGGCAATGGCAAACCACTTCTGAATCATCTGCCAGGAACGTATATGAACAGGTCCCAGTCCGAGAAAAGGATGGAAGGATCCTGTTCATATGGACCTGGACCTGTCGTCAGACAGAACACTAAATAAATAAATAATCACATTACTGTTTTTTAGTACTACTCTCCTGATTTTCCTTAGCTGACCTCCGTTTTGCTATTGTAATTGCTCGGGAAGGTTTTGTGGCGTGGGCAGCACATGCTGTTTCAGATAACGTGACCACTGCACCCTGGCGCAAGTAGCTGCTAAATATAGCCGTTTCACAATCATTTCGAGATTCACGACTAACTATAAGTTTACGTTTCCTAGAAGACTTTATGTAACAAATTCCTTCTAGCGTAGTCGTTCTTGAAAAGGTAATAGACCATCAGGTGGTTAGAAATTTCGCTTCTTTTATGGAACCCGAAGGTTTCAAAGGCACGCCACTGAATACTGTCCCTAATATAATAACTCTACAGGTACATTTTATTTTGCTCTTATTTCTTTATTCATTTGATAACCGTAATTTTGCCCAGTGTTTCGGTTGAGCGCTCCGTATTTGTAGTAATGGATCGATTATCGACCATGCGACCATTTCGGTGGTTGTGGCAAATGTTTACCTGCGTTTCCTCAGTTCATTCGTGAAAATTCTGGGACATTGTCTTAAAATAGGCCACGGCCCTTTTCGTTTCACATGATTTAGATTTTGTTTCCACAAACCACGCACTTTAAATCGTCTTAAAAAAATGAATTTATTCGAAGGGAAACTTTGTTCGGTAACGTCAGAATCGACTTACACTGTGCCCACACCATATTACTCATGTAATCATGGTACATATGGTTACCAGTGTGCTTTAGAGCAGTGGTATTCAACCTTTTTTGTTCGCGTACCCCCAGATATAATTTCTCTTCAACTTTGTACCTCCAAAGTTGTTGGTGTATAATTCAAGTTATACATAGTATATAATCTACATCTAAAATAAATTAAATAAATTACATTACTGATTATTCAATGTTTATCATAAAATAATGGGTTTTTTTAAATTCCACGTACCCCCTAAGATGTCTTCGCGTACCCCCGGGGGTACGCGTATCCCAGGTTGAATACCACTGCTTTAGAGGATCAAAATTTTAAAGTGGTTGCATTTATCTAGAGTTACTAAGAAAAGTGACGCGGCTCATTTAGGATATTCTGTCTTTGGTCGTGATTCGAACGCCTTATTTCTAGTATGCAAGGCACTTGCTTTTCGTTGTTAACCTGTTCGTATGCAGACTATCAGTTTTCACACATGATACGAGGAAATGCGCGAATGCTGTCGTGGAGTGTTCAAACCAAAACATGGGTAATTCAGTCAGTGTATGAGTGGAATTGCGTTCGCGTGTTAAGTGAGCATGAGATAGTAGATGTCGAGTTTTATTGTTATGTACAGCATCATTGTTAACTCTGGCGCTCTCATGTTTGCTTTCTCTCTCTCTAAAAAAAAAAGAGGTTTTCGTTGTTCACTTGTTTCATAGTGTCACGTGCCGACCAGCAATGCCTCACTCGTTCGTTTGTTGAAAGAACTGCCAGCTGTCATAAAAATATTTGATGTTACAAGCGTTGCTCCTCCCAAACGCCAGAAACAGTTTCCAGGACATCATAGGTGTACAGTTGAGGCAAAGGTATTAATATCTATGTCCAAAAGAGCGTTCGTCGTTTGAGAGTGAGGCTTCTTGTACGTTTTTGAGCGTCCGCTAAATTTTTATTTAAAATTTATAGTGTTATATTATAAAAACAAAAAGTATTTTTTTGGTTTTTGTCGACTTGTCTTTGACAAAGAATGAAATTGTCTAACGTAAACCTACTCTCAGATGAGGTGTAGTTTACCCCTTGAGGGTTCATGTACACCGATCAGTGCTCAGAGGTATCATACTGAGAGTTTAAATTAGTTGGCGATAAGAAAGTCTTAGAATATTTTTAGTAAGTACTAGTATTTACTTGAATTCAAGGACGTCTTTTCAGAAGTTTAGTTGTGATTGAAACATAAATCGTAAAATTTTCACATTAATTTTCACAGCAGGAAGACAGTTTAAATGTATTCGAGATGATGGCAATGAGAATAAATGTTTGGAACTAAGACAAAAAAAATCATAATCAGGAGCTTATTAACTGCCAGGCCTTGAGTTCCTGGCTCGCCTAGGGGAATTTAATTTTTACTAACTGAACAGGTAACAATAGGCTTGGTATTTATATTAAGGGACTTTATTCCTTTGTTCCTAATGTAAATAAAATAAGAGTTAGCGTGTTGACAGTATAATTAGAGCAATCAATTTAATCGGGATGCGTCACTCATACATCGTACTTTGTTTATAAATACTGTTTTTCTTTTGTTTTGGACTTAATTTTAGCAGTCAGTCGCATAAAACCTTGACTGTGGCATTTATAAATAAATAAACTAATTATTCGCGGCCCTTTAGACATGAAAACAATCAGCACGTATGATAAATACAGACAAAGAAAATTATTCACATACATAAGATATGTTCTGGTGTTATGTAAACATCAAGGAAACGAAGTTCGTTAATGTAATGTGAATAAACCTATTGTGAATGTCTGTTTTTCACTTTGTAAATTGAACTAGCTCCTGGCGAGCCACGAACTCGAAATTCGTCTGCCATGCCAGGAATTTCAGCATTTATAATCTACAGGATTAAAACTTATGATAATTTGTGTAAATGTCGACTTGAGTCATCCTGTGTCGCAACAGTTTATTACGGCATATTTTATGTTTCTCCTTGTACGTTCATTTTATCCGAGATCTCACTTTAAACTTGAAAGAAGCGAGTTTAACCTTACAGGTCAACGAAGAATGGTTTTGTGTGGATGCGTCGTATTTCTTTAGTAGCTCAGAAAGAGACTGAGGAAACGAAGAAAGAGTTGTTGGGGGGGGGGGGGGAGGAAGTTGGATGGTAAAGGAGAAGTTGATGTTGATTTCTTAAAGAGATAATTCTTTCTTTACTGATAACAACGAATATATAAATAGACATAATTTTCAAGCAGTGACGAAGGAAAGAAAGTTCTTTATATTCTAATGTCTTAGAAAGCTTCCTTTTCTGAGAGAACATAAACACCAGTTCTTTGAGGATTTTGTTGCATTGAAATTTTACTTTGTTAGTTCATGGCACGAGGAATTAAAAATAAACGTATTTTAGGTGATACTGATCTCTTCAGCAGAAGACACTACATATGGTAATAATAGACCCTGTACTGCTTAATTTTTATCAACGCACTGAATAATTCTTAATGCCACAGAATTCAGAAGTGTTTTAAATACCAGATTAATAATTTTACGCACATGATTCCATGTGACATTGATCGCTCTATGCATTCCTTGCATTGTGTTGTAGCTAGGAACTGTCGTGGTCGAGATGGCAGGAAACTGGGATGAAATTTATGGTTTCATATTACAAAATATTCATTTCTAAACATTTCTGTAAAGTATGAGCCTCCTTGGGACTAAGACAAACTGAAACGGCCCTATACAAAGCCGAGGGGCTGGAACTGATGGCATCCTATCACCTGCCCCCTTGCTCTCTCTAGCCTCTCGTATGGTCATGTAGCTGTATTCCCAAGTGGAATACTCCCTCTTCAGAGCGCTCCTGCATTGTTACCAGCTCACACAGAGTTAGTTTCTCCTCTTCAGCCAAAATATGTTTTTTTCAGTAGAACTGATATACCATTCTGTTTTGCTCTCTATAACACAAATGTTTGCCTGAAAACGTTAAATTCAGTTTTATAGTCTCCTTGAATAATACAGCATATCTGCATTGCATGTCACCTGATCATGATAGAAAACGCGTTTTAATCTTTAAAACCGATGCTCGTCTAAATAATGCTTTTAGAATTCAATCCCTACCGCAAAGATAACACAAGCAATTGCATTACAAAATTCAGTTGTTTAATGCTGTTTAAGGAAATAGCCACTGTTTACATTTAGAATGATACGAAATTCACGCAAAGAATTCAGTTACTGATTGTTAAATGTAGCAGGCCATATATAGGATTTAAAAGGTTAATTTGGACCCATAATCCTACTGCTCATAATTTGTTAATATATTTAAATTTAAGAAAATCTTTGCAGTCGTCGAACAAATTATACTTACCAACATCTACGTACTTTTTAAAATGAGTCATTTCTGATAAGAAAAGCAACTGTATTTATAGGCGTTGATGGATCTGTACAGAGATGGAGGAATAAGAGGATTTTATGCAATTTTTAGGGTATTTTACATTTCAATACTCTTATATGTTTGATAAGGTCTTATTTATGGACACTTAATGAAAAGTGGTTGTCATATATAGGATCTAATGGTTTTAATATTTAAACGGATCTGGTTGAATACGTGCCATGTGAACTGCAGATGGCTGTCTTCCTGGTTGTGGTGATGACTCGTCGCCCTGATGATGAAGGTAGTAGGGACCTCTAAAACGTAGTTAAACTTCTACTTGATTACACAGAGCAACAACGCTGAAGACAGCCGCATTCAGACTCACCGCCGTGAAAACCTCAAATCTTACTTATGAATTGTTGTCATCTCACTCAGGGCAAGGTTAGCCAATAATCTCACTGACTGAGAAGAACTCTGCTTCATAGAATTAGGTTTTTCTTTCATCTTTCAGATAGCAGGTTTTCTGGAAAGTTCCATTCATATATTGATCAGACTCCTTGGAAAAGGAGAGCGGGCTGTCACAGGTACATACCCATGTCTTGAGCGGTGTTTGAACCCGCAAACTCAGTGTTTGGTTCAAGACCACACTACGTTTGAATTTTCACGTACGTTCTTATAATGTTCTGACCTGTTGCTTTCGGAAACGTATGTGTAAGCTTACAGTACTTCCTGATTCACATGCTAATTCGAGTTTCTTACGGCTGTGGTAACATTTGTGGTTTAGGTTTTGACACCCGGTAGTCTTGTGGTTGATTAACAGTTTCAGAGGAACGCGTCGCTTCCATATTCAGGTTTTACAGCAACCGAAAATATGTTCTTGTTATGATGGGTAAAAAATACCTGTAAATGCCTGCAAATTGGTTTTATATTTACAGTAGACTGTTATTACGTGTACACAGTGGTTACTGAGCTTTGAACGAAATGAGATTGTGCATTGTATAGGTCTACTTGTGCTAACATTGTAGCAATATGTAATTGCTTTTGCATGTGGGATGAATGACTGATATTCAAACAACTAGAAAGCCTTATTGCAAAGCTGCAAACAAGCGTGTAGCACATGTCTAGGTAGTAATACGCTTCATCACTTTGTGATCGACTATGTGTGGCCAATTTTAATCACTAATGGATGACTGATCTGTCAGTGACGTGTAACATCTCTTGATACAAGTTTGAAGAACTGAAGTGAATTAAATTGCGACAGAAATACGTAGCCACTTTTATGAAGTTTGATATTTGCTTTCTGGCTTCATCATCATCATCAGAGTCAGACAGTAAGCACTTCTGAAACGTCGGTAAACTTCGGCCACAATACATCACAAAAAACGCAGATGACAACCATCATCTTTATGGGAAAGATAGTTTATCCAGTAAGTTGCAAACTATTTCTGTGTTCAGCCGTGCGCAATTCGTACTTCTTTCGATCCGGTTGTGTCTAGGGTGAGTGGATCACAGGAACAAGCAATCGGGAAAGGCGTGTTTTTTTTCAATTAAACAAGCGTTATCACCTCGTTTGCTATGCCAAAACACTAAAGGTTAGGACACACAAAGCAATAAATTGTTGTCTTGTATGGTTGTTAAAAATGGTCTCTTTCCTTGAAGGTGAAACGTAGATTACAAGTGTTTGAAATCTAGGTGGTCAGGAAGACATTTGGGCCTAGGAGGGAAGAAATAATTGGGGAATTCAGAATATTTCATAACCAGGAACTTCGTGAATTGTACAGGTCACCTAGCATAGTGAGGATAGTGTCGCACGAATTGCGGTGGCAAAGGTGCACACAAAGTTTTGGTAGGGAATTTTTCTGGAAAACGACCACTGGGCAGACCAAGAAGGAAAAGGAACGATAATATCAAGATGGATCTTAGGGAGGAGGGCTTTGAGGATACTAAATGGATGGAGTTGGCACAGGATCGAGTCCTGTGGCAGGCTTTCGTGTTGTCGGTGTTGGACCTGCAGGTTCTGCTACCGGGGAGTTAGTGCCCTGCGTTAGTAGAATTATGGGTAAACACGGAACTAGTCCAGGGTACATGGGACAGACTTCAGCTATGTGACAGGACATGGAAAAACGTCACGCTGACGGGAAATAGGGTGGTCCGTGCAACATATAAATGTGTCATGATTTGTTTAGCTTTTCACAAAACATGATCAAATCTGTAAGAAATACTTTATTTTGACAAAATGTTTCATATATGAACGTGATATATTTTTCAGTTTAAACTATAAACCTGTAAATGTTAGACAAGTTTTATCAAGAAGTGTTAGGTAAACAGAACGTGCACAGTAAACTGACATTATTTTCATGTCACGTTATTTTTTAGTGGTATGGCATTCGAAGTATGTTGAAATACGTGTTTTGGCTGGTTTCTGCCTTTAAGTTGTCAACTGCCTTAGATTTTATTTTCGTTATTGATGGTTAATTTTCTTATTTAAATCGTACTTTATTAACCACCAACATTGACAATATAAACAGACATGAAACTCGTTCAAATTCCGTGTACATAACTTTCCGAAAGCGTTCCATACTATTTTGTATATATCATTAACAGTGGTGTTCACTTACTGCAGATACAAATCTATCGTGAGAGATTCTAACCCTCTGCTTTAGAGGTAATAAAACACAGATATGAGACTGCACAGTCTGACAATATATCTTTTACTTTGATAAATGTACACCGTATCGAAAAATATTTCAAGTGAAAGTTATAGATCCCTCCAGTGACTATTTTTTAGGTTACGTGACACATTCTCGTAGCACAAGCAATTTTTGAGAGAATTGATAACGCTGTATTTAAGCCCTATTACAAACTCCACAAGACAGCCGTGGTATGAGTCCGTTCGTAGGACTGCGACTACGTGGGCCAACGTAGCAGCTAGCTTTGTCTCCACAACGTCGTTGGAACAATTCAGTTGCACAAATGTCAAAATTCCTTTGTTTAGTAGAACCGTAGTCTGATTGAATTGACCCAGAACGCGTTTCCTTTGTATTTCATGTCATCGTTCATCAACCGCTTAATTAACTGACTTAACTCGATGGAGTACAGTCGTTCTTCAGAAGCAGATTGAGTCTTAGTTATTAAAGAAATATCTGCGAAGATTCATTAGCCTGTTCACAAGAGCATACAACCGGTTCTTATTCTGAGCCAAATTAATCCATCTACACCTTGAACCCTTTGTCTTCAAAATCCTTTTAAATATTGTCCTCTTCTCTGCGCCTTGGCCTCAAAGTAATTTCTTCCCTTCAGATTCTCTGACCACAATTTTGTATTTTCTCACCAAATTTCATTCGCGTTACATGTCCCACATGCCTTCTCTTATATTTGATATTTAATAGTGAAACAAATTATGAACAACTTCCATATCTATAACTGAGAGGATTTCGACTTTAGATTTTGGCTTTTAACTGGAATTTATTTAGGAATATGAGACAGATGCTTGTTCAATTTTTGCTATAACAGTACAAAATTCCAAACAGAACACTAAAAAGAAGTAGGCCCAGTTAAATTTTCTTTCTTAATCTTAAATAATACTGAAATAGGGTGCTCCATACGACCCGTGTGACGAAAAGCACAGGAGAGAAATTGTTTCTCTCTGGGTGTAGGAAACCAGGCGTGTCTCCTGTAATTGATCATTTGTTCCTAAAAATAATGTGGTTTCACATCATTATCATCGCTTGTAAAATATCTATGGCGATCCTAATGACAGCAACATTGGAGTCATTGACGGGCTTTCAAGTGATAAAAAATGTTACCTGAATCGGTGCTGAACAATACGTGTATATCACAGTGAGTGCTGAACGAGATTCTGGTATCATACTGCGATACAAAAGGTTTAATTCTACGGTAATTGGGGCTCCTTCTGAATGAGCTTAATAGGACAGAGTAACAAGGGGAGAATTAATTAAAGTTAAATAAAGATGAAATATGGACCAAGGAGAAAATTTATTCTACAAATTGAACAGAACCGAATAGGAGAAGCACACTACCTGAGGCTTCTTTGTCTCGGCACGTTTCTCAATACAATAGGAGTTTTGTCAGTTGGAAATCCTTGCTATTTTTCCCTACAAAATTTGTTGTCGTAAGTCTACTTCCCAAACCTTTTGACAGATATTTGGGAAGTCTATACTGCAGTGTAATCTGCTTTCCAACCCGCCGTATGTCACGGTTACAGTACTGTGAGATTTTATATGATGATTGCGGCAGTAAGATCCATGAGAAGTCGCAGCATCCCAGAAGACAGCCATCTTCATATTCACAGCCGTGAGAACCTGAAATTTCAACTGAGTGTTTACGACCTTGGGCCTTTTGAGCAATGGAATTTCAGGTTCCCAATCCCACACGAGGAACGAGTTATTTATCCCGTTTCTGCGTGTTATTTGCCTGCGTAGGTAGAGGTGTTTGTTATGTACCTATCTCCCACTGAAGGAATCTTCGAAAATGTCAAGAATATTAATATTATCAGAATTAATTATTAATTGGAACATAGTAAGGACTTTGTGAATCCACACACACACATACACACACATATTATCTAAGCGTTAAGGGAAAATTTTGCCAAAGACAATGGATCACCTCATGGCTTGCCCCATCTTAGATTCATGAGGGTTTTATAAATTAACATAAGCACTGTACTGACCACTTCTAGGCTCTTGGCTTTTATCACTGAAAGAACGAACCCACTCGTTAGATACACGATCAAAAATAAATATGGTTTTATGATGAAGTGAAATATCTGACAGCTCGTAACGAAATCGAACTCTTCAGTTCGGTAATTGTACTGTTTGAATTTTCGCAGCTTCGATGTTGTCAAATTTGAACACAAATCAGATTTTGCCAGTTCATATCAGCAGTGACTCGTGACGCAAGCTTGATCAGTATGTATTCATCCATTTCGACATTGTTTGCTACACGCGCATACGGAAAGCCCAGAGGAGAGGCTTTTCCGTTACTGTGTAACAAACAGGCACTCAGTACAAATAGGGTAAAATGATCATGAGCAAACATACTGGATGCTGGGGATAAAACGCCACTACCGTTCGATCTGTGATACAAACGTGAACGCACCGGCATAATGCTGCCTGTTGATTTTCTTGAGGCTGTTTGAGCAGAATGCCGCTGGAGAATGTTGGGATCATTGCAGGGACCGGTAGCGGTCTCTTGTGGGTTCCACAGAACGCGTTCAATTTGTTGACTAGCTAAGCGACTATCAGCTAAAGCGGTGGCGACGTGAATTTGTAAAGGGCGTGAAATTCCCTATGTATTCTCTTTTATATTCTAATAAATATGGCTTTTATTTCGTCAATTTATGATGTTTACTTTAGATAATATTAAAGTTTTCCGTAGAGCGTGCACAAAAGTTTAAAAACCTGAAAAAACTCCGTAGGGCTGCTACCACTTTGCCATTTAAATCCCCGTCATTTAAAGGTTAACCATGTGAGCGACTGTCAGTGTCTCACGATGAAGTTACAAGTTTAAAAAGTCCTGCAGTTTTATCTTTTGAGACTTTCACTTCAGAAGCACAAAAGTAGTCGCCACGATTGTATATATTTCTTGTTTCTGCTTGTCTTACTTATGAGAATATTTGGTCAGATAGTTTTTTGTTTCTTAATTTGGATTTCATTTCCGTTTGCTTGTTACTGGAAGATTTGTCACCCCTTTTGTCTCACAAAGTTGTCGCCACTGTTCCAGACTTTATCGGAGCTCCAGCTTCAGGCAAAGACAAAGGTCTGAATTGTTAATTAAAAATTAATTACCATTTACACATTACGAAGTGATTGGCTATAATTACCAAGTTACCAGTATGCAACAGAATATTGTAATTGATGCAAGATAAGCAGTTTAAGAACTACTTAAGTTATGGTCTGATAACTTCAGGTTGCGTTCCGTTGATGGGTCATTGCACGTCACTGGAAATTAGGAAACACGATTTCACATCGCTTTAGTAGCTATGGCATGTAGTCCTGCTATTCGATTGATACATTAGTGGTAACTCGGTTCACTGGTAACGAAGAACAGCTCAGCTGCTTTATGAGGGACATTTCATTCAGCGCGCTTAAAATTAAAATTGTAATCTCTGTCTAATACTGAATTCAAGGATCCGTGGAGTTTTACCTCCACAGTCCAATACTTCCTTATGATATGACATTTTTATTTCAGAGACAGTTTTGTTCTTTTCTGTTGGTTCGTTTACTGACACGCTTAGTGAAGTTACGCGGGTTAACATCTGAATCTTTATATACCAGAGGGAAATGAAAATGTGAAAACTTGAATTTGACTTCAGGAAGTTCGTACGTATTCATTACTTGAGTAGTTTAGATGATTCACTTAGTTTCGTTTGCAAGTGAGAAACTTACACAGCATATGAACTACGCTGATGTTCTTTCTGTATAGAAGTGTAAATAAAGTTCCAATATACTATTTAACATCTTCTTACTATACAACTCTCATTTTCTATTTGTATTTATTAACTCAGCACTTCATGTAATAAACCATTAAAGAAAATTAATGGTGCAAAATATATTGCACACACTTTTTTTATAAACTATCCGCTTTAGGTTCTAAGTAATCGATAAAATGTCTGGATTTTGTACATTCAAATTTTGGAATTTTACATAGGAGATTAATGTATTTGGTAAAAAAGAAAATTAACTATTTGAAAACCTAGTGTCCCACTCGTTTCGACAGTCATCAAGTCTGAATTTTTTATTTATGATTTTCATGTGTTTTCAATGTAAAAAGCGATTATTTCCTCAAACAGCTTTAACTATTCGATCTTCATAATGGCGTAATGTTGTGTTTTCTTTGCGGTAGGGACTAAATTATTAAATACTGTTTACGTAAGCTTCGGTTTTAAAGGTTAAGTACAATATTTGAATATTTTCAAATATGGTGCCTGGTCATGGTGTAGGTCAGTGTCAGACGACGTGCTGCTTGTGTGGTTCAGCTGTAGTCTTCTTCCAAGTAAACATGGCGTAAAGGTGATGGTTCCACTTGTACTCGACGGTCAACAAAAGTTGGCTCACTTTATCAGTTAGATTTTTCCTTCACAAGAGAAACCGGTGTGAACAAATGTTGTTAGCAAACATCTGAATGCTGGTCTATACAGTGAAGGGGAAAATTATTACTGTCGGCAGTTCCTAGCATCCTGAATTGTCAAAACAAAGCGACGTAAAATCGTTACTTTAACCCAATTACGTTTCCTGCGTCTTAGTACGTTACTGCATTCGAATGGACTTGCATATCATACATTGTAAAGTTTCGTATAACTAATGTAAGAGGTATTGGTTAATTTATCGTAAAACTTTGTTGAAACAGGTGCTTTCGGGATGGGGCGCATGCATCCAGTGTCCACCATTGATTTCATGGGTCCTTGATATAGTGCTCCGTGGAGGTCGTCGCAGATGGTGCCATTCGTCGGGATGTGTTAGCAGTGCCATATGGACCAGAACAGTTAAATTTGTGCTCCACATCACAGTGACACTAACTAAAGCCACCAGTCAGTTCGTTACGTTATAGACACAAATGTATTATAGGTATATAATGTTCAGGGCGACTGAATGAAAGACTTTATGGGGGATGAGCCATGTAAGAATGGAGCTACTATCCAATGCTTCGGAGACTCTGCCTCCATCATCAGGGGTTACACGACTTATCTCCGGATTTAATTTTTGTACAATGAAGTCTTTCAATTTGAAAGTATCATTTCCTCAGCCATCTGTTGGCACTAAAATTGCCGATTGTGATTGTGATAATCAGTGTATTATTGTCTCCATCGTCAGGGGTAAAATTCAGCTCTGTAGAAGACGACACGGCGTCTCAATCTCCAAAAAAACACAATCGAAATTTTCAATCACATGTATCTTATTGCCTGTAGCGATGCGAACAGAGAACGTACTCCATCGGAATATTGCTCATTTACTTTTTTCATGTAATAGCTATTTAAAATTATTGAGCAGCACAAAATTCTGCACGAGGTGCTCAGTATTTTCGAAAAATCATTGGTCGCATATGTTTTTAAACCACGTGAAATGGACTCCACCTCATCCTTGTTACATTTCTAGTCATTTCGCATTTCTGCAATGTCTATGGTGCATACTCGTAAAAGAAGACGAGGTTTGAATATTTCAAAATATTCTTTACGCTCTTTCCTGGCCCATGTAGGGTTCAGACCCTTCCTTACAATTCGAGTCAGTTTACGATTATGGGCGTCCTGTTTCATCCTCATTCGTATCTGGGTAGAGCACCATCCAGCAAAGCAATTTGACTGGAAGGATGTCGTTGTAAGGAACGACTTGAAATTTAATCCTCCAAAGCGGAACTGGGAACAGGCTCGAATAACATGGCTCTATAAGACTTTGCAGATTTGTCGATACCCGTTTTATTATTTTACATGTATATCCAAATTAAATTGGTTTCGGATTGCTCATCTAATTCAGAAAGCCGAATCCTTAAGCTAACAATTGATCAACTTGTGAAGACATTACCTGTCTTTTACAGAATTTGATTTCACAAGAACTCGCCGTTGAATTCTGTTCTGAGCCAGCCGATTCTTCATCCTATTATTTTCTTAGAATCTACCATTTTTCACCCAAGTCTTTCAAGTGCTCTACACTCAGGCATTCGTACTAAAATCTGTTGTGGTATTTCACTCCTCCGAGGCTCCACAGAATATTTCGTTTGATGTTAGGGCTCGTTAGCTCTTAACATGCTGAGGTCAATTTGGAATAGACGTCAAATTGGACTGATGTAAACTAAAGTAAAGTTCTGCAAACAAATTTAAGGTTTCCACAACGGCTTAAACTTATATTGCGGTTTTCTGTGTTTCTGCACCGTATGATTTTCTGATTTTATACCAGAATTTCAATGGAACATTTGCACGGTGCAGGTACCCAGAAGACCACAATATAAATTGGGTCCTACATCCCATAACATTATTTTTTTATCAAAACCTAAGATGAACCATGACACTAAATATTTGTTATAGTAGCCATCATCAATATGCGTGCTTCAAGGTCACAGTAAAATTGTACAACGTTTCAGCACGAACAGTGTTGCCCAGGGAAGTTACAACAGCTCAGAACTCTCAGCGTAGCAAAGCTAGCAGCTCTGTATTGTTTACTAAGAGCCTAAGGGCAAAGAAGGGGGATGTTTGAATGTCTGCCGTGCCCTGAAGCATTCACCAGGGCGATGAGGATGATGGGTACTGCAAGTACATCTGGATCGTTCGTAAACGAATTAGGAGACAGTCACTTTCATGTTCGGCGCCGTGAGTACCTAAAATCTCAACGTTCATAATTTTTCACACATGAATACCGACTCTACGTAAGGCATGTGGTTGATAAGGCACCGTTGAGTAGGCGAGTTACATCCCCAACTGTAACTGAGCACGTTTTGGAAAACTGGAAGGAGGGCAATTTTTTTCTATCTCTGCAGTGGCGCTCTTGTCTTGTTGAACATTGCTTCTGGAGGACATCAATTCACTCCTTGAACAGTGTAGGATTAACGTTTTTGTATTCCTTTCTCGCCAACTCTAGACATATCTAAGGAGACGTCAGAACGTCTTAAGGCTCTTCAGTCGATGATTGATAAACGAAAGGATGTTGATGATAATGATGGTGCTAATGATGATAAAGGTTTGTTATTATTGGTCTCTGAGCAATTTACTACTTCTTGTCACTAATGATATAACGAGACCGAAGAATCTAAATAAACTGTTATTAATAGCTTAATTATAATTACAGTAACCAGCTGTCTGTTGTAGCCTGAAAGACCAAGGCCTTGTGGGAAATCTGAGGTTAGGAGACTTATCGTCGCTGTTAACATGAGTCAAAGCTCAAGTTATCTGTCCTTTCAATGAGTATAATAGTACAACATTAGATCTGCAGGTGAAATGTAAAAGTGTCACAATGATTATCTGGATAGTTGAGAACTGGTTTCAGGCGCCATTACACCCCTCCCGCCAGCAGATGTTGATAAGACTATTAATTACTTTATATATGAATGAAAAAGTCATGTCTGCTTATACAAATTTTTCACAGTGACATATTTGTGGTATTTCGATGTAGAGACTTGCACAAAATCTGTTATTAGACTGATATTCCGGGACAAGGATCTAAGTTACTATAAAAGATAAAATATATTGTATTAAATTGAAGGTAATTATATACCTACACATGTCGGTACTGGATGGAGTTGAGTGAATACTTTTTCTGTCCGCTAGCTTCAACCCACGCGACCCAGATTCAATGTGATTGCTCAGAGCAAATTCGCTGCTCACGCTAGGAATCGAACACAGGTCCCACAAGTTTACTTTGTATCAGTCGAACTAAAGCATTCCCGTAAACCATCCACTGAGAAATGGAGCCTCAGAGAATTTGCAATATCGGAAGTAACTGATGGTTACTGAACTGTTACAGAGACCTGAAATTATCACGGAAGTTGGCGGCGTATGTCATGTAGTATGAAATAAAAATAATTTGGTTTATAGAGATTCTATTGCTGTTAGCTTGTAGTGGATCTGCTGATTGGTAAAATGTTCTGTTTGTAACTGAACTACAGGAACTGTGTCGGTTGTTACATTTATTTGGTTTGTGTAATTGCTTGCTATATTAAATGAATGGATGACTGCTGTTCGTGGCTTGGATAGAGAAGGGAAAATTAGAATGTTACTCGAAACGAGGCATATCATATTATTGCTTTAATTGTGAAAGTGACGTGCTCTTCAACGGTAGCAACATAATCGTTAAACGAAAATTCGCTAAATAAAGACTAATTTTCCTATTAATTTCAAGGCAATGATATCAAATGACTGCTGTGATTTGGGTTGGGTTATGCAGATAGTTATATACATACATACGAAAATTAAGTTTTTCAGAAAGCTAAGGTTCACCAAAGTCCACACAACAGGTCAGACAAATTTCGGATTAAGTGCCGTAAATTAAACCACATCTTCCTCTTTCCAAATCTTTTCTAATTCATTATTATTGTACTTCGGCGCTGTATAATCTGAGGAATTGAATGTATCGTTAAATAAACAAGGAAAATACATTTATAAATAAACAAATAAAATAATTTGCCCTCCTATCTGTTTCTTGGTTTTCCAAGTAAACGATTCGCATCAGAACTTTGTATTTACATTCTTCTTATCTTACCCATCATGTCCACGTGCCTCGCTTATAGTAGCTTCCTGGATATAGCTTTTGTGACGGGCTTACGTATGTAAATAACAAAGTTCCTTGTTGTATGTTGTCAAAACTGCTCAGTTACATAATATTTAACGTTTTCTTCCAAGAATGATAATCTATTTGTTGCGAATCTTCGCACATCATAGAACAAGGCTTCAGCAATGACAGTGTTAAGAGATTTCGAAAAGTGCTTCTTGTTTGTTTGTACAATGGAAATTGCTTGTGTCCGTACATGTATGTTTAAGCTGGTAACTTGTGTGTTAATATTATCCTTATTTTATGGAAGGGAGTGTTCCATTGACAAGTACAGTCACTGTCAAACCAAGAAAACAATCAAATATATATATGTATAAAGCATTTCCTTTTTTAAGTAGTGATGACGGAATTATTAAAAATGAAGTAACCTTTACCCTCCACATGGTGATGCATAACTGATGTATGTAAAATTCTGACAGTAATTACATGGATTGTTCGCATTGTTTGGTAGAATATTTCTCTCTCACGTCAAACTGTGTCTGTGTGTTTCCATTGCTGTAAGCAGTTACAGAGTGGAACATTTCCCCCTCCGCGATTAAATATTTGTTTATATGTTTGTGTGCTTAAATTAGCCAGTTATGTGGCAACAAAACGTATATATATGTAGACATACCATGTTAATTTCATGACTTCATCAAAATCAAACGTATGATTTAATTATAGTTATGTGTTGTGTCATGCTGAAACACCTTTGTTCATTTGTGGATATGTGTAGTTCTGTAGAATGGAAGATCTGTCGTGAAGTTTTGTAAAATTAACACGTCGTTATATTTTGTAGTATAATTCTCACATCTTGCATAACTTGGAAAAAAATATTAACACTTTTCTGTAGGCGTGGTGCATTTTCGGTTTCTGAGGTATTAGATGAATGTTCTTAATATCATTTGTGCTGTTCGAATATACGAATATACATTGAGGATTTTTAGAAAAAATTGTACGTAAGGAAGTGAAGTAACAGGAAGATAGAGAAAATTACACAGTGAAGAGCTTAATAAATTGTAAATATCCAAATGGTCTGTTCTTTGGGTGTAGGGTAGGATTGTTGCAGGTCACCGGATATTTAAATTCAGTTTAATCAATAATGTATAGAATGATGAGTAGGCATGATGTGTGGGATATGATTGTGTCTGATGAAATTAACAACGTAACAAAAGGAATATTAATTTTTAATCAGAATTATTGGTACTTTGCCTGTTTTATAGACATTTCTCTTATGATTATGCATGTTCAAAATGTGAACGTTACCTATGTCAGGAACATAAAAGCGAATTCAAATAGAAATTTACACATGGTTGATAGTGATGAAATTATTTCAATTATTAGAATTCATTTGTTTTTGCACAATAGTTGTTTGTATTCCAGGAACGGCGAATGGAATAAAATATGTCAATTTAAAATTACCAATGTTTTGAACTCATTTGTTTACATCCGTTAGAATCCTTATTTTATTACTCTTTTGGAATTGTCATGTAGCCTTAAATTCATTGTGACTGGTAGCTGGAAGGGATCCAGTTATATAAAGCTGCGGCTTCCAGATCTTCTCACCTCAACACCCTTCCGGGTGCAGAGATAAAATAACTCATCCATGAGCTGTTGTCCGTGGCTTTTGCACGGACGCGGTTTTATGACTGGATGATGAAGTCTCTCTGCACGTTCTTTACACAAAACGAACTCATGCAGAGGAGGACATGTTATTCAGTATCCGGACACTATGAACGGAATTTGATTAAATTTGATATTGTAGTATGCAATGCAAATTATCGGAAAGACCTTGCTGAAAATGTACCTAAGAGAAACACGTTGTGATGCAGATTGAATTCAGCTGGCTGAAGTATCGGGTTCTTAACATGGTAACGAGTTCCATTAAAGGACAGAAATTTCTTGACCAGCTGAGCAACAGTCAACTGAACTTCGTTCAATAGATGTGGTTACAGATATAGGCTCACGTTTGTGTTGTAAGGACACATTGACTTGTCATTGTCCGCTGACTGATAGAATGTGATTAAATATTTGCTGACATTATTTATTAGAAAGTGATATAGTCTCTATATATAAATATTATTGAATAAAAATTAATTTATCTGATGACATCGAATCTGACTTCGTATATTTTCTCTCCCTTATAAGTCAGTCGCTTGTCACAGGTTGAAAACCATCATCAATGTTAAACAAGTGCTATAAAAATAACATTGCAATAGGCGATTTTGAATTAGAGATAGTTTATATTTCCTCAAAATGTCAATGCACAGTCAAGGATTCGTACTTACATAAGTAAATTTCCACAGACCAGAACACAGAATTGCTTAATCCTTCAATGCGAGTTCTGTTTTTAGTGGTTAATCACTGTGCCTGTCGCAACACCTAATCTATATTTTGTATGAAAACTTTCATAGGGATACCAGAATCACACAAGTCAATAGAAAAGAAATTTCATTTCCGTATATTACTGTATAAAGTTCTCTGAAATCTCAAAACCCCAAACGTATTATAAAGCTGAATAAACTTTCTCTTTACATTAAAGCATGCTTTTCTATCTCAAGTAGTAAAGTTTAAATTCAGATTTCTTTTTCCGTCTCCGTCTCCGTCGTTCCGTCCGTGTTCTGTAACGTAGCCAGACTGCGTCTGGGCGGCGGGGAACAGAGACAGGGACTGGATGATGTTCATCATCGTGTTCACTTCCCGATTATTTTACTTGCGCAGTCAAGCTCGTAAGTTTCCTCTTCGTTTTATTGCGTATATGCACGGGGTTTTGTAAATTGAGCAGTAAAAATTAAATATCAAGTACATTGGACAGGATGAGCCCTGAAGGGTTGAGGAAGGGCTGCTACCGTAAACAAAAGAATTACTTTGCAGCAACACAAAAAATAAAACGGAGAGGGACTAGTTTACAAAAAGGGGACTGCAGTAGGAGGAATGGACAACGCAGGAGAGTAATGCTCATTATTATTTTAAAAGCAAATCAGAAACGGTTCAGTGTGCATAAGAAGCCACCGGTACAGCGGTGGTCATCACAGAGACCACAAAAGCATCGGAGCGTGTTTAATGAACACAGGAAAATAACAGCAGGAATGAAAGCTGATTACCTCACCACATTGCATTTTGTTTCTATGTTTAACGACACTGTGTCAACATGAGAGTGTTTCTCCTTCTGCCGCACTTCATGTGTCAGACCTGCATTCTATCTAGAAGTTTATCCTACTTTTTCCTATAATCCGATATTTTGTCTATAACTGCAGATATTTCTAATCCATTCCAGATGTGTTCATTTTGGGGCACAGGCTTTATTTATTGTTAGAAATTTAATTTAAGCTGCTTGTGTCCCAGTCGACTTATTTTCTTCGATTTTCATGCTTCACTTATAGTAAATCTTCTAGTTATTAATGAGACACTGAAGAATGTACAAGGGAAAGGATATGATGGGAAGCAGCCGTGGCTTATTTTAAATTCTACCCCGATATTAGTCTCTGGATAAAATAATGATTTGTCGAATAACTGGACTCATGGCCGAGATAAGAAGTGGGCATTTTGTAGTACGAATATGAACAAGAATGACTAAATATACTGCAGAGTTCAAAAACTACGGACGAAAATTGATTATTTAACGACGCTTTATCAGTTACATTAAATTGATGAGATGTGAGAAGAATTATGAATTTTTCGGTAAGAAATGTTTTGTAGGAGAACTTTTTTCTCTATAAAGTATGTTACTGTTTTATTTTACGATTCTACAATGAATCTTAAAATTGCTTAGTATTTACAAGAAAAATCCGTTGAATCTTTCTTCTGCTTTGGAGTCGTTAATTACCAGTGTAAACGAAATTGAACCTGTCTTGTTATCTTAATAAACGAAAAACATCTGTCCCGCTTTACTAATGGTAATTGTGTTATTATTTAAATAAAGAAAATAAAGTTGTGTACAGTTTCCATAAAATGATCAGTATACAAAGAGCGTGTTTGTTTCCTTTTTGGTGGCCATTTTACAATTTTTTTTTAAAAAATATCTGAATTGTGATATTGTAATTATGATATTATTATAATATTACATGATTTTATTATCAGCCATGGGTCTATGGAAAGAACGTCTTCTGTGTAACCGGTTTTAGGATATGCCGTGTTTTCGAGGTACGTGGGCTAAGTACCTCGTAAATCGGGCGCACCTCCGTAATCCACGCTGACATATTTTACAGAAACTCACCCGATGCTGTAGCTTTGGATGCCAATCCATCTTGTTATCGTTTTAAATCCCATACGTAATGAGGATCTTCATAATTTGTGCGTGATGTTGGTAATGAATTAAGAGCAGAAATGGATACAGTAGTTGTTTCAAAACGAATCTGTAGGACTGGCGATGAACATGGATACATGCTTACGAATTCATCCGAATACGAAATGGAAAGAGTCAAAGCCCAGGTAGCGAATGAAACCTTGTATGAAGAACACCCACGTTTCGTGGAACGGGAGAAGGTGTTGCATCTCGTCTCTCTTTTGTCGAGATTGCTCATAGCTATTATTGTTTAAGCCGTACCGTGTATAAATTTAACCAAGAGGATTATATAGACCTGTGTAATACACGCAGAGCTATAAATTTGTAGGCAATCCGGCGCCATACTGGCTAAATGTCCGTTTCTCTTGAAGGCAGACGCGAAGGTTCGTACGATTCCAACACCTTTATTATGCACCTTTTTCGTGTTACATTTCTGCCCGAGTTAACTACATGCGTATGTATGTTTGTCCACCGTAGTTCATTTGGTTTGCTTTTATTTGTAACACACCCCTACTCGCTCAGATACTATATTTCAGCACATAACACTGCATCCGTATATTGTCTTTACATTTTACTAGCTAACTTAACTTCGAAATAATCTGACATTGTTTCCTGCCCTGACTGATTTCAATCCAATCCATACTTACCTACGCCATTTATTCAGAATCCATTTTAATATTAACCTCCAGTCTACACCTAGGTCTTCGAATAATCTCTTCCCTTCACGTTTTTAATAAAAAAACTATTTATTTCTAATTTCTTCCAAGATGGTGTACTGTACCGCCAGATTTAATATAATTTGTGCACTTTCTTCGTTTAATTTACGGGGGCACTGGAAATTGTCCATGCCATTGATTATCCGCCTAGAAACTGACTTTTATCTCAGAAGAATCCCTCGAGTATGAGATTTTTGTTGACGAAGCGATTCTAGGAATAGTTTATCTTTAATCTTTTGATCGTAATTACACAAAGGTTTTGTATTCATCTATAGACAAATTGCAATGACTTTGGACATGATATTCAGCTTCGTGTACCCAGATGCAGCATCCGAATTATGACCGTAAAACTTTTGCAACATCTGCGCACAGAAGGTTGTGTGTTCTTTTCTTGTTACTGAGATACACGTCTGACACCGCCACTTCAGTCCGCAACGAACCAGAATCGTTGGTTGGACTAGGGGCAGAAAAGTTATTTTAACCTAACTTAAGTTTATTAGAATTTTCAGAACAAAAGGAATCCTGCATGTAGCAAACACATGTCTTTTATTCATAAGATTTGTTGACGGAAGCCGAGTTTTCTAAAAGGGGAATTCTATGGTTAAGTTAACTTTTCATAAGCTGAATGCTGATCTTAAAGTAAGCCACTACCTGTCTCCGTCTCTAAAATCTGGGTTACAGAGATGAAGTCAGTGCATAAACGTGTTCCATCTGAATTATTTTCCATTAATTCCTAAATTCAGCAACCGTCAGTTTCAGCGTAGGAATAACTGTGAAGAACGCAAAAAGAATGGAAACTATCGGAATATCTGTTTTTAATTTATAGTTGAAAAGTCTGATGAAAACCTAGTTATTTATTCTTTTGCTTTGTTCGTTAATTATCCTTTGCCTAAGCACTGACGAATTTAATAACAATTAAAAACAAACGGACATTAGAAAACTTTTAATGACGTCCATGCTTTTTTCATTATATGGTTTTATTCACGGTTAAGTCACGAGTACATTTAAAAGTACTACGATACCCTAAAATGTAGAGGGAGAAAAGTCTTATTAGAATCCGCTACTGATTAAATAGGAATGGTGATGGTAAATCATTATCCGCTAGCCTGCCCCTACTCTTGTGTCTACTTAACCACTGTCTGTTTTTCACTACGACTGTTTTTAGGACATAGGTATATGGTCGAAGCTGTGCATAACTTCATCTCTTCAAAACCCCGACTTCCAAACTTACCAGTGTCAAATCCGAGAATGACAAAATACTCTTCAAATGTCATATAAACCAACCGAAAGTTCAAAATATTCACACCCGTGATCATTCTCCGCGCGAATTTATATCTTCACAGCATTACAGGAACAACTGTGAAATGTCATCATTAAAATCTCCAGAATACCATGGAACAGAGTCCTTCTTGAGAAGCTGATAGACATTTAGCTTAATAATAAATCCTCTGTCTTTTATGATGAGCTAAGTTCATTAATGTGTTCAGACTTGCCTGCAATCGGATTTCTGTGCCAGCTGAATCTAGTTCACAAACGTACATCTTATTTGTGATCCAATTGAGTATCGCCCGATCATGGAATCGTATAATTATTTTTCCTGATAGTCTCACTTTACAGATTGACGTGTTTGACAAATCCAGGCGGGATTTCCCAGAACTTCTTAGCATGATATTTTTTACGGTACTTTAAATAGAACTAAGGATGTGATTTGCAGTGATCAAGATTCTTACATTTTACGCATCACGCAAGAGATAAATTGGAACGGAATACAAAATGTGCTACAACATTTCCCCTCCGTAAAAATTACGTCGGTTAGTGTCGAGCAGTTGCCGAATTTTTATCAAAACTGTACTCAATATTATTTAAAATAATTATCATTCGGTTGAACAAGGTAGACTGAACTTCGCAGCCGAACTGACCGACTGGCCGCTCCTACTTAGTATACCGGAGGTCCTGTATTCGAGTATCTGAAGGGATATAGTCTATTCCGAGGCGTTTACTGGTTTTTATTCCCCTGTTCAAGCAGGAGCTGCGATAGTAATTTGCAGTAGGCCACCACCGCTTCCTTTCACATCCGTTGCATTCACTGGCATCCATTGAAGCCATATAATACAGTAATTATGACATCAAGTTTTTGCTAATTTAAATTACGGGAAACATACTTTAATTTTTGTCCGCCAATTTAAATTACGAGTATAACTAGAATTTTGAACGCGCATTTTCCACACAAATTAATGCATTGTCAGATATACGTCCAACCATTAATTTGATATAATTTGAAAACTAATTTAAACACTAAACACTAAATATGGTATGCACTCCACAATGTACTATTGGTAGCTTTATAAAATTTCTGCCATTTTGTAACTTCACTGGCAGATAAAATTTTTGATAGATACAGAGTTTGCTAGGAATTTTATATGCCGTTCCATTAGTTAATGGCTTTAATCTCAAATAAATTGCTGAGAGTATTTTTCAGTTCGTAATCTGTAATTCAAATGACCATTTCTCGCTCTGTGTATGCAAACTATTTTACATTTGTGTAGTTTTGTGTTATGTAGAATTTTTAATATTTCACTGATGAAGCCACATTATCTGAAAATAAAATCCGCAATAAAAATCCTATTAGTATGGTTTTGTGAGTGGACGACATTCTGTGTTTGGTAAATATCTATCTTTTGCTTAGTGAATCGAGTCACTGACAGACGGCTGGATTCTGTCGAATAGCTTTCAAGAATTCCAAATATTTTAATTAAAGTTTAGGTTGTTGATTGATCAGTGTCCAAAGAGGACGAAACGTTTTAAATTAAATGTCTTGGTTAATTGCTTAGTTAAAGTTATATTACACTATTTATTAATTCAAAAGCCCAAATTCTTTGCAATTAATGGTAAATAAGGGATATAAATCAAATTTGAATGCCATTGGCTGAAAATTAAACTGATCGCTATGCCTCGATGATAGGTCTGTGTGTCTTGTTCGCTTCTGGGCAAATGATACCTGACTACAACTATTAATTGTAACTATATATGAGACCTACTTACACCGACAAGATTATTTACTTCATTTCCCGAATGTGTTTTGTTCGTAAGGACCAGGTACATTGATCGACTCCCGTGAACGACTTACTCACTCTATTTTTTAATAATTAATACGTTTGTATCAAATTCATTGCGCTTTCTAATAAGTAAATGTTTATTCAGTGTTAAGATCGTTTAAATTCAGTTAGTGTTTATAGTGATGCTGTTTTACTTTACACTTGGATTTACTCATTGTCCATTTAACCACTTAGGTATACTTTTCTGAATTTATTTCGATGTTATAAATTAATGATAAAGTCACTAAACACCACTAATAGGATGTAATATTGAGACAAATTATTATGTATTTTGTTAAAAACACTTTACATCGAAAACATTTTATAGCAGCGTCATAGATCTTCAATTTATTTTAAACAATTTCCAATTTTTTTATACGTGAGTAATTTAATTTAAATTGACAAATCAGTTCGAACCTAATGTAAATTATGTTTTATGCAGGACCGATACTAATTAAAATGAAAGTAGCATAACAGTTTACAACTCCAAATTTGAAATTTAATTCATATACGTAAAGCATGTGATATGTATAGTTACTACTGGGTTTTAAAGTGTTAATCGTGTTGTTGGTCGTATATACGTGTTCTTTCGAAATTGGGATTAATGTTGAAAAATGGTCTGGGACTAAAATGTTATCACTCACACCTGGAATTCATGTTTTCGCATTTCGTTCTCCTGCCTTAAATTCCATTCTCCCTCGGCTCTGAGAAAGAAGATGTAAAACAGTAATTTTACTTGTTTTATTTCCAAGCGTGAAACTTTATCTCTCACCAGCAAGGGAGGTGATAAATCGCTGGTATTCGAAGAGAGAAAGTACGTCACTGATGTGGAAATTTGAACGCATGGGAGATGCAGACATTTCGTACTGACAGAGGGACGTAAGATGTTGTACGAGTTCTATCAAGGATGATGTGATGGAAGTCATGTAGCACAAATGAGGGAAAGAGGAAGTACGTGCTCAATATTCATTGGAAATCTAACGAAGAAATGAGACGCCATAATTTAAATTGGTGGAGGATATTGAAGTGGAAGGGAAATGCTCTGGGGAAGGAGAAATGTCTCACTAAATTTATTTAAAAAATTTATAAGAAGTAGGCACTTGAAGACCAGGTTGTTGATGGAAGAATCATGTGAGGTTATGGGCTCGCATTAAATGCTTCATTGATGATTTAATTGTGGTGATGGTGCTAAGGTTTTAGCCTTTTACTGAGAGTGAATTTTTTTTATTATTGTAGTGAGAAAGAGTGAAGATTTTAATGTGTGATTTATGCACACACATTTTGTAGTTGCTGTTTTGAACACTTTATTGGCCTTTATTTTTATTTACAGCAGATGACTATCGTTGTAAAGATAAGAGCATTGGAAGTGTACATAAACAATTATTTTCTGTCTCTATTCTTACGATAAAAGAGTTGTAGGTCTAAATTAGGTTATACATATACTAATCGCCCTGACGATGAAGGCAATAAGAACCTGAGAAATGTCGGAAAACTTCTACCAGATTAGAAGGCACAACATAGTCACCGCCTTAAGAACCTGAAATCTCACCAATTTAGAAACTCTTGCCTCATGTAGCCAAGTCCTTCCTGAGATGCTAACAGTCGCTCAGGCACTCAAGAAATTCCCAACATGTTATGGAACCCGAAGGTGCATTAGAAGCGTGGAAAATGGGGTTACCTGCTCGGTGGCATTTATAACCTCGTCACTAGAGGGAGGTGAGTGGTCAGCTTCACGCTCCGACCATTTTACTCCTGAGGTAAGAATTCATGGTACCCAGTGGTTAGGAGGATGGCTCCTCAGAGACAGTCCGAACGTCGACATCTTTTGTACAATGAGGTGATTTTATGAGAAAAAATTACCATTTCCGTTTCGTAATCATGTAAAGTAGTTGTTGCTCGGACCAACACTGAACAAAATTATAATCGTCTGACATAACGTCATATTTAACCGAAAAAAGTCCAGTGGACATAATAAAATTTGAGCAAATTTAGACTATTTTGCCATTATGCGTGTATATACACGTTAAGATGTGATGATTTTTTTTTTGGACGGAACTATTTTAATCTCTCTTGCTGTATGGACGTAACCAACTGTGAAAAATTTGTGGTATTATTCACAGTGAATTAACAAACGTGAAATTCGCGTAAATCTGATCAGCCATGATATCTGACGACCAATGAACTGACAACAATTCCAGGTTTGTGTTCTGTACGGTTGGTATCCGTGATAAAATGACTGTTTCAGCTGTCAAATTTTGATCTACAGGCGAAAATAAAATAAAAATATCAGTGTATTATTTTATGCTTCACGGGCTGTCATGAAATCTGTCACCTGTGTTAACTGCCCCTGAGCCTGTTAGTGAAATATATCAAAATAATTGGCAGAAATGACGACACGACACGAATACGCCATGAAAGGACAATAACGAGAATCTTTTGTCAGTAAAAATGTACAACTTCTATGTTGTTAACGGTGTTGAGAGAATATGCCGAACGTTCTTGTTAACCGTGCTAACTCCATTTTATGTTTTCGGTTCTTCGTGTTACAGTATCACTAAATCACGAAAGAAAGACAGAAGACTTTATTTTATATATATATATATATATATATATAAGCGTTTTATGCGGATTGTTTGAATAAATGCAGAAGGAAACTATTGTTGTATCTTTTAAGTACTATCTTAGTAGTACGTGCAGGTACTGAGGAAAATCACTAAAATCTTAGCGAGAATTGTCAGTATTAAGATTCGATCTCGCGCAGAAGACGGTCTTTGCAGTTGATACACGGCGTCATCCGCTCTCGTTCGTCTGTGGTTGTTAAAGATTAAACGCGTTTGTGGATTTCTCTGGCGTGGCGCTATCAACTCTGTTCGTATGTTACATCAAAGAACGTAAACAGTTTTGTTAATTTAAGGTAAACAGACTTGTCACGGTATTTATTTTTTATTAATTTATACATGAGTCAGTTGTTTATTGTGCGATATATCATACTGTAGATCGGACTGTGTAAATGAAAGATACATCAAGTCTCTTTATGTAACTACGTACTTGTTTTCTGTAAAATAATTTGTCAGAAATATTATCTTTACGTCACAACAGGACAGCAATGAGATCGGTAATAGTAGCATACAAAATAATCAACTTTGTACATTTACAAAATTGACAGCTCTGTAAATCCAGAACGAAACTTCCAGAATTATCGACGTCTGTTGAGGATGAACGCGTTGTAAGGAAATCTGCAGCAAGATGTTAACAATATCCTCGCCGTTTGATGCTGGATATGATAAAATACAGTATCAGAGAAGTAATACTTCTTAAACATGAAGACTGTAGGAAAAAAGTGATTGTAAGCTACGTGGGCGACGTTCAGGAATCATTAGAGTGCAGATGCTTTCATGAGTCATCGAGTTGGAAGGACCCTTTTGCTTGCCCATTTCGAATCTGAGACGGAGCAATGTACAGTCGGATTGATGTCTTGCATTGTTTTCCTCACCCTGCCCAGAAATATTACCATGGAACCTCCTTTCAAATCCTTTCGTCTTTGAAATTTGTGATAATTTCCCAAGTCATTCGAAGTTATGTATCGTCTACAGTTGAAACGGAGTCTTTGAAGAGCTTCAAAGCAGATCAGTTATATTCGCCATTTTTGTCGCATTCACTGGTGAACCGCCACTATTCCTGCAAGTTCCATTGCAGTCATTCTTAAAATTTATACGAAGTATGTTAATAGCCAACTCCACACGTGCAAACTTGAAGTTTGCTTGACTTTCCACATTCAATTAACGCATTCTGGAGAAATGCTGATTGCTTTCCTTTAAGTTTGGTAATTTATCTTTGTCTCTTCACTTTCGGCGTCTCTACCATATACATCCTTCCTGTTCCTATGCGTTTATTGGCTCCGTTGCTTGTCCCTTTGGGCTGCAGCGTGAGGAGAGACGCCGCCAAAGTTTCCAAAGAGCTCAAGTATCTAATTACCTAAAGAGCTGTATTCGCGTGTTTCTGCTTATTTATCCAAAGGACCATCGCGAATAATATTGTATTTTAACGCAGTAGGCAAGGCAAAATCTACGTGATGGACAAATGGTTACGTCCTTCAAGGGACCCGATGTCTCTCTGAATTTTTAACATGAATACTCTAATGAATTTGGCCTTTAAGTGCAGATGTACAATATTGTGCTCGTTTTCATCAACAGATTTTTTTGTTTGTTTCCAGATGCTGATTTCTCTGTCATTCTGAAGTATCCTTATTGTAGTGGGGGCGCGTTTGAAGAAGACTTATCGACCTACAGGCCACCAAACGTAAGTGCACACATTTTATGAGAATACTTATACCAGATCGTGAATGTGAGTTATTATCTTTGGTTCTGGATTGAATTAGTCTGTGAGTTTATGCTGTGAGAGAGGACACTCAGACTATCTTTTTTCGTGCCTTACCTGTGGTTTTCTTTTCCGTGATATGAAAATTGCGCTAACGGAGCCGATTGGGGGTGGGGGTGGGGGGATTATATTATTCAGTGTTCTGTCTGACGACAGGTCCATTGTTCTGCCCAAAAAGAGCTCTCCAGTTTTCCCTATTCTCAGATTCTCGTTTTAATTCCTGGAACTTCATCTTCTTTCCTTGTTTAAGATCGTCAGTTAGCTGTATCAGTCTTCTTCCCAGTCCTCTCTTTCCTTCAACCTGGCCTTCGATGATATCACTCAGTAATCCATTCCTTCTCATAATATGTCCCAGCCAGTTAGCTTTCCTTCGTGTAATCGCCTGCAGAATGTTTCTTTGCTCGTTGACTCTCCTCAATACTTCTTCGTTGGTCACTCGATCCGTCCACCTGATCTTCTCTATTCTTCTCCAACACCACATTTCAAAACTCTCCAGGTATTTCTGTTCCTTCTTCCTGAGTGACCAAGTCTCTGCTCCGTACAGCGCGAATCTCCATACGTAACACTTCACTAGGTGTAAACAGTATGAACTTTCTCTAATATTGACCTAGTTAGTTATTGTTATCTTCTGTGGTTTTTTCAATTATTCTCGGGCTACCAGCTGTGACAGGGCGTAGAATTGAGGAAACGTTTAACCACCTGACACGGCTGGTAGCCCGAGAATAATTCATTATACTTAGTTGCCGTGAAAGATCGTACATCTTTTGTGCTGTGATGATGTGATATTTTATTACTTGTTGCGTGTTATTACCTCTATTCATCCTTCGATAGAAAAGATAAAAAGAGGAATTTCAAATAAGAGTATATTGATAGAGATCCTGCAGCGATGGAGTAAACATATTTCCCAGTTGTGTTCTTTGGTTCGCAGAAAGTTTAAAATAAGCTGTACTATGGCCACCGTTCTCTCCGTTCGCTATAACTCGAGAATCGCTGAACAGATGCTCATAAAATTTTATATTGGGAAGTTATACTAAAATTTGTCGACATACCCCAAATTTAGTAGTATGACAACGATAACATATACTTTACACGAAGATCTATGAGCGTTTCTGTGCGTATCTAGAACGGAATTCACTGAATATTTAAAGGGGCGAAAATATATGTTAGGAAAGTTGTACACAAGA
Organism: Zootermopsis nevadensis; assembly: GCF_977971745.1. Taxonomy (NCBI): domain Eukaryota; kingdom Metazoa; phylum Arthropoda; class Insecta; order Blattodea; family Termopsidae; genus Zootermopsis; species Zootermopsis nevadensis. The sequence goes on from NW_028259143.1 coordinate 7,078,589, forward strand.
ATGAAACACAATTATGTTAATACAATTTATTAGAAAGTCTTGTGGTTCTTAGAAAATAACTCGGAAACTATTGAACTGGTTTGGAAATGTTATATTCGTGTTTCTTGATAATGCAGTTCGCTTATTTAAGCTGTTTATACCTTTAAGAGAGCATCAGAAGTTATCTTTGACAAAATCAAAATCTGGAGGCTATAACAGACCGAGGGAACGAGAATGTTGCACTCTGCAGAGACCACATTTTTTCTAGTTTAGTTTATTGTTCTTGATGTTCATTTATTGAAGATACATAATAATATATTCAAATGTAATCGTATTGAAGATATCACATTGCTGTCAAAGATTTTTTCTTTCATCTTTTATGAACATATTTGTCGTGTGCATAAACGTTTCAAGTAAAACTTCTAAAGTTACAGCATATGCGAAATTTAATCGAAATCAGTAGAATCTGCGATGAAATATGCGAAATTATTGAATGAAGGTAGAAAGAAGGCATCGAGAATGGATGGAAATAGGACAAATTGTAACTTTCAATAGTCTAATTCAAGACCATCTGTAGTTATGTGAACATGAATTTTCCTTTTGATTAGAGTTTCCAAATTTGGAGTCATGGCGCCCAAGGGGCCTAGAAGCTTCATTCTGGAGGGAGGACAATGATCTGGTTATAATACATGTAAATTAATGAGAAAAACAGCCTCATTGAAATATAGTCGTCTAATTTAATAGAATCACTATTTCATAAATATTTTTAACTTTCTTTGGTAATTATTTTTTGACATTGCTAAATCACATTTCTAAAGTAATTTTGTAGGCCAGGGGCTTCAAACTATTTATTTACATCTAGAGATAGCCTCAGAGGAACATGCTGCATTCATCTTTAGGGCAGAAGTTTAAAATTTCGTCACCGTGAAAAATTCAGATCCTAATAAGTTTTGAAGAATACATTTTTTGGCGTGCCCTAAATGCCAGGTGTTCTTTAAGCGACCCAACGGATGATGACGTCAGCAAGGCAACCAAAGGAATAACAAGATTTAACATTTTTGAAGAAGGTAGCAGTGTTGTCCAAGGTTATTTTCAAGACAATATGATTTAAGGTTATTATAACGATGCGATCAGAAGTTATTGTTTGAACAGTGTGATGGATGATGTAGTAGACAGACTAGGACCGGCCCATAACACGTTCTTCAACACCTAAAATTAATCGTTTTGTTCACACACATAAGCTGCTGTATTGCATATTTCACAACCATGTCCGTCTATTGTTTATATCAGTATTCTTATGCAAGTACCCAATCCGTCACATTTTGAAGCATTCCGTATGTGTCATAAAGTTTGTGCAATGTGTAGTGAGGGCATGGCTTTCTGAAAACAAGAAGCTTTTTACTTTTTTCAATTTGTACGCAGGTACAAGGCAGTGTATTCCATCCTTCATAACATCCAATTACACGTCTAAATTGCACGTTTAAAAGACGTGACCATTTTATGAGTTACTCATTCTTTGTACGAAGTGTAGTAAATTAATTTCACTTCCAAATACACATTCCCAAAGCAGTATTTCTAAAAAGAACCGAGTTCCTTTTACCAGCATTTTGAAGTTTTATTATACATCGGCATTCTTGTCTTCAAGTATTCGCAGCTGGAGTTTAATATAAAACTTAGGCTTTCGGTGGATGTTGAGCTATATCCAGCGTTTCGGCAAACATTGCAGTTGTCTTATTTAGAGTGAATGTATGTAGTTTGGTGTTTTGGGGCCCTTTTGTAGGGAAGGCAGTAGGCCGCCTACTGTATGGTCAAGAAATGTTTTATCATGCATGCAACCAGAAAATTTTACAATAACCCACCACTCGAACCTACCCTGAGGTTTTTTTTATTTTTAGTGTTCTGTCTGACGACAGGTCCATATGAACAGGATCCTTCCATCCTTTTCTCGGACTGGGACCTGTTCATATACGTTCTTGGCACATGATCCAGAAGTGGTTTGCCATTGCCTTCTTCTGTGTGTGAATGGAGTAATTGTTGGGATGCCCGGAAGAAAACTCCGTGTTTCCTAGACCACGGCCTTGCCCAACACAAGTTATAAATTCGGGCACCGCCGGGAATCGAACCCGAGACCCCAGGATTACAAGGCTAGCGTTCTAACCGCTAGACCCTGTTTTATTAATATCAAACGTCCACTCAGATTACCCCATTAAACTTTGTGTGTGTTTTCTATGTGCCTTGTCCATTTCATTTTCCCTGATTTTATTACTCTGGAAGTTTTTGGCGAAGAATTCTATAAATTATAAAGTTTCTTACAGTGTAGTTTTTTACTTCATCAATTTTAGTTTCAAAAACCCTCTTGTTCTCAAATACCTTTACTATAGCTGTGTTTTCTCCGAAGAAAAAGAGAAAGAAAGTGAAAGTTTTGAACCCATATAAAATAACATAAACCCATACAAAACAAGAGGGAAGTTATAGTTCTGTATATTCCAGAGTTTTGTTACAACTTTAAGACGAGAGGAGAGAATGCAGTAAGCTGAGTGCTAAGATGCATTAACCGAATTTGATCTGCGTTTAAGCTTTTAGTTGCTATAATTTTAATTTTCGGGTCTTTCGTTTACGAACATTTGTAAATTTTGCCCTGTAAAAGATATTATTTAGCTACCTTTGTAGATGGTTTTGTTCTGTTTAATGTTATAAAATGCACCATTCACTTACACAACTTTTGTGTTAAGAATGTTAATTAATGCAATTAAAATTACACGAAGTTCATACTCGAAGTTTCAGTGTTTAGATAACAAACTATTAAATTTAAAATGTAGAACTATCGATATAATGGCGATAATTTGCACTTAAATTGGGAATAAACCAACTAAGAAAGCATCTGCATTTAAAATAAGCGAGGCAACCGACATCTTCCAAATTAACATATAGTTGTAATCAGGATCAACTCTCGAGCACGTCACACGTTAGGAAAGATGTTGCGCATATGCAGAACGTAACTGGTCTCTCTTGACTGTTTTCTCATTGACAGTATGCCCCTCCATTGATCTTGAGATAATACCATCGCAGGTACATGTAGGATAGAAAACTGTCATTTCATTATCAACTAAACTTTTTTCAAGAATTAAGTAATAAGTAGATCGGGAACGTCTGCAGTTGTGTGTGATTCAGCTAGTTTAAACGTGCTGCTAGACAGAACTCGATGCAAAGTTAGATGAGCGTTGTAGGTTTTTACGGGAACAAACACGGAAAATTAACGTAGCACATAAAAATGTGCTTTAAGTAGAATATATTTAATAATTTTTGTAACAGCTTCTGTGTACCCGGTTGGCGAGCTTTGGCTGACATTCGGAGTTCTATGCTTTTTTTTTGTATGGAACAAAATTGAAAGACGAGACATTGAAAGATGAATGGTACAGAAGAGAAGAGTAGAGGTTTTTGCGCCGCTGAACTCGGAAATACATTTTGTGCATTTCAGAACAGCGTAAGTTATGGTCGAGAATAGTTTCGGAATCTGAGGTTTTCAAGGCGGCGATGTTTTTCTGCATTGTGACGTCCTGTGGTAACAACATACAAGTTCACAATCCACAAGAACAACATCGACTCTTTCTTCCTAAGTTCCGTATTTTGAGACAAATTCTGAAAGACATTTTCCAGTGATTTTATTCCAACTTCAAGATTCGTTGAAGTAGAGAGATTTTGAAAAGGAAAGGTCTTTGTTTAAAAGAAACTCAATTTTTAAGAACGTAATTTTACAAATTTAGTCTGGTTAACGAAGTTTTATTTTTTTAACAATGTTATGAACTGCATGTTTATTACAAAATCGTATGATAACAGACTCGTAAGCGATAAATTTGAAAAGATATAGAAATAAGTCGAAAGTTGTTGCATGGTCGATTATTCCAAAGTAAATAAATGGTGTACGTTGTCATTTTAATTATGAAACTACTAACAGTTGTGAGGTGAGAAACGGACCGTAAAGACTTGGGGCAACGGAGTTGTTTAGTTGACGACGTCGCAGCTCAGGAAACATTCTGAGAACTTCCACAGTACTCCTGCTCATTCTAAGCTGCTGCTACACTACTTTCTATGAGCAGGTAAAACAAGCGCTTTTGAAGAACAAGAGATTTAATGTATTTTGTCTTACAATCGGTATGTAAAGTACTGAAATATAATAAAACAACGACCACACGCATATTTTATTTCTACCGTATTTTCCTATCAGGACTGTCCAACTTGTGCTCCAACCACATCTTGGACCCACCAAAGGGTTTCTGGTGGTCTGAAACCATTATGAGAACTTGGGAGGGGGGTTAATTGCGTTCCTAAAAATCACCGCGTGGGAATTACAAGGCCATACGGGACAATTTTGGGTTCCGGGAACAGCTTTGTCTGTTAACGATCATCAAAGCCAAAATAGTATATTATTAATATTTTGTTCGGAAATCTTGAAAGAGACCACTCGGTAGATCTAGACGTAAATGGGAGAATACTACAAGTATTTATCTTATGAAAATGGCGTATATTGGCAATGAATGGATTCATCTGGCCATTATAGCCTTGACTTCAGCAAATACAGATCATTTGACGCAGAAGTTACTTAATTTGTACATGCACTCGTTAAAAACTGTTAATGCGCACATCAGATACTACGATTGGCAGGACTGACATAAAATGTAAATCCGTGGCTAGCGACGTATTGCAGTGCTTGTATGAAATCTGTGCTCGGTTCATATTTTTTACGATTGCAGACTGATTTATCGCATAAAGCAGTTTGTTTTTGTCCACATGTATAAGAATTTGAGAGCTAATCACTGTCTCTTTTGAGCCTGTTCTGTCCTTCACCTGTCTGATGGTTTATAGATCCGTTCCCACATATGCGTGTTGAGCCGACTTCATAACATGTGGCTTGTAGCAAGTAACATGTTAATATTTTATAAAGTTATCTAAGGGGAGAGTGCTGTTTTACTGGAAGGGATGGGTGACGGGCAGGCAAGGTGGGGGTAATTGAAAAGCAATCCAATTATAGAGAAATAAATAGACGGGGTGGAAAATGAAATTCTACAGTTACGACAACGATGCATATTTTATAATATTTTCTAAGCATCACAAGTTCCATTAGGGATAGTTTTTCATGTTCTGTAGGGCCTAACGTTTGAAGTATACTGTGAAACCATTGGTAGGCTTACAGTAGTCGGGGTGTGCGAGGGAGGATATGATGTAAATTACACAGTGTATTGTGGAAATGGTGAGGGGGTAGTTCAGTATGGAGAACACAAGGGAGATTTTTCCATGCTGAATATAAATAATTCGTGACATTCACCCTCCATTCTCCCTGTTATACCCTGGTTTTTACTGTGCATTATTCACACATGACTACAGCAGCTAGAGCCCTTGTGTGCTGCTCCTTATCGGTTACGTCACTGTTCTGTTCAGTAGATTCACAGGGGACACCGCCGGATCAGCTGTAATGTCTCTTTCAAGAGACTATGACGTACTCAGTCTAGTCTTTTTATAATACAAATGGTGGGAACTTGATAAATTTGACCTATTTTCTGTATGTGATAATGGAAACCTTTGTCATCTCAATGTTTCCATTAATATGTTATAAATAAACTGACATTTCTAAAACACTTTGTATGGATATCATTCCTCTACAGGCCATATTACCGCAGTAGTCTATGATTTACCATCTGTGAGCGGTCGTGAGAACTTGTGAGGTGGGAGTGACGCATGACATATACAAGCTACTGATGCGCACACACAGCACAACATAACCTGGCTTTCACCAACGCAAGATTATCGAACGTCTCCTCCTGTCACCTAACCTTATCTCCCGAGACCCAACCTAATTTAACCTACTCTAACTTGACCCATCATAACCCAACCTAACCTAACCTCACCCAACCTAACGCAACCCAAGCTAACCTTACCCGACTTAACTTAATCTAACCTAACTTGACCAATGCGCGAGCCGTTGTGCAATCGATTTAGGAATCGGGAGCGATAGTCGATTCCCGAACGAGTGCGCAAAGCGTTACAGTATGTTGTGCGAAATGATGCACAAAGTGATGTTCACAATTGCGAAGAGAGATGCAAATTATCACCCGACAATTCGAAATTACTTTGTCTGCGCTGTTGAAATCATCGTTAATCAAATCCTTATTTACCCATGCTTCCAGCAATTTTCTGCTGAATGCTGATATCTTTCTTAGTGTCTCTAAACTCGTCAATGTACATTTGAATCAAGTTACGTTAAAGACTAAACTTTCAATTTTCATCTACGCAGTTTGTTAAGCGTTATTCTTTTTCGCTTGCATCGGTGAAGTATTTAGCTGTAGGAATATATAAACCAACCTCCCCAACATTGTGAGAGGGACCGGAAAATTACAAAATTCGCAGAAATATAGCAAAACTCTATCTCATAATTGAATTAAGTGACTATTCCATCAGAGACTTGTCATTTGTGATGTGCAGTATCAGAAATCGAAATGTTGTCATACTCGGTTCTATTTAATAATGGTAATAACGCCGGATGGAAATTAACGATTATTTTATGGCCTAACGGCTATTGGAATGGACTTCCGCCATGAAAAATGGATAATCGAACTATGTGTTATTTTATATTCCTTTGCGTGTCAACATGTGTTGGGTAGGACGGAATTGTCTCCAACTGAAATTAATTTATGAGACCTATTTTTTTGAACGGCATAGCTTTGAAAAGCTATATGTTAGCGTATAGGATAGGTTGATTCACTACACTACACTATTTGGAGTGTGTTCAATGCACACAACTTTTCAATCACTGGCTCCAAAGGTTAGGGTACATTAATTTGATATGCGTCACTGCCATTGAAATCTAAATTACGAAATAAACTTGTCAGTATTACGTTCACCTGAAGACGAGAGCAGATGTGTCTCCCGAAACGGCGTGTAAAAAAACCCTTTAAAGCCCAGTAGTAGCTACATAAAGGCCTACTACTTGCTGTAATATATAAGAGCATTTTGCCAGAGAGTGCATTAATGGACGTCATGTGATTCTCAGAGTAAGCTTCAATTGCCCCCTTAAAGAACACTACCAAGTGAAGATGGCTGTCTTCTGGATTATTGCGACGTGTGGTCTGGTAGAAGTTTACCAACGTTTCAGAGGTCCTTGGGCGATCTCATCGTCCTGATGATGGAGGCAACAAGGACCTCTGAAACGTCGTAAACTTCTACCAGGCTACACACAACCCAGAAGAAAGCCATTATCGGATTCACCGCCGTAAAAGCCTCAAATCCTACTCGTTGTCCTTTTTTCGAATGAAAGGAAAATGCCTTCCCCAGAGGCGCTTTAAACCAATACGTGTATTTTATAAAAAATGAAACTCCAAAATCATGTAGTTAAAGTGTTATACAAAAAAAGCTGAACACACAAGAATGTTTTTCGTTGTTAAAAAATGTAAAGGTAAAAATACTTTTACCGTATTCAGAGCCGAGTTGCACAGAATTCAGGAGATGTTTTAATTTAATATACGAAATAAATTTAACTGACTCCCTAACAGTAGCACACAAATGTGTGTTGTTTACGCCAATGTTTCTGAGCTGGAATTTAGCTTTTTTTGCTGTTTTAATATAATATGAAAAATTAATTAACCTTTTTACTAATTGTTGTTGATAGATTACTTTACATTGACGCTTAAAGTATAGGGTTCTAAACTGTTTTGAGCATTAAAGTCTTACACAATATTTGATAACTGTCTCAGTTTCTTAGTGTTTATGGACAATATGCAGTCTCTCAGCTTTCCAAAGAAATGGCCGCTTTTTGTGGAACGTGAAAGTTTGTATGTGTGTTTGCAAGAGCCCGCCCTGTTCCCCTATCCCTAGCCAATTTAATAAAGTCTGCAACCTACCACATTGTTTCTTTAACTTCCATTTCATTATTATCCTCCCATCTACGCCTAGGTCTTCGAAATGGTTCACTTCTCTTTCTATTTTCAGATCAAAGTTGTGCATGCGTGTATTATCTCTCCTCACATGTTAGTTACTTGCTTCCATTATTCCTTTGCCCTTTTAAGCCCAGTGGTAACGATATGTACCACTTGTTTTAACAGGTAGTAACGCTAAATTTTATATTTATGCAAGCGTCGGCGTCAAAGTTTTAGGTAAAGAAGGTTACAAAGCATCTTGTGAAATCATCCGTGTATTTATCTGACTTTTAATCTATTTGTCGTAATAATTATGCAATTCTGATTAAGTGCTCTAGTCAATAATCTGAGAAAAGAACATTGACATATTAGTCAGTGAGATTTAACCTTAATTGCTCATTATGATAGCTTACATTTTGCACACTTGAGATGTTATTTGTGAAATGAAGTGTTTGTATGCACATTAATCAGCTTGTAGAAGTTACTTATGGTGGGCATAGAAGTACTTGACTTCCTTAATTACCAGAGCTTGTATAAGTAATATTACTAAAGATTAAAGACTTTAAGTCTTTAATCTTTAGTAAAATCCTCAGAATAAACATAGATTATTTCCTTAAACATAATTAACTACCTGAGCAAATGGAGATGGTTTTATTTTCTTGGAGATAATAACTGAATTTTTAAACTTTATGTACGTGAACTTCGGGTTCCATACTCCGTTTATTTTTGACTTCAGTGCGTAGATTAGAGATCATTTGGCCTACATAAAGGAGTAATATGCATGATTCATGTAATGTTATGTTGCTCTTTGTCCGGATTACGTGTCCGACTTGAATCACATGTGTCAACGACGGAATTACATTGATTTTGGCTGCTTTCCGATACCAAACCAGGAAAGATTTGGAGTCTGAAATAAATCCATTTACTTTGCAACCATTAGAAGGCCTTTCTGATGCTTAGCTTATGCGTATGGTGTATGCGTTCATTTCTCTTAAGCTAGTGGACCGTATTAATAAACACGGGGAGGAAAAATTGTATTAATATACACTATTGTATATAAGTCTAAGACTAATTAATTTATTTTTATTACTCTAGAAACATAACAGATTTATCAGTTCCTTATACAATAACTTTCGGCTATTTGTTTTGCTGTTTTAATAAATGACGTGATTTCGATATTTAGATATTATTCTCCTTTGCATCCGAGTTTTAAATTATATAATATTTTTAAACCGGGAAATTTGTCTAAGTAGTTCTGCTGTGAAATTAATTCGTAGCAAAATTTTACCTAGCGTAACACCAGGTTTCGGTGGAGCGCCATTTGTAAATCACAGTCTATCGATTACACGTGGGTGTTTGTTGTCTGTGTTACTTATCGAGATTGTAATAAGGCAGCGAAAAACCAAACAGTCCAGTTTATTTCTATTGTGCGAATTCAATTATATTTTATATACAAATAACGTCAGAAAAGTAAATCAAGTAACAAAGTTGCATTTAGTTTTAACATTATGGAATATTTTCCCGAATTATGTTTTATTTGTGATGAATTGTGTTTCATAATAAAGTACATCCGCAGTTAGGCCAGGATTATAATAACTCTGAACTTTATTTCTGGTTTCCTGAATTCAGTTTCCAACTTCCTCTGCGCTCTTACCCAAAAAACCATAAATTCTGAAACGGATTATGACTTAGTTTGGTCTATAAATTATCTTATTTTAAACTGACATGTACATTTATTAACGAGTTTTATTTCCCTCTTGTGATAACAATTCACTCTTCCTGCCAACGAAATATAAAACTGCGTAAAAGCACAATGTTTATTTTATGTAAGCAGAATAATCTTCTAGTTGTAAGGGTCGCGAATTACTATTTCATTATTGATCTTTAAAGATATTTATATATAACTTAACTGTAATGTTTATGCTTGCTTTCATATACTAGAATTTATACGCTAGGAAGGTAAACATTAATTCCCAATAATTCTACTTAATTGAAAGTAAATGAAATTGTGATCCATTTCAAAACTGATGCTAACAATAGGCCTACAAAAAGTATGTCGGATATTAAACAGTATGACCGTTCCCTGATTTACATTTATCATCTCCCCATGCGTGATACATGTCCTTCCCATTTCATCCTCCTTGGTTTGATGGTCCTTATAATATTCAGTGAAGAATACGGTTTACACCTACACAAAAGAAGCAAAGTGAAATTACAAATGTGTATGTCATTCAGTTCGTAAAGAAAGCACTTAAGAGAATTTATTCTACGACCGTCATGTGTTCTGCGTCAGTTCACATACGAACTGCCTCCGGTCGCTTCTAGAGACGTAACATCCAAAGTCGACGGCTGTGACATGCCCACAGGTGCAATAAACCGTAATTAGACAGCAAGATATTGATCGCTGTAACACAGTAAATTGGATTGTAATTAAATCCTATTTACAGTTTAGCACAATGGTAATGGTAGAAGCATGAGTGTTAATGCTGATAATGTATTAACACAGCAAGTGGAAGCAATTTTAATTGGGCACTGAGTTCGAATCTCGTCTTGTCAGTCTTTATGAATTTATCTGCGTCAAAAATTTCAACGCATGCGTGTAGATCTACATTTTTCTTGTCTTGATGTTTTGAGTTTTAATTTACTATTGCATTTATAACACAGCTGTATCACCAAATAATCGTCAGGAAAGGAGTCATTGCCCTCGATGGAGGCTGCAAGTACTTCCGAAACGTCGGTAAACTAATACCAGACCACACGGCGCTACAAACCAGAAGACATCTATCTTTAATCATAGCGGTTGTGTGTTATACAGAGAATTTGCTCTTACAGTTTTGATTTCGGCCAGTAATTAAAATAATGTCGTGTATTGAATAACATTCGGACCTAATATGAGGTAAAAGGAAGGTTGACAGAATTGCATGGGTGAGATGAAGTGTTTTAGTCAGGAATTTTGAAGGGAATGTTCCGGCGGATTAATGGTCCGTTGTGTTCCTTAAAGAACGGAATTTACCAGAAAATTGTTAATTATTTCGGGATTTCAGGATGAGCTGGCCCAGGTGCTCTAGAACGTTACATCTCTTGGTATTTTATGTACGATATTCGGTGAACCGTTGTTATGGTTTCTTCTGCTTGCCTTTACGAATGAAGCTTTATAATGTGTGCATGGCCTACAAAATCCTGTTTACAGCATCTCCTTGTCCTCCCTACTAATCTTCCCGAAGATTTATAATTCTGCTGTCTTTAGCCACCTATCCTCACCCATTCTATCTTATGGTCTTTACAACTCTACATACAAGATGTGTAGTAATCTGTTCAAGTGTGTGAATCCAGCTGATAGTTTTACACTAAATTTTCACTATTTCTTTTCTTTCTCAATCTCTCTGACTCTTTCGTCACCGTATTTTGCTACTAGTCTAGCCTTTATATTATTTGAAGTTCACCCATACTGTCAAATATAGTAATGGATGAATACTTTGTCAAGCATGAGACACGTTTTACTTATTTATGATGTGACGTTAGGTATGAACATGATAAATAACATAGAAGAAATATTGTATAGGTGTCAGATGTTATGTGAAACCACTAACAAAACCTTGATAAGTAAAGTCGGAAAATACACAATATTAAACATTCATACTTATTGCTACACCTACAGTTCGATACAGAGGTCATGAAACAGCCATCAAGCAGGTTAACTGACTGCTGAGATGACAATGTGAAAGGATGTGGTCCTACAAACTACGTAAAATTTATGCTGATGGAACAAGAAACGAATTACAAATATTCTCTTTAAATGAAAGGATACTGGATTATAGACACAAATGGATGGAACACAGCGAATCGATAGCAATAGAATACCAAAAGGTGCATTGAATTATGAACCCTAAGCACGCAGAAATTCGGGGCGTCTTGGTAAAGTTAAATCGATCAATGAAGCCTGAACAGGTGATTGGGCCCATCCGTAAATAGCAGAAGACGACTTTTGTAACCCATTGCTACAGTCCAATTTTTTAGTTGTGGTCGTTTGGTTGCGCATTAACGGAAGTACGAATGACAAAAGGTATACGACGACGACGACGTGCTCCAACATATCCGTTATATTCCTAAACTACAGCTACCTGGTTGACTATTATTAATACAGACAACGTTTCAATTCGTATTTACTTTTAGTCGTCTAAAATACACTGAATCCACCGCGCATTTATTTGGCGCATGTCACGTTAAAAAAATTGAAAAGCAGACGCCCATATGTCTACTCCGAATCTTGATAAATACTACAGCTTTCATAGTGAGCATTAAATGTGGTTATGGGCATGGCCAATGATTTAAATGCGCAGAAGCCATTCAGTTCCATGGCCTTTTATCGTTCGGTGCCATTAAGTATCACTCATGCTTAGAAACCGGCATCCTCTTTGTGGTCACCCCATTATTTTATTCTCTTTGCTTTATGTTGGTATCACTTCGTTACTGCGTAATCGGTGTCTCCTCATGGACATCCATACACATGCGATGAAGGGGGTGGGGAGAGGAAAAACAGTATGTGTCACACGAAGCCTACTTCACACTGCAACGTGCACGGGGTCACACAGACAGAAGAGGTCATTTGGTGGCGATGTACTTTTCGAAGACTGTTTCTTCCTATCAGGGATTGTTATTAGTCTCAGAAGAATTTCAACTAGTTTCATACTATAAGTACCACCTATTTTAATAATCAATAATTCTGTATTTGTGTATTTGTGTATTTGTGAGTTTCGTACGGTTATCAGTGTAAAGAGAGGTTATTTCCACTATATCAGTTGATCATAAAAATGACAAGTGTCGTGTTTTCTTTGTGGTAGGAGCAGAATGTTTAAATATTGTTCACACGAGCTCGGCTTCAAAGGGTTAAACGACTGGTTGCGGTGACAGCTTCAAATCGTAAATTTTAGACTCAAATATCACAACTTCTAAGACTATTATATTGTTATGGAAGCCTGTTTTAATATTTTGATTGCACACGAGGAAAGTAGCAAGGATTCCTCGAACTAAAACCTCTACTTAAATTATTTTTAATGTAATTTTGATTTGTTAATGTCGTTCCTAAATATTTGAAAATTACAACATTGTCTAAGGACCTATTAACTAGCTTTATGTTATGATTTTGTCCTGAATTCTGGTGGCTAGATACTCAGTTGTCTCTGTCGTCATTTCTAGATTAATGTCTTGAATGACGTTTAACGTAAATATTTGTTTTCTTGGTGTTATTTATGTTTTAAATGACATTATATACATGGAATGTTAAATTACTTATTTATCGACCTGATGATGGAGGTATTAAGGACGTGTGCAACGTCGGAAAAATTATACTAGAATACCAAGCGCAATATCCTATAAGAAAAGTCGTCTTCACCTTAAGGTACACTTAAAACTAACTCACGTAGTTTTCGAAGTGTGAACCTAACCCTCAGACGTTTGGTAAACGAACTCTTAAGCTCAGTGGCCTGTTGGACATAAGCTTCTACCAACTGCTAGCTACACGGTGGCCATTGGCATGCCACAAGCAAACTGTGTGCTCTACCTGCTACCGTTAAATAAAACATGAATTTAAATAAAAGAGAAAAAAGTTCGCTCCTTCGCTATCCCGCATGCAGGGCTATACCAGTTGCATGTAATCACGCCAGTTGAAAAGCGAAAGACAAAGCATTGCTTGTGTTTGAGAAACTTTGCATGGAACTCAGTTATTTTTTAATTAACGTGTCTGAATTTCTCGTATATAATTGAAGTGGAACATGCCTCATGTATTGAAGTTGTGTCACTTTTCTAAAAGAACAAAAAACAATTTTTTTTTTAAAATATTAACAAATTTTTCCTCTGTTGTTTCTCTAGGTTATCACCGTAAGAGATGAACATTGACCGATAGCAAATGTTCTCAAAGTCCTGATAAGAATTTTTGAACTCTCTTTTCTCTTGGGCGGTATCATGCCTGAAATCATTCTGTGCAAATGTTTTTTTTTTCCGGTTTTTCCGGTACTACGTTATAAAATCTATTATTGGTTTAGTTTTTAGTTGCTGTTCCGTAATAATTTCATAATTTCTTTTGTGATCGAAAAGTGTGTGATCCAAAGTTCTTCTTATGAAACGCATTTCTGCTGATGTGTCATTAGTAGGATAGTCAATGATTCGCTACCATAAATGAGAGTTGGTCTAGCAAGAATCTTATAAATTTTAATTTTACTATATTTTGATGATAGGTTTGGTTTAAAAATTTGGTTTATGTTACCTTTTATTTTCAGAGAGCTTGTGATTCACGTATTCAAATGTTTTTCCTCCTCATAGGAAATTATTGACTTGTTCTAGGGTTTAATTATTTGCCTACGGGTTCTCTTCCTTTGGAAGCCATTACTTTCGTTTTTCGTATGTTTATTTTCAAAGAATATTTTGCGTCTATTTTATTTAAATTTTGCTCTGAATATTGTAAATCTGATTCTGATTTAGCTATGACTACTTTGCCATCAGCAAATAGCATTGTATCCACAGTAAAGGTTTAGTTTATTGTAATATTTCTATGTCTATTTTCTCTCCATTCTTTCATTATTGTGTTCATGTATGTAATAAATAGCAGCGGTAAAGGAGAACTTCCTTGTCGAACGCCTCCAGCAATATGTTTCCATTCTGAGAGTTTGTATTCCATTTTTACTGCGATGAGGCTCTTTTAATAAATACTATAAATCGCTGCAGTAAGTTGATTGGGTTTTTTTACCTGTCTTTAAAATTTCCATTAGTTTGCTTTTATCAACTTTATCAGATGCCTTTTTAAAGTCTATAAAGGCCGGGAGAGTTTATATATTGAACTCTTTGTGTTCTTCAATAATAATTTTTAATGAAAAGTAACCATCACAACGTGGCCGCCCTTCGCGGAATCCATTCTGCTCTTCGCCAATCAGATTTCATAGAATTTTGTTAGTTTAATACTCACAATACTAGCGTAAATCTTATAAATAGCATATAGTAAACTAATTCGTCTGTAGTTTCTATGATATTTATATCACCCTTTTTATGGAGTGGTACCATAAGTCCATTTTTAACAATTTAAAACGAAGATTGAAAAAAAATTAAATTTTAAAAATTGCACAAACGTGAATTAAAAAATAAAACATTTTAATTTCTCTGGTTTTCAAACCTAGAGCGGTAACTAATTAACCACTGGAGTTAAGCGCCTGAAATTCGACATGCCATTCATCATAAATATGCCCAGTCTACTACATGGTGACATTGCGAATCTTTGAAATTATAACTAACAGTTTTAAGAACGCGCAGTATCTGTAATGCTTTTAAGTTCGTACCGCGAATAAAATACGTAACTGTAGCATGAATAAATAGTCTTGCATCACAAACACGCATTAACTTACCCTCCTTAAACTCTTTAAAGCTGAAATTAATATAAATATTATTTAAAAATTAAATTTGTACCGCAAATAAAAACACAAAGTTTTCTAAAATAGACCAATAGGTCAAACCTCTTTAAGGAAATCGTTCTTTAGGTAATATTTCAGGTTCTTACGGCGCGAGTATGAAGATGGCTGTCTTCTGGAATGTTAAGCCGTGTAGTTTGGTAGAAATTGACCGATGTTTCGGGGGTGCTTATTGCCGCTATCATAATACACTGATGATGGAGGCCACATGAAACTTCGGTAATTTCCAAATGACTACATGGCTTAAAATCTCAGAAAACAGCCATCTTAAATCGTTATTTACTGCGAGAATCAAACGAAACCCATAAATACACTGTTTGGGAAAATGTAAAATTTCTGATTGTTAAAAAGTATATATATATATATATTGTTACCACTGGGCTTTTAATCGTTAAGATTAAGAGTTTGAGGTCTGTAGCACTAGAAATCTGTGTGATAGGAATTTGTGTCTCATGAGTAATGTACCCAACATTGTGTTGCGTGTTATGTCCTTGGAGACAAACGTACGAATTATGAACGCTTCTACCTGACAGTGTGCATGCACGCTGGACGGATAAACCACGTCTGTGAAGTATTTCCACCAGTGTCATTCCTAAGCCAAGGAATGTGAAAGATAATGTTATGAAGCTACGAAGTAAGAGACCGGTGTTGCCTGACATTGGAATCTTACGGAATTCGCCTTATATCGGTCTGTGTTACATTCGAAGCCTGAAAATACTGGTAACCAATAACATTAGTAACTGAACTCCTGAAGCCAAAGTCCGAAGTAAGTGGCGAGGGTAAATTATTTGGGACATACCAATAATGACCACACAGTTTTTCGTGGTACCCGAACTTGCAGTTCGAAATTCCACAATAGTTTGGCTTATTGAAATAAGTAAAACTGATATTATGTAGGTTTGTAAATGGTTATTTAAACTATTTAGCTTTATGGCAATATTAGCTCCTTAATACTCGTATTTACCTTCAGTTCGTTCTAATTTGGATAATTCTCAGAATAAGTTACAAGATACTTGTATGAAAGTGAAATTAATAGGATGCACGACTTTGCGATGTCTGTGTAGTATCACTCGCGATTCGAATCGCGTATTACGAGAATAAAATGTTATCATTCCATCAGTAGGAATAATCGTCTCGGTTGCTGTGTGAATTGCCTCTGTTGCATTACGTTCTTAACCCAATCAATTTGGTTTAGTTTTCGATTATTTTCCTGTGCCCACAGAATAAAATTTTCTGTTTGCTTCTGAATGGCCCTTCGCTGAGTCGTGACGAAACTGTGAGACGCAATTTTCTAGAAACAAACTTTGCATGTGCTGTTTGCTTTTCCAGTGTGCGTATTGATTTTCAACTATAAATGTCGTAGCAAGAACTTTAGTGTAGGCGTGTTACATGGACAGTACGTTTAACTAAAAATTCAACTCTGATATTAATCTGTTAAGTTACTAGAATGTAAGGAAACGTATTTTGTTTGATATTTTTTAGTATTTAATAAATGATTAAAGTGGGTTTATAAATAAAAGAGACCTTGTTTCCAAAATATAAAATTGAGTAATGTGTACTTTTACCATGGACAGTAAGTCGCATATTGATCTTATTTTCTGTGACGGCTGCAAGAGTTAGCACAGGGGATGCTATATGAACGCTGAGCTGGACCGTGTCCATTGATTGAGGCATAATTAAAGTGTTCAGAGCTAAAGTTCTTTGATAAAATTTTGTTGTTGTATGAAATGAGGTTACTCGTTAATACCAAATGGAAAATGCAAAGAAATATGGCACCCTTCTATGAAAATTAATTTGCTATAGCAAAACTATATTTTAATAGATTCCAGTAAAAAATTGAAAATATCTACAATTTTAATTTTCTTTTCTTCATTTTTATGCTCTTATCAGCTGATTTGATACATACAGCGGTTTGGAAGTTGGCTTTGCTCCCATCTTCAAGTGATTTATTGCCATTATACTGACATTTCTTTATCATGTTAATGACAACAGTGGGGATCGAGGGGAAAGTGTCAGTATATTCACAACCAATCACCTGAAGATGGTAGTAGAGCGAACTCCCGAAATGTCTTATATATATATAAAACATACCTCAGACAAAGGACATGTAAATAGTGTTTTATTTATGGATCAAACTTTGCCACAAACTCTCAGAGAATCGCGAAAGCTGTGACAATATGTAGGGTTCTCTCTAAAATCCGCTGTGAATCTAGTAGTGTACAACCATCATGTCGTGTTGTAAGACGCGGTCGATATTGGATGTAGGTGTACCGCGTACACTAAACACGCGGCGTCTGTGAATCTACGGTATGTATGTGTGAGGGTAGGCATTTCCCTGGTAATGTCCAATAACCCTATAACCCGTTGTTGCTCTTCTTGGCACTAGAGTTCTATTAGATTCTCGGCCTTCTCTGTGGTAGAGGCTTTCAAAATTTTCGTTTACAGAAGTTTCAGAAGCCCTTGAATGGAAGAAAAGCCTTCCAAACCACAGAGAAGACAAACCAGAATAAACGTTACCACCAAAATCCTACCACTATCCCAGTGTTGAAGCTGTCAAAGAAGCAGTGTTCGTTCGTCTTGAGAAATTGACAGTGGTTGCTTATCTGGTGAAGAAACTTCACGTCTTTCATGAAACCAGATGTTTAATTACCATATTATAATAATGTCCTCCCATCTATGTCTTAGTCTCTCAAGTGATGTCTCCCTCAAGGTTTTTCAATTGAAATTTTATATGGGCTCGCATTTATCATATTTCCGATGTGTACTACATTTCCTGCCCAATCACAAAATTTAATTTCTTTACTT
The DNA here is from genome assembly GCF_977971745.1 of Zootermopsis nevadensis. Taxonomy (NCBI): domain Eukaryota; kingdom Metazoa; phylum Arthropoda; class Insecta; order Blattodea; family Termopsidae; genus Zootermopsis; species Zootermopsis nevadensis. The sequence goes on from NW_028259143.1 coordinate 7,096,734, forward strand.
TACTGGGACACTGGGAACGACCCGTTCTTCAAGTGCCTGAGCACTGCGGGTCCCGAATTTTCGTTGGCTTGATCTATAGACATTTGGTAGGACTCCTTGGACGAGTAATCGGCCCGTCGCAAGGCTTCTACCTGTACACAGGACAGCACAACACAGAAAAACGCCGACAAACATCCATGACTTGAGTTGGATTCGAACCCATGGTCTCAGCGACCTTGCGGCACAGGGCCCACGCCTCAGACCACGCCGTAACTGTGACCCCACTAGGTTACACAGTAATGCAAATACACGGCGTAAGTAAACAGGCGCATTCATCTAGTACAGTGGTATTCAACCTTTTTTGTTCGCGTACCCCCAGATATAATTTCTCTTCAACTTTGTACCCCCAAAGTTGTTGGTGTATAATTCAAGTTATTCATAGTATATAATCTACATATAAAATAAATTAAACAAATTACAGTACTGATTATTCAGTGTTTATCATAAAAAATATTTTTTTTTTTTTAAAATTTCACGTAACCCCTAAGAAGTCTTCGCGTACCCCAGGTTTGTTTACCACTGATCTAGTATACTGAAGTAGGAGATGGCTGTCTTCTGGGTTTCAGAAGTCTTTGCTGTCTCCAATAATATTTAGTGATGAGAACAAATCATGAAATTGCGAAGTTTCTTCATTTCATGCTTATTTTGTTTGTTCCTTCTTAGGTCAAAATATTTTTCTCAGCACTTACTTATCAAATTTACTCGTTCTGGCCTCCCTGTCAACCGTTACCCCTTTAAAATAATTTAAATAAATTTCTGGGTTTGGTGATTCGTGTAAGAAAGATTGTTGGCATTTGAAAATTTTGCGATGAATAGAGGTTCAATAATGAGTTATTAGGGTATAGGTATAATTTTATTTTATAAATAAAATCACTTATTCCAGGATAAGGTAAATGTCGTATTACGTAGCAAAGTGAAACAAAATAAATTCCATAGCCAATTTATTATTCGGAATGTTGAGATTTATTTTATTTTTGTATTTATACCTTAAGCAACAACTTAACAGATTATCACTTAGTACCAGTTTTGATTGTAAGAGACTATATGCAAATGAGTCGATTAATTATCGCATTCACGTTAACATCCGGCTTGTCGTATTCAGCGCTCAGATAATAATTATTACGATCTGTTTCAAATTAAATTCATAATTCTTTAAATTCTATTCGTCATTATTCAAAATCAGCATTGCTTTCAAACACACATTTTCTTCACCTGCGTGAACATCTACTTCTGATTGGTGTTTTCCATGACAGGACAGAACCATAAAACTGCCCGTATGCAATTAATCACTGACAAGCGAGGCATAAAAATATATACATTATCGATTTCTCGTGTATATTTCGTCTTCACACCTCAACATTTCAAATAAACTGCTATTATAGATATGCTACAATTGAAGTCTAAAAGCTGCTATTATCAGAGTCGATGAGCCTTTGTAAGTCCAGAATTAATGGCGAAAAATATTTCTGACATTGGCCATCTAGTGTCAATGATGACCAGGTACGCCAAGTCATTGTTATATTTATTTACTGCAGTGCAGTTGAAATTACCAGCTGTTTGAAGTAAATGAAAGTATTATGTAGTAAAATTTAAACAGTTGAAATTATGACTGGTTTGTAGAAGTTTCACTCATTTAACTTTTTAAGCACACTATCAGTTATTAACATCTTGATTTAAATTAATTACTTAGTACATACTTAATACATAATGTATAATGCATCAGCATTGGATGCCAGTATTAAAATACGACTGTACCTAACGAACTTGTTGACAGCTCAGTGAGCTGTACAAAGAGTGCTAAGTGCTGAAGCTCGTTGCTTGGGTAATTAACTTTAACGATGTTGGCGTGAAGAAATACAGACCTGTATTAATACGAACATTTTTTCCAGGAGAAATTAAACTATAGAAGCACACAATGTCATTTATGCAGATACTTTTATTTTGTAGAATTCTATATTCAAGGAAGACAAAGTGAGTGTGTAGGAATATAATTTATCATATAGGCAGTCAAATACATTTCTCTGGAAGTAAATACACGGAAAGATAAAAGTATACGTATGAATCTGTAGATGTATTTAACAACACTACAATTTCTTCATGCTTTACAGCGTCGGCTGATAGGGTGATTAATGAATGAGTTATAATTGATGCGGAAGGAAGCACTTGTGGCCTAATTTTGAGGCACTGCTAAGGCACTTTCTTGGGTAGGCGTTGAGTAGGACCACGATAACCCTCAAGGTGTCCGATATCCAGGCCGGTATTTGAATCTGTGTGTTCTAAAAATCGGTACATGCAACAGGAAACAATGCTGAATTTATAATATAATTGAACTAAATCATTTTAAATGCTTCATAATCTCTGAACAACACTAACATTTGTAACTGAGGTTCGTCGTTAAAAAATAGGAGAAGAATATATTAAGGAAGTGCTTGTTACTTTACAGTTCGAAGTTTGTTTGCCATCGTTTCTGCTTTTCAGTGCCTGTGACGTCAAATAGGACACTCATATTAATAATGTAGCTGATTGTCGTGTATAAGTGTGACGTGTCCTCTTTCTTTGAGAGAAGTGCATGCGTGCGTACGTGTATGTTTGTGTGTGTTTGTGTGAAAGGGATGTAGAATAAATAAGTCCACGCTTCTCTCTTAGTCTTAGAAAATCACTTTTTTCTCCAGACAATACATCCCAGACAGATTAACTGCAGTCGTAATAGAGATTTCCTGAGAGCAAAGTATTTAGGGGTTTTCGGGGAAATGTGAGATGATGAATGTCAGTTCTTATCATGCCTGATAAGCTACGGCTGGTTACATTAAAGGTAATTTAATATCCAGAGAAAGTTTTGTATAAAACATTTTATGAAATCCTCTCGGTTTTAAAACCACTGATGTAACCAGGTATCAACATGAAATTAAAGAAATTTCCCTGTTTCTCTCTCGTCACTGTGTAGGAAATCAACATACACTAAATCCTAGAGGATTGAAGTTGGAACAAAAGAGCGTAGTTTACCGTCGAATAAGTAGGCGTAGTACGCAAAGGAAACTGTAAATTAATTTAGGAATTGCATTGTGTAAATCTCATCGATCAGGAGTAAAGTTTATGAAAATTTTACTAATGTACATTGTTCCAATAATTCATAGTTTTAGGCCTGTTGTCCGTATTTAGTTGAGGCAAATCAGTTTACGAGTTTATCTTAATATTATAAATAGAGAATGAAGATTCTTTTAACATTTGTCGAGTGCTGTCTTGTAGGTGGTTACCTACGTTTCGGAGTTACATATCACATCCATATTCAGGATTAACAACCGTCCATTGCTTACCAACGAAGAAGACAACAGTTGCATCTTAGCTGATGTAATAACCTCATATCTCTGATGTTTAGCATTTAATCCCTGTCCTTACATTTGTATGGTTATGATACGTGATTCAATTTGTGGAACAGCGCGTCGGAATTTAGTCTGTTTGACTGAGGTTCGTAACTTCCACTCGATTGTGTTTTGTTTCAGTTCTGTGATTCATACATGATTTTGAGAACACATGCCACTGGCAGCAACATTAGTCATTGTTGAAATGGACACATTTCTTTACAGGCCTGTACATTTGCGACAAATCACAGTTTGTAACTGTTAGTGTCATTCTTGACCAATCAGATTTTGTGTCAATTTTTTCATATTTTGAAATAAAAAAAATTGATACTGATTTTCCAACACTAAATGTTTCTAAGAAATGTCAATAATTTTTATGCCCTTGTTTTCTGAAAGTACATAAAATCATCTCACAATGAGAAATTTGTTTCTGTGTTCGCATGTTTCATCTCTGAAACTAATCTACAGATTTAGATCAAATTTGATATAATGGGGACTGCACTGAAATTTTTAAAAATAATTTAATTTTCGTTCATACAGGTCAAATATAAAGTCTAAATCATGTATAAACTCAATCGAAATTTATTTATTAATTATAGCCTAATCATAAGAATCCTTTATAATTAGTTTATTGTCTTAGAGTTGTATTTTCAATGTGCCTGACCTTCTCCGTCGTTGTCTTCTTCATGCAATTCAGATAATTAACCAGTGCAATTAATTTTACTGAAATCGAAATGGGATTTGAGATGGATGGTTGCTATGATTCATTTTTTTCTGAACTCTCTTTAATGTGGCTCGGATTTTAATTTCCGTTCCAGTAAATGTCACACACGACCAGGCAAGATATTTTATGTCCGTTTTGATGATGTAATTTGAATGTCACGAAATTAGAGAAAACATATAGCTTAGCTACTTGAATTACCGCTGTTATTTCTTCGATTATTTTCACCATCAAATATTGTTTTCCCGTCTCTGTTGTTTGCCGAAAGGCTTGATGTTGTTTTCACATCTGAAGATCGAATATGATTTGTGGGAGATGATAAATAATTTTTCAGTTTGTGAAGCATTAAATTATTCTGGAAAATCTGAACTGACTTTGAAGAAAAAATACGTTTAGAATTGGACAAATGTTATCGTGGGCTTAAAGAAAAATTTAATTTCTTTACACCTACTTTTAGATTCCGGTTTGGAAATACCATATTGAATCATGTTTCAATTCTCTGTGATTGTAATCCAAGGTGTAATATTATGGGATATGAAGCTTTGTGGACTTGTAAGTAGATACCATCGTCTCAGGGTGATTACTTCTTTTCTTGTTCAGCCATGTTCAGAATCAAGGAACTCGGCCTGCGTTAATTGGTATCTTTAGGTGGAACACGTGGACGGACTTGAAAATATTTCAGTTCTTGTAATCGGATCGCTGAATGTCAAACTTATTTTATCGATTAGGACATAGCCTATTCCGGTCTCTCATTCTGTCAACGTTCTGGAATATTTTCCGCTGTGACAACGTTATTGAAGCTTCTGATTGTCAGACTTCGTTTTTCCTTCAATTTGATTATAGAAATGATATTTTTGTAATTGTACTTAAACAGTATTCCTGTGTGAAATATGAAAATTTGTATGGTTCCTTATTAATTTGTAACATTTACATAACAGTAGTATGAGCCGGGATATCTCAGTCAGTGTAGTGACTAGCTACGGGCTGGACGAACGTGGTTCGATCCCCGACGGGGGCAGAGGATTTTTCCTCTAGCCTCTGCGTCCAGACCGGCTCTGGGGCCCACCCAGCCTCCTCTACAATGGGTACCGGGGTCCTTTTCCGGGGGTAAAGCCGGCCGGGGCGTGATGCTGACCAGTCACCCCCATCTAGTGCCGAGGTCAAGGAAGAGAGGAGCTATACCTCCACTCACCCCAAACGCCTACATGGCGTGTAGTGGGACAAACTTTACTTATTTTTTTACATAACAGTAGTTGCAGCAGCCGGTGGAAATAGTAACAGCGAAACTCCTTCGCCACCCTTTAAATGGCTTATAGAAGTCAAAATTTAAAGCAGTTACGAAGGGCATGTGTTCATTTAGTTTGTTTTAAATTATTTATTGAAATATGAATGTTATTTGCAAAGCGTAGCCTTTGATACATTCACGCATTTTCAAGCGTCGAACACTTTCCAAACTTGTGTTTTATATTTAAACTAATGAAAGCTGAACTCGCTATAGTCTGAGCCATGTGTCGATTGAGAGATGATGCCCCCTTCTTAAGACAAATATTAGTGTTCGTTGTGTGTTTTTTGTTGTCAGCAGTGCACCCAGCTAGTGTGGCAAAGGTTTGTAAACAGTTTACAGACTTTCAACAGAATTTACCTTAAAAATATTTTGCTGTCAGTATCCGATACTTATGAATTCTCTCCGGAATGAAACTTTGTGTTCTGTTATTGTGAACTGAATCTGTTCTGTGTCTAGTGTTCCAATTTTTTTCTAGTGAGCTCATTATAACAAGCCCTGTCATTTTGCCCCGTATTTTGTGAGGCCTTCTTCTCTCATTGCATTGCACAAACCTGACAAAAACTCCTGCATGTCCGTTTGGAACAAAGCACCCAACTCTACCCTTTTGTTTTCTTTGAAGTCTTGCAGCCGTCATTGAAAAATTATCCAGCGCCGTCAATTACGTGTTAAATACGTACGTCTAAGGGCAGAAAGTGACGTGGTTTTATGTGTCCTTCCTATTTCTGTTTTTTTGTTCTTATTCTGTGTGATATCGTACAGAGACTAGCACAAAATTTTACCGTGGACATGTGGAAAAACCATATTAAAGGGATAGACAAGGAAAACCACGAGACTGAGTATGGAATGTGTTGGAAGTGTCATCACTCATCTCTGACCTTATCGCATTAGAGGAGAGATTTGCTTAATTTAATGAGCACGGACGTCACTTGCTATGTGTTCGGATTGAAGACAGATAATAATATTTTTCGTGATCCATTGGCAGAAGCCACTCGACTTATATAAGAATAGTGACCTTTTTCACGTACAGTCTTGTTATTTTATGTGGGCGTTTTGGTTTTACTGCTCATTATCACAAGCTCACCTCTGAGGAGGAACGTGAATCACTTGTCATTATGTAAATTTAAACTGTACGATTTTCGATAAATACGTAAATTTTGTAACCCCTACCCCATCAATTACTATTCAACCCACTATGGAAATACGCCCATGGAGGCGACACCCACTGGAGTCTGATACAACTTTTAAGAGGCTTATGCCTGGAATACAATCCCATGCTCTTCACTGCTTGTTATTCTCATGGTTTATGATATCACATAGCTCAAATGTCACAATAATAATAATAATCGACTAAATGCCTTAGTCTGATTTGTCAATGGATGACATTTATATTTTTGTGATGTTTTTACTTGCTTCTCCGTTCGTGACAACACAAATTAAATGTTCCATCTGGTTGTGTGGTTTCCTTGTCGTATGTCACGCACAATTTGTATCTGATGTCATTTTGTTTTGTCCTTCGACCTTTATATCCCTCGACAATAGTCAGCTCTATAGAGATAATAATATATAGGTATAGATGTTGATGAGAGATCACAAACTTATGCCTGCAGGCGCCAAAATGTTTCTTGATGCCAGTTACATATTTTATAATTTCATAAAAATTTCAGTTACTTGTGGGTTATTGGGATACATCGCTTTAAAAATAGGTAAGGTTAGGTTAGGTTAATGTGTGTGGATAAATGATATATACTTGAAAGTTATTATATTTTATTTCAATAAATGACAAATTATTGTAGTTGACTCCCCCGTTTTGTGTCCCGATAACCCACAAGTACCAAATTTCCTACGTGTTCCCTGGCAATATTAAAGAACATGGTGATTTGAACTCATGACCTTGAATCTTAGTTCAAGTCTTAAAATTCAAGAAATTATATTGTATCGAGTGTTTGGGAACGGTGATGTTTTTCTAAGAAAATAGTTATGTTATTTGTTATGTATATTTTATGGAACGGAATGTGCCAAAACAAAATTGTTTTGGTAAATGTGTTGGATGTGGAAAAGACCGTGAAAAATTATTCCTTTTCTGATTATTCCAAATTCCCATTCTTTTTCATATGGAATCACGCGGTGTCCGCTATAAATTGTAAGCTTCTCCTTGTTGCACGTCCCCCCAAAAAAGAGGCGACCCTTGCTCTAGACACATTGGCGCACTCTACTCAAGCTGCAATGTATCTACGAAATTACGAAATTGACGACAAACGAAAATAAAAAGAACAAAATACCCACAGAATCATAACATTTGAATCATAAGTCATCGCTACGGCATTCAGAAGTGAAATTTCGGCCGCTGTCGATAAAGCAGATTACGATATCTCTGATGCCTTATTTTAACGCAAGAGGCGTCATGAGGTCATCCGCCATTTGTCACTGCTCTCGACATGTCACGCGGTATTTCTGCTTCTTATACCTCTTCAGCTGTGAAGGTTAATGTTGTACGCGACGTTTTCGGAGTTACCTCTTCAGTTGGCTGATTTGCATACTGAGACATATTTGATTGTTGGCATTCCACATCATATTTAAAAACATTTCGCATTTATTTGAAAGTCTCCATGGAATAGAGGCCTTCTTGAGAAGACGATATTCACTGAGCTAGTCAAGAAATTTTCTGCATTTTTTGTAAGCCAGAAGTTTATTACCGTGGTGAGATTTAAGGTTCTCGTAGTTGCGAGTATGAAGATGACTGACTTTTGGGTTGTTGTGCCGTATAGTCTGCTGTCCCCATCATAAATGCCTTCATGATAGAGGGAGAAAGCACCTCTGAAACGTCGGTAGACTTCTACCAGACGGTGCAACATCCCATAAAGCTGTCATCTTCATTTATCAGCTTGTTCACAAGGAATCCGCCAATACGAGACCCTCTCCACCGTCGGTTGTGGACATGAATCTGTAGTGAGCTTGGGATCAGTAATATGACCAAATTCGAAAGTTTTAATGACAAAATTAAGTTAAGTTTCTCTGGATTTGAGGTATTACAACACAGACAGCAAGATTAGCTTGTTCGGCTTGCAGTAGATACTGTAAGCAGACTTCAGTGCGCTGTGTTTGGAGACTCATCGGCTAGTCATGACCTCCGGGAAGTTTGCCCAATGATGCACGACTGTAAATAATGTGTGCATAACGTTTGTGAAGGAGTGTTAAAAGCAAAACTACAGTAATTGTATTTACAGGACAGCTCTTTCTCTACAAAGAGATAATTCGATTTAATTCAATCAATTTACAGCCAGGGATTAAACCAATAGTGCAAGAACAAGAAGATAACTGTTTGCCGCCTGTAGTTATCGCCTTGATGATGGGGGCAGGAAACGCCTCTGAAACATATCTAAACTTCTTCCAGACTACGCGACGCAACAACGCAGAAGAAAGGCATTTTCATTTTTTCCACAACAAGAACCTGAAATATCAACAATAAATAACATCCAAAAAACGAAGAGAAAGTGAATAATTTTCAAACAATAAGAATCAATGAAATAAAAATAACTATCAATTCTAATTAAATTAGTTCTTAAAATCAAAAATATTATAGAAATAACAAATAATAAAACTAAATAAATAAAACCATAAATATTCAGTCAACATTCTTGACGTTAGTAAGAAATTAAACTGGGGATTGTATTCAATTCAGAATCCCGGATCCTGTCCAATAACCTAAAGATTAATGTGAGCCTACGTATGCTAAGGATTCACAGCGACGAACAAATGCATTAGCGTTTTTCAAAGAAAATATAAATTGTTTTTTTGTTTATTTTTTATTTGTTTCCTGGTAAAAACATTCTACGCATTCAAGTGAATTGGACCGTAGACAATTTAAAGACCTTGTAAATTAAAATCAGTAGTTATATAAAATGACTGTTCAGAATAGCAAAGCCCCAATGTAATTACTTAGATGATATTTCCTGGGACCTAAATACAGCCTGAGGTTTTTGTTTGCTATTTGATTCTTTCAGTCTTGAAATTCAGTGAATTGCTGGAACCTAACTCTGTGTCTCCAACCACGAAAGATGGCGCGATGCAGTGGTTCAAAGATCACATGCACTCCGCACTCTTACTTAGTCGCATAAATAAAAATTATCTCCTTGTTGTATGAAACTCAGACAATTATTACCGCGCTCACATGCTGTCGTAACATGTTCCTATCGTGAACCACATGAATTTAACCCAGAAATACACACCCTGTTTTCTTAAGAATTATTTCAATATCACTCTCGCATCTACATACACACCTCCGAAGGTCCAGATTTTATCAGCATCCTGTTCTTATTAACCCTCAATTTGCGTTGTTCCCGTATTATGAGAGAACATGTTACAAATCCATATAAATAAACAGCTGAAAGTGTACATTTTTAAGTCTTAAAATTAAGATTTTGTATAGGATACCGCAAGAGGGTTTATCACTAGATATTTTTCTTCAAACATCCCAACAGGGCAATCGTAAAAAGGATTGGTCTTGTTAAAACAGCACGATACCAGCTTTCCCATTAGTTTTTAGTGGTGAAACTGGGCGCCACTGAAAGCCAAGCACGATGTATGATTTAGTTGATTCAGTCTGATCCCTGGGAGGGAATGTTGTTGGACTGGTTTCCAGCCTCCAGCCAGCACTTGCTTTGCGGTGTACGTTGCATACAGAATACCAAGACTGAGCGACGTCATTAGCTCTGAAATCTGATACGAAGTGAATAGAATACGGAAACATTAATAATTAGATATTTTCAATATAATTATAATTATATTAAAAATATCTAGCGGTTAATGCAGTGTGTTTTTGGACAGTTTTTATAAATTTATTCTTTAACAAAAGAAAATAAGTTGGCCGCTTAATTTCGGTATTAGATCAATTTTCCGACCGTTATAGTCCTCCTGGGAATCAATTTCTAGTATTATTTAAAAATTCAATCCATACCGCTAAGAAAACAATACGCGTCCATTACTCAGTTTAATTAGTTGATGCTATTTACTCTAAGAATCATACTATACCCATAAATACATTCTGTGGCCGTAATGTAGAATCATTGGTTACATATATTAACATATATTAACATATTGCGCTTTAGAGTGTTAATCCATGCAAGTTTTTAAACTCTGTGCCGCAGCATGGCGTGTTCTCGGCTTGCTGAAGGAGAAAACCTTCAGAAATTGAAGGTGGCTGGGAATGTATTGAATAAGTAGCCGCGGATACCGTCATGGGGCAGCGTCATGACGTGAGGCTGGGCGGAAGATTAACAAAGAACTTCTCGCCACGTGTCACGAATTGTTAGACTGCGCCTCGGGACTGTTAAAGACGGGGAATTCTTGACTGGATGACCGACTATTGGCGTCTCAAGAAGCACTCAACCCAACGGAGATAATTTTGTTTTAAAATCTCGTAAAGTAAAAGTGAAAGTTGAACACGAACACGACTTGTTCAATGACAACTTTTATAATTTTACAGTTTTAAAATTAAGCTGACCGGTTAATTTGAATTTTCTGTGAAGATTTTATAGTCGCAGGTCCATATTTGTCGTGGTGGCAAAGTAGCATGTGTTGTAAACTGTCATATTAAACAGAGATTGCGTAAGATCTAGGCCGATGTTAGTTGTGATTAATCCACTTCTTTCATAAATCGCTGGAGGGAATCCAGGGTCGTTTTAACGTTGAGGAGTAGTGTACATTCATGACCCTTCTTGTAATCGAACCCTGGTTATCCGGTACTTGGCCAGTTTTGAGTTACTCAGGATTCTTCACAGACTTTTAATATGATCCTCACTGTTCTGTGTTCGAGACCTTGTTAAGTAGTTTTTAAATCCAGGCCACGACTGATCAATGCGGTAGTTTTTAGATAGCGAGGTGGAGCGAGCAGGCGCTGACGAGTAGAATTTTTTTTTCCACAAATGTCATTAAAACAACACAAATACAGCCAATAAAAGCTAATAAAACTTTTATTTTGTGCGTTAATCCTAGTCGCAGTTTATAGGCTGTAGTTGTTACAGGTCTACTCACAAACACACAAGCGGAATGGAAATACGGTCATTAAAAAAGCAACGAGTCGTGGCTTAAACCATTTCGTTCCTGACTAAAGTACTATATCGTGAGATCGTAAATATTTTATATTTCTTGACGACATCCTGTGGCGGTTTTTTATACCACATCACCAGGACTTCGTCAGTCTTATATCATCTATAATATGTATCTTTGATGACCTTACCTATCTAAATATCTCGCAGCATATTTTTGTGTGTTATTCCTTTAACAATTTCGTGCTTTGTTTACAAAGTGCCTGGAAAAATATGTGGACTTACGACGGTGGAGGTTGTAGGAAGTTGGACAGCGTGTAACGTCATAATTTATACTCTTTTTCAAATATTATTAGGATAATAAAATCAGTGAAGGTGACAGGGGTGGACCATGTAACGTGTAGTGACATGAGAGGAGGTAAAAGATTTATATAAAGTTTTAGTGTGAAAATCGGAAGGAACGGGACAAGTTCGTAGCAGTAGGCAACAAAATATTGTACATCTAAAATTAGCATCGTAAACATATTTTCAAGATTTGACACACTTATCCTACAACCATCGACTCAAACACAGAAATGATCGTAGCTGGAGTGAAATTTACAAAATAAAAAGTGAAATACATGCCGTATGTTTTTTTTAAATTCTCTGTTATAACTTAAACCTCAAAATAAAATATTTAAATGATTTGCTTCATAATTTGTACTCTTCAGTGTACAAAATTATGTTTGGAAAATGTGAAGGGAAGAGTTCACTTGGAAAATTCAGGCGTAGTTGGGGAGAATAATACTGAAATATATTCTTGTTTATTCTGAAATGTGTCTTACGGGGTGCGTACCTTTGGGATGTGGATTGGATTTATTTGGCTCAGAATAGTGACAGCTGAGAGGCTGTTGTGAACACGATAATGAAAAACTGGGTTACATGAAAGGCGGGGCATAGCATACTGGCTTCTCAAGAAGAACACTGATCCATGGATTTGTGTTGGCTGTCCCTCCGCCATAAATAAGTGGCTTGGAAGAAGTCTGCGGCAGTGACCATACATTCGTTTTCCGGCCTTCGAGTAGATTTACCGAGTGGGAGGGTTCCTTTTCAACGCCATGCAATTCTCAGTTGCAAGGGCGTGTTACTGTAACGAGGTGGGATAGGTTTCGAGTCGGATTTAATTAATAGTAAGTTCCAAACTTCTCTCAGGTTTGGTATGCAGAATTCAAGAACTGAAGTTAACGGCGAACCTGCGTGATCAATAAGGCGGTAATATAACAACTAAAATACGTCAGATGTTTCGAATCTGAGGGCTGCACTAGGTCAACAATATTAATCTTGTAGGCATTTCTTTATATTGTCAGTTTTGGTAGAAAATCCTGATAAGAATACTTGTGAGAAAAATGCTCAGGAGATTAAATGGATTTGATACGGAACTCTGTAGTACTTTCTCTTCCTATCTTTCTTCATTCCGTGACTTACTCGAGAGATTTCCGATTCTAACCGCGTCCGAGTATCTCCTCTGCTGGCTTGGGGGCTTAAGTGGTTCGTTCTCAGTTCTGATGAGCTTTGGTATCGGACCTCCAGATACTCCACGACCGCTTTCTCCAAATTAAATTTACCCACACAACACGTACTTGTTCGAGAAGTGGTAGTCGCTCATCTGCTCTCAGAATTCCCCGCCTTTTGTGGCCAGTTTTAATGTTATCTTCGCATTTTTGTGTAAGTGTCTTAAATTGTACGTCTGTCGTCATCCGTTCAGGCATTTCGATTGAAATTTTCTGTCCAGTGTCCACCCCCCTAATGCATGCTGTGTCCCGCTTCAATTTAACTCGTGTCCAGACAGTGCTTTCAGTTGTGACAGGGCACAAGAATGCGGGTACTGTTCGTCATCCGTTTCCGTCGAACAGTGACGTACATAGAGGCCTCTGTGACGAGTTGTCGCACTGGTTTTCCTATGGTGACAATAATGATGGTGTTGACAGGAATCACAGCGATTCGTAGTTTGGCTTCACGATGATGACAGCGTATTAAAGACGAACGCTTTACGGTAATACAATAGCCCCTTTTGTGTATAACTGAATTTGACATTATTAATGAGCTGTCGGTTTAGCAGGCTTCTTTATGTCAACCGCGGAACATTGTTAGCTGTTATACTTTTTTAGTCTATGGTCAAATGAAGTGTGGTGAAAAGCACCTGCCAACTTGACACAAAGTTTTGTTTTGATGAACAGCAGGTTAATTACTTGTTGAATGACATTCAAACTTAATAGCATGTTTTTAACTTTAGTATCAATTGTTTTCATAAAGAATTTCTTAAATTACTGCAACATTACTTAATATTTCTTGGTAAATAAACTAATTCATTTCGTAGCTCATGAACTTCGTCATTTTGAAGTCTTTTTACTTTGGAAGAGTTATGTACTGGATTTACAAAAGGGCACAGACTTAGTTGTTATTGAGGTTAATATTAAAATGTATCTTGAACAGGGCGTGAAGTTGTTGACTTGTAGACTAGATTTAATTAGTTCAGGATGTGGTCAGTTGGAGAGCTTCTCTGATCACGACGTTGAACTTCGTATCCCAGGCAGTGTACCAAGAAATTTTCTATATTTTTGGTAGTGTAAGTTTAATTTCTGTACACCATTCAGTTTTGTTAAGTATATACATGAAATTGCTCAGAAGGCTTGTATTAATCTGTCTTACACTCATGATTAGTTTAACAGGTTAGCCTCTTGGTCTATAGTTCAAATGGTTCCCTGAAACATGTCAAAATAAAAAAAAAATTAAATTTTTGTTACAGCTTTTTTTAAAAAAAGGACACCACTGAAAATGCTCGTCGTAATCCTTCAGAACTTTACAGAATAAAACATGTTGTTAATCGGATAAACAAGACTTTCCTGTTTGCAGTAATTCATGCACGGTAAACGTGAAATTAAAATAATACATTCTATAGTGGGAAAGGTATATTTTACTGAAGCTAAATTTAAATGTACCCCTACTGTTCATATTAGCAAGGGATCTGAATATAGGCTCCTTTATTGACATTTCACGTTCTTATGATGGAGGATAGTTGTGGCTGTATTGAATAAGGGTGACCGTACACCTTGGGGCAATCCCTAAGGTGGACGGTCATGTTACAAAATGTTCTGCAGGGATTGGACTTGGGCGGATTCCTGACGAGCTGTTTTGCTTTCAAATTTCTTAGTACTAAAGGTATCGTTAGATGACATATTTGTAAATTTTATCGCGAAATTGTGATATATCTTTTGTTGTCAGCCTTTATGCTTTATTACACAAGTAGGTGTCGTCCTGTCCGCATGTGCGTGCCGTATTTCAGCCGGGCAGGAGAGCAGATGATGTATTAAGTCCCAAAGGCATTAATATATTGCTATTTGTAATAGTGACGCGTTGCATCTATTCGATAGCTATTGAATTTTCTGGTTGCCATGGCAGTTCTAGCCATCAATTGCGGTGGTAGGAAAATTAAGGCGAGTTCTTGAAAAGGCGTTGATGTAGAGCGTGATCATATGCCACTGTACGCGCGAAAATACTTGAGAACGCTTAATTAGATTTTAATTAAGTTTGGTATTGCAGAGTTTTACGAAATGTTATCGAACCATGGGGACAAATAAACGCTTTACGTTAGAGCATAAATACTTATGTTGAGTTTATCGAAGACATTTAAAAGAAAGGTAGCATAAAATTATATTTTATCTTACTTCGATAAAAATGCATCACAGTATGAATTAAAATTTATCATTATGCACAAAGGTGACGTCATGCATTTTTAGCTCGACTTCATTCTCCACTGGCAGCACATTGCTTTTACCATGACGAGGTATGGTGCAAAGAACGCCTTTAGAATATCTCTGTACTCTGCAGAGTAAGCAGTTCCATTCTTGTTAGGCACTAGTTTTGGTATGCATGCTTTAAATGTTGTCTGATACCCAGAATTCTTAGAAATTGTTTCCCATCCCTAAGTATTTAAATTGCCTGGGCATTGTGATTCGGTGAACAAGCACTGCGAGATACCTGTTGAACATCCTACTTGAGACAGATTTATTTTGTGAGGCCATCTTGTTTACAGCAGACCAGGCGAGACAAGAGACACGCGTATATACAAATCATCATCTTCAGTGTCGTATAAACTACTTTTTATGTTCTAGAGCTACAAACGTATGTCAAACAGGGTAGAAATTAGAAAATGTAATCATCAGACCAATACACATGCCTGAATGAGTATTACTGACCTGAAATTCAATTATATATTTTCCATTTTTATGATTGAATAGGAAGTACAATTTGCAACTACAAAAGCTGCAATCTCAGTTTAATCTTGTCGGTCTGTAACTGCTTCGGGTTAGGTTGGGGTTGGGTATGAAGGTGTCATACGTCACCCAGAGTCGTTTGCGTCATCTGGAAAATAGAGAGATAAAGACGAACGGAAGAGGAGAAAGGGAGAGAGAGACAGAAGGAAGAAACAAGAAAGTAAACGAGTGAACGAAGGAAAGATGAGAAGGCTGTAAAAAGGAGAACACAAAGACAGAAATTTAGGAAAAGTAAGGAAGAAAAACAGAGACAGCTTGAGCCAGTGTGTGTACTAAATGACCGCTTTCCCTAATGAAGGGACTGTTCTTTACAGATGTTTTTAGTCGTTTCTCGTGCAATTTCTTAAAATGAATACCTGAAGTTCAAGATACCTTGACGTCCGATGTTTGCTTCTTTGAGCAGTTGCTGTAGGCATTGAATATTCGGTATTTAAAGTCGGTCTGAAATGAGATAAAGTAAGTAAATGTAAGACTACAGCTTGAATGGGGAAACTGTTCTGAAGTACGTAACTGGAGACTGAGTAAATTGACGTAATAAGGAGGCTCATACTTTGTTCTCGTCACAAAATCAAATGAGTGAGATGAGCAGGGCATGTAGCACTCTTTGGGTTATAATATTTTGCTACCGATAAATTAAGGGGAAGACTTTATTTGGAAGACGTAGATGTAGATGGAAGCACCATATTAAGATTTATAGTGAAGAAGTAAGGTAAACATTTGGAAGCTTATGGCTGAGGTAGTCACTTCCGATTCCATACAATATGAAAGAATTTGACTATCAGAGCGAATGGTAGCTACCGAAGAAGGACCCTGTTCTACAGAGAGAATGGCTGGGTTGGTTGGATGGTTGATTAGTTAGTTACTTAGTTAGCTGGGGGCCGACTCACTGACCTGCTTGAACACAGACCTAATTTTTTTTTTTTTTCCAATTGAACGCTGCTACTGATGGACGGACAGTGGAAGCTGCTACTGACAACGCATTCCTCTCGCGGGTTCACTGATTTATGTTTCACGTAACGAGAGAAATTATACGGGTGGACTCGAGCAGAGTTTCGTGTAAGTGTAATAAAATCACTGAGTGAATGAACCATCCAAGTTCAAGACAAATATTGCTTCTTATTTATTGTGTGACCTACAAATATTAGCTTATTGATGATGATTTTCTTTTGAGATGCTGCGTGGTGTAGTCCTGTAGAAGTTTACCGATGCCTCAGAGTATCTTCATCGTCAGGCTCAACAACCCAAAAGACAGCGATATTTGTATTCACCTCTGTAAGAACGTCATATCACATAAGCGACTACTAATTTATTGATTGAATTTGTCATACATTACAACATATATCACAGTCCATCTGTAGAAACTTACAGCCGCTCAGCTAATAAACAAATCTGTGTAGGATTTGAGGTTTTCACAACGGTGGGTCTGAAGATTTCTGTCTTCTGGGTTGTTGCACCGTGTAGTCTGGTAGAAGTTTACCGACGTTTCAGAGATAATGCTGCCTCCTTCTTCAGGGCGATGAACAGAGAGGAAGTGATAACGAGGCGAGTGGGGGGGGGTGAAAGGGCGGTATATGTGATACGCGTGGGATAGAGCCGTCTTCACCCCGCGAGAACCTCAAATCTCAGAGACATTTAATCTCTCAGGAAATGCAGATACAACCTACAAGATTTATTTTATTAATATCATGCCTTCCACGTTTTTGTATCCAAAGTGGTCTGTTCGTGTCAGGCTGCCTCTCCGTAGAGGTTAAGAGTGAGTTTGAGGTTCTGACGACAGTGAAGATGCTAATTGACGTTTCTTTAATAGTGTCGAACCCCAGAAGACCAGTGAACCTACTACGATTATGAAGAGGTCGCCGCTCTGTGGAGTTGGTTCACTACTCAGAAGTGACTTAGTTGCTTTTAGTACTGGCTCCCTTAACTTCTTTGGCTGGTTTGTTCGTTATTGACGACGTAATAAGCAGGGATCAGTCTAAATCTTTCCTCCGCCAGTCTGACAGTAGTTGTTTGGGGCGCAGTACAAAGAAATGTATAGGCTCTAACTTCACCCAAATAACAGAGAACACGTGTCAGTAACTCAGTGTTCTGTCTGGTGTGAGCAATTTAGTAAGCCCGCTATAAGTCAGGAGAAGACAAATCAAGTTTTATTGTACCGTAACAAATTAACCACAGCAGAAGTTTTCATTTACGTAAATGCCAAGAACCTCCACTTGATTCCTATCGTTGGCCTCAGTATCAGTAGAAGCTAGCGAGATACGTCGTAGACGGTCAATGAATACGTCGAAAAAGAATCTGCTAACGTATTATACGTTAAAAGTAAATAGGCTTCCTTTAACTTAAGGGGTATCGCACATTAATTCTGATTTTTTAAATACACACGTTTATCCCAATTTCTTAAGATTTTCGATATGGTCTGTTTTCTTCAGGTTTTCCGATGAAAATGTCATCTTCCTTTGCAAGCTACACGACACGTCCAACGCATCCGTCTTGATTTAATCACTCTAGTAATTATCAAGATGTTCTTCTGGGTTTTGGCGCGGTATAGACTCGTACAAAGAAACTGGTGTTTGGGAGAAACATCAGTGGCTTTATCTTAAAGGCTGAGCCAAAACCCAGGAGAACATTTTCAATTCAAATCCCAGACCATTAATATTTACTGAAGAGTATAAATGATGAAGCACCTGATTTTGTAATTTTCTCCATTCCCCTGTTAAGCTACTTAATTCCTTTTGGGTCAACATGGGTTGTTATCCAACTTTTGTTTTAAGAATCTTGAGCTATATTCTTTCATTAATAAGGTATGTCAGATTATTGCTGTAATAACGTTTAAAGGGGCGAAGATCACCCGAATTGACAAGAACGTGTCACGTGTACATATTGTCCGTATTTGCATTGACAGATTAATGTAACTGTTTGGGGTGAGGCACCAGATGTGCGAGCAGCTTGTTAACAGAAGAAAAACGTGTTTTGGGGGGGATGTAACCACAACAGTGGCAAGTTTATGGCTACTTTGTATGGTGCAACCTTGTCGTGCGAATCCCATTGATTTCACTACTGCCTGTTTCATAAGCGTCGACGTGATTTATAAAAAGTCCGTGATGTGGCGTTAGTGCACGAACTGTGATGTCAGCGTAGCGGATAATAGTGTCTGTTCGGATAATTTTTTACTTTGTTTAATGATTCTTTGTCAACTACTCTGACTCTGTGAAATCAAATCTGCGGATTTATTGTGTGTTGTGAATTGAAGTTTTCCAAGTGCCTGTTCTCAGATTTCCTCTCAAAATAATAAGTATAATTATTTGGTAACATCTCTTATTCAGGCATCGTATTTCCATTCTGTCTGCTGTTATAAAGGCAATACGGCTATCGTGACGTATGCCTCTGAACCATTGCTATGACATTATCAAACACCACATAGTAAAACAGAGGAACGAAACACGAAGGGCGAGTGGTTCGCCCTTCGTGCTTCGTAAGACCCTACGGGAGAGGGCGGGGCCAATTGCTTATCAGCACGGTAATGTCTTATCTCTAGGGGGTACATGTAATATGTCAAAGAAGTGACATATGGCTCTGTTCATTTGACTGCTAACGCTTTCACATTAGGGTGTAGAGATCTAATTTAAACGTCCTGAAGCTACCGACTTTGCATATAGGCTAACAGTTATAGTGTACGTATGTTTAGAGCCGTGTCAAATTCAAAGGTTGTTTGTATCTATTTGCTATTCGAGCATAAACGTGTCACAACACGCGGCAAGTTTATTGTCCCTTTTCAAGTTACATTCAACAGGGTTTTCTTTAAAAGATTATCTCGCCCAGCTAGTCTTGAAAGGTGTTCTGCCATTAAAAATGATTTGAAAGATGTTCTTCACGCCATATCGTAGACCATTGTTGTACATCATCCGACTACCTTCAACCCTGCTTTCTGAAAGATGAGTGCTAAAACTATTTGTCGTATTTATTAAGAAATTGTAGGAAGTTTTGTGTATGTGTGTGGGTGGGGCATGTAGGGGCATAATACAGGTTTATTAATGACTTTCGAGATGCTTATAATACTGCTTTAAAGGGTTTTATAGAATATTTGGTGACTTATATCAGAAACAGATCCTTATTAAAATGACAGATATAATGGAAGCGTGGAAATTATTTTCAATATAATGAGGAGAATAAGATTTTCTCTCGGCAGTGCGTACATAATTAAATCTGCAGGGAATTTTGCAGCTCTTCATATATATATATATATATATATATATATATATATATATATATATATATATATATACACACGCATTTCGTATATTGAATTTTCTGCTTAAATTGGAAGGAAAACTGGCTCTACTACGAAGACCTGCAGGATCCTTTCTGTGTAGTCGACCCTATGGATTTATCATTGTGTTCCCAGAGTGCGCGTGTGACGGCTGTAGTCTGCGTTTCAACCCATTTCCCGACAGGTCGCTCTGTTGCTGTAAGATGGGTTTCACGTTGAGTGGGGCATTCTGTATATTGCATTTAATTTTTTTTTACAAATAAATTTAATGCAAGAGTAAGTATTAATTGATGTGCTCCAGCAATTATATCAATTGATATCTTTATTATCACATCCAGAAAACTTCCAGCGTTGGGTAGGGTAAGCCGTGTTAGCCTGGCTAACACTTAAAGGTTTTCTTTTTTAGTAACGTTCTTTATTGGTACTGAATGAACTGGGACACACCGGAGCCGATCACAAAGAGAACAGAGTGTGGCAAGCGTCTAGAGGCATTTATTAATTTTGCAGAGAGGTTAGCGTGGAAGAGATTTTGAGTGCTAACGAAAGAGGCGGAACTCATTTTTTTGTTTTTCTTTCCTGTGAACTGCAGCCAATGGAAAGCGTGTTGAACGACGCATATTTTACGACAACGACCACGGTAAAATAATATTTACTTTACATCTGGTTAGTCCAGCTCATGAAGTATTGAAGTCAATTTGAACTTGTACCATTGTATGCATTTTAACGTATGTTAAAAAATTATGGCCACACACATCCTCAGACTTCTGCAAATATGCAGAGTAACGGTAGAGAACAGTAAATTATGAGAAGAACTTACGCCACTTTTCTTTAAATACGTCAGTGTTTTTAGTGAGCATGGAAATAACTATAAACTAATAATAAAACAATTTAATTAACAATTTCTGTTCATAATTTCCACTTTTGCATGTTCAGACTATTTAAATTTGTCTAATAAGAGTATATTATAACCACATGTTTATGATTGCTAATATGTAAACATTATTTAGTTCTAAAATTGTGAACGCCCAACATACAAATGAACCTGTTAAATTCATACCTTCATATTTTAGTAATTTTTCCGTGCTTTGGGATATAATACTACTTACAGCGTTAAAACCATAATTCATTCCAGTGGCAATTTGACGAATGCATTGCGTTTATTTCTGTTGTTTAAATTTCTATTATATGAAATATTAAACATTTGGTTTAAAACAGGTTTTGTAATTGTTAAAAATTTAGAACAAAATTATCTTATTTAAATTTGAGGTGGTGCTTAGCTTAACGTCAATGTGCTGTAATATGGGTATAGACTATTTTATGTATGTATATGTGTGTATGGAGGGCGTTGTAGGCATACGTAAATTTGCTTCCAGCACACGGCACTATAAAATAAAATGTATGGGTTATAAACTTAAATTACCCAAATGGGACATTTAAATTATACGTTGTATAGAACTGTAAATCTGCAACAATTTAATTAGGTTAGGTTAGGCGTTATGAGTTCTACTCGTCACAATTTTAAAATTTTTATAAATTTCTTGGAAGAAATGAAATTCAAGTCAGCACACCTGCCCTTCTGCGCTCGGTTGGAACCCCGTCTGCGGAATTCTGAGCAGACACACCAGAATGTCCGTTCAGACTGATTAAGGGTACAACGCGAGTGGACGTGGTCAGTGTACCTCGGACTGACGGCGAAACGCAATCAAAGAAAGTGGAAGGAAATCCGGCTTTCTCAATTCGACTCGCGGATCATGGCAGTCTTTATGGTCTACAGCAGCGGTTTCCAATGTGCGACCTGGTTGCTGGCTGGGAAAATCTCAATTTACCCAATTCGTGTTGTACATTTTAATTACGAAATTTTCCTATGTCTGCGCATTGGTCTCAAGTATTTAAAAAAATATTTCGGTCTTGATACTCCGACTTACGAGAGTAGCTTTTGTATTCAAGGTGGCCCACTTGTGAGGTAGTTTGGAGACCCCTGGTCTATAGGAATGTGTATCAGATGTGGAACCAGTTATCACTGTTTTCAGTCGGCCTGTTTCCCAACGCCATTGCCGAAAGTATTAACACAGGGAATTGAAACCAGTTCGCGAATTTATGAATATGTCGCACTCGTAACTAATTTCCCATTAGACCAATATTTCACCTTGTAGAAGTAAATTTCATTTTATTATTAAAATTCATTTGTATGCATTTCTTGTTGTCTGTGTACAGGTCTATATTTGAATAGTCTATTCGTACAATATCAGTGATCATATATGAACAAGGAACGTACAATTCTGCACATTTTTTATCCACTATTTGTAATTACGTAACCGTTACCTTATTAAGAAACATTTAAGATTACTGGGGTGTGGAACGTGGTCTATTAATCTCACGTCAAGGGAAAAAGGAGAGGGTTAAATATTTAGAATAACATAATAATAATAACAATAAATATATATAATACATGTAACACTTTAAAAAATAAAATGTGTTTCAGAAATAGCTTTTGAACTATCTACCTCAGGGGCAAGGTTTGTCTCGGGTACATAGAAGTAAATACCCTGTAAAATGGTGAATAAATGGAATAATAATAAAAATAAAAAATTACGAAGCTGATTACGTGTTTCGAAAGCTTGTCGGGTAGCGATTGTGCTCGTGGTTTCTTGGGAATAAGTTTGTGTAATTATTTTAGCTCTGTAATGTAGCATATATACATAAGTATACATATATTATGTATTTATAGGGAATTTTAACTGCATTGTTTGTGTATGGAAAGAGGTTATGAAATTAAAATCTGATGTTATGACACATAGATGTCATTAATTGGACAGGTTTATTTTAAATTATTTGTGTATACTGTTAAAGCTGACATTTAAATGTACGGCAAAATGTTTGTTTGAAATTTGTTTGCAGTAAAATTCTAATTTATAAACAGCTCGGAACAGACTGTGGATTGGTAAATTGGTTAGTGTAATTTTGTTGTATTTGCAATGAAAATGTAAAATTAAAAACTTTTGGAAAGCTGAGGTCTGAACATATCACATTATTAATTTAACTAATTAGTTATTTTTTGTATTCATAAGTGTAAACTTTGTAATTGCGTTTTATTTTGGAATGGGAATGATATCTGGGACAGGAGAATGTGTGTTTCATGTCGTGATCACATTTTACCTCTCGCATTCATCTGTTTCGGTTTTCTACTCAGACACATCGCATAAGTGTATGGATATGCGTTAAATAGACCGAATGAGACTGACGATTCTAATATTATAACACAACATTCCACTTGTGTATAACATTATATTATTTGCTGTAATAATCTGTACGGGTCTTCAGTTGACACTAATTAGGACATATTTTGAAATATACTGGAAAAGTGACACTTTGCTGTCTCAAACATGTCGCCAATTAAATTCAAGATGTAATTAGTGTCAACTGTTATATCTCTGTGTACATGGTAGCGGTAAATAATGTGATACTAATCTAAATCTGTATCTAAAGAGCATTTGAACTTGCAGTATAAGTTAGAAGTTACGAGAGACAAGCTGACTTCTGTGTCTGCCTCCAGCTTACTGGAAATACAGTACGTGATGTTTAAACGTGTTATAATTGTCAAACAACCTAGCATTGCTGCCGTTTCGTATTCCGAAGCTCCCATATTCAAATCTCGACCTGGACACTGGATATTCTGGCTGTAGTTTTCGTGTTTTCTCTCAGGTCTTCCAGGCAAATTTTTGTGTAGATGGAGCCAAGATTTTCCACCGTAACATTGTTATATAACTGAAAATCCACGCTCCCCTATTATCCAGAAGATTAATATTGACATATCTTTTCAATATCGATTTTATATTTTTGGTATTCCAAGCAAACATGTCACAAAAGATTTTCTCACCAAAATTTGCTTATATATTTCTTGTCTGTCCCGATTGTTACGAAAGTACAGTCTGCCATAGCCTACTAGATTTCACTGCCCTAAAAATTATATTTGACCTGTATAAACCACAAAGTTCCTTGTTATGTAATAACCAAGAATTTTTACTTCATTCATCATAGGTTCACAGTTTTATGAATGTTGTGTTAATACAGGCTACAGTGTGAGGAATATAATTGCTTATAGTACTACACCCAATACGCTTATAATAGCGGTCGGAATTGTTAACGCATTTGTGAACGGTGGAACATTTAGGTTAAAATATCTTTCGATTTTACATGTTCCACATTTTTGTTTCAATGATTTTAGTGGTTATGAGTATTGAAACTATTATGAACATTGAACCTAGGTGAAATTGATATGACGCATCTGTTTGTAACTTTCACAAAGGACAGAAGTTTGGCTCATGGAATCTGGTAATCGCTGCTCTAATCAAGAAATTATCCGCGTTTTATGAAACCTGGAGTTTTATTAATACGTTCACAAAAATCCGCCGTTGGTTCCCGGGCCTTTGAATCTATTCCACACCTTATTTATTTTAGATCTATTTTAATGTTATCCGTCCATCCAGGTCTCCAAGTGTCTCTTCTCTTCAGGTTTTCCGACAGAAATTTTATTCTTATTTCTAATACATTCCGATTTGTACTACCATATTACGTCATCACATTCTTTAACTTGATCGTTCTAAAATATACAATGAAGAGTGAAGAGTATGGAGTTTCTTATTTTGAAATTTTATCCATTTTTATGAAGAATCTTTCTGTAATATTCTGAGGCTCACGCACAATAAAGTAATTCTGGAAATGCACTGTAACAAGTCACGGAAGAAGATACGCAATCTTGAGCCTTGTTTTGTTTTGCTCTCGGCTTCGCAGGCGACAGTAAACTTCTGTTTCTGCAACATTAGATAGCTGCAGGCACGACATGTGAAACAGTCCCTGTAGCTTTGAAAATTGTAACTGCGTTAGTCCCGTTTTGATTGCTATGAAGATTCACAGGTGTTGATTTTTTCATCTCGTTTAGAGCTATAATAATTTTAATTAATCAAGATATTCTGAACTTGATGCATTATCTGTCTACGACTTGATATGATTTAGTAGGTTAAGTTCGAACACAGGTGTTATATTATTGAAAATACTTTACTTAATTGGATGACCAGACTACAGCATACATATATGTTATAACTAGGGTATCGACTGCCATTATCGAATAACATCTTCATATAGTGTCGTTGTTTGTAACGTAAATTCTTTTCGGCAAAGATTTTGATATTACTTGGCCCCACATCGCCGTCTGGTCTTTGCCATTCCTACCTGCTTCGTATCCAAGAAGTCCTAGGTTCAAATATGTGATCCGAAAACCGAATTATCCTGACATTTTCGTAATTTTGCTCAATTCCTCCAAGGAAATTCCAGGAAAGTAGTTTAAAATAGAACACGACCGCAGCCTACTCCCTGGCATGTTCGCCGTAGAATAACGGATCAAATAAACACATGAGCGTCATTTGCAGGCTACATAGTGACACCAATATCCACTGCTTAATGTGGAAATTCTCGTTAATTAAACTGGTCAACATATATACTTGCACTACAATGTAACCTGCAGGTTAATTGATTAATTATTGATTAAGTTCCAATGTTGGGTGATTTCAGTGCCTCTCCTCTGTTTCATTTATAAACTGGACCTCGCTCGGGAAAATGGTGTCTGTATTTTTAGTCTTTCTACATTAAAGTTCAAAAATTAAATGGATCGTCGCCCTGATGATGGATGGAGGAAGGACATCTGAAACGTTGGTAAACTTCTGCGAGACTACTTAGGATTTGAGGTTTGCACGACGGTGAGTCTGAAGATTGCTGTCTTTGACATCACTGGATAAGGCAAAAAAGTTACGCTGCGATTACAGGGTTTTGGTCGACCATGAAGATCGATTCAAGTAATCGCAGCGAGTTTTCTCCGTAAGCGATGATTACAGGCCACTTGCCCTGCACAGCCTCTAGGCTTTCCTAATGCCCAATCTGAACACGAATTGAATACAGTCGTTAAATGTGGGTAAGGGCCAATGATACTAATTTACATATATATATCCTAGTTACCACAACAAAATTGCTCCAAACTTACAAGCATTAGGACCGTCTGACTGAATACAACCGAGCAGAGTCGTGTAGTGGTAAAACTACGGATTTGCAATTGGAAGTTATGCCATTCAGAACCCGACTGGAAGGCCAATTGTGGTACAGATAAAATGAATGAACTTACGCGTATTAACAATATAAAACCTTATTTTTTTAATTTTATAAAAGTGTTTAATTTATTTGGAATAAATATCAAAATTTATTATTTGTAGTTTACGCATTAGCGTAAGCGAAGAATACCTCATGGGCTCGTCTGTTGCGGCTTTCATAACATTGTTACGACAGTGACATTGAATTACGTTGTTGCATTTTTTATTCCTTTGTTTATCCGAATGTAGTTATCACCTGTGTAAAGAAAAACTTTGGAATTTTAGTACATTTCAAATATTAGGCTTTTAAAATTTGTTTTCAAAGTAGATAAATTATATAATTTCTCGTTAATCTGATTGAGAATAATTAATTGTAGGACTTCCGTTATTCCCCTTTATACACCGTGATTGTAATCTCTGTCTGCAGACAGATGTCAGGACGGTGGACATAGGACTACCTTAGAGTGGGCCATTACCAAGACCAGCAGAGTATCACGTCAGGGATGAAGTCCTTTATTTAGGACAGAGGGAATGATAAAGTGCTACTTGGTCAGGGTTATCGCGCAGCTCATGAGGTGGTGACAGATGAGTGTGGAGCAGAGTTGGAATGACGAATAGCTTAGCAGAGTGACTGGATGCCGGCTGGGGATCGATCCCAAGTAGTGAAAACATTTTCTCCACCATGTGCAGATGGAAAACTGCCAAGACAATGGACGCTAGAAATCCTTTTCCTTTTCTGTAGTGTCGAGGTTAAGAATGTACGGAGCTTCAAGTCGACTTCTTCGTACGTCTCCATGGCGTACGGCTACGCTGTTGTACCCCTTCGTTGTGGAGACTTATACACTGACTTCGTAAATGCGCTTTTCTCCTGCCGTTTCTCAGATGTTCTAGCACTATCACGTCACGCTTAGTAGTTAATGAAGCGTAATTTATCAGCCCTCATTCACACCACACCTTCCTGAAATCTCAGTTTCAATTGTAACCAAGTTGTCTCTGCGAGACTCAGAGCAGACTACGGTGGTTCTGATGACTGCATTACCTGGCTAAAAGCAGTATTAAACTTTAAGGCATAATGAGAAGAGTGGTTTATTTAATTCCGTCTTTAATAAAATGGAGAAAGAGCCGTGTAATGCCTTTTGGCACATTAGCAGGACGTTCATATGTCATTTTAAGTGGACAGAATTTTAACAAGGAGTTTGGAATAAAACTAATAAGTATACTTTTCCATTGCAATTATAGTACTAAAATCTTGTGTTAATGTTATGGTTAAGAAATGTAAGTTTATAATCGAGTTTATAAGCTTAAGTCACTGTACTGGGCTCGTGGTTAGATAATTATTCGATCGATTTCTCTTGGATTTAGAAGTTGTTATTGATTGCAATTGTATGTTATAGACTGATACATATGTAGTAGTAGTATTTTATTTTTGGGAATACTTTAGTTTTTAAATTAAGATTCTGTAAACGTTAAATTTGCAGGACAATCTTAAAATTTCACACGGTCGCCATATTTGTTACTTTTGACTTAGGCGGATAAAATATGACACTTATCTCGATACAAAACTTAACATACTTACCTATACCTTGTTCAGTAGACCTTATCATTTATCAAATGAATGCAATCTACACCTTCATGCCCTGTTGCCTTTGGATCCGTTTTAATATTATCCTCACATCTTCCCTTCACGGTTTCCAGCCGTAAAATTTGATCTGGGTGCCATGTTCTGTTTTTGTCTTTGATTCCATGGATCATATATAAAAATATTTTTAGTTAGAACTGGAATATACTACATCTCCACTCTTTTTGAGAGCTTTTTTGTATTTTATTCGGATGAAAAACCTGTAAAGGCCAAACAAACAATAGCTTCACATCTCCGTTGCGATTGCTGAGGCCTTTGTCAGGATTAGTGGTATATTCTTATACGGTTCTTTTTACCCGTGGTTCGCACTTCAACAATAAGTTAATTAGCAGTCCCCGGTGTATATTCATCTCTACCGTAAGATACACACAACCTTACAATGTTTATTTCTCATCAAACTACAGCTGAATTGGTGTGTCTGTTATTTAAACGGGAATTTGTCTACAGCTGGGACGCTGTCGTAACTCTTGTGTGTATGTTATCGTTGTTTCGAGAAGTACTCCACCCCCCTACCCCACCCCCCCCATGTACTGATGTTGATATGGAGTTTTGAAAATAAGAAAATCGACGTATTTAATTGGAATGCCGTCACCGAAGTTAGCAATTTTGAGCCTGTCGCACAACTCGAATTTTAAAGGAAATTGCACGGACAGACAAACAGCAAGGTTGATTATTTTTCTACTGAAGTCTTACCGACCGACTTTATATCAGGTTAGAGTTTATAATAACTTAGTTTCCCTTGAATTTCCTGACATACGAAATGCCACAGTTATTAGTTATTCAGGTGCAAGTAACCTCACGTCAAATATATCATTCTACACGATACTGAATATATCTTTTGTTGTGCACTGGGGAAACCTAGACGTAGAAGGGAGGAAAATATCAGGTGAGATCTATGAAAGATAGGAGTTTAAGGAGACTGGATTTTGTTGGCCCAGGACAGGGTCCGGTGGAATGCTTTCGTTAATTCGATGATGAACCTTCAGGTTCCTTAAGCCATCTAGTTAGTTAGTTATTATACGATATTTAACTTATAATTTTTACAGTAGCCCACTGTTAAGCGATTATATTTATTTACAAATATAAATGAAAGTGTAAACTTTTCATTTTTACACGGCTTTACTACAGATCTGCCCTTAAAATTAATAGTCAATTGAATAAGATTGCAGACATGCATTTAATTTGATTTTTTTTAGTGAAGAGGATTTATTTCCATTCTCTAGGGATGTTTCCAAGTCTGACAATTGAATTTCAACAGCAAGCGCGGTTTCTAGTGTTAGTTTCCAAAGTCACGAAACGTTTATATGTCATTTCATTAGGGAAATGTGATAGTGTTGGGATAGAATGAACAGACTAGTTTGCCTGTGGCGCCAGCTAGGAACAATGAAGCTGGCGCTAAATAGAGTTTCCTTCCACATGTTACACATATTCTCTTTGAAAGTTTGTGTGCAGATAGAGAGAGAGAAAGAGAGAGCGAGAGACAAAATACACAAAAGAGGAGTGAGGGTCTCCAAAAACTGATTTTAATCCCAGGTCGAAACTTTTAAAGAAATATAAAACCACCGCCATGGAAACTGAATCTGACATAAAAATCACAGTAATCTAGATTTCTCTATTCTTTGAAGTGTATCATGTAACAGAATGGTTGGCTGGATGCTATTCTTTTCTGTATATTTCCTTATGACTCACACTGCTTCTAGACAAAATGGAAGTCGTCTCTGATTGTGAAAAAAATATTTCTCTTTTGCTTGTATTGTGAACTTAAATAGACCCTGCGGTAACTAAGTATCTGAAAACTATCCATTTTAATAACTGAAGGTATTACTTCAACTAAGAAATATCTCGGAGCAGATAGCCCTTCTTGAGAAGCGGATAATTTCTCAAATTATGACGAAATTCTCCAACATTGTGGAACTCAAAGTTTCATTACCTTCTTCACAAAATCCCACCAACTGATCTTATCCTGAGCCATATAAATCCACTCTGCACCCTCTAAACCTCATCTTTATCATTTTTGTAAGGTTCATGCCCATTAGATCCGTTCGAGGTTACACAAATGTTGTTGGTCTTCCTAAATTTCGTTTTCCGCAAGACCTGTATTTGAAGATTCTTCTTAGTAATTCTTCCTTTCTCCAAGTGAACACGACGTTTCCATTTATCCTGGTATTACTTAATGCCGTCTGCCAGTTCGTTAACCTCAGATACATTCCTTATATATATTCTCACTTCGCTGCCTGTCTTTCAGAGCACTGCTTGTAGTCTGAAACATCCATTTCGATCCTCGTTTTTTCTTCCAGTTGAATTCATTTTAATATTGTCTCCATCGACCACTAGATCCTCTAAATGTTTTACTACTAATATTCGGTATGAATTTATAATCTGTGCTCTGTGTGTGTTCTATGTTATACTCATTTTATGTTTTATTTGTTTAATAACGTTCGGCGGAGAACGAAGTATGGAATTCTCATACGTACCATCATCCGTCAGCTTCCTGACTCTTGTGTTCAAATATTCCCTTGGGTGTTCCCTTCTCAAACACGCTGTATGTAATTTTCACTATCCTGTTACTTCCTGTCGCTTATATTCAAATTTTGCCCTCAGCGCTCTGTTCTCAAATATCCTCAGTTTGTGTTCTTTCATTAGGACGAGAGAACTAATTTTACATTCAGTGTCTCAGTCAGGAATATAATTTCGTGTATCTTATTTAATCTTCAGGTTTCACAGAGGAGATGGGACTACAAAAGTTTCTGAATTGGGCGGTAGCAAGTATTCACCAAACCCGATTTGCTGTTAATTTATTCTTGAATATAATATTGATTTGTTAGTGACGCGAGAAACATAAATCACAAGACTTTGGTAATGAGATAGGCGTGACTGTCGTTGACTAATGTGTGCATTTCAGTGTGAAAGTCTGACAATGCCATCAGAAGGCGAGTTAGTCACGCCCTGTGACTGACAGTCGGTGCTTCATGTTCTACAATACGTCTGGAACATGAAATGGAATTGAGTGACGTCTTACCTGTCAGACGTACTAAAGTTTTGTATTCATTGTGGATATTACCCATGTTAAACCGAGTTAAATCCTTATCTTATTAATGCTGTAAGAAGGTTAATATTCGTCCCGCCATAATGCGATATAAAATTCTTTAACGATTTCTGTGCCGTGAGTTCATTAGACGCTCTCTGCCCTGAACGACATCATTTTTGGAGATCTGGAATCTCGCGACTTCGCCGTGACATTACGCCAGGTCGTTTATATCTTGCGGTAACAAATATACGACCGAGAATGACAGGTGTAAAAAGCAAAATTGAAGATAAGTTTAAAAATCGTGACCTCTTGATGGTAAAATGAATTACTGTTTATTCTGAGACAATATTGTAGCACGCAATATCAGATTAAGAATTGTATTAGTGTAATTATTATTTATTTAAAGACGATTTCAGCAGCTGAGACAATATAAAGTCAAGCGATAAGAAGGTTAATGAATGATGAAATGAGCAAAAGAAAACGTCAACAAACCGTCTTTCAGGTACTTGAATGTTTTGGGCCTTCGTAAAGAAATTCAGTATGGACGCTGTGACAGTGCATATTTAAATTTATACTTTTATTTTGTTCATATCCATCTTCGAACTGTAATTACTCCCTGTTCTATATTGTGGAAACAAACATAGAAATATTTCAGATACGCAGATACAGATCAAAAGACAGTTTCTTAAAAATTGAGGTATGAGATGGAAAAATGAAAGTTTAATTAATATTTTAAGTTCGTGAACCAAAGCACATGTCATTCAGTTAGTAAGAAGCTCATCACTATGGAAATACAGAAGAATATTGTGTTTACTTGAATGGGAAAATGTTGATGACAGGGTTGTTCGGGAGACGATGCTTCTAGACGTCGTAATGAAGCTACCATAACTTCCCAGAGTTCTAGTTGCAAGACTGTATTTGCATCCATGTGAAAGTTCAAACAGCAACGCCATCTCATTTAATTACAAAACTGAAACTTTGTTGCGAGTTAGCGGGAAGAACTTTTTCCACGACGAAGTCTTTTTGATCTACTTATTTAGACAGATAAGGTTTTCAGATTTCACGATAATATATTACGAGATGATTAATATATATTTATGTACATTTTTGTTGTTTTACTGTGTTGATATATCACCATTACATATTTGTAGAAAGTTGTTAAATAGTTTTTTCGAGTGAGGAGCGAAGTTTGAGGTTACTAAAATATTGATCACAGGCCTAACGCTTCCAATTTAATCAAGTTCTGTTGGTTTCCTTACTTTGTGCATCTAGAAAAGAAAATTTAACTTAAATTATGCTAAATTATATACATATAATATTTTGGACCAAAAACATGAATTATATTTAATTTTATCAGGACTGTTTACTGCTTGTGTGAAACTAAATAGGATAATAAAGCAAAGTCTCATTAATACACATTTTAATTAATTATTTATAGTATAGAATTTTCTGACAGGTTTCTGTGGTAATGGTAATGTACCTTTGTTTCTGTTACTTAAAAGGCAGAATTTCTTAACCAGCTGAGCGACTAATTTTTTTCAGTTGGACTGTAGTCTGTGGAGTTACAATTAATTTGTGTGAGAGGAAATATTACATGGTGTACTAGGAACTATGTTAGGTATTATTATTTGAGGTCGATACCATCATGAGTTATTTTTCAAAGTGACACTTTTATATTTCGTAGTCGGTTCTTAATTTAATTCTATCGTACATACTTTGCCATACACATGTGCTTAGCTTTCATGACTATAAATAATTCCAAGGATGTTAGACTTTTACTTGCAAAAAATTCCTTGAGTTATTACCTTAATTTACTCTGCAGTTTTGTGGGCTTTTATTGGATTTGCCACCCACATTCAAGGGTGGATTATTTACTGTGCTGGACTCCACCATATCAGTTATCAGATAGAAAACAATTGAAACTAGTTGCGTTGCCTGTGAAATATTGTGTCTGTGTGGTTTCATAATGGACGTCGTTAAGGCCATTTCAAGCTTTGTGTTTCCAGACTCATTTTGGAGTGGTTCTTAATGATGTCAAAATTACAGTGTTAATTTTGTAAACGAATATTTATTGAATAGTTTATGGCACTACATGCAATCGGTTTGCGTAGAATACAAGACGTATGAACCCTGTTAAATTTTGAACTAAGCCAAAGTGTGGCTTGTAGTTGTCCTTTAAAATATTTGTAAGAGCCTTCCTAGCGTCTGTGTTAATATTCACGACATAATTGTAACCAAGAGTATGGAGGTGGAAACTAACAACGTGACTTTAGTGTTCAGGCGCAAAATATCTTTAAGAGCATGGCTTTAGAATCCCGTGTTTAAAACGTGGTATTAGTCTGTACAGCGTACGCACGTTACAACATGGATTTTACGTTTACACAACACTTGACACTGAAGGTTGGACAGGGGAATTTCTGTGATACAAAATTGGCCTGCAAGTTTAGGATCTTTTGTGGTCACAGACCGAGGGTCCCAGGGCCCAGACCTCGTTTTTATAACCGCTTCTTAAATTATAGTTGTTGTTAAAAGAATTTGACTTTGTATATTTCTAAATATGCATGTATGTGTGTGCGCGTGAAAGTTCCGTAGTTTTCTCTATACATGGACCTGTGAGAATTAGGAATTACGTTCTCAAAGATGTCACAATCTAGACATAATCTCGAGTCTGTGTTCAGTTTGTGGTTTTTTAAAAAAAGCTTTCGTTGTCACTATTCTTTGTTATAACGTATATAAATATTCACATATATTATTCTAATGACTTCTCCTCAGAGAAGGTTCCTTTTATAATCAATTTAAAGCGTTTTGTTAGACGACTTACCGCGGTCTCTGCTTTTTAAATGTAATTTTTATCTAAATCATTTTTCACCAAGTGGACAGTAACATCGTACGTTCGTCCTGTCGTACGCAATGTTAGATCCATCCTATCTATATGCGTCTTAAGCCTGTCTCATACGTAAGTCTTGTCCGTTCCATAATTTTCAAGATCATATGTGAGTGACAATTTCTGTAAAATGTAGTCATAATTCTAAATTTATGATTTGTGTAAATAACTAAATATTTGGATTTTAAATGTTCTGACAGTCTAGAATATACTTTTAAAAAACTTGTTTTGATTCAAGGACACCAGTGCAAAAAACGTTTATAAGCACGATTTTACGAAATTGGTTCTGATACTGACGATTGGCTAACACAAAATTTGAACATTCAATTAACTCCGCAGCGTGTTTAAACAAACAATATGCGTACATAGTATAACTGATCCGAAATTGATTGTTGTTCTTGGGGTTTTATTGTTTAAGAATTTCAATTTATTTCAAATGCAAATAACCAAGGCTAGTGGATTCACATCGAGAGTCCATTTGTTTTACATTTCGTAACTTACTTTGCTGGAATATTTTGCATCATCTGACACTCTTCGAGTAAGAGAAGCAAATACATGCTACAGAATACAAAGTAATTCAACCGACCACTAAGTAAAGCCTGATTAATGCAAATATTACTTGACTTCTAAATTTCTGGTTACTAAAACTTTAAATTTTAATTTATGGTAGTTGAAATTTTGTGCATACGGTAATGAGTTGTATTCTTGTTGTGTTTAGACTCTTATGATCCGTTAATACATATATTACTTTGGTTATACTCACCACGTTGTAAATTGAAAATGAAAATTATAAAATCTTCATTTGTTCATCAGTCTGTAAGTAGAATAGCAGATATAATGTAGTTTGCTGTTAAAAATTAACCTAAATTGTCCTACTTGTTTCTTAACATTTATTCAGTATTGGTAAATACGAAATAACAAATTAAATCACTGAAGTTCAAGGTTATAATTTAAAACTCATTGGCATTCATAGTAAATATGGGCGAGTTTGATGCACGTTACGTTATTCTGTTTCCGAAAGAGATTGCAACATATTTGACGTGAGTAGAACACGAGAATGTCGAGATATGTTCGTGGTTTGCATAAAACATTGACTGTAATATATCTCATATCCCTAGCGCGTAGTTACCTAGACACTAAAAATATATGCCTTGAAACATACATACCTAACGTACAAGGTGAAAGGGTAAGATGTGTCTTTCCCGGAGAAAATTGTTCGTCTTATAGACCGACAATGAACACATTTTAAAAAGTCTCCTTCCTGCTGACACATGTGTCAAACTGAATTTTCACGGGCGTTTAGAGGTGAATGATATGTTTATTTTACACTGAATCGACTGCACATTAAACAATACTTTGGCGCGTGTGTTGTGATGTCAGTTGGTCAATATAATGGACTGTTGGTTTAGCGTCTGGCCGAGTATACAGAACGATTTAGCAGAGAGGAATTTTGTTCAGACCCTGAGGACTAAATGTTTAATTTTCAGAAAATGATCTATGGGAATTATTATACTGCCCTCAGAATATAGCTAGATATTGTACTGTTATAGTCCTGTTTAATGCAAATATTAACTTAAATTTTGATCAAGCTGAGCTTCAAGACGGTATTTAGAAAACAAGCGATTTATTATTAGGCGTAGTGCTAGATAGTATCTACAGCAAAAACACACATTTAAGCCGATGAGAAGGATATCAAAAGAACGAATAAAATGCAAAATTTCTATTGATAGTACAAAAGATACAGTTTACCTATAGATCAGATTTATGTATAAAATTTATTTAAATCCAGGTACGTACGTGTGCGTGTATTTGATGCAGATGTCAATGTGATGTCTGCTTAAGACACCTCAGTGTTGAGTAGCATGTACCATTAAATATTTAGTACTCATAAGAATGCGGTCATTTTTTAGATTTAGAAGAAAATGTTTCCCCTGTTGCTGCATCGTGATTAGACTAAATATCATATTAAATACATCCACCCAATTATTCTACATTTGCACTATTGTATTTTAGTATAATTTTACTAACGTCATCTTGAAATTATAGCCCCATTTGTCTGGTTACCTTTCATCCATTTGTTGCATGGAAATGCCTAGCTTGTTATTTAATGACGGTTTAGCAGCTGCTCAGGTAATTGGTTTAATTAGTGCGGCACTTAAAGGAGCTTTAAGTGCTGGATATTACGGACATACATGGACCGATGATGTTGGAGAAATGGTAGAGGAAATACCGCGAGAGGAAAGGGTAGCTGTTGGCAGTACCGTCCACAGTTAAGTTGTAAGCAAGTGGTTAGTGGTTCTTGTTAGTGGTTTATGACATGTAGGCTTGTATAGTCAGGTTTAGCTATACGAAACGAATTAGCAGTCGGAAAATATGAACTGAAGGGCATCAGACTAATTCATTAAAATTTATAATAATGATAATATTAACACTAATGTAAGATACAGATTCAAAAATTTTACATTAGAATATATTGATATTAGTATTTGACTGTACTGTGGTTATAATAATATCCAAATTGTTATCTGAAAATTGTCATTTTCACATCGTAGGAACACCGTTAAAATTATAAGAACACTATTTTTAGTTTTGTTCATTTTCCATCAACTTGATATTTTGTACTAAGGGAAGACAACAGCTTAAGGAAGTTTGAGGAGAATATAATTGTATTCTTTACCAGGTACTATTAGAATTTTCAAATAAATTGGTATGCGATGAGAGGAACATGTAGCACGTCGGAGATAAATGAGAAATTTTTACAAGATTGCAGTAGAAAATCCTTAAGTAAAGTAATCACTTGGGAGAAGCAGAAGGTGATCAAATTGGTGGTAAAGAAATAGGGTAAGAGAGAGCGGATTGGATTCATCCAGCTCTTAACAGCGTTCCGTGAGGGGTGTGGAGCTGATAATTGGTAATGACGTGGGTGGGATCAGATCCAAGAGCTCGCACGAGTTTGAAAAATTTCTCTCGTTAACAGCGCGTAAGGAAGAGAAGGCGATGAATCACGTAAATTTCACCGTCGACATTCGAGTCGAGAACCACCAAAATACAAGTCAGCTATTCAATATCTTTGGTGACGTAAACATTGATATAATTCAGCAAAAGAATTGTTAATCTGAGATGAACGTACACCAGAATTATGTGTGTGTCTTTTGTTATATGATATCAAATAACGGAGGATGTTGTTTTGAGTGTATAACTATTTGTTTTGAACAGTGACATTATACTATTATGGTATAATATTTAATTATCTGATTCGGAACCAAAAATTCACCACAATTTAATTATATCTTCTGTGATGCTAAGTATCATTTGCAGATTGCTGATTCTAGGAAAAGGGAAGGTTTTGAATTTTGCTGGACACGTTGAAGCAATTTAATTAATGAAATCCTGTAGTCTAACCTTCGAGTCGGTTGGTGGTGCGTGATGTAATGGATGACACTGTAAATGGTGACGTAAACTGCGCATTGCTGTAAATGGGCAGGAAGAGATTTGTCGACATTTTAGAGTACTCTGTTAAGTTTCCTTGGAGGCCTGAAACATTCAGGCCTGCTTGAAGGAAATGCCTGGAACACAGGATTTTTCAAATGGACTTGGCGCCACACTTTGTACCTGATTCCAGGGATAATACTCGTTCAACTAATCAATTTTTCCGCCTTTCATGGAATCAGAAAGTTCTTTGTCTTGAAGATGGCAGTCTTCTGGGTTGTTGCGCCATGTTGTCTGGTAGGTGTTTACCGACGTTTCAGGAGTAACTGGTGACTACATCGTCAGGACGATCACCCTGAAGGCAGCAGGGACCTCTGTCAGCAAACTTCTACCAGACTACACGGCGCAACAACCCAGACGACAGTCATCCTTGGACCCACAGCCATGAGAACTTCAACTTGTTTTTTGTCTTGTTAACAATAGACCGCCACTGGATCCTGCCCTGAGCTTAATTAATTCAGTCCACACAAATCTTATTGAAGATATTTTCTTGTTGAAAATGGCTGACTGGTTTTCTCGTTTTACTCATTCCCTCCTGGCTTTACTTTTTTATTCATAATCTGTGGATCCTGTTTTACAAACTGTACGCCAGTTCCCTCATTGTAGCCTGAGATAGGTTCCACGCGTGACGTGACAATGATATTTGAACCGAGGTATATCTAGTTAACACGCTTAATAATTAAAATGTGTTTTCGAACTTTAATTGGATGCCTTGTGTGTATGGGATGAACCCCCTTTACTGTTTATCGTAAGAAGCGTTATGATGACATACCTTCACAGTTACTTCATTATAACATATGGTGAAGAATGCCACCATCCAGGGAAATGAAGACGCTTTTGAGGGGTCTTGGGCAGGAAAGTAAAATGAACTAAATAGAATAGACCGTGGACCAGTTAACCTCTCCCTTCTGTTAGAATATGAAAAACCATGCAATATTGTTTTGGGGCGAATGTGATGAAATTTTTTTTATGAAAAACCGCATACAAATGTTCGCAATAGGCGGACACACCTCGTGTGTGCGACTGAACGGTCGATCCGTGACAGTCGCTTCAAATGTCTGCTTTTGGTACCGTGGCTGAAACGGGGAAAGGGACGAGGAAGGCTGTAAGGAATATAATACCCTAGTCGACACGTACCTGCAACACAACCAGCTTGGTCATTTTCTTCGGGATTTGTGAGAAACTAAAACTGAAAAGACAGGATGAACAGAAAGTCTGATCAGGGCACGGATATAGAAATAACATCAGAACAGGCACATTGAAATTTCCATCTATCATTAGGTTATTTGATAATAACAGTTCGGGTGGATTTTTTAATCAGTTGAACGATTATCTCCTAATTAAGAAAGATTTTTCTTCATGGAGTTAGTTGGTTAGTTATCAGTAACCGATTCTCTCTGACTTACGCGGAATCCTTTACAATCAACAGCATTTTAAACTACCCTAAATAAAAGTTCCACTTGGCGATGACATTTGATAGACTGACAGCTGCCTTATACGTTAGCGTTATATACATCATATCCGGTTATCGGATTTCCAGAGTATAATTTCATATAAAGCCTTTTTTTTTTTGTTTGTTGGCAGTCATCTATGGAAAACCGATATTTCTCTTCTGGCGATGATAACGTAAGTACATGAAGCAGTCACTTTGTCTTTCTGGCTTTGTCCGTAAGCATTGCGTTATTACCGGCTCAGTGCGTCCACTCCGTGAAATTCTGAGTTTTCTTTCCGGGAATTTCTTCTGTTCAGGAAACGAAATACGTTTTAGTGTGTAATAGCATAAAAATTCTATGAATCCTAGGAGACTGAATATGTTTTTTTTTTGCTACTAATATTGCAGAATAACGGCATTGCATCCGGTTTGAGCCTTCGCGACTCAAGAGCCGAGCTCTGCCTGCCACATTGCTTTACCGGTCTAATGATCGACTCTCGTTTGTAGCGGAATTTGAAAATTATGCGGTTTGCCACCATTATTCAACAGGTTGCGTTTTGTGTACCAAAGCTATATTTCGAGCAAACACGTTTAAGTTTACCTTCCTGTATCTACATACCAGTATGTTTATAGTATCTGTTAAAGCTTCAAATAGCACATGCCAGTGCACATATGTGTTTCTATATCAGTGGCGGCTCGTCTTATTTAGTTATACAATGCGAGCCGCTAAGTGTCACAGATATAATTTTTCTTGGCACAATGTTAACATATTTTACGATGACGATTTCTTCAGAGACGATTTCTAAACTTGTAGGTTGTATATCTTCAGACAGTAGGACGTGAACGTAGTAGTATTAGTGACCTATTTAAAAATAATTACTCTCCAATAATTTTTCTGGAGGGACTGAGGAAATATTGATCAAGATAACCAGTCTTCGATTCCAGATATCCAGATTCATACTGGGACCCCCAAAATAAGAAACAGAAATGCTGATCACCAAACCAGGACTTTTGTTACTTATCTTCTCTCCAATAAGGTAAAGATTTAGACTTGTATCAGGGCAATTACCTCGAAACTCATCCTGGTTATCTATCGACCACTCGTGACACAATTTTTACGATTTTCTCGATTTCTGCTAGAGAATACAGTGACAGTACTAAAGCGAATGAGATAGTTAACAGGTTTTGTGATTGCCTATGCAGTTTCGTTATTTATAACTTTTGACTTCAACACACGCATAATATGTTTTGTTTCGGTTAGACTCCAAGCTTAGATACACTTAGATAGAGAGATAGACACCTTAGATAGAAAAACAATGTAATTGGTTAGTTTAATTTTTATTAGCCTATTTAAGAGGTTAGACTCTTAATATTAAGAAAATAATAGTCGCTGTAAGAAAAATAAGCAATCTTCCATATTTATTCGACTTCTGAGTGATAAAATTAGGGCAACGGAACTGTGGGGACATAGGATAGATAAAAAATACATAATCTGATGGGAAGAAACCGTTTAGGAGACATGTACTTCAATGTAGGATAATATTAAGATGGATCTTCATGAAAATGTGTGTCAGGGAAAAGGGTGAACTGATCTTTGATCGAGCTCCAGACAGAGATGAGAATCTGATAATTTTTGATTAGCTGAACGTCTGTTAGCTTCTCAAGAAAATTGTATTCTTTGGCGGTAGTTAATTGTATTATATTGTAGTATCTGGTGTTCAGATTCTTATGTTATGTCTTCGTTCGTATTGAGTTTGGCCTGAATTATCTACTGTAACGTTGACTGTCAATATATAATTAATTAAGCTCTAGTGCAACTGGAATATTCAAACAGTTCCGTTATGTCATTGCTGTTTGCACCTGTGTTGGCAGATAGATGTGGATCAATATAGCAGTTTGTTAATTACTCCACTAACAGATTCTGTAGACTGGACCCGCTATGGCAAGATTGTCCCCTAATTACGGTGCGTGTTTGTGTGATTACATGTATAGCTAAAGTTATTGAAATTCAAAGTTGATAAATGTCCTGTTTAAACCTAAGTAAATTTCGGTGCTTAAGTAATGGTTTAAATCGTGTGCATATTCTGTTAAATTACTGTACATAAAATGCCATATTCTGTCACATTTAACTTAAAATTAATTACATTACATGGATATAATTGGGCCTCTTCGGTTTCCTACACGATTTCTTAAGAACGTAACTAATTACCTTACTCTGAGACCAACCAAGTGCTGCCTCAGAGATGAAGCCCCTGACTTAGGGGCGAGGATATGATAATGTTCTGCTTGGTCAGGGCTATTGCACGTAGATGGGTATGGAGCAACGGTGGAATGACCCGAAGGTAAACCTACTAAAATGCTACTTCGTTCACCACTATTTTCACTTGACGTCATCCGGGGTTAAACCCGGTTCTCCGCGTAAGCTAAGACACGGGTTGTGTGTGGTTTAACCCTTTCAAGCCGAAGCTGGTCTGAGTTTAATAATTCAGCCCGCACCGCGAAGAAAACACAACTTTCCACAGTAGTATTTGAGGTTTTCGCGGCCTTGAGTGCGAAGATGGCTACCTTAAGGGTTGTAGCAGCGTGTTGTCTGGTAGAAATTTATAAATGTTTCGAAGGTCTTTTCTGGCTTCATCATCAGGGCTATCATCGCAGAAGACGGCCATCTACAACTCTTCGCCATTATAGAGATAAAGTGGTTAATGCTGTTTAAGGAAATATTGACTTCGAGAATCATACAAAACCCGTCAAAAGAAATTGCATAGTTACTGATTGTTAAAGCAGCTGGTAAATATAGTTAACATACGGTTTACTTGGCAACTGTTTAATTCATTAATCTGTCACTGTGTTTAGCCATAGCTGAAAATAATTAAATATTCGTCAATGGGAATACAAGATATTCACTATGTTAATAATACTGTGCATATAAATAAGCAGTTTTACTATTTAATTACATTTTATTTTATGAATATCCCGATGGAAATTTTTCTAGCCTTTAATTTACTATCAGAAACTAATACATTTGGCATTTAAATTGAATTAAACGAAAGGCAGATAAAAACTCATTAAGTTAAAGGCTAGTCTCAATAAATTTCCACAAATTAAAATGTCTGAATAGGATTTTTTTAATTTTATTGACCTAAAAATGATTTTCAGTTTGTGGCAGAAAAGTATTTATTAATTATACGCCCAGGGACCCATTTTTCCGTTTGTGTGTTCATCGTGGGTAATATTAACAACCTTAGAACACTTTCCCCGACGTTTCGGAGTACTGGAGAAACGCCTTTATGTTAACATTGCTTTTAATAGCTTTTTAGAAATTTGTATTACAGGTCCCGCTTCCGCATTGGACATACCACGTCTAAAATTTGGGATACGGCATATGAAGCGAAGAAGATATTTCGATCTCATTTTACTTGATAAGTAGCTAGATACTGCGTGTTCACTTTGCCCTTTCTTTGTATCCTTACATGAGTGTGTGGGCTGTAGATGTTGGTATTATCTTATGAATAGTGGAGGTGTAAAGAAATGACGTTGATGTATATCAGGACAGCCATTTTTGTTACACGCTCAGATGGATCAATAGAAAAGAATTTCGGATTTGTAGGATCGACTAATAAATGCATCCAATTTGAATTTTGGCCAGGGCTGACTATTATGACTGAGATTCCTCTTTGTTTCTCTCAGTCCTTCCAGAAGAATTCCGAAATAATACAGAATTTGCTACGATCAATTCTTTTCTGTTACAATCGATCATTCATAAGTATTCTTAAATCCCATTGGACTCTGTATTATCAGTAATTTTTACACCTATTAAATAAATGATCTTTAACATTATATTTTTTTGATCTGAACCAGTAATAATAAATAATTATATAAAAAATGCATAGACGTGAGTCATTACGGACAAGCTGGTAGTTAGTCAAATGATTAAGAAATTACCTGAATTTTGTAGAACGCGATTAATCATAACCATGTTCAAAAACGCCCGCCACTCGAATTTCCACTAAACCATGTAAATCCAATTAACACATTCATATCCTATTTATTTAAAAGTAATTTTAATATAACCCTTTTAACTATGTTTAGACCTTAATATTTTGTATGTATTTCTCATCTGTAACATGTTGGTAATAGTAATTCCATATTTCTGTTTTGCACAATCCGCCACTGGCAATATTCTGAGCCAGATGAGTCCAGTCCACAATACATCCTAATTATCCGCTGTATGTTGTGTCGCTGGATCCAGTGTCGTCCAAGGAGATTGAGTTAGTTTCCGATAAGCTAGTGAGATGCATGCAACTGCTGTTCTACGTTAGGTCTGCTGATATAATCCGACAGTCGAGTTGCTTATCCTGGTATTTCAGTATCTCACATAACACGAAACATATATGAATAGTAACTCATCCCTACATTACACTGGCATCGCATGCTTATTTGTATTAATAAAACATGTAACGTCTAGTTATGAATTGTCATAATTCAACTACAAATTCAACTTAGTTTCTGCTTCATTCCTGTGGTAAGCTTTCATGTATGTGGTTTAGGCATCACACGTAAAGCGAAACGTACGAAGTGGATATAAAAGAACTTTATTTTCATGGAGATAGAATTTAACTCTTTTCAGTTCGAACGGTGTGACGTTAATTGGAACTGTGTCGTTATGTCCTGTGTTGGATTAATAGAAACACATATGTGAAAAAGTAACTGTATTCAAAATATATTACGTGTATTAATTCTATCAATGTGTTTATTTTATCTATTTGTGAATGTTCTGTAAATGGGAAGTAACGTGTAGTGATACTCAAATTGATATTTAATATAATAACACTAATCTAAAAGTCATCATTATCGACTTCACATTTATGACACGATTCCAACTTCGGTTTGGTTTTGTCGTCATATTTTGATCTTCTGGCCCTCTTGTTTTCAACGAGACTACACATTTCGTAGCAAATTTTCAGTATCTGCTGTAAACATGCTCTGCCAGTTCTTCTCAAGAGGTTAAACTAAAGAAGAACTGTTTTATTATTGTTATATTAATGTCACCGAAGTTTAAAAATATTGTTTTAGTAAGGATAGCGTTTTACATGCAGTTCTCTATATATTTCA
The DNA here is from genome assembly GCF_977971745.1 of Zootermopsis nevadensis. NCBI lineage: Eukaryota > Metazoa > Arthropoda > Insecta > Blattodea > Termopsidae > Zootermopsis > Zootermopsis nevadensis. The sequence continues at coordinate 7,140,480 of NW_028259143.1, forward strand.
GAGATCTGTAACGTACATATTTTTAAGATGGTAAAGTTGCGTCATATTGTGATATAATAAGTATATATTAAATCTTGTCCGTCTAATCACAATAAATTCTTATTAAATATTAAAATATTACAATAATTAACATTTAAAATATTTAAAATATTAAATGATGTTCTTTATCGAAATATTCGATTTACATTAGATCATCATTTTTCATGTTTTACGACATGTTTCAGTTCCTAAAAGAATATTTCGATAAAGAACATCATTTAATATTTTAAATATTTTAAATGTTAATTATTGTAATATTTTAATATTTAATAAGAATTTATTGTGATTAGACGGACAAGATTTAATATATGTACATATTTTTATAAGAAGACGCTAAATACAATATGATATTTAGTATTAAAGTAAAGCATAATTATAATGGACACATGGGAACCAAATTGAAATTCGTACTCAAATTTCATAAACAATTTCGCCCACCAAATTTATGTAGTTTGAAACAAGAATCAGTCGGACGGACGGTTATGTTGTAAGCATAGAATGCATAAACTGCACACTGTGTTATTAGATATTAATATTATGAGATTTAAATACGTTAATAACTAGAATATTTATCCAGTCTAACTCATAAATTGCGTTTTTAGTATTCCTCACTTTGGTTGTTTTACAACAAACACTTTTTAGTTTTGAACAGAAACTGTTAGTCGCATGACACGTGTGTTCCGTTTCTGTTTACCATTTTCAGAACAGTACAAACAATTCCTGAATCCAGTTCATGCTTTAAATAAAATTATTTAATACAATCCAGGACACAGAGCGGTGTATACAAACTACAAATTGCATTTAGATGTAAACTTTGTGCTCTAATATGGTCCTACATTTTTCATAAAAATGTAATATTTGTTATAATGGTGCAACGGATATATGGAGGAGGAATGGGGAGGGTTGGTTGAGTGTGGGCGATGGATTAAAATGGTTTGAAAACGGAGAAGTGGGGACAAACACGAAATTCTCATTATGACACATTTCTGAAAGAAAGAAGTTTCTGTGTGGATGTCCAATTGATTTCTCCGGAGATCATTAGCCTCGAAGTACGTTTCCATATCGGACGCTTTATTCGGTGGTTACAACAAGGTTTGCTTGACGTCTCACTGCAGGATAACTTATTCAGATTTTTAAAATGTTCCTTCCCGCAGTGGGTGCCCGGGAAATGATGGAATAATTGTGGACGTCGTAACCGGAACAAAAAATAAATACACTCCTCGTATTTATCATTTTTTACTATTTTTTATACTTGTATTTTTATATATGGAAGGTGTCCCACGTAAGTTGGAACCCATCACGATAGCATGCCGCAGAAGCGGCGAGCGCTCTGCCTGGAAATGGGTTAGCTGTCGCTTGCTGGTAGCTTGGTTCCTCGTTGCGTGGGACACATTTTGTGTTATCCGAAGTTACCATTCTGTGTAGTAAATTCCTTTTTGTTTTTAACGAATCGTTTCTTAATGAACATAGTTTCAGACGTTCATCCGCTTATGTAAAAGTAGGAGATATTGTATTTCTTAATTCAAAATAATTTAAGCTGCTTTTTATTTTATGTAAGATAATTAGAGACGATACTCCTGCTCTTTTCCTTGCAACTATCAGCTGAACGGGAATTTTGTAAACAAAAGTCTTCGAATTACGATGTTAAAACAATGTAACATGTAAACATACCTTTCAGTTCTGTAGTCATAATTAACTGGATCCCAACATTTTCCACGAATCGCTCAAACATAAGACGATACTTTGTTCAAAGTTTTGTTTAAGAAGTAATTCAGAGTTTATTAACTGAAATTTCAAGCTGGGAGAATTATTTTAGGGCAGTGGTTCCCAGATATTTTCTCCCAAAACACGGCAGACTTTTGGTGGACCACTTAATGATTTATTTGACTGTTGTTTAAAAGTTGTAATGTGCTTTGCTATAAATGATAATTTAAAAGGAAATGGAATTACAATTTTAATACAATAAAACACTGTAAGTTTTACTGAAAATAAATAAAAAACAATGCATTATAATTACGGCACAGAGGTCTATATAGGCACATTCTAACGCGATATATGTGCCTTTGGGTGTTAAACAAAATGTTTGATTTTCAGTGTAATATTTTTAGCGGGCTAACTAATTGTAACCCTGGAATCACATTTTGGGAAACTTTGTTCTAGTGTATGCCATATTTATTGATCAATGTAGTCTGTAAACGTAAATTACAAAATAATCACAATTATCTAGGCCTAACTCCATTCAGCAGAGTCGTTCTTGAGAAGCTAATAGTCGCTCAGCTAGTGATACACCGTGTTTTATGGAAGTCTCAGTTCGCAACCGTGTTTGTGGTAGCTTGAAACTGGTTTGTAACCTGGGTCATATTTATCTGGTCTACATTCTCCTGCCCTTTGTCTTTAATAACAGTTTTATGACGACAATTTCTCCAAAATAGCCTCATCCATTTTGTTTCCGGTCAAGATTTTGGGTGCATTTCTAATCCGCCCCGTGGATACTACGCTTTACCCATCCCATGCTTCTTAATCTGATTACTCCAGTAACTGTCTGGTGGAAAGTATAAATTATTAATGTTCTCATTCTAGAACTTTCTCCCCCCTTCTCCTGCCTCCTCTTATCCTTACTGGAATGTCGTCAGAGGTGGAGAAGTGTAAGCAGGGAACACTGCTAAGAACAGAAACAGCATACAGGCTATATTAAACACCTAAATCGAGTTGTATATGTTTATTTATGATAGGGGAAAAACGTCTGCTCAAAACTGCAGAATGATTATATCTGAAAGGAATTCGCAAAGTACTTCTCACTATGCATATTGATAGCAAGATAACGAGAGACAATCACATCTATTAGATTTAATGTTGCCTTTCCCCTGATTTGTGCATTGTTATAAATCGCTGAACCACATATTTGAATGGGGAATGATACGGTAGGAATGTTTGATATTTAAAACAAGAATTATCACAGAACATTCCTGGCAGAGAGATCCATAATGCTTAAACAAATTAAATCATTTCCGGTACATACGCACTGCATTGCTCATAGAAGTGGACCGGCTAGATTGTCGGAGGAAAGAAGCAGCCAGAACCTCGTGTGATTGTGCGTGACGAGACTTTAAAGAGATCTGAACTTAAAGAGCTGCATGTTTTATCTGAAACTACGTTTTGTCAAGGATTACAGGTTGAAGAACTTTGCACCACACAGACCATTATTAAACCATTTACAATGAACGGAATCCTTCGTGAGACGGACATGGTCCTAACCACGCCTGTTAAATGCAGACTACACACTTACGTCCTACTCCTTTGAGATCTGGAAAAATATGATCATCGTAGCAACTGTTATGTTTCCCAAATCGTCTCCACAAAAGAATTTGGCGAAGTGTGAAAGTTCTGTAGATTTTCATTATGGAGTTTTTTCCCTGATAATTCTGTATAAACTCGGCGTCATGACGGAGGCAGTATGACCTCTGAAACGTTGGTAAACATCGACCAGACTACACAGCGCAACAACCCAGAAGACAGAAATCTTCATCACCCTGATGATGGAGGCAGTATGACCTCCGAAACGTTGGTAAACATCCACCAGACTACACAGCGCAACAACCCAGAAGACAGAAATCTTCATCACCCTGATGATGGAGGCAGTATGACCTCCGAAACGTTGGTAAACATCCACCAGACTACACAGCGCAACAACCCAGAAGACAGAAATCTTCATACTCACCGCTGTGAAAACCTCAAATCTTACAAGATCTTACTTCATGTTCTTAATTTGGGAGGACGGAACACGTTTCACACTCCTTCAAAACAACTGGAAATAATATGATTTTGTATGTAATAAATGTTTATGTTTTTGTAAGGAGACGAAAACCAAGGCTCTGAGCTTAACTGTTGCAGTTATTCCACAGTTAATCTGTTCATATATCCATCTTGAATGATTATTTAATCTGTTATTTTCACTCTCGTGTATTTGAGCTTTGCTACGTTTTCGAAGGATTTATTCTTACCTACCTTTGTGTTGTGACTCTGTGACGAGACATGAACATAAATATTTACTTCTTATTCTCTGCGTTTACTTCTAGACTTACTAGTGTCTAATAAAGCTTTTGTATTTTTTGTTTGTTTGTGGTCTTTTATATTTTCGTCCAATAAGTTATTATAATCAACGCAGGTACAAGTTGCTTAGTTACAGTTCGTATCTGATGTTCTACCTTCCTGATGATTTTTCTTGAAGCAACGCTAAAATAAATTTTATGGAATAAGGAAAAGAAATACCTAAATCTACTGATAGACTAACATAAATATAAAAAGATAGTCTATACATTGCCATTAGTCAAATTAAGTTTACCAATTATAAATTCAAACTTTTGTAGAATGGCTGTATTGTTAATTGATGGAAATGTTTCTCACATATGTTTTTCTTATGTCTATGGCCAATCTCTATACAAAAATTAATCTAATTCCAGTGGATTATTCTATATCACCGTCAAATGGACGCTAAATATAGGACTATGTATATTTGGCAGTGCCGACATTGTCTTATTTTATATTCTATATAAGAAAGAAAGCAAGAAAGAAAAATATTGAGTGTTCTTCGAGGAGAGAATGAAGCTCAAAGAAAATGATGTTCATACCAAGTTTAATAAAAGTCCGCCAACTTAACAAAGATATTACGAGAGAGAAATTGTCAAATAGTCAAATGCCGAAGTTGTAGTATTTTTTATAAAACAAAAAGTAAGCTAATAATTAATCAAATATATAGAGATCAAGAAGATCGAGTGCGTAATAGAATTAATAACAACTTTCCTTTATAAAACACCAGCGCCACCGCATTTAAGCCTCCTGAAATAATAACAGCTGTTATTATGGGGTAAATTAAATTAATCTAACAACAGCAAAGGAATAATTAACCCCATCAAAAGAAATAAACTCACTCGTTTGATCTTCCCGCTCTGCATATTGAAGTCGGCTCTTCGCTCTTAACATTTTATACACTGCCACGTCGTATTTCTCATTCTGTTACCTACTTTACATTCGCGAGTTTAATTTTAAAATGTCTTGACTATCATAAAAGAATTTCCACATCATCCTTGCAAGTAATTCACCTGGAACGCCATAAAAGAACTCTGAAAAGATAAAACTGACAAGTTTTGTGAATAACGAAGTGTAGTTCAGGGCTCACTGGGTCTCTTAGAAACCATTTATCATCTTATTGTCACGAAATTTGAAGAGAAATCAATAGCCAAGCGTCTTAAAGCCCCTATCTTCTGCCATTGTTGAATTACTGTATTTTGTGGACTTCCAAAAGCTCAGCTATTAATAATAATACCTTTATTCTATACTATAATGTCATTGATAGAATTTATCTTGCATACATTTCAAAGTTAGCATATGTACGGAACAAGTTCTAAAATGTACTACGTTCTTACAATTCTTTTTTAGATTTGCCTTTATGAACTCTGAGGAATGTGCCAAATTTATAAAGCCTAGAGTTCTACTGCACAGACTTCTAGCTTATAAATGTTGCGTCGTTAGTACCATCTTTATGTAAATACATTACTTCGGTATTCACTGCAGCATATACTGAGCCAGTTGAATCCAGTCTACACTCTTCACATATTTCCTTAAGATGCATTTTAATGTCTGTTCACATCTACGATTAGGTCTTCCGGTGTTTCCTTCTCGAGAAATGTATGTATGCACTTCTTATTTCCCGACGTCTACTACGAGTCGTACATATTTTATTTTCCACGGTTTAATCAGCTAGAAGTATTCGTAATAAGCCCTCTGTACCATTAACTGTGAAACTTAAAACGCATTTTTGTGTCCAAAACCAATTTTATTTTTCTGTAATGTTTCATTTTAAAATCGGTTCATTTTGTTTTCGTCGCCGTAATTGAAATCAAACGTGGTCCAGTGTGCAGTTTCGGACGTTGGCTCCCAAGTGATTTTTACTCGGCACTCATTTCAAAAGCGTAACCCACAGATGACCCTCGCCGTACATTGGTAAAAATAATTCTGAAGTCTTTCTGTACGAACCTTGTGAAACTGCGATGACTTTCAAAAACCTCATGTATCTTTCCTGCTCCAGGTGTGGTGAATATATTTTCCGTCATCACACCTCGAACAGGAAAGGTACATGACGTTTGTAAGAGTCGCCACAGTGCTACACGCTTCATACAAGAAGAGATCTGATATTTTACTCTATGAATGCTGAACCATAACAAAGGATATAGTCCGGTGACTCCGGCGATACTGAAATGTACGTGACCTGCCGGTAACCCTCATGGTTGCCAACGTATGAAGTCCCGAAATGAGGGGCCTACGAATTGGTTTAAATAATTGTAATATAAGAATAAAGCTACATTTTGAACTTTTAGAACACTTTTCTCCATTTGCGTGACATCTCTGTATTCTCTAAATATAAAAGACTTTAAACATTTTCGCATCATAAAGACGATGACGGACGTCAAATCCGTTTAAGTCACACAAGTCCAGTGCCTTGATTGGAGGCTTTATGGGGGATGGTTCCTTATCTTCATTAAAACTCTGAAAATAATTAACGATAAGTCGTGCCGAAATAAAGGTCTATAATTAACTAATTAATTCAACGTCTCGTTCCGTTGTAAAATTTGCATATTTTGAGAAATGTTATAAATTTGCACGTGTAGTGCGTGATTGTGCATATTTTGTGATATCTCTGTGTTTTGACATTGAAAATTTTAAAAAAATATTCTTCAGAGAAAAACGTTTTGGTTTAATAGCCACTTGTTAGTAATTACGTTTTTGAAGATGCATTAAAGACTGTTTTTTCTAGCTTGTTACAGGAATTGTGAATCTAAGACGGAGGACGGGAGACTTAATAATGAGCAGCTTAATATTTTAGGCAACTCTTCACAAAATTACTAAATGTGTCATGTATCATACTTAAATTTCTCTCCTCATTTTTTTAGGTCTTCTGACCAAGTAATATTTCTTCCAGTGATTTTCGATCCAGTGAACATATTTTTATGAAACTTTGTATTTGCACCATGCGCCCAAAGGTGATGCTGATTCAATTATTTTCTATTATCCTGCCATTAGTAATACAAACACGGATGCTTTGTGAACTTATGAGGTGGAAGCAACATCGGAGACCCTTGCTGTGTTTATATGTAATCGAATATTTTAATAGTTCTTTGAAAAATATTCAATTCATGTTAAGACAAACTTTCATGTATGCAAAACAACTGAACGTCGACCGAGTCATAGGTTTGTCTGTAAGTATTGTGTTTATCTTTCAGTTTGTTTGCTATAACTAATAATCCACCAAAAGTATTAATGTGAAATTATGTGCAGAGATGCTTTATAAAATTACTTTGGAAAAGTTTGATTTATGTCTGACAAATATGTAGTAGCTATAATTTCTGTCACTGGAAATTGTGCACAGAAGTTGAACATTAAATTTTATAACACTAATTTATAGATCCTGCTGTCCTTACTACACAGATTAAGAGCAAGGTTGCGCCATAAGTTCTTTCTAGAACTTATTGTGTGATTCTGAAATGGTTCCCTCGGCCTTCAACAAATGTATGTTTTTATTTATGTGCTAAAATGGAGCTATTCTACACATCCGGTATTTTTGTACATCGCTGTACAAAATTAAATTAGACCTCCAGTGTTCCTCGCTGCATAATGTCTTGCCTGACCATAATTTTATTTAATGGTATTTTGTTAATCATGTTTAGTTAAGTTTTTGACACAAAATGTTTTAAATATATTTCAATGGTTCAGCCAGAATTCCGGAATCTTAAATTTGTTTGATAATATTTTACTTAGCTCAGAGTTTAAAATGAACCTACGCTATTTATATGTTCAGAAGTCCGACTACTGTCACCTTACACCTTCATATTTTTACCCGTTCTACAGAAGCATTAAATACGCTGTTACTGACAAAAAGCATCACTTTCCTATGTTTATGGAACTCAAAAATTCATTAGTCCATCGTGTTCATTGGATCCCTCGCTAGATATATCGGCAACCAATTGATTCTAACCCACACTTTCAATATTCTGTTTTTTTAACCCGTGTTTCAACATCCTCCCATTACGCACCCTTCTCCCAAATGGCCTCTTCCCGTATGTTAACCGTGTTAGCTCGGCTAACACTTTAAAAACCGATAAATAAAAAGTTTTCTTACTTTCATGGTTCAGTGGTAATCGGTTAACTGGAACACAGTAGAGCCGATCAGATAAAATGCATCGTTAGGCACATCCAGCCAGCCAGCCAGGCGAATTTTTAATGTTTTGTTTTTCAAAGTGTTACCCGGGGTAACACGATTCTGTCCTAAAGGGTTCTTGTTTTAATACCATAACCGAAAATATCGTAATGTGTTGTTGTTGTTGTTGTTGTTGTTTGCTTGTTGCGAGTGACTCTTAGGTGATAATGGCTGCATGTTGTTATCTAACACACAATTCAGTTACGTTAAAGAAAATGAAATTTTAAAACGAGACGTGGACTTAACACCGTTACTTGTCAGTCCGAATGCAGGTTAGTTTGAGTATCCCTGGAGCAGGCTCGAGTAACTCCACGACGTCGTAACCAAAGACCCTGCCGTCCGCCTGAAGTAACTCCGGTCTATCCAACGGTTGACAAAGAAAAATGCTCACTACCTCGAAAATTCATTATCACAGAGCAACTGTTTTTGTAGGTTACTGTAAAAAAGGTACTAAGCTTTATAGAAGGAGTTGTTCTTCATTTGATCATTTGTTTTGATTTTTTCTATTTGTTTCTTCCTCATTCCTTTCTTGTATTCTTTATTTATTCATCTTCGTTTGTATTTTCTCTTTTTAATTCGTCTATCTCTTTCATTTATTTAACATTTTCTATTCTATGCTTTCTTTGTTCCTTTCCTTCGTCACTTTGGTTTGTTTCCTGTTTATTCTTGTTCTTTATCTTCCTTTATTTATTTTCCATTGTGTTTTATTTGTTTCTTTCTTCTTTATATTTTCTTGCTCTCTTCCTTCCTTATCAGCTGTTTGTTACAGTTTAGATATTTTACATTCAATTTGGAGTTTTCCTCATTTGCTGACGACGAACGAACGAGTTGTCTGAACGACGCATCACCAGCGTCTCTGTTCGTAATTTTGATCACAGTTGACTGAGAAAGCAGCTTGAGGACAGATTAAGTCCATCTGACAGAACAACTTTAATATTTAACGTATAAACAAATGTTTCTAAAAGCAAGGGTTTTTATTCCTAATAAAGTAGTACGAACTGATATGGATCGTTGGTCTCTAAGGGAGTATAGTTTACATATCGAATATTGTCAGCAAAATGTTTTTCACAAGAGCCTGTACCTAAGAGACTGAAGTTGTGAAAACAAATGTCTTTTTATATTGGGTAAGTCAGTGACTGACGATTGCAGTAAGGCATAACACTCATTTCATAAGTCTCTTTTCTTTACTGTGAAGGTTCTGGGCACATCTTGTAAGCCTCCTTCAAACAACGCCTGAACCGTTATTACGAAACGCAACAGTTGGTTGAGTTAGTAGAACATTGTCCGATATTTGTAATTCAAAACTTTTCAGGAGACTAAAACAATTTAATATTATTTTTATGCTGTTAATCCTTTAAAAGACCAATGGTAATATGTCTCGCCTGCTTTCTGTTCCTCTCTTAATTACATTTTGTTAATTTAATTCTTTCTCTATTTTCATTTCTTTCATTTTGGTTAGCTCTTTTCCTTTCTGTTGGAATTTTTCTCTAGTTGTTTGTGTTGTATTTTGTATATTATTATATTTATTTCGTTCCTCCGTTCTGTCTTCTTTTCAATACGACCACAAATGCCATGCGAAGGGTTCGAACTTGTGTGATTTCGATGCGTGCACTTGGACCACCGGGTGTGGCGTGGGTTTGATTTAATGCAGTCGTATTCTGAAGCACCTAGAAGCACAATATGTAGGTGGAAAGACTGTGGTCTATTCTCTGGGACCAGATTTTGTTAACTGGATCACAAAAGCACTTAGCATTAAGTAACTCTTGTGTAAAATATATTTTCGGCTACAGAGCAGTAATGCAGCAGACCTTAATTCTCGTTTCTCTATGAACCAGGCAACATCGCCCTTTCACTTACGCACATCTTTTACAATTTCTTTCCTCTTTGCTGTCACGGATTAGGTGACTTAATACCTGTACCAGCCTGCATCTTCTGTGGTCTCTCTCCCACCCTTCACCTTTTATGGTTATATTCTGTGTTGTCTTTATATATTTTTTCTACTTAGCAATCTCTTCAACCATGTTAAACTAACAGTACGGAAAACAATTGTTCTTAAGACGCTGATGTCTGTTCATGTAGTAAAGAAAATCCCACCTTTTTAGGAAACCGGAATGTTCATTACTTTATTTAAATGAACTGACCAGTAGTCCGTATCGTGAGCCACTCGAACCCATTCTACATCCGCATACTCTGTTATTCCAAGGAACATTTTAATATTATCCTCCCATCTGCTCTGGGTCTCCCAAATAGTCTTGTCCGTTCATGTATTCATATCACGTCTGTCCTTTACGTGCTGAATGCACAGAATTTCTAATTTTCCTTCATGTCATCGCATGGTCTTCAACTGTACAGTTCTTCTGTGTCCATTATAATTGTTGTATCAGCGAACTTTTTTTCAGTTCCTATCGCATATGAAGACCATTCCCTTTGTGTTGTGATTTTTACGTGTATGAAGAAAAACCTGTGTGAGGTTTTGCTTCGCGAAAGTTATTAAATGGGGAATCCACGGCCAACTGCCCAATCACGTGGGGAATCCCATTGATGACGTCGTTTTCCAAACACATCGAAGCCAGACGCTCACCCATGTTACTTGCCCCATTCGTAAAGGTTAAATGTCAAATTCTGGGCGAACACTTGTTTTACACAGGCTTATATTTCGTAATTTTTAGTAGCATTTTATGAACGGTAACATATGTGAAACGCAAAGTGTCCAGACTCCGGGGGCTCCATGTGAATATATTTTACTGTAGGTTTTAATTCACCCCACGTTCTTGTTACGGTAAGTGTTTTTGTTGACCGACGGAAAAGCTGTGGGCGGGGTAAGACATGACCGCATGGCTACTATGCCTTTAATTTCGTCTTGAGCCCTTCTTTTTATTTTTTATTTTTTTGTCATTCGTTGTTAATGTCACGACTGTGTGGATCAAGGAGTGGAGTGACCCGCCAGCTTTTTCCACACCTTCGTCTGCACCTTGGGATTCATGCACAGAGTAAAAGAGGAAGGATAAATAAATTATTCTGACTTGAAGAGACTTCTTCTCTGAGTCGAGTGGCCTTAAAAGGATTTCGGGTGACGACAGCTTAGATTTCTGCAGCTTCTGAGTGACTGTCAGGCTGCAACAAAATCACACAAGCGGTGAAGCATGCATTGTCTGGTCGCTGACGGAAGTTCATGGAAGTTTGTGTTGTGATCTGAACACTTTTGTTCATTTTGGAATCTTTATTTAGTTGTCCTGATGTGTCCATGTCCCTTTTATCTTTGTGTTCCATCGTCGCTTTTTAATTCAGGAGGAAATTGGACCAAGCAGTTTTGGTTTATTGATAGAATGCTTGCTTTGTGTTCACGATTGTTTAGCCGTGGGTCTGGGACATTTTGGCACGGCCTTTGACCCATCGGCGCACTTTGACGGCTTTAAAACAACCTTCTATTTTGATTAAATATTCGCTGTCAAACAACAATGGATGAAATTCAAATGGATTTATTGATAATTAAAAATAGCGTAGTGTTTCTATATAGACGCTGTATGATAATTTTGAGGCATTAATAGAAATTTTTACGAGTATACAAAATCACTTGGTACCCTACGTCAGACAGTACAAGATTTAAAAATAGAAGACCCTGTTTCACAATAACACACGTAGTCGTATTATTAACAAAGTTTTTGTTTGTTTGCTTAATTAATACTAGACTAGATTTGCTTCTACGTCAATTTATTTAGTAAAATATAGTCTCTGTAATAATGGCTGCCTGTGTTATTTATTATAACACTAAACAGAGTAACCCTTTGAAGTCGAAGCTCATCTAATACTTAATAATTCAGTGTTTATACCGTGAAGGAAACAACCCATAATCATTTGAAAGGTAGACGAGTTAATGCTCTTCAAGAAAATGATCGCTGTTTACCCTGAGACTCATATAAAACGTATAATAATCGATTGTTAAACCATGTGGTACTCATAGTTCCCACTAGGCCTTAAAGGCGAATGAAACATGCCTTTGTACACTCTACCTAATCCGAGCTGTTCAGTACCATTCTTTTATAATTCTCCTGGACCTTTGCGTACTTATAATATTTAAATATTTATCTATGCGAACATGAAGTTCTTTACAGATGAGCCTCTTGAAGGAGATAGTCCTTTCTTCAACAAATAAATTAAATGTAAGTTTTGAGGTTTTCACAGCGGTGAGTATGAAGAATTGTGTCTTCTGGGTTGTTGCTCTGTGTAGTCTGGTCAATGTTTACCAACGTTTCAGAGGTCATACTGCCTCCGTCATCAGAGTATGAAGATTTCTGTCTTCTGGGTTGTTGCGCTGTGTAGTCTGGTCGATGTTTACCAACATTTCAGAGGTCATACTGCCTCCGTCATCAGGGCGATGGTGAGTTTGAAGATTTCTGTCTTCTGGGTTGTTGCGCTGTGTAGTCTGGTAGATGTTTACCAACGTTTCGGAGGTCATACTGCCTCCGTCATCAGGGCGATGAGTATGAAGATTTCTGTCTTCTGGGTTGTTGCGCTGTGTAGTCTGGTCGATGTTTACCAACGTTTCAGAGGTCATACTGCCTCCGTCATCAGAGTATGAAGATTTCTGTCTTCTGGGTTGTTGCGCCGTGTAGTCTGGTCGATGTTTACCAACATTTCAGAGGTCATACTGCCTCCGTCATCGCCCTGATGACGGAGGAAGTATGACCTCTGAAACGTTGGTAAACATCGACCAGACTACACAGCGCAACAACCCAGAAGACAGAAAGCTTCAAATAAATTAAAACTCTTGTTTTCATTTCAATCTCAACCTTTGTACCTGTTTACGTATTTTGTATGCAAGATACGTAGATGGATTAACATATGTTTTATCAATCAATAGGAGTATGATATTTTGCTTACCTAAATCGGGATGTTGCTGCTTATTTCTTAAATAACCCGCAAGAGTTCGCTGTTTGCAGTGATTCATCAAGATGGAGGGCATCTTGTTTATTTTATATTCCCCACTTCTCCTTCAGTTCTTCTTCTTGTAGTGCAATCTTACAGCTAGACGGTTGTTAGAACTGAATGTGGCAATAAAATTGTAGCGCATAGTCTCGTTCCAAAAAACCCCAAATATGGTAATAAGAGTTTTGTTCTTTTTCATGAAATTTAACGTCAGTTGTATGGAAATAATTTGTCTGAAAACCTGAAGAGAAGAGGCCGCTTGGTAGACATAAATGTAAATAGCCTAAATGAAATGTGGAGTACAGTTGCCGGGTACACAGTGCGGTGCAGTAGCGGGCTCTTGCGAGCATGGTATGAACCTTAGGTTTGCATAAATGAAGGGTAATTTCTTGACCACGTAAAAGTCTGTCAGCATCTCAAAAAGGACATTGTTTTTTTATTCAATAAACTGAGTAGGATTTGAGGTTTTACGGAGGTAAATGTCTAACAGATTACACGGCGCAACAACCCAGAAGACAGCCATCTTCAAAATAAAATAGATTAATAAGTTGAGTACTAGATTGAGTCGACTTTACTGAGCAGGTTGTGCTATTGCTTCTGAGTCTACCTTTCTCTTATGGTTAGAAGTGGGAATCCAAATTACATATTGGAGCACACAGTCGATAGAATTTCATGTATCCCGCAGTACGTCAACTTAATATGGGATATGAACGACGCACTAGATGTTGTTCATCTAAAATCCAAGATATTGTGTTGATCAGGTGTGCTTCTTCGCTGATTATTCGGGGAAAACCCTGTTGAGGGGAGACAGCAGGCAAAAATACACGAAAAATTAATTTGTATTTAACAGCATATGTTAACTCCCCTCTTTTATCACGAAGGTAAAGTCTGTTAAAGTCCTAGGTCTGTAATTCTTTAATAGAACTGTTATTTGTATAAAAAACGTTTTATTTAAGATGTCTGTTAGATGCGTTTACTTCGGTAATACTCACAGTACCTTACGTAATCAAAATCGATTGATCGAAAAGAGTGACATGAACACAAATAGCCGACACATCGAAGCAAACGTAAGCACACGCGTTATTTTGAAGCGTCTCTAAAAATCTTCGTTACTTAAATGATAGGCTTGAGCTGTCGATATTGTTAAGATCTGCAGGGTGTCTGTATTCCATCACCTGTCGAGCAGAGTGAATGGGGATTAATCATCCAACATCACTATTTTGACAGCTGGTTTACCGTTAAACTTATGCACACGAGTAAATGTACTCTTTTCACTGGATGTGACCATAGACTATGAAATTTGATTGATGGAAGCAGCACTTGGATCTGCACTTAGAGGCTGCTTTCAGGTTTCTGATAAATAGATGGAAATGTAGCAACAATATTGTGTATCTCTTCAGAACCTAGCACAGAAATAAAATTTTATATCGGACAAGCAACAACACAAATCTAATTTTATGGAATTTGTTATGAACAAACGCTACATGTGTTATCTTCAGAGAGATTCTAAATCAAATAAGGAAAAATGGCTTTCTGTGTGTATTCGTTTGGAAATGTTTGGTACGTACAAAATCTACCTGCCTTTAACAGGATTTATTTGTATAGCCTGGACGAAAAATGTATCCACGTAACAAATGTAAAGGGCTTCTAAGAAGCTTGTCGTCAATAGTGAATTTATATCAACGAATTTCAAAAGTACGCCAATTAGCATCGCCATATTTTCCCATCTGTTTGTCGCATTAAATAACTTGTGTCGTGCTGATTGGCTTTTCATGAAATTTGGTAGTAGGTAGTTTCAATATAATTTGACAACACATTACATATATGGTTAAAACCAAACAATAAATATAGCTAGACATAAGAACCTACACGCTTTTCTGTCAAAGTGATATTCAAGCTATAATAAAATTGTAGAAAAAGCTTTGCTCAAAGACACGTGCCATGTCATTCATTCATCTAGAACCGTAGTACTGGAAGCTTCATGCGTTGCACTGTCACAGAACGTAGCTTTTCATTCTTTTTCATTCATAATAGTTTAAAGAGGTTGTACCCAAATACCCACTTCCTCGATTCGATGATCGATAGTCGCTGTCTGTTGCACGGCGAAGCACCTGCCATTTCGCAAAGCATCCCGCTCGCATTTGTAACTTACAAATTAACTTTCACTCTCTCTCACTTCCCCTTTCTCCAGTTTCCTTTTAGTCGAGCCACAGCAACGGTATGAGAAATTACCATTCTCGTAGAATTCACGTGAAAGTTGTTTCAAGTTTCCGAACGCTTGATAACTTGATCTTACGCCAAGGTCAATTATTATTTAAATGACGTGCTTTTCTGGCGTGATGATCTTTATTCTGTTATTTCTCTGAAGGTATGAAGAGAACTCCTATCATTATAAAGTGTTTACCCCAATATTATCGACAAATATGCTTTCTGACCCCATAAGCAAAACAAGTTGTTTTGGGAAGAACATAATATTGTAAATCGCCTGAGGTGTTTTCTGTGGTGGGAAACCACAAGCTGATGGCTCTAACCGGTATTTTTCAATTTTAGAATAAACTCGTTGTGGTACACTGCCAGAAAAACATTATAAAGGTGAAAAATTTAGATAGATAACTGTAAAAATTGTTATATTGCCTGTATATCTTTTAAAATCTTTTCTGTAAAATTGCATTTTTGTACACGTCAGTATATGATTTTCCACCATGTATTTAATCATCACCCTGATGGTAAAAAGTAAAAAAGTAAAGTTTGTCCCACTATACGCCATGTAGGCGCTTGGGGTGAGTGGAGGTATAGCTCCTCTCTTCCTTGACCCCGGCACTAGGTGGGGGTGAGTGGTCAGCATCACGCCCCGGCCGGCTTTACCCCCGGGAAAGGACCCCGGTACCAATTGTAGAGGAGGCTGGGTGGGCCACAGAGCCAGTCTGGACGCAGAGGCCAGAGGAAAAATCCTCTGCCCCCGTCGGGGATCGAATCCCGGTCGTCCAGCTTGTAGCTAGTCACTATACTGACTGAGCTATCCTCTGATGGTAGAGGTAGCAAAGACCTCTGAAAAGTCGATAAACTACTATCAGTCTACACGGCGTAACAAATCAGAAGAGAGTAATCCTTGAATTAATTCTTTGTAGCGAAAAAGTGGTACGCATTTTATAACCGCTTTAAACCAAAAACGCGTAAAAATAATCTGTGTAAATGGAGACCAATCTTTACGTTCTTTGACTAAAAACTCGAGAATGGAGTGCAGAATTATGGAAATAATAGTTGCAATGGTAATGGAACTATGTCATGTCTTATTCTGTGACAGAAAGTATAGTCCAAATTGAAACAAGCTACATGAAGCGCAGAGTCCAGGAGTTTTTTTTAAATGTTCTACCTCATGCAAATGTCGGTATGACAGTTTATGCGTTGGAGAAGTGAGACTGTAGTATACATTTGTATGGAAAGGAAAATGCTTGTTGTCCCACAGTTCTGATGTTTAATTTTAAAGTCTCCAATCCATAAGATTGAACGATAAAAATATATACACCTATAATTCTACTTTGTGGTATTTACTGCTGTAAAAACTGTTCTGTTGCTGATGGTGAAGAACATAGTTGAACAGTTGTTCGGTTACAGCGAGTGGAAGTGGATTTTAATGGGCGTCGGGCAAAAATTTCACATTAGTTGCAAAGGAAAACCTCTTGTTGAGGTTATGTTGAGTCTATCTATTAATAAGTTATGGCAGTCACAACCCAAGTTAAACAAGCCATGTCCGTTCGAATATACGAGTAGATTTGTTGCTTCGGAAAAATAATTAATAATCGATTCCAAATCGGAGTAACGTAGGCTTTCTCTTTACGTGAACGTAGTCACAACGCGCAATGTTAGCTGTCACTCATAACGTCTACTATACGCCGAATGTGGGCCAAGGTTAGGGGCTGAAAAGGGTGCAAGGAGGGGGACAATCCTGCGCATGCACCTTCCGGCTACACCTACACCAGACACAATATCCTGGAATTGTCTGCATCAGCCTTCGTCATTGTGATTCAAACCTTCAGGAGTAGCCGCATGTATCAGAAACCAGCTTAGCCGATCGTATCCACCAATTTCCCAGCGGATTGCTACAGGCGCGCTGTTAGTATATTTGCTGTGTATTATCTGTACGTCAGTCTGTACGTGTATACATGTGTAGATAAGAGGTTACTTGATTTAATGTTTACTATAAGAAAAATGTGTTTTTACTATGAAAACGTACAAGCAAGAAACGGTAATTGAGAACAGGGTGTTGGGGAGAATATTTGTACGGCGGAGATAGAAAAATCAGTAGGATTTATAAAATTTCATAAATTGTACATTTCACCAAGTACAGGTGTCCTAAAAAGATGTATACGCAGAGGTATGTATACATATTTTCTTGGACATCCTGTGATATTAAACGCGTAGATGAAAATTAAGTCAACGGGATATTCAGCA
The DNA here is from genome assembly GCF_977971745.1 of Zootermopsis nevadensis. Taxonomy (NCBI): domain Eukaryota; kingdom Metazoa; phylum Arthropoda; class Insecta; order Blattodea; family Termopsidae; genus Zootermopsis; species Zootermopsis nevadensis. The sequence continues at coordinate 7,158,148 of NW_028259143.1, forward strand.
TACATATGGGAGGAAGGTGTACGAAGTTTCGGCTAAAACCCATAACGAAAACAAATATTAAGTTAAGCCAGTAAATTTTTAAAAGAAAACCGCATGTAAATTGTATGAAGTACTCATATTTCATTCTTGTTGGGTTGTCTTAGAGTAAGTGTTTATAATTCAGGTTTAGGTTTTCACAGCGGTGAGTATGAAGATTTCTGTCTTCTGAATTGTTGCGCTGTGTAGTCTGGTGGATGTTAACCAACGTTTCAAAGGTCATATTGCCTCTGTCATCAGGGCGATGACCTGTGAAACGTTGGTAAACATCGACCATACTACACAGCGCAACAACCCAGAAGACACAATTCTTGTTTAAGACCTATTTGAAAGGGAATTTAATGTATATGTCTGATATGTTGGCATGAGTCGATTATCACTGTCTTATAAGCCTGCATTTAATTTCGGTGTACTTATTTCATTGTTGTTGAATGAAATATGATTTTGTGTTCGTTGCTATGGAGGAAAGATTCCTAACTATAGCGTATTTAGACACATTATCTTAGCGTTTCCTTTAGAGTGATCGCTAGAGCTTAGAGGAACATAGATTGCAGGTGTTTGGAGGATATTTGGGCCTAGGAGATAAAGAGAAGAAAACTTCATAATGATGAGCTTAAAAATTTGTATTCCTCCCCCAATATGGCCAAGGTCATTACGTCAAGAAGGATGAGATGCGCACTGGGTGTTGGTCGGAAAGGCTGAGGGGAGACCTAGACGTAGATGGGAGGTTAATATCAAGCAGGCTCTATGTGCGATAGGAGTTGAAGGCAATTGGATTTTGCTGGCCCACGACAGGGACCGTTGGAGGGCTTTGGTTAATTCGGTGATGATTAGTGTTCCCTAAGCCAGTAGTATTCAACCTGAGGTACGCGTACCCCAAGGGGTACGCGAAGACATCTTAGGGGCTACGTAAAATTTAAAAAAAAAAAATTATGATAAACACTGAATAATCAGTAATGTAATTTATTTAATTTATTTTAGATGTAGCTTATATATTATGTATAACTTGAATTATACACCAACAACTTTTAGGGTACAAAGTTGAAGAGAAATTATATCTGGGGGTACGCGAACAAAAAAGGTCGAATACCACTGCCCTAAGTCACCCAGTCCGCAGTGAGGCAGAAAGCTGTTCTGAAATGTTGGTCAGTACGTATCAAACTACACGGTGCAACATTTTATAAAACGTCATCTTCACACTTGTCGCCGTGAAAACCTCAAATCTGACCAACTGATAACGTGTTTGATACAGTGTGGTTAATAACACACTCCATAAACCTTTGTTCTTCTTGGCACAACCCAACAGGGTAAAGCGATGTAGGGAGGCTGTGAAGCTTTGTCCCAGTCCTCGAAGGGCGAATCTCATATTCCGAACTGAAGGGAAAATGCCCACTCGCAGCGGTTTAGACTTGAATCATGCCAGCCGTTTTGCTATTATGATGTCAAAGTCACGTGACTAATTGTGCGAAAAAATCAAGATGGCGTGAGTGGATTGATTTAAACGTTAACTTGCCAACTAGTCAACTTCACTGACACATCTGAGGGGCGGGGGTCTTCTGATCTGTGTAAGTGTTTCGATGTAGGCAGTGGTTTCATATTAGAGTCTGAACTATTGACACGAAGTCTCTTGGTGTGAGGTTTCCCGTTCTGCATTAAAAGTAGAGGCCTGTAAATTTCAAAGGGGAAAAGTCGATACCCCCATCACTTACTGAGTCACGTGAAATTCCCCCCTCCCCTTTCCATATTTTGAAAGAAATGATCAGTTAGGTACAGTTCGGACGGTAATATAAAATGGATCTTTAACAAACAGGATATGACGCTATGGACTGACTGGGTTCATCTGATTGCGGATAGGGATCAGTGGCAGGATTTTGGGAATACGGTAATGAACTTTCGGATTTCACAAAAGGGAGAAGCAAATTTCTTGTTGTCATATTCTCAAGGAGTCTGCTTTATAGAGTAAACTGTGCTGTAAACGTTTTCCTATTTTCACTTACCATTAATTGGTTTGGAAGTAATTTAACAGCGTTGTATGATACAGAAATATTTGTTCGCGTCTAATATAAAGAGTAGGATTTTAGGTTCTCACGGCGGTGAGTACGAAAATGGCTATCTTCTCTGTTGTAGTGCCGTGTAGTCGGGTAGACGTTTACCGACGTTTTCGAAATCCTTGCTGCCTCCATCATCAGGGTTATGAGTAAGAGGACTGTGATTGGTAAGTCTGGAAGGAAACGATCGTGGCGTAATTTAAATATCATGTACGTATGTCCTGACTTACAGCCTTAGTTACGTTTCTAGAAAACGCTCCATGGATTCCGTTTTAATACTGCGGGTTGTGTTCTGAAGCGGCTAGTTCCTGATTTCCCTCGCCTTATTTCAATTCTGTACGTTACACTGACTTGTAATAATGTAGAAAATAACTTACAGTGAGATGACATTTGAAAATAATACTGAAATTTACATAAAAATGTCTATTGAGATCAGAGGATAAAGGTCCTGGGGTCAACCTTGTGGTACTGGGGGGTTGGATTGTTGGACTTTTGTAAAGCAAGTAGAATGGTCGGTCGAACGAACCTCGAGTGTATAAAGGAACCGAAAATGGAGGTTTAGTTGAAGGTTATCTGGTTGCCTAACCATTCAGCTAGACGGATCGAGGAACCCATAGAAATTTCTGTCAATGTAGTATGTTGCCGATTGATAATTCAACTGCTCACCAGTAGAAAACGAATTAATTTGTTAGGCGTGTTTTTTCAACTACATATTTGTATAACTAGACTGAACACAATTCGGTATTTTTTATTGGTCTGTACTGTGTAAAATTGTTTGCTACATTGTTCTTATTTTCTGCAAATAGTGCGTTATTTTGCACGAATAATGAAACAGAATGCAAAATGGAAATCACCTGATACTAGCCATGTACATTTGCTTTACAAGTACGGCTAATAGCCACTACTAAATTGGCGAAAAATGTTATTTCATGAGCTGACCACATGCACAAGTACTCTTATCCTTAACTACCACCCTTCTAGGATTAAATGAACACATGAAAAAACTTCGCCCCATTGTACTGAATATGGTAATATTTGCAACCCCTAATTCTATCCCTATTTGACATACATTTGTTTTTGTTTAAAACACGTATCACCTGTAGCAAATATCAAGCCTTAACGACGCCCTCTCACATTACCTAAGTAGTATAATAGGAAGGGTGTTATGAAAGAACATTTGACGCACAACGTGTGGGACTTCTAATAGCATTGACGTATGTGAAGTTTTTTAGAAAATATATGTTTACATTGTTACACAGTACAATAAGGAGATCTGTATCAGTAAAATCCACGCTCCCGTAACGAGTCAGGAAAATTAATTTTTTCTATCAAGGTTGTGAAAAATAAAAACAAACACAATGTTAGCAACTTATTTACAGATAACATTTAAACGAGTTTGAATAATTCAGTAGCAATGTAACCCAAAGCTTCTCTATAGTAAAGTTTACTATTGAAATTAATTTATAGTTATTTGAATAAAATTCCGCTGGTCTGAGAAGGGATTATTTGAAGTCTTTGTACGCAGATTAGGAGGAAATTCATTGACATTAATTCATTGTGCCAAAAAGTTGGAAGTTTGAATTCGTTCAGTTCACTAACATTAATAATGGTGGTATTTCTCAACTTCTCAACATAGATATATGGCCTGGTGTTTGGTCAAGGACCTGGGACAACTTTACCTTTTGTGATTCATAAGAAAATCAGATATTAAATGTCTTAATAATAAACACCATTTCTTGAATTAATAATGGAACCTGGAAATTCCTGCATCCCGACTGCGGATATGTAATGGTTTAATCTCTCCATGGTTACATTAATTGGTTGTCATTGTCGAAAAGTAATCAGCAACAATTCATCCACGTGTTGGCAGGAATGTAACATAATCTGCTCAAAATACCGAGTTTAAACGCACATTTACCTTCGTAATGTAGCAATAATGACAGAGTAATTAATGTTACATTACAAAGCAAGTCTTAGTTCGTAAGCCTTTGGAAGTCTACTACCATGGTAGCTTAACTCTTGAAAATCTATTCGCTTACAAATCTGTGCGTAAATTTCTTGGAGACTGTTAAGGTACTTGCTTCACATCTGAGCAGGACACGCGTGTCTTTCAGCAGTGAGTTCTTATAAAATGCGTGCGCTAAGTTTAGCGCGTCTAACTTATAAATCTATAACTACAAAGCAGATCACACTGCGTTGAATCAAAAATGTTCTTAAATGTTAATATTTTATATCTTGATGTCATTTGTCGTCTCATAAAAATACAAATTTTCCGCAGCTAGATTTTTTTTCCATCTTCAGATAGCCACAGACAGGTCCGAGGCTAGCTCTATCGGGGGGCCAGACAGGTAGGTTTAATGTAATCCCTCCTTTTTACGTGAAAACGGAAGCAGAATATAGGTTTCGAAAAGTAATTTTGTAATTTGTATGACGGAAACAAACAGAAAGATTTTACATATTATAACGCACTATCGTCAGAAAAATTCAAATTTCTTATTGACCTATTGAAGTAATACTATTTATTAACCGAACGTGTTATATAAAACCAATTTTATATTTCTATTTGGTTGTTTTCATGCGCTATTAACTCCAGGAGATGTCACTACTAGGCGGACATCGTACGAACAGAAGAAACTAGCACTTCTTGACACCCCAACCGATTCTGTAAGCCTTCTGAATAAATTTCTATACACTTTCAAAGTTGTAAAGTCCTTTTAGAATCACCCTGTATAGTGTATACCGTCGAAAAGTAGAGGTTGACGAATAAAGGTACGAAATATATCACTCCCAATTAAATATTATCTGTCTTTTTCCATTAGTGTAAATATAAAATCTGTCATTGTTATGAATAATTCTTCTGCACAAGGATACATTAAGGAATAAAAATCGACTAAGGAATTATTTCAGAAATAATCCAAATTCTATAACTCTCAAGAGAGGTAGACGAAGACCAGTGCTACAAGTAATTATTACCGCAATCGATTATCGTCTTTCAGTCAGTATGTACATAAAATAACGGGACATAATTCACTGTGATTAGGTGAAACAGAGTAGAGTAGTTTCTCCACACATAATACCCAGGTTCAATCCCCAGTCAACCTAATTGGTATATGCAGAGAGTATGGTCGTGTCATGTGGGATTAATGTCTGATACATTAGTGCTTTGACGTCATCAGCCTAGAAGCCTAATAGCATAACGTTAAAGAATAGCAACACTGAAGGCGTCGTTTAAAGATGATACAGAATTTTCACGAAGTTATAAACTTCGGCTCATCCTCGGTTGTGAAGTCTAAAGATTTGAATATGAATAGAACGTTCGCCATTAATCTTTCCCACAATTTTATCATCTGTTGCCAATAGACTTTCTTACTAGTCGATCTCCAAACTGTACTGAATATCTCTGCATATATTTCTATAAACGTATATCATCCACACAGCAGATGCAGACTTCATGATCTCGCTTCTTTCACTCTGGCACTGAATGTACCGTATGACATGTGACTGATATGCGCAGGGCTCCAGAAATACATTTAACAATGCCGACACTTGAAAACCGAAGAGTTCTAAGATGACTCTGCGCTGCAAATCCTATACGCACTAACTTTATCGCAGGCTACAGTGACTGAGGTCTTTCGTGGCTTTCCTCAGTCTCTTCAGGCAATTGCCCGCTTCTTTCCACTTTGTTTCCAAGTCGTCATTCATGAACCATTTTTAGTAAGGCACTATCTAGTACCAGCCACTGATAGCGTTTTCAAATAAACTATAGATAAATAAATTAAATAAATAGGTATCTGCGTAACTTGGTAATGAGATTTTCTGGAATTCAAGAGATTTTTAGCATCGCGTTGCGTGGAAAGTTTGCAGAGAAAGGTGTAAGAAATATGTGTAGTTGAAAGTGGCGTGGAACTGAGGAATTCAGTTGAGATAATTACCCGACTTCCAAAGTTGTATTCTGTTTTAGAGCTTTTGCATTTACGTTCTATTTAGAATTCCCCATATTAGGGTTAATGCAATGAAATTATTTCTTGCCTCTGCCTGCAGATTTTGTCCCTTTCAGTTTCATTATAATAAGACATCAGTAGCCTTCATTCAATTCAATTCATTTCATTTATTAAAGTGCTTGACAACAGCCAATAACAGCCAAGCACTAACAACAATACAAATCTTACAATACTAAATCAAACAAACAATGAACTGAATATATAATAATACCATTTTCTTTTTACACAAAGCTAGTAATAGCTACTCAAGAATGTCTGTGTTCCGTCGAGCCAGTTGGCTCTTGTTGTTGTTATTATTATTATCATCAATATGGTACATTTATATATTTAGTTTCATTTGTTTGTTCTTGTATTTGTAATGTTTTACTTTTATTATTATTATTGAAATGAATTTAATTATTTATTATATTTTATCCTGTACTCTGGTTAAGTGCTTGGCTGTTATTGGCCTTATTTGGCTGTTGTCAAGTACTTAAATAAATGAGTTGAATTGAATTGAATTGAATTATTGATTTGCCCATCTAAAATTTCGTGCTAAGAGTTTTTTTAATTAAATGTTATTTTAAAACGTTCTCCAAATACTAAACACCCGCTCCCAACGATTTGGGTGATTAATTGTATAGGATTGCTTTGCTAACTTATCCTGGACACTACGAGCAAATGACACCATCTTGTGCATATAAAATAAGTTTATATTCCAGTCACGTGGATTTTATTTTAGAAACTTAATTAACTTTGGCTATCCAATATATTTTGAATGCTACCACGCTGCAGTGAATCTGCTACGAGAGGAAAGTGTGCCCCATTCTCTTCTACGTCGTATCTCACAGACCCTTGGGAAGAAGCTTCTTTGTACACACATAACACAACTTGCAACTTGAAATATGTTCTAATAACTTTGCCCGTTAGCTGCCCATATACTTAGAACATGCGTCTCTGAAACGTAAACCAGCTCACGAAAACCGTCCCTATAGCTCTCCAGCCAGCGTTCTTGTGTAAGATCAAAATATTTCAACAGCAGTAGCTAGTGTTGGTGCGGTACACGTAATCTGATTTCATGCTGGGTGCTCTGTTTAGTGTATAATATATCGGGGTATCGGTCGTTTCTATGATGTCATATCTCAGAAAATCGTTATAACACGACTCATATACCGTTTATAAATGGGGGGGACCTTCCATATTTTCGACGTATTAATGACACGAAGTCATGTGATATTTCTGTCTGAAGGTCAAAAGATTATAAATTGCCAAGATGAAGTTTTACCTCTTTTGTGTGCCTGAGAAACGGTCTCTCAGAATAAGTAAAGAGCATTAATTTTGAATGTATGAGTACGGAGTGCTGAATAAAATATTTAGACCCTGGAGACAGAAAGTAACAGGAAACTAGAGAAAATTACACAATGAGGAATTTAATAGTTTACACTTACAACAAATAACATTATTATTATTAGGGTGATCGGTCCATGGAGGATGACATCGACAAGGCATGTAGTACGCACGTAGAGAAGAGAAATAAAAAGTTTTAGTCGAAAATCGTGAAAGGAAGAGACCATTTGGGAGACATAAACTTAGACCGAAGGATGATATTAAAAAGGATCTTAACAGACAAGATGTGATAGTGTGGACGACTGGATTAATCTGACTCAGGACAGGATTTGTGCCTGTGTTTGTGGACTTCCGAATTCTGTAAAAGGCATGGAATTTGATAGATGGCTGAGAGGGTAGTAGTTTTTGAAAAGGGTTCTGTTTTAAATATTTCCTTAGTTTTTATAAAATTTGTGAATGGAATGCAGTACAAACATTGTAATCAATAAATTCACATATTTTTTAGCGCGTAAGTTTTGTGGATAGAAACTACTATAGAAGACTGAGAAGTAGATGTGAAAGTTGGAAGGTTAAAGTAAAGTTCCTATGCTTAATTACGTCACATGCTATGAAGACTTAGGATGGAATGGAGGTATAAGTCTAGGCATACGTAACTTCTGCTCTAATCGGACTTTAGTGTTTAGTCTGACGCTTGGTTTACTGTACCTTCTGAAAAATATATGAGGTGGATTATTTTATGTTAATAAACCAGATTATTTAATTCATGAAGGAATTTTGTTCTTGTGGTGTTTGGAGTCGTGTCACCTTCGGTGGCTATTTGTGCCTACACAGTCTTGAAGACTAGATGCTACGGAATTAGTTTATCTGTAATATATATTTTGAAATAATTGTAGAATGACGTCATATTCCAAACTCATTCCTGACAAATAATGATAATTCTTTGTGAATTTTATGAGTTGTTAGTAGTATTCTCTGATCATTGATTACCCAACTAAGCACGAAAGACGAATTATTTTGCTCTGGTAAAAGACTGTAATAAAGGTCTTTAGTGTTCAAAACATTTAACGTTCACCCAAAGTTTCATTCTGGAAGAAAAGAACATTGATTATGAACTCCATAGAATTGTAAATTGTACGCGAATGTAATAAAAGAAAGAAGGTTAGCAGTGAATGCTTTTCAGCTCTGTCTGTGTTTTCCAGTACATAAAACAATTTCCATGACTTTAGTTCTGATGAAGCCGGACAAACAGCGTCGGATGGAAAGATGTTTATATGATGAGTTGGAAAGATACGTATGTAAGAAAGCATTTGTGACCTAGTTTAAGGTAACATATTTAATCAGAATTTAATCGGAGGCACTGAAAAAATGTAGGAACATTCACTATAAGAATAGCCTATTACCCTTTTCGTCTACGCACATCACTTTTACAGCCAAATCATAAATATATAATTTTTTATACATATATTTGTTTTATTGTGTGTAATTTTTCATTAGTTTCTTATTCCTTTCTGTATTTCCTTATTGTCAGTCGTTTTTTAAATTTAAATCCTTTCATGTCATGTGGACCTCACTTAAATCAAATACTATTTACATTTTTATTCGTTTCCTCGTTGACTTCCCTCCGACCTCTTTTCTCATCCTAATCTGCTAGAAAATAGACGTTTCCAGATCCTGACTTATATGATTTGTGTCACTTTGTCTTTCCTGTGATAGTTTGCGTTTCTGTTTCGTGCTTTCCACCAACTTTGAGTTCTTCTTGTTATGATATATTCTGACCCGCATGGAGCCTAAAGGGATACACTGGAGACTTCCAAACTGTCAAACAGGAAGAATGCTTCAGTTCCACGCTGTGGAGTGAATTTGTGCCAAAACCCTGCGTGTCTACCACATGCACTCCATAGTGACTTGTGGTTATTAAGTTCCGACACTTTGAACGACTTTTATGGTGTGGATGGAGCAGTATTCTGCATTGTCTGTCCTCTTTTTATTGTCCTTTCCACATAAATGCGTGTCCTCCCAGACAAAACACTTCACTGGGTCCTTGTGCTGCGGGGAGTAGTATGTCTAGGAGTCAGGTTTTAGTCGATTGATACTCGTAATACGTAGGTCATACACAGAGTGTTGAAGTAACCATGACCATTTTTAAACTGGAAAGTGTAAAAAGTAACTTTATCTGTGATAATAATATTTTTTATTGAACAGTATACACCGTTGATTTTGAGCAATCATCTTTAGGCCTGTCTATAAAACAGCTATTTAGACGCAGTGCTTCATAAAGATGCCTGAATATGGTAACATTTTTGTCTTACGTGAAATAATTAGCACACAGTGTCGAGGGTTCAATAAAAATAATTGCTGTTCTTTCTAAGCATATTGTTAAGCGGTTTGGGGAGTGGAGGTAAAGCTGTACGATATTTTAGTAATAGAGAAGCCACGGCACAGCAGATCTAGTCCCCATAGCGGCATTAGAACTCAAATTCGTGTTTTCTAGAGTCAAGCCCGTCCAGTCCACATCCTCACACCTCCCATTTATGCTTAGGTTTCTCAAGTGATTTCCTTTTGTCAGGTTTTCCAAATAAATTTCTAAGCGTATTTGTCTCCTGAAATCTCCACTAAAGCCCAGAATTTTTCAGTGATTTAAGCTCGTTCAACCCTTTGGAGTCGCAATAAGATATTTAAGAATTCAGTCCGTACCGCAAAGATAAATTGGTTGATGCTGTTTAGGGAATTAATCACTGAAGATTTGTCTTCTGGGCTGTTGCGCTGTGTAGTCTGGTCGATGTTAACCAACGTTTCAGAGGTCATACTGCCTCCGTCATCAGGGCGATCACACAGCGCAACAACCCAGAAGACGGAAATCTTCATACTCACCGCTGTGAGAACCTCAAGTCTTACGAATTAATCACTGTTTACGCTGTGTATCATACAAAAGTCATACATACGTTTTATAAACTGCAGTGTTATTAATTGGTGTTAAAGTAGGAGGTACGTTTTATTCTCACTGGGATTTAAAGGATTTTAATAATGAAACAAACGGAAAGCGATTAAGACGAGACAGAGAAAGGAGAGGCAGCTGGATGGATAAATATGATACATAGACTCAGGGTATGTTTGTTAACTGAAAATAATTTTAACTTTTACCAATAACTGGAAAACTTGCCACCGCACTCGCTCTGCTTTCATTGTTAATATATCAACACTGTAATTCCTGTAAGTGCTTATTGGGAAAAATGTGTTTAAGGCAATGGAGTCAGGTGCTGTACTCACGCCTCCCTCAAAGAAAACTATACAATGGAAGTGGAGTGTCATTGCTTGTGATATTATACACCGCATTACCATCAAATCCACCCCACACGAAACGTGGCGACTGAGTCCTTAACACGAAATATTCCGTGTCCAAATCTAATTTTCACTTCCTGTTTCATAAAAACCGCAAGCCTTCGCTTCATTGTTTTTGTTTTTTGTTTTTTTGTTTTTGCTTCTCTGGTGACTATTTGCTTCACTCCATTTGTTATTGTTGGCTAATTGAAGTGCTGCTACTAAAGGCAAAAGACGAGAGGTAGATCCTACCAGCGATTAACTATGTGCTTTCCGACGTTCATGTGAATCAAGCCAGATGCGGATAGAATTTGGACCCATTTGGGGAAGATTCCACAAACTAAAAAAATTACTTTCTCTCTGTATTACTGTACCGTTTACTAATTATATCCCTCGTTATTAGTTTCTTTGTTCCTGTTTATGTTTAATCTGTATCTTCTTTCTTTTTCTCACGTTCTAATTTCCAGTCTTTCCTTCTTTTAGTTATTCTTTCATTTCTCCTTTATTTCTTACTTCCGTAGTCTACTCTTTTTTACATTCATTCTTCCTTTCTAACTTGTTTTGCTGTATTTCTTCCATTCCTTTCTTACAATAACCAATCAATCAGCGTGGAGATAAAGAAGTTGTGAGGAATAATAAATAATACACGGGCATGTCTCGTCACAGTCTCGCGTCTCCAACTTAGGTTTTCATGTCCCTCCATATAAATTTAAGAATCGTATTCCCATTAAAAACACTCATCTGTCATTTTTTAAATTTGTACACCCATTCGTAAACTTTCCTGTATCTCATACAGTTATCACCACACTGAACTGTCATTTTTACATAAATATCGTTGGTATTCACATCTGACCACAAACATTGTATCAGACATCGCTGGAAAATTACTGTTAAATGTCAATATATTATCACTATTCAGTTAATGAAAAAGAATTAGGTGTTAATTGGAGGGGAAAGATTCGTATTGTTTATATCCAACATCATTTTGAGTACTGCTATCATAACTTCTCAGGTAATTTCCCTTAAATGATAATTTTCTTCGTATATTCAACAGATAAAAACCCTTAATAGCGAAATTCTTAGTAGGGATAATGCATGACTATTGACGAAATGTATCTGCAGGGAATTATTAAAAAATTGTATCATTTAAATGCATTTTATAACTTATAAGCTAAAGTAATTTCCATTCCTATTTCACTGTTAAATTGTCCTTAATCTAGAGACAAGTGTTGTCATAAAGGAGTTAATTGTGTGAAAAACCACTTGCGTAATATTCAGTTGTGTCGCCGTGTTGGAGTAAATTTGCGGTATTTTTATTGAATGTAATAATTTATGCCGTAAATGTGTATTAAATACTAATGAAATCCATTCGGTGAAATTACGCTTAAGATATGTAGGGTTATATGTCTCTGCAGGTCTACTGAATTCCAGTTTTAATGAAATTGAAATCTGACTGAAATGGAAAGCGAAATTGAAAGTGACAGAAATGTGTGCGGTTTATGAGCTTTCATAGGAATTCGGTTGTTTCAAAGAGCGATAAAACGATAAAGCTATAATAAACAGAATAATAACACTGCACGTGGTTAGAATATATAACACCCAATGCACATTACCATTTAATATCGCTAAATATAACGCTCTTCAGAGGAATAACAGCAATATAATAATGGAATGCGGCTTTTGAAACTTTCTCATTGGAAGAACACATTAGAATAAACTTTGTAATTATCAACGTTTTGCTTCGTATTCCGGACATCTTGGACAAGGAAGAATCTTATGAAAAGTTTTTTGTGTTTAACTCATCTCTTGGATTTCGTCCATCGTCCCATTTTCTTTAAACCCACAACCGTGTGGGTAAAATTGGTCTCCAAATCTGACCCTATGTGAAAGATAAGTCTTCAAGTAATACTTTACAGAATACAGAGCAAGCAAATTTCAGAATATTTATGATTACAATTTTAGATCTTGTCGACGCTCTAGCTTGAGCGGAGAACCCCTTATGGACCTGTCTATGTCTATCTGTCGAGTTTTATGCAAAAATAGGGTCAAATAGTTTCTATTGTTGGAATATATTGTTACGCAACAATATTATTGGATTATATTAGTGCAAAAATGTCCCAAAATGCAACAATTAGCTCGTATCGTATTAGTGCAGTGTGAAACTAATATTAGACCTACTAACTTCATGGAGGAGAGTTCTCGACGAGAATTTGATACCGCTCAACTGATCCGGATAGAAATCCCTTTTACTGAACCCCGTGGTTCACACCATCACAACACTAAACCCTGCCCTGCTTAATCCAGCTAACAAGCTCAGTACCTTTTTTTAAAGGCCTGTCAGCTAGCTGTTGTCTCACCGTACAGTCTAGAAACAAATTACAGGGTTGATTTTTGTGCAACAGATAGTACCTGAATTCTAATTCTAGTCCCACGTGTGCATTATTTGTATGCTATGTGAAAGTATATTATGATTATTGTTACTTCTGACATATGCTACCCCACCTTCCTGTTTAAGCATTTGAAGCCGAAGTTCAGGTAAATAATATTTAAGAATTCAGTCCGTAGCCCAAAAGACCAAAAGCTTTATGCTGTTTAAGGAAGTAATCCCTATTTACGGTAAGAATCGTGCAAAACCCATCAGTACAATATAGAATTTTTTGTTGTTTTAAGCAGGTACTTTGGGCTTTAACGAGTTAATGGCGGACTCAGACGACACAATACAACGTTACTACGCTTCCAATAAATTTTATGTGCAACAGAATTAATATATGATAAATCTGATTAAACTGCATGCCACTAAATGAACTTTGTCTTGGTTCAAATAAACACCATTACTCTGTACTTTACAAGATCCAATCTGAATTTCTTAACATACATCTCATTGAATTTTAAAGAAGTATTCTATGTGAGGTCTTTATCTTCTGGGATTCCTTCATCTGTCAATTCTATTTCGTTTCTGTTTGGAGATAGTGTACCCTCGCTTCGGATTGGATGACTACGTAATTTGACGTGTAAAACTGCTTTTAGATGCGCTTAATTTACTGAAGCACCGAATGTTAATTCAATGGAACAGACAGCTGAAAAGTGCGAATGGTGCATTTTAGAAGTGAAGGAGTGACAAGAATGATAAATGTATCCATAAAAATTACGTATTTGTTTTAAGAATTACTTAACGTTGCTGTGAGCCGTTCCGAAAATGTAGCATCAAATGATAGGATGATTAGTAAATATTAATAGTAAAGGAAACGGTTGAAGTAATGTAAGATCCTACCTCGATGATTGCTTGAAGGGACTGCGGTAAGTCATGGAAACGTCAGTTGTAAATGATCTGTAGGTAGAGATTAACCGATGACCCCTTGTGGATAAAAAATATACCCTCATATAAGCCTTCATTTAAATATGCAGGAAGTTATTGATGTGAGATTTAATAAATTTACGTGTGAATTTATTATATCTTCATGCCCTGCTGCAGTCCCCACAGGTCATCTTTGATTTTCTAACCCTGCAGATTACAAATTATGAAGATTTTAACCGTATCCTCTTGTTACTTCTTCTTTTTAGGGGAGGGGGTGTTTAAATATTCTCACCCAAAGCTTTCGAACAATTTGTTAATAGTAGCGCAGATGAAGGCACAAAAATGTTTTTGTATTTGATAGTACACGTTGAATTACAAAGAACGATCTGGGTTTTTGTCATTTAATTAAAATTTTGCATGGTGCCATATTCAAACCACCATCCACCCCCCCCCCCAGCATCTAACCTTTTAGTTTTTGCGAGTTATTTTTGTTTTTGTGAACTGCTGTGGCTAGTGGTGTTCAGCAGGTACATTACCTATTTGTGACGGGTAAAATGGAGGACATTATCTTCGGCCGTATGCTATTAACTCAGATAAAGCTTTGTCGTTTAATTAAATGTCACGTCATTCCGACGCGCTGTGGTTCGTTGTTGGATTTGTACCACTGCAGTTTGTACTAATTAACGTCTGTCGGCTCTTTTTGCAATTTCGGATGCTACTTCCACTTAATGCCGGTTATATGTTAGCCTCTCTAAACTGAATTCATTAATAATCACCTTCAAACTGAATTAATGTTTGTTTTTTATCCAAACTTTTTTTTCGTAAAAGTAAGTATCATTCTGGATTAGGAAAGGACGAAATGTCACCCATTCAGTGCTATAAACGTTTTATTTTGTTAACAAATTTTCCTTCATCTTGTTGTAGGCCCATGATTATTATTTAATATTGCTGTTGAAATTAATATTCTATCTGATTATTTCAGATTTTGAAGCGTGAATTATCACTTAATTATGCAAAGAGCAAGAGATAGATTATTATAAAATTAAGACAAAGTGTAGTAACATTATGCTATAATTTAAGAAAATGCTTTTTTTAATTTTCTTTTCTTTCTTACCTTCAGTATTTTTCCCTCTTTATTTTGTCGTCTGTCCGTTTAGTTTTCCTTCTTAATTGTGACAGAGCCTTATATTAATACTTGTGTTTTTCTCGTTTATTTCAGATTCTCAGCTAAGAGTGCGCATTGCTCCATCTGTGCCATCATGGCCAGAAAACTATTATTACTGCTCCTTGTGTGTACGAGCTTTTTGGTTCATGACGTCACCGGTAAAAGACGCAAGGACAAAGACAGGGAAAAACAGTCTCTCTCTGAAAACACTGAGAACGTCTGTGAAATACCGGATCCTAACCGGAGCATAGATTGCTTCTGTGACAAAGCTGGATATCAAAATGCATCAGACGCCACGTGTTGGTTATTTTACGAACTTCAACCGGATAGTGTCGTGTGGGGTTATTTTACGTCTCAGACCAACATTGAGAAACTCAAGATTAATATCCGACCCGATGGAATTTTGAAATATGTCCCCACGTGGGTGCTGTCCCAGTTGCGAAATCTTAAGGTGTTTGACGTTCTGTACGGTGACATTGCAGAGATATCGCCTTACGCGTTCGCAAATCTGTCTTCTCTGCAGGAAATCTCGATGACCCGGAACAAAATTATTGAGCTCAAACCCTATTCATTTGCAAAACTGCCTAAACTCACACAGGTTACTTTAGATGACAACAGAATTACTGAAATTCGTCGTGAAGTTTTCATCGGTCTGCCAGTACTGAAGAGCTTGTACATAGACCGAAATAACTTGAGATTAATTTACGATCGAGCATTCTTGCACCTGTACCGACTGGAAGAGCTTGAGCTGAATGGAAATCAGCTGTCAGTCATCACCCGTGACACCTTCATGGGATTACAGTCGCTCAAGGTTCTCAGTCTGCAAGACAACAGGATAAAGATGCTGGGAGAATACACTTTCAACGAGACGCCGTTTCTTGCAGAATTAAGCATGGATCGTAACGGTCTTCAGTACATCAATGAAAATGCTTTCCATGGATTGTCGCAACTGCATCGTTTGTCTTTGTCCGAGAATCAACTTAAGTCTCTCCCTAACAACGTCTTCAATGATACACCCAATATTCGCTTTCTGGATCTTCGTGACAATTCTCTCAGCATGCTTTCCTCCGAGACAGTGAGACCCATCATGGAGAGCTTGAAGGATGTGTCTACCTACTTCTTCGTCGAAGGTGAGTCAGTTCTTTTTATTATAACATGATATACGCACTTGACATATGACAGTAGCCTGGCGGACGCTGTGTGTTTGCAGTCTAACACAATTTTATGACCATATTACTAATTTCCTTCTCGTAATAACTTAATTTGTTTTCTGCAGGACTCATATAATACGGATTACTATAATTAATGACCTTTTATTTAGCATTTTAAAATAAAAATTAATTATAATATCCTGCTACTTTATAAAGGTTTACCGATTAAATTATACATATGTGTGTTTTTACCTGTGTATCAACCATTCTTAATTTTGTTTACCATGCAAATGCGTTTCGTGAACCAATAGTTCCTTTTATTCCGTTGATGATTCAGAAACCTCGAACAGAATAATGTGGGGCTAGTCTAAATATGACGTCATTTAAGAAACATTCTAAGTGTGCCAGATAGACCTCATTATTTTCTGAAGTCCTTTATCGTATAGCATGTTAATTGTGTAGGGATGTGCTTAATCGTGTTGCGTGTTTCATATTTGTTCGATGCACTGCAGAATCTTACATTTAATAGTTTCATTACGCAGTGTAATGTATACGGAGATAGAACCCGTTTAATGTATATGAATTTCTCGCTTGCTGTAACTAGATCAACTTGGTTGATATTGCGTTTGAATGGAGTTACAGAGTTGGGGAGCAAGATTGCTAGTTTGTCTAAACATTAAATCATGTAGCATAGAAACGCAAACATTTCATATCTAGACATTCAATTGACTCAGAGATGCACTGGGACTACGTGAAATAGCTACTCTGCTTACGTCATACAGAAAAACGATCATGTGTATATTTTCTAAGATCACGTCGTGAGGGTAGATGAGAAACGTACACAGAACATAGAAAAGCTTTGCATATATGAGCAATCACAATTAAAATCAATCTTAAGGAAATAGTTTGTGAAGATTTGGACTAAATTCAACTGACTCGTTATGGGGTCCATTGGCGGGCTCTTTTGAACACGGTAATGAACCTTAGGGTTCCATAACATGCGGCTGTTACTAAAGTTTTAAGAATTTCTCTGCTCAGTGGGCTTTGTTGCTTAATTTATTAAATGTGGATGGGGGCTGCAGGCTTGCTGTTGTTAACACAGTAATAACACTGCCAGTTCTCGTGTATCGTTTTCCATAGAGTTACTGAATACATACATTTTGTCTCGTATCAAAACATAAACAGGGCTTAACCTGTTATACAGGAAGTTCATTTTAAGAGCAGCCCAGCAAAAGTGAAGTAGTACAGTGTAATAATTAAACCAGAAGCAGGTCCACCCCCGTGTAATAGACTCCACAACATCTCCCATGATACTCGACTCAAGGTCACTCTTGGTCCTAGGCCGCTGCTTACAAAAGTTGCGCGGTTGTGAACATGAGAAAGCCATGTGTTATCGTGAAACCGTTTGTTTGTTTTCATGAATCATTAAACAGTGTGTACAATGATAAGGGAGAGGGCGTGCTGAATGAGACAACAATACACCGACTGGTAACAGAATTTCGGGGCGCAGGAAATGGTGTCCGGCGTCGGAAAACGTTAACATATGTCATAATCTGTACCTAGAAAATAAAAAATGAAAAGCAAATTGTTATATCGACTTCACCAGAATTTAAAAATGCTCTTATATTTGTAGCTGCATTTTAAATAAAACGTTCTGCATATACGCGTGCTACAGATCCAGATTTGGGCGCGAATACAACCTATTTAGTTTGAAATTATGGTTAAATAGATGAGGACAAAATGAGGATGGCCTCCATTGGTTGTGGGCATTAGGGCGGAAATAGTTCACATTCTGTTCTCTGTGTAGGTAGCTAATTCCGTGCAACGGTATATATCAGATACGGAGATGTTTCTTCAAAGCTCAAGCTGGTGTTCATTTGAATGTACTGCAGTGGTGGAAGGATGGGTCACTAAATTCTAGAAACGACCAATAGCTCGTGGGACGAATAGTTGCCTTTACAATAGACGATCTCCTGTGCTTATCCCTGTTTCCTGTGGGTGAAACAACGAGGCAGAATCTTGGCTTTCTCGGAGGGTGGGGGGAGGGGCTTCCATTCATGTCATCTTCCCTTGTTAATTACAAAACTCCACATCCTACCGCCTTTTCAAGACCCTATACACTAATAAAGTTAAGCAGTTCTATCCCGGAAACTGACCACATTTCAGTTCGAAACAAAATCAGTTATTATCATCAGTTAGAGGACAAATGCTTCATTGTACAATCTTGTGTCATTGTTTCTTAGCTTATTTAAGCATGCTTCCTCAAATTTATTGTTTGAATTCAGGTATATTTAGCTAATTGTATACGAGATACGCGAAAAATGCGTATATGTATTCTTGTAATGTGTCTTTATTGTGAAATTTTAACCGAAGGTTTATTGTGGACAATTTTTAGTAAAACTCCCTATACTATGTTTTATGAAAATCCGTTAAGCTTGCTGACTGAACGAAATGGCATACTTGGCGAAGCGAATGCGAAAATGCTTGCATCTTTTTGTTGCAATTCCATCACTTGGAAACAGCAATGAACAACTTCTGATATATCAGCTCACTTGTTTATGTGGACAGGGGATATGAAACCTCATCCAATAATACAGTGTCTTTGTGTAGGAAGGGACTATATAGAAAAATAATTTACGAGTTGAGCAATGACATTGTATTATCCATATCGTATATTTAATAAATCAATTCAAGATTGTTGTCTCGTAAACTAATTTTCTGTCTTCCTCTCGTGCATGTTCTAGTTCTCGCTGGGTTTGAAAATGTTAGTATGCGTTCCTTACGCCCTCGCGTTCCAGATGTACGGACGGACAGACGGACGGACAGATAGCCTGTGTTATGCAATGCTCGCCTTGTTCTGCTCCGTATACTATCGCAGAGTTATTTCTACAGCTGGTATTGGTTAATCTCAGGAATTTCATACGTATGCCTGCGGTTTCCTTGGTCACAGAAAGCATCAGGGTGAAGGTCGTTGGACACTAGAACAGAGAACTAAATGCTTTGAACATAATCCTCCTCGAGAAACTGATAGGAGCTCAACTTGTTAAAAAATTCCTCGCTTTTTTCTGAAACTCCCAATTTTTAATTCCTGTTTTGTGTCCTATCAGCAAGCAGCCTGATCTGAAACGCTCTCAACTCTAGAGATTTGAGATTCTCATGCGGTGATGATGTAATTGTTCTTCTGCGCTGTAAAGCCGTGTGGACTTTTAGTCAGACACGGACATTTAGGAGGAACTTACTAACTCCATATTCAGGGCTGAACACTAAAAATGGAGGTAATGTGTTCCTTGGAAACGCTGGTATCTACCTACAAACCCAGATGGCGTTACAGCCCAGAAGACCAACATGGACAGTGTCAATTTATATTCTTATAATGTAAGAGACAGTTTCACCAGCTATTAAAAGGTAACAAATATAATTTTGTTCATTTATGGTCTTAGATAGCAGACTGGAATGCACAATATTCTGAACTGAATATGTAAATATGTAAACACGATTCTGAATCTTGGTTGTACATACATACGAGAATATATTGATTACATTTCTATGGAATTGAGAACGCTAGTGGGCCAGTGGCCTTAAGATGACACGTGAATGCGGATGTACGAGCAGTGGAATGATGTCGACAAGGGATCACGATGGACTAGGAGGGGGAAAGTTTCTCAGTACCATTTTGTCCACCTCAAGTCCCACACGGGGTGCCCTGGGAGCGAACTCTGGTCCCCATGGCACTACGGACCATTCAATTAATTAGTTATACTACATTTGTGCTGTCCTTTGATGTTGCGGTCAGTTATACGTCTATGCAAAACAACAGCCACTTACGTCTAATATGAATATTGCTACTGTCGACATTAGTTTGTTGGACATAGCGAGCCACGCAAAATTAGATCACAGCGAAAGCGATATTATTATTGTTATTATTGTTATTGTACGTCCTCCTACACCACCTGGAATTGTGGTTAATTTAATGCTTTATTAGTACAAGGGTGCTCACAGAAAACTCATAACTGGGAGGTCATGTCTTTCCGTCTCTGTTCTCGTATTTCATCTCCGAAACAACTGAACGCATTACCATGAAATCTGGTGTAGGAGTATAAGCCTATTCAGATACTTCTGGTGAATTTATTTTTGTCTCGTGTAGGTCCACCGTGATTTATATGCAATTAATTTCACAGGTTATCAAAGAAGAGCTTAAATTGTTATACTATGGACATTATTAGAAGCAATAGTTTTCATTTTAAACTTTTTCATTGTTTGTTAAACATTTAATGAGAAATATTTTCTAGCTGTACTGCGCCTTTAAATTTGCAGCTGTAGGATTTGTGTTTTATTGAAATGAATATGAACGCCAGTCAGTTATTCAAAATCGTAAAGGATTTTATGAGATTTGACGTTGTCACGGTTGCGAGTATGAAGATTAATGTCTTCTGGGTTGTTGTGCCTTGTAGTCTGCTCACGGTGGAGGCAGCTAGCACGTCTGAAACGTCGGCAGGCTTTCACCAGTCTTCGCGGCGCACAACCGAGAAGACAGTCATCTCAAAGATTGATCTTGAAAATATGCGTAGGCCTACTCTTGTTTGTTCATATATTAGTCCCATTCTTGGGATCGCATTGTGACTCACGTTATGGTGATCTGTGGTGTCGTTGATGTTAGTCGTGACCTGTTTGAGGTACAGTCCCGGTATACCCTTGGTGGAAGTGACTTACGCCATCAAAACCGCAACCAGCATTGTCTACCGCCTCTGGTGGAATTAAACCTGCGAGGGTTCGTACTGGGATAACCAGTAACTGGGCTTATTTAGGCCACAGATTTGGGTCGGATTCTGTCTGAAATGTATTTTACAGAAATGTATTACAACGCAAGTTCTGTTATGAAACTTTGTCATGACACACACAGGCACGTTCATTTAAATTATGTATATTCTTCAATTAAATTCTACATGTATTTATTAAACAACAAGTTAATTGACAATGTTATGTAGTTAATTTCGATTTTTATCAATATTATATCTTAATTATAATGATTTAACTTGCAGAGCTGAGTTGTCGACCCAACTCTATAGTTTTCTCCAAATGAATAGGGCCTTTATGCCTTTTTTATAGTTGGTCATGGGTGTCTGATGAGGGACAGAAAGATATCTCAAAAACTACTTTACAGAATTAGAAGATGTGCCTTGGATGTACTCTACGCGAATTTCGGAATCAGATATTCAAAACAGAACATCTTCATCGAGTTAATTAACTGTATATTTGAGATCCATGCAGTCGCTTTGTGTTAAATCACTAAACCTGACGAGAGTCAGTCTTTTGAACACATTACTGTTATCTGCTGTTTGCAGTCTGGACTTGTATGCCTTATGCACTTATAGTCTTGAACAAACACGGAATAATACTTTGTTGTTTTAAAATAACATTCTTTTGAGAATAATAAGACGACAAAGAAAACTGCATGATGAGGACCTTGTAACTTGTACTCCTCTGCAGATATTGTTAGGTTTATCAAATAAAGGAAAGGCGGATGTAGGCTTTAATACGCATGCTCGAGTTAAAAAAGATATATACGTTTTAGTTGAAGGATCTGAAAGGAAGATACTTCTAGGGAAACCAAGGCATTTGTAGGAATATAATATTTAAATGAATCTTAAATAAATACTATGTAAGATTGGTGGCTCAAGACTGAGACCAGGTGTTAAAAGTATGTTTTTCCTTTCCTTTTTTTATTTTTTGTTCTTCAACAGGGATTAGCTCTATCTAGTGGGCCCAACTGTGTAGGAACCTGAAGACGGAGATAGAGTCCCATCTCCGAAACGTCGTTTTACGTTTTATATTAACCAGACGATGGATAATATCCAAGAAAATTTTTATTCAATTGACCTATTTACAACTCCAAATGGTGTCACAACCGAGAGGACCATCACTGGTGACGATACATTTATTTCTATTCATAAATCTGGCGTGATGATACATTAATTTCTACCCATGTATCTCTTGTGTGGAGGCATTTATATTTACGCCTTCGGATCTCACGTGTGATAAATTTAACCTATTTATGCATATGAATCTCACGTGATAATGCAATTATTTATACCTGTGAATCTAACATGTCTATATGTTTATTTCTGTTTTAGAATCTCACTTAGGTATTTCACGTGTTCTCCTTTGGCCAAAGGATGTTGAAGGTTGAGGCCGTTTGTTATTTTTTGACAGATGTAGGCTTATAATTAGATGAAAAAACTGGTTGCTATTTTTAAAATGCCACAGTGGAAAACAACACGGACGGGAGAAATAAAAGCATCATTTTTCTTGTGTTCCGCAGAGCTCAGAACTTGCAGAGGTTTGAAGTACGTACAGAATTTCTAGCTGTGATACAAGATGGTAATTTTTTTTTCCTAGCTCGAGGATATCGAAATTAATTTATTTTTAGAATTGAGAACAAAAGCCAAAGCCAACGCTTTCAAGGAGTCAGTTTAGGGAGCCTGTAGAATTCAATCAGTTACAAGGAAGAACCAAGGGACAGCAGATGCTTTTCGAATGTTATTTGCCATACAAAGAGACGCGTGTTCTTTGTAAGACTTCACGAAATGCTTTGAGTGTGAACATTCGATTGAGTGCGAAGTAAATTAATAGGAGACAAGTTAGACTGTGAACAAATTGCTTTTGTTTTCTGAGAATTTCATTATTCTGAAACTGTTTACATTACCTTATATTGCAGTAACTTCTTATGGCGCTCTCAAAACTGACAAAATTTGTGGCTGCAAATATAATACATTACATGCCAACAACTAGGAATCGAACATGAACTATTACAGTAATTCTAATTAAGGTATCTGTGGGTAATGCAATGTGATTATCGGTGTAAATGTTTTGCTCGAACATTCGAAAAATGAAGGATTTGAGATCTTATGTGTTGTTGTGAATTCTTTTGGACGTACCCTGGAGATGAATGCAGCATGTTTCACCGAATTATTGGTATATGACATAACAGTCCTGAAGACCACTATGCAAAATCTAAAGAATGCTTGAAATTAAATGCAGAGAGAAAGATTATCGTTTCTCTCTATGATGATCTCACCATTAAAGAACAGACTCTTCACGTCATCGTTAAATTGTTATTCAGGCCTGCTGATTCAAAAAATATATTTAGAGGTCAACTGGAATAAATTGAATATTAATATAACTACGTAAACAAATTGATTTAACTTTTATGCGTTGCTGTGTCAAATCTCGTCGGTCTGTATATTTTGAGCGTATGAATCGTTGCTTTTCTTAACCGATAATAAAGCGTACCTTGTCCTCTCCTTCTGAGGCTTGTTTAGTAACTGTAGAACAATAAATAAAATATATTCTCGAAACATGCCACTTACCTAGTGCTGCGGTGTGGATATAATCCCCTTCGCTCTTTTAGCTAATCCTATGCAACTATAATTTATACTCTTTAAGTTCACTTTCTCTGTTCTCACAGGTGTTGTAGCAAAGTACGCGGTAAAGTATGGCATATTTTCTGCATATTAAAACAGGAATAATGTAGAAGTTTCAAGTGTTTCTATGTACTTAAGTGTAGTTACTTCCATATTTACCAAATAATTAAAGAGTTCAAAAGATTCTTGACTCTCACTAGATTATCTTTAATTTTCCAACAGAGACACAAAAATGTAAAGCGGTTTGCATACTTACCATAGTTCCATTAATTGTATAGTCACTGTGCCGACTGACGTATCTTAAGTGCTTAACGCTGAAAAGCGAAATCGAAGATCCTCTCTGTTTTACAAATGAGAGAAATATTCTAATGTGAAAAATTATTTACGGTTAAAGTCATGGTTGAGACACTTTTAGTTTAAAAACTTATTAATTTTTTTAGGAACTATTTTCAATTTACGTATATACCCTTTTGTGCTAATAAAGCTTTGTCGTCGGAAAACAATATTGAACTTAAAATCAGTAATCCCACATTAAAATTAGCTGTAAGCTATTCATGACACACGCGAGCACCTGAGTTTCGAAAGGATTTGGTCCCACAGGGCAACTACCTGATTCGACCCCTGTTTCGTTAACGCGTATTAATGTTGCATTAAAACGCTAGCTTTTATCAAGTACAGGATATTTCAGGATCATTTTGATTATAAAGAATGTCAGATATTAAAACCACACATTTATATTTGAGTATTGGTACCAGAATTTTAAAACGTGCGGCCTGTTGGAACGGCAGAATTTCGAGCCTGTTTGTGAAAATGATTAAACACTGGGTTTAAGTTCCGAAAACGAAACTCGTATCGAAAATAAATGGAGGTCCTGATAAGTAGAAGGTACTCTGTCAGGATCACAGCCGATTTAGGAAGGAGCTTCGGCATCAGAACCTTCTGCTTCCCGTTGTCAAATCCAGACAAATGTGTTGGTACAGAACATTCCGCAACTTCTATTCACCCGCGGCACACCCTGATTTGTCAGACACATGACAGTATGCCGCAAAATGTTGCCTCACGTAAAGGGTGTACGAAATTGTACATGGCCATAAATATGTATGTACACATAAATCCTATATGAATGCATACGTATTAAAACAAAACATAACACACGTTGAATAAAATCATCGATAATGAACCTGTGTGTGTGTATTACTCTTTCTAATTACGAAATGTAAGACATTTACCTTTCTTAACTTTTTCGCGTGAATATACAAGAACAACTGATTAATACTGTGTAAAGTAAAAGTAAGCTATCTCGCTACACTCCGTGTACACGTCTGGGGGCGATAGCTCCTACTCATTCTCAATCTCAGTACTAGATGAGGGTGAGTGGTCAGAGCCCCGGCCGCTTTCACCCCCCCCCTCCCGGAGAAAGGACCACCCGGTACCCATTAGACAGGACAATAATCGCTGTTTATTCTGAAAATCACACGAAACCCATAAATACACTTCATGAGCAGAACGCAGAGTTATTGAATGTTAAAGCAGGTGATGTATATATTTACCTCTGTTCTTTAAATGTTTAAATTTAATTAAAATTTGTGAATTCACTTCAGTGATTACATGTCTCATAGTTAGACATCAGCGAGGCCCACATCACAGTAGAAACTTTTGATGGCAGTTTAATGATTTTTGTAGGTGCCAGTGCATTTCGTGACTGTTTGATGGTTGGACACCGCTGTTTCGCGCTATCAGAATTTCCTGGCGCGTCATTGGTGCTTTAAATACACAAGTGTCTCCGGAATGTGGGCCGGACTATAACTCTTGTATAATATAATAGTCAGCTCTCAGCCTCATAATGTGTTCATGTATATGAAATGGGACTGCAATTAGCGCGGGTGAGTGATTCACCCCCCCCCCCTCCCTCTTCTAACTCGCTCCAGTTGACGTCACGCCACAGTGGCTCCATTGATACAGACACTCCAGCTAATTATTTCCTATTGGCATACCTTTGGAATTTTTGTGGCAAGACGAAGTTATATCTAGTTATCAACCAATTTTATCAAATCCGTTGGATATTTTTGAGTCTAAAAATTGGACACGAACTGACATGAAAGCATGTTAATTCGATCTTATCCACTTTCCATTATGTAAAAATCGACACTGTTAGTGTAACCGCACAGTCTCTCTGAGTGGAGAATTGAGTCGACCTTAAAGCGGTGACGTCATGATAAGAACTGTTCTAAAAACATTAACTCTTCCTAAAACTGTTTCCACTGCAGGATCAATCCGCTTGATATTTGACCTGGCTAATATTAAATTCTACAAACAATGAATACTAAAAAATACAAAAATGAGATGAAGCCCTACAAAGCTATAAAGCCGATGGAGAGCTGAGAGTCAGCCAGTGTTCCTATACCGCGCGTATTGGTACGGTTGTACGCCTGCGCAAAAGTTCTGTTTGAAAGTCGAGTAAATTCTCCGCTCAGACTGACAGTACTTGTATTTCCTACTTTTTTGAAACACTCGATTTGGTGGGTGGATTTTATGGCAAGTCTGATTAATCTTCGTACTCTACAACATTCTCTACGTAGAAAGTTTTGCTTTATTAAAAGTTTCGTTTTCAGAATCTCGAAATGTGTATGCCTATTGTTGCAAGTGATTTGGACTTAAAGGTAGAAATTCATAGATTTCATTCTTGATATTTGGTAAGAAGGGCTTAGATAGATACAAAATATATTTGACTTGTGGCTTTCTCAGAGGTTATGAGAGATATAGTGTCTCATAAGATTATTAAATTTCATAAATGATAAATGGGTAAGAATTTTAAAGAAGTCGGTTTTGACATATTTCCTGGTATTGTTCCCGCTGTAACATTGACAGTCGGAGAAAAATCACGAAACTCTAAGGGTAACCGGCCATTATTTGAACCGGATACCGCTGAAACAACTTGCTCAATGTATATAATTTTTATATTCGGCGCCAGCAAACACAGAGACACATACACACACATATATATATATATAGGTCAGCTGGAATCTATGGAAGTAGGATTTACTTTTCGTGCGAGAGAGAATAATAAAATCTAGGGACGACGTCTTTCATGGAATCGTAAGCCCTAGACCGAATCTTACCGTAGCCGTCAAGTGAAATACTGCCCTCCTGAGACCACGGAGGACGTTACCGTGTTGGCGACCACCGATAATAACACAGAAACTCGCTCTTGTACTTACCACCTCATTAACTGAGTGGCCCTGGTGTTGCTAGATGTTGGGTGGTTATTGCATAATACATACGATTTATTAACGTAACCGTAATTTTCTTGACCAAGTTTTAAATTGTCTCGGAGTTGTTTTTTTCTAAATTCATCCGTAGGAAAAAATCGTTGACTTGTTTTTCGTAGTTTCTGCATTGCAATATGAGTGCTACGGCCATCATGTTAATCAGAGGCCACTCCGATTTTATATTATTTAATTTAGCACTGTGAATAATATCAAAATGACGGTCGTATACATTTCTGAATTTTGCACGACAAAATCGTAGGAAAAAAGTGTAACGTTTAAAGACATTTGTTGTAGAATATAAGAGAACATGACTATCGTAAGATCCAAGATGCATTCTTAACATAATTTATTTCACTTGAACTGCTGATAAAAATACATTACATACAAACTTTACATATGTTTACTTTTATCTTCTGTCAGAAAGCCATCTGTCTTAATTTTGTAGAAATTTTAACGATTTTTAACGAAATAAACCAACGAAACAGGCGAATAATTTTAAAGATTCGGTTGCGAGGAATTTGAAATGTAAAAAACTCTTACAGGTGCTCACATGCCTTGCATATTGGAGGTTTCATCGATCGAAGTGTCGTAATCGTCTGTAGCATGCAGACATTAAATGTTATTCTTTGGATTCACTGTAACCCCCTTCCATAAAACAGTGCGCACTCGTGAGTAACAAACGATTAGTTAACTGTTGTCATAAATAACTTCTGTATCGACGTCACTGACGACGGAAGACCCTAGAGGAATTAGCATCAATTTAGTTTCTTATTATGAGGGGTCTAATTGGTTATCCTATGATAACATTTTAACGAGCTATATCTGAAAGTAAAATATGTCTGTTACGTAATTAATAAATATACCTTTTAAAAGCTCATATTATATTCCTTGATACTGAGATCGTCTTCATTAGTATCTTTTCTGGCAATTAGCTCCATGGAAAATATTCCAAGACATAATAATATTCTTTTGGTGAACAGTGTGCATTGTTAAATGTGGACCTGCTTCTGATTTTATTTGTGTTTCGAAGTATGTTATTGCTGCTGGGTTGCGTTTTAAATTTTACACTCTGTAATTTGTAAAATACCATCAGAACCCTTCAGGACTAACTAAATTCCGGGTTATATAACTTAATAGCCCATATTTCTCACTTTCTTCGTTGTCATTAGCCACACTTAGGAGAGGCTGCTGGAAGCTATAATGACCTCGGAGAGACAAGTGTGTCACGTGTAATTTACTATTGGATATACAAGGAGGAGGTACTCGTTCTCCATTCTGAATAGACGCAGACTCCTTTGCGCTGTATTCAGTGTACGAATGTGGTGAGTAGAGTTGTAAAACACGTTTGTTTAGCCCTTCGAACTTGAAGCTCGTCTAATTAGTATTTAAGAATTCAGTCCGTACCGCAAAGAAAACACAACACTTCTCTATTACAAAGATCAACTGGTTAATGTTACTCAAGGAAATATTGCCTATTTGTAATGGAAATTATTGAAAACCATAAATACAAAGTGCAGAATTACTGACTATTAAATAAGCTGGTGCATATAATTACCATCCAGTTTTAAAATGTTAATGGTTATCAGCAGCATAGAAGTGATAACAACTACTACAGTAGTTCGATTTTTTTCAGTTAATTTATTTCCCTGTAGAATCTGTTAACTGCGATATTTTTTTGTCGCGTAAAATGCCTATATCGGGAAATTCAAATGTTTATACTCCGTTGAGCGTTGTAACTTGTTCTTATTCCATAGACCATTAATGGAACTTTCAGCTTTGTGTAATATCGGTTTTGTGGTCCCTAATTGCTTGACAAGTTTTCCAACTTTTTCAAAGCCACGCTTACTACATCCTGCACCTTGCATTATTCAGCGGCAAAAAGAAATATTTTTAAAGCTACCTTTTTACTCGAGTGTGTGCTTTTAAATTAAGTCGATACATAGTACGGTGTTTAAATTTAAGAAGCTTGGATGTTACTTGCATCGCGTACAAAGATTTTATGGAAAATAATGTTTAAAATACCAATATTTCGCGCTTATGATTTTTATTTATTGGCACGAATTGAAAGCATGATGTTGAGGTTGTATCCAAGGATCCGTCTGCCTGGATTATTTATATTCGTTGCTACTCAACGGTTTTAAACTAAATTTGATATCAGTTTATCGTGAAAATTTAAATTCAATCTGACTCCCTTTCCTTGCACTTAGGTACCAGTGGCTGTCTCTTGTTAACCCGGAAATGTACGTTCAAATCCAATAACGGCGGCAAATATGCATATTGACTAGCTAAACAACTTTGAACTTCTCAAGAAAGACTCTACTCCATGGGGTTAACTGTGAGGAACTTGATTAAACCTTTTTGTACACGCTGTAAGTATGATCTAAAGATTTAGCACTAAATAACAAAGCCCGTTGTGGACAAGATTCTGAGGTAATCCTAAGTCTGGTGTGAATTCCATCCTCTCATCTCATTTTTTTAATCGGTTTTCCTTCAAAAATTCGGCATATATTCATTGTTCTCACATCCTAACTATAAATATAGTCTATTTCCAGGCCCTAGTAACCTAACCTAGATTTCACTGCCCTTTTCCGTAGCAATTGATGAAGCACCTATTAAAAGTTACAATAAAATGGAGCACAAAAGTAACGAATTCTATAGACCCGAATCCTTCATAAGCTAATAGTAGCTATTAAAATAATTTTCCATGTCCACAACAACCACACTATCAGAATGAATCCATTCCATACCTCAATTTCTCAACATCTGTGTAGCGCGGTTTTCCCGTCTTCACTTAGGTCTCTCGAGTGGGCTCGTACTTTGACGTTTATCAACCAGAATTCTGTACGCGTTTCCTCTCTGTCCATTCGCCCTACTTCCCAGAGAATATGAATTATAGAGGAGTGATTTCTATACATCGCGTAATATTTGTTAAAATAGTGCAACCTAGGAAGTTGTAGTGTAATTTATGTTAGAATTATTCTAATATTAATGGATGAATTTGGAACTGTGTAACATTTATAGAATTTGTCTTTCTGTCTCTATGGGTAATGGCCAATTGTGGAGGTGTGCTTTGGGAAGTATTGACGCTTGGATCCCATGGTTTTCTGCACCTGGTCACACTTTTTCATCAAACAAAACAGATTTTTAAACACGAACCTCGTTTACTGCGTCAGCCTGTATGTAGACTGATTACATGTCTCGTTTCCCGTAAACTGTTTGTCGAGAAGTCGGTCATCCATTATTCGTTTTTACATTGGAAGTCCAATCGCGATGAAGAGACATACTATAATATTTATTTGAAGTTATTTTCAGCTTGTGCGTAGGGTCCAATATACGTGTAAAACAAGTTACAGGCAGTAAATCTTTCTGGGATAACAACTAAACGTTACTACAGTCCGGTAAAATAAAATGTCTTATGAAGAATACCATTTTGTGGGGTTTTGCGCCATGCAGTCTGGTAGATATTGACCGATGTTTCATAGGAGCTTACTACCTATATTTTCAGAGTGGGATGGAGGTAGTAAGCTCCTGAAACGTCGGTCAATATCTACCAGACTGCATGGCGCAACATCCTAGAAAGCAACCGTTAGAACCCGAAAGCTCATAAAATATCATGCTTTCGTTTATTCAGTTGAAACAATAAATGAGTAATGAGTAATGAACTTAATTCTGTTTCTGTAACTTACGTATACTAAATTCCATAACAGTGGTTCAAGTACACGCCATGTTACCACTAGAAGTGCAGTCATTTTCTTTCTTCTCTGTAATAAAAGTTTATTCACAGTCAAAAGACAATTAATGAAAAGCCCAATTTGTAAAATTTTATTATAGTTTGTTTCCAGAACGTCAGGAATGTTAATGAATGAATGAAAAGAAAATGACAGCGTGTTGTGTAATTGGCGAAAAGTAATAAAATGCGCACAATATGGCTGTGTTTAAATTCCAACATGAGCGTTCCATCTGTACCCTTGAAAATTAATTTTACAAAAATCTACTAGCTGAGGCAGCGCACGTTTTACGTTGGACCTGTAACATTTCGGTCGACTGGCGGACTCCATGCTAGGGTTAGAGAAACTAAGTAAAAGTCTGCGGAAGAGCAATGCATGTTCTGTCTCTTGTAAATGGCCCGGAACAAGGGGCTCAGTCAGGAAGGGAGAAGAATGGGTGATCTCATTTGATGTTTATCTCTTGGAAGGATTCTCCCGGATCTGATAGTAGTCTATATATTTTTGGTGTCACGTAAGAAGGGCTTAAGTTAATGGGAATTACGTTTTACTTAATCCCTTCGTATCGAGTACCATTGAGTAAGTATCTTCGAAATATCCATGAAGTTGTTTTCCCATTACAGAGATCGAATGGAGAAAGGGATTTCTGGTATAATTCAGATACTGACCTTGAAATAAATGTGGTATGTCCTCTGTAATGTCATGGCGAAGTACACTAAACTGAAATCGGGAATAAAATTGGTAAAGCAAGTCGCACCTTATTTTAAGTCGTATGAAGTACATTTAGTTGTATCGAGCAAGGTGACATTTTATTCAACATGTGACAGAACGCGAGTCGTATATTTTTGTAAGAAAAGTTGCATCTGAAATTATAATTCTTGGATAAAAGAATAAAGCGAATTCCTTGTTTTTAATCATTAGCCTACGCCTGTGTATGTGACAAAAGTTCGATCTTAACACACTTGAACACACGTTTTAAAAATTACGATTCAACGCGATTTATGAATTTTTTCACGACTAAATGTAATAAAATACTTTTTATTGTCCTGTCTGTAGAGTTGAAACCCCTCATCAGACCATCAATCACACGTGACCCCTTTTAGAATCCATCTAGTGAGGGCATTACATCGCGCTGTGCCTGTAGTATTGCTTAACGAGGAACAGCAATTTCTCATCTCATACAATGTATATTCCTGTTTGTTCCCCCTATTTCGGCGACATTTGGGAACTCGGTAAGTTATATCCGCAAAAACACAACTTTCAAAAGAACAATTTGTAAATTTCAACCAGTTATAAATCATCACTACCGTTTTAAATATCTGGGCCTATAAACAATCTGAACCAATAGTCGTAACGCAGTTTTTTAAGATTTATTTATTACGAAGTAGGGAGTGTTCATATTGTTGTAGGTTCAAATAAACGAACCATTTAAAATAAATGGAGATTACTGAAGAGAATATTTGGACGTAAGAGAGAGGAACGAACAGGATAATATAAAATAGAATAATGACTGGCTGAATAAATTCTAATCTTATATTGTAGCATTTCAGTTCTGTTTATATTACATTATAATCAGCAACCATTTTTTTAATATGTAGATGGCTACGATTCGTTAATAATTTATACCCTGCATCAAAATATTCTTGAGGTAAGCAAGTCAAGTACATCTGTGAGGATGAGAAATGTATAGAGAATTTTAGTCAGAAAAACTAAAAATAACAGACAACTTAGAATATCTAAGCATAGATATGCGAATAGTATTAAAATAAAGATGGCTGTCTTCTGGGTTGTTGCGCCGTCAAGTTCTACACAGTATTAAAATTAATCTCAAAGAAATAAATGTGTAGGTATGGAGTGAATTTAACTGGCTTAGGTATGAGAATTGCTGGCAGATGCTCCACTTGAAAGGAATATGTAGGAAGTTTCGTCACCCAAAAATATTTAAGAGTCCCAGGCAAGATTGAAGTGTTGGCTAACCTGATTTTCAGAATTCTGGCTGGCAAAAATACGAAATAAATTAAGAAATGATCTCGTGTCCCTTTCGCCAGTGAAATGCACTGAAGCTCCTCGGTGTGGTTCAAATTCCATTTAGCAGTTTATCGCTTCCCACTTTCTGTGATAATGAAACCGCGTGTTCAATTATCGCAATGCGCGTCACTTCCACACCAGCCCGGGGTTAAATCTGTGACTCCGCCATCACCCGACATTTGAAAAGCTGCTTTGACGGGATAGATATTGTTCTGCTTCTGAGCCTGAAACACAGGATAGCATAGCAGCAGAGGTTTTAGCGGCTTGTATGCAGTGCCTTTGAATGCATTAATATTGTGCTTTATGGATGAAAATTTTTTCTCGTCTTTTTAAACAGGTTGAGTCGTTTTAAAACATTTATTTATTATTTTTAGTTGATGTTACAACTGTTTTAAACTAAATTCTTCGGTTACATCAATGACCTAAACTGAACCACAGCACAGCGTTGTGATAGGATCAGCTTGGATTGTAGCAAAGAACATGATTGTGCTGTTTCGTCAACTTCAAAGACGCGTAGACACGTCCTGCGATACTCAGACCAATCACTTACAGAAGTTGTCGAATCTCAGCAAGCAAGCCAGTACAAGGCATGTATACCTTGCCTCATTTAAACCAAGATTGGAAATGAAAATTGACTGCTTACTTTGCATTCTTAAGCTGAATTCTCCTTTCTCGAAACTGGCTGTTTTAATGTAATTACTTTTTTAAGCCACGCACGTCACAGTGGAAATTATACGAGTACTACCACGTCTGAACAAAGTAGTAAAGTCTTTAAAATTATCGATTATAAATATATTTTACCTATATTTTATTTAAAAAGCAAGAATTCACATTTACTTAGCCAAGGTGAAGCTTTTAAGAAATGTAAGCTAAGTACCCGTTCAAATATGATGGAGGGGTTGATGTTAAAATAGAAGTAGGTATATATCACATTATTGGTAAATATGCCAATGCAAAGTTAAGCGTCAAGAACACTTGTTAAACTTAGTAAAAAGGAATAATAAACTTGGTTCAGTCATAGAAAAAATTAAGTGTTGTTAGAGAATGTACCCTGTTTCTCAAAGGAACGGGGAAAAGTGAAAATTAAACATTAAAAAGGCAGAGTTTGAGTTAGTCTTTCTTCTACCCAGAAGTTTGCAATGCTGCTTTGTCGTCATTTACATCAGGGAATAAGATCTTATTAGAATGGCATGCTCTGAATGTTTGGTTCAAAGTATGTTATGGTGATTAAGTTTATTATTCGTTTTTCGTCTTTTATATTTGAACAGGGATGTAGGCTGGAAATTACTTTGAAGTAAAGGAAAATCATGTAAAACGTTCACAATAGTTGCATTAATTAAAACTGAGACTTTACAAAAGGTCAATTAATATGCAGTTGTGATGTAAAATGACTGTCGCCCGTAACATTATTTCGACGTGTCTCATGAGCTGCGAAAACCTATCCAATATTTCAAAATTAGAATCCACTTTTTATGTACATTGTATTAAACATACATTTCCACTCGGTACATTCAACATACATCGAAAGCATAGAGCTCTTAATATGTCAACAATCTCCTATGCAATACTGATTTTAAATTACCTATACTTCTAGGACAATGAAATGAGGGCTTCCTAAATCTGGACCGAGGATAATATAATAGGTGGATGCTTGTTCAGGTCTATCGCACACCTCGTGGGGCTGTGATATGTAACTATAGAGCAATGGTGAAATGATGACTATCAGAGGTAAAGCGAATTGACAAAAATAGATACAACTACAGTAATTAAACGGATCAGAAACAGATTTCTGGAATATTTAGAAAGGATGTTTGAATGCCGGATATCGGAGCTACTCTTTTACTTGGAGGATCGAAGATATCAGAGACATCCGAAATAAATATGGATACGTTCTTAATTCTTAAAACGGAACAGACGAAGAACTTAATCTATGATATTTTTTATAAGAATCTTCTTGTCCACAAATTTGATATTTTTATCTCTTTATCACAAAACGAGCAGCATTCAAAACCTCCTCCTTCTGCGTTCATATTCAGTGAATAAACACCTAACTAGGCGCTTTGTAGTTCCACTAGTAACACTAGTGATGCAGGTGGTCAAAGTTTTGTTGAGTTCTGTGCTGCCAGAGAGCAGAGCAGAGATGGTAGTCGAAAGATAGTTTCGAACTAAGTTCGGGGCAAACCTACTCACAAGTCCTTCAATTAATGAAGCGTGATACCAATAGTTTACAATGCCATGTTGTACGTACAAAGGCGTAAGTTCAGAACGAGGGTCTGTCACAAATAGATAGTGGGCAAAGTAGTCTACATCAAGAAAAACTTTGTACCTACCTCACGAAAGTCGACAATAATCGCGAGCAGGAATTTACAGAATACTGGAGAAACTTTGATAATTATGTACCCGTTTGTACTCTTTATAAAATATTGTATAAATAATCACATCAAGGAGGATAAAGTATACGGGGCATGTAGCACGAATGAGGAGGTGAAAAATATAAACAAGATGCCGGTTGGAAATCCTGAAGGGAAGAGACCGACCCAAAAGACAAAGGAGTAGATGGTAGGATATTATCACAATAGATCGTAAGGAAACAGGGTAGGAGGATGTGAACTAGATTCATCTGGCATAGGATATGAGCGGATAGCAGACTCTTGTGAACATGAAGATTTCTGTCTTCTGGGTTGTTGCGCCGTGTAGTGTGGTAGATGTTTACCAACGTTTCGGAGGTCATACTGCCTCCGTCATCAGGGCGATGAAAATTTCTGTCTTCTTGGTTGTTGCGCCGCGTAGTCTGGTCGATGTTTACCAACGTTTCAGAGGTCATACTGCCTCCGTCATCAGAGTATGAAGATTTCTGTCTTCTGGGTTGTTGCGCTGTGTAGTGTGGTAGATGTTTACCAACGTTTCGGAGGTCATACTGCCTCCGTCATCAGGGCGATGAAAATTTCTGTCTTCTTGGTTGTTGCGCCGCGTAGTCTGGTCGATGTTTACCAACGTTTCAGAGGTCATACTGCCTCCGTCATCAGGGCGATTCATGCCATTTCACTTTTCTCCTTCTACGTCTTATCAATTACGCCTATTCCCCTACTCCTATCGTGTCCCTTGCAAAGCCCGCTCCTACATGATGCGTATAATTGTCATCGCAGTAGTAAAAACAGCTACATTAAATCATCCATTTTTCGTCTCCTGCGAACGTATTGTTCCAGACCATTTGCAACCCCACTGGATATACTGTGACCTGGCCTTTGGATCTGTAAGAAGGAAGGGTGTTGAGATTCTGCCCCATCTTCTTTTATCCCTCCGTCACCAACTTGCATGAATTTGCCCGTATCATAGCTTCTAACCTTTATTGTTTACATTACAGGGGTTTAACTTTGCTTTCATGCTAAGTCACTATACACTGTAAGAATGGAATGAATACAAAAACAGTGTTACACGAAGTCTGATACTCAAATAACTGGCTAATGCTTCCGTGTACCAAATTGATAGTGCTGATGGAAAGTGTCACTAAATAATTCAGAAATTTTGATGGGATTCAGTTTGTTTGATACTTGTGGTAAGAATATTATTGACACACTGTTATGTTTGCCTGTTTATAGGTCAATAAATGAGAAGGAAATACGCTTAATCAGTTATGTCTGAACGACTGTTGGAATAAACTTTGTTGTAAGGAAGTTGAGCGACTGTAGCTTTACCGAGGAGTCTAAATACGAAGTTATCCAGACTGGATTTTTAAAAATATTTCATGTTTTGTTAGAATGTAAGTTAGCTGCAAACATAATAAACGTTTTTTAATTCACCAAGTCAGAGATTGTTTAGAAAACTATGTAGCATACAGAAACAGAATTATGGGCAATATAATCAGCAGTGGTACATTTCATTACCCTCTAAACCGTACGAAACATCTGAAACGGCACTT
This sequence comes from Zootermopsis nevadensis, assembly GCF_977971745.1. Lineage (NCBI taxonomy): Eukaryota > Metazoa > Arthropoda > Insecta > Blattodea > Termopsidae > Zootermopsis > Zootermopsis nevadensis. The sequence continues at coordinate 7,194,850 of NW_028259143.1, forward strand.
GGGAATTTCCTAGTAAACACCCGGCTTAATGAACCAAGCAACTTGGGTCTAGCTCAAAGCGTTACAAGTTTTCCGACTGACTCACCCAAACCTACATTTCCTCAGTATAGAATCTGTAAGCCTACTGGCTGAATGCAACACGAGCAGGAGTAGAACACAGTAGCCGATAGGTCTAAGTACTGCAAGACCGGGCTTCAAAGTCCGGCAGAAACCGCGTTTCTTCTAATCGCTACCATGCCAAGACACATTCTGAGGCTCACTGATAACCAGCATCATGGAGTATAGTCCTTTAGAAGCTGATAGTACGCTAACCTAATCAAGGAATTGCCCGCATTTTCTTGAACGCGAAAGTCGATTACCATGTTCACAAGATTTGAGGTTTTCACAGCGGAGAGTATGAAGATTTCGGTCTTCTGGGTTGTTACGCCGTGTAGTATGGTCGATGTTATCTCCCTGATGACGGAGGCAGTATGACCTGCGAAACGTTGGTAAACATCTACCATACTACACGGCGCAACAACCCAGAAGACAGAAATCTTCATGTCAAATACAATTTTAAAGTTTTTGCAGTACATTAAAGCGCTTGGTGTTATAAACTTCAATGCTGTCATGGCAGGATTGGTTCTACTTCCTTTAGGACCCTTGATCTGGTTTAAATTTCCTATGTCCGGTGTTTGGAAGATTAGACTTCCACTTTAAGGGAAGTTGTTGTGTGGGACAACAGTCAGTTCACCATTTTGTAACTTGGTAGGGAGATAACATAAAAGATACACACAAAGAAGAAAGTGTGGGCGATGTTGAGTAAAAGAGAAAGTAAAAGGCCACATCGAACGCTTCAACTGACTTCCATTCCCCCAACTTCACTTACTCTTTATAATGTGACGTATGGCTTTCCCTCGGTGCAGCGCCATTCTTCTTCTGGAAATATCGGTCCAACGTTTACAGGATTTATGTAGAGACCCTCAAACCGACCCTTCACCAGATTGAGATGAAGGCCGATGTTAAACTCTGATTTACTTTAAAATACATTTAAAAACCATTAAACATTATACTGATGAATAAGTGGCATGTACCAAAAACGCAGTCTGTTCCGTTTATACGAGGTGCGATCGGAAAGTTTCGAGACTGTGTCAATAGCGGGCGAACCGGATGTAGTACGAGCTTCTGACTTTAGGGGGTGCGGCCTACATTCATAGTGAATCAGTGTGCCAGCCGGCATCATCGAATTAGCATTTGTTTCTTAGTTACGGGCGTTTTGGTAGTGCATTACACCGACCCTCCTGCGATTTCGGAATGGCGTGTGTATAAAATTTTGCCAAAGACTCGCCAAAACGGCTACGGAAACCTATGAAATGCTAAAGCAAGCATTTGGGGAGTCCGCAATGGGTCGTACACAAACTTTTGTGTGGCATTCACGTTTTAAATATGGCCGAACCTCTGTCGATGATGACGAGCGTTCTGGACGACCATCTTCGAGCACAACGCCCGAAAATGTTACGAAGATTCGGCAGGCCATTCACGAAGATCGACATCGTACCATCAATGACTTGTGCGACTTTGTTGGGATAGGCTATGGGACCTGTCAGCTGATTCTAAAGGAAGAACTCCACATGCGACGCATCATGACAACGCGTCAGCGCACACCGCCCTCGAAGTTCGGTAGTTTTTGGCCTCAAACACCATGGCCGTCATCCCGCACCCTCCTTAGCTCCGTGTGACTTCTTCCTCTTCCCAAAGATGAAAATTCAGCTAAAGGGAAGGAGATTTGAGACGATAGAAGAGATTCAGGCAGAATCGCACATGGTGCTTGACAGGCTGACAAAGAAAGATTTCCAGGGATGCTTCCAGGCTTGGCAGCGGCGCTGGGATCGTTGTGTTTACTCCCAGGGGAACTACTTCGAGGGTGATGGATGAATTTAATACCTGAGATAAGTGTACGGGTTTTTATAGGCGCAGTCTAGAAACTTTCCGATCGCACCTCGTATTTATTATATTACCACGGGTGATCCTTAGCCATATTTTAATTCCCTCCATCTTTATTATGGATTTACAAGACACATCGCAGAATGGTGAGAATGAAATGAAATGTAACCTCGCTGTAGCAACATAATGTCGAAGTGAATCTTTGCTGGTTACCTCAACAACTGAATATTATTTTTATCGTGTAGTTCAGAATGTACGAATCCGAAATTTCATTTGTAGTTTAATTGGGCTGTTTTCTGCAGCTGTTACATGCGTTCGGGGTGTGGAAAGTGTGCATAGGTGTACAACATGAACCTTGCTACTCTTATTACAGGACTCTTCACATTTTTATTTTGCTACTGAAGTAACAGACAAACCCAGAATCATGCTTAAATAATTTTATGAACAAATAAAATTGTGTAATACTGCCTGATCGTGGTGTAGGTTTCTGCGTCATTATAATATGCTAATTATATTTAAAGGCATTTGGTTCTAAATATATTTACATTTTCAACCAATTAGTTCTCTGTGTTAACATACAGTGGCTGTTATAATTGCATATTCGAAATTTAATACCCTGATGTTTACCGCGTGTATTAGTTAAAAAAACGACACCGGGATAAATCCAATAACGCACGCATCGTTTCCGTGCGAAGACCACCGGAAAAGCTTTTTAGTTTATAGTATTACACATCAGTTAGGAAGGATATACTAGATTCAAGCTGTCTTCCACATCTGGTGTCTCCGTATCGATCCTACGTGAGTGCACTGACGATGAAACAATGTAGTCCACCATTTTTTAAAAGTTTTTTTACTTAATATTGTTTTAACGACACTTTCTTAAATGCATGCTGTATACGTTGTTGAGTGGGGACCTGCAGATAAAAAAGTAAATTGTATTTGTACTTAATAAGACACCACGCCAAGAATGCGTATGGAGAAAGGAGATAAATATCCAGACGTTCTTAACCGACTCGCCCGATGTCCACCGGGACCACAACCGATCTTGAATGGAATGGTAATTTTTAAAAATTAATTGATCAAAGAATTAACTGGATCGTGACTTACTTAAGGTTCTGTGCCAGAATTTGCCTCAAGAGATTTAGGAAAACAAAGAAAATTTGTCGGAATATATAGCCTTCAGATTGAAAATCTAACAGGAGACTTTCCTGAATATGAAGCAGTTATGTTTATCATTAACTTAATTTGAGTTGTTGGTTCACTTTCTTCCCTAACGAAATGGCATACAACCCACGTCATTTTGTGGTCACTGTGTTCCAGCAGTGATTACTTCCCAGGGTTTCGTGTCTGATTACCGCTCACAGTTGGGTCGTGGTATAAATAGACGATAAAGGAACAGCATTGGGGTTCTTTAAACCTCACTCACCGCTGGATCTTGGCGCCATCTCGACACGTGCCTGAATTACCACGCAAAGGCTTTTCCTCGAACATAATGAATTAATTTTGTCCGTCTCGAGTTTTATGTCAATAGAGGTAGACATTTCTATTCACAGCCTTCTGAAACAAGGAAATGCTTTATTGCCATTAGAAAATTCTAAGGAAATTAGGAGAAATTTCTAGTATTTTCTGGTTCTTGCTGATGGTATTAATTTGACGGAAAATTTAAATACAACAAAGAAAATACAGACTGCGCTTCTAATTCAAGAATTAAATTATTAATGGATCGCCTTTGGCATTGATACACGTATTCGAGTGATGGCCAGTGTGGCATTATTTTTGCTCCGACCTGTACATCACAAATTTCTCCTCGAAGGTATCTAAGCCCGCTAACTGAATAAGAATGAAGAATATGAATTTTTTCAGTTTATTACCCTGCACTACCATTTGAACTACAAATTTATTGTTCGTCTGATTAGTTCTAAAGTCTTTTAAGTTCATTTATGGGGAAAAAACGGTTAGTTATATGCAGTACGCTACTTTGTAAGTCGTTGATATATCTCAGCTCTCCCAGAAGTAATAAATTTATAAAGAATTCACTTATAAATCACGGTCGAATAGCAGCTGGAGGCTATGAAATTGTTTCTAAGTCCCGCCACGCCTGACACCATAGACCTGTATTACAGAAACATTACTTTGTAATATTTGTTACCTTTATTGAAATATTTATGGAAGTGATATCTTTTGGGTATTCATAAATTATTATATAAAAATGATCCATAGTCATGAAAAGAGCAAACAAAAGAATTTACTGACTTCAGAGGAAGTTTGCTTTTCTAGAAGCTCTTGTAAGGTAGCGTATGAAACTTTTCTTAATCAATAACTGCTACAAAATGCGTCTTCCTATCCAGTATGAGAAGTCTTAAAATTGAGATCTTGCAACCCCTGGCTCGGTGTAAGTTGAGACGTAGGTACAGTCACAGGAGGAAGTTAGGTTCATTTTGAACTCTGTCGGAAGTTTGATATGTTACTATATTGTTTGTTAGAATAGATCGACTTAGCAGAACATATTAGTAAATTCGAGAGTGTTGTTGGCTTATCGTGAACTAATTTTTCTACATGTCGTACCCAGTGTCATTGAATGCAAATTGTACGGTATCATTTTTATTTCTATTGCAAGGGGATTAACCATTTTCCTTTGTAGAGAATTTATTTATGTTTACTGGATAAATATTTAACTAATTTCTTTTACCTTCATCCCTTCACAATTTTAAAAAAAAAATATTATTTCCTCTGATTGACTTTTACTAATACATTTTACTCTTCTTAACCAACATTTTACTTATGTATAACAGTGAAATAACTGCAATCACTTATTACACTTTTGACTTTCTGTTTTGTGTCACCGAAATTCTTCGTAGAGGTGTACTTTATTATTTACAATATAACTTACTGAGTTATAAATATGCCGGAAGGTACGTGTTTTTAGTATGTTACTAGAGTTACAGTCTGTTATCATCAGTACAACTTCAAAGCGTACGCTGATTGATGTAAGTTTGTGTATTATTAATTAGTTGAAACACAACACAATGCTGCCAACCTACCAGCATTAAGTTACAAATTTGTGAACATAGTAACAATGTTAACCAAATATAGTGAAAGCACTTGTATTAGGAATTGAGGAACTTTGATAATTTCTCGTATGCTTTGTGAATTATTAAGCATATTAGCTAACAGTGTATGTTAATTGCATGAGAGCACTCTTCGATTAAATTCTCAGAAGACAATAGCACCTCTGTGTAGCAGAAAATTTAACAGAATCAGGCAGGGATTTGAAAGCTGACTGTGGTGCTTTGCTGAGGGAAATGGCAACATTTCAAGCTATTTCGTTTAATTACAAACATTTTACAGGTTGATTTGAAACGTTATAGTTCTCCCATGTAATCGCTGGGAATATTGAAATATCTTATATGAGATTTAAGTTTGATGATATATTTTCACGAGAGAAGAGAAATATTTTAAGGCAGGTTCTGAAAGTACAACTGAAAGTTATAGTTTAATTTTCAGACAATTACAGTAACATTTATTCTTATTGTTGGAACTATAATCCACAGTCATAATTTTTAGTATAAGTACTTTACCTTAAAATATACATAACTAAGCTACCTGTTGCTTTGTATGGGTGTGAAACTTACATAAGGGATTAATATAAATTAAGGGTATTTGAGAACAGGGTAGTGAGAAATTTTGGGGTTGAGAGGAGGTAGTTACAGAAGACTGGAAACATTTATGTAACGAAGAGCTTCATTATAAATTGCTGTCTTTTCGGTTGTTTTGCCATGTTGTCTGATGAAAGTTTATAGACGTTTCAGAGGTGATGCTGCCCCTATCATCTGAGCGGTGTTGAAGGCAGTAAACACCTCTGAATCATCGATAAATTTCTACCAGATTGTGTGTCTCAGCATTCCAGAAGACAGCCATCTTCATACTCGCCGCCATGAGAACCTGAAATCTCACATCAGATTCATTACTTGCACTTTTCATTAGATTAAGGGGGTTGGGGCTTGAGGGGAATATAACACATGAGAGACATGAGAAATGCATTACAAGGTTTTAGTCGAAAGACCGTAATGGAAGCGACAGTTTCTGATACCAAGGCGTAGATAGGAGAAAAATGTTTACATTAATAGGATTTAGGGGTGTGCAATGAATTATGTGGCTGAAGATAGGGACCAGTGGCGGACTTTATGAACACGGAAATGAACTTCCCTGTTCCATTAAGGATGGAAAATTTCTCAACTTGCTGAATGACTATTAGCGTCTATAAAAATATTGCTCCGTGGAGTTAGTTGTTGTAGTAGTAGTACGAGAAGGAGGAGTTAGTTAACCGAATGTAGTGATTGAGTACTCTACAGTTCTGCTTCGTATATGGAAAGGGGGGGGAGGGGGGTCCGAGTTCAAATCTTGGCCCTAAGTCTTGCTCCAGGCGAGTGCCCGGATATTAATATAAATTCAACTACAATTGCTTGTTTTTCAAATACTTACGAATTCATTAATTATTTATTCAACGCAATAGAATTTGAGAGCGTTGTTTAGTAAACCACAAAATACACTTATTTGGTTGATTAGACGTTAGTAGTTGAGGGTATTTTGCTGGTCACGCCAATGTACCAATGAATTATTTCGTAAAATCTCTGATGAAACGAAATGTGATAGGTTAAGTTTTAAAACTGTTCGCTAAAAGGTCTACACTGATAATTATGTTTCTGTATATTTTTCATGTGATTGCAGATTTCGAAGTTATTCTTTGTGTCTTTTGCATTCCACTAACATCTAAATTAAAGTTGCTGTTTCAGTGAATCGGCTCAGTAGTGCGTCAATCAATGGAACAGTCATATTGAGGTCATATTACAGCTTCTCTTGAACTGATCAAAAACAAATTAAGCCCAACACATTGTGTTGATACACGTGTTTTTGTGGTATAATTTTGTGTTTTGTACAACACGTGTGGCCTACAAACATATGCTGTTAAAATCTGAAACATTTGCTCCGATGGGACGAGCAGTACTTCTCATGTCTGTGCCTATTTCTGCATTAAAATTGAGTGTGTCCTCAGTAGACTTTTATTTCCAACTGAATCAACACAGCTTCCTTGTGCCCAGTAAATACGAGCTAAGCTTATCGGATTGCTACATATACTTTAATCTTCCTTGAAGATTTTACTATTTACTTCGTTGACTAGTTCTTGTAAAAGGTTGTTTCTTGGGAAAAGAGACTGATATGGTATGCACATGTATAATAACGTGGAACGAAGGACCTTCGGGTCTCCTAAATATTTAAAACTCATCTCTTATTTATGAAAGTTTTACAGACAACGAACGTTACATTGTCATTCTGCAGTTCACTTCTAGTAAAACACAAGAATCACAACTGCACACACCCGATTATATTTGACTGAAACTTCTGGTAGGCCACTACAGCTTCATGAAACACAGTCCGTCTTGAGAAGCTAATAGTCGCTTAGGTTATAAATATATTCCTTATCTTATATTGAATTCGAATGTTTAATACCTTTTCTACAATCTTCACCAACTGGCCCCTGTCCTAAATCAAATTAATCCAGTCCACACCTATCTAATTTATTTCAATAGGATTCATTTTAATATTATTCTCTAATCGACGCCTACGTCTTCGCAAGTGGCCCTCTGCCCTTAGAGTTTTCAAACATAAACTTTGTATCATTTCTTAGATCTCTAATTCGTTTTAAACGCTTTTTCTCATCTTACGTACCGAAGATGGATGCGATATGCTTCTCCGAAGCGTTGGTAACCCCTTACAAGATAAGACAGCGTAACAACCCATAATCGAAGTATTATTTTTTTAGTGAAAAGTACAAATTATGTATCTCCTCTTTTTACAGTTTTCTCCAACCACCTTTTATCTTCTCCCTCTCGGATCTAAATATTCTTAGCAGTACTCCGTTCTCAAAGACAACAAATCTGTTGTTTTTTCCTTGTATATGAAAGACCAAGTTTCACACCCACGCAATGGACTAATTCGTTTCGAAACAATCAAAACAAACCAGAAGTATGAAGATAACAAGTCATGGTTCCTCGGATTTAATAGTCGTTCCTATAGTTAACGAGCTAGTACCGTTGTTTTAGAGACACGTTATGCTGCGTCTGTGCATACAATCGCTTCAAGGGTTGCTGTGTGGGTAGCTTGCCCGGAAATTATTCTCCGTCTCACACTCCTTCAAACATCAAAGCATGCATTTATTATAGTTCACACATGTGAGCTCCTGTTTGACCCCAGGTACGAACTTCATACTTCTATATTCTACAGCTTTGCCTTAAATATCAATTGAATATGCTTGTAGTATTATGATGGATGCGGATTATTCGACAAGAGTTCGAACTACTAATAAAGTAGGCCTAACCGATTGTGTTTGCAGAATTATTATTTTTAAAAGCCCTCAGACTACCACTGCCAATATATGTAATACGAATTTAATAATAAGTAAGAATAAGTTTTTATAAATGATAAATGATGCATGTAATTTTAAATCTTGTTCGATTTCAGAACATAAATTTAATGATTAGAACAATAATCTTTCTATTCTTGCATTAAAATAATTTGATATCTCAGTTAAGAGGTTAAATTATCTTGTTATTGTTCTCATTACTTATGAAATTTATTAAATGCTAATCTAATATATACGTAATTTCAAGCTTTAAGTAACAGTTTGTTGCAAATGCACATTCTTTAAAATGGCTGTATTCTGGGATGTTTTGCAGTGTAATCTGGTAGAAGTTTATCGATGTTTTAAAAGTGGTTGTCACGTCCATCATTAGGGTTGTGATTATGGAGGCAGCAAATACTCCTAAAACGTCGGCAGCCTTCTACCACGCTACGCTACATCCCAGAAGACCTCAAATTTAAACGTGTGTGTTCTTCTCCACATCATATCGTTTCGGACTTTGACTATTTCAGTACAGATTATTTTGATAAGCCACGTTTATAGAACTGGTAAGAATACTTATCATATGAGTATGTTATTTTCCCTTATTTTTGGGAATAGAGTTTAAGATTTCCTTCTCTTATTTTCTGCCCAATTTAATTCAATTTGGGCTGGGACGTAAAACTTAGAATTTCGCATGGAGCATCGTGAATTCTGCCATACCGATTTGCTCTGGAATTATTTACTTTGGTTATAATTAATAGTACGTCATTATAATGTATGATAGTGCAAACACTGAATAATAATGTCCCATGAATGTAATTTGCTGCTGACTTGATGGATAGCCACTTCCTTGGTCAGGTCCAAAATAATGTAACTTTAACCTACCAGCCATCACCTCATCTAACTCCCTGTGTCACTGTGCAGGGTTAGTCCTTGCACAGGACTTTTTTATACCTAAAAAACAGCTGGCTTTGTTTGATTAGGTTTGTTCGTTAAAACAGTATATTACGTTAATGGTTGGTTGACTAATGAATGTTTTAAACATTTTCAGGTGATACAGTTTAATTTATAATCAAATGTGAAGGCTGTAAATTTGTCTAAATATTTCTGTTTATAATTTATGTATCACTTCAACCTTTCAACGTGAACATCAAAAAAGTGTTAAAAATCGAATGCACGGACAATATGGTCGCTTCCTGAAATATTCTTTCGTGTTCGCCGAATTCTGTCATTATTTGATATCATTCGAAAGTAAATAACCGTGGCAGTTGATACAGCATCTCTAAATAGCCTACCTTTCATCCGTGATGTATTTTTAATGTTTCCTTGACGCGATAGTTTGTTATTATATTATATTGTATGGAAAAGTAAAATTTTGAAAAATCACGAAAAGTGTGATTTCATGAAAGTTACAATAATTACACGAATTTTATTCAACGAGGAAAATTAACACAATAGTAACTAATTAAAGTAAATATAGGCCTATATTTAGAACTAAAACTAAGCGTCTCTGTGCAGGTCACGTTTGGACTGTTTCCCAATCCTAGTGCAACAACTGTGGTATTCTGGTTTCACGATGATAATGATTATGTAAAGTTATAAGTCATAATTATGTCACGTCAACGCATTTGCCTTGCTGTTAAATGACGCCCGTATTGAATGTTTTATGAAACATCTCAAATTTCAAACAAAAGTAGCTATCACTGAATACAATTTTTTGATTTCGAATTATTCTTATCTTTAGGTGAGCTGGTCAAATTTCTCTGCGGTTCAAATGTTGGTTTTCCTATATTTAATTTCATTGATATGGCAGAAAACGAATATTTTGTTTTAGTGGTTGCCTCTTGCATTTATTTATTCTCTCATATTTCCTTGTTGCCGCGGAAATAGCAGAAAATAAAATCAATCAGTAGAATATATTTCTTATACGTAATGCCCCAGAGGATTCATATCTCACTGTATTAAGACTTTATATTCGTACCAGCCTCGTCAACAGGCAGCGTAATGAACTGTGAAGGGAAAGGAGATTACTTTTCTGCCTCGATACTCGGTTAATACGTGGCTTGTTCTTGCGTAATAGCAAAATATACTCACTGGAGTGAAGTTCGATAACTGATAATTGGATTTGGCATTCACGTTAACGCTACTGACTCAAGATGTCAGGGTTTTCGAATCATCAGTTTCAGTATAGTATTCAGAAAAAAAACCCGTTTATACGTAAACTGATAATGGAAAAGCAGTAAGCAGTTTGTGGTACATCGGTCAATGTGATGGCCATTTTTTATGAATCACGCAAAATCAAAGTAGAAGCACCGTACAAATATCATATCGAAATTCTTAAGTAGGCCTCCGGATATCATAATCATACAGAGTAACGAGCTTAACTTCTCCTGTGTATTAGTATTGTTCAGTATGAGTCCGAAAATACGGAGGAAATTAATCAATTTAATAATTTTAGGCAAGTTGACACTTTCTGCTATTATGCATAGATGGGAAGATAATATTAAAAATAGATATTAGGAAGGTGGGATATGGGACTTCAGGTTCTCATGGCGGTTAGTAAGAAGATGGCTGTCTTCTGGGTTATTGTGATCTGTAGATGTTTGCTGGCAGAAGTTTAACGACGTTTCAGAGGTACCTGCTGTCTTTAAAATCAGGTGGATCAGCGTCAGTAAATTTCTGTCCGACTCCCTCTGAGATATTTGACCATGTTTCAATGCGTTTGCTGGGACGTGTTCTGTGAAGGCAGGAGAAGAAGTTATGGAAGAATGTTCAGTTGACAGGTTTACAGTAGTGATATACTGACCCTCAAGTGTCATCTGAGACGGTATTCCGATGTGGTGCGACATTCTACGAGCTGGTATTTCGATCAAGAACACATATTTTTCTCCTTCAATACCCTGAAGAACTATCTGTAACAAGTACAGGAGAGGTTATAAGAAATGCCTTCAAGCATGCTTGTCCTAGCAAAGAACACTTTTTGCTTCTCGAACAGAGAGAAGTATGATCTCTGCGTTCAGAGAATGGAACCCTATTTGATTTCGTTGTGCAAACGAACAATTTCATTTCAATTCTGATGGTGCAGAAGGGCTGAAACCTACTTATGGCACCGTTGAATTTGCACGTAGCAAAACGTTAAACAAATACAGAAATTTTCGGAATGTGATTTACTGGGATGACATTTTCAAATTCAGCACAATTTGTTTATTCATTATTAATGTTACGATAGACGAGTAACTCTTGTAAAGAAGTAGTATTTGTCGTATATACGACCTCGTAATATAGAACCGATAATATTTAGTAGGTATTGTGTCTACAATATAGAAAACTATAATTCTGCTAGTTGATGATGTTGTCGTTCTGGGTTTATGCCACCATGTGGATTCATACGTAGATACCGACGTTTCGGAGACACGTGCTGTCTCATCCGTTGTGACAATCTAAAATCTTCCAATTCTGTTCGTTTATTTAAAAAAACTGAAATTTCTTGTCTGACCCCAGCGAGTCTAAGAAATAGAAAATAATATATCCTCCCATTCAAACCTATATGGTCTCTTTATTTTAAGTTTTCCGAGTAAGATGCTGTATGCATTCCATGTAGTGTGAGGAATGGCGAGAGAAATTAGGAACTGCACAAAAAATGTCGGTTATCAGTATTCTACACTGTGATTTATTTCATTAGTAGGCAAACAAGTAGTACCACGCTTATAATATGTAACTCTAAGAAGATTTTCTGCAACAAGAACATTAGTTAGGGGTTGATTCGGAGTTAAAAGGGCGAGATTGTGTTAATGGTTGAAAATAAAACGATTAGGTTCTCATAATGTAACTCTTGTACAGTTTCCTTGAAAATAATTCCAAAAAGTTTATTTGAACCAACTAAATCTTCAGAGCTCATTAAAGTGGATAAGTTTGTTTTACTCTTTTGTATTATTGTATGTATGTTCCATGGTTATATCGTAACCAAGGCGAATGGTTGTGTGGTTGTGTGGCGAAAATTGGAACTAGCTACCCGATTACTCTGTTTATTTCCTGGTATGCACCACATTCACTCATCACTGACTAGACTCGTTAGAGATTCTCCTATGGCCCTGTGATTGCCCAAAATTTAGTGTATTTGCACACGAACTGGGGCCTACGAAATGTTTAGCTTTGTTCATGGCTGTACAAGCCTAAAACGATATAATGTGTCTGCTTCTTCTTTAATTTTGTATTTGGCAAATGTTACAAGCCGTATCTATTATAAACAAAAATAAAAGCGAAATAACATTGTATGAATATTTTAAAATTGTTGTGACAATGTTTGCATTTAAATTAACTCGTATACCTTTTTTTTTTCGTAAATAGCGAAATTATGATGGTGTAAAATTCAATGAACGATGTTGTTTATTTCCTGATGGATGTGCGTGTATTCTGTTTTAGATGTTTTATAATTAAAACCTTTAGACTGTTTGAAAGGGAGAATACATGTCCTGTACGCTACGTTTGGTTGTGTGGAATGGTTAGATATATGATTAGTAGACTAAAGTTCCATTAATTAATTTAGCTCGTTTGTAACATCTATTTTCGTATGCTATTTAAAAACGTATAAATATCAGAGCGCACGAAACTGTAAATGTACTTCTTTTGTATGAGTGTAATACTTGGACTCGCATTAAGGAAATTACATAGATTAAGGAACTTTGAGAACAGGATACTGAGAATACTTGGACCAAAGATAGAGGCAGTAACAGGATACTGGAGGCAATTACAGGACGAGCAGCATAATTTGTATTCTTCAGCCTTCAGTAAAGACAGAACTTGAGATACGAAGGCTTGGATGGTGGGATATTATTAAAGTGGTCTTAAATAAGTAGTGTCAGGGTATGGATAGAATTTGTTTGGTTTCAGGATAGGAATTATTGGCTGGCTGTAGGGAACATCTGGATTTTATAAAAAGCGGAAAATTCCTTGGCTTTCTCAGTGAATATTGTTTCTCATGGAAAACTCTGCTACATGAGTTATTGTTTCACAAACTATCCCGTGAATGAAATCTTTCGTCTTCAGGCGATGTACATTTCAGTTACAATTATGAAAGATTCACTATGCCTTCAGGTAACAAATCTGGGATAAGAAGTTTTCCAATCAAAACTTTTAGAATATATATTGATAAGTAAAGGCTTAAAATGTGTCTTGTTTTGAGTTCTGTGTACGAGAATATTTAACAGAAGAGGACTGGAAGCAATACTACATATTCTTGTAGTTTGTGCGACAGTAACCACTTATTCACACGTGTAATATTGTTTTTAATTTCATTGCGTCTCGTTTTCTGTATTATCTTTCAAGAAGAATACTTTTTTTCAGGATGTCTGCTGTATAGTTAAATGCGATGGACAATTGATCAACCAGTTGTCAGCTAAATGACAGGGCGTCCACGTGAGCATGGACAATTTTTTATTACACGCTTTCTTCGCAATGTTATTAAGGTGGTAATATTCTATAAAACAGTGAGGATCATGCAAATATGATATGAAACCTAACATGATTATTTGTTTGATGCCTTATACTATTATTCAGTGCATTTTCATTAAGATTATTATTCAGCGAGATAGACCCAAAATGCATTTGATCCTTGAGTAAAATTAATTATGGTAAGTCAAAGATAATTTTAAGCTCTTGACTTTACCTTGGAAATGTAATCGAATTTTGCAAGTTTCTATCAAATTAATGAAAAGTAATACGAAAAATATTGTTTAAGCGCTCAAATTAAAGGTCCATATAAGTTTAAACAATATTTAATGGCGCGACAAAATTTAGCGTGCTTCTACCACACAGCGTTTCATCGAAATCGGCATAGTTTGTTACTTTTGCTAGCAGACGAAATTGATTTACATGGCGAATCCAGTATATGCCTTTCGTTTCCCTTTTCCCCCCTACAGACGTGTTTAAAATGTAGGCCTGGCGAAGGTTAACACTGACGATAATGGAATTCAGACACGCTCAATCCGCACTCTTTGAGCCCTCTTCTGTTGTGGAATTGATTTTGTGGCCCCGTCAATAAACTTTCTAATTAAAATGTACGTCAGGCTTCAGCTTTTGAGTGCAGGAGACCGTGGCATTTTAAACTTCGAACGTAAACCTAGAATAACAATCTGCAGTGCAGTTTTCACATAGCTGCGAACAAACGAGTAAACTCTCAACGTTCTTGGAGTTTAACAATGCAACTTTTTACTACAGTCATGCTATTCTATGTTGGCCGCTGAATTCTTACTGCGCAGACGAGTCTTTTCATGAGGGGGCGTGTGGATAAACTTTCAGATAGAAATGCCATCAACATGGCGTGCAATTGCACGTCATGTTAATGTGTCTGAAATTGATGTAGCCCTGTCGTGTTATTATTACTTTGCTCAGAAGCCAATAAAAATCAAGTAGACGAAAATAAAGGAATGTTCATGTCATTTATATACGGCCACCTTCTTGATGTAAGGGACTTGACAATGGCTGACTTCTGGGTTGTTACTCCGTGCAATCTGGAAAGATTTTACCGACGTTTCAGAGGTGATTATTGCCTCCATTATCAGGGCGATGGAAAGTCGGTAAATTTCTACCAGATTACGCGGCGTAAAATATTCACACTTGTAGTCGTGATAATCTGACATCTCGCCAGTCATTGACTTGATAAGTCTGTAATGTAACTCGCAGAGAGACGCAGTATCTTTGCAGTCGCTTTTACGTACGATATTTGTTCAGAGGGAGTTTTATTCGTTTCTGGCCAGACTAAGCCCCACACAACTCGTACACGTTAATGGGCTAAATAAAATAAAATGTATTACTATATTTATTTACCCCACCCTCATTCATCCAAAGTTACTTGCGCTCCTAGAAACACGTTCCCCGTGATTTATTCAGACACCCTCAACTTATTTTCTTTCTTATTACTGTAACTATTCTTACAGGTGGGTTATCTGTTAAACCTACGTGCTTATTGTGTGTAAGATTACTTTTAATCGCCTCCCCACTCACATACACGCCTTAAAAATTAATCCTTCAGTCTGTTGCTAGTTTCTTAATTGTTAATAATAAAGCCGGGTATTGTGCTGCTGTGTGTGAACCCCATTAAGTTTTAAATGCTATTTTTGTTGTCTTCTCCCTGCAACCCCCGTCATCCACCCTCCACTTTTGTGATCTTCAACAATTTCGCGCTTCGTTTCACAATGAAAAGAGGATGTGCTCTCTCTTTTATTTACGAGCCTTCTGTACAGTGCGATTAACTGAATAATAATCATTGTAACCGTGACTAACAAATTTAACCAAAGTTTAATACATTTATGTTTTTCGTCATTACACCTCATTCTGTCCGTGCTAATTTTAATCTAACGATTGCGTAGGTAAAAAATGGAAGAATATTAAACAATTTCAGGAAACGTTAGGCATTTATTTCTTGTTGCATCTCGTTTCAAATTCAAAAGTCAATAAGAATTTACCACACTGAGGACGAGGACGAAGATGGTTCTCGAAACGTTGGTGTTTCTGCCTTTTAGCCACCTGACACGGCTGGTAGCCGGAGAAGAATTTATTATAGTTATTCGCCGACATCAATAGAACTGACGGACACTTTTAACACTTCTGTCTAATCAAATCCATGCAGCGTTCTTTCTTGAGAGGTTCATCTTCGTGTACGTGGTCAGGAAATCCCCCGCTCTTGTATGGAACCAGAACTTTCTTAGAGTGCTGACAAAAGCCCGTAGCTTGACCCCAGCCGGTTGAATGCAATCCACGTCCTCACAACTCATTTAAGGCTCATTTTAATATAATGCATTTATTACCAAACTGGGGAGCAGCGTGTTTCATATTAATCTGCCAGATTTAATCACGTTAGTAGTTCGGTTAAACTTTATCGAAATATTAAAATATTCAGGCGGGCTTCTTGACACGAAAACACGTTTCAAAACCGCTTTATCGTAGCGCGAAAACTTTATTACTGTCAGTCAATCTTTCCTGATGCCTTCTAAACCCCATTTTAGGAATAACTGATAATGATACTATTAGTTTTTTTTGTCATTCCCTTGAAACAGGGTTTCATTCCTCGGTTGTTTCCAAGCTATCGTCTCTTTAATGAGGCAAACGCCTGCACTTTTGTTTTAGGTTGCTGAATCCTGCTTCATGGAGCTAAACTTTTACCTCTGACCCCTCAGGACCGCACGTTTCTGTGAGCTGTGTCTTCTCACACAGGACAATTAATTTTTGTACGTGCCTACGAGACTATCACTCGAATCGTGTGCTTTCTCTGAACTAATTCTGTAATAGAGTATCGAAATTTTTTTCAAACACACTAGGAAAACAGACTAGAAGAGGTTCTGCGGTAAATCTACAGTGAACTGAGTTTAATGCTTTATTCGTCTCTGCATATAAAACAGATAGCAATACAACTGTGCTCTCCGTATCGTAAAACTGCCAAATAAATGCTAATATTTAGCATAGAATTTAGTATTCTTGACATTTTAAATTTATTCGCAATTGAAAGACGAATACTCCTTCGTATTTTCGCCAGAAAAACGTAATAGTTTAGTTCTGGAATGAATTTCATAAAAATGTTCACAATAAAGACTCAGAATTTCACAGCATAGCATGTTCTCAGGTTGCAGCCTTCAGATGTGAAAGACATAATTGATTCTGTTGAATAAGCAGTTGCAGACAACCGACAAGGTGTTATTTTTTACGTCGAGGTTGAGGGGATTACTGGGAACGACCCGTTCTTCAAGTGCCTGAGCACTGCGGGTCCCAACTTTTCGTTGGCTTGATCTATGGACATTTGGTAGGACTCCTTGGACGAGGGATCGGCCCGTCTCAGCGTTACTGATTGTTAAACTGAATGGTACATATAGCAACCACTTGGTTATAAGGGATTAAGGATTGGTTATGAGTATGTGGCGTGAATCGTATTAGCTGAGAATGGTGTCCAATAGCGGTTAGTTTTAACGACATGTGGCCATGTGTGTGATTGGTTAATTTACAGATTCTAATATCTGATTCTGATTAGATTCTGTAAGATGTAATTAATTTATACATTCTACTACCACGTTGTTAATTTAACGTTATCATATCATGTGTTTTTGTTCTGAACAGAAATGCTATCTTGGCCTCACTCATTAACTTCCTCACCCTCCTCGCTTCAACCCTGAAGACATAGGCTACATGTTCCTCCGAGACATACGCGTTTATAAGACTACACGGAGCGAAACCCCAGAAATCTACTATGCAAAGCTGGGAATAATTTTCTTGGCGACTTACAATATATCTGTCCCTTGATAATTTCACATAGCTTTGTTGTAAGCGTATAGCTACTGAAGTGTAAAGGTCCCGTAATTCGTAATTCATAATTGATGTTCTTCAGAATTCCAACCACGGCATGAGCCACGAAATTACTACATCTTCTTCCAAACTTCAGAAGCTACCGAAGAAGGCAGGAAGTGTTTATGGAATATTTCGCAACTCGAAATTTCATTTATGGCTTCTTCTTAAAGCATGGTGTGGTTTTGAGTTCTGGTTTTGCTTTTGCTTGGCTAGGCTTTTATTCATCCTCTAATCAAATCTCCTTTTCAGACTTCGTGCGACATTTCATTGGGAAAAGAGAAGGGTAGAACTAAAATCCGCTCCTAACCTAAAACTCTCTACTCTAAAGGAAACGTTCATTCATGTAATTCCAGCATGCTTCTCTATACCCACGTCCTGTCTGTCTGTCTGTCTGTCTATGTGAGGGTAGTTTAGCCGCATCCTCCCTTCCTCTTAGTTCTCCTATCGCCCCTTTTCAAGCATTCTAATGCTCTGAACATGGTCGGTACTCTAACATCTTCCTCCGCCCTGTTTTTTATATGTCTAGCCTTTCTTATTATTAATCCCATTCTTTTTCCCCTCCTATCCAATAAGGATGCTCACTATGAAATTTTACAGCAAGAATGACTCATACTCTGAACTGAAATCAGTATCACTCATTAGTTTTTGTCTATAACAAATCACAGATATATCAACTGAAGTATAGAAAGTTAATTTTACGAGACACAATATAACCTCGCATGTAGTCTGTTACGAAATTGTACAAAATTTGATTTTATTCTACTGCAACGGACAAAGCATGTTTTAAAGACGATATATCGTAGTTTTTCTCTAAAAATACACGCTGTATGATTACTAACGACGTGGAGCAGAATCTTCGTTGAGAAGCATCGTTATCGGAGATCGATCTATATGTCTTCGGTGCAGAAGGTAATTTAGCTAGACTCGCATCCCGTGCTGGAGTGGTCAATGTTCGTATTATTAAATACGCTTAGGTCAAAGAACATGAAGTAATAGTACACCCATAAAGCTGCAGGAAGTGTAATTGGCATGTGTCTGTCATCTGAAATGAAAATGCGGACCAGACATTGGAACTTGATGGGACTCACTCGGCGCAATTCCTATTTAATATCTGTCCTGGAACGTGTATAGAAAATAGTGTTGGGTTTAACTCCCAGTTCATCCACTGTAACTACAGACCTCTGTGTTGATTTTTCACAGTTGGCATTTATCTATGAAACGTCAGTGTTTATTTTGCATGATGGTCTGTAGTAATCAGACAATATTAACAGATTATTTAAACGAAGTCTGATAGAGAAATTAGCTATATAAGGTATAAGCAGGAACGTAACGTTAATAAATTAGTCTTTATAATGGTGATGTGTTCTGTTCTGTTTGCAGTACGGACTGAATTATTGAAAGTTATGACGAGCTTCGACTTTAAAGAGTCAGCATTAATTTTGTGGAACATAAAAATTTAAGAAGCTAGTAGTCGTTCATATAATCAATAAATAGTTCGTAATTCATATAACTCGAATTATCAATGGCGTGCCCCTGAATCGTGCCCTGGAACAGTCGTATTCATTCCACACAAGATTCGTTTTAATATTATATCATCATGTAGTCTTAGGTTTATCAAGTGGTCTCTTCGCTAAGGGTTTTCCGACTATTACATTTGTGTGCTTTTCTCTTATCTTCAGTGCGTGCTACATGCTTTGTCCATTCACATACCGATCGTTCTCAACACCCAAATAATATATGGTAAAAAGTACAAATTAGAAGTCTCTTTATTTGTCCACCCCTTGCTACCCTCTCCCTCACTCTCCTTTATCACTCTATTTTCAAGCTTCCCACAGTGCGAATTAAAGGGCCCTGATGATAGAGGCAGAGACGCTTTCAGAAATATCGAAATATTACCCCGTATCGACATTTCTCGTTACCCGAAAGTCATCATTCAGCTACAATTGGTCTTTAAAAGCAGAAGGTTTATAGGGAAAGAGCGCACTTCGCTCCTCCAAACTTGTCAACAACTTTTAATATGACTGTCAAGTTAATTGCTGTTATCGTTCGTTCTCAGACTAACAGGGCGGTCTGCAGACGAAAGATACCCACTCACTTTTAACATAAAGTTGGAAGTACAGGAACGATGTAAATTCTTGTGTTGAATACAACTTTTCTGTCACATTAAAGCTATCTCTAATCTGATAGATTCTTTATACGTTAACATTATTTCCAATGCGAATTTCAGGAATATTAGTTTACGACACTGACAAACTCTATGGATCAGAGTCCTTTGTGTGGACTTGACAGTGTCCATCTTTGAACCAGATTTACTGTAACAAGAGTCCGTCAATGGTTCATATACTATAATAATAATACAATTCAATTCTTTATTTTTACGCGCTGACAGAAACGGGAGGAAATTAATAATAATAATAGTGATAATTATAATTTTTAATTTTTATTGTATCCAGCCTGTTTTATTTTGTTGATGTTAATCAAGCATAGTTCTTGAATGAGACTATACACTCGCACTAGCTAAAACCACAAACTTTATAACACGTGCCTTCTAAGCAACAAATCCTAATTTCAACTCATTTCATTCAAACTTGACGTAATTACATTTAGTTTGTGTGACAGGACATTAGGTCGACCAGTCATCTATAAAAATACTAGTACAGTTGTTGGTATCGCTAGGAATTCTGGGGAATGATTTGAAATTCAAATTATTAGCATGTAGTAGTTACTGAACTCTAAAAGTTTGATTTTGAATACTCTCTCCAAGGATTTTGTTCACCATATCTGGAATCCTCTTCTGTCGCTTATAAAATACGTTACGTATTGGCAGAACTAGACTAAAATTCCCTCGCAGTTTCATACACAACGAGCGTTTGCCAAATATTCATTTATATAAAACATAAAACCTCAAAATTAAGCTGCTTATAAAACCTAGTGCTCTCATTGCTGTAGAGAGGATGACGCAACAACCAGTACGTAATGTCTGAAGTTTCATTGAAATTATAATTTGAAGAGGCTTTCAACGGTAGAATTACAATCAGGTGTACGGTACATGCATTACTCTTTTCAGGAGTTAATTTTTGATGACCGTACTTTGTGTTAAACGCTAACCAAAACGTTCAATGGCTGGTGGAACATTATTTCACTTTTCTGTAAATTTAAGTGGAGAAAGGAAAATTAAATCAGACTACTCTTCGGAATTAGGCTTACTAAATTGAAATGACGGAATACGCAACCTAGTTCAAAGACATGGAAAGTCTTTGGATGTTTTAATCATGTCAGATTAAACTATTCTAAAAATGAAAGTAACACGTTTTAAATGAAAATTGTGAAAGCCCAGAGTCTTTTGGGAAAGAAAATAATAAATTGTAAGTAGACAAATGTCTAATTTGTAACCAAAGAGATAAAGAAACTGCAAAAAGTAAAGAATGTAAGAACACGTATAAATTCAATTTTAGCACAAATAATCATAACTATCAATTCTGTAGGCAATCAATTTTATCTTTTGCAATATCATATTTCTTTGTTTATTTAACTACGCTTTTTAAGTAGCTCTGACCATGTAGCGTCGAATGAGAATGAATTGTAAAGGTTGTGCAAAGAAGTGGTAGTGGCCTAATATAATGTATTATTCCGTATTTTACTGGAAGGACTGAGGAAAGCCACGGAAAGAGTTAAGGATAGCCCCGGACCGCGATTTGAACCCGGTACTTCCTGAATAGGAACCACTTGGCTGCAATATCATACTATTAATTTTATTTAATGTATATAATTCAAGAATTTTTGTTAATTAATATGTAATTTAAAGAGCGTTGTTGAGTAATTCAAGAATTATATATCAATATTTTGAAGCCGAAGCTCGTCTTACTAACATTGAAATATTCAGGCCCTACCTCAAAGAAAACACAACACATAACCATTACAAAGATCAAGCAGTTAATGTCGTTTAGGGAAATAAACGCTCTTTACACTGAGAATTATATGAAGCCAACAAATACACTTTTTTGGTCAAAACGCAAAATTATCGACTCTTAAAGAAGGTGGTATATATGGTTTCCACTAGGTTTGAGATAGTTAGTCAAGGTTCTCTTATGTTGTATCGATGTGTTTAAGATGATGTTTTGTTAAAATAAAATGTACATAAAAATATTAATTTAAAATATCTGACAGAAAGACACAGCTAATGTTAAAAAATACGGTGTAATTGCGTGGACTGGATTGATCGAATTAGCAGTGGGCTCTTTTGAGGTCGTTAATAAACCTTTGAATTCCATAAAGACTGAATTTCTTGACCATCTAAGAGACTATCTGCTTCTCAAGAAGGAATGTGCTCCATGGAATTAGTTCTACAGAGACAAAGAAATGCCTGTAAACGCAGTACCACGCTCTTTGTTACTGAGACGAGATTAAAACACTTGTTGGAATGTTGCGAAGTTTTTGCTTCTCCCTCAACCTCGTAAAACACTCTTCTTTTCACAAACCTGCACATGCACTCAGCGACAATTCCCAAGATTATTAAAGTCGATATCTCATGCCAACGTATCGAGATGCTCCTTCGAGCCATGCATATTGTAACTCAGATACTTCTCCTCTGTGTAATGCTCTTACGTCGTTCAGGGTTCTACTGTCTGCAGAAGATTCGCTTGAAAATCGGGCGACGTATGTAATGAAATGGAACGCAGAGGTACTTCGCTACTCACTGCGTTCCATAGCGTCTTAAATTTATACATCCAACTCTTCAAAAAAGCCTTCAAATAAGTGTGTCAAGGATATGAACCTGAAACAGAAGAAGTACTAAATGCATGGATAATATTTTATGGGGAGTTTCGTAAGTTGCACACTTGAATAAACATGATATTATTAGGAAGATCAAATTAATGTCACTGTGCCTGAAGGGACTAAGGAAAACCATGAAAAACTCATAATAGCCGGTCTCCAGGCCTAAACTTGAACCTCGGATCTCCCGGATGCGAAGGAGGAGCGCTGTTTCTTGTATGATCGAATTGTGTCCTACAGATCAATGATTTCTTTACAGGGTACAGAAAGGCGAGACGTGTTTCCGCGTGTTCCCTTGACATGCCTCTTTCTTTATTATTACGGTAGTCGGAAAGCTATTTCCGGAATGCTGTTGGGGTGAAACTAGGGTCACAGAGGGTTTTTATAATAAAATTTCCCTCGCACAGTAGCGCCACAAACGAATATTTTTTATTAAAATAACATTTCTCTCTAATATAGAACCTATTCAAAGAATTCATTGAAAAGTGAACATTCAGTTTGGTTACGCTTACAATTGCGTTATTTAATTTATTGTCGTCAGTGTTCTTCGTCATCTAGCGGTTACTTAACAGATCGTTCGTATTTGTGTTAAATTAACTCCCTACATCTTTACTTTTGTGTATTACCCTCTGCCTTCTAAGCTTTTATAATTGTTTTTCTTCGCCTTACAAGTTAATTCATTTACCTATTTACTTTTGAACGTTCTGATACATTTTATTTTGCTTTTAACCAATTCCGACTCCTTCGATGCAAAATGTTCCTTTAAAAAACTGGTCTCCTCTCATGTGGTAAGGAAATTTCCCAGCGTTTCATTATCTCCTGGGTCAGTTGAATCCAGTCCACACCTGTTTAAGATTCATCGTCTCGATAACTAAAATTCAGGATTTCTGGCTAAAATCTTGTTTACTTTTCTCATCTCTGTCATACGTGCTGTATGTACCTCTCATTGCGAGACAAATTATAAATGAGATTGTAAAATTCCAAATTATTTCTTTACGCCATATCATGGGCGTCTATGTCAAAAGTTTTCTTCGTTGATAACCACGGCTCAAACGAACTGCGGATTTATATTACCTGCAAAAATGATATCCAAGGTCATTGTTACGATCCGTCTGTCACAAATAGGTCATGGAAGTCTTTATTTATTTCTGTCACAGTTCACGTGGCGACGTAGGCATCAATACTACTTTATTTCTTCCTTTGTGTCATTAAATTGTCTTCCAGCCGAAGTTATTAATTTCAGCTCTGTCTGCGATTTATACAAAATGGATTCCTGCACTTTTAAAACTCTACAGGGAATATTGAACGTCCTGCTGACAGTTCTCTGATCCGAACCGTCTTGGCTCATATTTGGATGTCAATAGTTTCGCTTACAAATTTGTTTTATTAGAATGTAGCATAGCTTTTCCATGATACTTTTTATCTATTCATAATTACGGTACCAGTTTATATATAAATTCACGATAGTCTTTTTAAACTCGAGATAGAACACATGTGTAACTTTAGTTAGAAATGTTCTCAAGTTCCGTACGTTTTTCTTGTATCAGTAATGTATTTATGTATACGTTTGTTATACAGCAACACTGTAATCTGTATTTGAATAACGGTGAAACGCATTGTGGGTAAATTATGTCCTGTATGTAACAAAAATCTCACTCAACTTATATTTAATTCTTATCTGTCTTTGATGCTGTAATTTGCCGTATACGAGGTGCGATCGGAAAGTTTCTAGACTGCGCCTATAAAAACCCGTACACTTATCTCAGGTATTAAATTCATCCATCACCCTCGAAGTAGTTACCCTGGGAGTGAATACAACGATCCCAGCGCCGCTGCCAAGCCTGGAAGCATCCCTGGAAATCTTTCTTTGTCAGCCTGTCAAGCACCATCTGCGATTCTGCCTGAATCTCTTCTATCGTCTCAAATCTCCTTCCCTTTAGCTGAATTTTTATCTTTGGGAAGAGGAAGAAGTCACACAGAGCTTAGAAAGGAAGTTGGGGTCGGTTCTTGCAAAGATCTTTGAGCTCCTGACAAACGAGAAGTCGATTCTGCTTCTGGTCCTCAGACAGGATGCGTCGCATGTGGAGTTCTTCCTTTAGAATCAGCTGACAGGTCCCATAGCCTATCCCAACAATGTCGCACAAGTCGTTGATGGTACGACGTCGATCTTCGTGAATGGCCTGCCGAATCTTCGTAACATTTTCGGGCGTTGTGCTCGAAGATGGTCGTCCAGAACGCTCGTCATCATCGACAGAGGTTCGGCCATTTTTAAAACGTGAATGCCACACAAAAGTTTGTGCACGACCCATTGCGGACTCCCCAAATGCTTGCTTTAGCATTTCATAGGTTTCCGTAGCCGTTTTGGCGAGTCTTTGGCAAAATTTGATGCACACGCCATTCCGAAATCGCAGGATGGTCGGTGTAATGCACTACCAAAACGCCCGTAACTAAGAAACAAATGCTAATTCGATGATGCCGGCTAGCACACTGATTCACTATGAATGTAAGCCGCACCCCCTGAAGGCAGAAGCTCGTACTACATCCGGTTCGCCCTCTATTGACACAGTCTAGAAACTTTCCGATCGCACCTCGTATATCTCTCACACATCAGCCCGTGTGTGTGGTGTTAAAATCAAAATTATTGCATTGGTGATGTGGTAACTTTCTTCATAATATAATTGTCGCTGTTTGAGTCCTACTGTTGTCCAAGCTTTCAAACTTTCTCTTCTGTTCAACTTGCCTTACGTGCAGGAAACTTGTAAGCACGAAGTTAGGACTCCTCAAGAGGCACGTCCTCAGCTTTGTAAAGCAAATTACATGCGCAGACAGTTGATCACCCTTAGGTCTATTTATACAGCGGATGAAGACTGCAAGTGAAAAGAGAAGGAGAAGTTTTTCTTAAAAGTTCTATGGTAGGAAACGTATCATTTGCATAACTGGGAGAACGTTCATATCAAGCAGGCAGTGAATCACACTTGAAAACAATTGTTTTCCCCTTTGGTTTTTATTTCGAAAAACGGACATTTGTAGTTAGGCCAGTAAAAGTAACAGTTTACTTCTGTGTTCAGACTTTACAGTGCACCGAAATTTTTTGGTAGTATTCGTTGTAAATTAGGTTATAATATAGCTACTGTATGTAATTAGTTTCCATTTAAATTAAATAATTATAAAAATTAAGCTTCTTAAAATATTTTTTTAAAATTCGTCTTACTAACGAGATACTCATTACCTTTTTAAACTCACGACCGATTATTTAGAGTTCCGGCTTCGTATTCGACAGTTCCCGGATATAAAACTTGATCTGAAGTTTGAGTATCCTGACTGATGTTATCGATATTTCCTCATATCCTCCTGGCAAATACTGGGATAGTACATTAAATTTTGGCACGAACGCTTCGTTTTATATTCCTTCCAATTCATTATACATTAATCGTCGTATATCTCAATACAAACACAAACAAATATAATTCCTGAACTTTTATAAAGTGACATAAGACAGCTACAATTTTAGAAAATGCATCTCTCGTTCGACTTCACTTTTTTCATTTTGTCTCTAAAGAAATCTGATAACTCAGTTTTGATTTTGAGTTCTTCGCTTTTCAAAACACTTACTTACACGTGTATTTTCTAACAATGATGGCAATGTAATGGTGTGTCTGTAAAACTGAAGTAGGCGCACAGTGTGCAGATTTACATGAGAAATGCATTCAGAAATTTGCATTTAATATATTCGCAGTTCTGTAAGTTATCATCTCCACTTGGAACATCCTAGGCAACGCCTCGACGTCTGCCTCAAAGGGAGATGCAAATACGCGTGAATGCGTTTTATGTTTCCAATGGAAGCTTGGAACCCCAATTTCAGTTGCATAATTTGCTGCATTCAGAGATTCGGTTTTGCTCTTTTCGCTTGAAGCCGGGAAGCGCTACTTTAAATAACTCTTTCCGGCCCAAGAAATCAATGGCTTTTCATTCAGTCTGGATGAAAATGTTTTCATTCCACCTTTCCTAAAGAGTGCAACATTAACTGAGTTTTCATTTAGTTGACTTCGACTTTTTTGTGGGCATATTTAAAAAAACACCAGTTTTAATGTTTTTTAATATTAACTACTATTTATAGAAAGAATGGTCACGTACACGACAGGAATGTGAGGATAACACGATAGTTTTCAGGATCCTGTATAATACCAGGCATTGGTGTTACCAACTGTTGAGCATTCCATTTTCACTGCCAGATAAGGGATTCTATCTACTTCTAATATAACAGCCAATGTATGTCACACTTGAATGAATGTACCGTTCGTGCGATGAGGGGAAAAAAACAACAGAAAAACTGACGTTGGCGGCTCTGGTAGCACGAATGCAAACAAGGCTATGGTGCGGTCTGAGGGAGTCTGGAGTGAGGCGGTCGGTTTTGTGTTGGTGAGTTTGTAAGGAATCTAGGTTCAGTCGCCTTTAAGATATTTTCCATTACATTCGCTCCAAAAAAGAAGTTTTATAGGTTTCATAATTTCAATTCGATTTGCAAAGATAATTCTACAATAAATGTTATTCCTGTCCAACTCAAAAGGACTCTTTCTCATGAGCTTTGACGGGTGGCAGTACTCAAGTTTTTTAAATAGCTTATATTGATGTCAGCATCTAACATTGTAAACAGTGCAATAGCACAGTAGCTGTCATTGAATTGAATGTTTCAAGGTAACTTTATAGCTGAAACAGCTTAGCCCACGGCTTAGAACTCGCAGCGTAGCAAAGCTAGCGACGCGCTGTGCTGGAGACTTAGAGACTCGTGGGGGGTGTGAGGTCTTTCCGTCTTATTACTCATTGTCAATAAGAGCAATCAGGAACCTGTTTTCCTCCCTCCCAGGTTTCTACCTTATTTGCTCTTGTTCGATTTTACGTGTTCCTATTGGACGCCAATTAGGCGGAGAGACAAAGGACGGGAGAAAGTTGCGACGCCTAAAACAGGACGCCTGAGGCCTTCTTCTTTTGCTATTAAAAGCAAGAACTTCAAGGAAACAAAATACCGAACACGTGTTAAGAAATATAACAAGACAAAAATGTCTCTTTACTGCTCCAACTCCGATACGTTTCTGCTTGTAAGCCAAGAAATATACCACGTAATTCATTCGTTCCATGTATCCGAGTCCATCTTAAGAAGCTAATAGTTGTTGAACTTGCCAAAGAATTCGTCGTCTTATGTGGAACTCAAATAGACAAGCGAAGCTACCAACGACTGGATTGGACAAGGGTATATTATCCTATCATCTATGCTTTGTCTCACAACTTATGTCTTCCTTTCAGGCTTGCGAATTATATGGTACATTCCGTAATTTGGCTCATAGAAGTTAACACACGTGAATGAATTTGTGGGTCTTGAGAATATGCAACCCAACATACAGTACTAGCGGTTGTACTGCTCAGCTGGTAGGCGTCTCAACTGCACGTATTGGGGTAGCCACTAATCGGTAATGACCTCTTCGCCACGCTCAACCGGGTTTGAGTCCCGGCCTTTTGGTTGGATGAAAATCAGACTTTTGACTTCTCTATTTACTCCACAAATCACGTACTTCTCATTTACGATGTTGGTATGGAAGCTCTGTGCCTCACATGTATTTTGGAAGTACCCAATTCGAAATGTCGTGCAGGCTATCGAGGGTTTTTTTATGGTTCCCCCAATCTCTCGTTTCGAATGATGGGGTCATATATCTGCATAACACTTGGTCATGACCACATCCTTCGAAACACCCAAAGCAGGTTGGCATAAATCCTTACATTTTATTCGATACGGAGTAACATCTGAGTTTATATAGTGACGTAAAAGAACCTAGAAAACAACCATCTCATGTTCATTTGCCACCTTCAATCCAATTAACATACATTCGTATAAAATCCGCAACCCCTAAGATGGATGACCATGCCTTTTGGTTGACCTCGGCTGCTTGTTCAATAGACTACATTGACAGCTATCGCCTCGAAGCTGTCTTCTCTGTCTGCAACATTTTCAATATATTGGACGCTAACCGTGAATTCCCGACAAATGGAACAGCGTCACTCAATGCAGTAGTCTGTAGACTGATCTGTAAGTATATTATAAATGAATAGAGATTTTATGCTCTGTTACGATTGTCACTGGAGCCTTACAATTGCCCTCAAAGCGAGATATGGACTTGAACGAGCTCTGTAAAGTCTGCAGGAGACAGAATAAAGCAGTCTTTATAATTTCTCTTTCAGTCTCCTGTCATTCATAGGGGAACTTGGTCTATGAATTTGATTTATTTTCTGAGAATGAATTATTCTTGATTTTATTTATTTATCGTCTGTCTATATAACGTTGAGTTTTAGAATGATGAATGAATTGGTAAGGATGTGGAAGGAGGCTGTCGTGGCTTAATCTAAGATGTGCCTGCTATTCCGATATTTACCTGGGGCGACAGAGGAAATCTACGAAAGTCCTTATTCATGGTATCCTGTCTAAGGGTAGGGATTTCAACACAGGATCTCCCAAATACGAACATGAGCCCTAACGATTTTGCGGCTACGTTAAGTAAATTTCTGTTTCGAACGTTTTAATGTACTATTGTAGTAAGACTTATTAAACAGCCGTTTATGAATCACCAAAGAACTTCATGTTGGTTTAACCACATAAACGTTACATTTCTGTCTTGACTTAACTATTATCATGTTGGTCTGTATAATATCCTTAATTCCTTAATCGTAAGTAGATATTTTATTTTTATGAAGTACGTCTAAAAATAATAATATTTTTTTATACAAAGATTTATTTTTATATTGCATTATACATATTAATATTGGCTACTGGCTTACTTAATATTATCTTTAAAATAATTCCGCTGTGTTTCTTTTCGATGTAGTTGAAACTTTGTTGTTTTGTGTTGATTTCCTACGCATTTATAATTGATTAATTTAATTTAACAATTCAGATTATCTACGGCTGACTTACACGCGCCATCGCTATCCGCTGTTTCATTTCAGTATTACGATGCGCATCTGTGCCCTATCCGCCATCATGGTAGAAGCTGCCAGCGCAGGTCCACTGAGTTGCGTATAACGATAGTTGCCTGTATATAGCTAAATGAGTTATTTATAAAATCATCTTCGTAAAATATTGATAAAATAATGTTGAAATCCGGTTAGATTTATGTGCAATTCTTGTAGCGAGTTATATCAAAATTACGCTGAATAATTTGTTCAGCTTAGTCTCACTCTCAGGATGACGGGAACACGTGACTGTTTCCAGGCATTGCTTAACGAATTATGCATAAGATTATCCCCACGCCATCTAACACGTCACCATTAGTTTCATCGCAAATAACTCCCTCCCCCACCCCCGCACCGTCTCTAAATTATTCACTTGCTATATTAGCGTGAGTGTGCAAATGCAAAATAGTCCCCACTCTCTTGGCAAAGTAAATTACATCTTTGTCTTTGGCAGACGTGTCAAAACTTTTTGATCTTTCATTGATCCTACTACATTAAAGCGACTGGGAGTGAATTAAGTCACAACACGCTGAGACAGATCCGTGTCATCTCGTATCTCTGTCTGTTCTTAAAGCTTTTGTTCCCACGCTCACGAAGATTATGTAAAAAACAAAAGACTTCGCCAGACAGCGAATATGCCCTCTTTAAAATGTTGTCTTCAGATTTGTTGCGTCGTGCAAGCTTCTGGTCGTATACCAGCGGTTTGGAGGAACGTGCTGCCTCTATTTTATGATTCAATTTTCTTTTAAAATATTTATCTATGCTAGCATTGGCGAAATATTCAACCTGTTTCATTAGCGAACATAGTTTCTAAATATTATCATGGTGATGAACCCAGTGGGACTGACATGGAACATCATGTGCCACGTATGAGAAATTTACAAGAAAAAAATTGTAGTCGGAAATCCTGTAGAGTCAAAACCACTTTGGGGAGGGGGGGGGAGTAAAGATACGTGAGAGCATTATATTAATATGGCATAATTTAAATAGGGTCTGAAGTTGTGGACTGGATTATCTGGTTCAGGAATTACATTAAGTAAAATGTCCTTCATGCAATATTTAAAGCACTAAAGTCTTCACATATACGAGTATTTAAATGAAAGTTCATGTAATAAATTCGTACCAGAACTTCCCGTTTCTTTCACCATTGCGTTAAAGTCATTGTGCGATCCACACAATGTCCTACAACTGTTACTTTTGTCCTTTACGCAAGGGAAATTTTGGTACGAGCGTGAAGTGTCTCTGCCATTTCTCACGTCTGATGGTTTCTGAAATCTGCGCCTTCGTGTCTCCTCTGCGTCGTCATAGAATGATGTGTGGCCATACCCCCTGTATCTAGACCACAATTATCACATAACTTTGGCAAGAGAGGGCAGGAAGTCTATGTGCTGCGCCCCTGGTGTGGATGGCCTCAGACCTCGCTAGGTCATGTCCGTCTTCTTCTTTGCGTGGGATTAAATTTACTCCACTTCTCTACATCGCCTTCTATTTATCCTCAACACGTCACGTCAGTTCAGGGTGATTTCTCTGAAGAGCGGTGAGATGAATTTCCAAACAGTAGCTCCACACACCACAGCCTCTGCGAGTTTCGGCTGTTTTATCGATTCTGGCGGTCCACTCTTCTATTATTTAACGTCACTCGATCGTATTTTCTATCAATAATCACATCGTTATTTTATGATCTGTAAAATCTACTCGTCTGTTAAAGGTAAAATACTCTGTTACATTGTTTTGAGTTTCTTGCCTGGTTGCTAGGCAACCGAAACCTGTTTTTTTTTAAAATATATTCACAGCTTTTTCTCTGCTTTGGAACCAGTGATTACATAAAGCGATTAGTATTGTTGGAGAAATATATATTCATAAGATTGCCATAACCAACAAATAATCATTGGGGAGGCTAAAAAAATGTTTCACGTTGGAAAATGACAAAAGAAAGAAAGAAAGAAAGATGATACTGTGATGGATGGTAAATAAATGAGCATGAGATTAAACTGACTCAAGTTATGGTCCAATGGTGGGCTTGCTAAGCGACTTCTGGAGTCTCAAGATCTCAAGAATTACTCTGCTGCACGGACTTCGCTATAATTATTATTGTTGCGATGGGTTGGGATTGTGTCAACGATACTTGGCCGCTAACGGGCTTATTGTCAATCCTGTAGGTCAGCCTTTATAAACCTATGGTACGCGTACCACCGATGGTACGCAAGCTTATGTTTAGTGATACGCGAACTAAGTAAGAAAATCAAAAGTTAATATAAACATAAATAACAGTTTTCCCTGAACGCTTTTGGTTAGTGGCACATTTTGTGTGATAAATTAGAATTAGTGGTTCAGCGGCGAAAAAGGGTGAGAGCCCCTGGTCTAGGTGAAACATGAATACAAATGGAGCAGCGGTTGAATGCTAGCGACAAGAGAAACACGATGACCTTGGAAAAATCCTGTTCTAGTCGCTCTCTTTCCACCACAGACCCTAGAACTGACCCGGGTGTGAACCTTAGCCACCCGAACCAACCGTCTGATGTATGACACGGTCATGGAACTGACCACTTAAATAACGGATTGGTTATTATAATGACGTCAACCACTTGGAGAATTAGAATTACACTTGAGGCTACTATTAAAATGGATCTTAACATAAATTGATTTTGAGGGTGTGGACTGGATTCATCTGGCCTAGAATATGGTGCAGTGGCGAGCTCTTGTGAATATATCAACAAATTTTGGGGTCCCATAAGGTTTTCTTGGAAAACTGAGCGAATGTTAGCTTCTCTAGGACGACATTGTTCCATGGAGTTAGTGAGCATATCAGTTAAATAGAAGGTGGGAGGAATAACGTCTGCATACATTTGCTTCATACATCTGCAAACTAGTCTCCGTGTTGTTCAGATTGAGAAAAATCTCTGCAGAGTTGGTAATTACTCTTAATCATTTATCAGAATTGCATAGCGACTCATCTGGTGGCTGCTACAATAAACTTCATAGTCCCACTAACACGTGTAAATCTCGTATCCGTGGGTTTTTGTAGCTGGAGTTTGGCTTTCGATCGAGGGCGGCGTCGAATATCTGGTGTTAACCGACGTCTCGCTACTGACAGCCCGCCCTATCAAAATCCTTCAGAAATGTCCCCATCTCGTGCCCACATTGAAAATGAATAGGAAATAGTTGTGGGATTTGTAGTGAACAGACTGGCATTGGGACGAGGTTTTATCGAGTCTTTCTGTTTCTCCCAGTCAGTATAATTCCATGCCGTAACTCCATTATCTTTGAATTTGCTGCAGGAACAAAAGAAGTGACTATTATGTCATATCCTTTCATTTGGAGGGAATTTATCTGTATCTCGATGTAGCGTGGTACGAATTGTTGTACTCTAAAGAGAAAAGAAACGCGTAGAGAATATACGGAGAACCGCCATATTGACTCTGCGTCTACCAGCCGCTCTGTAAATACAGTAAATTACTGATGAGAACGTATAAATATTTTATTTTTTAATAAAACATTTGCTTTTGAATTCAGTACTTAATTCATATAGTATTTATTAACATATTCATTTCCTTTCAAAGTTGGAAAATAATAAACTATTTGGTTTTTCCTGTTTAAAAGAAGCGAGGTTTTAGGTAAAATGTTTACAATTTCAATTTTTATTGTTAGGTCATGTCCATAATTGCATTAGTAACAATTTAAAATATATCGTATATGTATTTAAAATATCAGCCAGATAAGAGAATTATATATAACAAGGAAGACAGTATTTTAAACTTAGTGAAGGCACTTTGAAATTTGCTATAAACTTTACATTGTGTCTGTGTTGTGTCCTCCGTGTTTGTGTATCTGAGTGTTAAGAAGTACACTCAAAATTTTATTGGATATCTTACAGAGTACATACAGACCCGTAACCTAACATTAGCAAAAGTGATAGTATTTTGATTTATTTTCTTTTACTTCCAGGTCAATTTCCTCACCAGCGTCTAATAGAAGTTCTGTGTTTTATTTTCATAATGATTTTTAAGTTTTCGTCCAATAAATTATCATAAAACAGACTAAAATATGATGCATCAAATTCTATTTATTCTTTGTTTACATGGGCGTTCCAAGTGACGTATTCGAAAGCAAAGTTTAAAAAAGAAATGGTGTTAATGCATCTTTCTTTCGCCGGATCCATAGAATAGGAAACGCATCAGATAAGTATTTATCTTTTCTATGGACTCTACTATAGTTTCTTCTTAAATACATTTAAAATATCGTAACTAGAGGAGGAATTCATGATCGATTCCTATTTTTAAAACACAGTGTACACAGAAATCTAATGCTATTTATCAGTAAGTCTTTGAGTCATGCAGCAGGGCTCAGGGTACAAACTAAATGGTGCGTGCAGAGTCGATAATTGAGTGGTCACTGATTTAATCGCGCACACACGACACCACCCTCTCCCTCCACCCTATACGTAAAACCCCAAGGCTATAATTATGATGTTAATCAGAATTCATGTCTCTTTCCATTGCGCGGTTGAATTAGTGATTGCTTTGTTCAGATGTAAGTTATTTACTGACAGTACATCACTGTGATGTTTCGTATCGTATGGTTGAAAGTGTCTACTGTAGATATTCTAACAACACTTTTATGTCGTATGTCCTGCGTTCGCAGTGTTCTGCCACGAGAGTCTTAATTGCATGAAAAGTTGTAAATAGTGCAGACCGACTGTTGGCTTCGGTAACAGTATTTTAACTGAAGAGGTTTGTAACATAAAATGATAGGATTATTGAGAATTATGAATTGTAACTTTTCCGAAGGGTTATAAGAAAATATCAGTAAAAAACGAGATAAGTTAAGATATCAGGATATTTCTTAACGATAAACTTTGTGATTACGGAGTTCACTTTGTGTTAGAATGGTTGGAGGTTTGTGAATTATAAAAATGGGATGAGTGAGATATTAATGACGTTGAGTGTTCGGGTTATATTCATAATAAGTACTTGCCAAAGAGTAATCTTTGCTTCTAATGCATAAATACGAACGGTTCTAGAAAAATGGTAAAGCACCGATTATAATCGGGAAGCAAATGCCCTGATAATAAAAAATACGGTTAATGCAAATTATATTTGATAAGAATTATCAATATTTATGTAATAAAAATAGGAACATACATATTCACATTGAAAAGTATATATCAAAATACTAAACATTCATTCTTAGAGTAATTTTATGAAGAAATCCGTAATATTTGTTTGATTTAATTGCATATTAAAGATAATCTGAGACCACTACTCACTACTATAAATTAGAACTTTATTACATACGTAATATTACATAATAAAACATTTCATGCAATTTTTCCAGCAATGGACACGTTACAATTACTTGTGATCCCTTAAATAACAGTGTACCTGTACAGAATTGTTACACGTCAAAATTACGACCGTTCCTTGTAATATAATATCACGTCGTGTAGGTTTTCTGTGTAGAACTGAACAATAGGAATTGTTCTTAGAGTCGTTTGTGTCTGAGGTAATTCGATGCGCAGCTGACAGTTATCCAGGGGGGCCACCACACGACAGATGAAATGACTCACTTCTATTGAACTTGAATAAGCTCATTCTCGCTACAGACAGACGGACAGACAGACGGTTGTCACAGCAAAACTGTAATTCATCTCAGTAGTATGCAGTCGCTTTTCTTGGTCCCAGCTGAGGGCCATTGCACGTCACATCCAACGCGGAAGTAGAACAGAGTAGAACCCAAGTCCATTCCATTTTATAATGATTAATGTGTTGCCTGGTAAACGTATGTAACGATATTATTTCGGTTTCAGAAGAGATACGGAAAAATTCGAGATAGGCGAAACATAGTTATACCTAGCACGTCCATAGCATGAGTCTAAACGTTATCTCTGTTACAAAAGGTCACCTTTCTGCGTATCGTAATTAAGCCTCTTGGTAATATGTAGCGTTTTCTCTTAGACTCCGGAAGCATCCCTTAGAGCATTGCTAGTCCCACCCGGGCCACTAACCACTACTCTGCCCCTTCCAGGGCACATCCGGTCCCGGTCTGTACTTCCATCCAATCTCCTGTTAGGCACGCATCATGACTACCCACCTCTCGGCCGGACTCCGAGGGGCTCTTAAAATTATTAGCGCTCATATGTTAAAAGTCTCGAAGCCCTGTCTGTTATCTGGTTATCGGAAAAGAAAATTGTCCATTTTCAAGGTGTTGTATTAGTAACTGAATGAAGTAACGTCAGTTTTGAAAAGTTAATACCATCTTAGCTATAGCAGCCGTCGCCAAACTGCATGTTTCAAGGTCACAATAAAATCGTACAACATTGCAACATGAACATAGGAGCCCAGGCGAGTGAAGACGACTGAGAACTCTCGCAGCTTAACAAAGCTAGCAACGCTTTACTTGTAATTGTTAGTATACCTCGGTGTTAAAGGCAATGTTGGTAGTTGATGTTTGTTTTGAATAAAATGTGTTCCCCAATTAAACAGGGACACGTTTACCGAAAATCTCTCCTCACCAATATCAAAATTTATAAATGGGCTCAATAGATTTTTCGTATGTTATAAGACGAAATTCTATAATTTCAGTCTTACAGTTGTAACTGCTTGCTTAATATTCATCCATATTTTATTTACTTCTGTGGACTTCTCTAACCTCTAGACTAATTTTCTTCTGCAATCGCAGCTTTATTCCTGTCCGGAGCAGTGAACATTATTTTTTAATTTTACTAACATTTTCCCATTCATCAGTTAGTCTTTATAAATTGAAATTTCAAGAGAGTAGAAGTTCAGGTATGTTTTTATCTGTAGTGAAACTTTCTTCGCTTACAGCAGCAGTAAACTGAGAACTTTGAGCAAGAACTCCATTTTCCGTGAGCGATTTGAAGACTTTCCATAGTTACCCGAAAAGATGATAAGCCAGCATCTTAAAACTGATCAAGACTGACGTTTTCTTCATTTCATAATTAATTAATCTTTTGCATCATTTATCATCGTCCTCCTTTATCGAAGAAGCAATATTATAAATTAACAAATCAAACATTCTTTACAAACTTTTATAATAATTAAACCTAAAGATTTTCATTTTAATAGCAGAGCATTCATTTTAAGCGCGTTATGTTTCAGTTGTACTTACGTTGACCTGAAGAATGGTAAAGGACCAGAAAGTTACAGACCTCCAGTTTCTGAGGCCATCAAACATGGTCGCCTCTGGCGTTCGTAAATGGAGCTCAGAATACTTACAACGTAGCAGACTTGCATCATTTATCATATCATTATCACTTTAACTAATGACGTCGCAACACAAAAGCCGCAGAAAATTCAAGTAACATGGAAGATCGATAATTTTAAACTTAGTTGTTTTTTCGCCTCCTACGAAGTTAACCTTTTTTATTCTGAATCTCGATAAATTATGATAGAGTGAAACCATAAAGATACTTCCTCTTGGGTGGGAAATCAGCCAAAACCATGACATCTTTGAATGGGTTTCAAATCCATGTCGTGAGTTACTTTAATCTCATAACGGAATCGGACGCCATTTGTATTAATTAGAAATCTATATGAAGATTTCTGTCTTCTGGGTTGTTGCGCTGTGTAGTCTGGTCGATGTTAACCAACGTTTCAGAGGTCATACTGGCTCCGTCATCAGGGCGGTGAGTATGAAGATTTCTGTCTTCTGGGTTGTTGCGCCGTGTAGTCTGGTCGATGTTAACCAACGTTTCTGAGGTCATACTGCCTCCGTCATCAGGGCGATGAGTATGAAGGTTTCTGTCTTCTGGGTTGTTGCGCTGTGTAGTCTGGTCCATGTTTACCAACGTTTCAGAGGTCATACTGCCTCCGTCATCAGGGCGATGAGTATGAAGGTTTCTGTCTTCTGGGTTGTTGCGCTGTGTAGTCTGGTCGATGTTTACCAACGTTTCTGAGGTCATACAGCCTCCGTCATCAGAGCGATTCATCGCAAACATCGTATAATAATTTTTATGCATCTTCAGGGTAATTGCGTGCTAGTGGTTATAATGTTATTGGAAATTTACATTTATATATGTATAATTATAAGTTATGGTTGTCACATTACTCTCTCTTGATATTCAGCCTTTTGGAACATTATTACGTGTATAAATAATATCATGAAATAATTTCATAAGAAATTCTAATGAGGAAATATTACTTCTGAGCTGTGTGGCATCTAGTGGTATGATATCGGAACCTCGTTTCTTGAAAATCCGTTTGTTTGTTCATAATTGATTATAGATGAACAAGGACTAGCGTGTGAATGGTACAGTAAGACTTTTTTATGTAAAATACGTGAAGTTTTCTAAGAAATCAAATACTGCCCATGCTTTGGGAGAGCTGATAAAATTACCTGCCTGAAATAATGTTTAGGAGTTTAAATGTGTCGTGGTGAAGTGTAAAATGATGACGAGACCTTTTGTTAACGTTTGTCTGAGCTTAGGCAACGCTGAGCGTTTGCTTCTTTGCATAAGTTTCGTCTCACAAACAGTGACATCTGAAATGTGTTCAAAATGCCTTGATTTACAGTCTCGAATTACAATAAATCTTTCTTTCTCATTTTGAAACTGAGTCCTCTTATTCTTTGTCGACTGAGTTAACGAACTGTGATAGGAATTGTGTTGTTGTGTGTGTCCGCTTGCCAAATGCTACGTGCCGAATTTTCAAAACACCACACATTAATAAAATTGGACGAGTTGGCTCTGATATATTTATGTTCCGTTGTTGAAGTTATACGGCGAAGTTGACCTATGTGTATGTCTGTACTATAAACCAATATACCGGGTGCCCAATGAATGTCTTCCTTCAACATGCGACGGACAATAGACCAAACGCGAGAACTTTTTCTTAATACTCAACTATACGAGGTGCGATCGGAAAGTTTCCAGACTGTGTCAATAGAGGGCGAACCGGATGTATTACGAGCTTCTGCCGCTAGGGGGTGCGGCCTACATTCATAGTGAATCAGTGTGCCAGCCGGCATCATCGAATTAGCATTTGTTTCTTAGTTACGGGCGTTTTGGTAGTGCATTACACCGACCCTCCTGCGATTTCGGAATGGCGTGTGCATGCATCAAATTTTGCCAAAGACTCGCCGAAACGGCTACGGAAACCTATGAAATGCTAAAGCAAGCATTTGGGGAGTCCGCAATGGGTCGTGCACAAACTTTTGTGTGGCATTCACGTTTTAAAAATGGCCGAACCTCTGTCGATGATGACGAGCGTTCTGGACGACCATCTTCGAGCACAACGCCCGAAAATGTTACGAAGATTCGGCAGGCCATTCACGAAGATCGACGTCGTACCATCAACGACTTGTGCGACATTGTTGGGATAGGCTAAGGGACCTGTCAGCTGATTCTAAAGGAAGAACTCCACATGCGACGCATCCTGTCTGAGGACCAGAAGCAGAATCGACTTCTCGTTTGTCAGGAGCTCAAAGATCTTGCAAGATCCGACCCCAACTTCCTTTCTAAGCTCCGTGTGACTTCTTCCTCTTCCCAAAGATGAAAATTCAGCTAAAGGGAAGGAGATTTGAGACGATAGAAGAGATTCAGGCAGAATTGCAGATACTGCTTGACAGGCTGACAAAGAAAGATTTCCAGGGATGCTTCCAGGCTTGGCAGCGGCGCTGGGATCGTTGTGTTCACTCCCAGGGGAACTACTTCGAGGGTGATGGATGAATTTAATACCTGAGATAAGTGTACGGGTTTTTATAGGCGCAGTCTAGAAACTTTCCGATCGCACCTCGTACTATGAGCTCCTGATAGAACTTTGACGTTGTGAAAGGATATACTAGATATCCAGTGCATTTCGAACAATATTTGCTTTAGTACTGTGCACTCAGTAACAGAACAAAACAGAATATTAGAGTTTAAAACGCACAGGATCGACCACGTGTGAACAATGAATTGTTTCACTGGCATTGCACAGGAAAACATAATTGCCTTAAAACACAACATGAGAAAACAAAGGAAAATTTTACTCACTGTAGACGACGCCAGTAGAAGTAAAAGGCCATAAGGCACGTAGTTTGATCTAAATCTCGCATCGGCCGTAAGTACAATTGTACTTTTCACCCTTGACGCGTGCACTCTAATTTACATAATATCTCGCAGACACATCTTGGCGAGCCAGCCAATACGCTGCTAGTCACAGATCAATGTGGTGAGTACAGGCCTACCACTCACACAAAGCGCAGTTAGGCCCAATTCTTGTTTGTCACTTGATTTATATCTCCTCCCCTCCCCCCCCCCCACACTCCGAACGTTTCTTTTTTCGTGCTGACGTACGTGATACAGTCACGTCCATAGTAAATGGATAGTGGAGAGACGGTTTATTTTCAAATGTATCTGTGACTAGCTGTTATTTTTTGTGTGTGTTTCTGTGTGTTTTACTGGGAGTTTCGAAACAGAATTCACAATGCCATGCCGTACCAAAAACTGTTTAACGATGCTTGTTCAACTCTAGAGGTTTTATATAATGTAATGGAAAACAGAATGCAGGGGCAGAGAATTCATATTTGCTGTGTTAGCCGTGTTATCCCGGCTAACACTTTGAGAAATGAAATATAAAAAGTTTTCTGTCTTACGATGAGCGATTGACCTGGTAATGGAGGCAGCAGGGACCTCTGAAACGTTAGTAAACTTCTGCCAGACTACACGGCTCTACCTAGAAGACAGCCATCTTATCTTCATGCAAGGAAGATAAATGATAATTAAGATAATCACGTAGGAAATTATTGTTTTAATTTTGTGGCAGAGGAACATTGTTGATGATTTGGTTTTTAAAGGATGAGTTATAAATTGTGTATGACTTATTTCATACAAAATATAACACGATTCGTTGAATCAGGATAAATATATACCTAAGTTATTTGTTGAGGGGAGTACACTGTGTATTAACAGATTAGCTTGTGTTCATTGCCTGAATATCCTGTTAAAACATTTATATGTGGTTATGGTGTCCTCTTCTGTTTGTCACTGTCGGAAACCAGACACTGCGAAACACTTTCGTTACGGAGTGAAACGGCGGAAAACAGTATCAAGCTCCACATTCGAATTAGCCAGGGCACTTACTGCATATCTGTTGTACCTGTCCCCTGAGAATTAAAGAATTAAAGGAGAGAGCAATTTAGGCCATTACATGACAAGGAATTTCGTGCTTCATACGGGTCATCTGATGTGGTTAAGATACTGACCTCTGCGAAGCTGCGTTGGCAATGTGTGGCTGGCCTTAAGAGAATTAGAGAAGGAAAACCTCTTTCCAAACCTCCACTTAGAAGACTGAGAAGGAAATAGAAGATAGCATTATGATAGATCATACTGAGATGGATTTTGAGGAACAGGGGTGGATAAAACTGTCTCAGGATTGTGCCTTGCTACCACAGTGTGTGTTAGTAGTTTAGTTACTCATTCAGCCAGTCAATCCTCTTTCATTAAGTTAATAAGGATAGTATTCACTGAAGTGACTCGCAGCTGGTTTTAGAAGCTCAACTCGATTCAGTCTGCAACGGTCACGCCTAACCTCGGGTCCTCCAGCCTCCTGTCAAATGCATTTCGTCTTCCTTGGGGTTAACGCGGCTGGAGCATAAATCTGAAAACTCTTGTATGCGTGAAAGTTATGTATAATATTTCATTGTTAAGTACCGTCTATACACTCATTTACTACGTTTATTTTACTAGGCGATATGTTTCGGATATATTAATCCATCATCAGGCCATAGTCTATCTCAACAAAGCGTTCTGTTTTAAGTATAAACATTGTGTATGATTAAATTTGAGCAATAAAATTATAAACTACTCATTAACTTAATGTAACAGTTATAGTATTTAGTTTACTAGTTGGCAGTCTTTTTTAAAAATTAAATTAAAATTTTAAAATATGCCATAAATGTACTTGGTACAAGTGGAAAGACTGTCCACGCTTTCCCTGTGTCCTCTTTGGTGTGGTGTTTGGACAAAGAGGCATCTTGACGTTTAACTTCGCTCTTCATTATCCTTTGATATGCTTCCTTCACGAACTCATTACGCACTGATTATAAATTGCAATAAACTGTCTTCCAAGTTCACTCTCATTTCTTAGAATCTCACTTTCTGTGTCAATAAGAAGAAACTGAAAATGAGACGTCTGGAAGTAAACTATTTTCAAAACTTTTCTTCAGATTTCTATCTTAAGTTAATTTGACACATATCTGTTGGCTGTTCGTCAGAAACAAGTTTTAATTTAACTAACGGTGTAACTAATGCGTTCTACACTGAAGTCTGCAACATTTCGAAAATGAGTTGACATTTTTTTCAGCATTCAGTTTTGTATTATGTATTTGGATGACATTATCTTGCGCCCTTATAAAACTCATATTTTGAAACATTTAAATTTGTAATTAATATTAAAAGAAGAAATTATTAAAAGTAATTACATTCTGAGACCTTCGATAATAATTTTATACGTTGTCCGTATATTCTAGCTCAAAATGCGTGTTTTGGGGACTGGCGGCTTATTAAAGGTGTGTATTAGGTTAGGTTAGCAAATTTCAGATCCTACATAATAAATAACATTAATTCATGAGAATTTTTAAGAATATTGTTTTGATTTACTTAAACTGCACGGCGCAAAAACCCAGAAGACAGCCTGAACTCCTAAAAATTTAATAATATTTGGTGAAAAATACAAATTATTAAATTTGTTATCACGTAATTTTTTCCACCGTCCTGTTTCTAGTTTTATCTTTGATCCAATTGTTTCCTCAGATGCAGCGAAAGACTTAGCTTTACACCATTAAAATACATCAGGTAGTAGAGAATTATTTTGGATATCCCGTACATGTTTTAGAGCATTATATTATTTCTGTGTACGATAATCTTTTTATTATTGTTTCAAAATAGTGGAAGTGATTACATTAACGTCTGCTCGTTTGAACGAGGCGTGTGTGATAATTACAACGGAGGCAACTGGGCTGTGTTATAGCGCAGCTGATCCCTTGACATCACGCACAAAGGCCAGCTAGACGAGCCCCATTCTACACAACATTTCAGCAGTTGAATGTCAGGCCGGGCATTGTATTCCGGATGGAGAAGAAGGGGCAGTTAACAAAAATCCTGGGTTCATCTGCATCACTCTCGCGGAAACAGAAACAATTAAAATTTAGGATGGTTGGCGTACAAAAGTGAATTTCCAGCAGAAGACGATGTTTTCTCTTTGAGGGCAATTGAACATCTTTTTATGTCGCGTGTTGTTTACGTTTTAACCCAAGCGAATTTTACCTTATCGGGCCGTAAGTATGTGCCTGCTGTCACCTTCATTTGGATTTTTCGCTCCTGGATTTATCGTCGTATTGAACTGTGCCCGTACGTTTAACAAGTATTCACGTTCTTTTTTAAGCAAATAAAATCAAATGGTGGTTGTTTTTGGTGCGTTCAGCAGCCATGTTTAATTTTTTGTAGTATTATCATTTCTCGAATAACAGTAAAAAACTTGGTGAATTTTCGAAGATTTTTATATTTTATACTCGCTAAATTTTCTGGTACTGCCATTATCCCCCCCCCCCCCCCTTGAGATGGAAACAGGCAACTTATTGGCCTAACTTCGTGACCAGGAGAAGAAGTTATCAACGGAACCGATGAACTAAAATTTCCTTTATTTCTTTACTAATATCATCATTCTGCAATAAGTACACGTAAAATATCATACGGAGGAACCCGGTTCAGTCTGTCATAACTTATCAGGAACTCCGGTCACGAGTCCTTTATTGGATGGAAGCCGTCATTCAACTTTCCGAAACTGTCTCCGGTGGTATATATCCTTGTCTGCTTTCAATTTAGCGAAATAGGTTGATAAGATGTGCTCAGCTTTGCTCAGAGAACTATTCGTAAAAATATTTTCATGCAGAGTTCACTTTGTTTCTGTTATTTGAATTTGACACCAAGAACTTGCTTTCAACTCCTGAAATGAAGGAAATCACGTGATATGTAAATTATTATGACGTAAGTTTAATTTTGTAGCAACGAAAACAAAAGATCATCTACTCCGCTTTTCAAACCAGTAAAGGTACATAACATTTTGCCAGTGTTGTGTAGGGCTGCGAAAGTGTTTTTTCTTTGAGGAAACAATACAGATTGCATTTGAAAAGAGAATGCTCAATAGAACGCGGTGTTTAACCAGATAAGGGCAAAGTTAATATAATTTAGAATAAGGAATTGTTTTATGCAGTTCACTTGTTCCGAAAATATAAACTGATGTAAAAACAAAGCTTTTCACCTACATAATGCAGCAGCACAACTTATAATTTTGAGTTAAGAGACAGAACTAATTCAGATAAAATTGTATTTTTCAATAATTTTTGTCAAAATTTATGTTTTCAAAAATAATGTGACAGTTGGTACGCACATGTTGAAGCCCAAATTGTTTTCTTCTGTATCTTTATTTCCCAGGGTCATGCAAGTAATTT
The DNA here is from genome assembly GCF_977971745.1 of Zootermopsis nevadensis. NCBI lineage: Eukaryota > Metazoa > Arthropoda > Insecta > Blattodea > Termopsidae > Zootermopsis > Zootermopsis nevadensis. The sequence continues at coordinate 7,238,726 of NW_028259143.1, forward strand.
GAATTAAGTATTCGGTTCTTATTAAGTTAGAAATTTGGTATCCTCTCGTCAGTTGTAGGAATAACTTGTGAAAGATTTTTTCTGTTACAGTAAGACCTATAGATTGTCTGTAGACCACTTGCCTTAGGGATCAATAAGCCGATATTTTTAACCGCAAACTGTTTGTATGGATTTTGTATCAGTGCCAGCAGAAAGGAGTTTTGTTTTTCCAAACGCATCTAACCCATTTATTTTCATAAAGTCGGTGTGGTATGTATTTTCTTAGAGGTACGGACTGAATTTTAAAACATATATTTAAATAGCTATATCCTGCCTCCATTCTGTGATTGTGTGACGAGTTACCAAACCAAGGAGAAAGAGATGGGCTGTACGTGTAGAACGCAAGGGGGAGAAGATAGAAGTATTAATATTGTAGTAATAAAATTGAATGGGAATAGACCTAAGGTAGGTGGACAATATTAAAAATGATTTTCAAGATATGGGGTGTGAGTATACATTGGATTCAACTGGGTCAGGATAGATTTCAGTGGTGGAGTGTTTTGCTTACGGTAGTGAAATTTAGTGTTCAATAAAACAGATAATTTGCTGAATAGATGCGCGACTGTTAGTTTATATGGAAGAACTATTCTGAATGACTAAATTATCATTTGTGTTTATTCCTATACTTTGTGGTAGTTTATTGTTCCAAAACAAATGACTCTCGTATTACGTTACATTGTTCTTGTTTGGGGTTAGTTTGTAAATTGAAAGTATTAAAAGGTCAAAAGTTCACAAATCCAACACAGAATGAGAACTGTTTCGCTCCCCTTTTCATTTTTTTGTAAATCATTGACGGAATGAAATTGTCGTTCTCCATTAAGGAACCCTGCCTTCCGGCCGTGGTCCTTACACTTCGTGGCGAAATATGGAGGTTTCAACTTCCCTGCCTGACTTCAAAAAATACGCATGGAAATCAACAGTATTAACAGCTTTGGAAAATGTGGTTAAAATTCAAAGGATATTGATGTAAAATAGGATAGGGCAATGTGTCGCGCTGAAAACATATTAAGATAAAATTCGTTGCAGATTCTCAGTTCCACGTGCACTTCTCTGTATTATGAACGTAATGATGCGTTGCTAAAGTCAAAACTTGACTTAATAAATTTAATTAATTAATTTAATTAACACATGGAGTGACTTTAGACTTATTGCTGTACGAACTGGCCATCCACAGCCCTAATTAACTAAAAGCAAATATAGAATATTTTATAGAACAAGGTAGAATGTGTAAATCAGCTTTACGTAAACCACCAACAAATTATTATAGGGCCAAATTAACTCCACGTTAGTATAACAGTTGTGGGGTCCATTCATAATTCGATATATTTTTCAATAATTCCCTCCTACCAAATAAACATTATGTTACTTTTCAGTTATTACATCAAATCCGGTTGCATCCACTGTTAATGGTAGTCTGTTAATGTTATCAAAGCTTTAACCGTATTCATATAAAAGTTATTTTTAAAATTTTGTAATTGGCCTTCGTCATTCTAAAAATCACATTTTCCAATTTCTAAGCATCCACCGTGATGAGTGAGAAAGTTTGTTCATTGTCCTGTCCTGTCGTGCAATAAAGTGTTGCGAACAGAGCATTTATTTATTTTTTTAGTGTTCTGTCTGACGACAGGTCCATATGAACAGGATCCTTCCATCCTTTTCTCGGACTGGGACCTGTTCATATACGTTCTTGGCAGATGATCCAGAAGTGGTTTGCCATTGCCTTCTTCTGTGTGTGAATGGAGTAATTGTTGGGATGCCACGGAGAAACCGGGGAACCCGCCGGAGGAAAACTCCGTGTTGCCTAGACCACGGGCCTAGACCACGGCCTTGCCCAACACAAGTTAAAAATTCGGGCACCGCCGGGAATCGAACCCGAGACCCCAGAATTACAAGGCCAGCGTTCTAACCGCTAGACCACCGTGGCACTGCCACCAGAGCATAGTAAAACAAAATGATACCCAATTCTTAAGTAGTGTGCGCAATTAAATATCACGCAGACGAATTTGATTCTGATCTACAGCTGTCTCTTTGGGTTGCGGAAGACAGCTGCGTAGATTGATTATATATGAGAAAGGCTGTTGGGTAAAACATTCAGATTAAAGGGGACGAAGTAACAGGAGACGGAAGAAAACTGGGTGAAGACGGCCTTCGTCATTTGTGTTCTTCACCAGATACAATTAGGATGATCAAATCAAGGAGGACAATGGTGGCGGGGGGTGTAGCACAAATGAGGCACATGAGAAATGCAGACATTTTTGTCGGAAGAGATTATTCAGAAGACTTGGGCATAATAAGGAGAATTGTATTTAAATGGGACGAAGACTTTAAGCTGTGGGCTAAATTCATCTGACTTCTTATACGGACTATTGTTTTGATCACGACAATGAATCTTCGTGTTCTATAAATGTGTGAAAATTTGTGTAAAAGTGTTATGATTCAAGTGTTTTTCACAGTATTCTGTCTTGCTCGTTTTTGAACATACCCACTGATTTAATTTTCTGTTTTGTATTAGTTTATTCTTTTGTTTTAAATGCTTATTGTCGTCTTCTGTCTTTTCCATATCCGTCACTCAAAAACGAGTAATTATTATTCAGGTTATGGAAGGAGAGACGATGATGTCATCACGTTTCGGTGACGCCCATTCTGTCGTGAAACAAATTGACGGGGGACGGAATCACGTGTGTGGGAGATTTGAGGGGAGAGGGGAGATCACGCGAGAGGAACCAATTACGGAAGTAGTTCCCTCTAGTCCCCGCTAGATGTTGCTGAGTGCACCGCTACTCGTTCAACTGAACAAATTTCACTTGATTTAGTTATTGAAACTAATTCAGTAGCGAGTATACACAGTTACATCTACAAATTGCGTCGCATAAAGAAAGAAATGAAAAGATGTTGGTTATGATAGCTGCCATAAATTCATTGAAAGAATAATTAATTTAAAACAATTTGTAGAGATAAACTATACCGAATACATATCAATCGTGAAAAACCATCCGCTTTCCTACCTCTGTATTCTTGGACAAATTCATGTCAAACTGTGTTCGGTCCACGATCCATTAAAGCATAAAGCTCATCGAAATTGTATTTAAGAATTCAGTTCCTAGTTCAAAGAAAACACAACACAAACATATGTTGGTTAATGCTTTTCAGGGAATAGTCACTGTTTATTCTGAAAGTTGTATGTACACTCTTGGGTAAAATGCAGATTTATTAAATGTCTGAGAAGGTGGTACTTGTATTAGATGACAATGTTCAAACCTGTTTAAATTATATAACCTATATAATTCAAAAAGCATCGTTAAACAATCCAATAACTAATTTAAGTAACCCTTTACTTTTACATTGGACCGTCTTACGAGAATATGGCGCTAATGTTTATGGTCTATCATAACCGACTCCATAAAATATCCTTCGCCCGGAGTGAATAATGTAGGAGTCTCGTTATGTTATTTTCTTCATTACCACGGAAACTACCTCATTTCTTCTTTTTCTCCTTCTCGCTACCATGTCCAGACCAGTCATGGACCCCACCCACCATCCTATGCTATGGGAACGTGGGACAACTTTCCCTATGGTAAGTTGGCCGCAGCGTGATGTTGAACACTCATCTCCATCTAGTGGCAGTGTTATTAAGTGTAGCACGTCCCTCGTCTTGGCTACTGACGCCTGTGCATTAGTTATTAACTGATATTGATGTAAGGGACTTCTATATCTTGAAGTTAATTAATTCTAAATTGGATTCCACAAGCCCTTAAATTGACATAATTATTTAGTCAGCCAACTGGAATTGTCAGCTCTCGCAGTTCCTAGAGGCAAACAGCACTCATTAAATTTCGCTACTTTCTAAATTAAAATTAAGACTAATCAACTTTATCAACCCAGTAAACCCGAGTATTTATTTTTAAAATTTCCATGGTCATCTGTTACTCCCATTTTCCTAATGCGTAATCCTTTCCTTGAAATTATTTAGTTACATGACAAAATTACCAGGCAGATTGGGAATACAAGTAAATCACTGGTATTAGAAATATGTTGAATTCGTAATATGTTATTAAAATTTTCTAACAATGTAGTTTTTGAAGTTCGAGGTATCTTAGCATCACTCCCCTGTGCCACGTTTTAACAATAGCAACCAGACGACAGTAAGATTCATACTCGCCGCGGTGAGAAACTGAAATCTCGCCAATTTGTGGGACATAAATATGAATCTTAAACTATGTTTAAATGTATTTTCAAATAACTTATCGATAGTATAACAGCTTCGATATCTGACGTAACCTAACGTATTCAATTTACCCGTGGATGGATAACACGTTTGTGCAGCCCTGTCTGAGTTTCAGAAAGGATAAGATTCGCGACTCGTAAATTAAGGTTCATATATGCTTATAAATAGAGGCAGAACTCTCATGTTAACCGTGCTAGTCCGGCTAACACTTCGAAAAACGAAAAATAGAAAGTTTTCTGATTTATTCTCGTGGTTCAGTGGTACTTCATACATCGGAACATACCAAAACTTTTAAGAAAGAATGCATCATTAGCCATCTGCAGCCAGCCAGGCGTTGTTAGCCAGTTAGTTAAGGCTTACGCTCCCCGCGATAAAAGATGAAAAGAGACTTGTATTTATGTTGCTTTTGGAACGCACGCCGGGACAGAATCATCATCCTTGTCGCATAGGAAGTATATCAAATCATGTTTCCAGCCAGACAAATAATTTTGAACATACATCATTCTTGTTTCGTTTATACGGTACGTTTTAGTAAGACACACGCAACTAATACGTTGCAATTCATTTAACTAAAAAATATTAATAGTGATTTTTACCACTCCAAGTATAGTAGCTGTGCATTACTGTGTGATGATATTTAATGTGGTCGGTTTCTCTCATTAGATTTGCTCTCTGCTCTGTGCAGTCTCCGGTATTACACTTCGTCACAGAAGAAAATTTATTTTTTGTCTCAAACTTGATTTGACTGAGTGTGTCTTTTAATATAAACACCTGTTAAATTAAGAAGTTGATGTCCCTTGTTCTTCTGCACTACGTCATGAAGACGCATCCTTGATGAAATATTCCATGAATTCTTAACCTCAGCTTTACGCTCCTCCCCCTTTATCCTAAGGAAGGAGCCGCTGGTACCCATTGAAACGATGGCTTGGCGGTCCTCCAGAGCCGGATAGTGGTGAAGAGAGAGAGATTACTGCCGTTGTCGGGAATCGAATCCCGGACCTCCAGTTAATAGTCACTGTACTGAATGAACTTGCTGTTTATGTGCAGTGATAACTTGGCGGTACAGAAACCAGTGAGTGGGACTTAGACACAGAAACAAAATACTTTATAGACGTAGCCACTTGAAATTAAAATTAAATGTAGCTAAGTACAAAAAAAATATTTATAGTAAATGCTGCTTAGTAACTTAATTTGTATTGGCATAGAGTAGTTATAGTGATATAAAATACGTTATGAACTAGTAGATGTAAATAAATATTATACCAGACAAAATTCAATGCCAGTGACTTATACTCGTTGGGTTTTAAGCCGTCCCATTAATCGTTTGGGCAGACAATCACGTAACATAGAATAACCTCTACGACTTTGGTTCACTAATACTTGGTTAAAAATGGCTGGGATTTTAATTTAAATCTGTAGGAAACCTAGATAGATAATTTCACGGATTTAGACTCTTTAGTTCCTACGTATAATTAATTGTAACCTATTTTAATCTTATGGTGCGAAATATTTGCTAATTCTGTATATACTAGAAGATAATAGTTACTTAGCTCGTTTAGACATTCCTAGCCTTTTGTGTTAACCGAAAGTTTCTTACGGTGTTCACAAGAGCCCTTTCAAATAATAAAATGTCCATACATGACAATTGATTCTTTATTTCACACTTACATTTATGGGTTGTCGATTCAGCCCCCCCGACATCAACAGTACTGTACTGCAGATGATAATTCAGCCAGTGGAGATGTCTTCATTTGTCTCATAGGTAGCATGCTTTTAAAAATGACTGTGAATACAGAAAAAATTATGCCACAACAGCCACTGTTATAAAGACAATGACATTGCTTTTTTATGTTTATATAAACGGAAAGATAACATATTCTGTTCTACGTGACGTAAATTAGTGGTCGTTTTGTTTCCATTTTGTTTTAGCGCAGCAGAGAATATAATTGCAGGCAGAATGTTACGCTCCTTCTTTTTGTTAATTACTGGTCTGAGTACATTTCCGGCTTCATGTTCATAGAACAGTTTCCATGTCTCAGAGCGCCTAGATGTCTCTTGCGTTTCTTGAAGCATGGCGTTTAACGCGGAAACAACTTCACCGTTCACTGTCACGCTTATTTACCCATTTTACAGTCAGGTGTACCAAAGCTCGAAAAGATGTATTCAGAATATTGTTGTACATTTCAATATTTGACCGATATAAACCTGACTAAATTTGCCCAACATTGAAGATTTTTGTCTTCTGGGTTGTTGCGCTGTGTAGTCTGGTCGATGTTAGCCAACGTTTCAGAGGTCATACTGCCTCCGTCATCAGGGCGATGAAGATATCCGTCTTCTGGGTTATTGCGCTGTGTAGTCTGGTCGATGTTAACCAACGTTTCAGAGGTCATACTGCCTCCGTCATCAGGGCGATGAGTATGAAGATTTCTGTCTTCTGGGTTGTTGCGCTGTGTAGTCTGGTCGATGTTAACCAACGTTTCAGAGGTCATACTGCCTCCGTCATCAGGGCGATGAGTATGAAGATTTCTGTCTTCTGGGTTGTTGCGCTGTGTAGTCTGGTCGATGTTAACCAACGTTTCAGAGGTCATACTGCCTTCGTCATCAGGGCGATGAGTATGAAGGTTTCTGTCTTCTGGGTTGTTGCGCTGTGTAGTCTGGTAGATGTTTACCATCGCCCTGATGACGGAGGCAGTATGACCTCTGAAACGTTGGTAAACATCGACCAGACTACACAGCACAACAACCCAGAAGACAGAAATCTTCATAATCACCGCTGTGAGAACCTCAAATCTTACATTGCCCAACATTGTTTGTCTCTCCCGCTAAACAGCTTCAACTGAATTAGTATTGTTATGGAGCTCAGACTAACTCTCCATTTTGACTACATTTTTGATTCTCGATTGTTTATTTCGACAGGTAACAACCTCGTGTGCAACTGTCAGCTGTCGTGGGTATACCCACTGCGGAACGAGACAGCTAGTGACCAGATCCGAAACAGCTTGGACGAATTGACGTGCAAACCGCAGGTCGATGCCAAGAAGAAACTACTTGATGACATCGAGGAAAAACTACTGGAAGATATCGAAGGAAAACTGCCGGATGATCCCAAGAAAAATCTGCAATCTGATATCAGGAGACTTACCCAAGACATCACCGACTCTCTCCTTGGCAGCACCATGAAGCCACTTCGCATAGTTGACGACGATGATGTGTTCATCGAACAGGGTTATGACAGTTATGGACGCCCCGTGCAACCTAACTTTGTGACTACTGAATCCAACAGCGTTAAACATCTGTTCGATATCCCAATGCAAGATCTGCCCTGTCCGGAGAATGTGCACCGGGATCACGAAACGTCAGTGACTCCTGATCTCAAATCCAAGTCTGGGCAAGGACGTAATAAGAACGCGTGCATCTACCATTACATTGTATCCGCCATGTTTGTTTTGATATTAACTGTAATGTAGTGGTCATACGAAGGGATTGAGTCAAAGGGGATAGGACAAGTTGAAGCTCTTAAAGGATATTTGTGATTTTCGTTGTAAGAGTGTTTGTAATTATGTTCACTTGCCAAGAGACTTGGAGTAGGTGGCGAAATATTTCGCATATCAGCTACTTGTTTGTTTACCATTTGCTCCTTCACATTGTCAAAATCAAGCTAAAGAAATCTGAAATGATTAATATGTCAAAAACTGATAAAAACTTATCCAGAAGTGTTTATATTTTTCGTGCCATGTATTCACTAGTCGCATTGAAAGAGAAATGTACACTTGTTTTAGTGTTTCAGCTAACCCATCATTTACAGGACAAATTTCTTGGAAATAGAACCATTGTCAATCCACGGCGGTCTAGGGCAACACCTCGCGTCTTTTCAGAGTGTCTAGGCATCTCGTTGGCCCTTATTTTAAAGACAGTAACTTATCCTAAGGCAGTGTGAGCCACCTCCTTTCTCCTTAAAATATAAGAAGGCCTACATCGCACGTTTCTCTGGAAAATTAAAGGAATTGTGTTACAGAAAACTTGGGCCTATAGATTATTTAATTTCTGATCTCTCTGAGATATCAGAGTTTTTAAATACGAAAGTGCATTTTGTGAGCTGTTCACTTTAAATTCTGTATCTAAAAGCGTAAAAACCACTATTAGGTAATAGTGTTAACGGTTCAATGATAATTTCTTTCAACAAGAAATTGTGTCAGACCGCCCGAACACATTTAAGGATTGCACCCCTGAGACAGATCATTAGTTAAACAACGTTACGCATTAAATTCTGTGTACTTATAACTGTGATATCATTTTCTTGTTTCATCTCATGCAGTGACTGTAGTACGGTAATTTCTGAGGTGAAGGCTTCCGTTTGTTGGTGAGCGTAAATCAGTTTAGTACTTCATAATATCGTAGTTTTGTGAGTGGTTCTGCCGGATATAAAAGCTGATGCCAACTGCCCGACAACGGAGCAGAACTCATCTGGGTGACAAAACATCTAAAACCTTGTGTTCTAAAGCGGTGTTGCTTCAAATACTTATGGTACGAGAGTTTGGGTCCATTTAACTCGCATGGAAATTTGACAGAAAATCTTCATGCTGACAGTACTCCTTGGCAATTTTCTTTTAAATTTAATTATTATTATAAGCATTATCATATAGACGTCTGCTTATCTGTGGTCTACATTGTTTTGGCTTTGGTGTTCTGTTGGTGACACCAATTCTTACTGACACGAAGTGGTGATCTCCTGAGGGCCCCTTCACTTTGATATGAAATTTGAAGGATTGGTGAATTTGTAATACCTAAGTATATAAGTTAAATAGAGGTAAAAACATAGTCTCTGTACATGCAATGATATTTTCTAATATTCTAGTCCTTTCATGTTGTGTTCTTTATTATAATATAACGTCATATACTGGGAAACAGAGAAAAATACGATTTATTTTTGCAAATCGCAAATAAATAATGTAGCCACTCACTATAACATTCGATTAGGGAAAGAATATTCAATGTTTTGGGTAACACGTCGTGGTTCTTCTCATTTTATAAGCAGCCTTGTTGTATCCGACGCAGTAAAATCTCCCCCTTTCTTTCAGCTTGTTCGCTACCCAGAGAGGCATCCATTGAAATCATTCCATCTGTCCGAATGTACACATAAAATTACTCAAGAACAGATAAGTCTATTTTGGTTGAAGTTCGTGTTACATTTAAATTTTCTTTGATGGGAAAATTTTAACGATTAATTTACATATGAGAGTAAATACCTTTTTCGGCCTATCTCAGTGTGACAGGACACGATATTTGCCATGATTAGCCTTACTACCTGGGAAAGGTGAATCCCGCCCACACACAGCGAATTGACTGCAGACATCTCTGTCAGATGTCTTTGTGTCAAGGGTAAATTTTTATAAAATTACCATGTCAGTACCCCACCACGTGCATAAGGACACAGAAATATCTGTGGCAGAAATAAAAATACAGAATGTGGTTGTGCGTTGTACAACTGGAAGATGTTTTGTTTCTGAATTCGCCTTTATCACTTCGTATTATCAAGTAACTGCTTCTGTAAGTAACAGTTAACAGCATTCAGATTCCAGAAATTAAAATCCGACTACGTATATATTATTTTGAAGGCTTCAAAACAATTATATTTTTGGACTTGAAATTATGACTAATTTTAATTTCCTTGAGCCTGTTATACTTACATTTCTACAGTTTTTCTCACGCATCAAACGTCTCATTAAAACAATTTTATATTATTGTGTAAGACTGAAAATTATTTTTGGCGATGATCAGGATTTTCCATAGTAAATCACAAAATAATACTCAATTTTTAGATTCGTAACATAAGACTGCACTTTCCTGAAGTGCCCTATAATTTATTGCGTAAATGTAAGGCTGGTGACAGTACACACTGCTGGGTCACTGAAGACGGATGACTGTGTGATCAAGGCCCCACATAACAAAATAAAACGAGGCAACAAACATGGCAGTGCTGTATGGTTATGTTTCTGTATGTTCCCATTTGTTCTACACTGTTACAAATAAAACATCTGTCAAGATATGGAAATATTTACCTCTGGTAAAGATGTCTCTTAAATAGCTTCATGCGCTGGGACGCGAATTTGTAACAGGAACGGGTATGTACTTGATGCTAATATATAAACTATATAATATATTTATAGAAAATGTAGATATAATCTACAATAATTCAGAAAGAAACACATTTAAAAATAATTTTTATTAAGTAAGACAATTGCAAAATGTTCAGCAATTATTTATTCTTCAGTTAACTTCTTTTTCTCGAATCTTCAAATTATTTAATTAATATTCGATTTACTAAACCTTGCATTTATCTGGTGGTTATTTTCTGTTGTTATTCCAGATAAAAAATTAGATATGTAGGCTTAAGCGACTTAGGGGCATTTAATATTATGGAATATTTAATAAACGACATGATCACAGACTGTATATTCATTAATTTGTTACTAAAATCAGCCATAACACAGATTTAGATTAAATTATTCAAACTGTGGCATTATTTCCAATGGAATATTTTCGTGTGCCACGTGGTGATGTCGTGGGTGGGGTGGCTACGGAGGTGAAGTTTTCGCTGTCGTTAAAATGTTAAAAATTCTATATTTAAACTTTCGTCATCAAGTGTTGTTTTATGTGCTGTTTCTTTTTCACCAATCCCACTTGAAGTTTTTTTTATCTTTCATCTGAAATTTAAATGTTTTGCCACGTTTTGCAAAATGCAAAGAAACAAAGTTAATGTTTACATTAAATAAAATAAAGATTAAGTTCAGGAAGTAAGAAGTTTAGTGGCGTCTCTACTTGATCCACCTCGAGGGCCGGACTGTGGGACACTGAACGCGTGGAAGAGTCCAGTGCAGTTGTCTGCCGAGATTTAACCACCAGCCAAATTGAATGAGTTACGTTTGCTTACTGCGTTATAGCTTCGAGTACGAGAAATACTGTACTCCAAGGATGTTACATAAACGACTAATACATTAACAAAATAAATGTGATCAGTATCTATCATGTTTGTGTAAGAGGCAAATGAACGTCATTCTGCCATCTGGTGTACCTAAAGGAGTCTAATTTGTTTTTATTTTAAATACATCTTTTTTGTTTATTCACTAAAAATATTATTATTATTAAAATTAGTAGTAGTAGAAGTAGTTTGTAACCGTTTTTTAAATGTCTTGTACATAATTGTATTTAGATAAGTCTTGTGAATACAGAAGTAATTTGTGTAAAGGAACCGCTGACTTGGTAATTGGACACGTGTGTTTTGAAAATATGTGCGACAGTTTTAAGGTATTCGGGAGTGATTTTCTGTGTTCCTAAACAGTACCCATAGATCTGTGGTAGTTTCCAGGTCGAAATAACTAGGCTCTTACCGACAGTATCAAAAATTGGCAATTCGGAGCTTTGTTACGGTAGTATTGAACTTTTTCCTTCTTTAATTGTAAATAAAGAATTGCACTGGAGCACTATTTAAGAAAAACGTTTATAATTTAATGAATTGTAATCAAATAAATTATGTTAACATATTTTAGCTATGAAGATTAGTATCAGGAAGATACGTAGCTAAAATATTTGTAATACATACAATTTATTAAATTAAGAGAAATCCTGAAACATATTTTTAGGCCTACATAAATCATGGCATTTTATGACCTGATTATGCTTCTGTAATGCACTACTCCTGGTGATATTCTGGCTTTTGTTTTTTCTGAGATTTTACGAAAGGCTTGGCTAAGTATTAATGGCGCATTGTTTCTGTGTAGTAAAAAGTATACATAGAAAAGTTATTCTTATTTGATGCATCTCATCAATGGAATATTTAATCAGTGTCACAGTTTTATCACAAATCGAGAAAATATAAACAAAATAATTAAAAATGGCGGACTTTAATATAGTTTATGTCCATCCTTTAAGAGCTACCGACACTTCGAAGTAAACTAAAATTATTCATTTATTATTTCTTTTCGGAATGTTACTTTTTGCATACGGGATTCCTGGTTCTTCGCGATGTACTCCCGAATTACCTTATGAAGGTGGATTTTAATATTGCAAAATGTCAGTTTATTTCAAAACTTATAATAAAAGCATTGTTATGCTGTAAACGATTTAAACTGTATTATTGCAAAAGTGCTCGTGAATGTTTAAACAAAAAATTTTAAATTCCAAATATTCAAATTATTTGTAACATTATATATATATATATATATATATATATATATAATAAAAATTCAGTAAAATGATAGATTTGGTGTTTTGACGGTGGTAAAAATTTGTATTGTGGCTCTCTGTCTTGTGATGCCGCGTAGTTTTGTAGATGGTACGAAATTGTAATTCCAAAAGATGGAAGTGGTACGTCCCTCAAAAACTGTACCCATTGACAAGACTACCCAACGTCACAGCCCACAATACTAAAGTCCATGTTCATTAATAGGATTACAACAGTGCAAATAACTATATTATTTTAAATGTTCCGTGTATAATGAACCTTGCTGTTGTTCAGTGCTTATTGGTATATTAACCTAATACAATAGTACTACTACTACATACATCACATTAGTTTTTAGTATTACCAGTGTGTGTGGATGTGGTTATGTGTGTTTAGATGTCACGTTCTGCAATATGCATTGTGATTAATGCAACGTGACATTATATTATGTGCAACCTAAGAAGATAAGTGAAGTGGTTACAGGTGCACTACATCTACCCAGAAGGTTCTTTCCTCAAAAATTAACAATGACGTCACGATATTATGACAGTGACGGTTACAAACAATAAATCGTATCTGATATAATTCATACTTAACATTATATGTTATCTAATCACGTGTACTGTTATAATTTGTCTCGTATTATACATGTTTTGGTTTCTTTGAGTTTTAATTGATGTGAAATTGATTTTTCAATCTTTATGATAAGAGAATGTGCTTACGTATCATCTTAAGTTTGTTAAATTTGTTTCATCGTTGGAATATGGATATTTTGAATGTATTTAATGATGCAAGATGATTAATTAATGTTCACGTTTCTAAGCAAAATCACTATCAAACCAAATACTCAGTGGATACATTTATTAAAATAGCGATGTTTGTGCAATTCTCGACTATAGGGATTTGTTTTTGACAACAAAATAGATTTCACGTCAGTGAATATGAGATGAACAGGTAATTTGGAGTAATTTTAAGATGATAAATGTTGAAGGAGTGTTTTATCTAAAAAGGGTACTACTATAATTTTCACTTCGTTACGTTTTGTATTCGAAGGGCCGTTGTTTCTATAACATTTCTGAAGTTCGAACTCGACTTAAGAAATGTGGAATTTTTGGTTCATTTAGCCACTTTCTAGATAAATATTTACATAGGACAGAATTTGATCACAAAGGACAAAGGTAGGCTTTATGCAATGAATGATCAATAGAGATATTAACCCTATGGCAGTTTATGTTTTGTCATTTGATTTGTGTTATTCAGCGTGTCGTTGCTAACTGTTCCGATTATAACATGCTAATGTACTTGAATGTTTTACTGACAATGGATAATACGGTGAGAGCTTTAAACATGAAACATATTTTCAAAATAAGTTTAATTGCATGTTCGTATTGCACAAAATTAGTACAGTTAACCCTCGTTATAAACGCTTACGATATCCATGGTTTGATGCCCACATTACGAGGAGCGTTAATATTCTATCCACGGCCAAATTTTAAAGCCTGTTATCTGCGTCGAACCTTCTCCAGGCTTATTAAATCTGATTCAGATGATAAGTGGCATTTTGCTGTAACTCAAAAAGAGTTGTTTGAATATAATTTAAATTTATGGAATTTAGAATTATCTTAATTCGTCAGTTACAGATGTCCAAATGATGAAATTCTAGGTGTAGTGTTAAAATTACAAGAAGTTGGCAACCCTACAGCAATGCCGCTTGCAAACTTATGTTTTTCTTATCATTAATGTATCTTGCGTGATACAATTCATGTTCAGTGACAGATAACTCGTTATTTAGTGGAACCGGAAGAGTGACATATTATTAAGATATATTTTAATGTAAAGCGACAGGGTATTAATCTGTACGCAGAGTACAAGAATTTATAAATGTCCATAATTTTACCACCTTTCTTCTGATGTACCAACGAAAAGTTCCCGAACCTGCGTTATTAAATTTTAACCAATTATCGCCCTTTTAGGAATTGTTGTGTAAGGACCTCCTTACAAATACAATGCTCTCTCTGATACGTGGATAACATTAGCGCTGTTAACGTTGAAAATTTTAAACTTCATGCTGGATTAAAGTAATTGTGTTTACAAATGACGTGGGACTTTTTGCTGTATTGAGTTCAACGTTCTTTCGTTATGTATACGTGAAAGAAATTAATGTTTTGAATGCCATTATCATCGAATTTCCAAATATTTTAAGATGATATTGGCAAGAAAATTACATGACAATGAATACAGGTTAGAGTTATACAGAATGTTCTAAAATGTTCTATACACTTTAAAGCAAATTATTTACATACATTTACAAAACTTATTAGACTCAACTCTACTTTGCATTTAACGTTCTGTCAAAAGTAAACAACTTTCGAAAACTTGTTACCAACCTAGAAAAAATGACTATGTTTCTAATCTCTGCATGTTATGGCCTTGCAACTACGTATGAACTGTACAGATGCATTTTGAACAAGTTGCAGTATTTGAAGTCCGTTACATTTTAAGATCAATAATAAATACTCTTTTTATATGACATTTGGCCAAAAAAAAATGCTATAATGCTGTACTGTATGTTCAGTAACTAAGTCAAATATTCAATTGATTTTACCAGTTAAGCTTACATTAATGTTTTCGGAGTTATTTGGATAGTCTCAATGATTTCATGTGAGAAGGTGTGGACATTCATGGGCTTCTTGAAGGAAACAGTTTCATTGGGTCAATGACAAGAAGTTTTTATAGAGGGACTGTGTGCTTCTATTTCGAAGTTGCGAGGAGCTTGAATTGTCAATATTTGGCTGAACATACTTGATACACTTGGATATCGAAATGCATTAGAATTTTATAATTAATAATTAATTATGAGGTAATTTGAGTGTTGGAATATCCAATCTAATCTGAAGGGTGTTCCATTCAAAATGTGTTTTATAGATACCTCATAATTTCAATTTCCTTCAAAATATATAATTTAATTTTTTTGATTACAGTGTCATGATAAATTAGAAAGCAATAAAGCATATAATATTAATAATATACCGATCTTGTAGCGGGCTGAACTGAGTTTATCGCTGGCTGTACTTTGTCTACCCTCGGACCTAAGATATTCCATCCGGTTCATATATTTTGAAAATATACCTATGTATTTTATATATTAATGTTGTTGCCCTCTGTTTCCTGTTTGTTTTGTTCTGTAATTAACTATTTTTTACTAAGCCACGCATCATTTATTGGAGAAGAAAAATACTTAGCAATGTGATCATATTTATGAGAGCGTACATTGTCATTCACGATTATTAACTCGTCCATGTAATATTTAGTTTGCAGCCTATTAATTTGCACTTGTTTGTAATATTTTGCTCTTTTAGACTCTATTTTCAGCTCTGATTAAGAAACTATCATGTCAACTCTGACATGTTTAAATTTTTGTTGTGTACCTGTCAACATATCGAATTTCTGTCTCAATAAATGGTAAAAGCATGTGTTCTTTCATTTTCAGTACACGAAATACCACAATGTATAAATGATGATAAAATGCACTTTAAAGTGAGTCACTTCATAAGTAGTTAGTATTTATTCTCCTGAATTTAATTAAGCTCGAACTAATACAGTTGAAGGCGCTAAAAAAGCAATATTAAACAGTTGGCTTAAATACTCACAACATACTCAGAATTTGAAAACTGAAGCTACTGCTGAAAACATCACAGGTGACAGTTGATAACTTTGTGGTTAGTTTACAAGGAGTTCACGAAGTCGATGGAACTCACATTGAACACACAAAGATTGCATGTACATAAACGCTATGTGAGTTATTCATATATCATGTGATTCTATAACCTAAAAAAGTTACTAATACACCGTCCATCGAAAATAGTACGTCTTTTTTTTCCTTCTGAATATCCAAAAAATGACAGACTGCCTTACGTCATTGTAAAAATTGTTGTAAAATATATCTACTCTTCTGTGAGAAAATGCTTTGTAATATTCGTGTCGTAAATCAGTTTCGGGCCGGAATTAAACGGGGTCAACTTTACAATCTCATTAGAATAATATGTTTTTGACTTTGGCTTTAGACGTCATCAGTTGTTTACGACGTTCGGATGTTTTTGAGAGGACTCCATCTTGCTAACACATCGTAATGGTTTCGAAAGTAAACAAGCGCATCAAGTCATCTGTTGCCTTCAACTCCTGTTATGTCGTTTATATGATATATTATGTAAACTGTTGATTTACACTTGTCATTATATTTTCCGCATTTTACCGTCATTTGCCATCCATATAAAAAGCAATATCTTGTTTAGACGTTTAATTATGTGCCTGTCAGTGCATCGTTTACCTGTCTCAATAATATCAATATTGAATTAAAATAAATAGATCTAATATATAAAATACCTAACTAGGTCCGGACGTGTATCAACAAGTGATATAATTTATAAATGATGAAGGTGATAATAATGTTGATGATGACTGAATTAGTCATTCTTGTAATGGGATTTGAGAGACGTAAGTTCTCACTGCTGTGATTATAACGATGGCTGTCATCTGGGGTATTGGGGCGTGTAGTCTAGTAGAAATTTAACGGCTTTTCGAAGGTGCTTGCTGCCTCCATCATCAGGGACCTGTGTTGGAGGTGACACACAGTCACATGAAACGATTGTTATGGAACTGTTGTCTCATGTGACTCTCGAATTTAAAACAATGGTGTCTTCTCGATGAAACCACAGTGTCCAGTTATATGAAACCAGTTTCATGAAACTCATTTGCTCTGTGTATGACTTTTGTAGGTCTCGTTGGATCTGACAAAAAGTCCGTATGAATTCTCAGATATTTCATATACGCCATCGATGAGAGATCAGTCCATGGGAGGATCTTTACTTATACGAAACACCCGTATATAATGGACGGTGTAAAGACGAGAGACTTGGACATAATGGTAGGATAAAAGCGTTTATTTCATTGTCAAATAATAAAATTAGACTTTGAAGTATTTTAAATACTATCTGCATCTGACTAGACTATTTTATTGGTATATTTCTTGCATTTTGAGGTTTATTTCCAGTTAAGTTTGAACAAAACGTGAATGTATTCTCTTACTATTCGATAGAAAATTCTATCACACCGTTCAATACATGATTAAACATAAAGTGAAAGTTATTATTGCCAACTTTACAGTAAAACAGCCTACCTTCGGACTTCAGTCTGAATCTACCTGCCGAGTGGCAGCATTCGAAGTCAAGTTTCTGGAGTTTGAGAGTATGGTCATTGAACAGCTAGAGTACGGTCAAATTTTACCTGGAAGTAATGTAAACACCGCAGTGAATATTTATAGCTACATTATTAACTATACACAATACAGGATATTAATTTAACATCTGTTACAATAATAATTTGAAAGCAATTATGAGTACTGCAATAATGCCTTGAGGTAAGTGTATAATAGGGCTATGTTTGTAAATTATTATTTTTATTTCTGTTATGTAGATATAGTAATTAGTTTTCGTAAAGTGTAACGAGTGTTAATATCTATGTGGTACCTCCTTCTTACCTAACTTGTTAGAATTATTTTAGAAATACATTTCTCCAGCCTCCTGTGTCAAAGAAATCGACAATATTTCGTCTGGTATACCGTTTCTGAAGACTGCAGAAATACGTAGTCGGGTTGCAACAGCCATGAAAGCGGTGGTGGACATTTCCAAGTCTTAAGTTTGACAATGATTTTTTTTAATTTTTGTTAATGTCCGATTTATGTAATTTATTTTTATGACAAATAGAACACATGTCAGCGTGACCTTTCTATTACAACAACGAAATCCCACAGTTGGTACAGTGTCTTAAAGCAAAATACTATTTTTTTAGAGTCTAAACTTTAGACTCTACAGTGACTCAGTAGGGTTTAAGATTCTCACGGTGGTGAGGACAAAGTTGGCTGCATTCTGGGCTGTCCTTACTGCCTCTGTCATCAGGATCGCCCAGATTATGGTGGCAGTAGGACCTCTGAAACGCTGGTAAACTTATACCAGTCTACGCAGCGCTAAAACCCAAAATACAGACATCTTCGTTCTCACCGTAGTAAGAAGCTCAAATCCAAACATGATTTTTGGATTCAGCTGGCTGCGAATGGTGTAAAATGACAGCATTTTTAAAACACTTTTGAGGCCTCACAAAAGTTTAGTGATCTGAATAAATTTTAATTGTTAAATAAGACCGCTGGAATTTATCGTGGGTTTATTCGGTATAATTTGTGTAGGCCTATATGTTTATATGCGAAAATTGTGACGTATTTGTGGCGAGATATTGGCATCATTTAAATACAGAAATGATTGAACATCGATTTACAATAAACAAATACCAGAAATACCACGGCAGTAATTAAAATATGCTGTATGTGCGTGGAACAAATTAGCAAGTGTAGGATGACTGATGTCTGGCGCTTTTGTAACGTTTCTCGGAATGAAAAAAATAACTTCAATATAAAATATTTGAAGTTTGAATTACAAACAGCTGATATCATATCATTCTGACATTGAATTAAGGGAATTGAAAATTATGTATAGTGCTTGGTAAGAAGGGCTTAAGGCAAATGTAATTTTATCGACTTATGCCCTTTTTTTCTAGGACTAGCAAATCAAATATCCATGTTAATTAAAATGGGTTGAAATGAATATACAGCTGGGCTTTGCTGAACAAAATCCCATACCAATGTAAGTTCTGTCGGAGAACTTTACAAAATCAAATTAAACCAACCACCGACACCAAAACCAGAATGCTATTGTCTTGCCACAACATCTGTAAAATTGTAATTATCGTAACACGTGTTATTATTCTTGTTCCCGATTAAAGTAAACTACAAATACTGTCAGATATGTCAAAAGTCTTGAACTTATCTAATCCAATTCAATTTATAGCTCTACTTCCTTAATTAACGTTAAATAGGATGTAATATTAAATATCAACAATTGATCACACGTACTCTTAAGCTTACACTTCACAGTAATAGTTTAAAATACTTTTAATTCCAAGGGGCAGAATCTTTTTGAAAAACTAATTATGGCCCATTTGGGTAAGACATTTCTCGCCTCTTTTTACACTATAAAGTCAATTACTTTTCACAAAAGCCCGTCACTGGTTCTTCCGTCTCTTGGATACATGTTTTCTATACAAACCTCACATTAACTTCACATGTCGAATATGAGTCCTGTTGATATCCTTAATCTCCCGTCCTTTTTATCTGGAGCGTTACAATTCCTAGCGTGGCATTCAGAATAAATTCGGTTTCCCAAAAATAAACGAAATGAAAACACAGTAAGCCTCTGAGCGATTGTTTCATCCACTGTCCTTTGCTTTGTGGTTAACTTGTATATTTAATGTGTGTATCGGGTTTTATTGGTGATTTGTATAGTGCGTGGGGGAGCTGGCTTTCCAGTTGAATTATAAATTATTTTAGGTTTTGGCTGGCGTCTGTGTAAAGAGATGTTTTTGGTATGTTTTATATTGACATGTAGACTTAACTAAATTCTTTGAATACATTCTAAAAGCAAGCTACAGATAAATGATGAATTTCCGTGCTGTTTAAGTTTGGCTCACAGCAAAATCAGGTCACGTTTTGGCATCAAAAGCTGTGTACTAGAATTGGTCGGAAGGAAATGCTGCTGTTGTTCACGACTGGTTTGCTTCGTTATTTTAATCTTTTCAATGTTGACTTTATTCTGTCATGTAAAATATGTCTCCTTGTTTCCTTCCGTACCATTTACATGTGGTTAAGCGATTATCGAGCTGTAATATACGGACGGACAGGCACACATAACGAACGTAAAAGACACATTTTTCGATATTTTCATTGCGAACACGCTAAAAAGACTATTAGATTTTCTGAAATGAAATTACTAAAACACTTTGTTAGTGTTTGTCAGACAAACAGCAAAACGAACATACAGGATAAAGATTATATAATTTTAACATAGTAGATACAAAACATAATTTAATTCATCACGTACAAAGAATGTAAGATGAAAGATAAAACAAATACTCAAAAATAAACGATTTTGGAGAGGTGATGTAGGAGGAGCTGTGAATATAAAATTGTTGAAGTGTGATTCGCCTTTCAGGACCGACAGACTTATAGGCATTCCTGTTTAGAATATCTCGCTAAGCCACAGAATTGAATTAAATTTGGTAATTTTCAGACCCCAGACGCGTTACCTTCTGGAAAATAGCTTCCAGTAACATTTTGGCTTATTCCAAGACCAATCTGAATATTTTGTGAAAAATAAATTCTCACCTTGCTGGGAATCGAACTCAACCATCCAGTCTGTATTAAGTGACATTTCGTAACTTATCCTCATGTGTGAAAGCTTATACAGGCCTACAACAGTTGTATTACAAATGTTTTCCATTTTATCTTACTTCAAGTCTTGTGCAGTGTGTTTGACATTACCCAAAGCAACGTGAAGCTGTATAATCGCTTCTATTGGTGACAGCGTACGATATGAGTGGGAGGGGGAGACTGTTCGGTGAGTGATCCAGTGCTGAAGGGTTTCTGTATGATTAGTGTAAGTGGGTGAGGCTGAGCCTGTAATACGGATGTAGATTATATTGAACCAGGACTTCATCATCACACGGTTCTAATATAAGCATTTCCCATTTGATCTAACTCGTCACATCGTTAGTGTAATTTTGTATTTGTCACTGGTAAGTTTGGATCATTATTAATTAATTGATCAAAACTATAAAAATGGAATATTTATTATTGAAACTTAATGTATTAAGTTAAATTTCAGGTTCTAATGTGTGGCTAGTATTAAGATGGCTGTCTTCTGAACTGTTGCACGGTGTAGTGTGGTTGAGGTTTATCGACGTTTCAAAGGTATTTGTTGTATCGCTCTGATAATGGGGGCAGCACACACTTCTAAAATGTCACTAAGCTTCTATCGGACCATACGGTGCAACAATCCATAGCACCGAAATCTTAATTGCTTATAATTGTGAGTTAGTTTATGAGAGATCACAAATTTTCCGCGTTTCTAGATGTCATATTACTGCATTGTCAAACGGAACGAAAATACTATAATTGCATCTGTTGCTTTGTGTTGGTGTGTAACTTTGTCACTTAACCTAAGGTGAGAATTCAGATTAATAGTGCTTGAAAACATAGTTCTGAGGAAATAGAAAGCCGGTATAGAAAATTATATAATCAAAAACTAGATCGGTGAGGCGCGGAGACACGAGGATTGCAAACAAAATTTTAATTGTATATCTGACGGAAAGAGATATTTTTGAGACCTAGACGTGGATTTGAAGATAACATTAAAACTGTGTTTATGTTAGTGCGTTTTTTCTTGAAGGGGGAATCTTAATATGAGAAACTACCAAGAAAACTGTCATCGGGAATTCGTCGTCACTTACACTGAACTGATTGTCCGCCCGCATCATAAATTGACGTATTTATATAATGATATCATGCATCCTAAGTGAAACTAAAACCAATTGTTTTTGTTTCCTATTGTTTCGGTATAAAAAGCGCTGAGAAATAAACATGTCGGTTTTCGTGCACTTCCGGATCTAATAAGATTTCTTTGCGCCAAATATTTAAATTTAATAGTAAATTCATAGTTGCTAACCTCTCCCTCTCTCCATCCGCCCTCCTTCATGTCTTTATCCGAGTTACCGACTATCTTATGATTTTAAACGAGTCCCGATAAAATTATTGCAATAACCAAACAGTTAGACTCCTCATGTCTGCGAGTAACAG
Source organism: Zootermopsis nevadensis (assembly GCF_977971745.1). NCBI lineage: Eukaryota > Metazoa > Arthropoda > Insecta > Blattodea > Termopsidae > Zootermopsis > Zootermopsis nevadensis. Next base: position 7,260,950 of record NW_028259143.1, read on the forward strand.
GGCCTATAGCACGTGACCTACTTTGTTGAACGTCTCACTTTGGCACATCCACACGATTTGTCATCCTGCCATTTTTATTCTAATTCCCAGTTATGCTTTGTTTTCGTAAATTACCTTGTTCGATTCTAGGAGTGGGCTATTTTGTTCGAGATGTTTCTCTATTTCCCTCGGTTCCTCCTCAGTAACAGAATTTTAAAGTAGGCCTCGACCACTTCCTTTAATGACTTCCCCACCTTCCTCTCTGTCGGTACTGTGTCGTTGATAGAGTCGCTGTTTAACGGCGCAATGTACACTCAGTCAGAAAAATCGATTTCGGAGTTATTAATTTAAAAATATTAATGCGTGTCCATATAATGATATTCTACCAGGCCTATTTACGTTTCTTCAGTTGGTAGACCAAGAGACGTTGGCAATTCTGTCACTTGCAGTTACAGTTCAGTAATATTCAGCATATGATTTATTACGTCAGCAATTTATTTACTGATTAGTGTTTGTGCTACGTGGATTTGCTACCTATTTACATAATTCCAAGAGCTACGATCATCCACAAGTTATTTCTGGACACCCTATTAACATGCCACTGCAAATTTTACAGGATCAAAATAACAGTCATTCTTCCGAGCCGCTGAATATCGTAGTGCAGTTTTTAAATGAAAATGAAACAATTTCGGTTGTACTTCCAACTATTATGTATGGGTGTAAAATTTGGTCTCTTTTTAGAGAATCAGAACTATGTAAACATGAGCTATTGAAAATGTTGTTAAATAAACAGAGAATAGGATTCCTTATAAGTGATATCAGACCGTGATAATGTTTCTACCATGAGAATACAGTTAAGTGCGGACATGTTCCCATGCTTCTAGTGGGATTCAAAACCACTAGCTCAGCTCACCTGACTACTTGAATCAACTTTCTTTACTTTTAAATAAAATGTAGATGAAGATGTTGCAAATAAAAGTTACAGAGACAAATGCACTACGTACAAAATCCTATGATTTACGTTTTTAAACTGAGTCCGTTTTGAGAAGCAGTGAATTTTGAACTGAGCGTACATAAGACATGAGATCAAAAGTCTTTTAGAACTAATCTTATACAATTAACTTCTTCTGATTGTTCTTGCATTATCAATTATTATCATGTTTCTATGAATTTAACATTAAACCGTGTTCAATTTTCAACATTCGACTGTACAAAGTACTATTTATTTACTACGTATCCAATCGATATTTTTCCGACCTTGCATATCGATGGGCATGAGCAGAGGCCAAAGAAGACTGGTTTAGTAAACGTACTGACAAGTTTTCTTCTTCAGATCGACGCCATGGCGTCCACCTCGTCGACGCTGAGACGAGACATGACGCTCCTTCTCATTCTGCAAGTAGCATTTATCATCGTCTTCTTCTTCTGTACCCAGTACGACCCTGAGTTGAGTTCCACATTGCCTTCTGCCAACACACCAGCTCTGGATCACTATTATCCCCGTAAGTAACTATTATCAGACCTCTAACAACTTTGAATCCAGTAGACGAGCTTAAGACAAAATAAACATGGCATTAAATGAATCTGAACTCTGTGTTACCGCATCTCCATTATACGCTTTGCAGACCTACGTCATCCTGAAGCTCATACTCGAATAAGCAAATACACCGCTGAGGCGGTGTATTATGAAGGATTTTACTGTTCTCATCTCAGTTTTGCGACCCTCTAAGCCGGAGAAATGGAGTAAAGTGTAAGGAAAGGCATAAGATACGGTTTATCGATAAGACTTACTGGTACTCCACATTAAAGTGGTCATAACGATATATTCTAATAAGAAATATTTGCTTTTGGGTTTTAGATTCTCATGAAGTCGGTCATATTAAGAGTAAGTCAGTTTTAGTACTGTTAATAACATGCATATTGCGTGTAGCGAGTGGGTGCTTTGAAATGTGTAGCATTGCGTACCTGAAATTCCTTGTAGGGTTGCAAATCTGATCACCGAACAGTAAAATCGATATCTATTGGTAATAAAGAGAATGTTACTTAATGACAGATGTGATATGTGTAGACTACGTTTTATTTGGAATGCAATTAAATCGAAGAGGTCACAGTAGGTTGTGCATATAGCTACGATGCGTGAAACACTGGAAAAACATTTTTGGAATCGAAAATTATGACATTCCTAAGTAATCGGTAATCTCGAAGAAGTTTCTAATTTCTTCTCCAATTTGTACCACAGGATAAAAAGCACGGGATTTCTTTTAGGACAAAGGAGGCTCTGTCCAGAAAGAGGATAGATAATATTAGATAGAAATAAAGTAATTTCTGTTTATCATAATGAACCATCAGCCTGTACGTTGACATAGTCCTCCTTTGAGAAGTATAAAGTCATTTAGAAGGATTTAGCGGTGTATAGTCTGGTACAAGTTTGCCGACTCTTCAGAGGTCCTTACTGCCTCCATCATCAGGGCAGCAACAACATTTGAAAGTCATCGTTTTTAACTTGTGTATAAGTTAAATGATTTTCGCGAAATTTCGTTGAATATTATGCCACTGGAGGCAGCTCTCACCTACTTTTTTTTACATTTTCTCACAATTGGGAATAAGAACTTGTGACGTGGCAGCGACACTTTATACAGGACACTGATATTACATAATATGCAGCTTTATTACTGAAACTTTTTGTAGAATCTAAAACAACAACATGGCGGTTGTGTAACTTTTTCCCTTGTCTTTTAGTTTGACAGCGCTAATAGCAGTGTTTGTCTGGACATTTAGAACAAATTAACAATAAAAATTATCACAGTTAAATACTATTCATGTTATTAGACCTCCAACTTATGTGACCATTCTGTAAATTAAAATGCATATAAAGTTTCAGTGAATTGTCTCTTTACTTTGACGACTGTCGGATGTCTACCCTAAGTTAGCTACTTTAATGGCTGTGGAACGTTACCGAATACAAATCGGAGTAATTTGTTTATTCAGTAGTAAATTCAGTGACAGTGCCTACAGTAAAGTTTTACACCACATTTGCCTTAATGTAATTAGTCTCATTATATTTACATTCGCAATCAGGAATAGGTGTGTCCACAAAACAAAGCGATCCATAGAAATAAATAAATTAAAAAATGTTCGAAGATTTCTATCTTCTGGGTTGTTACGCTGTGTAGTCTGTTAGATGTTTACCAACGTATCAGAGGTCATCGCCCTGATGACGGAGGCAATATGACCTCTGAAACGTTGGTAAACATCTAAAAGACTACATAGCGCAACAACCCAGAAGACAGAAATCTTCATACTCACCGCTGTGAAAAATCGCCCTGATGATGGAGGCAGTATGACCTCTGAAACGTTGGTAAACATCGACCATACTACACAGCGCAACAACCCAGAAGACAGAAATCTTCATACTCACCGCTGTGAAAACCTAAAATCTTACATATAAAATGTTCGTCTTTGAGAGATAACGGTATGAAATATTTTTATTTTTTAATTCGAAAATAGAGGCAGAGGGATGTCCAGAGAAGTACATTAGATATAGATCAATGTGTATAAACTACCCTTTTTCAACCTACGGTTTACCATAAATAACACAGCAACCAAACGGGCATTGCTTGTTGTAGATTAAATGTAATTCTGTGGGTTCATTACGGTTATTTAACAGTGGGTAAACGGAAATATCTACTGAAGTTTTCCCCTTTTAAATCTGGCGTTGCCTTTTACGTCCAGAAAAATATACGTTTTACGGTGACATTTATTAAAGCTGCGAGATAACGCTAATAAAGCCAGCCTTACATTCATAGGAGCACTACAAAAGGCGGTATAATGATTCTGTTGGTCCCTGTCCTAGAAGTTTAGTGCAGCAGTAGCTCACGGAAAGAGAATTAAAAACTAAAAGTGAAAAGTCTAACTTTTGTAGCTCAGTAATACTCCACTGGAACACAGTAAAATCGATCAAATAAAACGCATCGTTGTGTAGGCTATATCCAGTTAGCCAGGCGTTAATAACTGAGGCTTTCATTTTTAAGTGTTAGCCAGGTTAACACGGCTGTGACAACTAATGTGTACGGTTCGCCCCTGGATTAGTATTTGTTATTAAACGCGATTTCGTTCTTCGTGTGAGAATGAAATAAACGAACATTAATTTTAAAAATAAATGACACTAAATAGTGGACCTATGATTCCGGTAACTAAGACTAGATTGTAAATGTAAAATAGAACGAAACAATTGCATTAATATTATTTATTTTACCTAAAGGAACATATACTCTTCGGGCTTAAGCATGAACTTTTAAAAATAGGTGCATAATTATTTAATATTTTCATTATTTCCGTAGAAAACAATTGTCCTCGTGCTCAGACTAGACTCGTCAACATTGTCAAACATTTTGGGGCGAATCAGTGTCTCTAGAAGTACAATCGTATGAAACATTTGCCGGAATTCTCTTTTCTACATTGCTAGAAGTTGCACGTTACAGTGAGGCTAAAGCTTTATGCCCAGTGCGTTCGATTCCCATTATAAAGTTCTGTGGTCAGTGCTTGCCGAAGACCGTGTGGTTTACATCAGAACGTCCTGGAAAACGGAAACTCAGTCTCGCAGTATTTAGCACTTAGCATCTGTGTGACGTTAGCTACTAGAAGCAAATAAATAAATAAATAAATAAATAATAAATTGAATAAGGTAAAAAATAACCTGTCGGTTAAATTTCAGAATACAGTGAACTTCATTCTACAAGTCGAGATTGGAAAATAAAACGTATTGTGTCACAATAAACTCGTCACTGGACCGTATCCTGACCCAGATTATTCCGTTACATAACCTCACATTCTGTTGCTTTTAATGATCATAATATTATTCGCCCATCTATGTCAAAGTCTCTTCTCTTTAGGTTTTCCTTTATTTCATTTGGTATGTGCAGAGGGGCGACGCTTTGAAACGCGGAAACTGCGGGTTAAATGTCTGTTTTGATGTGACGTTACTGACAGCAAATCTCCGCAACTTCTACCACGAGGTCCATGAGGCATAAGTTAAGTCAAGAAAGGATGAGGTTCTTGAAACTTTTCTTGTCTATTATCTGTGTTACGAGCATGACCGTGCAACGTCGCTCTGGGCGCAGTGCAAGATCCCCGACAAAGCATCTCCCATCTCGGAGAATTTCGTACTAACGCACGACAGCTCTTTTACTGCATGTTAAAGCAGAGCTTTCCGATAGTTTTACCATGGCTTCAGAAGAGCTTTACACGTGTCACAGGAAACCAATACCTCTCTGTTTAAACAAAATCACGTTGAGGTGTTGATGAGCTGGAAAGTGACCGACTATCAGCGTTTTGATTCTCTGCTGAGACAGTGATTTTTTCTCAGATCTTTAAGCCCCAACCGGCGACCTATCTGGAGAGTTGGTACATGAATACAGCCAACTCACTGCGTTCCGCTTTAGTAATAGGCCTAAACATTTTCACAAATAATCTCGCTTTGTAATGCACTGTTGTGCCTAGAATTAATTTATTCTCTCTTCCGAAACATTGGATTTTAATGTGACCGCCATATTCAAAGTAAACCTAGCTATCAATTATGGAAAATAAATGAAAAAAATACACGATTGTTCGCAAAAGCGATGTATCTAAATAGTCAAAATGGCAATTTTCTCCGTTTCTGTATTTAGTACAAGGCAACATAATCTACATATTGTAAATTCATTAATGTTTAGCTTTCCTCATTTATTCTTGGGAAATTTAAGAAAAAAATGTATTTTTCTTTAAAATAATTGTGTTTGTATAACATCTGTTATTTCATACTTCATATCAGTTCGGTAAGATTCATTTTCCTTCAGTTCTTGCAAACATATGAACCCCCCCCCCCCCAACCGATATTTGCTTTTGTTGTTGTTGTTGTTCGTCGTACATTCATGCAGAATGTGCAGCGTTCCCAAGTATCGAGTTATCACATCATGGATACCTAATATTTCCTAATGTTAGTCAATTTAGACCGTTTTCTACCCTTGCTATTGAAATTTCTAAATATGTTCCGAATCGTATCTTCTTTAGCATTTAAATGTGAATAATCTGCTGAATACGTCTACTGAACGTTGTATTGTAAGTAACTTGCATATCCATTATCTAGTCACTGCCAATTCTAAATTCTCTAATAAGCAAAATTATCATAACAGAAAGTTTCAGTGAACGAACATTTCCTTTTCTCGCCACACCTCCTTGTTTGGGATGCAAAAGAAGCCTATCACAGTCATTTCCTATGCAACACTTAATCAGCCTTTTAATATCCCCTGCATCCAGTGTCATTTACGATTAAAGTTATGGTCCAAAAATTGTTCGATTGAACAGGCGCGTTGGTTTGGTAATAGGGGCTTGTTTCCAGTGTTTTGCATTTTGTGCTCATAAATATGCCTGTGCTGTGGTTCTCTGGAAAATTTTAATAAGATGGCTGTCTTCTGGGTTGTCGGTAGTCTGGTAGAAGTTTACCAACGTTTCAGAGATCGTTGCTACCTCCATAATCAGACTCACCGCCGTGAAAACCTCAAATCCTATTCAAATATTCTTTATAAATGAAGTTTCTAACAATAAATCACACAACAACCATTCACATGAATACTGGTAGTCATTTATTGTAAACTGAATTGTGTCAAATAGAATCACAATCTTACGCTTCCAACATCTTATTAACCCAGTCATATATCTTTTATTTTTTTACACACAAACCTGCGTACGTGAAATGACATTTATTTTTGGTTGTTTTGTTTTCATAGCTTAGGCGCACGTGACTTTCCATTCACGTATCAAAACAATGCATATCATCCAAATCATCCAATTTGTTATTTCTTTGAGATGAAATGGAGACGGAAAAATAATTCTGGGGTATCGCTGTCATCAGTGTCCGAATCATTAAACATTTAACAGGAAATAACAGCCCTTGAATTTCTCAGTAACTCACTTAAACGACATTCAAATGTTCTGAGCAATCTCATTAAATTTGTATTTGGAATTATTCTTTCTACAGTCGTAAGAACACATAAGCTATGCGTTAGAAAAGGATGGCTAAGTACAGTTAGAAATAATTTATACGTTCGTTACGTATTCTATTTTTTCCTTCGAAAAGAATCGGATAAATGAAAAGTAGTTTAGTCAGATTAAACCTCTTGTAAAAAAACAAAGTATTCGTAAATCTTAAGGAATGGGAAGGAAAACATGTTGACTTATTCATTGAAATCGTTGAACTAGACACGAAATCGAAATAAACATGAAACGATTACAAATCGCTCGAATTGTCATTCGCTTTAAAGTGACTTCTGTGTTTTACAAATTATTTTCTGCTCGCGAAAGTATATTCCGTGGTAACTGTTCATGGAAATATATAACTTATGTTTATAGAAATGGTGTTTAGTCAGGCTTTAAACATTTAATACTTTAAATGATACACGCTCACAGATAGCCATCGACAGCACAGTGAAAATTAAATGGACGACACAAAATTTCCCACTAAATAATAATCATGTTCTTTTAGAAGACGTTTCTGGCGAGAATATTTACACATAAAAGAGAGAAAGCAACTGGAAAATAGACAAAAATTACTCCACGATAAGATTCATAACGTGTTCCCTTTCAGCAAGTATTTGAGTGATCAAATCGATGAAGATGAAATAGACGGGACATGGGGTAAACAAAAGATAGATAAGATATAGATGGAATGATAATATTAAAATGAACCTTAAATAAATAGGATATGATGTGTACTAGATTCAAATGACTGGCTGTTGTAAACACAGCAGTGAAACTTCTTGTTTCATAAAAATGTGTATTCGAAGAAGAAACGAAAGAAAGTAGAAAGGAATGAAAGAAGCGGATAGAAAGAGAGGGGTGGAGTACATAATTGCATGCGTTTCATACAAGAAACTGTTTTTGGTGAGGCACAGAATGATCCAAAAGACGAAAGACGGTTTCTATTCGGACAGTCCCATGCAAACACACTAAATATTTAAACTACCAAACCAGAGATCAATAAATGTGACATGAAACCTTGACAGAGACGAGAGTAAAATTCAAACCGACAGCATTAATTTAAACACTTGGTTGACCTTCCTTCAGTCGGAAAAAAACAAAAACTAATTGAACCTTGGAGGATTGCAAATAAAATAACTCTCATATAATTTAAGAGACACTTATATTAATACATCTCACTAAAGAACGTAAAGTTTGTTTCAATAGATATAAACATATGAACACGCTATAGAATAGCATTATAATTTGACACCAATTAACTGACTGCATGAAGCATAGTCTTTCTTCAGAAGGTAATTTTTCAGCTATCCAAGAAATTCTTTACCATTATTGAACACGAAAATATATTGTTCCGTTAACAATAGTGTATCACTGATCATTATCCTATCCCAATCAGTCCTCAAACTCCCCACCCTGTTTCTTTCAGTTTCGTTTTAATATTATCCTCCAACCTAAGTTGTTTTGTCTCTTAGGATTTATGACATTAAGATATCTTGCATGAATACGTTGTGATAAATATTGTAATGTTTCCTACTGTTACCATAGCACATAAAATAAAATAACAGAACGTAAATATTAAAGAATTTAGCTACTTTCACGCGTCATGTACTGTGACCAGTTTTCCATAACGCTAGTCAAACCAGTATTTTCTGTTGCCTACATTGGTCTTTCCCAACTGGATATCATACTGATCAATACACAGAGTTATGTCCCAAAACTGTGATGAGTTGAAAGCTTCCATGTTTCAAGCCATGCCAGTGTGGATCATTAAAAATGTAGACTGACACTAAATGCGACCAGTAACCAGGATTACTGTTGGCCTCTGTTAACGCTTGTTTACGATTTTATTAAACACTGCATGGATAATTCAACAGATTCTGATCTGCTAATACGCACCAAGCTGTGTCCCACGCATATGAATTGAACGAAACATTTACCTCTTCCGCGTGACTCGGTTGGCCCGCGTTGACTCTCATATGAGGTGATGATACGAGGTGCGATCGGAAAGTTTCTAGACTGCGCCTATAAAAACCCGTACACTTATCTCAGGTATTAAATTCATCCATCACCCTCGAAGTAGTTCCGCTGGGAGTGAACACAACGATCCCAGCGCCGCTGCCAAGCCTGGAAGCATCCCTGGAAATCTTTCTTTGTCAGCCTGTCAAGCACCATCTGCGATTCTGCCTGAATCTCTTCTATCGTCTCAAATCTCCTTCCCTTTAGCTGAATTTTCATCTTTGGGAAGAGGAAGAAGTCACACGGATGGTACGACGTCGATCTTCGTGAATGGCCTGCCGAATCTTCGTAACATTTTCGGGCGTTGTGCTCGAAGATGGTCGTCCAGAACGCTCGTCATCATCGACAGAGGTTCGGCCATTTTTAAAACGTGAATGCCACACAAAAGTTTGTGCACGACCCATTGCGGACTCCCCAAATGCTTGCTTTAGCATTTCATAGGTTTTCGTAGCCGTTTTGGCGAGTCTTTGGCAAAATTTGATACACACGCCATTCCGAAATCGCAGGAGGGTCGGTGTAATGCACTACCAAAACGCCCGTAACTAAGAAACAAATGCTAATTCGATGATGCCGGCTGGCACACTAATTCACTATGAATGTAGGCCGCACCCCCTATCGGCAGAAGCTCGTACTACATCCGGTTCGCCCTCTACTGACACAGTCTTGAAACTTTCCGATCGCACCTCGTATACTCCGTTCAAATCGCCATTAGGCCCCCTGAATTGTAGTCACGGGCTGTTCCCGACAAGGACTTCAAGATTCCTAACTTCAAGTTATTTTTATTTTAAAACATCTTGTGTACATATATTCAGCTGTTTTTGTATGTGCTACTATAGCATACTCCATAGACGGTAGTTCTTCTTAAGGTGGTGTTATTCGATCAACTACTCAAGAAATTCCTCGCCTTTTATGCGGCCTGAAGTTTCATTATCGATGTCATAAAAACCCTCCACCCGAAGATAACTATTACCCTTAGGTCAGACCTAGAATCTTAATATTTCAAAACCATTTTCAGTTGCTTATGCATTTACACAGAATCCGTACAAGACCGAGGACTTACATAACATTTCATAATTTCCAACTGTGTACAGTGGAATATTGTTAGCATCCCACCCAACCTCCAAGCTAGAGTTCCACCCTTTGTCGGCTGTCCGCCCCTGTGCATTTAATATAATAGCACATACTCTTCATATTTCGATCCGCAATCTAAAGACGCAAAATTCCACGATGATATAAGGCCAACGTACACAGAAACCTCAATTAATAATCAATCATAATAGTCCGCAACTAATTTATGTTCGTAGAAATTTGTTGGATTTTATTTAAGCTTATGTTTGTCGTTCTTCCTAGTCATAATTACATTCAAATTTAGCTACCAAGGAACGAGAGTGTGGGCGCTTCACATAGTAATTGAATTGTTAATCAATTATTTAGACAGCTAGCTAGCCAGTCAGTCATGGTTACATCAAGGACGTCTGATAAAAAATACAGTGATACCAAGAGGGTGGAAAATTGCCCAGGCTGAATTCAAATCCAAGTCTTCTCTCTGTAACTGATTAAGGTCGATCAATTCCAGTTCCTTATAATTTTTTACTGTTCCTTGTTCACAAATCCCCCCCCCCCAACAAATACTGAGAAAGAAACCGCTGCTTGCTTCATTACGAATTTTTAAATTGATAAGATAAATATTTACCTGTGCGAGCAAGATTAAAATGTAATTAACCCAGCAGTGTTTTTGTTTATACAAAATTGAATTAAAAATCTCTTTATAGTAAAGCCAACAAAAAATGCTCATCTGGACTAATTCCATTCCTTATTAATTAAATTCTTTATTTACTTTATTTCTCAGAAAAAATTAAAATATATAAAAACAAGAACAATACATAACAGTACATGAAAATATACGATTCAAAGAAGATAATATTGTGTTTGTCTTTCGATTTTCTGCCAGAAAACAGGCACAGGACCGAAACGGTGTAATCCTTACCTCAGTACATTTTCATATTTTGATACAAAAGACGTAAAAATGTTTATGATTTGGTTTTATATTTTTGTACGTGCATAATCGCCACACTGAAAAATGTTTTTAAGATTTTAAATATCTGTATTTTATGTAATATGCAAAGTCTGTACGGTGATCTGTTGAGAAAATCGATTTAAGCTTCGTGCAAAGTCGTGGTGTTCAACTCCAGACCATCTACAGGTGATTGATTAAAATCTTTCAGTTATAATTAATCGCCATTATCCAACTTCTCCGATAACAAATTTCACACTGAAGAACACTGAGGAAAGTGTAACGTTTCTATCAGGAAATAATAAAACTGGTAAGACAAATATTCCGTTGTATAAGCTGATTATTTAAAGAACAGGGTGTTTCAGAAAAATTAACACACTAACAATTGTCATGGTTAGAAATTTAACGCATTTATAAAGACATTCTGACAAATATTCTACGTTCTTCACACAAAGTACAAAACTGAATCCTTATAAGAGTGGCTGTGTCCGTTTGTCCACATTTTATATATCTAAAATTATTAAAGTTTTTTTTATTGAGTTATCAATACTGAAAGATACCAAGCGAGTTAGTTTTTGTTCATATTTGTGTAATTTCGTTTTTCGTTGCTTCGAGAACCTCATATTGAACACGTATTTGTTCAAGCAAAATTTTTGCACGTGCGTAGAAATATATTATTTGAAAGTTTCATGCTGTTACGATCAACAGCAATGTAAAAAAATAACTTTAAAATGTCAGATGATGATTAAACCCACTCTGTCTATATTGGTTTGAGAATTCAAAGAACATCACTCTATTGAGAAAGTAAAATATCAGACTGTAAAATTCCTGGAAATATGATTCTGTCAATTCTGACAAATTATTTTAAACCACCATTCTTCTAGCTACAGGCCTGCATTTTCTTTTGTGCACTATACTCTCCTTTTTCCATTTCATTTGGTTATCTACATCTATCTGTTTCAGATATTTTTATCGTCGCCTTATTTTACAAGTTTGTGCCACGCTGTTATTCGCTCTCACGTCATGTGCATTTCGTGTGTGGGATTCAGATAGGACTGTGATCAAATGTATGGTCTCTTTTTTTGAAATAAACATTTATATTCAATAAAATATGTTATATATGTACAGAGAGATTCGCTAAGAGATTGAAACAAGAATGGACCACGTCTGTACCTTTACTCATCCTACAGCCTCTGATGTTTTTCATTGGTCCGGGGAAGATACTGACTGACGCTTGACCTTGATCCGGTAGTTCAGCAGGTAGCCTATTTTCATGGCGTTTCATGCTTCAGTTGTTTCTTACCATTCTATGAAACTTTAAATTGGTGAAAATTGTATGACACAAACATCCCTTCTTTGGTGTGTAGTTTACCGCAAATAAACTAAAATCACGATCTTATTTCACATTATATTTTTTTGTTTATATGAAAGATCGAGTTTAGAATTGATCGATTCTCGAGTTACGTAGCGGCCTTTTCAGCTGCATAACGTGGAATATCGAAGCGATTGCGAATGATGAAATCGATAAATCGGAGGAAGGAGATACGTTCTGAAAATCAGAGATGGAAAGGTCTCTGGACTTAAAGACAATCCGATTTTTTTAGCATTGTTTGAAGCCTAGTCTAACTTTTGGGCACCTGAAACATATTTAATCAGACAATTGTAGGCTTAGTCCTGTTCGCTTCTAAATAAAAATATCGATTGTAGTGTTCTGGGCTCTGGAGCTGTCGTCGTCTTCTAGGTGGTTTCCAAAGTTTCAGAGGAACGTATCGCCTCTATCTTCAGAGTATATTCTATATAGAGGCTACACGTTTCTCTGAAACGTTGGCAACCACCTAGGAGACGACACGGCGTCACATCCCAGAACATTACAATCGATAATTTTATTCATAAGAATAAACCTCTTAAGTCCACAGTATGAGCGACATTGAAAATCTTAAACAGGCATACTAGAGCCAATTTCCTTTAAAACTCGTTTTTGTAGAAAAACTCTAATTCCGAGTTTCAAATTTACAATTAATAGTGTTCACTTTGTCATGATCCAGGAGTGGAGTTGGATTTCGCAATCCCGATAATTTGCTGTGCATCCAAAGGGTTGCGGTTTCGAATATCAGTAGAGGCATCTCACCTGCTGGTAGAGCCATCAATGGACCCAGATGTCACTTTAAACTGACACATAACCCTGGGGTCTGGTTTCTGTACAGATAAGCTATGGTTCAAGGTCACTCATGAAAGCCATTGTAATACGTCATCAGTCAGAAAGAGCCATGGTTCTCATGTAGACTAACTCCACGACACAGCCTTTCTTGACAAGCTAATAGTCGTTCATATGACCTAAAAATTCTCAGCCGTTTTTGGAACCTGAAGGTTCATTATCATTTTCACAATACCAGGCCAATGTCTCATATATTGAGCCAGATAAGTCTTGATAAGATTTCAGGTTCTCACGGCAGCGAAAATGAAAATGACTGTCTTCTGGGACGTTAACGTCGGCAAACTTCTATCAGAGAACACGGTACATCATCTCAGAAAATGGTCTTATTCACGAAGTTCATTTGTTTGTGATTTTTCTTCTATATATAAAGACGAAAATGGAGTCCTTAATAGTAAACTTTACGTCTGATTAGTATGTAAATTTTTAGCGTTAGCACAGTATTAAAATCATTCGTGTTTAACCTTCAAGATAAACGAACTTGCATAATTTAGTATAAGATGCTGACGTACACATCTGCAGTGTATAATAATCTCAACCATTAAAATCACTAAACAAAATCCGACTATGATGAACATCTACATAAAAATCTCGAAATTCAGACATCGTAAGTCGGAGCCCTCTGTAACGCTTCTTACGTATAAGACAGACTTTAAAGTACTTTCTAAGTGCAAACCAAATATTGTGTTTAACTATAATCACTTCTTTCAATGCGACTTTAATTGGTTTTTGTATTTCTGCCTCCGTGCACTTTCGACATGATCTTCTCACTACTTACACAGCCAAAACAGCAACATTTCATTCAAAGCTTAAGAAAAACTCGGGGCTGAATATAATACATGCTACTTTACCACAGCCAGCATCATCTTTGAGATGCTACAACTGTTTACTGAAGCCTCTCGAAGAAAACTTTACAAGAGCCAAAAATTATTTCGCACTAGTCAATGTAATTCACCATATAACTCCATTTCATTCGACCACGTCAGTTACAAAGTGCTAAGAGGGGCTAGCTATGAGCAGCCCTCAATTTGTCTCACAGAAAGCAGTCATTTCCATTAAACTTTTCACTCTAGAGACACTGCAACCACATCCATGTCGATATTTGCTGATACCATGTCCTCCATATTCAAGACGCTTAGCTATGTTTATGGGAGGTTCTTAGGCCTGTATAAATGCGTATAAAGGCCAAAGGCCTGTGAAATAGCTGAAGTCTGTGGCCAGTAAGCTGTAAGATGATGTCGTATAGCAGGAAGTTCTGTTAAATAAATACTTTCCGTTTCTCTCCACATAACTATTCGCCTTGGTTGGGTTGTATATGAAATATGCAACTTTTTCGAGAAGAGCTAGCTAATCGACACTCGAGGGCAACTGTTAAACAGAAGCACAAAAACATGTTTACTCCTGTAGTTGTATTACAGACATCTTAATAGAGACAACTGCACCACGTATCGTATTGCGAATCGCGAGAGAAATTACTTAAGAACAACCACAACTCTTCATTGTAAATCCACACTGTACGAGAGCTGTTTGAAGAAGAGCGAGGTAATGAACGAAGTTGTTACTCTAAAGTCTATTGTTTGTCGTTTAAGCCTTTGAAACACAGAGTTCGTTTAATTACTATTTAAAATCCAGTTCTTATAATAACGAAACAGCGTTATAAATATCGTTTGGTTAATTCTGTTTAAAGGATAAATCACTTTTATGTTCTGAGTATCATACGAAAGTAGAAAAATAGAGAGTTACTGGATGTTAAAGCATGTCAACAAGGACGGAACATCCACGTTAACCGTGTTAGGCCGGATAACATTTTGAAAAACAAAGGTCTTCTGCCTTACCTTCGTGGTTCATTGGTACTCCATACACTGGAACACAAAAGAACCAATGAGACAAAATGCGTCGTTGGCCAGCTCCAGTTAGGCAGGCGTTGTCGAGCGTGACAACGCCTGGATGACTGGAGATGGCAAACGATGCATTCGATAAAACTGACGATGTAGAAAGAATAAATGTGTGTTATGAAGATGTATGGGGAGAACATGCAGCTTCCCATGAACAATTTTTTTGGGTAAGCCCAAAGCTGATGTGGGTGTGATGTCAAGGAGAAAAACCCTTCATTTTAGTTCAAAATATTACTACATGATAGATCAAAGAACTTATCCATTATAGTAGAAGAAATATGTGGAAAGACAGTGTCAATCAAATGGATGAAGACAGGTGGTGTAAATTAGCATAGAATTATAAAATGCTGCTGCTTCTCCTTCTCCTCCTACTCATTCTCCTCCTCCTCCTCCTCCTCCTCCTCCTCCTTCTCCTCCTCCTCCTTCTCCTTCTCCTCCTCCTCCTCCTCCTCCTCCTCCTTCTCCTTCTCCTCCTCCTCCTCCTTCTTCTCCTTATTCTTCTTCTTCTCCTCCTCCTCCTCTTCCTCGTATTAATTACGCTTGCTAAGTCTGTATTCTTCAACTCTTCAAAAAACTGAACTTTCCATCTTTTTTTGGGACAGCCTCTATTTCATTTTCCCATTAGATTGTATTTAAGTGCTAATTTTGGTAGTCCCTCATTTTGCATCTTTTGATGTGCCTAAAAACTAGGAAGGGGGAAAGTAAAAGTAAGACTTGTACACTGAAAAGAGAATTTTGAGACCAGTCAAGGTACTGAATTACAAGAAGAATGTGTGTGCTTGAGGAATGTTATCCTTCCAGAAGACAGACTCATTAGACTACATGAAGCTACTTACAGCAATTTACATACACAAGGCCAGAATTGAAGTAATGGCTTAACGCTGTTTATGCAGACAGCTGTCTTCATATGCCTGTGTCAGGTTTCGCAGTTAATGACTATTAATGACACTTTACTTTGGCTTATTTTCAGAATTCATCATCATGGAAGGGCAATAAAGGGTCAACTTTAGAAACTCATGTCGTAAAGAACACAGTTAGCCATTTAGTCTACAACTGACTTTGCCGCGTGTTTGTTGCAGTTGTAGATGTGATATTTAGTGCGTGTTATTACATCAGTTATAAAAAATGGATAAAACACAGTATGGTTTTGGAGCCATTTTGTTATTAGTTGAAGCAACAATCATCATTCAGATGGCCACAATGGCTGATTATCATTCACATGCAAAAGCCACTGACAATGTAGGAAATAATAATGCACAACTACCAAAGTATTACCGCGAGGAAGAAAATATACTTCGTAAGAAACATCCAGGTAAAGCATATTGAAATATGTGCAGCACTACCCACAAATCAAAAAAAAAAAAAAAAAAAAAACTAGGAGAGAGACACAATTACAATTCTGCAAAGTTATGATAATCCCTGCGTGGAAACTAGGCTCTAAATAGAGATGATAAAAGGAAAGACTGAAACATCAGAAATCAAAATCTTTATTTAGCAGAATTAATTTTCGAATTTTTCAGTTGGCAAGATAAATTTTTACAGCATTCATAATAAGAAAACTGTGTCAAATCCCTAAATATTTTTGTCCACAGTATTCCAAGATGTTCATGTTATGGTGTTCATTGGATTTGGATTCCTGATGACGTTCCTGAAGAAGTATGGGTTCAGTGCCATCGGTTTCAACTTACTGATTGCTGCACTTAATGTTCAGTGGTCTATACTCTGCAGTGGCTTCTTCCATGGTGGGTCTGGACATCACCACATTGACATCAGCATTACCACGTAAGACCAAGTCCGGGTTTTAGTGTTACCTTATCAGATTCTTAGTAATTCAAGTTATTTGTGCTTCCTTATGTACAATACATCATAATATGAGACTATTACAGATTCAAGCTTTGGTAACTTGTCATTTTAAAAAGCATTGATTTATGTATCAATGTTGGCCAAATTCATATCAAGGAAAAGAACATGTAAAAAGTAATTTTTTTTAGATAATAAAATATTTAAAAAATATGGAATTGCCATTATTTAGGCTCCAGTTTAGACAGACAGATAGAGAGAGAGAGTTATGATTTATATCAAACTAAGACATTAAAAATTATTAAATTCAGTTTCATTAAAATTTTGCAAATATTTCAGTCTTTTATCAGCAGACTTGGCAACAGCAGCTTTGCTGATTTCATTTGGTGCTGTTCTTGGAAAAACAACACCTCTTCAACTAGTAATAATGGGTCTCATAGAAACAGCTCTGTTCACTTGCAATGAACACCTGGGTCTGAATATATTCAAGGTGAGTAAATGAATTTTGCCTTCATATTATCACAAGTCTAAATAAGAACAGTAAAATTGTTACTTTATTTGGATTGATATTTGCCCAGTCTAATTCTGCCTGGCAAAGAGCTTCATTAACTAAACCAGGAAAATAATTTTAACGAACACAACTAGCCAGAAAGTTCGTGTAGTTGCTTTATGCTACCTCTTGCATGTGGTGGGTACACTGCATAGTTTACAAAGCACTTGACCATGCAGACAGCACACTACAGTTTTATTTTCTTCATCACACTCTATAACCTTAGATGTAAATCTGTGCACCATATTTATTGGATGCCTCAGTTTCCAAATAACTTATATCTCAACAGGCTAAAGACTCAGGAGGTTCAATTTTTGTCCATGTGTTTGGGGCTTATTTTGGTCTTGGAGCAAGTCTTGCCCTGGGACATGGCAAGACCATCAGCCAAGGACCAGGACTAGAAAAAGAAGGCTCTTCATATAATTCTGACATCTTTGCCATGATAGGTAAGTTAAGTGAAATCTTCCTTATGAGAAGAGTTAGGAAAATGTAAGTTGTGTCATTCACTTTAGAGCACATATTAGACTAATCTTTCTTTGATAACTGTGATGTACTTTAATGTAGCTCAAGACACACACATATAAGATGGTTTCTCTTAGATATTTATATCTTAAATGTCCAAGGGAGCAATATAAAACAATCTGTATCTGAACATGAATATCAGCAGCATGATGACAGCTGCTAACTATTTTGGTTACAGTTACTAATAAACAAATAAAAATAAAAGTTGTCGCTGCTCTATACAGTGAATTATATAAGGAAATGGAGGTAAACCTCCACATTTTCACACGTTTCTAAAATTGATCCTGGATGTAAGTGATTTGCTAGCTTCATGCTCTAGTCACTTTACCACCAGAAAAATAGCCCCTAATGACCAACGGATGAAAGACTGTGCACCCCAGAACCAGTCCTGGACCTGGTGACAAAGAAAAATTTATACTGCTCCTGCTCGAAATCAATTGCACGTGGCTCAGCCTACAATCAATCAGCCAATCAATTAATCAATCAATCTTGTTACTGACTGAACTGTATAAAATCATTATTAATTAAGGTATATTGTGATTATAAAACAGGTACTGTGTTTCTCTGGTTATTCTGGCCAAGTTTCAACTCTGCTTTGGTTGATGGTGATGACCAGCATCGAGCAGTGATCAACACTTATCTGTCCCTAACTGCTTGTTGTGTCACTGCATTTGCTCTGTCATCTCTTGTCAGTGAAGAAAAGAAGTTTGATATGGTAAATACTGCATTCTGATATTATATATATATTAATTTTTGTGGTGAAAGTTGAAACTATGCAATAAATGAGCAGATGGTACACTTTATTAATCATTAATTAAGTGTACCTCAATATTAACTAATGAAATCTTTAATATTTAACAGAATATTTTCAGCAGTATTGGTTAAGTAGAATGGTGGCTTGTTTATAAGTATAAAGGATTCAGAATGAAGAAGACATCACCTTTCTTAAGTTCAGCTTCATACCCCAGTTTCTTTAGCCCCACAGAAAAAGCACTATCATATCTGGTCTGGACATGGTGTAGAAAAGCAAAATTTCTATCCTGGTTGTTCAGCCTGTGACCTGGTCACTATAATGACCAAGCAATTTGAACTCTTTACAGAAAGTTTATAAATGACTGAATATTAAAATAAAATATTTCAAGTTCAGCAAGAAGTTGAATGAACTCTTAAAATTTTGATTAGGAGCACTCGTACAATGTCAAACATCCTGCATATGAAAGGAATAGCATCAAACTCAGATTTTATAAGTGGGATTTTTTTGAGTTACTGGATAATTTATGACAGGGAAGAAAACTGATAATGTGTACAATATTGTATTAAAACATTCTTATTTTATTGTTCTAATGGATTTGAGAATTGCATATTGTAGTTTCCTCCATTTCTTAGGTCAAAAGTATTCTCTTTAGCATCCTCTTCTCAAAGAATGCCAATCTGTGCTCCTCCATACGGTGAGAGACCAAGTTTCATACTCGTATTAAAATATTGGGTAAAACAGAAGTTTCTTTATGAAAACAAACTGAGGAAAGAGACCACTTTGTAGGCCCAGATCTAGAAGAGAAATAATATTAGAAATAGATCTTGGTAAAAAAAGCTTATGAAGATGTGAAAGGGATTGAAAGAGCTGGCTCAGAATAGAGTCCATTGATTATGAAGATTTGAAACAGATTGACTTGACCAAAGATAGGTTCTAATGGTAGCTTTATTAAACAATATAATCAACCTTTAAGTTGTAAGAAAGCAGGAAACTTGACCTGACCTGACCTGTTACATATTCAGTTCATGTTATTAATTAAACACATGTGCAACCCAGTAGCTTTTATTACTGGGATTTATAATCACTTTTTTCTATCCACATAAACACATCTATGATAATAGTTCACATTTCCTAGACTGTTAAAAAAACTATAAACAATTGGAATATTATGTACTAATCACATCTGAAACTAGAAACAAACTACAACAGACAAATTACGTTTCAGAACATATGCATAAGCAACTTTTCTTGGTAGAAATACTCACTCTGGTACTGAATGTGGGTGGTAACAATATAAGAATGCTTTAAATGATAAAAAAGAATTCTCTTATAGACTGGGGCAAATATAAGTTAAAATTCATGTTATAAATTGCAGGTCCACATTCAGAATGCTACCCTTGCTGGTGGCGTAGCCATAGGAACAGCTTGTGATATGATGATCTATCCATATGGCGCTCTCATTGTTGGTGTGCTGGGTGGCAGCCTGTCAGTCATTGGTTATCATTACATACAGGTAGGTCTAATGCAAGTTCTTTTTTTAATATTTAGTGGGATAGTATATTTGTATGGAAATTAATATGGAATTCATATTGATATTAAATCTCCAGAAATGTCCATCTCTGGGGATTGAGATTAGGTTTATCCAGTGGTCCCAACTGATTAGGTTATATAATTTCAAAAGATGATGGAAACACTGTGTGGTTTCTAAACTAATTTACAAAGGAGAATGTTCAGTTAATGCAAATACAGATGAACATATGGAGCATTGAGCCATCATTTTTTTGTTCGCAAGGGCACACAAGCCAAATATATAACAAATTTATGCATATCATGATCTGGGTATGTATGAAAGCAGTTCAAATTCTGATGTTTCATAATAGGCAGCCTTCTTGAGGTAATCTCCCATTACACCCTTACCCTTCTCCCATCTCATGAAATGACAGTGCAAAAATGATAAAGACCCACATCATTATTTATGAAAAACAATCAAAATTTTAGGTCAAGTTTGAACTGCCCTCATAAAATAATTTACCAGCAAAATTTCTTCTAGAATCACAGAACCTTCAAAGCAACAACACGAGAAATTAAACGTGGGCTTGGTTTATTATGTAAATTATTTCATAACAGGCAGATTTTATGAACAAAAATATTTAATTTTGACAATGATTGTATGAAGGTTGTAATGACTAATTAAATAATTTTGTCCATTGCCTGACCAGCTGAAAAGTACCCCACTCTCTTAGATAGAATTTACCTATTATTATCAGACCCAAAATTTCATCTCCAGCACCAGCAAGCCCATCACTGGACCCTATTCTCTGCCAGATCAATCCAGTTTACATCCTCACAAGACGTAATACCAAAAGAAGAACCATGAATTCTTCATAATCTCTACAGAGTGAATTCTTAGTCTGCAACAACAACCAAGTATGAAGGAAAGACAGACGCACATACACACACATATACTGTGAGGTTCTTACTAGCATGGACTTGGGTGGAAGGACTGGATGTTCCTCCTTTTGACTTAGGTTGACACATAACGCTTAAATGTGTTGCATGACTGTAGTGAATTTCCATAAATGAAAGTCGTTAAAACATATCTGATGCTTTCACTGATTTCTGTTTCAAACCTGTCAGACAAATTTAATTGTAAATTTACTGTTGCATTTCTACAAAAAAGGAAGCGCGAGATTCTGAATAAACTGGAGAAAATAACAATGTTGTTTTCTATCTTCCTGTCCACTACTTGTGAGAATAAATAGTTTCGCAGTGTAGTATGTATAAAAATAAAGATTCTATAGTGTACCATGTATATGGTATGTGTGAATTTCACCAACCTGTTTGTAATCTTTTAGAAGAAATAAGAAAATTTCAATATCATCATTTTGTTAGTTATAAAAAACTTTTTGAGTGGACTCAAAGAAGAAACTGATAACTTTAAGTTTGAGTAGTTTCCTTTCCATTACAATGAAAGGGGATATATGTAGTCGAGTGACATATTATGTGGCTTACACAGTATTTCTGTTCATGTTGACAGCCATTCCTGCTAAGTAATCTGAAGCTGCATGACACGTGTGGGGTTCACAACCTGCATGGAATGCCTGGTGTGCTGGCAGGTATTATAGGTGCTGTTATGGCTGGTGTTGCCACAGAATCTCAGTATGGTCTTAGTCTGTACCAGCAGTTCCCTGCTCGAGCACCAACTAAGAACAGCAGCCAAATCCATGACAACCCTCAGCTTTCTCTTCTGATTCCTGGAGATGGGAGATCAGCTGGTGATCAAGCAGGATACCAGCTTCTTGCTCTCGGTGTCACACTCGTCATTGCTGTTGCTGGAGGACTCATTACAGGTATGTATCTTCATTCAGGGATTTTCACATATAAAAAACATTGGTAATCAGAACAATGAAGAAAATTAAGAAAAAGGGAATGGCTATTTGCAGATGGTTAAATTCTTCAGACAACCACTATTGGAAGCGCCCATTCTTTGTAAAAAGGAAAAGTCCCACTATTCACCATGAAGATGCTTGTGGAGAGAGTGATGTCAGTTGTGATTTACCTCTAGGGAAAGGAACTCCATTATCCATTGGATACGAGGCTGGGTAGGCTCCAGCATCAGACTAGGTGCAGAGGCTAGAATAAAAATTCTTTGCCCCTTCTGTAGTCAAACAATGTACTGACTGAGCTACCCTGACTCATTCCTTTTTTTTAGTATTTCATAAAAATAAACTGTATTGAGGTAATTCTTATTTATTATGCAATGTTAAGAATATATTCCTATTAACTAGTGTTCTATTATTTACTACTAGGGCACAGCAAAATTATCACAGGCATGTATGATACCTGTCTCATCACCTCATCCTCCTCTTGTTGACCACCTACGAGGTGCGATCGGAAAGTTTCAAGACTGCGCCTATAAAAACCCGTACACTTATCTCAGGTATTAAATTCATCCATCACCCTCGAAGTAGTTCCCCTGAGAGTGAACACAACGATCCCAGCGCCTCTGCCAAGCCTGGAAGCATCCCTGGAAATCTTTCTTTGTCAGCCTGTCAAGCACCATCTGCGATTCTGCCTGAATCTCTTCTATCATCTCAAATATCCTTCCCTTTAGCTGAATCTTCATCTTTGGGAAGAGGAAGAAGTCACACGGCGAATAAGGAGGGTGCGGGATGACGGCCATGGTGTTTAAGGCCAAAAACTGCCGAACTTTGAGGGCGGTGTGCGCTGGCGCGTTGTCATGATGCGTCGCATGTGGAGTTATTCCTTTAGAATCAGCTGACAGGTCCCATAGCCTATCCCAACAATGTCGCACAAGTCGTTGATGGTACGACGTCGATCTTCGTGAATGGCCTGCCGAATCTTCGTAACATTTTCGGGCGTTGTGCTCGAAGATGGTCGTCCAAAACGCTCGTCATCATCGACAGAGGTTCGGCCATTTTTAAAACGTGAATGCCACACAAAAGTTTGTGGACGACCCATTGCGGACTCCCCAAATGCTTGCTTCAGCATTTCATAGGTTTCCGTAGCCGTTTTGGCGAGTCTTTGGCAAAATTTGATGCACACGCCATTCCGAAATCGCAGGAGGGTCGGTGTAATGCACTACCAAAACGCTCGTAACTAAGAAACAAATGCTAATTCGATGATGCCGGCTGGCACACTGATTCACTATGAATGTAGGCCGCACCCCCTAAAGGCAGAAGCTCGTACTACATCCGGTTCGCCCGCTATTGACACAGTCTTGAAACTTTCCGATCGCACCTCGTAAATATGATCTGGTGAAGAGTACAAATCAATAAACTCCTCATTATGCAGTTTTTTCCAGCCTCCTGTTACTTGCTCCTGTCTCGTTAAGTGTTCCCTTCAGCACCCTGTTCTCAGACACCAGCAATCTGTGTTCTTCCTTTGGGCGACAGGCCAAGTCTCACACTCATGTATGACAACATGGAAAATTAAAACTTCCTGAATCACACTTTTTTGGCAAATTCTTTGAAAAATGTGTTCACTATGCGCATTAATCTAACAACACAGCAATACAGATCATCATGACATAAAAGCCTTAATGCCTTTGGACAGTATTTCTAAGTATATCAATTTTTCATATTATGTCATCTGATCCATTCTCATTCATTAAACCCTGTTTCTTTAGATCTATATTGCAGGACTTCTGTAGTCCTTGTGCTGTGTTATAAGTATGTTCTATTATATGTGAATATGCAAACACAGTAATTGCCGTTAACAGGCTTCATGTTGACACATCGGTTTTTCACGGGACGACCAAAACAACTTGTCCCAGCTCTACTATTTACTGATGACCCTTTCTGGAAAATTTCAAAGGAGGAGTCACAACAGGTTTCTAATTATGCCACAGTCTTCAGAATCCATAGCAACGACGCTCTTGGAAGCAGTAGTGAGCATGAGAATGGATATGTGGTAACACCTTAACTGGTACAGGCATTACAAACATTTCTGAGCACTGAAAATATGTAGCACACTTATAGAAGTTTTCATTAAGAAATAATAGCAGTAGGATTCAGATTGTGGTCTTCTGAATTGTTACACTGTGTGGTCTAAAAGGCAGAGGCCAAAGTTTTGGTTAACTATAATACCTATATGCTGCAACAACCCAGAAGTCCACAATTTCAATTCATATGCCACAAATGCAATAGAAGTTGCAAGCACAAACATAGACTATAGAAGCATGCATAACAAATATATAGATCATTGACTCTAAAGAAGAAAGCCTCAGGAAGAAGAATTAAAATACCCAGCAGTACTATTTGAACTTTTATGTATGGCTACTTGAGAATTACTTTTCTGCAATTATAACTCAAACAATTTTTATTCTTTAACCATGATCCATATTAATCTTAAATCATTGCGAGACTGTGTGCCCCTGAAAATTGACATAGTTGTACTTTCCAACTTGACCAGTTGGGCATTTATGTTTCTTGATGATGGGTGTGAAATTAAAACTTTTGAAGTGTATAGTTAATGACTAATCAGAACATCTTTACAAAATGGGTAGTATTCTTTTGTCACATAATTCCATATAATTATTTGTCATAACATTCAGCGGAGAAATAATTACTCATACATTAAATGAAATAAAATGTTTGGTTAAACATATTATGAATATGATCACTCAGCTTATGACCTTTCAATTTACATTAAAATGCACATAAACTCACACTGCATAGACATTTGTAATGCTTGCTGCATGATTCAAAGAGTTGAACTTGAGCATTACACTTGAACACTGCTTTCTTGGAGAACCTACTTCTTTCAAGTCTGCTGCAACTCTACCGAAAACTCTCAAACACTGTGAACCTACTTTGGTAATACTATGTGTAATTTGTAATTAATGTATTGATTCTTTCAATGGTTTAAAAAGTGGCTAAAACTATTATACTTCATAAATAAATGGGAGATTCATATATTATTATTGTTTCAGTTTTACAGTATGTAATTAGTTTGTAATTAAGAAGACAGTATTATGAGCTGCTTAACTTCTGAGATATTCTTTATAAAATGAATCATAGACCACACTGGTTGGTATACCAATATACTTTTCTGGGATGGTCATAAAATGTTTTATCAACATCACCTATGCCTCATAATATAATTCTGGAGCTTTAAAACATGATAAAAAGTTTTGTCAGACTAAAATCTTGCAAAAATTTATCCTTTTTCTTTATATGATAGTATGAATGCTATTATTTTCATATATATAAATGTTACATGCCAATAAAAAAAGATCTCAGCTAATTAGGCAGAAATTAACATGCAGCTTACATGAAATTAGATTTAATTATTCCACTTTTTTACCTCGAATTCATTAGGATGCAGCTACATTTACACAGACATTCAAACACTTAAATTTGAGATTTATAAGTGATTATTTTAAAATTTACTAACACAATATGCATTTCATACTATAGGTTTCATTCTCCGAGTTCCAGTGCTAAACAAGATGACGAAGGAGCAGTATTTTGATGATTCACATTTCTGGGAAATACCAGCAGACATCAAGTCTCATCATCAAGAGCCAAACAAAATGGCAGAAGGTGATGGGAAAACAGTTGAAGCATTCGTTTATGATAATACACTCATAGATACAGCACAGTGAACTTTGAATAATGTACATATCCAGCAGTATCAAAGATAATTTCCAGACAAATGGTTTGGATACAAGGCTATAAAGTCTTATAAACTTTGTTTAAATACAATACAAGCTGCATTAGATTAACTTGTAAATAATATTCATTCAAACTGAGGATAAACCTCTTAAAAAATTAAAGTGTTATGTCTGATTAGACACAGATTAGATACAACCACCCCTCCTCTTCCAGATACTTAATTTAATTTTTTAATGTGCTGTTAAATTATGACTTCCATATTGAATAAAAATAGATTAAGCCAATTCCACAAACCCTTCATACATACTGAAATGCCACTTACCATGTTTACAGAATAATCTAATTCCTTTCATAAGTAATAAAAAATATATCTCTTAAATGAACACAAAAACAACTTAATAGGCATATAATTTTAATCAGTAAGATTGAGGTTTTCACAGCGATGAGTATGAAGATTTCTGTCTTCTGGGTTGTTGTGCTGTGTAGTCTGGTCGATGAATATTCATCGCCCTGATGACGGAGGCAGTATGACCTCTGAAATGTTGGTTAACATCGACCAGACTACACAGCGCAACAACCCAGAAGACAGAAATCTTAATTTTAATCAGTTGCAGTATTTCGGAAACAGTACTTGTCTACATCACATGTACAATTTGTATTCTAAATTGATCTTTAAGAACATATTTGCTCCTGTTCTCAAAATATGAAGAAGTTCTATTTCTGAATTTTAGTTGGTAATTGTACCATAAGGATCATTTAACAGTGAAAATAAAATGAAATTAAACTTAAAAATGAAAGTATAATTAATACTTTAGATTGATGCATCATATGTTAATAAGTCTATTTGCTTTGTTGTTGCTGTTATTCCATCTTGTAATAAAGTTCCATGGGTTTCCATGGTTGCATTAATACAGTACTACTTCATAATCTTGATTTACCCTACCTATACTTTATCTCTCATATCATCACCAGGTCACCAGAAGATGAAACTCGAACCAACTTCCAAATCTTGTAAAGTAAATTTGTCCCATTACATGCCATGGGGGAGAGAAGTATAGATCCTACTTATTTCTAACCTCAGCACTAGATGGGGGTAAGTGGTCAGCATCACACCCAAGCCATTCTTTACCCCAGGGAAAAGACCCATGTTACCTACTGGATAGAAGGCTAGGTGGGCCCCAGAGCCAGTCTGGACTCAGAGGCTAGAGGAAAGATCATTTTCCCTGCTGGAGATTGAACCCTGATCATCCAATCATAATCACACACTACAGTAACTGAGAGACCCCAGCTGTAAAAAATTTTGTGGTTAAAAATAGAAAAGTCCAATAAAATAATTATACTCATTGTGTCACATCACTGTCAGAACACGTCAAAGTTTTTTTGTACCCTTCTTTCTCAGTGCACAGAGTAACAGAGTTTACTTATTTGGTTTCTTGAGTGATGGTTAATACAAGAGTTGCAACCTGCTCCTAGCCCCAAAGTTTTGCACTCTTGAGAATATATCAGATAATGAATATTTTGTTCAGAACCACTATTTGTCCAAAGACAGGAATTTTCTGACTTCACAGTCTTAATGCAACATATCAAAAATAAATCATTATGTCCATTAAGGATACATTTAATATAACACACTTTGGCACTAGCATTTTGAATTCATGCAGGTAGATAAAAGACATATCAAATTTATAAACATAAAAAATTAGTATTTATCTGTAATTTGACATTTATTTATAGTTAGGAATGAATTTCCTCTAAGGCCTTGCAATTTTTTGAAGGCACCAATTTATAAGAAAATTCTGGTAGTTTCAACTTTGAACATGGTTTGTATATATTTTATGATCCATAGTGTCAGAATGTTTGTTTTACGCCTTACCTAAGCAGATGTGCTACTTCCAGTAAACCTTACTGCTTTATTATACATGGCTTAAAATATTTTATCACATTTATTACTGGGAGAACATTTTTCATGAATTGCATAGTGGCAATGGCAACTAGCAAGCATATAACAATGTAGATAGGACAGTTGAGTCCCAAGAAGGATCTATGGAATGTAAATAAACTCTACTCTAACTCTACTCTACTCTACAAAAAAATGCACTCAACATTAGGACTAAATTTCTTTATAGTTTATTTAATAATGTTTTTTCAGTAACTTGGACTACATGGCATCCCCAATGTTTAAATTATGCATTACTAACAAAAATTATTATCCTGTGCTTAGCTAGTTGAGAAATTACCAGCGTTTTATGGATCCTGAAGGTTAATTGGTGTGTTACCCACCACCAGTCCCTATATTGAGCCATTAATAGATGAACCCAATCCACACTTTCCAAAACCCATTTTTCTCTGAGATCAATTTTGATATTATTCTCCCATCTATGCTGAGGTCTTCCAATAGAAGAGTTGGACCCACTAAACTGCAATCGTCTGACACTGTCAGAATAGAACAGGACAGAATTGAATTTTTTTTTATTCCCTCGATCTCTCATATGTCGAAGCCAAGAGTGTTGAGCAAACATGCCATAGCACAAACACAATGCTTGTTTCTAATACAAATATAAATTACATAGTTATGACAGTAATTTTCAGTGAACAAGAGTATTACCGCAAAAATAAATACACAAGAAGGCATAACCACTATGGCTTACACGTATTTATAATAGCAGAGAATTTTTGGTTGAGGTAAATTCTTCAGTGGAGTAGGAGTGAGATGGGAAATTTGTTTAGTGCTGGCTTGAAGTTCTTTATATCGTGATTCAGACTTTTTATTGGGTAAAGATTATTGAACAGCTTAATTCTAGTCATATCATTTCAATCTTCAGTTCACAGGTTGTTTTGAAAACTCTAACACAATCGATCTCTGTTTCATAACAAATAAATTACCATGTTTGTTGTCATATTAACCGAGTGAAATAAAAATGGTGGAAGTTTTTTGTAAGGTTGACTCCACGCTTTTACAAAACAACTACGGCAATAAGAACTTGTAAATTTTGCTCATAAAATAATGGCGTTCTGCAACAAATTTTTATTTCGCACACTGAACAGTATCCAAAACATGTCGTTTTCAGTTGAGCCCAAAATACTCTTAAACGTATTAAAGGTAAGGACGTTAATGTGAAATGTTAGAATTTTCTACTTGCGTAATATATTTTCAATTCTGTAAGTGTTGTGAGAATCCTCACCACATTAAAATGAATTTTATTTTCTTAATAAAGTGACGCTGAATATTTATTGTAGCAGGTATATTATAACCTCACCACCTTCATCAAATATTATATCCACCGGCCTGTTTTGGCACTTTAGAAGCCTCTGTCTTTACAGTAGGGCAGTCAGTTGGCATTAGCTATGTAAGAATGTGTTCGTGTATAAACACTTATATTTAAAGAAATGTAACTACACAAAACTTAAGTGGGATAAGATATTGCTCTTAGTAATATGTATAGTATCAGGACTGACATAAATACATTACAATCCATAGGTCCTTATGTTAGCCAGATGTCACTAGGATGTGGAATAAGCTATTATAACGCAGTAAATATATATAAGTACAATTTATACTATTATATATACCTGATATAAAACACATTTTGTTAATATCATCAGTATTGTCACTGTGAGCAACTGTTGCAATTTGATGGAGAACTTCAAATAAAGAACTAGGATGCGTCTTACTTATGAACATTTTGAAGGAATGCATTTGATTTGCATCAATAGAAGTGAAATCTGGCATTGGAAGATTACTCAAGCAAAAGCAGTGTCAGTTATCCCATTAATAACTGATTTTATTAAAGAACATTATTCTATCAAACTTTCTTTTGGCAAGTTTAACTCCTTATGCGAATGAAATTATTGGGGATCATCAGTGTGGGTTCAGACGAAACAGGTCAACACTTGATCAGATCTTTGCATTCGTCAGATACATCAATTATTTATAGATTTTTAAAAAGCTTATGACTATGTGGAGAGATTAGTGCTATATAATATTCTTATTGTATTTGGCATACCAAAGAAGCTAGTGAGTCTAATAAAAATGTGCTTAAATGAAACCTGTAGCAAAATTTGTGTAGGTAAATATTTATCTGAGTCATTCTTCATCAAGAACGGTATAAAACAAGGAGATGCTTTATTTCCCTTGCTCTTTAACTTTGTGCTAGACTATGCCATCAGGAAAGTCCAAGATAGGCAGGAGGGTTTGCAATTGAATGGGTCACATCAACTATTGGCATATGCTGATGATGTTCATTTATTGAGGGACGATATAAATACAATAAAGAGGAACACAGAAGTTTTACTAGAGACTAGTAGATAGGTGGGGCTAGAAGTAAATTCAGAGAAAACTAAGTACATGTTAGTATCTTGTCGTCAGCAGACAGGCGGGCAGAATTATCTTAGGGTGAGTAATAAATCCTTTGAAGGTGTTACAATGTTCAAATATTTGGGAACAACAATAACAAAACAAAATGACACTCATGAGGAAGTTAGGAGGAGTTTAAATTCTGGAAATGCTTGCTACTTCTCAGTTCAAAATATTTTGTCTTCCCATTTGATTTCTAGGAACCTGAAAATTGAAGTATACAAAACAATAATTTAGCCTGTTGTTTTGTATGGGTGTGAAACATGGTCACTCACTCTGAGGGAGGAATGTAGATTGCAGGTGTTTGAGAATAGAGTGTTGAGGAGGATATTTGGGCCTAGGAGAGAAGACAATGGGGTCCGGAGAAAACTACATAATGACGAACTTAAAAATTTATACTCCTCCCCCAGTATTGTCAGAGTGATTAAGTTGAGAAGAATGAGATGGGCAGGGCATGTAGCACACATGAATGGGACAAGAGGTGTGCACCGGGTATTGGTTGGGAAGCCTGAGGGGAAGAGACCGCTGGGGAGACCTAGACGTAGATGGGAGGATAATATCAGGCGGGATCTATGGGAGATAGGAGTTGAAGGAGACTGGATTTTGTTGGCCAAGGACAGGGTCCGGTGGAGGGCTTTGGTTAAGTCAGTGATGAACCTTTGGGTTCGGTAAGCCATCCAGTTAGTTATTAAGTAAAGTGAGTTTGTTTTCAGTACTGAGGTAGTAGCATTTTTCATAAATTTCCTTGCATTTTCAATAGGCTGTCTGCTTTTATAACCCCACCAGTCTCTAAGAATGGGTGAATGTGGCCTTAGGTCTAAAAAAGGTTGAGAACCACTGGGTTAGGTTGTTAGATTAAGCTTATATATATTTATTAATTTTTTTATGTGTAATTAGAATGCATATTCCATTCTAGTCTGTCTTTGCTGTTTGACAGTGTTGATTTCTGATTTTTCTGCACTATATCTGCACAATGTAATGTATGGCATGGCATATATGTTCTTTGTGATGAATTATTAGATACTGTTTTTGTGACTAATGATGGGTCTTTACTTTTTCATCATTTACTATCTGTAGACATTGTGTTAATGAACTAATACATTGCTTTCATTTCAGTCAATATTTGTACAGCATTCAACTCATCTTAAAAGAAGCCTACCACACTATGTGAAGACATCTCTCTTTTTTATGTTTGTACAATGCGATTTTCCCTTGGAAAAAGACAACAAACTGAAACAGGTATTGAAGTAAATAATTTCTCTGTATACTCACCATTTAAAAAATTGAGTATTAATCCAAAGTTATATGAGTTGAAGGAATTAAATAATATCATATTAATTTATATTGGAAGGTGTAACATATAAAGTAACTTAGTAATTTTAAAACAATGGTTTTAGCATACAGACCTCATGTCACAGTTTATTTACATCCATACTGAAATGTTAACTAAGGACCTGTTTCTGTATTTCAGGCCCCTTCATCTCATGAAATGACGCATGAATATTTGATTCGCCAGGCATCAACTTCTACAATATCAGCCACCCAGCAACTCCTTACATTGACTTTTGCAGCTATTTCTGACACTTCCAAAATGTATAGGTAATGTTTGTGTTTGTAATATTAATAGTTGTATATTTTGTATGGAAAATGCTACCTAAAGTTTTCTACAGCAAATTTTCAAAAAGTATACTTCAGAAAGTTAATTGTATTTTAAAAATTTGGTGTAAGTTACCACAATAGGTATCTCAGATTTTTCTTAGGGAACCTGAAGGTCTCAGGGTAGGACATTAGACACTTTTTCAGAGGGTTCTAGGTTTGATTCCTGGTCAGATCTGTGTGCATATTTTTCTGTTGATTGACTAGAACTTTTCCGCATCATCTTCCATCCTTCACAGTAAGCAGAAAACACCAGGGAATCTACCCCAACATTTCATGTAGTTTTATTTTTTCTCCTATATTTCTTCCCAGGTTTGTTGTAAAAGTAAATAAGTATGTATAGTGATGATGGCCCTGCAAACAAAGTAAAGGACAGTATATGAACTGGATGGCCAGGATTTGATACCTGCTTGTGCAGTGCAAGTATTTTTTCCACTGTTGTATATAGAATATCTGTGCTTCCTCTTATTCATTAAGTACCATAGTCTATTTCTGTGAATGTAAATTTATGAGTGCTTAGCATCTGTCAGTATATCATGATATTTTGTACTGCATTATATAATAGACTGGGCAGAAGAGACGCAAATGAGATAAATAGGCTTCTACTTGAAGTTTAAATCCAGCATTGACCAGGAAAACCATTAGTTATGATTTCACTATACAGATGAAAGAATGAGAGATTGTTTCATTCATTCAGGCTCTGAGATTTCAAATATGGATTTAAATGTGTTCTAGGGAGTGTATGGAACAACTGATGTCCCTCATGGACCAGAGTCTGCAAGTACAGAGTGCAGGCAGTGCTCACTCAGAATTATGGGATCAGGTTATTGAAATGAGAATGAAAGTAAGGGACTGTAAGCAGCGATTAGAGGTGAAGCCATCTTTGAATATTTCTCTGTGTTTTTAAGGAAACAAATACCATGTATATCTTTTTGTTGTTGAGAAGTGGTGTTTCATCAGTCCTGTTTAATTCCTCGTCTGATACCATCACCACTACTTATCGACTGTAAGCTCCGATTTCACAACCATGTTTACCACATATTTTATTAAGTTGCTGGGTCTTGTTTGCACAATAACCTTTTTGTTCTCTTCTCTCAATTGCCTGTATATGTTATATGTAACCTTAGTTAGATCCAAGCTCAAGTACGCCTCAGTCGTTTGGAATTCTATTACAACTACTGATTCCAACAAACTGGAACATATCCAGCAGAAGTTTGCAGCCCTTTGCTACTATCGTTTCCTCCCCAAGTGCATTACAGCTACGCTGATGCTTTAGAGTATTTAAAACTCATACCCTTCCTAAGAGAAGGCATTGTAGTGATGCACTGTTCCTTGCGCAGGTCTAAAGCAGCTTTAAATGTTGTCCTTCCTTTCTGGAAGCTGTTGGTCTCTGCATCCCTGCTCGGAATCTGAGAGATTTTTCTATGTTCAGTTTTAGCCCTTTGATCAAAAACAGTCCTTCTGCTAGATGCGCATCAGCTGCTAATGTCATCTGCAGGGACTTGGACATATTTGAAACAAAAATTGTCACATTCTATAATAGTATAATTTAATTAATTGATTTAAATTATTTTTACAAATATGTTAATATATTTAGTTACAATTTTCTTGTGTATTAATGTCCTCCTTATTAATGTATTTTATATTTGCTTGTTTTACCTTTTATGTTTTTATTGTGTTCGTGTGCTCATCTCTTTTGCTGTATCTGTAATTGGCCTTCTGGCTGTTGATTCAGCACACTAATAATAAAGAATTGAATTGAATTGAATAAACTACACTAGTCCTGAATGTTTAATGCTTCCAGTATCTTGACAAGTCCAACACAAGGCTGGCATTAGTTGGATAGTAATCATTCAGTTTAGCATGAGGTCATTGGGTGTTTGCACTCCTGCTTTTCCAGATGGCAGTCAGTAATAACATGAGATGAACAGAAGGTCAGAGGGTCGGAATGAAGTGAAAACTTCAATAGAACTTGGGAAAAATACTCAGAAAAAAATAACAAATACTGCAAAATTAAACACACTCTGTCTTCAAGTCTGAATACTTTGTCATAACATACTTATCATTATAATGATAATTTAAATCATGACATAGTCACTGTAACATCTATTATGTAAGTTCTTTCTTCCTTTCTGACAGTAATATAATCTATAAGAGTCTTAAATTTTTTACCCCAAGTACTTACAACTTGATCTCTTTTGTTCCATCCTTTTCCAATTATGCATCCGTTAGTGTTGCATCAGCATATCAGAGTGTTTCTTTATTTCTCTTCAGTGATTTGTACCTCTTTCTAACTTACCGTGTTTGTGCATTGACATTTGGCACCTAAAGTCTCGCCCCAAATAGTTAATTTTTTTGTGTAAATTTATACCAGAGTACACCGTGCTACTACCCAGGAGACAGCCATCTTTATAAATTTTCAAATTTGGTATTGTTTTTGCCAAGCACAGTAGTAAACTGAATGATGGTGATGTGTAGTAGGCAGACCATTACAAGTCACGCATGACTCGACACATTATTATAGTGTGTAACTGTAGATTTTTATTAAGAAAACGTGCCACACTTTTTAGTTATGAGATCTAATCGTAACTTATTTAGATCTAGGTTGTTTTGTGAAATTGATTACACTGTTTTTGTGTTTGCAGGAGTTAACCAGCTTCATGGAGTATGTTGATAAACTGGCAACTTCTGCTGCTGAAACAGCTTATTTGGGTGGAGCAGAACACATGAGCACTGTCATGTGTGAAACTATGAATTCTGCACATGCAAAGGTAAAACATTTTTATTTTTGTTAACCAAAATGTGATTTAAGATCTACACAATTTTAAGCTGAACATGTACTTGTGTGGACTGGTCTGAACCCCACCATGGCATGAAAATTCATATCTGCATCTCACCTCATCTTTCTTGTATCCATAATCCCCCAGTTTTTGAATGGCTCTGCTATGGTCTGTCTTTGTGCATAGATAAAACGGAGAAAAACGCTAGAAAATATTCGTCCTCTTGCTTGTTTGAAGAGAGAGAAAGAAATTTCTTTATTTCACTCACAGAAGTGCTACAACATTTTGGATTTATTATTGTTGAAAAGTGATATTGGGATTTGCAATTCCAATATAAAGAAGTACACAGCAGTCCTGTATGTGGTCTACGGTAGATTAATATTGGACACAAAATTTGGTTCTGGCTTGGTACATTTATAAAGATCTTAGTATTATATTTTTTTTCTCTTGCTGTGGATGCTGATTTATATTATAGCGAGAATTCAGGGTGTGCTTTTCTTTAATATGGTTTGTTAAATGAGAACACTGCAGTCTCAATAAAATGAGAATGCTTAACATTATAAAAATGCTGTATGTAACAAATATTCATAATATACAAAATTGGTGAAATAACAGGTCTGCCACACAAAAAACGAGACTGTGCTTGTAACTCTTTTTATTTAATAAATTCAGAAAATCAACTACGATCGCCTTCAAAATAGTTCCCTTCTGAGTTGACACACTGCTGCATACGATGCTGCCAACGTTCAAAGCAATTCCGCAGGCCATATTCTGTAAGGCTGTTGAGGATCTCCGCCGTTTTTGCTTTCACATCTTCTACCTACAAAAAATGGGTTCCTTTGAGCACCGACTTCATCTTTGGGAAGAGGTGGAAGTCGCAGGGAGCGAGGTCTGGCGAATAGGGTGGGTGGTCAAGCACAATGATGTTTTTATTAGCTAAAAACTTCGTCACAGACAAGGCGTTGTGGACTGGTACATTGTCCTGGTGCAAAAATCCACCCGTTTCTCCATAATTCCGGTCGTTTCTTTCTCACACGTTCACGCAATTTTGTGAAGACTTCACTGTAATACTGCTGATTTACCGTCTGGCCACTGGGTACCCACTCTGCCATCACAATACCCTTGATATCGAAGAAAACAATCAACATTGCCTTGAACATCTGTGTGTGGACGTCCTGGGCGATCATCATCTTTCACGCATTCTCTGCCTTCCGAAAATCGTTTGTGCCATTCAAAAACACGTGCACGAGACATGCAATCTTCGCCGTAAGCCTCAGTCAATAATTGAAAAGTTTCCATCGTGGCTTTCTTCAGTTTAACAAGAAACTTGATGTTAACTCGTTGTTCACTTTTGCAGTCGGACATTTTCTGGCCAAGGGTAAAAACATGTCTGTACAAAAACACTCATCCACTGCTACTGAGTGAAGCAAACTATTTGAAACTTGCGTCACTGGTAGAGGACAGATCAAGGTCAAATATGGTTTGCTTATTTCGCCCTCACCATAATTGTTTGCCTACTTACAGCATCAGTCTCGTTATTTTTGTGGCAGACCTCATACATAATCTTAAAGGCCTCCTACTTTTTAATTTTATATATATATATATATATATATATATATATATATATATATATATATATATATATATATATACATATATATATCACAGTTGGGCACAAAGATAAGAAATGTAGTATAGGTGGGGGCAATATTTGTTCTTTTTTGAAGTGGTTATCATGAAGATATGAAAATAACAAAGAATAATTTAACATTCTTGATATCTTAATCATCATTTAATGGAGAAGTTAAAAATTTCCTTTTAAACATGCAACCCAGAGAGCCATAGTTTACCAATCCCGCTTATTACATGCTACGTGGCTGTAAGTAATACTTTCTTCCCATTCACATTCCACCCATAATTTACTGTGTATTTATACATGTGTGAGAGTAAGTGTGTTAATTTCTGTTGAACCTGGTTGACAGACATAGCAAATGGAGCGAAGCAAATTCTCACGTATGAACACTATGTTACAGGCTGGTTCTGATCTCACACTCAGAATACACTGGTCATGTACAACATGAAATTGCTGATCATATTTTGTCTTTTGTCTTCAAAATGGGGAACAGTTTCAAAGAAGTTAATCCACACTGATTTCATAATTCCTTATTCTTTATTCCCCTATGATAAGGGTTAAGCGCTTCCATATGCCCTATGTACATGAGGATATTTTACGGTACTTGAAGTGTGCATTAAAATTTGTGCAAATGTCCTGTGTATTTATTTATACATTCCTTAAAGGTAAAGTAAAAGTCATCCATGTGGTTGATGATGGTGGTGTTTCTTTTCTTTTTACTGAATGACATGCAAAGAAATTTTGCTCAAACCAATTCATTCAACTACTTCAAGCGCCACTTACTTGATCTCACATGCAAATACAGTGAAACCTCTATCCATCGTTCCCGGAACTATCGTTTTCCCGGATGCATCGTCCGTTTTGTTCGGTCCCGAATATATCCCATATAAAATAATGTTACATTTTCCCGCTTCTATCGTTCCTCGAACTATCGTTTTATCGCATCGATCGTTCAAAAATCTTAGTCCCGGCCCACAATTTTCCCGCAATGATCGTTTCTGAGAATTTAAAATGCTGGGTTTTGAGATAAATTATTACCGAAAGACGCACAATGTTTTTGGAATACGCAGTAGCGGTAACCTGTTATATCGCCCAACCAGCACATTCTTTTGGAATGAGGGTCAGCGGTGCAGGGGTGATAGTTGGAGTGAATGGCGGTGCCCATTGTCAGAAATTTTACGATTTTAATTTGGGTCCACTCATATTTCGTTCCAGCGATGCCAGATGGCATGTGCAGTGTGAATTTCTTCACAAATGCTTTTATTATAAGTACAAAGGAAAGGCTGGCGGCACTTTTCATTCTTCTGGTTCATCTCGTTTCCAGCGGTTCAGGGTCTTCTACAGCTACTTTTCGTTGAGTTCGGCAGTAATAGTATTTCCATTCTTCCCGTTATTGTCCGCAAAGGGGGTTGGAGTGGTGAGGAAGAAGACGACGAATGCGAGCCCGAAGCTTTGCCGAGTTTTGCCGAAGCGCGCGCTGCATTGGCGAAAGTGAAGTCGTTCTTTTATGCGCTTAATATTAGTGAACGTGACGAGGAAAACATTTTGAACGTGGAAAGTGCTCTGTTTGGTCTAAAACGTAAAGTTTCGACAAACCAGTTGTCCATTAAAGACTTTTTTGGTAAAAAGAAGTAACTTTGAAAGGGAAACATTGTTTTTTTTTAAATTTTTAATGCTTTCCCGCATCTATCGTTTTCCCACATTCATCGTTTTTATTTCCCACCCCCGCCGAAAACGATGCATCGAGGTTTCACT
This sequence comes from Zootermopsis nevadensis, assembly GCF_977971745.1. Lineage (NCBI taxonomy): Eukaryota > Metazoa > Arthropoda > Insecta > Blattodea > Termopsidae > Zootermopsis > Zootermopsis nevadensis. The sequence continues at coordinate 7,299,023 of NW_028259143.1, forward strand.
GTACATGTAAACCTCGATTTACGCCGGGGATGCGTTTCTGGACGAACCGGAGTAAATGGAATCGGCATAAATTGAAACTCTTTTTATAATGTAAATCAATGGGAAGTCAATGACATGCGTTGCACCCAAACATTGACGACTTAAGTTCCTCAAAAATTGACTTCGCCTTATCCGAGATAGCAATTTCAGTCAAGGGGATGTTTTTTCAATTCATATCACCCATCCATAGCAGCAGTAATTTCTCCATTCTTTCTAAAAGTTTACTTCTGCTATAACTCACTTGCGTTGCACTTATTCTCGTAGCCTGTTGTATTGACTGTTTTATTTTATATGAATTTTTCATTATGGTAGTCACAGTGGAAGGAGGCAATTTCATACTTTTGCACACATTACGATGGGTATCACCACCTTCTATTCCACGAATTATGTCCATCTTATCTTCTAACGCAATAGACCTACGCAACTTTTTAGCAACACATTCACTTCTCTTACCAGACATGGCGGCTCTTCTACATTTATAAATATAAAACAGTTGCTACTGCAGAATAGTGGTCAACAACAGCACAAACACGTTTAGCACACAGTTTTCAGCACATTCAATGTGTCAACAAGAAGTGAACTGAGTGCATTTTTTCTTACTCCCTTATCAGGCTGAATGCAAATGATTCACCGTGAAGAGTGACCAATGATCATGCGACTGTTGCGCAATGTTGGCGGATCTTTAGGAGATTATCTCGCAACTACTTAGCAATGAGTGCAGAGGTGAATGTATTTATAATTTTTATTCAAAATCAGCGATATAAGAATTACGATTTAGTATAAGAATCAGTACGAGAAACATTGTAAATCATTATAAATAATAGTAAAATATATTTTTCTCACATTTGACTTGCTGGTTTCAAAAGCGGCATTATTCTGAATCGGCACAAATCGAGGTTTACCTGTAAAACTTGTCTATGCCATGACTGAGTCATTCTTGTCAAAATTCATTCTGCACACATTCTGAAACTTCTAAGTTGGTTGATAAGTCACATGTAATTAGGGCTTTTTGCTGTAACAGTTATGCTAGAATGCTTTTTTTCTAGATGTGAAGCACAGTCACAGATAAAACTCATCTGAAGTGAGTATTTTTGGTTTATTTTAGTTGGCACTTGAATGTGATAAAACTAGAGACACAGAAAATGAATTTCTGAAGCAACAAGAAAATTTTATACGTAGAACATGTGAACTTGAGGAAGGACTAAAAGGAAGAGAGAAAGCAACAGAGAAGAGTAAGTAATGATTTCTGAGACAAAATATGGATTGTAAGGGTATATTTTCAAGATTTATTCAGTTCATACACAAATTATTGCATAAGTAATGATTTCTTTATCATACAATTAAATAGAGGTTATGCTACACTGATAATTTGTAAAGGTCTTTGTTTATAGTAAACTTAAAATTCCATTAATTTAATTTGATGTTCATAATGAAAGATTACTTTGTTTAATAGAACAAAATTAAATTTTAAGAAATTAATAGAAACAGCTTCTCATATCAAAGAAATGTATGCAGTTTGACCCAAGGGATGTTGCAGTTTTTGAAGTTCTGGTATGGATCAGGTGGGTACTCTGCCGGAATCGGTCTCTGCATCACCCAGTCTGTGCTGTAACTGGTATGTGCAGGGACAGCCCGTTAGAGATAGGGTCATACAGAGACCAGATCTTGCTGAGACTGAATGCATCTGAGACAGTGTACATCAAAGACGGTGTCCGGCGGAGACTGTTTCTGACGGGGATAGGGTGGGGAGAATTTTAACAAAATTTCAATTTTTTTAAGATATCCAAAAAATCAATTATACCGGAAATTGACAAAAAAGCGCAGAAAGCAGAAAACTTTTGAAAAAGTTTAACTTCAAAAAATTCGAAAAATTTTGGTTTTGTGTGCATTTCAGAGAATTTCCAGCATTTTTTGATTTTTCGAAAATTTTGAATATTTTTTCTAAAGTCACCAAGAGATGCCTGCCAAACTCGATGAATGCCTCGCCCTGTCTCTGCCGGACTCGGCCTCTATCTCACTCGGTTTCTGCCTGCCTCGGTGTTTGCTCCAACTGGCCTCTGCAGGACTCGGTCTCTGCCGGTCACGGTCTGCCTTATGTGCTGTCTGCCGCACCAATGCTCAGAGACCGCACATCAGAGCCGTGTCATACAGAGGCCGATCCGTGCAAAGTCTGAGTCAGGCACAGTCCGCATTCGTCAGACAGTACATCAGAAACAGAACGAGAGAGACCGGTTATGCATGGCATAAGGTGGGGAAATTTTGAAAATTTTCAAAAAATGCTGGAAATTGTCCAAAAAGCGCACAAAATCAAACAAATTTGAAAAATTTCACATTCAAATTTTTTCAAAAATTTTAGTGTTCTGCGCTTTTCAGACAATTTCCAGCGAGAAGTCGCATGTCTCAAGTCGATAGATTTCGCATGTCCCAAGTCGCGAGAAGTCGCATGTCCCAATTCGTTAGATATCCGAAGTCGCATGTCCCAATTTTGGTTTTGTGCGCTTTTCAGACAATTTCCAGCATTTTTTGATTTTTCGAAAATTTTGAAAAATTTGAATTTTTCTTCTAAAATCTCACCAAGAGATGCCTGACAAACTCGGTGAATGCCTCTCCTTGTCTCTGCCTCTGTCTCACCCGGTTGCGGCCTACCTCGGTGTCTGCACCAACCGCCTTTTGCAGGTAGCGCCCTTTGTCGGTGAGGGTCTGTCTTACGTGTTGTCTGCCGCACCTGGGCTCCTCAGAGACGTGTCATACAGAGACCGGGCCGTGCAGAGACCGAGTCATGCACAGACCGCATTCGTCAGACACGCTACATCAGAAACAATCCGACAGAGACCGATAGTGCAAGGCATCAGGTGGTGGAATTTTGAAAAATTTGAATTTTTTTTCAAAAATGCCAAACTCGGTGAATGCCTCTTCCTGTCTCTGCCGGCCTCGGCCTCTTATCTCACCCGGTTGCTGCCTGCCTCGGTGTCAGCACCAACCGGCTTTTGCAGGTCGCGCCCTTCGTCGGTGAGGGTGTCTTACGTGTTGACTCCCGCACCTGGGCTCCTCAGAGACGTGTCATACAAACCGGGCCGTGCAGAGACCGAGTCATGCACAGCCGCATTCTTCAGACAGTACATCAGAGACAGCCCGAGTGAGACCGATAGTGCAAGGCATCAGGTGGGGGAATTTTGAAAAATTTCAAAAAATGAGAAAATGCGGGAAATTGTCCAAAAAGCGCACAAAACCAAAATGTTTTGTAAAATTTCACATTTATTTTTTTTGTTAATTTTCAAAAAATTTTGGTTTTGTGCGCTTTTCAGACAATTTCCAGCATTTTTTGATTTTTCAAAGATTTTGAAAAATTTGAATTTTTTTTTCTAAAATCTCCCCATGAGATGCCTGCCAAACTCGGTGAATGCCTCTCCCTGTCTCTGCCGGACTCGGCCTCTATCTAACCCGGTTCCTGCATGCCTCGGTGTCTGCACCAACCACCTTTTGCAGGTCGCGCCCTTCGTCGGTGATGGTCTGTCTTACGTTTTGAGTGCCGCACATGGGCTCCTCAGAGACGTGTCATACAGAAAACGGGCCGTTCAGAGACCGAGTCATGCACAGACCGCATTCGTCAGACACAGTACATCAGAGACAGTCCGAGTGAGACCGAGTGCCAGGCATCAGGTGGGGGAATTTTGAAAATTTTCGAAAAACCAAAAAATGCTGGAAATTGTCCAAAACGCGCACAAAACAAGAAATTTTTGAAAAATTCCAACTTCAAATTCTTTTTCAAAATTTTTAAAAAAATTTGGTTTTGTGCACTTTTCAGACAACTTCCAGCATTTTTTTGTTTTTTGAAAATTTTGAACTTTTTTCAAAACTCTCCTCAAGCAATGCATGATAGCCTCTTTGAATGCGTCATCCTGTGTCTGCCGGACTCGGCCTCTATCTAACAAGGTTGCTGTCTGCAGCAACACGCCTCTGCATGACTCGGTATGTAAACAAAAGTGTCTCTGTCCGTCTCGGTCTCCGCCTTACGTGTTGTCTGCACCACCTCGGCTCTTCAGAGACGGCACGTCGAGGAGCGTGTGAGGCAAAACCGCGTTCGTGAGAGACAGTTCTTCAGTAACAGTCCGACAGCGACCGGTTCTGCAAGGCATGAGGTAGGGAGAATTTTGAAAAATTTGAAAATTTTCGAAAAACCAAAAAAAGCTAGAAATTGTCCAAAACGCGCACAAAAACAAATTTTTGAAAAAATCCACATTCAAACTTTTTTCAAAATTTTCAAAAACATTTGGTTTTGTGCGCTTTTCAGACAATTTCCAGCATTTTTGATTTTTTGAAAATTTTTAAATTTTTTCAAAACTCTTCTCAAGCAATGCATGCCAGCCTCTTTGAATGCCTCGTCCTGTGTCTGCCGGACTCGGCCTCTATCTCACCCGGTTGTCTGCCTCGGTGTCTGCAGCTACAGGCCTCTGCATGACTCGGTGTGTAAACAAAAGTGTCTCTGTCCGTCTCGGTCTCCGCCTTACGTGTTGTCTGCAGCACCTGGGCTCTTCAGAGACGGCACGTAGAGGAGCGTGTGAAGCAAGACCGCGTTTGTGAGAGAGACAGTTCTTCAGTAAGAGTCCGACACAGACCGGTTCTGCAAGGCAACACGTAGGAAGAATTTTGAAAATTTTCGTAAAATCAAAAAATGCTGGAAATTGTCCAAAACGCGCACAAATCAAAAAAATTTTGAAAAATTCCACCTTCAAAATTTTTTCAAAATTTTCAAAAAAAATTGGTTTTGTGCGCTTTTCACATAATTTCCTGCATTTTTTGATTTTTTGAAAATTTTGAATTTTTTTCAAAACTCTCCTCAAGCGATGCATGCCAGCCTCTTTGAATGCCTCGTCCTGTGTCTGCCGGACTCGGCCTCTATCTCACCCGGTTGTCTGCTTCGGTGTCTGCAGCTACAGGCCTCTGCATGACTCGGTGTGTAGACAAAAGTGTCTCTGTCCGTCTCGGTCTCCGCTTTACGTGTTGTCTGCAGCACCTGTGCTCTTCAGAGACGGCACGTAGAGGAGCGTGTGAGGCAAGACCGCGTTCGTGGGAGACACAGTTCTTCAGTAAGAGTCCGACAGAGACCGGTTCTGCAAGGCAACACGTACGGAGAATTTTGAAAATTTTCGAAAAATCAAAAAATGCTGGAAATTGTCCAAAACGCGCACAAAACAAGAAATTTCTAAAAAATTCGACTTTCAAATTTTTTTCAAAATTTTCAAAAAAATTTGGTTTTGTGCGCTTTTCAGGCAATTTCCAGCATTTTTTGATTTTTTGAAAATTTTCAATTTTTTTCAAAACTGTCCTCAACCGATGCATGCCAGCCTCTTTGAATGCCTCGTCCTGTGTCTGCCGGACTCGGACTCTATCTCACCCGGTTGTCTGCCTCGGTGGCTGCAGCAACAGGCCTCTACATGACTCGGTGTGTAAACAAAAGTGTCTCTGTACGTCTCGGTCTCCGTCTTACGTGTTGTCTGCAGCACCTGGGCTCTTCAGAGACGGCACGTACAGGAGCGTGTGAGGCAAGGCCGCGTTTGTGAGAGACACAGTTCTTCAGTAAGAGTCCGACAGAGACCGGTTCTGCAAGGCAACACGTAGGGAGAATTTTGAAAATTTTCGAAAAATCAAAAACTTTTGCTGGAAAATGTCCAAAACGCGCACAAAACAAGAAATTTTTGAAAAATTCCACCTTCAATTTTTTTTCAAAATTTTCAAAGAATTTTTTTTGGTGCGCTTTTCAGATAATTTCCAGCATTTTTTGATTTTTTGAAAATTTTCAATTTTTTTCAAAACTGTCCTCAAGCGATGCATGCCAGCCTCTTTGAATGCCTCGTCCTGTGTCTGCCGGACTCGGCCTCTATCTCACCCGGTTGTCTGCGTCGGTGTCTGCAGCAACAGGCCTCTACATGTCTCGGTGTGTAAACAAAAGTGTCTCTGTCCGTCTCGGTCTCCGTCTTACGGGTTGTCTGCAGCACCTGGGCTCTTCAGACACGGGACGTACAGGAGCGTGTGAGGCAAGGCCGCGTTCGTGAGAGACACAGTTCTTCAGTAAGAGTCCGACAGAGACCGGTTCTGCAAGGCAACACGTAGGGAGAATTTTGAAAATTTTCGAAAAATCAAAAACTTTTGCTGGAAAATGTCCAAAACGCGCACAAAACAAGAAATTTTTGAAAAATTCCACCTTCAATTTTTTTTCAAAATTTTCAAAGAATTTTTTTTGGTGCGCTTTTCAGATAATTTCCAGCATTTTTTGATTTTTTGAAAATTTTCAATTTTTTTCAAAACTGTCCTCAAGCGATGCATGCCAGCCTCTTTGAATGCCTCGTCCTGTGTCTGCCGGACTCGGCCTCTATCTCACCCGGTTGTCTGCGTCGGTGTCTGCAGCAACAGGCCTCTACATGTCTCGGTGTGTAAACAAAAGTGTCTCTGTCCGTCTCGGTCTCCGTCTTACGGGTTGTCTGCAGCACCTGGGCTCTTCAGACACGGGACGTACAGGAGCGTGTGAGGCAAGGCCGCGTTCGTGAGAGACACAGTTCTTCAGTAAGAGTCCGACAGAGACCGGTTCTGCAAGGCAACACGTAGGGATAATTTTGAAAATTTTCGAAAAATCAAAAAATGCTGGAAATTGTCCAAAACGCGCACAAAACAAAAAATTTTTGAAAAATTCCAACTTCAAAATTTTTTCAAAATTTTCAAAAAAAAATTGGTTTTGTGCGCTTTTCACATAATTTCCTGCATTTTTTGATTTTTTGAAAATTTTGAATTTTTTTCAAAACTCTCCTCAAGCGATGCATGCCAGCCTCTTTGAATGCCTCGTCCTGTGTCTGCCGGACTCGGCCTCTATCTCACCGGGTTGTCTGCCTCGGTGTCTGCAGCAACAGGCCTCTGCATGACTCGGTGTGTAAACAAAAGTGTCTCTGTCCGTCTCGGTCTCCGTCTTACGGGTTGTCTGCAGCACCTGGGCTCTTCAGAGACGGCACGTAGAGGAGCGTGTGAGGCAAGACCGCGTTCGTGGGAGACACAGTTCTTCAGTAAGAGTCCGACAGAGACCGGTTCTGCAAGGCAACACGTACGGAGAATTTTGAAAATTTTCGAAAAATCAAAAAATGCTGGAAATTGTCCAAAACGCGCACAAAACAAGAAATTTCTGAAAAATTCGACTTTCAAATTTTTTTCAAAATTTTCAAAAAAATTTGGTTTTGTGCGCTTTTCAGGCAATTTCCAGCATTTTTTTGATTTTTTGAAAATTTTCAATTTTTTTCAAAACTGTCCTCAAGCGATGCATGCCAGCCTCTTTGAATGCCTCGTCCTGTGTCTGCCGGACTCGGACTCTATCTCACCCGGTTGTCTGCCTCGGTGGCTGCAGCAACAGGCATCTACATGACTCGGTGTGTAAACAAAAGTGTCTCTGTACGTCTCGGTCTCCGTCTTACGTGTTGTCTGCAGCACCTGGGCTCTTCAGAGACGGCACGTACAGGAGCGTGTGAGGCAAGGCCGCGTTCGTGAGAGAGACAGTTCTTCAGTAAGAGTCCGACAGAGACCGGTTCTGCAAGGCAACACGTAGGGAGAATTTTGAAAATTTTCGAAAAATCAAAAAATGCTGGAAATTGTCCAAAACGTGCGAAAAACAAGAAATTTTTGAAAAATTCAACCTTGAAATTTTTTTCAAAATTTTCAAAAAAATTTGGTTTTGTGCGCAATTCAGATAATTTCCAGCATTTTTTGAGATTTTGAAATTTTTCAAAACTGTCCTCAAGCGATGCATGCCAGCATCTTTGAATGCCTCGTCCTGTGTCTGCCGGACTCGGCCTCTATCTCACCCGGTTGTCTGCCTCGGTGTCTGCAGCAACAGGCCTCAACATGACTCGATGTGTAAACAAAAGTGTCTCTGTCCGTCTCGGTCTCCGTCTTACGTGTTGTCTGCAGCACCTGGGCTCTTCAGAGACGGCACGTACAGTAAGAGTCCGACAGAGACCGGTTCTGCAAGGCAACACGTAGGGAGATTTTTGAAAATTTTCGAAAAATCAAAAAATGCTGGAAATTGTCCAAAACGCGCACAAAACAAGAAATTTTTGAAAAATTCGACTTTCAAATTTTTTTCAAAATTTTCAAAAAATTTGGTTTTGTGCGCTTTTCAGACAATTTCCAGTATTTTTTGATTTTTTGAAAATTTTGAATTTTTTCAGAACTGTCCTCAAGCGATGCATGTCAGCCTCTTTGAATGCCTCGTCCTGTGTCTGCCGGACTCGGCCTCTATCTCACCCGGTTGTCTGCCTCGGTGTCTGCAGCAACAGGCCTCTGCATGACTCGGTGTGTGAACAAAAGTGTCTCTGTCCGTCTCGGTCTCCGTCTTACGTGTTGTCTGCAGCACCTGGGCTCTTCAGAGACGGCACGTACAGTAAGAGTCCGACAGAGACCGGTTCTGCAAGGCAACACGTAGGGAGAATTTTGAAAATTTTCGAAAAATCAAAAAATGCTGGAAATTGTCCAAAACGCGCACAAAACAAGAAATTTTTTAAAAATGCAACCTTGAAATTTTTTTTAAAAAAAATTTGGTTTTGTGCGCTTTACAGACAATTTCCAGCATTTTTTGATTTTTTTGAAAATTTTGAACTTTTTTCAAAATCTCCTCAACCGATGCATGATAGCCTCTTTGAATGCCTCATCCTGTGTCTGCCGGACTCGGCCTCTATCTCACCCGGTTGTCTGCCTCGGTGTCTGCAGCAACAGGCCTCTGCATGACTCGGTGTGTAAATAAAACTATTTGTCCGTCTCGGTCTCCACCTTGCGTGTTGTCTGCAGCACCTGAGCTCTTCAGAGACGGCACGTACAGGACCGTGTGAGGCAAGACCGCGTTCGTGAGAGACACAGTTCTTCAGTAAGAGTCCGACAGAGACCGGTTCTGCAAGGCAACACGTAGGGAGAATTTTGAAAATTTTCGAAAAATCAAAAAATGCTGGAAATTGTCCAAAACGCGCGAAAAACAAGAAATTTTTGAAAAATTCGACTTTTAAATTTTTTCAAAATTTTCAAAAAATTGGGTTCTGTGCGCTTTTCAGACAATTTCCAGCATTTTTTGATTTTTTGAAAATTTTGAATTTTTTCAAAACTGTCCTCAAGCGATGCATGTCAGCCTCCTTGAATGCCTCGTCCTGTGTCTGCCGGACTCGACCTCTATCTCACCCGGTTGTCTGCCTCGGTGTCTGCAGCAACAGGCCTCTGCATGACTCGGTGTGTGAACAAAAGTGTCTCTGTCCGTCTCGGTCTCCGTCTTACGTGTTGTCTGCAGCACCTGGGCTCTTCAGAGACGCACGTACAGTAAGAGTCCGACAGAGACCGGTTCTGCAAGGCAACACGTAGGGAGAAATTTGAAAATTTTCGAAAAATCAAAAAATGCTGGAAATTGTCCAAAAAGCGACAAACAAGAAATTTTTGAAAAATTCAACCTTGAAATTTTTTTCAAAATTTTCAAAAAAATTTGGTTTTGTGGGCTTTTCAGATAATTTCCAGCATTTTTTGATATTTTGAAATTTTTCAAAACTGTCCTCAAGCGATGCATGCCAGCATCTTTGAATGCCTCGTCCTGTGTCTGCCGGACTCGGCCTCTATCTCACCCGGTTGTCTCCCTCGGTGTCTGCAGCAACACGCCTCTGCAATCGTCGGTATGAAAACAAAAGTGTTTCTGCCCGACTCGGTCTTCGCCTTACGTGTTGTCTGGAGCACTTGTGCTTTTGAGAGACGGCACGTAGAGGAGCGTGTGAAGCAAGACAGCGTTCGTGAGAGACAGTTCTTTAGTAAGAGTCCAACAGAGACCGGTTCTGCAAGGCAACACGTAGGGAGAATTTTGAAAATTTTCGAAAAATCAAAAAATGCTGGAAATTGTCCAAAACGCGCACAAAACAAGAAATTTTTGAAAAATTCCACCTTCAAATTTTTTTCAAAATTTTCAAAAAATTTTCGTTTTGTGCGCTTTTCAGATAATTTCCAGCATTTTTTGATTTTTTGGAAATTTTGAATTTTTTTTAAAATCTCTTCTCAAGCGATGCATGCCAGCCTCTTTGAATGCCTCGTCCTGTGTCTGCCGGACTCGGCCTCTATCTCACCCGGTTGTCTGCCTCGGTGTCTGCAGCAACAGGCCTCTGCATGACTCGGTGTGTAAACAAAACTGTCTCTGTCCGTCTTGGTCTCCGCCTTACGTGTTGTCTGCAGCACCTGGGCTCTTCAGAGACGGCACGTAGAGGAGCGTGTGAGGCAAGACCGCGTTCGTGAGAGACACAGTTCTTCAGTAAGAGTCCGACAGAGACCGGTTCTGCAAGGCAACACGTAGGGAGAATTTTGAAAATTTTCGAAAAATCAAAAAATGCTGAAAATTGTCCAAAACGCCCACAAAACAAGAAATTTTTGAAAAATTCGACTTTTAATTTTTTTCAAAATTTTCAAAAAATTGGGTTTTGTGCGCTTTTCAGACAATTTCCAGCATTTTTTGATTTTTTGAAAATTTTGAATTTTTTTCAAAACTGTCCTCAAGCGATACATGCCAGCCTCTTTGAATGCCTCGTCCTGTGTCTGCCGGACTCGGCCTCTATCTCACCCGGTTGTCTGCCTCGGTGTCTGCAGCAACAGGCCTCAACATGACTCGATGTGTAAACAAAAGTGTCTCTGTCCGTCTCGGTCTCCGTCTTTCGTGTTGTCTGCATCATCTGGGCTCTTCAGAGACGGCACGTACAGGAGCGTGTGAGGCAAGGCCGCGTTCCTGAGAGACACAGTTCTTCAGTAAGAGTCCGACAGAGACCGGTTCTGCAAGGCAACAAGAAGGGAGAAATTTGAAAATTTTCGAAAAATCAAAAAATGCTGGAAATTGTCCAAATCGCGCACAAAACAAGAAATTTTTGAAAAATTCAACCTTGAAATTTTATTCAAAATTTTGTTTTGTGCGCTTTACAGACAATTTCCAGCATTTTTTGATTTTTTTGAAAATTTTGAACTTTTTTCAAAATCTCCTCAACCGATGCATGATAGCCTCTTTGAATGCCTCATCCTGTGTCTGCCGGACTCGGCCTCTATCTCACCCGGTTGTCTGCCTCGGTGTCTGCAGCAACAGGCCTCTGCATGACTCGGTGTGTAAACAAAACTATCTCTGTCCGTCTCGGTCTCCACCTTGCGTGTTGCCTGCAGCACCTGAGCTCTTCAGAGACGGCACGTAGAGGAGCGTGTGAGGCAAGACCGCGTTCGTGAGAGACACAGTTCTTCAGTAAGAGTCCGACAGAGACCGGTTCTGCAAGGCAACACGTAGGGAGAATTTTGAAAATTTTCGAAAAATCAAAAAATGCTGGAAATTGTCCAAAACGCACACAAAACAAAAAAAATTTGAAAAATTCCATATTCAAAATATTTTCAAAATTTTCAAAAAATTTGGTTTTGTGCGCTTTACAGGTAATTTCCAGTATTTTTTGATTTTTTGAAAATTTTGAATTTTTTTCAAAACTCTCCTCAAGCGATGCATGCCAGCCTCTTTGAATGCCTCGTCCTGTGTCTGCCGGACTCGGCCTCTATCTCACCCGGGTGTCTGCCTCGGTGTCTGCAGCTACAGGCCTCTACATGACTCGGTGTGTAGACCAAAGTGTCTCTGTCCGTCTCGTTCTCCGCTTTACGTGTTGTCTGCAGCACCTGGGCTCTTCAGAGACGGCACGTAGAGGAGCGTGTGAGGCAAGGCCGCGTTCGTGGGAGACACAGTTCTTCAGTAAGAGTCCGACAGAGACCGGTTCTGCAAGGCAACACGTAGGGAGAATTTTGAAAATTTTCGAAAAATCAAAAAAATTTGGAAATTGTCCAAAAAGCGCACAAGACAAGAAATTTTTGAAAAATTCCACCTTCAATTTTTTTTCAAAATTTTCAAAAAATTTTGGTTTTGTGCGCTTTTAAGATAATTTCCAGCATTTTTTGATTTTTTGGAAATTTTGAATTTTTTTCAAAACTCTTCTCAAGCGATGCATGCCAGCCTCTTTGAATGCCTCGTCCTGTGTCTGCCGGACTCGACCTCTATCTCACCCGGTTGTCTGCCTCGGTGTCTGCAGCAACAGGCCTCTGCATGACTCGGTGTGTAAACAAAAGTGTCTCTGTCCGTCTCGGTCTCCGTCTTATGTGTTGTCTGCAGCACGTGGGCTCTTCAGAGACGGCACGTACAGGAGCATGTGAGGCAAGGCCGCGTTCGTGAGAGAGACAGTTCTTCAGTAAGAGTCCGACAGAGACCCGTTCTGCAAGGCAACACGTAGGGAGAAATTTGAAAATTTTCGAAGAATCAAAAAATGCTGGATATTGTCCAAAACGCGCGAAAAACAAGAAATTTTTGAAAAATTCAACCTTGAAATTTTTTTCAAAATTTTCAAAAAAATTTGGTTTTGTGCGCTTTTCAGATAATTTCCAGCATTTTTTGATATTTTGAAATTTTTCAAAACTGTCCTCAAGCGATGCATGCCAGCATCTTTGAATGCCTCGTCCTGTGTCTGCCGGACTCGGCCTCTATCTCACCCGGTTTTCTGCCTCGGTGTCTGCAGCAACAGGCCTCTGCATGACTCGGTGTGTAAACAAAAGTGTCTCTGTCCGTCTCGGTATCCGTCTTACGTGTTGTCTGCAGCACCTGGGCTCTTCAGAGACGGCACGTACAGTAAGAGTCCGACAGAGACCGGTTCTGCAAGGCAACACGTAGGGAGAATTTTGAAAATATTCGAAAAATCAAAAAATGCTGGAAATTGTCCAAAACGCGCACAAAACAAGAAATTTTTGAAAAATGCAACCTTCAAATTTTTTTCAAAAAAATTTGGTTTTGTGCGCTTTACAGACAATTTCAAGCATTTTTTGATTTTTTTGAAAATTTTGAACTTTTTTCAAAATCTCCTCAACCGATGCATGATAGCCTCTTTGAATGCCTCATCCTGTGTCTGCCGGACTCGGCCTCTATCTCACCCGGTTGTCTCCCTCGGTGTCTGCAGCAACAGGCCTCTGCATGACTCGGTGTGTAAATAAAACTATCTCTGTCCGTCTCGGTCTCCACCTTGCGTGTTGTCTGCAGCACCTGAGCTCTTCAGAGACGGCACGTACAGGACCGTGTGAGGCAAGACCGCGTTCGTGAGAGACACAGTTCTTCAGTAAGAGTCCGACAGAGACCGGTTCTGCAAGGCAACACGTAGGGAGAATTTTGAAAATTTTCGAAAAATCAAAAAATGCTGAAAAATTGTCCAAAACGCGCACAAAACAAGAAATTTTTGAAAAATTCGACTTATAAATTTTTTTCAAAATTTTCAAAAAATTGAGTTTTGTGCGCTTTTCAGACAATTTCCAGCATTTTTTGATTTTTTGAAAATTTTGAATTTTTTCAAAACTGTCCTAAAGCGATGCATGTCAGCCTCTTTGAATGCCTCGTCCTGTGTCTGCCGGACTCGACCTCTATCTCACCCGGTTGTCTGCCTCGGTGTCTGCAGCAACAGGCCTCTGCATGACTCGGTGTGTAAACAAAAGTGTCTCTGTCCGTCTCGGTCTCCGTCTTATGTGTTGTCTGCAGCACCTGGGCTCTTCATAGACGGCACGTACAGGAGCGTGTGAGGCAAGGCCGCGTTCGTGAGAGACACAGTTCTTCAGTAAGAGTCCGACAGAGACCGGTTCTGCAAGGCAACACGTAGGGAGAGATTTGAAAATTTTCGAAAAATCAAAAAATGCTGGATATTGTCCAAAACGCGCGAAAAACAATAAATTTTTGAAAAATTCAACCTTGAAATTTTTTTCAAAATTTTCATAAAAATTTGGTTTTGTGCGCTTTTCAGATAATTTCCAGCAATTTTTGATATTTTAAAATTTTTCAAAACTGTCCTCAAGCGATGCATGCCAGCATCTTTGAATGCATCGTCCTGTGTCTGCCGGACTCGGCCTCTATCTCACCCGGTTGTCTCCCTCGGTGTATGCAGCAACACGCCTCTGCAATCCTCGGTATGAAAACAAAAGTGTTTCTGTCCGACTCGGTCTTCGCCTTACGTGTTGTCTGGAGCACTTGTGCTTTTGAGAGACGGCACGTAGAGGAGCGTGTGAGGCAAGACAGCGTTCGTGAGAGACAGTTCTTTAGTAAGAGTCCAACAGAGACCGGTTCTGCAAGGCAACACGTAGGGAGAATTTTGAAAATTTTCGAAAAATCAAAAAATGCTGGAAATTGTCCAAAACGCGCACAAAACAAGAAATTTTTGAAAAATTGCACCTTCAAATTTTTTTCAAAATTTTCAAAAAATTTTGTTTTGTGCGCTTTTCATATAATTTCCAGCATTTTTTGATTTTTTGGTAATTTTGAATTTTTTTTCAAAACTCTTCTCAAGCGATGCATGCCAGCCTCTTTGAATGCCTCGTCCTGTGTCTGCCGGACTCGGCCTCTATCTCATCCGGTTGTCTGCCTCGGTGTCTGCAGCAACAGGCCTCTGCATGACTCGGTGTGTAAACAAAACTGTCTCTGTCCGTCTCGGTCTCCGCCTTACGTGTTGTCTGCAGCACCTGGGCTCTTCAGAGACGGCACGTACAGTAAGAGTCCGACAGAGACCGGTTCTGCAAGGCAACACGTAGGGAGAATTTTGAAAATTTTCGAAAAATCAAAAAATGCTGGAAATTGTCCAAAACGCGCACAAAACAAGATATTTTTGAAAAATGCAACCTTGAAATTTTTTTCAAAAAAATTTGGTTTTGTGCGCTTTACAGACAATTTCAAGCATTTTTTGATTTTTTTGAAAATTTTGAACTTTTTTCAAAATCTCCTCAACCGATGCATGATAGCCTTTTTGAATGCCTCATCCTGTGTCTGCCGGACTCGGCCTCTATCTCACCCGGTTGTCTGCCTCGGTGTCTGCAGCAACAGGCCTCTGCATGACTCGGTGTGTAAATAAAACTATCTCTGTCCGTCTCGGTCTCCACTTTGCGTGTTGTCTGCAGCACCTGAGCTCTTCAGAGGCGGCACGTACAGGACCGTGTGAGGCAAGACCGCGTTCGTGAGAGACACAGTTCTTCAGTAAGAGTCCGACAGAGACCGGTTCTGCAAGGCAACACGTAGGGAGAATTTTGAAAATTTTCGAAAAATCAAAAAATGCTGAAAATTGTCCAAAACGCGCACAAAACAAGAAATTTTTGAAAAATTCGACTTTTAAATTTTTTTCAAAAATTTTAAAAAAATCGAGTTTTGTGCGCTTTTCAGACAATTTCCAGCATTTTTTGATTTTTTGAAAATTTTGAATTTTTTCAAAACTGTCCTCAAGCGATGCATGTCAGCCTCTTTGAATGCCTCGTCCTGTGTCTGCCGGACTCGACCTCTATCTCACCCGGTTGTCTGCCTCGGTGTCTGCAGCAACAGGCCTCTGCATGACTCGGTGTGTAAACAAAAGTGTCTCTGTCCGTCTCGGTCTCCGTCTTATGTGTTGTCTGCAGCACCTGGGCTGTTCAGAGACGGCACGTACAGGAGCGTGTGAGGCAAGGCCGCGTTCGTGAGAGACACAGTTCTTCAGTAAGAGTCCGACAGAGACCGGTTCTGCAAGGCAACACGTAGGGAGAAATTTGAAAATTTTCGAAAAATCAAAAAATGCTGGAAATTGTCCAAAACGCGCGAAAAACAAGAAATTTTTGAAAAATTCAACCTTGAAATTTTTTTCAAAATTTTCATAAAAATTTGGTTTTGTGCGCTTTTCAGATAATTTCCAGCAATTTTTGATATTTTAAAATTTTTCAAAACTGTCCTCAAGCGATGCATGCCAGCATCTTTGAATGCCTCGTCCTGTGTCTGCCGGACTCGGCCTCTATCTCACCCGGTTGTCTCCCTCGGTGTATGCAGCAACACGCCTCTGCAATCCTCGGTATGAAAACAAAAGTGTTTCTGTCCGACTCGGTCTTCGCCTTACGTGTTGTCTGGAGCACTTGTGCTTTTGAGAGACGGCACGTAGAGGAGCGTGTGAGGCAAGACAGCGTTCGTGAGAGACAGTTCTTTAGTAAGAGTCCAACAGAGACCGGTTCTGCAAGGGAACACGTAGGGAGAATTTTGAAAATTTTCGAAAAATCAAAAAATGCTGGAAATTGTCCAAAACGCGCACAAAACAAGAAATTTTTGAAAAATTGCACCTTCAAATTTTTTTCAAAATTTTCAAAAAATTTTGTTTTGTGCGCTTTTCATATAATTTCCAGCATTTTTTGATTTTTTGGTAATTTTGAATTTTTTTTCAAAACTCTTCTCAAGCGATGCATGCCAGCCTCTTTGAATGCCTCGTCCTGTGTCTGCCGGACTCGGCCTCTATCTCATCCGGTTGTCTGCCTCGGTGTCTGCAGCAACAGGCCTCTGCATGACTCGGTGTGTAAACAAAACTGTCTCTGTCCGTCTCGGTCTCCGCCTTACGTGTTGTCTGCAGCACCTGGGCTCTTCAGAGACGGCACGTAGAGGAGCGTGTGAGGCAAGACCGCGTTCGTGAGAGACACAGTTCTTCAGTAAGAGTCCGACAGAGACCGTTTCTGCAAGGCAACACGTAGGGAGAATTTTGAAAATTTTCGAAAAATCAAAAAATGCTGAAAATTGTCCAAAACGCGCACAAAACAAGAAATTTTTGAAAAATTCGACTTTTAAATTTTTTTCAAAATTTTCAAAAAATTGGGTTTTGTGCGCTTTTCAAACAATTTCCAGCATTTTTTGATTTTTTGAAAATTTTGTATTTTTTCAAAACTGTCCTCAAGCGATACATGCCAGCCTCTTTGAATGCCTCGTCCTGTGTCTGCCGGACTTGGCCTCTATCTCACCCGGTTGTCTGCCTCGGTGTCTGCAGCAACAGGCCTCAACATGTCTCGGTGTGTAAACAAAAGTGTCTCTGTCCGTCTCGTTCTCCGCTTTACGTGTTGTCTGCAGCACCTGGGCTCTTCAGAGACGGCACGTAGAGGAGCGTGTGAGGCAAGACCGCGTTCGTGAGAGACACACTTCTTCAGTAAGTGTCCGACAGAGACCGGTTCTGCAAGGCAACACGTAGGGAGAATTTTGAAAATTTTCGAAAAATCAAAAAATGCTGGAAATTGTCCAAAACGCGCACAAAACAAGAAATTTTTGAAAAATTACACCTTCAAAATATTTTCAAAAATTTCAAAAAAATTTGGTTTTGTGCACTTTACAGACAATTTCCAGCATTTTTTGATTTTTTTTTGAAAATTTTGAACTTTTTTCAAAACTCTCCTCAAGCGATGCATGTCAGCCTCTTTGAATGCCTCGTCCTGTGTCTGCCGGACTCGGCCTCTATCTCACCCGGTTGTCTGCCTCGGTGTCTGCAGCAACAGGCCTCTGCATGACTCGGTGTGTAAACAAAACTGTCTCTGTCCGTCTCGGTCTCCGCCTTACGTGTTGTCTGCAGCACCTGGGCTCTTCAGAGACGGCACGTAGAGGAGCGTGTGAGGCAAGACCGCGTTCGTGATAGACACACTTCTTCAGTAAGAGTCCGACAGAGACCGGTTCTGCAAGGCAACACGTAGGGAGAATTTTGAAAATTTTCGAAAAATCAAAAAATGCTGAAAATTGTCCAAAACGCGCACAAAACAAGAATTTTTTTAAAAATTCGACTTTTAATTTTTTTTCAAAATTTTCAAAAAATTGGGTTTTGTGCGCTTTTCAAACAATTTCCAGCATTTTTTGATTTTTTGAAAATTTTGAATTTTTTCAAAACTATCCTCAAGCGATGCATGTCAGCCTCTTTGAATGCCTCGTCCTGTGTCTGCCGGACTCGACCTCTATCTCAACCGGTTGTCTGCCTCGGTGTCTGCAGCAACAGGCCTATGCTGACTCGGTGTGTAAACAAAAGTGTCTCTGTCCGTCTCGGTCTCCGTCTTACGTGTTGTCTGCAGCACTTGGGATCTTCAGAGACGGCACGTACAGGAGCGTGTGTGGCAAGTCCGCGTTCGTGGGAGACACAGTTCTTCAGTAAGAGTCCGACAGAGACCGGTTCTGCAAGGCAACACGTAGGGAGAATTTTGAAAATTTTCGAAAAATCAAAAAATGCTGGAAATTGTCCAAAACTCGCACAAAACAAGAAATTTTTGTAAAATTCCACCTTCAAAATATTTTCAAAATTTTCGAAAAAATTTGGTTTTGTGCGCTTTACAGATAATTTCCAGCATTTTTTGATTTTTTGAAAATTTTGGATTTCTTCAAAACTGTCCTCAAGCGATGCATGTCAGCCTCTTTGAATGCCTCGTCCTGTGTCTGCCGGACTCGACCTCTATCTCACCCGGTTGTCTGCCTCGGTGTCTGCAGCAACAGGCCTCTGCATGACTCGGTGTGTAAACAAAAGTGTCTCTGTCCGTCTCGGTCTCCGTCTTATGTGTTGTCTGCAGCACGTGGGCTCTTCAGAGACGGCACGTACAGGAGCATGTGAGGCAAGGCCGCGTTCGTGAGAGAGACAGTTCTTCAGTAAGAGTCCGACAGAGACCCGTTCTGCAAGGCAACACGTAGGGAGAAATTTGAAAATTTTCGAAGAATCAAAAAATGCTGGATATTGTCCAAAACGCGCGAAAAACAAGAAATTTTTGAAAAATTCAACCATGAAATTTTTTTCAAAATTTTCAAAAAAATTTGGTTTTGTGCGCTTTTCAGATAATTTCCAGCATTTTTTGATATTTTGAAATTTTTCAAAACTGTCCTCAAGCGATGCATGCCAGCATCTTTGAATGCCTCGTCCTGTGTCTGCCGGACTCGGCCTCTATCTCACCCGGTTTTCTGCCTCGGTGTCTGCAGCAACAGGCCTCTGCATGACTCGGTGTGTAAACAAAAGTGTCTCTGTCCGTCTCGGTATCCGTCTTACGTGTTGTCTGCAGCACCTGGGCTCTTCAGAGACGGCACGTACAGTAAGAGTCCGACAGAGACCGGTTCTGCAAGGCAACACGTAGGGAGAATTTTGAAAATATTCGAAAAATCAAAAAATGCTGGAAATTGTCCAAAACGCGCACAAAACAAGAAATTTTTGAAAAATGCAACCTTGAATTTTTTTTCAAAAAAATTTGGTTTTGTGCGCTTTACAGACAATTTCCAGCATTTTTTGATTTTTTGAAAATTTTGATTTTTTTCCAAAACTGTCCTCAAGCGATGCAGGCCAGCCTCTTTGAACGCCTCGTCCTGTGTCTGCCGGACTCGGCCTCTATCTCACCCGGTTGTCTGCCTCGGTGTCTGCAGCAACAGGCCTCTGCATGCCTCGGTGTGTAAACAAAACTGTTTCTGTCCGTCTCGGTCTCCGTCTTACGTGTTGTCTGCAGCACTTGGGATCTTCAGAGACGGGACGTACAGGAGCGTGTGTGGCAAGTCCGCGTTCGTGGGAGACACAGTTCTTCAGTAAGAGTCCGACAGAGACCGGTTCTGCAAGGCAACACGTAGGGAGAATTTTGAAAATTTTCGAAAAATCAAAAATTTTTGGAAATTGTCCAAAACGCGCACAAGACAAGAAATTTTTGAACAATTCCACCTTCAAATTTTTTTCAAAATTTTCAAAAAATTTTGGTTTTGTGCGCTTTTCAGATAATTTCCAGCATTTTTTGATTTTTTGGAAATTTTGAATTTTTTTCAAAACTCTTCTCAAGCTATGCATGCCAGCCTCTTTGAATGCCTCGTCCTGTGTCTGCCGGACTCGGCCTCTATCTCACCCGGTTGTCTGCCTCGGTGTCTGCAGCAACAGGCCTCTGCATGACTCGGTGTGTAAACAAAACTGTCTCTGTCCGTCTCGGTCTCCGCCTTACGTGTTGTCTGCAGCACCTGGGCTCTTCAGAGACGGCACGTAGAGGAGCGTGTGATTCAAAACCGCGTTCGTGAGAGACACAGTTCTTCAGTAAGAGTCCGACAGAGACCGGTTCTCCAAGGCAACACCTAGGGAGAATTTTGAAAATTTTCGAAAAATCAAAAAATGCTGAAAATTGTCCAAAACGCGCACAAAAGAAGAAATTTTTGAAAAATTCGACTTTCAATTTTTTTTCTAAATTTTCAAAAAATTTGGTTTTGTGCGCTTTTCAGACAATTTCTAGCATTTTTTGATTTTTTTGAAAATTTTGAATTTTTTGAAAACTGTCCTCAAGCGATAAATGCCAGCCTCTTTGAATGCCTCGTCCGATGTCTGCCGGACTCGGCCTCTATCTCACCCGGTTGTCTGCCTCGGTGTCTGCAGCAACAGGCCTCAACATGACTCGATGTGTAAACAAAAGTGTCTCTGTCCGTCTCGGTCTCCGTCTTACGTGTTGTCTGCAGCACCTGGGCTCTTCAGAGACGGCACGTACAGGAGCGTATGAGGCAAGGCTGCGTTCGTGAGAGACACAGTTCTTCAGTAAGAGTCCGAAAGAGACCGGTTCTGCAAGGCAACACGTAGGGAGAAATTTGAAAATTTTCGAAAAATCAAAAATGCTGGAAATTGTCCAAAACGCGCACAAAACAAGAAATTTTTGAAAAATTCCACTTTCAAATTTTTTCAAATTTTTAAAAAAATTTTGGTTTTGTGCGCTTTTCAGATAATTTCCAGCATTTTTTGATTTTTTTTAAAATTTTAATTTTTTTTTCAAAACTCTTCTCAAGCGATGCATGAAAGTCTCTTTGAATGCCTCGTCCTGTGTCTGCCGGAATCGGCCTCTATCTCACCCGGTTGTCTGCTTCGGTGTCTGCAGCAACAGGCCTCTGCATGTCTCGGTGTGTAAACAAAACTGTCTCTGTCCGTCTCGGTCTCCGCCTTACGTGTTGTCTGCAGCACCTGGGCTCTTCAGAGACGGCACGTAGAGGAGCGTGTGAGGCAAGACCGCGTTCGTGAGAGACACAGTTCTACAGTAAGAGTCCGACAGAGACCGGTTCTGCAAGGCAACACGTAGGGAGAATTTTGAAAATTTTCGAAAAATCAAAAAATGCTGGAAATTGTCCAAAACGTGCACAAAACAAGAAATTTTTAAAAATTCCACCTTCAATTTTTTTTCAAAATTTTCAAAAAATTTGGTTTTGTGCGCTTTTCAGACAATTTCCAGCATTTTTTGATTTTTTGAAAATTTTGAATTTTTTCAAAACTGTCCTCAAGCTATACATGCCAGCCTCTTTGAATGCCTCGTCCTGTGTGTGCCGGACTCGGCCTCTATCTCACCCGGTTTGCTGCCTCGGTGTCTGCAGCAACAGGCCTCTGCATGCCTCGGTGTGTAAACAAAACTGTCTCTGTCCGTCTCGGTCTCCGTCTTACGTGTTGTCTGCAGCACTTGGGCTCTTCAGAGACGGGACGTACAGGAGCGTGTGAGGCAAGGCCGCGTTCTTGAGAGACACAGTTCTCCAGTAAGAGTCCGACAGAGACCGGTTCTTCAAGGCAACACGTAGGGAGAATTTTGAAAATTATCGAAAAATCAAAAAATGCTGGAAATTGTCCAAAACGCGCACAAAACAAGAAATTTTTGAAAAATTCCACCTTCAAAATGTTTTTCAAAATTTTCAAAAAAATTTGGTTTTGTGTGCTTTTCAGATAATTTCCAGCATTTTTTGATTTTTTGAAAAAAAAATTTTTTCCAAAACTGTCCTCAAGCGTTGCAGGCCAGCCTCTTTGAACGCCTCGTCCTGTGTCTGTCGGACTCGGCCTCTATCTCACCCGGTTGTCTGCGTCGGTGTCTGCAGCAACAGGCCTCTGCATGACTCGGTGTGTAAACAAAACTGTCTCTGTCCGTCTCGGTCTCCGCCTTACGTGTTGTCTGCAGCACCTGGGCTCTTCAGAGACGGCACGTAGAGGAGCGTGTGAGGCAAGACCGCGTTCGTGAGAGACACACTTCTTCAGTAAGTGTCCGACAGAGACCGGTTCTGCAAGGCAACTCGTAGGGAGAATTTTGAAAATTTTCGAAAAATCAAAAAATGCTGGAAATTGTCCAAAACGCGCACAAAACAAGAAATTTTTGAAAAATTCCACCTTCAAATTTTTTTCAAAATTTTCAAAAAATTTTGGTTTTGTGCTCTTTGCAGATAATTTCCAGCATTTTTTGATTTTTTGGAAATTTTGAATTTTTTTTCAAAGCTCTTCTCAAGCGATGCATGCCAGCCTCTTTGAATGCCTCGTCCTGTGTCTGCCGGACTCGGCCTCTATCTCACCCGGTTGTCTGCCTCGGTGTCTGCAGCAACAGGCCTCTGCATGACTCGTTGTGTAAACAAAACTGTCTCGGTCTCCGCCTTACGTGTTGTCTGCAGCACCTGGGCTCTTCAGAGACGGCACGTAGAGGAGCGTGTGAGGCAAGACCGCGTTCGTGAGAGACACAGTTCTTCAGTAAGAGTCCGACAGAGACCGGTTCTGCAAGGCAACACGTAGGGAGAATTTTGAAAATTTCGAAAAATCAAAAAATGCTGAAAATTGTCCAAAACGCGCACAAAACAAGAAATTTTTGAAAAATTCGACTTTTAAATTTTTTTCAAAATTTTCAAAAAATTTGGTTTTGTGCGCTTTTCAGACAATTTCCAGCATTTTTTGATTTTTTGGAAATTTTGAATTTTTTTCAAGCGATGCATGCCAGCCTCTTTGAATGCCTCGTCCTGTGTCTGCCGGACTCGGCCTCTATCTCACCCGGTTGTCTCCCTCGGTGTCTGTAGCAACAGGCCTCTGCATGACTCTGTGTGTAAACAAAACTGTCTCTGTCCGTCTCGGTCTCCGCCTTACGTGTTGTCTGCAGCACTTGGGATCTTCAGAGACGGCACGTACAGGTGCGTGTGAGGCAAGGCCGCGTTCCTGGGAGACACAGTTCTTCAGTAAGAGTCCGACAGAGACCGGTTCTGCAAGGCAACACGTAGGGAGAATTTTGAAAATTTTCGAAAAATCAAAAAATGCTGGAAATTGTCCAAAACGCGCACAAAACAAGAAATTTTTGAAAAATTCCACCTTCAAATTTTTTTCAAAATTTTCAAAAAATTTTGGTTTTGTGCGCTTTTCAGATAATTTCCAGCATTTTTTGATTTTTTGGAAATTTTGAATTTTTTTCAAAACTCTTCTCAAGCGATGCATGACAGCCTCTTTGAATGCCTCGTCCTTTGTCTGCCGGACTCGGCCTCTATATCACCCGGTTGTCTGCCTCGGTGTCTGCAGCAGCAGGCCTCTGCATGACTCGGTGTGTAAACAAAACTGTCTCTGTCCGTCTTGGTCTCCGCCTTACGTGTTGTCTGCAGCACCTGGGCTCTTCAGAGACGGCACGTAGAGGAGCGTGTGAAGCAAGACCGCGTTCGTGAGAGACACAGTTCTACAGTAAGAGTCCGACAGAGACCGGTTCTGCAAGGCAACACGTAGGGAGAATTTTGAAAATTTTCGAAAAATCAAAAAATGCTGGAAATTGTCCAAAACGTGCACAAAACAAGAAATTTTTAAAAATTCCACCTTCAATTTTTTTTCAAAATTTTCAAAAAATTTGGTTTTGTGCGCTTTTCAGACAATTTCCAGCATTTTTTGATTTTTTGAAAATTTTGAATTTTTTCAAAACTGTCCTCAAGCTATACATGCCAGCCTCTTTGAATGCCTCGTCCTGTGTGTGCCGGACTCGGCCTCTATCTCACCCGGTTGTCTGCCTCGGTGTCTGCAGCAACAGGCCTCTGCATGCCTCGGTGTGTAAACAAAACTGTCTCTGTCCGTCTCGGTCTCCGTCTTACGTGTTGTCTGCAGCACTTGGGCTCTTCAGAGACGGGACGTACAGGAGCGTGTGAGGCAAGGCCGCGTTCTTGAGAGACACAGTTCTCCAGTAAGAGTCCGACAGAGACCGGTTCTTCAAGGCAACACGTAGGGAGAATTTTGAAAATTATCGAAAAATCAAAAAATGCTGGAAATTGTCCAAAACGCGCACAAAACAAGAAATTTTTGAAAAATTCCACCTTCAAAATGTTTTTCAAAATTTTCAAAAAAATTTGGTTTTGTGTGCTTTTCAGATAATTTCCAGCATTTTTTGAATTTTTGAAAAAAAATTTTTTTCCAAAACTGTCCTCAAGCGATGCAGGCCAGCCTCTTTGAACGCCTCGTCCTGTGTCTGTCGGACTCGGCCTCTATCTCACCCGGTTGTCTGCGTCGGTGTCTGCAGCAACAGGCCTCTGCATGACTCGGTGTGTAAACAAAACTGTCTCTGTCCGTCTCGGTCTCCGCCTTACGTGTTGTCTGCAGCACCTGGGCTCTTCAGAGACGGCACGTAGAGGAGCGTGTGAGGCAAGACCGCGTTCGTGAGAGACACACTTCTTCAGTAAGTGTCCGACAGAGACCGGTTCTGCAAGGCAACTCGTAGGGAGAATTTTGAAAATTTTCGAAAAATCAAAAAATGCTGGAAATTGTCCAAAACGCGCACAAAACAAGAAATTTTTGAAAAATTCCACCTTCAAATTTTTTTCAAAATTTTCAAAAAATTTTGGTTTTGTGCTCCTTGCAGATAATTTCCAGCATTTTTTGATTTTTTGGAAATTTTGAATTTTTTTTCAAAACTCTTCTCAAGCGATGCATGCCAGCCTCTTTGAATGCCTCGTCCTGTGTCTGCCGGACTCGGCCTCTATCTCACCCGGTTGTCTGCCTCGGTGTCTGCAGCAACAGGCCTCTGCATGACTCGTTGTGTAAACAAAACTGTCTCGGTCTCCGCCTTACGTGTTGTCTGCAGCACCTGGGCTCTTCAGAGACGGCACGTAGAGGAGCGTGTGAGGCAAGACCGCGTTCGTGAGAGACACAGTTCTTCAGTAAGAGTCCGACAGAGACCGGTTCTGCAAGGCAACACGTAGGGAGAATTTTGAAAATTTCGAAAAATCAAAAAATGCTGAAAATTGTCCAAAACGCGCACAAAACAAGAAATTTTTGAAAAATTCGACTTTTAAATTTTTTTCAAAATTTTCAAAAAATTTGGTTTTGTGCGCTTTTCAGACAATTTCCAGCATTTTTTGATTTTTTGGAAATTTTGAATTTTTTTCAAGCGATGCATGCCAGCCTCTTTGAATGCCTCGTCCTGTGTCTGCCGGACTCGGCCTCTATCTCACCCGGTTGTCTCCCTCGGTGTCTGTAGCAACAGGCCTCTGCATGACTCTGTGTGTAAACAAAACTGTCTCTGTCCGTCTCGGTCTCCGCCTTACGTGTTGTCTGCAGCACTTGGGATCTTCAGAGACAGCACGTACAGGTGCGTGTGAGGCAAGGCCGCGTTCCTGGGAGACACAGTTCTTCAGTAAGAGTCCGACAGAGACCGGTTCTGCAAGGCAACACGTAGGGAGAATTTTGAAAATTTTCGAAAAATCAAAAAATGCTGGAAATTGTCCAAAACGCGCACAAAACAAGAAATTTTTGAAAAATTCCACCTTCAAATTTTTTTCAAATTTTTTTTCAAAATTTTGGTTTTGTGCGCTTTTCAGATAATTTCCAGCATTTTTTGATTTTTTGGAAATTTTGAATTTTTTTCAAAACTCTTCTCAAGCGATGCATGACAGCCTCTTTGAATGCCTCGTCCTTTGTCTGCCGGACTCGGCCTCTATATCACCCGGTTGTCTGCCTCGGTGTCTGCAGCAGCAGGCCTCTGCATGACTCGGTGTGTAAACAAAACTGTCTCTGTCCGTCTTGGTCTCCGCCTTACGTGTTGTCTGCAGCACCTGGGCTCTTCAGAGACGGCACGTAGAGGAGCGTGTGAAGCAAGACCGCGTTCGTGAGAGACACAGTTCTACAGTAAGAGTCCGACAGAGACCGGTTCTGCAAGGCAACACGTAGGGAGAATTTTGAAAATTTTCGAAAAATCAAAAAATGCTGGAAATTGTCCAAAACGTGCACAAAACAAGAAATTTTTAAAAATTCCACCTTCAATTTTTTTTCAAAATTTTCAAAAAATTTGGTTTTGTGCGCTTTTCAGACAATTTCCAGCATTTTTTGATTTTTTGAAAATTTTGAATTTTTTCAAAACTGTCCTCAAGCTATACATGCCAGCCTCTTTGAATGCCTCGTCCTGTGTGTGCCGGACTCGGCCTCTATCTCACCCGGTTGTCTGCCTCGGTGTCTGCAGCAACAGGCCTCTGCATGCCTCGGTGTGTAAACAAAACTGTCTCTGTCCGTCTCGGTCTCCGTCTTACGTGTTGTCTGCAGCACTTGGGCTCTTCAGAGACGGGACGTACAGGAGCGTGTGAGGCAAGGCCGCGTTCTTGAGAGACACAGTTCTCCAGTAAGAGTCCGACAGAGACCGGTTCTTCAAGGCAACACGTAGGGAGAATTTTGAAAATTATCGAAAAATCAAAAAATGCTGGAAATTGTCCAAAACGCGCACAAAACAAGAAATTTTTGAAAAATTCCACCTTCAAAATGTTTTTCAAAATTTTCAAAAAAATTTGGTTTTGTGTGCTTTTCAGATAATTTCCAGCATTTTTTGAATTTTTGAAAAAAAATTTTTTTCCAAAACTGTCCTCAAGCGATGCAGGCCAGCCTCTTTGAACGCCTCGTCCTGTGTCTGTCGGACTCGGCCTCTATCTCACCCGGTTGTCTGCGTCGGTGTCTGCAGCAACAGGCCTCTGCATGACTCGGTGTGTAAACAAAACTGTCTCTGTCCGTCTCGGTCTCCGCCTTACGTGTTGTCTGCAGCACCTGGGCTCTTCAGAGACGGCACGTAGAGGAGCGTGTGAGGCAAGACCGCGTTCGTGAGAGACACACTTCTTCAGTAAGTGTCCGACAGAGACCGGTTCTGCAAGGCAACTCGTAGGGAGAATTTTGAAAATTTTCGAAAAATCAAAAAATGCTGGAAATTGTCCAAAACGCGCACAAAACAAGAAATTTTTGAAAAATTCCACCTTCAAATTTTTTTCAAAATTTTCAAAAAATTTTGGTTTTGTGCTCTTTGCAGATAATTTCCAGCATTTTTTGATTTTTTGGAAATTTTGAATTTTTTTTCAAAGCTCTTCTCAAGCGATGCATGCCAGCCTCTTTGAATGCCTCGTCCTGTGTCTGCCGGACTCGGCCTCTATCTCACCCGGTTGTCTGCCTCGGTGTCTGCAGCAACAGGCCTCTGCATGACTCGTTGTGTAAACAAAACTGTCTCGGTCTCCGCCTTACGTGTTGTCTGCAGCACCTGGGCTCTTCAGAGACGGCTCGTAGAGGAGCGTGTGAGGCAAGACCGCGTTCGTGAGAGACACAGTTCTTCAGTAAGAGTCCGACAGAGACCGGTTCTGCAAGGCAACACGTAGGGAGAATTTTGAAAATTTCGAAAAATCAAAAAATGCTGAAAATTGTCCAAAACGCGCACAAAACAAGAAATTTTTGAAAAATTCGACTTTTAAATTTTTTTCAAAATTTTCAAAAAATTTGGTTTTGTGCGCTTTTCAGACAATTTCCAGCATTTTTTGATTTTTTGGAAATTTTGAATTTTTTTCAAGCGATGCATGCCAGCCTCTTTGAATGCCTCGTCCTGTGTCTGCCGGACTCGGCCTCTATCTCACCCGGTTGTCTCCCTCGGTGTCTGTAGCAACAGGCCTCTGCATGACTCTGTGTGTAAACAAAACTGTCTCTGTCCGTCTCGGTCTCCGCCTTACGTGTTGTCTGCAGCACTTGGGATCTTCAGAGACGGCACGTACAGGTGCGTGTGAGGCAAGGCCGCGTTCCTGGGAGACACAGTTCTTCAGTAAGAGTCCGACAGAGACCGGTTCTGCAAGGCAACACGTAGGGAGAATTTTGAAAATTTTCGAAAAATCAAAAAATGCTGGAAATTGTCCAAAACGCGCACAAAA
Organism: Zootermopsis nevadensis; assembly: GCF_977971745.1. Taxonomy (NCBI): domain Eukaryota; kingdom Metazoa; phylum Arthropoda; class Insecta; order Blattodea; family Termopsidae; genus Zootermopsis; species Zootermopsis nevadensis. Next base: position 7,326,804 of record NW_028259143.1, read on the forward strand.
CAAGAAATTTTTGAAAAATTCCACCTTCAAATTTTTTTCAAAATTTTCAAAAAATTTTGGTTTTGTGCGCTTTTCAGATAATTTCCAGCATTTTTTGATTTTTTGGAAATTTTGAATTTTTTTCAAAACTCTTCTCAAGCGATGCATGACAGCCTCTTTGAATGCCTCGTCCTTTGTCTGCCGGACTCGGCCTCTATATCACCCGGTTGTCTGCCTCGGTGTCTGCAGCAGCAGGCCTCTGCATGACTCGGTGTGTAAACAAAACTGTCTCTGTCCGTCTTGGTCTCCGCCTTACGTGTTGTCTGCAGCACCTGGGCTCTTCAGAGACGGCACGTAGAGGAGCGTGTGAAGCAAGACCGCGTTTGTGAGAGAGACAGTTCTTCAGTAAGAGTCCGACACAGACCGGTTCTGCAAGGCAACACGTAGGAAGAATTTTGAAAATTTTCGAAAAATCAAAAAATGCTGGAAATTGTCCAAAACGCGCACAAAACAAAAAAATTTGAAAAATTCCACCTTCAAAATTTTCAAAAAAAAATGATTTTGTGCGCTTTTCACATAATTTCCTGCATTTTTTGATTTTTTGAAAATTTTGAATTTTTTTCAAAACTCTCCTCAAGCGATTCATGCCAGCCTCTTTGAATGCCTCGTCCTGTGTCTGCCGGACTCGGCCTCTATCTCACCCGGTTGTCTGCCTCGGTGTCTGCAGCAGCAGGCCTCTGCATGACTCGGTGTGTAAACAAAAGTGTCTCTGTCCGTCTCGGTCTCCGTCTTACGTGTTGTCTGCAGCACCTGGGCTCTTCAGAGACGGCACGTAGAGGAGCGTGTGAGGCAAGACCGCGTTCGTGAGAGACAGTTCTTCAGTAAGAGTCCAACAGAGACCGGTTCTGCAAGGCAACACGTAGGGAGAATTTTGAAAATTTTCGAAAAATCAAAAAATGCTGGAAATTATCCAAAACGCGCACAAAACAAGAAATTTTTGAAAAATTCTATCTTCAACTTTTTTTCAAAATTTTCAAAAAAATTTGGTGTTGTGCGCTTTTCAGATAATTTCCAGCATTTGTTGATTTTTTGAAAATTTTGAATTTTTTTCTAAACTCTTCTCAACCGATGCATGCCAGCCTCATTGAATGCCTCGTCCTGTGTCTGCCGGACTCGGCCTCTATCTCACCCGGTTGTCTGCCTCGGTGTCTGCAGCAACAGGCCTCTGCATGACTCGGTGTGTAAACAAAAGTGTCTCTGTCCGTCTCGGTCTCCGTCTTACGTATTGTCTGCAGCACTTGGGATCTTCAGAGACGGCACGTACATTAGCGTGTGAGGCAAGACCGCGTTCGTGGGAGACAGTTCTTCAGTAAGAGTCCGACAGAGACCGGTTCTGCAAGGCAACAAGAAGGGAGAAATTTGAAAATTTTCGAAAAATCAAAAAATGCTGGAAATTGTCCAAAACGCGCACAAAACAAGAAATTTTTGAAAAATTCAACCTTGAAATTTTTTTCAAAATTTTCAAAAAATTTTGGTTTTGTGCGCTTTACAGACAATTTCCAGCATTTTTTGATTTTTTTTTTGAAAATTTTGAACTTTTTTCAAAATCTCCTCAAGCGATGCATGCCAGCCTCTTTGAATGCCTCGTCCTGTGTCTGCCGGACTCGGCCTCTATCTCACCCGGGTGTCTGCCTCGGTGTCTGCAGCTACAGGCCTCTACATGACTCGGTGTGTAGACCAAAGTGTCTCTGTCCGTCTCGTTCTCCGCTTTACGTGTTGTCTGCAGCACCTGGGCTCTTCAGAGACGGCACGTAGAGGAGCGTGTGAGGCAAGACCGCGTTCGTGAGAGACACAGTTCTTCAGTAAGAGTCCGACAGAGACCGGTTCTGCAAGGCAACACGTAGGGAGAATTTTGAAAATTTCGAAAAATCAAAAAATGCTGAAAATTGTCCAAAACGCGCACAAAACAAGAAATTTTTGAAAAATTCGACTTTTAAATTTTTTTCAAAATTTTCAAAAAATTTGGTTTTGTGCGCTTTTCAGACAATTTCCAGCATTTTTTGATTTTTTGGAAATTTTGAATTTTTTTCAAGCGATGCATGCCAGCCTCTTTGAATGCCTCGTCCTGTGTCTGCCGGACTCGGCCTCTATCTCACCCGGTTGTCTCCCTCGGTGTCTGTAGCAACAGGCCTCTGCATGACTCTGTGTGTAAACAAAACTGTCTCTGTCCGTCTCGGTCTCCGCCTTACGTGTTGTCTGCAGCACTTGGGATCTTCAGAGACGGCACGTACAGGTGCGTGTGAGGCAAGGCCGCGTTCCTGGGAGACACAGTTCTTCAGTAAGAGTCCGACAGAGACCGGTTCTGCAAGGCAACACGTAGGGAGAATTTTGAAAATTTTCGAAAAATCAAAAAATGCTGGAAATTGTCCAAAACGCGCACAAAACAAGAAATTTTTGAAAAATTCCACCTTCAAATTTTTTTCAAAATTTTCAAAAAATTTTGGTTTTGTGCGCTTTTCAGATAATTTCCAGCATTTTTTGATTTTTTGGAAATTTTGAATTTTTTTCAAAACTCTTCTCAAGCGATGCATGACAGCCTCTTTGAATGCCTCGTCCTTTGTCTGCCGGACTCGGCCTCTATATCACCCGGTTGTCTGCCTCGGTGTCTGCAGCAGCAGGCCTCTGCATGACTCGGTGTGTAAACAAAACTGTCTCTGTCCGTCTTGGTCTCCGCCTTACGTGTTGTCTGCAGCACCTGGGCTCTTCAGAGACGGCACGTAGAGGAGCGTGTGAAGCAAGACCGCGTTTGTGAGAGACACAGTTCTTCAGTAAGAGTCCGACACAGACCGGTTCTGCAAGGCAACACGTAGGAAGAATTTTGAAAATTTTCGAAAAATCAAAAAATGCTGGAAATTGTCCAAAACGCGCACAAAACAAAAAAATTTGAAAAATTCCAACTTCAAAATTTTCAAAAAAAAATGATTTTGTGCGCTTTTCACATAATTTCCTGCATTTTTTGATTTTTTGAAAATTTTGAATTTTTTTCAAAACTCTCCTCAAGCGATTCATGCCAGCCTCTTTGAATGCCTCGTCCTGTGTCTGCCGGACTCGGCCTCTATCTCACCCGGTTGTCTGCCTCGGTGTCTGCAGCAGCAGGCCTCTGCATGACTCGGTGTGTAAACAAAAGTGTCTCTGTCCGTCTCGGTCTCCGTCTTACGTGTTGTCTGCAGCACCTGGGCTCTTCAGAGACGGCACGTAGAGGAGCGTGTGAGGCAAGACCGCGTTCGTGAGAGACAGTTCTTCAGTAAGAGTCCAACAGAGACCGGTTCTGCAAGGCAACACGTAGGGAGAATTTTGAAAATTTTCGAAAAATCAAAAAATGCTGGAAATTATCCAAAACGCGCACAAAACAAGAAATTTTTGAAAAATTCTATCTTCAACTTTTTTTCAAAATTTTCAAAAAAATTTGGTGTTGTGCGCTTTTCAGATAATTTCCAGCATTTGTTGATTTTTTGAAAATTTTGAATTTTTTTCTAAACTCTTCTCAACCGATGCATGCCAGCCTCATTGAATGCCTCGTCCTGTGTCTGCCGGACTCGGCCTCTATCTCACCCGGTTGTCTGCCTCGGTGTCTGCAGCAACAGGCCTCTGCATGACTCGGTGTGTAAACAAAAGTGTCTCTGTCCGTCTCGGTCTCCGTCTTACGTGTTGTCTGCAGCACTTGGGATCTTCAGAGACGGCACGTACATTAGCGTGTGAGGCAAGACCGCGTTCGTGGGAGACAGTTCTTCAGTAAGAGTCCGACAGAGACCGGTTCTGCAAGGCAACAAGAAGGGAGAAATTTGAAAATTTTCGAAAAATCAAAAAATGCTGGAAATTGTCCAAAACGCGCACAAAACAAGAAATTTTTGAAAAATTCAACCTTGAAATTTTTTCAAAATTTTCAAAAAATTTTGGTTTTGTGCGCTTTACAGACAATTTCCAGCATTTTTTGATTTTTTTTTTGAAAATTTTGAACTTTTTTCAAAATCTCCTCAAGCGATGCATGCCAGCCTCTTTGAATGCCTCGTCCTGTGTCTGCCGGACTCGGCCTCTATCTCACCCGGGTGTCTGCCTCGGTGTCTGCAGCTACAGGCCTCTACATGACTCGGTGTGTAGACCAAAGTGTCTCTGTCCGTCTCGTTCTCCGCTTTACGTGTTGTCTGCAGCACCTGGGCTCTTCAGAGACGGCACGTAGAGGAGCGTGTGAGGCAAGACCGCGTTCGTGATAGACACACTTCTTCAGTAAGAGTCCGACAGAGACCGGTTCTGCAAGGCAACACGTAGGGAGAATTTTGAAAATTTTCGAAAAATCAAAAAATGCTGGAAATTGTCCAAAACGCGCACAAAACAAGAAATTTTTGAAAAATTCCACCTTCAAAATATTTTCAAAATTTTCAAAAAAAATTGGTTTTGTGCACTTTACAGATAATTTCCAGCATTTTTTGATTTTTTGAAAATTTTGAATTTTTTTCAAAACTCTCCTCAAGCGATGCATGCCAGCCTCTTTGAATGCCTCGTCCTGTGTCTGCCGGACTCGGCCTCTATCTCACCCGGTTGTCTGCCTCGGTGTCTGCACCAACAGGCCTCTGCATGACTCGGTGTGTAAACAAAACTGTCTCTGTCCGTCTCGGTCTCCGCCTTACGTGTTGTCTGCAGCACCTGGGCTCTTTAGAGACGGCACGTAGAGGAGCGTGTGAGGCAAGACCGCGTTCGTGATAGACACACTTCTTCAGTAAGAGTCCGACAGAGACCGGTTCTGCAAGGCAACACGTAGGGAGAATTTTGAAAATTTTCGAAAAATCAAAATATGCTGAAAATTGTCCAAAACGCGCACAAAACAAGAATTTTTTTAAAAATTCGACTTTTAATTTTTTTTCAAAATTTTCAAAAAATTGGGTTTTGTGCGCTTTTCAAACAATTTCCAGCATTTTTTGATTTTTTGAAAATTTTGAATTTTTTCAAAACTGTCCTCAAGCGATGCATGTCAGCCTCTTTGAATGCCTCGTCCTGTGTCTGCCGGACTCGTCCTCTATCTCAACCGGTTGTCTCCCTCGGTGTCTGCAGCAACAGGCCTATGCATGACTCGGTGTGTAAACAAAAGTGTCTCTGTCCGTCTCGGTCTCCGTCTTACGTGTTGTCTGCAGCACTTGGGATCTTCAGAGACGGCACGTACAGGAGCGTGTGTGGCAAGTCCGCGTTCGTGGGAGACACAGTTCTTCAGTAAGAGTCCGACAGAGACCGATTCTGCAAGGCAACACGTAGGGAGAATTTTGAAAATTTTCGAAAAATCAAAAATTTTTGGAAATTGTCCAAAACGCGCACAAGACAAGAAATTTTTGAAAAATTCCACCTTCAAATTTTTTTCAAAATTTTCAAAAAAATTTGGTTTTGTGCGCTTTTCAGATAATTTCCAGCATTTTTTGATTTTTTGGAAATTTTGAATTTTTTTCAAAACTCTTCTCAAGCTATGCATGCCAGCCTCTTTGAATGCCTCGTCCTGTGTCTGCCGGACTCGGCCTCTATCTCACCCGGTTGTCTGCCTCGGTGTCTGCAGCAACAGGCCTCTGCATGACTCGGTGTGTAAACAAAACTGTCTCTGTTAGTCTCGGTCTCCGCCTTACGTGTTGTCTGCAGCACCTGGACTCTTCAGAGACGGCACGTAGAGGAGCGTGTGATTCAAAACCGCGTTCGTGAGAGACACAGTTCTTCAGTAAGAGTCCGACAGAGACCGGTTCTCCAAGGCAACACCTAGGGAGAATTTTGAAAATTTTCGAAAAATCAAAAAATGCTGAAAATTGTCCAAAACGCGCACAAAAGAAGAAATTTTTGAAAAATTCGACTTTCAATTTTTTTTCTAAATTTTCAAAAAATTTGGTTTTGTGCGCTTTTCAGACAATTTCTAGCATTTTTTGATTTTTTGAAAATTTTGAATTTTTTGAAAACTGTCCTCAAGCGATAAATGCCAGCCTCTTTGAATGCCTCGTCCGATGTCTGCCGGACTCGTCCTCTATCTCACCCGGTTGTCTGCCTCGGTGTCTGCAGCAACAGGCCTAAACATGACTCGATGTGTAAACAAAAGTGTCTCTGTCCGTCTCGGTCTCCGTCTTACGTGTTGTCTGCAGCACCTGGGCTCTTCAGAGACGGCACGTACAGGAGCGTATGAGGCAAGACCGCGTTCGTGAGATACACAGTTCTTCAGTAAGAGTCCGACAGAGACTGGTTCTGCAAGGCAACACGTAGGGAGAATTTTGAAAATTTTCGAAAAATCAAAAAATGCTGAAAATTGTCCAAAACGCGCACAAAACAAGAAATTTTTGAAAAATTCCACCTTCAAATTTTTTTCAAAATTTTCAAAAAATTTTGTTTTTGTGCGCTTTTCAGATAGTTTCCAGCATTTTTTGATTTTTTTAAAATTTTGAATTTTTTTTCAAAACTCTTCTCAAGCGATGCATGCCAGCCTCTTTGAATGCCTCGTCCTCTGTCTGCCGGACTCGGCCTCTATCTCACCCGGTTGTCTGCCTCGGTGTCTGCAGCAACAGGCCTCTGCATGACTTGGTGTGTAAACAAAACTGTCTCTGTCCGTCTCGGTCTCCGCCTTACGTGTTGTCTGCAGCACCTGGGCTCTTCAGAGACGGCACGTAGAGGAGCGTGTGAGGCAAGACCGCGTTCGTGAGAGACACAGTTCTACAGTAAGAGTCCGACAGAGACCGGTTCTGCAAGGCAACACGTAGGGAGAATTTTGAAAATTTTCGAAAAATCAAAAAATGCTGGAAATTGTCCAAAACGCGCACAAAACAAGAAATTTTTAAAAATTCCACCTTCAATTTTTTTTCAAAATTTTCAAAAAATTTGGTTTTGTGCGCTTTTCAGACAATTTCCAGCATTTTTGATTTATTGAAAATTTTGAATTTTTTCAAAACTGTCCTCAAGCGATACATGCCAGCCTCTTTGAATGCCTCGTCCTGTGTGTGCCGGACTCGGCCTCTATCTCACCCGGTTGTCTGCCTCGGTGTCTGCAGCAACAGGCCTCTGCATGCCTCGGTGTGTAAACAAAACTGTCTCTGTCCGTCTCGGTCTCCGTCTTACGTGTTGTCTGCAGCACTTGGGCTCTTCAGAGACGGGACGTACAGGAGCGTGTGAGGCAAGGCCGCGTTCTTGAGAGACACAGTTCTCCAGTAAGAGTCCGACAGAGACCGGTTCTTCAAGGCAACACGTAGGAAGAATTTTGAAAATTATCGAAAAATCAAAAAATGCTGGAAATTGTCCAAAACGCGCACAAAACAAGAAATTTTTGAAAAATTCCACCTTCAAAATGTTTTTCAAAATTTTCAAATAAATTTGGTTTTGTGTGCTTTTCAGATAATTTCCAGCATTTTTTGATTTTTTGAAAATTTTGATTTTTTTCCAAAACTGTCCTCAAGCGATGCAGGCCAGCCTCTTTGAACGCCTCGTCCTGTGTCTGCCGGACTCGGCCTCTATCTCACCCGGTTGTCTGCCTCGGTGTCTGCAGCAACAGGCCTCTGCATGCCTCGGTGTGTAAACAAAACTGTCTCTGTCCGTCTCGGTCTCCGTCTTACGTGTTGTCTGCAGCACTTGGGATCTTCAGAGACGGCACGTACAGGAGCGTGTGTGGCAAGTCCGCGTTCGTGGGAGACACAGTTCTTCAGTAAGAGTCCGACAGAGACCGGTTCTGCAAGGCAACACGTAGGGAGAATTTTGAAAATTTTCGAAAAATCAAAAAATTTTGGAAATTGTCCAAAACGCGCACAAGACAAGAAATTTTTGAAAAATTCCACCTTCAAATTTTTTTCAAAATTTTCAAAAAATTTTGGTTTTGTGCGCTTTTCAGATAATTTCCAGCATTTTTTGATTTTTTGGAAATTTTGAATTTTTTTCAAAACTCTTCTCAAGCTATGCATGCCAGCCTCTTTGAATGCCTCGTCCTGTGTCTGCCGGACTCGGCCTCTATCTCACCCGGTTGTCTGCCTCGGTGTCTGCAGCAACAGGCCTCTGCATGACTCGGTGTGTAAACAAAACTGTCTCTGTCCGTCTCGGTCTCCGCCTTACGTGTTGTCTGCAGCACCTGGGCTCTTCAGAGACGGCACGTAGAGGAGCGTGTGATTCAAAACCGCGTTCGTGAGAGACACAGTTCTTCAGTAAGAGTCCGACAGAGACCGGTTCTCCAAGGCAACACCTAGGGAGAATTTTGAAAATTTTCGAAAAATCAAAAAATGCTGAAAATTGTCCAAAACGCGCACAAAAGAAGAAATTTTTTAAAAATTCGACTTTCAATTTTTTTTCTAAATTTTCAAAAAATTTGGTTTTGTGCGCTTTTCAGACAATTTCTAGCATTTTTTGATTTTTTGAAAATTTTGAATTTTTTGAAAACTGTCCTCAAGCGATAAATGCCAGCCTCTTTGAATGCCTCGTCCGATGTCTGCCGGACTCGGCCTCTATCTCACCCGGTTGTCTGCCTCGGTGTCTGCAGCAACAGGCCTCAACATGACTCGATGTGTAAACAAAAGTGTCTCTGTCCGTCTCGGTCTCCGTCTTACGTGTTGTCTGCAGCACCTGGGCTCTTCAGAGACGGCACGTACAGGAGCGTATGAGGCAAGGCTGCGTTCGTGAGAGACACAGTTCTTCAGTAAGAGTCCGAAAGAGACCGGTTCTGCAAGGCAACACGTAGGGAAAAATTTGAAAATTTTCGAAAAATCAAAAAATGCTGGAAATTGTCCAAAACGCGCTCAAAACAAGAAATTTTTGAAAAATTCCACCTTCAAATTTTTTCAAATTTTTAAAAAAATTTTGGTTTTGTGCGCTTTTCAGATAATTTCCAGCATTTTTTGATTTTTTTTAAAATTTTAATTTTTTTTTCAAAACTCTTCTCAAGCGATGCATGAAAGTCTCTTTGAATGCCTCGTCCTGTGTCTGCCGGAATCGGCCTCTATCTCACCCGGTTGTCTGCTTCGGTGTCTGCAGCAACAGGCCTCTGCATGTCTCGGTGTGTAAACAAAACTGTCTCTGTCCGTCTCGGTCTCCGCCTTACGTGTTGTCTGCAGCACCTGGGCTCTTCAGAGACGGCACGTAGAGGAGCGTGTGAGGCAAGACCGCGTTCGTGAGAGACACAGTTCTACAGTAAGAGTCCGACAGAGACCGGTTCTGCAAGGCAACACGTAGGGAGAATTTTGAAAATTTTCGAAAAATCAAAAAATGCTGGAAATTGTCCAAAACGCGCACAAAACAAGAAATTTTTAAAAATTCCACCTTCAATTTTTTTTCAAAATTTTCAAAAAATTTGGTTTTGTGCGCTTTTCAGACAATTTCCAGCATTTTTTGATTTTTTGAAAATTTTGAATTTTTTCAAAACTGTCCTCAAGCGATACATGCCAGCCTCTTTGAATGCCTCGTCCTGTGTGTGCCGGACTCGGCCTCTATCTCACCCGGTTGTCTGCCTCGGTGTCTGCAGCAACAGGCCTCTGCATGCCTCGGTGTGTAAACAAAACTGTCTCTGTCCGTCTCGGTCTCCGTCTTACGTGTTGTCTGCAGCACTTGGGCTCTTCAGAGACGGGACGTACAGGAGCGTGTGAGGCAAGGCCGCGTTCTTGAGAGACACAGTTCTTCAGTAAGAGTCCGACAGAGACCGGCTCTGCAAGGCAACACGAAGGGAGAATTTTGAAAATTTTCGAAAAATCAAAAAATGCTGGAAATTGTCCAAAACGCGCACAAAACAAGAAATTTTTGAAAAATTCCACCTTCAAAATTTTTTTCAAAATTTTCAAAACAATTTGGTTTTGTGCGCTTTTCAGATAATTTCCAGCATTTTTTGATTTTTTGGAAATTTTGAATTTTTATCAAAACTGTCCTCAAGCGATGCATGCCAGCCTCTTTGAATGCTTCGTCCTGTGTCTGCCGGACTTGGCCTCTATCTCACCCGGTTGTCTCCCTCGGTGTCTGCAGCAACACGCCTCTGCAATCCTCGGTATGAAAACAAAAGTGTTTCTGTCCGACTCGGTCTTCGCCTTACGTGTTGTCTGGAGCACTTGTGCTTTTGAGAGACGGCACGTAGAGGCGCGTGTGAGGCAAGACAGCGTTCGTGAGAGACAGTTCTTCAGTAAGAGTCCAACAGAGACCGGTTCTGCAAGGCAAGACGTAGGGAGAATTTTGAAAATATTCGAAAAATCAAAAAATCCTGGAAATTGTCCAAACCGCGCACAAAACAAGAAATTTTTGAAAAATTCGACTTTTAAATTTTTTTCAAAATTTTCAAAAAATTGAGTTTTGTTCGCTTTTCAGACAATTTCCAGCATTTTTTGATTTTTTAAAATTTTGAATTTTTTCAAATCTGTCCTCAAGTGATGCATGTCAGCCTCTTTGAATGCCTCGTCCTGTGTCTGCCGGACTCGACCTCTATCTCACCCGGTTGTCTGCCTCGGTGTCTGCAGCAACAGGCCTCTGCATGACTCGGTGTGTAAACAAAAGTGTCTCTGTCCGTCTCGGTCTCCGTCTTATGTGTTGTCTGCAGCACCTGGGCTCTTCAGAGACGGCACGTACAGGAGCGTGTGAGGCAAGACCGCGTTCGTGAGAGACACAGTTCTAGAGTAAGAGTCCGACAGAGACCGGTTCTGCAAGGCAACACGTAGGGAGAAATTTGAAAATTTTCGAAAAATCAAAAAATGCTGGAAATTGTCCAAAACGCGCGAAAAACAAGATATTTTTGAAACATTCGACTTTCAAATTTTTTCAAAATTTTCAAAAAATTGGGTTTTGTGCGCTTTTCAGACAATTTCCAGCATTTTTTGATTTTTTGAAAATTTTGAATTTTTTGAAAACTGTCCTCAAGCGATAAATGCCAGCCTCTTTGAATGTCTCGTCCTGTGTCTCCCGGACTCGGCCTCTATCTCACCCGGTTGTCTGCCTCGGTGTCTGCAGCAACAGGCCTCAACATGACTCGATGTGTAAACAAAAGTGTCTCTGTCCGTCTCGGTCTCCGTCTTACGTGTTGTCTGCAGCACCTGGGCTCTTCAGAGACGGCACGTAGAGGAGCATGTGAGGCAAGACCGCGTTCGTGAGATACACAGTTCTTCAGTAAGATTCCGACAGAGACCGGTTCTGCAAGGCAACACGTAGGGAGAATTTTGAAAATTTTCGAAAAATCAAAAAATGCTAGAAATTGTCCAAAACGCGCACAAAACAAGAAAATTTTGAAAAATTCCACCTTCAAATTTTTTTCAAAATTTACAAAAAATTTTGGTTTTGTGCGCTTTTCAGATAATTTCCAGCATTTTTTGTTTTTTGAAAATTTTGATTTTTTTTCAAAACTCTTCTCAAGCGATGCATGTCAGCCTCTTTGAATGCCTCGTCCTGTGTCTGCCGGACTCGGCCTCTATCTCACCCGATTCTCCCTCGGTGTCTGCAGCAACACGCCTCTGCAATCCTCGGTATGAAAACAAAAGTGTTTCTGTCCGACTCGGTCTTCGCCTTACGTGTTGTGTGGAGCACTTGTGCTTTTGAGAGACGGCACGTAGAGGAGCGTGTGAGGCAAGACAGCGTTCGTGAGAGACAGTTCTTCAGTAAGAGTCCAACAGAGACCGGTTCTGCAAGGCAACACGTAGGGAGAATTTTGAAAATTTTCGAAAAATCAAAAAATGCTGGAAATTATCCAAAACGCGCACAAAACAAGAATTTTTTGAAAAATTCCACCTTCAACTTTTTTTCAAAATTTTCAAAAAAATTTGGTTTTGTGCGCTTTTCAGATAATTTCCAGCATTTTTTGATTTTTTGGAAATTTTGAATTTTTTTTCAAAACTCTTCTCAACCGATGCATGCCATCCTCTTTGAATGCCTCGTCCTGTGTCTGCCGGACTCGGCCTCTATCTCACCCGGTTGTCTGCCTCGGTGTCTGCAGCAACAGGCCTCTGCATGACTCGGTGTGTAAACAAAAGTGTCTCTGTCCGTCTCGGTCTCCGTCTTACGTGTTGTCTGCAGCACTTGGGATCTTCAGAGACGGCACGTACAGGAGCGTGTGAGGCAAGGCCGCGTTCCTGGGAGACACAGTTCTTCAGTAAGAGTCCGACAGAGACCGGTTCTGCAAGGTAACACGTAGGGAGAATTTTGAAAATTTTCGAAAAATCAAAAAATGCTGAAAATTGTCCAAAACGCGCACAAAACAAGAAATTTTTCAGAATTCCACCTTTAAATTTTTTTCAAAATTTTCAAAAAATTTGGTTTTGTGCGCTTTTCAGACAATTTCCAGCATTTTTTGATTTTTTGAAAATTTTGATTTTTTTCAAAACTGTCCTCAAGCGATGCATGTCAGCCTCTTTGAATGCCTCGTCCTGTGTCTGCCGGACTCGGCCTCTATCTCACCCGGTTGTCTGCCTCGGTGTCTGCAGCAACAGGCCTCAACATGACTCGATGTGTAAACAAAAGTGTCTCTGTCCGTCTCGGTCTCCGTCTTACGTGTTGTCTGCAGCACCTGGGCTCTTCAGAGACGGCACGTACAGTAAGAGTCCGACAGAGACCGGTTCTGCAAGGCAACACGTAGAGAGAATTTTGAAAATTTTCGAAAAATCAAAAAATGCTGGAAATTGTCCAAAACGCGCACAAAACAAGAAATTTTTGAAAAATTCGACTTTCAAATTTTTTTCAAAATTTTCAAAAAATTTGGTTTTGTGCGCTTTTCAGACAATTTCCAGTATTTTTTGATTTTTTGAAAATTTTGAATTTTTTCAGAACTGTCCTCAAGCGATGCATGTCAGCCTCTTTGAATGCCTCGTCCTGTGTCTGCCGGACTCGGCCTCTATCTCACCCGGTTGTCTGCCTCGGTGTCTGCAGCAACACGCCTCTGCATGAATCGGTGTGTAAACAAAAGTGTCTCTGTCCGTCTCGGTCTCCGTCTTATGTGTTGTCTGCAGCACCTGGGCTCTTCAGAGACGGCACGTAGAGGAGCGTGTGAGGCAAGACCGCGTTCGTGAGAGACACACTTCTTCAGTAAGTGTCCGACAGAGACCGGTTCTGCAAGGCAACACGTAGGGAGAATTTTGAAAATTTTCGAAAAATCAAAAAATGCTGGAAATTGTCCAAAACGTGCACAAAACAAGAAATTTTTAAAAATTCCACCTTCAATTTTTTTTCAAAATTTTCAAAAAATTTGGTTTTGTGCGCTTTTCAGACAATTTCCAGCATTTTTTGATTTTTTGAAAATTTTGAATTTTTTCAAAACTGTCCTCAAGCTATACATGCCAGCCTCTTTGAATGCCTCGTCCTGTGTGTGCCGGACTCGGCCTCTATCTCACCCGGTTTGCTGCCTCGGTGTCTGCAGCAACAGGCCTCTGCATGCCTCGGTGTGTAAACAAAACTGTCTCTGTCCGTCTCGGTCTCCGTCTTACGTGTTGTCTGCAGCACTTGGGCTCTTCAGAGACGGGACGTACAGGAGCGTGTGAGGCAAGGCCGCGTTCTTGAGAGACACAGTTCTCCAGTAAGAGTCCGACAGAGACCGGTTCTGCAAGGCAACACGTAGGGAGAATTTTGAAAATTTTCGAAAAATCAAAAAATGCTGGAAATTGTCCAAAACGCGCACAAAACAAAAAATTTTTGAAAAATTCCACCTTCAAATTTTTTTCAAAATTTTCAAAAAATTTTGGTTTTGTGCGCTTTTCAGATAATTTCCAGCATTTTTTGATTTTTTGGAAATTTTGAATTTTTTTCAAAACTCTTCTCAAGCGATGCATGCCAGTCTCTTTGAATGCCTCGTCCTGTGTCTGCCGGACTCGGCCTCTATCTCACCCGGTTGTCTGCCTCGGTGTCTGCAGCAACAGGCCTCTGCATGACTCGGTGTGTAAACAAAACTGTCTCTGTCCGTCTTGGTCTCCGCCTTACGTGTTGTCTGCAGCACCTGGGCTCTTCAGGGACGGCACGTAGAGGAGCGTGTGAAGCAAGACCGCGTTTGTGAGAGAGACAGATCTTCAGTAAGAGTCCGACACAGACCGGTTCTGCAAGGCAACACGTAGGAAGAATTTTGAAAATTTTCGAAAAATCAAAAAATGCTGGAAATTGTCCAAAACGCGCACAAAACAAAAAAATTTTGAAAAATTCCAACTTCAAAATTTTTTCAAAATTTTCAAAAAAAAATTGGTTTTGTGCGCTTTTCACATAATTTCCTGCATTTTTTGATTTTTTGAATTTTTTTCAAAACTCTCCTCAAGCGATGCATGCCAGCCTCTTTGAATGCCTCGTCCTGTGTCTGCCGGACTCGGCCTCTATCTCACCCGGTTGTCTGCCTCGTTGTCTGCAGCAACAGGCCTCTGCATGACTCGGTGTGTAAACAAAAGTGTCTCTGTCCGTCTCGGTCTCCGTCTTACGTGTTGTCTGCAGCACCTGGGCTCTTCAGAGACGGCACTTAGAGGAGCGTGTGAGGCAAGACCGCGTTCGTGAGATACACAGTTCTTCAGTAAGAGTCCGACAGAGACCGGTTCTGCAAGGCAACACGTAGGGAGAATTTTGAAAATTTTCGAAAAATCAAAAAATGTTGGAAATTGTCCAAAACGCGCACAAAAGAAGAAATTTTTGAAAAATTCGACTTTCAAATTTTTTTCAAAATTTTCAAAAAAATTGGTTTTGTGCGCTTTTCAGACAATTTCCAGCATTTTTTGATTTTTCGAAAATTTTGAATTTTTTCAAAACTGTCCTCAAGCGATACATGCCAGCCTCGTTGAATGCCTCGTCCTGTGTCTGCCGGACTCGGCCTCTATCTCACCCGGTTTTCTGCCTCGGTGTCTGCAGCAACAGGCCTCTGCATGACTCGGTGTGTAAACAAAAGTGTCTCTGTCCGTCTCGGTCTCCGTCTTACGTGTTGTCTGCAGCACTTGGGATCTTCAGAGACGGGACGTACAGGAGCGTGTGAGGCAAGGCCGCGTTCTTGAGAGACACAGTTCTTCAGTAAGAGTCCGACAGAGACCGGTTCTGCAAGGCAACACGTAGGGAGAATTTTGAAAATTTTCGAAAAATCAAAAAATGCTGGAAATTGTCCAAAACGCGCACAAAACAAGAAATTTTTGAAAAATTCCACCTTCAAATTTTTTTTCAAAATTTTCAAAAAAATTTGGTTTTGTGCGCTTTTCAGATAATTTCCAGCATTTTTTGATTTTTTGAATATTTTGAATTTTTTCAAAACTGTCCTCAAGCGATACATGCCAGCCTCTTTGAATGCCTCGTCCTGTGTCTGCCGGACTCGGCCTCTATCTCACCCGGTTGTCTGCGTCGGTGTCTGCAGCAACAGGCCTCTTCATGACTCGGTGTGTAAACAAAAGTGTCTCCGTCCGTCTCGTTCTCCGTCTTACGTGTTGTCTGCAGCACCTGGGCTCTTCAGAGACGGCACGTACAGGAGCGTGTGAGGCAAGGCCGCGTTCGTGAGATACACAGTTCTTCAGTAAGAGTCCGACAGAGACCGGTTCTGCAAGGCAACACGTAGGGAGAATTTTGAAAATTTTCGATAAATCAAAAATGCTGGAAGTTGTTGAAACCGCGCACAAAACAAGAAATTTTTGAAAAATTCGACTTTCAAATTTTTTTCAAAATATTCAAAAAATTTGGTTTTGTGCGCTTTTCAGGCAATTTCCAGCATTTTTTGATTTTTTGAAAATTTTGATTTTTTGCAAAACTGTCCTCAAGCGATGCATGTCAGCCTCTTTGAATGCCTCGTCCTGTGTCTGCCGGACTCGGCCTCTATCTCACCCGGTTGTCTCCCTCGGTGTCTGCAGCAACACGCCTCTGCAATCCTCGGTATGAAAACAAAAGTGTTTCTGTCCGACTCGGTCTTCGCCTTACGTGTTGTCTGGAGCACTTGTGCTTTTGAGAGACGGCACGTAGAGGAGCGTGTGAGGCAAGACAGCGTTCGTGAGAGACAGTTCTTCAGTAAGAGTCCAACAGAGACCGGTTCTGCAAGGCAACACGTAGGGAGATATTTGAAAATTTTCGAAAAATCAAAAAATGCTGGAAAATGTCCAAAACGCGCACAAAACAAGAAATTTTTGAAAAATTCTACTTTCAAATTTTTTCAAAATTTTAAAAAAAATTTTGTTTTGTGCGCTTTTCAGATAATTTCCAGCATTTTTTGATTTTTCGAAAATTTTCAAAAACGTGAGTTTTTTTCTAAAATCTCCCCAAGAGATGCCTGCCAAACTCGGTGAATGCCTCTCCCTGTCTCTGCCGGACTCGGCCTCTATCTCACCCGGTTGCGGCCTGCCTCGGTGTCTGCACCAACCGGGTTTTGCAGGACTCTGGTCTCTGCACGTCCCTGTCAACCTCACGTGTTTTCTGTCGCACCTGGGCTTCTCAATCGCGGCACGTCAGAGCCGTGTCATACACACACCGGTCCGTGCAGAGCCCGAGTCAGGCACAGACCGCATTCGTCACAGACACAGTACATCAGAAACAGTCCGAGAGAGACCGGTTATGCAAGGCATCAGTTGGTGGAATTTTGAAAAAGTTCAAAATTTTCAAAAACATCAAAAATGCTGGAAATTGTCGAAAAAGCGCACAAAACCAAAACATTTTGAAAAATTTCTGATTCAAATTTTTTTGAAAATTTTCCAAAAAAAATTTTTGGTGCGCTTTTCAGACAATTTCCAGCATTTTTTGATTTTTCGAAAATTTTCAAAAATTTGAATAATTTTTCTAAAGTCAAAAACAGATGCCTTCCAAGCTCGATGAATGCCTCGCCCTGTCTCTGCCGGACTCGGCCTTTATCTCACTCGGTTTCTGCCTGCCTCGGTGTTTGCTCCAACTGGCCTCTGCAGGACTTGC
This sequence comes from Zootermopsis nevadensis, assembly GCF_977971745.1. NCBI lineage: Eukaryota > Metazoa > Arthropoda > Insecta > Blattodea > Termopsidae > Zootermopsis > Zootermopsis nevadensis. Next base: position 7,343,628 of record NW_028259143.1, read on the forward strand.
TCTGTGCCTCACGTGCTATCTGCCGCACCAGGGATTCTCAAGAGATGGGACGTCAGAGAGAGAACTAGGCTCTGCCCGACCTGGTCTCTGACACCCTACTTCAGAGTCTCAGATGGACCCGGTGTGTGCCTCATCGGTGTCTTCTCTACACTGTGTGTGATTCACCGTGTCTGCTTGCAACTGTGTACGCTTCAAGTAGCATCTGCTTGACTCGGTCTCCGCCTCCCCCTATCTTTGCTTGACATTCTCTTTGACCCACCAGGTCTTTGCATGACACTCTCTCTCTCTCTCTCACATGTCTGCTTGAAGCGGTCTGTCTCTCACATCGCCTGTCGAAGCAGGTCTTTGTACAGACAGCCTGGCATACATAGGATGATACAGAGAACTGTTCGTGCAAGCCCGATCCCGGTAGAGAACGCGGACGTTTCAATGTGCGGTACACACCGCGTCATGCAGATATCGGTTCTGGCAGTGATCGTGTGGGGATAATATTGGAAAAGAAGAATAACAAATTTTTCAAAAAATGCAGGTAAATGTTCAAAAGGCGCACAACGCTATTTTTTTTTTAAAAATTCCGAAACTGGAGTAGAGATAGAGATAGAGGTACTGTAACTGTTGGATTCTCAGCAATGTGACAGAACGTGTGATGACCTTGTGATGTCAACACCACTTTTCCACTTCAGTGATACCTTTGACTTTTAACTCAGCAGTAACAATAGAAAACTTAGCCAGTATCACAACTTCATGTACTAATAAATATTTTATTAGTTCAATAAATTACATCAAACCTGAAAAGTGACACATAGGTGGTCTACTGAGTCAGGGATTGGAATTTGAAAGTTTTAAATGTCATGGCAAAAGAATTCAGAATGAGTAGTTGTATATTTGGTAAGTTTGCATCACTCTATGTTAACCTCCCACACAAGCGAAGTGTTCATATTAACTGTGTTAGCCTGGCTAACACTTTTAAAAATAAAAAAAATGTAAAGTCTTGTGTCCTACTTTCATGTTTCAGTGATTCTCCACACACTCCAACACATAAGAATTAACCAGATAAAATGCACTGTTAGCCACCTAGTTGAGGCTTACACTTACTTTAAATGTAACAAAACTAACAGTGCCTGACTGGCTGGCTGGATATTTTATTTAATCAGTTCTGCTGTATTCCAGTGAATAGAGTATCACTGAATCACGGAATTAAAACAAAAAAATTTAATTTTTCAAATCATAAGCAGGGCTAACATGGTTAACATGATCACTCTGCTCCTGGCCTACAAAGATCAGAATTGAGTCAGGGCAGAACTGGAGGCAGTTGCAATAAGGGACAGACATGGGAGTCATATTCAATCCTTAGTCTAAAAAAGCTGACATCATGATGTATACAATGTTTTTAACGTATAGTATGCAAAACATAAATATATTAAAATTCCTGCTAGTATCTGGTGACTTCTTAGCTGGTAACTTGGGTTACTAATATTATAATTAACTTCAGCCAAAGGTTTTTTTTTTAAATTCTTAAGCCAGAAGAAGAGATAAATAATTCTTCTATAAAGTAAATATGATTCCATGATTCTTAGTCATAGAATTTATTTCTGGTACTCACCAACACTTAAACACACCCCAAACCTATAATGAAGTTTCAAAATATTAAAATTTATGAATTTCATTCCATTGTATCAAACAATAATAATTCAGTTTTATTATGTCTTCTATCTGATGGTTAATCAAATTAAATTCTACGTTACACAGTATTCGGTAAAATCAAATTATACTGCACATACGTAATGAGCCGGGATAGCTCAGTCAGTATAGTGACTAGCTACGGGCTGGACGACCGGGGTTCGATCCCCGACGGGGGCAGAGGATTTTTCCTCTAGCCTCTGCATCCAGACCGGCTCTGGGGCCCACCCAGCCTCCTCTACAATGGGTACCGGGGTCCTTTCCCGGGGGTAAAGCCGGCCGGGGCGTGATGCTGACCACTCACCCCCATCTAGTGCTGAGGTCAAGGAAGAGAGGAGCTATACCTCCACTCCCCCCAAGCGCCTACATGGCGTATAGTGGGACAAACTTTACTTTACTTTACTTTACTTACTGCACATACGTATAATTTTATATTATGGAGTACTGAAGAGATATTATTCATGCAATTTTTGTACCTTCTTATAAATCTTTAAAACATTTATAACCATGAAAATGGCTCTTTTCTGGTTTGTTGTGCTGTGTAATGCAGTAAAGTAGAAATGTATGGACATTTCAGATGCATGTTGCCCTGAGATGAGTCTCCCTGATGATGGAGGCAGCAAGTACCTCTGAAATGCCAGTCTATTTCCACCAGACTACCCAGTGTTCAACAACCCACAAGAGAGCCATCTACATAGTCACTACAATGATAACCTGAAATCTCAGTTTTTAACCATCTCTATACCAATAAAATCTAATTCGTTGAAGCTGAAGTGTAACACCAATACAACGATCTGTCAGAAGCTACGGTTGATTCTGCACTGAATAGTCTCTGCTGCCAATTGTTCATATAAAATTCCTGTCAGCTATTCCTTGTCCATGCCTACTGATACCTGTTATTAACTAACTAACTAGATGGCTTACTGAACCCGAAGGTTCATCACCGAATTAACCAAAGCCCTCCACTGGACCCTGTCCTGGGCCAACAAAATCCAGTCTCCTTCGACTCCTATCTCCCATAGATCCAGCCTGACATTATCCTCCCATCTACGTCCAGGTCTCCCCAGCGGTCTCTTCCCCTCAGGTTTCCCAACCAATACCCGGTGCACATCTCTTGTCCCATCTCATTCTTCTCAATTTAATCACCCTGACAATACTGGGGGAGGAGTACAGATTTTTAAGCTCATCATTATGCAGTTTTCTCCATACCCCATCCCCTTCTCTCCTAGGCCCAAATATCCTCCTCAACACCCTATTCTCAAACACCTGTAATCTATGGTCCTCCCTGAGAGAGAGACCATTTTTTGCACCCATACAAAACAACAGGCTAAATTATTGTTTTGTATACTTCAATTTTCAGGTTCCTAGAAATCAGACGGGAAGACAAAATATTTTGAACTGAGAAGTAGCAAGCATTTCCAGAATTTAATCTCCTCCTAACTTCCTCATGAGCTTCATTTTGATTTGTTATTGTTGTTCCCAAATATTTGAACTTTGTTACAGTTTCAAAGGACTTATTAGCTACCCTTAGATAATTTTGCCCTCCTGTCTGCTGACGACGAGATACTAACATGTACTTAGTTTTTTCTGAATTTGATACCTGTTATTAGTTATTAAATTCTCTTTGTGGACCAAAATATAATTCTTGATATAGTGAGGTATGCTTGCATCTCATTATTGCTTGGATTCTAATAATTATTATGTATACAAATTGTAATTATCATGTCTAAGAAAGAATTATTAAACAAATTTTGGAATAAGACCTGGTAGAAGTGTCGTTTTGGAACTTTATTAATGGTGTTCTGATCTTTTTCACCAAATAAGTCTTTACTTGTTGATAACATCACATTTTATCTAAATCAAACACTATTTCAATATATGTTAAGGGTAATTCCTCTTATTGCAACCTTTCTGCAGCCATAATAATTACCACACAATAACATAAATTTATTATTGAGAATTGATTTGATTCAACAATCTTGAAGTTAGCAGATTTAGGAGACAGTTTCACTTCAAAGTCCAATACCTTGAGAACTCAAATGTAAGATGAACATTTTTGTGTGCATGTAAAAAAAAGTTAAACAGTTAATTGTAAACTACAGTAAAATACATTCCCCTGACAAGTTTATACACTGTACCCCTGGAACAGAAACCAAGTAAGATAATTTGCACACACAAGCCATAAATGCAACTGTATTTTCCACATATGATTTGCCAAGTGCTTGTAACAATTCTAATTCGTGTAATACTAACAGTGTCCATCAATGATAACCACCAGGACTGCATGGTGCAACACTTAAACTCCTGTTTCTTATTTATGATTATATTAAAAATGTACATTCTTGTAAACACAAGATGTCACATAATACAGATGTAGCATAATACTAAATTAAAAAAATATGAATAGGGCTATTAATCTTTATCGTCCTTGCGTCGCGTCCTGTGTGTGCAGTCCAGTTTTACATGTGCCACACCAGCATAATGCTAAACCGTTAACCATGGAGTTAAAGTCCAGTTGGCGGCCCCAGTAGTACGTGGGTTTAAATTGCATTTTTCCATATGATAAAGGTAAAGAAGGGGTGAAACTAACATCCCCTAAGATAAAAATTAGATCTGGACACACTAATTCAAGTATTACAGACTGTGTGAAAATGTTACTGATATCTTATTATCGGTGTGATGATACGTGTGCAAGTGCACACGTACATAAACACATGAAGACAGACGCCTTGTAGCAATAGTGCAATAACATAACATTTATTTAACCTGTAGGAATCAAGATTTCCACTGTGACGTGAGTGTAGATGGTTTTCTGGACTGTTGTTGCATTTATTCTTTTCATTGTATACCAATATTTTGTAGAACATACTATCTACATCTTCAGTGCTGAAGTGGTGTGACAAAACAGAAGACCACCATCTATACTTTCTTCATTTATTTCAAAACAAGACAGGAAAAGTCACTTTCTATTAATTTGTTAGGAATGAATTCAACTACCTGAATAACATTTGAAGCTTTCATGGCAAATTAACACAGTAAAGTCTTCTTTATTGATCACCCATAGTGACATGGCTGATCACAGCACATATCAAAATAATTCATACAAATAAATACTATCCACAGAAAAGCTACACTTCTGATATATTAACATAAGCAATGTAGACCGCTGAGGATGTTTCACTTAGGTGGTTTTCCAAGTCTATTATATTTTCTGACACCTCATTTTGCTATTTCCTTTCAGATTCTGCCAATTTAACAACATCCCTTTCCACAGAATAGAATTTGGCACATGAAGCCATTAATTAATTTGATTTTACAACTAGTTACAACTGAAGTTATCATATTATATTTGTATAAAAATGGTATCAGCTCATTAGCAAGACCTTGGGACTAGTGTCATATGAGCAATGGCGAGTTCTTTTCAATAAACCAAAGGTTAATACAAATTTTTATTGTGCCCAGTTATTTACTGAACAACTCGTAGACAAAAATAATGCTTTCCCAGTTTAAATGTTTACTGTAAATGCATGAAAACATCAAACTATTGTTAAAGAGGCAGTGATAAACATTATAAGTTTGCCAAATTTCTGTTCTATTGTTCTGCAGAATGTAATGCGATTCATGTGATGCTCATGATAAGCAAGTAAATATTTCCATGTTACATGTGGCACTCAAATACAGATTTACACCATTAATTATTTTGGCCAATAATATGTTTAAATTGTTCCTTTTCTTAAATTTAAAATGTTGTGGGACAGGTAACAGGTTGTGATAAAATGTGAAGAAAAATTGCACAACAACATCTGTGCTGTTGAGCGAGATTTGAACTCGCAACTAGGATTCGTGTTTTTATGTTATATACTAATGTATTAAAAATACAAAACAACTGCCAGCAGTAGTCTTAATAACATAAACATAAATTTTGAATCAGAAAAGTGCAACATCATTGTCTTCAAATACTAACATGTTAATCAAACAATTCAGAAAATTAAACGTTTTTGTACGTCTTTGCAAACACATCACATTCTGCAATAAATAATTACATTTCTTATCATTGATGTCACAGTTAAGTACCACCATTGAAATGTACCTTGTAACCAAACTAATTACAACTGTCTCACATCCCCAGGTATCGGAATATCTACACCATGAAAACACTGCACAGAAAACATATGCCCTTCTCTTTCCTCACCTTGTTTTATGCAATTTGCAGCCCACCTTTTTTTATTCATCCATGCAAACTCTGTTCACTGAAGTCCTTATTTCTATATTCATTTGCACAGTTCAGTAAATCTTTTTACAGAAATTTATGCTTTTCAGATTTTAAAACTTGGCCACACACTGCAGCAGCAAGTACTGTACTTCCCATTCTGTGTATCAGGGTAGAGTTTGCAATGTGTTTCGAGAACAATTGTAATAACACCTACAGAATTTGTTGTTATAGTTCTGTGTGGGTTTTGGTCTCATCTTCACCTGTAAAAAAAAAATACTAAAATGAGAAAGTGCAAGTTACTCATATTTCAGAATATTATACATGTAAGAATATGAAAATATGATTAATTCTGTTATAATGCATGTTCTCTTGTGTTTGAATATAACACAATGGAAGTATGAGGAAAAATGTTTCATAATGCAGGTCTGTTTCGAATATAACATGATCGGGCACAAAGATCCATAGATATGTGATGCAGGGAGAATGCTTTCTACTGAATCAATTATTCATATAATGTAACTTTTCTTTTATAGAGTATTTTTCAAGAAAATAACTATCGTGTTAAGCAGAAATTAATGTATCATTGTGTGAACTGCAAGCAAATAACATTTCACAGAAATATACCATCTTCATATTTAAAATGTTGTGATCTACCTACAGGTCTATACGGTGTTACAATCTGGAAGACCGATATCAACGACTTCACCACTGTGAAAACCTCAAACCTCATATCAAAAACATAGTAAAAATATAACGCAGACTTTAAAAATAATTTCAAACAACACTGTGATATATATGTATGTAAGATCTTCTTCTTCCGATCTCCTCACGAAAATCCCACAAAAACAAATGTGTATAATTATCTATGAAAAGGAAACAACTGAAATGTAATATACAAATGAAGCAGATGTACAAAAACAAGGCACGCTCATGAAGGCATCAGGACAAACAGAAGATGGATCACACACACACAATTAAAGCTGAGGCAAGCCATGAAGGCTCACTTGTGCTAGGAAGCTCTCCAGGATCTGGAACAGGTCTCTAATGAGCTATGCACTATGGCACCATCAACACCAACACCACCAACCTAAAGTAATATACTGAAGACAAGTTCTGACAAATAATGACACTAATTCTGCAGAAGAGAAAAAAGTCACTACCTTTACTGAATGCAGCCACCTTCTGACCTCATAAACACATTCCAGTGTCTCTACCATTCCTGGAAATATTGCTCAAAATAATTTTACAAAAGCTCTTTCAGTTTTGTTGTCACTCTGTTTTCAATGTCTTTAAATGATTGAAAATGAGAGCCTTTCTAGGAGATTTCTAATTTCTGGGAACACGAAAAAGTCACATCAAGCCAAATCAGATGAGTGCACAGAATTTTCCAATACTAGACTTCATGGTGCTATCTTTACCTCATAATAGAAACTCTGGAGTACAGGCAACTCTCGGTTTACGAACGAGTTCCATTCCAAGACATTGTTCGTTATACGTTTTTGTTCGTTATGTGTATCTTGCATTCCTGAGCTTTTACAATATGTATAGTATAAGATAACAGCCATTTTAAAGCATTAAAACCATGTACTAATTATCATACAATAATTTTCTGATAATTATTGTAAAAAATACATTTTTAAAAGTTTATTTATTTAAATTTTACAGTTATGTTTACTATATGTTTGACATTTCGTTTTATAAGAACTCTATCTATTGGTGACTTTAAGAAATTTTGAATGAACTGTGACGTTCGTTATAGCGAATGTTCGTAAATCGATTATTCGTAAACCGAGAGTTGCCTGTATTTCATGACCAGTGTAGGTATCAGCAGCACAGATGTTACTGTGGATTCTTACACACAGCAACACAACAAAAGATCACATTACATTTTTGTTAGTTTCAGATGGTTACACAAAGTTGAATAATGGGAACACAAACTGCAGGATAAGATCTTTGACAGAGAATGTCAACTGTTAGTAATATAATAAACTGTTGATATAAGAAAAGATAAGATTTACTTACCCAAGAAAAAAATTAATCTTAAAATACAGTATAGTACAGAAAATGCAATACTTCAAAACCACATAACTTGTTTCTTACCATCAGACTGTGATACGCTGTCTTCTGGAAGGCCTGATGTGGGTTCTTCAGGTTGTGACATTGGTTCTGCCTCTTCTATAGTTTCACCTTCATTCTCCTCTCCTTCCACTACAGGTTCTTCAGTATCTTTCCGTGTTTCTTCAGACTCTCTTTTCTCCTCCTCTGTTTCTGGTTTTTCAGTTTTAGGAACTTCTCCATCTGTTTCATTCTTTTCAGTATCTAAAATTTAAAACCATCAAGAAACTGACGCAATGGTAGCAGGTTCAAATAGTCCAAAGAAGATCACATGCATGCAATACATGACACATTTGGTCCATGAAAGTATAAATTCTGAATTGTCTCTAATTCCATGGAGCACAGTCTGTCTTGGGAATCTGATAGTCACTCAGATGGGAAAGAAATTCCCTGCCTTTTACGAAACCCAAAGGTTGACTTTAAGTTCACCAGGGACTGCCACTACATCCTACCCTGAGCCAACATTTTTTTAACATGTTCATCTTTTATGGTGAGAGCCAGGTGATCCCTATCCAACACCCAGTCATGAGGACAGAATTAATATTTGTCTGTGTCACATAATATTAGTTTACTGCTCAACTTAATCTCATTTTAAAATACTGTATAAGAAGTTGTTCATACTGACCGTCCAATTTAATAAAGGAACTTTAATTTATTAATATTAAGATCGTAATGTCCTGGAAGCAGATGTGATTCAACACTAGACACAGGTCTATGTCTGAATGAATGAATATTTTCTGGTGAACATGTTTATTAAAAAGGAATTCTTATATTCAGTCTACTGCTCTTCTCTTTAACACATAAGTCAAAGACAGCATATTTTTTGACAGTAAGGCCAATGTCCAAGAATTAAATTTATGAATTGTTTGTAATGAAACTGATGCAAAATGAGCAAGTGAAAATTATTATTATATACATCTAGAATTAAGGTATGTTACTGAATACACCTTTGATAATGTGGTATAAAGTGGAGACAACAGTAATTAAAGACATAACGTGAACTACCAACAGAAATCATTAAAAAATATGAACAGAATAAAAAAACTGAACCAACCATTAAAACATTTTTAGAAGTATAGTAGAAAGATATGGCAAAAACCAGATGGACAGTATATCCTCAGTTATGAGCAGATGTTAATACTGTAATACATTTGTTTACATCAGCCACAGGAGTGGAAATAAACAATCATTAACGCCATCACTATGAAAATATGACAGCAGGTTAAGTATTAGTCAATAATCACCACCGTCAATGTTTAGATACCATACAATACTTCATCCCCCACATTTCAACATTTTTACATTTAAAATTAAAAAATTACAAGATTACGACTGACAGCTTTATGATCAGTCCAAGTGATTCAATATATCGTCTGACAGAAAAATACTGACATTACAGTACGCTATACCCTTGTAGAACTATTCCATCCATAACACACAGTGTTCTCTTCTGCATGGTGGAACTGTTCTATCGACAACATTGAATGGTAAAACGAGAATTTTAAATATTAAAAACTGACTAAACTAAATAAATCTTACATACTTGTCTCCAGTAATCATCAAGTGTATAAATTTATACAAAGTACCCCTACATTAAATATATAATCTTGTGTTATTCTTTCAGTTCTGTAAGATACACAACAGTGAAATAAAATGGAGAATATTTCTGGCATTGATTGATGTTGCATGCAAGTCTAGAAAATTACCTAAAACTGATGTCCCACTCATAACTTTCAAAACTGGTGTTGGATGTGATCTTGAAGAATCATATTGGAATGCACAAAATAACATTACCACTGTAAGCAGTGGAAATTGTTACTGACTAGTTTAAATGGGCATCACCTATCAGCATTACGCTTAATGACTTTAATCTGACATATGCACGGCTGCGTACAAAGCAATTACACAGGATCCAACTGAGACAAGACAAATCCTCTTAAGAAAAGATGTAAACATGGAGTTCACTTTAGTAGCTAGCACAGTACATTCATATAAAGTTCCATCTTCAGGTAGCAAATTTTAAATTTTTTAATTTATATTAATTTCTGAGGAGATAGTTCTGTAGTTTAAAAATGAAATTATACTGTATATGAAATGCAACAATAGTTGATGAAAAATAACATTAATTTTCTAATTACATACCTTTAACTATGTCATCAATTGGTTTCTTAGGTTTCCATATTCTAGCCTTATTGACCAGATATTTTACCTGAAAAACAGAGTAATTGTTACAACTGTTAGGTTAATAACAGTCTGTAAATGAAATCATATTCATTAACCCTTTTAGTTTCAGTACTAAAGGGCATCAACAAAAATTGAAATGCATGAACACTTCACATTACGTCCCAATGGAGACAGAAAAGATTCCTTCACCAGTTGGTGTTTCAAGAAACTCTTGCCTTGAAACTGCTCTACTTCTGTCTTTCTACACTTCCAAAATCACAATATATTTTAAAACAATACTACAGTGAAACCTCGATGCATCGTTTTCGGCGGGGGTGGGAAATAAAAACGATGAATGCGGGAAAACGATAGATGCGGGAAAGCATTAAACATTTAAAAAAAAACAATGTTTCTCTTTCAAAGTTACTTCTTTTTACCAAAAAAGTCTTTAATGGACAACTGGTTTGTTGAAACTTTACGTTTTAGACCAAACAGAGCACTTTCCACGTTCAAAATGTTTTCTTCGTCACGTTCACTAATATTAAGCGCATAAAAGAACGACTTCACTTTCGCCAATGCAGCGTGCGCTTCGGCAAAACTTCGGGCTCGCATTCGTCGTCTTCCTCTTCCTCACCGCTCCAACCCCCTTTGCGGACAATAACAGGAAGAATGGAAATACTATTACTGCCGAACTCAACGAAACGTAGCTGTAGAAGACCCTGAACCGCTGGAAACGAGATGAACCAGAAGAATGAAAAGTGCCGCCAGCCTTTCCTTTGTACTTATAATAAAAGCATTTGTGAAGAAATTCACACTGCACATGCCATCTGGCATCGCTGGAACGAAATATGTGTGCACCCTAATTAAAATCGTAAAATTTCTGACAATGAGCACCGCCATTCACTCCAACTATCACCCCTGCACCGCTGACCCTCATTCCAAAAGAATGTGCTGGTTGGGCGACATAACAGGTTACCGCTACTGTGTATTCCAAAAACATTATGCGTCTTTCGGTATTAATTTATCTCTAAACCCAGCATTTTAAATTCTCAGAAACGATCATTGCGGGAAAATTGTGGGCCGGGACTAAGATTTTTGAACGATCGATGCGATAAAACGATAGTTCGAGGAACGATAGAAGCGGGAAAATGTAACATTATTTTATATGGGATGTATTCGGGACCGAACAAAACGGACGATGCATCCGGGAAAACGATAGTTCCGGGAACGATGGATAGAGGTTTCACTGTAGTCCCTACAAATTAAGACTTAAAAATGAGATGCAATTCTTTATAAATTAATCATACAAGCATGCATTAGATTTACCTCTCTGTCAAGAACAGCCATTTTATCTGTGATAGATTTCACTGTCAACTTTGGTGCAGAAGAAAGAGGTAACCTCGCTTGTTCCTCTTCCATCCCAGTTTTCCATTCCTATTTAAAAAAAATTGTAGATAACACACATCTTTTCCTTTCATAATTCTTTATCATCATAATCATAAAACTAAAGCTCTTACAAGGTAAATGCAATAAAGGTAAAAATATTGGACAGATGTAATTTGCACAATTCTTGTTATTCTACTTAATGTACAGTAGGGCCCCGCTTTTCGGCGATCCGCTAACACGGCGCTTTTCAATTGCGTGCATATGCCCCACGCGCTCAACAGCTGAGTCAGAGAAGTGCGTCCGGCTCCATTTTCTCATCACTGATTCAATCTGTTTACAGCTACTACTGATATTCATTTTACTTTCATATCGTTTTTTTAGGCCTAGCGCTATTGTGCACTTACTATATGATAGTGCAAACATCTTATTAGGCTTTGATATGCATTTGCAATTGAAAAAAGGCAAAGATCCGCTTTTCGGCGGGGGTCTGGTCCCTAACCTGCCGTATATGCGGTGCCCTACTGTACCACTGTTCTGTTTTAACCCTCTGAGGAATGTGAATGCATAAATGTGCATTCTCAAATCTTCCTTTCGAGAACATCAACGCAAGTTTCCATATGTGCATGCATGATCTTCCTGTGATTTCTTAAAATTGTCAGTGAAAAATAAAGTTCGTTTTAGTGAGTGAGCTATATGGACTCTTTGTAGTTCTAATATTCCCTTTGAAGCTGGCATAAAACATCACAACAACTGAACTTAACAGTATGCCAGAGATGGTGAACACTAAGTATGCTTGTATCCTCGTCAAATTAAAAAAAGGAATACTTGCAGACAGCGATTTCAATACGGATGCAAATAACCGTCATGCTAGTCAGTAGTGGCAATCATATTAGTCTGAAAATTTTAGTTATTAGCATAAGACTGTCTGTCTACAAACCATGTGCTGTGAAAAAAGACAGGTTATGTTTCAAAAATACTGATAATAAGCTGGTGATTGCTAAATGTAACTAGACATTCATGACACAAATGTCAGAGGTCAAATTTTGGCAAACACCGGAACTGTTGCACTAGGCATACTTTTCCTAACTTCTTTAATCATAATAAAAGTAAAAAAATCTCATATTATGCGATAAAATCTTCTCAGGCAACTAACTGTATTGAAACAGTTTGTTATCCAGGAATTTTATCACATCTAGCTGCTGCAAAAGCTTCAAGTCATGTAAAAAAATTTCATATTATATTTGAACAAATAGGGTGTCAATATACCTCAGTTTCCTTGATGGTTTTCTCCAGTGTGTCAAGTTCTATTTGGGTGAAAAAGCCTTCAGGACTCTCTGTGGTCATATTCCTTGCATTGTTAAGAAAATTTAAACTGCCATTGATCATGTAACGAAGAGCTGCTAATGCCTCGGGTCTCTCTGCATGCTCCTTCACTCGCCAATACAATGGGCCTGTTAACGTCTTCAGTTCATTCAGCTTTGATTCATATGCTGCTGCATCAGCATCTGAACCCTCATCATAAAGCCAGTCTGACACCTGGGAGACAACAACATATAAATCTATGGTTTAATCTGGGCACAAGAAACAAAAATTATATAAAATGTGAAATGAATAAAATATATGAAGCTGAATGTGGTAATTCTTCACAGTTTAACTCACTTCAGAACATGCATTCTTGATTTTCTCCATTTCTTCTTCAGTTGCTGCTGCTTTGTACTCATCTAACCACAGTTTTCCTTGGGCATCAAACACGAAGCTCTCTAAGGCATTCAGTGCACTTTCCCTTCGACTTCTCTGTCTATCAAATTCATTTAAAGCTTCGATTCTGAAAGAAAGGAACATCATGTAATACCAGAAACATACAATGTACATCTTGACAACAAGAAAAATTCAATAAAATTAAAAAGAACTTGTACATGCGAGTGGGATTCTGTAAGTGTGGTTCTGATCACTAATACCATTGTCTATTTATTCTCTTGCTTAAGTCCTATCCATATGCCACGACAGTTACAATTAGTAATAAATTCTGAATTGTCATGAATTGTAAAGAAATAAACAAGTTATCACCTAAGTATTTATACTCTTTCTTTAACATTCCTATGCATGGTAATGACCAATTACAAAAATTAATATACAGCAGTAATATACTGTAACAGTTGGATGTAAGAACAGAATATATAATAGATTTATTTTTTAATGTGCTTCATTTTGTGCAGTAATTGTTTACCTTTAAACCTTCAATAACATATTACAGAAACAAGACAGCTTATATAAATGTTAAAAAGTTAATAAGAAGTTGAAAAACCTCAATCTAAAATTACAGTATTAAAAATTATATCCTTGGCATAGCCGAGTACATTAATTTCTTTTGACTGATTACACTGATATATTTTTACAAGTAAACCACATTATAAATGAAACAATGTATAACACTTCTCCTCTCTGTACACAAGAAGTGTTTTGCATAAATACAAACACCAGAATAAATGAAATACTTACTTCATAACAGCATTTTCAAATAAGTTTCCACTGAGTTCAGGCACTCCTAACTTCTTTTCTACTGAAGTAATGACCTCTTTAATTACTACAACCTTTGGTTTCTTCTCTCTACTTCCTGCCTTTGTTATATTCTTTGCTTCATCAGGAGCTGCTGCTTTTTTATTTTCTTCTGTCTCTCCGTCCTGACCTTGCTGTGTTGGTTTTTCATCCTTTTTCTCATCACCTGTCTTTCCTTCTTTCCTCTCTGGCTCTTGTTTCTTTTTTTCTTCTTCTTCTTCAGTTGGTGGTTTCTCCTCTACTTTTTCGTTTTTCTTTTCTTCTGAACCTGCAATAATAAGTATCAGATGAGGTGACTGTTGTTGTTGTTAGTGATGGCATTGGTAGTGATAGCAGTAACAGCACAAACATTTATTTTGTAAAATTCAGGTGACAAAATATTTAAGTGTACAAAAATTTTGAACAGATTTTTAAAACTTTACTCAAGACAAAAATAGTATTTAATTCAGTACTTTTAAACAAACTACTGCTACACCTAAATTCACTTTATTTGTTGAATTGGTCTCATAATGGTAAAGTAAAATTTGTCCCGCTACGTGCCGTACAGGCGTTTGGGGTGAGTGGAGGTATAGCTCCTCTCTTTCTTGACCTCGGCACTAGATGGGGGTGAGTGGTCAGCATCACGCCCTGGCCGGCTCTACCCCCGGGAAAGGACCACGGTACCCACTGTAGAGGAAGCTGGGTGGGCCCCAGAGCCAGTCTGGACGCAGAGGCTAGAGGAAAAATCCTCCGCCCCCGTCGGGGATCGAATCCCGGCCATCCAGCCAGTAGCTAGTCACTATACTGACTGAGCTATCCCGGCTCATGGTCTCATAATGGTATGGTAGAGAAAATTCCTGTTCAGGTTGTTGCAGCAGAATGATCTTTTTCAATGGCCAAAATAATAAAAACTTCCAAAACAGATGATCATACCACATACTACTGCAGGTAATGTTATAACTTTTTACACTGAGTTTAACAAAAACATTCTGTCTTACGTGTATAGTTCAATGGTGACTCATATTTTCCGGCTGTTTAAACTTTAAAATTGGATATTATTTAAAACACTAATCAATAAGAGAAACATGGCAAGATTAGAAGTGGACAAATGTAAAATTCTTAAATCATGAATATCAGTATTAATAGATCTGAACATACAAGAGGCAGACACCAAATCCATGTCTACTGATTCATGGAAAGGCCATAACAGGCAATGGCTGATTAAAACGAATTAAAAGCCAAAACAGCTTACGTATGTAGAAGCAGTAGGAGACATTTGTTTTCTCTGACATGATGCACTAAACATACTTACATGAGAGGATGGTATTATGCTTTACGGAGGAAAGTTGTTATAGAGAAGGAGACAGTTGCTTAGCTAGTCATGAAATTCCCAGTTCAATATCATTCTCCCAAAAACGCCTGGGTCTCATAAGCTGTCTCTTACTTTCATGATTAATGACTAAAATTCTATACGCTTTTCTCGTATCTCCTCATACATGCTACATGCCCCGCCAATCCTATCCTCCTTGATTTGATCAACCTAATAATCATCACATTCCAAATATGGGTAGTGCTACATGCCTGTAAAGAAGTTACTGATAGTACTGCCCAACTTTGATAGAGGGGATTCTTCTTGAGCCGCTAGTTCTTCCTCCGTTAATGTCTTTTCCACAACCAGTTCCACATTAGTTAGGTTCAGAAGTCCACTCTCATCCACAGAAAAGTGAGCTTTGATGCCTTTTGACTCCACATTAGTTCCCTGATGTTTGGCCAGTGTCTCTGCCACACCTTTCAGTTCTACTTTGCTCAAATTCTGAGGTCCCAGAGCTCTGTCAGAAGACAAAACAACCATTACTGGAGTCTAGAAATGTCTAAATACTGTAATATGTAAATCCATCAAACAATTAGTCAGCCTACATAACATAAATAATATTAGTACAAAGTTAACTTGTATGTTCTAGAAGTCAATTTATTACTCAGCGAGTACTATAGTATTGCAGCAAAAAGCATCACTGATATTACCTAAACATAATAAAGGCTAGGATTTCTCGTTGAAGTAAATTCTTCTATGGACTATGAGTGAGATGGGAGACGCTCTTTTAGTGCTGGTATTGTGATTCAGACTTTTGGTCTCTTTTTTTTTCTTTTTCTTTTCTTTTCTTTTTTTTTGGGGGGGGAAGGGGAGAGATTACTGAACAAGTTAATTCCAGTACAGTAAACACCCTTTTGATATTTAATGAGGTCAGTGTTTGGCACATGAAGGTTACTTCTGCATCTTGTACTTATATTAAGGATATCTGAATTTCCAATCCATATGATCGTGCAAAACGTAAGGGTACAGAATGTATGCAAAAAAAAATTTCATTTCCATGTTAACAGGAGCCTGCTACTGTACTCAGTCCTCGAGCAGTTGAATTTCATCAAAACCCCCACAATGTATTACTTGAAAATTGAAATTAGTGCTATTCTCCCATAATGAATTTAATAAATGAAGATTTCTGTCTTCTGGGTTGTTGCCTCCGTCATCAGAGCCTGATGACGGAGGCAGTATGACCTCTGAAACATTGGTTAGCATCGACCAGACTACACGGCGCAACAACCCAGAAGAGAGAAATCTTCATACTCACCGCTGTGATAACCTCAAATCTTACTCAATAAATGAAGATTCGAAAACACTTGACAATTTATATAAATTCTGTTCTTACAAAATATTAAGGTCATTTAAACTATACATTACGAGGTATAAAAGTATATATCATACTCACTGCATTTCAAGATTAGAGAGGTGATCCAATTCTGCATAGCCAACATGGAATGAAAAATCATTTTGATGCTTGTTAAATGTGATGATTTTCTTCTGTGGATATGGGTTCATTGATCCAAAAAGTGTTCTTTTAACATGTTTTGGAGAGGAAGACCCTTCCACATCTCGTTCAAACACAACCTGTACAGTAAGCATGAAGTACATGACACGGGTATCCTATACAAACACAAGGATGCAAGCAGAAGTCTGTGGATATAAACAATTATAATTAGTATGCGTTTCCAGCCAAACATTAAATAACAAGAAAGAAATTTCACTTTGAAGAGAATACATCAGAATGGATACACTGCCATTTTAAGCACAGCAAATACAGAGACAGGAATAACAAGTTTTAGAAAGAAATGTACCTTGCAGAACATAAAATAAGTAAACAAACAACTATTAACACTACAAAAAGACACTATTGTCATACGCGTTTCAACCTCAAGAGGTCATCATCAGTGGCATCTGGGAAATTAATTCATTTAATAAAAAGGTTTAAACTGGATTTAGAAATAAATAAGGTGTTTTACAAAGGTTATTTCAAACAATACTGCACTAGATGTTGTTATTCACAGAGTAGAACTATGCACTTAGCTATTGATCCGATGGTTCGGTAGCCGTAGATGGTCTGCGGCGAGCTGTGGACAATGCAACTACAGCTCGCCACATATTCACCTATAAAGGATTACTGTTAATCAATCACTCAGACTTAATCAAAACTCTATTATGGAAAATATGGTTAAATTCTGATACAGACAAATCTAATCAATTATATTTTAAATGTATGTTCCAAGAATAAACAGTAAACATAAAGGTAGTCTTACTGGGTTTCTGGACTTTGTACTTCATTTAACATTCCAAATGTAATTCACTTTGGAACCTGGGTCCATTGCATCCTCAGGTGAAAAATGGACAGTATGTACTAAGTTTGGTCCATCAGAAACAGCTAATTTCAATCAGTGGACAACCAGTGAAGGACAGAAGCAGATCCAGTTTCTAAATCATATTCTGTCCAGAGAACTAGGTAACAGACAAAGAGTAATTGTAATATATCACTGTCAGAACCTTTAAAATTGAATAAACATACAGCTCACCTGAATGGGAAATAGAACTGCATCTTTGGTGAGAAACTTTTTGACTTTGAAGCCATTACTGAGGTCAGCAGCTTTATATACAGCACCCATGGCTGCTGCTTCATCTGTGTTGATACTCTTACCTAGTTCCATACCAACTGCCTCACTCAATTTTTCTTGGACCTTTGGAACTCTTGTACCTGCACCCACAAGGATCACCTGGAAATAAGAATGATGCATTTAGTGTATTCTTATACTCTGAATTTACATTGCATGTAATATTAATCTCTTCCAGGCTATGAATAAAATACTAGCTCAAAAACGAAGGCTGTCTTCTCGCAACATACGGTGTTTTCCATTTAAAACGCAGATGAAATTACAAAACATAAAACCCTTCAAACAAAACATGATAACACCAATGGCAATACTAAACTTTTCAACCACTTCCCTCAGCCACTGCCACATCCCACTGCTTGAAATTTCAGCACACAATTTCAGCTGTTCTGTCGCTTGATGAGCACTTGTCACAGACAAACATTCCATCAGCATCATCATCAAACAGTCAAGGAGTTAGGTCATATTCACCTGTTCTGGCCCCATAGTCTAAAAGTCTCTTCTGCGGTCTTCCAGGGTTTTTTCATCCATACAGTGCAGTTTTATAACAGACATTTCATGTATCCCAAAATTATGTTATCCATTGGTATATTGTTGTCTTATTCATTACTTACTTGTAAGGATATACACAGATACATGTT
This sequence comes from Zootermopsis nevadensis, assembly GCF_977971745.1. Classification (NCBI taxonomy): domain Eukaryota; kingdom Metazoa; phylum Arthropoda; class Insecta; order Blattodea; family Termopsidae; genus Zootermopsis; species Zootermopsis nevadensis. The sequence goes on from NW_028259143.1 coordinate 7,362,354, forward strand.
TCACGAACAGCAGCAAATGATTTAAATGTGAAGTAATGTTTCAGAATAAACACATACAAGGAAAGCAGAGTCTATTACATAGGGGTGGTAGACCTACTTCTGATTTCATTTTTTTACCACAGTATGTGATTCTTTCTGGGTTGAATTTCAAATGGTACACCCTGTATTTGGTGTTTGACCATACAAATGACAAAATTTTCCCTCCACCTCTTTGACAATTCAAGCCATATACGGCTTTACAGTAATACAAATTTAAATAAAATTGTATAAATGAAAGAACTCAAAATAAACATTCTGAGAAGCAGTAAAACAGAAAATTTTTTAGTTAACTGATTATTTCCTCTGTATGGCATTTCATTCTACTGATATAGTTTATAATACCAAGAGGGATGAAATGGAAATCGGTTAATACTTCAAGAAGGCAAAAACTAATCTGAAAGTTTTACAGTGCAGCTTGAAATAAGACAAACTCAGATATTCAGTGTTTAGACTCAATGCACACATGATGAGACAGACATACTAAGTCACAAAAATGGTACATCTATTTTACCACTTACATGGTTAATCACATCTAATGTGAGTCCTGATGCCTTGAGCGCCTGATCAACTGGACCCTTAACACGACCAAAAAGATCAGAACACAAAGTCTCAAACACTTCTCGTGTCACCTGAAGTTTAAAGTCTTGATCATCTAGAAGACCTTCTACCTGCAATGTGGAGCCATGTTATTAGTAATTTAGTTACATACCCCATCAATCAATCAAACAATCTCATGATATGAACATGAAAGTATATGGAAAATGTCCACGAGGAAGACCAAGACAAGGACAGGAACACAAGTTAGGAAAGATGTTGCAGTGAAAGAGAGAAGAATATGGGAATAAACTGAGGAGGAGGAGAGGAAGAAGAGGAGTTGTTTTAGGATAACAGACAGACTGAAGGGCTCGGTTATCAGATGCCCCACATAAAGTGGGAAGATCTGAATAAGATCCCATTAATATGACAAGGTATTAATTATTTCTCATAACAAGTTAAACTAATTTCATGTATTTACAATTGTTTCGATCGTCTAATATTTCACTTACCTGAGCAAAATGATCGGCATTGGCACTTAGGACATTCTTAAGTCTTCCAGCTTCCTTGAATAATTTTGCGAGTGCTCTGGGGTTTTTAAACACATCGTTTGAAGTTTTCTTCATTTCATTAAATTTCTTTCCCAAGAAATCCCTCAGTCTTAATTGCATCTCTAGTCCACCAAGAGTACGATCATACCTTCAACAAAATTCAGGACCAGATGAGAACATGCAAATTCTACATATTATGTAATATCATAAATTTACCACTTAAAACAAAAGATCATGTTTCACACCCATACAAAACAACTAACAATATTATTGCTTGCTCAAGTTACTGGCTTTATCTTCAATGCTTTGGAAAGTTGATGGGATAATAACAGTTTATGAACTGAATACTAGCAAATATGACCAATATTTAGTCTCCTCCTATTTAACCATGAAACACATTTATGTCATTGTTCTACCCAGATAATTAAATTTTGAAACAATTTCAAAAGATTACACATATTATAATTTTGTTGCTGATTCTTGTTTCATGTCAGTTTCACATATTTATTTCTTTCAGTATTTTCTTTTTGATTAATGTCTTTACTATTAGAAGCAGTTTTGTGTTATTCTTTCTGATATATATTTTAAAATCAAACAGCTGTAGTATCCAAACATTCTGAAGTTCATGTACAAATGTAAGGTTCTTACCCAACTCCAATTATGGAAAGCTGTGGATTAGTTTCCACATATCCTTTCTCCTTTGTCTTCACCAGCTGATAACTAACAATGGTTGCAGTTGTGCTGGTAGCACCCATATCATAGAACATGATGTACTGAGCAGTTTCATTGAAGTCCTTTCGACGAAATATGCCATAATTAAGAGCAACTGCAATATGTAAGATGTGTATTAATAAAACTGCTAATGAAGAGAAGAATGAGCAAATGAACACAGTCCTTTCAGGAGCACTCATTAAACATCAGTTGCTTCGACCATGTTCTGGAACTCTGACCATACGCAGTGTCAGGTTGTAAGTTTCAAATACTAAATACTGAACTTACCTGCTGTGTAGTCATTCATGAGTTGCAGGACTTTTAGCCCAGCAAGCTCTGCTGCTTTCAACAAAGCTCTTCTTTCTGCCTGGTTGAAGAATCCAGGAACTGTTAAAACTGCTTCATTGATGGGTTGACGTGCAGATTCTTGAGCAAATTCCCTGGCACAATGTAACAGCATTCCCAACAATTCTTCTGGGCTATATAAGGTCTCACTGCATAAAAATATTATATCATTAAGCAATGCAATATCAGTGCTATGACAGCATTATATTTAGTTATGTTTACTCCACTGGAGTGCATATATGTTTCAAATGTAATCTCTTTATTTTTAATGCTCACTGGCCTGTATTTAGGGCAAATACAAATCTATTGTTCTAAAGTTATCTACACTACTGATATCACAAAGGAGTTAGATCACATTTCTTTAATTTCAATAAATATCAACCATACTGGGATACTTGGAACGACCCGTACTTCAAGTGCCTGAGCACTGCGGGTCCCAACTTTTCGTTGGCTCGATCTGTAGACATTCGGTAGGACTCCTTGGACGAGGGATCGGCCCGTCGCAAGGCCTCTACCTGTACACAGGACAGCACAACACAGAATAACGCGGACAAACATCCATGGCTTGAATGGGATTCGAACCCATGGTCCCAGCAACCAAGCGGCACAAAGCCCACACCTCAGACCGCGCAGCCACTGCGGACCCAAATATCAACCATACTGAAGAATATTGCAAGCAAAAATTTCAAATCATAAAATGGTCTACATTTCATATAATATAAAATAAGCATTCTGAAGAAAATGTATAGTTAAATCTTAGCTTCATGTAAATAAAGTAGGTGGTATATTAGGTGTCAATCACAGTTTCCTGCATTGTGATGTCATGCAGTCGTGTACGTGGTTACAATTAAAGGCATGTATTGCCTACATCTTCAGCTAGAAGTGTAAGCACCAACCACCAACAACACTACACAGTATCACAACCCACAGTCTCCACAATGAACATTTTAACCACTGTGAAAACCTAAAAATATTAACAGAGTGTTATATTATATCAACACAAGCCTAAAATAAATTTTCCAAACAAATTTACTAAAGACCCATGACACAATTATATAATGTTTACTGTTTATGGAAGCTGTTGGATAAGTAATCACAAAAGACCCTTTTTGGAAAATGTCCTTTTTATATTTATTAATGACAGACAATACAGAATAGCCACATTTGTGCTGGTGAACTGCTGTCAGAAAAAACTAAAAATAACCCTATAAGAGCATGATTATTATGAAGCTTACCTATCATGCTGAAATAGAACTGTATCTCTTTCTGAATCTGGAACAATCTCGTAGTATGGAAACCGCTGTTTGTAAAGTTGTACAACTGGGTTATCCACACTTTTACCTAGAAGCTCCAGCAGATAACTGTAGCTGTTCTTTGGAAAACGTACTCCAATAGTTGCAGCATCTTCGCCAAATGTACGTTCCCCATCACGGAATGCAATAGTCACAGGAGTCTTACGTTTAGATTCTTTATTCAGTGCTATCTCCATAGGTACTCCAGGCTTCAAAACATTACAAAGATACCGATTAGTCAAATTCCTGTTACAGGAAGTGCACTAATATTATGGCTAAATCAGACTGGAAAAATATTTAGGACATTTATATTGCACATGTTTATGGACAGAAAGCAAAACACCCATTGTTCCTCGCCCGAAATTAATAAAAGTTTACAAATAGCAAGTTCATCAAGTTCATAAACATATGCCTACAACATATGTCATATAATAAACAAAGAAAAGTTGTTATTCCCGTTACTAATATAAGTTATGCAATGCTGAGGAAGATGGCAACAGTGTTAAATATATACACACATTATTTTGAGTAAATATTCAACATTACTAAAAAATTACTAACAGCAAACTCTTCAAGACTTCAACATTCCTTGCATATGACCCATTCCTACATCCTCCAATGGTTACTCTAAAAGCTGTTCAATAATTTACACAGAAGTCAAAAAAGATCAAGCTCTATACTTATAAATAGTTAAATAACAAGTTTTAAATTACAATTCTGAGAAAGCCACTTGCCAGTTCCATATTCCATGAAACAGATTTTAGGTCTGTATTGATCATTTGGTAAGCCTGTGTAGTTTGTCCCCCAAAAATTAATTTTCAAAATCTTCACATGGTTCATCATAGTCATCAAATTCCAGTCACAATCTACTAAAATGCACCCTTTTGTTGAATATTTATGTCTATATTAAACCACCACATGTTAAGAAATGTAAATGGAATGCAAGCAACAGCTAACTTTAATGTATTTCTTTTGAGGCTCCTGTAATTTGCTAATTATAACTGACATCCTGATCATGAAGTCAGCAAGTTCCTATAAAACACTGGTCAATATCTACCAGACTACATGGTGCAACAACACAGAAGACAGCCACTTTCGTACTACGTACTACAACATTCCATAAAGTATAGTTCAGGTAACTTTATCATACCACATTCCAAGGTAGTGTTTAATCAATCGCTCTCCTTCCTCATTAGTTTTGTTTTTGCTAGTTTACATCAGTTAGGTTAGCTCAACTTTGCTTGGAGTGGGTGGGTTGGGAACATATTCTGCTCTTTTACAGAATGTACTTTCATAGTTACAAGAAGTGTGCAAAATTAAATGCAGAAACAAAAATTACCGAAACAATAGCAATCTTCATCCACTCACTGCCAAGGTCCACGCTCATCACTGCTACTGATTCAATCTGAGATGGAAGCAGCAGCATCCCCATCACAAGAGAAAATGCACAGACCCTGATACACATACCTGCAAAAATGTCACATACAAATATAACATTTCCAAGTTTACCGAGTTATTATATACGTTCTTCGCGTTAGAACGTAAGTTCTAACTTCGGTATAGTAAATAAATATTTTAGGCCCAGATCACATTTAGGTTATGTTTTCGTTTCCATTACTATGATCACTTAAAGAATTTTATAATGAAATTGTAAGTTAATACTTGTAGCCATTTTTATACCTGAAGCACTATATTGCAATAAAGCTTGAGGATAAATTGTAATGTCAAACTGATATTGAATGGTTGAATAAAATATGTATCATTGTAAATAATCAAAGTGACATTTACTGTTTTTATTGATTCCATTAATTATATCACAAGTACATACCTTCAACAACAAAACCGAATGTCATTTCAGGTTTTCTTTAACCTCTGCACTAAAATCTACTGCTTACTTTTTAGTGCAGAATATATTGTACTACACATGTGTTTGGCCACGAATGTACACTGACGGCACTGCTTCAACTCGTGTTGTCAACAGTCCTATCCTTTATATTCGCTTGTGTGGCGAAATATCATTGGTAGGTGTAAACACTACTCTCGAAGCGATTGGTGTATTGCAAACTCTTTGGTTCCATGACGGATGTAGAAATAGTGGAATGGTCATCAAAAATTGAGCCCAAACATGTGATGCCGGTCATTGTTACCCTAATGCTGGTAATGGGTCCCGTAAAAGTAACTGTTGAACACTTTCCATAAAATAAGCTTCAACCTTAATAATTAAATTGTGTATAAAGTGAACCTTTGGAGGCGACTTAAGTCGATGAAAGACTCTCGGGCTACAAGACGCGTCAGGCGGCTAAATGGTAAATAAACCATATCCTCTGCTAACGTTTCAAGAGCCATCTCTGCTCTCATCATCAGGGCAGCTGCATAACGAAACTGCACTACAGAGGACCACTTAACGTGGCTTGTAGCCCGAGAGTCTTTCATCAAATGAATTCTATAGTTACAACCAGTCTGCATAAAGGAAAGATGAAAGCATACAACACAATGCTGGGAGACCAATGCCAAGCATCACAACACCTATTATCCTGAGAATGACACATGACTGTTTCATGCAGAGATGCTTAATGACATCATACATAATGATGCCAGATAGATGTTAAGTTGCCAGTCACTGGGCATCTCACCTGGGCTACATGCAACAATGAAAATGACCATGAAAATATGGATCTGGAATTATTGATTCTTCAGCAAGTGGTAATTCAGCTCATGTCAGACTAAATGAAATATGCATAAAAATGTAATTGGGTGTGTACTTTTGAATGAGGTCAACAGACTAAGAGTGTGCACTTCACTAATTCCATTAACACTGTTTATTTCACATTTCATGTGAATTTAACTTAAATGTCCATGCAATATGATTAACCTATAATTTGCAAGAATGCAATGTAGGTAACTCCTGTTTTTCATTAAAAATGTGCTTTTTCACAACCAGAAATGTTTAAAGTATTCTTACCTGACTTTCCCAAATTCCTTTCAGAATTCAACAAATATACGGCGCAACAAACCCGAGGAAAAAGGACGGGCTCAACAGCTATTCATATTCAGACAGAAAGAATGAAAGACATCTAAAACTAAATACTGTAAAGACAAATGTTCTTGGAAGGATCTGAGGTTTTCATGGAGGTGAGTCCAAAGTTGGCTGAGTCACTCATCATCCTTAAGTTGGAAGGCAGCAAGGACCTCTGAAACACTGGTAAACTTCTACCAGACTACACACACTGCTATAACCCAGAAGACAGCTATAAAATGTCCTTGGGTTTTGGGATGATAATTTTTCCAATGGTATTCAATGGTACCTACTGAATGATCATATTTATGATAAACGTACACATTTGTTGAATTTGACGACACCAACACTGCAGGCACTCTGTTAGTAAAAATATAAATAAACACAATTAAATCAATCTGAATAACCTTAAATTTTAAAAATGTGGTACTAAAAACAAGAGTTCTTTTCAGAGTACTTTCAGGAATTGAGAAAAGGAAAATAATCTTGTCATAGTGGTGAAACCACTTGATTGGAGTGTCCATCCCTACACATAACTCACCAGAAAGAAAATTAACATAAAAATACAATTTTGGCTAAAATGAAGGATAACCTAGACTAATATATTTAATAGCATGGTGTCCAATGCGAAGAATACAGAAAGACAAACACTCATATCAATATAGACAGACTGAAGTACTTGATTTTACATGTGCCATACAAACTGTGTTTGAAGCTATAACAATTTCAAGTATTCAATAAAAAGAAATAGTGGCTGAAAGAACAGCTACAAACTTGATGTCAATCCTAATATACTGAACATGAGGGTCAGTATGTAACAAGACTGGCAATAAAACTTAGCACCTTACTTTAAAAACATTCATTAGACACCACACTATGCATATTTTACAGAAACATTAAACATATGTGAAAAACATTTTGCTCACACCTTCAACTGATTTACCTGCCACAATTTTCTGTATGACATTCAAAAATTACTTACTCCTCTGTAAATGTATTTTGCATTATTTAAAATATTTCAATGCTTCTTTTACTTTCATCCAGTTAGAACTGTATTGCATATGTTTGTTCTGCTCATATATCCATAATGCATTTTACCAACAAACCAATGAGAATATGATGTATATTGAACATACAGAACATAAGCAGTGGCAGGTGATGACTAACTGGAAATATATATATGGTCTCATTTTAATTGAATAACTTCAGTCCTGTTACTTTATAATTATTTATTCAATATATTAATGATCATCAACTTCCACATACAAATGTTTTCATTGTACCACAATGAATCAAGACAACAATACAATTTGTAATATTTAATCCATTCTTTCAAATTCCACACAATACTGAACATTTCACACCCACGTGGCAATGTAATTGCTGTACTTTCAGTACCTATACAAACTTTCATCAATAGTATCGCAAGCTTAATATCAGAATTAAGATTCTAATTAATCTGTCTGTCTAGTTATAAAGAATTATATTTACATTTATTCTTTCTATAATTTGAAAGTAATGCTACTATTTATAAAACTGGTGATTTGCAGAGCCATTCATAGTATGAAGTTGTACAGTCAGAGGAAGCATTTACAATTTATTAAAATCTTTGAATGTCATTTAAATGATTTTTAATGGCTACGAACTAACAGCCATACATTAAGTTTTGTAAGTCATACTTATTTTACAGCCAATTTAAATAAGTAATATAATTACTTGTTTTATTAGCTTAATGTAAGTTGCGTTATGTTTGAGATTTTATAATATGCAGTTACTTTCTGTTCAGTGTCATGCAGACACAGACTTATGTTTTAGAGAATACAGCGTAACAGATGTTACAATTATTATTACTTGGTAACATGTCTTGCACAAAATACTTCTGTTCATTACTATTTGTTGTGCTACTGTTAGATATATACCTCAACTTCTTAATTTAGATGTCTGGCTTTACCAAACAACAGTATGCTGATGTAAATGTACACAGCAATAGTAATATTAGTCATAGTGGAGGTGGTAATAGTGGTGATGACAGTATGTTAATATCTATACAACATATTTAAAAAAAATTAAATACAAACAGATAAGTATTAATTAATTATGGCAATATCTGACACATGCAATATATGATAACATTATTGCCTTAAATATAAGTACCTTGTAAGATCTGTAAATTCTGAAGAATAATGCACTGACCATATATTATGGAGTATAAGATATAAGGAATATCCCAGAAAATGCTGCCTAAAATCTCTAAACATATTATAGTTGAAATTATAATATGTTTTTTTCTGGCAAGTATCTTTCTGAAACCTGTGTGCATCCTATAGTCCAGAAAATACATGATTCGCATGGCTAAAAAATTAGAACATTTGTGCTTGTGAATGCTAGTACTAGATGTAACAATTGTGTATGAAATATGGAATTTTGTGGAGTACAGGACACTAACCATTATTTGTAACATGGATAAAAATTAGCCAGAGGTTATTACAGTAAGCAACATAAATCATAATGCAGTCTTCTACACTCTGTTTCTTGTGCAATGAAACATCACACCAGATCATGGTAACTCAATTTTTCTACCCAGTACCATATGTGTTAATGCTGCACCACCAGAGTCAATAGGAAAATCAGTATCTATTAATTCCAATGATCTTCTGTTCTTCCAAACTTAAATACCAATGAACCAACAAAAATGAAAGCATTCTGTAGGAAAAGACCCACTCCTGGCCATGCAGAATATTTTCCTGCAAAAACAAATAATTTAAGTGCTGTAAAAGTGTTTCCAGATTAATATTAATTGTCTGCATTTTTCACATGTGCACATCCAAATTGTACAAAGACCTTACATATAACATTACATTACCTTCTACTGATGCATGTCAAAAATATAAATATAAGCATATTGCATTTGGTACTTTCTCATGAACTGTATAAAAAATACAATGTACTGAATATTGTAATGCAGTGGGTACCACACTTACATCATATTTTGAATCTTCTTCACTAGACTCGGTGTGAAATTTCGTGGCTTTTATGTGTCTCCCCGGGTAGTTGCTAGCATACTTTAAGTAAAGACTATGACCATTTCATCCCACAGCCTTTCCAACACTTCACAAGTGACACATAATTTCTAATTTGATGCTACATAAACTATGAAATTGACAGAAGTTTTCACACTTTGCAACTTCAGTGGCCAGACGCCAGAAAGCTTTGGAATTTCACCACATCACCATAAAATATATGTAAATATGTTTGATTAAGTAGAACACAAATTTTTGGAATAATTCTTATTTGCTGTTAATGGTACATAAAAAGTACTTCAAACTATATTTTCATTTCAAAACACCTAAAACTTGACACAAAGGAATATAAAATGAAAAAGACACTTACCTTCACCATACGCAACATAGTCATCAAATAAGATCCAACAAGAAGCAATTACAGCTCCAAAACCCATAACGAATCCACCAAAAAGCCAGAATCTGGCACCACGAGAGCCAAAGCAGCCACCAGAGTAGGCATCACCTCGAATTTGAGCATTTGAAACAGAATTGATCCTGCAGAAAAGGGATATCACATTATTCATAAAAGTTTTCATGGAGATTAGAAATGATAAAATTTTCTTGGGCAATCACCTACACCAATTCAGATATGAAGTCCAACATTTTAGAGACCTTCTTTACCTATGTGTCACTATACAGCCAAAGTCCTTACCAATTGAGAATTATGGCATCCCTGAAAAAGCTGATCACTTGAGAAGATTTTACCACAGAACATATACATTGCGCAAGTGTGTGTAAAAAGTATACCTATACTCTACTACAACCAATATATCACTATCCTTCGCAGTACTTTGGTTGAACATCATAAAACACTTCATTTTTCGACATATCTTCAAATTTCCTATACACAAAATTTTATGAGCTCAGAATGAGCAGCTTTATTTAAATTTCATTTATGAAAATTAAAGAAATAAATTTATCTACAAATTGTCATCAAATGCTAGAGTAACAATTTAAACTGGCACACATTTTTATTTTCATCGACTTTCTACAGTGCATGAACAATCTAATTATTTTAGTATGAGAGAGATTGTAAAGGACTACAAATATGAAATCTGTTGTCTGTGTCAGGTCATCTTCAATCTAAATAATTTTGAGGTATACTGTCCCTTCAAAGCAGAATTTCACAGTATCCAATTTCAGGACGTTCTGAACTTCTTTGCAACATAAATTTATTTTTTCTGAGATAGTTCCAAATGGCAGTCTTAACTGTACAGTGAGTTTTCAAGACAGCACAGCCAAGAAGCAAACTTGTGTTATGCCTGTGTGAACAGACATGGCACTCTTTCACCTGTATCTGCATTCGCAGAAAACTCATTGTATATTTTCGTAATTATGCCGTATTCTTATAGTTATTGAAACTCACATAAATAACGAGATGGTTCCAAATACACCACAGACGTGATATGCTTTATTGAACTGCTCAGCTTGAGGATATGCTGCTTGAACATCTATAATTAACCACCAACCAGTGAAAAACTGCAACAGAATCATTAACAGTTAAACAAACAAAGTAAATGTTGTTCTTTGTCAGAATACGATAATCAAAAACAAAAGATTTAAAAACTGATGACTGCTATTGATATAGTGACAGATCACTTACCAGAACACCAGCTACAATCGAAGCAATTGCGTTTCTTTTATCATCTCCTTCGAACCAAACACATGGGGGAAGCTGTAAATTTTCTAGGCACCCTGCCATAATTTACTTAGGGCACAATTTAAACCAAAAAGTTGTTTACTAAAAACTCAGCTTTGCAGTCAAATACTTCAATACGAGACACAAACGGATACTTCTAAACCGGATATGAATGTCATGGGTTAGCAAGAAGCTTTTACTGCCATCTATACACACTCACCATACATGCGTCCATTTTCATATCCGACACCTTTAGCTCGATTGGTTATTATTCAATATTGACAATCAATGAATAAAATAGGTGCCTCGGTGGTTCAAGACTCATTGCCCCTCATTTAAAGTGTTTATATCGACCTACTTTGCGTGGTGAAATCCACAACAGTACTTCAAATGCAGCCATAACCCCCTACCACTCACATAATTTCCCTCTGATCAAGTCCTTAGTGTTACTGTTATGGCAGTTTGCTTGATTTGAAAAAGGGTATTTATATAACAAGAATATATTTTTCAAAATGTTGTGCATCCATTATTAGATGTCCATGAACATATTAAGTTTAAATAAAATTACAAAACTAGAAATGAGAATAATTTGATGATAAGAACAGCAACACAGTTTATTATCATATCTAATCATTCAATTTAAAAAACTTCCATTTCAATTTCAAACATTTCTTTTATCAAAAACACAATTCATGGTGCATGATGGTCTTCTGTATGAGTTTCTATGGCTAGGATTATAGTAAAGTAAAGCTGTCCTGCTACATACCATGAAGATGCTTGTGCGGAGATGTATAGCTCCTATTTATTCTTGATCTCAGCAGTAAATGGGGAGTGGGCGATCAGCATCACAAAAGGTCTGGATGCAGAAGTTAGAGGAGAAATCCTTTGCCAGGGATCATATTTTGGTCATCCAGTATGTAGAGAAACACTATACTGAGGTACTCCAGCTTATATGGATGGGGGTAACAAAACTAAAATACAGGAGGGTGTCAAAGTATTATGTGGCTGAGAAAATTTGTGGGGATGTAAGGAAGGGAGAACAGCTGCCATTCAGAGGAACAGAAACACTGAACTGGTTGGAATAAAATCACTATCAACATTTATGTCAAGATATGAATTTACTTGCATCATATTTCTTCTGAGAATATATTAGACAAACAAAACAGATATTACCACAAAATAAATCCTCATCTACCACATAGCTAGAAACTTTATGTAAAAATTATTCATGGATATTATTTGTGGAAAATATCAATTATATATATTCACAAATAAGTGAAATGATAAAAAATATTGATGCCTTATATTCTATTTACATTGTTAACTGTTAACAAATCTCAGATACATCATATCTTTGGTCAGAATCTTCCATGAACATGCCTAAAATGTTAAAGGAGAGTCTCATATGAGGCCAGAAAAGTACACTCCCCAGTCCTCAATCACCAAGGGTTGAATAAAGGCAGTGGTAAGTTTTGTTAAATAAGTAATTAACAACATTAATTAGTTTAGACACTTTGAAAACTCTCTTCAATTTCAACAATATAATTATTTCACTCATTTCATTTTTTTATGCAAGTATGTAAAGACCATTGTTTCTGCATGATTTATTTTAAAATTACATAAGAGACATACAGAGTCTTTATTGTGCCAGACTCAGTGCAATACAAAACAGAATCATTGCCATACAGAGTGACTGCTAATACACCACTGTATGCTTTCTCATGCATATAATGTAGACTTACATTATTCAACAGAAGGGCCTCAAAGTACCAAATATCTGCTTCTATGCAAGTCTTACATGTTCAAGCAATATTTTGAGGCACATTTCAAAAGTATTCTTTAATTTCATAAATTGCAAAATAATTGTAAATATTGAAATTCTGTGGAAGATGGTTTTCTTCTGAAATCTCACCTAAAATGCTGTTGTCTGTTTTAAACCATGTTTCAGTTAAATGAAAGCTGCAGATAAAATTCCATTGATTATAAACTTCTAGAAACAATATAAAATCCTTTCTTCACAATTTGTATGCATATGATTTTGTAAGATTGCAGCTTTAATCAACTGGATATGTATCTATCTACTGAAAACACTTTTACAAAATTAATTAAAAGATTATTATATGCATAAATATACAAACATGCAATTTTATAACATAAATCCTATTTTTAGAAAAAACTTAGGGGAGGGTACAAGAGGTGCTTTGAACTTCATGGTGGTGCTGAGAGAAGAAAGTTATGAAGTTACAAATGTCTGATCCATACATTCATTTGAGATAATCTATAACCAAACTTATCAAGATGCATTACTGTACAATTAAAATTCAAATATGCAGCCATGTCTAAAACGAAGGACAACTTTAGCAAGGCAATGAAGTCAAATATGTGGCAATAAATGTTAGCTGAATCATGGCTCAACAGAATACTCACTGGTTCTTTAAAAAAAGGAAAGAAAGACATAGCATGAAAATATCTGTAAGAGTCAGACATTGCCTGACGTAAATATGGAAAACAAAACAACAGACTGTGAAAGTCTAAGTCACTGAAAACTGTTCATTTTGTTTATGCAGTATGCAGGATTAAGACACAGACCATAAAGTTCAGCATGTTTCATTAACAGATATCAGACAACCTGCAGGTTGGTGACTGAATTTGTAGTTCTATCACATTACTCGCAAAATATCTAATTATACCTTCACGTGGTCTCTATCCATATGTGGGACAGTGTCATATAATATGTCTTTTCTTTTCCTGAACCACAATTTTGCAGACTTGTACATATAATCTTTCCCATTTTCAGCTGTCCACTGTTTGGATGTCTATCTCTGGCTCCTGTGTTGAGTCTGGACCACCTGGTTCTTCCCTTGTGCTTCTGCTCTCACTAATGCTGGTGCTACTTTGCTGGTGTTTGGCCTCCTTGCTATGACGCCACTTCATGCGGCGATTCTGGAACCACACCTTCACCTGGATCAACACGTGATAATTCCAAACTAATATTCTAACCTTATTTATCAGAATATTCACGAGTTCTGGATTCATATACTTATATCCTGAATTATAATTATAATGAAATAAAACGTTCAAACCAAGAATTAAACAAACTTAACATCGCTGGTAATTCCATAGCGAAAAAGCAATGTTTACTACGCATACCTGAGCATCTGTGAGCCCAAGTGTGGCTGCCAACTGTCGCCTGTCGGGCTTGGTAATATACTTCTGGAGCTGGAACCTTTTCTCTAGACCTTTGCGCTGAAGATTGGAGAAAACAGCTCGTGACCATGATCGTTTGCGTTTATTTGTTCCCCCTCCACTGACAGCAGCACCACCGCGGTCTGATGAAGACATGTGCATTCCATCCGCTGCCAGAACTGCACCAAGGCAAATACATATTATACAATATTTATCTTGTTAAGGTCTATCATTTATTAAATTTAATGTACTAATCTGTTTAATAAAAAGTAAGAAAGTCACTGAAAGTACATAATTTAATGTACCAGTGCAAATCAATAATGGTTTGGGATGTGATTATCTTTCACTGTTATGTAGTGTGACGTAGAATAGAATTTACAATTCAAAAAGTTAGGCCATTCATTGTAGTTCTACAATAAAAGTTTCTTCTGTAAGACTTGAGGTTCTCACAGCGGTGAGTATGAAGATTTCCGTCTTCTGGGTTGTTGCGCTGTGTAGTCTGAATATCGCCCTGATGACGGAGGCAGTATGACCTCTGAAACGTTGGTTAATATCGACCAGACTACACAGCGCAACAACCCAGAAGACGGAAATCTTCAAAGTTTCTTCTGATTACTACTCTTCCGTTTTTACCCTAAGTATCCATAACTTCAGACTGATATACCACATTTCGCTCAAAATCACTCTGTTAACAGCCGTATAAAAGTATGGCCAGTTTATACAGAGGCATTCAGTACATGGGGCCCAGTTTGGCTACGAAGACTGTAATATTGACTCTGAGCAATATACATTGGACTCCCCTGTACAATGTAGTTCATACACTATTTACAAAAGCTGGAATACATCAACAGTTTTTGAAACACTGTTCACATCCATATAATCACCTCATAGGTCTATCCATGTGTTAGTTTACCGTTGAATTAGCTAACATGTTAGGCATATGATACCCATCATGAGATGTGGGTTCCACATTGTTTATTGTTACAAACAAGGCCGACTTCCTGTTCACATCAAGAATCCACTCATCGAGAGAAGAAGAGGCGAGCTTGGTTGCGATGTGTTAATATTTACACGACAGGGTATAATAGCTCGTGGGCGAGTGTGGTTGAGGGAGGAGAAACAGAGATGGCACTGCTGTCTACCTACGAGGGGTGCAAAAGAAACAGAATAATAAGGAATCAAATAAGAGGATGATGGCATAGACTATACCACTGTGGGATGAACCCAGTGTTTATTTGTTTTCATCAGTTTATTTTGCGATTATACTGCAGGGGCGTGTGCTGAAGCGATGTTACAGAAATAAATGCCGTTACATTAGCTCATTTCTGACTACAGTGATGACCTTTCACCTTACAGAACACAACGCGATAGAAGAACAGAAGCAACATTTTTGTCTAAATTTAAACGACAAGTCAAACTGTGGTACTGCACCAATATTAACTATCTGGATGGTGTGTCTCCGAAACTAAAAGCGTTTGAATTAATGGAGCTGATTTTGATTAAATTCACTTCATTGAAAGCAAATCTCCACGTTTGTACTTTTCATATCTTTACCACTAATAAAGCAAATATGGTGGCCGCGTCAAATTATGACACATTTCAGTTGTCCATTACTACACGGAGTTTTATACTAAAATAATTAGCGCTAATGTGATTCCCACTACAAGTTCGCACGGCCAGCATGCTGATATTATCGATGAGGACACTAAAATAAATAGAAATGTAATGATATCTAATTAACTTAATGTTCAAACAAAGTTTCACGAAAATCCGCCTATTATTTAAAACATTAATTGGGGGGGGGGGCAGCGGCAACTTCTCCGACAGTAACGTGTAGCGTGTTATCCGACCGAAAGTCTGCAGGCGCTAACTTCTACAGCAGCGTTTCTCAACATTACATAGGATGATTGTATGATTCGATACCTAGCACATGTGTCTGATTACCGAACAAGGACTTGTATGTCATAATTCACACATACAAAATGACACCTCAACCGATTCTGTAAGCTTTCTGAATAAATTTCTATACACTTTCAAAGTTGTAAAGTCCTTTTTGAATCACCTGGTATTTCAAGGGGTATGTGGGGGGCAAGCACTATAAAATCTATCTTAATCACAGCTTCCCTATCACTCTACCCTGTTTAGTTTTAATGTGTTATGAAAAATGCGAAAGCAAACAACAAGGATGTTGAATGGAAGTCTAGCGATAAAACCTTGAGCAAAGTACGATCTTAGGAAATCTTTTATGAAATTATGAAAATTAAGAGGTCTTGGGAATATAAAAGAGACCAGAATGTTATGGGCTAAAATAGAATAAACCGTGATTTAACGAAAAGTGCTCTAATTAGTGGATCAAAGGAAGGACGTTAAATGAAGAGGCTACAGTTGAAGATAATTACAAATATGTAAAACGTGAACGTAGCATAACTTTTAGGAACAAAAGGAAGATTATCTAATTCAAAAACTGAGCCTGAAACAAATAGTAAGTTTACTAACGAACAAGAGGTTTGTAGAGGCGTTGAATAATTTAAATGGAAAACCAAGTGAGAATGAACTTTGTAAAGATTTAGTGTTTTTGACAAGTTTCTTATAATATTAACCATATATCACAGAAAAATCACCTTAATCAACTGGTCAATAAAAGTAAACGTAAAACTATCTGCTTGGTACACTCCACGGAGGTACTTCATGACCGCGGGACTAGACGGGGTAGGTGATCAGCTTGACGACCTGGTCACTCATAACCCTCGGTACCCCTTGGATAGGAGGATGGGTGGGCCCCAGAGCCGGTCTGCACGTAAAGGCTAGAGAAAAAATAATTTGTCCCTGCTACAGATCGAACCCCGGTCATCCAGTCAAACACTGTACTAACTGAGCTACCCCGGCTCATTCTGATCAATAAATTCAATATGCTGAGACATGCTATTTGCTCAGGATAAGTTGCAGTGACATGGAGGTAGTTGGAGGGTTATCACTGGCTGTGTTGAACAAATTGCACTACATGTTTGACTGCCAGGGAACTAATTACTGACAAAAGGCAACCTCTTACGAGCCTACACATCGTGTTTGTGTTAGAAACAGTTACATATACAAGAATTGACCGAGAACAAATGGATCCAATCTAACCCACGAATAGGCTAATCTTCGACGACAGATGGATATATCCAAACTCCCAAACAATGGCGCCAAAAACTGTGTAACATGTCCCCTCCCATCCATCTTATGAAGGCACGAACTGTGGAAGAAACCCGTCGTATATGTTTCCAAAACGACTTGTTTATGTTTTGCTTCGTCTCCACTTTTCTGCTCCATCAAGCGCTCCACTTACCCCAGGGGTTTCAAACACTTCTTTTATTATATTTCAGAGCTAATTTTACTCAGCTGTTACAAAGCTGTCTGCTGTGGATGGTGAACTTGGAAGACAGTGCACTCTGTGTTCGTACAACTATTAACGTGTAAAAGAAAACACATTAGTATAAATTGTATCTGAAGCTAAATCCAGGCTTGTGGAAATTTCGGCAGGACGTAGAAAGCAAATGACTCCATTGTGATACTGGTCGAGCCAACGAACTGTGTGTTTGCAACAGGGACAAGGGTTCGATCCCTCATACTCAAGGCTATCCTGACAAAGATTTATTATAATTTTCAACACTTCCGTTGTTTTGATATCTCGATAGCTTACATTACCCCCCTACCCCCCCCCCCCCCGCCAAACTACATAATTTAACGAAGGACGAGTTTCACACAGAAGAAGAATCCTTCGCCGAACGGGGGCTTGTGTCTCTCTGTCTTTAAAGATGGATTTAGATCGGTAATTCTCTTCTTGAGGAATGGAAACTCGTACATATTACATCCAAGAAACCAGTTCTTACCTCACGGAAAACAGTATTTCTCCACCACAAATATCAACCGATTAATGCTATTTAAATATATTTTAACTGTTTATCCTAAGAATCATATCTAATCCATTAATACAACCTTTGAAAAAAAAATTAAGATCTACCAAATAACAAAATAAGTGGTACACATTTTACCCCATTCACATTTTAGATTACCTGCTGTAAACAATAAACATCTGAAGTATTGTCGTTAAATACGTCATAAGATACAAAGTAAATATCTTGTATAATATGTCTTTTCTTTATTCTTAATAACATATGTCTCCATAAATCTATAAAACATTCTATCAGGGTCACCCAAGACAAGACAGCCAATGTAATAAGTGGAGAACCTACTTCACAGTAAACCGACAATTGTAAAATACAAATTAATTACGGAATTCTGTGAAAACCTCAAATCTTACAAATAAAAATAACACTGAAAAAACACCCTGTCGGAATAATTGGCTTCAATGCTACCTAGATTCCACCCCTACAAATACGAGATAGGAGCCTTCACCCTGAGGCGCCCGTTAGTGGACCGCAAGATACGGAGTAATTTCTGCAATAACACGATAGTTAAGGTTTTAAAAAATTGTGAGTTATAGAAAAATCGAGTTATAAAAACAACTGATTCAACTTAAACCACTTGTCTCTAAACCAAATCTCCATAGTTGCCTATTTACCTCGTTGCCACGTTATATCCAAAATTAGCTCGCGTTCTGGAAATATTGTTTTATAATATTTCCATCGTGTTATATCCGAATCGCTTAATGAATGCATTATAACAAAATGTGTCTGAGGCTTATTATAGCATTTAATTTTGATGTATAATTTATTAAAATAGTGACGTAAATAAAGCGTTGAACTAGCTGCTCTTTACAACCTCTGGCGTCTGCCACAGAGGAACATGAAACGTGTTATTGAAAGTCTGACGGATGACAAGTGTTCCTCATTGTTTACCTCCGTCACTTTTAACAGTTTATTTTGAAAATGAGAGCGGTCCATTTCTACAGCTCAGCCAAGCATCTCTTTCAAAAGATAAGCCTTCTCAAACTGCGTTTTAAGTTACAATTTTCTATAAAGAAGGAAAAGGTGTCTAGGTAATTATGTTTCAGTGCAATTAAGATATGACAGAAACAAAATTTAATTATTGTAATTAATTCTGTTGGACGGGCATCTTTCAGGATTCATTTTGTATCTCACATCGTATTTTATTTCCTCAGATAGAATAAAGATAAACAAATTAGGCAACAAACCAACGAATCAATCAGCTTACGTCAAGAACGAGAGGAATGTATGCGGCAAGCAAAACTCACTGAATGCTAGGAATTTATTTTGGAGCCCAGATATTATACCATAACGAAATTCCAACTTTATGACAGCTGAAGCTGGATATTCACGAAATGCAGAAATTTGATATATGATCCGGAATCAGTTCCATCTGCAACCTATCTTCACAGTTTAACTATTGAAATACACGTTTTATTATTAATTTTGTCATTTACAACTAGCTTTACACAAATATTCGCCTACATTCCTTAATTCAACTACATTAACACAATTTGTCATTTTCTTCTGAGTTACCTTTTCATTAATGCTAAGTTATTTCTACTTAAAACAGTTGTTCCTTCTATTTCTTCTTCTTTTGTACCCAAACATTTAGTACAACACGTTCATCTCCAATTCACATAAATCTGAATATTCTCAATCCCGTACATGTGACACTTTTATTTATTTCTTCCTAATTCCCCGTTATCAATAATATCAAAATGGTTGCCGTGCGGTCTTCGCAGGACGGAGACAGCATATAATATAAACGTTACATCATAAAAATTGCATAGGCCTATTTAAAAAAACGTGTACAATTTCTGCGTGACAATTCCACAGAGTTTATGCTAATATCTTGTTTCTGTCGTTCAGAAAGCCGAGATCCTGCTACTTACTGTTTGTGTAGGGGCGAACAGGTCGGGGAGTGTGGAGGGTGGTGTAGTATCCAGGGGAGAACGGCGTGCAGAACCCCGACGTAGATTCGCAACCAGGAGCATTCAGTCTGCAACATCGCAGCAGCGAACTTACACACTCCGAGCATGGTATATTGGGAGCTATCACTACCGAATCTGCAACACAGAAGTACAAAGGAAAATGGAACTTTCCATCTACCAGAGGTCTGCTGGTTTCTGTCCACAGTTCACTGCAGCCTCTACGTGTCATCTTACAAGTAAAGAATAGCTGTCTTGTGGGTTGTTGCGGTAGGGCGATGGCCTTAATGATAGATGCAGCAAGCACCTCTGAAACGTCGGTAAACTTCGACCAGACTACAGAAGACAGCCATATTTGTACTCACCGCCGTGAGAACCTGAAATCTCATCAATTTATGTTATTTGAACATATTTAATCTACGACGTAATGTGAACTATGCAACAAACTGCACCTACTATTGTTAGTTAAAGTTAAAATCTGATTTGGATCCATAAATATTTTCAGTAAGGAAATTTCATATACAGCCACACTTGGGAGTCTGTGAAGACTAGCAAACGAATTTCGCCGGTGAGTCACATTTAATTCTTTATATTCAAGTGGTAGCTATATGTACCACTTACTTTAACAATCAGTAACTCTGCATTTTGCCCACAAAGTGTATTTATGAGTTTCGTGTGGTTCTCAGTAAACAGCGATCACTACCCTTAACAGCATTAATAAATTGATCTTTATTATGGAGATGTGTTTCTTTGAGGTAAGAAATACATCTGTACATATAAATTAGACGACGTCTAGTGCTGACATGAGATGAAAAATGCGTGGAACTGTACCTCTACTCCCCATACGCCATCATGACGTAGTGCTTTATAAAAAGGAAAACTTAACAAATAATTATATTTGGCCTGAAGAATACACTAACATGACGTGTGCGCACAGATATTTGAAAACAATCTTGCAGCTTTTTGGAGAAAAGTGTCACAAATATGCAAATAGCTATACGTTACTGGTTAGTCATCCTTGTAGGGCGACTGTCTTCTCATGACCTAGCTGCAATCTATCAGCCGTCTGGAAGCAAATGTTTTGATTCATTCCTATAAACTGGGACTAAAACACTTGATGCAGTACACAGCAGAGAGACTTTTCGTAATGTTTACACAGCGCTTTGTGTGCGAGGAGGCCCTTGGAAACAAATCAACCCAAAACATAGAAGATGGATGGCTGAAATTTACTGCACAAGCTGCTTCGCTCTTATAGCATTTGTGAAACATAGACGAACTCTCCACCCCACCCCCAACGATTCCCAGAAACGAGAGTTATAAATGCAAAAAGACGTGAACCACCTGGTGTGTTTTTA
Organism: Zootermopsis nevadensis; assembly: GCF_977971745.1. NCBI lineage: Eukaryota > Metazoa > Arthropoda > Insecta > Blattodea > Termopsidae > Zootermopsis > Zootermopsis nevadensis. Next base: position 7,383,944 of record NW_028259143.1, read on the forward strand.
AATTCTTCGAATTCGATTCGCCTGCTTCAAGAGAAGATAAACCAGCAGTTCAATCTGGAGGTCTAATAATGAAACTTCCTCAATTAATTTGTAGTTTTAAGAGGAAATTCCTCGTCCCATTTAGAACGATCAAAGATAGCTGGAAAAACGGAATACGGTAAATCCACAAATTAACTTCGGAAACTGAGCATTCGGCGAGGAACTCTTTGTTGACAAAGAAACACCAAAATAAAGCCACTGAATAACAGACAACAGGCACACTCCTGATTTATCTTAAAATGAATACATCTACACTAATTGTTTACAATTCCATACGCAAAAATTTTTTGCAGCCTTTGTCTACAAACACAAGGTAACATGAAGATGGCTGTATTCTGAATTGTAGAGACATGTAATCTACAACCCAGAATACAGCCATCTTCCTGAGAGCCTCAAATTCTGCAAGGTAAATCCTATTACTTCGTGGAATTGAAACTAGAGCCTAACATCACCATAAAATTGTTTTTTTCCCTATTTTACAGATTGCGTAAAAGAACGCAGGCATAATAAGGACTTCCACATAACATTCCAGGACTTCTAAAGCACTTCTCCATCACCAATCAACTTCCGCATTGCCTCTCCAGGAATTCTCCGACACTTAATTTAGGACATATCCAGTATATCTCCTGGAATTTTCCAGGAGTTCTCCAGCACTCCTCCAGCACTTCTTCAGGACTTCTCCAGCACATCTCCAGGAAATCCACACGACCACAAAAAGAACAGACAAAAATTCTCCAGGACAACATAACCCATCGCCAAACAACACAACCCTATCTATCCTAACCTAAACAACCTTCCCTTACCTTACCTAACCTAACTAAACCAAACCTAACCCAAAACGAAACCTAATTTAATGTAACTTATCCCAATCAAACTTAAACGACTCGCAAACGATCAAACACACCACCGTTTAAGGACTTCCACATAACCTACCAGGACTTCTCCAGCTCTTCGCCATGAGCAAAGAACTTCCTCATAACCTCTCCAGGGCATCTCCGGCACTACTCTAGGATTTATCCGGGATTTCTCCATGGCTTTTCCAGGACCTCTCCAGTATTTCTCCAGAACTTATCCAGCACATATCCAGGACAACATAACCCATGGTCAAACAACACAACCCTATCTAACCTAACCTAAACAACCTAACCTTACCTTACCTAATGTAGCTAAACCTAACCTAACCCAAAACCAAACGTGGTACAATGCAATTGATCCCATTCAAATTTAAACGAATCCAAAATAACCGACCCGCAAACAACCAAACACACCACCGATTAAGGACTTCCACATAACCTTCCGGGACTTCTCCAGCACTTCTCCATGCGTAACGAACCTCCGCATAACCTCTCCAGGACTTCTTCGGCACTATTCTAGGAAGTATCCAGGATTTCTCCAGGACGTTTCCAGGAATTCTCCAGGAGTTCTCCAGATCATCCCCAAGACCACAAGATGAACAAGCAAAAATTCTCCACAACATAACCCATCGCAAAACAACACAAACTTATCTAACCTAAACTAAAAAACCAAACCTTTTCTTACCTAACCTAACCCAACCTAACCCAAAACGCAACCTAATTGAATGTAACTTATTCTAATCAAACTTAAAAGAATCCAAAATAATCGACCTGCATGGGACCAAAAACACAATTGATTAAGGATTTTCACAAAACATTCCAGGACTTCTCCAGCACATCTCCATGACCAAAGAACTTTTGCATAATCTCTCCAGGACTTCTCCGGCACTACTCGAGGACTTATCCAGGATTTCTCCAAGACTTTTCCAGGGCTTCTCCATCACTTCTCCAGGACAACCTAACACATCGTAAAACATCACAACCTTATCTAACCTAACCTAAAGAACTTAAACTTACCTGAACCAACCTAACCCAAAATTAAATCTAATTCATTGTATCTTATCGCAATCAAACTTAAACGAATCGAAAATAACCGACCAACATAGGATTAAATCCACATAAGGACTTTCACATAACCATCAGGACTTCTCCAACACTTCTCCAGGATTTCTTCAGCACATTTCCATAACCAATCAATTGCCGCATAAACTCTTCAGGGCTTCTCCTGGATAAGCAAGATTTCTCCAGACGTTTCCAGTAATTCTCCAGGACTTCTCCAGAACATCCAGATGAACACGCAAGAAATTCTCCAGGACATAATGTAACCCATCGTAGAACAACACAATCTTATCTAACTTAACCTAAACAACCTAACCTTACTTTACCTGACTAAACCTAACTTAACCTAACCCAACGTAAACCAAAGCATCGCAACCTAATCCAATGTAACTTATCCCAATCAAACTTAAACGAATCCAAAATAACCGACCCGCATAGGATGAAACCCACCACCGATTTGGTTACTTTTACTGACATCTGTAATGAAGGTAATGTAATTTAATTTTTTGGCGTATAAAAAGTGTAGTCTTTTATCTCGCAACTGAATGACTGGCTGTAAAAATAACAAGTCTTCGAAGTCCTTTGATGTAGAACAAGTAGTTCCAAATCATACGGGTTATAACAGTTTTAAACACAGTCATTTGTTTTATGCACTTATTTTTAGACACTACACCTTGAACTCTTAATTTGAAAGAAAATGAGTGCTTGCCAGCTGATTAAAAAGATTAGATAAAAAAGTAAAGCAACTAACAGATACATACAGAATACAGTTACTAGGGGTCCGCAGTGGCCACGCGGTCGCTAGGACCGTGGGTTCGAATCCCACTCACGCCATTGATGTCTCTCCGCGTTTTTCTATGTTGTGCTGTCCTGTGTACAGGTAGAGGCCTTGCGACGGGCCGATCCCTCGCCCAAGGAGTCCTACCGATTGTCTATAGATCAAGCCAACGAAAAAGTTGGGACCCGCAGTGCTCAGGCACTTGAAGAACGGGTCGTTCCCAGTACCCAGTATATATCTACTATGTGTAATTCAGTCTTGAGTAATTAGGCGAAAAGTTTTACAAAGTACATAAAATATAACTTATATTTTGGTACATTGGGTCCGCATTGTTTGTAGATTCTTCAACAGATCCCTTAAATATAAAATATACAAAATATACTATAATAATGCTGAGAAATGAAATTGGATCATTACATTGAGAGGACAGTGAACACAGGAGCTACATATAATCACGAAGTTCGCAACGTTCTTTAAGGGAAATGAGTCTTCGGGCTCCCATGTTAGAAATGGACGGATACATTTTAGCATCAAATCTTACACAACACATATAGAATTTCAAATCGAGGTTTTACGTATCCATAAACCTACAATAAACCGTAAAATAGTGTTCATCGAATTTCCCCAGGAGGCCAACTTACCCTGATACTGGTGTCTCCGAATGGTGGGGGATATTTCTTCAGACAGAATACGGTCCATGCCGAACTTCAGCTGCCGCGAACCAGGAGAGGATGAAGGCGCACTTTCATTGTTACGACCATCAGCGGAAGAAACTCTTCTTCCGGAAGGTGAAGTCTCTCGACATAATTTCGTGTCGATTAAATGAACACGATGATGACTTCCAGGGGAATCTTCCGAAGGACTGATACACCTCATCGGTCCTTCTGGATAGGTAGGACTTGTGTCACGTCTGGGACTGGAAGACGAAGGTATTCTGGCAGAGCTGCTGCTACTGCTGCTACTTCCACGTCTTCCTGTGGTTATAACAGGGACACAAGATGGCATTGGGCTCCTACTACGCCGGGTGTCCGGACTTCGACACGCAGGAGGAGCTCTTCGTATGGTCGGTACTACAATAGGGTAAGAAGGATACACCGTAGGAGGTCCTTTTCGAATTATGTCAGGAACTGGACTCTTATTCCGAGATACGACTAAAGTCGGGCTTGACTTTTCGCGAACACTACTGGACGAACACGGACTGGCACTTCTAATTCGAATACCAGAAGATGGCTCCACGGACGGAGTAGTACTTTCAGGATCAGGGCTTCTGCTCATGATTAAAATGTGACAACAGCGAAGAAAGGTATTTTTTGAACAGGCCTCAGAAACGCGGACTTCAGGGTTTGTGGATTCTGTCGCAGATCTCTTTTCAGCAGTTTTGTTAAAGCAGAGAATTAACTATGTCATATAGGTCAGATGTAACTGACTTGAAGTATATACGAGTATAATTACACCTAATAACAGAATGTAAATTTTATAAACTGATAATTCCATTAGAGTCAGAAAAAGTAATAAGAATAAGTACAGGACCTACTTGTAAAATATTGGTTAAATTTAACATTCACAAAATTCAGACAGTAGTGATAGGGGTTCAGTAATATTCTAGCACTTCAAATGTAGTACAAGAATGAAGGCCTATTAAAAGAAATGTCTCAATGAAGAATTTAAACTTGTGGTTTATAATTGAACAAGCAAGGGTGATCCTTATACGATGTTATTATTAGCCTACAACAGATGTTTGACTTGTAGGTTGCACATAGAGTTTAATTACGTAGAGCGTGAAAATAATAAACTACTATAGGAAAGGCATTTCTGGCATTTCTGACATTTCCTAGATCTAACTTCAAAATACTTCTTTACAAGGCGGTCATTTGAACCGTATGTTCAGACAAAGACGGTATAAATACAGTCAATAGCAAACATGATTGGTTTTCAGCGGTTACGTACGGTCTTTAAAAATGAATATACGAAACAACAAAAGAACACTTAAAAAATGATATATCAAAGGCGAACACACAAGCCGTTCTGTCAATATAAATTGAATGGGACAATATGCAAGGGACGTCCTACAAAACACTTTCATTAATCCTTCGAAAATGTAACACGCCAGTAGTTGAATCAGTGATGATGATAACGGTAAAGGAATTGACACTTCTTAGAAACAAATGTCAGCAACTTTACCACTAATTTGCGCTGAATAATCAGATCACAGTAATAAAGAAACACTTGCATTGTTTGTACGTACACACGCAGACATAATTACACACTTTCCAACATAGTTTTCATAACTTTGCAACCTGAGAATGTGCATGTCGACAATACCATAAAAAATAAATCCTAAATACAGATTCTGATACTTCCATTAACTGCATACTTCTTTCTTGTATTTATTGGAAACTGCTGTAAATTCACTAAGTTATTCCACGCCAAAACTTCCCATCTTCCATCACACACATGTAAAGTCACCCAGATGAAGACGCAACTCTATTACCATCAGATCTTTCTCAGAACTCCCAGCTTCCGAAATGTCTTAATAGGGAAAGGGCGGAGATTAAGGGGACCAATAGCATCCTCCAATTGGTAATTGCTCATTGGGAAATGGGCGGTGAATCTTCTGATGTGGGCGTGGAGAGAGCTCATCATTTTCTGAATGGCAATGCATAGGAAAGATGCCCTAGGCGAGATGCCTGTCGCGAGTGTAGACTGATGTAGGGTTTAAAGTGGTTGATTTTCAGACGACCATAAATTGAAAGTGTTGCTACTAAGTTGTATACATTTACAACGAGCAATGTGTTGTATCCAATAATAATACATCAAGGCTTGTTGTATGAGAAGACAAATAAACCAGCCGGTGTAGTAAGCCTGATGGTTGCTACTCATCAGCAGTTACTGCATACAAAGAATACTAACCGCAAGTTACAGTTTGCAGAAACACTGAACTAGGCATGCGTGGCCCTGTAGATGAAAGTGGGGTGCTTTCAGTCTTAACAACGAGTAATACCACATAAAAATAGCCTATGCTGCTTAAATTCTTTGACATTAAACCTCTATATATTTCCACCCGTGATTTATTTAATTACCAAACAATTCAGACATACAGGTAAACGTTACAAAAGGACTTATAAATCACAAGAATATATACGTGTTTTGGCTATGAGAAACGTTATTATACAGTTAAAGTATACAAACATACATATACAAAACAGACACTGAATAAAGTTAAATAAACTTTTAGATATATGAATAGATTCAAGAATTCTTACTAACACTACGCTGTATCTTCACTCTGCCAGTATGAGCTCAGAATACGAAGTGTGGGCACAGTTAACCCAATGAAACCAAAATAATAATTAAGAATTAAGCCCGTGCCGTATATAAAACACAGAACGTAACCATTACAAAGACCAACTATGCAACCCTGTTTAAGGAAATAATCACTGTTTACAGTGAGATCATACGAAACTAACAAATACATTTTGTGTGGACAAATACGTTGTTACTACAGAGACCTATCAACTGGCCTTCATATTAATTTAATTCTGATACACTACTTGTAACAGAAACATTAAAGTTATTTATCCTTCACATTATTAAATGTGTTAAGCTAAACACATATTCTTCAACATTCTTTATCTACCTTATGGTTCGTCCGTTCTACCACCAGCCACACATCAAAAGCATACAACATTTTAATCGAAACCCCTGAGGTAAAGAGACCACCCAGAAGACGTGGACGTAGATGGAAAGATAATATTAAAACATATTTAGAGGGTGTGGAGGCTAGTTGAACAGGTTTATTCTGAAAAAGATAAATTTCTTGGCCAGTTGACTGACTATCGTCTTCTCATGAAATTCTTATGCAGTCAGAATTATAAACCATGGACGAATCAAATACAAATGTTATGGCAGAGAATGAGATGGGCAGAGCATGTAGCGCGGATGGTGGAAATTGAGGAATGTACAGAAAATTTTGGTTAGCGTGCCTGAAGGGAAGCGACTATAAGGAGAACCTGGGTATATATGGGAGGATAATATTAAAATGAATTTTTGGTAAGTCGGTTTGGAGGACGTGGATTGGATTCACGTGGTGCACGATAGGGACAAGTGGGGGGGGGGGGCTCTTGTGAAAACGGTAATGAACCTCCAGGTCCCATAAGATGTGGGAAATTTTTTGACTAGCTGAGGGTATTATTAGTTTATCAAAAAAGAATCTGCTCCACTGGGTTCATCAGATATGGCAAAAAAACTGTCGAGAGATTGTAAACGAAAGGTTTTTATTTTACTTCGATATGATTTCTGCTGTAATTCATGTTCGAGAGAATAGCACACTCATTCACGGATCAATTGAGTATGGAAATAAGACTATTTCAAGAGCATGGCGTGTTTCAGAAGTAACATTACTGGGTTTAATTTCATAATACAATCACAGAATGGGCCATTTCTATACGACGACAAAAAACATCAATGAAGATGTTTACAAGACTAACAAAACCACTACAAAGGGTTATAATCTACTACTTACGTGTTTTAAAAACAAAGCGATTATATCTGAGATTTGCTAATTGGCGTGTGTTTGACCCCAGACCGTTGCTATAACAAACTGCTGTCATGAGAGAGCAGATGAATGATTAGGTGATTTTATGTCGTTTTTCCATTCAACAGAGTATATCTAACCTTTGGGAGTCGCAACCATTTTATGGAGGGTCAGAGTTTATAAGGGACATGAGGTGTTTGTGAAGGAGTCTGACACTCACATTTCAGCCACTAAACGTCTTCAGCTTCATAAAAAAAAACATCGTCGAACGAAAATGGTAAAAAAAATTCAGCGTATGCAACCTGCCACAGCGCTTTGCAGCTAGAAGAAGTGGTACAGTGTTCGTTGCTATGGCCGAAAATATGAGCTGGTTAGCACAGACTTATCCGGTTCGAATCATCTGTCCCACACGTAGATAATTATATCTTATCGGAGGAGGGACCATATGGGCCTATTTCAAAATGACCACGGACTGGAGATTCTCGTCAAAAGAAAACAGCAGTAATTAACAAACACTGCTTTCGTACAAACCAAAAAACACTGGCGTTTTCTAGGTAAGACACGAATCCAACAAAATCTTGAGTGGGCCTAATTCGACTTTCGAGAAAATAAGATCACGGGCAGGCCTATATGTTGTGGCAATTCTGAAACTTTAATTTACGTAAAAATTTAATATTTTATATGTATATTTCGTTTATTTTATAGCATCACAATAATTTATCTATTGCAAAAAAAATAATAAAACAAATATAGAGTTGTATAATTAACAAAAAAAATATGGCGGAGGGAGGGACTGAGTTTTTCGCAAATCGTACCATTTTCACCCATCAGGTACGTCACTGTCACGTGCGAAATTCTTGCTGCATTAGCCATGAAAAGACAATAGTCACGAGCTCATACGGCAAAGCCACAAAAATATTTCATATCAATTGTTTTGAACGTCCTAATTGAACTAAATATAGGCATACGCTACACGTAAATATTTAGTAGATACTGTTTGTAAAATTTGATCATGGAATCTCATGTTTCTGCTGATTGTTTCATTCATCATGTTTTGCATAAAAAGCTGGAAATATCGTAAGAGAAGCGAATTTTTTTTTTCATATCAACAACAGAAATATTGAAATACTTAAGAGACAATACACACTTCAGAATATCTGTTTATGTGACTCACTTCGTATAATCTTTACCTCTTAGGCAAATGGCCCCAAGGTGTCTCTTGTTTTATCTAAGGAAATTGCTTCCATCGTCCTTGTGCAAACATTTTAAACATTGGTAAACCAATATTTTTCAACAACCAAAGTGTAACAGAAAACAGGATACCGGAAATTTTCAGAGTTGTAATTAATAAAAAGTGTACAGTGAATACTGCTAACCACATTTTGCATTAATCCACATGAGTTAATCCCCCATCTACTTTATTTCTGGCACATAAGCAGTATTTAATAATCTACAATGAAGATGGTTACTATTCACTTACATTATTTTAGGTTTTGTATTTATTTTAGTGCTCGAATAATATAAGATTTTGTAGCATAGTTCTGAAATTGAATTATTATTTCATTAATATCATCCTAGTGTTATAAAAACTAGCTAACTCCATGGGACAGTCCTTTTGGGAAGTTGACAAAAGACTACGCCATGTCAGTAAAAAAAACTCCCGGTCTCTTATGGAATCCAAACTTTCATTGCCGTGTTCACAACAGCCCGCCGCCTCTGATCCCAATCCTAATCCAGAATAATCCAATCCGCACTCTCTAACCCTGTTTCCCTACGATATTATTCTCCCATCTAAGCCTAGGTCTTCCTAGTAGACTCTTTCGTTCAGAGTATTATACTGGTAATTATAATATATATAGTCATACATTTTTATAAACAAACATGAGTTAAAGTTTTAATAAGAAGTGGTTTGTAGTGGATTATTAAAAACTTTCTAATATAACGTATTTCCAAAATATCGGTACGTACCTCATTTTGAAGCTGGTATTTAGTGTCTTCTGGTATACGAGGTATAAGTGCTTGAATGAGGTGTCTTGAAATCAATATCTTTGTATTATCATCATCATAACAGTATTTGTTGCTTATTTAAATGGTATGCTTATTATATCTCGCCTTCTGTCAGTGCAAGGATCGTGCGCCATCGCTGGTTGGTTCCGCATGGAGTTCAGTGAGCGTCAGCCACAAATTAATTCTTCATTCATGAATATTTCCCAACAATTTACGTTCTGCAGTATAATAGACTATTTTAAATGTACACGTTGAAGTGTGAGATATATTGCCATATTATACTGCAGAACGTAATTAAGAAGAAAAAGTCATCATTCGATAAAATGTACGTTTACGACCAATTTTAATATCTGCGCATAAAATATTTTTCGTGTTGTTTATGCGATAATTGTCGCAGAACGCGTTACGCTTTGGCGATTTCTTGTTCGAATACATAAAAGAGGAAAGGCGAAATGGAATACTTATTGATCAAGACAGGAAAAAAAAAATGCGATATTTCAGGTTATCGCAGCGCCGAGTAAATGATACTCTCTTCTGGAATGTTGTGCCGTTTAGCCTGGTAGAAGTTGACCGACGTTTCAGAGGTCCTTATCGCCTTCATTTTCAGGGTGATAACCGTTCATGATAGGGGCAAGTGGCGGGCTCTTGTGATACGATAATAAAAGATGCGGAATTTCTTGATCAGTTGAGCGACCGGCATTAAATAACCACATACATCGAGGAATATTTAGTTAAAAGAGTTTATAGATAGCGCAGCCATGAAACTTCCTCGTCATATTAATCGGTCCAATTTGACAGAAACAGCGCCTCGCACGTAAGCCTGAGTTTGCGTCTATAAATAATCAATATAACGGGACTTCCCCTAAATCTGAGTCAACTATAATTTCTTAAATAGACGATTCTTCCAGTAATTAATATTTCTGGGCCTTCTTCGAGGTAAAAACCTCATATTTAGGAATGCTTTGAGCGTAATATGCGATATTTATAAAAACAAAAACAGCTCAAACCCGATGACCCGGAAGTCACGGTGCAAGCATATGCTTCTTCAGTCTGTATGTTTCTTCAGTGCACGAAATGTCCAGGTAGAAAACGCGCATAATAGTATTTGAGTGTGATGTGAGCGGCTGGCGCGCGCTAGCTAATATGCCTTGTCTAATATATTACTATTACCCAGCAGGATGTCTCGAGCCGTGAAGACTTAAGCTGAGGTCCATTGTTCAAGTTACCTGCGCATCATCACAAGGGGTAGAAAGAAGCAAGTTTTATTATGACGGCTCCACAACAGTTTTCCTGCAACTAACAAGCCATTAGTTCCGTGTGGTCCGACATATTGCCTCATTCACACACAGGACGATTTTGAATGCCACCTCACCAACTGCGTTTCATAGACTCGTCGTAATAAAAATGGCAACCAATACAAAAAGGATCCTTGAAACAGCAAACTAGGAAATTGTTCGAGTCTCAGTTAGTGACAAAGATAACAACTGCCTTCAATATCTGTCGTCTTCTGGTTGCAGACGGGATGTTCCTTAATGTAGGGAGTCCTGTAGCGCGTAGAAACATTTAATTACTCCACATTAAAACTCAGGTGGCGCACCTAATATTCGAAAGAATGAGTTAATAGTTGAAGTTCGCCTACGTGGACATCTTCCTCCTTTTAGTTAGTGACATTTGTGTTTGATGATAATACCTTCCTTCGGAAGTTACAGCTATTATAACGATTTTCCAAATCACTACGTAAAATTCTTTACCATTTTATTATTTTTTCCTCTGCAGAATGAGTTAAAATTACGCACTAGCTGCCACATTCAGACAAATATTAAACAATTCTATATTTTTTGAAGACACAGAACAATATAACATTTTTAAGGATCCTGTGTTAAACGATGCTTGTGTCGCCCCCATTTCAGAAGTTCGCACAGTCGCCATATTGGTATTACTGACAGTGGGAAATGGAAAGATTTATATGATTTTTGGAGGCTTCATAGCTTCAAAATTATATTTAATGAAAAGATGTGAAATGGTTTAAAAGTTATTGGGCAAGAGGGACACACAGAGCCTTGATGATGATTTTTTAACCTAGATTTCATGACGAAGTAAGGAAATTATGCTAAAACCAAGTAACGGACAGATATGAAGCACCGATACATTTAAATACATTCTGTTCCCTGCGCAATTATACTTACAGTTACAAAGTAAGATAAAATTCGTGCCTTCATCTTATCTCAGGCCCATCTTTACATAAGTATGAGTGGCATTCTTCATAGTTCGTACAACCAGCATAATTTTCAATACATCTATGTCAGAATCAGTGCAACTAAAATGTCAGATTCACACTCGAAATTTATGCTACGACAATGGGTTTGCTTAAAACTGACGGCAAGCAGATATAAGGTCCTAAGCTGAAAATCGGAGAAAATAAATTTGATAATTTTTCAGTGAAGTGCAAACGTCTGAGTTGTGACACTAAACAGACGTGGAAGATTCTATAAATTAGATAAGATAAATATTTGTAAATGCGGTTAACTACTGGTTAAGAACTGTTTTATAGATTGTAAAATAACTTGGCGGACGCTCAAAATTTGCTCCTAGTTTCCGGTCTGATTACAATCAACGAACCACTGAACTTAGGTATCAGAAACGTTTTAAGCAGATCATAAACATAGCTACAAATTCGATACGCCAGCAATTACAAACATGGCTACAATTTTAATAACCGAGGCAACATCTCATAAATGTAACGTAATGGGAATGTGTACTGCTAGAAATAATGCACAGAATGGATCACAATATTTTATCGCTACTAATTTGCCGATTTTGCTATGCTGATCATATAATTGTATCATTTGAATTAAAACGGTCGTCAATATATATTCCCTGTTTGTTCTTTGCCATACGTCTCCTTACGCCGATGCTAAGCCTAGCTGCTACAGGACGACGTGTGTGTGCGGGCACGTATGCCCTTCATTACCCACTTATTTAATTTCTCAGGTCTAAATATTATGCTTATGAGAAGCAATTTCACTGTGGTCGATTAGTTCAAGCCTAAAACCGTCCATACACGACTTCACGGGTATATTGACACAATAGCATAAGTCCGGGCAGGTAAAACATTTTCATATTGCTTTTTAACAGTTTTTTGTGTTAAAAATAAAGGATCTATTCTATCTCGGTTCTAAAGATATTTCTTCCTTTTTTGTGTCTGAAAAGCTTTAACATGGCATGGTTATTCATCTACATGATACCACCGAGTTAACCTTAGCGGGGGGTTTTCCAGTTTAATGGCGTTATTTATGTGAGTTCCTGCCAGGCGGGGTCAGGGGTCGCCTTCTATCGTGGCTGTAACACATGGATTACTACCGTGTCGAATACCTTCTTCTCCATCCTAAGTTCACTTTACGATGCCCTGAAAGGAGCATAATGTCTCATCTGCTTGTTTTAATACTGTTTACAGAGTGACGAAACACGAGTTAAAGCGACACAACAGAATCCTAAGTGCTCATATTAAAGCACTTTTATAATGTTACTGCTCATCATTAAGTAAAATGTAAATTTTCCAGTATAACTGATAAAGCATCACGTAATAAACACGTATGGAGGTACGAAGAAATAACTGTAAGTATTCTTAATCTCTGTATAAGATGAAGGTGGGTAGGTAGCTTCACGTTCCAGCCGCTTTAGCACTGGAAAATATCCATTGCTGTTGATGAACGAAAAAGCTGAGTTGGGCTGGACATGGTGACGAGAATCGAACCCCTGGTCGTCCAGCGCAATCACGAATCAGAAAATACATTAACAGATTAGAAAGTATTAACGTATTTGTTCCTCAGATTAAGACTTTCCTTGGTAAAAGTGAAGTGTAATAAAAGTTGAATATAGATTCACTGGTGTTATTAATATCATTTAACAATAAACTATAACGTTCTGCTATAATTTTCGTGGTGACGGTGGTTATCAAATGATTTAAGCTCTCTGATACAAGGTAAATTTTTAGGATATTACACTAAATGATGCTGATGAACTGCCTTCATATCGGGGTGAAGAGTAAAGCAAGTACATAGCTAAGTGGTCAGCTGTACAACATGGCGATGATGCGAAATTATCAGTTTACGTCTGACTTGAAATCTATAGATTTACTATAGGAACATTTAAAGAAGTATTCTTATATTGGCTTACAGACTGTGACTTATAAAAGATATGGCATAAATTCTAGGCTCGGTTCTACACAACAAAACAACGAAAACAAGTTGATACGAACATGGGTACGGGTGTTGTACAGTACGTACCATAAGCAATCCAACAACAGTCAACTAATGCTTTCGCCTATAAATGACTTTAATACTTTTAAAAATTACCACGTCCACCAACACAAGATTTGTATTTTAAGAGCGACATTCTCTATACTCACAAGAGTATCATAAAAATACAAATTTCTTTATTTCAGTGTAATTTGTTAAAACGGACAGTTTCGCTAGCCACAAAAAAACGTATAACTGTTTTGAATTGCATTGAAGCATATAAATAACTGTAAGATACGTTACATGTTTCCTGAGAAATTCTTTCTTGATAAATTGAGTTGCCTTTGATAAATTTAATATTAATTTTAAATCTACGCCCTACAAAATCATAATTCCAATTTTCATAATTTCCGGCGACAAGTAAGAATCACCTTTTCTTTTGAAATAAAGTGTAATTCAGTTTGAAGCTCGCTGTATTAGCTTTACACACCTTATTCGAATGATCTCATTGTTTTTGTTCATAAAAGTCCATTTGCATAAATGCATCGAATGCAATTTTGAATATATGTATATTACTTACAGAATCACATAGGAGCAGCGCATTTCAAGAGCAGACAGCTGTTCTTTATGCTCTTCTCGCATTAGTAGCTCATTTGTATGCTTTATCTGGGCAATACAAAAGAAAAACAAACTAATATTAGATTCTCATATAAAAATACTAATAAATAAGGCAACACACCACCCTCTGAGATGAACCAGCAGAAGAAATCATGAACACGGATTCAAAAAAGATGGCATCGTACAATAAAAGGGCCCAGTAAATGTGCCGTCGTGAGCCAGTGTTTTATTCAAGACACCAGTCTCGAATTTTGAGCAGAAAATTCTAAAACCTTTTTTTGTAGAATAATAATAACTCCATAGACGACAGTCCTTCTCGATAAGCTGATATTAGCTTAGGCCGGAAGCGTTAAAACCATGTTCAGATGAGTCAGACACTAGACTGTGATGATCCAACCGATACAACCACTACAATGCTGTGAGGTTATCTGGCGGCTGTGCCGCGGTAACCGACGCATAGCGAGAAGGCCGTGGCGTACCATAAGGACAGCCTAATATCCTCATTGTATCATACTACCATATAATCCTACGCTTCCCAAGTGGTATCGTCCTTTCAGATTCTAATAATGTAACAGGAATAATAGTTCATTATATGAGCGCAGTATTAGCAGTTAATTGTCTGAACTAGGAGAAACAGCGGAATGACAAGCTTTCACAAAGCTTGAAGCACCGAGACTAGTTCAAGGTGTAATTCAAATTAACAAAATTAAGTCTCTAGAGTGGGACCGTTGTGCTACGCTCCCCGAGCGTGAAGAGGTTAAGAGCTCATCTGCCGACCGACCCAGCGAAGCATCGCTGTCTTCAGCACCAAGACCACAACGCAGTCTTCGGGAGAGAAATGAAAATGAAGAAGTGCGTGTCTTTCGTGCTTCTTCTATCAGTCAGTATGATCTCAGGTGTGGACACAGGAACTGAAGATGGAAATACATTAATGGCGAATCATCTTGATGAACTGTTAAGTCTGAGTGAACTGCCGATGAAGAAACTGTTACACGTGAAACGGACATTCGTAGATCCTGCACCAGAAGGTAGGTTTGCAAGACTCGTACATTTTATTTATTAGCAAGACTCTCTGTACTAGAAATCCAGAATTCTATAGGCTTTAATAATGTTCGTAATATATATTCTAAGTACGAAAAGCATTTTTTTTTGTATGAATGTTATTTTATTTAACTGTTTCGAAAAGATAATTTGAAGGTTCAAATCCAGCTCAAAGGATGAGTGTTTGTCCATGTTCTCCTGAACTGTCTTAACGTAAAAAATAATTAAAGTGTCCAACCACAAAATCATGCCAGTTCTTTGAATGCTTTAGAACAGCTGTTCAATACAGCGGGCAGAGATTTTGCTGGGTACCAATATAATAAACTGATTTAAATTAAGTTCATGCAAACATCACCATCGCCTCCTTAACACAGTGGTAGTGCGCTGGTGTCGTAAAACAGAGGTCGTGAGTTCAAACCTCACAGGAGGCGACGTGTATTATTTTATTCCAGTGTAACATATCGGTTGAAAGTCTAAGAAAAATAAAATTTCAAATATAAATTTGCGGATACTTTAATTAAATATGGATATAACACAGGAGTACAATTCATACACAATGAGAATTTCGGCAACATTTCAGAATACTTCTTAGTATGAAAAGCAATCCGCTTATGTTTTCAAAAAACGTACTTCATTCG
This sequence comes from Zootermopsis nevadensis, assembly GCF_977971745.1. NCBI lineage: Eukaryota > Metazoa > Arthropoda > Insecta > Blattodea > Termopsidae > Zootermopsis > Zootermopsis nevadensis. Next base: position 7,399,750 of record NW_028259143.1, read on the forward strand.
TTCGGTATGTCTGTCTGTGCCCCATAATAACTTTTCAACTAGTGGACGGATTTTCGTAGAGGATAATACAAAAGCTTGAATAAATAACCAACTTTTGTCATGGTATTAAGATGGCTTTCTTCTGGAATTTTTAGCTATGTTGTCTTCTAGATACTGATCCATGCCTAATATATACACACATATGTATTTATTATGATGATAAAGGAATTTGCAGCTGAAAATCATTTCGAGAAGTTGGAACCGAGTAAGCTTTAGTAAGGCAAAGCCATGCGCTTGTCTGGTCTTTATTTAATAAACGACGCTGTCACTAACTCAGAATATACGTCAAATGAGGTGGTTAATGAATTAAAAAGTATGTGGAAGGAAGCAGTGGTGGTCTATTTTAAGGGACCATTCTGGTATTTGCCCAGAGAAAATGAGAAAAAACCACGACCAGTCTCTGTCAGGGTAGTCGGTCTCCGGGTACAGATTTTAATCCAGGGCGTACTTAATAATAATGAAATTATTATGAATGTTGGAATATCTAGCAAGTATTCCACTCAGTGCAAAGAACTTATGGTAATGTAAGATTTGAGGTTTTCACAGCGGTGAGTATGAAGATTTCTGTCTTCTGGGTTGTTGCGCTGTGTAATCTGGTAGATGTTTACCAACTTTACAGAGGTCATACTGCCTCCGTCATCAGGGCGATGACGGAGGCAGTATGACTTCTGAAAAGTTGGTAAACATCTACAAGATTACACAGCGCAACAACCTAGAAGACAGAAATCTTCAACTTATGGTAATTTTAAAAAGAAAAATATTTTATTGCCAGGATTTTTCCCGCGAAGAGGTAATTTCGAAAGAGACTCGTCCGATTGAAACGTAAGAAAAATTATTATGCACTTCTGCTTTAGCAGCACAAGGCCTCCAATGCAGACATTTGATTAAGGTATGTGATGCCTTGTAGTCTTGCAGTAACTTGACAGCGGTTCGGGGACGATGCGTTTCTCCCATAAGACTACAAAGCGTCATAATCTAGAAAACCATGATCGACATTTGCACATTTGAGACCTCATATATATGACTCGTCTGTCTTGTTTCAGATATTGCAAGTAATGACTCCGAGGAGAAAGAAACTTCCTCATCAGACAGTCGGGGAAACTCGACGCCGCAAGCCCACGCACTTGTGGGTGGCGGTGGCCAGACTAAAAGAGTAAATCCTCTGACGTACAATGGGGGACTGGGACGTGTGAGGACGCCCCTTCGTCGTGGCGGGGGATTTGTGTATGGTGGTCTGGACCTGCATGGGAAGAAGAAAGGAAAAAAGGGCAGTATCTCCAGTATCTTCCAGACGTCTGTTACCGCACTTGCTTTTCTTGCCTTCGGTGGATACGTCATGTGCCTCATAGTGCAGGCCATACGGGCGAAAAACAATGGGCTGGCTATGATGAACGGAGCTGCGTTGCACGGGAACCTCTCCCGGTTCGTGTTCCTCGGACGCCGTCCAGGATATGGCAAACGTCGCAAACGAGACTCAACAGAAGAAACTAAAGCTGGCGGGAACTTGAAAGAATCCTCTGAAGGCCCAGAAGAAATCGAATTCAATGACATGGAGACGGGAGACCACAGCGACGAAGCAACGTTAGAGACGAGTGAGGATGATAAATCCGGGACAGATGACATGCAGCATACAAATGCATTTTATGGAGATGGAATGGATCTTGGGCACTGGCCCCTGGCGAATGCAGATGATATGTACAGGGCTCTGGTGATGATATCAGAGGGTTATTCGCTTTATCATCAGACACTTCATAATGTCTATGGAAATAGAGACTAATTAACTAAATCCACGGAGCAGTCTTTCTTGAGACGCTGACAGTCGCTACGCTGGTAAATAATTCCTCGCACTCTATGGAATCCGAAGATCTATTACCGTGTTGACAAGATCTTGTCTGTGGTCCATATTGGTACAAATAAAATTTAAACTGTCGTATTATCCATAGTGACATCACCCTTTTAATATGAATATTTACCGAACGTTACGGTCATATTTATGCCTTAAAATCCTGTTTATAGGAGATCCCAGGTTCGTTCGTCAATTCGGCAGCCTAATATTCTGACTGAGATTTTTTAACATTATTTTATTATCTCTCTGTAAATGCTGGTATACCGTAAAATAGGCCTCAATCGCTTCTTTTCACTACATGACATACACAGTTGTAATGTGTCGTTAAATAACGCAAGCATCAATATATTTACTGACGTCCGAATGGTATATGAAAAGTGTTTCCGTCGGCTGTACTAAGTCTCAAACCAGGAACAGTAATCACATTTGTAATTTTCCCTAAAGAGTTCACAAAGGTTTTTTCACTCCAATTCCTTGCACCTCGGAGTACTGTACGCTTGGCATCTGCCACGTACATACAAATTAATATGACGACAACGCCCTTCGTGTCCCATCCAGTCGTAAAAGAATTAAAGCAACAAGGAACCCTCATACAGCGGAAACATTCACCACGGTTATCTGCTTCTGAGTTTGTTTTTAGTTGACAGGCCATGGATGACGCTTGAAGTTCTTCAACTGTCTCTGACAAACACAGTTCATACCATCTACAATTTCGAATCAAGCATCTCACTGACACCAGTTGTTAACTTCTTTTATCTTCCAGTGAGCAAATTTTAAGTGTAAACACACATTCTACATAACAATTCTAGGAACAAGTATTTTAAAACACGTTATTGTGTGATATTTATAACTCTTGTAATACAGTTTATAACGATGGCAGCGAACCCATGGTTTCTATTGTTTATCACAAGCTACACGTTACAGTTAAACTGTTTTGCAGTTAGAATCAAATCAAACGGCGACTCAGAAGATTTTTTGTGGACCCAAGATCGTCAAACGAGAAGTCTTCTGGATACAGGAGGTAACATAATTTACGTTACAGATATATAAAATTATTCATAAACATTTAAAGTGACAATATTTGTTAATTTTTCTTGTTACTTAAGAAACCAATAACCCATTTACAGTAGTTTAAGACTGCTCAAACACTGAATCCCTGAGGGGCTCAATGTCCGTGTATTTCTGAATTGTGGTGTACACCTCTCGATGGGCTAAAACCTCTTTCAAGAAGCCTTTTAAATATTTAGTTATTTTAATAATTAATTCTGAACCGAACATGTACATAAACTACACCTGAAGACAAATATAGGCTAAGAATAAATAGTAAATAAATTCCATGTTACTGAGTCTTCCTTAAAAAGTAAATGTATAAGCAAAAGGTGCAATTATCCTTGTGTATAGTAAAATACCATAAAATAAAGCCGTATAGGAGGAGTGGAGGTATAACTCCGCGCAGTCGTAACCTGAGTAACCGAGGTGAGTGACTACCTTCAAGCTCCGGAAACTTTATCCCCGAAGAAAAAGCGATAGGTACTCGGTACATAAGAGGTTGGATGGGAGAAGAAAGAAAATCCTGTCTCTGGCAAGATTCAAACCCAAGTCATATAGCACTTAATTTGACACTTATTTGAGTGAGCTATCATAGGTATTATAAATAAGTAAAATATTAAATAAATATTGTTAGTGATTAATGAAATAATTTGTCCGATGTTTAAAAATAACTTGACTTTCTCACGACTGTAATATTTTCTGCTACCACAAACACTTCAAGCCATATCCACCGCATGACACTATAAAAATAAAGTGTGTGTTACCGGAAGTACAACGAGGTTAATGTTTACTAATCCACTGCTAGTGTTTATTTTCTGCATAAACTCTTAACTTATAAACTTACAACTTCAAAGTTAGACATTTTCTAGTAAATTACTTGAATTTCCTCAATAATTTGTTTATATGAGTACATTTTATAATCATTTCTTTCTGTTTCGCTGTTAGGTGTACGTAAATTAACAAATCCGTTCCATGGAGCAGAGTCCTTGAGAAGCTAAAAGTATGCTCAACAAATAAAAAATCCTCATAACACGGAACTTAAAGATTATGCCACTGGTTCCTGACCAACGTGCAGACACAACATTAATCTTAATAAACTAGGCATGAGGGTGTGAACTGGATTCAACTGTCTCAGATTCGAGGCACGAGGTGGGATCTGTCAAACACAAGAACGATCCTTCAGGTCCATAAAAGACGGGCTAATTCTCGACTAGATGAGCGACTATTATCTTCTCAAGATGACTGTGCTCCAGGGATTTGGTTTAAGCGATATTTAGTTATCACCACAATTCGTGTATACCAACGCAGCTGTGGTGACCAAATTTCGCGAAGGCCTTGACATGGCGGGGAAGTTCCTGGGGCTAAATACTGCGCAGGGAGTGGCAAACCTGGTGAGCTCCAGTCTGCTCAAGGCACGGCCCCAGTGGCTCAGGGAAGGATCAGACACCAGCTTCGAACACGGACTGTTCTCAGGTTTCTTTCGCCTCCTGGGACTTGACTCTACCAAGCTGGGGGCCATTGCCCTCAATGCCATCATATTCATTGCACAACTCGTGAGTAACCGAGAGAAATACCAACAAGTTTAAGTGGGACCCCGAGGAAAACTACCATGTTTAAATAAACATTAAACTAAAGGGGATTGGGGTATCTTCAACCAGTATAATGCCTATGGACCGGACGACCGAGTTCGAACGTCGGCAGGAGGCATAGGATCTTTCTTCTATTCTCTGCGCGCAGCCCAGCTCTGAGAACTACCCTGCAACCTCCTATCCAATGGGTACCAGAGGTCCTTTCCCGGTCAGCGCGGTCGGAAGTGACGCTGACCTTTTAGTGTCGATGTCAAGATTGAGTAGTAGTTAACTCCTCCTCGGCCATTTGCCTTCACAATGCTTTGGTTTCTGATTTTAAGCTACACTCAGTCTATTGGGATTGCAGGTTTAATTTGATATTAAAATCACCTTAAATATTAAAAAATTAATAAGGCATATGTACCAAAAAGTCATTTTATATAATTTTAAATTTAAGAAGTAATAGAAAATGTTGGAAAAGCCTAAAACTTAGATGGACGCACGGAATTGAACCTCAGAATGGCTATAAATCTATATTACGGCTTCGATAAACTACTTCCAGTAACGTTAGGTAGTGTGTTACAGTGACAACACGTAATGCTTTTGGTTATTCGTTCCGCAGATCAGCAATTCACTGATCCAGAAATCATCCCAGACTGCCTCAGGGCGCTCATCCTATAATGAAGAACTCGAAGGTTCGCCAGTGTCATGGATACTGGACAACCCAACAGTGCAGGTATGCTGTGCGTTACGTGATCCTTTAGGCCTAAAAGCTATGCCAGCTCATACAGCCGCTCCGCAAGTTATAAATTTCCTAATTATTAACCGTTAAGGAGGCAGATTGAAAACACGTTTGTCCCATTTCCAATAATTTCATAATTTTAAAAATCACTTGCGCAGAAGATGTGTCATACATTTGCATGCGTGTCTATGACATCACCATATATTTAATAACTTCAACCAAATTCGTAATTTATCGTCATGAAACTAAAACATTTCGAAACACATATATCTGCGGACAGATTTTAATGTTGGTTCGTTCTGTTCAAACAAAACCACAGACCTTCATACGAGGCCTCAAATCGAATTATCGTAGAAAGGACTTCATGTAGCACTTACGGCGGTAAGATACAGCAACGAAAAGTCCACATAAAGAGAAATTATTTCAGAGGTATATTCCATAGACCTATAAGACAGGTGTATATCAAGGACACATTTAAAATCACTTCGTTTCGGATGTTGGTTCTACTTCCGTCTTCAGGTGAAAGAAAGACAAAAGCTTAATCTAATGGGCTTCCCAGTCGAGTTAGTCTGTAACCTGAATCAAGCCTGAGATTAGCTCCACCATAGTGTTTTATTAGTACTCTACGTTAATTTGCTCGCCATAAAACATGGTACAAATGTTCACGTGTGATCTACTCTCTATAAATACCCAAAACTATTCGAATTCACGGTTCGCCTGATGTTTAGGCAACTTATCGTGATGCACAGTTCACCGGGATACAGATATGGAAAGACAGGAGAAAGAATGGTACTACTTGAGACTGCCAAGAGATGGCATCACTCTGTAAAAACTTATGATCACCGTTAGACTGCAAATGACGATGACGATTATAATAATGACAATACGTCTTAAGGTATGCTTTCAGAGATCCTTGCTGCTTCCATCATCAGGGACCCGATGATGGAAGCAGCAAGGACGTCTGAAACGTCGGTAAACTTCTACCAGACTACTCAACAACCCGGAAAACACCTAAACTCTGTTCTTTCTTGTCTCCAAGCTCAGAGATCTTCTAAACAGAGCCCAGGACCAAGAACTGGCCGACGAAGTTATCAGAATAATCCAGGAGCGGTACACGGATGAAGAGACTGGATGCATCCAGGTTCTGGTGTGCAAGAGCTCCCCTTTCGTACGAGGGATGCAAAAAGCAGTACGCGCGTTGCTGAACAACGAAGAAGACACGAAAGGGTGGAGTCGCCTCACACCCATACAGCGGATGTACAGCGACCTGCCCACGATGCAGGAAGTCATTGAGAACGGGGACCAATGCGAGGATCGCTTTCCAGTCTGCCAGATCCTGCCGCCAGAACCTTGATCCACATCAGCGCATAAAACTTCACGGATGTATTCTTCGTGAGAAGCCAATAGTCGCTAAGCTGGTCAGAAAATCCACCGCCTTTTATGGTATCTGAAGATTCAATACTGTGTTCATTCAAGGGTAATCCTGGGCGGTGGTCCAGTGATATTTCCATCACCATAACCTATAATATTATTGTAGTCTCTTTTTAATTCTCGACTGGTTCTTAAATTAATTGACACTGGTTCAGCTACAGATGTTACACTGTCGAATGATTCAGGACGACAATGACGTTCAGCAAATATGTCTTAGGCTATTTAACGATTCTAATTCAACTAAAGAGATTATATAACATTAAATGAGACGAGAAAATAAACATGAAATATATTAACCAGCTGAATAATTATAAAAAAGATCCAAGGAAGCAGCTGTACCATTGAGTTGTGAATCTCGCCAAACTTCAAGAGAAAGACACGACTCACAGTCCTTAATTATAATTCCTTCGTATTCCTCGTGTGTAAGACGAGCCCTTAAATTAGTAATGTAATTTTTTAAAAACGTGTATTACAACAATAATTGTTAAATTCAAACATGAAACTTCTTTGCATTAATAATTTCAAAATCTTATTTGTTGCTATCTCTGTGTTTACTGCCCCGTGACTAGTTTTATGGACATAAAGATTTTGTTTGCGCCTTAGTAACAAAAATTTTCGACATCGATTCTTAACAAATCTTAAAACGTTATGTAAGTTCCTATTAAAATCAAGGAAATATTTTTACAGTTAGAAACTCAATGTTTTGCAACTAATTTCCACGTACTGAGCCTGCAGGTAGCACGGCACATGGTAGTGTGCTACAGAAACAATTTTAACAAGTAGTCACTGACTTTCGATTAGCAGTTAATAAATACAGCCAACAATAACGGTCAATTCTCAACTCATCCGCATTCCTGACCCATCTGAGACAGTAATAGAAAAGTAACATTGCTAATCAATACCGAGAGAAGATTTAAATGTTGAAGTTAGGTTTTCAAGCATTCTTTCCAAATGTTGTAGCCACTTTTTATATTTCTATTGTATTAGGATCCATAATCTCTAGTTATTATCTAACCTTTCATTACGTTTATGAGTTGTTATTCGGAGCCTTTGTAGAAAACATGATGATATGTTATGAGAAACCGGGAATAATTATCTTAATAATATTTCGTAAAGGGATAAAATTATAAAGCTCTTTATTCAATTTCCTCAATCGTGTTACTTCGTTCTTATATCCCCCAACGCAATTTCTTTCCAGGATGTAAGAGACCAATTTTCACATCCACACAAAACTGCGTGTAACGTTATACTTTGTACATTTTGAATTTTGACATTCCTTTTTCTGCACTTAATGACAACACGCATTGGTCTTAATTCGTAAGATCTGAAGCTCTCAGGGCGATCGAATGGAATTAAGTCTTAGTCTTAAGAAATATATTGTACAGCAAAGCACACTTACTAACCAATATGTAACTGTATCATTCATTCATTAATATTTAATGCATTGACGTAGAGATAAAGCAAAGTGACCCAGAAAACGGTGAATAATAAACGTTCCTAAGAAAAGTATCATTGGAATTCGGTGAGAAGTGCTTAAGTCAATACAGGTTACATTCCACTTAAGCCCTCTTACCGAACATAAATTGGCTAACAATATTAAATGTTTAAATTAATATATTAGTGATGCAGGTAAGGGTGATTTTTATTTATTTTAAAGCCAAAATTTGTTTCGTTGTTCAATCTTTTAGCGTTGAATAAATATTTAAATTTCAAACAATAACATTCTTTTATGGCCTCCCTGTATTACGTATTGTTTCATTAATATTTTTCTTTCCTGAAGAAATGCCATCTCCTCAAAGAGGGCTCTGATCCATGGAATACTTGGTTCAAACTGAATTTTGCATTTTCTTACAAGCACATTTATCTTTCCTGAGCAGTCATCACCTTCTCCAGAAGAAATATACTTCAAGGGTAACAAATATCACAGCGATACAAACGGACAGAGAACCATGCAATCCACGACAGGTATAATTCAATGGAGAATAAGTACAAACTGGGTCCTGCAAGCGAACTTTTAACAAGCGAGAAAATTACTTAGGGTCATTACATTCTAACTTCCCGCAGAGTACCTCTGCTTGCCTGACTATGGAGCTGGTAGTTGTTTAACGGGATCCTTTGACGAAAGAGGTTGATACAGAGGAGGGGGGGACGATACATAGTTGTACGTATGTAGATTTCCGTTACACATAAGCATACATTTACCAGCCCTGTAATGTTTTCAGCTTTGTCTGTCGTTCTAAGTTTACGGCACGATATAAAGTGAGTGGTACAGAACCGTCAAAGAAATACGATTAAGTTAGTGACCTTGGCTTATAGTCTGATATATTCTAGGTTAATGATACAACTGTGTAACAAATTAATATAAATTCTATGTACAGACTATTGCGATTGGGGGGAAATTATAAATGAGTGTATTTTCGTCGGAAAATTTGAAGGAAAGAAAATTTTGATATAGGAGGAAAATAATAAAATGGACGTTAAATGAATACAGTGTGAGGTTATGGACTGGATTCATATAACAGGATATGAACCAGTGACGGGTTCTTTTGTAACGGAATAATGAACTTCGAGTTTCTTAAAACTAAACCCCGAAATACTGAGTCCACTGCAAGGGCAGCTTAAACGACAATATTAATGGAAAGTTTCGCTTTTTACGCGTTTAATGTATGACGTAAATAAACGGATCACGTTCGCGTATCCGACCGCTTGTCCACATATTTAAACGAGAAAGCCGATGGACGAATTTTGATGCAATTCGATATTACAATTCCTCATAACAAGCTGTAAATATTCACGCAGATCGACAGCGGAAGAGTTCAGGCCTACTTTCATAAGGAAGTACCAGCATAGCATTATGTCTATTAGAAGAAAAATTTCCACTGAAAGATATTTGTCTCATTAAGACAAAAAACGTTTAGTCTAAAATTAATTGGTTAAGTAAAATACCAATAAATATTTTATATATTGCATTACAATATGTAGAAAGAAAGTAAAGGCCCTGTATTTTAAATATGCCATCCTCTTAAGATGTAGTTTCTGAAAAAATAAATGAAATACTAGAGCAGAAATTTACGTCAGTAACTCTTCAGTGGTACAAACGGCAGAAAGAACATAATCTGTACTGTAATGTGCTAACACCTTAACTATATTAAACATATAGAACCGTATGTAAAGAATATGCATGACCATTTCGGTACAGATTGCAATCTGTAACGAATTCCAATCCCCAATCTTGTTTTTAACGTGAAGGACAGTGCCTAACTAAGTAACTGACAAAGAATACAGTTTATAAATTAACTGGCTAATCACAACGACATTTAACTTTCATATTTACACTATAAACAACACCGAAGACAATACAACAAACTATTTCTCCTCCATTCTTTTCCCAAGTCCTGAATATTTAAAAAGAATGTATGTTGTACGCTTTCTTAATTTCTAAGGCCGTAGGTTTATTTCTAAACAATAGCAATGCAGTACACAGGAACGAAAGTGCTGCTTTAACACGTCATAGTTGTCACCATACACATCTTTTGTACGACTAATATAAGAGAAAACAAACCTGTCGCTTTCATGATATCTCTTTCAATACGACTGAGAAATAAATGTTACATTTAAAAACAGTGCGACAAAGCCAAGTTCTCTATACAATCTGCATGTCTATGCTAACTTCTGTGCTTTAAAATTAAAAGCTTATTTTAATGTAAGAATCTGCATACGACACAAAATAATATATGTAAGCTCATCTTAGAAGTTAATAAATTACAACAAATATAAAATACTAAAAGCAGACTTGTCACACAAATTTTGTTCAAAGCTATAAAGAGGCCTCACCACAGAATACTGAGCGATTAACTAAACAGTCGGGTATTGTAGATGCGTCATATTGTGATTTATAAGTATTAAAAATATATTAAAATTGGCCGTCAATCACAATATAAGATAATTAAAAGATTTAAAATATCATTTTACGTTCCTTATCGAGTACTCGATTTACATGTGGAACATTTACGACATGTTTCGGCTATATATAGCCGTCATCAGGTGTTATATTATAAACTTTTTAACTGAATTACTGATTTTTACTGATATTTAATGAAAAAAAACTAAAAAACTAAAAATGAAAAATGAAAACTAAAAATCATTAAATATCAGTAAAAATCAGTAATTCAGTTAAAAAGTTTATAATATAACACCTGATGACGGCTATATATAGCCGAAACATGTCGTAAATGTTCCACATGTAAATCGAGTACTCGATAAGGAACGTAAAATGATATTTTAATCTTTTAATTATCTTATATTGTGATTGACGGCCAATTTTAATATATTTTTAATTTTTAATAAACAGTCGGGGTTTGTCTCTCGTACACGGTGTTGAAAATACTCTCTGCATTATCACATCCAAAAAGATGCTAGGGCCAACCTACCTCTACTACAGAATCGAGGATGTTCCAATGGTCCTTACACTTTGCCTACAAAAACGGGTACCTTAGTTTTATAAAAGCACAGACAAGAATACCTTAATCGGCATACCTCCAGCTGTACAAATCAAATTATTTCATAACACGTACGTTCAGCGGATACTAATATCTTATAAGTGAGATGTCAATATTGTACTAATAAAATAATAGTCTGATGGCTTAATAAGAAACACAATCATTTTCATTTCCTTAATCAAAGATTATGTACATTGGAAAGTTAACAGCTTGTGGTGTAAGTTAAAAAATGTTTCGTTCTGGTATCAGTATGAAGTCTAAGGAGGTACAGAAAGAGATGCGAAACACATTAGTCAAGTTAACGGATCTGTTGCTGTCAAGCCTTGTAAAGGACACACGAAGAGAATATTCTCCTACCATTTTAACATTATAAACAAACGTGGACACGGGCCAGAAACGAACTTGAATGGAACGAAGCGAGACAAAGTGTGAACGATTTCTGTTCATAACAAAGATACGAATTCTACGGGCAACGGAAGTTTTAGGCCATCGTGGATACAGTTCATCGCCACCGCTGGTGATGAATTCCATTCAGAGTATTAAAATAAGATTGGTATTTACAAAGAGTGGTTATCAAAACATCAAATATGTGCTGAATGCAGTTTAATAAGGGTTGAGTCTTCCTGGCAAAACTCGCGTACATAAGGAAGATTTCGTTAGAACCAATAATTGTATCAGTTTTTATGATCTCTGAACCTAACCTAAAAATACATAAGATTTTGTTAATTCATTTCTTCTCTGTCTACTTACACATTTAACACTTTGAAACTGAAGCTCGTCTAAGTAATATTTACGAATTTGGTCCGTACAGCAAAGAAACCACTCTTCACCATTATAAAGATCAACTTATAAATTCTGTTTTAGAAAATAATCCCTGTTTACACTGAGAATCATACGAAGTTACCACTGGAACATTAAAGGGTTAAATAGTCTAAATTAGTTATGTTATGTCATAAACTCTATAGAGGTAAACAAATATCACAAAAAATGTAAGCAATATACCAACAAAAGCTATGGTTCTCAGTGGCCCACAACTGAAATCGTATTTGAAACCATTTTTAAAACAGTCTGTCTTATTCGATTCAAGTTAGTGTCTTACATCGTTTGGTGCTAACAAAGGTAAGTACACAGTTTTTGAGTAGGTGAATCATGTTTTCTCCCCTCTTCACAACGATGAACATTAAAATGTGTGTTTCGTTCAAGGAAACAGAAAGGTTCATAATCTGACCCACAAACCTGGGACACAATTACATTTTCTACACATCGCATGGGAAAGCTCTATGTATTGTCGTGTATTCCCTGCTTGAATTTACTTCGAAGGTTCCACGTTTTTTTATATATTTTCTATGACACTAAAATTCGTTAATTGTCTCGGATTTGGCCCTAATTTGTTTTGGAAAACTTCGATCTTTACGTTGAAACAATTCAGATTTATACCAACCACAAGACAGTGCATTTTAAATACTAACAGATATGCAGCCTGTTTCAGTAATTACGACTCAGCAATTAGTTACTGACAACAGACATATGACAGTAACAGAAAAATTCATATAAAAATAAGTGTAATAAAGAAAACAATTTATAATTTACTAATTTTATATTGATTTATTCTCAGTACAGTGGTTAAAAGCGAGCAGTAACTTATATATACCACAAACTTTAATATCCAAGCAGTATCAATTTGCCCACAGAATGTATTTATAATCTTCGTAGGATTCTAGAACAAGTAGCAACCATTTTCTTATACAAAATTAATCAACCGATCTTCGAAATGAAGACGCATTGTTTTCTTTCAATTACGAACAGAGTTTTTAAATATCATTTACATGGACTCCGAGATCCCTTATTGGCTTAACACAGTCAGATGTTGATTTTCGATGTTGCAGTTCAATGTTTTATATAAGAAACGGACTTGAAATAAACATGTAACCCGCAGAGCTACATAATTTCCTTTCCATTGTTGTTATTAGAAGCCAGGACAGGCGAGTTAGTTTACCGTCTTGCCTACAGGCTGAACAATAGAATAATCAAAACAAATTCATGTTATACAAAAGGTCTCTAAAACGAATTCAGACAAGAATAAACAAATCTGGTTTACGGACTTCGCTTCATAACATTATTGGATCTTTCTACATATGGGCATTACCTACCATAAGTCTGACCATGAGAGTTGGTCATGGCACACTTCACACGCTTCTAACAATGAATCTGAAACACTAACAGATTCTTACAACCTGAGAACTCCATGATGACACAGAAAAACGATAGAAATTATCTAATTTTAACCACTATTTGGTCTAGTAAGCAACATCCAGAGACGAAAACAAATTAATGTAATTATTTCTTAGAATGCACCTAATAACAAGAGAGTTAATTTAACGCAGCAATGAGAACAGAAGTCTTTGGGTTATATCCCAACGTTGTCTTTCCCATTCTAGCTACATGCCCAGCCCACCTTATCCTCAATAATATAAATATCCTAACAGTATCGTGCAAGTCTTAGTAAGAGTAAAAACAAACCATTGTGTTGCAGGGCTAAGGGTTTACAGAAATAACAATTCTAGTATAATATGTATGCTGTATTGAAGGCTTTTTCAACCATCTTCTACATTACGCGACGTCTCTCGATAAATGGGTCACGCCATGTGTTTTGTGAGGATGTGCTCAAAATAACAAAGTCACAATTTATGCTCAATCTTCAAGAGCGTTATTTTACTTAGATGTTTGCGTATCCTGAACCAATTTAGAAGCACGACCAACAATGTACTTTTACACAGATGTATTAAGCCATATATAAAATCAAGTTGGAATTTTAGTATTTGCTCGCACAAAGACTTATACAAAATAATTATGTTTTTACAAGTCATCTTTCACAAGAACAAATAATGCTTTTTCGTTTGTTTGTTTCTTAATTGTAGGATACGTGAGAGAAATTAATACTGAAATATTAAGATAAGGGACAAATATACAAAATCATCTGTTACCCAAAAAATTTCAAACGACCTTCTCCACTGGTTAGGAATTAATACGGTATTCTAGCCAGCTCGACTGAATCGCAAGACATTTAACGACGTGTTAAGTTGAGACATTCGAATTCAAACTATTACAAAGGATTATGTAAGATGCGTTAATGGCCTATTTCAAAATACAATCCCAACTTTCATCAGGAAATTATAACGGAAACGACGAGGATGATAATCGATTACCCAACAGGTATTCAAACTCAGGTCTTCAAGAAGACAGGTCAGACGCGTTACCACTGAGCTAGCCCGCTAAATAGGCATAACCGTTAGCACTCGACCATATGGCTAGTATGTTAATAATATGCAACTGAAAACGTACCGTAAGATAAACACGTGACAATAAAACCTCTAAGTTGAAGTCAAAAGTGCAGGAAGGACTTTTCTGAAACAAAAGAAACAATGGCTTTGATTTGTCTGCGTGTGTACAAGAAAATTACTACAATCACTATAATCCTCATAGGAGCTAATCAGCTGGAAAGGGTTGTCCATTTTCTGCTATAAATATAGGAAGTTCAGGCACTCACCACCCAGATGGAAGAACCTTCTGCACAAACAACCACTATTTGCATTTAACTCTTGAAAACGGTCCAGTAACTTCGAGATGCTCTGTGTATAGCAAAGTAATTAACAGGACGTTTATAAATGAATAGCACTGTTAAAATTCACTGGTTAGAAGTCGAGCAAGTAACGGTGATTGACAGCTTGTCACTTTAGAGAGAGAGAGAGAGAGAGAGAGAGAGAGGGTGGGGGGGGGGGCATAACCTAGATCAGGTGCTGTTCACACCTAACACTGAGATCACATCGGTCTCCCAAGCCGTACGATTTGAAAATGGCCTCTTTCGCTATGAATCTCGTCACCGATTTGCGATTTAGAATAGGTCTACGTTTTTCTGACAATATTTTTCATCACGTTAATGCTAATACATTCGTTTTATTGTGAGGTTTGTTGTTCTTACACGGTGAGTATGAAAATGACTGTCCTCCTCGTTGTTGTGCCGTATAATCTGGTAGACGTTTGCCGACGTTTCAGACTATTAAACATGATACCTTTTGTGATATCTGAGTTTTTCACAGCGGTGAGGAAAACGATGATGTTCTGAGTTTTTCGCCGTGTAGACCTGAATGTAGATGCTGAGGTTTCGTAGAAACTTATAATCTCCATATTATACCTTGGTGATGAAGACAGTATGTTCATTAAGTCCTGAAGATGAAGAGGGTATGTTTCTTTGAAACGTTTCTACAAGACATCGAAACTCATAAGATTAACATCATGACAGCTTTTGAGTATTTCCTCCTAATGAATAACTGTATTCGGAGTATTAGTCGTTAAATAGTGAACTTAATTTCACAGATACAAACAGGTCTACGCGAAAGACGATGGAGAGACGGTTGAGACACCCGGCCATTTTTATAATTTATGCTAACTTTTCAAACAACTATATTTTCTCAGATACGTAATGTAACATGTTTTATAAGACAAAATGAAGAAACTTGTTTTATACCTGCGGTTAATGAACTTTAGTCAAGCAATCCGCCTTCTTCTAATATTTTACCAATAACAAGATCGAATATTTACAATTCACGGGTACACCAAAGAATTACATACTAATCTGGAAACAAATGTTAGTAGGTAAGCTTCTAACATGAAGATTAACCACAAGTACTAAACTGAATGTGAAAATTGTGAATTATTAAAATAAGTAACCAAAGTCGTCTACTTATTTCAAGTTTCCCACCAAAATTCTGTATGTACTTCTCATATTTTTCATGTACCCACATACTACATACCCCGCCCCTCACATCCAACTTAAATCTGTCACCTTACGGTTGTATACTTTCATGTAACACGCATTGATTGTTTTAAAATCCATTGTATTCGTCTAAATGACACACGTGTCCAAATTATAGTTCTAACACCCCCTTCCCCCTAACCTCACTTTCTCACACTCCTTCTGGTTCTACAGCATGTACGTACGCGCAAGATATATTACGATTTTACAAGCAATGAGTTTAAAAGATGGAGGAAGCTGTCGTGACCTATTTGAATGTATTATTCGGCATTAGTTTTGAAGGACTGAGAATAGCATGTCACTCAACCGACAATGAACGCTGGTATTTGCGGATAAGTTACCGCTAAATTAACCTGATGTGTGAATCTAAAGATGGGACGTCGGATTTAGCGTAAGACAGACATTTGCAAGTCAGGATACATCCTACATTTATCTCTAGTAGTAAGTATTATCAAAGCTTTAAAATTTTAAGATGGCGAAGGAGGTCACAAGTATACAGTGGTATACGGGCCGTGAATTTACAGTCGACCAGAGACAGTTCGACTTGAGAACAGGGTGGAAGTTCTTCATTGGCTAAAATTAAAATGAAGGAAGGAAAAATTAAAACGAATTAGACAGGAAGGAACTAAAAAAAGGGATAAATAAATACATAACAAAATGACAAGTATCAAAAGGGGGCGAAATAAATAAAACTAAGCAAATACAAATAGATAATAAAAATTAAAACGAGACAGAGAAGAATCAAAGGAAGATATATGTATGAATAAAAATAGGAACTTAGAGAAGAAACATAGCAAAATGAAAGAAAAGTGTACTCCTGCGCACACATAACGAACATGTCTTGGAGAAGTTTCATCAGCAAAATCATACAATTAAATGACCGTGGTATGGCCAACTACTAAATTTATAATCTTCTGGTTTATTGATATGCACTCCCGTTCCTAATTGTCTCCCAGTACCCAAAGAGGAGACCTAGCAGTTGAGCAGGTACAACAGAGTTCAGTCCTCCCTCCCCCCGCAAACTCGCTCTGACGATAACAGCCAACTCACTCCTAACGAACGGAAAAAGTGGGTCAACTCTTATATAGCGAAGTTCAAGGTGCGAGTCCATCACTTGCTGTCCTGTCTCCAAGGTACGAAGCTGACGAAGGCCACTAACGTGTGTGTGACAGTAAAGCGGTTGATTCTTTCGCCCTCAAGGAAACAAGTAAGTTCCTTCTAGTTCACATTTATAATTCTGTTAAGGCCATTACATACGAACGTAGGATGGGTTTTTTATCCTCCTGTCCTCAGTATCTGAAAACACTCATCAGAGTCCACAGCCCCTAATGCACTACCACTACAGGTAGACTCGACTTATTTTTTGTATTAACAGAACACGTAACATAATGCGAAAATGCGTAAATCGATTGCTTTTTTCCGACGCAAAGCCCAAAACGGGATTTACGATTAAGAGAGGATCCTTTCATGGCAACCTTGGTGATTTGTGATATTATTAACTAAATTAAATGTAAAATAATATTGTAATAACATAGAAATGGCAATTCATGCACTTTCGGTATTCAATAAACGATATTACATTTAAAATATGATATACTACAATGCTGGACCTCACAAGAATTCACAAAAATTCCTCTCAAAACCAATCAATGAGCTAAGGAGTTTGGAGGAAGGATATTACCAGATATGTATATTGGTAAACAAGTGAAATTTCTCAGGTTGAGGAAAAGACTTTTTCATTAAGATTACTGTGGGTTGTTTCGTCGTGTAGTATGATAGAGATTTACTGACGTTTCAGAGGTGACTCCTGCCTCCATCATTGGAGCGATAACTCATAAAACGATCATGATGGTAATACATCTGTACCGCTCATACAACATAAGACAGTAGTTGGTGCTTCAAAGGTTCAACAAACGACTAAAACCACGTAATAATGCAATAGGCAAATATAAGCAGTAAGGAGAACGGTGGAATGCAATTGTATTTAGACCAACATAAGAAAATTACAGTTTCAGATACTATGGAAAATTAGTCAGTTGTATGTGATTTGAAGTGTCTTATTTTTTACAGGCAGACTGTAGACTTAAAACAACAACACAATAGCAAATGTTCTGTTTAACTCACAATTTCCTAAACTACCCTTTAATTTTATATAAAAACAAGGTCTTCATATTACGTCCAAGATGTCACTAGATCTCCGACATGCTTATGGAATTTCATGAAGACTTCGATGCTGGACAAAAACAGTAAAGCGTGACCTAGAAACACAGTATACAGATTATATTTTAAATATTTTCCTCAGCTTTCAATATCTGCAATCGGTCGGTGGTATTGTTACTTAGTTAAAACGTACTTCGTTCTTCACATTTAGCTCAATGACTGTGAGCTTCACTCGAATTCGAGAGGTATCCGTTTCGAAAATCGACCGAAAACTGCTTACACTGAGATTTTGGTGGATTTACCCAGCCCATCGAGACAAATTCCACAATAATGCATTCAAACATTCCACATCATAGACGTCTGTCTTCTGGGTTCTATTGCCGTACAGTCTGGTAGAATTCTACCAACGTTTCAGATGTCCTGATGACGGAAGCAGCAGGGACCTATGAAACGTTGGTAAACTTGTATCAGACTACACGGCATCACAACCCAGAAGACAGTCATCTTCTGATCCACCGCCGCGAAATCCTCAAATCCTATTCATTTCCTTCACAATCTATTCCTGCTTACTATTTACGTATGCCCTACGAATCTGTATTCTCGCCACAGGACCTTTGGTCGATTTCAGTTCTAAAATACAGCAGACTCGTTGGAAATTAGAGAGGCGAATCTCAGTATGACAGTGGATCATCAACCGAGGATTATGTAGGTTACGGAGGTAAAGATGTCGGCCTCTCTCTCTTTTTTCTAGTCTCAAAGCGGTAATTAAGCGTGTTTCATGTACGTGAAGTAGCCAAGAGTTCGACAAGGTAATCCGCTCAAAAATAGCAAACACCAAATATTGCAGTATCCTGGAACTATGATTACTGCATTTGGCGTAGAGTTTACGAACAAGAACAGTTCAGTGAGCACAGTGACTGACTGGGATGACCGAGGTTCGATTTGCAGGAGGGGAAAAAGATCTCTCTCTCAGCCTTCGTGTCAGGACCGGCCCTGAGGCCCACCCAGACGTCTATCCAATGGTTACCGCGGGTCCCTTCTGTGGCGGTACAGCGACTGGAGGGTTAAGCTGGCCACTCACCTCCAACTGGTGCCAGCGAAGTTATACCTCCACTACCCCATATGTTTTAATGGCGTCGTGATTAATAAATCCGTCAACCACTTTTGGAGATAATCATTCGGTGGATAGAAACGACCTCACAATTGTGCGTTCACCTGATGTATTTCGTACGAAGAATGCGCATAAATCTGTGTCATACTAAAAAGTTAAACGCCTCATTGTGGGGGTTTGTGTCAACGCATGACATTTGGAATGTTTTACTATGTATAATAGGTTAAAATGTTGAATAGTAGTCTTCTAGGTCATGAAGCTAGGCTACAAAACGTCATAACCCAGAAGACCACAGCGCCGTGATAACCCGAAACACAAGCTACAATTTTCCCAGAACTTTTAATCATAAGAACAGAAACTCATAAAACAGTGAATTTCATTCAAACATATCGATATTGATCTGCTAGGCAGTGACGCCGAGAGGATTTTTAGGTATATACTAACGTTTCTGAGGTACATACTGCCTCCATCTTCAGGGCTGAAGATGCAGGCAGTATATTCTGCTATGTACCTACTAGTCTACACGGAGTCACAATCCAGAATACCAACATCGGCATCTTTACAGCTGTTAGAACCTTAAATATCTTCAATCGACCTTACTTACTATACGGAGTTACTCTTCTACGGACGATATACGAGGATCTATGTTGAATAGCTACTATAAGCATATCATATCCAGCCTCATAAGACATTTCACATAACTGAAAACTCTGGAATTAAAACAAAATAAAAGTCTAAGCAGATTTTAACCAAGAGATATCCGGGATTTCCTTTGTCAGATTTTTTGGGAGAAGTATGTCACCTGAGGAGCTTCATTAACGACTTCGTGTACATTCATTTATCATATAATAATATGACTATATATGAATCCACACTACTGGAACTGAACTCGTGATCACACAAGAAAAAATTCCGGCAACGTCCATGCGGTCACGGCCAGTGAGATCGGCAGTGTTGTTATCGAGGTTAATTGCGTCGATAGTAAATTGAGGAGCGATGTCGTGGTCTAGTTGCCTGGCGGGCGAACGGTTCTACCTCTCCTATTACTACTACTACTACTTATCACCACCACCGAATCCAACTGCTACCTGGACATAATCCTGAGCTACTGCCATATATCTTCCATTCTCACAGAAAGTTTTACTCCCGATTTCCTTCTTGGTCTTCCAAGAAGCCACTAAAAGTTGGGGTTTACTGATTGTCACTTCGCTACATGTCCAGTCCGTCGTATTCTCCTTGATTTGATTACCCTAACAATATTAGCAAGATTTGAGGTTTTCACAACGGTGATTATGAAGATTTGTCTTCTGGGTTGTTGCGCTGTGTAGTCTGGTCGATGTTTACCAACGTTTCAGAGGTCATACTGCCCCCGTCATCAGGGCGATGACTATGAAGATTTCTGCCTTCTGGGTTGTTGTGCTGTGTAGGCTAGTCGATGTTAACCAACGTTTCAGAGGTCATACTGCCTCCGTCATCAGGGCGATGAGTATGAAGATTTCTGTCTTCTGGGTTGTTGCGCTGTGTAGGCTAGTCGATGTTAACCAACGTTTCAGAGGTCATACTGCCTCCGTCATCAGGGCGATGAGTATGAAGATTTCTGTCTTCTGGGTTGTTGCGCTGTGTAGTCTGGTCGATGTTAACCAACGTTTCAGAGGTCATACTGCCTCCGTCATTAGGGCAATGACGGAGGCAGTATGACCTCCGAATCGTTGGTAAACATCGACCATACTACACAGAGCAACAACCCAGAAGAAATAAATCTTCAATATTAGGCAACCTACATAAATCACCAGGTTCGTGGTTAAGTAGTTGTATAGCCTAAACTGTTCAATTTTCCCTGGGCACCTTGTTTTCAAACACTTGTTGAGGTTCTCATAGCGGTGAAGATATCGATGTTGGTCCTCTGAGTTCTAACGCCGTATTGACTTGTGCGTTTCAGTCTTGAAGATGGAGGCAGTATGTTTCGCCTAAAAGTTTGTATCAAGTTACAAGTGAACATGGCGTAACAACCCAGATAAACATCTTTTCTCAAAATATGAAGCCATGTTTCACATTCATGCAGAACAAATGGAACGATTACTACTAAGCAGTTAAGCGATGTATGACGTCAAACTGCATGCATAGACCTACATACAAGAATGACGACTTTATACAGAGGAGTTCAGTATTGTATATATATATATTCACCGTCTACGTAACTATTAAAACTTTTGCATTAATTGATGAACAGCAACATGTCACAAATCTGACATAATCAAGATATAATTACATGAAACATAATAATATAATGAAATAAATTTGCCAGAAATTCACGTGTAAACCTAGTCTGTAAAATCATTTTCCAATAATTGAGCCATGAAGTTATTATTTAAAATATTTGTAGTCGGCTAACGGTAGTTTCAATTTTTGTTTAAAGTAGATTGACCTTGCAGTTCCCTTTAGGCCTTACACATTTTTCCAAGTCTTCTTATGTGTTTACAGTCTACATTTCACACATAGGAGTTTAAAATCGACGTAACTTCGTCTTCTGGAAGTATACAGGCATGCGTGCAGACCCACACACTGTTTTATGAAGTCTAGTAATATATAAAGTCGATTAATAAAAACGTGTAAGAAAAACTTTTATTTGTAAGCGGAGAGATACTCAAAATAAGCGCCGGGTGGGGAAATTCGTTTGACGAATTCTTTAGGAATTAGACACTGATTAAAAATCCGATCGTTTTCTGCGGACAAACGAGAAGAGTAGGTCAGGATGGGCTCTGGAATGCACCCGGAACAGCGAGACTGAAGCAAGCAGCGGTCATGACCTCATTTCAAGGTGAGGGACGAACAGGTACTCGATAACGGGGCTTCTGTTGGCCACGACACACCATGCAGTCCAGGGACATACAGTGTGACCCGAAAGTCAATTGCCACTATTCAAATAAAAACCAAGAACAAAACGGAATGCTCACGGATCACTAATTGAACGAGGACTGTCGAATTTATACATAATAACTGACGGAATTCATGGAATTCGGTATGAACAGAATGCCAGTGAAAATTTAATCTCGTATCAACATGGCGGCCATGCAAATATATGACGTGGGAACTACACTGTCGTTAAATTTCGAGTATTGATATGTTGTGAGTTGACACATCTTTAAAACGTCTGGTTTAAGTATCTGTTAATGCTATTCATTTTTGGAAGAACAATAAATTCCACGTGAACGGGGCGAAAAAATTGATTTAATGATGAATTGTAATTTAGCGAGAGACATTCTCATGGTGACATGTTAATTCATACATTCATACTTTCCTTGGCTGGTTCGAGAAAAGATCCCGAAATAAAAACGAGTTCGATAATTTAAGCAGGAGATTATCAGTTGTTCCCCACGCTGAACAATACATTTTCATTATCTTTTGACAATTACACTCTGAAGTTGGAAGAAGAAATAAGGCACATTATTCTTCATAACTTGAGCATCCATTTTCAAATTACACGGGTTAGCCACTTCCAGCCTGTCTCAGATCAGAAGTATTTCAAACAATGAATTGTTAGACTCTTACTAAGACCACCCCCCTCTTCGGAACGGGACATCATAATCACTCTACAAACACAGGAAAACACAATACAAACCAAAATGGGGGCATATAACAAGTGGGATTCAAAGCCTCGGTGTCAGAGAACAAGTTTCATACCTGCACAAAATAAGAGGTTAAATTATTGAACGAATGCAGAGTGAAGGTCTAACTTACAAAACACCTGGTATTTGTGAGCGAAGGTTTACAGTTATGTGGAACTTAAAAAAATGATAAGACAACAGAACCATACTTTACCTTTTCTGCCTACAAAAAATAAAGGACTAAAACGAAGGCAAAAAAGATTTATAAAATGAAAACAGTTTCAGTTACAGGTTCATAGAACCATTCCCAAAATGGAATTTGACCTTGAGATGAATAACAGGTGAACTGGGGAAACCTGCCGTGGGTTCAGGCGCCTTCCCTACAAAATATTGACAAACCGTTTACCGGGCGGTAACTACACAGTGCTGGGAGTAACTTCAAATTCTAATTTTTATCCAAACGTTTCACCACATAAAGTGAGACCAGCAAGAAATGTTATAAACTATTAATTATGTCACGTTGTGATCCACCACCGTACGTAATTCCTGCCGCGTTATATTTTACCGATTTTATCTCAAAGTCTTACAGCTTAGCATGTAATTGCTGGCACATGAAAGCAGTTTCACGTAGCATTTGTGTGTATGGATATAATCCATCTCCATACAAAATTTCTCATACCTAGAAGTCATAACAAAATTAATTTAAGGTTACGCGCGGCTTTTGTCTTATTTTGATATTTATTATAAATAACTCCTTGAGAAGCCGATAGTCACCCAGCTAGTCAACAAATTAATCGTCTGTTATGTAACCAGAAAGTTAATTACAATGATCACAACAGACCGCCACTGAACAGTACATTGACCCAGACGAACCCAGCCAAGATCTTCACAAGCAGTTTCTAACAGTCCAGCCAAGTCTGAAGACCAACGTAACATTTCTTAACGGACTAGGTTTTTAGAGTGAAAGGTTTTTCATCTCCTCGGAACAAATTCTAGGTCGAAGGATAGCTATTTATTCGCAACTTCAGCTCATATGTGGAGGTCATCTCCATCCGTATATTAAATACATTGCTAGGATTCAATTTGGAAAAGGTTACCAGTTACAGTATTTCACAGGGATTAACGTATAAAACCTAGACTACAGAGACACCTATAAGCCATTTAGGTTATTCTTCTTTTTATTTTAAACTTCTCTCAAGTAGAAATAAGTGTTATTAACAATAAGTAGTACTTCAAGAAGATTTCCGTCTTCTGGGTTGTTGCGCTGTGTAGTCTGGTCGATGCTAACCAACGTTTCAGAGGTCATACTGCCTCCGTCATCAGGGCGATGAGTATGAAGATTTCTGTCTTCTGGGTTGTTGCGCTGTGTAGTCTGGTCGATGCTAACCAACGTTTCAGAGGTCATACTGCCTCCGTCATCAGGGTTATGAACAACAACCCAGAAGACGGAAATCTTCATACTCACCGCTGTGAGAACCTCAAGTCTTACAAAGTAGTACTTCAACTTAACTATTTTAAAAATTTGTAAGTGACGATAAACCGTACAATAACCTCTTTCTAATACAACCAATTTCATTATGGAAGTAAACTTAGTAACTACCTTATCTACCATAAAGGTGGAGACAGTATTTTCGCGCTAAACGCTGGCTAATACCTACAATATCGTACGATGTTACAACCCAATTGTCACGACTTGTAGCAACAGCAACTTGTCCTATTTAATTTCTTATAACAGCAGTGGGAGGTAGGAAAAGGGCAAAAACGATATCTTTATTAACCTGGAGAACAATCTGCTCGGTCTAGCTGCGCCGGTTGGCATAGAAAACTATCAAAAACAGACAAGACTGGAAAGAACCCTACGGAAGACCAGTCAAAGCAACGGGAACTTTATAAATGCTAACGACGGTTTAAAAACCGGAGAAATAATTCAAAATATTTGCAATAAAATAAATATTAAAATATTGGACCCCTTAAATAAGTGCACTATAAGGAATTGGAGAATGAAGCCGACACAATAGTCCTTAAAGTAAAGACGATGAACAGAAATAGTATTTAGACATTCAGTCCCTACTTCAAAGGAACCAACTCATCTTCATTACAGAACTCAAGTGGTTATTGATGTTTACGGAAATAATCGCAGTTTATTTTAAGAATTACATAAAATATATAAATAAACGCTGTGGACAAAATACATTTAATTAATATTAAAGGAGGTGGTATATACAGTTACTATTGTGCTTTAAAGGGTTGATGTAGTGTCATTAGGGAGGTGAAAAAGACAGTAACCTCTGAAACGTCGGTAAACTTCTACGAGACTGCACGGCGCCAACAACCCAGAACACAATCATCAATGCATACAAACGACTATAAATGCAGTTTTGTTTATATTAATCTTATGTGTTTAAAATTGGAAAATAAAGGATTCTGAAATGTACATTTGGATACTGGAAATAATTATGTTCCTTTATAAAGATGTATTTACTGAGGAAACCAAATATAAGTAACTAATGGCGTGATAAATGGACACAATGGTAAATGAATCCAGAAGTATGTTACATAGAAAACATCTCGAAACGTACCAATTCAGCACTCGCTTGGAATAGAACTCTCACATTGACAATTTTCACATATAGTTCAACCTAAATACAAAAGAATCAAAGGCAGAGAGGTCTTCTCTCTATCGACTATCGATCGTGGTAACTAACATGTTCTAGCTAGAAGCGTTACAGACATCATTGCTGCACGGCACTGTTTCGGGAAAGTAGGCTGTTCAAACAACTTTATTCAACACTTGAATCTCACAATAAACAGCCAAGCTAATGTTAGCAGTTGTGAATGGGGGTCACGTCGACTTCATAATGAGTCTCCTGGGTTCTTTGTGGGTCAAAAGACACATGACGCAGACCAGTCGCTATTGAGGGTTGTTAATCAAATTTTCTGCAGTTTCTTATGTTATACTTACGGCCCAGTGAGTTTGTAATGATACCAAACCAAGCACAACATTTCAACGCCGTGCGTGAAGAAAGCTTGCATTTTGCTCTGGTTCATGTTAAGTTTAAATTTCACTAATTTATAAGTCAAGCGTCACTTCTAGGGCACACTGGGGTTAGAACACGTAACTCAGTGTACAACACGGACCCGTCTTGAATCCCACCAAAATTAATGTAAATTATTACTTCATAAATGACCACACCAAGTTACAGGTAAAGTGGACTTTATTAACAGCTTGAAATTCATCTAAATAATATTTATGAATTCAGTACCTACCGCATAGAAAACACAGCGCGTCTCCATTAAAAGGAGCAAATGGTTAATGCTGTTTAAGGAAATAATAGATGTTTATTCTGAGAATCATACGATATTCCTTAATACAAAACGAAGAGTTACTGACTGTTAAAGCAGGTGGTATATATAATTACCAATGGGCTTTAAAGGGTTAAAGAAGAAGAAATTGGATGAGCGGAACACTCGCAATATTAAATACATGATTAAGTTCCTTACCTTAAATTAAGAGCAATTTTTAAGTTCTTAAAATTATGAAAAACTATTTGGAAATAATGTAAGACTTTCTACAACTTATGACGCAACATGCATTGAATAAGAATTCAGCACTGAAATGAAATTTCATGTGAAAAATCACGCAAGCAAGGAGATGACTGATCGATCTGATGATCGAGGCAGAAAGGACCTCTGAAACGTTGGAAAACTTCTACCAGAGTAGACGGCGCTCAAACTAAGAGGACGGCTATCTTCGAAATAATAAGTAGTTTCATACTTATAATTTTTCTTGGTATCAAGCCTGCAGGAAACAAACCGAGCAACCATCCATAACATTCAACGCAAGAGATCTGCTTTCATTCGGAGATAATGCGCCACTTATGGAGACATTTGCGTAAAGTAATCGGTGATAATCACATCTGCCGCTGCGGTGTCTCATCAGGTGGAAATAATTAATGATATACGTACGGCCTAGTTACTTATAAACGGTATACCACTACATGCTACATGGCCTCAGGACACAGAAATGTAGGCTGTATTCTCAGCTTCGTAGAATTAAATGACAAAATTCGAGATTTTTAAATAAATTAATATCATTCTTTGAAAAGTAAATCAAACTACAAGTGTGAAAAAGGACACCAGTGTCTTAAAACCCAGTGTGGGCCTATAACCCAAATTTATTCCTCGAGAAAAATAAATAATTAGTTTCCTTTATTATACGTTCTTTGCATTTGAAGTCTATAAAATTACGAATACCTGGCGGGTCGTGTCTGTTTATCTTCTAGTAAAATGACGTTGTTCTCCAAAAATACTCTAAAGATTTCGACGAAATTTAGTTACGGTGGTTTGCACTGGTTACCGATAGACTAATTTTTATCAACACCCGTCCGACATAACGCCTGTTTTACACAGAAACTCATATTCGACTTAAGGAAAATCGGGAAAAAAAGCGTTTGGAAAAATATGTGCACCACGAACTGGAGTTAACTTTTCCACGAGATACTTTAAAAAACATAAAAATGTGAAATAAGGGAGGAGGTGGAATATACTATCAGTAAGTCCAGCATATCTGACTTGAGCCTTGAGTTACACATACACTGGTAATGTAATATGTCATATCATATCTATGTAGATCTGTAAACAAGTAACCAGGGTTGAAGCGCTCATATTAACCGTGTTAGCCCGGTTAACACATTGGAAAAACAAAAAAAGTCTTCTGTGTTAATTTCATAACACGGCGGGACAACACACACTGTAACACAACATTGACTATGAAAGTAAGACAAGACTTTTAGTTTTTCTTTATGTTAGCCAGGCTAACTCGGCTAACAAGGTTAACACGTTCCGTCAATGCAAGTGACCGTATTAAACGGAAATATGTCACTGGAAAGAAATCAGGTTCCTTGGTAAGCAGATTTTACTGTATAACGAAATGCTTCGATACATGAGTATACCAGTAGTTGGATGAAGTCAAGTGTCTGTCGCATTGCATCATCCTACTTTCTTTGTAATACTTCGGTCATATTTTTTCACAACCTGTATTATTATACATTACCTACTTAAATTAGTATTTTGGCACAATTTGCTGCATAAAACATCCCAATAACATTACATGCGACTGATAAACATTTCGATGTATTACGCATATAAAAAGTAGATTCAAGGAGGCAATGAACTTGGCCCAGAAGCTCATTTCCTATTCACGTTCAGAGACGCCAGTTGACCCACAAACCGACCGGCTCCTACCATTCATCTGACTACCTTCATTCATATTTAGGATCCATTTCCTGGTAGCGATAAAAGAAAGTACCCAAACATACAGCTTGGCGATTCCTATGTCAGCTTCTACCGGCATTTGTTTGCTGTGAAAGTTTAATCATTTGGGTTGTATTCGTATGAAATACAGATGTGATTCGCGAAGCAGGTTGCATAACAATAGCCTGAACTTAATTCAACTTGGAATGATTCTTAGTTATAATGAACAATACATTGTCCCACGACTCTATATAGATATATCAAGATATTATTACTGAGATCATTCCCAATCAGAAATGTCATATAAAGCTGCCAAAACGATGGAAATCGAACATTCGAGGGGGCTGATCACTGAAAGCCAAACGCTAGTCGCGTACAACAATTAAGATTAATTTTTGTACAGGCTTATAGGCAGTGAGGATCGGTAGATGGAGTTGACTCAAAAGCTTCATCATTAGCTGCGTTGAAGATTCTGGCCCCCTTACCATCGAGCCAGTTAATGGCAACATGTTATCAGCTGCACAAGGGGTTAGAAAATTATACAAGGTCATAAATATGTATCTATGTATAAATCCTAGCCCTATAAGAATGCAGGAATAATTAAACAAAACATAATACATGTTGAATAAATCTATCGATGACGAACCAGTGTCTCTGTGCATTACGAATTATAACTACGAAAGATAAGATATTGAATTTTTCTAATTATTAAGTGCGAATATAAAATTTCTTACAAAATTTCGCGGCACATCCGTTACAGAACACTCTTTTAATGACACGCGAAACATCTACATATATTTTTTTTCATTTTTATTACGAGTATTTTCGTGAAACTCAGCGAAGTGTATTTTTTTTGCCGACAATGGTGTGTGTGTTTGCTGTACCAGAAAGTGTTCATGTTTTCTTGTAGTTTATAAGACGCTGTTACTGTAGAGCATCAACGTTAAATAATGTAGTTTGTTAAGATCGAGAATGCGTACGACTTTCTTAAGAGACAATCGCGAAAGCATCATTGAAGTAACAACAAGTGGAAGTCTGCAGAAATAGTGAAACCTTGACAATAGGTGACAGTTGACAAACGCCCGGTGTAACGAACCATTCTGAACGTTAACAATAGGAACAATCATAAAGTTCACTGGTCGTTAGTGTATTATAGACAGATGATAAAGACGCAATTGTGAATACGGGAAACTACTGCATCTCGGAATTTCCACGAGAATAGAAAGTTGCACATTGAAGGTGTTTGTATAGGTATTCTTTACAAAGAAATAACTTATTTAGTTTTAACTGTACAATTCAAAGGACTTGATCTGTTTTCATTGCGTAATAATCTACAGTATTTTGAATTAATTCGTGATCGCACTAAAAAGCAAGTGCGTTAATACGTATAATTTACAGTTTTGTAAATTTTGAACATTTTTTTCAAACCTGGTGTTGAGAGAGAAATAAGTTATTTAGACACTGAAGTGGTGGCCTTAATAGACTATAATTATTTTTAAAATGTTTTAGATTTCCATTTTAAAAGCGTTCTTAATATAGAACTTAATGAATAATGACCTCAAACACTACATCTACTAATTAAAATCTAGATTAAAAACTGAATAATCGAAGTTAGAGATTTAGAAACTTTTCTGAAGCTATTAGATAAGGTTGGAACATTATGATCTAATATCAAGTACACGTCTTCCACGACCATACTGATTCTGATAGCAGAACGCAAAGGTTCGACGTCGTTTACATCAAAGGCCAACACGAAACACGATATTCCACCTCTCATAATAGGCTACAAGAGTTATAAAGAAACTTTGTTTCTGCAGAATGAAGAACCAACAACTAATAGGATGGACTCTAGTCGCTCTGGTTGCAACTAGTTACGTGGTTCCAGTGATGTGTTACCCTGGTCTCACGCCCATACCAGAACCACGCAAATTCGCTGAAAAACCCAACGCTCTGAAAAAGGTTGCCATCGATAATGATTTGGATGATGTTTCCACAAATCAAATATCAGTAAGTATTTTATTAGTCATTTCCGTCAGAAGGTCAACTATCTTTAATGATAAATTTTAAATTCAAATATTAGACCTATGCTTTTATCAGAAATTAATAATGACCAATAGGAATAATAGATCCCCTTTCTGTATTTCCATTGGAACAAGAATTCCACTGTTGAAACGTTACGGTTATTTTAATTTATTGTCGTCGCAAAAAGAACGTAAAATAAGCGTATAATCGGGAGGGCGCATCAGTTGGTATGACTGATCTCCAAAACTACTCAACGGAATTCGATTAAATTTCGTTTTTGGGATGTACGCTAAAAGATGTGGAAGGAATTTAATTTTGGTTTATATGAATTAAATATAATTACACGTACGCCGCTGAAACAGAACGTCATAGTTTTTTATTCACAAACGGCTGATCGTAAAAATATGTACATGTTACAGAACATCCAGTACATGAAGTTCTGCAAGTTTTATTTTAAAAAATTCCAGATATGATGAATAATTAACGAAATACAAGAAAAATAACTTATGGCTCTCAGTAGTTCGAACAGCTTTGAAACAATTCAAAATGAATTATTTTGTGGCCAACATAGTCACGTATTTAATAAGTAACTAATTTTGTTAATTAAGTAGATATTTTCTGAAAAGTTGAACATGATTCAGTTCGAATGCCAGTACATTCATTTATGTACATTGTATAAATGGTGATAAGATATAGCAACAAACGGGTAAACAATGAAGATTAATTAAGTAAAAGACTTAAACTTATTTAAGGTACATATATGTAAAATATGTGAATTAGTAAGATAACACTTTTAATGATATGAAAAAGAAATATATCTTAATTATTCCGCTAGAAGATTAGCAACACCGACAAATAAACATTTAAGGCCAATGCATTCATTTCGACAAAATTATATTTCTACTATAGAAGTTCATAATGGTGAAAACGTAATTGACATAAAGATTTCTGTCTTCTGGGTTGTTGCGATGTGTAGTCTGGTAGATGTTAACCAACGTTTCAGAGGTTATACTGATGACAAAGGCGGCATGACCTCTGAAACGTTGGTTAACATCTACCACACTACACAACAACCCAGAAGACAGAAATCTTCATATTCACCGCTGTGAAAACCTCAAATCTTAGTTCGTACTTGACATTGCTTAATAAATATGTCTAAGTCAAAAAGTTACAGCGTCTATAAACGAGAATTGTCTTTCTTAGTCTTTAAATGGTTAGCGACTAATGGCAAATTTGGTTTTGGGTGCCAAGTTTAATTACAATGAACACTGTTCAGTCGCAGGAAGGCTTTTCTTGGAGCAACATGCTGGGAATGGTCATGCAACTTCTGTTCAACCCCCAGCAAGGCCCAAACAAGTCGGACAGCCTCGACACTGACCAAGTAAGTATCGGGCGACCTCGTTGTCGAGAGACCTCTTGCCCCACTCTACAAGTCAGCCTGTCTGCTCCACACAAGGTCAGCTTTCCTGACAGCCTCTTCTCACTCCCTCGAGGTTAATCACAAAACGGTACCTCGTCGAAAAGAATCGTGCATGTAGGAGACATATTCTACTAAGGCTAAAAACGTGATGCACTTTTATCGTAATTCTTAGTACCCTCTAGACAGACGTGGATACAGTACGTGAATGAGTTAATTCGTACTAATTATTAACGTCACAGTTCAGATACGTTCTTAGAAAGAGTCGTTCAATTAGCCTGGAAATTCCATGCCCTCCTTTTATGGAATTCGAAGGTCCATTACAGTGTTCACAGAAGAAGGCACTGCAACACATCTTGCCAATACTCACACCTGATTTAATTTTAATATTATCTTCCCACACATGCCTAAGTCTCCCAAGGAGTATATTCAGCTTAGGCATCCAGACTATAATTTCGTATACATTTCTCATCTACCACAAATGTTTCGCGAATTCTTGATAATGAACAGTAATTAATTTTCAAATTAAGAGAATTAATTACAATATAGGACCTGCTGTGAGTCTTAGCCTCTCTAAAACATGTTTTGCAAAATTTTCCGACCGTAGATAGGACTCTTAGAGTGGGGTGGGGAAGGGATTCAGACACATCAGTAGTCTTCTTCCTACACAGGACAATTCAATACAGAAAGACGAAGACACACCTCCATGCCTCGAGTGGGATTCGAACGTATGATCTCAATGTTTGAACGGCCAAGACCCACGCTTTAGCCCGCGGGGACATTCTGATCACTACTAATTTTAACCACAAAAGTATAAAAGAGATACAAAATTTTTTTGTTCTTTGTTCAACGTTCGTACAACTATTTTGTATAAAAAGGAAGTCTTTCACGATTTCAGTGCTACATTAGGTTAGGAAGTCACATGAAGAAGGGCAAAATATTTTTGGAGAAAAATGCCTATGGTCGTAGTGTAATGTACACAGCACATAAGTAGAACGCAAGATGTTGACAACACTAACAACATAAACACGGATTGGTTTCGTTCTATCAGATTCATTACGGAAAAGGGTAATAATTATTAATGAACGTTCGTAAAGGTACTCAATGCACTCAATATGATACTGATAAGGCAATGCGAAACATCACAAATATTTGTTTGTGCCAAGCAAATTTAAACTGCAGGGGGGAAAATAAAATAAATAAATAAAAGTTAGGGGGAAAGTCGGATATGACCTCTTCGGTTGGCCAAACACACATTGCAGTCACAGGAATACGTTTATATTCATACAAAATAGCAAAACGTAAACCCTGGAGGTTATTGACTACTCTTTTTCAACTGAATTAGATAGATGAGACCTACAAAACGCTGACTGGATGATGATGATGATGACGGGTTGGAAATTATGTGGAAAGACGAGGTCATGACCTCGTTTTAAGCACGTGCTGGAATGATGGATACGGGTGGGGGAAAGTAAAAAATTGTGAAGACTCCTAACCAATATTATTTAAATGTAAAATAAAGAAGCTTACCCTGTCAGTTCGGTGATTTACTGCTAGATTTCAATGGCTAACAAACACAACGAGACATGAATCACTAATGCACACAACTCGGCTGTCGCAAACAAAGTGAAAGGGTAGTCAACATTCAGCACCCTCTAACGTACCATAAATGAATCTGAGCACAATTCAAGTGGGTGCAACAAATGAAACTATCAAACCGCACAGACGCTTGAAATTTCCCTACAAAAACAAATTACTGGAATTGACACTGAGTGCGAAAAATATTTGTACATCTGGGAATCAAAAATATCATCATCATCGGCCAATTTGGTTTGACATAGAATTTTCAGTACTATTAGACAGAAAAAAGCATGCTAGATTATGTGGACAAGGAAAGACGTAAAACAAATAGAACATTCAGTAACAAATTAGGAAACATGAAAGACGAAATTAATGAGTTTGAAATAAACACAAATAACAACAATATTACGAGAGTTGTATAAAGGCAATAATAAATTTAAAAGTCGTTATCAACCCAGAAGTAATTTGACAAAAGACGAGATTTGTGATCTGCTTGCAGATTCCAACAGCAACGATTACGAACTCAATGTTAATCAGCAAGAATTAATCCAATTTTATCTATATTATCTTAATCAATAAAAATACGCCATTTTAATTCTTGTATCTAACTTTAAAACACACAAGGACTTTCTTTTAAATGTTGAAGCCAGTGTTATATTAAAAAAGTACTTTTACACTGTCGATGTTAAATCCTTCAGCCCTCAATATGGAGGCAGTATGCTCCTCCAAAACGCTGGTATCTATCTGCAAGTCTAAACGATGTTATTACCTAGAAAATCAACATCGACATCTTCACCGGTTATAATTTCAAATTTAATATACTTTTACGCCACTCAATTTCAGAACGTGGCGCCGTCTCCTTGGGCCAACTTCCTTACAGTAGGCCTGAAGATACTGACAGCCATCTTGGGAGGTGGTACCGGGGGAGGAGATGGCATTGACAAAGTAGATAACGGATCTCCAATGCAGGTCAGTTAAAAAAAACTGCAAACGATTACAATTCCTGTGGTAACGGCGCAAATAGCAAAGCAGGAAGTTACTCTTCCAAATAGGTCAGTCCATTAACTAGACCAATTATGTTTACATTATATGCGAATAAGAGCATATAATTAAATTTAGGGCTGTTAACAAGTGAGGACGTACATTACAGATCAGCACAAAACTGTACATTCTTCATTTGAACAACGATTCACAAATGACTTCTATGAATTTCATTAGGTCTATTCTACACAGAAAAAAACCCTTCTTCTCTACTTTACTTAGAGCAAACCATAATATGCAGAGATATAATTAAGGAAGTTAAAGATGGGTGGTATCATATGGATATGATGGCGACAAATTAAATAAAGGTGAATCGAAGTTTAAAACTTTCTGATGATGGTGCATTACGTAGAATTGTTTTATTTTGTACTATGACCATAGCCTAAAAAAATACAACAATTCGGGAGCTGGTAAAAATGGGAAAAAATGCATAAAACGTGTTTGGCGCCCTGGATGAGCTATTCTGAGACCTGGTCTATGTCTGGAGTCTACAATTTAATAGCGAAATAGTTTCATTAGAATTTATTTCTTAATTTAATCTCTGCATCCCCTGTCTATTTTCTCATTTTAAACATGTCCTTCCACACATAAGAAAATAAATGCATAGACGCGAATAGAATTAAAGATGTACAAAAGTAGTTTGGAGAAACATGGTGCTCAACAATGTAACAGAATTTTAAGCATTTACTCCTGAACATAAAACTCATCAGGATATTTAATGAAACATTATTATACTGCACTTCACTCACGTAAAGCGTCGTCGATATTACGTTCACAAAATACAGTTTATTCCTATTAGAGCACCATGGTTCGAATTTTGTGGGGCATGCTTTATAGTAACGCTAGGGTGCAGGAATAACTAACGTCTGCAGAAAGTCACAGAACTACTAGAGATTTACGTTTCACGTCGATCGAAATAAAATCAGTGCAGTTTAAAACTCTGACGATATAAAAATTTAGTGTATTTTACCAAAACTTTGTTAAAACTTTTAAGAACGAAGCTGGTCTAAATAATGTTTAAAAATTCAGTCCCTACCTCAAAGAAAATACAAACCGTCTTCATTACAAAGAACAGCTGGCTATGTTGAACTATTCATTAACACGGGTGAAGGGAGGGAGTGTTAAGATGACCACCTATATCTACTGCCAATATTAACAATGCGTTCAGCTTGACTTAAACTCCTCAATATCCACGGGACAGTCGTTAAGCAAAGTAACTTTCACGTCAAGTGTGGTCATCTGTGACGCCGTGTAGACCTGTAAGAAGTAACCAAATTTTTGGTGTAACGTATAGCCAAGACTACACAACGTCACAACACAGAAGAAAACAATCGATACCTTCATCGCTGCGAAAACCTTAAATTTCCTTTGCTTTTACATTTCGAAGGGAGGGGAGGAACGTGTTTTGGGTCAACATGAAAATATTTTGGAATGAAGACTTTTATTTTGGTTACGAACTTCGTGAGCGGATAGTGTGCTCTGCAGACGGTAGTAAGCTATGCTATGTAGTAAGGTTTAGTGCTCTCCACTGAGGCCTGGTTCTGTCTTCTCCTCCCCATGCACGCCGACAGGGTATCCTGGCAGCAGTCCTCTCAGCATTGCTGGGATCCAAAGATCCCGACCAGGTAGCCACGATGGCCAAGCAGGCGGGCGAGGTGAGTTACCTAACATGCTTCCTGCCTCTGTCACACAACTTGCATGCCAACACGACAATAAACACACTTCCGTACTTGGCTATGGTCTGTCAACAAAAAGTACTGTAAAATGGACTCTTGTCCATGTTGGTCTTCTGGGTTGTGACGACGTGTGTACGTAAAAACTTCAGAGCTGAAGATGGAGGCAGTATGTTCCTCCGAAACGTTGGTACCCATCTACAAGACCTAGAAGACCACCATAGACATTTCCATCGCCGTCAGAAAGTCAAATGTCAAAAAGCAACCTTGTTTATCGCAATGGTAATCGGGAAAGAAACCCAATTTTATTCATCCCCTTGGGAGAGAAAATACAAGTCTGAAGACCTGAAGGCAGAGGTCCCTTTGAAGAGAAAGTCGTAAACAGGAGGATGATATTGAAAAAGGGTGGGAATGGACTGAATCCATCTGGCTCTAGATATGGACCAGTTGGCGGGCTCACTTAACAACAGGCTGTTGGTAATGTGATTAAAAAGTGTGCAGCTAAAAGACTAGAACGACTTAAATTATCAGATAAACAAAATATATTTGAAACCTTTCTAAAAACTTCAAACTATAAACCAGATTTGCACTGAACATAATACAAGTAGTTATCAAATCTAATTTAGGACAAATTAATATTAAAATATTTTAAACTGAGTATCATATTAAAATTATCATATGAAGCAGATAAATACTTTACAGGGGTGGAAACACAGGCTGAAAGATCAGTACCTCAACAGTGAGATTTGATATTCTCACGGCGGCGAATATGAAAATGCCTGTCTTATGGGCTGTTGCGCCACGCAGTCTGGTAGAAGTTTACTAACGTTTCGGTAATACTTCCTGCCTCCATTGTCAGGGCGACGACTCGTTGCCGGAAAACTTGTAGATGGCCATCTTAGTTCCTCAATATTTCATTTGAACGTTTACTTACGGGCTGAATCCCAGAACAACGATTACTTATTTGAAGATGGGAATATTAATTACTTCTATAAGTGGATAAACAGTTAGTGTACAACTTACTTAAACCCCCAACTTGACAACATGTTAAGAATTGCCAACCTAACAGCTGTGCAATACATTTCACTTTGCAGTTTATCAACATCGTGGTAAACTTGCTGGACGCCCTGAAGACATCCTTCAGCCACCGTTCCATGGCGGCACGCTCTCTCGGCAAGAAGGATTCCGTGTCTGAAGCAGCAGTGGCAGGCCTATCTCTGCTCAAGGTATGGGTAAATGTTCAATGTAAAACGCTCGTCAACAAAGTTAAACATGAAACGAAATGGATGTGAGAAGGATAAATTACGTGGTTAATGTTTTATACAGTTCACTTGGGGTTTAAGATAGTGAAATCAAGAAGGACAGAATGGGGGGAGACAGCGAATTGATATAGAATTTTGGTGGGAAACTCACTTGGTAAACGTGACAGACCAAAGTGCTGTACAGATAACAAAAATATGAATCTTACGGAGACAATTTTTTAGGATCGGAAGGGAATTAAATAGAACTGACGTGAACCGTCCGGTTCTGGTACTGCAGCGCCGTTGCATTTCGAATTTAAAGTTCAGAGATATAAAAGAAACTAATTATTTGCCCCTCTTTTGTAAGGTTCTGTACCGTGGTCTCTTACAATGAAGAAACTGCATTTAGCGCGCATGGGAAAGACGTAAAATAAACACAAAATATTACCTAAAGCGAAGACCTAAGCTCAGATGGGATAAGATTAAACCAGATCTTAAAGAAATATGGTATGAGGATGTTGGCTGGTTTAATTTGGTGGAGGCAGAGTCTTGTAAACAAAGTAACGCATCTTCGGTTTGCATATGAGATTTCTCGGCCAGCTCAGAGGCTAAGAATCATCTCCAGAAGGGATTCTTGCACACAAATGTATTTAGGTAAGAATAATTTGTATCTGAAGCCGAATGTTCCATGTTTCAGGGTTACGTTAGGACGCTGAAAACTACTGACGACAACTGCATGCTGAAATACGTCTGTGAGGCGAACAGAGAGTGCTCTGTCGATACGCATGGCGCCATCTACTGTCAGCTCGGAACGTAAGTAATTTCGGGAGTCACAATAAAACCAGCTTTCAGTCTGGTCTACGATCTCATACCACGTTTTATTATCGAGTCGGATAACTTCTCTGCTGTAACTCCTAGACAGCTATGGCCAATTAAATTGCACAGCTGAACAAAGAATGACGTCAAATCATGGAGATGCATGGATATTCTAATTACCGAAATGCTGTGGCGCTCAGAGTCCTTAACTTCATTGTCAGGTGCTTCACCTCACATCTCTCATTGAACAAGAAGCAATAACATTATTGATATTAAAGTACATGTATATCAGCTCTGAATAACCCAAGTTTAAGTAAAATAAAATTAAATATTTTCCGAAATGTCTGGTTCTTCCAATAATCTTACTGGAAGGCCTCAGAAAATTTCTTTCTTAATTCTGTTGACAAACTGGCCGTTTAACTATGCATCACGTAATCTAATAAGGATCTATTCACCAACACCGCCCAGTTTCTGCACAGAATCACAGCTCCATTTATTCAGTTATCTTCTGATCTACGCCTGTGTAGGTATGCAGCAAGTTTTGTCCTGGAGAGGTCGAGTGCATCGCCTTTCGACGCGTTCTACGAAGCAGGACGGCGTGGTCGTAGCGGAGAAGATTGCCGGCAACACTTCACATCTTGCAACGAAGTCTAAAACTATCTGCCGCCAACTCACCACTACCACCGTCACCATCACCATCACTGCAGTCATAAATCCATTTATATTATAAACATATATAATAATAAAATATTCTACTGTCGAAATTACTGTTAAAATGACATTGATAAAAGGCAGGTTGATAGACAAATTTCGTACTATATCTACAACGGATAGTCGAAAGAGTACTATGAATTATTAAGATTCGTTAGAATTACTTCATTACCTCTGCTTAAGACACTGAACCAGAAGAATTACAATGAGCAATCACTAAATGTACCTTTGACAAGAAAATGACGCGGATGATCTTGTTTGTGAAATCCGGTTCTAAAGCCGGAAGAAACTAGTTTTAGTAAATTACAAAATATATACCAAAATAATTCTTTCAAATATATTACTCTGAAAAAAAAGGTGATTGACATCCTTTTCACAAAACACAAGCACACATCAAAACATCAGTGTATTCTTTTATTGTACACGACAGATTAAACACACACAACGTATCATGCTATTTATTTATAACTTAATAATTTATTAGGTTTTAGATGCTCTAATTGTTCTTACAGACTTTTTCCTTCAAACATGGTTGTCTACATTACATTATTAGGCACTTATTCCATTGTTGCTATTAATGCATTGTTACATTATTATGTATTAAGTGATGGAAATATTTCATATCGATTTATTTGTATCAAGAAATGTTTCTATAAGGGGAGGTTGTGTTGCTATGGGATAAACGGATTTTATACGTGGAATGGTTAACAAGTTTCAAAAGTTTAAATGTATTCGGGAAAAAAATGTTCAAAAATGTAATTTTAGACCAAAAGAGCTCCCCTAAATAATAAAGTTTCCAGCTCAGGTACCCCCACAAGATGGCTGGCTTGTGGGAATAGTGGGCCAGCTCAAAGCGCATCTGTACATTAGATGATTAAAAACATCTTCATATAACATCTCAATATCGCTAGAAAATATTGTGATTATAAATATGTATAAAACATCTCAGATTTTAAAATAATATAAAAAAAACTAGAAGTGCTTGAACCTACGTGCTCTTCAGGCGATAGTTCATTGTTGCTGACACAACAACGGGATTTCTTAATTACACAGCAAAGAGATCACATGGACGCGGAAGTGCCAACATTACAGAATCCATTTACACGTGTTTTCTCTAACGTTGGCAGTTGACTGGCTCACTGTTAGGTTTAAGGTAATTTAGTTATCAGTTTTATAACAAAAAAACAATTGTTATTAAGTAGTGGGCATGTACTTGACTGATCTAATGCTATTTGTTAATGTGCAACGCTGTGAGAGTGAGATGTATGTTTCTCTTTATAAAACAAGC
The DNA here is from genome assembly GCF_977971745.1 of Zootermopsis nevadensis. Taxonomy (NCBI): domain Eukaryota; kingdom Metazoa; phylum Arthropoda; class Insecta; order Blattodea; family Termopsidae; genus Zootermopsis; species Zootermopsis nevadensis. The sequence continues at coordinate 7,439,657 of NW_028259143.1, forward strand.
GAGGGAAAACAGAAAAATACATTATACAGCAGAAACTAAGAAATATGAGTGCATGATAAAGAATGAATTTGAAATGCGTGGATGTTTTGAAACAAATTGTGATTTCTTTGTAACATTGCACAATTTCTATTAATAAATATTTTACACTGAATTTTCCCGCATTGATGTTCAAATACAATAAATCAGTTTTATAATTTTCACACTTTGGGATTTGGCAGGAACGCAACGCAAAGCCTCTGCCTACACAGGGCATGACAACAAAGAAAGACGCGTTAAAAATATGCATGCCTCGAGTGGAATTGAAATCCAAAATTCCAGTGTTGATCGGCCCTAGATCGCGATCCACGTCATGAATTTTCGCTAGTCATCAATTTCGGCATGAACTGTGATCCAAACCTAGTAGGTGCCAGGCTGGCTGACCTGTGACCCCAACAGTTAGGCTTTCTCTTTTCTTACCATTTTTATTACTGACGACTGAATCATAATCCAGCTTTCGAAACGCTGAAATTTTTATAATTTTACAATTTAGACAATAGGTAAGCCCAGCAGAACAATTGTACATGATAACATTAAATTACAAATTGTATCGTAAAATAATTAATCAGGAAATTTACGAATAAGACATACTAACTTCATGGAGTAGAGTCCGTTTTCAGAAATACTAGCCCCTCAGTTGACCGAGACATTCTCCGCCTCACGATCCAAAAGACCACCATGGACGGTTCATTAGCGCCCGTCACTGAAACCAATTCTTAGCCAGTTTAATCCATTCCACAGATGACACTCTATGAAGATCCATTTTAATATTTTCCTCCAATCTATGCCATGGTCTCTCAATTTGTCTATTCCCTTCATATATTCCGACCAAAATTTTGTGTTAGTTTCTTAGTGTTATGGCGTGCACTTTCCCTTAATTCGATCATAACAAAGCTTAGTTAGTTCCTCATTTTGCAATTGTCTCGAGTCATTTGTAACTTTCTATCTTGGGGCAAATTATTCTCTAGAGAAATATGTTTTCAAAATAATGAAATTTATGCCCATCTTTGAAACTTTCACACCCATAATTGACAAAATTGTTCGGGAAACACTTCAACAGCAATAATAACACACAAGACGGAGTTGACCTCTCTTACTGCCCGTCGCGCTTCCGGTTACCACGAGGAACGGATATGGTTCTTAAGCCGCGCAATGTTCAGGTCTACGTACTTGTATGAGGTGTCAATTTCGTTCTGGTAGGTGGTTCAACGGTGTAGGTGCGGATTTACAGTCACTTCAGTTAACATTTATGTGCGTGCAGTTGTGTTTCAAGTTTCAGTGAATTGTGCGTCGAAATGTAAGCAGTATTGTGCTTCTACTGTCTAATTGTCATCATCAGAATTCTAAAGACAGAGTTAATGTTAAACTTAATCATCAAACTCGTCATCTAGGACCACACCCTTAGCCTGTTCCGGTTAAAAGGATTAAAACTTCATTCCATCTTTCTGACGGACGAACCTGGTATCGTCTACCCTTCGGTTTGTATTGATACAACAGCTTTAAGATTCGGATTTCATGAAGTCTTTCCAAACACTGCCCATTTATTGCGACAGTGTTTAATTATCGTATTCCTGTTCAACAGCACAACTTACATTAAATCTTTTCAAAACGAAATGGTAATTTAAGACGGTCTAGTGAATAATGTGTGAAGCCTAACACATGGTTACATAAATAAAATTAAAAAAATTCGGGCAACCTGGCAGCAAATATAACTAGGCCCAATTACGAAGAGTACAATTAAAATTTGAAATAAATGTTTTTTTTAAATTAAAATTATTTGTTTCACAAAATTATATCTAGTAATATAACGTGGTGTAAAGTAAGTAAAATACACATCTGCAAATACCTTATACATAACCCGCATTGCGTTCTTATTAAATCTTGAAATTTTTAATACAAACTGATTTGAAACAATATAATCTTTCATTGAAATTTATTTAACAAATCAGCCAAGAAATGAGCCCACTAAAAGAGAAGTACTTATTAATAGTGAACCTTTTCTAACGAAGGAAAACAAACACAGTTTCACCACCGCGGGATGACTATAGACCTGTCCGGTTTATTGGGGAGGGGTGTTACCCCTGCAACGCATGTCAGCCGTTTAGAAATGAGCGGTGCCTCGCCGATGGGAGATCCTGAGCTCTTCCGTCACGTGGAACGCGGCGTATACGGACATGGACACGTACACGGACATGAATATGGCTATGGTGGGTGAGTATCACAGTGGAATACACGTGAGGTAGTGAGCGGTTTTTATAATGCATAAAACGTTGTTTCGTTTCTCAGCAACACTTCGATACGTAATACGATAATTAAGGGCAGCAAGGCTTGTAAATGACAGAATTCATCGCCTTGATGTTGGAGGCAGCAAGGGCCTCTGAAACGTCGGTAAACTTCTACCAAACTACACGGCGCAACAACGCAGAAGACAGTAACGTTCAGACTCACCTCCGTGAAAACCTCAAATCCTACATAACAAGTGCTTATTACTGCTTGAATTTCAGGGGTAAAGCAGGCTGGAAGGGAAAACACTCGGCGATGTCAGCGCTAACACTGCTAGTCTTTCTGTTCTACATCAATCTCCTTCAGGTAACAGACATACATTTAATAAATTTTTCAACTTACAAATTCTTCCAACCGTTCACAGCACCAAAACGCAAAGCACTGTACCTCCTTCCTAGAATGGATAATTCTCATATTATTCAAAGGTTCTGTTTCAGCTACATTTCCTGTAATTTACAACGTCCAATGAGATGGACAGACGATCATAAGAATGTAAAAGAAATCCTTCGTGGCATATTTAAAGTTTCTACATTGCTATTCGTTCAGAAACACCCAGGGGCCATATAAATAATTTCAGACTTGATATTTGGTAACTTGAACGAAATTCAAACCTAGTAACTCCCTAATATAGGTCTAGAGGTTTACCGCTACAGAACTTTGCTCGACTCCTTCTTGTCAAAGGTTTTCGTCATACGAGTTCCGTTTCTTCCACGCTTAGAGGTTACATCCATGAACTACTTCCCCATTATACCAAAATACAATGATTCATACAAAATATGTTTCAGTTAGTTCATACATAATAATAAAATAATTAAATGTTTGCGAGAAAATGGTTTAACAGAGCAAGGGATATCATCTTGCGCTTCGCCCAACATTCCGTCCTCGGTTATTTTCATGGTTCTGGTAACGCCACTCACTGCGTGTTCGTTCTCTTTTAAACAATTTATGTTCTGTTCACGTAATGACACAGGATCCAAAATCCTGGCTCTAGGCTATATTAAAATAACACATTTATCAACTGAACCCTGTAAATATGAGTGGGGCACACTGACTTTAGCCTTCTTATGCTGCCAGACATGCATCCAGGAGAATATGGCGACAACGGGAACTACTATGCTGATGTTGGTGGCACGAAACCGTAGCCGTCCACTTATTCGTCCATCGCGACAAATACGCCAATCTGAAGGACAGATAGATGCTCTACCAGGACCGGGAGTTTACTGGGACACGAATGTTTTATTCCGCCGTAAAGGAGAACCTTGGAATAACTGTTCGGCATCGGAACAGAAGCACAGCGCTCGCATTGCGGACGAAGGAGTTGCCCAGGAGGCGAGCAACACAGTCACAGCTGGCGACGAGGACAATTCTGCACGGGACAAGACAACAGACTTCGATGATTATCAAGAGAACAGGGATCTATTTGTGAAAGGTTTGAAGTCCAAAGAAGATTACTCAGAAACTGGCAAAAAATTATCGGTAAATACAACTTCTTTCCTTCACAAACAACTGCATGTTTCTGACAATGAATTAACACACAAAGATGACGAACTATCAGGCACAAAAGATGACATAGATTTAACACTGACAAACACTGATCACAATTATCACAAATATTATAAAGAAAGCCAAGATTATGACTTCAGTGATGACAGTGATGGATGGTACTATTACCATTACGAAAACGACAATAGGCCGCAGATAGAAGTCTCTACACCTGAAGCCAACGATCGAGGACCAGTAGACGACAGGTACAAACTGGAAGAATCAGAAAATCTTTACCCATTTACGAATCTTGGAAGCTCTGTTTGGAAAATCATGACTTCAGTGTCTAATGCAGTTATACAGCGACTTTACTCGGGCATCGATGTAGCGCAGTGTTATGGTCTGGTTGTCTGTGAAGCACATCGAGTTGGCACAGCCTGGGGTGATTCGGGGCTCTTGTTGGCTTCCAGCCTCAGGTGAGATCATAATTTCAAGTTTTAAAAATATCAAACTTATTTAGAATAAAAAAAATAACTAGAAAACTCACAAGAGCACATTTTTCTGAAGAGGTAGCAGTCACTCAATCAGACAAAATATCTCTCCGTTATAAACCCCACAGGTTCACGATCGTGTTCACAAAGGTGCGCTCCCTCACATCATATCCCGTTAGTATAAATTTTAATATTATCCTTCTATGTCTCTCAATTAGTCTCTTCCCTTCATATTTTCCGATCTCGCCCACTTCATCCTCCATCCTATGTGGACCAGACGCTCCCTCGACCGTTTTACATCATAGGAACGTGGATATTCTGATAAAAGGCGTGATTCTTGTTTGACGGTTTTATCGATTCTGAGTCGACTGAGTTGCACTGATCATTTGCTATAGTAAATGCAAAAATTAAAACCAAGAAATTAAACTTAAAACCTATCTAATATATATATATATATATATATATATATATATATATATATATATATATAAATTTTCCTTCTTTGGGGGCGGGGTAGTTGTGATGTTTCCTATAAATCAGATTTAATGGTTACTATGATGAATATTCGTATCTTCATAACTTAATCGGAGAAGCATTTTTTTAAACAGTGAAATCCATGTGATCGGACTGATAAAAACTCGCGAGTCCCATTCATTACTCAGAAACTAATTTTTGCTTTGTTAGTTTTATAATTCCGTCCAATAAAATTAAATTGAAAAAAAACTGGGGCAAACTTTGTATTTCAAGGACAAGCTGTGGCCATATCGAACGGCATCTATTAGATTCTGGGAACGTACCGAAACTAATTCAGGAAAACCAACAGGGTATTTAATGACGCTGTATTAATTTTCGCTGTTTTTTAGTGCTAATGATATAGGTGTGGGAATGTATTGGCAGTGAACAACTGTAACACATAATTTGAAAATGTTCCTCTTTCAGCGAGATTATGATGTGGCTTTATGGAGAAAATGATGAAGACAGGAGACTGATCACCAAAGCAGCGGTGGTCGGAAGACAGCGACAGAGCTGCAGAGTCCAAATGCAGCAATGCGAAAACAAGAGTCAAGACAGATCAATGTTGCCTGCCATGGCGACAGTTTTGGAACTGCTTTTCTGATATCGGCATGTGAAAACGCATCTACGACATATATCGATTTGAAATCGATCTCTCTTGCCATGAACATACTGTATGGCAATGTCAGTAACATCTTCTCTCGAAATGTTAATGGAACTACTTGAAAGTTTCCATAGATAAATTTTCTTACGTCACCAGGAAATATATATAAACAAAACAATATATTACTGCTACATAAAATTCGCACATAAGGGTAAATAATTCGTTTGGTAGCTGTAAAAAAAGTCTAGAAGTTTCTTATACGTCAAAATGAAGAACAGCATGCATGGAATCTGTCCTCATGTTGTCGTATTATTAAAAATGGGCACAGAAAGGTCAACTGAGGTAGCGGGTTTGGGATAGGCCGTGGTGTTGATTTTCATTACTTGCAGTTATCGGGTGAGGAATGTACACGTACAATATTAATTAACGCACAATACGGAGCAGAAATTAGCCAGTTCAATCGACAATTTTTCTCTCCGGTATTAACAGATATCTTACGGTTCAACCAGGTGGAAGGTAAAAGGTAAAAAGTACTTGGAGGTAAGAAAATGCTATAAAACCAGCAGCCATTTTGTCTTTAGTTCTTTCTGACATGTCGCAAAAGAAAATTATTTAGAATTGATTAAAAATATGTAAAACTGTTTTTTAAGCATTTCCATTAAAGCTTTGTATTAGCACGCAGCAACTGAACCGAGTAACAAACTATTTTCTATATGATTTCCTTATTTTCTGTTTCATACCCATTAACCCTTTGAAGCAGAAAATCGTCTGAATAATATTTAAGAATTTAGTCCGTACCGTAAAGAAAACACAACACCAAGTGGTTAATGCTGTTTAGGGAAATAATCGCTGTTTACAGCGAGAATCATTCGAAATAAAGTACAAAATTAACAGTTACCGATTGTTGGAGCAAGCGGAATATATTTACCATTTGGATTTAAAAGGTTAATTTCTTCCTCACACAAAATTTCTCTTTTCTTCATCTCGTTTCCTCCAATTTTCTTGGCGACACATATTCCCGCGTGCCAGAAGTTTTCTCTGCAAACATCTTATATAAACTCATCGAATTAAAATATCATTCTGAAGCATCTCTTAGTAGCTATAGTATTAAATTTGATCAAAAACACATAAAAGTTAAATATGCTTTTCTGTATTCAGGACGCCTACACAGCAGAAAATTTATGTCCTCACTAATAATACGCGTATCTACACAGCATTTCAACGCAGAGATTCTTCGAGGAAAAATATTTAAACGCCCAAATGCATAAACAAGAACTGGGATTCCTGTGTGACTTGTTGGATGCCATCAATCACAACGTTCTAGAGCAATTTTACCGCACAATTGGCCAGGGTGTGCTTCCACATCGAGCAACCATGACGTGTAATTTGAATTCAACAAGGGAACATAGACCGGTCTCTTCTGACGAAGTCAACGAACTACTGACATTTTCCCATAAAATTAGGTCACAACCTGGATTTAGTCCAAAGACAGTTTTTTAAACAAACTCTTAACAATGAATGCTGCTGCCAAGAGCAAAAGCCAGATTATTATTCGCAAACACATGAGGAAATGTTATGTACATATGTTTGATAACTAATTATGTGATACAGGGGGAAAATATAATAGATATTAAATACGGATGAGAATGTTAAGTAGATGCACTTGGATCAGGATAATGTCAATACGAAGCCTAACAGTTCCAGAACCGGCGGAGAATTTCTTGACAATAAGATAAACTATCAGACCCTGAAGAAGTGTTCTGCTCCGCGAAGCTACTTAGTTGAGAAACAACTACTTTAGAATATCAATAATCTGTCAGGAAATAATTATATTAGATAAAGTTATAATTAAAGACTCACAGAAGTTACACAGGCTTTGTTTTCGTTACCAAATGCGTAATTGTATTAATATAATTAATAATAATGTTAAAGTAGAAGTGGTATTAGCCATTTTTTCGTTCGACATGTGTTGCACAAACAAGTTCTCACTTCTTCGAAACACAGAGCTCTTAGAATATTTAGCAAGCGCCTACTTATTATATATAATACCCGTTATATTATGATCTGATTTCGTATCATGTTCATATAATATAAATTTAGTCAAATTAATTTATAACTGGCTCCGCAGATAAGTTTACAAAGTTATCAAATGAAAACACATCTTGGTATCTGAGTTTACAAACATTTCTTTCTGAGAAAGGAGTACATCACGGGAAAGTGTGGGTTTCACAGGATGTCACTTGTCTCGTATGACGGAAAAAAATGAAGAATTTGGATTCGTGCTTAATGTAAAGTGGAAATTACAGCGGATGAAGAAGGGAGTATGAACACAATTTCGCAATCGGAGATATCTAACATAAAACACTGGAATGTATGTAATGCCACGACGCAAGGCTGCTGTAGACAGAGATACAGGCAGTTGCATTTGAGCGTGTGAACACTAAAGACGCACATTTGTCAAATAAAATAAGCTTAAGTGTCGTGTAAATCAACCAGTTTGTCGATAAGCCCTTCTGGCATCATGCCCTCGGTATAAACCGAAATGAAATACGTCTGACAACTTTTGGTATAGCTTACAATTTTATCAGAATTGTTTAAGCAGCTAATTCCGGTAATGAAACAGTCGGACAAATGAAAGTTATTTCTGCTTGGATAATAACAGAGATTTTAAATTTAAATGACAAAATTTAACAACGTAGATATCAATTACGGTTAGAACAATAGTTTTTTATCAAGACCGGTGTAGGAAGGACAAATCCTGGAAATGGAACAAGTTCCGAGTATAAAACACGGCCGACGATGAGGAAACAAATAAACATCGCCTAGCACTCACTTTATGCACTTGTGGGGAAAAAAAAAACTTAATCACTTGCTTGTATAAATTTAGCTAGTCACAGAGACATGTTTCTGTCTTACGTGTACCTCGGGCTGTTATCCGCTTCGGTTTACGATCCCAGAGCCCAGGTTTAGAAGACGGAGCAATGTTTACACTTCACCGCACTCCGGTTCCTGAGTCCCACCCAAGTTGAATGTTTATCTTATCCCTACCCGGCAGACCTCCTTACACCAACCTTCTTAAATGAGGTTTACATACTGCTTTTTGTCACAATATAAACCAAATGGTTGGGATAAAAGAGAATACTATCACCACGCGAACTGTTCCCATTCGTCTTCTAACTGAATTTACATTAACATGTGTTAAATGTATCAGTATTATAGATTAAAGAATACTTACAAGCTTAATGAATAATCACGCTTAATATACGCTTTGCAGATGACACAAAACGCACGCTTTAGCAATTGCACGTGTTATTTTTTAAGAAACTGATACTCGTTCAGTTGGTCAACAAATTCGTCGCATTTTATTGAACCCCGAAGATCATTAACCCCTTCACAACAGCCCGAAACTGGTATTTTTTACATGCATATGTTAGCCTCTTGTAATTGAAGAGCATTACTTAGTTGTAGATAAATAAATGTATGAAAATTATTGATTCTGCGCACTATGAGACTCCACGAAGACGTAGGACTATGCAAGAGTGAAGGCACATCTTCACCAAGTACCTGTTGTCTAATTATGTTGTAGCAGAATACGGAGGTTGTTTGTTTTTGTTTTTTTTTCTGTCTGACGACAGGTCCATATGAACAGGATCCTTCCATCCTTTTCTCGGACTGGGACCTGTTCATATACGTTCTTGGCAGATGATCCAGAAGTGGTTTGCCATTGCCTTCTTCTGTGTGTGAATGGAGTAATTGTTGGGATGCCACGGAGAAACCGGGGAAGCCCCCGGAGGAAAACTCCGTGTTGCCTAGACCACGGCCTTGTCTAACACAAGTTATAAATTCGGGCACCGCCGGGAATCGAACCCGAGACCCCAGGATTACAAGGCCAGCGTTCTAACCGCTAGACCACCGTGGCAGATAACCCGGAGGTACGACACAGCTAATATAAAAGCCCACCACAGCACACAATCCTCTCTACAAACCATATTCGTGAGATTTTCATGTTATCTTTGCACCATCTTCTCTATCTACAAAAGCAGCCGTTTTCCAAGAGTATTCACCACTAAAATTTTGCGTGTATTCCTCAGTTTTTGGACGTGGTAAATTTCGCTGCCAGTCGATTATCATTAGAAAATTCGTACAAAATCTCGTTCGCTGCGGTGACATCAGCCCTCAAGTCACCTAGCAATAATATTCACGTGGCATGCATAAAACGTTTTAACTACGTGTTCTAAACTTGTCATAAAAGCTATCAAAACATCTGTCACTAATTCTACATTTTGCAAACACGTATTTGTTTCATATGATTCTCAGAGGAAACAGAGATTACTTCCTTAAACAGCATTAACCAACCAACTGATATTTGTAATTAATTGTTTTGTGTTGTTGTTTTCTTTGAGGTACAGACCGAATGTTTAAGAGAGAACACGAATTTCAGATTCAAACGTTTATAATTTACATATATTTCAAAAATGTGTATAGTTGAATAAAAATTGATGGCAAACACTCACATTTTATTGGCAGGCATTTCCACAGTCTATAGACTATATATCAACAAAGAAAAGATTCGTGGTTTGCACATCTGGTAGTTTTTGAAAAAAAAATTGTATTTGTTAAGAGATAAAAAATACAGCTACAATACTTCGTGGTGCGCAAGAATTTAACTTGTACACAAAACAGATTCTAAGGCAGACAGGTGTGATTCCACCACGTTAAATGCAGGACGTGTTGAAAAGTCAAGACACAGCCCAGACGACGTCTGATATTCAACAAACAGCGATGGTTTAATGCAGTACGTTGTGATAATCAAGAAGCAGACGATTTCAAGGTGTTAATTCTGTTATGAAGCTATTCTTGATTAAGTAAGATTTGAGATTCTAACGGCGGAGTATCAAGATGGCCGTCCTCTGGTTTGTAGCACCGAGTAGTCTGGTAGAAATTTGCCATCGTTTCAGAGGTCCTTGCTGCCTTCACCATCATCTTCCTGTTCCGTCTTCAGCTTCCATCTTTTTCATGAGCGGTGAATATTTTTCTTCTCTTGGTGAATAAAGGAACGGTTGTTCGGTATGGAAGATTATTTTAAAATATTAAGATAAACGAGTGACTTGTAGGAAACAACACAAACCATTTATTTCAAAAATAATCGCTCCATTTTTAAGTTTCCGCAAAAAAGACAATAACAAGCTTCCTTCTTCAAAATACCTGATTCATGAGTTTTTGTACCATACAATGTTGCAACTTTTTCTGTTTTGAAAAGAGTTTTAAGCGAAAAAAAGCCTGTAACACTGCTTCGCCATACAATATCCTGATTTTTAAACAAGAAACCTGTCCCGTTAATTCTTCTACGTCAGTTTCCGGACACACACTGACATACACAATAACATAAAACGAAACCAGTTATAACTAATTACGTTTTAATGTTAATTGCACTGTTACAACCGTTGCTGAATTTCTTTTGTAGGTATGACACCCACATATGGCATCTGGATACAATGCCTTTAATTATCGGCATATCTGGATCAACGTCGTTCGGAAACATCACCACAAATCCTTAGTTGCCAACACGTAAAGTAAAACACGAATAGACTTCGAACAAATGCCTCTCCGTTTACACGTTTTACCACAATGCAAAACCAATGTTTCATCAAAAACAAAATTGAAACATTAAAGAATTTAAACAGGTTTTGTCTTATTTCTGTCACACTGTGTGTGATCGTTTCAGAAAGACGAAGACATTAACAGTTTCTGAATTAATTATCCTCTCAATTTCATCCTGACCACAGCATTAACAGGCGACATAGTATCAAACCTAAACACAATTTATTTCGCACAATATAATAAAAACATTTTCATCTATGAAAAATTACACAACCATTAAAGGCTATTAGACGACTGCAGTCTTGACACCGAAACAGGATATTTGTTAGGGCAACCTCTTGATCATGAGAAATAAAATACGTACTTCGGATTGGTTCTTGTTTAACCTAAAGCCTTATGCATAATCATATGTTTAGCTATCGGAGAACGTTGTCTGTCGTCAGTCTTTCCTATAAAGATTCTTTTAAAGCCCTCTTTGATATGGTGAACATATGGCGACGTCTACAAGCAGAAAGTTCTATAATATACCGAAGTAAATTAAGCGATTAAAAAAACCAGCAGCACTATGCTGCTTCTTGTATCACTAATAAACATCATGTTCTTTCACAGTTTAGGCAGACTTGTGAACTAGTTAAAACACCCTCGACGCTTTGCTCATAGGCCGCCATGTTTCTATGTTTTTAACGAGGTGCGGGTCTCATAGAAACCACATGGGCAGAGATGCTACAAGAAAACGACGATCAAAGCTTATTATGATATGGTTAGGTTTATTCACAGTTTAGGTTTAGGAAGAGGCGGTGGTAAAGGGGATATAGCTGTGGTTAAAATGTTAGCCAGATTCTAAACACTTTTCTCTGTAAGCTGTTGTTTGCTTATGGTTCTCCGTATGCCGCTGATGTTCAGACTGCGTTATCTACTCTACATGCGAACAATTCAGCTTCCTTACCAAACTCATTAACTGAAAAAAATTCATGTTCAAATTTTACAAAAAGACGTAAAAAAATTATGTACGTTGATATGCTGTCTCCAGAATGCTGGATAAAAATAAAATATAAAGAAACAAATAAGTTAAAACATGGTAACATTCAAGGCAAAGTTAGAACAACACTGAAGTTGCCATTCAGTTCAGAATCTTCGTCTTCCTGTCTCCAATCCAATAACATAATGCTTAAATACGGAATCAAACTGTTTCCGTTTATTAGTGGTTTGCAACTTGGTCTCTCAAAATAGGGGAAAACAAAGGCTGAAGATATTTGAGAACACGTAAAAGAATATTTAGACCCTTAAGAAAGAAGGTAACAGATGCACATAATTTGTACACCACAAAATATTATAAGTGACAATATAAAGGATAAGTCATGTGGGGCATTTAGAAATCAGAAGCGCATATACAATTTAAATTGGGTACTGAAGATATGACAGCACATGGGATACCGGCAGATAGATAATATTAAAATGGATTATAATAAAATATGGTGTGAGAACTACATTCAATTGACTCGGGATAGATTCCAGGGGCAGATCAACGAACAGCACTACGTCGTTCCTACCTCACTAGTTCACACGACCGCAATGTTAGCATCGTCAATGGTAGAAAATTAAAGATTATAAAGGTTAGATGGATAACGCTATAGTGGCACAATGTTCATAAAAAATTTCTTAAAAATCCATCGCAATAAACCTGTCTTTTAAAGTATTAATAGTAAACGTGAAGGAGTAACGCAGAGACGTAAAGGCAAGGCAGGAAGGCATAATCCATAGGAATCAAAATTTTTACACTTTTCTCACAGATGTGTTCATAAAAATTATATCAGAATATGAATGACTGATACCAGAAAACAATCGCAATACTCTTGCGTAAAAATGTACTTCACCAAATAGCGACGACTTCAACAGAATTTAATAAACAGATTAAACCAATTTCAACAAAACCGGCTCACAAATTCATTTCTTTAAAGAAACCCTCTGTAACAATTTTAAAAAATCAAGACAAATAACAATAACACTAAGTAGCTAGATAATTTGGTTATATCTCAAATATTACAAACACAAAAATTACAGTAATATTTCCAGTGATATTCAGGGCACAATTTTTTTTATTTAAATCATGATATAGTATAATGGGTACAAAAGAAGTTAGTTTATTTCAGTTACACACATTATGTAATGAACATTAAGTTTTACAGGCAATAAGTCAGTGAAAACATTCGTACAGCTTTTTATAACATTCATTTCCTCTACAAATTATTTCTCATCATTGCGTTACATTTTAATTTCTTCTTCTTCTGGCACTATCTAGACACATTTCATTTTCAAAAGAAAGTTCTGCATCACTTTCACCTTCCTTCGGGGGTCCGCAGCAATTTCACTATCATCCTTTCTTGTCGAGTAACTTCGATCCAACTAGCTGTTCCAATACAATAAAAATCATCAGTGCTGCTTGAAGAATGTCTCATTTCAAGGATAAAAAATATGAAGTGGATATCATCACTTTAAGCACAATTAACAGCAAATGACGTACTTGTCATAGACAGCCCAGTTTCTGTTTTCCAATCGCACTGTATAATCTTCTTGTATATCCTCTTAAGTATTTTACTCTATTTCTACATCCGACTGACGAAGTGACAAACCATAAAAACATTGGCAAACTTGGTTGGTAATGATAAAAAGAATGATCATCCACATGTCTTGGGGCGAGACTTCAACATGCATGCAAAAAGTTAAAAATGTCAACGGGGGGGAAAAAACCCCAAAAACTGAATATGTAAAATTGGAGATAACACAATCTTGCCACTCAGTTTATTCCACTTGCTCTTGCCAGCATGTATTTATATGCAGAAACAATATTTACCGCAAAATGTGTAGGTAAATGCCCGATGTATCACTATACAAAACTTCGCACTGATGGCTCGTCAGTTATCACCACCAAAGTGGAAAAGAAAAATTTTTACGTAGAAACCGTTGTTTGATGATCTGCTACCACACAACATTTCAGGATCGTTATATTACATGGCACGAGTGTCATTTCCATCTCACAGGTTCATGGGTCCACCATAATGGTATAACTGGTTGCAGTAAATTAATAAGTACATGTATAGAGCAGCTCCCGACGGCATGATGTTCATAATAAATATCATCAAAATTTATCCATCAGTTCTTGAGGCGGATCAAATGGACAGACGGGATCAGCCCCGCGTCTCTTCATTCCATGCACATAACACATAAAAATCTTTGCTGAGAATCAAGTACGCCAATACAGATATTTTTATAAAGAAAAACACGTGGTAAGGTGTTACATTTATTTTGCTTTAACACATCTGTAGTCTACAATTATAGACACATTATATTATCTGAAACGCTTCTAAGTTTAGATTTTTCACTTGTTATAAAGACAGCAAAATCTACGCTGACTTCAACACGAAATAATTTAAAGTCAACACGTGAAAGGTTCTTCATGAACACGGTGATAAGTTTCTATTCTATGTAACAGTGACGCAATGTTAAAATAAAATTCTTGCATTTTTTCTCTGTATTTATGTTTGAACAAAAATGTAACTATTTCCTCAAAATAAAATTTTACATTCCGAGCAATAAACCATTCTTCTTTGAGTTTAATATGTGATGCAGAAGTTTCAGAAACGCGTAACACAATAACAGTGACTAAACTAAACACCAGAAGCATCTTCCTGAAAGCAATAAACCATTTTATGTAATTGGTGTTCAATAAAAATGTAGAAAAATGAACTCACGTCATGAATTTAAAATAAAATTATCAATATTATATGCGATCAAAATGACAAAAATATATAATAACTTCACTATTATTAATAACAACATGTGTACTGTACCAAGACAGTTTCATTTTGAAAAGTTTTATTTCAAAGAATGCAGACTATGTTCTTAGTTTAAGCAGTATGCAACGTCGAACTACCATATTGCTACCACTGTTCAAATTGTATAGTTTTTCTGGAGTTATCAGTAAAATCCTTTCACGCATATTACCAACAAATACAAGTAATTCAATTCCTCGGGCAGTCAACGTAAAACAACTACAAATCAACCTTTGTGAAAAGAGACATGTATTTTTACTGTGCATTTCTTTCTTATAAGAAATTCAGTCTTACCTACACTTCTCTTAAATGTATTTGGTTTGAGTTAAAGCACCCTCTCCGAATGTAGGATCAGTCATGCGCGACCAA
This sequence comes from Zootermopsis nevadensis, assembly GCF_977971745.1. Taxonomy (NCBI): domain Eukaryota; kingdom Metazoa; phylum Arthropoda; class Insecta; order Blattodea; family Termopsidae; genus Zootermopsis; species Zootermopsis nevadensis. The sequence goes on from NW_028259143.1 coordinate 7,454,866, forward strand.
TCCGTCTGACCGACAACAAATCCGATCGCCCGCATCTTCTCCTGCTCACGACGTTCTTCTAGATCGGCCCATCGGACCTGAAATTCAATTCCAGTAATTATTCTTCAGAAGTTAAGTTGTTTTAAATATAATACAAAGTAATTAGTATAAAATTGATAAGCCACAGCAGTGCATAATAGCTACCCCAACACGAACTGATCATTTCCAGAATTTACAAATGGACATTCATGGTATTAAACAAAAAGTTAATATTTTACCATCTTTTTGCCAGGCGTAGTTTTTCGTTGATTATAGTCATCTGTCAGCTGCAACCAATCCTCCAGCGTCTGTGGTTTGTCTTCGGTCTTGTGCCTTTTTGCTAAGCCATCGAGGCGATCTGTAAGTCAGAAAATGTCACAATCACAATTCCAGTACTCTAAGAAATCTTAATATAATATGCCATTTAACAATTTATTCATGCGTAACAGTTGACCCTCTTCCCAACCGACAAAGATGTAAAATTACTTGTTAAGTTATAATCTAACTCAGTGGTATTCAACCATTTTTGTTCGCGTACCCCCAGATATAATTTCTCTTCAACTTTGTACCCCCAAAGTTGTTGGTGCATAATTCAAGTTATACATAGTATATAATCTACATCTAAAATATATTAAATAAATTACATTACTGATTATTCAGTGTTTATCATAAAATAATATGTATTTTTTTTAAATTTCAAGTACCCCCTAAGGTCCCACACCATAGCCTTGCGGTCTGAGGCATCATGCTTCGGACCGGCTATACGGAATGCGCGCTGGTTCGAGTCTCTGGGGAGAAGAAATTTTCTCATGAACTTTCGACCAGTGTGTGGGACCGGTGCCAACCCAGCACCGTGAGGAAATTGGGGAGCTACAATGGGTAGCGTAATCCGGTTATGAAATCTAGCAATGGCTGGGGGTTCGTCGTGCTGACCACACGTCACCCTATATCTGGTTGGATGATCGTTCACCTCTGCTTAGGCATGTGAACGTGAGGCCAGCAGTCAAGCTAGTCGGCTTTGGCTCTCTGGGGCTGTTACGCCACGGATTTAATTTTAATTTAAGTACCTCCTAAGAAGTCTTCGTGTACCCCTGGGGGTATGCGTACCCCAGGTTGAATACCACTGATCTAACCCACAGCAAGCCTGCAGTTATATATACTTCCTATTAATGCTCTAAGTTTGATAAAACTAACTTAACATAAGTGTATTTCAATAGACTTGGCGACAAATAAGATTAATTCAATTTCACAAGTCGCTAAGTCTGACGAATACTGTAAATAAATATCCCTTTATTGACAAAAGTACTTGTTGGACTTTTAAGGAGTTCCCAGCATAAAAGAAAAATTATGCATAAAATACACATCAATGAAGTTTAAAATCTACCAAGACTTCAAGAAAAGCACTTTGACACTTTGAACTATAATCATAATTCTAGTTACATTTCCATCAAACAGAGCTACAACTTCAATGTAAAGCCCTTAATACTATAAATATAGACACTAGAGCATACACTGATCCTAAGACTCTTATGGATACAATTTGAAGCTATGACAGAAATCTTCTTCAAAATGTCCTTTCACATTAAAGAAATGTTCATAATAAATATATGTTTGAATATGGCTGACTTCTCAGTTGTAGTGTGGTAGGAGTTCACCGGCATTGCAGAAGTACTTGCTGCCTCCATCATCAGGCTCTGATTATGGAGGAACATGTGTGCATATAAATATAAGCATGCATTCCTTGCCCTTTTATTTATTTAAATTTCTACCTCACAATGATCTTAAGTTTAAAATTACAATTTATTTACAGAAGCAACAACACAGTGAATTTGTCAAAATTGTTATGCTATGAGTACACTTCTTAACATATAATTCTCTAAATGTATGCATTTTGCAGTTTTACTTACCTACTACACTTAAAAATATACATAAATTCCAAACTTAAAACATGTAAAACCCCCAAAAATATTAAACTTACTGAGTTTATCACCAGATGGCTCCATCTGCTCCCACTTGCTGGTGAACACGTTCACAGGTTCCTGAAGCAACAACTCTCAAGGTTTAGAGCAAACAGTGTACAATGAATGAGCATGTCAGTTATCTCAGTGACATCGACCACAGGCAATTCAAAGCAAAACTAACAAATGAATACAACGTAAACACAACAAACACATCTAAGCTGAAAGATGACTGTCTTCTGGGATGTAGTCTGGTATATATCAAACAACTATTCAGAACTTACTTCCTTCATCATCAGGTTAAGCCCCTACATTCCAGAAGACAGACTTCTACATGTTCCATACATCAAGTAGAGAGGCACAACCCAACTTCATGTTAACTAAACGTGCCATTACTGTAAGTGTTAAATATGAGTCAACGTAAGAAATCAACCCCCAAAATTGATTCACATGTCATAGCACAGAAAAGACAAGTTTTACAACTATTGCTCAAAGAACTGTTAAAACATGATCAACGTTCACAACCACATTCAGTATTCCATAAAAGACAGTTCACCTATAAACAGAACCATCACAGCTTCACTTTACTGCTGCATGTAACAAACACCTAACAAAATGTTACAAATGGAATAAATAATAGTTTCATTTGAAGCAGACTTAATATCTAAATTTATTTTTTATTTTATCCATTATCTGTACTTTGGGACACATACGATGTTTTCCTCCTTGCGGCGGTGCTGGAGCACAGGGTGACGGTGAATACAAACAGCTATTGTACAACACTGCGGCATATGAATAAGGCAATCTGGATAAAACACCCTGGCTTGCTCACTCACAGAGAAAGTGATTCTTCTCCAATAAAATAACTGCCAACAACTCCTGACAGTTTTGACAATCCACCATACAGCCTGGACCTTGAACACAGTGTCTTTGAAGAGACACGCTTCCGATGTGGTGAAAGCTGAGGTGCACCAATGGGCGCTAACACTGAATCCTGATTTCTTCTTTACTGAAATCGAAAAACTGCTCTGCTGGTAGGACAACTATCTCGGTCACTCTGGCGATTAAGTTCAGAAGCAGAGATGTCAACCATTAATATTTATTCTTTTGGATGTCTATGTCAAAGCAATAGATATGAGTGTAACAAACACTCAGAAGTTACTTACTGAAAATAACCAGTACATTTACTTTCTCTCTCCAAAGGACTGTGATGAATGAACAAAATTTTGAACATTACATGTAAGAAAAAATTCCCATGTACAATTAACATTCAGGGACTGGAACCAAAGTACAATAAGACTGATTAATTACATAAATTAAGTATTCGACAAATGTCCAATCAAAAGCAGGATAAGAAGGATGCATGAAAAAGGTAGATCCTGTATACAGCATCCTCTGGTGCTTGACAGATTTATACCACATCCTTTAAAGCCAAATGCATGACACAACTTCATTTCATCACAAAATTGTAATTTCAAGAATATATAAAAAGAGGCTAGCAGGCAGTTCACTAACATGAAGTACCAGAGATTAATATTTATCTCAAATTGGGTACAGGCATGCTGAAACATTTTCAGTGTCCATAACAGAAGTCTTTCCATGCTGATAGAGGTCTTTTGGGTTGTGATGCCATGTGTACGTGGTTCAGTGGTAACCACCTGAAAGGCAACATATCACAACCCAGAAAACAGCCAACAAACAACAATATCTTCATTGCTGTGAAAACATCACATCTCAGAAATCTTTCCACTTTTGAACTTCAGCAACCTTAGAAACCGAGTCCTGTATGCTGTTTTCTCTGAAAAAGCAAGTTTTACCACACTGAAAGTTTCAAAATGCCTTTCATTCCCACAGAAAATTTGCCTGGTTTGAAATATGACTTTATGTACATCTGATGTTCTTTAAAGTCTGTCACATTTTAAAAAATAAAATGCAGAAGATTCAACACACTGTATCTGCCATCAACTAGCAGAGGAATTCTGTACTAAACATAAAAGAATCACCTTGCAGTCAGAGTGGATATTTTTTTTTTGTATGACACAAATATTTAACTTCAAGAAACAGATTTATTAGCTACGGTAAAATTTTATTCTAAAACTAAAGACCATACAATCAAATAAATCTATGAGTGAGGTTTATCTCCTAGCCAAGAATCTTCATAAATATAACAATCCAATGAGTTTACAAGAACATTTGCTACACACTGAACTTCAGTTTCTGTGAAATACAACGCAGCTGCAATCATCTCTGAATGACCAGACACAAGAGAAAATTCTTTTACACAGTAGCCCAATTATCATAGTATTACAGACCGAATAAATGCAACTTACTCGATACACAAATCAGACAAAAATTCATCACATCCCTTCACACTATGTAAGACATATTTTTACAGACTATTACTGTACCACTAACAAACAGTTACAGCAGAATTACAAATAACCTGATGACTACACAGTGGTTTTCATAAGGCTGAGAGCGGAAAGAAAAATGTATGCAAATCTAGCACAAGGACTTGTTACACAGAACACAAGCAGAAATGCCAATGCCACATGAGGTGAAGTTTTGCTGCTGGAAAAATTCTCCACTGTAAACTGAATAAAGGACCGTTTTCTTCATAAAATATAACATATTTCTCAGGTAAATATCCGAACCCTCCTTAACCCATGTGTCCATGCTGTAAGCTGTAAAAGCAGGGGCTTATGTTGAAGTACGTGAAGACTTGTCAGAGTGAACTATAATGGGCACCCAGACCCTGGCACACCCAAGGAAGTTTAAAAGGGCTGATAAGAATCCTGAAAATAAATGACTAATGGGACTATAGTGAGGATGTGACAGCTTCAGATAGATGGTTGTAGATTTTGAACCCAAAAACAAACTAGCATCAGTTGGATGACCCACACACGGTTGAAGCATCTTAGGAAGAAGAAGCCTACAAAATGTTGTCACCTGAGCGAAAGAAAATTCACACTTTGCCAGTACGATGAAAATAATACCTCCATATATGTAAGTCACTTGCTCGGACCTCGGTAATGTACCAAAAACATCTGATGACAAGAACTATGGATGTATTGAATCAACCCAAAGGGCGAAATGAATCAAATTACCTGCCAGTGTAGAAAATGTTACATGCCAGCTGTTGCAAGATATTGCATAGGATTTAATAAAACTATGTTTTGACCACAACTGAGTTACATGGTGACTTTTCACTTGCCCTATACAACGTTAAAAATGATGGCAATTAATGCATTTCTGGTGCCTGTGTTTTGGAATGTGACTGCTGTAATAATCAGTATGTATTTCATTGACTACTGAAACCAGCATCTTATTCAGTTAAGTTGAAGATTGACTGCTCATAAACTATGACCAGTCATTGGTTTATTCACTTATTGCCATAAACATAAACACGTTTCAGTTTGAGACAATAAGGCTCTTTCATGAAGACTCAAACTTTTCAGACAATTATGAACATTTAAGCATTACAAATACAGAAAAGTTTAAAACTTTATCTGCAGTCTTTCTACATAGTGACAATACTACCCAAACAAAAGTCATATTATAAAAGCTATCAAAAACTCTTGTTAAATCCAATCAAATCCATTCATACATACACAAGAACATATACAAGAAGAAACAGTGTGGATTATACCATGCCTTTCCACTCATGTAAGATGTAGCTGCAGATACAAGGACTTATGAAGTGAACTCCCTGCATGGTATAATACACACAATATCATAAATTTAATAGCCAGAACATACTGAACCACATATACTGAAACATATTTCCTCTAAACGTTGTGTCTATTCAATTTGTAGACAAATACTCTAAATTCTGAAACCAAAATATATTGTTAATAAAGTATTTAAACAACTTATATTAAAAACGATAGAACAAACTGGAGCTAAAATGCACGGTTTGTTTCAATTTTACTAATCTTACAGCTCCCATAACTACTGACATCAACCACAATATCTTGTAACATTTGAAATAAATGAAGATGTTTCACTTTCTAAATGTATTCATTATATCAGTAATATGGAACTGTTCTATTCTGTTGAAATCCTTAATAAGGAGCCTTAATACATATATATATAAAAGTAGGTTAAATGCATGACAAGAAAGAGGGTAAGACGAATGGTCATTACACAGATAAGAAGTACATACAACTGCAAATATTCCACTTAACTATCACATTTATACAGTTTTAATAACCATGGAACAGAAATGTTCATAGCTTGCAAATAATGCAGATTTATACTTAAGTGCCATGATGAATGAAAAAAATCAATGTAATGTTAACAATAACTATGGTACCAAAATCAAAATATAGATACTTCAAGTTAAAGCAAATTCACATTAAAAAAAGAAAGATAAAAACATCATACAGCTGATTAATGCTTGGAGACTAGAGGAGATCCTCTATTACATATCAAAACCTGTTTGGGAGCACAAGGTAAAAGCAGGGGAAAGGGCAACACCATTCCCCTTGATTAATACAAAGACCAAATGGCTACAAAAGTCAGAGTTTGCTAGCATATCTTTTGTTACATCTTGCAGATCTTAAATGTGCCAATACAACAGACCAACCGGTGGTAAAAATGCCAACAAACCATGTTATATGGTCAAAATATCCCATCTTCATGTGCTGGTACGTATGATGCATATATGAAGGTAACAGTATTTTCAGTCTTAATGACAAGTTCTGAAGTTTAATGAATTCAGCCTGCAGTTTAAAATATATACGCAACAGAACAGTATGTTTATTTGCAGCATCAATCATGCAAATGAGCATAGCACATAAATTTGTGCTCTGGTGTTCAAACAAACTTCAAAATTAAATTTATAATTATATAACTTAGTTTCACTGTTAATTCCAGAAAGAAACAACAGAAAACTGCTGCAGCATTAAGCATAATCAATGTTTCCTCTTACATTACATCAATCGCACGAACAATCAAATTAAGAAAAATACATCAAACACATGACTGAAAGTTATTAGTGAACATTACATGTCAGAGTTATCCATGCACTTCATTTAAACTTCTCAAAAGCCAAATGAGTAACCAACACTCCAGAAATAATCACAGAGAAACAAAAAAAAGTGAAGAAGCCTGTAAATTTTAATTTCACAACATGTGTTAAATTTCAGAAATTTAAACACAAACTACAATGAGTGTAAATCACATTTTCAACAGGCCCTATATAAACTAAATAATGATTTTCCTTCAAATCATATAATAACATAGAACAATAATTCTGCAGATGGACCACTTGAGATGGTGCATTCTTGTTGTTAAGACATGTTGGTAAAACATAACAATTACCTACATTTATACCTCCGAAGTGGTAAAAATTCATACTGTATGTAATTCACATACAGATTTCTATTTAATAACTATTTATAACTGCACTTTTGTTGTAACTACGTATAGCTCATATATACAAAGCAACTTATTAGTTCTGATAACTGACAAACAGAGAATGCTTGTTCTTAAAAATTCCTATGTGCTACCAAAATTTTTCAGTCTAAACATAGCTGGTTTCACCAAGATTGGTCAAAACAACAGTGATTATATAAAATAACAGCACACTAGTGAAAGTTCATTTAATTCTGCCACTACTGTCATTCCAAACAGTTCCACAGTATCCAGAGAACTGAAATGATATTTATAAATTTACAGAGTCAATTAACAAGCTCTTCTATTATAGTTGAATTCAGTGCATTCAATGATCCATAAAAATGCTTATTTCAGTTTAATAATCAAATTGAAAACATATGATCAAAATGAGGATTGCCAATTTCACAGCTCATCAATCACAGAAAATGTTAAGTTCTGTTGTTTACTTTCAACATCTATGCTGTTTGAGCACAGTGAAAAACTTGTTTGGGTTACATTATAATCAGCGTGAAGAACTATGACAAACTGAGCATTGCAAGTGACTCCTGCACACATACATAAAGCTTTCATAAGGCATGAGTGAAAATTTTGGTCCTAATGAAAAGAGTGATAATTATTGCATCAAAATGATTTCATAAATCAAAATAAATACCATAACATACAAAGGATAAATGTTTCAAATGTAGGTAAAGTACATTTAATAAAAAGGAATAAATTACATGAGGAGAGTTTTCACAAAACTCTTTGCATAACCATTTATTGAAGAAACTGAACAACTATGTACAGGATTCAAACTAATGAATACTGATATTTTACTATGTATACAAACTGTATTACATCACACAAACAATATTTTTTTTATTGAAACAACATGTTCAAAATAATACAAGTTCTGCAAAAATGTTTAACGAATTACCTTTTTCTCTGGTAAATGCATACCAGTAACTCAAACATAAATTTATGAAACAATGATATTCAAAAGGGACACTTAATGTAACTAGTAAAACATTTCCCAGTTTTCATACTTGTATTTGAAAAAAAATTACAATTCAAACTATGGTTAGAACTTTCTATAATATACACATTATTTCCAAACATTATCAGCAACTGTAACAATGGACTTTCCTCTTCTTTGTTCACCTTCTTCATCTTTTTCTAGAAGGAAGCTTCTTTCTGACTTGCAAATTATATCTTCCAGTTTTTGAAGGATATTAATTGACACGAGGTGTATTTATAAGCAAGTCTACCCGAATGTATATTACAAATAAATTCAATTGAAATATCCAGAGTTCTCTTGAAGTGAAATAAAAAAAATATCTTCTGTGTTTCTAAAAAAAGTAATTCTCAACATCCCCCCCCACCAAAGTTTCACTTTCCTACCAAACAGGTACTTTTAAACAACAGACAACAAATATCCTGTGCATTTCATGTACTTATTAATAATATCCTCAGCTCTGAACAGGTTATTTACAGTTCTGAACTTCCCCCTGATAAAGTCACATTATTTATAACACCACACATCTCTTTATTCTCATTATAAAGTCTTCTGTTAATATTTAGTTTTGCTTTGTTTTTGAAGAAAGATTCTTCTCAGCTAGAAAATGTGGTTTTTGAAAATTATCAATTGACATGAAAATAATTTATTTATAAGGCTAACTTTTTTTTTGTTCGTTCGTTCGTTCGTTAGAATAGCTTATAAGCAAAATTTAATCCTGAATATAAAGGACAATGAGTAATAAAAGTGATGCCAGTTGGTTGGTATCTAAAGACCACAGGGATATACATCATTAATTTTCCTGACCTCTGCCAACCCTAGGTAAGTCTAGAATCCATTTCTGAGGTTGAGTACCCATACAGCATATACAATTGCCTCCAATGAGAGGGTGATACAAAGATGAGGTACGCTGAAAGGACCTGCAGTTTAATACGGGCTTAAAACCATGGCAAGAGCCTGGTATATTTCACTTCCTCGAAATTGTATTTTTGGCAAAGGCAAATGCTTCAGTCTGTGAGCAGAAATATCTGACCAAGGCTCAAGTGCAAAGCCCTCTGAATAAGAGTCCTGCGTCTCACCCCGAGACTAACTAGTCAGCTAACAAACAAGATGAAGACTGTGGTCTTCTGGGTTGTGATACCATGTGATCCTGTACATGGTTACCAACTTCTTGGAGGAATATATTACATCCAACCTCAACCTGAACAGCATAACAACCCAGCAGACCACAATTCACATTTTCATTGGCATGGAAACCTCAGATCTCATATAAAATTCTGTATTTTGTCCAACACACAGCACAGCGTTCACATTTCATAAAACCAATACAAGGAAAACATGATGCGAGACTGCGAACTGGACTGAATTGGCTCAGTATACGATCATATATCATAAATCAGTGTCAGAAATTAGTTAAGAACCTTCTGGGCTACTGTCTTCACTGGTGATAACAGAGAGGTTCATTCCTTCATTTGCAACCTTATTATTACTTGTCTGAACAGCAAGACACCAGCCACATTCACCTCCTCACAGACAGGAAAACTGCCATTGATAAACGTTTTTGTAAAACTACTTTATGTATCTGATATTACAACAGCTGCTGAAAGTGAAATCCACCAACATCCAAGTAACTTTAACGTGAACATAAATGCTGTAAAATACGCTACGCTAATCTTCTGTGGTGTCTATAATAACACTCTAGATTCCAATCTATAAAGCCTCCAAATTGTGTGGACTACTTCTGGTCTAAGTTTCTGCACAGAAAAAATCACACAGAATTTACACGGCTATAAGAATGGGAACTAAGAGACACTACTAATTTCTTCGGGCAATCATCAAAGTGACTTCTTTGGATTCGAGCCTTGTTTGATGTCTTGGGAGAGTTTCTGATGTCCACAGCAGATGTGGTGTCACACCACTTCAGCTGCTTGTCAAGGAGCAACATATAAAGACTGGCACAGATTAACCTCTCTGGCATTGTTTACCATTTTGAAGAACAATACCAAAATAATGATCAGCTGTTCTAAAAATTTTTGTGAATTAACAAAATCAAGCAATTCTGGAATTTGTCCATCATGATAGTAATATCAGAAACCCTGTAATTTTAAATGTAGTACACTATCGTCAGAACCCTCCAGAACTGAAAATAAGCAAGTGGTGCTGACACGGTTACAAGAGTAACAAAAAAAAGTTCTTAGCAGAGTCAAAAAGTATCTGATGCACTGAATTGAACACAATGAAGAACAGGGTGACTAAAGTTTAAAAATAAAATCATTAAAATGCTGATACATTTATGTACTCAATTTCAATAATGTACTCTTCACATACTGATCAATACTCATATAGAAACTGCATATCCAATTATGGATAAATGGAAATAGAAACAAATTAAAGCTGATTTGTAATGTCTGAGCAGCAAGTGAACTGAAAGTTGCAAGATAACTAAAAATCTTATTTTTTACACTGAAGAAAAAAGAATGAATGGACGACAACATGATTACAGTTCTTGTAACCCAGCCTAAGTCACTGCTTTTAGAGAACAGATATGTTCTAAAAGCTGAGTTACTAAATACGTCCAATAAACAGTAATTCCCCCCAAAAGGTTCAATTATATGGGATAAAATTATCCCAAATACTGAAAAATTATTTACACCAGTAGCAATAAGCATCTGTTTAACCTTTGTCAAACAAAACTTACAAGTGTAACATATTTGAAATATTTTCTTGTATGGTGAATGGTTAGCAAAACAATTGGTGAAACCAGCCATCCACTTAGATACCTCTGAAAATCCACAAATATCTGTATGCACAAAAACAAAGCATCGTCATAATGGTCCATATAAAATATTTACAGAACATGGCATGTACATAAAAGATAAGGCAAAACTTAGGTTCATACCATTTTTCATGTAATATTCCCACTGCAATCCATATGGATATCACAAATCTTCTGAAGACAAAACATGATTTCAACAAATATAATAACACACATTCATTCACAAGAACCGACAACTATTTCTACACCTATACAGCATTTTTATTTTCAGTCTGTCTTACCAGGATTCTCACTAGAAGACTCTGCAAGTGGCCTTACCTCATCTCCGTCCTGATTGTCTTCACCTCTCCCTTCATCATCCTTCTTCACCTCCTGTTCCTGTTCATCCTCAGCTGTAGTGTCTTCCATTTCAACCTACATCAGCCAAAAACAATTTAGAGTAATGCTTCCATGCACTACATTAACAGATAAGCATTATCAAGACCTACAACTCTGAAACTGGTTCTGACACATATGAAGATTTAGATTCCATATGAAAGCAAAAGCATGTACCTATTTTATCCACAAACACAAGGAAAAGTAGTCTCTGAATGCAAGTTCACATCAGGCTGCCTCACCCTTCATCCTATTTACTTCCTCCCATGTACACCAAAATCTTCAAACATGTTCCTTAAATTCAGAGTTTTCAATCAAAATTTGCATTTCTCACCTCAAATTGTGAGCTCAGTCCCACTAATTTTAGTCTCCTTGATTTGATCACCCTAATATTTAGTGATGGGTAAGAATTATAATGCTTTGCTTCAAGCAATTTTCTCAATCTTTCTTTTACTTCTATATCAGGTTCAAATAGCCAAGACACAAAACACTATAATACTAACCTCTGTGATAGCAATTGACTGAAGAAGCGATCGCACGTCTACTCGTAAATGATGGCGTGGTGTATCTTCCCAGTTCTTCACAATATCTGCTATGTCATCCTCCGTACGATTGTGAATGTTGCGTTTAGTACATGCACTAACATCCATATCCATCTCACAAATATACACCTGCAAAAGAAATTAACTTCCTGCAAGAAAAAATCACTAACACCTCACCAAATCAGCAACATTCATCAACCTTAAATTTCTACCCACTTACACCAAGTGAGTTATCCATAAACTATAAATACTATATACCCAATTCCAACAACACAAATGACTGAAATTATGCAGGAAATGTGCAGAAATAATAATTAATTTGTACCATTATTCCACGCTTCCAAAATGAAGGAACATCTATTTCTTTGCCAAGATGACCTGAAACTGATCTTATGCTACTACAGAAACGAATCAGTCAACATATAAATATAATAACAAAAAATAGACTGAATAAGGACCAAACAATGCCAATCATACTTTCCTCAGTTTAATTTCATTCACATATAAAACTGTCTGGTTGTAAACCAATCCCTGTAGACTGAATGGGAAATCCTAAAAACTAAACACATGGCAGAAATAACACAGTTTTCCTGAAAAAATCTGATAACTGATACTACTAAAAAAATATTTCATAAAGTATGTTTTTAAAGCCATTAATATTCCATACAAGTGACAACTATATGGAACATTCTTTGTTGAACAATACAAACTCATTCAGCCAATCAAGACTTTTTAAACGTTATAGAAGCCAAAGGGAAAAGATAAGTGTTTCAAAATATTCAAAATACAGGTACCAACTGACACAATTGCAGGAAAAGACCTTAAGACATACCTGGAATCCCTTTTGTTTAGCATAGCTCCACATTTCTTCAAAGTGTTTCACTTGATGGTTCACGCAGTCTACGATGATGAAAGGGAAATAGCCATCATTCACTGTTTTTCGAAAAGCCTTCAGCAATGAGTTGCGATAATGCTTTTCCATTGCTGCTTCATATTCATATTCCATAACCTAGCAACAAGGAGAAAACATAATCATTGCTGTTATAATTACAGATTACACTGTACAAGCACAATTCATAAATAATGGAAAATAATGACAAAGGTTGCAGTAACAATTACCAATAAATCTAATGAAAATGTGAGTACAAAGTTATATCACATGTGAATAAACACAAAATCTCAGTAATTTATTCATACAGCATAAAATAAATATTAAAACACATTTCTTTCGTTATATTAGTACTAAATCAAAACTACCTTGGTGATGACTTTGCGTCCAGTCTCTGGATCTTTGTCCTCTTTCTCAATTTCGACCATGAAGTAGTCATCTAGAGCTAATATCCTTGGGGCTGAACCACCCATCTCAACTTCTTTATCCTGAGAATAGAAAGGAAACTGTTAACACAGAAGTAAGATGAACATTCTTTCACCAAACTCAGTTAACAACTAGCACAAAGCACAATCAACACTCAAGAATTCATTGAAGCTTACAGTCTTATTCCTTCCCTGCACAAAACGAACACAATGGTTTACCCTAAAATCAATCGACCATCACTCCATACTTATCTGTCATCACCCTGCAATGTAAGTGACAGCCCTAACCAAGAAATGCATTATCATACCGTCCTGAGTTTGGGGCTCTGTCTCTGATCCGAAACTTGGCTGGTCTTCGAGTAAAGGTAGTTCAGCTTAGTTTTAAAACCCACACATTTAATTTTAAATATGTTTTGATATCCAATAAAGGAATAAAAGATTTTAGCTTTTTAATAATTTGTTTCCTCTTTCTGCTGTTGAGGGAAATATAGTTACAGTACAGAAGAAAGATTATGATGGTAACATGTTACTGGAAGTACACAGTGACTAACAATGATAAATAAAGTTCTACTGAAAAGAAATGGACAATTAGCTTCATATGATAGATCTGGTAAGAGCAGTATTATGTCCAGTAAATGCATGAATAATCTTTATGTACAGTTTGACTCATCTCTAAAAAAAAATTCCATTCCACTGTCAAAAAGATCAACAAGAATTTTAAGCTGTGCACATTAGAATCTACTGCAACCAATTAATTAAGCCTAAAAGTACACCTTTTGATCAAGTCTTTACTACATGACATATGTGAAATTTACTGAGCAAAGAATACAGAATGATCTCATACCTTTATAAGTTTTGCTACAAATGTTTTTCCAGAGCCAGGGGGTCCACGCAGCATTATCACCAGTCGAGCAGGCCGAACTGCCCTGCCGGGGGGACACAACAGATCCTCCACTAACACAGACCGCACCTGAGTCTCAGATGGTGGAACAGGTGAAGCAAAAGTTGGCGGTGGAGGAGCATCTGGTGGTGGAGGAAAGTCTCCATGACTGCTGAAATGATAGTGATTTTAAATGACAGCTAAAAAATTCCATTACTGTAAGCTAAACTAACTAAATGGTGAGATTCATGGTGGATGAAGTGGTAATGGAGCAGGTTTTTCTCAGATTTATTCAGCTCTCCCCTATTAAACATTCCATTTTAAATCCATTCTCATTTATGACTGCCCTGTGAGATGTAAAATATCCTGGACCAAGCAGGACACAATCTTACCCTTGGTTATAAATTTGGAGCTTCACCTCTGACTCAACACTTGGCTGGTGTCACAGTATAGACATTTTAATGTAGGGGATTAACTGAATATATGCTCACCTGTATATACAGAATATTCCTTTCACTGGGCTATAAATGCTATTATGTAAACAGGAGACCATGAGCTCAATTAACGGCTTTATGGGATTTCATTCAGCCACATACAATGCCTAACATGCTGATAGAAACAATAGACGTGGGTAAACAGGACAATGTGAAAGACCTGAAGTTTTCACGGTAACTGAATTCAATAAAATTTTCTTGCACAAGCTGTGGACAAAAGCACACAACTGACATGGTTCATTGCCCGAAAAATTTTCTTGAGGACAATGTAACGTGCCACAATCCACAGTTATACAAACAGTATTATGAACATTCCCCATGCTATGTCAATTACTAAAACATAAGATTTATAAGACATCCAACTAAAGGAGAACAAAACATGTACCTACAAAAGATAATTAATAGAACAGAGTCTTCAGAAAAAACCTGCAATTATTTTGTTTGCAAAACTTAGACAAAAAAAAGGAAAATGTATTTTTACTAATTCGTCTAAAAATAATTTAACTAAAAAACAGTGAAGATAATCATAAGATGTCTGCCTTATAAACAAAGGCAAATCATTTTATGTCCAAATGTTGGAATGAAAACTGCAAAACAAAATTAACATAAAACATGAAGTTTGTCTTCATATTCAACACTTCCCTATGTATGCTCCACAAACCTTCTTTGATCCAGTAAATATGTGTAGACATAGAAAGATACCAAATGTCATCAAGCAATAAACACAAAACAGACCAATGGTGCTGAGCTAAGACATTCAAAGTGTCAAAATGAACGCAACATTCAATTCTACATAAACAGGCTGTGCATTAGTATTGTAACTACATATTACAAATCATTTTGAGTAATTCATTGTTTTGAAAGCACACTTCCTTGATTTATTTCTCTATTCAGCAAACAGGCCTTATTCGTAATGCACAACATAAATATCCCTAACACTTTGATTGGAGTTTATTTCAAGACAAACTAATCATTTCTGTATTCCTTCTACATAAATCGAATTTACAAAACTAAAAATTATAAATTATATTTCTAATTTTCTAACAAGTAGAACACCAAACAGGTAACTGTGTACTAAGACACGTCGAATCACAGTTTTCTCTGTAGACTCTTGTCTTACCAGTGAATGTAGAATTGTGAGCCAAAGTTGGGCATGAAGGTTTTCACTTTCAGAACCTACCTGTCTTCTTTCTTATTACTTTCTCTGTAGCGTCCACCACTGCTTCCTTTGTTAATGTCTCTGTCCCCACCTCTCTCCCTATCTCGACGAACCCAACGATCCCCTCCGCTGTTTCTGTATCTATGGACATTTACATAATAACAATGTTACTATTTTTACCTTTACTGCATGTCCCCTGCTCCAGGCAGGCTAATCTCAAAGGCAAAGCTGTCTTCTTCAGTTCCACTCCATGTACATCATCAAACAACACAAAGATTCACAATGGATAACAGTTACAAAGTAACATACTACTGGCTGTGTTACTGCATACATGAAGACAGATGCAGCTGTTATAATTCTGATAAATACAGAAATAATACTTGAAACAGAAATTAAAATAAAATGTTTTTGTTACCTTACAAATCACCATTCAGCTTCAAATTACATGCACTTTTCAACTGTCATAGTTCATAATTCATGCACTTATGGTGCAATTTATTTTTGGAAATACACCCTTTTCTTCTTCAATTAGCACAAGTTGCAAACAGATGTTTATCAACAGCAGTAATACTATTAACATGTGTTCAGTCAATGTGTAGTTCTTTCTTAATATTAAAATTGGTTCATCACAAAACACAAACAGATAGACATAAGATCTGAGGTTCTCACAATGGTGGAGGATGATGATGACGATCTCCTGGATCATAATGCTGTGTGGACGTGTAGGCAGATACCAATGTTTCGAAGAAACACAATGACTACATCTTCAGTGGTGAAGACAGCACATTTTTTGAAACACTGGTACATACAGGTCCACACGGCATCATAACCCTAAAGAAAAATATTGTCATCATAAAGAAAGTTGAAGACACCAAAAACAAGCTGGAAAGACAATGACTAGCCCTTCATGTATAATTACATCGCAAATTTTGTTTTCTAAAAATGACAGACCTTAAAAACAAGACAAAAGCGCTACAACAACATGAATGCAAACACATATAACTATATAATTTTGATAAAAATAGATAATACTTGGAACAGAAATGAACCTGTTAAAAATGTGGCTACTCATTATTTTGAGTGGTTATCAAAATACAAAAGTGAGATGAATTCTACTGAAGATGCTAAATGTTTAAGGCAATGCTTTTGGACACTGATGAAAATGTACATCTGGAATCTGCCCAAGGGACAGCGCACTGAAGACTGTTTTCTGCCTCAACAATACTCCTGCCCAAAACTGCATGATAGTTGCCTCCGACTCCTCAGATCTAGCCCCATGTGACCATGTTTCCAAGACAAAAGCAAGAGCTCGAGGAAAAGATCTGATGACATCATCCTTATAACAAAATCAAATAGTGCATTTGCAGGTCTTCTCAAGAAGCTTCAAGCAACGGCAAAACTACCATTCTTGGTATATCAGGTTATAAAGGAACTATAGTTTGATGGGGACAGTATAAAGTAGCCACTAAATGTGTTTGGTATAAAGAAAATTAGTCCAGAAATGTACAAATTACACCTTGTATACTCACAGCAAATAAGTTCCTACCTTGGGTTTTACCTACCAAACTTCTTAATTCGAATCACTGATGGCTATGGATATATGAAACTAAACAGCATAAGCTGGCTCTAAATAAGCTTTACAATTGCAGCCAAAGCATTCCACCAACCAAAAGTATAAAACATGCACATTAAAACACAATCAAGACCAACTACCTGGCACATGGTTTTTCCAAAGTTATTCAGTTCTTCCAGAAATTCCTTTATGCAGTGAAACCCAATGGTGCATCAGCACAAAGGCTCATAACTGGATCATATCCTAAGAACTTCAGCAAAACTGTTAATCTGACTTCCTGAGCACAGATTATTTGGGCGCAAAAGTGATGTCAGATACTTACAGACGATGAATTACAACAAATGGAGAGAACAAACTCGTAGAGCTGAAATTAAAATGGCCTGCTGTTCTGCCTACATTGACCATATAAGTCTGTTCCATAGGGCAAATATTCAGAAGCTAAAAGAACAAGATTATCTGGGTGAAAGGCTAATTATATGAAGTGGCATCATTCATCTAGATTGACTAGGACAGCCACTATTCTGCCTCTTGAGTTACACTCAAGATTCTAACATAATGGGGTTAAGTAACTTGCCTAAATGAGAAAAAAAAAAGAAAGAAGAGTTTTCACATGCAGACACAGACAAAACACAGCAATGTTAATGTGCACATTTTTGCAACTATATTGCAAATACGTCAACGAAAAACATATCTAGCCCTGTCACAATGCTTTGATGTTCCAGGATATATGTCAATCACATTAAAGCAGAGCTACACTTACTTCACTATAAACTTCACACTTTTATTTCAGATAACAAAAAGGGATTCAAACAAGCTGTGTCATATGTTTGTTGATAATTTTCAGACTCATATTTTAGATAACAAGAAGGGAATTAAAGAGGCAAATGATAATTCATTACATTCAGTATCTAGATGAACTTGAGAACTAAGAAACTGAATTCTTTCTTACCTTAAATAATAATATCACAGAAGAACATTAACAATTTTTCTACATGTAGAAACCTTGCAGGATACCTCTAAATGACACACATTCAAAATTTAGTGCATGTTAAATAAAATTACCTACAAAATCCAGACTTAACTTCTTACCTATCATCATCCTCCCACTTGTCCTTCCGGTCATCTCGCCCCCCATCCGAATCCACCCGACTGCCACGGTCTCGCTCCCACCGTGACTCTCTTTTACCAAAGTCTATTCCAAACAACAAAGTACATACTTAAGAACTATGATATGTGATAAATAAAACCAAGCGGCAGGATATTAGTTAAGTTCATATAAAAATATTGAAGTCTGTAATTTTTGCCAAATATTATTAGGGTGGTCAAATAAAGGATGATGATAAACATGAGAAATGAAATACGCTATGGAAGAAATAAGCAATGTACATATTTCGGTTAATAACTGCAAAGAGAACAACTACTTAAGTGACTCAGGAGGAAAAATGATATATTGAAAAGGGTGTTAAAGAAATAGGGTATGAGGTTGTTGACTAGATCTAACTGATCCAGCGCTATAACATCCCATGATAAACTATTGTGGAAATATTTAAACCTTCAGCTTCCAAAAATGGCAGGACATTTCTTCACCAGCCCAGTAAATTACAGCTCAAGAAAGACCCCCAACACCATGGATTTAGCCAGTTTCAAGAGCAGCATCAAATTGGGGGGGGGATTTGTGAGATTTAAGATTTCCATGGCAAGAATGTGGATCCATAAAATGATTATGAATGACTGCAAATGATGAGTTAGGAGGGAGCATTTTCAGCATGTTTGTACTATGCCGACATTTGCATGAAGGGAATGCAGAAATGTGTGCAAAACCTGTCTACCAGCTAAGATTCAAACCAGGGACCTCCTGAAGAGACAGGAGCATCAGCCCTCTTCTACAGTGTCCTATGAATTCCCTCATAGCAAAGACCATGGAATTTTATACCTTTGATTGAAGAATTAACTGTATCAGATATATACGATTATATTAATAGATTTATGTATAATATAAAAGTGTAAAACAGACAACACATATAAAGTAGAAATGTTTTAGGAGGAAGATGTAGGAAAAGTAGAAATGTGGAAGGTACTCTGGCCCATAAACCCAAATATACTTCAAATATGTACCCCTGTCTTGGTCCCAATTGTTCTTCCCCCAGTCTCTGTCTCGTTCACGATCACGATCACGGTCCCGGTCACGTTCTCTATCTCTTTCTCTGTCCCTGTCTCTCTCTTTGTGAAACCTGTCATCCCTATCACGACCACCTCGGAATGGTTGATCATCTCTTCTCCATGACTCTGAAATAAAGAAGAAACTTATGACAATTCTACACCTTCATTCTTATCAACTACAGTAAAAAACACTACACTAAAATGACAACATACGCAAGTAACAAAATCATTTATATGAACAAAACAAATGGCTGCATATGTCTATGGCATAAAAACTATATATATATATATATATATATATATATATAAAAATAAAATATTGCAATTTTATTCTCAAGAGCAGATATTTAGATGAGTCAAGAAAATTAGACAGATGGTTGCTAAAATCCCAAACTATCTGGTATCAATATAACAGTTCAATGAACATATGAAAGGTGAACAGTTTATATGGGCAACTCAGGACTGTGTTCCTGAAAATCACCAGACAAAAACATGAAAACAGGAAACACAAAATGCAACAACAGGGGTTACATTTATGAGTACAGAAGATCTTAGCGTTTCAAGATTAAATTAGTCATTAATACACTTTTTATACATATTAAGGTACAAGAGCAGTAAATAATTACATAAAACACACAAAGAAATTAATAGATCTTAATTACAAATGAGGCTAAATCTTGCTGAAGGTGGTTGGTTGGCTGGAGAAGTTACTGGGAGCTTGGTCATCAGGGTTAGATGACTCATGTAGCAGGTGAAGGTAGATGTGGTACCACAGGAACTTCAAGTTTGCCAGGCTCTCAAGCTGAAGTTGAAGAAATGGGTGAAATGGAAGCTCAAGTAAAGGCTAAAGGCTGCTCTTTAAAGAACCTCTTGATAAAAACCTGAGTTGCAATCATCAATTTCTGATTTTAGAGCTCCTTTGTAGCATTTCAGGTAACTTTAAATCTTCCTCCATACTTTGGAACTTCTCATGAGGTTTGTGCCATGATCATCAAACAGGTCCATAGCACTGTCAAGTGATTTTTAAGCCTGAAACATGCTGCTCATTGTGAAGGTTCTCATAGGCTCAATCAACTCAGGAAATACTTGACTCTGATTCTACCAATGTGCTCCCCCTCCAAAGCTAAAATATCGTAAATGCTCAGGTCCCCTTGGTGTTACTCTAGCAATTCATTCAGATTCTCTTTATCAACCTTCTCAAATTCAACTTGCTAAGTCATGTCAACAATGGCTTTTCCAATGCAAAGTCTATTAGGTCACAGTTTCTTCCACATGCCATCCATACAGTGTGGAGCAAGTACAAATGATACCAACTGTCATTTTGATGTTAAAATGGCACCAGATTTCTTTGATGCAGAGCTTATAATCTACATCACATTCCCCGATAAGCCCAGAGAAGGTTCAAAGTAGCTGAAAGTAGATCCTCTGCCACAGAAGAGTGAGCAACTCATTTACAAGTTTGGAGACATTTGAACAACTTGAAACTAATATCACAAATTTTAGTCAACAAAGTTGAATAAAAAAATTATGTTTCTGTATAAAAGCTTAAACAGGAATTTCATACAAAGAGGTGAGTTCTGGCAGTTATGAATGATATTATCCTTCATTTTTTAGAGGAGTCAAGACCAAACACATCTATTCCTTTCAGTGCACAACAGTTTCCATCTTTGGTACGCCTCCTAGCACTGTGAACCAAAGAGAAATTACTTTACACAACAAAGTCTGCTCGACATAACTTACGGAAGTGTGAATCAAGGTTTTCTATAGATGACAGTAATGTAAACAAGTGTATCTTGTAATAGTGAAGCCATACCTGTATTAGGAACATCTGAACGTCGTGAAGAGGCACCATGACCATAATCAAATGTCTGCACTGGTTCAGGAAAATTCCCTACTGTTGATCCACAATCTGAACACCAATTACACAAAGATTTACATCATCAAAACACAGAAACATCAGAAGATATATTCATAATTATAAAAATTCCAAACACTATAATCTGTATACCCAACCCAATTACACCAACACAGAAGACCATTTATTAATTCTAAATGTTGGTATTATTATGCTTATATTTGTGTAGCACAAAATTATTCTGTTTAAAAACAAGAAGAGAAATGGGAGACAGACATTCATGAACAAATTTAACTATAAAAAGTAATAGCCATAGAAATGATATATACAAGTAAAAGCTGTCCCACTATACACCATGTAGGCACTTGGGGCAGGGAGAGGTGGTATAGCTCATACTCATTCTTAACCTCGGCACTAGATAGGGGTGAGTGGTCAGTGTCACACCCTGGTCGCACTTTACCCCCAGGAAAGGATACCAGTACCCACTGGAGAGAAGGCTGGATGGGCCCCAGAGGGTCTGAACGCAGAGGCTAGAGGAAAACATCCTCTGCCCGTTGGGGATCAAACCCTGGTCGTCCAGTCCGTAGCCAGTCACTGTAAAGACTGAGGTACCCTGGCTCATACATGTAGATACTGTAATTTATTTTCAGTCTTAACATCACTGAATGTCATGGCCAAGTGGTCAGAATTCATGCTTTGTATATATGAAGTCCAGGGTACAAATCTGGGCCCAGAGACTGCCTATCCTGACTGAGGTTATTCTCAGTCCATCCAGGCAAATGCCACAGCAATGTCTAATATATGGCAATGACCACATCCTTCCATATACATTCCAATTCATTATACAGTCAAACCTCGGTTCACGAACTTAATTCGTTCCTGAAGGTCGTTCGTAAACCGAAACTATTTTCCCCATAGGAATTAATGTAAAATGGATTAATCCATTCCTGGACCGCAGATGATTGCTTATTTAAAATTTTACAACAGTACTTTGTGCACAAGTTCTTAACACAAAATTAATGGAAACCATTACATCTATCACAAAAAAGATAAACACAACACTAAGCAGATCAAATATAGACGAAAACTTAATTTACCGTACCTGTATGGAGGAGAGTTGACGGCGTAAGTGGAAAGTGGTGAGGAAGTGAAATGTTATTGTATGGAAGGGGATTCTTTTTCTTTTTTCTGTCTCTTGGCACCACTCGACTCTGCATCTGACTCACTGGGCCTCTGTCTCACTAAAAAGTTGCCCAGTGTGATTTGTTTCTGTCTACGTTTTAAAATGTTTCTAAAGTGACACATGGCATTATCACTGAAAATGTTTATGCTGCGGCTTGCTACTGCTTTAACGGGGTGATATCGTTCCACGAAAATTTGCACCTCACCCCATTTTGCACAAATTTCACGGATCAAAGAAGTAGCAAAATCAGAGACACGAACACCATTTTCATGTTTGGCTACGATTTCTTTCTTAACATCTATCATGATATTGGTATTTTTTTCTTTTCACTTTGCTGCTATCATTGTCTTTCTTTGGCCCCATGCTGGATCATTCTTCTACGAATACTGCCGACGCTGATACTCCCAGCTTATCGCTCCATGATGTTGACGGTTTGCGTGTTCATAACTCGAGACACAGTACGTCATCCGAGACGCTTTGTGTTCGGAAAATTTGTTCGTAAACTGAATTGTTCGTGAACTGAGGTTTGACTGTATATTAATCACATCATTTGATGCCACGTACTCTTAGCCACTAACAGTGTTGTTAAATAAATCACAAATAGAAGATGGCTGTCTTCTGGGTTGTTGCGCCGTGTACTCTGGTAGAAGTTAATCGACATTTCAGAGGTCCTTGCTGCCTCCATCATCAGGGCAATGAGTAAGCTGTGCAAGAGGAAATGCTAGAGTTATAGGAAACTGACAGTCAAGGAAGAGCCTAACCCTACCAGTGGAGAGTAGTGT
This sequence comes from Zootermopsis nevadensis, assembly GCF_977971745.1. NCBI lineage: Eukaryota > Metazoa > Arthropoda > Insecta > Blattodea > Termopsidae > Zootermopsis > Zootermopsis nevadensis. The sequence continues at coordinate 7,478,329 of NW_028259143.1, forward strand.
CAGAATCAGGTGAGGGCATGGGAACCAATGAGAGTGTGGGGGCATGCCACAGTGTGTGTGAGAGAGAGATGAAGAGAAGGAAAGAGGGAGAGGTCAGAGGAAACGAACCTTTTAAGGGCCCCTCGGAGACTGGACGGTGGATCACCGGACATGCAGGAGATGGGTGGACGTGATGAGGAGGAATCAGGCAAGTGGAAGTTAGCACTGGCCAGGGCCTGATGTGCTCTGAAAAGCGCAGAGTAGTGGCTAGCAGCCTGGACAGGGCTGGAAATGCTCTATGGGATGCTTCCGAAGTCCTCTGAGAGAGTAAATGAGGGGAACATGGTGAAACAACCCAAGATATCACCATCTGTATTCACATTACCATGGAAACCTCAATCTTACAAACACTGCTCGTTTACTCTAAATAATGACCTGAAATTTACTACACAAAAATGTAAATAAAAAAGCATGCTCAAAATACTTACTTCATTCTTAAAATAACAATAACAATATATTCAAAAATTTATCAGAAATACAACCTGAAGGCAATATAGCAAAATACTATTTGTGGCTTCAAACTCAAGTACTTCCAAGCATAAACTTCCATCACACACATGAAGGTATGATGCAATATAAATGTAAAGTTTCTACAGTCTGCTAAAAAAAATCTGAATATGATTCACAGAGGATTACTGCTGTAGCCGTAAGTACAGTTCCGTAACAAGAACTGATTTGATTTGCAGCAATTCTCTTCTTGAAGGGGGGGGGGGGGGGGGAGAAAGGGGGAAAGAAGGAAAATAAATATGTCTGGTAATAATTTAAGTTTCATCAAATTACGTAGGTTAAATGTTACTGAAAATGTTGCATATTCCTGGATCTGAGTGCATCACAGTAATAATATGTATTTACCTGCTACTCCTGGAACTGCAACTGGTTTATGGCCATAATCTACCACAGTAGCCGGTTCTAGCTCGAAGCCCCTATCCCAATCCCTGGATCGACTACCATGGTCCCATGATTGTCCTCTTTCCTCAAATCTCTCCCAGACACCTTTAGGATTATCCGCAAATCTATCTTCTCGATTGACAGATGGTGGAAATCTTGAACCCCCCAAATCATCTACATTACTCTTCCAATTTTTACCAGAGGGAGGTCGATCACCAAACCTGTAATCCGACATAAATGTGACACATTATACTACCATCAAGTGCCACATATTGATCAAAATCTGTCAAAAACTAAAAATGACATAATAGTAAGTTCACTTAGGCCAGTAAAGAAAATTAACTGTGACCCTTATCATATAAGAATATGACCAGACTGCTTCTCTGGCATTTAATGGTTTAGCAGTATGCTACCACAGCACATGACCAGCTGGACTTGTGTGTGCTGTGCCCCATGGATAACAAGAATTGAAGACAATGAATAATGATAATACATATACAAATATAACAAAGTGCAAGATATTGAGTACGATCAAAATTTGTCAAAAGACATAAAAACATTCAATTAGACCCTGATGTAAAATTATACTTGAAGAGAACAAAACCTTAACAAGGAAATAATTATATAACAGCAACACTCCATATGAAATGTCATCAAGATCAAAAATTCAATTTGACACTTAAATAAGCACCTTTAAAATCTGGAGAGGCATGAGGGGGCTGAAGGTCACTATGGCTTGACAAATTTTAGCACAGTTCTAATTTTGTGAGTTAATCAGAAAGCATCAGGTGGTTTGGGCACTGCTGCTACCTGCATACAGATATTAAGCGACTTCTGAAATGTATTTTACAAAACACACCTAAAATTGCAGAGCAGTTAACTGCACTAAAATGCATAAACTTTTTATCATCTATACCATCCTCATAGCCTATTATGCAACAGTACTTAAAGCCCATTTAAACCCCGTAGTTGGTAACAACACTGATTTTATTTTATGCTGTCACACATTAGAGAAGAATAATTATATAAGATTTAGATTTAGACAGCAACATTACATTAAAAATCATATACTATACTATACTTATACATACCTTGAATATGGCTCTCTAGTGAAAGTACTTTCTCCTTCTCTTTCCCATTTTTTGTGGTCAGATTCAGGTGGACGAGAAACATCAGGAGGAAAATTTCTATCTTCACTGGAAAAATCACCATCTTCTCCAAATGAGCCAGGTTCTTTCTTCATCTGCTTGATACAATATATTATGCACTAAGTACAGGTAGCCCTCGATTTGTGCCGATTCAGAATAACGCTGATTTTGAAACCAGCAAGTCAAAAAGTGAAAAAATATATTTTACTATTATTTATGACGTTTTACAATGTATCTCGTACTGATTCTTATATTAAATCAAAATTCTTACATCGCTGATTTTGAATAAAAATTATAAATAGTCATCTCTGCAATTACGTATGTTTCGTTAACGTGAATTTGCTCCAATGAGATCGATGAATCGGTAAAAGCTGTTTGTGAAATGCAAACTTTTGCATATGCGAGTTTGCTCTTATGCAATTTCATTCCTGGTGCTTTAAACTTTCAAAGAACTAATTTAATCTCTGCAGAGGTACCAGGATTATTTTTACTACATGATTTTCTATAGGTCGGCGTCTTACATGAATGCAACTATCGCATAACAGCAGAGATGACTGTACACATCAATCACATGAAAGAATTGCATTGCCGATTGTAAGTACATAAAATATATTTTTTAAATTCCCTTTATTTTATTTATGTTATTTCAGAGCTTTAAATGTAATGCTATTATATTACTCGTCAATGTTTGGGTGCTGGGAAAGCATGTCACTGACTTCCCATTGATTTACATTATAAAAGAGTTTCAATTTACGCCGATTTCGTTTACACCGGTTCGTCCAGTAACGCATCCCCGGCGTAAATCGAGGGCTACCTGAACAATATAATCTGAACCATAGTATTTAACACAAAAAGAGCACAATATGAAAAGTACAGAGAAAACCCAAAGTTTTATTCCTCTCTTTCTGAGCTTCATTATAAGTATCCTTTTCCAATTCCTAATTGTATTAAAACAGGTCTAGTCATATAAAGATGTACACCCCCCACAGTATAATGGTATATATTTTGAGCTATGAATGGAGAAGTTGCCAACTGACAGTATTAAAAATAATGCTGTGAACTGTATACAAAATAATATACTTGCTAAGAACACAAACCCAAATATTTAATCATAAGAGTATAAAATGTGGTGGTCAAAACACATGTATAAATGAATGACAAGTGTACTTGGCTGTTAGTGATGCAATATAAGTTACATCAAAGCCCAAGGAAATTAATTAAATTAATAATGTTGAATAGTGTGTCATCTCATACACAATTCTTGCAAGCGACAAAAACACTCTGAAGAGGACAGAATTTCCTATGATAATTACCCTTACTCATGAATCAGAAAGACCTCAACCACGTACTTGCTTTCCATTCCTGACAAGTACAATAGTTCACAAACATTTCTTTAATAACTGAAATTAATGATGAAACATTTCCAAACAAACTACCTTACAGGAAATTTGAGTTAAATGACAGAAATGGAAACCTCACCTGTGCTGATGGACCAAGATCTGGCTGCTGTACTCTCTGTTCGTCTGTTCCAGGTCCAAATCTGCTGACACCCCTTCCACTACCATGCTGCCAATTCAATTCATCTCCAGGGCTCCTCTCTGAGAACGGGGGTCCAAAGCCTCCTCTCCCTCGTGCTCTTCCTCTGCCACCATGACCTCTCCCATATTCAGATCCAAAATCTTGAGGTCCTCCATGGCCTCTTTCCTGCTGGAAGTCTCGGGGAGGTGGAAAGTCATGTGGTCCTCCACGACCAAATTCACTATCTCCTGTATATCCAAAATCTCCAGAGGGTGGTCCAGAAAATCTGTCTTTAGGACCTTGAAAATTATCTTGAGGCCCGTGGACACCTTCCCTGAGACCTCCAAAATTATCCCTAGGCCCAAGAAATCTGTCTCCTGGCCCTTGATATCCATCTCTTGGTGGCTGAAAATTGTCTCTAGGTCCTTGAAACCCACCATCTCTAAGTCCCTGAAAATTGTCTCTGGGTCCTTGACATCCATCTCCTGGACCCTGGATATTATCTCGTAACCCATGAAAATTGTCTTTTGGACCAAAAAAATTATCCCTTGGACCCTGGAAATAATCTCTAGGTCCCTGTGATCGATCCAATGGTCCTTGGAAATTATCCCTCGTACCTTGAAAACTATCTTTAGGTCCTTGGAAATTATCCTTCATGCCTTGAACATTGTCCTTTCTAGGTCCATCAAACCAAGATTGAGCTTGGTTCCAGCCTACTTTGTTAGAGCTATCCCCACCTTCGCCCCATGGCCGAGGCCCCGAAGCACTTCCAAACTGACCAGGACCAAAACTCTGGTTATTCTGAGGACCAAAATTATTGGATCCAAAGCCCTGGTTATTACCCTGAAATCCCATTCCTGGAGAACCTTGGTTAATGGATCCATAACCCCGAATTCCTGGACCAAAAGCTTGATTACTGGAAGTGTAACCTAGATTTCCATCTGGACCCAATCCATGTGAACCTATGCAGTTTTGTGGTCCAAATCCATGAGGATTTATTGCATCATGATTTCCGAGACCCATAGATCTGTTGGACCCTTGATTTCCTGTTCCAAATGACTGGTTAGAACCTTGATTTCCAACACCATGTGACTGATTCAGACCTTGAGCTCCAGGGCCAAAGTTCTGTGTATTTGGCTGGTTTCCATGATTACCAATGATCTTATTTCCTCCAGGCCCAAAGTTCTGGTTGCTTGGCCCTTGATGAAAGGGACCTTTGGGCGGTGAACTAAAACCTTGCACATTTGGAGTATTCTGACTTCCAGGTCGAAAAACTTGGTTATTCAAAGGAAATTTGCTATCAGGACCAAAATCTTGTACACCTGATTGCTGAAATGGCAATTTACTAGGTGGTCTGCCTGTCCCATGACCTTGATCATTTGGCTGCTCAGTGGAAGTGGGTGCTAGCACAGGCCCAATTAAGCCACTAGGGTTCACAGATTTATCCAAAGCCCTCTCATCTATATCATGACCAAGTGACAACTCTCTCTCTTCCGCTGAAGCTTTGGCATCGTTCTTCTGCTTGTTCTGTTCCACAAGAAGATTTAATCCAGGAATTCCATCTGCTGTGTTCTTAATAAAATCTAGTTTCACTGCATTATTTTTTTCATCTTTCTCATCTGATGGTGTATCTCCTTCAGCAATGTCCTTGTTCTCTTCCCCAGATGATTTTGGTGCAGATGGTAACTGCTGGGCATGAATAGCACTCAGCATATTTGGTGGTTTCTGTGATAATGAAGATCCTCCAATATCTCCTGATACCTGGTTTGACCCTGCTAGCATTACTTTTGTGTCCGGTTGTCCCAAAGATGGTGGTGGAACACTAAAATTACCAGGTAATACAGGAATGTCATGTTGAGAAGCATTACCCCCAGAATTACTTGGTCCTCTATTTGGTCCACACTGCAGCATTTTGGGCTCTTGTTTTGATGGTGCTGGACCTCCAAATCCAGGCCCACTTTTACAGTCCTGAATAGGTCCACATGAAGATCCAAAACCTTGTTGAGACAATGCATGCTGTGTGCCAAAACTATCATGTCCTGCACCACCAGGCCCACCAATCACTGATCTTTGACCAATACAATGCTCCCCAAAGTTTCCCGATGGTTCAGATCCTCCTGCTTTAGCACCATGATCCTGCTGTGACATTCCATAGCCACCAAAATCTCCAGCTGCACTTAGACCAGACTTCTGGTCTCTGAAACCACCTCCCACATTCTGTTCTTGTGACAAGTGAGTACCTCCAAAACCTTCAGAACCTCTATTAGAGGAATCTTGAATTCCACGAAAATGATCTTGCCCCATATTTGAACCATTTCTGTCAAAGCCGCCACCACGTCCTCCTCTACCTCTTGCAGGGGATGAGCTGGTTCCAACCCGATTAGAAAGGTCAGATTGGAAGACCTCACCACTTGATTCCTGTTAAAAAATTGAATTTGTTTAATTTCTATGAAGGAGCATTTCTAAATCATTATCGTATTTTAGTTATGATACACCAACCTGTGTTGCTATAATGCCAAGGATTACAGTAATAATCTGACATGTGTACAAGATAAGCATTACAAACGATGCTTAAAATTAATATTTATGGACAAGACTCTCAGAATATTAAAAATGATGGTAATCTGTCTTAACAATTTCCTTTGCTTCATGTTTGTGTGATGTGATTTTGGGTGTCCTGAGGCAGGCTCTTTTAAACATGGTAATGAAACTTCAAGTTGCATAAAACAAAAGGAAATTTTGATTAGCAAAGAGTTTATCTTCTGAAGAAGGGTTCTACTCCATGAAATTTAGTTACACATTCCCTTTCTTCATGTGAGAGAAAATCTACAAGTACAATCTTATGTGAGATTTGAAGTAATAAAGATGTTGATGTTGGCATTCTTGGTTATAATACTGTGTGACTTGTATGCAGACTGCATATGGTCTTCATCTTCAGGTCTTCAGCCTACAACTCCACACAGCTTTAAAACCCAGATACCACACATCGACAGTACAAACTCAGATTAATTGGATTAGAGATGCCAATTTCAAAATTTGGTCATGTACTGCCTATGCCCTTAACTTACTGTAGCTTGGCCATTTGCAATATGCACCTAAGTGACTATGATACTTGCTACACAAAAACTAAAATGTTATGTTTATACTCAGCAAAAATAATCCTCTGGAAACTAAAAAAGTAACATAAAGAAGTTCTCCCACAAGATAAATTTCTGTATAACTGTAGTAACACATCAAATAAACTTACAGCCAACTTATTTGATGATTCCCTTTTCTTCCTCATCTGCTCTCTGCGCTGTAAGAGATGTTCACGCCAGCTGCTCCACTGGGCCTCGTATTCAAGATATTGAGTCTATACAATTTAAACAAATTATGGCATGTCAGATTTGAAGTCTTCCATTATTCTAACAAAAGTGCCAACATTAAAATAGGCAACTAACCTTATCAGGATGGTCAATATTCTGTTCCTTCCATTTATTAAACTGTTCTTCCCATTGTTTAAACTGAAGGTCAAAAGTCTTCTCGGCTGCAGATAACTCATCTGGATTATCCTACATGACAAAAAACTGCATTGAAAATCAATGAAACAATGGGTTATATTATTATGAGAAAACTTTTAAAATGAAATATGTTTGCAGCACTGGTAGCAAATACAGTTACGGGTGATCATGTGGCACACTAGCAGTTGACCGGAAGCTGTGTGCCAAAATAGGCATGTCAGAGCAAAGAGGAACAGTGCGGCACAGTTAAATGGTGGTATTATAAGTGCAGACTTCATCTAAACAGAATCAATTGGCTGGCATTCAAGGAATATGACATCAACACCAATGCACAAAGCTTTTGTGGAAATCTCCAAGTTCTTTCTACCACCATCAACAGAAAGTATCCTGATATGCTCACAAGTACTGTCATGTAGCCTACAATGTCCAGGACATGCTGCACTCCATACACTGGAAGGTGCCAGACAACCCCCATACAACCCAAATATATCACATCAATTCCATGCACTTAGCTCCCCACAAGAAATTACCAAAGGGCGGAATGTTAGGGTCAGAAGTAGACATCAGGGACACAGTAGTGTAGTGGTCCCAACAGAAGACCAGGGAGTTCTTTGCAGAGAGAATCAATTCACTGGTATGACAACAGGATTCCTGACTCAATGCCTCTGGGGGCAATTTTTAATGGCCTCCACTCTTTCGCTCAGAACAATCTTCAAAGGGGTTCGATCTCAACAAGACTCATATTTAAAGCTCCCCAGCACTGCAATATCATAATGAACTACACAGATAGGTCTTTAGGATCTGTTCTCACCATCATCATGCCAACAAAGGTCAAGCATTCTTTACACGCAAAGATAAACTGATCCAAAACACTGTACGATTTTCATTACAATTTACAAATGAAAGTTTAATGACATATCACTGCTACAAGCAATTCCTTTCTTCTCAAATGTAAAGTGAATGTGTCTGTTGTCATCAACAAACCCAAAAAGGTATGTACTCCTTCTCACACTTGACCTGGGATAATACACGTGTTTCCCCTCATAAAAAACTGTACATACTATATATTGCACTGCCGCCAACATGCTCAAGGTGGGGGGGAGTAAAAAGTGTAACTTTGTTGGAATGTTACAACTACAAAGAAATATATGTATCATATTTCCTAAAAACAATTAAGGTAAATTGAATCCATTTATGCACTGCATGGAATACTATTGTTACTAACGTTACGGGCCAATTCACACTACATAAACACTCTGTGTATAGCAATCATGTCCTTGAATGTAATCACACATGGAGTCAGTTGCACAGCTGGGAAGCAATGACTGTGACAGGTCTTTGACCTGGAACATTATGGACAAATTGGATGCTTGAAAAGGTTACTATGACCACCAGACCAATCTTTAAAACTGAGTAAAGAACTTCATCCACACAGAAATATTGTCTGTGCTGGTTTTCTAAGGATGCTTCTATTTCCTGTGACATTCATTAAATAAATTCTATTGCACATTAATAACAAACTGTCAACTGTGCATTATCAATCAATCTACTATTCAATCAAAATACAGAATGTTAAAATCTTAGCTTCAAAGGGTTAAATAATTCTACTTCATTAATTAAAATACTAACATAGATTCCACATTTCATTTTCTTCAGAAACTTTCTATTGCATTTTACACAGACACTTTGTGAGAAATGGGCTTCATGTTAATGATTATTCATAAAAAATCAGTGACTAAAGGTATGTTTCTGAACAATTTGTATATTTTATACATACATGGTAAATGTTTAAGTGTTATTTCAATGGTAAAGCACAATATTAAAGTTTCACATATATTTAATTTCTGAAGAATTTATTTAAAAAAACTGAAACCATCCAGATCAGCTTGCATCAGATAATTTTATGATCTCCAACAAATCAGTTTATATAAAGAGCATAGAATAAATAAGAAGCACACCTTGGTAGGGGCTCGTACAGGCTGTAGCGCTGTCTCCCCTTCAGATGGCTGTTTCCAAATAGGCTCTTTTTCTTTGGAGGTCAGATCCCCCCATCTACCTCCACGTGAACCTCTTCCTCTGCCACCATGCTCTTCTCCTCTTAAAGGTGAAAATCCACTCCCATAACCCTCCCCACGAGACTTCTTTACGTCATCAGGAAACTGCTCTCGGGATACATCTCCTTCAAAAGGCCGTTTTGAAGACTGGTAGCCTTCACCTGTATTACCTTTACTACCAAATCCAGTATCAATATTTGTAAGTGGCGGAGGTTTGTTGAAATCAGCTGGTAATGGAGTGCCTTTGCTTGGAGGAGGAACTCCATAATATGGCATGGGATAAGCAGCAGCAACACCGCTGTGATCCCCAGTTTGAAAACTTGCACTGCCATGGCTGTTGTAACTGTCTGGCACATTCCCAGTAGAAATATCCTGCATTTTATTTGTTCCACCTGAAACCCTGAATGGAAACGGTGACATTATTCCCCTTACAAAAATCCAACACCATCACAAGGACATACTCGAACCTTAAGAAACATACTGAAAATTATTTTACTTGGTATGCATTTAAAACTGTCTACAAATATAACTTAGACTGTTTTCACCACTGACATGTCTCATAATAGACTTCCCAAATTGTATTTGCTTGCTTCTTGTGATAAATCAGGTAAATGTGATGTTGCCACTGCGCCAAAACACCCCTACAAGAGGATGAATAAGGGCTATGGAAGGAGAACATGCGTTTTTTACCTTATTACTGGATGGAAGTAAAGCTGACCATTCACAATAAGGATGCTTTGTCAGGTCATGTTCAAGATATCTACTGAATGTGACATGAGAGGAGAAAACAAACCCAATGTTCTAGGTGGGCTGCTGTAAAATTCCTTTTACTTAAATGTCAAATGTTGCAGGAGAAAATTATGCCATAGATCAATTAAGAAAAACAAATGAAATGGGGCCAACATCCTTTTCATTACCACACACTGCATTAGCTATTCATATACTTTTAAAAACATGTTTTTAGTTATGAAAGAAAATATTTATGATTCTCTCTCTCCCTCTCACCTATTCTCCCAATAGATAAGGAGGGATGCTGGCCTAAGACACTTCATATTTTGTATTTTGTAGTGTTTTTCTAAATTATCAGGCTTTTGTTTGTTCTGCAACCATCTTGTGGAAGGTGGGGGGGGGATTTCTTATACCAAATAGTAGTCCACTTCATATGATTAAATATGGTAAATTCTATCATACATATATAACAACAGTGGTGATGTTACCTGTACACATCTGCCTGATGATCAGCATCTTCTGGTGGCAGTGGAGGAACACATTTATCTGGTGGGGGCAGAGGCGGTGGGTGTGCTGTATCTACAAGAGCAGGTATTGGCACTGCACATCCTTGTGCAGAGAAAGAATTTATTGATTCCTGATACTGCAAGAAGAAAGATCCTGGTACTAACCTATTCCCAGTGACATATATCAAACTACAAACTTAATGTAATTACAAAGCTCACAAGAGCCCAAAACTGGACTCCAACAATTCATAAAATACAGTTATTAGTTTCCTATGGTGAGTGGTTGTTAGGCATGCACCATCAAACACCAAACTTAGAAGACCACCCCTTACTGGTTGTCAACATCTGCTTATTTGATGTTGATTCTGATCTTCTGGATTATGATGCTATTTAATCCTGCAAGTGGTTACAATGTTTTGGAAGAATGTATCATCTCCATGATGTTTTCAGAGTTGTGACGCAATGTAGTCCGGTAGAAGTTTACTAACGTTTCAAAAGTTCTTGCTGCCTCCATCACCATTGCCCTGATGATGGAGGCAGCAACAACCTGTGAAATATTGTTAAACGTCTACCAGACTACACAGTGCTACAACCCAGAAGACAACCATCTTGAGAACCTCAAATCATGCTCTCCATATTCAGTGATGAAGAGAAGTTAAAATCAATCCTGATGGAAGTAATACATTCGTCCAAAACATTGCTAGCACCTACAAGACTACACAGTGTCATCACATTTACAATTTACATCTTCACCACAGTGAAAATCTCAATATATTCATAAGACAGTACCTTGTCACCATATTCCTGCTGCCACTGCTGAAACTGTTGTTGCCACTGTTGCCACTGCTGCCAATGCTGTTGCTGGACTATAGTCCACTCCTGCTGAGTGCAACCAGACATGTCCTGGCAAAAGATAATACTCATTCCTTTACTTGCTAAAATAATTTAAAACTGAATTATTCCCAACCAGCAACACACTAATACATGTAATTTAAGCATACGCATTTTAGTACGACATGCTTTCGTCAGTGTTCTAGTTATCTGTGTATTATTACACAGCTTTCATTGCCAATACGTTCAGCTTCTCACTACAGCTTACATAAATCAAACAAATTTAAAATGAACATTAAAATAATTAAATTGGATAAATTACAAAGTACTGGTCCGTACCAACATGTGAAAAGTTCCTTACTTTTATAACAAAATTACACATGATGATACAAACAAGTTCTCTTAAGATTTACTGATTTTTATAATTTTAATGTTCATTTTAAATATATTTGATATACATGAGATTTAATAAGAATGTTGGTACACACCTCACTTTCACACAAAAGCAGGATCAATGTACCAGGTGTTATATATGAGTGATTAAAAAGTATACCAATACTGTATTGTCTTACTTCTTTCTAACAATATCGGTCTTTCAGTCACAGATATCACCTCTGATTCCTATATAATTCTCTCAAAATGTACAGAAGGAAACTTACTGGAGTGACAGATGACAATCCTGGTCCAGTTCCATAATACTGATAGCCTACTGGATACGCCGTTTGTGGCGCAGCAGCTGCTGTTGGAGGGGGTACAGTTGCAGTGGATGGATACCCTGCCATAGCAAAGCCTGATGCTGCAGCCTGACTATTCCACTGATTCCAAGCCTGCATTCTGTCCAGTTAGGGTCTGTTAAATGACAACATTTATTCCTACAAAACTCTACCAAAAAATTACTATTCAAACGAACTGCTCCAAAATAAAATATCACTATAAATTAAAGATGCAAATGGCTAAATGTGAAAATATATTTCAAAATCACCTATTCATAAAATTCTCTTATGAAAGTTACTATTATGCATTAATCATGAAAATTATATCTGTTTCAAAATAATCTACTCTTTCTTAACGAAAAGACATAGACAGCTCCTGATATATATATATATACACACACACACACACACACACACACACATACATTTTCTGGTTAATCACTAAAATTAATATAATGGTAACACTTTGAATGAAAAAGGAGATTTTTAATAGTAAAGGATATTACAGTTTTAAGAACATTCTTTCACCACTATCTGTACCACTGGAAATGGACAGCAAAAGAATCTGCACGGAGACTGGATAACGCAGACTATGTTTTCTCTGACATTAAACATATAACAATTTGATCATAAACTAGTGTTACACTCGAGAATAAAATACACAAACCACAAAAGATAAAAACACCAAGTTTCACATGTGAATCCTTATGATTAAAACAATGCATGTAGCTGAATTATACAACAAAACAATTACCTCTACTATACAGAAGTATAACGCTCAGTACAGTACAGTATATCTTCAAAATGACTCCACAATCTTCAATTCAGAATGAGAAGTACTATCACTCCTCCCTCCCTCAGTTAATACTTCCGAACCTTGAAGGCTGAGACTGCTGTCATATCAATATTTCCAAATAGCTCAAATCACTGAGCACACCTAATATGAGAAGGATTGGCACACAAATATAGTCACATAAAAACAACTTCAAAATAAGTGCACAAAATCAAATTTCTAGCACAAGAAATGCAACTGCTATTTCACCGCACTAGTTTCTTCTGAAAAAAAATTTAATTACTTTGCCGGCAAGGACAAATATTTCCAGAACATCATAATGGAGCAATAACAAACTCCCTGGTAGCAGAACCTGCAGATTCAACACCGACAACACCAAGGCCTACCACCAAACATGACTCAACTCCATCCATTTGCCATCCTCACAGCCCACCTTCCTACGATCCATCTTGATGTTATCCTCCAATCTCCTTCTCGGTCTGACCGGTGGTCATTTCCCAGAAGCAATTCCCACAAAAATTCTGCACGTAACCATTGCCTGCCCTCCCTCCCCCTCATGCGTGCAACATGTCCAGCCCAACAGAGTTGCCTAGATTTCATTATACTCACTATGCTAGGTGACCTGTACAATTTACGCAGCTCCTTGTTACACAATATTCTAAATTCCCCACTTATTTATCACCACCTCACACCCTATTATCTTAAGTAATTTCAATATTATTCCCTTTCAAATGGGATATTAACTTTCCACTCAACAAAGTTATAAATTTTCCATAACAAAACTAAATTGGGGGGGGGGGGACTGAATCATAGCAAAAGTGGCTCATGTTTCAGTATTTGCTAGACTGTTCAAGTTTCAGCACGACTTCCCAGATTGGACAGTTTCATCCATCACACGAAATGAGGGTATCAATATGAAATTTGCTGATACCTTATAATTTATATCTAACAATATACATTATTAAAAAAATACTGCCTCTTAACAATGTAAAGAAATAAATAGTACAGATGTCAATGCTGGTTGAGTGTATCCATGTGTTTGTAAACTTTCAGCATATGCTTTGCTGCATATTCCCAAAAGGTGCATACACCAAGCATTCCTTGTTCACACTCAAAAAATGCATGCTCTATTTATTTTGTCAGCAATTAAAGTAATAAACTGAAAATTATAATAAATGCTTCAAGCATGTCAAACACTGGCTGCTCTCCTGAGCCTTAACTGGTCCATTCCTAAAGCCATACTCCATACCTGCAAAGGTTCAATACATCCATATGACTGTCAAGGTGAAATAAATGTATATCCAACCATCTTCTGTAAAAGCAGAAAGAAAAACAAAAAGCGAAACTGCAACACCTAAAACCTATGAAGCATAATTAATATGAGGGCCCACGAAACATTCTAAAAATGTAGTCACAAATTCGACTACTGTTCTGAGAAACATTACTTTTAACAGAAGTTTGACAGCAAATACTCACCAATCAATTTTTTAAACATGCAGACAGAATCTTTGCATTTATTGAGCATACAAATCTTTTGTTCACAAGAGTGGGATGCTTCTTCTTTTTTAATTTTGCTATCCCCTTAAGGCTCAAGTAATCATAAATATGCAATTTGAAAAAACGGTTTCATTATTCTTAAAAAAACACAACTTCCTTATTTGTCTTTCATATTCTCTAATGTGTGTTATACTCTTACAGCAGAAATGAGATGTAATAATTGCTAACAAACAACAAAATATAAGTATATTACTGACACACCCGATCAAGATTATTAGATACATTGGTCCAATGTTTAGTGGTGTGGATTGACAGGCAAATTATGCATTCACTGTATCAGTTCCTTTTGTGTTCTCTTTATATGCAGTGCAACTTCAAAGTGTGTAGTACAAGTTTACTTCATCAAATATGTTACACAATAGTATTGTGTACTAAAACATAGTGTACAACAATTTTATAGCGATTAAGAAATGAAAGAAAATTATGAATCTTCATTATGTTGAGAGTACAGACAAAACAGGATAAAATCCTAACTAAAAGAACTATATTGGCTAAAAAACTGAAGGTAAAACGTTGCAAAAGGCAAAATCACAGAACTATGACAAACAGCATTCTCTCAGAACCAACAAAACACGTGTAGCCATATATCTCTGTGGTGTTTCCAAATCATTGCTGGGAATACTTGCCACCTCTAAACCATGAAATAATTCAAATACCTAGAAACCAATTAAAACAATACAATACATAAGTCACACAATAATTTAATTAACTAATTTGGGTACGTGCAAATATTTCTTGTATCAGATGCATACAGACCATATGTTCCTTTCATAAAATAAATGCATAATTACTGTAAGCAGACATAAGGTCGACAGTAATTATAAACAGAAGTACGCAGTGTGCTCCAACCTAAGTAGTCAGAAAATCAAATTCAGAAAGTATGTATGTAATGTAATGAAATTAAGTTCAAGATAGAATTTGTAAGAAATAAGGAACTGTACATACAGCATAATAATTCTAATGTACTCACCAGAATCTGACCCTTTAAATGGCCAGGAATTCCTAACACACAAATTCCCACCCGATCAACTATACGCACAAAAACACATGTAGGTTAAACAAAGTGTCGATTACTGTCATCCAATCTCAATTAAAACTGGAATGTCAACAAACATTATGAAAACACCAGCAAAACAGAACTGTAAAAATCAGTACAGGGATTCTTGGACTGTTACACATGAACAATCATGGCAAAACTAAAAAGTGTATTTTTGAGAATTTTAGTTGTGGACATGTCTAAAACATAAACCAACTACTCAAAAATTACGCTATTTTAGAAACACATTAACATTTGAGGCCTTGTGATAACTACATGTATCAGCTACTTCAACAATAAAGAACTACGCATTTTCTATTTATGGGTTTTGAATGTTTTTTAGTGTAAAAAGGAATTATTTCCTTGATCATTCACCACTGTAATGGACACATGATGTGTATTATTTGTAATAGGTACTGACAAAGCAAATGAATGCAGCCAGTATAGTATATATAGTTAATATGTAAGTACTTGCAACATTTTTTTTGTTTTTGCCTTCTAGACATAGCAACCAGTTCTGGCACACTGTAATAATACTTTAAATTAGCTGTAATACAAACTACAGTGTATCACAATGAGCAAAGTGTGTTTCACTTTTATACACTGATGCTTTTTATGGGTATAATATTTGGAAATGTGAGATGTAGTTACTATTTTTTATAATTAATTGTAATGTAGTTCATAAATATCTTAAATCTGTCCTTTATAACAAGTGCATACAAAATGTCCATATATACTAGTTCCATAAAATCACGTCCAAGTGCTGTACTCTGAAACCAAAATGTAATTCCGATACCACCGCACCAATATATCTTGCTGATTCTATGCAGTTTAGGCAAGCATACAAATCACTGCAGAGGAATGAAGGCAACATGATTAACACATCTTCAATTCAAAATTTCTCCATGAAGACCTTAAGCCATACTTCAGTAAACTGTATCCATATGTTCATCCCATTAAATTCAATGTTCAGCAATAAAGTAACAACAGCAATGACATTCACCACCTCAACAGTACAAAGAAATAAACCAGAATATTTCACATGCAATATCCAGCAAATAAGATATTATGCTACTTCCATTCTGAAAACAAAATCATTTAGAATTTAAGTCTGTTTTCAATAGTCATTTAAAACAGATGAAATACAAATAAATGTGAAACAGAAATGAGAAAATAAAAACAAGAAAATGCCTTTCTTCTTCATCTTCAGCATATAATCTAAACTTTCAGATGTGGTGTTAAGAACTTTTACACTCACTTTGTGTGCATCATTATTAACGCAATGTGTAGAGTCAATTACAGGCAGACTCACTCCAAACACTTTTTTAATTAACAAGGAGTTGCATATACATGTTCTGGCAGAGCATAATGACTACAACTATTTGTGAATAAATTCCGTTTCATTGAGCAAATAAAATAAATTGACACATTAACATTTTACAGAAATCATGAAAAGTATGTTTCAGTTTATAATTGTGCATCTTCTTACAGTGTGTCTGTGTCCAATACTGCTATCAAATCTTTAATATACACATAAGTTAATCAACGATTGTGAAGGATCTTTATTATACATAAGGAGAAATAAATAACACCAGACAACTTACATCTCGTTATATATATATTTGGAGCCACAGGAAAAGCATAACTTCAACGAGCCTCTAGCAATTATTTACTTCTTCATACGAAATGCTAAATGGTGCTCACACAACAATTGCCAATGCTCCCGAGACAACCTCTTGTAACTGAAGGAACCTTCAGACCAACTGCTGAGCAGCACGTTAAGATATGGTGCAGGTGATGCAGTTGATTAGTAACAGTATAAAGGGACATGTGTATAGAAATTTGTTATTATGGATTAGGTAACTTTGAAGTTTTATAACAGCAGAAAAATCCTGTAAATGTAATTACATTCATTCCAGTTGCACATGGGGTGAAAACCTTCTGAACTCAGTTTAGCAGATCTGAGATGCTAGTTCTAAGGTCAAGATTCAAAGTATCTTGTTGTTTAGAGCAAAACATGTCATCTGGTACAGTGTGATGCACACCTTATAGCATAGCTTAGTTTAATATGTTGCAACTCCATCACTCCAGCAAGTCACATTCAAACATACTAAATTCCTAGGTCAGGTTGGTAGAAGAACTGGACATGCTGTAGAGCCAGAATATCAATCACATTCAAATACAATAAAATTTACTGGAAGGGACAGGGTAATGGTGTTGCAGGGAGTGCACAGCATAACTTGTTCACTGAACACAAGATTTTCGACATCTCTTCTGACAAAACGTAGTGTTGTTAGCACTGTGTAACTCAGAATTTGAGGAAAATAACCTCTGTGTATTTATATCACAGCTGTGGGGGAGGGGGAAACAAACAAATAGATGCTGAGAACTTGAACTTGATTACATAAACAGTGTTCATGCATAACTGTAAAAAGATAATGCAGATATAACATGATAATAATCAAAGTGAACAACAAACCTTCCAACTATATGATGTCATTATTCCGAAGAACAACTCCAGTGTAGTAACCACCATTCACCATCAACCAAAACCATTGTAATCAATAAGATACTCTCTATCAGCAACTTACAACACAATATCCACCTCCTATGCACCTATTGGCCATACTTGAAAAAGGTTCAAAAACAGTGACACACAAGTTAAGAGATCATAATGCCCTAATTGAGCTATGAAAAACAGTATTTGCACCCTGCATCTGCCTTTAACTGCATTTACTATGTAATTCCTGCCACCAGTTGGGTACAAACCAATTAGGCCACTAAGGTATTGGAAGGATGGATATGCTCTAAAATTTAAGTAGACATCTGGTATAACACTGACCTGCTACACTATCAGCAATACATACGTAGGGCAGTCAAAAAGTTCCCGGAATTGTGGTATAGCACTGTCATGATAGGAAATATGGCAATGCTTACCTAATCACCTTCATAGTAGGACCCTTGCGCACACACACACACACTTGCTCCATCGATCCTTCCATTGTTGGAAGCACTGGCGGAAGGCTTTGTTCGGAATCTTCCAGAGTTTGGCCGTTGCATTCGATTTGATGTCCTCCATGGCTGCGAAACGCGTCCCCTTGAGGCCCATTTTCAGAGTAGGGAACAGCCAGAAGTCACTCGGAGCGAGATCCAGAGAGTATGGTGTTTGGGTGATGACGGGAATACTTTTCTCAGCCGAACTCCGGAAGATTCCAAATAAAGCCTTCCGCCGGTGCTTCCAACAATGGCAGGATCGATGGAGCAAGTGTGTGTGTGCACAAGGGTCCTACTTTGAAGGTGATTAGGTAAGTATTGCCATATGTCCTACCATTACAGTGCTATACCACAATTCCGGGAACTTTTTGACTGCCCCTCGTAAATTTCATTAGCTTCACACCATGATGTACATACCATAATAATTTATTCTTAAACACATAAATGTATGTCCAGACTGCATTAATGTATTAATGTAATACACAAACTGCATGTTGTGCTTATGTATAAGAACCTGCAGCCAAACAAAATTCCAGTCAGATATGCAACAGAAACTGTCTCCCTTTTCACTAACACAGATGCCAATTGGAGATCACTGCACACATTTTCAACTAGTGTTGTACAACATAAAACATATGCATGACAAATGGTCCATTTCACTAAACACAAACAACAAAAATTGTAACATATGTTACAATTCTTTTGAACAAACTGAAAGACATATAACCAATGTTTATGAAATTATTACAATGTACATAACCACACAAAAAACTCACTGTAGATCACATCCCACCCAACACAATTTCATTATTTTAAAATGGTCCACTAGAGCAACTCAATACATCATATTTTCTTACATATCTGACAATAGCCAATCTTCATTATCACAGAGACAAAGAAACACATGTAACTGCAATGTCTGCCAAAACACTAGATAATTTTCAACATTCGACATGGCCCACCCCAAACACTGAAGACATTCTCATTAAAATGAGCCACTCTAATTTTGACGGTCTACGTTTATGTACATACACTGTACATATAAAGACTTCTGGCACTTCATATATTAGTTTTTTAAGCTAAATTACTCACCTCAGCCTGGACGAAGGAGATGCCCTTTGTAAATTAAACATGTCAGCTTACTGACTGTAAAAAATAATCATAAATGCTTCAATAAAAAAAGATGTATACTTACCTAGACAGCAGTTTGGTAACAATACCTCTTCATGTCCCAACCCATCTTAAATATTGGAATTTGATCTGAATGAGACAAAATTTATTCATTAACCCCTGTAAAGTACTAAAACATTTAATATATCACACTCTGACATAAAAATAATAATTGGTATGGTTTATGTCCCCTCAGGGACCCACATCAGTGGGTACAGGGACTGGCACCCCTGAGGTACCCAAGCTACCCAGTGCCCGGAGGTATAGCTGGGCCACCCTACCTCCGGGGGCTGTAAATATGGAGGTTTGGTCCTCCAGGTTGGGGGATGGGCACCCTGTAAAAAACAACTTGTTACAAAATCAGATGAAGCAACTGCCAGATGGACTCATTCACAGTGGACTGGCAAACAGATTGTCTGAGGAAGAATGGAAGAAGCTTTTGAAGAAGGCCAGGACCCACACAGAGCTGTAGAGCCAATGATGATGGTGGTTTATATGGTTAAATGAAAGAGAAGACTATCAGCTGAACTTGTGGTTCACATGGAAGAAGCAGGAAATAAAAGAATTGAATTTTGTAGCAGCAGCCCAATGGATTTAACAACCTATAAAACATCAGAATCTATTATTAATGCTGGAGGCACCATTTAGGTATGACTGGTGTCAAAGTTGATTGAGGAGGAAGCAGTCACGGTCTGTTTCAAGGCATTACCACAGCATTCACTTGGAAGGGCTGAGGTAACCCATCTACTATAATTACTGCAGTTCCAACAGAATAACAAATCCAGACAATCTTTGGAGTAAAGGGGTTAATGTTATAAAGACAATACATATGTAATATTGTCTTGTAGGATGGTTGTTAGTCCAACAGAACTACTCACTGTAAGTCACCATTTCTGTTAGTTTCCCCACTGGTGTAATTATTTTTTCTATAATATGACAACAAAATAAATTTCACCACCACCACTATCATAATGATAACATATTCACTTTTTATAATATATGAGCCCTGCTTGCCAAACATATAAATTTACCTCACTGTTTCCCAGTGTCTTTTATCAACACTTGTGAACAGTCCAGCTACTCTTTTCTTACACAAAACATTTCAGTTATGAAAAAATGAATGAAGGAGAAAGGAGAGGGAAGAAATTCTGTCAGGTATAGAACAACTATACATTTCCATGCACAGAGGTATAAGAACGTTATACATAACAGACTCCATAAATCTGAGTTTCTCAAAGTGGTGACGAAGTTGATGTTAATATTCTGGGTTGTAATATTGCATGGATTTGTAGGCAGATACCAATGTTTCAAAGATAGTATGTTTCTCTGAACTGCTGGTATCTACCTGTAAGTCCCCATGGCATTACAATCCAGAATATCAATACTGACAGACCCTACAAGAGTTCTGTTTGTCAGATAGTGTAGTGAATCCAGAAGAAACAGAATCAGGAATACAGAGAAAGAAAAACTGGAGGGAGTAGTAGTGCAGGACACTTTCTTTAACATTAACAAGATTGTATTCTTTAACAATAACAAGATTGTAAAGGTGTACTCCTTGGAACACATTAAAATTCTGAAGGTGTTCTTTATACCACATTACAAGTAATAATGTGAACCAAGGTCACTGTTGCAACATTTTGTCCACGACATACGCTAAGAAGCTCACTCGGCAACAAACTTACTAATTTCTCGAACATGCAGGCATTAAAAATTGGAGGCAAGCGTCGGCTTATAGTTGAGCAGAAAGTATAAGTTTTTAAGCTACCACACTCTCTTTTATGTACGTACAGCAATTAAAGCTTACCTTCCTTCCATTACGATAGTATCATTCCACTACACTTATACATACTTTTTGCAACAATAACGCACAGATTACTTTCCACCAAACTCGACGTAAATTAATTAACGTTATACCATCACTTTCAGCACTACCAACATTGAATATCCTGTCACTGAAAGGAAATGGCGGACTGGTGCTAAGCATTCATTGAAAAAATACCGATGTTTAAAATTGGAGGTCATACACAGAGTCACATAAAACAGTTGTTTCTCGATTATTGTAACACGAATCTGAGCTGGACGGTTTTCCGTAGCTTTAATTTCGTTTGATTGTTTAGTAATACTGGATCTGGGCTGTGCGGATAAGATATTTTGAAACTGGAAGGATCTTTGGAATAAACTCATAAAACAAAATTCCCATCTTAAGATGATATTACGAATCAGAAAAGAAGTCAAACATCCAAATTCAGAGTGCATAGGGATTATAAGAAAACTGTAGCATAGTGACATGATCATCAGCTTACTGAAGCATGTATTTTTAATTCGTGTTTCCGGCATAAGGTAATGCGTACGCAAGTTATAAAAAATACCTACGGTCACGGCCATTACAGGTTTCCGTAGATAACTTACCTCATCCGCTAATCATCGATGAGAATGACATAGACTATAGAAGAAATAAAGAAATATATAAGGCATGGAACATTTCGACTTTGTGGAAGAACAGAAAATCCTCCTCATGATTTCTTTTAGCGATATGAAAATCGAGCAATCATATAATTTCTCCCAATTTCAGACCTAAGGAAATTTAACGAATGTTCATATTCAAGTGATATCCCTACAACTACCATGTATTCTATCTATCCATGACCTTATGCCTGAGTAAAGCTTAAAAAAGATCAAATCTATGTCTAAGTTTGTTCCTACAAGCTACGAGCGACATCTTTCGTGATTAGCGTATATTTTGTTCAAGTGATTCTACATTGATGCGGATAGATGTTGAGGGGCTCTGTGAATGGGAGTGCTGAGAATAAATTGAGACGCATCATAATCGTTACTGAGCGGCTTATGGCGTCACGCATATTGTATTGCAATCTATACCCAAATGTAGCAACTGTTCTGTTTCTGATGAAAGACAAAAACATGCACTTGCGACATCTACAAGGATGGAGTGGAATTACTTGAACGAAATACACTATTAATGTAATCCATGTTAACAATTTGTCGGCCTCGGTGGACTAGTGGTTAGTTCGCTACTGGGTGTAAGGTTCGCGGGTTCAATCCCGGCCGAAGTCGATGAAGTTTTAAGGGTGATAAAATCAGTAGCACAACTTCCTTCGCGGGGGGAAGTAAAGACGACGGTCCCATGTGGTAGATTTACGGCATGTAGAAGAACCTTACGAGCATGATAAGAGATGTTTCGTAAGCAAAATTCAGCGGCCACTTCTCACCCAAACTGTGTATAATCAGTGGGCTGGCCACTCATTACTCATAAATGCACATTTCAAGACCAAGAAACCTCCTAAAAAGTAGGCGGCGAAATCCCACAACCGCGTTGTAGAGCCAAGAAACAAGAACATGTTAACAAATTAGATTGTATCAAATACAATGCAATAGTGTGAAATGGATTATGCGACAATTAATATGAATTTAGTCAGATGCCGTAACCCATAAAAGTTGGAGCATCTACAAAAAAAATGTGATTCCAGGGCAATAAGTGTGAGGTTGGGAAAAATATGTTCCGTTTGGTTCCTCAGCTTATTTAACTGTTCTGTAACATAGTAAGTGATGTAGCAACAAATGACACTGAATTGTAAAGGAATCAGTCATGGCCTACTTAAAGGAACTATCCCAGTATGTCTGTGGAGGACGGGGGGGAGGACATTGTCCTCCATCTGAAATCCAAACTGGTGAAACGGACCTCATGTGTGAATGTGGTACCACTGATACAGTTCTTAGCCATTCGTTTTTCATCTTTCTGTCTGATGTCCCTGGCATCTTCACCACCAGAATATAGATCTGAGGAAAAAAAAATAATCCTGTTGTTTTCATTCTTCTCACAGACATGAACACAGCCAAACACTTCATATCTTCTACAGCTGATAAGATTTGTTGAATCACTTATTATTTTACATGTAGAAACCAATGCTTTCAGAACACCTATTAAAGAATATCCAACTGTAATATGGGAAGCAGTAAGCACATTAAGTTTATAAAAATAAAAGGAATGTTTTCACACTGTTTATATTGCTTATGCTTAATCTATGATCATAACAAGAAACAGTACAACAAGGAATGTGACAAATGCATCATTATTAGCCTAAATCTGAAATTAAAATAAGAATTAAATTTTTAATATACATGTTTATTAATCCCTTTCTTTGGACCCTATACAATTTATAACTAATCATAACAACATACTTCTTTGGGTAGTTACCATGTTGTCTGAAATGCATCACCTGACCAAACTGAGTTTTTATTTCCTTTATTTCTGTTTTAATGAATGGGTGGGGGCAAGTTGGTAACACATCACATTTGACTAGTATCAAATAGTTTCTTTCTTTTTAAATCATATTTTATATTGAAAATTCTAAGCAGTATGAACACATACACAAATATACCAGTAACAAGACTGCATAATTACTTGCTGCAGAAAGTTTATACCTTCTGATATTCCTATTAATAACAAGCTTGGCTGTATGTTTCATATCATTCTAAACCATTAATCTCAGTCTATCCATAGAATGTAAATCATACTGATAGTCAACAAATGCCCAAAATACTGAAGAACAGAATATGTAAAATACAAAGAAAACATGACACGTACATGGTTAAATAAATTTTCACATTACTACTCTCTAAGTGGAATGTGTTTGAAATTAATTTATATATCACATTAAACAGTGACTAAATTAAATATTTTGGTAATTAGGGAGGAATTCATGTTGCATCATACAGTGAACTGAAAATAACACTGTTCAATATCTGATTGTCAGAAAAGATTTTTGGTGCAGGTGCTATTTATTTTTTGTGCATAGGAAAACTAATTTCCTTTGTTACACTGTTATTTGGAAAAGAGTAATCCAGTATCATTGTACATAATGCAATATGAGGACATCTCTGAGCAAAAATGCAAAACAAAATATTTTGTTTGATAATACAATTTTAAACAAAGGATACTTTATTGTTTGTGTATTGTTCCCTTTTTGTTTACTTGAACAAACAAATTAATTCATTCACATATACAAATGTTCATGTAACACTTCGATGTATGTAATTTATTCATATTAAGAGAAGATCAGAATTATTAGAGTATATGTTAAGTAAGAGTCACTAAAGTTAATTTTGAAATACACTGTACTTGTCCAGTTTGGGAGAAAGTATTGTAATGTTCACAGACTGAATACAGAATTCTTCTTCTTGTATGGTTGTCAGGTATAATTAAAAGACCTTTAACCTGGAATGATCCTGCAGTGAAAGCTGAAAGAACTCCTATTTGTATGCTTTTCAGGATCTCAGATAACCTTTTACATGTTGTTAAGTAGCAATGCTGAAGGAGACAGATACTGTAAAAGAAGAAATTGAACAAAGTGTGTGATGAGCACTTTGAAACTAATGTACTGAACGTAGACAGCTGAAAGCAACGTAGAGACTCTGCAAGTGATTTGCAGATTTTTCTGCTGCTTATACCCTGTAATTCCCTTTAATACTGTACATTGCAAATGAAGACAACTAAAAGGACTTAAACCAAATTTATATCTGACTCTACCTTATAATCTGTGATATAATACTTCTTCCATGTAGATGTTGAAAAATAACTTTAAAACCAGTAACAATTATTACAGGATTTTTTGCATCAATTCTGGACAACATGTATGGTTTCTAATCCCGAGGATGTAATTATGAGGTCTTAACTTATACTACACATGTATCTAAAGAATAAATAAGTTAGTTTATAATAATGGTCTAAAGATGAAAAAAAAATATAATTATGTATTCTTAAATCAGATATATTGAACAAAACAAATACTGCATTTAAAGTTGATGTAAAAATGGAGTTCATATTAATTAAAAGCATTGATAATCTTCTATGAGGGCAAAGCAAATGTGAACCTGAAAATAATATCATATCACAGTATGCTTGTATGTATTTGGTTCTCTGTTTGATACGACTATCAAAGCACTCTAAAAGTGCTATAAATATGGGGTTTAAAAATGAAGTTACATAGACACACGAAGGTATTTTCAGGAACAGCAGAAGAAAAAAATCCTAACCATGAAGTGTGGTCAGATGACTATGAGAATATATTTTTATAAATCAAAATATGTGACCCTAGCTAGTAAATAATGGGCAAGATTAAACTTACAGAACATGAAATAATAATAAATGGATAATAAAAAATGAAAAGCAGTTACTAATTATTTTTGACAAATATCTTAATCATATTATCATTTCTTATTGTTTTGATCTTTTTATATGTTTTATGGATGCCTTGCTGCCAATATGGACAGAAAAATGGCTAATATTAAATGAAAGTATAGTAATACTATCAAATAGCATAGAATTTGGACATGTACAAACAAAAAAATATATGTCAGGACCACAGTTTATGCAATACAGAAGTTCAAACCAGAGTTAAGAAATCGTCTTTGTAGCATCCACAACTCTCTGTCTCTAATGTCTTTCATGTCTAAATTTTGGGCCTATTTATTGTGATGAGTATTTTTTTTACAACCTTTGACCTGTCTTGAAATTACAGTACTTAACGAGGTTGTTACATCTTTTTAAGTCTGTGCTTGTTAAATTGCTACAATGCTTGGATAAAAATGTGTCACCAATTAAAATAAAATACTTAGACAGAATGATTTTATGAAATCTGTGTGAATTAAAACTAATGAGCAAAGAATATACAGAAGCTTTGTCAATATATTAATTTTGATATGAAACATATATAATGTCTTGTAAAATGGTAACACTTTGGACACTGTACTTCATTAAAGTAATGTTATTTCTTTCATTGTTATGTTTCTATTTACAATACCTTCTTAATACTGAGTGTTTGTACAGCTGTACTGTCGGGAACATTTACGTGTATGAAACACATTAATGACTTGAAATTTAAGGTTTGCGCCACAGTGAAAACCTGGACGGTGATTTTTATGTTGTGGCATCATGTAAATCATGTAGGTAGTTTACAACTTCCAACCTGAAGATGGAGGCTATACTTTCTTCCAAACCACTTTACCTACCTACATGTTTACATGGTTTCATAACCCAGAAGAGCATAATCCACATTAAACAGTCTTTCTTATTTGCTCTGCAGTGAGAAAAAAAACAACATACAATGAAAAGTCGCTACTTATGAAATATAGTAGTAATGTGATTTTAAATGATGTTGATATAGGGCATATGTTGCTTCAGTCAATGATTTCCACATTTATCTACAATTACAGGTATATGACTTATATCCAAGTCTGAAAACTTGATCTCAGTGTAGTAAATGGTATCCATTACTGGGACATGTACTGAATGAAATCCTTGTACTTTGAAAATAATATAAATTAAATAAACTCCATAAAGTAGAAATTTATTTACAATTGATTTTAAAGTAATAAATTTCTTCACTGGAGAAATGAAGGCTTAGTGGACTCAGGCATACACACTCTGTCAAAGAGGACAAATCATGTTCATTACCTGGTGGATATGACCATATGCTAGTGACAGTTTTGTTATGTTCAGTTATTTTTTCATAGTACAAAGAAAAATGCAATCATCCAGTCACTTTAAAGCAGTGATGCCCCCAGACATTATCTTGTGTAGATTCAAATGATGAGATTTAAAATTCAAACATATTTCTGGAAACATTTCAATGGTATATTATTTCCTTAGTTATATGACACCAAGGTTACAATTAAGCAGCTCTTAAAATCATATGAGAGAAGAATTACATTTTGCTTCCTCTACTTTCATGGAGAAAGAGACAAGTACTATGTGTATATATTTCTGTTCTGTTTCAAATAAAATATTGCAATAGTTATTTCAACACACACACACAGTCACACACACATACATGCACTATCATACAGTGATATGCCAAACCTTAGTAACAAACTTAAAAACCCATAAATATAATATATACGTAGTAATACATAGTAATAATTACATTAATTTTTATAGGAAATTCATCAAAATCCTTATCTTTTCACAAAAGGATTTATTTCTTTGTAAATTCTTGTTTTTATATATATCAAACTTTGCTTTAGTTAACAATTACTTGCTAGAATTTAAGAATGTCACTTGATAAGGGGGCACAGATCATGATATGTTTAGAAAGTGATGTTTTTTAATCTATGATCTAAAGCAGGTTAATTAGAGAAGGCGAGAATGGCTAGTTTTTCATATTTTTTATACAGTTTTTCCCATTAATATTATCACATTATACCTGCTTTTACTACCATTTCATATGACTTCTAAAACACATCAAGGACTCAACAAGATTCTACAGTTTTGGGGCTCAAAGACTTGCGGCTTCTACAATATAACAAATCTTTAGCAGGCACTCAAATCAGTTAATGTTTATAAACCACAGTAACTGAAAATTAATGTAAAAGAAATACTAAATCTAAGATATCAATATGGATGGGTATTAATGTGGTATGAGAAACATTTTTCATTTTTTTTCCCACTATTTATCTAGGAAATTAAAACACTGGACGAAATGAAAAATTCTTAAATTATAGGATGTCATACATAACAAAGCGAGTAACGTAGTGTTTTCTATTTGATAGAAATCACATATTACAAATCCTTCCATCCATAGTATGAAACTTCAGTCATTCAGAATGAGATAAAGGGAGCAATGTATTATAGCTAGAAGTTTGCAATACACAGAATACACCACACAATAACATGAGAACACACACACACACACGCACTCACTATTTATATAATGTTGCCTGACAAAGCTCGAGCAGAATAAGGCAGTACTTTTATCATCTTTCAGTTTTAGCCCTGATTAGTTTATACCCTTCTTTCATCAATTATTAGATTGCAATGAACACGCAAATCATGCATACTCACATTTTCAACCACGCGCAACGTGTTAAGTACCCTGAATAAAAGAGGCAACATACCATCTTGTACTAACACATTTGGAAATAATTAAACATATATTTGTAAGTAATAATACTGTTCTGCAGTCTATTTAAAAATTATCCCCAAGAAAACATTACAAAAAATATTACCATTAACCAATATATATTTATTATAAGCACAGTTTTCAATCATCAGTTGAAAAAGCTGCAAAGACAATGAACAAAATCGTCCTGTTGTCATGTTCCCTCCACCCTTTGAGCCCCATTTAAACTGCAATCTCGCACACAATAAGTGTTACGAGCATTTATATTACAAGAGTATAGTTCTGTTGCGGTATTCAAACAAACAAATACACAAGAACAAACAATGACATTCAAAAGGTTCGGATTGCGTAACAGATAAGCTGATATGTTTATTTATGCTGATTTGCCCCCGCCCTCCCCTGTAGCATTGAGCTGCGTTTTGTCTTCAGTAGAGACAAACAATGGACGGAAAGTTTCCAGAATAGATCTGTTGCACTGTGCAGAACCACATCAGCATCATTCTTCTTAATTATTCATTTTCTGGAGGGAAAATTAGACGGTTAACATTTAAAATATGATTTCAACCATGGATTTGTTTACTAAGATAACGGGTAACACTGACGTCCTCATTATGCATGTGTCTCAAGTTATGATCATGCAGACATTTTATTTAACATGCAGTTTAATCTTGCCATATATTGTGAACATATGTTTTGAAGTGCTCATCAGATTAATCAATACTTTATAAAGTTTTCAACCTTTTATCTGATGTAATTTTGTATCATATGAAAAATGTGTCTGGGTCTACACAATGCAAACAGATCTGATAAATCTGCATACAAAATGGACCTGTGAGAGGAGGCTTCAGAATGGAACATGTACTGGTATGCATAACTTTTAACTCTGAACCTTAAACTTTAAATTTCTATATTAATTTCTATCAGATATCTTCGCTAAAGTTACTAAAATATGCAAAGCAAAGACTACAAAATATCTGTTCACATGTGCCCCAGTACATTCCCAAATCTGTACCCCCACTCCAGTGGCCCTTACCAAAGATCTCATAATTTTATATCACATCAACCTTACACGTAAAGCAACTACTAATAAGAGTCTATAAATCTTTTTTTCTTTTCTTATAAGAATCTACAAGTTATTAACAAATAGAAATCATATTCCCATCTGTAATGAATTTCAGCACTATAATTTTCTCTCCTTATTTGTATGTTTGCATGGTGCTTGTTCACAGTATTTCCATCTTGCTGTCCACCATCTTATATTTAACTTCAGCATTCCTTTAGATTGTCCTTAAGACCTGAAGCTTTCAGTCTCGGCTTTGGTACATACATAATGTATACAGTTGGTACAAATCTAACATTGGGTGCAACCTCAACTGTTAATATTTGACCACCTAAGGAGAACTCTTTAAAGCTGCAGGTAAAAATTAAGTTGAATAAACTGTACCATAATTTCTGTCCACCTTTTCTTGGAAATATCCAGTAGGCTAAACTGCTGACACAAATGAGCTATAATCTAGAGACAGGTGGTCACTTTAGTCACAGGAATTACAATATTATTACACTCACTGAAAGTAATGATATGATATATACAAATTATTATTCTACCATAGAAAGTACGCATCACATTTTACCCCAGAAAATTTGGCAAAATGCCTAAAACTAATGTTCACAAGATACTGATTTAAACTACATTGGTTTTTAAATATATGATGATAGGAGGAGGTGAGAGAAAGCACTGGTTTTGATATGGTTCATATGATATGCCTGAATAGATCATTTTGGTATCCTGCGTCCACCCTCCTGCACCTGTATTGCTGCCCGTGAGGGATGACACAGCATGGGTAGGACCCATATTCTGAGCTTGGTTTTCATGATACATTTAAAAATAACAACGTCTCTCCTCCTCCTATCAGTTTGGATATAGCACGAGAATTTATTGCTATTTATAATAAATATATTAGGAGAGCCAAACCAAAAGTATACATCTCTATTTAAATAAATCTAATCAAATCAACACAAAGTCACCTCTGTTATTGATGATAATTATTCTATCTAATGGTTGTAACCTACAACAAGATCCTCTAACTGCACACTTGAACATACAGTAAACTAGTGTACAATATTTGGTTTTCATTTCCAAGAGTCAAGATTACTTGGACTAAACAGACATCATCATCATCATCATCATGTAAAATTAGTACAATACATTTACATGTAGTTTTAATAATTAAATCTAGAACATAGCATGTAGGGCACCTTTGGTTTCAAGCCTCTGCAAAACTCTCTTTGTTATTAGCATAACTCTCTAGGAATATACTGCCACGTTGAGGCATGGCTTTCAGCACTATTATTACAGGATGTATTTTTTTCATGTCCCCAGATTTTGTGAATAATTCTAATACTCCTTCTTAAAGAAGCTATATTAACTTTCTACTATTAGTTAATGTTCTCTAAACTCACCTGAAATTATAATTCCATTGCACTGATTGTTATTTTTCTCTTCAAAGCAATGTAATATCCTAACTGAAAACCTTATCACGATGGCATGAAATCACTGGCTTTGGCTGTACAAAAATGTTTATTCTGCAATATGTTGACCTTCCTTGCTATTAATAATAATTTATTATATCTTGTTATTAATAATTAACTATTATGTTACAATTATTACACTGACAGACCAGTCTGCAGTATGAAAGCAAATAACTAAGAAAGAAGAAAATAATACATAATTTCAATGATTAATCTACTGCATAAGTGGCAGTATTATGCCATTTCTATTGATGTTAGGTTGGAGTTTTCCTCTGCTGTATGACGGCTCAGTAGCGATGTTGGCAAGGCAATTCCAACTAAAAGCTGGTGCCTAGGTCAAGTGCTAAGTTGTAAGTAAGGATAATTAAAATTGTCCATTTTCTTCTCCCTTGGGTCCCTACAAGAAAGCAAACAACAATTATAAGTGTCATTCACATTATGGGAACTCAAAATGCAGTTATCACATGGAAATACTTAGTTTACCTATATTCATAGGATTTGAGGTCTTCTTGGTGGTGAGTCTGAAGACAGCTGTCTTCTGGGTTGTAGCGATGAGTGAAGTTACTCAACACCCAGATGATGGAGGCAGCAAGGACCTCTGAGACGTTGGTAAACTTCTACCAGACTACAACCCAGAAGACAGCCATTTTCCTGCCTAAGTAAATGTAAACACATTTTCTATTTGTTAGAAGGCTCAGGAATTCCAGTTAGATTACATAAGTCATGGCATACAGATTTTGAATAACAGTTGGAGGTAAGTAATCAATTTCAAGTTCTGGCCACTTTTAATTCCTACAAAGGAGCTTCCAGTATCCATAATATTGACTAATTCTTGCATAACTTAATCATGCTGTATCAACTGCATAAATTATATAGTGATGACTGGTATGATGACTGAAAATAACAGAACAGGAAAGGACGTGGAAAGAGTGGTCGTAACCTCCTTTAAGGCAATATTCCAGCACTTGCCTGGAAATATTGAGGAAAACCACGAAAACCATCAGTCAAGATATCCAGTCTCTTGGCCTATATTGAAATCTGGAATATGAAGCAGGAATGCTAAACCACAATATTCCATCAGTACCTGCAGACCAGAGTATAAAAATTCATTAATATTTTAGGAGAAATCCTATATTCGTAGGGACCAAACACAAAGCAGTGTCTTTACTATGAATGCATAGCAGCTACCTAAACTATGGTCAGAAATGCATACTGAGTACACAGTATGTATTTAGCTTAGACAAAAATACAATCCTTGGAACTGGGAGCTTAAAACACTATGCTGCACTTTATTTTAAAGTGACATCATATATAGTAAAATATTATGCAAAATGTTGTTTTAAATTTTGTTATGGTATGGGCTGAATGAAAATTTAAACATAATACTTTGCCAGTACATTTTCCACACTTGATAAAAATCAAATTTGACAAAGTGTATGAAAAAGCCTTGTTTTATTCTGTCAAGTGCAGCTGACATTTTGTGTGTTAGATTAAACAGTCACTATCTGAATCTTAATGAATATTTCAGCCCTGTGTTAGACAAGAGGCTGGATGTGGTGGTAAAGTACTTTAACTGTTGAGTAACTTACTTGACCCATTTAACATTCTCTACAGTTTTCAAAACGGTGTTCTAGAAAATTTTTCATGCTTATCAGACTCTAAAATATAATTTGTGGTGATTTACGGTTCACTAATTGTAACACTTTTAATGCTGTTACAAAATATTAGGGTAGACAAGTGAAATAAGCAGCAACACTGGGGCAATTCAAGGTGAGGTAAAGCATAAAGGTAAAGGCAAAGTTGTCCCTGGAGCTTAACTAAGCAACACACTATGTAGATGTGTGGGGGAGTAGAGGTATAGCTTCACACATTTTTAACCTCAGTACTCGAAGGATAAATTTTAATGTTGAAAATTGAATAGAAATAGGATAGGACACAAAGTACTAGTGTTTATATTATTGAAACAGCTGAAGGGATTACCAGTACTGATTTAATATTACAAACTGAGATTCAGGATTTTTATAAAAGTTGCATCCTTGAAAGCTACCTGTAAATAATATAAAAGTTATAATACATAATTCCCAGATTGTGTTTTGGTGTGTCAGTAGTTGTTGATATTTTCATATTTGAGTATTATACATAAAATAAGAAGTTACTTCGAAATACATGAGGTATATGTGTGTAATACAGTTACATGTGATGTTTTAGTCAGAATTATCTCTGTGATATACTTGACTGAGGCAGATGAAAGGATCTGGATGCTATATAAATACACACAGACATGCATGTCTTGAAGCACCAGTCACATAAACTAGGTGCATAATAAGATACTAGTAAAAAGTTAGTTCTAGTATGTTTATAATTAAACTTATTGATCAGTACAATTGCTGACTTCATTCTTCTGTTGTTTAATGCTTTTCTGTACTATGAAATTTATTGCAATATATGTAATGCCCTCGTAAACGTCTACCAGACTACAACCCAGAAGACAGCCATCTTCATACAGCATGACACAATGAGGGACCTGGGCTGAGTAGTTCAAATAGATTCATAATTATGAGTGTGATTTAACAGAAATCTGTCTGGAGAGCTGTGCTGACAATCTAGCTGTCTGTAAGATGTCAGAAATTTGTTTTAATTCAAGTTAACTGTGTAGTGATATAGTATTGAGTCTAAAAGAATGCAACTCAGTGGAAATTTATCATAGAATGCAGACAGAATATGTGAATGAAAACATTCTACATATGGTTAAAATCACGTCACAAGTCATGTTTACAACTGCTTACACAAAACAGTAATTATTTTGAAGATATGTATTCCCATGCATTGATTTTATCCTCTACCATTCTTGAGCAGCTGTCACCCCTTTCTATTACACAGTAATACTGTAAGCACTGTTGGAGGGTGTCACAGGCAAGCCATGCAAGTCTGCCGCTCTCAAATTTTTCTGGCACCCCAGTCTGCTGCTTGATGAGATTACACAGTATACTCAGACACAGTGCTTTGAATTAACTCTAGAAATACATCTTTGATCAGCAGGGAAAGAAGGTGTGGGTGAAAAAAAATTAAATAATATATAAAATCTACATGTACCTTCTTGATTTGTACAACTATTAGCTGAGCACAATATTAGCTTCCCAAAAAGGACTGCTGCACATTATTAGTTAGCTAGCTGTATATTAATTCTGTAGCCTGCTTAATAATGACATTCAACTTCAGTTTTTGAGGATAAGCCACTTCAAATGTTGAAAGTTATCCAACGTTTCAGCAAACATTACAGTTGCCATCTTCAAGGTGAATGTACTCAGCCAGTTGAATTTATTCCACAATCTCACATCTAATTCCTTAAAGTTAATTTTAATATTATTCTCCCATATAAACCTAGTCAGAGGCAGTGGGCTTGTCACTCACTACTCATACATGCACACTTCAAAGACAAAGAAACCTCCCACATGGGAGGAGGCCAAGACTCAACTTCGGGCTGTTGCGCCATAGAGGAAGAAGAAGGATGAGGAGGAGGAGATATAAACCTGGGCCTTCCCTTCAGGTTTTATAACTGGAACCTTAATATCTGGAAAGATTAACAATTGTCTTCAGTTCTTTTCCTCTGTCTCCAGAAATGTACACAAGAAGATATTAATAAAGAATGAAGAAGTATTTCATCTTCTCAATCTTTTCACTGCTTCCTGTTACATTCAATATATAATGAAAATATGTAGTTGACAGTACCTCTTCTGCAGAACCGATCCTGCAGAAATATCACCTAAGTAATATGTGGCAGATAAACAGCTCTTTTGATTAAACAAACCATTATATTAAGTTAATCTGGCAACCAATTGTCTTTGTGCATGTTTCTAGAAACTTGATGATGATGACTAGTTAAGATCCTGGAGTTGATAATATGGAGACTATATTATTTGTATTTTACATATATAGGGAAGGGCAATATATCATAAATAAACCATGAAAGCTACAAGATTCTACACGTCACATAGGGAATTGTGGGTACATGACCTCATTGAAGGATTAGGCAACATATCTTGACCATTACAATGAGTTGAAAAAATGTTGGGTGATATTAAATTTACAAATGCCCTGAATTCAGTGACAAAGTAAAAATGTTCGAAAGAGGCCAGAGGTTGTAACATTCTTTCGAGTCCAGTCCTATGTAACCCACCTTCATCACATTCCAACTTACTTCTACTCTGCAGAAATGAACAAGAGAATTCTCTGAACCTACAGTCATTTTAAATTCAGGTCTCTTTTCTAGTGCGAGACATTTCATACAATCAGTGAATAAAATATGTTCACTGTGAAGTGACCATTATATGAGAGATTTTCTGAATATGTAAAGGTATGAAATATAAAATGAAGCTCTGCAACTTGAGTGAGAAATGCCATTCACTTGAAGATATATCAGTAATGCATATTCTCACAAATAGAAACATTTTAAGTATATAAGTACTAATTTCAGTACAAATTCCTTGAAACCAATTCAACATACAAACTCTGAAGAGACAAGTCAGGTCATAGATTAGTATTAGTATGTAATTAATTTCCTAATGTTAAATACCATATAAATCATTTGTTCATTGTAAGTTCTCCATTGGGTGGCAAAATGTTTTTTATAATTTAGACTGACAACCAACTTCCTTCTTCCTTTTCCAAGAAAACACCTTCTGTAATTGCATATCTTTTTTCCTCACCAACCAAAGGTACTGTTTAATGCAGAGGTAATTAACTTTTTCTGATAGAAGTGTGTGTGTCATCTTTAAATGGCCTTTCATTGTGTAATTACAAAATTTGAGAAACAAAATAAATGTTTAGAATTGTATAGTAATAATGTTAAAGTATTTTGAGATGTTCTTTCAGAATGGAAGCCAAATGTACTTCACTATCTAGATATTTCAAAGAACACTGGTTGTGAGATTAGGAAACAACCAACCTCGGCCATTTTGCTTTTGGCGTACTCGATACGAATGGCGCCACGGTCGGAGGAGAGCAGGAAGGAGCCCTGAAGGGTGGTCATGGCCTGCGCAGCAAAACGTACATCTTGGTACTCGATGAAGGCGACCGGGGACCCGCCCTTGGTGTGCATGCGGAGGCGGCAGAAGCCTGGGAAACTGTGCACACACAAGAGACAGAGAGAGAGACAACAATGTGCAAGTTAGAAAGGGCATGGATCAAGCTATGTACTTACTGGTTAGTGTGATGCAGGGGATAGCAGAAAATCATACCTTGCCAAACATCTGAAAGCTGTACCAGGTTAGGGCTGTATGTAGTACGTGCAACAAGATATTGGTGCATTGGTGTTAATGGCCTATTACACTCATAAGGTTCAATGCTTTAGTTTTCTTTATAGTTGTCATGTTATGTAAAAGAGCAAGCAAATATACTAGGATGTTATGCTGTTTATATTATTTTTAATAAAATTTATTTAACTGACTAACACTGCATCAGTTGTTATATTCTGATGATATTAAATCAGACCAAAATGTGAAATTAAAGACAATGGAAATGAGAAAACCCCAGAAGATATACTTAAGGTCAGCTTTCTTCACCAAAAATGTAGTATGTACTAACTGGGAACCAAAGCCTGGTTTAAGGAGTGAGAAGTTGATGAATTGTCCAGGCTAAAGTGAAATACTGAATACTAAGCCATTTTTGTCTAATTAATATCTTAATTTCTTTGAGGTTATTGACATTTTTGGTCCTGCATGAATGTTAAATTAACACCCATTAATTTTTACACAGTATTGTTTGTATAAATTAGCATTATATTTGTCCTTTATTTTTTTCAGTTTGTAATTTGTATATTTGCATAATTGATATGATTCTGGTAATAGTAGGATAAAATACTCTGACCCCTTTTGTAACAAGCACTCCTCAATTTAAACCTTCTTGTGAATGTAATTTTAATTTGTTACTGATGTTACCATATTTTTAAAAGATTCATTATCTATCTTCATGTTATGATTTTATCTTGTATTCTAGTGATAATAAATAAAGCCTGTTTCTTTTTGCAACAAAAGTGATATGCACCAAAGTTTATTCATCTAGGAGACAAAATTAAAATTATTTGGCTACTGTAAAATACCTAAGACATGGTTTGGGAGAAGCAGACTAAAAATTGGAGTCAACATATACTGATACATGCATTGTTACTGTACAATAAATTTAGGTCAAGCACAAATTAATCTGGTTATCCATGCAACATACTGAGAAGACTTGTTAAGTGAAACTTCTCTGTTCATCAGACTTTAATATCATGAAAGACAAGAAGTTTCAATATTTACTGACCATAATTCCAAAATGTGACCTACAAACTTATAGATGTTACAGAAATCTCCAGAGATACTTCAAGTAGCACACCTGTATTTATTTACAAAGTAAACTAAAGGTTTTAAATAATATTATTTGTTATAATATTTAATTTTGTATAAATGAACTGAGTCCCAAGTTTTTTTAAACAGACTTTCTAAAATTGAATGGTGAAACAGGAATAACCTTTTCTTATCTAAATGCTTTCCCGAGATTTCCTAGATTACAGAGAACAGATATTTTTCTGTAAGATTTGAGGTTTTCACAGCGGTGAGTCTGAAGATTGCTGTCTTCTGGGTTGTTGCGTCATGTAGTCTGGTAGATGTCCACCAACGTTTCAGAGGTCATGCTGCCCTAATGACAGAGGCAGCATGACCTCTGAAAACGTTGGTGGACATCTACCAGACTACATGGCGCAACAACCCAGAAGACAGCAATTTTCAGATATTTTTCTATTCTTGCATACGCTTTTATACATAAAACTAAATACAGTTCTATATCTTGTACAAGAAATTCCTGCCATAATACAGAACAGTATATCTTACTAGCCTTCACAGCAGTTTACTCACCATTCACAATTTGTTTAAATTTTATGACTACTGATAAACTCATTCCACACACTAATTTGTGTACAACACAAGCTTCTCAGCTGTTTAACTCCAGTTCAGTTGTTTTACATATTACATGAAACTTTTGCCCACTTCACTGAGTCAGAATTCTCAGATATCTCTTTATGGAAATATCATTGTTCCATTGTCACATCTGAGATTCATCATCAGTGGTATTATAAATACATAACATCAACAGTTAATGTGCAATTATTAAATAACCAATGTACTATGTTGGCAGTTGGAATTCTCTGATTTATGTGGGTCCTGAAGTACAAATTGACCAATCAGATCACAGTATTTTCCAGAACTCTAAATCAGGTAAAAATCCTTCAGTGTTTCTTTTTTCAGTGAAATTATACTTGATGAAATGTTAATTCTTTTATCAGAATATGTAATAATATAACACAATTCCTGGTTCACATTGCTGCAAACCAACCACTAATGCAGAGTAGAAATAAAGGAAAAGTTGTAAGTAAACTGTATTTCCTATGGTCAGTGCTCTCAGAAGAGGGCAAATTTTTATGAGAATGGATGTGATTCTAATGGTAACAGCACATTACTGAAATCATGCTGAAATAATGACCAGCACTACAGTAATACATTTCAGCTGCAAGGCGGTGATCACATCATACAGAAAATACAGCATAACTTCAAATGTTTGAACTAAGAAGTTTCTTTAAGATATCAAGAATATGAAATTAGTGCAATCATGAACTGTGTTATTATCACACATGTTCTTGTTTAAATCACACAAATCTATTTTCTACATAACCTTTCAAATGTGTAGTGCCAGTGGTACACATTTCTAATTCCAGAGTACACTGAAACCCTTCTAATGCTCTTTATGGGGCAGCCAGTGTCTGATTTTAATGTACACAATTTATGATACAGAAAGGAACCGAAACCATTTAGAGAACATTCTTGTCATTAAGTTTGTACAACTGGAGCTCAATGCATAACTTTGCCTTTTGGGGATAGGCTGCATGAAACGTTGAGTATTTTCCATTTTGGCAATTGATACAGCAGCCATCTTCAGATCTTCAGGTAACTGTCTGTGGAGTGAGGGAGGGGGGATAAGGGGTTAGGAAGCCCTTATATAGATCTGTGAGAGATAAGTGGAAGGAAATTGACATGACCGAGCAGTGGAGCAGGGTCCTATGAAATGGTAGGGAGATGAAAAGTGTTTTAGCAACCATGTGGTTATGAAAAGAAGTGACCATCATCTCCCACTTCCAGGTCTATGTAACTGCTTCCAAACTCCCTCTCCCCCACAGATATTCAGTCCGAAGACAGCAACTGCAGTGTCTGTCAAAATGGAAAACCTTCAACATTTGTGTGGCTTATGCCCGAAAGCTGCCATCATATAGGATACAACTGCTCCTTTCCATTGTATTACTCACAGCAAATGGTAAGAAAGAATTGTATTGGTATCCAAGTTTTTGTTCCATTGTTTACATATCAAATTACACTATTACAATAAATGTAGTTACTACAACAGGAAGTTACTATCATTCTATTTCATTTTGATAATAAATTTTAATTCCATGAAAGAGCAGATAAATTAATTATGAAAGTTCAAACATGTGAAGATCTACTGCATAATTGCAACATCTACTTTGCACAGGAAACTGGATGAATGTAATTGTACAGAATAATACATACTACAGAAAGGTGCAACAGAAAAATTAGTACTGCTGCCTGGGTTCCTACAAGCTGTACAATTGCAGGTAATGAGGGAAATTGAATTTATTAAAAGAGGTATTTGAAACCTTTACAGTTGTAGGACTGGGCAACTGCAGGTCAGATTGAAGGGCAGAGTACCCAGAATGCTGCTGAAATAGTGACTTCAGTAGTTACTAATTATCTCTATGTATTAATTTCTACATCGCAATAGACATTATACCATTCTTTCTTTGTAAGTACACATACATGCCAAGACTTAATTCTTTAAGATGCACATCTAATCACTTCAATTAGAAATATCAAGACATTTATTGGCTTAAATTTGTTTTTAGTCATGTACAGATATGGATTTGTTCATTTCATTGTATTTTAAAAGAAATCTATTATGCTTGAATTGAACAGGAAGACAGAATTACATCACCACCAAATCCACCACTACGTCTAAAAATTAAATATGGACCTAATCTAACAAAGTGAGACAAAATGACAATATTGCATTGTTCTGTTAATCTTTTTACATACACAATAACAAACTGGGAGGGAGGTAGAAAAACTGAGACAGTAATATAGTTTAAAATGAAAGTAAAGAATGTAAATATATTTGGAAGTGGACATAAGACCAGGGAGTCATGTTCAGCATTTTAAACTGTAACCAAAACTTGCTAAATGTCATGTCAATGTTATTATACAGAATAATATTTACATGATTGAACTATACATTTTTAATAATTCCTCAAAAGGTTATTGGTCTTGTCATTAGTGTTATTTTTCTGTAACTTCAAACAAATTAATGTTTAAGAAATTAATTATGTACATTAATTCTGGTCAGAAAAGAGTAAAAATGCAGTAAACAGTTATTTTCCCTTTTGAAGTTATACACTTCTTTTTTCAGTGGTTATTGGAAAACTTCCTTTGAAAAAAGAATTACTAAATTCCACCCAGATTTTAGCAACTCAGTCAATGTCATCCACCTACATCAGTGCTGTTGTACAGCTGCCTGTCACATCAGTGCTTTAAATATCAAGGATCAATAACATTGTGCTATTCTGTGGACTGTTTCGTTTAAGTACATCATTAGTGGGACAAAATTAAGGATCCTTATGGTCTGGTGAAGACCTCTTATTTATGATTTTAGACACCTCACATACTGTATTCTCATTACTGGAATACATAAGCATCGCAGAAACATAATAACAAATGTCAATAAACAACTCTTCAAATCACACATATTTTTACGGTTAAATAATTCTTCTGTCTGATTTGTCTATGAGGCAAGGGGTCTTACAGGAAATATGTATGACAAAGCTATGTATACATTTTGGAGAAGAGTTATGAATATCTGAGTGCCTTGATGAAGTTATTTATGGAGAGGCATTAATTACAAGGAAGATACTGCTTTTTATTTTTCTATCCACCGGTGAGATTCCATTTTTGCTTATTCAGAATATGACTGCCAATATTCACATATGTCATAATAGATTTTATATCAATATTGTTGAAACTGGTAATGAAGTGTATATGGACAATTTAGAAACTGACAGAAATTTTCCCCAGGATTTTACTTTACTATATTATGTACCATATGTCTTTGTCTTTCAGACATTTTCCCACTGTTGAAAATTATAACATGACTTAAAACTGAATAACACACTTAAAAATGTTGTATCTGTAATTACATTTTTGATGAGAAGGGCAATTTAATAAACAATAAATTGAATTTTATAATTAAGGATATAAACTATACAACCAACATATACATGTACCTACTTGTCACATTCATCATATCTCTCCTTTTTAAATATTTTGTTGGGGAAAATCATAATTTTTACTTAGAAAAAAATTTATGCTGTTAAACATTACTGGCCCTCAATACTGATAGTTGTAGGTACTCAATCTTCCTCTCTGCCATAATTATCACTGTTACTTATTTCCTTGTTAACATTGTCATTATTGTTACTGCATGTCTAGATATTGCGGTTACTTCCTTGACTGTGTGCACTGAAGTTCATTATGCCCACTGCCAAAGTCATATGTTTGCAGTTTATGTTAACTAAAGCCAAAAAACTTACTGTCTTGTAGTGCCATAGCTTTAATTTAGGTTGTAGAATGCTTCATATTATATTTAGACCTATTTGAAATAATATTTAGCACACATTCAATCATTTATTAATCCTTTGTTTCAGGTATTTGACATTGTTTCAAATGCAGAAGTGGATGTTATTAAAACAGAATTGTTTTTCAACTACAAGATATCCATCTGAAACCTGTAAAATGATGGAGAAATTATCATTATTAATTTTAATTGAAAGGAAATATATTTGAAATCTGTCGAGTATAATGTCCTGACACATTTTGTAACATGCAAGTCACTTAAGGAATTGGCACTGGTCACATGAGGGGTTACTGCGAAGTCTGTGCCATATAAACACAGACACATTAATATCACGGACTTCGTATCTCTCTTACTTTCAATACCAGCCATGCTTCCTCCATTTTTCACAATCAGTCAGTAAAAAAGCTGCAGGTTGCCCTCCCCCTGCCCCATACAAAAGTCTCTTTGCTCCTGCAAACAATCTGTAATGGCATAGAGGGATGGATTTCAATGTATCCATCATAGAACTAACTTCAAGATACATTACTCCTGTGGGAAATTTGCTAGCAGCTTCACTACAACAGTGGCTATAGTACCTTGCTCCTAACTCAGATTAACTGTGCTGTGTTTTCACAGCTGATATTGGAATAGTTTTGAAAGACAATAGGAGGCATCAAATTCATACAGGGCTTGACAGTCTGAGGGTATGAGATAAATCCACAGCCTTTTTATTCAATAAAGTGCTTCAGATTTTCATATTCTTCTTCTTTATTACGCCGTCTCCTTTACAGGAGGTTGGCGACATATTATGAACAGGATCCTTCCATCCTGGGACCTGTTCATATATGTTTTTTAGGCAGGTGATACAGAAGTGGTTTGCCATTGCCTTCTTCTGTGTGTATGGAGTACTTTTTGGGGTGCCACAGAGAAACCGGGGAAGCCCCGGAGGAAAACTCCGTGTTGCCTTGCCCAACACAAGTTATAAATTCGGGCCCCGCCGGGAATCGAACCCGGGACCCCAGGATTACAAGGCCAGTGTTCTGACCGCTAGACCACTGTGGCAGTAGATTTTCATATAAGCTATACAAAAAGGATAATAATGTATTGTTCTTAGACTCTTATTAATTTTCTGGTAATTTAGAATATGAATTACTTGCATCATTTGCAACTGAACAGCATACAAACTCAGCCATTACCAAGGATCTTCCAGGACACAAAATTCATAAAGAAATTAAATTGCAATTTGTATGGGTCTCAAGTGTTTTGGAGAACCTACCACAACAGTATATAAAACAATTTAATCTATTTTTATTCATAGCTCATTCAGAAATGGACAAGTCACAAGCTAAGCAACAACGGTTCAAGTCCCAACATGGCCATAGCATCAAGACTGACTCAGGGACGCAACCCAAACTCATACAAATGGGTACTGGAGTCTATTTATTCAGAGATGAAATGGCTGAAGCGTGAAGCTGACCAGTCACTAAAACCTAAAGGTCACCATGTATCTTCAGGGCACAGCACTTAAGCACAGAGAAAACATTATCTTGAAATGTTCATAAAATATTTTACTTTTCCCTGCCAATAAAAATGCTCAAATACAATAAAATGAGGAACTTAGTAACATTATTATACTTTATGTATTTGTTTTGACTATTTAAAAGGTCTATTAAAAGAAATCTTGAGGTTTGTTTATGAATGCAATGGATAATTTACTACTAAATGTGAATTAAATATCATGGGTTCAGGGACGGAAGTTGAATTGAATAACATAACTGATGTGAATTTACAGAAGTCCAAGAAATTCCCAACAGCTAAAAATTCTGAATTATTATTCCCAAAATAAACATGCACAATTTTTTTTAATAAAATTAAAGGGAGAACTTGGTGTAGATGGGAATATAAAATTAAA
Source organism: Zootermopsis nevadensis (assembly GCF_977971745.1). Lineage (NCBI taxonomy): Eukaryota > Metazoa > Arthropoda > Insecta > Blattodea > Termopsidae > Zootermopsis > Zootermopsis nevadensis. The sequence continues at coordinate 7,521,868 of NW_028259143.1, forward strand.
ATGGATTTTAAAGCAATGGGATATTTGGGTGTGGGCTGAATTATGTGGCGCACGATATGGTCTACTGGCGGGCTCTTGAGAGTACAGTTATTAGCTTTCAGGTGACATGGGCGGGGGTTCTCGATGTGCTAACTGTTAGCTTCTCAAGAAGGATTCTGTTCTATGGAGTTCATATCAATATATAACAGCTCCACATGCATGTAATATCCATTGTTTCAACGTGAAGTAATTTTAACTCTTGTTAACTCCTCTAAGTAACAATGATTTCACGAGGGACATCAGAAAGGATTACAGGGAATATACGAACAAGAGGGGTGCAGTCCTGTGCTTTAGTGCCTCTAACTGAATACTCAACAGCTTGCATGTGACAACACACACACATACACACATGAGGGTACTGGTGCACAACACAGTGGCTCAGAGTCAGTTCCAACCTACAGACACTTAACATTTAACACCATAAATTAGAATATTTCTTCTAAAATACATTTCTGCAAGATGCACAAGCTCATATATGATTTTTTACATGATTATTAATATTTCAGCTAAGCAGTGTCAATCCTCTTTCAAGTTTATACTTAAATGTTGAAGTTTAATACTTAATGGTCTTTTGAAACAAAACTGTTTATTGTAAAGTTTATAACACTGATTATTAGGAGGATCTATAAGCTCTTTCTATTGTCCTTTTTGTGACACAATAAATGGAAACTGGTGTCTTTAACAGAAGTCAAAATCTAAGTCTAAAACATCCAATATTTATAAGGGATTTTACTTTGACGGTTAACTTATCAGAAAGAATGTAAAAAAATATTCTTTGTTTTATTTGCATGCTAATAAATATTAAGTGGAATTTATTATTAAAGTTTAATTCTTTCTGCAGAATTTTTCATTGGCCACTTTATTTCTTTACTAGTGTCAAGACAGTCTACTGACTGTAATGTATCTCTGCCAATTTCAGTGCAACGTACAGACACAAGTTTACCCTAATTCTTCAATTTTTGTATATGTTTAACTCCACTGAGTTTATGTGAAAAGAAAAGTATGACAAGAGGCAATTCCTACATTGGATTTATTTATTTGTGTACAATTAAAGTCTGAAATATTTTTGTAACTTTTCCATAAGGATGCACAGGATTAACCAAACAGATATCACAATAAAAGACACTGAGTTCTGGTACATATTGCAGATTCACTGTTTCTTGTTTGTTTTCATTTTTGAGTGCTCAACACTTGCTATAAAATACAATGTGTATGTCTAAATACATCTAATTTATATGTGGTGTGCTATGAGAAAATCATTCATTCAATCAACGGGCTAAACGAACGACTACCAGCCGGTGATGGTGCTAGAACGAGATGCTGTTGCTTCAGTAAGATGATTATTTAGGACAAGCAGTAAGAGTACTTACAATACATACTTGTGGGAATGTGATTCCCGTCAAAACATGGTAGTACGCCTGGACAGTGAATTTCTAAAATAGAAAGGAGAACTTTTGTTGCGATTCTTTAGTCTTCCTTGATTCATGAGAGGTAGTGTTTCGTTAAATATATTTAAGATGTGATCTACAGTACATGCCAATTCTCGTCATATAACAGCCAGTTAAATGTTTGCATGTCTGTTTGTGCTCCCAGTGGATATTGTAAAATTTAAAAATCTTCCATAAAATGGCAGTATCATTCATAAGGTGCACCCTGACATTTTACAGAAAGAAAAGAAAATACCAATTACTGAGAAATTCATCTTATTGCAATCTGTTGAATATTGTAGTATATAGCATGGCTGATACTTTTACTGTTGATCTCTTAGAACATAGTACATAGCACAGATAATAAAAATACAAGGAAAAGGAACACAGGAAGAAAATATGAAGCAGATATGACATGAAATGGGAAAGCAGAAGGAAGGAGGGGATGAGAGATTAAGATACAAAAGAAATAACTCTGATTTTACTGTGCATGACAGTTTATATGAGATGATAATGTGGGTCCCGTTATTGGGTGATCGCACAGTGCATATGTAGGTTGTACAGCTGATGTTTTTTTTCAGAGCTTTACTCTTCATCTTCAATGCAGACCATACACACATGGTATCATCACACAGGAAAAGGACCACATTACCATTTAACTAATAATAATAAATGTATGATGTATATATACAAGATTTGAACAGTTTAACACAATATTCATATTTGGAATAGTATAATTGTATGCAGAAATAAAGATCTGTACTGTGCCAATGGTAGAAAAGTTGGTAAAAAAAATATGTGACAAACTGTAAACACATTTACTGTATTTTCAAAAATTTGCTGACTGATTGCTATATTGTCCTTTAGAAAGGGACCAAGCATTTGAAATGCCACCTTTAGGATTCTTGGTACTCTATCTTGGGTGCAACAAACTGCCTTGATCATGGGGATGTTGTAATGTTTTTTTTTAAATTTCAGTAATCTTTCAATGAACTGTTGCTGTATTAATACAGTGAGAAAACCTGAACAAAGAGACATGTGTGAGTTTAATTTATAGTGCTCATAGAACAAAAACAGACTACTGAGTTGCGCAAAAAATAATTAGGCAAAAGCAAGCTTGGAAAGTGCACCCTGTTTTGCAGTGCAAACAAGGTATATTTCACTTTACAATCAGAGACAACCAGAACGCTATCCAGTGTAATGCTCTACCAAAAGAGACCATTCTTTATGCAGGCATTTCTTTAAATATGCTGTTCTGAATTTATGAAAAAGTTTACTTTATCCTGCTTTGTTCCAAAACTATGACTCTTTATTAGCCCACCACTATTTTACGGACACACTCTACATACACTCACACCCATATTCCCGAGTGACTTGTTTTCTGTTACTGTTATTTACTATTTACTGTAAAAACTTTGTGGATTAGGACATTATTATGTTGAAAGCAGAACCAAACAGAAACGACCAGTCCCGCCTAAAAATGATTCAAGTTGGCCAATTGCTGTGTAAACACTGCGACAGACTGGACCACAACAACCTCGCGGAAATGGAAACTCGGTGGTGCAGCGATTTAATGATCTCTGCAATCAGCACTCAGTGTTGTCAACCTTGAAACAGTACTGGCTGAAGTCAGGTGTTTCCCAATTTTTTATATCCGATTCTCTGGGCCAATAGACACACAGATTCGACCATCGATGACAAGCGGCAACACACTTTCGAGTTTAAATGAAGGACCGACAGTAGTACCCTGTAATTCTTTCGCCCGATCTGAGACTTGTTATTTCACACACAGGAAGCGGCAAGTGATTTTCAAATCGCGACACTTGTATAGTAACCAATTTGCCACGCTAGAAGATAAACTACTTGCGCCATTCATTCTAAAATAAACGGACACTTCTTTTACATAATTTTTATTACATTCAGTTGTTTTCAACCTTTTATTTCTCATTCACAAGGCTTGCAAACTTAATCTTGCTCCTTCCGAATGAAACAGCAATAGCCTGTACACAATGAAAGTCCGTGGTTTCACGTACCTACAAGAAAAATATTTAACAGAAAAAGATGATTTGAGGCCGTCACGATGCAGTTGCGAATAAAGAGTCCTTCGTTACACATTCGTTTTACTTACAAAGTAGTCTTGAACTGAGCCACGATGTCTTTTCTCCCCCTACACCATAAAACAATCGTACCGTATAAAATGAAAGATGTCTCTGTTGTGAGTGGTTAAAAAAAAAACGAATGCTGTGGATCGAACATACTGTCGAAAAGGCCTAGGTTTATTTTATATTCTTTGCAGATGGAATTCTAGAGAAGGGAGAAACACTCCATGCCAGTAAAATTATATAATACAATGCGGAAATATGTTCAGAAATGGGGAAAGTATTTTGACTTCTCTTTCATACTCTGGTCCTGGTCATTTGATTGTTTCCGCTGTTAACATTAAGTAATCAAACACCGTAACCCCGGATTCACGAATTGACCAAACTCGAATCCCTGAGTTGTCGATAAACCGAAAGTTTATTTCGCAAACGGTAAAGACGCCGTACTACACCTCTGAGGATCCCACCCACCGACGATTTATCGATACTCGCACACATCGCTTTTTGTGAAAGAACTGTTTCGTGCAGAACGAATATATAGACAGCAATTCTTATTTATTTTCCTTATTCCACTTCCTAAAACGCCTCATTAAAGTTCCAGAAACACGTCTTAAACGTACAGGATGATTCAGAAGTCCCTGTGCACACACGCCCTCTAGATGGTGCACACGTACTACGCGACGTAGGACGTGTGCACAGGCACGTTTAAATCACTCTGTATAAGACAATCAACAGAATCCATTCAGCTTCAGCTTCATAGTAGGAATCATACACACAAGTTTATACTTTCAATCTTAACTGACCGGTGGCGAAAAGGCGATCGGATTTTTGGAATCCAGCACGAATCACAGTAACGTACAGGCCCACTACTCTTATACTAATAATTCAAGTAACACAACGATGCAAAGCTATTATTTCGAAGCTGATAGTCGTTGTTCTTCAAGAAATTATTCCCATTATAAGAAAGCCGACTATTAATTACCGTGTTCACAAGAGGACGCTACAGTATTCCTTCCTGAGTCATTTGAATCCAGTCCACGTTCTCATAATAAAATGTTTTTAAGATTAATTCTAATATTCTTCAGTGCAAGCCTTAATATTTTGAGTGGTATTTTATTTTTAGATTTCCACCATGCGTACTACATGACCCGCCCGTGATATGATATGATAACTCCAAGCATAAAAAAATACTCAACCAATAAATCTATCGCTACGTAGAAGTGCAGTTTGTATGAAATACTTTTAAGAGTGGAATATAATCAGAGATAATAATAATAAAAATAACTCAGATATAGTAAAGGGTCTTGGTAATCTGACAGCCCCTACTGATCATCAAGATCCAAGAGAATGAAACAAACATTTAATTTGGTAAAATTCATTGCACTGAAACAGTATTTAATCTAAAAGTGTGGTGCGTGATCAGATAATATTCGAAATACACTAGACACAAAACAAGTGCGGAAAACATAATAACCGCTGTAACCATGGAATTACTGACGCTAACGACTTACCAATCGAAGTATCGATTCAAAGCGTTTTATTTTGCAACAACTAATGTGTGTTTTAACTTTGCCGGAAATTAAAACGTAACTATGGTGACGTCAGGTTTGATGCATGCAAGCTATCCTTCGTATAACGTACAAAGCTAATGCTAATGATCAAAGCGAACGGTTTGCCACGGACAAAACTCGATAAATTGGTACTTGTTTTTATACCTACTGTTACAGTTACTCGGCAGTTTGATTATGTCCGATGCATGTGTCTGCATGATATTCAGTAGTCAAAAAGGCTAAGTGTATAAAATAGTTGGGATTTTTGGGAATGTGAACCACACTTGGAAATTTCAGTTAACGAGTTACTACAATGCTTTATTTGGAAAGATAACAGAGAATGGTATAAGTAGGAAAATCAATTAAAATAAAATGAAGGCCAAGTACTAAGGCACAGGAAAGTGTTATTAACGTTGTAATATAATGGTCAATTGCAGTAAAAATTATTAGAACATTTTACTCTAAAATCTATTATGCTGTCGTCTTTATTTAGGTCTCCCAGACTGGTGATTTTCATCAGACTCCCACCGAAGTTTTGTATATGTCTGTTTCGTAACCTCCATGATTTTAAATATTCAAATATACTTTAATGCAAACCAAAACGTTTCTAAAAATGTGATTTTATTTATTCCTCATAAGTCAATCTGTCACAGGTCCAAATGTTACCTTGGAACTTTGTAAATACAACAAAGGTAAGAATGCTTTTTCTCAAAGTATGGTTCAATGTTTAAAAAACACAAAACGTATAACAAATTATTAATTATCTAAAATCTATAAGTCTGGCTACTCAAGAAATTCGGCCTCTTTCTATGGGAATCGAATGTTCATTACCGGACTCACAAAAATCCACCACTGAACTTCACCTGAATCAAATAAATTCAGTCCACATTGTCACCAACTATTTCTTTAAAATTAATTACAATATTATTCTTTAATCTACGGCCAGGTGTCAGAAATAGTCCCTTTGCTTCATATTTCCTAATCAAAATATTTAATATATCCTATTTCTACGTATTTGTTAAAACATGACCCTCCTTTATTTGACCGCATTAATACATGATATTTAATTAATTATTTTGCACCTTGGAAATGAAGTCCTTCAAATGAAATCATAACAGTAAATTACATTTAAAACATAAATATTAAATGACGCATAACCTAATATACGAGATGTTTCGTAAGCAAAATTCAGCGGCAATTTCTCACTCAAGGCTCCCGATTTACTGCTAGATGGCTCTGGCAGTCAGCGGGCTGGTCACTCACTACTCACAAACGCACACTTCAAAGACTAAGAAACCTACACCGGGTTGTACATTCACTGATGATGATGATGATACCCTAATATGTTAATTTCAGAATCATTCTACCAAGAAACACTTGTTATATGCATCACGTCTCATTTAAACACAATCAAGGTTATTTATTGAACGGATAAGCAGATAACGTGATTATGAATAAATAAATACGCACTGTTCTGAGCACGCAATAAGCACAACACTATCACAGTGCTTACCAATTTGATAACTTGATCCGGACAGATTAAGGAAAAACAATAATTTTGTTCAGATAACAATATATTTTGCTTTTCTGTTGTGCCAGATTGCAATGTACCACTCAGTAATGAAGAGGAGTGTCAAATATCCACAGGGAGGGATGTCACCCAATCAACAGAACAGTTTCAATTAGCCTTCAGTAACAGCCTAGAGGATAACTATATTAATGGGGTATATATGCTCTTGTTTACGTTTACATTTAAGGTTTACTGACGTATTAATCTGACACATTCTAAAACGTGTCACATTTAATAGATGAGTTTAGGATGTGCTTTGTCTCGCCTCATACTGTTACAAATGCATCCATTCTAGCATCTCCATCCGTCAAAATAATGACATTTTTGCAGACCCAGTTCTCAGCCTGCTCGTAACTAGTAAAATTGCTGAAGTACCACTACGTATATTAGCGTGAATTTCGAGTACAAGCGAATATATTTAATATTTAACACCCTACTGACATAACACCGTCGAATAGACACCCCTAAAATATCGATGTCGTAATGACTGGGGCTGTTTAATTTATTTATTTTGTTCGTTCGATACAAGGTTTATCACTTCATTCGTAAATTACTGAGAAATGTCAGGGAGTCAAGTCATGTTATGGTTATTTCATCCCCCCCCCCGGAAAAACAATGTTGCTAATTCAATCCGTACGTTTTAAATAAAGAGATAATGGAACGAAAAATTTCCCTAAAAATCATTTTCATGTTGCAGCTACCTCAAAGTTAATATAACAAATGCCAACAGCCATATTACGTCAGCTCGAGATAACCAATCAAAACGCAGTATTATGAATAACATAACGGGGACATTTTATGATAAGTGGGTTCGATTTTGGGCTGTATGAAATCTGGCTGAAAAGTCACAGTTTCATACAAAAAAAAAAACACTCTCTACTATACGAATATACGACTCGTATTTTAGTCTCATTCACTCAAAATTCAGTAGAATATTTGTAATTGAAAGTAGCTCTAATATAAGACCTTGCAATATATTTGTGGGTAGATTAATACTAAATTAAACACACAAACGTCTCGGAGCGGGCAAATGAAAACGCGGATAATGATAGCCCGTACAATCACACACTATAAGGCGCGTGTATTTAAACTAACGAGCAATTTTTCTTTACTGCGAGTCAAACTTTCGCTTGTCGTTTACTTGTTCATAATATGTTCTTTACTTCCGATAGCCGGAGTCTAGTTTCTGCAGATGAAAATTATTGTTTTAAAGTCAAAAGAAAATTCGGTGACGTAAGAATCCAGGAATTACTCGGGTGACATATTTTGTGCACACGCTTCTAATCACAGCTCCAGTTTAAAGTGTAGGATCAAACTTCGATTTCATTTTCATTCATCTAGACTGATGGTGGGAAGACTTTAAATTCAGTTACACTCGATTTGAATACGTGTTCAGCCACTCAGAAAGAGTCCCAACGACATGTAACAGCTTTACCATTGCTAGGGCAGAGCCCATATAATGAAATGAATGCAATATATAAATAAATATATTATTTAGAACTTTGGGTAGTTATTTCTTTCAAATTTTTCTGGTTTTGAAACCTATTTCTTCTATGTTAAATTTCATATATTTACGAACTTGCAACAAGGCCTGTTTGTATAATCCAAAAACATTTTATGTTAGCATTACCAGTAAATAACTTTTTGTGTAAACACTACATTATTTGGAGAAAATAAGGATCCAAATTTGGGTTTCATTAACAAGTTTTAGGACATAAATAATTAATAGGATATATGACGCGTAAAGAGCCCCTGCCTAATTACGCACCCACGACATGAGGACGTATGGGGAGTGGAGGTATGGCTCCATGTACCTTGGCACTACATGCATGTGCGTGGTTAGCTTCACGCTCTACATTTTTCACCCCTGGGGAAAAAAACCACTGGATATGAGGCTGGGTGGGCCCCAGAGGAAGTCTGAACGTGGTGGCAATACGAACATTCCCTACTTCTGACGGGAATCTAAACCTAATGACTAAAACGTTATTTATTTTGTACTTTTTGGACATCTGAAGGAAAGAAAGAAGGAAGAAGAACAACACTTCAAATGAATTACAAATGAGTAATTAGCACTGATCCTGCGAGGGTTTTCTGGTATTAAATATTGTCATGTGAAATTTGTAGGGAAATGTTAGATTTAATCGTGTCTCGAAGTATCGATATTATTGCAGCGGTAACATCGACATTGAAAATTGGTAAATACGTGTTACTGTTCTGAAATACTCGTCTGCTAGTACAAATGTTCAAATATGAATGCCATCGTAAGTAACCAATTTTGTTTATCTAGATTAGTTGTTGTTTGTGTTATCATAAACCAGTGTTAGAGCTGTAGATAATAACTTCACTGCCTCTGTGATCAGAAGGCATCTTCAAAAGATTCACTCAACTCGACACTAGCCACAAATTGAGTGTTTTTGTGTGTTCGTAGTAGAAAGGCATCAGTTGGTTTTCTAGACAGCACGGCCGTGAAACGGACTTAACCCTTTGAAGCTAAAGTTCGTCAAAGTTATATTTAAAAATTAAGTTTTTACTTCAAAGACCACGTAAGTCTCTATTACGAAGACCAATATTTAATTATGAGTAAGAAAATAATTACTTATTACTTTGAAAATCGTGTTGAATCTATATATTCAGTGTGTGAGACTGTGGTACACATAGTTACCACTAGAATTTAAAAGGGTTAATTCCGTTACGGATCGGAGCGTTAGACTCCTGTACGTCCGTCTGCACTTATTTTATTAGGTTTATAACACATGGGCAGACTTTTAAGGCTGTTACAGATCGTTTAAGTGGAGGTAATTTTTAAATTGTGTTCCACGATAGCATGATAGGGGTCCCGATAAAATATTTGTAACAAGAACACATATACGACAGCCCAAAAGAAATTTAAAATCTCCACCAACATTTTGTGAATTGCTGTTATTAGGAATCGAACCCAGTATTGTTTTTTGTGTTTATAACTTTGTGTTCTTTACGAAGTGGTATGTTTTTATATAAGTCTGGAATAAAATTCGAAAGGATTATATAATTACATATTTACTTCATAAATCCTGTCATATTTTGACGTAAACTGAGGGAGACATTAAATCGAGCGTTTGTACGAAGTTGTAATATTTGAAAACAACTTATTATGAAAGAAATATTGTAAGAAAATATTATATTGGGTTACAAATCCTGAAAACTAGGGCAAGTCTCCAAATTCTACGTGAATGTTAACAATCACACGCAGGCCTCTATCTTTGCCAGTATTTGTTCGTATACCCAATATAGTTTCGATGGATTAATTTTTCTTATGGTAATCCAAGATAACATAAATTGAGGCCCACCTGCTGAAGATCTCCTTGAGCTCATGTTCTGACACAAACTGGCCCAAGTTGGCGACGAACAGGGTGGAGCATGGCGCATTGCTCACCCCGACGCCCGGCTGAGACGAGGATGAACCGACAGGCGATGCCAGAGCAGGCGACGGCAAGAAGTGTGGCAGCGTTGCGTGGATCGACGTTAGTGCTGCCGTCGGATGAGGGATGGACAGAGGGGGCTGCTGAGGCAACACAGAAACAAGAGTTAGAAAACGAGTGTCAGTGGCGGCTCGTGCCTCGGGAACCTTGCAGGTCCAAAACAGCGTACTAATAAATATAAAATATGTTATAAGTCGAAAATAAGTTAAAACAGCAAAATAAACAGATAAATACACATATAAATTAATTATATAAAACATTGTGCTTTATCATCTTCACTTTATTACAATTTTCGCAGCTATTTTATAATGTTCGTTGACATCGAACTACGTGTTTCGACTAAAATTGGCCATTATCAGGTTTCTTAGACTGCACCAAGACACTGCATATTTTCAACGCAAATAGTTATAACTAATATATGATATGTGATTAAAGTTTTTTTAATGTCAATAGTAGAATAGCAGCTAAAATAGTCCACAGTCGATGTGTTATAATAACTGTTTCGTTTTTGTTTTGCTTTTGTTCTGTGCTTCGGTGTGTTGGTTACTAGATATCAGTTATTAGAACACACCATCGGTGGACTATTTTATTCGCTATTCTACTATTTGAAATGTGCAGTGACGTAAGTTCAATAAAACAAACCTGACAATGGCTAATTTTAGTCGAAACATGTAGTTCTACATCAATTAACATTTAAAAATGGTGTAAAGTGTGTGATAAGATGACAGCGATAAAGCACAGTTATATATAATGAACAGATTAGGATGCTACACTGCAGAATTGAACTAGACAAAACAAATATATAAACAATAATATTGTTTTTAGGACCGAAAAATATTTTTATAACACTCCTGTAGATCTCGGTTCAAATACATTATTTAATTCTGCACCTGCTTTTTTGAGAATGATTAATGGTGATATAATCTGCTTAAGTTATTTTGCGTCGAATGACTTGAAGAGATTATTAAGCAAGGTGAACAGAAAGGAATTGAGAAGGAAGCGGCTGTGGCCTATATCCCGGCATTCACCCGGCAGAGCTGAGGAAAACCACAGCAAAATCACAACAGCTGGGGCTGCGGCCGGCATCAAATTAGTTACCTCCGAGTCAATGTACCATAGTTCAGGTGACCCATCTCTGTTATACGGATAGTCATAATACGAAGTTATTGTCCCGACATGAGAAATTAAGATGGCTGCCTTCTCGAATACTGCTCACGGACCCCTCAGAAGTGTAAGCCATGTTGGATTAAACTGGCTAAAGACATGGACCAGTGGTGGGCTCATGTGAAATCGGTAACGAGCCTTCGTGTTCTACAAAATACAGGTAAGTTCTTGAAGAGCCGAGCTTCTAACACAATTCTGCTCAGAAGAGTTAATTATTTGATTAGTCACGTATTCGAAATGGCATTAAAATTTTGGAATGTCCTTTAATTTAGAAGTCGTGTGGATGATATGTTCGCAACAGAACTGAAATTAATACTGGACCACATTGTATCTCTTTGTAAACCTGACATAATTTTTAAATATGCTACTTTAAAAAAATGTGTAAAGCAAACGTGTATATTTGAATGTAAAAGTGGTATACGGAATTTCCTATTCCAGCCTTTGTTTACTGAAGTTTCAAGCAAAGATATAACGTTATTTATTGCGAAAACTAACCAATGAGAAAGTTACCTTGCTTATATGTAACCCAAATGTTTATAACCGTGTTCACAACAGCCGCCAACGGCACCTATCGCGAGCCAAATAAATCCAATCAACACCCAATATATTTCCCGAAGAATCCATTTTATTATTTTCCTCCAATCTACGTTTGGGTCTTCCGATTAACCTATTCCCTTCAGGCCTTCCGCCCAAAATTTCTAACGCATTTCTCGTATCCCCTATGCACTATTAAAGCTTCGCTCATATAATCCGCCTTGATTTGTTCATCTTAATAACATCTGGTGAGGAATACAAATTAGTGAGATCATTATGCAAACAAAATTATAACTACTTTGTCATTTGAAATGTATAAATTATGTAATTTAACGACGTAAGATAGACCACTATGAAGTTAAATAATGAACATAATTTATAGACACTAAATGGTAACTGAACTCCTCGTTCCATGCAGGTAACGCCACTGCTCTCCTAGTAGGGTTAATCAGAAATTTCTGTGGCCCAAAGTAATTTACGTTTATAGTCATTTAGTACGGCTACTGAATTCATAAAGCACTTTATACTCTGTGTGACCACAAACATTCATAATGACGTAACTGGATAGGAATTAATCCTGTCACGGCACCGGGATGGACACTCGGACACTCACTCCTCTCGCCTTTGCTGTGACTTTCCCAGGAACGCAACCTGCTACAGCGAATGCGGTCATCTTAATGACTTATTCAACGTTCACGGCCGTAACTAAACTGGCTACTGAAATCTAAGTAATAAAACAGAATCTGGTCCTTACAGATCAATGGTAACAGAACATGCCTTCCGTTGCCTAGCAACACGAGTACGTGACATGACCATCTACACCTGCACTCTAATACCTAAACGTTTACTATTTCTTACGTACCACGAACTGTATTAAACGCTTTAGCCGCGGAAGCCCAGTCAATATAGTGTTTAACTACCAACTGGACAACCGGGTTTCGATCCCGGTAAGGGTACAACATTTATCTTCTAGTCTCTGCATCCAACACAGCCTCCTTTGTCTGGGTGTAAAGCGGGTATGAGCTAATATCTCCTCCCCCATAAGCTCCAACACTGAGTGTAACCGGAAAGCAGCTTTGCTTTACGTTGACCGTACAAAATCTCGTAAAACTAAATGATGTGGATATCATAACATGATAAATGGACGACTGACCTCAAGTCACAATAAGGTCTCGGTGTTTTCACAATTAGCATTCAGATTTTCCCTCTGCACTTCAAGATTTAAGGGGCAGTGATATTTATGTGTCGGCAACCACCAGCTTTAACATCGGCAATTTTGGCACTTTGCCCGCGGAGTGTATTTATGGGTTTAATTTTGTTCGCAGTACAAACAATGATTGTCAGTTGGACTGGGTCCATTTATTAACGAAGTCCCCAGAGTAGAGTCTTCCGAAAGAGCCTGGTTGTGAAGCAGACCTTGTGCTTAATTAAGCACCACGCTATAAAGACGTATGGGAAAGTGGGGATATAGCTTCACACATTAACCTTGACTTAATGCCCAGTTCACATTTTTCCCATAGAGATCCCGATACTAAAATAATGGGAAACTGGATGGGACTCAGAGCCTGTCTGGAACTATTGGGGACGAGAAAATATCTTGTAAATGTGTTCCAGATCAAAGGTTAGTCACTATACTGATTTATTTCGAAATAAATGTTAAAATAAACGAATAGCGACTTGCGAGAAATTTTTGTTATTCTCAGTAACTGGTACAGAATTTCATAAATCGAAAATCGTGACAAAAATAAGAATCTCACGTTGTCCCTCTTGAAATTATAACAAATATTACATTGTTGCATGCGACTAGATTGTGGGTTCTGGCGCTGTTGCTAGATTATGCGAGGATTACGGGCTTTAAAGTTGGCAGGGGCTGCTAAGGGTGAGATTCGCTAGGACGTGCACCCCCAGGATTAAAGTGGCAATCGTTTGCTGCGTTTTCAGTCAGGTTGAACACATTCAATGACAGTGGTCAGCCCAAAGCTGGAGACAGTGATGGCCTACAAACTGTAACCAGGAAGTGAAAACAGATTTCGTAAAACTAATAGAAATTACTAGAAATGAACCAACGTCCCGACCAAATGATTAGCACTTCGTACTCGAGAGGTCCCGGGTTCTAATGTCGGCCTGGAAATAGGCTGTCCTGGTTGAGGTTTTTCGTGGATTTCCTCAGTTCCTCCAGCAGATGCTGGGTTAGTACCTTAAATTAGGCCACGACATATTTCCACATCCTTTCCAATTCATTGGATTAAAAGTCAATTATTCGACGTTTTACAGCCTGGGTTACTAACAGCAAAACTAAATTAATCAAAAATAAATAAAATATTAATAGAATTGATCCAATTCAAGTTCAATTGAAACGCGCAGTAAATAATTCACAGGCCAAAAGTTTACGTCATTTTAGGCCGATAAAGGAAATAAAATAAAAAAAAATTCGTCGTCATTTTAGGTAAAGATATTTGCAGAAGAATAATTTACACAATTAACGAAACACCGAAGGAATGAAAAATCGTCGAATATCTGGGCTGCCTTCTATCATAAGATGACGAGAAGGACACGCGATCAAAATTATGAAAGCAAATTGTGCACGTATCCAAACCCTCGTTAGTACGAAACATATTAAATTATATTTATTAAACTTTCACGAGACAGGAGTCGTTTCACAGAATTACGAATAGAAAAGAAGACAAAGATTATTGGAGAACTGCACGTTTCACATACACGAAAGCAAGATTAAAGCACTTTAGAAGAATTACCAATGAAATCAATCTTCATGTCTGTAAAATATTACGGAACTAATCGGACATACCAAATAAGAAGAATGAAAAACATCAGAATGTTAACGCAGACCACAGAATATAAGAAAAGAGAAATCCCCTGAAAAAATGACATTAACACCATCTTGCCTATGCACTTTGAAACAACATTTTCTGTCAAATCAATTGCAGAAAGTAGAGATTTTTTCCCATCACGTGATACAGAAATCGAGTATATTTCACAAAACATGTGAAACTATTGTTCAAAGTCCTCTGATATCCAAACTGTTTGTCCACCTGTAAAATCAGAATCATTAATAGGCAATGACCGTTCGGTGGCGATATTTCCGAGGAACAGAGAATATTTATGGGTTTTTAATGACGGACGATGCAGGTGACATTCAGAGTAGATCTAAAATTTATTCAGAGGCTTGACAGGGAGACTATTTTGACGTCTCCGCAAAGGCGACAATGCTCTGGAGCATGCAGTTTGAATGAAGTGCCAAAGCCCGCATTTGGACATGTCAGCAGGCAGTAGGTTTCCATGTCCGTCATAAAATATACACACACAGGCGCAGTACCCACACTGAGACCATCTGCGGATATTCGACAACGCCATTCTAGATTCTTGACGTTAAAACAGTGCAGACGGCAAATCTGAATTCTCCGACTGTTTTATCTAAAACGACGTTAGGATGCTCTTGTTATAATACACTCAGTCATCTTTCACGGGTATAAGAAAAATCATAATCTAATCCACGATTGACGTCTAATAAGATGATGAAATCGACAACCGATAATAATGTAACAATATTCTAAGCAAACCACGATTTGGTCATATCACGGAACGCTATCTCTTTTGACAAGCTGATATTTCGTTAGCTGGTAAATAAATTCGCCGGTTTTTAAGGAATTCGAAATTTGATGCAAACAAAAACTAACCACTGGTGCCTGTTCTGATCTAGATGAATCCAATCGTACATCCTTACAGCATATGTTTCTAAGATCCAATCAACTTACTCCAAACAGAGTCCTTCTTGAGAAGCTAAAATTCTCTCAGCTGATAGAGAAATTCTCGCTTTTCATGATACGTGATATTTTATGTCAAGTATCTATAACTGGACCATATCCTGAGCTACTTTAATCCAGTGGACATACGCACACAACCTCTTTCTTTAAGATCCATTAAACTAACTGGATAAAACAGATTCCTTCCTGAAGAGCTGATATTAGCTGAAGTGATTAAATATTCCTCACATTTTATGGAACGCGAAGGGTCATATCGCGTTCACATGAGTTTGGAAATGGTTTCTATCTTTAGCCAGCCGAATGTAGTCTATATATATCAGCATTAAAGTGACTTGTTACTGCGTACAAGATATTAATATCACGTGCGTCACTTCGTACACGAGATGCATTTATGCTCAAGCTGTGTGCCGAGATTACAGCACGTTACACTATTAACTAATGGATTACACACATATTCAAGTACCTTCGACCGATCCTATGCAGGTCACAGTGTGTCATTATATATGATACTTAACGTGGAAACCAGCGATTAGCTTGATCATAATGCTGTAATGTCGACATGTGACATACATCACAACACACTCTAGAGAAATCCCCACACGAAGGTCAACGTTCCCCGAATTGTTAAACTTTTCAAAGGTATCGAATATTTAACTTACTACGTAGTCTGCATATAACGGGATTGATGTCCTAATATTTTGTCACATCGGAAAACAATTTTCAACTGATTGGTCTAATCTTTTTAAAATTTTGTGTGCATGTACGATCATTTATAGCTGGACCATACTTGGCATACTTATTTTTTGAGACCACCAACAAATTTTAAAATGGTTATAACTCAGAAAAAATGTCCTGGGTTCGAGTCCCGGGGTTGATTTTCAGTTTAGGGATAATTTTTTCCTGTAATATTTAACGATATGTGTTGGTTTCCTCTATCTATGACCCCGCTGAAGAGTTTGGACTTACCATTTTCATAATTATTACCAATTGTCGAGAGAACTGGTGCACGGGTCAAAGCAGATTAAATACTTAACTCTGTCACGGTTTATGGCATACGCCAACCTACGAGCCCTACGGAATGCGCCTCTACTTTGGTTGAGGTGTGAAAAGTGAATCAATGATGTGAGTTAATTGTTGCAAACAGTGTTGAAGTGCCATGTGTCTGGGACATCACAGGACAGGCATATGGACTCGGTAACCTTCCATGCTTGGCCAATTCTGTATTCAAGAATGTGAATACTTTCAGATAACTTATGATAGAAACAAAGTTCAAAATTTAATCTTACGCAAATTAATAGTAATGCTGACTGTGAGAAATAGAGTAATTAACGTTGAGCAGTTATTTATTTATTAAATGTGTTAAATTTTATTAATGTATTAATTTTAAAACATTATACAAAAATGTTTTTCTTGCTTCAATCTGTATAGAAACTGGCAAATTTTGATTTAAACAGTGAAATGAATAGCTAATGGTTTGGAATAAATAAAATGTGATTATAGATCAAGCGATAAAGCGATCTTTCATGCCAAAAACAAACAATAAACGGCCTCATTTTATGGATGTTCCGGCTTAGAGGACTGTATAAAGTATTATAATATTGTATTGTGTGACCGTTCTTTTTAATGTGGGAGGTTGAGACAGGCTGAATATGTTACCACGTGTGTGAAATAAGAATCGCATACAAAATTTTGGTCAAACTTGAATGACAGATACCACCTAGGAGCGCTTTTTTAATATTGTATTACTTTTTTACTCGTAATTTCCTTCCTTGCTGTTGTCTAGCTCTTTAATGAATATATAAATTATATTATTAATTATTTTCTCTTAACTACACTGCAGTAATTGCATGTAAAGGAGGACCTGATCAAGTCAAGTGTTTATCATATATATTACACTTATAAATTATTATTAGTCTCCTTTTAGGATAATTTCTGTATGAAGGAACAAGTCTAGATTGATTACATGTTCTAGTCTAATTTCGTTTTACCGAGTCCTTACAATTTATTTTAATTTTAATTAATGTTTGTCTGTTATACTCTCTTCGTTGTTTGCAAATTCTCATAAAATAAATTAATAATAATAATAATTATTATTATCATTATTAAATATTATAACGGACAAGAAAAGACATGAAAATTTAACAAGAATGGCAATCATGAAAGGAAACGAGTCACTTAAAGGGATAATAGTTGTGAATGAAATATGGAATTTGCAAAATAAAAATAATTATAGGGTCCAGCCCACATCGCAGTACGCGGTATACGAAAGTGAGTAGATCTGCCGCTTTTCTTACGTCCTTCAAGTCGGGCACCCATTTGCGCTTGTGAGAATACATGCACCTTTATAAGTGCGACACAAAAGCTGGGAAACCCGTCAAACAACCATTCATAGCGCTTTTGGAGCGTCAGACTTGAGGGGCGGTAATGATCCTGAAAACTCAGGTTCACGTTTAACTGACTTGAAGTTTTTAAAACTATTTATGCAATTAAAACGATGTAAAGGAATGATATGTCAACATCAGCGTTTCACAAATTTAGTAATGATTCCGAAATAAAATTTACCTTTAAAATAATTTCTCTGTAACACCTATGAATGCTCTGAACATTGTGTTTATATTTTTGATGAGCAGAGTTTAATAATATACAACTAAATTATCGATTTAAAATTTAACATCAATCGTCTGCGTCTTAATTTTAAAATATTCTATTATTTTACGTGGCTCATATTCAAATTTATGTTGAAGCCATTGTGACGAAAATTTCTTTACTGTTTCACAGATCGCGGTAAGTATGCATACCACCTAAATTTATGTCTATATTTATATATTTTCTTCACATATTAAGAAAATATTATGGGTTGCATTTCGCAAAAATTTCCCAAAGACCATTAAAATACTTGATGATGATGTTCTGGGTTGTGATGCCGTGTGGACTCATTGATAGTGGTAGTGTAGTAAAAACGTTAAGCGAAATGATTTCACATCAATTACAATGACGTCGTCATATTTGCCGCTGTGAGAACCTCAATCCCACACAGAAATATTTGCATCAGTAATTCTAAAGCGGCCTCTTCTTTGGGGATAAATATAGCATCTTTAAATAGCGTTTCGATGACCTTTGTCCTTTATCACTCTATCCATCTTCATACTAATCCTGTCAAAATGACGAGTAGGCAAAACCTGGGAAACTTGTAATAAATAGATACCCCCTCTCCCTAAAATAAAGTGTCTCGTAATTATTCCCATTTATCATTACACCTACTCTCCCATTAGCTCACTCTTGCCCTTTGAAGTGTTAAGCTGATCAAATTTATTTTTGTTACTGTTATTGTACTTTGACGATTTCTCATTCCCATACGGAATAATATCAAAGCAAATTTTATTCTATGGTTACAGGCCTATATTTGGGTATTCTGCCGAGACACTTGTTTACGTATACATAAATTTTGGAATATACAGTGAAGACATTTGACAGCTGTGCCGCTAGGAGTAGGAATACCGGCAGCGGAGCCAGTGACGGAGTACAGCGGAGTGGCCGCGCAGTGCTGAAAAATATCTTCACTGTATAGATACTAAAGAACCCAGTGTCTTCTCGCGTGACCGGCGCGGTGGCGTTGTGAACTAGACCCAGTGTCATCTGTCGGGCATATAAGTAAAAGAGTATAACAACTAACATGATGGTGGCTGCCAGGGGCTGCCTGATGCAGCTGAGTTTCCGCGGGGGTAGGTTTGTCTGCAGATAGTCAAAGATAGGAACGTACGGGGACCTGGGGGTGCAGCGCGGGGTGGACCAAGGTGGCATGTTGTAGCGCTGCCCCCGGTAACTCTGCCGCTGCTGCTGCTGCAGCCGCAGAATAAGCCAGTTGATGGTGCCAGAGTTCAGGAGCCCCCGGAAAGAAAGGAGTCCCCATATCTGAAAACAAATTATCAGAAGTTAAGTAGTTCGTCTTACACATTGTTTATATACAATTTGCTGGTCAAGACATGGATTCTGTATGCATTTAACCCTTTAAGTTAAGATGGTAAATCCAAACACACACGTTTATTTAACATAAAACCACTTTGTATTTTTTCCACAGAGTGTAGTTATTGGCCTAGTATGATTTTTTTGGAATAAAATACTTTTTTCCCTCAGCAATATCAACCAAATGCTTTCTTGTTGCCAAGAATCCACTGACATACATTTTCTATTCACGCAACTAAGTCAGATTAAAAACACAAGATTCCTCTTATCTTCAGAAACAACAACGGATTATACATACAAACACATACAATCAGAAATACAACTAAAATAAATGAGTAGATGTGAAGTGTTAATAAGTTTGCCAGATGGTCTGTTAAAGGCAAAACCAAATTGAATGCACAACAGAGATCACAAAATAATTTCAGTAACAACACATAACCATGTATGATTTGAGGTTTTCACATACCGCCTCCGTCATCAGGGCGATGCGATGAATCGCCCTGATGACGGAGGCAGTATGACCTCTGAAATGTTGGTAAACATCGACCAGACTACACGGCGCAACAACCCAGAAGACAGAAATCTTCATACTCATTGCCCTGATGACGGAGGCAGTATGACCTCTGAAATGTTGGTAAACATCGACCAGACTACACGGCGCAACAACCCAGAAGACAGAAATCTTCATCGCCCTGATGACGGAGGCAGTATGACCTCTGAAATGTTGGTTAACATCTACCAGACTACGCAGCGTAACAACCCAGAAGACAGAAATCTTGATACATAACCAATTACTGAAGTCACTTTGTTGTACTAAACATTATTACATTTTCCCACATGGTTGCGGTATCGATTCAGTTTAGAATTGTAATGTCTTACACTACACATATTTTGAAGAAATTAATCATAAAATGAATCACTTTGCATTGTTTTGAGTTTACTGATACTCATGAACGTTTTATTTTCGTAATCGAGACACGGAGTAAATAATGCAGTTCTCATTGAAACTGCAAATCAGACAGAATCACAGCGACATAAAATACGAATGGTGCAGTCACGTGATCTAACACACGACAACTGACCAATATTACTAGACGCTGCTTAAGAAATCCGGTTATTTAATGGTCAGGCGTAGGACCTTCGGTAGGTTTTATTTATTTTGAAAATATTATTTTAAAAGTAAGATATTATGCTTCTAGAAACGAATTTCGACAGATTAAGAGCTTGAAAATACCTATATTTCCTCAGAACATTTTCACTTCTACAATCAAACTTCCACTAATGAAGACAATGCCTATCCGGTGCTTCAGACCACTCCATTAATTTATATACAGGAAGTAAGAACACATCTCCTGCCATAAGTACCTTGGGGAAGTAATTCGTGATACGATTGAAGTAGAGATAAGTTGGGTTCAAGCCGTACCAGACAACGTGGTACATATATCCTTAACGACACTGGGAAATCCAACTTCGGCCAGCGGTCATTTTACCAAGAAACTGAGAGTTTTCACATTTGTTAAATTCAATATGTATTTTATTCTCTTAAAATTTCTATCAGAGATCCTTTTATTAATAAAACATGTTAATGGGATTCTTTTCATTAAAGTAATTTGAATTTGAATACTGCTTATATAAGAATTATTTCTGTATTGAAGAGAAAAGTGAGAAATGCTTGATATATAAGTTTATAAGCAAAGAAAAAAACGAAGCTATTCCAATGCCGGCTCATTCATTCCTTCGTCCAATTAATGAGTTTCTTTAAATTATCAAACAATGGTGTGTTATAGCAGAACATATGAATAATTTGTATTGGCAACCATAAAGAATTAAAATTTTATGTGAGTGATAACATTAAGCCTACAATTACAAATATCTTGGTAAGGACACTCAAGGGATTCAAAACTGGCCCGGTTACGGTAAAATAATTATGATATTCAGAAACTGCGTACGGTTATTATTTAAAGAACAACCTTCTCTATGTCATTTCAGAGAAATGCACAAAATCTCTGAGATTACACTAATTTACACTAACATCTCTGAGAGCATGAAGACAATTGCTCAATATTCCGAAAGCCCATACATTTGAACTGTCCTCCTTGTTGTAATAAGAAAGAACTGCAATAATAAAAGAAGAGAAAAATCCCCCCTACTTCAGAGAGGGGGGAGAGGGGGTGATAGGGATAAATGAAGTCCGTTAAGTTGATGGAACGCAGGGAGGAAAACAATGTTTCCTGCTGCTGACTGCTTGCCTGCATCATCTGTCGCTTGGAACAGGAAAGAGAAATGTACAAGGTGGAGATAGAAACGCCACAATACCTGGCTGGAGAGGGGTCCTCCCGTTCCTAGCACCGACATCGTCTGCGTAATCATCCTGATGTGAACGAGGCGCCCTGGAAACGTCTGCACCAAGCTGTTTAATTCCACTACGGAAATATTTGAATGGCAGAAATTGAAATTTTCTGAAACCTTTCACACCCGCGACTCGATGTATTTCATCACGACGAAAGCCGATTCTAGCTTCACGTATGAATAGCCATAATAACTGTCTTCCTATCGATAATATCCATCTTGAAATGCAACTCGTTATAAATCAGAATTGAAATTTGTTCATTTATACAAGCCTACAAACATCGCTATAAAGAAACACGAATTCTCCTCATAGTTTAAACCAAACAAACTATAAATCTGTACAAAGACTTCGAGTAATTTCTTGCTCTACTTGAAATTTGTCCCTCTGAAAAGCCGGGATATCTCAGTAGGTAAAGTGACTAGCAAAAGGCTGTAAGAACGACTTTGATTCCCTTAAGGACAATATTTTTGCCTTTACAAAAGTGTTCAAATTAGCTTTGGGATATTCCCAACTTCCTATGCAATGGGGACCGGGGTTGAATCTTCCGGAGTAAAGTGGTCGGAGCGTGAAGCTGACCACTCCACTCCATCTTGCGCCAAGCTTCTGAATGTATGGAATCACACCTCCATTCCCCCATACGTCTGCATAGCGTCATGCTTAGTTGAGCACCAGGGACAGTTTAACCTTTTTAACTGACAAGATCTTCGTTCACGTAATTCAGATTCAGGTGTTAAAATGCTGCAAGAAAGTCAAACGCGCGTTACGAAAGCGTAAATACATTTTATAATGATGAATGCGCTGTGATATCTGAGCTTCGTCATTTTCATGTAATTATTTTCTCACACGCCAGCTGATCAAGAGACTCTTAATGAGATACAGTTCACATATACGAGCGCATTGATACTACAGTCACAAACCGACTTCTTTTGTCTCCATTCTATAATTTTCCCTGCAATTTCCTATTCATATTCACATGTTTCGAACGCCGATGGCATCCTCAGAAGCAACCACCTTTCCAGCAAACCAGTGTCATCTGTCTGTCAGAACACGTAGCGACGGTTAGAACCACCGCACAATTTCCTTCCTCCTGTTTTATCTGTCGTCTCGCAGAGAGATGCTGGATGCTGCACTTCCTCTTCAGCATTACACATCCGTTGAGCAGACAGAGTGTAATGTGGCACAACATAAATTGTGGAGAACGCTTCTGTCTTCTCCTGTTCAAGACATCTCTTAGTACCAAAATTCGTATTGAGAGCATTAAGCAAATGGGCCATGAGTTATGTACGTCCAGGTTCAGTTAACTACAGGAATCGTAATGAGTTAGAAAAGGACTCTCTTAATATATCCCATTATACAGGGTGTGCACCAAATAATGTTACAAAATTAAAGAGTAATAACTCATGAACCAATAATCATATCGTTATTCCGACTTATGTCACAGATTCAGAAAATATGGTAGTTATTTTGACATTTTATACGACAGAAACTTTAGTTACTTAAACGATGACCAAACCATAAATAATTTCGTGTTGAACCGTGTTTCGCTTAGCAGTGGAAATTTTATGTTTGATTCTGTTGTGAGAAAATTATTGACTTGGAGTTTCTTGAACACGAGATTGATAAATTTGTATCAACTGCTTGGCTATGACGGTCCCCAAATAAACCCTTCCTTCCTATTTTGGCAGGGGGGAGGGGGTATGTAAGAAACAATATGCAAATTTAATATCTTAAGATATACGGACCTACGGAATAGAATTAAACAATCCATCCAGTCCACATCATTTTAATTGATTAGATCACAATAATATTTATAGCCAGTACAAGTTTTAAAGCTCTTTTTAATGTAATTTTCGCCATCTTGGTTTACTTCCTCCATCTTAGATCCAAATATTATTTTCATCATCCTGTTCTCAAAAATCTTTGTTCTTCATTTAGGTTGACCAGGATTAAAGTTGAGTAAAGCAAAGTATCAGCATAACATCGCAGTACTTAATAGTAGCTACTATCATAAGTATCTTCATACAGTGATTGAGATTTGTAAATCCGAAAAGAAAATATGACGCAGTAGAATTTGCTGGAAGACATTTATATGAGGTACTGCTAATGAGACTCACAAGTATCGAAGTAAAGTCACTGGATCTCAGATACTTCAAATGTGACAGTAAGTGTCTAAGCGAATGTTAATGTGCGTTCAGACAGCAAAGCGCAGCGATTTCGTACTGACGAACAATAAACTTCGAAGTCACTTGTATTTTTACGGTCCAGTAGAAAAAATGACTAAAATCAGACTACTGTCTTAGTTTGTTTAAGGGTTAATTAGAGGCGTCGTGTTTGTTTTTAATTTTGTAGGAAAATTTTGCGTCGTAATAAAACCGTTATATTGTTTGAACAGTAGTCTCGAATCGTTCCGTTATAATACATTTAATTACTCGTTTGTAGAATAAAGTAGTGAAGTTAATTTCAGGTTAAACACACACTCGATGCATTACCTTCTCATCTATATCTTCATCGTAATGATGGTTACCATCAAAAATTAACTGCAAATCTCTTCCGCTCATTTCATCGGCCTCGTCTCGTAACTTCTTGTGAACACGAATGCCTACTGGGACCTTGAACCGTGTAGCTCATTATCGTCCTGATGATGGAGGCATTAAGTAGCTCGAAAATACCTATCAGTTTCCATGAACTACACTACCCATCATCCCAGAAGACAAGTCATCTTTATACTTGCAGACGTGAGAACCTAAAATCTCACTCCTGCCAACCTGTTTATAAGTTATTAATGTAGCAGCTTCTGGAGTCTGTTTGTAGCCATTTTTTCAGCATGTTTTACCAAATGATTTTCCATTACTGCATTGACATCTGTTCTGCTTTACTTTTTACCTATTATCACAATTACATTACTAATCCGTCGTCCTCTATCTTGCTACAGCACTGAGAAACGCGTTTCTTTTGTTATCACCCTCACAATTACATCTTTCGTTAACAGCCGACCTTTAAATCCACATGATTATTACTCTGTTGGATTCAATAAGGTTTCTATTCTGAAAACTAGAAACATTATTATCTTTACATTATGTTCTGTGAATTAATTTAAGAAACCTTTAGTCTACCTCAAGTAAAGTGGAAATATTCTGACGTCTATTTAGATATCCCGTTTCACTATGATGTTGATTGGGTTGCGTACATTCACGGGGTTCCCATCAGAACCGTATTTCTGCTTCGCTTATCTTGCTATCAGTCATTCTTTACATTTTTCTTTAATTGTCAAGTTTTGTTTCCCTCATCTACGGGTTGTGTTCAAAATTTAACGTAACATTTCAATGTTCTGCGTAACCTACTTCTTAAACCGTTCAATCATTTCAAGCTGCATATAATTTAATAAAACCTGAAGCAATGCTTAATATACATTTCAAATATCACAGTATTAACCACATTAACATGTCCCACAGTACTTATAAAGTATCCAGTAAACTGGCAGTAATAATACACCTGTGTCTTTTCCATTTATAGTCCACCTCAGGATCAGTTAAGAGGCGTTAATTGTGCCATTAAAACAATCAGTGCTACTATCACCAACTTGCCAACTACCGTTACCTTACAGATCCACTCCTACTTATTACTTACAATTATCCTAACAAAACATTCCAGCCATATAATATCAGCATTATTTTACTTATTAATGACAGCTTTGGACGTCTCTCTGTTTATCTAACGACACTTACTTTGAGGGTTATAAAACGCCAGCTTAGGAAATTTTTCTTATTGGACAACATACATAATACTAATGAAATGCACAGATAATTGTTGTGGGAAAACCCGAAGAGAGAAGGCCACTTCAGATAATTAAGCTACACGAGAGGATAATATGAACATGAGTATAATATAAACTGGACTCAGGATAGCGTCCAGTTAAAACATTACGACATTTTAAAGAAGGGCAATATTCCAAGAAATTGGCAACGAAGAATTTAATAAATCTAAATAACTCAACACAGCTTTGAATTTTAGCTTCTATAAAACTCCAAAATCAGAGATATGCAAAGCAATAATAAATCAGACGCCTTAATTATAGCTTTACAATGGGCCTTAACACAATAATATTATAAATATTTCAAACACAATTTACAAGTCGATTTTTTTTATTAATGCCGTGTAGAAGTTAACAAAAATGTCTTAATCTAATTCGTTCCTGAATGATTTCTAGACAATAAAAAACTTTCGTATTGAGCTTATACAGCAGTGCTCATTGTTCGTTCCAAAATCCAATAAACGAATTGGCTGCAGGAAAAATCACTATTAGAAGCCGTGCGTTGTTCGTTCCGGATTCGTGGCTATTATCTTCCTTCTGTACATAAATGCATTAATCATTCTGCAGACTGTGTGTTGACCGACGTTCCCTTTCACATATTAAAATATTTCAGCGTCTCATTAATCACGACACGACAACGTATCAAAATAGTATTCAGAGTGACGTACGCCTCGCTGTGGTAGCCATGGTTTCGCCTTCTTCATATGATCGAATAATCTGTTTCCCGAAAATAAATGTGATTTAAATGTTCCGTAAGGCGGGTGCATTGGTTTCTATTTAACTTGACTACTGAGCAACGGAACGGAAACATCGAAACATTAAAAATTATACAGGGCTTTCGCTTAACAAGCCAAAGAAAATTGTAAATGCTGCAGAGAATCGATATACCAATAAGGTAGACTCCCGATGTTTTGGGAAATATATTTTACCGGATAATCAAAACCTCGGATAATCCGCAAAATGAAATAAAAACTCCCAAATGTAACAAATACGTACGTTTACAGACATGCACCACTTACGTTTTTTAAGGTTTACTAATAACAGAATTAAATTTGTGCAAAATATAAAGCAGTACAAAGCAACTATTTTTTAAAAAGGAATTCGAACGGACAGTAATAACGTCCTATTTTCATGAACCCCAGATTTTCGCATCAAGTAATTTATATTAATACGTTAAACACTACGTAATTGTTATATTTATTTTCTTCTTTTCAAACGTTCTAACGCTTACAACAGATTTTGTAAATTAATTTTTAATTTTCGTTTAAGGCGGACAGACCCCGGTTAATCGGGAGTCTGCTATATGTTATATTAAGCACTAGTGAAAACACTTGATTCTTAGCCAGATTCTTTAAAATAAGCACCACTGAAAGAATTAAATTTCTAGGTTATCATGACAGCGTTATGCATATATTCCAACTGAGTAATATCCTTATATTTACCAGCATGCAATAATCGCTTCATACATTAAACGGTTGCTAAGTAAACAAAATATAGATCGTTGTTGCACTAAAACACGCTACGGTTGCCTACCAATCAGACCGACAAGGACAGAGAGAAACGAACGAAGAAACAGATAACATTAGAAGAAAATATTTTATAATGAGAAGCAGTTCGTGATATCCGGCGTTAAATTTTGCTTGCTGTTTGGTGGTTAAGGGATCTTTAGATCATGGGTTCTCAACACGACTCACGACGACCAAATGCAGCCAGCAGATCTAGTGGCCCGCTTACGAATATATTTTCATAATACTGTATAACGCTGTATAATGTTGTCGCCAAAATTATATATTTAATCTTGATAAAATAATAAAAGAGGCAGTCAACAAGTCTGTTAAGAATTGTGTGAGCTACTTGCCATGATATTTCGGTAAATTTGTCTGATTTAGATCAATACAGCCTCCGAGCCGATAAGAAAATGTGAACTAAGATTTAAGGTTCTCAAGGCGACAATTATGAAGGAAAAAGCCATCTACGGTGAAGAATTACAGTTTAACAGCGAACTTTCTTACAGTGGAAACAGAGGGGAAATAAATTCAATAGTATATTGAGGCTTCAGGGAGAGATAGTTATTAAATTCATTATAAATTCTGAAGCTATATAATTCATATTAACAACATTATACATATTTGTTGCTGACTTTCGTTGTCACTGAAGCCGTTGATTGGACGCTACCAATACAAACACAGAAAACCAGTGTGACTGCAGCAAAGACAGTGGCATTGACTACAAATTTCTAATTTATAAAATTTCTATTAAGACTAAAAGCAATCCGTCTATATACATAGCAATATAGCCAGAAAAGATTAAATTATCTGCGTAAATAGTTACGTATACGCGAACTAATGGCCAATCCTAGGAGCACTTAATATCCTAGTAGTCATTGGGACGTGTTTGATTGGAGCGACCGCTTCGCTTATCCTAAGAACGAACAAATCTGTTCGATTCGCTGTATGCTCCTCAAATGCTGCAAATGTTAAAGGTTTCATTAATATGGAATCCGCATTCTACAGTCTTCTCCCAGTCGACAGAAATAAGATAAAAATTGGTAAGTGGTTAACGGCTAATAAGTTTATGCATACGTAAAATATATTTATAAAATTCATAATTTATTTGTCTGTAGTTTTGAATCTGTGTGAAACTTTCTCTACCATCCTAAGCGAATGAAAAATAAATCGAGGGTGTCAGATCAAAATTATGAAGAGAATATTTGGACTTCAAAGAGAAGGGACAGAAGACTGGTGATAAATACAAAATGAAAAACTCCATCACTTCACCTAATATTGTTAGGATAATCTTATAAATGAGGAGAAATTGAAGGAAGGATACTGGTTTGTGGACAGACGTGATTAAGGGAGGATAATATTAAAATAGATATTTAAAACAAGATGTAAAACAGTAGACTGGATTAATGTGGATGAGTACAGGTTCAAGTGACCGGATCTTGAGGACTCTGTGATTAATATTCTGGTGCCATAAGACGCTGGAAATTACTGAGTTACGATAATCTTTAATAACGGGTTATGCTCCATCAATCATTTTACCAGTTCTCGTGCTGTGTACCGCTATAGAATTTCAAGCAGGTAATTTTTAAAATCTATTTGAAAATATGCAGTCGCCTGTTGGCGGGACGCCATGTTCCGTACTTTTGAGTCGTCATGACAGTAATTTATACTCACAACGTTACCGTCTTAAAAAAACATTTCCAGGTACCATCAACAGTCTTAAGAATGAAAATTATCAACACTGATTACATTAATATAATTATGTTGGCTTCTTAATTTCAATTACAAGACCCAAAAATATAGACGTATTTACGTCAAAAAATTCTTTATGAATTTGGAAAACTTGACGTCCCAGTCTAAAACAATAAATTAAGCTGTTTTATTCTCGCAATATTTTGTTTTAATTTTAAAGAGCTGTATTTAATGATTTCTTGTATAAACTTTCTAAATTCTATATACAAAATGGTGGAAATTCGGAACATACTTGAAATAAAAACCCGTATGAATGTTTTTTTCCCAGTAGGATGTGGTATGTAATTTAATTACTTTTCACGTCTGCCCTTAAAAATACATTTAGTCACGTTAATAAATACAATTTACTTTAATTTTTCAAAATGGCCTTCTTCCACATTAATAAAACTTTTCAGCCAGTGTATCCTGACTTTTGCACCCCTTTTATTAACATATTTTCCAATATTCGACGTCTCTTGGACGCAAATTACTGTCCGTTATGATCTTATGCAATATAACGTCTGCCGTTATCATTTTAAAACGGATTAAAACCCAAAACATTGTTAGGGAGATTACAACATGCACGTGACAATATTACTGGTGCTTTTTTTTTTTTAGAAAAAACAGAATTGTAATAAATGAAACAAAAGTTACTGACCGTATAGAATCGATGATATATCAAAATAACGTTAAAGATAATGAGTTTAAGACGTTGTGTACTGCACATTATGTTTTAATGTAACACGTACATATCTTGATGAAATATTTAGAAAACTACAAGAAG
Source organism: Zootermopsis nevadensis (assembly GCF_977971745.1). Taxonomy (NCBI): domain Eukaryota; kingdom Metazoa; phylum Arthropoda; class Insecta; order Blattodea; family Termopsidae; genus Zootermopsis; species Zootermopsis nevadensis. The sequence goes on from NW_028259143.1 coordinate 7,551,635, forward strand.
CCTTTTATTCCTGCGTTCATCCTACAGTGTTTTTTTTAAAAAATGACAATTCATTTCTACGACGAAGGTAAAAAAGAAATATGATGCTAGACAATTCAAGTACTTTTTTCACGGCTGGAGGGCTTACGTAAACACAGGAACAGAAAATAAAAGGATGAAGGAGGAGGAAGAAGTCAACAAAGAGATAAAATGCCATGGTATTTGTATTATTCTTGTGTGTGTTTGTTTGTCAAGTTGGAAGAGCCAAGATTGCAGATCGCACTGACAGTGATTAGAAACTGCAACGCCTGAAGAATCTCTCATTATACCTGCGTTAAAAGAAATGATTTTTTCGTTTCAATGCAAACTCTGTCACGTATAATAACACTACAACCCTTTAATCAATAAACGGATTTCAAATACTCCGACGCAACTTAGTGTTCCAAAGAAAGACAAAAGTTAATACGCAGTTGATATTCATTTAAAAATTCCTCTTATATCACTTTAAAATTTCAACGTTGGGTTTGTTATAATTTTTATTATAACATAAAAATTAAAAATTTAACGTTTCATTTAGGCTCCAGACATTCACGGCTGTATTTTATTCTTCATGGATGTGAAATCAGCAGTCAAGGAGGGCACGAGGGAGACGTATTGGGGTGTGACAAATTAACAAAAAATGTTGGGTGGCAAAGTTGAATGTGGAAAACTCAAGCACAGATAGGGGACAATACTAAAACTAACATTTTTAACCGAATTCATATTTCTCAGAATAACATGATAACGAAATTTGTGTTAAAAAAATTCTTGATCTGAAGATTAGTTTCTGAAAAAGTGTGGCCCATGTTATGATGATATAATATTTAAGCTTAGGTCCAAATTAGCACTCATTAGTCTGAAGTTTATGAAAAGCCAGATGGCCATTTCTAAGTTTCCATGAAAAGGCGAATTTAAGTAAAATTTGTTTTTAACTAACCGATAATGCTGGGTAAGACGTATGCCTACCTCAAGAGTCTTACAGGGCTGTTATAATGGTTTTTCATTCACAGAAACGTCATTATAAATAAATAAATAAATAAATAACACATATATATTTAATGTTAGAAAATATGCCGTGAAGTTTTATCGCCGTTTCTTATACATTAGAAATCTCAAGTTCTGAAGAACTCTTTGGAAGAGGATGAACAGGAATTATTAAATAAAACAATTTTCCTGTAGACAGTTTTAAGTTCATATGAAAGGGGAAAAAAGTGGAAAATATTCCAGAGAAGTAAATAGTAGCTTTGCCAGTTGGAAATTGTCCCACAATTTATGGAACCCACATGTTCATTACCGTTCTCACAACAGGCCGCAAATGATCCATGTTCTGAGCTACATGAACACAGTACAAGAACTTAACCCCACTTCCTTGTGATCTGTTTTAATATTGTCCTCCAATCCATGCCTAGGTCATTAAAGTTGTCTGTTACTTCAAGTTTACAGATTCAAATGCTGAATGCAACTCCTCACTGCTCCCATGCGTGCTACAGATTGCGCCCATCTCTTTTTTATTTGATCACCTTAATGATATTTGGCGAACAGTACGTAAGTTGATTACTTTTTAAACGGAATAAAGTTGATTGTTCCTTTTTTTATTTTTGTCCTCTGCGTGTACACGTTCCTTCCGGATGGCAAATGTATAGACGAGGTCGGAAAATGTGTCCATTCTTACTTAAGTGAAAAGTTTGTTAATACAAATTTACCAGAAATGCTTAAGACACATAAATACATTTTATAGATGGGTGAATCTATTATTATTTTTAAATTGAAATGAAACGTATGTGTACGCGGTGATAGTCATTTGTTTGTTCCGAGTGTAAAAACAATTGAAGAAATATGAAGAAGGAAAACCGTCAACGGATAGGAGGAGTGAAACGGGTCAAAGGTAGAAGTGGATTCAATTTCCGGACAACTACCTGTGCTACTCTTGCGACATTCTATAACAACGATAGAAGTTCTTTTCCCCCCCAATATGCCCCCAAGTTTAACGTGATCATGTCTGCGACAGCCGTTGTGCCTCCAAGCTTTGACAAGTTACGATTTAACCTGCGACTAAAGGATAACAGTTCTGGTAGAAATTCAAAACTGTCAACCAAGTTCTAGTGTATCTTCCCTGTTCCTAAACCTGCATCATATTTTAATTTATTTTTTCGCTCAGTTAAGATCGTGATATTCAGAATTCTCACGCTGTGTGGTCTTGTAGATGTTATCAAAGTTTCGGATAAAATACGACTCCTTCTTCAGGACGATATTCTCAGAAGACCAAAATCACCGCAGTGAGAATCTCATATCTCTGAAAACTTTAATTTAACTTGCTCTACAATTCCCCTTTTAATTTTGCGATTAGGACGTAGGAATTAGTCCTTGGAGCCTCTATTCGTGCAAGGGGTGCATAAATATTACAGTCACAATTTCGATTTTAATGCAAGAGTAATTCAAACTGACAAACATGAACCAAAACTGTAGTTACCAGACAAGACAGTTCATTCAGTACTGCAAAGCCGGTTTGAGGAGCCGATGTATTTATGTGGGAATGCTTCTAAATTAAAGACGCAACGGAAACAAATCACTATAGCATCTTTTTTGCATTGCATTACTCAGGAGTTCGCATTCAGAGGGTGAGATGGTTTAATTTAATCGATTCACCACCGTTATTAATATGAAATTAAAAGCAATCTAGAACTACAAAAAAATATTCTTTCATCCCTCTCGTTTTCCCCCGTTGTAAATAAAAACCTTCACCCCAAACATGCCCATCTATTTAGTAATTCAACCCCATTGTTTATGCCTCCTAACCAACGGGGGACTAAAAAATGGGTGGTAGATTTGAACACAAAACCAGCCACCCCCTTTCCCTCCACTCCAATACCGCGTTGTTCCTGGTTGTACTAATGCCACATCGTTAATTGAAGTATCTGGGGTTTCGAGTTGGTATGTATGAACATTATATCCAGCGACGTGAAGAGAGAATGAACGAGTTGCAGAATAAAACCAGAGATCGTTATGTTTTACTCCCGTCACGTGTTTTAAATTTCCACTCACGAGATTACTTGGTAGAAGAAATGTCAGCAGCGCCTTACAGAATCTGCGTCTCTTCATATAAAGGCTTTAAATAAAAAAGTCGGTCTATGCTTATTACAAATTTCACCTGAAATTCATCTAAAGCAGATTTGTATTTAATACAATTTAAAATACGAATCTTTCTAGATCTGCTCTGTACGATACTCTCTGAAGGTGTTAGATGATTATTTATTCATTCTACCGTTCTGTTGAGAGACTCCTTTGATAATTACTGGAGAAATTTAGGAAATATACAGCTATTCTTCTCACATACCAAGAAATTATCGGTACATTTAATTTATAAATTTATTTGAAAACATGTGACTAAAACGACAACAGCATTAACAAATCGTAAGACAGAAATTATAGCAGACCAAAGCGAAATAAAACCAGTAGACGTTAGACGGACGCAAGCGTTCTTGTATCTGGCACAAAGAATGAAACTTATTTTGCTTTACTTTATAGTACGGGGATCGACAAAAGTGTTGCTTACGATTAAATTCTGTAAGTAGTAAGATTTATTATCTCGTCGTATTTTATCAGCGCGTACAATACTTTATTTACTATACTACAAATGTAATGTATATGTAAATAATTTTTTTCTGTTTACTAAGCTACTAAAGAGCAAAGTTACGCTTACAACTTTTATTTTTCAAAATAACTTGCGAATGTAGAAGCATTTCATACCGTCAACCACAAAAGTACAAAACAACTTGAATCATGAACATCCACTGTGAAGGTGAAAGTAGCCTAAAGCAAATGACAAGTTGTCACTTATACAACTGCTTGTTACGTAAGAGTGGACATTTTCCAAAAAATATGACTCGAATCTTTTGCGGCAACTCAGAAGCGTTAGACGTTTACCTCGAATTGATGAGGCTGGTTATCTGACATGTTTTAATCAAGTTTTAAGCACTGCTATCAAAGATTCATCGTCAACAGAAGCTAGTATGCAAAAACCAGCAGTAAAAATTCTTAATTTTGTCTATACACCTTAATTTAAAGATCAAATCGATAACCAATTTAGACACGTGATATAATACAGTTATTAATGTTACTACAGTAAATACGGATCATGGTCTAATGTGTAGGTCTTGTGTGTATTGTCAACACAATATAAACAAGGGGAGGGCTTTGGTTAATTCGGTGATGAAAGTTCGGGTTCCGTAAGCCATCTAGTTAGTTAGTTAGATATGCCCTGTCTTAGGTCTATATCAAGGTAATTTACGCTCTGACGTTAAGGATTGTTTAATTTTGCGAACGATGAAAGGAATGTACCTCGTAGGCATGTCATATTCCGGATTCTATCACACCGAAATACGTGTGGTTCAGTGGTTGGCTAACAACGCCTGGCTCGCTGAAGCGTACTAACGATGCACTATATCTGAAGGGTCTGCTGTGTTCCAGTGTATGAAACGATAAAACTATTGTAATTTTACGGCCGTGTGATTTATTACGTGCTACTTTCATATTTAATTAAATATTAATATATAAACAATATTGTATTCTAATTTATGAAAGATGTTCTATTTATTTCCACTTCAATCACGCCTTTCCTTAATGAACCAACATAATCAGCACATGTAAGGAAACAATTTAGTGATACTATTCAAACATCTTTAAAAGAACTCAAATGCTATCTTCGCCAGCAGCCACAGGAGTCAGGGTAGACCGTCTCTTCCCCTTACCCCGCCACAGTTAATTTACATCGACTGCAAACAACTTCAAACTACTCTCATGACCTCACCAAGATCAACATTATCACAAATTGAATTCGATTTTTGGATCTTAAATTTGTGTGACGTCACAGTCAACCTCGCCCGCTCGCTAGAGAGAGAGAGAGAGAGAGAGAGAGAGAGAGAGAGATTTTCTGGTCGGCTGAATGTGGAGAGGGGTGCAGAGGGGAAGCACTTCAGTCAGATATGGAAAATAACCGACCGGCCTTGTCTACGTCTTTAATTATTTTGAGAGCAAAATACACTTCAAGCTTCCTACAATAAATTCTCTCATCCAACATTGCAGTTAGACTGGAAAAGCTTTCATTTTAATATTTTCTGCTGTTAATACAAAATTAAAAGAAAGATAAATATTTTTTATTTGATGCTGAACTAGTACTGAATGTGTAATTCCTGAGATAGAGGCACGTATGAAAAATAAACAGAGTTGCTTTTCGGAATTTAACACAGGGAAACTAACAATATCATAATTATTTCTTAATCCGTGTATATTTTGATATTACTGTATCAAATACAGTTTTGGGCTAAAGACACAGGAAGTAACTGGAATATGGATAAAATTACATAATAATGATATTAATTATTATTAGGGTGATAAATTAAGATAACAAATGCAGACACAATGTCAAGACGTTGGGACAGATATTTACCAATAGGCTTTAATTAAATAATGAGAATGAAAATGACGAGTAATGTAACACGTATAGGGAAAATGAAAAATGCATAAACAGTTTCATTAACCAGAAAACCAGGAAGACAGAGGCCAATTTTAAGACCTATGCAAAGTTGTTTTAAAATTAATTTTAAAACTGGCGTAAGAATATGGTGACGGCCCATTATCGAGCTCTTGTTGTCAAGGTAATGAACCAACGGGTTCTATAAGAAACGGGGATTTTTTTAGCTAGCTATGCGATTATCAGTTTCACAAGCATGACTCCGCTTCGTGCAGTTAGGCCTAATGAGTTAACACATTAAAATGTAAGTTTTATAAAGTGCCCCCAGAATCTTGTTAAAGTAATTAGTTCCACATGCCCAGTGCAACAGCTTACAGCAGAAAGAACGTGCTTCATAATCTCGACCCAGTATGAAATATTTCCTGTAACATTGTTAACACTACGTCTGTTGAGAAGAACGCATTACTTCAACCAGTAGGTTAAAACACAAAACAAAATATCGAATACAAGCAGTTGGAAGTTTACAGCGCTGACTCGGATATAATCACGTAGCAATAAAATGATTACGTTTTATAAAAGACCTTTTCAGATCACAGTTTTAAACATACGAAGGTATACAAAGCATTGATACTATAGAAAAATGATGGAAAATGTAACCATTGAACCGAGCTTCAAAAAACACACGAATCTTTTTAATCGTTTAACATTCAACAAGTCTGTATTTTGCCCACAGGTCTTATTTATTGACTTTCGAATGTTTTTCATATTAAATAAACTGAGACTATTTTTATAAAGAGCATTAAACGACTTATCTTTGTTAAAGAGATGTGTTGTGGTTTCTTTGAGGTACTAAGTAAAGTTTTATATATTACTGAGATGAACGTTAACTTAAGAATGTTAGAGATATGCCTTTATAACCTGACATCGATGCTTGTTACCTCGTTTTGACTTAACAGAATACGATATAAAACAGTTATGGATAACAAATTATTTAAAATACCAGAATATACACATATAATTCTTACTACAACTACGAAATGGTTCCGATCTTTGAATTCGTCTTGATTAATACGTTATAGGTCAGTAACTGTAACAACTCAGTACATCTAAATGTTAAATAAGTAAGCATTACGTGTATCAATCAACAACAAGGACTCATTAGTATGAGTACCGACCTAGAGGTCCTGAGTGTAAGCAGGCACCACTGTATATAGTCAACAGTTGATAGGAAAATGGCTGCCCCGTCATGTTTCGCCATGTAGTGTGGTAGAAATTGGTGACAATGTACCAATACAGCTGTTTGCCTCCATCATCGAAGTATGTTCTTATTTGACTTCATACTTTCGGAAGATCCGAAGATCAGAACAAAGTTTAAAGTTTCGGAGACCAATTTTGATTCCATCATCAGAAAATGATGTAATTTTCTCCAAACTGTACGACAATCGTCTGAATTGTTTCTATCATGTAATGATGGAGGCAGCAAGCTCCTCTGAAACGTCGGCGAACACAGTGCGTCCCATACGACACTCAGATTTATTCTCGTTGCCGTGAGAACCTCAAGTATTACCAAGAGCTTACGTGTTTCTCATAAGAGCCAACAGAGAAATGAATGGTTTAGAAATAAACGTTTGAAAACAGCATCTGGCAGCTCATTCAAATGAACAGCGTTAGTATAAATCTGTTTTGCACTATAAATTGGTTACGTCATTTATCAACGAGACCTGAAACGATCAGAAAAAGTACAACAACAACAACAAAAAAACACTATAAGAAAAGATTTCTTACAGGATTCACATAATGCAACTCAAATTAATTGACGATTGAACGAAATCTATTAACAGCTTAACTTAAATTCACAAACTTATTACGAAATAACACAGACCATTGGCAAACTTCACATCACTTACTACGACAACGCGTATAACAAAAATTAAGGTTCCAGGTACCATTTTATTGAAGAACTTGATACGAAGTAAACCTGAAAATCTTATGTTAAAGAAAATGAATCGATTAGCGTTATTTGAATTCAGTGTTACTGGGATAAGTAAGAGGAAAGTTTTTAAGTGAGTAAAATATGCTGGTGCCAAAGTGCACGGCAGGTAGCCTACTTAAAGAAGCGTACGAGAAACAGGAGCAACTTCATTCTACCCTAAGAGATCAAGGAGTGATTAAAACAGATAGGTCTGTAAGTATTAAAGGTGCTTATATCTAGGTGTATGGAAAGTATTTTAATTTCAACATTCGGAAAGTGCTTTCTTGTAAATGTACGTGTGGTGTTATTCAGTCTTCACCCCAATTACAATTCTGAATTAAGTAGGAGCTTTCGGGGCAGGACACAAACGTAGGCGTACTTACATACAGCATTTGCTCTGAGAAAATATGCAATGTCAATTTCAAATTATTTAATATACTTACTAACTACATAAGAAGTTACAATTTTAAAACGTGTTTAAATTGTGATATAAATATTTTAGTTTTGTTTTAAATCAATTTAAATGAACTGCTCAGTTTATTATTAGAATATTTCTCAAAGTTTCGTAATTTCTTTATTCACTTATTCTCAAAACAAATGCTGAATGTATATGTGTGTGTTTGATTGCAACACTACATACACAATTACAACTGCCAAAGCAAGATCTAGTGTTTAAGAAATGTTCCAAAACACCGATAAATTCAACTATAAACTTATGTTACAGAGATTATAGTCTATTTTAAACTTTGTGTCCGAAGATGAAAATACATATGCTATTCAATTGAATAATCTCTTACATGAGCCTGAAGTTTATGCGACACACGACTGCAAACTAAATTTTTTATATTGTTTGTCCAATCTTTTAAGTTTCGCAATACTAAAATAATCCAAAATCACTATTCCAAAACTCAAGCTCATAATATCTCATTACTCATAACGAAGGAAATACCTTTAAGGTACGAGTAATGTCAAATATTCCACGAGGAACGGACGTAATATTACACATATGATGAATTATATAATTACAAAAATTATTGATACAAATGGTATCTTTTGGTGACATAACCAGGAATAAATGAAGACATTTTGTTATTATTCTCCTTAATTGTGTCATATATTTTTAAGGTAACAACACTTAAAAGCACCAAAATAATAAACATTAAAATAAAATACAACTTAATTTTTAAAGAGTCTAGAACATTTCTCTAAACTTCTTTCAAGATAATTTATAAACAGTCAAGAAATTTTTATTGATATTTTTATTATGGTTCCAGGCACTACGTAGTCACAAAGATGACTACCAACGTTTCGAAGTAAGTTCTGTCTCAATATTTAAAGATGAATTGCAAATTGAGGTAGCAAGATTCTTTAAAACACTAATAACGGCCTATTCCTTGATATGAAGGCAGCAGGTTCATTCAACACTTCGGAGACAACCCAAACGTAAGAAGGCGCGTAAACTTCAGATCCCGAAGAGACAGCGTAATTTTTCAACGGTGCATTAATTGTGACTGCTTTGGCAGGTGCAATGGCTGTCTAGTGCCTTAAGGAAGGCAAGCACTGTGATTGGTTGTACTTACGTCCTGTAAGTTGGTGCATAAGAGACGGGTGCGTGGTGGCTGCAGTTGCTTGCTGCTTAGGCTTGCTAACCTTCGTGTTACTTTTGGCAAACTCCAGGCGGATCGTTTGGGGCATGTCGGGGTCGAACCTGACGCCCTGCTGCAAAAAAATTGAAAAAAGGGGGGAGGGGAAAAGAGAGAAAAAATGGAACACTTAACAAACACAAGAAAAATAATTACAAAAAATTTGTTCATGTTATAAAATTATTTGTTTTTTGTGGATATCTTTTGTTCAGTCAGACTGATAGAGGAAGTGCGCATGTGTGGAACAGACTAAGAAGATTATGTCTGAACAGTGTGAGTAGTTGTATAGTTGCAACCCAGTTAATATATTTTAAGATATTTAAGTCATTCCGGAATAATATCATTTATCAGTGTCTCAAAGATTTTGTTTGCAGCCGCTATAACGTGGCTAGTTATTTTATTTCAGTTTCAAAATTAATTTTAACATTTTTAATAAAAATAGAAGCAACATATAATTTATTATATTTACTTCAAGAGAAAATAATCAAGATATATGTAATTATGCGTCTCAATCGTAATTATTATTGTACGTATTTTTCATTTTCAAGCCACTCTGCATTAAAATCGAATGAAAACATAATGTACGCACGCCTTCTGTATTTTGCCAATTATTTTATAGTTTCGAATTTAGATTGATTTGTGTACCCACCATTAAAACACACGACTATGAAACCTAGTTTGAATAAGTATCACAGAAATTAAAGTAATTTGATAAGAATTCATACAGGACAAAAGTACACTCGCAAGTCAATACTTTCCGTAAGCCCTTCAGAATTTTTAGCCGAGATCATATTTTTCAGATTTGCAAAATATCTCTACGACTTATTACAAAAACATGTTCATTAATCATCTGAACAAGAGTACGTTTGAACTTCAGCGTAGTCTACTCTTTTACAAACGTGTATAAATATCAACATCAAGATCAACAATTACCTGTAACCATTATATGTGCAATTATCGCAGTGACTTTTCTCATTTCTATAAAAAAGAAGAAAATACATTTCCATATCTGAGAAATCGCAAACCCGAAAGCAAAGTCACGGAGAATCTAGACGATTTCATTATTTTAAAACAGACAACATATTTACTTAACGCTGGGCTGTTTTAGAGTTTGAAGGCGAACATACATTAGTCAAGCACTCAGTTTGTAGGAAATAAATGACTATGATTGTAACTTATATTGACATTTCTGCGTAACAAAATAAATCTGTACTAGACCAAATAAATATGAATGTTATCATTGTCTTTAAACACTATTTGTACTTTTAGAATATGAGTGATCATTCATTTAATTTGTTTTATTTTATAATCGTAATAAAATATTAGCATAGACCTCGTGAGCTTGGGCACTGGGACCGTGGGTTCGAATCCCACTTAAAGCGTGGATGTTTGTCCGCGTCTTTCTGTGTAGGTAGAGGCCGGTTTCTCACGACGAGGTTTGGGGTTCAGTCCCAGGTGACTAAGTGAAATTCTTGTGACTTTGGTACAAGCTTTTCTCTGATTTCTTTTATCTTCCCCCGATAATAATCATTCGTACACACTTGCCAACCATCGCCAAAAAAATGCGCTATAGCACTGACCAAGCAGATCATTATTATATCTTCGGACCTAAGTTACGGGTTTCATTTCCGGTCCGGAGCTTGGCTGGCCTCGGAATAAAAGTACTTTCATTATTTAACATCTGTTTGTATTTATTACATTTTAAACGGCGTATGTATATTTTAATTAAAATATTTATTGGTCGGTACAGATTTATTCCTGTCAAACAGAAACGTATAGATTCACGACTCTGACTTGCTGTTTTTGTGATGTCTGTATGCTGACTGTAGTGTGGGTTATTTCAATCTATTCAAAGTGGTGCTAGTGAAATGGTGCTGAAAACCGTGTTTAGTGATATTTATTTATATATAATATATCCATGCAATAAGTCCATTTACTGGAGTTCTTTTAAACTACATACTACGAAAAGCAGTATTATTGCATATAACTAACTATACATATCTAATCAGCTGATAGCAATCCATCTTACATTCCACCAGATTAAATACTCTTGAAGCATTGAGAATGTAAAACAGGTCTAAGAATTCAACAACATTACTTAATTTACTGTATTTTTATACACATGGAGAAATACAAGCAGGGCGAGAATGTGGTATGGAATATTTGTTCCTGTAAACATTAAATTTTCTTAAAGGTCGCTTTAACAAAAATATAAGAAAATTAAATTTTTGACCTTATAAGTATTGAAAGGCATCGATGAAATGAATTTCCAATATTTCAGAAAAAATGTTTCACTGTAATTTCTTTCGTGCGCCTCTAAGTTAGGACAAAGAAACTGACGTCTTCTAAATACTCGTCTTGAAATTAATAATAATTCTATAACGATCGCAGAAAGACACAACTTTGTGTACAATAATCTAGACTAAAGTAATAAAGTGACAATTTTCTTTTATAATTATTAATAGAATTTGAAGCCAAACGCCAGAATGATTTTATTGACCATAATTCTTTGCTCAAATGACTAGTTAACGAAATGAAGTTTTTTTCCTAGAAGTTGTGTATGTGAAAACCACAGACTGGGAATTCTGTTTTGGTTTGTTGGGTATTTATGATTAATTTTCAAGAAAATTCATTCAATATACTGAAAATTCAGATAAACAATTTCTGTCTCATACACTCAAATTATTTATTTTTAAAAATTTAATCATTAATTGCAATGACACAATAATCTCTTAATGGAAATGTACTCGGGCTGCTGTTAGCATTTCCCACTTTCACGACTAAAAAAATTATTGAAGTTCAGCAAAGAGTATTAGGGGAGTTAAAATAGAGAAATATAAATTAATTTATATAACTTAATTATTCTGTTGAACTTCATTCATCGCCTTACTCGTTTACAAACCACAACGTTTCGGAAATTACATTTAATTTTATCTTCAGTGACTGGCGAGAGGACAAAGGCGTACTCTGTTGATTCCCCAGATAAAGCCAGTCTCAACACGGACAATACAACATTTCTGAAACGCTGTGGTACATAAATAATTAGACTGTGAATAATGCCCGACGGAATAATTATACACACGAGTTGCAACATAGATAACGTTAAACTTCGACTGAGTTAATTTAACGTATTTTTTAGCTCACGGCTGTGGACATAACGTCTTGAACGAGATGTACTATGACGGATTTACGCACAACTTAGTTAACGAAATCCAAGACAGACGTTAAGATATCAATAACGCCGAAACGTCTGTGCTAGCGACTGACCATTCAAAACAAGACACTCAGTTGGTTTCGGGAATACGAGAAGCTGAAAGAACGAATGTTTTAGGTATGCAAATATTAATTATTGTAAAAGCATACCTTTTTCATGAAGGCCAAGAGCGTATTTTGTGGTCACAGTTTAGAAATATCTTCATTTATATTTACAGTTTAATTTTGTTGTATTGTACTTTGTTAATTCTGAGATATTTAATTATATATAAAGGATTTTAGAGAATCAACACTTTTATGTAAACGTTACCACGTCAACTCAGACTGATAGCTTTTTCATAATGTCAGATTATAAAGAACCATGGTATGTATAAGCCGATTTTTTGTCTCACAAACACTCCTCATTATACGACTCATGAAATTCACATTTTAGAATACCAATGACTATAACACGATGACATTGCGTTATTATATTCAACGACTTCTGTTCCTGTAAGATAAATTAATACCTCGATATTCCTAACGTCGTATTTGCCTATTGCAACTATGTTCCTTCCACGCGAAGAATGTCTCAGGTTTGTCACTCAAGACTGAATCTCTTGTCGCTTTGTCAGCGGCCTATAACTTGCCCCACGACGTGACTGGAATTAACAATTTTATATCACAAGAAAAAAGTATTTTTATGCTACATATGGATCAGTTTGTAAAGTGTGGATCAAAATAACCTAGCGTTAAACTCAGTTTAGTTCTCATTTCTTTACTGAAAACATGCGAAAAGAGAAAAATTTTGCCTTCCGATTAAATTTAAATTGTTTACGTTGCGTCCTTATACTACATACCACATGCGTGATTATTTTGAGTTTCGATGCTGACAGGCGTTTTCCGTACTGACAATTCTTTAGCTGTGCTGTTTGATGTCTGAATTTTTGGTGCCAATTTAATACAGATTAACATAAATTCAAATGTGTAATTTTTAGAAAAATATCACTGACAGCTTCAAAAAAGAAAAGTTAGTCTTTGTTTAATTCAAAAAGACTGACAAACGACATAAATTAATAATAGTTCCGGAGGTGTCTCTCCAAAAGGTACATTTTTGTATTTATCTTTCAACAGAGTCGTTGCGGGACTTTGAACACCCCTGTGCCTAATTTCCGAATAAAAATCAACAATTTGACTAGTGTTGACCCACCAAAGCGAACATTTCTTATCTATAATAATTTATACGATGCGCTGTTTGTTACAAATTAGGTGGGATTGACGTATTTTGTTTATTAGAGCATACACAGTAGAACTGTAAATTAATTTCTGTTGGCGAGAAGTGATTTATGCGCTCAGTACCGTGTTATATTTTTCATGCTTAATCGTAACTGTCTGAGTGAGCCTCATCAATGTAGGACATTCTCGTATCAGAAATGATTTTGTAAGCCTCTCTGTGCTTATCGGTTTGAGTTGACGGCAGTACGTCGTTGCCCAATCGGACTGCTGCACGCACCTGCAGATCCTGCTTCGCTGCTTCCGCTCCTGCACGCGTGTTGAATGTCACAAATCCCACGGGCTGCAAACAAACAAACAAACAAACACACTAACAAATACCCAATGGCAGGTCAGACATTTTCAACCCAAATTACTCCGCGGGGCAGGGGTCTTCCTTAAGAAGTAAATTGTCTCTCAGTTACCAGAAGGTCCAAGAGCTCACTTTCATGAGCCCGCCTGTTACTCTTATCCTGAACCACTTTAATCCACTCCTCAAGTCCTCGTATTTTAAGATAAATATAAATATTTCACCCATCCATGCCCACGTCTCTCACGTAATTATTCTTTTCAAAAATTCCGACTAAAATACTGTACGCGTATCTCACCTTCACCCTCGACCAATCTCATCCTCCTTGAACTCACTACCCTTTTAATATTTAGATGGAAACTACTTATAATAATAATAATAACAACAAACTTAATGGGGCTAATAGCAAAGCGTACTTTACTCAGATAAAAATGCTGTGTGCAGAAGCAGTAATACCAAAACACTCACTGATGCTGTTTTGCCATTCTTGCTTGTTACTTTCAGCAACGATCCCTCGTAACCCTGTAAAGAAAGAGACAGCAAGAATTAAACAAGCACATCGAACATTTTATCCATAAACATAAGACTTTATTTACGTTTAGAATTATCAGAACATCCAATAGCATTTATTATACAAAGCAGATTCATAAGTAATAACCTTACCCCTTCCAGCCATACAAAAAATCTTCGCATTTTTACCTAAATTTTCTAGGTTTACGTGAATTGTAATTTTTTAATGAATATGTAGTCTGTGGCCCATACTTATGTACTTAAACTCATAATCGTCTTAAAAACCAACCAACTAGGATTATGTGACAGTAGGCAGAGGTCAAGCTGTCTTTATGCATAAGCCCCACTCCATGAAAGGCAAACTCATTTCAAAACCTCGAGAACGATTTTTAGGGGATTGTCACAGAAAGATAAGTTATGAGGATCGGAGTAAGATGGAAATGGATCAGGATAAATAATATTAGCAGTGTCTAATCTTTAGGTTTCACTCTACCCATACTTAAGACTAATGATATGCAACTATAAATGAATTCTGTGTCCTCTAAGACCGGGTATATCGTAATTGTTTAATTTTATTCCGAAAAACTTTTATTCATTATTTATGGTACATATTAGACAGACAAATGTCAGTCCTAATGGCCTATCATCGATGTTTCATGTAGCTTAACGATCAGATCACTGATTATTGTTCTTATTTATTTCGCAAAGTTTGGTATTGCATTAAGCATTGGTTTCTTCCTTACAAATCATGTAATATTTATGTTGTACGTTACTATATCACCTTTTAATTTAATTTATGGAAGACGACAATCTCTCTAAGGTCGAATGTTGGTTGGTAATAATTTATCCATGGCCTACTATGTACTGCACATTCATTGCTAACCAACGCAGCACAGTTATTCCGAAAATTTAACAAAATATCTGAGATTCAGATACATTAAGTCGTATTATTTTTTTAATTTAAATTCTTTATTACTCATCACTAAATTTTAATTCTTGGGAATCTGTGGAAACAAATAACTGAAGCAAAAGACAGTTCACTTATCCACGTATTTCTGTACATGCATTTCTATACAACACAGGCACGTAATTATTTGTACATGCTGCTTTGTCACACTTCAGCAAAAACATGTATTTTGCGTACGAATGTATAATTTCCAGTCAATCTTAACGGACAATTTTATAGTTAAATATAACAGGAAAAGTACAACACCATATTCCAACATCTCTATACAACATAGTCCTTGATTAGAAATTGACAACTGCTCTGTTAGCAAAGAAATTTCCCGCATATTGTGGAACCGACAGGGTCATTACAGTGTTCTCAAAGGCCAACAGTGGGCGACATCCTGTGGCTGCTGAATTAGACGCACACTCTCTGTGTAACTAACAAATCTATAAAGTCAGAGCGGCATAATAGCAGCACCAATCAGTGAGCTTGTTTCAATGAACAAACGGGGTAAATTCGATCGCACTTTTGACTTAAACAGAGCGTTAAATTAGCAGCTAGCATACCCGTAGTTCGAGCTGTCAACAGACAGACGCGATTAACGGGGAGGGGAACGCGCTGCTGCAAACCCTTCACTTCCTTAGCGTTAAAGGGCTTTAGGGCACGATGTGCTATCTGTTCTCCTTTTATTTACTTATTTATCGTTAACAAGTTACCCGTTTAACGTTTGGTTTCCCTCTCACCTCTCTGTTTTAGTGTCAGTTATAATAAACCCACAGTATATTATAACCTAACAAGGAACAAACTGTATCATAAAAAAATGTTCTTCGTTTGTGGAGAAACAAATATTTTGGACCTGATATGTAATAAGTCAGCAGTTTAGGATGCTACATAATGACAAACTTCGTAATCTATACAGATAACCTAATAGACCCTATTTTAATAAAAGTTAGACGTAAAAGGATAAGTTGGGTTTAGTGTGTACATAGCACTGAGTACAGACTAATGCATATATAATTTTAACGTGGGAACCTCTTTGAAAAACAAAGACTTCAAAATCCGAGAAGATGGAATTATAACTTTAAAATAAATATTATAAAAATATGTTATGAGGATGGAAGGTGTATGGAACTGGTTCAGGGCTGTGAATAATTACGTCATATGAAGTGTCAAGGTTGTCTGTCGTCTAATAAGGTAAGACGACTTATAAATGATGAATTGATGGTCACGGTTTTCTTTGCTGTACCATCCGAATATTTTTCGTCGGGAATGAAATAAATCACGAAACATCTCTCGGCTAACATCGGAGCTGGGGATAATCTCCCCGAGCATGAGACAAGAGCTCAAACCGCTACCCCACAATCATCGGTGGGTGAAATTATAAGGACGTTGTCGAAATATGTACAGATGGATGTTACCCCAAGTTCATATCTTGTTATTCAAGAATCAGAAAAAATATTCATATTTAATGAGAACTGGGAAAACTCATATGTATATTCCATCCTGGCTATAATTTTATGAGACCCATAGAAGATGAGAAAGAGGAAACGTGTAAGAGGCAAAGGAAAATTTGAAAGGCACAGAAAACATGATAAGTTACCCGTCAACCCACATTTCTTCGTTCTCTAGTTGATCATATTTTTTTCATCACATGGCAACTTCAATACTGGATGACGCTTCACAAAGATTCTTTCCGTTTCATTCAGCGAAAAACCGTGATACAGAGACGGCTTTAGATCGAGTTAAGGCGGAGCGCGAGACGTGTTATCCAAGTTTACGTGTCGAATTATTTCAGTGCTTCAAACCTGACAGATAGGCTACACGTTTTATGTTTATAACATGTCGTAATTACGAAACATTTGAAAATAAAAGACGAGTGTGACGAGAAATATTTAATAACGAAACGACAAGTATTTAATCCATCTAACCGCTTATAAGTAAAGAGTTATTAAAAAACTCATAATCACTCAGTTGGTCAACAAATTTTAGGCTTTTTTTTATAGAATCTGAAAGTTCATTATCGTGTTCACAAAACACTGTCATTGGACGAGTCCAGTCCACACACAAATTTCTTAATGTTAACGGTATATAAATTTCTAGGAACTGAAATCTTAAATAAGTGAGCAAATATGACGAAGTAGTCAGTGATTTATACAGGTCGTCCACTAGTTTTAGGATACTAAAATAAAACAAGTTTAAATGAGCGGGGTACTTGGTCCACACGTAAATGGAAATAAATAAATAAATAAATTGTTTTGTTCAGGAAACTAGACTCTTGGAATATGGAGAAGCAAAATTGTGGATTACATTAAGATGGATGTTAAAAATAAAATGCGAGCATCGGAGATTGATGTAACTATCTTGCGATCTTGTCCAGAGGCGAGTTTGTGTATTAGAGGCAATATTTCGTAAAAAGTGACACAAACGAAGCAGACCCACGGTCTAAACAGACATCAATCATGGAACAGGTTCGCCATTTTGGCTCAACGCATAACGCTAGCTGGAGTGTCTTGTCTGTGGTTAATCAATCGTCAAAGGAAGTGACCTAAATTTCTGATTTACTGGAGAAGCAATTATTTGTGTTTAAGCACTCAAGTTCTCTTACTGAAGCAGTTTTGGAAAGACTACATTCCATTTAATGTCCCTTGATGTTTCAAGGTAGCCCATGTTTGCTTTCATCGAGTCTAATTATACACACAGATAAATATTCAGTAATGAGGTCTAACGTAAGTATAAAGTGCATAAAGACGTCATGACGTACCTATTTGTTTTGCGGGCTTGTTTATATTCAATTATGAAATTGTCTAGTTGCAGAAAGTGTGTGCTCATGACCTACTTTATTCAAGTAGTATGGCAGACAGACTGTTTGTGACATTACTGACGTCTACAGCATCTGAATAGAGCTAAAGTTCGTCTTTTGTTGCTTTTTAAGCCTTCTGATGAACGATGCTATAAAAAGATAAAATAAGATACTTACTTTCAACGAAAAGAGCAAAAAATGTGTCTGAGATCCCTTTTCCAACAGAAGGATTGTCATAAAAACACATTACATTGTTTGACAACAATAGTTTCCTTTTACTTTCTCCCGTCATCCTCCTTTCATTCCGAAAAGTAGGCCGACTGCCCTGTTATATTTATACCGTGGGGACAGTGGCGTAGACTCATCTGAGACGTGTCTTGTTTCCACAAGCAATAGCACCAAACTCTGGTCCATCGCTGTACAGATAAGGAGTTTTGGGGATAACTAATAAAGGCAACTTCCTCTATAGAATTTCATAGAGACTTCTGATCCGTGATTTCGTCAACATTTTATATTCAGAGATATTTTAATTCCCATTTAACTTAACGTTCCAGTTCTTGTTTTGTGTTAATAATAGAACACTTAGGTAATGAAAATTTATAAATCAACGGCAGAATGTCATTTACCTTAAGAATTTACCTTGCTGGGCTTCTGGGTGGATGGAAAATATGTAATTATAATGAAAGCATATTATTTCATTTGACTTATAAATATTAGGCCTACATACAGTGCAATTTTATTAAAATCTATATATACTTTGAAAACATATTCTGAGTATGTTAAAAAAATTTCCACATATTTTGTCACGGTCAGCGTGTGATATTTGTTGAAATTTTTACGATCCATCCTAAAACAGCTTTCATAATCGTACATCCAGTGGTTAATAGTAAATTAATATCTCACGGATATTTTCATTTCAGAGTATAAGACAAATTTCATTCACAGTTTTCGAAATATTATCAGCTGTACCGAATACTGATTGGAAAATTTCTTGATAAATGCCAGCTGAAGATCCAGAAAAATATACGGATAATTTTAAAATTTAGAGTAGAAGCTAGGTTTAGAGGGTACGATCAATTTAACTGGTATTGCTGCTGGTGGAACTTTGGGTTCTGCTACCAGTGTTATGTTCAAGTGAAAACAGAAGATGACGTTGGTGTACACATCAAATAAAAATGCAAATTCGTATAAACATGGTACACAATTAATGATCACAGACCCTAAGAACAAACCTTAAGGCCACAGGTCATAGCTTATTACTCACCTCATAAGCCCTGAAGAGAAGATAAAGCTCTCTGGGTTTCGCATCCATTGGCAGGCCACTGACGAACAGAGTTCGGACCTGAAAGAAAACAATTTGATTTTATTGCTTCATCCAGAGTGTAGTGATATTCAGACAAACCATTCATATATGTCACAACGGCCATACAGATTTCAGCTCACAGCTATAAAGAGCAGGAAACAAAATAAAAAAAATACTTGACACTAATTGGATCGGCGGTATAATACGGATATCCTTCACATCAAATTGGCTTCATGGCTGAAGTTAAAATATTACACCAATACACGTAGGGAGTGATTTCAAACAAACCCGTATTAGTAATATACATGATACAGCAGTGAGAAAATTCTATCATATTTCCATAAAAATTGTTGTAAGTGTAGAATTGACAACCGAGAAATGGGTTTGTCTCTTTGTTTGTTTTACATGCAGAGTTTCATTTCAAAAACGTTTTTTTTAAAATTACGTTCATGGCACCTAACAATTAAAACAATCACAGATAAATCAGTTTAAAATGTTTACACATGGCGTTATGTTACCGTGTTCACAGAAGTCCGA
Source organism: Zootermopsis nevadensis (assembly GCF_977971745.1). Lineage (NCBI taxonomy): Eukaryota > Metazoa > Arthropoda > Insecta > Blattodea > Termopsidae > Zootermopsis > Zootermopsis nevadensis. Next base: position 7,571,611 of record NW_028259143.1, read on the forward strand.
CACATGGCCCTATCTTGAGCCATATGAATTTACAACATTTCCTCCGATTGCTTCTGTAAGATGCATTTTAATATTATCCTTCAAGCTAAGATTAGATCTTAAAACAGTCTCTTCCCTTCAGGTTTAGCGACAAAAATTTTGTATTCTTCATCTACTGGTGCATGTTACATGTTCTTCCATCTCACCATTCTTGATTTGATAACCAATATTTAGTGAAGAACACAAGTAATGAACGCCTAAATGTTTTCCTCAGGACACCCTTGTCAAATATCTTCAGTCTATGTCCTTTTCTTAATATAAGAGACAAAGATCCCCCACCCTGAAAAACAAGAAATAAAATCACAGTTTTGCATGTTAATCCACGCGTTTTTAGACAGAGAACGGAAGGATAAAATATTGTAAACTAAACGGTAGCAAGCATTACCCGAATTTAACGTACTTCTTATTTATTCTGGAATTAAAATAAGATTTGTTAATATCTTTTCAAAATATTTTAACTTTGTTTTTTAAAAAAAATACGATTATAATGAGTCCCAAATGGAAAGTAGAACCAGAACTTCTCGGAGTACGCTACTGATATTACGTCACGAACAGGCACGCGGAATAACACGGAATTCCCACAAAGCACTCACGGGCATGCTGCACGAAAAGTAGGACAAAAAAGAGGTTGTTTGTAAACTTGTAACAAACACCCGCAGAGGAATTATGCAGCCTCAACAACAGACATGCGAATCTGCATTGCAACTGTCATGACGAAAACGATAAGACACTCAGCAAAAAATGTGTAGTATTTTACAGCAATCGAAAAACTTTCTCATACTTCAACTGTATTAATTTATAGTATTCGAAAACTCGGATTACAATTACGATAGAGCGAGCAAATTTTGAATCGAAATACAAAACAATTCTTCTTAGGTTGTTTCTTGTTTGAGTGTCAGTGGGTTTAGAGGCGTATCAGCATGTAACTATTTGTGCATGTATAGAACTTAATTTGACTTTCAGATCTTATAACCGGGGCCCGAAAATGCGCTTAAAATGAAGAAACAAAATTATTACGTAACTTGTCTTATAGTACGAAAGAATTTCAGATAAATCTATTGTCGCTTCACTAAAAAACAGTTCTGTAGACTTTCCAACATTCAAAAGAAACTAGTGCCTACATAGAAACAGCGTAGCAATTATTAGCATGAAAATGCACGCCTACTATATATATATAGTATGTCTATTTGCATACAATTCGAGGGATATCGCATCATCTGAGCGACTATCGGCTTCTTCTTCAAATGCGTTTTGAATTTCTGGTAGAATCGCTATCAGTTTCCCAGAATGGTGACGTCAGCCACACAAGGTGTTTGCCCACATCTATCATTTTAATAAATATCCAAAATACAAGTTTTAAGATTTCAGTAACGAATAAACTGGTATTTAATTACTGGCATTTCGTGTCTAATTTGGAGTGATAACTACCATCATGTGACATCTACTGTGTTAATAATTCAAATTTTTATATTTCTACACGAACAATAATTAGAATCATATACGAGGTAACAAGGCATCTGTTTACAAAGTTAAAAAAACATAACTCTTTCCTATTAACTACTATATGTGATGCAATACGTTTCCAGAAGCTACTTATCTCCCATTGTTGCTGATATTAGTACAAATGCCGCAGGTGAGTCGTGGGACGCCATTGGAAACGACACTGGAAAACAACGTCGGGCGTCGCGACGCCAGCCGTCTCGACGCCGCCGTAATACAACATATTTACACAAATGGAGCTCAGAATTCTATAGAACAAGACGCTGTAAGACCGACGCCAAGCGTCGCGACGCCAATCATCACGACGCCTCAAAATAGGACAATTACAACAGGTAATCTTCAGGATGCCACAGGAGACGCCACATGAAGACGATCCCGAGCAACGCAAAGCAAGTCGTTCGCGAAGAGACCAAAACACGACATGTAGAATACTGGTGAGACTCGGAATGCTTTGAACACAGTCTCAAACCGAAGCCGAGCGTGTCGACGTCCCAGTAAGTCACAATAATTAACACAAACCTTGGAATGTCATAGGACACGACGTTGAAAAAACGGGCGCCAATCACACTAGACAACAAATTTTAACGAGTTGTATATATCGGAAATGCAACTAATCAATTCTTATGTATTTTCGTCCGCTAAATTCGAAAATGACAATAAGAAAGCTTAGTTAGTTCGCGTTTTGAAGATATTTTGTACTTTGTAAAACATCACCAATAAATTCGTCCATATGATATGCAAATGTTTAAAAAATTTCGCCTACCTTATAGACGTTGTCTTTTGGCCTTTCTTTTGTATTTTACCTCAGGGGCATCTCTTACCACCGACCAGCAGTAATCAGCTATCATTGATCCTCCCTATTTCCCCTGATAACACCTTTCAAGAGTAGAAATATCTTGGTGAAATCGTTCGCCATGTTCATCACTAACCGAACTAAGATTATCAGGGAAAAAGTTCAAGTTAGAGTGGAGGAAATGCATTTTAAGAGACATTGCACCCCATTTTACTGTATGCTTTCAACAATTTTTATACTAATCCCCTATAATTTTTGTAAAGGAATCTGACGAACGCGATAACAGGATATTTTAACATTTCTTCAAGTACATTGTAATCCTGGGGTCTCGAGTTCGATTCCCGGCGGTGCCCGAATTTATAACTTGTGTTGGGCAAGGCCGTGGTCTAGGCAACACGGAGTTTTCCTCCGTGGCATCCCAACAATTACTCCATTCACACACAGAAGAAGGCAATGACAAACCACTTCTGGATCATCTGCCAAGAACGTATATGAACAGGTCCCAGTCCGAGAAAAGGATGGAAGGATTCTGTTCATATGGACCTGTCGTCAGACAGAACACTAAATAATAATAAATTCCATTGCCTAAGTGGCGATCCTAGCAACTCTGCCTTATACTTAGGCAAATCTAAATCTCTCACTAGATCATTCAGTTTACTTTGAGTTACTCTGTGAGATGTAGAAGGTAAAGTTTCTGGCACAAACTCTTTATCTTGAGATGCCGATGATCTAGGAATGGCGTCATTTGATGGCGGTGATGGTGAGAATTCTTCAGGTGTGTAGGAGATAGGAGGGACAGATACAGGTAGTTCATGGTTGTGGGGTATAGGACGAATGGCTGAGGGGATGTTTGGATAGATCAAAGCATGTTTTTTCTTATTGTTTATGCCGATGACAGGAGGAATCATACAGAAGTGGCAGTCGTTTACATGATTATGTGGTTCCCGCCACACCATGGGCACAGCGAAGGGCATAGACTGCATTTTTTCTTTTAACCATTCGCGTAGATTTGTAGAACACTTCAGACAGCAAATATGCCCTGTCCATGCCACCCACTTTGCAACCAAAATAAAGATGGTACGCTTTCTTATAGATGGGGGCCAAGTTTCGATTTGTGATTTAAAAGTCACTTCTCCACAGATATAACAAACGTTGTTAGGATTATTGACACATCTACGCGAAATTTTGTATGTTTTAGTGTTACAAATTTCTCATTTAAGTACTCACAACGACGTTTTTACTGTTTACTACATAAGTATTCTAAGACGAAGTGAAACACAAAATCCGCACTCCACAAAACACTTGTTTGCCAAACAGAACTGAAGAAATTTATTAATCATCCCTTAGGGATGTTGACTAGACCTGCAGAAAGAAATAAAACCTTCTCCACCCTTGTACAGGTTGTTTCTGAAGTAAGTAGTCCATTACAATTCTGAAAATTACGAAAATAGAGCGAAACAGCTTGGTATGAATATCTTCAAAATGAGAACCAATCATGCAAAATGAATATCATTTTCGTGTTTAGCAGCTCAAAATTAGTAAAAATTGGTTAGTTTCATCTCCGATATATTTTGGCTGTTGAACAGTGTCATCGGGACGCCCCCAAAATACGGCACACTTATGTATAGGAAACGACCCTGTAAAAGACGCCAATAGTCGTAAAAACGCCTAAAGGCGCCTATTATAGCGCAAGAGAGACTCGGGATGCCAGTGGCAACGTCATCAAAACGACGTCGAAAATCGAAACGCCCCGACACCGAATAAGAAATGTAAATAAAGCCAATAGAAGACATAATAAGATTACCGAAACCGACGTTGGCCGTCACGACGAATATAGAAGGTATAAGGTTCCGAAACCATACAATTCTAGAGAATAGACGACGAACGTTGCGACGAAAAATGTCTTGACGCCAAACCCTGAATCGTGGATAATTTTTATGATACTTAAAACGAAACATAACTTAACCTACCCTAACCTAACCGAACTAGACGTAACGTAAAGTACGTAACCTAGCATAGCGTAGCCTATTGTAACCTAACCCAATCCAACCTAACCTAACCTAACCTAGCCTAACCTTAATTCTTCTGACCTGTCCTCACCTTTCCAGTCCTGTTGAAACCTGTCCAATATTATCCAAACTTGTCGAAAATGTCCGAACTTGTCCAAACCCGTGCTAAAGTAAGCTATGGTATCCTATCCTAACTTTGACAATTGTACGAGAGCAATGTGCCGAGTGAGGATGATGTGGAACTGAGATAGAGTTCAGTGGTCAAGAGCAGTCTTTTAGTTTACCTTTTTTCCTGAGGACTTTCGTCTTGTAATAATTTTATGACTCAATTATGTATCAAGACAGGAGTACGCATGTATTCATACATACGGAATATTTAGATACAATTTGAGAATCAGCTTTCAAACTAACTGCTGTAGATTATTCTTAAACGAGAAATGTTCTTGGGATTACGGATAGTATTTTCCTGTGATATTAAAAAATAAGTCCACGTCTCGGATGTTGAGGCGTATGATGAGCTTTTAGGCAAGAAAGTTTAACAAGAAAAATGTTTCTTGAATCTCTTAGCAGTAGAACTTCGGGCACTCTGCTTGTATTTAATAATTCACTCCATACCGCAAATAAAACACAACACTTCACCATTACGAAGAAAAGTCTGTTAATTTTGTTAGAGAAAATAATGGTAGTTTACCTTTAGAATTAAACAACACATAAAAAGTGTAACTTACATATTGTCAAGAAGATAGGGCATATATGCACCACTAGGTGCAAGGGAGTTAAAATTATTTTATTCCTTCTTTGATACAACTTATGCCCCTTTTGTATGTATAGAACCTAGCTTTAATATTGGAATGTTGTCAGTTCCAGACAGAATCAACTGTCTGATCTTGTGGTATTTATTAATATCAGTAGCCGGGATAATGGGTTGTCTATTGGTTTAGTACAAATTGTTTTCAAACCACATACATGCCAGCGATTCCGGTCTGCAGTATGTAGTGATGGTAATCTGACATGAGAACTTAAAGATGGCATTAAAGAGCCCGTGGTTAATCGCAGCTCATAAGAAATCGCTACTTAGTCCAAACCACTGAATATTCAACCCATTCCACGCAACAAAAACCTACTTTACTTGGACCGCAAGAATTATCTATACAGCCCTTCGCACAAATTTTCATATTTTTCTGTACATCAACCGCGTATTTCCACAACACTTAAATTCAAGACATTACAAAAGAAACATAAATTCTGTGATTTCTGGGACGTTGCGGCTTGCAGTGTGGTAAACGTTTCCCGACGTTTCAGAGATGCTTTCTGCATCTATCGTTACCCAGATGATGGAGGTAGGTATCAGACTACACAGCAAAACATGCCATAGAACAATAAATTTAATAATTTTGTCAGTTCTTATACATGAATGCGTAATGTGTGTTTACTTACTTTCAGGAAAGAACATAAAATACAAATGTCAGAAAACAAAGTTATTACGAAAATATCTGGACCTAGGGACGATGAAGTGAACAATTTAGGATAATCTACTACATAATGAGGAACTCCAAATTTATACACGTCCTCTAGTATTATACAGAGAGTGAAATTTACGAAGTGATAGTATGTAGGCATGTGATGAGGAATGCACGCGAATGTATCTAACCATTTGAAACATTGTTATGTACATGTGTCATTGGATTTAGTATTTAATAACTGCATTTTGCTCATAGAGGCTATTTATGAGTTTCGTACGATTCTCAGAATAAATAACGATGACTTCCTAAACAGTGGTAACCAGCTTAGCATTGCTATGTGGTGTATTACTTCAGATAGGAAGTAAATTTGTAAATATTTAACCGATCTTCTTACTTCAAAGATTTAAATAGTTTTTGATGAGGACAAGAAGCAGACGACTCAAGACAGAACCTATCTGTATTTTTGTTTAGCGACGTTCAAATCTTTTGACAGAGGAGAAGTTGCATCAAACCAGTAAGCGGTGCTCCTACGAACTTCAGTGACTATGCAACCCGTCCGTCTCCTTCAACACGAATTTCGTTGTCACACGTGATGGCAGTCACGAGGACAGGTGATGGAATTCCTCGTCTGATCAATAACGTGCCGGTCCTACAGGCGGTGCGTCGCTTCAGGCACGGAGGCTGAAAGACGGGGAACCCCCTCCCCCCACACCCCACTCTCATAATTACTTTGCCATTTACTAAATGAACTGCCAACAACACAACTCATACCAGAATGTAGCTACAACCATCGCCTTGTTGCCGTTGTAGTTTCCGGTGATGTTTGCATTAAAATTCGCAGCATTGTTGAACAGAGATAGTTTAGTCGCACGTCATAACTCAGCTTTGTATTACTGACTAACGTTGGCTTCGCTTCGAATCAAACATTAACGAATGAAGTGATTCTAATTTGCAGGATTTGAGGTTCTCACCGCGGCGAATATGAAGATGGATGTCTTCTGGTTTGTGGAGTCGCGTAGTATGGTAGAACTTATTTATTTATAATTCATTTAACGACGTATAATGAGAAAATAATAGTGAATAATGAATTAAAAGGATACGGAAGGAAACGGTCGTGACCTAATTTAAGGTACTATCTCGGGATTTGTCTGGAGAGACTAAGGAACACCACGAAAACCCCGGTCAGGATAGCCGTTCTCAGAAGCCGATATTTGAACCAGGGACCTCCCTAATACGAAGCAGGGGTGTTGTCTGATAGAAGTTCACCATCTTTAAAAGAATTCAAAAGGTAATATAACACACGAAGTTTTAACGAAGAATAAATTCAACGGAGTCTTTTCGCGCCATCAGCTTTGTAGGACTGGAGTCAGTATCTAACATTTCGGAGACTGTCTTTGCCTCCATCATCAGGGGTTGATGGCATTAATCCCCGATTCATTCCCGAGAAGACTTCATTGAGGGCCCCTAAACATAAGTCGGATTGGTGGTCTCCTTTAAATGCGCTGGTGTATGTAATGGACACCCCTGAACCCTCCACTTGCAAATAGCAGTAGCCTACGCCACCCTCCTAGCAGCAGACTCGTCTGGATTACGACTGTAGCTCCACAAGAGGTAATACTTGTGGAACACGAGATCACTTAAGAAGCATGGTGTTTGGCTTGCGCAGTCGCCATTCTTTACATTTCTAATCTTTGCAGAGTGACGCCATTTTATTAATTCTAATCATACCATTCTGGGACATTCATCCTCCAAAAGGTTTTATTTCTATTAAATAACACAGCGACTTCTGATTATCAGAACCACACTTACACCTCACCGTATTTGCCAACATTCGGTTGTTATTTTATCTAATTTAAAACTGTTTATATACTTCATGGAGCAGAGTCCATTTTGAGAAGCTGGTAGTCAAGAAACTCCTTGCATTTTATGTAACCAAAGTTTCAATGTCATGCTCCCACTAAGCCAAATGAATCATCCAGACCATTCCTTCAATATCCATTTTAAGATTTACCTTCAACCTATGGGCTACTTAAGTTTCCTGCGTTCTCTACAATTTAAGATTGCCAATTAAATTTTCGAAACACATATGCTGGGTTTAGGAACAGATAATTTAGTGCAATCAAGCATAGGTTCCATGATGACGAACAGCTGTCATAAAAATGGCGTAGAAAACATTTTCAGGGTACTTACATCATCATGCAGAATTTATACCGATACTGGTAGTGGCAGGAGAAACCACATCAACTGATAGCTTTTATAACTTCAAAATATATCGATTTAGGTAGTTTTCCTAGAAGAAAATAGGCCTATAGAACACAGTCTTCCTGTAGTTTACATTGTATGTGGGACCGTCGAATGCTATCAAATATTAATACAGACTTCCCCTACCTACACACACATCGACACTGGACCTGGAATAACGACAGGCCATTCATGTGGATTAAATATGGATGACCACCAGAGGCTACAGTACGAGCAGCAGCTGCAGGAGGAGTTAGGGTACAAGATGGCGCTGTGGCGCCGGTAACTCCACGAGGTCTGGCATAGGACCGATTCCGTGCCGCACGCCAGGCAGGCGACAAACTCGTCAACATTAAGGTCAATGCATGACCGACATTAGTAACTTATATAAAATGACAACCCGAAGAATAGAAATTCCAAGTTCCTTCACCGTTGTTTCTCATTGAACGTTCATTACCGTTTTCAGGAAAGCCTACCACTAGAGCCTATACTGAGCCAAATAGACCCAGCACAGACTCTAAAATCCTATTTCATTTACAACCATTTTAATATTATCTTCCCATCTAAGCCTTTATTCCCGGGGAGGTCATTAAAATCATGATTTTACGACTGAAATTTCATACGAATTTCTCAGCTCTCCCTTACATGCTACATATCTCGCTATGTTCAGTACATTAATTTGATCACGCTAATAACAAGATCTATATGAAAAATTGTACAAAGCCTTCATGAGCTGTTTCCTCTTCTCCTGATACTTCTTCTCTAATCAAGTCCAAATATCCTCACAGCACCCTGTTCTCCAACATCGTCATACAAACTGCAATGCAATAACATTAATAAACAGGCAAATCCCCAGCGACAGAGTTACTAGTTTGTTTCTGTCAGTTCATCTATACAAACAAACTGTGGTCTGAACACAGACCATATCCATAATCCACACAAACGCGCGTTGTTTATAATGCAAGCAGTACTACCGGTTTATACGAACAATGAAATTATGAAAAATTAAAAGAAATAAAATAACCACAACTCTTTCTCAAATACAGTAAAAATGATGTTTAAAAAAATAAAAGTACTCAGGTTACAAAAAGTACAGGATAACCCCTAACCAGAATAACAGCAAATTTATAAAATTTGAGTTCGGCGCTAGAGTACTTGCAGAGATATCACCGTATGATGTGAGTATAAGTAATATGCCTGCAAAACATGAGCTAAAAGATGGCTGTCTTCTGGGTTGCTGAGCCGTGTAGTCTGGTAAAAGTTTACCGACGTTTCCACCATCAAAGCAAGGACCCTGATTATGAAACGTCGATTAATTTCTACCAAACTACACGGCGCAACAACACAGATGACAGCCATCTTCTGTATTTATATTATTTGATCGAAGACTCGGAGATACGTCCGCTGCGCTCGTATGATTGAAGTTGGAATTTAATTGTATCGAGCTGGCTTAAACGTTCGTAAAAAGAAAGCCGTGCGCTGTAAGCTTCTATGGATTAGACAGAAGGTTAGTCAAATTAATTGTTTTACTAGAATTAGTCACGAAAATATGCGTTCAGGTTCTGGTGTCTCAAATTAAGTTATTTGTATTATGTAACAGCGAGAAAAGACAATGTTATTTTGTCATAATTACCAATTCATGAAGTAAACGATTATGTATAATTTTGTTCATCCTGAGTCTGATAGGGTCTATTTTAAGATTAAAATATATTTATTTTGTCGGTGTGTCACATGAGCAGCGCTTCCAAAAATATTACTTTCACTTCTCTTATTTACTTTGGCAGCAGATCCTCCAAACATTTTGGAAACGTTAGATCACGTGTTTTTATGAACACAATGTAAATGGGTCAAATAATGCCTTACAATGAACAGTCGAAAGCAACCACTTGAAAAACATGGCTGAATACAAGGCTTTATGAGAAAGTGACGGTTACAGGAACCGTGGCTGATTTTAATACTCATCAACGCCAAAGTTGTCTGTTTCTTCACTAAACACACGCCATATGTAGGCCTAAGAACACTAGATAATCAGAGACATAGCAATGGCAATCAGGAAATTGTGAAACTGCATACAGGAGTCATTATAGCTCAGCCCCCAGTAAATACAAACCTCATGTTGCAGAAGCCACCAATTTTTTAATGTTTACCCAAGCTAAAACAGCGGACACATAAAACCAAATACCGTGGTTGGTAAAAACTGACCACAAATGGAAAACCGTGGTTGACCGTGGAATTCTGAACTCAATGTGCACTACTTTCACAATTACAATTCATCTGCATCCAAATACCAAGTGTCATGTTCATAGCTATAGGCTAATTAACTTTTCATATTGATCAGGCATTAGCTTTCATGTTGACAAATAATACAGAATCGTGAGGCAAATAACAATAAATATAAAACGTAACTGAGAAGCGTTTCCTGGTTATATGAAATATTTAAATTTACAAGTAATTTAGGGAGATCTCGACATCTGGGAGATCTCGACACTTTTAACAAATTTCACTCTAGCGACAGCTGCACTGTAGTGGCAAAGACTGTAATTGTACAGAAGATAGCCTACCATACTGCGATCAACGTGCAACTTCAAAGAAGTCTGTTTTTGCAAGTCTCAACCTCGTACGGAACCCTCAAAGACGACCAGGTGAGTTTTACATACCCTAAATAGCACATGCTATAATAATTACATTCCAGATAATGATAATTACACTGGATGCACATGGCATTTATGGATTAATAGTTATTGTGGTGACAACTCGCACTTTCTAAAGGACAGCCATGCTATGTGAACTGACAAAAACTTCAACTGTGACCAGTGGTGACATGTGTATTGTAATCGTGTAAGTCAGGGAGGTTTCGACACAGTGTACTGGGGAGAACTCGACATGTTGAGTTCTCCCTAATATATCTTTTTCTGGTTATGAACCTTATGATACGGTGTTCACTTGGCATGGGATAAGTCAGCAACAGTTGGTAATTTGACTAGTGGGTTTCGAAAATGTGGAATCTACCCATACAACCCTGGCGTACTGGCAGATGATGTCTTCGAGTATGAGCTTGTGCCAGCTCTGAATGGTGGAGATCCTGTTCGTCTTGACTCCCCTGCACCCTCATCAACGTCTACGTTCTTTGAAGAATTGTCACCAGTTCCAGTGATAAAATCCCGAAGTGACTCCTCTATTCGCAAAGGAAGGAAGAAACAGGAATCGGCCGTTGTAACATCAGCAGCCTTCAGGGAAAAACTGAGAGAGAGCAGACAGAAAAGTGGAAAGCCAAACAGGCGTATTGAAATGAAGACAATTATTAGCCGCCATTCAGAGCGACGGCTCGGGACGGATGTTCCCAGCTCCTCAGGTAACATCAACCGTGATGAAAATTACTGTGGTGTGTGCAGTGCCTACTATTACGATGACAAAGCTGGCGAACAATGGGTTAAATGTCTCGGCGACTGTGGAAGATGGTTTCATGAAACTTGCGTGGAAAATGGAGCAGATAATCAGTTCACATGTAACGCCTGTTTTTAATTTTGCATATTTACTGTTTATTGACATTATTTTATAAATTTAAGTTGTTTCTGTTCAGTATTTACAGTCTCCTAATATTTCCCATGCACATGTCGAAATCTCCCCAAACACAGGGAGAAGTCGACATTTTGCTTCCATTTCTTTTTTTGTTAATTGCACTGTTTCCCTTAAACTTACCTGCTTTATTATTGTAGTACAAATAAAACATACCTCCATGAATAATATATGAAAATTTCTGTTTTTAATTTTCAAAAAATATTCCTGAAACCTAGAGTTCTTTCTTAAGCCCGGGGCATATTATATCCTCGCTATGCGTACGTTTAGAAATGTTATGCATTGACAAGGGCCCAAAACAACAAATTACTTATCCCCTTAGTATCTATAAATCTATGTAGCCTGCACTTGTCATTATCAGGGCGATCAAATCAGGAGACATGTGAGTAGATGCAAAATGTAGGCAATAATAGATTTAAATTGGAAAAACTCTGAGGAGATTTGACAGTAGATTAAAGGCTAGCAATAAACAAAATAAAAACCAATGGGTATGATGGCACTGAGTGATTCAATCGACCCAGGATAGAGTCCAGTGGCAGACTGCTGTGAACGTGGCAATGAACCTTCGAATTCTACAAAAATTTGCGACTATGAAGTTCTCAGCAAGAGTGTGTTCCATTGAGTGAATTAGTTTAACAAAGAGAAATAAGCATTGTTTTTCCGAACTTGATATCAACATTTGGAAACGCCTGTACCATGACACCAAGGGGAAGCTGAATGTCAATGAGACAAACAGAGGGGCGAGTGAACCTTCCCTGCAGTCCTGAATAATTTCCGGACAGACACATCTACGTGTCCGAAGCTAGATGGACAAAGCAACATAGGTCTTGAAACAAACATTAGCTTTGCTAATGGACATAAACGGAAGAACCCTTTATTACTGACAGACTTGCTTCAATTACTGGACATGGCAACTCGATAGGTTCCCCTATCGATTAATTTCAGCAGCTGGTTCCCAGAGGACCTGCTCTCTCAATGCAAGTGGCCATTTCTGATTTAACATAGGCCAGCCTAATGAGAGGAAAGTTTGGAAGAGATATTTACTCACTGTGATTAAGAAATATTTATATACTTACTCCGACAAAAGATGTTGCGAGATGGAACACAGAAAACACAAAACGTCGGTCTTACTAAAGTGGTCAGTGCGTACTGGTTCCTGATTACCATCTATCAGTCGGTCTTGAAGTAATGTAACAAAATTTTCGTTAATACTGATTTGAAAGCAACAAATAAAACGACATTCACTATAAAACTGAATTACCTTGTTGTCTGATAAATTAAATCTGTATTTTGTACATATCTGATTCTTTATCACTCCTTTAGTAAAGTCAAACATAATCGGAAATCAAAGGATTCTGGCCGCTGTGCCAACTACACGCACAAACAAACCTCTGAAGTCTAGTAGCCTAACTCTTCTCATTCCGCAAAGGTGACATTAATATACTTTAAAATTTGTCTATGTTTACAGAAGTTATAACTTATACGTTATTTATCAAATCTAAAGTAATTAAACAAGGGTAAAATAAAAGCGGTCAACAGCGGAATAACGAAACTTATAGAAATTTTAGAAATATAAGCCTGTGATTTTTAGTTTATTACAAATCCTACATGCCCTAACAGAACATAAAATTAGAGATTTGAGAAAGCCACTCATCCAACAGAAGGCACGACTGTTGCTTAAGAACAGCAGGCCCTATGCCTGTTCTGTCAAGATCCCCACAGAGATCAGTTTGTGTGCTGCGTCCTGGTGTGACTGGCAAGCCGCGAAGGAGAACAGCAAGATGGATTACCATGTGATTCGATTTGTTGACCTTCTGAATAGAACCTTCAACTATGGCCACCACCGCTCGGCATTTGTCCTCGTTCCATCACTGCTTTCCGTTTCCTTTCATCGGAAAAGCTGACACCCAAGGATTCTTTACGGGATGAAGTCAGCTGACTTTACCACACGCGAATTCAAAGACATTAACGACAATGGTGTCACAGCGTTATTATAATACCTCGGCATATGCCCTCTGTAATTCAAATTATAGAAACAACGTAAAATTGTGAAAATCAATATATTTCGGAGAACGAATCTATCTCAGCCTCCAGATAAAAAAAAAGATGTATGATGTGTACAACCGTCATACTAAGCTAATCGACAAACTTATGCCTGTTTCCTTTAATATCTACTTAAATATTATCCTGATTACAACTCTTAGGGTTCCAAAGATGTCCCTGGTCTTCGAGTTTTACGATTAAAATGTAAGATGGATTTATACCTTTCCATGCGTGATAAATATTCCACCAATTTGATTATCCCTCAAAATTAAATCGTCCTGATAATAGTGTCTGATGAATAAATAACGCAATTATGAAAGTCTCTTATATCACCTCCGTTCAATGAGAGAGAAAGTAAAACATGATGTATCACACAATAACGTAATGAAACAGTATGAAATAATATAATTGAGCAGACACTTGAAATTTATCAGTTCCGCGCAAAGATAGGATAAAATGGGATAGTATAAATTTGGGATGAAGGAAGGCCATTGTCTCAAAGAAACCCAGGTTATGGATCGATGTCAGGAGAAAATGAAGGGAATGGATGCAGGAAGACAAAGAGATGAACCGAAGCGTGCACAAATGACACATAACCACTTAAACTTTACGTTCGTCTGAAAACAAAAGGTGGAAATTTTCCTCATAAAAACTTCAATATTTAATACTAGCTAGACTTACTATAAATACTGAGGTACAGCTCAAGAAACAACTTTGGATATAAATATTGTAAAATGTTGATGTCTTTAGTCTACGTGGGTCTAGCCAATCGTAACAAGCAGGTAACGTCTTTAAAATGCAAATGTACATGTATAAATATTTATTGTATTTAAAGCAAGTTCACAGCAACACAGATCTGCGTTAAACTTAGCGAATAACAAGAGACAAATTTGCAAGTAATTCTGAAAGTCCTTTAGACATTTAGACACCTATATTATCTCTTATGACGAGGATCGTTCAATCGTTAAAGGGTGTTCAAACACAGATGCACTCTGGCGTAATCTGTCCTAAGAGCGTGATTAATATTCACGAAACCCCTCCCCCCCGATATGTAGCGTATCATAACTGCATTCAGGAAGAAATTAAAAGCAGATTAAACTCGGATACTGGTTGCTACCATGGTGTTCATAATCTTTCGCCCAAAACGGTAAAGATTAAACTATAAAGCGCCTTGATTTTACTAATAGCTTTATGTGGCTGTGCAGTGTCACACCGCAAAAGGGAATTTGGGGTCAGGGTACTTAGAAGATAAAACGTGTTTTGGGTTGACTCATCGTCCTGGTGATTGAGGTAGAAAGCGCCTCTGAAACGTCGATCAATTTCTACGACACTACACGGCGTAATATCCCAGGAAACAGCCATCTTTATATTCACCACCGTGAGAACCTAAAATCTCACAGGGTACTTAGAGTATTTGGACTTAACAGAGAGGAAGTCACAGAAGTTTAGGTAATATTTCATAGTAGCGAACTTCATAATTTATACTGTTTCAATATATAATATTAATGTGATAAAATCGAGGGGGTAAAATGTTCAAGAAAAGTAGCGCGCACACACGGTGGAGATGAAAAAATTATATATATTTTAGATGGAATTAAAATTTAGGATATTTAAGATATTTTCATTACATAAACAACCACCAGTTTCTCAATACACCTTATGTAGAATCTACAATGTTTATCTACCTATCATAAAGCACCTGACAGCATGTTTCTCCGAAACTTCGGTAGCTACCTACACGTCCACACGGTTTACTACCGAAAAGAACATGATCTTAGTTTTAGAACGTCACAGTACTCTGCACGCCCTCCAAAACACTGTGGCACATGAAGCTTAAAAAGAATTAACATTAATGTAGCGGATGTTCG
The DNA here is from genome assembly GCF_977971745.1 of Zootermopsis nevadensis. Classification (NCBI taxonomy): domain Eukaryota; kingdom Metazoa; phylum Arthropoda; class Insecta; order Blattodea; family Termopsidae; genus Zootermopsis; species Zootermopsis nevadensis. The sequence goes on from NW_028259143.1 coordinate 7,587,143, forward strand.
CTGGATTCAGCAACATAATTTCGCTATTCGTCCCGTCACCTTGTCTGCAGCTTGTGAGTAACACAATGCCTTACGAGCAGGCCTGCTTGAGGTAGCAACAGACAGTAACCATGGCAACCAACACGAAACATATGTAACAGCAACAGCGGTTTATTTGAGAAGCGAAGTGAGAAGTTCTGGTGTGGAATAATCAAGAAATGTCCCGTTGTTTGAAGCTTAAGATGGCGCCAACACACCAACAACGCGTAGTGGTTCAAACTGACGAAGAGTTGGAACTGAAACAAAAGCAGTTTCGAAATGAAATGACGACGCGATAGAAGAACAGCAGGTGGAAGGAAACAATTCGCCCCGAGCTCTCACGGTGAATCGGTGAATATTATTGTCTTCCCATTACTCAAACTCAGAGGTCAGAATCCGGCAACCCGCAGGCCGCAGTTGGCCCTCGCAACATATTTATGCGGCCTGCCACGTGATTTCAGAATTAGTCAATGCGAGAAGGGCAAAACATCGCAAAATAATATTTTAATGAAACAAGAACCGAGTTACTGTTCTGTTGTTAAAACCACATACAATTTATCAAAACAATATGAATATTAATAAGGTATTAATAACTAAAGTTTTATAAAATTAACAATTATTTACAAACTGTTTGAAGGCTAACAAGCGTCTCTGAAGTACATTCAGTTGTGTGTAGAAATACGACCATTATCTGTTTTCAAATAAATACTGGGTTTATTCTTCAAGAAAACGAAGAACAGTTTCGCTTACAGTTCATAACATTATTTATTTTCTGCAGCCCTTGACAAAGATATGAATACCCTATGCGGCAATAAAAACCTCATCAGTATCGTTATTGCCATATTAGTACTTCTAAAACCTGCCTACAGGTAGCAGCACTTTTCTTACAATAGAACATTCTGCCGTCTAGCGTCATTACTGAGAATATGGTCAGTCATTCACAAAGAAAACACACACAGAGTCAATCATAAACCGTGTCCTTTTACATTAAATTAATTAATTTAGTGTTCTGTCTGACGACAGGTCCATATGAACAGAATCCTTCCATCCTTTTCTCGGACTGGGACCTGTTCATATACGTTCTTGGCAGATGATCCAGAAGTGGTTTGCCATTGCCTTCTTCTGTGTGTGAATGGAGTAATTGTTGGGATGCCACGGAGAAACCGGGGAAGCTCCGGGAGGAAAACTCCGTGTTGCCTAGACCACGGCCTTGCCCAACACAAGTTATAAATTCGGGCACCGCCGGGAATCGAACCCGAGACCCCAGGATTACAAGGCCAGCGTTCTATTATATTATAATAAATTATGTAAGGTATAACAGCGTAATACATTCTCAGAATGATTATATCGCTTTAACTAAAGCTGTTGCATCAACGTAACTTATTGATATTAATCATTCAATAAGTCTACATGGCCCAGTCTATAGCCTGTAATGGAAATACATCATGCAATATTTTCACACTCATTTTCCGAACCTATCGGACGTTGTAACTAAATTTGCTATTCAAGCTTCTATACGTTTCATCCTGCAGCAGGCAAAGTAAGACCAAAGTAAGGTAGAAATTACAATAAAAATATTCTGGGATAAAGCAGAAAAAGATGAAAGCAAACACGAAAGGGTTGACGGAAATGGAAATGGTGCTATCGCATGTAAGTCCATACACGAACGGGCAAGCTAGGGTAATGGGAGTGGCGAACGGTTCGCTACTTGTCGTGATCCAAGTAGAAGCGGCTGGAAATAAAGGAATCCATTAATAATGAAGACACGCCTGCTACTACAGCAACTCATCAATAATGAACGCACTCATCCTACCACATAGCAGCCATTACGTAACCTTGCTCAGACAGTTGCTTGGCATGACAAAGAAAGCAACCGATTCTTCATCGGTTGCTGTGTTAACACAGGTGAAGGTATTAATGAAAATAATGAACGTACTTTGTCTTCTTCCTCGTTATTTCTGAGTTTCCGTGCACTGGAAGATTTGTTTTCGTACTGAAATATTACAACGTTCCAGAAGTGGCAAAGTTAGAATTTGTGCAAAAGCTAACAAATTAAACTGGATATTTGTTAATTAATAACAATAATTTTTACATTTTTGTTTTCAAGACGTCTGTATTCTAGGTCGTTTCGCCGTGAATTCTGGTAGAAGTTTACCGACATTTCAGAGGTCCTTGCTGCGGACTCATCGCCCTAAAGATGGCGGCAGCAAGAAATTCTGAAATTTAAGAAAGGGACGCACAAAATAATGGTTCAAATCCCCTATTACCATGTGATAAAGATTTAAGGATCATCTTGGAATGTACCTAGAGAGACTGGTGGCTGGTTGATACCTCGAGAAACCTCAGCCAGAGACAGCCGGTCTCCAGGTCAGGCCAAGATTTGAGTGTTTTTATTTAAGAAATTACAACATAAATATGGATTCATCTTTTAGGCTTATAATTTCAGATTGCGTAATTCTAAAATATATTCAGTTTGATATAAATATAATTTTTAGTGAAATGAAAAGGATCTTGAAATATTAGGGAATTCACAAACTTGTTTTTCACGTTTTTGGATGTCCACTCTTGATACAAAAGCCAATATCAGTCATGCTATACTAAAAATAAAAATAAAAAATATAAGTGGAATAATTTATATTTTAATTTTCACAAGCAGAAAGTCTAATTGTTAAGTATACAACGAACTGATGCTAAATAATACCACTTTTTCTTCTTTTTCAAAGGCTGGACACGGAGTAAAGTCGGTTTACCATCACACAAAACTGATTTATCTTTGTTTTCTTGGCAATTTTGTCAAAAGGGTATTAAGTTGACGGCACTAACCTAACCTAACCTATCCTAACCTCTTAGTTCACTGCGTGAGGGACTCAAAAATGTCATACTATTTCTATGAAGTTACACCCACGTTTCAACTCGTATTTTCCAACTGAAGACGTTCTATCAGATCTACAGTCTTCTTTCACTAAGTATATTTCAAGCCTTGTTCCCGAGCTGTTGAGAAATCGGAGTTATTTCCGAGTGCTTGGGTCCACGATCATCCTATTTATCGTCGCAAATCTCAGTGAGACAGAAGTGCCACTCCACCGCATTAAATTTCTCAAGGACAGTTACGATAAGTCACAAACATTTCTGCTTAGAATCCAATAACTTTTCCCCACATGAAAAGTAGCCTATTTCTGACGACCCTCAGTCTGACTCAACGCAAGGAAACACGAACAGATTCTGTCATTATTAAGCAAAATACATGATTTCAGAGCATGTCTGATTCGTTAAACGGTATTAAAACAAAGGATAAACAGAAAAGCTGACTCCTACTTACTTTCAGTGCTAGCAGGTCTTAATCAGAAGACGTGTGTATGTGTTCATAATTCAACACGTAAGTATTTGATACATTTTTCTATTCTCATAGCCAGCTCATTCAATGCAGAAAAGTGCTTCTTAAAAAGCCAAAGTTGCTCAGCTCGTGAAGAAATATCCAATGTTTAATGAAATCCGAATGTCCATTATCGTGATCAGTTATAATACGTGTAGTTTCGAATCCAAAACATTTAATTAAGTCAACATCTCATTTCTATTCATTTGTTTGCTTATTGATTCACTCATATATTCGTATATTTGTTTAATTATTAATTAATTTATCGCTTTAATGACAGATATGCTTAGTGCAATAATTTCATTCTGTCAGTGATATGAAAAGGTTATTAACTGAACGAGTCGTGAAGTACGTTGTACATTGTTCGTTCAGAAGTCTCAAAGATAATTGCACAACATTCAGATTTAGAATTATACAAAGAGATCCCTGAACTGAAATCCGACAGACAAACAAATAAAGACATATACAAAGCTATGTAAACCTGATGGTATGAGATATTCTAGTCTATTGTACGAGGGTCGCTCATTAAGTAATGCCCCACATTTCTTTTCTCAGCCAATAATGAAGATAGAAAAGTGCACTTTTACATGCTTGAGATTTGATGTTTCCCGCGTTCGTGTACGGAGTTTCAAATGATTCAAACCGATAGCGGAGCTGTAGTGAACTGTTAAAATGGCGTCTTTGAACGACTCTCGTTACAAGCAACGAGCTGTAATTGAATTCTTTTTTGCTGAAAAAGAAACTGTGGTGAACATTCATAAACGTTTGTGTGCTGTGTATGAAAGCTGTGCAGTCGATAGGAGCACCGTTGGTCGCTGGGCTAAGAGAGTTAAAGCTTCAGGAAGTGAAGAAACCGAGCTCCGTGATCTGCTGCGCTCTGGGCGTCCTGCCACAGCCACCACTCCAGACATGTTGAACCGCGCGGATGCCATTATTCGTGAGGATCGGCGCATCAGAACTCGACAATTGGCCCAACAGCTTTCAGTCAGCAATGGAAGTGTAATTGCAATTATCCGGGCTCTTGCATATTCGAAGGTGTGCGCAAGATGGGTTCCACGAAGTCTCACAGCAGACCACAGGATTCAAAGGAAAACGATTTCTTCTGAATTGTTGGAGCGTTTTGATGCTGAGGGAGAGATCTTTCTGTCCCGGATCATTACAGGTGAAGAAACCTGGATACACCACTTTGAGCCGGAGACAAAAAGGCAGTCGATGGAGTGGCATCATCCTCAATCACAGAGAAAGAAGAAATTCAAGACAACTCCCTCCGCCGGAAAGGTCATGATGACTGTCTTTTGGGACAGTGATGGGGTCATTCTTGTGGATGTGATGCCAAGAGGTGCGACCATCAATTCAGACGCGTACATTATGACCCTGGAAACCCTCAAGAAGCGTTTCCGACGAGTTCGGCCTCACAAGCATCCAGCAGAAATTTTGCTCCTGCATGACAATGCACGCCCTTACACAAGTCCGAGAACCCGGGAAGAAATCACCAAATTTGGTTGAACGGTGCTGCCCCATCCACCCTCCGACTCCATCTCTTTGGGCCACTTAAAGATGCTATCCGCGGAACAAGGTTTGAAGATGACGAGAGCGTTATTCAAGCAGTGAGGGCATGGCTACGTGCACAGGACAAGAGCTGGTACCGGCAAGGCATGCATGCACTTGTTCCACGCTGGCGTAAAACCGTACAAGTTGATGGGGACTATGTGGAAAAATAGTATGTGTAAAGGAAACATTGATTTATATTGTCACTAAATTTGAGCCATCTTGAATAAATATGTTCTGAGGAAAAAAATGTGGGGCATTACTTAATGAGCGACCCTCGTAGTTTATGGCTGCAGACATTCTGAACACATGTTCGAGAAGTGAGACACTTTACAGTGATGTTCATGTGTGGCACGACAAAGAATCTGGCGCAACACGTGTTTCGGAATTTGTATGTAATTAGGATGCTCCATGCACTATAATGGCTTATCAAAAGCTGAAGCATCATTTTGCAATCAAACCAATCAAGAAATTCTAGATGTATGGGAATTGATGTTATCGATAATGTATCTCTAATAAATCATCAAGCTGTATGACACACCACAGTGGTTCTGCAAGTTAACTGGAACAGCTAACGTGGCTTATTACGAATAATAAGTATCGTGAATTCTAATATACACAGATCATGAAAGTGTAAACGCACATTTATCACAGTGCACAGGGAACAGAAGTGAGAAGCAAATAGACAAAGGCAGGTTTCATGTATTCTCAAGCCTCGGAGATCTGATGCAGCGGGCGGAGTGGTTCACGCTTCGGGCATCTGCACTTTAGAAACTCTTTTGACGATGAGTAGGTTGCAGAGGGCTCTGATAATGGCGAAGAAAAGAACTGGAAACGTTCCGGCCCTGGACTTAAATTCCTCTAATCATCCCGAAGGATCATAAAAAGGGAATAAACTGAATCCTGGCACAACACTGACGAGTCAAATTAACATCCTATTTCGTTGAATACATTTTAATAATATCCTCCTATCTATGGCTGAGTTTTCCGAGCTTTCTCTTCGCTACAGATTTACTAACAGCCTCTTTTATAATATTTCTGGAAGATTATGAATTATGACGCTCGTCATTACGCAATTGTCTCCGTCCTACTAATCTCTCTTAAATACGTGTAAATATTTTCCTCGGCATTTCGTCCTAACATCGAAATATGTTCTTCCCTTGGGGTAAAATACAAAATTACAAAACTACACGAAACGAAAGAAAAGCCAAGAATTTTTTCTATTGCAATATTTACATTTTAGATAGAAGACAAAAGAACTTTTAACTAAATGACAGCAAGCATTCTCAGAATGTAATCAGCTCTTAAGTGCTTTGTAAATGTATGTCAGGTATCAGCGTCTCTTCCAAATACGCCATCTGTATATTGCCACAATTTTAAGGATTTAATATAAGTACACAAACATCGGCGTAATGAACTGCTCACATTTACACGTACAGCTCACCCAACTGTAAATCCGTTGTAAAAACGGAACTGACACTCGCCAGCCTCCAGGAATGCAGAACGGGCCAGAGCGCAACGGTCTATTATCCTCTAACAACATTCTTCACCAACTGGAAACTAATTTATGGACTTCGTTTTAGAACTATAACAACAATTTAAAACTAAATTTTACAAAAAGTATCTAGAAAGGAGTTAAATATGTATTGTAACATAATTAGGCCTAACTGTTGCTAGCTAATGTGCCCAGGTTTTACTTAAAACAAGGATTAACAAATGAATTTCTGCAATTTGTATAAGAACTCTTTAAGGAAATATGAAATCTGGTGCAGTGTAAGAAACGTTTATTCTTATAATTCATTATATTTAAGTTTTAAAAACTAAATAAAGTGCAACAATATCAGAGAGAAAGAGAGGCAGAGGAAGGAAATGAAGAGACAAACGGATTCGGACTGTAAACGAACAGAGATTCAGAAACAGAAAATATTTAATGGTAAGGTAGAGGAATATAGAATAATTTTAAAATATTTAAATTCCAAACGAATAGTCAAATTGTAGTAACTCCAACAGAATCTGTCGACGCATTACCTCTACATTACTTGACGTAAAACAATTATGGAATTTCAGCTTGGCCGGTAGCATAAAACTATGTTAAAAGAACACATTTTCTGTGCTATTTAAGCAAGGTATTCTTCGGTATTCCTGTAAAAATGGCGGACAGCTCTCGAAATTAAGATTTTTGATTATCGTTTCTGGATAAAACATTTGACTATTACTGTAATGCAACAGCATTCCACATTCAGAAATCCATTTAGTGCTTAGAGTTAATTTATCGAATGTCGCAACCGAACGGTTATTAATCGGGCAATCTCGGGTTTAAATCTAGGCTCGGAGACCAGCTGTTCTAGCAGACCTTTGTGGTTTTCCAGGCAAATGCCACCGAAGAACATTAAATATGCCACGACAGCTTCCTTTCGATTGTTTACATTTGATTAGTTGTTACTTTCCTACCAGTAGACTCGTCGTTAGACACACAATAAATAAAATAAAGGTAAAATACATTTCTTGCTTGACACTGTGATTGTTCACAAATGAAAACGGAATTTGCTTTAACCTCAAGAGAAGGCGCTTTATTTCCATCTTATTACACAGGGAATTACCTATACGATGCCATCTTCATTTTAACTGGTATAATGATTTTTAAATGGCACGTAACAAAGTACGTTACGTCAGTCAAGCAAGCGTATCTGAGACGGTCTTGAGGCTGCCAACTCTGCTTGGCTCATCGCCCAATTAACTCGTCACGAAGGAAGATTGTCAAGCTCGAAGTTTCTCCAAGATCTGGTCTGACGTGTCATTGATCCCATCCCACTTCAGTCCCTTCCCCAAGAACCTTTACCCTGCCTTGTACCACGCGTTACACAGACGTGCCTCGGGTAACAACTTTACAGTACCGGGTGGTGCACAGGGGAGTCAGAATTTCATAAACAAACTTGGCATCAAAGGTTCTTTAAACATCCTGATTTGCGTTGGTTCATTATCACAGACAAAGTAATACACCCTCATTAATAAAATTTTAAACGGACGTTGAAGAGGGACGATCTTATTAAAAGTAACCACAATAAATAATCAAATCAGTCAAGTGAAATGCATCATATTTCATTTATTTTCTTAAGAAGCTTCGTCTCAGCTGGGAAATAAAACAGCCGATCACAGGCAGAATTCAGCACAAGCTTTCAGTTGACGCTTGGTAGTATCTTGTAGGCCTGTGCGTTAGTGCGTTGGTAAATGTTGGAGCAATAAATACGTCTTCAGAAAAGGCTAAGAACACCAAGAGTTAATGTGTGTGAGGTATAACCAATGCTGCGAACACACTCTTTTATAAATTATACTGAATACAAAATATCCGCGAGCCTCAGCTACATTATAGTAAGAGATGAAGGAAGATGAAAAGGAAAAAGGGGGAATAAGACGCCGTATGCGTCATTGCTTCCCCTCCCTCCCCATACAGCAGTTGTTTGGACGCAACGCTTTTACTCGTAACCGTCAACGACGCTCGGAGATATCTTGCGACAAGTAGAGATCCTAAAGAAGGAAGTAGCAGCGTTTTTTCCCCCGAAAAGTCGACATATTCTGCTTGTTTTCTACAGATTACTATGCACTCTTTGCATATATAACGACGTGGCCACAAACATCAATATTCTCTGGAATGTTCCGCAGTGCAGTCTCGTAGAAAACTGACCGACGTTTCCGGGATGCAAACTACCTTCATCAACAATGCATTATACGGCACAACAGGCCAGAAGACAATCATCTTCATGGTCGCGCGCACAACCAACACCGCAGGAGAGGGTAGGTAAATGGATTATCGTCCACAAATACTGATGTGGTAAAAATATAACTTTACGTGACAAAAAGTCTTATAGAACAAACGTTTCCACGTTTTATCCAACTTTCGTCCACTTTCCGCCTGTGTGAGCACCACAAGTGATGGTAACAGTGTATTCAAGGGACAATTTAATTGAAGGTTTTTTCTTCTTTTACAGCACAAGAACAGACAAACTGTGGAAACAGCAGTCAGATTCAGATCCAGTGACAAGTTCACATATTGACCCTCTTCGCATTTAAAGCGACAGAAATGTACAAGTATGAGTGGATTGAACTGGCTCAGGATAGAATCCATCAACACCCCTTGTGAACAAGATAAGAAAATGTATGGTCCCATAAAAGTTTAAAATTTACTGACAAGATAATAGACTGTAACTTTCTCAAGGACTCCTCTTCGTGGAGTTGAGTTAGTGAGATTGATATTTTAGAAAGCGGTCACTTGGGAGACAATATTATTATTATGGCAGTATGACCTCTGAAACGTTGGTAAACATCGACCAGACTACAGAGCGCAACAACCCAGAAGACAGAAATCTTCATACTCACCGCTGTGAAAAATCGCCCTGATGATGGAGGCAGTATGACCTCTGAAACGTTGGTAAACATCGACCATACTACACAGCGCAACAACCCAGAAGACAGAAATCTTCATACTCTGATGACGGAGGCAGTATGACCTCTGAAACGTTGGTAAACATCGACCAGACTACACAGCGCAACAACCCAGAAGACAGAAATCTTCATACTCTGATGACGGAGGCAGTATGACCTCTGAAACGTTGGTAAACATCGACCAGACTACACAGCGCAACAACCCAGAAGACAGAAATCTCCAACAGAACATACTCTTTAAACGAGAGCGAACAACTCGTTCCTTTAAAGAAAATCTTGTCATACCAGTCCCATGGCGCAGTCTGGATCTCAAATTAAGCTGCATGTCGTCTTTTGCGGTTATCATCATCACCACCCTCTTGTACTCACTGATCATGACTGTTGACTTACCTGAAACAATATATAATTCATTATATTAGTAAATAATCCACATATCAGAAAACTATTAGTAGGCAATGCAATTTGACTGAAACTGAAATTATGTTTTAACTTAAACTAAAGTTATAGACTGTTGATACGATCTTAGGTTCCCACGGCGGCGAGTATAAAGATGAATGTGCTGTGGATTGTTGCGCTGTGTACTTTGATACAAGTTTATCGACCTCTCAGAGGTGTCTGTTACCTCCGTATTCAAAGAGATGAGAAGCCACCGGGGGGGGGGGGGGGGATAGAGACGGCAAAGAGCTCTCGAACGTAGGTAAACGTCAACACACGGCTCAACATTCCAGATGACTGTCGTCATCATAATCATTGACTTAAGAATCTAATATAGCATCATGACGAAGACAGAAATAATAAATTATAACTGAGATCAGTGACATTAAATGTTTGTTTCAATGTCCTATTTCTTAAATAATTCATAATTAAATCAATTACAGGCCCTAATATGTCTTTCTACTAACAATTCTTTCCACACAGAAGCCACACTTAGGTCATGAAGAAAGGACTTTAGATTTATTTTAACAATTTAAAAATAAAATGTTAAGTTCTCAGTGGGAAGTCAGGGGCACATGACATTCAAGTGGACAAAAATAAAATTTAATTGAATTATTCAACGCTGATAAACCAAATTAATTCTCGCAAAGCAGTCACTAATCTTTTTAATATAAGTCTTCCTGCACTTGTGATGTCAGACTTCCATGTGATTACCTGCAGTGAGTACAGCGAGTGGATACCGGCTCAATTTAATTAACATATCCTAAAGTAACAAACAAAGACAGTACAACGAACTCTGTGCCACCCAATAATTTCCCCCTACAATCTTGGCCGTATATCTAAAGAGACATACAGTACCAGAGAAAAACATTTACATAATTGGCAAGGATCTTAAAATAACGAAAAAGACGTACTTTAACAACTGTACGTTATCGGTATTGACACTCACATATTACAGCTACAAACCTATTGTTCCAAAGTTAACCTCACTCCAGATACCACGCTTCATATAACGATAAATTATTTTCCATGAGTTTCGTTCCAAACCGAAGACATGCAAACAATTCACTTGAAATACGACATTTAGTACGTTAACAGTTAAGCCAAATCTTTAACCTATTAGATATGAAACAAGATTGAAGAATTCATTCCGTCACCGGAGTACACAAAGTTTTGACATTTTTATGTAACTTCGCATTTAAGTGCTGTTAGCTGTTCCAAATAGCTTAGATGACATTAACACCTTATGTATATAAGAAAACCTGATACATATTCCATTATCCAAAGCATCCACAACTATAATCACTTAAGAAACAAAACGTATATTTTAAATGTTACTATTTGTTTTTCTTCCCTGCTGTTTCATTTCCTATGTGACATGACAATGAACATTTTGGCTTCTTAAAAGGTAGGGAATATTTTGATTAGGTGGATGACTTAGCTTCTTAATGACTATGCCCCATGGAGTTGTATTATTGATTTACCTTTAGATGCAGAAGAAATGATGTATCACTATTGATCCCCCCTCCCCATGCATGGATTAACACGTTCATTAATTAGCTGATCAATTACGGTTAGTAATTTACGTAATGAATATCATAACACGGAAATTAAATGTTAAATAAACAGCATGTCATGAACATTTTATTACTTCAAAGGCTAACAAAATACGAACTGTCCAGAAATTTCATCCTCGGTGGAGATTATGTAATTTATTTACGTAGATGCATCAGCTATAGTATATAATATAATCATGTACCAGGTCTGTGCAAAAGATGGTAACGACGTTAATGGAGAAGTAAATCATTAGCACAACATAGGCACAAGTTTTCTTTCAAATTTACTTAAGTACAACTCTAAGGAATTCTGACGAATGTTGCAATTACTACTACAGGATTTATTAACTTTTCCAATCGTCTGATATTCTGAAAATAGCGCACATTCAGGCTTGTATATCCACTCTTTTAGAGTAACTAATTCTCTGCTAGTAAAACGTAGAAGTTCAACATCACTAGCTCGCCACTGGACACGATTTTGAGCAAGATATTTATTTTATATCTCTTTCGGAAACTGAATCTGTTCCCGTCCTCTAGATGACGGACAAAATGCAGGAATCCATTAATAGTAAGCCTATATGCTATAATCTAGTAAATTAGTTGACCTAAAACAACTTAAATATTTAGCTGTGAGGGATAGCGTATTGTATTTCACGTTAATTATATTCTGTTCACAAGAGAGGCGTGCTTCTTCTAGAGACTGCTTTTAAAAAGATTGCCCTGGGGATCCTGGGGTATTGGAACAGGAATGGGGGGGTGTGGGGTACTGTAGTTCTGTCCTCTCGCGAGGCGTTACTATAGCAATGTAAGGAACGTGACAGTCGCACATAGAAAAGCGAAAGAAATGAAGGAATGAATACGACAAGAAAAACAAAAAACTGGAAAATATAAAGAGACAAAAAACAAAAACAAATAATGTGTATTATATATACACAATTCCACTACTGCCATCAGTGTGTATCCGGATTATATAAAACATATAAATTCAAATATAAATAACCCGAGTATACTAGTTACCACGTTTATTAACCATTATCATTTAAATTTATTTACAATAAACAACATATAAACGTTTAAGAATTAAATATTTAAAAGCACAGCTATTTATTCATCACTGGGTTGTTTAACTCTAGGGTAAATTCGCAACAGGTATGAAATATTAAAGTACATTACCCACACAAGCAAAAGTTCTTGTAAAATATACACGCAAAGTAATATTCAAGATTACAGCCGACATCAGTGCATTAGACATCACCTTACCTCCTATTCCTGCTATTAGTCTAATGTAACTGTCACAACACAAAAGCTCTGAACTTCAGAAAAGACGCACAAAGCATCTGAAAGCCAGATACTTTTACGGAGTGCACTAGAAGAACATGGCCGGCGTCTGCAAATGTTTCTGGGTGCTGCCGAAGCATTATATTACCTGGCAGTAGAAATATATCAGATAAACAGGCTCCCTCCTACTTCCTAGCCTACCAACTGAAACTGAAGGGAATTATTCAGTTCAACATCAGTGTTAGCAGCCAGTCCGGAGATGGCTCTTCTGGGTTGTAGCGCCGTGTAATGTGGTAATCTCGTGGCAGTTTCAGATGTCCTTGCTGCCTCCACCATCAGGGCGATGAGTAAGTCTACCAAATTACACGGCGTTACAACCCAGAAGACGCCATCTTCTATTATCGTTATTATTATTAATGCAAATAGAAATAATAACAGGCCTTTCTATGTTTTTTTCGAGGAACTATTAACAATGAAATTCTCTGTCTTGCAAGATTACCTAAACTTAATTATTGTGTTCACGAAAGACAGCAGCATCTCGCCTCTGTTCTGAGCATGATAAATTCGATTTCCGCTCTCAGCCCCTGTTACTTCAAGATTTATTCCAGGATTATGAATGAATAATATTATCCTCCATCAACGCTTTGATCTCCCAAGCGATCTGTTCCCGTCAGATGTTCAAGTCATGATCTAGCAAGTATTTATAATTGGTCCCATGCACTCAACATGCCTGGCCCATCGAATATTCCTTAATTTTGTCATAATATTGACATTTGTAAGTTCAAATTCTGAAGTTCATCAATTTCCTCCTGCGTTCTGTTACTTAATCCTTCTTAAATCCAAATATTCTCCGCATCACTTAATTCTAAAACACTCTAAAAGTATATCTATGTTCTTTTCTTAGAAAACAGTATCAAGTTTCTCAGCCATATAAAACAGAAAAATTACAGAATTTAAATTCTCCTTTAGTTCTAAATAACACAGACTTTGATTCTTACAGCAATGGGACATAAACTGGTTGCTTTTAAGAATATACATTCAAATAACGTGAGCTGTCCCATTTAACTTGGAACAAACCACGACAGCATGACGTAGCAGCAGGGAACGAACTATCGGGAAATGAATCAGTCACAGCTCGCAAGCTAGTAGGTGGGTTCAAGTTACGTGGGACACCCTGAAGTATAGGAGGAGAACTGGTTACAATATTTATAGAGAATGAATATGTTTTGAATTCCTTAAGAATCCAAGCAAAGCTCACATGGCAGGAATATTGGTAAACCAACGATAAAGTGATCAGTTAAAATATTAAATAGAGCCTGAATAGCTATGTCAGCTGGCTAAAGACAGTGTTCAGAGGCGAAAATGAACCTTAGCCTTCAATAAATTACGAGGAATCTCTCAGTTCTGTAACTGTAAGCCTCTGAATTAGAACTCTTCTCCTTGGGGCTATGTGTAATATCATTTTTAGGTGTGAAATTTCCTCTGTAGAAATCGTTTTGAAGTCCAACGCCCCATTTTTAATTCAGTTTGCTTAACGCTTAAGGGTGTTTTTCGAAGAAATCCATGACGTAATTAGTGATTCATGTAAGTAGCCACAGCAGCAGCTGAGAATGAACCAAAAGGATCACACACACACACACCTCATGTAACTATTTTCATTAAAAATATGTTTTTTGTGTGTTATTTCGACATGATGTTCATTTGTAACTCGGCATATATCCTACCTGACGTTTCGGAGAAACTTGCTGTCACATTCTTCAGATCACTTCTTCTGGGTAAACACTGTGTTTAAATAGTAAACATAACAGACGTTTCGGACGAACTTTCGACTACCTCAACCTTAAACGAGGCAGCTAGTACCTCTAAACCTTACGTATTTTTTACTATATCTACACGGAGTGATAAAAGATTACACGTACAGTGAATACGGGCCGCCATGAGAACTCTATGCTTCGAAAAACCTTTACAGAATTGTTTTAGCAAAATGTCCAGATATTCCATACTCCAGTGCGTTTGAAGTCCCTGTCCTTGTTTCCTGCGGTCTCAGAAAACGCCTTGCACCACCACACAGCTAGCCAACTAACCAACGTCTGCTCTCCACAACGCAGCTGGAGATAACTTCATTTGTTACATTACCAACAAGCACAGCATCTCAGCGCATGGACCACTCAGTGCCAAGAGAATAAATACCAAGTTAAGTTAAGTGAGAGACTGTGTGTGTGTTTGAGCAATGACCAGAAACGGGGACAATGTATTGTATGAAGGAATACAGAGTATACAGAAATAAAATGTAGACCTCTGGTCTCATTAAAACGCCATTACAGAGTTTTCAGTTTCTAGCTCCCCGCTTTAATGTCTGCTGAGAGCCGTTCCGTCCATTAATAGGGGAAGGGTTAGAATTTGCATTTTATAGCCGAAGGAAAACTAGTTGTTTATTACACGATAAAAACAATTCTCAAGTAAATCTAAACACAAACCTTACACCGATATTAAAAATACCATCCATAATCTCACATGGCAGTTCGACGATTAATTCGCGGCATTAATTAGGACTATCTTTTATCACACGGACGTCAGTTAAATACAACAAAGACTAAAGACTTGTTACGTGTAAAGAAATGAAAACCATATCGATATATCGCATTATAAACGGAGTCGACCAGGATTATAGACATACACGGTCTAGGACCGCTGGAGTACTTGGATCACGGGCTCAAAAACCGTTCCGGATACTTAGTGCTGGGTGAAACAGGGAAATTCTTGCTGTCACTCCTTCCAGAATCATATAAATCATCGTCTTTGGTTTAAAAATCTAAAAATTGAGAGATACGGAATTCACAATCCGACTTATTTCATGTGAGTGTTATAGAACGAATGTAGAATGAGGGTGAAGATGGCTGTATTATGGGTTGTAGCCCCGTGTAGTGTGGTAGAAGTATATCGACGTTTCAGAGGTGCTTATTAAAGTCTTAAATCAGGTAGCATAAGATAGGCGTGGAATGTAGGGTACATTAGAAAGATGAGAAATATTCTTATAAAACTTTGTCCGAAAATCTGGAGAGAAAACAGCACTTGGGATAAATTATAAGCAATTATACAATGGTTGTTAAATTGTTATACAAATTGCTAGGAAAATATTCATAAATTCAATAATAATTTAAATGAAACATGGATTTATTAGGGCTTCATAATTTAATTAATAACTTAGATAGATGATGACTATTAGCTTCTCTGCTCCCAGAAATTATTAGCGTCTCTTATTACCGCAATTACTGCGAGCATAGAATGCAGCTACACATTTTTAAGTTCAGATACCCAGTCTACCACCGAGTCAAGGATTTGAAGCGGAATTTTTTTTGTAAATCTCACTGGGAAACTAATTAACTTCCCTACTTCAATATGGAAGTCAATAAATCCTTCATTTGATTAAAACTGAACACAATTAGACGTCGAAATCGAATGAGAATATGATATGGTGCGTCCATCATCACTTTACATTCTACTAAAACAAATACACATCAGTGAGTTCTGAAACTTATCTGAAACAGCCCATCATTCGACGAATTTATGATGTTTTAAACATTAATTTAAGGCTCCAAGCCTTTCAGACTTTGACATATTTAGTAATCAAAATATGTGTTTACGACTATACGCCACGAAGGCCTAAACATACTTTAATATTATTTTATATGTGATGCGTGTTCAACGACTAAGAAATAATTATTTTACTTTTAACAAATATAAAAGTCGCAGGGAAGATTTTTAATTGTTATATTTGGTTTCAAACGCCGTTAAATTTGTTACGTTGTTAACAGTAACACGTAAGTAAACGGGAAATTTAAGTTATTTGACTCTGGTTTAGGAAAATGTTAACACAGATGAAACGTATACTAATCTAAAATCAATCTGTTTGAATGACAGATGATATTTCTGACATTACATAGATTCTCTTCGATATTCCAGAAAATTTCGGAATATTGACTCCCTAAATAGGCTGTTTATACCATCAACGATGATTTTCATGTCTCGTTCTATAAGTTGAAATTTTATCAGTAAAGAGCTTCGCTAATGAACTACAAAGCGACCAATAAAACAATAATATTAATGCCATGAACTAAAAGGTACTTGTACTACGCAGATGTAGAGCATTTACACATAGCAATCAGAACAAATATCAATTAGTATTAAGGTTTTACTTAATAAAATTCTAATCACGACTCACGAAAAGATGGAGATAATTCCTTTAGCCTCGGAATGGGTCAGTGGACTCAACCCTTGAATGAGAAGAAGAAGAAGGAAACATGCACTTCTTTCTGAAAACATGACACGCTTCAAAACAAATGGGAATAAAAATGGATCGAGACTGCCTATTCCTTGTGGCGTGGAAAAAGATGCAACAATTAATCCCATTTGCAATTCGACATCACGCCTAAATGTGCACAGGTCCATAACAACTGCTCCCTCAGCATAATTAAAACAAGAAAAACAGAATGAGAGTAGCAATAAATTTAACGATGTTCATTCAATTTTCATTACTTTCCGTTTGTGAAGGGTGATGGATTGATTGATAACAATGGGATTCTACCGTAGTGGGCAGTTTGATCGGATATGTATTGGGTTCAAGAGTAGCACAACGTTGCAATAAATGCATTCATTACGACAATGCTTTTCAGTTTTCAAAACCTGTTTCATATTCCGGAAATAATTAGTTCTAATCAAGATCTTACTAATTTATTTTATGCTCCAAATAGGATTTAGTTATGTACTTAAGATTCTTCAACATATGGCTCAGGTTATGACTGTCATTTTATGATTTTTTTAAACAATAAATACTCTGAACTGAATTATAGTGGCGGTCATATCGAATCCTGGGATAAAAAAGAGTCTATCCTGAAGAGATTCTGCAATTTCCGTTAGCCTTTAAGGAAAATTACAGGATAATGTATTTTCTAGTATCCCGCACTATGTAATTAAATAATCTGGACTGACATGCATAGATATTTTTAAGAACCTAAAATCTAATAATGTCTGCTCTGTCACAAATAATGGATTTTTGTAATAACTTTCAAAATAAATCCATAAAGTTATTCATGCTAATTAATGTATTTATTAATACATTTTCAATATATACTAGTTTTTTTTATTATTTTTTATTATTCTGTCTGACGACAGGTCCATATATTATGAACAGGATCCTTCCATCCTCTTTCAGGTTGCCAGGGCCCTACTCATACATACATACATTCTTGGCAGATGGTCAGAAGTGGTTTGCCATTACCTTCTTCTGTGTGTGTGAGTGGAGTAATTGTTGGGATGCCACGGAGAAACCGGGGAAGCCCCCGGAGAAAAACTCCGTGATGCCTAGACCACGGCCTTGCCTAACACAAGTTATAAATCTGAACACCACTGGGAATTGAACTCGGGACCCCAGGATTACAAGGCTAGCGTTCTGAATGCTAGACCACCGTGGCGGCTTATATACTAGTACGGTTCTTTAATACAGTCACCAGAAAGAATTGGACGTTTATCTACAATAAATGAATATTATGTTTAATGAATCATGAAAAGATCTAAAAACAAAGAAAAACCAGAAAATTGTTTATTTAATTTGAATACGCCACTCCCTACAAGCTATCGTGTATAAACGTCTTACCACACATATATCAACCTTAAGTAGAATTTATCGTGTTTATGCGTGGTCAACCGAAGCAAAGAGATGAAGTACGGTAGATGGCATTCAATACGAAAATCATAACTGTCCTTAAATCATAAATATTTATGAAATTCAACATCCCAGGAATTACATTCTGCCATATATTTATTTGCGTATGCAAATTTCATTGATTCCATTTCCTACTTCAAGTATAACAGAAGTAAGTTCAATACAGGGAACATTTGTGGTGAGTTCGAAGGACCTGTCAATGTCCCTTGGTGCGAATTCACTATTGACAAACGCAGAGTGTTCACTAATTAAGAGTAACGACTTGCTGATTACAGATTTGAAAATAAAAAAAAACTTAACAACCGCACACAGAAGTGGGAACTAATGAAATTACTTGCACTGCGTGTGTACACTCCTGCGTTAGTAATGCCGCATCAGTCAGTAATAATCACGAGGTTCAACCGGCCATGGGTCTGATTAATCCCTGCGGGGTTTTCGTATCACTGCGGATTAAGGCTTCGGTCCAACATACGCC
This sequence comes from Zootermopsis nevadensis, assembly GCF_977971745.1. NCBI lineage: Eukaryota > Metazoa > Arthropoda > Insecta > Blattodea > Termopsidae > Zootermopsis > Zootermopsis nevadensis. Next base: position 7,605,988 of record NW_028259143.1, read on the forward strand.
ACCACTTTCTTTTCCACAACCGCAGTGTCCACCTCATTTCAGTATTATGAAATTTATGTTTTATGCTCCACTGTTTGGCCCTAACCACTCCTACAACAAGGGCAGTGACATCTTACGGACATAAATTGATACAAGAGACTAATCCCTTAAAGCCCGTTGGTAACTATATGTACCACCAGATTTAGCAGTCAGCAAACTGAATTTTACCCACAGAGTGTATATTTAGGCTGTGCGTTTGGTATTATTCTCAAATTTAATTTACTTTACTTTTACTCAGCATAAAGAGACATTATTTTCTAAAACAATATTAACCTAATTATTTCTGTAAAGAAAGAAAATTATATTTCTTTGAGTTAGGGACTAAATTTTTAAAAAGTAGTTACATAAACTTCGGTTTCAAAAGGCTAAGAAAACTTCGTTAAAACCTAATAAAAAAAAAGTATTAACATTTACAGAGAAACCAAAGCGAATAATAACAACTGTATAAAATAAATGGCTATATCATCTTGAAAAAATGCCTGAAAACCAAATTTCGAAGCTGGCCTTTCAGTAAGAAACAAAAGGTAGATGTTCGAGAAAACGACGGAACAGTTCTAATGCTTTTAACAACAAAGAACAAGGACTTGATCCGTGTTCATAAGATTTGAGGTTCTCACAGCGGTTAGGAAGGCGATATTCTGTGCTTTGACGCCATGCTGATAAGTCGGCAGATACGTATCGATCTGTGATGTTGATGGAAAGCTTCTTGATTTAAACAGGTCAACTAATATTATTAAGAGTCGTGAACTAGAGTTTATGAACGTGTAACTGGATAGGGAGACAACGCATACAGAATACCAGTGGGGAAATTTCCTTGACTGCAGCAACTTGCAACAACTTAAAGAAAGAATACGAATGTCGTCTGGGTTGTAGCGCCATGTAGTCTGATAAAAGTTTACCAACATTTCAGAGGTCCTTGCAGCCTCCATGACATCTGAAATGTTGGTAATGTCCCAGACTACACGGCGCTACAACCCAGAAGACAGCCATCTTCGTCCTCACCGCTAAGAGAACCTCAAATCCTACCACAAAGAAAACTAAGGCGTAAAACTGACAGATTTTAGGGCATAGAATTTTAGGGAAAGAGGTAGTTGAAAATGGTTAGGATCGCGCGCAAAAGCGGAATTTGGTGTTAACTGTGCTGACTTTGGTTTTATTACAAAGGACTTAGTGTTTAATTGACACCACTATAACAAGACTAAATAAACTTCATTATTCGTGTTTTTTCCCGTCTAATCACAATTGTATATAAATAAAATTATACATAAGATATTAAAATATCATTTACATATTTGGTACAACTTTTTACTACATGTTTCGGTTACATTGAACCATCTTCAGGTGTAAAGTTAAAAGTTAAAATTATAATCTTATAAACTAAAACTTAATTACTGTTGTTGTGTAACTTCTGATGATGTTCTGATGAATTTGGAAGTAAACATCATCAGAAGTTACACAACAACAGTAATTAAGTTTTAGTTTATAAGATTATAATTTTAACTTTTAACTTTACACCTGAAGATGGTTCAATGTAACCGAAACATGTAGTAAAAAGTTGTACCAAATATGTAAATGATATTTTAATATCTTATGTACTTATAATTTTATTTATATACAATTGTGATTAGACGGAAAAAAACACGAATAATTAAATTTTAATTCACAATATGACGCAATTATATCAACTTATAAATAAACTTCAGTTAATCGACAGTAGGACTCTAATAATGCTACCTATATTTTTGATGGAAAGCAAAATATAACTCTGATAAACAAACATAACCACAAAAATTAATTTAGAAATAAAGATATAATATAATGGTAAATCTAAAATAATTTTCCAGAAGTTTTATTACTACGCCAACATCTTCCAGAGCAGTTTTCTTCTCTCCTTTATATTGCATTCTTCTTATATTATTTTACCCCCCCCCCCCCGCGCGTTTTCTCGCTGCAGAACAGTAAGGATGATATTGAACGAAACCAGAGAAAAGACTATAATTGTCGGAAAGTCGAGAAGCAACCATCGACAGTTCCGGAGCCTTCGAAAATATCGATAGTTTTCAGTCCGCTTTCAACTCGCAATCCGGGCGTCAGGTTCAATTCCTCAGCAGACAATACAGACGCAGCAGCATCACGTCTAATTTTGGGAAACTTGTTAAAGCTCTTGGAAAAGATTCAGTGAGTCGTGCAACGTGATATAACCTGTCCCATCCACAATCGGCTCTGAAAGAATGGACCCAATAAATGCGAGACTGAAGTACAGCCCAACGGGTGTACAAATTCATTATTAGGGGGACTAACTTGTCGAGCGACATCTGGCCCACTGTAAGTTCGGCCAAAGTTATTGCGTCACTATTCTTAGGGTCGGGCGAGTTTAGTTTATAATAATAGGAATACAGTAAGTTAAATATTAGTTGTAGTCTAGTGTTATTATTTCGAAAATAATACAGCAGATCCCTTTTTGAGAATGTGAAGGCTATTCAACTGGCCAAGAAATTCAAAGCCTTGACTGGAACAGGAATGTTCATCACAGTCGTCATAAAAGTTCATCAGATTATATCCTGAAGTAGATGAGTCCAGTCGACACAAAACTTACTTAAGACCCGAATGAGTGTCGCGGGCCATCTGTGCTTCCGTCTCACACGAGGTCTCTATTTCAGATTTTCCGAATACAATTTTACCAGAAAATTATCAGGTTTCTATGCGTGCTATACGTCTCATTCCCTTTGATTTGGTAATTTCAACTAATGAAATTAAAGCAGTCAGTTCATGTACTTAAGATATACACAGAAATACACGGGACAAATTGTTTACATTTTGCTCCCAAAGACCCAAGTTCAGCAATGAAGGCGAGGCATTCATTACTACATACATTTTGACTATTTAGCAGTTAAATACGTTCAGTTGTCGATACGATAAAGCGATACTTAACAGAGATGCTTTGTTTTACTCTGCTTACTTATTGCTTCTATCCACTACACGTTACTGCCATCCGTTCACCATCTGAGTTTCGTAACCCTCATCGTAAAACATTCTCGAAACCTCTCAATTATCATACACAACGAGACATACTTATGACATAATTACTACTCAAAGTGTTCGTTTGAATCACATAGATTACATTTTCATGTTATATGTGTATTTCAAACTAACTTTCAAGTGGGTAATACCTCAGCGAATACAAAGCTTGTCTTATTATGAGATTTGATTTTAGTTCTAATGGTGGTGAAAATGTCGACATCGGTCTTCTAGATTGTAACACTGTAGACTTAGGTAGATACCAAAGTTCCGTAAGAACATACTGTCCTGAAGATGAAGGCAGTATTTTATTCCGAAACATTATCTACCTATCAGTCCACAAGGCACTGCGACTCAGAAGACCAACATCGATAATGTGGGTCTTAGAAGCAGCGTGCTGGCAAGTAGTTTGCAATACCATAGCAATTGAATCGTCTTCTAGCATATTTTTATCTGCAAAGACCTCACAGATTTCTAAACTTGTAATTAATCTTTCAAAGCAGTGGTAACTATATGCACTTACTGCATTAACAACGAATAACTTCGAATTTTCCCAACATTTTATTTATATGTTATATATAATTATCACCGCCACGGTGGTCTAGCGGTTAGAACGCTGGCCTTGTAATCCTAGGGTCTCGGGTTCGATTCCCGGCGGTGCCCGAATTTATAACTTGTGTTGGGCAAGGCCGTGGTCTAGGCAACATGGAGTTTTCCTCCGGGGGCTTCCCCGGTTTCTCCGTGGCATCCCAACAATTACTCCATTCACATACAGAAGAAGGCAATGGCAAACCACTTCTGGATCATCTGCCAAGAACGTATATGAACAGGTCCCAGTCCGAGAAAAGGATGGAAGGATCCTGTTCATATGGACCTGTCGTCAGACAGAACACTAAATAAATAATAAATATAATTATCAGACTAAATAGCGATTATTTTCTTAAACAACGCAAACAAATTGATATTTGTAGTATGGTCGCAAGGTGTTTTACAAGAGGTAATAATTGGATTAATAAATGTGAATAAACCGAAGTGCTTCTGGTGAGCGCGGTAGCAGATGATAAAATGTATCCAGGTGAAGAACGAAAACTGAGCTGACACGTGCTTTATGTCAACTTCGGTAATAATGATGAATTTTTATTAATTAGTATTTTAGTGACTGTTTATCGAAGCAACCTTCAGTCCAACTACGGGCCTTATTTTTCGTGTTCATGCATCTAAGTTAAAATATCAGTTTACAAACTTTTTTGCAAGTATTTGAGATAAACATAACAAGTACGTAAGCTCTTATATAAAAGTGTTCGATAAAAATGTTCGATATGTAGAAATTGAAATGGTTCTAAAATTCTTAATAAAATTTTCTTCTATTAAATCCAACTGGAATCGATTATCCGTTTTCACGTTCATTCATACGTATGCTGGAATATGATAACGCTCTCGTCATGCATGAGCGCACCTTCCTTATTCCCACCACGTCTGTTGACTCCCATGCTCCAGGTTCTAAAGTCTTTTAAATAATTTTCCAATTTTGGCGGACGGTGGCCATGATTCAATGCAGAATTCGATAAATAATGTGTAAAGGAGAGGAGTATCTTTCACCAAGAAAGTCTCTACATGACACTTTTGTTGAATTTTGTCGGTTTTCCGCATTCCCTTGCCTTGGGATAAAGCCACGTGGCATGCGACAGAAGAAGCCTTTCTCTGAGTATACTTCAAGAATCGTCATTTTTCTGCCACCGCGAATTGTGTCACAAACGAACAATTCCACAAAGCATGATGGTGGTGAATCACCGAAGCGAGACATTTTTTTTTATTTTTTGGAAGTTCAGTGAAGGATACAAGTCACTTAGAATTTACTCAGGGCTTCATCTCCACCATCAATGTTAGCATGCGTACGTTCTTTGGCTCTTTCCACATGATCTGAAGAACACACGGCTCCGACAAACCAGAAGGAAGGAAGGAAGGAAGGAAGTATAAACTAAGGAAAGAAAGAGATGTAGAGAAGCACAGAAAACAAAAGAACAGAAAAAATACTCGGGGAGGGCATTTCGCAAGCTTAGCCTAAACCAGAATTTGTAAGTTGTCTTAACTGCAATATTCTTCCTATTGGATCTCAAATTTCTTATGAATATTTATTTAATTCGTTACTCGTGTCAAAGTCAAGTTTATCAGTTCTGCTGTGTCAGCAAAGACGAATGTCAAGGTCACAAAGATGATTTCATTTTCGTTTAAATTTCGAATAATAATAATAACAATAACAAAAAAAATGTATTTCCGAAATAGCTGCTGCACTATGTACCTCAGGGGCAAGGTTTGTCTCGGGCACACAGAAGTAAATACCCTATAAAATGGTGAACAGATGGAATAATAATAATAATAATAATAACAACAACAACAGCAGCAATTCTTACCAGAGTTCAATGCGTCTCAAACTCACATGTTTCATTTACAAGTTTAATAAAATAAAGTCATACATAACCATACGAGACATTTAAAAAATTGTAATGTGCATACCGAAGATTTGGAGGCATAAATTACTTTTAAAATTATATTTGCAATATTTCCTTAAAAAGGCCTGTACTTTACCACACAAAGACTTTTGAATACACTTCTAAATTAACTTACATCCCGGCCAATTTCATGTTCGAGCTTTCCTCTTATTCTTCATTCAAACTCATCGTAATCACCGCCCATTCTGACTGGCAACGTCACTCCACTTTTCCTCGGGCCTCCTGATTTATTTACACTTGAGATTTTATTTTTTTGCAGCTTAGGGGAAATTATAGTTATTCAGTAAAGTCGATACTCCTGAATTTCATTATTTATTCTTATATCGATTACATCTGTCGGTCAAATCTAACATCATTGCAAAATGTGTCAAGTTTCTGCAGGTTTCAACCCTGAGTAAAATGTTCATCTCAGCTGCTAGTATTCTGCCACTGCCCTGTTTTACTGCAGTCAGGTTTTCGTAACCTATAAATATGTAAGTGTGGCCATCAACATTGCAATTTTATTTTCATATATTTTTCTTTTTTCTTGGGTTATGCGAACTAGTTCAAAAAATTTAAGAAAATAATACATAAAACTCCCTTACGCCGCTACTGTTCGCAAGATACTTCACACTTCTCTTCAAATAACTGAGTAAAGTGGTTTAGAAGAATCTGGTTCGGAAATCGATCGGTAGACATTGTTGATGCGATGGTTAAGATCAACCTACGCGGTTAGTGAAACCTGATGACTTCAGTTAATTACTCAAATGACAAGAACAGAGTTCGTAAGACAAAGTGGGGAAGTAAATTCTGCAGTTTGAGGCTATGAACAAGAAATGGTACCTTATCTTACGGGAAGAAAGCAAAGGAGATGCCACATCTAGGCGAGGGAAAAAATGGGAATAGAGGACAGATGTCTGATGGAGTTTCAAAGAGTAATGGGAAAAACGAGACGGAAGAGACGGAAGAAAGACGAAACAATGTAGCAAAGGAAAGGAGTTGAGTGGTCAATGTGAGGTGGAAGCAATTTACAGCTGTGAATGGGGGTAATAACGCACTCAGTTTGTCGTGTCGTGAGATTTCAGCTTGGTTTTAAGCTGCGCGCGACTATTCGATCGGAAGTAGACGAGAAATGATAACTTATCTGTGGACTCTCAAAAATGCTAGACAAATCAGATGCATAATTTTCTTCATCAAAACATTTAAAAATAACCATGACAACGGACACATGTCATTTAAATAATATGATATTTTCCTCCCATCTATGCCAAGTCTGTAAGTGGCCTTATGCATTCATGTTTCCCGGCAAATTTCTTGTCCATCTCATCTGCCTCGTGCGTAGATACATTTCTCCTCTATCTGACATTCCTTGATCTCAGATTGATATACAACTAAAAAAATATTACATTTTTGACAGGGTTTCATTTTCCAAAGCTCACTAATTTCCTTTGGGATGAGAAAAAGTCGATATTGGTGCACAGACTACAAATAATCACACAAACGAAGAAAAACTATGTTTAAAATACAATTATATTAACTTTGCAAGACTCAACAAAGAAATTACGCACAGATTTAGTCCATTCGTGAATATAACAATATACAACCACATAACAAGTGAAGAACAAACAGAACAAAAAAAACTAATTCACAATTAATTCACACTGGACATCTTGAAGAAATAGCGAAGATTTCTCATTAATTACAACCAATGTATTCATTTCCTTAGTCACTTCAATCATGCCTAGTAAATTATTTTTGTATTAATGAAACCGGCAAGGAAACCTCACAGAATTTATCAGAAAACGTTACATCTCACGCGAAACAAATACAGGTCGCGTAACAAAATCATATTATAGAAATGACAAATAAATGTTTCTAAAATGTGGCAAATTTCAATATTCGGTGACGTAGATTACAAATTAAAATTATATTCACAAAATATCGAAAAGATTTAAGCAAAAGAACAAGTCTACCTATTACTATTGCATTTCCATGTTCCATACCCCCCTTCTAATGCAAAATGTGTTGTATCGTGAGAACGTGAAGCCCGGTGTTTCACATTCCCAAGAAAGAACACACATTGAGGGTGTTTGTGAACACAGCGTCAACAAGGATACTAGGCTCTCACGCTGAATAAATGCTAGGAATGTGGGGACAATTGCATGTTGAGGAGTTATACAATCTGTACTCTTTACCCAGTTTCACTAAAGTAATGAAATTAAAAGTAAGAAACAAGACACGATCCAATTTAATTCATTCTCTATGTGTAACTTCACCTTAAACGACACACTTCGACAAACCGATGAGCAATATTTTCCTTTTCGCATTTCGATCTTGGCAAGGAAAGATCCTCTGAAGGAGTAAGGACGTAAGAGCCAAGGCTTTTATTCATATTTCAGATAACTTGAAAGGTCACTTAAGAACAATTATGAGGTCGGAACACTGCTGAAAGATTGCCAAGCGGTTTTTCCTTAACACCCCCCCCCCCCCCGGACCAATTCACGCGATGATGCGGAAAATATCGATATCCAGATTGACAGCGGTCTGGGCCCGATATTCGTAGTGAGTGAATCTGACAGCATATTGGATCAGGGTGTTTATAGACCGTAAGGATGGCAGACCTGATGCTAACCTCTTCTCCTGAGGCAGAGAACGGAATATTGAGGGGATGTACCTACTCTGTATTCGATAACTGTGACAGGCAGAAACGTCTCGATCATCTTTTGAGTCTTAAAATGGCCGATAATCGAATTCTTGAGGGCGGTCAAGTGTTAAGAATTGATAGGAATTTCAACATATCTTATTTCAATATCACTTCCTATTCCTTATGCGAAAGTGGTACTTTAAGAAATTATTCCATGCTTGGCAACGTTTGTTTCCCTGTACTTAGTCGTAGCGGGAGGAAAGAGAAGAGAGACTTAATCTTCCACTGTGAGCAAAGAACAAATATTGAAAGCTCTGAAAACAAAGTTTAGGCTGAAGAAAGCAGTGACAGGGTAACGGAGAAAGTACCTTTCAGAACATCCGATACAACACACGAATCTCTTTGCCCCAACCACTTTCTGTAACCCATGGAGCAGAGTTCTTATAGAGACGCTGATAATGCTCAGCTGGTCAAGAAGTCCCTCACCTTTACGTAACTCAAAGTTCATTACCGCCTTCACAAGACGCCGTCACTTTATCTACAAGACGTAGTTGGAGATAAATACAAACGATTTAAAGCTGCGATTGAACAGTAAGAATTTACGATTCGTATTCCAGGTTCTCCGGGTTCCATTTCGGCCCGGAGACACGCTAGCCTGAAAAAACTTTCCTAGTTTTCTTCAGTCCCTTCAGGCAAATTCTGGTACAGTACCTTGAAACAATACACGGTCACTTCCTTCCACATCACTTGAAATTCATCATTCAGAAATCGTCTTACAATTTAACGCTAATTAACCTAGATTTTTAACAAAGCTACGTTCATTAGACAGACTCAGTCAATCACAAACAAAGAAATTAATACATCCACAGAGAACGAAAGGGCAAACATGATCATCTGCTTCTTTTGCTCAAAAATCTTCTCACTCCGGTAATGGACAAACCTGTAACCCGTCTGGACCCTGGAATGCACATTAGATCTGCTTGTATCTTATTTACTGTTAACACCTGCTACGGCATAGAAGCAGGTTATTTGGTGCTCTGAATTGGTAATACGACCTTCCGTTCCTCGTTATTGTCTTGGAAACAATCGATAATAACATGTGGATAAATTACGTTCGAAGTTATTTCGGTACAGGTAACACATACGTAGAAATTGTGCTTATAAAATAGCAGCACACTTGGATGTACGCAAAAGTCCAAAGCAGACGTCACCAAGTCCCAGAGATGGACTGAAAATATTAAGAGTAGTAAATGTCTGTGTTCAATAACTGTATCAAATACGAATAACTTTGGCTGTCTGGTACAGACGACGTCGAATGTCGAGAATTATCTAACGTTCCGGTAAACAGTGAAATTGCCATATTCACCCTTAAGATGGAAACTGCAGTGTATGCCGAAACTTTGGACAATTTTCAATATTCGACGCTGCCTATACCTGAAAGCTAAAGCTACACACCGACCTCCAGCAGCGAAAACCTAAGGATAATGTATCATATTTATATCAAACTTTTTCATAACATCACATGGAATAGACATTAGGTGGTGACGAAATAGTCCCGTCTGATTAAACCGACAAAGGATTTAGACTCTTACATTAATTATTACATATTTTTGGAGCTGTAGACCGATCATATGCTCGCTTAATTGGGCCCAACATAAAAAAGTAATTATTTTAAAAGTGCCGAACCCCTTCTGATGCCTTTCGCCTGGCAGAAATCTTTTAAAACTGCGATAGTTATATGTTGCTTCCACATGATTTTTCAGCCAAAATAATTACATACAATAATGAATTATATGTAAATCGAACAGATTTTACATTCAAAATATAATAATAATTTAGTATTCATTTTTTATCTCCCTCAATCATGCTGTAAGCCTTGCCGGTCTCAACCTAACGTGTTTTATAACCTTAATTTCATATCGTACTCTTTTGGTGAATGTGGATATCCGACCGACGATTAGAAGACTATCTTGGCTGAAGATTAACCACACTTCAACGCAATATTTCCAGATCGGTTGGCATGTTTTTCAATAAACGAAGTCTCAAACACCAAACATCCTCCACAGTTGTACCAATTCTGAGCTGTAGGATACGACTATCGCTGTGGCAGATTGCGCACAGAAGCCATCATTATCAGCACCTGCCTCTCGTGTTAATACACCCTGAACTTAATTCTCACCTCGTTGTGAAGGGAAGAACAGAGAGAGACGAAACGTTCTTGTGTGTCCTCCACACGGCCAATTAGTAAGCTAGCACGCCACGCTTCCGCCGACCGTGAACGGCAGGCATTGCTGAAATTAATATCCATGGAAAGGCTGACCAGCCTACGGTGAAACCAACTGGGCGTTAACTCATAATTGTCTTTAAGCAAAGACGTTTGCCTACTTGATACTTGTAGATATTCAGAAGGCTGCTACCAGGTTTTACACTCGGATTTATACAATATATTTGCATTTAGCGATAAAATTAGCTGGGATCAGATAAGTGGGACATATAGAGCGTGTGGAAGTGACGAAAAATACATATGCATTTTAGTCTATATTTGGTAGAGTTAGAGTATATGGGAGGATGATATTAAGATGGATCTTGCAGGAACTGGGTGTGAGGCCATGGACTGATTTCAAATGACTCAGAATGAAGTCGACTGTCGGCAATGAACCTCGCTGACTTTAAACAGAAGGGAACTTGCTTGACCAACTGGCGGCCCCTTGTCCTCACAGGAAGCATTCTGACAAATGGAGTTACTTTAGTATGTTAATGTTTTGTTTTGAAATGTATATGGCTGTGTGTTGGAAACGATGTGCCAGAAAGTCGTGGTCAGTTTCAAACAAACCTTTAACAAATTCTGTCTTAAAAATTTATCAAAGAGAGTCAATTCGTTACACGCATCTCTTGAAGATTTTGTATCAACTAGTGTAATTATGCACAGAGCTGTAAAATAGAACACTTTAAGTCCTACACGACAGAAATGTGGACGTAAGTACCGGTAAGATAATGCTAGTGAGATTAATAACTACCATAATTATTTGTTGAACTCCATGGAAAAGAGTAGTTATTGAGAAGTTGATAGCTGATCATCAACTTGGTTGCAAACGCGCCTAAAACGAATAATGGCTTTCATGATTTGAAAGTTGTAGAATTTTCAAAACACATGTTTAGAATATAAAGTAATGACAAAGGATGACAACAAAATTGTCGGTACTCAAGACAGAATTTGTGTTGGATCCTGTGATTAGTAACCGGCGTCCAAAGCCCACCAACTACCAGCCAATCCGTTTGGAGCTAGCTTAAAACATATTTTTACAGCTGTCTGTACGTGACCTGAGAGATGACGTAGTCAACTGGATGGCGAGCTTGTATACAGGAGTCAGGTCAGGTGGAGTTATTCAGGGTCAATTTCGTCGACTGCCCTCTTCGCTGAGGGTGGAACAGAGTAATTGGAAAACCGAATGTAGTTCTACCTCCAATAACTTACTAAGACGCACCTGGAAATAATGACTTCCGAGAGCAGGGGATAGCAACATTTCCCTACTGACCCTGTCAGAAGACAATTCTACCCCGTATTTTATAATTACGGGTTTCAAATTTGGTCCCTGTCAAACGGGAGGAACAGAGACTGAGATGAAGAAGCCTGTCGTCTGTGATGTTGCGCCATGTAGTCTCGTAGAAATTGACCGACGTTTCAGAGGCGCTTATGTCTATAGTCAGGTCGATGAGTTATCGTCTTTATGATGACATTCGTGACATGTTCGCTGCAGTAATAACCCGAAATCTCACATGAGTTGAGGATGTATGAGTTAAATATACCGACAAAAATGTTTGTACCCAAGAGAATGAAAATAACGAGACGTTTGGGAAAATATACACTGTGGAGTTATCTAATTTGTTAAAATCATAATATACTATCAGAATGATCAAACAAATGAGAATTATATGCATGAGACATATAGCACGCAGGGGAGGTAAGATAGAAATAAAAAACCGATATTACCGCACCTCTTGTTTGTTATATTTTCCTGTCAGTCAACACCCACACAACTATCATTCCATACATTGCAACGTTTACTCTTTTACATAAAAGTACAGTTTTGGACAACAATATTTTATGTTGTTTAATTGCAAATATTTTGATAGTTATAATAAATGTATCTACCACAAATAATAGCTTATAATTCCGAAAAACATTCTCTGTTACAGACAGTTTTGTGCAACATTTTAAAACCCCGATCCATTTTCAAATACATAAAATTACGAGCAACAGATAATTTAAATGTTATTTTTTCTACATGAGGTGTGATCAAAACAGTCCGGACTGGCTACAATGTGACTACATTAGCTGATACAGAGTTTCCCTGCTATAAGATGGTAAAACATAATCTGTTGAATAATTTGCTGTTGTTGAGTCACCGAAAGGAAAGCGTCGTAAAACAAGGTTGTGCATAGTGACATCTATGATGCTCATATTTAACAAAAGACAGAATTTAAGGTTCAACTGATGTGCATCAAGCACTCTATAGATCTAGATCTAGGTAAAACTTGTAAGGAAACCCATGGTATGTTAAAACTTGCTGTTGGGGACGAAATAAAAAATACTCAAACATTCCGTGTTTTTGAAACCTTGAAAGTGGCATGTCTACAGAATTTTTCATCACCAATTCCTACAGCAAGGACAAACTAAGAAGTATATATACATGCATATATAAGTAATATTCTGTCCTATCGGGAATAATTCCTGTGCGTAAATATGCCCGCGAGCTATACGTCAAAAGGTCTTGGCTCAACATCTCCACATCATAATCACTTCTAAGGATCCATTTATTTGCTTCCTAAAGGTTTTTACCTTCCAACAAGAGCAGCAGTTCCTCAATTAAGGAAAATGTAATTACAGAGGTACGAAATCAGAAACTGTGCATAGAGACAGCACAAAAAATGAGCAATTATATTCTCCTATTTCTTGCGTTCGTCTAACATTATTAGATACGTTGTATTACGAAAGATCAGGAAATCCGAAAGGAGATATCAGAAAGCAGTCAGTGAAACGTTTAGACTCATTACGCATTTAATTCAAAAGTTAAACTCTGTATACACAAACTTAAAATTTCTGTTTCTGCCTAAATTCGCGTAATAAAATTAATAAATCATAGCAAACACCCAATATTATAATTATCACAAACAACTGAGATTCGCCATTCTGCTCATATGTTTTAAAAATATGTGATATCTGAAAAAGTGTTCAGAGTTCAAGCACGCCACAGAATAGCAGCAAGAATATGATCACCGTACTTGGTATTCGAATAAATATCGTAATAAATGGTTTTGGAATTACATTTATGCAATATATACACAATGATACAAAGAACTATCTGATACCATGTGTAATTTCATACACGTATGTACTACTATTACATAACCTCAAAAGTTCGACAATAATATACAAGCATAGGTCAATTAAGTCAAGGTCAACATGGGTGGAACCAAGTCGCCCAAACTGTAAATATAAATGTAAAGAAAGTTTTACTTGGGATATCTGAAGAGAATAAACAACCTGGGAAGATAGACTTAAATTACAGTTAAAAAAACTTGGAGTAAGTCCATAAGGCTCAGGATAGAATCCAGTGCAGGGCTGTCATAACCACGGTAACGATTCCACGGGTCCGATAAGCAACACGAAATCTCTTGGCAATCCGTGGAGTGACGATTAGTGAACGCGATTGTCTGATATGAAGACCGGAGTGATCAGGTGTCAGGATTTGAGCTACGACGCACTCGAACGAAAACTGGTTGTATGCGTATGCGTATCCACTGATAATGGCACAAGACTTGTATACATGTGCCGCGTAGACACTTCACATAACGATCACCCGCGGCGCTCTGCACACAGCCCGGCCAGTAGCAAATTGAAACCCTATATGATTTTGTTCATCCAAGTGACGGAGCAATATCCGGTAACAGGCAGTTCTCCACCCCAAACAACTCCTACAACACGCAGCCCTACCTGCTGTGTCTACCGGTAATTGGAAATTGAAAATGTCCCTTCTTGCTTTAGTTGCCCGTGAGCAGTTGTTTACAAACGTATGTCGTTGAAGGGTGTCCACGGATCTGTTTCTGGCTTCACGACAGGCGTCTGAGCTATGGCTGCTAACTTCATAATGTCCCAGTACATCCTCAGACAGTGAGGAATGCCCATCACAGTATCTGTATAATTGATGCTTGATGCTAATTGGGTATTCACGGAAGGAAAACCTAACTTAGAGACTACCATAAAAATTCATAACTCTATGAGGCAAACTTATTTGAAATCCTAAGCCTAAAGCTGTGGTATTTGCTTAAAAATCCCCGCGTTTTATAAACCACGACATGAAGCGACATGAGAAGACGAGAAACGCATAAAAAATTTTGTTGGAAAAACTGGAGAGTACTTGGAAGCCTGAGCGAAAGTAAGGGGAGAACTAGGGCGTAGTGGAATGTAAACTGAATTCATCTGGCTGATATGACTGCCTCGCGGTAGGCTCTTGTAAACACTGTATGGTAAGGAGACATGACCACTGGCTGGCTGACAGGTATCCATCCATCGAATTTTCTTAGATCGTTCATATTTTCATATAAATGACATGTTTAAAGTAAATACTTCGTAATCTTCATGAACCAAACTAACGTATGAGTGTGTCTTAAATAATAATTTTGAAAATAAAACTTATCTAAGCACGTAAAAAGAATCATGAAATCACGAATTCATTTGACTACATGTATAAAAACTCAGCTTCTATTGTAATCGAAGAAAATTCTGCAGTCGCATATTTTTTGGAATGCATTTTTCGAACAGTCGGCTAACACGTCTCCACAGAACTGAGACACATTTCGCTCGCAAATCGGGGTCACTCTCGCGAACAGAATCTGCCTTTCTCATTTGTCCTGTCCTCTCAGTTGCAGCTTTACGAAGTAGTAGCCGCCATTTCACGTTTTGCTGCTCTGATACCATCGATCACGGACTTACTCTAACAGCCCGCGACGGGCAAACACTGGCCCAGACACACCGCTCTCAAAACAGGTCTCTTCCTTCTGCTTTCAACTTGCTCTGGAGGTTGAAGGAAGCACAGACATTAATTCTGTTTCGAGATTTAATTCTCACAGAGCCAACAGTAAGACAGCCAGTCAGTGAGAAAGTAAATTGGCCAGAGCAGTCAGCTAAACAACTCGTCACCCGAATAGCCTACCACCGACCGATAAAGACAACCAGTCTACGACTTGGTCAGTCAGAGATATCCACTCAGTCATCCAAACAAACAGCCAGTCCAGCAAATAGTCAGCCAGCCAGATAACCACCAATTATTCAAGAGTCAATTAGGCAAGACATCAACTGGCCATACAGCCAGCCCCACACAACAGACAGTCAGTAATTTCCGAGACACGATCTTCCCTTATACATTATTTATTTGCATTAGGTTTGGATCTTCTGATCCATTTAGGGCTTACGTGTCCCATCTCAACCTATTGGAGTAATTTGGTTATTAAACTTGTACGAGTTTGAAGATTTCTGTCTTCTGGGTTGTTGCGCTGTGTAGTCTGGTCGATGTTAACCAACGTTTCAGAGGTCATACTGCCTCCGTCATTTGGGCGAGTATGACCTCTGAAACGTTGGTTAACATCGACCAGACTACACAGCGCAACAATCCAGAAGACAGAAATCTTCATACTAAGAATCGCCCTGATGACGGAGGCAGTATGACCTCTGAAACGTTGGCTAACATCGACCAGACTACACAGCGCAACAACCCAGAAGACAGAAATCTTCATCGCCCGGATGACGAAGGCAGTATGACCTCTGAAACGTTGGTTAACATCGACCAGACTACACAGCGCAACAACCCAGAAGACAGAAATCTTCATCGCCCTGATGACGGAGGCAGTATGACCTCTGAAACGTTGGTAAACATCGACCAGACTACACAGCGCAACAACCCAGAAGACAGAAATCTTCATACTAAGAATCGCCCTGATGACGGAGGCAGTATGACCTCTGAAACGTTGGCTAACATCGAACAGACTACACAGCGCAACAACCAAGAAGACAGAAATCTTCATCGCCCTGATGACGGAGGCAGTATGACCTCTGAAACGTTGGTAAACATCGACCAAACTACACAGCGCAACAACCCAGAAGACAGAAATCTTCATACTCTGATGACGGAGGCAGTATGATCTCTGAAACGTTGGTAAACATCTACCAGACTACACAGCGCAACAACTCAGAAGACAGAAATCTTCATACTCATCGACCTGATGATGGAGGCAGTATGACCTCTGAAACATTGGTTAACATCGACCAGACTACAACCCAGAAGACAGAAATCTTCATACTCACCGCTGTGAAAACCTCAAATCTTACATGCATATATAGTTCGTACTTTAAACATTATTTCCCAGCGTGAATATTTTGTAGCTTCTGTATCTTTTCCTGGGTCGACAATGTTTTTGGTTCATATAGTACGTGTTTATTTTCCTTCTACCCAACATCTGGTACGTAGACAAAGCGCACAGATTGGTAGCGCGTGGTATATGCACTATGTCATCGTTTAAATGTCGCAAGATGAGAGTCGAAATAAATTACCTTCCGGAAAACAGACGCAAAAAAGAAAAAAAACTGTAAGGACGTTTTATCGCAATGCGAGGCATTCATTTTGAAAACAGGAAACTTTTAAATTATTTCTCAGTATGCCATATCAAGATTTAACATACGTCCTTGTCCGAATATTCGTAATAAATTAATTCAGATCAAATATTTATTTTAAACCCATAATTTGCCGATTGAGGAGAACCACGAGAATTTTCAGCTATGATAACGGGTGTCCTGGAGGAGATATTCGAAAACAGTAACTTTCTAGCACGAACCAGGCGTGCAGAAAGGTCTATCACGACCCTCAGTAACATCTGTTGAGTTGCTATCCTCATAGAATGGGCCTGGCACAGAATCGAATTCCGACCTCTTGTTGACACATCCGTAACACAGCCAGGAGACATCTTCTGTCGTGTAACGAGGACACAAGGCTGAATTACAGATTCACGGCATCGAGAGGGTTCAGAGTCCACGTCCGTCCTTCCGTCTTCCTGTCTTTGCTACGTGCACAGGGTGGAACGTTCGTACCATTCCAATTTCCCTTTGTCGCGAACAATGGAACGGAAACAGCAGAAATAAATCGTTGTTCTAATGCATTATGCTTAAGTCAACTTGCTGGAGACCTTACCTCTTCCAGGAACTAAGACACACCTAGCCACGTCACTCGAATAAACTTGCGATGCGCGTCATCCTAATGTTTGGAAAGAATTCGTAACTTTCTGATAAAAAATTCAAAGATACAAATTCCCTCTGCTTTCGGTTTATGATCTTAAAACCTTGCATACCGTGCAGTGTACTGGAATTTAAAGAAAAACATGCATACAAACACAAATGTTTCGTTTTATGGTTTATCGAATGACACGCTGTAGTATCAACTAGGCCCACTGACATACGACGTCGAACGACGTACATAGCAAAGATTATAAACTTTACTATAATTTGCTCTTTAATATCAAATTGAAATTAATGCCAGCTATTTCAGTAATTAACAAGTGACATACTATCAGAATGCAACCAGAAGTATCAATAACGGGGAAAACCCATAAAATAATATGTCAAACTTCCTCAGCTGTGCTCATACTCGACATGGGAAACAAAAAATGACTGTAAAACAGGCATCGTATTAAGGTGGGTACTATGTAATATACACTGAAATGGAACTGCGCAATTAGTTTCCATTAAGGAATATTGAACGAAAACTTCAAGGTGATTTTTTAAGTATCACGCTTTCCTCACTACCCGCCAGAGGGAACCCTAAAAGTAGGAGCAGTAATCAAGAGTCCTGAAACACCAATTGATAATCATGATAACAATCTTGAATCAATATGAATCAATGTTGCTTCGAAATAATGCCCAATTCATGTTGCTTAATTGTCTTACGCTACTTCAGTTTGAATCATAATACGAGCGACGATAAATAACAGGACTGAATATGTACAGGATCATGTTGTCACAGACTTCTATTGAGTAAGTTAATCTTGAAAGCATTAATGGAAGGAAATCGTTTTTCGAAAGTTCTTTCAGCACCGATGTCACACTGCTTCAAATACAGACATATTCATGATCGCCCTGATGATGGAGGCAGTAAGAACCTCTACATCCAGAAGCCAGCCATCTTCCCTATTCATGTTACTTAGAATGAAACCGTTTTAAATAGAATTTTAGTTTCCGGAGCACGAGAAATTCAAAAGAGGCAAAATCAGGCGAGGGCAGTACACGTACCGAAAATTGCAATTGGTCGATATATTTTGCCCAAAAGACACCTAACCAAATGAGCTTAGTGGGACGGTATACTGCCATAACGCAAAATCTACTTACTTGATTAAGAATTTTATATTCATTGACGAATACTGTATCGTAAACGTTAAAGACTTGACTTTTTTTTTGCTTTGGAAAAATAAAAATCCTCTATATTAAAAAAGCAAGTCATCGTAATTTTTAACGTACACACCCTTATTTGTGAATCAGATAGATGTGTCATTGTTACAAATAATACGCACATGTTTGGAAATTTTCATCACAAACAATGTGTCCTTTGAGGTCACTTCCTCGACATGAGTATGTGTTCAGATAAATGTGTGAGTTAATTTAGTTTTCATTTGTTTTATGTTCATTAATGTTACCTGTTATAAGCCCTTTGATTTGTCAAACACCCTAGTAAAGGAATTTAACGGAACTGAATTATTTTCATTAGCGTTCATGTCTTTGCAGAACGCCCACACACACACACACACACACACACACACACACACACACACACACACATATATATAGGAAATACGGTGCGGTTTGCTTTGATATTATTCTAGGTACAGTATTACAACAAACTGCTATCATTATTTCAGAATTAAATTGTTCATTAATCATTATGTGACATTATGTAACAAAACGTCTGCAAGAAACATCAAAACACGCGAAGTCTTTCTTTTTTGTTTTAAATAAACATGATAAAGAAAGAACTTGTGTAAGAGTGAAACAAACATGGATGAAGTTTAATGCAGACCAAGGAGGCCTTTGCAGCAGGGCACATAACAGAAAGCCAGCGAATGAGACCATCAATGGAACTAAGTAACGCTTTGCGAACGCGTTACCGGATATATGAATGCAAAACCGGATTAAAGACCTTTTCACGAATATTCTAATTTTGAGCAATCAAGCTGATTTGTGAAATCCAAGATTACAATGTTAAAAATAGCGTTCCATTAGATCCTAACCTCAAGAAGTCAATATCCTCTTTATGAAAGAACTATTTTAATAGGTTTCCCAAATGGTCTGCTCCTTACAATCTTCTAACATGTTTATGCATGTCAATTATCACACAAGCTTGTTATCCTCCTTAATTCGAAGACCGTAATAATTATTGGCGAAGGGTACACGTTATAAAACTATTTTTATGTGATTATTTAAATTCTACTGTTACTACCTCTCTGTAAAGTACAAATATTGGACTTGGGAAATAGTTCGCAAACATTCTTATCTATGTGAGATATGAGGCTCTCAAGACGGTGAGTATGAAATTCGCTGTCTGCTGGGTACTCATCGACCTCATGACGGAGGCAAAGCACCTCTGAAACGTCGGTAGACTTCTACCAGAATAAACGGTGCAGCAGCCCAGAAGACAGCCATCTTCAAGGCCTTCATGTGAGCCACACAAAATGCGGAACAACTGTTAAATGTAAGTGTGTTTATGCAGCAAATAGCAATTTAACGTTTAGGATTTAGATTGAGGAAAGGAATTAATTATTTTCTTACTTTCTTCACGAATGCGATTCTCATTTGTTATAGTTAATTCCAAGTATTTTAAATCTAAATTTATTTAGCACCAAAGTTTTCTAAATAACAGCCTTGATTATAAAATTAAACATTCGTCCTTCGTGTCATCCACGTTAGTCATCGTTTCCGTCTCGTTTTGTTGCCTCAACTTCTACTTGAACGTCTCTGAATTTCTCTGTTTTAGTACAAACACACATTTCCAATATCCTGAGAGCTACTAAGACATCTTTGTCAACGAGAATGTGGCAAGAGGGTGGATTCTGTCTTTGTAACCGCAGTTAGAACAGTGCCACTGCAAAATCCTCTTAGGTAACAACAGATTTGTTAAATTGTTACAAATTAAATCCGCATCCACGAACTATGAGCAGGCGTCTTGAGTCATTTATGCCCGCAGCATTCCCAGCAGATTTAAGAGGATGAAAGCAATCACCACAGTAGCATCAAGCAGATCTAAACGAGTTGAAATAAGCTTACTTCTTGTTTTTCTTCCTTTACTGCACGATTTTAACCAAGATTTTATTAACCCTAAAGACTATCCTAAACGAAAGCACTTGCAGTTTCAAGGTCAGTGTCACGAGAAATCAAGTTCCAATCACTTCTTGGTTAAATGTACAGAAATGGTTCTTAACTGTGCATATAGACCATAACTTTCGGCTACGGCTTATTGCGGTATTTATAAACTCTTGTTTTAATTATGAAAAGCGCCGAATATATGTTTTCATCGGATAAATGAGAAATATATACAAAATTTTGGCCAGGAAACCTCAGCATAAGAGACCGGTTTGTGAACATGTTCGAAGACACACGAATGCTTCAGAGGGTTTGAATGTGGCTCAAGATTGGGCCCAATGGTGAACTTTGTAAAGACGACAATAAACCTACGGGTTCCACAGCAAATTGGGAATTATTTAACAGCTTGATCACTACTATCGTATCGAGATAGACTGCTGCATTTACTAAAAAAATATCATACACATGCGACATGGTGTCGCCACACTGCTTCTATTCCTTGAAAACACAATTTCGAAATCTAAGAGACGATTAAATTGAATTTATTATTGGTCAGTAAGATCATTCATGTAAAAACATATAACAACCACAAAATTTTGTGTTGTTTAATATTGTTTAGTACTTCCGAGTTATAGACATGTGGTAACGTAATTCTTAAATAGTGTCTATTAGTGGGAAGAGCTTTGTCGAAAATCAACAGAAACCGCCTTACTTCTTTTGCATCTTCATCTCTTATTCAACATTCTCCTTTCTTTTATCCATTTCGCATCTTTACCTCCTTAATAAGTAATTCTGAAAGTTTCCTAATGGTGCAACACTTCTAAAATTACGCCATCTGTTGTAGGTAATGAGAACTTTACAGCACACACACATTCATAAACAGTATCCTTACATTAATTTTATACATAATTTTCGACGTGTCATACACTTTGAAAGATATGTGTTTAATTTTATTCGGAGACTGACTAACATGTATAAGAATTCATAAAGAAGAAAAAATACCAATAAAAATTAATCAAAAGAGATTAACTTGATGAGGTACTCACATCACCAGAAACAGAGCAACTGGCTATAAAACTCTTGTCCAAAATACAGTCAGGTCACTCAACTTACCTGCAAAAAAAGAACATAAATAAATTCCTTGCATAACACATTACACAAGTTTTTATTAAGTTAAAAGTTGTGCGGTTATTTGTTCAAAATATTACTAAGGACCGTAATTACACTCTTACAAATGGCGATGTAAACCCATGGGGAATCTTGGGACAAAGTAATTATCCTAGTTTCGTTAAATTATTTTATAAACTAACAGATATGACCAGAAATCACTTAATTAATTTTATAAGAATGGTCACAATTATATGAGATACATTTATATTAAAAATATAAATATATTTCATGGAGTATTAATGTAAATATGCTATATCCAGTGAAAGATTGATACGAAATTTGGTATGCATCTCATAACTGCAGTTTAATAGTGATTCTAAAATCATTCTATTTCTTCACCTATTGTTTTGATGTCTTGGTTCAAATTATAAGGGCTGTTACTTCAAAATATACGTTATGTAAGGAATTTCTGCTTATATTAAATAAAGTACTAAAATATGAAGCTGGGTGTCTTCTGGGTTGTTGCGCCGTGTAGTCTGTTAGACATTTACCGACGTTTCAGTGGTGTTTGCTGCCTCCATCTGATGAGTTCGCTCTGATGATGGGGGCAGCAAAAAGTCTGAGTAGTTTTGAACGTCTACCAGATTACACGGCACAACAACCCAGAAGACAACCAGCTTCATATTCATCGCCGTGAGAACCTGAAATAATCCAAGTATTAAAATTTGTCATAACAAAATGAGAACGTGGGAGACTGTGCAAATCCTTTGGGACTTAGCACAATCAGGAATGGTATTTAAAGGAGATATGAGAGAATCAGTTAAAGTTTGTCATTACACGTCCAATTTGGAATTGGATTACCCAGCTTCTGTACGCCTAGAATGTCTTGTATAATACAACGAGATGCGTGACTAGGCTGGGGCCGCCTGAAAAGCAATGCGTTCATGTTTATTAGACCGGTATGACGCACTCATGCATTCCTCTGGAGATCGTAGACAGAGACGAAATAATTGGCTGTTGTGTAACTTCTGATTATCGGGCAAAAGTTAATGTTTGCATAACAACCGCTCTGCAGAACTGAGATATTTTGTAAGATTAATCGTGGAGAAAGAATTAAAAACGATACTTCAATAATTTAATGATTATATTATTTAACAACGATTTTTCGCTACATGTGTAATACATAGTCCCTTGCAGTTGACAAATATGAAGGGGAAATATAATTTGGAAGATACAGGATAATATTAAGAATTTAAAATGTTACTTCTGACCAAACTTTTTAAGTGTGTACTATATTCAAATTTATTGTTTCCTTCATCTGTGTGACAGTTAACTAACGCTGTAAAACGTATAATATTTTGAATACTAATTCGTCTTTGCAACTGCTTGTAATGCCCATTATTTATATAGTCTGTAAAGTGTATTAATAAGAAAGAATTGAATATTAGAAGTTATCAGAATTTATTTATAAAATTACATGTTTTCAAAATTAATTACTTCTGTATATCGTTTCGAGATTTCCATATTCCTACAAATTCCCTCTGATTAAATGTGTGTTTGGCACCAATGTGAGGAAAGTAGAGACCTCTACATTCGATCACACCCAATGTTTCTAGAACGTGAATGGGAAATATCTGCCACAAACCTCTTGGTTATTAGACTCAGCCACTTCGGCACGACTGCACTCGAGTGGAGGAACCATTGTACAGCCACTTACAATGCTACACAATGCTCATTTCAACCAGAAGAGAAAAAGGAAAACTGTCAAATACATTGCAGTAATCTAACTGCTAGAGACAAAAGACGTACTTCACGTAATTCTACCAAGTTTAAAACAACTTCAGTTCTATAAATTAACACAGTCATCTGTAAAAATATTACAAAAACCGAAAGCGCGTATTTCTCACATTTCATTTCGTAAAGAGAACTCTGCCGATAAATTGAATGAACCGACAGGCCAGTACAGTTAATTCTGTCATGATTCGATATGACCGATCCTTAGACTTGAGAGGCTGATATTAAGTTTAGGAAAGGCAGCGGAGTCCTTCGGTATAAGCTAATGGTCGCTTATCTGCATACAAATTTGCTCGCCTTTTACAAGTTATATTCTGAATGTTTATTCCCGTGTTCCTACAGCCAGACACTGGTCCATGTCCCGAGGCAGATAAATGTAAAAGAACTGCTGTCTTCTAGGTTGGGCGCATTAACCGAGAAGGCAGTCATTTTCATACTAACCGTTGTGAGAACCTCAATGTCGCAGATAAATCCCGTCCAAACCCTGACATCCTACGTCTTTAACGCATTTTAATATCATTCTCCCATCTACATCTACGCCTAACATGTGGCCTCTTCCATCCAGGTTTTCCTGGAATCTGTAGTATGTCATTTATTGTACCAGAAAGTCACTTTTATACACTGAAATCGATGAGACTATCATGGAACACGCAAATGGACTTGTTCATTATACTAGCATATTCTAATACACATTTCCTTTCTAGATTAATGATAACTTCGGTGATATTACGCATTAATCGACAACGGCCATGGGAGGAAATGCTTTTAACCTGCTTTCGGACATTATCCTACAACATGGTAACTATACAGCAAGCTTACCAACATGACTGGAACAAGAAAAAAGTCCCGATGAATCGATCCGCAGAGTTCCTGCAGCTAAAGGCATGACCGACGTCCACTTGCGAGCTGCAGTGCCTCGTACGGTCGAGCACTTTGAATAAAAAGGTTAAGTTTCCCTGCCCTTAAGGACCGCTACATAAAGACGTATGGAGGACTGTAGATAAAACTCCCCTCATTCAGTCCCTGCACTAGATGCGAGTGAAAGGTCAGTGTCACGATTCGGTCATTTAACCCCCGGGGATAACGTTGGAGGGATCAAGCTTTAAAATGGATACCGCGAAAAATAAAATTAACAATATCAGTTCTAGGCCCCACCCAGCTACCTACTAAATAAGTAACGAGGTTCTCTCAAAGGGAAATAAGCGAGTGGGTTGTGTAAGCAAGGATTCACCGTGATCTAGTGCATCAGACACAACATTAACTTTACCTTGTCGTTATTTTGTTAATGTAATGCAGCGTCCAAAATCTCACTGACATCTGGTAACGAAAACTGCCATCACTCGAATGACTATGAAGCTGAATATTCATTCACCAGTACGGTTTGCTGAGGGGTTACAGGCGGTTGGTCGACGAGGGAGTCATTGGGGGGTGGGGGTAAAAACTTGTTCGCTCCACGAGTACTTGACTTCATGCAGCCACAACTCAAGAACTTCGTTCCTACCACCCGATTTTTTCCTCCCTCTGCACTCTTCATCTTTCCCTTCCTCTAGGCGTATTTTGCTTTTCCCTGTAATTTCAACTACACTCAGCGTTTTCCCTTGTGAACAACCGTTCTCTCCTTCCCAGAGAGAATTACAGGACAAAAGAGATCTATGTCCAAATTATTTCAAAATTCCAATCTGAATGCGTCGATCAGGCTGCATTCTTAGAGTAAAACGGCAAAAAGCACAACGCATTCCTCTTCTAGGAAAGTCAAATGGGCCAAAAGACAGGCAACACACATCAACTTATTCTAAGAAAATCACAAATATGGATGCGACATTCCAACGTACTGAGAAATTAACAGTAAGCAATTGTCTTTATGGTACATACAGATTTAAACCTTGTGTGTGAGGGGGGGGGGGGGGAGAGGAAATATACAAAGTTAAAAGTGAAAAACTTTTTTGTATGTACCTATATTATCATGACTTTACATATAACCTTTCCAGTCACACATTTTAAAAACTAAACGTCAAATAAATAAAGTGTAAGTTCGAATCTTCAGAGCAGAGGCTCATCTAAATAATATTTAAACATGGAGTCCGTACAGCAAATAAAACACTACACCTCACCATTACAAAGGTCAATTTGTTAACGGTGTTTAAGTAAACAATCTCCGTGTACTCTGAAGATAATACAAAACCCACACAATGCAAGACATGGACAAAATGTAAAGTCACTGAACGTAGAAGCAGGCGGTACATGTAATTACCATTAGCTTATAAAAGATTAACTTTTAATCTAATACATTCCATAGTTTTAGTCAAAAAATTTATGAAAGAGATCATTAAGAAGATCTATACACAAATGGGTGAATATTACATTGTATATGAAACAAATACGGTGTTGAGGTAAATTGGATTAATGTGGCTCAGATTAGGAATCAGTGGCGGGGTCATTGGAACACGGTAAAGCAGCTTTAGTTTCCATAAAGACAAAGCCTATTTTACCAGTAGAATGACTCTTCGCTTCTCAAGATGTATTTTTCTCCTTAAAGACTAGGCTCAATTCCTCTGACAATCGGAAACATTAGCAATTCAAAGATGGTGGCAGGTCAGTGCGTTCATGTTAATCTGTTAGCCTTGTTATTTACCGTGTGTCAGTGATAAAATCAATGAGGGTATATTTCAGATCAAGTGAAGGAGATGGTATACAAAAGTTTCAGCTTTCTGTAAATCTCGGATTATACTAAACCGGTACGAATCAAAATTAATTCCACCGATACCTTTCAGTGTAATCCCCCAATACAAAATTGTAACGACATCTATAAAATACAGATGGATCAATTAATTATTTTACTTTGCTTACAGAACTTCTAGAAATATAATAAGCTTGAATATCACTGTTTATCATTTATCTCATTCGCGAATGCGTATAATGATCGAATCGCAGATAAAACCACAGGATACTACAGGCACCCAGAATGGACAGAAGTGAGAACAAAGTACCACGAACATGTCTTCGTGTATAAAGTTCAACAGGGCTATTATGAAGTTAAACAACAAGCTTCTCCTTGTGCCACCACACGTATTCAAACACTTCGACCAAGTGGAGTGAACATAATGCAATTATAATATGAACTTTCCTGTTTCCTGCTTACAAGAAATGTACGACGCTGTAACCATCTAGTACACGATTTCCACAGACTATTAAAGACCTTCTTTGAGTTTAAAGATCCAGAGTGAAATATTTTTAGAAGTACGCATGATGTTTTGAAAAGTGATTCAGTATCAGTAAAACGACTATAGACTTTTAGCTGTGTTTCAAATCAATTTAGCTGAAGTATAGCCTAAAAAATGTAAAAGGAAAGCATAAATCTGTATTTCCCTTGTATTCACCTGCAATGTAACTTAAAGTCGTAACTAATTTCTGATTACCCGGTTGTCAATTATTATATTCCGTGAGATTTGTGATTTTCACGGGCGGTAAAGATGTTGATGTCCTTTTTGTTGTGACACCGTTTGGATTCACTGACTTTTAAAAGAAATTCCAGTGGCGATTTATGACCTATTATTGTTACTATCACTAAGAAGTCGTAATAAATTATGTTACAATATTTTAATTGTCGTCCATTGCATCCGTCCGGAATATTTCTCTAAGAAATTAGATATTTGGGATCCATGTTGGGGGTTTCACTAAAATATAAAATGAGAAGT
The DNA here is from genome assembly GCF_977971745.1 of Zootermopsis nevadensis. Classification (NCBI taxonomy): domain Eukaryota; kingdom Metazoa; phylum Arthropoda; class Insecta; order Blattodea; family Termopsidae; genus Zootermopsis; species Zootermopsis nevadensis. Next base: position 7,633,174 of record NW_028259143.1, read on the forward strand.
GAAGATGCAATAAAAAACTAAACATAGAATTTTGGAACAAATACGAGAATACTACAAGAAATGACATGATCATGTAGAAATAATGCTTCCGAACGCCTGCGGTGGCAAAAATACTGGAAGACGGAATATTGGGTGTCCATGAAGTTGATGGAGACAATCCCTTCAGACTCGGAACGGATCAACCAACTCAAGCCTTGAATAGGAATAATAATAATAAGACAACGTTAAATGTTCCGTAGTTAGAAAAAAACGAGAAATATTTCAAAGGAAGTAAGCAAACGACAAAGAAATGAATCAGCGACACGCTGTTGATAACTTGACAGCTTGACAGAATCCCTCAGCGACAATACGAACCATGTATGACGTAATAATCTCTGTATTACTCACCTCGGTAGCCAATACTTAACGATATTTCATACTCAAAGACGCGCCCTGAAAATAAAAGGTGGTAAGGGTAGAAGATGGTTATTCACGACACGTCTCGACTCATCCGTCTTTGTACTGCATACCGCTGCACTTATCCGTGTTCTAAAACAGAAACTTTCGAAGCTGTAATTAGAACTGCATGAACTCCACGCGTGCTGCATTGTTATTCTCAGTCGTCGACTGACGAAGTGGGAAGACGTAAGTCCACGAAGTGACCGACCTAATAAAGCTACGTCTTTAAGAAAACGGAGCTTCAGAACGTCGGAAGAAACGAGGAAGGAGAGAGTTTCCGAGCAAGGATTTATTTGCTGTAAGTACACTGTTCTTACGAATGAAAATCTGTATACCATTAAGTGGCATTAAAGAGTTTACTTTCCTGGCGTTGTATTGGTGACATATAACATAGTACCTGTATTTAGCGTAAAATATAATCATGAATACACACTACATTGGTCTTGAAGATAGCTGTCTTCTAGATTATATGACATTTTAGTCTGGTATAATTTTAGTGACGTTTTATTTTGCTTGCTACTTCCATCATCAGGGCGATAAGACCCATCATTGAACTTCTACCAGATTTAACGGCGCAACAATCCAGAGACAACCATTTTGATATTCGTCACTATGAGAACCTGAAATCTCCCACGACAGACCAGCGAATTCCCAACATAAAACATCTTGTCCGGGCCATCAAAGTAAAGCAACGAGAGACAATTCCCAAGCAGATGGATTGTGGTGATGAGACACTGACGCTTTGGTGCTTTGTTGGTGTTTGGTTTGGCTTTAGCCGTCTCGAGAAGAATTGGTTCCCAACCCATATACGGTGTAAGAAAGAAAAAAAAAACCAGGATTCAAATGGAAAGACAAGCAAGGCTCTGTCTCAGCGTATCATGAGCAGACACACACGTGTTCACGATTCTATTTTATTGTATTAGGGTATTAGACGCTTTACTGGATTGCGATTCCTCACCACGTGTCGGAATCAGTAGATGTACACCCCTATATCGTGTCTCTGACTGGAGTTAAACTTCCAAAGTTTTACACAAATGCTGAAAGAAAGGTGTAATACGTAAAACAAAAACACTCAAAAATTAAAAATCACAATAAACGGGAACAATAAAATTGATATGGGAAGAACTTGTGAGCATGCTTTCATATTTGCATTGCATTTGCTTGGGATATCAAAAATTACAGAGTATTAACACGATTTAGGGAAAAATTATGCGAATAATTTCTGAAATACAAATTCCCACTATATTACCTTGTTAGATAGAACCTCGAAGTTTCGCACCGTCGCCATGTTTTGTGTGTTTATTTTGTAGTAGACTAATGTTGTTTTAGCTCAAACAAAAGCTGCTACAACCAAAGTTTATACTTGTCGAAGTTCTAAAAGGAAACCAAATTCCATGACCCCGTATTACACGTCGCTTCCGCCAGAGAAAAGGTTGCACAATAAATTATACTGATACTATTAACGGCATGAAATTAAAAGTTATTGGAGCACTGAGACCTATTACGGCATACTATATGTTTAAACGTATATGAAATTCCGTCGACTGGCTCTGATATAATCACGGAGACATTATTAATTTTCCGGTGCTTTAATTAGCAAACCAGCAAATTGTCACATTAGGATGAAGAAAAATCTAAAGCGTTAAACACAACGAGTCATAAATATTATCCCATAAGGCTCAGAATCCCTTAACAATTTTACCATTACAATGTTTATAAAAATACATTAATTAATATTATCCCATGAGGCTCAAGATATTTTAACAGCAAATAATAATCAGGCAAAAACATTTTATACGATTCCTTTAGTAGACTTCACTATATAATGCTGAATAATTAATGAATAATGAAAGGATGTAGAAGGAAGCAGAGTAGTTAATAATCAGAAACTCTTAATTTTGTATTTTTGAGTTTTGTATGATCCTCACTGTAAACATGAATTATTTCCTTAAACAGCAGTAACCAGACAATCTTTACAATAGTGAAGTATTTTGTTTCCTTTTCGGTACGGACTGAGTTCTTAAGTAATGTTTTGAAGAGCTTCGGATTCAAACGTTAATCTAAAACCATAAGCGGTATTTTTAAGATGCTATTGAAGATAATATTCAGCCAAGTTTTTACTGTGATTTCCCAACTACCAATCTCCAAACTAACTTGCTGCATGTTCTGTGAGCAGCTGGAAGAATAGACAGGAAAGCCCATGCTTGACAGACGAAATCCGCCAGATTCACTTATCTGACAGGTGACAGTTTTAGTGGGCTTAAAATATGAAACGTCATTTGTCAACAGATACCAACTTCCATCCTTAGGAACGCAACCGGTAAGTGTCCGCTCGTTTTAACAGTTGCTTCGAAACAAATGGAGTCTTTTAAGTGGAGTTAGTGTCACTTCCCAGTTATAGTAAATGTAAGTGTATCGGTTTTATAGTTTTATAGTAAAGAACAGCAAATATAAAATACCTACTGTTACCGTTTGAAGCTAAAAATCGTCTAAATGTTATTTAAGAATTCAATCCTTTTTGCAAGGAAAACACCGAACTTCGCCATTACAAAGATCAACTCGTTAACGCTGTTTAAGGAAATATCTGGTCTACAGTCAGAATGTGGAAGCCCATAAATACAAAATGAAGAGTTACTTATTGCTAAAGCAGGTGGGCTTTATAGGGTTAATAATAACGAAATACGAGGTAAGACACTGCCCTCTTAAAAAAGGAGACGAATTGAGAAAGTACAGTGCAAGATATGGATGACTGCGTAGATTTAACAAAATGGGACAGAGTCATTTTGATAATCACTCATCTGGTTCAAGAAATTTCCTGCTTATGACGTGTGGGGAATCCCGGGTACCAACACTAACGCCACCATGCGCCATGTCTATGTACTAACTAGGGACAGACACGCGTTTCACCAGCTGACCACAACCACAACTGTCAACTACTGCTGGCCGTGTCGCCTGATACTCTGCAGCCACGCACAACAAGGTACTCACCGCTACTGGAGAATGACGGAAACAATAATTATTTCGGTCCATTAAAACTGTCACTTCCATTGTTCCACACAATTCAACGATTTCTTGATAAACACGGAGCATCACACAATGTTACACCTTCAGTCCCCCGTGAGATAAATTGCAAGGAAATCGAATTTCCGAGGCAGCTTTCATGGACGGATATTAAACACAGCATAAAGGAGGAAGCCGTGTTTACATCATCCAGAAGATACGTTAAATGCGCCTTTCTTCTAGTATTATGACGGTGGTAAAACCAATCAGACTGTTATGGGAAGGACGTACAGCACGCAGGCGGTGATTGAAAGTTTCACACAAAATTATTAAAGGAAAGGTCGAATGAAAGAGATCAGCTTGAAGATAGATTTTTTAATGAAAACTTGAAATTAAATTGTAGCTTAATAGTCACGCCTACGTACTAAATGGCGAGCCAAACATGGCGTCGAAAGAAAAGTCTTAGCGGTGTTAAAGAAAATTCTACTTCCGGTTACGATAGCGTTTGTTATGTCAGTTACAGGCAGAATGCCACTAAGTCGCTAAAGAAATAAGACAACACATATTTAAGTTGCATAACCAAAGCTAGTCTAACCTTAAATGTTCTTACTGTCGCACAACACTGCGACGGAAAAAATTTGGACGCCATTTTTAAATAGTCCGTTAAAATGAAAGAACCGCCAGCGTAAAACAGAACTAAAACACTGTTCTATTTATTTTTATATTAACAAATCCTTTCTTTATTTTCCGATATTTAGTATTAAGGATCAGATATTGAAGTAATAACTACTTGTAGCGAATAAAACGGAAACACTTCAGTTGATGAAAAACAGATAAAATAAAATATTTCATGAAATTAAATATGACAAAATTAATAAACATTTTATATCCGTCATTTATTTTATGCAATTCGTGTAAAGAACGCACAAAAATAGACTATTCTAACAAATTACGTTCTATTTGGGTCGGGATTGTTTGTTAAGATTAGGCAGTACTTATATGTAGTAATCTATTGAAATAAAAATTTTCATATTGGGAGGGTAATTTACAGGTTGAAAGTGTGACAATGAAGTTAAAAGAAACAGTGAATTATAGTTACTTATTTTCAACATATACACACCTTATAATTTTTGCAGTTACTAATTACGAATAATACAAATATGTGCATAGCATTCATCTGATATTTTTGTACTTTTCCTATATTCATGCAAAATCCACTTCGTATACAGCGAATTATTATTTCCAATAAGAGAAAGATTGGTCTAAACTTCCTTTAAGGAACAGAAAAACTTTTCCCTCTTTAAAGGATTAGAAGCAACAGAATGAAACATGAAGTGTGAAAATCTGCAAATTACAACTGCCACAGCTTCAAAAGCACGTGTATGCACGTGTACGTGAGAGAAGCAGGGTGAGCCCTTTGACGAATATGACCGCCTGCACAGGAATAGGGTAGCGAGGTGGGGCTTAAGGCAAAGGTCGAGGCAGTGGAAAAGCGAGGAGTGCAACTTCCACCTTCCTATCCGATACCTTTTGCTATTTCTGTCCTCGATTCTCCATTTCTTTCATTCTGTTCGCCTTCTCTGACACTACTCATTACGTCGAAGTGACAAAAACCTTCAAAGAGGTTATCGTGAAAGGGTTGGTCTCAAATTCGTGGAAAAGAAGTTTTAAACTTTACAGAGGTTATGAACTCCTACAATTAAATAACAAGTCAATTTTTCCGTGCAGTTAAATAAAATGGAGCGTGTTAGGTGAGGCTTTTCAGTCTAACATTTTTGAGGGTTCAGTTGTATCGTACTTGTAGAAGGAGTGTCATTTGCCCAGTGTTTAGTTTGTTTGTAAAAGTAAGGACAAAATAAATCTTCCTTAGGCGCTGTAGCAAGAAAAGAATAAGTGGTAATAAAAATTCGGGTATTTCAGTTCAGAGCGGACCAGAAACAAAACTCCATCGTCTCTAATAAAATAGTCCAGTCTTTCCAAGACCCTCTTCATGAAATAAATAAGCCAATAACAAAACAAAACGTCATACTTAATCTCACTTTTATACAAAAAATTATGTTTTACGAATTTGTTTCCCCCTTACAAGAAGTCAGCCATCTTTCAAATCATGGAACGTTTACGGCAAAACTTTCATCCGAGGAAACCACATTCTTAATTGAACAAGCATTTTTTTTTGAAGAAAGTACGTCTTTCGGTAAAGTATTATTTGCCCATCATATAAATAGAAGCGTCTGAGTATCTATCATAATTACTTCTGTTGGTTTCACGTGGCTTTTTAATGATCTCGAAACTAAAACTGTTTTTGAAAGGATTCCATTCGAACTGCTTCAAAACACTCAAAGCAGTCTACAGAAAGGACTTTTGGAAATTATTTCCAGCAAAGTTTTCATGCTTGGAGGAAAAGCTGAAAAGTGTGTAGAAGTCTGAAGATGACGGACACTGACTGTTGTCTTACATAGAAGCAGTCTGTCTAATTGTCAGACCTGCTGAATGTCCTTCGATAGGAGCATTATGCTCTAAGAGGCGTTAAAACAATATACAAAATACGTTCATGTGACTGTTATTAATTTAGAATTTGGTTTTATTACGCCCATCAGCACGTACCAATAATATTTATTGAAGGACGGTGTACCATTTGTAGCATAACGACATGTCTGCTTTTTGAAAAATGTAATTAAATGATTTATGTTTGTTTTATAAAGTAAATATTTTAATGCCACCCACGTTTATATGTGGATAGAAAATTAGCATTTTGTATAAAATGGCTAAAACGAAGTAAATAAACTTAAAAAGAAAAACAGGCAACACAGTTTGAAAATCCACATTTTACCAAGCAATAACGTTCAAAAAATAATTCAGTTAAGTTCTTTATTCAAATAGAGATAGTTTCATAGGGCGTGTTAATAAATTATTGGCTGTGCGTTCATACAAACATTACTTCAAACGATGACTACATCCTGTTAAGAAATAAATTTCACATCATTGCTTTCAGAAAGAGAAGTACAGACCTTGAGGCGTGCTTCAAGGGAAGACTCTGAAGATGTGGGACATAACAAAGAACGGGATTTTGGGAACAAACAATTCGCTATAAACTCGCATCAAGTGACGCTGCTTTAGAGTCTTGTATATCCACACACAGGAAAGGATGGACATCGCGCGTCTGTCAATTTCTACCTTCGGCTATGTCAGACACCATTAAGAGAAATTCATCCATGTCTATAAAAAAAGTAGCCGTAACAGACGTCACAAGAAACGTAAGACGAAATTTCCGTATTTTATTTGGGGTCTTTTGGAGATAATATACCATTGCTCCCACTTGCCAGTCAAAATCGGTGGACTGACCAATCAAAGAGATTTGCTGCATTCGTGTTACAGAAAGCAGTTCTAAGAACCCAAAGTAGTGAGAATATAATATTCTTCCACTCTAAATTGGAAATACATTTTAATATTGTTTTCCCATCTAAACCAAGGTATTCAAAGTATTCTCCTACCTTCAGGTTTGCTGAAGAAAATCTTGCGTGAATTTTTTACCTACCCCTGCGTCTCTTAATGTATAATGACTGAATTATAATGGTCTGTAAATTGTGTTGAAGGAAAGGAGCTTTGTAGAATTTCTGGTTTTCGCGGCGGTGATTTTCAAAAAGCAATGTGATTCACTCCTACAGCTATTCTTCACATACGAAATTGGCGCGAAGAAAGCAAATTCTCCGTCAGCGTAGCTTTTGTTGTTTCAACTTTAGAAATTCGTAAGTATGCTTCCTTCTCGTCCCTCGATTTAGCGAGAAAATTAAAGACTGGAGTTAAGAGAAACGGAGGTTAGTTCAGTTTGATTCAGAAAAAAAAAACTTCCTTGGCGCTTACGTGGTTCTTGCCCATCAACATCGATTCTCGCGAACTCTCGCTGCTATAGAATAAAGTTTCAACCCCTTTTTCCTCTGCTGTGTCAGTTGCCCCTTTACCCTTCTGTATACCCCGCAATTCCCAGAGCGTTATATAAGAAGCCTTAACCCCCCCCCCCCCCCCCCGAAACCTTTTGGCTTGGGTTTTTCACGCACACAAACAAGACACTACACTGATGGTGAAAAGGATTTGTGAACTTTCTGAAGTTTATTGAAGTTCAGGGTGCACGGATAAATGAAAAGATGTAGCTGTTCTATCCACGTGGAAGACAGCACGAGCTTGTTTACGCAAACTGCGGAGAAAATTATAAACGAGATAAGAAGTAGACACTTCTCTTCCATATTTCAGCCCACCGGCATTCAGAAACTCATAACCTATATAGTCATACAATTAATTAAAATGTTTAAAAATAAATTAACACAGATACAGGTTTGTAGACGTATTAAACTTTTCGATTTTCACCCAATGACGTTTCACGGTCGTCTAAGTGGCTGACTTGAATAAGCGAAAGTTTAACATTCTTCGGCGTTTGAGTATTCTGAGAGTTAACAGAATTTGGACTTGTTAAGTCAATAGACAAAAACATTTCGGAGGAACGTGCTGCATCTTCAACTGTCATCTGTCTTGTTCTTCGAGGTTCAGTGGTACTCCACACAATGAAACATAGCAGAACACATCGGATAATATTAATCGTTCGCCAGCTTTAGCCAACCAGGCGTTATTAGCCTTGTTACGCTCGTCGCAAGCGTAAGTCTCAACTATCTAGAAGATGGCTGTCTTCTGGGTCGTTGTGCCGTGTAGTCTGCTGGACATCTACCAGACTACACGACGCAACAACCCAGAAGACAGCAATCTTCAGATTCACCGCTTTGAAAGCCTCAAATCTTGTTCAACTATCTCGCTAACAACGCTTGGCTAATAAAGCATTTCATCTGATTGGTTCTGCTGTGTCCAAGAGTACGGAGTACCACTAAACCACGAAAATTAAGACAGAATATTCTTCGTTTTTCAAACTGTTAACTCATTTAACAAGGGCGCTCCATCCCTGGTATTTACACTTCAAAGATTTCAACACGGCTGCTTCCTTTATTTTGATAAAATCTCAAAGTACGAATAATTTGGATTTGTGTGCAGGCTTAATAAGAAACAAAATCCCTATTCCTTCCTACAGCATGAATTTAACCGTGTCATTCATAATTACTTCTTAGTATTAAAATAATAAAATCTCCGATAGGTGAAACGGTGTTTGTGTCTGATATTAATTATTTCAGGTGGAAAGCATACATAACATTTCCAAATCCTAACTTTCACCAACTTTCTATGGTACAAAATAATTTAATTTTAGGTGTTTATTTTAAAAGTTTAAAGAACCTAAATATTAACATATTGTTATGAACCTCTGGGTAAAAATGTGTTCGCTGGTGTACAGGTTAATATAATTGGGAAAAATATCACCAGATTTCCGATGGCAACAAACATCATCCATATGTGTCACTGTGTACGGAGAAAGAACCACCATAAACCCAACGACGATTACTTAAAAAAAAAACAGGAACAAAAAATAAAACTCATAACAACGAGAGCAAAAACTAAATTCATATCCAGGGATGGCATTTCATTTCGTTTGACTGATAATTCTTGTCCACTGAACCGTTCAATTCATTCATATGGTTGATTTAGAATAAATTATGTAATCTCTGCCTTCATATAACATTCTCTGTCCTGCAGATATCAAACAATATAAAGATAACGAGTCACGACAAATAGGATCAAAATATTGGAAAAAATTACGAAAACAGGGAAACAATAATTAAACATAATCCTTTAAATGGAATTGGATTTTAGATAATACGGTATCTACAGCATAATTTCCCAAAATTTAACAGGCTGGAGCACATATTTGATTCAGACACAGGAATTAAATATTCATCTTGTTCACAGAACATCAAATGCAACGGGTGTGTAAGGAACAACTCTTTGGGTTGATAATGACGATTACTCGTCATGAATTTGAGAAGAACCAGCATGTTTCCCTTAACTGCTCTTTACAATTTAATCTCCATATCAGTTTTCAAATTAATTATTCTTGTGTTATTTACAGAGTAAAGAAATCATTAAACATACTGAATTATACAGAAATAAGTTATTCCTTTCAAATCATTATTAATCACAATGACAATATTTCCAACAGAAGTCAAATACCTTAATAAGGACCGTAATGTGGGCATACATCATGTTAAATGATTTTGTATAATGACTAACTTTTATATAAATGTTATGAAAAGTCTAATTTCAAGTTTATCTATGCTGAAGGAAATGCATTGAAATTCGCTCGACAGGTTTTCGTGTAGATTATCAAATAAAAAAAAGTTTTGTGGAAACTTTTTTAAATTCAAATGTACGAAGAAAGTAACAAAGAAACCAGTACAAAACAAAATAATAAATCTGATGCAATCATAATTATCGTATTTCAATACACACCTCTTGGACTCAAAAGATTTAAAGTGTTGACATACGGATTACGGCACAAGTAGGACTGTGAATTATAGAGGCACAGTGGCCTGGACACGTGACTGTGGCAAGAAAGGCAAGAAACACACACAGAAACTTCATGGTGAAAATTTGAGAACACCTACTTGGAAGACCAAGAAATTGATGAGAGTGTACCATTGAAATATAACTTAGATTGTATGATTTGAGGTGAGTATGAAGATTTCTGTCTTCTGGGTTGTTTCGCTGTGTAGTATGGTAAACATCGACCAGACTACACAGCACAACAACCCAGAAGACAGAAATCTTCATCGCCCTGATGACGGAGGCAGTATGACCTCTGAAACGTTGGTAAACATCTACCAGACTACACAGCGCAACAACCCAGAAGACAGGAATCTTCATCGCCCTGATGACGGAGGCAGTATGACCTCTGAAACGTTGGTAAACATCGACCAGACTACACAGCGCAACAACCCAGAAGACAGAAATCTTCGTAACTTAGATTGATTGTATCTGAGGATGATGGACATAGCTCAGAATCTTGTTGAACGGTGGCATTCAGAATAGACGACTATATTTACCCGCTTGCGAGAAAAAGCTTGCACGAAACCCGAATGCAGCCGGAAATAGCCGAAGAATTTAATTATATATAAAGTAAGGTGCTCACTAGTTCTGTGCAGGTCACTAGAATTTTATAAAGCAACGTAAGACGATATTCTAATATAAAACCAATTAGGGCAATGCCTTAGGCGGTAGTTCAAGTAAAGAACGCTTTCAACTGACGCATTGTCTCTCGTGTACGTAAGGAAATTCGCAAGAAAAGGAGATTTCGATGCCACACAGACCGGAAGAATAGGGAAATGTCTCTTCAAGGCAATTGAGACTAACTACAGAAATCTGTTTTTGCTCCTTCAACTGGCAATAATTCGAACGTTGTTTTATAACTGCGCGCAGTCGCTAGGAACATGAACGGCTCCGAAAGTTAAAACAGACTAGCTCCAGTTTCAATTAGATGCCAGACAATCAATTATCTCCCCCCTCCACTAGTCCTTTCTCCTTTCAGGCATATATTCCATCCAGCTAGAGACGATGTTCCTCTTGCCTACATACACACAATGCACTACATCAAACTGCCTTCTTCTCTAGACCGATTCAGTGGTGTGCCTATGGTATCGACATTAATGGAACCTTGGAAAATACATCGCGCAGCTGCTGACACGCTTATTTCTTTTTTCTAATTCTACAGAGTTTATTCGTCCTTGAGAAACTACTAGTAGCGCAGTTACGTGTCTGACAATCGATAAACCATTTCAACCTACAACTTAAAGGTTGTGTGATTTGATGTTTTCACAGCAGTGAGTATGAAGATTTCTGTCTTCTGGGTTGTAGCGCCGTGTAGTATGGTAGATGTTTACCAACGTTTCGGAGGTCATACTGCCTCCGTCATCAGGGCGAGAGGCAGTATGACCTCCGAAACGTTGGTAAACATCGACCAGACTACACAGCGCAACAACCCAGAAGACAGAAATCAACTTAAAGGTTAGCTGTTATGTTACTTTTGGGTAATCAAAATAATCGCAGCTTCTCAGATTATAGTTCAGTGGTCCGGTATATAGAGTCGAATATTAAATCTTTTTAACTTGTTAGCACTTCGCATTTGAAATTTACGAAATCGCCAGGTCTTTGCGCAAGGATATACAGGGCATACACAAAAGAATGGTGCGGTTTCAAAAGTTTATTATTTCGAAACCTCACCATTCTTTTGTGTATACTCTGTATATAAAAATGTTATCTGCAAAAGCAATATTTACATACATATGTACGTATTCGGTTATGTTTGTGAATGCGTATATATATGCAACAATTCTAGTGCTTACCACCTTAGACTCGTACAGTAGACTTATGGGCTTTATGAATTAAATAGTTAAGACGCAACGAAGCAACAACAAGAATAGATTTTGTACTTATAAAAAGATTACGGTCGCTTATAGACCAGGGAAAAAAGTACACAAATAGATTTTTATAATTTAAATATTTTGACTTTAACGTATATAAACAGCAGCTCCGGTATTATTGAATTCTGCATTATAAGAAGTTTCTCCATGCTTCAGCAGGCAGGGCAGATCCCATCTCTGGCTCATGGTTCTTCTCTTGTAAACCCCTCCCTTCAACCGCTGCACTGAACTCCCATCTTCCTATTATCCCATTTTCTGCTTTGTTCTTGGGGATATTCGATACCATCCATCTTGTGAAGGCCCCCAGTGTAATTATTGGGGGCGGGTGTCATGAGGTTGGAAGCACCTACACTAACACAGAGTAAGATGTGTTACAGTGGCGGATTTTATTTCCAACCAACCTAATGTGCATAGGTCACAGACGTTAGCGACACTGGAAAGATTTTACATGAAACATATTTATGTCAAGTTGTAGCATCGCTCGTTATAGAGAATCAATCTTGTGACATAAGACATGACGAAATAAAAATAACAGCTAACGTCATGCAATACTATGAAAGTTTCTAAATGAGGCGCTCCACGTGGCGGATTCCTTCATGAGAAAGTAATATTCGTTCATCTTTTCAAGAAATTACGCGTTTTTTATGGAACATAAATTTCATTACAGTGTTTACAAGACCCCGTCACTCGATCCAATCCCCAGCCACTTTACATTAACTGCACTAGTAAATCCACTGAACAAGCATTCCTAGTATAAGAAGCTAACAGACGCTCAGCTACGTAGGAACCTCCCCTTAGGCAAAATATATTGAAGTTAAGAGCGCAGACGACACCCTGGAACGTTTTCCAAAAAAGCAAGATTGAATTGTTCTAGCAGGAAACTGAACAACGTACTCTGATTTCCGCAATTCAGTACAAATGTTTAGTCCTTTGTAAAATACGTATTCTGTGGTCATTTTTTCATACTATATTTATAACAATTTCATATAAAATTAATACATGCTTTTTGGTGTACACTTACCAGATATATTTAAGCTTCCCTGGCACCAGTTATATTTTTATATTTTTATAAAAGGTGTAATGGGTACGTCTGTATGGTTCTTTTCGAATTAATATTTACACAAGGTATGGAGTTGAACCTGGGGGAAAAAGTCTGCAATTGACGTGAGTCTAATTCGCCAGCCAACATTTCTGTCCTTCATGTGAGGTTTATTATTAAGAGTGTTCAATAAACGGAACGCAGCTGAACTTCAAAAACTGGCTTCAAAATTCTCCTGCCACCTACATCCTCAATAAAAAATTATGTGCGTTTCGAATTTATTTCTAACAACTATTCATACTTCATTTTCCTTATATTTTATATGTTTATTTAATAACACCGAGTAGATATGTGATAACATTGCAAGGTTGAATTTAGTTAGTATATATACTATGCGATGTAAATGCACGTAACCTAAGATTTAAACAAGTACAATTACTATCTGAGCTTGAGTCGAATTAAGATGGCGGTCCCTTTCGTATTTTACGTTCATACTTTGGCTTGCTCTTACTGCGGATATTTATTCATTTCTCATACTTTATCAACATTTTCGACTTCAATTCTATCGCACGGTTTCTAGTCGGGTGAACGTGCGCCTGAATAGCTACCTCCAGCTAAACACCAGTCAATGTCATTAGCTGAGAACTGAAAATTTCCCTTTTTAAGTACAGTATTAATCATTCTGTGGGTACTTCAGACTGGTTGTAATAAACCTGCCGTTTTCTGTAGGAAAATATGTTGTACGTCGTTATCCTCGGGACATTCCTGTCTACTAAAATTCTCTGAGTGTACAGACTATTAGTACGTATAATCATTAACGAAATCCACAGAGCAGAGGTATTCCTCGAAAGCTTGTAATCATTAAGGTGGCCAACAAATTCATATTCTATAGATTCCGAATGTTCATTACTGTGCTTATCAAATCTCATCACTGGACCCTATCATAAACCACATAATACAGTCCACACCCTCAGTCCCTATTTCTTTATGAGCAATTTTAATATTAAACTTCCAACTTCTTCTCGCAAATTATTTCTTCTCTACATTTCTTTCAAGTAAAATTCTGTATGACTTTCTTATGTCTCCCTAGTCAATACATGCCCACCTATGCCCTTAAAATATTTGGCGAAGCGTACAAATTATGAACCACCTCACTAAATGATTTCCCCGTAGTTCTGTTGTTCTCTTCGGTTCAAATACTCTTTCGTACGCTTAGTGACAGCATGTAGGGCTACAAACTGCGCATGCACATAACAATTTTGTTGTACACGAGATTTCTGCTCCTGTAAATCACCGAAACTGATAAAAATGTAAAACGGGAAACGTTTATAATCACCATTTTTATATTAAACTGACGTCATAATTCTGTGATGCAAAACTTATAATCTGCATCACGTACCCTGATAAACCTGATAAGGTTTAATGCAGGTAATAAATATAATTTAAAATCTAACCGTGGATAGGATAATGTTGCTCTTCATAATACTGAAATTAAACGGCGGATATGTGAAAACGCGGATATCAGAAGCGCATATAACGAGAGTCACCTGAATTTCTCTGAGAACGGTTTCTCTCACAATACCTGAGTTTCAAAATTATTCCGTCATCACTAGGCTGGTTACACAGAACGGTCATGGCAGCGAGACTGTTTGAAACAACGATTTAGTAAGGACCAAAGCCGCGTTACGGCAGTTTAAAAAAGGACGATGAACAAGCAATGATGACGCTGTGTTTGTACAGCCGAGTGCGCTGCGTAAAGGTGAAAATAAAATTGCGAGCACACTCTGTATTAATCCTTTGGACACGAAGCTCGTCTAAACAATTAAAATTTCAGTTCCTACCTCAAAGAAAACACACTGAGTGAAAAAAGTGTTACAGAAGAACAGCAAAAGCGTACAGTCTCCTGTCGCGGCTACTGGTCGCTCGCAGTGAATGAGCGCCCACAAAGGCAATGTTGTAGCAATAGTAGCGCGATTAGCTGCTGATTGGCTCCTTCGAAAGCCGTGTACTGCAAAGCGTACAAGGTTCTGTCTAAATGTGTGTACAGTTGTAGCCCCGCCAGGGTTACTCCACGTGTAATCAATCCAAGCGACGACCGTTATCTCACATCTACTTTATTCTGTAGGGAAATATTTAAATCCAAAATTTCTAATTACAGTAAGTGCTAAATTAAGATACACGATATAAAGGAGTATAGTAGCTAGGAGGTACAACTCTATATGAGCATTATATGAAGCTGCAATGTAAGCTTCACGTCTCAGTCGTTTCACCCTTTACCCATTAAGTAGGAGATCCGGTGGTCTCCGGAGTCGATCTGCACGAGGCTCTGAAGAGAACAATTTACGTCCCTGCCAGGAATGGAACCTCGACAGTCAAGCCCGTAGTTAACACTAACCAGAGAACACTTATTAGTCAAACAAAGTTATAACGTAAATAACGACTTTAAACCAATTTGATATCATAATGCTCTATTACTTAATTCCGGTAAAAAGTGAAACACGGATATTTAATTTGTTCTCGGCTTTTGACAAATTCGAGAGATCTTATCATCTCTCTACTACACACTACACTGCAAATTAGAATGATGGTTTTGGATTTTAATAGACATTAGGAGTCTTTAATGGCATTTGAATACGAATATTAAGTCTATAGATAAAGAATATAAAGTGCATAGTGTCCCAATAAGATTTATACACAACTCTCACTTATGTAATGGTTATGTATACACATATGTTTGGGACTTCCTGTACAGACCTAATGCTATATAAAAATCTACATGATAAATTTCCCTTGGCATAACAATTCCTCCGATGGAAAAATTATAATGATAAATTGTGTGGCCATTAATTAATTATTTCATGTTACCTGTAATTCGCTTGTACAACGTGGATGAATGCCAGAATCACTTCCAACAAACTCAATTTATTCACAAAATACGATAAAGTAGTCCTATAAGTTTTAATCACAAAGGATGAGGTGCGGAGTTATGGTATGAATGGTCTGAATATTTCCCAGTGAGCTTGATGTAAGCATTTAATGTAATTACTGAAATTGGAGAAAATTGAATGCGGTTGTAACAACCCCCTCTCTGAATAACTTACCAGTCTCAGACACTCAGAATTTCCAGCTCTGTAGCTGGAAACGGCGTCTCACTGTCCCTTCTTATGAAATGCTCGTCAGTCTTATTCGATGTCTTCAGAGTTTGTATACAGAAGTGTAGACCTAATTTCAAGTTTCAATGCTGGATTTAAGATCCAGACACAAGAATCATATCAAAAAACTATTCACATATAAATTGAAATAGAGACAAAACACCATAACAAAGCAAATACCAGTGTCATATTAACTAGTTCCATAGGACACATCCACCCTTGAGAAGCTAACAGTAGCTTAACTAGTCTAGAACTTCCCAACTTGTTATGATCCCGCTACTGGTCATATTCTGAGTAGATTAATCTAGTTCACATCAACATACTCTATATCCTGAAGATAAAATTTAGTATCTTTCTTCCATCTACGTCTAGGTTATCACCACGTTTTCCATCTAAAATTATGTCGGCTATGTATTTCAAATATTCCGAATCTCTAAAGACCTGTATCTGTGAACTGATGCTGGAAAGACAGTGATGTGATCCCTTCACTGGAGAAAGGAATTAAAGTCGACTACATAAATTACATTTACTGTAAGAGCAGGACATGAATCTAGACTTAAGAGAAAACAGAAAGGTGAGGATGACCGATGTAGGCCTGTCCGTACCCAGTGCATTGTTTGGTTTTGGAATAATTGCTTTTTTATGTTTTGTTCACCCCCATTCAACTTAAAATTATTCAAATTAGATGAGGGTGGTCCAACGTTTTTCTTTACCCTGACGAAGAATAGGTTTCCCGTTGGACCGGGTACCTTGAACCTGCTTTTATGAAAGTAATAGCCAATTTTCATCACCGTTAACAATACTTATTCATAAATAACAAGTTGAAATATTATATACTCAAATATAAATTTTACTGAAACATGCACAATTTCCTTTTTTGAAAATTGCTTCTTGCAAGAGCTCTTGTGTGACAATTTTTACTTGAAAAACTTATATTTTACGGTTGGGTTTTAAAGTATATATCATGTGTGGTACTTGAACGTAAAACAGCAGAAAAAATAAGAAACACGATATAATTTCAAATCCTCCAGGGAGAGAGAGAGAGAAAGGCCAGTCGAAGCCTCAGCACAGTTTATGCCATTTTAAATTATGTTATAAAGAGATACATTCTTTTGAATCAAAAGTTTGTAATAGAATTCTTGTACGTTTTGGTATAAACAAAAATTTCCTTGCTCAACAGTAACTTAAAAGCAATACGTTTGATCAGTTTCTATAATTCTGTAATTTATAAATTGTATTTGATTCTTCAATGTATATGAGAGAGACGAAAAATCCATACACATTATTGGCCAGAGCCCTGAAGAGCAGAGGTCACTTTGAAGACACAGGAACATGGGAGGATCGAACATAAACAACTATTTGAGAAATAGCATGCGTGGATGTGGGATGAATTGAAGCCGTACAAGAGAGGACGGTCCATGCCAGTTGTGCAGAGCGGAAAACGCCTTCGGATTTCATACCATGCTGGCATTTCTATTGAATAGCTCAGCGACTATCAGCTTCTCAAACAGGACTCTGCTCTAAGGAATTAAATTGTAGGCCTTAAACTACAAGTAATAAACAGAACACAGCTTTAATTGCCTGTAAAATTAAGAAATGTAAACGCGCTCTGCCCAGACATTGAATGTCTTAGAAAAGGAAGCGAAGTGATTCACGTAAACACAAAGGGCATAAGAACTGTGTGAAAATCCATTGGTTGCAAGGGAGGGTACACACACGTGTTCTTCTGTCAAATGTTGGCACTATTTGAGGGTGAATATGACTGTATTCAGGGATGTTGCACCGTAACATCTGGTAGAAATTTATCGACGTTTCAGAGATGCTTGCTGCCTTCATCATCATTGTTATCATCGCCCTGACAATAGAGGAAGCAAGTACATATAAAACATTTTCAACGTTTACTATCCTACATGGTTCAACATCCCTAAAGAACATCTCTGTAAGAACCTTAAATCTCACCAATTAGTTAAGAGAAGAATATTGGAGAATGGACATTATTTAACAAAGAAAACTTCAATGATGTTTTCAAACACAATGCCATACTGATGTAATATTTAACAAGATACAAGGTTAAGTACGATTAAGATCAGATATATCGGCCTTTTAAGAAAACATCAAAAAATGAGATTTACCTGCTGTACTTAATAAGAAATTCAAAACTAACCTACGTTACTGTCACTGCAGTCTAGATAAATTAACTTCATGGAACAGATCCTTCTGAGAAACTGATAGTCATTCAGCTGGTAAATACATTCCTCGTCCATTATGAAACCCTAAGGTTCATTACAGTGTTCGTAACAGCCCGCTACTGGAAGCTATCCTGAGCCAACTTAATCTTTATGTCTCATGTATTTTTCATACATTTTAATATTATCCATCAATGATTGCCTCGGTCTTCAAAGTGATCTCTTTTCTTCAGTTAAACAAACTAAAATTCTGTGTACATTTGTAACGTCCCTCATATGTTACAAGACCCACCCATTTCGTCCTTGATTGTATTGGCCTATTTTGGGATAAGAAAAAAGTAAGAATCTCCATTTTTTGAAAGTACTTCCAGCCTTCAGTGATTTTATATCTGTCTTATATTCAAGTACTCTTTGAGATTAACCGAGATGTAACAGTAATTACATGCCGCGTACATAAAGACAGAGCAAACCATAACAGTCAGATAATCAGCTTACCATTCATAACCACGTTACATAAAATTATATAAACTGTAGCAGAGTAAGAGGTACAGGATGGGAATAAAACTGAAATGGATTCAAACTACACGAAGAAGAGTGACAAATCTGGTAAGATGTAGTAAATTGTTCTTTGAAGTTGCGAGAAATTTTAATGATGTCATATTTTATGATTGCAGGAAACTAAGATGAATAGATCTAAAAGAAGAAAATAAACTAAATGTCAAAGTTACGATTATGGTACAGGTCAAGGGATTTCAATGCCCTTCCTTACTCGCTGCTACACAGTAAGCTTTGCGCAATTTGGTGAACGATCCTGCACACGAATAGATCTTCTGGAGCGCAGAAAATCCAGCGCGCTCCTTAATGAGCACGTGTACAGTTCCTAAAACTCCGAACGGCAATGTTGGTCCACAGGTTGTTAATGACGATTTATTAACTGCAGAAGATCTCTAGAGTAGAATGTGACAATAAGATAATTATGCACGGTGGAATGAAAAATATGTGAAGACAAGGTCCATGAAGTTTATAAAGCATTTTCCCAGAATTCATTTGAAATGACTGAAGAAAATTATTAATATTGAATTCGGAATATCGTAGACCGCTTGACATTTTTAGAAAGGATATCAGTTGTGTTTACTTCTTAAGATAACCCGTTATAGGGGGAAAAAGGCGATGTAAAACGAACACTAAACCATTTAAAGAATAGATCTCTTATAAATGGTATTTAAGAATTCAGACAGTACCTTAAATAAAACAAAATACTTCATTACGAAGATCGGTTGGTTAATGCTGTTTAAGAAACTAATCGCAGATTATTCTGAGAATCATACAAAAGATACCAATACAAAATGCAGAGTTGCTGATTGTTAAATCCGGTTAAATAAATTTTTAAAACAAATATAATTTTATCTCATGCTTAAGAATCACAATTTATTAACAATTAGATCCAAAAACTAAAATCAGGTCGAATGGTATCCGTGAAGTTGCCTTCTGAACCCGTGAAAAGCTAATATTAACTATATATACCAACTGACAACAATTATTTAATTCAACAGCATTAATCAAATTCCTATTCATAACAGAATAATCTGAATTAATAACTAAACTTTTAAAAGCACTTAGACGAGATTGTGGCTTCATTACGGTGACACATTATTTAATGAACAGATTTACAGTTGCGTACGCCGCACAGCAGTCAAACTGATAATGACTGGGAGTATGTTGAGTAGGGCGTAGTAATAAGCAGCCAAGGCTTATTTAAGACAATTCTTTTTGGAGATGTGTATGGCTATCAGAAATATTCACTGTAACAATAATCAACTTCCTACCTTCCTAAAAATCAAACTCGAATCTCAGATCAGAAATGAATGCTAACCACTCAGCATTAAACTTTGATTTGTGTTTATTTAAAAGGAGGATCGAATCTCAATAACAATATAAAAAGTAATGAAGATAAAGAACGTGGTCTCTTACGCCAAACTAATAATCACTCAAGAGACGTATCTTAAAATTTAGTTGGCAACTGGCAGTTTTCATGATGAGTAATAATATTCACTACCATGGATTTTCAGTATTCGGCTAGCAGATCCGGAGTAGAATTATGTAACGAGCTGGCTGACTGGATATATTCCGGTCCATCGAACAGTATCGACATTTGTTAAATTCGGTGAGCACACCTGCTTTCAATTATTACTCCACATACAAAAACATAAGCCTATAGAGATTTAATTATAACACAAAATTTTGTGACAGATGCGAAGAACATTCAATACAATTGCAATGTCCTTGTGTGTAATGCAACATTTGCAGTTCATTCTCATGTGCATGAACTGTGATTATGTTATTAAAATCTTATCTAACAAATTTTAATTTATTACCGCACACGTTTCATTGAAGCTACTAACGCGAAATCGGCACTAGAACGCTAAACGTTCTCACGTTTTCATATAGCCAATGTCTCGTGAACAAAATCCTTGACGAATATAATTTTGTACATTTAATACTAAAAGGAAATATTCCAGATATATGATAAATGTGTGTCAGGGGAAGAGAGATAAATCCAAAAATGTCTGTGGAAGTGAGTGTTATCCAATAAAATATCGAATACACGACACGCCAACTTTTGTAATAGAGGAATAAAAACATATTAAAGGACTCGCTTTCTGAACAGATATTTCGGATTACCTCCACAAAACATCTCCGAGTTATTTCTTACAGAACGACTGGAAATACAACCGTGAAGAAGCTTTTGGGATTTGCGAAGCAATCTGAAGATGATATCCTTAAGTATCTTTGAAGCTGAATATTGATCCACAGGTCTCACAACCGCCTCTTTCAGGTTAATGAAACTTCGAATTTAAAAAATGCTTGGTACACGGTATAAATATAATATTATCGTTCCACTTTTAAAATTTTAGTCGTACACCATTTCAGAATGATCAGAAAAAGCTTCTATAGGTGTGAGTGTGGGGGAGGGCGGGGCTGAGACGGAAGGAAGCAAATTGCGAACCCGCCCTGGCATTCGATATGATACAATGTCACAGTCGTGCTGACGAAATTTCCAAATCTGTGATTTTTGTGTGACAGAAATCGATCTGCAACTTAATGCGTTTTTGGTACACCAGTCTGATATAAAACTCCCTCAAAATGTGAGATTTTAAATTCTAACGGCGGCGAGTAAGAAAATCACTGTCTACAGTATCCCAGAAATTTGCCGACGTTTCGGAGGTGCTTACTGTCATCATCAGGGCGATGATTCATATATACATTAACTATATAGAATAAATACACTTTTTTGCAACAGATTGTTATGTGTGACGGTAGATTTATAATAAATTTAAAAACCAAGAAGCTTACGAATAAGTAAATCAAAGCAAACCAAACTTAATGCTGAAGATTTCCGTCTTCTGGGTTGTTGCGCTGTGTAGTCTGGTTGATGTTGACCAACGTTTCAGAGGTAATACTGCCTCCGTCATCAGGGCCCTGATGACGGAGGCAGTATGACCTCTGAAACGTTGGTTAACATCGACCAGACTACACAGCGCAACAACCCAGAAGACAGAAATCTTCATACTCTGATGACGGAGGCAGTATGACCTCTGAAACGTTGGTTAACATCGACCAGACTACACAGCGCAACAACCCAAAGACAGAAATCTTCATACTCTGATGACGGAGGCAGTATGACCTCTGAAACGTTGGTTAATATCGACCAGACTACACGGCGCAACAACCCAGAAGACAGAAATCTTCATACTCACCGCTGTGAAAACCTCAAATCTTACAAACTTAATGCTGTCCAAAACTTCACATATCTGTATGATGTAACATTACAGATAATCGTCAAGTAACAAGTTTGAAGGATGGCACAGCACAAACCCATAAAGTAAGACAGTTTGCAGGTAGAAATAATTCCCGTCTATGGACTTCCGAAAGAATTCTCACTTCTAACCCCAGTGGAAGAAGGCATATATGGCGACCAAGAAAACAATGGAGGTATCGCGACGAAAAGGAAGCTGAAAACCTTTGGAATAATTCTATAACAAAATAAAAGAGCGGAGGGAAAAGTAAATTGATACAAACATAAAGGGAAAAGGGCAAAAAGTAGAATAATAAGCGAAAGATAACAATAAGGAAGTTAATAAAAACCAAACGAAAAAGGAGCAAAGTTGGAACAAAATAATGTTGACAGTAGAAGTAGGCCTATTCGTTGCAGAGATAATGATAATAGTAATAATAATGGATATGATAGTGAAAGTAACAAGACAAAATATACGCCGAGTAAACACAAAAAAAACAGGAATCAGCCTAAAATGGAGGAAGAAAAAATAACGAGAAGAAACACTTAAAAAATTACATCTGTTATGTCCAATTCCTGCCACTGAGCTGTCTTCAGACTTCTGAAGAAAGAAAAACCTTCCTCGAAATCTCTCCAGAAGAAAACGCGCGCGGAGGCGATGCTTCTGCTCCGTTCGGCGTCGTGTAACATGCTCCACTAGGTGTGTACATTATTAAAACACTCCGAATTGATTCTTACATTCAAAAGTAAAGATGTGCGAATTTTAAAGTATATTGTATTCACGGAATCACAATAGATTCAACTGCAGATACGTGAAGTTCAGAATCAAGTAAAAAAGTAACAAGTTATAAGTAAATGGCGCTCATCTTCAGCCTGACAATGAGAAAAACAAACCGACTTTGCTCGAACGACAATTTCTCATTCATGTTTATGTTGACTTACATACCGAAATCGGAATGTGATTCATTATTCATCTGCAACTTCAGAATAATGAACAGGCAGCCAGTAGGAGTCGGCTTCGTGTGACAGGCAGCGGCGGTCTTCAGAGGAACCAATATAAATAAATTTATGGGCATTAACAAACTTAACTGCCCTTCAACACGTATGTAATACGATACACGTTTCTCACCCATGAGTAGAGACTGATGTTTCAATTTTAAGAACTGGGTCACTGTTTTATTAGAGTTGAGTCCCAAAATTTTGATGTAATGCATTCACTTTATTTTAATTTATTAGTCATTGGTAATAAGGTCAACAATTGATCGGATCTTTTGCATTCGACAAATATTAGGGAAAAATGGAAGTATAATGCGTCAGTACACCAACTAATTGTGGACTAACCAAGAATCTCCTACAGGATAGCAAGGAAATAGGCCTAGAATTAAATGAAGAAAACATATCTAAATACATGGGCGTAGATCAAAATCAGCACAAACGACTGAATATGATTATAAGTAACACATCATTTGATATTTCAAACTTTAAGTAACTGGAAATAACAATAACAAATAGAAATGAGGTCCTAAGAGTAGAATACATTCGGGAAACGTTTGTTTCTATTCAATTCAAGAACTGTTATAATCTCGTTTGCTATTCAAGGCAACAAAGAAAGACATATACAAAACAATTTTTCTTTTGTCTTGTATGGTTGTGAAACATGGTCTCTTACCTTAAAGAAAGAACTTAGATTACAAGTGTTTGAAAAAAAGGTACTCAGGAAGACATTTGGACATAGTAAGGATGAAATAAGTGGGGAATTTAGAATATTACATAACGAGGAGCTGCATGAATTGTACAGGTCACCTAGCATAATGAGGATAGAGAAATCTAGGAGATTCCGATGGGCTGGAAATGTAGCATGCACTGAGCGGCAAAGGGTGCATACAGAATTCTGGTGGAAAATCCTTCTGGAAAACGACCATTAGGCAGACCAAAAATACTATCAAGATAGATCTTATGGAGGTGGGCTGTGAGGATGTTAAATGAATGAAGTTGGCTTAGGATCGTGTCCTGTGACGGTCTTAGGTGTTGTCGGTATTGGATCTGCTGGTTCTACTACCAGGTTAGTTAGTTAGTCACTGGTAATAGCATGTATGACGATGTGCATCAATTTTATCTTAAGTGATGTAAAAATATACATTGAATATGAAACAGAAACCCTATGTATGGGTCACGAAACAAGTAGCTAACTTCACAGCTGTTGTAATATAATCTAAATAAATCATAAATTCTAATATGAGTGTCCCATAACTACAGCATTCAACAACATGCAGTTTCTAATCGGCCATAAACTTTCAAGAGCTGCTGTAATGTCATTCCTCTACTTAAAATTGCAACACGAAACATTATTATAACAAGTTTCTTACCCTGTGACGAGCCCATGTTACGACAACCAAGCACGGTTAAGTAATAATTCAAAACAAAAGAGCAGTATCACAATGCTTTAAATGTATCTGAACTAATAAATTCCCCTAACACACAAAAAGCATCAGAATTATAACAATCAAGATGGTTGTCTTCTGGGTAGTCGCGATCGCCCGATAATGGAGAAGGTATGTCTGAAACGTCGGCTAGCTTCATGTTCTTCGAGGTGAAAACTTGAAATCTCACGTTGTCAAGTAATTCCTCGTCTCATACGTAACCCAAATATTCATTGCCGTCCTCAAAAGATTCTGCCAATGGGCCCTACCCTGACCAGATGTAACCAGCCCGAAGTCTCACACCTTCTTCCCTAAGATCCATTTTCCGGTCTAGGTATTGTGATTAGAAAATGGAGTATGAAATCATCTTTCTTTTCCACTGAGTCTGTACCTTACGTTGACGATCAGTTAAACTTCTCAGCTTCCCTGTTAAAAAATCGTGACAAGCTTCTATTTTAAAACCAATCAATTAAAAACGAAGCTCCTTTACCTTAACGTTGAGTTGTCTCAAATTTTCAAAAAAAATTCCTGGCCTAAATTGCACTTAGTACTCGTACAGCAAAATTCAACTGTAATTCATTCAGATTGCAGTTCTAAATTCCTTTTTGCTATTACAATTCCAAAAACGCAGTAACATTTATTTCATACGTACACATGAATAAAAACTAACTGTGCTGTCAATGCATTTGAAGTGCAGACTATTTTAATCAGCGGGTGAAATTCGGAGAGATTTGTATGTCAGTTCCATGCGGTGATACAGCAGTAGAGTGGAACTTACTTCCCATGTGTCATGCGTAAACTAGGCAATGAATAAACGCAGTGGGTGTTGCAGTGATGACGGAAACATAATTACTGAGGTTAGACAGAAATATGACGATCGCCCTGATGATGGAGGCAGCAAGACCTCTGAAACGTCGGTAAACTTCTACCAGACTACACGGCGCAACAACCCAGAGGAGAACCATCTCAAGTAGCAGGATTTTGTGAACACGGTAACAGACTTTCGGATTTCATAAAATATTACAAATTTATTGATTAAACGAACTACAAGCTTCTTCAGAAGGGCTCTGCTGTATAGAGTCACTCATCTGGTAAACATCGCCAGGTAGCATCCAATCAAGCAAGAAGTCAGAACTCGTGAGACTTGGAAGTTTATCCACAGAAGCGCACGTTTGTATTCAACAACACATAACTTCTTCATCTTCGACACGAGGGGTGAAGAGGGTTGCTGACTGTTGGGCGGCGAATGTGTGGGTCAGATGGGAGAGGCAGGTACGGCCAGGAGCTGGGTCCCTCGTATTGATCCGTCCACGTAGTTAGTTGCCCGCTCGCCCGCACGCCGTAAAACAGACACGAGCCAAGTTGCGTGGAACACTGCACCAGAGACTGTGTTCTTCCTCAGACCCCCCACTTCGTATTCCGAAGGTCAATGTAGGCCTACTGTCAATACTACTAACTGTATAGAAAGGAATCAGTTTGAGAAGTAGACAGCCACTCTCTCTGCTGCTGAAGAAATTCCTCCCCCTTTATGAAACCCCAAGAAGCATAGTGTTTAAAAGAGCTCGCCAGTAGACCCTATAGAAGACAGATAAATCCAGTCTTAATAAAGTCTTCTCAAATACCCTCAGCCACAATTATTTGCAAAACTATTCAAATAACTACTTAATGAAGTATACGGTCCCGTAGAAGTTGACAGTTGTTAAACTATCCAAGAATACTCACACTCTTATGGCATTACCTCAATCCAATATCGGTGTTTCTAGAACGCGCGTGGAATGGCGCTTAATAGAGTCTTTTCCTACAAGTTACAAACCCAAATTTTCTTCACTGTCATAACAAAAGTCACTCATTGGAACCTGCCATTAACTACTTAAATTCAGTTAATGTAACTTCCTTCCTCTCTGATGCATTTAAATATTAATTGAGATTTCAGGTTCTCATGGTCGCGAGATGCTACGCCTTTTAATATCATAGAAATAGGCCGACGTTTCAGAGATGCTCGCAATGATGATAAGAGTCAGTAAGAACTTAATGATTATTATAAGACTACACGGTACAGGATCCTAAAAAATAATCATCTTCATTTTAATATTTCCTATTCATGTACGGCCCCTCATCCAGGGTTGTTTCTGACGACGATTTTCAAACAAAATATGTTCCCACATTCATAATATATGAACCAAAGCCCAATAAATGTGTCAGGACACTGCAGCAGGCAGTTTAGCGGAAGTCCCTGCAACTACTGATCGAGAATCTCGGGCCCATACCGTCACGATCTGGAACAAAACATGACGGATGCAACCGCGTCTGATACGACACGCACAACAACGCAAAGAATGAGGAGAAATTTCACTGAACAAAGCGACGTCTCGCTCATTGAAAGTGCTAAAATCCGATTAAGAGATAGTGCAGCAAGTTTTCCTTTTAATGTGGTCGTCACAGAACGATAGGCATTAGTGTGAAAGCTCCTAATTTCAATGGTACTCAAAAGAACGCGGTGAAACCACAGAGAATTTTAAAATGCACGATAAAAGACTTGGATGGCTACGATGTGAGCATGTGAAATTAAGGGAATACTTTATACCATGCAGAACGGAACATTTTGCGTTCCTCTCTGTTATATAAACATTAAAAGATTCAAATACACGAATTTAATTTTACTTGATTATTTGTGCGGATGTGAAATCTGGTCTCCCACGTTGAGGGAAGGTACCTAGGAAAATACGAGGACATAAGAGGGATGAACTAATGGGAGACTGGATAAAACTAGATGAGATGGGTAAGACATGTAGCGCGCATGGGGAGAAGACAAATGAAACAAAATTGTTGTTGGAAAGCCTGAAGACCTGGTAGTAAGGGGGAGGATAATATTAAAATAGATCTTAGGAGAATCAAGTTTGGGTATATGGATTGGATTCATCTGGCTAAGAATAGTAATTGTGGGCTCTTGTGAGCATGATGTTGAACCTTTGTGTTTCATAAAATTCGGGGAATTTCTTGACTAACTGAGGGTACTTTTCGAGAAGTATCCTGTTCCATGCAGTTAGAAATTTAATTACCTACGCTAATTAGGCCTATATGGGTCGTTAGATCACTATCAAAATAGTTATTGATCTCGTAACTGTGTCCGAAATAACTATGCTTCTCCAACGCTAGCACCATAATTAGTCAGCAAGTCAGACAGTCAACAGCCCACGAATTCATTCATGCAAGTTTGAGCAGCTAGTAAACACGTGGACAAACAAACCACCCCATTAGCATACATATCTATCGGGCTAGGAGCAGGAGTGTCATATGTCACACTGATAATTATTTGTATCATTGTCTGTATCCTAAAAATCAGCTTCTCAAAAACGTTCAATCTCGGTGTTTCAGGAAGAAATGGGAAAAGGGATAAATGATAAATTGTGCATACACTGACGCTAGATAACAGATAAGTAATCGATAATAATCGGATTGTATGTCTCAAATATATTCGTCGATTGAAAGTGTTATTTCCGATAACATATGCGCTGCTACATCCCGTTCGTCAGTCCGTCCATGTATAAAGTTCATAAATATGTAATTTTCTTTGTATTTTCGTTATTTTCTCTCTAGATAAAGTAATCCGTTCAGCATTTTTCTCATTTCCATCCTTTTTGTTATTGGTATTCTGAGTTGTGATTACAGGGGGTTTCGTAGGTGGCTACCGATGTTTTGGAGAAACGTGTTAGGACATCGGATGTACAGATTGATATTTGAACCGGGACATCCGAAATCATAATCTCACTTCCGGTGAAGTCATGGTAGTGTAATGTTACAAATTGATTGATTTCATGTTACCGACAGCTAAAATATAATTAAAATGAAACGCAAGGAAATGAAATGGATTAAAATTACAAAGATGTTGTTAAATACAACGACACTATTCATCTGTCTCTGTCACTAGCACTATTAAAATAATCGCTGGCTGGTCTCTGGCAAGATACGAATTTCGGCCATCCCACACTAACACAGCAAGGGGATATTTAGTGTATTATGCGTTTGTGGTATGTTAATTACAACACATACTACGAAGCAAAAGGGCCGTCATGTTGTCGACAGATTGGTAATTACCATTCATTTCACATTCACCGATTTCGTTAATGAAGTGGCTTTTTACCGCCGATTTGAATGAGTCGGGGGCAGAAACTACCCGCGACGGGTGCCCTGAAAGCCGTCGGCATTTGTTCTGTCTCACCCACTCTCACGGCCACAGATTAATGTGAGGCAAAACTGCGACCATGGATTAGAGTGGCCATGTCCTCGATGAATTATTTCCAACTACACAATCACATGCAAAAAAAAAAATCTTAAAAATTTTCTCTCGTGGTCGACCAAAACGTGTAGTATAATTCTGAAAAATAAACAAGGAAGAGGTTCTAAACTTTTTTTTTAAATTTACATCAAAGAAATAAAATATGAGGATGTAGACTGGATCCATCTGGCTAGAAAAAAATTGTTTCCCATCGATCACTAACTGTTCACATTCTTTCTTCTCTCTACGTCTCCTTACTTCCATTACGATGGATAGAAAATAAGATAAAGAAAGGGTTAACTCTGGAATTTTGTATTCACAAGGGAAAATGGCGAAGGTAGGACTGCAAATCTTCAATCTACTTGAGTTACTACCCCCTAATGTCCTGTCTTATTTTAAAGTAACTCTCTCCTGATAGAGAAGTTATCTTTCTGGTTTATATTTTAAATCTTTGGGTTTGTGGGGGGGGGGGGGGGGGGGGGGTTCTTGAAGACAGGGTATTAAAACTCCATCTGCAACGCTTATTTGTAATCTAACGTAAAGAGATTTTAAATTTCCAAAGATAATCGACTTTTAAAATCATGAGGTAGAGATCTCTAGTAATGACTCGCGTAGCTGTTGTTGAAATTTTATCTCAACACTGAGGAAGTATAGTTCCATTTCCAAGCGATTTTAACGTTTATGCTATGATTATAGAGACACAGGTAACAACAATTTAATTTTTGTTTGTTTAACAACACTTTGACCTGCATGATCTAAAGCGTTCACGGCGACTAGGTATAGCGAATTATTCTCTGGCTACCAGCCGTGTATGGCGGATGAGGACGAAGATGGTTCTCGAAACGTCGGTGTTTTCGCCATTAAACCACCTGACATGGCTGGTAGCCCGAGAAGAATTTGACAACTGATTAGATTATATACTGTCGAACAGACGAGGAAGACAGCGACCGTAACCTACTTTATGGTATTATTCCAGAACTTTCTTTGAGGAACTCAAAACACTTCTAACAATAAATAAACAAGACAGCAATATTCCTCTCTCAGGTTCAAACTAGGTATCTTCCGAAAACGAAACACAGCAGTATGAGTATACGGAAAAATGGTACGACTAATAATTTTAACTCATTCAAGCCGAAATTCATCCAAACAATATTTCAACATTCAGTCTGTACAGAAAGAAAACATACTCCTCCATAGTTAGTTAACGCTGTTTAGAGAAATTATCGATATTCATTCTGATAAACACACGAAAACAGTATAGTTGACACTGAGATTTAAATGGCTAATCTACTGTAATTTCTTAGTAAGCGCAAATAACATCTGTTATTATCTGTAAGCAGTTACTTGAACTTGGTCACTATTTTAACATATTTATTACCTATCCTTGCATATACCCTCTACTGTGATGACGACGATACTTGAACATGCTAGATTTCTCTGCATTTATCTGATGAGGTTCTATAGATGTTAGTTCGTGGTTACAATAACGAAGCTTACAGTAGCTCAGACTATACAGAGTTGGATTTGACCTACTGAATAATGAATTAAAAATATATGGAAGGAAGCGGTTGTTGCACAATTTAAAAAAATTCTCGCGGCGTTTTCTTGGACGGGCAGAAAAGAAACACGAAAAAACTTGTACATAAATGCGAAGCAGGAGAGATAACCAATCTAGACAGAAATTACAAAAAAGTAAAAACAAAATATTGGGACATTTTTAATTAATTAAATCATAGTTGTATTCCTTAGTACGTCTATTATATCCTGTCATAACATAAAGTTTCTTTTCAAACAACACTACATACATCTATAATCGTCTGGTGTTAAACGTACAAATAACTATCCGAAATTCTCCTAATAGACTGAAACCTAGTAACGGTTTCATGATCATTAGTGTCGTATTTCTTCCATTCCGCCATTATTTATTCCCTCCACTCTCCTGTATTATTTTACTTAATATTCTCCCCATCTCCCATTGTATTATGTTACCCATCTTCTCACCAGAAAATCATTAAAATTCCATGGCATAAGATGATAATATATTTACTTTCTCATGTTTTAAAACGTTTTCATACTTACTATTTTTAGATATCATCTGAGTTCATTGCGTGAAGACATTTAGATATCACATAAACAGAATTTCCAAGCGGTGAAATCTAACACAAAGTTCTTATATTCAGACGTCTATATAGAAACATTTAAAATTCTTCGTTGAGAGTGCTGCTAAGTTTCGACAGAATTAAAAACAACGACTCAACCTTACATATTCTGCGCTTTGACAGCATCGCTAAACTACAAATAAACAAACAAGAAAAGATGAAGGGAAAAAACTCAACCTTAATTGTGTGAGATCCGAGGTTTTTACTGCTCCGAAAATTATATCCTCCTGGGTGTTAGCGCCTTCTAGCAGAGTAAATAAGCGCTAATACAAATGGTAAGTAATCAGCACTGTGCTTTAAAGTCTTAAAAACATTCAATATATTAAAATAAATATTCTTTCAGGTCACAGAATTATGGATTCGATTCAATGACCTGACTATACGCGTGTGTGGATTCGACTCAGATCGTCCTAAGAAATTTAATCCGCAATTACAAAATAAACCACCAAGACAACTTTTATACAGACTACACGCATCGTAAAGTAGGCAGAGAAGTTGCGCACCGTAAGGTGCCACAACTGTAATGCAAGACACGCAGAAAGGCAATCAAAAGAAAGGATAAGGCTGTATAATGAGTTGCATTGTTTTTCCTTACGCTGACACACAATCCCCAGACCCCAGCGTTAGTGTATTTTAATATTTAGAATCTTTGACAGTAGCAAATTAGCAGGATGAACGACAAGGTGAGAAACTTAATTAATATTTTTAAACAAGCCTGGAAGCTACAAACAATTAGCAAGACAGGTCTATGCAGGTTTGGATGAACGATGGCTGCTTCGTGGATGTCTCCTGGGTGCATGCACACCCGCCACACTTACCTGACGGCCAGGTAACAGAACCGCAATCTGATCGATCGCCAACATGGCGTCTGTAGCAACGTCAATAATAACGGAGAGCAAGTTTTCACTGCTGCTTTCACAACATAGAGTCGATAAAGTTGCACCCAAACATTTCCACGCCTCCGCAGTTCACAGTGTTTCAGGTTATATAAATTTACAACCCAAAGTCATAGCCTTCAGTAACTACAAAATCCTGTGTTCATGTTCAAAATAATTTCTGTAGAACGATTAAGAAGTACTAATTTAATAACTACATTATATTAATGTTCCTCATTAAGTGTGTTATAGTCTTAATGCAGGTCTTAAATGAAAATTTTCAAATTTTTAAGGGATTAGTTTATCCATAGCTCATTTCGGGGTAAGCGGGGTTAAAGTAAACTATCAAAATCTAAAAGTCACTGAGTATTTTCATAAATTAACTATTCTGTCTGCATAAATGGTAGTCACTTTTCACTACCAATCCCGTTTCGCATTCAGAAGGTCTCTAATTCGAATCTCAGCCCCAAAGCCTGCTATGTCCTTGTTTCAACTGTAATCAACTCCTTTCATTTAGAAGGACAAAAAGTGTACATGATAATATTAAAACTAATCTCCAAGTAGGGTGCGATTAAGAGAACTGGATTCATCTCGATCAAACTATGGACCAGTTGTAGTAACCTTGGCAGCAATCGTGCATACCCTAGTGTAAAACAGGCCTATACACACGACATTTTCGTTTGTACGATTTGAGGTTGTCACGGCGGTGAGTTTTAAGATGGCTATCTTCTGGGTTGTTGTGCCTTGTAGGCTGGTAAAAGTTTACGGACGTCTCACAGGTACTTGGTGCCTCCTTCATCAGAGCGATAATCGATTACTTCGGGTTTAAACATAGAGATGACCATACCTTATTTTAATTGAGAAATGAAATAGTATCTTTAAAAAGGGGGCAATCGTTTTGAAGAACAGACCGAGCTGGAACTTTTCCTTTATTGCTGATTCGGTTAGTAATTTCACTTACTTAGTTACCTGCGACATCAGAAGAAAAAGAAAGATGGTTTGTTTCTATACTGAATATAGCTTCATTATGTACATCATTATTCAAGATCGTGAGGTAGAGACGAATCCATCTCTTATCAGTCCAATTATTGTATTCCTTAACATTGTAAAGTCTGATGAAACTTGAAAAACACAAATTAGGGACAGGACTGTACCCGCGAAGTCTCGAGATAAGTGGAATGTAGGAATCCACCCCCGTCTCTACACCATCCTCTATAAGAGGGTAAATTATTCTCTTCCAAGCTTCATCAGGTTACTGTCGTTTTATAAGGAAAGTAAACACTACCCCAAGTGATTAGAGAATTATATTTTATCCGAATTAAACCTGATTAAGATGGATATGTACCTTGCATGAGGAAGAGATAAATGCTCACACAGTTTAGTCAGAAAACCTGTAGGAAAGAGGCCACTTAGAAGAAACAGAATTAGATGGGAGGATACTATTAAAATGTATCTTAAAGACATGTTTTCTTTTCCAAGAACTAATCTCCGTGAAGTTACGCAGTTACTTCGTTATAATACACACATATATACGTACATAAATTGAAAATAATAGCAGTCGATTTCATATTTAAATACTTATTAAAACACGGTCACGAAATTAGTGTAATGTTGACATTCGTTTTATAGATGACAAACTAATTTTAATTTATTTATTTTTTATTTGTAGTGTTCTGTCTAACGACAGGTCCATATATTATGAACAGGATCCTTCCATCCTCTTCAGGTTGTCAGAGACCTGCTCATACATATATACATTCTTGGCAGATGATCAGAAGTGGTTTGCCATTGCCTTCTTCTGTGTGTGTGAGTGGAGTAATTGTTGGGATGCCACGGAGAAACCGGGGAAGCCCCCGGAGGAAAACTCCGTGATGCCTAGACCACGGCCTTGCCCAACACAAGTTATAAATCTGAGCACCACCGGGAATTGAACCCGGGACCCCATTCACACAGAAGGCGGCAATGGCAAACCACTTCTGGATCATCTGCCGAGGAAACGAACCTGTCGTCAAGACAGAACAAACCCCCCCCCCCAATTAAACTCCGCTCAGCTAGCCAAATATCTCCCCGCTTGCTATGAAACCCGAATGATTACTACCGTTTTTATGAGTCAGACACTGAAAAGTATCCAAAGCCAGTCAAATCCAGTTCACACCCTCACTTAGATTCGTTTTAATATTATCCAAGGCTCTTCTCTTAACTTTTCCTGATTAAAACGTATGCATTTGTAGTCGTTCCCATGCGTGCCTTTTCAGAACATCCTCGATCCACAAAAATACAGGCAGTAGACGTAAATTCGTTTATCTTTTAAGGAGATAAAAAGTCTGTAGTCGTGAATTATTTATAGTAGCAAACCGACTATGGTTATCACGGGGGCCTTTTATTATGTCTGATCATCCGATTAACAAGACAACGCCCCATCTCCTTGCTTACGAGACAGAAAACAAGATCCAGATGACATCAGGGGCTAAATGTGAGAAATAAACAAGCACAGAAGTTGCAATTGAGCCGGAGTGCATTCTGGGAGAAATATCATTTCGTATTCATTCAAACTACTACAACTACGCCGAGTCTAAATTGCACGGTGTCTTGTAACCCGGTTGCAGCACGCGGGAGGCGAGGTTTAACATCAACACTATCTAGGAGGGGAACGTACACGATCGACTTTTTCCAATAATTCTGGGGTGAGAATATATATTCACGTGGCCCACACAAAATTTAGATTTGTCACTATCTGAAGAAATTAAAAAATAACAGTTTTATGGCGATACTACTGTTATTTTTAGGAATGACGATAAAATATACAGAAAGAGAGGTACAATAATTTTATTCACCGTCTTTACACAAGCTTATAGATTGTTAAAATCACATAAAATTATAACATTTCAACATTTGATATTGTTACATTTTAAAATGACGACATGTTTCGATGTTCATTCCATCATCGTCAGGTCTATCAATCAAAATTAAAAACTGTTGCATCTGCTGCTCTGCGTATACTGATTTTGTTCTACCCGTTAGATTTTATTTGTTTAACCTCCAGGCTTCAAAATTAAATGCAAGAAGCCTGGAGGTTAAACAAATTAAACAAATAAAATCTAACGGGTAGAACAAAATCAGTATACGCAGAGCAGCAGATGCAACAGTTTTTAATTTTGATTGATAGACCTGACGATGATGGAATGAACATCGAAACATGTCGTCATTTTAAAATGTAACAATATCAAATGTTGAAATGTTATAATTTTATGTGATTTTAACAATCTATAAGCTTGTGTAAAGACGGTGAATAAAATTATTGTATTGAAGAACACAAGCATGACGCAATTAAGATATAAGAAAGAGAGGTGTATAAGGAAACAAAAAAAGATATAAAGAAGGAAGAGAGATCAAGGAGGAAGAACTAGAAAGCTAAATAAGTAAGAAAGAGATTATAAATAATTAAAGAGAGCGAAAGAAAGGCAGGCAGACAGACAAGAAACAAACTAAGAAATATAAATAAAGAATAAATAGAGGTTAATAATGACAAAAAATAATAAAATAACTGTCTTCTGGGATGTTACACCGTGCAGTCTCTCATAAAAATAACCGACGTTTCAGAGGTGTTTACTGTCTCCGTCATCAGCTCAAGGAATTTCTTGCAGCTTCTCACGAAAGGGCCCACTAAGAGGGGATGGTGATATAACTTTACTTATGAAGAAGATCGAGTGACGTAACAAATGGCACTAAATTCTTGGGAGTACTCGAACAAGGAGTATGTGAAACAGCTACACAGACATTCAAAACAGCATTTTTGAAAGAGATTCCATTTCGAGCGAAACATATTTCATGTTTACGTTTTGTTGGCAACAGTCCCTTGTAGGAGCACGTAAGTGGGGCTCGTAGTAAGGTTGCAATAACCAGCTCAGTGTGCTACTGTGTGGCACAGACGGGGTGAAGACTGGAAAGCTCTAGGAAAGAGGAATAAGTAATCAGGTTAGGTTTAAGCAATGGAAGGGGCTGCATATCCATGCAGCCAACATCAGGAATCAGATCGGGTCTTCGTGACCTGCCGAATCTCACACGATTTAATAACAGCGGCCGCTCAGAAACTATGTCCGAGGAGAAGAAACAATTTTATCGCATGTTTTGCTAGAAAAACCCGATATTATTCAGACTTGTACTTAAATTACCTTCTCCTCAACGCACGTAGACTGTCAAATGTTCTACTTCCATCAGAGAACAGTGTTTTCTGCTTAGCCTTAATATTAACTTACAATCACTGAATCTAGTCCCCAGTGTCAACCTTAGTTACAAAATTTGAAATCTGACTCAAAACAGCTAATATTATAGAAATATTCAATCTAATTTCAACAAATTCTTGTATTTGTAACAACTGTAGTGCTGTTAATATAAATGGTTTGAAGGAGACAAATATAATGAATTACTTAAATGTTAATTGGATAATTATTCCACACTGTCTTCAAAATCACTACATGCAAAGCCTCGTTATTTTTATAATTATATCACAGTACAAACTAAATTTCCTGATCCTTGTTTGCAAACTACCTTTACTGTTCTAAGGAAGAATTGGGTACAAGCAATGGAAGATAACGTTAGCTTATTTGTTTTCTGAGAATTCTGAAAGAGATACTGGTGCAGAATTTATCACTATTAGCGTACACATTAAATAAGGATCACTGAGCAGATTAAAAGTCTTGCACGGAAAGTTTAACGCGTCACAAAAGGAAGGAAAAGAATGTAAGAAAGACGTAAATAAATGAAGAAAACAATAAGGGAGAAAGAAGGTAAGACATGAAGATTTCTGTCTTCTGGGTTGTTGCGCTGTGTAGTCTGGTCGATAAATATTCATCGCCCTGATGACGAAGGCAGTATGACCTCTGAAACGCTGGTAAACATCGACACAGCGAAACAACGCAGAAGACGGAAATCTTCATCGCCCTGATGACGGAGGCAGTATGACCTCTGAAACGCTGGTAAACATCGACACAGCGAAACAACGCAGAAGACAGAAATCTTCATCACCCTGATGACGGAGGAAGTATGACCTCTGAAACGCTGGTAAACATCGACACAGCGAAACAACGCAGAAGACGGAAATCTTCTTACTCACCGCTGCGAAAACCTCATATCGTACAAGGAAATACATATATAAACGAATAAAAACATTAACAAACAAATTATAATGTTACGTGGTATTGGGCAGTACGCTGGAATCGAAGCAACGGACAACTAGAACTTATCTTAGCAGATGGAAAGGGAGGAAGCAAAGTGAAGTGCTACGTGTGAAGGAAATAAGATAACTTTTATACCTGAAGCAATGGTACTAAGAAGGGGGGGGGGGGGGCTTAGAAACTGCATTATGCTTTGCGTATATTTCGAAGCCATCCATCTTCACTAAGGTAATGTAATTTATACGTTGCCTTCTGACACCAAAGCCAATCTGTTTCATTTTTTCGGTCGGTTTTATCGGAGAAATTATTGGCAACTCTTTCATAAAGCCGGTATTAATTTCCTATTAAAATCACCATGGAGTTGACATTCCATCGGGGAATTAAAAGATTATAAAGTAATATGAGCTGTTAATCATAAGCCTAAGTTTTCCCGCTATGCTGTTGGAACAGAAAGTTAAATTACAAAATTTTAATGTCAAATGTTCGATAAAATCTACTACAAACTGTGATACAATTAAAGTAAGGACTTTAATAACTGTGTAGGAAAATTAATGTAAGAAATGCTGAAAGTTACATGGGCCAGTTGGTATTTCTTAGAAATAATATCTATAATAGTAATAAATATTAATAATTAAAGAAAGCAATATTATTATTATTAATTTTCACGCATAATTTAACATAAAAAAGAAAGCCACAAGGACCAAGCTTAAGTTTTGTAACACCTGATAGATGACTTAAGGTAATCTGAGTAGAATATTTATTTATCCGTTTCTAAATGTTATGCAAATAACCGAAACCAAATTTTAGTCAGAAAATCAGAAGACCTAATGGCAGAGCGAAAGGTAATATTAAAATGTGTTTTAAAGTAACAGGATGTGAGGTTGTGGACTGGATTCATCTGACTCAGGACATTGGCCAATGGCGTACTGTTATGTATACGATAATTATCGTTAGGATCGCATAAAAGGCAGAAAATGTAATGATCAGAAAACTCATTACTGTTTAGTCAATAATGACACTGATCCACGTAAGTAGTGTTTAAAACACCATTCAATTTAAAAATTTCAATAAAATTTATAACGCTTTTACCCACCTTGTAAAGTAAAGTAAAGTAAAGTTTGTCCCACTATACGCCATGTAGGCGCTTGGGGTGAGTGGAGGTATAGCTCCTCTCTTCCTTGACCTCGGCACTAGATGGGGGTGAGTGGTC
This sequence comes from Zootermopsis nevadensis, assembly GCF_977971745.1. NCBI lineage: Eukaryota > Metazoa > Arthropoda > Insecta > Blattodea > Termopsidae > Zootermopsis > Zootermopsis nevadensis. Next base: position 7,671,247 of record NW_028259143.1, read on the forward strand.
GGCATCACGCCCCGGCCGGCTTTTACCCCCGGGAAAGGACCCCGGTACCCATTGTAGAGGAGGCTGGGTGGGCCCCAGAGCCGGTCTGGACGCAGAGGCTAGAGGAAAAATCCTCTGCCCCCGTCGGGGATCGAACCCCGGTCGTCCAGCCCGTAGCTAGTCACTATACTGACTGAGCTATCCCGGCTCTTTACCCACCTTGACAGGTCAGAAACCCCAGAGGTCTTTACTTCAGTTTTCAAGTCAGATTCAGTAACCGTGTGGTACAAAGCTTAACGTCGCAGGCCACAACTCCAGAGAATCTCCTGCGTCAAGAGGTTGAGAAGATAAATTAACATAGATAACACTAAGGAAAGTGATCACGTAAAGGGAAGCCTGCCTCATCATGTTCCTAATTTAGAAAGAGAATATATTCAGTAGAGAAACGTATTCCTGAAGAAGGCACTGGGTCAAGAAATTGAAGGTGGGTCTGTCTCTGTACTGATGTGGTTATCAATAAGTAAGACGTCACCTATTTATTACCTTATGCAGTATCCAGCCTGGTTCAATTTCTTAGGCTGCAAGACACACTTACCTGAAAATAAAAAATAACATTATTTAAGTTTAAAATACACTGTTTAATTACTGAACAAATAATCTTGTAAAGAATTCATTGTAAAGCAATAATACATTTTAAATGTAAGATTTGAGGTTTTCACAGCGGTGAGTATGAAGATTTCTGTCTCCTGGGTTGTTGCGCTGTGTAGTTTGGTCGATGTTAACCAACGCTTCAGAGGTCATACTGCCTTCGTCTTCAGGGCGACAACCCAGAAGACAGAAATCTTCATACATTTTAAACATATCGGGTATTATATACAATTCGATGTAGTTTAGGCGATTAAAATACAAAATATCTTCCGGGTCCTAAAGATGGAGGAGTTACTCTCATCTAAAACGTCGGCATTTACATATAAGACTATACAACGGCACTGGACAGAGGATAACTAATCATAACTTAAATATTTTCTATAATTATCTAAGATATAATTATTTCAGAGGTGAAAATTATTATAACAGCGTTTCAACAGAATTAATCAAGAAGTACTGGCACTATTCAAAAGTATTACACTTAACAAACAAACCTGCACCCGACGAACGTTCTAGGAAAACTTCTGCAGAGTCAATAGCATAATAAGAAACCATGAGCGAAGTCCTCGATCGCTTGCTATATCTCTCAGACGCGTATCGCTCAAAACTTCCGGCTACCATCACTCTCTGCCTTCCTGCTCTCTTCAACAAAAACCTTTTCCTGTTCGATTTCTTGTTGGCGACGTTCAAATGTTTGGTGTACGTGATCGCATGTTTGATAACGTCCTTTCATCTGCCCACAAGGCCGCAAGAAGCAGGTAAATAGCTTACAACAAAATTCTGTACTCTCCCTCCAGGTCAGATGCCGTGTTCTGGAAAGCCTATCAGCAACATACACAGTAAAGCTTTTCTATGACGGAAAATAAATGCGTATCATCTGCAAGGGATTTCTTAAAATATTTCTTGGAGATTATACGACGACCAGCGTGATTTAAGGGGGGAACACGGTCCCCGATCGGCCAAACCAAGACTTCGAGTTCACATCCTTAACAGTCCTTGTGGGTAATCGCGACTGAGTGCCTAGTTCGAACACATTCCGTATATTATATTAAGAATTCAGTTCGGACCGCAAAGAAAACACCGTATTTCAGCATTACAAGGATAAGTTGGTTAATTCTGTTTAGGGAAATAATAACTATTTACAGTAAAAAACATACGAAATTTACAAATACAAAACGAAGAGTCTGTGATTATTGTTGGAACAGATCGGGCTTGTTACCATTGGGGTTTGAAGGGTCAAAAATACACGAAGCACTCGTTAGCTGTCTTCTGCGTTTCCTCCAAAGTATTTTATACGGAAATAACGAAATTGCTGATTTATTATGAGCTGGGCTGTCGATATGGCACTCGTGTAAGAGATGACAAATCACAAAAATATGAGATTTCAGGTTATCACAGCGACCAGTATGAAGACGACTGTCTTTTGGATTGTTGGGTTGTGAAGTCTGGTAGAAGTTTACTGACGTTTCAGAGATGCATATTGCCTCCACCATCAGGACGATAACTACACGGAGCAACATCTCAGAACACGGTCATCAACAAAAGTGTGGTCGAACGATCTTCAGGAAATATACCATGTGGTCGACCTAAGCAAGATGAAAACCACTGTAAATACCATCAGAAAGGCAGGGTGGAATGCAGGGAATTGAGGAGGTAAATTTTAAGTTATACAGACTGTAATTCAAGCTACTTTGAACCTATAAACAGAATGTACCAAAGAGATACGTACACAGCAGCAACTTTGGTGGCCGCTTATCAGTAAGTTGCTCACCGCTGTCAACCGTGCCAAGAAGCTAGCGGTGCTCATTTTGAATACCTACATTAGATATGCTAATTCACTACGTGCCAATGCTGACGTACGTAATAGTTTAGTTTATTAAAATTTCTTCAATTCATTCATTCCACGTGTGTATGCATCTTCTTGGGATAACCTGTATGTCAGTTACATAACCAAAGACACACTGGATAAGATCTTAAACGTATTCTAAGGTAATTATGCATTAATCCATTACGGGGAATCGAACTTTAGTCAATAGCAAGTTATCAGAATGATACAGTTAGTGTGGCTAAGATGTATAATATTGGAAGATAAGTTATTCATGTCCCTGAAGATGAAGGCAGCAATAACCTCTGAAACGTTGGCGAACTTCTACCAGATTACACGTCACTATAACCCAGAAGACAGCCATCTCTGTGTCGAACTTGTCAACTCAAACTGTAAAACGTTTTAAGTTTCTTAGCGATAACTACTAAGTAACCAGCTCCACAAAATAATATTTGCACATTTATGAGTTATACACTCATTTACAATATGGCTTAAAGTTTATTTTGCTAGGCGACATGTTTCGAACATATTAATCCATCTTCAGGCATCAGGTATCAAGAACAAGATTAAATTTAACAACAAATATAAAACACAAAAACTACACTCAGTAAATTTTTACAAATAGTGTTATATGGAGACGGTTAGTAATAATATATTTATATTAATGACGCTTAATTATAACGTAATTCTCAGCCGTTGTTTCTTACATCACTTCAGCATATTAGTCAAAATGTTCAGAACAATCTACCGATCTTACTCTGCCCGTGTCTCTGTCTCTCTCTCTCTCTTTATATATATATATATATAGATATATATCTCTGGTTGCCCCCTGGCAAGCCGTCTCTCATACCACTATGACGTATAATAGCACATACTATCCTCATAGTTGCTACTGGTGCTGAAGATTAAACAAGTAAACCTCATCCAAAAGCGAGTGATCGTGGCAAATGTTTATCTTGCATCCCCCATTCTACCCTATTCATTCTCTCCCTTCTCATACACTGCAAGCTGCAAACACGACTGGCCGTTGCTTCAGAAGTACGTGTTTGCTATACAGTCTTGGAGTAGTGAAACTCTGCGGGCCTTGGCGTTACAATACTGTAATTTTTTGCATGTTCCTTAAACAAATGTTAAACTCTTCATCCAGCAAGCAGACCATAACACTTGACAAATATTCCCACTCAAATCTAATTTGCCAATAAAATCTTTCACCCAGTGTTTCTGCCCCTTTCTCTACGTACTAAGTGAGCTACTGAAAAAGCGTAGTTAAATAAATAAATAAATATTTAAATATTTTCATCTTTACTTAACTGTTTATATTCTTCTGCTTATCAATCACTTATTTGTCCGTTTAAAAGTCAGATCATTAATAAAAACGATCGTTTTTCCTTGATTTTAAGACATTTCCTCCACAGGAGAATTGCTCATTAATGATTTCTGCCGAGAAACAAACTGACCTGCAGAGTGGAGAAGCGAATAAGTGCTATTAGCAGCTTTTAACACCTTACACGTGTCGAAACAGTAGGCATAAAACAAAGCAATAGATTGTTTATACCGTGATTAATCAAACCAGCATTTAAACCTTATTTTGCATTAATATGTTTCGTAAACGCAAAGTTGAAAACACATCAATGTCGTACACGTCATTTACAAATTTACACTTCGACGTCGTGAAGGGATCAAAACAGGGAACATGACACAATATTAACGAAAACACAAAATATTACTTAACTTGGTTACATTGCAGCATTCTGCTACGCTGATTGAACGGTCACAGTTCTATTGCATCATCAATATTTTTTTTTTTACAAAATTTCAAGTAGTTATTACTGCAGTTACACTAATGTATTATTGCACTGTTTCATGGAGGCCCCATTCGAACATGTTTCCACTATTATTTAAACATGTTCAGGTTCACTTTACATTGATTCGTTTGCGTAAATTATTGCTCAATATTATTTTATAAACTGATCCCTGGGTTCAAAATAAGTAAAATGCAGCCCGGGATAACCAGGAGAAACAGCAGTGAGAATCGGTATAACTCACATTTACTGGTGCAGACATAGATCACTGTTGATCCGATAAGCAGCTGTAGGAAGCTTCTATGTTGTTAGCCTGACCTGCATAACAGCTCAATACACGTGACAAAACTACAGCGACTAATTAATTGAAGTTTATTTATCTCTGTCTGCATACCGTGTGAACATGAACAAGAAGAATTCACAATCACGCATTCCACTATCAAATGTGTTGAGCATTTCAGCAGACAGAGGTATCCACTGTGTACTGCGTTGATATTGTGGTGATAAATTCAGTTCAGCTGATTATAGTTTCACATACAGACTTATTTCATGAGCAGAGTCAAACTTGAGAAGGTAGAATAATCAGTAAACACTTCGTCTTTTATGGAATCCCAATGTTCATTATCAAGTTCATAACAGATTTGCCAGTGAACCACATACACAGATGAATCAGTACGTTTTAATATTCCACATCCAAACCATCCAACTCCCAGGACGTCTCTGCTGTTGTCACTGAATATTTCTTTTTCTGCTTCATCATTCAATCAGTTTCCGATACTCTTCTGATGTATAAACTATTTATTTTGTGTAGAACATTTTAATAAGTCCGAAGTCCCTGTCTCAGGGTCCGCTGGCACTGACGGACTGGAGTTGCTGTCGAATTCCTCATTAGAAGCTGAATTTGGTGGTTACTGTTTTTGCAAGTACAGCTGGCAGGGAAAAATTACGCAGCTCCTTGACTCTTTCAGACACACTGGACTGATATAATCCAATAATAAGGAACGCATTTTGCCGGGTCCTCTCTTAGCTTGTATTTCATGTCACGGATAAAAATGCTACAATACGACTTATTTATTCCAAACACAGAGCTGTAAAAAATAACAAAAAGCCTTGCATGGGTATTTGTGGGAACAGCACATTTAGCTGTTTATATTTAACATTAGTAGTTCAAGACTCTATCATCAACATAGAGCAGTAGTTATGAAAACAGCGTAAGTCAGTGACATATAACTTTCTCATACCTTCTGTAAAGCAACGATCGACTATAGAAGCTACGTACCGATTCATGGGCCCACACTTAAAAGAATGGTATTCAACCCAAATGTCATTATGAAAAAAAATATGCCCCTTTCATCTCCACACATTCAATAGCTCAGTCAACATATGATCCTAACTTTCATATAGACCGAAGATAAATTACCCTGCTCAAGACAGCTCGCCACTGAGCATTATCAATAGTCAGACGATTCCAATCAATATCCTCATATTATTTCCCTGAGATCGAATTTAAATGTTTCTCATATAAGCGTCGTTCTTCCAAATTTTATCTTAAAGTCTTCTGATTAAAATTCGTATTTGTTTCTCATTTCTCCCATGTATTTCACATGTTCAGCCCACTTTATCTTAATTGGTTTGATAAACCTAATAAAATCTGGTAATGATTATAAATTACGAAGTTCCTCGTGCAATTTTCTCCATGATCCTGTTACCGATTATCTCCCAGAACCAAATATTCCCCTCACACCCCGCCCTCAAACGCCTCGGTGTGTTTCACCACTAATAAGATAAATTACGGAATGAAAAGCGAAAGGAACGTAATCTTACGTAAGCCTACGACTGTGCTATTGGCGTATTTCTGGCCAACAGAGTCGGTAGAATCTGCAGTGACCAGATTCAACTATCCTGTATTCTGAATACATCTCAAGTCATGTAAGTAGCACATAAAAACACAAATAACGGCGAAGTATTGCTAAATACGAACATATACAATATCTTCTCTAGAAAACACATTCAAATTCCCTTAACCCTTTACACGAGACTTTCTAGTCCAAAAAGAAAACAAAATGTTATATTGCGTTATTCTACTACACAGCGCAACCACCCAGAAGACAGAAATCTTCAGCCGTGTAAATTATTTCTTAGTAAACACTTCCTTATTCAGGCACTGCAGTAAAATGCAATAAATACTTTGAGTAGGTGCAAGAATTTCGTTTGCCGGCTACTGTACCAGGATGGGGCTAATGAAAGAGTTCACATTTTGATGGCAAACACGCTGAAGGATTAGAGGATGGCGAAAACTACACAATGAAGAGCTTCATAATCGATATACGAGGTGCAATCGGAAAGTTTATAGACTGCGCCTATAAAAACCGTACACTTATCTCAGGTATTAAATTCATCCATCACCCTCGAAGTAGTTCCCCTGGGAGTGAACACAATGATCCCAGCGCCGCTGCCAAGCCTGGAAGCATCCCTAGAAATCTTTCTTTGTCAGCCTGTCAAGCACCATCTGCGATTCTGCCTGAATCTCTTCTATCGTCTCAAATCTCCTTCCCTTTAGCTGAATTTTCATCTTTGGGAAGAGGAAGAAGTCACACGGAGCTAAATCCGGCGAATAAGGAGGGTGCGGGATGACGGCCATGGTGTTTGAGGCCAAAAACTGCAGAACTTTGAGGGCGGTGTGCGCTGGCGCGTTGTCATGATGCGTCGCATGTGGAGTTCTTCCTTTAGAATCAGCTGACAGGTCCCATAGCCTATCCCAACAATGTCGCACAAGTCGTTGATGGTACGACGTCGATCTTTGTGAATGGCCTGCCGAATCTTCGTAACATTTTCTGGCGTTGTGCTCGAAGATGGTCGTCCAGAACGCTCGTCATCATCGACAGAGGTTAGGCCATTTTTAAAACGTGAATGCCACACAAAAGTTTGTACACGACCCATTGCGGACTCCCCAAATGCTTGCTTTAGCATTTAACAGGTTTCCGTAGCCGTTTTGGCGAGTCTTTGGCAAAATTTGATGTACACGCCATTCCGAAATCGCAGGAGGGTCGGTGTAATGCACTACCAAAACGCCCGTAACTAAGAAACAAATGCTAATTCGATGATGCCGGATGGCACACTGATTCACTATGAATGTAGGCCGCACCACCTAGCGGCAGAAACTCGTACTACATTCGGTTCGCCCGCTATTGACACAGTCTTGAAACTTTCCGATCGCACCTCGTATACTGGGAACGACCCGTTCTTCAAGTGCCTGAGCACTGCGGGTCCCAACTTTTCGTTGGCTTGATCTATAGACATTCGGTAGGACTCCTTGGATGAGGGATCGGCCCGTCGCAAGGTCTCTATCTGGACACAGGACAGCACAACAAAGAAAAACGCGGACAAACATCCATGGCTTGAGTGGGATTCGAACCCACGGTCCCAAGCGGCACAGGGCCCACGCCTCAGACCGCGCGGCCACTGCGGACCCCATAATCGATATATTCCACCAGATATTGTTGGGTTTATTGCACTAAGGAGGATGAAATGAGTGATGCAAGTAATAAGCATAGAGAAAGTACGAAAACATATTGGTAAACAACCTAAAGGGATTAAATACAGGCGTAAATTTGATAAAAATAATAAGATGAATACAAATTAAACAGGGCGTGAGAATATGGGCTTTAGCTAACGCAGTAGAAAATTATATCTGAGGTTCTCAGGATTGTGAAAATATCGATCTCGGTCCTCCAGGTATTAACGGCGTCCACACGGCGTTCTTACACAGAAGAAAACATCTATATTGAAATACATTTAGAGTTCCATGGGAACGGGGTGGATTGTATTGGATTCTTGATTAGCCCAGCAACTACATCTCAAGCAGGACTTGATACCACTTGTAGTTAGCTAATGTAATGCAGCATGTGCTCATCTAAACACCGATGTTCATGGAACAGCCATGGATATAGCAGATTGAATGTGTTTCTGCTTATCCTGTGAATACGTATCTCATTCATGGAACTTCAATTTGCGATGTCATTGCCTATTTGCTTTTTTAAACAGACCAAAAGATTTCCTTTCAATATGAGTTATTTTATGGCTATAATATATAAAAGATTGTTATAAATGCATCTTCTGTATACAATGGTAGAACAACACGTGAAATACATAGTTACTATCCCTTTGTCTGTATATTTTAATTACACAGAATTTAAGATGGGATAATGAAATTATTTCAATCTTCATCTTCATTATTCAGAGAATGGAAAAGGATTTCAGGATAAAGAACTGGTATCTCCTCAACCCCCTGGGGGTTAGCTTTAGGCTTCAGGACCATCTGTCGTTTGTAACGACGGAAAAGAATAGCTAATTAGTAACCTATTTTTTACCCATTGATTCTCATTCATCTTTATTTTATTTTAATTCGAAAGAAAGAACAGGGTTGGATCTCAACTTCTGATTTAGATTGGTCACAACGATTTTTTAATTGGGACACAGATTTGTACGTCTTTCCGCTGAGTTCTGAATCACTTTACCGGAAATCTGACGAAGAAAAAAGAAGTAAAAACAGCAAGATGTAGTGTAAAAGAGAAGGTACGAGAATTTTGTACCTTACAGTCCCCTTTATTCTTTTTATCTGATAAAAAATTTATCACGATGAACGAAGAAATTTTATATAGATGTTTGAAAAGATGTCATTTTGCCTTTAATGGCTGAGGGTGAAAAGAATTCTGTTAGGCTTTATATAGTAAAGTGGAGTATAAAGTAGGTTTACATTTACGGAACAAACGTGGAATGAAGTGCATGGATAAAATATAAAGAGGTTTATAGTTTTCAACTTATCGCTTACAAGCGAATAGCACAAAATGAAAAATACAGAATATGAGACGACCAGCCTGACAGTGTTTCTGTAATGGCCAGACTACTAACGAAACACACATATGAAATACAATATGTTAATCTCGGCAGATTTATATATTGAGTGGTCGAAAAGTCACGCAAACCATTCCTGAAATGTTTTATTTATAAAAAGAAATTACACTGAAATCAGAAAAAAAAAAATATATTAAGTGTTGGAAGTGTCCACCTCGTCCTGAGATGCATGCATTGTCTTTTCCTCATGTTTGATGCAACCTGATGAAACGTTTGTACAATGAAGGAAACGTTTCACCAGAAGAGATATTGTCGATTTGTCTGGCACAAATCGAGGTGCCACTTAGTTTTCGATAATGAACACTCGTAGACATTCTTGCACCTAAACTGTTGAAATACAACTGACTGGCGCACGCAGATTAGAACATGACGAGACATGAGTGGGCTCTTGTACAGTCACAGCATTACTGTGTAATTATTAACCCAGCCAAATTGTACTGAACTGCAATCACCCATAAGCATTTTAAAATGAGTTGCACGACTTTCCAATCATCCTGTACAAAGATCAAAAGTACATTCTAATAACAGAGTTTGAATGATTAGAGTAGTCGATCATTTTTCGTTGTAATTAAGATTTGTTGTGTAAGATAAAATGTGATCCCGGTATTCAGCCTTGTTTCATATCACAACTCCGACGTTTCCATCAGAATTGAAAATTCTTTCATGTGCCGATCGCTAAAATAAAATATTTCATCAGGCACCACCTCTCTGTCATGTTCCGCTTCATAATTAATTATGAAATTATCAGCCCCTTGGGCATCAAAAAAGCATTTACATACACAGGAAAGCACTTTTTAAAAAAATCGCGGGCATACACTCATGAGTGTAGGAGCGATCTCAGTGGACAGTGAGGCAGATCTATTTTTAGACTGCGGGTCACTGCATAGAAGTAATATAAACTCGTTTTAAGATTTTCAGCAGAGATAAAAATAAACAGTGCTTTGGGCGCTGCTGTACTGAAGCTACGGAAAGAATTTTCATGGATCGACTCTCTCCATATCTCCATCGAGGTATCGCATCATCTAGTTGCGATCTATTGATCTCTCCAGTAACTGCTCACGAAACAGAATATTTTGGACAACAGACTTAAATACAGCTATATCGGCTCTAAGGAAACAGATAAGGAGGTAGAAGTAATTTCCTATATTATAACTTCTGTGATAGTTTGATCTTTTTATTTCAAAATTAAACTCTATTCCGTTCACAGGTAATCGTATGCTATGGCCTGAACCCCTGTTCAAACTATGTACCACAGTTAACTCACGAAAGTGCCTTTTTTTGTGGTTATTTCTAGGATTTTGGTGTTAATTACATGCATTCCATTGGTTTACCCATCTGTACAGAACTGATATGTGCATTTCAGGAGCATGGCTCTGAAAAGTTTCTGTATGTTGATTTTCAGTGCCTCTGTCTTGCCGAGTGCATACAACATTCTGACACACGTAATGGAGAAGTCTAGAGTGAAATGTTGCCCACGTCTGAAACCTATAAAATGTTGATGTGTGCGCTCGGTAGAGTTACCGACGTCAGTTACCTCGCTGCTGCAGTAACAGCTCTGGTACAGTTGAGCACGGAAAAGCAATTGCCAAAATGTTAGCGTAAGCGTCAGAAGCAACCCCCCCCCTCTTTCCTCTGACACTCGCCAGTCAAACTTTTGAAAAAGTAATGAACACAAAATAGAGATAGGGTTGAAGAAGAGTTACATACAGAGTGAGACTCGGAGACGGGCGGAATTTAGGAGGGTGGTAGGGTGGGTTAGTGAAAAAATAGCAGTCCATACTGAGAGCAAGCAGTCTACGTTGGACATGTGATTGACACTTACTAGACACTGCCATTAGAGGTGAATATACAATATAAATGACTAGATTGTGTGAAATCGAACAGACAGAAAAGTAGAAATCACAGTGCTACCACTGTATTCCATTTGGAATTGTTCGTACATTAACACCAGAAATGTTCTAACAGTGTTAAGGTATACTGAAAGTTGCTGATTTAGCAGACAATTTGTTTTATTGTCGCTACTGGTGGCAATAGTTGTACAAAAAATCTTTCTAAATCTTTTCTTTACCACAGAATAGGATAGTCGAGTAAACGTTAATCCAAACTAAGGAAACAAACGTGAGTTTCATGCCGTGTTAAAATACAGTCACTCGACTGTTTAGTGCACACTAAGGTCAACGTAAAGCCTCTAAGGACACAAATATTCAAATTCGTCATTGTTTAATGTTTAAATAAATAATTCGTGGAAGTGTAAACTGGATTAATCTGGCTAAGGACATGGTTTTATAAACATTGATAAACTGAACAAATATAAAGGTTTTCAATAAATAACTCCTAGCATAAAAATAAATTACCTCTATGCAATTAAAATAATGAAAAGTCAAGATTAAATGCCATTCATATTAAGGGTCGTCGTTTGACAAGCGTATTTGTATTTTCTGGTACTTGTGGTTCTCAATTAAAATATTTACCATGTAAGATTTGAGGTTTTCACAGCGGTGAGTATGAACATTTCTGTCTTCTGGGTTGTTAACATTGACCAGACTACACAGCGCAACAACCCAGATGACAAAAATCTTCAAAATATTTACCGGTGTTTACAGTGTTAACTGCGGTGTTTAATCTTGATAATCCACCCACAGGTCCATCAACATTTCAGCAAGGCAAAGTTGACAATATGATGCCTACGTTACGTTAGATTATGTTAGGTGAAGCTAATTCAGTTTCACAACATATCTTACAAATCCACCAAACTTAAACCAATTAGCTAAGAAACTCTACGCTACGCTAACCTAACCTAACCTAACCTAACCCAATCTAACGTAGCAATTTCAAGAAACGTACTTTTACCGTTCACCTAGCTAAAATATGTAAACCACAACTTTATTCCACACGTAAACTTTCTCTAATATTATTCTATCTATTACCCAATTAATTTATTTCGTACTTGGACTGCAATGATCAGCTAATGTTGGCAATACGAGCCGTCGAGGACACAGGAACAACAACGTCAGTCAAACGCAGTGACAGCAGATGAATCCCCTACGCCGTCCTCAGTTATTCTATGAATATTTCAAACTGACCCCCTGTTCTTCAAGGAGGGTGAAATGTGCCACATGGTGGGAAGCGGAAAGCGTAGGGGTAGTAGGGAGAGAGAGAGGGAAAGAGAGAGAGAAACTTCGCTTCTACCACATCGGGCTAATTAGCGTAAAGGCCAACTTCGCAATAGGTCGCGTCAAGCCTGTAGCGCTGCGCGTGAGAACAGACAGCAAGTCACATGAGCAGTGGCGACAAACATCGACGAAACAGAACTGTCCTCAAGTCTAATGGTCTACCGACTCACTGCTCCGAACCTCACATGGTTGACTGATCCAAACAAAGGAAAAAGACTTCTCCTGACACATAATCGCATAATCACGATCAAAACACTGATCAAAAATTGTCAAATAAATGTGCAAGTGTTAGAATTATTGTGATCTGCAACTGTGCGCGTAACAGCAACATGCACAGAAGATGAGGTATGGCAAGGTTTTTAAAATAATTTAGTATAACATTAGGTCCGGAGATAGGGATTATCTCTATCTAGTGGGCCCAACTGTGTAGGAACCTGAAGACGGAGATAGAGTCCCATCTCCAAAACGTCGTTTTACGTTTTATATTTACTAGACGATGGATAATATCCAAGAAAATTTTTATTCAATTAGTATTACATTAACTTTGTACCATGGCTTAATAGCGTCTCTTAACTTTGTCGCGTCTGTCCGTCCGTCTTCATGCAACGACTCGACAACTTCACAACGCGTCTTCATACAATTTTACATCGCAGACGTTTACTAAAATTCATTAAAATATTCATATGTCGGTTACAATCTAGTGGGGCACCGTCATTCAACATTCGGGATATTTCGCGTGGGGAGTCCCAGCCAGCCGTGCAACCAAGAAGGAACTCTCTCCGCCATGAGGTCCTCAACTAGCCAGACAGTTGCAAAGTTTATTTACCTAAGACAATTCTGACGTCAATGATGCAAACTTCAAAGGCCAAAGTTCAGATTCCGGTAAAGGCGCCATAATTCCTAACTTGTTCTATCTTACTTTCCTTTGTTTCCCCTCCCCTTTGTTTAATAACGCTTTCTGAGTAGCACTGACTACTTAGTACAGAGGTGGAAGAGGATAGTCAATTTCAAACTACGAAGGACTTAGAATCGCCGTTAAGCAGCACCTGGAGGTACTGTAAAGCAAAGAACAAGTTTGCGGGTGACCTAGGATGCGCAGAACATAATTCGGTGTGTACCTCCAGCAGTCGTAATGTGGGGAGGATCTCAGGTATATTTTTACCTATTATTATTATTATGAATTGTTTAATTGGTCCACAAGCAGCCAAAAATTACCTATTATTATTATTATTATTATTATTATTATTATTATTCAGTGTTCTGTCTGACGACAGGTCCATTGTTCTGCCCAAAAAAGCTCTCCAGTTTTCCCTATTCTCAGCTTCTCGTTTTAATTCCTGGAACGTCATCTTCTTTCCTTGTTTCAGATCGTCGGTTAGCTGTATCAATCTTCTTCCTAGTCCTCTCTTTCCTTCAACCTGGCCTTTGGTGATATCACTCATTAATCCATTCCTTCTCATAAAATGTCCCAGCCAGTTAGCTTTCCTTCGTGTAATCGCCTGCAGAATGTTTCTTTGCTCGTTGACTTTCCTCAATATTTCTTCGTTGGTCACTCGATCCGTCCACCTGATCTTCTCTATTCTTCTCCAACACCACATTTCAAAACTCTCCTGGTATTTTTGTTCCTGCTTCCTGAGTGTCCAAGTCTCTGCTCCATACAGCGCGAATCTCCATACGTAACACTTCACTAAATTCTTATTTTTACCTATACAAAGAAAAAAATCACAAATATCTATCGCACAATTTCCGGACTGACAATCAAACCGGGACCTCCAGAAGATAAAAAAGGAATGGTGAAAAATCAAATTCTGAGGTTCCATCGTTGACTGATTTAAAAATAACTATGTAATAACTGTTCACTAATGGTTTCAGCCCCACCCAAATTGAAACACTAGACAAGCAATGGGCAAGAATTCGTAATCATTTAATCTACGGCACGTCCTTAAACTGCCAAAGTAGCAAAAATGGTCTTCTCCACTGCACGCTAACCACGGAGTGCGTGTCAGTAATGAGTCAACAACCTCGGTAGTTATATGCTCCCAAAACCGATGACTGGTTCTGCTGGGGCCAACGTGAGGTCTTACCAATAGCTCTCAAGTGAACACAATGGTATGAGCGTCGTGTGCTGTACAACCCTCTTAAATCGGACATTTTTGGCAGCTGCATTGCATATATGAGCAGAAATACAGTTTCCAACACCCGTATAAACTACGGGCGACAGATGTTAAGCACAGCTGAATTATTTTGTGTCGCTATCTTTACGTTCAATCGCATTTCAACTAAATCGTAATTTCATCCCCTGTCCGATTATAACAACATTTAACAAACTCCATGGAGCAAACTTCCCCTTGAGAAGCTAATAATCGTTTAGTTAGATGAAATTTACAGTCTATTGTGCAAGCCGTATGTTCATTACCGTGTCCACAAGAGCCCGCCACTTGGCCCTGTCCTGCTTCACATTAATCTATTCCACACCCTACAATCTCTTTCCTGAAAATTTATCTGAATAATAACCGTGAAAATAATCCAAATGGTCAGACTTTCCAACGAAAATCTTGCGCTTTTATCTCATCATACTCATGCGTGCTACATGGCACGTCCATCAATACCCCGTCTCCTCCGGATATTTAGTTACCACACAGTACGAATTATTTTACTTTTGTATCCGTCTACACAACTTTCAATAACATACTAGTTAGTAGTATTAAAAGCATACAAATTATCATAAACAACAAAATGTGTTATATCTTTATTTAAATAACTCAGTCATTACGTACCTTCATTTCTCAGAGAGCACAAAAACTGGAGCTATAGAATTCTCTACCAACAGCAGTTAGCAAATGCGTATTTCTCGACTCTTTAATGCAATTTCAGGACCACAACTTCCCTTGTAGAAAGCAATTTGATACGAGAGGTACTAAGGCGAAGGTAGATAAGGTGAATGTAATATCGTTACCCCCAAACAACGACTAAGGGACACAGTATACAGTTACCACGACCAACATCGCTACTTTCAGGAAGTGAGTACCAGAGTATGGAGCAGTCGATAACTTCAGCATTTAGCTAAGAGAACATTAGGTGCTAACATTAACTCACATTTTCATAAACCTTGTTAAAACATCATGTTCAATTTGCAACGAAATGAAGTAACAACGTTGTAGTTCCAAGACTTTATGTCATAGTTCGAGCGTTAAGCAATCTGAAGAAAATCTTCGATGGCTAACTTGTGGACTGTAGCGCCTTGTAGTCTGGCAGAAGATACAAGCGTGCGGACGGACGGAAACACGACGCAACAATTTTAATACGTTCTCCGCTACGATGCGAAAGCTAAAAGCATTACGATATGGTATATGATTGACTATGTGTGTATGTTTAAAAAGACTGACCTTGTTGCCTGTAATAATGCTACAGGCTGATGGCAAAATGTTCTGTTTTACAAGTGCTGCTACCATCAGTCAGCTTTTAGAGTAGATATAAGCCAGCATGGATGAGAAGAAAGTTCAAATAACGTTACTGCTATCTTTTATTACTGATCTGAGTTAAAGGAGGTGGGAATAAGAATATGGGATAAAAGCGAGAAAGGAATAATGGTACAAGATGAACGAAGAACATAAGACAGAGACAAGAGATAAGGACGAGAAATAAACCATCGCCTTTTAATTTCAGTATGTCTTTTCCACTAGAATAAAATATTAAACAGACGTTTCCATGAGGATAGAGAAGTTGTAGGAAAATAACATGGAGCAAAGCACTCCTTAAGAATACGTTTGCCAATCAGCTAATCAATACATTCTATGACGTTTTTTGAAGCTAAAGTTCCTTTTCGTAATTACAAGCGGCCGCTAACAGACCGTATTCTAACTTGTTAAATCAATCCTCACCCTCCTTTCTTACGAATGCTGCCAATCAATATACCATTCCATCTAAGACCAGATCTACCTAGTGTCATCTTACCTTCAGATATTACGACTAGAATGTTGTAGCCTATGTATTTATCACATCTTCCACGCGTCTTACTGGACAAGATTGTATTTTCGTATGTTTCAATCTCTAAGATTGCACATGGCAGGCGAGAAGATCGGATTCGGGGTCGAAAGTTGTGGTGGTGGTTATTATTAATAATAAATCATATTGTCTGAATCAAGGTGAAGTGGATTTTCAACGACAATATACGTCAAACGAAATATAAAATGAAAACAAAATACTTTCAAAGTGCAAAAACAAATATTTTAAAAATGTATGTCAACCCAATCAAGGAAGTAATTAGTGTCAAGCTCTAGTATTTGATTGATTTAAATGTCAATTATGTTTGAACATTGAGGTGACAGGTTACGCGTTAGTCACATCTCTGGGCATCAGCGAGAGGTACAAACATTTTTCTGTGCATTCATCTGTGTCCATCTTCCATGACGTTGAATAATTTGTGTTCAATAAAATTCGTCAAAGCTAATCACGAAAAACGCAAAACTACCGTTACCGAATTGCGGTCCACGTAAGCGCATCTCTTTGTCACACATTTCAGTTTCAAATATAAATATTGAACAAAATATTATTATAGGACATGAAATTTCAATTTCCTGTAAAACTTGTCACGAGGTCACTAATGACATCAATAAGCAATGGTTTGTTAAAATAATAAAAAAAATTAAAACAGAGCTGAATGTAAATTTTGAAACGGTGTAAATTTATTTAAATTATACCCCAGTCGAGATTCGGATAAGTTACATTCCTAAAATAAGACAAAACGTTTTACACTGAACTGTTAAGTTCCTGTGTTTTCGTACGTTCAATTTGTGATCGAGTTTTACAATCGATTCCCTTAAGTATACGTCATATAAACATATATATCTACTATAAAATTACGTGTTTATTAAATACGAAACGAATTTCAGATGAACCCACGAAACGGCCGCTGTACTAGGGGTAGGTCATATCGCAACCATATCATGCCCGGTATTTTGCATGTGTGAGGAAAAACATTTCTGCTATGCACAGAATTTGGGCGTTTCAATGTGAAGCGAAAAACAATTTCAAAACTTCACTGCACGCAGAATATTAATTATAACGATTAATTCCGTCATCTATAGGAATTTTTTGCAACCTACAAAACAGCCATCTTCATTTTAAAACTATATTTTCATCGAACTAGATATTACGACAGCAGAGAGAAAAATGCTTTAAAAGTGCAATCTTATGCGTGTTAATTTATGCAAACCATTGTGCTAAAATGTTAAAAGGCACAAAACTAGTATTTAATTGATGTTTCCCAGAAAACAGACAATAACGTTCCTAAATTTATAAAACAACCATAGATCACTTACGATACATCTCAGACAAGATCTCTCTCAGTAAAATCTTCTTAAACTACGCGTTTATGCAACACGTCGTTTTTATTAAGCAGAGCACAATTCACTGTCTCGTTACGTTTTATGAATTGCATAAGATATTTCGAAGGTTGACTGAATCCGCACAAATTCTAAAATGGCAGTTAAATTATCGACAGAACTGTTCCCACGTAACGAGCCCCTATAGAATGGGTCATAACAATTACCTGTACCCTGTACCCTGTACCCTTGTGTAATACTTTTTCAGTGTAGATTTTTACGTTCACAAATAGTGTAATTTTCTCTGTATATTTATGCTACAGACAATTCCAAAGCGGGATAAACCAAGTCTCTGTGCAAAAATATGGGTAGGCCTCGAGAAGTGTTAAAAATTAAGTCGAGAATAAGTAAAAGAACAATATAAAATTATGGAATTATGCGTTTAAATAAAACCACTAAATGGAACGTAAGTGGTTTTGTACTTATAAACGTGAACATAAAAGAATAAAAATTAATAAATGGTCAGTATTTTAGGTTAACGAAATATAGACACTTAGGTATGATTATTACAAATTTAGCGTCATTAATTGCGTTACGAGGCTACATATTATTTGCCTTCGATTTTTTTCTTGTCTTATTTTGCAGTTTATAAGTTCCTACGGAAAGTATTAATTCTATTTACATGCTAATATTTTCCGTAATATATAAGTAGCCATTACTCACGAGAATAATATACGCTCATTCACGTCTACATTTCACGAAACGTGTTACATGTAGACCCTAATAATATTTATACGAGATTAAAATAAAACGTAATCAGCAATTTAAATTTTCCCTGTGTTTTGCAAGCACTTTGACCCTGACGTTGACTGGAATCAGGGTAATAAAGCTTTCTGTACTTGACAAGGGATGAAATATACCTGACACGGCACGAGCAGTTACCGACGGATAAAAAACTTCACGCATGACTCAAGAAGTGTTTTGTTTACAACACACATAACTTAATTACAATATAATTATATTACATTACTTACTGCATATTCATTTCAGGAACATTTTGACACAGGCCACTTTCTGATTTTGTCTGTTACAAATACGCACAAGTAACTTCACGTTGCAAAATCCTTCTTGAGAAGCTTATAGTAACACATCTACTCGAGATTCCCCACCGCTTATTAATTCCAAAATTCATTGTTGTGTTTACAAGACCCCCATTAATTAATTCTAATCTGAGTCAGCTGAATCCAGTCTACACGTTCCTTTTTCTTTTTGATCCACTTTAATATTATCCTCCCACAAACATACGTCTTTCAAGTGGTCACTTCTGTGTAGAATCCCAATATCATCCATTACTTATCTATCCTCCTGCTCCATTTGACAGGCTTAATGATAGTAAACTGTACGATTTTGAAGATCTTCATTGTACAATGCTTTCAGTCTTCTGTTCCATCCTACATCTTTTCCGTTTCTTTCTTAGTAGCTCTGCGTTTCTTTGAGAACCTCGACCGCCTGCCTATTGGAGGTTTTGAAACTGTTGATTCGACAGCTTGCAGGACGAGGGGTCGGACCGTTGCAAGTCCTCTGCAAGGCAGCACATAACAGATAAAGATGAGGACACCCATCCACACAATCCCAGTATCCAAGCAGTACAGACCGCTAATGAGATCAGCGTTCCTTCCTTCCTGTTAGGGCATATTCTGTTCAATTGAAATAGAAGCGGAAGCCAGTTACAAGTTTTGTAAGAAAACAGAACCGAGCTTTAATGTAAGTGCACTGGGGAAGCCAAGTTTCAGTGCACGTTATACGCCAGCTAGGGCAATGCAGAGAGGCAAGGGAAACTTTGCGCTGGTTGAAATTGAGACGTCGAGCTGAGATCTGACGTGACGTACGTTTGCCGTCCGAACGAAACTGTTCGCCCTTCTCTTTACATCTCCTTCCAACGGGTTCCTCTCTCATTCTCTGTGAACCATGGCCGACTCTGTTTCTTTTCTCTATACAGATGTAATTTCTCTCTCTCTCTCTCCTGTTTTAATTAAATAACTGTTCAGTGACAGTGTGAAAGGGTTGGATCATGCGTTTTTAAACGATTCTATATGTACCCGACAGATACTGTGACATATTTTGCGAATGTCTTAACTGATCTGGTATTAAGAGAGGAAACACTGTTGGTGGACCACTGGGGAGGATATATCGCAAGGTACATGAGATTTCAGTCAAACGGATCTGTACTGAATTCAGAATTTAATGTTTCTGCTGTGCTCAAAGCTAAATATCAAATCGTCCTTACGCTTAAACGCCATGTCACGAAGAAATATGTACAAAATGTTTATGTTTGGGGTTAGGGGTCATGTGGTGCTGCGCCTATCGATACCATAGCTCCCGTCTACCAGTCTTCAGCTAGTTGCATTAATAACCAAACGTTCTCTATTACGATATACAAAATGGGGCCTAAATTCGTTTTTCAAGTAACATTTATGTGTACCTAAGGCACGTAATTCCTTAAAAGAAAATTCTCATTGAAATTTCAGTTCCGCAGAGCACAGATTCTTTGCAAACAATCCTATTGGTGAAATATCAACACAAAAATAATCAAACCCCTTCATATCACCCAATATCAAGCATAAATGCAAGCCTATAAATAATAATCTAGTTAAAACCGAAACGGAGATTAAACACTTTCAACACCACTAGGCCTATAACCACTCACAAAATTAACAAAACAGGAATTCCTGTCTGTCTCCCCTGGTGTCTTCTCTTTCAACTAACTTCATGTATAATCCTATATTCACGTCTGTTAATTAAATTTCAAAGTAAGTACAGTTTCTGACACCTCCTACTTAACGTAATAGCGTGAAAGGTTTCGAACATAATTTGATATTCTTGATGCAATAACATAATGAACAGTAGACACAGTAGACGCCTAATTAGCACCAATTAAATCTAGGGTTAGCCCAAACCGTAATAAGCCAGAAATGGATAAACTGGCTCCGTACACGATGTCAAACTGTGCTAATGATGAAACTTGCGTCGTTACACTTCATCGTCGGAATTTTTTTTAAAAGCAACGGTACTGAAATAATTACATGCTACACTTAAATTTTATATTACAAATCTTATAATCGACTCCTACTGAATTATTCTAACGACGTTAGTATTAAACTACTTTTAAGTGCATCTTTAATATAATTAATGAATATGCAAACAATAATAGGACACACTGGCCTTTTCCTGAAGCCTGATAGTTCAAGAAACAAAAGAATTATTATTCTTATGTATCATTACAGTCTTAGTCTCAAAAGTAAATAACGTGAAACATGTATTTCCTATTATTTACATAATAAACATGTTGAAAGTAAACTTTTATAACTTATGAAAAAAACATATTTTTATTTTGTGAATATTAAATAACAGAACAATCACAGTGACTATGAATTTATAAGAAAACACTCAAGTTTTAAATATTTAAGTGTCTGTTTCTGTTTATCGCATTGGCAATACATAACTTATACATAATTTTCTATAAAATACTAAACATGATAATAAATTAACATAAATCAATAGCACGTCTATCGCATATTTTCTAATATTTTATTTACGTGCAATGAATGTCACAATGTCGTATACCCAGAGCCGATATGGAATACAGAAATCGTTTCAAAGAGGTCCGTCAGAGTAGGAATGGGAAGAAACGGATAAGTCAATAACTTTTTGGCTTCGATACAAAGAATAAAGCACCCCCTTGCAAATACGATTGATTGTTACGGACTGTACCAAGCGGCATATAAACATTTACACGTATACAACAGACTAATATTGTATGCATTAAAATAGTTCTCATTTTCACGGCATTAAGGTGCAAGTTACAGGCTTTACGTCCAGAAATCTTGTGGTTGCTTGGTCTATAATTATCACTTGACTTTAAAGTTTCACGTTAAACAAAACTGTGATATTTTATTCAACTTTAGAATCTGTTGGATCATCGTAACAAGTAGCACGTGTCCACTGTGACTTTTGAAGCCAAATTCAAAACCCGCATAATATTTACAGATGTCTGGTGCTGCTATGGAGTTATTTTCGATAAATAAAATATAATAAGAAACTTCAAAATCTGTATTCATCACCAAGTTTTATGATTATCAAATCAGAGCGAATCAGACGTGGCGGAGCACATGGAGATGTGAGATATTAGTATAAATTTTTGGTTGCAAAATATGAAGGGAAGAGACCTTTCTGAAGACCTAGGCGTAAACAGGAGGATAATATTAAAGTGGATCTTAGGACGATAGAGTTAAAGGTTGTGAATTAGATTCATCTGACTCACTGAAATACGTTTTTACCTTCGGATTATATTAAAATTGGGGATTTTTTTTACTGTTATTATTATCTTTTCATAGAGACTCTATTCTATGGGTCAGCTGTGTAGTTTGACGGATGCACGGACGTATGTGCGGGCCTGCGTGTTTTCTGGGGCTTTATTTGTATTATTTATTGTTATGGCAGTATATTTTGTTATTATTTGTATTCCTGTTGTAGTTAATCTATACAGAAACGATTATCAGCGTATTTTGGATTGGTCGTGTTGTGTACATGATGCATTTCCTTTCCAAAAGGAAAACATGTCGTACGAAGTATAACTCAATTCGCTCGGCAGGAAACGTCAAACGTCACATAATCTGACATTCTTTACGGAAGTATTGTGCTGTGTTCAGTTTATACAGAAAAAAGGCAACATGGAAAACTGGTGGCTAAAGTAATGGATTCGGATTCAATCCTGTGGGATTTAAGATAGACGAAGCTGCAGTGTTACCGAGTTCTATCGTTTCGCTTACTTGTCATTCTACTGGCTTCTCTCCTTTCCTGTTTTCCGCTATTTTCACTTCAAATTGATGTGCTGTTTATATTTTATTAGCACTCTGACACGCCGTCCCTAACCCGTGCCAAATACGCTGAATTCGTAGCAATACTTAGACAGGCTTTCTTTTGGTTACTTCAAAATCAAGTATATCACTAGACATAACTGACTGTTTGCTACAAGTGTAATTTATAGTGTCTGTCCTATATGCTAAATCAACTGTTTTTCATTCATCACTGTTAATTTTTTATTCAAAAACCGTCACTGTTATGTTAACTTAATTTAAACAACGTCATTAAATAATGAAGAAACAATAACCGCAAAAAACAATCTCCATCATCAGGGTAATGTCAGTGTTTATGTGAAAATATTTCCCACACGTTTTATAAAAGCGAAACATGGTCAGTGGGAAAGCCAGAAAGAAGAATAAGGATAGAAGCATTTGAAATGTGGTGCTATAGACGGATGTTGGAAATTAAGTGGACTGATAAAGTACGAAATGAGCTGGTCTTAGGAAGAAGTCTATGGAGAAATCTTACCAGAAGAAGAGATAGGATGGCGGGATACATTCTGAGGCACCCAGGATTGGTTAATTTGGTAATGGAAGGAACAGTTGAAGGAAAGAATTGTAGGGGGAGACAAAGATTGGAATATGTGACGCAGATTTTTGAGGATGTGGGCTGCAAAAGATATGTGGAAATGAAGAGATTGGCGCAAGACAGGCGAAAATGTAGGACCGCTTCAAACCAGTTGGAAGACTGATGACAAACAAACAAAACGTTTAATAAATCTCAAAAATCTAAATTCATATTATCACAGAATTTAACATTGCAAACCAACTTGTGTCCAAATTAAGAATTATCATAAACTGTAAAGTTGCTTTACTACTGAGATACTTTCTAATAGACATGCTGACAATTGAAACACTTGTAAATATGCAATATAATCACACAATCCTTAAACTTTGTTATTGATTATTACATACTCATAATAATCTAGCTAAAATAATATACTGTTGACAATTTTGGCCTTAAAATTGCACTTGGTGCCAAAAAATCCTTCATTCGTAAGATAAGGTAAAAATTACAACTGTACTAAAATACATCCTTATAACAAGTTTCACCTCGTGTTTCCAGTACAATCCGGGAGATGTCGTACAAGTAGAATCCATTTCATCAGTTGAATAAGCACGAAGAACCCTGTAATATGACGTAAATCATGACTGGAAAGGGAAACTTTATTAATGAATCGAACGTCATAATATAATAACTTCATAATCTGCAGCATCCCCACCTCTGATTCTCTCCAAGTCCCCTTATCTCCTGTCTTAACTCTCCATTATTCTCCCCTATCCTATTACTATGTTCCTTTTCAAAATACATACTTTTCCTTAGGCATACCTTTAGATGCTAAAGCATGGAAAAGTTTTGAAGTTTCCTTATATAAGAATAGATGTCACCCTCCCTTATAAAATTTGCTTAATTGAGTTACAAAGCTGATGCAATATAATGTAATCCCCTAAGATATTTCATAATAAGTGATAAAGTTTTCAACAATAAAAGGTCTTAAATCGAACTATAGAATGCGACACTAAATATCTCAGTTTAGAAACATTAATTGAACTGAACGCTCAGTTTTTAATTTCTCCAATTAGACTCAAACTTTATGTAACTACTGTGTCCTTGAACAAAAAAAGTAGAAGAACATATGTGAATATAAATTTTTTTACCCATAATAAATTTCAGAGTAAAACATTTGTTATGTATTCATAAAGTTCAACAGGTAAGTCAGATTTCTCAGTAATAATTTAGCACGTACCGGTTGTCATAATTTTCTTTACTAGTAACAGTATTTAATAGTAAAATTAATGGGCAGAGACATGTAGTTCATTACTCAACAGAGTTGTTTAATAAAACAATTTTAAGCAGACTATGCGAGGATCAAATTAAATTAATGGCACGTCTCTTTATAAAGAGACTAGAAAATATAACAAATAATCTGAAGTGAAAACAAATTGGAGACTTTCTGAGAGATGAAAAATAAACAAACCTAAGCATAGACAAAGAAAAAATAATACAGAAAGAAATAATTAAATAAAATCAAATAATTAAATGAAGAAAGGAATATAATGTTAAATGATGTCATACAATATTAGGAAAAAGTAGCTGCTACTTTTCTTTTACATTAATTCTCAAAACACCTTAAGACAGAAGAAACGTCTGTGCTGCTGTTTAAACGTGCTTTAGAATGCTCCTAACATCCCACAAAATGTAAAGTTCAGGACAACGTGACACAGATAACCTCTTATAGGGGGCCCAATCAAAATGTTTATAGCCACCCCTTTAGTTAACGTTCTACAAGGAGCTAATGCGGATGAAGCATTAGTCACCTTACTCCTGTGTACTGCTCACACCGCATAACACCAAGGTTGAAGTTCAAAAGACACTCTGCTAAAGGCAAGGCAACCCAACACTGCAGTAGTGTGTTTGGCACCTCTCATTGTCGGGTTCAGAACTCGGCCCGGAAATAGACTCACTAACCATGCTATCATTCTGCGTAGTAAAAATTTACTATCTTGATCGCTCCCCCATGCAAATGCTTTTGCAGCAACAGACCCCAGAAACATTCTTATACATCCAATTCAGTATTAATAATCATCCCAACACTGTTCACTCTACAATAAATAACTTCACTAATTAGAACAGTTAGTATAATCGAACAGAATAAATACAGTGAACGATTATCAGAGATTTTTACAGTTCAAATCCTTCGTATGTAAAAAAATCACAGAAGAGGTTAGAAACTTTATTTTCGTTAATGAATTTCCACTTTGCAGTAGAAAAAACTTAATTCGCCTGTAATGGGGACTAAACAGACATAGCAAACAACTGTGCAGTAGATGAAACCGCATTCCGTACGGCTTGAACCTCGGGCTTTTGGTGTGCTTATGATAAACAATAAGCTCTGTTCCTTTGACGCCTGCCAAAGGGTGACTGTCAACAACAAAAGGGGTAGAAGGCAACTACAGTTAACTACACAGGATCACACATGTACAGGGAGACAGGTGATATTATGGTAGAGGGTTTCGGTAGAACAAGCTTTGGTCAAGTTACGTATTGCGGTAGTGGTAAGATAATCTAAAATTACCAACAAGGTGTGTCCACTTATGTCACCAGTCTTTGCATACATTTGTCATCTTCCTCATTCGGAATCCATACAGTCAATTTTAATTAAAGCGTTATCTCAAGGAAATTTTAAACATGGCCATAGTCATGGAACAATTTTCGTGTTATAAAGTTTGGTTCATCACACGCAAGTTCCAATTAAATACAGTGATACGGTGCATAGGAACTTGAAACATTTTCCTGTCGAGCCTTCAAATTAAAACGTCGATAATCTACTACACCGCGCTACAATACAGAATACAGCCATCTTTATATCTGCCACACTGAGAACCTCAAATCCTAAATATACTTTATCCAAAGATTATGTTAGTGGTCCACGTATTTTTCATCATTATAAATTATTATTGGTAGCATGTGGCGTACGAAAACCAACAAATGTAACACGGACGCATATGCAGTGTTCAGTAGATTAAATCTTAGTTTCACTACAATTTTTTTCAATATCCATAAGCACTACGAGCTAAACTGAAATGCTCCTAATATTTCATGACGTTGATAAACTTTATAAAACGGCGTAAATGTATCCTAAGAGCTGGATAAATGTCAGTGAAAAATGCTTAGTTATTAGCTTTGTAATATATAAAATGAACTCATGAAAGAGCAGTTAACACCAGGTAATGTGCAATTTAAATGTTCGTAACATCAAGTAAAATAGCTTGAAAAAGCCTGTCATAAATTATACCTAACCCTCAGACACTGTCATTTGTGTGGTAACACTAGTTACTTTCATAATGTTGGCACCGCGTATCAATAACACCACATATAATTGGGCGCGGTTTTTAATCCTGTGTTTGTTAAGCGTGAATGACCAAGTTCTTACTAACTGCGGTAGAAGCTAAAAGCCCATGTTCTAATTTACAAGTGCTGCTACCATTACGCAGCTTGTAGAATACTTGTAAATTATATAAAGATAAGGAAATGATAAACGAAAGGAAGAAAGAAAGTGGTAAACATGTGAAATAAATAATTTTCCTTTGAATTTTAACGGTCCTCGTTCACTATTATTTAAAAATTCTGAATTTAATATTTCATTTATATATATATATTTATATATATATATATATATATATATATATATATATATATATAGTAAGTAAAATATCCGACAGTACACGAAAAATAATGTATATTAAAAACCACAGAATTTTGCCTCAATCATTTTCGATAACTAAAATGTACTTAGGCTTTAAATTTAAAATTTAAACATAACTGAAAAATGTGTTACCTTTACATGAGTTAAACGAATTAAATGGTCTGTGTCAGACATAACTGAGTAACAATATAGGGTTTCCACAATCAATTCATTCCGTACTGCATTTTTCCTTCGACAACATTCCTTCAAAACAGTAAATGTAGATAAGAAATTACAAACTCTTTTACGTAAATAAAAACACAGCCATAACATCAGATTTTCACAAAATCTGGTAACATAATACAAATTATCGCGACAAACGTTCGGAACGGATAATGCAGAATAGCTTTCAAGCTGACAGAAAGTCTCCTGTGAACACAGAAATAACGACAAACAATTTCTCAAGAAGTTTAGTTGTTAATAACATTTCAGGAGACTTGTCAATTTATATGAGAAACAGCAAAGCCTTGGGCAAACACGTTCAATATTAAGTTCCATTACCAGAAACATTGCACGAAGAGAATCACTGATACAGGTCGGAGTATGTGGTTACGTGACTATACTTGGTTTCTTATCGCGATTTAAAGTAAAATTCGTGGTTGACGAAGTGGAGCTGTAGCAGGTTTTTCTAGTAATTATTGTTTCCCCCCACGTATCATCTTTGCACCATTGCCACATCTACCACAAAGTGAGTGACAGCTCTCACCAAGCAATATGTATTATTATAACATCGGTCGTAAGCCACGTTAGCCCGGCTAACACTTTACAAAACGAAAAATAAAATGGCTTACCTCGTGGTTCATAGGCACTTCATACACTGGAACACAGCAAAACCGATACTATATACCATGTTAACCACCTCGTTAAGGTTGATGCTCACTGTCTGTTTGCGCAGGCGCAATTAGAAGAGACATGATACAGCGTAGGTTTCAGGGGAATAGGGACTTCATAACCTTCAAAGCTAAAATGTTAGCAGAACCTTGACTGTTAACACGTTGGTGCGATATAGCGTTACATGTAGCGTGCTGTTACACATTTCTAGCGACTTTAATTACGTGACCTTTGTTGTATGCATGTGCAGTAGTGTGACTTGCGACTAAGACATGGAAGACGAAGTAAGATGCACACACTCAACTGCCAAAATGTTCCCGCCTCGAGATTTTGCCAACATCTGAAAAAAAGTCACTGTTCACTACTGCCTTGGAATATATGCAGTCTGAGTACCTTAACGGAGAATTTAATTAAAAACAGTGAATGATAAAATTTTGTATTTCATGCAACGAGTTTCATTACATAAACTACGGGAAAAATTTCTGCGCGCCATAATATGTAACGGTGTTTATTTTTTAACACCGATGTGGATATAAAAAAACCGTTATTGAATATTTTTTAGCCTTTGAAACGTTTTAAATAAAGGTACAATTCGCATATTTCACATAGAATACAATCCAGGCTTTCACATAAATTTTGTCACAACCAACAAGGCACACGCCCAGACCATCTATGTATATATCAAACAAATTCTATCTTCAAAGAGAGGTCGCTTTTCAAATTTATTTCGCCTCGGGGTTGCATGGCTCGATGCTCAGCTGTTTATGATGTTTCTACAGCAACGTTGTAATAGGAAAGGGTTTGGTGAAGCATTACTATCACGCTCTCGTTTTGTGGGGGGGGGGGGGGATTTCATTGTGATATGGTAATATTTAAAACAAAACGGTGTAAGTATTTCACGTGTCCGTTAATCTGCAAGGACACTGAATAGTTAAGCCTATATGTGTCTAGCATAATTATTTTAAAATTAATTTTGATACTTTCACGCCATACGACAAAGTTATTTAGCATAAATTATATAATTGCACGTAATAGAAAATACTTTATGTATATAATCTTACGTTCCGTCTGTCACGTGTTCCAATGAACGTGACCTTCAATAATTTTGTTACCTTCGTCATGAAAGAATTCTACTGAAGTGTTTAAGTTATATTTAATTTTGTTGCCTTATATCAAATTAAAATCAAAAGATAGTTCTAAACGTAATGTGCATATGATTTACAATATAAAAAGTTCCAAACATGAGCCTGTAAGTTCATTACCCTTCAATTAAATATAAAGGAAATTTATTTTACAAGGATCGTCTAAATATGGACAAAATCCCATATATATATATGAAAATTGCGGTTAACCAGGTTAAGAATTTTACCGTTTTTACCGAAACTACCCTATCTCATGCGTCAGCTTAGTGTAATCCATGTCCAAACGTAGTGTTAGATTCATGATATTTTAAATTCGTTTTACCACAGAAGGTATTCATAAGAAGAAGAGATAAAACGTACACTTCTGGCTCGTCTCGTCTCTTCTTGAGCCGGCTTCGTTCCCAATCGAGAATTCTAACTATATTTTCACAAAACGAATAGTTCAGTTAACACGAGGCGCGCTCTGTCATGTGATAGCAGTCTGTCTCCAGGCACTGCTCACAAAGTCAGCTCCACAGCTGACAAAGAAAACACAAGCGGCTGATTCTGATGTTTTTAGCTATAAAATTATTGTCCTTTGTTTCTTTACTTTTAAATGTAAACAAAAGTTTTTCGTAACGTCGAACCTGAGGGAGGGGGAATTGACTAGTTCTCCTTTATGTCTGTTCGCTCGAAAATAAAATACAACATTTCACATTCCCCCACTTAGCTCCCCCTCCTCGTTAGGGTGGAGTTAATGGAACTGAGAAGAAGTGACGATAGTAGGAAAATTCATTTCCAACAGACACAAAAGAGCATGTGATGAGAACCAACGATTCTGTTAGCAAAATGTATAACAACGAACTTGGTACACAATTTAATGCTTCACTAATTAAATGCTTATTTAGTTGTCGTAATTTCCAAAGAGAATATACACTTCAGTGGTACCAATGGATCGTCAGCAGGAAGCCATCCTTGTGATTCAATTCGATTTCCGGTTTTTCCAGGATCTGGACGTCGTGAATTATGGCTCCTTTTTGAACTTACGTCCTACAGTTCTTTAGGGAAGAATGGCTTACGATATGTTTATAACTTCGCATTTATCCTTCTATATACTATTTATAACTTACTTGCAGCTATTATTAAAATTCAGTGAATGCTAACATTACTTTTTCTAACAAATTTCGTGTGAAAGTTCTTTCATTAGAACTATCTTAGTAAGACCAATCATGCGTTCGATTCTCGATAAATATTTTTAGTTTAGGGATAATTTCTTCTATAATATTTTACAATACTTGATTCTCAGGAGGGCATGGATGGCTCATAGGATCCCAGAGGCCCGACGATACGTGTTGCAACCTCGACGCATGACGCCATATTTTACGCAGACGAGCCAAGGAACGTGCACAAGACATGATGCTGACAGAACGACGCCGAACGTGTCGACGTCTAATGTTACGACGCCGACAAAATATTCTATACGTGGAAAGCAAATGAACTTCGAGGTGCCCGAAGACAAAAAAATATCGAATCGACATTGAGTGAACTTCGCAAAGCCCACTGCAGCAACCCAAAATTCAGTTCCAAATGAAGCCAAAAGGAACATCTAGACGCTATAGAACAGGATGCACGCAAATCAAAATCGACCGTCGAGACGCCGACAAAATATGGAGTACATATGAGCTTAGTAAAATCACAAGACAACAAACTGGCAAATAGCCGACCAGCATGTGACGACTCAGAATCCAAAATTTCGTAAAGAATAGCCTCTGGAAGACATAAGGCACGATGTTTGCAAAAAGTCGCGGTGCTCCAAAAGACGCCAAATATATCGTATATGAACCTCGGGATGACGTTTGACACCAAGGTGGAATGCAGACGCCGAGCGCTGCGGCGCCGTCTCCTAAACACAAATAAAGCCAGCAGAGGCCTCGGTACGCTATGTAAACGGTGTGTAGAAAACCGACGCCCAGCGTCGGAACAACAATCGTCGTAACGCATCCAACAGACGCAATATTCTCCTTGAATTGATCACCCGAACAATATTTAGTGACGAACACAAATTATAGAGGTTTTTGATGTAAATAATCCAGATATGTATCAAGTGATCGACAATCAGTTGTTCAGTATTAGTATATCATATAAAAGGGAGTTCATGTTCGCTAATGTGATTTTTTCCCCACATTTTAAATGTGCTCATATATAAATAAATAACTGAATAAATATATATATATATATATATATATATATATATAATTTCAGAATAATAAACCCATTTTCGTAAAAAACACAACATAACATTACCCCACATGACAAATACTTAATTTTAAGCTTATAATTGTGTTATTATTATAAGCCTGTTGCCGGAAGGCAAATCCTCTTACCGCTGTTATGCAGTTATGCATTTGTAAACTCATAACAGCATTCCACTAGGCCGTAAGCGTATAACACTGTAAGTGTTATCTAGTATGTGGACTGATTCGGCCCAGAATGCAGGAAGAATATTTGTGTGTCAAATGCAAAGCATCACTGTCTGACTACATTTAGCCGGCATAAATGCAGCTGAATCAGCCTGAAGGAAACCCAAGATGTTCAGCGTCCCTTACACATCCACAGATCTGCAGTGCGGAGGGAGGGTAATGGCGCAGAAAGAAACGAGAAAATGGAGAGCCTATAATTAGCGAAACGTTGGAATCATATCTGAACCATATGATTTTTAATACCCTGCTGGTTTGTATATAAAAAGTTTAGGGAATGAAACCTATCTCTTTACTACAAGGCCAGCCAAGAGACTGGTTTGAGATTAAGTCCCGAACATTAGACTAAGGGTGTAATAGTATGCTGTTTGTTCAGGGCTACATCACATTCATGGAGCGGTGAAAGGAAGAAGAAAAAGAATAACTAGGATAAAAATGTGCTCTGGTAACACTTAGTCAACCAGAAATCTAATTTGAGGTCGCCCACGATCTCCTCAGGATAATCAAAACAATAATTTTGTCATTTTGGTAATTTGGTATTTTGGTATTCGTTTGAAACGTTGTCTCTCACTTCGAGTAACGAACATAACCTAAAAATGTTTCAAAATACAGAAATCAAGAAAATATACGCTTCTAAAGAGACTGATATTACCTGATTGGGGTATTATATGACGAAAATATTATTATCACCTGTAATATTATTAGGTCAGTGAAATCTAGGAGGGTAAGATGGGCTGGGAATGTAGCTAAACAAGGAATGCATGCAAAGTAGATGCGAAGAAGTCTTGGAAAAATCCACTTGTTAGACCGAGGAGATAATATTGAACTGGATGTTAAGGATGACAGAATGTGAGGACTGCAGGTCGATGAAAGTGGCTCATGGTCCTGACCAATGGCGGTTCACAACCTGTTTTCAAGCTTGGTTCTAAGTCATTTATGGGCAACATAGGCAGTAAAACTGCGAACATTTACTGGTAGAACGGTGTTTAGTGTTTAATGGATTTGGAATAGAACCAAGTCCAAATCCCTTTCAAGTACAAACAACGAACAGCTTTATATCGATATTTGTAAATAATAATATAAACAGTTAGAATGGTCTTTTAAAATCCTGCCTGCTGTCACAGTTTCTGCTTGTTTCAAGCGAGCATAAAAGGTAATCAAGTTGTTATCAATTAAAGCTACCATCGCCTCCATTCCAATTAAGTCTCTAATTAGGAAATCATACAACAACCTACTGATTTCGTTGATTTGTAACTGGCTGCACGCTGTTAACTTGAAAGCAATCTAACCTGGGAAATAGAATGCTATTTACAGGTAACTGGAAACTATGTACACCATTTTCTTTCAGGTTAGCAACCCACATGTCATATACAGTGGCTACTTTTGATTCTAAGAATAAGACAAAACTTTTCGAAAAATCTTTAAAATATTGACATTTAAAACGGGAAAGCGGTCTTTTTGTAAGAACAGCGTTTTAATATGTTATTTACATTAGTTTATGAAAGTTAAAGTGTGAAGATTTCTGTCTTCTGGGTTGTTGCGCTGTGTAGTATGGTCGATGTTAACCAATGTTTCAAAGGTCATACTGCCTCCGTCATCAGGGCGATGAATGTGCCAAGTAGCCCTGATGACGGAGGCAGTATGACCTCTGAAACGTTGGTTAAAATCGACCATACTACACAGCGCAACAACCCAGAAGACAGAAATCTTCATACTCATCGCCCTGATGACGGAGGCAGTATGACCTCTGAAACGTTGGTAAACATCGACCAGACTACTCAGCGCAACAACCCAGAAGACAGAAATCTTCAATATCATCGCTGTGAAAACCTCAAATCTTACAAAGTTAAAGTGTGTTTATGTATGTGCTTGTAAATGTTTGTAAAGGCACCAATGAATTAAATTTAAAGTTGTAAGAAAATAATACATTCATATTTGTTTCCATGTCAATTGCTTCCTGACTTTTGAACCAATTGTATTTTAATTTGCATTAATTGTATGCACGTTATATGAAGTTGTAAAACTATATTTCAGTACCTCGTAAAGTCAAATACGTCTCTAGATACTTAAAGCCAGGAAGAATGGCGTAAGAGTAAACATTGACATACATGCAAAATAAAGCGACAAAACAGAAGCTACGAGATAAGAGCTGGTGAGGACTGTACCTGTTAAAACGTCTAAATTCTCGAATAATGTAGGCTAGAGGGTAAGCACCGAGGTCAATGGCGGTCTGATAGAGTCGATCATTATGTCATGTGCACATAAATATTTAATCAACGCTGCAACACAAAACAATAGACGATCTGCACTGCAGCAGGAAGAGTCTGCCAACCAATGGCGCTTTCATGCTCATGAAAGAAACAATAAATTTGCTTCCGGTTGTGGTAGACCAAGTTAAACCCCGAGTATTGTTAAAAATGTGCAGACAAAAAGCTGAACGGCTGTTAAATTAAAGCAGGGAAGAAGTGAAAAGGATAAGGGAGACGAGAGACTTTAACATTAGCACTAGCGGTATCTGTTTTACCACTCTTCGCTCCAAGTTAAAACAAAAATAGAACGCTTAATATAAAATTCACAGAGAATAAAAGCAGATCATTAGGACAGCAAGAAATGTGCATCTAGTCCTTCTATAATTGAAGCATGTAAGTACAACAATTTTACTACAAGGACCAAGGACGTTCCTTGTTTCAAACTGCAAGCTCCCAAGTCAGTTCTTATTTCAAAGTAGAGATTGTTTCTTAGATAAAGAAAAGAATGGGGGAGATAAAGAATGCATACAAAATTTATTAGTTATATTTACGTGCACAGTCGTTACTATAGATTTCGCTTAAACACATTTTAACTACCTACTTTCATTGGTACATCAAATTCTATGAGAATGTTGTATAATACTCCCCTCCCAACTGAATCAAAAGCTTTATTTAATCCTATAAACAGCTGACTATTTGTTCGATTTTAGGGCTCTCATTATTTTACCAGTATCTGTTAAATTAAAAATGTTTGATAAGTAGCTTCATTTCTCAGGTCAAAATCCATTAATAATTAAACCCAATAGTTTATTTATTTACTTAAACTTGAAAGAATAATGTTCGGTTAAATTCTGTGTGCAGCTAATAACAGCAGTTGATAGATATAGCAATTGTTCATTGTTTAAAATATAACTGATGTTTGTAGATCTCAAAATGTAATATTGAACCTCATTCTTGGATAAATTCTGTCTAAATCTAACAAATATCTGAATATTTATACATTTTAAAATGTAAAATAAGAAACCAGCAGTAAAATAATTCGTGTTAAGGGAACATTCTGTTATCTTCGCCTTCTTTGTTCGTCTGGTTATACGACTTTTGAAAGCAGCTAACTTTAAAAGAATGTCATCCTCTATTGCAGACCATTAAAATTACGACGATCGTCACAGACGGACTCAGTCTGAAATATATTGCTTCCGCTAACACGCAGAACTGGCCTCTTACTTTTATGCGTTTTGTGCCGGAAAACACAAGGTTATCAGTCGAAATTCTGGGTGAAAGTAATACAGAATATAGAGGGACCCACATTTACAATTCAGATGGAGTTCAAGTCAACCAGAAACAGTCAGCATTTTTGTTGCTGTATATTTCAATGTTTTGTACTTACTCTGCACAAGACACAAAGAATTTGCTCCCTTTCCTCATTTTCGTATTCCGACTTACCTGAAACAAAGAGATAAACTTTATTACTCACGAATCAGTATAATCATTTTCATTGAACAAAATTATGTTTAATTTTTATGAATTATCAAATATAATATGAAAATAAATCATACTATAATGCTGCTGTTACACTGGTCCTTAAATTAAAAGTCTTCACAGTTTATTTAAGTAACTGCGATAATCCATAATGTGCTATTTTAAGGTCTTAAGATCAGTATGCAATGAAACACATCACACGTCCTATTTGCATGCATACACAACATGGAAAAATATGTGTTTAGCAGTTTATACTTATGTCATAATAAAAACTTCATTTGAAAAATCAAAATAAGGAAAACATATAATATTATAATTTATAATCAAAAGTCACAGACAAAAAATAATCCTACGACCCAGTAATCAGTAAAATGCCAGAGGACACGAATCGAATTTCATACCCCAAAATATCTAACGTTTGTTTGGCGAATTTCCTGATCACCATAAAAAGTCTGAAGAAATCAGAATTAATTACAACATAATTTCTACTGATCTATGCCGAATACGTCAACTTATTAATCGGGCGAAACATGGCGAAAATAAAAATCATATAAACTCTGAGTCTAAGACTGAAGATATCGATATTTGTCTTCTGAATTTTAACCTTACGTGGACCTATAGGCAGATACCAATTTTTAGACCAACATAATGCCTCCATCATCGGGTGTGAAGTGCCCTGGAGATGGGAGAAAATGTTTTTTACGAAGCACTGGTATCTACCTACAAGTCCAGACGACGTTAAAACACACAAAACAAACATCAACACTATTAGAGAATGGCCTACAGAAATAAACCCAGGGTAAAAGTAGGCCTACCAGTACATATCCATATTTTGAATTTGCAGCATTTTAACAATAAAAGCCGCGTTAAAATCAAAACGGATTTATCCTTCAAGCAATATTAATTTTGTTAGTTACTTTCTCATGTAGTTCGTTAGCATCGGCTTTAGACGCGTACTGACAACCTGGTTGTCATGTTTAATATCAATTTCACGAAAATGAATATCATGAGAAGTTCTGTGAATGTGTAAATTACTGTATTACATCTATTCCATCAGTCACCACTGGCAGATTAGCCAGAAGCAACACGTGCAGAGTAAAAGAACCAACAATCAATACACAGGAGACTAAACCCTGTTTACTGGCGCCAGTGACATTATACGTCTCTTGTTGTGATATGTATTATTTCTCCAGGTGTGTTCAGGTCAAAGGTGCATTACTCGGCTCAGCCGACGAACAAACATACAGATATACCTAGTACCATTTGTGGGGAGTCTCACAACCAGACACAATGCTGTCATTTGGGCATAACGGAAAGAACAATAGTGTGTAGAGGGAGACGAGTCTAACTGCCACAACAGAACTGTATGGCTGTTTGCAGTATTCATTTGTGCCTCGTGTTTGTACTGCTACTATATGGGCTCTGATTACTGCCCATCTACTAGTTGCCTGCGTCTGTGTTTATTTACTCAAGCTATGTAGCAGTGAGGAAATAGTTAAATTACAAACGACACTAATGTTGGCACTGTATTTCGCAAATCCTAACTAAACTGTTATTTAACTATCGCACATTTTTCAAATAAGAACGGCCACAATTAATTTTTGTATTTTATCGCCCTAATAAAATATGACCAATAATTCATTCTTCATTACAAATGGCGACGCCGTGTAATCGTCAGACCGTCATGTATCGAGGGAACGTAAGGTAGGTAGGTTAGGTTAGGTTAGGTTAGATTAGGTTAGGTTAAATGAGGTTAGGTTAGGTTCGCCAACAGCTTCTCCGAAACGGTGAAAGCCACATACAAGGCATAACAATATCGAAGACTACAACCCACATCTTAACCGCCGTGAGAACCGTGTCAGATCCTCGTTCATTTTCTCCACCTCCTTTTTACATCTCAAGTAAAAATATTCTCCTTAACTCCTACTTCTTAAACACCTTCAACCTGTTGTATTTCCTTTATATAAAATACCAAGGTTCACACCCACACAAAACACAGCCAGCATTTTAGGCCTATATTTATGATATTTCATGTAGAAAGACTGCAAAAGTATCAATGTATGAGGCATTTAATTTCCATAAAATTAAATGCTAGTCGAAGCTGCCGTCCTTCTACCAGGTTTGCCTTAAACTGCACTGAGAAAATGAAATCATTCATTTATTATGAAAAACGCTCGACTATTTGTAAGAATTATAAAGGTCCTACAACACCGATCAAGTGTTTCACACAGGTTCATTTGCTGAGAGGCTAAAGCAGTAGCAATGTATGTATGAGTGCAAGTGTGTCCACGTGTGTTTGAATGTACTGTCCTACGACAGCCTCGTTATTAACAGATAAGTAATCGAACAAACAACGAAGGTCTGCACTTAGTGGGATTACAGAAACCGGTATTACCGGTATGTATTCCTCATAAAGCAAACTGCGATAATGATATCGGTTGTCTGATATCACCGACGGGCAACGTGAGACATGTAAGACATTCTGAAACTCACGTAACGGTCAGCGAAGAACAAAATTTAGTAATTCCAATAAGCTCGTTACATTGCTTGAAAGTTTGTGTACTAAAAAAGATTTCGGGGTGTAAAGAATTTCTTGTTTTTGTGTAGTCAACGGATGCTTATGAATTTCTCTACACACTTCAGTCCTACATGTAATAAACTATTGGGTCCAAAATTACAATGAAACCTCTCTGTATGCAGACAAAATCCCGTTTTACGCTAAGAACAGTCACATTCAAGCAGGTTGTCACTTTTAAGATATATGAAATGGCCCAATTATGACATTTATACAACTCCGACTGTGCATGTCTCTCATTCTACACACGCAAACGCACACACAGACATAATAACCAACTGTCAATAAAAATAGCATAATACTAAACCGCTCTGAAAATTCCCTCTAAGATAATGGGGTTCTGAAATTAGTTTTTTATTGAGAAGAGAACATTTAAGTTCACAAGTATTTTTCGCAACAAAAATAATTATTAATCCTATTGCCCTGTCATTCTAAACGGCAAATCAGAGCAGAACACTGTAAATAACAAAAATGTATGTCTCCATCAACTGTACAGTTCTGAATCAATAACACTGCTTATTTTTTGACGGTCTTACGAAGATATATATACACACACAAATTATGAACGAAATGTGCCAAAATGCAAACGTATAAACACCACCCTTATATTATATACCGCCTTAGTCAAACACAGCGATCACTCCATTAATTAAAGATCTGACAAGGAAAGGAAGAGCAGTGGAGATGGATCAATTTATACACTAAACACCCCCTGTGGTCGTCCAGTAACCTTAACAGAGACGGAGAAGGAGAGAAACA
Organism: Zootermopsis nevadensis; assembly: GCF_977971745.1. Classification (NCBI taxonomy): domain Eukaryota; kingdom Metazoa; phylum Arthropoda; class Insecta; order Blattodea; family Termopsidae; genus Zootermopsis; species Zootermopsis nevadensis. The sequence goes on from NW_028259143.1 coordinate 7,709,572, forward strand.
TTTAAACAAGAAGGGAATCTAAATTCCCTATAAGATTACGGTTAATTTTAGAACAGCTGTAATGTAAAAATGTGGAGGGTATATCGTGTTTCAGACCAGAGTATTGATAAACTGGTGAACAATGACGTTATTATAATTATAGATATTATATTCACTTATTTTGGTTAGTTGGCACCATTCTTTCATATACGTAGAAAACAGCCTGTGTCCTGTTTTGGAACATGTTTCTCGGAAACATAATCTGCGAAACATCCAATACTTTCCTTCATCATAGCTTGCGACTTAACAAAAGACATCGCTAACAGCGTGTCAGTAACAGACTTCGGCCAGCAAGCTCGGCCATTTCCAGGAAATATTTTCCATTCGCTTTAAGACGTGAAAATAAGATATTTTGCTTTCTTTCCAATGATGATAATTGAGTACAGGAATTTAAACTTACAATTTACAGTGCAAGAAGTAAGTAAAGTAAAGTTAAATAAATTAATGAAAGAAACTTTAGTAAAATTCTTCGTCAGTAGTGAAAACAAAAATAGATACTGTTTGTTGACAATTCTCTAAGGAAAGAAACTGTTGCTTAGGAAGTACATGGCATTCACTATAAAATACTTAGGAAAAATTTTTAATACAGAAACACAAGAACATTATTTCTTCCTTTGATCATTTACTTAATACTTCCTTCATTTGTTTCCATCAGTGTTTGTCTTTTTCTTTCCACCGCCATTTTAACTAGAAGGCCGAGTATGAAAATCTTCAATAGCGCATTGACAAACGAATTAAAATATGAGGTTGAAGTTTGTCACGGCAGGTAAGATAGCGATATTAGTATTTTGGCCTGCAACGACAAGTGGACTTAAAGGTACAAACGTATTTACCAAAATTTCCTCTTCAAGTCTGAAGATGTAGTTATATTTTTCTCCAGGTCTACAATTTGACAACCCAGAAGACCAACCAATGACATAATCATATAGTTTCACGATTTCAGTTTGCAGGCAGTGTATTGCTTCCTATATTTTGGTCTTTGAAGTATTTTGATTTCTTCCGCCCCATTATTTTGCCCATTTCAGCCTCACAGATCAGTATACAATTATCACCCTACATCCTAACAAACTGCACTTCATCAGCATTGCTCTGTAAAGCGTATTTTTAACTTTAAGAAATTATAACATGATAGATCTAGTAGGACGTAGTCGATCGATTATTAAACAATTTCATTATTGGTTTAAAAACATCAAGACAATATCCTCAATGATGTTAAATTCAAAAGGTCTTAATTTAATTACCTTCTTTTCTCTTCTGGCTACAGAAAATTAAATATACCGACGGGTGTATGCCTGAGGGGCGTGTCAGCATATTTGCACAATGGAAGATATTTGGTCTAAAAACACAAAATAGTGGAATGTATGTCGTGCTAAAAGGGCGTAATGCTTATGCTATTCTACACACAGTTACATTTGAGAGTATGACAACTTATAATGCACAATTTTCAAATAAAATAATAATTTAGTCTTCTGCAAATCAGGACGCCCTGACATGATTCCCTCCATCCTGATATTAAATTTTAATGACAACTATGTATATAAATCTCTTAATTAACATACAAGGTATGGAGACGTTTCGGTGTGTAAATCGAGTCCTTCTGAAAAACGTTTATTTTTAATGTCCGTCGATCAATTCTGGGAAAAAATTGAACAATTCCCTTAAATTGTTCTGAGTTAACATACTTCTTCATCTGAACAAATTTACACTAGTTTAGCATAGGCCTACATTAAGTGAATGTGATGTTCACGCGACATGTAGCACGCATGGGGAGATAAAAATTCAATACAAAACTGTAGGCGAGAAATCTGAAGGAAAGAGATAATTTGAAAGATTAAAATATAAATGGAAGGATAATATTAAAACTTGTGTTAAATAATTTGTGTGTGAATGTTTGAACTAAATTCAACTGGCTTAGGATAAGTTACGGAAGGAGGGTATTGTGAACATGGTCATAAACCTTCGAATACCATAAAAACTGGTAAATCCCTTGACCAACTGATCGATTACCAGTTTATAAAAGAAGGATTGTGTTAATTGAAATTAGTTTTTTATTTATTATATCACTGAGAGTAAAACTCTGTTGTCAGTACTCATACGGGCTTCAAATGAAAGTGTGAAAGAATAAAAAATTATTTATAACGTCATGGAAAAATGAGATCAAAAACTACAAAGTTGGAGAATAATATTAAAACGGTTGTCTGAAGCCAGACAGACATCTGCCCTGACCTGAAGTGTGTACTACGGACAAGTTAAACACCTTTCCACTACAAATAACCTGTAAGATTTAAGATTTGAAATTTTCACAGCGGTATGAAGATTTCTGTCTTCTGGGTTGCTGCGCTGAATCACCCTGATGACGGAGGCAGTATGACCCCTGAAACGTTGGTTAACATCGACCAGACTACACAGCGCAACAACCCAGAAGACAGAAATCTTCAACCTGTAAGATGCATGTCAATACGTTTAAAAGTCGGCTGCTTCGGCTAATTCGTTGACTGGTTTCAGAATAGAAAATTTCAATGTTTGTTCTGTAATACGAGTTTTCCCAACCACCATTAATTTCATTCCACATTTCAGTGGCTATCAATTTGCCTATCATTAGCACTGAGATAATAAATTTATAGGGCAGAGTTTGTACCTTGTCCTGTGTCTTCAGTTCAGTACAAGGCCTTCCGTTTCACATCGACATGTGCTAGCTATTCTGCATGTCACTGCAAAGTCGAAGCTACTATATTATGAATGTGGCTCTGGGGCCGAGAGGCCGTTCTGTCCCGTGTCTTCACGATGTTACATCTCAGCTGACATCCAGCGCTGTTTCACACTAATCGGCACTATTTCACATACTGGTACGTAGTCAGGTAAAGTCTGGTACAGACATATGAAATTAGCAGGGACTCGCTTCAAGAATAACGTCCAACTTCAGTGACCTAAGCATAGATGGGAGAACAATAATAAAACGAATTTTGAAAAAAAATAAAGTATGAGCTTTTGTAAAGACAGTAATAAACCTTCGGGTCCCATAAGACAAAAATTTATAAACCGGTCTCAGCTTCTCAATGAGGATTTTGTTCACCTAGATCAGCTACTCAAGAAATTTTCCCCCCTCTTGTACACCAGAAGATTCAATATCGTGTTCACAGAAGCTCACCACCGGTCCCTATCCTGAGGCAGAAGAAGATCAATTTCTATATTATCCTTCCATCTACAACTAGGTCTACATATCAGTCTTAAATTAAAGTTTTCTTTTAAAAAAATGCATGCATTTTTATTTACGCCATGCATATTGCATACCCAGCTTATTCCACCGTCCTTGATATGACAGTCGTAGCAAAAGGTCTGTTCGTGAAAAGTACTAATTACGAAGCTACTAATTGTGCATTCTTCTGCATGCTACTGTCATTTCATCCCGCTTGGGTCCAAATATACTTCTCAGCATCCTGTTCTCATACATATGCAATCTGTGTTATTTCATTGATTCGAAGGACACTGTTAGATCAATACAAAACAACAGGCAAAATTATAATTTTGTATATTTAAGCCACACATTTTTAGGTGGGAGACGAAAAAAAATGCATGGTAGCAAACATTAAGAGTAAGCCTCTTTATTTAGATTTCACTCTTAATATGTCATATTTGTCTCTTTAAAATCTTACTTCTACTCCCCCCCCCCCCCCTGAAGGCCTCGGCATGAGTTTTGCATATACGGCAAATAAAATCATTTCAAAATATAATTTAATGTGAGATTGACTTAGAAATTTCAATCCTGCCACTATCCTTCATACCTTTGACATGAAGTGCAAATTTGATTATATTGATCCGTGCTGCATTTGATAAGCCAACCAGTCAGACAATCCAACATGAAAGACAGCATACAGAACCGTCAATATTCATTGGGTTTGTCAGAGACCGCCTTCCAGACAATCAGGTTGCTCGCCGTCAAACTGCCAAGGTCGACCTGACGTAGCCAGCGACGCCAGGTTTATTAATTCATGGAGGCACCACGACGCCAGCGAGGCTACAGTAGCATCGTTTATTATTATGAATTATTTACTGTCGAACTGATAACAGACGCGGCCGATGTAACGGCTTCTGCGCTTTTTCCGACGTTTATAAAAATACTATACACATTACTTCTAAAGAGCGTCGGATTCGATTGGTTGGCATGCCTCCTCTTTTGAAACCGATTTAAAATCTCCTCCTGGAGACAGGTTGTTGGAAGGTTTTATTAGTTTTACTCAGCCGTCCACACAAATACCAGTATACTTACTTAAATTAGATCACGGCCGCTTCCTTTTAGACAATATCTCATAGATTATTCATTAATTATCCTGTTATCCGACGCTATACATTTTGTCATAATGACAGCGTCGTTAAATAAACCACAAATAAATAGTTCAAAAGGAGCAACGCTGTCAAAATTTCTGAATATTTAACACGCTGCTCTATAATGTGGAGTAAAATTGAAGTAATATCGTCTATCCTGTGAAAGGTTTCAACACTTCATTCAGAATAATAATAGGCTTATTTCTGTCTTGGAAATTATCTCTGCCCCATTCGCTAAACCTGACATCGTTACTTTGTTCCCACACAGACAAGCGTGCTAAAGAGATTAACAATTTTAATTTTCTGTATTATCGTGTTGATAAGTGAAACGTGGCTTGCTAGAAGACGCTTAAACTGGTTCTCTAAAGCCTCTAAGTAAACAACAAATGCTTTCAAGCAAATTACGACGAACTATTTCCAGTGCATTTTTACCTCTAGGTCTATTTCGTAAAGCTCCCGAAAAGTTTATGACACTAACTTCTAACGCTGCAGGTATATCCAGAATGCCAGTTTGTATGAAGGGGACAGAGTCTCTGCAATAAATCGTAAAAGAAGTGACGCATTTACATTTCTTCACGTACGAAGGGCGTAGGTCCTGACGCTGACTACAGAGGCCTGCTGCAAAGTGAGACTGTACTGGCCGTACGTTTAACTTGTGGTCTGACTGTATTGTGCGGCGTCCATTATCCGGCTACATATAGGCCAATTAAACTACGTTACGATCAGAGTTAGACTATTCGAAAAGCTGGACGGGCCCGTGTAACTTAGCGACACTTTCTGTTCTAAATCCAACGGCGAGAATTCTCCTTGTGAAAACGTATCCAAGGCTAAAATTGATGAGAAAATCGTCGTATTTTTGTATTTTATTAATTTTCTCTCACATTAAGCGAATAACAAGGATTGCGGGCTGGTCTAAGTTTTCGTTTTTTAAAGGCATGTTGGCAGACGAAGAAATATGTCCTAGAACGTGTATCAGTGTAATTTACGGATTGTGTTTGGTAATGAAAATGTTTATTCTAAGGTAGATGATGTGGCAGACGACTGGAGAAAATTACCCAATCAAAAGCTTCATAAATTGCACTATCCACTAAATATTACGAACAAGTCAAAGAGGATAAATTGTGCGATGCATACATTACGCATATATGAAGTAAGAAATGCGTAAAATAACTCGACTGAAAATCCTCAAGGTAACAGACCATTCCGAAAACCTAGACCTAGACCTAGAGGGAGAATAATGTTAGAATGGATCTGAAGAAAACAAATAGTAGGGTGTGGACTGGATTCATCTGGCTCAGGATAGGTACGAGTGGCGAGCTCTGGTGAAAACAGTAATAAACTTTGGATTCATACGGGGCGGTGAGTTTCGTGAGAGTTTGAGCGACTATCAGATTCTAATGAGATATTCTGATCCACACAGTTTCTTTGCTTGTCTTCGTCAGAAAACATTATTCAGATTTATGTAAAAATAATATCAGAATGTGAAGATTTCTTTTCCTGGTTTTGGAGCCAAGTAGATTCGTAGCTAGAGACCAACGTTTCTAAGAAACACGCTGTCTACATCTTCAAGACTAAAGTGGAGTTTTTTGGGGGGGTGGGGGAATTTAAGTGGGTTAAGAGGAAGAGAAGACTGGGGGAGCAGCCCAATACTTCTAACTCTACCTACTAGTCTACAAGGAGTCAAAACCCAAAATAATATTTTGCTCACCGCCGTAAAACCTAAAATACCACCACAACAACAAAATTTATTTTTGAACTTGGCTAATGGTGACTGACTTAAATGTATAAACCTACAACAATCTGTCTTTGTCATCTCAAGACACTCTAGACCAATAACTTACATTAAACGTTTTAAATAGGCTAAATCATACATTACAAAGATTCTTGCATCCATCTCTCATCCCGTGACGCATTACGTCTATTAAAGCTACGAATTTAACCTGAATCAGTTGACATTCTAAAGGCGTCGAAGTGTATCTTCCACAGACTACTGCCACCTTATATAAAACTGTTCGTACAAGGAACTGTGGGTGTGTGTCAAGCAGCTTTGACGAAAGGCTTACGTAAGCAATCAGACGCAGAGGACACCTGTAACCAGTAAGGATACATGCATAAGGCAACAGACCACATGGACAACTTCCCACATCAAAACTGCAATAAGGCCAGAAGTAACTTACACTCCATGTTACCGTTTAAAAAGTGTAGGCAATGGAATATTCCACGAAGGTCTGTCGTTTACATAATCATTTTTGCCCTACATTTCCATGGAGAAGCCTTCGTTTATCACTATGTCAATTACGTCTAATATTGCTATTTTAAAATTACGTAATAGTTGGTCAAACTTCATTATTTCTGTTTTCGAAATCTTGACCGAAATATTTTGTATTGGCGAAAGCAAATATGTATGAGGACATCATATCCACCTCAAAAGATATTAATTTCATTTTCAGAGTGTCCCAAAAAGATGTATACAAAACATTTAATGAATGAAATAAAGAAATTTTAATAAACTGAACCATTACATACATCAGTATTGGCACTTTGCGAATTAGCATTTCTAGTATGGGTGTCCAAAATAAGCACCGATAGCTTCTTGGCACGGTTAACAGCAGTGAACAACTGAGTGACAAGCGGTCACCGAAGTTGCTGCAGGGGCCGTCTGCTCAAGAGTTCCCCGGAGTTCACCACAAGGATGAGTCAGGTGGGATTAAATCTGGCGGTCATGGGGGGGGGGGGGGGTACTCAACAGATCCTCTGCGTCCCACACATCGGTTGGGAAAAGTGTTGTCAAGATTGGCCCTGACATCATGATGGTAAAGTGAGAATACCCCGTCTGTTGATACCACATTTCCTAATCTCCATACAGACGACGAACGGTGGTAACAATTCAGTATTAAAATGTATATACATATTTTTTTGACACTGTATTTCTGTGGCTCTATTTCAAAATCGATTCCAGTTTTAAAACTTTTTAATTTCTTTATGTACACTTTAGTTTCGTGTAGAATAGATGTTCTATCGCAGTTATACCTACTTAAATTTTATTCGTCCAATAACTGTAACGGAGACCCCTGTAGAAACAACGAACATTCCCTGTGTTTAGGAGATAAAGAAGTGGGCTAACACAACTTTCCATTACGCCTTTACTCTATGCATAATAACACGAATTTAATTTTTTTTTTTTTTGGGGGGGGGGAGATGTGGAATTGGACGTCCCTGACCCAAGGGGTATAACACAGAGTAAAACTATAGGAATTGAAAATTTATGTTACAGAAAACGGATGTAAACTTTCCGCGTACTTTAAAGCCAAAATTCTACGCTTTTCTTAATGGCCCTTCCAATATGGTACGTACGTTCATAAATATTTTCTTCCAACAGCAAATGAAGGCTTAATATTAGAACCAAACAGACAATCATACGCAAACTACAAGCAAGCATTTTAAACCGAATCTGTTGACACCATATAAATCTCCCAACCTGAATATTGAGTTAGCAGGTTTCTCCGAACGTTTGTTAACCACTTACAAGACAAAATTTTACCACAGCCCCCACAATAAACAAATTTTAAAATCGCCACTTTCATTTGAAGTGTCAGAGTGAATAGAACTTATCCGCCTTTTATGAAACCTGTTGATTGATTATCGTGATCAGAATAGCCTACCACCATACCCTATCCTGAGCCACATGAATCCAATCTTCATCCTCACAACATATCTATAATATATTTTAATGTCATCCAAACATTTATGCTTATGATTTAAAGTTTTCATGGCGGCGAGTCTGAAGATGGCTGTCTTCTGCGTTATTGCGCCGTGCGATCTGGTAGAAGTTTACCGAATAATCGCCCTAATGATGGAGGCAACAAGGACGTCTGAAACGTTGGTAAACTTCTACCAGACTACACGACGCAACAACCCAGTAGACAGCCATCTTCATTTATGTTTAGGTTTAGCGAAGGGATGTTTTTTTTCATATTTCCAGACTAAAATTTGGCATTCATTTCTCGTATTCGTTATCCCGACACTGGACCCTATCCTGAGGCTCCAATATCACGTTTCGTCGAGATAAATAATATCACCCTCCCATCTATGACCAAATCTACAAAGAGGCATTTTTCCGTTCTAATCAATAACTACAATTATATTTGAAAATTATTTTATAAATATTCATCGTGTTGTTAAATGGAGCATCTGTATTGATTCCCATACATAAAAGCTTACAGCTATGTATCTAACATCACATGTGGAAGACCTACCACAAGGTATATCACTTTGTTATATGGACACTGGATAATAAATACTAATCTGTAAAATTATAAGCCTAATATGTGTTCCACAGAATAACGCTACTGCGTCATATAGGAACGTGCATTATCTTCTATAGTAACTTATCACATAACATATGAAAAGCGAACAGGTACACGGTTCAAAGTACTTTTCATTATCTGTACAATCGCCCATGGTGGGCCTTAGTTGCTGGCACTTCCTGTAATTATCTGTTTGTGTGCGTGATAACTGGGGGATGAAGGGAGAAGAGACACAGTTAACCAACTGCATGATTCCCACGGTTCTATACTGCTCATGTAGTTAATAATGTATTATCCTTTACTCGGCAAATTTGATTTTCATTTTGGAGTTGAACGGGTCGTAGTTTATAAAAGGGTTCAATAAATTGTTTAGACATGAAAATTGGAAAATTCACGCCTTTACATCTAGGTTATGTAGCTTTGAACACAACATGAGTGGATTCAACGTGTATGCTGCCGTTAACGTATTGAATCCGTTATTTCATAGGATATCTATGTAATGCATGCATTAACTGAACATTACATTTATAGTATGTCATCAAACACACACTTAAACTAGAAAGTTAATACAAAAATAATCGAGAACATGTAATGTACAGAACAATGTTATAGATTCCAAATTTTAGCAAGGTATAGTGTGAAAATTCGTTGCCTATACTGTTCACGTAAAGTTGGTTTATTTTATTATTTAACTCTTCTTGAGCTGCAAAATTTGTAGTCAAATTTAATTAACCTAACCTAACCTCAGTAAAAAACTGAATAACCCGATATATTTATCTTTCATAAAATAGTTTCTTTGTGGAATAACTGGATATCTTAGTTTATTTTAGTACGCATTTCGTTTCTCGCACATGCGTGCTACGTATTCTGCCCACCGCATCGACCTCGTTTGGTCACACTGATGATATATTGTGGAAAGTACTTGCTGTAATGCTTCGCAATGTGCAAATTATTTAGGCCCAACTGAAAAGGAAGCAGTGCAGCATACATCCTACAACAGGCAATCGACTGTATTTTCCTCAACTTATTCTAATAATAACTGCTTACTGGAGAAATCGTGTGTCTCTCCGTCCGAATATTTCTACTCCCAAATTACTGATCGGATCCGATAACTAAATTTGTGTGTAATAATTTACCTTCTACCTTGCTATCCTGATTTTTTTTTAAATTTACAACAGACATGTGGTAGGGCTGGACAAAATAACGTGATAAACAGCTTAGGTCAGTATTTACTAACTACTACTACTAACAATAATTTATCATATCCCAAGGAACCCCTACCTACGAAAACGTTTACAGGGCAGAACATTTTGACAGCGGGAACGCAATTCAATTACTGCTAAATAATTGCCAAGAAATTTTATTTGTAAAGAGCTGATGTGTGTGTGTATATATATATATATATATATCCTATATTGTAAGGAAGAAAATTTTAAGTATTTTTCCTGTCTTTTCGTATTATATAAACCTTTTCTAAATATCAAAATATAAAATTAAAGTAAATCCTACTTAAACATCAAAATTAAGTTCACGTCAAAAGTCAATATAAGGTATACTTTCAGTTTGATATTTGAGCGTGTTTCTTTTTGTACAAATGTTAAATTCTTGACCGAATTTTTGACAAAAAATGCAATCGAAATGGAGTAAGATGTTCACTACTTTTGCTGCGATCACAGCATACTCTCTCCTTATTCAAATCCAAAACACATCAGGTAACACTTAATTGGATCTTATATTCAAAGTTCTATTCCACTGTCCTTATTATTATTATTAATTATTATCCCATCTCTTCACCACTTTTTTGGGGTATGTACCCGAGACAGACCTTGTCCCTAAGGTACATAGGGCAGCAGCTATTTCCGGGATACATTTTGTTTTTAATATGTATTACATTATTATTATTATTATTATCATCCCATCTCTTCACCACTTTATGGGGTATGTACTTCTATGTACCCGAGACAGACCTTGTCCCTAAGGTACATAGGGCAGCAGGTATTTCCGGGATACATTTTTTAATATGTATTACATGTATTATATAATTTTATTTTACGACAGCGTCTTTCGAATGATGTATGAAGTTCCCAAAATGGCAGTTTTCTGAAGTTCCCTGAGGTCGTGTTCGCCCGGGATGTTGGCCAAATATTTTCTGAGCGACCTGGAGACAGTTCCTGTTGCTCCTATAACTATTGGAATTATTTTTGCTTGAACGTTCCACATTCTCTGTATTTCTATGAGAAGGTCCTTGTATTTCAATATCTTCTCTGCTTCCTTCTTAATCACATTTCTGTCAGTCGGTACTGCTATGTCAATTAAGAGGCAAGTTCCGTTTTTGTTTCTGATTATTATGTCAGGTTTATTATTTGGGATGGTTCTATCTGTTCTGACTTGTTCGTTCCACAAAATAGTTATTTAGCTATCTTCACTTGTCTCCACTGTCTTCGGGATGTGTTCATACCAGTTCTTCTCTTCTAGCATTACCCCAGCGTTCCTGCATATGTTAAAATGTAACTGAGTACAGACACAATCATGTCGTTGTATATACTGCTCTTTTGCCTGCACGAGGCATCCGGACATAACGTGATCTGTCGTCTCATCAAATTGCTTATATAGTCTGCATTTGCTGTCTGTATCTTTTTTTAATATTTTTGTTGCGTAATATTTTGTATTTAGTGCCTGGTCTTGTGCTGCTATAACCTGACTTTCAGTTTCCCCTTTCAGATCTCCTCTTGTTAGCCACAGAAACGTCTCTTCTTTGCTTATAAGTTGTCTGTCCAAACTTCGGAGATACTGTCCATTTTGTTCTCCCATTTTTTCTTTATACTGTCTTGAATCAATGTCTTAATTTGTTTTCCTTCATTTGTGTCACTGATTTCATCTTCAGAATTTAGTTCTTCTTTGATTTTCGATGCTGTCTTAGTTATTGAGTTTATTATTGCTTGAGACCTGTCGTGTAATTTTATGATATTAATATATGGATCCTTCTGATGCTTTATGTGCAAACACTCTGCAATATTAACTATTTCACTTTTGTATGCTGCTTCAAGTTGTGCCAGTCCTCTTCCCACTTCCTTCCTCTTTACGTAAATTCTGTCTGCGTCTGCCTTCGGGTGATGCATCCCATAAATTGTCAACAGTTTCCTAGTTTTTCTGTCAATTTTCTTCAGTTCTTCCATTCTCCAGTTAATTATTCTAAAACTGTACCTCAGTACTGGAACTGCTAATGCATTTATGGCAGTGATTTTGTTTCTGGCATTCAGTTCAGATTTCAGTATCATCCTTAATCTTCCATTATATTCCTTCTTCAGTTTATCTTTCATTTGTATTATTATTATTATTATTATTATTATTATTATTATTCCTGCAGACTGATTAATTTTTGTGAATTTTATGAGAACCCAACAAAATGGTCCCTAACCCAGTCGTACATTTCTGATGACAAAGCAATAAATTATTGGCGAAGGTTTTCTACCAGTGATTCCAAATGACTGATAATTAATAGGATGATTTCCTTATAACCCGTCTGATTCTGAACCTGAAGTAGGAGCGGAAACATTTAAATATTTCCGAAAGTTCGCCTCGCTACTTTTTCCTCTTGGCTGTAGAGGGCTCATCTCTCTGTCGCCGCCTCCGGAGAGGCGGCTGAGTAACAACTTGAAATGAGCACAGACACAAAACAACTACACATAAGTTAAAATAAGAACTTACCAAAACAAAGCAAATACGCAGTTTGTAGCGCATTACTACAGTATTGCCAATTGCCGGATAAACATTTCCGCGATATTTCGAGGGATTTTTGGACATTTCGCGGTATTTCAAAATTTCAATTCATATATTCCACGATTTCTCGCGATGTTTTGCGGTTCCTGATTGGGAAACATTGGCTTATGTAATAATTAATAACATTTCTCATAACACATGAAGAAAACAGATTCTGCATCTATATTAACATTCTATTTAACACTGGGGCCGTGATAACCTGGTCACTAACGTTAATTGTTTCTGGTTCCCTGCTTATGACCCGATTTGAATAACGAACGTTGATCATTATTCATCACCACGTTCAGGCGCTCAGAGCCTCAAACAGCTTCTGTCGCACGTGCTTCGTTGGGGATTACAGGAAGCCAAAACTGTCGTCTACTCAGTGACGAAGTCAGTAGGCATGATCTACCATATACGATCATGACACAGCGCATAGGCACAAGAAGGAGAAAGATTTAACGTGACCAAGAAACAAACACAAATTCACTAAAAACGATTGTCTCCGTGTCCGAAAATTATTCGTGAAAGACAAGTTTGGTCGTATAGTTAAGTACGAGAATGAGTGATGAATTGTACTCGGCACAGTTAATATCATATCGACCTACTGGACCAGGATCCTCTACCTTAAGCACCATTCTTCGGTCACATCCTCCTCGGATATGCACGTTCCGAGCTCCGTCTGCCTGTATGCATCGTAGAAGAAGTTTGTGCTACTTTGTTAGTTACAACTAAACTTCCCGTATAATGTCTTAAGCTGACATGACGGCTAACAAGACTGACTTTGATATCTTTCACCGTTTGTGTTTGTGTGGTACAACATTTCTGTACGTAAATTCTGGTTCTCAGGAATGTTTAAAGTTCTGATTTTCCTGCCAGTTGTGTCTAAATTTCACCACATCGCAGACAGTCTATATTTTAACATCTTAAAGATCCTGGTAATGAAAATTTACAGCTCACAAGGCCAAAAATAAGTACAGTCGGTGTAGAAATATTATATTCCTCAAGTATACAGTCGAGTTCGTGATAGACATAGTTAAATCTTTTATAATAATGAACTTCAGATTGTGGTATTAGGAATGAAATTTGACTTGGATGAAATAAATTTAGTGATATTTCAGGCTTTCGCGGCAGCGAGTATAAAACTAACTGTTCCCTGGGATACTGCGGTATCATCCTGACGACGGAAGAATTAAGCACCTCTGAAAATTCGGTAAACTTCAACCAGACTACACAGCACACTATACAGCGCAACAACTGAGAAGTCAGCCATCTTTCAAATAAACTCTGTCAGAAAGAAACGTATTGTTAGGCGTGAAATAACGAGGATTTAAGTATAATACTTCGCACAATTTTACTGTTACTGCCCACTATGATGAAACAACAAAGTGATTGAGTGGTCCCACCAGAAAATATATGTGGTGGAACGGTTTCCTGTTCACAAACTGTTTGCGTTTTTGTCTGACGTCAGCATGAAGCACAATCAGTAATTCACTCGGACACACTTCACTGGTTTCAGACAACACACTAAGGGCGTAACCATCATTACCTCACAAATAAACAAAACAGAATAACGTCTTTATCTCAGGTCGTTCAAGTGCAGAACCAAATTAAAACTCAGGACTAATTTTGCTAAATTACGATATAATTTCTGGAAAAAGCGATAGGAGACACTAAAAAAATAGTACCAAATAATTACACAATGTATTATTCCATGTCTTTGTAAAAGTTACATATGCTCACACTTAGCTGCGTTAAGTTGTTTTAAATCTCCGGACGACAGATTTCTTTCCAAAACTTTTCCTCTAATTGATTCCAGATTTGTTAACATGAACAAAAAACATAGCTGTCTGCCGGGTTGTTACTTATTGTAGTCTGATAAGAGTTTCCCGACGGTTCAGAGATGATGGATGCAGCGAACATTATTACGTTGGTAAGCTTTTACAAGACCACACGGTGCAACGACCCAGAAGACAGCCACCTCCCAGCCCTAATCCCGATTTCCAATCCCTCTTATGTCCCCGGACACAAGTTCTACAATGTGCTCCTATCTACGAAGCTTAGACAGTCTGAGATTTACATATTGAGAAGCCAGATAAAATTCTGAGTATTCCCTGCCAAAGGCAATTTGTTTTCATTATGTCGTTTCTGGTAGTTCATGACATGATTAGCAAATAACTTCAGGGAACACAGTTCTCCTTGAGAACTCACATTCACTTGGATGGTCAACAAATCCATCCCCCTTTTAGAAATCGAAAATTAATTGCTGTGTTCACAAGATTCTGCCACTTGTCGCTGTCCTGAGTTCTAAGCCTCTAAAAATTATTTCCATGAAATCCAGTCTTTCCTACGAAGCTGATATTCACTCAGCTGGTCAATAAATTGCCTGAATTTCAATATTCCAACAACTGATCGATATCTTATTGTCACGCATCCCTTAAAAATCTAGTTGTCACCATAAATCAGAAATAAACTTAACACGAATTCACAGAGACTCTTGTCATGTCAAATCGTCCGTAAGAATTGTCTTTCAATTACAAAGTGGAATATAGCAGATTGGAATGTGTCAATTTATCTCGTCGAGAAGTTTAATATTCATGGATATCGGTTTTAAAATGGACCTCCTCCAAATTTCGTTTGCCATCCTGCGTAAAAACGTCTACCAGGAGACCTATAAAACACTTTGCTTCGAAGACACGTTTGAGGAACAAAGCATAGCGAATTTCTTGAACAGATATGAAAGACTGCGAAGTAGTTTGTAGGAAAGCAACGTGAGCCTTATCTTAATGGTGCAATACGATAACAATTTCATTTCAGTTGAGGGATATGGCGAACATAAGCTAATGCTTGCATAAATAAGTACAGTCGATAGCACGAGAAAGTTTAACCAACTATGTTGCAACACGTACGTTGCTATGTCTTATGGATGTGTCTGTCGAATTATAATTGTCCCTAAAAATTCCTTTCGCATGTGAAAAGAATAAATCTTTCTTATACATTAAATTTCTCCATTGCTGAAAAAGTGTCAAAGTAAGTTTAGTAATAGCTTTACACTTTTTTCCAGAAGCTTCAAACTAAACAAATACCGACGAAACTTGTAAGTTAAAAGCTACAAATTCCTGGTCCATCGTAGTTGAAATGTCCTGAACTGTATTCATTGTTCTATTTTGCACGAACTTAAAATGTAACACTACAACAATACTATTTCATTTAACATACAGAAATACGTGTTATATAAAATGAGCACATGTATTTATAACTATCCACCAAAGCGGCTTCAATATTATTAATTAAAGTGATTCAATGCACGATAAAAATTGAAAGAACTATCAATCTTTACGTGTACGTTACGTTAAACTACCCTGCGTCTAACCACATCATGGAGGCGTTGTAAGGAGGAAGGAACGGAGGTTAACTTGCATGTATTCTTACCCTTGGAACTAGCTGAAGATAACTAATGCATTTACGCATTGCTTGCATAAAAAGTACCCCAGTGCTCTTTGTATGAGACTCTCGGTCTTCTCCAGAGTCGGTCTGGACACAGCGATGTCGAAAAAATATTCCTTGCCCTTGTTAACATGAGAACACCAGTCGTCCAATACAAACACACAATATATATAATATCTAGGAATTTATCCACAGGGCCAGAGAAAGACGGGACAATTTAACGAGGAATGAAATTCCCTCCGCAGAACGGAATAATAAAAATGTACGTACCGGTAATTAATAATTTATCACAGTTATGAAAAACATAATACAGTATTGTATTATCACGATGTTATATAAAGCGTTAATAAATTTTATTTTCACTTAGCTCACTTCAGCTTTATGCTTTATAATAAGATAATAAGGAGTTTAAAATTTCGTGAAACCTTACCGTACTCAAAACCCTAATTTGTGCCACCTGCGACCAGTTTTGCTTAAAAGTTTGCTCAATAAAGCTAGTTGAAATATTCATTAGTGTGAATTTAATTATTCATACGTAAAATGGTGTGTGGCTGAGTGGAAATATATACCGCAATACGGAATATGAAACACTTTCAACTGTCTTTTCCAAAACACTTTCTTCCATTCAAGAGACCGGGCTGTAATGTTTGATATTTGAAGTTCTCACGGCAGTGAAGATGTGGGCAAATAAATTTTGAACTACCAGTAATCTAAAAAAGGAATAAATAAAAATAAATTCATCATATGAATGAATTAAATCATAACTGAAGTAGCCCCGGATATGCATCGTCCTAGTTATTTACACCACAACCCCAATTTCTTTCACGTCTCACTGTTTTCCGCCGCACATCCAAAACATACGGAAAGTTAAAAAAATAAAAACTCGCGTTCTAAAGGGACAACCTGTGGTTTAAACCCCAGCATGATCCAACCACAAAGAAGTGAGCACTTATTCCTTACGTAACAAATTTTTCATTTTATGTGGCGTATGCTAACTCTATTTGAACGCGCGTAATAAGGCCCTTCAACCGCCACCCCATTCATTGCGATTGTAAAACTCAAATTCTGAAACTATCCTTTACTTTTTTAGATTTTTGCACGTTATATTAAACAGTAGTGGTGACTGCGATAATGTTTCTGGGTTATTTGTCTTCCATCAGTACACTACTGACGTTTATGATACAAACCTGCACGTCGTTAAACATAAAAAGAATAAAAGTTCTAAAAAGGCTGACTTTTCACCACACATTTTACCTGCTACTAAAATACGGGATAGAAACAGCAAAATTGTGAACACAAAACACACAAAATTATTTAACCTTTATGTTGAGTAAAGCTTTATGTGCGTTGTTTCATGCGAAACGTCATTGATGTACGTCACATAGCCGAGGCTGACATTCACATGTTTTGACTTTCACATTATTGAACACGCGAAAGTCAGAATTTCTAAAATAATAATCCGGTCTTGTTCGGCCAAAGTCCTTAATGAAAAAATTGTAAAATATTTCCATTTACATATGCACATCAGAGAACATACATATATGTACATGACAAAAAGGAGATAAAAAGTACAGATTTAATTAAATTGATATTGCTTCATATTCGTACATATCTAAAACACATAGCAATTTGACTCAACTAATAATAACGTTCAATTAAGTTTGATTATCTCTGGGGTTTGTTGCATAAAAACGGTTCCGTGATTTGCCACTTGGTTTTGATGAGAATACGTTATCGCAACCTGCAGACGAGATTGATTTTCGTGGTCATGACTTCAAATCTAAATCTGATTACACGTGTATGTGGTTGTCGATTTCACCACATTTCACATCAGCAGCTCCTGTCGTCAGAATATTCCTACCATCTCTGCGTTGATACTGTGCCCCGCCATATTAGATCTCGATCTACAGAAGATGTCGGAGAGGTGATTACAACGAAAATGAAATCGGCTATCAAAGTTAAATTTCATCTTACATGAAATAAGTCTTCTTTAGCTTCTTTCTCAGTTCATCTAGATCCGTTCTTCTTAAACGAAATTTCATTTTGCAGCACTATACTCCTATAACGTGAGTGTATGTTATAACGTCGTTAAATAATCTATGAATTAATTCAGAGCCAAAGAGAAACAATAAAATATTTATTTTTAACATGACACGTTGATGGCGATAGAATATTATTATGAGTAAATATGAAAGGTAAAAATTATGGGACTTTTTAAATACTCAAGTGAATAATTTTATATTCACTCACTTTTCATGTTACGTTTCATTCCTAATAGACATGGACTTAAAAATTTCACAGTGTAAAGTATGACATGCCTAAATCCTTAATAAAAGGCAAACAATAAGCTATAATTTTAGTATTCATGTAAAGCTGAATAATGCGTGTGATTTGGTGTTAAAAATCTAAATTCTTAGTAACTGCGTACAATTTTCGAATGAAGCTTAGAAACCATTTATCCCTCTTCTACAAGGAACCAAACTTCTCCTCATGCATAAAATTACAAAAGACTCAACTGAAAGCCTTGTGCGAGGAACTTTATTTTCTGTCAAAATACCTGCCCATTAACAATGTCAGATCCTTTCCTTAATGCGTATTGTTTCCTAGGATCTTGATGTCTACAGTTTATTTCTAGCACTTCACGTATCTTCAGATAATACAAAAGCTTACTGCAGCACTGAAATTAATGACGTCCCTTGCTGTAATGTATCTTAGCGAATGACTAGTCAAAGCTATCTGTACAAATCTATGATAGATATCCTCTGCATAAATCCGTAGAGCATTAATTATTCCAAAATTACTATGAAATTTGTCAAACATCGTTCATCACAGGGAAAATATGTACACAATGAAAGTCGAGGATGGCTGTCTTCTGGGTTGTTACACCGTGTAATCTGATAGAAGTTTACCTACGTTTCAGAGAGATTTAGTGCCTCCATCATCAGGGCAATAAATAAGCTTATTTTGTATGAAGCTGTGAACAAACTTTATTTTCTTTCAAATTGTTTATTAAAAATTGTCGCCGGGCAAAAAAGTTTTAATCTATAAATTGTATTCTATGTCCACTTTGTAGGAACAAAATATATGCCACTTTTATACAAATATTCTGCCCCTATAAGCCTTGACCACTGGTACAATGGCAATATTGAGAATGATTCTGAAGTGATTCCAAAGAAAACAACGTCTTTCGAAACACAAGAGAGAAAATACATTTTTCTAAACTTTCATTTTTGTATTTTATACGTCTATATTTCAGTTAGGAACATTTCTTTTCCTTTTATATATCTTCTAGCAGGAAGTACGATTTGGTGTTGGGGTTGTGGTGGTAGTCGTGGGATGAAAGGTGTGGAGAGAAACAGACGATGCAAGCAAGAAAGAGAAGAGCCGAAGTTGAGTGAAGCGGAAGATTTGTGGGACTACAGAAGAATCCCTGGACACTGTACGTATCTAGCGTGGAGGCTGGATGCGAGTCTGTGTGGGCTGGCTATATAGAACACGGAAAACCTCCCATATATTTCTCTCTCTTTCTCTCCCTCTCTCTCGATACACACACACACACGCCTTATCAGACTTCCAACGTAAAGGAGAGGGAACAAGTCAACAAAAGTTTTGAACACTCGTGGTTGCTGTTGTAAACAGTGGTTACAGACACAAGAAAACAAAAGAATTCTAGAAAACGATGTGGCCAAGATGAATGACCCGAAAGAATAAAATGTCCACAGGAATTAGTCCCGTACATACCTTGGACTCTCACTTTACATAATACATAGATATATAATTAGTAATGTAATTAGAGTAGTACTACAATAGAATATTGTGTATTGTTTTTATGATATTACGGCTGGACAAACTAAATAAATCTTGCATTTAGTGGGAAATAATTAAAAATATCTAGCTTTGCAAACAGCATAATTTATATTTCGTATTCTTGATACAGTCGATACCTATTACAATGCTATTTTTTGTCAATAGCCAGCAGCAATGTCATAAACGTTTGAAAAATGAACTACTCAAATTGACTGAAATATTACTGTAAAGCCATCGACAGGGTATTACTGGAGTACAAAATTGAGGTAGAAACGCAAGGTCCACTTAGAATAAACAAAGTTACATTACGAAACACTTTAAATGTGTTAATTTCAATTAATTACGATTAAAACTTAACTTGCTCGAAGAGGAATTTGGCATCTTTATGTTACGTTATTGCAAGCAGTAGTTTCTGTCGTTTCAGGATCTATTAGTCTGTCTTGTTTCTTCCTGTCTCTATAGTTTTACTATCATAAAATATGATCATTCAGAAAGGAAACGTATACACTAGCAAGGAAAATAGTACAAGGACAAGGCTGACGAAGAAATAAATAAAACGTAATAAAGAAGAGCTATTACAATGTGGAAATCGATTCGAAAGAACAAATTACTTGTGGCCATGAAGTGTATTTACTTCGAGTTGCAAAACCCCAGCTCTATCTTCCACTGTACTATATTTCTTTTAAATAATTCATTCTAATACAAAAACGAAAGCCATTAGACTAAGAACATTTTGTCAAGTTTGGTTATAAATGGAAAGAAAACAAGCGATTCCCTTTCCAAGTTTTCCGAACCCATACGTAAGAGATACTTCAGTCCTCTCAGCGACTTAAGACACGCCAAGAAAAACTTCTGGGATGAATGTCTCCAACAAAACCCAGAGGCATCTGTGAATGTTTTACTGCATCCACTTTCCTTAAAAATATTTCAATGTACAACACGAGCGCTAATAACTGATAACTGGCCATTTCTGTGCACAAATATCGGTAGTGTGTATTCCGACAAGGTTAAATTTATTAAAAACACCCAGACTTTCGTGTTATGTTTATAATTATTGGCTTGCAGACATATCAGAAGAATGACAAACAACAGACATCTGAAAAACATATCGATTATAGACGAACAGTAACGAAAACTTGGACGAACATTATGAGACAAACAGACGGTTAAAAGTTGACGTCAACACATGTTATTCACTGACCCAAATTCGCGATCGGAAGAAAAAGAACTGACTGACAGTTTTATTTATCCCTGTGTGATGTCTGGATACGCCATCATGAGTACAAGTAACTACTATCTCCTGCAAAACCATAAAATTGTACGGTGCCCATTTTGAAGCGCATGTAAACAAATAAAATTCTTCAGGAACACTAAGACGTAGACCACCAGCAATAAATGTAACGTGACTCGGTCAGCGGTGCGGAAATCAAATCTTCGAACACATAAGGTGGACAAAAACTCCAATGACGCCAAAGGTTGAGACGTCGGTAAATTCGAACAAACAAATTTGGTATTAAAATCCCACTGATAACAGTTTTAACGCGACACAGTTTTCGGAAAACGAGGCGTTATGTCATCCGGTCCCCAGTCAATAAAAATGTTACGCACACAATGAGAACACCGCGCATGCACCAAGTATGAAATTACTTTTCCGATATTCTGTACAATTTCACAATGTGTACACACACTAGTTGCCATGACAACTAATTATATGTAGCAACGAAACAGCAGGCACAGTCATGGCATGGGAACACTGCTGGGTCAAACAGAATACGATAACAGAGTCAACGAGGGCTCATATGAGCACTGAAAATTATTTTGCTTCTTAAGGGTCACGGATTAAGTCCCTCAATCAGTCCCTGTTTCAAACTTTCAGAACTGATCTTTCCACCTCGTTAGAGGTTATTCTAAATTCATTCATCAATCCGATCTAAATTTCATTTGTATTAATCCTACACAGCTTGTTTTTTGCAGTTGTCTTACAACGTGTACCATCTTATTCAGTTCACCCTAATGATGGAAGGAGTGACACATCACATTCATCGCCCTGATGACGGAGGCAGCATGACCTCCGAAACGTTTGTCAACATCGATCAGACTACACGGCGCAACAACCCAGAAGACAGAAATCTTCATATTTATCGCCCTGAAGATGGAGGCAGTATGACCTCTGAAACGTTGGTAAACACCTACCAGACTACACAGCGCAATAACCCAGGAGACAGCAATCTTCATCGCCCTGATGATGGAGGCAGTATGACCTCTGAAACGTTGGTAAACACCGACCAGACTACACAGCGCAATAACCCAGAAGACAGCAATCTTCAAAATTTATATTTTCCAAAATTTTATATTGTCCGAAATTTTGCCCAAGTGGGTGTTACTGATTTGCTGGTTTATGTACACATATAACCATTCAAAGTAAAGAAGTCGCCCTTAAACTGATCCTGAAATTTCTTGTTCCACATGTCATGAGCGTTCGCAAATGGAAGTAGCTAAAATACGCCTATTAGCTACACCATCTCTATGTATTTGTCTACCCAAATGTAAAAATTCGCGGACGGCAGAAAGAATTTTCATAAAATACAGATTTTGATGTCGATACATTCCAGTTTTGGTTCGGATAACAAAACAGCAACGGACGTTTTGTATGAAGACGTGCAGGCGCATTTGTGCTCGGCAGTGACTGTGTTTGGGAATCCCTATCCAACTGCCAAGCACGGAAGAATCCCCGGGGATGACGTCATCACCCTACTAGACAAAAGCCAGACACCACGTGTACACAGACGTTACTGGTGCCAGGTATCTCTGACGTCACTGTGGCAATTCGCAACGTCAAGGTCAACATCTCTGGAATGCGCCAGATTTGTCACGCTGCTAAGAGGACTTTTCCTGACATGTTTCTTTCTTTTATTCCTCTTTATTGCGTTGTCTCTTTCACCTACAAACATCAAGAATCCCACTGTGCCCTTCACTACGAAGTCTGGTTTCACGAACAGCACAAGGCAACATCTGGAGTGAAGTGTGTGATACGTAGTGACTGCAAGCGTGTTTGCTGTTCTGATTAAAGTTATGGACCCCAGGGCAGAATTTCGAGAACAGATAATGTTTAATATAGTGCCTTGCTATCATATAACGGGGAAAACATGGAAGAGGTCAGACGCTAGAATTCAGTAGCGGGATAGAAACAATATAAGAGCCAACATTCATTATGGAGTACATATTTTTAGAGCAACAAATTTCGGAAAAATTAATGTCATTGAAAAGAACTTAATAGCCATAATTGGGTGTATCGCAATGATAACAGATCTATCAAACGACACTCAGAAATACGAAAAACCTAGTCTTCGTGTAAACCACGAGCGGAATAATCACCACACATCGTAATTCATAAAGGAAAGCCGTTTCGAACGGAATCTTCTTTAGTGGAAATGCCGTAACTAAAACTCATTTACAACAAATATTAAAAATGTTTTCTAAATAAGTGAACAACGTTATTATGTTAGTACCCTCAGACTTCAAGGACGAAGATAATTTTCAGAACTGCGGCTTGAGGTGGATACGACAAACACCACTCTTTACGGAGAAGAAAAACTTTGATACATAAGATTTCTGTCTTCTGGGTTGAATCGCCCTGATGACAGAGGCAGTATGATCTCTGAAACGTTGGTTAACATCCACCAGACTACACGGCGCAACAACCCAGAAGACAGGAATCTTCATACTCACTGCTGTGAAAACCTCAAATCTTACATTTGATACATAACATTGTCGACAAAGTCGATGAAAGAGTGTATTTGTTCGACCTAGAGGTAGATGAAAGTAAATATTAGAATTGATCATAAATAAATATGGTCGCAGGGTGTAGAATGAATTTTTCTGATACATCTCTAAATAAACCATCAAGTTCCACAAAAGGCGTGGAATTGCTTGACCAGCTGAGTTACTTTAAGATTCTCAAGAAGGTTTCTGAGTGGACTCATTAGCATCACTGCTTGCAATTACGAGTCCTTCGTTAACTAATGCCTCCCTACACGCGCAGAGTCCCAGTAAGCGCAAATGAAGTATACATAAATCATGCGCACTAGATTAAAGATTTTCCCTCTATAGTTGTAGTCAAAGTTTCACATTCAGTTCTAAAGGGTTTTGACGACGATAGATAGAGCTAGTCTCTGTCACTGGACAGAGACTAGCTCTATCTAAGGGACCCAACAGAGTAGGTACCTCTTACCTGAAGACGGAGACAAAACCAGCCTCCGAAACGTCATGGTTTTAAAGAACAGATGATGGAAGAAGTCCTAACAATGAATAATTTTAAAGTTTCACATCCTTTGTACCAGGATACATATTTGTCTGTGCTTATAAAACGCGATCAGTGCTTGGAATCTGCTGTGAAATTTTACCTGTCCCCCACAATTTTGTAGACATAACGTAGGATCTTGTTTTTCAACAATCTCAAATACCTCCCTCAGTTTGTTCACAGGATCCAATCAAAAACATGATCCACCTCATCAACTGGCGCGTGTTTACATCAACCTCCTACCACACATCCCCCGCATGCCCGATCTCATTACTTCACTTCACCACACTCCGCCCTTATCCAGTGACATGTGAAACACACCAACCAGCCCCTAGATAATGAAGGTTACCATAAACTGCACAGATCAGGTCACTGAAACCGGCAAACTGGCAGAGTGGGGCCACCCCACAGCAGAACACAACTGTCCATGAATAACAGATTTCGAAGACGTGGATGACGCAACAGTAAACACATACAAAATTGTTGTTGTTGAACTTGAAATGAAGAGACCAGCTGGAGGCCACGGCGGGGATGAAATAATACTATTAAAGTAGATATTAGAGAGAAATGGTGTTATGACGGGGAATTATAACTGTTACGGGGGAGCAAATATTAGCTCTTCAATGAATCTGCTCTTTGAGATAATCATAAGATGGAGAATAACATAATTAAATCCACATTAGCACATTTTAATTTCCGTATTTGTTATTCTTAACAAAGCCAATGATCTGTATATTTGTAAATATTCATGGTTTCTTTTGTCGCAAACGGTTACAGAAGAAAGCTGAACTTTACAACAACAAAAATTCCATTATCTATACGCACGACTTATGTGAAATGAAACTTTCAACAGTGTTGTTATACAATTCATGGCATATCCCATCTAAGTAGTAACAGGGAAGCATAATGAGTTTAAGGCTAACACGACAATATACAACCGCACCAGACTACAGAATAATGAACTTGCTTGCAGCTGATAAAAACGCAATCTTCTCTTCGCGACGATCCTCTGTTTATTCATACTATAGCGTGATAGTTTCACTACTGAATGTTCCTATTTGCGAGTTTTTGTTACCTCTTGTAGAGGGATGATACAAAGGCAAAGAATAGAAAACAGATGTATATTAAAATTCAAAATACGACGAAGCTGTGTGTGGGAAATTTATTACGAAGGATGGAAATACGAAAGTTTACAATCCGAACGTGTTCCCCAATATAATTATAATTGTAAAATGCCATAAAGTTACACGCACGTTGCTAAATATATGACGACGTAAATGATCTATTTAATCTGAAGAGAGACAGACACGGAAGAAAATATAGTCCATGCCATTTTGTAACATTTCTTTCTAGGAGTTCTTAGCAACATGCAGATTCCTCAAACTCGAGGATCAGCCACTGTCGGCTGTCCGCAACTGGTCTTCGTTGCTACATTAAAGACCTTGAGGTCTTCACCTCCACCCACAATTCGATCACGCGCCACGACGTGGTGACAAGAATAAATAAAACTCCCTTTGATGTTCTATTGATCTTGTAATCAATTTCGGAAATTAATACAACATAATTTAATTATTTACAAATCACAGGTGTGGACTGCGTGACATTTAACATTGAAATAAAAGACCCACGCATCTGAGGCATATTAAATAGATAAGTGCTGTTAGCTGTTCATATAGGCTGCATACTAAGTTGAAACGCACTGAAACCAACAGAAACAACGCAAAATTTAAATGACGGAGAATTGCACGCGCTGTAACACGTACGGGCACAAATACTGTTCACGTTATTTTAAACATGTTGGACTGTAATCATACTGACACAAACACACCACAACAGTTGGTTATGACTGGAAAACGCAGACATTAGTTAAATCAACCGCACACAGATCAATTGGGCAAGCTGCAAGCTGTCGTATTCAGCTGTGTTCAAAACAATCAACGCTCGCGCTTAATACTGTCTACCGCCGGCCAGCTCTTAAATTAGTGCAATGAAATTCCTTTGTAATCCACACGTTGAATCTTTTGAACTTCTGTTATTCCCTGCATAAATGATACGATGCTAGGTGGTCAGTGGGTCAATGAACTGTTCCCATCAAATTTACAGTTAATTGTGTACCGACAATGTATGAGGTAAATTTGAGGAAGTGGTCGTGGTATATATTAAGGTGCTCTACCGGTCCTGGCCTCGCAGTACCCAACCTGAGGGCAAC
The DNA here is from genome assembly GCF_977971745.1 of Zootermopsis nevadensis. Classification (NCBI taxonomy): domain Eukaryota; kingdom Metazoa; phylum Arthropoda; class Insecta; order Blattodea; family Termopsidae; genus Zootermopsis; species Zootermopsis nevadensis. The sequence continues at coordinate 7,735,763 of NW_028259143.1, forward strand.
CAGTATTGAGGATTTGAGGTATTCACGACGGTGATTCTGAAGATGAATGTCTTCCGGGTCGTTGCGGAGTGTAGTCTGGTAGAAATTTACGGACGTTTTAGAGGTCCTTGTGGCCTCCACCATGAGGCCCTAATGATGGACTACACGGCGTAAGAACCCATAAAACGGTCATTTTCGAAGAGTTACTTGATTTTCTTTCTTATGACCGTAATAAATTCACAAACATGTATGTTGTGAACTGAACTGATCATTCATGTCGCTTTATTCTGGGTGAAGAACACATACCATCACTGCCCATCTTAATAAGCCTGGCAGTGGTTGACCTAAGAGTCTCTCATTTGTATATATCTACAATAAAGTCTTGCATTCTGAAGTTTATCTTGGACTTAATATTGTATAAACCAATCACTAAACTGTACTAACACCGTCTGGACAAAAAGATGTCCTCAGGATTTAACAGTCAGTAGCATTTTAAGATAGCAGACTCTTGTTTTCCTGTCACGTTAAAATGACATCCACGTCAAGAACTAATTAATTTGTTGAACTCGCCTATCCCCTGGCAGTGTATTACATAGCTTTTTAAGCTGCTTCAACTGGCACACCCACTCATACATCCGACCATATACACACGTTCTCATCAGTAAGTAGGAAACCAAACTAACTCGTTGACTTCCTACCCTCTTCCAGTAAACCCCTCTGTCTGACAACATAACATTTCTCGCCGCCACCACGAGCTTCAGCCCTCGGGGGGATATACCCATACGCCAACGCAGGGTAAGGCCTATATAAACTTGGTCTTAATACTAGCTGAGGTCCCGTCGCTCCTAAAATTGGCGCTGAGGAGGCAGGAATGTAGACGGATAATTACAGACTACGGTTTCTTTTTTACATGTGTCCAAAACTATCTCTTGGTAATAAACTCCTTGTTTCAGCGGTTGTGCTGACAGTTAAACCACAATTAAAAATGTATCGAAAATAACAATAATATCCAGATACAAATCACGCTGCATCTATGAATAAAAAGTTACATGGAGCAGAGAACATAATGAAGCTAATAGTCCCTCAGGTAGTCAAGAAATTCCACACCTTTTTGGAACCCGAAGACTCATTACCGTGTTCACAAGAACCCGTTATTAGAACCACGCCTAAACAAGTTTATTGCAATCAACATTCTCATACAATATTGATTTAGCATGCATTTCATATTATCCAAACATGTCCACCAAATTCTTCCAAATGATGTGAATTTTTATTAACTTTTTAACTCTTCCACATCCTATTTATTACACTTATTTCTTTTCCCTTGTTCTTATCACCGATGATGTATATATTACAAGTTATGAAAAAGTATCACACCAAAGAATGAACAGGCTACATATAACATTTGAAAAAAGGTGTAAAGTTACATAAAATAGAGTTTGATGACCTTTGAAAGATTTGAAGTTTTCATAACAATGTCTCTATTTTCAGAACTTCAGACCTGAAGACGGAGACAGTATGTATCTCCGAAACGTTCGTATCTACTTCGCCAGAACACGCGACGTTAGTATCCAGAAGGCTAATATAGGCACCTTAAACGCCGTTGAGACGCTCAAATTTTAAGGACACATAGCCTAATAGAAAAGATTTAAGTAAAACCACAAAAAACCTCAGTCAGGATAGTCGATGTTCAGAACGAGATTAGAAGCAGGTACTTCCCAAATATAAGTCAGACATTTTACTCGGTAAAATACATTATTATATATTTGTTTTCTTTATTTAAAAACATTATTTTGTATTTCCTTGGACTATTTACCGTTTTCCTCTTCCAATTAAGACTTGTAGACATTCGGGATAACGAATAAACGGATGAGAAATTTACAGAATGGAAAACTGTGCACGGCTGTGTATCGAGATATCGAGAGGGGCGCTATCGAAAAACCGTTACAAGACGACGGCGTCTTTCTTACAACATGGAACGTCTGCTTCTGGAAGTCTGGCCAAGGGACAATCATTCTTATTCTCCAACCACATCGCCATCAATTACCAGGCTACTTGGAAGCACACATAGCAGTGCGCATTATGCTATTGTTATTTCTGGCTACACTCCACCAGAAGGTCTCCCATCTGAGTAGTTTTACGGTGATTATTAGCTCTATGTATAAAGAACATTTAGAGTCGTGAGGTAATTCAGTTTGAAACACAGACTCCACAAACAATGGTTAATTGCTCCAATCTATCTAATCAGTTACCTAATTGAATTTTAACCCCACTGTATAATCTACCCAGTATAATTATTACTACCCTCCAAAAACAATTGAATTGCTTCATAGATAAAGGAAAGTAACAAAATTGATTCTATTAATTTTCTGATAATTAATTATAGGCATAATAGACAAATCTACGCAATTCTTCGGTAAGCACATATGAAGATCAAATCTTTCTTGACGGGAAAGTATCAAGTAACACCTACCACTGGATAAGATCCTAAGCCAGTTTAACCCACCTCCCATCCTCATGGTCTCATGCTCATTCTACCGCTGCGGATTAAAACAAGCTGAGCTTATACCTTCATGTCATGATGTTGGTTCCTGAACAAGTTTGGTCTGTGATTACGGAGACTACGTCGCCTTGCGTTATAGGCATCTTCTTCTACACCTCAGTCATTCATATATTCTAAACACTGCAGCCCAGGCGTTACGTTCGACTCTGAAATGCTTTCACGGGTTATAATGGAATACTGCAGTCGTGTTCTTCAGAGCGTTTGTCTTGTGACTCAAAATCCGCGATCTCTGAGACCCGTCGTTAGTTCAGTTACAGTTAATTTTAATAAATTAAATTTGTTTCTATTTTTAAATAGCAACATAAGTTATAAATGTCTGAATATAAATTTGTTAGGAAATATATGGAACCAAGGACAAGCAGTTTAGTATATTGGGTTACCCAGTACTGTTGGGTTATTGAATTCCACGAGGAACAAAATTATGGGCAAACAAATTGAAGAGTTAATGAAACATAAAACAGTGCGTGAATCATCTCCCGAAATTACACACAGACACCTTCGTTCTTCCCTCAAAAACACTCCATCAGATATTTACATGAATACATGTATTGAACTACAGGAAAAATATCCAAAACAGGAGAGGTTTCTATTTTGAGGAGAATTTTACAGTTGAAAAACACAGACCCCAAAAAGAGATAAATCAATGTTATCCTAAGATTCATGGAGCAAAGGGCGCTGTTGAGACAGATATAGGAAGATCAAAAGTAAGAAAATATATGACTATTTTTATACATCATGAGCTTAAGTGCTCGTGATTTGTCAAGTTGAGAGGCTGTCCGCCTGGACAGAAGTCTTATGTCTCGTAACCCGGTGTCACCTAAAATTCGACGCGACGTTTTATGGACTGTAATACGGACCCTCTCGCTCACGATATTGATTATGATAAGAGGTTACGGGAGAAACAGATTGCATCTCTGGTGTGGCGATCGTACAAACACGAATAAACGATGCAATACTGGGCAGAGGAGAATTTAATAACATGTTCTGGAAATAATTTACAGAGCCTACTTTTATCAATGTTCAGAACAGCCGGAATGATACGTTAATAATTACATAATTTACAGATAAATTTCAATGTATATTTTCCACTAGTACAAATTCTCACTACTTTAAATTTGCCATATTTAATATTGACCCAACACTTGTCACCATTAAGACACAAAAATGGATTTCGCAAGGAATTTAAATGTGTGGTCATGATCTATGCACGTATCTATATCAAAACAATTCACACCTGAATATGTAGGCAACAAACACCTATGAAACGTCGATAAACTATCAGACTATAAGGCAAAATGTCCCACAAGAGAGTCATCTTCGAAACTGCGTTCACCACTCGATCTTTGATCCCATAGTAACAAAATACAAACTTCTATGTGCTGTAACATATAAGATATGATCGAAAGTCCATGTATACAGAGTAGAGGAAGAGAATAAATTACAGCATAAGAGAGACTGGGACAGAAGCGTTGAGATTATCACGGTGACAGTGCAAAGTAAAATATGGAGATTCTACCCCATATCCAAACCATAAGAAGTAAATTACATGCAGCAGTATAGAGCGTCTCCTACCACACGCGTCTGTGACCTTACAAGCTTAAATCCAGCATGGGATGATCACTGCCAATCTCAGCACTGAATATATATCTCCATTCGTGTCCTCGTGATTTATTACGTTCGACTTTCTATTACTAGTGTTGGGATCCACGTGACAAAACTATTACGTCATTTAAAACGGTTGGAGGAAGCTGTACAATGAAATTCAGAGCGTGAATTCCAGGCATTGTCGGAGCCACTTCGGGTGAAATTCCAATATACCGTAGTCGAAAAGAATGGTTTAGACATTAAAGATCGTACTGGAAGAAGTTTACGAAAACGTCTATAGACTGCTTAAAGTTATTGCCTTGCTAATGACACTTAGCTGTGAGAACCTTCACCATGTCTTTAAACTCTTGTTTCTGTTTAAAATACGCGTACAATGTAATACGACGTGTATATGTCTTTTGTCCCTAAAGCACAAGATTATATATTAATTATATTTTCTTTATACATTTTTAACTCTTCCACCAGGTTCAGATAGATTACTAATCCTTAGAAGGGGATTAATTTTGAGAATGTTTTGCTACCGTCTAGTCCAGATTACTTAGCTTTCGTAGCTATCTAAATAACGTAAGTAAATAATATTTTAACATAAGAGTGTCTAAAGGCTCAGAAATATTTGCGTTTATCACATTCATATGCTCATCCCCCTAGAAGTCTTCTGTAGCTGCCCAATGTTAACAGCGCTTTTAAAGGAAAATGTGCAGTCTAGAATAATTACTGTGAGTTTTGTCTGTCATTCAGAACACACACAAATATAAACAGCATGTTACTGTGTACACAGACTATTAGCTATATATATATATATATTTAAAGCCGAAACTCGTCCAAATAGTATCTAAGACTTCAGCTCTTATCCCAAAGGAAACAACCCTTCACCATTATAAGAACAATTTGCTAATGGTATTTAAATAAATAATCCATATTTACACCGAAAATGATACAAAACTCATAATACAAAATTAAAAATTACTTATTGTTAAGGTAGCTGGTACACATAATTACCACTCGGTTTAAAAGATTTATTAAAATCAGATGGCCTCAAAAAGCATGCATGATATTCGTATCATATTAAAATAGCTGGCTGGCCTGAAGGTGTACACAGACATGATATCACAAGGCACATTGTCTTTATGCAGGAGGACAGAGTACAAAAGGTAACGTAGTTAAAAAGAGGTTCATACAATGATATTTATGTGCATCTGATGGGTGTAAGCATAAAACGTCACATCAATCACTAGAGGCATATCATAAGCACAACGCTGTTGCATAACACGTCATATGATAGGAGGCAATTCGACTTTTAACAATAACAGTGATGATGTCATCACTGTAGTAACCCCAAAGGACTCATTTTGCGACTACAACCACGCCCATGTGATCCCTGCACGAGAGCGACCGTGGGGCGGAGGCCCACATTTCTCCCCTTCTACCACATGAATGGAGAAACTATGGCCCGCGAAGAATCAGACTCACAAATATACGGACATCTAACAAATTTTATTTACAATAACAAATATAATTCTACCAATAACTACAGCATGTCCCATTAAAGTTCCGTAAGTTTCAGCGGGACAAATATTAACAATATATTCTCATACTACATATATTATTAACTATATAACATTCAAATACCACTAAAAATGTTGTAACAGAAACAAATAAATAAATATATAATTAAATACAATTTGTGTCGTTGACGAATACACAAGTTTGTCTTCCCTAAGGCACTTAATTATAGGTCGCATTTCCTTTTACTTACTCTAAGTACAAGACGGTATGAAAGATAAGAGTGCACTCATTGTAAATATAATTTAATGACTGTCATAACACCACGGGAACATCATTCAGTGTTTAGGATATACTGTACAAATTACTTATTAATCACATTACGTTCATATATTTTTGTGTACCTGTAGAGTACGACTGATCGGTGTAAATAATTAATAAATAATTTAATATTTTTCCAGAGCATAGTTTCTCTCATGAGACTTACCTACCCAAAGCCATTCCGAAACTTGGTTTCTTCCACGTCTCGTCTATTTCTAACCAACTTCCTTACTAGTGTCAATGCAGAGAGCCACAATGTTGCATCAAATAAATATTTACAATGCAACCCCCATAACTGTCATGCAGGTGGCATTCAGACCGGGGCGTGTGTGTATAACATACGACACGTTGCTCTGCATTGCAGTAAGCTTATTATGTACACCAACGGAAGACACACATCAATTATATCAATTTTTAGCAACGTCGTGGCTTAGGCACCATAATTTATACACACAAACTTAAAAATTTCGTATGATTATCAGAATGAATTGAATTAAACAATTTATCTTTGCCACTGAAAACCCTTAGAAGTTCTTGTAAGTACGAAATAAAATATTTAAATGTTAATATTTAGAAGATCTTCTGTTACAAACGTAATAGATTTCTTGTTACCTCTATTTCTTTAGCAGGTCTCACATATCTGAATCTCATTGTTTCATCTCCCTTAATATACATCCACCGAAATTTTGAACACTTAAAACAGTTTACTATTAATTATATACCTAAGCTACTGTGTGTCGTCCCAATTTTATAATAGGCCTCTTAAGTTTTAAATAAATAGCAAGTTCATACAAATTTACAGATATAAGAGTGACGTCAGCAGAAGAGACGACGGATTGTGCCAGGTTCAACAGCATTTTCACTGGAGCTCCGTGTACACGGAATATCATAATCACGGCCGGAATTACAAAGCAGTTTTTCATTCTCAGTTCAAAGGCACCGGAAGTGAACAGGATGCGTAACAAATGGTGCGTGAGTAGCAAAAGGCGCTAAAATTGCAGCTGTGAGGTGAAGCTGACTCAATCGACCGTAGGACGTAAGTCTTATTGCTGCTAAATGACCCAGAATACACTGCAATCACTTCTCAGTGCGCGTTCAATACCTCTAACAGCGATATCAAGTTTCTTTTTTCTCATATGAAGAATTTTCTTCATATTTCTGTTTGTCATATCCCGTAAGATGTCCAGTTTCTTTGTGTGTGTTACACTTCAGTGAAAGCCTCGTTTATGACAGCAATTGAAACATAAAATAAATTACGAATGGTCGAGTTAATTTTTGGGCGTTTTGAGGGTTTAATGTAGAAAAATTACATGATACTTAAACGAATATTACATGCATTTTTGTGTATTTACTCTGAACCAAAATCCACTCACATCGGAACATAAGGTTACTTAAGATAGTTCACACTATTCTCGCTTGCTTCCTAGTAAAGTTGATAATAATTTTAAAACTTATAAAAAGTTTTATATAATAACCTATGATATTTACTTCTTACGCAAAATATAAGAACTCTCTCATAAATATGCGTGGGAAATTTGGTCTTTCTTCCTACGAGGACTAATTCAACTGGCGTGATCTGAGGTTCTCAAGGCGGTGAGGATGATGATGGTTGTCTTCTGTGTTGTGCCTTGTAGTCTATTAGAAGTTTACCGACATTTAACAGGTGTTTGCTACCTCCATCATCGGGGTGATAAGTAATTTTAGTATCTCTGAAACGTTGGTAAACTTCTACCAGACTATATGGTGCTACACGTCAGAAGATATCCATCTTGAAATCAGCTGTCCCATGATACATTTGAATGGCAGGCACCTACGAGTACAATTATAAAACCTGTAATCCCACAATCGACGAGGAATTTCTTGGTCTACTGAGAAACTATTAGCTGCCCAAGAATGTTTCTGTTTCGTGGGAAAAGCTAATAAATCAAGAGTGACTAACAAAAATAAGATACGTACCTTGTGTTATTTATGTATATAATCCAGTCCTTAAATGCCCTTTCAAACTCTTAATTTTATACAAAGACTACACATAATCAACTCTTAAACATCTGTTCCGTTAATACTTATTTACCGAAATGCGGCCAATATACCAATCTCGGTAACAGAAGACTATTCATGAAACGAGTGTGCCTAGACCTAGTGAAGTTGGCAACCCTCTCTGTGCGAAAACAAAGGAATAGAATTATATTCAACAGCACAGCAAGTGAAGTGAGCAATTATTAGAAACAATGTGAACTTCAGAGTGCTAGCCTTTGATCTATTTACAGCAGAACAATGCTAGGTACTTACCGTATACAATTGTTCCACTTAGCAGCCAGTAGCATGAGTATACGCTGTGCCACAAATTGTAAACCTGTAAAATTGGTTTCTTGGAACTTGTTCATCGTCTAATTTATAAATAGAATCGCAACGCTTAAGAAGCTGAATTTTCTACTGCCCTCAAAAAAAAAAAGCGTAAAAGGACATCCGTTTGGCTACCGTCAGACCTGGAACAGGTCTGAGGCTAACTGAACCAGGTGGCATAACAGATAAGGTTTCTGTACTTTTCGTATTTTTCCTGAGGACGCTAGAAAATAAAGTTTATGAAACGCTGTTATTGTATTTAAAATCAGACGACGGACGAAATCGAAGACACCAAGTTTACAGATTATACGGCATTATCGTCAGAATAATTCAGAATTCATCTGCGACAATTTATTTGGAGCTGTCTTAATACTATTAGTCCAACGTCCCTTAACCATTAGTCAGTAAGCAATAACTAAAGGATCAATGAAACTAGAAACATGAATGAAGACAGCTTATATAACATCCCTACACAGCAATGACACGGAACTTTGAGGTTATGTCAAACAAATTTACCATTGATTAATGCAGCTGTATCCCGTTACAGAAGATGATGGACTGCTTGAATTCGGTACGGAAGTAATTTCAGCTGTCTTTCCCTCTGTGAGTACTTGTCACAGATAGACACTTCCTGCGTCCCGAAGTTTTGCTTGCAGTTGGTATGTTGTCTATGTCAGGATACGAATTTCTGAATGTCACAGGAACAGCAACATACTATTTCGAAAATGAACACGCGTTATGCTCTTCAATATATCATGTTTGGACCCGCACAGCTTTCACGTTACTGGCGTGAACAGCGGCCTAGTAACAGGGTGACGTCACCTCGCGTCTTCGGCAGAGTCTGAGGGACTCCATTACACAAGGATGGACCTGATTCTGGTTTAATTTTTGTACCATAGTACATTATTCATGTCGAGTCGCGTTTTAAATAGTATATTCTGCTTGTCTTTGACTGAAATGTTACATAATCCGAATTTAGTTTTTCATTTAATATAAACGAAATATACACATCCATTTAAAAAGCAAAGCAAAAAGTTTAGTAGTTATAAACAAACTAAATTTGTAGTTACTTTATGCATAAGGACGGTTGTCGCTGTAATGTAAAAACATAACTTCATGAAAAAACTGAATATGTTTAGAAGCTCGTCTCTTTTTGCGGCAGAAATATTAGCATCCCATTTCGTCCTTTCCATTCGCCAAGCCCTCATTACACGGCAGCTAATGATCAGATTATCCAGAGAGAATAATAATGTAAAACAATCATAGTCATATACATTACAATCTACTGTTGTCTGCATATTGTGAGCACGTGACGTCCCACAAAATACAAGAGCAGCACAGAGAAAACAAATAAGAGCGATATGAACAATGCGATTACAACAAATATATTTGTAGCTGAACAAGAAGTAAATTCCTAACAAGTTCCAACATCACTAACAACAACAAAAATAATAAAACTTAAAAATTCAAACTGATGATGATGATGGCAACAACAACAGACTGTTCTCTCCGTCATATATTAGGGTGATCAAATAAAGGATGGTGAAATACGCGGGGCATGTAGAACGAGTGTGTAAGACGAGAAATGCATACTATTCTATTTGTGGGAAATCTAACAGGGTGGGATCATTTGTGAGACATATTCGTTGAGGGGAGGCCAACATTAAAATGTATCTGAGCCAATCAACGCCTACTAGAAACTATATGTACCACATTTTCTAACAATAAATAATTGTTTTTCCCACAAAGTGTATTTGTCTGTTTCATAAGTTTCTCTAAGTACACAGCGATTATTTTCCTAAACGGAATTAACAGACTGATCGTTGTAATGGTTACGGGTTGTTTTTTATTTAGGGACAGAATTAATATTTAAATAATATGAAGACGAGATTAGGCTTCAGAGGGTTAAAGAAATATCAGGTGTAGACTGGATTAATCTGGCTCAGTATAAGATCCACAGTCAGGCAAATGTGCATACGAAAATTTCTACGGGTTCCACAAACGAAGGGAAATTCTTTGAACAGTTGAGTATCCACAGATTTACTAGTATCTACAACTATATCACTAAGTATTTCCACCTAATTTATATCAAATTATTTATAAGAAAATACATATCGCTTGTGGCTTATCTGAAATAGGTTACATACTGAAATCATTTCTATGAAATCGGATTCCATTTAATCTCCTTTGTAAGTCAATGAAATCAGTGCAGGCGGTAGTAAATACTGACACTTGTTCTGCAAATCCTTTTAACATTCTTCTCACACAACGCCATCGCTTTAACCTCATCTTTTGCCACGCAATTTCTGACTGTTCTTTAAGGTGATTGAGAGATGTCGTAAATTCTGTTCGAACCAACGTCTAACCTAAGCTGAAAAACAAATTAAGCCAACAAATGCCTTCACCTTCTGCAGTCAAGTCAAGTGGCAGTGTGAAGACGGCGAAGAGTTGAACCACAGTCTCGTTCCTTTATTAAAGTGTGGGTAAAAGGGGAGAGTCGGAAGTGTGGCACGATGTTCCCTCCATCTTAATGAATCGATGTTCTGCCTTGTTAGACACACACGCTATTAATATCACTGCCCGGAAAAAGAACGGAACCTTCAGAGACGATCTGTTTCCTTTATTAAATCTTGCATTTGTTACTAGTTCTTCGCATAAGGTAAAATAAAGTCCAGTCCGAACATCGCGTACGTCCATTCACATGAGACTAGTTAAAAATATATATATATAATACCGAATGTCTACTAACGTAATGGGATATAATATTTCGCCCAGATAATAAACAACTTCCCCAATTAATGTTAGGCGTTGGGAAATAATGTTGAGCCCAAAGCAGATAGAATTATAAAAAATAAAAAAATATTATTTTCTGAGGGTTATATTAATATAAATTATTAATATGAACACCTCCACCGCCACAATTTTCGTCATGTTATTACGATGTAATGTCATGGTGACTACAGTGTTGGTAATTTTCATTACACGAGACAAATTCGATGGCTGTAATGTAATGGATTGGTTTAGAGTGTTCTGTTGAATATCTACAATTGAACCAGTACACCTCATTCCAACTTGAACAACGAGGTAGACTCAAAGACGAATAAATTAAAATTAGAAGTAAAACATCACAAAAAGATGAAAATGCTGGAGTCTATTGATAAAAAGACGTTGGTAAAAATAGAGAAAGTGAAAGGGGAAATGAAGAATGGCTGCAAATAAAGCATTATAAAAGGCTTCTTCAGGACAGTGTCAGGAAGTCTGTGACGGATACAGTTTCTACTAAAAATGTGCCACTCTATAAGGCTCATTTCCTTCCCTTCTTTGAGTAATTTGTATTGTTCGACAGCGGAATAATGTAAAAAATGCTGAATTAGTTAGACGCCTACACTAGGCACTGGTTTCGTTCCGCTGGAAGCGAAAGGAAAAGGGACACTGAGCTCAAGCAAGTGTTTATCTACAATTCAGTTAAATTCCCTTATTCACGTGCTTGAGAACAGACCTCAACGCTAACTAGCTAAGCACTAAAACAACAGTACGAAATATATAATAAAATCTACAAATGGCGCAAAAGATCAATAAATAACATTATAATAACAAAATTAAACATGGTTCACATATAGAATATGAAACTCACATAATATGGACATAGAAAAGTTAAATTAAAGTCTAAATATTAGCAATGTTATAAAAAGCCCGAAAGCGAAATACCGGTCAGTTTTAAATCCCACGTGCTGGCAAAGAACATTAGCAGCAGAAACACATTTAGCTGAAAAATCTGAAATTAAAATTGTGATTAACTACAAATTTAGAGCAGTCTCTAATTAATCATATACTGATAGATCAAATATGTGGTTAATTTAGCTTTTAAATATATCAATAAGGAAAAAGCACCTACATGCTACCTGGAATAGTATTGAGAGATTAGGTCTAGGAACAACAATAACATAAATTATAAAGTTAATGTGCATATTCTTGAAAATTATGCCAGAAGCTATCGGGGAGTAGTGAGAAGTGAAAGATCTCTGACCTTACTGGGGATAGAACTCAGGTTAACCAACCCATAGCCTGTCACATCACTAACTGAACTATCTCACGTTATAATAGTAATAAAAAATAAGAGTAACAACACTTTAATTGCCTTCATAAATCGCGCAACATTATATTATATTTAACAATTATTTTAGATAGCAAAAGTCATTTTCTCTTAGTCAAACTTAGAAAATAAAATACTGTAGTATATCACAAGTTTAAACAAAACGCCAAGGGTCTTCAAACACAAATTCGCTACGTTCGGGGCTTATGCCCGGACTATACGCCGATCATTTACTTGTCATAGCTGCTGAGATCTGGTTTCACTGCGGTATTTAGCGTTTGTAAATGTGCAAGAGTACCGTGTTGCCATCTGAAGTCATTAAACAATACAGAGACCTCTTCTTAACAGCCTGCAGCATCGCAAGATAGGCTTCCACAAGCGGCAGTCACTGAACCATAGCAAGATTCGTTCACGACACTACCACTAAGAAAACGAAGCCAACTGTAACAGCAGAAACAAAGTTTGACGATGCTCAACGACGTGAAAGGCGGAAGACAGCCTCGGCATTTGAATGAGTAAGTCAGGCGTCGTATAGTTAAGCACAGACCACAAATTAATTCTACACATAAATGTTCATCAATGAGGTAGGTTTGGTAATACAGGATCTTGTCAAAATCCATTTACTGTACAAGATATATGGATTCAAGTTAACTTTCCCCAATTTATAATGGATGAATACATGTTATACGATATACTCTTGGTACAACAATGAAGTTCGAGACTAATATATCTTTCTAGTTTTAGAATATATATTAATTTAATTAATTTAGTGTTCTGTCTGACGACAGGTCCATATGAACAGGATCCTTACATCCTTTTCTCGGACTGGGACCTGTTCATATACGTTCTTGGCAGATGATCCAGAAGTGGTTTGCCATTGCCTTCTTCTGTGTGTGAATGGAGTAATTGTTGCCACGGAGAAACCGGGGAAGCCCCCGGAGGAAAACTCCGTGTTGCCTAGACCACGGCCTTGTCCAACTCAAGTTATAAATTCGGGCACCGCCGGGAATCGAAACCGGGACCCCAGGATTACAAGGCCAGCCAGCGTTCTAACCGCTAGACCACCGTGACTATATAGAATATATATTACCAAATAAAAATTAACTCAAAGGCTATTTAGTTTCAGAAATTTCCATTGAATTTGGGTATTCCAGTTTCAGAAATAAAACGTTAAACAAATACAGATGGTGATTTTCTTGGTTCTGACACTAGTCTAGTAACGTACTCTGTATATGGCGGTTGCGCGTACCTCCGAAACGCTTGTAACCTAAATTCTCTCCACCGTAAGACCGTCAAATCTAACAAGAATAAATTCAACATTAAATTTGATTAATTACTTTATCATCATGTGACTGTTCACTCTGTGTTTATCTGATATAAATATAATCACGAATAGCTTAGATATGTAAGTCCCTACTGAACGATATTTTAAATTGCGTCACAGAATTTATAATTTATTTAAGTCAATGGCAATACCGTTAGATATTCAGAGGAATCATAATCAGTATCTCATAGTTTATAATTCATTAACTGATGCTCGTGTATAAACGTATAAACACTTTTAAAAGTCTGGTGTCACACTAATCTGCGCGGCTGTTTCTCTGGTACATGTCTATTTGTATTTTAGATGCTACATTGACTTACGTTAATTTATTTCGAAACTGTGCAAAAATCAAGGTCATCTTATATTGTATGGCCAGGTAATCACATCTCCGGAAAAAAAATTTATAACTTACAATTTTGAGAACATGGTCGTTAAATTACATTTAACCGAGTCATTCATTTTAAAGAAGTGCAGTTCGTTTTTAAGTACAATAGCACTGTTTGTTCACAAAGGACTCTTCTATAATACACAGTCTTGAATTCAAAGATTAGCGTAGGATTAATTTCATATAAATGTGAAATTAACTTGGGAGCTCAATATAATAATTTCATAAACAGACCAGTAATAACTTTGTTACTGCTAATAGTTACACAGATTCAAATGTAACCGATGACTTAATGTTAATTTATTATCACTTTCCTGTAGCTACTTTATAGCTCCCTTTAAATGTGGATTTATGGCCACCATCTGTCACTCGACCATTCGCTGCAGTGTAATGTAGTGAAGGTGTTAGAAGTACAGTGTTCGGTATAACTAGGATTTTATTGGATGTTGCCTATTTTAGTGAAATTACTACCGTGCACTCCAAGTTTCCAAATGGAATGTAAATTGTGTGTGTACAGTCACTGAATGAAGTTCCTTTTTTCATTGCGCTCCCCACAAACACGAACTGATAACTGATTGCTCTTGTTTTTGACTGTCGCAGTTACTCGTCTGAAGAAGAGCGAACGAAGAGAATTCCAAAGTAGGTTTTTAGGTGGACGCAAGAGGGAAACCCAGATAAAGGCTGGAATAACATATTACGGTACGTGTTATACAAAAGGACGAAGGACATGGGAAATAACTGACGAGCATCTATAGGATACCAGAGACAGATGGAGTTAATTGTCGAGACAACCCACAAGATTTGAAAACATCTTAAGAACACGTTAATGATCAAAACTGATATTTTTGGCGAACGGTAACTTCCAACAATAACAGCAACAAATCCTTAAAATCTGTCTATAGGAGCCGCTGTCTCATTGTAGTTTAAGATCAGATTGGCCATTACTTGGTATCCGTTTGTTGACACTGATTTAAAAAGCAGTGGTTCCCCGATGTTGTGTTTTGTAACACCTATTGTTACTCAGGTCAATATTTAAAATTACACCAAACCAATTTAGAAACATTTTTAATAGGCTGCCATGGCTTTTAAATGAACTACCCTTGCGGCCTGCGAGTAGATATGACTGGATGAACACGACCGAAGTGTGATAAAGTTTTAGCACCCTTTACTTATATCTCTCTGTATATTTCCCCGGAACATAACATAAACAACCACCGAATCTTTAAGATTAGGAAGCATATAACAATCATCTGAATCTCTAGCACAAAGTCCTCATTTTAAAATTAATATCCTATCAATTAATCAAGATATATTTCGCCTTTTATAAACCATAAGTTAATAGCTCATTAACTCTTGCCAAATTAAATGCAACTTCAGCTAATTAAGTAGACTCCCACACTTATAAGATATTTCCTCAGGCTCCTTCTAGGTCTCCAAAGTGGAGTGATTCTTTCGGGTATGCTAAGCGTAAGTACAGAATACGAACATTATCTTGCATCGAACAAAGTAAAATTATAAAAATATAGAATATGTCTCATCATCGCAGACTTTGGCCTTCACTCCCTGAGAAAATTTGAATATGACAAATTCACATTTCCGTTATCTCTTCCCTCATCCGAGAGCTGAATTGTTTTGAACACCACAGCTTACAGTGGAACAGAAACGTTCGATTTCCGAGAAATAACTGCTGTATGAATTGCCTGACGTTGATTAAGCATTGCATTATCGTCCTTTAATTCTGCCTCAGAATTCGCTGAACGGTGAAATTACAGTGTTATTGTGCCACACATGCAATAATTAACAAATTCCTAAGCGGGATTCAAACCTCTGACAGCTATACCACGGCAACAGTAATCAATAGGATAGAATTAACAGAGTGATTTAATTTAAAAGTGCATCTTAAACAGTCCAGAGAAATATGTGTGATTAAGATACCGGACAGACGGACCTAACAGAGGACCGAATGGAAGAGGAGAATTGAGGAGGCCATGGACCGAATATGGACCGGAGAGCCATAGAAGAAGAAGAAGAAGAAGAAGAAGAAGATACTGATCCTAAAATCTGAAAGTGTGCGACTTCAAAACGTGACCGTAATCCCGGACCAAAAACTTCTAATCAAACGACAAAGAATATTTCAATGCGTTCAGTATATCTAGTACACATATTAAAACAAATGTCCAGTGTGGTATGAGAATGTTTGTAATTTCTGTCTGTGGTTCACGGTTCCCTACACACGCGTTTCATCACTTCTAATATAGTCAAAAACGTTCAAACTTTTTGTTGGTCTGTATAAAAGCAAAACCAACAAAAATTTTAAAGTGTTCACTATATTAAACGAAAAATACCGATTTATTAGACACTTCTGGATCTACATATATTTCTACATATTTGCAGTTTATTTAACAACGCTCTCAGTAACTCGGTCTATATAACGTCAGATGATGAGATCATTAATGAACACGGAATTTAAAATGTCATGCAAGAAATTGGTCATAGCAATTTTCAGGCGTTATTCTATAACTTTTCTGGAGGGGCTGAAGAAAACCTGTAACTGAAACCGAGATCTAAACACAGAACCTCCCTATGAAATGAGAACACTACGTTTGTTGGAACGTATCTACAGCATCAGTTTTTAAAGGAGAGTATGTTTCTGCAATAAATTTACAAGCTATATATTTTAATTCCTGCAGGAAACACATATGTACTATCTCAAGTTGACGACAAAATCCACAGAAACTCCATTCCAAATTGATTGGTCACTGGCCATGTTTTTATGATCTCTACAGTACCAAAATTACATGTATTTCTGTACAATTTTCAATGCTACTGTCATAGAAGCAAAAACATTTGTTTTTATTTAAATCAGACAGACCATAATATCACCTAGGCTTAAAATCCCGATGTTCGTTTCATGCTTCGAAAGCCATGTTCGTATAAAATACAGAAATACAGAGGACTCCATGCAGAGTACAAGAGTAAGAGAAATGTGGAGGCTTTATTTATATTCTTAACAAGCGCTTAGGCGGGTATCAGCGGGGAGAGGTTACACGACCTCTCACAAGCCATTTTCATTTTCTGGGTCATTGAACCGATTACAGAAAGAAGTTGAATGGTCTTTGCGGGTAAGAAAGGGAGACAAAGTGAAACTGGATTTGGGGAAGCATATTGGATGAAGGACACACACAGAGAGAGAGATAGCGAAAGGAGTGTTCATGCAGAATTGTCGCCGTCCACGCAGACACAATCTCACCACTTAATCGGGGTTTGTAATAAATTTCGCTGTTCCGGTTGTACCAACTAAATTGTTTGGGTACTGCTGCGTATAAGGGTGAGAGCAAGAAGGGGTGGTTCAGAGAGTAGAAGAAGAACACGTTACATTGCTTTGCGAGAGAACAAACACTAGAATTTAGAAAGAAACATCGCTAAACCCTAGTTGCTGATGGTTATAAACTCTCCTCTCTTAGGACGTTAGATGTTTTATAATCTCGTATTAAACTTCCTAATGTTCTGGAAAGAAAAAAAAACTATAACTGAAGAGTTATAACGTTGGAAATTAAAAACGTAAATTACTGAATTTCTACAGTTCGCTTTTAATTTTAATTTAATATCTTCACTGCTAAATATATTTCTGTATTTTCTGAAAAGCCCGGAATAATTTTCTTTTTATTATCTTAGAGGCTCTGTGGAGGAAGTGAACTGGATTAAAGTCTCTCAAGTTCAAGCGGTCGAATCTTGCGACTTATTTGTCATAAAAACCGTGGATTTCTTTTGTTGTTACTTGTTATGACATCAGCTTCTCAAGGAGGAGTTATAACACCATTCTTTAAATATCGAATGAACGAAGCCATTGATATAATATCTCTCACATATCCCGCGATAACGCAGGACAATATCAACGTCAGAAACTTAAATTAATGCACATTTGAAAACTCCATCCGTTTTAAAATTATCCTATCACACACACACATCTATGTCTCTCATGTAATCTCTTTCGTTCAAATTGTGCAATTAAAATATGCATTTTTCATGCAATCATCCCCCCCATCTCACCCTCTTAGACGTTATTCAATTCAATTCAGTTCATTCATTAAAGTGTTTGCCAACAGCGAGAAGCCAATGACAAGCAAAAACTGTCATAATAATAATAACAACAACAACAATACATATGGTGAAGTCATCATTATGTAATTTTCTTCATCTTTCTGTTAATAAATAGAGAGAATCCAGTAATTAATTAATTAACCTGGCGAGCGATTTAAGAAGTCCTTCTAAATATACAGAAAAATAACTCCAAACTTCGCTGCTGAATGGTCAGCACACCTGCTTTGTATTCGGGAGGACCTAAATTGAAATCTAGACCCAGAAATCGGCTATCCTAACAGATATCGTGATCTTCCTTAGTCCCTCCAGGCAAACACTGAGACAGGATCTTACGACCGCTTCCTTCCCCGTCATTTTTATTAATCGTCCTATCATTCGATGCTACGTTGTCTGATACACTGAAATAAATAAACAGGGTGCTGTCACTTTGCGTCATCAAAGCAGAACCTGTGTTGCAGGCGACGCTAACATGCGTGGGCATCTCTCCAGTCCCACAACGTCGACGTATTCTCCGATACGGCACCTTACGGCGTTGCTTCTAGTCACTTCACATCACAGCAATCCTTCGCATGCTCAAATCTACCAATGACGTAATAAAGCCGTAAAAGTAGGTCTAAAGTTTCCTTTCCCCGTTCGCTTTTAGTCTCTTTTCCCAAGCAGCTCATTTAACCTGATTACTTTCCTTCACTGGCTCCTCTCTTGGGTCTGTTTCATCGACAAGCTGTTATGATTCTCTCACCCCTTAACACTGCTCTCTGCCACCCCAGGTTCTATTTCTAAATCTTCATTCATTGCGTTACAAGGAAGTGGTACTACGGTCGTTGCCTAATTCACACCACGTGACATAAGATTTCAGAAGGAGGTGCGCTAGCCTTCGTTTGTGAGACGACTGTCCTAAACGCTCTGCTGAACCCCTTCTATGAAACAAGTATGATATGCCACCGGGTGCAAACCCAATTGCAGTAAATAAATAATAATAATAATTATTATTATTAGTTGATGGCAGAAGCAGTACTACTAGTGACAGTTGCGGCAGAAGTAGGTACTTACAAAAGAAATGGTATCAGTAGCATCAAATTAACAATAGAGTATATTTGCTTCCGGCATTAAATAATATATACCGGTGATCTGTTCTGTAAAAAAAAATCCTACTATCTGGGTGATGGACAAAGAGTACATTAGAGGTCCAGTTCCATAGAGGCATATTCTTACCCCATCGTTACAATAATTCAATTAAATTCCTATCATTTCCTTAATATTAGTATGCTGCATCAACAGCTAGATGGCCCATTACAGATACAGTAAAAGAGAACAGAATAATAAATATAGCAAAATAAGAAATAGAGTCTCAAAAAATTACATGAGTCGTACAAAAAGGAAACTTGCAACTGAATAAATAAATAAATATTTATTTGTACTAATAATTTAATTAAATTAACAGCAAATTAATAATAATAACTCAAAAACAATTTAATATAGTTTTAGACCTCACACATTATAGCATTCTAATAAAAAAATCAGTACAGAGCATTAAACCAGAGCTGCTGGCGTCCAAGAGCTCAGGAAGTTAAGAAGATAATTGCCAAGAGAGAGAAGTGTGTCAGAAAAGACGTTACTTAATGAGTGTAAGGAAGGAATTACTGAACATCCAATATTAATCTTCATCATAATAACATTTACATCCCTGCTGCGTCAGACACATTACTCTCATAATACAAGTATTTCAAAAGAATATTTTTTTTTGGAAAGAATTGGTAAAGTGGTTAAATTATTTTATTTCCAAGATAATGTTAATTATCAAACTTCGTCAATGTTAGTCTTCCGGTTTGTAACGCCGTGTGGATTTTTACGTAGAACCTAGCGTTTCGGAGTAGCATAATACTTCCATCTTCAGTACTATAAGTTGAACCAGACTGTTCCACCAAAAGGTCAGTAGTCTATCCTCTAGAATCACTAAGCGACTATCATATTTAAAGGAATCTTTCCAATGATGTTAATTACGCAATGAAATCAAAGTACAAGAATTCTTTTAATACACCAAAACTAAATTTGTTTGTTAAAGAAGGAGACGTCATTTGGCAACTCAGTTTTTCATATCCTCCAATATTTTAACATTGGTTTAAAGATTTTCATAAGGTAAAGAAAATTTACGTTTGCAGTTTCTTCAACAAAACATCTTAAATACTAGTTAAATATGCTTGGAAGACTCAAACGGAACGTACATCACCATATTTCTTCTTCCAAATTCTATTACAGCCTTATCCCCCTATCTTATCAGCCCATGTAAAGAATTATAATTATTATATCGTGTTAAACACGCCATTATGCATTTTAATTACTATTTTATGAACCAAAGCTGCAAATAGGTGAGCTGCAGCATTCTACTGGGGATACAAGGGCACACGAAATTATGTTTCGCGAATCAAACTCCAGCGTCCCTGGTACAAAGCGTAACACAACAAAAAGATGCTTCTGCTATGGAACAAATGAAACGCAATAAATATTACAGCGTTGTCGAACCGTTCAGTATTCACCGGAAGATACAATGAACTACTTCCTGTTTATTCATTGTTTAATATTTGAATACTTTTACCCCAATTTTTCGTAATAAACGCATGCACATGGCATCTGAATTGCGGTAAATTATATGGGACCAGTAAGACACGGTACAATCAGCGGAAGTCCCTGGACGCAGGTTAATTGATCAAATTTTGAATAACACTGTCACAAATTTACCATTAAAGCGGATTTCATCCGAATTATCGAATTCCAGGAACTTATTCCCCTCAATTTTAGAGAATTGTTATTTTAAAACAGACATATTCCAATTCAGTGCCACGCCGTTAACACCGATTACCGTACGTTTCAAGGGTACGTCATGTTATTGTTGGATGGACATAGCGAAAGATTAAATTAATTCATTTAAAACAAAGTATTTTACAAATTATGACAAATTATGACAAATTGACATTTATTTAATTTTACTGGCAAAATTTAAATAATTCAATTTATGCTCGGAAAATAACGCACGACAAAGTACGGGCGCCTAATGTGTAATACTTCCTACTTTCTAATCATTTTCTTTCTATAAACGAGGATCTGCAGACCGAGCCAGGACCATCAAACAGTTTTTATTTGTTTGTTTGTGTTATTTATAAGTTACTTTATGACATAAAGACAATTACGGTTAATATAAGAAGTTAAAATTAACAGAACCCTTACTGATATGCGTGCAACAATATAAGAATCAGTATGGAAGGTTTCGTTTCGATACCAACCCACATAACTTAAAAAGGGTGTAACCACGTAAAATTCTGGCAGTGACGTCGTGTGTTGCGTTGCCAACTATGTAAGCCTTATTTCCCAGTTGCATCTGTCATTAAATATAATAGCTTTTATATGCAAGCAACACTGCAGCACGCCCTTTTTTTTCCTGCTTCCGGGATGCGCCCTTATAATCGAGTACTTCCGTCATTTCACAAGGACAGGTGCTGTTGTTGAAAAAAACAAACATGAAAGACACTTAAATTGAGAGTGACCTACAGCTCCTTCTAAAAGCAACCGTTTCCTTACAGTACCCTACCTTGCAATTCATTTACAACCTTTACTACATTACAGCCAAAGTTAAAAGTCAGCTAATGGGTGGTCATCGTAGGTACCGATATTTTGATACTACGTTATGCGTATATCCAAGCACACGGCAGCTCATACAACTGAAATCTGACATACGTAGAACGTGTGGCGAATAAGTACCACCTCCTAAGTGACATTTCAAGCTCTCAGGGCGATTTTGACGAAGATGAATGACTATGGGATGTTGCGACGTGAAATCTCGTAGAAACTGGGCAACGTTTTGGGGTGCTTACCGCCGCCCTCGTCACGAAGATGAGTAAGCCGCGAGCGAAAATGTTGGGTCAGATACATGAATAGTTTAGACTAGACATTTTTTCATAAAACGCAGAGACGCCAAGTACATTAACATATCAATTATGCATTATTACAGAACCTGACTTAATGACAAGCAAAATAAATCCATACAGGGCAAAAATATTACACAGGAAATTATGTGATATAAGGTAAAAAAATATTCACCTAGTTGCACACTGACTTCTTTACTAAGACACCAAGAAGATTGACGCGGCATTAGCAGAAAATTTTGTAACAGAGACGAAACAGAATGATATATCAGTGAAATATTACATCAAAAATTGATACAGTAACACACACGATAGGTCCGCAGTGTGGTAACACACGACGATAGAAAATTACGTAATGAAACACAGTACAAATTAGCACAATATCAATACAACTGTCCGGCTGGGTTGTTGGCACTGTACATGGTTTTCTTCTCATTTTAAAGAACAACTTTATCAAAATATCAATCTACATTCTCTCTTTAGTATCATGTCACACTCCAGTTCTTCTCCTTTTCATTTATGGATTAATTTAGATCTACTGCGTTCCTCAACAACTGTACCAAAGCCACTAAATCGCTTCTTGAGATTTCCCTACAAGCACCTACTTGACGTTATTATTATCGGCTTGAGGCACTTTGGTTCTGTTCTGTTCTGTTCAGAGGCGCTGGCAACCGAGTTACGCGTTTCGCCTTGGATCACTCACGCAGCGAACGCGCACAGAGTAGCCGCCGCCCTGTTTTTGTATAATCCTTTATTTTACCACCCCACACACGCAACCAGTTCATCATCTGTTCAAAACGACCAGCCAGGCGTAGTGCCTAGCAACAAGGATACATGTAACCATACAGCTTACCTGTTTAATTCAATATCCATCCTAATTTAATATAAACGGTAACTACATCAAGCGATTTGGAGGGAAAACTTTGAAAAGTTTCAAACTTATCATCAGGCATTTGTCCACTTTCCAAGAAAATAATTCGGTTCGAGTTTTTCGTGGCTTTTCTTAATTTATTACATTAATGACGTCACTTAAACTGTAAACACTGCTTGGAGCAGAATTATAAATTAAATAATATGTACGAAAGATGAGTTATAAAGATACAGAATATAAATATCATAATTTCTACATCAGAGCTTAAGAAACTTTTATTAAAATGAACTGCACAGAAAATTGTTAGTCATATTGGAGATGCGAGTATTATGGCGATAATTGTTGGGGAAACTAACGAAAGTTATAAATAATCATATACAGATAAACAACAAAACAGGCGATAACAGAACTGCGTAGAAACAGAGTGAGAAACGATCAGCGGATATAAGGCACAGCTTAACATCCTCTCATTCATCAGCTGTCATGCAAAGAACGATAAGCCGCTTCTGTTGTGTGATGTGCTTACATTAGCAGATATAACCAGTGACAAAATGATGTGCTCTTTCCCATACATTCATTGGTTATGGAAGAATAGATAGCAACTGACACTGAAATATCACACATTTCCTGCACTCGAACCTTCCTCTTGTAAAACTTGGTAATATTCGTATGAAAGCAAGTTCTATACACACGCATTATTACCTATACATCAGCACGTGTGCATAACTTAGAATCTAAAATGGTGGAATGTTAATTATTAATCTTTAAATATAACCTATTTATTTATCTTCCTTAATACATTTACATTGCGTCCTTTTTATATTTTCCTCCTTCTTCCATCATTTGTCCCTAACTATCTTTATTTCTTCCTCTATGACTTCTTTTATTCATATATTCTATTTTTCTTTTATAACTTCTTCCATAGTAATGAATATATTCAATTTTTTAATAATATAAAATTTGCTTATTTGTCCGTCTATTCAGTGTTGTTCTCTAATCTCCAAATTGTCTTTCAATATCGGTAAATTAACCGATCTATTGTTTTAATGATTACTATTATTATAATATTTACAATATTTCTTTGTTGTTCTTATTGTATGGAATTTCATTTAGTAAATTTTTCTGGTTTCTTATTTTTTATTTGTTTTCACTTAGTATTAATATTTTATCTTATATGTCATCTGTGTGTTGTATCATAGTTTATTGACTACTGTTTTTGTGCCTGGCTGTAATTGGCCTTGTTTGGCTGTTGTCATGCACACTAATAAATGGATTCAATTGAATTATTATCAAATTGCATATTAATGTCACTTATGCAGTAACAGGCTTTGGGTGCGCCACGCCCGTCATACCAGTACCACCCTTTCGAATGGGGAAGCGAGTGGAAAGTAGAAGCTGGTCCAGTTGTTTCATCACTCAAAGGACCGCCCACAACAGACACGCGATTTCACAAAGACAAAACAATGATATGAAGAAGACCCTTCGAAAATTGCATAAGTATAAAGAAACATAGAAGTTCAGAAAGAAAGTGAAAAAGATGAAGAAAAATGGAACGAATCAAGAAGAATGAAAAATAAAGACGCAGACAAAGAAATGAAGAAAACAGGAAGGGAGGGTAATTCAAAACTTGCGATTCCAGCTTATTCTCGGCCAATATAATAGCAAATATCGAACGGGAAATTCCTAATTACAGCCAGACGTATATGGTCTCATAATATCAAGCTGAAGTTAAAATTTACAAAATTACGATCTGAAAATGTGGGCTACATATTGAACTTGATAACGAAACTCTGGCGACCCATAAAAGTCGAAGAAATTTCTTGACAAGCTGGAGAACTATCTGTTTACCAAAAACAATTTTTCTCTATTCATTTATATAGCTAATTCTATTCTAGCCGAAACGTTTGTGCCAAATCATGTACACGAAAAAAATTAGAAACGCAAGCAAAAAGATTACATTGCAGTTCCCACTGTGTGACGTGGGTCTTCACAGAAACACGGCATTGAAAGCACACAGAACATCATTAACTTGCAGCTTACACATACCATTCGACTTAATGTCACCCAGGGTGACAATTTAAATACCACTCATTTCCACGCGAGTAAATCTGCCAATTAGTAAGCTGCAAAGTACCAAGGAAAACAGTCCCTTCCCCCTCACTGGTGAGCTCCCCCTGCCCCAGCGTTCTATACGATCCCGCTCAACAAGGCTACAGAATTAAGCGGCTTCCCAGATCGGACAAACCGACAGACAGCCTGTGTTATCAATATTTTATCAGAATTAATCGTTGGTAACGTCAAACACGGGTTACGTGTGAGATTATGCAGAAAAATATAGTTAGACCTATATTTTTAATACAAACCTCTGGTATACAGGGAATTCAGCAAGAAGCGAGAGACTTATTTCTAATTGAAATAACGGATGATATACAAATACCACAAGCTGCACGCAAATGCTCTTCACAGTGGTTTTCTATAAAGCAAGGCTCGTTGTAACATAAGAACGAATACGCTAGGCTTCAGTATACACCAAATCGTTTCTTTGTGTTTTCAGATTTTCCTTATGCTTCTCCGTCTACGATTGCTTGTCAGCCATAACAGAACACAAGCGCTTTTTTGATGTCGTTGCTTAGCAACTGTTTAATCGATCAATCGATCGTAACGCTGCAATACGGCAGTAAATAACAGAACATCGGTCAAAGGAAATTTACATTCACAAGATTATCGTAAGAGGTAGGAAATTTAATTATTTACATACTGTTTATTTCTAGAGAAAGCTTTCGTTAGAATCTCCATAAGAAAATATTAACTACACAAACGAATGGAAGGTGTACTAAAATGGCGTTCTTTACAGTTTTGCGTAATATTTCAAAGAACTTGATGTTCAGGTATTTCAGATACATAGATATTTCTGCAGATTAATTAAGATATGTTTTTCGTTTTGTTAAAAATATACCGAAAATGGGCCAAATAAAATTTACATTTCGGTAGTTTATATAAAAGACAATAAATTATGACAGATCTGGTCAAAAAATACAAAGAAAAAATATCACGTGTAAGACCTAGGAATAACCAAAGTGATTATGTTAAAACGTACCTTACAGAAATTGGGTAGGAAGGTGTGTACTGGATTCATCTGGCTCGGGGTAGGTATCAGCGAAAGGCTGTCATGAACACGGGAATAAACCTTCGAGTCTTTTAAAGAACGGCTGATTTCTTGTTTAGATAAGCGAATATTAGCTTCACAAGAACTCTTCCTATGTAGTATGGTACTTGACACAAAGACATCATATACTTCGAAATGCATTTTCACAAGCCTAGTTTTAAATTAATACACACGTTATGATGCGACCCACAAAGGCATTGCGTAGTCCATGTTAAAATATGTGCGTAGCCATAATGGTGGGAGGGGATGACCTGAGCTTGTCTTGTAAAATACGTAAATATTAATCACTGATCTTACCCTGGAGGCAGGCAACTCGTACAGCACGCGGCACACCATGTAATAACGTAATGGAGTTTTTGGTCCCGTTGCTCTCGCTCATTATAGAGACAGCGACACCGCAGCCATGAATATATTAACGAGCTCTTTCATGTCGCCATCATTTGACTTGTTTCTCAGTGTCAGTAATGCGCTATACACCGAATCCCGCACCACAAAAGAAGTACGCGCAGTAATTCATAAATGCCCGAAGCTAATTTCCTAATTTTGACGCCATTCTCACCTAAAACCACATTAAGAATTCCATGGAGCAGAGTCCTTTAGAACCTAATAGTCCCTCAGCTGTTAAATAAATTTCCTGACTTTTATAATACTTGAAGTTTCATTACTTTGTTTCAAAAACTCCACTGTTAGTCATAATCCTCAACGAGTAGAATCCATTCCACAACCTCATACAACACCTCCTTCAGATGCACTTTAATATTATCTTCCAAACTACGAACAGACCCTTTCCAACGTCAAATTAAGTGTGTATAAACGCGTATCGTACTGCCTCGTCCACTAATCAAACACGTGACAAAGCTTTTCTATTGTCTTTCCCTTTACTTCCATTTGGAATAAAAATTTTATGTTAAGAATACGACGTAAGGTCATTCACATAACTGCTGTCAGTATCATGGAGCACGTAACATCGCTTGCCTTCCGGAAAGTTCGTTTCTAATGTAATCGGGTCACTATGTCCGTTTCATCTCTCGTTTTATGTTGCAATGAACAGCATATATGATCGTAGATATGACAGCGTCTCGGAGCTTTTACAGGCGAGAGATAGGGCAGAATTAGAGGCAGGAAGTGAGAGAAACCACAATTCAGTTATATGGAGAGCCGTATGAATAACAAGACGAAGTAAGGAGTAAGAGAGGGAAACGAGATTGGTGGATAAAATAAATTAGATAAAACAGTTTTCAAAACAAACATTGAGAAAAGTAAAGTTGAAATTACAAAAAAAAAACACTTTCTCATATAATCACGAGAGAGATGCTAGAATAAAATTCAAATGGGACAGTATATTTTTATAAATTATGTAAATTTTTCAGGAAGTAATGAATATAATTGTTTTTTTTCCTGCTGTCAGTGTTACTCAGTCTAATATAGAGTTAGTACGTTTAAGATGGAAATGTGTGAGGCATTATTATTCCTCAATGAAATAATAGATTCGTTTGTGAATTACCATCAATGGGAATATAAACTGTGGTCACATGTAACATCTGAGTATCCACAGAAGACATAGAAATCTTCACAACTGTGAGTACCTCACATACACGTGTTTTCATTCAGAAAAGTGTGCAAGTGTCACTGGGATTCAGCGGGCCACAGCGTAATACAACGATTCTAATGGCGCAATTCTCTTGCTACACATAATATTCTCACAACTAAAAACCACCATCCTTTCCCTAGTCTTACGTACACCGTACCGATTGTATTCTCTTGTTCACACCTGATTTTACGCAAATATTCACTCACATCTCTCAATTCAACAATATTAATACACGTTATTCTCTTCTAAGTTGCCTCTTCATTAATATTAAACAATTTATATATAAAATGTTGTTACGTTTACTTCGGATCGACGAATTTAATATAATAATTTATGTAG
The DNA here is from genome assembly GCF_977971745.1 of Zootermopsis nevadensis. NCBI lineage: Eukaryota > Metazoa > Arthropoda > Insecta > Blattodea > Termopsidae > Zootermopsis > Zootermopsis nevadensis. The sequence continues at coordinate 7,763,864 of NW_028259143.1, forward strand.
TAAAGTTTCCTTAAGATTAGATCCCATGGCTCAGGTACATAAGGGAAATCCTTTTTTGCTACATTGCTTCAAATACAAAGGGCCCAAAAAAGTTGTCTAGACACAACCATTACATACTCCGGCATTGTGCATAGACCTTTTTAATACGCTCTGTATATATAAGGACTTAGACGTTGGCGTGTGGCCCTGCAGACTTGGGTACAAATTAATTGCATTTCATGGGGAATTTTCTGAGCATTAAGTAACATGTGAGAAGGTGTTTTGTAGACCGACTTCCGTTTTCTTTGCAGTTCATTATTTCAGAAATTAGCCATATAAGTTTGTCAAAGCCTGGAAGGCAAGCAATAAGCTTGACATCACAACGCGAGATAATTTATACCACATCCATGAGGAACATTCTGAATTTACATTCAGTGTACTTCTATTGGTTGCATTTCACAAACGGCTGGCAGTTTTAGAGAATTTAAGGTGAAGTGTATGTTGTAGAACTAAATAAATTTGTTCATAAAATATAATAATAACTTTCAAAAAAGTTAGCGATATGATCACAGAATTTGTTAGTGGTACGTACCGTGTATTCAGTAAACGTCATTGCGTCAAATTTAGTAGCTTTCAACTTACCTGAAATAAAGGAGAAAAGTTCATTTCATTAGTATTATGACATTTTAAAATTTAACAAACTGCAAACTCGTCACAATTGTTACTACTAACATGGCATAGGAAAATGCAGCATAAACCTGTCATATTTCGTTACTGTCACCAAATATCATCTTAGTTTTAACAACGTGGAGAACGCGTTCCATACTGTCACATCTGCATTTTCAGCTTAGTACTGTCTGAATATATTAAAAGAGGAAACGTGAAAGTTTTCTTGCAGATATTCGAATGATAATAGAAAACCCCACCAACAGACCATGTATGAACAAGTTTCATCCAGTTCACATTATCGGAACCCACTCTCTTCAGAATTACACTTTTTTCTCCTCTTCATTGTGACAATTAATATTTAAAAATTCAGTTCCAACCTCAAAGAAAACACTACATTTATCCATTACATAAGAACAACTGGATAACTTTCTTCAAGGGAATAATTTTGTTCTGAAAATCATACGAAACCATTCAATATACTTTGTGAGAAAAATGTAAAAATTATGTAAAAGTAGATAATACATACATTAACAACGTGCTTTAAAGGCTTAAAACTGCGTGTATATGCGTGTGAGCATAGTGTTTTCCATATCACACGATTGAAAGATTATGGATGAATATATCGGGTGGTAGGTAATGACTTAAGACAAACGCAAATAGCCTTACGGAGCACTAAACAAATAATTCTCATATTCCAATGATATAATTCGCAAAAGATACACATTAATAATACAAAAACACATACAAATTAATCTTTTAAAAACAATTTTAAACGTAAAGCAGAAAGACAACGAAAAACTCTTCATAAAGCATGCCTACTGGAAGGTCCAATTCTACTTTATGGAAGTAAAACAAAAAGAAATTGTTCTTTGTTTGTTTGTTTGTCATCAGTCTTCCGACTGGTTTGAAGCGGTCCTACATTTTCGCCTGTCTTGCGCCAATCTCTTCATTTCCACATATTTTTTACAACTCACGTCCTCAAAAATCTGTTTTGTCTCCCCCTACAATTCTTCCCTTCAACTGTTCCTTCCATTACCAAATTAACCAATCCTGGGTGCCTCAGAATGTGTCCCACCATCCTATCTCTTCTTCTCGTAAGATTTTTCCATAGACTTCTTCCTTCGCCTATCCTGTCTAAGATCAGCTCATTTCGTACTTTATCAGTCCACTTAATTTCCAACATCCGTCTATAGCACCACATTTCAAATGCTTCCAAGACAGGTCAAAGGGTCCTGAAATGGACAGGGCAAGGAATTACTTTAGAAACAGGCATAAATAGAAGCGAATAAAAATCTAAACAGGATTTCAGAAACAATATTACAAGAATCCATTCAGAATTGCTGTAATCTCTGACTATAGTCGAAACAAACTGGTAAAACTACCCTTTAAAGGCAGATGGTGAAAAACAAACTTGGCGAACACAATAATTTGATCGGCTTAATATATTTATTTAACGAAACCTAAACAGCGCAATTGCTCACATGGCAGTAAAACAGCGATTCAACACAAGAAAACGTTTCATGTGCTTGAAGTTACATTCCACAAAATCTATGACCACTGTTCAACAGACGTTTTGGGGACGTTTTATAAAATACCTCCATGTGCAACTTCAGTAAGCAATTATAACATAAAAATTAGCCATAGAAAGTTCTACTTTTCATACTCCTAGGTCTTCCAAGTAGTCTATTACCTCCAAGTTTTCTGAATAAGAACGCTATAACCCAACTGAAAAAGATAGAAGTCGCATATTAAAGATCCCTGTCACGTGTTCCATTATGCTCTAATTAGAGACAATTCAAGAAAATATAAGGTTTAAAAATGCCTTCTAATATTCGAGTCATAAAACGGTATCCTGCAGGCTCAGGTCTTTCGTCTCATTTGCAAATCAGACAGTTTCATTTCTTGAACTTGTATGCCTTTGCACATCAGAGAAGGCTTAGCTTATATGATGTACGACTGTGGAGGTTTTACAAACAAATATACACGTTTCATAATTACTACAGACGCATTCAGAATGAATATTTTACCTGGTGACAGGGCGCTTAATTAGCCAATCCTACAAGTGTGGAATCGGATTCATAACAAACGTGTGCCTACTACAGTTGATGAACTGACCACATAATCTCTCTTATAACACAATTATAATTAGGATTAAATTTGATACAGTGATACTTTTAATTACAAGCCAGCCATAATTTTTATTAACCTGTTTCTTCATGCCCCATTACCTGCTATAGCTCCACTTGAAATTAGAATGCAACACCACTTTGATACTTTTAATTAAGTTTTCGTGTATGTAGTTCAATATTCACCCTAAAGATGGCAACTAAAATATTTGATAACTTTCAAAATTCCTCGCGGCTTACGTCAGAAAGTGGACGTTTTACAACAGTTTGATAGCAATAATATTTCATTTATACAGCCAGATAATTTCCTCGACAGACATTGAAAACTCTCAACAGGATCGGCCATGATGTATGCGTAGACGTCCTTAACAAATGGGGAAAAATTCAAACAGCCAACTGTGACTGTGGTGTGAGTCATCAGACCAACAAACATATCGTACAGGAATGCCACCTGAGGGTATATCCAGGTGATTAATCAGATTTCCTCCTAACCTCCCCACCAGCACTTAAATGGATTGCCAATCTTGACCTAAATTTATAGTACTGTATTCTAGTATATTATATTTGTAATGTCCATCATATTCTTGTATTTTATGTGTTGTAATATAGCCATAAGATAAATAAATAACTGCCAGAAAAATCTCCAAAATTTTACTGCGTGAATGGTCATAAAAGTTCTTACAAACAAATCTGAAATGCAGTTTGAAAATAAGTTGAACGAAAGAGCGACTTATGGTCATGTTGCCGATAGTTCTTCCCTCCCTTATTTACAAATCGAGTGACTTGTTCACACAGTACAGCCGTTACAAAGATTTAATTTCACCAACAACGAAGGGGACTGGTATCGCCTATAAAAATGACAATAGCCAAGCAATATCACGCCCAAATAGACACCAACTAATCAACTTAACAACTCGTATGTGTCCATCTTCTTTTAACCGGGGGATAACAGACATGAATAGGAAGGAAATGCGACATATTTTATGACTAATACATGAATCGATATAATAAAATACAATATAATAAAGGAAGGGGACGAATTAATTCTCGAAGTATATTAGGCTAATAAAATAAAATAAAATATCATCTTAACCAGATATTAAGATAATAAAACAATTTAGTAATATTATAAGAATGAAACTTCTTATTTATTGTGATCATCTCCTGTATATAAGACTTGAGGTTCTCACAGCGGTGATTATGAAGATTTCTGTCTTCTGGGTTGTTGCGCCGTGTAGTCTGGTCGATGTTAACCAACGTTTCAGAGGTCATACTGCCTCCATCATCAGTGCGGTGAGTATGAAGATTCCTGTCTTCTGGGTTGTTGCGCTGTGTAGTCTGGTCGATGTTTGCGATGAATCTCCCTGATGACGGAGGCAGTATGACCTCTGAAACGTTGGTAAACATCGACCAGACTACACAGAGCAACAACCCAGAAGACAGAAATCTTCATACTCATCGCCCTGATGATGGAGGCAGTATGACCTCTGAAACGTTTGTAAACATCGACCATACTACACAGAGCAACAACCCAGAAGACAGAAATCTTCATACTCATCGCCCTGATGATGGAGGCAGTATGACCTCTGAAACGTTGGTTATCATCGACCTGACTACACAGCGCAACAACCCAGAAGACAGAAATCTTCATACTCATCGCCCTGATGACGGAGGCAGTATGACCTCTGAAACGTTGGTTAACATCGACCAGACTACACAGCGCAACAACCCAGAAGACGGAAATCTTCATCTCCTGAATATATCCCTGTCAATACCAAGATCTCCAAAAATTCTTCGCTGGAGCTTTTCTTGAAATAAAGTGTACTAAGATCAGGTCATATCGTTCATAATTTTTTGTACCTTGTATCATAACTGACACGCAGAAGTCAGAGCATGACATGAAGCATCGCTAAATCAGTATTACTTTTAAATAACACTTTTAGAACCGAAAGGATGTGACACCACATATCTTATGCATTATTTATCGACGTCATGCGACACGGTAATCGCTTCATGCATTAAACTGTTACCAAGATGGAAACATTAATAGACACGGATCGCTTTATGTACTATAAAGACAACACATGATAACCGAGGAACAAGATAAGAGACGGAGAAACGGAGAAATAAAACTGGAGAAAGAAAATTATTTTATATTATACTCGTAAATTTCAAATTTGTCTCTGCTGTAAAAATCTTCAAAAGACGTACATTCAATTAAACAAACTCCCCATGAACGCATTAGCATTACAATGAATTTGGAATTAATGATATAATTTAAAAATAGTCGTCATTTGACGGTACACATTTTTCAAAGCATAATACAAAACTGAATTACGAATTTGTTTTGTTGCGTGGAAACTGCGTACTTGCTCGCTATCCTGCAGGTAGAAAAATGAGAAATAAGTGTAATTATCCATTGTTATCTGGAGCGAAAGAAAGTAGCCACATGACCCCAAATGGGAGAGTGTAATACCGCTATTTAATTGTAGCAGCACACGAAGCTTTCCGCACTATTCTAATTACACACACGAGGTTTGTTGAAAAGAAATATAAGTGATGGGTGGGATTTGTGTGACGTTAAAAGCTGCAGAGTTGCATACGACATACACTTAGCGAGTGACACGTAAGATGGCGTGCATGCGTAACATTAACACAAGCGAGGCGAAGACTATGTTTATGTTATGAAAATCGTACAACAAACACTTGAATGACGACCACCAGGTTCAAGAGAGGATAACCAAATCGTTTTGAATCGGGACGTTATGCCAATTTGTCTGTTTGGTGACGCCTTATAGACAAGTAGATATAAGAAAACACTATGATTCTCTAAATGGAGACTGCACAGCGTCACAACCCACAACAGCACAGTTACTTGTAGTTATGTTCAGGCTGGAAGAAAGAAAACACTTGATAGAACTAGGCATAAATTGAAGAATAATCAGGAAATTTATCTTAAATAAACGGCGTGAATGTGTGGACTGAATTGAAATAACTTGGGATGAGGTTATCAGCGCGATAATAAATATTTTAGTTCCGTAAAAAGCTGAAATTTCATGGTCAGGCGAACGTGTATCAGCTCTTCACGGAGTACAACACGCTATTAATTTAATTACGTCACTTACTATAGTAGTTAAATCAAGAACGTTAAGATAGACTGAGAGTTTACACCGGGCGTCGGATAACACACGCGCGGACTGTAAAGAACCGTCATGTGGAAATCGGTCAGATGGAAGTTTCTAAAATAAATGTGAAGTAATAACTGGACATACCAAACTGTTTTCATAAAATGCTCAATGTGATGTAATAAGAAACCCTCGCCTTAAACAAAAATCAAGATGTAAGACTTGAGGTTTTCACAGCGGTGAGTATGAAGATTTCGGCCTTCTGGGTTGTTGCGCTGTGTCATACTGCCTCCGTCATCACCCTGATGACGGAGGCAGTATGACCTCTGAAACGTTGGTTAACATCGACCAGACTACACAGCGCAACAACCCAGAAGACCGAAATCTTCAAAAATCAAGATACGATATTAATGTAGATATTATCATTTGTCTTCTATTTAAATTATAACAAATGTGAAAGATTATAATAAATTCTAAAAACCACTACGCCAAACTTTCTTGAAAATATTTGTATTCTCCACTCTACTGTATTGGACAATTGTTTTATCGGACACAGTTCAGGAGCAGATGAGCTTACAAAGCGCCTTTGACGAAATGGCTGCTGTTCCTATCCAATACTGTTGTCGTTTACTGCTTCTGTACCCACTGATCGAAATTAGCTTTGAAGATGACTTTGTCTTCTGGGTTTCAGCGACGCGTAATGTGGTAAAGTTCGCCGGCGATTCAGAGGTGCTTTCTGCCGCCATCATATGCAAACATAAATGCGTTTAAAAAGTATAATTACGGGCTAGTAATCTGAATGTCTCTATTCATCTCAAATACGATAACAACAGATAACTGTTCACTCAGGTGCAGAACTTTGCAGCTGCAAGGAATAATCTGCCGCAATTGATTGACATATGCCGAAGAAGACCGTTGAAACAGTTCGCGGGTCCATTTCCGTTCATTAAATCCGAACGAGGAGCTGATATTCTGATTTAACCGATCATAGAGAGTAACATTTCGCCATCCGATGCTTCTAGAGGTTATCCAACCGAAATGAACCGCTCTGTTGCTGAAAACTGGGTTAATTGTGGGCCCACAGGCTTATTATCCCACACTGACATTCATGAGCTACCCACAACATATGTGGTGAGGCATATTGTCATCATTTAAAATTTCAAGGCTATACTATGTGTGTTTTGAGAAAACAGTACTGAGGAAAATTTGTGAATCACAAAAACATGAAGTAAGAGGGAAGAAAATAATTGCAGGTAGTTCGTAATTTGTACTATTCAACAATTATTGCGGTGCGATATCAGGTTCTCACGGCGGTGAGTAAACTGATTACTATCTTTTGGGAAGATGCACCGTGTAGTAAGGTAGACGTTTGCCAGCGTCTCAGAGGTCCTTGCTACTCCGTTATCAGGACGATCTTACAACCCAGAAGACATTTATCTTCACACACGCCGCCGTGAGGACCTGAAATCTAGCTTTTAAAATACATAACTCGAAATAAACAAAACACGTGTAAAACGTATCCTAAAGGTAAATATATCCGTATAATTAGTATTCTTATAAACGTTTACTGCCTCCATCATCAGGGTAATATCGATGGAGGACGCAAGCACCTCTGAAAAGTCGGTACACTTCTACCAGACGACATCCAACTTCACATCGTCGCCGTGGGAACCTGAAATTCCACTTGTATTCAAAGTTCTTCCAACACGGAAGATTTTTGCTGCATCCATAGTGAAAAATAGAGAAAAACGCTTTTGTCATTCAGTCAGTCGAGTTCGACTTGAGCTGCGATATCTATCGAAACCCTTCATTTGCTGGCAATGTTTGTTCTGGTGCTACGGTACAGTGCTTCTGGTTACACCTGGGGAAAAGGACGCTCAATTGCCTAAAAGTCTGTCACGTATCAACAAATAGTCAGGTTGATTTATTCATTCAAATTCACTGTCGTAGTACATGAATGAACTAATTCTTATGACACCTGCACTTAGTGATTCTGAGTGTAACTCGTGATCTGATATATGTGTTCGAAAAATTAAGGATTGGCAGTTCTCATAGACGAAGTGTTCTCTGCGCAAAGCTGATAGCAAAAGATATACTCTCTGACCCTTTGAAGCAGAAACTCGTCTCGTGTATTTAATAATCTAGCCATTGCAAATATCACATTTTTAATGCTGTTGAAGGAAATGGTCCCTGTTTACAGTGACAATAATACGAAACCCATAATTGAAAAATGAAGAGATACTAATTACTGAAGCAGGTGGGACATACAGCTACCATTAGGCGTAAAGAGTTAATCATAGAGTATCAATTGCCTCTTATGTGCAAATTATCATCACTAAAATTTAAAATCTAGTAAATTAGTGAGTAGTCCTGTTTTACGCTTCGGAGTGTTATTTTGGTTCTTGGTTTGTTCAGGACAAAGATGGTAATTTTTTTTCCATTTTTTTTTTTATAAATTCCAGCTAGATGCTGAATTGAGCTGAAACTTTAACTTCTACCACTAAAATCTGAAGACAAGAAATATTTCGATGTAATTTTTAATTTGTTTCACACAATTTCCAGTATTGAACACTTTTAGGATCAAGTTAACTTAAACCGTATTAATGATGCGTACTGTTTCATTACAAACAACCTACCAAAGTGTACCTCACTGGTAGAATTTTAGATTTTCACGACAGTATAATTTTATATTGTGATTTTTATATTACTACGTCGTGTAGCATACTGTTTCGATGCCAACGTTTCGGACATACATAATGCCTCCACCATACACCCTGAAGGTAAAGTAAGTATGTTCCTCCTAGGAGTTATATGAAAAGAGAACGATAAACGACCCAAGAACTCAGAGGACGACAATCTAAAGATCGCACGTCTTTCAGCAAGCGATATTGTCTGTTTGCACAGCTGATTCAAGAGAGCAGTCAACGTGTTCTGAACAAAGTGTCTCAGAAATCAATAGGCGCATTATACAGTTCAACTGCGTTAGTAAAGGACTGTTTGCATGAGTCTCAGAAATAGTTGTTTCTTCCTTTGTTCTATCCGAAGAAGTTTACTCCCCTTTCGTTGTTCCGCGCACTGTCCCATTTTCTAGCGACATCTGACAAACGACTGAATGTTAGTTATTCATAAGCAGAAGCAAAGTTGGACAAAGGTTTATCGATTAATCAGTTCAATTTCTACCTCCGGCAGAATTTGGAAATTTTCAAACGAACTTAGTTTTTGGTTAAAGCATTACGTACATTCAGCTAAATATTTATACATTATTGCCACTGGCTACACTGTTGTGTAGATCAAAGGTTAACATTTTGAATAAAAGTGGCATACAGCATATAAAATCTCTCGGGTTTAATATGTATGAGTTATACTGTAATGTCAAGGTACAGTCACCTCTGCATATAGTAATCAGAAAAAATACGCAAAGGGCTATAGTAAGAAGATGGCTGTCTTCTGGGTTGCAGAGCCGTGTAGTCTGGTAAAGTTCACCAGCATTTCAGAGGTACTTGCTGCCTCCACCGTCAGGGCGATCGCGATGGTGGTCATCTTAGAAATATTCCTACGTTTCCAAAGGACTAAACCCTGACCGTTCAACCAGTAGCTTTTCACTTTTCTGGCATCTGATACATGAGTGTAAGAAATCTGAAGTAGAGAACAAGGTTGAAAATAAACCCCTTCTAAATCCACGGCAGTGTAAATAGATATAAATGAAAAGTGACTTAGGCACCTTTCAGGAACCGTCTTATATCCACTCTGATATTATCAAGAAATGATATCCCAGAGGGAGAAGTTGACTGAAAGGCATCGAGACATCCATTAGACTGGTGGAGGAGTGAAAGTTGTTGAGACATGAAACGAAGTTTGTGCTTTTATACAGTTTCTTTCATATACGAGGAGCTTTCCATTACATCAGATCGTTTTGTTGCAATTACATGTTGTTGAGAAGTCGTCCTGAAACTAGCATTTTTGTTTGTAAACAAGTCACCGCTACATTTTATGATGGATGTCGTTCACATGTTATAAGTACATTTGCCAACCTTTCAAGACCTGGTGCCACAGTCACACTTGTCTACTCGCGGATCGCCGGATTACAAATTATAATTTATTGAATCTTCATAGCGATTTATTAAAAATACAACCAAATTAACTATGGAAAAGATGTTAACGTATTACTCAATAAATTTTAAAAATATATATATTTGTGGTTAATTATTTACTGAACACATATGTAAAATATCTCGGACGGTCATCTTATGTATTCTTCCTAATATCGATATTTAACTAGAACAAATGTTTAAATGCATCGATTTACAGACTCATCATTTGATGTGTAGCAAACATCAAAATGCTTTTACTCGCATTACTTCTGTACGATTCACTCAAAAATAAGAAATTCTTTAAACAAATACAATTTTGAAAATGACTGTCTTCGTGTAGAGTCGTGTAGTGTGGTACACGTTTACCGATGTGCTTGCCACCTACGTCATCATGGGGATGGACAGTAAAGTAACTCTGAAACGTCGGTAAACTTCTAACAGACTTCAAGCCAGAGGACAGCCATCTTGATACTGCTGCCTTCAGAACCCGAATTCCCATAAAGATGTTGTTTGTGTCAGTAGCACGTGACACAAAATTTTAAGATCCTCTGGCCGACTCGGAGCGGTACTCGATGGCAAACGCTACAAGAATTGGGCGTTGGCAATACAGAGAAGACACTAAGTAAGAACCGAAGAAAACAAATACATGAGTCTGAGAAAGCGATGAAACGGATGAGGTGGTAGACAACGCTTAGTTAACGTGTGCCACCAAAGTTGTTAGGGCGCAGTTTGGTGGAAGAAGGGCGAATAAAGGAAAATCGATAGCAATCCCTCCACCCCACACTGTGGCAGACCAGCACCGCAGACCTTAAGATAACTTGCCTGGTTGCGTTCCACTAGCCCATTCTGAAGCAATATATTTATAATATTCAATACAGCGTTCTATAACCAGAATATAGAAAAGCAATACAACAGAATCTATGGAAACCATGATAAGTTCCATACCACAATTCACACAGTGAACATGCAGGATTCTAATATTTTCACCTCAATGCTGAATGTTGAAAAGAATAGAACATGATCTGACTGTAAAAACTACCAAACAGTCCACATGAGCACTGAGTCCATATCTGCTCAAGTAAAAATTTTATAACACATTTTAAGAAAATATAACAATAGATTTATATATCTTATGAACAATCCCATACATAACTGTTAATCACTGTAGCTGGTTCAACGGTTCAAACGTTTCCCTGACTTCAACAGAATACTTTTCCTTTGACTTTATGTCATCCTTTAAACTTCTTTTTCCTTCACAAATGCTTATTTCAGAAGTAGTTTCATCAATGCTGATTCTACGGTTGTCCCGGATACATTTATGAACCTGCTCCATAACAACAACACTTAAACAGTCGTCGAGAGCATCAAAAACAGTAATACACCTTCTGTTGAATCTTTCCACCCTTTGCAAACTATCCTCCAGTCCATAGTTATCGCCACACTGAAGTTGATCTTTATTGGTACACTCGATCATAGACGCAGCCACGTTAAACACATCGTAGTATTACCACTACTCAAAATAATAACCAATTAAGGCTCTCAAAATACAAGCCTACGAGATACAAAAACAGAAATACGTCTTCTCTCTCAAATAATCTCCGTTTCTAGGTCTCGACCTTACGCTCTGGATTCCGTGCATAAGTTTCTTTCAAAGCTTCTGATATGAAACGCATGGACAGACCTCTCCTTCACGCATTCACTTCCTCTGCTTATTGCAAAGAATGCATAACAACAAGACTCTGAGGAGATGCTAATCCTACGTGGCCTGTAATAATTTTAAACACAATTTCCAATTCTAATTTCCGTTCACTGGCAAAGAGGGCAGAACGAATCCTAACACGCCTACCATCCACATAATTCCCTACAAACTAAGGGATTATACGGACCGATAAAAGATAATTTAGGTCTATGAAATCAGGTCAAAGGTTGTAGTTTGTGAAGTTCTTCACGTCTTAGTTACATAAATATTCATAAAGTTAAGAGTCCAGATCTTCCAGATATTTCCATTTTTGAGTGTCAAGGAAAAGACGAGACATTCTGACTTCCTGTCACGTCAGTTTGAAATGTGTACCACATAACAGTCAAGTCCTGTATACACACCTGTGTCTACTCGAATAAATGTCAGGTTAATGTAATTTTGGTACATATATGAGCCCATCTAATCTCCTACCCAACAGAAATCAAGAATATGGCGACCGAAGCGCGAATCTGACCGTTTAACGTACGTTGCGCCGAGGTTAAAATACATGTCTAGCTTTACCTTCACTGCCCCATACGTCTTCATGACGTGGTACATACGTACATGGGAAGATTGAAAGGTGGAATTTAATTAAAAACTTAAAAATAATTCCTGGTACAGATAATTGGTGCATGACATGTAGATTCTCAGTAACGATATGTAACTGTCCTTTACAAACAGAAAGATAGGCTTGCGACGGGCCGAACCCGCATACAAAATTTTCTTCCAAATAATTCATAGTCTCAGAAGTTCGTTCTGAATTCAAAAGTAGAAGACGGAAGACGAATGCAAAGATCAACATTACTTAAAAACTGACAGTCTCGAAAATGTTTGTTGTTTACCAAACCGTAACCCCCACCACCTCCAAGTAAATTCAAAACGACTTCCTCGCTTCTGCTCGCTCTATGAGGTAAAGGAATTAATTTTTAATTGTAGCGACCTGTAAGCTTGGGTTTCAGTATTTCATTTACAACGACAACAGGGAGAATAACGGGTGGCCTACCGAATCCGAACCTGGAACTGTACGAGGTGCGATCGGAAAGTTTCCAGACTTATTCGCCGTGTGACTTCTTCCTCTTCCCAAATATGAAAATTCAGCTAAATGGAAGGATATTTGAGACGATAGAAGAGATTCAGGCAGAATCGCAGATGGTGCTTGACAGGCTGACAAAGAAAGATTTCCAGGGATGCTTCCAGGCTTGGCAGCGGCGTTGGGATCGTTGTGTTCACTCCCAGGGGAACTACTTCGAGGGTGATGGATGAATTTAATACCTGAGATAAGTGTACGGGTTTTTATAGGCGCAGTCTAGAAACTTTCCGATCGCACCTCGTATGTACGAAAGACCAGTGTCAATAATATACAAAAGTGCGTCTGAAAAGATTACCCACACTACAAAAATAATTTAAATGTTCGTGAGGTAAATATATTTAAGCCTAGATTTAACTGTCACTACATTCAGGATCGCTGTTATTTAAGCTTCCCGGAAAGGATCCACTTGGTTACCAGCGACGCGGGACGAGGCAATCAAACTGCCTGAAACCAATTCTCATCAGCGCGGAACCAGGGGAGGCTGATACTGCTGGTGGTGGCGGTGGTGGTAGAGAAATTGGTGGGTAATACGAACACTGTGTGGCGGACCAACAAGGCACAATAATCCTTCAATACTGAAACAGGGACGACCGCATCATATGTCGTAATTTGCCATTACGATGAAGAACGCCCACAACCACCCTGGACCACTCCTCGTGCTTTCAGGAGCTAACAGCCATTTAAACCAGGTAGTCCAACTTTGCTGTTAGCCGCCGCCGTGAGGATCTCAAATCTTCCTTAATTTATAAATACATTCAACATGTCGACGAACCTACGCTCACGGGAGAATGGTACTAAAACAAGACATACATAAATTGTGAGGGACGTGGACTACATTCATCTGGCTAAAGTGGCGGGCTCTTGAATACACTGTAATAAACATTATTGTTCCGTAAAAGCAAAGGAATTTCTTAAACAGCTGTCTCAGTAAAGAGAACTTGAGGTTCTCGCGGCGGTGAGCACGAAGATTACTGTCTTCTGGGTTGTAGCATCGTGTAATCTGGTAGTCGTTTACCAACCTTTCAAAGATTCTCGCTGACTCCATCATCAGTTCGATAAGTGAATATCAACTTCTGAAGAAGGCGTCTGTTCTGAAGAATTAGTTAGTGTGTTGTAATTTGAAATACAGATACTGTTTTTAATCGTTTGTCTGTTTCAAGCTGTTACAAATGGAACAACGTCATTTTACTAACACAGAACGTTCACATAATATAAACGTTGTAAAAAATTACACTTAAAACTGTTAAATAATGTGAGAAGACTAAAATATTGGTAATGTTTGTACAAAGTAGCGTGCAAGGGCAGTTAACACGGCTGTAAGTGCTAGAACATATGATGAAAAAACGCGTACGACTTATTCGCTCAATGTATTCCCCATCTATTACGTAAACCCAAGGTTTACCTTCTTCACATGAAACGGCCACTAGCTAGTCCATAACTTGAAGCCAAAGGAATGCAGTCCAGACCTTTAAGTTCTGTTCTTTTAGATTCGTTTAACAGGGCCCTGATGACGGAGGCAGTATGACCTCTGAAACGTTGGTTAACATCGACTAGACTACACAGCGCAACAACCCAGAAGACAGAAATCTTCCTAACCTAGACTAACCTAACCCAACACAACCTAACCTAACACAAACTAACCTAACCTTACCTAACCCAACCTAACCTAACCCATCCTAACCAAACTCACCCTAATCTAACGTAAATTTACAAAACTGGCCTTTGAGTCATTTAGGACCTTTGAGCTATAAAAGCCCTGTTGGTAAGTTAGGCTCTTTGGACCTTCTATGCCATTTAAACCCTGTGGACCAGTTAGGCCCTTTGGGACATTTGGGCCTTTTGGACATTTTAGGTCCTATGAGCCAATTAGACGCCAATGGGCCATTTAGGCCCTTTTGACCATTTAGGCCCTTTTAACCATTTAGGCCCTTTTGACCATTTAGGCCCTTTGGACATTTTGGGCCCTCTGGCCCATTTAGGTCCTCTTCACAATTTAGGCCCTTTTGAGCTTTTGCTCAATTTGCGTGATCAGGTGCCTAGCAACAATGATGACCTTAAGTCAAATCTCACGGGCTAGGTTGGGAAACTGCTTATGATTTTATTTTTGTATCAACGTAAATTACTGTTGATGTGTTGCTATTTAAATGGCACTCTCTGCACAACGTAGTCAGTAGACATTTCTTGGTCTTTTATTCACCTGTAAATTGCTTTTATACTTTTAATTTTTTTTTACAACACAAAGTATAGTTCATTGCCAATTTCCATCATGAACAGAAACGAACAATAGGCATAAACTGTCACATCGCATATATGAGCGGCATATTGCACAGATAATATAATGCGCATTGTGTGCTCCGAACAATTGAAAGTAGATGCAGGAGAAATAGGCAAATAAAGCATAGCTATAAATAAAAGAATGACAGTAATAATTAATGGTACCGTCATGAAACATAGACATTTACGAATTACTTGCAAACAGTTAAAAAAAACATTTTTAGACATGTTGAAACGCATTCAGTTTTGAACAAAATTGAAAATGTAAAGAAGAAACACACAGGAATTTTCACCCCACTATGAGAATAATTAACATTTTGCTCAGAACGTTGCACACGCAGACTTGTCAGGAGATTCAAGACAAACAGTGATGGCAGAGTCGAATTCAGTTCTGAGACAGCTCGAACACACACGTATCCAGTTGTGGCAAGGAGGATTCGAGCTCACGGTAACCTGATTAGCGGTGACTCGGGCACGAGTGTTGCCTAGGCAACAACCTGCAACCCTCACCCTTCACCTACCCCTCATTACCGCTTGCAACAACGTTGGGAAGGGGGGTGCACGCCCCGTACCCCACGCATCCAGTGCAGTGACTGCTTTTGTAGTCCCTTGCCGACTCCATGGGATACACCGTAGAACAAGAGGTAATATGTTGACTGTCAGATCCTCGAATGCCATGGTAGGGAAAAAGTTGTGGCGAGAAGTCGATTGGGAGACCGTCAGAGACCTCTACAGAGATGCAAGGAGGTTTCAGTTCTGCAAATCACAGCCGAAAGAAGTAACTAACGCCTCTGAATGACACAGTGGATAACCGCAGATTGCCTCCGTGCAGTTTACATTTCGTCTAAGAAAACAGTCTACTGTATTATTATTATTATTTAGTGTTCTGTCTGACGACAGGTCCATATGAACAGGATCATTCCATCCTTTTCTCGGATTGGGACCTGTTCATATACGTTCTTGGCAGATGATCCATAAGTGGTTTGCCATTGCCTTCTTCTGTGTGGGAATGGAGTAATTGTTGGGATGCCACGGAGAAACCGGGGAAGCCTCCGGAGGAAAACTCCGTGTTGCCTAGACCACGGCCTTGCCCAACACAAGTCTAAGAACAAAAGAAGTGTAATCTCGTTTATTGGGTTATGCAGTGACGTAATTTCACGTTGAAAGGTAAAATGGCTGTGTATATGAGTAGTTGAGAACTAACAAGTAGTGAATTACTTCAAAATTAATTTCCAGAATTCGCCTGGAGAAATTCCAATCATGAGAGCCGGTATCGGGTCGGAATTCGAACCTGATATACACGAATAGGAAGCAGTAGTGCTAACTATTGAACAGCCGAGTTCGATATCTCGATTATCTGCTAAACAGACTGATACAGAGGTAAGTCGATATTGGGAAGGCAAGCGATTGGATTTCAAAATGTCAACAGCAAACAGGGGGCGGAGTTAAGTGGTCAGTCTTCAAACTGACAGTTCCTTAAACTATGATCTCCAGTCTGAAATCCTGGATGTCATTTCTCCCTCTTTTTTTAAGCTGTATTTTGTTGCAATATGTCGCTAATGTCGAGCAAATGGACATGTAGTTTATGTTAAAGTAATGATCAGTATCTTGTGAAAGGAAGCAACATCTTTATCTTTAATTAAGCACCCATGTTTCTGAAGTATTTGGTCCAATGGTCCAAACTTTTTCCTGATTTAATTAGGATAAGCGTTCGGGTGTCATTAGGTCTTTCTTGCATCGTGACCAATAATTATATATCAGAACGGAGTTTCATCAATGCTAATTCTTCGGACTTCCCTGATACGCTGGACGATCTCTTCCTTCACCTGAACATTACCCAGAACGCTTATCAGCAGCATTCGACCGCCCTCCTTTGAATCTCTCCACCGATTCGTAAAATTTCTTCACGAAAAAGTGTCCGTTAGTTTACACACTCTCCGGCCACAGATTCCGGTAAGAGTGTGTTGATCTTCTTTGGTGCATTTTATCACTGGAACAGCCACGTTACATTATTACATCCGTTTCAGTGTTGCATAAATAACTCGAGAAATAAACTAATTTTTTTTTATTTTTCTTGTATACGTAATCATTCTCAGAGTTTCTGTTTTATTTTCCACACTCTGAATATTATATACAGGTGCATGACGGAAAGTTTGTGGAACTAATATTTCTCTGTTTATAGACCGTTTAATTCCATATTTAAAATGAAACTGAATTTTTTAACACGTAAGTTACTTTAATGGATTTCAACTCAAAAGCACAACGGTTAGTAAAATTATGTATTCCATTTACTAAAATTGAAGTAATAATGATTCTTCCAAGGATATTACAATATCCGGCGAGGGTCTTGTATCCTACTGCAACAGTTTCGTTTCCGCTGTTCCATTACCACAATTCTCAAACAAAATACTAATACAAATTAGTAATGAAATTAATTTTTAAAATCCACACTACAAACTATCTTAACTAATTTTTTGCCATCTGAATCGGATAGGCTATGAATCCAATGTACACATTTCGCACTTTTAAAATCCTCTTAATTTTCAGCAGATTATAGCATTTTATTAAGGAAATTCTGTTATTAAACGTGGTTTAATTTGTATAAACGATTTACACTGTTACTTAAAACAAGATGTACCTGAATTAACAATGTCAGCTTTGTAATTATAAGTTAGCTTCATTTTACATAACTTCAAGGCAAAATGAAAGAATTCTCCAATTCTTTACTTTCTCTGGCAGTGTTTTGACATCTCTTTTACATTTAATGACTTATTCAACTTTTCTTCATTTCCTGAGAAGATGGGTTGTCAACTCCTTCAGAGACATCCTTGCCTCTAAATCTCATTTTCTCCCTATCTTTTAACTTCAAGATCATTTCGTCTTTCAGAAGATCCATTCTTCTTTTCTTTATTAACCGAAGCCATGAGCACCTCCATTTTGTTGAGTCTACCGTCCTCAAAACAGCCAACGGCGGCAGAGGCAAATCCCTCTCCACCGAGGGTCGATTCAATTTAGTTCTTCAAACCTTCAAGACTCTGCTTCTTATTTTTGAGCAATTCATATAAAAATTACTAAATCAGATTCATCATTTAGTTGCAAAGATTTTGTCGCCCAATAGTCTAACTTCTGCGTATTTACGATTCTCGGAAATATAATTCCCAGTACTGGAAAAGGACCATAGAAACTCAACGCGGAATTATTTCACATCTTAATCTTTTGCTTTCCGTCTTCCTTTACTGGATTAATTCCGTAACTTTAATTCTTTCCCTCCTTTCTTCCTTCCCTACATCTTCAAACATGGAACAACAATAAAACAATCATCCTCCGAAAATTGCTACGTCATACGACTTATTCGTCACAAATATCAGGAATGCCTAATGGTAGGAGCACTTCTTAAATAAATAATTTTGCAATTTAGCGTCATTGCTTACAACTTTTAGACTTGTGTAAACGCCAAACATACGTCAAACCAAGCAAATCATAAAACTGCGCGTTTATTTATATATATGCAAGCACACACATACGCGTCTGTGTATGTGTGAGTGTGTATCTGTCATTGAATACTGCATGTTATTTCAGGACGAATAAAATCATATATTAATGTTTGCAGTAAGGACACTTACAGACTAAATTAGTGAGATAAGTTCTTTGCGTCACTTATCCTAAATATTAAGTTTTTGTTCCTGAAGGGATGTGAGCGAGATTCATAACACAGAAATCGACCAATCTACCTAACTGATGCGATAACAAGTAATCGATACAGAGATAAACTGACAGGTCGAATCATAGATAACATGCAAATGAAACACGGTATACAACAAAGATTTCATCACTTTCCGATGAACTAATATGATTGACTATTCATCACTTGACATACACTTATAAAAGTAACTGTAGATTTTACAAAACCTATACAGATACTGATGTGACACAACCTACACATTTCCTTGTAACCATAGTAACACAGCATCCAAATGACACTCTTGAACTCGACAGCCCAGTGAACTGTGTAGGTTATCTGACTCGTTGAAGTGATCAGAGCTGAAAGGCATTTCAGATTTCTGGCAGGCACATCAGGAAACATAAAATGTTCCCTGAAGAGGTTATGCTTACCTTTCATTGCAGAGAATAAAACACGCGTTGTGTGAATTTTTACGAAATTAAACGTTACTAAATTTAAAAGAAACAGCAAGTCTCAATAAAAACCGTTTCATATTTTACTGCACATAAAATACACAAATACGAACAACTATCCCTGTAAATTTATAGTTCTTAGAACGCTTCCATCTTGATTTCATGCACTGAGCCCATTACATTTTTAAGAATGTTTTCCAGGAACAAATATAACACTACGTTATTGAAAACTACTGGTATTGTGTTGATAACATTGTCCTTTTTTATTTCTTAACACTATAAGCCCTAACTGATGACAAACGTATTTAAAATTTCGGTCGGAAAACTTGAAGATCAAGTAACAGTAGAAAAACCTAGACATAGTTGGAATGGTAATGTCGAAACGAGCCATGAAGAAGTAGGATGGTGGTGTGTGAACTGGATTCATCTTTCCCAGGTTAGAAACCAATCACGGGCTCTTATAAACATGGTAATAAACTCTGGGGTGCATGAAATATGGGTAATTTATTGTATAAGTGAATAACAATTAGTTGCTCAAGAAAGTATTTCATTCAAGGCGTTAGATATGCCCTAAATACAAATGCTCAAATTAATTTAGTTAGTATTCAGAAGTTTTTCTCTGGCCAATACTTCTATTTGTATGTAATAAAATTAAAAATGGTTTGTGCGTAATAAACATTTGTACCTCCATATTTTGGCGTTGAAGTACATTTTAGATACCCCTGAGTATGAGAATGATTTATTTCAATTTTACCATCTGTTTGTCCGTTTGTCTGTGTATTGCTGTAACGTCTAAATGGTTCACTTATTTCTTTCCTGTTTGTCAATACAAGTGTTTCTGTTTCATGAACAGGGCATAAAAATTACGTAGCGTAACAGTCGACAAATAAATAATTACCCACTAGAAAACCTTAAAAACTGCTTATATCTATCTGACTTTGTAACAGAAAATTATACTCGTACGTAGATGTGACTCTATATTACATAATTCTCTATATAAAACTAGATAATGTGTTTATAAATAACTGTAGTAAGGAAAGATGACTAGAATAGATCACATGGTAGGCATAGGCTTACATGAAAGGATAATATTAAAATGTATTGACTGCGACTCAGTACACGGATGAATCTTGTTAAAAAGATAAGAACTTCCTTCCGGTTCAATAAAAGTCAGAACAACTTTTTATGAGCTGAATGACTGCTAACTTCTCGATAAGGTCTATACTTCATGCAATTTGTCCCGTTTCTTTTTACGAGTGTGAGGAAGACTGGAGCAAACTATTCCTCTTATATTTGCCTGTCGAACCTCAAACAGTACAACCTAATTTTCTATTCCTCATTGAAATACCTGACTGAAAGACAAAGAATGTACCGCAAAAAACTGTAATGGAGAGCTTCAAAAATAGTTTTATCAATGACCACTGTCTCCAGAGTCACTTTAATGGCTTTCAAATCCTTTGCTTGATGCCAGTGTACAAATGTAATCAACACTGAATTTCACACGTGGATATAACCCCTTTGTGCGGTACCACCGACTGCTACGTGGGACATTAGTCCAATTTTTAACCTTTATTAAAGAATAAAATCGAAATATCATTTGTATCCCAAAGGGGCTACAAATGATGTGCTGGCTAGTTCGTGGCCCATAGAAATAGCTTACATATTAACCAGAATATGAAAGCCAGGGATTTATTTCATTAAAAAAAGGAACAGACAATTGTATCATTTACACTAGTAACAGTGGGCAGCAGAAGGGAAAATGGCTGCTAACGCCGTGTGTTCTGATAAAACCACGGTCAGTAAGTCCGCCTTTCCTGAGAACCTAATATTCGCTCAGCTGGTGAAGATATTCTAAGGCTTTTAGGGAACTATACGGTTCACAAAGGCCGTATATTGAATTCTATTGGGCCAGATGTATCTTCTCATACAGAACCACATTTTAACTCCCATTTCAATATCTCCCATCTTAGTAAAGTCTGCTAATTAGTTCAGTACTAAATCTGATAAATTCATGAAATATAATAAGCCTATGACATACGTGAAATGTATGTGGATCACAATGGCGAGGAAATACAAATCACTTGTAAAACATTTGAATTTCGTCCGTGGTACAGAATGCATTCTACAAAGGGGCATGCTGGGGGCATTCTAAAGAGGGTATTTACAAATATTTAAGTATAAATGTATACCACACAAAATATTTCTATATACACCTACCGAACAAAGTAAACGGTATACGGTCAAATTTTAATAATAATAATAATAATAAATCATCATCATAACAACTTCGGGTCCCTTCATCGATTTTTTTTCTTCGGAGATGATAGTCACTAAGCTGGTCAAAAAATGTCTCCTTTAATATTAAACCTCACATTTCACGCGAATAAATAAATCGTATCTAAAATGTTAGAAATCCATGACGAAATTAAACACGCAATGCTTTTTGTATCTTTAACCCCGTTGTATCTCCTTTCCCTATAGAAGTACTTTTGAAATCTGCCTTGTAAAACAGAACATTTTGCTATCTGGAGTGATTATTGATTATGCCTTAAAGGTCATATAACACTCATGCACTCGTAAACCACAATCTATTTTATATGTATATAACGTATATGTTCTCTTATCCTCAGACACCCACTCACAATAAAACAACATGACCACAATTAATTCTGGATTCGCATGTGCAAACAGGATTAGAAGGGGAGGCGAATTTTTAAACAGTGCACGAATGTGAGGTCACTGTAATGTATTTTATTTTGTTATT
Source organism: Zootermopsis nevadensis (assembly GCF_977971745.1). Lineage (NCBI taxonomy): Eukaryota > Metazoa > Arthropoda > Insecta > Blattodea > Termopsidae > Zootermopsis > Zootermopsis nevadensis. The sequence goes on from NW_028259143.1 coordinate 7,785,854, forward strand.
ACACCACTTTAGACCATATGAAAACATGTTGGGAGTTTTAAACGGTGTTAATATTTCTGCAAATGTGCGGAAGCTAGGATGAAATAGTTTTGTCGGGGTTCATTTTTGATGACTTCGGGTGGCTGAATAGCTGACAGCATACGTTTTAAAAATAAGAAATGTGGAATTCTGAGTTGGGTCACAGCGTCAGTGGCTGCGCACCGATCTGTCTACGGTCGACAACAGTTCAGTGGGTCTCAAAGGCGGTGTATTGGAATAGGTGGTTTCAGTGAGCGGTAAAACTGTTAACAAAAATGTTATATACCACTTACTGATAAGAATATGATTAATTATTGGACTTTACCCACTGTCTGGGTGAAATATATGCGACGTTTAAGAGGCTGGAACAGCTTCCTTTTGCAAGAAGAATGTGTTTCGACCCGTGCTGAGAAACAGAAAACGCCATTTTATGTCAACAGCCAACTCCATGCAACTGTTCTTCAGATTTCGACAACAGGGAGCTTTCCGCCTTTTATATAACCCAAAGGTTCATTACAGTGTTCACATCAGCATACCACCGGACCTAATATTTAGCCATATGAATCCAATCGACGCCTGCATCTTCCCTCTGTTTAATATACATTTAATATTATCTTCCCATCTACCCCTAGATCTACAAAACTGTCTGTACCTAGGTAGTAAGGCTAAAATTCTACGCAGATTTTTCGGTTCCCTATGCGTCATTGGTAGCCACGGTGGTCTAGTGGTTAGAACGCTGGCCTTGTAATCCTGGGGTCTCTGGTTCGATTCCCGGCGGTGCCCGAATTTATAACTTGTGTTGGGCAAGGCCGTGGTCTAGGCAACAACACGGAGTTTTCCTCCGGGGGCTTCCCCGGTTTCTCCGTGGCATCCCAAAAATTACTCCATTCACACACAGAAGAAGGCAATGGCAAACCACTTCTGGATCATCTGCCAAGAACGTATATGAACAGGTCCCAGTCCGAGAAAAGGATGGAAGGATCCTGTTCATATGGACCTGTCGTCAGACGGAACACTAAATAAAAATAAAATAATGCGTCATTGATTACATATTTTTATCCCCTTTTCCTTTAATCCGTTAGCAGAATTAGGGTCTAAAAATCGCATATATTTTATTAACACAACAGACGAGGTCCAAGGAAAAAACCTACCAAATTTATAGTAAACCAGACCACTGCTACAAGCATTTACATGCACAGAATGTTTCAAACTTACACGTATAAATAACTTCCGAGAATCGATGACGAAATCAAATATTTTGTGGTTTCCTCTTTTCCTTCAGAAGACTTATCAATAGTAATTTTGCCAAGATTAGCGAATCACAGAGAAAATCAGAATTATGAGCCTTACGTAAATTCCAAATGTGGTATTTGATTCTCATTACCTAAAACCTATCATATAAATAAAATGTAGGTATGCGTAAAATATTCTCTGAAACATTTAGCAATATATTATATTTAGTGCAAGCAAATTAAAAACAAATTTTGGCTTTAAGCTTTTTTCTAAAATGGCAATAGATCTATTTTTGTTCAGTTTAGAACATAAAGTGAATTCGATTATTACATTTTATAGTTTCTGTTGCCAAATTTCACCAAAATTCGTTCATTTATATCAAATGTTATTAAATGCGTATGGAAACCTGCAAGATATTCAGAGTTACAAGGCGTCACAGAATCAGATTCAATTAATTAAACCTCAATAAAGTTTAAAACACTCATAAGAACAACTCGAAGAACATTGAGTAACCCAAAAGCTAGTTGAGGAGTCCCTCGATCTCTCATTATCGCCGCTACAGTGCACCAGTTAACAAGAAGCGTGTCGCTTTCCCGATAATTATTCGTACAGTCTCCCACAAAAATTTAAATAGCAAGGGCTATGATTTGTATTCGAGAGATACTCTTAATGTCGGTCGAGTCACCGGCTAAAGTGAAGACCTTTTAGCGAATTCCTCCAGTTTTAAGTCGAGTCCTGGGTCCACAGATCTAACTCATAACTAGTCATAACTGTCTTCTTGATTGTCGCGCCGTGCAATCTGGCATAAGCTTACCAATCTGTTGATGGAGGCAGCAGGAACCTGTGAAATGTCGGTAAACCATCTACTTTATGTTTTAAAATTTCGTATATATTATTATTATTCAACAAAATCTTCTCGGGCAATCCGCTGGGTGTGTCTGAGAAAAAGACGGTGAAGACAGTATTTTTACCTAAGCGAGAGACGTAATACGATGGGGAAAATTTTACAGTTTTTCTTTTCTCTGTGTTATTTACTCCTAGCATAGGCCGGTCCATATCTAGCTGTTTATCTGCCCATCTATAGCATTTCCTTAATAGTTAGACAGCCCCCAAGACCAGGGAGCATTGTTGCGCAACAAGAAACACAGTTGTCCAATTATTGTAACACTGTTAAGCAACAATAATAACCGAGGTCATCGCAACAATAACCTCGAAAAACATACAATGACACAAAAGCAATGTTTGGACATATTGTTGCTCAGAACTGACTTCAAGACATTCATGCAACAATGAACTACGAAATGTAGCGTGAAGAGCAACTTCGGAATGCTAGTGTACTCAAAAGAGTTCACCTTTTTTCAAATCTTGTTCGCGTAAGTAGCCAATGTAGCAGCCATTTTAAACATGTCTTATCACTACCGCACTCAAATGACAATAACGCCAAACGATGAAAGAAGATTCACATTCTTCACGCCTGCCACATATTTTATTACTTTCATAAACTAAAACAGCTTTTGGCGTTTATCTTCCCCTCTTAAAATCTGCATAGTCTGTTATCTGTTGAAGAAATCCCAAATAACGAACAAAGATATAATTTACGAAAAATGAAATGAGAAAGTATTTTTACGCTTCTGATAAAGGCAATATGACAGAATAGGGTGACAGGTGTTGTAATAAAGAAAACCGGTATAAAGCAAGAACAGAATACCCGACACGAGGCAATATTATCTTTTGTATTTTCGTGTATAAAAAGGGATTCATTGAGACGAAAAGAATGGATAAGGCAGAAGAGACGCTTTATGCAACCCTGAGTTCTAGTCTCCACTCCGCAAACAAATAGAAAGTGTGGTGAGGACACATAAAAGTGTTGATAGAGACAATGGTACTAGCCAACATGTCACTTGGGAAAGTACTTGGTGCAAAAAGAAATAAACTTTTAAGAAACTTCCGTTAACCTTTTTTCCTACGAAATAGTTCTAAGGCTTCTATTTTACAGTGTTGGTCAATCAGCAGAACCCATACCTTCAGAATTTTTCAAACAAGGAGGAATTTCAAGTATTATAAGTGGTCTATTACATAAACGTATTAACTATAGTCGGCGCTGTAGTTTTTGGCCGGTGGAATTTTCAAGGGGAAGGCTAGGAGCGAGTCTCGGACTGAACGCCCAAACAAAAGAAATACACTGACCGTGCCATCTCAGGTACACAGAGTAGGCCCGTCCGCCAGCTCCGCTAGCTTCTCCACCGGCCAAAAACCACTGCGCCGACTATAAATACAAATTCCATGAAGAAAAGTCTATCTTCGTAAGCTAATAGTCACTCAACTAGCCAAAAGACACTCGTTATTTATGTAACCGTACGCTGATTCCCATCTTCGAATCAACATGGGGTTAGTTTTATTAAAACCTTTAAAGCCAAAGATCCTCTAAATATTATTTAATAATTCAGACAGTGAGATACTTGTGTAGTCTGGTAGAACTTTACTTACGTTTCAGAGGCATATGCTGCATCTGCCATCAGGGCAAGTGCCCTTCTACCAGACTACACGGTGCTACAACCCAGGAAGCAGTTCTATTCACCGCCGTGAAAACTTAAAATTTCACTAATCTACCTGAATGTTTATATCATGAAAACGCTTAATTACAATAATTAGAATGGATCTGAGAACCTGTCGATTACAAGTCGAGTGGAAGCGAGCAGCGTCATCGATAAATAAATGAGGACAGCAGGCAATGCAGTTCCGGGTTATCCTTGAGCAGACAAGGGCTCTAGTCCGTAAAACTCGTTAGGCTGAACCAACACGCGCCATGCTAATCCCACGGTGAATAGCGATGAGAATCGCTACGTCTTAACACCTGTCTTCGTGCTGCTCTTTCAACAGAACGAATGCTTCAACCGGATGATGTTTCGTCGTCTTGTTTCTTAAAGCTGTATTTAATCTACCTTCTATTGTAACCGAATGAAATAAAGGTAAATGTAGAAACTAGTTACAGGACAGCTTGTCACTGTTCCCTGACTGTAGCACGAAATTTATGTGGGAAGAAAAAGTATAGAAAGGGTTGCTTCATGGGTAATCACCCGATAAAGGGCTACTCAAAATGGTTTCCATTTAAGTACGGCAGGTAAGAATGACTAATAGATGGAAACTTGGAGAAACTTTTACTTTTGTCGTTAAAGATAACGTAACCAACAGCTACAGTCCAAATTCAAGGCAGGACTTTTCAACATTCTAGAAGCTGGATAAAGTTGTTGGATTCGACGTATGGAAGGAAATATTCAATTCGCCAGCAAGTACAGACCACCTGCCTACACCACCCACTGGGTACTGGGAATCTTTCCCACAGTGTAAAGTCGTCAGAATCACCTCCACCTAACACAGGCATTGCGCATGCGTTCTTGAAGCTTCTAACTCGGGTTAAGGAGCCTGAACTGGCACGTGTGTCGAAGGTAGGTGAACCAGATGGCAGGCGATCCTCACCACCTGCCGCGGTGAAACACCTGCCCCGGTGGCAAATGATAAACGCCCTCATCGTTACACTGTCTGGACTCCTGACGAGTTCCCTACAATGGCAAAAGGAGTTACGACGCCATGCAGAAGACTTCCCTGTTTCAAGTGACGCAAAAGAAGTCACTTCAGGTCAAAGCCAATCAGATAAACCATAAGCGTTATTTCTGCATGCAGAAGGTCCCAAATATGGACGTCTTCGGGGATGTTACGCCGTCTAGTCTGGCAGACACTCGCCGATTTTTCAGCGGAGGTCGCTGCCTCAGTCATCAGGGTCATGATTTCATGAACTCAACTGAAATAAGTTGTAATAAGGCATTACACTATTCTTATTGACCACGAACGACTAGAGTCTGTGTCGGAACGTCTTAACCTACGAATTGTATAACTTGAATCATGGTTCGGTGACAGTCTATTCTAATCATCCTCATAGTCACGTGATGGGACAGGGCTCTGGACCGTTTCCTTACATATCCCTGTAAAGTGCATACGCTTCGTCTAACTATCCTTCATCTATAAATTACATGATTCCGCAGTAATAAATTTTGTAAATTTTGATACCATTTAACTAAATCAGAGGGGCAGAGGCGTTCCTGAAAAGTTTAGTGTGTGTTAAGAAATCCCTTGCGTTTTATGGAACCAGAAGTTTAAAGACCGTGTTCACAAAATTTTAAGCACAGATCAATCCGCAGAACGCTGTCGTAGCCTCTTTGACGGTTTTATCGACCATAAACGTGCAAGGAGAGACTCAGGGAAGTGTAAAGTTGTCTACTGAGGTTTATAAACAGTTAACCATCTACAATTCTGACGCTTTACTTTCTGAGCTAACATACTCTCTTTTGTGGACGATGAAACTGGCCTCGCCACTCATGCCACACGCTGCTTTGTTACTTCTGCCCTAAAAATAATTTTATCACTACAAATTATTGTGACAGTCACTGATATTCCAGTTTTCCGAACCTTTAAGTAGGGTAGATACGTATTAACGAGCGTCAAGCGAGAGCGATACGTTATAATGAACCTTGATAACATTGTACGAGTATTGGCAACGTCGCTTTTACAGTACACCACAATATATTCACATGCCATTTCTGTTCTCGCAAGCATATACGCTAAACTTGTTGGAAAATGTTCATAAATCTCTTTTAAATGACGTAATTTCAGTGAAAAGAATATGTCTACAAGCCATAAGGAAATACTATATAATTCCATTTTGACATTGAGCATAATGTTTGAAGTTACAATTGTCTCGTCTGTAACCTTCCGTGAAATTACACCTGCCGTTACATGCGGTATCAGGCAAGGAACATACGCACATTCCCGCATGCCCTTAAGAAGGACGAACGTGTTTCTACTTGCAAAAATTATGTCAGGAATTATATCCGTGAGCAGCATTAACCGGAGATAGACTGAACATGTAACACGCAAGGAGTAGATAAGATTTTTATGCAAAAATTTGGGTTGGCAATACTAAAGGAAAGAGACAACTCGGAGGAACTGGGCGTAGATGGGAAGTTCTAAAAAAGATCTTATGGTGACATGGTTACTTCTCAAGAAGGAAGTTAATTATTTCACAACATTGCCCAATTAAAAATTGTAATTGAGACGAGTTTTATTTTCTGTGACACAGAAAATTATTTTTTAACATTACTGACATCAACTTCAAGTTATAAAGGATTAGGCCATGCATTCTAATGATTGCGTAAATATTCAAGGATCTTAAACCAGTCTTGCAGAGCCTGTCTGAAGTAGTGCAGTGGTAAACAAGTCTCGTGGATCACTTAGCGTTCACCCAAGCGACCAATATGCCTTCGCCCTGCAAAAAACTGAGGAAAAAGACTCCGACCCCATCCACTTCACACCGCACAGCTGTAGGAGCTACCAGATTAACAAGACCTCTCCCTTGTATGCACACGCGTTACTACGGCGACAGACCTCACAGAATGCGTACGCCAGTTTCAGGTCACGTGTGGATATCGGATAGAAAGACAAAGACGATTCTGACGTACACTGCTTTCACTCTGACTATGAGTCTTTTGCTCCTTTCAATTTTATAGACAAACTACCCGTAGATAATGCGTTTCTGCATTCTAAGGCATAATTGTTTTACCTACCTATGGTTTTTCGCCTGTATGGAGTTGAAAAGTAATGTTTTCACAGCACAAAACTAAGCTACTAACATCTTCTCTTGTTTTCATTTACCCTAAAATGTGACGTCATAAACTGGCATAGCTAAACTGAACACACTGTACGAACTGTCTTCTCGCGCACAGTACGTTGTAGTTTGTTAAATCTAATCCCTCATTCCTCTTGGTGCTCGAAATAAACTAAAATGATGTCACTGAGAACAGTCCTTTACAAGCCAAAGCTACATTCTACGTCACTCTGTCGTCAATGAAACAAAATAAATCTAACTGATATTTGTAGGTCGCGATTAGTTTCCTTCAAACTCCTCGTATTCAGCAAATATTTAAGGCTGGTCACATACAGATGAAACCAGTTGCATGAAATCGGTTTCATTAAACTGAAAACTGTGGTTTCATAAAAAAAAAAGTTACAGTGGAACCACGGTTCCGGAGAATTTGACGTAAATACGTCTATACGGAAAGGAAGTTTATATATTGGCTTTATTCTAAATATTTCCTTTATACATGCTTTACAATTGAGTAAAGTTTGATTAACACTTTGCTTATTTAACTTGAATTAGTTACGCTTAAGATGGGTTTGTGGTAGCTGCATGTAATGTAAAGTAATGTATTTTAATGTAATGCAACCAACCAACCAAAGAAGCTAACTGAGGGCAGAGGCCTGCGCAAGCGCAAGCATCGTCCCTACCTAGGTGAAACCATTCCTGCGCACAAGACGCATTGCTGGAAATGGTAAACGGTCGTAATATAAGAACGGAAATTTTGCTAACGCTAACGGGGTTTCGTCGTGGCGGGAGCCTCGACCATTCAAACTGGGATTTGTTGCTGCTGATGGGAGGTTATCCTGTCAGGCAAGTTGTCGAAGGAATTTGGTTGGTTGGGTCTCTGGGGTATGAACCCAGAGAGGGAGGGGCCGTTTCGGCTGAAGGCCTCTGCGGCATGGGGGGAAGATCACTTCAGCTGATGGCCTCCATGATCGGGGGGAAGGGTGGCGGGCCGTGCCCCTATTAAGTTATACCCTGGCATTCGCCTTACAACTGAGGAAAGCACGGAAAACCTCAGTCAGGGTAGCCGAGTAGTCTAACCACTCGTTGTGCTGACTTGGCCGTCTTTTGGGGATGGCTTCGGCTGGCCTGCTGAACATCAGTCGCCCTCGGTTGCCCTTGGGTGAACTCTGGCAGCCCTCATTCGGCACGAGTGTCTTCCGAGTTGCCGAACTAAGGGGTTCCCCACACCAGCTAACCTCGAGTCAAACCTCTCAGTTAGTGCTCTGATGTGGTCGGCAAAGAAAGGGACCCCCAGATCCTCATGTATTTGCCTGTTACTAACGTACCAGGGCGCGTTAGTAACAATTCGAAGACACTTGGATTGCAGAACTTGCAGCTTCTGGACGTGGCTGTTGGCAGCTGACCTCCAGATCGGGCATGCGTAATCCATTATGGGACGGATGAGCTGCTTATAGAGTAGTACACCGTTCCTGATTGACAGGCCACTTCTCCTATTGATAAGCGGGCCTAGCACACCTAATCGTTGCGCTGCCTTCTTTCCCACTTGGTTGACGTGCGCCGACCAAGTAAGCCCGGCGTCAAGGGTGACCCCCAGATACTGCGCTGTTTTGACCCATTGGATCGGCTGTCCGAGGAACTGCACTGCTCGGGGCTGTTGGATGTGTCTTCTCGCGGAAATGAAGAGAACCGCGGTGCTCTTCGAGACGTTGATAGCAATCCTCCAGGCCCTGAGCCAGAGCTCAAGTCTACTGAGGTAGGTCTCCAGATACCTGACGAGAAGCGTTGGGCTACGGGACGTGACTACTAGAGCCGTGTCGTCCGCGTATTGTGCTAACTCGACGTGGCGGGACGGTGTGGGTATGTCGTTGACATACAGACTGAAGAGCACAGGGGAGAGAATTCCGCCCTGCACAACTCCAGCCCGCATGGTACGACGTGTGGACGTGGAAGGATGTCTGGAATGTCCGGTCAGCGAGGTAGGAAGAGATGGTTTTTACCAAGTACGACGGGAAGTTGAGGACGGTCAGTTTGTATAGGAGGCCTTGGACCCAGACTGTGTCGAAGGCTTTGGCCACGTCCAGGAAAACCGCGCCGGTTAGCCGCTTCTCATCAAGGTTTCTGTTGACCCTTTCGACGAGGCGAGCCAGCTGTAACGATGTTCTGTGTCTGGGTCGAAACCCAAACTGCTCGTCGCGCAGCAGCCCGCGTTCACTGACCTCGTGTAGGACCCTCGTTAGTAGGATTTTCTCGCAGAGTTTGCCGACCGTGTCGAGAAGACTGATGGGTCTATAGGAAGAAGGTAGCGTGGGGTCCTTCCCCGGCTTCAGTATGGACACCACTCGAGCGTGTTTCTATGCCGAGGGGAAGTGTTGCCTGCGAAGGACCGCGTTGAACACTTTCGTGAGAAAGGTTACCGCGCGTCGTGGAAGATGTTTCAGGACCCTGTTCGGTATACCGTTGGGGCCCGGAGCCTTGCCAAGCTTGAGTCCCTTGATGGCCTGGGCGACCTCAGATGGACTGGTTAATTTTGGTTCATTTACAGGGGCATACTCGTATGCTCGCATCACCTCGTTAACCATGTCAATTGTAGTCAGGTCCGACGGGTAGTCTACCGGCTGGAACTGGACCTCAAGGCTGTCGGCTAGGGCTTCTGCCTTCTCGAGGTTCGAGAGAGCCAGTCCTCCCATCACTAAGAATGGGGGCGACGGAGTGGGGACTCGCATCACACGCTTGGTCATTTTCCAAAGCGACTGGTCCTCGCAGTCCAAGGATTCGAGCGTGTCGCTCCACTGTTCGTTCCGCCACTCGTTGAGACGATAGGTCACCGATCTCTGGAGTCGATTGACCTGGGTCTTAAGAGCGGGGTCTCTTGTGACCTGCCATCGCCTCCTCAGCCGGTTCTTCAGGCGTATTTCATCTCGAATACTAGCGGGTAGAAGCGGTCGCCTGTCAATGCGGGGTCGAAGCTTGGGAGCGGACGCTGCTGTGGCTTCCAGGATAGCACTGGTCAGCTCCTCGACGCACTTGTCAATTTCTTCCTCGTCGTTTACCACGGGGTTCCCCGGTAGTCTGCTTTCGAGGCAAGCCTGGAATGCAGACCAGTCCATTCTCGCGAAGTCCGGGCGATCAGGCATGTTTTGAAAGGACGATCGGCACGTGGTGTCGACGAGGACGGGCAGGTGATCTGAGCTGAGTGCGGGGCAGACAGTCAGGTGCACCGGTAGGACGAAGTCCTTGATGAGGACAATATCAAGGACGTCAGGTGTGGCGTTGTGTGTGTAGGGAGCCGTGGTTGGAGAATCCGGCCCGTAGATGAAGCAGGAATTTCTGTTGGCGTAATCACGCAGGAGCGAGCCCCTAGTAGAGATAAGGCTAGAATTCCAGTCCGTGTGTTTCGCGTTGAGGTCACCAGCCAAGAGGACCGGGAAACCCCCGCTCAAGCACTCGGTCAGGTCCGACTCTATCCATGGCCGGGTGGGTGCGAGGTATGCCGCCACTAGCTTGACTTTCCTGGTTGCCAGTACCAGGTGGATGGCGGTTGCTTCTAGTTGTTGTAGACCCGATACCGGCACAGGGTAATGATCAATGCCCCTGCGGACAAGGATCGCTGTGCCACCCCCTAGCGTCGGGCGGTCCGTACGATGGCAAACGTAGTTCGCGAACCTCAAGGCCCGACCCGACGTGAGGTGCGTCTCGTTCAGGAGGCAAACATCGACTCCGTAGTCACCGAGGAACTGCTCCAGCTCCAGCTTCCTGTCGCGGACACCGTCGGCGTTCCAGTAAGCCAGCCGCAAGGCCTTGCTACCGTGTCCTCTAGGCCGTGCAGTCATTGTCGGCCATGAAGAGGAGAACGGTTTTGAGGAGGGCTCGCGGACGAGACCCCCCGGGGGGGAGTGAATGGATCGCGGCGAGGAGACGTCGTGTCAACTCAATGCAGACCCGTGGTGAGAGGGTTTCCAGGATATCTGAGATGTCCTGGAGCGGTGATTGACCCTTGGGTGGGGTGGGGTCAGTCTTCTTGAGAGCAGGTGCTGTGGGATTTGCCACCGGCGCCACAGGACGAGCGGACTTGGCACGGCCGCCCTTGGGGATAGTCTGCCGCTCAGTCTGTATAATGGCTCCAGTTGGCGTTGGGGCGGGGTTCTTCATAGCCGCAGCCTTGACGACGCGGCCACCACGGACCACGTGGTTCCACCCAGGGCCCAAGTTCTCCTGCTCGAGGGAAGGCTTAGCTAGCGCCGATTTGGGCGCTGGCAGGCGCGTGGAGACGTCGTCCTTTCGGCCGCGATCCCCTTTCGCACGCTGTGCAGCGGCCGTCTTGGCTTCCTTCCACTTACTGCAACCTCTATAGTTCGCAGTGTGGTTGCCTCCGCAGCTGCAGCACTTAAGTTGTTGCTTGGGGGTGGCACACGACCCGGATGGGTGAGCGTCCCCGCAGGCCACGCACCTGGGTGCATAACCGCAGTTCCGCTGCGTGTGCCCGAAGCGTTGGCACCGTTTACACTGCATGGGCCCCTTCGGTGCAACATATGTTTCTACCTTGACCCGCAGACCGCAGATCTCAGTAAGGGAACGCACTTTCGCCACGTCGGGGCCTCGTGCTACCGACACTATAAAGTGTGGCGTAAGGGGACGGTCACCGTCCTGGTCCATGGCCCGGCGCCTCGATCGCAGTTGCATGACCCCCTGCACAGCAATGTGCATGGCGGCCAGCTCCTCGCGTACCTCGGCCTCAGGCATGCGCACGCCCAGGTTTTTAATCAGCAGGCGCACGCACCGATCCTCAGGGAGGGAGAATGTGTGAAAACTCACACCCTCGCCCTCATCGAGGGACCGCAGGACCCTGACGGTGGCCCGGAACCCGTCGGCGGTCTCAGGCACAAGAGCCAGAAGGTCTCCCTTCATCTGCGCCACGATCCCGCAGGCCAACTCCGCGCGAATCCTATGCAGGAAGCTGCGTACGTCCTTCACCCCAGAGACGTACACCGGGGTTTTGTTACGGCGCTCCCCCGGAGCCGTTTTGTCCACTTGAGCGTTGGAAGAAGAAGCGGCGTCAGATGACACACCAGTGAGCGGCCCGGACAGGTCCCCAGTCACCTCCATCGAGGAAGAGGGTCCCGGCTGGGAGCCGGGTCCCTTGGCTGAGGGCTGCACTGTCCTGCTCATGGAAGCGGTGGATGATGTTGCTGCTACCGACGGGCCATCGGGCCGATGAACTTTTGCCGGTGCCGGCAGAGAAGGTGACTGGGCTCCGGACAGTGGCCCGGGCGTCGGGCGCCTGGATGCGGGTTCCAACGAACCGCTCGAATTGGACAAGTCCAACTCTTTGGCTTTCCTCTTGCCAGTGTTGGCTCGAGTAGGCCCTCCGACCACGGTCGTAGCTGCTGTATTTAATGCTGCTGCCACTGCTGCCCGCTGTCTTTGCTTTTCCGCCGCGATGGCGTCCAGGATCTGCTTCTGGACCTGTTGGAACACTTCAGGGAGGTGGGCCTTCAGAAAGGCCAGCTCACCTCCTTCCATGTCTCTCAAACTTTGTTCAATTGTAAGAGACCACGACGTCCACGTCACAGATTTCTCAAACTTTGTTCAATTGTAAGAGACCACGACGTCCACGTCACAGATTTCTTAATAATTCTTATATAAGATAAGCACTTTCTATTTTCTAAAACGTTTTACCAGCAGCTTGTCAAAAAGCTAACTGAGCTTTAATGTAATGTAATGAAATGTAATGTTTTATAGGTACCAAAAATGCTGAATAAACAGATGACGTTTCCTAGGTAACAACAATACCGAGTAAACACGACGTTCACTTGTTACACTTTTTCGTTTCCCTTTTTCTTTACACTTTTTCGTTACTTTTTTGCCGAATGACTCTTCCTTATAGACGTATTTACGTCAAAAAATGTTGTTGTCCTAAACTTGGTTTCAGACACACACAGTCACATGAAACTATTGTTGCGTTCCTCTTGCATCACAAAACTACAACTCTAATTCCACTGAGGACGCCATTACAGAATCACGCTCAATAGAAGTGACGTGAGAGATACTCAAATGAACAAAGAATTACGGCCCATGTACATGTAATTAAAAACGCAGTGGGCGCGAATTTTTTGCAGAATATTTTGTTCCCCTGGTGATGACGACGCAAATGAAAAAGAATATTACACTGAACACATCACATGCATACTGTGAATTTATCGTGTTTTTCGTTAGTGGCAGATAATTAAATTAAGTGAGGAGACATTTCGGCCTTTCTATGAGACGAGACATTCCTATTTCAGGATTTGGCTTCTGGTTGAACCAAAGTTGACGAAAAAGGGCAGTAGTTTCAGACTGTATAAGACACCTATTTTCCTATTATTAAGAAAATCGCTGCATAGCCCATATCTTAATTCAATTTTAAACGAATTATTAGAGCCATAAACAACTACTGTGTAACTCCACATTCAAAAGACAACTTGCAACAGTTTTCTACTGGACCTGTATCACAGGACCCAATTCAACGAACTCCACATATTTAGTAGAGCTAAATTTTATAAAGAATTCGCGTTTGTCGGTCTCCTTTTTTCTATGTCAAATAATTAGATCTTGTATGTTAAAAACATAACACCATTAATATTAACAATGGATGTGTTTCTAGCATCATTATTCTTACTTACGTTACTGGATAAGACAATGCATCTGTAAAACTGTGCCCCGAACTGGCCCATGTTCCATGTCCCAGAAGATAGGCTAATATGACAGAATATGGTGACAGGAAATCCGAAGAACTCGGGGATAAACGTGTCCTAGTTCCACTTTGTCCACCACAAATACGAGCACATGGACCGACCTGGGAGCGAAGCCGGGTTACAGCTTTTAAAAATAATTTATCTGTATGCAACGTTTGGCCTATAATTATTCTTAGTAAAAGTGACAAGAAATAAATATTTTAAAAAAAACATAAATATATCATAATTACATATCCGCCGAGGGTAAAATCAGATTTAATTCGAAGAATCCCGGCATTAAGTAAACTTAACATAATAACTTAACAGCGAAAAGCATTTAAATCAGTTTTCCAGTCTTCTGAATCGTTTAAAACGCATCCTTTTAGTTCATTCAAATTCCGTGAACTTACATCTTGAATGCACGAGATCGTGAGATTTCTTTTGTTATTGAGAAGCTTCGCATATCCAGTCTACTCCATCTTGTATCTGCGCCAGTAGCTTGGCCGACCTCTTCACAACCCTTGACCTCTCTAATACCTACAGCCCATTCTTACGTCACCCCTCATTCCACTTCAGTCACTCAACCAACATCTACTCTTATTTCCCCTTTCGGAGATTCAACTTTGAGAAAATCAAAACTCGCGTACCACGCGCTTGTTACCGGAGGCTCTGGTATGCACTTCAGACATTCAACTGCAGTTTCCTTCAGTCCCTCGCTATTGGGATTGGAGTGGAGAAGCTGAACTGGGCCCGTGGACTGAATTCCTTTTGAATCGACGAATCTACTAATACGATCTACACATCTTCTAGCTTCACAAGATTCCAAAATAAAATAAATTTCCTTTTAAAATGCTTGAAAGTATTCTTTCAGTAGGAAAGAAGTTTTGATTAAATTTTCTTCTTGATTGGTTTAAACTTGAAGATTTCTGTCTTCTGGGTTGTTGCGCTGTGTAGTCTGGTCGATGTTCACCAACGTTTCAGAGGTCATACTGCCTCCATCATCAGGGCGATGAGTATGAAGATTTCTGTCTTCTGGGTTGTTGCTCTGTGTAGTCTGGTCGATGTTTACCAACGTTTCAGAGATCATACTGCCTCCGATATCAGGGCGATTATCGCCCAGATGACGGAGGCAGTATGACCTCTGAAACGTTGGTGAACATCGACCAGACTACACAGTGCAACAACCCAGAAGACAGAAATCTTCATACTAAGAATCGCCCTGATGACGGAGGTATTATGACCTCTGAAAAGTTGGTAAACATCGACCAGACTACACAGCGCAACAACCCAGAAGACAGAAATCTTCATACTCTGATGACGGAGGCAGTATGACCTCTGAAACGTTGGTAAACATCGACCAGACTACACAGCGCAACAACCCAGAAGACAGAAATCTTCATACTAAGAATCGCCCTGATGACGGAGGCAGTATGACCTCTGAAACGTTGGTTAACATCGACCAGACTACACAGCGCAACAACCCAGAAGACAGAAATCTTCATACTCACCGCTGTGAAAACCTCAAATCTTACATGGTTTAAACTTGCGTACTTCTGCTCCAAGATTTCCTGTGCTTCGATCAAAATACTACATGACAATATTACCAACCATCTTTAACACAAGACTTAAGATTTGAACATAAACATATACTTAGCACTGCATTTCCAGAACAGGGGTATAGTGGGCGCAATGTATTGGAAGGTGGAGACATTTACGTAATAAAAAACTTCACAATATGTAATAAACACCAAATATTATGAAATTAATCAAAAAAAACAAGGAGGACGTGGGTTGGATTAATTTGACTCAGGATACCAATCCTTTGGTTTCAAAGACGTTAATAGTACGAGCGACCATCAACTTATCAAAGACTCTGCTCCATGTAGTCAGATGAAGTAGATGGACGTGTAGCACGAATGAAAGAGATGAACACAGAATTTTAACAGGAATTTTTGAATAAAAGAGACTCCTATTGAGACCCAGGAGCAGATGGAAAGACAGTATTAAAATGAAAATTAAATAAATTAGAATGGAGCATACATATTACATTCGAATATCTCAAAATACTTTCAGCTTGTGGGTTGTTGTGAACACGGTATGAAGTTTCGGGTTCCATAACGACGGTAAATTTCTGACCAGCCAGATGACTCTAAATATCTTAGGAAGAACATTGCTCGATGAAGTTAATTAATGATTAATTATTTGAGTCTGCCTTTTATTAAAGGCTCTATATCCATGTCATATATTTAAAACACGGCGAAAAACGTTGGTTGTAGTTTTGTGTAGAGGGAACAACTATATTTGTAAACGTGCTCTGCAGATATATGGACCGATAAATAATACAGTAGAGTGGAATGCTGTACTTGTAGAATAAACTAACTATAATAAATAAAAAGTCCTGTAAACGCAACTCAGTAAAAAGCATGTTCGTAATACTAAACCAACTGAGTTAGAAAAATAAAAGAAATGTTATATACGTGATTGTAAGGAAATAAGAATCACTGTATACAACAAAATCCAAAATATCTTAAAAACTGCAACCACTAAAAAGTTTTAAAGATTATTACATGTGTCAAATAACACTAAATATAAAACAGAAAATTATAAAATTATTAGATATTTTAAAATGTGAATATTATATGAATTTACTTCCATCTCACATGTCAGTAGTGACGGAAGTTTCGTCAAACATTCATTAGCACAAATATCATTTCCAATAATCTTGTGCGATGTCTCATTAGACCTTTAATATCCTGGGGAACATACAGATCAAATTTTCCCTTTCTCCACACCACTATAACATTACAAAAGGATCAGGTTTATATGAACCCTAGATTTTTTCACTCCCTCATCCTCTCTTTTCTTCCTCTATCCCCTTTTATTGGTCCATTTCTCTCCATGTAATCTCCATAATCCTTTTCACGCCTTAACCGCAGTCCCCATCTGCTTGTATAGGTCTACAGACAGAGCAGAAAGTTACAACGTGTATCAGATTCATCAAACACAAGAGCAGTAGTACCAACCGCAAATCAGGCTCACCTAATTCCCCTACCCGTCACGCTGCTCTGCTTTAAATTGTTTCGCTGGAGTACAAGAATTACTCACACACATTGCACAGCGGCTAATATGATACCACACTGATAACCCAGGAACACCTTTTCCTATGGTGAAAGACGATTTTTTACTGCCTAGCAGGAAGCATAGAAGGTTACATGACCTGATTTAAGTTACCCAAATTTAACAGGCGAACTAATAAAAACATATATTAAACCAAGGTCAAAATATTCTATTGGATAAGAAACGGACGCAATAAGATTCCATCCGGCATATTATTATTGAGATTTCAACATATCAGTGTTAAATGTATGACACCGCTAGACTATTCTGCTTCTACGTAATCTATTACATCATAAATTCTGGAAACGTGAAATAAATATCGTATTTTTTAACCATACCAATTTGACCATGACCTAAAAGAGGCTTTATTCTACATCATTTTTTGTAAGGTAACCACTGAAAAATGTATTAGCACGTCCGTATGACGAGTCACGAACGCTAAGATCCGTCCATGAACAATTTTTACTCACAAACATAAGAACACTGCTACACGACACGTCTACCCACGCGCTACTGGCACTTTTAAATAAATATAATTTTTATTACCTTCATGGCCTTTTGTCTTCAAATATAAGAAAAGAGACACGGCGAAGTGCGTGACGTCACGAAAATATGCAACTTGTTAATTCGTGAATACTTGATGGTTTCAGTCGAACAGCCGCTTACCTGACCGATCCTTTGTGGTTCTTATAATTTTATGAAATAATATCTGAGCAGGTAAGTGTATAATTGTAACTGTACTCACAACGCAGATGGTAAAGGCACAACTATACGCTATTAATTCGTCATGATATACAGATGGTACAGATACAGAACCTGGTATTTTTGTGAACACGTTGCTTCCAAATACATTTATGTTTCACCTCAAAGTCAGATACGTTTTACATACACACAAAACAACTGGTAAAATTAAGAAAGATATTTTCATATTTTATGTTGATGGCATTAATAATGGAAAGTTTCCCAACGTCTTTAACTTTTAAAGAAATAAATTGTACAATTCCCATCTTTTCTATCATCTGTATAGCATGTCATGTTCAACTGAAACGAACTAAGGGGGCGGTTTCGAATTAATATCTTATGGCCGAGGGAATATAAATCAATATTTCCAAGAACCAATTGGCTATATATAGGTGATAATACAGGTAGTAGGTCCTTTGTATACGTGAGGAATGCAAGGTGAGGAAGTACGCTACATCGATCGGCCGCATGCAATTCAACGCGCGCCTTACCAACGTCATGCACCTCACACACGCTCGATACAGACTCGACGAAACACGACAGAATTCATATCGCTGTCTTGTGTTACGACAGCAGCGTCTAGGCTAGTATGTGATTACCAACGTTTCTGAGAAACGAGCTTCAAGAAAAAGACAGATTCTTCCGTAACGTTGGTAAACACGTTAATTCAAGTTATTATAAACCAGAATGTATTCCAAATGATCACTGCCGTGAAACGTAAACCTCGTATTTAATAGCAGTGTATCATTCTACTACAAGTACAATATATGATTTCTAGGTGATTTTCGAAAAAAATAATTCAAAAACGTTATTCCGAATTCTGTTAATTTTGATTAATCGCAGTTCGTTTCAAGGGCCACTGTACTTTTCAACTTTAATTAAGTTACATTTATATTGAAATTAAATGAAGTGTTTCTGCTATAAGACCTAAAGATTGTGCGATTTAAAACGAAACCCGATGGCAATCACGTACTAGTATACAAATCAAAATTACCTTTTCCACAGCCGTTCAACAGACTCTCCCAACCTCCTTTATGACACTACTTAAGGTCGCCCTTGTTGCTAGGCCGCTACTCATTAAGATGCGAATATGGTACACTGACGAGCTTAACGCGTGTTTATTACGGAACATTATATCGCATCCCAAATGTTTACTGTTCTTCAGGAAGCATTTTCCCAATGCGTGTCCCGACAAGTACGTACCAAGTTAAGACAATACTTTGACTGGTAAAATTCAGGGAGGTAGGAAGCGTTTGAGACAGAAAACGTTGCTCGTTACCAGGTTAGACACTCCGCAACGCTGAAGAAACGCAGCTTATGAACTCCTTTACAACAAGTTCTTCGGTTAGAGCATTGTTGGGCGTGGCATTTGGTAAAGGCGATCGCAATACCTCACCAATCCGGAATTCTTTCTGTGGGGATTTCTCGTAGACTAATAACCAAGTCAAGTTTCATGGACTGAAATAAAACGACGAACTGGATGTGGCAACACTGACCCAGAAACACTTCGCAAAGTCGCACAAAACACTAAAAATGAGCGATTCATGTCTCGAAGAAGGAACCGGGATATATCAGTAAGTACAGTGACCGATTACTGATTGGACGACCGGGGTTCGATCCCCGACAGGAACATAGGATTTTTGCCTCTAGCCTCTGCGGCCTAATAGGCTTTGGCGCCCACCCAGCTTTCTGTCCATTGGGTACCGGGGGTCCTTCCCCGAGGGTAAAGCGCGGTCAGGGCGTGACGCTGACTATTCACCCCAGTCTAATGCCGAGGTTAAGAATGAGTACTAGTTATATTACCTCACCCCGAAATCGCCTACATGGCGTGTAGCGGGACAGCTTCTTGTTATGTCTTAAAGGAGAATTGGGTGTTTTCAGCGTCCGCTGTAAATTTATTTTGAAAGTCCTTTAAAACAAACAACTCCTTATGAGTTTTATTGTGCGCAAGTACGAGGCGCGTCCACAAAGTAAGTTTCCCACTCGTCCCACAGCTAGCAAACCTTATATTGCGCGAAGCGACTGTGCGTACGTGATAGAGCAATGACGTAGCATGGCGCATGCACTAACGGCACTTCCCGCGTTCTCACAGTAGCATCGTTGCAGCTGTTGAAGATGGAGGTTCTTATTCCAGCTCCCGCCGACTGTGAAGTGCGGTCAGTGATAACGCTAGGCCGCACACGGCTCGACGGACAGCAAGTCTCCTGCAGGAGTTCAGCTGGGAGGTGTTTAATCATTCACCCTACAGCCCGGACCTCGCTCCCAGTGATTTCCATCTTTTCCTACACCTCAAGAAATTCCTGTCCGGTCAGCGTCAGCGTTTTGAGAATGACAGAGAGGCGGAGATGGTTGTCACACAGTGGTTCCAATCCCAGGCGGCAGACTTCTACGACACAGGTATTCAAAAGTTGGTCCCACGGTATGACCAATGTCTCAATTCCGGTGGCGAATATGTTGAAAAATAGCTGGACACTTGCTGTATCTGTTGCAATAAATATTTACATGAAATTGTGTTTTGTTTCTGTAAACGGCCCCAGGGAAACTTACTTTGTGGACGAGCCTCGTAGTATATACATTCATTACTTTTAGGGGTTACATGCATTATTTGAAGGCCTGACTAAACTTTCAACTAGCCTCTGTGTTTGAAATCCTGGCATGTTTAATGAAAGTCATTATAACCTACCCCTATCACATACATTAATGTATTTACTTACTATGTGTGAATTTAATCAATCAAACCGTAGCTCGTCTAAATAACATTTAAGAATTTGTTAACCATTCGAATCCGACGTTTGTAGTGAGAAGAGAAACACTTCAAAGTCAAAACTCTGTCTCCAATGTCTGTGCATAGTATAGATAATCAGATTTTTAATTATTCCTTTACATCTATTCGGTTCAACAAGTTAGCTAGCAGCGAAGAGACAGATGAAAAGTTTCAGTTCATCAAGAAGAAACTTGCGTCTAGGCGTGACGAGTCCAAGGGCACTGACACAAAACACTCACCGTAGTGCAAACTCACGACTAATCGAAAAATAAACCAGGTCAATGGAAAAGACAGTGTAACTGTGAAGAATTTACAACGCTTCTCTTTTAAATCCGTTTTTACCAGAAAGCTAGAGACACATCAATAAGACCCGCACGCGGTAAGCAACATTAACACGTAGATTTTCAGGTTTTAACAGCGGCGAGTCTGAAGATAACTGCCTCTGGGTTGTTGCGCCGTGTAGCCTGGTAAAGATTACCGACCTCTGAAACGTCGGTAAACTTCTACCAGACTACAAGGTGCAACAACCCAGAAGATAGCCATCTTCAACATTAACACGTTTGTGAAGTAATTCTGATAGATTATCTCAATAATTCCATCAAAGACTCAAGAACAGTAGGCGTTTCCGTAATATTTATCGATTTATATTATGATTCATGCTGTGCCGGCCTCAAGAAAGACACGGGGCGATATATCACGAAATTATAGCTTCACAATGAAGCCAGAACCGTAAATTCTCTTTGCTGATACGTAGTAGCATGCACGGCTGCCGAAAGGCGAGCTGATACACGTAGGCCTCCATGATCCCGCCTTTGTTCGATGCCTATCATACATGTGTATGACTGTACAGGAAATTACGCCTGAAACCACCATTAACTAACTTCATGAAGCACAATGCCCTTGAGAAGCTGAAATTCCCCCAGCTACATTTATAGCCTTTCTTACTGTGCAGTTATAAATAATTATAGATAAACCTACTTTTATACACCAATCACGTATTTGTATAGCTTAGGTAATAAGTTCTCCGCCTTTTATGAAACCCAAAGATTCAATACCGAATTAACAGCCCAACATCGGTTCCTATCTTCAGCCACGTGAGTACAGTCCACACTCTTCCACCTTATTTCTGTAAGAGTAATTTTAATATAATCCTACTTTCTAACGCGCTTTTAAAACCAGTCACTCAATGTTCTACTGTAGAATAAATAGATAGATCGTATTTGTACAAACTTGGCAGCGTAGAATAAGGAATAAGACACAGGCAGAAGTTGTTTTACAAAACAGGTCTGGACATAATATCGCTCCGCGCAGAAACATCTAAGGCATAAAATATCCCTCCGCATACAATAAACAGGGGCTTTACAATAACAAAATAAAAGTTTACAAATGTATAGATACTATTTACTAACACTCGTGCACCAATACAGGAGAACAATAAAATTATATTAACGAAATTAACAATATATACAAAATGACTATGCGATACGGGAATTGTTAATTATTGTTGAAGATAAACAGGTCATAACGTTACTCTAAATAATGAATTAAATTTTATAATTACAAACTAAAAAAGAGCATTTTATATCTGTTATTACCATTTATAACAGTTTCTATTTTTTTGTTTCCGCTCTGTAAATGGCAATTTCCACCTCCTCTTCATACGTTGCACTAACAGACGGTTTCAAATGTTTCCCACAATCCATTTCGTGTGGTCTCACGTTACATTCAGTCGAGGAATTTGAGCATCAAAGGATTTTTATACAATGTCTAAAACTGTCATTAATCTGCGCAGCGGATAAATTTTGTCAGAAAAAAACGTGAAATAGAACAATTTCGCAGTTCTCGCACAATTACTGTACGTGAACATCTCTGAAACGTCGGTCGATTCCTACCAGACTACACGAAACAACATTCCACAAAACAGCCATTTCATTTAATAATTTGTAATTATGTACAGATTAGAAATAAAAGAAGAAGGATTAAGATTACAGGTTCGTTGTCTTTAAAATTTATATCATTTTTAGAATTGGCAGTGCAACTCAATCTATATTCTTTTGCTAACATGGAAAATAAAAAATCCATCGACTTATAAGGGAACAAGATCAGTCTAGGAATGATATAGCATGTTCCTACACTCGGTGTTCCAACCCTTAAGATCAATTTAGATATCTTCACCGCCGTATAAAACCACAAATTTCACTTATTTAACTACAGTCCGAAACATTTTCAAAGATTTTAATTTTATACTTGATGGCATCCATTACATTACGATTTACCTTAATATCATCTGCGTAGCGTTCGGTACTGAAATTTGTGAAGCCAAATGGTAATTATAATAACAAATCATTACGCAGTGCTTTACTACAAATATAAATATAAATATAAACAAATAAATATGTAGAGAGAAGTTCTAGTTGTTACTTTGGAGTATTAATTAGTTCTTACTTATAATAGAATCATAAAGCTGTTTTATGATTGGAAGATGAACATTTCGTAAAAAATAGATTGTAATTGTGGTTCAATTCTTACAAATAAGTGTCTGCCTGACTTCGAAATATCTTTTGATCATTTTGTAAGGCTTAAATGCACGGAAGAACTATGAAATGAGAATTCTTAATTTTACAATGGATGACCGTGGAATAGAGAATCACTGTAAAACCCAGGCCCACTCTGTCTGTAGCTAGCATGCAACATTTGAGTATTAATTGACAACCGAAATAATCGTGTACTAAGTAAATGTTAACGTTCATAATAATTCGCGTATAACTTTTGCTAATGAATATAAAAGCGAGAAACATATTGTAGGCTGTAATGAATGATGAACTACCCTTCCAGTTTTTCCACTGCAGGGGCTGAGAGAAATTGTGAAAAACTCAAGAGAGTGTACATGATATATCATTCTGTGCCCAGGTCACCCATGTGACCTTTATTTCGTTAATGAGCGTGTCACGTGGTGACGCAACTGAGTTTGGTGGGTGGGGGATCGGGGGGAACTTTGCATGTCGTGTGGTCACGGAACCTAACACACGGACCCAGGCTTTATCGGTCTCGCCAAGCTGTTCCCCTCACTCCGTTCGCTATGCTACCTGCATGACAAACTAGCAGCAACGTCAATTTCGTGCGTGGCCTTTATTGTACTGCTTTGTCCACAGACAAGCAGGCAATTCAAACAATCCGTTATTAACTGCAATCAGATAGTTGTTCAATGCAAATAGATTACGTTAGCGAATTATATTTATAGGAATAAATAATTATGAAAATAATCTGTATTTGTAGAAGTTCAACTCCTATCAGTTTATTCAGAAGTACGACTCGGTTTCAGAACATAACAACGACTGAGTATTTGAAAACATATTTCTGGCTAGAATATTGAATTTTGGCCTAGATTTAAAATTGGATTAAATCTGCAAGTATAACCAATTTTAGAATAAGTAGACAACAAATAATTCTGAATAGAAACCAAATTAATAGCTAGCTGTTAATAAAATCATCACGCATACTTACATGTTTACTTTCAATGCCAGGTCTTACGACACCTTCTTCTACTTATGGGTTCTTTTACGTATTAATTCAGTAATAACTTCTAAATTAATGAAAATTATTAACTATTTTCGTTCCCCATCCATTGTCCTCTCCTCCTTGTGAAAACAAAAAGTTTGTATAAATAATGTTATAAAGCAGTTCCTTTCTCAAAGAAAACACGTGTCCAGTGCAAAGATTAACTGATAAATACTGCTTATCGAAACAACTGCTGTTTATAACGAGAAAAAACCCATACATACACTCTGTGGCAAGAATATTGTGTTATAAAATGTTAAAACTGGTGGTGGATATTTTTATCGATGTGATTTAAAGGGTCCATTCATTCTGAGGATCGATCTATATACAATGAAAGTCTAATGAGGACACGCCTTGCAATACGAATGTATTCATAATTACGTTAAGTCTGATGAAAAAGAAAATATTTTCCAACATTATCACGACCCGCTGCAAGTACAGACCTTTTCAGCTGCTATCTGTGTGCAGGTTAACACAGCGACGTGACACTTATCGCTGCTGATAAGTGGCCGGCTCTACGCTGTTCTGGCACGCTGTTTGGCGTGTAAGTTACAGGCTTTGCGGATATTAACAAATATTGTAAGGCTTGGTACTTAAATTCAAGCACAGTGGAAGAAAAAATATTCAGGTTTGAAGACGGTGTTTGCGGTAGGCTTATACACAGGTTCAAATAGGAGAAATAATTAATTCAGTTTATATAAGTGTGATTAACACGCGTAGGGGTGATACGTCAGGCTTGGTCTGAATAAATTGGTTAGCTCATGCAAATAGGTGTTCTGAGAAATATATAGTCGAAACGCATGCATTCATATCATAAGAGTAGTGTTTCTCAAACAGAGGTCCACAGTTTGTGTCTATGTGGTCCACAAGTTGAGTAGATTGTACTCATTTTCTTAGGGCTACTGATGCAAGTTTTAATCTACCATTATCATATTTTTACTTTCACAAAAGACTAAATGTACGTTAAATCTACATTTTAGTACATGTTCAACTGAATCAAAACGTATTAGATAATTTTTGGGAGGAATCCTCTGTATAGACTATTGGGGATCGCTCTCGTATATAATGCAGTCAGGTATATACATCTTTCCTTTTCCTTTTAATATTCTTTCAGTTCATATGCTCTGCCATTACCAAACGACATACAGACTTTAGCGCCTTACATGTTTTGAACGATATATACCTAGGGTTGTTCCTTGTCTAAATTCGGGGTGTGACGAATGTAAACAAATCTGACATTCCTGGACACTGAAAGCATCCATCAAAATATACAACGAAATAATTACATCCTAATGAAAAGCTCAGTATATGAAAGGTAGAACAGAAAACAAGACTCAGAAAAACGAAGAAAACACTCAAATTTCGAAGCTGGAAGCCATGAAATACTGTACGAAATAAGAATGCTAACCACTTAACAGCAGCCTACAGATCAAGAACATAGGCAAAATATGGATTATGATCTTTTGGGTTATGACACTATATAATGTAATTGATTGTCAGAATTACTACTGATAAACCCATCGATTCCATCTTACGGCAACATAATTAAAAATACAATTCAATTGTTAAACTCCATAAATTTATAAATTTCAAACGCTAAATAGTCAAACTTGTTTTCTACTTGTGCGCAGTATCCGATATTTAACATATTGATTTAATTAAAAACTACAACTCACTGAACATTCCGTAAGAGTACATCCTGGGAAAGATGATCAAAAACCGTGGCTGATTTGTTTACTCACCTGTAAAAGATAGAAATAAAAATCAGTTGCAGATATTTATGGTGTCATGTGGCACATGCCAATTAAACGGCTTGAGCGACTAGATGGTACAGGATAACTTGCGAAGCCGCTATCAGATGTTTCAATCCAATATGGAAGCCATGACAATCTTTTGATACACATGCCGTAACACAGCTGAAGCCATCTAACAGCTGTCATTTTCAAAGCGGTGTAAAGATAAAACACCAAACTGAGATCAGGCGAAAACACGCAAAATGAGTCAAAGAAGCATGAACCTTTTACACAAAACTGGTCCATAGTTCTTTACTATTGTGATAAGCCATTGTGTTCCTTCATAATCCGAACACAAGTACCTGCTTAGATATTCCACTTAACTTTAATCTGTGTTACAGGATGAGAATATTTCTAGCTATCATAATTTTCACTGATAATACTTGAACCACCTACGTTTTTATTATTTCTACAATTAGATGGTCTTCTAGTCTTCTAAGACACATTAAATGTCGCAGAAACCTCATTCCTGATTCTCTCAGTCTTTTGGCGTCCATTCTTTTAATATCTATGCCCAACGTCTTCGCTGTGATATAACGTATTCATTTCATTTCTGCTAACATTTGTATACAGAAATTCCTCTTAATAATGTAGTATATTTTGTTTCCATGTCATTTCTGTGGTTTGAGACACACTACAGCATCCCAAAAATTCCACTTATATTCTGACGCTTATTCGATAACTTTATTGTCAAACATAACTTTTACTCTTTCAATCTTAATACCGCATATTGCCGTAGATTCAGTTTTTGTCGTAAAGATATTCATTTTATGTTTGTTTTGTCTGATCGGTTTTTCTTCCATTGTAGTTAATCTCCTACATAAGTGCACGGCTCTTACAAAATACCCATTTACATACCATCCACTTCAGAAACTTCTGTGCTCCTGTCTCCTATATTGAAATGTAAATATTAAAATACATATAAAAAGTTGCCTCGTTTTGTACTGTGTAAAACTCGGTCCACTACCATTAAGAGAAAAACAGAGATGCAGGATATCTGAAAACATGATGGCGAGGAAAATGTTTGAAACAAAGATAGAAGGAATTGAAATAAGTGCATAATAAAGAGATTAATAAATAGCAAGGTTTTAAATATTAGCAATAAACAGCGAACTAACAAAAACCAGAAACTAAGAAGAATAAGTTGCGTTATGATTGGAGATATTTAAATATGCATCTCGGTTACTCAGCATCTTTTGTCTCCGACCACGTATTTCGTGCAGAAAAAATGCACGGGAGGTGACGTCACTAACTGTAGCGTCACGCTTTCTGGAGATTACGTCCTAATGCAAATGCACCTTCATAAATGCCTGACTTTCTAAATGTGTACTATGTAGTTTTCAGTTCAGTATCTACTTCACTTCCATTCACGTGTCTCAGGTAACATCAATAAAATATTTTAGTTTTATCCGTCATAACACAACAAATCTGAAATACACAAATATAACATTTAAATGTATTTGAATTATATGTGAATGTGTGGTTATCAGATCCATTTGTTTTGACACAAACTTCAGTATGTGGCGTCTAATGCAATGTACAGCAATATTTTTTTCAACCGCGGCACCCCTGATTTGTCGAAATACTTGACGGAACATAACACAATTTAGCCTCAAGAAAAGGGAATACGAAATAATACATGACCATTAATACGAATTTACAAAAAAAAATCCTTATCCTATAAGATTGCAATAATTTAAAAAACTGCTGAATAAACCTACCAACATGTGCGTGTGTGCATTACGAATTCCATTTATGAAAGAGAAGATATTGCCATTTTCTGACTATAGCATGCAAATACACAATTTCATATAAAAATTCCTGGCACACCGGTCGCGGAACACCACTCTAAAACGCCCCTAAAAGAAGAATAAGAAATAAAAAGAAGGAAAACTACATGTAACAAACCCAAACAAGAAGAAGAATTCTGCCGTAGAGTACAACCTCCGTATGTATTTTAAGCGATTAAAGTCGCCGTTAATACTGACCATTCATAAACATATACATACATTTGCTCGGCTATGAAAAATGAACAGCATATAATCTCTCAACTGACGCCCTCCCTTACACGTGCTTTGCAAGGGTTTCTCCTGTGGCAATTAGTGTGGTAATAAATGCTTTGAGCGGCATAAATGTACAACAAATTTAAATATTTTTTTATTTTAATACCATTTATGGTTAAAAGTAAAATAATATCAATTTTTAATACCAATCAAAATAATCATCCAAAGACTCTACAGTAACGGTATTTGAAAGAACATTTAATTAGAGTCTTTAAATCTTTAATAATTTCAATATACATATATAACAATGCAAACTGATGAATTGGTAAACTTTCACGCATATACAATTTAGACACTGAAATTCTTAATTATTTATACTGTAATATAATTCAGAAAAAAACAAGTTAATAAAGCTTTTCTAGTTTCTTAAAGTCAGGGTGTCCTAGAACTTGCGTCTGTAGTCAGAACATTTGCATTGGCTAAGGCAGAACGTTTAAAACACGGGGAAGCAGACATCCGTACGCAGCTGCTAGTAATCGCAAATGTCTGCCACAGTAATGGGATCAGTAATTGGTTCGAAAAACTTCCACGATGCGAAAGAAGTAATTATTTAGAACCAGTTTGCTGGAGAAGGAGAGAGGGAAAAAATTCTTACCACAATTAAAAAAGAGTTGAAACTCCGCATTTTCCTGTAACAGATTCATTTTTATCGGCGACACTGAGAAGACTTCATCCCTTTCTGCTTTCTTCATTTTAATTTACCTCGAACTGCCTTCTCTTATTCGGAAAAAAATTCAAAACCGATTGAAAATACATTTATTTCTATTATTTAAAAGAAAGTTTTACAAACATGTATTTAAATGTCGTTTACTTAATGACGCACTCAGTCGCTCAGACATATAACGCCGATTTATAGTATGATTAATGGACTAAAAATAATTCTAAAGTAAGTGGTCGTGGCCTAACGTAAATCACTTTACAGACATATTCCTGGAGGGACTGAGAAAAACATTAAAAATTCAGTCGGTATAAACGGTCCATAGACCGAAATATAAACACCGGATTTACTAAATACGATCAGGGCGATCGGCCTAATGATGGAGGCAGCAAGGATTTCTGAAACGTCGGTAAAATTCTACCAGACTACACGGCGTAACATTCCATAAAACAGTTATCTTCGTAGTAATTTCATATTCAGACGTATCTTTGTCTTCCACGTGTCTTTTCATCATCAAATTTGCCCTACGTTTATTAATTTAGTTAAAACACTTTGAATGAATTGAAGAAGCAGTACTTTCAGGTCTTAACAAGAGAATTCTCTCCTTATGTTGTCTTTTGCCTTCAGAGTAACACGTAGATTACCATGTTTAAGTAACAAATGCTCTTTATGTGGGGCGACAGAAAGCGAGATTCACATACTATTAAAGTGTACGGAAACCGGGAGGTGGAGGGAACAGCTCCTGAGGAACAGGTGGTTCACCGTTGGCGAAGAGTTGGCCTTCAAGAAAATTTTAAGCACTACGAATGACACGGAGGTCAGGGATGTAGGGAAATTTCTGTACAAAGTAAGATGTAAAAGACAGGTCAAAATTAGGAATTTAGAACTGCCACTGGGGTAGAAGGCACGAGAACAATACGGATGAGTTATGTAAATAGTATTAGGGATTAAGGAATAGTCATGTAGAGTAGCATTAGTGAATAGTTGTAGTAAGCAGTAGTGCGAATAGTGCTACGTATGTAAGGACTGTGGCCGTGAAAACCTGGTGTTAGGCGGCCACAGATCTCTGTATATAGTCTAAACCAAATATATTATTATTATTATTATTATTATTATTAAGTAACAAAATAACAGCACGAAACCGAGGTGAGAATTTGTACATATTTTCGGTTGACCTGTCACCTGATGCGGCTTGTCACAGTCTGCTAGTTACGTTTTTTTGTATTTGACTTGTGGTCTGATTTATACGGGATCTTCGTAAAATCTAAAAATATTAATTTAAAAACTGAGTGGCTTATGTTTCCAGTCTAACACCATAAACTAACAATAGAAGTTATTGTCAACACTATCAATTTCCTCACTAACTGAATACACACGGCAACTGCAATACATTTTGTGGTAATTAGGTATTAGATATTAATACCCATAGTTTCATTGCAAGAGGATAATGCTAAACTTTAACTTACAGAGTCCAAAACACACACACACACACACACACACACACACACATATATATATATATATATATATATATATATATATATATATACGTTCTGACGATCTGTCTCATGTAAGTACGTCATAAGACGATATTTATGACAATGATAAGAAATAGCTATTAGGTTAGAGAACATTTATACCTTACAGACTAGATCTAAAGCATTATCATAAAGAGAAAATACTACGTTTGTAAGAAACGTCTCCGGAGTACAGAGTTCCTTTATCAGAAAATTCAATAACAGAACTTTGGATTGCGGAGTGTATGTCAGCGTAAACTAATTAATGATTGGCTGCTAATTATAATCCTTACCAAAATCACATACAGACATACTGCGAATAGGGCTCTTAACCTCTGTCACTAAAATGACATCTTCAACACTGGCGATGGAAAGTAATTCAGGATAGGGGTCGATTTCCAGAGCTGCGGGCCCCGCGGCAAACGACCTCAGCACCTGCAAAGCTCCGTTCAACAAAACAGGAAAAGGGGATGCGAGAGGCGATAGTCTGCACTATGCATCTGTTTGCGAGACGTGGAAAACGAGAACAGAAATCATTTATTTAACTTCACGGAGCAGAGTAATTCTTAAGATACTCATAAGTACTGACAGTACCTCAGATGGTCAAGAAATTAAACCCCTCTTACGAAATCTGAAGATACATTTTATGTTCACACGATCCCGTAGTTGGACTCTATTTGGGCCAGTTTAATTCAATTAACACCGTATTTCGTAAAGATCCGTTTTAATACAACCCTTTAATTCACGCCTAAATCTCGCAAGAACGGGTTTTCCTACTAAAATAATTTCGCAACTCCAACATGAATGCTTCTATGCTCCAAATTTCACCTTTCTTGATTTGATCACACATTATCTGATGAAGAATGTACATTTCAAAGTTTCTTGTGTTATTTTCCCAATCTTCTTGATAATTTCGATATCTTAAGTCCAAATATTCTTCTCAGCACTGTTACCAAACAATTTTACATCCTTTCATAGCTGTGAAAGAAATATTTCACACACAAACAAAGCAATAATAATGAATTGGAAGTTCGTGAGTGAATCGAAGAGGCAAATTCCTGACTTCGAGACGCATAAGAAAATCCTGCATGGATTACTATATTAGTATTATATTTAGCTATGTATTATCTCGGACGAGATAGTTGAAGTTTGTTTTCACAGTTCCATTAATTTTCTACATTCTGTGGTCCACAAACTGAATTTATAAAGAGGTGTTCAGATTCACAACTACGCTGGACATGTCATTAAACTTCAGTTCGTCTTTGAAGAAAGAATGTAAGTATGATATATTTATTCTACTCGGCCTTTTGAACTTAAAAATATCTTAAATGGACTTCTTGGTATTAAAATTACAACGATCTCAGTAAATAAATTTGGACAAAATATTTCTCTCATGTATTTGTACTAATTCCTTCAGAAATATATGTCAAATCTTTTGTAGGCTTCAAATCAAAATACTTCTTTACAACGTATGTACACTTATGGAGCATGACATGTGTTTTATGGCACGTACTAAAAGACTTCCGAATATGCATATTATTTCAGCAAACCAAACACTCTCAAAGCTTATAAAAAAAATTCCCGACCATTTACTGAACCTGAAAATTCATTGCCTGTTCACAACAGCACGCCACTGAACATCACCTGAAGCAAGTCAGATGTACCCAGAACACATCATCACACGACAAAACATTTTGTGTGCTTTATGCTCATGAAATTTCTTGGATTAAAGAGGGATGAAACAACTGATTAATTAAAGATAATACATAATAATAAACATCGTGATTTAGTCACCTAGTCATCTAGTAGGCTACAATGATGGAAAACAAAGAGTGCATGAGAATGTTGTAAGAAAAACCTATTATAAAATCGTTCTTTTATGGGGAGAGAGAAATTTTACAAAACATTGGTCCACACAAGAAGGTACGTTGTGAAGAGGATAAAACTGCTTCCAGATCGTGACTAAAGGCGCCTAGAGTTAGTTTGTTAGTTAATTCTTTAGAAGATCAAAGTGGACACCATCACTGCAGTGAGAACCTCCGCAAATCCCAGGTAGTTATTGGGTTCTGTGTAACTAAAACACAAACAAGTCCATACGCAGTTCTGCACATCGTACATGTAGGCGTATCGAAAGAGAAATCGAACATTTCAAAACATGAATACAATCTCATATCTACGGACACGCCTTTTACTTTCCTATAGACATACAAAGTTCACGTCCATCACTATTTTCTTTCCCCATGTATAATGTGGGTTTGTCAAGTTCCCAGAACAAAAAGGGCCCGTATTTTACAATTCACTATACCCCACACAGAGCAGTTGATGTAAACCGACTAGTAAGAGCAATCTGGTCGCAGAGTTAGAAACCACAGTAATTCAGCAGCGACTACCACGTTCAGAGTCAACGCACAACTTATCGACCTTCTTTCTGTCTCTCTCTTTTACCGTGTGTGTTATTCCCTTTTTTTCTATTTCTTCTTACTATACACCCACAAACAACCATCCACTGCTTTGCCTTCGGGAAATATATCGTAAGCAATGTTCACTTTAAGGAGACATCCAACATATTAGATAGAAGAATGGAAGGCTCACCACGCATCACCCATATCTTTCCACTTGAAAGGTTTAGAATTCTCATATGTGCGAGTCTGCTTGTAAGTTCGTGGGGGTTCATATCAGAGACGAAAAAAATGCATATAGAAGCCCATATAGACTAATATTATGCTTCGTTCTTGTAAACTTACAGCCCGCCGCCTAACCCACATGAAGTCCATTGTCTGCAAGGGAACAGTAGAATATCCAGTGATAAAAGAATACCTCATGTCAAAAGGACATTGAAGATTTTCATAACAATTGATTCTTACTCTTTGAAGCCGACGCATTTTTCTGTTGTTTATAGGACAAACATCGGAAAATATACAGGATTCCAAAGGTATTATTGTCACTTTGCTTTACTGAAGAACAGTTCACTCCAGAATTCTGTGATAAACAGCCACATTTGTCCACTTAGGTCAGATACCTTTAAGTGCGTTGTCAGTGCGAAGGCATTTTATCGGCCCGACTTCTACCCATTATGTTCACGTAAATGCATTAAAGTAATTATAACTATATAACAATAATAATACATTATAAATATAATTATACACCACTCCCTCCTCTTTTCTCGACTCTGGCCGATTGCCCACTAGCCTAGCCGTTCCTTTGACCCTACATAAATTAACCCCTGAAGACGGAGACATTATATTTACCCGAAACGTTGGTATCTACCTACGAGTCCACGTGGTGTTACAATTCATAACATCATTCTCTTCGTCGTCGGTGAAAACCTCAAATCTCAAATTATTACGTTAGTAGAATTTTGTTGATATAAAAATTCTTTGGGGGAAAAATCCATGAATTAAAGGTAATTTATCTCGAATGGAAAGGGCATCACAGTAAGAAAATATATAGTTCTCCTTTTACGATAGATTTTAATATTTTATTTAAATACAAGAGTTATGTGTAATAGGTTTTGGCAGCATTTAAAAAAATCTGATGACATCTACTACAAACGACCAAACGAATATAGCACATGAAATGCGTTTTGGAATATTACTTTAGACGATATTCCAGATTTAAGTTCTTTGCTATCAGTTAAGGCGTAAAACAAAACGTTCATGCCTCCTAATTTTAATGCATGTGTTCCAGTTCTTATCGTCCCAGATCTGGTGGCATCAGTGCATTTAATAATAGCGTAGCAATTACTATTCCTAGGTATTAAGTCGGACAAATGAGAACTATTACGTCTTCATGGCAGGGATAGAATAGAATTTGAAAGCAATACCACGTGGTACGACTAACTTCTGTGTAGAATATCTGCTTCAGTTACCAGTTTAAATTAAGCTTATAAGCCAAATGGTACGTCTATTTACAATAATGCGATCAGGACTCAGTGCCTCGTACAGAGTATTAAGAGAATATACAGGAGCCCCAAATAATGTGTACAAAGTATTCAATAAATAGAATAAAGCAGTTTTAATAAATTGAACAATTACATACGTCAGCACTGGCACGTAATGAATCAGCGTATATTCAAACTGAGCACCGCTAGCTTCTTGGCAAGGTTAACAGCGGTGAGAAACTTACTGATAAGCGGCCAGTTGCTGCTGTGTGTACAACTTTTTGGGGCATTCTGTATTTCAAAGAGGAAAAGCTATGAGCCCGCATTCTGAGGAAGGTGCTGGTAGTTTTCAACTTCTTCATTATTTACGTGGCTGAACGACAGACACGTAAAGAAACATGAGTTAAATAAAACTGTGCGGAGATAAGAATTTCTTTTATTGTGACCTCGAACAAGTAGTGCTTTTAAAAATTTTTATTTAAGAGCTATTATCCCATGTCCAGTGCCATATGTGTATGCACTGGAGGTGTTGCCATTGGAGACAATTACAAACAGACGGCATAACACGTTTTCAGTTAGAAGCGGTTGTACCACGCCAGTAAACATGTCAGCAAGCTCCTTTGAATATTGTAAATAATTTCGAAGCAAGTATTTTAGATTAATCCTATTAACATAAATACATTTATATGTCTGCAGATAATGCACTCATTCTAAATCATCACCATGCCCCTCTACAATCGATGAACTTGTCATAACACTAATAACAACTTGTATATCTGGCTATTCTTTTGGGATCGAGACCTACAGTGTGAAAGATACTGTCTTGTAGCATATTACAAACTCATAATTATTCATTGCAACATTTTAACAGCAGCATAATTTAAATGTAGTCATTAAAATCTGTTCAGTGGTAATAAAACGTCGCAAACCTCATACATTTTACAGGTTTTAAAAGTAAATAAATGATGTAAGGTATGTATCGGTAATCACAGATATTACCTCCTTTTTGAATTTCTTTCTGGACGTATTCCACATTCCACCTTGCAGATCTGAATTAATATGCCAGCGATAAAATAACTTCATATCCAAATTAGACAACAGGCAGAGGGGGTGGGGGTATGAAATCAGCATAACATCTGCTCACGGATCACACAATTTGAATCTTACACAAGCATTGGAGGATGTAGCTTTAGTTCATCGAAACCAAGGGCGAAATGAGCCGTGTTTTCTCTATTTCTACCAAAATAATTTAACTTTATTAATACCGAAGCTGTTGATTTATAGTAAACTAGCTCGTTAGGTTATAAACCTTCATGACTTAGGGACAGTTTCTCAACTGATCAGTAAATATCACATTTTTATTAAACCCGAAGATTAAAAGATTCAGTAACTTTTTCGAAACCAGCTCTTCTGAAGTACTATTGGGTTTCCGAGGTCATTAAGTCCCTTAAGGCTTTCAAACTAGCATTTTATATACATATCTCATCTCTCCCACGCGCCATACATGATCTTGTTCAATAGGATTTGAGATCTTCACGACAGTGCGTCTGAAGATGTCTGTCTTGTGGTTTGTAGAGCCGTGTAGTCTGGTAGAAGTTAAAAACGGTGGTAAACTTCTACCAGACTACACGGTGCTACAACCCAGAAGACAGCCATCAATAATCTCCTTCACTCGACCACCCTAATAATATCCTGAAGGATAACATTAAAAAAAGGATTTAAAGAAACAGGATGAAAGTAGACTGAAATCCACATTTTCGGGATGGTACCAATGTGTGTGCTAGTTATTATTATTCAGTGTTCTGTCTTACGACAGGTCCATTGCTCTGCCCAAAAAGAGCTCTCCAGTTTTCCCTATTCTCAGCTTCTCGTTTTAATTCCTGGAACTTCATCTTCTTTCCTTGTTTAAAATCGTAGTTAGCTGTATCAGTCTTCTTCCCAGTCCTCGCTTTCCTTCAACCTGGCCTTCGATGATATCACTCAGTAACCCATTCCTTCTCATAATATGTCCAATGTGCTAGTAAGCAGTATAATAAATTTTCGGATCTACAAAAGACTATCTAAGCGACTACTAGCTTTCTAAACGGACTCAAATCCTCGGAGATGGTTAGTTAAGTTTTCCTTTGTTTTGGTCCTTGAAATGTCAAAATTCCTTTCTCCAAAGAACTTCAGAAGTCTTACCATGTACCATTAAAGTTTCTTTACGTTCCGCGTTCTGGTACCACAATCAACGCCAGAATTGCTCTGAACTCAATCGATCAATACAATCTTACAATTCCCTTAATGCCCTATCTCCTTTCATTTTCCTCTTCGAAGAGTTATTTTCTTTACAAGAAAGTCTAGTAAAGAATGCCCGGAAACTCCATTTTACAGATCAAGAAATTCGTCTCCCATTTCACACTCCAATCAAGATTGGATGGGACTAGCAATATAGTATTTGGAAACCCATTCTGCGCTGCATCACTGAGAAAATATAAATCTCAAGTACGGGCAGTCAAAGCGATCATTCTCTGCTTGTCCATGTCAACTGGCTTCCTCCGCCCTCTCTCAATCACAATCACAAATCACTACGGTCTAATTAAATGCATCTGTTTAATTTAAGGGAGAACTACAAGAAATGCAGGAGGGGCTGCATTTGAATGTAACTCATCACCTTCTAGTCGATGCAGACGGAGTTCATTTGTTAGTCAAAAACATAAACAACACAAAACAGTAAGCCCACTACTATACAGTATTCAGGAACTGGTTTAGAAATAATCACAAGAGAATGTTCTCCGATAGGTTTATGTTCATGTAACGTCATCAGAATTCAGGACAAAATAATAACAAACACAACTAACAAAACTTCGAAAATGTAGTAAAATTAAAATATTTTTAAATCCAATAAAGCAGTGATATTCAACCTGGGGTATGCGTATCCCCGGTGGTACGCGAAGACATCTTAGAAGGTACGTGACATTTAAAAAAATATATATTATTTTATGATAAACACTGAATAATCAGTAATGTAATTTATTTTTTATTTTAGATGTAGATTATATACTATGTATAACTTGGATTATACACCAACAACTTTGGGGGTACAAAGTTGAAGAGAAATTATATATGGGGGTACGCGAACAAAAAAGGTCGAATACCACTGCAATAAAGGACTTGGAACTGGAACGAGAACAAATTAAATGAAGATCGCTCAAACTCGCCGCCGTGAGAACCTGAAATTACACAGATTATGCGATAACTAAATTCAATAAATGCTTATTGATTCTAGGCATCACGCTGTGTGATGGTTAAGGAAAAATGAATATAATGGGTCCGTTCACATATATATTCTTAGGTTTTATTCATTATAACTATACCACGTGTTTCGATCACAGAAGGATTATCTTCAGGTGAACACCATAAATTATTTCAGGACACTATTGACTTAACAACAGTGTGGATATTAAATACATTATTAATAATTATAATCAACAAATGAATAGAACCTATAAACCAGTGATATTCAACCTGGGGTACGTGAAATTTAAAATATATATATATTATTTTATGTTAAACACTGAATAATCAGTAATGTAATTTATTTGGTTTATTTTAGATGTATATTATATACTTGAATTATACACTAACAAATTTGGGGGTTCAAATTTGAAGATAAATTATATCTGGGGGTAAGCGAACAAATAGGTTTGAATACCACTGCTATAAACAACTGTGTAGACGGACTCATTACATTATTATTTGATTAAGAAATGTATGTGGGGTCCGCAGTGCCGCGCGGTCTGAGGCGTGGGCACTGTGCCACTTGGTCACTGGGACCGTGGATTCGAATCCCACTCAAGCCATGGACGTCTGTCCGCGTTTTTCTGTATTGTGCTGTCCCGCGTACAGGTAGAGGCCTTGCGACGGGCCAATCCCTCGTCCAAGGAGTCCTACCAAATGTCCATAGATCAAACCAACTGAAAAGTTGGGGACACGTAAAGGGTACCGGAAAATGTACAAATATTGTTAAACCGGAACAAGAAGAAGAAGAAATGTATGTTGCCGTTCAGTTCATTTTCCTTTATCTTCGCAATTCAAAAAAGTACAGATATAATTATAGGAAATTATATATTTAAATACTATTTCATATGGTGTTAAATTAGTCATATTAAGAGCTGTCCAGAGATTAAAGGAAAAAGGAAAAAAAGTGGCAAGAATAATATTTGGACCTAAGCGAGAGGAAGAAACAGGGACATTGAGAAAATTACACAATGAGAGGCTTCGAAGTTTGCGGTCTTCACGGATCACATATTATGGCGATTAAATGAAGAAGGACGAGATATGCAAAACATGTAGCACGGATGGGGAGAAGGAAGTTCATTCAATATTTCAGTAGGATACCTGAAAGTAAGGTACTAGTTAGGAGACCAAGGCATAGATGGGATGATAACATTAAAAGTGACCAAAGAGGAAAAAGTGAGATAATTTGAACTGGATCTAATGGACTCGAATAAGACCCTATAACAGACAAATGTGTTCACGGCGATAAACCTACGGGTTTCGTAAATGGCGGGAATTTCTTGACCGCTTTAGCAACTACCAATATCTGAAGAAGACTCTGCACACTTTGAATGGTCATGTGGAAAATAAATAAAACAATTTATCAGATAATAGTGACGACTAATAACATGAAATCGAGAAAAAATACCGAACTGGTAAAATCCTATATCAAATAAACAACACACAATGGAGAAAAAAACGTACAATCACGTTCTAATTATAACTGTTCATAAGAACAGGCCTACAATAATAGATGTTGCAAAGAGAATGGTAAAACCACTACATTTATTCTATTGGAATCGATCACAGATTTGGGTCAGTAACAAGTGGATTCTGTGTTACAGCAAAGACAAAGAAAGATAAGCAGAACTTTATTCTAAAATGTAGGGCTTTGCCAGTCGGCTCGTCACGGAAGAGTGAAGAAGGCAGACAAAATAGCCTACATCATGCCGTGAAGAGAGCATTTCAGCCTCCGTTCCGCTCAGGAATGTTTACAGTCTACAAAGAGCACATTTGAATGTGAAGCGCTGGCTATTTATTCTATACAATTACAGATGCAGTGTGTCGCTGTATTATGGTGTCAAAAACACGTACATTAAAATCGATATAGTTCCAAACACAGCGTTATAACAGATTTAAAAGTTTCTTTTTACCACAATAAGAATATAAATGGTAGTCTTCCCAGACCTGAAGAAAGAGGCAGAATGTTCTTTGAAACATAGACATGTAGCTAAAACAGTACATAGCCCAACCCAGAAGGTTACCGTCTATATTTTATCGCATCCGGAAGTTGTGTATCCCAACCAAAATCCTGTCCTAAAATGCAATTTGGAAGCAAAAATTGTTCAAATCCGGAAACATCAAATGAAATACAATTAACGTTGATAAATGATGCGCCTCTTCCCCTAAGCGCCTACATGACGTATAGCGGCACTACTTTAAACGATGTCGCTATAACACATTCAGTCGAAAACGACAAAGATCAGGATTTTTAAACAAACGTTTTGTGGGTGTGAACGTCGTCTCTCACTTTCAGGAAAGGCAGTATTAACTTATATTTAAATAGTATTCTGCTACTTTAATTTCCACACGTAGACGCACTTAATCCATGTTTTATTTCTGTTAATGCAGAGACAGAGATCGATCCCGAAAATACGCATCCTAAGGGAACATCATTGAAACACCCAGGAGCTCTATTTTGTGCACTAGTTTCGAGCTCTCTAGTTGTTATTATTACGTCTACCGGGAATCAAACTTCGCATTCGTGTCGCCCTTTAGTCACGTGCATCAGTGTTCAGTGACCTATAGCACTTGGATTTTGTTATCATTGTTCTGCACAACGAAAGTTTTCCTGCTAATCCGGTTAGTCTCCTGAGATGCAGACAGTCCCACAACACAGGACCCAAGTGTCAGACAAGATCACGGGCAAGAAAATCACATATAACCATTTAAACCACAGACGTCACCATATTTACCACCTGCTTTAACGATCAATAACAGCATTTTGCTCACAAAGAGTTTGGTACGACTGTCAGCGTATACAGCGATTATATCGTAATGGACAAGTGTTGAGTTCTCCTTGAGGTAGAAACCATTCTTAAATATCAATAATGTTTAGACGAGCATCCGTGTAATTGAGATAATTAAACACTACTTCATATCTGCAAACTGCCACATTGTAATCGAAAGACAATGCTTTTACTAGTGCATAAATGAATTTAATAATTTATCTTTTTTATAATGGGCTGCTTTGAGATCTTTGTTACTCTTCTTGAATATGTCTTTAATCTAAGTCTAACCCAGCATTATTTTTCTACTGCGTCTGTTAGTAACTACCATCCCGTGTAATATTTTTTCCAAACTGTTTTAACTTGATCATATTTCAAGCTACTTAAAGTCTAAATTAAATATTTGTCAGCACGGTTTTAAAAATCTGAATCTACCAAAAAATCTAGTAATTGTCCTTCTACTAGATGCGCATCAGCTGCTAATGTTGCCTGCAGGGACTTCGATATATCTAAAATTATAATTTTTTTCCTAAAATGACATTCTATGGTCTAGCGGTTAGAACGCTGGCCTTGTAATCCTGGGGTCTCGGGTTCGATTCCCGGCGGTGCCCGAATTTATAACTTGTGTTGGGCAAGGCCGTGGTCTAGGCAAAACGGAGATTTCCTCCGGGGGCTTCCCCGGTTTCTCCGTGACATCCCAACAATTACGCCATTCACACACAGAAGAAGGCAATGGCAAACCACTTCTGGATCATCTGCCAAAAACGTATATGAACAGGTCCCAGTCCGAGAAAAGGATGGAAGGATCCTGTTCATATGGACCTGTCTCAGACAGAACACTAAATAATAATAATATATATATAAATATATATATCCCCTTTCTCGCCTCCACTACTCACCACTGACTTTGTCATCATTCAAATTATATAAATTCTCTGTATGTTTCGCATTTTTTCTATTCATTTCAATCTATCGGCGTAATTTATTTGAATTATTATTACAAAGTTATTAAAATATTTAGTAGCAAGTTGCCTTTATGTATAAACGTCCTCTTATTTACGTAATTTTTATAATCCCTTTGTTGTTACATTTGTTTTTTTATATTTGTGTTCCTGTATTCCCCTCTTGTGCTATATTTGTAATCGGTCTTCTGGCTTTAGATGCAGCACACTAATAAAAAGGAACTAAATTCAGTTATCATCATCACTAGTACATCCGTCCAAGAGTCAATATCAAATCTTGTCCCTACTGGTCATTACACAGGCCAATACTTTCTGGAAAAAGTCTGTTTCCGAAATGGCCTGTTTTGTGTGTATATCAGCGCTGTCATCTAGATAATTTAGTAATGACCGTGATACGCTTCCACGTACACCAGTAATCATCATTATGACACAAACAAATGATCTGTGTTTTATCGGACTATTATTATTACTGATGTACTTGGATCTATAAAGAAATTGGAGTCAGAAATGTGGACTAGTTTCACGTGGTTCAGAATAGAGATCAATAGCAGGCTTTTACTAGCACGCTAATAAACTACGAGTTTCGTGACAATTTGAGTGAGTATGAGTTTATAACTAAAAACTATTGGATTTCACAGAAACAGTGTTGCAATGTACGTTGGACTCTGGACTCACCTGGTTCGCAATATAACAGTTTTTGACACACAAGGGGGGGTATATGACAAGCTGAGTGACTATCAGCTCCTTAAGAAGAGCTCTGTCCGCCACATAGTTGTCACTATCATCACGATCTTTCATATAACTCATACTGTAAATACTTTTGGTCTACAATATGTAAAACAAAGCGAAGAACAAACCATGTCAGGCAAAATTCAGTATAAGATAATTAAACGTTGTTTTTGGCGACAAGGAAAAGGCACATGACTCCGTTACTTTAATCCTCATTTCAAGAACAGATGAAGATCAAGCAAAGTAGTGCGTGTCCAAGAACTCGTGACAATTTGTCTCGCTCTGCCTAGTCCGAATGCAGAGTCTTGTTCCATCCTACTGTTTCATTCCGCAGTTCTCTTGAGTGTGTGGAACACTGCTCCAGCACGCAGTATAATTCTCTTTTCTTTTTGATTTCTACGTCGCATGAAACTTGTACAATATATGAATTAAATGTAAATATGCAGTTTATGTACGTGGATTTAAATTTGTCCTAAAATAATTAAGACGGAAACAATTCATTTGTGTATTTCGTCTGTAAACTCTTGATTGTAACTACGTATAATTCTCTTCGAAGGCCTTCAGGCTTCAAATTGTCTAAGGAATTTCAATAACTTTTACTGGGAGACAAGACTACGTCTAGGTTATACTTCATGTTCTCACGACAGAGAGTATGATGATGATTGTCTTCTAACGTTTTGTTTCTACCAGACTACACGGTGCAACACCCCAGAAGACGGTCATCTTAAAATTGTATCTACACTGAACATAAGACGCTGTTATGATTTTTAAGTCAGTTTATTTATAGACCTATATTATGCATAATGTCGTTTACTTTTCCACAATTTCTTTGCGCTTAATTAACTTTCCAGTCATATACGCTTAATAATTGGAGCGCGCATTTACATTTGAAGCACCCGGTATGTGGCAGAAATGACAATTCTCACGGGAATCAGTTAGCCGTATCTAGTGGAATGAATCGAAGCGTTGCTGCCCATCGAAGAGGCTGTTTTTGGTGGAACAGTAAAATGAACGTAGTCTACACTTCCACAACGCCATTCTGAATCGAACCCCACCTAGCTTTTTCTTTACTTCCCTTAGATTTATCCTTTTCTTTCTTCAACACTCTTCCACAACCCGTTCCGCTTCCATGCTTAGATGAACTACAACTGCATTGGCGTAGAACCACATAGAAAACCGTTTTACGTCACGTCAAAGCACGATCTACAACCTTTACATTATTTTATAACTCTGTTCGTGATGACGGATTTCTTCTGCGAGGGCAAACGGAATTCTCAAGAAATCAACCGGGTATAAATTGTAATAGAGCCTTTTCATTTTCCCGTTTTTAACATTCACACAAAATACAAGTCTATAAAGTAACCTCACAACACGAAGAAAACGTGGTAACTCGGCCGACACGCTTTTGAAGATCATTATAATGATTTCTTATCCACCGCCTATTCGTATTAGGACGATCAGATTAAGAACAATGCATCAGACGGAGACCATAAATGCGTACAAAAATTTTGTCGGAAAACCGGATGGAAGATAACCATTTTGGATACATTAGTTTTATTAAATATGAGAATAATATTAAAATGAATCTCACATGGAAACGTTATTTGACGATTTGGACTGGATTCATCTGGCTTAGGACACGTTCCAACCCTTTTGTGGACACGGTAAGGTAACTATTTGCTCCATAAAAGCGGGGACTTTTCTTAACCAGTTTTATGACCATCAGTTTACAAGAACGTATTTGCTCCATGAACCTCCTTTCATGTTTATTTACTCTCATGTCTTTTATTCTCTTTCTTTCTTTCTTTCTTTCTTGGCTGCAAGATTCGAGAAAACCCTTAGTTTTGTTACGGACAGTAAAATGCCCACTGCCATCTGACACGGATGTCATAGCTCGCCCCATATTTTCTTTATTTCTTATGCCCCGAGATTTGCAACTGTTGGCTTCTCTGTCCAGTGTTCGTCACGTGACGCAGTGTTGTACTTTTACGAGGAAATTCTGCATATCTTTACTGCTGCTGGTTATGGGACGGGCTCACTGCACTGCAGTAGAATAACTACCTGAACCCAGCAGTGGCACCATCCTAGCCATTGATCCATCCATCAACCAACTTCCCTAGAGTACAAAGGCAACGGCCAGTAGCTACTGGGTCGAATACAAACCAGACATGCAAATAGAATCGGACAGAGTCGTTTGACCGCATAAATAAGCTATGCAGCCTCAAACGGTAACTACGATGATTCCTAGATAATTAGTTGGAAAAGATCTTTCCAAGTACCACCAAAGCCTTTCGCTGTAAGAAGTGAAAATGTTACAAAATACTTGCCACGTTGGACGACAACACTCGAATCAGTAACTTCTCGACTGTAAAACAGAAATGTGTCGATCACGACCCAAAGACCAGCAATCCTGACAGATATTTCGTGGTTTCCCTTAGTCGCTCCAGACAAGTGCCGTGTTATTGTCCTAAGAAACCAGACTTCGTCATTCCACATTGTCTATCATTGATACATAGATCATGCCATTCGATGATGCATAACCTGTTTTGCTGAGGTCTTCCTGTTTAGGTCACCCCTGTGATTTCAGTTATCTTCAATTGCTGATTTCCCTCAAAGATACTGACCAAGTTTCGCACCCATACAAACCAGTGTATCGGATTATGGTCTGTATGGCAGGATATTATCGGAGATAATCATATGATTAGGCCCCGTGCTTCCCGACACCAAACGTCGAGATTTCAACCAGTGATCTCCTGAATACAAAACAACTATGCTAATCTAACTCAGCGTTTGGTGTAATCTAAGGAAAATGAAGCAACATAGTAAAGAGAAAATTATGTCACCAAGCGTCACACTTTGTCATGTCCGTGCAAAATACCGCTCAGTCTGCAGCCAGCCGCATTACCGACTGACCAATGAATATTACTGTCGATAATACAGAACAGACAAACCGACTTGGCTGCACCCTGTAATACTTATAAAGGATTATTACGTCACTTAGCTCCCTCGTCACGTGCTACATGAGTCGCAGTGCGAATTATGATAACCACATGCGGGACTCCGACCGCGATAGAAACTTCCTGACCTACCGCCATGTTTAACAGTGCCTGCACAAACAAAGGACATTCTCACATTCTCAACAAAGTATAAAGTCACACTTTTCATACATAACATGAACAATTCCTGCAGAAGGCTGGCAAAAGGATCCAGCGTTTGCGAGGATGTGGCAATTTCATTCATAAACTGCTGTTGCTTCTGGTTTTCGGAAACAATGGCCGTTACCATATTCCACGGCGCTGAGATTTCCTAAAGAAACTGACACTCGTTCATCTGGTAAAGATACATATCGCCTTCTGTGGAATCGGAAGATTCTTTACAGCCCGCCACTAGATTTTATCGTAATATCCAGAAC
Source organism: Zootermopsis nevadensis (assembly GCF_977971745.1). Classification (NCBI taxonomy): domain Eukaryota; kingdom Metazoa; phylum Arthropoda; class Insecta; order Blattodea; family Termopsidae; genus Zootermopsis; species Zootermopsis nevadensis. The sequence goes on from NW_028259143.1 coordinate 7,830,715, forward strand.
CGTAAAATATTTCGATATGTCTCTCCGTAGATCCAGGAAAAACACAGGGCGTCGCCATTAAAAAATTTTAAGGTCTAAAAACCATACACATAATGTTAATAGATTACAGAAGAAATTAATTTCCAGGTTCTCAATGCGAAGAGTTGTTAAAGCGTGTAATCTGATGATGGAAGCTGTAAGCAACTCTGAAACGTCGGCGAACTTCTATCAGACTACGCGGCGAAACAACAGATGATAGCTATTTTGAAGAACTAAGTACCCAAACACCCCAAATCCTTTCGCGCAACGTTATCTATTCCATCATATGTTTCTTTCCCTCTTTCGTATAACAATCTACAAACTGAATATCAAAAACGACGGAAAAATCTGAAGTAGTAAACATACACAGCAATAAATATTATCCCTTAGCAACAAACGATCACCTTCCAACCAAATATTATTCCTTATTAGCAAATGACTAACAACCGACCAACCAAACAATACTTTCTTATTAGAGCAGCGGCTCTAAGTAACAAAAAACTGGTCAATGCATTTAAGTTCGTAGGATCTTCATAACAGGTAAACACTTTCATTATTTCGGTACAATTAAATTTAAGACACATTCTGGAGCAAAGTATCAATTTTATGTACGAATACTGTAATCAAAATTTGAAATACAGTATCGTATAATAGTATAATTGTATCTTGTGAGAAATTACATAGTAAAGAAAATATATTAAGTGTGATTGTGACATTTATCACAAAACGTAGAACACATAAACGTAAACTGCTCCTACTATATTCTCCAATGGTGTCATTAGTTCATTCACGACAAGTGTGAAACAGAGAGGAGAAATAGAAGAGAGATGTTAAACACTGATTACTGTTTAGTGTTTGTGTTCCTCTTTCCATATAAATTAATCACGCAGTTAATTAATTAGAATGTTCCCCCCATTACAGTTGTTCGAGCAGACCGTTCCGTCTTAACAGTAAGTAGCAGTTTCCTTGGGAGCTAATGGTTCCAGGTGCACGTTCTATCGCCTAATCGTGTGGATTCCTAGATAATGAAATTATGCCGTACCCAAATTGGAAAACACTGCGATGCTTAACAGACTTGAAAATATCGCATTGCGCATTATTTCTATACAAATACATTCAGTTTCTAACAAACAAGTGATAAAAACTATCGATGATCAAAGTAGCACAAATTATGATGATAATATTAAAGAATTTAAGGTTAACAAAATGGCCGATGATGTTAAGGAATACATAGACGTATGACAAGTCAGGTTCACCAGATGTCAGACTATAGATTACCAAGAAGAGCTATCAGCTACAGACCTCGTGTAAAGTGGAGTTTAACAAGATCACGTATGACATGGTTTGAACAGTTTGTGTAACCTCGGAACGGGTATAATTGACCTTAAGCTTGCGGAAGAAGAAGAATAAAACTACTAACAGCATCAACCGAACCCTTCCCTACAGGAAGCTGGGATGATGAGATTACAGTATCTGTACAACAGCATGACCTAATTGCCAGTAGAAATAGAAATGAAATTAATCAAAAAAGCTCCCGTGCTTTTCAAAAAATCGTGTATAAACATAAAAAATAATAAGCATTTTACACTGTAACAGACAGAAAGCTTAAAAGTTCTAACCTTATCAATCTTGTCCCTTTAGTCACAAAGACTAATAAATGGATTTAACTAATTCCATGGAGCACAGACTTTAGTGATGACCTGCCAGCAGATCAGCTGGTCAATAGATTCGCAGCCTGTTACAGAAGCGAAATTTATATTGCAGCCTTATCAAGCGTCTATCACTAGATCCTGTCCCAAACCAGTTTAATCCAATCCACATGCACTTAATTTCCTAAAAACATTTTAGTCTGATATCCAACATCCAGACCCCTCGTGACATTCTGTAGTTTCTTAAGGAGCTGTTAGCTCCGTTGCAGTTCATAAACACGACGGCCACATCTGTCGACTGTTCGTGACTGATTTTAAAAATATTCACATGTATCTTCCGTATCTGGAGCTAAGTTTTGTTTAAACACGGTTCATTGAGTTTTGTTGCCAAGTTACATATATAGCTGGGCCTACGTCAAGGGAATCTACGACTTGACGGCAGATTCAGAATCCACATGTGAGCATTCAAGTAATCCGATTTGTACTAACAGCTCCTGCTTCTCCCCAGCTGCGCTTCAACTTGATGCGATATCAGTCCTCCAACACCGGCCGTTTACTTCCCTTACAGAAAAAAATCACTCGTATTCTGTAATGTACAAAATTTATCCTACTCAAAATCTTTGACGATCGCTGTTACTCCCGATCATGACGCTTTCACAGCGGTGAGTAACATGTACTTCTGGGTTTTGGCGCCGTGTACACTGGTCAGCATACGCCAGTGTATCAGAAACAATATTTGTATCATTATATACATACGTATACATCCCTTAATTTCTCAGAATCACCACTTCAACAAAGAAGACTGAGGCAATATTTTTTCTCCTGAACGTTGACATCTACCGAGTCTACACGACGCCAAAATCCAGAAGATAATAATTACGTAACATTCGACTGAAAATTCTGAAGAAGGTAAAGTTGATTCATGTGAGATTTTAACTTCTAACGGCGGTAAAGTAGACGACACTTCTTTGATCCAAAAACGTTTGTCCGATACGTTAGTCTACACCAGCAAATCCACATGGCGTCACTACCCAGAAGATCATCATCATCAAAGCTGAATACGTTTCACCACTTACTAACAAGTAACAACGTGGCGTTTCAGAAATTATAGTTCTGCAACAATTTCGTCGTTTTATTACATATTTCTGATAAAACTGAAACGTTTCTGTAACATCGAAATACTACTTAAAATTATATTCACATTTTTCATAAATAATCGATTTCTAACATTTTTGGTCTGAGGTTCATCTTACTCTATTAATTACCATATCATTCTGTGATAAATTAGTAAGAAATAAAGCTAAATAATTTCCTGCAATTAAATAAATGTCACCTATTTATTGCATTATTGAAAAAATTTGTTCTCGTAGTTATGTTGTAATGATACATTCCTTGTAGGGCAATTTCCCTAATATACAAGTAAGTCTTTGAAAGCTTCATTGCTTAAATTCTTATAAACATTACGTTGGTTTATATCGAGGAACAATTATTTTATACACAATACAAAAACGTCTGTATATTATCATTTATCATTCGCATGGAGTTCTATCTTTATATCCTCGATCGGATACATTAGTTTCTCTGGCTCTTACCCAGTGTTTATAAACTAAACTATCCCAACCTGTAGGCGTATAATAATTCATCATTTATTTACGTAATGAGCAGTGACAGCGGATGGAAACAACGAGATCTGGTGAGAACAAACAGGTGTCACTGCGCAAGCAAACAAGAAGACATACAGAGTGTGCCGAGAAAAAGTAATCGAAATTATGGATATTATTAGTAAGGTATTTTTCAGCGAAAAATATTGAATCAGCATGCGTCCCATTTGTGGGTAGTCTAAGTTAAATAGGTAATGAAATCAACTGATGTTTATTTCTAGGCTACTATGAGATGTATAACAACTGCCAAAACTAATAATTTGGTACACTGTAAATACCCTACATGTCGTATTGCATCTTTAGTAACATACGTAGAAGATCTTCATAACTCAAACAATTCTTCGTTTGTTCTTATTTCTTATTATTATTTTACATCTTTTATACAGCGCAACTTCCAACATAACATTCATTCAATCACTAACAGGGATCATGTTAACCGTGTTAGGCGTATTAGCCCGACTGAAACTCTTAAAAACAAACAACATAAAGTATTCAATGGTACTCATTACATTGGCCCACAGCAGAACCGATCTGATAAATGCATCCATGAGCCAGGCGTTGTTAGCCAGATAGTTGAGGCTTACGCTCGCGATGAGTGTAACAACACTAATAAGTACTTGTAACTCATGTTCTTCCTTCAAAAAAGAAAATACCATATTTCACACTCACACAATACAGTAAAATTGTTTTGTTTATTGTAAAATTCAGCGTCACGAAGTACACAAAACAATGCAAAGTATAGAGAAATAATGTCGGGATGAGTCAAGTTGAAAAATTTAAACTAAAATTAAATTTTGCATTATTGTCTTTTAAACACTTCCATTATAGGTATAATTAACATTTTTGTAAAATTAATATCGGAGTATTTTGCCCTAATACCGTACCATGCATCCACTGACAATATTTTTCAGTATCTGTAACTCCTACTACACTCACTAGGGGCCAATGCTAGTAGCTAGTCTTTGCCTTCCATCAAATCTATATGAAAATTAAAACCGTGAAACTGTATGTTAATGCATTTTATCTTGCGTAGATGGATTTAAAACGAGAAAACGGGACGTCACTTTAAGTAGATAAGGCCTTGAAATAACGTAATTCAGAATGTGTTTCAAAAGGAGAGAGAAATGTCAAATATTTACTCGGTAACAGCGGTGACAAGACAGCGTAGTGAGGGCCAACTAATTGGACAAGGAGCATGGAAACACTTTACAATAGTGTCGATCTTGTTCGGTCGTTGCTGACAAGAACGAACAAGAAGCGAATCAGAAAATCAGTAAAATATTGACTGATCCTTTATTCCCTCTTTACACCACATCCACTTACTTTCAATCTCGTTTATAGACTTTCGTCTTTTCTTCTTCTCTTTCTACTCGTACTTCTACCTACTATTGGGGTGGGGGTAGGGGTAGTTCAATGAAAATAAACGTCGGTACGGTAAAAACACATTTACTACAGCTGACCAAATATATCTCAAAATTAAAAGACATTGAAAGCGAAAAGATAAAAAGAGAATTAATTGATAGCCACTGGCTTCTATGATAATGTATTGATATTTAAATCGTATTATGTCTTACTACTGTCTTTACATTATAGCCTGAACCAATCACACGGTCATTTAACTGTATTTCGTAGGTTGAATTATGCGGGATCTTTCCAAAAAATATTGGAACGTTGTGCCTACTTAATGACATGTACCTCACAATTCATAACTGGTATCCGTTCACAGACATCCACCTAACTGATTTCTAGTAGCGTTCGCATGCAAAAGTAACGAAAGTGTGACACATTTCATTTTTGGTTACAATAAGACGATAACCGACAATTTATATTAGGACTTACAGACGTGTCTACGCACCAAAGCGACTGGGCGCAGAATCTCCGACTGGAGAATTCCTCAGCCATTCACCGAGGTCGAAGATGAAATCCTGGCGAATGTGCCAGAATCTTTACACCATATGTAGCTATATTTACTAAATTAATTTTATTCACCTACTATGGTCTAGCGGTTAGAACGCTGGCCTTGTAATCCTGGGGTCTCGGGTTCGATTCCCGGCGGTGCCCGAATTTATAACTTGTGTTGGGCAAGGCCGTGGTCTAGGCAACACGGAGTTTTCCTCCGGGGGCTTCCCCGGTTTCTCCGTGGCATCCCAACAATTACTCCATTCACACACAGAAGAAGGCAATGGCAAACCACTTCTGGATCATCTGCCAAGAACGTATATGAACAGGTCCCAGTCCGAGAAAAGGATGGAAGGATCCTGTTCATATGGACCTGTCGTCAGACAGAACACTAAATAAAATAACTATGTACACAATGCAGTAACAATAACAGGCCGTCAGAAATCACGCACATAATGCTACAGTCACAAGTTTTGCAAATTTTAGGATCGGACTAACAAATATCGTTTCGCAAACAGTCACATGTGAACTAAAAGTCACAGTTGACTACCTAAATATTAGACGTGCTGCTTCTCTCTTGAATCCAGCTTTCAAAACTGGTAACAAAGGCCCACCGACCACTGAATCTGCTTCAGAGTTAATGCAATCTATAAAACCTACTTAATTAACTCCATGAAACAAGTTTAAGGGTAATTTTGAGAAGCTGATGGATTTTCAAATTTTCAAGATATTTTCTCCCCTTTATACAACAAGAATTTTCATTACTATGTTTTCATGAGCCAGCCTGAGCTATATGATTCCAGAACACATTCACGCATTCTTAATTTTAGTTCAATTCTGATATCATTCGCCCATCTACGCTTAGTTCCCCCATGCCGCTTATTTTGCGATTAAAATTGTCTATGTATTTCTCTTTTCTCTCACGTATTCTACATGTCCAGCCCATATAACTGGATTTGATCACTCAATCTATGTTCTTCTCTCAGAGGGACAGAACACGTCCAACATCGTGAAGAATGGATTAGGCAGTTCAATTGAACACCACAAGATGCAATTGTAAACCGTGAAATAAGCCGGGGGGGGGGGGGGGGGGGTTGAGAGTAGTAGGAGCGCATGTACAATACCAATACCGCGATAACACCACAAACATAACCGGGGAAAAAATCTTCACCAACAATATTGTTCATTTCAGAAACATCACAGAACAAGGTATAATTTTTACGTTGTGACTTTACACGAAGCAAGGAGAGGTTGATTTGCTACACTGATGGCGAGGATCCGTAAAGTTATGAAATTATAAATGTTTATGACAAAAAAACCTCCTTCCTTGCTAATAGCTTTGTTCTGATTTCCATCTAGTAAAGATAGTTACGTACCATTGAGATCAATTTGTAACAACACCAATTAAATTAGTTTTTTTTATAATTCCAGTGAATGGGTATATGGTCCTTCCACAGCAATATTAAAACATTCCCCGACAGCTTACATTACTAGCCACATGTACGATTATACATACAAACACACATCAAAACAGCAGGGCACACATTTCACGTTCGTATGCTAGAAAAAACAGTGCGACTATATGAAGAAGTACAGGGAACTCAAATCATCATTGACTGATCTTTTGGTTTATTTGTCAATGATTTTTTAAACTGCCTAAATTACATAATCGTGCCGACAATGTTTTAATGATAAACGCCGAAGAATACAAAAAAGATTCAATCGCGCCTTATTACAAGGTCTATCCATACGTCTGGATGGAGTAACTGACGACAATCACAAAAAAGACTCCAACATGGTAGATGGTCTTAAAACTACATTTCAAAGGATCTTCAAAATACGAGCACTATCACGTGACCATGACTTTCAGTGAAATTCCTTATAAAGACAATGTTTTTGATACGTTTAGTAGGCTCGATGGTGGACTTCCGGTAGAAGCGAAGCGTGTCCAGTGCAATTTAATACAAAATTCGACCTTACGTGCAAGGTTTCAGCATACAACTCTGGAACAGAATTAAAACTAAAACGTCCTTTCTCATTTCCTACAGGATCTAGAATAACAACACGTGGTGTGTGGTAGATAATCCTGCACAAATGTCACTCAAGGGGAATGGCTGTCTCGACAACCGCAGTCTCAACACACTGTTCCTTTAATTTAAAAGCATGTTGACATACATTGCATTCACAGATTTTTGAACACTTCCCTTTCTTCGTGTTATTCATCCACGGATAAGGCTTATAGCCTTCCCAATTCTGAGGGAATGTAAATTTTAAAATTTGACAGCAGCTCTGCCTTACGTAGAGCATCGCAATACAAAGATGTAGAAACACATCCATAACCCGAACGGGATTCGAATCTGCGATCGACAGGTCAATATCTTCTGGGGTATACATAACAAAACATTTCTATAAATCACAAATAAGAAGTAGGATTTGAGGTTATCGCCTGTTCCGCTCGAAAGATCCAGGGTTCATTACAAATCTTCGCCTTGAACTGATGTATTTTTCCACTGCACCGTGTAACGTGGCACACTGACATTAGTGACATATGTTACCTGCATTCAACACATGATTTTCTCACAGGGTATACAACCGGCAGCTTATCAAATGTTATATCTACTTCATCTGAGGACCCTTGAGTCAGACTACTACTCATAAAGTGGCTAGCACATTATACAATCACATATAAGATTTATGCCCAATACTTCATAAAAATTTTATATACATCCTTTGTTTCTTCCATGAGTACATGCCCCTTAACATTATACTTCTTATTTAATTACCGTGTCATTACATGAATGTGTCAGAACTACTTGTCTATGCAATATTTTCACATAGAGTCAAATACCGTAACCTTTATCACCAGCAAAATATATTAATATTATGAGCAGTAGTATCAAAGACGGTAGAAATCTTAAAAGGCGGGAAAAATGATGCACGCTCTAATTTCTTTAGAACTCTGCTGAAGACCGTAAGCCATCTTCACTGGAAGAAAAGAAGTTTCCTCTACGTGTAGTTGTTATAGATATATAACCTAGGTCCATAATCTGGAAGATATGCTTTTGTAGTTCCATGCCGTGATCCGTCCTCTCAACTGAGAGTGGATCCCTATTATTTTGCTCAAAGACCCTGAGAAGGCGTCTGTACGTGAGGAAATTTCAGTGAGGAATAAACTTTTTTCTGTAGCTCACAGAAAGAGCAGTTCTCTCTGGACCGTGTCCTCATGAAAAGATGCCAGTCCTGACGTATTTATATCATTTCACAGGTACATACGATGCTCACAAATTATTTTTAAACTGTACCATGAAATCGAATGTTCCAAAGCGATGTATTTACTTTGTAGCAACAACACTGGGAACAATTCCAACTTACGGAGACTACGCTTCTTTCTCAAATATTAAAGTCAACTAGCTGCCGACGTGCGGAACACTAGTTACCCTACTTTTTCCTTGTTGTTCTAATACATGAATAAAGCTCGGGATACAGAATATTCCATTCGCCAGGTGCGTTGGCCTCCATTTCCCCTCACAGGCAAACACAAGCACCCGAACTTCCGGTGAACAGGCCGCATTTCGAGGTCCTGCAACATCTGTGCGGTCTCTACACAGTGACCACTTCCTAAAACGCTACCGACAACGTACGCGGTCACGAAATAACGAACTTCGGTATTATATGACGTGCTCTGAATTTGTCACAAGAATAAGTAGGAGTCATTCTAAACAACATAAAATCCATCTGGCTAAAATAACATATGAATGTCGACTTTGTATAACTGTTGCCTACCGATTAGGTTCGTGAAGAAACATAAAGACCTTAATTTTATATTTATTTATTTATATGTATATATAAGCACACTTCAGCTGGTATTAGGGTGACGAAGCCAAGGACTTTGAACTGGGGTGAACATGTGGACGGCATTGCATAGATGAGAAATTAAAGCTACATTTTGGTGGGAAAATGTGAAAGAAGATCACTTGTAAGACCTCGGTGTACATGATTAGATAATATTAAAATGAATCTGAAAGAAGGTGTGAGAATGTGGACTGAAATCAAGCGACTATTGTTCCATGTAATAAGAAATGAATATGTGACATAAAATACTGTGTTTGTAGTTAAAACAAAACAAGAAACTGGTAAATTAGAGTATTCAGGGACCATTCAAAATTCCACTCAATTATATGTTTATAATTATTATTAAACGTGCGTTGCTTGTTACTCACGCAGTATAAAACGTCTGGATAGGGTTCAATACGGATATTCGAAGCTATTCAATAAAAATTAAATCAATATTCCAGCTTCTGTGCCCGAGTTCTGTTCCACATCATTAGACCTGCGTGTATTTATCGTGACTTAACTAAGCCCATGCGCTTATCAGGTCCTCTCCTGATGTTCGCTCTAGTTAAGAGAAATTGTGGAGCCAACACACACAAAACATTGCTTGTAGATTGCCCGTCTACTTTCTAAACATTTTCTCTTTTCTTCACTTTGCAGTATAAAGTTGATCCAACAGAGTAGAAAATAGAATTTCATATTTCTCAAATACGCAATTTCCTTAGTTTTCAATACATTCAACACCAACTTTCAGTCGCTTCTCGGTTGCAATTTCTGTGAATTTTCCCCCTTTTTGGTGCCAGAGCGTGTTTCTCAAATGTTTTACGGTGCACCAACCACGAATATATGCACTTAGGCACGGGCGATAAAGTCACACACACAAAACAAATTACTTTGCGTGTTGTAGAAACCTTTTATATTGTGACAGGATCAAGAAACTCAACTTCTTGTGTGGTAATATCTGACTTATTAAGCTTCATTTTTGTGTAACGATATCGAGAGGACAAATCTAAGATCAGGAATACAGCGAAAGGCTTTTATATGCACAGAAAGCCCACAAGTTAGGAAAGGTTCGCCTGTAAAAAGTTAATTCTTTTTTTTAATCTCACAACTCAATTTTCCTGGAAAACTCACAATAACCAAGTAACAATTAAGCCAAAATATATTACATCTGGATTGAATAATAATATTAAGTAACAGCGTTATGTCACTAACGATATCCAGTCGTTAATGAAAAGAAACCAAACAGTAAACAGTTTTGTCTTAATAGTCAATTCAATAATCGTACTGTCTCATTCACTGGAAGCGGTATTTTACGAGTAAATACGATAAATTGGAACACCTCTCTAGATATTAAAGGAAACTCTTGGTCTTTCTTAAGATGCACATGCTTAGGACGCTTCCTGAAAGTGGCAACTGTATAGTACGTAAGCCTACATCAGCGTTCGTATCACGTAATTACTGAAATATTAACGTACGTAACAGCGTACCCGGATGTTGGTATCTTGAGGGCTTCCTGTGTACAATTTTTGAAATTCATAATGGGTTATAATTATTGCTTATGCGTGTGTAATAAAAATAAAACATCTACAACACTCTCAGACAATTTTAATTACATCGATGTTACCACATCAGTTATTATTCCTTCTGCCAAAATTTAAATTATAGTGGTAACTGTAAGTACCATCTCCCCTAACATCCATTCACTGACTGCAGTTTATCCACATACTATAAATATGGGTTTCGTAAAATTCTGAGAATAAACAGCGGTTAGTACAGTAAACGGCGTTAACTAATTTGTATTCGTAATGAAGATGAATTATTTTCTATGAGAGTAAACTAAACTTTTAAATGAAAGTTAGACGAATATTATTTTTCAGGGATTAAGAGTACAAACACTGTAGATGTAATATTACAAAACGTAATGCATTAATGGATAAGCCTTAAACAATGCCAGTATGCTCCATTCCTATAATGTTAAAGTAAACAGATAAATAAGAAAATAAATGCAGCGTTAAACAAAAGGGAAGAAACAAGGAAACTATTTTGTTGCTTAATAATGAATGACGATATTTGGATTATTTTCATATTGTTTCATAAATATATGAAACTATGTTTTTCAGCTTAACAATGCAGTTTCTTCTCCTAGATATCTCATTACACTCTTCTAGACTAAATTCGCTTTAGGAAGTTCGTTCTGTTGTTTTCATGTGCAGCCTATCATTAAATTTTGTAGAAACTGATCCAGTAGTGTCGGAGACAAAATATTTAAAAAGATTTCACCTTACGATTTGATAATTTCAAACTTTTCATGCAAGCATCTCACATAAGGTATGTGTTCAAAACGTCTGATATCAAGAAAAATTATGACCGTGTTCAAAATAATATATAACTAAAATATATGGACCTTAGATGAATTAAGTGGAAGCATACTGGAGAAAGTTTCATAATGAGAAGCCAAATAACGTGAATTTATACTAAATAATATTAGCATGATCATATCGAGGATGGGACAGACGAGGCATGTAGAAAACATGAGGGAAATGACAATACATAAGAGCATTTTTTTGAAGGCCTAAAAGGAAGAGATCACTCAGAATATGAGAGGAAAATAACAGAATCGATCTTCAGAAAATTGGGTGACAGAATGTGAACTAGATGCATCTGACTCAAGAAAGGTACCGGTGGAGAGATCTTGTACACACGGTCAATCGATGTTTTGATTCCATAAAAGGCGGGAAATTTGAGTAGCTACCATACAATGAATTTCTCAAGACGGACTGTGTTCTGTTGAGTTCATTGATGTGAGTTCCAAATCATATCAATAATTAACACAGAGTGAAATATTTCATTTGTTAAAATGATGTGTAGGTCCAACATCCACATGTTATGTTTGAAACTTAATACAAAAGACGCAAATTTCTGAGCGAACAGTGTTTTTCATTTTACCGGAAAAACTACGATAAAGCCAGTCAGCAGAGCATTACTAATTACCACAGCGAGAAATTTCCTCGTCGTTTATTTTATTTTTAGCATTATTACACATCATTCCGGTATATCTCCAAAGTTACCTGCGAGTGTGATACCTATTCGCAATGGAGTTTCATAGTGACCGTTGTTCACGAGTTTATGCGACAAAGCGTTCTTTTACGAAATCCTACTTTCCTTATAAATTACTGCTACTGATCACAAACCACGCACGTGTTCTGACAAACAAAATGTAACAAATTCATACTCAGCACGTTGCTGTAATTATTATGAAAAGAAAAAGCATCCGTTCGAAAACCCTACGACAAAACAACTGGCCTCCGGGCCTACATTTAAAACAGAAACCTACCGAATACTAAATACGATCACTAAACACTCGACTGCAAAGTTCATTGATTGAAACGAACAGTTACGTTTCGAATACAAAAAGGGTTTACAAATAACGAGACTGATATTTTTATGCAGCAAATAGTAATGTAGGCACGTGCTGGACCACGTGACAGTACGATTCAGTAATTTCGTGTCAATCGGCTTTGGGATTCTGTTTGTATTTGCTCAAATTTTGCAGAAAGACTGTTGAAGATCTTTTACTGTTGATCTTTTTTGGAAGAGTGACTTAGTTCCCTCCCCGGTCCAAACTCAAAAATCTACATTGCACAGATTCTTAAACCAAGGAAGTCGTGAAAAACTAAAAAAAACACGGGCAATACTCGAATTTCTGTTTTATATCAAATATTTTCTCAGTTACAATTTGATTTTGTATCACACAATAAATGTCCTTCCCTTATCCGTACTAAGTTTGTTCGCCTTTCTGAGTTTTAATATGTGAATATTCTATATCAATACACTGTACAAATATCCCTTAACATTCCATTTACCATTGACACTGATTGCTTACTGCGTAAATTTCTCTCTGCATAAAACACAAAATCCTGGGTTAATTTCTCATGCAAGAAAATGGTCGTGGGTAGAATTAATTTCTTAAAAACAGCGGAAATTCCCTCCATTGTGTTCCGTAGACCCCATGAAGTAAAACCTAATGTTATTAAGTGTCTGATCACTTAACAATGCAACTGCCAAACAATCGAAGGGTGGGTGCATGGTGCAACTCGTTAAACTTCTGAAGCTTGGGGAGAAACCTCTCTCTCCAATTTAAACAATTTCACTTACGGCACATCCAATAATCAACCCTAAGGGAGGGGTCGCTTTATACTTCATCCCTCTTACACTTCCCTCTTCTCTGAACAAGGAAAGAAGATGCAATCATTATTATATTCTAATGTGAAAATGTCCCTTCTGACATGAGCACATCAGTTTCATTGGCTATTTAATCCACGAAATAAGCAAAAGTAACCACTATAGATCCTTGAAATGACTAAGTTCAGCTACAGATAATAAAATCTTAGACACCACATCAAATTGACACTGAAAATTAAATACCGGAGGCTGGAGTTTGACATTTGGCTAACTTTCCCTTTCTTTTACAATTCGTGGCGTTTTTAGCAGAAGGTCGTCCTTATTGGCTCCATATATGAATGGAACAATACTACAGCATTTTTTATTTCAAACAGGTGTATCAGTTTATCAGAAATATTGTACGGATATTACATTAAAACGTTGGCTTCCATGTGGGTCACCGGTGGATCGCATGAATATATCGTTGCGCAGATGCCGAGTCTTCGTGGAGTAAAATAGTGCATTTGTACGCCACAGCTGGGACAAGAAAGACACTTGGGGTTTGTGAGAGTCACTGAAGTGTCACGTGGTTCGTACATTGAGAGCTCTGTATTGTTTTTACCAGCGTAGGGTCACCGATGGGTGAAGGTACGAAATTTATTCACGAAAAAAAAACGCTATTCAGTCAACGACCTATTTCTTTCCAAACGGCGATTCTAACGGCCACATGCACCACGTATTATGAGAAGTACACAGACCTACAAGACTTAAGTTGAAAACCTTCAGGGTACGAAACCATATGTTAGATAAACGCGTAGATGGGAGAATAATATTAAAAGGGATCTTACAGAAATGTAGTGTGGGCTCTTCTGAATACGGTAATAAATCTTCAAGTTTCATAAAAGGTGGGAAATTTCTCCACTGATTTAAATATTAAACTTTTAAAGAAATAGTAAAATTCCGCCTTCAGGTGAAGAAGGGGGAAGAGAACAAAATGGCTGTCTGTAGGGCCCCTGGCTTTGCTGGCCTCATACCTAGACCTAGCCCAGAACATAGGCAGCCTCCAGCTTCTAAAAAGTTATAATTTTATAATAAAAGTCCAAAAGAACAATTTTACATATTACAACAGGCCATCGTCGAAAACTTTCAAGCTTCGATGCCTTTTCCTACTATAATTTAACCCAAATGCTGAATAAGAAGAATCACTGATAATTACTCTCATTATTATTAATTACTTATACCACAGTAAACAATTCCGTTTGCAGGAGCTAAGGGATATTATTTACTAGGGATTCTGAGGAGAAACCTTTCCTGCTGAAAGCTGACTCCTTACAAAAGCATCCATGTTGATTTATCCCGTGAAACTAAGCACTGTAATAAAACAATTATAATCCTGTGAGAAGGCAATTGACTTCCTGCAATTATATCTGCACTGACGTATTGTCATAACGCGCGTGTCGCTACTGTTTTGTTACATGATTTTTTCATTTGGTGTAGAGAACGTTACTCAGATACTTCAAACTACAATTTCCTTACTTGTATATTCATAATATATTGTATTCTCTTGATTTCCTCATCTCTCTAAGGGTCAAACATTGTCCTCAGCACCCCGACACAGACAAAACGTGAGAGATAACATTTCTTCACATACAAAGTAGCAGGTAAAATAGATGGATTTGTATATCTTTCTGAACTGAACTAAATGGTAGAAAGTAATCGCGGATACAAGTAGGTTTCTCTTCTTTGTAAATGTAATTTTGATGTGTTACTGTCATCAAACACACGTCTTCAACCTGCTACATGTTTGAACATTTTTCTATTCGCTATATTCATATATATATTTATTTTGAATTTCTTTGCGAATGATATTTTATTTTGTTAATGCCCTTAACATTTATTAGTTTATGTTATTTTCAAAACACACTGAATTCCGGTTAATTTGGGCACATCGTGACTAGAACACTCTGGCCCAATTAAGCAGCTGACCCAAATATGCGAAATTCCACGTAAAGAGTTAAAAAGGTTTGTTCTTTAAGGTTTGTCCAAAATAAACGGATGCCCCGATTAACCGATGGCACAATTAGCCGAAATCAACTGTTCTTCTTTTATTCGCGTAAGGCTATATTATCATATGGGTAAACATAAGAATCGGCTTAAAATACAACTAATTCAATACGGCCACTCATTTTTGCTGGACAAGACTGATTTCCTACCAGCACTTAAATTGTTCTTTTTAGAATACTGACATTATAACGATGAGCCGGGATAGCTCAGTCAGTATAGCGACTAGCTACGGGCTGGACGGCCGGTGTTCGATCCCCGACGGTGACAGAGGATTTTTCCTCTAGCCTCTGCGTCCAGACCGGCTCTGGGGCCCACCCAGCCTCCTCTACAATGGGTACCGGGTTTCTTTCCCGGGGTTAAAGCCGGCCGGGGCGTGATGCTGACCACTCACCCCCATGTAGTGCCGAGGTCAACGAAGAGAGGAGCTATACCTCCACTCACCCTAAACGCCTACATGGCGTATAGTGGGACAAACTTTACTTTACTTACTGACATTATAACGATCATTCGCGTTGTAATATACCAATATTATAATAATAAATCAAAATCACGAATAACAAAACTGTAAATAGGCCTTTTAAGTCTAAATAAAGTCTCTTGTTTAGGTCTTATATTTTATTATAGCCCGCAGTTTAGACAGAAAAAGTTTATGTATCCCGCTGGACCATTTACGGAGGCCTCAATGTGTTAAAATTTGAAACCAATGCGAATTAATGATATTAAATATGATGCCACAAAAATTTTGCCAGTTTACTTCAAACTATAACCACAAAATGAAAAAGAACTGTCAGTTAATAACTCAGATTCTAATGTGACATCCTCATGGGAGATACTAAAGATATGGGTCACACACATGATGATCTACAAGATATTTCCTATCATCACCAACCATATGCTGTGTTTTACTTTAGACAGAGAAGCAGATTACATAAACTTACTTCAAAGTTTTACACCAGTTATGTTCTAGCAAACCAAAACAGACAGGCTATGTGAGGTTAAATATGAAGAATCCGACACAGTACAGATTAAGACGAGTTTTGGTAATAAAAAAACGTGCCTCAGAACTCTGAGTGTTAAATAGCTCAAGGTTTAACGACTCAACAGCACATGTTACTCATGTCAGTGACAAAAACTCCAAAAAAGTGTTTTACGTTCCAAACAATTTTGTTGGCCCACAGACAGATATATTGCAGGGAAACCTCATTACAAATTCCTTTAGGTTAAGGAATGCAAAAAAGTGCTCTCCTACATGTAAATGTGTGACAGGGAAAATTCGAGGAAGAGACTGGACAGTTATCTTTCAATTGAGGGCTCAAGGAAGAGTTTAGAACATCTCTTGGTCTGAGAAAGAAAAATATTAAAGGAATTAAATTTCAGCTTTCTTTATAGTTGACAAAACCGAATCATTTTCATAGTACAACTTTAAAGCAATTTTACTTTCCTCGTTTTGCTTGCCTGCCTCTTTTGGGACATGACAAATAATTCGTTCCAGACCTCAGAAGGTAAAGTTCAAAGTGCTTATTTTGAAGAAGGTTTACTGAATGAAATAAAATGTCCGATTCAAACGTCACCAAAACAAATATTAATATCGCCAGTTTATCCAAAACTCGCATTTTCTACGGGCATTAAAATAAAAACATTAACTGGCTCATTCACAAAGCCAAACTGACGGGAAAATTTTCATCATTTGTTACAGAAAAGCGAAAAACATGGAAAAATTCTTTTCGAACTACACAGAAGTTTGTTGTGAATAGAATGGTCGTACGAACATATGAGGTGGAAACGATTCTAGAGCTATTCTATGTGATGAGTTGTCACAGATCTTTGAAAAACCACTTTCCTAGATAACAAATCTGTGACTACGCGAAATGTACATTTAACTTCCATGTTGATATCAATAACTATTACAGATAATAATCTAATCAAGAATCAATACAACATGAACGTACGACCAGATTGTGTATGGCTATGGCGAATAGATATCCGGTAGTCTGAATCTTAAATAACGAAAATTATGGACTGGAAAATGTCAGAAATATTTTACTAACAGGCGATAAATTTCGGAATATGACTAACAGTAGTATGTGTTGTTCTCTTCGAAGAGCTCTCAGACGTTAATGTCATGTTGTCTAAAATGTCCTGTGTTCGATAATGATCAAACTTAGTCACGAAAACGCAACAGAAAAACACTTCCAAAGTTAAATTGAAATAATAATGATTACGTAATATGAAGAAAATTTATAACAAGAAGCTTCATAATTTCTTTTCTTCAGCAAATATTATCAAGATGATCAAATCAAGGTAGGCTGGCTATGTAAAACATATGAGAGAGATGAAAATTTTGAAGCTTGGAAGACCTAAAAGTAGACTGATTTGGCTCGGAATAGGAACCAGTAACGGGCTTCTGTTCACACAGAAATAAATCTTCCGGTGACATAAAGACAGGAAATTTCAATACTGGATGAGCGACTGGTAGGTTCTCAGGAACCACTCCGGTACGTGGAGTTACTATGCTACATTTAGAAGCCTCTCAACTACTCCACTGGTAAATTATAAATTACTGCAATGGGCGTATATAAAGTCATAATTATTAACTTATTCTTGAATTGGTCTATTATTTTCTTTTTAAAGTTTTTAAGAACAATTTCAATTTGATAGTACTAATACAATTACTGCCTGACAAAAAATACAGTCGACTATAATGAATTCTATACAATAATGAAGACACGCACACCGATTGATTTATACGTTGAACAGAATCGATTTGTAACTCGTCCCTCAGAGTAACTTTGAAGTTCAAAATTTAGCCTAAGAAGCACAACGAGAAACTTACATTGCATCATACTAAATTCCATAAAAATAAAACGAAACAGCGACAAGTAGCATTACCACTTCTGTGATATTTATATTATTTATTTAGTGTTCTGTGTGACGACAGGTCCATATGAACAGGATCCTTCCATCCTTTTCTCGGACTGGGACCTGTTCATATACGTTCTTGGCAGATGACCCAGAAGTGGTTTGCCATTGCCTTATTCTGAGTGTGAATGGAGTAATTGTTGGGATGCCACGGAGGATAACTCCGTGTTGCCTAGACCACGGGCCTTGCCCAACACAAGTTATAAATTCGGGCACCGCCGGGAATCGAACCCGAGACCCCAGGATTACAAGGCCAGCATTCTAACCGCTAGACCACCATGGCCCTTCTGTGATATACGTAAATAAATTATTAAAATAATTCTCGGAATTAGTGCCACGCTTATTCTTACATGGTCTGTGAATTTAATTACATTATGAAAACGTAATAATTATAAAAAAAATATATCAGCAAGGCACGCACGTGGTGGCGTTAGTACCAATAATCAGGTTGCCAGAAACAGACAGAATGTTAATATAACCTCGTTATCCTTGTGGACTATATGAACGACTATAGAGCTTTTATGGACATTATTGATTCGGATGATGATACTAACATGAGTAACACACAATTATAAACAATATAACGGATTAAATGAACAGTCATTGCGGGGATACAAACTTTGGTGCGGTAAAATTGTTTCTGACAAAACAACATAGGCCTATTCTGTTTTGTTCTCATTGTCAGACATTAACTATAATATTAACGATTCAAAGCAGATTAAAATAACATTCATCAAGCAACAAAATAAATTAACTAACTAATTCTGACAGCCATATTGAATCACACCAAGTGATGATATCAGTTGTTACGATCAGTTTTTCATCTGTCCAGCAACAAAATGTAAACAGTACAACTTAGCTCTTTGGAAATAAGTACTCCAGTTTCAAGTTAATTTTAATAGTTTTTAATATTTAAATGACCGACGGTGGTCTAGCGGTCAGAACGCTGGCCTTGTAATCCTGGGGTCCCGGGTTCAATTCCCGGTGGTGCTCAAGATTTATAACTTGTGTTGGGCAAGGCCGTGGTCTAGGCATCACGGAGGTTTCCTCCGGGGGCTTCCCCGGTTTCTCCGTGGCATCCCAACAATTACTCCATTCACACACAGAATAAGGCAATGGCAAACCACTTCTGGATCATCTGCCAAGAACGTATATGAACAGGTCCCAGTCCGAGAAAAGGATGGAAGGATCCTGTTCATATGGACCTGTCGTCAGACAGAACACTACAAATAAAAAAAAATATTTAAATGTCATTATAACCGGTAATTCAGAAATTAACTTTTTTACTATAGTGCATTCTTTAAATATTATCAATTAATATTATAAATGCTGTGATTTGGCTATTTGCAAGAAAACAATACGATGCTCTATCTAATACGTACCAGGACTGTAGTCCTGTTTTCAAAGTGCGAAATAAAATCTTCTTTTATTGGAATTCAACACGTGTGTGAATCTCTTTTCATGTCGTGTTCTTACAGAAGTGTGTAATTATTTTAAAAGCTCTATGTACAACGTTCCCATTAATTATGTCATTCAACTGACGTCGATTAAACCAAAACGTCTGTTTACAATCGTTAATCGGTATTATACGACCTAACAGCGTTCTGCAGTGCTAAGTGTGACCCATCAACCTATAATAAACCCATTCTTCAGCTCCCTTTTTAAATTTCCTCTGTTTCATCCAGTAAGAATGTCGAAATTCAAGGTTGTGATTCTGGAAAGTGTTCACATTCAAATACACGTACAATGCCCGTGACCAAACCAGATTGAAGGAAGAAGAAAACCCATGTGCTATATACTACGCGAACTAAAAACATTACCGACACAGAAACTGATCGAGGAGGCGAGCTACACTGTACTGCCTCTGGTAAATAATATTTAAGAAATGTCAGCGTACGTTCCCTTACCTGTTACCCCTCCCACTTTCCTGATCAACATGCCTAACGGACCTAGAACGCACAGATTAACCCCGATTACTACACTGACAATAGGTTTATTTTGAAGAACTGCAGTTGGTCTTATTTGTTATTTAAAACGGTACCTCTGATGATGAAAGTAGAAAGTTCCTCTGAAAGTCGCAAAAGACAGCCATCTACAAAATTAATATCGCTCGTATCACGCATGCGCAATAGTGGATAATTTTTTTTTACGATTCTGTAAACTCAATAAATCGTTAAATACTTTGGAATCGACCCGTTGTGGGTACGAGATTGTGTTAGAATTTGAGTATTTCAAAAATGAATTTTATATATCAATGTTAGTATTTCGTGTGTCTGACATAAATTATGCAGAAACACTGCTTTATGTGCTTAGTTTCCTGCAGCAAAGAAAGTTAGGCGAGAGGATTATTGACTTTCGGATTGTTGAGACGTGTAGCCTGGTAGAAATTGGCTAACGTTACAGAGACGCTTACCGCTTCCATCATCAGAACGACAACCCAAAAGATAAGTCACCTTCTCATTCGTCCTGAGAACCTAACATTTCAAAAAGTCAAACAACCCTGAAGCACGGTACACTAACGGTTTATTTTAAAGTCATTAAAAATAAATTTCTGTAAATCTTAATCAAACTATTTTTTTACTGCACTGTCGATTAGAGTACAGATATTAAATAAATAGTGCATGTTCTTGGCAAGGCGTATTATTATAGTCTGGCAATAATATACAACTGAGAGACGCGAGAAATTCGTTTAAGCAAATGAAGCGATGTCTCTTTCGCGAAAACAGAATTATCCTAAATACACGGGCCTGTATTCCGTGATAAGTTCAGTGTCGGAGTATTTTATCTTAAAGTGTAAGATGTCTTGGCTTCAACCCCAAACATAAATGATTAGGACTTATTTTACGAAGCATCAGAGCGTCATCCTACCTCCTCTTCTCCCGTGACGGTGCTGACAGAGTCCATGCTTTGGCTGAGCGCGTTGGGGGCCTCCATACTTGCCGCGCTAATGCTCATCCTGGTGACTGCAACCGGCGAGCAGTTCTGCTGTGAGGGGGCAAGAGGGACGGTTGGCTGAGGCAGCGACAGTGACTCCCGACGTTGGCGCTTCAGGGCAGGTGGCGGCAATGGCGGTGACAGGTTGCCTCCTGCTATCGAATGTTCTCGAATTCTTTTCGTCGTGCTGTAGTAGTTCTCCACGATTTGTGTGATATAGTTATTATTTTCGTTATTATTTAATGTTCTAATATAATGGCCAATGTTTTTTTTCACACTTCCTTTTTGTCTCAACTTTATAAACACAGTACAATAAATAGAGATACTACTTTTATTTGTGCAAAAATATACAACAGCTCCAAGGTTAAAAATACCTTGCACACTGTCACAGGGCTTTTGTGTGATATGTAAGCACGAACGGAACAGTTCCTATCACAAAACTACTCTAAAGCAATTAATAATCAACTATGTCACTGTAAATATGTCTTCCAATGTTGATATTCAATGCCATTAAAGTAATTCAGATGCTGAGCGTTGTTAGAACCGAAAGAGGCTGATGCACTTACGAAGCACGAAGCATGGAGAACACGTGACAATTTTGTAGTTACTGGCACTCTCTCACGTGCCCGAAAATCCACACTTTTTCATATATCGCTTGATACTAATTGTGTTATTGTTCAGATGTACGTCGCAAGCACAACTAAAACGACAGTAGCACTAGCCTCATCCAAACGCAACTGACACTCGCTCACCGAACAGCAGCAACTGAATGAGTTGGAAGGAAGTACGAAGTGTGACGTCAGGCCACAAAAGGTGAATAGCGGGAGCGGACCGGAAGAGGAGGAAGGTAAAGAGATAAGGTGATTACTTATGACAATGTCACGAGGTAACAACAGTAATTGTTTGTTTTCGCGAGAGCAGCGAAAACAAATTGTATATTCGTTGTTTTATAACACAGCAAATAAGTTTAAGTTTTTAGTTGCACAGTTTTGTAGATAACAATTTGTTGTTATTTTCGTTGAAGAAAGTCTCACAAAACTTCACCACACACTAATATGAACAACTGCCGCCAACTGTAACTGATTTCTAGATGTCGTTGTTCTATCAGTTGAATATCTTTTCTGCCGGTTCACTTACGTCCACTGTCATTTGTGTATTTTGTGGCCAACAGTGATGGTAGTGATGATGGTAGTGGCGGTGGTGTCGATGTTGCGGAGGTGAGCGGGGGTTGGGGAGTGAAGTGCGTGATGGACAGGTGGAGAGGGAAAACCGTTTCCTGAAGTATTTGGAATCCACCGTTGGCAGTTTGGCTTACTCGGCACAGGTAAATTAATTTCCTTTTAAAAGTGGGGTAACAGTGAAAGGGTTATTTTTATGAAAACAAGGAATTGGTCTCAGGGAGAAGGGGTGGGGATTGTCTCCCTTTGATTCGTGGATGAAATAAAATAGGGGTGGGGTGAAAATTGCTTTGTGTTTTTTTTACGTGTGCAAACGGCGGTATTAAGGCTTTGTGAATCAAACTGTGTCTCGGCTCCGACTGAACTGAACTGTCTTATGGGTGGCCTAGTCATGCAGGGGTCTCCCCAGCCGCGTTCCACCAATAGGGGCAAATTCTGCTGTGACGTCATGGCATGCGCTAGTGGCACCAGCCAGCTTGGTGTTTCGCGGCAGTCGGGGACAACTCTCCTCTCTCACCTGGAAACCTGAAAGTAAAAATGACACAAGTCTATAAAGAATTTGCGGAGCGCAATGAGATTCCGTGTTAATGTCTCCAGCAATTCAAAGTACCTGTCAAATGAACACCAACGCATTTCTATTTCGAAACACTTTACATTGCATACAAAACTGCTCAAATTAGCTTGGAGTTTTAAAAACAGAAACTAAATTAAACTACCTTTACTTTAACACCAGCCAAGTGTCGGGTCAGAGATGAGGCCTCTTATTACCGCAGGCATGACAATGTGCTGTTTGGCCAGAGATATCGCAAACTATGGGGTACTATGGAGCAGTGGTGGAATTATGATTAGCTGCGGAAAACAAGAACCCGGAGGTAAACCTCCTCTATTGCCACTTCGTCCACCACGAATCCCACTTGATGTCACGTGGAAATGAACAAGGATCCTACTCCGAAAAGTCGGTGCCTAACAGCTTGAATTATTGCCACACTATAATGATGATTAGGTTCATCGTGATAAGTATACACAGGCATTAATGTCTTGACAGACTGAAACCCTTGAAAGCAAAGTAAACTTCAATTGCCCACAAAATATTGAAATAATAATTAATTATAATCAATATTATGAAACAATTTTTTAATTAAATCTTTTATATGTCTCATAATATGAGAGTTCTGAAGCTTTAAAATGGCATACAATCAGTTTATTTAAATATTTATTGAATGACTGTATACTTATTTATTACAGTGACAGGCTTCGTCCTTTGTAATCTACATCTATTATTATTAGATCAATAAAATTGAGGGGAGAAAAGACTGAAAAAATTCAGAACAAATGGGGGCACAAGAAATATGTAAAAAATGTTTGCTGGGAAGTCTGAAGAAAAGATACCTCTTAGAAGACCTAATCTTACATGAGCGAGAGATGAGAAAACTGCAAGTTAAAAATAAAATCTTAACGTATGCAAGAGTCAAGTGGTGGCTTATTTTAAATTTTGTAAGGAGCCTTCGGATTCCTTAAAGAGATAGGAATTGTTTTACAACCTGAGCGATTTCCAGTTTCTTAATAATGGTTCTGCTTCATAGAGTTGTTAGCTCTACATACTGATTGATCCATCTTTCTTTCTTTCTTAGGAAAGTACTTTGCAATGGGCTGAACCCAGACAATAGAAATCTTACCAAATGTCTTACACGATTTTTTTTTATTTTAGAATGAATTGAGAATCACAACAGGCTAGAGGAACTATTTTACTTCATTAAGTGAGACGAAATGAAGCCCCCACAACCTAGTGATAAGGCCATGTGCTTTTGATAAACTTGGGTTTCACTAAATGTTTGGGTGAAGTCTAGTTCAGTTTTTATAGAAATATAGCATGTTACGTGTACAATTATTAACAGTAAACCTAATTTAAATTACGTTAGTTAGAAAAATATGTCAATTTATACGAACAGCTGTATAACACATGACATATCCCCTGTTCATTATCCAGTATATTTGAATTTACACTTGCAGTTCTGTTATCACTTGTGTAGTTAAAGCCAGTGATAATAATAGTTACTGTTTATACTAGGCTTTCTGTAAATAAATTTATGCGTATCCGAAAAGCAATACGTTTCGAAGCGTAACAATTCGATTTAATTTTGCCATAAATAAAGTACTGAAATAGTTCTGTTGTAGCTATGAAATTATACAGATTTGTAAGGGTGGTTCAAATTTGTCCTGGTAATTTTTGTTGTTTATCGATTTAGCCTATACATTGGCTGTGAACATTTGCGCTGCAGGAATGGGACAAATATGCAGGCCTGCAAAAGTCGGAAGAGTAGTTTGAAAAGAACGTGTAAGGTGAAAGAGGAAAGAGGAAAGGCAATTCATTGAACACTTATAAATATTTCGTTAATTGTGAACATTACACGCAAGCGGTCGACTGTTTTTGTCTGAGGCATGAAATAAAATACATTAAAAATGTCAGACGATGTTTACAACGCGATCGTAACAACTACACGGCGAAAAAACCTAGACAATAACATTGACACGAAACATATTTGATGTAATAATTATTTTAATTTTAATAAGACAAAGGAATTTATAGATTTGTGCAAAATATACGCATTAAAAATGACAGGCAGCAAACGTATTCATATAGACTTATGTTTATCTCAGTGGCTAATTATGATTATAAATTTACCATTAATATTTGTATTTATTTTGTTCATTTGTGATATATTTCAAAATCCTGTCAGTAGCTGAACGTATACAGCGTCAAATTATGAATTATTATTTTCTTATGAATTGGATAAGATACGGAGGGAATCGGTCATATCTAATGTAGCGTGATAATCCAGAATTCGTCCAGAGGGACTGAGAAATACCACGAGCAGGACAGCCTGTGTGAGCACCCAAAATGATAAATCACAGGCATGGTGGAGGAAATTTGTTGCAAGTCTTTGAAATCGGGGCGATAAGACTGGAGCAGCCTTGCAGAATAAAATTTCACATTACTGACGGCGGTACTCGACGGCTTAAAGCTGAGCGTACTCCGCCAGTCACTTTCCAAACGCACAGAAGGTTTTTCGCATTGCAGACCTACAAAATTCAACACATATCAGACATCACCCGTACACATAATGGTATAATAATACAAGTATTATGAAAAAGTTATTTGTTGGAAAGTAATTAACAAGCCTGTTGTCTGTTAAGAATTATTTTCTGTAGCCCGCAAGGTATAAGATAGTTTAGAATACTGATGACAATTCTCCATCTTGACTTTATCCCTTCATTAATATTCGAAATTCAGTTTCCATAGCACTATGCTCTGCTTCTCAGGTATAATGAGAAAAGTATTTGTGAATCTTGTAGACTTCATTACGTACCCTTGTAAAACCAGTAATAATAATATACTATCCTCTTAATCCACTCACTACGAGATGAAAATAAGATGAATGAATTGACTAAGAATTTAGAAGATTTTATACTGAGGAGGTGCGTCATTTTTGAACATACTCTTCACCAAATACTGTTAGAATAATCAAGTCAAGATGGGTGAGATGGACGCATCATGTAGTACGGGTAGTGGAGATAAGAAATACGTAAGAATTTTGGTTGGAAAGTCTAAAGAAAAAAACCACACGTAAGACCTTGGCGCAAATGGGAGAATAATATTAAAATGTATATAATGGAAATGGTATATTGGGACGTACAGTGGGTTTATTTGGTTTCCTCATAAAAATACTGGGAATTTATTGACTATCTGAGCGATTATCAGCTTCTTACTAAGGACTCTGCTCCATGGAGTTAGTTTAATTTTTGTTCAACGAAGCACTAATGCAAGTATTGGCTTCATCCCTCACTGACGTAGACGTACACGAGTGACTTGGAATCTATGGCTTGTCTAACAGAACACGTTCAGTTCAGAAATGTCGCACAGACAATTTAGAAGAACGTATTTCTAGTGACGAACGCCCTTGCTGTTATTCATGTTACAAACAACCTTTCCATGTTCATTAATTCAGCGGACAAACATTCGCACACACAATGAAGTTTTCGTCTCATTGTTTATACGTGATGTTTTGGTGCCACAACCTGAAAACAGTAACGTCGTCCCTTACGACAAATTAACCAGTTCTGGTTGTGTTTAACGCTCTTTTCTTTCGATGTGCAGTTAATGTACTAAAATATTTAGTGTGAAAGTGGCACAAATTTCAAACCTAATGCAATGAGAGATGGTGATTTAAATGTAAACATTTTTCCAAAGACAATTAAACCAACAGAAAAGTACAAATATATTGTTGTAAACCTGATCACGAAACAACACGTATAACACTACACAGGCCAAAAGTGTATTTAATTAAACGTTCACCATGCTGAAAATATTTGAATAGAAGTTTTGATGTTAACGAGGTATTCGTTATGTGTCACATACCAAAATGCTAAACCGTTCTACGGAAATCTATAACCTCCCTAAAACACAAGAGGCAGAGACCGATAAGAATAGAATTAAATTAGCCAGACAAAACTAATGCACATCCGAAATACCGACTAACTCAAAATCCGTCCAGACGGTGTTACTTAGAAAGTTATATTTTAATGGTTATTAAAAAACGCTGTATAATATAAGAGCATGGTATACAATATAAAAATTTGTCCAGACATTTTAGAAGTTAGCATTTTAACAATCATAACTCCTTGTGTAGGTTAATGCGTTTACTTTGTTTACAAATCAATACCATATTTTCTGATTAAATAGTGTGATGTTGCAGGATTTTTACGAAAACCTCGTAAGAGTCTGATAGAGGTGAGGTGAGTGCAGAATTGTGCATGTCACACGCGACTCTACAGGCAAATATTACAGGAAGAAGAACGTGGTTCTACCCTCGGCAGCGGTAAATCGTGTCAGAAGCCACATTTCCCCCCATTACAAGCTGATTACTAATTCCTGAACAGCCAAGCGGGCGTCAAAATGTTTGCTGACTGCTCAACTGAAAAACTGCTGAGGCAAAATGAATTTTTCGTGTCTCTGTTTCCTAACGAATACACACAAACACGAATTTCATTTAAAAACGTTTACATTTTTTTTTACATTTTATTTGACTCAAATATAAACAGCGGTACACAAGCAGACATTTAATATATAAGCGAGAAATTTAAAATTTCTTTAATATGGGATATTTTGGGTCAGATTTATTTACGTTCTGTCTTCACTACGTGTCGTTTCTCTTTTAATGCATAAATGCCATTAATCCTTTAATTAACTATTAACGACGTGTTAACAACCTGTGCGATTATCGGATACCAGATTTGCAAGGTTAAACTTCACACTACTTCTGGGAGGGGGGTACTACAAAAATCCCCAAGGAAATCAAGTCGGTGGGATTTATTTCAGCAGGCAGACAGTTTATCCTGCATAAGACTTCCACAACCACAAAATATAAGATAGCTGTCATCTCCGTTGTAGCGGCGTGTAGTCAGGTAGAAGTTTATAAACGTTTCAGATGTCCTTGCTGCCTCCATCATCTGGTAAGCTTATACCAAACTACGCGGCGCTACAACCCGGAAGACAGCTATCTTCAGGCTCATCGCCGTGTAAACCCCAAATCCTACAGGCAATTCCAGTCCACAAGATCACAAACTATTTCTTCTTTCTCTTATCTATGTTCTCCACGTGTTGAAAACGCGCGCCTTAATATCACTTTTCTTAATTGTAATTGATTTTTTGTATAAATACATTATCAACTCAGATTATCAACAGAAGGATCGATACCGTAATTGTTTTATTGTGCAGGAGTTAGCTTCAGAAGCCTGAATATGTATTTATTTAAAGCTGATGTCAGTACCTCAGAATATATAACGTCAGATGACAGGTTCATTAATGAATAATGGATTGTGAAGAATGTGGTCCAATTTAAGGTATCGTCCCTGGGTAAACTGAGGAAAACTACGAAGAACCTCAATCATGACAGCCGGTCTTAGGGCCAAGATTTCAAAACGTGACTCACTCGACCACAGCATTCCTTTTGTTACCACGCAGCAAGGAATTTGCTGTAGACCAGTCTTGCTTTGCCACTGTACCTGGAACAAAAGGAATGGAGGGGTTCAAGAGCGAACAAGGAAAAATAGGGGAAACGGACATTGATTGACGGGGGGACGACTGGTGGCCTGGGGGGAAGTACAGGGGAAGCAAAACCCACCCCCTTCCTTTTCCACCTTGTTGGTGATAACATTACGTGTACACCACACAACTACCCAGCATAGTAGCTACCGATCATGTCTTGGTTATGTAATGCCCACCCACAGTAGGTTATCAGTACTATAATGTGTTATTGTTAAGTGCCACCCCCTCTCACCCTCATTCTGCTACACAAGTCCACCCCGTTACAAGTACTTTTTATGCCCACCAACCAAAAACATTTTGTTCTTTCACAATAAATACAGCTTGAATTTCAAATCATTAATTGTTCGGTTCAACGGGTTTCATATTCGCTTATTATTTGATGTCAATACAATTAGTCGCGTGTTTTCCCATGAGAGCATTAATCCTTTATAGAATAGTTTCAGTCTTGTTTTAAAAATCAGTAATTCTGTATTTTGCCCATAAACTGTTCTTCTCGGTTTTATGTGAATTTCAGAGTAAACAATTATTAATTCCTTAAACAGCATTAACTATTTAATATTTGTTATGGGCTTTATTTTATTTAAAGTTAGGTCTAAATATTTAAATATTACCAAAAATATCTTTGACTTAAGCCAAGACGCACAACACGAATAACCTGTATTATTAATATATTTTGTAAAATGGCTGAGCTACAAAACTAATTGTTCTTTTCTCATCCAAAGCTTATGCATGTAATAAACTTTTATCTGTTATGTAACAGATACGAAAAAGGACAATTTTTAACATTTGCATGCAATATTCACAAGTAATATCACCAATATTGCAGTTCTAGGCAATTCTTTGGGTATACATCATGAATGGTTTATTGGTGTTGCTAATTGAGAATATTGTTGTGTGTAGTTGGTCAGAACTGTCCTATATTCGGTATGATAAATTTACAAGAAACATTGGCTGGCAGTTATGATATTTGTTTCTGTTTATATTAATGGGTGTGATAAAGAAAGCAAATACAATTTAATTATAAAATACCTCTTCACTCCTACGACATATTTTGCTGATATATTACAGGTCTATATGACATTTCTTAATAAAGTACGGGACTATCCTACGTTTCATTTGATTCTAAGAACCACTTTTAAAGGTCAAATGAACTTTGACATAAAAATATCTTTAGATAGGCGCTAGTGTCTCGCCCACCTTACAAATTCGGTCGTCCGCCGTACTGTCATCACCGACTGTAGGAAGTTGAAGTATATGAGGTTTGATTGGTCTCCAATGGCATAACGTTCACACCAAGTTTAACAAGAATCGTTCAACTAATTCAAACATGGTGGTCTCATAACCCTGATTAACACAATAGAGGAAAGCAGATTTAAAATACAAATCACGTACCATCAGATTATGAGTGTGCATTATTCATTATACTGGTTCTAATTGAGCAGCGAGGGACAAAAGAAAAGCGAGTATGATCTCAGCGTTGCAATCGGAACAACGGAAGTTACAATCAGACAGATCTACGCTTCCGGGCGCCATTAGAGCATATATAAGTCACACTGTAAAAGTATATGACTGTTTACATACGTCATTCGGTTAGACATGTAGGACTGATAGCAGCCATTTAAACTTTGTCTGGTCGACTAGGCTTCTGTGTTTCTAACAAATATTACAAAACGCTAAGGAACACAAGATCTGTGGGACTATAAAAATTAGGCTATAAGGAAATGGGTTTTGTGTGTTCCAATCGGAGCTTCTTACATGTGACGCTGTGGCGAGTGATCACGTTTGACTGTGAAATTAAGAGAATGCTGAATGGACGCGTAGACTCATTGATGAAGGAATATTTAAATATTTCATCGCATTCTTTCGGAAGTAACTAAATATATTAAGATAATGTATTGACAAAGCCTACCTGCATCCATTTACATTTAGAAAAAACTGTTTCTTCTATCTGTATATAAGTTTGTATACATTTTATTTAATCAAAATGTGTGAGATAATTTTGGGTGAAGTGTTTAAGGTGCCAGAAATGTTAAGAAACACTGCTATACAAAACTCTGGTTTTTTGTGGAATTGTCAAGCACAAGTTTAAATGTAGATTCAAGTTAATGCATAATATTTGTTAAAATGGGATCGTCCCACTTTAATCTGCAGACTCATACCAACACGTAACAAAGTTATTTTTTCTTGTTCTTAAATTTTTCTTGTCTAGAGGATGTGTACAGTTACCTTTGAGGATGATATTTAACTATCCTATAAATGAATAGAAAACTATAAGTTAGATTAAAAAAGTTATTTTATTGATGATAATAATAATGCAGAAAAGTAAAGTACGAAACAGCAGACCATTTCTGATTGAGCTGTAACGAAATATATTGAAATTTGTTGGTTAAATTCTGATGTTCACTAGGAAGTGAAATGGTCGTAGTTAATCACAGCAACCACACCAAAACTGGATCATTATAATTGTGTCCACCCCTGACATAGAAAGTGAAGCACGCCTACATGATTCAGAATACAAACAACCACATTTTATGTAAAACAAAGCGATTGTACAGCCTGGGTATGGCAGTTTTCTTCTGTTTGACACAAAATGTGAGTCATGTATCAGCCGAATACCGCCCACTAACAGCTTTACCTGTACGTGCTCGTGGATAATTCTAATGCTGATGTGAGCGACAAAGCAAACAGAATTACGCTTCATACATCCAGTTCTGACCACTTTTCCTACGACTTCTATTTTTCAGTATCAATATAAAACGGGATTTGACGTCAATAACAGATAAGTCAGTGGAATGACGCGATGACGGTCGTAGCATATCCGAAGTTAAGTAGAGTCGACGATTTCTGTCTTCTGGGTTGTTGCGCTGTGTAGTCTGGTCGATGTTTACCAATGTTTCAGAGGTCATACTGCGATTCATCACCCTGATGACGGAGGCAGTATGACCTCTGAAACGTTGGTAAACATCGACCAGACTACACAGCGCAACAACCCAGAAGACAGATATCTTTATACTCACCGCTGTGAAAACCTCAAATCTTACTTAAGTAGAGTCCTTTTATGTCTTTAAAATTCAAACAGTGTCCTACTTCGACTGCGATATCCTTCTACTTGCATGTACATAATTGATTTCTATATACGACGAAGGGATTTTTCCACTGGCTATCGTCACAAGAACAACACAGGGCAGTAAAGAACGTGGACAAATATTCATCATATCCTACTTTAGGACTTTAACTCGTGACCCCACCCAGCGAGTGCCCTAAAATTTCCTCTCTTTCAATATTATGAAACGTATGTCATGTGCTACTGTGTAGCTTATGACCTGACACATAAGAGATAAATTTCCTTTCCTCTTTGAAGAATCTTCCTCTTTTCTGCATTAGCAGATTGATGAGGGAAGTAGCAAGTTATTCAGAAAGGCCAGGAAACACTTTCAAGTGCTCCTAGTATAAGCTGGGGATGCCGTGACGTAAAAGATACAGAGAGACGTGGAGGAGGGTTTTGGAACGCAGGTTCAGTTTGAAAGAAATTTGGCATGAATCATCATACATGGCTATTACGTGTGATAATTAATATCTTGATGTTCATAAGTCTACATAAACAAACAGTTCGGAAATTAAGGTATCTAAGATCTGTCTGACTTTATATATTACATAGTTTTTATAAGTTTCTATAAAAGTGCACCCTGCGTCTTACATTTGAGTGGTGGGATATCAAACCTTTGTCTATGTTTGACAATTCTCCCCTTTAAAATAAATACCAGACAGATCTCCCGGCAATTAAGAAATAACCAGTAAGACGCCCTAAATTTATTGCAGCTCTAGATATGAGTGTGAAAAGAAAATTATATTTCGTTTCGGATATAATGTGAATCATAAATGCAAATGGAACTAAAATTTGTTTGCGACAATTCTCAAAGTTTCTTCAGCATTTGTATGGCCAATACAATCGACAGTGAGATGTTATGTTATGGATGTCAATAAATAAAGAAACAGGAACTGTGGATTACAGATATCATCTCAACCTTCTCGAGTCTCTGTTGTTATTTTTTATTTGTTTACAATACATGGTCTCAACAAAAAGATAAAATGTTAAAATGTCCTGGTCCTTCATTTTAGATTTTTGATCCGTGTATTTCGACAGAAGTTCACCCACAAGACAGTCAATCTTCATGTGAACGTGTTAATGAGACAGATCTTAATAAAACAGGCTCTAAGGGTGCGAAATAAATTCAACTGACACAGAGGAGTCTGCAGTCAACACTTTAAATAGCCTTCGGGTTCGATAAAATGCTAGAAATTTCTTAGCTCAGCCATTGTCAGTGTCTCAAGAAGAACGCAAGTCACTTCTATCGTTTGTTACTTTCCTAAAATGTAATTTACCTGTTAAATTTTCTGTTAATTGTAATATATACAAAATGTTACAAAAATAAATTAAAAGCGGAATGAATATTAGAAAAGTGTAAAACAGAAGGTGTTATGGAGTTATTCTCATCCCATAAAAGTTGTAATAGAATAAATAAATAATATCGTACCAACACATCTTATGATATATCAAATATGGCTTGAGCGTAAATACATTTATACACGTACACAAGTTTAAAATTTTTGATTTGTCTGAAAATTCAGTGCAACATGCGAAAGATCCAAACGCCACTTGTATAAGAATTACGTGCGATGTAAAAGAAACGCCAAGTGAAATTTGTCAGTTGTATAACGAGTGGTGTTTAGTCCTACAACATAATGACAGAACAGCAGCTGAAACTTGCAACCCGTATAATTTTCGTTGTTTATGATGGTAGTGGCCATGGTTGAATATATCATACTAATTACCTTCAGTTTTTCGAGGAATAGGCTTCTGTAATTTTAAAATGTTTCAAATGATTATCAGAGCGACAGCTGTACAGAGTGACAAAGTTAACTCATTTTTCACATTAAAATAGGTTGTATTACACAGCAGGTGCGTTCCATTTAATCCCGAAAAAAGCGTAGGGCTGAATAGAAGACTTTAAAATGTAACATTCCTGAACAGGTATTTCTAATGGTAAAAGTTGTTACTGTGATCTTTATTATTTAAAAATAAAAACTGTATGCAAACAAAAAAGGCATTTGTATATCAAACGATAGCATAAAACAATAAATTTATTCCATAAAAGATTATTATTTATTATGTAAGATTTGCTTGAAATATACGAACAAATGGAGTGGTCATTCCTGCTTATCTGTAAGATTTAGCTCGATAGATGTTGAGACAGATTTGTATTAAATCTGGTATAACCGTTGTGCAACTGGGACTACCCTAAAATCAATCTTTTCAATTTTCTGGAATCGGTAATACCAATATGGCGGACGACCAAACTTCTGAGGTAGAGTCGACACTAGTACCGCTTACAATAGCGAAGTACTGTGATATATGGTTACGGATTTTCGGGAGATATAGAACACTCAAAATAATTCTTTATATAATGTAAGATAACAATATGGCGGATGTATGAAGGAAAAATAAAAGACTTCATCAGCCAGCATTCGATCCTATGACCCTGTGCTTATGAGCACAGTATGATGCCAAAAACCTAAGACGCCTTATAACATGCCATATTTGATCTATCTTACTTAAGGAAGACTTTAAGCAAATTAAATTTTTCTATGTAAGACAATTGACGTAAACTTTCAGAATTTTCAAACGATGCTTTTTTGTTTTCCGGTGAGTCAAATTCTTTTGAAGGTCACTCAGCGCGGCTCAGATTTAGATGTTAAATCATGTAGCTTAATCAGCCAAGGGCTTAGATTTTACGTCCTTCATTATTTTGCTATTGCAGGAGGAAGGCAGTCTGAGGTTGTGTGCAGTAACAGTACACGTGGTACCTGTGGAACAGCTGTTATGAACCTGCGGTCTGCGAGCATTACTCTGCTGTCTCATATGCTTTGTGTGGCCTTCCAACATTTTTCCTATGAAAAAAAATTGTTCCCTGACATCAGATTAAGTTTTGTAAATGTCAGCGTATGGCAGTTGCCTATCACTGTGATCAGCATTACATTACAGCTTAACGAAGAACATCAAATGAATAAGGAGAATGCGTCTTAATAATAAACAATTATAGGGATGAATGCGGACAATAGAAATAAAATCTTACAAAAACAATAGCAAAGCAGCGTAAAATATATCATAAATAAATGGTCTTTAAAAATGTCATATTGAGCGTTGAGTTGACCTTGTTTCCCTGCTTTATAAGACAGATTGACTTCGTCCGTCTCTTTGGAAAACGTTGAGAATCCCTGCTCTAGAATCTACATGGACCAAAATTCTGCAAACCGACACATCTGTAAGGAAGAATAGCGACTTGTAAAATATTCAGCAAACCATCAAGTTTCTGTCTCTCTCTGCCCAGTTATGTCATGTTACACTACGCTCAGCTAGTTCCGTAAAGTAGGATGGAATTGACTCGTGAAGAAAGCTCATTAGGAACGGACCGGCGCGATGGGAAGGAATGTTTACATGCAAAAGTGTATTATAGAACTGTATCATACCAACTAAATTAACTAAACGGAACGTCACCCTTCTTGAGAAGCTCACTTGGATGGTCAAGATATCACTGCGTTCCATGGAACTCGAAGTTATAAGGCCCTGAAATCGATCCCTATCCTGGGCCACATGAAACCAGTCTACAGCAATCACCTCTGAAACGTCGGTAAACTTCTACCAGACTACACGGGGCAACAACCCAGAAGACAGAAATCTTCAGACACAGAATTTCCTTTGTTAATTCGAACTGAACACCACACCATTATGTCAGATGATAGAAATGAGAGAAAAAACTGCTTCAGAAGACGATTTTTTACAATCGTTACAAAGAACCATTTCCTTCCTATACGCCAGTCACATTAGCTTCAGATATTTTATCCACAATTTATTAAGCGTTTTTATTTGTTCGATATTCATAAACAGGACGAATGTAATTATTCGTCCACAAGTTTTATCTCGAGAATCACTGGAAGTTCGATTACATCTACTGTATAAAATTAATTTAATTATGTATCTTACGCAGACTTGGCCCGAGACGACAATTCGATATATTATTAAAGTAAATGCATTTTTTCTTCCTGAAAACACTATTCACCGGCACTCAAATGTAAGCGTGTTACTGAATAATAGTCTTCCACCAAATTTGGCGGGTTTTTCCACCTGCTGAGCTACTGTCAGGTTCTCAAAGAGGACTGTGCTACTTGGAATTGTTACAGTAAAAGCTAACATTTTCAGTTACCACACTTTTACTATTCTCGTACATTTCATGTAGGGGATATCTTAATACAAGGTCATACCACAACACGGCAGGGAACATAGAAAATGGAATTTTAAAACACAGTTGTAATTGTTCGTAACATTTACATACGGCAGCTTTATAATTACAGCAAGGCAGCTGGGCATGAGGGGAAATTATGGAAAAGGCTAGTGCAATCAGAGCAGGGGGTTTCCATAAGGCACTTAAATATTATGCGTAAAATACTATTTAAAATATTCCATCGCCACAACCAGGAACATTATCATCCCTAAAATAATCCCATCATCAAAAATAATACCTCTTCACAACTACTGACTCCCCCAACAGCCAAATTTCCTGTTACAACTATTACTCCCGCTACCACAACCATCTCCCAACCACAAAAACCTTTTTCTTTTCAACCCTTGCCGCCACAATTCCTCCACCACGATCACAATTACTTTCCTTCTTATTTACATCACAATCTCTCCCGCGTAGATGGATTTAGTCACGTGGTTAAGCTTCTGGCTCGTCATCAAAACAGTGAAGGATCATATCCCGAGATAATTACCCCCACGAAAATGTTTTAAGTTTCTTCACTCACTTCATAAATACGTGGGATTAGTCGTTCGAAACAAAACTCATCCGTCTTATGTTGAGACACTGTTCAGTGACACCGTCAGCAAAGCGTCTAGCTCTTATTAAATGGTTCACGTGACACCTGAATGACCCTAACTTGGAAGTTACTTTATAACAACGCATTTTAACATGTACAGAGGAGACTAAGGTCCTAATTACCTAACTCCAAGGAACGCAATCCTTCTTGAGATGCTGGCGGTAGCTCAGAAGACAAAGAAATAATATGCGTTTTATTAAAATCACTCCCACCGTATTCACAATAGCCTGACACTGTATTCTGCTCTGAGCCAGCTGAATCCAATCCACACCTGCTCACCACATACACTTTTAAATTCCCTTCCTAATTAAGCTCACGACCCCTAAATAGCCTCTCGATTTCAGACTTTCTGATTTATTGCGGGCAGCATAGACAAGAAAATGGTTTTTGGTTACGATTTGGAACCATTTAGCTTCTCATCAGGAACTGAAATCTAAAATATTTTGTTTCAGTAACTATTAAAATAATGTTCAGTCGTAAGCCGAAAATCTGAAGAGATTAAACTACCAATTCTTGTTATTGTTTCAAATTTACTACAATGCCAAGTATTTGTAAATAATGTAATGACTATTAATATTATTCTGGGCTCTAATTATCACAGTAAAGTTGAAAAAGAGACTTTTCATAAAGGCACCTAACCACGCGCATGCCTACGACACAATCACAATTTGACCTTACTTGACAGTCAAATAGATTTCCAAGAAAGTATAGACGTAATTTGAAACGCATAACACTAAGGAAAATGATGATGAAGTCGACAAAATATAGATAACAGACAGAACTTCACGTGATTTTACACTCACCATTATGTAATGTGATGAATAACAAACTTTCCTGCTTGCTGCATAACGTACTATTGCAAAAATCTTCAACCCGGGGAAAGGCAAGTTCTAGTTCAGCGGTTAAACTCGTGCCCTGTATTCAGAAGATGCAGGGTGTAAAGCTCATCCAGGAGACTGTCTATCATAACTGAAGTTTTCGGTACTTTCTCTCATCCCCTCCAAGCCACTGCTAGGATACCAACTTACATTACACCACACAGTTTTCATTTTCATCATTATATTTCTCTGTTCACTAATCATAAGTACGCCATGGTAAAATATACCGTTCCCAGATAGGGACCATGACAACTAAGTCCTGGCTTCGCTCTGTATATTAATAACATGACATTCTGGTTACACATTCCACTCAGCCTCCTATCCGATGGTCACCGGTTCCTTCTCCTCGGGGTTAAGAGTGTCGAAGCGTGAAGCAGAACACTTATCTATAATTTCCTACGTTAAGAACGCATTAAACATTACATCCTTGCGAGATGTTAGATTCTCATGTCGGTAACAATTTAGGTGTTGTTGTTCTGGGTTGTGACGCCGTATGGACTAGTGGGTAGGTACAAACGTTTCGGAGAAACATAATGTTGCCATCTTCAATGCTGAGTTAAAAACAACATCGATACCTCTTCCGAATAGAACTGTGTGTTGAAATACAGGGATTTATCTGTGTGGCCTGGCGGTCTGATGTATCAGTTACGGTATGGACTACTTATGGCTTCTGGATGTGTTTCAGTGGCTGCTTGTACACCCCTGGAACACCAATATTTCTACAACAGGATACTCCTCCCTTTCTTTTGTTAAGTCCTGATAGAACAGTCTAATGGCGTGGTGTGCATTTGGACGTAAGCAGTCGCAAATAAATTTCGGAGTCAGGCGATATATTAAGGCCTTCTTTTTTGCATAAATACAAAAATAACAAATTTTGTACATGGCTACATATATACTCCTAGGAAGACGAAGCACTAGGAGAGGTAGGGTCTGAGGTGGGTTGGAGGGGGGGGGGGAGATGGTGTGTGGAATTAGTGAAAGTGAAGTATGGAAGCCGCCTGGTGAATATCGAACAGGCGAACATTTAATAAACAACATAATGAGTTCATTGCAGAACATAACAGAAATATGCACGAATACACATACAGAAGAGAAATTTGTTTTCTTCTGGGTTATTGAGAGGTGTAGTCTAGTAGAAATTTCCTGACGTTTCAGAGTTACTTGCTGCCATAATTAGGACGATGACAGAGGCGTTAAGAATCTCTGAAACGCCGACAGAATTCTACCAGACAACACGATGCAACAACCCAGAAGACAGCCATCATCGTACTCGCCGCCCTGAGTACCTGAAATGTTACATACAGCAGAGAAATTATGTTCTGCCCATCTACCCGTCTCGGAAAACGTTGATGGAGGTTCGATGGACAAAAACAAGGACATGAATATTTGAATCGAAAAAGGATTAAGCGACAGGACCGTTGGCAATGAGCTGGACGTGTAGTGTGCATGGGACAGATGAGAAATGCGCATAGAATTTTGATTTGAAAACGAAATGGAAGATATTTAATATAATAAAATAGGGTGGGAGTTTGCGGAATGGATTTATATAACTCAGGACAGGGACCAGGGCTTTTGTGAACATGGTAATGAACCTTAGAATTTCATACAAGGCGGAGCATTTCTTGACTACCTAAGGGTACTTTGAGCTCCTGAAGGTGGGCTGTGTTTCGCGGAATTTATTGAAATAAACTGAAAGAGTTTGAAGCGGTTTGCCAAAGTATTATATTATGTAACGGAGACAATATTTTGCCTAAGGAGTACTAGTTTTGTCCCCACTTAATGGTACCTGCACCTTGTGGTGGTGGTGGGGCTTGAGTACCTCAGTGACCCCAAGAGCTACTGGTAGGGCCTCCCTAGCCAGATTGGTCGAGGGGGAGAGGTCAGACTAAGACAGGTACCCTGGTCCTCCAGGTTGTGGGTTGGTCGCAAGGCTAACAACCTTGTACCTTAAAAAGAAAGATATTTCGAAACCTAAACCTCGGACAGACGGACCTAACAGACTGCTTAATGTAGTTGTTAATCAAACGCTTATCTAAACGAGTAGGTAATTGCATCTGTATCAAAACTGGAAAAGGAACACAATTTTCACCACCGTCAGTGACCAAACGTGATTAAAGTCTCCAATTCCACAGTTCATTTATCCAACATTCAATTTACACAAAAGTATGGTCATGAACAACGCAGAACAACAGTGTACATAGGCCACTTTTTCACTGTGGAACGGTTTATATTCGTCAAACAATCCGGTTAGAAACTGAGGGAAAGTGACGCATCCAACTATAAAGAAATTATTCTTGGAAATGAAAGAACGTGTTATTTTTCTATTATTTTATTTTCGTGATCGCGAAATGCAATTGGGTATTGATGAGACGAACATTAAAAGAATTATTATTATTATATAATGACAGGCATAACTGTGATTACATACACAAATAATGACAAGTGAATTCCTTTTAATTTATTTGCAAACAGAATTCTGTGGTATGTATTTATCTATAGCATACTTAACAACGTAGTTACCTCACATTATATAGCGTCGAATGAAAACAGTGGCCATTTATAACATTTTGTAACATTCCACTTCTCGTCTGATGTCCGCGACTGGTTATCAAATATGTTGACAGCTGCCCTTCATATTTAGAGGTCCCACAAAGACCACTTGCCAGACAGTGCGGACAAGAACCAATTTTGGAATGGCCTACGACTATAATGGTAAAGTAGTTCTGTAATATTCGGGTTACTTCCGGCAAGCCAAGCTGAGGTTCCTCTTAAAACACGCACATTCATGTAACTTCACAGCAAATCATAAGGAAGGATTGCAACACTGTGAAAGTCCTTCGGTCTGATGAACAGTAAGTGTTTAAGCTTCTAAATCTAAGCCCCAAGCTGTAACACAGGCCTGCTTCAAGTAGTAGGCAAGTTTCACTTGGGGTTTAGAGAACAACAGCTTGTCAGCTGTTTCGCTAATCGCTCAAGGATTCAGGAAACTTTGTAGATCCTATATACTTTTCTATAGGACTATCCGGTCCGTCTGTGTCTTGTTTAAAATTACAACTATTTTGTATCGAGCCGTGTCAAATACAGCCCACTACACTAAATCCGTCGAGCAGAGTCCTTAAAGAGAAGAGGTCAAATTACAGTTTTGTGTACGTAAATTGTTAACTCTTTAAATAACATTCGGGAATACCAAATATTCTACAATAACAGACATTCGTCACATTTAACGTTCTCTAAATTTCTTTACCGACGCAGTTTTTACGTGTTATCGTCGTTTCCAAAGAGCTAATCTTTTTCAAAGGATTTAAAACCAACTGGACTACCCTTACATAATTTTCATGTCCTGTAGTCTTGTCAGGAAGCACTAACATATAACATTTTACAAAAACAGTTGTGCAATATCAGATTATTTTTTTTACAGATCAAAATGTCTGAAAACATAACATGTTACAAAACTTTCTCTATTGTCAATTTGTTTA
The DNA here is from genome assembly GCF_977971745.1 of Zootermopsis nevadensis. Classification (NCBI taxonomy): domain Eukaryota; kingdom Metazoa; phylum Arthropoda; class Insecta; order Blattodea; family Termopsidae; genus Zootermopsis; species Zootermopsis nevadensis. The sequence continues at coordinate 7,871,427 of NW_028259143.1, forward strand.
GATACTGAAGACGTAGCTGTGTATTTGAATCGCGGATATCTGTAGGAGTAAAATAAAGTTTGTTGACTCGAGCTCATTATTCAGGTTTAAAAAAAATTAATGATAAAGTAAAACTAAATGTTACTCTAACATTTTTTCACTATTCCCCTTAAATTTCAGTGGTCAGTTTACTCCTGAAATAAAACTATGATACATCCACAAAAATTTCTCATTGAAACGTAAGTTTCAGTTTTGTACTGAAGATATTTCTAAGGCAGTAAGCTATCCCACAAGAACACGTCCCGATGGAGCTTCGCCATAGCAGTTATTTGTCACTTTGACACCCTAAGGAAGACAACTTTTATATTGCAAGACAATATGACTACATACCAGTACATATGACACATAAGTAGCTTGATATTCTACCTCTCATCCATATTATTGGCGTGAGGCCGAGATAAAGTGGTAAGTATTTTAGAAAACATCTTGTGCAGTTTACGTGTAAGAGGAGAACATAGAACTCTCGGAGCTTAAATGGAATCTGGTTCAACATAACAGAGAAAAAACAACGAATACATAGGAAGTTTCTAAATCATAAAAGGTAGAGTTCAAAAATTGTGAAGCGTAGATTTCGCGGTTCTTTGTAGAATATCAAATGCCAAGAGAGAGAGATATAATAAATTCATGATATAAGTAACAAAAACTTTACAAACGGCTGAGAGGCCCAACGAAATCATTCAAAAACGGCAGATTACAAGATTACTAATTCCCAGTGTTATTTAAAAGACTTTATGTTAAAATAGACGCAAACTAACGGTTCGTTGACTTGTTCATTGCAGCCTCTCATTTGACCCCATATTCTCATAGGATTTTTTTCAAGAGCCATTTTTAATGTTGCCCTCCCTGATATGCTTTGGTCTATTAATCCTAGTATTTGGTGAATATTACGCTAACGAATTATGAAGAGCCGCCATATATAATCCAACTGCTATTCCTCTATGGGGTCCAAACATTCTCTACATCAGTTTCTCATAAACTCTCAGTTTTTTTCTGTTTTTGTGGTGACAGGTCAGTTTTCGCAGTCGTACAAACTAATGGGTAAATTACAATTTAGTTTTAACAATATATGTCCACATTTTTTATTTTACTCGTATATTGTTTACTTATGTTCTAGTAGGCCTAACTTTATATAATTATATATTTCCAGCACATTCTCGAATTTAATTATATAAGATACACTGAAGTAACGTATAGACTTTCAAACTGCTCTTCTGAAAAATGTTTCTTCAGTACTTATACCCATCTTGTCTGAAATGGGCACAGAGCTACCTGACATGCACACACTGGACGGAGCATTAAACATTCACGAATATCGACAAAAACGTGCAGGAAGATGGAAGAGTGTTCAAGTTGAACTCGGAGGCTTCCAGTTTCCTATCAGCTAGTTATATTTATTCGGCAGGGTTGTTCTAATTTTTAAAAGTTTATAAACTTTATTAATATCCTGCTTTCCCCGTGTCTTTAGCCCGGACGACAGAAAGTCTAGACCAGAAGACTCCAGCCATTAGATTATTAATACTAATCGAAAGTACGGCGTGATGAGTGAAGGACAATAATTAATACGGTTCTGGCATTAGTAGCTTTACAGTAAAACACAAGCTATTGCCATGGAAGAAGCAAGCTCTTGTAGGACACAAGAAAGATAATTGAAAAGAGAAAAAGAATTGGAACTAGATGAGAAATGGTAAAGAAAGTAAGTGTCGTGGAATGTAAGAACCTACTACAAGTGGTCTTTGGTATTAACAATGTTAAGAATTTAAGTTCTGCTTTCAAGAAATTAGTAACTGCAACATTCGGTTGTTGTTGGCCATTATCTTTATGAACGCGGGGCATGTACTTAGAAAACGTTTCTGACAGTATTTATAACATTTCCGAATATAAAACTACCAGATATTAAAGGTTTCATAAAACATGCCTTGTTGTTCAGTCCATTCACAGAAAGGCTGGGTGAGCCTTTTGTGTTTCTGGCCAGACCACTTAGACTTTGAAGAGTATTATTCTTCGCTTTGCTGTATATAAAATATTCAACTCTGCAAATACAAACTGCCTGTGTATTTACTATACCTTGGAGAAATAGTTAGCACGATGGAGAAAAAAGAAGGAAGGGTTACCGAGGGAAGTAAGAAAATAGGGGATAAACACGCACGAAATGAAAGAAGAAGCGACCCAAGGGAGGAAGTGAAGATAGTTTCGAGTATAGGAAACTCTTACGATACGGCCCACTTTCCAGACATGAACCCATCGTAAACTTTTTAAGAAAGAAACAAGTGACTATTATACTACTTAACATTTAAATAAATGGTGGCAATGTTTGGTGTACACTTCCGTACCCCCAACTTGTACGTCACCGCTAACAGACCACCAGGGAGAAACTTCGCAGAGCAGTCTTCCTTCAGAAACTGACAGTCGCTCAGACTGTCAACAAATGCCCTGCCTTTTACGAATTTTTTTTTCCTACTTCCTTCACACTGTCTCAGTGTTCAAATTTCACTTTCATGAAGAATGGTTTAAAGAACTAATGTTTGTAGCATTTGTCTTTCTGAGCTAAATTACTTTTCCAGAATATTACTTATAATTCCAGTTTCATGGAAATTTTGAGATTTTTAAATATGCTTTTATATATTTTGTATAAAATTTTAACAATCCATGTAGCATGAGAAAAGCATAAAAGGGTTACTTTATTCTAAATCATATTGCCAATTCCAAGTTTGCTTCTTATTGCAGCAACAACTAAAAACAATATTTTGGTTTTGTAGACTATAAGTGCTCGTGCTTATTACCACCGCACTCGGAAGTCAATATCTGAGCTATAAGAGGCGCCATTACAAAATGAAATGTCTGCAACTTATTGACAGTCGTTATTTTTCGTGAAGTAGGTCATAGCACGTGCAGGCCCATTGGTCTTGAGGCAGTAGGCTGCTGAATTCTGTAACATGTAAAGCCACTTGAACTACACATGATGGGGGGGGGGGGGGGGGGGGGTTGTCTGTGCCTTCCTAGAACTACATCCCATTTTTGGAATCACGCTTCCGTGCCACTCAGTGGCGTGTGCTCATCCACTCCGAACTGCAAGGCACTAGAGGAAGAAGGCTGTCTTCTGGGTTGTTGCACCGTCTAGTCTGGCAGAAGTTTACAGACGTTTCAGTGGTCCTAGCTGCCTCCATCATCAGGGCGAACATCGCCCTGATGATGGAGGTACCATATATCTCTGAAGCATCTGTATACTTCTACCATACTGCATGATGCAACATCCCAGAAGACAGCCACCTTCAACTACTAATTTATCAAGAAGAACGCTGCTCCTTGGAGTATATAAAAGTGGAAGTTTATTTAGTAGAGCAAATTATCTCCATATTTCTTCTTCGACATTAAACTTTTATGTGAATATCTAATTTTTCTTCTATAATACTATTATATCCCGTCTACATTTCGAAGTATCCCAAACTTGTAGCAAACTGTGAGCAGTTCCGCGTTACAAACGCTCTTATTTTCTAAACTCTTGTTCTTCTCTTCGCTGGATCAGAACTTGAGACTCTGAACACGAACAAAATTCTGTATTCAGAAACTGTGTGACCTATAAATTTTATCTGGCTTTCTTTATAAAAGATGAAGTCAAGACCTTCAAAATTTCCTGCCCTTATTCTTTCTACTTACTGAGTAATACCAAGACTGGAGTCGCGTTATCTCGTTCATGAGAGCATCAGAAAGCCAACAGCTTGGCTGCCAATATAAATAAGTTTGTTAATTCCCCCCCCCCCCCCTCACAAGCTTTCTACATGTATTAAATGTCTCGGCTTTTATTCCGGGCGCTTAAATTGCCTTCGGAATTCGTGTGAGTAACTGAAGCTTCCAAACTTACAGCATTCTCTCAGGTAGTTAATTAAATTGTAAGAAATTAAGTATACAACTCTCAGACGACATAGGAATCTTATAAAATCTGATATTTCAACCTGAACTAACGGTTAAAGCCGAGCACACGAGTGATAGATTGACGTATAGTAGATGGAGGAATGATACTTTTGAGAAAGCGAACTGAATTAGGAAGGAGATAATTAGAGGCAGGTAAAAATAAACAAGAAATATTGGTACTGAAAGGTAGCTACGCTAGTACAGAAAGAAATAAGATTTTATGTTGTAAAGAAATAAAACAAGAAAAAAATTATAACGTACATATCACATCCAGATTATGAGCCATCTTACTGTTTCGGTAACTCCTTATGTTAACACGTATGATATTCTGGGATTTTTAAGACACGCCCAAACAGTGAAGTGACGCTGTGTCAGTAACAAATAAAAGCAAGCGATTTATCAGAAAGTTTATCCACATGATTAAATAAGTTTGTAAATTCGTCTAACCATTTCGCTAATAAAACAGAAGACACGATTAATTGGATTTGAATGTTTTTCAGAAAATAAAATTGACATAAATGTCCTTCCGTTTTCCGAGAAAAAAATATGAGATTTTAAATCTTATTAAAAGAAATATTGTTTGCGTCTAGTGACATAAACATATCTAAAACGTGGAGCTATAAAGCATAACTTAACCTTATAATACAACACAAAGACTTTAATCCGTTTCTCTGTTTTCATCATCTCAAGTCTTGTTACTACGTAACCATAACTAACTAACTAATTCACTGCATGTAGCAGAGTCCATCTTGTGAAGCTAATTGACGCTTAGACAAGAAATTCCCCGCCTCTTACATGTATAACAAACTTCATGGAGCAGAGCTCTTCTTGAAAATCTAACAGTACAAAAAATTCTTCGCCTATTATGAACCCAAAAGCTAACCACCGGTCGCTATCCAGAGCCAGAGTAATTCAATCCCTATAAAGTCCATTTCTCTAATAAACATTTTAGAATTATCCTCCCACATACGCCAGGGTCTTCAGAAAAGTTTCCCTTTGCCTTGCCAGTAACAATTTTGTACGTATTTGTCACATACCCCATGCGTGCTACATGTTACACTAACCTACTCGTCGTTTAGTAAAGTAAGAACATTCATCAGCCTCTTTCGAGTAGTCAGCGTTTTACATTTCTGTATGACCTCACGCCACTGCGATAAAGGTATTACACCGACATGGGGACACTTCGAGTCCCGGGCGGGCAGTACGACGTGCCCTGCACAACAACCAGGCTCGACACATTCAAAATTGAGAATAAAATGGGAACGACAAGGATATCAAATAGCTCTCCTGTTCTTCACATAAGGTTCAATGTTTATTTTCTGTGCTTTCTTGCAGAGACGTTCTGCTATATATCTTGTGAATTTGAGAAATGGTTTTCCTGCGCACAGAAGGAAATATAACGGCAAGAAACAATGAGAACTCAGAGTGTTCATTTTAACTGGAATGCGACATTTCCTTTGTCGCTCGATATTTATAATTTATTAAATGAATAAATAACTGCAAAAGTTAAAGCTGTCTCTGTTCTTGAGCTGGGACACAAACGTGTATGGCTGAATTGAGATGTTGATCCACGTATTCTTAATAATTATATATCTTTCACTTGTAATTTTGAGCACCGAACTGGAAAGTAATATCTATATAAAAACGAAATTGAAAAATCTGAGCTTTTGCCAGTTCATAACTGAGATAATAACCCACAAATAATAAATTAACAGAAACTTATTGATCAGTACCCTAATATTTACTTTAATCTCCATTACATTAATAATGTTTAGATTATTATTATTATTATTACAAAGTGGCTGTAAGTTGATTAAGTATATGGAGTTTTAAATGTCAATATGCAATATTCATTATTCAGGGAGATTAAATATAACCCCCCTAACACACACACACACGAACAAGCGCATATGCACGTGTATTTATGGATCTGAGTATGAAACGAGACATTTTGTATAACACTATGATTCCAGTAATAAAATTAGGGTATCTAAATCACAATGGAATTAATTACTCTTAATATCTGGTTTCAATATTTGCTATCTTCGTCTACCGTTTCGCATTAAGACGTACAGTAGGCTAGACAAGCATGATTTTATCAAAACGAAGGTCCTTTCTTCGGACCTAAATTTTAATCCGGTAGGTCGCTGAACTCAACAACAACAATTTTAACGTAACTCATAAATTCGAGCAAGTCAATGCAGGGAATATCTTGACTAGATGAGTAACTATCAGTTTCTCAAAGAGGGAGTTGGCTCTAAGGCGTGAGTGTGTGAGTGTGTGTTAGTTCGATAAAAACTTGTTGACTGACGCGAATACCTGTGTGCCCGGTGCACGCCGTTCGTTTCATGTGTGGTTCGTCGTATGGATATTTCTCGGGTGTGAGCGAGGTAAAGGCCCCTTGAGGGACCAGCTTCATCTCGCGTCATTGCTCAAGCGGCACAGCAGGAATTACGCCAGACCACGCACCTACCATTCTTTTGTGTAAACTAGCCGGCTGCATGAAACACACTCACTAAATTTATTAAATATCGAAGAGGCTGTAATGTCTGGGAGAGATAGTGAAATGTAAACCAGTAAAATTGCTGTCGATGCTGGAAAACTCCTGCCTGATTAGCTGATTAGGAATTAAACAACGAGTAATTTAAATTAATACGCCTAGGTATAACTTACGAAGGGTCTAAGGTGTGGATCTTGAAAGCTAGAACACTGGGATCGTGTATTAGATTCTCATCGGTGTTTCTGTGTCGTGGTCTCTAATGCACGTAAAAGCTTTGCAACAGTATGAACCACCAGTTCAAGCAGTCTACAAGACATCTAAGAGAGGTTTTTAAACGATGGGAATTCCCCAGCAGGCAAATGCTAGTTAGAGCTTTTTTTAATGTTAGACAAAAGTTTCAAATCGATTCACAGGAGCCAACCACCAATCTTGAGCCAAATGATTCCAACTTACAGTCCCGCACACAAACACTTTCAAATTTATTTAATATTACCCTCAATAATTTATTAACTTCAGAATTTATCTCATTTGCATTCAAAATTATCGTTTGAGGTTTAATGATAATGTTACAACTCCCTAGGTTATACAGAATAAAAATAATTTGAAAGATTGTCGTGAATGGAGAGTGGGCAAGGTTTAAATGTCTGCAATGTGGCCAGAAAACATAAGATTAATTTTGATTTTACTCATAAAACTTTGCATACCGTGTAGTGTATCAGAATATAAAACCTCTTGAGGTCAAAACGCGTTTGGCACTAGTGTCATTTATAGTGTTAACAGTTTGTTTGTTTGTTTATTTTATATTTTGATTTTACTCAGTTACTTCAAGGAAGTGACGTAATAATAAAATAGGCGGCAACATCCACCTTTTGTTTCCGTTCACAAAGCATATTATTATTTCGACGCTACATGTCGTAGTAACTGATGAAACGTCGTTATATAATCAAATAATAACAATCGCGTTACTATTGCTCGCCCGCCGTCGTGTCTGAACCTCAAAATCGTAACAGAAACGTACGGAATGTTGCTGGAATAGCTGGTGAATCTTTACTGCACAAGGAAGACGTAGGATGTTACGCTCCGTGGTCGCCACGCTCCTTGATCCAAGCTTGTCTACTGCCCGCTGCTGGTAGCCAACTAAATGCTTTCTTCCGCCGTGGCACACGACATTTAGAGCGTGCACCATCCCAAATTCTCACGGCAGATTTACTAACAATGGCAACATAACTTAACTAGACAAATCATGTTTCTACTTGCAAACGTGCCAAAGGATTTCGAAACGCGCAATTAATGTCAATAACTTTCTGGAATGGAGGATGATGAGCGGATGAGCGACAAGGGGTGCTTCTTCACCACAGAGGGTTGGACGTAGAGCGTCATCGTTAAACGTTGTGTTACAAAATTAACTGAGAGTGTACATAAAAAATGCATACAGAAATTTAATGAGGAAGCTTCTTGGACAAAGTCCAGAAGAATACTTAGAATAATTTTTACGATATATATTAAACCCTGAAGATGGAGGCAATATGTTCCTCTGAAACGGGCCAAGATTTGGACCTGTAATGATTTCAAAAATGACAAAACAATTAAATTCGTGATTAAAATTGTTTTTGTATTAATTAAAGGAAACAAAAATTAAATTCATATTACGGATAAGAATAAGAATGAACTTGAATTAATAAGGTGATAATGTCCTTTAATAGGGTAAAAAATGATTTTCAAGAGCCATGCCTTTTTTAAGATGGAAGTAAACATTAATTACGATACACTATGAGTAAAATACAGAATTTAAAAATGGAGTTTCTGAAGATACACCTTCTCGATGTAAAAGACAATACACTCAAATATTCCATTAACACTCAAAAGTAATTAACTATGATATAAAAGAAATGAACAGAATATTTACACTGAATGATAGTCTGTACTTAAAAACCTGTGAACTTGCTACAATAAACGGAAACAGCAGACTAAAGCACGGCATAATCCATTACGTTGTCCTTAATGACGCTCAGCTGGTCAATAAATTCCCCCCTTTTATCGACATCTAACTTTAATTTCCACACACATAAACCTCTCACTACATCCTATCTCGAGCTACAAGAATCGAGTCCATATCTTCATACATTACTAGATCAATTTTAATATTATCCTTCAAACTACACAAAGGTTTCTATGTGGTCTCATCCATTCCGATTTTTAAACCAAATGTTGTCACTTTCATCATCCCTTCCTGTTATATAATCTTCGCTTTTCCATGCAATCGTGTTCCACTTTGCACATAATCTAATCATTGGCCTGTGTACGATTTAATCCTCGGGTAACTTCGTCTTTTGTTCCCCTGACTTCGACTTCAAATGACAAAAGGCAAATAATTTCTTTCACTGTTTAACCAACCATTCGAGAACCAGTTTTGCGTGAGCGTGCTGAGTTTGGAGACAATGCAACAATAACGGACGCGAGTAGGAATTTCCTCTTTTGACTTTCAAAACAATATATTGTTTTTTAACTTCATTTGAATTTCTTAAAACAGAAAACGTGTTACCAGCTGCCTATACCTTCCTCCAGACTTCGAAAACAGTTAACGAGAACAGTATGCACTTCACAACTTTAAATGATTATTTTTGAACAAACTAAAATGTCCAATTCTATACGTGCGAGTTGAAGCATAGCCGACAATTAGAGGTGGAATTCAACTGTGTCCTTTTAACAGACAGCTGAAACCATATTAACTTGGATAGCCTGCATATGACAACTATTTAGATATTTGTTTTAATTCAACCTTATTGGTTCAATCTGAATAACTTATAAGAATAAATAAATAAATAAAAGCAAGTCTAGAAGTAAGAAAAAACCACTCATGTATTTGTAAGGAGGAAGATGATTAATATAAATGTAAGAAAATATCAAACAAAAAGTCTACTGTTCCAAAATGCAAATTATGATATGAAGTAAGTAAATAATTTAATTAAGAAATAATGCATTATAGGCCCATTACAAATCACAGAATATTAAATATACGAGATTAACATACTGCTAGAACATTAATAACACAAAAATTCCTGGGAACATGAACAAATGCAAAATATATTAATGTATGAAACATTTCACGATATTTGCAGCTAAGAACATTAAATAATTTTTAAAATCTTAAATCAGAGTGATTATCCGTTTTCTTTAAAATAAAGACTTATATTTATTCTGCTTTCTACATAGTGGTTTAACATTTTATTCGAAATTAAACACAAGAGTCTTCACAGTAAATGTAATTGTTTTATAGAATACAAAGAACAGTCTATATGCGGATTTCATTTCACACCAAAACACGCTACAAGTGAAACTGGCCTCCATTTAAAGTGTAATATGGACACAACATGTCACATTCACGAATTACCACATAAATGGATTTTCGTCATGACGTCACGTGCTCAGGTTATATAAAGGAGCCTATTTTATTACGATTTATTGTATAGACGCAGGACAATTTACGTTTTGAATATGCAGAGATCTTACGATCGGGACACAGCACCACTACAAATCAGCCAGTCAGACTGACGTCACGGTAGAGGAGAAAAATCATTCTGTTGTATTATCATACAAATATCATAGATCAGATGACAGGAGAGAGTAGAGGTTTTATATTTTGTAACAGCTGCTGTAACTAAATGATACGCGAATCCATATATTTTTTCTCAAAACAGGTCCATAAAGCAACTGCTTTTACATTCCACATATTCCTTGAGTTACCATTTGCATATCCTTCTTGAGTAGCTAAGAGTCGCTAAGCTGGTAAGGAAGTCCAATCATTATTAAACCCGAAGGTACATTACCGAGTTAAAAAGAGCTCGCTGTTGGATCCTATCCTGAAATCAGTACAATACAATCCACATTCTCACGCCATTTTCCTTCGATATCCATTTCAATTTCTCATTTGTGTTTGCCTAATAATCATTACGGGAGCTTGCAGTATTACTAACTCCACGAGGCACAGGTAGAGTCCTTCAGAAGCAAATAGTCGCTCAGCTAATTCGAAAAATTCCCCGTCTTTTATGGAACTCTAAGGTTCATCACCGTTTTCACAAAAGCACAGCATCAGTTCCTGTCCTGCTCCCATTGAATGCAGTCCAGACCCACCAAATAAATTTTCCTCAAGATCCATTTTAATATTATCCTTCTATCTCAGTCTGGAAAATAATCACAGAAAACCTATCGCTATTATTAATTAAGTAATTTATTTTTGTGGTTTTTAACTTTACTATTAATAGTTCAGCTTAACGACGAATAATTGGACGATTAGAAGGATAATGCAGAGGATGCGAAGTGGCCATGGCCTGATTTAAGATATTATTCTTGTATTTGGCTGGAGGGATCAAAGAAAATCACGAATAACACAGACAGAATATTTTATCAGGTTGTGAAACCAGCGAAATAAATCAGGATTCAAGGTCTCCGGGCCGAGATATGACCCTGGGCCTCCGGAACGCTGACCAGTGGAAGTTACCAGAAATATGGACACTTTGATATTGGTTATGGATCATACTGAACCAAACGTTTGTAGGGACCTTCTGGCGACCTATGACCGAGACTCCAAACACACACACACTGGCAGTGGGAGACTTGAATATTTCATGTTGGCCAAACACCAACATATCGATCGCGAGTCACGGGTTGCCAGCTTACCCCTCCTCCCCTCACCCGTCCCTCCCTAACTTCACTTCACGGGACACAGATATTCACGACTTGCACTACGTCCATATGCGGTCATTGCAATTAGTGTTAAAAAAACTTCTTAAATCGTAATTTTTCCACTCGTTTAAAATATTACTTGATACAATGAGATTACAATCCGAAAACACACTTCGTGACGTGAAAAATGTTGCAACTTTTTGTGTCGCTAAACACCGATGATTGTGGATAGGCTATTCTGCCCTTTACGCAGTTCCACTACAACTAGCTTATTCTGGCTGGAAATTTCTAGAAGCAGGTTTGAAAACAATATTGCTGTCTTCTGGGTTGTTGCGCCGTGTAGTCTGGTGGACATCGACCAGACTACACAGCGCAACAACCCAGAAGAAGAAATCTTCATACTCTGATGACGGAGGCAGTATGACCTCTGAAACGTTGGTTAACATCGACCAGACTACACAGCACAACAACCCAGAAGACAGAAATCTTCATACTCTGATGACGGAGGCAGTATGACCTCTGAAACGTTGGTTAACATCGACCAGACTACACAGCACAACAACCCAGAAGACAGAAATCTTCATACTCTGATGACGGAGGCAGTATGACCTCTGAAACGTTGGTTAACATCGACCAGACTACACAGCACAACAACCCAGAAGACAGAAATCTTCATACTCTGATGACGGAGGCAGTATGACCTCTGAAACGTTGGTTAACATCGACCAGACTACACAGCACAACAACCCAGAAGACAGAAATCTTCATACTCTGATGACGGAGGCAGTATGACCTCTGAAACGTTGGTTAACATCGACCAGACTACACAGCACAACAACCCAGAAGACAGAAATCTTCATACTCTGATGACGGAGGCAGTATGACCTCTGAAACGTTGGTTAACATCGACCAGACTACACAGCACAACAACCCAGAAGACAGAAATCTTCATACTCTGATGACGGAGGCAGTATGACCTCTGAAACGTTGGTTAACATCGACCAGACTACACAGCACAACAACCCAGAAGACAGAAATCTTCATACTCTGATGACGGAGGCAGTATGACCTCTGAAACGTTGGTTAACATCGACCAGACTACACAGCACAACAACCCAGAAGACAGAAATCTTCATACTCTGATGACGGAGGCAGTATGACCTCTGAAACGTTGGTTAACATCGACCAGACTACACAGCACAACAACCCAGAAGACAGAAATCTTCATACTCTGATGACGGAGGCAGTATGACCTCTGAAACGTTGGTAAACATCGACCAGACTACACAGCGCAACAACCCAGAAGACAGAAATCTCCAGACACTGCTGTGGAAACCTCAAATCCTATGTGTTTGAAAAGGTTTGTTACTTACATGCAACAACATGCATTTGTATCGTACATTGTTACAATCAGACAATTGATGTTACAGTGACTATGAATTATGGAGAAAGGATTTGTAATCTGTTAACTTAGTACCACGAAATGTGTTTTGAGGAAACCAACGATGTATGACTGCGTCATCTGGCTCCGAACACAGACCAATGGCAGACTCTTGTGAAGACGATAATGAACCATCATGTTCAATAAAAGGCAAGAAATCTCTTTACCAGCTGAGTAACTATCAACTTCTCATAACTTTAATTCATATCTCAAATTAGAGCGTCACTTTCCGAGGCAACTCGTTCAGTAGAATTACGGAAAACCATATTACACTGAATTTTTTATCTCGATATTTTTACCTTTGATGACTACTACAACGGACAAGCTATGTTTGTTACGTGAACTGGGCATGCTAGATGAAAGATCGATCCAAAAGTGGAAATAAATTACCCATGACATCTCCCATTGTCATAAAACTGATTAGTTGGGAAGTTCAAACTTTTGACATCTTTTGTTGCTCAATTTCGCTGAAGAACGTGAAGCAGAGAGTCAAATAGTACAGAAGAGAAACAAATGAAACATTGCAGTGATTCTTGGCCCTCAACATCAGCTTAACAGTACAATAACATAAGGGTACCGTAAGCAGCTTCACCCAAGAATGTTTACAAATACAGTTTACTAGTGGGGCCCGCGAACAAGTACCCTTTCACTGAAAAATAACATCAAACTGGGAACTTCCCAATTAACTATTCATTAATGGTTACATCTACACATTGTTATTACATGTATCCCTTTATGGCAACATATTTCAGACATGTCGGCTTCAAGTCATTTTAGTGTACTGAATTTTTACAGTGTGCCACTTTTCATTGCATATAAAAAAATTACTTAAAAGAGACTAATTATTGTTATTATAATCATCATCGTCATAATTATTCGCTATTTAATTGTTTATACTATACTATAAATTTGATTATAATGTTTAAAATTTATATGTTGTTGTTCTATCCTGTTCATACTTATTTAGAGATGTTTAAAATAGGTTCATTTATTACAAAGTAAAGTACTCATACACATGTTTGTTTATAGGTGTTTGCTTTAAAGAGTTGTTACAATTACTAACATTCTGTAATAAATCACAGTTAAATTCTTCAAATGCGTGAAACCTATACATTATTATTACCTGTTTGTGTAACCGGAGTATTTGTTTTTATATACAATTTATTAGAAAGAATTTTTACTGGAGTTTTAATATACATTTTAATCACACCTTTCATGTTCTAGTTTGATGTGGTGGCCCCACCTGTATTTATACTGATGTTTCCTGCCTTATACCGCAGCACATTTTTATTCATACTTGTTAGCAGCCTACAATTATACTTCGGGTCATAAGAACTGCTAGTTTCCTTAAAGACTACTTTCCTGCATCTCGTCACGTGTTAACCAGTCATAACGCATTTTAGACAAACATTAAAGAACTCAGAAGTAACCAAGAACAATAAAATCAAAATAACGAATTACGGTCTATATAAGTCTCTATATTTTACTGTTATTGAATAATTTGTATTATATTTTAGCGTCATTTGTGCTGGTTTTCTTCAGTCTCTAATATTTTGCATTTTGGTGAACTACACAAAACTAAATTTCTTATAGTCGTACAGTTTTTGCTGTACTAGAAAAGACTAACACCGAATTGTTGCAACTCCGAGCGTCCGGTCACCTGCATAATCCATCACTCAATACTACTGCAGTTCGGCCCTGGGGTCACATTTGTCTTGTCCTTATATTGGGTCATATATAATTCCAATTCTTCGTCCCATTCTCTTGCTCTCTCTTGAAGAAGAGACACGCCACTGGGTGGAAAACTTAGTGGAACCATTTACGAGTGCCCCTTCCTTTTTTATACAGAATTGGGAACTAATCAGAGACTGGACTGCACTGGACTGGACTCTCTTCTCTAGACGCTACTCCCCAGATTGTCACACACAACTTCTTTGGAATTGTACAGTTACGAAAAAAAACAAGAAAAAGTCAGGCAGAAAGCCAGAAGAATTAAAGTGAAAGCAAAGCAAATTCAATTGAAAAATGTTTCTTGTAAGTAATCTTTCATACTCTAATGCCTTAGCCTTAAAACGGTACTTTAAGCTGACATCCTAAAATTATAGAAAATTATAAATTATGTAATTTGTATCTAGTGATACACGTAAAAAGTTAAATCCTGGAAGATTCGCGAAAAATGTTTTTTAAAGGACATTCATAAAACACATTTAAGTGGTTAAAGGAATTAACACAAGATAAACTTATATTATTAAGATCAATTTGTATTTCTATAAATATATGAATATTACAGTTGCTCAAAGAATCAATAAACTTCGAAGAAGTCTGGTCATACGGACAGAGGCTAATGTTATATTATTAAGTGGACTACAAGGAGGGGAGACAAGAATGTTGTTTGTAGACTGAAGAAAAAATCGGTCATCCTCTGCCCAGACAGATTCAAAATTATTTTGTACTTTATTTCCACTTATTTTTCTTTAGGGGAAAATGAACCAGGATATCCCAGTTCTTTGCTTCCTAAATGAAATACTTCTACGGACTCCCCTTTTCCAAACATTCAGTGGGGGGACGGGGGTGCCATCTGGTATAAATGTCAAGAGAGAGAGAGAGACTAAAGAAGAGAGAACGAAACTAAGTATTTTATAAAAGAAACAGTAGTATCATATATTATGTGAGAGTTTATAGGCAGGAAAAACAGCAATTCCGTAAAAAGCGCCTCCCCGTAAGAAGAACGGATGAAAGAAGAAACATTACGGTGACTAAGCAAGGCTGGGAACAGAAACTATAGCATAACAGAATGCAAGGAATATTAAACAAGTAGAAATGTTTAAAAATGGTTGGTTGTATTCGTGCAGAATGATATAGGCCTGCGCTAAATAGTTTCTCTGTCGTCTACTATTTTACTCTTTTTTTTCAATTTCCTTTTAAGTTTCAGGAAGAAACATTTCTAGACTTACACAAACAAGGCAGAAATATTTCTACCACAATGTCAGGTTGCCGCATGGACCGACCTTTAATAAAAATACATTTAACACAAATTAAATTAATTTAATTACAATTTTTTTAATTTGTAAATATTGTGCACAAATTTAATTTATCAAAGTACGAGCAACAGAATTCATTATTATTGAATAAAAAATATTACAATAATTCATAAATGTTTTATTTGTGTATTTTTAAGAGTTTTATTCCAACTATAAAGGCGCTACAACTTCTTCCACCTTCAATATATGTAACTTTTAATGATACGTGTGTATAAAATAAACTTTGTTTCTGATTCGGTCTACAAGCTCAATGGCTTCTTATCCCCATTCGCTTATTGACTTTCCTTTCCTCTTGTCCTAATCGCATTACCTTTTACTGACACCGACTCCTTACGTGCTGCAAGACTTATCGAATGTAACAGACTCGTCAGTATCGACGTGTAGCAAATCTGAAAGTTAAAAGGCAGTTCGAAGAAAAACCGAAATTAAATAGATAATACCCCTTCCACCCCGCGGAACGGGGTCCGTCACGCCAGATTTTAGTAAATCAGCAGACATTCCTCGTCAAAATCTTCCACGCATTCTACGGCAATAGAAATGTTCAGCATACTAAGATCCTATGTTGTAAACTAGCAGCAAATTGGCGTGCTGAACAGCAATACAGAATACAGACTCGTACCAAACGCGGACTCCGCCACGGGAGCCGAAACTCATCCTCGTTTGCATTTCCTTCTACCAGAGTTGCCACTGTCAGATCTAATTTAAATTCTATCCTCATCGCAAGGAACGGGTACTTTCAGCATATATATAGGAGATTTTAGTAACCCTTTATTTCAACGGGGGCGTATCTTTGGTACCACTTATTAAGAAAGGTTTTTGTAGGCCCCTGATTTAAGCACTTCTTACGAAGAAGTAAAATATACATGTAATATAAACATAATAAATAATTTAATTACTTAGTACAACTTATTTTACTAAGAACACAACTGGAGGAAAAGAACTTTGATTAATATGACTGGTCGTTAAACATTTTATATATGGCCAATATTACACAGACCTACGCTAAAATTCAGTATACTAACAGCTAAGACTGAGATTTTGTCACTTCTTTAAACTCTATCCGAAACGACACTAAGATATCGAATGAGAATTTGAGACAATTACGTAATTCTTCCTCATTTCAAAAAGCGAAACTAATCTCAGTCAAGTCTGTAATCTTCCCGAAGGCTGAGATGAGTTAATAACACAGCGAAATGGAGGGCAGGAGTAAAGTAACGTTTTGTGTCTCCGTCACCAAATATTTGCACCCCACCCGTTCATTGCTCTGATTTTAGTGGCGTAAGTCTCCGACCGCCAAATCTTCAGTTCAGTTGTAACCAGAGGCAAGGAGAGCAGACGACGGGGATGAAACCTTAATTACGAGCTACTGATCAGCGTATCACGATAAAAATGCAGATGGCTGTCTTCTAGGCTGTAGCGGTGTGTATTCTGGTGGTGATTACCAACGTGTCCTTGCTGCCTTCATCATCAGGACGATGATGGAGGCAGGAAGGATCTCAGAAACGATGGTAAAGTTTCACTAGTCTACGCTGCGGTACAACCCAAAAGACAGCCATCTTCATAGTCACCGCCGGGAAAATCTCAAATCCTAATAAGTAAAATGTACGTAGTACATGGCTTTTGGAAATGTAAATCTATGCTTCAAGTTTATAAAAGATTAAAGTACAATAATGTGACTAAACTAGAATCTGTACTGTTAAGAATGAAGGAAAATTCGATAGTAACAACAACACTAACATTCATAAATATTATCACATAAGGTCCAAAATCCCTTGACAAAGACAAATGATAACAAACCAACATTGCTTATTATACAGATAGTCAAGATTTGTAAATACAATTTCACAACAATTGTTCCAAGGCTGACAAGCTAGATAGGTCAGACGAAGGTTGTACGCGATGGTGTAGGCGAACAGTAAAGTGTGTAAAAGCGCGAGAGAAACTAAGGGATTCCCCATTGATCTGGAACCTGCACTATCTCGTATTCCTTCCATCACACATCACATAGGAGGTTACATGACTGTCGCTTAGCTGGAAACGCCGGAAAGATAAAACAAATTGCTAGGATGCCAGGAGACAACGAAAGTTTCAGCACCTTAGGCGAATGTGACACCAAATGAAATAGTTCTGGTCGTCACGATAAATGGCACCTTCTATGGTACAGGAAAGTGTCATCTGGATCTGAACAAACGATCTCAAACAAACATTCACTTTTGAGACGTAACAGATAAAATAAGGCCAGAATGAAAAGTCGATGTACCAGGTCTCCAATTCAGTTTTCTTTTTGTTTGAAGATTTCCGTCTTCTGGGTTGTTGCGCTGTGTAGTCTGGTCGATGTTAACCAACGTTTCAGAGGTCATACTGCCTCCGTCATAAGGGCGATGTTTGTTTCCTAAATCTCGCCAGGCGAATTGTACCTTCAAGTAGGCCACGACATATTATAAATTTCTAGTTCTTCTTCATAATCATTCCCATATCTCACTGAACTCCACTTAAGTCCTATAGAAGATTTATGACTCATTAAATAATTTACTCGTGAATCTTTTGAAAAATTAAATGTTATAAAAATGTCGTATAGGTGGATTAAAGCTGTCACATTAAAGATGGATTCCTGTCTCTTAGGTTAAAATATTCTCCCCAACACCCTGTTCTCAAACACCCTCTACCTTTAGTAGGATTTGTGGTTCTCATAGAGCTGAGTGGTGTGTGGCCTGGTATACTTTCAGAGGTCCTTGCTGCCTCTATCATCAGGGGGGCTCTATCCATATCCTTCAGTCTAAATGAAAAAAACCTGATTGCTTATGTAAGCTGAAAACAACTCCTAGTCGATAATGCTCTTTTAGAGCATTATTTAATCATCTTACTCGAATATTCTGCTAAGCAACCAACACGCTGCTATTGTGTGACGTCAAGTGAGGCTCTGTAAGAAATGTGTATCATTTATACGGAATTACAGACTGACACAGTTTAGGTTAAGTGGAGGTTATAACAGAACGAGACAGGAGTCGAAGAGACCTCCTGTCTATTATGCACCGCTGAAATAGTTAGAGGACCGTGTGTTCGCGATGTTCCCGTGTTTTAACAGTGGCGCCAGTCAGGCGGTCCTCATTTACCAGTCTCTTTGTAAACACGAACATAAACTTTCCAACAATAGTGTGTCCGAAAACAAAATCTTTTTAGTAAGATATTTTTGCCACGATTCATGTTAATATTCACTAAATATGGGATCGTCAATGTTAGTATTCATGTATTTCTTTTGAGCTCGATACATAACCACTATAGGCATACAGGTTAATTCAATACGTGGCTATGATTTAGAAATTGTTGTCACCACAAGTACCAACTTTTGAAAGTTTCAGGTTGCACTCAGGTTTGCGTTACAAATTCTACCGGCAGGTAACCTCAAAATATTCAAATTGCAGCCGACCGGCAAAAAAAGTCCGCACCAAACACACAAGGAAAGTAGCGAGTGGAACTCCAGAATGTTCACTCCCTTCCGCCGCTCCTAATTTATAATAATATCCTTTGACAAAACAAAACTGACAACATTCAACAAAACTGGCCACAATGTCTATAAAAATTCGGAAGCAGAAAACCCACGTATTCGGAGCCCATGCTTCTGCCTTCAGTGGGAAAAAACCTGATATAAACAAACCTCCCAAGTAGTCTATTACTACTGATTTGTAAATATAAGGACATGTCCTTCCGCAAAGAGAGAGACGAAGAGATACACCGTGTGGCACCGAGTTACTATTACACATCCATGACGTCATACGCCGCCATAGAAAAAGGTCACGCTACATAATTAACGAAGCGTTCGAAGCAGACAGGCCTCTGCTCAATGGTTGCAGGAGTGGCCCGCCTCTATGGAGAGAGAAACAACGACACAGAAAATGTCGATAAAGACGTAAAGAAAACAAACAAAAGACAAAGAGTATACAGATTTTGATAATATTCTACAAAAACATTTTAAAATATCATCGATCCAAGGCAGTATGACGGAGGAAAAAAAGTTATCATTAATATGGTGATCATTAATAATGTGACGATATTCTACATCACTGCTGAGTCAATGTGCTTGCAACAAACAGTGTCAAAGGTACAATAGGCAACCTATTCAAACATCAAGCCAAACAATGCAACATGAAAGTATTGGAAAACTGGTGTTATGGAAGGCCACTGTTAAATCCAGCTGATAATGATGACTGACTTATAGTTCGTAATGGAAGAAAACAAAATGACACAAATTTTAAAGATGAAAGTTTACGAACGCGGAAATAGAAAAAAATAGTACTGAAATGTACTGTGTAGTTACTTCCAACGAACAAAAACCGTATGCATTTTAGGAGCCTGATTTGTATGTTAGCGGCGTTTGAGAGACAATTTGAGTGCGTGACAGAGGTATTTTGAGAGTTCATATTGGTTTACGATATTGTTTGGCTCCAGACAGATTAGAAACCATATTATAATACACCTTGTTTCGGCTTTGTTCAGAGAAAGTTATAGCCAGTGCATTCTATGAGCAAAATTAGAAAACACAAGAAACCGACTTCAATTTCCAGTCGTGTTTGCAAAAGGAGTGCATTCTGTTGGTAGTCCGTAAAGTTAAATTGCTGCACGACAGTATTTTGTTTACAAATAGTTTTGTGTGTAAATAGTGTTTCAAAATGACGTATTCGAAATATTGCTTCTTTTCTTGAGTATTTGTCAGCTACATTTGATTTTAGATGAGCTGTTAATCATGCCGCCTGACAGAGTAAGTAGGTACATATATATGTTTGAACACTTTATTTTCTCGTTTATGATGATAGAGTTTTATTCAACATATTCCGCTTTAGAATTAATACTGAAATTATGAATCCTTTTGTATTTGGACGAAGGGTCATTCCATACAAGCACTCTTACACACGACAACAGAACATAATAGTGCGGAAATATCATAATCGAGGTTCGAACCCGCTATCACAGTGTACAAGTGGCCCAACACTGGGCAGTTTAGACTTCGCGGCTACTGTGAGCGGCAAATTTCCAATTGTAAAATTGTCAACATTTTAATAAAGGAAAAAATGGGCCTATCCATACAGTTAGAAACGCAACATTTTTGTGGGGTAAATTATATTTCCTGAATTTTCGTTCTTCCGTAAATTTCATTTAATATGTGTATAATTTAATTGCAATCACATTAAATGGCCTAAATTCCAACATTACAGTGTTCAGTCAGAGTTTATCTCTGATCTTTGTAGCTTTTTGGGAGTTGCCTTAAGTCTGTACATTATTAATTATTTTCTGGTTGAATTTTTTGTATGTTATTTTTTTCTAAATTATAGGGTGCAGTAAAGAAGTCTCCATATGGTACAAAGGAACCTAACAGTACACCCCAAAAGAAAAAGGCTAAACAAGACTTCAAAGAACCACATTCTAAATATGAATCTGGCAGGGATAAAGAACCAAAGAAGACGAGAGATTTATCAGCCTCTCGTACAACAAAAGAAAGGTCCCAAAAAGAAGACCTCAAGGCAAGATCTTCAGTCAGAGAAAAATTAGCAATATTAAAAAGTGAATCAGAGAAAACAAAGGGATCAGTTAAAGATGTGAAGCAGGATAGAGTCAGACCAAGGGAATCTCAGCCCAGCAGCCATGTTACCAAGGAAACAAATAGCAAAAACATAAAACCTGGGTCAGTAAAAAGTCAGACCCCAGTAAGGAATCTAACAACTGGAGATGCAGCACCTCATAGTACTCAGATGTTGTACCGTACTTCCCGCAGTAAGTAGAAAATCAAAATAGATAGATTAGTGTACTGAGATTTGAGGTTCTTATGGTGGTGTAGATGTTGATGTTGATCTTTTGGGTAGTAACACCATGTGGACTTGAAGGAAGATACCAACATTTCAGAGAAAAACACTGTTACCGTCTTCAGGGCTGACAATAAGTTTCTCCAAAACATTTGTATCTACCTAGAAATCCATCAACAAAATAATGTATTACAATCACAGTAAATTCTTGGACTTTTATAATGTGTACAGTATTCTGTAGGCATAGGAATTTATAATAATTCTGAGTCTAGTTTAAAGGGCATGTTTTTGGTCAAATTAAGATACAGTAAAATGGTACTGCTACTGTGAACAGTAGGATATGAAACTGTGAAATAAATTAATGGAGAATGTAAGTGATAATTTTGCCAAGTGTTTTTAGTTCTGTTTAATTCAGAGTCTAATTGCTTTTATAACCCTTAGCTGATAGAAATAGTAAATGTTATACAAGTTTCTTAGAAGTTAATTTTTCATTGTTATTAGTTTCATCACATATTTTACATTAATTAATTAAATTATTTTATATATTGGATTATAAAATACTGAAATTTGTTTTATTGCTTATAAATTTTAATAAATTCATAAAATAAGAGCAGACACTCAAATAATGCACTGTTCTGGGCTACTCCATTGTACAATATATCAGTTGGCTAATTTTTAGTTGAGGTTAACTGTATATAGGTTTATGTTGGTTGGTGAGATACGTATTTTGCATGCTTACAAAAAGCTTATGTATTTAAATTATCATGTAATCATTCTGTCACTTGTCATTTGTAGCTACAGAGAAACCAAAAATAAACAGTACCTCTAAAGGAAATTTGAAAAAGAACACAGTCACCCCTTTAGGTGCACAAACAAGGAGATCAATTAGTAGACATCAAGTAAACACACAGAAAGATGTAGCAAAAACAGAAAAATTACCTAACAAAATGAAACACCCAGAAGGGAGAGAACAAAACAGAAATCAGGGTCGGCAGACAGAAAGGGTCAACGAACCAAACAGATTGGGTCGAGATCGCACACGGACTAGGACTTTGAGTCCACAAGAGGTGAAGGTGGCAAAAAGTTACACTGAGGGAGGGACAGTGGAGAGTGAGAAGCTGAGAGAAGACCAGAAGTACTTGGCTGAGAACGTCGCAGCCATCTCTGCTGCAGCCACGGAAGCATCTGGTTCTCAGTCCCTTGTTCAGGCGAGCAGCGACAAACATAGGGAACCACAAGATGATGATGGAGGCTGTGAATATGAAGATGATTTTGAGGTACCACAGTCATTTCTAAAGTAATATTAAACCAGAACCAATATTTCGAAGCTTACAGGGGTGTACAAAGTGGGGGAAAGTTTAGTTCTTATCTTATGAACATTTTGAAAGGACTTTGAAAACAGATTTTTGCAGCGTAGAATATTAAAAATGGGAAATTAATATCTACACTTATGACTGGATGAATAATATGGGATAAGTGAAATTTGGTGCTAATGGAAAAGTCACATTACATGCACATTTAACTATAAATAGTAGACATTACAAAAACTCTAGAAAAACAGCAACTAAAATGACAATGAATTACAAAGGAACAAAAAATGTGAAACAGATATGTTCAATGGCACTAAAAGTTTGCTTTTAAGACAGCTGTACATGTACAGTTTTGTTGTGTTCTTTTCACTGTAGGACAAGGTTGATGAGAAAAGCTGTAACTTCTAAAATTCATACTTAATTGATACAAGATTGCTGTAATGGAATTAGAAAAGAAACTACGTGTTGAGCTGATTACAGACAGTTATCCAGTATTTTTTATATTCATACACGCATCATCTTGCATATTAAGCTTAAGATAGATTTTGTTCTTGTTGGGTTTGGCTTGCGCTGGCCCCGAATCTCCACCTTGCGGCTTTGACATTACCATGCATCAGAATTACACAAGGATATTAAATGAACAACTACGTTTTTCATTAAATTTGACGTGGCATGTCGGCCGTACAAAACTTCAGTAATTTCCATCTATATATTCTTTTGTTATGACAACAAATATGTTTTTAATATTTTTAAGTTATATTGGTTACCACTCCATACATACTGTGTTTGTAAGGTGATCTTTAAATTATTTTACAGATGAAGTGAAAATAAATCACAGTTTTTTTTTTCAGGATTATGAATCAGATTTTGAAGACAGTGCCGATTCTGACGTGTCTGATGAAGGAGCTGACATTGGAAATTATGACAGTAGCAGTAATGGTGATAGTGAGTCAGAGCTTGTAGAACTCACACCCAGACAGCATCCATTTGGGGAAGAAGAGAAGAAATTAGACTCTGGCAACTATGACTTGGCTGAACAGAGGCGGAAAGGCAGAGAAATGCAAGAAATCAAGATGGCATTGGGCAGAGAGAATGAAACATTGTCTGCTCAAGAGTAAGTTAGGCATCGTATGAGGTTTACCCTATATGAATACTTTCAGTATCATGATCGGGCTCTAGTGTAGCAGCCCAGTGTCTTATGTTGTTTCTTGGTTTTTCTGTATGCTACTTTTCATACATTCTGTTCACTGTACAGACATACCTCGGAGATATTGCGGGTTCGGTTCCAGCCTGCCGCAATGAAGCGAGTCACACAAATTTTTTGGTTTCCCAGTGCATATAAAAGTTATATTTACACTATCCTGTAGTCTATTAAGTGTGCAATAACATCATGTCTAAAAAAATAATGCGAGAATTACCAAAATGTGATACAGAGACACGAAATGAGCACATGCTGTTGGAAAAATGGCGCCGATAGACTTGCTCGGTGCAGGGTTGCCACAAACCTTCAATTTGTAAAAAAACGCAATATCTGCGAAGTGCAATAAAACGAGGTATGCCTGTACTCTAACAGTCTTTCTTCTGTATAATTTGTGTCCTTGGTCAGACAGGATATGTATTTCCTATGTATATGAACTTATTAATTTATTTACTTATTTTCTAAAGCCACAAACAAACAAGAATGAATATTTGGAGGTTACATGTCCTGACTACAGTGTCAAAAGAATTTAAAATGTTGATTGTTGGACTCTGCATTTTGGCATCACCATGTGGTCTTGTAATTGTTTACCAACATTTCAGAGGAACTTTCCACTTCCCAGAAAGTGGAGACAGTAAAACACTGGTAACCATCTATAAGACCACATGGCATCACAGCCCAGAACACCATGATCAACATTTTTACTCAAATCAAATCATCACATGTCAGCTTTCTAGTGTTTAAATATTTCCCCATCCTTCAGAATTCTGACTCTCTGGAATATTGATGCATATTTCTGTATGAACATTAGTTTTTGAAATTAGAATGCCTTTCAAGGATAACAGCTTGAAAATTGTTCATGTTTTAATTTCCTGGAGTTCCGCGCGGTCTGAGGCATGATGCTTCGGACCGGTGATACAGAATGGTTCGAGTCTCGGAAAGAAATTTCTCATGAGATTTTTCGACCAGTGTATGGGACCTGTGCCAACCCAGTATCGTGAGGAAATTGGGGAGCTACAATGAATAGCGTAATCCGGTCATGAAAACTAGCAATGGCTGGGGGTTCGTCGCGCTGACCACACGTCACCCTATATCTGGTTGAATGATCGTTCACCTCTGCTTAGGCATGTGAATGTGAGGCCAGCAGTCAGCTAGTCGGCTTTGGCTCTCTGGAGCTGTTACGCCACGGATTATTATTAATTTGCTGGAAGCTTGCTGCATAAAGTTATGTAAGTGCCTTCTACAGGCATATTTTATCAACACATGCTTGTGTTTGATCAGGAGGATGAAATCCCACGTGGTAGATGCTCGTCTTCTGCCAACTGATGAGGGTTATGTAGAAGGAAAAGCAGATGATCAAAAACATTTCTCCACAACAGTTACACCCTTAAATTTCATCAATTTTGCCAATGCAAGGAAAAGAAAACAAGAAAAAATGGTACGTTATAGAATCCAAATTTATATATATTACTTTATAATATGGTAAGATTTCTCCCTTTATTTTTGTTTTTACTTCATACAGTGTATTTTTTTAATAGGCAAATGCAACTACTAAAAAGAGAGGAGAGAAACTTCTGGACATGATTCAACTGGATACAGTCAGTTTCACTTTATTTGAACTTTCTCCCGTTCCATACGAAGTTTATATGAAGAGCTATGGTTGCTCAAACACTCTGCAGGTAATCATCACATTATATATTCCTATGCATTTAATTTTAGGAAACATTTTTAATTTAAGTATTTTAGAGGTTACTGTAAACATTTTTGATCCAGTTAATATACAACAAAAAATATAAAACACCAGTTAAGTCCTAAAAGTTTAGTGTAAATCCTTCTAACCAAACACCATGGTCGAGTGGTGCTTCGTATTTGGCAGGTCCCTAGTTCATACCTCAAGAAGGATATCCACTATATTGACAGGTTTTATATTTTCCTCAATCCTTCTTGGTAAATACTAGGTAGACTTAAAACAGACCACGGCCACTTCCTTTTGCATCCTTTCTAATTTGTCTTACAATTTAATGTTCTTTTCCTAGACATTTAATACAGCATTGTTAAATAAGCAAACAATCAAAAGCACCACGTTTTACAGCACAGACTCGTGAAATATTCAATAGAAGGATTTCTGGTGGACAGAATTGTATTTAGGAAGTTTTCCACACTTGACTCATATTTCTGTTGACATTCATTTCACCAGACCTTCCAGTCCTGTGTTTTTTGACTAACATCTCTCTGCTTCAGGCTCATGTGCAGACTAACGAAGACAATCTCTCTGAGGAAGTTCAAACTGATGAAATACGCTATAAGAACAAGTGGACTCAGAAGCCAGTCTCTTTTCAGACCAAAAATGTCAAGAGCTCAGTGGATGAAGTTACTATATTTTCACAGGTAATATATATATATATAATAAATTTGGTTCATAAAAATTTTTGTGTTAAATTTAGATACAGAAATTAGTACTGTGCATTATTCATATACATTATGGTACCTGCACCTTGTCGTGGTGGGGCTTGAGTACCTCAGTGACCCCAAGAGCTATACTGGCGGTAGCATAGCTACTGGTAGGGCCTCCCTAGCCAGATTGGTCGAGGGAGAGAGGTCAGACTAAGACAGGTACCCTGGTCGTTCAGGTTGGGGGTTGGTTGCAAGGCTAACAACCTTGCACCATAAAAAGGAAGATGTTTCGATACCTCAACCAAAGCCTCGGACAGGGAGGCCATGGACCGAATACAGACTGGAGAGCCATAGAAGAAGAAGACATTATTCTGATTTGTAAAAATGACCACTTCACCAACCTGATTTATTCATGGATGGTAGGCTGTAAGGCACCCAAATTTTGATATGTAATTATTTATTTCTTAAAATTATCTTATATGTGTTCAAAACCAGTCACATTGGACACACAGTCTGGGGCATGCGCTTTGATTTTTTGGAAACTGGGACTGGGTTTGAATCCCGTTCAAGGTATATATGTTTGTTTGCATCATTCTGTGTTGTGCTGTCCTGTATAGGTAAAGTCTTTGCAGTGGGCTGATCACTTGTCCAAGGAGTCCTACCAATGTCCAGATAGATTAAGAAACCTCCCATGTATGAGGAGACCAAGGTCATTAAGTAAAATGAGATGGTCTCACTTCATGATTGGCGTCAATTTCATTTGGTCTGAAACTGCATGCCACGTCTGTTATTAAGTCTGCATCCCTGATTTTGATTATTCTAGGATCATCTTGGAGTTGGTGGAGATTCAGTGGAAGATGATACTGATTCTTGGAAAGAGAGACTAAATATTGATACATTGAGATTGAGCCAGTTTCTTTCATCTGCTGGACAAGTATGTAGAATTTACTTCCTAAAACATCGCTACATATAACAGCTATTCTATTGGTTTTATGGTTAAGAACATTTTTGACTAATCATGAAGACAGTGTAATGTGTATTCTGGTTTGTTCTTTAGAGTAGTGCTACTTCATGTAATTAAAATCAGCTCTTGTAGTATGCATAATTCCTTTAAAGTGGAGAATGTAGCTGATCACACTCATTTCCATCTACTACTCATAATGCCACTGAAAACCGTAGCTCTACAATTGTGCCACTCTGTATTTGAAAAATGTTTTGCATATATCTCGTTACAACATTTGATACACGTTTTCACTTTAAGAAGTATATAGTTTAATGATGTAGTTAGTAAACATAAAACAGGATCATAAGAAATATGTTGAGAAAATATAAATATTACTGAACTGGCTAAGGACAGAATCTAATGGTGAGCTTTTGTATGTTGTGTTAATTTTTCAGGTTGTTTCAGTGTTACTGGAAGAAGGAGAAACGGTGAATGCTAACAAGTTCGATAGAAATATGAAGGATATTCCATTTAGTGATGGTTATATCTCTCTTGGTTTGGCATCTGTTCCATTTTTAGCTGACAGACCTGTTACAATTATTCGCTTTCCACGTCATCGTTCCAACCTGTTACTTACTGTCCATAAAAACGTAATATTTGTAAGTATCATAAAGAATGGAAATGTTCAGGCTTATATTCCATTTATCACACTAAAGTGTAGCATTGATTATCCAAATCATTTAATCATTTAAAATTAAAATTATATATTTTCCAGCATTTGTATGTTGCTTTAAGATATCAATAAATTACTGATGTTTAAAATTGTGATCTATAAACAGAATATAAATATAATTTTTTAGATAAATGTTGTTTGTGGCTGAACTATTTTAGCCATCATGAAAAAATTCAAACAGTACTATATATTTTATGTAGGTAGCAATTTATGATATAGTGGAAGTTAACCAAAGACATGGTTCTCCTGCCTATTTTCATGAAAATCAGCCAGTATGCCCAAAAAATTGTTCGACAGTGTAGAAAACATGTCTATAAATGTGGTATTGATTCTACTTAATATATTATTTTGCAGGAGGATAGGCAGACAGAACATTTTTCACCGTGTCGAAGCATGATAGCCATATGGAGTATTCTTGAACCATCCTTACCACAGAAGATTCTTGTGGCTGCTCATGAAATCACCGCTAGTTGTTTTAATGCAACTACAGCCAACGTAGTGTTTGCGGGACAGGAAGATGGATCACTATGTGTATGGGACTTGAGAGAGAAATCGCATTATCACAAGAAGGTTGAAACTGAACATGGGGAATGGGTGTTGCGATCACCAACCTACAACACAGGTAAACAAAGTACATTTCCATAATTATATGGTTTCTGATCACAATCCAATGTATGTGTTTTCTATAACACCATATGAATATTTTACTAAGAGATATTGGTAACACTGGATGAGAGAAAATCTTCAGACCATATAATGGATACCACGTTTTCTTACATGCAGGTAAAATGACAATTAAGTAACGTCAGTGACTTTGCTGAAATTCTGTATTATCAGCTTTTAACTGTTATGTGAAGGATTTACCTAATACTAAGGTCTTATTTTTAGCTGCGATTTTGAAAGATAAAGGACATCTTTCCAAGGTTGTTGCGTTACAGCCATTGGTTGGAACTGAAGTGGAATCTGATATACATGAAAAAACTGAAGTTTCACCAACTCAGGTAAAGTTAGCATACATTAATGGTGGCTTGTGAACTACTCATCGAATTTGAGGAATATCTGTTCCAGACTGAGCTTTACTGATATGAAATGTAGTGGGAATTACTTAGATTATGTCTGGTAATTAGTTTCTTCAGCTGGGCAATTCCATAGCCATTACAAAGATTAAAAGCTCAGTTCTGGTAAATGCACTGGAGTAATTACACTCTGCATACATTTAATAACTTCTTTGTTTCATGAATTTGTTTATGTTAGGACACACAGCGGATTGCAAACTCTGGGACAGAGTCATCAGACAAGAGAGATAAAACAGTTTTGTAACTCTCAGGTAGTCACATGACATTAAAGAAGAGGGGAAAATAATAAGTTTGGCCGCCTTCTGTGAACAGGAATATAAATCCTTCGCATTCCACAGCCTTGCTATATCACAGTAATTTGTTATTTCCTTTGTCACAACATCCCTTTTGACATTAAGTACAGTGTAAGGAAAAGAAGTCTTATATTATTGGACTGAAGTTTTAGTGGTTTTTGGTCAGTAGGTCAGTGAAACAGTTACTTGGTCAGTGATTGGTTGGTTTTAGAGGAAGGACTGCATTTTAAACACTATCATGAAAAGTATAAATACGAAACCAATACAAATTACCTATCATCACCAATTAATATAAACAAACAAGATCACTGAACAAGAAGCTAATCAGATTTGTAAGATTTGAGGTTTTATAGGAGCTGTAAACCCAGTTGGCATATTCATCGCCCTGATGATGGAGGCAGTATGACCTCTGAAACGTTGGTTAACATTGACCAGACTACACAGCGCAACAACCCAGAAGACATAAATCTTCTAATCAGATTTACTTATGAGTGTATCAGTGAAACAATGAAAGAATGTTTTATAACTGAATGACTGAATAAATGAACAAAAGTTATTCAAGAGCTAAAAACTGTGATTTTTAACTTCATTTGAGTAGAGTAAGATCTGTAAGAAGTCTACACAAATGCTGGAATGAAACCATAATAGACCATTTAACGTAGTGTGTGGAAGGTGATGGTGACTGAATTAGCAAAATGCATTTCCATCACAAAATAGCCAGTTAAATGATATGTGGTTTTGATTTGATTGCTGTATTATATACAGTTTTAATAGTGAAAACTATGTCATACTAGTAAAGGAAGGAAACACCTTTATTTTCTTCTCTCTTGGTATCAATTTCATTTATTGGTTGTGTAAGTTATGTTCAGGCTACATAATTGTTGAGAACTATTCGTAAATATTCAAATATGGTTGTTTAATCAAATGATTATTAGATTGAAGATGTAACATCTTATAGTCTGGTAGATACTGACTTATGGTCTCAGAGGAGCTTACTGCCTCCATCATCAGAGTGATGGAGGCATTATGCTTCTCTGAAGTGTTGGTCAGTATCTACCAAATTACACAGTGCTACATCCAAAGCCATCTTCATACCTGTCACTGTGAGAACCTCGGATCTCATCAATGATTGTTAGGTCATTTAATGATAATTTTTCAACTGCAGACAGTGTCAAATGAGATGGAAGATAATTACAAATGTTAGGTGACTTGAAATGATGATTCTTCTTGCAGTAAAGGGTTCAGTTCACAAAAGTCAAAAAATCACTAAAAAAAATTAAAATACAGTGTTTGGTAACCAGCACTGAACTAAATTATCAATAAACAGTATTTCCATGTTAAATTAACATTATACATTATGGCTTTTAGATTTGTAGTTTGGATGAGGGAGGTAAAATCATCATATGGACGGTGATTCAAAGTTATAAGCAAGATCATCAGAAAGGAATACTACACCAAGATCTTGGACTGGCTCACTGGGGCCGAGTTCGCTTGGTGTGTAGTTCTGCCTTTTCACTTATGGACACCATCTCATTGTGAGTACCTGGTTTCCTTTATTTATTTTTTCTGATACATTTAAAACCTACTTTAACCTTTGTTGTATGAGATAGAGGATTTAAGCCCTTATACTTGGGCTACTAGCCACTACTGTGACGCACAGCCAGCTTGACTGCACATTAGACATGACGCACAATCAATAAAGGTTGAAGTGGTGGTACTCGGTCAACAAGCTTCAGTAGCTCATAGCTGTCACTGTTTACAATAGTGAAAATTTGCTTAATATGTTGGAAGAGGATTTAAAGATTCAATAGTAAATTTAAAAATAAATTAGAAAAATTGTATACATTATTTGTGTACCTTTATCATAGTTCTGGGTTGATGTATGCTGAAAATTAAATTTACACATTATTTTGTTGCTAAGAGAAAAACACTTTATCACCTTTATCTAACTGGAATAGGCAATATAAATTCCCATACTACAGGATTACTGTCCAAATCAGTGGCCCGCCAAGGCTATTTTTGGGTGACCATGTTGTTATGGAAAGAAGTTATACTGAATAATGAAGGCCATTCAACCACGAACATTATAAAATCAAAGTACAGATCTCTACTTACTGATGCCCATCTTGACGATTGTTTGCGAGCAGCTACATCATCCTACACTCCCAAATTTGAAAAACTGGCTGATGAAATGCAGCGCCAAACATCACACTAACTTCCCACTTGAGTAATAATAATTGTACTTATAAAACTACGTATTTTTGGTTGCGTGGTTTCTTGTATCATTAAATGTCGTACGATTATTTAACTGATATATGACATGTAATATCCACAACCTTAATAATGGGCATTCTTTTCAAGTTAGCGTCTGAAGATAATTGTTATATGAATTTTTATATGTTGTTGCTTCTCTTCTTTCAGAGACCATCACTTATGCTTTAATCTGATGTGTTTTGACTTGCAACTTGATGGCCGTGATCATGATCACCTTTATATTGGGACTAATACAGGATATGTGGTGCATAGTTTGAAAAATGGTGGCAAGCCTAGACCACAGTTTTATGTGCCAAACTGGGGTGAGTAAGTTCACATCGGACCAACTTCTCCATAAACTTCTTTAGGGCTGCAAGTAACTAGATAATAACCCCCTTGAGTTAATAAAGTCTTCTCGGGCTATCAGCTGTGTTAGATGGTGTTTAATCGCCGACGTTTCGAGGGCCATCTCTGTCCTCATTTTCAAGGCTGTTGACTGTGTGCCTCGTAGCGCGAACTAGTCAACAGCCTTGAAAATGAGGACAGAGATGGCCCTCGAAACGTCGGCAATTAATCACCATCTAACACGGCTGATAGCACGAGAAGACTTTATTGATGAAAGCCACCATGAAAGCTTCACATTGTAAACCCCCTTCAGGTTTAGGTTTCTCATGATGGTGATGATGTTGATTGTGGTACATTCCTGGTAAGCGGACTAATTGTGCACGTATTTACCAATGTTAGGATCTTGAAATATTTTATGCTGTTAAACCATAAAACTGCTGGTATGCATTTTCCGTCAATGCAGTTTTTAAGATATATCAGTCAGTTTGTTATAGTTTGAAAGAAAAATTAATAAATTATGAAAATTTCTTTTGTATCTCAAAACTTATACTACTTGCATAATTATAACTATTTCTTGCACTTGATCATATCTGGTTAAAAAATAACCTTGTTTACCATGAGAACCTTTCGTTTCACGTTTTAAAACTATTTTGAATTAATTTTTTCCAGGTGAATTTACAGATGTGAAGTGCATAGAACCCTGTCCATTTGGAGAACCTTACTTTATAGTGAGTAAAATGCTTTGAAATTGAATAAAATATGTACTGTGGTCTGTATTGTCATAAAAATGGATGATCTATATTGCAATGCATTACTCTTAGTTTTCACCAATAAGTGATTATACAGTGTCTGTAGAAAATTTTGGTATTTGGACTACAGTTTCTTGTGCATGAATCATTTTGCCCTGTCCACTTCTACTGGTCATCATCTGGTCTTTTGCCATTTTGAAGGTCCCAGTTCACTGAATTTGGTATTCCGATCATTGTCTTTCTCTTCGCCAGAGTTCTAATACATCCTGAAAAGTCTTGAACTGTCCGGAAGTTTTGAAGCCTCTTAGTCACTCTCATCACAAACATGTGGTACTTGCGTTGCTCCCACGAATCAAGCAAAGGGTACCAGCTTGATTTTTAACCTCCAATTTCAAATTACTTCACTTTTACAGGGCGTTTTAAAATCTTCAATTTCAGATTTTTTATGTAAAAGTACTTTATTAATCTGCTAGAAAAAATTATTTAATTTCCTAAACAGTTGCGGTCCCCTGGAGGGTTATTAACCGCCACTTTATACCGTTATAACAATGAATTTTCATGGCAGATTGGCTGTGGAGATGGGACAGTAAGGCTTCATTCCCAGACTTCAGAGAAACCCCTTGCAACAATGGCAGGAACAGGTGATCCTATTAGCGAAGGGCCATCTGTTGTTTCTCTTCAGTGGTCTCGATCTAAGCCCTTAATCTTCTTTGTTTTAGACTCCTCCTCAAGGTAAGATGAAATGAACGCACTTTAATCGTTGAAATGTCATATCTGAAACTATGATTTTTCAGAATAAGTCGTGGGGTTGTGTCTGAAAATTTTTATTTATTAATTCTTTTTTGTAGGATTCACATTTGGGACTTCAGTAAAAGTGACATTCGTCCAGTGCACACATTGTCACTTGGAACTGTGACGGCTATTCAGTTGTCGGCGGAAATAGGTGTTGCGAAGACTAGTCCCCACCTGGTGAGTAGAAACTGGAATTTATATTTAAGATTTGAGGTTTTCACAGCGGTGAGTATTCTGGGTTGTTGCACTGTGTAGACTGTTTACCAACGTTTCAGAGGTCGTACTGCCTCCGTCATCAGGGCGATGAAATGTTGGTTAACATTGACCAGACTACACGGCGCAACAACCCAGAAGACAGAAATCTGGAATTTATATTCTTTATTGTCTGACTCCGAAACAGCCTTATATTTAATCGCTCGCATTAGAATTTTGGGATAGACTTATGACTTTCAATTTTACAAAATTATTTAAATAAAAGTTGAAGTACTGTAGACAGTCAATTGAAATATGTGTTTAATAGAAGTTTGAATATTGTGTTTGTGATCCGTGTGGATAAAGTATGAGAATATTAACATTTGCAGGCTCTTGCAACTGGTCCTGGGCAAGTTGAAATTCACCGGTTAAGACAAGAATTCTACAGCCAGACGTCAGACGAAGTCAACAGAGAGCTTGAAAAGTTTATGCAATATATGAGTATATTATAACACTGACCACACTTCTATAGAATGCACGATACATGTTTGAAGTACACAGATTATTGTTAATTCTGTTATAGTTTCCCAGCGATGTTTGTTAGTGACGGGTACAGTGCGGCTGAACAGTATTTAAAATGTAGATAGATCGCTTTTATATGTAGCAGCATAATCTAGTAAGCTCATGCTTTCATGTAGTTAATTAACGATGATCTTAGGTAATCAGAAACCTGACTCATTGTCAAGCAAAATATTTGTTTCTTTATGTCACAACATAACTTACATAATGCATGATCTCGAGCTTTCACGGTGACTATCTGCAATAAAATCCTCTGTTGCCTTATCCAATACTTTCAAACGGCTGGATAAGTCGGCGGTAGCAGAACGCAACTTCAACACGGGGCACCGTATCGACTTTAGCAGTACTTCAGTATCGGATAAGGCAACGAGCCACGTGAACCGCATCGTGAAAGAGGCAATTGAAATCTGATTGAATACTGCAAATATCAACAGAGACGGAGGTTTTATGCTGAGCGTGGCCTGGTTTCCAGTGTGGAATATGTTGTCTAACCGGTAAGCTGAGCATAACGAGGCGAGCTCGTGGGGACTGGAGCAGGTATATATATGATACGGTGGAGAGCCCCAACCACTTCGGTGCCCTGAGGACGAGGACAGAGATGGACCTTAAAACGTTGGTCTTTTCATGTTTTAACCGCTTGACGCGGCTGACAGCCCGAGAGGATTTTATTATAACTTACACACACACACACACAATGTAAGGATTTTTATCCAAGTGTCTCAAGTCTCATTCTTCCAAAATCAAAGACGTCATCTTTCTTGTTAAATGTATATCATAATCCAGTATTTGTTTCTTTGTTAGGAAGTCTTTATCAGATGTGAAGCTTTCACGGCGGCTTTCGTTAATAAAGTCTTCTCGGGCTATCAGCCGCGTTAGATGGTGATTAATCGCCGACGTTTCGAGGACCATCTCTGTCTTCATTTTCAAGGCTGTTGACTGTGTGGCTCGTAGCTACTCTATTAAAGTGTTTATCAGTTTCTTGTGTGTATTCCCTTTTAGTCTGGAATTTATTTTGTGTTTTGAGATGATCAAAGAAAGAAACTCGTCTTGCCATCTCTAAATGATTTTATGTCTTAGGTTGCGTATTGAAAGTTAGCTGCAAATTGAGGATTAGCCTCTGATCACTGTATTCTAGTGAGGAGCTTTATTCGCAGCCACGTGAAGGGTCCGAGAGCATATGCGGGGCATCATATACGTCTGGCTGTTTAAGTGTGGTCTCTAGGCCTTTTGAAGTAGTACACAGATGGTTAACTGCGCTCTTTGCAGACTGTATTTTTGTGTAACGTGCTCAATCGTCCTGCCACTTTGTTCCTG
Organism: Zootermopsis nevadensis; assembly: GCF_977971745.1. Taxonomy (NCBI): domain Eukaryota; kingdom Metazoa; phylum Arthropoda; class Insecta; order Blattodea; family Termopsidae; genus Zootermopsis; species Zootermopsis nevadensis. The sequence continues at coordinate 7,907,006 of NW_028259143.1, forward strand.
TGCGAGGGTACAAATGTCACTAAAAGTGCTCTTATAATTTGCTTAAAAATAAGAAAACTGATATGGAAACATGAACCACGTTGTCTTCACTTGCGATGTGAACGACCATACTAGTTTATGGAATATGGGCCTGAAAAGTGAAATATAGTGTAATTGGTGTTCTCTGATATGACTGGGTTTTTGTTTTATCCCAGAATATTGGTTTTCTAGTCTCAATGTATTTTTTATTTACTTCACATTCTATTAATATGTAGGAAGATAGATTATTCTGCATCTTTATCATTTTTAGTAAACATTATTAAATAAAGATTATACATCTCTTGCATCTTTGTACATCACGTCCAAATCGAACCAAAGAATTTAGAATTTAAAGTAATTTTATATTTGTTTGTAGGTGTATCTTACAAATAAAATGTGATCCGTCCGTTGATGTTTGTCATATGAACCTAGTTTGTTAGTATGTTGCTACTGTAAAATTAAAATGTACATGTACAATTCATGAATAGCAATAAAAATAATTAAACAACATTAAGTTGAAGTAAGTTATGTGAGGATGGTAATACCTGTTCATATCATGGGCACTACATTTGTACGTCGTCTTTATAATCAGCGATGAAGGGTTATGTTTGAACATATTCTGGCTCCAAAACGTGTTCTGACAGATTTTTCCGTGGTCTACGAAGTGATCTTTTTTTGGGTGGTATTCCCTCATCTGTCTTGATAAACAGTGTTGCTCTATATGTTAGATCAATTGGTTTTTATTGTTGAATCTTGTGATATAAGTCATAAGTTTACAGTTATTCTCTATCTTTACTCTTCTTTTTATCCTAGTCCCACCAATATGATTTTCAATAGATGCTCAAGTGTTTCTTTCTAGTTATTTATCCCTCTGCCATATTTATCTGTTTTATCTTAAAACCTTTGTTTGTTTTTTCCCCCTTATTCACTGGTCTCCTTTGCATGTTTAATACCCACCATGTTTCACCACATTACATCAAAACCTTAAAATGTTAATTAAAAATAGCCAAATTGCGGACTGCAGTTATTATCAGAAAAGTTTAGGAAGCCATATTTTAAAACAAAAGACTGATGTTACGATTCTGTATTGTTCGGTAAGTACTGCTGGATCACGTTAGGCGTGGAAATCGTTCTCATATTTCAAAGCGGAAGTGTCGCATAACATCTTATATTATCTTTCTACCATGGGACATATAATATCTTCAAACTGTCCCTGTTGCGACAACGAATGTAACTGTTCTTCCAGAAATACTAACCAAGCAGCAGCTATGGCGGAACGCTCCGTTACTAAATTGCTGGCCGTGTTCAAAGAGCTCGATCAAGGCCACGCATGTGCGGAAGGTTACTCCGTGGACGATATCGTTGGTTACATGCGTGAAAACTTACTTGCTACAGGAGACGTTGAATCTCAAGTTACAACCGCTCTTAATATTGCCCTCAGTCAAGGTCTGATTCGTCGTAGATATCGCCGATACATGTAAGCCAAATGCTATTCTGTACAGATTTCTACGTAGCGTCTGTTATGCCGACATATTCATTAATCGAGTTTTTATTGTCTCAATACGTTTTAGACTACCTTAAAAGCTATTTGAAATTTAACATTAAAAGTATTTATTAAAGCCAATGTTAATTTGTGGCGTAAGAACTTTTCTGTGTAACAGAAAGCAAAGGAATTTTTGGAATTAATATGACAATACGAACTGAAGAAACATGAAAACATGTTTCATAATTGTGCTTATTAGCATTACATTATTTCATAGAAAATTCGTAATTAGTACAGATCCTAATTCTGCTTATTCGACTAAAATAAATACTTCGGTCAATACTAAATCTTAAAATACATGTAAGTACATGCATGAATATGTATAAAAATTATTCTATGGTGCAAGATTATTTTTTAGTAGCTGATAATCGCTTATCTTGTCAAGAAATTCCCCACCTTTCGTGGAACTCAAAGTTCGATCTGTGTTCACGATAGCTTAACACTGGTCGAATTCAGTCCACATGCTGCCTCTGTTGAATTCATTCTAATATCCATTTACGTCTCCCCTGGAGTAGCAATAGAATCAGTACTTAAAGAACAAACCTTTGTAAACATTTCTCACCATTCACATGCATCCTTTTCCTCGTATATCCCATTCCTGAACTGTAACCCTAATATGTGGCAAAGAGTATAATTTATGAAGATCTTCAGTGTATAAATTTCTCGAACACCATGCTTATTTTCCTCTTAAGATCCAAATATTTTGAAAGGTGACGAGATCAGTTTTGTAGTACATTTTAAAATACGTTATTTTGCAGTTTTGTTGGCCCCATTGCTAGCAAGATGAAGTACAATGCACCGAGATAAAATGCGTCCAAACGATAGGTACCTTTCCGTCGTTCTGTAAGTGGGAAAAACAACGGCCGAAGACTGAACAGCTCAGAAGAAAGGTCACGAACACCCAAAAGACGCAGTGCATCTAAAACTGATACACCGAACAGCGGAATGTGTTTGTCGGTGCCGTACTCTAATAGTAATGGTCGGGATAATAACGACAGCTTCCTCAAGCAGCAAGATCTAAGAAAACTATGGTATCATTTTATTAGACGTGAACACAGACAAACAGTGTCCAGAGAATGAAGAAAATTATATTTTGGCAGATACATTCTTTTTGATAAATTGAAAATTTCTCAGTTTATTAAATCCAATTTTAGTTTATTTCAATTATATGTAACACATTAAAAACTCCTTCAGGGTCAGGAGACACTGCCCTTTCATACTGAAATCCCTGTCAAAGAAATCATGACAGAAATTCCATTCCATCCTAGTGGATATCTATATCAAATATAAAACTTCTTGACGATGGTGAAGAGTCATTTGAATAAAAATTTCCTTGGATATTATCCATCGTCTAATAAAATATAAAACGTAAAACGACGTTTCGGAGATGGGACTCTGTCTCCGTCTTCAGGTTCCTACACAGTTGGGCCCACTAGATAGAGCTAATCCCTATCTCCGAAATGTCGTTTTACGTTTTATATTTTATATTTTACTAGACGATGGATAATATCCAAGGAAATTTTTATTCAAATGACTAGTGGCTATCATTCAGAACAAGTAGTTCATCTACTCCTTAACAATTCACTTACTTATCAGTGACACAATGCATTTAAGCCATGGATCACAGGGAAGAAGTTAGTGGTCCTCATAGAGTAGTCTAAGGTTGGAAAAATATTTAAATATTATAATTTATAAATACCCATAACTTCTACATTAAATTCGTTTTGTTTCTGAAGAAATTAAGCTTACCGCATTATGATGACCTTGTATAGACATGTGTAACCACCTAATAACTTTGAACCAATTGTCAGGTTTGCGTGAAACATGACCATTTCTCACTTGAAGTACATTGCCTCAATTTATTTTTAATTTTATATTTAAATTCCTCATCATAAGTAATGTTAATATAGCAGTCGTGCTAACTTCTGGAGTAGGGCTGCCGTTAGCGGGGTCCAATATTTGTTGTAGTGAAACAATTTGAAAAATACATGAAACATTAAGGTCTGCTTAAGGTTTGTGTGAACATATCTCATGAACAAGCCTACAAATATAAATTTATTTTATTTTTTAACATGAACACGATTCAAAATGTTGCTGGGAATCTACACTACTGAATAGTTTGCACCTGTACTCCTGAGATCCAACTTAATGATATCCACACATATCCTCGACTTTTACCTACCAACATTCTGTATGTATTCTTTGTCTCACCCTTCCTACATTTTACCATATCTGACCTGTAAAATCCACAAAGTTCCTCGCATGTAAAACACGACTGTAAATGTATAATATATTATGGGATACGCACGTATTCTTTGAAAATTCTGTATTCTGAATGTTCCTAACTGAAATAAAAGTGTACCATATCATACAACTATTATGCAAGCTTCACCACCAGTAATGTTCATACAAATTTATCATCAGACTGCAAGTAATGTAGAAAAATAAACATACCTCTTCAATATAATATTCATCCTCTTTCAGTCCTTGAGTCGTAAGCTTTGAAAATTGACAGACAAACGAGAATTATGTGGCAAAGTGATAAACTTATTTCTCACAGCATCAGTCATTCATCTAAATTTCCACAACTCGTCATCTCGATCATGATCACCTAAGTTATTTGTAAAATGTAATTGTTTCTGAGTTTAAAACGTTACTGTGAATTTCCAGCACTAAACTTTGGCGAAATTCTTTCGTTACTTTGTGAGATGTGGACAAACAGACAAACACAACCCTTCCGCTGAATGTACGTGTATTTTTTTTTCTTTGCAAAAGAGGCATAATAATGCGTGGGAATGTGAAAAGTGTATTGATTTATGTTTCCTTCTGTCCACATATTTCGTAATTACATTGACATTTCCTACACTACATGACCAATTCAGAATCATAACAAAGAAGCAAAACTTCTGATACTTTAGGTTTTTACGGCGGTGAAGATATCGAGTTTGGTCTTCGAGTTATGATGTCGAGTTTCGAACTAACGTATCGACTCCATCTTTAGGCGGAGTCACAAGCATAAATAATCTTTTGCTATAATCAATGTCAGTTCAAAATATATGTAGATTATAAAATAAGAGCTTATCACTGAAACTTATGTAATAAATGAAGTATCAGGTACGGTAAAATCAGTTTTACCATACAGGTAAGTATTAAGCGCAAGTAAACAATTTGATGTAATAACAAAAAGAACATTAATAATCCAGGAACTTTTAGTTAAAGGCTCGTGACTGACGAAACTTCCCCTTTTTTACCCTTTTTTATTCCTGTTATTTTCTAGGAGAAGAAACACACGATGGCTTGCATGCTTAGACAGTTCTGGTTCTGCCCACAGCGGCGCTGCAAGTTAGTATTCCATGTCGCAATAACAGCCCTGGTAATAACAGCTGACGACGAGTTTACAAGTTGGTTAGCGTTTCTGTGCCTTAATTCTGGTGAATCACGATATGATAAACATCAGGCAATATACAGGATATGAAATCTTAATATGCCATTATTATTTTCAATAAAAATGTTAAACAAAAAAATATTCTATTGTTTGCTTGTTGAAAATGCCGAGTACATATTGTCAGGACCGATTTGTAGATTCCGTTTTCTTTCTGCGATTTAGGATTGTACGAGTTTCAGGTTTTATAACATGCTCATTATGATCATTAATATAAAAATATTATTACTCCATTGACTAATTCCCGTTTTACGAGCTAATAGTCTTTTAGCTGGTCCATGTATTTTATTTACCTTCTGAGGTCCATTACAGAGTTCACAAAAGCCCGCAAGTCAGCTAAATCCAGTTTATTTTTAATATTATCAACCGATCAAAGCTTTAATGTCCCAAATAGTCTATTTTCTTCTGGTTTTCCGAATAACATATCGAATGCATTTATCATCTTTCGATGAGCGCCACTTATATGACTTTATATCTGTCACTCCCCACAATTTAACATATTCTTATTATTGACAGTCGCAACTCCACTTCTTGTCCAACAAATCTCCTCATAACTCAACCTTTACGCGACTGTCAGTGTTTAACAGTAGCCATGATGTATGAGCTGTATATCCATCTCAGCTAATTACCCGTATGTAATTAATTTAATATTACATAATGTTTGTTATTGCGTTATCTTACGCCTTTTTCTATTTGTTCGCTGTGCCATATCCCTCCCGTGAACAAGCTGCAATATTAATTTACTTTTAGCTGAGTAGCAGGTAAAATGATAAAATCATTTCTTGTGGCGACCATCCGCGTCAACTTGGAAAAAGTCCAACGTTTCAGAAACTCTCCCTGGCTGCATTCTTCAGGGTAACCACATTTGGTTGTTTATATCAGCGTTTCTCAACCTTTTTGCCCTTGAAATAATATTCATGTCTCAGGGAACCCCTACATAAAAATTATTATATATCATTATTGATATCTTTCTTTCTTTTTTATAAACTTAAAGTTCATAAGGAAAACTTAATATATTTTTTCTGATAGCTGGTTTACGCAAAAAATTACTTACGTTTTTCTCAAGTTTATTGGCAATACAAAAAAAAAAACTGAAATCAAACTGCCTGTTCAAGAGACCTCATACAGAGGTTTTCATTCACACAAAAAATTAACATAAATAACCAATAGCGTATATAACACATATAAACAGAACGAAAACAGATAATAACTACTACAATAACTAAATCGTTTACTGACAATGTTAAAAAGGCATAAGATAAATCAAAGTAAAATGTCATATGAACAAATATATGTGTCAAGGAAATGTTATTTTTGAAGCCAATTTAAATAATAAAATTTACTTGAGTCACTCGATGATACGTGAATCCACCACGTAGAGCTCCTGTACACTGACCACTAAAGGCGGTTTCACGCTGGCGCCTTATAGACGTCGCTAAATATATTTCTAATGATTATTATATTTCTAAATGACATAACAGGTTGAAGACTTTATTATAATACCCAAGAATTTTCCGAGAATATGTCGTACGTGTATAGTAAAATTACGAATATGAAATTAAACATAAAAATGACTCAAAAATACATTTACATATGATTAGCCTATTCATCACTATTTCTCGCGGAACCCCCGGTGATTGCTCGCGGAACCCCGGTTGAGAAACGCTGGTTTATATATACAACAGATAACGTGTTTTAAGTTAGTGGTATTTTATCGGCGAAAAATAATATTATATTTTATAAGAGAAATTTGGGAATTATTCTTATTCTGTTCTTAATTAGCCCAGAAATAAAATGGTATATCTCACAGTGTTGCCACTGAATGTCCCTGTTATTGGCCTTTAATATTTCTCTATAGCTTTTACGTAAACAGCATTATTCATTTCTCTGTAACCGGGGCAAAGTTCCTCGCAGGTAAGAGGATGAATGCGAGAATCGAATTCCAAATGGCAAACAATATAATATATTTGCTTGAACTCTGAGCCCATTAATAAGTTTCATGAAAATTAGTTTTGTGGAAGAAACTAACCGTGTAACTGCCTCGTTTTGGACATAACACTCGGGATCGTTCATGTGATGTAGTTTCAGTTAGTTCGTTCTTTGCAGAGTTTTCTAAAGTGAAGGGGAAGATCACATTCGGTGACGAGGTAAGGACTTTTAGAAACCAATACGCTAGTACTAGTTACTAATTGCAGCACCGTTTCTATAACTAATTTAACCGTAAAACATTTTGGGTCACTAAAGTATGCCTATCAGTGGACATATTAACTTTTCGTGGTTCTGTGATTTGTTGGAACATGAAACATTTGGAAAACTACTTATAAAAATAAACAGTCTAGAAATATTTAAATATCCGTATCTTGTTGGAAAGTAAGATATAAAACATACTAGAGTTTTTACAAATTTGTAAAGTAAAAATAAACTAAAGTATAAAAATCAGGTTGTTTTCAAAAACTGTTTTTTATCCAAAACACAAAAGATCAGGATATTTATTTATTTATTTAGTGTTCTGTCTGACGACAGGTCCATATAAACAGGATCCTTCCATCCTTGTCTCGGACTGAGACCTGTTCATATACGTTCTTGGCAGATGATCCAGAAGTGGTTTGCCATTGCCTTCTTCTGTGTGTGAATGGAGTAATTGTTGGGATGCCACGGAGGAAAACTCCGTGTTGCCTAGACCACGGCCTTACCCAACACAAGTTATAAATTCGGGCACCGGCCATACCATGTTGAAAACACCGGTTCTCGTCTGATCAGGATATGTAAAATAATAATTTTGCCTGTTGTCTTTTATGGTTGTGAAGCATAGTATCTTACAATGACTTGGAATATAACTTCCCCGTGTTATCCCCATTGAACATCCAAGAATTCCATCCTGGAAAACCATGCACCCTACCAGCGAACTCCGACTTACGAGATACGCAACAAGCATAACATATGCTCTGATGTACATAATATTGCATTTATCTGCTGTATTTACTAATTTAAAAAGAATCGTGCCGTTATCTAAATTTGTGTTTCATTATTCATTTAAATATTTTAGTGCCAAAATATGATTCCATTAACGGATCATTTAACAGAATAACCGGACAATCATCCGATTAATAGTTAATTGATTTGAAATACTAACTTTCTGACAGTCCTAGAAATAACATAAATTATTCTCTTTTGAAAATTACACTGTTGAAGTTTAGGACAATGTTAGAAGTACTGGAGATAATCGTCACCCTTGTTAAACCGTAAGGAATTTTTAGTGGATGATTGTAACTTTAGAGGAACAAATTTCATTAACACCAATAAATGTTTTAAGAGTCTTTCCATTAACTAAACTGTGGACAAGAATTTATTCCATGCTTCAGTTTTATCGTATACAGTCAGATGATATTACGGATACGAGACCACTTCGTTTTCTGCCACTCTGAGACAATCACCTGTAAAATGTATTTTCCCAGAATTTATCTCTCCTCATTTCAAACAACAAACGCCATTTAAATACACGGCCTGCCTCTGTTAGACAAATGCTTTTCTGGGCTTGAATATTCGAGAACAAAGTTTAAATGATTATTTTAACATCTTTTTAAGACGAAAAAAGCAACGAGTACTTTCTTTCAACGTTTTTCCATGTGTTTTATGATGGACATAAATTATTATCACCTTGTAACAGAGTGTAGAAATCAGTTTAGTAATTTATAAACCGATTTGTTCATTTCCCTCCCTTTAGACTTTTCTTATTACAGAGCCAAGAAAAGTTGAGAACGAAAAGTAATAATGAAACCATTGATGTTCATTTAAATGAGTAGGAATTCCTTGTGTTACAAAGCTGATGACGGGGAAGAGCGGTTTCGGACCTGCCATATGCCTACATTAATAATAACCCAAGTACACATTTCGTGATCCTAGTCTATGTATTATTCTCTTCCCTACAATTACCTGTAAGTCGTTTGGCGTATTTCGCTTTCTTATGTTTCAACCGCTGGGCCGGTTCAGAATCCTTTAAATAATATTTCAAAATGCACGATAAGTAACAAGCCTGGATGACAGCGAATTGTAATATAACAGCACTAGTTACGTAACTAAATCTGTTAACTGTCGTAGGAACGCGATGGACATGTTTCTGATGTGTAAGGGGCTTTAGTGCGCATGCACCTTGAATTCCGGCGGTACTTGTAAATGTTTCAAAGTCACAGACTGATACATAGTTCTAATCGACCCGAAGTGACAACTGAATGGAGAAAATTTAACATACTCTTTAATTAATATTGTTGGTCTGATCAAATCAAAGCGGGCCCACGTCGAAAATTGGAAACGCGTACAAAATTTTAGTCGGAAATCGTGGGAAGAGATAACTTTGGCCACTGAGACGCAGATTGGAGGGCAATATATTATAACAGATCTTAAACATGGCGTAAAAGTAAGGTCTGGATATAATCCCACTGATGACAGAGTTTATTGTCCTATGAAGAGCTGTTTTGAACATCGTAATGAAGCTAAGAAAGACTGATGCACGAATATTCCTGTTTGTACATAAGATTATTCAAATTCATTTGACACTAATTATCTCCGCACTATAAAAGTATTTAAATAACCTAGGATCCTATCAACGCCCCTGATTTTTTGAAGCTAATGGCGGTTTTATTCAGTTCTTTAAGCAGCATTCTTCCATATCTCTTCCGAAACTACTTAAACTTTTTATTTCACTCTGTGCCGTGAATTATCCCAGGATTCAATCTACAGATCTCAGAGTTAGAAAAATTTCAAACACTGTAGTCCGTCTACTCACTGTCTTTCATTCTTTTGTTCAAAATATGGACCGGTCATTGGCTGTTGTGTGAACACAATGAAAAGAGCATATTCCGGGCTTCATGAAACGAGGGATATTTCTCAACAAATCTTCTTCATAAAGTTAAATGGTTTGATGTGTGACTAATAGAGATGTGGAATAAAAGAAAAAAAATTCAGATTGGAGGCAACTCAAATAAATTGCACTACGTTTCATTTTAAGATAGAAGAATTAGAAACAATTTTATAACTGCTCTATGGGAGGAGTTTAACAGCTCTTCCTACACAAGGGGGCTACATAATTGCCACTTCTCACACAAATATGTCGCCATCAAATGTATTTGCACTACAAGAGTTCTTCTTGACAATCGCTCAAATTTTCTAGAAATCCTACGCCTTTAATATCATTCTTAAGTATATTGCAATTTACCCGCTACTGGACTCTATTCTGAGCCATCTGAATCTATTGTTGTTCCTGGCACAATATTCATTAAAAGTACAAATCAAAATATTATTAGGTTTACGTCTGTGCGTTCTGAAAGGTCCCTTATTTTCAGGTTATTTTTACCAAGATTTTGGTACAAAATTTCCTTTCCCTATGCATACTGTGTGTCCCACAAATCGTATCTTCTTTAATTTGATCACACTAATAATATTTGGTGTCTAGTTTTTCCTATGAAACTTGTCATTAGATACGTAGTTTTTTTCAGCATCTTGGTACTTTGTATCCATTGTCCAAATATTCTTATCAGCCTGTTTCAAAACATCATCAATGAATATTCTTCTCTTATAATGAGAAATCAGAATATGTACCTCACTTTATAATTTTTGCTGAGTTTAATGGAAAAGCACTATTATATATTTTTATTCACACTTAGTCCGTGTAACAGAGACCTTATAAAGAAGCCGACAGTCTCTCAACTGGCGAATAAATACTGCTCTTTCCAAGTAATGTAAACGCTCATTTCCGTGTTGACAACAGGCAGCTACTGGATCCTACTTTCTTCCAAACATATTTATTGAACCCCAAATTAAAGTGGAAATGTTACAGTTATGTCAGTGCTAGACCGATTATGCCGTCAACATAGTTTTGCAGTTTAACATTTGATTTTCAACGCGATGCATAACTAACATAACTTTACTTATTCAACTCCTCTTTCCAAGAATTTCGGGCCTGTGATCTATAAAATCAACTAATTTTAAAGTTTCTGGCGGAAACTTTATACAGCTGTGTTACATCTGTAAGAATGTTACATGATACATGCTATCCATAGTGACCAACATGACAAGAGGTATGCTGAAAAAGTAACGTCACTTCAAATTTTAATACCTCATTTCAGTAACGTCCTTAAACTTTCTCAAATTCCGCTGAAGAAGTACATACGAAGTTGGTCACAACAGAATTTAAAATGTGCTGACAAATCATGTCAATTCTAGTCATAATTGACAACTATTTGTAGCCTTCAAAGACAGCATGCATCTGAAAGTGGTTTTATTTCTTAATAAGATTTCTGGCAAGAAGCTCACGTGATCTGTTTCAGACATTAATGGACAAAAGGCTTGTGTTTGGTCAGGTTATGTTAGAAGTTTTCATTCGCCTCGTACCTTAATGACAATCACAGACCTTACGAATTCTCTTTGGAGTGATTATCAATCCCGTTTCTCATTCCAATCATCTCATGTTCAAATATCAAGTCCTTCGATATAAGTATTAACATATTTTACAATTAGTCACGACCAGATCGTTTAAAAACATCCTATCATTCGTTGGAACAACAGCTAACTGCTCAGCTGAAAAGGCGTCGTTAAAAACAAGAGAATCAATCATTATTGAAGCAACATTAAAGTATTCTATACTTAAAAATCTGATATCTGAATAGTATTAGGGCGTCAGCTGTTCTCAGTTTTGTCTTTCGAGTTATCGTTATTGTAGAAACAGACTTAGTAATAAGAAGGAAGTATCGATTATTGATTCAATTTACATCACACTTCTGCCTAAAACTTTTTAAAAGGAAAAATATTGAGTATGGCTGTTTTACAATCCTGTCAAATAATAATGAAAATTATCGTGACTGGTGAATAGGGAAATATTCGGAAAGAATCAGTCATGGTTTATTTCAAAGATTCATCCATGTATGTACGTGGAGTTGAAGCCACAAAAATGAAGCTAAATAATAAGTGACATTTTTTATTCCTGTGCTAACCTATTCGAAACGGAATATATTAAGATAATTGACTTTATGGAGGATAGTCCTCCATGAGAAATGTTCATAAAGAAACCTACCACCAGGCTTCATCCTGAGCCAGTCCCCAGCATTACATCCCATTTTTAAGATCCATCTTAATATTATCCCCCCATCTGCGCATAGATTTCTCGTGAAGTCTCTTCCTTTAAGATCTCTTAAACTAAATTATTTACGCATTTCTCATTTTCATCAAGTGATTTACGAATCCCACCCATGTCATCATACCGAAATGCGATTATCCTGGTGATTGGGGCAACCAGGACCTCTGAAACGTCGGCAAACAACATCGTAGAAGACAGTCTTAATCAAGTATTTATTTGTTGCAGGAGTCAATTGTTTACTGGACAGCTGAGCAAAGCCTCAAAGATGGCGTTTGAAGCAACACAAGATCCCCAAATTACATTTTCTTCAACAGAGGAAGATTCTGTGAAACCTCTCAATCTCTGTATTCAGGACAATGTCGTGAGCCAGTCACGAGGTATTGTAAGAAACTGCACTTTATATAATGGAATATAATGTAATATTTACTTTCTCGCATCGATTACCTTGCGACAGAAAGAGTGTGTTCAAATTCTTTTCTTAGTTTTCCAACTCTCTGGGTCTGTAATGGTCAATTTTGGAATATTACTTCATGCATGAAACAACAGTCACTTCAAGTCACGTATGATGAAAGCATAAGCTACTCTGGCGATAATAATTTCTCACAAACGTGCACGTTTCTTTATGTAAAACTTACGTAATTTTCTAAATGTATTATAAATACAGTTCTTTTAAAGTTATCTGAATGTTACACGCGTTGTAAGTTTTGCATTTTAAAGTGTATAAGTCACATCAACTGATTAATTGTAAACCATTACGGAATCTAATTGAATTCTTCCAGTTGAAACCAATTTCTTGAGTAATGCCTACAATACACGTAAGGAACTGGTGTTTATATGTGCGTATGAACTATCCTCTATTTGTAAGACTTGAGGTTCTCACAGCGGTGAGTATGAAGATATCCGTCTTCTGGGTTATTGCGCTGTGTAGTCTGGTCGATGTTAACCAACGTTTCAGAGGTCATACTGCCTCCGTCATCAGGGCGATGAGTATGAAGATTTATGTCTTCTGGGTTGTTGCGCTGTGTAATCTGGTCGATGTTTACCAACGTTTCAGAGGTCATACTGCCTCCGTCATCAGAGTATGAAGATTTCTGTCTTCTGGGTTGTTGCGCTGTGTAGTCTGGTCGATGTTTACCAACGTTTCAGAGGTCATACTGCCTCCGTCATCAGGCCCTGATGACGGAGGCAGTATGACCTCTGAAACGTTGGTTAACATCGACCAGACTACACAGCGCAACAACCCAGAAGACGGATATCTTTATCCTCTATTTGTTTATGTTATTATTACTACAATTTAAGTAGCAAGATTATACTACAAAGCGTATTGTAACGAAATATCGTAAGACCTAGAAATTGCCCCAGTTCATACAAATTTCCATTTAAAACAGAAACACCGCACGTAACAAACCGTACGCATTCCTTTTCGAAATCACAAGCCACGTGTTTATTCTATACGTACGCCACATTGTTACAGAGTAATATCATCGATTTTATTTCTTATTTTTTATTTCATTCTTCATGTTCTTTTTATCTCTCTACTTCGTTCAGCTGAAACATCCTTTGATACAGTCAATATTTAACATAATACAGAAAATATTAATTTAGGCCTTTAACTTGTTCGTCGTGGTGGACAGAGCCATCAGCTTTAGAACAGCATTTCTACATTTATAGTGAATTAAAAAAGGTCAGTATTTGATGTCGCATACAGCAGACTGAAGCACACTTTTCCTAATTCTGTTATAATCTGAGAATGAAAACATTTCTCTCGGTGTCCCTGAATAAGGAACTCGAGAAGGGGCTGATGTGTGCAATTTTTTTCTGAACTTGTGATCGAATGGTCTTCACCCCTCGGTAAAATGGAAAGTAGCTTTTACCATATGTGTTGTTCCCTTACGTGATGATCATTGTATAAACTTCCGGTGCATTACAGAACCTCCCGCCTGAATGAATAACTGAACTGTGAGGCATTTTCAGCTGCGGAGATAGCTCATAATAATACGCTGCTAGGAACGGGGGTTGAGGTACGAATATTTAAAGAAATAAGGGTTAGAACAGGTGATGATGAGTCAGGGGAGGTAAAGTGTGGTCACGTGTGGTGCGTGACGTAAAATCTGCGTAATCCCCTCATACTTACCCCAACCCAAACCAAGTGTCGGATATTATCAAATCTATCATCTTGTAATACCTTCCATATAGGGGCATTCAATTTATTTTTAAATTGCCCTCAAAGGCACAAAACGTTGCTGTATGTTTCAATAAATGAAAACTTCCCGTAGGGGTAGAGATTCTTGCCTGCTTTCCCGTGTTTTGTCATTGTATGGACTGAGTCTGTTAAGTAAGGAAAAGGATGGGTCGTATATTCCACGCAGGGAAGAATAAAAGATTCATACGAAATTTAGTCAGAAAACCTGAAGAGAAGAGACCACATGGGATATCCAGACAGACTGCACTTATGAGAGTTTTGTCATTCTGAAAACCACGTGTTTTTGCAAGTGACTTCCGCGTGCAATGTAAATTGCGTCTTTTAAAAGAATACAAAAGTGTCTTGGTGTTAACGGGGCCGGATGAATACGTGTCAGAGTTTTACATTTGTAATTAGAAGCAAGTCAAAGCGGAAATTCTATTATTAATGCGCTGTTGCCGAGCTGGTGAAAAACTGGAAGGGAAATTTCGTCAAGTATTAAGATAATTTGTTATATGTTTTTTGTTGTTCTGCATTTGAAAGACACTTCAATATTTTGCCTCTTTTTGCCTACATTTATAATGAGTTGTTCTCAATAATAATAAAATAAATTTAGATTAAAATAGTGACTCACATTCGTCTAAGGGCGAAAGACTGTTGAAACAAAGTAAACTCTGCTATCGTGGTTTTATTTAGTAACTTCAGAGAAAAGGTACCTCAAACGGGCCATCACCGGTAACTTCCAGATCCCTTCGTGATTTTCATTTACAAACCGCTACCTAACTTCATGGTGCAGAGTCCTTAAAAAGCGGTAGTTACTTGTCATGTCAAGAAATTAATGGTATTTTATGAAACCCGGTGGTTCATTACCGTGCTGACAACAGCCCGCTATTGGAATACAGTCCACACTCTCACATATTTCCTTAAAATCTATTTTAATATTTTGTTTCCATCTACTGCTAGGTTCTCCAAGTTACTCTTTCTTTCAGACCTTATAATTGTCCTGGATGTATGAAGACCTAATTAGTAAGTTTCAGAATAGAGCAGATTTAAGATGGTTCTGGTACTCTCTTACGTGGTCAACGTCAATTACAAAAACGAATCACTGTAGTATGACAAACATATCAATAATTTTCTGCGTTCGTGTTACGAATTATTACGCAGTTAATCTGATAGCTACTTGACAGTCATGTAGGAAAGTTTAGAGCAAAGTAAAATCGAGCCCAAGTCCTTGAAGGGAGGAATAACTCACCTTATTTCAAGTATCCTTGAGAATAATGAATGGTGAAAACCAACCTTTCCACTTCTCATGAAGAACTATTTATCTCACGTCATTTTAAATTATTATGTAGGCATTCTTGAAGCAGTTCTTACTCTCACTATAGGTATGAATACAATTACGTCTACATGAGACAAAATGAGGCCTCTAACTGGCTTATCTCCATAATTGTCCAAATTAAAATGAAACAATATGATTTAAAATTGCATCGTTTAATGACGCTTCATGCAATGCAACATATATAAACCTGGAGAGAAGGGAATAAAATATAAATGCGTATTATACGCTTTGATTACACTTCCTAACTTGCAAAGAAAACAAAAATTCCAAATATTCAAAATACATTAAGGAAAATTTCCTTGATGAAATACAAGGAATTTGCTAAGGATTTTATTATTATCCTTGAAACTTCACAAGACCCATCTCCCCCATTCCGCCAACATGCTCTCAGTTTTGAGCTACATTAATAACACATGTAAAAACACGAGTGGTTTCGTGTGTAAAAATTCAACAGTTCTGTTGACATGAATAAACAAAGCGCATATGTGCATAGGAAACGTACATACTAAAAGAGAATAGTTAAAAATTATATAATTTTAATGTTTTTCGGTTTAACTAAATTTTTATTTGAATAATAATGTAGAGAAACATACTTCTAATATAGTCTTTTGAAAAAATTGTAATTCGAAGTTTTTAAGCTGACTTATCCTACGTGATCGCTGTGTTGGATATTGTTTCAGTTCCTATTCATCTCTAAAAAGGAATATTTGCATAGCTCAGTGAGGTCCATCAGTATTTTGTACAACAAAGTGATACAGCAGAGCTCACAGGGTGACAAAACTCTCGTTAATTTCCGTAGTTTAATACACACCTGTACATTTCCATGTTATCCCATTGTCTTACATCACTTCATACGGGACTTTTAATAACTTCAGTCTTGTATTCCGTTCTTAATTACCACAGACATTCTCAAATTCTCTCCATTGTTACTCATTGCAGTTTTTGCGATATTATTATGCTCTCATTATTTTCGATTTGGCCAATCTCTCGAGTCTTCATTTCGTAGTTCTGCAATAGAATAGGTTTGTGTGTCTTTCCATGGTCATATGATGATATACATCGAATGATCTCATTGACGTAGCTGATTGTCTACTTTTAACATTAATAAAAAAATCTTTTGAAAATTACAATTGGAAAGTCAATTACACAAATTCCATGAAACGAAATATTTCTTGTGAAGCTGGTAGTCGTAGGCTCTCCTCTTTCATAAAACCCAAAAAATTAGTAACGTCCTCACAACACTCCGTCACTGGATTTTATCCTGAGCCATCTGAATCCAGTTAAAACCCTTATATATAAATTATTTAATACCACTTTAATATTATCCTCCAATTTATGTCTAGGTATTATTAGTTAACTTTTCCCTTTAGATTTTTCAACTATTTTTTTAGCCCTTTTTCATCTCCCGCCATTATTTTATCACCCTAATCACATTTTATGAACCGTTCAAATTTTAAAACTCCTAATTATGTCATTGTCTCCGTCATCCAGTTTCTCTCTCTGTCTCTCTCATGGGTCCAAGTATTTTCCTCGGATGTAAATTCTCAAATATCCTCGATCTATGTTATAGAATCCGTGACATTCCAGAAACATGAAAGGTCAAGAAGAATTTCAAAAACATAATTAAAAACACTTAAAATTATTCTTTGTCAAGATTTTTTACATAGTCCGTTCTTTAAAATCACGACGTTTCGGAGGCTCATTCTGTCTCCGTCTTCAGGTGAGAGGTGTCTTCTCTGTTAGGTCCCTTAGATAGAGCTGGTCTCTGTCACCGGACACTATAAATCGTGCAATTATTTCAACTTATCCACCCAAGTACGGGTTCTGTCAGTAGATTATAATACTTAAATGAACTGGTCGCTTACAGAGCTGTATGAGCGGTCTTATAATTTTTACTTTATCATTTAAGTATTATAATCTACTGACAGAACCCGTACTTGGGTGGATAAGTTGAAATAATTGCACGATTTATAGTGTCCAGTGACAGAGACCAGCTCTATCTAAGGGACCCAACAGAGTAGACACCTCTCACCTGAAGACGGAGACAGAACGAGCCTCCGAAACGTCGTGATTTTAAAGAACAGACGATGGAAAAAGTCCTGACAACGAATAATTTTAAGTGTAAACTACCGTCGTCAAAACCCTTTAGAACTGAATAATTAAAAACACTTTTATAAACACGGCTTTCTCCTGGGTTGTTGCGCCGTATAATCTGGTAAGCATATACCGACGTTTCAGGGGCGCATGCTGTACAAAGTAACTCTGAAACATCAATAAAGGCCCAACTGCCATCTTCATGCTCGCCGCACTGATAACTTGAAATGTCACAAAACGTTCACTCTAACGAGATTTCAAAATCAGTAATTGCGTTGTCATCGTAACCTTGCAACTGCCCAAAAATGAGCCCGATGTTAAGCAAAACAAAAGATGTAATTGCGTTGATAGTCTGGTCACGTCACAGTCATACGCTCGGCGCTGTGAAATATTGGAAAAAAGAAATGTCGCCTACTGTGCCAACACTTGTTCTCCGGGTCAAACATTCTCACACGTCGGGTCGAGATGAATGCATGAGCGGCACAGGGCTGAATAAGACCTCTTCGCCTTCCAAGGCACGGGATCAGATACAGAACCTGTAATACTTAAATTTCCAATATTATCGCCATTAAGGATTCTGTATGTCTAATATTACAGTATCGTTATAATATTACAAAACGTTCTTCGCCCGGTTCTTCTCTATTTACTATAAAATCCTAATGAATATTCATTACCGTCGACCATTATTCTGTTATTTACCGCCTTTATTTTATGGATATTTGCCAGAAACGTAGACAGAAGTGAGCATAGATCGATTTTGCGCTGTAAAACCATTTAGGCATACGATTCCCTAGCAACGAAGCCAGAGACAAACGGAGGAGACTCAAGGGACGGAAGAATATAAACACCAGCCAATAATTTATACAGATCTAATATCAAGCAAGCAACAAGTCTTATATACCGTACTTACAAAACGCAGTTATTAATTTAAACAAATATGGATGTCTTCTGGGTTGTAGTTCCGTGTATTCTGGTAGAAGTTTACTAACGTTACGGAGATCCTTGCTGTCTCCATCATCAGGGCGATCCTTACAACGCAGAAGACAGCCATCTTAGGGATCACCGCCGTGGAAAATTAAAATCCTACTGAATTTATGCAGTTTAATAATTTAACTGAGTGAAAACTCTGGCGAAACAAACAAAATTTAAATAAAATCGCCGGATTCCCCCCAAGTAAGTAAAGTAAAGTTTGTCCCACTATACGCCATGTAGGCGTTTGGGGTGAGTGGAGGTATAGCTCCTCTCTTCCTTGACCTCGGCACTAGATGGGGGTGAGTGGTCAGCATCACGCCCCGGCCGGCTTTACCCCCGGGAAAGGACCCCCGGTACCCATTGTAGAGGAGGCTGGGTGGGCTCCAGAGCTGGTCTGGACGCAGAGGCTAGAAGATTCCCCCAAGAGCTTTTATAATTTTCGATGATTCTATGATTGGGTATCTTCGGAAAACTACACATAAACGTATAAGATGAAGTTACACAGATATAAATAGACCAAAGATATGTCATTGTATCTTTCTCGCAGAGAGCATTCATTGCTTTCATGGTTTCATCCAGACCATTTACTGATGCCCTCATAATTTGTCGTGCGTCTCATTTCATGGTCATGGAAGGATAAACTTTTGACTTTGTCCAATTTTATAAACTATCTTCCATCATTTGTCTGTCCTAAAGGTCCTTTATGTATCCTTTTGTAAGGGCGTGAACCTTGGTATTTTAGATTAAGGAAAGATGACTTACAAACTGTGTCAGAATAAAATTCTTGAGAAAACAACACAGAGATTAGCTTCATAATTTGTACTCTTCATCTTGTATTATGAGCCAACTCTGTAACCAGGATAATTAGGTTCGGCGTTGTTTACACTGAACTGCACCATATGCCATTTATCCTTAGCCAGTTCAGTCCACCTACCATCCTCCTTAAAGTCCATCTCACCTCTCTTCGTCCAAGTGGATATCCGTACTAAAATCCTGAAAGCATTTCTTGTATCCCCCATTTTATTCGCTCGTTCAATCCATCGAAGCTTCAATATGGCCGGTTTTAAGTTTCTCCTGACAGAATTCGGAAGAAAGTTTTATTACGCTTTTATAGTGCTTATGAACCGAATGGATTTCCACACCTGGGATGACACGATCACACGAAGCCCTCGAAAATAAAAGTTGGAGTTTGCAACGAAGTAGGCGGACACTGTCCCCCAGTAGCTAGTGGATCTGCATCTAACAATGATACGGCAAGTAGCTCAGGGACGACTGGATTATTCATACGCGTTCGTTTCTCAAAACGTTAATTTGCCTTTACAGTCACGTCATTTTTCTAAGTTCTTCTGTCATGAATCCTCTTTATTTTTTCCATTATTTAAAAAACACTGATGAACATAAAGTCCAGAATAAAAAATGAATACGGATAAGACTACACTGTCTCCCGATGCAAAGTTTCCACTAAGATCCAGAACTAACTTTTTGTGGTGGTAATATGAATGTTGTGGTTTTTTATATAATTACATGGTTAATAGCAACTGAAACTTTCTCCGCTAAATTATTTAAGATATTACGCAGACATTGTGAGGAAGAGACTTGGAATAATTTTAAGGGGAAGATTAAATAAAACGAATATTATTGTCCATTTCATAATCTGTTAACATCCCTCTTACCTTCCAAATCATTAAAGATAAAGATAAAAATATTTTGAGTTTTTATGCTGTGGTTCGGAAAAATTCTCCCTTACTTTGAGACAGAATAAATTACAAATGCGTAAAAATGGATTACGCTTACTCACAAAAATATATGGTCCTAACACGTATGAAATAATAGGGAAATTTAGTATATTGTATAACGAGGAACGTCATAATTTATAGACCAACACATCACCTAGTATTATTACAGTACTGAAATTACGACTTTACTATTACTTTAATAAACAGCTTGGATGTAAGATAATGAACAATATTTTAAATACGAAAATATGCCGAAAGTGCCTACTATAAAATCCGAGTAGACTGAAAGATAATTCCATATTTTATATAATATTCGACATATAATTAAATTAATAAAGATGTAGAAAATCTAGATTTTTATCAGTAACGCTAAACACTAAAGCCAATGACGTGGCCTACACAAGAGTCGAATTTTAACCGTGTTCTTTCCTTAGTGTTTATTTTTGTCCTGTTATCGGTCTGAAAGACAAAATAGACTTGAGGCACCACAAGAAATAAATAGTGATGAAGATGGAGCCTGGACTTAGTTTATTTATTCAACATAAGCACGAGAATTTGTCTCGGCCCACTAGATCTGAACATCCTAACCGGCAGTCTTGAGACTCAACCAAAGTCAAAGCAGAACTTTAAAGTTGCTACACTGCATAGTTATTTGCATTGTCTTCATGAGAAATATCGAGACCGCATTTCTGTATTCACAAACAAACATAATTTTCTCGGAGGAAAATTTTATGTGTAGTATATAATATAAAGTTCATACATTGTAAATCATTGCAAATTATTGTCTACTTTAGAAAACTGCTATTAAATTCTCTTAAATTATTAAATAAAAACAAGAAAATTATTTCTCAGATCCCTGACTTCCTGAAAAAGGTCAGAAGACCGTCTGTGTAACCGTCAGACATGTAGCCACTTTTTGTTATTACATTTTTAAAATGTGGCTTCAATACACGTGAATTTTACGTCTGTTAGTGCACAAACATGTAGGTTCAAAAGTCAGGCCTTAAATAAAGTAAAAAAGTATTTGTAATGCAATGTAAGTTAACATGAAAATAAATGACTACGTAAATACGGGCATAAATAGGCCTACATAATTTCGAAACTTATTATAAGCCTATAAAGTATAAAATTAAGAAATCCACTTCAGCAGTTACCTTTACCTTTGTTTAATTGTTTAATTTTAACAGTCTAATCACAATAAAATATTTTATTAAATATTAAAATATTATTACTATAATTAACATTTAATATTTAAAATATTTAAAATATATTAAAATATATCAAAATGATGCTCTTTCTATCGAAATGTTCGATTTACAATTAGAGCATCATCTTTTTCACGACATGTTTCGGTTTTCAATGAACCATCTTCAGGTGTATAATCAATATTTCCCGAAAAATATAACTCCTGGAAACCATTTCGTATAGTTCTGAAGCTGTGTTTTACCAGAACGAAGATGAGCCCTCCCCTTCGCTCACAAAGTGACAAGATTATTGTTACGAGAAAAGCAACGGCGACAGAAATTAAGTCTCGACCACTTAGCTCCTTGTTGCATGACCGCAAAGTACATTATGATGTGATCCTGGCAACAACACGCATCAGTTACTACCGAAAACAATCAATCTCTCATGCATGATTTAGATATGAGAATGCCTACCGGTGCGGCATCACAAAGACAGTATGTGGAATGGTCTATGGTCTCTTTTTCCACAGACAACACGACATTTCGTTTAATTCTCTTAACATAAATTTGAGAGAATTCATTTATTTAGCAGTAACTTCATTTTATTTATTGCCATTTTTAGCTTAATTTATTGTTTTATAAAGAAAAATATTATTAAGGTGTCAAAATACACACTGGTATTTGTGTGTTACTTATCTCATCTATTAATACCTTTTAAACTAACTGACGATTTTCACGGTATTTGGCGTTATTATTATTATTATTATTATTATTATTATTATTATTATCATGCCTCCACCTTTGTTTTACTTGGATATCTGGCGGTTGTGCTGAGGGACGGAAGGATTATCTACTTTTGACATCGGTTTCCGGGTCTCCTAGTTACAGCGGCACAGCCCTCAAATACCCCCACCGTAATATCATTTACAATCAAAAGTACCATAGTGATGGCCGTAAGTATTTCTGAAGGAGAAGTCAATAAATAGTAGTTTCATGTAAGCGAGAAGCTAGAAGACAGATAAATAATAAATTTTACAAATTCTATTCAATTCATTTATTGAACTGAATTGAATTGAATTGAAAATAAAACGAATATAATAAATTTAGGAGAATATATAGATAAAATCAGACACAAATGGGAAAATAAAACGAGAAAACTGCAACGGATAACATTCAACTCGAATAAATTTAAGTTTTAACCAATAAAATTCCCGTGGTTTTGTAAGGGCATGGGACCTAATCTGTCAAGATAAGGGAAGAATACAAATTGAGTGATTTTAAGTTTTAACGATGTTTCATTGTTATAAATGATTCTACCTTTGGGTACTGGTCATGCGAGGTAGTGAGGTATGTTACCGACGTTACAGAGGAATATATCGCCTCCATCATCAGGGCTAAAATGAGGAGTTTTTGTAATCAGATCTGGCACTGTGTGGAAGTGGGCTGTGTTGACGAAGCTTCTCAACACTGATGCGCTGATAATATTAAAACTGATGTTGGAAAATTAGTCTTTCTGGTGTAAACTGTATTGAAGCATCTAATAAGACAAGGAGGGCAAGCACCGAGAAATCCATTACAATTTAACATTCTCCTAAATCTCATTTCTGGTGAGGAATGACATTGATTTCCTAATTGTTAGTCGGTTTGTTGATATTAATAGGCAAGGTTACGCCTTTACGTGATATAACATTTCTGGGTTGTTGCGCCGTATGGTCTGGTAAAAGTTTACCGACGTTTCAGAAGTCCTTGCTGCCTCCATCTTGATGATGGAGGCAGCAAGGACTTCTATCAGACTACAGGGCGCAACAAACAAGAAGACAGCCATCTTCAGATTTACCGCCGTGAAAACCTCAAATCCTACATTTCTCAGAATTATTTATGATATCATTAATGTATTACAAGCAAATCAATATCTTTTAGATGTAGAAAACTCTCTCTGCAGTTCAATGAGATAGCGTATTTAAAAACTCTTTATATTGCTGATTGACCGAGAAGACTTGTTTACATTATTTTAGACCTTCAACTTGCAGTCTTAAATGTACCAAAACATAATTAATATAGACTTCTGCTGTAGGACTACCTTTACATAAAATAAGTCCAAAGTCTACTACAGATGACTGCCCCTGACACAATGACAAACCTTCTGTGCAACAATATTTATTCTGCAAATATCTTGTGACATTTCGTCCACCGCAAGAGTAAATATCGTGACTTTCACTGATATGTTCGGAAATATTCATACTCTGTGTCTAATGATTTCTTTAACGTTGTGATGGGGTGAAACACTCTTTGAAAGCGAAACCTCTAACAGGAGCATTGTCCATCCTGCACATGATACAAGAGTTAATATGTAGCATC
This sequence comes from Zootermopsis nevadensis, assembly GCF_977971745.1. NCBI lineage: Eukaryota > Metazoa > Arthropoda > Insecta > Blattodea > Termopsidae > Zootermopsis > Zootermopsis nevadensis. The sequence continues at coordinate 7,931,003 of NW_028259143.1, forward strand.
GATTAAGTGATAAATAGACTCGGAGAAAATCCTGTCTCATAGCCAATTAGTCCACCATAAATCTCATATAGACGGCCCTGGGAGCGAACCCCGGCCTCAATAATGAGATGCCGGCGATTAAACGCCTGTGTTATGGCACGGGCCATTTCTAATGGTTGGCTGTAGACAACATGTCGCAGTACTGTATAAATACACGAAACAAGGAAGCCATATGCGGTTTAATGAATAAAGTTGTCTATTTGGTAGGCCTATTATCAACGCTAATCACCAGGCCACACCAAGAAGTGCATAAGAAATGCGATGTCACATCGGTTTTTCTTGTGACCTAAACGTAATGATTAACTGCATGGAGCCGAGTCCTTCGTGATAAGCTGACAGTCGCTCAGCCATTAAAGAAGTTCCAAACATTTTATGGAACGCGTAGGTTTTATTACGCGTTCATAAGAGGCCACCACTAGTCCCTACCCTAAGCCAGATGAATCCGGTTCTTACCACCCCATTCTATCTCTCTAAGACCCATCTGGTTTTCTTACCTAATTTAACTACTTACTGATAATAATTCAGTAATTGTTTATTCCATTGCTGTAATTTTTAAATTACCTTGTTAATATTTTATAAGAAGTCTATTGAAGAACCAGTCCAACAAACACATAGTTACAAGAAATAAGAAAGCAATATTAGATAACGCGAGAAATAAATAATTTAATTATTTCAGTACACTATTTTAGAAAAAACTATGGACGAAGATCGGCTGCTCTTTACTGGTACTTGGTTTTCATTGGTTATGCATAATCAGACGTACAAAAATTTTATGCTACACCCGGTATCGAGAAAGACACACCTCAAGTAAACAATAAAGTTTAATGTGATATGTGTCGTGTATAGGAAAATCGACCTTATCGTTGTTATATGACTTGTGGTGACCGGACTGAATAACAATACGGGTTTTGATAGCGGGGCGGAAAGGGGTGAAGAGGTTCACGCACTGAAGAGACACTGGAACTACAAGAAATGGAGAGGGGATGAAAAGGGTAGTGAGTAAGGGCATAATAATAAGTAAGAGGAGAGATAGCCCTTACGTGTCTCCAGTTCCATCACCTGAATCGGTTCGATATTTTCCCACGGCTTATGACGTCCTTTCATATAGCCACAGCTAACCCCGAAAGGTGACCAGGTGGGGTGGGGGGTTGTGTTACCTGTGAACGAGGTTAATGACGGTACACTACCCACTGTCGCCGTAAAAACGCACCAGTGTGTAAAATCGACACCAGGGTATTTGGACTGACCGCAATGTTTGTGGCCAGTGTCATTTCTCCAAGATTCAGCCACATTTAAAATAATGGATATCTTGATCATTTTTTATGACTTTCCTCAGTTATTCTTTGATAATATTCAATAATAACCGAATTCCAGGTATGCGGCTTGTTTATATGGTTGTGAAACTTATTCTGCAATCTTTTGGTTGAAATATCGTTGTTAGTATTCTGGCCTACAATGCCGTGTTGACTTGTAGATAAACACAAACGTTTCGGAAGAACATAGTGCCTTCATCTTCAGGGCTGAGATAGAGGCAGTATGTTCCTCGCAAAGTTTGGTACCTGCCTGCATGTCCACATAGTTACAACCCAGAAGACCAATGTCTAAATTTTCACCGCACATATCAGCTTCAAATTCAATGTAAAAGCATATACTTCACGTTTTAACCATCACGAATACCAAAAATATCAACATATTCTTTGTCCCCCTGCGTTTATTTCTATACCAGCATTTCAATAAGATCCAAAAATTCTCCAAGTGTTCTTTACGATTTCATATCTGACCAAACACTTGGCTGATGTCGGAGAAACGATAATTTGATTTAATTTTTCCCCACATAAATTAACACAATTAGTGTGTAGTAAAACAATGTATAATATATGTTCCATTTAGTTCCAATCTTACATGATTTTCTTAGACCTTTTGGTGGGATGTTCTAAAGCAAAGATGGAAAACAAAAGCGATCAGTTGTCTTCACAAATACTGTCCAATCACAATTGTTACCACTAGAAGCTACTGCCGCTCTGTTACAAAGGTTTATACGTCTCTGACCAGGACACCGTGGGACACACAACATTTGGGCAGACCTTGATCTGTAATGTCTGTTATTAAAATTGTATCGTGTAGAACGACAAATATTCCTGGCATCAGAACTCAAGCGGTGAACATCAATATCTGGTCTATAAACAAATAAAAGAATACTGGGCAGTGACAGAATACATAAGTATGAGGTGTAAAGGCAGGAAGGAGTCTTTAATTCGATAATGGAGCTAACAATTTATGCATCAACCATGCGCGGTGGCTCGTCGGTGACTAGTCAGTCTCAAGTTCCGGGAGTCAAAGCTTCGATACCTGACACAGTTTATTTTTCTTTGTGGTTTATTTAACTATTTGTCAGTTGCTCAGACTATGTAGCATCATGATTGGATTATTAAATAATTATTAATTTGAAATCATACGCAAGGAAGCGATAGTGGACTAATTTATGATACTAGCAATGCATTTCCCTAAACAACTTTAAGAATAACGGAAAACACCTAAGAGAAGATGGTCAATCTCCGATCCTAAGTTTGAGCTCGGGTCCTTCTGAATATGACGCAGGAATACTAACCACTTGCCGCGATTTTCGGTCATAGTACATTGTGTATGCAGTATGTCTGAATAAGCCTAAGTTTTCTAGCTAAGAATTTTAGAATTTTTGTACTTTTCTCATAATCTCAGGTTCTAATTTCCTTTTAGAGGCCTCAATTCTGTGTTAGAAGTTTTCTTAGTTTTTCCCAGTCTCTATTACGCTCGGACAGTAGACCTACATTATATTAACACTTCCATTCATAACCTTCCAAATAAATTAATAAACCATGATTTGTTAGTGTTTACTAAACAAACTAATATCTTTGCATCTCTTTTGACGACAATAGTCTGTAAAGGTGATGAATCGTTGTAAAACATTCATATTATTCATCAAATATGAAAGCAATTTGTGTTTTAACAGCACTAAGAAAATCATTTATTGCAATAAGCATTTCTTCAGCAGTCAATATATCCATCTGCATACCAGCGGCGTAAACTAGTCCGGATTTCCGTAATAGTAATGTTAATGATGCTATAAATCAATTAAGTGTAGAAATCATTTTCCCTGAGCCACGCAGTATCGATAACAAACAGCGTGCGACTAGTTACGCAGGCATTGTCCACACGAAGGCAAGACACCACTAAATCACTCGTTCAATATCTATTTGCAGTTTTTATCCGCACTTTGTTTCCGTCCTGTGTCATGAACGATTACATTGCGGGTAGCACGACTTACCCCTGTCCTGTATAATTAACGACACTTTAGTGTAACAGCGACATAAGTTACAGCTAACAATCTCTTCAGCCAAATTACGCATCTGCGAAACGTTCAGTGTTTCGATGATTGTGGAGCATCGTCTCGATAAAGTATTGAGAATTCTCTTGACCTCATGATGTTAACACACATGCTGTTTAGTCACCCAATATATTCCGAAATACTATTTCGTCATCGTCCGCAAATTTCGGAACTGTATAATAGCAACAATTCCTCGACTTTAATCTCTTCTGTACATTTAAAAATATCTTGCAGTTGAAAATGAAGAAATCACTACAGCTCTTCCTATATTTAAGACACTTTTTGTAATTGGAGTCGCTACATGTCACGATTTCACCACATCCTTACATTTACATGTAAATAACTGTCATAATATGAACATTTTTTCTTTCTTTTTGCAAAAGTCAAACGCTGAAAGCTTCTCTGAAATATGTTGATGCACCTGCCACAATCCATACCAGGATGTAGGTGAATGTTCTTAAATAATAACTCATAAACTCCGTTTACCAATTTCCTTTCGCGTCTTATTTAACGATTCGGTTAAATTCAATTTAATGCAGTTCATTTGTTAATATGCTTTAAAATAACAAAACAACGCCAAATTCGGCCAAGCACTACAACAGAAAAGATAATATTATATAATAATGCCTGACGCGAAATCTGTTTAACGCATGTAACACGTATTAAAACAAAATGTATTTCAGAAATAGCTGCTGCTCTAACCACCTCAAGGGAAATGTTTGTCTCAGGTACATAGAAGTAAATACCCTGTAAAATGGTGAATAACAATAATAATGCTTATCTTCATAGATTGTTTACAACCACAAGGCAATAGTAAGGGTTGTTATAAATACCAATTTTAGAAAGGAGACGAAAAATGAAACTGTATAAGCAAGTGAATTTTCTTGGAGGCAATACATCCGAAGTAAAATATAAAACAACCTGACAGTTTTGAACTAGAAAATTGACGTCAATACAACCGACGTGGGGCAGATTGTGTCCAATTTTCTTCACAACAAACGTTCTCTATCACTGATCATATATTTAATGTCACTCACGTAAAAGGTTGGTTCCATAACCACCAAAATCAATGATGTATGTAACAACCACGTTTGGTACAAACTATAATATGGATAGGACTTTAGGTAACTGTTACATATCCGTGTTCGACGTAACTTCGGTATGAGAAAAGTTTAACGTACACATGATGCTAAGTCAGCCACCAGTTAAAAATCATGATTGAGAAATAAATACGATCTTAAACGGTACAGATCTCTGAAGGACTGTTAACACGATGGCAAAAATATGTTATAAGACGATAGAAATCTTTAAGAACTAGCTTCCTTTAAATCAAGAAATAAAGTGTTCACTTACGCCACTGATGCGCTCAAGTGTCGTGTGTTAGTAACCCAACAGTACGGTAGATAATATTTAGATATTATCACATCGCAGAAGTTGATATTGGAAATGAAATTAGAGCATTACGTAAACGCCCAAACAACAATTATCTGTCAAAATACATTCCGAATATTTGCATTTTTTCTTTTATATCGATAAGTAATTTCAGTTGTAAGCTGTACATAAGTGTTTCTGTATAAAGTTAAATTGCATTTATTCTCAAAATATGACAACATATATGTAAATTTATGTTGATTGAACGTTACTTTAATTACTAGAAGGAATACTGTTCCCACATATTTCATTGCAACACAAAGAAAAGTTATCCAGAAATTTCTAACTGATCACAATTTATATTATAGTCATTCATTCTATATACGCGGAATGTCGCGAATTAGTCGTTAAAAATATTTCTTCGTATTCGGAGACTCCCAGATTTAAATCTCAACCCTAATAACGGATATTCTGAGAGGTTTTTGTTTTTTAGACAGTCCCTTCAGGGAAAAGGCGGAATAATATCTTAAATTATGTCGCGATTATGTATTTCTATATCTCTCCCCATCCACTATTCATGAATCATTCTATCATTAGATGTTATATAGTTTAATCTACTGACGATGGAGTTCAATAAATTATATATATATATATATATATATAAGAAACGTCTTATGCACAATTTATATCGATTTTAATTTGTCGAACTTGTCTCTAGGTATTTAAAACTTGGCCCAAAACCATACGCAATTAGAAATTCCTGTGTGTCATTTGCAGTATGCCTAGCAACGTACTAGAATAACAGATAATTTCTTGGACACGGAGGAATATAATATGTCCCCTGTCTCCTTGTGTCTTTTATGAGCGTTGGCTGCCATAACACCACATACGGCGCAATGCATAAAATGATCTGCTTTGTGTTTAAAAACTTACAACCACGCGGTACTACGCGATAAATGGGCCTATTATAAATTATGTGTCATGTCACATATACTTCCGTTTTTATAACTTAATTTAATGAAAGCCTAACAATGAATAATTCAGTGTTTTGTTTTTGTTGGGGATTTAATTCCTTGTACCATTAATAGTTTGAAGTTGCCTTTAGAAAGGAAATAATTATGCATTATACACAGGACAAAATCAATATAGTTTAAATAGCGATTCATACAAAACTGATATTTAAATTAAAATAATTCTGTAAATTCTGAAGATATCGGTAGAAAAATAATTCTGACATTACATTCAAGAAGCGGAAAGAGGCGAACAACAAATAATCCTAGAAAATACATTTTATGAATGAAAATACTTGTTACTGGTGTGCAAATGCGGTACAATTTTATGAAATGTGTGCTTCAGTAATTTGTAAGTATTTTTTAAATTGCAGATCATATCAAAAAAAGTACTTCTTGAGATTCCTTCGTTTTTTTAACTTGACTTTTCGTTTCTCATCGGTGACTCAAATATACTATATTCCGCTTATTTGCTAATCCACTTAAGAAGCATTTTCTCTCTCCCTTCCATCTTCAATTTTTTGTTCAATGGATTAGTTGTGCTGGCCACTTATAATTTCTTATTACTCACATAATAAATTACGTCAGAATTATTAACGTCGTACACATTAATATGTGCTTCCTTTTTGTCATTATTTGTACTCTTCAATTAAATTACTTATTATAAGTCAGTTACATCAACAGCCCTACAGTCAATTACAGATCAAATTCAGAAGGGTGTAATATGTACATTAGAAAGTACTGAAGTGATACAAAATTCGTACATTTTAAGTATGATCACTTGGAAGACATAGACGTAGATGGTATCGTAATAAAATTTGTGTTAAAATATCGGGTGGAAGGGTGTGGACTAGATTTAACTGGCTCAAGACACGAATTTCTTGACTGCCTGAGTGACTATCAGCTTCTCAATGAAAAATAGGTCTGTAACACTTATCAGTAAGACAGCAACGTCCTTCTTTCATTACACGGCTTAATCACAAATCACTCATGTGTCCTTACGTCCACAGACACAAGTAAGATACATAATACTGATTAATTTATCGTTAAGATCCCATATAATCATATTTCCAATAATATATGCCTCAGTTCCGTTAGATTCCTTTTGTGTATCACATTGCCTGTAATGGGCAAGGTCTATGGGGTAAGGAAATGTGAGGGGGTGTGTTTCGGAAGTCACGTAATGCACGTGTAGTTTTATCCGATTTCACATTAACCCCCCACCCCCTCCAGAACCAATTGACCCCTGTACACATAAGCGTGTTGTACTGGGTCCCATCAATCATTATTATGTCTGACTTTACTAGTACGTACTGCATATAATGGAGGAATATCTGTGGGGGTTAGGGATGGGGTGAGGGGTGAGGGCAAGTGCACCCAACAGATAGGCCGACAAGACTAGATACATAATGTCACAATACAAATATAATGCCTTTTTTTTTCAATCTAAACCAATAGGGTCATGTTTTAAACTGCGCGTGCTCTAATAGGCGGAGACATGAAACGAAAACAGTTATGCTATTGGTCGACATGAATCGGTATCTTTTGCTATTTCATCCTGTGTATTAGTTGCTGCAAGGAAGAATGAGATATCACCATAACAAATATCATATCTTATTCTAATTTAAATATAATATAATTTTATCATAAATTTTTATATCATTCTTGTCATTTACAGCAACTGTACACTTCATAAAACGCACCAATCAAACAAATTTACATAGTATTTACTGAATAGTAAATACTACGTAAATATCTATTCAGCTTCCACACGTCGAGACTTGAACCGCTTTTATCCGCACTTCTCCTACGCTAATTGTAATCGCTGGTACAAGTAACTTGTTGTCTAGCGACCCGATGCCTTTCCTGCAGACTTCTGTATTGTTTTACGTGGCAGTACGTGCTCTGGGGTGTTTGTAATGGTTTGAGCGGTTTCGCGTGCTGTCAGAAACGTCAACTGATTTCTTTTGCCAACACTTCGTGTTAGCATACAATTATGGGGACACACGTCCACTGTAACAGTGCAATGTCGGCGTTTTCAGCTCTTCATCTCCTGAGGAGTTACAACCACTTTCTAGGACCAGCAGGTAAGATGAAGTCCTTCGTCCAATGCACTATCTGAAGCATCTCTGTAGCTTATGTTTGTTTTGAGCAGTATATTGTTTGGGAAGAAAATTAAATTAACGCTTTCATCTTAGTGACGTACTTCCATTGGGAAGAACTAGGCGTAGACTGGAGGATAATATTAAAATATATATTAAAGTAGCACGTTGTAAACTGAATTCAACTGCCTCAGGATAGAAATCAGCACAGATCTCTTGTGAGTAGGGTAAAGAAATTTCTAGTTCTACAAAAGGCCTGGAATTTTATCTAAATTTGAAGGTTTCTGACATTAGTGCATTGTAATATGCAATATTGTTTTCCTGGACTTTGTCCAGCGTCTAAATTATAAAACTATAATATTTAGAAAGCTGTTTATGTCTTAGGATGAAAAAGATGGAAGCCATAAAGCCTGTCTGTTGGACCCCGTGGCCTGAGACCGAAAGAACACTTTTACTTATAACGAGAATTTCATATTTATCTGACAGACTATCATCTTTTTAATATGATTTGACTCAATGGAGATACTGATTACAGCGTTTCATATGAGTAATTCAGAGTTATGAAACAGTGTAAAAGAGATAAGTGAAATCTGACAAAATTACTTTGAAGTATTTATTACATTTCAGTTGTTACATGCATCTTCTGCTCATAAATATCAATATAAGACAAGACAGTAATGTGTCAAAGCGCTCGGACACTTACGTTACAGAACTAATTAACTGCCTAATTATGTCCACGGTCTTCGTATGGGCAACGGAATCCTTGCCTTTTATAGAACCCAAATAATAGTTTACGTGCTCACAAATGCCGGCGACTGGAACACATCCTGAAATATTTTGATCCAATCCACACACTCTCACTATTTATTTAAATTCAATTTTAATTATATCCCTCCATCTACGCCTAGGTCTAAGCGTCAGACAACTGCAGCCTATAAAAGACAGGCTAGTTACTTGGAAATGTACCGATGTGGGAATGCTGACTACGAAAGAAATCAACCTGATTTCCGCGTACATGTTAATTGATTTAAAAAATTCTAATCCGTTCTAGTGCTGTTACACTTTTTTTAAAAGAAAAAGCAGCCCCAAGAAAACCAACAAATCGCAGAAGCCAGAGACTGTTAGTGTAAGAAACGTTCAGTTAAATCCCACGGGTATAAAGCTGCTGTTAACGGGACTCGTATGTTCTACATGAGTTTGCAACATCTCTGTCCATGCAACCCGCCATTCATAACAAAGTCGACAAGTCGCTGGCAGAAACTTCTGCGAGTTTTTAATGCAAAAGTATTAATTGTTGGTTCATTTTCTTACCTTTGTATCTTCGCCCTCTTTCTGCCAGTGAAACATCTCAGGTGCGAGTACGACAGTGTCCACAATATTTCGTCCGTCCTCAGCCTACCGCAGGGCTAGTTGTTAAGTCGACTTCACACTAGGACGTACTGATGAGCGGAAGAATCACTGTGATGGTTTCTTTTCAGAGTTCTGTGCATTCACCGCGTTCACTGTTCACTTTACACAAAGCACGTGGTTAAGTCGCTTCTTTACCTCAGTGTTTCGTGCACAAACTTATGTTCCCGAAATTTTAAAGCACACCAACAGATTACATGTTCAGTAAGAAACAACAATAAAACTGTTTTCTACGGTATGAATTCTTTTAACAATTATTAACAACTTGTTCTTCAAGAAAGGTTTAACTGGAAGACCTCTGCTGGATTATCAGTCAGTTCGCCATGGCTGCTGAAAATCGGAACCTACAATCAGAATAAAGACAAAAAAATCAGTTAATATCTTCTTAAAAATTAGTATTACTGGGTTTTGGGGCTTTGTCCAACCGAACAGAATACATTGTTTTGGAAATTTAATCTGTTCCGTCATCAGGTGACGTGCAGGCACCTGAAGGAGGAAACAGATCCACTTTTGGAAAGGTGCGCTGTTCCTAATACAAGACCGTGGTCACTGTATGGAAACCCAGCAACGGGCCTTCTAACTGTGTAATAATTTGCCGTCGTCAGGACCCAAGAACTTTACTCAGAAGTCGATAGTGACACAGTTCGTTAACAAATCCTCCACATTTTATGGAAACCAAAGTTTATTACAATTTTTATGGGAGCCTGCCACTAAACCCTTTCCTGCCTTAATCTATTCTAATCCACACACACGTGGTCTCATCCTTCCAGTAATTCATGCAAAATAATTATTATTTTTTAATGACAAGTTATATCATTGACCTAAATACAAACTCTAAACAGAATTTTTAAAATCTACAAAATAAGACAAAGAGATGAAACATAATAATTACATAATAATAACTCAAATTTTAAACAAAAATAGATAAAAATTAAATAAACTATTGACTCATAATGTTCCTCGCTTCCCAGTGTCTATCACATTCTGTCATGCAAAATAATTCTGCTTATAAAAATATATTTTATAAAATGACAAATATTAAAATATATTCAATAATTTCTATAATGAAGATTTCTGTCTTCTGGGTTGTTGCGCTGTGTAGTCTGGTCGATGTTTACCAACGTTTCTGAGGTCATACTCCCTCCGTCATCAGGGCGATGAGTATGAAGATTTCTGTCTTCTGGGTTGTTGCACTGTGTAGTCTGGTCGATGTTTACCAACGTTTCAGAGGTCATACTGCCTCCGTCATCAGAGTATGAAGATTTCTGTCTTCTGGGTTGTTGCGCTGTGTAGTCTGGTCGATGTTAACCAACGTTTCAGAGGTCATACTGCCTCCGTCATCAGGGCGATACTACACGGCACAACAACCCAGAAGACAGAAATCGTTATACTCACCGCTGTGAAAATCTCAAATCATACAATTTCTATAATATTTATAAAGAGAAAGGATGGTAAATGAATTTAGATCTACTAATTGTTGTTTATATAACGACGTCTGTACCTTAAATGTGTCAAATGTTAGGGTTGTTTATTAGTAGTGAATCGGAAAGGACATGTACAGAAGGGGTTGTTGACTAATTCACTGAACTAACTCAGACTTTACCTGAAGGGGCTAAAGAAAACTACAACAAGAAGTTGTCACTTGTTCTCCGGGTTGAGTTTTGAACCCTGGAACTTTCGAAAACGAAGCACGATAAATTTAGTACATTATTAAGTAACCGAATATAAAGTAGAATTAACACCCGAAACTCATACTAATTGGGTTATTAAATGGCCATACGCAAAGTTAACCCTGTGCTTCGTAATGCCTGAATAGTTAACTACGTCTGGTAGCACAAAGAAAGTCTGAACTCATTAAAGGAAGGAATGCGGAATTATAGTAAACATGACTAAAGTTTCTGGACTCCTCTTCAGTATCGATAAGACAGACGTATTAATAGGACGGATATTTTAGGCGGGAGGAACCCGATGTTCATCAACATCGTACAGGGTTGTGCGTTATAAGAATTTTTGCAACATGTGCTTATTACTAAAAGTAGACATTTTAAAATATAAAGTAAGCAAACAAACAAACTATTAACACTATAAATGACACTAGTGCCAAAAGCGTTTCTAGCGTAGTGTTGCTTGTTATGGTTTTGTAAAGAACTCTACTTCATGATTTGTTTTTTAAACCATTTTTAAACCATTTTGATTATACGAGGTGCGATCGGAAAGTTTCAAGACTGTGTCAATAGAGGGCGAACCGGATGTAGTACGAGCATCTGCCGCTAGGGGGTGCGGCCTACATTCATAGTGAATCAGTGTGCCAGCCGGCATCATCGAATTAGCATTTGTTTCTTAGTTACGGGCGTTTTGGTAGTGCATTACACCGACCCTCCTGCGATTTCGGAATGGCGTGTGCATCAAATTTTGCCAAAGACTCGCCAAAACGGCTACGGAAACCTATGAAATGCTAAAGCAAGCATTTGGGGAGTCCGCAATGGGTCGTGCACAAACTTTTGTGTGGCATTCACGTTTTAAAAATGGCCGAACCTCTGTCGATGATGACGAGCGTTCTGGACGACCATCTTCGAGCACAACGCCCGAAAATGTTACGAAGATTCGGCAGGCCATTCACGAAGATCGACGTCGTACCATCAACGACTTGTGCGACATTGTTGGGATAGGCTATGGGACCTGTCAGCTGATTCTAAAGGACGACGCATCCTGTCTGAGGACCAGAAGCAGAATCGACTTCTCGTTTGTCAGGAGCTCAAAGATCTTGCAAGAACCGACCCCAACTTCCTTTCTAAGCTCCGTGTGACTTCTTCCTCTTCCCAAAGATGAAAATTCAGCTAAAGGGAAGGAGATTTGAGACGATAGAAGAGATTCAGGCAGAATCGCAGATGGTGCTTGACAGGCTGACAAAGAAAGATTTCCAGGGATGCTTCCAGGCTTGGCAGCGGCGCTGGGATCGTTGTGTTCACTCCCAGGGGAACTACTTCGAGGGTGATGGATGAATTTAATACCTGAGATAAGTGTACGGGTTTTTATACGCGCAGTCTTGAAACTTTCCGATCGCACCTCGTATTAATTAATTCCCTGTTGCCACTGATGATGACCTCTTGAGGTCGAAACGCGTTTGGCACTAGTGTCATTTATAGTGTTAATAGTTTGTTTGTTTGCTTGCTTATTTTATATTCTAATACACTACACGGTATGCAAAGTTTTAAGATTAGACATTTTAAGTCAGTTTTACTATATTTTTTAAAATTCTGTGACGCAGGGATAAGGAACTTACACTCAGAAAGTGTTTAACGGCGTAGTTTCACATAGGCCTGTAGCGCACGAACGGTTGCCTGGTCTCCAAATTTCATGGTATCGTCACGCCATATCTGTAACTGTGTGCCATGTCAGACTTAACGTTGATGATGAGTATTTTACAGTACTCGCGTGTGTTACTCTCATATTCCTACCCTGACGTGCTGTTACACTCGTGTGTACAGAGAGACAGTGAGAAAATATGAGAGAAGGTAACAAAACTAACAAAACAGAAATTTTTTCTGAAAATCTGAAGGTCGACCACACGATTAATAATTATTATTTCAAACAAATAAATGTGTAAATATTTATTGTAAGCCATTTGTTACATCTCTCCCGCATCCATGAGCTACGCTAATCTGTAATTCAAAACGAATCTCTGATAATAACTTAAGTAATAATAGAATAGTATTAATAGATGACAGCCGTGAAGGATATCTGTGCCTCGAGAAAAATGCATTTCTCCAAATCGTGTTCCAGTTTGTACACAACAAAGGATTTATTTTAAATTACTTTCATAATTTTTACAAGGTTCTATAACTTACAAAGGTGTGATATTTGGATATGCCTTATATTTTGACCTGTCATTAGTGTTGATGGTCATTAGCTGCTGACAGAAAATCAACCGCGGAGACACGACTATACGTAAACAGTTGTGAAATGTTTTTACATTTTCGTTAAATATAAACCACATCGAAAAAAATATTTTTAATCACTAACTGAAATAATTGACATATAACCGAAGAACCATGATCTTTCTTGAAAAGTTAATAGTCACTCAGCTAGTCAAAATATTTCCTGCCTTTTGTATAACCCAGTGTTCATTACCTTTTTCACAACAGCCCACCACTTTGAGTTACAGCAGTAACCCAGCTCAGCTTCAGTTTACGCGAGCATTACCACAATAAACCACGAAAACTGCTTAGCCCCTTGTATCTCCAAAAATACAGATAATTTCGAAGTGTCCTTCGTATCTCTTCATTCTCTGCTCAAATTCTAATTTCATATTCCGTGCTGCCAAATAATTAGCCTCCTGATCACTGTCATTCATATTTACAATATTATATTTTTCACCTGAAAATCAACTTCGAGATTTTTGTTGTTGCATGCTAACAAAAATAATCTCTCTCTCCTTTTGGGGAGGGGGTACATTTCAATAACAAACACGCATCATCATTTCTGTTTCCCCTTTGCGTTGTATGTTCCATAAAACCAACTCCAGGAAACCAATCAACGACGAATGACATTTTCCCATACATTTACTTTGCGGGAACGTACCAAATGGTGTAATACTGAACACAAGACTTGACCTAACAAATTATTCATTATACCGGATGTTTTTTCACGTATAACTTAATGCAAAATATGACAATATCATCGGCTAGAAGCACGTGGTTTCGTAATTAGCCTAGTAGCTAAGGCGGCGATAATGTAAGTAGGTTATTGAAGATCAGAAAAAATGTAACAAACATTTATTATTAAAGGAAACGGAAGCCATTACTACAAAACACGTATGGAAAATAGTTACAAACAGACCAATCGTCTGCAGGAAAAGACTCAACATTATATGTTCCTTCGCTCCTCGCCATTTTATGTGGTATCAGGAAGGAGTAGCCACCATCTGAAGTCGACGCTCATCTGAATTAAAACATTCAGTCCTTATTACGAAGATAAATTTATTAACGCCGTTCAGGGAATAAATCACTGTTTAATCTGAGGATCATATAAAATTCATAAATTCACTCTGTGGGTAAAATGCAGAATTACTGAGTTAAAACAGGTGGTACATATAGTTACCACTAGACTTTAAACAGTTAAGTAGCACTAGAATTGAAATTGAATGAAATATACCAGCATCTGGTCTGCTCAGATTATGATAAATTATCAGGAATATACATAAATACCTTAAAGAAAAATATAAAATTATATTCTACCCCAGTGGGTAGATGTGTAACGAAATAAATACAGAGAATCTAAGCAGGTTTTATGTTTATAACTCGTCACTAGACTGCAGGGCAATTATAAAAATGGTTGAGAAATCATCAGAACATGTGGCAGAGATAAAAAATTATATTACGCACAGGAATTAGGTAACATTTAGTTTAAATTCTTTTCATGAGATGATAATGTTGCGTCATATTGTGTTGAATATATACTTGTTCAATTTTTATCAGTCTAATCACAATAAAATATTATTATTAAATATTAACATCGAACATTTCGATAGAGAGCATCATTTTAATATATTTTAAATATTTAAATGTTAATTGTAATAATATTTTAATATTTAATAATAATATTTTATTGTGATTAGACTGATAAAAATTGAACAACTTTAAATTATTTTGTTTTCCATACTCATATCTAAAAGTGAAGAGAATGTAACACATTGAGTAAAGGTATAATTTTAAACTGTTTTGTATGGACAAGACGAATGATAATCAACTGAAAAGAATGCGAAAATGTTTTGTTCTTGGTCTAATTTTATGTACTGTCTAGGCATTTGTATGAACGACTGACGAAAACCACAAAAAATAAATCAGCATAGCTCGTAAACGGACAGAGATTTTAATCCTGGACCTCACGAATACAAAACAGAAGCGACCTTCGAAAATGTGTCGCACAATTTAAAGGTGTTAAACTATCGATTCTCGGGTTGAGTTCAAAACTTTTCTAATAAGATTAGTTTTGAGTTTGCTTTAAATCGTCTGATGGGCCGATCTTGTATGTGGAACTATACACCACACACAAGTTAAAAGCCAATTATCTATAAAATGTTTATGTAAACAAACGCAATTATTTACATATATTATATTCATTCCTATTTTATATTTAATACTTTATATTTATACTTACTTCATACTATGAAAATGTTATTAGATAGTTTAAAAGTGTTCCTTAAAGATACAACATTTTCACATTCAAATAGTCGAAATGCACACACACACCATGTTACATGAATGTCATTCATTTGGTTTCATCTACTTTAAATGACAGGCGTGTTGACAAAATCTTTTTTATACGACACATAAACACAGCTTGAGTACACATTTGTTGTGTTGGTACATTATCCATCAGCTTGATTTGTAGTTTCGTGCCTCGTTTCATCTCACGATTAGATCTGATCTGATCTGATAAGACTAGAGTCAACAGTATGTATAATGCTTTACCGCTAGTAGGTAACGTACTTGTCATTGGAAATGCCACACTATCAATATCAGCTGTTATTTCTAGATTTCTAGTCTAGTCCATTATCGACTACGGCTGTAGTATGGACGTCTGCTTGTTATGAACTTTCTAAATCCAGAAATGTCCTCCCAGACTATCTCCACAGAGCAAAGCAATGACAAACTGATGATACATCGTTTTGCCAAGAAATTACCCGCATTTTATGAAACCCAAAGGTTGGTTACTGTATTCAAAACAGCGCATTACTGCGCCCTAAGCTGAGCCAACTGAATCCAATCAACGTCCTGCTACCAAATTTTTTGAACCTGTATTTTAATATAATATCTTCGTTAAATCTCCCAAGCGACTTATTTCATTCAGGCTTTTCGACTAGAATTTCATACGCATTTGTAATTTTCCCATACGTGCTCCTCCAATACAGTCTTATTTCATTTGACAGTTATAATGTTTGATAAAGATAAATTAAGAATCTTCTCATTGTGCCTTATTCTCTGTCATTCTGTTACTTCCTTTCTCTTAGGACCAAATATTCTCCTCGGTATGTTGTTATGAAACAGCCTTGCCTTAAGTTTAAAAGTTTCACGCTCAAGTGAAACTACGGGTATAATTATGGTTTGTACATTTTTATCTTTAGGTTAATAAATGGGAAACGAGAAGACAAAATATTTTGAACTGAACTGTAGTGTGATCTCCAGAATTAAGATCTTATTTTGGGCAAAAGCACTATGCACTCGAAGATAAATTTTCGTATACGAAAGAAATATATAAAATGCTGTATGTTCTATGAACATCACAAGATTAAGAATTAATCTTGGCAGCAATTGAAACTATAAATCACGTAAAAGTAAACCCTAACTTTTGCGCTTTGTGATAATTATTTATATTATTAATATTTCATATTGGTTATGAATTTGTAAATTGCATCATATACTTAATGCTCGGTCGTAAAGAAAGTTGCAAAAGACTTTTATGACAAATTATTCAGCAAATGTTGAATGTGACAAATAAAAAAAACAAATTTTATAAAATTAAGTTTGGAGTTTAAAAGCCAGTGGAAATGTTGATTTTCATTGGCCCCTTTCTTTAAAATTGCCTACAGCTTGAGAGATACTGTGCTCTCTATATCACCGAGAAGTTTCTAGAATACTTACAACTTCCATGTATTATTAATTCTTACACTTCTACACAGAAGTTTGCATAAATTACGAATCAAAGATTTTTCTGTAAAAAGTATTTTATTTCGAAATGACTCTCTTCTGGGTTATTACACCGTACAGTCCTCCTGATAATGGAGGCATCAAGTACCTCTAAAATGTAGGTAAACATCTATCAGACTACACTGCTCCAGCAACCTAGAAAAATAATCTTCAAACCTTAAAATTCACCGTGTATTTTTTTGTCATAAGATAGTTTAGAATGCTATGTGATTAAAATTATTCTCCCTTGTCATACTGTGGCACATATGCTGAACGTTTTCTATCCCTGGACTATCATTTCTTATCAGAGTCCTCTAAATCGAACCTTCCAGAACATGGTTCAAAAGACAAAAGAACTTAAGCCGTTTTTACATATACGGGGCATGATGAAATCCACAGAGACTTTTACAGCGCTCCAGGGAGACAAATTGTCACGCTACATCTATGGCCCTCTGACGGGCTGTAAAATGTATTTCATTATGACATAAATACTTGATGACTTTCAAGTTGATAACGTGTCTAATGAATTACAATTACACGTCAATCAACTTTGACTACGTTAAATGAAATGCAAAGTTAGACGTTTCTTGTACTGTTCTCTTCTGTACTTTGAGGACGATTGCTATGATGACAAACCATCGATTATAGATTTTATATGACTTTCATTTGAGAATAATTGTCACTACTGAGTTCAAAATACACAATAGTGAAATCCGCGGCTCTGATAACACTGATCTGGCCAGTATTTCTTTGTGGAAGCAAATATATAACAAGATACGAGCTAATGAACCAATTCACTAACCAGTTTCGTGAAACAGGGTCCTCCTTGAGAATCTGACAACTCAGTTCGTCAAGAAATTTCCTACGTTTTGTGGAAACAGACGATTGACCACTGTGTTCACAAGAACTAGTCACTGCATCCAATAAGAAATAAGATAAATCCATTACTTTTACGTGTCTAACAAATATAAATGGCGATGTTGAAATTAAGAGAAACGTAAGTTTTAGAAATGCTTTACATCATTCAGAACGTAAGCTGTTATGATCCCTGTCCAGATCTGATGCTATCTCAACCAGAGGGCGCAACAGATAGGGTTTTATCCTTCCCCTTTTACCTGAACACGGAAGAAGATTTTGCGTCCGAAACGTTCTATTTTCATTTCTATTTGTAATTTAGACGCTGGACGAAGTCAAAAAAAACATTTTCACGGATTATAACGCACTATCGTCAGAAATCTGCAAACATTATCTATTATCATTCCATCTATTTTCCAAAATAAATTGTCAGTTTCTGTTTACTTGAAAAAATAAGTTATACAGGTTACGAGATGAAAACAAAGTGATCAGAAAAATTTGGACGTAACAAAGTTGAATTATAGGAACAATTTTTGGATATTAAATAGCCTAACTAAAGTCCTCACGACTTACCACCCAGCACTGTTAGGAGATAGTGTTGCTAAGATGGAATAAAGAAAAGTTAATGAAACCTCTTGGAAAAGTATATTTTTTAAGGCAGAGGGGGATGAGATGGGAGGTTAACGTTCAAATCGTTCCACGTGAGATATGCTATCACAATATTAGTTCTCAAACTGAGCGATTTTAAGGATTCTGAGGTCCGTACAGAAAATTGGCTTACATTTTCTTATTCCTAAAGACTATTAAAAGAGAATTAAATAGCTGTCTGATTTAGAATCTGGTACTTGGAGAGTCTTCTACCTGTGTTTCAGACATGTGCAATTTTGTTAGTTGTAAACGAAATTCGTGGCTCTGTTCCCAGCCGACGTGGGTCATCCGTATAACCAGTTGCTGTCTCCACGATTGTCCGACCTATCGCCCGCAAGCCACAACACAGATTCGCCCTCTGCAGGAGGCATCTCGCCCATTGCTTTGGCACCCCCAGCAGCCGCCTTCATGGCCTCGCCAAGCCTGCTCGGTGCTTTTCAACCGTATTCGCCCTTACTGCCTATGATGGCGGACTCAAAAACAAGTAAAAACTTATATCATGCATTGAATTTTCATCATTGCCACGTATATAATTTCATATTTAAAGATTTGGGGCCAACGAAAGTCTGGGAATGCTTAATTATGAAGTCGCGGTCACCCAGTTATTTGTCACTGGAAAGAAGATGTGGATAAATAGCAAATTATTAACCTGCTGGAAAAGAGTCTTTGTCGGAAACTGATTTCTGCTCTACTATTTAAGAAGTTGCCTATCTTCAATTGAACCTGCCGGTTTACAACAACAAGACACTGGACCCTATCTAAATCCTGATGAATCCTGATCACACATTTATCCTCCCATCAAAGCCTAGATGTCTCAAGTTCTCTCTTCTCTCGAGACTTTCCAACTAAAATTTTGTACACATTTCTCATCTCGACCACGCGTGCTACATATCTTGCCCGCTGAGACATTCGTTAACGCTGTTACAGATCCCATACTGACGAGGGCCCTGACCGGGGTTAGTACATGTGGCAATGGAAAGAGACCGCGCGGGGAGAAGAAACCCATCCCAGATGACCAGAAGGATGAGAAATACTACGAAAGGAGAAAGAGGAATAACCAGGCAGCAAAGAAATCGAGAGACGCCAGAAAAATCAGGGAGGACCAGGTAACGTCTTCGGTCTGTTTCTAAAGAGCAAATTTATCAATGCAAATTCTAGAATTACCTACTCGTATACACAAAGGAAATAAACTTATTAATATAAATAATGTGTAATTATCGGTTTTTTATGCTTGAGTGAACTTGGTTTTCACACGAACATAGACCGAAGACGTTCGAGAACAGGAGTCTGTTAGGATATTTGGGCACAACAGACAAAAGTAACAGGATAATAGTGAATATTGCAAAATTACTTCTTCTTGAACTAGTATTAATTAGGCTTATTAGGCTCGTGATTCTTTAGCTGCCTTCCAAGAAGTGGTCTTTAAATCTTCTCTTGGGATGATCTCCCATCATTTTTACGTTTTCGTTACAAAATTACAAAGGATTACATGGGCGAACATTTGACACGTGTGGAAAATTCGTCATAACACCTAAAGGGTACGTAACACTGAGAAAGAAAGCATAGTCATGTTTGGGAAGATAACTTTCAAAATACTTTTTAAGACTTTTCGTCCAATATCTTATCCACAAGACCAGTTTGTATATTTATAATTCGTATTATATATTTTCAGGCCATCAAACGTTTCCTAATAGAATGTAATCATTTTCGCCTAATCTTTTTAAATAATTCGAGATATAATTTTTAACTCTATATGTTCCAAATTCCGATTATAGTTGTTTTTGAAATAGTAATTATTGTGGCAGTATCCCAAACACTTCTGAAATATTGTTTCAGGCAACGTAAAATCATGTCGCTTTTGCTATCTACAAGACAACATGGCGTCACATCCCAGAAAACTTCTTCACTGGCGAGAAAGAGCCAAATCTCAGAACGTAAAATGATGTTCGACTTATTTAGAATTGTGAATAACTAGGGAATAGTCTTTATCGACGTTTCTACTACATAACTAAATCACTGACATAAAACTGCTAAAATATTTTTAAATACAAACATCACACGTTTCAGTCAAATGACAGTGGGCCAAGCTACGTTATTAAGATGGTTAACGGAGTTACACAAATTAGCAGGCCTACTTTCTTTTGTTTTCCGTTTATTCGGTCCGTCAGTGTAAATATTCTAATAATTATGAACGTCTGTTTGTTCGACATTTGGGTGCAGGCCGCCGTGTTGGAACGTAAATTGTAACAGCATCGTATAACACGCGATTTTAAAAGGTCTTCGTCGATTCTTTGGGAAATTAATTACACATATTTATATTCACCGGTCTGTAAGTAATTACTGTAATTATAGCTACCTGGATTGGTCTTTAAACACGTATGTTAATAGCATACAAAGTCGGGAAATTTCTTGATTAGCAGTGTACTTAGTTTCTCAAGTTGGACTCTGCTCCAAGGAGTTAGTTAGTTACTTAGTTAGTTAATTAGTTAGTTAATTAGTTAGTTAGTTAGTTAGTTAAGAGCATTCTTGAACGTTCATACTGACTAAAGCTGGTGGTAACACTACACAGAAGATCTCACAATTAATTTATTGTACTGACGTAATTTAGATAAAATTACTTTATGAATTGAAATAGATTTTAATTTTTTAAAAAAATTACTGCAATTAATATTGAACATTAACCAATGCGTGGGTCTATTACTGACAAGAACGCCTTTTAAACAGGATACACCTTTCCAATCTGTTATAAGTTGCTATGTAAATGCAATCGAATAACTACACTTAAATTCTATGGTTTATGGCACATATAACATAAATGGAAGATGATACTCTGATCAATTTCATGATTCGATAATTGTTACAGATCGCCTTTCGGGCAACGATGCTAGAGCATGAGAATGCCTTACTTCGAGCCCAGGTTATAACACTTAAGGAAGAGGCTCAGTCGCTTAGACACTTGCTTCTGCAGGGGAAAACGGAAGAAGCAACTCATCACCAACAACGGCCTACATGATCACCTGTGCTCCTCGAAATACTGTGCACTGCGTACATTAGTGTTGTTATATACATTAACGTGCAATTCATAAGAATTTAGATGGCTGTGAATACCTTGTATATAAAGAACCTAACAGTGTGGCGTAACATTTTTTCTTTTGTACTTCAGTTACAAGTTATCAGAACAAGATGGTGTATTCATAGAATCGAAATGGCTTACCGGGTATATTGACAGGCTGACTAGACTGTGCTTAAAATAAATACTAGCCGAAATTTGATATTGCTGTTGGCAAACACGTAAATAAATTAATTGAATTGAATTCCTTCAATTTAAATCCCATATGACCTGGGGAAATGTGTAATAATTAATAACCAACCAGCCGATATTACAGAAGACATGTAGGCATATATATATATATACATATAAAATTTTATGCACAAAAAACCTTTGGCTCAGCTACTCGCTCGAAGTTCTGCTCTCGTATTTTAATATATTTTTTGTTAGTGAAGTTCATATAAGATCACAAATAGAATTTCGTGTGTCATTAATCCTGTCCATTTGTAAGTCTAAGTTCGAGAATCTTAGACGTACAGCATTAAAAATGTGATTGTCGAAATAATCTATGAAAAATTTGTCGCTCGCAAAATCGGAAGCCAAAGATATTCCAATCATAATGTCACAAATTAAAGTAATTAATAACAGTCTCTGTGTATATTAATTTAATTAATTTGCATGTTGCCTATTATCGTTTATTTAATCACAATGCCATCTATCAGGATTTATTACTGTTATTTATTTTCCGCAAACACGTTTCGGCTTCGATAAACCTCGCATATTAACAAACTATCTCCTTCAGTTCTAAAATTTCGAGAGAAATGACGATTAACAACAAAACAAGGAAGTTCTTATTAAGAATAAATTTAGGATATATATTTTTAAAATAAATGTTAATGTATATTTAAAAAAGAGTTATCTACTGATTTTAACATTACGAATGATTTAAAAGTCGTAATAAATCTCTGTCAAGATGAACTATATCGGAACACAGGGACACGTTTTGTAATGAACAACTTACAGTGATGTTTCACAATATGTCAGTTTAACTTATTGTTATTATTATAATATGAAACAAAGGTTTCTCATTACTATCTTTGTAACCCTACTTAGCCATTCACATACACAACAAATTTGTGAATGTTCTTGGAATTATGATATTCCTATGAAATTAATAAATACAATTTTGAATTATATTTCAGTTACTTGTGAGGTTTGAAATTCTCACGGCAGCGATTATTAGGAAGACTGTCTTCTGGTGTGTTGCGCCACGTGGCCTCGTAAAGTTGGCCGATGTTTCGGAGGTGCTTACTTCCTATAAACCCTGATTATGGAGGCAGCAAGCACCTGTAAAACGTTAGCCAGCTTCTATTAACCTATACAGCAGAAAATCCCAGAAGACAGGCATCTTAAAGTATTTATCTCGTGTGTTTAATATTCAGAATGGTTGTCGCATTCAACTTGTATTAGATTGCGCCATTAGGAAGGTTTGGAACTGAATTGGAAAGACCAGCTTGTGGTCTATAAAGATAACTTGTAGAGTGAAAACAAATGTACTACGAAAAATTACAAAAGCTCTGGTAAATATTAGGCTAGAGGTTGATCTAGAAATGAATGGGGAGAAAACTAAGTAAATGTAAATGTCAGTATCTCGCCCAGAATGTAAAACAAATTCGTGATATATAAGATAATAGTTCCTTCGAAAATGTGGCAAAGTTAACGTAACGAAACGAAAGTAGGAAATCATAATTGCATTTATCAAGAAATCAAACAATATTAAATTACGACACTGTTTGCTACCTACCTACCAATGAGTTCAGAATTTACAAGGTTTCGTCTCGTATTTACAACTGATTGGATAAAGGTAATTTTGAAGACCTAAGTACAGATAGGAGGATGTTATTTAAATAGATATTAAATGCATACGATATGAAGGTGTGTATTGTTTTAATCAGGTTATAGTGGGGTTAGTGACTTGCTCTCGTGAACACTAATGTATCTCCTGGTTCTAGACAGATGACTTCATCAGCTATTAGGTTCCAAATAAAGCCTCTGTTTCTTACAGTTAAACAGATATTTTTATATCGTTGTCTCCTCTCCTAATCGATGTCTGATTTTCTTAAAGCTTTAACTTCTGAAACTGATAATCGTCTAGATAACTTTACAGTTATCCAGCTATTTTCACAGAGCGGTTTTTGCACTGATTTAAAAGTTCGCATTTATTCGAAATACTGCTGTAATCGATTGAAAATATTTAACACTGTTAATAAGGATAATACACCATCTTTTTCTGCCTATAGAAGTGTGTATTTTATTCAAAAATGCAAATGGATTTTTCTATCTTAATAATTACTCTCTAAAAATTATATTCCAATCCGTCCGTTGTAAAAATTATCTTAATAAAATAGTGTGATTTACTTACATAATACACTGATTAATTATGTAACGCCTTTCTAACTATTATGTTTGAAGCACTGCTAATGGCTCCTTGAGTCCTTTGTAGCTGCCGGTGGATGTCATTTTTTTTTTATAATTGTTCCAATTTTCACTCCATATTTCACACATATTAAAACGTTATATTCTTTACACTAATTAATGAGCAGGTTAGTATAGCGATATCCCTCCAAACTTGTGTTAGTGTTTGAATCTCAATTTGATTACCCGCTACTGATTTAAAATAAATCAGTAAACAATTTTAGTGCTTTATGTGATTTAAAGTTCTCATGGCAGTGCAGAAGTATTCTTGGTTGTAACAACGTGTCGACGTTTAGGTACCCCAGGGTATTTTCCTCTGAAATATTGGTTTCTACCCACAAGTGCACAATGCGTTACAACCCAGACGACGAACATCGACTTTCCAATGCTTACTTTTTATTATTACTAACATGGCTCGTTCTTATCAGGACTGTGTTTTTCTCTCGCATTCGTTGGGAGTTTTGTGTTTTATAGATACCCATAACTTTCACTCAGGATATTAATTTTTCATATTTATCCAGATAAGCCCACAGATGGATTTTGGCCCTAAGTAACAAAATCCTTAAAATTTGATAAAGTAAATTAAATTTGTGCACAGAATAACACCCATATATGTAAGTGCAAAAGAAGAGCTTCATATCAAATTTCTTAAAAAAATTGTCAAGGAACTACAAAAATACAAGCAAACTTTCACTGACACACTTAAATCTGACCCTGTTGTCATATGTGATTTAACTCCTATATGACTATTAGTACAATATAAAACTTGTACGTTAGATTTCAAACAAGTCTTCCAAAGGACCCAAAAGACCTGCTTTAAAATTCATTTAGGTTCCTAAATAGAAACTTACCACCTGATATCAGCTTCTTGGGAAGGACTTTGACCAATGGAGTGTTATTATTCTACCTGAGCGTAGTTTTTTAACATCTCTGGTATGTATTTTTGTTACGTTCAAGAAGTTAATCTGTTTATTTGCACTTCTTTAAGAACTCTGAATTACACGGTATGTCTTAACACAAAAATTACTGTATCCGTAACATGACGTATGTTAGCTTTGAATGGTAGGTATGTAGACGTAATATGCACATCAAAGGAGAAAGAAGGTCTCTGTGAATAATCGTTTTCAAACAGAAACTGTTGTGGAAGCCCACCGTTCCTTTTCATAGCCGTCAGACTAACGAGCTTATAATAAATTATAAACGACTCATTTCTCTAATTACGGTAATTATATGTATCTGCAAGTGAATTAGAGGTTTGCATACTCGGAGAAGCACACTATCTTTATGCTAGAACAATATTATAAAGAACAAAGCTAAGACATGACAATTACGAAAAGGAAGAAAAATAGAAATTTGCCTTTTTCACTGAGTAACTGTTCAAAAAGAAAAGTCGATACTTCGTTCTCATTACGTTATGCAAATATCAGACTCGAGATAACTACATGCTCAATACTGTAGATTTCTAGAGTGAATTTTAGAGTGTTTAAAAAAGGCAATTACTTGGTCTAATAGTAAATGCAGAAAACATTAAGTGTGAGTTTTTGTCATAAGAATACAGGATAAAATCACAGCAGAATCGAAATAAGGATAGTTATTAGATCCTATGAAAAATGTACATAGTTCAGACATTTGCAGCAAAAACAGGAAATCAAAATCAGCATTCACGGAAATGTTAAGAGGAGATTAAATTAGCAAAACGCTATACGTCATTCAGTTCAGGACAATTTAACTTTCAATCTTCTAACTAAAAATGTACAGAATGTAATATAAAACACATAATATGTACATTGATTTGCCATATACTATCTTATTTTTGTTCCAGTGAAGCCTGTGACCCCCGCGTATTATACCCATCACGTAATTAGTTATTAAGATGATACATTGTAATTTAATAACAACTGTGGATATGCTCATGTTTTAACTACAAGAAAGAAGTAACAACTGAATAAAAAGTCAAAGATTCTACATAGTGGCCTGTAAGTCGTAAAATATTTTATAAAATATTATAAATGGTTCCAATAATATTGCATCATAATTTTCAGTCATTATTCTTCTCAGCCCTATGTAACATCAAAGAGACGAGCGAAAATGGAGAATGGTACATATTCATTCACGATTAAGCAATGTTGGATATTCTTCAATCGTGTGAAAACGACATTTTTATAGTCGCTTTGTTCTTATTATACTAATTTTATTACCGAAATTTTCTTATTTAACAATAACTAACAAGACGTAACATGTGTTTAACGTTTACTGAGTAGGCCTACTTAGTGAGATATGATTATGTGACAAAACAGAAGAACATGAAGGAGCACCGGGTAAGTCTCTATGAATTATTATCCTGCACACTAATTTTAGTGGTCAGTTTCATGCTCCGGCCGATTAATCCCCAACTCTCGCCCTCTCCTTGCCTCCAGTACCCATTGGATAGGGGATTGGGTCAGACGAAAACAACAAAATTCTGACCGTATCAGGAACTGAACCTCAACCATCCCACTCGGCAGCAATCATAACCAAATAAGGATCACAAATACTCGACGGGATACAGAAACAATATTTAGTTCTTTACGTGAAGTGGCCCTTTCAATGAGGTAACTAGACGAAAGTCGAAATGGAGAATTGAAACTGAGAAAAGTGTCTAAAATCGAGATTGATTGGAATTTGTCAGCTCATTTGAACACTCATTCTAGCAAATAGACGGACACGTAACATGACGGAACAACATAAGTTTTTTAGTCATACTTTTCTAATGTGCCCAAAATTTCTTTCAAAGTTATTTCGTTGCTTGTACGCAAAAACTGGTTGCACTTGACAACAGGTTACGCTGATGACGTGAACTTAATACCTTATGCATTGCTGTGCAAGCCTTCTTCGTTCAAACAGTCAAATTTTCCGTAATTTATGGAACCCCGTAGCCTGACATTAGATCCTGTCCTAAGCCTAATAAATCCAATCCATGCTCTTACACCCAATTACTCAGAGATTAATTTTAATGTCATGTTATCATCCCATACACGCCAGTGTTTTACAAGTGTACTTTCTTTCCCTAATATTTTCCAACTAAAATTATTTTCTCACGTGTCTCTCCCATCTCATAATTCTTGATCTGATTGGCTTAGTATTTGGTGATGAGGACACGTTATAAAGCTCCTTACAGGTTTTTATCTGATCGCATTCATCAGCACGAATTGCTAGGCATTTTTACACGTAACTGAATAATCAATCCGGTCTATGTGTTTCGTACCCTCTTTGCACAGAATCTTATTTACTACGTGCGTCACTTATTTTTATATTAAATAACAACATTGACCACCTCATTTGAATGAACATGCGCTCTATAAGACTGAAAACGGAAAATATCAGATGCAGGTTGCAAGCCTTTGAATGTCCACCATAAAGTTTACTGTACCTAACGCACATGACTGCATAAATTTACAGTTATAACCAGAAAATATCCTAATGCACATGAAAACTATACAAACTTACCCCTAAAACACGAGGCTGGTGATATCTGCAGTTTCCGAACGTAACTTCCACTGTGACTTGTTGATGAATGCACTGGTTTGCCATAGCGGCTGTTGTTGTAACTACACACGAAACAAAATACGATCTCGTTGCTCACGTGAGAATTAACTGGGTTCGGAGTAGGCCTGCCCAATTCATCGCCCACTAGCATCAAGAAGGTTCTGTGTGCGCTTGTTGTATTGCAACATTCCTTTGTCATTTCTACTTTTGGTTGTAGCTCAGGGGTTCTCAGTCGTCCTTGCCTATCGATTTATGAGTCGAATGGGGACAGTTTTTGGAAAATTAAAATCAATTTATTAAAAATATTCAAAGAAACGTTCGCGAACAGGTTCACATATCAGGCCTACTCAATAATACTGATTAATAAAATCAGTCATTACTGAGATATTTTACAGTGCTTTTAGTTGAGTAAACTTTCGTGTCAGGTTTAATTTCTGTCACTTCGGTAGGACGCATTATATTTCTTTATCTGACGGTCTTTTTTAAGCTGCACAGGTGCTACAAAATACTAATGACATTAATAAAAAGTGTTTCCTGATATTATGTGAAACAGAGTATGCTGACGACATAAAAACATCAGCGGGCCCTAATGTAACACGCAAAGAAAATTTGAAAACTGCAGTTCACCCATAAAACATTAGATTCTCAAGCAAAATATACTGTCTTTATCACCAAGATCGGATTATGATTTAAAATAAATAAACTCTATCATCTCCCGGTGATTCTGAAACCCACGAAATGGGTTCATCTTTTTTACTTATGATTTGGACATGGAATTTTCCTCAACAGACCACAGTTATTCATGTGATTCAATGTGATAACACATCACGCACGTTAGTCAGACTTTCTTCAGATGATCGTAGTTTAATTGATAAAGAAACTATCAATTTTACATGAACCATAAGGCCTCAAATCCTACTTTTTTGTTATGGCTCTGCAATACTAATTTTCAAACTCTGCACTAAAGTAATAATAAATTCAGGGGATAATATTATTTCGAGAAGCTAAAGTGGTAAGCAGATGTTTTAAATTCCGGGGAATTATTACATTTCCGCTAATAATTACATTCAGCGAGATTCATGTACGACTTGTAACTTGCATAATTATTTTAAGCGGCAGAATTACATTTTAGTTAATTAGTTATATGTGTATATGTAATATTTCATATTGCACTTATACTTCTTGATCAGCTGAATAACTATCAGCTTTCCATTCAGGACCCTGTTCCACGCCTCAAGAAATAAAACTGTGCTAATCTTGTTTAAAAATAAGACATTTACTGTGCAATAAGTACACATGGAATTCAAAATGAAGAACACTACATATATTACAGGAGCTGTTAAATATCACACAACACTTAATGAATGTTTTGATCAGTACATATATTTCTTACTCTTACTTAACATAATAGGATAAATAATGACCCGCGCGAAAAACATGTAAAAAGAAAATATTCTTACACAATTTAAAATACATTAAGAAAACGACTATAAAGTTTCTGTGATAAGAATGGGTAAGTCAGGATAACTTTAGATAAGAAGTCGTACAAAAACACTCAAGTAGAATAAAATATTAACACAGCCTTTTACAGAAACACGTCACATTTACATAAATATAACATTTACTCACTTTACATTGGCTATTGCCATGTACACTCTGATGCTTTTTAACATTAATATCAAATAAAATACCAGCTGAATACAATATTATACAATTCATAATAGACTACGTAGTGTATGTAGCACGCATGGATGGGACAAGAGGTGTGCACCGGGTATTGGTCGGGAAGCCTGAAGGGAAGAGACCGCTGGGAGGACCTAGACGTAGATGGGAGGATAATGTCAGGCGGGATCTATGGGAGATAGGAGTTGAAGGAGACTGGATGTGGTGGCCCAGGACAGGTTCCGGTGGAGGGCTTTGGTTAATTCGGTGATGAACTTTCGTGTTTCATAAGCCATCTAATTAGTTAATTCGATGCTGGCTGCACCTCGTAAAGAGTGAGGTAGATGTCCAAGAGCCACTCGATTTGCATCTTAGGGAGCTCGTGTTTCCACTCACGGTCCATAAGAGCCTGTGGCTAGAAGTGCAGTTTTTCACAACGGTAAATTATCGATTGTATTCTTCTGCACTTTAACAACATGCAGTTCTGTAGGTGGTTGCCAGGTTCGGAGAGATCATGTTAATCATGCTGGAAAAAAGGCATTCTGTCTCAATTTTGCAGTACGATAATCTGTGCTTGTATTTCATGGCTGAAATGAACAAATAAAATATTTTGGGAGGGGGGAGGCTATTTTAATTACAAAGAAGAGTCTATATTTTTGTAGATCATCCTTAATTTTCTTTATACGAGGTGCGATCGGAAAGTTTCAAGACTGCGCCTATAAAAACCCGTACACTTATCTCAGGTATTAAATTCATCCATCACCCTCGAAGTAGTTCCCCTGGGAGTGAACACAACGATCCCAGCGCCGCTGCCAAGCCTGGAAGCATCCCTGGAAATCTTTCTTTGTCAGCCTGTCAAGCACCATCTGCGATTCTGCCTGAATCTCTTCTATCGTCTCAAATCTCCTTCCCTTTAGCTGAATTTTCATCTTTGGAAAGAGGAAGAAGTCACACGGCGAATAAGGAGGGTGCGGGATGACGGCCATGGTGTTTGAGGCCAAAAACTGCAGAACTTTGAGGGCGGTGTGCGCTGGCGCGTTGTCATGATGCGTCGCATGTGGAGTTCTTCCTTTAGAATCAGCTGACAGGTCCCATAGCCTATCCCAACAATGTCGCACAAGTCGTTGATGGTACGACGTCGATCTTCGTGAATGGCCTGCCGAATCTTCGTAACATTTTCGGCCGTTGTGCTCGAAGACGGTCGTCCAGAACGCTCGTCATCATCGACAGAGGTTCAGCCATTTTTAAAACGTGAATGCCACACAAAAGTTTGTGCACGACCCATTGCGGACTCCCCAAATGCTTGCTTTAGCATTTCATAGGTTTCCGTAGCCGTTTTGGCGAGTCTTTGGCAAAATTTGATTTGTTCATGGAAATCCGCCATTCCGAAATCGCAGGAGGGTCGGTGTAATGCACTACCAAAACGCCCGTAACTAAGAAACAAATGCTAATTCGATGATGCCGGCTGGCACACTGATTCACTATGAATGTAGACCGCATCCCCTAAAGGCAGAAGCTCGTACTACATCCGGTTCGCCCTCTATTGACAGCCTTGAAACTTTCCGATCGCACTTCGTAAGACAGGTAGGATGATAATCCAACTGTCTAATTATTATATAAGTGGATTAATCCTACAAACAAAACATTCCACTAAACTTTGTCAATCTATGCCACACACACTCTGAACTGCTGAGAGCATCGTTAAATAAACCACAAATCTGCAAACCCTTTCGTCGCGTTCTTGCATCGTAATGTTAAACCATAATTATTCATTCATTTTAGGCCTACTCAACTCACGTGCTGTCCATATTCAAAATGTTATAAATCCAAACGCAGTTATCTTTCGTCTTACAGAGCAGACACGTTTTTGAATAAATTAAAATGATTTTATCAAAAAAATTAAAAGTATAAGTTGTATTCGTGAGCTCGAAGTTTCAGAACAATGTCTTTACGAGAAATTCCTCTTTGTCTGTCATCCCAGACAAAGGCCTACGAACACACTTTCCAGATGGTCACTCACACGCCACTTGACAGCTCAGGGTAAGTAACCTCTTTACTTGAACAACAAACAGCGACATTAGTAAACCTTGAACAAACAAACTCAGCAGAAATCCACATTGTTGACTTTCGACACTCTAAAATAATCTACTACAAAAATTTGTGATTAGTCGTTGTCTTCAAGAAATGACGTCATCAGTAATGCCACCTTATATTTGTTTATTCGGCATTATTGTGGAACACAACAATGCCGAAGGAGGGGTTGGTTACGTATTAAACAAATGACCAACCCCTCGAAGAGGTGTTGGTCAGTTGTTTTAACCACCATTCGGGGGGCTTAGTTTAGTTTCTTACTCAAGGGTTAAAACACTTGAATGAGACACTAAACTAACCCTTCCGAAGGGGTTGCGTTTTAAAAACTTGACCACCGAATGGGAGTTAATTTTGCGTGTTACTTAAGATTTCAAAATGCAACCAACCCCCTAGAAGGGGGGTTGGTCAATTGTTTTAACCCTCAATTTGGGGGGTTTAGTTTAGTTTCTTATACAAGATTGGTTGCGTTTTACAAACTTGACCAACGCCCCCTAGGAGCTCCGAAAGGAGCGCCCTGCACTAGTTTTTAAAAAATCGTCTTCCTTCCAAACAAACTTTGCAACGAAGGTTATATAAATTTAAACACATTGTTGACAATATCAGGACCAATGAGAGAAATAATGTAAATCCCTTTTTAAAATGGGGTTAAACAATGTTCCCCGACTTCATTGTCTCTATTAGAATCCGCTAATATACTCTTCTTGATCATCTGCCAAGAACGTATATGAACAGGTCCCAGTCCCAGAAAAGGATGGAAGGATCCTGTTCATATGGACCTGTCGTCAGACAGAACACTGAAAATAAAATAAATAATAAATAGCTATGCATATGCGTAGGCACACATCATGACACAAAGTGCGTGTCCCGCACCTCTGTTACGTATCGCGTGCTCCTAAGTCATTAACTGACAGGGTAAAAATGTCTTCTGACTAATCCATTCAAAGGGATTGTAAATTATATTTCGAGTAATTTGATAGGTGATAATTAAAATTAGTATATAATGATTCTATTACAGTAGATTCCCGATTATCCGAGTTAGTTGGGAAATATATTCTCTGGATAATCCGTAAAAATTAAAGAAAAACATGCAAATGCAACAAATACGAAAATAAATATACGTATTAGCTTTCGTCTTATCTGTCTTGTGGTAACTCTTGTAATAGGAAACAGAGCTAAAAATCAACATAAGGACAAGGAAAATTGCTCAAGGCCTACAGATGGATGCAATATCTTCACAAGTACCAATTTTTCGAACAATAAGACATGTTCTATAACATTGACAAAGTTCGATTTGAGCTTCGTACAAAGTACGCGCTATATTTGACCGATAAAACCAAAATATTATCCCCAATGAAACAACATTCGCTCGACATTTATAAACAACTCCACGAAACGGAGTCTTCCTTAAAAATCTAATGATTAATTAGTAAGCAAGTCAATAAATATCCAGCCCTTCATAGAACTCAATCACCTTCACAGTAAAAACTGTATTGTTACGAAAAATTATACCAAGCCTCTGAACAGACAAAACACATTTGTTTACATGATATAAAAAAGTTTGTCATTGTTGAGCCAAAACATCAAACATGTTTTTGCCGACTGTCTTATTTTTTTATGTGCACAAAATAAATGTTGATTGTTAGTAAGTGTTATACTGCATTGTTGCTAGGATACAGAGCAGTAACAATTGTTACGAGGTATACAAATATTTGTGAGAAGCTCAGTTTTGGTAAGTAGCCTACAAAAAGTTAAAATGTATACATGTTTCTAATATATTTGTTGATATGACATTTAATACTTTCTGTGAAGAGTATGTTTTCTTCCATTGATATAAATTTGACGCTTGCTTTACTATAGTTTTCATACTATATATTATTATATTGTGTGCAATGTTAGAAGCCAGACAAGATTTTATAGGGTCTAATATTTCTTTGATATTATTTTTACAGTTTGTGAATGCACGTTTATTCTTGAGATCTCTGCATCATGCGCCTATCGAGAACTAGACAAAAAATTCTTAAGATTGTGGCTGGATTTTTCTATGGCGCTTTATTGGGAATTGGTAGGTGAAACAACACGATGCTGTCTCCATTATAATAATTTCTCCCCAGGAAGCCAATTATTTATTCTAAACGTTATTTCAACATAGGACTAGTCAGATTCTGTCAATAGCTGAAGTATGTTGGCCATGATAATTTAGTTTCATATCTAGTGAAAAGTGAATATGCTGGAACAATACTATGAACTGAATAAATTTAGAAGACATAATAGAATCCTGAATAAAAACAGTGAAAAATACCATTTACAATATTTTCCTTAAATTTGGCGTATATAAGAAGCTAGTCAACCTAATTAAAACGCGTATAAGTGAAACTTCTAGAAAAAATCGTCTACGTAAACATTTGCCTGAAACATGAAAACGCTCTATCGCCACTGCTTTTCAATTTTTAATTAGAATATGCCATCAGAAAACTCCAAGAAAATTCGGGCGGTTTGGAATTGAATGTGACACACCAGCTTTTGGTCTATGCTGATTTTTTATCTGCTGGGCGATAATACAAATACTATAAAAGCGAACACAGAAACACAGTTAACACAAAAAATATCATGTCTGTGTTCCCGATGAATGTTGAGAATAAGAATATCAGTCCGTCAGTGAGCTGTTTTATCGATTGTTCCACAGAAACTAACACAGCCTCCTTTTGCAGCTTTCTACGAACTTATCCTCGTCGACCTCCACTTCCCACCACATATAAGCTTCAGCCTCGGAGGAGTCCTCTGTCTGCTTCTAGGCGTAGGCAATGCCATTTCTATCCAAGTGAGTAGAATTTTGCTTCAACAGACTCGTACATTCAGTTATTTTTTTGTGATCTTAATACAGTTTTGCCGCACTTCGAAGAACTATATTAAAATGACAGAAATAAAACTTTTACTCGGAGATGTGTAATTAAAATCTACCTAATCGCAATCCATCCCAGAATCCGGTTCACGTCCTCCCATTTCAGTTCTTTAACACCTTAAATCCTAGTGGTAACTATATGTACCACCTACACTAAAACTAAATAATTCTGCGTTTGGCCTACAACGTGTATTTGACCGTTTCGTAACATTTTTAGAGTAAAGAGCTATAATTTAAAGTCTTAAAGTTTGTGACAAAGATGCGTTGTTGAAGCAAATTGTTTTCTGGACATTATCCATCGTCCAAGATCAAATAAAATCAATAAAAACCACGACGTTTGGGGGTAAAACCTACTCTCGATCATTTTTATCACTTCGCTAATACATATTATTAACAGTTCTGGTCTAAGATATTCATTAACTTCTGATCTATATTCTGTAACCGGCGGCTGAACTGAGGAAACGCATTTCTGACGTGTACATTCTTCCCATCCGGCTAATAACGTGTCTCGGTGTCGCAGGTCCGCTGTATGTCGGTGCTGGCAGTGACCACGTTCTGTGGACGAACCGGTCGTCGGGTCCTGAGGGCCATCATCATCGCTTATGTTGTGGCAGGTCCGGTACAGAACATCATGAACAACGGGCATGAAATCGTTCGTACGTTCTCGTGTTCTGCGTCTTTGAATTACAACCTGACGAAAACTCGTTTGGACTTGATGTTTCGACCTTTAGCTGAAGGACTTCTCAACTTAAGGGTAAGAAGTCAATATGTCCAGCCACTTTAGATAATATTGTCTAATATTAAACTCAAATAATGAAATTCGGAGAGGCTAAAAACAGGATATAACATTCTTTGGAATTGTACAACTTCTGATCGCCTCAAACGGCTTGGCAATAAATCTACCCACGTAGTTCATCTGCCGACATTATCTGTAGCTCAAATCACACAGCGTCGGATGATAGGATTATTATGAAAATCGAATTGAAAAGTATATGACAGTTGACGGTCGTGACATAATTTAAGGCACTATCCCGACATCTACCTGGAGGATAGCCATTCAACCGGGGACTTTCCGAATACAAAACAGGAGTTCAAACCACACGGATTCGAGTTTCGGTGAAAACAGAGATGTTAGAAGACAAATGAGATGGTGGGATGAAACACAGAATGGAGACGGGATGATCATATAGGATCCAAACCATAAGACTGTGATTTGGCTGATGATATTTGAGGCTGCATTATTTGCAGATTCCATATAACGCAGGACGTACAAAAATATAGTGGATATTTAATTCTTAGGGATGGACATGAGAGGACGGTGACAAGCCCTGTTATAAGGAAGTGATATTTAGGTAGGCTGATAAAACCAACGAATTTACTTGCGGTAATTGGCCTTGGCGCAGATCCGAAACTGGCAAGTCAATAATCACCACCCATCTAAACCCGCTGGTATGTGACTAAGAACCCTGCCCTCCACGTAGCAGAATCCTTCTGGAAAAAGTATCAGTTGCTCAGTTGGTCATGAAACTTTATTGCACCGGAATATTTACAACCGCTTTAATAAGAATTGCCTTTGGGCCAGATTTTGAGTCAGTTTAATCTAGTCCACGCCATACACCCTACTTCTACACCATCTACTACTAGATCTCTCAAGTGGTTTCATCCCTTCATGTATTCCGGCTAAAATTTTATATGCATTTCTCATCTGTATGAGATACCAACACTGTAAGCCAGTATATTGCATATTTATTGTACGCGGACAAGCAATGCCAGCACCGTGTTCCGTATTTTGGGTCTAGGAAACTTCACGAGAATACGTCTATCACAAAGAACCACCTTCAAATTATGAGAAATACACATCTCATTGTCTGATCGATTCACGTCGAACTGTGGCAGGCTGAGTGTGATTCTGAGGCACAGCTGTCTATCCATTTAACCTGCGTTTTAACTGTTATATAGTATTTTGATAAATTATTCGTTTTGTAGGCCGATGTTAACGAGGTGAGGGACACTGTTAAGTCCGTGAAAGGAGTAATTCTTCCTTTGGTAAAGGAAATTGAGGGAGAAGAGGAGATGATAAATGTCAGAGAACAAAACGATTACATCGATGAGTTACGGGTAAGTCTATCACGAACAAATTCCTACAATACATACAGGTAACGGTATCACGAAAATATACTCAGATTACATAAGGTAAAGCGATCATTAACACGATGC
Organism: Zootermopsis nevadensis; assembly: GCF_977971745.1. Classification (NCBI taxonomy): domain Eukaryota; kingdom Metazoa; phylum Arthropoda; class Insecta; order Blattodea; family Termopsidae; genus Zootermopsis; species Zootermopsis nevadensis. The sequence goes on from NW_028259143.1 coordinate 7,967,405, forward strand.
AACTCTAAAACGTTCCAACGATGATTAGGTTGGGTTCAATATTATTTTTTAGAGCTAAATATATCGTTTAGTATATTAAAATGGTCCCCCCGGCTTCAGGTGATAAAACCTTCTCTGTTGGGTCCCCTAATCCCAGTCTCTAGATAAGTCTAAGTGAGCTGATAGGAGTTGAATTAGCCACCAAACCAAGTACTGTCCGCAGATGATAAGATATTGAAATAAAATTATAGCATTTTATCTGAAGACTTAGAACTAGAAATCTTCTGATGTAGGCCGGATTTCCCTTTATGCCAGTCACTCCCTCACTCCTCCCTGATGTAGCACGCACATCAAACGTCCCTTTTCAAGAATCATTATCGTTTACTGGTAAGTCCAATGAAATTAATTTGAGTGTAATGTCGTACAGGAAAACTCAAGTCGGGAGAAGGAGACAAAGAAGAGATACGAAAGAGAAGTTAATGAGCCTGATACAACTGACTACGAGAAGAAGTACAAGGAACGATTAAGAAAGGAATGTGAAGGTGAGTGATTTCGTATTTTACATTACCACTGACAGAGAATGTACTTGAGTCTGGAAATTCAAAGTCTACTCATACCGAAGCAAAAGTAAGTCAATATGGAATTGATGCTGTTGGGCAGATATAGTTGTAAACTTACAATTCCTATGAGTCTCTATATTTTAATTAAAAGGTTTCGAAGATATCTATTTGAAGAAAAAAAAACTTAATGTTAAGCTGCCGTCACTTACATCTCTTCATCGTACTAACAATTTCATTTCTCCACGTCTATAAATTTCTGAGAATACGATAAAGGAACTTATAAATTCATGTACGTGAACAGGGTACGTGTTATTCTCAGACCACTGTTATTGTCACAGGAATAATTAACAGCAGCGTTGAGAAGTGTCGGAAGTCATTTTCAGACACTTACGATAAGTGCTACAACGCAGTGTCGTGGGCAGCAGCGTGGCTTCTCTGTTGGCCTATGAAGGTTACGTTCGTATGTGACATTGTGGGAGGTAAGTAGTGCGTGTTACACGGCATTGTAAATACTGTCTTACGAAGGAAACGTATTGAAAGCGGTACAGCACCAAACTGATAGTGTCAATACTAGATCGGTAGAAACCGTACTGTGGAAGAAATATCGTAAGTTATGAAGATTTCTGTCTTCTGGGTTGTTGCGCTGTGTAGTCTGGTCGATGCCTCCGTCATCAGGGCGATCGCCCTGATGACGGAGGCAGCAAGGATCTCTGAAACGTTGGTAAACATCGACCAGACTACACAGCGCATCACCAAGAAGACAGGAATCTTCATATCGCTGTGAAAACCTCAAATCATATATCGTAAGTTATGTTTTGTGGAAAATAAAATGCTTTCGAACCGGTTCTTTGGAAAAAAAATTATTGATGCAAGAGAAACACGCGGATAGAACTGAATGACATTCGGATAAGGGCGTCGAAAATCGCTGCCAAGTCTGCAGTACTCCTGCTTCGTACTGTGACGTAACATCGTAAACTACGCCATTTACTTCATCCTTATCAAACATGAATATTTTCTCCAACACTCCGTTAACAGATATTTCTAATATACGTTTTTCTCTCATAGAAACATGTTCCACTCGAATTAAAGGGTCCATTTTATTAAGAAGCAACATTTATTCAATTGCTTTACTCCACTGAGTGTAAAAATACGTTTTCCAGGATTCAAAACATTTTACGATTTCTGAACACAGATTTGCACGGACTATGAACTCAGGTCCCTCGACAGTCTCTAATTTAAAACTTCGTATCTGAATCACGCCCACATAAATCAAAGCACAGGCTTACTAAATTCTATCCTGTTAATTGAAAGGGAGGAATATTTATTTTATTTATTTCTGGATGATTATTAACGAACGATAATTTGGAAAGGAAATGAAAGGATTCGACATTTTCCTGGAGGGGCTGAAGAAAACCACGAAAATCCTCAGTCACAATAGCCAGTCTCCGCACCCAAATTTGAACCCGAGATCCTCCACCACGAAGCAGGGGTGCTAACCATTCAACTGCATTTGGTAAAAGTGAAATGTAACCTTCTCCGTATTCGAACCACGTACTATAAAAAACCTTTCAAGTTGACATTATTTACATGAAATTTATAAACAATGAAGACATTCTCATCTAAAGTAAGAGTCTGTGAATAATAATGTTAATTTAAAATTATCAAAATAAATAAATTTGTTTCTTTGTTTCTTTGTAGCCATGGGTGGAAAAAAGCTCTGTGACGCAAGCGACGTTGTGGAACCTGGCTTCGGAGAACAATACGCGCTCCTGAAACGATCAAGTACCACACTAGATAAGGGATTCAAAGGGGTCGTTCTTCAGTATAAGATCCCACATATAACAAATCCGGTAAGCACGCTGGTAACATTGTGTCCTATTGTAAAAGCATGTCCTGATGCATCTTACAGACACCACATTGCAGTTTCTCTTAAAAAGCTGTCAACCGCTTAGTCAGAACAGAGAATTACCCATTCACGTAAACTGTTTGTCATCTTTAATCAGCATTTTAATAGAAACAGTCTCCATCGTCCGTCATATTGCCTCTTTCTGAAGAAGTCAGAACTAAAACGTAAATGAAGTGGCACTTTTTCTTCAACAGCTTTAAACCGGAAGTACTGCACACAAGATCAAAATTTTGAGTATGTATGTTCGCCTATAGCTCGACAATGGATATACCAAATTTATTCCAAACTTAGTATGCCTATTTTTTTGGAACCAGGAAAAGATGAAAACTCCGACAAGAATGTCCTGGGTTTGCGTCCCAATGAGGGTGGTTTCTGTAGCTTCGAAATTGAACAAGACAAAATAATTTGTTTCGGCGGAAGCAAAGGCCACACTCCCAAAACTGCCCTGGACGCTTAAAGATCATAAGATAAGTACCATAGAAGAATAGCGTCTAGAACAATGTCGTTTGTTTCTGAGGGAAATTATAGGTCACAAACACAAATTTGTCTTGGACAGTCCCGGTAAATATGTTGGGTTTAAGGATAATGATTTTCCCTGTAATATTCAACAACACGAACCGAATAATGAGGCTTTCGGGCAACAGAGATGATAACAAACGTGGATTTCCCCGCAGAAACACGTTATCAAAAGAAACAGGTTGGTCTAGCAATTTATAGTGCCAATTGACAGAGTAACACAAAAAAATGCCACAATCCTGTTTTCCAGGAACGTAATAATAAAACTTAACAGCGTCAGTTAGCCTTTAGCCTAAATATTAGAAAGAGGAAAGAGGAAATGCTCATGTTACAGCCGAACGTGCAGCAAGCAGCTGACGCGGCGAAAGCAGTGGTTATGGAATTCGAGAGGAAGAAAGTCATTGTTGAATCCATACTGGCGATAATAAACGGGTTTCTGGCGTTCATTTTCGTGAGGATCATATTTGGGTAAGTCTGTATACGAAATCACCTACTACATAACAAAGGAAACATTGCGTGGGGCATAAATAATTTCAATTTAGTGTTCAATATCATAATGCTTTTCATGATCATGGGTTTCAAAATATTACATGTTCAGAATATGGCTGTCTTCTGGGTTTTTACTGCCTTTATCATCGGGGCGATGATGGAGGCAGCAAGGACCTCTGAAACCCTTCGGTTGAGCCTACGTATCTGACGCCCAAGGTGAAATTAGCGGAGTTTCACCACCACGTCCGCTATTCTACTTCATACACTGCCATCAGATTCAAAACCGCTATTTACCTTAATGTAAGATTTGAGGTTTTCACAGCGGAGTATGAAGATTTCTGTCGTCTGGGTTGTAGCGCCGTGTAGTCTGGTCGATGTTAACCAACGTTTCAGAGGTCATACTGTCTCCGTCATCAGGGCGATGAGTATGAAGATTTCTGTCTTCTGGATTGATGCGCTGTGTAGTCTGGTCGATGTTTACCAACGTTTCAGAGGTCATACTGCCTCCGTCATCAGAGTATGAAGATTTCTGTCTTCTGGGTTGATGCGCTGTGTAGTCTGGTCGATGTTAACCAACGTGTCAGAGGTCATACTGCCTCCGTCATCAGGGCGATTCATCTCTGAAACGTTGGTAAACATCGACCAGACTACACAGCGCAACAACCCAGAAGACAGAAATCTTCATACCTTAACGTACTTTACTCTAATCTATTGATCACGTTAATGCAGGGTGCAAGAGTACCACAACAATTATGTATCGAATATTCAGTTCGACAACGTCTACATCACGCATTACTTCCGGCGGATTGATGCTCGGCGTCACAAGGCTGGGAAGCACACGCTATTGCCGCTAAAGAAGGTGGAGAGAGGAGCCCTAATTAATCCTTACGCTACTCTGCCTACGTCACGGGAATGCACTCAAGTGGTAAGAAACGCAAACTAAAGACAACAAAAATATAGCAATCTGTAGCTTTCTAATATTTAGAATATTGAGCGATTATGTCTCTCCGAATTTTTGTGATACAGTTTTCATACATTCAAAGTGAAGACAGTTAAAATAATTGTTGGGATATAAGTAACACAGTTTGCTTTAACTACTCTACCCAGCACCTGTTGTACTTGAAATATGTAATAAATTGTGTTTGAACGTCCATTAGATTTACCAGTCTATGAAGCTGATCCTAGAGATGGTAACAGCTACTACAATCATACTTCTAGACTACATGCTGTATGAGACACTGGATCTAGTAAGGCGACATGCCTACATAGAATATACACAAGAAGGTAAGTAAGTACATGTAAATACACCACAGCAGTAAATTTATAATTTTATTCCCAAATATTTAACACGTAATTCCGAGGCCTCCAAACTAAACTGTGTCGCCGTGTGACAAAACACACTTGAAAATATATAGCTTTAAATATTTTTTTCTTGTTACTAGTGTGGAGATCAAATTAGTGGCACATATTTCAGCAACATGGTTCTCATTCCTGAATGTTACTTGTATTTGTCATAGTGGATATAAGCGATGAATTTAGTTAACAAAGCCCCATACAGTGTAAATAATCGTAGAAGATTCCTACACTTTTGGAAAAGTGTGAATTTTTGTTGTTAGAAACATTTATAAACTTGTAAAGTACAAGTTTTTTTCTTACGTATTTACCTCCTTACTTACTTCTATAGTTATTTATTTGCTTACATATTTGTTTACTTATTTAAATAACGCTACAGTGACTAATTTGGTATTTGTTATAAACAAACCCTGAATAAAATTTTTCATTTAAGATTTCTGTCTTCTGGGTTGTTGCGCCGTGTAGTCTGGTCGATGTTCACCAAAGTTTCGGAGGTCATACTGCCTTCGTCATCAGGGCGATGAAACGTTGATTGGTTGGTTGGTTAACATCAACCAGACTACACAGCGCATCAACCCAGAAGACAGAAATCTTCATACTCACTGCTGTGAAAACCTCAAATCTTACAAAATTTCTCATTTTCAGGGTCTCATGATCTAACACTGATAGTGAGAGGAACAGGATTTATTGCCAACACGGTGAGATCTCTTCTCGGTGGATTCAACATTAGGGAAAGGGTGAAAGCCACCTACAGCAATAAAGGTAACGATCTAACCGATAATTACTCTTCTTCAGCTTTTACGGACACAGTTGAATGGCCTGTACTAATACACAATTACTTCTGAAATTATGACTCTATTTAGACATTTGGTAGGACTCCTTAGATGGGGGATTAGCACGTTGCAAAACATCTATCTACACAGGGCAGCACGACACACAGAAATGCATAACTTATCCTAGATTCAAAATAACTCACAGATAAGTGGTACAGCCATCGGTTGTGGTCTCAGAGTTCTAAGACTGTGTACTGTCTTGGCAGGTAATACATTCCTCCAAAGGTCGGCAACAACCTACAAGACCACAATCAAGGACTTCAAATCTCAGAAAATGTATATTATTATCATGTAACTAATTTAATTAGTGGAGTCGTTATGGATACTTCATACTTTGACGACCCGTTCTTCAAGTGCCTGAGCACTGCGGGTCCTAACTTTTCGTCGGCTTGATCTATAGACATTCGGTAGGACTCCTTGGACGAGTGATCGGCCCGTCGCAAGGCACAACACAGAAAAACATCCATGGCTTGAGTGGGATTCAAACCCACGGTCCCAGTGACCAAGCGGCACAAGGCCCACGCCTCGGACCGCGCGGCCACTAAGACGAACTGTCATGAATTTGAATGTAAAAACTGTTTTCTTGAAAGATTAATGAAAAGCTTGTATCTGTATATTACCCTCACCTATGAACCTTCTGAATATGAGTCTGATACTGTGTGTTGAAACAAGCAAATTTTCATTCTTAATTTAAACATTCCACATTTATCACAAATAACGAAAAGTGCAGTTTATGTGAGAAAGATAATAACTACTTATTTATTTACCACACAGCTTGCCTTCCCCAACCTACGATGCTGGGAAATTACTATTACTACAAGATTTATGGCACGTACCTCGGCATATGGTTGCTTATTCTAACAGATGCATACACCCAAAGAATTCGAAGAGCAATCTGTGCATACTTCTACCCAAAGGTAAATTAAAGTACATAACGAAATAAATTGTATAATTATCAAAGTGTGTTATATACTATAACAGGAAAGGAAATTGTAAGGAAAATAAAAATAACACAAATAGATGTATAAATATCCATAACAGTCTTCTGGGTTGTTAGGTTAGGTTGATTTATAGGTGGGCACCAACATTTTGGAGAAACATACTGCATCCATCTTCAGCCCTGAAGATGGGGTCAGTATATTACTCTGAAACATTAATACCCACCTACAAGTCAATATGACATCACAACACTGAAGACCATCACTGCCATGAGAACCTCAGATTATCACATGCAAGTACAAATACATAAAAGTAAAGTTTGTTCCACTATACGCCATGTAGGAGTTTGGGGTGAGTGGAGGTATAGCTCCTCTCTTCCTTGACCTCGGCACTAGATAGGGGTGAGTGGTCAGCGTCACGCCCCGGCCGCACTTTACCCCCTGGAAAGGAGGCTGGGTGGGCCCCAGAACCGGTCTGGACGCAGAGGAAAAATCCTCTGCCTCTGTCGGGGATTGAACCCCGGTCGCCCTGTCCGTAGCCAGTCACTATACTGACTGAGCTATCCCGGCTCAAGTACAAATACGTTCAGTGAATTATTTAGCATTCTGTTTTGCCTGTTCTGTCATTATAATAATTATCTAAGTTGTAACTGAAATAAAAGTGTTTAAAGTAACATTTATTTTACTTATCAAATAAGCAACATCATCTACTTGTAATTCCAGATGCACCATAAATCCAATAATTGAACAACTGTTCTTTACAGTAATCAGAAGTGTTACTAGAAAAACCTCTGGTACGTGAAAATGTGTAGTAATTAATGTACATTTTTTGCAGAGAGAAAAGAGAAGGGTGCTGTTCCTATACAATGAAACACTAAAACAACGCATAGGTCTCTTCAAGTTTATGAAAGCTAGAGTGAAACGTCTGGCCAGAGAACATAGACTTGAGGCGAGTACAAGTGTCATTAAACTTTGCATAAAATGAATATGGAACGCCAAGGCTGTCACCTGTTCATTGGCATATTCCATCCCCAAAAGTATTTAACAGATTTCAATCAAATTTCATGCTGAAAGTCTACACCAAATATCATCAGAACTGATGTGGTTAAAGACTACAAGTAACTGATGTCATTCCTCACATCCACTCTGATGATTAAGGAGACAAAGAATGCCTACAAAACATTCGTTTGAAACTTATCTTTCATATAACTTAGGATTTTAGTGCATTTATATCCTGTGAAAGCTTCAAATCTTACAAACTTACCTTGTTTTCACAGGTGCAAACTAATGTTCTCCTTGTGCTACGAGAGCGTTTAACAAAATGCTGCAGTTGGTTGAAATATTTTGCAGCTGCACGACACAAGTGTTTAATCTGTGGAGAACGCGAGCCAAGGAAACCTAGGACAACAGGCAATTTTGTTTCTTGCCCCAATCCCAAATGTAGTTTTGTTTATTGCTCTGAATGTTGGAAGGGTGTGGACCAAATATGTTACGCATGTACCTCTTCTGATCAGAGAAGTGATGATGATGATGATGATGATGATGTTTATGACATAAGTGAGGATAAATAAGCAACCTATGTATGACCCATGGGTCAATTGATGACATCACCATGAAGAGGAACAGATGTATAATGAATGACAAATGTACGCAACTCAAATGTGACAATATGATTTTGTATCATGTGGTGACATGATTCTATTTTCATAACAAATACTAAACAATCATTTATGACAGTCATACCTAAATAGACAACACTTTTAATAAAATCAGGAATAAAATTATGGGCATTTCTGAAGTGATGTGTCTGCGCTGAGTAACGAGTAAAACACTTTGGAGATGGCTGTCTGCTGCCTTCGTCGTCAAGGCAATGATAATGGAGGCAGCAGGTTACCCACTATAAAGACACCTAGCTTTAATTATCAACAAGAAAATTGCTTCCACCATCCATCTTATCTCACACAGGCTGTAAATATTGTAAGGATCAGATTAATTACAAATTCTTAGTGCAAGGTGATAAGCACTGCACACACACTTTTCTATTCATTTCAAAAACACTGTCTTGTTTAAAATTGTTATGCAGCTAAAACTGTATTCTAAGTATCAAACTAACTAGATGGCTTAGGGAACCCAAAGGAACATCACTGAATTAACCAAAGCCCTCAAATGGTTCCTTTCCTGGGCCAGCAAAATCCAATTACCTACAACTCCTATCTCCCATAGATCTTGCTTAATATTATCCTCCCATCTACATCTAGGTCTCCCCAGCAATCTCTTCCCTTCAGGCTTCCTGACTAATACCCAGTCCACACCTCTTGCCCCATCCATGTGCGTCACATGCCCCGCCCATCTCATTCTTCTTGACTCAATCGCCCTGACAGCGTACATGTTCGTTAAACCCGTGGCAGCAGTTGAACTGCTGCTGAACGTAGCTAAAACATATGAAACTCATATGGAATGCTATTGGCACTGACCACTTACCCCCATCTAGTGCCAAGGTTAAGAATGAGTACGAGCTAAACTCCCCCCCAAATACCTACATGGTATGTTGTGGGGCAGCTTTACTTTTACTTCACTGGAATACCGGTGAACTACTCAGGCGTGGAACAAAGTTATTGAATATGCCGGAGAAAAGGTCTAAATTTTATTAATAGGTGTACCATGTGATATGTATGGACATTATGAGGAGTTTGGATTTAAATCTGAAAAAGGATGAACTGCTCAAATTTCTGTTTATTTCTTAATTTTTTGTTTCCAAATCCACAAATCAAAGGAAAGAGGAAGAAACAGGAGAAAACTGAATGGATGAAAGGGCAGGCGCTCCCCAGCGGGACTGACAAGTGAAACGAGCAGGGGCAAAGCCTCCAGTATTTTAAAATGTGGATCAAAACAAAATATATCAACATACATTTAAATGCAAATTATATTCAGCACACATTACAAACATGTAAACGTATGTGAATACTTGCAACAATCGTCAACCGACTACACAGACAAAATGGAACAACACACAAATCATCAAAATGCTGCTTATTTCCATATTAAGATCGCAAGAACTTTCATTATAATAGCATAAAGTATCAGAGTTGCATACTGACTTGGAATCCTTATTTGTGCATCAAAAACTGTACACTGTAAAACGTTTAAAAATAAAATGTAACACAGAAAAGACAATAAGAAATAAGAATACCTCGTGATATTTTGCAATAGGGAAGACAATAAGGGATTCTAATATAAAACAACTACAGTGAAACCTCTATCCATCGTTCCCGGAACTATCGTTTTCCCGGATGCATCGTCCGTTTTGTTCGGTCCCGAATACATCCCATATAAAATAATGTTACATTTTCCCGCTTCTATCGTTCCTCGAACTATCGTTTTATCGCATCGATCGTTCAAAAATCTTAGTCCCGGCCCACAATTTTCCCGCAATGATCGTTTCTAAGAATTTAAAATGCTGGGTTTAGAGATAAATTAATACCGAAAGACGCATAATGTTTTTGGAATACACAGTAGCGGTAACCTGTTATGTCGCCCAACCAGCACATTCTTTTGGAATGAGGGTCAGCGGTGCAGGGGTGATAGTTGGAGTGAATGGCGGTGCTCATTGTCAGAAATTTTACGATTTTAATTAGGGTGCACTCATATTTCGTTCCAGCGATGCCAGATGGCATGTGCAGTGTGAATTTCTTCACAAATGCTTTTATTATAAGTACAAAGGAAAGGCTGGCGGCACTTTTCATTCTTCTGGTTCATCTCGTTTCCAGCGGTTCAGGGTCTTCTACAGCTACGTTTCGTTGAGTTCGGCAGTAATAGTATTTCCATTCTTCCTGTTATTGTTCGCGAAGAGGGTGGGAGTGGTGAGAAAGAGGAAGACGACGAATGCGAGCCCGAAGCTTTGCCGAGTTTTGCCGAAGCACACCCTGCATTGGCAAAAGTGAAGTCGTTCTTTTATGCGCTTAATATTAGTGAACGTGACGAGGAAAACATTTTGAACGTGGAAAGTGCTCTGTTTGGTCTAAAACGTAAAGTTTCGACAAACCAGTTGTCCATTAAAGACTTTTTTGGTAAAAAGAAGTAACTTTGAAAGAGAAACATTGTTTTTTTTAAATTTTTAATGTTTTCCCGCATCTATCGTTTTCCCGCATTCATCGTTTTTATTTCCCACCCCCGCCGAAAACGATGCATCGAGGTTTCACTGTACATTCAAACACATATCCATATATTTTAAATACTAAAAGTTTTCTGACAGCTTAGATGCTTAGGAAACAACAATAACTTGATAAGCTTATAACTTAAAGTCTTACTTTTATGGAAAGTTGAAATAATTTAGTGTTATACAAGTGTCTTACCATATCTGCAAGGTCATTATCCAGATATTCACATAAAGACATGCACTCTTCCAGAACTGTTGCCTCCAAATATTATTTGCTGAGTTGGATGAAATACACAAATTGAACAAACTGAAGCAAGATTTTCATCCATCAACTTGTGTAAACATTCACCATTATAACCATACAAATGAATCTGAAACAAAGACAAAAATACTGAACACATCCTAAAACATGTGGCCAGAGAGCGTCTATTTACTTTACCTCTCCTAACAACTGCCAGAAGTCCAATTATGGTTACAAACTTAATTTTGCAATCATAATATGAAGTGTAACACAAATTAATGCACGTTAACCAATTAATACTAGGTGTTACAGTCAAGAGCATTTTAAGGTACTATCCCAGTGCCTGGAATGACTAAGAGAGACCATAAAGAACCTCAAGTTAGGCAGCCTACAGGCTGAGAATCAAACTTAGGAACTCCTACAAAAAGAACATGATTGATAACCACTCAGTCCTGAGGTAAATGCTCTGTCTTAATATTATATTTCAGATATTTGCTCAATTTACCCTTCTAGGGTGATCCATGCTGCCAACAACAAAAACATCATCTCGTTGCGGGTGCCAAGTTGCTTTGAATGTTGTCAACCACTGACCTGTGTGTGTATTATGCTTTATACTAGCCACCACTGAAACAAATGTAGCAGCAACATAATTCACAGAATGGAGTGACCACAAACATAAAATAATAAAAGGTATAATAGTAAAATCATACCTTCTTATAAACTTTTTGATTCCCCTTCATATTGATTAGTTCACTTCAAAACTGTTGTACTTATAACAAAAAATATTATAATAAACCAATCTTCTCAATGTTTTATCACGTGCAAACTCTTTCAGTTGCAAGATTATTATAACATCACCTTCAATGCAGTTACTGAGTGTTACTTACATACTTGTTCAAATTTAGTGAACAACTCATAAAAAAATTACTTGTTAGTACTGTTCATGTGCGTTCCTCATCACGAGAAAGCAAAAATACAATTATTGTTAAAAATATGCAATAAATCTCTTGGAAATGTGATAAATAGGCACTACAGTAACATTTCAAAATTAAATTTACCAATAAAGTAAGAGCAGGTTCAGGGAAGTGAGTGCCCTGCCTACGAGAACTCCAGGTTCCACTTGACCTGAGGGGTAGCAACCTGCAAGGGTCCCTCTACCAGGGTCACGGTAGATGGCATAGGGCAGCAGCTATGTCATTACTGGGGTGAGGCTATTGAAGAATGACTTCCCTAAAGGCCTGTCACCAGATATTCACAGGCGACAATCACATACTGATTGTACCAGTTGTGATACTGCGATGGAGAAGGAAATGGGAAACCACTTCATTATAATTCCCTAGTACAATCAAGCATGGCAGGAGGGCTGTTTCAAGTAACAGCCAGTAAAGCTCAAATTGCTATGCTGATCGCCAACATCCGGAACGAATAGGCACTTTAAGAAGAAGAAGGGTAAATAAGGGGAATACTCACAACCAACCAATTAAACAACTCAAATAAAATATAATTTTACCTTTTTTACTGTACTGGTGTGGAAGTTTGTCATTCAGAACATTTAAGAGGAAGGTGCTCAAAAGAATAAGGACCCAATAAAAGTTACAGTTAATAATTTTTACTCTTCACTGAACATTATTAGAGGGATTAAATCGGGAAGGATGGGCAGGGCATGTCGTATAGATGAGAAAGACAAAAATTACGAACAAAATTTTAGCCAGAAAACCTGAAGGAAGGAGACTCGGTAGACCATAATTTGATCTTGTGCCGAGCCATTTGAATTCAGTCCGCACCTTCACATCATGTTTTATTAACTCTACTACAATAGAAATGAACCTTTGGATTTCATAAAAGTAAGGTAATTTGTCAATCTAAACAGCTTCAATAGAAACAAGAGAAAACAGTGCTTATGGAGATCTAATATTTTATCCCATTTCTTAAAACAACTTAAGCTTTAGCACCTCTGTAATATGAAATCCAAAGATTCAGTGCTGTTAATACATAAATTCACATTAAGAAATGATACTCAACCAGTACATTCATCTTTCATAACTTAGCCAAAATGCAAGATATTTGAAAGTACCATTTGGTCGTGTCGTAAGCATGTTTGTGACATCATACACTCGCAGACGGTCATCATTGCATGTAGTGACCGCATACTTTCCAGTTGGGGAGAAAAAGGCACTTGTGAGTCCCTTGGGATGCACCAAAGTACAAACAGGTTCTGGAGATTTCTTATTGAGATATCGGCGATCCCAAATCTTCACTTCGCTGTAAAACATCACCACACAAAATTTCTTTACCTTACTAAGTGATGCTGTCACTCCCACCACAAAAATCACAAAACCATCGAGTTTGTAACACTGATGTTAGGAACTTAATGGTGAGAAAACTTCTATTACTACTACTGCATTACACTAACCACATTACTGACGAGGTTATGAAGTACTGTTGCTGGAGTGGATGAATTTGAACTGTTCTTACTGACCGTTCATGGCAAGAATACCAACCATGCACCTGATTCTTAGCCCTTGTGTCCACCAAGGCAACTCTTCCATTACCTACAAGAAAATGCATTTATGATTAATCTTCATAAATGTCAATATTGTCTACTCTAAATATTCAGGCCTTAGAAATGAACAATATTTAAATTTCTTTTATACAAAGTGTAATTCAAAGGTCAGTAGGAATGTAAGAGAAGCTCTACACATCAAATCAGTGGCATTTCACATAAATATGGGTCCATAAAAGTCTTCTTTTTGAGTTACAGTTCTCCATTACTTTCCAAAATTTCAGACAAGCATAATACTTTCGCTGCAAACAAAAAGTGACACCAGCAACAGAGGCAAGAGGAACAAAGAGACTGAAACCTCAGATAAATGTTCGAAAATACATTTCACTTTCAGTAGTATCAATAAATACTACCGGAGCTATGTATGATTTACTTTACATCCTAATTCTGCACCACTGTACTCTAAACTAAATTTCTCTAATTAGCAGCTTACAAGCAGTCCAACTTTATGTGACACGTTAGCAGAGTGCAAAACTCTTAACTACAGAGTTAAAATTCAATTGGCAGCCCTGCAACACTGTGGTTTAAATTGCCTACATCAAATCAGTTCATACCAAATAAAACGGCATATTTTGCAACAAAAATCAATGAAACGGTAGAAAAATTAAAGGAACTCAAAAAAGATTATGTAAATTATAGAGATGACATATATTTTGAAAATGTAAATATGAGATTTTACTGTAACCGTAATAATGCATGTTTTCTTCTTTTCTAACCAACAATTATAAATGCATGTACTGAAATTCACAGGTTCATCTTGTATTCAATGATTTATTCAATGGAAAACTAAAGAACACAGTAATCACATACAAATTCAACATAACACATCAATTATATACAGACCATGAGCAATCATTAAACTCCTTTCTTCTGACTGACAGTGCCATGTAGTGTGATTTCTTGACAGTTCTTCATCACTCGCATAAATCTGAAAAAAAAAACACACATATACAAGTTCCCACAAATTATTAAATATCATTTTCTACCTAGTGAGTAATTTAAGTTATATCTTCCCAATTATTTTTAGCCTATCCTAGCCCTATATTATTTCAAACATTTCTATTCACACTTGTGTTAAACACTTTCTCCTTTAGTTTGGTTACTTTTCACCTTATTTTCTTGTTTCTATATATTTAGTCCTATCTTAAAATATGTGTTCTATTTATTACTAGAAGAGACTACCAATATAATATTTAAACAACAAATTTTAAGGTTAGAGAAGAACACAACAGAGACGCCCCTAAAGAGGTATGTAAAACACAAACAAAACGTGTTGAGTTAAAGAAATTATTATAAAGTTTAACCTTTATTGTATGCGAAAAGGTAATTTAAATCCTAATTTTACAGGGCCAATGTCTCTATCCAAATGATTTCATACAATATAATTTTCTCATAATTCAATAAAAGACGTGTTACACACCAACTCACCTCATCAAACATAAGTTTATTCAGGTCCCCACATCTTACAGTTCCATCATGACTAGTGGTATAGATTTTTGTTGCATCATAAGAACAAAAACTGGTGCAGTTGACAGGCCCTACATGAGGCTGAAAAAGCTGAACACTCTCAGTTCCTCTGTCAGACAACACATCCCACAAACCTGTACAAAGTACCAATATTATATCTAATTAAAGCGTGATATTTCAAGCAATGTCCTCGTCCTCAAGGGATCACATATAGCTCTATTCTATGAAGCAAAGCACAGTATCCTGTGCTGAACTTAAATTCAAACAGGCTTAAAAAGAAGTTCAGGTTTTTATGGCTGTCGTCTAGACCAGTGGTATTCAACCCCCAGATATAATTTCTCTTCAACTTTGTACTCCCAAAGTTATACATAGTATATGATCTACATCTAAAATAAATTAAATAAATTACATTACTCATTATTCAGTGTTTATCATAAAATAATTTTTTGACGTAAATATGTCTATATTTTCAGGTCAGTGTCATTCGGCAAAAAGTGAAACGAAAAAGTGTAACTGCATTGTTATGTTACCTTGGAAATGTCAATTGTTTACTCGGCATTATTGTTACCGAGCAAACGTCAATTGTTCACTCGGCATTATTGTTACCAAGGAAACGTCATCTCTTTACTTAGCATTGTTGTTACCTATAAAACATTTCATTACATTACATTACCTTACCTTACCTTACCTTACATTTCATTACATTCAGCTACCACAGACCCATCTTAAGTGTAACTAATTCAAGTTAAATAAGCAAAGTCTTAATCAAACTTTACTCAATTGTAAAGCAGGCATAAAGGAAATATTTAGAATAAAGCCAATATATAAACTTCCTTTCCGTATAGACATATTTACGTCTAATTCTCCGGAACCGTGGTTCCACTATCACTTTTTTTTTAACTCCTCACCGCCGAGAGGCGTAAAATTACGCCCGGCCTTTAAATGCTGGGTTTTGTAGCTGGGCGTAATATTACGCCTGGCTTTAAACCTAATTTCTTCAGCTCATAACTTTGTAACGATTAATGCCAGCGCAATGAGGTTTGTAGTACTCTGTTGTGGAAAGTTTTCTGTGTGTGAAGATCCGGCAACCCTGTACAGAATCTTTTGGGTGACTACCTGGGAGTCTAAAAATAAACAACTGGCCTCAGTTTTACAATGGAGAATCCTTCAAGCAGTCGTGTGTTATCTGATGCTGAACAAATATCACTTCTAGACGAATTGTTAGACGACGAAATTGACAATTATAGTAGCTCGGACACTGAGAGTGTAGACTTTGACTATACACAGTTGGTGACACCGGGAACGTTAGCGATTAGTGATAATGAGAGTGAAATTGGTGGTGGCGAAAGCCAGGAAGAAATTGTAGAAGCAAATTCAGGTATTGTTTCCGGCAAGTATGTGTGGGAAAATATAGACTCATTTCCTGCTTCAAGAGAAGCATTTTGTAATGTATATGGTCCTCGGTTCGACACGGCTGAACTAGATGTCGTGAGTTCATTCGAAAACATTTTCGATACAGCTCTTGTGCAGCTCATTGTAGATGAAACCAACAGATATGCTAAGCAAGAAATTTCTAAAAGTGCCCATCCTCTCACATTTCGATCTAGGATTAGGAAGTGGCAAGATGTCACAGTAGACGAAATTTACGTGGTTTTGGCTCTATTTATGTTGATGGGCATTGTTCAAAAGCCTACAATCAGATCTTATTATGCAAACAACCGGTTGCTGTACACTCCGTTTTTTCCTGAAACTTTACCTCTGGAAAGACTAGAGATAATTACCAAATTTCTACATTTTGCAGATAACAGTAAGCAAAATGAATATCAAGGACCTCCCAAACTTTTCAAAATTTATCCAGTCATTCAGCACCTGAATAACAAGTTTCAAAATTTGTATCTTCCATCCCAGAACATTTCGATAGATGAGTCCTTGACTCTATGGAAAGGTCGTTTGTCCTTCAGACAATACATACCCCTCAAGGCTGCAAAATTTGGAATCAAAACGTTTGAACTATGCGAGTCTAGCTCTGGCTATGTGTGGTCTTTTCTGGTTTATACTGGAAAAGACATGAAACTGTCGAATAAATTTGTGACTGCAGAAACAAACAAAACTGCAGCAATTGTAGTCAAACTGCTAGAACCTCTTCTTGGTCGTGGACACACAGTGTGGATGGACAATTTTTATAATTCACCGGATTTGGCACGTTTTATAAAGTCCAAAAGAACAGACTGTGTTGGAACTTTACGTGCCAACAGGAAGAATGTCCCTCCTTCAGTGAAGAATATGAAATTGAAGAAAGGAGAGCGCTGTGGTCAACACTCTGGCGATGTGTCAGTTCTCGCGTGGCAAGATAAGAAGAGAGTCATGATGATTTCTACATACCACAAGGATGATATGTGTGTGACTGTCAACAGAGCCAAGCGAGAAGAGAAAAAGCCTCTGGTAGTTCTTGACTACAATAAACACATGCTGGGAGTTGATCTGAAAGATCAGATGCTCCAGCCGTACTTGCTGGAACGAAAATGAGGAACGAAGTGGTACATGACATTGTTCAAGAGACTGCTGAATGTATCGATACATAACGCAATGGTCATGTACCGGTCTGTTCCTCATACCAAAAACTTAAGACACCTTGAAATTCAGACTTTCATTAGCCCAAGACCTCATAGAAAAACACGGTCCTGGTGTTCCTCGTCCTGTACACGGCCGTCCGGCAATTGAGCCGCCACCTAAAAGACTGATAGAAAGACATTTTCCGGAGCGTATTCCTGCCACCGGAAGGAAGGCAACACCTCAAAGAAGATGTGTGGTGTGCAGGAAACGCGGGAGAAGGAAAGATACGACTTATTGGTGTAGTGAGTGTGAGGCAGGGTTGTGTATGGATGGCTGTTTCAAGGACTACCACACAAAAATCAACTTCTGATCCACTTGCTCCCATTGGTCACACACAGAGTGCTCATCTTATAAGGTAAGATTACAAAACCATCTTTTAAGAGGATTTCAGTGAAAAATTCATAATTATATCTCATATAGTTCAAAAGTTATGAAAAAAAACGTATTTTACAGCAAAATTTAAACGGGCATTTAAAAAATACTACCGCCGGAACAGCACAACAGCGGTATATGCTGGGTATTTAAACTTCCGCGTCAACAGGTTAAATTTCACATACCCCCTAAGATGTCTTCGTGTACCCCCGGGGGTACGCGTACCCCAGGTTGAATACCACTGATCTAGACTGTAGTGCCATGTTGTCTGCTAGACGTTTACCAACATTTCTGAGGTCCTTGTTGCCTCCATCATCAGGGTTATGATCATCCTGATGATGGAGGTAACAAGTACCTCTGATACAGTAGACTACACGGCACTACAACTCAGAAGACATATATCTTCAGAATTACAAAGACTCAGAGATTAATAAGACATAATATTCTATTAAACCTACATTCCAATTCATTTCCTACCAAGAGTCAGAAACAGTTACAATGGTGAGTTTCAAATGCATTTGCAGTGGCAAGGAATGACATGTGTGATCCCCCCCCCATGCTGTAGCTGCACCAATCAACATCAGTCAGTAAAATGTGCTACTGGTATGTAACAATAATGGAGTTTTAAGTGGAATTTTGAAACTTATGTAACATACACTTAATGATACCTGCACCTTGTCGTGATGGTGGGGCTTGAGTACCTCAGTGACCCAAAGAGCTACTGGTAGGAGGAGAGGTCAGACTAAGACAGGTGCCCTGGTCCTCCAGGTTTGGGGTTGGTCGCAATGCTAACAACCTTGCACCGTAAAAAGGAAGATGTTTTGAAACCTCAACCTCGGACAGGCGGACCTAACAGAAGGACCGAATGGAAGAGGGGAATTGAGGAGGCCATGGACCGAATACGAACAGGAGAGCCATAGAAGAAGAAGAAGACAAACAGGATACGCAACAGGCAAATGTTTAGATATACCAACTTTACCATTGACCTAGTCAACTTACCAACGTTGCCCCACTTATCTCCAACAGCCAGCAGTAATTTATTCTCAGCAGGATGAGCAGCCATAGAGTAGATACGATAAGGAACTACCTTTGCAATTCTCTCCACTTGAAGGGCCAGTTTGCCGAGTTCTTTCCTTAACCTACAAAAAAGTGCAAATACATCAAACAAATCAAGCATGCAATATTTATAGATGGTATGGGAATGAATAAAAACGTTTTATCATAAAGCCTGAAAAGAAGAGACAACATAGGAGACGTAAGCGTACACATGATGTTAATAGCTGGATGTTAACAGGAACAGTGTGTGAATATATGCACTGGACTCAACTGATTCCATAGCAGGTACGAGGTGCGATCGGAAGTTTTCCAGACTGCGCCTATAAAACCCCGTACATTTATCTCAGGTATTAAATTCATCCATCACCCTTGAAGTAGTTCCCCTGGGAGTGAACACAACGATCCCAGCGCCGCTGCCAAGCCTGGAAGCATCCCTGGAAATCTTTCTTTGCCAGCCTGTCAAGCACCATCTGCGATTTTGCCTGAATCTCTTCTATCGTCTCAAATCTCCTTCCCTTTAGCTGAATTTTCATCTTTGGGAAGAGGAAGAAGTTACACGGAGCTAAATCCGGCGAATAAGGAAGGTGCAGGATGACGGCCATGGTGTTTGAGGCCAAAAACTGCAGAACTTTGAGGGCGGTGTGCGCTGGCGTGTTGTCATGATGCGTCGCATGTGGAGTTCTTCCTTTAGAATCAGCTGACAGGTCCCATAGCCTATCCCAACAATGTCGCACAAGTCGTTGATGGTACGACGTCGATCTTCGTGAATGGCCTGCCGAATCTTCGTAACATTTTCGGGCGTTGTGCTCAAAGACGGTCGTCCAGAACGCTCGTCATCATCGACAGAGGTTCGGCCATTTTTAAAACGTGAATGCCACACAAAAGTTTGTGCACGACCCATTGTGGACTCCCCAAATGCTTGCTTTAGCATTTCATAGGTTTCCGTAGCCGTTTTGGCGAGTCTTTGGCAAAATTTGATGCACACGCCATTCCGAAATCGCAGGAGGGTCGGTGTAATGCACTACCAAAACGCCCGTAACTAAGAAACAAATACTAATTCGATGATGCCGGCTGGCACACTGATTCACTATGAATGTAGGCCGCACCCCCTAGCGGCAGAAGCTCGTACTACATCCGGTTCGCCCTCTATTGACACAGTCTCGAAACTTTCCGATCGCACCTCGTAATATCTTGGCCAGCTAAATTACTTCTCAAGAAGGACTCTGCACTAGAGTCAGATATGTATACTTTCTGAACAGAAAGGTACATTTGAATATGTTTTCTTTTACTTATACTGGTCAAATGATAATCGTAACTGCAAATTACATACAACTGCCAAGACAGATGGAGGGGTTAACTAATTCTTAACATTTCCACAAAAAATACATAGCACTTACATTTTTAGGTCACAGCCAGATTTTGTCTGTAGTGAAGAAACTTCATCTTTCAGGACTACTTTACAACTCCTCACAATTTTTTTCAATAATTCTTCTTCAAATTTGTTTCCTGATACAGATTTCATAGAAAGAGACCCTAAAATAAAGAATTAGAAAGATCATTAATGATTCATATGACCTACAAATAACAGAAATTCCTTCAAAGTGTGAAACAGCTATTTCCGAAAACCATACCTGACGGTTTTCTTAAAATCACACTATCAACTGCAGATTTTGCAGTAATTACAGGTTCACTCTTTGTTGGCAATGGATCCCCGGATGGAGTTTTCTGCTGAAGCCTTAACGACTTGGGACGAGATGGAAGAGAAATCCTGTACAAAGAAATTTTTTCCAAGACACTGATGTCATACTGCCTATATTGCATTAATGAATGATTTGGGTTGCTACTATCACAAAATGTTATCTCCGCAATGATAATATCATTGGAGTGGACTGTACATTCAATAACTACAATCAGAGTAATGAATTGCAAACTATCAAGCCTGAATTTAATTTAGGAATTTAGTTCGCATACACTCAAATACACATGCAAATCCTCACATTAACATCCACACAAGAACATGGAAAATACTTATTATGATTTTGAGAATACAACTAATGAATGAAGACTTCTTACACTAGTCATTCTCTCCCAGTCAAGTGAAAGTCTGGCTAGTCCCCAAAATGAGCAAATACCCAACTTTGAACAATTCAAAATTCAACCCTCCCCAAACTGTCTTAACTACCAGCAATACATTAGAAGATCTGCAAGAGTGAAGACCGAGGTATAAATTTTCCCCTGGAGACCAGCTATCCTGGCTGAGGTTTCTGTGGTTTTCCTCAGTTCCATCAGACAAATGCCAGGCTAGTTCCTTAAATTAGGTCACAAATGCTTCCTTCAACATCTGTAACAATTCATTGATCATCCAATCATTCAACACTATATAATCTGATCTATTGAAAAAGTAATTAAATAAAATAAGAATAAACAGAATCTATAATAGCTGATCTGCTTACCGTTCAATATAGTAAATATATACATTAAAACAGCAAAAATAAGATGGCTGTCTTCTGGGTTGTAGCACCATGTAGTCTGGTAGATGTGCTACAACCCAAAGGACAGCCACCTTGGACTCCCCGCTATGAAAACCTCAAATCCTACTTGGCCAAAAGAAGCTTCATAAACTCTTAAAGCTTTGAAAGAACATTTTAATTTAATTTGGAACACACTGTTCTGTAAAGAAAAGAAAGAATAAAACTTAAATATTCAATATTCAATATTATACCTTCTGATTCATAACAATTACAACAAAGATATATCAAACCCTTACACCTTAATTTTATTCTGAGAAATTAATTTATGACTAATGTGCTAAATTAGTCATATTCGGTGTTGGAATTCTTATACATTCATCATTCATGAATCTCACAATAGAAAGTTTTTGTAACAAAGATGCAGAAAGCAAAAAGTATTACCATCACATCATTACTTAGAGGTAAATAATACATAGGTTTCACTTTATCGTTTGTATTAATAATACCTAGCTGTAGACTTACTTATTATTCTTCCTTTGTGGTGTTCTCTTCCTGTCAACTGCCACTGCCAGCAACTCTTCTTTTGCATCTCCAATTTTTAGTTCACTATTAAAGAAAGAAAAATATTAATATTCTGGCAAACAACATACAGTAACAGAAATCCTGTTACAGCATGATTCACATTAACAAACATTCCATTACTATCCAGCTAAAATCCCTTATACATAATACAAAAAATGTTTCAGTTTTAAATACTTGTAGAATTCATTATTAAGTAGGAAATTCTGAGAATGTATAAGGTATTTTCTGCACTTCAATATCAATGGAAAACATTAAAAAGACACAATGAATCATGGAAAGTTACATATTATGGAACTGATAAATTCTGTAAAATGTAAAATTTTGTTTGGCAAAACAGAACAATCAGTATCTGTATGTACTGATAACCATTAGAATTGAAAACCACACCATAATCAGCAGCAAACAATAAATGAGGTGTGCTTCTGACAATGACACTTGCAACACTACAAAACAAAATTAATCATTGGGTGCGAAAAGACATTCTACAAGATGTTAATCTGGTGAAGAGCAATGATCAAATTTCAACTCTGTATTTAAAGAAAAATTATTTTCCTTCAATTAATTTGTAATATGCTATTTCCATACAAATAACAAACACAAAGTACAAATGTCAAAAGTTTCCTGAACTGCACAGAAGTGATATTTTGTTACAGAAATGTACAATTACACAAATAAAGAATAACACAAGAATTTAATAAAGGAAGTAGGTAACAACTGTATATTTAATTCATAAGTTTTAAATTAAACAATAAAATGAAATATGGATGCTGTAATTCATTTAAGCCTTCATATCTGAATGTTCTCATATAAATGACACCAAACATAGCTAAATGGTTCACACTCCTGCTTTGAATTCAGGAGGTCCCAGGATCACGTTCTGGCACAGAAACTAATTGCCCTTAGAAGGTTTATCATGATTTTCCTCAGCCCCTACAGACAAATGTTGGGACAGTGTCTTAAATGAGGTTATGATCGCCTTCTTCCGTACCCTTTAAAACAACTGAATCCATTAATTATTCTATCATTTGACATCATATAGTTGGAGCTGTTAAAGGCATTGTTAAATAAGCCACAAATAAATAAATAAACATGATTAATTTGACCAAATATAGAAAACAACTTTTAATGGCTACCTTCTCTTTTACCAAAACTGTATTGTAATATAACAGACCTTACAACACATAAATCAACACACTCCTCTTACCCCAAAAGTCTTTTACGTTCTTCGATATTTCTCTGTCTTTCTAATTCATATTCAGTAAGCTCTACGCCATCTTCTTCAAGAGACAATGAAAATTGTTTCGACTCATCCCTGCTATTAATGCTAACAAATCGTTCATGTTCAGTGGGTTCAAACTTCACCAGACTTGAATCACCATAAGAAATAATCTGTGAAAAAAGGTCAAACATTGCAGACAAAAAATTCACTCAGTGCACAGACTAGGAGTCAGTACAGCAACATGCCATTGTTATGTAGCCAAAAAAAAGGCACCTCCAAGGACGGATTGTACAATTTACCTAATAATACAGTGAAAAAGCAAGTACACAATGTGATGGTAACAGTGGTAATTATAAGTACCACGTGCTTAATCAGTCACTCTGTATTTTCCCATAGTGTATTTATGTGTTTGATATAATTATTTAAACAAAGAGTGATTATTTCCTGAAACAGCATTAATTAACTGATCTTTATGATGAAGATTTGTGTTTTCTTTGAGGTGAGAGCTAAATTTTTATGTTATTTATATGAACTTCCTCTTCAAAAGGTGGGAAAATAGCCATAAAAGATAAGAAAATAATTATTTAAAAGATGAAGTCATGTGTTATTTATAAGTAATATGCCAGCATTAGAGAAATGAAACTGATATAAACCAGATACATGTCTACATCTATAAATTTACCAGTCAACACTAGGCCATTTTTATAAATTGTGGTATTCATATTACAAACCTTCCTCTCCTCACAGAACGTGACTATAATGTATGTTACATTCAAGCTTCTTCTTGCTCATCATTTTCTGAAAGTAGGATGGAATATTCATGTGGACACAATCACAGCATATTGCTAATTGCCCAGCTCAAACAAAATCAGCAATTGCTTGATTTTTTAAACACTGAACCATACATATCATAGTATTTTCCTTCCCATTGTTAAAGGAGCAGTCACATCTCTTATTTGAAACTTCAAATGCTCTGCCTGACCCTCAGACTTAACCCTTTAAAGCCAAAGGTCATCTACACAGTTCACAATTTTTTACATGTCTACTTCTTACCCAGAAATGAAAAGTCATTCTTTAATTCAGGGCCACCTAATAGCCAACAGCAAAATATTTACAAAAAATGTAGAAAACACATACTTTTGAAATTGTCATACTAACAAGTCTTGGTATAGTTCAGTAGATAGTAATTTAATATATATTTCTTATCCTTTCAATATTTTTTACAGCATATAAGAAAACAAAATATTTTATTCTTTAAGGAATTTGCCATTTTCATGGTGGTGAAAATTTACAGTGGCCTCCTGGTTTGTGACTCTATATCAACATTGCATAGCCCTGATGATGGAAGCAGCGAATACTTCTGAAACATCGGTAAATTTCTGTCAGTCTACACGGAGCAAAATACAGCTATATCCATACTCATGCCGCAAAAACTTCAAATCTCACATCCCATAGTTACCTTTCGTTTTCGCAGACGAGAAGTAAGTACGGTATTCATCTCCGTCATAGCAAATAGATTCTAATACACTTCTTCAGATACAAATGTACCTCTACACAAATGAAAATATGCAATACAGCATGCAAAACGGCAATTCACTCCAAAGTCAATACTTTCCACATACAGAAATTGGAATGCCTTGGCAAAACATATCTGTGTTTGGCGGCAAAGTAGTACTCACAGTTGAAAATCCTTTACAGGATTTGGTACGCTTGCAAGCGGAATCCACCTACGACAAACACAATTGTCCCACAGAGTGTGATACAGACTTATTTCCTGTGAACGAGAAATTTTGACGAACGATGCTCTCTATGCTGGGTAGCTTATGCACCCAGTACACCGATAACAAAATTTTTAGTATTAACAGACTGCTTGGTTAGTTAATTGGTCAGGTAGACTGTTTGGTTACTCTTTGATAACAGTGAAGCAATAAGAATGTTTGCTATTTGTCACTGTAATGTTTAATCCAAACATCTGAATTCTGTGATTTAAAACAACGAAAACTGTTAACTGTGTTGCCATCCCTGTTCCCGCCACTTTTGTGTTTATGTGATCTTCTCGTGTTTCTGTTTTCTGGGAATTAAAGAACGTAGTAGCATTGTATGAAGAAGTTATATTATATAAGGTACTGTCTGGACGAAGAAAATGTCATTCAAGCTATCTGAAGGTGCTCTTTCAGTAAGTAATCACTGTTACAGGTAAATATGTCTTTCATTTATGAAACAGTTCTCTAATAGACGTTATTTTTATAGGTTATACTAGCTGGTGGCAATGTCGACGATCCAGTTATGCAGATTCTGGTAAGTCGCGTTCAACTTTCTCATATCTAGTGAGAATAACTGGTCAAGCCCATTGTATCTGCATTGTAATTTGAGTTATAAGCAGATGATTTCTGGGATGTTGCACCATGTACTTCGGTAGTTTACCTAGTTTCAGTGACGCATGCTGCCTCCATCATCAGGGGATGATCGCCCAGTGTTTGAAATACTAAAAATCCATGTTCGCCTCCTTGTAGGACATTGTAACATAACATTATTGAGAGCTCGTGGGTTAAATCTAAACATGTGCTCAGTAGGAACAGTTGAGCAGATAGGTGGAGAGGGTTGGATGAGAAGATGGCTGCATTCTGGATTGTAGTGCCCTGTAGTCTGGTAGATGTTTAACAACGTTTCAGAGGTCCATGCTGCCTCCATCATTAGGGTGATTCATCGCCTTAATGATGGCTACAAGCCAGAAGATGGGAATCTTTGGAGTCACTGCTGTGAAAACCTCAATTCCTACAGGGTCAGATTAATTTACATGAAGCTAAGTAATGGTATCATCTCCTTTGTCTTTCAGTGGATGTTTCTCAAAATGTTGCCAAAGTTCTGTATGCATTCATAATATTGCTAGTCTTAGCCACACGCTTTTCTATATCCTAACAATACCAAGTGATGTGTTTTTCATTAAGTTCCTTATTGTGTATTTCTTACATTGCCTACCCAGGGTCACAAGAAGATAGCTGGTACCAGTAGCACAACTGGTTCGGACCGTTTCCGCCTGTTAGTTTCTGATGGAAGACATCTGAACAGCTTTGCCATGTTGGCAACCCAGCTTAATGATAAAGTTACATCAGGAGAACTTTCTGACTTCACTGTGATCCAAATTACACGATACATCACAAGCATGGTGACAAATTCAGACAAGGGAGATAAGTATGTTGTTTCCTGATTTCTTGATGATTATACACCAGATCTAAGCAGGGTTATGTTGACTTGGAAAGCATGTCACTTTTGCTATGTCTGCATTTTAATTTGTTCTACAGTGTTTTACAGTAAAATGACATCATACATTTATGCACACAGTTGGCATAATGTCACAGCATGAACATTTCCACCATCATAGACAACTTCTGTGTGGAGCCATGATATTTTGTCATTATTTATGCCTGAATTAAATTTTATATCAATACTCAGCACAGAAAATTTGCATTTTCTCTATACTGGTACACAAGATAGAGAGAGCACCTTGGAGAGAAGAAACTTTCAAAATTATTAAGTGGTTTGTATGTCTTTGTGATGAATGGACCAAAATTCACAGAGCATTACATTGCAAGAAAGATGCTCAGCACGTGCAAGCCTTCTTGCTTTTTTAACTGCCTCAGTAGAATTCTGCCTTGACACAGTATTAAATTATGATTTTATTTGCATCCACAGGTTGTTATTCAGGTGTGTCATTTCACATTAAATATAAAGTAAAATGAGTTTAAAATATTGACTGTTATTATTCCCAAAGATGTTTGCGTGCAACACATTACAAATTTCTTTTTCTGTAATCAGATTTTTTCTTGGCTTATCCATTTTTATGTTTTGAAGAAATATGTTTATTAAAAACATTTTCAACTTAAATTCAAAAGGAGATTAAGCCTTAATTCATGTTTTGAACTTTCCTATAACTAAAGTATCCTGTAAGACAAATAACTTATATTCTACAAACATGGAGTTCTTTAATTTTGTTGTGTTGCTATTTAACTGAACCTGTTCTCCTTACAAGAAGTATTACAGACTGAAGAAAAACAAAGAAATGAATCCAAAGGTATAGACAGAAGAAGGGGTATTAATAGATCATTCATAAATTAATTACTTCAACTGTCAGTTAACTGATATCAACATGACTTAGATGTGTGGATAAGTGAATTAATAAACTTTTCCCGATGTTAAGACTTGCAGTTGGTTTAATATATGCCTTCTACTTTGTGTAAGCATGCCCACTGATTGGTTCATTTAAAACTTACAAGCCTGTGCTAGGATTTACTTCATTTAGTTGCACATTCTCCCTACTACCTTCCACTTCTCACTCATTAGATAAAGTTTTCCCTGGTGCTTAATCAGGCATCATACCATGAAGAGGTATTGGGAAGTACAGGTATAGTTTGAAACATCTTAACTTTAGTAATAGATGGAGGTGAGTGGTCAAGTTCACATTCTGGCCACTTTACCTGTAGGGAAAAGCCCCTAGCACCCATCTGATTGGCTGGGTAGATCCAGTAATAGTAAAGAGGAGTAACTCTGCCTCTGTCAGGAATCGTACCACTGTTACCCAGTTGGTAGCCTAGTCACTATACTGAGCTAACCTCACTCCTCTCTCTCTCATTTACATGTAGAATACAATCTTCAAGTTGTTAAATAATTGATTATTTTATTATATTTACATTAAGTTTATGCAGTGTGCAGGTCTCAGAAAACAGTCCTTGTAATCTGTGCTATTTTTAGACGTGTTATGGTAATTCTGGATGTTAAAATACTGGCCTTGGGAACTGAAGTTGGATTCAAAATTGGCAATCCTAAACCAATCACTGAAGGTACTGAAGTAGAAACTGGTGGTCTGAAGCAACCTCCCCCCAGCAGGCCTGTGCAGCCAAGGTGTAAGTAATGAAAAAAAGTAGGGTGTAGTTTTTAAGTAACATAAGTGTCCTAGACAAAATTAATATTGTATCCAGATTTTGATGGTGCACACCATACAGGAGATGTAAGGAATAAACTGAGAAATGAAGTTATGCTACACATTCCTGATATTCTCAGAATAACTAAGCACCATACCTTGAACATATATGCAGATACAAAGGTAGTTTCTTGCAATTTTAGGTGTATTTGCAACTAAAAGTTTAAAAAAATAAATTGTTATCTTTGCTATTTCTTGCTGCCCAAGTTTAACAACTGGAACCATAACAAATTTGCATGAAGTTGAATATGAAGAAACATTTGGGTTAAAATTAGACCAGTAAAAGGCACACATGAAAACCAATGTACACTATTACCTTGAAACTATGTGCAGAAATCACAAGCGAAACAGGCACCCATGCAACCACATGGTGGAAGATCCCCATGATGGTTTAACTCAGACAGGGTGTGTGGACACCCTGTCATTTAAAAAAACAAAAATGTCAAGGGTGGCATTCACAAAGGTTAATGGCACATTTGGGCAGAAGCAGCAGCAGCCTCTCATAACAATTTACACTACTTAGAAGAGGACATTCATGACTGAAAATCTAGAGGTAATAACACAGCAAACAAAGAAATGATACATTGTGCGAATATTTCCTTGTTAACCTCATCATTAGCTAGAGGTCAGTGTTCAGCTTTATTTTCCGACTTACTCTGAGGAATACCTTCTGGAAATTGAACTAATTCAAAAAGCAGAATGATGTAAATATTAACACATTAAAATTCACTTTGTGTACTTTTCATTCATTATTCTGACATCTGTACTGAAATTGAAAACATGACTCAACTGTGTACATATCTTGATTTTGTTATCCATGCATGTATACTAGTGCTAGAATCCTGATTTCATATCTTCCATAGCATCAACAAATCTGGTAAACAGCAGTGCACCAGTGTTGTCATCTCCAGGATCTTCTGTAAATACACATCCAATATCAAGCCTAAGTCCCTACCAGAACAAGTAAGTATAAGCCAATGTTGTATTGAGAGCAGAATCGGAGTAAGAAACCAATTTTGTGTGTGATGTTATACAATATTAAACACAGTAACCTGAGAAATGTATAAATTACAGTAATAAGGCATTCTATGAATGGAACACTTGAGTAAAACTGGAAAACAAGTATTTATCATACAGTAATAAAAATATTTTCTGTCACTGAGATATGAGTAGTTTAGCCACATAAATCATAAGTGGAGGGTGACAGTCTTAACACACAACTGAAAATAAAATTCTTGTTGCTTATTGATTGTTTTGACTGGACTTTGTATGAAGTACAGCCAGACTAATTACTGTTCGAATTAACTTTTAGGTGGGTGATTAAAGCTCGTGTCACATCAAAGTCTCCTGTGAGGACTTGGGCAAATGCTCGAGGAGAAGGGAAGTTATTTTCAATTGATTTAGTAGATGAGAGTGGAGAAATCCGAGCAACAGCATTCAAAGAGCAATGTGACAAATTCTATGACATGATAGAGGTAACGTGGTGAACTATATTGGCATCATACTTACTTTGTACGTTCTTGATGAGTCTCGTATACTCACTGTGATATTCTTTACAGGTTAACAAAGTGTACCTCATCAGTCGGTGTACACTGAAGACTGCAAATAAGAAGTTTACTAACATTAAAAATGATTATGAGATGACCTTCACCAATGACACCCAAATGATTCCTTGTCATGAAGATACGACTGATATTCCATCACTTACATATAATTTTATACCTATCAATACATTGGCTGGTCTGGAAACTAATGCATTAGTTGGTTAGTCAGAATAATTTACTTAATTATACAATTATCAGAATCTAAAGTGCATTAACCAAATACCTAACTCTATGCAGTAGAATCCTTCATGAGAAGCTGATCTTAACTCAGCTGGTGGAGAAATTTCCTGTCTTTATGAAACTCAGAAGCTGAATAACCTGTTCATAAGAAATGGGTAAAGAGAAACTTTGGTAGTTTCTTCCCATTTTTCTCTCTGGCTTACTGTTTATATGCAAAATTTCGAGCAATAATAAAATTGTTCAATGATACAAACTCATAATTCCCCGCCCCCCCAATTTTCTGTGGACTAACCAATAATTGTTTACAGATTATTTATTTTCAGACAGTTCTATCAGGTCCCTTAAGAAGCTGAGCTGGAAAACAGATTAGCCCTTGTGGATTACTGCATGCGGATGTTCTCAATTTGAATATTTTTAGTAGACTTTCATGGTGCCCTGATTAAAATCCAAGTGCACCACCACCTACATGTTGCTTCTAACAGTGATTTTCAGTGTTACTGTGTGGTCATACATAATCAGTAAGACCAAGGGTGCTGAAATTCTAATAAAGGACGTGAAAAAGTCATTCAGAACTAACTTCCATAATTGTAGCATGTCTTGAATTTTACTTGCTGTCATATTTTGTGCATGACAAACTACATGGTGTGTGTACAGTATTTGTTAGCTGCAAGATGTTTGTCAAGAACTTTATACCAATAATGTTATTTCTCACACAGATGTTAGTATTCTATTCTTGGTTTTTTGTAATATTATTTTATTCTAAGCAATATTGGGATATAAATATTCTTTACACTGTGTTGTGGACTATGGCCAGTAGAATTTATTACATTTTACTGCATTTGGCATAGCAAAGTGTTGTTTTTTGAGAAAATAATGTTTGTGTATGAAAATCACCTGCTTACGTTTCAGATGAATTAAAAACTGTTTCAGATCTCATTGGTGTTTGCAAGAGTTCTGGTGAAGTTCAGTCTTTAATTTCCAGGAACACTAACAGGGAACTGAAAAAACGAGACGTTACACTCGTTGATGAGTCAAACACAAGTGTAAGTAAATTAAATGGGTGAGAATGACATTTGACAGTACAGTGCAGTGTGGTTGCTTCAAAAGAGCACAATAGATACCTAAAAATTTATTCTCTCTAATGCAGGACATTATGACTATACAAGCTGATACATGGTTAATAAACAAACAAATTTTGTAATATGGGAATTCCATGCACAAATGTTATAGTGTTATAACTCTGTTCATATATATTATATTAATTATATTTAGTTACTTCAATGGATCAGTGGTTTACTTATATCAAGTAACAATATGAAACTATAACATAGATATAAATGCATCATAAAACACACATTAACATTGTCAATAATTTAATTTTAGTACTTTCATCTTGATGTAAGCTATGCAAAATTATGGACTAATCGGATTAAACTCTGTGTATTACTGACTTGTGTTAAAGGTTTCACTTACGCTTTGGGGTAATCAGGCAGAAGAATTTGATGGAAGTCTGCAGCCAGTTTTGGCTATCAAGAATGGGCGCATTAATGAGTTTGGTGGTGGGAAAAGTGTGTCACTGATGCAGTCAAGTGTATTCCAGATTAATCCAGATATTACAGAAGCCCATAAACTTCGTGGGTGGTTTGACAATGTAGGTTCAACACAAGAGCAGGAGAGCCTTTCTTCTCGCACTGGAATGGCAGGTGGTGGTAAGTTTTTCCAGACATCTTTTGACCTTTATCAGCTGTGTGCCACGGCTACAAGTCCAGCTGGCCATGTGTTACAGTAGCATACCACTAAACTATAATTCCCGAGAGTTGAAAGGCTGGCTAGCAGCCCATTATTACTGGGGTGTATACCCCCACCCCCAGAGTAAATGTTATTATCCAGAGCACTTTCAGCAATGTTCTTTTAAGCTATTCTAGCTTTCAGTACAAGAATTTTGATGTCATCCAGCCATTAAGTTATTCTCAGTCTAAGCACATACCATGAAGGCATGTGGGGCTCCACTCATTATTCTATTTCTGGTTTACTTAAGAAAGCTGCTAGTAGCCTGCCAGTATGGCACTGAATGATTAATATGTAATGAATTGAACAGCATATGGAAGGAAGCAACTGTGGCTTAATTTAAGGTAACAGTACATCGCACATAATGTGGATCCAGGTTGTATAACCAAGGCCATCTAAGTAATATCACATGGTTAGAAAACTATCCACTTGTGCATATTGCCTTTCTCCATGGTTCATACACTCTCCTGTTATTGATCTACACATTTGGGGATAGAAACATAGCCACTAGCATGAAAATGATAGCAGCATATAAGCCTAGAAGGAAGAGAAGTTTAGGAAGGCCACTGAAGAGATGGCATAAAACCATGACAGGCCACATGGTGCAGTAGTGACAGAATGACAGCTGTTCGTTGTGTTTTGTTTCTGGTTCCAGCTCTTTCTTCCAACTGGATGACCTTTAAGGAAGTGCAGGAGAACCAGCTGGGTTGTGGAGAAAAACCAGATTACTTTACAAGTGTGGCCACTGTGCTTTTGGTGAGATCAGAAAATTCACTCTACAAGGCCTGTCCCACTGCAGAATGCAACAAGAAGGTTGGTTATGCACAGTTTGATCCAACTTATTAGTGGAAACAGACAATAGTACAGTTTCTGTCATGCGATCATAACAACATCAGAAAGTGGCATGTCAGGAGCATATTGCTTGGTGGTCACGCATTCGTAATGTACAAATTATAAATTAATACAAGGAAGTTCTGTGGCTCAAGGGTCCAGTGTAGAAAGTGACATGAATGAAATATTTGTTTCATAGTTCCATATCCTGGTGTTGAACTGACATACCATCTAACATGTGGATCCATGGAGTGTATATTAATATGTATGTACTACTATGTTCACAAGAGCCTGCCATTGAAACCTATCCTGAGAATTTCCTTAGAATTAAACATAATACAATACTGTCCTCCCATCTACACCTAGGTCTCCCAAGTGGTCTCTTTCCTTCAGGTTTTCCAATAAAGATGGAAGACAT
Organism: Zootermopsis nevadensis; assembly: GCF_977971745.1. Lineage (NCBI taxonomy): Eukaryota > Metazoa > Arthropoda > Insecta > Blattodea > Termopsidae > Zootermopsis > Zootermopsis nevadensis. Next base: position 8,000,518 of record NW_028259143.1, read on the forward strand.
GATCCATTCTGACTGATCACTATTTAAGAGCTAGAATATTGGATGTAACGTCTGGATCAGTATGCCATAGTACATTAGGGAAATTTGGCATTTAGTATTGTTGTTTTTGCCTCCCACGCCCTTCAATTTCGTTTCTGTTTTTAATCATACACACGGTGAATGCGACATTTTGTTGTCACAGTGCTCAGGGAACATTACTTGAAGTGATTTACTATATTTGATTGAAGGATATGTTTTCTACTGTCAGATGACTGCATGGTAAATTGTGCATTGTTAATGATTTCAGGTCATTGACCAGAACAATGGTATGTACAGGTGTGAGAAGTGCAACCGTGAATATCCGAATTTCAAGTATCGGCTTCTCCTCTCCGTGAGTAATGTATTAAAGATGTCTCTAGTTTATTCCCCAGATACATTGTTAATGGTTTTCTGTGGTCCCTCTTAGGTTATTTCAATTATGGTGTCCTATATACCTTATTCATAACCAATCTTTTCATTTTCAGTTACTGCTTAAGTTCTGTATATGCTACAGCAAAATTAAAACTTAAAGGTTTACTGTTATTACTCAGAATGTCTCCGTGGCATATAATTTAACCCTTTTTTGTAAATACATCATCCACAATCTTCATATATACGGATTGTGATTTTGAATAAATATTGGACTAAAAGACAGGCTTTCAAAAATGTCTGTACCAGTAGCAAAGGAGCATCAATTCAAGAGTAATCCATCCGAACAGAGGTTATAGAAAGTATGCGTGGCGTCTTGAAACTGTCACTCCTCAGAACCCACATTCTGATTGAGGCACATGCCTTTTGCCTAATACGCATACTTCTTTCAAATATTTTATTTTTGGTTAGCGTTTATAGTGATGCATCGTAATGCTTGAGGGAACTGGCATTTCCATTAACATTGTGGGACAATGTGTGGACAGGTAAGCTTGGGAGACCTCTCAGGCAACCAGTGGGTCACTTGTTTCCAAGAAGTTGCTGAAGTAGTGTTGGGTACAACATCCCAGGAAATTGGGGATATGTTCCATGATGATAAGCAGTTCCGAGAAGTGTTCTACAAGGCAGCATTTAAAACCTACACTTTCAGACTTCGGGCTAAGATGGAGAACTACAATGTAAGTACAAATGGAATTTGGTTTGCTTATGCAGGGGACAAAGCATATGTAAGACCGTGCAGTCTGAGGCATCATGCTTCGGACCGGCGATACGGAATGCACGCTGGTTTGAGTCTCGGGGGAGAAGAAATTTTCTCATGAGATTTTGACCAGTGTATGGGACCAGTGCCAACCCAGCATCGTGAGGAAATTGGGGAGCTACAATGAGTAGCATAATCCGGTCAGGAAAGCTAGCAATGGCTGGAGGTTCGTCGTGCTGACCACACGTCAGCCTATATCTGGTTGGATGATCATTCACCTCTGCTTAGGCGTATGAACATGAGGCCAGCAGTCAAGCTAGTCGGCTTTGGCTCTCTGGAGCTGTTACGCCACGGATTTAATTTTAATTTTAGATTTCACTGAAGCTGATTAACACATTCACTACTGGGCATTAAATTCAGGCTGGGGATTTACTTCCTTATGATGACTCTTAACGGATTTGATTCAGGTATAAAATTAATATAGGGATTGCCATCATTTACAAGCTCCTCTTCTGCTAGTGGTCCTAATTGTCCCACTTCCATGAATTTTACTTTTGTGGAACTCATATAAAGGCAACACACAACTGCTGTATCTCAGATGCCAGATTGGCACATAAATAAACATATATTTCATGATCTACGACAGTACACATAGTGTGGGAAGTCAGATCCTGGCAAAAGTGTTTTGACTGTTTCACTCCACCATGATGCTCAGATATCAGAGGCTCTTTTTCTAGAGGTTAAGTGATGAGAGTGATGTTGAACACTCGCCTCCATCTTGTGCCTTGAACTGCAATGCATGGAGCTCCCTCCACTTTCCCTATGCGACTTCATGGTACGATGCTTCAACACAGAAGCAACTTCATTTTATAGTGTTAGAAAGAACTTGCATAATATAGCCATGTGCTAGTATTTGGTCACACCAAAGTTTTCATACAGGCTCCAGACCATCATGGAATCTAAACTGCAACAGACAGACATTATTTTGCCATTGTTTGTTATGCTTTCTAAGATGTATATAAATTAAATCCAGCTTTTTGTGTGTACAACTCACCATATGATCCTTATGTCTTTCAGGATGAGAATCGACTGAAGGTGACGGTGGTAGATGCAAAGCCTCTTAATGTCCAGGAATACAATGCAAGATTAATAACAGAAATAAAAGAAATGGCTGGTGTTGGTAATTCTGCTAAGTAATTGAATTGCTTTAATCACTGTACTGAAGAGATTATGTGAACCACCCACATACATTTCATCATATGAAACAAAGAAAACTCTTTAATTGCTTTAAGATCTTATTTCATATACAAACTGTATTATATAATTTGTCATAAATAAATACAAGAGAAATGTTAATAACTTTTATTTTATACATTGTTGTTTTACAGTGTCTTATTACAAGCAGACCTGAACCCAGATGTGCCTGAAAGACCTTTTTGAATTGCAATATCTTGATGAAGGAAATAAAGGGATAACAGATAAGCACAGGCATTTCTGCATGATTCTCATATTTTGTGGGGCAACAAATAAAGAACGAATAACTGGAGAGAACTGTAAACATTTCATACAGTCCCATTTGGCCAATACATATTGAAAACAAATTTCCCTTTCAGCCAATAAATGTGAACATATGCCCCTCACAAATTCAGAAATACATATAGCCAATTTTACTGGCAAAGAACATACATTCCAAAGAAACAAAAAAAGGAAAGACAATGAAGTCTTTTTGAATGTAATCCCAAGAGAATCTGAGACAAGCTCATGGAAGAGAAATACAACTAACAGCTTTTGTACAATCCTTGTTACCTGAAGAGAGGGTTGAGTTTTTACCGGACTCAAGAATGTCCCATAAATCTTTGGGTCATGATGACTGTAGAGGACCCTGTAACAAAAGCACTGGAGGCAACTCAGCAAGAACAGCTCACTGGAAAAACCCGAGACACTAAGGAAGATTATCTGGGAAGAAATTCTGTCTCATTAGCATAATACTTCCGGGTGCTTCAGGCCATGACTGAAGTTGGGATGTTGGCGAGGAAAATCACTTGACTGCAAGACTAACTGAAGTGCCTTGTTCACATGGGAGGAAAGCCTGGCTGGACTGGTCTTTCAATGAAGAGATTGCCGATTTAACTGTACATCAACAGAAGAAATACAGTGGTGGAACTGTCAGTGCCATCGAAAGCCACACTGCTCACCTCAGATGCCTATATATGAATCTGAAAATATTTTAACAAAAGCAAGTGTACCATCAAACCCCAACAAGACAACCTGAAGCTGCCCTATCCTCCGGACAAAGATATATAACTAAATTAAACCACATTAAAGATATTTGATAACTGTCTATGAGCAGAAGTACAGCATACACATTTTTCAAATGTTCTACTGCAGTTACAACCAGTAAAGCAAGTATGGATTGTGTGGTAAAGATAATTTATGATTTCACACATTTATATATTATGTTTGTCAAATAGTGTCTTACATAGCCTACAGTGTTTACTGTTGGGCAAAACAACAGAATAAATAGTTTAATTATTCCTTTATTTTCTGGAAGTATGTTCCATATGTGCACAGCAAATGTGATGTGTCCTGTATACATAGGCTGTCAGGCATATTTGGGTTTAATATGAATGAGTTATGCAGCAACAACTTTTTTCAGTAAAACAGAAAAGTGATGTAACAAGCATGATCCAATCATCTGTATTTTTACCATTGCCTGAGATTTTATTGATTACAGAAAAACTTTCACTACAATTTCTCAACTTCTACTACTGAAATCAGGCTTTTCGATCTACACACAAACCTGCACTTCAGCAATGAAGTCACAATTGAAAGAAAGATGTAAATTAATAATAAGCATCTATTCTAAGCTGTTGTATGAAATTCTTACTGGAAAATGATAAAATACTTAATTTGCAAGCTATATACATAATTATATATAATACTAAATGAAATGTTGCTAAGAACAATTAAACAAGTGTCAAAATAATGAATATTACTGACTTCTTATCATTCTTTTTTTTTCTTTTTTCTATCAGTATCTATTAATTGATGCAGTGTCATCCTTTAGTAGTCAACAAGAGGTCTGAAAAACAAGAAATAAGAATGATCAAAAGGTGAGCAGGTATGATGAACACTTACAGTAAATTAACATTTTATACACACATAACATGTCACACCCCAATTTAATGAAACAGTGGACTCCTGCTTAACTGGGATAATTGGAACTGGGTGGTAGGATGACTAATCAGAAACTTGGTTAATGTTGAGTTGCATTCTTGTTTGAAGATATAATTAATAAAATGTAATGAAATTTAATAAAATTCAGTAAAGACTGAAAAATTACCACTGGCATTTACTAACCATAACAAAAATTTATCAAATACAGATTCACCACACAACACTGTTTTTCTTTCCTCACTCACTTTTATAAAATGAGTGTACAATATTAAAATATGTGAACAGCACTAATTATAAAACTTGCAAAAAATGTATACTGGTGGGTGCCTGGAATATTACTAGGTATGTCTGATTATTTTTCATCATGATTGGATATTTGGGGATTCCCAGAAAAAAAAAGGTTAAGCCAACTGAGGGAGAGTCAAACAATATTCAGTGATGTCCTTTTGCTAAAACTGCAAGTTAAAATGAAACAATGCAAACATCTTATACATGCTGATTTTTTGTATGTGTGTGTTTGTGTATATGAATTTACTGTGTATGCCCAAAATATAGTGAAATGTCTGATGCTGCAAGTAAATTGCATTTGTTTTGAAGATTTCCGTCTTCTGGGTTGTTGCTGTGAGAACCTCAAGTCTTGCATTTGTTTTGGTTGTATAAATTCTATTAAGAAAGCTATCTTACCTGCTTTTAAAATTTACAATTTCATTCTGTGAATGTCACAAGTTTGTTGAGGAGGAGAAATCAATATGGATGCAGCTTCTAATACATTTAATAGGCAATCGTGGAGAGCTGACAAGCAAAGTGTCACTTTATCATTTATTATAATTTTACTGAATGGATATTTCCCTTTAAATTGTCACTTTCAAATTTCTTTTTTTGACATCTATAATTATTTTAATGTTAAGAAATATAAGACATATATTCCCCTATGTGAATTAACCTTCTCTGACTGCACTTTCTGCAATAATCATGATCAAGCTCCTATACCTACTCTGGTATTAATCAAATTAAATTAAATTTGTTTTCCACTGAAATAAAGGTACCAAAATCACACGATCATATTCAGTATATCCTTTACAAGTTCAGAAACATACCTCTGTTGTCTTGGTCTCTGAGGTGGACTCCAGCTCCTACTTCTTCTGTGCAGATCTTGCCGTTCCACACTACGACCACGACGCCCTCTATGGTCTCCCCGACTGTCTTCCTCATTAACTCTGTCCCTAATGGGGCAAGATAATAAGCTGCAACTCTCAATGAAAAATAAATTGTTAATCCTCTCATCAGTATTAGGGGCTCCCCATTATATATCAACAGAACAAGCTTACATCTGACAAAAATGAAACATGTCAAATGTAGGCTTTTCCATATTCTTCTGAAATAAGTTTTTAAGTATACAGCATAATGCCAAGCAGTGTCTTGATTATTTGTACATCTTCATACAAATGTAACATATTTTAGCACACTAACACGTGGGTGAACATCAGTGTCATTTGTTGATAGCCTGCAGATTAATGAGAAACTGGAAACTGCGAGGAATTTTGTCCCCAGAGCACCACTTCAATCAGTAGAATTCTTCTCTCATTATGCTGCATTTACTCCAAAGTTGATTTACTCTGGATACATGTTTTCACATGTATGGATACCTAAGAGCTGATTCATTCACACAGTGAATACTTTCTGTTTTGTTACTTATTTTAAGGTATTATATCAGCATTTGCGTAGAAGGACTAAGGAAACCCCCCCCCCCCCCCAAAAAAAAAAATTCCATCAGGTAGCTGGTCTTTGAGTACAGAATTAAACCTAGGACCTACTGAAAATAAAACAAGAGTACTAACCATGACATTTAAAGATAGTATATAATCCCTGAATTCTCATAACCAAGACACTTACCAGCGATTACGTCTGTGTCCAGAAGTCCCTGATCTGTTTGCAGCAGGGACTGGTGGTGGTGGTGATGGACTAGGAGACCGACTATATGAATGAGATGATGGAGAACTTCCTCTCTCTTCCTCATCATACTCATCATCATCATCCTGCAAGCGGTGACGACGTTCTCGTTCTCTACAGAAAACACCAAAAGCAATTTGCTTTCTACAAATCATTTCCAGTTCATGTGCCATCAAACCACTATTTTGTTTTAGTACTACCATTATTTATTCCTCGCCCATCAGTCCCCATTAAGGCACAGCACTGTTATCACTGTCTACTAAAGCAGCAGTACTGACTCATTTTGTTACACCTTACATCCGCTTTAGTTAAATTTTGTACACAAGCCTTTACCTCCTCCGCAATTTGATGGCCATCTCCCTTAGTTCATCCTCACGGTCTTGTCGTTCTTGCTCTTGTTTTTCATGACGCATTCTTTCTGCTCTTTTATCTGCCTTGTCTAAAAGAAAGAATAACCTAAATAAAGTTTCCTTCATCAGAATGAAGATCAGAACCATTTTCTCATAATACCTTTATTCCAGGAAAGACACTTTGAAATGTTACAATTTGGTATCTTCTCCAATAATGAGATAAAGTTACCAACCAGCTAATTCAAATTAATCTTACATCACACTTACACTGTCTGTTTAGCAGCGCTTGCATTTTTTTCTTCAGCCGTTCTTGAGGTGTAAGTTTCGGCTGTGACTGGAACATAAATGTACATACTAAGACAAAAACAAAGCAAGTTGAAGTTGTGTTCCAAAGAAACTGCTGTAATTTTTGTAAAACACCCATGTCACATTCCATTTCATGAAGGTGACTGTTTCCAACCATGTCACACCACTAAGAAGTATTAGTTGGTTCCTTATGCAATGATGAAAAATTTGATGACTCAGTTTTATAATTACGTTTCAAGCACTGTACTCTAAAAATGGCTATGTCACAGGAATTGTACATGCTTTTCAAGCCTGGGTCTCAATTTGTTAAGTACATAGAAAAAATGAACATATTAGCTTAGTTCTATAAACTATTATCCTCAGAACTAGGAAACTGTGAAAACATGTTAAAATTAAGGTATTTATACCTCAAATTCATAAGTACTGTATGCAAACAGAAGAAAGTCCATGTAGACTTTCCAGTAATACAAAAAGTTGCAATTTTTACCTCTCAGTTCTGTTTTAAAAGTTGAAGTTCAATTTCTAGACCTGTATGTGGTCAAGGCATGAAAAGTCATATTTACACAGTGCAGAATGTTGATATTTTAATGTGCAAGAAAACTATGCTTATCTGAAAGACAAATATTCAGCACTGGAAGAACTGGCAACATCCTAGCAATGTTGTTATTAACATCTCTGGAAAGGATAATTGTCAAATTAGACATAACCAATTTCTATTTAATCATGCAAAGAATTTGTTGTGTTAATGGTCTTATCGCACAATGTTAATATGAAGTTTCTCTTACCTATATAATACATTATAAGACTTCAAGAGTGTTTTATCTGAGAGAGGTAGTTGGCTGTTCTACTCAGCCATAACATGCCTCTAATATCAATGCAGTTACAAGGGCAGGCATGGAGCCATTTATAAAAATCTTCAAGATATTAATTTTGACTCATATTTATCGCTCCAATGATTTAACACACTCAATTAACATTCGTTTCAGGTGACCCATAAAAAACCAGCCACAATAGCTGACTACAAGCTGACAATGGGAATTTTCAGTACTTCAGGAAATTTTTCTCTTCGCCACAACATATATGCTGTGGAGCTGTCCCAGACTATACAATGGTACCAGCTCATTCCACAGCAATAAAGTGGATGAGTACAAAGCTGACCAATCACCTACTTTTAGTTTCACGTGTAGAAGGCGTCAAGTTTTACCTTCTAGCTCTCTATATGTACATATATTCATGGTGTCTTGCTTGGGCATAAGACCAACCTTACCTTTATGTTTTCAGAAATATACAAGGCTATTTATTATAAGGTTTGCTTGTTTAAGTGTTTCCCTCTACATGCCTTATCAGATATTTTTCTATTTATGAATAACAAACATTCTACAATTATATGCATTACTGGCATCAGTGGTACAGTCTAAGCCCTATTTTGACATAACACAGAATCAGGGCTAGACTGGTTCATCTATGTAAGTAAAAGGAAGTACATGATGAAGTCATCAAACTGAAATGTTTAATGACTACATTATAGAGAGTAATTCAATACTGAAGTGTGTTGCACAGTAACAAGAAACAAAGCACCACAAACGCTTAGATGCATAGCTAATCAGAAAGTAGTAACTGTAAGTCACTTGTACCAATGATTATTTTGATCTTTTCTCTCAAAAGCATCATCAACAAGAACGCCATTACATTACAATGGGTTTTCCCATTATGAGAAGCTAAAAATTTGCCAGTGAAATTTCATCTTAAAAATAGAAGCTGTCTCCTCCCTTCTCATTATGGTCAGAACTGAATTACTGTTAAATTTCTAGAGTATGCTTAACATAAAAGACTTATATTGAAAGAGTAGTGATTCTTACTGACTTTGGTTCCAGCACCAGAATTACCAAACCCTGAACTCAAACTCCTAGAACATAAAAAGAACAAATTAAATGTAATCATTATAATGATAATTTATATAAACTGCTGTAAAATGTGGTTGGAAGATTTAAAAATATAAGAAAATGTTCAACTTACTTGTGTGGTGGAGGCTTAGAGTTGCGTGGAAGTGGTGACAAAGACTGCTTGGCACTGTCAGAATCAGAATCTCCAAGTTCAGAGGAAGATGAGGCCCCCCTTCTGCTCCCATAGTATCTGAAGAGATACAAATTAAGTCCATAAGAACTAGAACTAACTAACTAACTAGATGGCTTACCGAACCCAAAGGTTCATCATCAAATTAACCAAAGCCCTCCACCGGACCCTGTCCTGGGCCAACAAAATTCAGTCTCCTTCAACTCCTATCTCCTATAGTTGCTTAGTTAATCTGTTCGTAACAATGCTTTTTTTATGGTGAAAGGTTGTTAGCCTTACGCCCAACTCCCAACCTGGAGGTCCAGGGTATCACTCTTAGTCTGGTGCATCGCCTTAGACCTGTCTGGCTTGGGTGATCCTACCATGAGCCGAACCTCCGGCTGGCATAGCCCTAAGGCTCATTTGAGCACGTAAGCCTCCTCACCCGGCAAAATTTATTTGCCTTCGACAAGGAGTCCATAAGAACAGAACAAAAATTTAAAAAGATTGAGTACAGAAACTTTTCATTCAATCATTTCTCATTCTAAAAAAGTATGTGTATGTATATGGTATGATACAATATGAGAAATTACCATATACTGAACCAATTCAAATATTTGACATTTCAGTTTGGGTATGGAAGAGCTACTGTAGTTCAGTCCAAACAATGTTAAAAATTACAAATTTAGAGGCAATGAAACTGAAATATAGTGGTGAGATACAAATATATTTCTCAATGAAAAGATTTAGCGTGGATGAAATATCTGACAATTAACGATAGTGGCAGATCTAACACCAGGGTGTCTTGGGTCTTCATCAAAGCTAAATTTCATTTTATTTTCTTACAATTCCATGAACCTAATTAGTTTACTTACTGTTATAACTATTACATCATCATGATTGCACCATGCAACTGAGAAGTCTGGAAATAACCAATGTTAAACCTATTGAACATTTCTAGAGGGCACAAAATTACCTAGACCATATTTCACTAATTGTTGTAAAGTGATACGACGGATATGTACGTCATTACAAAATTAGTGCAGAAAGCACTTTTGGCATTTTGTATTATGAATACACAATACCAAGAAACTAACATCTTCTGTACCTGCGGAGAGGTGGTGGGGGTGGTTGATTATGGGGAGTCTTTGATCGGCTTCTTGCTCTCGATTTTGTTAATGGAGATCTTGACCGTGATGAAGAACTATTGCTGTTGCTCCTTCGGTGTCTTGGCCTGATTAAATTAAACAATTCCAACAATACTGAAATGTTATAAGATAAACAAAACAGCACTGTATTTGCAAAAGTGAGTGAGTTTCAAACAAATTCATTCCTATGTAAAGGAATAACATCTGTGACATGAAGAGTACATTCATTGAAACCGTGAGGGTTATACCCTTCCACTAACCACACTGGGGGATTCTTGTGCTTCATAGTCATGGCCAATGATCAAATATACAAACATTATTTTAGTATGTCCTCACCTTGTATGAGAACTAGATCTGTTTCCTGTATAGTGTGGAGATTTGCTTCTAGCTTTCCTACTACTAGATCCATGGTCTCCTGATCTTGACCTAACACAAAAATCAGAATAATAACTTATTAATTAACCACAAAATCCACATCTTCACAAATAGTTATATATCCACCTCCTGTGGTCCTTCAGGTGAATGCAGTATGGACTCTATATATACATCTGATAATCAGAAAAGTAAGATCTAGCATGTCAACACACCTACGAGATGAGCTGTCTGGCGACCATCGTTGTGAACTACTCTTGCTGGTTCCATGTCCCCGGTGAGGTGAAGAGTTGGAGTTATCCCAGGCCCTACTGGACCTACTCCTCCCAGAAGCTCTGCTGCCAGGAGACCCTGACCTTAAGAAGAAGAAGGAAAAAAGAACACATCAGCTAAGAAAGTCAAAAACACTTCACCTACTAAATAATCACAAGCATAATTACAACACATGCCTATGGATTTCGGAATGCAACAGCATATTGGTAGCAGTAATGCATGAAGACAAAATTCACACAAACAAGCATATTCTGATAATGTTCTTAAAGTAACCATTATCTTTTTGTTACACCATCTTCAACAAAATAACTCTCTCCTTTACGAAGAAGAGAGGTTTAACACGAGTAACTGCAAGAATACAAAGGCGTTAAAAAGTATATACAGTGAAACCTCTATCCATCGTTCCCGGAACTATCGTTTTCCCGGATGCATCGTCCGTTTTGTTCGGTCCCGAATACATCCCATATAAAATAATGTTACATTTTCCCGCTTCTATCGTTCCTCGAACTATCGTTTTATCGCATCGATCGTTCAAAAATCTTAGTCCCGGCCCACAATTTTCCCGCAATGATCGTTTCTGAGAAATTATAACGAAATTTACGCGATATATTTAGAATTTAATTCTGAAAGACGCACAATGTTTTTGGAATACACAGTAGCCTGTTATGTCGCCCAAACAGCACAGATTCTTTTGGAATGAGGGGTGATAGTTGGAGTGAATGGCGGTGCTCATTGTCAGAAATTTTACGAGTTAAATTAGGGTGCACTCATATTTCGTTCCAGCGATGCCAGATGGCATGTGCAGTGTGAATTTCTTCACACATGCTTTTATTATAAGTACAAAGGAAAGACGGGCGGCACTTTTCATTCTTCTGGTTCATCTCGTTATCAGTGGTTCAGTGTCTTCTACGGCTACGTTTCGTCGTGTTCGGCAGTAATAGTACTTCCATTCTTCCTGTTATTGTCTGCGAAGGGGGTGGGAGTGGTGAGGAAGTGGAAGACGACGAATGCGAGCCCGAAGCTGTGCCGAAGCATTGGCAAAAGTGAAGTCGTTCTTTTATGCGCATAATATTAGTGAACGTGACGAGGAAAACATTTTGAACGTGGAAAGGGCTCTGTTTGGTCTAAAACGTAAAGTTTCGACAAAACAGTTGTCCATTAAAGACTTTTTTGGTAAAAAGAAGTAACTTTGAAAGAGAAACATTGTTTTTTTTTAATTTTTAATGCTTTCCCGCATTCATCGTTTTTATTTCCCACCCCCGCCGAAAACGATGCATCGAGGTTTCACTGTACAAATAACATTTCCAGGGTGCTTACTGTATATATTTTTGAAAATTATTCCATCACCACTTCACACTTCCTTTATTGTGCTATACTACACTAGTCATATGTTATTAGTATGTGATGTGATGTGATATGTATGACATACATGTACCGAGGCTGGTTCTGCAGAGTCAAAATACCTGCTGAAATAAAATATGACAGAATTGTGAAGTGCCGGTGAAATAACTGTCACACCGCATTATTAAAAAACTATAGCTATGAATGTGTAACATCATCTATAAGAAGACATGTTATGTGTGAAAATGTAGAAACCCCTGAAATGCTATAAAATTTTCAAAGTCAGTAGCAACCACCTGCATTCTAAACCATGACACTAGCTGGAGTAAATGATCAATTTCACAATTCACCGGGAGGTAAGTGGGCCCCTGACAGTTCAGCTGTGATTATAACCACTGCAATCCAATCACTTAACCAACCCACACAAGCTTTCTAATACTGACCATTATTAAGTGTCACATATAAAGTTCAGATAGAACTATCGCTATTACATTTCAAGAAAATTCATTTTCCAATTGAGTACTTTCATATATTGGCAGGCAAGTGACGAATTTGCATTATTTCAAACTTAACCAAAGTCTGATAACAACTACAGAGTGCTTTCAAATATATTCATCATTTTACATCCCTCAATGATATTTATATTCATTTATAGCAGATACACTAACAAGAAAGTTAGATACTATATTTCAATCACAAATTCTACTGTTAACAGAGCCAATTAGAATTGCATGCAAGAATAAATGTTCAATGCTTTTACTTTGTTAAATGTACAACACAAATAAGTTATAAGCATTAATGAGATCTATATTTTTTGTGACATACCCATTATTCTTAGAGAGATTTCCTCAACATTTTATATAAGGTAGGGTTCATACTGTTCATTCAACAACTTTTGTGTAAAGTAACTCTCAAAATCATATTTCATATAGAAAGTGACTTGGAAAATGTGACATGTTAAGACCTCTCCATATGCAGCTTCTGCACTTTTTGAAAAGAACAAAAACATGTCTGTGTAAAAAATTTCCTCATTTTACTCCAGCTGCTACGTGCCATGAAGGTACATAGTAGGACAGGAAAAGAATATAAAAAAAGCCTGAAATAAGTTGATTTTGATTTCTTTACAAATACAACCTCAAATGAGGGGAAAAATTATACTGCTCTATTCAACAAGCAATGAACTGTAATACAAAGGCTACAGATGATCAAATCTCCCATCATATTAAGTTTTTGCAAATCAAACACTGTATTTACTTGCATAATGTTTTCCCTTTTTCCCACTATTGTATTTTGAACAATGAAAGCAGTTGGAGGACAATATGCAGATTAATTACCTATGAGTTTCATAGTGCTATATGACAAACCTATTACACTTCTAGGAAATTTATTTAAAGTGTTTTATGGCTGGTAGCTATATAGCATTTTGCGTAAGAAGCCCCTCACTGTTACAATCAAAACCCTTCCAGAGTAAACACACAGCTATTTTTGGGAAAACACTGTGACAGTCCTTCCCTCACACCAAAACAGAGGACTGCATGACAGGAATAGATAAATGTCTGTATGCATGAACAAACAAAGCAGCAGGTAGAAGCAAATTTTGGAATAAAACGGTGTTGACCTCCTGGACTGACTCAGCAAGTTCTTGTGTGATCACAAAGAAAACAATTAACTGAACAATGCAAAATGATAAGTATATTATGAAGCTTAAAAATAACACAAACACTCCAAATAAGTTCACTAGGACTGTCTGTTCACACATAACAATTCAAGAATAGTGAAACAGATTCTCATTAAATGTAATACTGGAGTGTTTTACTAAAATTTGTCAACACATTCCAGTTTTTATTATGATGGACGACGACGACAAGCACTTTATACACCCTTTTATGTGAGGAAGTGACTTGATGGGGAATCCCCAGGTTACTTTACTTACCATGGTTTCCACCATTACCTACTGAATTGCCATGCTTGAGCTGTTATGCTGCGGGTATATTTCCTAACTTGTTAAATGTATACTAATATATAACATTTTACAGCCTTATGAGACATCGTAACAGTGCTGCTCTCAGTTAAGAAGCCTGTTCTAGCAAAGGGAGACACTAAAAGTATGACTTAGGGATGGTTATGGCATGACATTTATAGGGAGTTAGCTACATGGTTAAATAAGCAATGGCAAACAAATTTTAATGCTTCTTGTTCCAACATCGGCCTAAAACTGAATACTTGCAAATCTTTAATTAACCAACTATTGTATTAAGCTAAATCTCTTTGCTAGCACTTGATTTTAATTCAACATTGCTTTCTCAATATTTTCTGTCACTGTCTTATAAAATATCAGTAATCATGCCATAAACATATGGTACATCAAAGAAAAATCTTGATTTCAAGCACAATCTGGCCTATTACCATAGATGAAAACAGACAGACATTAAAATAAATGCCACCTGCACAACTCTCCTATCATTCTTCATCCACATATTTCTAGTATTAACAATCCCTATGCTGAAGTTGTCAAATTAGTGACAACTAAACCTTTCAGGAGCCTAAGCCCACATTCAAAAATGGCTGCAACAGTTTCCTTACGGAACACATGAATTCTCCATCCTCTCGCTCCATACTAAAAATGTATGGAACTAGCACGAATGAGGTTTGGCCACTGATATCTTGGTGCAGTTTATATACCGACCGGCTTGCTTTTGTCTGTGGGGCAACGACAACGTTGGAAGAATGTGATGACGATGAGGTAAGGAACTTGGATGAAGCCAGACGTCCCCCCTCATCAGTTGATTCCTCCTCGCCACCAAAGCTTGTGATGTAAGTGATCTGTCCAGAGTTCACCGGGGAGTGTGATCTCGAACGAGATCGAGACTTGGACTGTGATTTGCGGTATGGATCATACGTTGGACTTGTACGGGCAGCATAGCTGAAAGAATATTTACAGTTTACTTCCTTTCGATTTTAAGTCAGTAGTCACTAATCTTCTGGAGCAGAGCACCACCCTATTATTCTGGAAAACAGAATGTCATCAGTAAAATCTGCAAAATATTTTAATTGAAAAGTACATGCAAGTACCAGCATTACAAGATATTTTATTTAAAAACAGTAAACGATCTTAAAATTAACATTATATTGGCAAACACTCATCAGGTACTTGCAGATTAATATTAACTTCTTTCATATTAAAATTTATATTACCCATCTAAGGTTCAATTCCGAATGGGATCAGATATAAGTTCATACTGAACATTATTAATGGTCCACAAAAAGTACATTCGTGAATCGCAGGTTCTGTGCTGGGATATTAATAAATATACAACATGAAATTCTAGTTAAACACAGGCTATAATAATGATAACAAGCATGGACATCATGCACTTTTAAGAAAAACAATGAAACGATGTATACCATAAACAACTAAAGTTCAGCAAAAGAAACAAATTCAAGCTACTTCAGGGGAAATGTCTAACTGCCTGACTCCTCCAGAACACATTCCTAATAAAATAAAATGTTCTAGTAAATTATTTAATATTACCTCGGTGGACTAATTTTTCGGCCTTGCAGTCTTTTTTCTCTAAAAGCTCTTCTTTCTCTTCTAGATTTTCTTCCCTGGGAAACAAAAGTTCCAGCAAATAAAATAACACTGCTATAAATGCTGAAGTATATAATTAAAACATGCAACTACAACTAGTACTACAATATGAAGTATCAAAAATACTAGCAATTACTTTCTAGGTGTTGCACAAACACAATAAAGCAAAATACTTAACTCACATAACACACCTCAATTCCAAGACATTTATTTGCCAACATGCAAAATACACATATTTTCTAACTTCATCCATTAGGACATGTTGGTAATTAAACAGTATGTGTACAAATAAATTATGGAAACAGCTTATGCCAATTTTCCCTTAAACAATTCCACTTACATAGAGAGCATATTAGAAATTACATATATTTATACAACTTAATAACCAATTTCTGTGGATAATATCAACTACTATATACAGCCCCTCTATATAAAACTTCTTAAAAATTATCTACCACATTCTGTCCAGAAACACATCAGATTCCAACTGCTGATTAAAAATAGATAACATGGCTGTAAATGCCACATCCTAAGATCTATCTTACTATTATCCTCCTCCTATAAACACTTAGTTATCCTAACAGTAATTACTAACATACACAATAACAATAATTATAATATCTATATGCCTGTGTTAGGAAACATGCAGGTCTCTTTTTGTAGTATAACAGAACAAACTTCATCACCAGCAGCAATTATTTCAAATAGCTGCCTTGTTTGAGAATGTCTACAGTGAGAATAATATAATAACCACACTTTTTTTGATTGTGCCACCACCTGCAGTAAAATATCTGTGTTTCTGCTTAATGCACAAATATTTTTGATTTTTAAATACAGGCAGAAAGGCTGAATGATTGCACAGGACTTTATAAGAACACTTTAAAGAAATATGACAGCTTTTAAGATACCAGCAGCTATAAACTGAACTGAAAATATTACATAGGCATTTTAAGAAATAATATTTAGCTGGATGGACTAAGCAACATTACCAACTTACGGAATACATAGCCTTCTCTTCTTCCTGTTCACGAGCTTGTCGCAATGATTCTTTCTCTTCAACGTCCCGAGTTAAGAAAGTATAAAAATCATTACCACTCATTCCATATACTGCACCACACATGTTCATCTCATGTGCCTGCTGAGGTCCCACCTGAGTCACATCCACACACAAATCTGCCAACAGAATATCAGATCAGATTGATATCGTCCATTTACACACAAAATTTTAGGAGATGGCCCATTTAACCAATTTTTTGTAATTTTTCTAACACATTTTGAATTTCTTTATTTTAAATTTGAATGACATCTCTAGCAGATGTAAATCAGCACTAAAACATTGACAGATGTTTGGCATTGGCGGTGCAAGATAATGAAAATGCTGTTTGATGTGCTTGGCAGTAAATGGGTTAACACCCTCAGATTTTAAATCATATATAAATTCTTCTACAGTAGTTGTTCTTATTATTACTAACTTACTTCATGGAGTAAGAAAATACCTTGTTAACTTTGCACACTAAATTAACATGAACCTTTTAAAGATTCTGATTATGCATGCTACTAAGTCAGTAAAACATTCCTTACCAAAATCAATATCACTATCATCCTCTTCTTCCTCATCTTCCTTTTCTTCCTCTCCTTCTACCTCTTCACCTTCTACTGGTCCCTGATTTGATGTATTGTCATCATATAAGTAAGGTATAGCTGCTCCAGATGGAGCTCCTTTTTCTCGTTTCCTTTTGTCAACCTCATTCGAACGGCTTACTGGACCAAACTGCTCCTCTAAATATAGCTGGTGCAAGAATTTCTCCTCACCAACTTAAAACAATAGCAGTGAATTAAAACACTGTAACAGCTTTCTCCTTTTCCAGGACAATAAAGTAATGTAAAAAAAACTCTTTCCAAGTATTATACAGTGAAATTAAATAAATAGAAAATACAAAGCTCTAGCTGTTAAGTGCAATGCTTTGGGGATAAATTACTTTTATCTGTTGACAAATACTTTGTACTAGCAGTTTCAGAATCAGCTAGAAAAATGTTAGAATCTGATACAGTCATTTTATTTCTGATATGTGCCACGAGAGAAGTGTTGGAAATTTTGAAATCAGATCAAAAGCCATTTGTACTATACACAGATGCATAAACATGTAGTGTTAAAAATATGCAGGTCCACGACTTACTTCCTAAGAAATCATTCTGGACTATTATTCTATATCTCTCGTAATTTGCCAATCGATCTTCTCGTGAAAGTTCCTCATTTGTTGTTTCTGTCTGGGTGGGATTTTCAGGAATGTAGTCCAAGTGAGCTCGTACATCAAATCTGTCAATCAACACATCTGGACGGCCCTGCCATGGCATCCTGAACAAAACAAAAATTATAGTGATACATCATGTAAATTCACTACATCATACATTCTACATAACTCAAAGTACAGTATTTCAACAGTTGGCTCAAAGGAGGCAACATGAAATAATGGTAAAAATGCAATTACTTTCCAACAGGAAACTTTTTCATTGTTTTCCAAAGTTGGCTTTGTTTTAAAAATAACAGCACAGGATTCTTAGGCAATGCATGCAGGAATAGGCTAGCTCAAGGCATGACCATCAAATCTAGACAATCATAGCAATAAGTAAAGCACACTGTTGGTAAAAGATGTAAATAGAAGGCCATGCTAAACAACAGCATGATCAATGGAATAAAATGACAAAAGTCCAGTAGTTTTCTAGCCTGAGAGGGCAACAAAGTCTCTGACTTTAGAATAAGAATTTTCTTGGGTATTATCCATTAAAAAAAAAAAAATCCGTGGCGTAACAGCTCTAGAGAGCCAAACCCGACTAGCTTGACTGCTGGCCTCACGTTCACATGTCTAAGCAGAGGTGAACGATCATCCAACCAGATACAGGGTGACGTGTGGTCAGCACGACGAACCCCCAGCCATTGCTAGTTTTCATATTATCCATCATCTAGTAAATAAAATATAAAACGTAAAAAACGACGTTTCAGAGATGGGGCATTGAGTTTCAAATTAATGGTCATATGTATTTATTCCCACTTTTTGTGTGTCTTTGTTTTTATTTGGCTTTTTCATGTTTAACAAATTATGTTTCTACTATTTCTATTTTATTCTTCTACGTCCCACGGATTGATGGTGTGGTGATGTTCTTGTATTCCGGGACTTTCACTTTTTTACTTTGTCCGGAGATAGGGATTAGCTCTATCTAGTGGGCCCAACTGAGTAGGAACCTGAAGACGGAGATAGAGCCCCATCTCCAAAATGTGTTTTTTTCGTTTTATATTTTATTTACTAGATGATGGATAATATCCAAGAAAATTCTTATTCTAATGACTCATTACCATCATCAAGAACTTTTAGATTTAAAGTCTCTGACTAATAATGGAATTACTGATATATTGCCACTATAAATAAGGAATTTACTCAACCTAGAAGCCATTGTGTCCTATGAACTTCCTTCTCAAAAATATGATCTACCAAGAACTTCTTAACCACAGGAACAACATTTATACACATGTATTTAGTAATTCAGAGCACACCATTACCTATACCAAGTAATAATACTTTAAAATTTGTCTTTCTCAACCAGCATTCACAATTCCATGTCTTCAGCTTCTACCATACTAAATCATTATGTTGTGAATAGTTTTTTTATTCAGTTACAAATTAATTGTCCTCTTGGATGCCATTTACCTGAGTTACAGTATTCCTTGTAGGATGTGAAGAATGAGACACAACTCATACTGAAAACTACTTAGAGCCAACCAGTGTTTCTTAGTGCATTTTATAACAGCTCTGCACATTCATGTCAAGTATGTATGTTTCTTCAAGTTTGAGTACATTCTCTACTCAGACATCAGCACCTTCAATGACAATGGAAAACTTACCCAAGTCAATACAAACAAAGGAGTCACAATACTCACATAATTGCAGGACTGTCTCCAGCAAGAGCTATAGCTGGATCCAAGTGAATTTTTACCGGTCTGCCATGAAGTTGTAGGAATTGGGTTGGATCTGCTTTCTGAAATAAAAGCCACAGTGCACAATCAAAACTTACTATTATTTGAAGACCAATCAATGTTACTTTTCAACCCCTATCAGGCCATGTAACAAAAAGAACCAACTTTAATAATAGTTAAGCCATGGAGAAATGCTGTGGAATAAAAAATTACTATTCTACTGCATTCACTGGATACCATAACTATGTTGAGGTTTGGGGATATTCATAAAATCAAAATAGTATTAAGTGATGACTGAAGGACTTTACAACTGTGAATCAGAGGAAAACTCAACATTTTTTACATTACTCTCCATGCAACATGAAACAAAAGTCATGAAAAATTTAGAACCATAAAATGCATGTACTGAATGCTCTTAAAACTAAAATTACATGTGAGATTTGGGGTTCCAACAGCAGTAAAAATAATTATGTTCTTCTGTGTTGTAACACCACATGGACATTCTGAAGAAACAAACTGTCTCCATCTTCAGGACTGAAGTGGGAGTGCTGAGAAGTGGTTGTTTGTAGATGACAGAAAAAGGGCAGGCTAGGGTTAACTGGCCAATCAGAGTCATGGAATGAGGAGGAAATGGTCTGTGCCGATAGAGCGTCAACATACAAAGAAATGGAGGGGGGGGGGGGGGGGGGCTTGAGTCAGGAGATATGGACAGAAAGAAGATTTGGCCATTTAGGGGCCAACCCAAAGGTGGATGTAAGGTGAAATTCATATCCAGGCCAGGGGATAGGCCACTTCAAAACACTCAAAGCCAGGCAATGCAAGGGGAGAAAATTAGTCAGGATAATGATGAAGGGAAGTTAGCAGATACTGAATGGGTGGATCAGTGATATAGATGGGTGGGTGGCTTGGAAAATAAAAGAAAAAAGAGAAAGGTAACCAACTGTAAGAATGAGGAACAATAACAAACAGAGAGCCATCTGTAAGTCAATTTCTTTATCTTAACATCAAAAAACATAGTAACCAGCTACATAAGTTAAGTTAGAATTATTTTAAGAGCTGTAGAATTAAATAAAGCCCCAATTCAGTGACAAGTTGGGAGACTTCACATAAATATTATCACAGTTTATGTCAGGTCTATTAACCATAAATAAATCTCATAATAAGTGACAAATATATATTAACTTGTAAAGCTGTTCCTGCAAAGGATACAATTTCTCAGTCAATAACTAAACCACAATGAGCAATGCTGCAACATAAATTTATTTTGACAGAGTGCCACAAGATACCAAAATCTTCCCTTTCCTTTTTACTTTTTTCTTCCCAACTCCTTTAATGGGGCAAACAGCATTTTAAATGGGGCTTTAAAACATTCATCTTATAAGTATATTAAATTTTAAACAGCAAGATAATATCAAAGACCTTTCATCTTAAAACATTTATAATACTTGAGAATTATTTATTAGGTCTACAGCAAATTCTGCTGTTGACAAGAATATGTCAACTTGGAATAATATTTCAATAATAAAGAGAACAATGAAAACAAGATGGAAAATAAAGATAAACCTGTCTTGCCCTTTTGTCCAATGGGCCTTAGTTTCTGAAATATAGCCTTTAAAGTTTTCTCTTTGGTATTTACAGTGTAGTGTTCCACAACATTATATATTAAAAATTCTAATTATGAAATAAATATAAGATGACTTTTTCTAACTAGATAGGAGTGAGTGGTTGGCATCACACCCTGGTCATGCTTTACCTCGGGGAAAGAACCCTTGTACCCACTGGATAGGAGACTGGGTAGGACTCAGAGCCAGTCTGGATGCAGAGTCTAGAGGAAAGATGCTCTGCCCCTGTCAGGGATTGAACCCCCATCACCTAGCCTGTAGTTAGTCACTATACAGACTGAGCTACCCCACCTCCAAAGCTATCATGAATCATAAATTTAAATTTGTTATGTGTTTAAGATGTTCACACAGTATAAATAATTGGCAAATGAAAACCCAAATTATTTAATTAAATGTTATGTAACATATATTATTAACAAGTGAGGTACATTAATTCTTTTATCTCTCTCTCTCTCCACACACTGCCAATGAACAGACTAATAATGTGATCTGTCAGCAAAACTATTTTGTTTTTTCCGGGGTGCCCACAATAAGGATAGTGCCCATTTCATCATTA
The DNA here is from genome assembly GCF_977971745.1 of Zootermopsis nevadensis. Taxonomy (NCBI): domain Eukaryota; kingdom Metazoa; phylum Arthropoda; class Insecta; order Blattodea; family Termopsidae; genus Zootermopsis; species Zootermopsis nevadensis. The sequence goes on from NW_028259143.1 coordinate 8,022,368, forward strand.
GTAGGAATCTCAGTACTTCAGCAACATAATTCCTGGTCCATATTTGTAATTAAAAGTATGTTAATTGCACACCATGCACTAAAATGTTAACCACTTCCAGTTGTCTTGTTAGACTGACCAACACTTTGCCTCCGAACAACAAATCTCGCACATGTTGATGGAAATAATTCCATAAATTGACACTTGGATATACACAATGTTCCAAGAAATGATAAGATCTCAATGAAGCTGTTGTTTAATATTATTTTCACAAATTGCTTTAGAACTCATCCAATAAGAGTAGAGAAGAGTAGAGTTTATTTACATTCCATAGATCATGTATAACATGTCATTTCATACAATATACATACACTTCAGAACTTTCAACAAAAGTACAAGAACGTATTTCACATATCAATGTACATAAATTTCAGATTCTGCAATACAAGTATGAAAAATAATTTTACAAATTAATATACATAAACCTCAGAATTTTAAATATAAATACAAAACTTGCTTTACATATACATAGATTATGGATATAAAGCTTAAACATTTTCAGGAGAGATGAAATCATCTACAGAATAGAAGGAGTGAGTAAAGAGGTAATCTTTCAATGCAGGCTTTAATACCTTTATATCATAATTTAGACTTTTAATTGTTGGTGGAAGATTATTAAATAACTTGATACCTGTACAGTACACTCCTTTCTGATATTTAGTAAAGTTAGCATTTGGCACATAGAGATCATGTTTACGTCTTGTATTTAAATTATGTACATCTGTATTTCTTTTAAATTTATCCATGTTTTCCACCACAAATGATAGCAAGCAGAGTATAAATTCACTTGCAAGTGGAAGTATATTAAATTTACGAAATAATTTTCTACAAGATACCCTGCTTTTGACACCGGCCATTATTCTAATTATTTTCTTTTGCATGTAAAAAACTTTATTACTGTCTGTTGAATTTCCCCAAAAGATTAATCCATATGACACCACAGAGTGAAAGTAAGCAAAGTAAACTAGCTTTAAAGTATCTATTGTTATGAGTGGTACGACTGTTCTCATGGCAAAGCATGCAGAGCTTAATTTGGGAAAATATACTCAATGTGTTTCTTCCAATTTAAGGTATTGTCAACTTGTAAGCCAAGGAATTTGCTTGTTTCAACTTCCACAATTAATTTTTCTTCAAAACCTATATTTAACCTAGGATATATCTTGTGCTTAGTAACAAATTTTATTAAGTTTTTTTTTAAATTTAGTGCCAGTTTGTTAGCTCTAAACCATTTGTTTATGTTGGCAAAGACATCATTCATGATATTTTCAAGATAGATCAATTCTTGGTGTGCAATAATGATACTTGTATCATCAGCAAAAAGAATAGGTTTGGATATAGAGTTTATAGTTGCCGGCAGGTCATTTATATATATGAGGAAAAGTAAGGGTCTAAGAACTGAACCTTGTGGCACTCCGTGATTTACGATACCCCATTCTGAATAGGTATTATGATTGGTATGGGGGCTTTTAATTTATACTTTCTTCCTTCTATTATTTAGGTAGAATTTAAACCATTGTCCTGCTATACCTCGAATTCCATAAAATTTCAGTTTTGTTTAGTAATATTTCATGGTTTACACAATCAAATGCCTTGGCTAGGTCACAAGATATTCCACCCACATGCATTTTATTGTTAAGGGCACATACAATTTCATTAGTGAAACTAAATAGAGCCTTTTCTGTTGAGAGATTTTTTCTAAATCCAAATTTCTCCTCGACTGTACAAGCAAGATAACAAGGGCCAGCATCCATATTTCAATCCACTTCAGTTGAAGTAATCAAAATCCTCCGCCATTCCCAATCGAAGAACGCATTAGTCAAAGAAACTGAAACTTACAATCTTTTCATAGAAGTCTCGTCTCCGTTCTGCTCTCTTCTTATAATCCACCATTATCCCACGAATTTTCCGCTCTTGTTTTCTCGCTTCGTGCCACATTTTTTTGTGTTTGGGCTCTTATTAAACATAAATTTTCAAAACGACAAAACTGGCTCGCATCGAAAGTAACAAGTCATTAATTGAATATCATATTAATACAACACGTACTATTTAATCAAAACTAACAACTCTCGACGCAGAAACTTTTAGCTCTTATACCTGACACAAAATACACATGTACTTCTACTTCCTACAAACACCAGCACTATTCACTGATTTTCCCTTACTACGGAACCCAACAGCAAACTTCAAAATTGTTCATTATAATTTATAAATTACACTATGATCTTACATAAATATTGGCTAAAATCTGCAGTTGGTTCATGCATGCTACAACTATCGACCGTATCATATAACTTCAAGGCTTTACATAATAATATTAATACACTGAGAACATCATATTCACGTATTCCCTGATATCTCGAACCTAAACACATTTAAAGACAAATTGGCGTCACATCACGGATAAAAGAACTTGAGTGTGAACAACAAACAAAGCATAAGTGTGATTAAACCACAACATGAGAGAGAGCTCTAAGTACGTCTGTAAACTTAATTGATACTATGTCTATGTTAAATTAAAATTGATATGCATTTCTCTCCCAGTCCACGTATCCTAAAATGTAACCTCTACACCATTAACTTCTGTGTGGAAAGCACCCAATTAATATGGAAGTCTTTAAATCACCGATCATAAGGCTGTTCTAAGATCAATTCTTGGACAAAAAATTTGTTTTGCCGAACCTTAATTAGAAATAATGTATTTTAAACATGGCTCTAAATAATTCAATCAAATGTTTTACTCTGGGACCAGTTTATATAATTTATGCCTTTACTACTGGGTTATTTAATTATGTTTTTACAGCTGTAGAGGTTATACAGCAATAAAAAGTCACATAAATTCAGTGAACATGAGTATGTTGGATTCCAGTCTTTTCCTTAACTAATGAAAAACAGGAGTCAAACAAATTTTACAGTACAGCATAAATTCCAAACTAAATTAAGAAGTAACTTCTTGGAACATTAAGTTAACAGTAATATTCAGAAATTAATGTTTCTAAAGAAAAGACTGCATCTTCACAGCAGTCCTCCAAAAGCTAAAAGTATGCTCAGATGATCAATTCCATGCTATTAATGGAAGTTCAAGGTTCATTGCCATGTTCATAAGTGCCCACCACTAGCCCCTATCATGAGTCTGAAAAAATCTAATCCATGCCCCCAAACTCTGTTTCCTTAAGAACCATTTAAATATCCTCTCATCTACATGCAGGTCTTCAAGTGATCTTATCATTTCAGGCTATCCAACCAAAATATTGTATGCATTTCTTACCTCCTTCAGGTACACCATATCTCATCCTTAACTGCATTTCACTAATAATTACTGGTGAACAGAGTAAATTATGGAGCTCCTCATTTTGCAATTTTCCCAGTCTCCAGTCACTTTATCCCTCTTTGATTCAAATGCAGATGGCTAATGATAACAAGTTTGAGAATGTACGCATAGTGTATCAATTTTGGCATGTTCACCCCTACATCTTCAGTTCATAAATGTTAACCTCTGATGTTCTTATAAATAGTGGAAAATGGGCAGAAAGGATGAACAATGGTCTCCAATATAAAAATCAATAAAACTCGATGTATGGAATATCCATTTATTAAAGCAAGTTGTGCAAACCGTGTGGTACAGCCAGTCCTGCAAATACACAAAATATACAGCAGCACAGTTTAGTGTTAGACACCTTGGTTACATGGCCCCATGCTTCCAGATACCAAGATGCTTACAAATAGTGCAGTAGGAAAGCCATTATTCAACTCTTGCATTGCAAAAGATCTTTCAACAATAGAAGACTGATGGTTTCTGATGATGGTCATTAACATATGTAAAACTGATCTTTAAAACTCTGTTCATCATCTTCAGGTAAAAGAGAAGGGAAAAGTGGGCAGAAACTCTAACTGTTTATTTCACTCATTTATCCAAGTGACACTCCTGCAACATAGAGGTCTGCTGGTGTCTGGGTAAGATGCTTCTTCTCTTGTTCACAATGTTCTGCATTTCATCCCAGACCAGATACGTATGTTGATTTTTCTGTTCACAGATTGAAACCTTCACCTCTTCCAAAGATAAATCTTTGAAGAATACCAGGTCCCATCATGTTTCAAGGTTCACCCTCTGACAATAATCATTCTCATAATCACCGCATCATCCATGATGACACTTCTCACCGTCTACAAATGGCTAATACAAAACAAAGAGGAAATATGAACAGAATTAAGTTAGAACTCAGTTAATTATCTGAATCACTATCAAGTACAATTACTTTCCTCTTCTGTGAGTTCCTTTTTCTAGCACCATGAACCTGAATTTTATCATCAGTATCTAATGTTAGATTCAAGACTTCAGCCTTTGATACACACATCATTTCAAGACCATCAGACTTTTTCACTTTCTTATATGTTTCTATTTTTGGAGATTGAATAAAACATTTGCTGCTTAATGTCACTTTAGTATTTCCTGCAGTGTTGTGGCTTTGTTCTGACAAAGTTGGTACACTTTTCCCACTAATATGCATTGTAATATTATGTTTATCTGACATGGCTGCAGCTGCCTTAGGACCTGAAATAAACACACAAATTATACAGACTAAGAATATTTATAAAATGTTTATACATGTTTGATGTATGTTTTCATGCTTGCTCTCATAAAGGAGATATTTCAACTGACAAACAGCACAGCATGTAACACAGCTAACAAAAAGTTATCAGTAATGATGCTACACAGCGAAAGGTTCTGTACATGAGCCCAGTGAGATTCTTTGCTTTCACAAGACTTTAATGACATACAGAAGAATGTTTACAATAGGGTAAGTCAAGGTATAAACTGTGGGTATAATCCCGCTTAATTTGAGTTTTATTAAGTTGCATAAGAAAGAAATGTGGTATATTTAGATAACAAGTTTCAGCAATTTACTGTTTCAATTAAATGTGTTCCATGTGATGGATACCGAAGATTCTTACATTACAAAGTGTAGGTAGGTAGGAAGGAATAAATGTGTGAGTTTGCGAGGATACTTAAGAAAGAAATGTGGTATATTCAGAAGGAAAGAAACAGCTATAAAACAGATAATGTCTGGATTCAATTGGGTATTCCTATCATTTAATGCATGCCATCTTACACATTTGTAGTTATATCTATTGAAACAGCTTATGGCTCACAGAAGAGCCCAAAAGAAATCACAGAATTGCTATGATATATACTATATTATGCTGTAACATGTTCAGAAATATTTACAAATGTTAACTTATAAGAAAATAAATAACACTTAATAAAACGCAATACACAAAGTACAGCAAAATAATCTTAAAACTTTGCATACCGTGTAGTGTATTAGAAAATAAAATAAGTAAACAAACAACTATTAACACTATAAAAACGACACTATTGCCATACGCGTTTCAACCTCAAGAGGTCATCATCAGTGGCATCTGGGAAATTAATTCATCCAGTTTAAACCATTTGATTAAATGAATTAATTTCCCTGATGCCACTGATGATGACCTCTTGAGGCTGAAACACGTATGGCAATAGTGTCGTTTTTATAGTGTTAATAGTTGTTTGTTTACTTATTTTATACAATACTTTTATTTTCCGTCGTTTACACAAGCTTATTGTTAAAATCATATAAAATTTCACATAAAATTGTTACATTTTAAAATTGACGACATGTTTCGATATACAATCTTATCATCGTCAGGTCTATCAAAATTAAAATTAAAATCTGGTGTATCTGTTGCTCTGCTTATAAGTTGTACTTATTTTATATTACAACAAAATAAGTTAATGTTTATAAAAATATAATAGACTCTACAATACTAATAAACTTAAATTAGAGCAACTGCATCTAATATTTACACAACAAATTAAAATAATTTGGCAAAAGACAAACAAATCAAAATCAAATTATATAAAACTTTATGACATGCCTTTCAGTGTAAAATATTTTTCTAATAAACTTTGATTTGTAAATCATTCTAGCTACAACTTTCAGAAGAATTAGTTTGTTGCAGCAAAACAATAACTTTTTGAGCACACAGAAAAATATAAGCAAGAAATATATGCTTTCTTACCTCTCTTCAAATAGCTGATGGTACTGTAGGGTGTGAAATGGAAATCCTCTTGCAAGTATCCCTTGATTAGTAGATGACCAAGAACAGCCTCCCCTCTCTCTCGAGAGAAACTAGGCACTGGGACAGATCTGACACGCAAATTTACAGCTCCCTTCCCGTACCATGCATCTAACAACTTCTGTGCTGAAATCATGTAGTACTGATAAAATTAAAAACCATATTAATTCTTTCAATTTGGAAATATAAATCAAAACATAACTATGTAACAATTGACAACAATAAATGAAAACGGCCTGAAAATTTTCAGGGAGTAAGACAAAGAATACTCTATCATTACTGTTTAATACTGCAATCTATAAAATAGTAATGACAGCAGAAATGGATAGAAACACTAATCTAAGAACTTTAATATACCCAGATGTCAATGCATTAGTAGGGCAAAGAAGAACTGGAAAATAAAAGTAATTAATATTACAAAAGCTTCAACAATTCAAAGAGAAATTAAAAGTTGTTGGTGGATATTAACACTTCATGAAATGGAAGGGTACAATACTGCATTCAGAAGTTTGATTTAAAAATCAGTTGGGACAAAAGTGGTCATGCTCTCAAAATAGACAAATGCAGATTTAAAAAAACTGAAAATCTTACACATGTAAGTCAACAGTATATAAGAGATTTTGAAAAATTCAAGCCATACTCCTGCCAAATCCTAATATTTTTCAGAATTACTTCTGTAAGATACACTAAGATTAATCTTATGTGAAATATCTACTATAAAAATTTGTGATTTTGTCGTCGTTTACCAATTTGTTGTCAAAAAATGATGTCATCAACAATGCCAACAGATATTTGTTTACTCGGCACTGTTATGGAACACAACAATGCAGAGTAAACAAATAACGCTTCACAACAAAGATATCAAAAACTATCAAGCCAGTCGCATTATCACTGCTCCAGAAGCAGCACATCGCCTCCGAACAGCGACATAAAACTATTTAAGAAATGAAGAAAAGTGAAAGAAGACGTTACCAACACCAACAAGGTAATCTGATACTAATAATAATATTCATTCAAGTCATACTGCTCATTCAAGAGTTAAAACACTTCAATAAGACACTAAACTAACCCCGCGTTTTAAACACTTGACTAACCCCCCCCCCCCCCGGGGGGGGGGGGGGGGGGGGGGGGTTGGTCAAGTGTTTTAACCCCCCATTCGAGGGGGTTAGTTTAGTTTCTTACTCAAGGGTTAAAACACTTGAATGAGACACTAAACTAATATGGTTTTCACACACTGGATGGACAGCCACAGAATTTCTAAAACACTCGAAAGGGGAGACTATCAGATACATCAACTGAAAGGTGTGAAGCTAGAAGAAAGAGATAATAAGGTTCCAATATGAGATCTGAAGATCTCATGGCAGTGAAGACATAAATGTTTGCCTTTTCAGTTGTATCATTGCATGAAAGAGCATATACTACCTCCATTTTCAGTCCTGAAGACCAATATCAACAGTAAGGTTCCAAATTTGGGAAATTGGTTGCGTTTTAAACACTTGACCAACACCCCCCCCCCCTTCGAGGGGTTTGTCAAGTGTTTTAACCCTCAATTGGGGGGGGGGGGGGGTTTAGTTTCTTATACAAGGTTGGTTGCGTTTTACAAATTTGCCCCCCCCCCCCCCCCCCCCGGAGGAGCTCCGAAAGGAGCGTTCTGCTCTAGTGTATACAAAATAAATGCATTATCTAACTTACCTGTCAATTTTATATCATTTGCAGCAGCATTTGAGATCAACTGATAGAATGCTTGACAAAATGGAGTAATAATCATCTCTTTTCGTTCCTTTAGGTTGCAACAATGATCACACATTGCATTACAGTCTTGACTCTTCCATACTTCATCAAAATGTGATGCTATAATAGCACGTCTGCATCTACAATGAAATTAAAGGGCACATAAAAGTGCAGCATGTGAAACCACAAAGCATTTGTGATGTGCACACAATGTGCTTGTATGTGTGGGACAATTCAGTATAATGATCAGATACAGCTGGAAACAGACAGTCAGAAATGCATTGTTACAGTAAACTTGCTTTTCAACAGGCTGCCCTAAGCCACACAAATCCAGTCCTTGCTTTCAGATCCCATTTCTCTAAGATTTACTACAGAGTATCCTAGGTCCCCCCAAGTGATTTCTTTCCTTCAGTCTATGAGGGTGTTAAATTAGTACAAAATTAAAATCAATCCATGAAGCAGTCCTTCTTGGGAAGCTGAGCATCATTCAGCTGGTCAAAAAATGTCTTGCCTTCAATGGACTCAAATGTTAATTACTCAGTTTTCATGAAACCTATCACTGGATTATCTATCCTCAAACAATACCTTCACACTCTATTTCTTTAAGTTCCACTTTAATATTATCCTCCCATCTGTGCCTCAGGTCTCATAAGAATCTTAGTACCCGACTGTCATTCTCTCGCACATTACAAAAGCATGTGGTAATCAGTTTAAGAAAATTTTATCAATGTTGTAGTTAATTAATTTATACCATTACTTCGATGTTGATGCCATGATCTGGAATTTGTTCAGTGGAGGTAAATTTGTGTATCTCCACACCATACTGGAGATTACTAGATGATTCCTTCTGATATCTCTGATTTAACACTGCTGTAATTTGAGCTCTAATTGCTTTGTGCTCTGATGACATCTATCTGGATCCCATCATATACTGATTATATTGAATCCCAAGTATGAAGTATAGTGTCAACACTTCCAACACTGATGTTGAAAGTTTTTATCCTAATTCGTGCACACTAATATCCTTCTGTTATTCTATGTGATTGGCCTGGGAGATTGCCACACAAGTGACGACAGTTGCTGTGCGCTTTGCTGGCAAACCACCTTGACAAATTTATATCATTAAACACTGAAGACTAGAGCATTTTAAATTTCTTATAATGTGTTTGAAGGCCCTGATGAATTTCAGGCCCTTTCACACTGCCCTTACAGGCACAATTAATAATCCATGTTACACTTAGCTAAATAAATGTTACAGAGCAAAACTATTGCAGACCTAACACAAGCTGTGTTGCATATATAATGTTCAATTCAATATACCTGTATGCATCCAAACAGTATTCAACAATGTTGTACAAATTCTGTCGGCCAGTCTGTTGGGTGAACACCATAGAACTGAGTTTGAACACATCCGACAAGCGATACATCAGGATGCATTCAGCACGCAAGCCATCTCGACCCGCACGCCCACTCTCCTGCAGGCAGCAAAGATATAACAACTTGGCAAAATATATAACGTAAACAAACTCCTGATTCTGTTTGGCATCAATTAATTTACTTTAATTTACCCTTATACATGTTTTAAAACTATTTCATGTTAAATCAAAATCCAGGCAGGGTCGTCTTACTCTTATAATTGTATCAATGGATTTTGTCAATTCCATTTATTGCCGTAGCTTCACACATCAAAAATATGTCTTACAAAGCCAAGTTTGTTTGAACTCAGGGTCACAGAAATTCTTTTATGATCTGTCTGCACCAGGCAAGGATTATGTAACAGTGCCTGTCACTCCCACCTCAGAAGTTCAAAAAGCTGCCATGTCAGAATTTATGGTAGGACATAAATACCATAAGACTAAGTTTTCTTATAAAATAAGAAAAGTATGCTAAAATTGTACTGATTTTTTATGTTGTAATTCTGGTAATGTCCCAAAAAAAATAGAACACCGTTTATTCCAAAATTTGATGCTGGAAGGCAACCCAATCAAAATTTTCACATTATTCATGAAAATCAGGTAACAAACCTTTAATTTAAATACAGCATTTAATGTATCCCATATCAACACACTCAAATTACCTGATAAAAATTTTCCATTGATTTGGATAAGGAATGATGAACCACAAATCGAACATCAGGTTTGTCAATGCCCAAGCCAAATGCAATTGTAGCAACCACAGCCTGTGAAAAGAAAGAAACTGATAATTATAACATTATTATTAGCATGATGTAATGAAACTTGATTATTTTTACCCTATATTAAATGTCGCCAATAAGGGATAATCTTTCACTTGTTACACCTCTGGTACAATGTATGAAATAAACAAATAGAATGCACCTATAAAGCAATAATACAATCCCACCTGATGTTCACCACTGAGCCACTTAGCATGAACTTCACTTCGGAATTTGGCTTCTAGGTTGGCATGGTAACAACCTACTCGAAGTTTTCTCTTTCTAAGTTCATGCATCAACTGCTCACAGTCTTTGATAGAAGTGGTGTATATGATTCCAGACTGATCACAGTAACGAGTCTTCAACAGCTCTTCCAGTTCTTTAAGACATTCTTCTTGAGATGAGGCCTTTGTTCGCACCTGTGAGTTAATGATTATGGCTTTAAAGCATGTGTATTTTTACATATAACATATCTGTAAATATGAATTAAGACTATAAATTGCATATAAACTTTCAAATACTTTAAAACCGCACAATATCTTGCAGTTAATTTGTATCCTATTCCAAAATAAATCACATATGACTCATACGTCATATCAGTATAAATTAAATATTTAAATTGTAGACACCTGTATGTTTTGTACTTTAAGACTTCCTCCACATCCTATAGCCAGTCTGACTAACTTTTGAATCCAAGGTATGTTTATGTATTTATGTAGAAAGTACGCAATGATAATAATCATGTACACTGTTCAAGCAGTTTTTCCCCTTTCATTTATATAACACAATTGAAATCAAAGAAAAATCAGACTGCAATTACAAGTAAAAACACACGACTTCTAAATATAATTCCAATAAAGGCTGAATTTCCAGAACAGCTGTGTCAAATCACAAGAATTCTTTGGAGAGGACAGGGTGGAATAGCAGCTAATGCAGTAAGTATAAAGAAGAAACTTAAAATCACACCTTATGCAGGCTAGGAAAGAGAACTAATCTTAATTAGGAACAATTAACCATACAATAAATAGCAGATGCATATTAAGATACCACTGTTCTAGAATATATAATTCTCTGCACTCTAAATAACTTTATCAACCTCATTTAACCTATTCAGTGTTCTCGTCTGAATATTTAACATCAGAGAGGAAAACTAAATCCTTAACACCAACATATTCTCATTCACGTGTTACATGAGAACAACTTCTGTAATCAGAAATTAGCATATTACAGTTTTCTTATTCATTAAAATAAACATTCCACACCTCATAGTAGAGATTTGGCCTGTTAAAGGATGCTTTCAATACTAGACAGCCCTGAATGCGTAACATCTTCTGAACATCTATTGTGATTTTGGAAGTAGCAGTAGCAGTGAGTCCTAGAACAGGTACATCTGGAAACATCCCTTTCAGTACACCAAGGAACTTGTAGTCTGGAAGGGAGACAATGTACGTGAGATTACGGTTTCTAACTAAATTATATTACATCACATTTTTAACAGGTAATTATATACTTCCAATTAATTACAAGAGATCAGTGACAAACTTAATTTGAAAATTTGTTAATTTATTTACTCCAACTTCCTCCCAGTTCCCTTAAATTTGTGAACATTTTAACCTCGCCAAAACTGGAGTTCAAATCCTGACATCTCCAAAACTGTTCAAAGTTACATACCAAATAAATTTAACAAAAATCAAATACTTCTTAATGTACGTATATGAAAATTGAAATTGTATGTATGTGCATCTGTACGTTCATTTAGGGCATAAGGGATACACCAATTTGCACCATACTTGGCATCCTTATGCCCTGAAACCAAAAGGAGATTTCAGAAAAGTCAAAACTCCAAAAATACTGTCCTGGGTTCAGATTCCAGTGAGGATGGCTTCTAAAAGTTAGAAAGTATGCACAACAGAAGATCAGCAACATGACCAGTTATTTCAGGAGTGAAGCCACAACCCCAAAAAGTGACAACACTGCTGAATTGGAAGACACCTAGGCTCTAGAACAAATAAAACTGTTAGGCCAACAACTTCTTGGAAAACCTAGGCATAAATGTGAGTGCAAGTTAAGACAGATCTTCAAAAAACGGTGTGAAGGTGTAGACTGGATTAAACTATTGTCAAGTGGCAGACTCTTGTAACACGAACCTTCAGGTTCTATAAAGGGCTAGGAAATTTCCTCACCACGTGAGAAACTACTGGCTCCTAAAAGATGAAATATCCTCACTGCTGCAAAGCCAGAGCAGAAAATCGGATCTGACCCCTGATTCTTACATGTGAACATAAGTAAATTGGATAAACATGAAAAATTACAAACCTGGGCGAAAATCATGACCCCACTGGGAACAACAATGGACTTCATCAATAGCAATGAGAGACAGACGGCCAAGTCCATACATTTTCTGCACCTTTGTCATGAAACGCTTACTTTTGGCCAGCTTTTCAGGTGTTACATACAGCAGCTTTAGTTTAGCATTCTTGTTCAACATGGCCTATAATAAAAATCTTACAATATATAAATAACATGAATGTCAAGTTTGCCTGCAAGAAGACTTGCAATCTCCAATACCCGAGTCATCAACACGCACACACTCATGGACACACACGTGCAAGTGCGTGCACGCACACTGGAATTTTGTAAATATAGCATTTTGCAGGTTTCAAGAACATGGCCCTTATTTTGGAAGGAGAACACAAATTACAAGAGCCTGGAAAAAAAATGTTCAGGAATATTTGGCTTTAACACATTTACTGTCAGGCATTTAAATTCAGGATTCCTTCAACTGAAAGGGTTTAAAACCCTCAACTGAGGTTTTGTAATGTATGAAGAATCGTATTTCACAAATTTTGGAACAGAAAAGATAACTTTCATTACAATTAGTACACTCTGAGGATGTTATATTGTACACAACAGCCTTCAGAGTGCAGAGGAGTCCCAAAATATCTGCAATTACTTACTCTCATAGTGCTCCTAATTTTTGCCACTAACATGTCTGTACCTTTATGGAACACAAAATGGTCTTTGCTGCCTCCATCAATCACATTGATCATGGAGGCAGCAAGGACCTCTGAAATACTGATAAACTTCGATGAGACCACATGGCATTATAACAGAGAAGACAGCCACCTTCATACTCATTGCCATGAAAATCTCAAAACTGACATAAGTTGACACTGGCATCATTAAAGTTGTCAGATTTGGGGTCACAGCAGTGAGTATGAAGATTTCTGTCTTCTGGGTTGTTGCGTTGTGTAGACTGGTCGATGTTAACCAACGTTTCAGAGGTCATACTGCCTCCGTCATCAGGGCGATGAATAAGCCAATAGGGTGTTTGGGGCTAGGTTTATAGGTGCCGGAATGTGAATGGTGTAGCCTGCACCCATTGGCTTGGGGCAGGCTACACCATTCACATTCCAGCACCTATAAACCTAGCCCCAAACACCCTATTGGCTTATTCATCGCCCTGATGACGGAGGCAGTATGACCTCTGAAACGTTGGTTAACATCGACCAGTCTACACAGCGCAACAACCCAGAAGACAGAAATCTTCATTATCAAAGTCGATCATCTAAACAACATAAGATCACTTTCACAGTGAATGTGTAGATGGAAGGAAATTTTGGAATCCCTGTGACAACAGAATATTATTATGGGCTGAACATGTGGCTTTGACTGAATAAGACAAATACATTCAGAACTATTGATGAAGAAGCCTCTAGAACATCAGCCACACGTATAACTGGAGATGAAAGGGTAATATTAAGATATATCTTAGGGAAGTACAAACAAAGTGTGGTGATATACTTAGCTGAAATTTGTGTGCAACTGTGATCTTTAGTATTACCATTATTGAAACTTGAGGTTTGGTTTCCAGAAAGTAAGTTTGATAGTTATGATGTCAGTAAAGATAACGCCACTACCAAGTTTGTTCCATTCTAAAATTTATAGAAACTGCATACATCTTGGATAGAGTTCACCTCTTCCTTATTGCTTGCAGCACTAAACATGGCTGCAGGCACATTAAGTGCTTTAAGCGCCAACAGCTGATCTTCCATCAGGGAAACCAAAGGGGATATTACCAAGGTGACACCTGTTAAAAAGGGAATAATTTTGTTTTTAGTATTTAACAACTTTTACAATTACATCTGCTAATAAACCCTTTTTCATACATGGGTACTCCGTAAACTTCACAGATACCATGCTTTTCCAACAAATAAGCACCCACTCCAAACTGTCTACAAAAATTTCACACTTAACATTATTTATGCAATAAATACTTTCTAAAACTTCCCCTCACTCAAGTTTGTTTACACCAACTCTCATTTTATCTGCAATGTTGTATAGTATGCCAACAGATTCCTAAATACAAAGGTGAAATGTGAAGATCTAAGTGAACTAAATGTAGTAACATCAGTAACCATAAACACCTTTTTACATGACACCCATACTACATAAACTAACTAACTAACTAGATGGCTTACCGAACCCGAAGGTTCATCACCGAATTAACCAAAGCCCTCCACCGGACCCTGTCCTGGGCCAACAAAATCCAGTTTCCTTCAACTCCTATCTCGGATAGATCCCGCCTGAGATTATCCTCCCATCTACGTCTAGGTCTCCCCAGCGGTCTCTTCCCTTCAGGTTTCCCAACCAGTACCCGGTGCACACCTCTTGTCCCATCCATGCGCGCTACATGTCCCGCCCATCTCACTCTTCTCGACTTAATCACCCTCACAATACTGGGGGAGCAGTACAGATTTTTAAGCTCGTCATTGTGCAGTTTTCTCCACGCCCCATCGTCTTCCCTCTTAGGCCCAAATATCCTCCTCAACACCCGATTCTCAAACACCTGCAATCTGTGTTCCTCCCTCTGAGTGAGAGACCATGTTTCGCACCCATACAAAACAACAGGCAAGATTATTGTTTTGTATACTTTAATTTTCAGGTTCTTAGAAATCAGACGGGAAGACAAAATATTTTGGACTGAGAAGTAGCAAGCATTTCCGGAATTTAGTCTCCTCCTAACTTCCTCACAAGTATCATTTTGATTTGTTATTGTTGTTCCCAAATATTTGAACTTTGTAACCCTTTCAAAGGATTTATTAGCTACCCTAAGATAATTTTGCCCGCCTGTCTTCTGATGACGAGATACTAACATGTACTTAGTTTTTTCTGAATTTACTTCCAGCCCCACTTGTCTACCAGCCTCTAGTAAAACTTCTGCGTTCCTCTTTATTGTATTTATATCGTCCCCCAATAAATTAACATCATCAGCATATGCCAATAGCTGATGTGTCCCGTTCAATTGCAAACCCTCCTGCCTACCTTGGACCTTCCTGATGGCGTATTCTAGCGCAAAGTTAAAGAGCAAGGGAGACAAAGCATCTCCTTGTTTTAGACCGTTCTTGATGAGGAATGTCTCAGATACATATTTACCTACTCGAATTTTGCTGCAGGTTTCATTTAAGCACATTTTTATTAGACCCACTAGCTTCTTTGGTATACCAAATTCAATAAGAATATTATATAGCACTTCTCTCTTCACAGAGTCATAGGCTTTTTTGAAATCTATAAATAACTGATGTACAGTCCCACCGAACTCCCATTTTTTCTCTAGTATCTGACGAATGCAAAAGATCTGATCAATCGTTGATCTGTTTCGTCTGAACCCACACTGATGATCCCCAATAGTTTCATTCGCATATGGGGTTAATCTTGCCAAAAGAATGTTGGATAGAATTTTGTATGAGGTTGATAGCAGCGATATTCCTCGGTAATTACCACACTCAGTCTTGTCCCCCTTCTTATAAATAGGAATAATTATGGATTCCTTCCATTGATGTGGCATCTCTTCCTTATCCCAAATTAACTGAATAAGCTTATGGATCCTCATATGCAACCCTTTGCCACCTGCTTTAATTAATTCGGCCGGAATCTGATCAATTCCTGGAGATTTATAACTTTTCAACTTCCCAATGGCTAGTTCCACTTCATCTAAGCTAGGTTCTGGCACCAACAGTTCAGCTGTATGCATTTTAATCTGTCTAATATCACCAGTATTATGAACATTTAAGAGCTCGCTAAAGAAATTTTTCCACCTATTCACAATTTTTATTGGATCTGCAAGCAAATTGCCACTATCATCCTTTACCAAATTAGTCTGGGGTTGATATCCTTTCTTAAAGTTATTAATGCCTCTGTACAGGTCTCTGATGTTTTTTTCCTTATTATTTGTCTCAAGTTCAGCAATTTTGCCCTTCAGGTATTCCCTTTTCTTAGTCCTAAAGGTTCTACTAGCCTCACGTCTCACGTTACATAGATTATCCGCATTTGTTTTGTTTGGGTTCTGCAACCATTGAAATTTTGTTTGCTTCCTTCGATCTATTAATTTTGAACATTCTTCATCAAACCACGGTTTATTTTGCTTTCTCCTGTAGTATCCTAGTTTCTCTTTTGCTGAAATTTTGATGCAGTTTCTGACATTTTCCCACTCCCTGTTGATGTCCACACTTTCATTATCCTCATTTGTCTCTAAAATTTGAAACCTATTCGAAATTTCAACTTGATATTGTTCCTTTGCCTCTCCCTCACTTAATTTTTTCAAATCAAATCTTTCTGTGTCAAAATTTTGTTTAGTTCGTCTACTTACTGAAAGCCGCTCCCTCACTTTTGCTACCACCAGATAATGATCAGTGTCGCAATCTGCTCCTCTGAATGATCTCACATCAATTACATTTGTCTGCCTTCTCTTATCTACTAAAACATGATCTATTTGATTGTGTGTTCTGCCATCTGGGGAAGTCCAAGTGTATTTATGAACATCACGGTGTGGAAATTTTGTACTTTTTACAATTAAATCTTTTGACGTAGCGAAGGTCACTGCTCTGACGCCATTATCATTACTAAGTGCATGGAGACTCTCGCTGCCTATTGTGGGTTTGAAGACATCCTCCCTCCCAATTTTTGCATTGAAATCTCCTAGCAGAATTTTCATGTGAACTACAAGCAAAAATTGTGCAACCCAAATAAGTGGTAAATTATAAGTCTGGTAATTTCAAAGTAAAAATTCTGCATGATACTACATCAATATATCTCACAGTATTTAACTGTTTGAATTTTACAGCAGATTTGAAACTATGTTGTCACTACAACTCCTTCCACTACCACTATTTGAGTTTAATATCTTGCCTTCCCCTACCACTCTCATCTTCCCTCTTCTCTCTTGCATGCCAGAGACCATCACAGAATAAGATGATAATGTAACTTGCCTCTGAATATGGGGCAATTACTCTAGTGACTACATCAAAATCATGTGACACTGAAACTGACTTTACATTTCAGATATGGAAATATGTTATACATGAATAAACATATAAATGTAGAAAAACGAAACAAGTTCTTTTGGCTCACTTGTACATTACCACTTTTAACAAGAGCTGGAAGCTGATAGCAGAGACTTTTTCCACCTCCTGTAGGCATTATAAGAATAATATCTTCGTTGGACAAAACTGCATTGATTGTTTCATGCTGTAATGGGCGAAACCCATCCAATTTGAAGACTGAATTCAGCACCTCTGTCACTTTGCCAGACCATGGGAAATCTGAAGAATATATGGAAGTAGATAAAAATTTGTATATAAAACAGCATATCTATATGTGGTCATAAGTAAAACAGCAGAACAGTTCTGCTAGATTCAATGCAGGTTGTTTAGGGGAGGGAGGGTATAGCTCCTACTCATTATTGATCTCAGCACTAGATGGGGGTAAGTGGTCATCATCACGCTCCAGCCACACTTTACCCTGGGAAAAGACCCTGATACCCATAGGATAGGAGGCTGGGTGGGTCCCAGAGCCAGTCTGGACGCCGGGGATCGAACTCCAGTCGTCCAGCCATTAGCTAGTCATTGTAATGACTGAGCCATCCTGGCTAATATAATCATATGTACACAATGGTATTAAAAATAAACTGCTCCTTAATTAAGACCTGCATTTATATAATGATTATTAGCAAACTTACAGCACATTACATAAAACCATGATGACCCTTGCAAGTATACATAAAACATACATTTTCAGAAACTATGCAACCTGGACACATGCTAATGAGACTTGTGTAATACTGAAAAACTGTTCCATGAATCAAAATAATGGACATACCAGTACTTGACCAATCACGGCTGGTGAGTACATGATTCTGTTTTAGTAAAATTGAATCTTTCAGCTTTCCTATTCTTTCCAGAAGCAGTTTTCTTCTATCACTCAAATTGTGCAACTGGACCTCAACTTCACACAACTCGTGCTCAGCTCTAGCCAGCTCCTCTTTTTCTGCAGTGAATAAATACACATAAACACGTGTTCCAAATTCTTAAATATAAATTTGTATTTATTGTTATAGTCTTCCTCAAATAAACTTCTTTTCTCATGAAAGAGAAGTTACCTTTGTACTCTTGGCCTTTTCCATTTTCCATCCTACCCGCCCTGCAACTACTGTACTTAAAATTAAAACCGTTAGAAACCAAGGAAAATACACTTATTGCATCTGGAACCTGTCAGAAACATTAAATTCGTAGTCTTCAAACAACATTAAAATACCAAGCGCCTCATATTTCGGGCCCCGCAAGGTTAACATCACGAGCACAGACAACTCAAGACATTAATCTCGCAAGTTGGTTTCAATGTTTTCCTCTAACCAGAAAAGCTACCAACGTGATGTCACTTTTGAACACAGATTAAACCAGACACGCAATGCTATTGGAAGGTAATGTAACCTCTTGGATGTTGTATTCGTCCCTGTGAGCGATTCATACTACTGATAACGATAACGCGACAGTGACACAGTCGGTAAAAAAGTTAACTACTCTTCAACACCCCTACCTTTTATTATTTTTTTATTAAGTGTTCTGTCTTACGACAGGTCCATTGCTCTGCCCAAAAAGAGCTCTCCAGTTTTCCCTATTCTCGGCTTCTCGTTTTAATTCCTGGAACATCATCTTCTTTCCTTGTTTAAGATCGTCGGTTAGCTGTATCAATCTTCTTCCTAGTCCTCTCTTTCCTTCAACCTGGCCTTCGGTGATATCACTCAGTAATCCATTCCTTCTCATAATATGTCCCAGCCAGTTAGCTTTCCTTCGTGTAATCGCCTGCAGAATGTTTCTTTGCTCGTTGACTCTCCTCAATACTTCTTCGTTAATGTTCATGAAGAAGTTCTTGTGAATCGTGCCAAGATGTCGCCACGTATGCTGTCAACTTGATCTAAATTATTTAAACATCGTGGTAAGAACTCATTGTGTGTGCAATGGTGGAGGTTGTTTTTATTAACTGTATGAAGAACTGCTCGGAATTTTAAAAAGAAAATGGCAGAAAATAAGAAAAGGACACTCAGTATAGAGTTAGGATACTTGGAAGAATGTGCTGCATGGAAATTAGAAAGTAGATTCTTTCCTAGTAAAGTAGGTGGGAAACCAGCATGGTTAGACCTGTGTCATCTACCAAATAGTATTCTCTGTGGTAATTGTAAAAAGCCGTGCATTTGTTTATGTCAGGTATATGCCCCATTCGAAGAATTTGATTCTTGTTTTCATAGAACAATATTTGTATTCATCTGTAAAGATCCAGCATGTTGCAGATATAATGACAATAAAAATTTCATAGTGTACAGATGTCAGTTAAATAGAATAAACGAATTTTATTCCTTTGAACCACCCATTGAAGAAGAAAATTCGCAACCAGGTACAAAACATGAGCTGTGTAAAACATGTTGTGTCTGTGGTGCGAAGAGCGGTAGCCACTGTGGCAAATGTAAAGTGGCTTATTACTGCAGTAAAGAACATCAAATAATTGACTGGAAATCCGGTCACAAAGAAAAGTGTTCAGCAGGTTAGTTGGCTGATAGTGGAAACCACTAATTCCACGTTTGCAGTGTTTATTAGAGCAATTTTTGCTGTTAGTAATATTTGGACACAAAAATTTGCCATCATAGTAACAAAAAGTACCAGTGTGTCACCATTATCACCTCAATAATATCGTAAATGTTCCACTGACTTCAATTTTGGAATAACTTGTTCAGGGAGATACACTTGAAACTGTTTTTTTACTTTTTGTAAATTAGAAACTGGGCCAGTAAATTTTTAGCCATGTTCAACCATTCCACCATTGAATAACTAATTCCTGACAAACCACATACTTCATTGTTCTTCAGAGTAGGCTAAATATATTTTTCAGATGCATTCTTTAAAATTGTTCATATCTTTCTGGCTTGATATTAGTTTATTACAATTAACAGTACAGATAACACATGCATAGTGATAAATTCTCCTTTTTCCATAGCTATATAACCTATGTAGTTGAAAAGTATCATTAAGTAAACCAAGAACTGATGAAGAAAGCTACTCAACAATAGGAATATTGTACTGTAAAGAGATAAATTACAAATTCTTTCATGTGGGTGGACAGCACTCTAATTTGAGTTATGAAGTTGTGTTTGACAAATTGTATAAATCTTGTTTGGTTTTATGGTCATTAAGGGTTATTGTGGATTGACTTTTACCAAAATACAATTGTCTTAATAGCTTTAATTATAGCCCCCCTGATAGCATTTCTTTGAAGTCTGTTGAGTAGTTTGCAGATGTACCATAGACATGACCTTCCCTTTATCCACACATTTTCTGCCATTCCTTTAGTCCTAATCAAGGATTCCCTTATAGGATGCAGTATTTATTAAATTATGATTTCAGTAAGTTGACATGAATTAACATGATCATTGATCATATGTTGCAATAACAGGAACTGAACATGAAGACAAAGAAAGTGAAGAGAGACGAGATGTTCTAGTGCCACAGTTTGAAATTGTGATAGAAGCTGAAGATTGCTTACAAGAAGAAGAGGTGTCCAATGATTTGAAAACAGAAGAAGAAAAGTTAAAAGCATTTGAGAAAATGGTTCAAGAAGGCAAGGCAGGAACATTACAAGGTTTGTTTAAAATGTATCAGCATGTTGCATTCAGGATAGTGTATTGGCTGTGCATATTGAACCATTCAGTTGTTACGTTGTCCCTCTGCCTATGCATTTTATCATGAAGCATGTGTATGTTGCATATGCAAAGCTTTACACATGGCTAATTTACCCCTGAACTGGTAGGTGTGGTAGTCCCAAGAAACTATGTGTCTGCCAGGAATCTGACCAAAATAATCCAACTCGTTCCACAGTCACTTTGCACATTGCTAATTATGGAAGTAAAATTTAATACAATTGATGGTCATAACTTACAAGGGCATGTAACACAGATTACT
This sequence comes from Zootermopsis nevadensis, assembly GCF_977971745.1. NCBI lineage: Eukaryota > Metazoa > Arthropoda > Insecta > Blattodea > Termopsidae > Zootermopsis > Zootermopsis nevadensis. The sequence continues at coordinate 8,043,716 of NW_028259143.1, forward strand.
AGTTCAGTGCCTGTATGCATTTTTACCATACACTTCATGATAAAGCTTTTAGTACCTTATCACTTTTAGATTGTTAGTGCAAGTTAAAAATGCCTCTCTCCTTACCTCCATCATAGATTTGATGCAAGAGAGACATTTTGGATTTTGTAACTTCAGGACTTATGCCAAACAAGACATCAGTTTGGACAGAAGTATATTACTGAGTCTATGACTTAACTTACAAAATAGATAGTCACAATTGGCTAAAAGAGTGGAATTAACAAGAGGATTGATGAAATTGCTAAGGACCTACATAGTTTACCAAATATTCCATCCATCCAATGGCTCTACAGCCATATCGGGCCTTGGCCTCCTCCAAATATTAGGATTCTCAAATCAGAGAGGATTTCATGAGACAAGTTGCACTAAAGCACACAAACAGAAAACCTGAAGGAAACATATTTTTTGAGGTCTAGCATGGATGGGAGGATAATATTAAAATGGATCTTACATGGTGAAGATGTGTTACATAAAAGGCAAGGAGTTTGACAAGCTCTGTGACTCACTGTTCAAAGGACTAACCAGAATGAGTAAATCAGTATGTTGATGATGTGTTATACATTTACAGTTGATAAAGACATTGTGAGACTTTTATTAGTACTCTTGCATTATTTATCTTCCAACATAAGATTGGGGTATTAAATATTTTCGTAGGTGATACTTCATTTGATGAACTGCAGAAGACAACATCACCTGAAGACAGACAGTTTTCAAAGTTCAATTCAAGAATAAGAAGAAATCCTGATCAAGTGTTGCGATATGACAGAGGTGGGACGCCTCTGTGGATATCTTCAGACCACACCCCAAATGAGGATGACATTCCTTGTTGCGAGTACTGTGGACAACATCGTCGGTTTGAATTTCAGGTCAGTTGCAAGTCATTGCATACGTTTTTGTAGTGAAGTCAATTACGAGGGTCGCTCATTAAATAATGCCCCACATTTTTTTCCTCAGAACATATTTATTCAAGATGGCTCAAATTTAGTGACAATATAAATCAATGTTTCCTTTACACATACTATTTTTCCACATAGTCCCCATCAACTTGTACAGTTTTACGCCAGCGTGGAACAAGTGCATGCATGCCTTGCCGGTACCAGCTCTTGTCCTGTGCACGTAGCCATGTCCTCACTGCTTGAATCACGCTCTCGTCATCTTCAAACCTTGTTCTGCGGATAGCATCTTTAAGTGGCCCAAAGAGATGGAAGTCGGAGGGTGCCAGATCTGGACTGTAGGGTGGATGGGGCAGCACCGTCCAACCCAATTTGGTGATTTCTTCCCGGGTTCTCAGACTTGTGTGAGGGCGTGCATTGTCGTGCAGGAGCAAAATTTCTGCTGGATGCTTGTGAGGCCGAACTCGTCGGAAACGCTTCTTGAGGGTTTTCAGGGTCCTGATGTACGCGTCTGAATTGATGGTCGCACCTCTTGGCATCACATCCACAAGAATGACCCCATCACTGTCCCAAAAGACAGTCATCATGACTTTTCCGGCGGAGGGAGTTGTCTTGAATTTCTTCTTTCTCGGTGATTGAGAATGATACCACTCCATTGACTGCCTTTTTGTCTCCGGCTCAAAGTGGTGTATCCAGGTTTCGTCACCTGTAATGATCCGGGACAGAAAGACCTCTCCCTCAGCATCAAAACGCTCCAACAATTCAGAAGAAATTGTTTTCCTTTGAATCCTGTGGTCTGCTGTGAGACTTCATGGAACCCATCTTGCGCACACCTTTGAATATGCAAGAGCCCGGATAATTGCAATCACACTTCCATTGCTGACTGAAAGCTGTTGGGCCAATTGTCGAGTTGTGATGCGCCGATCCTCACGAATAATGGCATCCGCGCGGTTCAACATGTCTGGAGTAGTGGCTGTGGCAGGACGCCCAGAGCACGGCAGATCACAGAGCTCGGTTTCTTCACTTCCTGAAGCTTTAACTCTCTTAGCCCAGCGACCAACGGTGCTCCTATCGACTGCACAGCTTCCATACACAGCACACAAACGTTTATGAATGTTCACCACCGTTTCTTTTTCAGCAACAAAGAATTCAATTACAGCTCGTCGCTTGTAACGAGAGTCGTTCACAGACGCCATTTTAACAGTTCACTACAGCTCCGCCATCGGTTGGAATCATTTGAAACTCCGTACACGAATGCGGGAAACATAAAATCTCAAGCATGTAAAAGTACACTTTTCTATATTCATTATTGGCTGAGAAAAAAAATGTGGGGCATTATTTAATGAGCGACCCTCGTACTTAGCCATAATTTTAAGAAAAGAAGGCAGACCAGTATAGACTAACTATATGAAAACTGTGTAGTGTTTCTCTATTTTGTGTGCAGTATAGCTGTGGTTTTTGACCCTCTGATTCACAGACTAGTAAACAGTAGGAAATTTTCCAAGGACCAGTCTCATATGGTCTCACTGCACAGTACAAATACATAGTATTCATATAAACCTAATTACTACTGCCATGTCTCAAATATATTTATTCACAACATAATTAATTCATACATATGACATATCAATCTCCTTCATTAAGCATTCACAAGTAAATATGTAGACACCAAAGGAACCAGAAAGTGAAAAAAGTTACTGGTTATAAAGTAAAGCTTTTTCAGATTCTTTATAAAGTTGGTATTAAACAAAAACTTTCATAAAGTTTAATGTCATAATAATGAATTGTTTACATATAAGAGACATCAGGAATGAAATATATTACCAAAAATTCTACATTATGTTGTATTAGCAGTTGTTACAGTAATTTTATTGTATTATGTCAGTGGTCAATTGGAGACATCATTTCAGTAACCTCTGTACCTATGACAGTGTGATGCTTTATATATAAACATCTGCACTTTTCAGTGTCAGATTATGCCCATAAAATCATAAACTGTGTTAATGAAATTACATTATAATGAGCTTTTATATGTGAATCCTTTGTAGATTCTGCCTCAACTGCTGAATTATCTGGGACTTGACAGCACAGAGAAGAGTGTGGATTGGGGAACACTGGCAATTTATACTTGCTCTCAAAGCTGTAATGAAGGTCCAGCATATAAACGAGAGTTTCTCTGGAAGCAAGATATTGTATAATGAAAGATTCCTTGGGGCATCATATTTGATTATTTTATGTGCTGTAATGCTTTCTAACATTTTCCCACTCCCTGTTGATGTCCACACTTTCATTATCTTCATCCGTCTCTAAAATTTGAAACCTATTCGAAATTTCAACTTGATATTGTTCCTTCGCCTCTCCCTCACTTAATTTTTTCAAATCAAATCTTTCTGTGTCAAAATTTTGTTTAGTTCGTCTACTTACTGAAAGCCGCTCCCTCACTTTTGCTACCACCAGATAATGATAAGTGTCACAGTCTGCTCCTCTGAAAGACCTCACATCAGTTATATTTGTGTGCCTTTTATTATTTACTAACACATGATCTATTTGATTGTGTGTGCTCCCATTTGGAGAAGTCCAGGTGTATTTATGAACATCACGGTGTGGAAATTTTGTACTTTTTACAATTAAATCTTTTGACGTAGCGAAGGTTATTGCTCTAACACCGTTATCATTACTAAGTGCATGGAGACTCTCCCTGCCTATTGTGGGTTTGAAGATATCCTCCCTCCCAATTTTTGCATTGAAATCTCCTAGCAGAATTTTCATGTGATACTTGCCAAATGTATCAAATACTGATTCCAGTTCTTCGTAAAAGCTATCCTTGATATCATCGCTTTTGTCCTCAGTTGGGGCATTACGTAATCCAACCTGTCACTAACAAATTCTACTCTCTTGCTGCCCTAATTCTGCTATGAACAAAAAACCCTGTCCCTAACTGATGATTGTCATTCCCCTTTCCATAGAAAAATGTAAAATTGTCTAATGGGATCGTGCCATCCCCCTCCCATCGCACTTCCTGCACTGCCACTAAGTCTAACTTAAAATTCTCTAATTCCCTATTCACTGATTTCAGTGCCCCAGCCCTATAGAGGCTCCTAATGTTCCAAGTACCAAATCTCATGCCCTTTTTCAGTTGCCTTGGTCGTGCCAAAGAGTCCGTCCTGGTCCGAGGCTTAGTTAATTTTTTCGTAACGATGCTTTTTTTACCGTGAAAGGTTGTCAGCCTTATGCCCAACCCCCAACCTGGAGGACCAGGGTATCACTCTTAGTCTAGCACATCGCACTCAAACACAAGATTGTTAAAAAAAATTAAGAACATTGACATATTTGAGTGTTTAATTTCCAGCAATCGATATTTGAATTCATACGATGCCATAACATCTTGCTTCACGTCACTGCGCAGGAGCCCCATTAACCTAACCTAACACAACCCAACAGGCGTAATCAGCGTCAGCTGAACATGGCGTGATGTGCACGAATTTTCGAAATAGACAATGGGTGGAAGGAAATTGATGAAAATTTGTATGGACATCGTGCCACAAGTAAGCAATAAAAATTTATACTCTGTCGTGTCACAACACTTGTAATAAATTCACACGAAGGCATCAAAGTCGCGAGGTGGAAGATACGCGAAATCGGCCACGATCACCAACATCCAACGCTATCAGCAAAGAATTATGCACAAAGACGTTCCTTCATATTTTCTAAGTGGTTCCTATTCGTGCAAAGATACGTTTTAAGACTAACAAATGTACAATATGAGTACAGAAAGAATTTTATGGCGAAGATACAGATAGTGACTACGGTTACCCTGGCGCGTTGTAGCATCATACGTAAGGATTCGCGCACAGATTTCACCATACGTAAATAAAGTGGGTTACTATTGAATGCAACACATCAAAGTGACGGAAATTAAGAAACACAAAAAGCAAAATATGCAATATATATTGCAAAGATCAAAATCCTTTTCGAAAATAATGTAGCTGTTAGTATGCATTGGATATAGCGTACAGATGGCATCATGTAAAAAGACTTAACGAATTAGACCGATGATGGGTACTTTGCAGTCAGGTATTTCAATAACTCGTCTACGTAGCGATTGGCCCACATCAGAGTAAACAAACTCACGAACTCTAACGGAGATAACTTGAAACAGAAAATTACGTGGTTCGATTTGATTGGACAGTCCTCTACATGAGCTTTCAAATACGTTAGATAGATGTCAGCCCCGGAAGTGAAAGTCAGTCGCTATTGAGTTATGTCGAGAGGCAGTGCAGTCTCCGTGATTCAATGTTAGCCTTGGAATTATTCAACATCTTAAGATCAAGCTTTCATACATCGGTACTCAAACAAATATGTTCATCGGGATACTTAGCAACATTTATTTCCTACGACATATATTAAACTAAGAGTGCTTCGTACAGTGAAGACGAGTGGACGTTCTCCATCCAGTGACGTATGCAAGATGGAGACAAGTAGAACATTACACTAACGATCTGATGTACGTGTTCGTGTGAATTGCCGAAATGTGGCATTAATCTCCGTGAATTAACTTTCGACATTACACGTGTGCACAAAAAGGCTTGTGATTCCTATAGTGACAGCCATATAAATTCCAAGTTACCTGATTTGTAGTAGTTGGACTGTCTAAATGTGAATTTTCTGTGCATATGTATACATATATATTTGTGACAAACCGGATCTTTGTAATATCTGGATACATTTTAAAATAAAATTTTCACATCTGTACTAACAATTCTTAAGCGTAAGCAAACCACTAATTCAATTCAACACCCACAATTGCGTAAAAACAATCATCAGTGACCTGAGCCAAGAGTCTTTCGAGGTCAACAAGAAGGTAACAAATGTAACAACTTTGAAGCGTAAAGCTATGGTAGTGACTCAAACACAAGATTGTCCTATAATTTGAGAGCATTGAAATATTTGAGCGTTCAAGATCCCGAAATCGATAATAGAACTCCTACGATGCCTTAACATAGACATCTTGCATCACGTCACTGCGCATAATCTTCCGCGCAGATGCCCCATTAACCTAACCTAACTGACCTACCGCAACCCAACAGGGGTAATCTGCGTCAGCTGAACATGGCGACCTGCTCACGAATTTTCGAAATAGTCAATGGATGGTTGGAAATTGCTGAAATTTTGTATGGACGTCGTGAAACAGGTAAGTAATAAAAATTTATACTCTTTCGTGTCACAACACTTGTAATAAATTCACACGAAGGCATCAAATTCGCGAGGTGGAAGAAGCGAGAAATCGGCAACGATCACCAAGATCCGATTTTATCAACAAGGAATTATGCACAAAGACGTTTGTTTATATTTTCTAACTAGAGCCTATACGTGCACAGATACGTCATAAGACTAATAAATGCACAAAATGAGTGCAGAAAGATTTTTATGGTGAACAAACCGATAGTGACTATGGTTATCTAAGCGTGTTGTAGCTTCATACGTAAGCATTCGCGCACAGAATTCACCATACGTAAATAAAGGGGTTACAATTGAATCCTAACACATTCAAGTGACGGAAAGTAAGGAAAACAACAATTTAACATGCAATATGAATTGCAAAGTTCAAAAGCGATTTCGAAAATTATGCAATTGTTTGTACGCATTGAATGTAGCGCACAGATGGTAGCATGTGTAAAAAGTCTTTCCGAATAAGACTGGTGATGGCGCGCTGTTGCAGTCAGGTAGCGATTGGCAGACAGCAGAGCTCACGAACTCTAATGGAGCTTCCAAACACGTCAGACTGATGTCAGCCCCGGAAGTGAAATATGTATATTATATTATATGTATTATATTTTCCATGACAAGGAATATGATGATTGTAATTTCTGAACGAAGTGTAAAATAAAAGCATATAAATAAATTCATGATTCTTTCTGTGTCGACAACGGAGGCCTGCATACCAACCAACACGTCTGCGTCTAAACTGACAGGGTCGTTCACGACGTCAACAGGTAACCAGTGCAAATTACTTATGTCCCTATAACAAGTAAAATTGCAAGTGAAGTTCCCACTACATTAATTTCGAATTTTGAAGGATTCAGATAAAAGAGTATTTTAAATTTACGCAATAAATAATCACAATCACACGGTGACCACTCTGGGACACCTTCCTTGACGCCAAAGCGCAGCTCCTTCTGCGCATATATCCACTAACCTAAATTCACCTAACCCATTCAGGACGGGGTATGCTGAGTCATCAGAAATCGGCGTCCTGCGCACCAATTTTACGAATATTGAAAGGATGGTCAGAAATACCTTAAATTTTGAATGGACGTCATGCCACGTGTAAGTTAATAAAATTCGTACTCCATTATGTCATAAATATTGTAGTAAAGCCGCTCGGAGACACCAAAGTCGCGAGATGGATCACCGTCAAATCGGCCACGACCACTTCAAGTGTGCTTTATTTATGCATACACACGTTTGCCCATATTTACTTAGTAGGGTCTACATGCGCGGAAATACCCAACGAGACGCCCAAATTTACAGAATTAAACCAAAACAATATTTAAGGTGATAAGTCAGAGAGTGAGTTCTTCAAAGCAAGAGCGCGGCACACTCGCACGTGATGTTTGGCGCATAGAATAAATCACATCTAAATACACATGCTCAAAATACACGTAACTGAATGAATTTAGGTCCCTTCAGCAATTTAATGCCATATCTGAGATTCTAAATTCGAAATTTGTCAGAAATTATTTACGACAGTTGGCAAGCGTGGACCACGACGTACGTAAAACGACATTCCTATCCAGAACAACGAGATAGCGAGCTTCGTATATCGAACAATCTTCTACGTAGATACCCAAGGACATGCAGAACTCAAACACTGACGCAACCTACCGGATCGAGCATAGAACTATAGCTTTCGATGCTCGATTGCAACGACCTCTACATACCCGCGCGCATCACGTTTTAAATGCCAGGGCTGCACGTCGTCGTCTGTCAGTATTGATTTTCCCATGGAGCTGAGCGGTTTTCAGTTCGTGAATGAAAGTTTGCTACTATTATTCGTTTCGAACTATACGATTTTGGAGGACCCTATTAATGACACGAGGAGATCAAAGAAAACAGATCTTCGGAAACTCTAATATGCTGCGCTACGTCGGAAAGTACCATGTGCTTCAAACAGTGATTTCAGTGTAGTAGGACATGTTTCCAGTGACGTAAGCAACATGGAGTCGTACGTTTTCAGTACTAACACGTAAATCTCATCAATCAATTCTTCCTTGAAACACGGCAGCTATGAGCGTGTAAAACTAAAAAATATTCATATATTTATATTTTCCATGACGAAGATTGTGATGGTTGTAATTTCTAAATGAAGTGTAAAATAAAAGCATATAAATAAATTAATGATTTCTTCTGTGTCCACAACAGAAGTCTGCATACCAACTAACATGTCTGCGTCTAAACTGACAGGGTCGCACACGTCGGCAACCTATACCTAGGAAGGGACGATGTCTTACGCTTGCGCAGGACTCCGCCCTTAGTTAGCTTTTTCGTTGGTTGGTGCTTTATCCTAACACAACCTACCCCAACCCAACGGAACCTAACTATTCTTAACGAGATGTGTTGGAAATTTTAACTTCATGAGCTCCTTTAGGGAATTTTCGAAACTTTTAAAATTCTACAATATTGCTTGATATATTCGATTTTTAATTTTGAAGATTTCCAAATATTTCTAATTGTTACAGACAATGCCCATTTTGGAATTTATTTTTTAAAATCGTTAATGTTGACCAGTATTTTTTCAATTTTCGAAATTGTTTAATTTCTAAATTTTCAATTTCCAAACTTTGACCCAACTATCTCACACAACCTACTACAAACCCAACCTAAGCCAAACTATGTTGCAATTATCATGAACATCATTCCTTCACAGCCTGGTACTTCAATGTACATACCATCACATTAACAATATTATAGAGATCATTTTCTTTTGCTCTAATTTTTCTTGGAAAGTGGAAAATAACATGTACCCTTGTAACTTAAAATACATTCTATTTACTGCATGTATTATAGTTTAATACACGTACACATACAGGAATCTTACTATGATACGTTCCATGCAAATGCTGCAAAAAATTAATATTATGTAGTATCTATTATCGGCAAGGAACAAAATGAGACGAGATCTTTCACAGACGTGAAGGAGGATTTTGTTACTAGCAGATTTATGAAAATGCAAACACTTACTACATCTGCTGTAGCTTATGCAGGATATAGTACATAAGTTAATACATACTGCCATCTGTAATTAATTTATTTATAATGACTTTTAATTTATTAATAAATGGTGAATATTGCATACTACATAATATTCTTTGGTAAGGAACAAATCAACAGCAGGTGTAGAACCCTCTTTCCTTCCTACAACCACAAGCAATTACTGCTGAGTCCACATCTACTCTTGTGCTTTGTTAATAATACACAATATGGACTGACATTTCTGTAATAGAACTGATGTGATGGAGAATGTAGGACCACTCATTGAATAGGTTTTCTAAATTAATTTATTACCTGGACATCTGTCTGCATAACAGCAAGTAGTACATCAAATTTTTCAACCCATGTTGCTTGTGAAAGAAGATCTTCATGATTAGCCATCACCTGTCTCTGCAATTCTGTTCCAGGAGAGTGATTCCTAAAATTATACCAAAAATAACTGACTCTAAAATTACTCTTAAAATTATTTGTTGTCAGGACTTTTTCCTTTGTCTGTGACAGACTAGCTCTTTCTAAGGGATCCAACAGAGTAGGTACCTCTCACCTGAACACGGAGACAGATCCAGCCTCCAAAACGTCGTGAATTTTAAAAACAGATGATGGAAAAAGTCCTGACAACAAATAAGTTTAAGTGTAAACTACTGTCGTCAAAACCCTTTAGAATTGAATCTAAAATTACTGTACAGTATAGTACACACACACACAGATCAATGATTCACAGAAGGTGAAAAACATTTTAGGAAGATGATATACAAATAAAAAAAGTCATTTTAAATGACTTGATATACTGAGATGAACAGAAATACTTTTGAGCACAATGAACCTTGAGTCATCTTCTTCAGCTGTTCTGTTAAATAAACCTTGCAAAACTGCCAGAGACTTAACAGAAGTATCATTCTGTAGAAACCGTTTATAAAATTCTGTATTGATAAGCTGTCCCACTATACGCCATGTAGGTGATTGGGGGGAGTGGAGGTATAGCTCCTACTCATTCTTGACCTCGGCACTAGATGGGGGTGAGTGGTCAGCATCATGCCCCGGCTTTACCCCGGGAAAGGACCCCGGTACCCATTGGATAGGAGGCTGGGTGGGCCCCAGAGCCGGTCTGGACGCAGAGGCTAGAGGAAAGATCCTCTGCCCCCGTCAGCGATCGAACCCCGGTCACCCAGTCCGTAGCCAGTTACTATACTGACTGAGCTGTTATATATTATTTATACAGTGCTATAATGGGTACCGGGGTCCTTTCCCGGGGGTAAAGCTGGCCGAGGCGTGATGCTGACCACTCACCCCCATGTAGTGCTGAGGTCAAGAAAGAGTAGGAGCTATACCTCCACTCCCCCCCAAGTGCCTACATGGCGTATAGTGGGACAGCTTTACTTCACTTTAATGCTTTCATTGCTTTCTCGCTTAACTCATGTGTCACACAATTTTGCATCTTTAAATTAGGAAAATATTCCAAGGTTCACTCTGCAAACTTCTGAAAGAATGTTATTAGAGTAAGCTAACAAAAACACTGTTCTGGGATTTTCCCCAAGTTTTAATTTTTGCCTGTTGAATAAATATATTTACTTCATATGAAATGATTTTATTTAAAAAGCGAATGTCACTTACCACTGGGATATATCTGCCATTATTGCAAGTACCTCCAACATCCTGTTTTGAACCTGGTAAGTCTAGTCACTGCAGAACATCTGTTATTGCCCTTGTGGGAGAAAGTGTTGGTACTTATTTCCATCAGTGTCAAAAAAACTGACATAAGTAAATGTTTAGCATTAAGGGAAAGTCTACTTTTGAGCTTTGAAGACCACACAAATGTTTGAGTAGTGAGTGAAAAGTCATAAACATGCACTGTTTCGTAATATTTTGGCAGGAATAATAGGCAATTTCATTTTAGGACTTTGCTTCAACTATCAGGAGACTCCTATTTAGATTTTTTAATGGAAGAGAATTCTATCTATTTTTCAATAAATGATTCAAGTGAGAATATGTATCCATCACCACAAGAGATTCCTTTGCAAATGCCATTTAATATTTTGTCTGTTATTCTGTCATACTTTACACAATTTCATTTCAAAATAATTATATATGGCGTATTTACTCATACAATTCATTATGTAATTCCAGAAAACACGAATACAATACAAGTGGGGCAATTTTTACGCCATTACGACGCGATCCTCTGCACATTACAAACCTAACCTAACTTAACTTTACTTGACCCAAATTAACACAACCCACTCCCAAAATTTGCATGTACGCATTTAATAAGTAGAAAATGTGTGAAGGGATTTTAATGAAATGTGATATGGATAATCTGCCACTGGACTGTTACCAAATTCATACTCTTTAATTTCTTATATTCGCTAATGGCTGATACCATTGTTCAACACCAACTATTTTTTCGTAGTTTTTATAGCAAATGACAGTCTTCTGGGTTGTTTCGCCGTGTAGCCTGGTGGAAGTTCACTGACTGACGTTATATACATACATACATCTTTATTACATTCCATGGATCCATAAGTTAGTCAGATGACAGTAGGATGTAGAATAAGTCATAATAATACAATACATGTTATACAAATACAAGTCATATAAATGTCACAAAAATACAAACAAAGGATTCACATGAAGTAGAGATAAGTTATCTTTATACCGGTGGCCGAAATAACCTAAAATCTCACGTAGTTCGTAATGTAGTTTCAATACTACAACGGATAGATGGTGGCACAATATATGCGTGACGTCATACACCGAGCTCCATGATGGTATTATCTGCGCTACGCTATAAAGCGAGTTTATCTATGTTATATAAGAAATGATAATCTTTATGTGAGGTTAGGAGATATATGTCAGCTAGTGCATTGAATGCAGAATTTGTATGAAAGCTTTTTCTTTTGTGCGTTGGTATATCGATACCAGAGGAAGAAAACCAGGCATTTACGAAGCATGGTAATGCTATTTTATAATAGTACGTCTGAATGTACACTGTGAACAGCTGTTAAAACTTCTTTGTTTACAGGGAAGATTTGAATTTCTTGTTTGCTCATCTGTTTTGAGACTTTGTCAAGAACCATGAACGATTGAGTGAACAGTTGTTAAAACTTCTTTCTTGTTTGCGACTTTGTCAGAAACCATGAACGATTGAGTCTATAATTACCTTTAGAATTTATTGAGCCCATAATTCAATGTTTTACTGATGAACTACCACAGCCAATTCTCTTATGCAAAAAAGGAAAATTGTCAGAAAATATTTATATAATAAAATTATGTACTTTATAACAATATGTGTCACGTATTGAGGAAACCATTTTATGAATTTGAGTTGATTGATTAATTAATTAAAGATTCAGAAGTAAACTGTATTTATTGCTGCCAAAGCATTAAACAAACCAAACCAACATTTAAAAATTGAAGTTTTGCAATTAAAGTAAGCAACATACCTACAGACCAGATGGTTTCTAGAGCCTTATTTTGTGAAGGAATACACTATGTGAAGGCAATGATGGCACTAATATAGAAGAGGTTTCATTTCATGTATCCTGTGTATCACACCTCATCACATCAAAAATTGTGGATTTGGGTGGGGGGATTAATTAAAATTGTGATTCTTTGGTCCACCAGCCTCCTATCCATTGAGTACTGGAGCTATTTCTCTAAGGTAAAGTAGCCAGAGAATGATGATGCCCAGCTCATGCTGTAGTGCTTAATGAAGCTGCAGGAACAAAGTTATGTTTAGTACATAATTACTTAAGTTGGATGTATGTTAATGAAAGAAAATACATCTTCTTGTAGGTCAGAATGCCAGATGCAGGTGTCAAATTTTAGTGTTGCCAAGTTCCATAAGTTCAGTACAGAAACAGAAGCTTTTTGTTAATGGACATGGGAAAAGTGACTTAGAAAATAAGACACAAACGTACATGTGAAGTAAAGTGGAGAGCATCTATTTATACCAGTTGATATCAGCAAGAATGACTGATAAGAATGTAACACAAAGTTCACCTGGTACTCATGTGTCATCTATAAAACTAAAAGGAAATGCACTGAAACAGCGTTTGTCAGTTCTAGAGAAGAAGTTTGAGGAGTCTATGAAAGAACTCTGTATAGAGATTGACACTGCCAGGGAATGTATTGAGACATTTTGTACCGAAGTTAATATACCATCAAAAAGTAAGGCAAACAATCAGACAGAAATGACTAAAGAATGCAAAAGACTACAAGAATGTCTTTCAAAAATAGCAAAGCATTATGCAGATTCTGTTACAGAACTTAAGGCTGAAATAAATAGCCTGAAGCTAGAAGTGACGACACTTAGGATAGAAGAGGGAAATAATGAGACAAATTCTGGAAAAGGAGCATGTATTGATAGTAACTCCCTCTCCTTCAAAAGAAATCTTACTTCAGTCTTGGAATCATTAAGGCCAAGTGTCACAACCAAAAGGTGTGTAAAATAAGTATATATGATAATGGTAACATCATTGAAGTATATTTTCCTTTTAAGTGACTTTGTATATATTATTTTAATAAATTCTCCTAGTGATGGTCTTATTGGCAAAGTGAAGAAACTCATTTCTGAAATGGATGCTGAGGATACCACCTTGTCATGCTACTTTGTATTCTGTAGGTCATATAGTACAAGCAGCACTGAGAATAAAACTACCAAGAGAAAAGGCAGTGCATCTTTTGATGGAGCAGGACCTTCAAAAGTACTTAAAGTTGAGCCACCTGACTCAGATTATGACAGCAGTTCAAAAATAAATGCTTTTCCTGGATTTGAGGTTGATATGGATGGATATGTGCATGTCTACACTGATGGAGCATGTGAAAACAATGGAAGGGCCAACCCTAGAGCAGGGATAGGCGTGTGGTTTGCTGATAATCACCCACTGTGAGTAATTCAAATTTTCTCAGTTGACATAGGTTCTCTATTCATCTTTCATTATCAGGGGCAGATTCATTTAGCAGATTTTAGCAATGTGTGGACAATCATGGGGATATCGATATATTTTTATTTTATGGTTTAAAATATTTTTTTGTATTTTCTAACCCAAATTGTAATTCAGAACAAAATCTCTTAGGTGCACCAGTGAACACAACGGATGTGACAGTATTTTAAAACTGATATTTGGTTTGTGTATATGAAATTGGGCTGAATTTATTTTATTTTAAAGTTAGAACATGTTATTGAGGTTGAACTTGTTTATAGTAAGCCATAAAACAATCTAATACTGATGTTTTCTTTGGCTTATAGGAACATTATAGTTACTTTCTTCCTTTCATAAAGAATGACAGACTTAAGAAGTAATCATAAAATTCAGTATGATTTTGCATAGTTTACAAACATACCATGTATTATAACAAAGTAAAAATGATCTTGAGAGCAACAGAACATTTTCAAATGTAGCTTTGTTCATTCCATAATTCTTTGTGAATATATTATCTCATTGTACAAGGGTGATTCAGAGTGTCTGTTTATATTCATGCAGATTGGATATGTTAATAAGTTGTGCATATTTCAGCTCATATTTATACTGAGTTAAAACCTCAGAGTTCCTCTATACAGGATGTTGAATAAATATCAGTAGTGAGAATGATTCATTCTCTCAGCAAAAGTACAATCTCATAGAGTTTATATTCATAATTTACATCTGAAGCAGTAGAAAATGTGGCTGATTTGGAACAATAAAAGCATGGAGAAGTCATTGTGGGCATATCTTTTATAACGTGACATACTTTTCTATTTTGTGGTCATAGCCATGCAATTTTGCAGACTAAACATTTGTTACTGCTCTTAGGAATTATTCTGAACGAGTAAGAGGCCGCCTAACTAACAACACTGCAGAAATTCAAGCTGCAACATGTGCTATTGAATTGGCAAAGAAAGCAGGTAACATACGAGGTGCGATCGGAAAGTTTCAAGACTGTGTCAATAGAGGGCGAACCGGATGTAGTACGAGCTTCTGCCGCTAGGTGGTGCGGCCTACATTCATAGTGAATCAGTGTGCCAGCCGGCATCATCGAATTAGCATTTGTTTCTTAGTTACGGGCGTTTTGGTAGTGCATTACACCGACCCTCCTGCGATATCGGAATGGCGTGTGCATCAAATTTTGCCAAAGACTCGCCAAAACGGCTACGGAAACCTATGAAATGCTAAAGCAAGCATTTGGGGAGCCCAAAATGGGTCGTGCACAAACTTTTGTGTGGCATTTACGTTTTAAAAATGGCCGAACCTCTGTCGATGATGACGAGCGTTCTGGACGACCATCTTCGAGCACAACGCCCGAAAATGTTACGAAGATTCGGCAGGCCATTCACGAAGATCGACGTCGTACCATAAACGACTTGTGCGACATTGTTGGGATAGGCTATGGGACCTGTCAGCTGATTCTAAAGGAAGAACTCCACATGCGACGCATCATGACAACGCGCCAGCGCACACCGCCCTCAAAGTTCGGCAGTTTTTGGCCTCAAACACCATGGCCGTCATCCCGCACCCACCTTATTCGCCGGATTTAGCTCCGTGTGACTTCTTCCTCTTCCCAAAGATGAAAATTCAGCTAAAGGGAAGGAGATTTGAGACGATAGAAGAGATTCAGGCAGAATCGCAGATGGTGCTTGACAGGCTGACAAAGAAAGAATTCCAGGGATGCTTCCAGGCTTGGCAGCGGCGCTGGGATCGTTGTGTTCACTCCCAGGGAAACTACTTCGAGGGTGATGGATGAATTTAATACCTGAGATAAGTGTACGGTTTTTTTTAAAGCGCAGTCTTGAAACTTTCCGATCGCACCTCGTATGTATGTATGTATGTATGTATAACAGCATGCTCTCTGTATCTGCACATTTACAGTTACCATGTTGTAAACTGTATTTGTACTAGAGTATCGAAATGAAATAGAATGGAGAATATGAAAGATAACTATAAATTAAATATGGACTTTGTAGCTGCAAATTAATGAGAAACATTATGGCTATGAAAATATCTAGGAACCACACACAATACATGGATTACATTAATATGAAATGGAAAGGAATTTGAAAATGGGCATTTTAGGATATTTTGGGTGTGATTTATGTAAAAGTGGTGAAATTCAAAATGATTCATTTATATTTAAACAGTTCCTTAACTTCAAAAACCTAATATGAAGTAAAGCATTTGACGCAACAAGTATTGTTTGTCTTACACCACCTGTAAAATTTGAGTTGAAATGATGACTTTCACAGAAATGTAAAAAGGATAATTCAGGCGGTGACCAGACAAAACCGTACAAGACAAAACCGTACACGAAAATTGCGCACAGAAAGAAGCTCACTGTCATGAATGCTCACACGAAAATTACTCACACGGACAAATGCTCACACTGACAAATGCACACACTGATAAATGCTCACACTGACAAATGCTCACACGTACGAATACTCACATGGACGAATGCCTATATTCACAATACTATAAGTAATTGGAAGCGTTAACTGGTTACCGTAGTAAACCGACGTTTCGGAATCAAATTCAATAAAATATTCTCGGGCAATCAGCCGCGTTAATTTTTTACCGTAGTACACATTCCGTAGTAACCGACGTTTCGGGAAAATGTTCAATACAATCTTCTCGGGCAATCAGCCGCGTTAACGTTTTACCGTAGTACACATTCCGTAGTAAACCGACGTTTCGGGAAAATGTTCAATACAATCTTCTCGGACAATCAGCCGCGTTAACTGGTTACCGTAGTAAACCGAAGTTTCGGGAACAAACTGTCCCCATCTTCAGTGTTTGTTCCGGTCCAAATTACATCTTCTGCTGAGGTAATTTCATCATACTATTTCGTTTTCTTATTATTTTATTAAGCTGAACTTCTTTTAAGGTTTCGTTTCAAAATTTTAACTTCTTGTACTGTTTGGAGTGTGATACTGTGATGGACACTTCCATTTTATGGCATCTACCTAACTGTTTAAGACAAAGAATCAGAAACGTTAACTGGTTACCGTAGTAAACCGACGTTTCGGGAACAAACCCTGAAGATGGGGACAGAGTTTGTTCCTGAAACGTCGGTTTACTACGATAGCAATCAGCTGCGTTAACTGGTTACCATAGTACACCGACGTTTCCGGAACAAATTCAATAAAATATTCCCGGTCAACAACCGCGTTAACCTTTATCTTACTAGCGGTCCTTATCTGGGAAGTAAGTTGTGTAGTCAGCCCTACGAACATTCCCGGTGCGGATCTCAAAACTTGCAACATTGTAAGAAGACTTGGCTACGTCTTTTGGCCTATTTTAGGGGCTGCAAATATTGAAACACTTTCTCTAGCATTTTGACAAGGTCAGCCTGAGCTGTCAACCCATAAACAGCAATAAACATTGTTATTGTCAAGTGGGTTTTGGCTTCGTTTTCAGGCCCCTAATCAAAGCTTCTCACATATCCTCGGCATGATGGGTGAGAATAATGTGTATCCACTGAAGTAGGGGAGACAAATTCTTCTGTGTGGTCATTAGTTCACAACCATGGCTTCTATCATGTCGAATGAGCTTCAAAAGAACAAAGTAAAGTTACTAAGGCCTATTTAGGCAAGATATTAACTGCATTTTTTTAAAAAAACTCTATGTATTCTCTGTTCTATTCGAATAAATATTACTTTTATTTCGTCAATTTATCATGTTTACTTTAGATAATATTACAGTTTTCCGTAGAGCGTGCACAAAAGTTTAAAAACCAGCCAAAAACTACCACTTTGCCATTTAAATTCCCATCGTTTAAAGGTTAACTGGTTACCGTAGTAAACCGACGTTTCGGGAAGATATTCAATAAAATTTTCTCGGGCAATCAGTCGCGTTAACTGGTTACCGTAGTAAAGCGGTTAACGCGGTGATTTTATTGAATATCTCCCCGAAACATCTATTTACTACGGTAACCAGTTATCGCGGCTGATTGTTATCGTAGTAAACCGACGTTTCAGGAACAAACTCTGTCCCCATCTTCAGGGTTTGTTCTCGAAACGTCGGTTTACTACGGTAACCAGTTAACGTTTCTGATTCTTTGTCTTAAACAGTTAGGTAGATGCCATGAAATGGAAGTGTCCATCACAGTATCACACTCCAAACAGTACAAGAAGTTAAAATTTTGAAACGAAACCTTAAAAGACGTTCAGCTTAATAAAATAATAAGAAAACGAAATAGTATGATGAAATTACCTCAGCAGAAGATGTAATTTGGACCGGAACAAACACTGAAGATGGGGACAGTTTGTTCCCGAAACTTCGGTTTACTACGGTAACCAGTTAACGCGGCTGATTGTCCGAGAAGATTGTATTGAACATTTTCCCGAAACGTCGGTTTACTACGGAATGTGTACTACGGTAAAACGTTAACGCGGCTGATTGACCGAGAAGATTGTATTGAACATTTTCCCGAAACGTCGGTTACTACGGAATGTGTACTACGGTAAAACGTTAACGCGGCTGATTGTCCGAGAAGATTGTATTGAACATTTTCCGGAAACGTCGCTTTACTACGGAATGTGTACTACGGTAAAACGTTAACGCGGCTGATTGTCCGAGAAGATTGTATTGAACATTTTCCCGAAACTTCGCTTTACTACGGAATGTGTAATACGGTAAAACGTTAACGCGGCTGATTGCCCGAGAAGATTGTATTGAACATTTGCCGAAACGTCTGTTTACTACGGAATCTGTACTACGGTAAAAAGTTAACGCGGCTGATTGCCCGAGAAGATTTTATTGAATTTGTTCCCGAAACGTCGGTGTACTACGGTAAAAAATTAACGCGGCTGATTTCCCGAGAATATTTTATTGAATTTGATTCCGAAACGTCGGTTTAATACGGTAACCAGTTAACGCTTCCGATTACTTAAGTATTGTGAATATAGGCATTCGTCCATGTGAGCATTCGTACGTGTGAGCATTTGTCAGTGTGAGCATTTATCAGTGTGTGCATTTGTCAGTGTGAGCATTTGTCCGTGTGAGTAATTTTCGTGTGAGCTTTCATGACAGTGAGCTTCTTTCTGTGCGCAATTTTCGTGTACGGTTTTGTCTTGTACGGTTTTGTCATGGAACCAATTCAGGCTGATGAGGTGAAATTTTGAAAAGTACTGTAGGAAAGACAAGATTATACATTTTTAAAGTGAGGAGAAAGATACAGTCCACCACAATTAAAAGTGAACAAAGACTACCTACATAAAACAGAATTATCTTGAAAAGAAGAAAACTATTTGTACATATTTATGCTTTTAATTGTTTATAGGAATCAGAAAATTGCTACTTCACACAGATTCTCAGTTTTTAATAAACTGTATTACTGTGTGGATACACAAATGGAAGCAGAATGGCTGGATATTAACTGATGGTGGCAAAGTAAAAAACAAGGAGGATCTGATAGAACTTGATGAAGCATTGGAAGGAATGTATGTGAAGTGGGTATGTAGAACAAAAAACGTCTGATCATTTTCTTATATTATGTTATAAAAGAAAATGTGCCATTATCATAACAAACATCAAACCTGTTTGAACCTAGCAAGCATAAATCACTTACTAAATAATTACTGTCACCATCAGCCTTTCTTAATGTACATTCAAGCCAGTTTTTTTAAATTTTATATTATTATTGTTAAATTTATGATTGGTGTCTTATTTTAGTACTTTTAATCTGGTCTCTAGGTGTTTCCTGCCTAAACTTATTCTTGACTTGCAATGTGGGTTAAATCAAAGAACTTGAAGACAAATTTGCTTCATTGCTACTTCATCCACCACAAGTCTCATGTGAATTAATACAGATTTGAAACTGGGTCTCTTCAGTGAGAAGCCAGTATTTAGCTGCAAATGTATAGCAGCTATTCCTCCTGTTTCTCTTTGTGAGGTCATAGTTTTTACCTTGGCTCAGCAATAAACCATCTAGACAGATTTTTAATAGGTTTCTTAGTCCCTCTTGGTATACTGAGGTATATTTCTGGTAATGTGTGCAATAAATTTGAGAACACTTTAGATGTGCCCTAAAGATCTGATATTAGGGAAAACGTAGATAATAAATTGTTATGCATGAAGATGAATTTTTACTCATCACCACGAGAACCTGAAATTTTGCTGTTTATATTTTTTCTTATTCTGGCATTTCCTTTATGGAATATCTTACAGAATCACGTTCGTGGCCACACTGGAAATCATGGTAATGAAATGGCAGATACTTTAGCACGAGCTGGAGCAAAGAAGATATACTGAAAGACTTACGAATTTCAACTCAGCATAAGTCACTCAACATTTATTAACACAGCAAGAATCCGTCACACAGAAGTTGTGAAGAAGAATAAAACATGCATTTTATGCAAAATATACTTCTTAAGTTTTCAATATAATTAAAAGTTATTTTGATGCTGTGACATTTTATAATTCTAGAATCATCTGCCCAGTTTTGTGCTGTTTATAGAAACGTCAAAAATTATTATTCACAAATTTAAAGGTAATAACAGAGTAAATATGCCAAAATTGTTATGCTGTATATCCACAACTGAATTTATGTAATTCTTTAGATGAGTGAGATATTCAATATAATGCTGTGTATTATGAAATGTAGCAACAATTGAACTACATTTTCACAATATGAAAAAATTATGTTTTGACAACTCCTTGTAATTTGTACAATCTGTAATCCTCCATTACAAAACTTTAATGCTGAGATTCAACAGCACATACTTGATATAAACAAACCTTTCTTTTAAAATTACAGTGTAGCAGAAAAACTGGAGGAAATCACTTACTTTTTTATGTACTAAAATTGCAGTATTTGACAAAATAAATAAAGGTCCACACACATAATCCTGCAAATTTGTTTCTAAGAAAATCACAAAAATATACAAATTTGTAATCACTGAGAAATAATATATTTTATAATTATGGATTTGAGGGACTTCTTTACAGAAGGAAGAACAGCACTTATCTAAGAACACTTCACAAATCATATGGATATCATATATCAAAAGCATCAAATATCTAAGAAACCAGAGTGGATTATATCCCTGAGAAAGCATTCAATTTAGGTGTGTTAGGCATAAAAACCATCTACTGAATATCAATTCATCCATCCAACCATCCACTTACAATAACTATGGACAAGAAAGACTAAAATATGCTTTAATGTAGACTCAATGAAAAGGAATGTCCTTATATCATGGCAAATTTGGCCCTTTTTCTACCATCTGGGAGGGAGGGGCAATCACCATTTAAAAAGTTCATCTTTATGAGTGAATAATTCATGTATTATATCCCTACAAAATAGTGGCATTCTCTTTTTATGACTGCACACTTCAATAAATGCTTACCAAATAATGTTTTACACAAGGATTATAATCACTAATGAGTTTGTCATACAATGTTTTGTTCTCCAAGACCATCATACTAAAGTTGAGTTCATGACAGCAAACTACTTTTGATGCAGAAATCACTTCGATAACCATTTAGTTTGTATTTTATTGTAATGCTTTTAAACTGTAAATAACTTGCAATTTAATTAACTGGGATCCTTTATAAAACACTGGTACAATTTTTTTCTCATAGCAACTCTTTAGTTTGTTCCAAGATATATCAATAAAATATTAATATTTCATACAAAATATCAGCCCTTAATTACAAAACATACAAAAACAAACATCCCTTGTCCCTTTTAAGAGCTGTTCCTTGAATTTTTATTTGAAATAAAAATTAGACTGAAAACTGTACTTACCAGTTAAACAGCTACATAATCAGCAAATTGAGTATCCAGTTAGTTGCTAACGCACAGGTCCAGTTAGCAGTTGAACCAGTGAAAGTTTGGAAGTCAGTTCATTATTATTGCTGTGTGGCAACATTTATCTGAACCTCTGACCTGTCTGTCATGAGGAGAGGGCTGCAAGTCTACTGCTCCTCAGAATCTGAGAATAAACATGTTACTACTCAGATAAAGATCAGTAGTTGATTTCAGTGGAGAAATGTTTCAGAGGAATGTAGCCCATATCCTTTATATGCAGAAGAATATTGAGAGTAGCAATGCACCATCAAGATACTTCATATATCAGACAGTCCCTATCCAACCAAATGCTTCCTCTTTTACCCATTCCACCAAATTTCATTGACTAATGCCAGACAATGTTTGGTACCTTCGCGTTCACATTCTTCTTGAAATGCAAACTATGGACCTTCTACATTTTGGGAACGGATTTCCATATTTATGACAATTTGGATTCTGTCTTGTGGGGTTTGATGCCAAGTAGTCTTGTAGGTGGTTATGAGAAACATATGAGCTCTATCCCTGATGATGGAGGTAATAATTTCCACCAAAACATTGGTAACCACCTATGAAACTACACAAAATCATAACCAAGGTGTACATAACTATTTTACATGATGTACAAAGTGATCACCTGCAGCACTAGAGCAATAAATAATAATAAAATATATATGTTATCACATATTATACCAGACCACAGTGCTATAACCCAGAAGACAGCCATCCTTATACTCACTGCCATGAGAACCTTAAATCCTTGTAATCACATCCTTTCACACTTTAAGCACTTTCTTTATGGTCAACAGAAATACATATTCATAAGATTGTGAAAATAAATCAATTTATTTCAGTGCAGTTTATAGAGAAATACCTGTGCCAAGAACGGGCACTTCTGCTAGTTACTTCATAAACCTTTCTGATTTAAATATATACAGTAAAACCCCTCTAGTTGGACACCCCTCTATATTGGACACTTTTAATTGGAACCGGCAGATATCCTATAATTTTACATGTCCACAACACCCTATATCTTGGACACCCCTTTATCCTGGAACTTGAACACCCCTTTTGTTGTAAGTTGGACAGGTTCATGCACTTAGCTTCAATGCTTTTATGGGAAACATTTACAGTTAGTATTTTGTTGTTTTGAATTTCTGACTGATGAATGCCTTCTACCTCAGGATTAGCTTATGGTTGAGGGTGTGAGACATTGAAATGCAGTGAAAGTGTATATTTATTCTTTTGTTGAACCCTTCACTGGACTACAGTACCTATTGCTGGTACAGTTTTAACTTTGTCAGTACTGAGCTTGCAGCTGAGTTAGCTTGCAACAGTGTTAACAGAAATTGGATTTTTCTTTTTGCGATGGGGAAACGAAAATTGGTGGAATTAACTCTGGAAAAGAAGAAAGAAGTTTTGGATCTTCTGAAGATAGGAGAAAGTTGCAGGAAGCTGGCAGAGAAATACGGCATCTCAAAATCTACTGTTTCCAACATCAACAGCAACAGAGCCGCAATTACCGATGCGTGGGAAAAGAATTGTAATGCAGACAGAAAAAGACTATGAAAAACACCTCATGATGAACTAAATGACAACGTGTTAAGAGTTTTTCCGGTGTTGTCGTGCAAAGAACATTCCCATTAGTGGCACACTTTTACAGGAGAAGGCTAGAGAGAATTGCAAATAGACTCCACATCGAAGATTTCTCGGCGAGCAATGGCTGGTTGGATCGTTTCCGTAAACTAAACAACGTAAGTCTGCACGTCCTTTCTGGCGAATCAGCTTCTGCTGATCTTCAAGCTGCTGAAGATTGGAGACGCAAACTTCCAAGCCTTTTGTTGGGATACGCAGAAGAGGACATTTTCAACGCGGATGAAAGTGGACTATTCTACCGTCAACATCCAACGCGATCCTTAATAGAAAGGAGAGAGACATGTAAAGGAGGGAAGAAATCTAAGGAACGGATTACTGTTTTGCTATGTTGCAATTCGCGAGGAGAGAAATTAAAGCCAGTAGTTATTGTAAATGCTGCACGTCCTAGAGCTTTCAAAACGAACAATGTGAAATTGGACGACCTTCCCGTAATTTGGTGTCACAACAAGAAGGCTTGGATGACATCTAAAATTTATCCTGAGTGGTTGAACGAGGTCAACCTTAAAATGAAGCGGGCTAATCGGAAGATATTATTGTTAGTCGACAACGCTACAAGCCACGTCAGTTCAAATCTCTCAAACGTCAGTATACAATTTCTGCCGCCAAATCTGACCAGCGAAGTGCAGCCACTAGATAAGGGCATTATTCAATCTGTGGAACTGCTCTACAGGAAGCAACTAATGCATTCACTAATCAATGCTGCAGATAAGTGCAAAGACGTGACCGAATTTTCAAGAAGCGTTACAGTCTTAGATGCCATTCGGTGGATTCTTGGTGCCTGGGCAGAAGTTTCTCATCAAACCATTGCAAAGTGTTTCCGACATGCAGGATTTATGGCAGATTCCATTGAGGATGAAGGGGAAGGGATGGAAGAAGACAGTTTTCATGAAGAAATAAACTGTCTTCCTGAGGAGTATTGCAACCAAATTCCTGATGTCCAAGCTCTTTCAACGTTCGACAACATTCTAGAGGTTCACGACGATGTTGCTGGAACAATCGATAATGTGCTAGACAAAGTGATGACTTCAAGTGACGATGTGTGTAAAGAATCTTCAGAGGAAGAAGAGTTATCTATGTACGAAGAACCACCTACACATCAGAGGGCTTAGCAATGCATGGAAGAATTAGAACGGCATGCTTTCGCTCATAATCAACCAGCAATGGTTGAAACTTTATTCGGATTGCGGTGAAAATTAGAAAGAGGATCTGCAAATTCAAAGATAAAAGCAAAAAAGCAGTGTCTTGTTACGGACTTTTTTACAAGAATTAAGTGATATCATATGTTGAGCTAATGCCGTAAGTACAATTAAAAAAATACATTCTGAACATTTAAAATTTCATTGAGGCTGGGGTGTAATGGGCAACCATGAGAGTGGGGTTCAAAAGATTATTAATACTATTGTCATTAATTTTTAATTCAAGCAAGCCTACAGTAGTTAGATTATGTAAAATAGAATACATTGTCGGTAAACGTAAGGTATTGGTGCCCTTCCCTTTGAGCTTATCCATGCAAGTTTAATTTAGTGAAAAAAAGTTATAAAAATTTAATTTACCCCTTTGATTTTTCTTATCAATAATTTCCTTTTTGGGAAGGGCTCCATAATACTTCACAATTACCACATTGTCATTACACCACAATATGAAAGGATATTTTCCCCCTTTCCCTCTATCCTGGACACCTCCGTAAGTTGGACGCATTTTCGTGGAACCGCAAGTGTCCAAGTTAGAGAGGTTTTACTGTACTTGTATGTATGTATTTTTTAATTAAAGTTTCATAAAAGTGTCAATTTTTATGATATTCAGTCTTACACTAATTATTAGTAAAATTAATAACTAATATTTACAAAACATGGGATTTTCCATCAGGTTGGAAGACTAGTATGCTACAAAAGGGTAGAGGACAAGCAAGACCCAGCTAATTACAGGGGAATTTTATTGCTTGCAACACTACTGAAGGTCTGTATGGGAGCAATGGTGAGAAGACTGAATGAATGGATAGAAAAGAGGGGTGCCATTTCAGAAAGCCAAATGTGTTTTAGAAAAGGAAGGGCATGATAACATACTTATATGAAGGACTGGAACAGATAAGTATCTATCAATGAAGAGTAAAAAATCTATCCCACTATACACCATGAGGTGCTTGGGAGGAGAGGAAGTATAGCTCCTATTCATTCTTAACCTCCGCAGCGTTAGAGTCACGCCCCAACGTTATAACAAATGTAAATATATTTAGAGTGGACATAAGACCAGGAAGTTATGTCCAACATTGTAAACTAAACCAACTGACTAATAAATGTCAATGTTAACAGATGTAATCACACTTTCTCAAGATGATTACTTCTGAAACACAAAACATTTTCTATGGAACTCTTAAATGTAATGACTGAAGGCAATGTATTCCCTAAAGCAGACATGTACTGATACTGGGGAAAAAAATCAGATGCTAGAAACAGTAGAGTAATGAATGTCTTAAATAAAATAATAAAAAATCAGAAATAAGGCAAAAGATGGCGATAAAATGTAATAATAGACATAGTATTTAGAAAAGAACAAGTAGACCATCACATAAGGGCTAAATGAACAGATAATGTTACAAAACATATTTAAATAAATCATAACAATTAGCCATAATGTAGACTAATAAACATACTGGAAATTTAGGAACACATAATACTGCATAAATACAATGTACTTTGAATCATATTTTCTTGAAGACAGAAATATTCCATAAGCACCACCTTTTGACTTCAGGCAATTCAATAATGAAGATGTGACTTATAATTATGTGTCATATGTTTGTACATAACACAATCATAATTCATATGTTACAACTTCATTATAAGACTGCCTGAAATTAAAATTTCTGTCCATAAAGTTGGATATCTTGAATATTCAGATCATCAAACATTCAATGGGTATCTCGACGCATTTTTCTGAAATAACAAATTATAAAAATCAGCATTCAATTTAAATAAACAATAGAAGTGTTCCATTTTTCTGTGGCACACTGCACATCACTACCTTGATAACAAACATATCCTGATCCAATACTCACAAATACTTCTACTCTGACAGATGGGAAAACATGTAACATAAATCATATTGATGGCAGTGACATTATCTGAGAAATAAATATTGCATTACTTCTAAGTCTACTTTCTGATATCAATATACCAGACAAAAATTTATCAAACCTCATTCACTACCATGAAATACACATATTCTGCTTATGGCAGTGTCCGTTACTAACACAGTTAATTTAGTACCCATCTCAAAATAATGCACTTCAAGACTACAAAAGTGAAAAGTTAAAATTAGTAAAATCTAACAGCCCAGAAATATTCCTGCAGGTCAACCAACACAACCAGTCAACATTACTGGTAAATTACTTCAAGTTGCCAAGTTAAATCACCAGCTTCACCAGTCACTTTCTATTTTTATTGCCAAAGTAACTAACTGGCCTCAAGGTAATGCTTGCATTTCACCAACACAAATTAGTGCTAACATACTGTTAAATCACCCAATTTACAATATTCCTTCTTGTTATATAGAACTTTAAGAGGTAAACATTGTAGAACTTCATTGTACAGAAAATATTTATAAAACTTCAGAAATGATGAAAAAACAAACAAAAGGGAAACACAAAAAAGGTAAGAATATGCATAAAATCTTCTCAGGTAATCAGTTACGCCAAATGGTTACATGAAGTGACCAACGTTTTGGGAACCATCTCCATCCCCACCATCAGGGTTCTGATGTCATCACATCTGATGTGATGTATAACCAACTGACACGTCTCATTGTCTGACAATATTTTATTCAGTCTAGTTGCTGTGACACCTTCAAATTATATAATATTCAGTCAGTCTCAGGCACAAGGCCATCAGATTTACAACATATGTATGCCACTATGAAGAAATAATTCTGTACGCTACATTCAATGAACCAATGAAATTCATCAGTAAGAGTTTATATTCAGTCTGTAAATAAAGTCAGTGTTCTGAGAAGTTAACATTTGCCGTCTGATCTTCCAAAATGTTAAATGGGCTGGTGAAGCAGAGTGAGCACATAGGATGTAAACAAAGCTAGTGTGTGAAAAGGAATTCTTCCTAAAGTGTTGTCTGAATATACAGACACAATTTCTAAAACCTGAATATTCTTGGGTACTACTTAAAAATCACACTTTTCAATTTGTCATTTCAAATATTTCATGTACCTTCTCAATGACACTTCCTTTAAACTTACTGGAGCAGCTTTTCTCCTCGTACGAACATACTCTTCATTTGTGTTACTCAAATTTTCCTTTTCTGCAACAGCAAACAATTCATGTTATAATCCTTGCCCTACTGACTAATTATAAGGAATAATGGCTAAATGCAAAAGGTGAACAACAAATGCCATAGAGCAGAGTCCTTCTTGAGAAGCTGATAAATTCCCTGCCTTTTACCAAACCCAGATTCTTTACTGTGTTCACAAGAGCCATCTATCAGCCTCTATCTATGCACCACTATCTCATACTTCTTAATTTGATAACATCAATAATATTTAGTGAAGCTTTACTCTCTACTTGTATTTAGAAACTGTGCACAGAAAGGACATACACTATGCTGTACTTCTTTAGTGCTGACAATGAACTGGATAGCCTATGCTGGAGGTAATGAAAGAAATATACAAGTAACTGAAGTAGCTTATGCATAAGAAATCAGCATGGTTTTAAAATGCTTAAAATGTGGCTAAAATGTACTGATCAAGCATCTCACTGCAACAGTGAGTGGGCAAGTGTATTTCTGCAGTGCTGAGTACAAGTTCACATGATTAAAACTATATTTTGCCCAATGCAATCAAAATACAGGTCAAATCAACTCACTTATCTCAATCTCTTTGTTCTCCAGCCGAGGTGAAGTCTCCAAGCTTTGGGGCATATTCAGTGGCTCTCTGTGCACAACTGACCGTTCTCTATGTAACACAAAATCTTTATGTAAATAAAGAGTATACAAAATAAAAGGGACATGAAATATAAATTTAAGGACTGGTTGTTATAATTTTTTTACCTTCTACACTCTTTCTCATATATTCCCTTCATTTGTTTGGCAATCATAATTCCTCTCCTCCCCCTTTATTCCTTTTTTTTATCCCTTTCATACACTTATCTGCTTTTTTTCATATTTCTCTAACCATCCCTTCCACATATCAATAAATATATGACAAACACACACTAAAAAATAAACCTACTGCAGTATTTTAATATAAATCTAAAACAGTTTATGAACAAAAAATATTGCATACAACATGCTGGTAAAGGAGAACAATAATGAAAAATATCAGCTGATACTATGTATTACATAATTTCCACATCGTCCCCTTAGTCCATGCCCATTTAAATATCTCATCTATGAGTGCAAGGAAGCACATCAAACTGGCTTTTAAATAATACAGATGACACTAAAAAGTAGTGACATAATACTGTATCACATGATGAATGTTATCAATGTAAACTAGTAATAGAATTCTAATGTTCAACACCACACAGATGACAGCCCACCATCAGGGCATATCCTACATCAAATAAATCCAAACCATATCTCCAAAACCAACTATGCTTCGATCCATTTAAACTAAACAGTCACTTCCAGAGAAGTGTCCCTTCAAAAATTCAGTAGCTACATACCCTGCCCATTGTGATCCACATGATGGCAGGGTTATTCCTAACAGAAAACATTTTATGTCTTTTAACAAAGTGTTATAAAAAGAAAAGTTGTGTGTAAAAATCTTAATGGAATTTTTAGACTGATTTTCTGTGTACTGAATCTAACATAATTACAGTTATGTTGCCCTATTAGTTCTTGAACATCTGGATCCCAGGAAGACAGGAATAATACACAATATATTCTCACAGTTGCACAATGCAATGCTCTTTTGCCTGAACCACACCTCACTGATGTGTTCCATAGGAAATTTATTACTCTGAATGACTGAACAAATTTTAAATTTCCTAAATATCACTACATGGGGGTTTTATTGCAATATGTGACCCAGTGACAAATTAATATGAATGCTCCTCAACTACTTATACATTCTGTTCTATATTTATATTTGTATACCTGTTGATTGTAGACTCCTCAGCAACTGCTCTTGATTTAGGATTCCTCATATTTTTTGACAAACTTTTGCAGTTCAACTTTGCAGAGTGGGCTTTACTTTGACTATATTTTTTCCTAGCTCTTTTTATTGGTTTCCATTCTTCCCCTGATTCTGAGATATCTGAACTGTCATTATGGTACTTTATTTCCGTCCCTTTTCTATGAAACAAATTTACTTCTTCAGTGGCATACAGCTGCAAACCTTCAGATTTAAATGTCTTACAATGATTTGAAGTATGAAATGAGCAGTTATTTGTTTCCTTCCCCACATGAACTTTGTCTGCTACGGATTTGTCATATTCCATATTATGCAATAAAAGACACTCTGTAATTTCCATGTCATCATTTGCTACAGCTTCTTTCTCAGCTGTAAGGTAGTTTTGTGTTGGTTGATCCTTAAATGTGTTTGAACTCTGTTTCTCTGATACAACATAGGTACTTTGACCATTCCACAGACTTCCATAGCTTCCCTGTAAAGCATTACATAATAAAATATATATCAAGTTACCAAGTGGCCATATTGCTCTTTGATGTGGCACCAATAACTTAATTACAATGTAAAAGAAGGAACACTTCTGCATCTTCTGCTGTGGTATGCAAAGCAACATGACAACAGAAAACCACCACATCACAGGAGGAGTAAACATACGTATCTTCTGATAAGACACGCCTCCACATGATCTGCTGAGGCTGAACCAGAAATGACTATGCCAAACTTCTGTGATATTCCTTCTTTTGATTCATGTCACAGCAGAGACATTTGGATATGTTCCTTCTTTTTCATTATCTATTGCATTGCCTGGCAAGTGAATGGGAGTTAGTTTTCTAGGATATTGCTTTTGAGTTAAATAGTGTTCAATCTTAATTATAATTATAAAACAGACGTTCATAGACTTCAAACAAAACTTGAAGTATTATGTCTGTGTGAAGTCAGCAACTAGTCAAAGAGAAAAATAAAGATGGTATGAATTACTCCTTTGACACCGTTTACCACTTTTAAGAATAATGACAATGAGATCAGCTGTTCTAAAAGATAGAAGTTCAGTTATTCCAATCATACCATTTAGAACCAGCCCATAACATAATTTATGTGCATAAGCTACATAAAGTATATTATGGGTGGAAAGTGGGTGGGACTTATGGGTGCACAACAAACAGTGCATGGGATTTTTTATTGTACAGAATGGATTCTAATATGTCACTTACAGATACAAGACAGTTATGTAAATATGAGATAATCTTAAACTTCTTGGTTCAGATAATGCTAGAGATGAGAATTTTTAATTATTATTAATTATTTTCATATTTCTATGACAATCTCTTCAACAAAGAATAAATATTGCAACATTTTACTGCCACATTCTGTTATACACAATTAGAAGTTTGAAGACAGACTGGGTTATGTAACCACCAATTTCTTGATATTATCAGAACCATTACAACAAGCAAAATTTTAATTCTCATTGTGTTGAGGAATCACTGTGATCATAAATGCATTCCATATAAATTTAATCATAAAACAAAATTTTGTAATAAAAACTGACATAAAATTCTGTACAACAAAACCAAAATATATAGGTCCTCTGAAATGTGTTGTAGAGAGGTTCCACTGTAATTACCTCTTCAGTTGACTGATGAGAACAAAAAGGTTTAGATTTTGTTCTTTTTCTTCCTGTAGGAGTACCATCACTTTGGAAACGCCAACTAGGCCCTTCCAAAGGATCTTCATTCCGAATTCTGTTTAAGAACTCCTCTTTTGCTGACAGATAACTTCCTTGCACATCAGAATTGTTTAAAGATACAGCACTGTAATCCATAGTACCGATTCCAGCTGTGAAGTTGAGCTGAGTTTGATTTTCTATTGATGTGTCTAACACGTTGATTCCCAAATCTTCGTTTCCATCCTCATTGTTGTGCGCCTTTGTTTCTGGATAAGTACTAGCACCCATCCTCACTTTTCCCTCTTCTAGCTGAAGAGAGGAAGATATACTTTTAGTTAAAAGAACTTAACATTTGTAAATCACGTGTTACAGGAAAACAATCTAATCTGATGATTCATAACACAACAAACTTAACTTTTTTAATGCACTTCAGCTACAATTTCCAAATAAAGACTGTATGTTAAAAATGAATCTATTTAACCACACAACATTTTCATATATCCGCCTTTGTACAAGCAGTTTAGTTTACGTTCATGTGCAATTACTAAAGGCTTACTTATCCCATATTAACTTGCCTGTTCAATGTTGCTCAGTGTACCATTTTGAAGGTAACGGCCGACATCGTTTAAGGCAACAACCAAACGACATCTCTCACTGACACCATTCATTTGACACTTTCGTAGCTCATTGGATGTTGGATTTTCAGTACGTGAAGATGGTGGGTACTTCCTTACACTAATGTTATTTGGTTGCCAGCTGGGTATTGCAGCTGAAGAACAAATGGATGAAGACGTTACATCCAGTGTCCTACTTGCATACTCAGTTGATGGCTGGTCAGTTAGCTTAGACTCATGTTCAATAACAGGTGTGATATCTACTAAATCTTTAGTGTCTTCTGATACTGAGCAGACAGAATTAACTGGTGTGGCCTCTCCTGATGAAGTGTTGCAAACTTCTGTCACTCTTTCCTGTTCAGGTAATGAAGGCAAGGAAATATGTGAAGATGTGGCACTAACGCAATTACTTATTGAGTCTGTCTTGTTTTCATTCATGAGTATTCCTGAAAACATATCTCTTTTCATTGCCTCCTTGTGCCTGCCCAGGATTCTTGCCAAGGAGAGGCGTTCCAAAGGTACTTCAGCAACTGAAACAGAAAACACTATTTTCAACTTATCACCTCATTTTGTCCAAACATCAAGTCTGACTCACAAGAACAGTGAAACATCGGCTACCTATGACTCTTGACCTGTCCTAAGCCCATCAATATTTAAATATCGTTACCTAACCATCTCCAATGTGCCATTAAAATATATCAAAATAAAAAGTAATTAATTTATGCAAACAGTTTCTACTAAATAATTTCCTATTCACAAAATGAATACAGCTCTTCCATGTTTGCATAACATCCTGCGGATATGGTGGCCGCAGGTCATCTCCAACGAGGAGCTGTGGAGCAGGACGAAGCAAACACCCATTGACATTGAGGTGCGCCACAGGAAGTGCAGGTGGATCGGGCATACGCTGCATTGCGACACAAACAACATCGCCAGACAAGCCCTAGAATGGAACCCGCAAGGCACGAGACGCAGAGGCAGGCCAAAGAACACCTGGAAGCAGAGTGTAGAGGCAGAAAGGAGGGAAGACCTGGCTGGAGATGAAGGCCATGGCACAGAACAGAGTCCGGTGGTGGAAGTTTGTCGATGCCCTATGCTCCACTTAGGAGTTACAGGAGCTAATTGATTGATTGATGTTTGCGTGGGGAGATCCGTGACCAGTTTGACTTCTGAAATGTAAAATCTCAATTTATGTGAACTTTCAATTTCTTCTTTGCATTGTTTATCAATAAATTGCAAATCACATGCAGGGCTGGTGGTAAACCGAATGTTTTAGTGTATATTTTTATTTATTAATACATCAAAGTACCATATAGTGTGAAAAATACTGTAAGATGGGATCAGAAGCATGAAATAGAAGACGAATTTGTGAAATATGTATCTGTAGTTAATTTTTGTAATAATACCATCTTATACATTATTCATCTTACCATAACCTCATTTTTTGGAGCAAAGCATATACATTTTGTATACAAAATTTGTCACATCCCTCTGCTGTTCAATTACTTTTGTTTGTTTCTTAATTTCATCAGTTTTTGTTACATTTTTCACATTCACATGTCCCATCTTAACAAGATCCTCATATTTTGCACCTTTCAAAATTATCCCATTTCTTTTTTCTCTTAGAATATCTCCAGCACAGTGCCAACTGATAGGTTTATCCCATAAAAGGGAGAAACTGCTGGCAACATTTTTCTGAGCAGCATAATACAGTCCTACACATCTCTTTTCTCACCAAAACTTAATACTGCCCTTTTCCCCCATTTCACAGAGATTCAGCTGATTGTGATTAAATGCACCTGCATGTGTGCACTTTAACTTCCTTACTCTGTGATCAGTCTGGTGATTTTTTAACATATTGTGTATGCACACAGTATGTTAGCTATTCAAGGAAAACATGCAGAAAACACTTTCATTAATGAAATTCTATACGAAATTTCTGCTCCAAGGCTTTTGTGGGTCCAGTATGAAGATGACAGTATACAAATAGGCATCATACTGGGGTTTGACTGTACCTTCAATTGTCCATCTTTCTTCCCCACTTAGAGTACTACAAATAAACCTGTTCAAAAGATAATTTAACCTTCCACAGTTTGTACATATTTACATAATGTGCATGATTAAGTGGAAGAAAAACAAACCTAGTTTCCCCAATAACCAGAAATTTGGAAATGGTAATCATTCAATGACTTCCATTAAATTAAAATCCTCAACTCATGAAGATTTAAATATTTCTTACCCGGAAGTATGATATTGTGATAAGATGGAGGAGAGGAACGTGCTGTAATTCTTCTCATACTTGGAGTGATAGAGAGTTCAACAGCCTCCTTGAATAAAAATACAATTCATCATAAAGAAACAACATTCCAAAACTTACGTGAATATAGTAACAACAACTACAGCATATGTAAGACTTGAGGTTCTCACAGCGGTGAGTATGAAGATTTCCGTCTTCTGGGTTGTTGCGCTGTGTAGTCTGGTCGATGTTAACCAACGTTTCAGAGGTCATACTGCCTCCGTCATCAGGGCGATGAATATGCCAATAGGGTGTGAGTTGCTGGGTTTATAGGGCCGGAAAGTGAAAGGTGTAGCCTGCTCCCATTGGCTCGGGGCAGGCTACACCTTTCACTTTCCGGCCCTATAAACCTTAACTTCGTACACAATTACAATTTAAATTACATTTCCTTCTTGTGTTATTTCGCGTTACTGTATCCAATGTAGCCATTACAGATATTCAAATAAAGGAAGTAGGGTAGAACAATTGATTCTGTGTCAGATTTCAGGTTCTTATGACAGCCTTGTAGATTCTACAAGACTATATAAAATGCAATATCCCAGAAGGCTGTTATCTTCAACTGATTTTGTCCCATTTCAATGTAATGTCTCAATTCTTGCATAATCAATCTACGGTTCATGGTTCAAAACAATTACTTCCTAAATATGAAGAGAGGTGTCTGGCTGGACGATGGTACCATCACAGAGAATTAACCCTCCCCAGGTCACTATGGCAACAAAGGTGTCTAGTCATAGTTAGATAAGGTCAAAACAGTATTTATGTCATTATGAAAAGTAGTCATTAAAACTGTCCAATCTAAACTTACATGGAAACTGCTCAACAATTTCTCATATATTACTAATATTTTTCAAGTAATTTTCCAATGCCAAATTTAATTGAAATTTGTTTGCCTGTTCTTAAGTTGTTTCTTGCACAAATATTCCGCTCTGCAAATGTGCCTAAAAAGACCACAACAAACATATACCTCTTCATCCGAATTATATGAAGAAGGCAGGGGAGGGTCCACAGAGTTTTCTGCAATTGTAGCTAGATCCGTTTCTGCAATCTGGCCTGTTGACAAAAATATCACTTCCCTTAATTATATTTGTAAACAACGTGGATTAAACAATAAACACAATGTGGAAGAACCCACTTTTAATAAACACAAAACCTGAAACATTTTTAATATATCACAATTAATTATTATAAGTCGGAGGAGAGCACAATGTGGAAGAACCCACTTTTAATAAACACAAAACCTGAAACATTTTTAATATATCACAATTAATTATTATAAGTCGGAGGAGAGGAGCAATGACTCTTGGGTTATTTAATGGAACTGTTTCATATGCAGAGGTTACACAGTATGACCTGGAAAGACAGAAAAATAACTGCATATCAAAAATATTCTTCAAACATTTTAAGAGCTAAAATTCTTCTTTACTGTCTTTTATTGGATCATTATTTAACAAGATGAAAAAATAACTGCAGATACTGGAATTGCCTGTGCAAATATGCACTAATAAAAAAAGCAAACATGGCTATTTTCTGGGTTGTTGTGCCATATAGTGTGGCAGCTGTTTACCAATATTTCATACAGTCTTGCTGCTTCCATCATCATGGTGATGATGATGTAAGCAGCAAGCACTTCTGACATGCTAGTAAACTTACACTAAACTACATGGTACAACACCAAAGACAGCTATCTTGATAATACCTACCATGAGCAACTCAACTTTCACTTTCCCAAAAAATGTTTTAGTACAGTCAGTTCTGGGCTGTCAATTCGGAAATAAGACGGTTCATATTTGTTATCTTGTTTAGAAACAGGAGCCTAGACATGATGACTGCAGACACGGAAAAGGAGCAAGGTGCTGCTCCAAAAAGCACTCACTGTTTGATATGTAACAGTAGAGTTTGTGTCTCAACTCGTAATAGTCTTGAGATCTTCCATAAAACTATAGTAACAACATCAGAAAGACCATTATCATATACTATTGGAGCGGTGTTGGGTCAGGAAATGAGTGAGGATTCTGTTCATAGTAATGTAATCTGTAAGAAGTGCTTCAAGTTGATTAATGAGGTTGATGAAATAGAAACTCGATTAGCAGAACTGAAATTCGAACCTACAACAAACTATCAGCGAACACTGAAAATTCAGAGTGATGGTGGAAAACAGTCACCAACACTGGATGATGATCGCAAGTTGCCTCTCGGTTCTGATGATGGAAATGTTAGGAAGAATAACCTACAAGGATCCCGGAAGAAACTTATATCAAAGAAAGTTAAGCCACCCCCCTCACACAACAGTGAAGAGGACTATGAACAAAAGGAAAATACTCATTGTGAAGTGGAATTATCAGAACATGATAGTGACAGTGACATGAACCCAGATGTTATTGTAACTGCAGAAGTTGGTACAGAAGATAATAGCGATGTTCTTCGTAAGTTGTTCGAGGAAATAACATCTTTGCGTGAAATAATATCTGTTCTATAGAATGAAAGAATACAAGATACGCGTTTTCAAGTAAAGCAAGTAAATGAAATTGGCTGGCATTATGCAGCTAAAGGATATGAGAAAAGAAGGAAACAGGCTACTCAACCGTTTCTAGTTCCAACGAGAAACAAATTTAGTGCACTAAATGAAGTTGCTGATGAGACTCAATCAAGGAAAGCTTCAAGTTGCCCAAAGGTAAATGTTTTGAAAAATAAAAATAAACTGATGTTCGTGATATACCTATGTCGCTCAGTAAAAACAATATTGATGTCTCAGTGTATGGTGAAGTAAGTCCTAGTGCTAAGATAAAAGGTGTATTGAAGAATTGTTTAAGAGATTGTTCATCATTTGGCTCTCAGGACTATGTAGTAATTATGGGAGGTGCCAATAACATTGCTAGAAATGAGACAAAGAATTGTAAAAATACTTTAAAGAGAACACTTGCTGCACTAACCACTACGAATGTTGTGGTTTTTAATATACCAATTAGGCATGATTTAATAAAAGAATCAGTAGTCAATAAGGAAATTATAAAAGCAAATATGGACATAAACAAGCTATGTAAAAGATTTAGAAATGTAAAAGTGATGGACTTAAGCAATATAAGTAGAGCTTATCATACAAGGCATGGGCAGTATTTAAATAGAGTAGGTAAAGAGTATGTCACTCAAGAAATAAGTAAAATAATAGGTTTTCTTATTATTAGTGTTCTGTCTGACGACAGGTCCATATATTATGAACAGGATCCTTCCATCCTCTTCAGGTATAATATAGGTAATAATAGAGAAATCAACTCTGAAGTGATAGCCTTAGGTTTTTTAAGTCAGGGAAAGTAATAAAAAAGACTGGACCACAATGGTTCCAATCATTACAAAATAAAAAAAAACTCTACCCAGGCAACAATTAAAAATAATACATCAAAATGCACAGTATCTCAGAAATAAAACTGAGCTATTTACAGCATTCCTCCAAACTACCACACCAGATATCTTGGCCACTTCTGAACATGGTCTTAAAGATGATGAAATAATTCAATGTACATTAGAAGGTTACACTGTAGCTTCACACTTCTGTAGAAAAGAACATAAAGGGGGTGGGATAGCTATTTATAGCTCTAAGAATTTATTACAATATAAAACAGTGAAATGGATTACAGAAAAAAGTATAGAAAAAACATTTGAGGTTGCTGGTATAGAACTAACAGGTGAAAGAAAGAAAATAACAATTATTGCATTATATTGATCACCAAGTGGTGCATTACATGAATTTTTCATACAGTTAATAGGTATTCTTGAGCAATTAGTACAGAAAGATTGTTATATTATAATAGTAGGTGATTTTAACATAAATACTCAAGAAGATGGGTGTGACCACAAACAGTTACTAGATGTTATAAATACTTTTAATCTGACTATGACAATAAATATACCCACTCGAGTAACTGAAAGTATGGCAACAATTATATACCAAATCATTACTTGCCTTCACACTGCTATTTCACTGATGTAATTAACAGCCTACTCTCAGATCACTATGCTCAATGTATAACTATTAATATGACTATACCACAACAAATTAGATGCTATAGAGAGGGTAGGAATGTATCTGAAGCCAATGTATTAGGCTTTTGCTCTTTAATACAAAATGAAACTTGGACTGAAATGTTCTGTGATAATGATGTGGAGAAAAAATGGGTTTCTTTCTCTAGTATTTTTAACTATTATTTTAATGTAGCCTGCCCAAAAGTTAGAAGAAATATTGTAAGTGCTTTAAATGTTCCTTGGATAAATAATGATGTTATTATAGCAAGAACAAAATTAAAAAAATTATATGATCTTTACATGCAAAGTAAGATTCAGGAACATAGAGACAAGTATAAAATATATAAAAAGGAATATAATGTAGTAATAAAAAATGCAAAAGCAAACTACATCCAGCACATTATAACTAGTGCAAATAACACTCCTAGAGTATTGTGGAAATTTGTAAATAGAGAAAGAGGCTCTTTAAATAATATATTGACTAGTAATATTCACCTACAAGTAGGAAATAAAACAGTTACAAGTCCGAGCAGAATATGTAATATTTTTAACGGTACTTTCTTAGAAACTGTTAGTAAACTCATACTTGATAAAAATTTGATGCCTCCACAAACTAGTAATAGTACAATAAGTATAAAAGATTCATTGGTCTTATTAGAAATAACTGAGACTGAATTGATTAAAGTAATTTAGAGTTTGGAGAATAAAAAATCAGCAGGACTTGATGATATCTCTCCCTATTTATTAAAGAAATGTGTACCTTACATGATAAGTCCACTACTAGAACTGATCAATGCATCAATTAGAGAAGGCATCCTCCTATCTACATTAAAAAAATCAGTTGTAAAACCAATTTTCAAAAAAGGGGCGAAAGAAGATGCAAATAATTATCGTCCTATTACTCTTGTTCCAGCTCTTTCAAAGGTTCTGGAAAAGGTAACAGCTAATTTCTTTTTTAGATAAACACAATATACTTAATAAATCTCAGTTTGGATTTAG
This sequence comes from Zootermopsis nevadensis, assembly GCF_977971745.1. Lineage (NCBI taxonomy): Eukaryota > Metazoa > Arthropoda > Insecta > Blattodea > Termopsidae > Zootermopsis > Zootermopsis nevadensis. The sequence continues at coordinate 8,083,064 of NW_028259143.1, forward strand.
GAAAAATAAATCTTAAAATGATGCAATTGCTGCAATCATTGAAAATATAATTGAAAATCTGAATAATAAAATACAGTGTAATTGTGTACTATTAGATTTATCAAAAGCATTTGATTGTATTGAACTTAACATCCTTATAGATAAATTATTCCAATATGGAGTTCGTGGCATACCACTTCAGCTAATTAAATCCTATCTCACAAATAGAACTCAACAAGTAAAAGTCTCACATGTAGCAAACAATCAAATGAAAGAATACTTGTCAAGTAGCCTTCCAGTTAGATATGGAGTTCCTCAAGGTTCTGTCCTTGGTCCATTACTTTTTATTTTATATGTAAATGATATCCCACATCTAACACAAAGCAGAATATTAATGTATGCTGATGACACTTCAATACTGAATATGGGTCGGGATATGAATGAACTCCAAAAGGTAACCTTATACAATACAGACTTGGTAGAGCAGTATTTTGAGACAAATAATTTATTTATAAACCCAACTAAAACACATTACATTTTTTCCAGACAAAACAATGTAGGGAGGAAAGTAATCAAACAATTTTAATAAAGAACAGGGAAATTGTTAAAGTAAAAAGTACTAACTTCCTGGGAGTTGTGATTGATTGCACCCTGAGTTGGGAAGTACATATTGAAAGAATGTGTAGTAGAATTAGCCGTAACCTATTTATAATTAATAGACTTTCTAAAATACTTAGCCTAAATGAAAGAAGAATGTTGTATTATGGTTTGATTTATCCCTTTTTGTCTTACGGAATCGTCGTATGGAGACAGAGTGCTAAAGTACTTACTAGACGAATTTTTACTCTTCAAAAAAGGGCAGTAAGGTACACAGCAGGTTTAAAACCAATTGAATCGTGCAGAGATAGTTTTAGGCATTTAAAGATATTAACAGTATACTCGTTATACATTCAAGAAACCATTTTATATGCAAAATAAAAGTGTGTCTGCACTGTAAACAAACAAGTACATACATATAACACAAGAAATAATAATGACTATCATAAATATGTGCATAGGTTGGAGCTTTATAATAGTAAACCGTCAGTAGCAGGTTGTTTCTTCTATAACAAACTGCCTACTTTAATAAAACAAATAAGAAATAACAATCAGTTTAAGAAGGAATTGAAGGACTTTCTTATTAAGGGGTGTTACTATTCACTAGAAGACTATCTTAATGAAGAATTTTCGAATTTTGGCTACTAATAATCTAATGTGTATAATGCTATATCTCTAATGGGATTATATCATAATCATTATTGTATTTTGATAATGTATAATATAGATTGACATATCCTATATCAATGTATTTTGATCTACATGAAAAATAAATTTTTATTATTATTATTATTATTATTATTAGGAGCACATAGAAGGGTTTCTTTGACTTTTGCTCATGTGAGATGATGCTCACTTGCAAGAAATCTAAACTAAATGTACTAACATGAATGTTTCTGTAAATACACATGTAAATATATAAAAATTATCAATTCTTACATAAAAACATCTGTATTTTTATTTCCTGTTTACTGCAGTCTAGTTCTAAAATGCCCAGTAGGGCAACATTAAATTACAACATAACATCAATGTGCTCAGTGCCATTTCTATAAACACAGGTTGTACAACAATATTTTATATAAAAATTACAAAAATATTTGAGTACCACTTACACTGAGGAACAAATTCAAAACAAGAGGCAAAATTTATATTCATAATACACTAAGAATATAAGAAACCTATGAAATGTGTGCTATCTTGTAGATTAAATCTTACCTTCTCACAACATGAAAGCATACACAGTAAAGAGAAGAATACTGGGACATAAGAAAGATGAATGGGAGAATAGAGAAAACTACTCAATAAGGAGAATCACAGCAGGATTTGAAATTTTCATGATGGTGAGTCTGACAATGGCCATCTTCTGAGGAGAATCATAGTTTGCACTATTCACTCAGTATTGTTATGGCAATTCAATTAGAGTTATGGTGGACATGTAGTTCATATTGGGGAACATGGGGAATATACACAAGTATTTAATTGGTAAACTTAATGAAAAGAGAACATGTGAGAAACAAATAAATGGAAAGATAATATTTACCCTTCAACAAGCAATATTTTAAATGACTTAAAAGTACTGTAACAGTAAGTTTCCTCCCACAAGAAGAATCCTGTAACTTATGCCACTTTCTTCAAAGCGTCAAGAGAATGATAAAACTGAGCACATAGTGTAATCAGTTCACAACAGATGTCAGAAGCTAGCAGTCCTTGGAATAACAGATATGCTGTACACTCACACTCTACAGAACAATGTGGGTACATTCATGCTCAATGCAGCATCATGATGCTGAATGTACTGGTATGTTTGTACTCATCAACGTGTTAAACATATCTTTGGGAACACGTTATGAGGAAACAAAGTGAAATTGATTGTATTGACTCTGGACAGACTACTGAGGAATGCTTTTGAGGTAGTGATGATGAACCTTCTGGTTCCATAATGACAGGGAATTTGTAGAGTATTTAAATATCCAACAAGGAATATCCTGTATCAGAGAGTTTATTAGTTAAACAGTATAGATAACAATAAAATACAATACCTTCATCTAATTCCTGTAGTGGAGATCTTATTTGCTCCAATGGACTATTTGATCGCACATCTTGCAGGTTGAGGCGCTGTAGTGTAATGGTTGGTTTTATAATAGGATGTCCACTAACCATGGGGTTTACATGATTTACTGGCTGTGACTTGGAGGACAGTTGTGATACTGATGGCATGTAGCATGAAAATAATTAACAAAAATTAAAAATTAACTTACAATTGAACCAAATCCATGCTAATTATAAAGGTGACATATAACTAACTGTGTCTCTTAAATGGTCTTCAGTATACAAACATGAAGCTACAATAATTGAAATTGGCCAGAGGAATAATTAGAATCACTTATTGAAATGTAAATACACATTTAGAATATTTATAAACAAACTCATATCCATCTGTGAAAGGCTATAATAATTTCAGACAATAAAAAGAAAATATATATTTTGGCTTCAAATATAATTTCATGTACTCTGTATTTTATAAAAGCTAATATCATGCTTGCTTGCTGTCAGTAAACAGTTTCTTGCTCTCACAAAGGAAATTAGTGCAAACATCGTAGAAAATATATCTGCAAACATCTTGACATGGAACACAGCTGATATGAAAAGTTCTTAGTATTGACACTAGATGGCAAAATGTTGTGTACAAGGGTCCAAAAAATAACCTGCAATAAGGTCCTGTAGTTTCATGAAAATAAAATTGAATAGTTTCAATAGAACAACTTCTGCGTCATGACTTGTATATTACTGTAACTTGTTTAAAGTAGCAAGAACCATGGCAGAATGCCAAATTTGCATGTGAACACATAGGTCAGGTAGTAATGGACAGTAACCATTCAGTCTGTGACTTCCTTTACTGCTGTAAACATCATGTGCTTTTCAAAAAATATCAGTTCTGTTTAATTAATTTAATTAAGTGTGATCATGAGTAGCATGGAAGGTGGTCACAGGGTAAGAAAAGGGAAAAATAGCAAAAAATGTCTACAGCATGTAAAGATACATGAAAGAGGAGGAAAACAGAGGTAGTCAAGTTGTGCTGAAGAATTTTCAAGAGAAAGTACAATATGCTGCTATGTAACGACAGGAAGTGTAGGGAAGAACAGCTTCCAATAGATCCAGTAATTGATGAGCTGTCAGAGGCAACTTATTAATGCACGTGTTGACAGTAAGACATAGTGACTATTGCCAGCTGTAGCTGGAACAGTAGATATGAAGAATAAATGAGTGGTATAAAAGTACTATAGCAGGAAGCTTACCTGATAAGTCTATACTAATTATACAGGGTGATCCAAAAGTCGCGCAGAAGAGCATGGAAAAGTAAATATTGGCAACACTGTACTGTTGGCCGGGTGTTGTGCAAGCAGTATGACCTTGAGACATCTGCTAGGTCTCACCAGTTGAGTAGCGGCATTCGAAAGTGTAAGATGAGTTTTTCACAAGCGGGGCGAGTATTTATTGTGGAACATTATTTTACGACGAATTCGTACACAGAATGCCAACAATCGTTTGTGCATAGTTTTCCAAAATCGTGCGTGCCAAATAAATCAGCAATATGCCGAATTGTTCGCCGTTTTCGTGAAACAGGCAGCGTAAGTGACAAGAAGCGATCTGGACAGCCATCAAGTCTCAGTGATGAAAATTTGAATAAAACCAAGCCTCATCTGTAAAGAAAACGTTGTCCAAGATGCCGACACCGTCCATCACAAGTTCTTGGAACCATTTACATTATCGTAATCTTTTCCCTTTGCCCGGTTCCTTGAGTTCGTGCATTATGTGAATTCTGTAAGGCACAAGTTTCAGCCGCCTCGTACACCTCTGCATTGTTCCATAACTCAATCCAGTCTTCTGTGCTAATCTTCTTAAGGACTTCTTGGGTGACCATTCTAAGCACTGCCTAACTTCATTCAAAATTTCATCACTCAGACTTGATGGCTGTCCAGATCGCTTCTTGTCACTTACGCTGCCTGTTTCACGAAAATGGCGAACAATTCGGCACGCGCGATTTTGGAAAACTATGCACAAACGATTGTTGGCATTCCGTGTACGAATTCGTCGTAAAATAATGTTCCACAATAAATACTCGCCCCGCTTGTAAAAAACTCATCTTACACTTTCGAATGCCGTTACTCAAATGGTGAGACCTAGCAGATGTCTCAAGGTCATACTGCCTGCACAACACCCGGCCAACAGTACAGTGTTGCCAATATTTACTTTTCCATGCTCTTCTGCGTGACTTTTGGTTCGGGTTTTGCGACTTTTGGATCACCCTGTATTAATGATTATTTCTTAGTTTCTTTAATGCCACTTTTTCAACAAGACAGATTATAGTGTCAAAGGTTAGAATAATGTGAATGTTGAATTGAAAAATCTGTTGACAGAAGTAGTTACACCTTGTTTTTAAGGTATTTGCTTACAAGTACTGAGGGGGAGAAAAAAGTCTGGATGATATGACTTACAATTATGTGATCTGGTAAAGCTTCCCATTTTTATATTTGGAACAGTATGTCTACAGCGAGAAATTCGGTCTGAAATGAAGAAAACAGTTCAAGTAACACACTAATATTCTTACACTCAGGCAGAAGTGTACACACATGTAACATTTAATTTGCACAGCAAATGCAGCACTACATATTCCAGACCATATCTAAAGTTCCTATTATTTCCTAAGGAATATGAACCAGAAAGCCTTTTGTTCTTCTATGGATTGTCCCATGCAGTGAACTGAGTATGCTCTTTGTGTAATGGGCTACAGTTGGTTATGTGGATAGGCAAAATTACAACAGCGAATTAGATTACTTCAGTGTCACTTATTAAATCAGTTCAATAAACCTGCTCTAGATAAATTGGAATCTCAAGCAGACCTAAACTTTAACAACAGAAAAAAAGAAAAGATTCCAAAGTATTAAATAATTTGGCAGAATTACCTACTCAATTAAAAGAAATGTCCCACTCCACCAATTTCAGTTAAATAATGAAAGAAGAGAAATAACATGAACATTTTCAGATGTAACTTCCCACAATCTTTGAATTTAACGTATGTACATTTAAAAATGACACTTCTATGTGTATGATTTCATTATTGAATCTAACCTGCATTGTCAGCCTTTATTCCTCCAACTGGTATTGACAGTTCCACCTGACATGCAGACCGTATTTCAGTTAAGGAATCCACCAGCTTCAAAACCTGATTTCCAATCAATCGAGATGTTACGTCAATTTTGGAAAGTGTCTCCTACAACAACACAAAACCTATGTTAATAGCACAGCACAAGAAGGTATGTTTGAGGTTGGTCCGTCTGTCAGTGTGGCTAACTATATTTGAACAAATGTATATAAAAGAAAAGTTTGTATTCTGTTACAAAAAACTGATTTATTAGCATTAAGTTTATTCCAGAGCTACACATTTTAACCATAAAAGGTGATCATCAGGTTCTACAGACGTATCTGAAGAAGTTTGTAATTAAATGCAGTACATATGATACTTTTAGGCAAAACTGCCTAAAACATGTTACATACACTAACACTAAAGTATAGCTACATGCGACAAAAATTACAATGTTTTGTTACACACCTTTTACAGAATTTCAACTAAAAATATGATCTCATTTAGGTTAAAATCTGCTTCAGATATATCTATAGAGCCTGATGATGATCCTGTATGATCAAAACATGCAGCTCTATATTAAACTTATTAAATAAATAAAAAATCTGTTGTGAGTGACAGAACATACACTTTCGTTTCCAACAACAGAATACAAAGAATAGACATATTTTTTTAACCTATGCACTGAAGTTCTTCAGTCACAAGTTTTAGCCTTACAAGTTATATACACCCTACAACAAGTCACACCAATTAACAAGTGGTCTCCTCAACTGACAAAAAGAAACCACTTTCACTTCAGTCATAAAAATATTTATGAGAATTAACTTGCTTAGAAGATACCTAAGACTGAATAGTGTTCTACCACCTGCAGTTAGCAAATGCAAGAATACCCCTTGAAGTATTTGGGAAATGTAATTAAAATTGCAGAGGAATTATTTTTCTCACACTGTCAATGCAACATAAGGCTGAACTGTTACAAACTAGAATCTCAATATGGCTTCAGATAAAAACAATATATAAAATTCAACCACAATATAAAAAAAGATATTATAACTAGAACATTCTATTGCAATCAGATATTGAAGCAAATAAATGTTACAAAGTGGGCATAAACAAGAAAAACCACAGCAAGCCTGACTGTATAAAAGTTGTAATGATACAGCCAGTATACAAGAGGACCTAGACAGAGTGCCTGAAGAAAAGTGGTCACCCAACTGTGAGGAGTAGTTCCCAATCATCCAGCTAGGTGCAACAACTAGATAGTATATTGCTGCCCCCAAAAGGAAACCTCATAACTCATCAAAATTGAGAAAATGAGATTCCCATGCTATCTCATAGCAAACATCCCAAACGAAGTATTTGAAAACACTTTAACATCCGTTAGCTTTCTTGCAGATATGAGTTTTTCTTGTGAGGGTGATGATATCTAATGCATAGCATCAGAAAGTAATTGTGAGCTGAATTCATATGTCAGTTGTGGTCACCAGCATATCAGAGGAACATATCTCACCTTCCAAAATACTTATAAACTGCAACAAGGTGTCACACCCCAGAAGATGACAATCAACATCTTCACAAAGGAAAACAGGAGACTGCAGTTGACAATTCTACCATGATAGATAGGGAAAAGGCAAAAGGAATAAGAATAGACAGGTACAAACAGCTTGGTTACAGGCCAACCTAGGTGATGTGGGATGGCCTAAATATATGTGCACAGCATGTATAGACAATCAAAACAAAATTAGAACACAAAGAAGATAAGACAGTGTTATAGGCAAAGCATAAAAGCCAGACATTCTGTACAATAGCAAAACATGAAATATAAAGTTTTTGATCTACTATTATATCCACAGATTATGAAAACTTATAACAAGTTTCCAAAATGTGAATTAAAAAATACTTTCTAGACTATATATATTCTATCATCATGAGACTCATATTTTAAAAACTTATGAACCATGATATAAAAAGGCAGAAGAGCAACCAGTTATTAAGTCCGAAATTACTTACCCCACGACGTCTCCATGATACTTCTAAAATGTTGTATCGTATAGTATTCTCCATAAGAAGTTGTTTACATCTCTGTATATCTTTCCTTAATCTGGCATTTTCTCGTGCCAACTGAAGATTGTTTGATCTCCATTTCCTTGAACCTACATTGTAAACAGAAATTCCAAAATGTATGTTTTCACAGTACAAAACGGAGTCATGATGTTTCCACAGTATAAAGTGGACTCATCATAAGATATCTGCAAAACAATACACTTACCAGATTTTGACAGAAATGAGAAGCTCAAACTTTTTCTTTTCATCTTCATGTTTCTACCTCACTGATATGATGTACGCAAATTTTGATCATGAGACCAGACATTTTCCCCTAACAATGCATCTAAAAAAAGAACAAGCATATTTCATAATGCACTGTTACAAAACATCAAACTTCCATTATACTGAATCAAACACATTGACATACCTACAGGGATAAAACTAATTTTAGACACAATAACATTCCAAGGCAATTTTATTTCAAAGAGTCAGAAGCCAAGTCAATTACAATGCCTTCATAAAAAACAAATAACTACATTAAACATATGCATGCAGGCAAAAAGAATCCATAACATACAAGACCACCCTATAACAATTTTAATTCAAAAGTGACAAATCGCTAAAAATGGGAGATGGCACATACTTCTCAAGCGCATTTTATAAATTGTGATATATAAATATAAAAGTAAAAAAGTAAAGCTGTCCCACTATACAACACGTAGGAGCTTGGGGGTGGGGGTGGTATAATTCCAACTCATTCACAACCTCGGCATTAGATGGGGTAAGTGATCAGCGTCACGCCCCGGCCGCACTTTACCATAAATACAACAAGAAAGAGTTTCGACCTAACGCAGTAAGCATTTAAAACATAAAACCTTATATAATATTAGACTGGTACGTAGGATACTCTGATGCCCGAAAAGTCAAAATTCTGTCCTTAAACAAAAATTTAACCTAATATTTTACGCACGATTATACGTTAAGTATCACTGTTTACAACCAAAGAAGCAAGAACCAGAAATCTCCTTCGAAGCACTAATTTTAAACATCAATTAAACAACGCTACTTCTACAACATTGCGAACGGTTAATATTCGATCCAACACTCAAACAAACTCGTATTGCCTACGTTGTAATCATAGGTAACAGGATAGGATCAACGGACGTCAAAATCACGATATCTCAACATGTTTGCCAACATACTCACTTAAAAAAGTTGTTTTTAGGACCTTAATCTATGATTATGGTATGGATATAAGTGTAAAGTCAAAAAATTTAATGTTTCCAACCAACGTTAATGGCTCAGAGTAAGAACTAATGGTTTTCTTGATGGAGGCAGGGATTTCTGTGGTATGTTCCACAGTTAGTGGTGCGAATAAGTAGACCGCGTTCACTAGCAGATAATATTATGTAAACGTTATCTTCCACCGTACGCTAGAATGGATAATTCGAATTTAATTACACTCCTTTTGGAGAATTTCTGAAAAAATGTCCAACTCTTGAAACTATAATTTAGATCGGATAATTTTAACGACCATTTCACAAAAGCGCGAGAACTCATACTGCCTTCAACTTCTCCCAAATACGTGTTTTAACCAACTGGGAAATGATAAAATTTTCATTAGACATAACTGGATTTTAGTGTACATACTTAAATAAACATTCACAGCATTAATAATTATTTTTAAATTGATCATTATGATCAAATATAACATAATGCACAATATAATTTATTTCCACCCTACACAATGTTGGTATTAATCATTGCTCACCAACTAACTTTACGGGAGCAGAAGTTTTGAAAAGTTCAGACAATAAATTTCCCGCTTTTTATGGAACCCGGAAGTTTATTGACACGGATTAAAAAGCTTCTTATGAGCAACTCAGAGATTATGAAACAAAGACAGTCACGTCCAAGTACACCTATAATTTGTTTGTTTACATTCCTGTCCAGTGCTGCCATCTACGTGACTATATGGAACACAGTTCCGCCATATAGGCGGGCAATAGGGAGAACTTACAAAGTTGTGGGGAGAATATTGAATAGTTTGAGTGTGGCTGCCTTCTGCGTTGTAGTACCATGTATTCTGGCAAAAACGTTTTCCGACTTTCAGAGGAGCTTACCCTTGTGATGGAGACAGCAAGATTCTTTGAAACGTCTGTCAAAAGAAATAAGTTTACACGATGTTACATCCTAGAAGACTTCATTCTCGTCGCTGTGAGGACCGTAAATCTCACTAATTAGAAAACAAATAATTACGAAATGAGAGGATGAAAGTTCTGGTAAACGAATACAAAGAAGATGGCTGTTTTCTCGGTTATAGCGTCGTGTAATCTGGTAGAAGTTTGCCAATGATTCAGGGCCTTGATGACGGAGACAGCAAGGATATCTGAAACGTTAGCAAACTTCTACCTGATCTCATGGCGCTACAACCCAGAAAACAGCCACCGTCTTTCTCATCGCCATGATAACCTTAAATCCTATAAAGTACTAAGAAGTGTACCCCAAAGGAAACACTGATTCTGCTTTTAATTATCTTAATATTGTGCTAAGTATTGTTTTGTACGTGCACAGATAATTGTTGGCATAATTATTTTAATAAATTGATGAGAAGTTATTTTTATAGTACAGTCATATTTTCGTCCAACTCGTTTAATTTTCTGTTTGCTGCACATAACATCCCTAGAGTAATCACATTTTTCTGTTTAATGTTCTCTTTGCAAATAACGCTGAATGTACTTTGATGTGTTTGATCAGATAAATAATATCTATATGTGTATGGGTGACAACGAACACACTCTCGAACTGCGTCTGTGGACATCACGGATAACCACGGATGACTTAATCGCGTGTATGCAAGAGATTGTCGCCCAACAGCATCCGCCAGAAAACATATGGAGGAAACCGAATGGGAAACAGCCGACACATCGGAATTACCCTGACTACGTAGATAAATTGTCGCTTCCCCCCCCTCCTGACCACTCACCTTTCGTTATATGCATTTATCAAGTTCCAGCTGAAGAAGAGGAGGTTAGACGTCACGATAGAAGGCGTGTCATAGCCCTCCCTTATTAAAGCTATTTTACAACAGAGCGTTTAGTTGGTCTGTGCGAACTCCAATTTGCATTTCAGATAATAAAACAGCTTTAACGCGATGTGTGATGTAGGCTTGCCTTTGCTGAATCATGAAATTGACTGGAAGGTCATGCCAATGCAAGTCATTCTTTAATCCTTGTCTTCTTCTATACCAAGGTAATATCATCCTCCTGTCGCTTAACTTCCCCTAGGCCAGCCGTAGTGAGTTCGTCCCACGTCACAGGAGTGCGCCCTCAAGCTTGGTTGTAGGAAACAAACCTCAAGATGTCCATGGTAGCTCTGATTATACTTAATAAGCAGTCGCGAACAACCGACAGAGTCGGAGGGCTCCTCCAGCATACGTTTTGGGAAGGAAGTAACAACTTGCCACAAAAAACAGCGTTATTCGAAATGTTACACAGGGCCTCGGTCTCGCACGGCTTCTTTGGGACGGTCTGTGTTGAGCACTCAACTGATCTGGCTTAAGATAGGAACCAATGGTGGACAGAATACGGCAGTGAATTATCGAGTTTCATAAAATCGGGCAGTTTCTTTACCACTGGCTTCTCACGAGGAAAGTCATTTAATAACAGTTTTATAACAACTGGTTGATTAGTATTCCGTTTAACGATACTGTATCAACTGCAGATTCTATTTAAAATTGGTTATGTACGGTGAACAGAAAATAATTTAGAAAGACGTTGCCTTAGGAAAATCACGCATACCTGGGGATAGCCGTGTGTTTTCGTCCATTTTCGTTTGTCAACCAAATTTGTGTTTTTTATTGCCCCACACACACACACACACTACATGCCGCATATTGTAATAAGATTTTCATACAATATTCTCCATCCTCCTACGATTTCAGCCTTCTTAAGTCCAAATATTTTGCTCAGCATCCTATTCTGAAACACACAAAATCTTGCACCCACGTACAAACTTACAAGTGTGAACTAGGCTTCAAGAATATCACGTGATTATTTTCCTTGTTGTGATGTAGGATGCCCTCAGGTACAAGTCTCTTTCAGTCATTCTCTGGTTAGGCAGTGTTCGGTTGTGCTGAGGGATATAATTTCGTTCGTGCTACTACTGTTCAACAGATGGGTTCACTCGTACTGTGAGAACCGGTGTGTGACGGTCTGGTATCTCCAACGAGTTAAATAAGTTCATAGTTGAACATTCAATATGAATCCTAATGCGATGCGCCGAAACTTCATTATCATAGTGACGTGCTTCCTTGTCCCTCGGGTAGACATCGTGGCTGCGCAGAAAACGGGTTCGTATTTGAATTAATGGTGTTTACTTATTTATTTATATGTTTAATACAGTTCTAGGAAATATTCGGAAGTAATGAGTGCACAGGAAAAGGACGTTCATAATTTGTACTCTTCACCAAATATTATGAAGACGGTCGGTCAGGTCAAGGAGTATGTGATGGAAGGTCATTTGACACAAGGAGAGCTGAGAAATGCATACGAAATTTAGTCGGAAAACAGGAATAGAAGACGTACAAGGTGGGAAACTAGCATAAATGAGTGGATGTGCTGTGGTGATTGAAAAGCCACTTTCTATATCACCTGGATGGTTCGTCATGTTGGGATCACAACTTCAAATTTGCAGAAAATTGAACGTGATATGTATTCTTATGTTTACAGTCCGGCCACAGCTTCTACACTTTACGGATATCCTTTCCATTTTCATACAATTCCTTCCTACACCTTGGTCTCTCAAGTGGCTTCTGTACTCCATGTTTTCCGACAAAATATTCTTTACGCATTTATTATCTAATGCATGCTACATGTTCGCCTATCTGATCCTAATTGATCTGAACACCCTATTATGCCATTATGCATTCTTATCCATCCTATTCCTGCTTAATAAATATAATATGAGCATTTTTAGTAAGAACACGATTTGTTTATGAAAGTATTATAAATATTACTCTAGAATTATGAGTGCGAGCAAAGACTAAATAATATTAGCATAGTTTCAATTTATATTAATCTCTTAAATTATATTCCGGATCTTAAAGCAGTCTTGTAGGTGGTCACCGTCGCTTCGGAAGAACTTACCACTTCCATACTCAGGCCAGTTAAAATTACTCAGCGTCATAATCAAGAAACACACAATCCAAATTCTCAACTTGCTCACATCAATGCTTTTTGTGTTCAAATAACACTTGATTGCGTTTCCCAGAAAGACCCGGGTAAAATATAATAATATCATAAAAATATGCATTACAGTATTATGTGCATAACGTTAGTTTATACTGTTTTTATTTACTTATTCTTTTGTGTCGTTCCTTGTAAACTTATTGTGATGATGCAGCCACTGTGACGAATAGAGAGACACGCATTAATTAACCTTATGAGTATAAGCGTGTTCAAAAATATTCGTGAACAAAAACCTGTTGACTAAGAAGCGGATGCAAAATTCTGCTGACGGTAACATGCATTTCAGGGAGACGACTGTCTGAATGTCTTTCTGTCCGAAATGCAGTGCACTAATTCTTCAACACTAGGCTAGTTACGTAACTACAATCCACAATGCCGCTCAATGAAGAATATCGTTTCGAGACTAGATTGATGTTGGGGTACAGAAAGGTAAAGTTGCTTTGAGGTTCTCTCGACGGCGAGTATGAAGATGGCTGTCTTCCGGGTTGTTGCCAATTGCAATCTGGTAGACGTTTACCGAAGTTTCAAAGGTGCTTGCTGCCGCTATCATCAGACTACAAGGTTCAACAACCCGGAAGTCAGTCATATTCGAAGGTAAAGTCCCTAGGCACTACATGAGGATGGATGGGGAAGTAAAGGTTTATGTTCTGAACCTGGACATTAGGTGGACTCGTAGATTTACGTGCATATTCATCATCTAGCACTTAGGTCACTTGTTAACCTGATCTTCTTTGAACAGCCAAAAACTCTATTTAAAGGTCATCTTCGCTTTTTAATCCAAGCAATTTGAAATTTTTAATAGACTAGGAAGCCTGTATCTTTCCATTCTGTCATGTAATTGATTTTATATTTCAAAAATTTGTCCAGTATAGGTTATTTCCATTATTTTAGTTAATGTAATATGTCTCCCTCTCTTTCAAGTATATTTCGTCGTCGTCGTCATGAATTCAATTTCAGCGAGCTTAAAATATTCAACACTTAACTTGTAATGTGAACTTCCTTTTTAAACGTAATTAATTATACCACCTGGGAGATGAGGTACAGATGAAACGTTAGACCTGATTAAAACGGGCCTTACAAGAATAGGATATAAAGGTATGGACTGGTTGGCCTGATTCTTGATAGGGTATAATGAAGAGATTTCGCGGGATCAAATTTTTGGATTTCATAAAAACCTCCGTCATGATAACCAATTTCCAGGACGATATACGAACCCAGGACCTCCCGGATATAAACGAGGAGTGTTACTCACTACACATGAACACTCAATATAATTGTACCTCGCAACAAACTGAATTTCAACATTTTAGGGAAAATCGCAGCCTAGTGATTAACACTGCTGTTTCGTAATCTGAAAGTCTCAGATTAAAATCTCGGTTAGGAGACGGGATATACTGAGTGAGGTTTAGCGCGGTTTCCCTCAGTCATTCCGGTATAGTACCTTAAATCAGGTCGCTGCCGCTTCCTTCCACATCCTTTCAAATTCGTTATTCAATAATCACCGTTCGGCACTCTTTATCCTTGGCTACTAAGTGTTGCTAATTTAAACATAAACACAAATAAATAACACTTTAGCTTAAAATAAATTGACTCTTCGTAGTTTCAAATAGGATAATCTCCACCAAGTAAAGGCGAAGTCTCTACAACATGACGATACGTCGTCAATAAAGCGACATTCAGTCATGGATGGATCCTTTGTCTTTCTCTGCTTATTGGAAAGTATACCTGTTTTCCATTTTCCATTTCTTGCTGTTGTATCCCGAGATCAGTAGCACGTGGGTTACCAAATCGGTTATTAAATTCAATTATTATTCTTTTCAGTTCGTTCTCTTACGCCAGAGTTAGATGTCGAATTTTTAAGTGTTTTTCGGATTATCTTCGTTTTAGAAGAGATTATATATATATATATATATATATATATATATATATATATATATATATATTCTGGATCATTTCAGTTAGGTGGTTGTTCTGAAGATGTTGACGATATTATCTCCGATAGTCCCAAGTAGTAGAAATGTACATCATCTATGGCAAACGAAACGAACGAGGCTTTTACAATCTGAAGTAGTTGTATTTTGGAGTAAGTTCTGTAATGGTCGTTAAACATCCCCAGTTCAAATCCTGGCCTGGAGAGCGGATATATTACGGTTTTCGTAGTTTTTATTAGCCATTCCAGGCAAATCCAGGGATAATATCTCGAAGCAGGTCGCAACCATTTCCATCTTTTCCAGTTTATTATACATTAATCATGTAATCAGTCGACGTTATATTATCTAAGATACGACGTCGTTAAATCGTAAATGAATCAAACAAGATGACAGGAAAATAATTGACTAGATCAAGGTTTTTCTTTTTCGTGCCCCATATGGTCACGGAGATCTGCATGGGCTGTGTTCCCGCCGTTGCATGAAGTTATTTCTGGAAATGTTTTAATTCTTCGCAGACAGGCAGTAACACGTCGCGGTTTAATGGGCACCTTGTTGCAGCCGTGTTGACAAAGACAGAGCAAACGGGGACTTAAGAATACGTCGGAGTCGGAAGCAAGCTTGAGTTAATGTGCCCATGGACGAAAACCGGGCAATGTAAAAGGCTGAAAGCTTCAATGTCAGTTTTTGTCACTGAGAATGGGATGCACTTTATTCCCATCAACTTGTAAACCCTTTCACAAAGGAAGGTGGAGTAGGGTAAGGGTAGAGAAGAATAATAGCATTCCATAAGTGGTCAGTTAAAAGGACAAAAATTCCACCCCAACCATTTAATGGGTCTCTCTTCACCTGCGTCCTTTTCTGGGTAACAGGGAAGCTTTCAGTGCCAGATCTGATGATCTGAGTAAAATGCTGCTAAATATGTTTAAATATAGGATAAGACATGTGAAATTTAAATTACAATTGTAAAAATTACAGTATTATTCTTCAGGGTTGTGATGTCATGGTCACACAGTAACACAACTCAGAAGAACATCGTCGTATTAATACATTATCACTTGGGAGACGTATGTAAATGTCGGAAGATAATATTAAGATTGTTTTTAAGGAAACAGGATGTGAGGGTGTAGAGCAAATTCATCTAGCAGTGACTGAAGTTAGCTCTTTCAAATGGACCCAGCTGAGTAGGTATCACTTTTCCCTACACCGGAGGAAGAAAACATCCATTTTTTTTTACAATACCAGATGATGGACAAAGTCCAAAAACTCAGTAATCCAGATTGTAATACACCATCCTCAGAACCCTTTACAGTCAACAAAAACAAATTAATTTTCATTTTGTGCTATTATTCTAAGCCAGTGGTCCCCAACCTTTTTGTGCCTACGGGCACATTTGAGAGTTTGAGATCTTGGCGGGCACCAACCAATTAACGAAGCCAAATTTTCTTTTCTCTGGACAAATCAGATATGGACACCAAATATTACACAAATCAAAAATACGTAGTTTTATAAGTACAATTATTATTACTCAAGTGGGAAGTTAGTGTGATGTTTGGCACTGCATTTCATCGGCCAGTTTTTCAAATTTGGTGTAGGATGACGTTGCTGCTCGCAAACAATCGTCAAGATGGGCGTCATTAAGTCGAGATCTGTGCTTTGATTTTATAATGTTCATGGTTGAACGGCCTTCATTATTCAGTGTAACCTCTTTCCGTAATAACGCGGGCACCAAAAAAAAAGCCTTGGCACCGCGTTAGGGACCACTGATCTAAGCTATAATTATTGTCCTACTTTGTTTCATTTGCTTGTACTGGATGCGACAAAATGAACAGTTGTGTTTATGCACTCAATTCTGTTGTTTGTGTGTTTCAGAAGGAGATTTGTGTCTACTAAAGAATGGCAATGTTGGTATTTGTCAGCAGTTGACCCAATGTGTAACAGCTGTTCATAAAGCACTTCAGGGGGATAGACCCATCGTCTGCAGTATTAAAGCAGACATGCCCATTGTTTGCTGTGGGGAGGCTATTCAGAATGTCATACAGAGGCCTAAACCTTCACAATTTACAAATGAGCGCTACTTTCTTGACACTGTGACATACGAAAATTATCCTATTAGATATCCCAGGCAGGATGATCATGAACCTTGGTGGATAGTAGAGAAGCCATTTGTTGAAGCTCCTGTTGCACCACAAAAGCCACAATTCAGCAACAATAATAATGGGAACAACAATCACAAACCAAGCAGACCTAACTCTGGAACTTTACACAGTCCCTGGTGGATTGCAGAGAGGCCATTCACTTCGGCTTCCCTGCCCCCGCCACCACCACCACCGCCAACTAAACAAACACTGAAGCCTACTACACAGCCTTCCCCACTTAATATCAGAAGACCAACTCAGAAGATGAGTGAAATAAGTAAGTTTAATCCAAGTACACAAAGTTCATGGGAACTATACTTTACAATATATAACTTTTATTTATAAGAATGGTTTAAGATTTCTGTCTTCTGGGTTGTTGCGTCAGGCAGTATGACCTCTGAAACATTGGTTAACATCGACCATACTACACAGCGCAACAACCCAGAAGACAGAAATCTTCATACTCACCGCTGTGAAAACCTCAAATCTTACAATGGTTTATTACTTTGATATGTTTAATCCAACCCAACAATATGAATGTTAATGCCACTGTCTTCTCTTAAAAATCACACACTAAGTTATGCTTAAAATTCTGGAACAGTGCCAAAAAACACAAAGGCTACCATGAAGTATTCTCAATATGTAAGAAGCATTACTTCCTGACAGTTACTTCTACAAATATGTGTTGAGCCAATGGCAACTTAAAAGAAAATGTTAATGTCATGATGATTTTTGGTTTAGTGTTTCATTTGAATACCAAATGTAAATATTCTTTTTTCACATATTGCTAAAAGTAAATACTTAGTTTCATGTGATGTATTTATTGTTTGAGTTTTACAGATCATAATGTAAATTAAATGTGCATCAGATATAGTTTAATCAGCCTCTTCCAATTTTGAAAATCTTATTTCCTTCTCGAAACATACTTAAAGATTATAAGCATTTTTATTTTATGTATACTTTGTTTCTGGCCCACAAATTACACCATACTTTCATCTGAACACATCAGCGATTAGTTATGTATTTTGAAATAATTTCATTAATATGCTGTTAACAAGGCAGGTTAAATACAAGCATTTTAGTTTGCTTCAGTTTCCAGGAATAATTTGAGAATGTTTCTGTGAACATACTTTGAGGCTCATTTCTTTCTACTTATGTGAGACTTATTTTTAGAAATATGCACTACTTACAACTTGTGAAATTTTTTTAGTCATTCTGTGGCTGTTAAAAATTCAGTTCAGAATCAACAAACGTTCAAGGAATTAGTACAGTTGTTAGACCATTCTGGCCTTAGTTAACCAATAGTCATCACTTGGTTTCTTGTAAGATTTGAAGTTTTCACAGCAGTGAGTATGAAGAATATTCATCGCCCTGAAGACGGAGGCAGTATGACCTCTGAAACGTTGGTTAACATCGACCAGACTACACAGCGCAACAACCCAGAAGACAGAAATCTTCATACTTGGTTTCTTGTTCCAGTTGGTCTATGCTTTATTGTTCATTTGAAGTCTGTCAGAATTCTGTGAACATAGCTTCTTCTTCTTCTTCTATGGCCTCCTCAATTCTCCTCTTCCATTCGGTCCTCTGTTAGGTCCGTCTGTCCAGGCTTTGATTGAGGTTTCGAAACATCTTCCTTTTTACGGTGCAAGGTTGTTAGCCTTGTGACCAACCCCCAACCTGGAGGACCAGGGTACCTGTCTCAGTCTGACCTCTCCCCCTCGACCAATCTGGCTAGGGAGGCCCTACCTACCAGTAACTATGCTACCGCCAGCATAGCTCTTGGGATCACTGCTCCCTAATAGCTACAAATTAAAATTATCAAACAAACCAAGGAAG
Organism: Zootermopsis nevadensis; assembly: GCF_977971745.1. NCBI lineage: Eukaryota > Metazoa > Arthropoda > Insecta > Blattodea > Termopsidae > Zootermopsis > Zootermopsis nevadensis. The sequence goes on from NW_028259143.1 coordinate 8,101,980, forward strand.
GTATCAGGCTTCCCCTCTGTCAACAACAGTATTCAACCCATAATTAAATGAACTAAACTGACTGTATGCCTTACAATGTTTTCAAGGTATACATTTAGAACAGAAAATTAAGAACCCAAAATATGTTAGCTCTCCTGTTAACTGTGTTGTGTGGTAATGGACTCAGAACAAATATTGAATAAACTAAAGATTAAATCTGTAATGAACGAAATTTTGGAAATCACAAAATCATATTCAGGTATAGTCCTAGCTAAACAAAGCAACTTTGTTCTGTACAAACCATTTAGGAATCATTAAGGTGTAACTTACTGACAGAATTTTATCTGCAATATTAAATAAAAATGATAATACAAATTATTTTCTGCTGTTAAACTTAGTGTTTAATTGGGATGAAGCACTGTGATTGTAAGCATAATATAACATAGTTTATCATATATCAAATGGTAATACCTAAGGTATAAAAGGATCTTCTTGAAAGTATGCCACATTGAACAGGTTGTCATTTTGAAATGAGACATGACATCATTTACTGTATTCAAACTTTATTGTATAAAGGGAACAGGCAAATATTTTTGTTTGCTCTGATGATTCAACTTCATTGACTTACATTTAGCATGTCTGCTCTGCATTCAGGAGTCTAAATTCACCAAAACTCAAGGTCAAATATTCTGAAAGATTTTCAGTATATATCTCTAGTGGAAAAGGTGAGGGAAAATGACTTCACCATCATAAGGGTTGCACTGTATAATGCAGTAATACTTGTTATTTTTGCTCACTGATTCTTTTAAACTAAGTGAAATTCTCCTTTAATTATCCTTCTTGATTTAAATTCTGCATTGCTTATTATACAACCCTAATACAGATAATTTTTCATGTTATAGTTTAAATCTCAATGTTAATCTTGAAAGAGTGATTATTTACAGTATTAAACACATTAACTTCAATAACATTTCTTTCAACTCATTTTCTCCTGAAAAAAATACTTTTCTCATTTAGATCTTTATGGTTTTCCCTGCTGAAATTACTTTTGTGTGTGTACAATTTTCTAGAAATGTATCCTCCTTATTAGGAATATTACTGTTACAGTATAGTACTATCATAGTAGTATTTTTTAAAATTGTAGTAACAGATTTTACACCTTTGTTGAAGTATGGATATATAGCCCATAAATTACTTTTGTTCTGTGAAATTAATCTTTCAGTACAACTATGGATATCTAATTACTTTTCTAAATGCCTGATTTACTGACTTCATACTTTTGATATTTAAATATGATTCTAAGGCTAATAGTGTATTTTAAATTAGTAGATATGGAATTAATAATTAAGTTACACATAAACTCTCATACATACTGAAATTTAGTATCCATTCTGTTTCAGAATGTAATGAATATTCAAGGCCGGTGACGTCTACGATTGCAGCTCTGCCTCTAGTGCCTGCCCCTGAGCCTATACATGTTGAGATACCAAAGTGTGACTTCACCAGTGTGCAATTAATTGTGGGCGGTGAAGAAACAAAGCTCAAAGAGTTTCCTCATATGGTAATGAGACGTTAACACAATTCTCAGTGTCTGACTTTTGAGTTTCAAGCACACACATACTGCAAGAAACAACACATTTTGAGACATACATGAGATGTTTTTTAAAAATATAATTCAGTGAATGGCAAATTTTCAAACATAATTTAAAGTCAAGACTGGACTTCATCAGTCCTCATTTAATTTAACTTTACCTTTAAAATTATTCTGAATAAACTTTTAGCATCAAATCTGGCCACACTCTACCAGAGTCCAGAGAAGGCAGATTAATTAATAAGCACCCCAAACCTCTTAAATCTTTCATATTAGCAAAACTACATCCATAGATGCAGTATTGGGCTTTAGATCTAGAATTTCTTCAGTGCTAGGTTAATATTGAGCTCAACCCCTGAATCCTGAGAAAGCCAGGTCATACATTGTACTTAACTGTAATGAATAATTATCTTTATTTATAATATGATTACAGGCTGCATTAGGTTATTATGAAAATGGAAACATTGACTGGAAGTGTGGTGGCTCTCTCATCAGCAAGTACTTTGTACTTACAGCTGCACATTGTGCACCCAGAAAGTAAGTATCATACAACCAGGGGTATGATGTGATGCGTTCACATAAAATGTTAAAGAATAATTTATCATCTTGAACATAAACTTGCATGACTAAGGGATTGTTAACTCACCTCCCATAATGTAAAATTATTTTCATAATTTGCTTCCTAAATTTGCTGAAATACTGAATGATTTTCTGTTTGAAATTCTTCAGCACTTAAATTAAATATAGGAATTATCCAAGTTGCTTCTAGCAAGGGTATCTTGTCTCTGTATAGTTTATATAAATTATCTTGCAAAGGCATGTGTCCCATCTACAAGATTCCTGTTGAAAAACATGGTCAAACTTTCAAGTATCACATATAAAAATGTTAATAAAGGAATAGAGAATCAGATGCGTGTTCTGTTGCTTGAATGGGGTTGAAATTGTTTCATAACTGAAAAGCAGTACATGAAACATAAGGAGCTCAGATTTTTAGTGTCTGGATGATAATAGAGAAAAGGGAAAGAATAATTAGCTAAACTAACTACATTAAAATTGGACATCTGATAGCACAGTGTTACAATAAAGTATGAGCCTTCTTTCCCACAACCCCATATTCAGATTTAAGTAGGCTTGGTAGAGATGAATTTGTGCTAGACTGATGAACCAAGATAATTACCACAAATGTAATTAGACGACACATGAAGCAACAAGACCTATTATAAATTTAAATATGGAAATATTTCAAGGTTCAGGCATTTAATTAATTCTTCTGGTAATTATTCTTCTCCTAGCAATCCACCTACAATTGCACGGCTGGGTGACCTGAATCTGAAACTATCCAATGAAGGAGCAAAACCAGTAAACTATTTAGTGGTGAATATTATTCGTCATCCTGATTACAAGCCACCTGCCAAGTATAACGACATTGCCCTCCTCAAGTTAGATCGTCCTGTCGAATTTAACGAATTCATTCGGCCGGCATGTCTCTATACAAGAGATACCTTTGACATTAATAAGACAGTCGCCACAGGATGGGGACAAATTGATTTTGGTAAGAGTATAATTTGCTTCATGACTGATAGGATAGTGAAATTGGGGAGGTTGTGATAAGCATAACATGTGGCTAATATGGAGAAACAAGGATGGGGAGCACTTTGAAAAGTGGTCACTTGAAACACCAAACAGGATGTGAGGATACTATTAACCCAGATTTCGGTAAATAAGTTGTCAAAATGGATTAGGACCATGTCCAATGACATGCTTTGGTATTAGTGGTGATGAAATTTGGGAGTGTCAGTTAAGACGGAGAAACTTGCATGGTTATCACATTAGCAATACTGATTAAAGGGAATTAAAAAGTGGGCATGGAGCAGCCTCTAATGACATGGTATTCTTGTGTACACTCTCTCCCATTACTCACTGGCTTACTTACATGCTAAAATAATAACAAAAGCTGTCTTTATGAACAGAGTAAAAATTAACACATAGAAGCTGGTGATAACATTTGAAATCAAAGCCTCTGTATTTTTTAATACTGACTGATGTAAAGTGTTATCTATCTTGACAATGTTCACAGCTGAAAAAAAAAGTGATGTTCTGCTCAAGGTAGGAATTAGCATCATTGACAACAAGTTGTGCAATGAATTGTACAAGATGGATGAGACTACCAAAAAACTGGGAAATGGTATTGTACCATCCATGATGTGTGCTGGTGAACTGGAAGGCGGTAAAGACACGTGCCAGGTCAGGTGACATACTACTTACATTAAATGGTAAAACAAATTTTTATTAAAGAGATCTGCAGCAGAATCAGAACAGACGATGCAATCACATTTTGGATACACAAAGTTTAGAAAAATTCCTTGTTCTCCTATTTTATTATGCCTTTATAAACAGTAGTAGAAGATGACAAAAAATTATCAGAGCATTCTTGTTTTCTTTTGAATTTTCCCCATTAACTGCATACTGTCACCAAGATCCACTGAATAACATAGTGACTAAAATAGTCCAAGGAACAAATAAATACATAAAGAAATAAGTGAAGCACACCCAAAAGTCACAGTATCTATACATCAATGGTGGGCAAAGGTATCACAAGCTAAGTACAGGTCCATGACTTGCATAGCATCAAAATCAACTGTAGGATACTCAAAGTACACAGTAAAACTTTGAAGTACAGTCATAGCCCAGTGACATATTCTGCTACAGTTCATACAAACATGTTCAAATTATGTAATGCTTCCAGCATACAGTAAAATATCTATACAACAAAATGTGTGTGGAGGTTTCTTGGTAGTAAAGTACAACTATTTCACAAAATAACAATGTATTTATTGGTATTATGGTAACAACTGTTATGAAGCTGTTGCACATTTATATGAGATATTCAAAATACTTGTCCTAGACAAAAGTACTGCTTGGAAATAATGAGAAAGAATCCTACTCACAACAAAATATACCCATGTTCAAGAAGCTAGTAAACGAAACAATTTCTGTAACTGTATAATTAATCACCATGACAGTTCATTATAATCCAGTAATCAGAGAGAATCTTCATATACATTTTAAGAGATTAATGGAGGTAAATGTATATAGTTCAATAACCTGATGTTTTGAAAATGGTACTTGAGTCCTTACTGAGATTATATTTGAACTGTAAGATAAATGACTTTGTTTCAGGGGGATTCTGGTGGGCCTATTCAAATCACAAGGCCCAATAACCGATGTGTTTACAATATAATTGGTATTACTTCATTTGGAAAATTCTGTGCTGCAAAGAATGCCCCAGGGGTATATACCAGAGTATCCTCTTATGTGCCATGGATTGAAAATATTGTATGGCCTGAAGAATAAGAACGTGTGATTTCATACTTTACTTGTTTGACTGTAATTCATTTTATTTTGTACTGAAATGTATTTTACTACAGAATATTGTTTACTGTGATGCTGTATATTAAAACGTATACCTGATACTGGAGATATTTATATGTCAGATATTCCACCTGTAAAGCTGTTTTGTTGCGATATTCATTTGTACATTTCTGTCTTCTGGGTTGTTGTGCCGTGTAGTATGGTAGATGTTTACCAAAGTTTCAGATTTCATACTGCCTCCGTCAATTAAGTGTATTTAATACACTTAATTGGGGTGGTTATCTCTTTGTGGCCAAGAAGTTACTTAGAATCATTTTTGTGTCCATGCATTATGCATAGACACATGTAGGGCCAAGTAACATCCATTAGTACATAAATGGAATAAATAGAGCAGAGACAGCTATTACTCACGTCAAGCAAGTCAAAAACTGAGGCTACTACCATGTGTCTGGTTCATCCCAACCACCTGATGAGTTATGTCCACCATGCACACTGGTCTATCAGCTTGCAAGCACGCCTACCTGAAACAAAACCAAGTACCGAAATAAACATCCGCATTGAGAGACCAATCGTAATTGTTTCTATGGAGACACTCTACACCTCATTCATAAACTACTGGCCAACTAAACCGGCGTTCAGTGCAATAAAAGTATTTCTTACTTTACGTCCTCCACACAAGGGAAAAGTTACACACATAAATTCAACACACGCTCAAATAACATCAAATTAACTTGCAAGCCCTCGTAATATTTGACAGAACGCATCCTACAATGATTCTGACCCAAGGAAACAAACGAGGCAGAACGGCAACGTCAGGAAAACAGTGAGAAATCTCCTGGCATCTATCGACAATAGGTCTGAAGTAGATGTCCGACCGAGCACACTCCATTGCACTGCCGTTTGAAATGCTGCTTGAAATACCACTCCATAGATTTTAAACTCATCAGCAGCAAAGGTGGTGCTGAAAAGTATTTCCGTGACTGATATTAGTGACATCTTCGGTCCCAATATTCCGAAGTACAGTGGTAGACAAATGAATGGCGAATAGCGGTCTACTGCAAAGACTTCTTCTCTGTTAAACATTTTCGCGGAATTAATTAACAGAAAATAAAGACGCCTCGCGGGCTCCGTCGCTGGTTTAACCTACCAATGTCACCTATAAGAAAACAATAATCAGACGTTTCCAAACCTAACCGTACACGAGTACATATTGAAACTACCATCATCCAACTCTAAACATCGTTTCTGTGTAAACAAGAGACGTAATGGTTCATTTATATGGATGGCAGATTGTAACAATTGGAACAAACTTGGGACGGTCGGTAATGCAGAGGCGAAAGTATCGTTTTGAAGAAAGACCGATTTATATGCGTAACACTTAAGCCCCGAACACGAACAAATCATCATGGTAAATGTTATCGTTAGACGTCAGTCGTGCTTCAGAACAATACGTCCGCCTCTGCATTACCAACCGTCCTAAGTTTGTTCCATATGTTATAATATGTGATCCACATAAATCAACTGGTATGTCTCTGGTCTACACAGAAACGATGTTTAGAGTCGGATAATGCCTAGTTTCTATACGCACTCGTGTACGATTAGATTTGACAAAGTTATTCGTTCATTGCAAATCTAATTTTTGGCGTTTTCAGAGGGTAAAATCAGGAATCAGAAGTAACTCTGCTATCCTGCTGATAGATGGCACTAGTGCATGTTTTCCCCTTTCGTTAGTAGTTACAATATCGGATTATTATTGTAGTAATTTGGAATTCACTGTCGCTTTTGAAAGAAATGAATATCCTGTTGAAAATGTTATTGTTTTAATATTTATTGATATTATATGAACGAGTTTTTAGTTTTGCGAATATTTTGTATGTGTACATTTTTTGTTGTTATGATACTTAAAGAGGTGTGGTTGGTATCCTCTAATATTACTTCTGGTGTCCTTTCAGGTTAGGATTAAACATTGACTGTGGTTGAGGTTATGTGGTAACTGAAGTTATACGTTTGGTGGGGTAATGGTGTTCTTTCTGTATGAGGAACTACTGTACCAGAAATTGTAACTTTAAAATAATTACAATGTCCTAGCCTTATGTACATGCTTCTGAAGAAAAATGGTTCAGATCAGATGGAAACTGACAACTATCCCAATTACTGTTCGGTAAGCTAATTACCCACACTCTTTACTCAGGAAATGCCACAGGACATCTCCAAGGGCATGATGGACGATAGAAGGTTTTGAATACTGTGTGAACATAATTTGTTTTGTTAATGACAACCAGGTTACCACGTACAAACTTGTGATTCACAAACTGTTTGCTTTAGTGGTTCTAATTTTGGTTGTCTGTTTTCTTTGGCTCTGTAACTTGTGAGGAATTCACCCTCGTTGATGCGAAAAATGTTTGTCTAAAGCATCCTGAAATGTGCATCACTGTCATATATTAATAAATATTGCCATTAAATTGTTAAACATTGAAAGAAGGGAAACTGTGAATGGCTATGCATGATATCCTGTTGTACATACAGGACTTATGTTTCAAAAGGTTGCCTGCTTATAGTGTGATGCACTCTCCAAAGCCATGTAGACAGATTATCGTAACTATGAAATGACCCAGAGTCCTCCAAAGTTGAAATACGGCCATATACAGTTTAGCTTAGTTGAAGGTACCTGTACAGAAGACAGGAAGCTGATACTAGTCCTCAGTCAAGTCTATTTAAATGCTGACTAACAATCATATTTAACTTTGTAGAAACTAATGTAAGACTGCAAACTTTTTTGTAACAATATAAATAAAAGTATATTACCACAAAGAAGGAGGTGGCTACTTGCAACAGTCAGTAAATATGTTTCCAGCCGAGCACATTGCTGATTTTACTACATGTTGCCACAGTTTGAGAAATGAGAAGGCTTGTGTCTGTCACAGTTTTTTTGCAGACTGTTAACAAAAAGAAATAGAATTACAACCAAATGTATAACTCATATTACATCAACAAAAAAGAAAGAAAAACAAACAGTTGAGTGTTGCTTTGTAAGTGGAACATAGACAGTCAGCATTGTTATGCAACATAATAATTATTATGCAGGTATTGTTCGGGAAGCCTGAGGGGAAGAAACAACTCGGGAGACCTAGATGTAGATGGGAGGATAATCTTAGGCGGGATCTGTCAGAGGTAGGAGTTGAAGGAGACTGGATTTTGTTGGCACAGGACAGAGTCTGGTGGAGGGCTTTGGTTAATTCGGTGATGAGCCTTCGGTTCTGTAAGCCATCTAGTTAGTTAGTTTTCACATATATTGAATTTACACAGTGGGTTTTTATTGATGACCACTGCTGTGTGATGCAGTTGCCCACCCACTTGTGAATGTTGTGTTGAGAAGTATTTTCTCCCGAGCATTATGGCCACATTACAGGTTGTACCTGGAAGTCTGATGTTCTTCACTATTTCAGGAAAACTGTAAGATGGCAGTGGAGAAAAGTAAAACTGTCAATGAATTCTCTTTTCTACAATCATTTTTTGGACCAAGGTTATGTGGCAGATGTGTGTATGGAACCAATGTTTTGGTTTGTAGACAACTTCACCAAATGTCTTGGCCCTGTAAGTGTAATTGACTAATTTTATGTTTTCTTATTACTCTTATATTTGAATATCATACTTTCTATTGTATTCATGGGTACTTCTTGCAAGAAGAAGGGACATATTATTGTTATCATATTACCTGTAATCCATCTTCGTTTGCTTTGAATAATGTAGGTCTTGGACTCACAAACAAATAAAAGCACAAAAAGGTGAGATTTGAGGTTATCATAGCAATGAGTATTAAGATGGCTGTCTTCTTTGATGTTGCACCATCAGCATCTACCAGACAAAACAAGACATGATAAAACATCCCAATCAACAGATTAAATAATTTTGATTAAATTTATGTGATTGTATAAATATGCAAACTGGATTTAATTGGCTCAAAATAGGATTCAGTAGATTTGGACTGGACTCAACTGGCTTAGAGAACAGTTCAGTGGTAGATTCTTGTGAACACATTCAAGGAATGTATTGGCCAGCTGAGTGACTGTCAGCTTTTGAAAAATAATTCCTTTAAGTACTAGTGGTGTCTTGTATCTTTTTTTAGTTCTTTGTTGCCTCTGTGTGTGGATTGACAGCTTCAGTTATAGTTATTGCATATTGGATTGGACTGCCCTACTGGTGGCACAAAAGTCCATGGATGACGGTAATATTGATGATCATTGGTCACTGGCTTCTAGTGAACATCTGTTTCCATTACTACATGGCTGCTAACACTCATCCTGGGAGCCCACCAGAGGTAATATATTATACAATAGAAAAGAACTGCTGTTAGCTAATTTCTTTTTTATTCCTCTTTTTGTGATGTTCTTTAGTACAGATTTCTTAGTATCAGTGCTCCTGGACATGTTATACATCTGATTTTATCTGGCAGTGACATGTATAAATTAAACAAATCTTTTTCAATATGAAATTTGTATGATCAGAGTCAACCTAACTTCAAAGCATTTTAGTGGTCTTACTGGTGCACAAAGTATTCCATGAACATAGATCTGTGCTATAACTCAGATGGCTAGTTGACAGCTTCTCACCGCAGAGGCCCAGGTTCACATCTAGTGGAAAAAGTGGCACTAGGACAAGTTTTTCTCCAAGTTCTTTGGTTTTTCCTTCAGTTTCATTCCACCACTGGTTGACAGTGGGCCCATTTGTGGACACAGTTCCATAGAGACAGGTAGTCTTCCCCTTTTTCAACAACAATAAAAATTCCATGAATACAATTACTATTAATGTTTATTATCCATATTAAATTATACATGTGCAAGATGTTTTGCAGGGAAACATTTATACAGTATGTACAGAACATAATATGTTGTAATGATGTTTAGTCAGTGTCATTCTTATAGATTCCATATTCATACAAAACACAGTTGGGTTCAGATCAGTTTCTCAATGAAGAAGATTTAAGAAGTGATCGCTGTTGGTGAATGCATTTATTATATTTTAGTGAGAGTACTTTATTCATATTCAGGTCCCATAATATGTATTCAATTTTAGCTCTTTGACTGTATTAACTGGACATCTAGGACTTGATTCCTAACAAGGGCATGAGGTTTCTCTTCTCCACCACATCTGCACTTTCTCTGAGGTTTACCAAGCCTCCTATCTCTGGACGATGGAGTTGCCACTCCCCTCCAACATAACTAACATTAAGAATGTATGGATCAGTATCTCCATTCCTACATACATCTTTATGGCATGATACTTAATTAAGCACAGGGATAGCTTTGTCTTTACCCATGAAATAATTGCTGTACTGGAACCAAGAAGCATTAATTTAAATTGAATGTTCAAAAAGGGTACAAACTTCACAACTGCTTGTTGTATCACATTTAATTTGTAAGCTGGTTCCAGCTTATGTAGTAACATCTTACTAGTGTCATAGGTTTCTTTAAAGCTGTTGAGGCTGAAAAATTAACAGCAGAAAAACATAATATAGTACATACACTTAGAAATAATAACATCCTTTTTTTCTGTTATTTTATTCATGTCCACACAGAATCTTGTGGTATGCGCATGACAATTTTCTAGCTGTTCCATTTGTTTGGGCAGTTCACTAATTTGTGTGTGTGTAATATATTGTGCATTTTGTGGGGTAAGAACATACATACCAATGAATCAAAAACAAACAAGAAGAAAATGTTATATAAATTTTTCACCAGTATGGTTATTTGTTTCAGGGTGCACTCATTCTTGAAGCAGCCAGCATATGTAGAAAGTGCATTGCACCAAAGCCCCCAAGAACACACCATTGTTCTGTCTGCAACAAATGCATTCTCAAGATGGACCACCACTGCCGTATCCTTATTTGTTTATTCTTGGTTAATGCCTAATTTTCTTAAGTTATATAGTATTGGATAATAAGTGATTAGTAAATAATGAGCTGGAAAGTATGTGGAAGGAAGCAATTAGGCTTTATTCAAGGCACTGTCTTAACATTTGCTTGAAGGGATTAAGGAAAACTGAAAACCTCATTTAGAAAAGCTGATTTCTAAGATTTAAACATTAGACTTCCCATTTAACTGCAATGTTTGGTTCATATTGCATATTGTGTTCACACATATGCTATTATGCTTGCACTGATAAGGACCACACCAGACATTTTCAAACTTGCATAGGGATATACCAGGTTGTCTACATAATTCTAGTCTGGTATTATATGTATTGCTTTTTTTCCTTTATAAGCAATAAATAAAATGAAAGCAGTAATACTTGATTTTTTTAACAGGGTCTGGCAATTTTATTTGCCGCTGCCATGCCCAAATATTTTAACTTTACTGCATTTGTAGAGGACTTACTACCTATCTTTTTTGTATGATTTTGTTCTGCATTCTGGTAACAACACATGAATATGTACCTATACTTAGGCTTCTCTGTGTTTATTTCTAAACCAACCTCCTCACTAGCATATAATGGAATTTCTTCATTCTTCTTTATGTTATTCATGTTTCTTCCCAATAGTCATATGCATAGACTAGTTGTTGATATATTTTATCCGAATCCAGTTCCTGTTGGTTGTATTGGCCCTTCCTAATGGCATATTCTGAAGTGAAGTTAAAAGACAATAGTATCTGTTTGTGTTAGACCATTCTGAATATATGAAAACTATAAATAATAAGTGCTTTTCCTTCATATTTTTCCAGGATATTCCTTACCATATTTTATTCAGCTTGGCTAAATAATTGCATTGGCCACTTTAATCATCGTTACTTCTTTATGTATATGGCATACATGTGTTTGGGTGTGCTGTTCCTGATCATCTTCGGCTTCCAACTTGCTTACGATGAAGTGTGGATTGGCATGGAGGAGATTGATGAAGATGATGAATCATTTATTGAAGGCCATCCAGTTCGTTTTAATAATTCTATTCTTATTCCTGTGGTAAGTCAAAACAATTAAAATATTGATGTCAGATCATGCAGCTAAATGCTGGTGAGACCTTTACATGATTTTAATGAGTATGTATGATTCGTTTCCTATAAGAACCCAAACTTGTAAATGTCTGTTGCATTGAGAACAAGGGGAAATGGATGCAAATGTCCACAATGTCTTTTTCTAATTTTCCTGCACCCACAATGATAAATTATTATATTTGTATGTATTATCATATTTCCATATGGTCATGGTCTGCTGGGAATATCACATATTACATATTTTACTATTTTATAGATTTATGGCATGTAAAAGAACCCTGCAAGCATGAAAGAGATGCTTGTCAGCAAAATTCAGCAGCCATGTTTCTTACCCACGTCTCTTGATTCTCTACTAGATGGCTCTAGCAGAAAAATCAGGATTGAGTAGAAATTGTGCAGAGGTAGTGGGCTTGTCACTCACTACTCAAATGCACTACACAGGACGAATGACAAGTTGCCTTGAGCAAATGTCTCGGAAGGGGTCAGTAGGCCCAATCCTTGTAGTAATTGATGATGATGACATATTTTATTACTGCGTGTAATTGAATTTATGTCAGCATAAAACATTTCCCCCCTCCATTGTGAGAAATATCTATGCAAATGGATCTAGACTTTCCCTTCAGGCTTTCCAACCAAAATTTTGTAAATATTTCTTATCTCTGCTGTGTTTTCCACATGACCCACCCACCCCATCATCCTTTATTTGATCATTTGGAATAATATTTGTTGAAGAGTACATAGTATGGAGCTGCTCATTTTGCAGTAAGTCCAAATATTCTTCTAAGTACCGTGTTATCAAACACTCTTAAATCTGTGTTGTTCTCTCAATTTGAGATATTGTGTTTCACACCTATACAAAACAACAGTTTTATGTATTTCAGTCTTTACATTTTTAAATAGCATCATTTATTATAAATGCTACTTAATATTTTATTATCTGCTGTCAACTTAGGGTGATATCTATCAGTCATACTAACTGGTGTTTCTCCCAGACAGAATTGATGGCTAATCTCAGCAGTAACATGTCATTACTTGAAACAACAGAGCCGCACAAGGGACGCTCATTGCGACAGAGTTGTCTTATATATATGGCTTTCATAAATACAGGTGAGAATTTTGCACACACTTTGGAAACTGACTTGAATAACACATACACAGACTTGTAAACTGATGGAAGAGAACAGTTCATTTTATTTTGTTATAGCCTCTTGTTCCATAATTATATATATTTTTTGAACAGTAATTTCATGGGATGGAACAAGTTTGTACATTTAAAGAAAGAGTACCTTTGATAAGACTGCCTAATGTGAAATGGGTAAGACAGTTTATTCCCATGTCCAATTTGTACCACCTAGGATCATGGTATACACTAAAATTATGAGTCAAGTGTGTGGAGGAATTATTGTTGTACAGTCATGTACAGAAATTATACTTCTCTTTCAACCCCTTTATTTGTCCATTTTGTGAATATATGCATAATTCTGACAACTAAATCTTTTGTAACAGTACCCAAAGTTTACTGCTGCCTGTCTTCAAAACCCATTTTTATAATACAGCGTGACAATCAAATTGGGATTTATGATAGCATTTGACACCCCTGTATATACCGGGTCTACAATTTATGACTTTCGGGGCGTGCTTGCATTGCGTGGTCTGCCGGCAATCTGTTGACGTGGGCGGGACTTGTACGCGTGAGTCACGGGCAAATCAGTTTCAGCGCCGCTAGTGACAGCGAGCTGCGAGTGTTTCTCATCACTGATACATGTTATTGCATTGATTGTTCTTGTCTTAAATCACAAAAGCTGTTCAAAGTGACTTCCTTGTGCTTGCAGGCAAGCTTCACATCTCGTTGACATGTTTCGAAATACTCGATGAAGCTCTTCTTGGGATATTTCCGAAATCAATTGTTGAATATTTTCTTTGAGTCCTTCTGCAGTGTGCAGATTGTTTACATAAACTTTGTTCTTCAGCATGCCCCACAGGTAAAAATCGCACGGGTTCAAGTCTGGGGAACGCGGAGGCCACTGATTGATAACTTGTTCACCAAACACTTCTCTTAATGCTAACATCGAACGATCAGCTGTGTGAACTGTAGCATTGCCTTGCATGAAGAAACCGTAAGTCTTTTCTTCATCGGCCATTTCTTAGAAAAAGGGTCTAACTATTAAATTTACACAACGTTCACAATTTATCCACACACTGCAGAAGCACTTAAAGAAAATATTCGACAATTTCCCAAGAAGAGCTTCGTCGAGTATTTCAAAACATGTTAACGAGATGTGAAGCTTGCTTGCAAGCACAAGGAAGTCACTTTGAACATCTTTTGTGATTTAAGGTAAGAACAATTAATGTAATAACATGTATTAGTGACGAGAAATATTCGTAGTTCGCTGTTACTAGCAGCACTGAAACTGACTCGCCCGTGACTCACGCGTACAAGTCCCACCCACGTCAACAGATCGCCGGCCGACCACGCAATGCAAGCACGCCCCGAAAGTCATTAATTGTAGACCCGGTACTACTGTTTAAGAGAATTAGTGTCTGTTTTCAATTATATAAATAACATATACACATTTTTCATATTGAGAATAGTAGTTCTGTTTTAAAATATTTATGTGTGATATACTTTATTTGATGTCTGATCTGACGTAAATCTTGCGAAGGGATAAATAAAATCTGCTATCACAGTGACAGGTGCAGGTTTAAGTATATTATTTCATACTTATGGTATGTTTTAAGGCATATATCATAAGGAAGTAAATATATGTTGCATGAGTTCTATGTGTGTGCATAATAGGATGAAATTTATGAGAAACACTCATTATTAAAATGTTAGGCTGTAATCATTCGTTTGGTCTACGTGTAAAATTAGAAATACAGCATTTAATTTTATATATGGTACTTCAGTAAGTATTTGCTAGATTCAGTTCTTTATTTAACAGAGAATGTGATTAGATAAATATTTGCCATTATATATATTTTGTTCTGGGTCCGTCTAATGACACACAAAGCATCACAGTGTGTTAGTACGGAACCTAACTGAAATATGCAATTCCATAAAAATATACAACACGATGTTATCAATGACAGGGCAGAATTTAGCATTTTCTTTAATATTTTGAAACTTCTGGATTCAAATCTTGGCCCAATAAGCAGTTATGAGGCATGCTGAAATGCTGATCGAAAAAGAGTAAGTAATCTCTGTAGTCTAATTTGTATTGTGATCCTAACTTCATTGTATAATATTCTTATAGTGAGATTTTTCTTCTTTTAGGAGTGTTAATTGCATTAGGTGCCCTAACACTGTGGCATGCAAGATTAATCAGTAGAGGAGAAACAAGCATCGAAGCAAACATTAATAAAGCTGAAACAAAACGATTGGCAGAAACAAATAAGGTATTGTAAAACACTGTATTCATACTCATTGAGCAGTTTTTTGTCCTTTTCTTGTTCCTTTCTCTTTCTTAGGTCTACATATTTTCTTCAACTTCCTGTTTGCAAACATCTTCAGTCTGTGTTCTTCCAGGAGACCAAGTTTTGTACCCATGCAGAATAACCACCTGTAGTTTATCACCATTGATCTCACCTCTGCTTTCTGTCTCCGCCTCCTCTTTTACATATTCACATACTGTTGCAGTATAATATTTTTATTTGCTTTCATATTGATTTTTTTGACAAAATTGACAACCAAACTGCTAGTGGAGTCATCTAAACATCTTGTCTCTGAGTTGTAGTTTAGTAGGTAAGCTACATTTATAAATGGTTTCAGGTCTACACAAACCCTTTTGATTTTGGATGGAGAAAAAACTGGCGATTATTTCTTGGAATGGTGAGAGGAAGAACATGGAGGCATGTTTTATTGCCATCGCCACACAAGCCAATAGGGGAAGGCCTTACATGGCACACAGTGCACTCAGATACAGAGGACAACTCTGAGGAGGAGGAGGACAGTAATAGAGGAGAGTACTTGAAGGACCCTTTTTATACATTCTGAGTTATCCATTCTGTATTTGTTATGAAGTGTATGTCAGTTCTTATTGGTAAATACCAGGACTTGATAGACAAGATCAGTATCCTACAGATAAGTGAATTTTACACTTGTACATTATCAATAGTCATACCTGGGAATGACCTGAATTTCTGCCTTTAATGTAATGGTAGAACATGAGTCTTGGGTCTTTTGGATTCTAGGTAACTCAAGGCAGTGTTGAAAGTTTATAAACAGAAATACTTGATTTATCACTTCGTCTAAATTCACTGAATAATTTGTTATTGTTTATTATGTAATACTGAAAGTCTGGGAGGATGTTTCTAAGTCTAAATCAGTTATTTGTAGGACATGTGTTTATATCATTGCCAGTCATGTTGTGCACTGTTCGATTACAATAATTATCAGAAAATTATTATATGATAATTATACTGAACTGTTCTTGGTTAATAAAACTAATATTGCCAGTAAAAAAAACGTTGGTTTACATGCCACGTCGCGTGGCGTACGTTACGTATCGTATACGATAAACCATAATGCATACATACATTATAATAAAACATACTTTATAGACCATTCGATGTTTAGTACATGGTTTTAATGCTGTAAAATGGCAGCTAACATACGATACGTAGCATAAAAGCTCAGGAATGTAAGATACACATAACGAACAACGTCTTGGAATAGAACTCGTTCGTAAACCGAGAGTTGCCTTTATATATATTTTATTATGAGTCCGTCTAATGACACAAAGCATCGCAGTGTGTTAGAGTTACAGCCGTGTTTTAGTACCGTGTAACATCTTGTACGTTACGTTCATTCTGAAATGGCTGTAATTGTCAAACCCATTTTTTATTAAAATTTAAGCCCACCCTCGGCTTCACCCGAAGACGAGTAAATGGCAGACATCAGTCCAGCTTCTTGTAACGACTATGCTACCGCTATCGACCATAATAGTTAGCATATTTGCTCCATAGATGGCAGAGAGTAGGTATATAAAACGTTCTTAACTGTTGTAAACATTTATGTTGGTGCTGCTCTCTAAGGGTAGAAATTGAAATTCACCACTAGAGAAACAAAAGTTTCGACAACAGCGATCGTCGAAGGCGGGTTGGTGTAGCAGATGCAAGCAGTGTGTGTGTGAGAGTACAGGATCGTTCCCCCTCCCCCCGATTATCAAAACTACTACGCGCAGAAACAAGCTCTAATGGGGGATTTCAAGTTTAGTGTCAATTCTAGCGTTGGATCCGTTTCTTCAGTGGAATTTCCAGCAAGTTCAACTACTAGCTCGTCTTTGTTTTTTAACACTCCTACATCTGTTCCGGATAACCTATCGTCACATCAACATACAGCAATGCAAGATGAACTTCTGATTGAGAAATCAGCTGTAAAATCACAACAGCTGTCTCCGAATTCCGACGTGAATGGGGAGCAAACAGTGAAAGCCAAAGAAGATGACAGTTCGTCAGGAAACATTGGAAGTGGAGTACAAACTGATAAGCCGAATGAACAGGGGCAGATTGGTCCAGCAGTTACAACTCCCCTCCAATTAGGGACTGGATTTAATGTATCAGAGCCTAGTCTTAATGTGATTAATTCTAGTAATACTTCCACAGCTAGCCTGTGGTCGTCAGGACCCATGGAAGAAGGTCTTTTGCACAGTTTAAATGTACCTGCTGTAAATGGAACTCTAGCTTTTCAAAATTTTCCTCCAACTAATCCAAATCCTCTATATAATACTAGTTTAGGCCCCCAAATTGCTGGATTACCCCAATCCCAAGGGCAACCACCTCAACGACGAGCAATTACAGCTACTCACAATTTTCCACACAACCTGTCTCGCCACATTCAGCAGCAGAATCCCCAGAACATGTTCATGCCTAATAAGGGGTACACATCATGGTCTAGTACTCAGCAGAATACATGGTCACCAGGTCCACAGAATCAAGCCAATATGCAAGGTTTGTCTCCATGGAACAGAGGCAGATCTGTGCCAAACCTGAACCCACTTCAAACAATGGGAAACATGGGAAGTCTAGGTAATCGGAAACCAAGTCCAACATTTAATCATCAGCACTCTGCAATGGTCATTTCGCCAATCAAGTTCCGTCGTAGTACCTCATATCCAGGAAAAGGACTCTTTCCCCAGCCACCAACATTCGAAATCACCAACATGGATGAAAACCGAGAAGTGTTGCTCCCATACCCGGTATGTTTGCTCCATCATAGCTGTGTTGTAGAAAAGCTGCTTAGTAGAATTATGGTGCAATCTATATATTGGCAGTGTTTTGGCAGGGGTGAAACAGTTGCAATTTTAACCTGTGTTTAGAGAATGAATTTTGGCCCAGGAGTGAAGTAAACAAATGAGCAAACCATTATTTCTTCTGCACAGTTTGAATCCTTGCACCAAAACACTTTTAATATGTGGTGTGTTTTCTTAGAGCTTGCTTTTTGTTGCTTATATTGTTCAAAAGTAACATGTGTATGGTTTTACTTTTGAAATTGGATATTATTTGTTTTTAAGTGTGATGGCACATAGAAATTAGACTTTAGCACATATAACTTTATGATTGGCATGTTTGTAAGGAAGGTGGAGTGCTTGTGATGTTTACTGTTTTTGTATGTATGTATTGTGATGTATGATTAGTTACACTGCTGCTATTCTGATTCACACAACTGACTTAACATACTACTTTTAGTTCAGTTGGTACATAACCTTACTGGCTGGTAGGTGTACTTATTGATCCATTGTACACTAGCATACACAGACATTCAGTATGGCTTCTTCCCTTCTTGGTTGTAACTTGGAGGTTATTTTATATTCTGTGGAGCATTAATTGAAGGCTAATTTATATTTATTGTGGTTTTGTTATCCAAATTTTATTATACTTTTAACATTTTTGTTATTATTTTTATCTTGTTGTGGTTTACTGAACTATTTTTGAAAGTCTCATCATTAATTTTATATATGAAATAACCATTGTTATGATTGTGAGTACAAAGAATGCTATATTTTGGATATATAAATTTAGGATATACAAGGAAACGTGAACTGTACAAGCTTGTAATGAAAGTAGTTATCTGTTTTGTTATGAGCTGCTTCATATTATACTGCCACCTTTTTTTTCTGTTTCTGAATTTGTGTCTATCAGATATCTGCCATTATGTAGCTATATACCTCTTATTCGTTGGTCAGAAGTGTTGTTCCAGAAGAATTATTGACTAAAATTCCTATTTCATATTTAATTTAAAAATGTTTGTAGACATTTTTTGTGATTGTCTTTCACCATTTATGTTGCATGTTGTTACCCCAATTTTCATAGTGTGTTTCTTTCCTACTGGTTTTCTTACATAGCTTTATTTTTACAAAAATCAGCTTCTGTGTGGTCTGAATGCTGTGAAAACTTATTCATTTATCACCACTGATATTGTGTAGCAATTTTTAGTTATGACTCTGTAAAGAAAATGAGTGGTTTACATCTTTGCTTTATATTGCTACCAGGAGTATTGTGGATGTAAACATTAAACAAACGTATATAACTAACTGACTAACTCTGTAGTAACAGAACCTGCAGGTCCAACACCAACAACGCTAAAACCTGCCACTTGACTCAATCCTGAACGAACTCCATTCATTTGCCATCCTCACAGCCCACCTCCCTAAGATCCACCTTTATATCATCTCCCGTCTCCTCTTGGTCTGACCAGTAGTCATTTTCCATAAGGATTCCCCACCGAAACTCTGTATGCATGCCTTACTTCCCACCATGCTTGTTACATGTTTAGTGCATCGGATCCTCCATGATTTCACTATGCTCACTATGCAAGAGGACCTATACAATTCACGCAGCTACTCGTTATGCAAAAGTAAAGTACAGCTGCCCCATTATAAGCCATGTAGGCAGTTTGGGGGGAGAGGAGGTATAGCTCCCACTCATTCTTGACCTGGGCATTAGATGGGGGTGAGTGGTCAGCTACACGCCCTGGCCGTGTTTTACCCCCAGGAAAGGACCCCGGTATCCATTGGATAGGAGACTGGGTGGGCCTCAGAGCTAGTCTGGATGCAGAGGCTAGAGGAAAATTCCTCTGCCCCTGCCAGGATCGAACTCCGGTCATCCAGTTTGTAGCCATTCACTATACTGAAGTACCTCCAACTCCTTGTTATGTAAATTTCTTCATTCCCAACTTCTTTAATCCTTCTGAGGTCCAAATATCGTTCTCTGACATTTGTTGAATGCAAAAGATCTCATCAATAGTTGACCTATTACGGCAGAATTCACATTGATCGTCCTTGATGGTCGCATTCATAAATGGTGTTAACCGTATATTCGATAAAATTTTGATGATGTTGACAGAAGATAGATACCTCAGAAATTATTGCACCCAGTTTTGTCACCTTTTTCTTTTTGTGGATAGGGACAACAATTGATTCTTTCTACTGTTGTGGTAGTAACTTTCTCGTTCCAAATTGAGACTATAAGCTTATATATCTGAGTGCATTTTCCTACCACCTGCATGGATTAGTTCTGCCGGAGTTGAGTCGATACTTGGAGATTTATAACTTTTAATTTCCAAAAGGGCGAATGAGCTTCCTTTAGGCTCAATTCCAAGATGAAGGGCTCTGCTGTATGTACTTTAGGCTCTTTAAATTGGTTAGCTACATGAACATTTAGTAACTTACTTAAGTAATGTTTCCATCTGTCTACGATGCCATGTAAGTCAGCGAGCAGATCCCCATTCTCGTCCATGAACAAATGTGTACGCATTCTTAAATTCACTTATGCTCTCTGATGTTTTTATTTTTGCTGTTAGTTTCCAACTCACCTATTGAATATCTGAGATACTCCCTTACTTATTCCTGTATTTACTAAATTGAAGATTTGAAGTTTGGAACAAGATAATTCACTGCAGTATAGGAACAAGAAATGGGCATGCAAAGTTGTCCATTGCTGGTATGTGCGAACATCAGAAATCTTTAAGTGGTATGAATGATGTTTTGGAGACCATCTTAGAAGGAAAGACTTTTACATACTTCCACCAGGACAGTTAACTAACACACTGAAACAAATTCAGTGAGGCTTCACTGTGTTCAATTATTGAATAATAAACAAAGGGAATAACTGTGATATTTCTTGTTTGTTAATGTGAATGGTTTTTATCTATCAGGAAATTTGAAAGTTGAAGGTTGTAAGAATGAACCATACTGTTCCTAGCCCTTTGAAATAAAAATCTGGGATATTATTATAGAAAATAGAATACAGTTGAGCAGTAGGACAATTTATTGCAAATTGCACTGAAACTATAAAACGTATAACATTCCTTTCTGAAGAAAATTAAATGTGAAAACATCTTTATGGCGACTGACACCAGATTCCTGCCAACATAAAACGAACTATTGACTCCGGTCTCCTGCCAGACATGGACTGCACCATTTCTCACCATAGGCACTGCCGTAGTCACATTTTCATTGTGAGAACTTAATTTCGGTTTCTTCTGCGTTACATGGACCACAAATTCATACAGTCATGCATGTCAGACATTGGCTGTTGTAATAGAAGTAGGTCATAAATAACTTAATCTTTCACTAAGTAGAATGTATTTGTGGATAGTTTTTAAAGTGCATTTAAATTTTCCATTCAGCTAGAATATATTATTTTGTGTGTGAATATCCACATGCCAGCTGGCACATTATATTGCAACTTGGATAAGAACAATAAAAGTTGCAATGAACCATACTCTTATTCAAAGACAGACATGTCGGTGACATGTGATAGGATGGATGTGATCTCTTGACATGCTTGATGAGACAGTCATCCTCTTTTGGGTGTATTTTACAGAGCAGTCTTATTTTCTCAGGTGTGTCTGGCGGGTCAGTCATGTCTTATATGTGTCTGATGTCTGATATGTGTCGGAGATCAGACATACTGATATCTCTGATGTATTTGACAGAGCAGATCGTTGGACCGATTAGTTGTCCCACACGTTTAACATGGCAGTAGAACCTCCAATCTCTCTGATGTGTTCAGGCAGTGCAAAAGACGGTGAAGTGAAGTCATCTTAATAATTTTGTTTCTTCATTTCTGGTCTCATATCCAGGTGATCATGATAGGTTCTTTTAGTGCACAAGTGAGCTATGTCCACCACTGCTTTGTCATTTTTAGCTCTATAAGTAATTACTGTGGTGCCATGACAGTAAATAATTTTAACACTGATTAATAGGACTGTATTCTTGGAAGATTGCCCCAGTAAATAAGCAATTGGTGCTGCCATTATTTTAAGACAACCCCAAACAAAAAGCACATTCTTCCACTAGTTATCAATATTATTGTTGCAAATTGTTTATTATATACGTTTGTTTTCTGTTTAGTACAGAGAATTGGTATAAAACATGACATATTATAAGATTAACCCTTTGAAGCCAAATAATATTTAATATAGTCCATATCCCAAAGAAAACATTACAAAGATGTGTTGGTTATGCTATTTAAGGAAATAATCTCAGTTTGCACATAGAACCATACAAAACCATAAATACAAAGTGCAGCATTATTAATTCTGAAAGCAGATGGTACATATAGTTACCAGTGGTCTTTAAAGAGTTATGGATGCAAATTTATTTGTAATACTTATCAACTTTAATGTTTATGGTGTTTGAGTGTCAGCAAGGTTAAAGTGATGAAAGTTTTAAGCAGTTGTGTCACATTTTGTTTTAGCGACAATGTGTTTTGGTTTATTAACACTGTTTTATGGATATGTATTTGAAATATTTATGGTCTGCCCACCCTTGTCCAGGGGTCTAGTCATCTGTTTTGCTCCTTTAATATGCATTTACTTATATTTATATAAAAAACTTTGGAATAAATGCCCTCTTGTCAGAGTAAGAGAAATGTTGAACTTTGTGGTGTGCATCATTAAAATTGTGCATTAAGATGGGAGTTAAAATAGAATAATTTTCATGATAAATCAAACCTAACATAATGTTATATTTTCCTGGTAGTCCTCAGTAAACCCCGTGTATTGTGATTGTTTATTCAAAATCTAGGCCTTTGCCACAACATTTTTGCAAAGTGCTACCATTTAACGGACAAGCTTGCTTTTTTTTTTCCTTCCCCCCCCCCCCCCTTTTCCCGAAGCACCTGTATGAATGAGAAAAATGACTTTTAAACTTTCACACTTTGTCAGATTCGATGTTCATATACAGTACACCTGCTCAATTTGGACACCCTGATATCCTGGACACCCCTTTATATTGGACACTTTTAATTGGAACTGGTGAATATCCTATAATTTTACATGTTCACAATACCCTGTATCTTGGACACCCCTTTTGGTGTAAGTTGGACAGGTTCATTCATTTACCTTCAGTGCTTTTCAGGGAAACTTTTACAGTTACATATTTTGTTGTTTTGAATCTCCTTCTATCTGGAGGATTAGCTTATGGTCATCGACCCCATCATTGAAAGTGTTTAGTTATTCTTTTGTTGAACTCTTCACTGGACTACAGTATTACAGATACAGTTTTAACTCCATCAGTACTGTGCTTGCATTTGAATTCAAACTGTGTTAACAGAAATGGGATTTTTCTGTTTGTGATTGGGAAGTGAAAATTGGTGGAATTAACTAGAATATTTAATTAAGGCTGAGGTATAATGTGCAGTGCATGGAAGTGGTTTTAGAAGATTATTGTTATTAACGTTGTCATTAATTCTAAATTCAAGTTAGCCTACAGTAGTTGGAGTATGTAAGTAAACAGATTACATTGTAATTACACCACAATCTGAAAGGATGATTTTCTCCTTTCCCTCTGTCTTGGACATCTCTGTAAGTTGGACACTTTTTTGTGGAACCGCAAGTGTCCAGCTTGGAGAGATTTCACTGTACAAACTTCCATGTTGGTGTTGTTAAAGACGGGAAAATCTAAGTTCCATGAACATTGATTCAAAAGTTGAAGTGGAATATATGAAGCCGAACCCCCCTTTTAAATACACGGTCCTGAAAGTTAGAAGAAAAGGGCTGAGTGAAATAGCCACAAGGGCATTTCATTACCAGAGCTTTGTGGATTCACGTGTTGCCTACAGTACAATTGTAATGCCGAGACCTTCGGTAATACATTAATTTAAACATTTCCTGTGTTGTCTTACACGACCTTGCCCTTTTTTCTGTGGGGGAGTAGACTCTATGTACCGTATATGATGTCACACCGCTAATGTAAATAACAGAGATGATGTACGTTATAATACGAACTTATTTTAAAGGATTTGTAACGCCACATGAAGCATATCATCTCTTTGGCCGAAAGTTGCTACAGCTTGATATTCTGTTTGGTACTCAAGTCACACTGCGCAGGCAGACGTGACTAAAAGTTTCAAGTAGGGGGGTTGCATACTGGGGCGTAGGACATATCGTATAGGAAGGAAGAGTCTTACATCCTTTTTGTAGTAGGAGGAGTAATTGCAATGGGTAAATTTGTATAATTATCTTCAGTTAAACTACAAGTTGTGTATTAATTAGAGCGACATGCTATGAAGTCGGACAGTTTTAGAACCTTTTAATTCATTCACTGTGTGATTTTAATGCTTCGTTTATGCGCACACAGCTATGCCGCTGTCAGCGTTTTGATTTTATGAAAACTTTTATCAGTTCCACCAAATACGGGCGACTGTAAATATGTGGCCGTCGTAAGACCTTGTTTTGTTTCAATGGAAATGACGAGGACATTTAATATATATGGGCCCCATAAGTGTCATGTAGTGTGGCTTTTATTTTAAGGCTGTTTTAAGTTTATAACGAACTTGATGTTTCTACGTAATTTGGAGACTGTACTTATCTCGTTGACACAGAAAATACAGCAAACCCTATTATGGTGTTAGGCCAATTAAAAGGTATAATGCTGCCTATACGAAGTCAGAAGTCGCAAACATGTTTGCTACAGGGGTGCCCACCAGGGTTCCCGTGCACTGTGTATATAAAGAAACAACCACCATACGGGCAGGGGAACACGATTAACGAAAGTAGCCAATGTATTAGTTAATGAAGTTGATTAAGTAATCAGTGATTAATATAATCAATTGTATTGCACTGTGATTTGTGGTCAGCTGTGCCGGAGGTTAATTGCTGGTTGCATTGACTGCGAAGGTGAGCTATAAATTTTGTCGCCCATTAACATTAAACTACGATTGAATTTAAGCGGAACTTGGAGAGACATAATTACTAGGATCTGTCGGCAGTTATACTGAACGATAGTTCATACACAGCGGGTCGAAATCCATTTGTACATTACGGTTGTCTCAAACTCTGGGACTTGAACTTCGGTTTTGGAAATGGTTTAAGCTCTTAGCAATTCAGTTCTGGCCGTTGAATCCCGAAGTATCGCGTAGTTTGGACACAGAAGGGCCCGACTCTGTTCGTAGCTTCAGAACTTCCCATCTCCGTCTCGTTCTTCCAAGTGAAATCTTTCGTAGGGGTTTTTCAACAAAATTACTGATGCGTTTCATGCATTTCTCGTGCAATCCGTCAAATTGTTTTAAACCTGTGGGTCGTGAGGATGTATAGCGTGGACCGTGAAGTTCAAACGTAGATGACTATTCTGAGATTGCATTTTGTTTAAAGAGTAGTCGATTTTGTGGGTCTTTAACGCGTAAAGAACTGAGATATCTCTCCTTCACTCCGGAATATGTGATAATTAACGTCTGTTCCGGGCGTTGTGCTTGAAGTTTCATACTTTCATATAATTCATATCATGGCACCTTACGTGCATGAGATTCAAGTGGTTTATCAACAGCGTGAAATGCCGATGAATTGTAGAAGACGCATGATGAAGGTTAATAGGAGAGGAGCCGCGTTGAGCAGCTAGACCCTGTGATGATGCATGTCCATGGCTGTTCCCTGTTTGCCTTGCTTGCGTGCGTGCCACATTGCGTCATTATTACATAATGCAGAGTCTCAGTCATGGACTAACCGGTCACTGTGGAAGCCAGCCGGCTGTTTACTTGAGACGGGGCACCGTCTTAAAACACAGTTTTGGAACCATTTAAGCGCTCTCTGTTCATGAATTGTGGGTTGCAGTATGACGAGGTGGATTGAGATGAGAGAGTACTGAATTACCAAGTAAAATACGTTAATTGCATTTATAAAAAAGTGTTGATCTACACGACATTTTTGCGTGAAACTAGAATTGACTTATGTTTATAACTTTTCTGACGAAGGAATGCGTGTTTTGGCTTCAGGAACTAATGGCATTGCCAGGAGACGTAAGCCTGTAGACCTACATATAACTTTCCCATGCATTTTCCTCCTCAAGCCCTTAAGTACTAATGAGAACAAGTGCAGGCGCCCTTGGGACAAAATTCACTTGCTGCTTGGGTTGTAACGTGAAACAGCAGTACCGCCATATTACAAAATGTTTAGAATTTCTTTGACGAAATTATGCTGCTTTTGATTATTTTAAATGTTAAGTAACTGACATTGTTGATATTAATGTGTGTAAATATGAAATTGAAAGTTTGTACATTCAGTTTCATTGAATTATGTAGTTTATCAACTCTGTAAGTAACTGAGATTACATATTGAATAAAAAATGATTAGTGTATAATGAATAGGAACGGATGTGGAAGGAATTTGTGGTGATCCGATATAAGATAAGGCCCTGGTGTTTGCCTTCAGAGACTGACAAAGTTGCAGAATCTCTTGTAAAGGGAACGGGTTTCCGGACTGGGGTTTAAACCCAGGACCTCCCGTTTACGAAACAGGACTGCTAAACTCTCGGCTGCGACATTCTGTCGTCACTGATTTTTCGAGCACATTATTTATAGTAGTGGACCAAAGAAGTTTCGCAACGATTGTTTAAAGATATCTGTCTGCTGGTTTGTTGCGCCGTGTAAGCTGGTAGAAGTGTACCGACGTTTCAGAGGTAGCAAAATGCAGCCATCTTCATACCGCCATGTGAACCTCTTTTTATAAATTCAAAAACATACGACACACGCCTATTTTTGAAACATTTATGAATCGTAAGGTGTAGACCCCATCTTCTAGCTCATGCACTTAACATAGAGTTGTGTTTCAAAGTGTATTTTATCCAAAATTTACAAGTAGACGTAGATGTACTACGTCTTGTTTTAAATTCTGAAAGTAGCATATTCTAGCAGTCTGTGTTCTTCAGCCGTCATCTCCTGCTTCTTCCAAGTGATGATAACGAAAGAAGATTTTGCGGTTTTAATGGAATTCCCAGATGAGCGTATCGTACACAGCACCAAACTTGTCGTTCTATTCTGTTTAATTTCACACCCATAACTACAAAGTACAGTGTTCGTTGATGGCTCATTTCAGTGCCCTTCTACTTGCATTGCATTCAGGGTGTTATCAGGTTATCCATGAAATAAGATGTAGTAGTGCACGTACTTAATTTAAAATAGAGTCGGAAATAATTTGTGGATTCTAATTCTTCCAGGGAATTAACTGAGGTTTTCATGACTGTGTCTTCAGGGTTATGGTGCCCGTAGTCTTGTAGATAATTTTGAAGGAACGTGTCGCTTACTTATTTTACTCAGAATTTGAGGCGACGCCTTCATCTAGAACGTTCCGTCCTGCAAGACTATAGGATGTCGCAACCCAGACGACCAAAATCTACAAAATTAAGGGCGGTTTACTTCACGTATGTTTTTATGTTGTGAGGAATAGTTCACACGAATAAAATAATGTATTTTTTTTAAAGATTGCCATGCGAACTTGTTTTATTATCTGATTCTGTGCTCGTTGCAGCAAGATTCTACTTACGAATTGTAACATCAGTTTACAGTCTGGGGAACCAAATCTCGGTTATCTGAATATTCACCATGTTTAAGTTTCTGGTTTTTTTCGCAGTCGTTCTGGACTCTGTAGTGCCGTTGTTCGGAGCACGCGAAACACGTGGTGTCCTTATGATGTGATTAAGTTCGAAGGGACAGTCTGTTCCGCTTAACTATTTAGTCTCGAAGTTGTAAGATCGGCGCTCCACAAAAATTTGAAGTGAGCTACCTACACCCCGGTATGAAGTAGTTCTGTGGGCAAAATACTGATGACGAAATAGGGCATGGGGAAAAAGCTGTCTTGAACACGATAATGATCTTTCGGATTCCGAAAAACGACATGTCCATGCTTATGTGGGCTTAAGCTTGACGTGGGAACTGCTTCCTGCAGTTTCTAGTTATAGGATGGACATGAGCATTTCTGGAAATGCTTGTGGGAAAATTTTTGTAAACTCTCATTTCAAAGTGTGGAAAAAGTCGTCGAATGAAGTGTGGAGAAATTACAAATTAAAAGTGGAGAAATGAGGTTACCTCATGACGAGTTTTCTTCTGAATACGATAACAGTCCTGACAGTGACCTTTTTATGACATTGTGTCCTCAGTTGAGTTAAATTGAGATCCATGTCTGTATACTTTAAATGTCTCGGTTTTATCAATCTTTTAAGACCTGGGATGCCTCGCGAGCCGCCTCATTATTGGCAGTTTATTGAAAGCTCATGGCAATTTATTATAAACAGAACTATTTTTTCAAACAGGTTCACATATTACATAGTAATTTTCTTTAACTTTTTTGTCAGTTATATTTATTACGTAACTAAAAATTAAGTAATGCCTCTTTAATTTAGGCGGTTACTATTTTGTGTATACAGAGCACTAGTACAGGTGTACCATGGTTGTGAACCCATGGCTTTAGGCCTAGTGTGTTGTTTAGTAGGATTATTGAGAACAGTGAGGTGAATATGAGTGTACTCGTTTTAATCATTTCATTACTTACAAATGACCGTTTAGCTGTGACGCAGGATAATTACTAATTGCGACTTTAAAGATGTCCTGGTCCATTACTTATCTGCATCGAATGAGATAAAGTATGGTTCAGTCGACGATTGAAGGTCATACCCGAAGGATTTAATAATTTTTGCAAAAGAAACGTGTCACATGGTTACTGTTATGTGTAAAGCCACGTAGGTTGCTTAGCCTATCCTGTCTGTTGGAATTATCGGTTATCAGTTCGTATTGATAAAATGTATCTTTGAGCGAGGACTTCCCCGGAGTCATATTGAAAATGTTACAACTGAGTAAAATTATATTACAATTATTTGGACTGGATTCACAATGATGGGTTGTATGAACACAGTAATGAACTTAACGAGTTTCATAAACGATGGCGAATTTTTTGACCAAGTGAGGTGATTATTAGCTTCCCAAGAAGGACTCTGTTCCGTGGACTTGGTTATACGCTAAAGTACTTTGTGTTTTTATGGTTCAGATAGTTTTAATTTTGTTCGTATTTTGCTATTTATGAGAAAAATACCCTCCATTTATGTTGAAACACCATTTAGCCCACCGTTGCTTTGTTTGGCCCTGTTGTTTTACACGGATCTGAAAACTTTGAATTGGCCGTACTGGCTCTTTCGTCGGTGTATGTTCAGTTAAATATTGGATTAACTAAAAGTAATAGGATTGCTGGGTGGGGGGTTGAGGAATCCATACAGAATTTTGGTGAGGAAATCCGTTGGGGAACGCCCACCTGTAAGACAGAGAGTTAGGTGGCGGTGATACCATTAAAATGGATCTGAGGACAGTACATAGTAAGAATGATAGGTGAAATGAAGCAGGCTGAGGATTGTGTACATTGGCGGGCTTTACGTTATTTGAGGGTTTTGTAAACGCACTGTTGGTTATGCAGTGTGATTAATGTGTGTCACAGATTTGTATTTTCAGTAAATTAATATCAAGGTCAATGCGATATGTACAGTCTTGAAGAATGCGTGTGGGAAATGTGTTTTTATTACACTCTTCAAGTCTTGTTGCATTTTAATTACGTTTACGAAATTATTCAAGTATTTCACATTCTGAGATTGAGAATAATGTTCTTATGGCAAAGGAATAATGTGTGTGTTGTTTTATTTGATTATTTAACATCTTACTTCATCCATCTTCACCTGAAACACCCCAGTGTTAGCATCACAGTTTGTTATTAAATGTTGCAGCTGTGACATGGTGTTCTGATATTCAGAATTACGTTAGGAGTCACCTTTTTAAATTATGAAATAAAGTCCCAGAACACTATGCATACGCCATATTCATTTTCTAAGACACCGGAAGGGCTTGATTTGCTCTTTTGAAATTAGAATGGAATCTTGCGTTTGTAATTCATATTGTATTTAAAGCGTCTGTCCTTTGGTATAGAAGTGCGAGTTAATTCAGGTGGAAATGTCTCTTGGTTGCGTAATGGTAAGGCCAGAACAGCACATTAATATTTCATGTGGTGTATTGAAATGTTAAGTTTAGAGTCGGGCCTTTGAGGGAGCAGATAAAATCGAATTAATGACGCGTATTCTTAAGCTCTGCGCGTTTAGACAGGCTAATTCGTGTATCTGTACTATTTCACTTGCGTTTGGTTAGTCGCTTCGCATGTAAATTAAAACTCTTAAACGCTCAAAATGGTAGATTCTCTTCTGATGTTGTCGTCTGCTCTCATCTTGAAAGCTTTTCAGAATGTTAATTGCGAGAAAATTAAAGAAATAATTCATAACGTATTTTGTTTCAGTAAAATCCGTGAAATTGTACGCAATCTCCGTTTACTGCAAGTTAATAAGATTTTAATCTTTCCTGTCAACAGTGCTGTTTTAATTAGAATTTAATAAGTCGTAAACTCACATTTGAACACATTTTTCGACACCAGTCTGAAATAAATTCGAATAGATCGGAACATTATAAAATTTCTTCTTCCTTCTTGCAGTAACGCTTGAGAATTAGCCTACTAAAGCCTACTAAGACTTGAGCAGTTCATTTTAATGCCGAATTGTCCCGAGCGAGGTATCAGCATATCCAAAGTGCATAGTGTTGTTGTGTAACTCCTTAAGTTTGAATGCTCTACTGATTTAAGCTTTGCTTCTTATAGTTCCTTCGGTCGTGTTAAGCATTGTAATGTGTAACCCTCTTTCTCTCTCTCTGTCTACGAAGCCATCTTAAGTAAAGTAAAGTTTGTCCCACAATACGCCATGTAGGCGTTTGGGGTGAGAGGAGGTATAGCTCCTCTCTTCCTTGACCTCGGCACTATATGGGGGTGAGTGGTCAGCATCACGCCCCGGCCGGCTTTACCCCCGGGAAAGGACCCCGGTACCCATTGTATAGGAGGCTGGGTGGGCCCCAGAGCCGGTCTGGAACGAAGCCATCTTAGCCAAGTTTAATGTTGCTTTGACTTCACTTGCGCTGTTCCCTTTCCGAAGTAATAATAAGAGCAAGTTCATGGGAACGAAGTTTATGAAAATGCAGTGTAAAGCAATTGACGTAACGCTGTTAAAACTCATCAAGGAATTTGCGTTCCTTTACAAAACAACAGCATGATGGACAAATTGAGAACATCATAACAAATGGAAAAGGGAAACAAACAAATCATTGGTTATCTCGACTTATGGTGAAATTAATCGATATAACAACCCCTCGCCAACCGCCCTGATTACTGTAAAAGTCTCCAATATAAAACTCCTGAAAATATATTCAACCTTCCTCAAGCTGTTTTCACATGTTCAGACAGACATAAGACTGCAGATGGAGCGATGTCAATAAGAACGCGCTTAAAAACCGACAGTGTACTTTGTTATGAACGAAAATCGGTCTTTGGAAACTCCAGGTTTCATTCAACCCGTGTATGACAGAACATTTTAAATTCGCTAAACAATTCACATGTAAAGCGGATCACATTAACAATTGTTCTCTGTTTAGTATTGTCCTCAGGATTGGAGATCTGTGATGTGTCTGCACGTTTAATCTGTTCAGCAGAACTGCCGAAACGTCTCGAATTTGTGTCAGAAAGCACAGCAAATCACAGTGTAGTAACAAGTACCCTTTTTGTAAACCTGCTACGCAGTCTATCACGTTCCGTTTTACACAGCGTCCAGTTGGCAAATTGCATTACAGGCCGCGCTGTGCTACGGTAAATGATTCTGATGATGCCCTCTGTAATGCTTGCTTCGGGGATGATGGTGGCTCGGGGCCCCCTTTGTTACAGGGCACAATGGATGTAGTGCTTCTGGGAAGTTGTTTTGTGGCAGCGCGTCAAATTGAATCACTGTTTGTGTTACGGTCATGTGAACCATCGTCACATTTTCAAGTATTTGTCGTGGTGTACTTTTGCGTATTTTTGAGTTGTTATCCTTTTCGGATAAATTTTCGTGTTTATTTGTTTTGTTTTAATTTTTGCTGTCGTCTTAATGCTGATGCTTGTCTTTACGTAAGCAACGATTCACATTTTAGCGTACTTATTCTAAGTAGGACTTTCGAACCGCCCACGCTGAGTTTACTAGCAAATAAGTATTAAATATAGATACCTATTAACATAAATGGATACCCTCTTCACGCGCTGTGATTCCATTTGAACATTTAAGAGTCAAGATAACTCGATTAGCATACGGACTGGTTTGAATATGAGCTGGACGACCGGGGTTAAGTTCCCTGTGGGGGCGGAAATTTTCCTTTTCTTCTCCATGTCCAGGTTGGCTTTTGGGTGCACGCGGGTACTTTTCTTTGTAAAATAAGTGTTGTTAGGTTTTAATTTATCACAAAACTAGTAAGACTGCTTACCTACGTGTTTTCTATGAGTGATCAGCATGATGGATGTTATTAATGGGATCCTTTTGTGGCCAAAGATTCTACCAATTGGCACTTGACTGTAGCTAAAAGTTTGTCAAAGAAATAGAGGGAAATCAAAAACTGGGAAGGAAAGTGAAAATGGAATGAACTGATCATAGGAACGAGAGGAGGGATAAATATTAATTAAATATTTAATTGGTATGTGATATGGTTTTATATATATATAGTTATTTATATATTTATATATAGGCTACTTAGCAGACAAAATGTGAAGTACCATCTGAGGAAACGAGTTTGACTTATTTTAAAAAAATATATTTAGATTAGAGAGAACACGCATTTAATACTAAATTTGTATGATTTATTTCCACCTTTACTTCATCGATTGTAAGCTCTTAAAATTTAACATTACTTCTTTTCGTGTGTTATGTTTAACTTATTTTTTATATTATTATATGATCTATTTTAAAACCAGATAAATTTCGTTCAGGTAGGGCATGTAGTTGCGAAAACAGGACCAGGTCCAGAAAATGGAGACTAAAATAGCTGCAGTGTGTCCCCTTGACGTCTAAAAGTGAAGCAGTACAAGCCTTGCCTTGTGTTTTCCATCTCTTGCACGCGTATTCAGAGCGACCTCTGTTACAGTATACACCTGGGCGTGGCGGTCCCGAATTCCAGAATCGTGCCATTGAAATATAGGGGAGAGGAAGATGAATGAATTGTGCTGTAAAGTAGGAAAGAATAATTACTATTTTCCTGTTACGATGCCTCACTATTATTTACGTAAAAGTTAAATACATTTTGTAAAATCCATCTTAAAATGAAAGTTGAATTGTGTCGAATTTACGTTTTACGTCATTATGTTCTTTGAAACCAGTAAAGTTTCTTAGGGCCAATGCTCAATTTATATTTAACACGTCTGTGTTAAGTTTCCCTGATTCAGATAACGATACAGTTACCATCCGATAAGAGTTTTAAATTAATTACTTTATTTAGTGGTTAATTTCTGTGCATAATCTTCACTAGGCATGCTCACTCTGGCTACGTGAAACTTATCAAGTTTTCCCAAGATTTAATATGGCATGAACTTCAGTACTTATATCGCTTCTGCCTGATAGGTTTCCACTGCCTATATAGGCTTGATCTACTTACAAAATTATATGAAAATCAGTAATACATTCGGTTTTGCTATGTTCCAAAATACAGAGTATCACTGAACCACGAGAGTAAAACGATACTTTTTTATTTTTTTTAAATTGTTAGCCGGATTAACGTTGTTAACATGAAGGCTCCTCTTTTGCAGATGTGTACTACAGAAATAAATGTAACACCTGTGTTATTTCACCTGTTATTACAGGATATTACAGCGGTGTGTTGCAAAATACAAGTATAATAGCAAAACATAGATTATTGTCCTGCTTGCCTTGATCCTATTTAGGATGCTAAACTCATTTTGGGGATGCTGTTGCAATTGTAATCCTATTGTGTCTCTTGTGCTGTATGGACCAACACTTATGCATGTCTGCTCCATGTGCTGCTGGAATATGACAGAATCTTGTGTTAGTTTACGAAATGAATATGTATTCAGAGCATTGAATTGAGTTAGAAGAGGGGAGGGGTTAGGTTTTGTATGCGTAGTGTGGAGGTTAGCCAGCTGATCTTTCACCTGAACTATAACTGAGTAGGCTACCTCAGCTGGTGGTTCCTTTTGTGTTGAGTAGCTGATTGTGTGTGTAAGGGTTTAGAGATGCTGCTATTAGCATCCACTGAATATTGTAAAGCTATATTACCACAGCAATATAAGTGTTTTCCTCTTCTTAGAAATAGAAGTAGGCGTCTAAAGTGCATGCCATTTTGATTTCAATTAACTTCGTTAATATATGGGATGATTCACGACCCAGTGTCGCAACTTCGGGAACTTGTTCCTGAAGGCAATCTCCGCGAGAAATATTAAAACACAGTAGTAACGGTGACGGATTCATCATTAACTGAATGCTATTAGTAATAAAGGAACAAGAGCTGATATAAAGTTTCTGTTGCCGAATTTTCAATAAATATTTAAGATGACCGCCCTCAGCTTCAATACACATTCTAGCACGTCTGAATCGAGCCTGTAGGTTTCAAGATTTCATTAGGATTGCCGTTTACACGGGTTGCAGCATCTAAAATCTGACGGAGCAGTGTATATCGTGATTCCACTTTTTGATAGTACATCGGATACTTCAAGTGTCCTCTTTATTTATTTATTTATTTAGTGTTCTGTCTGACGACAGGTCCATATGAACAGGATCCTTCCATCCTTTTCTCGGGCTGGGACCTGTTCATATACGTTCTTGGCAGATGATCCAGAAGTGGTTTGCCATTGCCTTCTTCTGTGTGTCCTCTACAGAAAAGAATCTAGTTGGCTGTCGACTGGAGATCTGGGTGGTCAGTGTCGTCGACCACCACGCGAAATACGTTTTTGCTCCAGGATGGTATTGGGGTTGAGGGTTGTAATTTTTGACATTTATTATAAATTTAGCAATAAATACTTTATGTAAGTAAGCTACTTGTTATTTTGTTCCTATATTTTAACTTTTTTGTAATGATAAATCGGTCCTGTGACATTATATTGTGAATCACTCTGTATATTACATTCCTTGCATCCGTAATGAGATCTCTTTGTTTTAATGTGTGTATCTGAAAACGTGCTCAGTTATAAATTTTTAAATTGAGTGCACTTTTCAGTCAATCATATCGATAAAATTAGTTTTCTGCAGCTTTGAAATGTACGATGTCATAAGCTTGCATAAGCTTAACATAGATGTAACTTACTGATTATTCATCATATTTTTTAGGGGAATATACTCTCTGAAATTTTGTGGTGACATGACGGAATGACCGGTTTCCATCAGAAATTCGAAGCTGGTACCTCTCGGTATAGGTCAGTGAACAAACTCGGAAACTTTTTTGGTGTTATAAATCAATAATGCTGATCATATATTCATTATAATCACTAGCTGCAAGGTTAGGCCTTTTTATCTGTTCCGGCCTCCGGATTAGTCCAGTTGATCCCTCCATCTCTTCAATGGTCTACCTGTCTCTCTTCTTCCTTTAGGGTGATGGTCAGTCAGCTTTC
This sequence comes from Zootermopsis nevadensis, assembly GCF_977971745.1. Taxonomy (NCBI): domain Eukaryota; kingdom Metazoa; phylum Arthropoda; class Insecta; order Blattodea; family Termopsidae; genus Zootermopsis; species Zootermopsis nevadensis. The sequence goes on from NW_028259143.1 coordinate 8,137,615, forward strand.
GAGGCATTCGGTAAGTTAGCATTCTTAAACTACGTTCTTTGTCGGAAGATGGTTGTCTTCTGGGTTGTTGCGCTGTGTAGTCTGATCTTTACCGACGTTTCAGAGACGTTGCTGCCTTCTCCATTAGTGCGATGATGGAAGAAGTAAGCACCCCTGAAACGTCTGCAAACTTTTCCAGACTTCAGGTACAGCAACCCAAGAAGACAACCATATTCATAATCACCATCTATGTTCTAAATAGTAATCCTGTTGATGCTCTTTTACTTTCTGCCCCAGATTGAGAACCTCATATACTCGATAAGGGTTTAAGTATTTAAAGCATGTAAAAGCTGATGGCTCCTGCTTTGCCAGAGTTTTGATTCGCAAAGACGTAAACATGGTACGAAATGTGGCATTATATTTGTTCCATGCAGTGTGCTGTTACGTAACGCGGACATGCTCGCGCTATCCGTGACCTTACTTCGTCGTAGATTCTCAATTACACACATGACCGATACGTTCATCTGCTTACACACGATGATGTCTTTCTTATTTTCGCACATAAATCTTGACACCAGTCAACTTTTCTTGGACTCTAAGTGCCGTCACATGTGTGACCCACACAGATTTTCACCGTCAATCAGCCAGGACAAGTAAGCTAACATGCAGATAGTTCCCAGAACACCTTTCTCCTCGTAGATGACAGTTCTGTTTGATGCTTTTATCTTGAGGTGAGCATTATTTCTCTTAACAATAGGCCAACTCAATACCTCATTTTGAAAGTAGTAACTGCTGTGAACAGCTAATGGTGCTCACTTTGCTTTTCGTTGTTCCTGCCATTATATAAATTCTGCTGTATTTAGTGCAAATGTTAAGACTATTCAACGCACGTACGAAAGTCGTATATTTGTTTATGGCACCTTATCACCTCAGATATATTCGTGTTGTCATCATGTTTTATTTGTCACATATGAGGAAATTAATATAAATTCTGTGTAAGTCCTATTTTGTCGTGTTTAGCTGCAAGTTCTTTTTCATTGTTATAATAAAATACTAAGCAAAATCTGTAATTGTTTGCCAAAAACTTTGTTTAAACAGAGAAATATTTTATAATATGCAGTCGTACAAAATACCAGTTTTCTGCGTTAATACTGGACCCATCCCAAGTTTTCACGCTCTTGAAAATCAGACGATAACTTCAAAAGTTATAAGAGGCACGCGGCTCGCTCTGCAGCAAGGCTGATGATGATTCTTGTTTGCCAGCGAGTTTCACTACGACAGACTCCGACTTCTGTGTACCTCCAGGAGCCATTTGCAACTAGCTACTGCATCTTCCTCCTCCGAATATACTGATCTTGTTGACATGTTTAACAATTTGAATACAGAGTAGACACGGAAAAGAATAATCACTGCCGCATTGTATTTCCAGTACCAAACGTTCTGCTACTCGAGTTCTAGCTGTGAGCGAGAATACTTTCGTGCACATGGAATCTAATCTGCCATTTTTCAGAACCATACTTTTGGGAAACATTGATAAAATAATCTAAAATTACGTCTAGCGGAAATAACAAGGCTTTTTTTTATTTCCAGGCGAGAAGGCGGTCCTGCGTGTTCAGGAACTCAGTTGTCCTTTAACACGTCAGACGTTGTATTAGTTTATGTAGATTTTAGGTAATATTTAATATAATGCTATAATACTTTTATCATACAAAAGTTGGCCAAAAAGTAACAATTATTAGCATATTACACTGAGAATTCTGCTACTTGCAAATGCAAAAAAATTTCAACATGTAGGCCTATACTTTTTAAGAGAAAATAGGAAGAAGAGAGTGTTAAACTACTTGACGTGAAAAATTTAACTTGCCCCGCTTTAAACATGCGTGCATAACGAGAGACAAAAGCCGACTGAACCTGTAAACAAAATGACGTATCACTGCTTTTTTTTCCAGGTTCAGAAGGAAAATACATTTGACCCATAGATTTTATCTTGAATTTGTATGTTAGCAGTCATTCTGTTTTCTCTTCATTTCCATGTCTGTCCGTCCACGTGTGTCTCCGAAACGAATTGTCGAATTTCACTTAGGCCTACACTAAGCGTAGCCATAATCAACTTGTGTCAAAGTTCTTGGAAATGTGAGACGACTTTTTCTTGTGTTTTGGTTTTGCTATCCCTTGGTATTTGGAGTCACAGATGGAGTGGAGTTACTCAGATATCCTTATCCCTTGCATCTCTACTATCAATGTCCTTCCTTGTTTTAGTCGTTTTACACTCCTTTCTGCCTTCGATTCCGGATTTTTCTACAGACTTCGAACCCGGACTGGTTCGAGAACTATACCCTAGGCAAAATACAGTTTTATTGAATGTTAAAGTAGGTGGTGCGTGTAGTACCACCTTGCCTTAGTGTGTGTAACTCTGCTTTCCGTACGGACCATGTGTTTGTTATTGTTTGTAGTCGTGCAGAATGTGTTATCATGCGTGATGTGCACATTTGCCTGATGTCGGTCTAAGGTCGCAGTGCTGTTGGCGGAGTTGGATGCTATAGGATGTTACGAAATTACCCGTCCTTGCAGTAATTAAAGGAGAAGTAACTGGTCACACATCAATTTCAAAGAAAGTCTAGTGGTCTGAAGTAACGCAAACCAAGAGGCTTCCGGGTTTCGTTGTTTTGATGCTCAGTGTTTCAAGTAGAAGGTAGAAACGAGCGTCAGCTCGAAAAGAAAACTTCATCTTCTTTAAATTACTTATCGCGAATCTCGCCTTTTTGAAACAAAGTTGCACAGACTTTTGGGTATGGCCGTACCTGTATTAGGCTTCAAAAAAGAAGGAACCGGCTATCGTGATTGTGGTTTTTCTCGTTCCCTTCAAGCAAATTCCAGGATTGTACCTTAAATTAGGAAAGGCCCGTTTCGTTCAATATACTTTAAAGTTAATTCTCATGTATAATCCTGTCACTTGATGCTGTAGGCCTATAGTCTGAGCTGCCGGCATTTGATTTAAGGGACTGAATCTCTGATTAATGAAGGCATTGCCACTGTCTGTACTTTACGTAGTAGGATACAGTGAGGCTTTTACTTGTGAAGCAAATGTTTTTAGCAACCTTTGGCTTATATGGTTCTTACAAAATTGTGTAAGTGGATATTAATAAATGCAAATACAGCTAATGTTATTCCTATTTATACAAATATTTGAAGAGAATAGTAAATTTTGTAAGGTGAACTACAATATACTGATAGCATTGGGATACTATTGCGATATTTATAATGTGATAGATTTTAGACAAGAAATACCACATGGCTGTGTAAATATGTGGCATTGAATCTGAGATTATGTTGCTGAGTGTTTGAAGTCGCATTAATGTATCTCATATCTGTTATATGATGTGTTCAGAGTTTTACTGAATTCAGAAACATTGACGAGTCGCATGCGCGTAGTTACCTAGAGAAAAGTATGTGCAAGGATAAATTAGAGCCACACAGGATATAATATGATGTTATCATTTTATATAGCCTAATTATTTTCAAGTAAAACAAGTTAAGAAGAAGAATAAATTGTTTAATTGTCGTGTTATTATTGCCATTATGGATAGGAATGCAAACCAAACAGGTTATTTTTTAAAGAACACTGTCCTCTACTGTACATTAATTAGTATTTCCACTATATACAAGTTAATGAAAGTAAAACCGGATTTGGTAAAAATCTGTACAATCTGAATTTCGAAAATACAGTCCCCAAGTATAAGTTGTGCTGACAAACGAATTTTTTTCGTATTTGTTATCGTCTGTGAGTGATGCTAAGTTAAATAAGGCCCAGTGTGGTAATGAAATGCGTGGTTAGGCGTAAGATGGCGCAGTTGTGAAGCTAAGTTGCTTCAACGAACGTCAGTGTAAAGTTAGTTGGAACTCCATAGCGCGTGGAATAACCATTTACGAAGTTAAATGTCCGTTGCTTTGTTGCGGTTAGCGTATGAAACGCCAGGCTTCATAGTTGATGGATTCATCTCTTCACTGCCACTCCCCTAAAACGTCGGATGTGTTGCTGGAGAAGAAAATATACCTCACAGTGAGTGAAATACTTTACTCACGCTGTATGTGGTGTATTTTCTTGTCGTCTGGTCTTCGCGACTGCGTGATAACCTTGTAAAACATTTAGACTTTTTAGTCTCTAAGAACCAATTCCATGGAGCAGAATCTTTAAGGAAATGAAACTTATACCGAGCCAGGTTGATCTCTTTTACATTCTTACATTTTAACATTATCATTTTATCTAAGCCTAGGTTCCGAAGTTGTCCTTTTTGTTCAAGTTTCCCAGCCATAATTTTGTATGTACTTCTCACCTCTCCCATCACATCCTTCTTGTTTTGATTACCCATTCTGCTTTCAAACCACCAGACTACCATATTATGAAGCTTTGTGACATATGCAGGCCAGCGAGTGTTATAATTGTGTTTTCTGTTGCGTGTAAAGACACAGTATAGTGTATGTCAAGTGCAGCTGCCAGAAACCACGACAGGATCACGGCAGAGAACGCTTTGCTGCTGTTTTATAATAGGAAGTGGGGTAGATATTTTTCCGTTTTTACATAGACTCGGAAACTTCATATCTACAGCATATTGGGCCCTCTCCCAGGGACCCAGGAAATACATGGTCTTAGGATCTTAGTCCTTACAAATTATTGGTCTCGTCCTTTCGTTAACGAGTTCATTAAGTTATGATGGCCTTGCTACTGTATAGATTACATTTGCTAGAAGAACTTTCTGAAACAGTACCAGTTGTAATGAAAAATTATAATTTATTAAACGTAATGTCCAGCTTGCGTTTTTATAGTTTCTTGTCTCGCATACCCGATCTCTTTTGCCTCTGGTTCCAAGAGGACATGGTGTTTTTTAATTGCATAGTAGGTAGTTAGCTCACCGTCTTCATTGGCCAGGCGACCCTTATCGAGGCCTCGTGTTTGTCATCTGCCAGCGTCTTTGTACATTGAACCATGAAGAACCGAGTCGTCGTTTGTTTGAAGAAATTGTTTCGGTAAGGTCTGGAAAATCCGGGGGCATAAATCCATTTCCCGTTGTTGATGGATTTCGACGTAACGATATGACCATATTGTGTAACGAGGCTGCATTTCAGGCCCCCCCCCCAATTATTTTATATTATATTTTATTTCGAACCGATTCCCAGCAATCTGCTTGTTTAATAAATAGCCTGTCAGAGAAATTTATATAAATCTCAACCGATAACCTGTAGTTGTTTGGAAAGCAATAACTTCGTATTTCTATAATGTACGCGTCTTTGACTTGTGATGACAGTTTGTACGCAATAGAAGTTACGTGACCTATGAATTAATTTTATTAATAAAGAATCCATACGAGACTAAGAAATATATACAAGTTACTAATACGCCAGTTTTGGATGGAAGTTGCCTTTATCACCTGTTCTTCTCACAGAATGGTACAAATATCCCAATGCTCATTTGTGGAATGGGTATTATCATCGAGGAATTTGCGGTAATTTAAATCAGTTGAAAAGTGGGCAGAACGTGAAGATACCATGAGCTGAGTATTATGAATGTCCCCGATTTGCTTAGACGACATTCATGGCTAAGGACAGCTACTTTATGGAAAGGAGGGTAAAGTATAAAACGTGATCTCTAGGTGTAAGGAGAAAATGGTATGCATACATACAGTGGAATTGTTCCTAGTTTAGAAGCAAATTTATGGGTTCTGTAAGGGAAGACATTCCTATCATGCCCCATTCGCTGTTTCTACACACATTTTCTTCACCCCCCCCCCTCATTTTTTACAGAGCTACAAAATCCTGTTCAAGTACACCCTGCCACCTCTCTAATGGCAAGTGTTATCTCCCAGTTTCCGTGTACGTATTAGACATGTATTGCGAGATTCTGAATAGTTTACATTAGGAAATTTTGTAAAGGAGTCATTTTATAGCTCAACGTTGAAGTCGAACTTATACATTGCAAAACTTGTGATTTCTCATTTTGTAACGTTATTATTCAAGAATGTTCCGAGCGTTATTAATATTTTTGAGCAAACGTAAATATTTTTCTGTTTTAGATTTGTTATTACTTCTCTGTGTGCTAACTTTGTATTTTTTTATTGTGTCAATGATGTGATATCAAGATTAATTTTTAATACGATATGCCGTTTTTTCCTTCATTACTGTGTTTGTTTCTTTAGTGTGACTTCTTTGCTCTCCTTGAATTTAGACGTTTCCACCAGTTCAAACCTAAGTATCTAAAAATAAAACCCCACACAATATTCGTCTGACGTGCCCGATAAGTGTTCAGACTTCATTTCTGTGTTGCATTCAGGTTACCAGAGTTTGGTGAGAATGTGTTTTTTAAACGTTACTGAGGTTAGGATGTCAGAAATAGCAGTGAACAACATTCAACATAACAAAATTTCGTAACGTTTTCGTAAATTTATTTTGAGGCTCCATGAGGATATAATTGAGTACAGTCACGTATTTTCGACCGTTGATTACGCCACGTTAAGGCAGCCTGTAAGAGGAATGTTCTCATTTGGTCACTCCCTGTCAAATCGAGGTTTAGTAACATTTTAAAATGGGATATAATGGTGGATTGCCTACGAGAAGGTTGTCTTCCTCATTTTACTCACTCTGATATTATTGGATGAAAGGCACAAATTCTGAATTCAGTTCATTATCAGTTCCATTTTCATAACGTTATTACAAAGTATGACAGCATGTTTCGACAGATATTATGCCTTCGTCAGGTAATTTCTTTGTATTATGAACATTCTCGTTATGCAGTCTTCTCCGACAGAATCCGTTCATTTCAACAAGATAAAACTAGTTTTAAGTATCTGCTTTGTTTGTTTGTTAAATATGTAAATGGTGGCTTCTTATTCTCTAACAAACGATGTATACCGGGCGATCAATAAATATTAGTAGCAGCGACGTATTTGAAGTAGAATATGCTATCGTCCCACCGCACCTTTTGTAATAACAGAAAAATAATTACCCCATTCTCTACGGTAGCCTGTTTCATAATTTGGTATCCTTAACTGTATTTAACTCCGCGTTTAACATTAGCTTCTTAATGGCGACCTTGGCACGTGGTTCTGATTGACATCCATAAAGCGAAATGCTTTTCTTTATATGCGTTAAAAGATTAACAGTATGTAACAATTTTTGCCCGGAACGCACGTCTTGGTTAAACGTAACGACTGAATATTAGTTTACCATATGGCGAAGTTTATATGAATTATATACTGTTATAAATTATTAAATATAACATTCTGAGAACGGAAATACCTCAAAATGGATTTCAAACCCCCATAAAACAAGCCTACTATTTAGAAAGAGGCCGTAACCGAGTAACACACTACCTGTCTTACTCTCCACAAAGGCTTGTTGATCGGACAATTACAACTGGTATCATGTCTCTACAATCAGTTTTACATTACAAATTTCCAAATAACCATACAAAGGAACTGATTGTTGTTGATTTTATGTCACGTCATCCCGTTTATAATATGAATAAAACAAAGTACCAACAACCTTTATCACAGTGACTAGTTATTATTAAAATTTAACTTAAAATTGAAACTACGATTCTGTCAGAGCATCATGCTTAGGACCGCCACGTGTCAACAGAGTTCATGACATTTGGACCAACACGATCAGCAATATCGCAGATGAAACACACGAACATAGACACGCGTTCATTTGACGCACTTTGTGTAAGCAGAAGAGCTGTACAGTACAACTGTCACAATATTCAGCTGCCATATGATAAGCTTGTGTTGTCCATTCGTTTACGATAAAAACTACAAAACGACCTTTTAGAAATTTGATTTATAATGCATTGCGAAAGGTACGAATGTGTTGTTAACTAACAATGAATTGCCTCTGCTTAGTGTTGTTACTAAATGCGCCATTTGAATACAAGCGATGGAATTTACGTTGTAGTGTTCCACTGAGGATAATGTGGTTCTCATGTTGTGTGGGGACGCTGGAATGATATTGCCCTTGAGGTGTTGTGTCTGTACTGGGGACGGAGATGTGCTGAGTCTAGCACATTATTGCGTCTATTTCCTGAAGGTGTCCCTCATTCTGGCGTTAACGTAGCATTTCCGGGATACAAACGAGAAATCGTTGATTGATGAGTAATATTGCAGATTTCATAATGTGGGCACAGAGCATTGTTACAGCAGTGGAATTGTTATTTTGCCTTATATGAACCAGCGTATGTTTCATTACTATCCAAGTCTTACAGATTTTTAGTATTGTGATATTTTGTTTAGTTTTTGAATTGTCTCATTGTATTAAATCCGAAAATGTTTGCAATATACTTTATAGTGACCTGGTCATCCGAATATAGAAATTAATTCTGATTATAAAGTGTCTTACTGCTTCTGGTTTCCATATTAGATTTTTTACCATTTATATTAATAATTTAGAATAGTAATAAGCGGAGACAATGGGGTTCTACTACTCCAGCTGTGTAAGAATACGTGAACAGTTCCGGCCTTTCGTTAGTTCACCAATACGGTAACTGTTTTATCATAAGTTCTTGTTGTGACCACACTACCATTTTTCCATCTTGTCCTTGTATGCTATTATTGGAAACCAGTTTACGTATGGGATGTAAATGTGACGTTGTTGGAGTCGCTTCTAACACATATTTGACTTTGTTCACAGAATACCATGACGTTTAAATTACACATTGAGTTATTCAGATTGGTGTTTGAATGCTATATAATGTCACTTCAGTGAATCGGGGCGATCAGTAGAGGCCTTGTATCAGGGAGCAGAAATAGACACTCAGTGGTCTAGGCTTCAGTCCTACCACTGTCACGAATATTTACAATAATACATTTATTTTAATTATATAACAGACGATGTAAAGTAAAGACTTGTAGCTTGCACGGCGAACACAAGTGATAAAATCCAGGGCGGTCCGGGGCGTCACTTAGGAGCAGAAAACAGTTTTATCTTAATTATCAGGGAATGTTGTGGTATGAAATACATTTCTTATTAATAAATGCGTTAAGAGAAGTTTGAAGTTTACAACTACAGAAGTCTTTAGTCGTTTGAGAGCAGATTCACAAAAGACAGGAATTTCAAAACCTGAAGTAATAGTGTGAGTAGTCAAGAATACTTCCTTCCAGAGCTGGCGCTGAACAACTAATTACACGCAAGGTTTAATTTACATTATATAACCGAACTTTGTGGCGAAGTGATTACCGGTCTCACTAATTTTGAATCACTTAACTACATGGAGTGGAGTTCTTCTCGAGAAGCTGATAATTGTTTTGATGGTCAAGAAACTATCCCTTTTATGAAACCTGGAAGTTTATTGCCATGTTCTCTATCCCAAATCAATTTAACCCTGTTTACATTCTCACGCTATAAATCAATTGAGATAAATTTTAATATACCTCGTGTTTTCCGACCGGAATAGTGTATGAATTTTTCATATGCGCTACATGATGCAGTCCTATTTCTTAATCACCGCCGTACACTCGCTTTTCCATGCACGTGATACGCGAAAGCACTAAGTGTGACTCTGATATTTATCAGCCATCCGTTTCCAAAACTAACCTATCTCAAATTGAATATGATGTAACTTAAATCGTCTTTGCAAGCCGATTAGACGACGAGAAATACTTGAAAATCCATGGCGCTTCTTGGGTAGTGATGTTAATCGTCGAGACCCCTGAAGACACAAATTGTTAATTACCACCTGTCCGAATTATTTTGTGGATATTTAATAATGGAATGTATTGTACTGCCTAGTGATTATGTAATGAGAACTGGAAAGGAATAAATATGCCGTGGCTTATTGCAGGTACTGTTATTGCATACACCTTTGAGGGGCTGATAGCCATGAGCGCGGTTGAAACCCGAACCTGGTACCTCTCAGATAGAAGGCAGATACATTTTATCGCACACATCCTAAATTACACTTCATGGGATTGAATTTGTAGACTTTCTTAGTCAGATCAAGAGAACCGTTTGTTTGCCAAGTGCAGCAGTATTCTAACGTGAAACTAAAGCAAACAGCAGTATACAACTTCACATAATGTGAACCGGAGTGCAGAAACAAGTTGAGTCAACACAGTTTAAAAGACACCACCGATCCATGTACGTAGGCAGTGAGCAGGGACCAGTTGTGCAACTCAATGATAACAAAGAGCAGCTAATGGCACCATTATCACGTAACCTTGGGTCTGTAGTAATGCATAGCTTTTAGGAACTTTTACATCAAAGGATCGTGCGACGAAAACATCCTTTTGAAAGTTTTAAGTCACAGCGTAGAACGACTTGGATTTAATTTGCCAGGTGTCTGTCAATCAAAAACTGTTGGTTTGTCTGGACCAACATCCAATAAGGTTGGAAAGCGTTGCTGCTGGGCATCACGTGTGGTTTTTGACAGAGGTACAAACAACTGTTTGGTAACTTGTTGAAATTGTTTTCTGTTATTGCCACGTGTTATGGAATTGAATGACAAACAGCTTCGTCTACAATGAAAGGAAGTGTTTATCAACAATTTTGATTATTGATGCGTTCTGTTCTTGTTCGATCTATGCATACTTCTTCTGTTTCGGCAGTCAACCTAAGAGTACGTATCTATTTCGTCTTGTGGAAAATGTGTTTTGTTATCTTTTTGATTTTATTTTTTTTTTAATTTAACAGGTTTCTGAGTGTCTTTTCTCCTCCATCTTTCGTATATGTTTTTAAAAATTTGTCTTCATACTTCGCAAATTTGTCATTCGGGTTATATAACATACTTACTCGGATTTTAAGACGCACGTTTTTCAAATTTAAAATCTTCTGAAATCAGGGTGCATCTTACATTTGAAGACGTCTAAGAATCAATTAGCGTTTTTTTCCTGAAGATCTGCTAAATCGAGGAAATGCGATGTATTTAATTTTTCACATATGCCTATATTTATTTCTATTTTGTTGTAATACTTTAAATGCAGATACTGATCTGGAGCACCTCATATCAGCGGATTCCATTCCTCTGTTATCGGATCGGCTGTTGTTTCCAACTTTCAGAACTGTTTCAACCTAAACATTGCCGTCAGTTTATAAAACTTCAATTTTGTAATTCTAACATAGTTGTACGTACTTCTCCGCGTCTACATTTATTCTAGCTTAATGGAGTGTTAAAACGCAAATAGACTTAAATACTCGTTCAATTACTTTATTGCTCACCGCTGTTTCTGCTCTATTACTAACTCAATGTGTTCCTGATTCGGCATTGTAAAATTTGCTAGTTAATATTTTCAAATACCATTTGACCGTTTGATATGGATTCTCTGCATTGAAATGGGGGGGGGGGGTGATTCGTGTTTTGTCCACATTGCAGGAATGTTATAGAAAATGATTGGCCTGTACCTGTACACACAATGTTATGTACGCAATATGTAGGCCTAGTATACTGTAAACAACCTTCAGAGATAGTGTGTTATGTTCAAGCACTGGCTGGCAGACTTTCCTTGTATTTCCAGAGTATATCAGGAGACTACGAGCAGACTATTGTAGAGGGTAGCACTAGACTTTCTTCTTCTTTCGGAAAATATCAAATTATCTTCAGGTGAATGTCGATATAGTATATTGAAATAGGCCACAACTGTCGTCTTCTAAATGAGTTGCTTGCCCCGACTTTATATTTTTATTCGCATTTCATTCGATACTGTATAACTACTCCAGATAAAACAGCATAGACAAATTACCTATAAACTAACAAAATTTAGCACTTTACAGGTTTATGATAATTATATGTACCGCTTGAATTAACATTCAGTAACTCGGCATGTTGCCTAGCATGGTCCCCTTATCGGTTTCGTTTCGTTCTAAAAAGAAACAGTCACTCTATGATATAGGAGATTCTTTGAAAAGTCGATTGTATACTCGGCTTGTCAAAGAATAGCGCATTTGGAAGAAACAGCAAAACATTTTATAAACATCGTTTAAAGACTGGACCTCGTTGCTAAGATCGATTGGTCGGTTTTGTTTAGGGAATTTATCGCTATTTATTCTGAAAATTGTACGAAATTGTACTGTGTAGACAGATTGTAAGAATTTTTAATGTTGCAGTATGTGGTAAATATGATTACCGCAGTGCTGTAAAGTGTTAAACGGTTCTAATAGTCACTATCCTCCCGAGTTACTGCTTTTGTGCTATTATCCGTTCTCTCTGATTATAGTGTAGCCCAGGGGTGGGAACCTTTTTCATGTTGGAAGTCCGTATTAATCAAATAAGGCCGCATTCAAGAAACATCAATTAGATATACTTAAAAATGTACATTATTTTGTAAAAATCTAACTACTATGTACTTAATAATTTCAAAAAATTAAAATTATTTGTTAATTTTAAAGTTAACTAATCTTTTAATGACTTTGTTGTGTCTGCTTTTTGTTGGAAAACATTTGAATATTTGGTTGCAGCATGGAGGTCCGCAGTTTCAGTTGATCCTAGGATTTGTTCTGTAAAATTTGGATTCAGTCAAAAGGCCGCACTTAAGGACCTAGAAGGCCACAGGTTCTCCACCCCTGGCATAGCCCATATAGCCTCAGTAGGTGATACAGGTTTTTTTCTGTAAGAGTCAAACCCTTTCAAGGTGTTTCCAGCCCACAGAACACGAAGTTTAGCTGTGAATGCTTCAAAGGTTCAGTTGTAATTCCTGAAACTCTGCCTACAGCCTGGAGCAACGTAAACACGATAGAAAAACTTACTGTTTGTTACATAACCGCTTGTTCCGGGGCATAGTTACGTGAAGGTCAGTGCTACGTTGTTAGTTCCGAGAAATGGCATATCGATATATTGATACTACCGCTTACTAGTCCTTTATTTATAAATTCCATATTTTTCTTCATGGAAGCGGTTCAACGTTATTCAGTTATCTTTATAAGAATTGGAAGGTCTGCTAGTGTATGATAAAATGTCAGCATGCCTCAACATGACTGTGCGTAAAAATGATTTATTTGCTCTGTCTCAGATTTATATTTATTTTGGTCGTCATTTAAAATGCGTCTATTCGCAGAAGAGGCAATTTGCATGTGGTTCTTATAATGGTCGTAGGTCTCCTATGAAACCACATATTTGAGATATGGTTAAGACGTAAAATATTAATAAACTTTGGTTCGGAAATCACTGTCCATTCAAGTTGCTGCAACAAATTAAAAATGTTTATATACCTATATATACCCTGAAGGAAAGAAGGCATTTAATAGTTAACCAGTTGTTGGTAACCTAGCATTTGAGTGTGGATTATGATGTATGTATGAATTTTGCGGACAATTGTCAAAATAAAATGAACGCATAACAGGGACGCTCTACGTCTCCTAACTGTTCTAAGAATTTTGTTTAAATTTAGTTTTGGTTATGCACACTGAAAATATATTGGCAGGTAGTATGTTTCATGCCATGTATAGTCCTAGTATTGTAAGTTTAAATATTAAGTCGTGTAAATAGCGATAGGGTATCCGAATCAAAAAGTAAATAAAGAAGATCTTTGAAATATGGAGTTCATGTTAATGAGGCTATGTAATATCTTAAAGAATCAATTCGGAAAAAGTTGTAACTTAACCTTATTTTCCGCTCTGGTTATAAGCCTAGGCACTTTGACTTGTTTTTGCAAGGTTTACTAATTTGTAAGCTAACCTAAGGCGAAGAAGATCTTTGGGGTCCATGCCTAACGGCCTGTGTCATAAACCATGATTAGGGATGACACGTGCGAATAATATTTAAGACAGAAAATCTAAACGAAAAAGACCACTTGGGAGATCTATGTGCAGATCGGAAGATAATATTAATATTTAAATAGGTTGTGAGGGTGTGGACCAGGATAGGTTTAATTGGCGTGATGTTGTAGTCGCTTTAATGAACATTTGGGTTTTATAACAGGAAAATTTTTGTGACAAGCTGAGTGACTAGTAACTTTTGATTAATGATTCTGCACAATGTGGTGAATTGTTTAATGGTGATAGCTTTACTAGGAAGATAGCAGCTTTGTGTTTTACACATTTTAGATCCACTTTGTTTAGGATACGAACTTTTGTTAGACGGGAGCATTGGGTGTAGTTCGTTTTAATGGATGACGCGGTAGCAAGCAGGAAATTATATCTGAGTGCATTTATCAGTGCAACCGAGAATTTACAAGTGTGGTGTTTGAATTGCAGGTTTCATAACCTATATATTTTTTCTTATCGATGAGTGATATTGACATTGACATGGATATGTGGATTTAATCTAATCAGAAATTTCTTCTTCAGCTTTTACGGATTACGCCCTCTCACCTGTTCCAATTTCAGAATTAACGTTTTAAACTACTAATAATTAGGCAGGATTGAAAATGACTGTCGTATTCGTTTTCGCCGCCGTGAGAACCTGAAATCTCACTTTAGTTAAGACTTCTTGGACGGGGTGGACTATCAATATATGACAACAGAACAGAAACATGCGGACAAAGAAATTATTACAAGTGTTCGTAATTATTTCATTGACAGTGTTAACATTTGTTGGGCTTCCAGATAAATGACCCGATAACTTCTCTAAGATGTTTTTATGGGATGTCTTATCCTAAGTATTGTCTCAGTTTTCATAGACGGATGTGTTTAAGAACCGGGGGTCGAGGTAGAGATGTAATATTACGTCCCATACATCAAAGGGACACCACCTTCATATCACATTTCAAGACGAGGTGGACTTTGTGTGTCACTGTTCAGCTTCGAGAAAATTTGATGCTGAGACATTTTTAAAAATTTCAACCCAGGATTATTGTTGAAAACTAAGATTGGCTTTTACTTTGAAATACTGAATGATTTTTTTGCTTACAAATCCGTAAAATAGCTGAACTCTGCCACTATGAGCCGTTTTTAAGAGATGGATCATTTAAGCTCGGAACAGCAGTTTAGGCGATCATGATTTTTACTATGTGGCAAGGGTCCCTTTCCAAGGTTGTTTAACAGCCTCCAGATCTAAAACACAAGGCATTTGTCACTGAACATCAACTGCACGTTGTACGTTTGTATTTTTTTTATCAAACTGTAACAGGAGTTAAAAAATCAGACGTACATCCTATGTAGTTATTTGACACAATGACATAAACAGACATACAGTTTCCATTGTGTTTCATTGTGTTTTAAAAGCGTACGAGATACCTGCTTGTATGGACTGAGATAAGATAAAGGCGATAATAGTTGCTATGTTCAACACACGTTGTCACATAATTCAGTACTCGCACTGATGCAGAAAGTTGGAAATTATCGAACTCACAACATCCAAAGAAAGTCACCGTATGCTTCAAAGATAGTTATGAAGAAGTCCTCCTATAATGTGTTGTCAACAGCAAAATATTCCTCAGTCAGCTGAGAGCACCGCAGAAGTGGTCACATGTGACTACAGAGTTCCATTGCGTCATTCGACGTTTACATGTTGTGTAATATGCAACAATGTCGGAATTGACGAGGTTTTCAAGGCCGTAGATACGTGTAGAATGGTCGGTAGTTTGGTTGGGAACACATATGATTGCAGAAAATGCCTCCGAAAGTGCGTTGCTGCTGAAAGGGACCAGTTACAGCATTCCGTAAAAAATAAAAACTGAACAGTATTTGTATTATACTTCCAAGATTTCTGTTATGTGTTGATGTCAGTTCATATTGTTTACTCAGTGAAACAAAATTCTTCTGTTCTGTTTCACTTTGTACTTCATGCGTGTCTTTATTTCACATGACTTATATTTATGTTAGACCTTTCAGTTACACTGGGTATGTACTTAGTGTTAATTGTCTTTGGGAGGTACGTGTCTTTTCTTGTCTGACTTACTTGCAAGATCAGGATCAAAATTGTAACAATCCGAGGTCCGATGTTTAGTTATTCTTGCTGTTAGTGTAACTTTGCGCAATTAACTGGTTATATTGTCAATTAAATTAAATTTGTCTCTTATTTCAGGTAAGTGATCAATGGGGCAGCAATACATCGTACCGAAAAAAGTATATCGTAAGTAGACTCTTATGTAGTTTACTACAATTGCTTTAATCTTGTTTTGTTACTCAGTGAAACGGTACATTTGACTATTATTATGTATTGAAGTGCCTCTTTAGACAAATCTTTAATTTTACGTAATAGAGGGTTAAGTCACTAAACACAAGATTTCAGGATAAGGAAAAAGCAACCTTACACGTGTATGCAGTATTGTATTGTCTAAGTATTTCATCATGCCACTAAACAGAAAATATTATACTTCATTTACGTAACCTTTCTTATACCTGGTGCTTGTAAGAAGGAAAATTTCGCGATGTGTTTGTCACATTTTAATTGGATTTTACTGAACCCTTTCTAGTAACATCGCAGAAATATTGTTCTATTGTGATATATTCACCAAGGCAAAACAAGTCCTCATTTGCAGCGAAATATGTCTTCCGGAATGTGCGTGAGGAGCAATTGTTTTCAGTCTGATGTATTCAAGGCAGCGTACGTTGCAAGGTAACGAAGTAGTTTTCTCTGTATGTAAAGGTGATGACGATGAATACGACGACGAAACTGTTCCGAGTATATTGTTTTCAATTCTGCTGAAATCCAATTTCGTAACCTATTCTACTTAATTTATACTTTAGGTAACTGCTAGCTAATGTAATTAGGATGATATTCTATTACGAGCTTCCTACCGTGTAGGTACGACTTCGAACCCAGTAAGGTTATTACATTTCTTAATTTTGATCGTTATAATCGTCTTATTTGTTACCATCAGTATGCTACTGTAGTAAGTTTGTCATGGAGCGTGTAGCAGTTTAGAAAAATGGAGACAGTCTTTATTACCTGGGAAGAAGCTGGTACCCTGGGTTCGAATTCCACCTGAGGTATGAATGTGGATTATCTGTTCGTTGTCCTTCTCTCAGCACGTTTCAATTCACTGTTCGTATTGGTTCATTTCAGATGCAATCTTTTTTGATGGGTTGTATTAAGCGGCGTGGTCAGTTTTCATATCCGACTATGGATTGCATTAAAACCGTCATTGGATTTGAATGATGTACGAGGAGAATGGTCTCTTATAGGGTGTTCCTGAGATATCAAATATAACTACGATTGCTTTCACGAATGTATCGTCGCTACAGAAAACACGTGGAAATAATTTTAGGGCTACTTGCGTTTATAATTCTTGGCATAGAAATCAACCTGGCCTTTGTTACTAATTCGAATCCACCCGACTGCCCAATGAAGATCATTGTAGCACTGTTTTGCGGCGTTCAGTTTAACTTGCTTTGTATTTTCCTTAAAAGCCGGCAGGGGCCTATATATTGGAAAATGAAGTGGCTACGGCGTGTATCTGGCGTAGAACATTACTTCATATTAGTTTTGTTTAAGGATTAGCATAGGACTTGAAGCACATAGTGGGAAATTTAGAAATGAATAATTTGCGGTCTGTGGTGGAGGTAATTACGTCTACAGTAGAACTGCCAGGCTTCGTTAAGCCAAAGCTTTAGCTTTCACTCTAACGATCTTCAGAAACTAAGCGAATGCACTGGCCACAATGGCCTGGTAACTGTTGTACTACCACCTGCTTTAACGTACCTAAAAAAGTCACATTTTGAGTTGTATTTTGTTCTGAAAAATGTAGAAAAACACTATCTAAATATTATCAATGTACTTATATCGTGTTAGAAAAGGTGATACGGTGTGTTTTCTTGGAGGTATGTACGTCTGTTGAATTTTTACTCGACCGCAACGAAGTTGCACAAGTGCGTCTATTAGCTTCGCCATTTGTGACCGTCATTCCGTCCGCGTTTGCACCGAATTTTTATTGAGTTTGATATTTGTAAGTTCTGTTAAACTCTACCGACACATTTCAGTTTTGGTTAAAATCGGTCATCAGTAACGGACACTACATGAAAACCTACATGTGCTTGTGCGCACGTTTCGACCGATAAATATTTATCGGAGCTAAAAATGCTAGGACCAAATTTGAGAAAAGCGAAACACACGTTTTAATTTTCAGTGTACACTTTTCCCGCGACGGCTACCGTTTTCGATGAGAAACCAGAAGTAACTTTTATGCCTTGTAATATCAAAATTCGTGTACCATTGGACTTTTTGGTCAAATGTCATTGGAAATCTTTGTTGCTTATAAGACATCATAAAACCTGGCACACGGACTGAAAATCTAGAGGCAGTTGATGTGAGGGCGCCATAATTGTTACATTATGTATACATTTTATGATTTGTTTAATAATATTTAGATAAGAGCTGTCGTAAAAGGTTGTAAAGTGTTGTTCATTCCCAGGGTGACAAAAGTGACTCTGGAAACCAGTACGACACAACAGTGCCATATTTGATGGTTGTTTTATTTAATCAATTTTTAGTCTTTTGGATTGTGGGTGGCTGATTTACTCGACCACTCTCTGATATGTGTATTGATGTGATGCAGGTTTTAGATTTAATATCTGACCATCTGAAATCATGACACAGTAATGAGTGTTCCGTAACTGAATTACGTAACATACTGCGCTGTTCACTCAATGGAAAACCATGCCCTTTCTCTGTCTCAGTGATTGTATGAAATGAATGAATGAATTTTACTGTGTTATGTTATCAGTTTCTTTTGCTCCTGCTGGGTTCGTACTGTTACGACAGCAACCACCTGAATTAGAAGTGCTCATTTTATTTTATACCACTGCGTAGCACAAGGTTTTTTTTATCTTCCTCTTACAACATGGATCTGTGTGTTGCTATCAAAGTAATTGCGTTGTTTCAGGTTATTTTCCCACGAGAAAATTTTATTTTGTTTGCTGTACGAACATTATTACAATTAATTAATTAATTAATCTATCGGGTATAAAATGTGCTAGAGCGTCACTTAGCTTCTTCAGAACTGAAATGTGCAATATATATCAGTTTCTCAAATCAAATTAGGACTTGTAGTAGCCGGTCCGTCCTGTGTGTTATTAACTTAAGCAGTTGGATTATATGTAAGTCGTTGAGCTGGGATTCCGGTTTGTTTTGCAACTCGTGTATTCTCATTTCGTTAAATTAAATACGTGGTATGAAACTGGTGGCGCGTGCGTCCGTAACTAACGCCAGAATGGTTATGAATTTCTGAAGTGAGCACTGTGTTGTGTTATCATGTATTTGTTTCTTGCTCTATTTCTTCAGTCTTTGTTTGTTTCCCTCGTAATTAAAAAGGCATCTTTAAAAAACTTTTTTTGGTTTTTGCGTCCTGTTTTATTTATCTGCAATTGTTCAATAAGCAATAAACACGGACAATAAATGTGTGGAAGGAACTGTTTTAATTTTCATAAACGGATCAGGCCAAGGGCATCATTAGTAATACTGATGATAATTATGATGAAAAAACTATACTTTTACGTTTCGTAAACCGCGGATACAGTCACTGTAAACTGAAGGTTACCAGTATGTGCAAGAGGTCTATTGAACCAGTTTTACTACATGTGTGACAATGAATGGGTATTAAAAGAATTGTTGGGAACAGCACGAACCATGTTTTATTGTTATCATGTTCTCTAAAACGAATTTTAATTCTCTTCAACTTACGTTACGTTACAAAGATATTGCATTTGCTTGTTATTCGTCTGTACTTTAAGACGCCTGCATCTGTTCGTTTAGACTACCTGCCTAGCGCAAGCGTCAGAGATGTTAAGAACAGGAAACTGATGTTAAGCCTCGAAGTTTATTGGAGGTTGTAATAGATTTCAAGGACTTTACTTGACACGATTAAAATTTTTGAGTGAAAATAGTGGTAGCTATTCGAATATGTATTTTCTGGCTTCATTGATCTATTAGGCCTATATACGACATTATGTCAATAGGCCTACTGTTGTCAGTGTTCATTGCAGCTTCTCGGTCATTTTAATTATTCCAAAATGACGTGTATTGCATTCAACAGTTCAGTATTTGAAGTTGATTGAAGTTTATTCTTTACACATGAACGAGTCGTAATGATATATTTGGTAGCGATGTTGGTCGTATTGAGTGTGAATTATGCGTTCCTCGTACCAAGTACATGCGTAATGGGTATTAGTCCGTACGTTTCTCTGCGTTCTTACTTTCCGACACTACTGATTTCGACTAAATTTGGTAAATTGACCGACAGTAAAAATTCCCAGATGAATGAATTCAGATTGATGCCCTTGCATTATAATCCCTGCTTTGCATGAAGCCCAAATTAAACTTGTTGATTTTCTAAGAAAAATGTTTACCATTTGTTTGTGGTAATTTAACTACGCTGCCAATAACGTAGACTATGTACCATTAAAATGATACGATAGTTAACGAATAATGAATTGGAAAGGATGTCGGGGAAGAAGTCATGTTGATTTGAGATACCATTCTAGCACTTGGAGGGACTGATGAAGACCACGAAAACTTGGGCCGAGATTTAAATTGTGGACCTCCGGAATATGAAGCTGAAATGCTACCACTCGACCTCGGTGTTAATACAAAAAATTGTGTGGACGTTACATAAATACATAAATTTCAGATTGCACTGATGCAAAATTAGTATATGATACATTTTAATTATTATAATTATTTAACGGAAAGTGAAAAACAAGGCATTGTGGGACGAAATTGCGACATCGCCTCTCCCTAATGTTTATCACAAGCCTATGTACCGTGTAAAGGTGAAAGCGCTTGTTCGCCCCATTTTATCGTAAAATAAACTTTATCGGAATGATGAATTTGCTTATTTATTATGACAGCATTTTGACTCACAGTGTTCCCGTTGTCAAATATTCTGTTTTATACTGCATTGGCGCCATATAATGATTTCTTTGTGCTTTTAAACGGTTGACATAAATTGCTTTTGAATATGCATTAAACGGTTGCCAAGCAACGAAACAGCACATAGATCACACTATACAAAGCGATTGGTAAGCAGACCAGATGCTGAGAAACGGACGAAAGGATTCTTTGTATAAGATAATTTGCAAAATATTTTACTGATAAATGTAAATCCGATGAGTAATCTTAAACGACTTAGTACGTAATTGCATCCACTTTACGAACATCTTTCTGCCCGAAACTGTAATTTATTTTCCTTTATCTATTTGAAACTCTGAAGGACAGTGGTAGCTATAAAAATCATCTGCTTCAGCATTCAATATCTGCAATTATTGCCTCGGACTGTTTTAATGGACTTTGTGTAATTCTCAGAATAAAGTGATCATATCTTTAATAAACATTAAATACTTCTTATTTGTAATGGAGACGCGTTGTGGTTTCAGGTAATAAATGGCTTTTAATTATTATATATTATATATACGTTATGTTTAAAGGTTTTTATTGCGTAGTTTATATTTAAATGAAATTATATTATATATGAATGATAATTTGGAAGTGAAGAGGCGATGCTCAGTTTTGTGGAAATATCTTAGCATTTTTCTGGCGGGACCTGTGGGGGATCAGAGATTCGAATCACGTTGTTATGTCAAGTGAGTTTTTAAAATGTCAGAAGAAGAATATGTTTAATTTTTTTTCTAAACACGAAATGAAATGAATTGGTAGTGATGTCTCTTCTCAAACCTACTTTAGTTCTATAGTTATCCTGCCTCAGAATAATCTTCGAAAAGCTGTATGCGTGACTTTTGCCGGTCACGTCAAGGGTTTGTGCTCATTAGTAAGCCAACCTAGGACATATTTATTGAACGTGTGATCTCTTTTTATTCTGACACAGAAACTTGATTTTAAATACTTAGGATACTTTAATGTGGCTCAGAAGTTGGCAAATTTATTTGTCCATTCTGTTTTACATTACTTTATTCTCTGTGTTGTCCATTCATTATTATCAATAATTAGTCTGTATTTAGCCTTGCTCTTTGAAATGGAATTATGGGTGCGATGTCTGAATAAAAGAAATTCTGCTTGTTGGTTATTGTGTTTTTATGGATACTTTCCTACTTGGTGTACCGTTTGCAACTCGGCAAATTACGAAGTCCGATTGTGACCGCTGGAAACTGATAGTACGATGCGTGTCTGGAGTGTACGGCTTCAGCGTAATTTTATGCATTGTAACTTTTCTGGGAAAACCACTCAAGCGGCTCATGCTGTCCTAATTGCTGGTTCTGTGGTCAACACGAATTCTTTTTGTAGCTTTATTCGCTTACAGGAAGGTTGTTTACTGCCATGGGAAGGGATGAACACGGTTGTCTGTGTTCAAAAACAGATCCCTTGCTTGTGTGCGTGAGTGTCAAGGATGTCTTATACATCTTGGAAATATTTCGTAAAAAAAAAGAAGTAAAAGCAAAGCTGTCTCATGTAGGCGCTCGGGAGGAGCGGCGGTATAGCTCCTACTCACTTTCAACCTCGGCACTAGATGGGGGTGAGTGGTCAGCGTCACACTCCGGCCGCGCTTTACCCCGGGAAAGGACCCTGGTACCTCTTGGATAGGAGGCTAGGTGGGCCCCAGAGTTGGTCTGGAAGCAGAGGCTAGAGGAAAAATCCGGGAAAGGTCCTCTTGCTCCCGTCGGCGATCGAACCACGGTCGTTCAATCCGTAGCTAGTCACTATACTATCCGAGCTACTCTGGCTGTTTATATTTCGTACACATACATTCTAATAATCTTCGATGTAGCCCTACGTGTTGCCTGTATTCAGTAACTAGTAGATGAAGTATTACTGTCGGCGTCTGATAAAAATGTAGACTTCACTGTGGAAATGGTGAATGATGTGTTATACAGTACAGGCTAGATGTTTAACTTCATACTTTTTAAGTTATTACACATCGGGTTCGTAATATGAATGAGGTCAGCTATTTATGTTTAACGCTTTCCTGCCAAATGTACTCTGTGTGTGATACTGGATACAGCATCATTTAACGTAGGCCTATTGCCAGCTGCCGACATGTCCTCCCTCATCCTGCGGTCGGGTTACTGTTGAACGTCACGAGTTTCCCCCCTCCCAACCTACGACCTCCCGATATTTTAACACGCCCACTATTTTCTACTGGAACATGCTTTAGGGTACAGACGTTAACTGTCAGCAGAATATATACAGATATTTTATTGCGTTTGTGGACTCTTTGAGAGGTGATCTTCAAAGAACTTACCCGCGACTGCTTCCATTTTTTACGAGTGGTTTGGTTTCATAAATTCTGCTTAAAATAATATTATGTTCCGTAAGCTATAGTGAACGAGGCGTAAATGAATATCATGTACTTTTGTTAATGCATTGCATTTCTTAAACGTCCCTTTCGTATTTCAACGCGTCTAAGGGTCGGTATTTGAACGTTCTTATTGGCCAAGGATGAGGTTTATCTCTTCGTTGTAATTCAAATCAGCGATGTCAGTCCAGTTTTATGACTGCCATACAGACCTGGGAAAGGAGAATTTTAAGTGGTTGGTTTAGGCATGCGCAGAAATGAAGATCAGGAGATATTTTTTTCTCTGGTTTGTATGAAATCCCCCCCCCCCCCCCCCCAAAAAAAAGAATCACTATAATTGTACTTAAAGAACAATGGCCATGTAATGCTTCCAGATTGATCAGAATGTTGGACTTTAAAAAAGCTCGGATATGGTAGAAATTCGTTTCCTTAAACGTTACAGCTTATAAAAGGACGGGTCATAAACGTGATAAAGATAATATAAAATAGAACTCCGAAACAAAAAGACTTTTGGAAAGTGTGTCTGAACGTCATAATGAATTTAATATTAATACTGCAGTTTTTTGGTTACGTTGTTGCACAAGGATTTCACCTACACGACATTTCACTCGGCATTACAAAACGTTATGTAAATCGGCAATATATTACCACAGCGTAAAAAATAGAAAAGTATTTGCTGTGTAATGCCAGTGTGGGAATGGCTTATGACGTAGCAATATACTAAGGGGAATGCAGAGGAATGCGAAGCAGGCGTGTAGACGTCGATCGGTGACATGCACGTCTAGAACAGATGCGAAGTTCCTATATCGCAACTACAATGCAGAGAGGCTGAGAAAACAAGTGGACTGTGGACGTAAGAAGGAATGATAGACGGTTCGTAGTCTCGGACACCTCCATTAGCCGACCGGACCAATCTCGTTTACCAACCGAAACGCATTAGCAGAATTTCCGGAGTTGGGATATTTGAACACACAGAGACAAAGTAGGCCTAAAGGCGAGCTGAATGGCACACGTGGCGTCTGCAATTTCATCCCATGAGGGTGGTGAGTGACATTGTCCTTTAACTACTCTGGGGCGAGTCTCTCGGTTTCCAAAGGGAAAAGAAAGCTAAAAATTTCATCGTGCATTGTCATCCTCAAAGCTTTGGCAGTGTAATACGAGAATATGTGCCAATTCTCAACAACCAGATATGATTATGGTTGATGTGCTGGTACAGATGTTGCCAGAATGAATCTTAAAAGTCCTCTTTGCCCGTTCTTACGTGGGGAGCTACAGAACTTTATATTATTAGCACAGACACGTCTAAAGAAAAGGTATTTACTTAATCTGCAAAGTTCTGCGAAAGTGTTCAACGGCACTGATTAGTAATAGTCTGTCTTGTGGGATGTGTTGCCGTGTTGTCTGGTAGAAGTCTACCGACAGTATGCATCTCCGAAACGTCGGTAACGTAAATTTTCCCAGACTACACGGCGCTACAGTGCAGAACACTGCCGTCTTCATACTTCATGATATTGGAAGATACTTAAGAACGCATAAATTGTTCTTTGCGGAATTAATTAAAGGCTTTCCTCTCGTCAGTTCTATCGTAGCTGCCGACAGGTCCCTAAGATGCATGATAAAAGACACGAGATAGTAAATACTGAAAGGTGAACTGAGGCTATTGATTTTATTTTATTTCATTTCATTTTTGTTACATTTTTATTACATTTATGATTCGTTGTCGAAATGACGCTTTTACAATAATATGAAAGTATTTTATTTTTTAGAAAATACTTATTATTTTTGTAACAACTAAAACAGAATTACGTTTTATTTTAACTTGAAAAATTAAAAGTTCTTGTAAAGTTCTGAAGATAAATCCAACCTTCACAGGTGAAGACAATTTAAAAATTCTCATTTATTTAACGAGGACTGGTTGAATTGGATTTCTCGTGTGCTATTTAGAATGTCTTATGCAATAATTCATCTGCTTGTTCCTTTTGCTGATAAAGTGTTTTACGATTGTGCTAAAATTGAGTTTCATGTGCTCTAAAACTGTTGTTAACTACTTTTGCCTTCTGAGGCGTCTGTTCGGATGAAACATGTAGGGTATATGTAGAACAGGTGCTCCGTACCACCGTCTCTTTTATGGGACTCTTCAGTAGGCTAACGTTATTTAAGAAGCTCTCTGCTACATGGGTTTTTATTAAACAAGATACACTGCGATCACTCTATCTGTTCCCCGTTGCCAATAATGCTCGTGCTGATGAACAGTTTTAATAAAATTAAAATTGAGTTTAGCTTTGTCACGTCATTCAAAGCGTGAGATTCGTACGGGTGATGATTTTGTTATGGCTGGCACATCACGGAAATAAGATACTGGAATCTTCATGGTTTTATTTACTTCCCCTTATATATGACGTATAGCTCAGTCAGTATAGTGACTAGCTACGGGCTGGACGGCCGGGGTTCGATCTTCGACGAGGGCAGAGGATTTTTCCTCTAGCCTCTGCGTCCAGACCGGCTCTGGGGCCCACCCAGCCTCCTCTACAATGGGTACCGGGGTCCTTTCCCGGGGGTAAAGCCGGCCGGGGCGTGATGCTGACCACTCACCCCCATCTAGTGCCGGGGTCAAGGAAGAGAGGAGCTATACCTCCTCTCACCCCAAACGCCTACAAGGCGTATAGTGGGACAAACTTTACTTTTTATATATGACGTAAAGCACTGACAGCTAGCTTGAAAGCGATGTAGTAAGAAATTATGTTAACGCCATCTTAGTTACTGTAGTTTTCTTTACTGTGGGCCGACTATTATGGTTGACGTTAACATACTGTGCCTCGTTATTTTGCACGTATGTGAGCAGTCTGGAAGATATGTGATCTGGTTAATAATGTAAGTACTACTTGCATCACTATTTTGTGTTCGAAGACAAACACATTTGACTCGGATATTGGACGTATTCCCTTTGTTTTGCGTCTGTAGCGCGGCTGTGTATTTAACATCTCATTTGTTGTTTGTTCGGTGTGTAATTGGAGGAAACTGGGCAGAGGGGTGTAATTGGCGAATGTTTGCTTCGACAGAATCGAACTCGGATGAAGAAAGGACAGGAGCGGATGAGCTTTTTCGATTCACTCTGGACCTCTTTCCAATCAAGCAGCATGCTGATAACCAGACGCTTTTCTGCCACTCATATATCGTATGACAATTTAGATTGTGTATGTTGTAACAGACAAAAGGAAGGCGTATAACAAATGGCTAAGGGACCAAGGGACCAGAAATGTGAGAAGTTGCAGGATTACATCAAACAAAATGGTAAAATTGAATGTTGGTACATGAGCCTATACGTTATCCCCTGTGTTTTATGTAGTTAACCGAAATGTATTTAAACTTGAAATTTTAACGCTGTGTTTATTTGACCTGCTTGGATCACATGTTTGAGGTTACTTTTTATCGCCGCAAATCTTCTTACTTTTTGTAATATCCCTTCCACTACCACCCGCTTCAGTAGGCTGTTCTGCTACGAGTTGCTGGCCTACCTGGTGCAGAAAAATATATTTATTGTGTTTCCAGAAACCAGAACTCGGTTCGTTTCCCGCTCGTTGTGACACAGACAATTGTTATGGGTAGGGACTTTCGTAGATTCGGAAACATTTCATTACTGTTTACGCTTCAAGATATAAAACAATCCTTATCTGCTGCCCTGAATGATATTTCTTGTAAAGATGACTGTCCTCTGGGATGTTATGCCATGTAGTCTGGCAGAAGTGTACCGAAATATAAAGGTAGTACCTGCTGCCTCATCGCCACTTGTTCTGTGTATTATTAACATTTTCAGGATTATTTAATGTCGCCGGAGAAAAATCATATGCCCATTGGCGTCTCTGCAAAAAGTCTTGGGTTCGAGTAATCTTTCAAAAGTAAACAATAAATTCAAGCGCCTTGACTGGTCGGCAACTTCTCCAGCACTGTTACGAGAGAGGAAGCCTGTACTTCAGGCGATACCAGTTCTTCCGCTTAGGAACTGCGTGAGAAACACGCGGCCCGCGAAACCCAGGACGTTCGGATCCCTTAGGCAACGAAAAATATTTTTTTCAATTGCAATGTTACATATAATTTGAAGACTACGCCATTCTCTCGGGACGAAATGAGACGTGTTTATTTTCATTAACCGTAATTATTGCGATATTGCTTGTCGGGGCCTTTCTCGTTATATATCTGCAGTGATGGGTAGTATTCAAATGCATGGCAGGCTTCATCCAAAATCCTTCTCTTTGACCAGCGTTGCCAGCTTGTCTAGGGATGCTGCGGATATCCGTTCTGCTCATTATTCTCTTATGCCGTCACTCTGGAAACCCTACGCTTTTGGATATTGGAGAGTTTGTGGCTGAATGCTGTGTTCGTATTTGAATCGAATAGTATTATGTAAGGTGTGAGGGTGAAAGATGTAGTGCGCTAATGTTTAGTACAATCTTGACTGAATGCAGCAAATTTAAGATCTTATATATTTTTCGAAATGAAGCAAGCGAATGTTTCTCAAAACATTTTGTGTCACTTTATGATCCCCAAACTCAGGATATTGGTAATTACTGGACGCTCTTGGTTACTACCTTATCAGCTGTTTTGATGTCGCACAGCGAAGAGAAATATCCGACTTTTAACATGCGACGTCAATTCAAGGTGATCGGAAGATCGTTTTGCATCTGTGTCCTTAACTGTAACGTGGTGTCTGGTGCAGAGAAGTTTAACAGTAATTCCCACAAATAAACACCAAGGTGAATTCCGATAATTCATTAGTTAATTATAATTAATTGCTTAATTGTAACCATGCAGCTGCACTCAGATCTGAATGAAGTTCCAAGCGTTGTATTTATTATACCTGTTGCTTTCGATGTTCTGTATAATCTGGAGCTTATGTCTGTCGTTAAAATGTCGGACTGGAGCTACTCTGTCTGAAGTTTTTACCTTTTTTCCGTAACGTGTCTGTTAAAAGCGGATTTGTAAGATTTTTGTCCCGTCATGTTATGCTGTGAATTCAGTTAAGTACTACATACATGTACTAATGGCTGAATTATTTAATATGATAAAAGAATACTTTTCACATTGTCCGCGTTGGTTCATATTAGTCATCTTCGATGTTTCAAGTAGTAAATCATTTTGGAAGATATTATTCGGGATTCAGGAACGTGGACAATATGTAGGATTTGAGGTTTTTACGGTGGTGAGTCTGGAGGTGGCTGTCTTCTGGGTTATTGCGCCGTGTAGTCTGGTAGAAGTTTACCGACGTTACAGAGGTCCTTGATGCCTCCATCATCGTCGCCCGGATGATGGAGGTAACAAGGACCTCTGAAACGTCGGTAAACTTCTACCAGACTACAAGGCGCAATAACCCAGAAGTCGGCCATCTTATTGGAAAACATTTTAAATTTTAAACATAATTTTATACTAAGATAAGTTATTCCCATTTGTAGCCATAAAAATTTGTGTCATCAGCGGAATTTGCCTAATGAAGATTGGCAGTAGCAAAGTAAAGTAAAGTTTGTCCCACTGTACGTCATGTAGGCGTTTGGGTTGAGTGGAGGTATAGCTCCTCCCTTTCTTGACCTCGGCACTAGATGGGGGTGAGTGGTCAGCATCACGCCCCGGCCGGTGAAAGGACCCCGGTACCCATTGTAGAGGAGGCTAGGTGGGCCCCAGAGCCGGTCTGGACGCAGAGGCTAGAGGAAAAATCCTCTGCCCCCATCGGGGATCGAACCCCGGTCGTGCAGCCCGTAGCTAGTCACTATAGTCAGTGCAGCTAATTTTTAAATGTGTCATCCACTTGTATGGTTAGCAAACTGCAAATCACTTTTCACAGTTTATTGCCTGCTTTGAGCATGCAGCAAGTATAAACGCATAGCAACGTCGTAATTTGCTATTACGCTCATAGTTAGGAAGTTGTGATATCAGGCTCTCACGGTCACTGAATGCAGCGAAGTTATCTTGGGCGATTAGCCATGTAATTTTGAAGTTAAGTTTTAAGTCATACATATCTAGCAGAATAATTTAGGGCACGTCAATGAACTCACGTTTGGTTTGGTTTTTAAATAGCATGGTTGACCATTTCCAGAACCTGTATGTCATAAACTGTTCGCAGAATTTCACCAATGACGCCGTTATGCCTCCATTAAATAGCAAATTTGTATTGCGATTGGGATTACTAAGTCAGAGATCGTGAGTACAAATTTTTATGCCTTGGTTTCCAGAATGCCTTTGCAATTACTTTCTGAGCCGCGTACTTACAGCATAGTAAACACCGTACGTTCCAGCAAGCCAACATAAACTGAAATTTGAACGGTTCGAAAACTCATAACTTGCGTCCTTGCCTGATTAATGTAATTCATTTTGCCTGATCATGATAGGTAATCAGGGATGGCCTCAGCTGTGAAGTGTGTATTATGTAGATCAATTTTATAGCAAGAAGTTTGTATCAGCTGGAGTTGTTGCAATAATATATGAGGTACTTGGACATTTTAACATACTTCTGAATTTTAATTAACATAAATCTGAAAGTAGTAGCAAAAACCTCATCTTTTAGTGGATTTGTAGCACTATTAAAGGTGATATATCAGTCAACTTACTACATAACATTTTTAATTTTCACCTCTCAATATTTTGTTCTTATTAAACGAGTTCTATCAGTGGTACGTATGTGCTGGTATTTTTATGTTTTCACTGTTACATAATACTCATATACTGATGTGCGTTGTAATTAGTAGTTTTCTTCAGGCAATGAAAATGTAACGATATTCCTGAAGATGACTTGACAAAGCTGAAATATGTTGGGTAGTAACTAAATATCGGATTATAATTGCTTTGACAATTCATTCTTGCTTTTGACAGCTTTAATTAAGTAATTAATTAATTTACGGACATGGGATACAACGGAGAGCAAGTTATTTTAAAATTAAAATTAAACAAGTTTTATGACATGAATCATGCAGTTCGTGTGCAGCAGTCTCGTGCAAGTAGTGCTGCTGGCCTATACAGCCGAGGGGCGTTACTTTTCACTGTCATGGCCGTGCGCCTTTCATTATTACAAGTTTTTATTATAGCAGCTGCCAACTTTGGAATAAACATAAACACTTTAGAATAACAATTCTTTACAACAGCGACACACGGGT
Organism: Zootermopsis nevadensis; assembly: GCF_977971745.1. Lineage (NCBI taxonomy): Eukaryota > Metazoa > Arthropoda > Insecta > Blattodea > Termopsidae > Zootermopsis > Zootermopsis nevadensis. The sequence goes on from NW_028259143.1 coordinate 8,167,838, forward strand.
ATATTTAAAATACCTGAATATAAAATAAATTTGTTCGTGTTTCGATTCCATTGAAAGAGTTGACTAACTTATGAATCTTTTAATTTTATTTCAAGACATAAGCGTATTCAAGGTGAATCTATGGTTCTTTATAAAAGTCTCCAAAGAAATTAGAGATCTTGTTATTCCATCTTTAGACTGCGATTATTTAAAAGTTTTCAAAGGTGTGTATGATATTTCTACGATGAGATTTAGTTGTCTGTTTCATGGGTCGTCATTTATAATATGGGGTATTCGGAGGCTGATGCAAGAAACCGATGCTGGTTTGAATTTAGGGTGGGCGCCCCCAATTCCGATTCAGCTCAAAACCCACAGATATATAAACTGTTATGAGTTCACACGCGTCTGATTTAATCTCGTTGAATAATTTTTGCTTTAATTATGGAATTTCAATGCGGTACTCCCCGGTGTGGAGACATGTTTATTTCTGTTCTGCGAATTTCTTTTGCTGTGTCGGTGCATGCAGTAAAACAGATTTAACTCCATGGTTTTCACGGGCAGGGTAGCAGAGCGGGCTGGATACGATCCGTCGTGTTATGGCTTGTAGTAGACTAAAGGTATTGATTTTTGTGATGAGCTTTGCATCGCACCACAGTGCATGTGACCCACTTACTCCGCCAGGGAGGGCTGGAGGGTTGAAGATCGGATGTGGGGGTTGGCTATTGATGGGAGCCGAGGCGTCAGATCGAAGTTTGCTTCCTAGCCGTAGCGAGCATGATGGGGCTAAAAGAGGCATGAATTATGTATAACCTATGTAATTAATACTCATGTGTCGATTAAATAAAAACCGGTACAATTAGCGCCACAGGACTGTTTCCAACTTACGTAACACAGATATGACATTAATTACTTGAGGTATTGTTATAATTTAAGAATGTATCTAATTGAACGTGTGAATCGAGTGGGTAGCACCCCTTCTTCGTATTCGGAATGTCCCGAATTCAGATCTCAGCCCGACGACCTGATTCTTCGGCTCGTACTTTTTGTGGTCTTCCTCAGTCCCTTCAGATACATACCGGAGTAGTATGCATGAAATTACGCCACAACTGTTTTGTTTCCTTTCATTTACAGTATGTTATTTATTTATTATCCAGTCATTCAACACTACAGAAATCACACATTTTTCCTATAGGAAAGAACAGTTATGGGATTACACTGACCGCGTTACAGAAATTATGCCATTGGCCCGACAGGCCTGCATCCACAAATGGGTGCAAATAGTGTCTGGTAATTCTGGTGATACTCGGCTCGCCACAGCAGTGTACTGTTTGCGGCATGCAATATGTACTCTATGAACTGTGTAAACTTTGTTCTAAATTTTTTTGTACGAGGCGAAAATTTAATAAAATTGTTTTAAACTTACTAGTCTATCAATAAATTTGTGTATCTGATTAGGTGGTATGGTCCAGGAATACTTTACTTTGTGCTGCACGTTTTATGAAACATTTTCAGTATAAATTTTCGTAAAAGACTATTCACGAAAACACATGGCATGTGGGGCCGATGACAAGATGTTACAGAGCCTGCAAGATATATGACACACATTATATGTTCTTTACCTTGCATACAAAATTTAAGTTGTTGGTATGTGTGCAGGGCAATACATTTTCGCTAAATTTACACCAAACGTGACACGTTTATGCCCTAAAACCATGAGGAGATTTTAAAACTTGATCAGACATCTGATTTATAGTCACAGGAGTCTCAGCACGTTAGTTAATCTCAGTGTTCACTGTTCAGAGGCGAGTTGGCGTGGAAACGTTATATGTAGTTACTGAGGTCCGTTCATTTGCAAAATCTAATTTGGAAAAAAAAGTAATGTGGCCGGGGCTAATGTATTAAGTGCATGTGAACTGGTGACTTATTTTTTAGGGACGGTTGTGTGAAAACGGACATGGCGTACTATGTAGGCCGATGGTGTCTTCCTATCAGGGGACCAACTGGATCGATCGAGAGCAGGACGAGACGTGCATACAATGTGAAACAGGTACAGTGGTATAACTGTGTCTGTCTGTTCATGGGCTCCCGTAGGTGCGTAATTTTATCGGCCACAAGCGCCGTTTGTCCCAACAGGTAAGTGAATTAATACCGACTGGCGCTACGTGTTTCGTGTATCTGGGTATCGATTGAACAGTACCAATATTTCCTCAAGTTTTATAACTGCAGTACGCGAATATTGAATCATGTTTACTCCTATAATTGCGCATTTATCGCACAGTGTATACGGAAGTATAATGGGTGAACATATTCGGCTGTTACTCACGTTTTCCACCGGGTACTCTACAATTTTTTTTAGATTATTTAAATATTGTTATATGTATTATGGTTTTAATAGGATGTGTTTATTACTGTGATATTTGTTATAGCTCTGTGTTTAATCTGAACTTTATCAGCGCTGTTTAACTGCAGACTGGAGTTAGCCAGACTGTAAAAAGTTAATTGCTCTGCGAACTAAACAGCTAGGTAACTGATTAAAATATTAATAAACTCCGTGGATCAGAGTATTCACTGAACATTTCAATATATTTCCTATCCATAATGTAAGCTGAAAACTTATCACTGTTATCACATACGTCCATGCCGGCCTGGTCTGAGCCAGTTTAGTCCATTCTATACTTTGACAAATTATTTCTCTACAGATCAGTTTTAATGTTACCCGTGTATACTCCCACTTATTCTTTGCTTATCCAACTAGTCTTTTTATATGATATTTCTCCCACCGTGCATTTTGCACCGTAGCGCAGGATGGGGCATGCCAGTTACTGGTCTACTGAGACAGTTGTCCTCCATGGCCGCGCTTATTTTCATATCACTCGACTGCCAAGTAATAACATAGACTGACGCTGAGTTAGTGCGCCTCACGATCTGACCGGGACGGTCTTCATTTACGTACTTCACGGCCAAACTTTGCTTTTAGGCAAGTCACAAGTGTCGTGACCGCTCGAGTGTTCATTTAGGCTGGGCCTAACTGGCTGGTTTGTGAAGTTCTGGAAGCATGACAGCCATATCTGCCTTCACTTCTGACTGACATTGCAGATTATACTCTAACATATTCCGAATGTCGTTTTGTGTTCATGGCGACGGTTTGAGGTTAGCCTTGTGCGCCGAAATATCTGGGATGGCATGAAAAAGGATAGAGTTACTTACTATTCATATTCACTTATGACAGCAAATATTTACAGTTAATTATTTAAATAATGCAATGAACTGCGGTTTAGCGTGTGGGAAAAGGGTTTGTAATCGGCAGATATTATTGAGATTGGTTTATTGTTCAAGTGATTACGTTAAGATGCAGTGGTCGGGACCAAACAGCGCGTTTCGCCTACGTCACCAGCTTGCGGACAGAATGAATACAAATGCCCTTGTGCTTAATTGGACATGACGTCTTAAAGCCGTATGTGAATATGGTGGTTACCCCCCCCCCCCCCCCCCGGCCCTGTAGATTTAGATTGGCGTTATTGATGGATTCTGTTTCTGCACAACGTAAGGGAAACTGCGTAGTGGCGCATGAAATTGAAATGTAATCAAACTCATTACTTTATATTTTTACATGGCGTCAGCGGCCAGAAGCGATTTAATTCGGTAATCACGTTATTCTGGCCTGAGATTTGATTTTCTCTCGGCACTGGATATATCGATTGTGGTCTTTTGGGTTGTGAAACCTTGTTTTGTTTCTGGTGGTTTGTAACGTTCCTCTGAGACTTTGGTGGCCACCTACATGACTGCATGACACCGCAGTTAAAATACCACAATCGACACGTCATTCTGATAACCCTGTACTCATATATATCTCAAATTAGGTTTTGGTAATAGTTGCGTCGTGGAAGGTGTCTTGAAAAACTCAACCTTGCTCTTGTTTCTGCTCGGCCAATGCCACGATTTTCAATTTGAACTCCTAATTAGTACTGTACTCTACTGTACTGTTCGCTGTGTACGTCGGGCTCCATAGCCCCGGAGTGAAAATGAGAATTTATCTCAACCCAGCCATACAATACTACATTGCATTATGCAAGACAGAGGTTCGTGTTTAACTATTGGCCTACAGTGGAAATCTTAATGTTACACCACCCTCTTGCGTCAGGGATGGGAGGGAACAAGGTTTCCGGTGTAATGTTTTCTGTATTTTTGTCTTTTTTTGGTATGGGAAGACAGGGTGGCCTATTCGTGGTAACAGTTTTTTAATATTGGATTTGTCCCGGGTTTGAATACCGATGCAACAATTGGCTATTCTGACTTACTGTTCTTATAGGGTTTCCTCAAAACCTGCAGAACAATTCTGGAATGGTATCTTAAATCAGGTCACGACTACTTCGTATCTTTTCCAGTTTGTAATTCACAACCATCCTACCATACTATTTGACGCCACATAAAATAAGTAGTTTAAAAAAGTGTTGTTAAGTAACACAAGTATCAGTGGACCATTCAAGTGTATTTTTTGTGTTCTGCTTTTTCAGATTTTACAGAACTTTTTGTATGAAAAACAAATGTGTGTGTATGTGAAGGACCCTATAACGAGACCATAAAATAATTATGCATCAGACCGGTTCGTGACATATCGGAGAACAGTGTGCTTTCAGTTAGTAGCTCCGCTATGATTTTATTTAAGAAATTGTTTTTCTATAAACAGCATTATTGGAGTAACATAACGGCCCTATGAAATCAACGTGAAATTAGAAACAAGTTCCATTTTGTTAGATATAAAAATTAGAATGGAACTGTAGACGTTTAGACGGAAGAATTCAAGTTTATAGATTCGTTTCATTAAATGGCGGTTTAAATCGTTCGTATTTAGGTTCCTGGTAATATTGTTGCTATTCCAGAACATCTTATGAGCACTGCCTCACGAATTAAGGAACTGTCTGCAGAGAGTTTCTCTGTAATTGATTGCACACATTACATTAACAAAGTTATTGACAGTCTGGAAGGAGAGGTTAAAACATACCCAAGTGTAGACTTTCCATAGACTACGAAGATGAGAAAGACAATAAAGGAAGTTTTGTTTCGTATCTAATATAATCCCGGTGTATTTCCAAGTAATTTCGAGGCTGCGAGCGCCATCGCAAATACGTCACAATAGGACATGCTGTTCGCTTCTCAGCGTGTTCGAAATTAACAGGAATGTGAGTGCATAATCCTCCGTATGCCATGGCTAAGTGGATTATGAGATCTACTGAGTGTCTTGCCTTAGGAGATATTTGATCAGTCGATCAGGAATGTATGATAAAAGGGGGCCTGACAGAAATTAAGTTGAAGGAGACTGGAGAAAAATTGCTTAATAAGAAACTTCATAATTTTTACTATTCATCATGTATTATTAGGTTGATTAAAGCAAGGAGGATGAGAGGAGAGGACATGTAGTGCACATTGGGGAAATGATAGTTGCGTACAGAAGTTTGGCCGGAAAACCTGAAAGAAAGAGAACGCTTGGAAGACGTTGGCGTAGATGGAATGATAATGTTGATCAAGGGAATAGGGTTGGAATGTACTGAGTTTACCTGACTCAGAAAGTTTTCACTGGTGGGCTTTTGTGAACACGGTAATGAACTTTCGAGTTCAACAAAAGGCTGGGAGCAGCCAAGCAAATCTTGTCTTCCTTAAGACTCTGCTCCATGGAGTTAGTCACGCATTTTTAATATCATTTACTAACCGAGAGCCGGTGTAGCTGAGTCACTATTGTGCCCGACTACTTACGGGATGACCGGGGTTTGATTAACGGCAGGGACAAAGGATTTTTCCTCCAGTCCCTGTGCCCACCAAGCCTCCTATCCAATGGGTACCGGGGTTCTTTCCCAGGGGTAAAGCGCGGCCGGGGCGTGACGCTGACCACTCACCCCCATCTAGTGTCGAGGTCAGGAACGAGTGGTAGCTATACCATCCCTCCCCTGAACCGCCTCCATGGCATTTAGTGGGACAGCTTTACTTTACTGACTACTTGGAGCCGAGTCTAAGCAAGAAATTCCCAAACTTTTATGGAACACGAAGGTTCACTATTGTGTTCACAAGACCCTGCCATGAAGTTAAATTTCCATTCGTGACACCGGAATTTTTTGAATCCCTTGCAGTAGATAATTAGGTTCTTTCAATCTTATATACCTATGCACATAGGAAGTTTGTCCTCGTTACATTGCGGACCACATACAGCCTTCTTCGATATTATATGCAGCCCGACTCAGATCTTATCATATACACGATGTGCGGCCCAAAATATCCAAGTTTTAATGAATTTTAACTTTTAGATGCATATAAAACAGTTACTAGTGTACAGTTGTTCTACATTTCAATTAAATAAGTGTAAATGTGTTTAATTGAAGTACATATTTGTGTGTACGTGTGAGAAAATAGAGGGACGAAAAATATCTCTTTAAGCTTGGAATTTTTAAAAGTAAGCGGTTATGATTTTTCCCACCCTTCTGGACGGTCACGTCATTTAAAAACTGCCTTTAGTGGGCACAATTTGAAATACCTGCTGTATATCATAGTTGAGCTGAACTCAAAACTGTTTTGATCCCATGCGTGAGACTTGTTGATTCGACTCCAACCACTCTCCCCGAAAACTCACGTAGATTCCGTATTTCAGATAAATAACTCACTTTCTGTTCTGACATTGGACAGCTGTTGCTTGTATTTGTCATACAAAGCATCACATGTTTGCCAGTGGTAACACAGGATGGCTGATAATAGTATGATGATGATGATGATGTAAAACGAGGGTAGAGTCCTTTTTAAGAAGCTGACAGTCGGTCATCTGAGGACGAAATCCCGTACCTTTTAAAAATAATGAAGTTTAAGTTCTGTGTTCACAAACTACAGCGTAGTTTGAAAATGTCTGAGAGAATGCTTAATGTGAGAGGCCTCACGTCCTTCCGAAAAACTTTTCGCAATTCATAGCGAGCGTATGGACTGAATAGACTGAATTGGTAGTCTGCTTCTACCAGAAGAGACAACAAGAAAACAACATGGGAGAAATTCTTTCACCGAACGGTCTTGCAGAAGTGAATTGCTTTTTATGGGATCCGTAACTTAAGTCTGGACGGTAGTCTGTCACTGTATTGATTTAAGAACTCGAGTAATACGGCGATACAAATATTTAGAATTTAATGTGCAATATTTAAAAATAAAAGTGCGTGTTCCTAATGGTCGTGGGTAATATAGAACTTTGACATGTGGTGGACATAGGTAATTCCTTGATTTGCGTGTTTTTTATGCCACTGTAACATTTATGAACAGGTATTATTAATAAAAACATTTATACAAAATTACAGTTTATTATTATTTGTTTATATGAAATAGACTAATTATCTGATAGTACACTAGCAGAACCAAAACGTTCAGCAGGAATAATACCACGATACCGAGCCAGTTTGTCCACCTCCTTTCTTCATAACCTTTCTTCCTAAAGTCCATTTTAATTATATTTTCTGATATCTTTTTCGGCCCTCTGATTGGCCATTTTGCACATATCTAGCCAGTTATAATGGCGGGTGCTTCTAGTTATTTAATGGCCTATCGAAGTTTACGTTCATATTAAACACTGCGACGACCTGGCAAATGTGGTTCATATCCTGCAAGACACTGACGATGTATTAGCATTGTTTCCTGCCCTAAGGTTGCAATGCTTTATAAATAGAACAGTTGCATAAAGCACACCCAGGATTCTTATTCACGCTAACAGCTGTAGGTCGCAAACGTGCTATTTCTATTCCTTTCCGAAGTACCCTGAATTTATTTTCTTTACACTAACGAACCGAATCCAGAGACTGAAAAACGATTTTCAAGTGTTCTTTTTCATTCTTATTATGTTTTATATACAAAGTAAAATGGACTGTACTCTGTTTTGTACTTGGAATTCCTGCCAGAGGACTTAGGTTTTCACTGCGTTTTTCCTGACCACGGAAAATGCAAATAGACCTTGGTCATAACACGTTTTTCTTACAGTGCTTCCGTCTCGGCGTGTTTAATCACGTGATTATGGCAGTCTTCACGTACTTGGATACTTCAAGGACAAAAAATTTTGTGCTTTATTTGTTCTTGGGTTATTTAATGATTCACTCTTCGATTAGATTTTACATGTTGCCCCACAAATTCATTAAAGAGCTCTGTTATTTAGAAAAATACGGAAATATATAAAGAGAGAAAAATTGTTGTCATGTTTTCTGTCTCAAGTGTTTGAATTTTTTTTACCTAGGACAGCTGTTATGACGCTATACTCAACATTATCATTAGTAAAAAGTGACAGCGATGTTGCCACATTGACATGCCACTTTGTCACTACCTCTTCCCTCCAATCTGAAATGGCACCCCCCCCTCTTTCGCTGTCATGTCAACGTGGCAAGAGGCCATAACTTTTTACCTTTGATAATGTAAAGAACGTAGCACCGTAACGGGTCATCCTGGTTAAAAAATTTAACACTCGAAATTATAAGCTGTGATTTGCAGAAACGTTTCCATCTTAAATTTTTCCGTGTTTCACCACATAGACCTAATAAGATTTCTCCTCTGTCCCTGTACTTACGCGACATTCTATATATCATGGAGCGATATGCAGGTTTTTAATAGAGTTTATGTTGAAGGACACGATTATAGCCTTTTTGTCATTGTCCTCGTATTTGCGTGGAGGTACTTAAGAAAACGACGAAGGAAAGCCGGTCTCAGGACCAAGATTTAGACCCGAGGCGTTCTAACACTCGAACACGACGTTCGATGTACACCCCATTACGAGGCCTCGCGTTAAAGCATGTTTGGACACTGCAGACCGTCAAGTTTGTGTACAAAAGTTTCCTTGATTCCTTAAGCTGATTACCAGCTGAGAAGTTCTTCAGCCACTCGCTTATGCCGCGACATTTATATGAAGAGGGTGTGAGACATCAAGAAATCCTCTTCTTTGTGTACTTTATGTTATTAATAATTAAATATGACATTTTGCTGAAATGAAGTTCCTATCCAGATACGTTCTGATTCTTCCCCGCTGCGCTCGTACAAGCCAGCACCACTTCTCCTCGTGATATTGATCCGATAACCCTGATGTCTGCCGCCGTACCCCCGGGTCTTGCTGTTTTCTTTATGCAGCATAACTCTGCAATTTCCGGAGCATAATTGTTCCTTAGATGACTGATTGCATCGTTGAGGGACGCGTTCGTCCGTATGTTTCAGCACCGAAACTACCGAGTTGATTTCGATTAAATTTAGTACGGGGGGGTTGATGTCTACACTAAAAGTTAATTTTAGTTTTAGTTTTGGTTTGCTTTACGTAACCCGAAAATCGAAGATGGTCGCAAGATTTACATTTGTGCTGCCAAGCCACCGAAATTGAACAAAATTTAGCATTGTGTCGCAATTGTTTGGGGAGTTCAATAATATTGCATTTCCACACGACCAGACTTTGTAGGCCAGAATTCGCCACTGTACTTAATATTTCTTATTGCCTAAATTAATTAACTATTGAACTGTAGTCACAGTAATTCATTCTGCTAGTTTCTCTTGATTCAATTAAATTTATGTATTATAAATTTGGTACTTACATGTATAATATGTACGTTACTGGTAAATACGTCTTGGCTGCAGGAAGGCCTCGTTTATCGCTCGATCATCAGACTCCTTCGCTTGAATGAAGCAGGTTTGGATGGTTATCCCGTGCATGGTTTCGTTCTCACGGAATTTACTTAATGAGCTACAAATGGAGCAGAACTTGTCATTAATCATTCATCCATCCAAGCTTAGCTCTATGTAATTTGTAATGTTCTACTTCGTTTAAATTTGACACTACATTGGACGAATCTGTTAATGTATGTTGACATATCTTGAAAGAATATGGCCAATTCTCAGTCATCAATCCTAAAACTTTCAAGTGCAGGGAGCGGCATTATTCTTAATAATCTAATAAGGGTTTATCTAGTCAAGAAAGTACCCGGAGTTTCTGGAACCGGAATGTTAATTATTGTGTTCACAACTCCCGCATGTGGACGTTGTCCTGGGCGAGGTGAAATGAGTCTACACCGTGACATCGTATTTAAGATTAATTTCAGTAGCATTCTCCCCTTCTACACCTAGATCTTTCCCTTCAGGTTTTCAGATGATAACTTTCTGGAGGAGCGAGTATTAGCATCTTAGGAGGCCTATGCCCCGTGGAGTTAGTTACCTACAAAATATTCTTATGGAGCTGATTTTGTGAACTCGTTCGACTCGCAAAGCTGTGGTTAACGTTAAAGAGAACCACGAAACGTCCTAACACCTCACCAGAAAACATTCCATTAGCAGTGAGCAAGTAAACTGCTTACTAACGAATTCAAAAAGCTGATTCAGAGAGTAGAAACAGAATTAGATGAAATTTATCGTTTGAAAGGTTCTTAATAATAAACCTCCCATTCTGAGAATGGGATGAGAGAGCTGAAGTGTGTCTGAGTTAAGAAGGAGTTTCTGCCGTCGTAAACGAATTCACAACTCCACTCTGTATCAGCAGACAGCATAAATGTCAACACTTTTACTCAAATACACGGCTTCTTCTGCTGTATTTGTGCTTTCTCTCTTGCACTCTCTCTTCTGTGTCAACAGTTTCCTAACTTCTGTCACTCCATGCGTTTGCACTGTTTTCTTCTCTTCATTCTTTCACTTTCTTTCGTTTCTTCTAACACTCCTTTCCCTCTAGAATGGAACGCGAATAGAACTTGTTTCTTGATCAATCGTATGTGTATTTACAGACAGAATGAATTCAACACCGAACTTCGCAACGCTTCCGAACAAAAGATCAACGTATCGATGTTGGGGACTGTAATTTTTAGTTCTGTGTATGCGTTTCCTCTTTATATAAAACTGGAATACCTTCCAGTTCTTTTATTTCGTTCACGACAGTTGCACTAACTAGTAGAAATTGTAATCAAATTTATAACATAAACGCTTTTTTCCAAAGAATATTAAAACAACACTTTCAAAGATGTTTCCACGACCTAGCCATGTTTAGACATGCTGTTTCTTCTGTTATTACTGAGGGTAAAGATGCTTATGAAGCACAGGTCATCGAGTGCAGTGTGTGTAGTGTTGCAATTGCAAGTTTATCCTGCACGAGGACTCGCCAACCGCAAGTCCGCAGGAAGGTTTGCAGTTGTCCGCATGTCATTACCAAATAGGCGGTTATGACGTCCAAGATCTAAGAGAGTGGAGATCTTTCTTTCTTTCTTTTTTTTTGGTTTGCAGAAGCCCCGGTATGCTGTGAACTAGTTTCTCTTGTTTATTCACCAGCCTGCGATTAGCCTCCGTTGTGTTAATACCAGCCCAAGAACTTATTCTCCCCCCGGGGTGTTCTTAAAATGAACTGTAGGCTACTGAAATACTGAATTTGTCTGTTTTATAACAGTCTTATGAATATATATTTTCTTTGACCAGCGTTTTCTTTCACTGTGATGTTGCATAGTGATCGCGTTATGCATTAGACCAGGGGTTCACACCTTTTTTCGCTACCACAAAGTCTAATTTAACGCATTAAATGTACCACTAACCAAATGCGTTCAGGGAAAACTTATTTATGTTAATATTTTCATTTTATTTTCTTACTTATTTTGCGTACCACTCAGCATTGGCTCGCGTACCACCAGTGGTACGCGTACCATAGGTTGATTACGCTGCGTTAGACGATTGTGTAGCAACGAAATATAACTGAAAGTGGAACAGCATTCAACTGCAGACGTTTGTTTTGCAATGAACCAAACACGAAGAAATTACGAAAAGTGGACGAAACGAATTTGCAGATAAGATTTTTAGTCTAGCATGATTATGTGCATTGTTTTAGATTCTGTAGGAATACTCTGTAATTATGGTAGACAGGTTTGAGTCATTATTAACAGTAACAGGCTCCTATTGTGTGGTCAGACTTGTCGAAAATCTTATGCTGCTTTCTTCAGAACGAATGCTGTCGAATGTCGAATTGGTTATTGTTCTGTGTTTGAATGTGACTAATTTGATCATGAAGTCTAGACTTGTAGCGTTTCTGCCTAGACTTGCCAGCTACACTGAATCATGGACAATCAAATTAACATTCGCTGGTAATGTCAGTAGCAGCGACACCGACCATCGTTCAACCATTTCCGGGTTTTCTTCGCCCCGTAATTTGCTTTACGCCGGGAACTGCAAAAGAAACGCCGATGTGGGAACGGTGGTTACATTAGCACAGAAGAGTAAATTAACAACGACAATCATTTGCTAATCCTCCTTCATTATAACCGGTAGTGTTTCCTGTTTTTCTTATTTGCAATAGGTGAAAGATAGAAGATATGCAAAGCCCCTATATTTACTCATTCCATTTTCAAAAATAGAATTCTATTATGTGATGTTAACACGATACAATAAATTAGGAGTGTATACGTAAAAAGAATAATAGATGAGCGAGGTTGTGTTTTCAAAGCAACTAAGCAGAGAGATGTTTATTGCTTTTTGGATCTGTGTTTCCTTTATCGAACATTATTCAACTGGCCGAAGCCACACAAAGCGTCGTGACGTCATTTACATCCGGATGGCTTACCCATAACTATGTCATTGGATCATTGCTTCTGTGTTTTACAGGAGTGCAGAATGTTTCAAACTTGTTTCCTTATTGCTTGTATATGTTAGTCAGGGGCGGAGCGGTCATATTAACCTTGTTAACTCGGCTGACACTACGAAAAATAAAGTATTTTGTCTTCCTTTCATAGTTCATTGGTACTCCATACACTGGAACACAGCAGAACAGATCAGATGAAATGCATCGTTATCCAGCTCGAGTCAGCCAAGCGTTGTATGCAAAATTCTCAGGCTTTTTACAGTAAATAACGACGAGTTGAAGTCATTAAATACGAATTGACGTCTGTATTTCACGTATTTTTAGAGCCAATCAGCACAAAAATATTTCAGGTTGGTGAATGACTTTAATAAGCTCGTAAGTGGTCAGTCGATACCGTGGAGGGGCGTAAGACATGTAACCACTTATGCATCTTGTTTCGTCATATTTGGAGCAAGCACCCGGAACGTGTAAAAGCGCTGTAAACAGACAAACTTTATTACCGGTCTGCTTAAATTGCTTGAAGTCGATTGACGTAGGCCTCACGGTATGTGTATCGAGATGTTCTTATCTAAATTAAACGTGGGTTTTCGATTACTTGAAACTGATAATTTTGTGATGACTTGGCTGCCTGTAACATATCATGAATCTTGGGAGTATCTATATCATGTGATATTCAGAAAATGTGACGTCAATTTTGCGAAGATGTGAACTGATAAAGTTATTTTGTAATTGAAGATATAAGGTCGTATTACCACATATATTTAGGATAAATTTGGTCATTGGTTTCAGTTGTTATTCGGCTGAGCTGCCTCTTAATCGTGATAAAATAATACTTTCTTGCTAGTAAAAATGTAAAAATTCTGAATGAAGACGAAAGAGCTATTGTAAAGTAAGCTGACGACATTGTTAAATGAAAATGTAAAACGATCTGAACATTGTGAAATCAAATTAGCCCAGAACCTGAATTAGCAATCACCTAATGATGAGCGCAGTAATTTTCTGCTCCAATTAGTCTCTCGGGCAGCTCCACGAAAATAAAAGTTAAAAAGTACAGTCCTTAATAATTAAACTAATAGTTGTTAACCAGAATTTTGTAACACAATGACCTGACGAAAATGAGACAGTTTTATCAGCACATGCTCTTCGAAGAAGAAACCAGTTAGTAGGCATTGGAATCTCGATCTAAAGTAACATTTTCTTTCCGTTGACCTTGCCACAGTAATGGCAAAGTATCACGACCACCTGTGATCTGTAATAAGATTAGTTTGCTGACACAGCATTGCTGTTCGCTTAATCTGCATATCCTGGTATCATCGCTGTAGTATTCTTCTTTCGAAACTGCTGGAACAATTTGATTCTAAGCGACGTGTGTGTGACAGTCACGTTGCATTCCATGACGATGTTATGCGCTGTAGTCCATCAACACATTGCATCCGATCGGGGGTATAACATAGTCATAAGTTTTTAATTTCGCGCGACGAATGACGTAACATTTGTGAGAAAAGCAGCTTACAACGTACAGCCAGAATACTTCACATTCTTATATGGGTTGCAGTAGTTACCTGGGGAATCCTCCCGTGAATCTTGAGGAAGCCACGTAGGGAATCCTTGATTCATCAGCTAGGCATGCGCCACACAAATGCCGTTGTCCCCGGACAATTCTCTCGTGACTGGAGGCATTTACAAAGGTCGAAGACCAAGTTCTGGCGAAAACGACAATTGTTTCGTTGTGTGTAAATTCTCGAACTTCTTAATTAATTAATATCAGATGAGAAACGTATATAAAATTTTAGTCGGAACACCTGAAGAGAAGAGACTGCTTTGGAAATCTAGGCGTAAGTCGAAAGATAATGCTAATAAGGCCCGCAGAGAGGTGTGAGGTCGTGGCTCAGATTTATCAGGAAATGTTCAAGTGGACACGGTGATGTAATGGACCTTCCATAAAAGACGGGGAATGTATCGATTAGTTGAGTTGTAAGTGGCGGTAATCACTACTTGTCTTTATACAAGAAAATGTCCTGCTGGAAACTGCGTCCGCAGGATTTTTCATTTTGTCGCATTCGAAGATTTGTTACAGTGGATCTCTGCACCAGAACGAGTAACTTAGGTTATTCTAAACAGAGGCGATGGTCAGTGTCTGGCCAATATTACGTCCTTCTAAATTATTTTATTGAAATGCATGTAGGTTATTGTGTGTCGTGATAGAAATTGTTAAGTATGTTATACTGTGGAATATCACGTGGTTTCCGAACTCTGCAACACGGGAGATTTGATTTGATGGCGCACATTTATGTTATTTTATGGTTCTTGCCGAAACATTTTAATAAATCATATCTGAATCCGAGGTACGATAAAAGTGAGTGCGGTGTTGGGGTTGTATAACTGTTAGTAAGATGACTTGGTATTGGCTGGACGACTTGGATTTAGTAGATGCGACTAAAACCATTCGTCACATTTGTTGTGATCATTTGTATGTACGCATGAATAAACTTGGCTCTGACTGGTTGGAGTTTATCGGAACTTTGTACGCTACATTTGCTCTCAGAACCACGTTTTTGAGCCATTTCGACTATTTAGTGTTACCAACAAACGAAATTAAAAATTCCACAATCCGTTTGGTGGTTGACATGTGTTAAAAATTTATAACAAATCACACTGCAACACATATCGTACTGATTTGTGTTGCGCTTTTTAACCCTCTGAATCTGCCCACTTTCGGTTCATTCAATTAAATTAAAAGTTGTGGAGCAAACTATATTTGGCCAACCTGTTCTCTTTTTATTTAGGTTTGTTCAACGACGCTGCCAGCAGCTTGGACTTTTACAATATAACATTTAAATGTGTAATGAATTTGAAAGGAAATGTTCATGACCTGTTTGAAGATACTATCCCAGAATTTACCTGGCTGGGTAAAACCACGAACATCTTTGTTATGATAGCCGGTCTCGTGGCCGAGATTTGAACCTGGAATCTCTCTGTCGATCGTGACATTCGGCGCGTTTCCCTTTTTTAATGTTGCTTCTGACGTACGAGGTGCGATCGGAAAGTTTCAAGACTGCGCCTATAAAAACCCGTACACTTATTTCAGGTATTAAATTCATCCATCACCCTCGAAGTAGTTCCCCTGGGAGTGAACACAACGATCCCAGCGCCGCTGCCAAGCCTGGAAGCATCCCTGGAAATCTTTCTTTGTCAGCCTGTCAAGCACCATCTGCGATTCTGCCTGAATCTCTTCTATCGTCTCAAATCTCCTTCCCATTAGCTGAATTTTCATCTTTGGGAAGAGGAAGAAGTCACACGGAGCTAAATCCGGCGATCCGGCAAGATCTTTGAGCTCCTGACAAACGAGAAGTCGATTCTACTTCTGGTCCTCAGACAGGAGCCTTGGCACAAACTTGGCTGCGTTGCGTCGCAGGTGGAGTTCTTCCTTTAGAATCAGCTGACAGGTCCCATAGCCTATCCCAACAATGTCGCACAAGTCGTTGATGGTACGACGTCGATCTTCGTGAATGGCCTGCCGAATCTTCGTAACATTTTCGGGCGTTGTGCTCGAAGATGGTCGTCCAGAACGCTCGTCATCATCGACAGAGGTTCGGCCATTTTGAAAACGTGAATGCCACACAAAAGTTTGTGCACGACCCATTGCGGACTCCCCAAATGCTTGCTTTAGCATTTCATAGGTTTCCGTAGCCGTTTTGGCGAGTCTTTGGCAAAATTTGATGCACACGCCATTCCGAAATCGCAGGAGGGTCGGTGTAATGCACTACCAAAACGCCCGTAACTAAGAAAGAAATGCTAATTCGATGATGCCGGCTGGCACACTGATTCACTATGAATGTATGCCGCACCCCCTAGCGGCAGAAGCTCGTACTACATCCGGTTCGCCTTCTATTGACACAGTCTTGAAACTTTCCGATCGCACCTCGTATGTCTATTGTATATGTTCCAATATTACCCATTGCAGGCTGTCTCGGGAAGTTTATATTCGAAGCCTTATTGAGTGAAATTTACGTAACCAGTTCAGTGTATTGTACTCATGAACTTTTGTGCATGCTAAAATGAAACCAACTGTAACCATGGTGATGTGAGAATTTCTCAGCTCTCCTCCTTTCTCTTCTGCCGTCGTCTTGCTTCATGGTGTAGAGACAGATGTTATTGCGTTCATATCAGTAAGAGCATATTTTACGGTCAGTAGGTTTGGGTTTTAAGAATCTTAGGCTGTAACGACACAGAGCAGAAATTACTGTTTCGAAAATACAAGAAAAAACGTCTTTGATTCTACGCTGAAAAAGCAGAAGTTGTCTGCAAGATGACGGTTGAAAATTGAAAATTGGAGTCAGTAAGGACGAAAAAGATCCTTTAAGTTCATAATATTATGAAAGAAAGTACGGTACAGTATTTAATTCCTTATTTTATGATCGAGACTTACCAGGATGAACAGAAATTTAGACATTATAAACGTATTACGCCAGATACCTTTGATTGTTTACCGTTACTTATTGAAGATATTACAATAAAAGTGAAACAAAGTTTAGAAGAAGCATTCCTTAACCATCGTATCCCACCATCTTCACGTTTGGTTGCACTAAACATATGGACGACCAAACAAAACTTGTCTTATCTGGTCGTGTTCCTTACGCGCGCTTGTCTTGTTCCGTCAGTGTGGACGGTCTTATAAACAATCGCATTTTTCTGCACTAGAAATGTCTGGCCCTGCTCGGACATTTTTGCATTGTCTTTAGTTCCCAGTGTGATTTCAGCCATGTCATAAAGATAACGCTGTCCCGTGTGCTTGACGCCATGCATACACACTGAGCAGTGGAGGTATAGCTCCATGCATTCATAACCTCATCAGTTGTTAAAATGAGTAATTAGCGTTACTCTGCGGCCGCTTTACACTCGAGAAATAACCCCGATACCGATAGGATGTGAAGTTTGGTGTACCCTCTGAGTCAGGACGTTATGGCGAAGAGAGGATTCTGAGTGAATTGGATTCAACTGGCTCAGGATAGGGAAAAGTTGTGGGCTCTTGCGAACTTTCTAATGAACCTCCACGTCCTGTGTAACTCAGGGAATTTCTTTACTACCTAAGCAAATATCAATATCTTAAGTAGAAAGTCACAGAAGAAGGCAACGGCAAACCACTTCTGGATCATTTGCCTAGGAAACATATGAACAGGTCCCTATCAGAGGGAACTTGTTCATAATGTCACCAAGGGTCGGCTCCTACCTGATACAAAAAATAGTAGAAAGTATTATTTCGATTTACATAAAAAATTGTTTATAGTAATTGTGTATTGGTGATGTTGCTGTTATCAGTACATAATTAATACACAATCAGTTTGTTGTGTAGATGTAAATACTTATCACATTACACAACAGGAAACCGCACTTCAGGATTCTCAAATAGGACTCCTGCTCAACTGAGTTTGTTTGTTTGTGTTTGCATGTAGTAATTTATACTGTTTGCTGTTACGTAAATGTATTTTAGCATCTTGAAGCCAAACAAATCGAACAAGAACGTGTTTTATGTTTCTTTTCATGTAAGTAAGTAGGCGACTCATTTCCATAGAGAGGAACACGAAATTCATTGAAGGTAAACAAGCATCATAATGCATAGTGTAGCTTCAAAATAATTCTGTGTTCTGGGAAGTTAAGTGCATTATACTGGAATTTCCTGGAAATGAAAGTGTTTGAATTTCCTGCATTGAATTACGTTTTAATTTGTTTTGGTGTTCGTATTTGTAGTGATTGAATGCAGAGGCCCATTCATGCCAGCTACAAAGACTCCATTCCAGGTACGGGGAAGTTGGAATTGCACAGATTACAATCAGCACTCATTAGCCGCACACGTTATACCGCAGTTTTCTCGCAATGAAAGTCTCGGCCAAGCTGTTGGCTCTTCGGCTTTGTATTCTATAGATCCCGGTTCCATATCTCGGCTCGGAGACTGGTTGACATTTCTTGTAGTTTTCCTGAGTCCTAGCAGGCAAATACCGGCCTAGCACCTTCAATCGAGGAACGTCCACGTTCTTCCATGTCCTTTCCACTTCATTTGTTACTAATCGTCTTATCATCTAAGCTACTGACGGCATCGTTAAATAAGCCATAAATGAACAGATATGTTATTTAGAAAAGAAGTCAGGCATTTGAACGGAATCGATTGACAGGAGTTTATCTGATGATTTATTGTTCAAAATTGTCTGAAACAAGAAGATTCTTTTTCGTCTTTATTTTTAATCTTCGGCGTGGACCACATCGAGAACATAACGTCAGAAGATATTAGTATTGAATGGAACACATCATCTTCCGATCTGTGTTGACGTTAATTTACTCATATGAAAATGTACATACCATAAAGATAAGCACACGAAGAACGTAATAAAATTATTTCATTAAGATTTCAGATTCTCGCGGCGACGAATATGAATATGGCTGTCTTCTAGGTGGTTGTGCCATGTATTCTGATTCCTGCCTCCAGCATCGGGACGATCGCCCTTATGACTGAGGTAGTAACCACCTCTAAAACGTCGGTCAACGTCTCCAGACTACACGGCTGACCATCCCATAAGACTACTTTTCTCTGAAACTCCTTCAAAAGTCAAGGCGCCGTCCCTCATAAGACGTAAAGTGCTCAGAGCGGCCGCATGGTCTGGGGGGCGTGGGCATACATCGCTCGGACCCTGGGATCGTGGGTTTGAGTCCGTCTCAAGGCGTCTTTCTATGTGTAAGGCGGTCAAGGTCCTTCAAGTACTGTAGAGCCATTAAAGAATAAAGTGCTTAAAATATGCTCAGAAGAATTTTATGTAACCATAGTTCGAAAACGGAGCGGAACAAAATTATACTGTGCA
The DNA here is from genome assembly GCF_977971745.1 of Zootermopsis nevadensis. Lineage (NCBI taxonomy): Eukaryota > Metazoa > Arthropoda > Insecta > Blattodea > Termopsidae > Zootermopsis > Zootermopsis nevadensis. The sequence goes on from NW_028259143.1 coordinate 8,187,254, forward strand.
TTCTTAACCCGCCTTTTAAATTCCCAAACTATATAGTTGGACGCATTAACGCACACTTTACACACCAGGCAGACGTCACAACAGAAATAATGAAGGAAATTTGCAAAACGCGTTGCAATCCGTTGATAGGGTATTTACACAGGTGGAACATGCATCTGGCGCCTGCTGTGCTGCTGGATGGTGGAGAGCGCTGCAACCTGGTATTGATTTTGTTTCAGCTGTATGCGAGACGCAGCCCTTTTACGTCCAGTTTCGCTCTCTTTCCACACGGCCGTAGCGTGGAGTAGGCTAGTAGTATTTTTAACCCGTTGAATGGCGGAAGGGAGGTCTTTTACATCATATTCAAGGATGAGCAGAAACTGGGTGACCTTTCTACTAGTTTCCTTGTTACCTCGTTTGGTTTCGCTGTTTTCATGGGTTGCTTCAGACGCTTTGGAATTCGTATAAAGGTTTTGCGTCTCTGTCTCTTCCTTATTTATACTGATTTATTTGTTTTTTATTCTATACGCGTAGCGAAGCACAGTTTAATTCGTTTGTCTGTCTTCAGTTTTATGGCCTATCGCTCCGAATTGGACGTAGAAGCAGGGAAGAGTGGAAATAAAGGGCAGCAATGTATTGATCCCGGTAGCAGGGCAGTGTAAACACCTCAAGGTTACTTACACTTTTGTATGTTGAGAACGCACTGTAATTTCTGGAGTCGATTCATATACCTAATACTAATATTATCCGTATTACTGAATATGCTAAGATTTGGCTGGGCGAAGTGATTTTCTTACAATTTAAAGGACGTTCTCATAGCTCCGAGATCATGAATCTTACAAGTAGACCACATCTCATATACCGAGCCGCAGTTCCGTCTTGTGTGTCTAACCAACGAACTTCAAGCGTTTAGTCTCTCAGTTGGTCATATTCGCCTCCCATGTAAGTTAAATCTCATTAACGGTGTTACGGAGATCTGCCACTTGTCCATGTCCTGAGCCAGTTCGATTAATTCCACACCTTTACATAGTTTATACAAAGTAAGTTTTAAAATTGGTTTGTGTCGATAAAAATTGTGCATGCATTTCTCGTCTCTCTCAAGCTTGCTGCATAAGCTGTATCTGCTTCATGGAGCTGTCATAGTCTCTGATATATTCAGAACCACCAGATACAAATTAAAGGAAAAAATAAAGTCTAAGTTGTGCATGGGGGAGTTGAGGTATAGCTCCGCGAATTAACTTCGGGGTTAAATGGAAGTGAATGGGTCGCCTTACACCCCAGGGAACAGTTCTAGTACCCATTTGATAGTAGACAGTCTGGGCTTTGTGACATAGACAGGTTTTGCCCTGTCTCATACGTTCCAGCCCATATACTGATTGAGCTGTCTCTAGTACAAATAAGTACTATAGGAATTGTTCTTCATTGACATGCCGAGCATACCTACCTAGTTCACGAAAATCTGCCATTTATTATCTGTAATATCGTAATTTGAATTTTAAATGTAACCTGCAGACAGATACATGGATCTTGCTAATGTGGTTCCGAGGGAGGGACCCGAAGAATGTACAATTTTTAAGTATTCGTAGGTATGAAGGTAGGAGATTGTAGGCGCCCAAAGTTCTTTCTAAAACTCCTTAGAAATTCGTTGAATGTTACATTTTAATGTAGTGGCACTGGAATATCAAGACTGAATTTATATAGGTAATAAGTATTTACTACTAGTCCTGTATGTTTAGTCGGATGTACGAAGAAAGCATTTTGAGACGAAATTGTTGAAGGCTTTCACGAATCGCTTGCTCACTTATTCCAGTTTGAACAACCCTCAAGATCGTAGCATGCGATCAGATAGTCAAGGCAAGGTTGGGGGGGGGAGGGGGGGGGGGAGGTCGTTGGTATTGTTATCCACTGGCGTTGTGTCTCAGCTCCTCTTCATAGCTTCGTACCAGAATTAGAAGGAAATCCAGTGGCCTTTGTTTTGTTTCTTTTACATTTGTTCATTGGCAGTTATTCTTTTTTACTCCCACTCAAGCCTACAGCTTTCTGAAGACAAGAGTGTCATATATATTGACAGCTTCTTTCCAGATTTTGTTTGACGTGTTTTGTCGTAAGTCTGAAACAAAGACAGAGGCGTTAGCGAGTTGTCTGGAATATTCGCGAAGAAATTATTGACCATCAAGAGTGATTTCCAATGATACTTTGGTAACCTAAACACATATTCCATATTCTGTGGCACCCCTGTCGCATTTCCCAATATTGAAATTGTCTCAGTAAAACATTTGACAACCCTGAACTGATTTAGATACTGCAGCGAAATTAATAACATGGAGGCAGCCGAGTAAGTTAAAAACAGATTTTAATAGCAGTAAAAATGGACAAATTAGAATGTTTAAATTTCTGCAGCACTTCTGTCGGGAACAGCTGCTGTAAAGTCATCCAAGTTTAAGTAATTGTCTCTGAGAGAACATTTGCGCTATGAAAGCTAACAAATTAAATTTTTGTAACCAAAACTTTGTTTTCATTACACAGATCTATTGGTAGTATATAATCATTTTTGGTCTTCTAGCATGGGACGCTATTTAGGCATGGTCTTGTAGATCGTTAACAACGTTTTGGAGGAACATTCCGCCTCCATCGTTAGGGTGGTATATAAATGTCGTAAGTTCGTCAGTGTTAAAAGTGGAGAGATTGTGTTAGGCCCACATTAAATTCAGAGCAACGTTTGTAATGTTTCAGTTTCATAATTATAATCATTATCAGTATCACGAATTACACCCCCTGTGTGTTGTGCCCTTCGATTTTTTTTTTGAAAGAACATCTTTGGGGTTTGTTTTTCAGATATGTTTTCTAGCCATATATTTTGATATTCTTTTAATTACTTTGGCTGTTATTCCCAATTCCTATCTAATACTGGTACAATTAGACTGTTTATGATGTCATTCTGTATCCTGCAACCGCGCTGAGGGTACATGTATTCTCTGCCTCCATAATTACGCTGTGTAATACACTATAAAGCGTATTTACCAAAACCTCGTGTTACTTCTGCATCACTTGAGGTGACATATGTCACTTACGGTTAAAAACGTCTCCTGTATACTATAATACTATGCCTTTTCTCTTTGTATTGCGCTTGGTTGCAGACACTACAGAAACCCTAGTCTTGCAGAATCTTTGTTACGTTCTCAAGTGCTATGATATCCAGCACTTAGGAACGTCGCGTCGAGAGAAGCAGCTCGAAGCGTTAAGCTGATTTAAAATAAGACACAGATATACTTCAGCAAAATAAAAAGAAGCAACTTTAAGGCTTTCCAAGTAGAACAAAAAATGACGTCAGTACGTTTGTAGATGCAGTCAAGGTAATAGTCGTTGACTAGGTCAGAATCAAACCCTTTGAAGTCGAAGCTAGTCTTGAATATATTAAAGAATTTACTCCGTACCGCAGAGAAAACCCAGTTCTTCACCATTAGAAAAATCAGTCAGTTAGTGGTGTTTGAGAATCATAGAAAATGTGTTAATACAAAATTAAGAGTTGTTGATTGTTGAAGCTGGTGTTGACTTGTATTATCATTATCATTATTTATATTCCAATTCCAGTTTCTGTGTGTATCTACGAGGTGCGATCGGAAAGTTTCAAGACTGTGTCAATAGCGGGCGAACCGGATGTAATACGAGCTTCTGCCTTTAGGGGGTGCGGCCTACATTCATAGTGAATCAGTGTGCCAGCCGGCACCATCGAATTAGCATTTGTTTCTTAGTTACGGGCGTTTTGGTAGAGCATTACACTGACCCTCCTGCGATTTCGGAATGACGGATTTTTATGAACAAATCAAATTTTGCCAAAGACTCGCCAAAACGGCTACGGAAACCTATGAAATGCTAAAGCAAGCATTTGGGGAGTCCGCAATGGGTCGTGCACAAACTTTTGTGTGGCATTCACGTTTTAAAAATGGCCGAACCTCTGTCGATGATGACGATCGTTCTGGACGACCATCTTCGAGCACAACGCCCGAAAATGTTACGAAGATTCGGCAGGCCATTCACGAAGATCGACGTCGTACCATCAACGACTTGTGCGACATTGTTGGGATAGGCTATGGGACCTGTCAGCTGATTCTAAAGGAAGAACTCCACATGCGACGCATCATGACAACGCGCCAGCGCACACCGCCCCCAAAGTCGGCCTCAAACACCATGGCCGTCATCCCGCACCCTCCTTATTCGCCGTGTGACTTCTTACTCTTCCCAAAGATGAAAATTCAGCTAAAGGGAAGGAGATTTGAGACGATAGAAGAGATTCAGGCAGAATCGCAGATGGTGCTTGACAGGCTGACAAAGAAAGATTTCCAGGGATGCTTCCAGGCTTGGCAGCGGCGCTGGGATCGTTGTGTTCACTCCCAGGGGAACTACTTCGAGGGTGATGGATGAATTTAATACCTGAGATAAGTGTACGGGTTTTTATAGGCGCAGTCTAGAAACTTTCCGATCGCACCTCGTATTAATATGTCTGCTTCAGGAACTTTTCAGTGTGCTTTTTGTAATTAATAACATTATTTTATTTTGCAGTTGTCCTTGTCCACAACTTTGCTTTTGTCTGATTGCTTTTTAAGTTGATGTGCTTTTGGTAATATGAACATTTCACTGTCTGGTCTTCGGATTCAAAATTTATTATAAAAATCTTAATCTTTAAAACATGAGCAGGTCGCCTCCGTTGTTGGACCGTTTGATCGCCAAGACCTCTTTGTTACTTCGTTACGAGGAGGGGTATGGTGGGAGATTCTGCTGTGTAGGGAAATCAATATTCATTCGAGAATGTAGGTCATGATTGTGGTGTGTTAATGCAGCATACTACACGCTGTACTAAATTCTCTGTTGACTTGAAAAATGTTTTATATTTTCTTTCGCCTGATCAACGTATTTTAGGTATGTTTTTAGGACACTATAGACAAACACACCATGTTTATTTATTTACTTATTAAGTAACGCTGTCGCAGCTTCATATGTTTATATAAATTAGAATGGAATATCAAATTTGTTGTTGAATTGGAAAATACGTTAATGGAAGCTGCGTTCGACGCATTTGAAGCTATTCTCTCTGCTCTTTTATAATTGGACTGAGGAAAATGGTGAAAATTCCCGGTCAGGGTACTCTTCCGCCGGAGCACGACTCAGATTAGTTTTAAATAATTTCTGAAGTAGGCTCTTTCGATTGTGCGTTTGGCGAGTGTGATGCCCTCATAAGTGAACCTGTCCTTTTCATGTCAAAGCTTACATCGTTCTCTGGAGATAGGCGTGTGTCTGCGGGTATCATGTTAGGCCGTGTACATTCCTTATTTAATAAGCAGGCCAAGGAAAATATAAATTTCTACGGAAATCGTGGAAAAATATCGACGAACAGAGTGTAAATAAATAGCACTATATTATTTTTGTGTGATGTGTCGTGTATTAATATATCCAGTGTCTTAACCCTTTGAATCTGAAGCTCATCTAAAAAATAAGTTAAGTTATTACCGCAAAGAAAATACAATGTATTTTCTATACAAAAATCAATATATCGCTAATGCTGTTTAATTGGAAACCCACAAATAGTGTGGGAAAACTTCAGTTATTTATTAATGCAGGTGGTATATATATTTAAAGCTGGGCTTTAAAGGGTTAAGAACTTTTAATATCAGATTAATACATACTTTAACATATTCACAAATCCGTAACTGTTTCCATTTATAGCGTATCTTTGACAGGTAAAAGATCATTATATAACACTCGTACTAATCAGTGAAAAGGTTATCTTGTTAGGAATATTGCTTTCATTTCTAATGAACAATATTCTGTCACATGCTGTTCATGAATGTTCCTTGTTCGTGTTGTGGACAGAAAACTCTCTTACGTTGGTTCTAAGTGCGATAAAAACAGGTTCGTTTCAGTCATTAAAATACAAGGTGCGATCGGAAAGTTTCAAGACTGTGTCAATAGAGGGCGAACAGGATGTAGTACGAGCTTCTGCCGCTAGGGGGTGCGGTCTACATTCATAGTGAATCAGTGTGCCAGCCGGCATCATCGAATTAGCATTTGTTTCTTAGTTAGGGGCGTTTTGATAGTGCATTACACCGACCCTCCTGCGATTTCGGAATGGCGGATTTTCATGAACAAATCAAATTTTGCCAAAGACTCGCCAAAACGGCTATGGAAACCTATGAAGTGCTAAAGCAAGCATTTGGGGAGTCCGCAATGCGTCGTGCACAAACTTTTGTGTGGTATTCACGTTTTAAAAATGGCCGAACCTCTGTCGATGATGACGAGCGTTCTGGACGACCATCTTCGACCACAACGCCCGAAAATGTTACGAAGATTCGGCAGGCCATTAACGAAGATCGACGTCGTACCATCAACGACTTGTGCGACATTGTTGGGATAGGCTATGGGACCTGTCAGCTGATTCTAAAGGAAGAACTCCACCTGCGACGCAACGCAGCCAAGTTTGTGCCAAGGCTCCTGTCTGAGGACCAGAAGTAGAATCGACTTCTCGTTTGTCAGGAGCTCAAAGATCTTGCCGGATCGCCGGATTTAGCTCCGTGTGACTTCTTCCTCTTCCCAAAGATGAAAATTCAGCTAATGGGAAGGAGATTTGAGACGATAGAAGAGATTCAGGCAGAATCGCAGATGGTGCTTGACAGGCTGACAAAGAAAGATTTCCAGGGATGCTTCCAGGCTTCGCAGCGGCGCTGGGATCGTTGTGTTCACTCCCAGGGGAGCTATTTCGAGGGTGATGGATGAATTTAATACCTGAGATAAGTGTACGGGTTTTTATAGGCGCAGTCTTGAAACTTTCCGATCGCACCTCGTATTCACAAATCCGTAACTGTTTCCATTGGCAGCGTATCTGTTGACAGGTAAAATATCATTATATAACGCTCGTACTAATCAATGAAAAGGTTATCTTGTTAGGAATATTGCTTTCATTTCTAATGAACAATATTCTGTCACATGCTGTTCATGAATGTTCCTTGTTCGTGTTGTGGACAGAAAACTCTCTTACGTTGGTTCTAAGTGCGATAAAAACAGGTTCGTTTCAGTCATTAAAATATAGAAGATACCAGGAAACATAGTATGCATTCTGCTCATTTTTATTGCGTGTTGGTGTGGCCTTCGTGCGGAGAAAAAGTGTTGTTTTGGGTCTGAACCTTAATAAGGCTTGACTGAAACATTTATTTGATGTTGACTTGATGCTTTACTTCCGCTATTCTGGTGTAATAAAACAGTTTTCAATATTCAGAATTGTCATAAATCACGTTATGATTCATAATGAAGTTTCGGCCTGCTTTGTCATTTTTCGATACCTTTTATGCTTGCAATTCGTCATTTGAGTGAACGTTGAACAAAATCGATCGACTGATCTCTACAGCACGTGGCAGCTGATGGTGACGAGTGAATGTCGGTGAGTTGAACGGCAGTAGGAACAAAAGTGATCTACATGAAAGTTGCGCCAGTTTCAGCCACTAATACCGCATCGTATTTCGAGATTGGATCCCCCTGATAGACATGGCAACAAATGGAGTCGACTGTGGTACAGTACGGAAATAAAATATAACATAAAATTTGCTTAATGAGTCAGGCACTTCCACAGGTGTTACCTTTACATCCGAGGTACCGTTATGGTTCTTGTCGATGTCAGTCTCCATGATGGACGAGGCGTGCTCAAATTTGTCTGCGACATTGATTAAAGGCTCCAGGATGTGCAATGTTGCTCTTAAAGAGTCCGTAGTATTTCCATTTGCGTGTGTGATTCCAAAGGCTCTGTAAGTCCTGAATAATTCAAAAGACGGCTCTAAACGAATCGAAGCTACACGGTTACACTCTTTGATCGGCAGTGCTTTCTGAAGTGGCTTTATGAATAAACAGCCGTTTATAGACTAATTATGACTAGGTGAAAGGTACCGGATGCTGTGCACTCATCTGCTTGCATTCAGATATTCGTCGGACTGGGTACACGTAAGGGAAAAAGACTTGTTTTGTAACTTTTTCTAAATATGACATCACGTATTTATTTATTGTTGTTACTCAGACATTTTCCACCTGTCTGGGGAGTTTACCCCTGATGTTAACTACAGGGTTTATTTTTAAATGCACTTTTCAACCCATGAAGGAAGCCATTGGAAACCGATTTTAACAAGTCGCTAAGGCCGTTCTTACGTCGTGGTCGTCCAGGTTGCAATGTTCTTTCGTGTCTGAACGGTCGCCACGGTCGATCCCCGCCGTATCACTGCGAGTTCTTTGCTGTCTTTTAATTTGAATCCATAATACAAAGAAAACACACCTCTTCGCCATTACGAAGATCAGTTAATGCTGTTTAAGGAAATAATCACTGTTTATACTGAAAATTACACGAAACATAAAGAAGTACAGACTTACAGATTGTAAAGCAGGTGGGAAATTTATCTGCCAGTACACTTCATAGAGTTAAGAATGATGATCTGAAGAAGGCACTTAAGTGTCTGTCAGTACAGAATAAAATAGATGCACACAGACAAATTCGGATAAACCATTTGGACAGGATGGGAGATTAAAGGATACCTAAAGGGGTTCTACATTGTAGACCGAAAAGACATCGAGACTGAGGAAGACCTTGGTAAAATACAACATAAGTCTGTGAAGTCGGAACAGACTTCATTGCCTGCCATGAAGTGAAGAATATATTGGGAACCCGTACGAGTTGGAGCAGCGTAAATCTATCATGAGATTCGATACGCAATGACCACAACGTTAACGAAGTCACAAGCGACGTACTCCATGTACATTTGTGTACGAACCGGTCACATGTAGAAAATATTTCGGTTAAATAATTTAAATTTAAACTGTAACATAATTTTGCTGAGTACAGATTATTGTTACGTTTCTTCGATAAAGTTTACCTAAGCAACGTATTAGTTTATTTCATTCATTTAAAGTATCGATACATAAATGCTACATTCGTATTTGCATGTGCTGCTTAGTTCATAAAATCTTTATGGATCAGACTACTTAAAAATCGATTTAATATTCAACACACATGGGGCATGCATTAAAATGTTAGTCCGAAAACGTGAAAGGAAAATACTGCTTGAGACATTTAAGGATACATTGGAGAATAATATTAAAATGCATCTTAAATGAATTTGATGTGAGTGTGTGGACTTGATTTGACAGTTTGGGGTCTGAGGGGCATGTTAGGTGCCCAGTTCGACAGAGACAGAGTCTGACCCCATCGCAATAATAACAGTGGCAGACTCTTGTGGATATTATGGTTCCATAAGAAGCTAGGAATTTCTTTACCAACGCAATTACTATCAGCTTCTCAAGAAGAACTGTGTTCCATAGAGTTAGTTAGTTATCTTTCTTAGATATTAAACTTAACTTTCCCGAAACTTGAAGAAGATTTCTGGCGATGGTAAGACGCTTTGTGATTTTTTTTTTCTTTATCCATTGCCTACGTGTTATTAAAACGACAGCGTTTCGGAAATTGGTTCCATCCTCAGATGAAAAACGAAATAAAGCTCAATCTTTCGGGGCCCTTGGTGGAGCTAGTGTCAAACCGGGTTTTAGACTAGTAGAATCAGCTTGCGGAACGTTGTGGTTTTAATTACACCTGGACAACTTAAGAAGTAAAAAAAAAATCCCTTTCCTCCGAGGTAAAGGTAGACATACAATTTAGATGACAAACTATTTTTTTATGACTGTTGGATATTCGTCAAGATTCGCGCGATTGTGTCTGACAGGTTGTCATGAATTCATTCTGAACACAATGCCATTTGGTCGGCTCTGAAATGTGTATTGGCTATAACCCCACCTCGGTATATACACCCCCCCCCCCCCCACTGAATGCGTGTAAAGGCAATTGCGTACCGCTAAATAGCTTTATATCTCCATGTAAACGTCCGCCCACACTCGCCTGCCTATCCACAACAGCCACTAGGAAACTAGCATGCAGTTCGGATGCCATTAATTTGGTGGTTCGATAGTATATTTTACTTTGTTGTGTTGTCTACCGAGCTTTCGTTGTCTGTGGTTCTGAAAACGGGAAGTGAAGGACAGATGAATCACTGGATTGGACTCCATGGGAAAAGGAATGTATGCAAATCCAATATGGCGAGTGTAGTTGCAAATGAACACGCGATAACTCGTCCGACTTTTATTCTGAAGATGCTTTTTTTCCAGTCTGAGTCACGTTTTTCGCAGCCCCTTCAATGGAATGCCTGAAATGAACCACGCCGTGTCGATTTCTGACCTAGTTATTTTCCTTTCAGAGTACGTGACAAGCTTCTTATCCTATTATGCAATAAGTAGCCCCTGCAGTTGGTGTAGAATTGTTATATAATTTGCGAAGAAACGGTCTCAGCCGAGTTGGGGCAAGTGTGGGCCGTAAGAATGAGGGAGACCTGTTGTCCCTGGTCTAACGGTTAATATTTTTAAGGTCATGACATAGCTCAGCTGGTTAGTCATCGGTTTCTTTTACTGCGTGGTTCCGGGTTCGCACCACGGGCAGCCCATGTTGGATTTGTGGTGAACAAAGTGTCGCTAGAACGGGTCTTCCTGCGAGTTCTTTGGTTTTATCCTGACATTATTTTACCGCTGCTCCACGTAGATCTACACTTATATATCATGGGGGGGGGGGTTAACCGTTTTATTTCAGTATTGATGTTATTTTTTAGCTGTCTCGTAATATCTGCTTACTATAACGTACAATTTTGCCATCCGGTAAGATGCACCATTTTTGCTCCCTCCATTCACACTGCCATCCAGTCGGAGTTTAAAGCGTGACCTTTGTACGACAGCTTATTTTGTGCGTAACGTGAATATATCCGCCTTTATGTGTTCTCTTACGCTCTTACATTATGTCATGAACTCTTATAGGGTAATGGTGTAATGCTTCACACGTTTTAACCTCGCCACTAGATGAAGATGCGTGGTCAACTTCAAGCTCCAGTCTCTTTGTCCCCGGGGAAAGCCCTTGGTTCACATTGTACGAGAGGCTGGCGGTCTCCAGAGTCCGTCGTTTACTTGCGGGCCAAGAGAAAAATTCCTTCCCCTGTCAGGATTAGAACTGCGAATGACCTATGGGATCGTTTATGATTACTGTGAATAAATAAATTAGTTGTATATCATCACATCTTCTTTATTTTATAGCCCTGTTTATTACTAAGTCTAATGGGGTAGGTGTAACCATCTTGATTCTACTCGTTAAGGTGTCTTACTTCCCACGAACCTATTGTTGTATGATATGTATATTACTGAACGACATTTTGAAGTAGCAAGCAGCGTTGATTTGCTGATAGCCGTCTACTGCATTCTCCATCTGTGTTTATTGACATTTTCTGTAGCAGTTGCGAATCGTTATTACCGTTGTTTTAAAATAAATGCTGAAAAACGGTGTAATATCGTATTTGAGTACAAACCTTTTAAAGTAGTAAGTTGAAACGTGTACTGACCTATTCAGACATTGTAAGCTTTTGTGAAAGAGATTCTTTTACGCAGTGGAGACGTCACAGATTGATGTAAGTACAACCGATTCTCGGAAAGAAAGTTTAGAATGAATTCTGTGTAAGAACGGCGTGCTATACGTGCAACGCAAGAAGTTTACGTTATGTGAAGTTTTATCGTGTATAATGTACGTGAACCAAATGCTCCTGAAAATGTACGATCTGACACATTCTAAACCATTACTGAAGTTCTCTGAGTACTGAAAGTGCAGGATTTGTATTACCGATTGCAGGAAATGGATAGCCTCCGTTGACGTGAACTCCATACCAAATATTACACGCTGGTTAACAGACATATAATAAGCTATACGTATGCATTACTTTCATGCACACTTTGCAAAAGTACCATCATAATGTGCAACAAAAATAAGTTCTTACCTCAAAGTAAACACAACACGTCTTTATTATAAGGACCAATTGGTTATTACTAGAATCTTCCAGACTTAAAAAAAAGTATTGTTTTAAAGTCATGTACCTTCACCATCCGTGTGTGTACATTTTATAAATCCTCTTTCGTATTATACACGAACACAAAATATTTATAAGTATCCACCTGGGTTTCAGAAGTCTCTTAACAATTTGTGATGTTTCTCTTTAGCTTGTGTTACACGAATTGTGGTCGGGAGTTCTGGGAAGCATTAAGCGGATTATTTTCGAACAGTGCCCCTGCCTATAGGTCTGTATCGCCCAGAGCTTAAAAGTTCTTCTTTTCGTCTTTGAATGCTACGCAGTAGAAACTGTAAAACTTCTGCTCTGTGGCCTAATGTTTACCAGTGAGAGTTCTCTCACTTTTTTCTCTACAGAGAAATAAATAATACAGACATGAATTGGCGCTTCGTGTTTATGATAAGTACAGAAAATAAACATGGGCCTACTGCCGGCAGTGAAGCGCACTGCCTTGGCGTCGGTCTTGTGTCCACAGTGTGATAAGGTTCTAAATCACAGATTTTGAAGCTGTTTTGTCGATATTGGCGCTCTTGTATGTGGACACACATAGGAACACGATGAAGCTAATATGTATTTGCTTTCATAGCGGTAAAAATTTGGGTTGTGATTTTGTGAATTGTTACCATGTAGTCTTGTGGGTAATACAGCGTTTTGGAGGAACGTACTGCACCATTGTCTTCATGGCATCTAGTCGTAGATGGGAGGATAATATTAAAACATCTCTACTGCACTGTGTCAGTCATAAATTATAATTGAGTTATTGTTGTTATAAAATGTCGAATATAATCCCTATTTTCACACGTTAATGCACTAAATATTTTAACTTTACTTTTTCACTGATGTGTCATTTTGTTTGGCCGCTCCGAGTTGTAGTTCTTAATTAGCTGGTGCAATGTAATTATGACATTACTAAAAGCTGAAATTGCTTTCTGCTTTGCTGTCTAAAGAAATGCCTTTCCAGTTTACATCAAGCTGTTAAAAGTTGGACTAACGACTCCTGGCAGAAAGGATTATTTATGGCACTAGTGTATTCTCATCAAAAATTTACGAAAAGCTACATGTGTCATATACATACATTGCTATTTATTACAGATTAAATACAGTTTAATTACAACTTTAAGCCTTAAACAACACAGAAGAACACAAGGGTTCCTGTGACTTTGTTAGCAACTGCGCAGTTGAACCACCTGGGCAAACATTATTTACTGGCTTTTATATGTACTCTTATGTCAGTTCTTATAGGTATTTTAATCTTGATGTCGTTAACTGTCAGAAATGTCATTTGAACATGGTTACATTTCGTGAGTGGTTGGTGGACTGTCATTATCTGAAGAATAATTAATCTCTGAAATGTGACAAATTTATGTGCGTCTTACTCCCGTACGTAAGGCGATTTTCATTATACAGCGTCATGGGGTGCATGTGAATTACACAACCGCTCCCTTGGAGTTTCGCCGATAACGAATAAGAGGCGGACCTTTGCTACTTAGTTTCTCAACCCTTGGTGCTAAATCATTTGAACTCCGCAGCTAGTTCGTACGGACCGTTGTGGTTTCGACAGCCAAGTATCCATGTACAGGTTACAGGAATTAATCAAATTGTATCCCCCTTCGTCTCGTCACAGTAAACCGCAAAATACTGCAGAACTCTTGTGGCAGTGACGGTTACAGACACCTATAAATAGGTACAGTTTGTGAGTATTGATCAGATTCCTTACCGAAGTCGGTTTTAGTTGTGGATGAGCGAAAACTTCGTTGGCAAGCTATTCAGTTGACAACTGAAAACGCAAAAAGAGACTTTAGCCTTTGTTTAATGCTAACATGGATTTATTACTCTCGTGGTTTTAGAGGATGTTATTTTCTGTCTGAAATGTATAATCTTTCCATTCGTTTTTCACATTTCAATGTGCACTGGCTCTGATAGTTAACTTATCATTGATGCAGATTAAGTATTTAGGGTATTATGGTACATCCATTGAAACGAGGTCATAAATTATAGCCTATTGGCAGTCTGACAGTATCAGGCGCTGTACTGTACTTAGTATGTAATAGTGTCTCGAAGTTAATACGAACGTGTGTGCTACGAACATATATACTGGACACAAATATCAGAATCGAGTAAAATGTGAATCTGCTCTGAATGTGGTAAATAAGGAGAATGCGTTCTCTCGTTTACGGTGACATCTGTCAGCTCTATGAACAATACGTTGGTATGCGGATGATGTCATAAAGATACTAACATCATCAACAGCTGCTGACTTTGATAGTGAACCAACTAAAATTAAGAAAGTGATAACATTTCAAAGTTCGTAAGATAGTCTGTGGAGTAACTAATTCTAGTAAAACCACCCAATGGAAAAACTAGGTTTACAGCCAAATAAATTGAGGTATGAAGTTGGGAACGTACATTTTATTGGCTTACATTTGAATGTGTTTTATGCATGGTTTTCACCAAATGGCTAAAATGGACGCGTATTGAGGTCGTATCCGTCTGTCTGAATGTTCGTCTGCATATTTCACTTCCTGAAGTAACTACTTGCCTACTATAAATGAAAATAAAGTCGAATGTTATCGAATTTATCAAAAATAGTCTGCCTTCCAAAGAGTTGGTAAACGAAATGAAATCCATATCTTATCAAGGTGTGTGACTATGACTTGTGCTTGAAACGGTTTCGTTATGGCATAAATTTGATAAAGTTCGAAGGGCAATAATTCCTGACTGTGTGCACTGTAGCAGCAGGCATTCATCTGGAAATGAATTTGGCATCAAACCCAGTGAGATACGCAAAATCACAAAGAACGCGTTATGTGGAAAGTGCTCCGAAAGTATGTGTAGATACTCGAAAATTGAGTACGTTTTTTCTCTGTTTGTTATAAGTAATGCACGTAAATATTTCACCATTCTTGCCTATTTCAATATACGGATGAAAGTGTACGCCTATACATTGCGTATATTTTGTGACTTGGAAGTGCCATACTGTCAGTTGCAGTCGTGCATGTTTCTCTCTGAAAATAAGTTGTTTAAATATTTTACTCTTTCTGCCCAATTACTCCATTTTATTTAATAATTGTGCTCATAGCTCTACTTATTATACCGTTGAATATGTTGATAAGTCGACATAATGCTAAGAGATGGACTTCCCTGACCATTAAAATGTTAAAATCTCTTGGACGATTGGTTAGGTGAGTTTTCGTCGAATAAGGCCGAAACGGACCAGTTATCCCAATTCCTTCACTGTAGCATGAGGATTATGAATATGATAACCACAATGATACAGTGGACACAAGAACAACATGGTGGTTGTAATAGTGTGAATTTTTAGGAGAATCAAATTTCCTTGGCGCAGTTTAAGTAGGCCAAGTGTCAGACGGAATTTGATAAATTTGGTGAGCTACCATTGATGGGAGCATTGGACATGAATTTTATTCTGTTACTTAGGATGCTACAAGAAACGTTAACTTTCGCACCACTGGGTTTTATTTAACGTCTGCACTATTAACTGTACGATGCATTAGTTTCATATCACGGGGAGCCGGGGTAGCTCAGTCAGTATAGTGACTGACTACCGGGGTTCAGTCTCCGACAGGGGCAAAGGATTTTATTCTAACCTCTACGTCCATACCGGTTCTGGGGCTCACCCAGCCTCTTATCAAAGGGGTACCAGGGTCCTTTCCCGGGGTAAAGCGCGGACAGGGCTTGGCGCTGACCACTCACCCTCATATAGTGCCGAGGTTGAGAATGAGTAGGAGCTATACCTCCTCTCCCCTCATCTGCCTGCATTTTCCTTTTTTTTAGTTTCATGTCACAGGACTTTCTGAAATATAAGATGTATTGGGGGTATATAGTACATTTATTTAACTTTAACTTTCTAGTAGCACTTTGTTGAAATCATATGCAAAGATCCAACAAGGGCTTGGTGGAAAAAGAGTTGGGATTCGCGAGGAACTAATCGATTGAGCCCACCCGACGTCCCGGTTTTTGTTTTTTTATGTATATTCTAGAGAATACAGGTGGCGTAGTTTCTAACTGTGCACTTAGTCGCTGGCGGGCTCACACCTGAAGCTACAATTCAATTGCTGTCATGTAGCCTAGACTTAAAAAACACGGTAGGCAGTATTGTGCTTGTGAAAACTGGGAATAAACTGTGGATTCTCATACTTAACAATACTTATAGGCTTCTGGTATTACTGTAATTTTATTTTCGTTTAAACGTAAGGGGCAATTAGATGTTCAATTTTTGACAAATGTGGCAGCTTGCTTATTTTCATGTTCATAGGTCAGCTGACTGTCTGTCTGTAAATGTTTGCATTTTGCTTGTAGTAAGATAAGAAAAAGAAACTTAAACTGGCTTCATGGCATACTGTAAGTAAAGTAAAGTTTGTCCCGCTACGTGCCATACAGGCGTTTGGGGTGAGTGGAGGTATAGCTCCTCTCTTCCTTGACCTCGGCACTAGATGGGGGTGAGTGGTCAGCATCACGCCCCGGCCGGCTTTACCCACGGGAAAGGACCCCGGTACCCATTGTAGAGGAGGCTGGGTGGGCCCCAGAGCCGGTCTGGACACAGAGGCTAGAGGAAAAATCCTCTGCACCCGTCGGGAATTCGAACCCCGGCCGTCCAGCCCGTAGCATACTGTATTGAGCTTGACCAAGTTTCAGAAAGCTGAAGGGTGAATAACATGAAAAATGCATTTCGACAATAAATACGCAAAATAAAAGCTGGGGCCCAAATGTAAGTTTTTCATAGCTGGGCTATTTATAGTACCCTAGGGTGCTGAGAATAATAGTTGGACCTAAGAAAAACGAAGTCACAGTAGGATGGGAAAATTACTGATTTAGCAGTTTATTATTCGCTTGTCCTATAAATCGATAATATAGAATATGAGCCTATGACAACGTCGTTAAATAAATAGTAAACAAATATATATGAGGGGATAATCACTTTCGGTGAACTTGAAATGATTTGGCAGGAATCCGTTGTGACTTATTTTAATATTCCATGCCGGATTTGGCCTGTGTACACCGAGGAAAGACACGAAACATCTCCGTCACTATATTCGGCGTCTCTACGGAGATTCAAAGTGGGCAGTTTCCGAATAAAAGTCATAAGCGAGGTAGTTCCTGAGGAAAACACTCAAGAGAGCTCCTCTTAAGATCACGCAAACTGCTGCAAGTTTTAGTGATGTCCTTTGTATAAATAAAACCTTAACGTATTTTGCTTCTAGTACGATTTCATTGTCTTGAAGTTGGCCTCAAAATTTATATCTCTGTCTGGGGCTCACATGTCTTTTTGCCTGTGCACTTCTTTTAATCTTTTTAATCCTGTTCTGGACACTGTTTCCGGGTAAGTGTTTTTATGACGGCTGGAATTCTGTTTTCTCTCCTAACACATCCTGAAGACTTTAGTCAGGATGTGGTACTCCAATGCGACTAGACAAATCGATAGAGACTGGTTCGTAATAGTACCGTGGCTGGCTTGTTTCATTTCTGTTACATTCCGACATTGTTGTGTGGCATCACGATCGGAGATAATTCCTACGGACACATTTTAACTCTCTCGAATATTCGTCATCTCTTGTTTTCACGCTGGGTGCAATGTGCAACTTTGCCTTTTCGTATAATCAGCGCCGAGTGTCGAAGGTTTTGACAGATTATTTAGTATCGATTGAGATGTGGAATGGCTTGTCAGTGTTATCTGGGCAACCTCCTGGAGGAACTGAGGAGAACCTTAGGAGTCTGTAGTATACTTCATAGGGGAAAAGAGGCTTTAGACTCTAACGCATTTCCAAAGTGTGGGGGCACAGTAGATTCCACAACATACACTTTAATGGATAAGTACTTTATGGGTGTTATTCAGGTTCATTAGCATCATTTATTGACATTTCTAAATCACATTTTAAGTCATTTTGTATAGGCTAGGGGCCTGGAATTTTTTAATCACATCAGGGTAGCTGCGGACTAAGAGGGTTTGGGAACCACGGCTAGAGAACGACGCTGTTTTGTCTGCTTCGTCCCACAAGAACCCCTCTCCAAGTAATTACCAAAGCAGGATAAAATTGCGTAATGAAGAGCTTAGTTACACAGTGTGTTCTGGACCAAATGCTATTAGAGTGGCCAAACCAAGGAGGATGTAGACGAGAATACAGTGACCTGAGAGAGATGAGACTTGCAGATTTCTGTCTTCTGGGTTATTGCGCTGTGTAGTCTGGTCGATGTTAACCAACGTTTCAGAGGTCATACTGCCTCCGTCATCAGGGCGATGAATATTCATCGCCCTGATGACGGAGGCAGTATGACCTCTGAAACGTTGGTTAACATCGACCAGACTACACAGCGCAATAACCCAGAAGACAGAAATCTTCATATTCACCGCTGTGAGAACCTCAAGTCTTACATGAGACTTGCAGTTTGAAGAGGATAACTCATCATTGAGGATATTTGTGTACGAGGCAGGATAGTAGCCTATTAAGATGGATGTTAAATAAATAGCGGGTGAAGATACAGAATTTTGTTTTGAAATAACCTAATTGACTGAAAATTCGCCAGTGTCTCAGTGTATGAATTGCAGGCTAATAGTTCTGTTTTTTTGCAGCAGGAAAGAACAGTGGGCAACGCCAATGGTACGAGTCCTCTGGATAATATGAGAAGTCTGGAACACTACTTGAACGACCTGATGCGCGGCGCAGGGGATACACCAGACCACCTGAAAGGTAAGGGATGAATTTGTTGTTCACGTTTCGAACACTTGAACTGCTAACCTTGACTGCAGGATGATGGAAGAGTCACGCGACCCATTCCTGACACATGTCCTACGTTTTAGTCCGCACGGCTCCAGATCACCGCTATCATTATCATCACCGCCGTGATAACCTCAAATATCACATATTGTATTTGTCAAAAATAAATCGCATTGTCGTCAGAAAACAAAAGAACGTTATAATAAGTCTTGGAAATATACACGGCGTTTAGCGATGCTTGGAATTCGTCCTTTGTCCTCAAGTTTGATGGAGTCCGGTGAAGCGTTTCCTGTAGACTAGATGGGTGCCAGGTAGTGTTCGACAATGAACACTCGTTGTACTTACGACTGTTGAAAGACAAGTGACGGACTAGCGCGAGCATGTTACAGCATGAGTCGACCTGAAACGACGTTCGTGGGGTAATGCATGGTCACAGTGATATTGTGTATTTATTAATCCAGTCGAATTGTATTAATTGCTAAGTAATGTAAAGTTGCCCCACTAAACGCCATGTAGGCGCTTGGGGGGAGGGAGGAGGAAGTATAGCTCATACTCACTGTACTGACGGAGCTACCCCGGCTGTATTAAACTTCTACCTTAAAGAAATGTTTATTACGAGGTGGGTGACTTTTCGATCACTCTGTGTTAGAAGTGGATTCCTTTATTTAAACGTAACAGATCAGAGAAGAGCCCTTGGCAGCGTTGATCCTTAGTAGTAGAGGATAAACATTTATTATGATTAAGTTCACATATTTTACCCCTGCATTTATGCGAAATGCGGTCCCTTTGTTTACTCATGTGTGTATATCCAACGTGACGTTTTAATTTTCCTTTTGATATGCTATTTTAACTCGTTTTATCGTGATTATGAGAAAGACCGGTCTCGCACTTTCCATAAATTACTTCACAGAACATTGGAACTGTTCCGATTTAAGGGAGGCAACGTTGCGAGCAAAATGTATGGGGGAGGGGCTTTTCTGCCTTCCCACGTCCGAGGTCAATGATCGGAAGTCCCCGTGTAATAATTCGTGAAAGATGTTCGCTTTGCGCAGAATTTCTCCCCATTCGGACTGTTGTAACATTTTACTCGGAAGCTAAATTCTAACCATGTTCACTGAACTACATTGTAATCGTAAAAGGGAGATGTACATCTCCCAGGGCGAAGTCCCGCGGATTTATTGGTTCATTAATTGATCAAAGTTTGGAAGAGTGAATAGGCAATTTGGTTTCATTCTGAAGTCAGTTCTATCCGTGCTTGAAAATATAGTTGCCGTGTGATCATTAAAGAGTGCAGTCATGTATGGGTGTGAATGGCAGGCATAATTTCAGCTCGAACGGCAGTAATTAGGACTCTCGTGGACGTTAAACTGTCGAAATATTTTTTTATGATAAGGGACGTCAACCGCACAATTTTGAATGTGTTGACGTACAATACATGGCTGTACTGTTCTGATATGTTACACTTGACAGTAGCAAATGATCGAGATTATTTCAGTGTTTTACATGCTTATTTATATAAGGATATTAGCAGTTATGAAGGAAAAGAGAAATATATAATTGGCTCTTTCATAATCTTGCTTTCTCCGGTGAAACCTGTGCATGCATAAGCAATGAAATACAATTATGCTGGAAATTACCTGTTTCTTGTTTATCCACGTGTTATCGCCTTATCACATCTCTTGTCAAAATTTCGTATGCGTCTTTTCGCGATGTGCATACCGCTAACGGATGTAGGACCGATCGTGCCTTTCCGTCCGTCTTCATTTAAAACTCCAAAACTGCTAGACGGATTTTGATTAAATTTGATATGAACTTATGCTCTTTGGAGGCCATCCGATCATCGTACTCTTTAATTTCCTACGATTTGTAATAACAACATGGAAGACGCACGACATTGTGAGATGACTAACGCTGGCAAGATATTGGTTTGACTGGCTTTGCAGAAACACGCTTCGTCTCAGGCTGGACAACATTTGAAAATTGAGCTATGTTAATGGTACTTGCAGTAATGTTTCTTGTATGTGGGCTTATCGGAACAAGGCAGCGAGGACGACTGTGTACTATTTATCTACTATAAAAATTTGTGATTAGTCGTTGTCTTCAAAAAAAGACGTCATCAACAATGTCACCTTACACAAAGGGGGGTTGGTCAAGTATTTTAACCACCATTCGGGGGGGTAGTTTAGTTTCTTACTCAAGGGTTAAAACACTTGAATGAGACACTAAACTAACCCTTACGAAGGGGAGTTAGTTTAGTTTCTTACTCAAGATTTTAAAACACAACCAACTCCCTCGAAGGGGGGTTGGTAAAGTGTTTTAACCCCCCCAGGGGGGTTGGTTTAGTTTCTTACTCAAGATTTTAAAACGCAACCAACCCCCAGAGGAGGTCCGAAAGGAGCGCTCTGCTCTAGTATGATAAAAGTATTGTTAACCGAACTTATGTGTCACGACGTGGACATGAGTGGACAGCTTCACGCTCCTGCAGATTTATACCAGGAAATGAGCTTGAAAAGAGATTGGAAAGTAAGGTTATAGAAACTCAGAGTCATTCTTGAAGCGATGGTGCCAAGTTTTAAATAAAATTGTAGACATCCTTCTTACTGTCATGTAATAAATTGATAATTTGATGACATTATGTTTGCTCACAGATTTCGTTTACAGTATTGAAATTAAAAGCAGCGTTTATAAAAGAAAATTTTCTCAGTTAAATTCCAGGCTTCTGATTAGTTATTTTGTCCTCTCTCCTTCTGCAACCATTGTTAACCTTTTCAAGGACCTCACCCTGTGAAGTAGGTGATCATTGCTGCCTGAACATTTTTTCCGCCTCAACTCAGTATATTGCCTGTCGCCAATGTTTTATGGAAACTGGACGGGTATTCCCCCAGTATAGCACCACTGTATCTGAAATTAACACTGATTGATACATTAATCACTCTGTAGCGTTACGAAATTAATCGGGCTTATGTTCACCGGTCTGGCCTCTGGTGGTTTCTCGATTGATTACTTAGTATCGATGAACTTTGAACTTTTCAAACCGCAATTCAATATGGCTGACGCATCGTTTATGTGAATAAATTAAATCACTACATTAAATAATAAATAACTCGGTTAACTTTCAGGTCTGATAATAATCTCTTAATCAATCGAATAACTGTAAAGGATACAGCTGTAATTTGTCCTGCAAAACTGGTTAGCAATTAACTTTGAATTGTGAGGTTTAGAATTTTTGTTGTTGGTATTTTTAAATCAAAACATCAAAATCCACGTTTTCATTGCCTTGAAAACCACATTTATTTAAAAAGGGTTTAACTTTGTAACTTACTGAAACAGAAGGTTTATTACGGAGGTGGCAGGAGCCTGCCTCTGGAACGATAAGAATACACCAATTTCCTTCATATTCATAAATATTATGAGGTGGAAATTTGTGAGTCGTTTTGTTCGGGATTGATACACAGTCATTTACAGTTTAACTCTAGAATTTAGTTACAAAGTGGTGATGTCAGGCGGCGTGGATATGAATTTAAATCGAATTCATGAAGAGTAAAGGAATGGTAGTGTAACTTTAATTGTAATGACATTGAATTATTTTCATCACGTCACATAATCGATTATGATATTTTCACGAGACAGTTTGCAATGTTAGTAACGTTAGGTAAGAAAACACTGTAATTTTAATCCCTTAAGATGTGTGGAAATCAGATGAGATACGTCGAGTGAAAAGCAATTAAAGTAAGGTGCTATAGCAAGGTCTGTAATCCTGTGTATATTGACATATAGATATCGTTTAATTGACTGTCTTTGCTTCCACAAAGACAATTGAAGCTAACACGAAATGAGTGGAATTGCTATTTGTTGGTAAAATAGCCCTCCAGTCCTTCAAAAAATCTTATAAGACGAAAATTATAGGTTTTTGTCACGTCTTGAAAGAAGATATTTTCTATCTTGTGTTGAACCAACTCTATATGAATCGTATATTGAACGCACGAAGAATTTTTGATGAAGTAGCCACGTTGAAGATTTCGCTCCACACTTTTGAAACCAAGTGTTAGATACTGCAAAGGCTATCAGGAACGAGTGACCAGTGAAATTTGTAGCAGTGCAATCTGTCAGTGTTGTTAAGGGTTAATAGTCTGTGATCTGTGATTCGTGTTCTTTTCTTAGTTTATTGACCTGGAAGTTAATCTGGTTCGTGGAATCGGAGCGTTTCAGTGACCCAGGTATTGGACATGGGATGATAAAGTACGTCAGTTCACCTCCATACTTTTTTTTTTTCCATTTAACAAGCGCTGTGTGTCCTCGTTAAGACCGAGTAGGAGTAAAGATTCATTTATCCGTAAAAGATTTTCCATTTGTTCGCATTCGAAGCGAAATGACTTGACGAAATGATGTAAATACCGTGGAAGCCAGAACTAAAACATTTCTTAATAAATTGATTTACAGATAGGTTAAAAATGTAATATTGTGGAAGAAGGAGAAGATGAAATGCTTACAGTATTTTACCTGGGAAATCTGAAGGTAAGATACTACTGTTGATACGTAGGCGTCGATTGCAGGATAATATTAAAATGGATATTGGGTAAATTATATATGAGGGTGTGGATTATTGGATTCATCTGGCTCAGAGTAAAGCCCCAGTGAACTCCGTAATGAATCTCAGTTTCCATAAAAGGCACTGAATTTCTTTATTTTTTGAGCGACTTTTGGTTTCTAAAGGGGAACTTTGCTTCATGGAGTTCGTTTGGAGTTATTCCATCGATAAAAATTTTAGTAATTTACTTGTGGTTGTTTGTTGTTCCATTGTTCGGGCAGTGACGTTCAGGAACTTTGAGTAGTAAGTGATGTGAATGTTTGCTCCGCATGTCAGGTGTCAAAATCGCTCATTAATGCGGACTGGTAAATATAATTATACGGTACAGACAAAATTGGGTAGGCTCAAAATATAGTAAATTAGTCTGTTTACATGAATACAAAATTGTTATGATGGTTAAAATGGGATTGCACTAACACATACCAGAGAGAATGATCACCTTTTTTAACGAAGCTGTTAAAATTAGTATTTTTCTTGTTCGCTGTTCGAAACCACGAAACGTAATTTGCAGTTTTCGGTGAAGCAGTCACAGTGACTTTGTGTTTGACTTGCAGTTCGCAAACAGCTGCTGGTCTGTTTCGTCGTGGCCTTCTCACAAAATGCTAAACTGAAACGTTTCCAAGTAGTACATACTTGTTTCAGCTAGGCACAAGGTGTCCATCCTTGTGCATAACAACTTGGGGTTATGCGAAGCGTATTTAATTTCATGTATTGTTAGACAAAATTACGTAAGAGAAATATTGCGGTTTTCAAACAGATAATATGTTCCTATAATGTGATACATGAAAATTAGGGATTAACACTTCTTGTAAGAGTGAAACTGTTAGAAACCCATCCTATAGTTACGGCTGCCCACGTGTTGAGACACCACGGCAAGGCTGCAGGGCTCTTAATATTGATCTACTGCATTACGCGTCGCGGCAAAATTTCATGTTTGTGACGTCTATCTCATAAAACTACACATCACGCACTTAACCATAATCCTAGAGTCAGTTTCAGTATCAAGTGTCTGAACTGTAATCTTCGTTATTTAGTACTATGTTCTTGCTTGCGTACGTTCGTGGTTATATAGCGATCCTTTATCAACTGCAGGTGTTTTGTGGCATCAGTTGAATTGTTAATATTATTACTCTTAATGATATAGGGATGTAATTGTGGCTTGTTTCAATGTACAAACCTATTATTTGCATGAGCAACTGAAGAAAGCCACGAGGTCTCTCCGGAAAGCTATAGCCTTTATTCTAATTTAGATAAAACCGGAAGCTCCTGAGGAGAAATGAGACTTCTCACTGCTGTTTTGAGGGTACAATGCCAGGGCGTGTCAATAAAATTGCTGATTTACAGGAGAGTAACCTTACGTTTACTTGGTTTGGCAGATGTTCGTTATTGGTGTTTGTACGCCCAAATGTTACTGTATGCATCTCTGTGCACAGCAGCACCATCATTAAGCCCTAATGGCATGACATACATCCCACAATTTTATTTTTTTAGACTAAATATCTCCGATTATGCAAATATGTTGATACGCTCTTCTGGCATATGCTTTCGATATGTATGGTGTATTAGAAAATATATGGGAGGAATCAGTCATGAAGACACTTAAAAATTTTCTTCAGGATTTCAGAATCGCTGTTTAGCTCATTCAGATATACTGGACAGGAAGTCTAGCTTTCGGCAGCTCTGAGATATCGTGGAAATGGACCTTACTGTCAGCGAGCGGAGGGAACATTTTTGTGTGATCTACCAAATGATTCCTCAGGATAAACAAACATTTATTTCAGTGCATAAATAACATTTGTAATAGTCTGTTGATATATGTTTAAGCCGTAAAAAATACTGTGTAGGTCTGCTATAAATCTATACATTTGTGCAAGGAATGTTTATACGTGCCAATTAAGGGGAATACGCCCTGCTTTGCTCTGAAAATTATGATTATTGTAATATTTAGCTACGTTCATAATTTAGAACTAATCCCACACATGTCTGCACACTCCGGATCCATGTGCTATATATTGGCTTTTGATGTGGATTGCGCAAGGTAGATCAGAGAAGTGGCGTTTATAATTTATTTGCAATTTCAGTATGTTAATTTAAACTTTTAGATTTAGCAACATAGCGGCTGGCATAGAGGAGGGAAATACGTCTTGTGTAAGACTTGTTTATGTAACTGTGGCTGTAATTAGCCTCCATCACTGCGTAGCTTCGTCGACAGCGCAGAGCGATGAAGTGGAGTGAGTTCAGAAATTCAGTTTAAAGTCTGTTGGCCTACGTTTTACTGTGTGTCTGAGATTGAATTGAAACATGGGCGGTACTAAATTACTTGATTAACCCTTTGAAGCACGAAGTTGATCTAAATAATATTTACAAATTCAGTTCTTACCTCAAATCACAACGCGTGTCTGTTAGTGTTTTTTAAAGAAATAATCGTTGTTTGTTCTGAGAATAATACTGAACTCGCCACATCCCTGTTTGAAGTGTGTGCCTAAATATATCTGAGGAACTTCAGAAAAAATTCTGTTGTTTTGTCTGAGTAGCAGATGACAAAGTGGAGGGAAATATATATTGCATAATTATGCACGTAAAAGCAGGTGGTTGAAATGTTTACCACGACCTTATAAAAGGTTAAAATAAATAGTTTTGATGATCTTACACAATTTCTTCTTGTGCCCGTCGTGTTCTTTTGCTCGTGGTTGCGGCTGCATCTCCCCTTGGCTTCAGCCGTAAGCCAGACTGCATAACGGGAGTGTGATGTAACAATCGTATTCATGTAACAGTGAAACAAAGTTACTGAACAAGAACCTATATAAGATTTACTTTGCTTTACAAGTTTATCTTCTAACTTGCCTTTTCTATACTTCGAGTTCAGTTTCTTTCCTTATTCTAGTATTTCTGGCGGATTCTATTATTATTACTTGTTGGACATACGTGAAGTTCCAGGTAGCATGAACGATGTAGTCATGAAGTATCTTCTAATTAAGGATATGAGTCTCTTTGGAAATAGAGGGGTTAATCCTAACCGTATCCACTTTAAACAACACTGGAATCAGTGTAAATAACACAATTGAATAAACAGGCTGCTGTGTAATGTAACTTCATTCGCAGTTTTTTGGTTTCTTTTTTTGATTTGAGTTTAGCAATGTAGTCTCTTACAGAATTTTTATTTCTTGCCAATGAGATTGATGTAATTACGTCCTGATTCATGGCTAAATCTCTCTTGATTTCGTCGAACCGATATGTCACAGTAACTACGTTTCTCATGATAACGCTGTTATTAACAGATTCGACCCCTAATGTTTTACCGCTGTTTCTACTGAAATGTTAGTCGTCTAATAATGATTCCGTTTTTCATATGTCATTTATATGGCACAGGCTGAAATAACGGCTAGGTGTTTGAATTCTAGTCGAAAACTGTCCATCTCAATCTTTTTTCGTAGTTTTTTTTTCTCATTTCCGATAGGAGAATAGTGGATTATGCCTTAATCGAAACTTTGATTTCACCTGTACGTGTATGAACTGCAGCTATACAGCACACGTCATATTACACTACTCATATCCTTGAAGCTTTCATTGCCAATAAAGGCATCGAATTTCCAGGTTTTTGTCAAAGTTTCTTACTTTTTTCTTTTGATTGTGACAGAAGGCTGGAGAAAACTACTTAATGACGAACTTCATAATTTGTACTTACTTACCAAATATTGTTAGGAAGATATAATCAAGAAAGATGAAATTGGCGGGGAGATGAGAAATGCGTACAGAATTTTGGTTGCAACGTCTGAAGGACGAAATCACCGACCATTTAGTGTAGATGGGAGTCGGTAGCTGGCTTTTATGAACATGGTAATTTACCTTCGTGTTCCATGAAAGTTGCGGAATTTTGTACCTGAGCTACTACAATCTTCTGAAGAAGAACTCTGTTCCATCCAGTTAGTTAATCAGCTATTAGTGAAGGGCTGATAATCCCACGCACAATTCCAAATTTGGAGAAGAATTTCGGTTTTTAACAGAAAGATTTTTTAATAATAGAATGTAATGTAGTGTAATTATAATATAGGTCTATGTATAAAATGAAACCGAAGTTCTGCATTTTAATCTAGAGGGAATGTTGATATTGGCCTTGTTGACAAACATTATGAATTTTAATTATCTAAAATCTTATTTCCTTATGTACTGCATTTATGTTTTTATGCGTATGCAAATCTGTGTATTGGACTTACCACAGGAAGTTGATAACGTTCATGACCCACTGGAACATACTGTTGTACCATGGTATGTAGAAAACTAAGTTGGCCAAACTGGGCAAGTGATACGAATTACACTGTCTGCTGGTTCTTCTTGCAACAGCCAAGAACGTATTTATATAAATGTAGCCCGGTCTCAATTATGTGTACTCTTCCAGTCTTGTAATGAATGAGTGGCGTAAATTACATTATCGCGCTGTCAAAATTGTTCGTCTAGCACAACTCTTGCGCATACTAGTCTCTAAAAAACTCGACAATCAAGTGAAAGGCCGTAACGAACAGCAGTTAAATAAATAATAATTATTGATTCAGAATTAATTAAAGTGATGACCGAGACATTCACATTATTAACGAAGGTATTCTGCTTACAGACTTGTATATTATTTTATATTTTTTACTTAATTGTAAATGAAGTGCATTTGGAGTGTAATATGTTAAGTACAGGTGATCCAGAAATGAAATTTCTTGTTTCTGAAATTTATTGTGATGATACTAACACGGATTTGATGAAAAGTAAGTTACATCTGAAGAGGTTTTTTTTATAACTTTGAGATTAAAGTTGTAGTTTTCTTCCTGAGATGAGTATCTGCGTCCCCAACCTGTGATTTTAGGTTACATCTGTGCCCCAAAGGCAGCGTATTTTTCTTGGCAATTGTGTGTTGGTATTTCACGAATAGCATGTTAGCTAGTATAACGTCACGAATGCAGCAAGATTGTCTATTTGCTTGTCGTTGAAAGGCATTAGCGAGGTGTCTTCCGTCTGTCAGTTCATCGAGGGGCACAGTCATTTCTGGCCGAAATAGTCTTTTATATTTTCTTGTTCCGTCACGCTGTATCTTTGAGACATGTACAAAAAGGCAAGATCTTCCGCTTTACCCTAAATCACTCTTCATTATGATCCTGTAGATGTCATTGACGCCGGTCACAGTGCCTTGCGGTCTGAGGCGTGGTCCTTGTGCGTTTGGACACTGGGACCGTGGGTTCGAATCCCACTCAAGGCATGGATGTTTGTCCGCGTCTTTCTGTGTTGTGCTGTCCTGTACAGGCCTTGCGATTGGCTGATCACTCTTCCAAGGAGTTATACCAAATGTCTAAATAGATTAAGTAACCTCCAAAAAGAAGCGGGCAAGACCCACAGTTAGATGTATAGCCACAGATGATGATGATACGTTCTTGATTCCTAAATGATTAATTATATTATTTTACTTTTATTTGCATTACATATTCTAAGTATTAACCTTTGAGAACAAAGAGTATAATATTTTACTTGGGAACATCATTTTATCCCTTGATATATTTTATACCTGCAGCTTTGTGTGTTGTGTTGATGCAGTGTTATCGACTTCGTCTAGAATGGCTTGCAGCATCTCATTTCCCTTTCACGTGATTATATTGTCAGTTTATAGATAATTCAATTTCGTGAAGTTTTAGCTTATTTCAATAATGTTTCGCTGAGGGCATTTTGTATTTAATGGAGGACTACTTGTGATTTTGAAATTAAAGTTTCAAGTCTGTCGATACTTCTGCAATTTACTGACTTTTCCACCTAGTTTGTAGTGAATATCAGTGTGCGTCAGTTGTTTGCTGTAAATGGGAACAGTGATCCCACCAGTTCTTCAGGTTCTGCTACCCGATTCCTTTGGCTGGTAGAAGTGTGTAGGAAGATGTTGCGTTGTGGTATGGTGAGGCGAGAAACCAGGAAATATCTAAGATGCGTGTGATGAAAGTATTGGCGGCAGTGGCCGGTGGAGAATGGCACGTGGATTATTTTTAGGGCGCGCGCCTTGCTTTGGCAGTCGCAGCAACTCCGGTTTTAACCCGACTGGCAGACCAAAATACAGACGATGCTACTAAAGCATAGCTACGGTGTTTTGCTGAAATTCCATTTCTTCGTCATTTTCTTCATGAAATATATTATTTTTCCAGAATTTTCGGTCACTATTATCTGACTCATTTAAGTGATCAGTGTTTAAGAAGCTGTTTGTCGTTCAGCTGGTCAGTAAATTCCCCACCTTTTACGATACCCAGACTTTTATTTCTGTGTTTATAAGAAACTCGCTCAGCCGTATACTGAGACGTTTGAATCCTGTTTCCTCAAGATCCATTCTAATATTATCTTCCCATCTACTTACTGGACGACCGCGGTTTGATCCTCAGCAGGGGCAAGACAGTTTTTTTAGACTCTGTATCCAGACCGGCTGTGGGGCCCACCCAGCCTCCCATTCAGTGGGTACCGGGGGTACTTTCCTCAAGGGCAAGCGCGGCCGGGGCGTGCTTCTGACCGCCCACCCGCATCTCGTACCGATGTCAAGAACGAATATCATCCATGTCCTCCTACAAGCTATTTAGGCACCTAAGTTTGTAAATTTCGGAATGTAATGTTTTTGTCTTGTTGGATGAGTTCTGGGGGAATTCTTTCAAATATTATCAATTTCTATAATCTTTAGCCACTTTTTCAAAATGTGCTTTACATTAGGCTGCACTGCAGCATCGGACCTGATATAAGAAAATCTTTCTTTTATTTCACTACCTGTCAACAGCATGATCTACGTTTGTGTAGGAACATGCTGAATGTCACGGTCGAGTGGTTAGCATCCCTGCTTCTTGTTCGGGAGGTGTTCTCTTCAAATCTCGTTCAGGAGATTGGTATTTGTATTCGGGTTTTTTCTCTCTTAAAATTTCCTGAGTCCCTTCAGTCAAATGCCAGAATACTGTTTTAAATCAGGCCACGGCCGCTTCTTTCCACGTCCTTTCCAGCTCATTCTTTATTAATTGTCTTCTCATCCGGCGCTGTTTAGTCTGAGCTACTGAGCGTTGTTAAATAAACAAGAAATAAATGACTAAATAAATGCGAATATTGCTTGTCTTTTAAAAATAATTTTATTCTTAATCTTGTACTCAAAATAATTTTGGATTTTGAATAAGTATTTATCGTCCACAACTTCCAAATTCAGGCAACGAATATGGTAAAATGGAATGTGATAAATATGACATATTATTGTCTGTGTGTTTCTGACGCGGTGAAGATTTATGAGAAGAAAATATTTTAATGAATAAATTGGCCTTGATAAGTAGAATTTCGGAGCACACTTTATCGCGATGCTCTTCATTTTGTCACGCAGCCAGAGTACCTTTTTCACTTGGTCTGGCTCTTCGTCTGCGAGTTGTGATGCTCGACTGAACTTTCTCAACGGTTCGTAAAGCAGTTGGACCGCTACAATTACTTCCGGATTCACTGCCGGTTGCTGAAAACAAAATGAGCAGTAAGTAACCACAGGCTATGTTATAAGTTGAAAGATGAGTGTCTGCATATCCCTGTTCTTCTGTCTTCCGTTGCTGTGCGTAGGTAGAGGTCATGTGGTGGACCAGCTTGAGGAAACTTAGATAATGCCAAAGGGAATCATAGTTACGTCTTGATCGGAAGAGAAATGTCTAGAAGGAAAATAAATTGATTTTAAAGATCATCCTCTCATCCGGTGCTGTATAGTTGATGTGGATGTTTGTTCCTGCAGGCGTAGGCGTTTATGCCAGTGAATGTTTATTTGAAATGTTGGCAGGATTTTGTTACTGATCATTGCGCTCCGTAGTTGAGTGAATATGTTGTCATTCTCTTTTCATTTAGTACGATTTTGGCTTTGTCATGCATAACAATATTGTATGTACCTCTGTTATGATCATCTTTCCCAGAAAGAAACCGAATTGCCATATTTTCTTAGAACAAAGAGCAGAAATGTTAGTATATTATGTTATTGTAATGAAAAGTGTTTATTTTAAATTTATCTGATGTTGATTTTTTTTGTTAAATCGTTAAAATTTAGTACAAAACTTCCGTGTTATTTGGAACACCTGTTGCCCAATGAGCAAACTGTTTCGGCTTTCATCCGGTAAGTTTTCAGTAGTAAAATTAGCGAATGAACGGAAGTCCGACAGGAGTCAAAGTGTGTCAATGGGTTGATGTCATTGCACCGTTCCGTACTGGAGCATGACACTGTGAACCGTGACTGTGGATATTTCTTGGTGATTGTTTGTCCACAAGAATGTTTTAGTTCCGAAATTACTTAACGGACTTTGATAAAATTTAGTAGTGGTGTCTGCGCTGTAATTTATTGAAGGATTTAATTTTGATTCATGATTCGGTTCCGCATTACTCCTGCTTTATATCAATCTCATATCGAACTTCTCATTCGATTCAGAAGTGGCTTGCAACACAAAATGCTGGTCTTTATCTCATTTGATCGGTGCATACAATTCTAATTTCAAGCGACTACAGCATCGATTCTGCATTTTCACTGAGTTCGTAGAGAGATATGAGTCCGGAATATATCACACGTGGTTTGTCCATTCAACGCTGTAATCATTGTTTTATGGGAGCCAGACTGCATAAGCTTTTATGCTTTTCATCATCATAGGAGTAATGGCTGTTCTTGGTAATTAAAGCGCTATGTAATACACTGTCTAGACGTATTTCCTGTGTCCAGAATATTTGAATGGTATGGTACTGTAATTAGCAGTTTGAAGCGTTATGTTCCGTTGGATATTTGTGTTCTGGAGAGGATTTTTAAGTGGGGGGGGGGGGGGGATGGTCAGTGATCCTGTTGATTGAAAATTTGGGGACGTCTTTTATTTACGTGGAACATTTTTGATATAAATTTATTAGTGTAAGTCAGAACGAATTTTTAATTGTTATCAGTCTGTGGTCTAATTCTAACGGGCGCCTAGAAGTTTTTCAGTGGTCAGATCTCAATCTAGGGAGTCTTGCGATTTGCTTGAAAACCAGAGTAGAAAGTCTGTACAGTAGAGGTTACCAAGACTTGAATCGCGATCTTGTGCCAAGAAGAAGAAGAACAACAACAACAACAGGAATTAAGAAGGAAAACAGGAACGAATTGAATTTTTTCGGCTGTGTTCTTCTGAAAATTTCGTAGCCATCTGCAAGACTACATGGCGTGGCGTCGTAATCCAGAAGATCACAGTCCACATTTTCAACCTCAAATCTCAAGTAGTATTTCTCATCCATGTCAGTTTCCGTGTAGGCCAGATGATATATCTTTCCCTCTGCAATTATGCCTTCAAATACAAGAATAAGAATAAATAATATTGTCTTTCCTCGAGTTGTATTTGTGGTAACCGAGTAAAGCAGTCACCATTACGTGCTAGCGCAGTCGCAAACTAAATTTAAACTTGTTTTATCGTGCTAAAATGTGCAAGAGTAATGTCGGAGTGTGACTTTGCAATCCCATCCCAATGACTTCTGAGGAATAAGCCTTGGAACAAGTGTGACTTTTATTTGCGAGTTATCTGATTTCAGACTGACTGTTTCGATGGAAAATTTCTCGTGATTTCGCTTCCTCCTTTTAATATTATTATTCACTTCGCATATGATATTAATATCTTACTAGTTCCATCGATTAGAGTCCTTCTTGAGAAGCTAATCGTCGGTCATCTAATCAGGACTTCTCCGAATTTTTTGGAATCCTAACATTCATTATGGTGACCACAAAAGCTTACATCACGCACTTGTTCTGTACTACATTTCATTAAGATCCATTTTGATATCTGCCAATCTATGCCTAGTGTTTCGGAGTGGTTTCTTTCCTTCAGGCTTTCCAGCTAATGTTTTGTACGAATTTCTCATCTCTCCCATTAGTGCTATGTGCTCTTCCCACCTCATCCTCCTTTCTTCGACTTTCCTCGTAGTATGATGTTCATTAAAGATTCAATTACGACGTCATGCGAAAGGTTACAGGGTGCAGCAACCACAAGGTTTATAATGAAGATATTTGAAGTGAAGCAGTTCAGTGAATGGATGAATCGGTATAAAGAGAAGCTTGTGAAATGCGGTGAATCAAGAATAAAACCTCTCCAGGTCGAATGCTTTGTCCCGCATGATCGAGTCATCAGCCCGTGATGCTCCGTCAGCTTGTACATCTTCCCACTGAGGCTGTGTGACACAGGGTCTCTGATTTATATAATAGCTCTGCATCTTCTCTTCCGTCTCGTGCGTAACGTTTGTTGCGTGGTGTGGGTGAGGATTTCTGAGGTTTTAGGGTCGGGGTGTGAGGTAGGTATGTTGTGTTTTTGTCTTTCGTCAACACGAGATTGTAGAGTCTGCTACAAAGCATGTCCTCCATATAGGATCATATAGTGGCATTCTGCATTTGAAATATCGTTCACAAACATCGTGCGTAACAAAGAGACCCCCCCCCCCCCCCCGAAACTAGACATGACAGTCTGTTGTTCGTAAAACGAGTTTAAATGGAAATAAACTTCCAATCACAGTTGCTCAAATGCTTGGTTTTTTAAAGCAGTGTCATAGAATATTTTATCTAGATATGCTGCTACTCGTCGTATTTGTGATTCTGTTGCATAATAACTATTTTCTTACCGATTATTCCCTTTAAAGCCGAAGGTCACTTAAATCATACTTAATTCAGTCCCGTACCGCTAAGAAGACGTCTCATTTTACCACTACAAAGGCCAATTTATTACCGCTGTTTAAGGAAATACAATTTACACTGGAAACTTGTTAAATCAGGTGGGAGATTTAGTTAACACCAAGCTTTAAAAGATTAATGGTGTTACTTGTAACGTTACTGTTCCTTTTTTAAATTTATGATGTTTTTTTGATTAAAATATAAAAGAGAGGCGGAGATGTTGACGTTGTTCAAAGGAGTGGACCGGCGTCATCAGCTGTGGACGAAATTAATGAGAATGGACGGACATTTTCAGTCACATAGCTGTAATCATTCGTGCAGAAACGTTAAACAATAGGCACTTACCAAGCATTCAAGCGTTCCTACAGTACAGGGAAAGCTGGATGATTCGACCTACTGACTTAATTATTTTCAGTGCAGTCTGGTAAGTTTCAATGTAAACATATCGAGGGCATCATGCCAGAAGGGCGTATCAGCTAAATTATTTACAGGAGACTAAATTCTTATGTTTATGGTTTAACAAATGTGCATTATTAGTGTTCATGCATGCAAATGTAGCTGTCTGTATCCCTGTGTAGAATACCATTCGCATTACGCCCTTCTGGCATGACATACATCCCATTGTTTTATGTTGCTAGACTAAATATCTCTGATTATCCAAATATGTTGATGCACCGTGTCGTCGGTACTGTTCAGCCTTAGCCCTAATTTAGGTTCCGTAGTTACATTAGCTCTGTAATAGGGAACAAACACTGTAAAAAGTGACGGACTTTTCTGATCAGTGAACCTTAATGTTTTTATTGATAGCCAATATTCTTACAAATACCAGATAAGGAAAGCAAACACAGCTGTCTGTCTTTACTTGGCCGACTAAGTATTTTAAATACTACAAATATTAAAAGATAATTATCTTGACACCCACTACGTTCTTACAATCTTCCTGACTTATAATTTGAAACAGTACGAATACAAATTGTTTTCTCGTTCCAGAGTTTTGAACGCAGGCTGTTTGTTATATGATTAAAAGGTACTATGGTACTTTAGCTTTATTATTGGTTAAATACTATGTTATGAACTGGTTTTTTAACCTAAACACAACACTGTGTCTGTGGGGTATCTAGTTCCGAACTAGAATATTTAGAAACGAATGTTTGTAGTTTGTCGACTACGAAATAAGAATTTATATATAGCAAGTGCCTTATCTGCATGCCGCATTCTTTTGCGTTTTGTTTTCTGAACCCCTGTGCTAACACAATCCTTTGGAATGCGACTCTCTTTTCTATTCTTATGTGTATGCTAATACCGGTTATAAGACTAGCCACAAATCCGGTCAACAGTCGAATCCCTGAGCTCTGGATTGTGGAACGCAGATCCGATATCACGTTTTAAAATGAAAGCTTGAAGTCCGACCTTTCGCCCCCTCTGGCAGGGGCATACATGTAACCCTCATCAGAACCGCCCTGCCTGCTGATGTCATCGAGAGAACTCGACAATACAACGTCTGTTAATTGGCTTATATAAAAGGGTTGTAAATATTGTATCCCTCCGCAGTGCTCGTAGACTGGAGATTTTAATACGAACTCGATACTTCAAAACTTGAGAAAGAATTTCTAAAACGCAAATTATTTTAGGAATGGTAATGACACGCATGTTTTACATTTCAGGTATGTTCAATTTCCTAAGGACTTGTGGGTAGAGGTGAGTTTTAATTTATAGTATATTTCTGCATAATTTTAAATTCGGATGAAATCGGTTAGTGTATTTTCGTGATCTCAGACGATTTGAAGAATTATCTTGAATTTGTTGGATCTAATGAGGAACTAATTTTGTAACATTGTATCCTTTTGAAATACGAGTTAGTTCAAAGCAAATAATTTGATCTTTTTGGGCACCATTCAATTTTTTTTGCCGTATTTCCTATGTTACTGCGCTGTTTTAAAGCTAATCGCCACTTCATGTTTCTTAACCCTGCAATCGCCTGTCTTATCTTCGTATCGTTAAGTTACGTTTGGATGTTTGCTTGTTTCGTCGCCATTGCTGACGAAAAGATTATGTTCTGTCGTGATGTCTTGCGGTGTAATTATAGTATAAGATACCAGTATAATCGAATGAAAAGAGTAAAGCAGACTCAAAGCGTTTTACTATGGTTTTTTCCCGAAAATTGTTTATCATTTCCTGACGTTCAAGACTTGTAACGATTTACCCTGACACCGGAGATGTACTTTCATTGACAGGTGTACTAGTGAAGCGTCTTCCTTCAGTTCACTTGTTCTGTTCGCTGTGTGTTTAATTCATATGCAGCTTTGCATCTTCGGTGTATGCAACCCTACACACTGAACAGTCAGAATAGTTGCTGATTTTCTAGACAGTCTGCAACGCCTCGTTTCAGGGACATTCTCTCATTACCTCATATGTCGGAAAAGCATCACTGTGATGAAAATAAGAAGAACGGAAGTTCTTGAAAATAATTGAAGGACAGCGTCATATTTTATAGCTCCACGTAGGACTTGTAATGTTCTCTGTGAAGTGTCTCTATGACATATACATTATTAAAATAGAAATTTAGTACTTCTGTAGGAAATAACCGAAACTGTACTGGTGACGTGATTTTTATATTTACTGGAGTCAAACGAAAAATTGTACGTCTCAGACTCGTTAGTTTCTATCACAGCGTCGAAATGTTCATGTATGTACACGCCTCGTGAAGTAATGTATTGTTTTCGGTTTGTTGTCAGTGTTTCATAAGAAGTGTGAAGTATATGGGATTGCAACTTTATTCTAGAAGCAAACTGATATTTCTTCTTTTTGTCGTGCCTCTACAATTCTGACTCAGCAGCAGCTTCCATGACATTTCTTTTGTTCTCTCGCCTTTTCCTTCGTTCTTCTTCTCCTCTTTAACCACCTATCTTAATTCTTTTTCAGTTTTTACAGCTCCCACCCTCTGTCTTCCTCATATACGATGCCCCATATCTGTTTTTCATTTTCTGCGTTGTTTTTCTTCCTTATGTCATCCCGATTGCTGTAGTTTCTCTCCTGCGTATTTTTTAGTCTTTTTATTTTTAATCTT
Source organism: Zootermopsis nevadensis (assembly GCF_977971745.1). Taxonomy (NCBI): domain Eukaryota; kingdom Metazoa; phylum Arthropoda; class Insecta; order Blattodea; family Termopsidae; genus Zootermopsis; species Zootermopsis nevadensis. The sequence goes on from NW_028259143.1 coordinate 8,224,248, forward strand.
GGCTAACGACTTTTTTTATTCTCATTTTTGTTGTGTCATTGTGCACCACACGATTAATGTAACTTTGGTTATTCTGCTTGCTCTTACGTGCTTGCAACACGAGTTACAAACTTTAACAGTAGCCTAAGGGTCTAACCATTAGCCATTTTCCACGGTTTTCATGTGTGGGTGTGGTGATGGTCCGTTAAGGCCCCACACGATGAATAATCTGAAAGCCCTCTCCTCGAAACTCGTTTAGAGTCTAACTAATTTTTTTTTGCAATCGCACGAGTAACATTTTTCGTAAGGTGTGTGTGTCATTTGAGTACAAGATGTGATATGAATAGTTTGAAGCAGTTGTGGGAATAAAATTAGGCCAATTACTGAAATTAAAATGAGCACAATTTTAATTAAGTATAATACTTATTAAAACGAAAAACATGCTGCTTTCTGTACTTTCGATATCTTTGCTTATTTTATATGTAAAATAATTACATTTTGCTTTACCTACCTGTTTTATGATTTTGTACCTAAATTATCTTCTGCCAGGAGCACGTGTTTGGAAATGCGTGAAGTAAAATAACCTATACTATGATAAAACATTTCTCAAAAATAATCGCTTGTTTAGTGCATAAAGTATTTCCAGACTTTGAACACGTTGGTGCGTCAGATACTGTCAAAGAAGTAACTTTTATAGTCTATGAACCGTACACAATCGATCGGCAGGCTTACGCGTCTGAGCCTGTCGATAGCAAGTCAAGCGCTAAACACGCATAGTACGTCAGCATATTTCTTTTTTCACATTGGAAGTTTGTTAAATCGTCAGTCAGTATTCGCTTTGCCTTTGCACGTATAGCCTGCTGCTGACACCAGCTCACCTTGTTCGATGATTTCAAATCATCGATGTTCAGAAATTAAGTATGGTGTATGAACAGAAATTTGCCTTCGAGCTAATGTAAATTACAATTTTCTGTATTGCCACGTCTGGAATAGTTCTGGGGCTCAACGACCCTCTCTGAACCACACCTTCCTTGGGTAGTGTATGAAGATTGTAAGACTTCGTGATGTGAGCGTCTGGTAAAAAGTAAAGTTTGTCCCACTATACGCCATGTAGGCGTTTGGGGTGAGTGAAGGTATAGCTCCTCTCTTCCTTGACCTTGGCACTAGATGGGGTGAGTGGTCAGCATCACGCCCCGGCCGGCTTTACCCCTGGGAAAGGACCCCGGTACCCATTGTAGAGGAGGCTGGGTGGGCCCCAGACCCGATCTGGACGCAGAGGCTAGAGGAAACATTCTTTGCCCCCGTCGGGGATCGAACCCCGGTCGTCCAGCCCGTAGCTAGTCACTGTACTGACTGAGCTATCCCGGCTCATTGTGAGCGTCTGGTATCATTCATAAATGTAAATAAAAAGTAAATTTAAATCCGTGGAACAGAGTCCTTCTTGTGGAGGTAATAGTACGTTCAGTTAGTCAAGAAATTGCCGCCTTTTAAAGAACCCTAAGACCACATCACAGGTATTTTTTGAGGCCCTGTGTAACATACGATCGGAAATTATTAGCGCCCTCAACCAACCCCAGGCAAGAGAACCGCCATGTAAATAAATGCAATATTGTTACAGACTTATTAATAAATACAGAATATAATCAGGCGGGTTGGCACAGCGGTAGTGCCTCTGCGAGGATCCTTTTTATATTTTATTTGGTTGTTAAATAAGAGTTTCTGTCACTTTATTCAACATGTGTATGTATTCATAACTCATAATCTGCCTGTCTTCTCATTCGATTATGCTTCACTTCATCAGCTAATACAGCGTCCTAAAAAAACGTGACAAATGAAATTAGAAAATTGATTTGGAAAATGTAGCTAATTTCTTACGTATAAGTTCTAATACGGTGTCGCTCATTGGAACCCGTGGTCTCTGAGCCCCACACTTCTCAGCACTTTGGATGATGTCAATATGATTTCCGAAACTTCTTATTTTAAACATGGTTACAGAGCCCAGATGATTACAGGCTGTACAAGAACAAGGGTCTCGTGACCCTTTACAGGAGTCATTTGGTGTAGGAAATATCCATTGTCATAAAGTGTGCAAAATGAGTTTTGTTTTGTAGCCTTTTTATTGCGTTGACAGAGAACAAATATCTTTCAGAGACGTAGACTTCAAGTGTAACAAGCCTCCATTCACCATGATGGAAACAGAACAGTATATTCAATAATAAACTAACTCCTTCACTGTTCACACCCTCTGTCCAACTCACTTTAAGCAGCAGAATACGTATTGGAAATATGACAGTTGCTCAGCAAGTCAATAAATTCTCCGCCTACTGTGAAACCACAAGGTTAATTATGGTGTTTACACACACCCACCATTGGACGCTATCTGAGTAAGATGAAGCCAATTCAAAACCTCACACCTTCTTTCCTACGATCCAACTTAATGTTATCTTCCCATATATCCCTAGATCTTCTATGCCTCTTCCATTCGAGTTTTCCTACTAAAATTTTGTATGCATTTATCATCTCTCCCGTGCTACATTTTCGTCCATCTTACTTTCCTTCATTTTTTACCCTAATAATGTTTTAAGCTGTTATGCTGTTTTCCCTAATGCCCTCTTATGTAATATTGCTGTTTGAAAAATAATTTTGAGTAAGGTCCTTTGTCGAAAATTATAAATAATTAACCTACATGCGTAGGAAACTTATTGCCCCTTTTGGTGTCATGCTATATGTCAGGCAGATTCCTGGACGTGTATGAAAGTTTGGTAACATCTGATGGGACGAGCTGCAGACACCTAAACGCTATATAGGAGTAATATTGGATAGTTTTATGTTCTGAATTCGACTCTTTACAGAAATTCCTTTTGTTTTACGAGAATTTACTTCTTATTGTTCGATGTCTCTTTGTTTGAGCTTCTATTCTCTTGTATTAATTTTATAAGGATAGTCTTTGCGGTTGGTTTTTCTGAACGTGATAATTAAACTTCCGATTCTGTAAAACCCACGGAATTTCTTGTCCAACTGAGCAGCTTATATGGTCACTGTTCCATGGAGTTACTTCTTCCCATATTATTCCCTAATTAGTATTATTTATATTTATTTACATCACAAATTCGACACTACATATGTAAGCAATTGGTGCGACAAGATAATAATGGAATAATCAACGCTCCAGGTCCGCTAGATTCGGTTTATATTTTAACTACAGTTATCTCCTTGCCTCGTCTTGCCCAGATACTTGTCAGTGTGAACCTCGTGCACCGTTCAGTAAATTACGCAGGTACATACATGTCTTAAGCTTCTATTAATTCCCCGTAGTCTTACGAGATGTGTAAACTACATAGCGGAAGGTGATACGGTGTAACTTACAACATAGGAAGATTTACCAAGAACGCTTACTTGCTCTCGGTTAGCGAAACCCTAGAGTGGTGTACCCCTTAGATGGAATTTGAACAATACGAGCGACTTTTACAATAATTTTGTATATTAAGGTTTCTTACCTGTTATAACAACATTAATTACACTCCTGTGGTACAGTTAATTTGTATGTAAAATGAAAACATTTATACTTGTATATTTTCTTTGAATACGAACACCTCAAACGTATCAATTGAAATCGTCATGACTACTTGTACACATAGGCAAGCCTATGTGGTCACATAGACCTCTGTGAACAAGGACGGAAGAACGCAAATGTTGAGTGTGTTTGAGAAAAGAATGATGAGAATATTTGGACCTAAGAGGGAGGGAATAACAGGAAGCTAGATAAAAGTTAATAACAAGGGGCACTCGTTACTAAATATTAGTGTGATCAAATAAAGGAGAAAAAGATGTGAGGGAAACGTGGTACGCATGGGAAAGCATATTATTAAAATGGGTCTTACGGTGATGAACCCATGGTCCCATAAAAGACGAGGATTGTCTTGAGCGGTTAAGAGATCATTAGTTTCTCAATAATGACCGTGGTCCATAGAGATTTTTATGTTTAAATCTCTTTATTTCAAGGGATTTAACACGTTCTTTCCATCTCAAGCGAGTGTTTTAGAAATTACGAGATAGATGTTGATAATCTTACAAGCGTTAACAGTTGATACATGCTGCTAGTTTGTATTAAACATCTAGAATTGAACGTAAGATGACAGAAAACGTAAACGAAGATAACATTTGTAATATGTGGACATTGTATGAGGGAGAAAGTGGTTTTGGCCAAATTTCATGTGGCTGGTAGTGATTGTTTGCAGCGAGACCAAAATTTAAGAAGTTATTTTAACATGTCTATCGAATTTATGTTTTCTTTTCCTCTATCTAACCTTTAAGAAAGCTGTATCGTAGTTTCACAACGTGCTCAGAGTTATGATAATGAGAAATGAACAAAAGTGGTGCAGTGTGTTCTTTCGTCTTGAAGGCTGTCTGTCACAAAGCTTCTAGGAACGTGTCACATTCACACATCATATTACAGCTGGGTTAAATACGCAGTAACGTCTCTAGAGTTTTAGTGATGCAGCCTTCCTAAGGTCAAGGTTGCCAATTTCTATCAGTGCTCGTAAATTCTTAAATGGAGCGGTAAAAGTCAGAACCATAACCGGAGTGGCGACAGGATATGTGTTAGCTCGAAATAACTTCGTTAAGTGACCTAGCACTGACGAAGGAGGTGTGTCACCAAGGTAATTTCGCTCGGTATATTTCTTGCGCGGTGCGCGGTTCGAATCAACAACTGAAAAAACTTATTGGACCCTCTGATAAACTAATGTATTAAAATTGATCATGCCAAATTTTCCCGAATTACTATTCATAATGACCCTCCCGTCTTTCTTTCTTTAATAACTCCACATTGTTTTCCTCAGGCATCACCAAGAATAAACTAACTTAAACACAGTGCTTGACCTAACAAACTATACCAGTTGTTAACGAGGTTTAAGAACTAAATTGTACTGGTGATTTGCGGTTCTGAACATACTAAACAATATTATGAAACAGGGTGTGATTGTGTGAGCGGGATTCAACTGGTTGAGGATAGGATCCAGTGGCGAACTGTTGTGAACGCAAAAATGATCCTTCGTCTTTCATAAAATGCAGGGAAATTCTTGTCTAGCTGAGCGACTATTAACTTTTCAAGATGGATTTTGCTCCATAGAGTCAGCGCATAAGATCCTTAAGACGACAGAAGACAAACAAGAGACCTACAGAGTTTGTAACAGCATGATTTATTATCGTGTGTCGTAGACCCGCCTCGGGGGATGATTTACAGTTCTGTTTTTCTGTTGGCATGTATAAGACTTTTCCATCCTCATTTGCACTGAATCGAAACATTGCGGATACTGTGGGTGTCTCCACTGCTGTCGTTAAGCGACTTATCTCCACTTCAGTACCGTCTTACCTGATGAATATCGCCATTTACCACGATCGCTGTCATTCATCATCATCTGTTCAATTTCTTGGAGCTAGAAATGTATCAAGATTTTGAACACGTGAAGATTGGAAGGGACGAAATATTGAAAAAAAATATGAAAATAATTTCTCGAAATTCGACTCCAAGTAATTTTCCGTGGTAATTTCGCGCGGCAACGTAAGTTGTGAACTACATTGTTAAATTTAACAGACATTTATTTGAATTTGCAGATATGGCTTCAATATATATAATGCATCGGTTGCACTTTGTGCACGTTACACTTAAAAATAAGGTGTGATTGTACTGTGACGAGATTCTCTCTGGTGGCATGTCCGTTGCATTGCTGCTGAAATAACCTAAGCCCTTCGTGTACTCACTTCTCTTAGAAGTGTGTTATCGCATATTTGATTAATGGTAAAAGTTATAAGTGAGTTGACCAAATAATAATTTCATTGCATGGTTTAGTCTAGAACCTCAGTTAAATAAGACCTTCTTAACTGCCGCTGTTTGCTGTGGTTAGACTTGTTTGGAGCCTTGTTATAATCCCCCTCTGCATCGCATGTTTTGCACCACAATTGATTCTAAGTCTGTACCACAAGAGCCGGTTAAAGCCTTGCAACGCGACGCTGTGCGGTTTCCCCGGGGAACTAGCCAGGCACCTAGATTCTACCACGACGGTCGACCAGTCGTGTGAGGGAGTATGATGATCAGAAAACGTTCTTTTCTTTGGCGAGATGTCAGCTTTCCACGGCGACAAGTATGGAAATAACTGTCTTCTTGCAGATGTTCTTCCTTGTAGTCTAACAGAAATTGACCGACGTTTCAGAGACAACTACTGCCACCATTATCAGGACGATGAGTAAGCGGGCTAAGATATAGGAGCGTGTCGGACAATGCAGAAGCTTGGCTGGACCAATGAGAGTGATGGTGTGATATGAGCATTTGGTTGAGTACAGGCAGCGCAAAGCAGCCAGTGGGAAAAGGGACGTTGGCACGGCCTTACGGGGCGGTGGGGGGGGGGGGGATCCTAGGGCGGCGGAGAACCAGGGAAGTAGACAGGAAAATACAGTATGTGGAATAAATCTTACTCATTCACCCACTGGACCGGCCAAGCTTCTGCCTTGTCCGACCTGCACATGTATATTAACCATTTTAAACATCGCCCTGATGATGGAGGCAGTAAACCCCTCTGTAACGTCGGTAAACTTCAACCAGGCCACACGGCGCATACGACCCAGGAGACAGCGATTATATCCTCAAAGAGTATTAAGCAGTTTATCTTTGTAATGCAGACGTGCTTTGTTTTCTTTTAAGAATGAACTTAATTTTTCAACGAGCTTTGGTTTCATAGGTTTAAAAGCAGTAGTCTGTATTGCTGATTTCAGCCCAAAATTAGAATATTTTAAAAATGTTTTCTTTCTTTTTTCTTTCTTTCTTTCTCTCATCCTCTTTTCCCTGTAGGTGTCGAGGATTTTTATTATTTGATTGATCTATTTAGACAATGGTAGGACTCCTTGGTTGAGTGATCAGCCCGACGCAAGGCCTGTACCTATACAAACACAGAAAGACGCGGACAAAAATCCATACCTTTAGTGGGACTCGAACCCACGGTCCCAGTGGCCAGGCGCACGAGGTCCATGCCTCAGACCGCGTGGCCGCTGCGGCCGGCCTTTAAAATGTTTTTGTGTCAAAATTAATCGAAATTCGTTGATTCTGATTGTAGACAAGCAGTTGACACTCACACATTGTCGTTTATCCGAACCTCACATCGCAGCTACGGCGAGGAACTTTCACACATTGTAAACCAATGTGTGTTGCCATGCTCGAAATGATCAGTTGGGAGTTTGTTCATATGAACGAAGTGCCGAAGCGCACTGAATGTCGCCGTGCTTGTCTGGCAGCGGCACCATCACGGCTGCATAGCGAGTAGCCTATACAAGCAGGAGTGCTTTCATAAACGGCTGGGACTTCCGAATTGACCAGACGGAGGCATGTGTGGTACAGAAAACATAAAACCCGATACTTTACCAAGTTCGTTTAAACAATAAAAATTCCTTTACAAGGGAAACACTATGCTGTTGTTCGGTGCCGAATTGTAAAACTAATGCTTTATAAAAGTTTATCTTAGGATATTTCGTCGATTCTATGATAAAGGCGTGAAATCTTAACAGAATTAAGAGGGCAAAGGTCGAAAAGTTCAGAAAGCGGAAAACATTTTTGGAAAGTTCTCACAAATTATGCTCATTGACAACTCCCCCACCCCAAAAAATACGATTCCACAATTAACACATGCTCTCAAGACTGGAGTGATTGTTCTTTTTAATTACAGGAAGTATGAAATACATGCTGCAAAGTAGCAATTTTCGGCTAAAGCGTTTGGACTGAAACTCCCCGTTGATTGAACAGCTAATTTGTTTGACAACTGACATTTTGTGTGGCAAAAAATTGGCGTCTTTCTGCAATTGAGACTATTAGGAATATAATCTGTTACGTGTCGCAAGAGGTTAAATAGATGTGATTTTTAGAATTGACACCGCACCCTTGTTAATGGTGTAAATATTCTTAGAACGGTGTTACTTCAGTGCAAGTTGGAAATATTTGAAACATGTTCGATCTTACAATAATTCAGGACTTATGTAGCCGATTTAGTACTGCGTGGCATGAGGATCAGACGCGATAGATCCAAATTTGTATGAAATTCCATTAACATCACACGTTGCCAGTTTCCTAACATCGGTCTCCTAGTAGCAAATATGACAGACTCCGGTAAAACCGATGTTTTATTTAAATGAAACTGTTAAGATCAAGGTATGAAGGTTCAGGAGCATATGGCAGGTACTCCACTGCTGTGACGTCAAAGCCTGGCGGAGGTAGCACTTGACTATCGATTTAGCCGGATCGAGCACGTGCGACGGAGCGGCCCCATTACATTTGCTCCATATTCCTGGCGACCCAGGCATCGTTTCCTTTATGTGTCACTGCGAGCTATTAACTTGATTTATCAGTACGTCCAGGCTGTATTTCTAACGAAATTTATTTGCAAGCCTTTAATTTCATATTCAGACACTGTACGATCGAGATGAATGCTTTCTGTTGTTTGCAAACCACTAAATTCGATAGTTATGATTAGTGCAAACTGCTGATGTTCTTAAATCTGTACAGAATTTACGCTGGATTAAAATGATGGTCAAATTGAAGAACTTGGCCAGAATTTAAATTGTAGAAAAGGTCTTATTAGACAGTTTGTTTCTTAATTGTTAATTCTTGTGGTATTTGTCACATGAATGAGTAAGCTTACTCGTTTCGCAATTGAGACAACTAGATTTATTGCCGACTCCCTGCTTTCCAAGGAACATTTCATCTGTTTTTCTCATTCTCTGAAGGTGAGTCCTATATCAGCAGATAAGCTTGTGTGTTTATTGCACGTGATTAGCCTACATCACCACCTGGGCAGTTCGTGATCTACTGTGAGCATTAGTGATGTATGTTCAACACTCGGCAGCTGTGTTTTGAATTTTTTTCATCATCGACTTCGACAGCCATTGCCAATGTCGCTTTCTGCAGAGACGTATCAAGCTGAGCGCTCGCGGCCGCCCTGTGCCAACGCACGCTTGCGGTTTGATGCGACTGAGCGAAATGAAAAAGGGAATTTTGCCTTCATCTTTCATGAAACATTTGCCACGAGTTATTGGTTTTCATACTGTGGAAACTTTACAGTTTTCGATGGTTCCTATTTTGAGGTGTGCTTATCCTTTTTAGTCCTCAGTTTCTTCCGGTCAACGTTTTTTTAAATGTACGTAATCACTTTCTTTTCCGAAGCATATTTACTTTCTATTATGGAGGCCTGTGAACTATTCTGCCAGTCACATTCTTATTTATCTTATCCATTTCGTAAGGCTTTATAGATCTAGTTTGTGTGATCTCTGAAGCCATTGATTCCTAAACTATGTTTTTATAACCTCGTGGATCTCGCTAGGTGAACACAAGCTTAAGCATACTTAATTGTTTGGTAAGTGATGCTCTATGTCTCAGGATTCGAAGTAGAGAAATCCACTGTGACGTCTGCAGTATTGATAATATAGTCCTATATTCATCTCTTCTTACTCTGAACAGTCGATAATTGTCGTTAAATAAGCTAGAAGTCAGCTAACAGCAGATTAAGAAGTTTTGGTGTAATATGCGTATTTACTATTAAAGGATTCCGTTTGATGCTTGCGGCCGGTAAATAAAGGCTCACGCACTCTGATAATGGATGTGTTGCCCTGTGTACGTAGGGGAATTGTGACAGGTCGATCCCTCGTCCAATGTGTTTTATCAGACGTCTAAAGATTCATTAGTTTAGAATTAATTCTGGCCCTGTTTCATGATTCCCGCAACCCTTGGGTGTGAGGTGTTAACATTGTGCATTGACCCCACATGTCAGGCGCGAGTTATAGTGAGACACATGTCGTTTAGCAGACGCGAATAACAAGCGCCATAGTTATTATTTCCCGTCTTACCTCACCGTCATACAAAATTGATGATGTGGTGGTACCTAAACATTTACGCGTGGTTAGACATGGATGGGGTCTGGGGGTGATGGCCGTTGTTTGTGCAGCTTGTAAGTCTACAGCTTCGCATGGTACAGCGTTCGTTACTGACATCACTACTTCATTTCCTTCCACTGTGACGTAATACTTTGTAAAACACTGGTGGAGGGAAGGGGCTCTATTTCTGTCTGCCATTTATTGGAAATTAAGTGACGAATCCTTCTAAGGAAGGACATAAAATAAAATTAAAATTTAGTTTAATTGAGACGAGGCAGGTAAGCTAGTTTGTAGACTTGCCTAGTCTGCGAATACCGTATCGTACGGCCATAGTTAAGTAATGCTTCGTGATTACACAAAACCACACGCTTTTCAGCTTTCACGGTATTCTATTTTTTCTTCAGCAAATTTAGCCGTCTAAGTTTGTGTGCTGTTCTTCCGTGCTGACAAGTTTGCATGCGCTGTTTGACCTAGAGACGCAGACTACAGTTACCAGGAATCGAACGAACATCATACAGCCTGGCACGTGGAGGTCACATAACCGCAGTGCGCCCATTCAGGTAGCATGCTTATAAAATGTGCCCTTCGGTGTACACGAATAAACGATACAATGTTAAATACGCTTATTCTGCTACATAATTATAGATCAAGACAATCAATGGAGAAGTAAAACAAGAAACCCTACTTGCGGTGATATTCGTTTGTTGAAAATGTTTTCACTGTGGAATTCTAAATCTTTATACCTGTCTTAGTCCACTGCAACTGGGGGGAAGACGTAATCCCAGTCACTGAGGATTAAGAAGACACGGGCAGGATGGTGCTCGCTTTGCGAACGTGTATGTCCACGTGTAATATCGAACCGGCCTCCAGAACGGTTCATTGTCGTTGGTCACGTCGACTAAAATTCTACCGACATTAATCTCTGTGATTGCTTTTTGTGGGGCACATAAACGACGCCATCTACCTTCAACAACCCTCACGTAGTTGAAGAATTACGAGCAGAAATCTAAGTCATTGGAACCATGACAAGATTTTTTGTGTTCTGTTCTTTGCTAGCAGGTAGTCACAGAGGGCGAAGATTCGCACATTGAAAATATTTCACATCAGAAAAACGTTAATACATTTATCTGCATTCTTTTACATCTTGTGTAATCTGTATGAAATTTCGTCAATTTTCAGTTTAGACGATAAACTGTATTTTATGTGAAGATGGCTGTCTTGTGGGTAGAAGTTTAGCGACGTTTCAGATGAGCTTGTGCTTCCGTCATCGCTCTGATGATGGATGCAGCAACGTCTCTACTGCACGGCGCTACTACCCAGAAGACAACCATTTTCATACTCGCCGCCGTGAGAACCTCTAATCATAATTTGCATAATATATGACGAGAAAGTTTCGTGGGAAGCAAGACAAAAGAAGAGAAATGTGTAATATAGCATCGAATAATTCTTTATGTCTACTGTGGTTGAGGCTGTAGGCGTAAATAGTCGATGTCGCAATTATCATGCGGCTTAATATCTAACATAACGCCAAGATATTTCATACAGCCAGTAAAATTTAAATATTACTGTCGTAATAATTATAATTGATGTTGTTGATTTTGCGTGGGAAAGAAACGCAGTTTTTTTACCGATTTAACATGCGCTTCTAGAAGTTGACAGATTTTGTGTGTAACAGTGAAGTTGTAACTCGAAAGGGGAGAAAATATCTCTGAATAACTTTTTATAATAATTTTTTTAACTTAATGTAATCCTTCACATTTTCGCAAAGAGTTTCTAGCTCAGTAACTATAATGTTGCATTAGCTTGAAGATATAGTTTATTTATGATCAAGACCTGTGATACATTCTGTTTTGTGACATCTTTGTGGTCTGTAGAAGACGTTTAAATTGTTCTCCGTAGACCATTACGTTTAAAGTTCTTACGTCAGGAACTAGGTTTGTTATCGGCAGCAGTCTTCTGATTCTTCCTATTATCTGGGTCATGTTGGTTCCAGCCATTGATCACATCGCCACCGCAATTTATCCGACACGATCCAAAACCAAAAATAACTGTTTCTCCGTAGAGACGACGGTTTTATCCAGTTTCCTCTGCGTTGTGTCTTTTTTCATTACTTTTAAATACGATGTCAGACATTACAGATACTTGGCCATGCAAGGAAAAGTTGGAATCCATGTAGGTGCATCGTAAAAATGGGAGGAGGAGTTGTAGGATGGGTTGGAGTGGATAACAGTTCACATCATAGTTTATTGTTCTTTTGTCTTACATCTAAATATATAGATATAATTTTAATGTTATCTGTTGTTTTGTATGACTGCGGAGTGTTAGGGAGAATAAAGAGAAAAAATATAACAGGAGGGCAAAAAATAAAAATACACATTGATGGTTGAGAGAGAGGGGGGGGGGGGGCATAGGTGGGAGTGAATCTTGCGGTTTTGTAAACGATAGTGAATGACGATTGATTCTTAAGAAGGATTTTGCTGCATAAAGTTAGCTAATGGATTAAAATGAAATCTTGGGCGTGACTGATATAGAACAGGCACTTGTATTTAACTTGCATTAATTCGCTTCAGATTTTCGATAATATTGAATATAAAGTGAAGACTGGATTTTCTCTGGCTAATGTACGAGTACATGTGATTTTAACCTTAAATCTGTTGTAGTGTAGCGTCCTGGCGTGTTCTCAGATTCCATTTTTTAAATCACCCTCACTTCGTACAATTTTTTTTTTATTTTCACATTCTTTTCAGTATTGCAAAATTTATGTTTCGTGTTACACTGCATTTTTCGATTAGTAATTAATCATCATAATGTATGTAGCTTATATTTAAGTTACTGCATGTTTCGATGCAATATTTTTTTTCACCAAAGTTTTTAACGCATTTAAAATATGTATACGGATTTATTAATTTTGTTAGTGGTTGATTCTGTGAGAATGGTTTGCTGGTTTTGTATCTGATTATGACTAATTATTAGTCGAAACATGTAGTCTGACACCAGACAAACATTTCTCAATAGTGGAAAGTGTTAAAATAAAGAAACAGGTGTGTTTTAAGTGACGGAACTTCAATACGAAAAATGAAAAAGGACTCATCAGCTTGATGAAGAAGGCAAGATGGACTTGAAACATTGACAAACTTCTGCCAGACTACACGGCGCTGCAACCCAAAGGACAGCCATCTTCGGACTTCCCCTGTGAAAACTAAATCCAAATAAAAAAATAGTTAACTACTGTTTCCTTACTTAAACTTCATTGGTCTCGCTGTGAGTGTTGGTTCCCCTAGCAGATCTTGAATATGGTTGATTTGTTACTTTGTGGGTTTTCTCGCTTCCAGTATTGCTTCCTGTAGATACTTTATCACGCAGTAATTTAAACACTCTAGGAAGTAATGTTTCCTGCCTGTAGTTAAACGTAAGCGCAGAAAAGTTGGAAACGTCATAGTGAGAAATCAGCCCCGGTAAAGTTGTGCACCATTAAAGAGGCTCTTCATACTTCCGTGCTGCGTTGGCAATTATTGGTTTTCAACATGTATATGAATAGGCTAAAAGATGTTGGTAGTTATTCATTTTAAATTGTTATTACATTTGCGACATATACCGCGTGCATCCATTACGTTACTACGTCATCATCACCAGCCTTCCATGTCATGATCTTGATCTGTTAGGCTTCACACCAGACCTTGTGGCGTAACGCTAAAGATCTTTCTCCTTTTTTATGGTAACGGAGATCTATAGATCTTCATCTTCTTTACGGATACGAAAATTATTGTTTCATCAGAAAAAATATGTTCTTTTAAATATTTCGATTCATTTTACTTTCCCACCCAATTAATTCTAAACATTTTCAAAGACTTTCACAAAATGTTGTGTGAGCGGCATGTTACTGATGACAGTAACACTTCTGACACCTTTATATTTTTGATATCAGTATTAGATGCCTGTTACAGCCTGTAACGCCAACCAGTTTAAGGCCATGAAATGTGTTGCACACATAGCGCAGACTTAAAATTCGTAGTTTCAAATAACCCCTGCCCAGAGGAAGTAATAACTTTGATTAATATTCGAAGGAAATGTCGTCCTTCGTCCTAAAAACCCTTCGAAAAGATGTGATAATATTTATGTTACATCGGGTTATTTTAGCTGCTGAAATAGCTGCATTCTTCTTCCTATAAGTCTGTACGTTCGTTTAAATGCTGCGGAATCCGGAATATGTTGTAGATCGTGCAACTAAGCGAACTTAAAATTACATAAAGTTACACAAAGATTTTTATCTTCTTTGAGTATCTTCACAAACAACACCTTGCGGGAAGCGGCGATTGTGAAATGGTACCCGATGAAACTCCGTCGTTTCGAGCTCCGGTGAGAACTGTAACGAATCTTTTGATTCCATAGGAGCGCGCAATTTCTTAACCAGCTGTGCAACTATGTGTTCAAGGCCTGGTAAAGCCGTAGTAACTACAGGCTTGCTTGCGTAGTTTTGTTAATAATATATCTAAGTTATAAGCGAGATTCACATACTATTAAAGTGTACGGAAACCGGGAGGTGGAGGGAACAGCTCCTGAGGAACAAGTGGTTCACCGTTGGCGAAGAGTTGGCCTTCAAGAAAATTTTAAGCACTACGAATGACACGGAGGTCAGGGATGTAGGGAAATTTCTGTACAAAGTAAGATGTAAAAGACAGGTCAAAATTAGGAATTTAGAACTGCCACTGAGATAGAAGGCACGAGAACAATAAAAAAGAGTTATGTAAATAGTATTAGGGATTAAGGAATAGTCATGTAGAGTAGCATTAGTGAATAGTTGTAGTAAGCAGTAGTGCTAATAGTGCTACGTATGTAAGGACTGTGGCCGTGAAAACCTGGTGTTAGGCGGCCACAGATCTCTGTATATAGTCTAAACCAAATAAATATATTATAAATATATTATATTATATTATATATCTAAGTTATTAATCAGCTGAATCCGTGTAACAGTTGTTCAACTCTGTTATCCGGTATTCAACATCAGCGTCCCCCAAAGTAGGAGAAACCAAGCCCCTTCCCCGCAACTGGACCGTGTAGCTTTGTTTGGGTCGGGGTCTAATCATAATATATAAATTGCAAAGAAAAGGTCACATTAAATTACAGACAAGAGGGCTGATGTGATGAGTCTGCCTAAAATGGAGCATGAGTGATTGGATGAAGCCACAGGAACTTTAAAGAATTATGTAAAATAAATCTGACAGAAGAGATAAGTAGCGGGGTCCAAGACCATGACATAACATGGAGTCGGGACTTCGCCCACTTTTCTCGTCGTTAGTTCAGGCATAGGGTTTACATTGTAATTTTACATAATTTTGTGTATTGGATAGTAAATTTTGATTCCCACATTGTATGTGCTCTACAAACTTCATGGTGCAAAGTTGTCATATTTATATAGCGTATTTTATAGCTGAACGGTGCATTAAGTACCTACGATGAAATGAAAATGTTTTAGCCAGTCTTCAAAATATAGAGTGTTCTGTGAAAGAACGGGTCTGGGGTTCTTCGGCTAGAAACTGTATGGATAGCGTCAAGGAATGTCACTGTTCTTTGCCACTGTGTCGTAGACAGGAATTCAAGAGATCCTGCGGTCTGTTTCTCCAACCCTTCTTTTAAACATACACTCCACCACCCCAATCACCTTGTCTGCATTGCCACTGCTAACCCGCTGACTTTGCGTCGTACTGCTGTGAGATATTGAGACTGCTTCGTTGAGGCCATTAGCCTTGTAAAGACCAGTGATAACTCTATGTACATCCTATTTGACAATCATTAGCTTTGCATTTTGTATTTGTGGATTCTCATTGTAAGTAATTATTTCTATAAATAGCATGAAACAAATTGTCTTTGTAATCCCTTTGCGTGACGGACTGGATTATTAAATATTATTTAGGAGATCTGCTTTAAAAGTTTAACATTATTTAAAACATCGAAATAGTGTGGAAAATAAATAGTCTTTATTCTCTTAACATTTCTGAATTTTGTTATGAGGTTTGCATACTTTGTAACCTACATGATACGTGTCAAGGCTTCTTACGAACAGTCTTTAATATGGTATGATGCAGCAGGATTTTTCTGTCTACTTGTTTACTGTATACACTATCAGTTGTTTCCATCCAGTTGCTAACCCCGAGAGCGATTAAATGCAAGTTGTTAAGTTTGTAGACACCGTGAATGTTCTGCTGCTGATATTTTTCAGCATACAAACCATTTGACATGCTAGTCGGCTTTGGCTCTCTGAGGGCTGTTCCGCCACGGATTATTATTCTTATTCTTCTTATTATTATTATTATTATTATTATCCCATCTATTCACCACTTTATGGGGTATGTACTTCCTTGTACCCGAGACAGACCTTGTCCCTAAGCTACATAAGGCAGCAGCTATTTCAGGGATACATATTGGTTTTAGCAAGTGCTACATGTAGTATATAATTTTATTTTATGACAGCGTTATTATTATTATGTCTGGGTACAGATACGTCTTTTTGAAATCCATATTTTGTGTGATCTGAATTAAGCCATGTAGTGGACGTTTTTCCTGCTTTGTGTTTGGGAGTCACTTGGTCGGAACAACCGGTGTTTTGACTGAGATTTTCCCGTTCTTAGCGACCATCCTCACATCACGTAAACACGAAGCTTTTCGTGACACCAGAACATTGGAGTGGATGCGTGTTAGAGCCCTAGGAGGGGTTTCATGGAATTAATAACACAAGCCACGTGCCGCGGATCCCCAAACACTTGTTTGGGGATCCGCAGGCATGCATTTCAATCCATGAGGCTCTGTGTCCTGTTTCTTATTGGCCACTGATTATTGAACTTCATTGAGCACTGTTCTGAATGTGAATTAATAGCAGTTTCGTCTTTATCAGGTTAAACGTGACACTAAATGTATGATACTACAGTGTCGCATCCGAAATGCGGACCACTTATTGAGAATCGTTTGGGAGATTATTTCAGTTAAGGAGCTAGGGCAATGTGTGTCAACGCTGCCCTCCATTTTGGGACCCTTATGGCTATTACTGCTATGACTACTGCATAACCAGACCATCCCTAAAAGCATCGCGTCTGCTGGTGTATGTTTGTTCACGCTTGAGTGTAATGGATATGTAAGTTTGGAGACAGTGGATCCTTGAAGTGGCAAAGGGCGAAATCGGTAACTCTTTAGTAATTAATTCATGGGAGGTCCCTTTGCCGAGGCCTTTATATGCACTTCAAAAACTAGTATAGGGGGACAACGCTTTCACAACCTATCGGAGGCAGTCACGCTGTCGCCGGTCGTCAGGATTTGGTCTTTGCAGATCCAGACGTCTCAGCGCAACTGCTATTGCTGTGTCACCATCTTCATTTTAATAAAGGAATCTAATATAGTCGATTGAGGATTGTTCTTGGGCTTAAACGCTGCCCTACTCAATAGCTCCAAGGCCACCAGATACGATTGCATCCGCTCGGTATATCTACAGTTCGTATCCTGACGCGGGGAGTCAAGGGCTCATCGATTTCCTGCCAGGGATACGACAACAGAGCCACAGACAGAATTGTATGTGTTTCAGACATTTAAAAGTGTTTTGAATCTGGACTTTTATGTACCACTTTAATTCTTATCAAAGAGTATGTCCCCAAAGACATCGGTTTGCGTATACGCTGTCTTTCCACTCCGCCCCCTTGATGGGGTTAAGTGAGCCGACGAAAAATTATTTTGTCGCCCTTTAACGTTAATGTTTGGTTGAAAGGCTGTACCTCTCTCGTAATTCTAAATTGATAATTTTATATTTATGTATACGCTTTCGGATTGATCTATAATTGGTGTATAATTGAGGCTAAAAATTATATAAATACTGGGAACTAAAAATATAGATGTTCAGTAAAAAAGTATAAAAGTGGAAATGACTGGAAGGAAGCTGAAACTGAAGTAGAGCTTGTGGTAATAAAGTTGGATGATCCAGCCCCGTGTGTCGCTGCATAATTTGCACAGTAGAGAATCACTGGTCCAGGCCGCAGTCATTTATCTCCATCAGTCACCCGCATAAAATCCACTTTGCCCTTGCACAATACATCTCCTTTGTAGAATCCTCGTACGCGCCATTTTTCTTGCAATTTACGATTACATCTGTATCATTAAATTGTATAATTCAAAGTTTCTTCCTTTTTTTGTTTAGCCACCAACTTTTTCTTATTCGACAACATAATGAGATGTTACCATAGAGCAGTTGACATTTGTTGTTGGGATGGTATTCGGTCAGATGGATTAATATTGCCAATTTATTTCACGTGGTGTGATCAGTATTTTAACGTGTCGTATATTGGCGCCAATCATAATTATATTTCCAACGAAGCAAATATTTGCCAAAGGCGTAACCTTCTAGACTTAGAAACCAATATAAATAAATTGGTATGCCTACTACCCAAAGATTATACTAACTCCATGGAGCGTAGTACTTAAGTCGCAGAAGTTCGAAATAACATTTTATACCTAACCGTGACAGTGAAAAAGGCAAGAGAAACACTGTAAAATCTACAGAATATACTCTCGAAAATTTTATATGTTAAAACATGCTTTTATGTTTTGATGTTTACTAGTGAGCCGAATTTTATATCTCCGGCGAATAGAACCGCAACAAATGTTGTACAAGCATAAACCTATGCATGTTTCAGAATGCGATCGTTTTAAAACAGTTACAAACTGTAAGCTTCTCATGAAGGGCTCTTCTTCGTAGAGTAAGGCAATTAAGCTTTTAGAGTGACTGTTGTTTTTCGTTCTGCAGTATAAATAATCATATATACAGAGCGGTATTCACTATCAGAATTATATTTATTAGGAACTTAAAATGTCTGGTTAATTTGAATACAGAAAACGTCTAGTGTGCAATCGAACCCTGTCCGGAAACATGAAAAAGAACGAAAGAATTGAAACATCATTTCCTGAACACCGCATTGGCACTCGCATCCGCTCATTGACAGCATCCATTATAGCTGGACCAGACAGCAACGGTGAAGTTCTCACTGTTACAAGATTCGTTCGTAGAGCATCGCTCCTCGTGGAGTGCTACTCCCTTCAGCAGGCACCAATCTCCTTCCTTACTCAAAACTTATCAACGGCTTCTTGAGCAATTCTGTTAGAGCTGTCGTCGATATCTCTTGTTATTAGAGCTGGTTTATACTGTAGTCCGCAACTGAACACAATCCTCAGCCATTTCCTTTCTCCCATCTCCTTCGAGGACGTCCAAGACATATTCTTACCGCAATTCTGTACTCTGCGTATTATAACCAGATTCCTCGTTGAGGAATAGGCCTATCCTGAATTGTCCACTGCCTTCATTTTTATTAGGTTTAAATTTCCCTTGCTTTTTGCTTACTTACACTTGTAATTTATGTTCGTCTCTCAGAATGAGATTGACCTATGAAAAGTTTAATACCCATACGAAACAACTGGTAAAATTATGTTATTGTTGCATAATGTGAAAAGTTGACCGTATCTGATCAACAATGCATGTTTTACCTTTATTTATCTTTCGTCATTACCGTATGTATTCAAGGCTATCACCCTGTTGATGGAGGCAGCAAGCACCTCAGAAATTTCTGCGAACTTCTTCCAGAATACACGGTACAACAGCCTAGAAGGCAGCCATGTTCATACTCGCCGCCGTGAGAACCTGATATCTCAGTAGACCAGGGGTCGAAATAAACAGATGCCTGTGTGTTTTATGCGACCCGCGTACGATTTTGATGTTACAGAATCCACGTATATGACGAAAAACGATTATCGGGTAACAGATATAATTTTTTTATTAATATTGTCGGTGTTTGATAATACCTATCGCTATGAGCAATATTCAGTTGAGACCATAATTGAGAACCTTAACGCGTCATACTGATGAAGGGATGCATGAAAAATTACAATCAGATTATAATTACACCTGATATTAAAAGATTATCTTAACATGTACCTCGGTAATGGCCGATTTTTTTAAAGAAAATAAATTAATAATATGTGAATTCTTTGCAATAGTAGAACTAATTGATATCATTTTTGTAACAAAATGCGATGTCGTTGAAATAAATTACCCTGGTAGCCGATAACAAGGGGTGAATGTGACCCCAGGTTTGGAAAAGTTTGAGAGCCCCTGAAGTAGACAACGAAGAGGCATGCAAACTCATGCATACAACTGATCATTCTTTGAGTAAATTCTGAAGTTGTACCAGACTTTATGAAATGGGGTAAGAGTATGAACTCGAACATCGCTAAATCTGCAGTTCTTTGCCAATAAATAAAAATCTTGTCCTCCACTCTGAACAAATATGTAAAAATAATTACATCGACGTCAGCTTTCAAAAAGTCTTCGTCCTTGTAGTTTCAAGTCATTCCAACACTCTGCTCAGTTCCAACTCAGTAATTTCGGTTGAAAACTTTGCTTTTAAAAAAGTGCACAAAGTGCTCAGGCGTCAATAAAACACTCCACTGCCCATCTTACCGCATCCGAGTTGAGTGAGGGAATGTGAAGTAACGTCAGTCCCGGGGCTTGGCCTTCCATTCAACATCTTTTCCTATAGAGCTAGTCCGGTCCAGCCGAGCAAAGCGAAGAGCTGACCATCCCTATGGAATCAACATACATCGCCGGACGACGCACACACACACGTTTACGCCCAGCGCAAGTCCTGCAATAAAAGATAGTGGCGAAAGATAAGTCATTGAACAACATGAACGAAAACGAGCCTGTCATTAGCCAGTAGTTATTATTTTTGTTCTTGCAATTACGTAACTGTGTAACATTGTAATGAAGGAAATTTACGCCGTCGAATGGTCAGCACTCGTAGCTTCATATTTGAAACGTCCAGGACTAAAATTTCGGGAAAGTGAGCAACTAAGTTGAAGTTTTATTCCTTCCACCTGAGCCCTTCCAGGTAAATTTTAAGATAGTGCCCTAACATAGGCCGTAAGCACATCCTTTCCAATTCATGATTTAATAATCTTTCTCCGCTATAATAATTAGATATATTTACAACATAGTTTAGTAAATAAAATAACCAGATAATTAAATAAGGAAATTTACTGTAAAATAGCATTGGCTGTTTTATTTTTTCTTGGGACGAGCAAGACACCATTCTTTCGCATTCTGACATCCATGAGTTGTCACTCCTATTTCTGCATCTAATGCGTCAAGTAGGATTTGAAGTCTTCACGGCCGTAAGTGCGAAGATGTCTGTCTTCTAGGTTGTAGCGAGGTGTAGACTGGTAGACATTTACCAACGTTTCAGTTGTCCTTGCGGTCTCAATCGTTAGGGCTTATGATCTACCAGACTACACGGCGCTAATAGCCAGAAGGCAGACATCTTGTTATTGAGGTTTAGTTTCACTTTATGGTGTTTTTCATATCCTCTCGCGTTTCGATGTTGCTGATATACCGAAGTTCATGTTTCTTAGATCACAATTGTGGTAATCCAAGTTGGCTGCTAAAATTTCGAAAATATGATTATCAGGATTTGTCCATGTGAAGGGCATGTATTAAGCATGTATATGTATATAAGGGTTTTCAATTGTGAACCATAGACGTAGACACATCGGGGTGTGCTGTATACGGCGAGTATATACAAAATACACTTGCGTTACGCTCAGTACCATCCTTTTCAATAATATCTTATTGAATTCTATAATTTCTTATAGCATTAGCATCTTTTATCCTTGCTAGAATTTGTTTTATGTGTATTTTGATCTGCATAAATCTCACATTTCGATTTTTCCTCGTATTGAAACATATGCCTATTTAAATGACATTCTGTATTACTTTGGTAAACGGAGTACCAAAACGTAATGGATGGCGTTGTAGCGTACAAGCTCTGTATACTGTAATGACCTTGACCAAACAAATTCACTACAAAAAAACGATACGAGGAAAGTTTGTTCACATGATGAATCAGAGAAATTATTAGTTAAATCAGTACAAAGTTCGTGCCGCTGTTTGATTAATTAGTTGGCGCAACTTCTTGTGGTTCAAGCGAGCGGATAATACGAAGCTGTCAATACTGGTGGCACGCGCTGTGGAAATCGGTTGGAGCCGTACACATTTGTGTCGTTTTCCTTTTGTTATGTATTTATCGTTTGTCGGTATAGTGACTGGCTACGGATTGGACGACCGCGCTTCGATCCCCGACGGGAACAACAGATTTTTTTCCTCTAGCCTCTTCGTCCAGACGGGCTTTGGGGCCCACCCATCCTCCTATCCAGTGGGTACTGGGTACTTGGGTTCTTTTCCGGGGGTAAAGCGACGGGTTAAACGACGAAACCCATGAGGATACATAGTCTTCGGGCCGAGATTTCTATCCGGTTTTTTCCCCAAGATGATTGTATCAGAATAAAATGTTCACCGTTTTGTTGTTGTAAGAACGAACTATGTTGCTGTTACAGTAGGTGTGTATTAAAAAAGTTTATAAGTTGCGATTTGATATTAGAGCTAAGTATTTTTGCTACCTTTAATTCTATGTTGGAGTTACATGATTTGTTCTCTTCACCGTATGTTATATGATTAGATTGGTAGGACATGTAGCACTCATGGGACGTACATTTATTATACTTGGAAGACCTGAGGAGAAGAGACCACTTGGAAGACCTAGTCGTAGGAGGAGGAGGTAGAGAGGAGGGCGTTTTCAAATAGATCTTAAGGAAATAAAGTATGTCTGTGTGAGTGGAATTCCATTTGTGTAAGATAGGGTCCTGTGTAGGGCTCTTGTGATCTCGGTAATGAACCTTCAGATTTCATGAGGTGAGAATATCATGGCTAGTTTACCAACTATAAGGTTCTCAGTAAGATCTCTGGCCCGGGAATGTTATATTTTATTATTAATTTGGGCTAGTGTCTTGAATTATGTATATGTGCACTGTGTGTGACGCCATTGTCTTCAGAGTGGCGATGTGACGCATTACTAAAGAGTCGAGTCGAGTAGCGAAGCTGCTTGTGTGTGTATGTGCAATGGGTGTTGAGGGCAAATGCGTAGGTACAAAGAGGGATGACGCGAGACTTTTGGAGCCAGCCGGGTCGGGAACGGGGTGGGGTCTGACCCGCTGTACAGATTCCCCGGTTGCTGCTCCACCCCGATCGATGTAATGCTTGGTCCCTCTTTCTCTCCCACACTTTCACCCCTCCACTCCTGTGCCTTCCTAGCAAACCAAGCTTCCCTCATTGAGTACGTATTGGATTCCCGCATTTCGTTTGTGCATGAGCACCAAGCGGTTACTTTCAGAAATTGCTGTTGTTTTTACCATTCCGTGCATTACATCCATAATTAAATATGCGGATTTTGAACCCTCTGTATTGTTACGTATTGTCAGTTGGAATTATTCGTCTAAACTGAAAACGAGATTGAAGAGTTTATAATACAACAAGGAGGGAGATACATAGGTCTGCTGAAAATCAGCTTTTCAAATCCCTTATGGGGAAACTTCGAAGCAACGAAAAATACGTAGACACTTCAACCTGAACGAAATATACCGCTTTGAAGACTAATTCATTTTGTGGGAGGATAATATTAAAATAAGTATGAAGGACATAATATATGAGTGTGTGCATTTGGTTAAATTGGCTCAGGGCAGGATCTGATGGTGCTTGTCTTATGATCAAGGTAAAGAACCTTAGGTTCTGTGAAATAAAGCTGGGATTTCATGACTAGCCGAACTCTTATTACGTTCTCAATAAGGACTGTGCTTCGGGGAAAGTGCGTTCAGAAATATGTCTGTGATAACTTGAAATTATTTCACTTCTTTTTATGCCATATGTTCTAAGCATCACTTATAACTCCATTTTAACCGCTGTGCGCGTTGTATGAAAATGTTTTTGAGAAAATAAATCTCAATAGATGCTGCGGTACCCGTCTTTGTAACTTTCCTTGCTTCGATGTCTTATCACTTCAAAAATAATGCGCCTAGAACCTACATGCTGGTCCTCAAATTTAAAAGTACGCACTGTACCGCTTTTTTTACATTAAACGCATCATAAATATTGTGATACAAGTTGGCATATCGAATCACGTGTTCGTATTAAAGTTTGTTCTGATGGAAAGGGTGTACCATTTAAAATGCAACCCAACAACAGTCACCTACTGTGATACAAAAGGCAAAATCAGAAGCAGGCCAACTCTGTTGTAACATACTGACCCAACGTTCCCCGTAACGCTTGAGTCAACGTCACCCTTGTTGCTAGGCCGCTGCTCACGCCAGTTGCGCAAGAGCTTGGCAGATGCGAACACGAACAGATTGTGTTCATTCATCGATCAACGCTTCATATCTAAATCATTCGCAGCTGTTCGTGAAACATTTAGGATTACGAATTCTGTCAAGGAAGTACCAAATAGTGCAACAGTACACCGGTTGGTAACAAAATGTCAGGACACAGAGAGAGTTTGTCTGTGACAAGTATTCAGGGCGACAAAATAGATGAAATTATGACCGTGCCGTATTTAAGCAGTGCAATAATTCAATATCGCAATTTGTTTAGTCTTTTTGTGCGTAAAGGATTCATGCGCAGTAGTTTGAGTTTAGTTTTAAATGAAACGTTCAGTACAAAATTCCACCCACCGATTGACGCTGCCTTAACAATGAACAGTTCAAATATTTATTCACGATGCAACCCACGTGACATGGCATTTATTTTGTACATCGCTGGAATGTTTGAAAATCGTTTTAGGAAACAGATTCCACGAATAGGAAAAAGAAATATATTTTGTCAATACTAATGTAGCGTACGCACTGAACAGAAATCCAATGTACAACATAAATGTTTCTCCCGTTGTTAATTTCATGTCCTTGTTTCTCTTCAAGGGATTTCTTAAAAAAGACCACGAAATTGTCTGATTATTACGAGTTCTCTGTTACATCTAATTAATGCCGTAGTGCCTTATACGAATTAAAGTCTTACTAAGCAACAGAACAGTAGCTGAAAGATCGCTTTTGCATTGCATGTCCAACACCGGCTTTATGGTCTCCTAACAACCAGATAAGAAGTGAAGGAAAATAAGAATTTTATATATAATATTGCTCATAATATGTCTTTTGTATTTTAAATACACTTTGCTGTTCATAATTAACGTAGTGGGTATCGGATTTATGTTTTAAAAATAGCAGAATGATATTAACTCCGTATTATGGAGGTGCAGAGGAATCTCAAACGCGAAGTTGAGTTGAAAAGACCGTTGCGCATTTTTTACAAGAGCTCGATAAAATATGCCTGGAACGGAAATTGAGTATCCATCCAATGTAAGTTCCCGTCTTCATTTCCGGGAGTCACAAGACTGATGCTGTAACCCGTCGCTGAATAAGAATCACTTCAGTAGGCTTACTGATTACCTTTTCGAAAGAATAGCAGCTTGCAATTTCAAGATTGAGAGCATTTTGCACTTAGACCTAACACGTTTTCATGCACGGTTATGTAATAATAACCCATATTAACTGCCTTGATTATTTATCACAAAGACGGTATTGTCGGGCGCTACGAGGCATTCCTCTGAGTCGAGTTGGTCTTCTGTTGACTTCACACGTGCTGGTTGTAGGTATGCCTGTATCCCATCTAACCATTTATAGCCGATTTCATTAGAGGACGTTCGTGAATTACATAATACGATGGCTTTAGAAGGCAGGAAAGGGGATTGACTGCATGAACAGTACTGTATAGCTGTGTTGCTATTGTTACAGTTTTTTCGGGAGAACGTATCGTCTCCATCTTTATCATCTCTTTTCTTCTGAAGCTGAAGGCCATATGTTCTTCCGAAACATTGGTAACCACTTATAACAGAGTACGGCGCCACAAACCAAAAGAGTAGTCCACATTCTTACCGCCGTTGTGATATCTTATTGGTTTTAGACATTTTTTTGTTCGTTTAGTACATATACATATGTTATTGGGAGAACACTGCATAATCACAAATTGTGATTTTATAATGCTAATCAGCAAAACGCAAATTACGTCATAAATACACTAATTGCCGATGTGTCTCGTTATCTCTAAATCATTTAACTGTTGTAATAGGGCATAATGAGATTTGTATTTTTATATGAAAATTAGTTTATATTGTGCGTTTTTAGCGGTTAATTTTTACTTTTGTGGAAAGTAAGATGCGTTTTTGACTGATACAGAAAACACACGCCAATTTAAATTCTGTGTAGGCTAAATAACTGCGTCTCTGTGTATGTATCTCTCATTGGAGGGATTCACCGATTTTACGCCTGCAGGTATGCAGGTAATTTGGTTCCCTCGAAGGGTTATTGGAGACCTGCGAAATGTTAAATTATTCTTAAGAAGTTCTAAATATTTAATTTGTTAAACGTTCGATAATTTGTCGCACTATCTCGATATTTGTTTTGTCAGATTGTTGTAGCAGATGCAAGAACACAATATTAATGTAATTATTTGAGTTCACTTGTCCTTCTATTTACCCGTCACCCAGAAATGGAAGTCGATCCCTGAATTGGAATAACAAGTCGCGATTGAAAAGGAGAAGATGAAACATGATCGTTCTGTTATTGTGATTTTTCGCAGTGTTATGTGCTCGTTACCATGCGAGACAGCTTTTAGAACTTCCTCTTTCGCGTTACTTTCCTAGAAAGAGGAAGCTGTAACTAATGGTTTTTCGCCTGAAAGAAAACCACGCGTTTTATATTGTCATGGAAACTACACTGTGGCACTGCTCCAGTACACATTATAAAGAATACGATTATAAACCCTCACCTAGCGAAACTAATCTCGTTTGGAATTGTTTGCTAATTTCCATTGTACTGTACTCTGTAGAGTTATGAACTAAGGTCAGGGGTCGTGCGTGTCTCGGTTCTCTGTGTTCTGCTGTGCCTACCTGTACATAACTGATTGCATATCGTCGTACGTTACAGTCACGCGAAATGTTTGAACGCTTATCGCTTAACCCCATCTTTGGGAAAGTATGTGTGTTTCTTACACGTTATTGAAAATTGCATGATACATTCACTGTTAAAGCTAGGATATTGAAATGTCATTTTATTCCGTAATAGTCCGTATATCCAATCTTTCTCTAAAATACTAAGTTCAAATAGATTTTTAAGCAGTATATCATGGTTTTTGTACACATATGTGTTAACATTTTTGTGTCTGAAATGCACAGTACCTTTAAGTACTTCAAACATATTTTTAAAAATACTTCAGTACCGCACTATCGCTTTATTTTCAACATGTCATGATGGTCATATCGACATTAGGTAACCCTTCTAGTTGAAACATCGTTATTAAGTATCCTACGAACCTGTCAGTGGAGGTATGGAAACCAAACAGCTGTTAGCTCTGAACTTTTTGTATGTGTAAAATTAATTTTTGTGCAGTGACGTAGTTAATTGAAAAACACGTTTCGGTGTTTCTACATTCTTCCCATTTCCCCTTCAGTGCCTGAAAAATCAGGCCCTTGGCAATGTACAGAGTCCGTTGTACATTTTATGGAGTCCAAAAGATCCTGAAGAAAACTAGGGCTGTGCACATGCGCAATACAGAAGCTTCCATACACCGGCTTATTCTCCCTTATATTGCAAGTTATTGAGATTTTACTGTTATAGGATATTAACAGGTTATGGGCCTTTCGATATTGTCCCAAATACAATATGAAGAGCGTTGTTCTTTTTATCGTCTTACGAAGTTAAAACGTCTTTATGGAGCCATAATTCATTTATTTGAGGAATATATTACTTCTCTGTATTGTACTGTCGTATAGAATGGCTCATATAGCCTAATGTTCTCATAAATCAAGTTCGCGTATTAAATTTTACATGGCGACCTAAGATTCTGTATCGGAAAATAATGTTCATTGACCTGTAAAAATAACGACACTATATTAAGATTTTACTTTCTTGCCTCTGGCCATGTCTGTTAGAGTCATAATTTTAGAAGTGTGACATAAGAAAATAATGAGCAAATCGTTCAGAACGAACAAAATGGAAGTAAACTGCAGTTTTGTAACGGAAATTTTACTGAAAATTCACTTACAGTTTTATATCTATCTGCCGTATTACTCCAATTTAAGTTTATGATGCATGCTTTATTGAGCACGATTGACACGTGTTTGACCCATCAATGACAAGATTTAGTAGCAGAGTTCCAAAGGATATTATAAAGTGGCGCCTTAAAACACGTGTGGACGCGAAAGCTCCCGTTCATCGTTCGTATTTTTTTTAAAAAAAGCTGCAGGCTATGAAGTAATGAAATCGTTTCTTATAATTACGTGTGTGGGGTGGTGTCCTTCCTGCGAAGCTGACAGTACACTCAGTTATCTAGACATTTCCCGCCTCTTATGGAACCGATATGTTAGTTACCGTGTTTACAAGGCACACCATCGGCCATATCCTGACCCAGATAAGTCCAATCCACACCTTCCAACCCCGAATTTCTCTAAGATCCGTTTTAATATTATACTCTCATATATGCATGAAATAGATAAGAAGTGCAAACGACTTCTAGTTAGACAACCTGGAGGGAAGAGACAACTTCGTAGGCACAGCCGCATATCTCAGAATGTTATTAAAAAGGATTTGAAAGAAATAGGACAGGAGGGTTTATTTGCATTTATCTGGCTCAGGATAGAGTCCTGTGGATGATTGTTGTGAACACGGTGGTAATTTCTCGAACAGCTGAACGACTTCCATCTTCTCAAGAGAGACTCAGTTTAATGAAGGAAAAACATGTAATTTCTTTCAGTTGTGCCTGTGACCCAGAGTACTGGCAGTTCTGAATTTTTATTTGTGTGTTCCCTAAGAGGGAGGCTGATGGTTCTTAACTGAATTCTTATATTGCTTCTTATGATAGAGCTTGGAACCAACAAATAGCAAATAAGCCTATTAATGAAAATGTTAGCCTCTTGGCTTAGTGTGCTTTGAACTTTTGTGAATTTTTAGGTTTCAGGTTTTTCCAACCCAGAAGAAAGCCGTTTTCACTTTGTTAATTGATTAATCCATTCTAATGAATAGTAAGAAACAAACTATATTTCTGTATTATGAAAATATTTCGATGATACATAAGCAAATTTTTCCCCACGAGAGATAAGAATTTGTCAGCTTTTTTCTGTAATGGTAGAACATTAAAAATTAATTTAAAGATAAAAATTTGTACGTTATTGTTTCTAAAAGGAAATGAGAATCATCTTAGAAGTTTCGAATTTAATTATAGAATAACAGCAGACTACCTAAGGACTTTTTTATCTAACATATATTTATGTAATAAATTCGTATAAAACCAAATAGATCTACTCGTATTTTTATTGTCTTATATTTGCTCACAAATATTTAAGCTATTTAACGCTGAAATACTCCAAGACCTATGTAGAAACAAATTATTTTTAATTCGACCTGATTAATTCTTAAGACTGCTGTGTTGGTATTGTTTGGTGATAGATGCAAGCTTAAAAGTCACTTCGCACTTGCAGTGTCATGACCGGTCAGGTAATTCAACGTTTTGTAGAAGTTGAATCTCTTCATAAATGCCGACAGTGGCCGACATGGAAAACTACCCCTCCAAACGATCCTAGAAACACAATATTTGGATATCCTTGAATTGAATGTTGCTTGGGTCTTAATGTACACCTGTGAACTTTAATTCCATGACTCATAGGAATGTGTGGTTGAATAGTTTAAGGTGTCCTTCGCATTACAGTGCAAACACTGTCTCTGTAGGTTTCCCCACCCAGAAGCCGTGATACGTCATTTCCGTATGTAAAGGGCAAGCACGGTCTGCTGTAGCAAACTAAAATCAAATATTTATCTTTCCACCTTAACGTTGTGCGTATAAGCTGATTGTTAATATAGGATGTCAGCAGGCTTATTACTTCCCTTAATAAATATGACCCGCGTTGTATTTAATTACACCACTCATATAAATACAGAAAATATTTCATGTCGAGGCTTCACCAAGGTTTCAACGTGCAGGTGGTTTGGTTGAAACACCTAGAAGGCAGTAGACCATTTGGATGATGGACGCATAGCCGGGAAATTGATATTAAAATGCATCAAAAATATTGATGGAGACCAAACGTGGGTTCTGAATATAATATAGAACCGGGTTATTCTTGACCAATTAATTATCAGCGTTTCGAAGCACACACTAACGAAGAGTGAATTGCTTCATTGTGTCTGTGTTTTAACTTCAATTAATATGACATGGCCCGTAGTATTACGGAGTTTTGTTAAACATGTAAAGTACAATGGTAACTGTGTATACTACTAGCTTTAGCATCATGGCTGTATTTTGTACACAAAGTCTATTTATGAGCTTCGTATGATTTTTACAAATATCGACTATTCCGTAATCAACACAAATCATTTTATATTAATAATGGACAAGCATTGCATTTGAGGTGGGGATTAGATTTTAAACGTTATTTAGATTAACTTCGTGTTTCAGAGGGGCAACAACATTGAAAACTTGAGGGAAACCTTCAGCGTTCCCATGTCCCGTTCTTAGTTTAGCTGATAATTTATTTTGACAGGATAATAAAATAAGGAATAGTCATTACAATAATCTGAGGAATATGAATAATTCTCTGCTTTGTCTCAAAAACTTTTAACTTGTTCGTGTTGACAGAACATTTGTTAAGTACAGCAAAAGATTTATTAGAATTTCATAATTCGTCTGTGAACCAATCGGACTGTTACTGTTCTTTACACAAACGCACATTAGACATAGAGTGTTAACCGCAATAATTTAGCATTACCTGACGTCACTAGATGCATGTGTTTTAACACAGAAAGGACGACTTCCACTGTTTATCCCGTTGATTATTTTGACTAATTTCTTCCATGAATACATAGATTATGCGGTAAGAAAAGCGCCCCTCTGCATGGGTTTCTTAAGATTGTAGACTTTAATAAACGACTTGTAGACTATATATTTCCTGATAATATTGCATTTACTAATTCGTTCCATTATACGAAATTTGTAACCGATTTGTCTCTTGTCGAGTTATCGCGTGACTGGAAAAAAATTGCCTACCTGAAGGAACCTGGTACATCGATTTACCATTTGCGAAGAACTTGTGGTTTGTGCGTGTGTAAGATTTTGATTTTAATTTTAACATGGAGTTCTGGGTGATGACTTATTACCCTGATGATGGAGACTATAAGTTCCTCTGAAACGTCGGTCAGTACTTACTGGACTGCGCAGTAGAATATATCAGAAGATATCCACCTTCAGGATATTTTATATCAGAGTGATATTGTGTTCGTGCTTGAAATAAAATGTATTATGACGCAGTCATAACTGTCCATTAGTGGGTTATGTGCTAATTATGTTTTATTAGCCCAGTAATTTATTTATTAATTGTTTAAATCGTGATAAATAAACAGTTAATTAATTTAAATATGTTGTTGGTCAATTAGCATAATTAAAGTAATAATTCTGATGTAGAGTTTTTAATGAGGATACTCTCAACTCGTAACTACGCAGTTGTGAGTATTCATTTTGTTAGGTCAAACAGGGTCTTCGGCAGGCTCCTGAATGGTTGAAACGGAAGGGCTTTTCTTAAATTTTGTTTTAGACGATATGCGTAAATGTTAACGTTGCTGCAAAAAGGATTTTGCACATGCCACCTGTCTCATTATTAATAAAATGGTAACGGTATGGCCTTTTACGTTACAAGACTTCTAGTCAAATCGCGTTTGCGATAAGGTCTTCTGAATAATCAGCCGATCTACCACGGACACACGGTTTACACAGCAGATGAATTTCCAAAGATTCATGTACCCACTATTGACATCCATCGTTCACTCATTTTCTCTGACTGCACTTTGTCCTTGTTACAGCGTCGTTGAATAGGTTATCGGTCAGCTTAGTTCAAGTCGTCAGTCTTATCCCAGTTGTGATCCTGAGTCCTGGGAAATAAAGTGTCTGTGGACTGGGAGTAAGAGGAAAGAAGGAAGAAAAGTCTCAGGTTTTTCAGCTCGTTTCACAGAGATGGGACAAGAGTGCTTGAACCCTCGGTGGAGCCATTATCGAAACTTGATCCAATAGTTTGGACGGGTAACAGACAACTGTCCGATCTGCTGCCGCAAGTTCTTGGTCCGGATGCAACAGATAACAATACATTGTACGACATTGCTGCTGCGTTCTAGAAATATAGGCGCGATTGGTATGTGACAGAGGGGCTTATGTCCGACAGCAGTATCACGTGATTCCGGAATTTTTCTTTTTGTGGTTTAAAAACCGAATGTCGCGGCCCAAAACTTTCACTTCTGGTTCGTATTCCGGACGTCCGGGTCTCAAATCTTGACCCGGAAACAGGCTATCTTGACGAAGGTTTTTTTGTAGTTTTCCTCAGTCTCTTCAGACAAATACAGGGTTAGCACCTTAAAATTGACGTTCCATATTTGTTCCAATTTCATATTTATTAATTGTCCTGTCATTCGCCGTTGTATATTCTGAGTTATTGAAAACGTCGTTAAATAAAACGTGAAATATATAGGCTTAACGGTGAGATGTATGGATGTGACGTACTAATTATTATTAAATAGCAGTTACTACCTGATTGCAGTAAATTGCTCGATGTACAGTCTGCACTGAACGGAAAACAAATTTCAAGCATGTTTGTAATTTGGCACTTCTTATGTGTAATTTCTCATGTTTAAATGGTATATGATTTTGGTCTGACCCCTAAAATAGGTCTTGCTTCTTTATTTAAACAGTTTTCTTTCTTTGCCTTTTGGATACTCTGTCTTATGTTAGTATCATCGTATATTCGACGTGATAACTAAATCATGAATATTTCTTGTATAGTCTAAATTTCATTAACTTCTATTATCGTTTCGATAAAACGTATTTGATTTATCGAAATGAGTTGATATTTTTAACTACTTCGGAACGTAAATTAAAGTCAATACTGTGTTATGTTACGTTGCAGTTACAGTTATTTTATTGCTACAAAAATGTTCAGACTATATAGTAAGGCATTAATTTTCGATTCGTTAAATATTCTTCACACCAAAAACTTGTTCAAATTGAGCTGTTTAGTGTGTGCCATGTACAGGTTTTTTAATACCATGAGCATTTTTAAATAAATAAATTTGAATTGAAACCATATATGGTATGCGTTGTGGTTGATCGATACGAGCAATAATTAAATTCTTTCTTTTATGTAGACGCTCAGTACTAAATGTAAAAAAATCCATTCAGTAGTTTCGGAGATCAAACATTTCAACGGACAGACTGACATACAGAACCTCTCTCCATACGTTTACTTTGTGTCTTTATGCAAATAACGCCGATTTTTTTTTATACAATTGATTTATTATACAGATTTTTTTTAGTTTGCTTAGTATTGAATTCATACATCGGACACAAAAGATTCACGAGTAAGATGAACAAGGTTAGACATTAGAAGGAAAAAACTCTTTAATGCAGTGGTTCAGTGTTTGGGTCCCGAGTATACTTTTTGGCAATAATATGTTAATTGGCAATTTGGCCATAGTTTAATAATCATTGCCTTATCCCAGATATCTTCCTCAACTTTTAGTTTAGAACACTGACTTCAACAACCTTCTGAATTTCAGAAACTTCAAGTTATTTCTGAGGTAATGTCAGTTGCCAGAAGTAATATTTCCCCAAGGATTGATAATGCACTGTAGACTGACGAGCGGGCGGGGGAAGTGTATATAACTTTGCTGGTCTGACTGTCTCTAGGGGTAGTACTGGGTGAGAGACTAGTGAAGCATACAACACTGAGATGGGATTTGCACTTCAGGGCGAGATGATATTCGCTCGCTAGGTTAATCCACAATCAGTAAACCGAATTAATAGACTGAAGCTAATTATAATCGTGTTGATGTGGGAACTCCGACAGTGGGTGACTTCTGATGGCAACCGTATTAATTTATCGATTTTATCGTCTTTCGTGACAATCTGTACGCACACACAACACGATTTAATCGGACTACAGTACACTTTATTTTCAATAAGTAGTCTTTTGTGTTTTATACGTAATATTGCAGAAACTTGGTACTGATAATATTAGTAATAAAATATAATCGGTGTTGTAATATATTGAGTTCTTTGGTCAAAGATAGGATAACTATAAAGTGGGTCATAAATAAATGGGGCAATAGAATGTAGAATTTATTAAACAGTATTCAGTGATTGGCTGTTGTGTTCACTGTAATGAAACTGATGGTTCCGTAGGAGTCTGATATTTTTCTGACCAGCTGACGGACTGACAGATTTTCAAGAAAGTTTTTGCTTTATTCCGTGTCGTGAAGGCTGTAACCTCGTTGACATTATCACAGAAATGTGATTTGACTGTTCTGGATGGTGTGTAATTCCTGCATCTTGTGGCTTGCTATTGCTGAATGCGTTGTCACATCAGCTCATTTCCGCTAATAATTGGAAGTGATTGCTGCGTTTATTAGAGAAAGCGAGCAGCGAGTATTCCGTGTTCTGAAGCCGAACTCTGCGATAGATATTGACTCATTTGCATTTAAATAAATACGTTATAATGCAGTCAGACCGTGGCGTATTGTTTGGAACCAACACTTTTCTCGTCTAATACTTTTCGTATGTTGGCACTATCACGCCGAATGGCTTTCGTCCCTGAATGTACAATATATAAAACTGATGATGATATTAAGGTGTTTGGTTCAACATTTTAGTTTAGTCTGGACCAAAATACATTGACTTCGGCCTCCGCATTTAGACTGTGTCAGACGTGGTCAGAATCAAACTAAGTTGATGGAGTAGTCCTACTGAGAAACTGTTAGCTATAGGAAAGAACTTCCCGAACTCTTATGGAATCCAAAGATTAATTGTTTTGTTCACGAGAGCTCTTCTACTCCTTAGCCAGTTGAAATCAGCCCACAGTCGAACATCTCATTTCGTTAAGATCCATCTTTCGGGTATCGCAAGTGGTCTCTGCTTTTTCCATGTTCTAAATAATGACGTACGCATTTCGTGTATCTCCCGTATCTCCCATCTCATGTTTGATTTAGCAATACTGCTATCAATAATAATTTGTGAGGAGCAAATATACGCCCTGGAGGTGGGGGCGTGGTATGTTACTCCGAAACGTTGGTGTCTACCTGCAGTTCCATACGGCGTTAACATCTTCACCGCTGTCAGAAGCTCAAATCCAGAAAAGTTACGAAGTTTCTCATTGTTTTTTTTCCGTTCTTATGATACTTTGTCTCTCGTTAAAGTACTGCCCCAACATCCATTTCTCGAACGTTCACAAAGTCCGATTTTTACCTCTATTTGTTTTACCATGGATGAAATATCCGCGACTCGTGTTTGTACATATATTTTAATCCATACAACAAAAACCCGATCATACATCGATTTTCGGGTTTCAGCTACGGGAAGAATTTTATGGAAACTGAATGCTGTATTCACATACAACATTTATTCTGCGGGATGCTGTCGTACGGGTAAGCCGGAAATACAAACGCCCTGATAAGGAAATGAATGCGCAACACAAACTTTCTGATAAGAAACCATATGGTTGACACTTCGGATACATTGGAATTCCGTGATAAGAAAACAAATGTTTAAACACCTTTTCGATACTATTCTAAATGAGTTCTTACATGTACTAGCTATTATTCCAAGATGGAATTTAGTATGATCATTGCATATCCGCTTTGGTATTCTCATTGGCCACCATCCAGAAAGTTTTTGTGAGCATATCTTGAGATGCATGTTCAATCTTACGGCCAGTGCTGGTATAGTTTCGCGAAAATATTAGTTGAAGGGCGGGCGTAGCATAATATTGTACCTGAAGTCCAAGATAACCGATATACACGCGTCCGTACTAGAACGTCACTTTGTTATCTCAGCATTGGTTTTTCCTCATCTGGTTTGATTCGTATTCTGTCCCTTCATCACGACCTTTGCGTAACAAGGTATAAAAAAGGGAAAGGAATTACATTCTCTCTGGAACGGGCATCTTGCTACTCCGAAATCTGAAAGATGGGGTTCAGTCAAAATTCCATTCCACTTTATTCCCTTCTTGAATGTTTTTTTTTTTTTACGCTTTTCCATTTTTGGTTTCCTTAGGAGTCGCCACTGTGTCTCGAAGTGAAATGTTTTCTTTTACGACGTACAAAGAAATGATTGTCTGGTTACTGTAGATGTACAAACATTGTGGTCACACAGAATGTGAGTCTAGGGCCGCACTATTTTGTACATTCTTTACACAAATTACATTAAATTAACTAGCAATTGGGAGGTTATTTCTGTCCACTTGTGCGTGTTTTGATCGTCGAGACGTTCCAACAGATTTCCCCGAAAATTTGTATTTTTTGGATCCCCACCAAATGTTTTATTTCCAGTTTTTCTTTGGCTTATTCCGAGTCATCGAAGCTTCTACTCTTTCTGCAGAATATCCGAGAAATGAGGGAAATAAAGATATTTTAATAAACTAAACTATTACACACGTCAGCATTGGGACTTATTAAATTAGCGACTCTAGTGTGGTTGTTAAAAATGACCACTGTTAGTTTCTTGGCAGTGTTGAAAGCGGCGAGCAACTTACTGACAAGCGGCCACCAAAGTTGCTGAAGTGTGTACGTCTTTTTACGACACCTGTATTAAACTCCAATACGGAAAACATGTAGGAGTCTGATATACCACGTGTCCCCCCCCCCAAAAAAAAAAAAATACCCCACTAAAATTATTGAAACAGAAACTAGACCTTCCGCATGCAATTAGGAAATGTATTTGTGCTCTTCTGTTTAACAGAAATATCTCTTGTCCTTTTCTCTTATCAGTTTAATGCATGAATGAGAGGCAGAGGGAGAATAAAAATTATATTAATCGACGTCATCAGTCTGTTACACGTTTGTCAATTGGTAAAGTAATAGACCGTTTTATTGCCGCAATGAGCGAATTAATAGGTTGTGATTACATTTTACTGTGATACAAAATGGTTGATGTCATGATTCTGGTTAATTCGCCATTCCATATACTAATTCCGGATATTGTTTTTGCCACTTTTTCTCTATGCGAAGAGACACAACACATATTTATATGTTACTGTGAGTAAATTACGTCTTAATCACCTGTTATCCATCGACTTGTTTAATTATCGTGACTAACAGATTGATTATCTTAAGAATAAACTATGTGTATGCTGTGATTGTTTTCAGCCTGTGACTTAAGAAGTTTTCTAGTAAGAGAAAGAAAGAAATGAGACATCTTTACGCCTGTCCCTCTGTTTCTTAACCTCACTTGGCAGTCCCCGATTCGGGGCTGGGTCCGCCTTGTTGCAAGTTCTTTTGCGCCCGACGCTTATGCTGTTTTGAAGTCCGAAATTTTAGAATTGTGAAAGAGTAGGAGCAGAGAGAAATATGAGAGGAAATGAGAAACAATGTATTTCTGAAGGGAGATAGGCTATAATTTTGTTAGAAGGATCCAAGACATTCTACATTCGTCCTTGCGATGATGGGCAATGGAAGTTCGAATCTTTTCTGAATTTAGCTTTATTCTCTACCTCATATTATATACAGAACGTCTCCATTACGAAGACTTCAGTGTCAATTTTTTTAGAGAAATAATTATTGGTTATTTTGGGAACCATACGAAAATCTTAAATGCACTCTGTGGTCGAAATTCAGAATTATTGAATGTAAAAATAAGTAGTTCAAGCTGGTACCAGTGGACTTTTAAGTGGTTAAGTAATGCGATATTATGTTTCTTCTAGGCTAATAGAT
The DNA here is from genome assembly GCF_977971745.1 of Zootermopsis nevadensis. Lineage (NCBI taxonomy): Eukaryota > Metazoa > Arthropoda > Insecta > Blattodea > Termopsidae > Zootermopsis > Zootermopsis nevadensis. The sequence goes on from NW_028259143.1 coordinate 8,261,835, forward strand.
AGTTCCTTCTACAGCACGTTGCTCAGAGCATTATGATTCCCGTACAGATTTTATTACGGTACGTAAATAATGACTCTTAACAATAGACGAGTTGCAGAGGAACGTATAGCCTGTCGGCGTGTAATCGCCCCCGTTAGCCATTTGTGCAACACTAATTAGTTTCATTACCAAGACTGATAATGCTATTGATTACTAATTAGTAGCCTGGCAATATTACATTTTCTTGTCGTAGTGGCATGTATGAATGTTATGTCCCTGAAAATGGGTTACATATTTGTAACTGTATCCGTGACATAGACGTACCAACGTGCAGGTTTTTACTTTCATAATTCAAAATGATATTTTTTATTGACCGAGGGCTGTGTGCAAATACCAGGCACATTATCGCGTGGTATTTTTGCCTCGTCGTTTTAATTTCCTTGCCAATTTTGTGATTTCGTATCAAAAAGTTGCAAAAACTTTCCTTTTAACATGGGCATGTCTGTGTGTTCTCTCGTCTATGGAAACACTAAAAGAACCGTCATAAAGTGTACTAATGGGGAGTTAAAAAACTTTGTTTGCACATTCCAATTTGTCTTAAAATCGGACAACAATAAGAGCGCATTGAATGAAGACATAGCATTATATTTGCTGCCTCCATCATCATCGCCCTGATGATGGAGGCAGCAATGACTTCTGAAACGTCGGTAACCTTCTACCAGACTGCACGGCGCCACAACCCCAGAAGACAGCAAGAGATCTTCATACTCACCGCCGTAAGAACCTCAAGCCCTAGTATATATCACAATTCAGTTTAATACATTTGGTAAATTATTGTAAGGAATGTTGTAATCTCATCTTATTACCGCATGCAATATAGTTATAATCATTTAATACATTTTCCTGAATTCTTGCGAAATACGGTCTCTTGGTCTGAAAGAAACAAGTTTCTGAGAACATAAATGTGCTAAAGTGTATGGATGCAACAGGATATTAAATTTTTTCTTTGGCGATAAATTAAGTGATATTACAAATGTACTAGTTTTGTTATACGAGGTGCGATCGGAAAGTTTCCAGACTGCGCGTATAAAAACCCGTACACTTATCTCAGGTATTAAATTCATCCATCACCCTCGAAGTAGTTCCCCTGGGAGTCAACACAACGATCCCAGCGCCGCTGCCAAGCCTGGAAGCATCCCTGGAAATCTTTCTTTTTCTGCCTGAATCTCTTCTATCGTCTCAAATCTCCTTCCCGTTAGCTGAATTTCCATCTTTGGGAAGAGGAAGAAGTCACACGGAGCTAAATCCGGCGAATAAGGAGGGTGCGGGATGACGGCCATGGTGTTTGAGGCCGAACTTTGAGGGCGGTGTGCGCTGGCGCGTTGTCATGATGCGTCGCATGTGGAGTTCTTCCTTTAGAATCAGCTGACAGGTCCCATAGCCTATCCCAACAATGTCGCACAAGTCGTTGATGGTACGACGTCGATCTTCGTGAATGGCCTGCCGAATCTTCGTAACATTTTCGGGCGTTGTGGTCGAAGATGGTCGTCCAGAACGCTCGTCATCATCGACAGAGGTTCGGCCATTTTTAAAACGTGAATGCCACACAAAAGTTTGTGCACGACCCATTGCGGACTCCCCAAATGCTTGCTTTAGCATTTCATATGTTTCCGTAGCCGTTTTGGCGAGTCTTTGGCAAGAGATTCAGGCAGAATCGCAGATGGTGCTTGACAGGCTGACAAAGAAAGATTTCCAGGGATGCTTCCAGGCTTGGCAGCGGCGCTGGGATCGTTGTGTTCACTCCCAGGGGAACTACTTCGAGGGTGATGGATGAATTTAATACCTGAGATAAGTGTACGGGTTTTTATACGCGCAGTCTTGAAACCTTCCGATCGCACCTCGTAGGATATGAACGATGTTTTAGACATGTTATGGGGAACTAGAAACGCATACATAAAATTGATGGGCGTAGTCTTGGAAGCGGTCACTTTCAAGAATAAATTTTGCATTCCATAACTGATATCAACGAAATAAGTTGTGAAAATGATTGAACTGACTCAATATAACGTGGCAGTGAGTACTGAACGTCTGGGATCTTCTCAGCAGACTGAACTTTCAGTTAGTAACAGCACTCAGTAAGAAACAGATTTGACCAGTTAACAGTTTAGGTGCAGTAACACGCAGCGTAATGTAAGATTGATCCGTTAAAACTCTATCCCCATTGTAATACCACGAACAGTGCCTTGCACACCACAAGAATTCTATCCAGCTGAGTCTCGCTTTCACAGGAATGTGACGTCGTTTGTCTAACACGCTGGTTGGTTAGTGGTTTCTTTGATGCGTGCGTCGAGTCCAGATTTTAAAACGAATTAACAGTAATGCAACCATTTGCGCATACTTTGACCAGCACAGTCAGCCAAGTCAACTTTCTGTGATGCCACTTGGCTCCGATAATTCTGAAAAGGTTTCCTATCAGAGAACGTTACTAATTTGTAAGTTACTCAATTTCAATCGGTTTAAACGAAAATTCCAATAGTACAAACTACCAGTATTTTGGATCGAGGTTATGTCGTATTTTCATTCTATCCCCAGTGTTATTTTCGGTTTTTGGTTGAGATGGTTCGTTTCAGGGTAGCATTACATGTTACGTAACAACACGATGAAAAGGTCACTTAGTTTCTTCTATGCAACGTATTATCACAGTGGTGATTGAGCTCTTATAAAAATAATTTTAGATTAGACATTCATCATCATCCGTTGATTAATTCTAATCCATGTGCTGTCGCGAAATATTAATGTGTACGTCATGAAGTCGTATGGGCGAGTGGAGGTAAAGCTTCACACATTATTAACCTAGGTATTAAGGTAGAGGCGAGTGGTTAGTTTGACAATCCTGCTGCCTTACTGTGGGGGACGTGGCCCCAGGCATGTACTGGATAGGAGGCTGGGTGAGTTACAGGGTTATCCTTGGCGTTTTGGAAAAAAGAAAAACCCCTGTCCCTATAGGGAATCGAATCGCGATCATCCAGCCCGTAATAAAACAGCCGCTTGAACTTGAGGAATTCGTCAACAAATATTATGCATAATGTAGAACAGATTACTGTTGCCATGAACACGTGTTTAGATTGTTTGTAGAAAACTTGGCTCATGAATTATATCTCGTGTGTTTTCCGTTGAATTTGAACAAGTTTTTTTAGCATTTTGGAAAAATGCAAAAATAACTTGCTTGTGTTCGTTGTAGGAATGGATTTAAGTGGAGAATCTTCCATCATTTGACTGCAGTCACCTCATTTAACGCTTAATACAGCCAAACAAGACGTCAAATCGTGTTTAGACACACTTTCACAATTGAGAGTTAATCTGTATAACGGTCGTATCGTGCCAAATGTTCTTGAACTGCGAGACTGCAGTCAGCGTTATAACTGACTTACTCCATGGAACAGAGTGCTTCTTGAGAAGCTGATGGTACGCTCAGCTAGTCAAGAAACTCCTTGCTTTTTATAGAACACAAAGGTTCGTTCCCGTGTTCACAAAATCCAGCCCTGTCCCGAACCGAATAAATCATGAACCCATTCCACACTCTCCATCTTTGTATTTTTTACGATATTTCAGGAAAACATTTCTGTTTATTGTAGGCCTTCCGAGTGATCTCTTCGTCTTAGGCCTTCCAACCAAAATTTTGTACTCATGTCTCATCGCGTCTATGCGCTCTACGTGTCCAGTCGCTCTCCTCCTCTTTGATTTGATCATCCTAATAATGTTTGGCGGATAGTAGAAATTACGGAGCTTCTCGTTACGCAGTTTTGAAGTCAACATTATTTCGAATTAAAATTAATTTTTCAGTAATCTTTTGTATGATTTACTAATTCAAACGCAGCTGCTAAAGGAACTCAGTTTGTCGTGCAACTTTCAACTTGTAAGCCTGTTGTTTGCTCACAGTATACACACCTCTTTGTTGCTTCCGCATAGGGATATTTTTTCAGGATATGTTGCCATATTTCCTCTTACTCCTTAGCTTCATTTCCGGCCACAGTTGAAATTGTTTCTGAACAGTAGGCTTGTATTCTCTGATCGGCGTTCTTCATTTTATATGCAAGGGCTAAGAAAGTAAATTGATTGGTTTGAATTGACATTAGATTTTATTTAGAGAAAATACGAAATATGTGCATTATTTTGTCTTAAAATATACTTACATCAATAACTGTCGAGCTTTTTATAAAATGTTTTCTCGTTATATGTGAAGGTGTAAGGAAGGGAAATTTATTCTTAAGGCCACAGACACGTGGGAAAACTTTGAAAAAAATGTTTTATGATTTTTAAATTGGCATCGCACGATGTCTGATAGTTATTCGGACTAGTGTTTGATTGTCAGTGTCCCGTACATATATGTTGGTGAAAACATCTAGCATTTGGATGGTGGGTTTGCTTCGTCTATTTTGAATATCTTTCTATGAAATAGATACTGGAAATGTAATTTAGTTGATACGCCATTGGTGTCACACTGTAATAAGACTTTCAGGCAAGGAGTCTCCCGTCTTAATCTGTAAACACAAGCAGCTGTCGAAGAAATGTTATTTTATTCTTTGAAAATCCCAGAGTGATTTTGACGACATTTCAAATCTTGCCATAATGTGTGTATGGAATAGGCTGTTTCTTGGGGGTGTTAAGCAGTAGGTATACTAATAATTTCCTTGCATGTGAATTCTGTTGACGCTTGTTTCCACTTCGTGAACTAAGTGATTCCTGTCGCTGCCGGCTGAAAACTTCTCATTAACTTTTATGTTTGAAGTGTTGCTGCTACTGTACTGTGAAGCAGACAGTACAAAGCATTTCGCGCTCAAGCAGACACGTAGCTAACACCCGGTGTTTCACACCCGCGGGGCCATGGAAGTCGTAGCAAAATACAGTGACCTAATTTCAAATTCACTAGCTTGTCTAATACTGGTGGTTTCTTCCTGTAATTTGCTGCTGGGAAATTACGATGGGAGTAAGAGTTTCCGATGTTGTGAAGTCAATGGGAGACTGTGGGACGTCGAGAATCAAAATCACTTCGTTCATGACATGAATGGAGTCGCCATATTAGTGCAATATTGACGCCCCCCCCACCTACCGACTGTCCCAAAATTAAATCACAGGCAGTCATTGAACGTCGCTTATATATGGTTAGTCCTCTTGCTTCATATTTGGGAGGTCTACGGTTCAAATCTCTGCCTCGAGACGGGCTACAATGACCGAGAGTTTTATTGATTTTTCTCAGGCCTTATTGACAATTCCTCCAGTATCTAAAATATTTTATCCCTTCCTCATTCTTTTCAGTTTATTATTTTATCATTAACGAACTTTCTAATAAGCGACGTTTTAATCTGTTCAGTTTAAATGGCGTCGTTAACTACCTTATAATATATATATACACACACACACACACACACACAAGATAAACTTGTTTTTACGAAATAAGTTATTTCTTCTCTTCTCCTGTAATTTCTACCTTGGATATAGGAGTGTTTGCCTTCTCACATGCAGGTCCACGTCCTGTGTTCACAGGTTTAGGGTTTCCGTTTCATAAAGTGGTCGGTCACACCGTATTTATTGAATTCGGTTGCGAGACTTCTGCTACTATCAAAGAAGAGAACGTGATCGTACAAGTACCATACGGATTTATTTCCAACAATTTTAGCAAGAAGCTTTCTACGCAGGACGTTGATTGACGTAATTAGTTACCACCTAATTCTGTCGCCTTATCTCTTCTGGATTATGGGAGATTAATTTGGTGCCTTCAGTATGATACAGACTGAAACAGAAGTTTATCGTTTTAGGTTAATTAAGAATTAAATTGTTTCTTATTAATATGGTGCGTAAATTTCGTCGTTTTGTAACTTATTTTGTCCACTTCGCGGTGATTCATCGCCCTGATGATGTAGGTAGCAAGCACCTGAAAAATGTCGGTTAACATCTACCAAACTACATGATACACCGTTCCAAAAGAGAGTCATCTTCAAGTATTATTTGAGCTATCAAATGAAGAATGATAAGATGGGGTAAAATCAAGTATGGCAGAGAAGTGTTGTTAGGAATTTCTGAAGAGAAGATTCCGCTTGGGAGAACTAGACAAATGTAGTAGGATAATATTCAAATGTATCTTAAAGGGATAGGATGAGAGGATTTCGATTGGTTTCGGGCCTGTCAGACTCAGTTTAGGGTCCAGTGAACCTTCAGATGGCGTGTATAGGTATGGAATTTATTGACTTCTTGAACGACTGTTAGCTTATGAAAAAAGATTATACTGTCTCTTGGTCGAAAACACTATTTGCGTCTTTTGCTATTTTTAATTTATGGTCGCTCCTCGTGTGGATTGCAAAACATTAACCACTTTCGGTTGGTAAGCTGACCGACGCCACAGCCAGTGGGTCTATGCGTCGGCTGTGTGTGTGCAAAAAAAAATATCTTCTTGTTGGAAACAATTTCAGATCACTTTAAATATCGTGGAGGTTCGTGAATGAATTCGAAGAATGTGACGAACCACAGTGCAATGTTCACACTTTCAAGAAACAATGTTAATGTTTCTTTTTCTCGGAGAGAATATGTTGTTTTCAAACCGATTTTATGGCGAAAGCTTTAAGGGTTTAGCAATCGTTTTTTCGTGCGTTGCTTTGCAAGAGAAATTCTAAAAATCTTTGTGATGTAATACTGGAGTATGTGTGAATAAAAAGAGACACGAGTCGTGAGTTAGTAAACTGTTTTAGAAAGGACAAAACATGTCTTATAGGCGTGTGAAAAGTGTATTATCGTTTCTAGATCAGAAAATGTTTTCATGTATATTTTACATCCCTGTTTATTTTCTAATAATTCTATAAACGTGGACTGGGCTCACAATAGAAAGGATGAAGTTTCTGTTCCGATGTCCCAGCTCAGTGATCAGTCAATCACGTGCGAAGGCACCAATGATCTTGTTTACTTCAGTCAAAGATCAAATGCTTGACAGAAGTAATACGACACACATTAACATTAACATATTAACTTAAACACTGTCATTAACATAATGCCTCGTTAAAATGTAATGAGACCCGAATTTATGGCTGGTTTGCTAGCGTGTTTAACGAACACAAAATTGTTACGCATACAGAATCCGTTTGCGATAATAACTTTTAACCTTTACTATGCCCTTTTAAATCATCAGTGTACAACTCAGCTAGACCGATTTCTGGTAATGGATGCCTAAGCTTTCGGCTGGTTGACTTAACAGAGGCCATTTCACCGGCAGTGGGTTTATCACACACCATACGTTTCATGGGGTTGACTGTTATTTTTAACATTTTTTCCGCCTCGTGTTGCAGGGTATCTGTTTACAGCCAATGACAAATTCTGCCAATGATTCTCTTTACATAGTTATTTCTGGAAAATTCAATTCAATTCATTGAAGATCGTCTTCATCTTCAAGATGTGTCCTATTCATATAGTGACCGTCTTTTGCAGTACTGAGGGTTTGTCGGGAATGCTTTTCAGAAGATCGTGACAAGCTACCAGTTGCACAATTACAGATATGACATTCCTCATGCACTGTATTTCAGTCAGTAGATCTTTGTGTTTTAATACTTTTTAATTTTTTTTCACTACATTTCTCTCAGTTAGTATGGAAACATTACTTAGTACGTAAACATGCACCCATTATCTCAAGGTTTGTTGTCGAGTTGTTGCATGGTATTGGTCTGTTGTTATTATATTTATTATTGTTAGTTCTATCGGAGTGCCTGCAGTCGATCCTGTTCTCAGACGATGCAATACGTGAAAAGCTCGGCGATGTGACCATAACATTTAATCACGTCTGTTAGGACCGTTATTTGAAATGTTGGTGGCTTACAACCTTGTTGTAAATTAAAGCAGTCGCTTAATTATTCTGTTAATTTAGGCGTTTGGAAATCCTATGCCCTGCCTAGGAATCGCAGTAAGCTTTTCCACCCAAGCCAGTTTACCTTGCTTGTGGAACTGTGAATTTACATACAAATTACAATCCGAAGTCTGACTAATTTTCCTACTGCTAGCAAGCAACTCCTTTGTTCCTGGCCGTGATCAAAGTGGTTTACTTCCCTCCAGCTGTCACATGCAACAATGCTTTAGTAAACCGTTGATCATCAGTCTGTTGTAATGATACCAACCTACAAGCATGGAAATACTGTTCAGTTCTATGTTGAGCATTCTACAAGTAACCAGTTGCTTTTCGCAAAAATTTCACCAACTTTTGTTGCTTGTCATAATTCAAATAAAAATTTATGCCAACTCTGTGTGGTAAAGAGATTGTTCAGGAGCGAAAAACATTCGCCCACTCGTTCAAGAAATTTCCGAACTTATTTGGAACCCGAATGTTCAGCAGTGTTCTCAAGAGCTTTCCAGTGGACCCTGTCCCGAGACGTTTCATCGTTTACTGTTGAATTTTCTTACAGTCATCGTAATCCCGTTATCTCATCTTGTGGCCTTGTTTGGTTCTATGAAAGACAGTGTATTTTCTCTGGTTTCGTATTCCAGCAGTTGCTCGACCATTAAAGCCAGTGGTACCCTGATCTGCAGCGTCTGTCTGGCGCCAGTCGTTCCGTACCAGGCGAAGGAAGACGTCCAATCCCTCTGATGTGTTTAGGGATCAGAAACAAGCCGACTTTTTCATCAACGTGTCTTATGATGAATTCGGTATAGTGACTAAGTTACAAGCTGGACAACCGGGGTTTGATTCCCGGCAGGGGCGAGAGATTTTCTCTTGTCTGCCGCGTTTATACCACCTCTAAGGCCCACACAGGCTCCTTCAGTTCGTACCGCAAAGAAAACAACACTGCACCATTACGAATATCAGTTTGTTGACGATTTACATTGTCAAGCAGCTGTGATAGATATTTATCTCTAAGCTTTAAAGGGTTACTGGGAGCCATTGTGATGAGGCTGTTTCGTAATATCCAGTATAATGAGAAATTTAGGTGATGGAAAGGCTACCAGCCTAGTAACGTAGATCGGGATATCAGAACCTCACGTTTCAAAACGGGAGTTTAACTGGGTTGTCAGTCATCTCCGCCACGGTACATTTCGGATTGGCCGGAAGCCTTCTCTCGATCGAAATTACGTCCAACCGGTATTCATGCATTTGCCTGGATAATAAATACCCTGAAATGCGCCATGACTGGTTTCTGTCAAGCCCCTCCCTTCTTTGCGTTATCATGTCCATGTCTCTTTCGTTGTCATGTAACTTCTGCAGTGACTTAAAATCAATTAACAAAGTGTTGATTAAGCCTTCAGGCCTTACTAAATTAATGTTCATATTGCTTGATATTTTGGTGAACTTCGATAATTCGTTCATAGCTTTTATAGTTATCTCTTGTCAAGTCATTGCAGCTGGTGTGTTGGTACCTGTCTGAGGATTTTAGTGGAGAAATGTTTATAATTTTCCACATAAATTGCTTCTCAATACACAGAGGCTCCTACCAGTGTGCTGATATTAATCTCTGCCATCTGTTTGAAATACGCCTGTGTTGTAGCTGTTCACAGGACACTCGAGGGAAACTCCCACGCCCCATGTCTCCTTCTAATTATCGGAATTTGTATTATATCACTGGAGAGGAATTGGATGTTTTGGATGTTAGCAGTGATAATTCATTTCCAACACAACACAAACACACGAATACTCAGTAAACATTAATTATGTTCATTTATGCTTAGATTGTGCAAGAGAATGGAAAGACAACTGAACTGAATGGAATATCTGTATCAGTCATGCATGCCAGTAAAGTTATTTTATTATAAAAGACAAATGTTATAAATTCGAACTTGGAATATTTGTTGGAAGTCAGAAAAGTCATTGATATACAAATAAACATGTAACACGTGTCATATTATGGTTGTAACCGGAAGTCAGGACAAGATCTATATACCGCAGTTATTAACAGCTGATTCGGAAATATTGCACACTGGCAGATAGTAGTTGATTATGAACTGTGGGCGTACAAACCCACCGAGTGATACAGTGAAATGAATAGTAGATATTACGTTTTGTGACGGAAATAGTCGTTATGTGCCCTTTTAGGTGTAATTTGAACTAGATTTTTGAAATAATACGGATCACATTGACAACGATAAGCACTGTGAAACGTTGAAAATGAATGAGTGACTTTTTATCGAAAAACGAGTTATTGTGTGAGTGTGTATCATGGTGAATATAAACAAGGAAATATTTAGGTACTTGTGGGTTATCGGGACACCGCTTTAAAAATAGATTAGGTTAGGTTAAGTTAGTTGTCATTTATTGAAATAAAATATATTAACTTTCAAGTATATGTCATTTATCCACACACACATTAACCTAACCTAATCTAACCTATTTTTAAAGCGATGTGTCCTGATAACCCACAAGTACCAGTATTTATTTGTTAGTAATGTTCTCGTTCTTGTTCGATACTAGTTGGATTTGTTAATTGCGACAATGTATGATAAGTTCCCGTGCGGTTTTTCGTAATATTTATCTTACGTTTTACATAAACTAATTTCCTCGGGTACTTTAGTCGTAAAATTATTGGGTCGTAGCAGGGGATTACGTTTATATGCTGAACAGTGGTTTGCTTATTTTAGTTTATGTTACTGTACGCGGATAGTATTATCTTCAAACTCCTTTTTCTTAACCTTCTTTTCCAACGTACACTGAGCCCTGTACAAAAATGTTCCCGTATTTTGAAGGCCATTTATCAGTTTCTTTAAAAGAATCCCCGGGTACCCCACTGGACCATCCTGGCTCTAATACAGCACTGCTCCATTCGCCGAAAGAGATCAGATCTATTGTTCTGGAACTGGCTTCTCAGCAGCGCATAAAATATGCGGTGTCTGAGCTCTTTGAGGTTGCTAGACGCTGTAGTGAAAGTGATATAAATTGAGCTTTGCATTGATGCGTTACTGCTGTTTCTTCATCTTCTCGTTACGGAATCTGAGTTGTTGATCGTCTCTTTTCTGTTTCACTGACGCGGCTGAGTGTGTTTGGAACAGCAATTTTGTCACCGAGCCAAGTCGGACACAGGTGACAGGGCATTCAGAACCTACATACAGTGACTTGAATTACAACTTGCTTATGAATTAGCTTCTGTGCGTGTAATATTAATTCAAGAATTGCTAATCACATTATGCATGCCATAACCACAAGAAAAGGCGCATACAGCATACAAACAACATGTGTTGCTCATACGTTCGGAAGTTAATCATAGGCATATGTCAAGTCTAACTTTTTCATTAATCTTTCATTGCATTATTCACTAAATATTAAACTAACCCCATGGTTACTTATCACTCTGAAACAGTTGTATGTTACGCCAAGTCGCCATGTTTCTGGATCGCTTTGTCGTATCGAGGGTGATTTGCGTGGTAGTACATGTATTTCTCCGAATAGGAGACTTTAAAAGTGCGTACAAAATTTGGTCGGAAAACCTGAAGGGAAAAAATACTTCATTGTAGGAGTACAATATTAAAATAGTTATTAAATAAGATGTGGAGATGTAGACTGGATTCAAGTGACTCGATGGCGTCCGTATGGCTGACTATTATGAATAACTTCCGTTGAACTGGAATATGGCGCCTGATTTCCGATGGCCTTTGTTTCGGATGGACGATTGTTTGAATGATACGTGTAGGCTGAGGCGTTTCGTTTTTGCTCACATCCGATGAAAATATTCCGAGAAATTGTCGAACTTTGTTATTGTTCAATGTCCCGACTATGAGAGCTTTTGACTTCAATGTCTTAATGTAGCAAATGGTAGAGATAACAAGGGAGAGTAAGTGACAGATGAAAAGGTAGAACTTTGGCATCTATTATCGGAATTTGACGCCTGTGTCGGTGCAAGCACCTTCAGGGTCACGAAGTGACTTTATGTAATTTACTGACTGAAATCGCGGGTCGCACTCAAATTAATTTGCCCTTTTCGGCCGCAAAGATTTCTATTAAATTTGAATTTGCATTATGTTAGTAATAATACATGTTTATATGCGTGATTTATTTATATCATCACATTATTAAAAAGGACGAAAAAATAGGGACTCAGTTGTCGTTATAAAGTCTGGAGGTGTGGCTTTTGTGAACTCGATAATGAACTTGGGTTACTCAAGGGTGGGACACTTTTTAGCTAATTGAGTGGCTCTTGGCTTCTCAATAAGGGCGTTTTTCGTTGTCCACTGCGGTAACAAAAAGCTGTGACTAAGCATGTCATATTCCCGTTTTTGATTCGTACCAAGACACTTTCCTACTTTTAACAGAGCCATTGACACAGGTGGTACATTGTAAGCGGCAGTCCTGGAAGGATTTTCCCTGCTTCACCTTTCAAGGAGCCATCGAGTGATTAGCCTGAAACGAAGTTCGATATTGTGTGGAGAGTTTTGCATCCTCGTGTATCTTCTTACCAGCATCTTACCTTTGGATTAACATCGAAGCAGCTCACCCATTCTTAATTTTCCTAGAGAACTTACACTTATATGACCATAATGTGTTTTCGTATTGTCTGTTATTCGCTTCTATTTGTTGCACCTCCTTTAACGTGTTGTTCTGTTTCTGTCTCCCCCTCCACCCCACTCGGGATCGCTGTCCCACAGACTCCCCGCAGATCCAAAGCTAAGCGTAAGCTATGCCTTCATACCACTTTCACCTGGTTGCTTTGAATGTTCTTACTACAACTTTGCTTGTACCGGCGTGATTTGATAAAGTTTGCGTGCGCGTATGTTCCAGTGTGTGGTTTGCCTGCTCATTCTTCTGTTTTGGTGGCTCTCTCTCTCTCTCTCCCGGTTTCGCGTCTTGTTTCCTCTGTTCATTCAGCGTGCCCAACCTTCCGTCAGAGGTCTGGACTACTTGCTTTGTGTCACTGCCCCCTCGTTCTGTGATCATTACCGGTCGATCCATTACTTGAGCTGTGACATCAGGTCGTGTTTCTTTGTTAATTATGTTTCGTGCTTTCGGTACATCTCCTGCAGAAGCGTCGCCCTCTACTACGGATTTTTATCATCCCTGGGGAATCAGCTTCTTCAGTAGCAAAGGTGAGTTCTAACACTCTGCTTTCTTAATGTGCCATCGCCTGGTTCCGAAGAAGCAACTGTCTGTCTTGTGTGAACGTCAGTTAACTAAAATTTTAAAAGACTGTCTCGCTTGTTGTCTTTGTTACGTTCGAAATTATAACCTTTTCTTTTGATCAAATCTTAAGGCTTGTATCGGTGTATTGTTTGAGTAACAGCTTCTTGGACATTATCCACCGTCTTAATGTGATTAAAGCACTATGTTTCAGAGACAATAATATGTCTCCGTCTTCGGACAAAACGTACTTTGATGACATCAATCGATGGGGACTGTCACTGTCGATGAGTATTTGGGAGCACACAAAAGTCAGATGTTGGGAGTCAGCGTACAATTTGCAGGAAACAGGGGACCATAACCTAGCCTGTTAAAAGATTTGTATTAGTACACAACAGTGAAATAAGAATGTTTCGACCAAAACGTTTTAGTACCACAGAAACAAGGCTATCAAATAAAACAACATATAGGAAATAAGTTAGGTTATGTACGCACAGCGTAACAGTTGAGACGCGTTCGCTAGAATTTGACCGCTGTGAATGGTAACTGTGATATCAGTGTTGTTTGGGGGTCAGTGAACTTTGTATGGGCGGGGGAATCTGTCTTCTGTCTGACTTGAGAATGACGTCATCATGGAGGATTCCACCATGTTCCGAGTATCACCTGTGTGGATCGAAATGAGTGAGATTTATACCGTTTCATAATATATAATCAATATGAGTTGTCTGATGGCTGTTTAAATATAACATTTCAGCTACGTTTAATTTAATTTAAGTGTCTAGGAAGTGATATGAATTTGGGAAAAGTTTAAGGGTAGATGTTTATCATGTGGATGCAGGGTCACCGTCGTACCCATTTTTAAATTCGATGATGCACTGTTGAAAGATATTGATCAAATGTTTATATTGCAGATACAATAGTAAAGGGGCAAAATGCCCCAAATTACAACCGAAGTAAAATTATTACTTGAAGGTTTGTATATCATGTTACCCATAATTTACTTCAGCCTGAAGTTCATGCCCAAATTATATAACCAAATTTATGGTTTTTAAATTAACATACCTGATTTGTAAGAACATTCCAAAGAATGTTTCTGTTTTCCTGATCTCTTAGGACTTATAATCTTACTCGATTTACGACAAGTATGCGGTAACCAGCTGGGGTGGGATTAAAACCATGCTTCTTCAACAGGATGGAAGACATTCTGCATTCGACAAGTTTTGAACACGCGGTGGATTGCAGTGTTGCATTAGTGTTGTTGACAAACGCTCTGTATAACAATTTATTGTTTTATTTTTATATTGGTCCGAGTGTTAATGAATGTTACATTAATCCATGTTCTGAAAGTTGTCTGGGTGAGAATGTACCACACCGGTAACCCAATTTCTCTGCGTATTGTATGCGGCTGACAAGTCGTGCGTGGTGGTTCATTGCTTCTGTGGTTTAGATCGCGTTATGAAACTAGTAGCGCTGACTACAAAGAGTCTTTCAATTTTCTCGCTTCATAGAGATGCGGAATAAAATTCGTGGAGTAAGATATGGTTACGTAACACACTAAAGCACAAAGGTAACTATGTGCACTGCTTGCTTTAACATTTGATGGCTCTTCTTCACTTTGCCAACAGATTGCATTTACGGGTTTATTATTCCTTAATTATCGTTAAATTAAAGTCCCCGGATAAAACAGGAATTATTTCTGTAAAGAGCGCTTAATTGGTCTTTATAATGGAGACGCGCTTAATTTCTTTGAAGTAAGAACGGAATGTCACAAATAGTATTTGGATTAACGTAGTGCTTCAAAGGGTTGATATAAGGTTAAGCCCATTAAAAAATGCCTCCAGAATTGAACCTCATTGTAGCCCGACATTGGATCGTTCGGTGTTTGTTCGTTCCGTTTTTCATTTCTTCCAGTATGGAAGAAATAGACTGATAGGAACAAACGGAATACACTTTCTTAATGTTTGATTTTTCCGCTCAAATACAATGTCTTAGGGAATGCCCTGACAGAGCTCGTCTTCCACCTCTCAAAGCAATGCCGAGGCCTCGACAGGTTCCTCAGTGACACGATCGTCCAACCGCGTAGACTTCGAAGATATATTGGTTTTGCTATGTGGAGTAATGACGAAATGACATTGTGTCTTGATAGTAGATACAATAAATGCCCCATCATTATGTATGAAATAAGAGGACGACAGAAAAAATTCCATAATAAGCAACCACATAATTTGTATTCTTCAACAAATGCTACTACGGCGATCAAATAAAGAAGAATGAGATGTAGCACTCATGAGTCAGAAGCGTATACAAAATTTGTGGTAAAAAGAAATTGTAGGGACACAAATTATATTCGTAAAAGTTTGTTTAGGTCCTGAAGCAAGTGGCCCTTGAAGTGAACCAAACTTCAACCAGGTAAGATTTCAGTTTCCCACGGCGGCGAGTATGAAGATGGCTGTCTTCAAGGTTGTTGAGCCATGCAAGCACCTCTGAAACGTCTGTAAGTCTTTTACCAGACTACACGGCGCAACAAACTAGAAGACGGCCATCTTCAAACATAAACCAGTTAGAAAAAAATTATAATATGTCGAAGTCTGTCTTTATTGTCCTTCTACTTCTACTGGGAACGACCCGTTCTTCAAGTGCCTGAGTACTGCGGGTCTCAACGTTTCGTTGGCTCGATCTATAGACGTTTGGTAGGACTCCTTGGACAAGGGATCGGCCCGTCGCAAGGTCTCTATCTATACACAGGACAGCACAACACAGAAAAACGCGGACAAACATCCATGGCTTGAGTGGGATTCGAACCCACGGTCCCAGCGACCAAGCGGCACAAGGCCCACGCCTCAGACCGCGCGGCCACTGCGGACCCCTTCTACTTCTACTCTTTTGTTTATAGAATAAATATTTCTCTTTTATTATATCTATTTTTTATCTGGCTTCTTGCAACCACTACGACGTCTTAAGATTTTGATTTCCACTGCCTGAATTTTAACGCTTTAGTCTAGCTTTATTTCGGTTTGATAGTGAAGCAAATTATTCATCCCTTTTAATTAGGTTTTATACACGTCCACGGTATGGGCAACCCGTTATTCGATGGGGTTTAAATTGATACCGGTTCATAAAAATCCATGTAATGCGGATGGCTCCTGTGGGATTGAGTTGCTGGAACGCTTACATTCAATCCACTGGTCTGTGGTAACAATAATGTTGCTATCCTGTGGGTCGCTGTTTTGTAAAAGACCCATAATTAATTGCGCCAGGATAAATAGCCTCATGTGTGCAATCTCGGTAGCTGTACACTGCAATGCAGAATGAGTAAAATAAACGTGAATGGTACAGGACCGGCAAGTGACTGATGTACTTCTGTTATCCATATGACTACTACAGTCTGTGGGTAAGAGTGCCCTAAGTGGAAGTAATTCCTTGTATTCGTAGCATCTGTTTTGTTGTTGTTGTTTTTATTCTAGTGGGCAACTACGAACGTATTGGCTAGTATTCTATCATGTATGAAGTATACATTAGAATATGTAAAACTATAATTGTACCTGTCGTTTTGTGTTAGTGTCCAACTAAATATGTCACGGTGACCTGAAGAACGCAGATTTAAGTTTGTCAAAACGAGATTCTGGGTAGAATGAAGGAATGGGAGTAAATGGAGGGTGGAGAAACATTCATGATGACCAAATATTGTTGGGGGCACCGAATCTAGGACGACGAAATGTCTAGGTCATGTAACACGTACGTATGGGAGAAATGAGAAGAGCATGTAAAATTTTGTTGGGAAAATATGCAGGGAAGAGATCACTGGAAGGACCTTGATCCACATGGGAGTACACTGTAATCTTCAACAGGTCTTAAAGAATTAAGGCGTGGGGTGAATTTATTTTCTCGGATTAAGGACCAGTGGCGGGTTCTTTTGAGCATGATAATTATCCTTTTGATTCCGTAAAGGGCGGGGAATTTTATCACCTGATGAGCGACCACTAGGACCAGTTTTACTCCATATACTTACATTTTCCTATGCCTGAACTTTAGACGCTTGGTCATATGACTGAAGAGTGGTTTCAGCTGGCTACTATTCGTGTGTACATTGTCCACTGTTAGCAGTCTATTATTATTATTATTCAGTGTTCTGTCTGACGACAGGTCCATTGCTCTGCCCAAAAACAGCTCTCCAGTTTTCCCTATTCTCAGCTTCTCGTTTTAATTCCTGGAACTTCATCTTCTTTCCTTGTTTCAGATCGTCGGTTAGCTGCATCAGTCTTCTTCCCAGTCCTCGCTTTCCTTCAAAGTAGTCTATTAGGCTACTATAAAGGAACGCGATTCTTCGCCACAACCTTTTACGTCATGAAAAGACTTTGATAATGAACTTTCACCGTAAAATGGCTGCCAATTATTTAGATCTTTAATCGATTGGACAAGGTGTACGACCTCAACATTCCTCGTCCTGTTCACATTTTCTCTCACGTTCCTTACTGCAGAACTTGGCAATGTCTGGTTCTCTAATTAAGCTGGCGGACTCCTGGTTTGTCTCCCACCAATTTCGAAAGCAGGTTTTCGATTTGAGTTCAGATTGGCCCTCTCTCTTTTTCACGAACACAACATTGGTCAGATATTTGCATGTTCTTACCCTCTTAAAGCATTGTGGTACCAGTACCAGTTGTACCACTTGTGATTCAGTAACTTTGCATTTTGCGCAAGCAGTTAGACCTGTTTATGGGTTTTGTATAATTATCATAATAAATAGCGTCTATTTTCTTGAAAGTGTTAAATAATTAATCCTTTTAATGGAGAAGAGTTATGTTTTCTTTGAGGCAGTGACTAAATGTTTGCATGTTATATGAGCTTCTTGCTTTAAAGTTTTTGGTTGTCATACTTGTCCTTTATATTTAAGGCCTGTGTTAATCCAATTTTTAGAGCTTTGTGTTTCACAGGAAGTTTATCGGCATCTCCGTGCTATGAAGTACTGAATGCTTAACAAAATGATAGTCTGTGATTTGCCTTTTGCCTGTCTCATTAAGCTGCATTGGGAGTTTCCTTTAATTCTCGCTCTGCTTATTTGATTGTAGCCTATCTCTATTTTTTATCAGCGATCGTAGTCGTTGACTCATATCCTCAGACAGGTAGGCTTAACGAGTCAATGGAATTCGGTGATATTGACAACTTGACTGTTCAAGTTTGTAATTCTGCAGATCCAGTTCCAGGACCGGTATGTCTTGTTCTGTTGTGTTAATTTATACCCACTCTCTCACGTAATTTGCAGTTGTAGGTTGTCTTGAATATGCGTGGTTACATTCGACATGGTTGAATATATAATATTTGGTTGAGTACAGTTATCGTGCAACACCAGACATGGATCGATATTAAATTACGAACAATTTAATCTATAGTTTTAAACCGTTAACATTCTCCACAGCATGGGAAGGGTTTTGTTATATTCCACTAACAGTTTTGTCAGAAAATCGTTTCGTTAATTGCGCATGAAAATACTGATACAGCGGAGTGTTTAATTTGGCGTTGGACCATGTAGTTAGAAGAAACGGCGAAGTGAAGACACGTTTTTCTTATTCGATTGATTGGAATTTCATTCCGCTTCATACCGTGTGTCCTGACAGAAGCTTTTTGTGGATCCTTCCCAATTCATTATTGCGCGATACTATTCACTCATTCTAGTTTGTCATTTAGATTTTTTTGTGAAATTTCATTTGATCGGAAGGTTAGAATTCAGTAACTTGGCTGTCTTCAATAATATTGAGTAGGCAGTAGGCATACACTCTTTCCCTTGCTTCAAGGAAATAATTTGTGAATTATACATAGGACTTTCACTTTTTTGCTTTTATTACTTTAGTGTTTTAACACACTTAACTTTAATCATGTAAATAATTGTTATAGTTAATGCAAATTATGAGCTTACAATACTGAAATCTTGTCACATTTACTTTAAATGTTAAAAATAAAATGTTAAGGCCGGTAAATGAATATGGGTAATACAATTAAGGTTATATGAATTTAGGGACTTATGTTATAGTCCACTGTTGTACGAAGTAGCGTTGCTGCCACGCGTACACTGGTTTGTCTGTTTATGGCATACCAATTAGGGAGGTGGAGTCATTATACACCAATGTCGTATTTAGTTCCGTTATAACATATTTACCATATGATACACGGCGCAACTGGCACAGGATGAAGTATACGTCACTTCTGAGTCGCGTTTTTACGTATTGGATGTTCACTTTACAAACGATGGTCGTGTTCTAATTATCGTAAAATTCTTTTTCCAAGTTTTCGTGAGATCCGAGTTGTTTGCGGCTGTCAGAGAAACTCTTATTTTCATTGTTTCTTGACGAACAGTAGTTAAACTCACCAACGAATCTTATAGGCCTATAGGTGTATAAAGCCCTTTTTTTAGATTGTTCTCCGTTTCTCCGTCTGTCATGGATCATAACAGGTTTTATTGTGCAAACGCGATCTATGCGCGTCGCTATTTTGGCACATAACCATCATCAGTTCATAAAGTGTTCCTGTGTTACTGCGCTATGACGCATTGTTGTGTAAGAGGAATGTTGGTTCGTAAGAGAAAGCAATTTTATTGTATAATCAAATCTAAAACTTCTTGACGATGGTGAAGAGTCAATTGAATAAAAATTTACTTGGATATTATCCATCGTCTAATAAATATAAAACGTAAAAACGTAAAACGACGTTTCGGAGATGGGACTCTATCTCCGTCTTCAGGTTCCTACACAGTTGGGCCCACTAGATAGAGCTAATCCCTATCTCCGGAGATAGGGGTTAGCTCTATCTAGAGTCCCATCTCCGAAACGTCGTTTTACGTTTTTACGTTTTATATTTACTAGACGATGGATAATATCCAAGTAAATTTTTATTCAATTTAGTGTATTAGTAGGCTGTCTTTAAGAAAATGGGCTAAGAACGGACGCTTTTGGTAGAGTACATCTAATAAATGTAATCTTATAGATGATTCATTGGCCAAGAACTTTCTTATAAAAGTCACACATCCTGAACATTTTAAATAATCACTGTCAAATCCAAAACCACTTTGTCCCTTAAAATTAGGATTTTAGGGTAGAGATACCCTAAGGATGATTGTGAATCAAAACATGACGGTGGCAATTATTTGTATGACTCTAGTTCCAGACTTCATGTAGAGGAATCGAGGATAATTCCACAATTATACTTCGGGTAACTTACCTCGGTAGTAAAATCTACAGGGCGTCCGTAAATTCCTATCTGTTTCAGATAATGTCATGGTTTAAATAGGGATATAATTCTTTCTGTTAATGTAACTTCAGTTCTGGATTGTACATATATGAATACCGACAATATCTCTTCTCAGTTCTTCAGCTACTTTGCGGAACGTGTTTTCCAGCTTCTGTGGTGACATGTTTGTAACGTGCGTCAATATACGATCTTGTAAACAGATAGTGATTTCATGGACACACTGTGTAATGATTTTTAAGATGCTACCCGTATTTCGGCGCATATTGACTCTTGTTGCAAGGAAGTGAAGTTACTGGCAACAAAAGGACTCATTAGTGGCACAGAAAGTTACGTGTACTTAATTAATACAGTTTAAATAATTGAGTGGGGAAGGAAGTGTCTCTTTCTGTCAGCTCTGTGGTACTGTCTATGTACAGGTGTGTCCTATCCAACACCGCTATCGCCTTTCAGAGAACTCTTCCTTGACTTCCTTGATTTCACCACTGAAAGTTCGTTATAATGAAAAGGGCCAATGTTGATTCTTGGATTATGTAACTACGTTGGGTCATACACAGCCATGGGCATGTTTATGTAGGAAAGGTTTGAGAAGAGGCTGTGGCAGGCAATGGCTTCTGAAACTGGAGAGAAATTGCATGTCATACTTATAAAAAATGTAAAAAATTATATCCTGTCGGAATGATTCAGTGCTTGGATTTCTTTGTGCAATTTAATTCAAAATCTTGTGTCTCATCGTTTCCTATCTAAAAACATACGGATTATTACATATGCAGAAATATAACTGTACCTCATGTTTTATGGGCATAAAACTTGGTTTCAAATGAAGAACGTTGTTTAATAATGTTTTAAAACGGTGTTCTAGGGATAATATTTGCATCTAAGACAAACAAGTAACAGGAGTACAGCAAAAAAAACTGCATAATGAGTAGCTTATACAAATGATCTACTGTTATGAACATATAAAATCAAGGTGGGTGGGTGTGTTATGTAGCACACATGGGATAGATAATACATACATAATTTTAGTCTGATAGCCTGAATTATAGACATGGTTTAGAAGACCAAGGCATATGTGGAGGATAATATTATGATGGATACTGATCAAAATGAGATGTCAAAGTGCGCATTGGATTTGTGTAGTTCAGGATGTGGATCAATGCCGGGCTCGTGTGAACTCGATAACGAGCCTTTGGGTTCCATAAAAGAGAGGAAATTTCTTGACTAGCTGAGCGTCTGTCATCTTATGAAGAAGTACAGTGCTTCATGAAGTTCTTGAAGTAGGCCTACTGCTTAGAAGGATTGAGGAAAGTCACAAAAGCTCAAGGTAATAAGCTTTTACAGTCGCACACAGACGGACATGATGTCATATGCTTACCTTGTTTCTCTATTTAATTCTTCGTCTTCACTTTTATTAATATCCATAATGTATAATGCAGAATGTACTGAACCTGAGCCTGGTCGGATAGGAAAACTGTGACGGACCTGTAATAAAAAAGGCAGCAGCCATTGGTTACAAATAACTCTGTTACGGATTCCGATGATTTTATATTTTTACATCGAGATTTAGAATTTACGCTACCGAAATTTTCACGTTAATGATAACTAATTTTAATCTATAAAGATAAAGGAAATAGTCAAATGAGTATTATTTATTTGGAAGAGTTCAGTTACGTACGAAAATAGTTCCGTTCATGGTTCATCAACATTAATTAGCCGGATGAAATATTTAAAGAAGCTCAGGCATTCTTTACCGTAGCAAACTTTCATGTTCTTCGTACTAATGTTAGTACTAGTTTCTGATTCGACAGGGACAGAGTCAGATCGGGTTGGTTGTTCCTGTCTTGCACTTCGGGAGGTACGTGGTTCGTGTTTGTCAAAATCGACTGTTCACTACTTCCCGCACTCCTCCAAGCACGTATCAAGGTGGTTTTACTAACTCCAGGGAGCATAATCCTTCTTGAGAAGCTAACTTCCCCTTAGTCAAGAAATTACCCTCCCTTGTGGAACTCAGTGGTTCATTACTCAGTTCACATCTCCGCCGCTACCATCCTCTTCCCTCAGACAAATTAATCCAGTTAATACCCTTAGATCCTATTTTTAAAAGATCGGTTTTAATATTATCTAATCATCTACGACAGACGTTCCTACTGGTTTTCTAATAAAATGTTAGTAGCGTTACCTAGTTCTAATGTCAGTATCTTACTGCAAATCTGGTCTTTATTTTAAAATTGCGTAATTACTAATTAAAGTCTATGTATTTCGAACTGTGCTTACATATATTTGTCTGAGATTTTTCGCTAGTTGATGGAGCATACAAAGAAGGTCCTTCTGTATTTAGAATATCTGATTTCAGATTATCTCGTGTAGAAGTGTTGTGCAAACCTCAACAACGAACATTATGCATTGTGCTTTCCGCATTGAATGTGGAACCTTCACCTAATAAACAAATACGTAGCAACATAACAGAATAGTTCAGATACTTGTAACACTAATGACGGCTCAGCTTCCCCGAACAATGCTTTTGCATCGTTATGTTTGTCATCCTAAGTGTCAGAAAGAAGTTTATATACTGGTACTGTGTTTGCTAAAGTTTTTTTTGTCGCCAACATCAAACATTGAGCATTACATCTGTTGAGCGTTATGACGCGTGTCTCATATCCTATTCAGGGCGTTACGAGGCTGTGTGGTATTATTCCACCAGAGTGCATTGCCGTTATTACACTACGTGTGTTATCCGGGGCTGTTATAATTGGTAGGTCTTTTTCTTTCTGTAGAGAAATGTTCTAACATAAGTTCTGGTACATGCCATCTTCGTGGAAATGTCTCAAGTATTTACCGTACTGTATTTGTCTTCTCTCATAAGATGTTTTAAACCTGCGACCCGCCGGTGTTTTTTTGTGCAGTCTGCGTAAATTGTTGTAATACTGTCAGCTTCTTAGTATTGCCAGTGTTCGACAGTAACTATATTTGCAAGAAACTGTTCAGATTAATAAATAACTTATTAATGGAGACTTCGAGGGATGCTTTCGAATCGTAATAGAATTTTTCTTTTGAATAAAAAACATTGTCATATATCTGCGTAATACCTTATTTTGTTACAGAAAATTTCTGAGTAATATGTGAACCTGTTTCTGTAGTAAACCTAATTTAGTGGCATTTGTAATGTAGATCGTCATGTCGTTTCAGTAAATTGTCGCCATTTATAACTTCACAGCCCGTAACATTCCTTCGTATTCAGGAGGCACCGGGTTCAAATTCCAGCCCGGAGAACGGCTATCCTGACTGGGTTTTTTTCCCGTTGTTTTCCTCAGTCTTCCAGGCAAATGCCGGGATAGTACCTTAAATTAGGCCACGACCGCTTTCTTATCAACTTTTGTCCACTCATTCGACGCTGTATAGTCTGAGTTACTGGGAAAGCGTCGTTAAATAAACTATAAGTAAATAAAAATTCATGGCCGCGAATTGAGTAGAATGAGTGAATTTAGCCCTAGGTATGACAAAAGTTCAGCTCCTTTGTCTTACATACTGAGAAGAGGAATGATGTAATTTTTGTAAATTATGTAATTCCTAGGTATTACTCTTATCATCTCATCTACACTTTTTAAGAGCTACATTAAGCCACTATTGCTATTATATTATAGATATTGTAGATGTACCATATGGGGGCAGGGACGTAGCGTGAAGCCTAACTTACAGTGTTTCATTCGCTTTCTGAAAGTTGTATATCGACATTTGAATAGCTCTACATTTAATTATATTAATTAGTTACTTAATTGTGATATGGGACAGCTTCGTGTGTATCTACCTACAGATTGTCGGTGATAATGCCAGAAGAGAGATGTTAAACGTTATTAAAATTTGCGTGACGAATCCGATTTACAGGTTAAAAAGCTGTCATTTCAGGAGAAACAAATAGGAACTCTGGATCACACACCGTTTTAATGGATTTCATCAAAGTACGGAACAAAAATAAGAAAATTTCAATTAATCTGTTTTGAATGTGACTCAGTGGGTTGGAGACATCGCATTCCGTGTGTCTCAGTTTAATTAAACTCCACGTATGTCGTCACAACTCATCACATCCACTGGAGCTTCAATGTGGCATCTGCTCCCCGTATGAACGCAATTCGGTTCTTTCCCGAAGCTATTAAATTGCTGTCACATCACTTTAGAATATCGTCTGTTAACGGTTATTTATGACGTGATTGTAATTCGTTTCTGACTGGACTCTGGTTTACTCGTCACATTATACGGGATTCTATTTGTTACACTCTCCTGACATCACCTGCTCTTATGGGCTCAAAACGTGGCTACGCGACATATGTGCCGTGTTTACAAGAACCCACAGCTATATTTTATCCTTAGACACGTGAATCCAGTCCACATACTCTACAAACTTTTTAATATTATCATTCCATCTACGCCTATGTCTCCCAAGTGTCTCTTTCTGTTGCCAGATGTTTTGACTGAAAATGTATACATGTTTTTCATTTCTACCAAACGTGCTACATGCTCAGTCCATCTCATTCTTGATTTAATTATTCTAGTAATATTTGGTAATAAGTACAAATTATTTTAGTCTTTCGACACACTGCTGTTCTGTGTGGTGTAAGCTTTCAATGTAACATATCTTCCCCCACAGACTGCCGCTGAAGTGCTTTATCTTGCTTTGAAACACGGTTTAGTTGCATTAGATGTCCAAACAGTCTGTAATCCTCTGTTTAGGTAAGCTGCATCCTTCCATCTCGTTAGACTGAGCGCACCGCAGCAGTTGTATGTGAGGTAGCGAGGTGTCTCGTTAGATTCTTCGTAGAAACTTTGTGTGTGGTTAAATTTCACAGCCTCAGTTTTACACCCCCCACCCCCGCTTCATATCTCGCGGGAAGTCATAAATATTTCTGCAAATATCACTAGTGTGGTCTAGCTCTACCTTTATTTACGTTTGTTATATACGTACATGAAAATTTATGTCTTTCCAGTGACAAGGTAGAATTATTATTTTCATGGAAAATGTCAGTATTTCTTCTGGATTACTGTATTTTATGTCGATTCTGGTCTTCTGAGTTCTAACACGTGTGAACTTGTAGATAGATACCAAGGCCTCAAAGAAACATAGCCCCCCCCCCCCCCCCCATTGTCAGCCCTGAAGATGAAGACAGTATGTTTCCCTGAAACATTGGTATCTACCTGCAGTTCACCACTGTAAGAGTATCAGATCTCATATTGTGTTTTAGACATGTGTAATATGATATAACTTTAATGTAGATATTTTGCAGCTGTTTGTTTCGGATTCAACAGACCCGTACTCGTGTCTTCTCTTTACGAAAGTAAAGTTTGATTTCGTAGGGTTGACTTATCTCTCACTTAAAGAATTCCATCTCTCACATTTCACACGAAGGAACTCGTCTGCATCTTGTCGTATTTACTCAAAGTGGCAGTTCTAGAATCGTGTAGTTCAATGTAGCAGACAATTTTGATTTTATGATCCGTGTAACTGACATCTAACTTTAACAGGACTAAATTAACTATTTTAATTTGATCTAATTTAGTTTCACGCACCATTAAAACGTGCTTTCAACGCGTTATACTTGAGTGGTCTATTAGAAATAGTTCTTATAAGAAGGGAAATCTGCGGTTTACAATATAATCTTTTAGTTCTGTGTGTATTCAATTGCACGGTTCTTTGAATTTAGAAGTTACAGGGTTCATTCCCCACAACAGTCTTTTACCGGCAGTTAACTTACAATATTTCAGCTTTCGTCACAGTTCAGAGTTTCGTTGCCCCGTGTGGGTTTAGAATTTCCCTGCTTTCTCATCCGCCCAGCTTTCCCGATGAACCGCCTCGAATCCCCGTCCGGCATTGGAAAGTCTTATTTGGTTGAAAGGCTGTAACTTCGTTTTACGTTACTTTTTTTTACAATATCTTTCGAATTTGCGAGTCTACCGGCTGAATAAAATGCTACGGAAAATGCCTTTCGGCTACCAAACTGTGTAATCTTTCCTATTTACGATTCCATACAATGATGCTGACGTATGAAGTGATATCCATATGGAACTCATGTCTTCCTTAATAATATGATGATGATTGAAATATGTCTATTGTTCTAAATGTATTCCATTGTTTTCGGACCTTTGCTGTGCAAGAGACGCGAACAGAGACTGCATACAGTCGTTGACTTCAAGCAGAACATTGATAATATCAGCATTTTTTGTAGAATTGAGCCGAATCAGATACAAGAAATAATCTGACTGGCATACCTATATTTTTGTCAGAATTGTCTGCGACTCGTTGTAGTCAATTGCTGGTCTCTTAAAATTGCTCCCATGCTGGCTTCCTTGCTGAATTAAGCAGTACCGCTGTGGTCATCTGTGTTATAAAGCGTCTCTCTTGTGGTTTGCACTTCTGGACAAGTTTACGGATTTGTTTCCTCGGCCATTTTGTCTAGTAAAATGTTCGATCCGTTGTTCTGTAATAGTTTAAATTACATTTTCGTAACTTTTGTCAACTTTCCTTAATCTTGTGTACAACAGACAGTAGCTCGCCACTAACCTCAGGAAGTCGTTGTTAGTGTCGTGTTATGTCCTTGCCATGACAATATAGGATTTTGCGTAGTTTAATGTAGATTCTTTTCCGTGAACGTCCACATAATGTTCTCATTCTTACCACATGCAAGATTACTTATTCATTTATAATAATTTGGTTCGTAGCAGAAATTTTTCTCGAAATACCATGGCTTCTGAGGGTGGTGTTTATGCAATGTTTTTATATATATATATATATATATATATATATATATATATATATAATTTTGTCTGTAGTGATTAGTGGGGAAATACTAATGATTGTTCTTAAGAGTGGAGGGATTTTAGTAGAGATGAACTCAAGACGAAGAACGTGATCGCGGAATTTTTCCAAAATTGTGTAAGGTAAAAGATTTTATAAAATCTGCTTGGACGTGAAGGGTGTCAATGTCATGTTACCGTTAAAACTTTCCCCACCTTCAGAAATGTATCAGTTTCTGTTGTAAGATTCCTTAAGTGCCACATGTCACACAAGCTTCGTGAAGTCGGGTTTATATATGTCTATCTAAATACGGAGGCTAGCAATAACATTTTTATTTGTTTATTTATGTAGAATTTAATTAACGACGCTGTCAATTGCTCAAGACTATGTCACACCTATAACGGGACCACATTGAAAGTAAAAGTACTTGTTTTATGATACCATTAGGGAGATGAAGTTGCTGTGAACATGACGTAATACGTAAACCTTAATTTATAATTTCTGTGCTTACCGTTAGAGACAACCTTTATATTTAAGATTCTAGCTTTTTATACACACATTTCTTCAGGTAGCTGGCATATAAAATTTTATTTTTTTTCTCAGGTGTGTTTGTATTTTCGTTGTTCTGTTTAGTGTCGAACAGTAGGAAGACTGATGAATAATGAATTAGATACAGCGTGGAAGGAAGCGGCTGTGACAATTTGAGTCACTGGCCTGGAATTTTCTTGAAGGGATTGAGTAAAACCATGAAAAACACAGTCAATAATTAATTTTGAAACATAAAATGTTTCATTCGTACTGGATTTGAATACCAGCCACCGAGTCTGATTGCTTCGCTGTGATTATCCCGTCAGATCGATTCATGGCGTCAGATATTTTGATATTTGGTGTAGGCGAGACCTACACCATAGGAAACGGATGAATGCGAATAATTAATGTAGTCAGATGTTCTGGTTCAGTATTTTGTCAGATGGACTGACATAAACATATCAATTACAACAGATTACCTACGTCATTATGATTTAATAGATTTTTAGGCATAGAAACTTAAGTAGGTTGCGCTGTTGCTTCATTCAATTCAATGGTAGTTACAGGGCTTATTATGTGAGGAAGGAATGTCGGTCAATAACTTTTTCGTCAGATCCTTTTGTCACTTTCGCAATATGAAATTCCGTGTAAGTGAAGAAAGAGTAAATAATTAAGAAGTTTTCCAAGTTCCCAGTCAAGCGTATTGACAGCAAACCTGTACAACTGCTTAAAATGATCTGTGCTTCAGAGGTTACAGCAGCTACTAATAGAAAGTTGTCATTCACGTCAGAGTTTGTCGACATTGCTGAAAAAACAAATGTACCGCAGACATACGTGCATTCATAAAATGATTTATGTTTTATCCCCAAGGATATTTGAGCTATGACAAGTAGATGGCAGATAACATTATATTCGAACCACCTTTTCTTTCTGTTATTGATGTCACTGGTTATTGATGTCATACACGATTACTCCTACAGAGTAACGGATGCAACAAAGGAGAAACAGAAGGCTACTTCCATTCTTATCTTAACGAATTGTGCGGGTTTGTCTAGTGTTTTGATTTTAACATATGCTATAATATGCTGATATTACGAGATATATTTCACCGTTTTTCCACAAAAGAACATAGGTCTCTTTAAAATGTACGTTTTTATCTACATAGTGGTTAAAATTAGCCTAATCAGTTTAAGTAGGTAATATTTGATTAATGGATTTTGAATCGATTCAGCTGTACTCGTTACCCTTGGGTAGCACGCTAAACAGTGACTTCTTGGAAAAGAGTTCTTCACAAGCTCAAATGTTCGAGAAATTTACTGTATTTATGTAATCCGATGTTTCATTACGTGCTCACAGAAGCACGCGAGTGGACCCTATTCTGAGTCACATAAATCCAGCTCATATCCAATTTATATATTCATTTTAAAAGTTTTCTTTCGACTACTCTCGGTCTCTCAAGCGATGTTTGTCTTCATGTTGCATGCATTCATCTTCTCCTCCATCTGACCCTTGATTTTAATCACCCTATTATTTTGTGCAGAGTACGAATTATGAACCACCTCATTAATTGATTTTCTGTCCTCCCCCCCCCCGCCCCTGCGACTACCTTTCTTCTACGTCCAAATAGTCTCCTGAGCATATTGTTCTCAGACACCTTCAGTCTAAACACATTAAACACATAGTAAGAAAACCCATAATAGATAAGATAATTTTTGGCACTAATATTTTGAGATGTGATGGTTACTTCACGTGATCCGCATTTCTACTATAAAAATTTGTGATTAGTTGTTGTCGTCGTCGTCAAAAAGTGACGTCATCAACAGTGTCAACAATTTGGTTACTCGGCATTGTTGTGCAACAATGCCGTGTACGCCACAACAATGCCGAGTAAACAAATAACGCTTAGTACCAAGCCAGTCGCATTGTCACTGCTCTACAATCAGCACATCGTATCCGATCAGCGTTATAAGACTATTTAAGAAATGAAGAAAAGTTACCAATACCAGCAAGGTAATCTGATACTAATAATAATATTCATCCGAGTCATACTGCTCATTCAAGGGTTAAAACACTTGAATAAGACTATTATATATCTGAGGTTCTTACGACGGTGGGTACGAAGATGGCTGTCTTCTGGACTGCAGCGCCGTGTAGTCTGGTAGAAGTTTACAAACGTTTCAGAGGTCCTTGCTGCCTCTATCATCAGACCGATGATGGAGTCTGTCAGACTGGAGACAACCACTCTAGTTTAGCAGACTTTACGACTCTGCAACCCAGAAGACAGCCATCTTTGAGACCAACATCGACATCTTCACCTCCGCGATAGCCTCAAAGTTTATATAGACTAAATCTATGGAATTTCCTGTCGTTTTATACCCGGCCGGGGGGGGGGGGGGGACGACAGACGAATCGGGTTCTTTTGTTATGCTTTGTGTTAAAAATTAAATAGTTATTACGTTATATATTTTGATGATTTACATAAGTTATGGAAGGAAAGTAACGAAAGTTTATGTGATTCAGTACGTATATAATAGGCTTATTTATTAAATATTTAATATGTGAATGGCGACAGGATATAATAAATGAAATTAAATAAATACTGAACATTTTTAAACGATGCATCTCGTCTGATATTCACGTAACCACATGATGATGGTTTTATGTTGATATTTTTTCCATGAATTAAATAGCTTAGTTTACACATAGAAAATAAAACTTAATGAATGACGAAATGCAGTAGTGATTCCTATTTTCAAAAGCGGGAATCCTGAAATATAAGAAAGTAAAATGAATAAAGTTACTGACATAAATCACAAAATATTTTTTTAAAAAGAAATAAATTTAGAACCGGGTTCTGAAAATTACCACTTGAAAGACGTAGGTTTACATAAGAGGCTAATTTTAAAATGTATTTTAGGGAACTGGGTTTGAGGGGTATGAATTAGATTCATGTGGCTCAGACCGGCGGTGGGCTCCTGCCAACACGGTGGTATATATTCGGTTTTCATAAGAGGAGGGTAATTTTTTGACCAGCTGAGCTTACCATCTGCTTCTCATAAGTATTCTGTTCCGTGGAGTGAGGAAGCCAGCCGGTGTAAAAATTGATTCCTCTGTTCGTCTGCTACACGATCTCACTTTCTCCTGCTTCGTATTCTGGACATCCCTGGTTCATATCTCGGCTCATGTACCAGTTACATTTGCTGTGGATTTCCTCAGTTACTCCAGGCAAATTATAGAATGGTACATGAAATTAAGCCACGACCGCTTCCTTCCACGTCTATTACAATTAAATATTCGTGATCAATGACATTCTTCAATGCTATATAGTCAGAGCAGTTGACGGCTTCGAAGCTACGTAAAAAACAGCAATACCATCCGGTTAGAGACGAAATAGTTCCGTCTTCGCACGCGTCACGTGACCTCTCACAGCTGTTCTACTTGTGGGCACGTGTTATTCTTGCGGAGCGTAAACATTATGTAATGCTGCCGTATGTTAATTGCGTCCAGGTGTCCGTGTTTCTTATGAATATTAATAACTTTGGTGACAATACTTTCGAATTGTTTGCGTTGCAGATAATTCCCGTTGGGGGGGGGGGGGGGTTTTCCAAACTATAGATGTGGGATTTGAAGCGACCCACGTGTAAGTAAAGTTTTACGATAGTATGTTTGTTTGCGCCAAAAATCTTGATAAAAATTTCTTGTATGACGTAATAAAGACGTATGTGTTTGTAATGCCTCCAGGTATGATCTATGATTAAGTTTCTGTTCTCTGTCCCCATAGGAAATGGTGTAGAGTCCATTTCTGAGATTTGATCACCCATAGGGCAGATTATATCACTCTGAATGATTGTGTGATCATGAGAATGACGGTTAGCCGTGGGGCCCTGCATCTTAACTTCAGTTCCAAACCACGATGTGGGACTGGATTATTTACGTGTCCCGAGTTTTATCTTCCACAGAGATGCAGGCTTCAGTCTAAGAAGGGAAATTCGCACACAGATGATAGTTCAATGTCTTACCAGAGACCACAAAATCTTTTTCTGTCATTTACTTGCACTGTTTATTTAAGGACGCTGTACCAAGTAGACGATTTATATAGCATTGAATGGGAAGTGAGAACGTTTATGAATGTGTATAAAGAAAGATTCCATGGCCTAGTAGGAAATAATCTTAAAACCTTGCACACCGTGTCGTCTTGAATTCCTATGTATAAAACACATATAAAAACCAATTGTTTATGGGCTGATTTTAATATGCCACCCCACTGATGATGACCTCGTGAGGTTGAAACGCGTCTGGCACAATGTGTTTTAAAGTGTAAACAGTTGGTTTGTATATGTGTTTTTTTTAGCAGGAAATAATTTTGCACAGAGCTATAAAATATACATGAAAATCGTATCGCCCCATTTTCTGGACTAGTAGCAGTAAACTCATTAACACACAGGAGTTTGCTAAGTGCTGATGAGTGTATATGACGCGTTGCTTTTCCTACCAGGGATCCAACTTCTGCTGCTTTACGTAGTTTATTCTAATTGCTATTCTAATCATGTTGCTACATAATGGACTGTTTTGCAGACACCTGAGCTAGCGCATTCGCAAATAAAAACAATAATTCGTGTAGAACGCACTAGCTCCACTGAGACCTCTCATGAAAACAAAGCGCTGGTCTATAAAACAGCATTGAAATAGCTCGCTTAAAATGTAAATACTGTTTTCTGGTTTATTATGGACGTGTCTGTGTGTAATTAAATACATTGAATTACATGTAGGGGTATGAGCTGGGATAGCTCAGTCAGTATAGTGACTAGCTACGGGCTGGACGACCGGGGTTCGATCCCCGACGGGGGCAGAGGATTTTTCCTCTAGCCTCTGCGTCCAGACCGGCTCTGGGGCCCACCCAGCCTCCTCTACAATGGGTACCGGGGTCCTTTCCCGGGGGTAAAGCCGGCCGGGGCGTGATGCTGACCACTCACCCCCATCTAGTGCCGAGGTCAAGGAAGAGAGGAGCTATACCTCCACTCACCCCAAACGCCTACATGGCGTATAGTGGGACAAACTTTACTTTTTACATGTAGGGGTACTGATGTTCGTACACTTCATATAAGCAAATGTCGTTCATTATACAATATTTTACTTCTGTAATCGAAAATATGAGGACTTCAAATTGATATTTTAGTGCGTGTCTTGAATTAATGTAATTTTAGGGACCTATAACGCGATATCAAGGAAGTTCGATATTTTAAAAAAACGTTTTCTCTTTCTTTCGTAAGATTTTAATTTTCGCCACTGTTACATTACACTCTATAGATTAACTGTTTTCTTCGCGCATCAAGTTTTCGACTTGCTGACAGTACCTTCACATGCTTATGAAAATTCTTATCACTAGAAATCATATTTCCACCACAACATGTCTCTGCAGGTGGAATAATATGCAAGAAGGAATTTATGGGATGCGTAAAATTGTTTAGGGAAATTTATGTATGTGACTTTATTGGGAGGGATCTACCTGCTCTCCTTTTGATTTATTCGTTTGCACAAGCTTTTGTTTTGCTGTAAAAGCTGCAAATCATGGCCCCGAAAAGGCAGACTGATCATCGACTTTAACTGTGCCCTCAGTATACTATGTGTATATGTTGTATTGTGGGATGTTGCTACCACGATATTAGTTAATTTTGATTCAGTTTTATTTCATTTTTTATGGTGTATTATTTAGAATTTGGAAATTATGCAATCCATTCCATGTTACAGACGATATAAATCTCCTTGAAACCCAGTTCTTCTGCACTGACTAGCTTATATTTATGAAAATATTCATATTCGTGTAAATGTACGTACTATTAAATAGGTCTGTAATAGAATAACTCAGAATAGAAAGGATTAAGCTGTACTTCGTCGAAATGTACATACAGCAGAAGTCGGAACTAAGGTTCTATTCATTGGAGGGGACCATCTCGTGCCAACATTTGTTTTGAGGGTTTTACACGTTTATCCTATTAGGGTATTGTGTGAATTGGTTCCTACACAATCTGTGACTCCGCATTCTGTTTAGAGATTACAAAATAATTTGCTGAAACACTGCGAGGTGATTAAAATGCCGTGTCATGTCCTG
Source organism: Zootermopsis nevadensis (assembly GCF_977971745.1). Classification (NCBI taxonomy): domain Eukaryota; kingdom Metazoa; phylum Arthropoda; class Insecta; order Blattodea; family Termopsidae; genus Zootermopsis; species Zootermopsis nevadensis. The sequence goes on from NW_028259143.1 coordinate 8,295,540, forward strand.
AAGTTCTGACACTGTAGTGAAACTCTGTTTGTAGTTATTTGATGGCTGTTCTGCTACTATACATGAGTATGCGAACATTTGAATTAAACCCAACACACGGGTAATTTTGACAGGGGACTCACTGCTTCTCCCTAACCACAGCGACGATCTTTATTTTGAAAGTAGCAGCAACAACAACAAAATAACAATAATATCAACAACAATGTGACTGTCGCCTTATTCACTTGTCATTGAGGTCTAATTAACTCCATGGTGTAGAATCCTTCTTGTGAAGCTAATAATCGCTCTGTTTGTAAAAATTTTCCACTTTTATGAAACCTAGATGTTCATTATCGCGTTCACAACAACCGCCAGTAGTCCATAACGTAAGCAAGTTGAATTCAATTTACACTATATTTTCTTGATGCCTCTTTAATGTTTTCCACCCATCTACTCCAGGGTCTTTCTTCACGTTTTCCGACTGAAATTGTGTGTGAATTTCTCTTGTTCGTAGTACTTGCTATTTGTCCCGGCCATTTCATCATTTATTTGAACACCCTAACAATATAGTAGTTTACACTTGGAACTCAAACACTTTACGTCTCTCGCCCCAACTGCTTCTGAAATGAATGAACACTGGAACTTGAAAAGAGTGAGCTGCGAAATAATGGGAATCGAAGCCGTGCCTCTTCAATTGCATTTCTTTATAACACTTCCATGGATAGAAATTTTCTGTCTGGTTGATGTTCAGCTATTGAACTGACTATTGTTATTCTGGGTTTTGACACCGTGTAGACTCGGAGGTAGATACGTTTCAGAGAAAAATATTGTCCATTTTTAGACCTGAAAATGGAGACTACTTTTTTCTTCAAAATGTTGGTATCTACGTACTACGTACGTGTCACATCCCAGAAGAACAACACTGTCATCCTCACTTCCGCGAGAACCCCACATCTACCACAGCCATTGACGTGATCACCGCGTAGATATTCATCTTATTGACTCTTTGTTACGAGTCGATCCTCTTGGTACATGAGGGTTAATTTCTGTAACTGAATCGAAGTAGCATATGAACTGAACTGAAGAGAACCCTTTTCAAACTGGGATTATCCTGAACAGTCTGTGATTAAGTTCTTAATTAAATATTTGAACTTTTGAATGGCGGTGACTGCTACCGCAAAGTTAATAGTGTTCCTTATTGCTGCAGTATAATGAAACTCTTCTGTTAATTGAAAATATGTTCCACGGTCTTTGACATTTGAAGCTCAGATTATAAATCCTTTCTAAGATTGTCATAAGCATATGAAGGGGTTTGTTTAAGACAGTTTCTGATTTGCTGAATAATTTCAGAAGTGCGTAGTGTGAAGTTGAGCCGTCAGTTACAATGTGATAAAAAGTGACGAGGCGTTGAATTTTCATTAAATTATAATTTTCAACATGGCACAAAACAACATTTCTGGAGGGAGACTTGTGTGTTGTTAATTTGTGCGAAGTGCTTATTATTGCCTCCTAACACAGAGCTAAAGATTTTAATTAAGAACTTCCTTCCATTACATTGCTTTCTCCTACTCTACTAGCGCTCTGAGGCTGCGTTTTAGTGCAAAAGCGAAACGATTATCGTCCTTGTTACGTCACGTGCTTTTGTATGGTCTTTTGATAGACTCAACGTTCTCATACATTTACATTTTTAATTAATTGCATCTGCTTGTTATATAGGTGTTTTGCATCCTTACTGACTCAGAGGATAGCACATGAGCAGGAATTAAACCAATTAAACACCAGTCCAAACAAAGTATAAAATTAAAATACCTAGCACCAAATGTAAATTCTTGGGAATATGCAGAAACATTTAGATATTAAAAATTAGGTTATACAGTAAAATTATTGTGCAAGTATCTGAATTTAAATAAGCCTTTACACGATTTCTTACATTAGTCCACAGAAAGCACGTGAGAATAAAACTAAAACTTATAGAAACATGGATTTAGTTATTAACATGTTTCAGGAAACGTAATTAACGGCAACATTATATCAATATTACATTGGAAATAAAGGTTCGAAGCCTGGATATTTGAGAAAGGAGACGCCAAAATTCAGAAGCAGCACCATTATTGGGTCTTTTATGAAATTATGGGCATAAAAACAACAGAACAAATTAAATGTTTCGTGTATTATCTATAAGAGAAACTGAAGACTGCCAGGAGACTTGGCTGCAACGCATGCAGAAATGACACAAGTGGGACAAAAAGCGCGGGGACGAACAGATTCTGGGTTCTGGAAGAAAGCTGGAGAAACAGACCACACATACGGAGTTTAGAAACAGGCATCTAGGCCTAATCAGTCTAGTAATGTTATGTTACGTCTTGTGACATTTCTCGACGTTATTTTAGAGAACCACGGTTTTTTATAGGAGAAAGGGCTGCTAATCACTCTACAATTAGGGTAGGTCCCCTGCCGGTAAACGTACTACCTTTAAAATGGATGGTCTTTGAAATAACCCAGAATTGTTTTTCGTTTTTGGCAACCTATCTATTAAATCCGATTATTATTAGTTTAGGAATATAGAATTCTGAGAGATCTTAGTTTGAGACCTGCTGATGCTTAAAAATTCTTTATTTGGTAACAAGCTATTAAAGTACAAACCCATACTAATAATCTACCAATTTTTTTAAATGATATATACATTTAAAGATTTGAAAGAAATGGAATTGATGTTGTCAGATATGTTCATGTTACACCGTAGATTTAAGTGTAAGTTTCTGCTTGGGCTATCGTCTTTTTTTCTGCATGTTTAAACTCACAAGAACAGAGGCTGCGTAGGAAGTAAACTCCCGACGTGTAGTAGTTCGTTTGGTCGCCATGTATTCTGTTTTGTAAAAAGACTGGCATTATCAAAAGGTGCCTAATTTCAACACACTAATTTTCAGAAGTGTATATTAAATGGTGCTAATGTCTCTCCCACCTCAGATGTTGCACAACCGCCATATTGAAATCGTAGAAGGTTGGATCTTGTGAAATATGTCGCCGAGGTGACTCGCAATGACACAGTCTTCGCACATAAGGTTATGTAAGTTTTTCAGCAGGTTGAAAGTGATTGAGTGGGCACATTCACACGACAGCCAGTAACGCACAAGCTTAAAAATGTCTGGTTTCCGATATTGGCTTCCATCACGGATGTTAAACACACGATTCGATGATTGAATTTTTCTACAGTTTCAAGATAAGTGCTTGTAGGGCTTTTCGTCGTTTCTATCGTGATTACTTTTTTAACCAAGTGATATATAAAACTCTGTTTCGTCCTGCACACTCGAAATTCAGTGGAGGGAATCTATCTATTATTGTACCTACGTGTACCAAGGATGATAAAACTAACAGTAGTACTTAATGAGGAATATCAGTATTATCAACTACATACAAAATTGTATTCAATGTTCTTCGGAAGGTTAACTCCATACGTAGACGGGATTATTAGAGTGTAGTTCATCTGTCACCTGCTTAACAGATATTGTACACTCGTCAGACGCTGTAAGAAATATGGGAATACAGAGTGACAGTACACCAGGAATTTATTGACGTCAAGAATAACTGCGGATTAGTTAGGAGGTGAGTATGACAACATTCTCGTTCAATTCGGGACACCAATGAAATTAATTAGTCTAATTAAAAAGCGTCTTTAGGAATTTGGTCTAGAATTAAACGCAGAGAAAATTAAGTACTTGTTCATATCTCTTCACCAGACTACAGGACAAAGTTATTGTATGAAGGTGATAAGTAATTATTTTCAGAAAGTGGCAGAGGTTCAAATATTTGGGAAAGACGGGAACAAATCAGAAACTCGTTGACGATGAAATTAAGACCGGGATTTGAGGTTTTCATGGCGGTGAGTTCGAAGATGGTTGTAACGCCTGGTAGTCTGGTAGAAGTTTACCAGCGTTTCAGAGGTCTTTGCTGCTTTCATCACGAGGGCGCTACAGCACAGAAGACAGCCATCTTCTAATTAAAAGCAGACTAAATTTGGGGAATGTTTGCCACCATGGAGTTCAGAATCTTGTCTCTCTCCGTCTTCTGCGTAAAAACGTAGTGATTACAATATATCCGTTATTTTGTATCTTTGTGAAACTTGGTCTCTCGTTAGAGGGAGACTGCAGATTGGGTGTGGTTGAGAACAGAGCGTTACGAGAATATTTGGACCCGAGAGGATGAAGTTACAGGAGGCTCGAGAAAATCGCATAGTGAGAACCTCCATAATTTGTAATCTTCCCCATATATTATTAGGACAATCAAATTAAGAAATGTGTGTGGATGAACGAGGCTTGTAGCGCGGATGGGGGAGATGATAAATGCATACAGAAGTCTGATCGAAAATCCTAAACCGAAGACGACTCGGAAGACTTCGGCGTAGATGCGAGGATAATATTAAAATTGATTTCGGGCAATATGATTGGAGGGTTTGTATTGGATTTATCTGGCACGGTAGACTCTTGTGAAGATGGTGATGAACCTTAGACTTCCATAAAATGCTGGTAATTTGTCTAGCGGCGCGTAAAATTTGCTTCTCAAGAAGAACTGGTTTATTCTTTGTTGTTTTGTTATACCCATAGCTCTTCCTGTAGATGTTTCCGCGCAGAGGTTACTGCCATTTATTATCAGACACGTTATAGTTGGCGGGTGGATGGGTAGCTGTGGAACATGGATGGGTGAAATAAGTGAAAGTAGTGGGCCCCGCAGGCTTTACAGCAAGAAACTTCCAAGAACTGACTGCCAGCCAGACAAATATCTAGAGACAAACGTACTAGGACCGGCAGTATGACAGACACTTGATATTTGACCCAAATTGTTAAACTTTAACGTGGTTTGTCACAAGTAACGGGACTCCCTTTGGCGTGTAATAGAGACTTAAAACAGAGAATAGATTATGCTTTATGATGCAATACGAAATGGCGCGATGTGACTGAGTAACAGCATGAAAACTCCTAATCTTATACCCTAGAGGTGTATAATGTGCCTGTAAGTTATTTCATGTTTCCAAATTATTGAACCAGCTCCACGGAACAGAGACCTGATAAGCTGACGGTCGATGCCCTAATGAAAAATTTATCCTTCTTTTAAAGAATCCGAATGTTCGTTACCGTGTTCACAAGATCTCGCCACTAAACCGTATCTTGAGTTAAATGGATCTGTTCCACAGCCAGAAAGAGATTCTATTCAAATTTGAAGAATTCTAATGGACACGCACACACACACACACACACACATATATATATATATATATATATATATACACATATATATATATATATATGTGTGTGTGTGTGTGTAGGCAAGGCCGTGGTCTAGGCAACTCGGAGTTTTCCTCCGGGGGCTTCCCCGGTTTCTCCGTGGCATCCCAACAATTACTCCATTCACACACAGAAGAAGGCAATGGCAAACCACTTCTGGATCATCTGCCAAGAACGTATATGAACAGGTCCCAGTCCGAGAAAAGGATGGAAGGATCCTGTTCATATGGACCTGTCGTCAGACAGAACACTAAATAAATAATAATAATATAGGCACACAGTTTCAGTATTCTTCAATAGCTAGTTCGGTTTGTACGTTCGATTCACATGTCTGGGCAGTACACAGTAATCCTATCATTCGACAGGATAAAGTTTGAACTACTGACAGCGTCGTTAAATACACCATAAGAAACGCCATTTTGTTAAAGCGCCCTGGGTAAAAGACCTGAAACCTTTATACTTATTACATAAATTTCTGACATGAATCCCAACATCTAATGCATGTTATTAAAACTTCCATGAAGCTTTGCGTCTTGTCTGTGTTTACTCTTTGAGTTGTTGGAACATGAACCGTAACTAACAGCATAGTCTGTATTATAATTGGTGTTGTAATTATGAACTTGTTTTTTCAGGATTTATCAACTGTAACACGAACGCACTTCAGTCTCTAGCCCAGCTGCATGGTAAGTTTATGCTATCTTTATTAATACTAAGTAAACGTACAGGGAGCGGATATTGAAGAATGTGTTATATACAGTACGTCCCATAATTTTGTAACAAACTGAACGGAAAACTAATAAATTTCAGGCTTAAAGTGTTAAATTGTCGAGGTACAGGATGTTTTGGAGCAGCATAAATTTGACAAATATTTATCATTGAATGTAAAATTTGTTACCGTTGTTTTCGATGCAAGTTCAGCCCACTTCACACACGATCTCCGTTCGTTTTCGTTTGTGCAGCTGCATGTACGCCAAGAATCGACAATTTAATTCCCGTGGGCACCTTGGTACCCTCAATGGTTTTGGGACGCCCGCTAAAATTGTATAACATTCATAAGGAATTTGAAATGGTTGATTTTTTAATTGTCCGATAATTTGTCACGTTTTCGTTAAGTTATTTTTGACACAGCTTATCAGATGCGAGTCGTAATTCAGTTATGTCATTTTTTTTATTCTTTGTAAATAAATCGGCCTTTGTTCTGAGTGTGTCCCAAAGGCAGAAATACAAAGGATTAAGGTCCGGTGAGCATGATGGCCACTGTACCGGACCTTCACGGCCTACCCAGCGATTCTAAAATAATTTATGTACCACCTGCAAACAGTAGAGGAATGTGGGTTCTGCACGATGGGGCGCCCCCACATTTCACCTGTGTTGTAGCGAATCATTTAACATCAACATGTGGTTGATGATACAACATTTTCATTCTGTTTTGTTACGTACCACTGGTTGGGATAGGGGAAGTTTGTCAGATCATGAACCTCAATGAACTATGTGTATTAAATGTGAAGTAGAATCAGGGTCCAAACTTGATATGCGTATTTTTTACTTGTTAAGATCTGTTCTTGTTATAATTTTCGATGGTATGAATGATAAACTTGAATTACCCAAAGCAATTCAGATTCATTCGATGGCAAGAAAAGTTCAGATCTGTGTGGAATGTTGACTGTTGACTTTGTGTTATAGGACCTAACCAAAATATTTAATGTATTGTGTACAATTTGAGGCAGTGCAGGCATGCTTTGAGGTTTGTAGCTTGGAATCTGTGTGTGGTTCGCTAGTATTGACAGAAGAGCAGGTAATTCACTGAGTTTGGCCCTACTACTACAACTGTGGCTTGCTCATCATTAGAATGAATTGCTGTTGTGTTCACTTCGCGCCATGAGATGGCTGTTGTGAACAATTATCCAATTGAGGAACGTCTCATCCTGGAACACTGTGTTGATTGAGGGAATTGGATAATTTGTCTCGGTCGGGAGTCGAGTTAGGGTCTGTAAACCTGGAAAGCAAGAGGGGCACACAGACCTGTAACTCAGTGTTGAAATACACAAGTGAAACGTGTTCATAAGAATTCAGTACCCCGAGGTATGTGTCACTGAAGGGGTGGAGTTTAACTTAGAGGAAACAAATTATTAATTTTGTTTATTCAAATCATATGAATTTCGTCGTGCGCACCAGTGAAATTCATAGTCTTGCTTAATAGCAGTCTCAAAGGATAAAATCTACCCAGTGGTAGACGTAGACGACTTCTAATGTTTTCCCGAGGAGAATATTCTACTATTAAATAGTAATGCGTATAATGTAGCTTTGAAATATCAGCCAAATTTCTGTAGCCTGTGCGTTAACAGTTCGTGTCTCTTCTTTCAGAGAGGACAGGTTAAAATGAGACTGATTATTAAATTCTTTAATGAAGCTACTTCAGCTGATGGGGTTTGTTCAAAGCGATGCGAAGGTGGTCTGGATATGTTTCCGACGATGGTCCGTTGTTATAAACTTAATCATTATTTCGGAAATGTCATATTGTTTCTTTAACACGACGTTTCGATGGAATAGACTGTTCTGATTGACTGACTCGTGACGTCGATGGCTGTGATGATGAATTTCAGAAAATATTTTTGTTAATAGTCATGGAAGATTTTTTAGTACCGCTGGAGACATTCTCTTCCTCTGTGGCTGTCGGAGCTGTGATAACTTTTTAGTGAGCTTGTGGTGATGGGTTTGTGTTATGTGGCGGTAGGATCGGCTTTGTATTGTGACAACTGTTTGAATTCATCGTGGTAAATTACGTAAGAGAAATTTAACTATGTAGTGTGTTTACCGACATAAGTTTGTTTAAAATATTTTGAATTCTGCGTTGTGGGAGGGTACCATAATGCATCAGTCGTTTCGTTTTACAAGTACTCTGTCGCCTTTGCTCTAATGAGATAGGATTTTCATCTTCTTTTACCGTTTACAAATCATAATTAACATCTGAAACTATTAATACTTTGTACTTAAGTTATTTGGCAATACTGCTTGGAAGGGTTGTGAACCCCTCGCCGTTACGAAGCCTTAACACAGGCGGAAAACTTGAATGGAAAGGTCCACTTGCAAGACCTAGTATAGATGGGATATTAATATTAAAATTGATCTTAAACAGTGTGGAAGGTTGTGAGCTGCATGGATTAATTTGGGATCTCTTAGGAACACAGTAACGAGTCTTCGAGCTCTTTAAAAGGCGTAGAATTACTTCACTATCTGAGGAGCGATTATTGTCTCAAGGAGGAAAGTTTTTATTTTTATTTTAAAATTGTGGATTGATTATTTATGATTTTGTTTGGGTAAGGTTATTCCTGTATTGAGAGCTTTAAGTTAAATAACAGGACTAAGTTTTCCCCTTGAAAGACCAAGAATATTCAGTTTGCTGTTTATCGTTTGTGTCTTCCCTTGCTTGAGAATGAGAATAAGTTTATCAAGCGACCCGTTTCCACATTAGGGAATAAGACTGCAGCTTTTCGGCCATAGGTCAGTAGAAGAAATTACTTTTACCCCATGGCTTTAAGCAAGCCCTAGGGAATCAACCGGTTCCACGGAAGTTACTAGACTTAACGTAGCAGGAATTGAATCCTGCCATCGTTCACGAAGTTAAATCACTTGCAAAATTCATGAGCCCCCCCCCCCCCCCCCCCCCCCCCCACAAGCCTCGAAGTTGAAGAGAAATTTTCCCAGCATAAAGGACATTCTGTTGCTTTTTGGAGTACATAGATGTGACTAGATTATTAGTCCCAAAATTGTTTATTCAATAAAAGTTCTGTAGCCGCCATGTTACGGTTACTGAATATAATCGTATATAGGCCTACTTCGAGCTACCTTGTGCATGGAAGAATGTAAATTTAAATCGTTTTATGAGGTCCAACTCAATTTTGGAATTGTACAGAATGTGCGGCCTCATATGTCCCAGTTAAAATTCAAATTCGTGCGAAATATTTATTTGTGTATCGCAGTTTTATATTTTAATTAAATAAAGTGGAAATGTATTTCAATGAAATTCCCATTTGTGTGTGCGTGTGAGGAGATAGAGGAACGAAAAATATATCTTACTTTAATCTTGGTATTAGTAAAAGTAGGCGGTAATACTTTCTCCATCCGTGTAATGGCTTCGGGAACAGTGGCCGCTTTTTTAAGTAGCCTTTAGCAGGCACTAAATTTGGCATGGCTGATGCAAAGCATAGCCTATCAACTGATTTTTCGTAGTTAAACTGTGAATACATTACAGTGAGAAACGATGGTGTTTAACAAATTGTAGTGATTTATGCATGACTGGTTTCAGCGTTGGTTATGCCCGCAACAGTGAAAGTAGTAGATGAATTTATGTGTATTATATGCAACCATCCGAATTGTTTAACTGATCCTGCGGCCTGCTGCAGTGGATCGACATTCCTGCAAGCTGTGACGCCTGTTTTCCAGCCAAGAGTGTTTAATTTCACTTTATTTTTGTCATTTTCTTCAACGATTTGTAACATCTAGACAGCTTGATATTTAAAATCAACTTCTTACCTCAAAGAAAACAACCCATCTATATAAGATTGTTTCGGAAAAAAGTCGCTGGTTGCTATGATAATCGAACGAAGTCCTTAAATATCCCCTGAGGACAAAATAAATAGTTATTGAATGTTGACGCAGATGGTACACATACTTACCACAGTCTTGTAAATGGTTAATCGTACCACACAAAAAAACCAAAGTGGCTTCTTTCAAGTTTGCGAGGTTTTCTACAAAAAGGTTTAGATTGTTACGAACACAACGTAATGTACTTCATCCCTTACACGTTTGTAGACTGAAAGTTGGACTGTGGTCTTCTCGGTTGTAAGGACATGTTGTATTGTAGGTGGTTATCGACGTTTCGGAGGAACGTTTTACCTCTGTCGCCTTGAAAATATATAAAATGCCTCATGGACTACATTTGTTACATTTCTTACATCTCGGTAGCAAAACATTTCGTTCAGGAAGGGATGTTGTTCCAGGAAATGATTAAAATATAATAGAATCGAGGGAAACGAAGAGAGAACTCTTGTAATTAATTTTGTAGACACCGTGTAATCACAATTTAACTTTTAAACACCTGCTTTTTAACTACGGTTTGTGTGTGAGTCAGAATGAAGGGATTTAATTGTAACATAAAAAGTTGTAGTTCTGTGTAATAGTTTAATGGTCCTAATCCCTAGTGCAGCACAAACTTTAGTAATGATGTTGTTAACTACGCACTATGTGTTTATCACATTAACACTGTGTTAACCCGTCAAAACAAGAAGCAAAACCCATGCATGCCGTTAGCACCTTTCATAGTGTTACGTTACAGTTGTGAGGGAGTTTCTTTTACATATGGCAGCTGTTACAGAAGGGAGCAGTTGGAGATATGGAATGGAGTTAAATTGTAGCGTTTAAACTTATTATTCTGCACAATATTACTCTCTGTTCTTATTACAACTAATGGGAAAGAGAGTTTTATTTCAAAGAATAACTTTGACAGCAGAGGGACCGCTTGAGGCTATACGTATATATGTATATATAGACTCTCGTTAAAATCCGTCCAACCGAGATCAATAGAGCAATGGAACTGCAAGTACAGGACGAGGCTCCGGCCACATATTTGCGAGCACAGCATTAGTCCCTGTCGAAGCTGACTTGACTTTATTTAATTTTTAATCTCCACGTGGGTTTGCTGTTTTAAATTCATCATAGCATTGCCATTTCTGATATTTATAGTTTTTAAATGAATAGTCTTACGCTGGCTGGCCTGGAAGAAATTAATATAGAACTTCGAGCTTTGTCTCTCTCTGTCATTGAGGTTGATTAACGAGACGTGAAAGTAAGTTTCATGAATAACTCCAGTGGGTGAATCAGGAAACAAAAACAGTGTAACTAAATGTTTTGACAGTAGACGGAGACAGGAGGATAATATCAAACAAATTATGACGTCACTGAATTTTACATGGATGGAAATTGTCACACTGGGCGATGGATTTATAAAGGAGGATTCCCCACGTGGTTGCGTTGTTATCTGCGGATTCCCCCTCTGGTAATTTTCACGCAGAAAAGGATTTAGGTGTTCATGTAAAGTGTCCATTTATTAATTATTAAGTTAAGATACACATAATGAAAAGTCCCTGTGCACGTGTAAGACAAGTGTTGGAAGAAGTAAGTGGCATGATGTACGCCTGTACGCCACCTGTATGTCTGTGCACAATGACATACGGATCACTTTCCATTTTTAATATGCTGTTCTTACAGGTACACAGAGACCTGTAATTTGAATTCAAAAATTGAGTTTAAATTTAATTTATTTTGATATGAGATCCCAGCTGTAATTATACACTTCAGCTCTTGGAAATACGTTTATTCGATTTAAGATCATACTGTGTGAAATGAAACGGAGTTTGGAAAATAGCAACTTGCGTGCGATTTCCTTTTCAGTATTATTACAAGTTTGCAGTAATACCAGTAGAAAGTATTAGAGGTAATTTGTATTTCATTTCAAAGTTGACGGATTGAGTTAGGAAGTAGTTGCAGAATTATGGCGCAGAAGTTTGTAATATAATTTGTATGAATCCCTGTATACCTGCATTCAGAGCGAAAAAGTTAAAGATGTAAGAAAGCTGACGGAATAACTCGTGGATTTCTCAGTGCGGGCTGTAATGCTTATACACACACACACACACACACACACACACAATGGAAGCGGTTGTCGTGTCATCTAGCCGTGTTTCGGAGCAGGATTGGAATTTTGATTCCGCTTTTACAAATTCCAATGCTCCGAAGAGTTTCCAAAAATGTGCAATCTGTGATTGTGACACGCTAATGCTATAATACAGATTTTAAATAAAAGTTACGATTAATTTTTAACGACGCTTTCAGTTGCTAACATTATATGGCTTCTATTGATATGATAATTAGAGAATGATTAATTGAAAATTATGTGGGAGGATGCAGTAGTGACCAGTTTTAGGGGAGAACGGAATAAACCTATGAAAAATATCAGTATGGACGGTCTCCGGGCGAATATTTGAACCTTGGACTTCTGTAATACAAGTCACACGCCACCGGACCTCGGCGATTTAGAAAACGCAGCCATTTCATTTTTTCTAGTTTATGCATTCATCGTACATGTATTTCTTATCAATCAGTTGATATAGCATCCATTATCTATAAATGTAAGAACAAATCTTGACCCTGGGCTAATGGACCATGAAATCAGTCCGTATAGGAAGGAAGGACGTGCAGACGAAGTCTAAGGCGTTCAGCATTGAGATCTTTCCGCTACGCACAAGTCGAAGTCGAAGCTTTTTATAGCGGGCTATGCTTGGCGAGATTAAAATAGTAAGTAAGAAACTGTGACACGAGGCGTCCATTTACCGAGCCCTTGACACCAGAATTAACGAGATTTTCAGTTAATTCTAATCTGGGTTTAGGGAACTGGGGCCAGTAATCGAATGAAGATTCCGCAAGCCAGAAAATTCTGTTACGGAGACAGGACACTTGGTTAATGGCACTTGTTGAGGGGAATCCGTGTCAAACACAACAGCTGTAGGAAATTGTATTTATTTATTTATTTCCGGTTTGTTTAACGACGCTGTCATTAGCTGTTAAGCATCTGCAGAAATAAGTCGTGGCCATTTTCTTGGAGGGGCTGAGGACAACTATAAAACCCTCAGTTATGGTAGCTGGGTTTTGGGATGAGCTTTGAAACCGTTACTTCTCGAATACGAAGCAGGAATGCTATCCAATTCGACGTTCGGTTGGGTATGAACAATAACTCGATCTGATTTCCTACTGCATTACTTTGTGATGACCGGGATTTATTTTCTGGCAAAGTCGTGATTTTTTTTATTGCCGCCGCGTAGGGACCGATCGTATCCCGTCTTATTAACTTCTGAACAAAAGGAATGATTTTCATTTTCGTGATATCTGATAAGGGGTCCGCAGTGGCCGCGCGGTCTGAGGCGTGGGCCTTGTGCCGCTTGGTCGCTGGGACCGTGGGTTCGAATCCCACTGACGCCAAGGATGTTTATCCGCGTTTTTCTGTGTTGTGCTGTCCTGTGTATAGGTAGAGGCCTTGCGACGGGCCGATCCCTCGTCCAAGGAGTCCTACCAAATGTCTATAGATCAAGCCAACGAAACGTTGGGACCCGCAGTACTCAGGCACTTGAAGAACGGGTCGTTCCCAGTATCCCAGATATCTGATAAGAACTTCATTCCGTTCACCCACGATTACCCCTTTCACCCACGGGTTTGTTGAGCGTCAGAGCAGCTTCCTGCTTTACTCCATCTTGAATCGAGTCTCAGTATTAAACAAATGAGGTGTTGTTGCGCATGGTCACTTCATGTTTCAAATTAATCTATCAGCCTGTGTAAGATATATCTATTTTATTTTGTTATGTTGGAGTGATACTGTGCCTCTGTGGAGAATACATGAGTGAATATGGAGCACGGTTGGAATGATACTGACAGGGGAAAACCGAAGGACTATGGGAAAGTGCCGTTTGTTCACCACGAATTCCACATGCCCTGGGAGCGAATCCTGACGAAGTTCCAGCCGCTGTATCCCACGGTGGGCCTACCAATTTAAAAGGAAGCTGCACACCACAGAGGCGGTCTGGGTTCGTTGACGAACAGAAGAATCCCCCCTGCAGGGAATTGAAAACCGGTCGTGCAACACGTAGTAAATCAATTTACTGACAACCTCAGATAGAATCGTATTACGTCATATACTCGTGTAAGTGTAGAATATTTTACAACAGCAATACATTGTGTTCAGAATTATAGTATGAACAGTAGGAATGAAAACACTTCACTTCATGTGCATAACTGCGGATTGTTCTCTGACCTAATTTATAACAAAATCCTTCTTTGTGAGTTTATTATTGTAGGTCTTCCTTTGTAAAATATGCTGTTTTTCGTTTGCGATAAATCTGGAACTAACATTTCGATTTGATATGGTAATTATACCAGTCATACGCTCCAGTTGGCGCAGAGCTGTAGCTAATGGAGAGAATTCTGCTGCAAAAGTCTATGATATCCTCTCAAATACTTGTGAACCACGTGTCTGAATCCTGCTGCCTGCCTCGCATCAGACAACACGTCTGTGAACCTCCGATACGTTTTCAAAGTAGGGCGATCCTCGAAACATTCATTAATTCTCCACGTATCTTATCTGTTGTTTATCTCAATAAGTCTCAGCCTTGTCCTCCCACGATTACCTTGAAGATCCGTGCTTTAAAATGCAAATACCCGCCTTATTTTCTATTTGTTGCATGTAGTACAAACCAGGCCCGGTCATTTATCATCAGAACAGAGTGGGATGAAAGCTCCACGGAGTGGTGGCTCATGGGAATAAACTTTTGAAATCTTGTGGGTGCTTCTTGATCCATATGATGCGCTGATGAGGAAGAATGGTATTGAGGTTAAAGGTGAAAACCGGTAATGGGCAGGCTACTTTAACAGCTGCATACATCAGTCAGCGTTCTATTGAAGAAAAATGTTTGAATAGACGTTTCTAAATGTTTCGTTTTCATCCCTTTAAGAAAGTGTTGAATTTTTTTCCCATAAACATTTTAGATTCGCTTTTAGGTGCTAGGGAGAATATTTCTACATGTCACCAGATCAAATCAAGGAGGATATGGGATTTGTAAAGTACGAGCATCCATGGTTGACATGAGAAATTTATTCAAAATTCTAGTCGGAAAAGCTTAGGAGTATGAACAATTTGGGATAACATGGAATAGATGGGAGGATAATATAAAATATATATTAAGCAAATAGTGTATGTGGGTGTGGACTGGATTCAGTTTGCTTAGGATAAACTACAGGGATCCATAAAAGACAATTTTTAAACATTTTGAGTAACTGCCAGCTTTTGAAGAATAAGACTGTGCTTCATTGAATTAGTTTAATTTTAAGTAAGCTGGATTTATTTGTAAGATTCTTTGAATACATGGCAGGTGAAGCTTCGCGCGTTCTACAGACATGAGTAGTCAGTGTCACGCTCCAGCCGCTTTACGTCCGAGTTTCTTTGTTATTTTGAGTATTTACGGGCGCTTGTAACGACATCAGTCGCAAAGCGTCGAATGAATGCGTTATAATAAGGCGTAATGACAGTGAATTAGAGCGGATGTAGCCTATTTTCAGATAATGTTCTAGCGTCTGCTTGGGTGTACTGGGAAATACTGGAAACCCTTCGGCATAGCCGAGATTCGAATCTGTATTTCCTGATCTGGCCGTGTGGCGAAGAGTAGCAGCTGCTTTGATCATATATTTAGTAAAGATCATAAATACTTGTTATATTAACGTATTATTGTTATTATTATTTCTAGCTAGGGGCGTGTAGGTTGGGCATCGAGGTGCGATCGGAAAGTTTCCAGACTGCGCCTATAAAAACCCGTACACTTATCTCAGGTATTAAATTCATCCATCACCCTCGAAGTAGTTCCCCTGAGAGTGAACACAACGATCCCAGCGCCGCTGCCAAGCCTGGAAGCATCCCTGGAAATCTTTCTTTGTCAGCCTGTCAAGCACCATCTGCGATTCTGCCTGAATCTCTTCTGTCGTCTCAAATCTCCTTCCCTTTAGCTGAATTTTCATCTTTGGGAAGAGGAAGAAGTCACACGGAGCTAAATCCGGCGATCCGGCAAGATCTTTGAGCTCCTAACAAACGAGAAGTCGATTCTGCTTCTGGTCCTCAGACAGGAGCCTTGGCACAAACTTGGCTGCGATGCGTCGCATGTGGAGTTCTTCCTTTAGAATCAGCTGACAGGTCCCATAGCCTATCCCAACAATGTCGCACAAGTCGTTGATGGTACGACGTCGATCTTCGTGAATGGCCTGCCGAATCTTCGTAACATTTTCGGGCGTTGTGCTCGAAGATGGTCGTCCAGAACGCTCGTCATCATCGACAGAGGTTCGGCCATTTTTAAAACGTGAATGCCACACAAAAGTTTGTGCACGACCCATTGCTGACTCCCCAAATGCTTGCTTTAGCATTTCATAGGTTTCCGTAGCCGTTTTGGCGAGTCTTTGGCAAAATTTGATGCACACTCCATTCCGAAATCGCAGGAGGGTCGGTGTAATGCACTACCAAAACGCCCGTAACTAAGAAAGAAATGCTAATTCGATGATGCCGGCTGGCACACTGATTCACTATGAATGTAGGCCGCACCCCCTAGCGGCAGAAGCTCGTACTACATCCGGTTCGCCCTCTATTGACACAGTCTTGAAACTTTCCGATCGCACTTCGTACATCGTTATGAGGCCTTCATTAATTTGCACTCCTAACCAAATATTATTAGGACGATCAAATCAAAGAAGACGGTGTGGGCAGGAAATGTAGAACGCATGGTTGACTATAGAAATCATTTTAAATGTTAGTTGTAAAAGAATTAAGAATGATACAGCTTGTTAGGCCTAGACTTTTATGGCAGGATACTATTAAAATGGATGTTACAGACGCTGTAAATGAAGGTGTGGACTGGATTTATCTGCCTCGTAATAGGGTCCAGTGATGGTCTGTTGTGAACACGGTCATGAAGTTTGGAGTTATGTGAAAGACGAGGAATTTCTTCACTATCTGAGTCTCTGTTAGCTTCTTGAGGATTATGTTCGTTGGAGCAAAATTGGAGGTCTTACATTCATGTATTTATTTTAGAGGAATTGGCTAAATTGCTACAATATAGAGGTATGAAAATGGTCTTCTGGGATGTTGCGTCGTGTAGTCTGATAGAAATTAAACGACGTTTCATAGGTGCTTCCTGCCTCTGTCATCAAGACCATCACAGACGGTAAGAACCTCTGAAGTGTCGCTTAATTTCTACCAGACTACAAGGTGCAGCATCCCAGAAGACATCCATCTTCATACTTGCCGCCGCCAGAACCTTAAATCTCATAATATAGTAATGTTTTCACTTCCTCTCTGCTACGCCTTCAGCCCACTACCTCCAAATGAAAAGTCAGTCTTTCATGTTTATTCGCCAGCCGCCAACCTCATGTTGTGCAATTTATTTAAAACCCGGAGTGTAGTTTCCGTACAACTGCTGAAACCAATAAAAATAAATAAAGGGAAGAAAGACGTCCCTATAACAGTCGTTTAATCTTGTTTGAAAATCAACACGTAGCTACATGAGGCTCGCTGTTATATGCGTTTAAATCTTGCATCTATTCTGCGCCGAGATGTGTGTCGTCACACAGACGCGCCGTCGTGAATTTTTATGATCGCGGAAGCAGCTTTCTGTTATGTAAGGCTTCTCAGTGTCACTTGCGGATCTTATTGAAGTCTTTTTTTGTCATGCTCGTTTGTCAGCCTTGAAACTGTGAGTACTTCTTTCCTTGCGCAGCAAACTTAAAATTCATAATTTGTAGTTTTATCGCACATTGGTGAGACATAGACACGTGTTTCAGGAAATTTTGACACGTGACATTTCAAAATTCTTATTGTTTTTCGGAGAGCGCTTAATATTGTTGTCACTGTTACTCAGTTGCACAAAATTTCTTGACTCTTACATCCTCTAAGTGAAATGCTTGTTAGCGTTGTATATTCCAGCGAAGGCGAATGATTATGTGACCAGAAGTGGAATTATTCATTCAGTAGAACTTGTTGTTAGTCTTTTTATAACTGTGAAATGTTTTTGTTAACTCTTTAAGTTGTACCGACCTGCAACAAAAGAAAGATGACGTGCGGTTACGCTGTTGTAAACAAGAAATTTATTAATGAAGTATACTTTCGAACTCGTGAATTATAATTTGTTTTTGTTTCATAGTAAACATTATTTCTAAATCGATTCAACTCTGAAAAGACGTCATTAAAATCAAAATTAACAAAATGTTATGATTTTTTCGACAAATGTTTCTCAGAGGGTGAGCAATCTAAGTTTTCAAATAAGAAATTCTTGTTTTAAATTTAAATTTTGGGTCTAATTGAGCTGAGTTTTATTTACACTCCACGAGGTATTTTGATTAGCCTAAGTATTAATTGCGTTTCTTTACACCTGAGACATTAGTTTATTTTAAGCAAACCTCTGTGGACGACAGAAACGGTGAAAACAAGTGTTTTAACGTATCCTCACATTTGAATCATAAACTAACTTGGTTACAATAAAAATTGTTTCGAATAACAAATGCCACCTTTCCACCAAAAATCTTGAACCTTCCGATCTGTGCTTTGGCCTCTCTTTGTTGGCCTAAAATTCATAATTATGAAGTTCACGTTTCAGTTTCACCGAATTATTGTAAGAGTATATTGTACACGGCCTTTAGGTCGTACCGTAGCAGTCGCTTAGTCGTCGGCTTTTTATCGCGGAGGCCCAGGTTCTAAACCAGGTTAATCAATGTGGGATTTGTGGTGGACAAAGTGGCTCTGGGACAGGTTTGTCTCCTAGTCCTTCGGTATTCTCTGTCAGTTTGATTCTACTGTTGCTCCATATTCACTGATATTTCATCTGAGGGATGTACAAAGGGCTCGTTAGATGCCACAGTTCCACAGAGACATAGTTGCACGTCATCGCAATAATAATAATTTGAAAGAGGTTAATCCAGTGGCTCCTAGGACTGATCTTATTATTGTTGGTTCTTCGTTTCTTTCCTCAAATTAGTAATCGTTAAGAGAATGCCTTAACTAACTAACAAACTAGATGGCTTACCGAACCCGAAGGTTCATCACCGAATTAACCAAAGCCCTCCACCGGTCCCTATCCTGGGCCAACAAAACCCAGTCTCCTTCAACTCCTATCTCCCATAGATCCCGCCTGACATTATCCTCCCATCTACGTCTAGGTCTCCCCAGCGGTCTCTTCCCCTCAGGCTCCCCAATCAATACCCAACCAATACAGAGATGCCTTAGGCCACTTAAATTTCCGTACCTAGCTCTTTCTTGTTAATGTTTACGGTGAATATAAATGATGTTATTTTAGAGATTTTCCTTTATTTACTTTTGATACGTCTTGGAAATATTGTCTCCCAGCTAGATGTGCGTCAGCTGCAAACACTGTGTATAAAGATGTCGACATATTTAGAAATCGGTTCGTTATGCATAAGTATATTTTAAATCAACACTTCTTGTGTTAGTAACCTTTCTTTGCTTTTTCTTTGGATAGTGAAATTAGTTACTCTTTATTATAATTTGTTTGTTCTACTTTGTTGTGTATTTATTCTGTGCTGTAAATATAATTAGGCTGTTTATACAGCACACTGAAGTCAAGAATTGAATTAGTGGTGGTAGTAGCAGCAGCAGCAGCAGCTCATTTCGAGAGGCTTTGTAATTTGACGCATTATTTGTGAGGCATACACAATTTCAAGGTGCATATGTTGTCTCCAATGCAGAATTTACGTGTTTCCGCATATTAATTGTTCCTTCAATCTTTATATCAGTTCACTAAACTGTATCCTTCCATTGTTCTTGTTTCGAAAACAAGGGGCTGCATAAAACTGTGGGAATGGTTTTGACAGAGATTTTATTACACATTTTATGGTAAGATTCGATACTTACACATCTGTGTTGCCTTTGAATTTTTATGTTAACGCGTTGTTAGGATCGAAAAATTGTCTACCAACAGGCTATGCCCATTTCTTCCGGGCGATGTGATTGTATGCGCCCCCCCCCCCAAAAAAAAAAAAAATCATCACACTGTAAATTGTCCAACGATTTCCATATTGGTACCAGGTTCAATTTATTTTGAATATACATCAGTATAAAATCCTATCGCACAATAACTTGGACGTTTAGCATAGTCGTGTTGTTACATTTTATGAAGAGTTTTATCCGTATTTATCCCGTTATTCAAGCTTGAAAGTTTCTATGCGACCAGTGTGTTTCTGTTGGTCAGTATTTCATGAGAGCAGACGAGTAGATTCATGGATACTGGCGGTTTGCAATATATTGTTGGAGTAAAGTGATCCATATTTTTTCACCTCATTTTCGAAGTGTTTTCCCGGTTTTCTACAACCATGCCGGTCATTATCGTTCATTAGTTTACACACTTTTTTGTTTTGCCAATGTATTAGTGAATTTTAATTCCAAAGCTTACTCTAAATTATTATCAAATGACTCTTAATACACAAGTTAGGAACATGATAATCCTTAAACAGACTACGCTGATAGCGCCGATGACACACGAAACATCGCATTGTACTGTCAGCCAGCAGTACTTTGTACTCGGAGTGCCCAAACCTGGTCTAGAGACAAACTATTTATTTTGTCAGTCCCTTCGAAACAAATGGTGGGGTAGTAACTTACAGAACTTATTCTGGTTATATGGACACCCATAAGTATATATTTTAATCTGAATATTCATAATGAGATAAATATTACGCCAAATATTCTCTTCCTCTTACTCATTAAAATAGGCTACAATTGTTTTCATCTAAAGTCTTCCAATTCATTATTCTCAGTGGATATACAATTTTAAATATCATCACTAAGAAAGTCTTCATTCTTGATTTGACTTTTTCTTTAAACTTAACAAGTTGCTCATACAGAAATATACTGACGACATTAACAACGCATATTTTTGATCATACAGATTGACAGAACTTTTCAAAAAGTGCGTAGGTCTCACAAAACATCGGCAAACCGCGGGTATAATTAAACCTTCTACTCTGTCTGAATGGAAACATGAACTTTCGAATTGTGATCTGGTTCTTATACATTTGTGTTTTGAATAATTATATTCAGATTTGTCACATTCTTTTTAATTAAATTAGATAACGATTACGTCGAACTGCGAGGACACTAAACCATTAGGCAAAGCCTGAAGACTTTGTGGAATAATTCTTAATCAATGGTATGGAGTGTATAGTGGAGCACTGGAAAACAAACATGGACATTACTATGCAAAGCGAAGCTTGTCTGATAAGCTACCCAAGAAAATTAGAATAACGGCATTATGCAGATAAAACCGGCTTTTGGAACGGAATATTAATCATGTAATACATTTCGCTCGATGTCCGTCCTGTCCCTTGCAGTTGAAGTGTTCATGAAACACAGCAATGCTTCGCCGACCTCGGGGGTTACTTTTCTGAAAAGCGCTGCTGTTAGTAAAACCAGGGCCTTATGGGGAACTGGGAGTTTGGAGAACGGGGGCTCTAGTTGACACTCATCAAAGCTTTAGTATTCTGCCAGTTCGCTGGACACAAAACATATGCAAGCTGAATGTCTTAAGATATGAGATATGTCACAAAAACACGTACTGTAATTGTAATCTGGAAGCAAGAAAACTGGTTTCGGATGCCATTGCAGCAACTTTTCCAGCAAATATGGTTTTCTTGGTTCGCAACAAACCTTTTTTCATGTGTAGACAAATTAAAAACCGCGGATACGCAACCAAACACCACGGTTGACAAAATAATATAAATGAAAAACCATGTCACATTAGCTGCTGGCGAATAATTGCTATATTATCTTTCCTAAAGTTTTACATTCGTGACTGTACATTTTAAGCGGATAAAATAAAACAAGACGGGTAATATGTTCATTTCATTGTCATTTCACCGACACTATGTTATTTTAATGTCTTTATACTCAGATATTTAGCAGGTCTCAGTGCTTTATGCCTTCTTTGCGCGTATAGAGTGATGGTGTCTGTTAGATATGGAGTAGTTAGAAATTTAATTTAATTTATTTTTTACTAGACAGTATCATTTTAAAATCGTCTGATAACGGAAGTTTGCATTAATCGGGTGCCCTTTTTCATATAAAAAGACTTTACTTTTCCGTTCGGTTCCTTCTCTTTCCGCAGTGGTTATCCATCGCATTTGTGCGTCGTTCAGTCACTTTTGTGATGACAGTGGTAATTATTGTGCAACCTGCCTGCGAATGCTTGCTTGTCATGCGGAAAGGATAGAAGTTGATTTACTCGAAGCAGTGATAAAGCTAAGGGACTCTAAAAGACGCTCTCAGTATGAGAAGTAGCGAGGGGTTCTGGAAGTAATGCGGGCGGTGTTGAAACAAGTTTTTAGGGCAAGACTTCAAAGCAACAAGACCAAATTGCATCACAAGCCAGAAGATCACGAATTTTATTCTGAATTCTTGTTTCATCATCATCTAATGGTCACATTAATGAATTCAAAAGGACTGAACATCGAAAATATATTAATGCGAAGCTACTTGCAGTACAGTCATGTAATTTATATGACCAGGTCATTTAAATTTTAGAATTTAAAACTTGAATTGTGAGTTTACATGACAAGAACCTCTCTGGTAGGTTACAATGCAGATATTCGATGTAGACGGTACAACGGATTGTTTAACTGAATTCAAAATACGTGCCGAGTTCAATAATTCATGTCGACTGTGTTGTTAGAGTCGTAGAAGGGGGTGTGTGCACTAAATTCTGCAGATATAACTAGGTTCCACTATAATAGAAGAGGAATTCACGGGTTGGGGGATGCGCGTGGCTGAACTACAAACCCACCCACTCCACTGCAGCATCAATAAATCACAGCGACTAGGACAACTGGAGTTGCTGCTGCATTAGAATTGTAATTTCAAAACTGCATGGCTGTGCAAGTAATAATTGGGCTGTGTTTTTTTATATTATATATGAAACAAATACATTTAATATCTTAAGGTCTTAATGCGACTGCCATATAACGTGTACAGTTACTGACGACGTACTTTTGGTCACGTGAGCTCTTTGAGTTCCTTTTCCTGTTATGAGTTGAATGCCATGCACAGCTCATTAATTATTCCCTTGCATATCAGAGGCCGTATACGGCCAGCTTGATATATAGATAACGTCGTATAATAGATAATTAATTGATTTTATGATCCAGATTTCCTCTGTGAATGTTATTAATGGCCTATTATGGATGGGCGAACAAAATTGTGTAAGTTTCATAATAAACAATAAAAGTAGCTGGCCGTAACTTTTTGGATGAATGATAAAGAAACAGGATTTTTTTTATGATTTTTGTGACCCCTTTTTGTCTTCCTTCTCTGCTTGTCAGAGTCCACATTAGCGTGATTTTTTTCATGGGAGAAACAAGTGACATGCGTTTATTAATTTTCGGTAAGGAATGGTTTAGTAACTAAGGATCAATTAGATTAAACATGTAGGACAAGAGTAACGCACTCCTTTCGTGTTTGAAGTCAGTTCGTCTGACGTATCCAACAGCTATCTGGTTCGAATTCTGACTGATTTATAGTTCTACTCAGTATCTTTCCGTGAAAGTTAGGATAGTAGAGTATGAAAGAGGACAGTCGGCTTCCTCAGGGAACTAGAAAGCATAACATGCTATTGCTTTGTCTCCAACTTTATAGTACACGTTCCGCAGTGTGGAGACACATTTTGTGAGTTGCACCACGCGTGAACCTACTTGAACGCAGGGCCGGATCCACGCAAATCATACCCAGAATTCATCAACGCCGAGAGACATGATGTTTTAAATATTTCTCATCGGGAGCAAGAACGCTTCCAGACCGCGTGTGGTCTCCACTCAGCCTTCTAACCAATAGATACCGGGGATGTCAAGTTCAAAATCGTTTGCCTTAACATCTCCTATTTAAAGCTCCAAAGTTTGGTAGATATTGAATGACGTTTCAGATGATCTTACTGCCACCATCATCACCCTGCCTTTATATTCACAATCTATTTACAATTTGATTCCTTGCGTCGACGTATGAGTTTACTTCTTCGGGAAAGTGCAATATAATCTGCCGAATTATATATGTAGCGTTAAAGTTGTCTCAGAAACTTCGGGTTTGAACATTTAGTTTTTTGTGTAATTAGTTCTTTTTTTTTTCATTTCTGGGGTTTTAATTAAATACAGTATTCGTACCATAACAACTTGCTGTTACTGTGTGTGGCCATTCACATGGAAGGTCTGCAAGTTTGTGGTGTTCCCTTTACCGCCTCTGTCGTGGGCATTCTTCATTTCTTGTGTTCAAAGGGAAGCCGTTGGAATTGATGCAGCCACAAACTTGCCAGCGCCTCGATTTGTTATGCGCGGACTTCTCGCCTTACCCAGTGTGTCAGCATGGTACTTTAACAGAAGGTTCACTGTTTTGCATTAATGTTACAGCGGGCGTCACAGTTTCCTCTGTGTTGATATGTTTTGTGGGACAGCAAAGTAAACACGGTCTTTTTGTTATTTAAATTTTTATTCTCGATATGGCCTATACCTTAGAAAATAACATTATGTCGTACATAATTGTGATCATCCTGTGCTGATACTGGAAATTTAACAACTTTTGTTTATTTTGGCGTTCTTGTAATTTTTCTCTCCGATTTGCCGTTTACATGGTTTGAAGTATAGACCAATGCCAACGTAATTGTCTCGTTATTCGAACCTGTGTCATGTTTCCGGGATTTCATATTGTTATCGGTTCCGACCACTGGCCCTTTATGTGTGTGCCAAGTTTTCGTTTTTAATTCTATCAAAACATGTTTTAAATGGAATATTTGACTGACCTTGGAGAATTATTAGACTAGGCCTAATACAGTTATTATTTTGATATACAACTGACTTGTTTCAAGAATTGTAATTTTAAAAGTTGTACGTAGAATTATAAAATTCACGCTTGCACGAGATATAACAGCTTCATAAAGGCGATAGCCTGTAAGTGGGATAAACAAATGTTAACGAGGCTGTACTGGGGTAATTGAGCGTCCCTAAATGCGTCACTTCACGCAGAACGTGGCTCCGACGTAACAAGGAAACTGTTGGTTCTGGAAGTTGGGAGGGGAATTGTGGTGGTAATCTTGTAGAATGCCTTATCTGTTAGAGAGTTGGTAGCGTGCGAATATATTTTGTGGTATAGCTTTTCCTTCAGGCTGTAGTACGTTTTTCTCAATTTCTTTACTGTCATGTTCTTCAACGTATCTTCTAACTAAATAATAAACCTTGCTTGGAGTTTCATAGAAAAAAATGCTAAATTTGCATTACAATTTCGCAGAAGAGATTATATTAACATAACTGACGCCGCCAAATTCATTAAACGTTGTTATAAATTCAGTTCAGTTCCACAAATTCCACGCCTTCTGCTTATGTTCTGTCTATTGGTTGTCACAGAGTTTTAAGATGATGTCCACTCCCCATTTCCATAATGCCATCTTTATTAATATTGTCTCATCTTCGTTTGGGTCTGCCAGGGTCACCTCGTCACTTCACAATTTCGTACCAGAATTGTGTTTACTAAAATATTTAGTTAAGAGTACAAATTAAAGTTTTCATTACGCTATTTTCTCTTGACTGTGCTTTCATTCTATATATATTTTAGCTATATAACCGGATTATTTAATACAGTTGTAATGACAGCAGTATTTGGTATAATTTGTTATATTCAGCAATAAACATTTCTTCGTTGTTTAACCAACGGGTATGGGCGTAGTCCATTTTTATCAGTGATCGCTTTCTTGTGTTATTTAAACAGTTCATTTCCGCAGTATCTATTGTTTGTGTTCACTTCCTTTTGAATCATTTATTAGAGTGCTTTAATGACGTTCCGAACCCGGAAATAAAAACAGCAACCATTTACCACCAAACCTTTGGAATTTCAGTGTTGTAATATACACGCGCTCGCTGGCTTGAAATGTCCGCTAGTGTTTCTGATAAAGTGAGTGAGGCTTGCTGAAAGAGCATTTGAGAGGTAAGACTCTCATACAAGCTCGAGGAAACTTTGAAATGTCATTAATTTGAAACTTCATTTCTTAACCAAAGAGACAAAGATGGCGAGAGTTTGCAGTCAGTTTAGTTGATCGAATCGTGTAATTTTTAATTCAGTTTTTGACAGAGCAGATTAGAGAATGCGTTTTTTTGTCACGCCAAAACTGAAATATAACTCGACGGTCCTGTAAAAAGCGATTAAGTGACAAACGCCCGAGAACTGACGTGTGCTTTTCGTTCAGAGATCACTTCATTTTCATCTTTCTCTATCTAAAAACACCGCAGTGTGGAACAAGGGTGATAATTGAGAGGGCTGACAAATTTAGGCTTAAAGGATGCCATATACTTTACCATAATTGTTGCCACGTGTGTATTACGGGTTTCTGGTGGGAACGGAAAGAGACTGTACATACTAACATAAGAAGGTGACAGTTCGGGGTTCATTTTAGGATTCTATACTGCTTTCCCCCTCTCTGTTTGTCTCTCAGGCTCTGAGTGTTTTAAAACCAGGGGCCTACTCTTATTTAGCATTTCCTGTTTTCTGTTAAAATCCTTTGAACGGGTTATAATGGATGTGATATGTTAAGGAGTTTTTTGTGGCTATACTCGATTGTGTTCCATATCTGTTCTATGATAACTCTGATATGAACGTAGTATTTCTTCGGTAGCCTTTTACATCATAAATGGTAGGTTTCCGTCCACCAGACTCGCAGTAGGTACTAGCTACAAGTACACAGTCCGTCTTAGAACTTACTCAATACATTATTAATGGCTGTTTATAACACGCTAGAATACCCCAAATTAATTATTTTATGAAATTCGTTAACCATATAATAATTTGTGTCATATTATATTTTGTTGCACGTGACACCGTTTTTGAGAAACATAACATTTAATTCTACCTAATGCATATTGTGTGCATGTGTTTGTACGAAGTACCGCCCTATTTTCGACAGCGATGCCTGCCTAGGCATTGTGGAATGCCGCAAGATTTACGATTATTTGAGTGCACAGGGAAACTTTATGTTGGATGAATATTGCGAGTATAATTTTCGTTGTGGAAGCGAGTCCGACCGAATCCGACCGCAACCGGCTGATGTGGGCATCCTGCGACCGAACGGTTCTGGGCAGATCTAATTTCATTTCCACAGTTGAACATCAATAAAATTATTATTCTCTGAAGGTTTGTAACATTAGTTTATTCATTATAAGAAAACCATGTTTAACCATTGTTCATTTCCTGACATATTTTATGTCTCTACTGCAATCTTTAGACGATTGTATGTTATTATACTGACAGATTCCTTAACACTTTTTAATTTTATATTGGCAGCGATTTGGATCGACTGTGTTATTACGTCAACCACTAGACCACCCGGTGGCACTCAATGATCTAAGCAGACTTGATGTATTAACTGTGAACACATGAAAAACATTAAAAGGCTTTGAAAATGGTTGAAATACGGCGTTATTGGTAGAGTGAAAAAGTAGTTTCTCTACAGTATTAGTTCGTAGGACTTTGACCAGATTCGTTTGTAGACGGTAGTATGACGACACTCATTAGGAGCTAACGATTTGATTTCGTCAAACTAGTCGGATGGAATTCTGTTTGATTCGGTCTGATTTCCATCCAGTGTGACTCTTGGTCAATGTGTAATGCTGCAGCACAGGATCCCGTATTTCCAAAGATGGGTGTTAGTATACTGATGCTGGCGATGGCTCCCACTGCATTTCATATTCAGCCGATTGTGGATTTGAGATGCTTATGGTCGCGTTCAGATATTAGTGCGGGCTGGCAAGAAATTATAAAATGAAGACTGAACACTTTTCGACTATCGACCCGTATAAAATCGAAACAGTTTTAGACGAAGGAAAAGATGAATAAGAATAGGATAAAGGATTTTATTTGATGGTTAGTCAATAGATGGCGTAGATCTGTGTCAGGAAGTGTGTATGATAGAGGATGTGTGTTCCGTTGTATCTCGGAATGACGTAGTTTAAGATTGTCTATATAAAGCGAATTTCCGATTTTATCCATCGATGATAGGAAATGGCAGTGCGACCGTTGCTTTACTGTAGAATTGATGTGTGTGCTGGAGTTCGGGTGTTTGAAGTGTTCATTTATAGTGATATCAGCGGTAGGTGACGATACATATTGAATTAGTTTCAGTAAATATTTGAATTTCGTATTCGGAAGAAATAAGTTATAAATTATATACGTAAGCCAATGTGTTAAATTATAAGACTACTAATTGTTTTGATAACTTATATTTATGGCAATGTAAGTTTGTCTTTCATCGCTGAAAGTAGGGAGATAACCTAAACATTCGTTAATAGATTGACAGAGCAGCCATGTTGTATTCTTTGCAGTGGTGATTTGTTGGAGGTTAGGGTATTTAACGTCTGATGATATTAATTAATCTTGTTTATTCGTTTATTTAACGTCGTTGGCTTAAAATTTAAGATTATTTACTGTCGACTGAGAAACGACAATGTGATGCTGATTAGTGAATTGGTAAACGATGTGGGAGAATCGATCGTAGCCAGAACAAACTACGTAAGTCGAATGCAAGGTACAGACGAAAACTATTGGAAATCTAATTTGGGGTAATAGCTTGTATGATCGAGACTTTAACCAGCATCAGCAGATTTTAAATTGCTACCACTCGGTAACGTGATATTTGGTGGTTCAGCATGGGTATGTGAATGGTGAATTAAGAAAACGGTCATGCATTGTTTCGAACTAATATCCGAACCTGATAAAAACTACGACAAACTTAAATTAGCCCTTGTTCTAATCTGAATTATGAGCCGGGATAGCTCAATCAGTATAGTGACTAGCTACGGGCTGGACGACCGAGGTTCGATCCCCGACGGGGGCAGAGGATTTTTCCTCTAGCCTCTGCGTCCAGACCGGCTCTGGGGCCCACCCAGCCTCCTCTACAATGGGTACCGGGGTCCTTTCCCGGGGGTAAAGCCGGCCGGGGTTTGATGCTGACCACTCACCCCCATCTAGTGCCGAGGTCAAGGAAGAGAGAAGCTATACCTCCTCTCACCCCAAGCGCCTACATGGCGTATAGTGGGACAAACTTTACTTTTCTAATCTGAATTCGATGTAGGAAAGTTATTGCACCAATAGACGTAAATTTACAGGGTTTTCTGCATTGTTTGCTGAAACTGATATTTATTTTGAAGCATGCACATTAATATATTGCTTACACTTGAGATTCAGGAGTAGCTTCGCTTTAAAATAATAATAGAATTCGCATCTGCATCACTAACCTAATCTAACTCGACCAAATTTCATCTTTACTTAAGCTGTCTGCGTATTTAATATCTCCTTAAATTCTCATAGGCGTATATATGGAAGAGTGTTTATCTAGACTGCATTTAAGCCCTGCGTTAATAATTTCGGCCGCTTTACAATGAAGTTGCAAAAATGGGCCTATTAGTTTAGTCATGTCTGTCTGTCCATGTAACAACTCGAGGACAACAGAAAAGATTTTTATTATATTTTATATTGGGAAGTTTTGCTAAAATCTGTCAATACATTCCAGTTTTGTTTTAAATCAGACAGCAATAACGGACACTTAATACTCGTCCTTTTCTGTACCCATATCGAACGTCACTCACTAATATTTGTAGAACAAAACGTTTTGTACAACAGCTGTAGAAAAAATTGAAGTGCGTTTTATGTTCACTATTACATTTTTTGTAAGCCTTGTGATTTTCGACTTAATTAAACAAAATTGACTCTTAATTTGTCATCCTACAGTTTGAGAACCATAAGGACCTGTGTATGACATTTCATATCGCTTAACGGCCGAGCCAGTTTTACAGTATGTATAAAGGAGTGCCAAAAGTTATCATTCAGAGTCAGTAACAAGCGAATGCAGTAGAATTGTTCTGCTAACTTTTTTTGTTTTGTTTCGACCTTTCTTTATGAAATGTAGAAGTTGACGGCCTTTCGACAAAAATTTATCACGCCAGAGGGCAGTTGGTCGAATCCGCGCCTTTGCCTCGTGACATTTTTAATGTTGAACATTTAAAGTTTTCTGCTCTTCTATCATTCATTAATCACGACTTCAGCAGTTGACTTCCGCCAACAGCGAGACTACAGCTTCGCGTTTTTTCTGCAGTCGACGTAGTTCGTGACAGGTGGCCGCAATGTGAAATGCGAACGATATGAGGAAAGAACGCTTTGATCCCTTATTGCTTTATACACCTGTCACGCCATTTTCATTCGATCGATTGGTTCCCATTACAGTTGTTACCTTGTATTAATGACGAAGTATAAAATATGGAATTCCTATCGGAACTCATGAAGCCTGCATTAAAGTCTTACAGATCTCGTGTTGTTAATCTTATATTTAAGTTTATGTATGTGTGTATTCCAGTAATAAAATGTACTTTTAAATCATTAGTTAGCGAGCTGAGCTTGTACTCAAGAAGATCGAATCGCACTGGATTAAAAGTTTTCTAATTCCTTGCAGTTAAATATTGTCGCGTTACATGCAGTACGTGTTGTTGCTGACTTTCTCAGTAATATTTTATAATTATGGCACTTTCTTGCTAGATATTAATTTTATTCAAACGAGTATATATAAATATTTATTTTCCTTTCTCGCCTGTTACAGCATTGATTTGTGGCAATGGAATTATTGTCATAATCTAAATTATATAATTGTCCTGATTTATTATATTGTTTGTAATCGGTTTGCATGTTTTTATCATTTGTTATCTTTATTCTTTCATCTGAACTGAATTGTAATAAATCATTAGTGCAAATGTCTTTCGTTATAGCCATGTAATTTCTTGATGAATTGATTATAATTATTTTGTTGTGTTTGTTATCTTTATTTGTAACTGGCCATCTGGTTGGTGATGAAGCACACTAATAACAAGGAATTTAATTAAGAGTAGTAGTGGTGGTGATGGTGTTTTATTCTCTGCGAAGAGATGGTTGCTTAAATACTGATTTTTACGAAACCTCCAAATTTGCAGCTTTTTCCTATTAAAATCATCTCAAGAATAATATGTAAAACTCTGGTTATCTATCTAAATGTCAAATTCTTAATTACTAGTTCCAGTAGTTCATTAGTCAACTGAAAAGTAAATGGAAATTTTCGGACGGCTGCCATGTTATTTTACATACTATAATAAATTATACTTTAAAAAACGGTATATGTTTTTCGAATTCATAAATACCATTAGAGTTTCGTGTGCTTACCTCGCGAGTGATGATGCTGACTCGTATACAAATTACATATACCGTCAAACTATGAGAATGGTTTTGGCTGGCATGTAAAGAGGAGGGCGTTGGTTCATGACACCGCCACGTGTTGGGAGACCATTATATTGCTGACTTTACTTTCCAATTGCAATTGGAGCGTTCTATGTCTATTGTCTAATAAG
The DNA here is from genome assembly GCF_977971745.1 of Zootermopsis nevadensis. Classification (NCBI taxonomy): domain Eukaryota; kingdom Metazoa; phylum Arthropoda; class Insecta; order Blattodea; family Termopsidae; genus Zootermopsis; species Zootermopsis nevadensis. Next base: position 8,326,835 of record NW_028259143.1, read on the forward strand.
GTTTATTATCACATGCTGCTAGCCCACCCACCGACCTCTATTGACAGTGTACTGAGGTATGAAAAGTGTTGCAAGCTTTCACAAATTGTTCCCCGTGCTGTAAATTACAATGTGTGCCAGTCGAGTATTGAGTTAGCAGCCCGTCTGTAGCATTGCTACGTTCCGTTATTTCTATTCGGCGAATGACATATTTTTAACGAGCGCACAGGTGGTTATGACCCATTGGTGTGTAGTATAATGGATATACAAGGTGCTTTTTAACAGACACAATGAGCTCTGCTCAGTTTATTATAAAACGCGTACAGTATTGTCACACTTATTCACGTAGCTATCCTAATACAGGCGTAATAGACGAGTTTCGGCCCTGTGGAGCCGTCTTAGCGCACGTTCTGTCGTGCTGTTCAGCTGTCACAAACTTTCAGTACGGTTTTGAACATGTTTAATAATGATACTGTAATGTTCCAAAAATAATCTGTAGACGCCGTTTTCACTTTTCTGTTTTGTTCAAAATTTACATAGTCGTGATTAAAATATATTTGTTCGTAAAATATTTGCATGGGAACACGTTGCCCGTCACGTAACTTTTCTCACATTATTTTGCTGTCTGGTAATTCCTGTGTATTTTGTTTATGTCGACTGTTAACTTTTCTGCAGGCAATAAATAGGCCTCTCACCGCAATGTTACCATTTAAAATTCACAATACCATTATAAAGTTTTGTGCTGTATTTAAACTAGCGTGTTTAAATACGTTATATTCTTGGAGAGGCCAGTTTTAGATCTCCGGTTAAATTCGACGTGTCTGTCTGTTCATACGCATGTAACAACTATAAAACGGCTGGGCTGATTTACATGAAATTTGGTATGGACGTTATGCCATTCGAGTGCTCGGTACTGGTATGTTTTAATTTCGTCCAGTCGTTAATACTAACGTAACGGATGCTTGAAATTGTGGGGGAATAGTCGGTCTTCCGTGATCATATAATTAGCTGCAGTCCTCTGCGATAGGTACCATTCCATTGACCACCAAGCTTGCACTTCTTAGGCGTGTTCGTATTTCTGGAATGTGCTTATTAAACTGGCTTTGTCAGTAAATCAGTTTCTATGCATGTAGCAACGGCTGAACGAATTTATGTGGAACATGGTGGTTTCAGTTTTGGTTGAATTCGGCCAATAGTAACAGGTTTTTTCTTTACATGAAGAGTTAAAGGCAGATCTGCGCTGTGGCTGCGTGATGATGCCGTCAAGGATTCCCCAGCTGTTAACAATTTTCTGATGTCAAATTTTGGTTTATATTAGTGGTAACGGTCGTAAGAATTTATGTTCCTCTAGTTGCTTTTTTCATCGTCAGCAAGCTATGAGCAGTGTTTTTCTTGTATTTCTTCTGAAGCGTTTTCAAGATTGTCTAACTTAGCGTGTCGTGTTGTGAATGCACTTCAATACTTGAAGAACGCTGTCTTGTGGAATGTTGCGCCATGTAGTCTGGTAGAAATTGACCGACGTTTCAGAGCGGCCGACATATTTGTGATAAGTTATTTTCGAGTGTGGCTTCGAATTCTTTCACACACCGACCCATTTTCAATTAGTTGCTTGTACGCGGTCCTGGAGCTTCGTTCGCACTGTTGTATCCAAATTTAAAATTTGAAAGTAGTTCTGCTAGAGCAGAAATGTCATTTGAGAAACGCAGCACGTTTATTGATTAAGTTGAACCCAACTGTCGCTTACCGGCTGGAACTGCATGACTCACAGCCAAGCGCTATAAAATTTTCCCTACACTAGTCAGGTATCGCATAGAAACAATAAAATCAAGTTCCCTGGGGGGGGGGGGGGAAGCAGTTCCTGCCGGTAGTCGTGAAGTGGGATTTTTCATTATTAGTGAATGCATGGCGAGTGTGATAGGCAAATTCACATATCTCTGATGAGGAACATTAATCGATTGGTTGAACCCTCCGAACGGAAGAGAATGGCATGAATTTATGGGGGACATGAGATTGTGATAATAGAGATTAACGGCCATATTATCATTTTTCTGAATTAGCTACAGGCGTCAAGTTGTAATGTGTTAATTTTAATTTATAAAGGAAATTTTTGAAATAATAAAATCAATAATACAATATTATTTATTACTCCCTGAAGTTCAGTAACTTCTTTTTAAGAAAATGATATTTGATCAGCTAATCGAACATTCATTTTCTTTCATGGAGTCTAAATGTCCATTACTGTGTTTACAGTGTTCCGCCACCACACCCTATCCAGAACCAAATCAATCCACTACTTAAGATACATTTTAATATTATCCTTCACTGTTCACCTAGGTGTTCCAAGTGGGCTGTTATCTTCAGATTCTCCAGTTGAAAATGGGTACACATTTCGTGCTGAATGCCTTGCCCATTTCATCATTCATGATTTGATAGTTCTAATTATAGGCCTGTTCGGTGAAGTTTACAAATTGTGAAGAACTTTGCTGTGCAGTTTTCCCCATGCTCCCTTGAATTTCTTTCTCGATTAAGTTCCGATATTCTGCTTGTTCCTTGTTTTCAAACACCCTCAGTCTATGCTCTTTCTTAATGGTGAGTTACCATGTTTCACCCCGATTCAAAATAATAGGTTAAATTGCATTTTTGTTTAGACTTGTGTTTATCTTTTTGCTTTTAGACAGGAGATAGAATTATAAAATATTCGAACCTGAATTGTGATAAATATGCCCAGAATATAATCTGGACTAATTTGTTCGTGGTTATAATTTTAATTTTTTCACTGCCTACAAAAATATTTGAACTTTGTCATATTTTCCAATAAACTGTACATCTGTTCGTGGTGAAAGAGGAACTGTGGGCTACATTCTGCTCCCAATTATTCGAATTGTTGCCTTAAGGTAATTTACAAATAGCTATTTCTTTTCCGCCCTTTCCTTTCCCTCGACTTGATGCGGGACGCGAAAGGAGCCGTGTAGCAGAATGTAAGCCAGCCGAGAGATTGATATCTGCCGCTTTGCCCTCTAGTAAGAGCTTCGTGTGTGGTAGCCAAGTAGATTCTGGACCAATTTTGGCTTCGTTTCCTTCTTCCTGGAAGTTTCGCGGTTTCATTTCCTCGTGCTTTTCAACCCCCATAATTCAAGCTTAAATCGTTTTTCTTCTCTCCATTGTAATTCCCTTCCTTTCTTTTCTTATTCCCCACAACGCTTTTATTCCTACGGACTTTCATTCGCCAAGTTTTCCTTTTAGTACCTTAGTCGCCTTTGTCGTTTTGTATCTTTTACTTATCTCTACTCCACCTTGGATTTATTTTTATGTTCTCCTTTGCTTTCCGGTTTGAGGGCATTTCGACAGTTTTGGTTCGAGCAAATGCGTGTGGTTAAAACTTAACCGTTGTTTGCCACATCTTAAAATACAGTTGACCTATATCCTTCGAAAATGCGACAGAATTAAAATATTTTTGGAAAGAGCGTAACCCATTATCACGTTCACGAATAAATAAGAACTTATTAAATTCGGGAAGTGTTTACAACCATGCAGTTCAGGAAGTTTCATCTTCCCATCTGGTATCTGTAAATGCAAATAACTTTTGTATTACATGCACCTCACCCCCCCCCCCCCCTCCCCCAGTACGACACATCATGAACGATGATTAAAATTTCCTTGATTTTGCAAGTTTCACCTGTAATTATTTTGATGACTGATATACCCGAAGAATGAGCCCGAAAGGTTTGCGTAGTTCTTAGAAGAATTTTATAACCAGCTTCAGATGTCCGTCACGAACATCACGTGTCCACACTGCTTTAACACAACGAACGCGAACCGTACATTGTCGCAGTTTTTTTGGCTTTGTGTCTGTTATCAATTGTTTGGTATAAAAACAATTACATTTGCAGGACTGCGCTAAATTGCAACTTCCTTGACCTTATGATAGCAAAACAAGTGGTCGCCGTTGCAGTAGCTTGCATAGTGAAAGTATTTATACAAAAATATACCCGCCATCCTAGATTTCTTTTATAATTATCAGCTGTTTTGGATTTAAATTATGAGTGTTGCTGTTAATTCACTGTTTTTAACAACGTATACATTTAATTTTACATAAACCTGCTGTTGTTAAACTCATCTTATTAGGAACTTAATGGCAGATAGTACAGTTGTGTGTTCTATGCGTAAGATTTCCTAGTGAAAGTCTATACGCAATATCACTCGTCATTGTTCAAGCCAGAAAATTAAGACAAACATGGACTCAAAGATTTAACACCGGATTAATTTAGGTAAAATATTTTTTTAATATTAGACTCACTTCCGAATTTCGAATTAGCATTATCTTCACTGTCTTAAGCTGTAGTCAGTCTGACACATGGAAACACACACGGATAACTCATCCTTTGTTTCGTCCTGTAGCTGTGCATTTTTTCAGAACAGAACCACAAAACTCACATTTGTAGTAAGCCGCCATCCGACAGTTGTGTGGTATTTATAATGGGTATTATAAGAATTCTGTTGTTTCTGGAAGATGGCCACGTGATAAAATCTTTCAAAATATGAATACTTCAGTCAGCCCTTGCCGGAAGAATCTGAATAAAATATAATATAAGAAAGCTGGTGTGCCTTGCTTTTAATAAAAATATCCAGTGACTGAGGATGTTGAAAAGGACGTAAAATGGAAATAATAGAACGAACAGCGCTTTTTTAGTCCATCGTGTTTCTTCTTATTTTCTTTTCCCTTACGACTTCTTTCTGAAAATATGTTAGTCTTATATTGCTTGCTTTCCCTCTTGAATGCTTTCTTACGAAAAGGACATTCATTATAAAGCACTCTGGCAAGAAAATTTGTTCGCACCACAGCTGGCAATATTCTTAGGCGCTCGTATCACTTACCGGAGTACATCCTGTGTACAGCGTCTTCCTGCTATGTGCGATTCGTGTTCGCCTACGTGAAAGTCTTGCTGTTAATTCTGGCGTTTGGCTCTGATAATCATTGTATGTATCTTCGAGGTTTATTACCGTGTTCACAGCAGCCCATCACTGAACATTATTCTGAGTCACTAGAATCCAGTCCACACACTTACCTTTCTTCTTTCATATTAACTTTTATACCATTTAAAATGCAACTCAAAAATAATCACGTTCTACTCTACAAATGTGACATCAGAAGCATGTCCACCCCCGTATAATAGACTCCCCACCTTCCCCGTGACACTCGTCTCAATGTCAAGCTCGTTGCTAGGCCGCTGCTCACGCCAGTTGCGCGAAAGCTGTGCAGGTGCATTCAAGATAAGAATGTGTGGTTCATTATCGAATATTAGTTTGCATCGAAATCGTTTGCTGCTGGTCGTGAGGCGCTTAGCTACGTTTATCCTGACAAGGAAGTACTGAATAAGACAATAGTACACCGACTGAAAGAAGAATTTCAGACACAATGTATGTCCGGCGTTGGCAGGGCAGACGCTCCGTAACGTCGAATACACTTTGGAAAAGAACGCGTTTGTGTTGTTACATCGTTGTCACCAAAACTGGTGTAGTTAGGGTTTCGTATTAAATAGGACGTCCTTTATTTTCCTCCCATCTATGTCTAGTTCTTCCAAGTAATTTTCTGTCGTTGAATTGGGTATGCAGCTATAGATTCATGCCTCCGCACGTGTTTATCGTATGATACGTATTATGCACAGGGAGAAATTTGCCTTTGAGATTATTGTGAATGATAAATATTTCGCATTGGTTGGTTGCGAAGAGACGAACGTCTGATTGTCACTGTTTTTCTCGGTCCTACAAGAACTGGCAAGGTCTGTATTAATGTGGGATTCTGAATGTTTTCATTCGCGTTTTCCCAGGCTGCTTAAAAGAGTGGGATGCTGAAAATGACCACAGAGTTCTGAAGAGCTTTTTAGCGACTGCGCCGTGAAGTATCATCAAACTGCTGGGCTCGCGGACCGCCCGCCCAGAATCCCGGCTCCGGGGCGGAGCTCAGAGCTCGGACTCATGAGACAACAACGGAGAGGCTGTCTACCCCATTCACACTCTGCCCTTTAGAATTTTAACTGTGACACGGACCGCCATGCTGTCTGTTACGCTATGCAATGAATAGTTCATGTACATCAAGATGTAGAATAGTCCACGAAGATTCGAGCTGCATAATTTTTACTCTTAACCAATGTTAGGATGTGAAATTCTAGCACAAAACCCGCGAAAGGAGGAAAGCAATGGGGGACCTGGGTGCAATTCGGAGGATGTGTGGTTGTGCGGTTGAGGACACGATTCATCTGACTCAAGATGGGGTCCATTGACGAGCTGTTTTGAACACGTTAATGAACGTTTGAGTTCATAAAAACGTGGATTCTTGGTTAGCTGATTAGCTACTCAGAAAAACTCTTCTTGCGTGGAGTTGGTTGCCTCTGTGGTGATTAATTTTAGTTGTTTTTACCTAGAATCTTCTGTTCCTGTGTGCGTGGAAGGCAGACGATGAGCATCCATCAGGCAGGTTTCCAGCTCCTGCATTTCTTGTTCGACGCACAAGCAACAATGGGAAAGCTGCAATGTGGGGCTAGAGGCAGTGATTGAGGATGTCCTGTCCCCGTCAGTCTGTTGCGGAAGAAGGCGCTTTTACTGTCTAAGCCGTAACTGTGTTGCCTGCCACAACCTTTCCGATAGTTTGATCGGACTCGGTTCTGAGGTCACAACTGACTTGTTTGTTACGTGATATCTTGCCTTGAAACATGAGCAGCTTGTTACTGGGAGTGCCTTTACTCTTGGCTGCGAAAGCTCCCTCAGTGTTTTTTGTGTCTCATTATCCTTGTATAGGGCAGCTAGTAGATGCTTCTCTGCGACACCAGCCAGCACCAAACAAATCCTACTCACTACCTATTGCCACCTTTCAAAAACGCACAGCCTCTGCACATTCACTCTGAAGATGGCAACTGTAGTGTTTGCCGAAACGTTGGAAAACAATGAACATTCGACGTGGCCTAACCCCGAAAACTGAAGTTACTTGTTCATTCTGCTGTCTTTTGCGAATTCCCTATACTGAATCCTGGAACCGAATATAATGTCACAAGTTTTTATCCCTCTCTTCTGGAACGCTGTGAAAAACCGTGATTGATTGTATTCACACTCATGACAGAACCAGCCAAGGAATGCATGAAATTCTGGCAGCAGATTGGGAGACGTAGGTCTGCGAACTTTGCAGGACCGTGGTGCTGGTAGCCTGTTTCGTATTGGTTGACGTTTGAATTTTGGAACTGTTGTGTCATAATTAACAAAAATGTGTTATACAATAGCACATCATTCAGGGAGAGATGAATATTCATTCGCAAATGTAGTAATATGACATGAAGGGAAAATACTTCTTGGGAGAGGTAGACAGATCAGAAGATAATGTTAAATTCCATCTTAGAAGAGAGTGTGTGTAATATATTAATTTTATTCAGGACAGAGTCTAATTACTGACTGTTGCGTCTGTGGTAATGAGCTTTCATGCTTCATAAAAGGAGTAATTTCTTTAATAGCAAAGCAACCATCAGTGTTTCAAGATGGCTGTGTTCATGGAGTTAATATCTTTTGGTTGCTAAATATGTTACGTGACATACCCATAAAACACCGTAAATTACCTTTCTGATTTCTTTCGTAATGCGTAATTCAAACAAATTTGTTGATTCTATAAGTGTATGCCAAGAAATTAGGAAAGAATTGTAATTCAATTTTCGTTTTGTAAGGTATAACTTCGGAAGTTGACCTTATAAATTACGAAGGAACGACTGAATAATTTCTTGAGCTCTCCTTTTTCTCATTACTGATAGAGTTAGATCCACTCTCCGTCCCCAATCTTAGCGCCAGAATGTCGACTGAACTTTAATTTGATTGTGAAAGCAATAAACTACACTGTTCATCCCCACTGCAACCCTCCACGGGGGGGGGGGGATACCGTCGGCTGTGCCAAAACCAAGTTTTCATAACTCACGCCCATTGTCATGTCCACACGACAAAGTTAACCTCGTGCCTGGCTGAATGGCGTTTCTGGATTACCAACTTGTCTGAGTTTTGTGTCTTTCTTCCTTTCTTTCTTGCTGTATTTCGTACATTCTATTCTTTCAGGCGAATGTCATGACTGTCTCTTCTGAGGTATTAGTACTGCAAAATCTCTGCTTATCTTCCCTTCCTACGCTCTCCACAGCCAATACGACCCTCACGATGGCTGCATTTAACTTTTCAGTTGTTTTAATTTGGAGTCTTCGTAGTTTCGTAGAGCTTCATCAGAATCCCTTCTTTTCGTGAAGCATTTCCATAAACTGCGACCATCTCTCTAATTACTCCAAAATGACTGCACAGAATTAGACACGTTTAATAATTCAAATAGAATGTTCTGTTATTTATATAACAAGGACACAGAAATTAAGCTTTCCAAGAAAATATTCCTAGGAGTAGTATGAAAAGGCCGATAAACTTGAACTGTTTGCAGATGATATTTTAGCTGGTGCTCCTTCTGTAAAGAATTTATATATTGTCCCTTCATCTGTCGAACCAGAACCAAAACTGTGTGACTTGAACAATATTAGTAAATTTTTAATCGCAAATCAACTTTTATACATATTTTACGGAAAATGGGTTTGGGAATTTGTATTAAAGATGTGACTTACAATAAACCGCAAATTATCGCCGACTGGTTATTGTTCTTACCGAATGATTATGAAAGTATTACTGCTATTTATCGAAGACCCTCCAGTGAAACAGTGATGTTCATAGGTGATAAAATGTACATGACTGAATATCCTGGCTTAAGACTCTTAAGCGGTTACCCTAAATCCATTTCTACATTAGAAATTACGTCAAATGCAAAATTACACGCGGTGGTCAGTATTTATTCAGGGCAGACCTTTATTTTTTAGAATGATGTCTACTGTATGGAATTATACGAATGCCAGTTTAGGGCTAAAAGTTATGGAATGATCTCTAGAAGATTTCTTTGTACACCACCAAGTATAGAATCAGCTTTTAGGTATACTAATGGTATGCTGTGTTTCTTTAAGGATAACAGTTTCTTTGAATTTAATGAATTCACCAAGACATTAACCAGAGCACAGAAACAGTCTTTCAGTTATGGAGTTAAAATGCTCAAAAATACATTCTTCCTATCCAGAAATTGTTGAACAGTTGAAACATCTTGTTTCAAAGTTGTATTCACTGTCTTCTGTAGATTGATTTGCAAAATATCCGCTTCTTCAACAATATTGCAGCATATACCCCTGTATTCACTTGTCATCAGGGTATTCCTGCTAGTCTGTGGTGAGGTGCAATTTTCTTTTTCTTTTTACTTACGAGTCATCTCCATTCTCAACCAACAGCGGATACCTCATGTGTTAGACCACCAGCGCGATCATCAAACAGTGTGTTATCCCATATACTATATGCTATATATATATATATATATATATATATATATATATATATATATATATATAGCATGACAAAATCGTGCGTCTTACAAAAAGAAACCCTTTACTTGGCTGAGATTTCAACCTGCAACAGCATCGAAGCTAATTTGTGAAGCCATCACGCTAACCACTGAGTCAGTCACATGCTTTACACCTGATCAAGAAATAATCCACCTTTAATGACGTTCATCAGTTTTTCGAATGTCCCAATAAGAGACTTATTTCGATAACCCTGATTTAATTTAATCTTAGCTGTGTTGACAAGTGAATCAGCACTCTGAGTGCATTTCGGGCATTCTTTTGTATGTTGAACTGGTGAAACTTGAATTAAATTGAAGATAAATTAATTTAGATTTCTAAGAAATATTGCGGAAGGTGCTGTTATTTATATTTTTTACAGAGAAGGAATCATGAACGAAATGCTTTTATGCCTTTACAAAAATTCGCCATTTTTATTTAATTAAATAGACTACAAACAATGTTATAGTTTATATTATACCTGTAGTTTATGAAACCCATAAATTGTGGCTTTAAAGAATGAAATCGTGTCTAGTTGCTTTTGAAATAATTAGCCGACTTTCATAAAGTTAGCCTGTCAGCAGAACCAACTTTTGAAGTGAGAGTGAGTTGGTCGCCGTGATACAATAGCACGCGCTGGCGGTCAGTGAAAATAACTGGCTGCAGTAATCAGTTCCAGGAAGACCATGAGACGAATTATGTTTTAGGCTGTTATTTTCATGTAAGTAAACAATGAAGGAATGCCTGTGGGGACGTTCAAACATTACATTTCTAGATGTTATTTCTTGGCACAGACTCAGTTATGTCGGTTAGGAAGTGCCGAATTTTCAGGGAAGTGTTCACATATGAATATTTGACCCACATGTAACCTGTGGATTTTCTCAGTGAATTCTTTAGCAAGTGATTTGTATGGAGGAAATGTTAATTCGCAGTTTGCCATTAATTTTAACTTCTTATAATTTCTTGCAGCAGGCTAGTTGAAGTGTTTGAAATAAATTTATGCAAAACAAGATTCATGAGCGATAAGCAGAGTCCCGATTATTCGACCTTCGGTTATCCGACTTCCGTGGAAACTTAACTTTTTTAAAAAATGAAACTTCCATATACTAATTTGCATTATGTTAAATGCTGTTTTTGTTTAAGATTTTTCATTTGGTACCGTATTGTATTTCTTTCGTAAATTAATAATCATAAGAGTTGTAAATATAGTTTATATTTAGGTTCGTGTTTTTCATTAGTCTTGCGTATTATTCGACATTTTCGATTATCCGACAATCGTTCGGTCCCATTTAGGCAGGATAAACAGGATTCTACTTTATGTGGGTTATAACTGTATGTTGTGCGCTCCGAGAGGCCAGATTATTCTAATCAATGACGCTACATGGAGAAATAGTTTGTTTTGTAAGTGATGTTACCATTAGGCAGCCTTTTAGAATTATTTACAATATTGGTGAAAAAATGTTGAAATACTTGTAGCAGGGATGTGAAACGAACGCAGGAGGAAGGTGATGAAGGTACCTGGGGGGGGGGGGGGATAGGTGAATGAAAATACGAACGAAATCTTTCCCCTATTGAATTTCATCTAGTCCTTTCCACTAGCCGCGTGGAGTAATCATTAACGGTAGAAAATTGATAGCACTACCCCATAGCTTTGTTGTACAACTTGAAGCACGAAATCCGAGAGGTTGCTTGTGTATGTCGTAATTAATTATTCTAGCAAGGCAGCAGTGAATTAAAGGTTTGAGTATATGGTTACTTGAGCATGAGAATCTTCTTCCACGCTTTGAGTGTGTAATAACGTGAGTAGGGGCTTCATGATTGATGTGTTTCTAATTCGGAGATATCGGTTTTCGTGCGATGACCCAGATACACCTTGCGTGTGCCGGAGTGTACTTGAATATTTCAACACATACATTTGTGTTAGTAACTTCGAACTTTCTCAAACAGCTACACCAATGTTCACTTCCTGGGACCAACATCCAGTATGGAAGTGAACACCAAATTTTGTCATTTTGATGTCGCTATTGCTATAGCGGGTTTAGTACTCTGAAATGACCGTGGTAACTAAGATGTTCTTCTCGAGTTTCAAATTATTAAAACATTCCTCTCTCGCATGTGGTAAACTTTTCATAGAATTATGCAAAGAAAATATTGGCGGTCTGCCACGACTGATGAACTCGAGGCATACCTAATTAGAGCATTTCAGCACAACGATGCAAGTAATGAAAATGTAGATTCGTATTTGACATGCATGTAATTTAGAACTGCAATGGCTCGCCATTGCGGTGTGATGACGAGTTTAAAATGCAGTAGTTCTGGATGCATTACAACTAATGGATGAAGTCGTGGAAATCTGTTGTCGTGAGGGACGTAATGAAGATGAAAGTTATCGCAGTGTATCTTGGGTAGGAAGAGTGAGCCATCGGAAGGTAAGTGCCAGTAGAACGTGTCATGGCGTCATGACCAGCATTAATTAACACTTCTTAAACGAACGTAAGACATTTCAAGCGCATCATTAGAGGGGCTCTCATGTTCACGACGCTCCGAGTTTTCCATGTCAGGGACCCCTCGACCCTTGCCCGGGGGGGGGGGGGGGGCGAGAGCGGTGGGTCCTGTAAACTTAAAATGTGTTGGATTACAATGTTGTTTCAATAGAGATCATAATTATGGTGCATAATGAAGAAAGTATTTTGTGTGGAAAGTCACATTTGCGAGATTTTGTACTTGGCCTTCAACGTTTTGAAAGAGCTACTGCATTTTTCTCACAACCCCATTATCTTTCTGAATAACATTATAAGCCATTAGCCTACTTCAGTTAACAATAAATCGTTCAGAGAAATATATATGATTGTTGAATGAGTATTAAAAATACGAGGCTTTTGCTTGTGTGTTCTGGGGTTCAGAACAATTAGCCCTCCTGGTTATAGGCCATAAATAATACCACTTCTATTATTAACATCTGTTTTTGTAACAAACTATGATACAAATGTCTTCCTAGTACTAACGTTTTCAGTTCGTATTGTGTACATTCCGTAAACGTACAAGTTCCATCACAATGGTTATGCACTGGTATTCCGTATGCCTACTGTAGACTACTACGTTCTCATGTAGCCTACGAGGAACGTCTTCCGCTGGTCTAGAAGGTGAAATGTAAAACTACAGCGTACATCTCGCTTGTGTGACTTTATGGCCCTACTAAAAGCCACGTTAGGGTACTTAACCCGGAAAACTGAGTGGAGCAGGGCTTTGGTTCGCTGTGCTAACACTAGACGGTCTCGTAATTTCTATACACTGTAGCCCCCTCATAATGGGAAACTGTAAGATAGGGACATATATTTTCCCGTGGCAGAATGATTATTTACAAAAGACTACTCAATCCGTGAGAGATGTATGTTGCAGAATATATCACTTTGCCTCGTCACTTCTTTCTAAGCAATAACATACAAAACAGCAGACATTAGAAGCGTTTGAATCTTTCCAGTTGTTTATATTTATTCCTGGTATCTTTACTATGATTTCTTTCACATATTGTGCACTCCGTGAAGCATTAAATCGATGGTAGGTAGTATGTAAAATTCAGTGTCAAATTAAAGAGTAATTTTATCAAATAAATTTAATAGTCGTCTAATCGGCCTGTTAAATTCCGAAAGTAGCAAGTTTTATGACAAGGAAAGAGACATTCAGGCTTGAGTACCATTGTAAATCAGCATACATCTGGATCCAGAAACCAGTAGCATTTTCTTTTTGAGGGGAGAATAGGGTCTTTGTATTTTAAGCAGTAATCTGAACGTAAACGCTTGTATAGTTAAGTGATTACATTTTATCTCTCATCAACTGAGTAGCAAGATATTATGAGAGCCTTTTGAGACGTTAATAAAACGCGTTACTGGAGCGCTGTCCATGAAACTGTGTTGTAGCCGATGGTGACTTCATAGGTAAGAGATTCAATCGTTTTACGGTTTAAGTAACATTCGGTAAGGCGAGCAAATTGCTCTACATTGAGTAAACAATGAATGTAGTGTACTTTATTTGAATTACAACTCACATGGTATACGATTGCATCACGCTCCAGTGAGCCCGTCACGACAAATTACAACCTTACAGGCTAATCTCCCCAATAGCTCGTTGTTGCTAATTTTCATTTCCGCTGAAGAACATATTAGGCCCAGAATATATTCCCTTTTTGCATGCTTTCAGTCTTACCCAGACTTCCAGCCTAGTGCTATCTCTGTGATTTACTTCAAAATGAATGTAACAACCTATTTTGAATACATCTATTCAGAATGAATGAACATTGTAGTCATCGCCAAATATTACTAGGGTGGTCTTATAACGGAGATCGAGAGGGACAGGGCATGTAGCATGCGCCGATGAAACACACACAGCTTTGGTTAGAAAGTCGGGAAGAAAGAGACCAGCTAGAGGACTTAACGTAAAATAGGTCTTAGAGCAGTAGGGTGAGAGAATGTTGGCCTACTGTGTTCTCTTTGTATAAGGCTTCTAGTACACATTTTCCCTGAATATGGCAATTGTAGTATTTGCCAAAATGTTGGAAAACTTTTAACATTCGACGCCTCTCATACTCGAAAGCCGAAGTTCTACATGGGCGTACAGTGACAGACTTCTGTGAAGACGTAATAAACCATCGAGTACCATAAAATATGGGAAATTTCCTGAATTGCAAATTCACTATCCTTTTTCAAGATGCTTAGAACTCCTAGGGGGCGTTGTGGCCTGCCAGCCCGTTACAAGGATAACATTTCACAGAAAATCACATGTACATATTCATGGCTCGAGTAAGATTCGAAGGGCTACGCTTTAGACCATGCAGAAAACGTGAACGGCTGAGCGACTGTTAGCTTCTTAAAGGTCGAACCAGTTTGTTAGCTAGGGATGTGAGTATATTCTTGCACGAGCATAACAGTAGACAAAGGCTCATTGTGTAATATAATACGTCGTTTAAGAGGTTAATGCACACAAGTATCCTACTTGTTACTTTACATTTAATGCAAGATACTAACTACGTGAGGTTCATTTGTGACGGAATTTAATAGGCCCATAACATATTCGTTCGCCGACTCGTCTTTTCTGCTAATCCTTCTTACAAGTTACTTAATCACTTCGAAATTCGACTTTCTAACGACTTAATCCGTAGCGTTGAATTACGTCCGTAAATTTATTCATCTTATTACATGGAATCTGCCAAACCCTACTTTTTCCGGTATTTTATGGTAGGCTAGTGAATTTTATGAAGTTTAAGGTGGAAGAATTGATATTTGTATAAATACTTATATATTTTTAAATGTTAATGATCTTATAATAAAAGTATTATTTTTATTCCCAAAACGCGTATTAAATATAATTAAATAACTGTTAGTATACCGAATAAACAGTCACTCACACCCGACAAAATGTGGTCCTACAGCTTGGGTGTTGGCCGAAGGGTCGCTCCTCACCATAACGACCATTTTGTTAGGAAATGTGTACCTGAAGGGAAGGAACCACTCGGAGGACCTGAACTGAATCTCTCTGGCTCAAGATAGGGACCAGTGGCGAGTTCCATAGAATGGCTGTGAACTTTGACCGGCTGAGTGACAATCAGCTTCTCAAAAAGGACTCTGCTCCTTGAAGTTTATTTAATTAATCAAGTTTAATAATTTTATATACTGGATTGGGAGACGCTGGAGTTAAATGTTGGTGTTTAAGGGACGTGAGTGATTTTTTGGCGCTGGAGGAACTACGTTTGTTTCGGTCTGTTAATTTGTCACAAGATATAACTGAAATTGCCGGTGCTGAGGGACGATGCAGGTCTCATTGCACCCTCACCGAGCCCCGTAAGGGCGATCAATAATGTCAAGGAACAGCTGCAAGCAGAATTATTCCTTGATATGCCTTGGGAACAACGTCGAAGACTTGAGCAATCTCCACGAAACCAATAATGTAATTTAATCCTGCAGATGGGTGATTGATCATAGAGATGGGTCCCAGGCCATCTTGTTTCATTCCCTCAGGCAAAAGAGGACGCTTTCTATCATTCATTTTAGAATTACTTGGCTTCCCTTCAACTCTTCAACTGTCTGGAAATGTAGAGATTAAAATATGTAAAACTACCGTATTATGTTACCTGTTGTTTTGTAAGCGTGTGGAACGAGATTTTTCACTGTAAGCGAAGAACTTACATAGATTGATGATGAAATCAGGGTTCGGAGGAGAATATTTCGATCTAATAAAAGAAAGCAACAGGAAGGTTGAGAGAATTTCATAATAAATAACTTTATATTTTGTTCTCTTCATCATATATTATTAAGGTGATCAAGTCAGACTGAAATAGACAGGCGGGACATATAAGGCGCAAGGTGAAGATGATAAGTGTGTATCAGCATTGTAGCTGGAGGACCTAAGGAGAAGATAATACTTGGAAACCTAGGCTTAGATGGGAAGATAATAATATTAAGATGAAAATTTAAAATAGAGTAAATGCTGTTGTGCACTGGATTAAATCTGGTACATTGATCGTTGTCGGTCGAATTTAATTGCTGTTCTGGTCAGTCAAATATATGTATTTTACATGAATATCAACTCGAATTTCATCGATTTTCTTAGAAAAGACTTCCTAAAAATTTGTTTTTCAGAACATAAAACGTAGATACCATTAAGATCCGAAAATTTCATTTGTAACGTTTTACGATGTGATGAATATCTAAAGAAACTAAGAATATCTGATTTCTGTATTGCGAGTAGCTTTGTATCAATAGGTACTTATCTGAAACCTTACCTGGCGTTAATTTGTTTTTATTTCTGTTAAAGAATTGCATAAGTTACAATATGAAAATTAGATATGGTAGAAACGTGATAAATTGTAATTGACCTTGATAATTTAAAAAGCTGTATTGACGAGAGAATGGGACTTTTTGATTCAGAATATACAGAGTTTATAATATTCTAAACCTAAGTATTACATCGTGCAAGTTAGTGTTGCATTTACTGACCGCACGTTATTTTGGACAGCATTTATAATACGATTGGCTGATCCGGGTTTGAATTCCACAATCCCAGTTGCGTTATGTACCATATGCTTGCGTCTTTTGTGTTCTTCTGGGTATAAACTGTACGCGATTAGCTGATTCACCATCTAAAGAGTCTTATCATATGTCGAAAAGATTAATTATTTCTGTATTCTGAAGCGGAACAGGCGAAAAAAATTTAATCCATCTTTGTAGAGGATGAACTCCATACATGAATATGTCGACTTTCAAACGTTTGGTGAGTTATTTCCGTAACTGAGGAGTGCCACTGTAGGCTACAAGATATGACAGTGCCACATACAGTTTTAAACATCGCATGATACGGAAAAGACATGGAAACATGCGATTTCCAAGAAAATTATTACGTGCACCGAATAAACCGGACGGGGAAGAACTGGGCAGGGCAGATTTGGGAGGGAGGGTTGGTTACTGGAAGAGGTGGGGGGTAGTTAATATCACTCCCCTTCCATATTCACATGCGTAGTGACTGGATGAATATTGGACCCCATACAAACGATCCGGAATGCCATCTCAACACTTTGCAACGTGAAGTGACACATCGGGAGAACAGAAATCCTAGGACGGACACGGGGTTCTCAGGACGGCGAATATGGCAATGGCTGTCTTCTGGGTTGCGGCACTTTTTAGTCTGGTAGAAGTTTACAGGCGTTACAGAAGTACTTACTTGCCTGTATCATCAGGGTGATAGAGGCAGCAGGTACCTCTGAAACGTCTGTAAACTTCTACCAGAATACACGGCGCTACAACCCAGAAGACAGTCATCTGACAACATAAGGTCGCCTCCCTGTATGACCATATCAGTTTCCTGTTTATGGTTTTATAATGTTAAAATTCATTTCCCTCTATGGCCGATTAATTCCAGTAATTTGTTCAAATTTCCCCGCTGATTACATCTATAGAGTGGTTAATAGTTTCATTGTTCAGTACTTAATCAGTTCTCTTTGCGAATACAATTACAATTTTAATTATTGTATTTGACATAAATGTAACGCATGTTGAATTTTCCATATTTGTAGAATAAAATCGTGCCCATTATAATATATGAATTAATTGTTTGACGACGCGATGTTATATTGAGCGGTGAGTAATTGGTTTTGTTACTGTATCTTCAAGCGCCGAAGCCTGTAGTAAGTAGTGCTATAAAACTGAGTTTGTAAGGAATTAAAAATAAAACGTAGGCCCAATTATCAAGACGGTTTGTTTCTAGTTTACCATTTGAATTTTGTCACATGAAGTGAAATCTATTGCCAAACCCACACACACACACGCCGTACATTACTCCATTGTTTTGATCACTTATTTTCGTACAGGGCTTAAAATATTAAGCCGATACAGTGGATGCTCGAGTCTTGGGATCATGGGTTAGAATCTCACTTGAGGCATGCATGTGTATCTCTATCTGGCCTGCGAGAACACAGCCCATACATTTCAATAGCCTCAAGTTACCTTTACCCTGGAATGTGTCCTGATATTGCTGAAGTGTAAAACGAATCACACACACGCAGGATTAGTGTTTTCGTACGCGGTTCGACTGGTATTGGTTTAGAGATGTGGTAGACTAAACATACGTACCCTCTCTCTGTATGTGTGTGATCGATCCCAACATTCAGCTTCAGTAACCATTTACAATCCACACCCCCTCTCACCTCTTCTTGATTCCACCAGATTCAATAACTTACACGTCAGCTGTATTTGCTTCACTTGACAGCTACAGCTTCTTCACACATTTCTATAATTCAATTCAATTCTTTATTATTAGAGTGCTGCGTCAACAGCCAGATGGCCAATTAATTACAGATACAGGAAAATAAAGTAAATACAATAATCGTATAATAATAAAGTTCCTAGCAGACAGGTTACTAATTAAAACAAGGCAAAAAAACATGTTTATTGACTATAACCAACCTCGCTCCGATACGATGTACTTCTGATCTCTCCTCTTACAACTTCGATATTACTTCTCTGACCAATATACGCAGCATTAACATCACTCCGATAATACGATTGTATCAATGATATATAATACAACAACAAATGTTGATACAATGTGAAAAATGAAGAAATGATACGAAAATTAAAAATTAGTAATTGAATGAAGAGTTTATAACATACACCTGATGACGGCTCTATGAAAGCCGAAACATGTCGAGAATGTTCCATATGTAAATCGAGTACTCGATGCGGAACAAAGGATAATATTTTAACCATTTAATTATCTTATGTTACTTTATTGTGATTGACGGACAATTTTAATATATTTTAATACTATTTTTAGATTAACTAAACTTATACATGTACAGTTTTAAATATAACTGCCAAGTACAGGCAAACCCAAAATAGAAACAATATTAACACAAAGCAAAATAAATGAAGAAATATAAATAAAAACACCTAGGGAACACTAATATAATTGTAAAACGTTAAACAAATATAAAAAACAGATAACGAAGCTAGATCATCTATAAGACACCTATCTAGATCATTTCCCTTATTGAGAACGTGTCCTCAAGGGAGACAATGTTTATGCTAAAAAGAAATATAATAAACCTCGCTCCCTTGCTGGGACTTCGTTCCGTTCAGTAAGTTGTCGTTTGGGTTCCAAACATTCGAAGTTGATGGCATTAACACGTACGATATGCACTGCTCGACGCAGATCTGCTTCGGATGAAGCCACTTTGAGTCCGTTTTGGGAAACAACCGTAGAGCGAACGTCAGAGCAGAGTTTGCATGGAACCATGATCTGTAGGCCTTAGGACACCACTGTTATGTCTAAAGGCATCATAAATATCGCGAAACCTTTATTTACGGATAAATCTTACGAAATATGAACTGACATTAACCCTCAGCTCTGTCTCATTGCTGTGTTTTTCCTTCGGAGCTTTGTTTAATAGTCTGCTGTTCATTTCTTGTCGAGGACAGCACTCAAACGAATGTTCTTTTATAGTCTTTGTGTAACTGCAGTCAAACTTAAAATTATACACTTGTTATATAATCCCAAAATGGTTAAATACCAGAATCACGCATATTCATTAGAATGTATATAATAAACGATATTTCGAGTGATCAAACTTTTTCGTATTTGGGATGTTTGTGCTTCAAATATCGGCCTAGACAGCGGCTATCCTGATATAGTTTTTATGGTTTTCTGAAGTCCCTCCAGATAAATGGCGGATTAGTACCTTCAGTTTGGCCACTTCTTTCAAATCCTCCCAACTTCATTATTTACTGATCATCCTAATATTCGGTGCTAGCCTGTATGATCTGAGAGACTGAATTCGTCGGTAACTGAACCAGCTCGACACCGCGCACTCTGCTGTGGTGTGTTGACCTCTTGCCTTCTACGTCGAGAGATCGGGCTTTGGCAACAGTCGCACTCCCCATGGGGAACATAAATTTCAGTTTACAATGTTTCAAGTGTGTGACCATAACGCCGGGCAGTCGGGCCCTCGAGTCCAGTTTACTGACGCATTAAGCTTGTTAACTACTGCACAGCCCGCAAGAGGGCAAACTACTACTTTTAAGACAGTTTAATTGGCTTCTGGGAGGAAAGAGTTCTTGCGTCCGAATAGTTTACCTGTCAGAACAAGACACTTGCTAAGTTGGTTTCTAACGTCTGTAGTCGCAAATTAATTCCTATTAATAGCTACAGCAAACCGATGATGCGCCAAATGTACTGCAGTAAGCCTATTATGTTGCATTGCTAATACGTCTGTCAGGTGACCAAAAAAATTCCTCGCCTTTTATTTATCCAAGAGGTCCATCACCGTCTTCACAAAATCGCGCGACTGCACTCTATTCTGAGCCAGATGAATCCAGTGTACATCTCACACCATCGAGCAAAATTTTAGCTCTGTCATCACAGCGTTAGTCAGTTAATGTCAATGTCAATTAGTTTTTATTCATTTTTCAACACATCCCTCTCCGAAATTACCTTATTTTTAGTTGTGCGTTCGAACCTAGGGTTTATTATTTATTTCTAATATCTGTCACCGTAAATGCAGCTTTTAAAATCTTAACGCATTTGCCTACTCGTGGGTCCCGTACCTGGATTCCAAAACAGGTGTAACCATCTTAGTGTCATACCCGTATTCTGCTGTAGTTACATTTTCAGTCAAGTTATTGTGTATGTTCTTATATTCATCATCTATTTGTACTGTTTCCATTTAAAATTTTCCACCCCCATCTTTATCTTTCTCGTCTAGCATTTCATTAAGTAGGATCTGAGGTTTTCGCGGCGGTGAATCCGAAGACGTCTGTCTTCCAGTATTTCATTAAATTGTTTTCAGGTTTCGTAATACATTCTGCATTGACTGCCGCCTCTGGCTCTGACCTCTTTTCTTATACATGAACCACGTGGCTGAAGTACGTCCTTTCCCCTCTGATATATCCCAGTAGCTGTGGTAGTACCCACTGCTTCTGCTCCATTCCGTAGCATCTCTCAGCACTGTGGTGAAGCAAGCGATGAAACCATCAACTGTTATCCGGCGACTATAGTCAGCAACTCCACGTGGCGTGAAGCATCTAATCAATGGGCTGGCAGGGGTGAGTAATGTACACACCCGGTCACAGCTCGAGGGTGGTTTTGTAGTAAGGGAGGTGTGATTCTCTCTCTCTCACTCGATGTTGTGGTAGTTGTGCGCATGCGTCCCTTGGCTGCAGACACTTACTAGGCCTGTGCCTACTGAGGGCATTGAACTTTTCCATTTTCCGATACACGTGGTCGGAAAGGGTTCCACTAGGGTTGACCAAACTCAGTGTATTATATCCCTTCTTTCAGCTGTGAATGTTATTGCACACACAAGCCACAGTCACGTGACTCATGGAAGTTCGGAGAAACACACGGTGTTTCAAAAGTATATTGTCTGTGTAGAAAATAACGTAAACATAAGGTCGCAAACTATCGGGGTTCGATCCCCGACGGGGGCAGAGGATTTTTCCTCTAGCCTCTGCGTCCAGACCGGCTCTGGGGCCCACCCAGCCTCCTGTACAATGGGTACCGGGATCCTTTCCCGGGGGTAAAGCACGGCCGGGACGTGATGCTGACTACTCACCCCCATCTGGTGCCGAGGTCAAGAAAGAGTAGGAGCTATACCTCCGCCCCCCCCCCCCCCAAGTGCCTGCATAGGCATGTAGCGGGACGAAACAAAGGTCGCAAACTATGCCCCAGGTCTCAAAAATTAATGTATTCATCTAACATCTAGGCTAGTGGACATGGTCATGTTTGGAATATATCCATGCTTTGTTTGCGTGTCCTTTTAAATGTACGTTACATTGACTATAAATGTGTATAGTATGTGGGCTATATTGCTTACAGCAGAAGATGGCTGTCTTCCGGGTTGTTGCTCCATGTAGTCTGGTAGAAGTTTACTGAGTTTCAGAAATCCTTGCTGCCTCCATCATTGCCCTGATGATGCAGGCAGCAAGGCTGTCTGAGACCGTAACGTCTACTAGACTACACAGCACAGCAACCCAGAAAACAGCCATCTTCGTATTAACCGCCGTGAGAACCTCAAATATAGCTTACTTACAGCAGTTTGTCATCTGTTGGTGAGGCACGTTCTGAAGATCGTTGCGTAGTTTTCTCAAATTTCTAGTAGTTCCTGTCCCTGGGTTCCAGCATTTTTTTAAATAACTTGAATTGTAAGTGAGGATGAACTTAATGGAATCATGTACGTACGTGCTGTCTGTATTGCGTTCCTAATTTGGTCATGGCCCTCATATTTATTTGCATGCCACGTGCTTCAACTTCGCCACATTTCCAGAGAATGAATCACAAATTGTATTATGACTTTTGTCATGGATTTCAGTAACGAAACTTACGCATATCTAGACCAGTTTTTGTACCAGAAATCCGATATCTCTCGTTAAAATAATGGTGAGTGTTTCGATAATTGAATTAAATTTATTTCAATCTAAGAACAATGAAATTTTCAGTAAACTACATTAACTACGTTTGTGTAAATAAATCAGAGTAGCATTGAATTTCCTTTATCGAATCCAATTTCATTTGCATTTTATGCTAAATGAATCGATTGACTAATTGTATTAGCATAGGACTGTACATGGAAGTTTGCTTTTCAAACGTTAGTATTTTTTTATTTTGCTATAGAAACGCCCGTTTTTCGTCCAGTATGTCGTTAAAATAAAATGTACTGTTACATTTAAATTCGTTAAAAATCTCTGACGTTGCACATTGAGTTGCAGGTCTAGTCTGATCTTGGATATTAATAAATATACCAGTTGTCATAGGAATACGTTTGACAACTGATGCTTTCAGAATTTTGTGGGTATTGGGTGGAACCGAGAAGAGTTGATAATCAACATGATTATGTGTTCTGTCTGCGACGTTTGAGAACAATATAACAAATTTTTACAGACTGTTAATTTTTAGTGGAATAGGAATTTATACTGAGACTTGCATTGTACTGTCGATTGCTTAACCACATGTGTGTTCAAGTTCGACTACCTACTAATGTAAAAAGACAGTTGAAAATAAACGGGATATGATTTCTTTCTTATTCCGTCATAATTTTTATTCTTTTTCTCTGCCCCTTTCGTATCTTTACCTCCAGCCCCTCATTTCATTGAAATTTCTTTCGTCTTAATATGACAGGAAGACACGTTGTTAAGAACTAATTTAGTTCTCTGTAATGTAACTCTTATCACAAGTCAATTTACTGACTGAGTTATCCCGGCTTATTTGTTAATTACGGTGACTGAAGGAAACATAGTGTGTCATAAAGAAATCATATTTTGATAAGGATGTCTTGGTAATATAAAACTCTAGCAATTCTTATTTGTATGTAATAAACGAATTGAAGTCAGATTTAGAAAAAATTCTTTTCGTTTAATTTTAAGAATATTCATAACTGTGAATAAATTCCATATTGTCCGAGGCACTGTATCGAGGTAATGCTGCTGGTTCTGACAATTGATGAAACTTTTTAAAAAATGTTATTACGTCGTTAAGCTAATAGAAATGAAACTGGAGCAGAAATTCAACAAACAGTTTATAGTCCATTGAACCTTGGGTATGACACGCAATAATAAAAGCATACAAGATGTCGTCATGGAATTTGTACTGCATTGTGTTAGCGTCAAGGGATGAAGTGGGCCCGTTTGCGCTACGCCGAGAGTTAATTTGAATGTAGATTGAAGTGGGGTTGTAGAGAACGGTTTTCCTCGTAGATGCATGTTTCAATTTAAAAGACACTTTCAATTAGCGTCTGCTCAATGCCTGCTCCTATATTCCGGAAAGAGGGTAGAAGCATAATATCTCGCTCATTGATAGGCAAAAGAGAAAAATCCAAGTGTAAAACTGGGCCTGTGATGACTAATTACTAACGTTCGTTCGAATTTATTTTTTCGTCGGTGAAGTTTAATAATTTCTTGTAGAATTTGAGGTTTTCACGGCGGTGAGTCTGAAGATGGCTGTCTGCCGTGTAGTCTGGTAGAAGTTTACCAACGTTTCAGAGGTCCTTGCTGCTTCCATCATCAGGACGATCGGTCATTAGCCCTGTTGCAGGAAAGCAGAGCGCGTTCCTGTCGGTTCATTTAGTTTTGTGACGTGTTGGTGATCATACCATACTCTTATGTGATCAGTGTATATTTCCCACTGTTGATCACTTTCTTCTCTAGAAACATAGTACACTTTGCTGCCATCGTGTTTTTATTGTGGATTTCTTACTGGAAGGAATACTTTAAAAGGCATCACCGCGTTTTGTAGGAGGAATAAGTACGCTTAGGCTTAAAGCCCTAATGTGTATATACAAAATGCTCAAAAAACGATGTATACACATTATAACACGGAATATTAACCTTGTTATCTATCTCCTTGTGTTGTTTACGGAAGACATGGACGGTGGTAATTTGAACACCACTAAATCCACTAATTCAGTAAGTTTCAATGCTTACGTATGTAATGGTTTGGTTTATTAAAATGTCATTAATTGAATTAATTTAATGTGCGTATACAACTTTTTGGGACATTCTGTATTATATAATACGCCCGTGGTTAATAGACCCCATAAAAATGTTAACACGATGTAGAAAATTTGCATTTAAACGGGACGAAATGTGGAAGAAATAGTCTGGAACAGCTTTCAGGCATTCTTTACGAAGGTTGATGCACGAAATATTTGCGTCTTATGCTTGCATCTGATGAGCCTTTAAGAAAATTTTGTTTTGGTTTGTTTCGAATTTGTGTATTTCGTCCTCAACAAATAGTCTTACGTTTTATTTACAGAGGAAATATTGAATTTGTTAATCAGTTACCTTCTCGATTAAATAGTGAACTCCATCCACTTAGTCAGGGCATTATTCGATTTTTATGGAACCCAAATTCTATTGCCGTGTCCGCAAGACTCTCCACTGGTTCCTTTCATGCGTTAGATTAATCCGGTCAGAATACTGTGATAATGAAGAAACAATTTCATTGATTAATTAGAGTTAAGAGAAGCCCGCCAAACGTCACCGCCAGTTTCGTATCAGGAAGTTCTGGGTCTCCCAGCTAGTCAAGAAATTTGGCGCCTTTTATGGGACTAAATTGTTCATTGCCATGTTTACAAAAATCGACACTGCTTCCTTTCCTGAACGATAAGAATCTAGTCCATACCCTTACTCCTCTTTAAGTCAATTTTAATGTTATTCTGTCATCTACACTACGTCTCTTAGAGCAGTGGTATTCAACCTTTTTTGTTCGTGTACCCCCAGATATAATTTCTCTTCAACTTTGTACCCCCAAAGTTGTTGGTGTATAATTCAAGTTATACATAGTATATAATCTACATCTAAAATAAATTAAATAAATTACATTACTGATTATTCAGTGTTTATCATAAAATAATATATTTTTTTTAAATTTCACGTACCCCCTAAGATGTCTTCGCGTACCCCCGGGGGTACGCGTACCCCAGGTTGAATACCGCTGTCCTGGAGGATGTCTATCCTTCAGGCTTTCCGACTAAATGTTGATATGCACTTCTTAGCGCTATAGTGTGTGCTACATGTCCCACCCACCTGAACGTCTTTATGTCCATTCGATGATAAAATAACAAACCTTAACTTCAGACCAGGAATTAAATTCGGAATGTACGCAATTTCTGCGTCGACACTGTTTCACCTGAATCTGTGAGTAATGAGAATGCGGGCCTGCAAGTTATGGGGAATGAATCGGTCGTGGCTGCTCTCCCGGCATTCGCCTGGATTACGGGGAAAGCTGAGTTGGAGAACGGATAAAGCCCTTTTGGGTCCAAAAGAGGGTAATACACAAGGGTGTGGTCCGTTTGGGTCCCGTGAGGAAATTGTTGGAAAAGAGGCGATGAGATAATCAGTTTATTGAAAGTATAAAATGGCATGCTTCATTACCATTTATCCTCCTCTGTTTTCCGTTTAACCTGACCCAATCCAACCAAACCTAACCCACTCTAACGTAACCTGAGCTGACGTGTTGGAGGAGGTAGTACTGTCCACAGATCACGAGAAAAACCCTGCTGGGGGAAGTCGTTTGAGGTGCGGTGCGGGGGGAATGTTACTTATCAACTGGACTAGAGAGCTGCTATTGGTGGGAAGTGTGATACGTCAGAGTTTTACGCTACTACACACAGACTGAAAACATCAAGCAGTTAAAAGTAGCGTGTAGTGAGCGCACCTCTAATGTGTTCTGCGGGTGTTGCGATAATATTCTAGATTAAATCACTGTGCCGCTGTGAGGTAATCTTAAAGCTGTACCCATTAGAACACATGAAAGCCTGTCGTCTGTTGTTCCTTCAGTGGTTGTGGAACGAATGCTTTTAGGATCGGTCGTAACACCGCGAAATCTTGCACATGCGCGTATATCGAATTCCTAGCAGGGATTTTCTCCTGATCTGTGGACTGTAGGAGGCCGGGGCCCAATCAGATCAAAGAATAATAGCAGTTCTGTTCGTCCCAGAACCCAATCGGGCCATGGATATTTGAAAATTAATTACCGCGGAATCCAATCGGTAATCTCACGGGTTAGAACCAGGTACCTGCTGAGTAAGAATGATATTGTTGTGCAGTCGTCCGCCTGCTATTAGCGCGCGTTTGTTGGTATTATTTTTTGTTGTATTAAAACTCAGTTGGTAGGTAGTTTAAGTCTGAATTTCCACGGTTTTAAAACTGGTTGATCCTGACACATGAAGATCTGGAGTAAAATGACGTGGAATTGTTTATGCCTTGTTTGAGATTTTAAAAATGTATACATAGGCCTAGGTTCTGTCTGAAGTTAATTACACACTGGGTGATAAGTTTGCAGCACATCCTCCGCGATCAGCCAGGAATAGGTGAAGGGGTTAGGTACAATCTAATCAAAACTTGATCAATTAGGGTGAATTATAATCGTTAGCGAGTGTGGGGAGGATGGTTGTTTTCTGGGGTGTTCCGTTAATTGCCTTTGCCTGTGCATTACGTTTGCATGGTCAGGCGTAGAGAGCGGGTTCGTGTTTTTTTTCTTTTTTGATGTTTGTCGTAACACCCTCCTACCCGCTAATCTTGTATAGACGCTGCTAACCAAAACAGTTGAGTCAAGCAAACAATACCCCCCCTTTCGCCCATTTTATCCTTCTTGATTTTGTTAGCCAGTTTGTCAAAGGGCGCGAATTTTGAAGCTCTTCATTGTGCATTTTTTTCCCAATATCATGCCACTCATCCCTCTTACAGTGCACGACTGTAATCTTGGGACTTGCGGGGTGAGGAAGTGGGGTGAAGTATGAAGGTGGAATGATAGCGTCTGCTTTTTGACGCTACGGACTTCCTGAATTCCTTGCAAGTCTCAAGATTACAGTCGTGGACTATAGGTACAAATATTTTACTCAGTATCCGGTTCTGAAACACCGCCATACTGTGTTGTTCATTTAAGAGCAGAGACCGACTTTCACACCCGTACAAAAGACAAGCAGAATTATCAATAAAATCTTCTCGGGCAATCAGCCGCGTTAACTGGTTTACTACGGTAACCAGTTAACGCGACTGATTGCCCGAGAAGATTTTATTTACTGTACTCGCTGCGAAAGTCTCAAATCCTATATCATCAAGTAGAATTATGTTTTTGTGTATTTTAACTTTCAGTTTTTAGGTAGCAACCAGCGAAACATAAGATTCTGAACTGCGTGGCAACATTATCCGAATTTTACTTGTTCGTAATTTCTTCGTGAATGCATTTTGACTTTAAACTGATATACTGTCCCATTGTACTTCAATTTTAATTCATTATCTGACGATTGAAGATTATCTTGTCAGTTGTTAATCGAAATACATATTGATGTTCCCAAATAATTTCTTCTACGTATGAAGCCAATGTGGATGAAAACAGCGATATTCCTCGATAATTACTACAGTAAGTAGTAGCAGTACCTGACGATAATCTTTATGGAATTTCAGAACTAAGAATAATTACCAAGTACTAATGGCTCAGTTGTATGAATTTCAGTGTCCTTAACATCGTGAACCGCATATAAAACGAAAACTTGCGGGCAGAAATTAGATTCAAGTAATGCAACTGGAAAGTATTCAGAGTGAATTTAACGACAAGTTGAAAGAAATTGGTACGCCGTTAGTCCGAGAGTAGAATAAAGCCTCGTGGAAGCTGAGTAGAGCTCTGACGCGTGAGTGAGGAGCTGAATAGTCTCCTTGATTCGAAGGGAAGAAAGAAAGGAAATTGCTTTTCGGTCATTAAGGCACAGCGAGACAATGACATACATTTGTTTCTTTGTTCACTGTGCCTGGTTTAGACTGATATTTGGATCGCTTAGTACAACGTAATGATTGTACGAGGCAAAACTTCTTGATTCCTCACAAACGCCTGAATTTGGACAATTTAGGCAATTTTTAAGAGTTTATAGGTTTTGCACGTATCTGGAACGCTCTTGTGTGTTCTAGTGAGCGGCATGTTGAAGGTAAGTTTTTTGAAGTCTACATTTTCGTCAAAGTGTGAAGCCAATAGAATTCCTTAGACTGGGATCATAGGACATTTGCTGTGTAGCTTCGACCCATTATATTCCTCTCCTTTGATGGACGGGTATAGCATAGTTACAGGCTGTGTTTTGTAATGGCTGCAAGGGAATGGATCATCCTCTCACCGGTCAACAAGTTATTTCCCATGGAAGCAGTGCGCACATCAAATGTGGTGGCATGAAGATGATACACTCATATCGAAACATATAGCTGCATAACATAGCTCATAATAACGTGTTGTACAGATGAAAACTAATGTTAATATTTTGTAATAATACACAAGATTGTGTGAAACACCTTTCAGCAGCAAAAAGCGACTCATTTGGATGTGTGTTGTTAATAAAGAATCACATAGCCGCTTCACAACCTGGGATCGAACCGGGGAATGTAACAAATTGCCACTTTCAGTCATTAGAACTGCTGCAACAGTTAATGCGATGCATCTACCCAGTTCACAGCAAGAACAAACGACTGAACTAACCGATCAGCCACCACTAATTGAAACGGCATTTCGGTTGATCGGAGCTAAAGAGAATCTGTGTACACTGCTTGGAAACTGTTTATGTGACCTAGCATCCGTATGGGAGCCGTGTTTTGTTTTCGTTATTTGTAATTCAATTTGTCAAACTTTTCCTTTGCTAATATACTAACTCCATTGAGCACAGTCCTTGCTGAGTAGCTAATAGTCGCTCAGCTGGTAAATTCCCACCAATTTGTAGAAACCAAAGGGTCATTAACGTATTTACAAGAGCGGAAGTTGTACATTAAACTTCATCCAAAATACAGCAATATTACTGCAGAATACTCATGGCTTTAGATTAATTTGTACAGCCTAAAAATATTGTTTTAAAAACATAAATGTAACAGTCTCATTTTAAAAAGCTTGTATATTTGTTTCTTTCCTCAACGAATGTTCTTATATTTGGTTTCGGGTAATCTGGGATACAGGGATTTTGACTTCTGTAATAGTTGAGTGAAGGTAGAGGATATTTTGCTGGTTTTCGAAACTGTATATCATGATTCAGAAATTAACGAACACTCATTTCACTTGGTGTCCTTTTCCTGGGTGTTGTGTATTTATCTTATGCGCGAAATAAGGAACTCCAGATTTCAATATTAATATCTGAACTGTATCTTTAGTAATGTTTGTATTTGGAAGCTCGTTGAAACCTTAGTCCTGTAATTATATCTCATAATAAAAATAAAAACGTGTTTTTATTTGGAGGAAAAATTAGTTGGATAGTTTAATTTTACCGATCTGTTTTCGGATCAGTGTAAAGTTGCACGCTCGACCAAAGTAGAACGAGAAATGGTCTATACTCCATTAGAATTCGTGGGAGCTGCTTGATGGTTGCTACCAATCTAGCACGCGATCTGCCTCATTTGGTGCAAATGCTCTCTTGGCACGTTTCTTTTTCACCTTGACTTAACCTCCAAATATAAATGTATGAGATATTCTTCAGCTGTTTCCCGCTCGGTTCAGTTATATTTTGAGGTTGCTGTCGATAGGAATCGCATATTCGTATGTGATACTGTATGAAAAGATGGCGTGTGAAATTGAGTGCTGTCCTTTCCGGCGTGAAATGGTTAATAGAAATAGGTGATGCAAACTGCGTTAAATTGGGTTCATTTCAAACTGGTCTTGCATCGAACGTTGCGGGCTGCTGGTTATCATACTTCTTTAATTTTTGAGAGGTCTCGAGTTCAAATCACGACCCGGAGTCTTTCATTGTTTTCCCAATCCCCACAGGAAAATTTCGGGATGACACTGTAAGTTAGGCCACGGCCGCTTCCTTGTGAATCTTTTCCAGTTCATTATTCATTGAACATCATAATTTAACGCAATGTAACCTGATCAGTTGAAACGTCGTTATATAATTAAGTAAAACGGGGGGGGGGGGGGGTTG
This sequence comes from Zootermopsis nevadensis, assembly GCF_977971745.1. NCBI lineage: Eukaryota > Metazoa > Arthropoda > Insecta > Blattodea > Termopsidae > Zootermopsis > Zootermopsis nevadensis. The sequence continues at coordinate 8,357,180 of NW_028259143.1, forward strand.
AAGGCTAGACACTTCCTCGTGCAGTGAGCTATATAGTGGCTTAGAATTATGTTCAGATGCGTTGTTTTGTTAATAGCTGTGTAAATTACCGAAAATGAATGTTATAATAAAAGTTTTGGCTTGCACTTGAAGTATTTCTGTGCGTACAGTCTTTGTAGCACACACCCATTTGTCTTGGCACATTCACCCGTATTTAACTTTACCCACACTGCATCTTTAATTTGGAAATAACGTTCGTGCTCAGTGCGGCTTATTGCAGAACATTTGTTTACAAATCGCTCAGGTGACTGATTTTCAACACGAACTGTTCATCCGTAAACAAGAAACAACACAAATTATGGGACCGGTGTGATAAACTACACTAAATTTGTCGAAAGATTCTGGTTTGGGTTTGTTTGGTCTTAGACATCACATCTTGTGTTATTTCACTTAATACGTGGCAGTTCTATGAGCCGGGATAGCTCGGTCAGTATAGTGACTAGCTACGGGCTGGACGACCGGGGTTCGATCCCCGACGGGGGCAGAGGATTTTTCCTCTAGCCTCTGCGTCCAGACCGGCTCTGGGGCCCACCCAGCCTCCTCTACAATGGGTACCGGGGTCCTTTCCCGTGGGTAAAGCCGGCCGGGGGCGTGATGCTGACCACTCACCCTCATCTAGTGCCGAGGTCAAGGAAGAGAGGAGCTATACCTCCACTCACCCCAAGCGCCTACATGGCGTATAGCGGGACAAACTTTACTTATGTGGCAGTTCTGTTACGTCTTTACAACTTTTATCTTGTGTAAGTTTTATTAATTTCTCATTTTTAAAGACCACTTTTCCTGAGGCCGAAATTAACTTTTCACATCGTTCTTTAAAGTCCTTTGACAGATTTTGATGAAACGTTGTGAGAATTTCGTTTTGTTTTGGGGTTTATTTTACTTGTGAGTCGCAATACATTTTAAGTTTATCTCGTTAAGTATTAAGGTGAGATAAAAATGTATTAAACAAGTGTTAAGAAGGATCTGTCAGATACAAAGTCTGCGTTACGTTTTATACATTATTTTCATAAAAGTAACTGATCTTGATGTTATGTGAGATGTGACGTTTTGGGTCTTCCTGTGCTGTTTTGGTGTGTCTTTTATTTTGAGAGTGATGACATTGATGTCCCTTCTGACATAGTAGAAATATGGTACATGGTACGTATGAAAGACTTTAATATTGGTGTGTCTGTAGAGTCTCTATGGAGTGAGGTAGGTGTCCCAGTACCAAATATATGTTATAAAGGAATATGAACACAGTCTTCGCCTCGTTCACCGATACCGTCGGAGACTTGTTAGGTTCCATTTGCAAGATTAAAATACTATTCAAATTTGGGATGTGTCAGTGGTAACGAAGAGAGACATTTCATTGGCAGATGCCTGTCCTACTTCAATGTAAGAGTTCTTGGATGCTAGAAATATTATACAAGGTGGATATGGCATGAAATGACTGAAAGCAGGTAACCGCGCCAAGAGAAGTCCTCTGGAAATGGAGTTTGGCGTGAAGAGCTACGCTGTACTCTTTAAAAATACACAATGCACTGCACTACTGGAGTGTGTGTGTGTCTAGAATAGGAAAATACGGAGTGTACCTGTGCTACAAGATCATTACTTCCAAGTTAACTTCTCTTGGCTCGTGGACAGTACATGCTGAATATGTATTTCTACTCTTTTATGTTGTAATTCATCAATACCATACGCTGGCTTTGTCTCTTTTCGTCAGCACATTACCTTACATTCTTCTTGACAAGTTGTCTCGTCTTTCACACGTATCATGCGGTCTGTCTGACACAACAAAGAAATTATACATAGTAGGTTCTAGATAAAAGCAGACCTACTGGTGTTTGACACAGCAAAGTAGAGGAATCTAAAAGCGTAGTGATCTGAGCCTGAATTGTGGTTCATATCATAACATATCCATGATTCGAATATAAGGGACCGGTAATTAATTATAGTTTCCGAATTAAACCTATTTTTAGTGTCGTAAGAAGATGATGGAGTATAATTAACAGGACGTATTTATTCAGACTTTCCTTGAAGTACTTCCTTAGATCATTGTGCGCATAGATTGAAGTGATAGAGCCTACCAAATGAGGTGAACTTCCTTTGTATTAAAGGTGAATTTGCCCTCTGGTATCTGAGCATGACGCCATGCATGGAGATGTAGCTCCACGAATTCTAAACTCTTCACTACATGCAGGAAATCATCTGCAGCTAGACACTTTTATCGGGAACTGTCTCGCTCCTCCATATTCTTTTCCTCATTAATGTTCTCCTACCGCATTTATCTCTTCAGTTAATGAGCTGCTTCTATTGACTTTTCCAGACTCATTATGTCGTTCTCGTGCTGCGGTGTGAGCGTCTTAAAAAAACCTAAAGTAAGGTTAAAGTGAAATTTCAACTGAGGGCAGGTTATGTCCCGGAAAGTTGGTTTAAAGGAATTATCTCAGAGCATTACTTTCTTGTTAGCGTTAGGACCACTTGGAACACGTCATTATCATATACTTGTTATCTATTGGCTTCTTCCTCTCGCCGCGAACATTTGAAGTACCTGAGCTTGAAAATTGAAAGTTAAGAATAACAGACGTTTAAGAAGTTTTATCGTCCTTTAAATTTTTCAGAAAGAATTTAAATCCAATTACAACAACTGTATGTGTGGGGTTGCGTGATTTGCGAATAAGCGTTTATGAGAGCTGATGTTGTGGCGGCGGTGAGACTAGACTTTCAGATTGTGGTCATCTGAGTTGTGACATCGCATAACCTTGTTTGTGGTTACCACCGTCTTGGAGGATCAGGTTTCTTTGAAACTTTGGTTACCACCTACAACTCTTTACGGTATCAGAACCCAGTAGACCACAACATATAAAATAATTTCGTCTAACGGGAATATATATTCATAAGACTGTTATAATAAACACGCTGTTACATTATTTCAGTACAGTCTACATTCTATAGTCTATGATGTACCAGAAAGATGTATACACAGCAGCAACTTTAGTGGCCGTTTGTCAGTAAGTTGCTCATTGCTGTCGTATGTAATGATTTAGTTTATTGAAATGTCTTTATTTCATACATTGATTTCGTGTACAAATGTTTAAGGACACTTCCGTATATTTTAAATCCTGACGAAGCACTAGCTGTTTCGACAATACCACTCAGACCTTTATACGTTTTGTGCGGTACAATTTCTAATGGTTTACTATAAACCTCGTAGAGCACTTATGTACCATAAAATCAACAATCATCCTGTGCAGAGCTTAAATTTCATAGCATCTCCAATCTGAACTCAACGTTAGAATCGAGTTTCTCGCGTTTCCTTGACAACAGAGATTTGGAATGATTACTGCCATTATAAATCTCAGTATGCCTGTAAATAAAGTCTAATATTTGAATGCATGTAGGAATATATTTGCCATATGTTCATAAACGCAGACACGCCTATCATACAGGTGAAGCTACTGAAGAGTTGAATCGAGAAGTAATAAGTTAAGAAGAATGACTAGCTTTTTGACATTATCCATGCCCTAATTTTGATAAAAAAACGACGCTTCGAATGCTGGACTCTGCCTCTGTCCTCAGGTAAAACCTACTCTGTTGATTATAAAAAGAAAAGATCTTACGAATGGAACGAGCAGAGTAGGTTTTGCGTGATGATGGAGGCAGACTCCAGTCTCCGAAACATTATTTTAAATTAAAATTGTAATTTTACAACATCGTCACAAAACTTTCGATTTAAGTTCAGAATAATTTACATACATTTTACTTTAGATTAAATACAGGGAGTCCAGGTCCAGATAATATAAGTGTAAAGCCATTTAAATATGTACGAAATATAATAAAAGGAGAACTACTCATGATATTCAACAACACATGACTCGTGAGAAGGTAAATAACAAGAGATTGGGAAGTAAGTCTGGTAATAAATAGACTTGTACATGATGAACGTTCAGTGCCGTAGAATGTTTTGTAATGCAATCCAGTACAACTGTTATACTGTTATATTCTTAGTTAAAAGCGTTGGGGTTTTTATTGTTTATCCATTCTTATTTCTTAATTAATTTTTGTTTTTCCTTCATCCTGTGCCGTATTCCATTCCTTCGTTTTAGAACATCCTCCATTATGGCATCTGATGGAAATTCATAAAAAGAGAGTTATCTCTCATTTTGCTGCATTGAGTTATGGTTCAGGAGCCCGAACAGGAAGCAAGATCCACCGAAGTGGTCTAATAAAAACAAGAAATTATTTGAAGTTCTGTATACAAGCAGTGGAATTTTGGGGACACGCCTGTTTTTATTGGTAATTCCTTCATTCTTCTCTGTACTTGGTTTGAAGTAACGCTGTGATAATTCGTGCACTGTAGTTTAGTCTAATCGGTTTTGTACACAGACGAAAGGCTTTTTGTAGTATTCAAAGCCCTCTGCAGCTTACTTGGAGCTTTCGATTGGTCTTCTCCACTGCTGAGTATTAACACCAAGAGCAAGCTTTAGATTTCTGAATATTTCCTCTTTCACTACAACACCGAACTGCACTGCATCCCACCCTCGTGCAATTTGCATACGACCTAACCTAACCCCATCTCATCATCCATTCTGTCTGCCCGTTCCCTCCAGAGCAAAAGCAATAGATTTTTTAGTTCTCTACAGTGGGCTTTATAAAGTAGACTCTTTAGGCAACGACGCACAGGTCTAGTGTATGTTCACTGGAGGAAAAACGAGTTACGTGACAAGCTGAAGGAACCAGTTCATTGTCATAGGATAATATCTGCTTTTCAGACCCACTTAGTATATGGCAAATGACTTGCTTTCGTTTATTTTGTGCCTGTGCTCTGACTGAGAACGATTTAGCTTTCATTTATATCGAAATAAACGTTCCCGTCTCTGGACCATGTTTGAATTCCAGCACCTCTGAAACTTAATTATAACTTTTCCGAGTTTGTATCCAAAGTTTAGATTTCTACACCCATACGAAATAACAGGAAATGGTACATAGAAGACAGGAAGATAAAATATTCATATATTTGAACTTATCGCATTTTAGAAGGCTTTGTTACCTGTCTTTGTATTAAGATTTTGTCTCGCATTTTGAACACGAGACATGAACATAGCCTCACACTTTATTTTTTTCTGCAATTACTTCTAGACCAACCTCCACGCTGGCTGATAATAGCGACATACCGAAATGTCGGGTTTCAACTTGCATTGTAGTTTCTCTGCTGTAGCAGTGACTTTAAACAATCTGTTAAGGAAAATAGCTGATGGAGACATTTGTAACACGATATGCAAGTACACGTTCCATTGTATGAATTACCTGTAATAACCTTTGCGGTACACTTGCGTAACCGTTGTCCGCTTCTCAAACAGCAAACTCTAATTCTGATTATTTTTTCGCTTGGCTTAGTGTTTAGCAACGCTGCTTTGTTTTAGGGAGACCCAGGGTCCAAATCTTGAATCAGAGGCCGGATAACCTAAGTTTTCGGCCTGTCACTCCAACCAAATGCCTGGACAAACCTAAATTAGAACGCGACCATTACCTTGTGTCGTTTCCAATTTATTAATCATAACCCAGCCGTAAGACGTGCATTAAAATTTATAATTGTCATAATGACAGTAATTGCAGAAATCCTAGTTTTTTTTTCAAGGTAAGTATCCTGATCGCATTTCCACAAAAGCAACTGCTTGTATGTTAGCTCAGTTTGTGGCTGTCTGTACAGTGTGTACTGGGTTGGGAGGGGCGGACGGATACCCGAATGGGTGGGCTAGTCGACAGTTGGACAGATAATGCGTCTCACAGTTACTAGCAAACAGAACGTCATGTTCAGAAAATACAAATATACCTCAGTTATAGAATGTTCCCAACGGACAAAATACACAAATGAACAAAGTCGCATACAGTCACATTGTAACAGTTACTACTTACAAGTTTCGCGTATTTGTAGACAGGTACAGTTTCACTATAATCAACCTTATGTTTGTATTTAAGCAAACAACTTTCGATAATAAGTGCATTAGCGTCTTGGTTTTATTTTAACAATTCAACATATTAAGTTCACCAATTACATATTACATTTTGATATATAAATTACTTTTAAACACTTCCTTTGTGAGATCTTATTTAAATCAACAATTCAGGAAAAAATCAATAATTGAATATCAATACCATTTGTAGTTGCGGAAGTTGAAGCATACTTCGTTTTAGAAATGGCTGCTTGCTGACACCGACCCCATTTCCATCTTCAGGGCTTATGGAGACAGTATGTTTGTCTGAAACATCGGTATCTACCTACGAGTCCACATGGCATGTTAACCCTGAACAACAACATTGACAACTTTCTACTTTTGTTCTTTTCATGCTACAAACATATGAAAGGCTTAAGTGCGTCTTCAGTTCTTGACTTTTGCTTCAGTGTTAGCCATCTTACTAATTAAAAGACATACATGATATAGCATAATTTTTTAAAGCAATGGATAATGACATAAAACTTCTTTCGTACTGCAAAATGTTGGACACCCTCTGATATTTCGTGTGTGTGTGCAGGCAAGTCACCATTCTTCCCTGGGTTGGAGGAACAAGCAGCATTGCTGGAGGATCCAGCTACACATCTGGTAGATGGTCAAGTGCTGCCTCAAGCTGCACCCCCACTCAGCTCTCCTTCACGCTCATCCCCACATAGCCAGGGGTCAGAGACAGGAGAACGCTACTCCAGGAAGGTCTTTGTTGGTGGCCTGCCTCCTGATATTGATGAAGGTATGTTGGTTGAAGTTTTTACACTGCAGATCCAAAATAATTGATGTTTATGAAAACTATTATAATGTGTGGGTATAGCCCATCATTTCATTCTAAAGTCTTTCTGCTATGCGTTGATGAAAGGCTGTTGTGTTCTTCATTTAATTGGCATTCAGTCACGTTCAAGCAGTTGAGCTGTTACGCTGTCAGTTAATGACGGCAGTTTTGTGTTTTATACACAGAAGTTTAGTGCTAGGTTGTGGTTATGCTGTTTATGTTTTAAATTTGAATACTTCCACTTCTGAGTTCACTTTCATTTGTTGGTATTATTGCTTTTGTCTTATTCAGTCTGCTTATGCATACAATACTTTCAATTCATGATTTTAGTTCATGAACATTTTCTGCGCAGATTGAGAATGTGCGGAACTATACTTTAATTCCGTTGCATATCTTCGTTATCGTTAGTTATGCATCAGAGACAAATTTACCAATAGCATTTTTCTACATTATAAAATTAGTATTATTTTGTATATGTGGAAAATGCATAAAAACCTTAATAATTTTAATTGCCAGTACTGATGATGTGTTTCCAGATGAAATCACGGCTAGTTTCCGTCGCTTTGGCCCTTTGGTAGTGGATTGGCCTCACAAGGCTGAAAGCAAGTCTTACTTTCCTCCCAAGGGTTATGCCTTCCTGTTGTTTCAGGTAAAGTGAAATTAAATTGAGGTTATGGTTGTTCATTTTATCATATTTGACGATATATTGTATTAAATTAATTTCATTATCAATTATTTGGTTTGTTTGCTATATTTTTGCCTCAACATGAATGTTCATACTTCTGTTTGTGGCTTCTAGGATGAAAGCTCAGTGCAACAGCTGATTGATGCCTGCATTCAGGATGATGACAAACTCTATCTGTGTGTTTCATCACCGACAATAAAAGATAAGCCTGTGCAGATCCGACCTTGGCGACTCTCTGATGCTGACTTTGTGCTGGATGCTTCCATGCCACTGGACCCACGCAAAACAGTATTTGTGGGTGGAGTACCACGCCCTTTGAAAGCAGGTCAGTTTTTTTTGAACACAAAAATTATCAGACACTTTTGTGTGTCGTATATGTTGTCTAAGAATGGCACCAATGTGTTTGAAGGCAAGATCTCATTACTTCTGATAACAGTCTCACATAGTAAGAGATGTATTGGTTGTCTTGTCATGAATTATCATGCAAAAGTGGATTCTTATTTTAAAAAGGATGTTGGACGGAATGGTCAAGAAATTTAATTTGTCAAGTCAGAAATACTCTTGAGGAGAAAACCATGGTCAATGTGGCTCTCAAAGTAGGTCATCTTTAGCCCTTTGATTTAAAAGGGAAACAACTTTCAGTGTGGTTAGAACAATTTGAAGCATAGTATGAATTCGGTGATATAGAATGACTGAAAAGCGCAAGACTCGTATTTGGTACTGTGTCTGATATGTCTACCAGCAATGCTGCAAGACATTGAAACTGAAGTTACATTTTGAACTTCGAGGGCTAAAGTATTGACAGAAAGAATTTCAGTAAGACAGTGCAAGATGTCGTAGAATCTGTTCAAGAGTCTAAGTGTAGTTATGAAGGAGCTTACATGGCACAGCATCTGCTAGATAGATTCGTCATCAGTGTTCATGCAGAATAGATTCATGGGTGAAGAGTCCACTTCTGACAGTGTGATAACTTTTCACTTAGCAAGATCATCACAAAATCTTGCCTTAAAGCAGATGGGTACCAACCCAGTGTAAGTTTTATACACATATGGATGTCAGTCATAGACAACATTTAAACACATCTCAGGTATGTGAATAATTAAATTAATTAAAATGCATCAGTTGGTGTTTTAATGAGCAAACTGAGAACAGAAATATATTCCAAGAGAAATGAAACATCCTTTTATGACATTTAAGTTTTCGTAATGATACTTGTTCACTGTGGATTGCTCCAGACATCATACCATGTTAAAATGGTAAAATGTACTGATGTTTATAGGAACTTATTATCCCATCGCATTGCAGACTGTGTGTGACCAGTCACAGTCTGTTATATTCCTAAATCAACCTCCTTCTGACACTGCACTCCCATAATCTTGACTCTGTTTTTCAGAAGTTTCTCAGAAATTTCATTAATTTTTGACATTTCATTGTGGTGCAGTACCCAGAAGAATGAAGTGGAACAGCATTTCATGTTGTAGAAACATAAAATTATTGTTGAAATTGGTTTTGAAGTACTATTCATTTTTCCAGAACTTATGCAAAACTCGAAATAAGTAATTATGTTAAACTACCCCAATAGAGAAATATTTTTCTTCTTCTATGGCTCTCCGGTCTGTATTCGGTCCATGGCCTCCCTGTCCGAGGCTTTGATTGAGGTTTCAAAACATCTTCCTTTTCACGGTGCAAGGTTGTTAGCCTTGCAACCAACCCCCAACCTGGAGGACCAGGGTACCTGTCTTAGTCTGACCTCTCCCCCTCGACCAATCTGGCTAGGGAGGCCCTACCAGTAGCTATGCTATGTTGGCAGAAGTATTTTTAGTTGACTTTAATTACTTCACAAGGGAATAAATACAGTATCAAGAGGTGAATTCATGTGCACATGTGTGTGCTTGTAGGGTTAAACCTTGTTGGTTATCCTAAAATGATAGCAGTTTCTGTTTCCTGCCGTAACAAGTTTGTGAATAACTTTGCTCATAGTGGAGTTGGCGATGATCATGGACCGTTTATATGGCGGCGTGTGCTATGCTGGCATTGACACTGACCCAGAGTTAAAGTACCCAAAAGGAGCTGGTCGAGTAGCATTCAGCAATCAACAGAGCTACATTGCAGCCATCAGTGCTCGTTTTGTGCAGCTGCAACATGGTGATATAGATAAGAGGGTAAGTCTCCTAATCCTTGCATTTTTGTATTCAAAATACATTGGAAGACCTAGGATAATTGAGTCATTAAAAGTGGTCAATGCAACAAACATCTTTCTTCAATTACATATAAAGATATGCAAACTCCAGGTTTGTCATACAAAGCTAAGTGATTTAACCATAATATAGTAATAACAACAATAAGATGGATGTCCCAGTTATCAATACCATCAGCTGTGAAATTTGAATATTTTTTTAACTTTGTGTCAAATGTGAAGAGTTCTTAAATTAATTTATGACACACTTGAGTAGTAGAGACTTTCAAGAATGTTTATTAATTAATACATACAGGTTACAATGCAGCATTGTTTAATAGAACAGTAGTTAACATTGAAACTTATAAAAACACCAGTAATTATCACAAAATGCTCTGCTTGTGCTAGTAATTGACATTTTGTCCCAGTGTTTGACATGAATAGATGTATGGACAGTAGTATATTTTTGTAAGGATTATTACCAGAAAAGAAACTTAATCAGTGGAATCAAAGAGTTTGTTTTCTAATTAAACTGAGTATGAATTATCATAAAAGATAAATTAATTTACTTCAACACTTATAAAATCGAAGCTGTAATCTCCTAAAAGTCAATTTACTAAAAAAAAATTTACAGTTGTTTCTTTATATTATTAGTACATCTCCTATGTAGTATGTACTTTTATTTTTCATATGCTTTTTGGCTTTAATAATTACTGACAGACTCTGGCACAAAAACTAAGAGCTATAGATAAACGATAAAAGGTGGCCTTCATACAGTAAATGTACAAAACTATCCAACCAGCTGGGATAGTCTGATAAATTTCCATTGAAGCCTGAATGTGTTAACTATTCCTTGCAAGAAATGTTTAGTTCTTAAGTTCTGTTAGTTGCAACAAGACGTTATCACATCAGACTTTTGGTAACTCAGTCATTGATGTACATTTAAAAGTCACAAAATAAGACTATGTGAGATTATGTTTATGTATTGGACATTGAAAGAAAGAGTTTAAACCGGCACAGCCACCTTGATATATCCAATTATTAGTCAGTAGTGTAATCTTTGCTTGTTTACCAAAGGTGGAGGTTAAGCCATATGTGCTGGATGACCAGATGTGTGATGAGTGCCAGGGTCAACGCTGTGGAGGCAAATTTGCACCTTTTTTCTGTGCTAATGTGACTTGTCTTCAGGTTAGTATGATTCTCCATAGTTTAATATTTTGTAAGATTTTGTGGAAGGAGAATGCTCTCTCATAATATGTCTCAGTCTGGTAGATACATAAATGAATGATGATAATGTATAAAGCAACAATGAAATTAGTTTGTTGTGTGTTTTTACTTGTTTTTTTTAATCTGGCCCATGTGTGTACATTATGATGTATAAACATGCAAGATCTCAGGGTGATATTGGAAAACTTGCCCTTTGAAGATGGTATGAAAGTGGTTAAATTTAAAGAAATTCAGAAGTGCCAGCATGAAATAAGGCAAATGTTTGTTACATCATAGAAGAAGCTGGTATATATGTTCTGCATATTCATAATTTTCAGCAATATTTATGAAACAGCATTTCTTTGGCAGGGGCTTTTATATTTGGTATGATTTTTGTAAAGAGTAGGCAGGAAATTTTTGTTAAGTAATATTTTGTTCTTTTGTCACAAATATGTCCTTCTAGTGGGTCTAACGGAGACAATTATTTTTTACAGTTACCTTGCATGTACTCAGGTTGTTTTAGCAAGCAATCATGCCAAAACTCTTCTATTCAGTAAAATAGTAAATTAAAATGTCCTTCAAATCTGAATTCACAGCTTCTGAAAATTCTTAGCCTTTTACATTAACTAACTTGTCCAGTAAGAATTGTCTTGTTCATAATAGCATGATGTTCATTTTGACAGTTAGTAATTTTGGTGTTAAAACATTTTGTAGTTATAGTTCAGAAAATACTTCTTCTCTTTCATTTAACATGTACATACACATATTCACATATTGTGTACTCTTTCAGTATCTATGAATGACAGCTGTGAAGTACTAACTTATCTCTTGTGCTATTAATTTCATATTAACATGAACATTTAATCTGATCGCAGTATCCATTCTGGTAATCCAATGGTTTCTTGTAATTGCACCAGCATCATGACTTTTATTCTTTCCAAGTCCAAGATTTACAGTGAAAGGGACTTCATTTTACAACATTTTTAAACTGTTACATTTTGTTACCATTGTGTATATTATCTTATCACAGCGTGCTTATAAAAATTGATATCTTTATTTGTTACATATTTGCAAATTTAATAAATTTAAATATACTGATATTTTCAGTACTACTGTGAACACTGCTGGGCTACCATTCATTCCCGGCCTGGACGCGAGTTCCATAAGCCACTAGTGAAGGAAGGGGCAGACCGCCCACGGGCTGTCCCATTCCGCTGGTGTTAACGTCGGAGCGCTTTAGCTCATAACGATCGAACGGCCCTGGAGACAGTGTGTAGACAGCCTGGGAAGATGGGTGGTGTGGCACCAACATCCATCGCTTTGCTGCATTCAACATTTTATGCAGCAGCAAGTCGTCACGGGGCGTTCAACAGAACTTGGCAACTAGGAAATTTGATAGCAAGTGCGTCGTTTTGTCGCCTCAAAACCACCATCACGATAACAACTGTAGGCTAGCTGTTTTCATCGCTGTTTATATATATAGAACATAATTATATAGTTATATATATATATATATATATCTATACATATATGGTATGTAACCACACATTCTTAAAATATCTTTTTTAAAGAATGAATTCTTCAAAATGTAGCATGATTGAGCAGATTGTCCATTAGATAACTTATTCCTTTTAATTATGCACTGGTTCGCATGAGGCAAACTAAAATTCCTGTTGTGGCCACCGATGATGGTATCATAGGTATGTAGCAGTTGTAACAGTGTGATTTCTTAGCATCTCTGCCAATTCTTCACACAGAATTTTTGTAAATTTTCAGGGTATTTGTAAATATGCATTAATAGTTCAATCTACTTTTCTATCAGGCGTACAGAGTGCGTAACAAGGCATGTAATTAACAAACTTGCCAATTATCTAGCCTCCTCCATACTTTCCCTTGACCTTGTAATTTTCATACCTCCTTGGTGTAAATAGTCGTTGTAAAATATACCGGTAGTTATTCAGTACATTAATTTGTTTCATATTGAGAAGTGTATCTTCCATATTTATTTTTTGGGTCTCGTTTTTGTACATAATGAATTTTTGCCACAGACGGATATCTGCCGCTACAAAGGCTCGTATTGCTACTGACCAACAAATGGTCAGTTGGTTGCTGGGCTGCAGCCTGTTACATACTTTTGATACATTTCCTAGGTAATGAACTGCATAATTTACACATTTATTACAATGTTTGTAGTCTCTTTACCAAAAGCATTGGCAGAGAATCTAGAAAAAGAAACAAACTTGACTTTTGTAGCTTCGTTGTGCACACACATTTTATAAAAAGTACATTTGTCATAAATTGATCTGTATATTTGTCTCAGCTTGTTTGTTATCCATTCAACCTTTAGGAATACTGATTCATTGCCCCTGTTTAAAAATTTTCCTATTGATCAAGTGATGGTGACAATTAAGAAACAAAATCTGCCTTGCAGTAAAACATCTCTTGACCTTTCTTGACAGAATTAAATCCATACAGAGCACTGTGTAGTCATTTGCCTTGTGGCTCATTCTTACTGTGAAAATATAAAATTGTCCATATTTTAGATGTCAACCCATAGGTATCACTCAGGCTGTTCCTTCACAGTCCAATGTAGACTACGTACCATGTGCGTATTGTAACTTAGCGTAATGTATTGTAGGTTTACTCATGCCACCTGTACCTTCTTTTCAAAGACTGGTATAGTGCACTTGAGATGGATCTATTTGTATCATCAATGACAGTACATTTTTATTCTGGCATTAATATGAAGTGTATGCCCATGTATGTTTGCTCATGATTTGCTATTTCTGACATGTGATAATGATCCTAGACATCATTTATACATGAAGATGTAGGTAGATGTCTTGTGTCAGACATGGAGTCACCATTTTATTCACTTGACTATAACCTCAATGTTTCCAGTCTGTGTGCATGTCTTACTTCAGCTGGCAGTGATCTCCATGTTGTGTCATGTTGTCACTTACCTCAGCTGAGCTAAATGTTCAAGTATATGCTCTTGCCCTCCTGTGAAGGGGAAGAAGCAAGGAGGGAGGGCAGGACTGTCCTGTTATTTTACTTAGTCCTCCATTTCATTGTGTCAGTCAACCCATGCGTGCTTGTTTTATACAGGAGGTGTTAGGTGTAAAGGGCACTTTACATAACAAAGCCCACCTTCTTGTAATCTGTGTGATAAAAAGTGTAGGTACTTTGCACGAATGTAGTCTTTTTCAATAGATTTGTATTTTTGAGTGTTAAAGTTTTTTATACAGCTGTTGTTATCTTAGTTAAGGGCAAGATGTAAACATGTGAAGGGATACTCGGAGAGGCCCGTCAGGTACAGATTTGACCCTCTAGTTTTCTATTTTTCTTCCCCTTTTAAAATTTATGGTTCCTTGTGCAGGTGGATGAGACAAGGCTGGAGCTGGTCAGTATTAGGGCAAAGCCTCCACGGGAGATAATATCACTCCTGATGGCTGTCTGGCCAGCCATCCAAGGTCAAACCTTGCAGCTCCCATCTACTCGGCATGGTATCGTGATTTTGCCCTGTCTGCCCAGTCCAATTGGTATGAGCAGATGGTAGCACCTGACAGACATTCTCACTTTGCTCGTCATGTTTATAACATTTGCACGTGATCTCCCCATACCAAAGAAAATGTGAAACATGGATGTAAAGATGCTACTTGGTCTGAAGTGCCCAGTGTACTTTTCTAGGGCAAGTCAGATTTCTAAACAGATTTTTTCCTTTTCTAATTTTACATAGATACCTAAAAAATATAAATATAAATTGCAATGTTTTCCATAGTTGTTGTCTATTGTAGTGCAAAACAGGGCAAATTGCAAACTGTTAATAATCTATTGTACCAAAGTTTGGTGCACTTACCTAAACACAGCCTTGGGTTATGATTGTTATTCAAAGGCCCTTTTTTCACCTGTCCAAATGAGGTTTTCAATTTGAAACCCTACATTCAATTCTGTTTAAATTTAAATAGTAGCACTTGTGCACGTAGGGTTTGCCTGGGTAGTTCTCTAGTCATTGGTATTGTAGAGGGGCTTTGGTCTTGGCATAGAAATGTTCTGGTTCCTATCACGGGGAAATAGGTAACTCTCATTGACATAACCAACTACCATTTTGGTACAAATAATTATTCATTTTATATCACATTGTTTGTAAAAGAAATATAACTTACCCCCTTTTGTACTGTTTATAATGCTTTGAATTCCAAGGGATCACCATGATTTTGCATAAAGATATATGTATTGACTTCTAAACTGTGTCTCTTGGATCTCTGTTAGCTGTTGTAAAATTTGTTGTAGGTGTCAGGGAAGAAACAATTATCATCATTTGGTGCCATCAGTTGGGGGGTGTAGGAAGGTGTACAGAGTTTTAGTTTTTTAAACAGAATTAGTTCCAGCAAGTAATAGAAATCTTGCTTCTAATTTTAGATTTTTCAATATGACATTTTTCATGCTGATTTTAAATGTTAAATAGTTACATGTGTTTTTAAATATTTATTCAATTCTAATGATTGAATATGTTTTATGGTATTTTAACAGTTTATTTACTTTCCTTAACTAGTTACATTGTACTTTGTTTTAATGAGTTTTTATGTTTTATCGTTCTGTGTTTGATGTGCGTTAAGCCTCATGATATGCATGGCAAGATGTGATCCTAAGAGTTAATTTGTAGTTGCAGCCAACATAATGTTCGCTGCTTAGCAGCTGGCAACTCCTCGGTGCTTAGCGGCAACTTGCTGGGCTTTCTAAATTGGACTGCGATGTGAGGCAGAGGGTGGGGAAGTAGGAAATACATTGAAGATGACTGTCTTCTTCAGACTCATCGCTATGAGAACCTTGAATCCTACAGGAAATACAGTAGTGGTCTTCAAGTTTAATACTTGCAGTACACACTGGTATCTCCTACTTCGTGAGAGGCCATCTTTTAAGTAGTATAGGGTAGGCTTGGAGACCTCTAAGGAATGTTTGTCAGTCAGTCAGTCACCCACCTTCTGAAGGAGGGATAAAGACGGTCAGATGATAGGCTGGCCTAATATACTGTATCTTTTCTACAAATAGAATACCACAATTTAAATATAAAAAATACAGTTGATGTTATGTGATAGTTGTATTTAATACAAAATCTACACGTGATTATTTTGTAGCCTTGGGTAACTTATTTAACACTTAGCACTATATTTAACTTTTTTAATAAGACTTCGTAAAATTGTATAAAATATTCCAGTGTGATGATTCCATGTATTCTATTGTAACCAGTCGATAACTTTCATAGTTTTGCCTCAGCAGCACAAACACCAAAAGTACAGATTTCTACGTGTCACGAGGTGCATGAAATTGGCCATTAGAGGCATTATTATGGGCATCCTCAGAGGTAAACAAGTTTTAGTGCGTAGAAATGGAAAATGGCAGTATATTTGCAAGTCTGAAACTTGAACATTTGTATTAAATTAATATTTTAATTTTACAGAAAGGCTTTTGACAATTCAGGAAGCATTAATCCAAGTAAAATATTTATAGTGATTCATTCTTTATCCTGTAAACTGGTTTGTGCTGTATTAATGTTTGCATAAAAAACTACTCCTGTATCATATGGTAAAACCCACCATGCCTGTCTGTTTGGATCCTGGACACTCGGGCAGCAACATTGGTCTGTAGTACATGTGAAAGGTGCACAGGGTATATCACCTTTCATGGCAAAATCATATAGGAAAAGTCGCTCACATATAAAATAAGTAATGAAATGGTAATGCTTTAATCATTTTATGAATACTAAATCTTTCTTTGGCCTTATAATGTGCTACTGTGGAAATGGGATGTTAGTAACAAGTGGTGCTGAATTTAGTCACAGGGAAGTGGGAGGGGACAAATTGTGGACACTGGAAATTTCTAGCATTGTACATTCAGTTCCAGTTAAATTATTGTCACAATGTGGCATCCTTAGAGTACCTGATTTGGCTATTTTGAAATTGATGCATAACGTTAATACTTGTCCCACCTTCCTGTGGTTCTGTCAAAGAGGTTTGCATATCCTGTGTACACGATTCCAATAGCATTTTGTAATAATTCTGGATTGTAAATGTGAATATCTATTTTCGTATCCCAGCAAAAACTAATAAAAAAATTGTTATGAGCAGCTGCAAAATTCAATTTGAGTAATGCTGATCAGGAAAGGGGCATGGAAGAGTACCCAGTCATATAAATTAATGTCCATCTTTGTCCTGTACATGTTTTATTAATTATTAGCCAATAAGATGGTTATATTCATCCAAAAACTACATGGTGCTTCATTTAGATTGTTATATATTTTTATGTTTTTTTATATATTTCAAATAAAAATTAGTTACTTTCACACAATAATTCTCAATATCAAATAGCGAAGCTGGATGTCAGTAATCTGGAGCATATATAAAGACTTTTTTTTAAGTTTCTCGTTACAGTTATTAATACTAGTTATAAATAATGTGCAGTATTATTGTATACTGAATTATTCTCATGTTTAAAAAAATGGTCCCTTCTTTGGGTATATGTGGGAAATTTTTGTATGGTTTGCAGTGTTTCTATCCTGCAGTGATTTTTGTACTATTCAACTCCCATCCTTTTCATGCTGACATAACAGCTGCCTTAGTCCTGATGCCATGGGCACTATCTGTCCCCTAGACTTGTTGGCAATTTGGGTTCATAGCTCTAGAAACAATGATGATATTGATGTGTGGTGTGAATGGTGGGACATTGGTATAATACAAGTAATTGTTGGTTACATTCTGTTTAGTCATGCTACCTAGTGCAATATGTTGATTGGGTCCCTCAATGATGTACTGATGTGTATTTGAGTGTGTGTGTGTGAAAAAGAGAGAGAAAGGGCCTTATGCAATATAAATTTGCTTTAATGATTTAACTGGTGATTGGTTACCACCTTGATACAATAATATAGTGCATATAATGCTGTGAATGCAGGTCAGTTCCTTACTGCAACCCAACAAGCCAAAGGGAAACGCCGCATCAAATGACTGCCCCCGACATAAGGACAGTATGGCAAGGGGATGGAAAGTACCCCTCAATCTAGTGTAAATTTTCTGGTTAAGCAGGGTTTTACTCTAAGTTTCCCAGCCCTTGCTGTCTTGGCTTTAGAGTCCCAACTCCTCTGTATAAGAGGATCACCCATTGTTCTAGTTCACTCAAGTTAGGAATGCACTAGTTAGCATTCTGATAGTAATATGGGGTACTTTGCGTGCATTTCAACCACTACCTACTATTTTTATGAATTTTTGTACATTTTTCTAATTTTTGTATGATGTACTACCCTGGGCGGCGGGAAGTGGCTTGGAGGCAAAGCTTGCTCGCTGCTTGGGATTCATGTTGTTACCTGCCCTCTTGCTCATGGTTTGGATGCACCATCCCTAGCCACTTCCTGAAGCCCAGCATTGCTTATTTGTACCAGGGGAGTTATTCCTAGTTATATTTGTTGGATATCAAAACTTTTTATGTTTTATAAAATAATTATAAAAAATGTGAACTGTGTTTATTTGATAAATATTGGTGTTAATTATTCATGGCAAACAGAGTTTTCATATTGTATTCCTGTCATCCAATTTATCCTTCCTCATATGTCCTTACTAACATCTATGTTTCTTCTTTTCTACTTTATCTCTACTAGTTGCTTTGATCTTTGGAAAAATTCCTATGTGATAATCAATCTGTTTGATCTACAGTTCTGCCTGAAAACATGGCTCTTGTACTAACTACTTAACAATATTCTTTTCTGATGTAATTTTTGGTAGTTTAATAAAGCAGGTGATATTTAAAACTAACCAACTAACTCTGCCTTACTGCAAACCACAGGCAGCACTCAACACCAAATGGGAGTTGGCTACGGTTGAGCTCAGTGAGTGCTGAGATCTCTCTGTAGCCTCTCAAATATGTGAAGGTTGTTACTTGAATTCTTGTATAATGTGGTTTGCAGTAAAAACTTATTTGTTTTATTATTGTTTTATGTAATGTTTATTTTCTCAACACTTCAGTGATGATACTGAGGCACTACACAGTTGCCTTATGTCAACTGAGTATCCCCTAATGCACTCTTCCTACAACCATAGTAACATAAACTTCCTGAAATCAGTGGTCAGTGTTTGTCAGTCTTCACGAGATATCATTCATCTTTTTTCATAATTCCTGTTCAGTACAAGTATAAACAGGATATTGAAGAAGTGGTATCAATTGTCTTCCAGGTCATACGCCTTGTAATCTTGTAGGTGGCTATCAGTGTTTCAGAGGAATATATCACCTCTAAGTTTAGACTTTAGTTATCCCAAACAGTAATGACTTACAATACTACATAGCTTCACAATCCAGAAGACCATTTTCAACATCTTTACCACCATGAGAATCCCAAATCTCAAGGGCAAGTGATATTAATTAATTTGCTTGTAAATGGGAAGTGCAGACTTCATCAAGCAATGAAATTGTTCTCTGAAACACCAATTTATAACTTGCAATATGTTACATTTGTTTTTTAACAATATAGCTTGTTATCTTGGTTTCTGAACAACTGATACGAATATTTATTCAAATATTACGTTTAATTTCAGTTAACCTACCAATTGAAATGAAGTGAAAACATAAGACTGATGGAGAAGTAAATTTGTTCATTCATCTGTGGGCACTAATTCTGATAAATCAGTTCTCTTTCATGTCTAAATTGTTAGGCTTTCTGATTTAATAGAACTAAAATCGAAGCTAAAGCTTAATGAGTAGCCAGACTTGTAAACTAAATCTGAAGGTTTGTGATGATGCTGTAATGATAAAACAAACTTTCTGGACATTATCCATTATCTTGATATTTGTTTTAAAAAAACGTTTTGGAGACTTAAATCTGTTTCCATAAAAATGTATTCCATTGGGCCCAACTGATAGAGTTAGTCCCTATTTTCAGTCTGCAGATAGGGGATGGAAGCAAGATGATGCATCATATCCAGAAAGTTTGTTGTTTAAGCCAAACTTGTGTTCCTTTTCATAGGTTTTTTACTTTCTCTGTGAATGCGTCCATCTTTGTGTCCTTATTCATGTCACCCTAATGTCAGTTATTATATACATTAGCCTGATAGCACATTAGGTATAGTAACAAAAATATTAAAATAAAGTTTTATTGTCTGCCATAGTGGGTTAGTTTATAGTTGCAAGCAGATCATTGATATATGTGAGGAAAAGTAAGGGGCCAAGTACCAAACCTTGTGGCACTCCATGATTTACAATGCTTCATCCTGAATAGGTATTATAATTGGTATGGGAAATTTAATATTTACTTTCTGCCTTCTATTATTTAGGAAATATTTAAACCACTGCCTCGCTATACCTCAAGTTCCATAAAGTATATAAGTTTCATCAGTAATAATTCATGGTTGACTTAATAAAAATGCTTTGGCAAAATCCTATACAAGGGTGTATGAGTTTAAGAAATTATCTATTCTCTTGCACATAACTTTCTCAAATATTTTAGAAAATGTCAGCAGAGAAAGTGGTCTGTAGTTAGAGGTGCAGTACTTTTCACCCTTTTTATATAGTGATTTATACTTTGGAATATTGAAGTCTTTCAGGAAAAGTTCCTACAGCCATTGAATGATTACAATGGTAACTTAATGGAATACTTATGTAATATAAGCAAGATTTAATTTAGATGCAATTTCAACATAATCACTAGAATTATTTGACTTGAAATTATTATAAGGTGTAGGATGACAAACAGGAATGAAAGAAATTAATTGTGTGGATGTGAACTTGTTTGAAATAGCTCAGAATTAGGTCCAATTGCAGACACTGGTGTATTAATTAAGTCTGAAACTCTTGTTCCGCTGCGTGGAGATGTCGGGTATTGCTTCATTCCAAACAGTCTAAGAAATATACCAATTATGGCACATTAGAAAGCATTGATGGGTGGCCCACTATCATAGAGTTCAAAAGTATAAAAATAATGCTTAATGCAACCTTAATCGATCGCCACCACTGTAATTTCCTGATTAGGTGTTCAGAATGTCAGTGCACTGTCTAATAATTTAATATTATCAAATTAATTTTAAACGTTAAGATGTAGTTACACATCGGGACCCATGTTTTTCGGGCAATTTCAGTATCAGTTGCATGCTTTAACGTAGCCAAGAACGATATTTCCATATAACCTACGAATTCAACGAACACCAAACAACCGTGAAAATGCTAACACGTTTATGTGCACAGATCATTATACACCATGTTTACACAACCGCTGCAGAATGTTGTACTATCATATAACATCGGATATTGTAAACTGAGTTTTGGCGAGAATCCCCGGAAATGGAATTGATTTTATACAATTCAGACATCAAACTGTATGTACCATATTGCATTTTGTGAATGAATGCTGAAATACTGTGACATATTCATAAATTTTGTCTCATCATCAAGTTGTTGAAGAAATAGTAATGTGTTTGGCCTCCACCTTCCATTTTTCCTTATTTCATGAAATCGTCGTCTTTTGATGGAGGACACAATCACCTCTGATCCTCAGCCAGCATCAGACTACACGGCGCGACATCCCACAGGGCAGCCAACTTCACGAAAGATGGCTCTTCTGGGCTGTTGCGCCGTGTAATTTACTAAATAACTTCACACTTGTCACCTCGAGAACCGAAAATCCTGTTTCTCATCTAGAAGCAAAACAAATATATCACAGCTAATTCTGTAAGAAGAGGCGTTGTTATCCATACCCTAGAAGCCGTAATCACTAATAGATAATATAATCTTAAACTCAATAACGGCACTGACATTGCCCTGACAAAAGTAAGTCGTATTTTTTTGTACAGTGCAGTGAAGGTACGGACATGGATTAGACATGGGTCGAAAATGTATAAATGGACTCTAGTATTTTTTACATAAATACGTCTATATGGAAGGGTCATTCGGCAAAAAAGTGAAAGGAAAACGTGTAACGAAAATGTGTAAGATCCGTATCAACAAATCGACAACAATGGTTACCTATGGAACGTCGTGTTTACTCGGCATTGTTGTTACCTAGGAAAACGTGTAAGATCCATATCAACAATGTGTAAATATGGACCGACAACAATGGTCAGCTTGCGTGCATTGTTATGTTATCTAGGAAACGTCATCTGTTTACCCGGCATTGTCGTGTTACATTACTGCCGTCAACAATCTGCTTTCGTTATTGCGGAAAGAGCTGTGCTGTGAATCGCTTGTAGAAGAAGTGCGTCGTAGGCTAGATAATTTTGACATTACATTTCATATCATTACATTACATTCAGCTACCTTCCTTTCATTGTATTTATTGCTTAAATATAATTTAAATACAGAGACGTATTTACGTCAGATTCTCCGGAACCGTGGTTCCACTGATAATTTTTTATTTTTATGAGTTTTCAAAGAGGTTTGATTTATGTAGCATTTTTGTAATAAAGGATTAAAGTTGGCAATGGAATTCACACAATGCACACTCTGGTGGTGAAAATCTGAAGGTATCGAGTGGAATATATAGATTGGCCACACGTAATTGGAGGCCAAATTTTCGAGCGATAAGTAGCGAAGTGCTGTGGTTGAAGTTGTACTTAACGTTGCTTACCTGCAAGTTTGTAAATGGCGTCGGGAAATTAACTGCAGAAAGTTAATACAGTTGTGTATTTGTGTTGTAAGATTTCATAAGTTTGTTACGGTATGTAATTGGGTAAATGGTAAAAGTGTATAATAAGTAAAATTGTCAACATGTCGGATCATGTACTTTCTACTGATAATAATAGGGAGTCCGTTGATACTGGGGGAAGGGATGACGTAAAATGTCTTGCGCAAACATTTAATAAGCAGCCATCTGGTGACGAGATGGAGAAAACAAATGAAAACAAGGGCGGGAATAATATTCCATATGACGTACGGTATCGAAAAAGAAGGAGAACGCGTCGTGGAAAATCAAAACGCCGCAAACTGAAGCCGTACAACAAACTGTCGTGGCAGGAAGGTAGTGAACAATCGAAACTAGCTAATAAAGTTAGGTCTCGAATGTTCACGCATGGACAACCCGTTGCTCCTTACAATACCACACAATTCTTGATGGAGGATCATAACGATTTGCAAGACTTAGATGTTCAGTTGAAAGCAGTGACAGATTCTGATAGTCTTAGAACGGATGCTTCAGTTTTTCAAAGACCATCCCGAGTGCGTGATTCAAGCCTCAGTGTTGATTCAGAAGAAGACTACTATTCATCTCCAGAGGATGAGGAGGAATTCTTAACAAAGGAATTCTCAAATGCATATGAAGATTTACATGCAGAGAGGTTGCATCAACTGACAAAATCTCAGCTTATTCAGGAATATATACAGCTTGAAGAGAAAGTTGACATGTTAGAGGAAAGGTTGAAAAAATCACAGGCTGTAGAGATAACAGAGAGAGAACAGACTAATGATATTATTACAGATCTTGAGAAACGAGAAATGCAAATTGATGAAGAAACTTCTCGCAAAATGCAGGTATTTCAACAAGAAATCAATAAGTTGTTAAAGGAGAATGAACAGTTGCGTCTTGAAAATGATTACTTGCGTCAGTCATATGATAAGGGAGACATAGTATCATCAGTGTTATCATCAGTTGATTCAGAAAGTGACAGTACATGCACCTCTACAAGCAATTTAAGTGATGAGAGTTTGGGCAGAGAGAGAGGGAATAAAAAGAAACTGTCAAGAACTCGTGACACAGACATTGCAGAAGTGGAATAAGCTTTGTTGGTGGGTAGGCTAATTTTAGCAGCATTGAACTTTCTATTTGATTTAAGGTTACTGAAAAACTCCATTCCAGGTGTGTGTGTGTGTGTGTGCAGTCTTGTAACATACCATTTTAAAATTGCTGTATATTTTTTACATGTACATGTTGAATGCTATCATTAGAAAACTGAAATTTTAATAGATGTTTTAAAACATGTTTGATAAGTCATAAAAATGGAGTTTTTTAATAACCATTAAATTATATAATGTAATATGTCAAATTACACACATTATCTAGATTGTAGCATAATTGCCAGCATTTGCAAATTTTATGTGGAACAGTGCTTATTGTAGCCTACATGTATTGACATATGAATATAAAAGGCGAGTATGTTGTGTATAAACTTGTGTAAAATATCCTCTTACATGATGGTATGGATTATGTTGACATGACAGAGAAAGGAAATTATTTTATGCAGTCAGACATGAGAATATGAGTGAATTTAAGGTTTAAATGAGTGTTTGTATGTTCAGTTACAATTGTCACATCATTTTTACTGGTATTGACCTAAATTACTAATATGTCTTCACCATAATTTGTTTTGATAATTTTAAAGTTACAGTTAGTCCCTCAAAAATTTGTTAATATGGACCCCAGTTCTTTATTCCTGTTTGTGGTAAATAATTACTCAAATGCACTGGATGTGTTGAAGTTAAATGGTTATTTCATTGCATGTGTGTAGAATGTATATAGAACATGTAGATCAAGCTTGAATCTTCTCTTGTCACAGGAAAACATGTTAGATAATATTTCTATCAATATTAAGAAAATCATCTTTGTTACTCTGAATGGAACCACTGATCTATTGAAATTATGTATTGTATTGTGTTAGGGATGAATTTCAAATTTTATCCATTATTAAATGCATATTTAGTATAAATAAATATACACTAATGGAAGCAGTTCTGTTGTCATTATGCAGTTTGCCCTCTGTAATGAGGTAGAACTCTGTTGGTCTATTTTTTCCCGACCCCAACCCCAGAAGAGTAAAATCATTTTGACTTGTACCATGTAGTCTTCACCATCTGTGCCATTAGAAGCTACCTTCTTTTTAATTTTCTGTTGATGTTTGTACATTTTAAAAAATTAATCAAGTTTGCATTTATATTGCATGTTCAACTGCCATAGGTATTCCTTATTGAAGGTATATTCAGTAAATTTAAGTAATTACCACAATATGATGAATCACAAAACAGTAATGATATCATAACCAATGGTGGTAAGGTTGTGAGGTATGACTGTCGACAGCAGGAGGACATATATGCAAAATATGTTGGTACTGAGCTCCTGTATAGTGGTTATGTTACTTTCTTATTTTGTATCTTTTTAAAATCCAATTGGTAACACATTATAGAACATATTCCCTCCCACAATGGTCATATATTTTTCACTTGAACTAAAATTGTGATGGCATAAGTAATGACTTGCTAGATAGCAAATGATAGCTTAATACTATTTAGTGCTAACATGACAACTTATACAGGAATAGGGAGTTTAAATACCTATGCAGGTGCTAGCCAAACTTCGACTGTAATGTTTAATTGTTTAGTGGTATGCTACTGTGATACATTTATAAGTCATGATGCACAGCTATTGAAGGTTAATGGGCAACATAATATGAGTGAGCAGAATTTTCTGTAGGTAGACTAAGGGATGGCCTAGACCCCATTGCAGGCCAAAATGTTGGCTACTTTCTTGCTATAGACATTTTGAAAGTTGACAGTTTCTGTTTAATCTGCTAACCCAGATCCAGCATTGTCTCTGAAGGATCGTAGTTACATGTCTCTCATGTTGATGGCTAAAAACTAACGTGTTCACACTGGGTGAAATTTAATGTAAAAATGAAAAGAAAAGAAAAACATTTAGTTGAGCTGGTAGGAAACTAAAGTTATGTTTATTCAGTTTATTTATACCCATGGATATCATATACCCTTCTTTGGATGTTTTACCTATTGTAAATGTTAGGGGTACTAGAAATTCAAATATTACCCTCCTGTTGCAACTTCATTTCTGGGTGCCAAACATGATAAAACAGTTTCTGCTTAGTCAACACAAAGTATAAGATAAGTATTCCAAAGTGCAGGTCGGCTGTGTTGATAAACTGGTAGGTGGTCCCATACCTTGGCCTGCATGTAGTATGTGATTTACCTAGCTACCTAATGTATACTTAAGGAGTGAGTTGCCCAGGGAATGAGAAATACAGTCGCCCACTTCCCTGAGGCAAGTTGATTTTGCAATTGGTGAGCCATAATGATTTTTATTAACATACTCTGATTCAGTTTCTTCATTTGTTAAATGTATGTATGTGAGGAGTACACTAACCATCATAACACAATGATAGGTAAGACTTGCCAGTGATAGAACTTAATTTGTATGTACCTAATGTTCTTTTGATTGCTGATTTTTTTAAAGTACAATCATGGACTATGCAAAGGGTTATAAGCTCCATTTTTGTGTAAGAGGTGAGGTTTTTGTTAAAAATAAATCACATTTTATAATGACAACTAAAAAATTATGCTTTGTTTTAAATATTTTTAGTCCAATAGAAAAAGAAGGTCCCACTGATTGTTAAGAATAACATGAAAAATAAGTGGTTGGTTTTACAGAATTCTGTTATCTATTTCTTATATCAGTTCCATTTCTGTGTCTTTAAATTGCCTTTATAAATAAAATACTGCTTAATAAATAACAACTGATAAGTTCCTCTGTTTTTTAAAAATTATACTATGCAAAGGAAAAAATCCTTCCTATTTTTAATGCCAACATCATTGTCATAAGACACTGCAGTAAGTTTAAAATTATTTGGCAACAGATTTTGTATGCATTGAGAAACAAGAAATGTTTAACCCTTTGTAGCCAGACTGTCTAAATAATGTTTAATAATTTAATCTATTACAAAGGAAATGTCTTCATTATTATGATAAATTGATTGGTGATGTTTACTAAAGTAATTACCGGTTACTCTAAGAATAAAATATAAACCATAAATACAGTCAGTCAACATAAAACAGTTATTGATTTTAAGGTAGGTGGTACATATAGTTACCATTGGGCTTTAAAGAGTTAAGGCCTTGTCTGGTGAGCAGGACTTTCAAACCCTAGGTCCATCTATAGGTCACCTTGGTGTTATTTTAAATATTAGTACATGACATGCACTTTTTATGTACACTTGATTTCCAGTGATTTTTTAAATTATTTCTTCAGAATCAGTATATTTACAGATATAGTTGTGACTTGGTGTTGGCATGCACTTTCTTGGTTCATTTGAAATATTCAATTTATTTGGTTGGAGGTAGGGTTTGATTTTGGATTATGCCTATATTGTATGGATATGTGTGTCTCACAAACTTTTTAACCAAATGACATATTTTTGTGAAACTTTGTATGGACATCAAGCCACCACAGGCCACCCACCCCCATAGTTTTCTATTTTAAACTATCAATAATACCACCATTACAGTGAACACCTAATTTTTTGAACAGTGCCAGCATTCTATTTAGTATTTTGGGGCACGTACCAAGTGTGGTGAAAGCAGGCAAGGTAAACATATTCAAAAGAAGGCACAATAAAGATAAAATGACTGAAGTGAAGCATAGGTGACACAGGATAAACAAATGTTCATGTTATTTTATAAAATGCAGCAGTTCCTTTTATAACTGCAAGAATTATATTATTAATATATAGCAGTGTTCTGCGACTGGTGTGCCAGAAAATTTTATTTTCACTTCATAGTTAGAAGAAGGGAATATATTATTTTTCATAATATGCACAATGGTTCATCATTGATAGTTTTATTTGACATCCCCCCCCCCCCCCCCATACCTGTATTCTAAGAGGGTATACATATACATATTTATGGTCATATATAGTTTTGTGAGGCACAATTTTGTGGCATGTGAGCATGTCTGACAAATTACGGTCTGCTGCAAATGAAAAAAGTTTGCAGAACACTTCAAAGTAAATAAAATATACACTGCAGTATGGTATTCAGTGTTTGCATAACATATTAAGGCATCTGTGTGGTACAGATGGACTCTTTGGCTATCCCCAAAATAAAATATCCAGTGGAATTAAGTGTGGGGACTTGTACTTTTGACTTTACACAGACAACCAGACGATGTAACTGCTTGTACCATACATAAATAGATTTTGATGGTGGGTTCATCCCAGAGTTAGTTTAAAACAGCCTTTGAACTGCTGTAGCTGATGTGGTTTTGTGAAACAGAACATAACTAGCTTTTCACAGCTGCATTGCCATTTTTGCTATTGTGCTGCATAACAACTACTGGTCTGCTCAAGTACCTAATACGCATATGCACAAAGTTGGATTTTGAAGGGCATGTAAACCTGATGATTTTAAAATGTGCACTGTGTGGAACAAAACTGGTTATCAATTTGATGTGTATAGAGTGACCAGTGGTGCTCATATTCAAAACCAGTTAAGTGGCAATAAGTACTTTGAATTTTGTTCCTTGTCTCCTCAAACTTTCATTATTGTGATAAGTTTATATTATTTAAAATAAATTGTCAAAAGTGTGAAGATAATTTGTAATCATCCTGTACAACAATCATATTAATTTTATGTTGAACAGCCAGGGATGTAATGGCATTAATAATGAAATTAATGCAATAAAATCTTCTTGGGTGACAAGCCATGTCAAAATGGAATCGTAGTCCGTTTCAGAGGCAGTCTCTGTCTCCATCCCTGATGATGGATACACAGAGTGTCTCTGAAACAGACTAAATGAAATAAAATATTCTTGGGCAACAAGCGATTCCATTTTGACATGGCTTGTTGCCCAAGAAGATTTTATTGCATTTAGTCGCTGTGAAAGCCTCAAGTCTTAAGTGAAATGAATGTTGTAAACTTTGTTGGTGTATGGATCAAACCTCAAGTGTAACATTTCATGAAGATGAAAGTTTGATTGTGTAATCCCTTGTGTTGTAGCAATGTTCACTGACTTTGCTTGATGGGATGGGAAGACAAGTCCTTTATTTATTGCCTCTCTGCAGTTCTACCTTATGTGATAGAGTCCTGCTAAATGATGTAACTCTGCTTCTGATATATGTATTGGTTTAATTGCCGGTCACAGTGGCTGCGTGGTCTGATGCGTGGGCCTTGTGCCGCTTGGACACTGGGACTGTGGGTTCAAATCCCACTCAAGGCATGGACGTTTGTCCGCGTATTTCTGTGTTGTGCTGTCCTGTGTACAGGTAGAGGCCTTGCGACAGGCTGATCACTTGTCCAAGGAATCCTACCAAATGTCTAATAGATTACGCAAACCTCCAAAAAGAGGAAAAAGCAGGACGAATGTTATAGGAAAAGAAGAAATATATTGGTATAATTTCTGGGAGGAATTTAAACTCACAAAATCAGTTTATTAGGATACATATGATACATTGTCTTCTGTTAGTGTTCATTTTTGATAGATGGTCTATTCTGTAATTCCTTTACTTGAAATATATCTAACATTGTCATTTTAACTGCACTCTACTTACTCACAGTAAATC
Organism: Zootermopsis nevadensis; assembly: GCF_977971745.1. NCBI lineage: Eukaryota > Metazoa > Arthropoda > Insecta > Blattodea > Termopsidae > Zootermopsis > Zootermopsis nevadensis. Next base: position 8,386,347 of record NW_028259143.1, read on the forward strand.
TTTGACAATACAACCACGTTTTTGTTTTCCAAACATAAAGCAATAAAAATTCTTCACATGAACTGAAAGTGATGTTACAAGGTTTATTTGCAATAGCAGTCAGTTATTAGTTTGCTAAAATTGTAAAACTGAACACAAGAAACTTTGGTCGGTATTTTAAGTAACTCATTAGTTCCTAGAATGGGGTACTTCCATGTTTAAAATTTATAATTAAATTCATGTTACAATAACTTCCCTGAAAAGTTGGTACTTTGCTGATTAACAAAATTGTTTCTCTTTATGAAACCAGAAGATTCATTAACATTTTTGCAAAAATCCATTGTGTGACCCTATCTTAAGCCAGCTGAATAAAATGCACATATTCACACAGTTTCTCAAATATCCACTTTTCTATTAATGTCTTCAAGTCTCACAAATGGTTTTGTTTCTTCACTAAATTTATGTAAGTACTTTAAACTTTATAATTTCTAGTGCTTGCCTAGATTTATATAGCATATTAATCATGTACAGTTACTGCAGAATGAAGTAATTCAAATAGAGCTAATGGTATTTCAAAACATGTATTTTAACTGTTAATGGATATGACATAATACAATGTGATACGCATCCAGTGCATTTGCTAGCAATCATAGGAGTGCCATTATATATATATATATATATATATATATATGAAATGTTGATGTTATGAGAAATGTAAATGTTGTGGAAGTTAAATAGTTTCTTATTTTTAAGTACTTTTAACCAAGATTACTAACAGGATATGGGACCCTGGTTTGCACAACCAGCTACATGTTTGACATAATTTTGTTTATGGTATTGACTACCATTAAATCTGTCAGTGTCTCCAGAACTCATCAATCTGACTGGTTTTAATTATAGGCTGATTTAAAGTAATGCTTTGCAAACTCTTCTCCTTTCAGAGTATATATGTGGTGCCTTTTGCATGGATAGAATTATGACACAGTTTAAAAAATTGCTGTGTTAATCTAATAGTCACGAAATTTTGTAATATTTTATGTGTGTGTGAATTCAGTGCAAAACCATCACTTGGTCAGCTTGGCTATTGAAAGGATTTAAATATACTGGGTTAAAGTAAGAACAGAAATTTTGATGTTACAGATGCCAATTTCAACATTCCATGAAGAAAATAATCCATGTAATGTTGTGTGTCAAGTACTTCCTTGCTATTGTCTTTCTGTCAGAGCATTTTACAGACAATGACTGGTTCTTCCCATGTATGTAGCATACACATGGCTAATGTTGTGTATAGCACAGACCGTTAATCATGTCTTCTCACTGTGGAGGCCAGGGTTCATGTTCAGGCCAATCAATTGGTGTTTGCAGTGGACTTAGTGGTACTAGGACAGGTTTTTCTTAAGTTCTTGGTTTTCCTGTCATTATCATTCTACCACAGCTCCATATTTATTCATGTATCATCTGGATGATAGACAGTGGGGCCATTAGTGGTCCCATCATAACAGATGCTTTCTGATCATTACTAAGTAGAAAAGTACTAAAAGACAGAGGAAAATGGATATAAGGAAGTATCTATTACACATGTTTTCCAGTCTTGTTTGACCACAGCAGTGGAATGTGTTTATCTTGGCAGTATAATTTGATATATCACTGCTTTCCTTCTTTTCTGTATTTATGTGACATGATTTATCTTGATCTGTATTGCTAGTTTGGTGAGATATGAGCTACAGTCTTGTTCTCCTTTACCACACAACTCAAGGCCATACTTCACGTCTCACAGAAGCAGCTTTACATATTTTGTACATATTTTCTGTGTTAAGATCTCTGCTAGATATTGTTTAAAACAGGATGTTTATACCTTACAAACTGAAAGAATTTTTCTGTTATTGGAATCATATGTCCATCATGCATAAATATTCATTACGTGGTACACGGCTTAAAGGACACTGGTCATACTTTGGTGACATCACAGTGCAGTTCAATTACCATAAGCATTCTTGATATAAGTAGTTTCCAACCTAATAAAGAAATTGTTATTGTAACACACACTATTAAACAAATGTATTTTTCAGCTGAACTGATTACCCTACACATATATACTTTTGATGAACTACTATTTTAACAAGTGTCAGTAGCACAGTTTTAAATTTGGATATACAAAAGAATTTTAAGAAAACCCTTTACTTTGTTCTTGAAGTGAAAATGCAACAACTCTGTAATCATATATAGTGCTTCATTTTTCTGTTCAAATTTTTAAAATCCTTGATCAAGTAGGTGGAAAATACATTTCTATTTTACACATGCTAGAAACTGAGTATGATGGTTAACAACTGCACAATTCGATGTATAGATGGAACCATATGTCTCCAAACAATTTCTTTGTTTCCTTACCTGGTAAAATAATTTGAATGCCAGTCTGTAATTTTTGTATTTATTATGAAGTAAATTAGTCAGCTTTTTTATCTTCAGATCCAAAGATAAAGTGAAGAGTGAGAAATTATGCACTGAAATATATTTTTCCTTGAAAGTAGGAGAAGGAATTATGAATACATTCTGCATCACATAAAGTATAATAAATTAGCTATGCTACATGTATTTTTATGATGTCGGTGTTTACCATGTTTGTTTCATAGGTACAATATTTGTATTAGAACTCAACATGGTCAGTATGTCCAATTCTTGGAGGCGCTTGATTGTTTCTTCTGGCCAGTTTTTTGATGAAAAGTTCCGAGGACTGGGATGTGGAATTGAACCAATCTGTTAAAGAGTGCACTGTTACTTAAGCATTATTCTGTGAAAATAGCTAGGAGAAAATATTATTAAATTTATTACATATTTCAATCCAGTTGCAAACATGTATTTTGTTTGTACTTCACAAAATATGAAATATTCCAGTTTATGGTACTTGTTAACCAATTAATATTGGCAGTTTACTTCTAAAATTTTAAAGAGAAGGAATTAAGAGTGTACTTTACTGAAATAAGGACCATTAAATAGTAGTCAGTGACACATCTGAAAACAATTAGTTTTTAAATCATTTTGCAACACATATTCAGTGAATAGAGCACAGTGAAATTTCAACACATTGCATTGCTGCTCAGAGTAATGCATTTAACTGATGTGAAAGGCTTTAATCAGTGTACAAAACAGACCAGGGTTTGAATGAATGACTCTCTGGATGTGAGACCAGGCCCACAAAATAAATGTATGTTGCACTGGGTGCTTTTACTTTTCCTGTCTTCCTTTAAATTGTGTCATTTGATTTCGTTCTTATCAATGTATTATGAAGGGTTTTTTCTGCACAAAATTAAACCATGCCAAATAATGTAAGGTTATTACTTTTATTTTTGTTTGAAGTTCTGTGCCTGCAACAGCTAAATTAGCCCTTGTCTCAGCAAACTTCCCAATGGCTACAATTACTTCGACTTGCAGGAGCAGCAGAACATCGCGCAAGGCTTCATCACATATGTTATTCACTGATCGTCGATCTGAAGCCTGTCAATCAAATCATAATATTATAAATTATAATTAGTTTCCATTGCCTTGTTAATAATCACAGCCTGCATACCTAGATTATTCAACATACCACATATTAAGATCTGAATTCGATTCAGTTCTTTATTATTATTGGTAACTTATGTGGTTAGAAAATATTTATTAGGTGTTTCCTATGCTAAGCAAACAACACCTTATGGGCTTGTCCATGTTTGTCTCTCATATCTGTCAGCCATTCTTGAGCTGAAAAGTGACACATGGATGGGCCTATAAGGTGTTCTTCACTTCCACTAAATTGATAACAACACTTAAGTAGCCTCTGATGTCTTGTTAAAAATATGTTATATGGTATGTACACAACAGTAATGCATTACTTTATGTAGTTTACTAAGCACCTTAAGCTCTGCTGGAGTGATGTTTTTACCGCTGTTTGTCATGAAGGCCAGTGGACAATAATTGTATACAAATGCATGTTGAAAGAATGTATCTGGATCACCACAAAGCTTCTGAAATAGACCCCAGAACTTCCGGCCGCTCACTTCACTACGTTTACATTCAAGTCCCAACACCTGTCGGGATGGATGTTCCTTTTGTGGCCGCCCAACATGACCAGATATCCTCAACCATTCCCGTACAATTTTCACCTCACCAAATGGAACCTACATCAGTAACATCCATTATTGTGTTATAAAGTATTATGATAAGACAATAACAATGCAATTTAAGTATATATAGGCATATGTAATTTGTCTATATAAACATGTATTATATAAAATGTCAACACAATATTTTTCTGTATTTATTAAATAATCATATTGTGGCTACATATTTCAATGTTCAAATCAAGCCACAATGATATACCAATATATTTACATATGTCTGCAACATTTTTTTTACTAAAGTATTACTTAATTTAAGTATTGTGTCTCTATAGTTGCATTTAATATTATTGTGGCAATTGTATATAGTATAGCTGATATTAGTCCTTAAAATTATTAGTGAAACTGTTCAGTGCTACAGTATTCTAATACCAGTAAACTGTTTATAAAGTTTTGTGTTATGGTGTGTGTTACACTGCATTCATTCATCAGAGGCTGAAGTTCAGCATGGAATACATATAATAAAATTCCTGAATATGGTAAATTACTCTTGCTGGTGGTGATCTTATGCTATCTGAATGGTTTTTAGACTTTCTATGTTTACATGAAAAGTATTTGTGTTTGTTAACTTATATGTTTGATTTCATTCTGCTGTAAATTTTCTCAGCTCTCAAGTTGCCTGTGTCTTAACTTTGAGACTTGATTTCTGTATCCATGGTTTGTGATTCTGATTCAGAGTCAATACACTAACAGAGTTTAACTCAGGGTAGCTCAGTACAGTGATTAGGCTATATAGCCTTGATGAATGCAGTTCAGAACTGGCAGAAGTGTATGTGTTTCCTCTCCACATCTGGACTGGACTGTCTGATCCAGCCTCCTGTTCAGTGTGCCAAAGGTTCTTTTCCTGGGGGTAAAGTGGTCAGGATGTAAAGCTGACTAGTCACCTCCATCAGGTGCTGAGGTTAAGAAAATGTGAAGCTGTACTAACATTCACACATCATGATGTGGGCAATTAAATATAGAAGCAACTTTACTTTTGCTTTTGCAGAAACAAAATGTTGCAAACATTGGTAGTTTACAGCAGTATGTGTAGTAATACCAGTGTAGTTTAATAATGAACATGTAGCCACAATATAATTGTTAGTGAATACTGTATGGTTAAAAAAGAGCATGCTTCAGTATAAAACGTTTTGCAAGTGTATCTTACCCCAGTTTGGGACATTCCCCATGGCCCAGGATTCATACCTAAAAATAATATCTTTTTTGTTGATGTACAAAACTTGTGAACAAAATCTGAATGCACATCATATGCATACTCTAGTGGATTGTAAATGTACTCAACTGGATCACAAAATAATAAGGCATTTAATCTGACACTCTGAAGTAACTCTGTTGTTAATAATCTGTGAGCTACTGAATCTGAACCTTCAGTTGCATTTGCCATCTGGAATGTAAAATGCAGGAGGTAAGTTGCATTATAAACGAAACTCCTGCATTTGACCTTTTAGATTTGCGTGAACGTAAATATCACTCATGTCTTGTCACATTTTCTTCGCTACAAAAACGACACTCACCCGAATCCTACATTTTTAGGTTTCAAGGAAATTTATCACTCCCGAATAGTATAAACATTGTTTCCCCACCAGCGCTATTTATGGACAAATGTGGAACATATGTTACCAATACGAAACGCACCAGACATGGCCTCCTTTAAAATGGCGTTGTTGCTAGTGCCGCAGTCGCGAACTGTTTCCAGTTTGGTTGGATTTAAAGAGTCGGGACTTGCGGTCATTTTCTGAAAACACCGCGTGTGTTTTGTCAGCTGTGTATTTTGGTTTATTACGTCATATAAGATGTAGTGGGTGTGGTTAGATTTAAATCGGTGTCATTTAATCAAAATTTTCTATAGTTCATTTGCAATGGCTTCACGATCTTTTGAACACATTACTTCTCCATTTGAAAATGTTTTTAGTTTTTTGGGAAGTCTGCCGCAAGGTCATGAAAAGGCAGTGAAACATGCTCTTTATAATGCACTGGCGTTATTCTTGTTATTAATATCTAGTGCAGCCGGTTGGGGATTATTTATTATTTTGGGTCCTTTCATTAAACCATTAGTATGGGCCCTATTGTGTGGTTCTGTGCTTCACCCATTCAAATATTCATTGGCAGCTATACTTCAGTCATGGTTGCAAACATTGGAGTCTAGTTCAACATTACTGTTTTTTGGCATTCTGATGGTTCCTGTAAATATAATAGATGATATTTCAGAGAAGATAGGAGGACAGCTTGCTAAACATGTGAAGGCTCTTCTTGTAATAGGAGTTACTGCTGTTGTACTACATGTATTTTACTGTTACACCCCACATGTATGCATCTGCCTTATTTGGCGTTTGGGGTTGTATAGCAATGCAGCTCTGTCTTGGGTCATAGGACATATCAGTACAACAATTGTAAGTTCTGAATTTGGTATCAATTTGTACACAAGGTATTTTTCTTGGCTTATGGCAACTGTAGTGTTTTCTGAAACATTGGAAGACCAGCATTTGTTATGGCATATCCCCAAAGGTTGATGTTACTAAACTTCAGCTGTGATAACCTAAGGACCAACTTATATACTAAAACAAGAACCATATGGTGGAATAGTAGGTAGCTGAAATAAGATATAAGTGATTGCATATGAATGGCATTCTGTAGAAAACATGGTACATATTACAGTAATTGTCTGTCATCCTAAACAGTTTTTATAAACAGGTGCTTCAAAGTGACAACTGCAGATTTAAGATGAATAGCCTTCTATTGTATGTTTCTTTCATTAAGCTTGAAAGTGATTAAATTTAAACCATAGAGTTAAGTGCATATATGCCTGCTTCATTTAGTTTTAAATTTGAATGTTAACGGGTGTTAACTTGCAATGGTAGTTTTTCCATTGATTGTTTTCTGCAGTAACATTTTTTTTAATGTCAGAAATAGATAACAAATGTAGCCCTTTCAATCCTCTGAGTATGTGACAATGTCATGACTAAATTTCAACAAACCAGTTTAATTTGAAACACACATGGATATATGTGCAAGAGAGTAAATAATTTCTTAAACTCAAACAACATCCTTGTCGAGGAGCAATTTGGATTTAGGAAAAATCTCTCAACAGAAAAGGCTCTATTTAGTTTGACAAATGAAATTGTATGTGCCCTTAACAATAAAATGCATGTGGGTGGAATATCTTGTGACCTAGCCAAGGCATTTGATTGTGTAAACCATGAAATATTACTAATGAAACTGAAATTTTATGGGATTCGAGGTATAGCAGGACAATGGTTTTAATCCTACCTAAATAATAGAACGCAGAAAGTAGAAATTGAAAGCCCCCACACCAATCATAATACCTATTCAGAATGGGGTATCGTAAATCACGGAGTGCCACAAGGTTCAGTTCTTGGGCCCTTACTTTTCCTCATATATATAAATGACTTGCCGACAACTGTGAACTCTATATCCAAACCCATTCTTTTTGCTGATGATACAAGTATTATTATTGCACACCAAGAATTGATCTATCTTCAAAATATCATGAATGATGTCTTTGCCAACATAAACAAATGGTTTAGAGCTAACAAACTGGCACTAAATTTTGAAAAAACAAACTTTATAAAATTTGTTACTAAGCACAAGACATATCCTAGATTAAATATAGGTCTTGAAGAAAAATTAATTGTGGAAGTTGAAACAAACAAATTCCTTGGCTTACAAGTCGACAGTACCTTAAATTGGAAGAAACACATTGAGTATATTATTCCCAAATTAAGCTCTGCATGCTTTGCCATGAGAACAGTCGTACCACTCATGACAATAGATACTTTAAAGCTAGTTTACTTTGCATACTTTCTCTCTGTATTGTCATATGGATTAATCTTTTGGGGAAATTCAACAGACAGTAATAAAGTTTTTTACATGCAAAAGAAAATAATTAGAATAATGGCTGGTGTCAAAAGCAGGGTATCTTGTAGAAAATTATTTCGTAAATTTAATATACTTCCACTTGCAAGTGAATTTATACTCTGCTTGCTATCATTTGTGGTGGAAAACATGGATAAATTTAAAAGAAATACAGATGTACATAATTTAAATACAAGACGTAAACATGATCTATATGTGCCAAATGCTAACTTTACTAAATATCAGAAAGGAGTGTACTATACAGGTATCAAGTTGTTTAATAATCTTCCACCAACAATTAAAAGTCTAAATTATGATATAAAGGTATTCAAGCCTGCACTGAAAAATTACCTCTTTACTCACTCCTTCTATTCTGTAGATGATTTTATCTCTCCTGAAAATGTTTGAGCTTTATATCCATAATCTGCGTATATGTAAAGCAAGTTTTGTATTTATATATTTAAAATTCTGAGGTTTATGTATATTAATTTGTAAAATTATTTTTCATACTTGTATTGCAGAATCTGAAATTTATGTACATTGATATGTGAAATACGTTCTTGTTCTTGTGTTGAAAGTTGTGAAGTGTATGTATATTGTATGAAATGACATGTTCTACATCCTTTGGTTGAGTCCTAAGAAGGATCTATGGAATGTAAATAAACTCTACTCTACTCTACTCTACTCAATGCAGGTGGTGGGCTGCATATTACCCACAGGCATCTGCTTGGATTGCCATGTATTATACAGTAAAAGTTTAATGAAAGTGCTGCTAGTATCTAAAATGTTGTACTTGAATGATAGAATTGTAGCATAGTAATGTAATGTAGGTTTTAAGGTAGGTTACAATTTGTTACTTTTTAAAAAAATATATTTTGAATGTTTTCTTATAGGTCATGAGTGTTGTGATTGGCTACTTAGGTGTGCTGGCATTATGGTGGCAACCAAGACTGTCAAGACCATTTGCATATGCTTCCGGTTTTATCTGGATACTGGTAGCATGCTATCTAGCCAGCATAGCTAATACATTTCAGGTATGCAACATAATTCAGAACAGGACCCCTCTGTGACAATATGAGCAATTGCTTTAGTTTCCCTGCCCTTTCCCAGTTCAAATTACATTCATTCACTCATTCAGTATTCCCATTAGACCATACTGTAAAATTGTTATTTATTAATGTTTCTGTATTTGCAGGTATCAGTTTTCTTCTTCATTCAGGCAATGTTTTTGGCAGGTTTTATGGTGGAAGTATGGCACATCTATGAGAAGATTAAGGCTTCTGGTATGTTTAAGTTGTTATTATGACATATATGATGCTTTGTTATTGTAAGGATTTATGAACTTTTGATAGGAAGAAGGTATATGGTTTATTGGAGTAGTAGTGTGAGTTTCCAAATGTTTGCTGTAGGAAATGAAGCTTGATAATAAATGCTGCTGACAAGAAGATTTAAACCAATTTAAGTAAGATAAGTTCAGCATAATTTCTTGAATACTTTACCTAAAGCATAGCCACATCTGATGTAACATTTTGTGTTTTTCCTTCAGATATTAATGATCTATACCAAATTAATCAGTTTCTGTAATAAGTCATATGAAGGTAATATTTGTCTTTCGGTTTCTCTTTTGAGTTAAAATAAATTTAGACAGACTTGATGCAAATGTGAATAAATAGGGAATTATGTAAATCTATTCATGGAATTTAATCAAATTAATGTGATAATGTACTGAAGCAGAATGTGTTAAGCATGTTTAGTAGAAGCTTAGAAAAATGTTTTATTTTCTTTAAGTGATATTGGTTTTATAACCAAAAAAAGCTGTAACTACAAAAACTGAAGTGGTTTTTGTTTCACTAGGAAAGCATGTTTCATACACTGATGCTGTGAAGACAGTTTTGATGTTGAAAGATGAAGAGGAGGTGAGCTTGCTATTAATGTATTCAATATTAAGTCTTATAGTTGCATTTGTGCATAAAATGTCAGGGACTATAACAGTTTTGCTTTTTTAATTTAATATTTTCCTTATTTATTAGTTTATTATGAAGGGTACTTTTAGTGTAGTGTAGACTAGAAATGCCTACTTATTTGTTAAGTCAGAATTTTACAAAGTAACTTAATTGCTGATGTGATGTAAATAATTTATCAATTTTCACACTACTGTGAAGGACTCTGAGATGTATAACTGCACAATGTTTCTTCAGCAAACCTCATATAGTTATCTGATTTCAGGAAAATGGATATTCTGTTAATATTTCCAGTACTATTGAAGGAAGGGCAAATGAAGATCAAAAGGATGAAATAGCAGACACCAGTGAACAAGAACAACATGGTGAGCAAGCACTCCAGCAGCTTGGAAGTGCTGTAACAAAAATAAAATTTCCCTTTTTCTCCATTTTTGATATGACATTCCAAGTCAAGTAAGAACTTATAATTCTTTTTGTGCAAACCTGTACTTTCATATGGTTACAAAATACAATTTTGAAGTTCCTGGTCTTAGCCTCACATTGAAAGTACTGCAGCATCTGCTTTTGCAATGAATTAAACTGATGTATTTACCAGTTTGCTGGTTCTGACAGTTTTTCAGGTCACAAGAATTCAGGGTGATTACTTACAGATGAAAGGTTTTATTTTCAAGAAGAAATAAGATTTGATTTTCCTTTTATGCAATAAATTCCTATCGCTTTTCTTATAGTTAACATTCATGTATAAATTTAAGTATTCTGAAATATAGGGAGCTTTACTGTTGTTCACTTTCCTTATAGTTGAAACTTCATCCAGTAGCCAATTAGAAAAGGAGGCATCAACACTTAACTTTGAGGAAGAGGTTCGAGAATCCTGTGTTGCTACTGAGGTTTCACAGCCAGTAGCTATCAGGTCTAGTTCTCAGCGACGTATTAGTGAACCATTCCCATCTCATGCATATTCTGAGTCACCCAGGAATGTGGGTTCACGTGCGGCCCTTGATCTTCTAACAGACTTGCAGTGGCAGAAAGCTAGACAGCAGTGCAGTACCAAGTATGGTGTTGACATCAAATACAGCCAGCCTATGGGCAGTGACAAGTATCTATATGGTGTTCTGTATGGCTGCGTTCTCATGTTGTTGTATAAACATAGCTGGTTTCTGCAGCTCTGCCCAATTCCGATTTTTATCTACATAGTGAAACATACAGGTGTGTTTTATTAATAACAGTTTAATCGTTATGTGTATATTTTATGAAAGATCTTTGTAATGGTTGTTTGTCCTCTTTTTATAAAGCCTAAGCTATGTGATTGGTTTCAGTCAAATTTAGTATGTTTGACCTGTACTAAATTTTATTCACTTATTTTGATTTTCATGTAGTTCGGATAATTTTAAGGGCCACTTTACTTTCGCGTCATTCCATTTACCTTTTGAGTCTTTTGACAGATTTTTATAAAAATTGTAAAGACAGCAATTTTATTATATGAGTATTATTATGTGTAACATTCATTTACTTTAATTTATTTTAGGTGGAATGTGGAAATTCATTCACATATCTAACTTTACTGTTTTGTAGTCCATCAAATAATCTCCATGCTAATGTTGCTATTTGTATTGAGAGATCTGAACACAGTATTTAATTTCTTGTAGGGCAATATCTTGGTATATGGAGTCTACTGCTGGATCAGCTAGCAAGCCTGAAGCACCATTTACTAAGTTGGTGCACCAAAAGATGGAATGCCCTTTTCCCAGCACCACTTGTAGGGCTCTTTAAGGTTTGTCTGTGTTGGAGTGATTTATGATATGGAGCTTAGAATTATAATTTTAGAGAACAGGTATGGATAAATAGGAATGATACTCTTCAGCAGTACTCTCCATCAATGAGAACTTGTTGTGAGGGAAGCTTATAGCATTTGCACCAAGAATACTTGCTTATAGCGTTGATGCTGGAGTGGATAATTAATTATATTGTGGATTATGAAAAAGTGACAGAAGATTTGGCCAGATGTTGGGTTTTTGAATTGTTTAAACTCTTAAATACATTATTAAATAGTATGAAGAACTGGTGAGTACTTTACAGGTAGCCCTAGATTTACGCCGGGGATGCGTTCCTGGACGAACTGGTGTAAATGGAATCGGCGTAAATTGAAACTTTTATAATGTAAATCAACGGGAGGTCAATGACATGCTTATAGTGTGGTTGCTTGTGCCTTCAAAGTAAATAAGGAAGTACTTGTGATAGTCAGTAGTTATAATTTATTTATGGTTTATTTAATGATGTCAGGAACTTGGACTATATAACATTGAGTAAGTAATTTTTGTGATAGCAATAACAGTACAGGTGGTGGTGTTAGTTTAAAGCGACTGTGTACAAACACTGCGATGAACCTAGTGTAAAGAAAAGATAGTTTATGCTTTAGTAATAATAATAATAACAATCTTGTGATTGTGGTCATAAAAAATTTTGCAACGTTGTTTTCCCTTGTATAACACAGTATTATTTTTTCAGCTTGGAGTTAAAGTGAATGAAAAAGTAATGGAATCATTGAAAGCCTCTGTAAACTCCGCTGCTAGTGTTGTGGTAATATTTGGGATTACCATAATCACTATTTGTGCATCCATCTTACTAGCTGTTCAGGTGGGCATATGTTTTGAATGCAGTGATGTATATTTGTTTTAGTAATGTAGAATTTGTTAATCTGGACTCTTGATAAATTAACATCATCCATCAGACAAGTGTGTAATATTTTTATTGTGTTAAAATTTTAATAGTAGTTACAGTACCTTCTCATTTTTAATTCTGTTATTTGTAGGTGTATGCTGAGGGTATTCACTTAGTGTACATGGGTGCAAACGTCATCAACAGTACTGTAATTCGTAATTCGGATATGCTGGGTGTTGTTCCAGACGACTGGCAGGATAAGATGAATGATATTCTGGATAACGCTTACACATATGGACGTGAAGGGATTTCAAAGATGGTAATGTGCAACACATCAGTATTGTCAGAGACCTGAGTTCATTTTGTACAAAATACAAGGGCACACCTTTTACCCCTAGGGATTGTGAATGGCATAGTTGAATACCCCTGCTCTAATGCAGTTGCATATAATATACTTCTTGTGACAGAAACATTTTTATTATGTAAATATCGTGATTTAAACAAACTAGTGGTGTGTTGTGTTCTATAGCAGATATTAAATATTTCACAAAATACTTGTTTTTACAGAAGTTTGTTTCTCATTCAGAGAAACTGCTGCCAACCATTCTTGAGGTCTAAGTGTCTGTCAATATATAGGTTCGTGGTTGGATGAAAGATGTGGATAACCAGAAGGCAGCGTTGCTAGAAAAACAGATTCTGGATCTGTGGGATCGAGTGTACCAGGCTTGGATGATGTCCTCTGGAGAACCATCTGTTGGTCCTACTGTGACAACAGGAGCAGTATTTACTAGCTGGGATAATTTCATGGATGGAATGCAGAAGACACCAGGTATTACCAACATGATACTAATTGTGTGGGTTACAATTAGTGTTCTGTTATATTTATACATAAGTTCATTGCAGGAAAATATGTTTTAAGATTTTTTCCTTCTACCCAGGATAAACTGTTTCTTTGATAAAGTTGTCTATTACATTCTAGAGGAGTTATCTAGCAACTTTTGTTTCTAAATTGACCTTGAAGACCACACTTGCAGGTTGATTTAAATTTATTTCCATCAAGTACTGTACCAGTCTTGACAAAAATGTTCACTACTGTCCCACCTCCTTTTTTGATATTCCAGGCAATGCCAATGCTGACAGAGTGCAAGGTCAATCATTTAGTTTCAGTCAGTTATTTGTAGTGCTGTTTGACATTGAATATCCATAATTCCACAGTTGTCTCAAATGGGGCATAATGTAGCATCTTTAACTCTGAATTGTATGATTAGTAACCTCCAAAAGTTTGACCTCTTCCTCTTCAAACATTCTGTTTGTACAGTGTGGAAGTGTAACTCTCTAAATATCTGTAAATTGAAAAATGTTCTGAACAGCTCTTGCACAGGAAAATGAAACACAGATTTACTTTTTCCACAAGCCTTATGGTTTTAAAGGTGAACAAGAGAGATTTTTAAGCTTTGCTATTCATAACTCAGGAACCGTTAACCTGATTTTGATTAACTACACTGGAAGTCCTTGCTTATCTGTCCCACTTGTATCCTACTCTTGTAAGAGACGATCAGAAGTCAGCATTCATGAAATAAAAATCGAGGGGCAGTAACAGAGCAGATATGGTAGAATTGTTATACTGTGCATATATTTCCCAATTTTTTTCCACTTCCAGAGCTTTTCAATGTAAATGCAATGGTGGCATTTGCAAAGGAGAATGTGGAAACACTCATGTCTGTGCTGGATTCAGTGTGGAGCATCTTCAAAGGCAACTTGAGTCTTGCATTCTATTCATTTACTGCATTGATTGGTATATTGTTTGGTGGTGGCACAGCTGTTCTAAACTTCATCCTTAATATGGTACGTTAATAATGCACATTCCATTGGTGTTTATTTGTCTGATTAACACTGTCAGTAGCTCATATTTTATGGTTTTGAATGATAGTATAATTAAATGAATAGTGAATTAGAAAGGAATGGAAAGTAGGAGTCGTGGCCCAATTTAAGCTGCTGTTCCAGCATTTGCCTGATCTCGAGGCCAAAGTTTGAACCAATTGTGAGGTAGAAGTGCTAATCACTTAACCACCGCATTTTATTACGTCTATATCAGGACAATTGTAAAACATAGTATAATATCTAGACAGTCTCTTGCTTTGTTCCCACAGTATTAGTATGTTCAGAGTAATTGAAATTTAAAAGTGAACAAGAGTTTTATAAACACTTCATAAATGTTTATTATAAGATGAGTGGATCAGAAACTGAGAGTCACTACTTAGTAATCTGTAATGTGGTTTGTAATGTGTGTGTTGGTTTTCCGTCAGTTTTGGTGAAAATTATTGCCTATTTAATACATTTAGGTTGATTTTATTTCTGTTTATTTGATTTTCCCACTGTTGTAGGACATTGGTTGTGTTTCTTTAGTGATTGTGTTTCATGTTCTAGGTGGTGTTCCTGACGGCACTTTTCTATCTTCTCAGCTCCAGTGGACAGCTGTACAAACCTGTGGAGCTCATCACCAATTTTAGTCCAGACATGGGAAACAGGTGTGTGTATACTTTATTCTGCTGCCAAACTGCATTTAATCATGTAAGAAGCTTTTTCTCATTTGGGTGTTGTCAGCCAGATGATTGTCAAATAGCCTACCTATTAGACATCAAATGAAGTGTACCAGTACTGAATTTTGTATTTTATATTTGATGTTAATTGTTCCCATGAAGAGTTTTTGTTGTGTGAAATATCTGTTTTTATATGCTTGTGGTAACTTAGGTATAATTACAAGCTTCTGTATGTGCTTAAAATTGTTAAGACAATGCATTTTTCTTGCCAGATTTGCTACAGCTATTGAGACGGCAGTAATTGGTGTGTTTCGAGCCTCTTTTAAAATGGCTGTATTTTATGGCCTGTGGACGTGGCTTATTCACAACTTGTTCGATGTCAAAGTTATATATCTGCCGTCAGGTAAGTCACAAACAGAATTGTGAGGCCTGATTTGAATCAATACTTGTTAAAAAAAAAGACAGGAATTTAAATACTTTGAGAGAAAGGTATTATTGTTCTGTACTGTCCGTTTGCAGTACTGGCAGCTACATTGGCAGTGGTGCCTTTCTTGGGTACATACTGGGCTTGTCTGCCAGCTTGTTTGGATTTGTGGCTGGGTCAGCAACAGGGAATGCAAGCTGTGATGCTGTTCGTGTTTCAGTTCCTGCCGTCTTCCTTGGTGGATACCACCATCTACAAGGAAATTAAAGGGTAGGATATTGTATACTTCATAATTATGTGTTTTATATACACTTCTAAAAAGTTAATTTTTATATCTATTCTCAGTGCGTTTTTCTTTTCTGCATGTAGTTTCTCCATCTCTGCATCATGTTATACTGTTCATTGTCATAATTCATCAAACATAATGCCGAGGTGCGTCTTTAATTTTTATAACACCTTTACTCATGGCGAGGACTATACTAATAAGTCTCTTATGTATTACCATGAATAAAGGGCAAAAATATTTTTTCAGAAGATTTTATTCTTGGATCTTCTACAGTATGTGCTTTGTCACCGAAGACAAACCATTTTTCAATTATGTTAGTAATTCATGAAGTATATGTGAGGAAATTTATCAGTGAAGGCAGCAATATATCTTTCAGAAAGAACTTCAAGAGGGATATTAATATTCTTGAGCTTTGTGTGGAGTTTGAAGGCAAGCATGGTACCACATCCTCAGAATTTGCAAAACTAGTCTAAAATTTTAATTTCTTCTTTTCCAGAATTTACAAAATATTATGTTTAATTTCTGATAGCCTAAAACCCACTCATGGGCTTTAAGTCATGGTATTTAATTATGGCCTTCTTTAAATATCCAGCAGTGAATGTATTAAGCAGTACATGCAATATAAAGTTGATGACTGATCTGTGTTGTACTAAATGGGGAAAAAATGTATTTTCATCTGCAGAGGTGGGCATCCATATCTGACTGGCCTGTCAATAGCAGGGGGGATTTTCTGCCTTGGTGTGGAGGGTGCCATTGTTGGACCGCTTCTGTTGTGTGGTCTGTTTGTGGCTATTAATATGTCAAGCTCACTGATGAAAGAGAGCCCTTCAGATACAACACTCAACCGCTTATCTCTTGGCAATCGTTTTTCTCACATAAATAAATTAAAGAGGTAAGCACTTTGTTTATTTTTAGTATTTATTTATGTTTTGTACTTTTGTGTGTAATATAATTTTATCAGATATGAATCACAGGTGTTGTGCCTTCCAGAACATCATGGTAAAAGGGATTTGAATGTGAGTTTTTAGGTGTTCTATAGCATAAGTGAAGAACACCTTATGGCCATATTCTGCCCATCTTTTTGTCCATGGCATCTTTCAGTCAAAGAGATCATGTCACCTGTTAGGGGCCATGTGAAATGTTCATTCTGCCATCTCTGACCACAAGAGTGCCAAAGGTCTACACAAATTGATCTTTATAATTGAGAAGTTCTTATGTGAGGACTGAATTTTTAGGCATTCTTTAAGCTTTGGCCTAAGTATTGAGTGCTTTATGAGCATACCGTCTCCATCTGTGTGTCTGTTGTGTGTTTGAGCCAAGCAGGAGAGTGGATGTGTATGTCCAAAAAGTATTAACAAATTGATCTTTGTAATAGTGACGTAATGTTGTAGGGATTGGGTTGCATCAGACCAACATGTGTGATCAGATGTGGTGTAAATTTGTGAAGAGTTCATGTTCAAATTTTGTGTGTATTTGTGTGTTCATATATGTAAAACCAATGCTGGTGAGAAGGTAGAACCATCTCCCTTTAAAATTTTATTTATTCACTGTTCATGATCTGTCTTATTTGACAATATTTGACTTCTGTTAGAATAGCTACTTTAACTAACAATAATTATCACCACTCTTATCTTTAACCATAAAACTTTGTTGTATGTTAATTTTGTATGAATACAGTATTTTGATACCATTGAATGAATCAGAAATTGCACTTCTTGTGTCATTTTTCCAGTACCTCTATATGGCTTTAAATTCTGCAGTTTTATTTATGCCATTGTTAGTCTTGCAACAAAAATTTGTTGCATTAAAGAGTATGTCTCCATAGTTTTCAGCTTGTTGATGGAGTCACAGTAGTAGTGTATTTCTTGTTTTGCTTTTGTTACAAACAGGATGGACACCGTGATTTAATTGCTTTGACCATTCCTTCTGGCTTTCTGGCTTCTTATTGTCACTTCTTCTGCCTCAGGTTAGTAGTTTGCTTGATTACTCATGTGTTATGTAGTGTTTGCTTTGTAGTGAAAGGTTTGTACTTAAATGTGTTGTTACTTCTTTATGTCAGTGTCCAAAAATGTCGTATTTCTGAACTTCATAACATAGGGATATTACACTGTAAAATCTGCCTATTCACCTTACTCTTGTTTTGTTTTAATATGTATATATACATACATGCCAGTCACGTGGTCAGAGGCGTGGGCCTTGTGCCGCTTGGACACTGGGACCGTGGGTTCAAATCCCACCCAAGTCATGGATGTTGTCTGCGTTTTTCTGTGTTGTGCTGTCCTGTGTACAGGTAGAGGCCTTGCGACGGGCCGATCACTCGTCCAAGGAGTCCTACTGAATGTCTAAATAGATCAAGCAAACCTTCACACACACATACACACAAAAAAATCAGACCGTGCCAAAGCGGGACAAATGTTAAAGAAAAAAATGTATATATACGTACATACCTGTGTATTGTTATTGAAGAAGTATGTTTGTGTCTTGTTGGTTATTAAAACGTGTAATGGAGTTTTAATATTTATATTTGCAGATTTTATGGAGTTTGGTACTGCAAATCACAATTATTTTGAAAGACAGAAGATATTTTTGTTACCATGGACTAATGACTGAATGCAGAAATTTTGCAGTTCCTTTTCCTTTCTGAGAATGACCAGACTCTACATACTTATATTCTCATATTTTAGTTTATGTTATCATGTTTGTGTTATGTGTTACTTGTTATATGCAAAATAATTCTAACCTTCTTACAGTGATGTATGGTTTGATGTAAGTTGTCAGTGAAGTATGATTTGGTTGTTACAAGAAGGTAAGGAACACCAATTTGTTAGCAGTAATTATGTAAAGGGACTGAGATGTGTTATGTTTTAATTTGTGTCCTTGAACTCATACTATTTCTTAATTTGTTCTGCTTTCTTCCACTATAAAACACTGGCATGTGATATTTTGCCTAGTTACAAATTGTAATATGACGAATGTCCATACTCACTGAAAGTCTTTGTGGTTATAATGCCATATAGTTCTGTATGTGGTTACAAATGTTTTGGAGAAATTTACTGCTGCTGAAGTTTGTAAGTGCCTTCAAAATGTTGGTAAACCACCTGCAGGAATTTGGTAAAATGTAATAAAAGTTGTATGAACATGTTTTCATACCTATAGCAGCTCACTGTGCCAAGTTCAAATGCTTAATGTTTGTTACTTGAATCTCATGCACTAACTTGTGGTTACTTTTTCTGAAAAAATAATACTTAAGTTGGGGGTTTGTAATACTTTTTGACAGAGGAATTATATGCTGTTTTTTTATATTTATGTAAATATGTCTAAAAATAATGTTTCAAAGATGGGATGTAAATAATTTGAACATGAATTGTAGCTTTGAGTATGTAATAGTTAAATGTACTTGTTGAGTGCTCTTCTGATGTGTGCTAGTGCACACACACCAGATGTCTCTGTATGCTATGAATTTACTATATTCTAGCACTTTCATTTGTCTTCATAATTAAATTTCTTAATTATTTAAAATTTCTTATTCATGCTATTGGCATTTTAAGCTGTCAACTTAATATCCCATCTTTTTGCATTACTTTTAGATTGCTTTAATTTATTAGTATATGTGTGTGTATATATATATATACACACACACGGTGTTGAAAATTTTGGAATCTTTTTACGCATTGCATTTTGTAAGTATGCTGTATGTCTGCATGTGTATTATAAAAAAAGCACAAGTCTTCAGTTAGACAGTTACATATGTGAATTGTGAAGGTCTAATATTTTCATATTTGGAATGTTATCAACATTGGTTATAAATTAAACTTGTACATTTAATGAGCTTTGCCTAGAAAGAAACAGAAATTGTAATTAGCTGCGGTGTGTTGAATGCTGTGTTTAGGCTTATCATTCAACTACCTGCTGTAATCATCTGTTTAACACATTCGTGGTGGAAATGTTTCCTGCTTCTGTTGCTTTTACGCTACTGTGCAAGAGTGTAGTGAAACAAGTGTGCCAGCTCAGCTCAAAAAGCCCATGTATCAAACCCAGAGAACAATATGTCGGACCTACTGATTATTAGAATACCATCATTTATTGTAATTTGTTTTTTATGAACTTTAGCTGTATGTTTTAATCAAAATCCTTCAGATTCAAATTTGAAAGATTTGAAGTGCTTTCAGTGGTGACTACAGTCCACAGACCAGGAGAAAAGCCCTGCTAGGAATGCGATATACGCGCACGCGCAAGATTACATGGTGAATGACGATCCATCCTAACAGCATTCGTTCCACAACCACTGAACGAACTACAGATGACAGGCTTTCATGTGTTGAAATGGGTACAGCTTTAAGTTTACCTCACAGCGGCACAGTGATTTAATCTAGAATATTATTGCAACACCCACAGAACACATTAGAGGTGCGCTCACTACATGCTACTCTTAACTGACAGATGTTTTCAGTCTGTGTATACTAGTGTAAAACTCTGACGTGTCACACTTCCTACCAATAGCAGCCCTCTAGTCCACTTGATAGTAAACATTTTCCCTGTACTGCCCCAGAAACGACTTCCCCCCGCAGGGCTTTTCTCCTGGTCTGTGGACAGTATCATATTGGTTGTAGTCTGGTAAATTGTTACCAGACCGTATGGCACTACAATCCAGAAGACAGCCATCTACAAATTTGGAAGAGTTTCAGGTCTAATCCAAAATGATCTGGCAGAAAATCAGCGCTTGCTGTTATCTGCTTGTAATGTCCATTGTAGAATTATTGATGGACCTCCCCAGCCCATGAACTTGATGCAGCATATATTAAAATATTATCTGTACATGACTAAGTAAGGTTATACACAAACCAAAATTATTCTCTCCGAAGTTTTGCTTGCCCTCAGAGATGACCCAACATGGATTCCGAGCTGAACAGTTATTTTCTCTTTGATATTCTCTGTTTCAGATGAGATATTAGAGTGGCATAGAAATTTGTACCTATGAGTTGTATGAAATAATTCTGTAGAAAATGCATTTGTAGCCCTTGCATCAGATTATAAACATGTCATTCAAGATCCCACCCTGCTTAGCTTTCTATGAAGATTTTAAATATTGATCCTCTCCTGTCAATTCAAGAGGAGTTGCTAGTCGTACTTCTAGCAGTACCTTCTTTATCAAAACATTTAGATGGAAATGAAACTTATGTATACAATTTATTTAACCTTGTTTTTTTAATTAATGTACTTTAATTAAAGAATATGCACATATAAAATTAATGAAGTCAAGTCATACAATCCAGAATTATATTCATTTTGAGAACATAGGGAATGTTTTAATTATTTGAAAATTACTTTAATAGTTACTTTTATTTGGATATTCAGGTTATAACATTTTTATAAATAGCATTTAAGTACCTGGCTGTGTAATATATATATATATATATATATATATATATATATATATATATATAGCTTTGAGGTTAATCTCATTACAAAATTGCTTTAATCTTTTTAAGAATGTGTAGTAACCATATTATTTAGGTTGTAAATGTAGTTTTTAAATTATGCGAATTTGAAGGAAGGTGTTCACCATTGTTGGGCTCAACAATGAAAGTCAGGCTTAGAATTATTCAGTTTTAAACAATATCAGAATACTTAGGAAGCTCAGACCTTGGACATATAATAAACATTTAAGTACTGAGATTTTTGAAGTTATGTAGAAAAAGATCTTAGAAATGGAATTAAATTTAAAAACACTTCAGATTTGGTTAGTTCTTTCTGTTTAATACAGAATGTATTTTGATGTAGCGAGCAACCATAATCACAGAAGCCAAGGTGTGAAGCAAAAAGAAAGGAAGTTCAATGGTTATTTGAATTATTATTAAGATGCATAGCTGGAACATTTTTAAAATGTCTGATGCAGAGCAATGGCTGCCTGATGATTTCTTTGGACTTCTTCAAAGACCAATATTTGTTTCTGACATACGTTATCTTTTATTGATTTTAAGTTTTATGTGATGTATCTCTATACTGAATCAGATTATATTCACTATATATTTAAAGAAAATTATTACATTATACTTTACCACTTGATATTTGTAGTATGCATACTAGTCTTAGCATAACACAAATTACACACAGTAGAATATCTGAAGATTTCTGTCTTCTGGGTTGTTGCACCGTGTAGTCAGGTTGATGTTTACCAACGTTTCAGAGGTCATACTGCCTCCGTCATCAGGGCAATGAATATTCTTCATACTCACTGCTGTGAAAACCTCAAATCTTACACAGTATAATATTTATTTTCAGAACACAACAGTGATATATTACCAGTGATAAATTACCATGAGATTTAATGTTCTCGTGGCAGTGAAGATGTCGATGTTATTGTTCTGGGTTGTGACCGTGTGTGGATGTGTAGGTAGATACCAATTTAACAGATAAACATGCAGTGTCATGGCCCAGAGGAACAATATCAACATGACATTTCAAACTTGAGATCAGAATTATACAGAGAATTCCTTTGATAAAATAAACCATTAGCTCAGATAGATGAATGAATTCAGGTTGTAAGATCATGGCAGAGTTCTGTCATACTCTGCATGAAATAAAACAGAATGCCTTGTCAGAAACATGAACAAAAATTGCAGATAAAAACTCATTTAACTGTTGGTGTGTGACTTGTATTGAGATCTGTAGCATGGGACTGTGCCTAGTTTATAATATTATTAATAAATACTCTTTATATTTTGTATATTATGTGCCTGTCTATACCAGATGTTTCTGAATTGTGTTTAAAAAGTGGAAAGAGGTGAAGGAAGAACCAAAAACAAAAGGAGGCGTGACAGTCCTGCTGGCTGCCCCAAGTAATATGTTCTTTTGTAGCTATATTTTATGTGTTTCCTTACTTCATCTCATTAATTATGTAGACATGTATCTGGGAGCTCACATGCAGCTTAAAAGTTTGGCAAATATAGTTTCAGCAGTCCACAGAATTCTACTTGCCAGTATTTCTTGATTTCTAATTATAAGTAGGTAATTTTATTTACCAATGTTTGTACAATTTATTATTTACTTGTAAGGGATATCCTCATTAATATTAAGCCATTGACTGCACAGAATGTTAACTTTCATGTTATTTTCGGATTAGATCAGCTGACTCAAGATAGGGTTCATTGGCTGGCTTTTGTGAGCAGGGTCTTGAACCGTTGTGAAAAAACTTCGTGGTAAATTTCATGGACAACTGGGATTGCGTGCCAGAAAGTTGTATATTAATTTGATCAGGACGTTTTCAGAAAACGATTTTGAGTGTACGCTTGGTTATGGCATGGAACGGAAGTGATTGCATTTACGTCATCTTTGGTCATGTCAGCTCGTTTATGAGCATCGATGTTCTTTATTCGACAGTGACACTAATCGTAACCTTTGGCAGTTCGTTTCGAGTCATGGCGGTGAGTGTGTAGAGTTAAAGTGTGCGTATCCCAGTGTTTTGTGTGCAAGATGCCAACAAAGGAGAACGTTCTACTCATTCGTGACAGTAAGTAATTCTTTTAATTTGTCTCCCTTAACAGATTTCCATGGTATCGAAGGAAAACTAATGTGCTTGACATAATGAGATACGTTTTCGTTGGTTGGATTAATGTCTGGTGCGTGTGATTTCCCTGTTTTACGTTCAGGTTCGGGTTGTAGCTGTAGGAGTAATAAATTTGAAAAAGATAGGTCGTGGGAAGAAATGTCTGTCCATGAATGGGAAAGACGATTCACTGTCTTGCCAAAATGTATTGCTGTGGAAGACGCATAATCGTCTGCGCATACGTGATGGCATCGTGGCCCGTGATGACGTCATTGACCTTGATGTCAATTGATGTCCGTCTGTACGCATGTAATACCTTAAAAATGGCCGAATGGATTGTGATGAAATTTGTTACTGATGTTATGTTATTTGTGGCCAATACAAAATCGTTTTTTTTAATTTCCTGTGAAATGTAGACGCCCTAAGTTTTGTAGTGGAATGATGACGTCATTGCCCACAATCGTCTGTGCACGCGACCACACCATAAAAATAGCTGTAGACTTCAGCGCCTAGATAGCCAATGGCCTTTATCGGATTATAACCTATTGTGTGCAGCGTCTTGTGTGTACGCTCGTATTGTTTGTCATACGTGTGCCCTCCCAGCAACCAAATAGGAATTATGGGGTAACGCGACAAGTAGTATAGGCCTATACTTGGCTTTCCAGTCAGCCTATACAAAGGATGTTATCAAAATTGAGTGTCAGCAGACTCGTTTTACGACGTAAAATATTGGAATGAACGTCTGGTGTTATGATCAGAATTAGAAATTTTAACAAACGTAGTGTAAACCTCGTAAAGTCACACAGTAGCAAGGGTATATATAGGCCTGTATATGAATAGCAAAATGACCGAGGAGGGCAAGTGTGATATAAATTAGACAATGCAGGAAAAAGGAAAACTGCGGAGAGGGACTCGTAGAACACAAAACAAAAGTATAGAAAGACAAAACATTTTGGAAGTCATTGTCATGGAGATAAGGCCCAGAAAAGTAGCACAGAAACTGATGTCGTTGGTGTGCTGAGACAGTCACAAGCATTTTTATGATGGTCGAGTATCAAAGAAGCCGGCGGTCGTCATTTGCGTATTAACTAGTGCATTCTGAAAGCAGGATCACTGTATAGGAAGCATGGATCGTGACTGTCGTATTACAAGTGTAAACAGTCTTGTTTGTATGCATGATTTTATATACATCCAGCCCCTCCCTCACACCTAATATTCTAAATATGTATTTTAATATTCTGTTATCTACGCCCAGATATCTGAAGTAGTTTCTATATCACATTTCTGTGTTTGAGTTTTTTTCTCTCCATTTCATGAGTCCTTTTCTTCAAAAGAAGTTATATCATAGATCATTGTCTGCAAGAGTTCTGGCAGCGGAAAATTTTCGGCCTCCGAAAGTGCTGGTGGAACCTCAAGCGAGCTGAAACCCACATAATACCAAGCATGTGCCTTTACGTCGAGGCCATACACAGTTTACAAGGCCGTTACTCAGTGCCTTGAAACATCTTCATTTGTGGGAAAATGGCAGTTTTTCAGATGTCTTTGGATCGCGTGACTCAGTAGTTAAACGAAGGGTGAGGTTGCAGGGAGCTAAAATTTTGTCCACAAGTCAAATATAGGCCTAAGTAAATTATTAAAACTTAACATAATTGTGGTCTTCGTAATATGCAGGTTACTCTTCACCAAATATTAGGCTATTGTGTTTATTCAATTAAGGAGAAGGAGATGGACTGGGTATTTTGCGAGCATAGGATATGATAATTGCGCAAAACGTTTTGATTGAAGCTTGAAGGGAAGACAACATTCGGACGACCTAGGTGTAGAGGGATAGTAATTGGTTGTTATTTAAAGGCGCTGTAGGATATGAGAGTGTCTGAATATGAGCGACGATTTTTTCTCATTAATTGGTCCAAATAAACCTGAGAAGAAAACAAAATAATGATATAACTTTTTTATTCTGTCATTCTCATTCTGGAAGTAATGTTTTTCGTTTTTGTGGTCCCTTTTGAATACCACTTCGTGCTCTCTGCTGGTCTATTTAAATACCACTAAGCTGTATACATTCAACTACTATTATGAACTGGTTTGATTTTCTTTTATAACTTGCATAAAACGAATGAAACTTTGCTAAATGTGGTGAAAATATGTTGTGAGAGGATCACAGTTCCTCTTGTTTGAATACTGACAGTGTGAAATATTTTTCACGGACTGTACCACTGTCGTTAGTGAGATGTGTAATTAGTGGTACGTTTCTGCTTGCTGTCGTTCATTACAGAATGTGAGTCCAAGTCAGTAGATATGACTTTGGCGACGTCTGAACATATCTTATTGCATGAAGATAAACGAGGTATAAGCATTGGATTTCTTAGTATCAGAGCTATGCTTCCTGTCGAGCTGATTGTGTCCGAAAGATGAAGACCAAATTCAACACCAGGAAAGTGAAACAGAACGCGAAGCGTAAACAAAGAAGAATGCTTGATAAGAAGACAAATGAATATGCATATGTCACTGGTGGATTGCTCAATGCATCAAAAATAATTTTGAAAAATAGAATTTCCTAGTAGGAAGATGGGATATTTGTTTCTAACTTTATCAGATATAAAATACTTATATTCCAAGCAAATAAGACAGCTACACACCCAATGGTATTCCTTCACAATATGATGCATGGCAAAACACTTAGTGTGGAATCCTGGCTTCTTTGGACACGTGTCAGAATAAAACGAATTTACTCCCCTGCTTTCTTTTACTATTACAAGGTTCACAAAGTCTTACCAGGAAAACTTGGATAGAACTTGTGCAAAGAAGAAGGCTTGAATGATACGCTGACACTGTATGCCAGCCTCAGTTTGACTCCAGATCACGTACAAATTCGTAAAATACGTGACAGACTCAGTCCGACATGGGACCGCAAAGGGTTAAACACCTTTCAAACCCCTGAGCCCATAGAACCTATCCCCTCTCTAATAGTTTGCCTAATTTTTCGGTAAATATTAAAAATATTAAAAATTTTAGGTTGTCATTTGCATTATTGTGCCTAAATAAGGAAGTGCTGTACCTGATTACTTCAGAAGGAAAATAGAATACCTGCAGGTCCAAGTCGGCCTTTGTTTATATTTCCTGATTCCAGTCTTCTTTTTAAGGTTCTTGCTGGGATGCCGTAATAGCGTTCTGCTTTCCTGAACGATATTTCATTTGCTTGTAACCTCCGAGGTTTTCCTCGCTCCACTGACCTCTATTAACGTTTCTTTTTCTTATGTACTCAGGGGGCATCTTGTAAAGCGAGTAAGTTATAATCAATTCTGTAAGAAGGCAAACTTGATTTTCATCGTCATTTTTTTAGAAACAATGATTTAATCTAGTTGCAAGATAATGCAACAGGACAGGCATTTTTGAGTACTCTTTAATGTATATGTATAATTTTTTAAATCAGATGTGGTATTTTTTGAAGTGCGGCATCTCTCCCGGATTTACCTTAGGCCTAGTTTATGATAAGTTAATATAGGCTGATTTATGAAACCCGATGCCTTACAAGCTTAAGTCACAGATGACTGAAGCGAAAACTTCTTCGAGAACGCTATCCAAAGAATTCTTCGACATATGCCGATTGGTATTAAATGCAATCGGACCATATGGGGAGGCGATGTTTTTGAAACAGATTATATAATTTAACCAGTAGGTCACGCTGCTCAGCGTTTATATCCGATTAGGGGGCTCCATTGTCTGCACGGCAATTCAGTTTCACATGTGACAAATGACAATCGTGTCACTCGATGGACCGTGCTTCATCTGTTTAAATATGGCGGCTAGCGGGCTGCACTGCTGTTTGTGTTTTGTTAACTGGTATTTTAGGGGAGGGGGCGAATAAAGAGGAGATACATTGAAACATTAGGTGGCTGTTTTATATATGTACTGTTTCTACACACCATCCTTCTTTTGGTTGTCAGAAAGGGAAATCAAGTACACTCACAGGCAAGCGAAGTGGATCCCATTTCAAAATTACGTCCGGTTTAGACATTCCCCATTTTCCTGTAGACTGTCTGTAATGAAATGTAATTGAAAAGTCACAAGTGATACAATACATTGGCCTATAAAGCCCCACCTCCCGGCTGCTTCATCTCCGAAGAAAGACTCCTCGGCATCCATTGAGAAAGAGGCTGAGCGTCCTCAGAGCCGATCTAATCGATGTGGCAAAGAGAAAAATTGCTGACCTGCCGGGGATCGAAACCTGGTCGTTTATTTCTTTCTTCGTGTCTTTTTTGACTGAAATGCCACAACTCACACGTGTGTGCGTGCGTGTAGATTCCAGTGTTTCCGAAACTTTGTTGCTCGGAGTACTGGGATTGAAAGCGACTAGACGAGGGGTTCCGTTGCAAAAGTTTTATGAGTGTAATTCTTGCTACTGTCCGTCTAAAATACTGAACGAGCATTTTGTAACAAGATACTGTTTGGGATAATGTAGCTGGGAGTTTATTGGTGGAAGACGCAATATATTTAGAGCAAAGACAAGTGTTATTTAAACTGTATTTGAAGAAAGAATTTTCTTCTTCAAGTATCTCAACCCTTAAACCCTTATAAGCCCGAAATTCGTCTAAATTATCACACTTAAAACTTTGGTTTCACCTTAAAGTAAACACAATATTTTTAAATTACAAGGAATGGTTGGTTAATTCTGTTATGTATTTAACCGTTGTTTACTCCGAACGTCACATGAAACCCAAAAATACAACCAGTGGGCATAAAGCAAAATTAGTGACTATTAGATAGGTGGTAGTAATTACCACTGGGCTTTAAAGGATTGAAAAGGCAAGAAATTGCGTTTCAAATAACTGACTCTTTTTGCATTGTAGTTGTTATCAGTTATCTTGTCTTGAAACACAGTTACAATAAATTTAGATCTGCAAGAAATCAAACGTTATTTTCATAGTTTGATTTTTGTAAAAAAAAACCCTGACATTTTTGGGTTCCTGCTTTTCAACGTCATGAGAATTCATGTAATGATTTCCCGTCTGTTTATTCCTGTAAATATTTTCTTTGTGGCTCATGCCCCATAGGTAGAATACAGAACCAGAAAGATTTAATGTCCCATTGATACTTTAGAGTAGGGTCCAGTCATCAGATTAGTCTGGAAAACACTGTATAAATGAATTCCGGTCCTGGACAGCCCTCTGAAACTAAAAGGCATGTAGACTTCTTCTCTAACGTGTCACAGTAATTGTGATTAAGAGCTGGGCATGGCCTTCAGATGCAAGAATAAAACAAAGACGCGATGAATGTTGAGACCGTTGTAATAATTGTTTATATCACGACAGTGTAATTGTAGACGAATGACTACGAAACAAGGCTTTCAGTTGCGTTTGGTGATTGAAAAGCCATGTTAAGTGAGCGCATTGAGAATTAAGAGGAGCATTCTGAAGGCCAAACATTAGTTTGATGAAATTAAGTTGTCTGAAAACGCACTATGTGCGTAGGTCATTTGAACGCTGGGATCGTGTAGCATTGTTCTGTATATGCAATTTGTTATGTTCATTGAACGTCATTTCAATCGCCAGTTTTAACGTTTAGTTAGCGTCACTGTTAATGTAATTCATTATTTCGTTCTAATGAAGAAGTAGCTGAATTGACTGGATAATACAGCTAGTTAGGATTTGAGGTTCTACCAGACTATACGGCACTACAAACCAGAAGACAGCCATCTTCAGATAACAACTAACTTTACGAAATGATAGTTTCTACGAATCAGCCATAGCTGAGGCTGCTAGATATTGAATTCCCACAAGGGAGACCCAGGTTTACTGCCAGGTGACTTTCGTGGAGGATTAAGTTGCACTGGAGAAGAATTTTCACCGATTTATTCTGTTTTTCTGTGCTTTTTGTCTATCATGAAGTGGAATTATTTATACAGATTCTTCATATGTACTAAGTTCCCTCAGGATGCGCGACTTATTACTGTGACTTGCTTTGGCATTCACGAGGAGAACTGCAATAAAAACAGCCAACGTCTATATTCCTGGGACTGTATGCGACAGAATACACGAACGAAGTTGCAGATATATGGAGCATGGAACACCCTCCCATTCGAACCCACGATTTATTACAACCAGTTCCGCGCGGACATTAGTTGGAGGACCCTCCCCTCGCCTCCGACAGCAAACCGAAGGCGATTCCGCAAACCGCGGAAAGTTATGTCCCTGCAAACGAAACCCGTAGACGAAAACAAGTTTAGTTTTCTCGTTTGTTATCAATCTCTCTTCGTTCCCTCTTCACATATAACTCTTATTTTATGAGCAGTATAGTTTTGAACGCTGAGATGAAACTTTGATGCCGTTTCAAAAACAAAATCTAAAAATTATGGCTCTGCATTAAGTCGTAATTAATATACTTTCATCGCAGGCCTATTCCTCTTGCAAAATTATCCGTCCTGGGAATCGCTTCTCTCTCTGAGAGAACACTTTAAGAAGGGCCCAAACTTCCATACCCTACCCAAACCTAACATAACCTAACCAGGTATACCGAACCCATCCGCTAGCTTCACGACACGTGAGCTAAAGTGATTTACAATGAGTTACAAGGAGCTATAGTGAGTTAGTGAAATACAATGAGCTATAGTGAGTTAGTGAAATACAATGAGCTATAATCAGGTAACATGAGCTACAGTGGGCTAAGGTTGCGTCGTGCTGCTTATGAGAGGTTTAATGAACTGACGGGAGCTGTATTAGATATACTGCGTTCCAGCGTTTTTGGCCACTGAACTTTGTGAATTGGAACCCCGGAGCGAGTCACTTACCAGAAGTTTCCTGGAAGGGATGGCAGCAGGCCGCGTACAGTACACTCCAAATAAAATATTACTACGGTATGTAACACAGGAAAGCCGATTTCACTACACTACACATAACTAGAAAATTAACACTGCAGAGAGTATTAGATAATTTGATCTTCTTCACAACTATTCGATCCTCTTCCAATTCTTCCACTCCTCACAGAACATCGCTTCCTGACATATCACTCGAATCATCACTACCTCTGCTGCTGTCCACTCCATTACCTTCAATTAGGATATTATATACAGAGTATACATAAAAGAATGGTGCAACTGTGACTGGGGACTCATTTTTGGACATGTTGGAAAGCTGGTTGTTACTCCAACTGAATACCAATTATGACGATTACATTCTACAACTGGACGGAGCTCCCCCCATTTTCACAGGAAAGTACGAGTGCTTCTCAATCGTGTTTTTCCACAGCGCTGGATCGGATGAGTTTGATTACCGTGTGGACGTGTGTCGTGTGACCCAGGGTGCACACATTGAAGGACTGTAATTAACGCATTAGAAACTTGGACAGTTGCCGCCGCTGACGGTGTATGTTGTGCCCGTGTAAGGTGAGAAATAAATTCTTTATTAACTTTTGAAACCGCACCATTCTTTTGTGTATATCGTGTATATTAGTGACAAAGCGTGAATAGACGTGATCTAAATGAAAAGCATCACAAGGGGACACCTTAAGTGTTTAAACATCACCAAGATTTTAAAAACGTGACAAATCGTGACTACGCGTGACGTAATGTGACGGCGTGACGAGATGTGGCCACAAGTTCGGAAACGAGACAAAGATTTTCAAAACGTTACCTAATCTAACAAACTAACCTAACTAAACCTAACCTAAACTAACCTAACTTAACATACCCTAACCTAACCTGTCGTAACTTCATCTAACGTATTGCAAATTAGCAAAAATTAATCGAGCTTTACGTAACATAACGTAAGCGTGCCGTAGAGTGACTTAGTGACCACGCGTGCCCAAGCGTGTCATGGGATTTCAGATAGGCCCGAAAGTTCCCTGAGTCTAAGTCCCGGTCAGGATGGTTTCTGTAGCTCGGAAACTAAGGACGTTAGAATAACTTGTCCGACATTAAGGTTGTTTGTTTGCTTTAACGAGTAGATTGCAGGACAAGGAAAATAACTCTAAAATAAGTCCTGGTTTCGAATCTCGGTCGTGATGGTTTCTGTAGCTTGGTGATAAAACACGATAGAACAACGAGCCAAAAGAAAAACCGTTTCTTTTGTTGGGGAAGTTTAGGAGAAAACGTTGCAAGCCTGAAAATTCTTCTGGGTTCGAGTTTCGGCGAAATATTGGGGTTAGGAGTAAATTTTTCTTATGATACTTAATGATAACACAATATAACATAATCTGGCCTCTTAATAGCCTTCAGTGTATGAAGATCGGTAAGAAATATAAGTATCTGTCACAGTAACACCGTGGGCTTTGTGCTGGTAGCTGTATTTCACTACTGAATACTGGAAAAGCTCGTGTAAATTTCTACATTAACGTGGAAGACGACTGTGCTAAAGTGATAGATACTCTTGCGCTCGTAGGTCTTGAGGCTTAAGTTTTAGTGGTTATGGGCCTTTAGATTTGTTAATATGAGGCTTGAGTAAATAATGACACTTCAGGATCTAACCCTGAAGGTAACGGCATTGTTGTTCTGGGTTGTGGTGCCATGTGGCTGAAGATAGATGGAGACGGTGTATTTCTCCGAAGCAATGATACGTACCTACGAATCCTCACGGCGTCAAAGCCCAGAACAACAATGTCACGAGCAGATATGTTGGTAAGAACTTAAGCAAGGAAGGGCGGAAATTACGTAATTAATAAAGGGTAATTAATAAAGGACGAAAGTGAAGGGTTAAATAAATTATCAGTACTTATCTGGTCCAAAAGTTTGTCCAGCCATCCACAAACTAACCTACATATTTATTCAATTTTCACATTTAAGTACATGTACGCTATATTAATATATATAATAGTATTATCGAATACATATATCGATTGTAACACGATGAAGATGTAATAGTATTTAAGTACAATAGGCCTGAAAATCAGATTTTCTTCTTTGTTTTATTTAACTTGGAAAACTATATGGCAGATACTGAATCATACCTTTGAGAATTTCACAACAGAAATGGGCACAGGAGCACTCGACATAAGGGCTGGCGAATACCGCATGTGGTATGAGGAAATGTTTCAACAAAATTAAACTACTGAGCTTAGTTATAACTGTACGTAGTATAGTTTTTACTCATAGCACAACTTGTATTATTCGTCATGTTTCGGATACATCATCTTAGCCAGGTCATACTTCAAATTCGTTTGGTTTACTTATTGCGTTAGTTTGATCTCATATAGTACGTTTTAATTGTTAATATAAGTATTCGATTTTTAATACTTGCATTAACCAATTTATTTCTATGGTATCAAGTATTGTTTTATAGTGACAATTCTTTGTGCACTGTTTTATGGGGTTCAGTGCATTATTTTCAGTCCAGACCATCTGGTGGTAAGATTGCACGGAATAAATACACATAAGGCTAATGAATGAAACTGATATAAGTGATTTTATGAGGTTCTTACAATGAAGTTGATCATAGTGGTCTTCTGAGTTGTGACGTTGATCATGTAGATTTAATAGGTGGGTAGTATCGTTTCGGAGGAATGTATTGTCTCCATTTTTGGCCCTTGAGATGGTTCTTCCGACACGCTGTTACCGGTCTACATTTCTTACTCACGCGTCACAACCCAGAAGACCACTATCAACAAGGGCGAAGTGTCTCACAGCATTTTAAATTTGATTTAATTTTATGCTCCAGAGGTATGTGTAATGGCTTCTGGTACTCAGAATACACCGTTAACGAGAAATTATCACAAAAATTGTTCAAAATTCCATCTAGAAAATCCTGGAAATAAATTGAACCAAAAGTTACAAACGGATTTTAAATCAAGCAATTTCATTTTTCACAGTCAACTCTCTGATATCACATTATGAGCTATCTGGATTTATCCATAAAATACTTATCGTTCTCCATCTGGCTTACATCACGATACAATTAATAAGGAGGAGAAATAGATGGTAAGAGATAACAATACACCAGCAAGACTTTATTCTGTAACTCACTAACTGCTTTGGAATCTGCTGTCGATTTTTTGGATAAACACAGTCTTATGCTAAGCATCTGAGGGGGAGAGACGCAGATTTCGCAGTATTTCTATCGAGTTTGAGCTGTTTTTGCATGTGTTATTTGCATGAAATGTATTATGATGCAGAAACTATTCAACACACTTCTGTGAAATTTTATATTAAAAATATAAATTAAATTTTGTCGGGAGAACTCCATATTGGTCTGTGTAGGTCTAGTATAAACTCGACTTCGAGCAGGAATAAATAAATAAATCAACCTATTTAAATTTCAATAAAAATGTTAAATCTCACGTAGTAAAAACTGGTACATGAATTTAATACCTTATTAAGATCTAAAACGTTTAAGTTGCATTTTCTTTATTATTTAATAAATATTTAATTAAATATGGGCAATATTAATAAGCATGTCTGGAGTGTGTAATTTTCATTCCGTTTATTAGTTTCTCAGTAATAAATATGTATCGGCAATAAATGAATATTCGGCACAAATAGCACGTTACCTCTGATAATAATTACCTGTATGCGTGTAATACACACTCACCCGGATCTAATCCTGTGTAGTATCCAAAATTACTTACCAAATATATTTTGTTACATTACATTTCGCCGGCCGCAGTAGCCACGCGGTCTGAGGCATGGACCTCGTGCGCCTGACTGCTGCGACCGTGGGTTCGAGTCCCACTCAAGGCATGGATGTTTATCCGCGTCTTTCTGTGTTTGTATAGGTAGAGGCCTTATGTCGGGCTGATCACTCATCCAAGGAGTCCTACCATTGTCCAAAACAGATCAATAAAATGAATAAATAAACCTCGACACCTACTGATAAAAGAGGATGAGAGAAAGGGACATTACATTTCTTATAAGTAATTGACTCGTAGTTGATTTGTTCAATACCGACTTTCGTAATAATCATGTTACATTCTTAGTTAAACTTTGGTTTCCATTGTTGTGTTACAGCGCAGAATTTCAAATGTTTTATGAGTACGAATAGCATAAAATGTGAACAACACATTGTACAGCTAATTTTACCAAACAACTGTGGAAGAATTCTGCTGTGATTTCATCAATATTTTAAGACAAAAGATGCATATTGTACCGTGGACAATAGTTACGTATAAACCTTAAAATCGTGTATAAAATAATACAGCGGATAGGATAATCAAAATAACGTTTTATTTATCCTACATCGCAGGTGAATTTTGTTCGTGTTTCGATGTTTCTTTTGGGATTATATTGTGGCTAGAAGGAACTCTTATACTCATTTATAAGCTATGAACTCCCTACAATTGTTAGAATAAGGACATTAAAAATCTACAAAATTAAATATATTACTGGAAATTTATGAGCGCTAATTCTCTTAACCACTGAAATGCTTTATTGTTCTTCATGTCTGGTTTACTTCTTTCTCTAATGGATGCCTGCTTCTTAATTCTGCATAACTTTTAATCTGGTTTATCAGAGATTCAGTTTGTAAAATATTTCACTTTGACCCATTAATTTAAATTTAGCTGCACCAAAGTTTTCAACCAATTTTACACCCATTATTTTACATGACTGTATGAATGTCTTTGGATTTACATTAGTATAAATGTATGACTTTCAAATTGTGACATGCGTCTGAATCTCAATTGGAGATTTTCTGTTCGAATTGTCTTTATTACAGACTGAGAGATGGACATAGGTCAGAGAATAGTGCGAGATTTTAGCGGATACTTCGTCATCTCACAGGAAGCAGATCAGGAAGATAAAGCATTTTCTCAAAGATGATAAATTTGAAGTGCAATTTTTAAAGTTATATTTATTACTTAAATATTTTTATAGAAATTTTTCATTCAAAAGAAGTTCCCACTTTCGTTTTAAGCCCTAGTGTCGATTAAGTAGTAATAGCAGTAGTAGTAGCGACATGATTCTTTTCGTGAATAAGAGGAATGACATTTAAAACCTATGACCCAACGTGCTAGACGCAACTGACATGCCCTGTTAATCAACACTCCACTATGGACTATATTGACATAAATACTGAAAAACCAGAACGAGTCCACGCACTATAATATACTGTACATCGAAAACCCAATTTAGGTTTTTTCTCCAAATATAACCATTATATACACTTATAAATGAATTGCACGCACATACACGCGACATTCTCCCTCAGAACTGTAAAATAAAATATAATTAACATTAAAAATATCCTGTACTTATTTATATGCCCTATACATACTTCAGTTTAGTTCTTAAACCAACGGCATCACTACAAATCTAAGTCAGAGCCGGAAAACGAAGTACGATGTTTGTCTTGATAGCTAGTCTACTGGAAAAAATAGAAATTGTATTAAACTAGAAAAGTTGTTGTGTTAAAACAACTTCGGAAGTATTATAATACCCGATAAAGTGCATATGTTGCTAGGATTATAATTTATGTTTGAGGAATTAATTTGTAGGTCTCAGAGATTAATTTCTCGATCAAAAACACAGATGTGAGCAATAGAAATCACTGTAATATCAGAGTTTAAGAGAAAAATTAAACATAGTTCTGTATAACAAATATTTATTTTTACATACATATAAATTATGTTTATTTTTAAAATTTATTCTGACACGGTGTTCCTGTGATCCGATATAATTAATAAATCCGAATGTCTCATATGTGGAAATTAGCGCTGTGTTTACAGGTTATGATTTATGGCCATGAAGTACTGGTAGTTAGCGTATGATATTCTTCGAGAGAGTTTATGCATTACCCTATTGACCACACCATTTAAATATGACTACTCGTTTGCTTGTAATCACATAGGCTTATATCTTAACGTATTTTAACTAAGAATTCACGTTCGTATGGTATTTGTATCAGTAAATTAAAGTCACATTTCTCAAAAGCCACCATATTTTTTATCTAGCAGATGTACCTATATAAAATAAGAAAAAAATAGTCTGGTGTTCAGTTGCTGTTTGTTACAGTCACAAATGGATCTATTGCCCCACACTAGTACCTCAGAAAGTCCATTTAATAATCATTCAGTTCCTTTCGATAAATTCTACGAAGTAATCGGATAATACATGGCGAAATAAGTGATCTCAAAAATGTTACTATTGGAGCTGGTTACTCATCTATTTTAAGGCATTGACGGAATTATCGACAAGAAATTTTAACGTAGGTAACAGAAAGAGTGCTTAGTCAGACGGAGAATAAAGGCAGACAGGAAGAAAAGTGAGAAGCAAAGTGATAGTCTTAAAAATTTCTGAGTAGAAAAGCTGTAGGGTGGAGAAAAGGGTCAAAAAGTGGAAATCGTTTAATTTGTTTATGAATTTGGCATAATTTGTATTGGTTTATTTCAAAATTTCGACTGCAAACTTTTAAATACACCTACTGCGTACTTTTTGCCGTCTGTTAGGGACGAATGCCACTTTTCACTATGCACATGCATGTATGGACAGCTATGCTACTGGTGTAATGACATGAACATCATTATTTTTAATGCAGGAATTTAAAAATTTCGTTTTTGTGAAAGCAAGCGTTGTGTGGACCTGAGCGCAACACTTGGTGTTTGTGATCTTTGCAAAGGGCACAAATGTTAAGTAGGCCCAACTTTCGTCTCTTTGTGCTTAGAGTGTTTTGAATATGAATGGACTTTACTGATTATTTTCGGGTAACTATCTTAAGGAAGCATTTCTATATTTTTAAAAAATGTGTAGAAAGATCACCGTATTTGATTTAAAAACGTCATTGCGTCTTCTAGCCTATCAGTAAAAGGCATAATGTTGGCCAAGATGTGATTATTTATATCTAGATATATTTGTGTCACAGTATTAATTCTCGTGTAAAACACAGAACTATGGCGCTTTGCAGGTCATGTGAAACACAGAGGCGAAAGAAAATTAACATCGTGACTTTCTCCGGATCGAACATGTTGAGCACTGCCCTAATTAGCAATTTGCTGTGCGCGTCAGACGAACGAAGGCCACCACGACTTTACGTTCATTAGTAAAGGCGAATTGGTATTATCAGACTCGATGCCAATTTAAGGCGGGATTCAAACTGAGTATTCGATATGTTGTCCTCTCGTCATTGTCGTTTCGATGGACCACGTGAATCATTATTTTATTATTATAGGCAATTATTAATTTTTAATCATACCTTTTTAAATTTGTAGAAGTAAATGTTTTTTTCCCACGGTTCGTGTTTTCCTTGTTCTGTAAATTGACATGCCATCTTGTTCCGGAGATCTTTGCCCATGAAAGAGGGGCTGTTCCATTTTTGTGATGTCTTGAACCACATATATGCCCCTCTTTGGGGGATTAATTGCAATAAAAAGCTCCCGGGAATTTTATTCAGGAAACATCTCTTCAGTAGCTTTTCTTACAAGTTATCCACATACTTCACAGAAACTAAATACTATTGCTATGGTCTTATGCCCTTTCATTATAACAAGAGACCACAACTCTAATTTTCATGTCGACTAATTTCGATGTACCAGCCAAGCAGTAGTGACTATTTTAGGTTATTCTTTCTTCAGTCACCAAAACGCGTCCTATCTAGCCGAAAGCAATGCGCTCTGTTAGAAGTCAGTTTGTTAACACCTGCTATAATCTTACTCATGCTTTTGTCTTCCAGAATTCTTTCGTATGACACTGAAGATAAGGCCCCTCCTTTGCACATAAATATTTTCTTGAGAAGATGGCGATTTATATTTGAAGCGTAACATAGTTATGGTAGAAAGATCCACGGCTATGTTGCTATACCGAATGTGTCGTGTGAAACAGGCTCTATGTGTAATTATTTTAACTGAGGAACGACTGAATTATTTAGGGTGCAAGTGTGTTTTTTTTATACATCAGAACTCACTCTGTTATTTAGTGTTACAGAGACAGCAGTGGGCGCGTTTTAAAGACAGGAGTTCGTAAACTTCAATCTCCCTGGAATCCTAAACAAAATCTAATCGCGGCCCTGAAGTCATTATAAATTCCAATGTTCTTTCTGCAAACACTTTCAGTGTATAAACTAATATCCAACATAGTGCATGACCATTTAAGCAGATTTCACTCGTATGTTTAGTGTGACATGATACAAAATTGGAATATGTAGCAATGGAGAAGTGTTTTAAACCTATGGCGCGCAATACTTTTATTAATTTTAGTTACAATATACGGAGAACTGTAATAATTTTCTACACAAAACAAATGTTGATTCTGAAATTTAAGAGAGCCCCAACTGATAAAATACAATATGTTT
Organism: Zootermopsis nevadensis; assembly: GCF_977971745.1. Taxonomy (NCBI): domain Eukaryota; kingdom Metazoa; phylum Arthropoda; class Insecta; order Blattodea; family Termopsidae; genus Zootermopsis; species Zootermopsis nevadensis. The sequence goes on from NW_028259143.1 coordinate 8,424,971, forward strand.
GAGTTCCTTGTCTCATATAAGTAAATTTATTGCACCGTGTAGCTTTAAACTCCGATTTGTGTTGGAGATATTTGATCGCTGCATTTATTTATTATCGAACTGAGAGTGGGTATTTAATGACATTTTTAGAATGTGTAGGTACAAAAATACGTTAAGACGACTATTTTAAAGTGTACGTAGCTCGCCTCAGTCTTCCCCAGTTCGCTGTCAGAACATGGACGATGATGTATCTGACGAAGTAAGAATCACATCTCCTTGATGCTGACGACCCGTTAGACTGTTGGCATTGGCGTCGCAGTGAGGCGCCGTCGAAGCAGTCGTCACGCTGTTAACCGCGGACGTCGTTCCGTTCCTACCCCTATTCACCAGCATCACAGCGTCTGCACTAAGACTAAGAATTTTTGCACTATGTTCCTGTGCTTTGGCGCGCAGACACGCGATGCTGTTGTTACGAAACTCCTCCGGATCTGTCGCGTGTGCAAGCTGGAGGGCAGACGACTGCTGATTCTGATGGTCGATTTGATGTTGAAGCTCCTGTAGTCGAAGTTGATGTTGATGGATTTCTTTGTTGTTATTCTCTGCGGCGCTCTGGTTCAACTGTGGCTGTTGCTGCTGTTGTGACGAAGAGTTGTTTGTGCTGTTGTCACTCTTGTCTGTTGTCATGGAAGAAGTTTCGTGTTGGTCCTCCTTATCTGAGCCACAGCCGTCGTCTTTCAGTTGTTCAGCGGCTTCTATCGATTTTCGGTGCATTCCTATACAAAGTAGATAAGATTATAAATTAAAAGAAGATAATAGGAAGTTTTAATAATTCCTTTTTTATACCTATATCTCCTTTCCATGTGGTAACTGCGAAATCATTATTGAACTAAACCTACGGAGCAGAGTTCTTAAGAAACTGACAGTCACGCAGCTGGTCAATATTTTACTCACATTCTACGAAACCCGAGAGAACCCGTTACATGAAGAGAAGAGATCACTTATGAGGCCTAGACGTAGACGGGGTATAATGAAATACTATTAAAATTTTCTGTCTTAAAAATAAGATGTGGAGTGGATTTATCTGACTCAGAACAGATAAATCTTGTGAATACGGTAATAAGCTTTAGTGTTTCATAAGAGGCGGGAAATGTTCTGACCGGTTGAGCAAATAGTAGATTTTCAGAAAGATCTTTATTGCTAGAAGTTTCTTTAGTTATCGTTTCTAGTTAAATCATGGAAATATCTAAAGTAAGAAAGTAACTTCAGAGTTTCTTAACAAATAGATATGAAGTAATAAGTAGTATTAGCAATGTAGACTGCATGAAAGAATATTCAAAACTCTTGGAGCTTTTAAAATTAAATGTTTTACAAAACAAAAAATTAAAGTTTCGTACTGAATCACTTGCAAATCTGTAAAAAAATGTCGGTGCAAGAATCATCGCTAAAGATTAAATTAGACTACGTGTCACGTGAAACTTGACCTGATTCTTAGGATATCGAGAGATGTCGTGAATGAGGAATAGGAAGACGTGTAGTTTATTTGAAGAAAGAGTGGAATTGTAATGTGATGAACAGCTTTGTAGCTTTAGCAAGAAAATCCAAGTAAAGTTCTGAGGCTACGAATATTTACACGTTTGTTACGCCAGCGAAAATTAATGCCCGTTTATGATCTGAATCCGCATGTTGTCACGAATATAACCAATCAATGCGCGTGTGACCAGTGCCTTTTATGCGTGGAAGGATTGTCAGCACGGTCTGTTAACCCTGATCGGTGTGTTTAGGCCTTTGAAACACAGTGGTAAATATATGTAATAATCTACTTTCATATTAAACAGGTTTGGATATATATGCATAGCGTAACAATTCTGGTGCATTCGCCAAAATTTGATCTTCAACTAGTAATCATGTATCTAACCAAGTAAGCCTGCGTATTACCCATCCAGGCACTTCGGCTTTCAAAAAGAAATGAGGCATTCAAATAACGTACCCGTTATTCTTGTCCGATTTTAATCATAATTGGAATTTATCGAAATTTTTTAGTTTAGCTGCCGAATATGAAATTTCATGAAAATACGCTCATCCGTTTTTGAGTTGTTTCATACGTAGAGACAAGTGGATAAGCGAAACAGTATCATTCGGTAAGCCTTAGTACGTTCCTGGGATAGAATTAAATTTATGTACATTTTACCAGCGTACGCGTCATATACGAAATAAGTGGGCTTCGTAGATCAAATGTCGTGTACAGAGATATTTCGCTCTTCACACACGAGGAGGCGTTTTCGGCCTATTTAAAGGGGCTGTGTTGAAATTCGTCTGGAAAAATTAAGAAAGAACACGAAACCTATTTATAGCCGATATCCCTGCCGAGATTCGAACCGGGTTCCTTTCAAATGCTGTTACAGAGTGGTTATCTGCTCGTATAGGACATGAGATATTTTTTGCACGCTACTTAGGTCTGTGTGTGTGTTTTAAACCAGTTATTTCTACAACCCATATTAAATGCCATTCAGGTACGCACAGATAAAAATGAGTGCCGCATATGCTTTGAAATCTGGGCGACGTAAAAATAAAAAAGTTTCAATTTATTACTATCGTTCTGTTGCCCCCTGAATCCTCCGTTACCATCTCAGCATCCACACATATTAGCATTAGATGGTGCTTCCCCTCCTCCCAGCATCCCAAACCACCCGTAACCATGCATCTAAAGGAGGCGTATTCTGGACCACAAATATGTCGTCGAGTTCTCGGGCGGGGAGAAAGTAAAAATGATGGTGCTATTAGTAATGGCTGCCTGTCTTCCTCTCCCTCGCTCCCACAATGCACTCTGTCTTTTCCCTTGTGCCGTTATCAGCGGTAGACCCAAACGTAGACTCAGCTAAACAAGGCCATATTACCATCCTTCTCTCAGTACAGCGCATGCGTGTGCACAGATATTCGCGAATGTATCTTTCCCATCACAATATGTATGCCAATAATCTCACCGAATGCAGCACACTCCTCGAAGAGGTAATAGTCGCTCGTGTTTTATGATACACGAATTTTCAAAATCGTGATCACAAAAGCTCGCCGTTGGACTCTGTCTTGAGCCAGATGGATCCAATCCTATCCTCACATACTTCTTCGTGTACGGTATATATTAATATAGTATTCTTGCATCTGCGCACAAGTTTCCCAAGCGGTATCTTCCCTTCAAATAAGCTCTAATATAATAATGAATTCTTGTATTAGGCCTATATATGTTATATTTTTCGTGCGTGCTACATACTTCTCCATCTGGTCATCCTAATAATATGTGGCGAAGAGAACAGTACAAATTACGAAGCTGTTTATCGTGAAAGTTAATTAATTTTCTCCAGTGTCCCGTTACTTTCTCCCTCGTGGGAACGAATATTCTCACCATTCTGGATTCTTGTCGTCCACTTCGTCAGCAGTATGCTTTTGTAAATGTTTCTTTGCATTTGACCAGCACCTGATATTTTCCTACTACTATGATCCCTAGGCCAAACACTTGTTTTAAATATTTTTCACCGTATTCTCACAGAAAACTTTATATGATAGACGAATCGTATATGGTTTCTCTTCTATGCTTTTATGTTTCACATCTTAGACGAACTGTATACGGTAAAATACTGTTTAGCATTTACGATAACATACATATAAGGCATTTCAGTAAGTATAAATTATTCTTGAAGAACAAAGTGAAATATTGGACCTAAGAGGTTGAGATGACTGGGGAAATGTGAATATTACGTCAGGAGACCCTACGTGTTTACATAGGTCATAGGTCATTGTTGTTGGTAAGGTAGCAAATCAAGGTAGGATACGTAGCTCGAATGTGGAGGACAAGAAATAATGTACAATTATGGCGAGGAAACGTCTTGGAAAGTGTTAGGTGATGCTCATCACCGCGTATCTCCATCTGTATTGACAGTACTAAACCATTGGTGCTGGTCTTCTGTGTAGTAGCGCTGTGTGGACCAGCGCTTCGAAGCCTTGAATATAGAGGCAATATTTTCTTCAGAAACGTTCGTATCTACATGCTAGTCCACACAGCGCTACAACCCAGAAGACCAACATCAACAACTTCACTGCCGTGAGAATGCCAAATATCATACTGCTAGGTTGTGAGGATGGGTGATGAATGGAGCATATACTGTACCGAAAAAAGCGAAATTGCTAATTTATTACGACAGTCTTATGAATACATATTCCTCCTGTTGACCAATGAGTTATTCTGTTATTGAGCACTTTGGCGCCGCATACTGATGGCTTCATGAGTTAAACGGTTGCCAAGCAACGAAACAGCGGCGTACATAGATCGCTTTTTCACCATAAAACCTATTATTGATCTCTAACAACCAGAGCAGATCCAGAGAGAAGTGGAGGGAGAAACGAAGAACATTGTTCCAAAGAATGTTATAGGCATACCTGTGTTAAATTCACATTCAAACCAAATAAACCGTTTGTGTGATGGTTTAAGATTGTGGAAATGCTTAGAAGTTTCGCTTATGTTTTGCTGTCGAGGGACACCAGTTTAAATACGAGTAAGGGCATATTTTGATACAGTCTCACAAATGAGGTCATTATCTCTGTAAAATACACCACGGAGTTCTGTGTAGACCTATTATAGGCAAGTGGAATCCTGAGGAAGAACACGCTACGTGATGCGTGAAGGAACAACGGTTAAAATAAATAACCCATCATGCAGCAGCCAATAAAATGGTGCAGGCAGTTTGAAAGTATTACGCCTAGAAAGAGTTACAACTAAGACTTATTCTAAATCTTTGTGAATTATTGATTTTAAATGTAGAATATTTTTATTGCATAACCTAACTCCGTTACCTGGAAACAAAATATTATGATTCCGTAGGCCGTTGTCTTTTGTGAAGTCTACACAACGTCAAATTTAAGTAAAACGATGGTTTTTATTTTTGTCTCAATGCCAAATTTGTTTAATTTATGAGCCATCTTATAAATAAATTGCATGGTCCAGAGACCTACTACAGAGTCATTCTTAGGAAAGTAATAGCAGTTCAGATGGTCAAGAAATTCCCGTCATTTATGGTCTAGCGGTTAGAACGCTGGCCTTGTAATCCTGGTGTCTCGGGTTCGATTCCCGACGGTGCCCGAATTTATAACTTATGTTGGGCAAGGCCGTGGTCTAGGCAACACGGAGTTTTCCTCCGGGGGCTTCCCCGGTTTCTCCGTGGCATCCCAACAATTATTCACACACAGAAGAAGGCAATGGCAAACAACTTCTGGATCATCTGCCAAGAACGTATATGAACAGGTCCCAGTCCGAGAAAAGGATGGAAGGATACTGTTCATATGGACCTGTCGTCACACAGAACACTAAATAAAATAATAAAATGTTCGAAAGAGCCTGCCACCTGACCTTACTCAGATGCAGATAAATCCAGTCCATACGTATATATGTTATGAATTTAGCCCCCATCTTTCTTGACATGATTGGACTATAATATTTTATTATGATTGCAAAGTAGCCTATGAAGCTGCTCGTTCTATAATATTATTTTCCTTTGTGACATAAGCCTACTTTAAAAATGTACATTTACGTGTTATTTTAGGTAATAAAAACTCTAAACTTACTGCAATAGAAAAAATAAGTGGCTTTTAAAATTATTTATGGTGTGTTGATTAATTACGATTATTTCTTCACCAACAATCTGCGGACAGAATTCTTTTTTGGGCGTAAGAGTAAGCGAACCACACTAACTGTAGTCAGTCCACAGCACTGCTTTACATCAGGCACTGCACATACATAGAAAGATTCAGTCTATTAAAGTAAAGCTGTCCCACTATACGCCATGTAGGCGCTTGGGGGGAAAGATGGTATAGCTCCTACTCATTCTAGACCTCGGCACTAGATGGGGCTGAGTGGTCAGAATCACGCCCCGGCCGCGCTTTACCCCCGGGAAAGAACCTCGGCACCCATTGGAAAGGAGGCTGGGTGGGCCCCAGAACCGGCCTGGACGCAGGGACTAAGGGAAAAGTACTCTGCCTCCGTCGGGGATCGAACCCCGGTCGTCCAGTCCGTAGCCAGTCACTGTATTGACTGAGTCTATTAACTTCTGTTCAGAATGATCTACATAGGCCACATACAATTTTTCGGAGGCTTCTATAAAATAGGCGGACTTTTGTCTACTCGTTTTGCAATTGGCGTACACTTGCCTTCTTTTCAGATGCGTTCAATTGCGATTTATCATAACTTATCTGATTGGTCTTGAAGTCTGTTTATTGCTGGACTAAATTAAGTGTGTTTGGTGGGGGGCATTTAACATCGAAGTATTTATTCTTCATATCATTAGATTCATACAACCCCCAATTTAAATATTGCATGGTCTATGATAGTCTGTGTCACTTTAAATAAGTTAAATTACTTTAATAATTTCCTTTATTTAGGCCTATAATTTGGTTGCTATATTCAATCATCATGCACACGTCTCTATACTTAAATCTGCACGTATTATATACGGTTTGAGTCATTCATTAACCTGCAACTTATGTTGCCAATTCAGTTGGTATCTTTACACTTAACTATGTTCTCCAGCATCAGAACGTAAAACAAATGAACACCACTAATAATTGTAGGGTCTACGTTCTGTCGTAGGATCAAATTCATAGTTGCAGGGCGATTCACAATCGAGAGAGTAAACATTTATCTTGTCTTTATTCCATATGATGCATAATTTGATCCCAGGCCTACCAATCCATGAAGATGATAACCACTTTTGTAATATCCTCGCACTTACTCGTACGTGTAGATCACCCAAGAGGTTTTACCAATACAACTCTTTTGTTTTCCGTGTGCAGTATATGTTTCAGATTTTATTTATTCGCCCAATGAAGTACACACAGTGCCTTAAGCTCCGCGTGCTATGAAAGTTGTTTGCTAATACTCACTGCAAGAAACACAATCATGGTGTGGGTGTTTCCCTACCTAGGAGCCATGGCGCCACGCACTCGTTGCTTTCCTTGGCGCTCTTCAGGATGGTCTCCGGGAGTGGCAGAGAGTGGCGCACCATGGCACCATACAGTCCGTACTCTGCCATGATGGTGCTTCGTCCCCAGCACTTCTCGGTCTTCCGCCACTTTGCGCGTCGGTTTTGGAACCAGACCTACACACACAACGAAACAGTTCTGTAGCTGTGTTGAAGGGTCGCGCCACGAGGACGTAAATCTCTGTACGTCGTAGACTTCAGAACAGGATGGAGGCGGCGGTTTGTTTCACGTTCCGGCCCTCCTATACGCATTGTATTCTATTGCTTGTCTGGAAAATCATATATATAGCTATATATCGGATAGTTTCAGGGGATTCGGAAAACATGGCGCATTCATCCATATTTTAATCAGTTCTTATATTCATTCATTCATTCATTCATTTACTCACCCGTCCGTCCATCAATTCATCTGTTAATTCCATCTAGTCGAATGACAAACAAGAAGCGCATGCCCGGGATTTTAATTACGAAACGTACGGAGTGCCTGTACTGCCACAACCCACCCCACCCCACCCCACCCCCTCCCCTCTTGGTCATGCTGCTGGTCATAAACCCCGAGTCGTCAAGTCGCGTCTATGCACTGACTCATTCAGCGCCCCCGTCCGCAGGAACTTATATACCGCACTATAAAGGGAACTTCACATTATTAGTACTGGCCGAGCATTAAGCGACATAATTGACTTTCCATCTTCCCCTTACTTAATAAGGATGAGAGAAAGTGCTAATCTCTCGATGGGTTATAGCTGTAGTCTTCTCACGAAGCGATTGATTTGCAGTAAGCGGCTTTCACTGTTGTGTCATCTTAGTGGAAAATATTCGACATTTAGGGGAATCAGTTCCTCAGCTGGTGAGAGAACTCGACTTTTCTGGAATACAAAGTTTATTGCCTTGTTCACACGAGACCGCCACTGGACCCTATCCTGAGTCGGTTTAATGTAGTCCATATTTTTGCATCCTTTTTAATATTGTACTCGTATCTACGGGTAAAGTCCCTCAGAGTGGTATATTTCCTTCAGGTTTTCCGACTAAAATTGAGCAGCCTAAGCCGATTAATGTTTCACCCTTTTATGCTACATGTCCCGCCAATCACATTCTTTTTGAGTTGGTGACCCTGATAATATTTGGTGCATAGTGCGGATTAATTAGCGCGTTTCACACAACAGGGAAGGGTTTACACTAACTACGGATGAGGAAGTTCTGATTTCTTGAATACAGAACAGAATAAAATCTATTAACTATTATAAATACTCAAAATAGATGTTTTCTATAATGTTGAACCATGTAATGTGGTAGACACTGACCGACTGTGTACAGGGACTTACTGTCTGTATCGTCATTGTGACTCACCACTCTTCACCTTGTTGATGGAAGAAGTATGTAAACTATTGCGAAAAGTCTGGTTGCCGTAAGATTCTAGACTCTCTCCTATTTTAAATGTTAACCATTCCATCGAGTGTTACATGAATGTCCTTGTAATATCAAGAGGCTTAGGACTGGCTGGAAATGTTATTGGGATTGCAGTGGATGTACATGCTTAAGGAATGCAAATGCGTAGTGAAACGTATGTGGAAAGACGTAACGCTATTAACTTGTTATTGTGGCTGCAGTTCAACGTCGATATCTCAAGCACAAAGTCAAAATGTTAATGTTCTACAACTCTGACGCACAGTAAATCGTAATGATCGTTAAAAAATCCAAGTAAGCAACATGTCCCCACACAATAAGGAAGTGTTAACAAAACAAAGCATAATATACAAGGGGTTAGTTACACCCAATTCAAGCAGTCGACCGACGTCCTATTTTATTTCTATTCTTTGGAAAGCACGTGCCTTGAAAACAGGGGGGGTGCGGGAACTGACACTTTTTTATATAAACCGACGCTCTGTGTCTGCAGTAACAAGCTGATGCGTAATACTTTGTGCACTGTACCTCCCAATTATTTATCATCTCATAGTGTATGAATACAAGTGCCGTAATGATGCTAATGGTTACACGCGTTTGTTCGTGGAAGTGGGGCTCTCCTCTGACGTCGATTTATCGATACTGTTATCTGTTACAAAATGACATGTTTTGGTTCATTCCAATTCAATATGATCTTCTGCGTTAGATCTAGCAAGCGTTTGACCCGTTTCGAAATATTGTAGGCTTGCTATTGTTTTATATTGCATTACAAAACGTCGAAAAAGTTTCTTCGAAAGTGTGGTCAAAAGACGAGCGATTTCTGAAGAGTTTAACTTTATTGGTTCTGTACAGAAGCGTGTTTATAGGTAAAAATCGTCTCAAGATGGCAGATAATCATGCAGTTAATGAATATGAAACGGATACAGTATGACAAAGAATGTTTAAAATAATGAATATATTTTGCTAGAATTTGTTAAAAAAACGGTTTCTTAATAACCATAAACACAGTTAACCAAAGTGTGCACACAAAGTGCCCTTGAGACCTGAGGTTTCTGCTGTCATGAAGATGTCGATGATGGTTTGTGACACTGTGTGAACTTACAGGTGAGTATCAACGTTTCGAGGGAACATAATTACCTCCATCACAGCTCTAAAGATGGAGGCATTGTCTTCTTCCAAAACGCCTGCACTACCTGTAAGTTCAGAGGCTGTTGATAATGTTCAGAACACCGCAATAGACATAAAGAATGGATCATGTTGGTAGCTCGTCTTTTCCTCCGACTCGCCTTTCAGAAGACAGATAAACGACCAGTGAGTCACGGTGAAAGAGAAACGAGTTTGTTACAAATTTGTTTCCTGTCTGATATTTGGTTATCAACGAGCTAGAACAAAAGGAGTAAGTCTTAGGACTAACACCTTTATTCTAACAATTGAATTCAAACCAATACAATATTTGTTTTGATGGTATGACGAAGGTGAGTGTTATGAAAATGTAGGTGAAAATTGTGGAGAGCCAGCCACACCACCTTCAGCCAGAAAAACGGAAAATATATTTAACATATTTCAGTAAATTTCTAGTCGTAACTTTTATATCAAAGGGGTCTTAAAGTGTTCTAAAACCAACGTTTTCCAAAGTGGGAGCAACTTCCACCCAGGGAAACTTGAACTTTTGTTGGGACAATTAATAATAGCTTAATTATACATATAAATTACTAACAAAGCAGTTACTAAGTTTCAAACTTACGATTTTGTGGAAAAAGTTCTTTATAGATAGACCTCATCATAAAGGTTTATTATTATTTATTTTTCTAAATTGATAAATCACATTTTAAACATAGCAATAGATTTAACCGGGCTCTGACTTTCATAATCACATGAAGGGAGCCTCAGACTAAAAGATTTTGAAAACAGCTATTCTAAACCATTAGAGACACAACTTGGACATAGTTCGCTCTAGCTCCAGCGCATGAAACTACTCTCATACTTCATACTGACTCATTCGCGAATCTGCTTTTAATTTAACCAAATAAAATATTCTGATTTGACGGCTTGAACATATATCATATGCAGACAGAGCGCGTGTGACTCCGCGAAATGACCTCGGGGCGAAAGAATGTTGGCTGGGTGTCAGTCCGATGACGTGTGTCGCTAGCACCCGCAGTTCGCCAGCCGTCACGCATTCACACGGATTTTAACAGGCCCATGATACGATTAGAAAGAAGGGCTTGTAACTACTTGGCCAAATACACTCACCGGATTCATACTTATTAACGTATTCTTCCATTTTCTTTCATCACGTCTTTCTATTTTAGTCACTTCTTTTGTTTAACTCTTTTAACCACAAAGTTGAAGCTTATACACCAATAATTTAAAATGAATCGTTTGCATGAATTTCCTAGGTATGAAATATTATATTCACATTTTTCGCAGATTTGTTCACAACTTTGTAAACATTCGAGAGTAGTAGACAGTTTAGCTTGGCGTAGGGAACTTGCAAATGTAAAACAGACTACACAAGAGGAAAGTCACTTACTTTGATCGGGATAGAAGAGAGGCAAATATTGTGCCTTGAACCCAGTTTTAACGTGTCATCCACACAGTTCAGGGGAAACGTTGACACTAAACGCCTTTGTTAACAAATGACATAAAAATGTGGAGGGGAAAAAAGACCAAAAGGAAACATTTTCAAGTTGGTTATAGGCCTGTGAATTTCGTTCCTTGACAGAACAAACTTTCCTAGCGGCTGAAAATAATGATGGCATTGCAGCCAGTTTTGTTGAAACGTATCTGATACGTAGCTGCTTGTTATTCATTGCGGGTGCACATAATGATCCATTTAGGCGGCTCCCTGCTGAGCAAGGTATGCGCACCCCTTACAGCTCGCCATTGTACAAGGCACGTGTACCGCCGGCTCAACTTTGCGGTCTACTCAGTAATTGACCAGCGCTGTCCTCAGAGGATTACGCTCCGTGTCAAGGGTCTTTCTCATTATCGGATAGTTAATTTTTTGGTTACCGCAGATGCGCCGAATCACTTTATGTGAAAGTCTACGTGATACCCGCAGTTTCCACTGGACTGAAATTCGTGTACATCGCAATTTATAGAACTCTGTCAAAAGACGTGCGATAACGGGCAAGAGTTTATGCATAATCTGTAGTAAAAATGATGCCTAAATGAACAAGAATTAATCAGAATCTAAACTGGTGGACAGATGGGATGTAAGCCAACAGTAGCTAGCTTAATCGCTCGATAAGATTCTGTGTGTGCTGCTGCTAGCGGTCTGAAAGACGGTCGGACATGACAACAAAAAGTGAGCTGTTATACGGTAGGTATTTCATGCTATGAATCAGATCAGATCAGATCAGTTCTGAATCGCGTGTGGATCATGAATCACCATCTCCTGTTTATTTTCTATTCAAAAGGAAAGTCTTGTATGTTATAACCATGCCTGTAGTTTAAAACAGAAAAGATCTTTAGGTTAAACAATCTGCAGGCATGAAACAACATTTCGATGGTTCTCTGCACTTAATCTTAGCCCTTTTTTCAAGATTTTTTTCAGATAAAATAAATCAAATGTGAATGGTTACAAGGACGAAATACTTCTGTAATCATGTTTTAAGTTGAAAATCAGGCCAAATTAATTAATTTTATATCCATAGAAATTGTTCCATATTGTATCACCGGAAACACTTTTTTCGTACCATTTAATCAGTACAACTATAGACCTAATGGTGTTTATGAAAATTATAGTTTTATTGCAGAACTTAAATACGGCAAGGTATTGTACTTGAGTTTGATGTTATTGTTTAAAGTAATTATTACCAGTGACTATACGTAAATATATGTAAAACAATATCCATAATTGTGATTAGTAATACTAAAACAGGAATGTTAAACGTGCCAATAGGAACTAACTCCTGCATTTCCATTGCATCATCATCATCATCAACTTCACGGTTTAGACCTGCGGCCTGCATTTCCATTGCATGCGATATAATTAGTGAGTTTTCCTGAACTCAGGAAACAAAATCATGTATTCTGTGTGCAAGTAAATTGTAGCGCCAGTAATACAGTGGAAATTAAATTGTCATGTCTGGTTTATTTTGTATGGTTTCGGCTATGGCATGCTGTTCTGTCACTGTCGTAAAGAAAGCACGTTTGGAATGTTTTATTACCCGATAAATAGATGAACAGTTCAGTTTTTTCATTGTAGCTTCGGTGACAATAAAATTCTTCAGGACCAATAAGAATACAATAGATATGATGAAACGTGAGTAAGATGAGGCAATGAAATGAGATAAAAGATGACTGGATAAAGGGAGTGCTAGTAACAGTGTTTAAGAGAGGGGTCTGAACAATTTGAACCCGGTATAGTAGCTAGCTCTCATTCTTGTAACATTTCGAAAATTGTTTCCATCTTCCGTGCTACGTTTTCCAAGTAATGTTAGCTCCGCGCGTTTTTAAAGAAAGATATTTGTCCACCATCTTTGCAATTCTTTCTGCTTGTTCTACTGCTCATTACAGTAAACTCTGTGACGCAGGTAATTAAATAATCGTTATAGTTTGACATCGTGGCCAAAAATTACAGCTGCAACAGACTAAATGTTTCTGAAAATATTTGGTCTGGAAATCAAATTTGTTGTTGACAAATACTGTTCAGAAACATCGTTCGCGAGAAATTTTCGCCGTAGGCTGCACTCAACTCCAGAAGGGCAACAACAAGCTCGTTAGGGGCATAAGACAGGCCGCGCAAGACATTGCGACTGGAGGGCTGCATTCGGAGCAAAGCCTGTTGGCAACAGGACTGATTGATTAGGTGCTAGTCTGGTTGCAGATTGCCTGGGAATTAACACGTACAGTCGGATACACGTCTAAGTCGCTCCATTCAGAACTAAAATTCGTTTTAAATGTACAGTCACTTGCGACTACAACAGAAACTGTTACAATTATTGGTAGTTTGACATAATTAAGATACTGTAAGTCTATCGCATCTCTATTGGTACTGCTTATTATCTTTATTATGTGATGCAGTTCAATAATAAATAGTATCGACAGTAGAACTAAGAGCAATTGATTTTCTTATAGGCATATTGCGGTTGTGCGAAAGAACAGCTCAAGACCGAACGTCATGGTGGAGTGGTTAACGCTTCTGCTTCGTATTCGGGAGGTCCCGGGTTTAAATATCGGCCCGGAGACCAGCTATCCTGATTAGGGTTTCGTGGTTTTCCTCAGTCCCTGCAGAAAAATGCCGGGATAGTACCGTAAATTAGGCCACCACCGCTTCCTTCCACATCCTTTCCTTATCAATATTCACGATCATCCTCTCATTCGAATTCAGAAATCGATCCATGTCCGCCTCCGTTCCTTGCTTAGGGCAATCAATGCATAAAGCCTTCCATAATATTTATTCTGTGTATCTGTATTCTTTTACAACGTGTGATTGTTAAATGCAGATGTTTAATGCGCCTATGACACTTCATTAAACAAACGTGTAGTGGTATTATAACGGTATAAAAACTGCGTAATAATGCGAAAACGCAAAATGTTTAGAAAAAGTGATGGTAAAATTTGGAACGCTACAACAATTTTTGCCAAACAAATATATTTGTATAAGTTTATATATTGGAATGCTTTTTAAAATTTTATAAAATATTGGTATTTTGAAAATGAAATTTCATTGAGGTGTAAGGACGTCGAAAATAATACGACATTCGGACTAAAATACTGATGGTGATTGTCTAATAATAACCGAAACGCGCATGTTCGTCTGATAGAGGAACTAATGCGGTTAGAAGTGGCTGTGCACAAGTTTCAGTATGGTCCCCTTTATATGTTTCAACGAATGCGAAAATTGACTTAAATTGTACAGAGAAGCATGCGCTGACGAATGGGTCCATTTACCAAAACTGTCGGAGATAGTGCATATAATTATGTGGTTTTATTCCCTCTATCAATGGGAATTTAATGGCATCATATTTAAATATGTCACGATATTTCCTTCCTAAATTCTTTCAGCTCACCATTCATTACACTGGAATGTATGTAGTCTTTTTAGCCTTACTTCTTCGCTGCTGGTAGGTTACTCTTGAACAGTCCGTCAACCCCTGCGTAGGGGCTCATACCGCGCTCTACAAACTTGGCTAGTGACTTTGTCGCTCACAGCAGGCAGAATAAATGGAAACAACGTACATTAAGAATACTCTTTCGTAGGTTTACACCAAAAGATCTGTCTTATATAACTGGTGGCAAACGGAACTTGGGACGAAGATGGCTGTCTTCTGTAATGTTGAGCCGTGTAGTCTGGAAAAGACATTTACTGACGTTTCAGAAGCTCACCCTGATTATTGTGGTTGTAAGCAACTCTAAAACGTCAGCAAATTTGTGCCAAAACATACGTCGCAACACCCCAGAACCTTAAATTTCACAGAGACTTGGGACGCCGACAGATATGTTTGAATCATCAGCTTTAAAGTCGCAACTGGTCTGGGAGGAGATACCTTATTATGTTTGTACTGACAATTATTTTAAACGTGTTCATAATCTTCTTTGAATATAAACCTGGTTTAGGAAGTAGGATATGAGGTTCTCATGGCGGTGAGTATGAAGATGGCTGTCTTCTGAGTTGTACGGCTTTGTATTCTGGTACAAATTTAACAGCGTTTCAGACATCCTTGCTGACTCCATCATCAGAGCGATGCTCCATCGCCTTGATGATGGAGGTAGCAAGGACCTCTGAAACGTCGGTAAACTTCTACGATACTACACGGCGCTATAGACCAGAAGACAGCCATCTTTTAGACTTAGGAAAATTTCTAGAAATGTTTGCTAGGACAATTTTATATTTCCCCAAGACAATTTTTCTGAAAATCCAGCCTTGTCATGTTTTCAGTCAGTTCCTATCTGTGTAATGTTTTGATTCAGCCCTCACAAGCCCAGTGCAAAAGAGCTGACAGAGGAACCTGTTTTAAAGGTTCCGAGTTCTTGTTCTTACATAATTCCAGTATAAACGGGTCGGACTTCCGTAACTCTGCGTGGGAAATCTCACCAATTCGTTGCCAGAATTTGATTTCCATAATAGGGTTGCAATTCCAACAAGCTTGAGTAGGGTTGTTGAGGGTGTTTTTCAGGAAAGGGGAATTGTGTAGGGTCAGAGTGACAGTGAGGATGAGGGTTGAACTGTGATGTATTTGGTTGATTACCAGACATGACAGTTGAGTGATTGTTTCGCCTTGAATATGTTTACCCTTCGACGAGTTTTCGTGTGTGTGGTTCATGGGTATCCAGGAGTACTTGTTTCCCACAGATTTTGTAGGATTTTATCTTAGCGTTTACAAGCCTCCCTCATAAAGCTAAAAAGTCGACGTTATTGATTCGGTTTGGCGGAATAGAGATGACGCTACGGCCGCTTTACCTCTGCGAAAACATCCCCATGTACGCGTCGCATAGGAAGCTACGTTGACGCCATGTCCGGTCTGAAAACAGTCCTTTTCTGTCGGGAATCAAACGCGTGATCAAGCTCCTGTACCGTCGCTGTACTAACTGTGCGTCTATGCTGACTATTATTTCATATTGTATTTAGGTTACGTGGAATATCGTTTGTAGGGTATAGTGAAACAAAATTAACCATCCAGTGTTATTATCGCCGTCGTTAAGAAATACTTTCTCACATGGAGGGTTCTCCTGTTATACCATGAGAACAGGAGAAAGAATTCACTACGTCATTCATAACATTTCTGCAAGTCACTCTCATCACCATCTCCTGACACCATTCAAGAAAAATTCACAAACTACAGTCTCATGATACCGTCTGGGAAGAAATATAAGTGTCTAACAATAAGAATAATAATTGAGCATTGTCAGGAGTTTGCCACTTTTACTCAAGAGATCAAAGAACGCTTTTTCTGGCCATTAGGTTTCTTTACGTTTTCCAGCTATGTTTAGGCCTGTGTAGAGGTCAGAAGAAGTTGTAAATTAATATTTATTTAATTTAGTGATCTATGAAGTACATGAAAGCATACATGTTTAATATAATCTATTTTAATATTGTATTCAATTTTCGATATAGTCTTCCAAGCGATCGCTTCCTATCAGATTTTCCCCACTAAAATTATATGCTTATTTCTCATTTCTCCACGCGTGCTGCATTCCCAATACAAATTAATTTGCTATTAGAAACTTTCGAAGCTCGAGTTGATAGTAGAGAAAAGATATGTGCTGTTCCTGTGTGGTGTTCATTTAGGCCTATTACAGGTAGCCTACATATTTACTTCGTGGGGAAAGTGAACACTGTTTTGAATTGTAAAATTTCATATCAGATTCCAAGATAACATAAGGTTAAAAAATAATAATGGCCTGAAACGTAATTTTGTATCTTCTTAAGCTTCTGTACATTTGGCACACTCGGTATTATTCTGAATCATTCTCTTCATAAACTAATTAAATCTAACATAATAATTAGAATAGCATTTTACATGTTACAATTTTTCTTTTAATCTTTTCCTTTCTACAACATTCACCGTAAAAGAAATGTAGATGGTACAGCAAAGAGTAATCTTTTGGGTCCATGGAAATGTCTGATGTACTAATCAACTAATTCCACTAAATAGGGTCTTTTTGAGAAGCTAATAGATACTTTTGGTCAAGAAATTACCATATTATATGGAACTGGGTGATTATTCGCACTGTTCATAAGAGCCCTCTACAGGTTGTTATCCTGAGACAAATTAATCTAGTTTTCACCGTCACACACTAACTCTTTAAGACGAATTTTGAAATTGTGCGCTCTTAATTTACATTTAACCTAAATGAGGCAGGCTACATCGACTTTAGAATATTACGTTCCGGATACAAGTCAGAGGTGTTGAGGTAACCTGTAGTGAGCGTATACGCAGTATTTGAAATGCCCTGTCCTTATGGCTACACTTGCACTGGCGCCTGCAAAGCGAAGAACCTTGCTGTGGAACAGTTGCAAACGAGTAACTCAGTCCCCTGGCGCTCTCCCACGCCTCCCCCTGTTATTCGCTAGGGATTCGTTCGAGCCTACGAAGCGGACGTCTTCTATTGAACGAGTTAATTTCTAATTTAATTTGTTAATTAAAATAGGGTGGGAACGGCGGGCGCTAATCGCTGGGATTGTGTACAATGGTGGCAGCGTTATTCAATGGTGCTCTTGTTCCGCTACTCGCTGGCTGAGATTGCATGCGACACTCGACGCTGTCAGACTACGTTTAAAATATCGGACTCTGATTCCCAAAACACTCGTCGCTCAGCGATCAGGCAAATCACGCGTTTTTGTGAAGCGAATACGTTGAATACGTTTAATATCTTTACCGTGTTAGCATGTATGAGTTAGGAAGTTTTTTTTCCAGAACGGATTGCAGGCCTAATCAAACTTTACAAGGCATCTGTCGAAAGTTTCAGTTCTTCGTCTGTTTTTTTCTTAAGATAAACCGTCTGCAGAAACGTTTTTACCTGATACGGCTATCTGAAGTAGGTCCTCTGTGTTCTCCCTCAGTCGCCTGTTTCATTATTACTTATCGCCGTGACACCGCACAATGATCAGTTTATGAATTGAACTTTAGCAAACAATGAAACAGAGGTCATGATCGTCTGACAAAATACATAGAAACGGAGAACACTGTACGAAAGTTTCTTATAAGATGACTTAGGCCTTTCACAACTTTATCCAAAAATTTATAATTGAAACATACAGAATTTTACAAATGTTGCATATTTTTCAAACACATGTCAGACCCATTACACTAGATTTCAAGATTCTACACTAGTATACTTATTGCAGGTTATCAGGGCGATCGCCCTGATGATGGAGGCAGCAATGATCTTTGAAACGTTGGTAAATTTCTGTCAGACTACACTGCGCTGAAGCCCAGAAGTCAGCCATCTTATAGGGTTACATTACTTGAAGCATCAGAAATGTTTTAAGCTTTTGGTCAGCCACATTCAAGGTTTAGGTATCACACCGTATTTGCTTTGTTTTTTGTTTTGAAATGTTTAAGGAAAAATTGTGCGATTGTGGGGATCTCGTGAGAAGGGAGGTTAAAAACAACAGTTGGTACTGCGACAAGCAGAGACGGAGACTGAAAGGCTACTTCTCAGTTGTTATCTTAAAAATACTAAAAAGGTGACAAGTGGCAACATTGTTACTGCAGACATAAGGCTCTCGTAGTGGCATGACAATAATTAGGCCCTTGACTGAGGAGTTTCCCTGAGATCATAGGGGGCTAATTTGACCAGTCACCACTTCTCGAGACCAAGGTTTCTTCTGAAGGGAAAGAGGTACAATTCCGCTTCCCAACATTCTTCCTACCCCCTACTCCCCCTTCTTTCACCGTTCCTTGAAAAAAGCGCTATTCATGCATTCCAAGTGGCGCCTCTGGTCTGTTTTGTGTGTGGTCTTTGGCATAATGAAGATATCGGTAACTCATGTCCATTATTTTTTATGAAATGCGCTGTGTAAAATGTGACGTTCATAGAGTGAAAATACTCGTATTTTTTTAGTTTTGAGTTTGAGTGGCCCTGGGGGTGGTGTTGGATGAGGCTTTGTGTCCGGTAATGGTGGCCGTTACTGTCCCTAGCTGGTTTTGATCACGTAGTTGTGCGATGTTAATTTTGTTTGTAACAAAGATACCGGGTAATCGCATCTAATAATTGCCTTCAGTAGCTGTAAGACGTGTAGCGTGCTGGTTATGGCCTCTTTCATGGAAGTATTCCAGCATTATCCTGGAAAGAATCCTCAGTCAGGAAGACAGGTAATTCTACAGAGATTCAAACCGTTATCCTCGTGAATACGAATGTACAACGTTACCGTTACGCTAACCTGCTAGTTGCAGTAGTTCTGATAAATGTGTGAATATCACTCTGACCAAGGCTGATTGTCCGGGGGTTTCTTCGTACGCATCCATTATACTCACAAAAAGTTTTGAAATGGAATAAGCGCTATTCTGACTCCAAATAAAGGCCTGTGTAAAAAATGGTGGCTAGATATGCGTAATCTTTAAAATAAGCACGAAATAAATGTCGTGTTAACTTCTTTTGGAACACCATCTATCAAAAATAACTTAATGAGCCGAGATCTTGTAAAACTAACGCAAGTAATCTAATAAACAATTAAGACTTGGTGCGTACTGCAGGAGTTGTCTCGTCACATGCATTAGCCTAATTGAATTATGGGACTGGCTGAATAAAGGGAGTCTGTTCCGCGCCGTTTAGCCGCTGCTTTGCGTGTTTCAGAACATGATTGTCGGTTTTTAACACATGACACCCTCGGGGTATAAGTGATATATGTTTAGTGGAGGACGCTTCCCTCCGACAAGTAAAGAATATGTCCAGAGGGACATCAGAACAATCAGTCGGAGCAGTTTGGATTTCTAATAAATAATTATCAAATATATAAACTTATAATACTTATTTGTCATTTTAAAACTTTAGAAATTAAAACACACAAAACCATAAGAATACCTGCTATTTATATGGATGTGAAAATTCGTCTGTCGTCTTAAGGGAAGGGAATATAGTTGCGGGGGTGTCAGAACGAAGAATCTTTTAATAAAGAGAGAAAATAATAGGAAACTGAAGGAAACTGCACAATGAGGAGCTTTAGAATTTATATATTTTTAACCAAATATTATTAGGATCAAAGAAACGAAAAAATGGGTGGTCGGATAGTAGCCTATGTCTCGCGTAGCGGATATGATAAAAGCACAAATAAATCTGGGCACAGAACATCAAGGAAAGATAAAACTGGAGAGATCTAAGTGTAAACGTAATGATAATATTAAGATAAATATTGAAGGAGCAGTGAGTGAACTTAATTAAGGTTTATATATTAATTTTTCTACCTGTCTTTTGCCTCTAGGTTCAGATAGGATAAAATTAATAATAGTTGCGAACTAAAAGCGTTCAGTTAAACGTAACTTTATAAACGTACTTCTGTCTTTCGAAACAAAGATTCTTGTTAGAAATCTTTATCCTGATTGAAGCACTGAAATTCATTCCGCCAATATTTATTATTATTATTGTTATTATTACTTCAAATAACAACACGATATTCAGTTCCATTAGGGCTATGCGCCAACTTTCACTCTCTCCCTTTCTAAGAACCACCTTCTGTGTCGTTCTCAGACTTGTGTGGCTTTTCATCTTTAATCTGTTGTTTCTACACTGTACTGCCTCTCTCTTCACCATCGTAACAGTATTAGGTAATCTGTGCATATGACAACTTTCCTCGCTCTGTTATACATCTGCTCACTGAATCCACTTAAATACAGAGAACTTTAGAGATGTTCAACTTAAGTTACGATGTACGTTTCAATAGATGTTAGCTCTAATTATCTGTAGTTCTTACCTAGTCCGGAATTACTATGCCCTGACGATAGTGTGATAAAAGCCATATCTGAATCGAATGAGGATGATAATAATAATAATAATAATAATTTCATAAGATAAAATTATATAATACATGTGGCACTTGCTAAAAACAATATGTATCCCGGAAATAGTTGCTGCCCTATTTACCTTAGGGACAAAGTCTGTCTCGGGTACATACCCCATGAAGTGGTGAATAGATGGGATGATAATAATAATAATAATAATAATAATAATAATAATATAATGACAGCAACATTATAAATGAGATTCTGCATTGAGAAGGAATTTTATGCAACTGCACGGTTGCATTTGTATCTTCCCGATACGTCGTTGATCCACGTATCGATCAGGACTCCATGAGGTGGATGCAGTAGTAATGTGTCTTCATAATTTGTCATTGCTTGCAGCACTGCAGCACGCCATGCGTCGACTGCCCGGGCGTTTACATGAGCCTCACACCGGGAATGCGTAATAACAGAAGCAGACACCGTGATTTATCATCTAGTTTCTAGAATAAATGACGATCACTGAGCGCCCCATTGAACTCGGGGCGAGATAATGTGATTATGTAAAACGTGTTGACCGATCGTACATCACCACCGTCGCCATGACAACGAGATGGTCGAATGCAAGAATGGCGTATTTCGCCACAATAAGTACACCTGTCTAACAGGTAGCCAGAAGTAACATTTCGTGCCATTGTCGTGTTAAAGTACGCGGTAGTGTTTCAGGTACTTGCGGCAATGAATATGAAGACGTCTGTTTTCTGGGATGTTGCGCTGTGTAATCTGGTAGAATTTACCGACATTTCAGAAGTGCTTGTGTCTCATCCCCTAATGATGGAAGCACCCCTGAAACGTCGGTAGGCGTTGCAAGTAAAAAGAAATCTTTAGCTTTACTCTGATCTCTCAGAGATCGAAGTAAGGTTTGCCAATCTGGTATCACAAAAACAGTCCTCAAATTAGGAATTTATAAAAAAAAAAATACACACTTGTTTTTTTATATTTGACTCTCTGCTACCATTCTTCATATTATTTGCAGTTAAAGCCTTCGGTATAAAATTTGGCATTGGGTTTCTTTAAATAAGCAAATTTGAAATTTTGGCTCTCACGGTAGTGAACATATCAATTGTGACGTTCTGGATTGTTACTCTGTGTATTCCCATTTCAACCCTGGGGGTGTAAACTGTGCGTTCCTCCAGAACAATAGATGGTCACGATATTACGCGGTAAAAGTTTTCACGGCACAGAATCCTGCAAGTACATATGTACGAAACTATAGTTTTATTTGTAAAGATCAGCATTCACTGGACGTAAGCGTTTAAGTGGCTTCCATTTCAGATTTCAGTCGATGTTGTGCCTGATTAACACAATAGCCAGCTATTCCGATTTTTGTTTAAGCTGACAAGAACGCCATTAAGGTTGTTCGGATCCGTGCTAGCCGTCTAATCATGCATTAAGCCTGTTGTTGGAGCTTTATCAGGCATGTACAACTACCCCCCAGGCCGCCACCTGCATCCACCCTAACCAGATTAAGGGATGATTTAATTCAATTACGTAAGTGACCACCAATCCGAAAATCGATACTCCCACGGTTCAGTTCTGCTTGCTAAATTGAGTAGTCACTGTCAGAAGCACAAATTTTTCCTTTTTGGTACTGTACCGAGGGACGGTTTCTGGATTATTTAAGGACGCTGTCTCAGCAACATAGAGTGCAGATAGTTGATGTGAATGGTAACAAGCATTCTCCGAATGTATTTTGGTCAAATCTCTTCAGTGAATCAAATCTTAGTTAGTTGCTGTTATTTCCAAATGTTTGTACTTTGTCACGTTTTCGAAAGATTTCTTTATGTTATGATTTTATGTTGCATTCCGGTGGTGATACATGAACCTGCACTGACTTTTGGGTTAGTTTACTTCTAGACCATTCTTCATAGAGGTGTCTAACACATCTGTGTTTTCGTTATTCAGCTACAAACGTGGCAGTTAAAAAAGCTGGTCCACATGTCACACCCTGCACCGCACATGATTTTATGTCTGTGTCTCATAATTAAATCATGTAAATTGCAGTTTGTGTGTCATCATTTGGCACCAGTCTTCCGTTTATACACGCGTTAGGTTGTTCATTTTATCAAGTTGAAGTGGATGTCGTAAGTGAATGCGTTCGAAGGGAGGACAGAATGAAGGGGCACAAAGCCACCCTTAGATGAGAGTGGTCATTAAGTGATGTCTGTTTATACCATTCTCTTTCCTTTACATTTTCTGACCCTCTCACGGTTCAACTAGTGGGTGTAAAGGACCAAGGGAATAATCGCAGGTTTTGTAGCCTTGAAGTGCTTTCAGAAGATTGGCCAATGCTGTTCAAATTCTGTTTACGATTCTGTTGGATTTAACACAGTTTTATAACGTAATTAGTGGGCGGGATTCAACTGGCTCTTGAGAACACGGTATTGAACTTTCGGGTTACGTACAGAGGGGAGAATTTATTGGACAGCTGAGCGATTAACAGCTTCTCATTAAAGACTGTGTTTCATTAATTTAGTAAGTTAATTAATTAATTAATTCTTCTTCAATCCATTGAAAGAGGATTAAAGCCTAATTTTGAAATCACGTAATCGAAAATATTGTATGTATGAAATAACAAAAATAAATAGAAAGTGTAGTAAGAAAGGCTATTTGAAAAGTTTAAAGGTAATGTAAAACCACATGTAAAGTAAATATGTAAGTGTACTGCATATCTTCGAAATTATTGTTTATAAATCAACAGGAAATTAATGTATGTTGAATGAACACTTTTAAGGAAAAAATCCCTTTAGCAAAACAAGAAACTAGTTTAATTCTTTCGGAGATGATTTCACTGCGATTAGAAGCTACGCCTGACAGAAACAAACAGCCTTCCAGCTGCTGAGTGTGAAAAAGTACAGCAATATTTACTCACTGCTTATGTATACAACCGCAATCGTTTGGTCAAGTTGGATCCTAATGTTTACCAAACTGAACATGTAGCAAGTGCTTCGTACCTCCATATCTGGCGTTTTATTGCTACCGGATGAGTTGAATCATATTTTATCAATTTTAATTCCCACATTTCAGCACTGTTTACTGAAGTTTTTCGAATCATAGAGGATGAAGTAAAGCAGACTTGATGTGAGTTCTATTTGCGTGGTTTACGAATAAAGCTGATTCTTGTCAAGGATGGGTCACGCACACATTCTGTATCACAAGTCAGTGACTGTGCCTGTGCCTGTGTGTAGGGTGAATGTTCAGTGCCTTCGAAATTTTATGTTACGCAGTTCAGTACAGTATAGTATTAAAGTCTCTTTTGCAGATTTTCTTTCAAGAGCTTGATATGGAAATACAGCGCTACAGCAGTGTATGTTGTGGATTAACCGACTAAGAGCCAATTGCTGGTTTGATTGTATACAACCTTTATAAAAACATTATACTGGAATACAGTCACTTTCAGAAATGAAAGAATGGAATAAGTCAAAGGATGAAATAAGAGAAAGAATCGAAGAAGGTCATCAGCTATAACACATGCTATAATGCGAAGTAAAGACAGATGTTTTTAAGTAAGTGTGTATAACAGTTGTGGTGCACGACTTTGTATCATAAATTCGAAAACATCGCTCCTTATAACCTAGAGTTTGAGGTTTATATATAAAGATGAAATTTGAAGTAATTAAAAGCGTCAAAGTTTTAACAGCGGTGTTTGGAATCATAATAGTTTGACCTCTCTGGATCTAGGATAAAAGGTGCAAAGTGCCTCGCTGTTAATTGCGACGCTGTCTGGCAGAAATCGTCAGGTTCGCCTATTATAGGGGCCCTCTGTCCGTCTCTCCGACTGACCGCGTTATGTGGACGTGTCCAGTGGCGGATTTAATTGATTTAACATTGTTACAGCTTGTTTCCGCATTGTTATAGGGAGCTGTAATTAAGTCTCGGAAGTGTGATTCTGTCTGTTATCTGTCAAAGGAAACTACATGCTCAGCTCTTCCATCGTTCTCTATGTCTTCAATTGCTTTGACACTCTGTTTGGAGCCATGCCAGAACGCCCTTCGGTTTCATATTCCAAATATCCACTTAATGGATGTCAAAGAAATCTGATAGCGGCGTTCGACATTTTGAATACTCTCTTCTGCGAGGTCTTCTTCCATGTTGTTTTGTTTGCCATTATTATTGTTGCTACAGGGTGAGACAATGTCTCTATGGAGCTGGATCTCTAACGGACCCATTGTCTATCCCCCAGATAATACACGCGTGAATGCGGAACAGTGGTGAAATGATATTGAGAGGAGAAATTATAACTCGGAGAAAAATCTGTCCCAGTCGCATTTTGTCCACTTCACCCACCACAAATCCCATATGGATTAATATTAGTGCAAATGCATTCCTCTGCTATGAGAGGCTGTCGGCCAACCGCCTGAGCTATGTCATAGACCTTCTTACTTACAGCAATTGTCTCTAACATTTGTCATTCTCGCTCATTAAGTGAACTGACATGCCAGTAATATAAGTGGCACAAACAGGATAACTGAAACATCTTGGATTTGTAATTTGAATTTCGTTTAAGCTCCACTATAATGGGATTGGGTCTGAATTGAAACTGGCTGACAAATTAACTGAGTTTACACACAGCAGAGGTGTTCCTGAGGAGCAAATAGATTCATTACCGTCCTTGCGGTTACAGTTTTAAATTATTGTTACTTGTTTTAAATATATTTCATTGCAGAGCAATGGTATTTGTGTTTCACATTCCAGTATTTTTTCAGTTGTATATTTACCTGTTTTCACAGTTAAAAATTTATTAAACCTGTTATAAACAAAACGAAGGACATAATTTTGCGGCGTGTGTCTGCAGGAAATGACCCAAGCAACCGTTGCAACGGCTGCCACGTCAGAGAATGGGCAGGTAGCTTAATGACCATTTACAGTTGTCTGTACAGTGATAAAACTTTACAAGTTCATTTGAGCCGTAGATTTTACAAAACCCACCAATCGTTTTAGAGTACAACACTGTTATAAAGAACTAAAAAAAACCCCTATAGTTTAATGAGTTCAAGTGTAGCGCGTTGTAATGACCACCCAGCGCTTTTATCATTATATGCTTGCCCACCAACACTGCAGTTTTTGTTTTTATAACGTCCTAGTATTTAACACGTTTACTCTGAACAATTTAATAAAACTGTATCGAAACTGTGGTTTTTTCTTTTACAGTTCCCAGCAAGTTGTTTCCACGTAATTTTAAATGCCATTATCAAAACATAATGTATTACGTGTTAAACTTTTTCACGTTAATGGTAAAATTTGTTTTGGCACATTAGTTTCCGTACAGATTAATGTTACATGAGTTTCTATAGCACTTTAAAGCAAATTGCCGACTTTTCGCTATAACTACCACATGCCTAGTAATCTAGTAAATATCTTAAATTAATCAAATCATTAGGGAAATACATACATGTAACATACAGGATTTATCTTCTCCTAAGTATATCTTCATTAACACGTTATTGTGTATCTGATTCTAATATGGACGCTAAATAAAATTGCATAATATCTTTAACTTTTATGATCTCATTGTCTTGCACCGTTAAACTGATTTTCGTATTTTCTTAACTAAGAGATGTAGGTCTGTTTGATAACATTTAGAAATACAAACTAGTTGAAACGTATTTTACATATTTATGCTGGATATATCGTTCGGTTCGTTGAAGTTTGATGGTCTGTGTTGAAAAATAAAAATACGAAAGTCTTTCAAATCTTCCATAATGCTTTTAAAACATTAGATTTCGCAAATAAAATGAACGAAATACCAGAAGTCCCTAACTTTAAAATATAAGTCCCTATAAAGTTCGAGTCATTTAACTTGATTTCTTGAATGGAATGTCTTTTTCCGAGAGATCGGAGCGTGAAAATCGAGCCATTTGAAGTTATATCATGAAACATCATCCATTAGACTCGGCGTAAGAATAAGTCTTCTCCTCGTTTACTACTTTACTACGTCACCGCCCTTTGTCTTGAGTGCGATGGCAACGTATCATTTGTATGGTAATGACTCTTAAGCCAAGCAGAATGGAGTGGACTCAACCAGCTAAACGTTACTACAATCGTTAACTTATAAGAGGGTATGAAACGAATATAAAATGAGAAGAGGAATATCGTCCTTGCCGATAATTTTATATCACTATTTTGCACGTAGAAGGAACTGCCTTCACTTGGCTTTTATATCTTTACTTGTTTTTGGAAATGAAATCTCAATTCGGGTGTTGATGTGCACAGATGGTTTACAGGAAATACGTTATTGTTATATTGGAATTATATTTCATTTTGGCTCGCATATTAATGTTCAATTTGTTGTCCTGAAAGTAAAATCTGGTCTAGGCCCAACATTGTGTGTAGTGTACTTATAAATAACTCATAATCGGTCGGTTTATTTGTTGCAGATGTGTATTAGAGCTTCTGCCTTACAAGTAATTAACATAAAACATTTTTATTTTCGTTGGTCAACCGGAATTTAATGGAATATATCGCTAATTTAATCTTTCAATCTATAGTGTAGACACCGGGAAAGGAGCCATGGTACTTGTGAGAGGAAGTACGCTCTGTTTGAGAGACAATCCAAATAGCATATATATGTATTAGTTATAAATGACAACACGGAAACAGTCGTGTATCTCCTCCTCCTCCCCCCCCCCCCCCACTCGGCACCGTATTCTTTCTCTAGGCTTTTTCCTTCTACGCAGCTACATGTAAAGGTGCAATGAATTCTGGAACGTTCTCTAATTATTCATTTTAATTGAATCGGGGGGAAATAAACAGTTTTAATTGCATATAATTAAGATAAATATTTTTTTACTTATCTGTACACTGTCCGACTCCTTCCGCCAAATGTAACTTTAAGTAACTTTCTAAATTTTCTCTTTCACTTTGTAACGAATTCCGGAAACCTAGTGTTTATGAATGACATTCATATCTTCAGATAAGTTTAAAAGAGAAGTGATAACTTAGAATTTAATTAGATTACAATTAATAACACTTAAACTCTACATCCACACACAAATAAGGCTTAATTTTGCAGAAAGTGACATCACATTTTAGTTTCCTCAATTGATTCATGATATGATAACTAAACGTTTGAATTAACTTTAAATCAGTGGTTAGTGAATAAACTTTTTAAGCAGTTTTAACGAGTCTTCAGGTTCTCGTCTGTGCAAGTAAACAATTTTATGAAACAGCATTTTTCTAGCTTATTTCTTATTTTCAATGTTAACTATCACAGCGTTTCCTTTGAAACTGATAGTCGCTCAGTTATTCAACAAAATTCCCGCTTTCTGTAGCATAAGTAGATTCATTACCGTGTTCATAACAGTCAGTGTCCAATCCCTATTTTCAGCCAGATGAATCCAGAAGCAACGCAAAAGTTATATTGGCTATACAGTGCCAGGGTATTGTCCTAACAAAGATCCTAGTGATGGAGAAATACTGATATCAGCAACGTTGATTTTTAACTCAACATTGACTGCAGTTGATCGCCCGAGAGTATTTTAATACACACAAATCCATTCCGCACCGCCTCACCCAATTTTCTCAATATCATCATTTTTATTATTATTCCGCTTACATCCTTGTCTTCCAAATGGTCTGTTTTGTTTAGGCTTTGCAGTCAAAACCGCTAAATATTATCCTTTCTTTGGACATCCCTGTAATAGTCTGCGAAGATTACACATAATGGACGTAAGTAACTTGAATGTTGCTTGTAAAAATTAATAATATAAGTTATTAGTGATTAATATATGAAAATACACATAGTGAATCTATAAATCTAGCAGTAAATGTGTTCAGTAGAACGGTGTTCTGGGTCGTTGTCCTGCATAGTTGATATAACGCGCAGTAGTCAACAAATTCACTGTCGTGGAAACTTCAGTGTGTTCAGTAATTTCATTTGTAAGGTTCTTTCATTATTCAGTACACTTGAAGAAGCTTGCTGAATTTACGGGTTCGCCTTGAATAAAGTCAACATTATCCAGAGGAAAAGGAAGTCGTTTGGGGTGCGGGCCGCTTATTTACGTAATTCTAAATATTATCTGAGTTATATTAGGAATATGATTACATTAGTTGTAACCCGTGTAAAAGGGCCAGTTTCTTCTCAATATAATCGGAATTCGATCTCTTTCTGTCCCTGACTATCAGTAGCTTGTTATCGTAACACGATACGTCAACAATCATTAGAGACGGGTTTTGTAAGGGTGTAACTTGAATAGAATTCCTCTCTCTACTCTTCCTTCTTATAAACGTTGTGAGTGAAGGGTGTCAATTTCGTTACAACGGCGCTTGCTTAAACAGCTGTCAGTTCCCGCCAAAAATACAAGGGACAATGAAGTGGCTCACCATCAGTCAGTCTGTCAATGTGTCGGCGGCATTGAAAAATCAAGCTGCTTCCACAACACTCCATGATCTCAAGAAGAAGACTTGAGGCTTGTATCCCACTTAGGTTTACATTTTATATAATGAAGAACTTTTGTTGCTTCTTCCTTTCGCCGAGTAATGGTGGGATCGTGAAATGAAGTTGAACTGACCCAAGTTTATAGCATGAATGTGGGAAACAACGTCTAGTTTCATGTAGAATTGTTCTTTTGGACTTTGTCCAGAATTTAAATTACAAAGTAATAAAATAAAACTACAACGTTTTGGAATCTGGATTCTACTTCCGTCTGAGGTTAAAGAAGATAAATTTAGGGCCGTAATATTGCGTTATTTCACAGGTTTATATATTATCGATATTCTGTTTTTTTTTGTTTTCGGTGTCAGAAAGTTATAGAAATATGTGTAGTAACTTTCCAACCAATTTCTTTTTCTCCTGTGGCCTTACAGCTCTGGCGGGCCTTGGCCTCCTCCCATGTAGGAGGTTACTTGATCTATTTAGATATTTGGTAGGACTGCTTGGACGAGTGATCAGCCCGTCGCAAACATAACTTCTTCTTCTTCATTTTGCGTTCTCCTTAGAAATATGTTGAGTACGTACATCTGTGATTAAACATGTAGTTTATGTATTCAACATGCTGTAGGCCCATATAGTTTGTAGATGGCTTTTTTCACTAGGGTTGCTTGTTTTATGTATTTTCGAAGAACTTTACTGTAGAGGAGACACGTTTTTACAGATACCGATTTTTATTGTTCAATAAATCATTTATACGCTGATAGTTAGCAGAACGAGTGATGACATCACAATGTTCTTGTAGTGGATGACTGTGCTTTAAAGTTCAGCCTCGAATCCAACATTCAGTAGGCCTATCCAACGAGTCTCGCAACGAAATGTGGTGAGTTATGTAAGTGGCAGACAATGAATCTAGTGATTGACGCCTTTTGGTTCCGAAGATGCAACAGCGTTAGTCCTTGTTATCTTGTTAAGCCTGCGCCGATTGTTTGTTTAATGCCTGTTAATTATAGTACGGTTAGGGCGTTCATCCAACAGCGGTTGCTGCACGGTGACTAGGCACAAAGCATTCATAAGACGTGCTTCATGGCATGTACAGGCGTGCCCATTGAAACCTATACTCCTGCACTCACAACACAAAAATCTTCCTTTAATATTGTAGACCTTCTAACAGATTTATGTACTGTTACTGTTGACTGTGTCGTAGTTTCTGTTTAAATTCGATTTGTTGCTTTTCATCAAATACATAGAGAATAATTTGACAGAAATATGGTTTAACTGTTGAAGTTGTCTTAAAATCTGAAGTTACCTATTCTTATAAGCCATTCTCTGGTTTTATGTAATTCCAAGTTAATCCGCATTCTGTGTAGATGTATCCTGGCGTAAGAGATATTGATTCTAGTTACGATAAGAGACTGCACACTTAATTTAAAATAGAGTTTTTTGGTAGTAACAGAAAACTGGCGTAGTGATAGACAGTCAGTTAACAAAAACTACGTTTTCTGTATAGACATTTTAACTGTCTTGTTTATGTACTGGTTATTTCAGACTAAAATTCTAATTCCATTTATCAGGAAAGTGTGATATTGTTCCAGAAATTTCTTGGAAATGTTTCGAGTAGTAAACCTTGTTTGTTTTAATCGAGTACCTTGATTTCGTTAACATAGTCATTAGTAAAAATTAAATTAAAACATAAATAGTTGAAAATAGTGGGGCTAATTACAACGTGCTCGGAACGTTCTGAAACTTTTGGAATAGCTATATAATACACGCACCGTCTAACATGGCTGACGTTAGCGTACAACGTACAATGGAAAGGCGATTCATAACACAGACAATAATGAAAGTCCACTTGAGTGTTCAGAACCAGATTGTAAGAAGTTTTCTTTTATCTATTTCCTTTTCCCGCGCGTATCTCGGACAAGCAAGTGTGTTCAGTTACGTTCTTGAAAAATGACTGACTTATGGGATTTTGTGCCTTGTACTCTGGTAGAAATTACCTATGCTTCAGGGGAGCTTACTGGCTTCTTAATAAGGACGATGAGTGATGGAGGCACAATGCTTCTCCGAAACGTCGAACATTTTTTAACATAGTACATGGCGAAACATCCGAAAAGACAGTGATCTTCATACTGGCAGCCATGAGAGCCAGAAATCTCATAATAATTTGAACTTTGAAAATGTTTTTTTAAATAAATAACAGATTCAGAAGCTGGTTACCACACTGTTCATGTCTGCTTCAGAATTTTCAAACCCGTATTTCAATATTTAGCGGAGACATATAAGTAATATCGTTACATATGACGTTGTTCTGATGCATTTTCGTGTGGTAACAATACTAATATTACTCAATGTAATAGGATATTTTTAATTTTTTAAACTCAAATCTTACTACGTCCTAGAGCAGTCTGTATCTGAAATGTACTTATTGCAAATTATCTTCTTTTGCTATAAGTTTTATAGCTTAAAATATCGACAACGTTTAATACGTTAAATTCGATAACATAATAGATTTAAATATTGGAAAATATATTGGGAAAGCGCCGATGTGAAAATGAGGATATGTTAGGTAGAGAAATTGAAGCGAGCTTTGACTAGATCCGGTTTAATCCAAACTATTTGTTTGTTGCTATATTCAGGAATATTTTACAAACGTGGGACGTAATCCATTTTGAGCTGACTGAATGTAGGGGTGTTTTCTTCGAACGATAAAACGTGTCTGTATGGAGCTAAATTATTGTACTTTCATTTTGTAGTATAGTTACACGAAACGCCTTTCAAAAACTTTATTTGCACAATTTATATCAAACCTTCGTCGACTGTTTTACTGAACTGTATTAATTCAGGAAGCTACGCTGTGTCTCGTGAAATATGAATTTGAATTAAAACAGTGAATGATGGACAATCGATTCCTACAGTAGCTTGGAGAACCATTAGACAAGGAGGCCGGGATTTTTGCTGCTGTTCTTATGTATTTGCCTGTACAGGCAGCGTGAAGAGAAACAAAACTAGTAGCTAACTCCTCCCACCGTAGTTTTTCATTCCTCATCACCCACCTTAATCATCACTTCACAACTGACACACCGTAACTGCCATGTCAGTACGGGTCATTATCCTATCAGCAGCGCTAGGGCTTGACGAAACGTCACAAGTAATTACACCTGACTGGCCAATCATCGTATCTGGGTTTTTTTAAAACCTGCCCCACTTATACAAAATAAGGAAGAATAATTTTTTATTATTATTTCTCTGAATTCAAAATTGACGTGAACACCGGAAACTTATTTTCACGCCCCTGTCACCTGTCTTCGTGATATAATTAACAAGTTGCTTCAAGTGGACCTTAGCATAACATAATATGGTTATTGGACTGTGGTTACCGTAGCGTTACGCTTCAAGAATATCCAACCAAGTGCTATTAATATTGTATCGTTATCAAAATAAATATCACTAATGAAGTATCTATGGCCCTAGGCCAACTTGTAGAAGCCTCTTGTAACTTTCCATCCTAGTATTTCTTTTTGTATGTCTGGGCTAGAGATAACTGCGTAATGACGACGTCCATAAGCTCTACTCTTCTCCAAATATCATGAATATGATCAAATCAAGAAGGATTAGTTGGACATGTAACACGTATGGGAGAGATGACAAAAGCATACACAATTATAATTGGAAACCCTGAAGAGAAGAACTTATTTGGGAGACCAAGGCATGGATGGAAGGACAGGATGTAAACGGACCGTAAATAAGTAGGGCTTTACCTTGTAGACTGCATTTAAGTGGCTCAGGATAGGGATCAATGGCTGTGTGATCACGGTAATGTAATTAAGGGTTCAATAAATGACAGCTGAGCCACTGTCAGCTGTTAAAGCAGGACTTTGCCTCATAGAGTTAGATTAGATGTGTGTGTATGTGTATATATATAACAAAGCTTTATTAGCTGCATGGGTTATATATTATAGAGTAACACAGATCAATTATGAATGAAGGATTAGGAAGGAAGTGGTCGTGGTCCTTGTAAGGCAACGTCCTTGCTTTTGTCTGCAGAACTGGGGAAAATTACAAGGAATCTTAACTTAGGATAGGCTGTTTCCAAGCCAGAATTTGAAATTGGGAGTTCCGCAATACGAAGGACCGACGCTAACCTTTACAACGCCACAACTGTGTTTTAGTCCAGTCTCGTAAACCGTGTTTTGTCTTGCCTGTGTGTCCTCTAGTAATATGATTTAAATTACTTAACCGATGTCGTTCAAACTTTGTACGGCAAACTTAGCACAAAATGTCGTCGAGTCATTTTAATTTTCATTTAGTTCGGTTTATTTCAAGGGTCGCTGTACTTATGGGACTAAATGAACTTTTTTATTTTGTCAGAAGTTCCCGTGTTCATTACAACTCCGTCAACATTATTCTGTAATTAATTTACATTATTCTAAAATTGTTTAACTAAGTACAATACATTAACGAGAGTTCTAGCAGTTATAACCTATGATTCGATGGCGACAAGGTTATGGTAGTGTGGTTAATGATGATGATGATGATGATCATAATCATTTTTTTATGGTTGTGGAACGCGGCATGGTGCTCGCTGTGATTCAGTGCAACAGCTGCCTACTTGTTACAGCACAGGATGTTTATTTTCTTGGCTGCTTACATATGAGTTATGACTTGTAAGCCTAAGATATTTGCGCAAGTCATCCTATTACTGGCGTCCGTATTGTTCCTTATTGGGTGCGCAATGAACAGCTATTTTTCTGGCAAACAATTACATTTTAACAAGAAAGGTGCTACTCCGCACTTCTGATACGAAATTCCTCGGAATGTAAACGCCAATGTACGTCCCATTGCGCGTGGTCTGCTTTCTAGAGTACGATGTATTGAAATAACGAATTTCTGGTATACTCTCAAAAGTTGCTTTGACCGAATTACAAAGTCGTGAGGGAAGGAAAATTCTTCCTTGTCAAGTGATTTCAATAATGCTTATCTACTTATATACTGTTGTCATGGCAGTAGGAAGGATAAACCACGTAACACATATTTGTTATTCTGCAGGTATGCTGACTCTAGATGTTACTGGAGTGGCTGCTCGTTCTGAGAGGACGAAGCGAGTTACCTTCATGCTGTGCCCAGTAAGTTAATTTGATTTCATACTGCATGATATCATCATGTATGTCGGGAAGTTCTAAGGACACAAAAAAAATCGAACTTGGTATATTTCAAGAATTTCTCAGATGAATGTAATGTTTGTAACTTTCCAGTAAGGAAAATTTTTGATTTGAAAATATTGTGTTTGGAAGACAATGTATTTTAGTCTGGCTACCTGACTTAGGACTTTATAAAAGTGCGAAGTAAGCATGAAAAGTGAACAAAATATAGACGATAACAGTTTGAGATTCTCTTGAGATATCGGGGATACGTGGTCCCTGTGAAACTAATACCTGTTTTTTTAATTATACGGTTATTTGTATTTGGTAATAAAAGGTATGGTTTTAAGAAGACGTTTGTTACACAAAAGGTGTGTCCATATGAAACCCACCCCACTGTCACTAATTCTGGGGATCACAAGGAAATCTGTATTGTCGAGTCAGCAACTTCAGATCAACGATGACTGCGTTGGTTATTGTAACTACTATAAAAGAGGCTGTGATGTTAGCGGGTGCTAATTTACGAAGTTAAAGCTACGACCTGTACCATAATTAACACCTTTCAACCTCTTTTTGAAGCACTGATTTAGGAACTCTACGACTTTGTTCGTCTTTTCTTTCGCATAAAACCTTTTGCTGGAAGAGATGTCAGAGTTGCTAGCGACTCCTTCTTTCCTGATCGAACCTCCATGGATTAAACTCAAAAGCTGGAGTCTTGAACACGTAGATACAAAATGTATTTGAACATGATTTTTACTATACAGAACTCAATATTGAATGCGAAGTACGGTGTTCAGTTTAAAATAAATTAGTTTCATTGCACCTGGTAACCACATATTATTTCTAGTTCAGACGAAATTGAATTTTTTTCTGTTTAAAGTCGTACAGTACGAAATCTTTCAAGACGTTGCCGGGAATAACTTTGGATCTAGTTATTACCTCAGATGTCGTGAGAGCGTCATGGCGTAGCTTAACTTTGAAATGGGAATACAGATACATTACAACAAGCCGTCTATATGTAGAAGAGAAATTAATTAAGATATGGGAAATTTGGGATGTTTGCGTGTTAATACTTTTGTGTAGCCTACATTATTTTTCAGTTGCCACTGCCAGGGACTCGAAGTGTAATAAGGCATGTTAATTTAGAGTAATATTGGCTAGCCCAGTCAGCGGAAGCTTTTCGCGGATTCCGGCATACGCACTCTTATCATGAAACAGAATTTTTCTTGAGAAGCTTACAATACGCTCAGTTAAGTCAAGAAATTCCCTGCCTTTTATGAAACACGAAGGTTCATTAGCGTGTTCACATGAGCCGTCTCTGGCCACTGTTTTGTACCAGATTAATCTAATCCACGATCTCTCACCTTCTTTCTTTCAGAATTATGTCACTAGTTACCACCCATTGCATTTAGGTCTACCAAGAGGTATCTTCCTTCCAGGTTTTCCGACCAAAGTTTAGTATCAATTTGTGATCTCTCCCTGTAATTCTCTTTAACTTGATCCCATATATATATATATAAATTATGAAACGGCGCGCCATGCAGTTCTCTCTGTCCTCATGTTATTTGATCTCTCTTATATCGAGACACGTTTCCCGACGATATTAGTTTTACATAATGAACAGTAAGAGAGAAAGTCCAATTTCTTTCAGCGTTATATATCATAAACATACAAAGATATGAATCCGAACTAGGCCTAAACATCCATATGCACTGTCATATCATGCTGGTTCTGTAAAGACAAAGTAAAGCGATAAACTGCTCGTGGTTCATCATCTTGTATCGGATCGCCTCTTGTATCAAAGTTTTTAATTACATATTTCGGAAAAGAAATTGTCTCATCTGCAGAGCAACTTGAGAGCGAGAGACAGGCAGCTCCTAGTAGCTAGCCCTCCCACATGACATGTCCTTGCCACCCCGGCGCACGACCGCTTGATTGGGTGACAAGGAACCCCGCTGAGCCCACCGATAGATTTGCAAATTGCTCCTGACACTTTTCACCATTTTGTTGTGCCCCCCTCCCCCTAAAAAAATTGTATTGGCGCTTCCCCCCCCCCCCCGGCCACCGGATGTTTCCATGTTGCATGTGTGTGTGTGTGTGGTATGGTTTTGGGGGGGGGGGGGGTTGTAATTGAATGGCAGCGCCTGCTTTCGACAGCTCGACTAGCCCGTCACATCTCGACAATCACCGTGGTCTGAGTTTGTGTGTTGCACTAAGAGTTAAACGCGAAGGTCTATTGTGAAAACCTTTCGCTCCAAGTTCCAAGAAATCGTTCTCTGCATCGAATAGAATAATTGTTAATTTTCACGATACAAGGGGTCCTTGTATAATAATAGCAGTCTTTGTTATTGTCCTTTAATATATTCTAAACTGCTTCAACACTAGTCCATATAACTCTCTACCGAATAAATGAATCCAACAATTGGCGTCAATAAAATAGAGCATTTTGATTTGAATCGCCTCAGTAGAAGGCAAACCCTGTTATTAATTTCTGACAAACCGAGCTTCTTAATTCGGTGTCCAGAGTGTGTGGCCGTCATGTTGTCAAAGGCGCAGGATTTCGAGACTTTGGGTATGTATCGGTAAGGCTGTGCTTGGGTCTTTCACTTCTCGTCGCGTTCATTTATCGAGAAACGCAATACAAAACATCGACCTTTCTTTTAGTAAAAAATACCAATCTAAATGTACACACATTTTATTACAAAATGTCTTAAATAATACAGAAGTAGCATCGTGGGACGTCTCGCCGTAATTGAGATCGCTGTCCGACTTCTCAGGTAATAAAACGGGCTACTTTATTTAGAGGCGTTCACTTTCGCTGATCTCACGTATATAAGCAGAGACAATATTCTCCCTAAGAATATTAGAAGTGAGAATAGAGCCTTTCTCACAGGAATCCTATAATGAAGCATAGAATTATTATCGATTCTGGTTTTCTGAGTTGTGTCACCGTATAGCCTTTTAGGTAGAAGTATCTGTCTTTCGAAATAATTGTCATCAGTTCCGAGATTTTACTACAAGTTAAGTAAAGATAATTTAAATAAATGTAATTAAAAGTTTAAAACAAATGTATGATAGCTGAAAATTTGAACCTCCTACCAAACAGTCCATTTTTGTAGAATTATTGGCCTTCATGTCTAGTTTTGTGTTCAATTTTTTCTTTTTTGAACTACAGGACGTAAATTACGTCACATTTGGGGGGGGTAGGCTAGTTATTTTATTTCGTCTTTATGAACTGTTATCAGATATTCTGGACATGTTCAGTAGGTTAAGTTCGTGGAAAACTTTTATCCACATGGAGATTCTAAATCTAATTTGTACAGTGTCTGATACTTGATACAGTAGGCATGATACATTAAAAGTCTGAAATGCAATACAACGTGTAGGATAATGCGCTATTATTATGATCTGAAATATGGTCCGTTATTTTTAATGAACACGTAATGGCGAAATGTAAATCTAATTACTGAAAATATCAGAAAGCTATCGGCCGTTTTAATGAGAGTTGTGAGGGATTCAAAGTACACTCGTTGTTCTGGAACGAGTAAATTGTGTAGAAGTATTTTTGACAGAAATATCTAAAAATTGTTGCAAGTTCTTTATACCAAGCGTTGCGCAGATCTGTATTTCGTGGAATCTACGTAAATTTTCGGATTTACAGACTTCTTGTTGTATAAGTAATAAAATGTTCAAGATAGGTCTTAGCACACATTTAAGAGAGAAATTAATCAGAAATTCAATGAGATGGTTTCGAACATCCCATCCTCTCTTTCATGCGCCTATTTGATGTGCTGTCCATTTAAACAAACTGTAGTTGGTTGCTGTGGACCCAGTCTGGCGGTGGATAGAATGGTGTATCTATTTATGACGTCTTTTTATGTCGCAGTGAGGAAACCACGGGCTAACTACCGCATGGGGCAGAGCTCCTATTTAACTTTGGATTTTCCAGAGAAATATTTCGCCTGTTTTTTTTAAAGCTATATACATAGCCTACAGAGGACAATGTATCACAGGAAAATTCTGTGACTGGTAATAGATCTCACGATATTATTGTTCGGGTGGGCGAGACCCATTTTTTAGACCTCGCGGTCAATGTAATCGACTAAATGCGGGCTAAGAAAGACTTGGTTTCAAGCATAGTTTATTTCTGAACTTCTAATAGCTTTTTAAATGAAGTGTAACTACAGCAGTAAAATACTCTCTTTTTATGTATTTCGGAATCTTCTTATAACAAAGTTTCATAAAAATAAGTACGCAAACAATTTCATGCATACCGAAAGTTTTTTTTTCTAAACTGAAGTGTCTTAGAGCCCAGTACTTTAAAAAATAATTATACATTTAATAAAATTATTCAGATATGAATGGATAGCCACTACGCAGTGAGCATGTTATGTTTCTCAAACGATGGATAAAGTGACTTTGAAATAAGCCGTATTAGATCCTCATTCTCCTTTGAGAAGACGACTTCTGATCAGAAACCGGGTTGGTTTTCATTTTTTATGCCCTTTCAAAAGACGTCCGTGTCATTACAGCTTCAAAACATGGGCCACACCCACCTGTAAGCCCGCATTCTCTATTCACTTCCAGACCCCAGAGACCAAGCGGTTCTTGACTTTTTCTTCTGTGTTATCAGCAATCTTCGATAGTCTGAGGGAGGTTGAACGTGAAAAGGGGCACTGTTGTAACTGCTTCAGCAACACTGAGTTGGGTTTACGAAGAAATTGTCTCAGATATAAATAGATTTTTAAACAAAGAAGTTGCAAGCATTAAATATAAAAACAGGCCTGTCTACAGTTAATTTTTAGGAGAAAAAGTTTTTGTAACCAAAAGAATTCGATATATTTTATAAAACTGGAGAAGAAATAAATAAGATTTATTTTGTGGGCTGTCGGTGTTTGAAGCAAAACATGAGTATTAAAATGCCATTATTTTACAATATGATTATGGTAACGTGTAGTCAGTTTCTAGTGTACTGAATAACCTCTTTTGATTCCATCGTAATATCTAAATGAAGACACAGCAATTGAATCATGGCGGATATCAACTACCGCTGGGCGTTTAGCTGAGAAACTTTCAGAACAAATGAATTGTAGATTAATTTCTTTCTTTTCGACTCTCTTAAAGAACGAGACTGAAGGGTTTTGCCGTTTTAAAGTATTTGATGTGGTAGTTTGTAATTCAATCAATCTCGGAAATTCTATGTAGGCCTAAGTTTACCAGAAACGTGCCCGATATTTGAGTAGGCCTATTCCATAAGCAATGCATAGGAAACGTTTGAATTAAATTGTGAGTTAAAGTCTCATGACTTTAGTCGCTTGCCATTCTATAAAATAAACCATAGTTTAATCATATACTCGTACTTTGTTGAAGGCCTACTTGGTTTTTAACCGCCTTCATAATCAATTTGTGTTTGTTCACAAATTTTTCGCTTCATGAAGACTGCATTTGGATAGTATCACTAATTTTCTCACTCAGTGTGAAGTGTCATTAAACAACGTTTAACCTAGAACTAACAGTTTATCTTCCCTGAAGAATCCATTAAATGGATAATTTATAAAAATTGTTACAGAGTATCAACAGTTTGTTAAAGGGACTGTACGATCACAACTGCTCATTATAATTATTAAAGAGTGTGCTATATATTTATTGAGAAATATAATTCAACAAGATACAGAATATATGCGTTTTTAACTTTTTTTATCGTCCCTAATGTGTAACTAAATACGTTAAGTAACGAAGTGAATTTTTGTGTTTCAATAACCGGTAACACGAGCTACATTTGCTTTGATCAAAAAATTCGTTATTTTTAATTATGGGCTTATAAACTTTATTAGAGGCAGAGTGCTCAGAAGAACTAATGGTATTTTAATATGAAAAATGTTTGGAGCTACTGCATGTTTTTAAAATAATGACATCATTTTGTGACACTAGGAAATATAATGTTGTTTATGTAAAAACTTATCATATTACGTTCG
This sequence comes from Zootermopsis nevadensis, assembly GCF_977971745.1. NCBI lineage: Eukaryota > Metazoa > Arthropoda > Insecta > Blattodea > Termopsidae > Zootermopsis > Zootermopsis nevadensis. The sequence continues at coordinate 8,465,309 of NW_028259143.1, forward strand.
GTGTAACATAACGAGAGGCTAACAGCGAACAGAGGCCTGATGCAGTTTTTGCATGATTTTCTCAAGCACTCCTAACTTTATATAATCCTGATTGTAATTTCCATAGTCTTTTATTGTGCCTGTTATCAGAACTATGTCTTGTTGATTCGCCTGGAAGTTTGGTTTCTTGTAAGTTCTAGTTTTAAATAAAGTCTTATTAATGACATATTTTAAAAATACAGTAGAATCCCGATTATCCGACCTTCGGTTATCAGACATTTACGTTTTATCCAACGTATCGTGCAAACACCCATTACTAATGTCTTTGAAAAATTAACTCTTTAATTTACATTTTGTTAAATATTATTTTTGTTTGTGATATTTTTTCGTTTGATACCGCATTATATTTTCTTCGTAATTTAATAGTATCTTAAATTGAGTTATAAATTGAATTGATTATTTAAACTCGTTTTTTTAATTACAGTCTTTCGTATTATCCGATTTTTTCGAGTAACCGGCCGTTTCTCTGTGTGAGTTAGGTCGACTAATACTGCATAGCTCACAAAATGAACTCGTCTTATGAAACTTCCAGAAAAAATCTTGGGAAGATTTAAAGGCTATATTCCAAGAATTTTAGTAATATTTTTGTACTGATAGTACCTATATAGTACACGGTCCTAAACATTTCTGGAACTTAATATCAGTATCGTAATAAGGAACAAAACGAGTTAACTTAACTTTACTTACTTTACCAAGAACATGGAAAAGATTAACACAACTTAAGCACCGAATACAAAAATCAAGACGGGCATGTGATTGATACAGAACTGTTGAGAAAAAGTAATTTGAATTTATTCCATTTCACGAAAACTTCCATGCGAAGAGCTTATATCTTTTTTTGACTTCAAGTTAATCGAAGAAAATTAAATGCTACAAATAATCACTTGAATTATACATTAAAGTGTATTAAGTGTTGTGTTTAATGTGGGTACAGCATCAAGAATTGATGCAGTTTCTCTATTTCTAACGGGAGTCCACTTCCTCGGCCTCCCCCCCCCCCCTTCGAATCCAAAATCCCCCAATTTTCCAGCATCGCCACTTCTGCCCCGAAGATAGAGAAATAATGTTTCTCTACGATTGAACACGATACCAAAATTTAGAACTGCCCATGCTTACCGCCGTGAGAATCTCAAAACTCATGTTCATTGTTATGTGCCATGTTTTATTTCAGGTTTTAACAATGGAAGATCAAATGACAAATTTCCAATCTGTACTTCATTGATACGAGTCGTATTTCGTACGAAGTTCAGAGAAGCCTTTTCGTTCATCCTGTAGTTTCCTTATTGTGAAATTATTTTTCATGCCAGATGAACTTTCCATTTTAATAATCACTCCCCGCGGTTACGAAACAATGAGTGATTAACAATAACAGAGAAGTGGTGTGTTGTGATTGGAGCTCTTAATAAAGGCTCCCCTCTGATTGGCTAGTTCAAGACCTGGCAGGGAGCGAGGTTGTTTCCGGAAGCCCAGCCTACACTGCAATGGCTGCTGGCTCATTCACACTCACATACGAATAATAAGTGCTGCTATATTAGTACTAGTATATATGATGCACCGCTGCTACTGCTCGACATGAAAACATCCGCTGCGTTAGTTCTCACTGCAGCAGTACTATTATTCGGAAAGAAAATATCGACTGCGTGGTAAATCTGCTTAAAAGTCTGAATGTCAAACGAATGGAAGAAAATGCAGCTCGTTTAGCTGCATTTCAGAATTATATAATTGATAATGTGACATAAATGACGAGATAGGCTACCAGTGTTTATGACCTCTTTCAATTTACGTTTTAAATTGAATTCTGCTGAGTGTTTGAAAATGGGCTGTGCGTGCAGTTAAGTCGGAGATGCATTCAATTAATACAGAAGTCTGGCGAGAAATTCGCTTGGGAAACATTTGGAATGTCCAGAATTAGATAGGAAAATTACATTAAGATAAACATTTAACTTTGCTACAGGTAACGATCATAAATTTGATCCTACTTTATTGTAACTGACTAGGCTATTTTCATCTGAAGCGTAATATTAATACGGATCTTAAAAGGTGTTGACTTGCTCAGAATAGTGTAGAGTAAAGGGATACTTCCGAATATGGTAATGGAACTTCAGGTTTCATTAAAGGGGAAATTTTTTGACCAGCTGAGTGGTTTAATACATCTCCTGTCTCTTGAAAGTTTGTAAGCTTGAGTTATTGCTGTTGCGCCATATTTTAAACGTTTAAGATGCGCGAAGTCTCTAAAATTCACACGCGTAGGCCTATTTATAGACGTAGTATATATAACCTTCAGTTAATAAGCCTATGGCCCACTTCAAATTACGTCATTAAACGTTTTAAAATTAACCATGTTCAAAGGGCGTTTATATTGTGGGAAAATAAAAAAAAAATTGGGACCAAATCAGGTGAATACGTTGGTTGTTCCAGCACTGGCATATGGATATGCGGATTCTGTTACCAGGAAGTTAGTTAGTTAGTGTAGTAATTCCAAGTTTCGAGCGAGAATTTTTGATAACTGAAACTTGTACTGTCATATGACTTTAATTGGAGTGTCGTTTATTTGCTGAATTAGATAGATCTCAGATTCACTGACGGTCGTTTTCAATTGGTCAACACTCCTACTTTGTATTCAGGATATCTAGGATTAAACTGTCGGTCTTGGGGCTCTTTGAGTTTTTCTTCAGTTCCTCCAGACACATATAATGGTATAATGAAGCTAACTTACACGTGCTTTACATTTCATTATTTATTATCGCCCTATCATTCGATGGTATAGAATGTGTGGTACTTTCAGCATCGTTAAATAAAACGACGTGATTAAGATGCTGATATGAATGCATTTGTTTGTATTAATCTGTTGCGGTTCATTCGCTATAAAATCCGTTTTTTAGATTAGCAGTGGATGGAAACATCAGACACGCAATTCTAATCCGATTTCTGTATTAGGTGCTCCACGTTGCTTGAATCGCAGAAAATCCTTGTCACGATGGGACATAAGATTACAAATTTGCAGCTTATGTATGGAATTCAACCCTTGGGCTAACTTGGGGTTGAGAGGAGAAGTGACGCTCACAAAATATCTGCAGCATCCACTAAGGGCCAATCAGAGGCGTCGAAATTTGGCGCATGCGTTTATTAGAAGGAAAGAAAGAGAAAAGGTAGTGAGGGGAAAAATTGTGGATATTAAATAGAGCAGTATGGCTCAATAAAGTCAGGCAGAGACTGCAGGCAAAGCAGTTGAAACAAAGGAATACTCTACAGCGCAGGATCGAAGAGACCTATTATCACTGAATACGTGTTCTAACTTCACGCTGAAACCATTACTTAACAAAAACATAAATCTGTAACTGCTTTCTTGTGATGGATTATCAGTCTAAAAAATATTTGGTTTTGTATTGAACGCTCAATTATGGCGGTTGTCTCAGACTATGACAGTAAATTGGGACAACTAAGCAATTCTTGAATTATGATTTTGATTTAGAAAGATTAAAAATTTGTTGAATATTACTTAAAATTGTCTGTGTTTTATTTTTGTAAGATACATAAATCTTTATCCAAAACCGTTCTCTACAGCTTTGTACACTTGTGTATCGAAATCCATGGAGCAGAGCCCCTCGTAAGAAGTTAACAGAATCCGTTTGTAACGGAAAGGTTCATTATGTTCAGAAGAGCCTACTCTGTCGCATCAGTTCGTATATCTTAATTCGATCCTCTCATACATACCTTGGTCTCCCAAGTGCTATATTTCCTTAAAGTTTCCGAATAATATTTTATTAATTTCTCATTTCCCTTGGTCTGCTACCTATCTTTCTTGTTTTCATCTTCCATACAACATTTGACGAAGTGAAATGTATGAAGTTCCTCATCACTTAATTTTTTCCATTCTCCTTTCACTTCCTGTCTCTTAGGTAAAAGTATTCTTCGCGGCACCTTGTTCGTTAGTTTTTAGTTAGTTATAAACAACGTTGGTATTACCTATCGAACAGATAGGAGAGACTACAAATTCGAGATGTGTAGCAGAATATTACATCTTGCCATGTCGACAGGGAATCGTTTTTTCTGCATCCAAATTCATTGAATTGGCCTGTCTATAAGACGTAAGAAACGATCCAGAACCAGTTCCGCCCACTGTCTTACCTAAGAACCATCTCAATATCATTATCTCAGTTACCTCTCTTTGTGTCAAGTTCACTTTTTCCAAAAGGTTTCCCTATCACAATTTTCCCTGCATTTCTTTTCTCCCCAATACTAGCCACATGGACAACCAGTCGCATCCTCTTTTACTTCGCCGTCCTACAACTGTGAACATTTGGTATAAATCTATTATTATCTCAACACATTTGTGAACAGTGGCCATAAAATCAAGGAATCCTATCATTAATCTAAAAAATATATTTTATATAAACTGCTCCCTGAAATAATAGAAGTATTAACATCAGCGAGAATATTATCAAGAATGCTATTCACACACATTTACAGAATTGAATTATCTTACTGTCATCTAAGAATAAAGTGCATGCCACAGTTAAATGTCAGTAAAATCGTCATGAATGTTGGTGTCAAATACGAAAAGCTGCTTCGCCTCACTGACCTGTATTCGGTCTTCAGGTAGGTCCGTCTTAAGGGATAGCATTTCCCGAGCATATACGTCGGGGTAGTGCGCTTCTTTGAATGCTTTCTCTAGCTCCTCTAGTTGATAGCTAGTAAAGATCGTCCTGCAAAGAAAACACCATTTGTGAGGCTGGGGTGAAGAGTTCTCGCGCAGTAATCACCCTTCTATTTTGCTCCGTCTACAGATTGAGACGTACGTTTATTTGTTATTAGACTACGTGATACAGTTCGCTTGGAGAAACTGATAGTAGCTCAGTTCGTCAAGAAATTGCACGTTGTTTATAGAAACCGAAGTTGGCATGTTTGTCGCTGGATTCTTACCCTCAGCCAGCTGAATTCAATCCATAATCTCACATTTTATTTCCCTAAGATCCATCTCGGTATTATCCTGCGACTTGCGTGTTCGTCTCCCAAATGGTCTATTCCATTCAGGATTTCCTATCAAATACTGAATTCATGTATCATATTTCCCACGCTTTCTACATGCCTCGCCCACCCCATTCTTGTTGTTGTAAATATCTACAATGTAGTAGTCTGTTATCTGTTTCAAGTTTGACTTTTTCCCCTGAATTTATACTTAATAATTTTACAGCAGATTTTAATAACAAATGTATCCTACCTGTGTCGTCTCTTTTTCTTTTTCTTCTTATTAAAGCCGAGCCCATCCGCGGAGAAATCCTTTCCGGCATCTAGGTGAGCCAGGCCTGGAACACAAGAATTCGAAATCATTCGGTTGTAAACAGCAAGTAAGAATTGGCTTTAGAAAGCAGGCTGGCTTATATTTTGTGTGCTAATATTATTAGCACACAAAATATAAATTATAATTTATAAGAGAAGTGTTCCATGTTATAAGTGGCAGGTTACAAATAGAGAAAATGGCTTCCAGATACAGAGAAGCTGGTAATAAGTTGAAAAAAGCAGTCGCGGACGGCCGACAAGGGATGATAAAAGCTTAAGAGCTTCGAAAGTGTACCAACCCCTACCGCAGAAACAAGGGAGCACATTACAAGTTATTACAAAGGGCCTTAGAATCGGACAGGTAATTTTTTCTTACACAATGCCTGGTTTATGCAAACACGGTAATTAATCTTTCGGACACCCAAATTGCCGGGCATATTTTGATAAGCTGAGCGATTGTCAGATTATCAAGGACAACTCTGATCTATGCAGTCAGATTAAAATAACATGTCATTAGGTGTTATTAACACCAGCGTATTTGCCTCTGTTTGAGTTTCAGTTATGATGGTAAATGGAACTGAAAGCCAATCTTTTTAGACCAGAGATTCTTCTCCACCATATTGCAGGCTGTCAGTAAGCATAACCTATTTCAGTCTTTGTTATTTCCACAATATGCACTGTGTAATATTTAATTTGCCCTCCGAGTCCACGCCTGGCTTCGTCGATGTCTGCCATTTCTGAAAATTAATAGGGAAGGGGATTTTTTTGTAGGGGCGGATTGGAGGAACACGTGATTACCTATTACGGCGTGTAATGTTCATGTTCTGTAACGAAATTATCTACCCTTTTCTGTTTCCCCCCGTCGACGACCATGTTCCATAATCTGATCTCTCGGCTTACTGTGACAGCAACGGGAGGAGCCAATTTCTGAAGGAAAGTGGACATTTTATTGGGCGTGAAACAAAAGATGTGAAACATTAGAACTTACTTTGAGATAAAGTTGGCTCTAATAGAACATAGCATTAGATTCAAAAATTGCATTTTGATGATCTATTCCCAATCACTCTCCCCGTCAATGTGTTGGATAGTGCTAGCATATCCTTAAGGCCCTGGCTCAGAAAAGATAGAGCGGTAATAAATTAAGTGTAAGGCGTTCTTGTGTGTTTTGAGAGCGTTTAAAATGTTAAGTAACTTCAAATAATGATGATAAAATCTGGACACAACAATTCTGAAAATTATTTTATATTATTCGGTGCACATTATAGGATAGAATCAGCCATTATTACATAAGCTGGAGCAGTAATTTGGGATACGGTTTTAAAATAGTTCTGCTCCATCTGTGTCACTACCCAGAGTTATTTTCTTGGCTTCATAGACTTATTACAAGAACTGTACTTCGAGGACATTCTGTTTCCATGTAGCTACACCACACACACACGCGCGGTCGTTTAATATTGAGTGAGTTACAAAATTGAAGTCTAGATCCCAAAAGAGAATTGGATGCTGAGTTTTCTTGTCTAGGTTTGGCTTGTAAAGGGGAATGGAGTGCGTACAGGGTGTAATGTAGTGATCTTATTGCTATTCTCCGTCCCTTTATTAGGGCCTGAACCTTCTCTCGTCCTGTCCTCTCAACTATGAAACTTTCAGGAAGAGAATGCAAACTGCCCGCCTCTCCGTCCGACTGTGACAATGTGTAGGTTACCAAGACCAATGTTTTATTAGTTTCTGCAGCACAGTCAAAAGTAAGCTGTTCTTTAGTGACTTTAATACTCTTATTTATTCATGTCTTCTTCAAGAGTTGTTATCAACTATCAGTATTACGTTAAAACCTAACGCTGGTTGATGATACTGACACGGCTGTTGAATCTTCTAAGCATAATATATGACGTTTCTGTATGAATATTTTAATTTTCTGCCGAGTGTAACTTATTCTATTCATCTAAACGAATATTTGTGCCTGATTTGTCATTAAAATTCCGATACACGATCACAGATGAACTTCACGAAACAACGTTTATAAAGCTTATATAATGAATGAAATCTCTCTTTAAAACAAGTTTAATAATTTTAAAAATGTCTGAAATGTGTTTACTTGTACTGTGTAACGTTTGTGATAGCTTTAAATATCTCTGAAGCCACTTTTGCACACAGGACATCGACAGACTTATTTCCTCCTGGAGTTTCGCACTTTAGTGCTCTGTAAATTCAAAATAAGGGCAGCATTTTAAACAGTTCGCCGCTATCCAAATAAGACAGTAATGAAAGCGAGACAAAGTCTGGTAGACACAAATCGTCTCTTTACTCTTTCAATTTTCACAAGAGTCGTAAAGTGTTGTGCAATACTGAAACCGAACAGAATACAGCGGTATCAAAATAAAGTAGTCGAGGAAAAACTTATGTTGTGCAGTTTCGTTTCTTGGATGGCTTTTTCAAAACATTTGAGACAACAAAACGGAAATTGTCAGTGGAGAATTGATGACTGGGATTCACACAAGAATCACGTACTCTCATTCTGTGTTACTCCATACAACGAACTAACGGTCAGTGCAGCCGTAATGAATGTAATGATTTATCTTTTCTTCCCATACAAAAAATTCCAAAAAGTTTCTAAAACACAGTGGAAACTGTACATATTTCCTGTTTAACATTCAAGAAATCTGCGTTTTTACCATGGAGTGCATTTGTAATTTTCGCGAAAGAATCTCAGACTAAGCAGCGGTCATCTCCTTAGACAGAATGAGCAAATCGATTTTTGTTGTTGAGTCAGTTGTGTTCTCTTTGACGTAGGAACTGAATTTTTAAATAAGCCTGTTACTGGGATGAACTTCGTGCTTCAAAGGGTTTATGTTGTATTTAATTGTGATCTAGTTTATTATTTACAATTGCATCACAAAAGTTTAAAGGTAATATAATAATGATTCAATTCAATTTAGTTATCTGTCATTAGTGTGCTACATCAGAAGCCAATTACAGATACAGCACAAGAGAACACAATAATAAATGTAACAAAGTAACTACAAACAGATTTAAAAAAATACACGAATGCAGAGAAAGTTGATACACAAAGGCAACTCGCTACTGAATATATTTGTAATAATATTTTAATTAAATTATAGTAATAATACTTTATTTTACGTGTTGACTGAACAACTACTGGAGCTTATTACACAGTCAATAACAACAACAATAATAATAATTCATTGTTTATTATTATTGTACTGCATAAACAGCGAAAAGGCCAGTTACAGATACTAATAATAACAAACTAAAGTGGAATAGCTTATAGAAAATGCAATACACATTCAATTATTGTTACTAGATCTCCATCCAGTCACGTCTGCCGGCAGAAACGCATGTAGGTTTGCATTTGAAATACCCGTTATTGTTCGATTTTAATCAAAATTGGAATGTGTAGATGACTTTTAGTAAAACTTTTTCATATTTACGGTTTGGGCCTTCAGTTCCGTTCTGTCTGCTCTGTCCACGTACAACCTTAATTCTTCCACCTAACTTTGGGTTTTCTCACGTCTCCTTTGCTTCCAGATATATACAGTAACATATATTTGTCAATTTAGTAAAATTCCCGAACACGAAATAATCGTGAAAAGCCATCCAGTCTTCTCGTATTTTTCATGAAGAAGGATGGACGGGTAGAGGGAGACAGATAAACATGGTGAAGGTAATAGGCGAATTTTTGTAACTTTTAGTTACGAACGTGCGAAAAGAAACAACATAGCAATGAAATAGAAGTATGATAATATGTCTCGATGCAGACCACTGGACAACAGTCCTGTTCTTTGCAGCTTCTGATTACTTTCTTTGTCTTTCATTGTGTTCATTTTTCCAGCACGATCCATCACAGTGGAACGTACATGTTCGCTTGACAATCTTCGTGTTGAACACACAGAGAACAGGTTTGACTGAGACGTAGACTGGGGATGGCGAGTCCAATCTAATTAAAGAGCAGTAACTTGCGGGGGGTGGAGGGGTTAGCATCAGAAGGGATGAGGACAAACGCAGACAGGACGTTCATATGTGTGTATCTGAGAGAAAGAGGGACTTAGCTCTCCGAAAACAAAAACGAAAACGAAACGTCTGCTCTGTAGTTTTGCCTCAGTACAGAGGTTGCAGTAGTAGGCTGTCGGTTGACGTTTCTTAAGAACTGGTTGTTGATTGTTTATTTCCAGATTTTAAAATTATTTTTCGTCTCAAATATTTATTTAAATATAAAGCTGCAGCAGAGTGTCCTAGTTACAGTCCAAAAATTACTTTGAATTAGGAGATGGAAATATTCAATATTCTTTGGGAAAATTCAGATAAAAAGAGCCGTAGAAATAAAAAAAAGTAATTTTGAAAATGTATTTAAACTGAGTGTTACAACAGTATTATATTTTAAAGGCAGAATATTTTTTTCCTTTTTTTTCAAAGCGTTAGCCGGGCTAAAACGGTTAACACAGTTAATATGAATTATCACGTCTTTTAAAAGCTTAACTTTCACTTGTTAAACATTTGTGAAAAACCGTCTACAGAAAACATGTTTGTCTTGCACGTAGACCACGCAATACACTAGTTGTGGGGTAGTGAATAATCAGAGAGAGAGAGAGAGTCAGTCTCCACTCCAGAGAGGCGAGAATATGCGTAGACCTGCCCTGTCTTAATTCCTCTGTAAAAGTTGGAGTAGCTACTTCAATAACTTAAAAATATAACAATTCGTCGATTCTTATAAAAAACACCGTACATGGAACAATTTGTGATTGACGCAGAATCTAGTGTTTGCGCCTTATTTTAAGTGTTTATGGCCCGCCCGTTACTAAAGGGTAGCCATATATTAAAATAAACTGTACCGAAATAATAAAATTGTTAGGTGAGAATTCAGGTTCTGGGATGTTGCGCCGCGCGGCCTGACAGACGTTTCGAAGGTTTCCCTGCCGTTGATTGTGTGGAATCGGGGGCGAAATGAGAAAAGGTAGAATGGGCGTAAAATATGACATAATGTAGAGAATAACTAATTTTATGGAACGAAATCGTTCTTGATTAGTTGCTAGTAGCTAAACTCGTCAGTGATCTGCTCGCCACTTGGAACCCAAGGTTCATTACCGTGTTCGCAATATCCCGCCATCGGACTTTTCTGAGCCAGCTGAATCCTACTGTAATGCGGACAATATAAAATGAAATACTGCCTTGTTATGGGAATATACAAAGAAAATGATAAAAAATAGCCAAAGAAACTTGGCAGTTATTGTAAGACAGTGGTGGTTAGAAGGATGTTAAGGATGCTATGGGAAAGAAAGGAGTTTAAGAAAGGGATTATAAATGATAGATAGTTATATGACAAGAGACAGGGAATCTATGACAATTAGAAAACCCTGCGACTTACAAAGGATATTTTGAACTTAAAAGAAGAGTAGTTAATTCTGATTTTATAAATATCTCTAACCTGCAGTAAAATTTTCCGTGTCCCATAACTACGATCACAGCAAGTGGACGATGTTCCATAAAACGAAGAAGAAACAGATCCATAATAAAAGAGTTACTTGTCAACGTGTGCAGTCGGACCAAGCGTATTTATGACGACCATAAAACAGAAACTAAAAGAATTTTACGAAGCTTCATTAGCAAAGCAGGAGCCTCAACTACGGACATCTAAAAATAGCAAAATTTTTACAAAGAAATGTGTGACATAGAAGTATCTCTGTAAACTGGAAACAGACTTTTTATAGCTCTAATTACTGTAATACACTCGTTACTTTACTCCCATATACGTTACCACCCCATTACACACGAATTTAACCATTCAGAATATAAAGAGCTCGGTTTAAAAAAACATGCAATGCATTGTTTTTTTATAAGCGTATGTAAAATCTAATGTGTGTAAAACACGGTGATTTATAAGTAATTTTGTATTTACACAACGTAACTAATATTCATTATTTTGTCAAGGTTACTAAATTGCTCAAGGGCTAATTTAGATGTCCGGATGTTTTATAGATCAGTAAGACTCATTTCATGTGGTTTTATAGATGAACATTATTTCTGTCTCTGGTATAGTTGCCGGAAGAATTTGACATGTTTTTATTCAAAAAGCGACCTGTGTTCAACGCATTTTAGTTGCCTGGCAACTGTTTAATTTACAAACTGATCATTTTGAGGAGACACGGCGGTAAGTGACAGACATTGTTATACAAATTTATACCGTAATTTAATACAATTGTCGTAGTGGATAGGCAATGGAAATTAAGACAGAAATTAAGTTTATTAAGTTTATGCGAAATGTTTGTAACCACCTAAAAGTCATAGAGCTTCACAGCCAAGAAGACCAAAATCCACAATTTCGCCACTTGAAAACTTCGAAAGTTTATTTTCGAATCTATCACGAAGCGACCTGAAATAACAAGCTGTATTACTGTTGAAAAATCCCTCGGTGTTTTGTTTTGTAAAATGCAATATATTATTATCCGCAAATCCTTTCGCTCGTGCTCAGTGTAACGCTCCCCAGTTTCCTGAAAGCTTTTCGTCTGGAACTGCTTCATCGCCATTTGAGCGCGTCATTATAGAGAATCGAGTCCTAGTGGTCCCTGAGGTAACGCTGCTACATGTCCTCTGTGGGGCCAACTTGTGCTCGACACCCTATTAAACGGAGAACACCATCATCGCCTTAGTCCTACCAACCGTATATAAAACTATTTCCCCTGAGTGCAAAGGAAACACGCTTTTGTGCTCCTAACATTCACTATCATAATGCAAAATGTCCTGTATGCTAAAGTGTAGGTCTATAAGAAGGATTTTAATTTTGTTCCATTTATCTTCTCGGCGACTGTTTCGTTCCAGATGTTTTTATATTGGCCTCTCCTATTCTCTCTAACAGGCGAGACTCTGAGGCGAATTAAATTTTTTCGGTGCCACGGTATAGTAAATAGGCTAACTAAATAATTTAGAGCTACCAGACGTAAAAGTTGAAGAGAGGTATGAGAACAGTAATAAATGAAATGTAAGCTAAGAATAATGTTTAGAGGTTTAGTCTAAGGAAATTTCGCTCCTACTGTTTATCATAATCAAAATCGATCTTCAATGTCAATGGGTAGGCCTCTTCCATACCAATTTATTAATCTCTTATGATTCTTTTATCTCTAAATTGCCGACAGTCTTCTTTTAAATGTGTCATTAACTGCAATTTTTCATTCTGTAAAATACTTCTTTTTCAGTGCGTTTAAAAAATGAGCTATTAGTACAAGATTATCTTGAGAATAAGGCTGTCGCTCATTTGGTCACAAGATTTCTCTTACTTTTGTAGATAAAACTCCCCAGATTATTTAACCTTTGCACTACAGGTAAGGTGAGCCATCCGTTTTGCCTACTGTGATATGTACGATAATAACATACAGAAACTGTTACACCACATCAAGACTGACTACTACGTTTTTACGTTCGTAAATTCGTTGCTATGGTAACCGCCCACAAAAATATACAATCGTTATAATTAAGATGGATACTTTTGTTCTACGTGTAATTAACCTCAGAGTTTGCCACGGTATTATTTATTAAAGAGTTCGAAAAACCGGACAAATAAAATGTTTTCCTTTCCAAAATACACTTGAGTGAAATGAATAGGCTTTTCCTAATGAAGTGATTATAGTCACTTATATTTTGCATATACCTACTAAAGATCATTTTAAAATACTTGAAATTCTGTTCATAAATAAGATAAGTTTTCAGTTTTGGTAAACTCCCAAAACCAATCCAGGGTGCTCACTACGGGAGGAATCGGGCGTCGCAGGAAATGTATTACGCACGAGCATTTCCTAATGTTAGAAGAGTGGAGATAGAAATTCGAGCTAACAATAGTCGAATCTCGTCACATTCCACTGATAGCAGTTCTGATAATCAAACTCCATGACGGGGAAGGAATTGGGGGGGCACAACTGGTGGGTCCCCAGAGTAATGCACTAAACTTCCCGAGCATCACAATAGTAACTACCAGTCCTCTTGGGAAACCTCCTGCACATGTCTCATATTCAGTGTATGAATTGACTCGCTTTTATCCACATCTGATTACAACTTCACGCTCGATTAGCGCCTGCCCCGTCCTCTCTCCCCGCTCATTGCATCCGTGTAGCGGTCACCAAATTAATTTCGGCTCCAGGGCTGAGTTGTCGTATAAAGATAATGGGCAAGGAGGGGATGCAGTTAGCATTTCAAAAACATTGGGCTCATCTAAAGTGCCCCTGTAGTTGGTCCGATATTAGGTTTCTCACGACACTGAATCAACCGTCATACGGTAGGATGTAACAAGGTTGATATCGCTGATGTGTTTAAAATACCCGTGCTTCCGAGCCCGATTCACGATAACTGTCGGTCAGAATAGACCTAATTGATTGTTATGGGTACGGAAGGCACACAAAGAATTCATAATACGTTCTGTGTATGGCCGTTCGTATGTCCTTTCGCTCACATGCTCTCATCTGTGAAATCGCTGAAGTTATTTATATTAAATTCACTATAGGGCACTTTCTTCGACACTTGTTACATGATTTTCATTCTGGTTCATATCAGTTCGAATATTATGTGTATGAAATTTTACACCCATTAGGTACAGTCGTGTAATGCGCATTACCGCTAGCTTTATTTTATATTAAATGGAATAACTTTCTACATAAATGGAAAATATTGAAGGCAAAAGCAATACAGAAATACATAATATTGCATTGCTGTAAGTTTGGCACTAATATTGGTATAATTTCTGTGTGCCATAATGAAGATTTGTCTTCTTTTTTTCCGGTTTAACAATGTTTGCACATTTTCCGGTACCCTTTACGGGTCCCCAACCTTTTCTTTTTAGTTGGCTTGATCTATAGACATTCGGTAGGATTCCTTGGACGAGGGATTCGAACCCACGGTCCCCGCGACAAATCGGCACAAGACCCACGCCTCAGACCGCGCGGCCACTGCAGACCCCATGAAGATTTGTCTAAAAGTAAAAATTACTTATGATTTGTATACATGCCTTTCATACGAATATCAAAATCCCCTTGTACAATGTTAATCGTATCTTTCTTCGTTTTTCTATGATTCTGGTCTTGTTGCTAAGCGACCGTAACACATTGCACAATACAAAAGCGGTCTAAGTCCACCACTGTGTTTTGGTTTGGCAAGCGTTTCATTCATAATGTTACCAACATTCAGCAATAAATATAATATTCGTGAACTGCAATGTTTATCCATAAAGCTGTCATAATAAATACATTTTTAATTATATCAGCACGATGTATCTGAGAATAACTCGCGAATGAATGGATAGTTTCTTTAATTCAAAATAATAAAGTAGCCGGAATTAGGCAGTAAGAAAATTTAAGATTTTTGTGTAGTTAATCTGCACGTTTATTGAGATTTCGCCCCCACTCCAGCGAAGTCATATTAAACTCCAAACTTTCTCAATGTTAATTTTTATATTTCTGCTAGGAGAAGAACAGCACGAGAGACTGAAACGATGAGGCACGCAGGACCATGCGCGTTTGAACACGGAAGTTTTCTCTCTTTAGGAACCAAGAAGAAATATGCAAATGGTGCCATTACAACTCAATCTTAAAAATTCCCTGCCCATGATTTAGGAATCGGTGGATTTTGAAGATGAACTGCCTGCGCGAAGGGGCAGGGCGTAGTGTCTCCCTGTCTTGCTTTATCTTCGTCTCACACAAGCTGCACTGGCGACGGAACACCCCAGAGTAATAAATACCGCTAATGGCCTACTGGTATTTCATAAGAGCGAGTGGGGCTGAGCAGCAGATTGCTCGACTTTACTGTCTAATATCACAATTTTATTCGGCTGGAATTACCCCCCACCCCACCCCGCCCCACCAACAACTAAAAATTCTGCTGTTTTCTCTTCAACTTCGTGTTCCAGTTTGTTCCCAAACTTCAAAAATCCCCACGACTCCATTTCAGGTCTTCACAAAATTTGTAATTTCTTTTTTAATTTTTCCAAAATTTGTTGCCAAATTTCTGTTTGTAAATCTCAACAAAGAATCATAAGGGCCTATATAATTTCGGCCCACCCCTCTGTAATACTTTTAGAGATACATAAACAATGAAGTTACAGACAAGCCTTTGAAACCAGTAGAGATGAAATCAGATAATGGCTACCTATCAAATTTGATAATGAAATTCTTTTACTGCCTGCCAGTTCACTGAAGTTCCAATGATCTTACTCATTAATTAATTATGTGTTGTAGCATATTCTCTGTTAATATGTGGTTCTGATATGAATTAAACTCGCTCAGAGACCATTAGCGGAAGTTATAATTATGTGTTATGCAGATTTAACTTGCACCCATAGTCTGAATATGTATTTTAATTTGTAAGTAAAAATTATAATGAAAGACATGATAGCTATTTAAAATTCCTGAAATTCGAACTTACATTAAGTAGGTTTAATAAATATATGCCGGTAAGAACTGAATTATGTTTCACTCACTTATTTGGATTTAACGTACTAATAAGCTGGAAGACGTGTTTCTATAAAATTGGCTTCCGTTTGGAACTTCGTACTCGTTCTTGGGTAAAAACGTATGCGAACGTTCATATTCGAGTCCACTGAACATCGTCCGTGAAAGAGCTAATAATTTCTTAGTTTGAAAATAAATTCCCCGTGTTTTATGGAACCGGAAACTTTATTACCGAGACCACAAGAGCCCACAACTGGACCATTTCCTGAGACAGACGAAACCAGTTTAGTAGGATTCGAGGTTTTCTCGGCGGTGTGTCCGAAGATGGCTGTCTTCTGGGTTGTAGCGGCGTGTAGTCTGGTAGAAGTCTAAAGACGTTTCAGGGTCCTTAGTGTCTCCACCAAACTACGCGGTTGTGCAGTCCAGAAGACTGCCATCTTCGAAACCTGTTTACATCGTACTTGCTTAAGAATTTGGTACAAAGTTGCGGTTGGGAAGCCTGATGGGACGAGAGACTCGAAAGACCAGCGCGTGGGCGGGATGATAATATTAAAATGTATCTTAGGGAATTAGGATTGAAGGGTGTGGACTGAACTGACCTGACTCATGATATGGATGGTTGGCTGGCTGTTGTAAAAACTGAAATGAACTTCCGGGTTAAACACATGGAGAGAAATATCAAAACTAGCTCAACGACTATCAGTTTCTCAATAAGAACTTTGCTCTACGAAGTTGTTTTTCCATTTAATTAGTTCAGTGATTAGGCAGCGTAATGCGACAGCAAATCGTACTGAGCGCCTTCTCTGGTCAACTGAGGGAAATAAGTTTATACCGGGAAAGGAGTAGCTCCCGTCGGAAGCTCGGAGGACGAAAAGGAATGTGGCCATTAAGACTGCGAGCCATTTAGGGTATTTAAGGCACTCCTGATTGCCCCCACCACACCCCACCCCGATGCCGCATATTACCTTGCCTTAGCGACGATAACAAAGGGACCAGTGGCTGTAGTTTGGAAGCTGAGTTTTCGAATCTCCCAGTTGTAGACCCGGAACCAGTGTAGGCCTGTGGGATTTCAGGTTCTCACGGCGTTGAGTACGAAAATAACCTTCTTGGACACTGCGCTTTGTAGTCTCGTACAAGTTGACCGACGTTTCAGTGAGGTGCTTATTGCTTCCGTCATCAGCGCTATGATGATGGAGGAAGCAGGCATCTCTGAAACGTTAGTCAGTTTCTACGAGACTACACAGCGCAGTGTCCTAAAATGGTCATCATTATAGGTCTGTCTGTTGTGGAAGAGATATCAGTACCGATATTTCTTCTGAGTTTCGTAAGGTTTTGCTTCATGTGATTCTAGGAGGATGCAGTAGGAAAATAATGTGTAAAAATTCTAGTCGGAAAACTTGGGAAAGTTATAACTTAGTTGTAAATCTTAAAGAAATAAAACGCGGTGGTTTTGACTGGATTTAAAGGGCTCGGGATTAGGTCTTTTGATCATATTAATGAGCCTACGCTTCTTTAAAAGCCGTCGAAAGGTAACGAAATCTAATGCAGTGTTTACACACTTCGTGAATAAAAATACAGTGCAGGTCAGAAACAATTACCAAAAATAAAATTTAACTGTTATGCTACTGAACTTCATATAAACAATTTTATTTGCACTTTTTTAGGTTTTTAAATGAATATGTCTCAAAAGGCGAATATACTATGGAATTTATTATCCCAATCTTATATTACAATCAATAAAAATGCAATCGATTTCGCTGCATGAATTATGTACCCATGTTTAGCGTTAAATTTTACCGTAATGGTCACAGACGCCTGTAGATACATAGAGATGATTTTGATAGAGAATTTTTTTTCTGAATTCCTCAACGCATTTACATCAAACCGATAGTGTTCACACCGTTAGAATATCAGTGTTAGAATGAATACGAATGTACAATGTAGAATGTTCTTATATAATCATGAATATTACCGCCCTCAAAACCTTGATAATAATCCCGTATTCTTCACTAAGCCCATTATCCTGTATTTACCAGCTGCCCGCGGGGAGATGTCATTTAGAAGTTCCTGTAATTCACAGAGCTGGCATCATATTGATCCAAAGTTGTGAGCTCCATTAAATTAATGGGAAATAGCATTGTGTGGAAAGTCATTGAATGAAGAATGCTAAATGGCTTCATGGTATTTCAGAGACATGAAGTAAGCACGAGGTCGTGATAGTATTTGTACAGACTGGTACAACAAGCTGCTGTGCTGGCGAGTAATAAAGGCCATTTCACGTGGTTAGAAGTTTTAATTGGGTATTTCGATTATCCTAAGCGTAGTGGTGAATTGTGTGTATTTCTCTTCCTTTCAGCTGATACTTCAATGCTACAGGTGCATATATTAATCTGTACATAGTAAGTTTAAATTTATTTTTCGGTCTCAGTTCGCTATTCGTTTTAGTCGAATTATAATATTTAGTAAATAATAGTGAATCATTGGCAACGTTTCAAGCAAATGTATTTTTAACAAATGAGCTTCTATTATGAAACTAAGGATACCATGTCATCTAAGATCAATGCGACTGCTCGATATTCAATTTATTTTCATCAGTGATGTTACATTTTCGTGAATTATATTATTCATCTACTGCATTATTACTAAGTTTAAAGATTTTTATTAATTGGCTCTTAATAAATGGCAATTAATATATTAAAATTTTTATTATGTAATTGACTGTTTATTTATTGTCTACAGTTATTTTACTCATGGTTGAACTGTACAAGAAATCCCTTGTCTGTTATGGAACTAGAAGGTTGAATATTGTGTTTACCGCTACTGGACACCGCCGTGGGCCCGATTGCACTAGTCCACACATTCATTACTTGCATCTGGTATATATTCCTTATCAGCATTATTATCCCATCTTGCTTACGCCTAGGTCTTTTTTGAAGAGTCGGTCGTCAAAGGTGTCGTTTATCCAACTCTTCGAACCAAATGTTCTAGGAACTTTTTAACATTACCATGACTACTATGTGCCCCTCTCTTGTCATCTTCCTTTATCTGATCATCCTAATAATATATTTTGGGGCAAGTACACACTGTAAAGCTGCTAATTTTGCGGTTTTTTTCCTGATTGCTGTCACTTCCGCCCTCTTAGGCCCAAATAACCTTCTCAGCTCCCCATAATCTAAGGCCTTCAATCTATATTCTTCTCTTCAGGTGAGACAAGAAGTTTCACACCATACAAAACATCAGATAAATTGTAATTTCATAAACGAAAAGCTGAGAATAGGGAAAACTGGAGAGCTCTTTTTGGGCAGAGCAATGGACCTGTCGTAAGACAGAACACTGAATAATAATAATAAATTGCCGGTTTTGTAAACTGTACGTTTCTGCATAGGAGACGGGAACACAAAATGGTCTAAATTGATCCCTCGTTACAAGTTCATTAAAAGGGATAATGTAAATAAATCATTAAAATTGAGTTCTTAGCCACCAGCGTCCTTCTTTAGAAGCAATTTCGTATTTATTAATTTGGGGACTATGCAGTTTGCTTGAGCTAAGATAGGAGATTGCTGCTCAAGAATATATATATATATATATATATATAGCACAAGCATGCATTCACATAGTGAAATCCACAGAGGATGTAACAGAGTCCCAGATATCGATCTATTGTCCTATTGGCTAGTATATTCATCATTTTCTTTTTTCTTCGTTGAAAAGGAAAGAAAAAGAAAAGTACGAGAACCCCCCCCTCCCTTCCCCACTTCTCATCTCATTTTACCCGTCCAAAAATACGGAGATCATTGAAAGAAGACTTCAACAGATTGACTGGAAATGTGGGAAAAAATAGGGGGAGAAACCGAATGGGAGCAGAAGAAGTCATTCAGCACGGAAACTGAAAAAGACATCATCCAAAGAAGAGTCTCTTCAAAAACTCATGTCTAGTCTTCTTTTTCTTGAGAATAAGGGTTGTGGCTTTTCTTTAGCTTTTCTTGGACTTTTATTCTTGTTGTCTGGAGGGTTTTAAGTTTTTTAAAGAAAAGAAGACTAAGAAGAACGAGAATGATGGTTTGAGGAGGAGAGATACACTCGGAAGATTAGCTTGAGCTCGTGCAGGTTGCGTGCCTCCAGGAGATAGGATCAATCGTTGTGGCTGTATCTGTGAACATTTCGTCACTGTGTCCCTACCAGAATCCACTGCCACGAGGTTTTCGTGATTTTATCATTGGTGCTCAGTCTACCACTTACTGTAGAATGCGTAGCGCTGATGAAGCTGCTACATGTAGTTTTTAAGGGTGTTTCAGAACAGGGACGTCAAGGTGGATATTTAAAAGTGTAAGTGTTTGTTACGTACAAGTAAACATCCGTGTCTTGATAATGGTGGTGAAAAACAAAAGCTTAAAGGTAAATTGTTGATAGTGGCTTATCTGAATATTATCAGATTGAATATTACTGGCAACACAGCGATTTGCTTTACGGAATATTTCTGACATTCTCTTGTATAACTGATTTAGAATATTTATTAAAGAAAATTAATTCTATTCTGAAGCAGCACCAGATAATATTCACATTTTCCTGTGGAAGTGTTATACACTGTAGGCCCTATGTTTACTGTTTTACCTATGAGTACCGCATATTCAATCGGTTATTAATCCATGAAACAATAATTTAAAACGTAGATCTATGTGTGAATCATAAAATGCCTAAACGATCGACATTACAAACTGATTTCATCCTCCATAAGCACAAATATTCTCTTGTTGGCTTCCATATATGTGTACTATACTGAGCAAATATAAAATTTGTAGGCCTAGATAGACCTGTAATACGTTAATCTTAGTTTTGTGGAAATTCGATTAGAAAGCATATGACCTATCTATGTTTCAGACTACCACAAGGACTGTGTTAAATATTTTCTGGCCACTGTATAAAACACTTGTAATAGCTATTCTAGATCCAAATTTCGTAAATTTCAATTCGTTTACAGTCAGTTACTAGAACTTTATCTTAAGCTTTTGAGACATGTTAATACAATTGTATTTTCATATTTTTTCAATATACGTTTTTGTATTTAACAAACTCTTTAATTGCAAAAAAAGATCATTCTTATGCAGTCCCTTAAATACTATAGTATCACCTGTGTGTGTACGCTTAATTAAGAAAATTGTAGGTTTCTATGGCATAGAAACGGATCATCTGAACGGAGTTTTAATTTGACAATCTTCTGCGTCTCCAGAGGAATACGGAAGCAGTATTTAAATGACCTAATCTCTTCCCTTTAAAATGACAAATTTCTCGATACATATTCTCAGAAGCAGATGGAGTGAGTGGCTTGTACCTCATATACAGACAATGAATATTAGTCAGAATTGTTTTTCTTATTAATGAGAAGTCACAGAAATGTGAAGCATTCTTCAGTGCTGATTAAGACGTTATTCGGGTTTAAGCTATCTTACCTTATTCTCGATGTTTTGCTGTACGTACGTTGTTATTGTATTTGCCTTGAATTTTGTTTCTGTTATTCCAAATATTTGTCTTAAAATTGAAACATTACGTAGAAATTATAAGACAGCATCCTTAAGTCAACAAATAGAAAGATGTGCAGTCGAAAACATATCACGAAAGGGTTACACAATGTGAAGTGTTTTTCACCAAATAAAAAGTCACCAAACTTCAGAAAAACAGCATCACAGTCAAAATTTTCTTCAATTATTGCTCCAAAGACAAAATTAGATATATACTGTAAGAGGAATAAATGTAAATTTACGTAATTGCTTAAACTATTAAAGTAGTCTTTAATAGTTGTAGGTATGCAGATATAAACTTAGTTCACTAAATCACTGCGTTGCAGCCACAACATAATTCATCACCAACCTCCGAATTTACAAGGTCTGCTGTTCCCTTCCCAAATCGTACTACTGAGCTTTCAATCCATCCAAACTCAACTTGGATTGTTCCAAGGGTGTTAAAATTGTGAAGAGGCATAACATTTCGTTTGAGGGGAAGAGGAAATGGAGAGAGAGAGGGGGTCGAATCTCTATTTAACTTTGAAAAATGAGTCTTGACACTTGGACACCCCCCCCCCCCCCCCCCCCCCCGTCTCCTCGTCCTTTTCATTCACAGTCTTTTCTTCCGCTGGACTGTCATGGCATCAGACATTCGTCTTACTTCAGGGGTACGTAGAACTGATAAATCTTTAAATAAGTGGCTTTGCACAAACTGTTTTGTGACTCCAGATGAAGATTTTTGGTCAAGAGTAATGTCACTGAATACTGCAGTCGTAATTCACATCAGCATATTATCTTGACATTGCTGGGCCTACAAACCCACACATTTTTTCTGGTAAACCTTTCTTTGGCTTCTCGTTCTTTCAGTTGATATGTCACTTTTTCGGTTGCAGGCTTTTTGTCAGGTTTGTACATAATAGTTTAAATACAGAGAAGACATTTAAGCATTTCTTAATGTGAGGTAATCAGAGTGATTATTTTTATGTGACGATCGTAGCGAAATGGATTCTGTAAACAAACATATTTTGGCGTATTAAGGTATATAAACCATTCATATGTGAAATAAAGAGAAAACGACCAATAAATTAATTTAAAGTTAGCAGTAATAAAGGAAACGTTAGATATCTCGACAAAAACATTTATGAAATGGAACACGCCACTTTTTACGAAAAATAAGTTACAAGGAAGACAGGCAATTATAAAGGAATAGAAGTTCAGAGAAAATATTACCAGAGCAATTAACAGATATGTCAGTTACGCTCTGTATAAATTCGGAAATGGAAATGTCTAAAATAGAAATTTTCACTCCCTGAACACGTGAAAGTAGACCATTATTCCTTGACGTTATAAGCTAAATAGCAATAAGAAAAATACTGAAATATTACCACAACCTATCCTTTGTTCCTTTAACTGCGTATAGAAAATTTATAATTAAGTTCGGCAATATGATTTCTTCTTGTCTTAAACCCAGTTCTGCCAATCTTAAGTTCCCTGCTGTATACGTGGTTAGCTGGACATGCAGACGAACTGATATCAAATCGAAACTAAATTACGTAAGTAAACTGTACTAGAAGAGACATGAGTCTGTCTTCTGTGAGTTTTATTACAGAAAACAGTCTCTACTAGTTTATAATTTCCCTTAGTTACTGTGAAAGTTTTGCTTCTGCGCCAGCAGAAATTCGATATACAACTCGACTTCCATATTAAAATTAGTTAATAATTTTATGTACGCCTAATGGTGGATGCGGTTTGTCCCATACTAATATTTTCAGCTGCGAACATAAGTCTTGCCCGAACATATGCGTGTACGAAAAACACCAAAGAGTGGCCAATCGTCTCCGCCTTAAAATTTTTGAAAGATTTTGAGCCAGGAGGCACCGTTTTTATAAAACGTTATTAACAACAACGTTTACGATTGTGTTACGTAAAATAAATTCAATATGGGCGAGGTGTCTGAAATTGGGGTAGGGGAGACACCAATAAAAATTGTTCGTCACACAGCCCGTAAACCAATACAGAGCAGATCTACAGGAGAAAGAAAATCTTCAAACTATGGTCTGTACCTACGTTAATTCATTTCACCCCTCTTGAATCGTAGATTCAGTTTTTTTCCCCACTGAAAGTTGCGTCTCCTATTTTCTACAGATTAGAGGTGGAGGTGGGGAAAGGGTTGAGCAAAGAAAGGGGGGTGTCACTTGAAACCTTATCACGATTGTAGTAGTTGACCCAGGTGTTTGAAATTCTGCAGTGTTTGCAAACAGCTGTCTGTCATCTAAACGCTTTTCAATGCGTCTTCAATCGTCACTGCCATTATCATTATTATTATTATTATTATTATTATTATTGTCATCATCTAGGGACGACATAACCTCTACTGATGTATATTCTTAATCTGTCCATTCATTATATATTATAAACTCCTTTTATTGCGTGTTTCTTTCTTTACATAACCTTTTCTGAGTTCACTGTCCTCAGTAGCAACTCAGACTGAACCGGCAGCCAGGTGACGGCCTCGCCGTTGCAAGGTCCTTCAGTGCGATAGGTGAGGGAAATGGCGGATTCTGTGGTAACTCATGACACCAAAAGACACGCGACGCAGCCTCAGATGATCCCCCCCCCCCCCCGTGTTCTTGAATTTGGTTATGTACACTGAGAGTTGTCGAACTTCTTGATACAGTGTGGCTAATTGGCGTTACTGCTACTGACTCTTGGTTTCGATTCAGCGACCCGGAGATCGGTCATTCTGAGACTCATTGAGAAACAGACTGGTCCGCAGGCCTCCCATCGTCTCTTTTCATATCTTCCTTTATACTAAAGCTACATAATATAATAAATCTGACAGAAAGATTTCTCTTTTAAACAATTATTAAAATAATCCTGCCTCAGTTCTCACGACTTTCTAAATTCAAATCTGAGAAGATACAGTATATTATAGTCGAGTGGTTAGCATTTCTGCTTCGTATACGAGAGGATTCAAATCTTGTCCCAGAGACCGGCTATCTTGGCTGAGGTTTGTTGTGGTTTTCCTCACACCCTCCAGGCAAATGCCAGGATAGTACCTTAAATTAGGCCACCACCGCTTCCTTCCACATCTTTTTCAATTTATTATTTACTGTCATCCTCTCATTCGACGTTATATAAACTGAGCTACTGAAAACGCGTTGTTAAATAAACTATAAATAAATACACAGTACATTGGAAGCCGGGATATTATATTATGATACAGAAACACACCCACTTAAAACTTATTGGCTACTTCAGACCCGCTGTAAACCTACGAGGCTTGAGTAGTGGTATACGCCAAATAGGATTATTTCGCAGCTGCAACTTCTCCAAGTACAGATTTACTTCTTCTAAACTTCTCCCCGCTATAACCCTGTCAAATTGCCAAAACAAGATCATCATCTTCCTCTAGAATGCTCACTGGACCGTGAACCAAATATTGATCTATACGTAGGCCAGATCGACTCTTCAGAATATTGAATACTGATGTGAAAGACAGCCAATCGGCGCCTAGTACAGTGACACAAACCTCGAACGAAGAATTTGTGAACTTTCTTGAAGATGGGGTACCTCAACTTCAGTATCAATTTTGTGTATGATTTACTTGCGAGTTTCTGTTTCGTCGCAAGAAAGGAGAGACGGAGGTTTGTTAAGGTGAACTTGAAAGAATGATATTAATATTGATCTTAAGTAAATACTTTGCGATTTGAGTGTATGGACTGGATTAAACCGGCATACGATTGGGTCCAGCAGTTAATTGTGATGAAAGTCGTATTCTTCTGATTCCTTAAAAAGCGAGGATTTTCTTGAAAAGCTAAGTGACTATCAGATTCTGTATAAGAAATTTGCTCAGTAGAGTTAGCTGCTAACCTCTGTAGTTTCATAAAGGTGCAGATATATGTTTGGTATTGCTTACCAAATGACTATGTAGGCCTGTCGATTACATAACTACATTTTAGATGGGTGATTTTGAATATCAAATAGCCTGTCTGAAATATCTTAAATAATATAACATGCACAATAATATTCAAATGTATTCTCATTTCAATAAAGTGTAAAAATGAATCAGAATTTTAATAGGCTTAAATTATGTTATTTTCCACCGAATGCACGAATTAAAACCAATTTTCAAGTTTAAGACAGTACAAACGTTTGTATAAATATGTCTACAGTATGGAATCTAGGAGGACATTATTAATTTAATAGAGAATTTATATTCGTTGTTATGATGTTGATTGGGCTGTTTTTTATACTCGACCTTCCTGCTGGTGGCTTCTAATTATTTCATTGCGTGGTGTCACACATATGCTGCTAATGTCTCGTCCAAGTTGCGCGGGTAAGTTTGAATTATAAAAATGTTATTTGGATCCATAATTTTTATGACTGTGATTAAGTGTGGATTTCTTCAGTCTCTCGAAGAAAGTGGTACGATTTGTTTCCTAACATAACAGGAAGGAGGTCTGATTTGTTGATTAGTGGCCCTGATGTCTGGTGAAGCGTGCAAAGTATGAAGCTTCTTGTTATATAAATATGGAACCAAATTTTTTTTCGTTAAAGTAGATGGTTTCTCATGATTATGTGAAGAAAGGTGTTTTTCATTCACACCGGTGGCTGAGTTTGTTGAATTTCCTTCGGCTACAAAGTTTCTGTTAGCTATATTTTTTGTTTGTTTGCTGATTTGCTTCATATTTAATTATTAGTTTTGTGTTGTTGATTGCACAAAACACAAGCAACCCGTCACCATTATGATGAGGTTGGAATACAATGTTGCCACCAGAGGCAATGTGGATTATAATCTTATTCGCTTACTTTATCGTGAGCAGTGTTTGTGAATTACACAAATATCATATCTATACACAGTTATGTGAAATGTAGCTGTTTTGTATACGTAATTTGTCTCTTCTAGAGACGGGCATCAACTACGAATGTGCTGAATGGTGAATTGAAGATAACGCAGTGGTGGCCTCAAGTTAAATAATCTCAGTTTCCACCTGGAATAGCTGAGAAAAGTCTGTAATATCACCAAAATAATACGGCCCCGGTTAGGGATTCATTCCATAAAACTGCAGCATTTCGACATGGCGGAACGAAATAGCTCTAAGTTTTTGCAAAGTTGAGTGAGATAACAGTATCTCCTCTCTTTGTCTCACACTCCACCATTTTCTTAGTTGCTCTGCATTTGCTTTCCTCCATATTTCCCGTTTTCCCTCCTGAAGACGTAATGAACATTTCGACGACGCCGGAGGGGGTGCGACTTGAAGTGGAGTGGGGGGGGGGGGGTTCTTCGCTGCTGGGATTTCTATAGAAAAATATAGTTGGGGTGAGAATAATTGAGTGAATGCTGTGTATGGTAATAATACGAGGACCTATTCCAGATTACTTTTCTACACTACCAATGTGTAACAACATTGCAGCAAATTGTAATCGTAACCAGAGCAAATAACCGCATGTCGTGAGATGTCTCCTGTTCTATTCCTCATAGGCCTTTATGATGATTAACGCTGAAATTCCGGCGCATTGCATTACTCTGTGCTGATTCTCAGTTAAGAACATAGTAGCAACACTTCGTGAAGGTGGACGGGAGAGTAGAGGCGAAGCTCCACTCATTCACAGTCCGAGCACTAAATAAATGAGTGGTCAGCTTCAGCCTCCGGCATTTTTACCCCGGGGATTTAATAGAAACCTGCAACTTTTATTCGAGACGTTGTCTCTCAGGTTAATAGGCTACTTAGATTCGTTCAAAAATGTTTTGTACCATTAAAAAATAATGGGTCCCAGAATGGATTAAAATAAATTAAACTAGGACATGGTAACGGTCTCGTGTATCGTTTCATAATTGTCTGTCAAAAGATGTTTTTTTTAATCATTTGACAGACATAAGATCTGAAAGCGTACTCAGATAGCGGACGTGGCTTATTTTATAGTGCAATACTCTAACAACACTTATAGAGAGGAGTACAAATCATAAACTTTCTATACTTATCACTTATTCGACTATTTAATTACTAACTATTGTGTGAACCTCATTAGCCTCTATGTTTATTTATTTGCTTACACAAATATTGTAGCGGGAAAATTAATATTTATTTATATACGTCATTGAATGTGCAGCCTTAAGGTATTTAAAACTTTTGTAGATATATCCCTGAAATTGTTAAACTTTTTACTTCAAACGCCTTTATTTAACTGAAGGCAGGGATTGGACAACTAATGACTAGAATTGTATAAACTTCTATTATCTGGCACTACATTGTCTGAAGTCCTAATAGATTTGCGTTAAGGCATACTTCAAATAAATAACGTGGCAGCATTTGCAAGAGCACTAATAATCTGAATATAACAGGAGGCTTTGAGAAAAATTCCTCCAATGAACCGAAATAGGCAGAGGAGCAATCTCTTTGTGAAAGGTAACAAGTTTTTTCTTCATCTGAAGCCAGATAACCGAAAAAATTGCTTCTTCTCTGCACGATGGAAAAGTTATTACTTAATTTTCTTATATTTTATATGTCTCGACTTCTATTAAATAATTGATGCTATTCTTATCATTATTTTTTCGCTCGAGTACTCAGTATTAATAGCTGTATGCTGATGCAGAAAATTTCTTCTCTCATATTTTGATCAACAAGGTTTCAGTAGGAAATAATTGAACAATTATCGGAAATCAGCTTAGGGTATGCAAAGGAAAACTTCTTTTGACAGAGATAAAAAGTGTACAAAGAACTGAAAATGCCAGTAGCGAAACAAACTAAGAAATGGCTCGTTAAATATTTCACAAAAGGCTGATTAACAATCTAATTACTTTCCATTCACTCAGCTTGAGAAGATGATGCAAAGAACGTTAATGGTTGTCTTCACATTGCATGGACAAAGACAGGAAATGACGTATCGCCAGGGGGAAACAAGATTATAGAAACATTACCATTTAACATATAAAATGGCTCCTAATTTCATCTTTTAATCAGAGTCTTACTTATAGATGCTGAAGTAACATATTTTGTGTAATGTGACTTGTTCCGGAAATAGAATCGTGGTGTCAGTGTGTTGACGCCACTTGAAACAGCCCGGCAGACAAACCATATGGAATCCGTCAGCTTTCCCCCATGCCTTTGTGATCGGGTTTCTTAGGAGAGATGCAATTGTTCTGCTTTATCTTTGTTTTACTTCTTTTAGATTAGTATCACGTCGTCTCTACAATGCGCAGTGGCCTATGGGACATCGGAAGAGTTGGTTTTCGATTTATACTTTCGGAATTTACTTACGGTGTCAAGACGTAGGTCAGTGCACGATAAGAGCTAACACAGTTCTCTCAGTGTAAGAAATAATGTAACTTGACATTTGGTTTGATTATCGGTATTATTCCACACAGGCACAACGTTACTTAAGACTAAAAAAGATGATGATTCAATCCAGCCTTAGTCACTGAGTTCTAAACAGGAATAGACAATCACATAAAATACTTGATCATGACGAAAATGAATAGCTAATCTATATCAATCAATGGAATTACGTTATGTAATTGGAATCATCGTCCATTCACGAGAGAAATGGCAACGAGTATGAAGACTGTTTTTTAGGATGTTACGCCTTGTAGTCTGGCAGAAACTGATCGACGTTTCAGAGAAGATTATAGAGGTAACAATTACCTCTGAAACGTCGGCTGATTGTTACTCGACTATACGGCGCAACATCTTAGAAGCAGTTATATTTTTGTCGTCTACCTGTTGGGTGGTAATTTGAAGTCTGTTTTCTGATTTTGTGGTCTTCCATCCGGTGGATATTTTGACAATAATTCTGCGTGTAGTCATGTTGAGTTTTCTTCCAAGAAAACCATTTTAAGTCCTTATAAAATGCATAATTTCTGACGTCGAGAAGATTGTGCCTCGTTGTTTTTTGTAGGGCTGTCGCGATGATGATGGAATGATCAAACACCTGTAAGAGGCCGGTAAACGTCCACCAGACTTCACAGGCAGCCCGATACTTTTCACATTCCTATAATCTCGACCCGGAGACCGGCTATCGTGACAGGTTTTTTCGTACTTTATCCGAAGTCCGTCCAGGAAAATGCCTGGATAGTACCTTAAATTAGGCCACGATCCCTTCTTACCACATACTTTACAATTCATTATAATCATTTCTTTCAACGCTATGTAGTCTGAGTTACTGAAATCGTCTTCAAATAGACCATAAATAAATGAATATTTATATTGCCACAAAAAAGATTACATTTTTCGTGCGTGCATTTTAATATCTTACTTCCACCTGACCCGTCTCAGTAACTTGATGAAGAATATTTTATATTCATAGAGTTGCACTGTGTTTGTGTTAGCAATAGAAGCAGGTTTGTCTCATTCCACGAAGAAATCCGGTCTCTAAAACAAGATCGTGCACTTCTCCTAACTATAGGCAATGTATTGCGAAATATGTTTGATTTTATCCCCCCAGTAAGTTATTACTATTCAGTTACTTACAGATGTAAACAATTTTTAGTTTAGGGTGTAACTCTAATGCCATTCGACATTTCCACTGCGTCTGTGTTTTTGTTCGGCTAACTGTTCTCTATGTCTTCGGAGTCAGCGAGTATTGGGAACGTCTAACGATCCAAACGGCGGTATGTTTCTGTTGTTACAGTTAGGACCTATTCCATTTTCTCTCTGTTCTTTCGTTTTCCTCCTTTTCATCAGTTCCTTTCTAAGTCGACGTCTTTTCTAGTTTACTGTTATAAGGGCCAATTAGAGCCCGCAGTCCTATACGCCCTCTCAGTGTCGCTTGGATACACACGGCTCTTATTGACGAGCTGATTTTGTTCAACGGGAGTTATGATGGAAATAATTGAGGAAAAAATA
Source organism: Zootermopsis nevadensis (assembly GCF_977971745.1). Classification (NCBI taxonomy): domain Eukaryota; kingdom Metazoa; phylum Arthropoda; class Insecta; order Blattodea; family Termopsidae; genus Zootermopsis; species Zootermopsis nevadensis. Next base: position 8,495,411 of record NW_028259143.1, read on the forward strand.
GCAGCACACAGGGTAGGTATGTGGCACGGGCATTCATACCGTCGAGAATTTTTTTTTTTTGGAATTGTTAAAAACACGAAACGAATCGGAACAGTATTTGTGTGTGTGTGTGTGTGAAAGTGGGCGTCTGATTTTGCCACGCAGGTACGAACACTTTCTGTCTGTAGAAGATGTACGAGCTGGAATGGTGGAAATGCAAAGAAAACAAATTAAATACTTTGCAATAAGGAGGAATGGAAAGAAAAATGCAGAATTAGAGACCATGACGGATTTAAAAGAAAACTTAAAAGGGAGATGTGAAGATATTTGTTCGTGAAGAGAAGAAAGAAAAATTATAAATAAACAAACGTTAACGTGGGTGAAGTATAACTTAATCGTAATAATAAAACACAGTGTGGAAGGAATAATGAATAATTGACTGGCTAAGTGAATGTTTTAACTAAAACAAAGACTTGAGAGTGGAAATGTAAGAAAAGGAACAGGCCTGGCTGTGTTAGCCACTGCTATTATTTATTTTAGTGTTCTGTGTGACGACAGGCCCATATGAACAGGATCCTTCCATCCTTTTATCGGACTGGAACCTGTTCATATACGTTCTTGGCAGATGATCCAGAAGTGGTTTGCCATTGCCTTCTCCTGTGTGTGAATGGAGTAATTGTTGGGATGCAACGGAAGAAAACTCCGTGTTGCCTAGACCACGGCCTTGCCCAACACAAGTTATAAATTCGGGCACCGCCGGGAATCGAACCCGAGACCCCAGGATTACAAGGCCAGTATTCTAACAGCTAGACCACCGTGGCTTAGCCACTGCTAGATACTCTAAAAAATACTCAGCTTATTTACTAAGTCGGACTCCTCAAGCTGTTTCAGATTGGTCCAATAAGAAGACAATGTGACAACGTATCTTTCTCCATGGGCTGCTATATGTCAATTATTTTTCGTACAGGTCTGACGTAATGAAACAAACCACTTTCTTACCGAGATGAGCTCGGAGAGACGTTAAGGTAGAGAGATCGAGACCACGAAAAGTCAAAATTCTTTTGAGCTTTCATAACCACACAAAAAATTTATTGTATCAAGTATTATTAAAACGACTGTTCCACTGAATCGTGCATTATTTAATTGAAACTTGTTATGGAGACGAAACAAAACCATATCGATGCACGCTTATAGCGTTCTCTACTCTCAAACGAAAAAGAAACTTTATTAAACTTCTCACAAATTTCTTTACTTAAAGCACCAGACAATACATTTAGTCCCACATAGAAATAATCATGTTAGGATTTTAATCCGAAAACGTTACTCAAGTTGATGTTAAACGTCATAACTATTGTAATCCTTTTTAATTACGTGAGTTTTGACCTGTTCCGTACTATTTAAGAGAATAATGGCCCTATTATGTTAATATTTGATGTCACGCATTTTCTAAAAATTCTCCTGGATACACTTTCGTTGTTGTATTTGACGGTAAATGTTTTCACATACTTGTATTTGTCGGTTACATTTATAGTTTCAGCTCCTTTATATCGACTAAAGGTTGTACGTGTGGTGGAGGCAGGACAGAATGTTTGTGACTGGGCCCTTTTTTATATATAAAAGTAGCGAACGTGTTCAAAGTCCTGCCTATTTCTCATGCACAACGAGCGGTACATGAGGGTTCGTCCGGGTTATGTTTGCAATTCCAGGAATATCCAACGCCTCTAAACAACTGATACGCGCTCGTGTATGAAACACAAAGAGAAAAATTTTACATCCATAATTTCCCAGACGGAAACGTAGACAAACGGGCGAGACACAACTTTACCTCTTTAATGAAAAAGTGGTTTAAGACATGTAAGTTTATATAAATGCCGTTATCTATATTTGTATAAGTCGTTAATGAAATAATGCAAATCATGATTGGAACTGAACTAAGAGAACACGTGTGGTAATGGTAAAAAGGGTGAAGGGGAAAGCTAGAACGCTGTTTGCACTCGTTAGGATTAATGCTTACTTTTGTTCTACGTATGAATACAGCTACCACCGAAAGCATTTTAGATCCATAGAGCCTGTTCTTTTTTCTTACATGTCTCTTAGGTGTAGCATTTGGGCATGTTACGCCGATTGATGTAAACAGAAACAGATAAAAGAGAAAACTGATATTGATCACTTCAACAGTTACGAAGCAATATAAAAAAAAAACAGAACCCAAAGATATTAATATCTTAAAATTTTCAGGATAAGATAATAATGCATTATTTTCGCTGTTGTTAAATTTATGACGCACCTAATTTGACCCGCTAGCCTGTTGTACTTTATATTCTACAGTACAAAACGCAGAAAATGAGAATATGTTGTGTATAACATAAAATATTTTCTCACAAAATTTCTGAACGTATTGCTTGTTTCCCTCCCCTCTCGTACAATGTTTACGTCGTTGAAGCCTTTTAGATTTCGTTATCCTAGCAATGTTTGATTACTTTTATAACTCACAAAGTTTCTCGTTATGTAATATTCTAAAATGCTTACTGGGCCCCAACTTGTATTTTTGTGTGACATGATCCGATGATCGTACCTGTGAAAATTACAATTTCCGAAACCAGACCACGAAGCAGATATTTGTTTATTGGAAGGTAATTTTAAGATCTGCAAACAAGAAACGTTACAAGTCTCACTTGAAGCACTTATGCCTGGAAGAACTGTTGCCCCTGGGGGTGCAGGGGGCTGTAGGCCTCAACCCCCGGTGTGGCGGCGCTTGTTTCCGTATTGATTTTGCTGCTTTTGGTGGTGGCATAGCGGTAGGAGTACAAGGGGTACAGGGGTACAGTAGAAACAAAGCGGCTGTATATGCGCCAAACAGAAGGTACATAATACTGCTCTGCACCACACAACAGACCACATTTAGGCTAGTTTTCTCTGTCTCTACTTGCAAAATATCTGTAACAATCGAACGACCAATTTCACGACATGCAAATTAAGTAGCGTTCCCTGAGAAGAGAGCAATGATCTGCCCTGACTCTAGACTCCTCAGACAACGCTGAATATGGAGTTCCAACTTCGAACTAGTGTTTGAAATAGTAAGAAATGATAAAGGTGTTTATGAAACGAGTGTGTCTGTCAACGTCAAACTGTAGATGATTTTTTTAATACCACACTATAATATAAATGTAACATGGAAGTCGAAGTATCTTACTTCTTAAAGAATTATTAAATGTTGTATCATAAATCTTTTCATCGCGTCAACTATTGTCAATCAAACTATTTGATACATCAAATAGAATACAGGAATATATTGCTTCATATTCACTCAGAAACTGGACAATTTAGAGAATTGTAGAACTTTGCAAGGTTGTTAGCAATACGTTCGCAATTTCCAGTTTCAGTTTGCGAATGTTTTTGATCCGAGTTTAGACCTTCGAAGTTATATTTGGTTTGTAAATGAACATATTATTGGCTACAAGTCTAGTCAATCTTATACTTAATGATTTAATTACTCTAATGACATACGACAAAGAGTGAACGTTGTTTCATTATGCAGTTGTCTCCGTCTCTGCCTCTTAGTTTTTCTGTGTTAGATCCACGTATCCTCCACTTGTTCTCAACCGTCCTCAGTCTGTATTCTAGTGTTTTCCACTCCCATATAAAACTAATGACAATTCATTTAATTACTTTACGTAGATAACATATTTTTAAACGAAAACATTGTTATTGATTCACAATCATAAAGCCATGATGACATCAGACTGTCACCTATTAACAGTTACTGGAATGTCTAAGAAAAGTGATAAATTTATTATTATTTGATTTAATACGTAATTTAAAGTCTATGGCAAGCAAGCTGTTTTTAGCCTTAACAGTGTAACTATACTTTTAAGTACTAGTCGCTTCATGTATTTTAATTAAGTTATTTATAGAGACTAGACACAAATTAACGAAGAAACATCTGTACTCTACTCTTTACGCCCATCATCAGCTGATCCTTCGAAACGAATGTGTTTTATTACTAATTTGATATTATTAAGTGTACGATCTTGTTCGGGTTTCTATATGTTTACGTTCTTCAGCAACTCTGTGGAAACCGTTTTATTTCTTCCTTTTAATGTTAGGATGAATTTCACTACGTCCATTACATTCAGAGGAGCATAATTCATTTTAGTTTGGCGAGTTGAAATTCCAAGTGTTATAGATCCTAACTGCTAGTTCGTGACTATGAAAGCTAATTTCACTAAGATTATCCGAGCCATGAATATCCATGACGGGAATATTAGAGTATATTTGCAGAGGGAGATCTCCGATAATTGAACTATGCTGCAGCGATGAAAAAACATGGCTGTGAGTGACGTGGCTGCTGTATTAGACCGCAGGATTCAACGTAGTACGAGCACACATTAATACATGCTCGACATAGAACAGTAGACCTATTGCTTCCCCAGTCCTGCTTCCTACAAATTTAGCCTTTCGTTCTCAACAAAATTTGGGCATGACCGTTACATCTACTAATAACTGATGGTTGTAATTCTAATATTTCAGTGGAGTCATTCAGAAAGTGACTCGAGATATCTGTAACATATCTTTGTGCTTTGTCAGCCATTAAGGAGGATGAGATTCTAGGACTTAAAGCATGGGGAACATTTTATGTGTAAGATTTAAGTCGGAAAATCTAACGGAAAGAAATCTAGATTTGTTATCGCTACTTTTAGCCATAGGGTATGAAAGTCTATTGGATAAATCTGGTTCTTAATAGTTACAAGTGTTGGGAACTTGTGAACGCGGTAGTGAGCCTTATGATTCTGTATATTTCTGTAAAATTCTTGACTACTTCGGCGACTCTCATTACCAAGAAGTACATTGTCTCATAGAGTTAGTTATTTGTTACGTCTTTGAATTACAGATGGTGGTTAATACAAACGGTGTTCTTCTGGATTATTTCGCTTTATAGTAATCTGGCTGTGTGTCAACGTTTCGGAAGAACATACTGTCTCACTTTTCAGGTAGACAATATGTTCATGTCAATTCATATGTCTTATAAACCTCAAATCCTACACTGAGGATAATATTTTTCCTCATAGGATCGTTTCTGTTGAAACGGTACAAAGCATTGACTTTCTTGAGAGGTCAGAGCTTAAGATAAGCTGACCTGCAGCTTTAAAGTAACTGGAAGATCAATCAGTGAATTAAACCGTAGACTCTGAAGTCAGTTGTTGCTTAACCCATAATTGTCACTTAACGTTTGATTTATTTAAGCTGAAACCAAAGATGCATAAGGATAGCAGTTACCTCTGAAATATTTGTCCCTCTCTATAATGGAATTTCGATGGATAAGGTTTGTAGAGACTGCAAAGTGGGGAGGGGTTTCAGATTACTGTGACAATGATTGTGTTTGTGTAGCGTCGTGACCTGTCTCTAAAGAAATCCAACTGTTGTTGGCACATGGAACATCAAAGACGCAGCCAGTTCAACAACGAGTTAAGTCTCAATTGTAATATACAAATTACGACTCAGAAATGGCTGTCTTTTGCGTTGCAGCGCTGTGCAGTTTGGTAGAAGTTTGCGGACGTTTCATAGGTGTCTGCTCCCTTCATCTTCAGAGGAACTGATATTCCAGAATACACGGCGAAAGAACGCAGAAGACAGCCATCTTCAGAGTCGCCACAATTATAACTTGAAATCTTATAAATTGCGATACATCAGTTTGTTTAAACATTTTCTCGCCATTTAGTGATTTATGTTAATTTTTTATTGCTTCTTTAATAAATTAAAGTATATAACTAAGAGATTTAATTAATTTAAACTGCATTTGAAGAGGTTATTTAATTATAAGGCATCCCAGTTATAATGTATTTTTAAAATAATTGGTATCTGTACTTACCGTCATTTACAATTGAATATGTTATATTCCAAATTATGAATTACTTTTAGCCTTAAATGCCTGTCTGTTTCTCTTCTCCTACATAAAACCTTAAACATTAAAATACAATGGAAGTCACGTTTCGCCCTAAAGAAAGCATACAGTTTGATGGTCTTTGAGAACAGGTTGCTGAAGAAAATATCTGGTCCTAAGAGGGAGGAAGTGTCAGGAATATAGAGAAAATTATCAAAAGAGGAGCTTCATATTTATTGATCTTTAACAGATATTATTCCGGTGATAAAATAAAGGATAGCTAGATGGCCGGACATGTAGCATGCACGAAAACCTCAAGAAATGTGTACAAAATTTTTGTCGAAAAATCTAATAAGAGGAGTAACAGTTAGAAGGTCTGGGCACAGGTGAGATGATAATATTAACTGATATTAAAGAAATAGAGAATAAAAGTATGACTGAGAACGGAAAATTGCAAATTGTATCAATGATATCAAGAAATTGCTGTTAATAACAAGCTATAAATAATACAGGAAGTGATTTTTATCCAGAAAAATTAATTATTCACTTTAGAAACCGGAATTTCAATTTGTAAATTTCCTACTCCTGAAAACGTCCTGTGTTTTGGTCTGAATATTCTGTCACTTAAATTTATTTTGGTCCCTTGGCCTGCTATTCATTTACACCACTTACGTTCTCAACGTGTCGTGTCTGATGGGAAAGTTTCATTTCCTGGTTAGAGTTTAACCTCGAACAGGGGTAAACGTTACAATAACAAAACTACAAATGTTTCTTATTTGTGTCCGATGTTTTCGTGTTTCCCCCCAATCCTCTTTGACGATGTTGCAATTCTGTGACATATGACGTTTCGAGAAGCTGATGAAAGCAGCTTTTAACGGCGCTTATTTAAGGAGAAGACAATTCTTACAAAAAGCGTTACAAGTAGCGAAATCTTGAGTGTAAGTGATTATTGTAATTTTCGTCAAATTATAGATTTCTTTCTGCATCAAAACCAAGTTAAAATAATTAAGTAATAAATAGGACCACCCCTTGTCGAACCGTAACCTGAGGACGCGCCATGCCGTGCTGACAATGGACCCACCTAACATGGCAGAGCATGCCTTACTCGAAACTATTCCAGTTGCTGTGTGAAAGATAAAATATGCAAAGTCACAAGCTTATCTTAAAACTTGATCTGTCGCAGGGACCATCAACTGGCTGCCTGCTTTTGTGCTCTTTGCAGCAACTGTCTCTGTCCAATAAGAAGACCGAAAGGGCAATAATTAAGACGCGTCTTAATAATGAGCACTCGGAGCGAAGCGTAACAATAGAAATTAAAATTGATAGCAAAAAATTACTGAATTATAAACAGTGTCAAATGTCTCACTAATGATTAATTTTTGTTAAAGAAAATTATTGATTAATTTTTGAACTCGTGTGTTTTATTTAAGTTTTTCACAGCGGCGAGTATGAAGATTTCTGTCTTCTGGGTTGTTGTGCTGTGTAGTATGGTCGATGCTAACCAACATTTCTGGGTCATACTGTCTCCGTCATCAGGGATATTCATCGCCCCGATGACGGAGGCAGTATGACCTCTGAAACGTTGGTAAACATCGACCAGACTACACAGCGCAACAACTCAGAAGACAGAAATCTTCATACTCATCGCCCTGATGACGGAGGCAGTATGACCTCCGAAACGTTGGTTAACATCGACCACAGTACACAGCGCAACAACCCAGAAGACAGAAATCTTCATGTGTTTTAGTAGATTTAATTTAGTAGCATTTCTAATTAATTGTCATGGCGTTTCAAAAAAATTGTTTTCTTGTATAATCTTTCGACCCGTGGGCCGATAAGAAATGTTGAATGTATCTCCTGGGATACTGGGAACGACCCGTTTTTCAAGTGCCTGAGCACTGCGGGTCCGAAATTTTCGTTGGCTTGATCTATAGACATTTGGTGGACTCCTTGGACGAGGGATCGGCTCGTCGCAAGGCCTCTACCTGTGCACAGGACAGCACAACACAGAAAAACGCAGACAAATATCCATGGCTTGAGTGGGATTCGAACCCACGGTTCCAGCGACCAAGTGGCACAAGGCCCACTCCTCAGACCGCGCCGCCACTGCGGACCCCGAATGTATCTCCAGGTCTGGAAAATCTGATAAACCTTGCACTAAAAGAAGAACGTTGGCTGAGTGCGGTTTGAGAGCAGGGTGTTGAGGAGAATGTTTGGACCTTCGTGAAAGAAGGTAACACGAGGATGGAGAATACACACAGTGAGAAATTTCATATCTCCAATATTTGCCAAGTTTTATTGGGGGTATCAAATGAGGAGTGATAAGATTGACGGGTATGTAGCACGCATAGAGGAGATTAGAAATATGTAATTAAATTCGGCGGTAAACCTGATTAGAACAGATTTCATTGAAGACCTGGGCCTGGCCTGGTGAATGACATTATTTTAATTGGGGTTATGAATTAGATTTGTCTAGTCCAGCATAGGGTCCAGTGGCATGTTATTGCAAATACATTAATAAACCGCTAGTTTCCATAAAACGTTGCTTATTTCTTGACTGCTTAGCAATTATAAGATTGTCAAAAAAAAATTCTGTGGAGTTGCTTGTACGATGGCCATGGTATTTCTGAGGTGTATGTGTATCATGAAAGCGGTTGTGATACGCCACTGAGGTGTCTGTTACATCCAACGTTTCAAAGCCAATTTTAATTAAATCATTTATCCTTTTCATACGAATACAATACGACGCTTTTATGTTACTTAATGACCCATCTGTTTGCCTGTCACAGATAGCACAACAAGCTAATAACTGCCTATAATATATGAATAGCCCATTTATCTCTACTCCCTTCAGTAGATACGGAGTACAGCGCCGTTTGAAAACATCGGAGAAATTTGTGTTATGTAAAATGTTTCCCTTAACCACCGTTTTCATTCACGAGTGTGCTCAAAGATTATGATCTGATTACCCAAACATTTGCGTTGACATTGTGCGCTCTTATTATTCGCGCGTCGCTTAGCAGTTAAGCTGTTAGAAATGGTAAAACGTTTCACTATATTCTCGGACAATAAATCGTTTCATGCTATATGTATTGAAACAAACTCCAACTTTTCTTTGGAAAATTTTATTGTATTATTTACTAGAAAAAACGCCGGAGGATAAGGTAGTCATTGAAGTAATGTTTATTGTGTATATATATTGTCATAGTCTTATGAACATAATACAGACTTTGTTTAAAGAAAAGTAGTTGCTGAAGACAAAAATTGTGACCAAACTTAGGCGGCATTTACTATTATGCTTATTTACCGCCGTATTCCCGCTTAGATGTCAGTTATTACATTGAACTTGTTACACTTCTTTTTACAATAAATTATTCGCGGTTGCCCGACAACAGGTCCAGAGACGGAGAAACTGAGACAAATGGAGGAATGGGTACCTGTTTTATGTTCCTTTCGCTAAGCCTAAAGTTTGTAGAATGATTACCAAAAAAGTGGCTGGAAGTATAACGCAAATAAAGGATTTGGTTATAATGCCTATAGATGTAAGGATAGAAGTGAGCAAATGCCTACAACGCCATTTTATCGAACTTCGCATCCTCTACATCTTCATATTTTCGAGGTCTTAAATTCAGATCTTGGCCCGGTGACCTGCTGTGCTGACATGCTATAAATATTTTCCTCAGACTCTCAAGGCAAATTTTGTGATAGTACCTAAAATTAGTTACGTCTGCTTCCTGCCATATCCATTCGAATTTATTATTTATTAATCATTTCATCATTCAATGTTATAGGCTGCAGAGACCAGTCTTAGCTACTGACAGTGCTGTTAAATAAATTGAAAATAAATATAAATAAACATGCTGTAAATTACGGCATCAAAAGTTCAGGTTCGTATTTTTTGAACAGAACACATCTAGAATATGACGTCAGATACAATCACCTGAAAAACACAAGTAGACTAATTTTCGTGTTTTTATTAATCTGCAATATTAATATAAAGCACACATTAAAGTGAGGAATTTCCACCTATTTCAAAATAGTTTATTTAATATATGACTTGTCTGGTCTAGCAATAAACCTATTATAGTAAATTTACTATAACACGATTTTAAATAAATTTAATATTGGAGAGTTTTGCGAAAAATTGTCAAACCATTGAATTTTTTATATCGGCTAATTATAACGATTACGTCACAAAATAACAAATATTTTTTGAGATTATATGAAATACTTCCGAAAAAGTAACAAAACCTGATTTTTTTAGTTTCCGTAGATGAACATGAAAGTAAGTAGCACAAGTAGATTTTAGATAAAGGTTAATTACATTATTAATCAATTAAAATTGATCTGTATGATGAGAGATGACATCATGAACGTTTCAGTTGTGTTTTTGACCTCTGGCGACGTCTTAAGAAAACACATTGTACTTACCGGTTATACATGAACCTCCCGAACTGAACGATGTTTTAAGCTGTGGAAACCCTGAAACAAATCAGAGATAATAATTTTTAATGAATATTATTTCACCAGAATTCTTCTTTGCGGAAGCAGCAGGACCCAAACATTTCTCTCACAGTCCATAAGCTTATAAGCTAAATCTATCAGAGACTGTGGAAATAATACGTATGTTATATTTTTCCTTACCCGAAATTGTGTAGAAATCGTAAGAGTTAAACATAAAATTTAGTGACGTCGAAATGCCCCATATTTTGTTCTTCTTCGAGTTCTTTCCTTGTATATTTCTATTCCTGAATTTATTTTTGAAAAGTCCAGCAGATGTCCTAGCAGCCGATACATTATATCTAATAATATGTTATACATGTATATGTGTATAGTAATTACGCTAGATGGCAAAATATTTTATTTTGCAAATGGTGCTACCATTAGGTTGCTTTTAGAAGTACGTATAATATGGGTAAAGGGAACGTCGAGGTAGTCCTAACTTACTACGTACCACAGCTGAAATTTTTCATTGTTCTGTGTTGAAAGGGATGAGAAAGGAATGCGTGTGAAAGAAGGGAAGGAGATGAAGGGATGAACAAGACAAAAAAATCGAAAGGGGATAAGGGATGAAGATTCGAAATAAATCCTCCCTCGAATGCCATCGAGTCTTTCCACTACATGGTTCATAATGAATGAACGGATGACTGATCAAGAGGTAAAATAATTTTGTAGCAAAACTATTAATGTTAAAATTTATGGTAATTGTTTTGAAATATAAATTCAAAACGATTTTAAGAAATCTGATCGAGGTATATTTTTGAGCTTTAATTAATATTAAGATAGCTAAGGGTTCTGACATGTTTCTAACTTTGCGTTCGCGTACGATGTCTAAATTAATGCGTGACTTTTTTTATTGACTACTGATCACTCGACTTTGTCTCTTACGTCTTACGAAATATGTCCTTCTCGGGTCGCCTACAACCAATAGACTCCACGGCTTAGTATTCACTCAGGACATATTACAAATGCGGTAGCAGAACTTCACTTTACCTGTACGTGGTCACAGAGTTAAATTAGGAGACACACAAAAATTTCCAATTAAAATTAGTGTCGGAACGCCTAGTTTCGAATAGTCTAATATTTTTATCATACTACAGCGAGTACGAAGCATTTCTTTTCAATTTTGTTTACTGTAAGCTGTCCTCTCGGACAGTTCTTTTGTACAGATGCCCGCTCTCAGGCATACACAGAGATAGTTCCAACTCTTTATAGGTGGAATCCATCGTCAGCAGAAACTAATAAGAGGATGAATCTGTAAGCACGCTAATCTCCTTTCCCTGATCGAGTGGCAGAGTGCGGAAAAGCGGCATATGTCACTTTTGTCGCTCGTGTTTAAGAAATATTTCATACTTACAGCAGAAAATCTAAATGGTTTTAGCAGATGTCGCCGTTACCAGCAGGGACTCATATTTCGAAGTAACAAAGCTTCGACAAGTGAATGTTTGAATATGTGCATGGTAATAAATGTGTAAGTCTTTAGAATGTTAAATTCATTTGCTAGGCTTGGAGTGATAAGGTTCTAACTGACCATTTACAGATTTTTAGAAAAATAACTTCAAAGTTTTAGGTTTTTTATCTTGTATAATTTACTTTTATTTCAAACTTGGCATTGTTACTGGAGGCAATGTTTAGTTATGCACCAGCATTAAACGTGGTAGTCATGTTAAAGTTTGCAACATGCATTTCTTTCGTATTGGTCTGAGGCAACATTTTAGGGGAGAATAAACTTTCTTGTAATATTCTTAGAAAAATAACCTTTTGGAAAGCCACAAAGTATCCTGTACTCTCCCAATTTTATGCCAGGAAGAAATTACCACCATCATTGTCTGTACTTATTTATGTTTTTAACGTTTATAATCATAATAAATAAATTTAAGAACCGAAATTAACATCCGTTTTTTGTAAACCTTGTGTTTTGAAGCTGAAGTAAAGTTTATTTTGTGACCGGTTTAGCGTCACGCTACGTCCGGTTTAGTCCGGAGAAGTAGCTTTTATACCCACTTACTAAGAGCAGAAATTACCATAGCCAAGCGTGTCCTTGCAAACAGAAAATTGTTTAGATACAAAGAAGGAATGTCACGTTGTCGGAAGATGGGACATGAGCTGCTTTTGCCGGTATCTGAGACTGGCCACGAGGGCTCCCCCATTCTGCCAAATGTTTGGGATTAATAAAAGACAGTTGGGAAAACCGTACTGCCTCCAGCCTACTTAGAAAACCGAACGGAGAGAAAACTCATTTCGAATTTCGAACGTCGAAGCCGATTAGCGTCCGTTTACTCCAGTAGCAGCTTTATCCCCTGCTCAAAGCACGCAACCAATCATTACTGCTCTTTTAAAAATATATTGCATGAAGAAAGAGTCTTTTGAAGTTTCAAATGTATTTCATTTCATTTAAAGTCTCAATAATAATAATTACGATGTTTATGATTATGATGATGAGAAAGTTAAATTTGCCTCCCTCAACTTAATTAAGCATTACACCATGAAGACGTGTGTGGGAGTGAAGGTAATAGCTCCATTTGTTCTTAATATCTATGCTAAATACTCCTCCAGATTTATCCCAGGTGATAGAGCCCTCGTTGTTCAATGGATAGGATGCTGGGGGACGAGGGACAGAGCCTGTCTGGACGCCGTGCCTCTATCGGTAATCGAACTCCGGTTGTCTTGCCCGTAACCAGATAATTTTGTAACTGAGCTATCTCGGCTCACAATGACGGTATGCCTTGATGACGGTAACATTTTAAGACACTCATACCAGATGTTACTCTGGCATGTAGATATATAAGCTTCTGATATATGACTGTCTATAGACTTTGGTAATATTTAGCTTGAAGGAGGAAGCTTCAGTCTTAAGCTGTGAACGTGAGGTGTGTCCACTCAGCTGGGTCTGTAAGACAGAGCTACCCGAATCATTGGATAAGTTGACGAAATGCCTTTTTCTGTTAGGATACTAGACGATGGACAAAGTTCAGAAGTTCAGTAATACTAACAATAGTTTATTTATTAATTCCTGTGTCTCTACAAACAGTCTATAGAAACCTATAGCCTAACTTTGCCTCTCGCTTTCCGCTGGTGTGAAACTTGGTCTAGGTTCCTCAAGGAAGAGCGAACGTGGATTGGAGGTGCTGAGAACAAGCAGTGAGAATATTCTAATTTAAGTGAGAGAAGGTGGTAGGAGGCTGGGAAGTATTACATAAAGGTACAATTTGGCTGCACGCGACCGAGGCAGGCGACAGAATTACGAGACCGAGACTGGTCGCTTCCCGTCTGTTCACTGTACAATCGTATGAAGTACAATTACGCGCGCGAGACAAAGACAGGCGACAGAGACAAAGCACAGGAGACCGCTCTCGGACCAGTAGTGTCTCGCGACGGGCTCAGGCAGCACGTGTGTTGTTGAGTAAAATAATGGCAGAAATTAAATTTACTGGTGACCAAGATGAGCAATTGGTAGAATTAGTAGCAGAAAACCGACCACTGACCACCGACAGAAAGATCCTTCTTCGCGTCTGGTTTTGAATATTGAACTCATAGGTTTTCTTTGTTTCTTTCGCAACAAATAACACAGCAACACATCATCTTCTTCTTCTTCTTCTTCTTCGAGTAACCTTTTTAGAAGCATTTTTGTACTCATTTTTCACAGAATATGTGCACGTATGTCTGAACAAAACAAAGAAAACAAACACTTTGCCGCATGTCTCGGTCGTCACCTCAAAAGTGTGTGGCGACAAGCTGCGATGTGTCCGTCTCCCGTCTCTGTCGCCTGCCTCGGTCGCTTGTCTCTGTCGCGTGCAGCCAAAGTGTACCTTAATGAGGAACTTCATGCGCTGTACTTTCCCTCTGATGTTGTAACGATAACTAAATTAAGAAATATGATATGGGTGTTACATGTAGCATGCGTTGTTGGGGATAATAAATTCATAAGCGGCATTGGTCAGAAAATCTGAAGGGAACAGACCGCTTGGAAGACATGCATAAATGGAATAATAATATTAAACAAATTATAAAAATTAAGCTTAAATGTGTGAGCTGGATTTAACTGGCTCATGGTAGAGTGAAAGGGATGAATCTATGAACTGTGCGATGAACTCAGTAACTATAGATTTGTTAAGAAAATCTTGTATCATAAATTTAGTTTGACTTATGTAGTCGTTCGTTAATAATTAATTCCTTCATTAAAACTTCAGAAGTATTTGTGGTACAGAAACACGGTGACGTGGCGTTCGCCTTGCTTGTACCGCGGACAGCATGAGTTTTCTGGACTTGTCAAAGACAAAAAACCATATTCAGCTCTGAGACAGCTTTATCGGGAATCTGTTAGGCAGTGTAGCGGCCCTCACGAGAAATTCAATCTGGTCTCATTATTCGTCTGTAATTTCTTTCTTTCCGGATTCCTGAAGCTTCCTCCCCCCCTTTGTTCCCTCGTCATTCCGTCTCCTTTGTGTGAAGCTCAAAAACCTATTTCTCCGTTTTCTCTTCATCTAATTTTTTTTCTTGTCATTGATCACTAATTTTCCTTTTAACTGAAAGTATCCCTCGTTTTGTGCGTTTAAGTCTGATTTCCTACCGTCCCCTAATTTAATTTTATATTTTTGTGAAGCTGCCTTGACGACTCCTGCGTGTGATTATCTGTAATACAATTTTTGTTACGATACTTGGAAACGTCCGCTCATTAAAATGTGAAGGAACGAATGTATTGTGTTACATATTGCGAAACATAAGAGTAGCGAGTTAATAATAAGGCCTATGTAGAAGTGATTGTGGCCTGTTTAAAGTATAATCATATTAGCCTACCATTTTATGTCGCAAATGAACAAAAATACTTTAAACTACTGTCAAAAAGAGAAAAAGCTGGTGGATTGCTACTCCATTTTCAACTATTTTAAAATTTTAAGTTAAGTCTCCATCATAGGAAAATTACTTGCGCATGCTTGGTGTACAAGCACTGTAGATTACCAGTACACGCTGTCAACAAAAGCTGGGGTCAGTCGTTCTATTCCTGACAGATGGGTGTGTTGTTAGCTTTGAATTTGGGGGGGGGGGGGTGTATTTTAAAGTGCTACAACAAGTTGCATTGTCCTCATTAGTCCCGCCATCAGCTCCCAGTACACACTGCTTTGCATGTATGTATCCTATTCAGGAGATTCGCATAGTTACTACATACCACGATGGGTGTTGCAAAAGCTAAATTTTTACCCGCGGTTCATATAGCCACAATGACCACAGTTGGTGTCATATACTAAGTGCTCTCTTGCAGCAAAACAGGTCTGCTCCGTGTTTTCGGTTTTTCAGAAGATAATTGAAAAAAAAATTGTACCTTGCATGAAAAGTGACGTAATTCCAACGACTCCCATTAGGAGCACAGTAAAACCGGATGATTTTTGTGCTAGAGTTCCATTCCACAGTATCTGTGACCTCTGTTCAAATGGGATTTTGGAGGAAGTTTCATGAAAATCACTCATTAACCGCAGTTATATTATATTTTGGTACTGGCTCAAATGATTTGTTACATACATGGTTATTGTGAGCTAATAAAAACTGTTCATGGTACTCAGTTAAACACAACGCCACTGATACTTAACCTCGGCACTAGATGGAGCTGAGTGCATAGCTTCGCCCCTACCAACTTTACCCCGACAGAATGAACTCCAGAACCCGTTGGACTGGTAGATGCATGAGCCTCAGAGCCGGTATGGACGTTTCTCATGAAAGAATAGTAACTTTGGTCTCAGAAAACTCTGTTAAGGCAAGCACGTATTTGATACATTAATCAATTGATTCTATTAAGAGATAAAAATCTAAAGTATGGAATTGTTAATAAGGATAACAAATAATTAAATATGCCACAAATAGGAGAACGACAGTAAGATAACTATGTAGATACCAAAGGAAAATATTGCTTAGAATTTAGAGCCCAGTGGTTACTATATGTACCAGCTGGTTTCAATAGTCAGTAACTCTGCGTTTGAATTTATGTGTTTCTAATGATTCCCGCTTTAAACAGCGAGTATGTAATTTAATTAGTTAATATTTGTAAAGATAAAGCATTGTTTACTTTGCGGTACGGACTGGATTATTAAATATTATGTAGGCGAACTTCGACTTTAAGGGGTTAATAATGAATTTAAATCTAACTTGCAAAATTAATTATCCAATCAGAAACCATCAACAAAGAAACATTGCCCAGTTGTGTTTTATGACACAGCATAAACTCGTACGCCTTATTTATATTACATTGTGATGTACATTGTTACAGTTCAGATTATACGCCTTCTCATAAAAGTGAAACCGCCGCGTCCGTTTACAAGATTTTGAATCACCCTGTAGAAACACGGGGCTATAAAGCTGCTCTGGATACACCTCGTCGGACTCACTTATCTCCCTCACATGACCTTAACCACCACCCCCCCTCATCCCACTGTCCGACATACGATCTCTGTTTTGGTCCAACACACTCCCTTTCACTTGAAGGTACAAGGGTCGTAGGTGTTGCTACGTGGAGACCCCTCAATATGACACCTGGGAGCGGGAGGATTGTACACCCCCGTTATCCCTTGTGTTCCCATAGTCCCTAAAGAACCACAACACAGCAGTTGTGGCTAGGATCTTTCCAAAAACCATTTTGTGAAACCCACATGGGACGTACAAGAATATTTCCCGTTACTTGCAGGACAGCTGAAGACACACTACTGCTTTTACTCCAAGCTAATTTATTAACACGCTGGACGCTTGTCTGGAATTTACGAGTTTTATTTTGACAAATTTAAATAGTACACACAAAACTTTTATTTTTCCCGTTATTTTGTGTAGGTGTGAAACTTGGCCTCTCACCCTAAGGCAAGAAAATTAATTGAAAATATTTGGAGAAAAAAAAAGACGGCTGAGGAGATTGCATAATAAATTTCATAATTTGTATTCTTCTCCAATTACCCTATTCTTAGGGCAAACAAATGATGGAGGGTGAGATTGGTAGGGCATAAAGCACGCAAAGGAAGGTGAGAAATGCCCTACACGGTTTTGTCAGAAAACCTGAAGGGAAGCGAACAATTAGAAGACCTAGACGCAGACGGAAAATTAATATTGTTTTTATATCTATTACTGTGTGTCCCTTATTGTCTTTTTGGATTTTCTGGCCAACATTATACATATTGCAGGTATATGCCAACGTTTCGGAGAAACGTAACTCATCCAACCCTGAAGATGGTATGTGCCTAAAAGTCCACACGACGATATTTCAGATATTTATATTCTTATTTCCTAAAACATTTATTAGTCCTGTCTGTAATCGTATTACTCATGTAACGCGAAGATTATTTGTAGTTATGCGGCCATTTATTATTTCCAAAAGGGGAAAATTTACGCTATTACAAAAGGCACGTATCTGAAGGTGACATGTCGTGGCTGGGGTAGACACTTGCAGGTAGGTAGGTCGAGGCTTCAATAGTGGAAACCTGAAACTCACTTGACATCAAAATCCTGACATCCTGTTCCATCTTGTCCATACACAAGAAAATTGCTTTTGTTAGAGTCTAGAATCCTCTTGAAAAGAGTCTTATTCCGCCCTCTCGGTAAGGCTATTTAAGGCTAATCGCTTCTTTTGAGTAAAATAAATCGGTTTGTACAATCTGTAGTCGCTGCTTAGGGATTAAGGCTATTATGCTTGTACGATGCCCACGTGCGCATCATTTTGTTAGTCTATTGACCGTAAAAGTGCTTTCCTGTCTTAAACTGAAGAAAACGTTGTTATGATCTACTCCATGAATTATGGCATCACAGACAAAATGCTAGCAATTACAGTGGACCCTGTGATGCTGCGTATCTACGGCTGTAAAAAACGCCTACTGCTTTACCAGTACCCGTTTTTGAATATCGATGTCTGTAAGTGTCAGTTATAGATGGTCCTGAGGTCGCTGTAACCTTGGAAGACCCCACGCGCCTGCCGTGATGTTCCTGTTGAACAGTAGTTCATAGTTTTTACGTTATCATGTTTTATTTCCTCTTTCATACCGAGTGGCGCGTAATAAATTAATCACCTGTAAGAAAGCGCGAAATATTCTAGGCAATTTTCATGATTTCTTGGCTGTAATTCTTGTACCAGCAGAATCTTGTAAGGAATTTTTTTTTAAAATAGGTACACTTTCTTTTGTAATGTTTTAATCCGATTTTGAAGTAGGAGAGTGATTTAAAAAAACTTAAAATTTGCAACATACGCCTCAGAAAAATAAGAGCAGTATAATCTACTCAAGGCTTTGAACCCCTGGGCACAAATCGAGGACTCCCTGTTGAGATTCACTAGCCTACACCTTTCACTCTCGTTCAGAATACGTATTTCTATCTACTGCAAATCGCTTGCCCCATTTTCAGAACTTTAACATGCAGATAGTCAACTAAACGCTGTCCGTCTGTCTGTCATTCAATGAGTGCCATTGCGAAATGTTTTCAGTAGTAGGCGTGAACTATTTAGGGCCTATTCAGGAATCCATGGTTTCCACTTGCTTTATGAAACATCCCAGTAAACAGAATCTAAAGAGCGTTGCTAGGTAACAATGTACACACAGAACATTGGATGTTGTCGCTGGTTGGCTGTTAGTGTGGCTGGCTAGAACGGCGCTGCCCCGATAATACACATTGCATCTGCGAAGTTGGGCGTAAAATTGAATTATTATCCAATACGTAGACTAGTTGACAAGGGGATTTAACACGGGTTTAATTAACAAGGACATCAGGCAACCGGGTTTGTAATTAGTCAGAGCCCGGGCTAATGTGCCGGATGCTGCTGGTACAGCAGCAGCCCCCCTCCCCACTCCTCGCGTTGGAATCTCGGTCTATGTGCCGTCATCCACTTAACTGCCTAAGCTCAGATAAAATTACCTGTAGGAAGTTCTCGTAACAGCTGAATGATAACGTTGGCCGATTAAGACGTTACCCCACTAAACCGCGTGTACTTCTGTACTCGACACTATGCGCATGAGCGACCACTTTCGTCTTGCTCTTGATCCTAGTACTGCTCGGTCTTCAGATGCTTCGCCGATTATCATGACATCTTAGGGGCGATAAAATGTCAGGGCAGTGTTTCTCACCCTTAACTAATTTCAACTAAACCATCTTTACTCCGATACCAGCCAAGTACAAAGTCAAAAATGAAGCTTTTCAGGGCTCACCCCGTTCTGCATTTTATAATACTTTAAAGATAAATTTGTAAAATGGACAAAACGAAAGCTGTCGAAATTATTTGTTTAATATAAATTAATGTCTTCAGGTCTGTTCAGTTACACATTTGAGATAGTTCACAGTAGTTTTAAGTAATGAAGTAATCTGTAACGACCATAAGCTATTTCACTACATGAAGCAGAGATCTTGAGAAGATAATTCGATGAGATGATCGAGAAATTACTCAATTCGCAAACTTATATTTTATTTCTTGTTTATAATTTATTTTTATCGATGATTTTTCAAGTGCGTCTTCCCTTTAGTTTTTCCGACAAAAAATTTATATTGATTTTTGTCTCTTCCATCTGTACTGTATGCCCCGCCCATCTTATCCTCCATGATTTGGCAATCCTAATAATATTTGGTAAAAATTACAAATTATGAAGCTTCTTATCCAAATTTCTGCTAATTTTTTTGAAACAAACCGAGCTTCAGAATAAAGCTAAATTCAAATCTGGGTTTAAGGTCATTCCGCAGCTAATCTAATAATGCCTTTTCAATTGCTTGGGTTAATCCTTAGGATGGTAAGATGAGTTTGAACGAATTGCGAGGAGTGGGGATGGAGTGGTCATCGCCTACTGTTCCAGCAATCGTCTAAAGGGATTTCCTTTTTATTTAATTTTTTCTGCCTCTACTTTTATTCGACTGTGTTTCATCCTTTCCATACTTATTTCTTTATTGATTTCTTTCTATGTTTTTGGAGGCTCTATTGCTGTACGAACAGAGTTCGATTACCGGCAGAGAAATTATTTTTTTTGTTCATTCAATAGTAGGTCCAGATCGACTTCCTGGTACATAAAGCCTCTTACCCAATAACACCGAAACAAGTCAAGCCTGTTGACATAAGTACGGTTATTTTAATACTTGGAGGAGTTAGAATCGTAAATCAGTTGACTGCACGCCGCAGAGAGGCCTAGGAATGCGACAAACAGAGCAGAGATTAAAGTTGTGGCAGTGAAACTTATCATAACTTCTAAAACCATTTATCTTTATAAAATTGTTTCAGATCTAGTAGGCCTGTGTTATTTTCTCGACTAGAACTTTCTGTATGAAAACAGTTATTACTAATTAACTTCATCGAGTACAGTCCTGTTTGACAATACTAGTTTCTCACGGCATCAATAAATTACTCGCCTTTTATGATATCTGTAAATGTGTTATCAGATTCACAAGATCCTGCCAGAATAAAACTATATTGAGCTAGATGAATTCAGTCCACACCCCTACATCTTATTTGTTTAAGATTCGTTTTGATGTTATTTTTCGTTTCCTCTTGTATCTTTCTTTAGTGTCTATTGGCCGAAATGTTTTCCCCATACTTGTTAATCTCACAGTCCTTCCCGCCCTCTTTGGTATGGTTACCTGACAAGTAATAATTCAATTCAGCTATTTATTTTAACGTGCTGACTCAACAGTTGTCAGTTACAGAGTCAGCACAGAAAGATAAAATAAGTAAAAAATACATAAAAGAAATTTAAAAACAAAATTAGACTCATATAATAAAAATTATAACATATGTTAAATAATTATTCTACACGAAGGATAGTAATAATAAAAATAATTTATAGTCAAGTGACAGGTACATGAAATTACTCATTATTTATTTCTTCTAACGTGATATTTTCTCCTCTAAATCATACTGCAAAAACCTTTATGGTTTGAAGGAATCGCGTTTAGTCAACAACATAGCAGCAGACCCTTGTAACTGACCACGGATTAGGCAGTCTATGGCGAGCCCTGCGTGTCACTCTGTATTGGTTTAACAGGGCCCGTTGTTACAGTTCGCAGCCCGGGGAGCAACTAATGAGTCGTGCGGATAGCTTTTGTGTGTGGTGCGGTCGTGGGACACAACTGGACCTATACTGCATTAGACCTCAGCGAATTGCCTATTACCCTATTCTACCGTTTCACGGTGTCTTAGTATATAGTTCATAAAATAAACTCACCATGTGGATGTATATGTACGCATGTTTCATTTAGGAAGTACTCAATAGTTTCATGAAATTCGTTTCAGGAGAGAGGGTTTATATGCTAAAAGTTGTCGATCTAATTTAGTTTAGGGCTGTATAACTTATTAAAGTTGGTTGTATCTGACTACAGGCTAGACGACCGGAGTTTGATTCCCGGCTAGAGCAGCAATTCTTTTTATTTAGCCACCCCGTCCAAACTGACCCTGGGATACGATCATACTCCTGTTTAATTATCAACACGAGCTGTATCTCTTGAGCAAAGCAGCACAACGCAGTTTTCACTTGTGCAGAACTTCATCAAGTTAGAACCTGCATCAAGATAATATTTGAACTAGCATTTGTTCCCTGACGAACAGATTATTTCTTCATTTTATGAAAAGTTATTTAAGCTTATTTTGCAGTAGTATGTAAGTAGTATGAATGTATGTGTGTATACATAATGTTTGTAACGTCTTGAATTAACAAACCAGTCAGTGACACTGTATCAGTTAAAAACAAATCATAACATCACTTATCTTGCAGCAATTATTATATGCTAATAGAGCATTTTAAATAATCAATTACAAAGATTTTAATTTAGAATTTTAAATAGGGCCTAAATAATTGTCCCGCCGTTGTGTCTGTAAGGCGAACACATTTTGTAGTTGTCGTTGTATAGGATTTCCTGGACAACCCTGCACATTATATTCGAAACAGATATAAATCCATTTCTATTTCCCTTTCACCATTCACGGCTTGAGAAAAACGGAGTTAGACTAACTGACTTTGACTGTAGTGTACGTGTTTCTGTAATGTACACGAATATTATCCATTTGTTTGAAATTAAAATTTTTGTAACGCTAGGAATTGTATTTATCTTTAATTTTCTGCAATAAGCCATGTGGGAAACAAACATCGATAAACACTCAATTTTGGAAATAAACAATCGATAATTTCCCAAATGGCGCCTTTTCAACATTTTTTACGGCACTTGGTTGTGTAAATATTTGGGCACCCCTGTACGTAATTGTCGAAATAAAAATCAGCAATGTTCCCCCGGGTGTGTTTCTACAGGAGAAATGTTCATTTTCTCGTTACCAATTTTTCTCAGACCCATCGTTTGTTTAGAAGAGGCTTCTAATGTCGCTCCTGAGAAACAACTGAACACTAACCAGAAAATTTTACTGGAAGTGCGTTTCAGAAACGTCTGTAGAGCTGTCGGGTAGACCGAAGTGACGTATGAGGAAGTCTGTGTAGACCAGTGCATCCGGAAATAATTTGAGCGTCAAGGCAGTGGAAACAGCCAAGTTCCCTTACGCATACAGCGAGGAAATTCAAGAGTCGGCCATCTGCCGACTGTCTCTTGAGACACTTAGGGGTTATCCACGTCTACTTCCTGCCGAAAGATGAAACAATATGGAGGAACGCCGAAACACAACTATCGAAACTCATGAACAGCAGGCCGTCATACGCAGAGTCTTAAAACAAGGAGTCCTGATAAACATATGCAGCTACCTTGAAGAAGAAAGGAGTTTTCACGAAATATTATTAGGAAATCAAATCAAGGAGGATAAGCTGGTTCGGTTATGTAGCACGCATTGGGGAAATGAAAACTATATGTAACATTTTGATCTGAAACTTGAATCTAATCGATCTCATGTCTATGTGTAGATGGAATAATTGTGTAGACTGGATTAATCTGGCTCAGGACAGAGAGCAAGGGTTTCAGTGACCATGGTAATAAAAATTCGAGAGGCATGGTGCAGGATTCGTTGTCTATCTAAGCGACTATCAGCTCCTTAAAAAGGACTCTAGATATTTTAGCCTGTTTATGATTGTTTCAGTAGCGGTAACTAAATTAAAAATGAAATACTAATTAAATGGTTATTTCTATGACTTCTTGTTATTGAATGGCCTTCTGATCTGTTTAAATATTCAGCATATTGTTGTGCATTCATGAATATCATGATGACATAATTTCTTGCTGTGATCATTAAGAGTGATGGAAGTTCTTGTAAATCCGTGTATTCAAAAAATATTGGTAGCATCTATGTTAATTAGCTACTTTCAGATTTAGTAGGCTGAAAAGTTCGCTGATAAAGAAATTTAAAGTATAATTCACTTCATGTTAATTAACAAGCTAGTAAAGGAACTAAGACTTAATTTTTGGTTTTCTCCTCTCCTAACGTTTTCTTGCGTTCCTTTCCCTACTTTCTTGCGTTGTATATTTTATAATTGTGGAGCAATTTATTTCTTCTTACTGTGCAGCAGAGCACAGTTCATAAGTTTAACACCAGATGTCGCACGTAGCGTATGTGTTCGTAGTGGCGTGTTTTCTCCCCCATGATGATGGCGTTGATTTGTTAGAAACCGGGTGGAGAGTAAATGAAATTCTTAATTTAACAAGTAATTAAGTCGCAAGTTAGCTCATTTCACGAAACACGCCCGGAATTCCTTGCAGAATGGCTTCAACGTTGGAGGCACAGGAAAGGACCTCGTGATAAGGAACAGAAGAAAACGCCAGTTGTTTACACAGAAGCACACAAATTCTGAAGGAGTAGGAGGTTGGATCCCAAGGCGGGTTAATAAAATGTTTGGTGTTGCAGTTATTTCAAATGTTTAACTTGCTGTAATTATTATTGTTGTTACAGGAAGCAGGAAGTAGTCTCCAACTATTAACATGCACCGCTTGGTTTAAATTACGAATTGCGGTTTGTGTCAGCCAGCGCACACAGTGTGCTGGCACGACTCGTGGATCTAGAAGACCTAAAACAAATTAGCGCTTCACACAGCAACCAAAAACTGCGTTCAAGACAGTTTACACGTAATGTTTATACACCAGGCAGAAGGGTTTAATATAGTTATGAAAGGTATCTCATCCTAATGTAAATAACATTAATTGTAGGTGTTTGAAGAGGATATTTGTACCTGAGAGTGAGAGGCAGTAGCACAAGGATGAAGAAAAGAAATCTTCGTGGTTTGTTCTGTTCATATATTAGAGTAACCAAATCAAACAGAATATGATTAAATTTAGTTTCAAATTCTGCAGGAAGGAAATGACCTTTTAGATACCTAGACCTAAACTTAGATGGGACGATAATTTGAAATGAGATTTTTATAGGAATACGTAGGTGTGGTGTGACGGATGGATACTCGCACACCTGGCTGATGATTGGGTGGAGTGGCACATTTGCGATTTTTTGTGAGTGTAGCCCATAATGAATCTTAGGATTATTCCAGAAGATGCAAGGAACTTCTTGCCTAGCCCAGCTTCTCATGAAGTTACTTAGGATTATAACAGATGCTCAGTATCCCACATAATTCGTTTTCAGAAGGTGCGTGGATGTTCATAAAGTTAACGCATATTAAATTATTCCTGAATATAGCCAGCGTGTTTATGTAGTGATAGATGTGATCTGCTTTTCTCGCTTATAATAAATACCATCGGTGGTATCTTACACTTCCTGACAGCCTTTTGTAATCAACTGAAATTAGTAGGACATCTATAAAGCAAAAAGTAAAACTTTACTAATGAAACACCCTGCAGAGACCTTTAGTTAAGACTTAATGGTCGCACTTGGCCATGTCAGTAAGTTCTAGAATTATTTCGCAAACTTTACCATTAAAATAGGCACTTATATTTTTTTTCACATATGTATTTTCTTTGCCAGAGAAATGAATGTGTCGAGATAACATCTGTTTTAATGTCGGTTTAATTGTCTTGTGCTTTATCATTGTTGTACTCCTTTGCAAATGAACTCAGTTGAACATTCTCGTCAAGAAATTCCCTTCCAGGAGACGTTACGTTTCTACTTAATTGGGCCATAATCCCCTAACAGCGTCTACTAATTTAAAAGTAAATTCGGAGTTTATTTTCTGCTAAATGAAACCTACGAAGGGATTTTTCTCTTGCAGTGCTAACAGAAAACAGTTCCCCGAAGACATTGTGGCACTAGCGAAGCTGTCCTTACACAAATATAACATCGTAATAATTAATTCTTTGTGCTTCAGTGTGGGAGAGGAATGGAGAAGTAGGGGTGGAGGTGGAATTACTGGAGGTAAGAGGAAAACGAGAATATTGGATCTATTAAAGCAAGACTTTATTAAAGTATAACTGGTGGAGGAAGGAAGAGGAATGCAAGGGGTAGGGGGCAAGCAGCCGAACTCTTTAGTAATAATCTCTTAATTGTGCCACGAGGAAAGTTTTACAACTTTAATTTCCCGCTCACGATGCTTCTGCGTCTTTCCTTTTTCTTTTTTTTCTTTCCGTTTTCTGTCGTCGCTTTAAGTAAGGCGCACATAAGCACTGGCTCTGTTCTGTAATGAAGCTGGGAAAATGCCACATTAAGACTACAAAGGGTTGCTTCGGAGGAAAAATATGGCGATAACAGTTAAGTTGGTTGGTATGACTGCGGCAAAACTTCTCTGAAATGTCCATTTCAGTGGCACATTTCAGGGTTTCATAAAGCACATCTGAAGTGACCGAGTCAGACTCGAAATATCAAATAACAAGGGATTAAACGATATTGTGTTTTGGACGATGCGTTATACGTGGTGACGCGCATAAATACTGTTATCGACGGTTTTAATTAGAGTGATATTAAAAGTGCTTCAGAGATATATAATGTTAGGATTTAAAATTAATTATACTGACTAAAGACAAGATCTATTGGTAGGCTGTTGTGAAGATGGTAATGAACCTTTGAGTTCCTTAAAATATGGGAATTTCTTTACCAGTTGACAACAAGGGCTGTGCTCCATGGTTAAGCCAAGAAATACTAATATGTAATGACATGGGTGTCATTGAACCTCTCGGCCGAATCGTTTGCACTCATATTGTATAGACGGCAGGATCCAAGTTCAAATCTCGGCCCCGAGACCAGATATCCCAAGTTCCTCCAGGCAAACGCTGGTATAGTACCTTAAATCAGGCTACTACCATTTCATTCCATATCCTTCGTCTTTCATTAATCACCTAATACGACGCTGTGTAGTCTGAGGTACAGACAGCGTCGTCATATAAACCACAGATTAACATTTATCTTCTCTCGTAAACTGAACTAATATATTTATATAATTAAAAGAGCTTAAAAATAAATTTGGAAAAATATGTTTATTTTCTTTGACTGTTTTCAGTATTATAATCATATATAAATAATGTGATACTAAAAATATGAATCTAAAATTTATTTTCCTTGCAACATGCGATGGATAACTATTATGGAATGTGTGCCCTGTGTTTTCGGGAACTATTTGTCGCGGTCCTGGACTGTACAGTCGCAAGGGAGCATTGTTGGATGGACGTGTCACACCCCTCCTCCCCCTTTTCTGGCCCGCACGAATTTCTCGCGATGTGAGATCAGATTTCCTATAGAATTCTCAGATACAGCTCCAGACCCAGAGCCGTCTACAGTAATTCAGTGTGCTTAGGGCTGCACATTAACTCATTAACGACAGGGCAAGTGCCAAGGGGACTCTTAATAAAAGCGTATGTGATGCCTTTCCAAAATTTTAACACCAACTTCCACCTAACTGCATGGATCAGGTCGGAGTGCGTTTTGAGTAGCTGATTGTTGCTTATATTGTGATTAAGACATCCACGTATGCATAGCAGCCCGACACTTGACTCCATCCTGAGCCACATTAATCCAGTCCATACTCTTGACATTCTATTCTCTGAGATCGATTTTAATATCAACCTTCCAACCACATGCAGGTATCCCAAGTGGTATCTTCACATACTGTTTTCAGACTAAAATTTTGGCCTATGTATTTCTCATTTGTCCGATGCGTGCTACGTGTCTTTCACATCCCACCCTCCCCAATTTTTCAAACTCATGATATTTGGTAAGGAGTGCAACTTATGAAGATCTTTCATATTTAATGTTTTCCATTTCGTAAATTTACTTAAATTTTCATAAAAAACAAAGGAATAATGTGGTATCTTCTCCGTGTTAGCATTTAATCTTGTTATTAATTCTGATTTTATTGAGTGCAAAAATAAAAGTAAATTTGATGACTTTGAAACGTCGGCGAACTTCTACCAGAATACGCGGCTCAGTATCCCAGAAGACAGTCCTTCGTGTTCGCCGCCGTGAGAACCTAAAATCTCACAAGCTTAACTTTATTTACGAACAAGAACTGTTAGGTGTTTAGATATTGTAATAGAATGCGCAGTTGTACATTTTTTTGTTTTAAATTCTACCTTGCCCATAGGGACACGTTACTCTGTGACCTGTAATAAGATAAATGCGATTTACACGAACCAGGAAGAGGTTTCTATGCAAACGTTATCTACATATACTCAGTTCGTTGATTTGCCAGGTATATTTCGATTCTTGGCGCCAAAGTTGGATGAGTGGACAGAACTACATAAACCACTAGGCTGTCAGATGTGTGCTGCCAATAGACGAAACGATAGACAAAAAGTAGGATTTAAGGTTCTGACGGCAGCGAGAACGAATATGGCAGCCTGCCTGGTTATAGCGCCATGTAGTCTGATAGAAGTTTACCGTGGATTCAAAGGTCTTTGCTGCCTCCATCGTCAGGGCCCTTACACTTCACAACAGAGAAAATATTTTTGAATAATCAATCTCTTATGTAATCGTGTATTTAATATGAGTTAATATTGTATATTCGAACCAGTGTTCGCATTATTGCGTCAGAATATGGCCGTCTTTAATACTGAATATAAAGCACCTCATGATTTTAATTATTTCTTAGAAGTGTAAGAGAATAGATGGCCTATTATAAAACCTTTACTGCCTTCATGTTAACCTCAACGTTGAGTATATTTTTACAAACGATTTTCTGCTGACGGAGTTTTAGCTGTGTAAAAGCAATTGTATGTTAGTTTGGTTAGCGTTAGATCTTCAATTTGTGTTATGTGTGATAATCGCAACCGAGCTGCACTTCAACGCACCAACAAACCAGTGAATTACACTATAGCACATTTGTTCTTAGTGAAATTGGCGCATTTTCTACGTATGCCTTCTCGTGGAACCTTACCTCTCAATTATGGAAATAATGAACTAGTTTTAAAATGTCTTACCATTTCCTTTTCTAGTCGAAACACGTCTGCACTACAATGGATATTCCACACAATCTAATTGTGACCTTCTCTGAATTTCGATTGCAGACACACGGCGGAGCTCCTCAACCACATGAAATCCTGCAGAAAGCCTGAAGCTTCGTTAAATGTGAGTAGGTCTATCACTTTAATCTTATTTATACGTAATTTAACAACTCGTTCCAACCCGAATTAGACCCCATCACATATATTTGCAGCTCCTTGTTTGAAAGTGTCTTGGATATCAGAGTAGTTCATCTGACACGTCTCGTGCTTTGACCATTATAGTTCTTAATTGCA
Source organism: Zootermopsis nevadensis (assembly GCF_977971745.1). Classification (NCBI taxonomy): domain Eukaryota; kingdom Metazoa; phylum Arthropoda; class Insecta; order Blattodea; family Termopsidae; genus Zootermopsis; species Zootermopsis nevadensis. The sequence continues at coordinate 8,524,302 of NW_028259143.1, forward strand.
GAAATGAGATTATGTTTCTTAACCAGTCTATCTTGTTTGAATACATCTACGTGTAATAATGTGCCGATTCGTCGTACAATATTTCCAATACAACCAATGAAGTTTCCTTGAAAGATTCGACTTTGGTTTTCATATTTAAAGAGTTTTCTTGTTTCTTATATAGGCCTATTTTTAAAATTCTGCAGTAATAAAATAGTAATGATTTAATTGATAAATGTTCGTCTTTAATCTGCTCTTAATTTGTTTATGAACACAGTTTTGATTTGTTAATGTTGTTTACAAAAAGGTTTGAGCTTTAAGTAACTCACTAAGCTTGTAATTCTGTAAATAACCCATTTTGCTAAGTGGGTTTATTGTTTTTTGCTTATACGTAGAATATTTGTTCATGTTGTAAATAATAGAGGTGTTTTATATGGTCCCATGAATGTGGGATCAGCCCATTATTAGGCCTGTACCAAACATGAGGACATAGAAAAAAAGGAGTATACTTCAATGCCTAGATTAGGATTCGAACTCACGATCTCAGTGTCCGTGCTCGCCCTATCCTATTTTCGGTAAAAATAACATCCAGACTTGCTATAAGTCAGCGGCAGAAAACGCAGAGCTGGCGTGTTTTAAATTTGCTTTCGCGGTAAACTTCGAAATATTTGCTTATGGTCGTTTTCTTTCAGAACAGCTGTACGTCTACTAAAACTGTGTTCAAACCCCCTAGAGCGACTACCCCACTGTACACATTCAGCTTAAAAGAAAACATTAGGCTTACTGGCAACGTCAGAAATTGATAGGCTTTTTATTTCATAATATAGTTTCTTGGATGCAGATGACTTGTTATTTGCACGACATATGTAGGGCTACAGAAAATAATCAGTGTTCTATTCTAATTAAAGAGACACAAGATTTACGTAGCTTCTTTAAAAATTGCCCTTCTCTGGCTGTGTCCCAAGGAAGTAGCAACGCAGGTAAGCTTCTTGTAACCTACGTGTTTAATGGTTTTAATTTTCTGAAGCATAAACTTTGAGAAATATTGCTCTAAGCCAATGAGCGAACTAAATATTCTTCCAATCTTGAAACACAGACAACGAAATACAAAATGCTGCAATTGGGCTGTATCCATTTTTATAGGACCAGATTATTTATTTTGGAGGTAGCTGGAAGCTCACAGCTTTGTATATGGTGATGTACTCATTGTACTCTCAATAAGATGTCATTCTTTTCTTTTCTTTTCTTTTATTTTCGTCTTTTCTACCCAGCAGTCCCTTCCTTTCACCTTGTTCCTTCTTATTTTGAAGACACGTCCACACAACCCACCCGTCTTCGAGTTTTCGTACCTCCAGAGGACACGCGGGTATGCGAGGTCGATGTCTCGATTTCACACTTTCGTTATCGCAGCAGCTTTTGTGTTCTTGTTCTGTGAGGGAGCTAATTACGCATCGCGGGGAAGGAAGGCTGTGACGTTGCTTAGCTTCCTCGAAACTACGGTAAGACTAGGGAAGCTGGATTTTACCATAATAAATAAGTCAGTCAACTGAGGCTGTTACAGTGTTGATGTAAATGATTGTTCAGGCGGGATAACAACGGAAGATATCTTGCGTGCGTTCAAAAATGTTAACAGAATTAACAGACAGAGCTCTTTTGCTGACAGAAGTTACAATTTTCGTTTTACTTGCATAATTCAAACTGTTCTTGCTGAAAATAAACAGAGTAATTGATAAAAATTGTACGTTAAAATGCAAGCGTAGGTCTATATATGAGCTTCGGCGCGAAATGCAACTGTGTACGTACCATGGATAAAGATTTATAAACACTTCAGAAGCCAATAATCGCTCATCTAGGCAAGAAATTATCCACCTTTTGTAGAACCCGAAGTCTTGTTAGCATATTTACAAAATCCTACAACTGGACCCTATATTGAGCTACCTGAAACCAATCCACGTTTTCACACCGCATTTCCTTAAGATCCATTTTAATATAATCCTCACATCTAGACCTTTATCTGGATCACCCTAAAAGGCATTTTTACTACATGCTTTGTGGCTAAACGTTCTTAGGTTCTATGCATTTCTCATCTCCCAGCCCGTGCTACATGCCCAATCCATCTCATCTTTCTTGGTTTGAACATCCTAATAATGTTTTGTGGAAATTTAAAATTATGAAGTTTCTCGTCAGTTAATCGTTAAAGCAGGTGGGTCGTATAATTACTACTGGGCTTTAGAGGATTAATTAAATAATTGTTCTACTTTTAGGGCAGAGTCACAATAACACCGATACTGATATGGAAAAGGAAGACATGCTCTTGGAAAAAGAACAGCATCACACAGCAGGCTGTTTGGTGTGAGATAAACACTCGGAGGCTATTTCCCTCATAACCAGACGTATTTCTACGCTACGCGTAGTATCAGGCTCGTAGTCCACTGGAAGATTTTTGACGTAGACAGTATGCACGTCTGGAGTATCTCAGCAAACAAGCAATAAGCATACATGAAATATAAATGATGAAGTTTAAATTATCCGTACTTTCTCTATTTGTCTTTGGGGACTAGTCCTGCAGTTGTCCCCTCGGATTTCTTAAATCGATCGATATGGTGAGTCTTAACGGAATTCTCCATCCCCCCCCCCCCGGCCTTGCACCGGCATCACCAGTTTCAAACCGAGTGTGAAAAAGCGGGGTGAGGGGAAATATATATCTGTAGTAAAAGACGCGGAGGGGGAGTGGATCAGGAAGGGTGGATGAGATGATGAAGGGAGGAAATGGGCATGGAGAGAGATTAAGGCAGGATGAATTGATGGAAAATAGGAGTACATGTGAATTGAGTTATATATCGCTGTAGTGAGGAAACTATGCATAAAACAGTCGACCTCCTTGTGTGATGTTGTGACTTTTTGCAAAATGTAGAGCCTACACTCATAAAATTATGTAAAACATGATGATCATGTGCCGTTATAATACTGTTAAACAAATATATACTTTGTAAGATTTGAGGTTTTCACAGCGGTGAGTATGAAGACAGAAATCTTCAAATATATACTTAGAACTATAGTAGTTTATAGGAGCCGAAAGAAGAACCCGCTATTAGATTCTATACTTAGGAAGTTTATTTTAGTAACACGCCCTCATTTCTTGTTTCTTTGAGATCCATTTTGATTTTTGGCCTCATCTTCTGTCTACGCCTAGGTCTTAAAAGTGATTTAGTCTGTTCAGTTTTCCGGACTATAATTTTGTATATACATTAGTCTCCCGTGCGTGCTACATGTAACATTTCTCTCATTCTCATTTACTTAGTGACGCTAATAGACTACTAGTGTAGTCTACTTATTGTCCCACTCACAATTACACCCTACAGGTGAGCCTTCTTAGACGCAGAAATTTTTCTAAACGCTTGGTTTTTAGAGATTTTTTATTTTTGTTCTTACCTGGAAGTAAGAGCCCATATTTAGAACCCATACAAAACAACTTGCAGAATTATTGGTGTATAGCAATTAAATTTTCATATATGTTATATAAAATCTATAAAATATAATCTGCTGTCGGCATTGATATTCTAAGCACATTCTCACAGTATCGAAATAGACACGAGCTATGCTGATAAATTTTGCATTGTGAGCTTAGAAAAGAACGAATGCTTTCAAATAATGTTGATCAACCAATTAACTGTTGTGAGAAAATTAAACTAAACAAAAAAAATAAGAGTGGGATTTCAGGTTCTTAAGGCGGTGAATATGAAGCTGACTGTCTTCTGGGTTGTTGCGCCGTGTAGTCTGGTAGACGTTTACCGACGTTACGGGTCTCCATCATTAGGGTGAATGCCCTGATGATAGAGGCAGCAAGCACATCTCAGATGTCTACTAGATTACATGGAAAAATAAGTCAGAAGACAGCCATATTCATGAAAACAATAATTTGTAAATCGATTGGTGGTGATAGTACTTCATTAACCAGTACGTAAATAGGCGTAAGATATTTTCAGTTGATTGTTTATCAGGTTTTGAATATGCAGTATTAAAAAGTAGTTATGATATAGCCAAACTATGCCGTCGTAATTAACTTCTTCATTATCCATTTAACTGTCCGGTACTGTACTGAGACAAGACCCTGCAACAGCAAGTTAGTAGTACAGTAGTTCCTTCTGCGACTTTAACCCTTAACTCTTTCCCTGCTTTATTCGATTATTCTTCTTCCGCCATTGTACATTGACGTCCATCGTAAGCCCATAATTTGTAGGCCTTTTGCTCGCAAAGCAGCGATGAAGTGTTCAGAGGTATAAGTCAGTTTAACTAGTTTAAAGTTTTAAGAACTGAGACCATGATTAGAGGCTGTAGGGTAATAAAGACCAAGATTGGACGAATAATAGGAAAAAGGGACGCAAAAGAAGTGGGTATGAACGAAGAAGCAGAACTCGAAGAAGGAAGAAAGATGACGTGATGAATGTGTCCGTGTTAAAGAAAAAGAGAGAACAGACGAAGAGGGATGAAGGAAGATAATTGAGTCGTATTGCATGCCGGAAAAGACTTTAAGATCTGCAGCTTTCGCGTGGTGGCAATCACATTTTTCTGCGAGGGTTCTCTCTCTCTATCTCACTCACTCTCTCTCTCTCTCTCTCTCTCTCTCTGTCTAGCTTTTTCTTTTTTTTTTATACTAAATAGGGGTTCGCTTTCTTCTCTCCTTCTTGGAAGCTCTGTGGTGTTAGAAATATTGTAAACCGCAGAGAAACGCCATGTTGGTTTGTTTGGAATAGTGTTCAGGAGGGCAATACGTTTATAGTCGTTTTATTAACCTCTGTTCCCTGTTCTACAAGGAACGTGTGAGATACCTAGGAATGTCAGTAACATAAACCTATACATGCACGTCGAATTATCTCTGCACTTGTCCGTTTAATAATCAAGTCTAGTCAATAATAAGTATTGTTATAACAATAAAATAAAAATTAATAAGTAATTATACATCAATTCAGGACTTACTTAAGACGAAAGCAACATACTGTCGTATGTTGAATGCTAAACCTATTCTTTCTCGAAAGGTCTGTGACAATGTTTGATTTATTATAGAAACACTGTGTTGGATATTGTGTATTTTCTGGGGTATATTGGTTTGCCGACCATTCACCTGTAGACGGGAGCATAGTAAATTCCCGAAACGTCGTGTATAATAAATATACTTTAACAATCGTCCATGTCCAAAATAGTTTTTGTGGAATCCAAAACCTTCAAATAACTTTGACTGTAGGCCTAGGTAAAAATTATTATCTATGTCTACAAATAACTTGGCTGGTACGTCAGCGCCTCAGTAGAAATATATATGGGTACATATATATAAAATTAATTCTAGTTAATGTTCCTTATTTTAGCGGCTGCAGTATGTACAGATTTATCGCTTGTCAAAAGCCTGGATTTCATACGTTTTACACACCAGTGTTCCTTTATGCAGTCTCGTTTTATTAGCTCTATGAACAAATATCCGAACATGCCTACACCATTTAACCGTTTATTAGTAGGCTTTGCTCTGCTAAGTAAGCCTGTAGGTATTTTATGACTTTGTTGTACAACACATAAAATATATAGGCCAAGGGAAAAAATCTAACATAAAATTAGCAATAAAATATCCCACGTAAAATTGTAGGCTCCAGAAATTAGTATCTTTCTTAAGGTAACTGGATTATTGTTGAGGAATATATTGTTTCGTAACCAGAAGAACATAGAGGTCTGTTGTCGTTAATTTAATTCAGTAATTAGACCAATGAAACACTGACAATTTAATTTACAGATAATATAGGTAAAAATTCAAATTAACAGATGAACATTGTACTTAGTTATTAGGTTTCTCGTATTCGTGTTTTATTGGGATCAGCAATTTGTTATTATTGGTCATATAGACCTGTTATATTTACTTCCTTTATTCCTATAGGCCCATGCAGGTCAGTCATCACTCAGAATTATGAGTAGCGTTAATGTTGTTTTCATCCCTGAAGCTTGCACCGACGCCATATTGGTGTTGTTGGTGTTGTTGGTGGTAGAAAATTTAAAAAAAATTAGATCTGCATAGGCGACGACTTCCAATCTTTTCATTTCATAATAAGTTTATGAAAGCTGGTCAGTTGGTTCAGAAGTCATTAGGGGGCAGAACATGCATTATTTGTTGCCGCGTATCTCTTTCCCATTAGGCCTACACAAGAAGGAAAATAGGCTAACAGTTGGTGCAGCTTACACTTTAGAATATGATATTCTTTAAACACAGCACTAACAGTCTACAGATTTACTCAAAACATTTCGGAATACTAAAGTAAGTTGTAGGCCTAGTCTGTTTACAACACATTATTTACAATGTTTTAATCCATTTTAGGTCACCAGTTCTTAAATTATCCCTTTTGCATTGCCATACTCTGCCTTAATAAAATATTTCTTACTAAAAGCATTAATGTAACGTAAAGTAGGCCTAGTGTTATAGAAGCATTTCTTAAAAAGTATCTCCATTACGTAACTTTCTGGCCATGACGAATCCAGTCTACGTCTCCTACCCTCTTTTTTTAACACTGGCATATTCAATCCGCGGGCCGTATCCGGCATGCCGTCACTATTTATTTGGCCTGCGGAAGGATTTACAATTTTAAATATTACACAAGCAGCAATTCCGGACTTCATTGTTTCAGCTATCGGAAAAAAGAAAACTTACTTGATGAGAAAACTAGATCCGGACCCAAGGCTACTAGAAGGTTCCCCTCAATCTACTCCTAGGTTTTCCGAGTGGCCTCTGTCTTCGGGTTCTCGGACCATAACCCAATAGATACTTAAAGTCTGCCCCACTAATGCCACACGACCCACCAATTATCGTATCTGATTTGTTCATCCTCGTAGTAAGTATAAGTCTGTTTGAAGGGTATAAATTCTTATGTTCCTCATTATGCCGTCTTTTACAGTCGGTTATCATTACATCTGTCTTAGATGTTATGCAAATATTCTTCTCAGCACACTTTTCGAATTTCCTCAGTATAGATCATAGTCCTTCCTTTAATGTGAGAGACCAAGATTCGCACCCATAAAAACAGTAGGTAAAATTGTATTTAGGTTAGGTTAGGCTAGGCTATATTGCTATAGAATGAAGGAATCAAAATGTAAATGAGATTAAATTAATAATATATAAGTGGTAGTAGGGAATGGGGGGGATAGGTTTCTAGTTATAGAAATAGTCTATTTAAGAAGAGAATATCGCCATTAGACATAGTTGTTAGGCTGTGATGAGAAAATACCCGGTGTTAGGATGAACACAGTCTTCTGTTAAGAGAACTCGACTCATTAAATAAATGTTTTGATTACGGTCTTCTGGGTTGTTACATCGTGTATTCTGGCAGAAGTTTACTGACGTTTCACATGGTGATTTCTGCCTCCATCGTCAGGGCTGTGAGTAAGATGGCAGAAGACACATTTTTTGATTTACCGCCGTGATAACCTGAAATCTCGTATTGCATTGGATAATTCTGCTTTCGTATTTTTAAACTAACATTAAGAGCGAGGGTAGCTTAGGTCACACGAAATAATGTCTGTGGTTAAGATAGGAAAACATGGTATAAATAAACATTCTGTTTCGTAAATGCACCGTTTAACTGACGGATTGCTTCAATCTAAACGACAAGGTTCAACACGCACGCTAAATTTGACTTGACAGAGTTTCCATAAATCGCATTCCTTCTGACGAAAGCGAAATTTAAAATTACAGTAGGCCTGTCACTTTTCGGATTGTAATGGTGCACCCGTGTTTCGTAACTAATAGTCTGTGCTTAATAAGGCGTATTTATGGTGTGTTTTGATGTTATAAAGGATTTTATTCGCCATTAGATCTTGCCAGCTTCCGATATAATTAAGCTTATTACAAACTAACCTCCCTGCATACATATAGGGGCCTACACTCATAATGTGGGCAAACAATGAGTTCGTTAATGGAGTCATACGAGACTTTTGTGTAACAGATAGCCACCGCTCCTCGCCTATCCCTGAGAGTAGAGCATGTTTATTATAATGCTCCTACGGTAGGAGCTGAAATTTCAGAATTCGCATCATCCCATGCCCGCACTGTTACACTGCTTCAGTGTAATTAGCTTATTGTAGCGGTAGTGGTTCCTGTTGTTTACGATAAAGCTTCTGTTCTTAATGTTAGTGTGGTGGTAACATAACCTACCGCACTCTTTTAGCTTATGAAACACTATTATGCCATCCATCTAGTATTCTTATATCGGTTTATTTATTATAAACTGTTCCGCCCACTGAACAAAATTAAATTTAACCGTGACTAAGTTCCGTTATTTTAAATCCATAAAGATAATTTTAACCGGACGCCAAGTAGGCTTGTCTTCTGGGTTGTTGCTGCCTCCATCATCAGGGCGACTCGCTCTGATGATGGAGGTAACAATAACCTCTGAAATGTTGGTAAACTTTTTCGAGATTGCATGTTGCAAACCCCAAATGACAGCCTGAACAAAGTATTAAACAGTGTAGTAACATAAATAAACTTTAAGGTAATGTCTGAAATATTTTATTCCGGTAACATTATGCGCAGAAATATGTAGCATATCACTAAATTGTTTATATAGCATTATTATTCTAGAAGTATCTTTGTAGGCTTGCTATAGATCAGGGATTGCCAACCACATGTTCGTGGGCACCTTGATGATATTATGTCCGCGAAAATTTTTGAAATATTTGTAATGTGGCATTTTTTATTATCTGATTATGTGTCACATTCTCACGATATTTCCTCTTAAGCCAATTGGTACGAGTTATGCGAGAACATAATTGTAATCCAATTACATTAGACTCCCGATTGTCCGAGGGCGATTAATCGAGGTCTCTCTGGTTTAAGCAAAGATTATTTACTTCTCTCTTCGATAGAATCATACGGTGTGGCCAAATATTATAAGCTCCTCCTAGACGTCCCTCACCCGTAAAACGTTAACTATCACTGCTATAGACTGGGGATTTTACATTAAATTAAATTAAATCGATTATCATAAGTTATTTCCATAATTCTTCTCGACTACTTTTTCCCAAAAAATCTCACCCCACAATTTTAATTTAACATATACAATGCAGTCTCATTTATTTTGCCTAGCAGATGGGATGACTTAGCAGTTAAAGATACCTCAGAATTGTTCAATTAGCAACAGCCACAAAAGACACGTCGAATCTTTAATACAACAGTACAGTGCACTTTCATTGAATGATAGGCTGACCGTACAGTTCAGTCAATACGAAGAAGAAGCTGAAAAGCAAATTGGCCTTAAATTAAACATAAAGACCAGAATTTAACAGTCTTCAACTTGAAGACTTTGTTATTAGAGAAATTAAATTTTAAATGTAAACCGTCAGCAATTTGGCATTTTATAAATTCAATTGTATGTCCGTTGACTGTTTTCAATAACTGTATTGCGATTACCTCTGAAAGTGGTCTACAATTTCTGTCATTTACAGTCGAGACTTATTTCTATATGACATTATTAATTTTCAGAGAAAACGTTTAATATCGAACTCTTATCCGACCTTTCTATTCAAAATTAGGATTTTGAAATTGCAAAATTTTCGGGAACTCTCTTCTTCTTTTACTTTAATACTGACTTCACTTAGGGCTTTATTTACTTAATTGTAAGTGTTTAATTTTCAGCATTTACTTACTTTACTCAGACTCATATCATACATACCGACCTGCGTGTCTACGTGTATTTGTCCTATGTGACTATCGACAAGTTTTGCGGCATCGACTCTGCTTAAAAGCAACGGCAAATAAGTCTTTAAATTTAAGCATCGTTTATGCCGGCATTATCTGTAGGGGAACTGGTACGCATCGTAGGAAAACTGTAAGAAAACTTTTGAAGTCGTCATGGGACTTTTCCTCGGAAGAACCATTCCCGAAATTCTGTTGTTTACAGGAATGAATTATCATGTATCATATTGCATTGGGTAGATGACTAAGCCATTAACTAACAAATTGAAAGGCGGAGGGACCCGCTACTAACGTCCGCTATTAGGCATAATACAGAGTTACTGACATCCACCTCCCAAAATTCTCAATATCGATCGTAATGTCATTCTGCTGACCCATCTAAGTCTTTCAAGTAGACTTTTCTCATGAGATTTCCACATCAGAGTTCTCTATGAATTCCTTGTCTCTCCTCAGTCTAGTTAAAAACCCGACCCAAACGCAAATGTCGATATCCTAAGAACAGGTTGTTCATTCCCTGTAGGCCTATGCCTAAAATCATCACATCCTTCGTTATACTAGAACAGATAAGTCAATAATAGGCCTAGGCCTTTATTTGAATATTAAGAAAATAACCACGCTGTAATTTGGTTGGCAGAAGTAGCCATTTGTAGGAAGGCCTACAGGTACAAATCTGCAATGTGTTTAACGTTTGGAAAAACGCATCTCTGCCCTAAAGCTATATCTCCTCATTGCGATTTCCACTGCTCAAAGTTCCAGTTTTTTCTATTCTAAGCATAGGTAACATTAAACAGTGGATTCGACTGTCCAGTCAACTAAAACGAGACCTGTTCATTTATCTATTGCAATGTCACATGCATTTTTCATACAGGCATTGTCCACAATTGCAAGTAATTCTTGCGGAATGGATTTAATCCTTATTAGTATTCTTCAGCGTTAGTCACAGAACAGTTGACTGACAATTACCAAAGGAGGTTTGGTGCTATCTAGTCTCAGTCTATTAAAACACAAGCTCGTTCTTTATGTAAGCACAAAAATTTTCTATAGTTATCAACATGAACATTTTGTAACTTACAATTTAACGCTAGTTTATTATTGATTAGCTATAGCCTGTAGCCTAATTCACATACAGACGCCGGAAAGTGTGCGCGTGTAGTGCCAGTCTGTCCGGTTATGTCGGTAGAGAACCAACAATCTTAACGTCACCTATTTCTAGCAACACATAGACCACTAGCCTATTTATTTGTATGTAATAAGCCACACAGGCCTCATTGTAAACCCAAGGCTTACAACTAGAGGGTAAACATTTACACTGAAAGCAATTAAAAAAAAGTTTTCTCTGTTTTATTTTAAAGGCCTAATCCTCTGTCTAAAGTTGTAAATTATTCTGTATAATTAGCAAATTTATCGTGTTATTCATTAGGACTAACTCTTTTAGCTTATTACAAGGCCAGAATTTTAAGGTAATTCTATTCATAAACTAATAAACTATTTAAGGAACAAGATTATTTCCAATTAAAATTTTCATCGATGTAAATATTGTGGTATTCGTTTGCTTATCTTACTCACGGCATGTAATTATTTTATTAGAGTCTTATCTGAAATTCATTTGGGTTTTCTATTCAATTTTTTTAAAATTTCTTTCACAGTTGTTTGCTTAAATTGTAATCCTGCTCGTTTGTTTATCAAGTAACAGGGAGAAATAACCTTCCTAACGTATGTGATCGTAACCCATAGAGACCGTCATCCGATTATAAACTGTATCTGACGGATTAATTTATAATTTTAACTAGAACACATGGATATACACTTTACCCTTAAAATGTTGCCTTTGTGTTTTCATGCTTAGACCCTTGTAAAATTTCACAAACCGGATTTCCATCTCTAAGTGTATTCAGAATTATCGCTGTTTTGTGAGTCTCACTTTCAATACTGAAAGTTAAACGCATTTGATTCAGTACTAAAAATAACAAACAAATGTCACGTGAATTAGATAGGTTGCGTAATCTGTATCGGAAAGGCTGCACGTGGTAAAATTTTGGAAACTTAGTCTTCGCGGAGAGAATTGCAATTCTAGCCCCAAAGACAAGATTGAAATTAGATAAACCTTTGAATTCTTTCTTAATTTGTAGTAGTAACGTATGGTTTTTACTCACCGAAGAATGAGTTTACAGCCTAAGTTATGTCCTTAAATTAATATTACAAAATTGCATCTAACTAATTATTTTAAACGTAAAATTTGCCACTTAAACACACGAAGAAATAACGCCGTCTAGAATGAATCGTGAGCATAGTTCCTACTTCTTCACAGATGCACTAGAAAACGGTCAACTTCTAGATAACTAGGTTACATAAATTGGCAGTTTCTTAATTTTCCCACTTCACTAATTTCAGTGCTGTTTCCGACTCTATCATAAGTTAGTAATGTTACCCTGTTCATAGGTTCATATAGGAAACTTAAAAAAAATTATGCATTAAAACAGACCATTTACAGCGCTTAAACTGTCAAATTTCAAAGTCTGCTTGCATTTTGTCACTGAATAGAGCAGTCAGTTGGTCTATTAACCGACTAGACCTATAGTAACACGACATTCTGCTTCACCAGCTTCATTCAGCATTTGAAATTAGAATTTTATTTTACCTTATGAAAAGAACATAGACGAAGAGTCAAACTGCACTACACCAGAATCACATTAATAATAATAATCATCATCAATGTCTTCATTGATCTTTCCCTTTTTTTCTTTCTTCCCATCGACTTATTTTTCAGAAATTTAAGCGTAGGGGATTCTCTTTGGATTCATCCTTAGAATGTGCCCCAACCAGTTGGGTTTTATTTTCTGTCAATACTCTTTAGCAACAAACCTATTCATCTACTTGTTTTAGGCCTATGTCACATTAAGTTTTTTTCTATTATGTACTCGTTTATTATTTATTCGTTTATTTACTCGTTTAGACTGTTTATGGCCATGAAAGTCGAAAGCTAAGGTATTACTTATTGGTGCATTATTATTGCATTTTGGCCTGTTGGCTCATCTGAAAAGTAAATTTGATTCGCTGGTAAATGACGAAGGCGTACTATAGCCTAACAGATGGTGACCGACCACAGACTCTAGGCCTAATTGTAATAGTACAGACAGCAAGAGGAAAAGGCAGTTTCGAGCGGTTACCGGTGGTGTTGGCGGAGTCGTGGCGATGGTGGTTGAGCCCCAGCATGGTGGCGGATGTCGTGCCGGCAGTCCCGGCGCCCGTCGCCGTCATACCAGCCGCCGCTGCCGCCGCTGCCATGGAACTCACCGCCGAGTTCATGTTGTGGGGCAGGAAGGCGGCAGCCACCGCCGCCTGGGCGTTGAAATACGCCATCCTGCTCGCCGTCAAGTTATTCGCGGCTGCAGCCATCGACATGTGGTGATGGTGCAGACCTGATGCGGGGTCTGCAGCAGACGATGTGGAGAAACAAGACGTCGGAGGGAGGACCCTCTGATGCTGAGAGTTGGCACTGCCGATGCCGTAATTGTTGGCCGAGAGTCCGTTACCGTTACTGCCATTGTTAGGCGTTATGGCGGAAATCCCTGCTGTAGGACTGCGGTGCTGGTGGTGATGCTGATGGTGAATCTGGTTGCTGTGGTGATGGTGGTGAGATGTAGCCGCAGTAGAATCCCCAAGACCCAAGAGCTCCTGAATTGCAAACGGCGATCTCTGAGGCATTGTCCCAGCTGATGAGTTAGTTCTTGTAATTTGTGTAGAATTATTGTTGTGGGGAGTCCTTACTGTTGCAGACACAGGGCCTCCCAAAACACTAGGGGCGGTCACGTGTATTGTAGTGCCGCCTACATTCATAATCTTGAACTAGGAGAGCATGTTTCGCCTTCAATTGCAAATTCCCTGGCTTCTTCTTGGTATGAGCCTCACTGAAGCCTCTTCATTGACAGATGACAATAATGAAACTTTGTAACAGGTTGGCGCCTCATGTAGTCATACTGAAAATCTAATTTTTAACTTTAAATTAGAAGACTACAGACATTCTCGTTGTAAATCGTCAATGTGAACTTCATTTCGTTGTCCTAAATGGTTAGTGTAACGTACCGTGCCTATAAAACTACGTTCAAAATTCGTTTTCTGGTATAGGATTTATGTTACCGGAAATTGACATTCTTCCCCTGTTTTAATACACACCGGAGTTCAGAATCATTTATTTCCATATCAAAATGTTTACTGGCCTAATTCTAAAATAAGTGGAATTTTTTATTGTTTAATGAAGACTTATTTCGTTGCTCGGATAGTTTATAAATAGGAGCAAAAGTTCGTTGAATGTGGTTACAACAGAATTTCACAGAATAAAAATTTACGTTTCATGCACGAACATTTTGATTCCTGGCTTCATATCCACTTGATTACATTTCTTCTGTGAAAGATCAAACGACAGAATATTGAGCAAAATCTGCTTCTCTAATGTTACATTTTTATATTTAAACACAATCTCTGTCTCTTCTTTGAAGTTTACGTACACGATTTACTGTTGTTCTGGAGCATTGTAGGTTCGTTTCTAACATGTCCAGCGTTACAGTTTTCTCGAAATACTGTTTCGTTATAAATATTTCCATCACTTCACTTCAGCACAATATTTACAACACGTCTCATTTATTTCGTTCCTTGTTGCCTTGGCGTGAGTCCATATTAAAGATGATTGCGCTGTAACTCGTGGTAGGAACAAAACAAATCACAGTACAAACAAACCGCGTCCCGATTCTGTTCGCACTGGAGTGCGTGCAGTGAGTGATGGGTGTGTTGATACTTGTAGGTAGGAGGATTCTGAATCTACTGACAAACTGGTCCAGCAGTGGTGGGGAAAAACACTGGAACTGGTTCAGTACCACCTGCTCGAAAGGACGAAAACTGGCCGGACTCCCTCAGATTGGCGGATTTTTTTTTAAAAAAGTGGGAGGTTTGACAAGACGATGAATATAAGCCCCCTACTAAAACGTACACTAGAATGCTTCTTTCTGCACTGCTACTACGACTACTGGGTTTTGTATCCCTCCCTTAATTTTCTGTCCCCGTTTCAACCCCCCGCACATCATCTGGGGTCTGCTTCATAGTATTAGCCATTGTCGACGCGTGACTTTCCCCCCTCCGTCTCCCAACAGCCAACGAAAAAATGTAGAAATTGCACCTCTAGCTCACGAAAGGGGAGGAGATAAAAATGAGAGAATAAAGGGGCGTGGTATGAATCAGCCAATAAGAAAACTCGACTTCCAACTTGATTGGCAGCACAAACGGTCGATTAGACCGCCTACCAAAGTCTCTACTCTTTGCTACAACAAGCCATTTTGAACCTTAAGGACCCAGATGGAGGTCTTACATTCCCGTGCTTCCATACGCCTTCTGGGGCCCCTAGTTTGCTTCCTTGATTTCGGTGAGTAGCGATGAGAAATATCGGATTTTGACCCACCAGTAGTGGCCTGTATAGGCTAGCTTGTTTTCAGCATCCCTCGCTTGATCTTTGTAGAGATGCCGTACAATATTCCTAACGAGAAGTCAGGCGGTGGGGTGGCCACGATCACAAGGCTTCAAACTTAAACGCTTTCTTATTTGTCAATCATAATTTATTAATTAATTATATTCAGGAGCCGGGATAGCTCAGTCAGTATAGCGACTAGCTACGGGCTGGACGACCGGGGTTCGATCCCCGACGGGGGCAGAGGATTTTTCCTCTAGCCTCTGCGTGCAGACCGGCTCTGGGGCCCACCCAGCCTACAGTCCAATGGGTAAAGCCGGCCGGGGCGTGATGCTGACCACTCACCCCCATCTAGTGCCGAGGTCAAGAAAGAGAGGAGCTATACCTCCACTCACCCCCCAAGCGCCTGCATGGCGTGTAGCGGGACGGTTTTAGTTTCATTATATTCGTATTTTGTGATTGCATATAACTCTTCTTTAAAATGAAACATTGTCCTTTGTTCGATGAATTGTGGGCCCGCCTTTGAAAGCAAATAACCTCTGAATAACTGTAATATATTTTGCAGGGTAGGAATCGAACAATGGAAGAATTTCACAGGCCTGTACCTAATAATATGTTTATGAAGATGAAATGCCGGATGTTCAAATGGGCAGGGTATGCGACGTGCATGAATATGTGAGCCACGAAGAGAAAAACGGGATCGGTAAACTAGGTACAATACCAATTGGGAGACCTAGGCGTGGGTGATTGAACAGCGGATCTCAGGCCTAAAGGAATTAGTGAGGTTTGTGGACTGTATTCAGCTTGCTTAGATGAAGGTTTACTATGCACATGAAAATTAAAGTTCTAATTTCGTGAAAGGCAGAACATTTCCTGACCAGCTGGGCAATGAAATTGCTGCTGTCTCACATTTCTGTGCTCAGTGGATCGTCCGTAGGATCTCGCCTTGCTGTGGGCGTAAGCTACAAGGCCTATTTTTCTACTGTTCTCAAAACGGCGTTGTCAACTCTTCTATCTGAGGGTCTGCTGATTAACCCTTTGAATCACGGAATTTATCTGAATAATAAGCCTGTTTAAAACTAAGTTCCTGGCTCAGATAAAAGCACAACGTGTCTCCGTTATAAAGCCCAATTAATTAACGCTGTTTACTGAGTTGGCATAACCGTTGTTTATTCTGAGAATCCTACGAATCTTTTAAAGACATTCTGTGGTTAAAATGCAAAATTGTTGGCTGTCACTGCTTCAACGGGTTCAGAAACATAGTACGTGCCTTTTCCGTGCTGCAACTTCCCTTCACTGGACCTCCGCTGCTCTCATACGTAACGTAACGTATTTCGTGGGACAGTCGAAGCTGTTAAACGCATTTCAGTTTCATTACACCAGAATGGCATTCCTGCCTTTCTAAACATCAGAAGAAATCATCACTTGAGGCTAAACCGCCAAGCCAAGCGCAAAGAGAAAAACAGGTCACCCTGACCAAGGCGTTTTTTGTACGTGTGTTGTCACCTTTGACGTACGTGGCGGAAATATGGTTTGCTTTAATTTGGACTTATCGGGTGGGCATGAAAACAGTTTTCATAACAGTGGTGGATGTTGGCAAGGTCAGGCAGGCCCTAGGTCTACCCTATCTTCACATGATTTCCGCTAAGGACTTGGCGTTTTTTACTCTCCACCAGACTGGTCCGTTATCAGGGGTATTGGGGGAGGGGAGGAGACATGTAACACTCATGAAGGCTGTGGAAAACTCGAGTCGGAAAACCTGAAGGGAAAAAGCCACTTGGAAACCCAGGTGTAAATGAACGAACAATATTACAGTTTACCTCAAAGAAAAGGAGCACACTGGATTAATCCGGCTCAAAGTAGGATTCAGCGGTGTGCCTACTGCGAACTTCACTGTTTAGAATTTTTCTGGTTTGAGCCGGGGACAACAAATTCTCCGTCCACTATCTTCGCTCCATCTGCCAGCAGAGACTTGAACTTCGTGCGTGTATGACGTCAGAGAGGAGGTTCTGTTAGGCTGGTTTATTGGACACACCCACACACTCGGAACAAGCTCGGAAACTTCCTGATCTCCCCCCCCCCCCCCCAATTATCAATACGTCTTGGACACAAAACACAATTGTAATGATGGACAAAAACCGGAATGAGGTTTTAAGAAATTGGAGAGCGTGGAAATAGGCCTAAATATCTCATTCTTAATTCCTTAGGCAGTCAAGGTTGCTCTATATACTGTACGACGGGTTTGAATCTCAAAATAAATTACAGTTCTCTGTGACAGAGGTTGAATACTATATAAGCAAAAGAAGATGAGACCCATAGATTGTATTATTAGACCATGCACAGCATTAGACCTCTTCTTAGCCTTTTAAAGAATGGTGGTAACTAAATTTTAAAGCAGTAGCTTGTATTGAAACTAGTCTTGATGATATTTTAGTCCATTCTGCCCGCGTATTTTACTAATAATTAATCTCCTTTTAGAAGTTACTGTTGAAAGGAGTCGAATAGACCTAAAGCTACTGGAAAGTTAACCACATCTAAGTAAGACGGGAACGGGAGACGGGGTAGGATCTTAGTCTTTAGTTTTGGTTCTCTTACACAGCAAATTTAGTCCGACAAAAAGAGCGACGTATTGCGGGCGAGTTAAGGCCTTCTGAGCATGTCCCCACATGCCTCAGAAAGATCTGCACTAAGGTTCACCGAGCAGATTCGTTCTCGAGAAGCTAATAGTTGTTTACCTGATCAAGATACTCGCCGCCTTTAATGGAACCCTAGGATTCAATGACGTGTTCAGATGAGAGGGCCTTTAGGTCTATCTGAATGTTATCTTCCCATCTGTGACTAAAAATACCTATTGTGATGTTTTCTTATCTTGAGGATTTCCAAATAATATGCTGTAAACCACTAATTTTTTATAACCCGCATGCTTGCTACCCTCTCATGCCACCCTCAGTACTTTGTGATCTTCGTACTTTCTCTCTGTTTTGTTTGAATATTATTGTCCTTAGTTCTCAGACACCTTTAATATATTATGTTTTAGTGAAAGAATAAATGTCACACCAGTAAGACTGTAAAACACCTCACAAAACTATAGTTTTATAGGCTGCTGAGATAATTTAATATTTAGGCCTGCGTTTTTAGGGAGCCGACAGGAGGAAAAAGTTTCTGAAATTATTGGTATAAGCGTTCCTTGATTTTAACCTAGTCTTGTTTAAATTTTTTGTACCGATAATTTAATTTAAATTTTCTATATCGTCGTTTTCAAGTCTTTGAACTTCGCCGCAAAATAGGAAAAGAACGGGGTTATGGTCCTCTAAGGAGTTGAACGCAGTTGTGTGCTGTCTCCAAAAAGCAGATTCTTTCTTGATAAACTGACAGTCGCTCAGATAGTCAAGAAACATCCCGCCCCTTATGAAACCGCGTTTACAACAATCAGCCACTTATCTCTGTTTTGAGCCAGATGAATTCAATCAATATCTTTCCCACACTATCCTATCAACATCCATTTTGATAGTGGTTCTTATTCCCGTACCCGTGTCTAGGTCTCCCTAGTGGCTTGCTCTGTACACATTTATCATTGCCGCCATGCGTGCTGCAGTGCAGCCCATCACATCCTCCTACATTTGATCAAACCGATAGGTAATATTCGGTGAATGGAACGGATTATGAAGTTTCTCGTTAACAAGTCATGTAATCTTAGGAAAACTTGGAGCTTTAGGCCTACCATAAGCACAACCTGGGCGTGGCGCCACGAGAAACAGCGAAATAGCGATGGCAAAGACCACACATGTTTCTACATTTTTAATTTTCGGAAATCTAAACCGCTTGACGATTTTGGTTAAAGCTGATTTTGAAAAAAAAGCCTTTTGCATTGTAGAACGTGGTTCACTAGACAGAAACGTAATGACGAACACAGAGTTCGCCTACATGAGAAGAATCATAACTCGTTGTTCCCCTTCAACCTGAAACTCGTAGACCTTAAACGAATTTGCTGTATTTCCAATTATTTACATTTTTCGTGAGCACACTAAAGACGAACGAGTGCTGAGGTTTGCCAAGCGAGATCAGCAAAATAATTGTATAAGATACAATTTACTGATTCAGTGTAAATGACGGATTCTCTCTTTGCGTCCATAGAGAGAAACAGCATTCAGAGGTAGATGTTGATGATAACATTTTAAAGCATCTTGAGAGCCCTTTTAAAGTGCATTCATCCGCGACATTTGCAATGATAGAATTTCTTTACACAATTTTGCAGTGCAAGAAGAATTGCGTAATGTAGTCGACTGGAAGTCAGAGAGGCAGATAGTTTAGGCCTATCTTGCAAGGACAGGCCTATAGGACAGTGTAAGTAAACATAACACGACTGATTTAAAAGTAGGCTTATTTAGCGTTTGTTTAAATACTATGATCGTTAATACATGAGGTATGACGTGGCGTCACTTTCCAGTGTGGTTTCCTTATGCAGATTTTGACTGTCCGTCCTTCCACCCACTCGTACATCAGTAAGCACAGATTAGAGATATGTTCTGTGAATATGGAGTCTCGGATTCAATCACAGTTGCTTGACAAAGCCTGTGGTCGCTCCGAGATTTTAAGATCTCTCGATTTAGCGCACAGAGCAGTTGGTCTCGAACCTGCATTGGCCGAGTCACGTGTCAGCCAGGTGCGTTGGCGTAGAAGTAATATTTAAACACCCAGTCCCTGTCTCAAAGAAAACACGCCTCCCCTATCACAAGGATCGGGTGGTTAATGGTGCCTACCTCTGAGTCATGCGAAACCCATAAATACACCCCGTCGGCACACTGCATAGTTACTGACTGTTAAAGCAGGTGGTAAGTATAGTTACCACTGGGCTTTAAAGATTAACAGAGGTTTGGAAGTTGCGTACGTTCAAATGAGGTCAGTTGCAGAGAGAGAGGTGTGTGACGTCACTCTTTTCACCGCTCACTCATTATTGTGGTTCCGTGCGCACTCATCAACGCTAGTTCCCTGACTCTTTACCACAACTGTATCTCATTATCTGACGGAATATTTTTATAAATTAGCAAAAGTAGAGGAAGAACTAGAAATGATTCTGTGTGGCCAGAACAATACCGGTTTTATGAACATGCTAAAACATGTGGGATTTGAAGTTTTCACTGCGGTTTGTCTGAAGTATACCGACGTCTCAGAGGTGCTGATGATTTAGGCAGCAAGGACCTCTGAAACGTCGGTAAACTTCTATCAGACTACACGGCGCAACAACCCAGAAGACATCAATCTTCAGATCATAAAACATTTATCGTCTTGGTGCATGGTCTTTCCAAATAAGACATTCCTCAGTATTTGTTACGGGTCTACATATGCCTAAGCCTACGGCGGTATCCCGAGTGCTCACGAATGGATTTTCTACTTCATGTCAGTAAATCCTTATGCTCTTGTTCGGTACATCCCTCAGTCTTCATGAAACCAGAGGTTTTATTCCCGTTTTCGTCCGTCCTGAAGTAACCGAATCTAGCTCACATACTGTTTTCTTAAGATCTGTTTTTACATACATCTGTTCCTTGATCTTACAAACTATCTCTTTCCTTTAGGTTTTATGATATGACTCAATTTACCCATGTATGCTACATGAATACCCATCCTGTTATCCTTAATTTAACCACCCAAATAATATTTGATTATGAGGATCATCATTATGCAGTTTTTTTCTGTCGTCCAATTTCTTCTCTCTTAAGTCAAAATATTATCCTCATTTTATTATCATCCTATTATTTGAAACATCTGCACATTTGTTCTTAGTTATTATTTATAAAAAAACTGTAGATTATGCTCCATGAAGACTCATGAAAGCGTGTATCAAATCTCGGATGTGAAGATACAGATTAATTAATGCCTGAAATATTCCATAGTTTGTCAGTGTGGATGCACTGCTTCACAGTGCTTATTTAATGCATCCTGCAGCGTCTCTGACTGGAACCGAAGTCCTACTTTCATCCCTAATTAGTTATACGCAGGTGAGAAACTCCGTTACAGAATCACTAGGTAGTCAATTGAATTAGGTCAGCGTTTCCTTTTCAATTGCTGTCACAAGAGTTTCTACTAATGAGATGTTGATCTTCTGACCCTCTTATTAAGGGAGAAATTCTTTCCAAATAGAGGCCAATATCCCTATTATGTAAACCCAATTTTACATGTTAAAAAGTAGTTTGACTTCCGTACGTGTGATCACAAAAAAAAAGGCAAATAAACATGCGCTCAAGAAGGATTTCAGTTTCATACGGCGGTAAGTACGAAGATGGCTGTTTTCTGGCTTGTAGCATCGTGTAGTCTGGTATAAATTTACCGACGTTCCAGAGGTCATTGCTGTGTCCATTAACTCATAGCCTTGATGATTGGGGTAGCAGGGACCTCTGAAACGTCGGTAAACTTCTAACAGGCTATATGGCGCTGCAACCCATAAGACAATCTTCTTTGTGGACAAGAAGTTTCTTTCTAACTTTTAGTAGCATAGGCTTATAGTATTTATAAATATAGGACAATAACGAATCTTGGGGTTACATTATTAAAGATGGGGAATTCCTCGGCCAGCTGAGAGGATAGTGAAGCCTAGAAGGCTATGTTCTGATGATTATATACTTCAGTGGAAGAGACGAGATATTTATGTAAAATTTTGGTAGCGAGCGCTATTTGAATTGACTACATCCACTTGGAAGTATAAGAAGGAAATAGAAAGACAATATTAAAACGGATCCTAACAAAATGCGTTCCGAGTATCAGGGACTGATTGAACTGACTCAGAAACGTTCAAAACGGTATTATCTATGTTAAACATTGAGAGTTTGCTGCTACAGTGTTATGATAAGTAATTTTTTTCGTCTAAATATAAAATTACAAAACTTCAACGTTTTTGAAGTTGGATTCTGCTTCCGTCTTCAGGTGATATGGGGAAAGAGGACAGAATACTTATCTGTTGGGCCTCTGGTTCAGCTACTCTAAGCCCTGTTATAAAACGTCATTGTCACAGCCCATCAGATTTTTACTACAGTGTTATTTACTCATCTGCGTCCTCTTCTAAACCATCCTCTGTGTTTTTCCTTGGCGTAAAAGACGAAGTTTTGCAACCACGTATAAAAGAACACATCTGTATAAATTTAAAATATTAGTTTAGTGTTCGCCTACCCGAAGGATACTACGCAGACTACAAATCTACCTCAAACACCATGAATGAAACCAAACCAATAAAACCGAACACCCAAAAGCAAAGGCAAATCAGAATGAAGGAACAAACCATGACAAGGAACTATAAAAAAACTGTTTTTTTCCACAGTTTTTCTTAAAACAATACTGTGCCGAAATAATAAAATTGCTTAAATTTATGTCACGTGTGTAATAAATTTTTGTACAATGTTACTTGTAACTACGTGCGCATTAATCGTGTGCACGCATCCTTAAACAACATGAACTTTACAAGGAATGTAAACGAAAACGGGACGTTTCATTCTGTTAACAGATACAAGGCATTGAAAAAAACAGAAACGGTCTAACGTAGTGGCCGTGTTGTCAGCGTCCAGCTTCGCATCGGAGGTCGCGGGTTCAAATCTCGACCAGGAAACCGTTTATACTGACTGAGGTTTTTCGTGGTTGTCCTCTGCCCTGTAAAGGGTTGTGTCCTATTACCCTATACGCGGCTCCATCTTCCTCCTAACCTTGGGCATCGACCTTTGAACCTTCCACTTCCAAACACTCTTGAATCAAGTCCTGAAGATGGAGCGAATGTGTTTCTAGGAAAATTTTTATATAAATTACAACCAGAAGACCACCAACTTAGAATTTTGAATTTTTTTTAGAAGTTGTTTGTATGCCACGACGGATTTGACCCAATTTTCGCAACAACGGAACGAGAAACTGGCAGCATGTGCGACACGCGCCGACCTGAAAGACGACCATGTCTTTGCAACTTATCGAATGACATAATCACTAATATCCGGGAAAGATAATCCTCTTCTTAATGATTTTAAGATTCTGAATGGCGCGCTGTTTCGAAACTCCACCGCACAAAAGCGTTGTATGATCCTGATTGGTTTCGAAAATAGCGTAAGAATAGTTTTGCCATCAAAAGGCAATAAATGCTTGATTGACAAATCAAATGAGTTTCTTCCGGATGTGTTTAGGCCTGCTGAATGAGCCGTTTCCTGTTTGGCCTTCTTTCCTTCTAAACAAGAAACATCTTGTGAAACGCTTCCTGGTGTATCGTCTTACAAAAGCGTCTGTAAATTCATTACCCCACGAATTATTTGTTGGTTTAAATCTGATAATGATCCCTTTACTACACAAATTAATGTCAGCCTTACGCATTTCATAACATGTAATACTTACATGTAATAATGCGTACTTGGAGTAATGACGTTTTGTTTATTGTATAAAACTTTTTCTTTGAAGTAACGAAAAATGCCTTGTGGGACATGGACCTGGGCGGGAGAAAATATTAAAGTGGACCTTAAGAAAACTGGGTGTGAGGGTGGGGACTGAAATCACCTGGATGAAGATACGAACCGTGGCGTGATGAGAAGACGGTAATGAACCTTTTGGATCCATAGAAGGCGGGGAATAATTTTACTTGCCGTGCAACTATCAGCTTCTCAGATATACTCTGCTGCATTAAATTAGACAGGTAGTTAATTAATATTCGTTTTTCTGCATTTACATCCTTATCAGGGGTTGGGGAGGGGGTGACATATTTATCTTGGTCTTCGAGAGGAAGAATCAGTAAACACGAGACTAGACAAAGAGCATAGAAGACGCGACGTTGACATTCCAGGTTTTGTTGTAAGCAGTGTTACACAGTGCGGAATAAATCGTACTGCAGCTTGGGATTATGTGATTGAATTGTGTGATAATTGTGAAGTTAATTGAAGTTGTCAGATATAAAGTGGATAACTTTACTTCAGCTATAATTGTGTATCTACATTGTAGTCGGAAAGAAAATTCCTTTTCATTTCTTAACCTGAAGAACTCCACGACTGTGATGACAAACCAAAGCATTCATTCTATGAAAGCAGTTCTTGCGCCATTCACACGGCTGTCCGTCCGATGCAGCTGACATGGCATGTTAGGGGCAGCAAACCTTGGGGGGGAGGGGGGGGGTATCGGCATCAGCCTTCTTCTTGAAGGAAGTGAAATCTCGGAGTAGGTACACCGGGTTATGATTGCACAAGCTAACAATCTCAAACCCAGAGACTGAGCACCGCGATAGCGTGGTTAGTACTCCGTCCGCATTCGAGAGGTCTAAGGTTCATATCTCATTCTGGAGACCAGTTATTCTGACCGAGGTATTTCGTGGGTTTTGTTTCCTCCAGGAAAATGGAATGATGTTATCTTCAGTTAGGTCATGACCGCTTCATTTTACATCCTTTCCAATTCATTATTCACTCTTTATTCTGTCATTCGACGCTTATAATCTGAGCTATTGACTCAACCTTTAAACAACCCACAAATAAACAGATCTACAGGACATTAGCCACATTCCCATTGCAGCGTGTTTTCAAAATTGTCCGTATAAGTTTCTTTAGGCTTGTAAATAATTAATTTCTACCTCCGAGATTAATCGACCAGTGCCTGTAATAATTTTGAAAGAAGGCTGTGGACTTAGTGTCTTCCATGCAAAGTTTCATTTAAATCTGTCAGTTGATTCAAAATGAGACAGACTACTTCTTCCTCGTCCATAATGATGTTTGGATAGGAAATCCCGTCTCAAGGCTATTGGAATAATTCGCTCCATCTTTATCATGATCGACTCATATCACGTCTTCCTGTTGGCACATAAATGTTACCCTGTCACAGTAAGAGTTCGGTGGCATTAGTTCCACGTGTTCTAGTCTTTTTATTTAATTATGTTTTACACCTTCTATCTATATTTTCATTTCAAATCGTTTCTGTACTTCTGCACTTATTACGTTGTTCCTCTGTGTAATTTCTTATTTCGACCTCAGAATCGAAATGTGTCTACTCTTTGCTGATCTTGTACACGCATATTTCACTACAATGCATAATGGTTGTCTTAGATTGTACATTTCACTTCCTCAGTTATATCTCTGGCCTCAAATTCTTAATGACTCAATTTAATTCTTATGAAACAAAATAAAAACACACATTACACCTTTTCCCAGATCCATTCCTTTATTCGTGCGTCCAGAACATGGAGTGTCACGTTCATATTTCGCACACAGAGTGACTGTACGTGACATTGTTAGGTCCTGTCTGATTAGCAGCCGGTCGTCAAACCCAAGAAATTAACAATAGCGTGTCCGCTCTGTTTGTCAGCATCACAATGGAGTCTAGTGGGTAGAGCAAGCCATCATGTTGTCAGCGGTTGCTCTGTTGTTGTACAGATCGGTTACAGCGCTGATGTGCAGTTTTCCACAGCACCGAGAGTTGTGTCAACACTGTCAAAATATAAGGCACTACCCGTCAGTAACAATAAAGGAAATTACACCTGTTGTTTGTGGCACAAATCTGAATTGAAGAATTCTCAGCATCGTGGAACCCGGAATAAGTACAATGATCTAAAGAAAGCATTCACTCTGCAAGGAAAGGGGACAGATGTTTATGTCTGCGTAGGTCTAACTACTCCTGTTTCGACTGTTTTTGATAGAGTAACACTAACCAAAAGCAAGTTATCACAG
Organism: Zootermopsis nevadensis; assembly: GCF_977971745.1. NCBI lineage: Eukaryota > Metazoa > Arthropoda > Insecta > Blattodea > Termopsidae > Zootermopsis > Zootermopsis nevadensis. The sequence goes on from NW_028259143.1 coordinate 8,550,124, forward strand.
AGAATATTCCCAAGTTAAATCATAAAATCCTTTCGTGTCTCCAGTTTTCTCCTTTTCTGCCTCTCTAGCCTTGTTGCTAGGCAACCATAACCGATCTTACAGTGTCCAACGCATTTTTCGTTCTTGGCAACGCCATGGCTACAACTAATAGGAGAGGTTTATGAGGGTTTGTATTTGTCTAGATCTCGTATAACCCTGCTGCATTCTTAGTAATGTTGCGGCCGGCTGCTGCTGCATAGTGTTCGGGAGGTTCCAGGTTTAAATTCGGCCCGACGTTTTCGTGGTTTTCGTCAGTCACTGCAGGCAAATTGCGGGATATTAGGGCCTATCTTAAATTCGGCCGAGACCGCTTCCTTCCATATCTTTCCAATTCATCGTTCATTAATCATCCTATTATAACTTTATGTTTATGACCTATTATCAGGATCGTTAAATAGAACACAAAAAAAGGCAGTAACTTTACATAAAATCGACATGGAAGGGCATGATGATGTTAATCACAACGCAGACTGTTCTTGAAACCCCGTGTTATCGAATTAAATCACTTACATGTGAAGTAGTGGGAGTTTAAAAAATTATCTGCGTCTGTCAAATCTGTTGAGCAGCATGGGATTAATATTCAGCCACGTTGTTTCCTATTTTCTGTAAGTATAAACCGAGGCTTTTGTAATTTAGCTGTGCCTCATCTCCCCTCTAAACAGGGTGAAAATTTCCTTACGTCATAATTCCGTTTCATTTTTCAGGTCTCCATACTTTGCAATACATGCAAGCGATTTCAAATAGGAACGTTGTAGAAGTCGTCGTCAGATGTCACACGTATCTGGGATACTGTAGCGCTGCGTAGCGACAAACATGGGAACTGTGATGTAATTTAGTGCTTGGAGCAAAAGTGACACCAAGGTCCATGTGTTAACTGACGTATGTAAAGTTACACGATTATGAGGAAACAGTCTTCATCCATTGTAGCCTTGAACGGGGAAGTCGCGAAAAGTCGAATTATCTGCATATTTCCAACGGAAACAATAGGATTCAGTCAATCCGCAGAACGACATTTAAGCAAAAACTGCTCTGCGCAAGTTGGAGTTATTTAGTAAACTGGCTTCATGAAGCAACCTTAGAAGCTAGTAGCCGATCAACTTGTCAAGAAAGTGCCCGCACTTTATGGATGTCAATGGTTTATTACCATGTTCACAGACCTTGATCCTTATCCCGTGCCTTCATTAAGTTACATTTTTATATTATTTTCCAATCCACGCCTTGATCCCCCAATTTACTTAGTCCCTTGACGTTTTCTGACTGAAATTGTGCGGGCATTTAACATATTCATGCATTCAGCATGTCCTGTTCATCTCAACCTCTTGCCATGATAACTTTAATATTATCTGTGAAGAGTAAAGGTTATGAAGTTCTTCATTGTTAAATTACATCCTTCCTCATGTTCTACCTTTGTCTTAGGTCGAAATATTTTACTCACTTTGTGATTTTACTGATTACCACGGTTGTTATAATGAAGTTCAATTTATTTGAACTCAAACGAAAACGATTTGTTTTGTACAAAGTAATTAAGTGTGAAACTTGGCAGCAGGAAAAGGTGATACCACTACTAACGAAACAAACTTCCCTGCAGGTGCAGGTTGCGCCATTAGGAAGCAAACTGGTGAAATAATGAAGTTTGCTCTTAAGAAATATGAAACTCATTTCCGCCACTTTTATTCAGTGGAACGGCAAAGTGTAATTCTAAACGAAGGCAAGTCTGTAACAAGGCGAAGAGATGGAAAATCAGGTTCCTGGAGCTGTCGCTTGCCGGAGGCTGCTCTGACCTGCCCAGGGTATCATGGCACGTTTGCATGACGCAGTGTCATAGCGCGGTCTCTGACAAACGACACAACTTAGTACTCGTTTACATTGCTGTAGTTACTATGCATATGTGCGTCGTTATTTGCCCGTGCCCAGTAGGTTTTGCCTGCATAATAATGGTCGCCTCTATGCCGGCACGTGGCTTTTGATGTATATATAACGTAGTTGTAGCAAAGTTTAAGAAAACTATGCATGCCCGTCTTACATTTTTCTTTGTATTTTTTCAGTATTTTATGTAATATATTCTCTCGGATGTAAAATCAGTCGTTCAAAGTTTCGTTTGAGCCACGGAGAGGTAATGCAATGAGAAAATGTAGCAAAGTGTCTGATGATTCGAATTATAAATTGGATCTAGCATTCTGATGGCTTGTAATTGGGTATTTACAGTTAATAAACCACAGATGTATTTGATAAGATTAAAATTCGTGGGCTTGCTACTATTAATTTCAAAATATTCTCTCTCCTTTCATGTGTTCATAAACCTAAACTTTATGTCTGTTAATTTTGGGGGTGTAGAACTTAGCCTGACATCTAGGAAAAGGAAAGCAGCAGGATAATGGGGTGAATTAGAGCTATATAATTCTTATAACGAGGGAATTAAATACAGTACTCTTCACAAAATTAAGGTAATGTTTATATTATTATTATGATTAGATCGTGGAGGATGAGATGGGTAGGACACTTAGCAGTATGCGAGATCAGAAATGCATAAGGAAAGAAGCATCTAATAAGAAAAATTAAGGGAAGAGATAATTAGGGATACCTACGAGCAGATGGCAGGAATTTATTAACACTGATGATAGAGAAATAGGTTTTCAGTGTCTGGACCAGATTGAGCTGGCTGAGGATACTTGTAAGCGCGGTAATAAATATTCTGGTTTTACAAAAGGTAGAGTATTTCTTAACGGGCTGAGGGACTATCATGTACTCAAGTCTTTACTCCATAGAGTTCGTTAATATGGAATGAGTTCTAGCTGGAGACATGAGTCATGTTGCCAGGACCGTCTCAGAATTTGGGGCTGTTTACTTTTTATATTGCAGCTGGTCCGGTACTTTGTTATCCAGAATTTTCAGCAAACTAAAAGTGTTTAATACTGTAGAACAGACTGATTGATGTCTGCTTTTGTTTTAGCTTGGGATGAAAACTGAGGAATCTAACATTACTGTGAGGAGGCACAGAAATTGTGATCTTCTGTTCCAACTTCACAAATAAACATAAAAAATATATACCGACGAACTTCTCAATTTCGTAAATTGGGAACTGCAGGCTTGTACTAAAAAAAGAGGAGGTGGAAAATTTTTCCAAAGCGCAATGTTACAAATTGATGCGCTTGGGGCTATGAAATGGGAAGGAAAATAGCGCGTATAATGAGAAGCAGAAATTCGACGATGAACGTGATAAAATTGTGCGAACAGGGGACGGAGTTGAGCAGAAACGGCTGTGTACTGGGGGGAATGGGTGTTCGCTTTGTTACAAATAAGGAAGCAGCCGTATGGTTCTATGTAATTCTTGTTGTGTGATTTTTATTTGTTGAGTTTAAGCAGGAAGACGTTCCATACCGCTGTATAAGAGTCGGTGGAAAGATGACAACTTTTTCGAGTACAAGAAAAGTGACGGACAAAAATTATTGACGATCACTCGGTACGAAAAGGTTCATTCCCCGCAAGTAACGTTGGACAGGGTGTGATGATCCATTTCGGGTGTTGAACGGAGTCCAACAGCCTCTCATTGTACTGTCACGAAATGGTACACAGAACATCTAAAATCTGAAGGAAGTACGCTACTTTGCAGACGTAGACTTAAATGGAATGATGATAATAATTATTTTAAAGAATTATAGCTTTTTGGTGTGGTTTTAGTTCATCTGGCTCTAAATAGGGTCAGATTGTGGGATTTTATAAACACGGTAATGATAAAAGACATGGAATTTCTTGCACATCTGATCGAATGTTTATTTCCTAGACTATGTCAGTTATAAAGAGATTAAATGCTAGGGCTCTGTTCTGTCTCGCGTTTTTGGGGCTGTTTTACTTGCACGCTTGGAGTCAGGCTTTGGACAGAACGCCCCACATTAGATCACGAATATGAAGAGACAATTTTAAAGGACAGACCATGGCCAATGCGACTGAGGAAAATACAAACTTTGTTCAACCGTTAATAATCCGGCTGTGATGGTTATCCAAATCGTGTTATAATTGACTATTGGTCTATCAAGAAGGGACCAAATTGACTGGCGGTTCACTGGCTACGGCGCCCATCCGACTCAGTATTATATTTTGAGTCCATTGAGATAAATTGACTGAGAAGATTGTTAGTTCTTCGCCCAGGTTTTTATTAAAACAACCTGCAAGCCTTCAAATAATGAAATCAAGTCTTGCGAATAAGTATTTCATTCCCGTAGATAAATTTTCTAGTATTCATCGTCTTATTGCGACATAATGGTCGATTTATTCATTAAATGGTTGAAAAACAGCTAGCGGAATGTAAATAAATCGCATTTGCACCATAAAACAGGTTTTGGTGGCCTAGCAACAAAATAAGGGAAACGGAAATGAAGAACATTAGACGAAATAGTTTCACATTAGCCAGAAGGGAGAAGGAAATAAAAGTAGAATGTCACACAGAAAGAAAAGCTGATAGTTACAAAGAGTTTGCTTGAAGTAATTCGACACAACATCATAGAAAGAAAGCTTCCGTCTAATGACTGTTATTGTTAGCCATGTTTTTAATAATGGGGAGGAAAAAGCGAACTTTGTGTGTGTGTGTGGGTGGGTGGGTGATTGGATGATAAAACTCTCATTTAATAACATGGCACTTTCTTTAAGAAATATGAATCTTTGTCAAGGAAATCTTTGCTTATCAAATTTCCTTTTTAAGAAAATTTTACGCAAAGAAATTAGCAGGACAGTTACTCTTGAAAACATCGTTAACATCTTGTAGGGTTAAGGAGTTTTAAGAGAAGATTTCTTACCTTGTTAGTGATAATGACACATAGAAAGTAGGCCTACAAGGTTTATATAACTTAGCCGATTCTTTCATACATCTTCAAAAGAAAAATCTCATTTGAACTATGAAACTTGACAAGAGTAGCTTCTGTAACGATGACACGGGAGAGAGGCTTCGTCTCTTATTGCTACAGAAGCAAGGGACACAAAACTATGCTGGCACCCTGCAGAATATTTGAACCTAACAGAGGAGAATAACAGCAAGATTAAAAAAATTATTAACGAGGAGTTTTATAATTTGTATTCTCCGCCACTCATTATTAAGGTGATTAAATCTAGGATGATAGTACTGGCGAGGCATGTAGCAGACACGGGAGACTCAAGAAATTCAAACAAATGTTATTCAGGGAATCCGAAGGTAGGAACCGACATGGAAGAAATAAAGGATAGCTTTTGCGCATGTGGCGTGAGCAGCGGCCTAGCAACATAGTGACCTTGAATCGCGTATCACGAAGAACTTTTAGAAGTCTTACACGAGCGGTTGACCTGCTTTTGATTTTTTGTGACACTTTAAATGGCAAGTTCTGCATATTTAATCAATTTTGCTGTCTCAGATATTTGTGTATTTAACATACTTTGGCCGTGTTCCTTTAAATCCCAGGAGAAAAAGTACACATGGAGTTACCGCCTGCTTTAATAATCAACAAATCTGCAACTTTCCCACATATTATATTTATGGGCTTATGGTGAGTCTCAGTCTGAGCATCTATTATTTCCTTCATTAGTATTGCCCATTCGGTCTCTGTAGTGGAGAAGTGTTTTCTTTACGGTGTAAACGAATTTTTAAACATTATTTAAGAGGATCTTCAACTTTTAACGGTTAATTGGAAAGTTAGTTTGCCCATAACCGTAACAGAGATTTTAGACTGCACGCCTTACATATATACCAGAGAAGTTGTCTATAATCAAGGCGTACTTCAGCTTCGTCTCATTCTTAACTTCTCAGACTCCCCTATACAATTTTTCGAACTTAAGGAGAAGTGTCAGCAAACTCCTACTAGTCTGAGAAATTAATATGATTTACTGCTGCTAAGATCTACGCTTACAATATTTCTTTTTTTCTGTTGGATCGTGTTATATAAACATAGTTTTTAACGAAAAACGCATTACGTAAAATTTTGTATGGTTTTTATAGAGATTTGGTTTCTTGATTGTAGACAAAATAAATTCTTACATAGACCTACCTTATGTTTCCATACATTAAATGATTCTTCTCCTTTGACAACTATGTTATTTTTATAAACAATTGTATTTCTACTGTCCAACTTCTTCGCAAATTGTAAAGCGTTTGCAGGTCTTTAAGTGGCCTATATCATTGTTTCATCAGTTCAAGATAAGTTCATAAGTTCATAATTGTCCACATTTAATATATCAATATATGAAACTAACAAACAATGTTCGTAATGGCTTGTAAAAATGTGTTTTCTGATATAGCGTAAATTTCGCAATTTCTACGGTACCTGCAGACAGCACGCCACTTATTCCCATGTATTTACTGTAATCCTCCCTCATTTGAATATTCGTGGGATCGTTCCCCACACTAAATAGACCTTCCTTAACTTTCACTTAACGTCTACAATTGCAATGAACTTATAAAACTCTGAAGCTTTAAATTATTTCCACTTAAATTTTCGTATTTGACTGCATCTTTTATGTGTAGATTACCGTCATAGGACACTAAAATGTTTAATTTTTTTATAAAAATGTAATATGATTTTAACAAGTAAGTTTTGTTTCGGTTTTAAACGACCCGATTGGCTTAAATTTAATCGTGGATTCTGGTATATAAATCCACGAGGTGTTTCTTACGACTAGGAACTCTCAGAGAGCTGTAAGCAACATAACTGTTGCTGTGACCTGCGAGGGGAAGGGACAGATATTGGCACTACATTCTGTGGCGGTCTCTGAACTCACGTTCATGGAGCGAGTGGTTATACTGCCGCGAACTAGCCGCACTGAAGACTTCTTACCTACGACAAAATCCTCTCGGGCGACCAGCCGCTTCAACTCGAAGCAGAAGTCCAACGTTTCTAATACTCTGTCTCCATCATCAGGGAATGATGGACATCATTGGACTTCTATTCCGAGTTGACGCGGCTGGTAGACCGAGAGGATTTTGTTACTGTTAGTCACCGCGAAAGCTTCAAGTCATGTACTTTAGCTACTGAGCGACAATCTGGATACCTTAAAATGTAATATATTTTGGAGCCGCTGGTACTATTGTACTGATTTGTTTCAGACTTTCTATTTAGTGCTGTCTTCATTTCTTGCTGCAGAAGCCGTTTGATGAGCAGACCTGCAAGCAATAAGTTATTATTTCGGGTCGGAATGATTTACTATCTGAAGCCGATCGACTAGCATAATGAAACAGCAGCTACTCTTTCCCTCTACTACTCAGCTAATTTGCACTTAAAACTCTCACTAATGGAAGAATATGGGCAGTTGCTTACTTTAAGTCTGCGACCACGCTGACAAGACTTCGTAACATTATGAACCAGAGTCGTTCTTGAGAAGCTCACAGTAGCTCAGCTTGTAAAGGAATTTGGCGCATTTTATGGAACATAAAGGTTAATAATCGTGTTCACAATAGAAAGCCACTGGATTTCAATTGAGTTTAATACATACATTCCTAGCAAATTTATTTAAATATATTTTAATATTATTCTCATCTACTCCTGAGTCCCCCCATCTGGTTTTACTTTTAAAATTTCTATGATTTATCACTCTAATAATATTTAATGAACAGTGAAAATTATGTAAATTTTTCCAATCCCCTATTAATTCCTCTCTTTTAAGTCCATATATTCTCAACAGAAAATTTAGGGTGAAAAACAAAGCTTCCCGCCCTTAATAATTTTTGATTTGGTAAAGTAAAACCTTAATGAACAACCTTAACATGTTACGTAGTTACTGTCGTAGGTTTCAGGAGCTGAAACTTCAGTCCACGACAGCAGTGTTCGGTGAAAAGATTCGCTGCAGTACAGACAACGCCGTTGCTCCTCGCTACAGATTAGTTTAGTTAGCAGAATGACAGCCAGCAACTCGCTGAGGCTCTCCACCCCGATGTAATAATAATTGTTACAAACCGTTGTCACAGCTCGTTTCGTGAACGCTGCCGCTGCTAACTTGCGCCCACCAGAAAACACACGCTCCGGACCCTTTCACACCCTCCCACCCCCTGTCCGTTCCAATTAGAGGATCCCCAACGACTAAAGTCCGGCTACAGAGCCAGTTTAATCTATACCCTGTTTCAAACTCAAAGGTTAAACACTGACCTTACGGTCACAGCCATTAAATTCAGGGCAGCCACTGTCCACTGGTGTCAGTATCGTTAATCAGAATTATAAAAGACGTGACAGAGACAGAGGTATAGATCAATCTGATTGACAAGTGAGCGCAAACAGTTTCAAAAATCAGCCTGTCAAAAGATCTAAGAAACGTAAATGTCATACAAACTAAGATGAACTTACGCACAGTGATAAAATTTTTACAGGTTAAAGTAATCAATCTATAATTATAGCAGACATGCCAATTCTTACATGAGTTTTCTTGCATTTTCTGAAATATTACTCATCAGTTCGAAAGTAATGAATGTCTGGTGTTTCTGAAGATGCGATAAAATAACAGGAGTATAAAGACAATTACTTTATTTTTGCTCCACCAGATAGGCCTGTTATTAGAATGGTTGAATCAAGGAGGGTGAGACGGATACGGCATGTAGCACGCATGGTTAAAATAAGAAATGGCTACAAATTTTAGTCTGGAACTCAAGGGAAGAGAACAGGCTATTTACAGACTGAGGCGCACGTAGGACGTTAGTATAGAGATATATTTTAAATCAATCAATTTTGTAATTTCGACTAGATTCAACTAGCTCAAGACAGGGTCCAGTAGTGGGCTGTTGGAAACACGATAATGTTTTTTCCAGTTAAACGACTATCAGCTTCTCAGCAAATACGCTGCTTCGTGGAGCTAGTTATTAGTTGCAGATGATGAGACGTAGGAAATAAACGCAGAATGAATAGGTTAAAATATAAGAGGGTAAAACCGTTTTTGTATCAAAAATCATTGCATCTTTATCTTTATCTTTTGGGATCGTGAAATTGTAACTTTACTCACGGCGCGCAGTATCCAAAAATATCTCATGAGGTGATTCGAACCATTTGCATGCGAGATCGGGTAAGTGCTACCTCCGCTCTGACAACAATCGAACACCGCCTGTTGGGTACACAGTCCATATATATTGAATGTTGCAATGTACTGAGAAAATCTCAGACTATTTTATCATCTTGATATTTTGTAAAAAAAAAAAGTGCACGAAATTCCTTTGTGGTCTTATTTTCTGCGGGTCAATCTTAATTCTTCTCTCTTAGGACCAAGCATTCTCCTCTGCATAAGATTATTAAAAAACCATGGTTTGGCATTTTTTCTTATTGTAAAAGTCCAAGTTTCGCACTCATACAAAATAACATACAAAATATCGCATTTCCTCGATTTCAGGATTCAGTTTTTCACATTTTAAAATTTCTGAAATCGAAGTGCGTCTTACATTTGATGGCGTCTAAGAATCGATGTTAAAAATTATACAGTGTGACTAAATCACAAAGAAAATGTCCGTAACACTAGTCATGGGACAATAAACACAAAGACAGCAACAGAGGAGGTTCCGAAAGTATTAATACAGAGAAGTTTTGTGTTTCAATATGGACAATTCCTATTGTAATAAACGTGTTCTTTTCCAGAAAACGTCTTACTAAATTAAGGGTTCATTTTACAATTGATGGCGTCATAAAACAGAGGAACTAAGGTATTAATTTTTGTATCCTTTAGTCTTTATATTTTAGGTAGGAGTCGGGAAGATAAAGATTCTAAATTGGATGATAACAAGTATTCTGCAAACATTTTTGTCTTTATAACTGCGCATTTCTTAACGCTGTTAATGCTAATTATTAGTCAACAGGAGTTGCGATTTCTCAAGGAAAACACAGCTAGTATTTAAAATCGTAATTTCTATAACCTCATCACGTAAGCCTATTAGCCCTGTTTGGACGTGAATACATTACGTATCAGGCCTAAATATTTCTGCAGAGAATTTTGTGGTAGGAAATATTAAATGCTTGTTAAGAGTGTTACAGTCACATTTGAAAAAGTAATTAATACAATTTATTACTCACACTCTAACGTTTTTTAATTCACATTACTGGAACAATTTTAAATTCTATCACCACTTTGTATTGGTCACTTAACCAATACATTTAGCTCACCTCTGAACTGCAAGACAGAGAAATTAAGTCCCGAAGTGAAAAGTTTCTAAGTGGGCCTTCAATATAATTTCTAAATGAAAATGTTCTTCAAATTTTGCAGCCTTGATGACCAATTAATGACTAAGTAAAACCATTATATCAGGTTTAAACACAATTTCAGCATGACTCCTGAGTCGTCTGCAAATAAACTGATCATCTGGCTGAAAGAAAGAATATAGAACTTTGAAAGTCGAGCTAACAACACCGTACCACATTGATTTTGTGGCTTGAACTCTAAATTTTATTTGAATAAATTCACACTAAATTCTGTGTAGTTAAATTTAAATAAAGAACTGTCAATATGAAAAATAGTCATATGCAGGCTGATGCAGATCAAACTGCCGAAACGTCGTGTTTATTAGTCAGACAAATAATATCTAAAGGAACCGTATATTACTGCAAGAGTTCGAGATACTGCTAAAACAAGCTAGAGCCGAGGTGATATTTCAGATTCTCACAGCGGCGAGGTTAGGTTAGGTTGTCTTTTGAGCGGTACAGTCTGGTAGAAGTGTACGAACATTTCAGAGGGGCGTACTACCTTCATCATCAGTATCGCCTGTGCATGAATTTGTTCAATTCTGCGTCACGAATTAATTAATAACCGAATTCCGAAACATGCCTAATCCAAATGGAGAGGGGATTTTATAGGAAATCCAATCAAAAGCTCGGGACACGTCACAAAGTTCTGTAATCTGAACTTATACATCCGAACTGCAGATGTTATGCATAGTTCATAGTTTTTGTTTTTATCTGAAATATAATTTTATATTCCCAGTTCCGAACAATGTCAGAATCCGTTTACAGGGAATGCGTTACTAGTATGATACTGTGAAATCTGGTTACCTTAATTGGAAAATCGAAAGGAAATAGGCCGCCTTTCCTCATTTCCACATTCCTCCCATTCACATCAGTTTTCTAACTTACATCGATTCCATTTCTCTACAGGGTACGATGTTCCAATGCCATTACCACTTTAATTGAATATATTTACCTGTATCATATCACATCATACGAATCTCACCCTCTCTATAATGCATTCTTGCTGGTATTTGATGTACGACCATGTTTGTGATAAGCTTTCAGGCAAAGAAGGCTGATAAAAAGTGTGGACCTTTGTTGAATTCCCCCGTAGTAATACTGCGGGAACTTTGCTGATTATGTTACGAGGAGGGAAATATTTGTGGTATGAAGTTTCGTAAATGAAAGCTGTTTTATATTGCAAGCATTTAGTGGCATGGCTGTATATCTTAAAACAAACGATTCATCTGGTTCAAAGTTTATCGTGGTAGGTGAACTTAATTTTATTTTCCGATGTCTATGCACTCTTCTTGATATATGAAATTATTTTATGCTGTATTTTATTAAATCCATGACAGATGGAAAGATAAAAAAAATCGGTTTTTGGGTTATTTACTAGCTTATAAATTACAATACTTGTCATGTTATTTACACGATTGTATATAATAACCTGGGAAGAAAACTGCTGTGACCTCTTGTTAGTTTCTTCTACAGAATTTTCCCGAAGGAGTATAGAAAATTGGAATACAATAAAGTCAGTATCACTGTTCCCACCGACAATGGAATAAATTACGTTACTTCTGTAACAAAGATTATGTCATCTGGCCTGTAGAGAGGACAAAATGTTCAGTGTGAATAGAAACTGTAGTATTATTATCATATCGTTGTCAGAACCTGAAGGCACAATTACGAGTGTCAGGAAATTGAAGAGAATAATTCTGATAAGAAAAAGGGCGAGGAAAAAGAGAAATATGAAGTAAGACAAAGAAAGATTTTGTGTTGATACCAGCTTCATACCTGTACTGTTCAAGAAACCACTTCACAAAAGCGACTTCGGTCGGAAAGGGATGTAGGGCTTATCGATTCAGTACTTTCTTGTCAAAGAGACATACATCTTGGCCATGCTAAATGAATCGAAGAACGCCTCGTTGATGTTTCAATATTCAATCTCTCAGAGTCTTCTTTGACGGAGAAACACCAAAGAACTGCCGAGAACTCCTTTGGTTTCTTCATTCTACAAGATCCATTTTATATCCATCGTTATCGTTATTATTCATATACAAGTTAAAGGCAAGACGGAACTTAATGGAAATATGAAACAGAGGCTGAAGTTTCAAGACTGATGATTTTCATGTCAAGGGGGTGTGTTTTGTGTACTCAGACTTCTCTGCATGTAGTAGCCCAGGATAAGCCATTTTCTGACACCTGAACAGTAACCAATATTTTATAAAGGCAGTTAGGCTGGACGACTGGTGTCAGATTTCAGGAAGGAGCAGGAATTTTTATGCGTCTTCTCAACTACTACAAGTTGCAAATCAGTTGTCAGCTTTTCCATGTCTGTGCGTCCGGATGTCCGCAGGTGGAAACTCTAGAAAGGTCATCTGTTTTGATTCAATTTAATATTGGTCGGTTTTATTAAAAACATATCGACACATTCCACTTTTGGTTAACGTCAGATGACAATAACGGGCACTTTACGTGAGGACTTAGATGCGTTTTTGCACTTGTGTGTTGGGTGGAGAATCCAAGAATGGGGAGTCTTAGGCTAACCGCACAAGGGCGTAAGGAATTCTCTGCGAATTGACAAAATCAAGTTCTGACTAAAACATCGCAAGTATGATGTTATATGTACGTTTTCTGTTTTGTTTTCTTTCCCACCGGATCAAGGCTGACTCTCCGGTCAACCCGGATTCTTATCCAATTTGACCGGGTACATAAGAGAAACGTAAACCTGACCAATCACAGCCTTTTTCTAGAGTGAAATTATACATTGTCAGACGAAATGTAAGCGTACACATGTGTGGAGCTTTATTCCCGCTACACCAACATTCTTTCAAACCATGGTTCTTAAACATAGATAGGACCTTATGTTGGTACTTAAACTAGCCTGTTAGTTTGAATGGAAATGCAAAGTTGCTTATGGCTAACATGTAATTCTACGAAATCAAGTGGCACAGGGTTATATCCGGTTGTATGAATAGCACGTTTAACTTTCTGATAAGGTTTTATTCTAAAATCGTATTTAAAGTTCTGGTATTGTGGACTTTAAAATAACAATATAATTTCATGTTTTCTAGTACTGATGTCTGCTACTCTCGAAACGTCTCTCTGGTAAGTGATTTCGTTTTCATCAAAAAATTATATCGTATTTGTATTGGGTTGGATCTTATAAAATTCTTTAAGCACTTGTTAATAGTACAAAGATAGAGACTCGAATCTGCTCTCTGTTGACTTCAGTGGTTTAATATAATCTAAGGATAATGGCGTTTGCACGGATGTTGTGTTTAATTCGGTCGACTTTGGAATATACATTTTTCAAAGTCGTTAGTAGATTCAGGAACCGGTGTTAACGTCTCGAGTTGCCACCCCCGCCCTGGATCCTTTCCTCGGCTTCTTTCTCATCTTCTCACCCCCGGCGTTTTTTCTAGTGGGTGTGGTCGTGAACGGTAATCTTTTGTTTTATCCCGCAATTTTTAACCAACCCAAACTCCTTTCTGAATTTAAATAATCCTACCGCCATGTTAAAAAACTACAGTTTCTAGATACAAGGTACTGTCGTTTGACAACAAAAATTGGGACCCTTGGATCAAGAAATTTTTACAATAATTTTGTTACAGAAAATATCGCCATTTTCAGATTACTTCAAAGCATAATTTATTCGAATTATAACTATGTAGTTCGGTACGGAATTCAACTTTTGAAAACTGGCCGACATAGACATATTTTCTTTATAGGAAGGGCACAAACCTTCTTCATATGTAATGTTTTGTTAGTGTTCACTGCATATAGTTTACTGCACGCTATATTCTTTGGATTTCATTTTTGAGGTCATCAGACCTGACACTTTGCATTCATTGCCTTGTTTGCTATGAGAAGTAATCCCTGAAGGGAAGAAGATGCTGATATTAATGACAAACAGGAAGTCTTCCTTGAGAATAGTCTCTCAGCTAATAGAAAATAGTCTTCTTCTTTCCGTGTCACTGAACCCTATCCTAAGACAGATAAGTCCAGTCCATATGAATCCAATCCATATCTTTTATAATACAACAAATCCCGAAGCTGAAATGAAGTACAAACACAAGGCTTGTCATGAAGGAAATGTTATTCCCAAAAATATTTGTCTCAGATATAATTAAATGGGCTGGACGTGCAGAGTGCATGGGGGGAGAAATAAGTTCAACATTTCAGTTAAAGAAACTTGAAGTGCCGAGACAATTTTGTAAATCCAAAAGTGGATGAGAAAAACGTATCTTAAAAATAGGGTGTGAGGATGTGGAGTGGATTAATATGGCTCAAGATATGGTCCAGTGGGGGGCTGCTGTGAAAACTGCAATGAACCGTTGGGTTCTGTATATTTCGATTATCAGATTTTCAAGGACTGTAATTTATGTAGTTCAGTTGTAGGTTCTACTGAAGAATCACAAGTATCAACTGACTGTACATTTCTCTGTAGAACCACATCAAAAACTGAGATGAGGAGAAAATCCTGTAACCACGCATTCATTTAAAAATGTAGCCTCGTCTCATCCAATCACGTCCTTTCCTCTTGAGATTTTAATAGACACGACCTCCAATGAAAATTCAGACAACATTTTTGTTTTCAAAGGGAAAAAGACAGGGCGTGGTTGTATTTTTATTCCACTATTCAAATTCACAGTACCTCCCCTTTTTAATCCCCCTTTTATCTTGTTCTGCACCTGGCAATGGTGTGCATATATTATAACAACAAGGGTGAAGTCGGGTTCGAAACATTGTCGGTGGGCCGGTATTTGTATTATGGCCGCATGTAAAACTAAATGCAGAATTCTTGATTTGTCACTTCCAAATGATACCACTGGATGGCTGGAATTGATGAAACAGTACAAAATTATTCGTTAGAGCAATAAAATAGCAATAATAATATAAGAACTTGTGCTGATTTGCTTAATTCTCACAACATTGAAGCTGTAGTTAGATCGTCGTTGTGTTGAAGTATGAACAGCGCTGTGAACGGGTTTCATCTGAACTACCATTACATTAAACCAGTCTCCAGAAGTCACTATACTACATAGGGAACCACTCCTGAAATAGTTTAACAGTTCACATTTCCCCAGAAGATGCTTTCTTTAATGCAGTCATACTATTAGAAAGCCAAAAGTTTGGAGTGGGATTTATAATTTCGGCTTCTTTTTCCGAAATAAAGTATTGTGATTCAGATGCTCCATATTATTCCTTAATTTTTCATCATCTCCCTCAAATGACGGTAGGAATGATTGTTCTAAACAGCTACATTAATGTTTTTTCCTTTTATTTCAACAATCGTCATCACACTCTGTACGAATTTGTCCAGTTGTCTCGTTACAATCGAAATAACCTCAAGTCTCAAAAGCGTTGATATTTTCCAATCAGTTTGTATTTTCTGTAATTTGCTTTACGTAGTCCGTCGACTTGTGCGTCTCTGCCCTGCTGAGTAGTTCAGCAGAGTTTTTAATTTCGTATGATAGGATCCAAATTGATTTAGGTTCCTAATGCATTTAGTGACAGTACAAGGGTTATTGAAGTACATACAAGGGTTGTTGAAAATAGAACTACAGATTACTGAAGTGTTACGAACGTAAGAAAGGAATTCCAACAAATTATCGTGGCGTATTTTAAGGAAGTTTGCTGGTACTTTTCTTTAAAATAGAGGGAAACATTAAATTTGTAAGCAAGGGTATCCGGATTGCCGATCGGACTCGAAAAATAATTTGAATAGGCCTAATCGATAAAAGAATAAATAGTTCTCGTTTATGAACTCGGATCTTACTGAAACCGAAATCATCTGATGTATGTTATCCTTTCATGAGGCTGTTAACCCTTTAAAAAACCTAAAATAATCGACCTATTGAAAAGTGCAGTTTCTACTTCAAAGAAGGTATATTGAATCTAATGCTGTTTAAGGAAACATTCGCTGTTTGTTATGAGCATAAGAAACATACATTCTTTAGGAGAAATGCTGAGTTGTTGAATATTAAAGTATATGATACTTACTGTGTTTTAAATGGTTAAGTGAGTGACATGCCTACTGAAGAATTCTGCAATATCGACACGAATGGATTCCTATCTATAAATGGAAGTTTTTTATAGAAATGATTTATTTGTTTGCTCTGAAGAATGGTGCACAAGTATTTCGTCTGTTTATTAACTAGTCTTCGGGATATGAGCTTCAAGTACATGAAAAATCGAAATTAATTTCTGATAAAACCTTGTATATAATGGCAGGTTTATCTTGTATTTTACTTTGATATGAAATTTTACGTGATAAAATGTAGACGGTGAGAGAAAATACCAAAGAAACCTTCGACAATATTTAGTAAATGAGGTGAAAAAATAAATCTTGGAGCAACTTCATTTAGTAATTGGATCGAATGAAGTGAAAGAAAAGCGTGCCGTCTAGTTAAGAGAAGTAATGGCCTAACGACAGTTCACGGTACACTTAACGTAAGCTAGTTCGATAGACTGTACGCTTCTCTCTGCACTTAAAACTGTGACCTTAGGTTACCGTTCCAATTTTATTAGTATTAAGGCCATTAATAACGTTTAACGTAGCTTATAGTAAAACTTATTTGGAATATTAACCTGTGAGAAATATAAGAAAGAGAAGATGCTGTCAACACGTGGGTTTAACTGTACCACGAAGAGGCCATTCGATACCAGATTTATGTATAAGCCTAAGCAATATAAACTGCCATTTAGGGGCTCGCAATTTGGCGGGTTTCCAAGTACTGAGATTCCTTCAAATAGCTTTAGACCTAAAATACTATATATTATAATATATTCCAAAATTTCTCTCAGTCTAAAATAAAAATGGGATAAGACAAACTGAGTTTTGGATCTTTAGCAACAAAATTCAAAGGGTCCTTGAAACCAAAATCTTTCTTTAGTAAAATTATTCCTTATCATAAAATGTTTGTTTATGTAATTATTTAAATACAAAAGTAATGTTTATTAAAGATTCTGTACACGTTTATAATTTTATGTTTATACCATGTTTATTATATATTATTGACTCTCTAAATCTTAATCTGGCCCTGGGAACAATGTACGTCTTCTGACAACACGCTACTTGAAACATTTCTTCTTCATTTGCGAAGCTGTTGCTGTGGGAGGATGATTCTGTTTCTTGACTTACATCAATCAGGGTCAAAAGTGTTCTGTATGCATCAGTAACGGGAGAGTCTGAAACAGACACTCAACTAAAAGTTGCTCCTGTTGATTTCGCCGGACAGATTTTCATTAAGTTTACTAAGGAGTTTTACTAAAATTCTTCGACATTTTCAATTTTGGATAAGATCGGACAACAATAGCAAGAATTTTACATGAAGACCTATGAATATTTTATTCTCAGAAGCGCCTGCGTGGGGAATTTCCACTCTGTGAGTCTCTGCGTGAAAAATGTTCCACCGATCAGAAAGGTCAAACATCAAATTCTGGAGAACACGCTAGACTTATCACGCTGAACTTGTTTAATTGATCTTATCGACTCTTTAGACATATTTTTAAACCCCGCTTTTCTTTAAGTTTGTCGTTCATTTTTATTTTGATCAGTCCAAGGCTGTTATGTCCTTTTATTCAGTTAAAAGTTTAATAGTTTTAGGTCTCAAGAACCTAATTTCAGAAATATCAGCTGCATTCGTCACTTCATCTATTACCCACATTTCGCATTCATACAAGGTTACATATTTACGACAATAAACTTTACTATAATTTTTCCCGTCAAAAATGACGGGAAAATCTGAAGCCATACTTAAAGACCGGTGCTCTAATTTTGACACCATTTTTAAAGAGATAATTGACAACGCAAAATTATATAAAAAAATTGCGGATTTTCCGGCTGAATATCGCCAAGAGATTACGTTAAGTATGATTATGACCCGGCCTTTACAAAGACAGTTTTTTTATTTGTTCACCAGTAAGTCTCAACCATCACACTGGTGCAGTCTCCCTCCCCCCAAACATTTCCTCCTCCATTGGATAGATTGTGTGATGGAGGGGGGACTTGCATTGGCTTTTATCGGATTTGCAATAAGAGGTTAGGTTAGGGTGGTCGGATTTAGGGGTGGCGTCTCTATTGTAACATTGGTCCTTTTCTCAGCGTAGTTACAGCAGTGGCTGATGGCGCACCACCACGACCCAAGTAGATAAAATGGGATGACGTTAAATTGAAAAGAGAGAATCGGACGAAGCCATCTTTTTTTTCTTTTGAGCTTATTGAATGCTAAAATGACGTATGAACGCACGTCCAGTAAATTTAAATTTTTGCTGCATCTGTAAGTGTAAACAAATTTAAACATCCCACATTTTATAAATATCTGTGGTCACGTACTGTGACTGGCCTGTCAGTATTACGATAGTTAAAAATGCAATAGAAACAGTGGGCAAGGTCATTCTTGAGGAGAATCTCTTAGCAGCTCACCTGGTAGATAAATTTACTGGAATGTACAAAAGAAAATTCATTTCCGTGTTCTGAACGAAATTAATTCAGTCCATATCCCAACATCCTGTTTTTGATCCATTTTAATAGCATTCTCTCTTCAACGCTGGAGTCCCCCAAGCTGTTAGTACTTCTAAGTTGTTCCGACTACAATAATATTATGCATTTCTCATCTCCCGTGCATGCTACGTGACCTGCCTACCTCAGCTGCCTTGATATAGTCCCTTTATACCCGTTAAACTAAATAGTGTTTAGGCAGTTTGAACATTCTGATGACGTCAGTGAACTTTAGAAATGGAGGATTTCGCTCTTCTGGGTTATGATGCAGTGCAGTTTTACAGTCTGTAACTGGTTATTGGAAGGAGGCGTCGAATCCCAGAAGATCACAGTCCACACTTTTCTTTTAAAATCACTAACCTCGTCATTTAGAAATAAGATTAATGCTTGAATCTTTGCAGTTGAACACGGTACTACGTGGATGTGCTCCTCAGGGAACTATCAACGTGGTTAAACAATTAGATGGTCCTAGAAGACCAATATCGACAATAAAATGATCTCATTTCGAGGACACGGCTAGTAATACTGGATTTCTCTGAGAGTGAAGTAAACCATAAATTCTGTGCCTGATATTTTCGACATGTGGGGAAAGAACGGACAGATTTCGAACTCCGTTCCAGACAGTCATCTCAAGTTCAGTGAATCTGGGGGTTTGAAAAGCCAGAAAGATGGAACAGATGTGATAGAACGAGTGAGCTGAAAGCTTTCTTTCCCTTTTTGATTGGAACTGTCAAAACCAGCAGAAGTAGCATTTGCAAAAGGGAAGCTGCGTCTATCCACCTACTGTGTCCGGCGGGCAGTCGCCCACACAAGGCGCTGCCTCCCTATTTTCCGTCTTGGAGTAAAAGTAATATCTGTGTTTTCCCACTTGGACTCTTATACATAAATATTTGTTATACGAAGTAATAAGTATTTTACAAATCGAAATTACATAAAATAAATACTACCGACCCACGGCACAACGTCTAGAGTCGCCTACGTAGTCGGTCTGTTTGCCTACGGCTGGAAATTGTATAAATGTAGTCTGTAGGTCTATATGTGTATTATTGGTGCAGCCTACATGCATATGTGGGTGTGAAACTTGGTCTCTGATTTTGAAGTTAGCACATACGTTGATAGTGATGCAGTGAATATTTGGACCGAGTAGGAGGGAATAACAGAAAGATGGTGGAATTTTAATGAGGTTCTTCATAATTTATTTTCACCTAAAATTATTAGTGCGATCAAATCAATGAGGTTGCTAAGACATGTCATGTAAAATGCGTCAGAGGGATTATAAATACTTTACGTTCAGTATTTTAGTTGAAAAACCTGAAAGGAGAAACGACTTCGGAGGAAACGAAAGGAGAAAATTGTCGCTGTTCTGTTTTAAAAGTTTAATGTTTTACCCTTACATTATTTTACGTACAAATAAAAGTCGAAGCGAAGAGGAATATCGCGGAAATGGTTGGTCTGTACCATGTGGGCAGTGTTGTCAGGGACGTACAGACACTTAAAGTTTATCGTAAATCCTCAAGAAAAATGAATGTTATGTGGAAATGGAGGAAATAAATTCCATTTCAAAATTTATCTAAATACTTTATTTAGAGATCATTTCAAATATTCAAAAAAGCTATGTGCATCTGATCTAGAATGGGGATCCATCTTACAGAAAAGCACGACACGCATACACAGTTTACCCTACGTTTATCGCAGTTTGGTTAAATAGTAGCAGTGAGTGAAGTTTCGTATTTCTACGATAGTATTAACATCTGTCTTATATTTTCTCTCGAAATACATTATTATAATTATAGTAGGCTATATTGCAATAAAGAAACTCTTATTTCGTGTCATCTTTATCTAAGATGACGCGGTAATGCAATTTCGGCGCTTAGAGAAAATTGAAGACTTATCATTTTAACTCAGTTTCACTCGGGAGCAATAACCCTCTTCTTCATCTTCAGCTGCCACAGAATAAATTGCTATAGAGACATTGTGTGAAGAGAGCGAACAACAGGATCTACTTAGCAGCAGAATTGTGAGAAAGAATGAAACGTGTAAGTGCATAAACGTTCTTTAAGAAATGTAAAAGAAGTGGGGCATTTCAACTCAAAGAAGGGCACACTTTTATGACAAACTCAACTAGTGCCGTCTGAATACTGTTAATATAATCTTCCACGTGTTTTTCGATGCCTTACACTGTCTTACGTGAATATTTAGTTAAGCATTTCAAGTCAGGATAATTTGACCAGAAAAAACAAACATGGTAGTTGATATGAGATATAATAAAATGTTCAGATGTTAAATTGTTTGTTTGTCTGCTACACGTCTTAAAGATTATCTTCTCATCTTTACTTGGTTATACGTAAGATTCTTAATTATATGGTCGGACACAATACGAATAACAATTACATAAAGGAATACTGAGTAACTGTATGCGAATTATATACTAAAAATGCATAGGCCTTTTATTCTGGAAGACGTGTGAAGACATTTACAGCGATAGACAGAAAAATAAATATTTCCAGACTTCTCATATTTTTTAACGTAGGCTTAATATTAACCTTGACCGTTCCAAATCATTAAGGTCTATTCTAGAAACTTCTTGAATTCTACGTATTCTGTTATCGCGTCGCTAGTAGACAATTGACTGAAATGTGCAGAAAAGTAGTGGTCTCCGGTCTCATAAGTCGGTCGACATGAAGAATCCACTACGTTCGTAAGAACAGCTTGCAGATTAACTACGTACTTTGTGTAACTGCGTTTAAAAAGACTTTGCAGTGAGCTGTTTTCTCATCGTCGAGAAAATAATATCCTATATTTCGAATGCTATATAGACACTCTTATAGGAATTACTGTTAATACATTTATTATATAATATATATTTTATCCCAGTTTAATGGAATTATGTGTGAGCGATTTAAACACAGAGCTTCTGATCGAAACAAAGTTAAACGTTTTGCGAAATATGTTACATAATTTTATAAATGAGCCAAGATCGCTGTATTTATATTAAATTAATCCTTAGGCCATTTTGGTTGTATTATAACTGATTTATTAAACAGACTTACTTATAGTTTCGTATTTTCACATACTTCAACCAACAACTTAGATGCCCCATAAAATGTTGTTATTGTGTTAATATCCCAGAATGTTATAGGAAAACGACCCTAGACTGTGCAACCACGCACTTCAGATGGCATTTCCGATGTTCACGGCTTTGTAATCGTAGGGTGACAGGACCCTACTCCTTCTCATGCATCGTGTATTTGGTCTCCGAAGGCAGGGGAATCTTTTAAAGAACAATGCGGCTAACAGCTTCATGGGGTCATTCTTTCAAAATATATATCAAGTTAACAGTTCCGGAAATTAAATTTTTAATTAAACAAATATTAATGAAACAACATTTAAATAGGCTTGTTCGTACTTGTGCGCACGCAGACACACAAATTATTTTAACCACATTGTAAATATAGTTATATTTCCTCCGTATGCCACGTTGTATTAATATTTAAATGTTTGTCACCAGGAATTAACCTTAATATATTTCACACATACCAATTTTAATGCCAGCTACTGGCACACGATTGAGATGTGTCGATATATCAAACTGAATGTGTCACACAGCATGGTTTGCCGGAAATGCTTAACTTGTTGGGTTTGTGTCAATCTTACGGCATTTTGATAAGATTCGTGGATACACAAAACGTTGTATTTCTTACGGACAGCTGGTTTCCTACATTGTCCTTAACCAAATAACAATGTCTGGACTTTTCCACTCTTTTTATATAAAATCATTCAAATAAATGCGAAACGATGCGAGATCTTAATCAGAAGAGACAGGCTACGAGAGATAAGCTTACGATTCATACACGTGTCATAACATTATAATATTGATTGTTAAAAGAATAGATGCAACTGTCTGATACAGGGAAAATTTATCAAATGTGTTACATCTTAACTGGAGGACGAAGCTGTACAAGACGTTTCAGTTTTTAATGAAGAAAATGAAAACGTCATTCATAAAACAAATAATTTTTAACATTTGGTGAGAAAATTCATAATTCATTTTCATAAAATCTATACCAAATATCCTGAACATCAGTCTTATTTTTAATTCAATAATAAATTTTACAAAAAAACCTAATTCCACAGAGCAGAGTCTTTCTCAAGAACCTAATAGTCACTCAGCAAGTCTAGAAATTTCTCGTCTTTTAGGGAAAGAGAAGTTTCATTATCATTCTCAAGAACCGTTAAGTTGGATAATACTGACCTAGATCAGTTCAGATTGCATCTTCCACTCTTTTCCTTCAAGATACGTTTTAATATTATCATCACATGTCGTAGTCTCATCCTTCTTGGTTTATTATCCTAATAATATTCGGCTAATAGTTCATTTTAGTGTTTTCCCCAGTTTCCCATTACTTAAGTATCTCTTCAGCATCCTATTCTCAGGTTGAATTTGCAGTCTTCGTTAATATGAGAGACCAGGTTTGACACCCATATAAAAGAAAGTAAGATTATGGTTTTGTATGTTTTAAGTGTACGTTTTTAAGAAACACCCTGTTTGTTTCTTACACAGTGTACAATGTTTCCAAAGTGAAGAGGAAATATAACATAACGATGTTTTTCTATAACATAAAATAGAATCTTATTGACAGGGACGAGGCAGAGGTGGGAGGGGAATGTAGTTGCCGGTGTTTCGTTTTGCCGCTTTCTGTGACACAGGAACAGCCTTCAGTGTGGAACGGAACGGAAATTTGCCCTCGGGCACTCAAAATATATTCAATTGATTTCGTTACACTTGTCCCTTTCAGTCAGAAAATAGGATTTTATTATAGAAACGAATTGAAATTCACAACAGCTATCGGCTACATTGATGTAACATATTTATTTTTTTGTACTTAAAATAATATTCTAACTGCCAATCACTCTGAATTTAACAAGCGGTGCCTTCCGACTAAAGGAAATGGTGTTAAATTGTTAATCATCAATTTTCGTGCCCTGTATATTTCTTAAGAGTTGTTTCTTGTCATATTTCCATAGGCTGAACTGTATATAATCAGTTTCTTGATTAGATTCTCCACACCTGCTGTGTCGTGATTTCTGGAGAATGGACGCTTCGGCGGTATGTAACAATTATTCTGGGCTCAGAAAATGACGAACCTAAACGTCGTACCATTTTAATTACCAGATATTATTAGGACAATTCTATCCCAGATGTTGTGACCAGTAACATGTATAACATATGTGAAAGAAGTGAAAAATGCCCACAAAAATTTTAGTTAGAAAACCTAAAGGGAAGAAACCGACCATTTGGGAGGCTTATGCAAAGTTAAGAAGATAATATTAAAAAGGGTCTTAGAACCATGGACTGGATTCATCTGGCTCAGTCCGTGATCCATTAGCGGGATTTTGTAAATACGGAAAAAGACCTTCGGTTTTGTAAGATAGACAAGGAATGCTTGGTATAGCAACTACACTATTAAAATATTGAAGTTGTTTTGAAGCTTCTAATGAGTCATTGGCTCTAAACGTGTGTAATCTATACAGAAAGACCATAATAAGGTCTCCATTAGTACATTAATAGCTCTGGCAGTGGTTCGGTGTGGATTGGGATATTGGCCTGAGTCCTGAGATCTTGATTAAATTATCAGTTAAATATTTCGATTGATATTTCTCCAGAAACGATTTGAACCAGGAGCCCGTGACTCTTGCTTCTTGCCGCTTAGCGACGTTTACTCTCTGTAATGTTACATGCGCGAAAACTGCTGTAGTGTTTGTGGGAGCTGCTGTTTTACGGCAACTTCAACATTACACACAGCCAAGAGCTCAGTAATGGCTGTCATAACATTAGTAGTTCAATAATATGCCCATCCATCACGATTTCAACTAATGCGTTTTTTAATGAGAAGTTATTTGTATTTAGACTTCCGTCCGACACTTGACTTCAAGTTTTCGCTGTCAGAGGGGGAAGTGGGAGCACTGCGTGTTACAACCTGTAGTGGATAAACGGCATATGAGGCGCTGATATCAAACCATTTCTAAGTCATTACGAGTTCTTGTTAAATGGGTCCCTTCTAACTATCAAATGGCGCGTCCTCGGCTTGCGTGTCGAGAATGTCTACATATCTCCGGGGTATTATTTAGTGTTCTGTCTAACGACATGTCCATATGAACAGTATCCTTCCATCCTTTTCTCGGACTGGGACCTGTTCATATACGTTCTTGGCAGATGATCCAGAAGTGGTTTGCCATTGCCTTCTTCTGTGTGTGAATGGAGTAATTGTTGGGATGCCACGGAGAAACCGGGGAAGCCCCCGGAGGAAAACTCCGTGTTGCCTAGACCACGGCCTTGCCCAACACAAGTTATAAATTCGGGCACCGCCGGGAATCGAACCCGAGACCCCAGGATTACAAGGCCAGCGTTCTAACCGCTAGACCACCGTGGCGGTATCTGCGGGGTAGCCTTGAATAAACATTCGCTGAAAGCCGACAAGGGGTGTTATTCATCGTCACAAGTTTGTTTCGAAACGACTTTTCGGAAGTTGGATTTGTTTTTGCTATCAGTTAACAGGCGAAGAAGTTTTCGACTGAGTTTGACACAATTGATAGATCTGTTTTCGATCCCTGGGTCAACATTTTTGAAAGCATTTAACCCCTGTTTAAATGTTTGTGAAGGTGACACCCTTTTGGGATGTTGATCTCTGTAGACTCGTAGAAATTTACCCACGTTTCAGAGGTGTCTAAAGTGTTGTATCTTGTGCCTGCTTAGCCTATATTTATGTAGACCTGTGTTCCTACATTTACAAAAATAGACCTGAGCTTGCATATCTCCTTCTGGCCATGAAGTGTTCATGGAAAGCTGGAAATTTTGGTTTTTGTACTTCGGTATTTGAAGTGGAGAGAGAAGGGTTGAATACAGTGAATGGACACAGTTAAACTCACACACTATTAGGGCACGTTATTTTTATAAATTTAACTGAAATGGACTAATGCTTGTTATTTTACGTGGAGAGCCACACACTGTATTTTTCTCTAGCCTCTTTTTACGCAGTTTCTATTAGATTCAGCTATTTAGACATTCTCCTCAGATTCAAAAGCTTGAAAGACAATACAAAAGTGTCCCATAATTTGATAGATGTAACGACAGGCCTATGATTACGTTACAAAATAACTTTTTTTAACTTTATAAATTATTTGCCTATCGGTTTACGCTCATAAGGAGAACCTGTGATGAAGATAAGCTAACAGAAAGAAAACCTTGCTTTCGCATGTCACTCTGCTGTTCATGAAACATGCAAAAGCAAATGGGAGGGGCCAGAGTAGGCCCTCCCAGTACAGTAATGTGGTGCCTCCACGCCACCGCACTCAATTTTTTCCCTCTTTCCTGTGTGAGAGAGCGGTCGGTCGGGCGCACAACTGGAATGCAGGAAGGTTGCATTTTATGGAAGAGGTGTTTATGTAACAACAGCAATGAAATTTAATAGGATTTTAAGTCTGAACAAACTAAAATATCATCATTTTTCGACAATTTTTTTCTAGATTATGGATGTTATGTCAGAACATACCATAGGACAAGAAAGACTATCGTTGGTGTTAAATTATGTTTGTGATATTTAGAATTTGGAGGGATTAATCACTAGTTGTCTGAGACGAAAAAAAAAATTAAATTGTTATTTTTGACTTTGTCTATCCTTTAGATGTTATAAAATTACGACGTTTCGGAAGTTGGTTTAACTTCTGCCAACCGGTAATAGGAGGACAGACAAATCTGTTGCCCCACTGGTTGAGCAGTCTCAAACCTGGTCCGGGTCTAGACGATGTACAAAGTCCAAAAGATATAATTTAACACATTGTAACGCATTATCGTCAGAAACGTTCAAACTTCGATAAAAATCGTGAAATTTAACTGCAAAACAATAATTTTCTGATTAAAGGAGTAAATTCTGAGTCAACAACATAACTTATTTTTAAACTGTAGGAATTACATGGTACTTCGTTTCTCATATACCCGTTCAGCGAAGTACTCTTATTTATCTTCTAAGCCTTAGGGTCACGACAGCAGCAGTTAACAAGGTCTCATTACGATTAGAGATTTGTTGCTAAGGGACATCAGAAACAGTAACATAATGATACTTTGTGCTAAACTATAAGGTTAACATTTGTCAATGATAATCTATGACTTTGTCCCTAGTCATAATTTATTAAACCCAAATATTTTCCGTAAATTTTTCAATTTCCTTTATGTTGTAGTTTAAAATCCTGGCAGGGTGCAAGGTATTAGTCATAAACACTTTGTTAGACATAACAGGATTGATTATATTTATCAAGAATATAGTACCACTTCTGAATGAACAAACAGAACGTAACTATATCATGAAATATGGGAATAAATTGTTCCTAGTTGCACTGTGCCGGATACAGGTCCTCAAAGTAAATGGAACACAATTTTAAGTGTATGTAGAGGTCTTGATTCCATTAACGTGTTGCTATTGAACTATATATGTGATGGTGGGAACAATTATGAATGGTAACTAGGGAAGGAATCGGATGGAAGTTTGAGAAATAACAACACAGAATTTTAAACAGAAAACGCTCTGCTATTTTTCCTTAAAATAAAAATTCATTCTACACATTTAGTTTAGAATTCCAACAGTCCGAACTTACTGAACAAGCGTGTGATACTGGAATTTTGATTGCGTGCTGTTTTTGTTGTGTATGCTGAAACTTGTGTCATTGTTGTTCCCAGATGGCAATCACCATATGCGCCTCAATTTCCGTAATGCATCATCTTCTACGCCCCCCCCCCCCCACACACACACACAGAGAAAATGTCGGATGTCACAACCTGCTCCACGAGACCCCCAGCTTAAGAGTCGATGCAAATCAAGTAAATAGGCATAAGGTAACTTATACAAGGCTTGGTTTTCTAGGCCTATTTATTTTATTTATTACTTTATATCTTATTTCCTGTTCGCATTGGTCTGAAACATACTTCTTTGAATTTATCCAGCAATCCGTAAATTTTTCTTTCTGATTTTGATCTTTCTTGTTTTACAATTATTTATTTTCATCCGTCTTATCACAATATTTAAAATTTCTTATAATTAAGATAATAAAATATTATTGATGTTCCATATCGATTGATCGATTTACACTTTGGAACATCCTTTACACAACATGTTTCAGTTTTTATAAAACCATCTTCAGGTGTATAAGATTTTCGAACTTAAAACTCAAATATTATTCCATTTGGTGATGTTTTATGCCATTTGTTTTTCGCATTTGGGCGAGGTGTTGTCTTTTCTTAAATTTAATCAGATGTACATATCGGTCTGTAAGTAGAAGATTGAAAGAAACACTAAAGAATTTGAAAGAATTTATAAAAGAATTTAGAGAGTAAAATGCAAAATATATACATTATAGATAAAAGTATCAGTAAGATATAAATAAAAACAAATAAAACATACCTTAGATGTAGGATTGATTGTATGTTCCGATATGTCCAGAAGTACGACTGTCATCTTATAGGTGTGGGTCAATACTGACTGTGGTTGCTTGTGGAAGGAGTAAGTGAAAGGTGGCTGTCGGGGTTGGGGTTAATGATCTGTAGTGCATTGAAGATGGGGTTATTAAGGAATATGTTATTGTCATTTAGACAAATGTTTTGTTTATATGTTTGTTGTATGTAATATTTTTCTATTGTATTCCTATGTTTTTTGTTTTGTACTATTTTTAATATGTCCATTGTTTCGTTTATTGTATTATATGCATGTCCTGTATTTAGAATATGTTTTGCGTATGCAGAACTGTCTTTATTGTGTCTTATGGCTGCAATATGTTCTTTGTATCTATGTGTGAAAGTGCGGCCAGTTTGTCCTATATATGTTAAAGGACAGTCTTTACATTTTAATTTGTAAATACCCGGTAAGTTATATTGATTGTTTATGTTTATTGGTGGTTTTTGTTTGAGGAGGTTTTTTATTGTGTTTTTTGTTTTGAAAGCGATTTTTATTTTGTTTTCTTTAAATAGTTTTGTTATGAATTTGGTTTCCTTACCTATGTATGTAAAAGTGGCCCATTTATCTTGTATGTTTTCATTTTCGTTAGGTTTTGTTGTTTTATTAGGTTTTATATTTATTTTGTGATTATTATATCCGTTTTCATTGAGAATTTGTTGGATGATGTTTAATTCTATTTGTTTGTTTTTTGTAGATATTGGATATAGGTTTTTTCTGTTTAGTAAGTAATTGATGGACATTTGTTTATGTTCGAAAGGGTGGCAAGAAGAGGCATGTATTATGGTGCTTGTTGTAGTTGGTTTTCTATAAATTTTGAATTCAAATCTTTTTGTTTTTCTAATTATAGTTAAATCTAGGTAGTTTATTGTATTGTTTTGTTCCAGTTCTATTGTAAATTGAATATTTTGATTTATGTTGTTAAATTCGTTAAGTACTTGTTGAATATTTGTCTTTTCCGTATTGTAAATTATTAATATGTCATCTACGTATCTGCTATAGTATTGGATATGGTTTTTATTTAAAAATGTTTATTATATTATTATGTTCTAAGTATTGGAGGAATATTTCAGATAATATGCTAGACGTGGGGGCACCCATAGGTAGTCCAGTATTTTGTTGCCAGTATTTGTCATTAAATTGAAAATAATTTTGATTAATAATAAGATTTGTTATTATTTTAATTTCGTTTATTATTTGTGTATCGAGGTTTTGTTTATTTAGTATATTGTGGATGATATCTTGTAATATATCTGTAGGGATATTAGTGTACATGTTTGTAATATCGAATGAACACATATGTAACTTTCTATTGAGATTGAGTTCATTAAGTTCGTTAATTAAATTTATAGAATTTTTTATGTTGAATGTATTTGGTAAATTGCAGTATTCTTTTAAGAGAGTGGCTGTTTTTGATGAAATTTTGTATGCAGGAGCTGATGTCCAGTTTATTAATGGTCTAATAGAATAGGGATTTTTGTGTAATTTTATGAGTCCTGTAATTGTGGGTGAAGTCGCGCTGTAATTATAATATTGAGTTTTTGGGGGGTTAAAAATGTTTTTACATTTTTGGGTTATTTTTTGGATTTCCTTTTGATATTGTGGTGTAGGGTTCTGTGTTAAATTTGTAAAAGAATTTTTGTTGATGAATTGTGATATATATTGTTGGTATTGTTCCGTAGAAAGTATAATAATAGTTTTTCCTTTGTCTGCTTGTGTGATTGTTAGTTCGTTTTGTTGTAATTTTTGTTTTATATTTTTTATTGTTTTCCATTCATTCATGTGTATTTTGTTATATTGTGTATTAAGTTTATTTTGTTTTATTAAGTGTTCGATGTTGTTTGCTATTAAGTGGCGTAGGTGATCTTGTTTATGTATAGGTATTAGGTTAACAGCGGTTTCAGCTTCTAATGCTAAATTTTCGATCCATGTTTTTTGTTTGTGGTGAAGATTGTATTTTAATCCTTTGCTGAGTAATGTGTATTCGTGTTGTGTGAATTGGGTGTTTGTAAGATTTTTAATGCGGCAAGAGAAAGGATACGGTGGTACTTCTGGTTGGTAGTTATTATCATTATTATTATTTATTTGTATTTTGGCTTTAAGTTTTTGAAGTTTATTATTTTGTTTTTGGTATAATTTAGTAAGTTCAGTTTGTAATTTATATATTATTTTGCTTTCTATGATATCCCAAAATTCTTTCCATATGTTAGTAACTTCAAGGTGTTTTTGGTATGCTAGTATATTCAATTGGTGTTTCTTTTTATATAGTTGTTTAATTTCTGATTTTATGTATAATGTTTCAGCTTTGTATTTTATTAAAGGTATATTTGGGTTATTTCCATGGATTTTAATTTTTGCATAATTTGGTGTTATTTTATTTTTTAGGCATATTTTGTTGAATCTAATATTAGCGTTGCATTTTAATAATTTTCGTTTTAAGTTTATATATTGGTATACGCATTTTACTTGACAGTCATTCATAAGATAGTGTAATTGCGTCATATTGTGAATATTTTTTAGGCATATTTTGTTGAATCTAATATTAGCGTTGCATTTTAATAATTTTCGTTTTAAGTTTATATATTGGTATACGCATTTTACTTGACAGTCATTCATAAGATAGTGTAATTGCGTCATATTGTTTTGTCATTGTCGTTTGAAGTAATATGTGGTATTCCATAAGCATCCATATTGAGGTATTTCTTTTTTATACACATCGCCGATACTAAGCCATTTTCCCTCTTAAATCTTTACTGCAACAAAGTTAAGGTTAGTTAGCTCAGTGAAAATTTGCTGTAAAACCGAACAGTGAAGTCAATAAGGGACAGTATGGGCATACTCTAATGGAGTTGAATGAAGGTTGGCTGGACTCCACTCCATACATGAACCTGCAGTCTGCCCCGACAAAATTGCATTAGTCTCTTATTAATTTTCCTTGTGTAAGATTGTGTCAAACTAATAGCAGGCCTACATTGTCGCTCTAAAACACTTTTGGCCATGCCCGACGGCTACAGAGCCACGTATTACTTTCAGCGAAGCGAAATTATCTGACGAAGTTTTACATAATTAAACGGTTGCTTTATTGTTCCGTCTACCTAACATGATAGACATGTCTATGGGCTTAAGAAATAATGCAGAGAAAATATGACAACATTCAGGCTCACAAATATAAACATTTTAACCGAGATTAAAATTCTGTACAAATAATTATCACGTAACGTAATAAAACATTCTAAAGAACAGAGTATGGATTAGTGTCGTAGTGAAATATCTGTTTACAGCGCTTAAAGTGGAATCTTTAAGTGAAATAGTTGAGTTCAAAGGCTAGAATAATAGGAAATTGGCATCCACATAATTGACATGAGTTCACATCCAGAATGTGCTATTTTTTTACGTGAGTGAGACCTTCAGTCTAAATACACAGATGCAAGAGGCAGCTTAAGAAAATATTAAGGTCAATAAAGTTGTTTTATGAATTCTGACAAAGATTACGATGAAGTAAACAACTATTGTTACACAACTTACAGCCATGCGCGTGAGAAATTTGTTTGTTAGAATGTATATCTTTCTTTTTATTACTATAAAAATTTGTGATTAGTCGTTGTCTTCAAAAAATGACGTCATCAACAATGCCAACTATAAACAAACTCGGCATTGTTGTGGAACACAACAATGCCGAGTTTAGTGTCTTACTCAAGATTTTAAAACGCAACCAACCCCCCCCGAAGGAGGGGTTGGTCAAGTGTTATAACCCTCCATTCGGGCGGTTTAGTTTAGTTTCTTACACAAGATTTTAAAACGCAACCAACCCCCCCCGAAGGGATTGGTTGCTTTTTAAAAACTTGACCACTCTCTCCGAGGAGCTCCGAAAGGAGCGTTCTGCCCTAGTACTATAAAAATTTGTGATTAGTCGTTGTCTTCAAGAAATGACGTCATCAACAATGTCAACAGAACACAACAATGCCGAGTAAACAAATAACGCTTCACTACCAAGCCAGTCGCATTATCACTGCTCCAGAAGCAGCACGTTGCATTTATTAAAAATTGACTGACAGTTGGCCTAAAACATCAGAAAAGTGAAAAAAGAAGTTATCAACTACTTGAAGTACCAAATCCAACAACTGCAACAAGGTAAAGTGATACTAATAATACTACTCATATATACTCGATATATTACGATTACGAAAACTATTATGATCGATTTTAAGACGAAGATTTGCAAGGGTGGGGCTGGACGTAGAAAGTTGACTGACCAAGAACAGTTGGCCTCTAAACAGCGAAGTAAAGAACTGAAACATCAGAACTATTTAACAAATGAAGCAAAGCGATGTAAGACTTACATTGATAAACGTAGAAAAACTTATTCAACAAGAAGAGAAGGGGAAAAAAGCAGACGAAGATTTGCAAGGGTGGGGTTGGATGTAGAAAGTTGACTAACCAAGAACTGTTGGCCTCTGATCAGCGACGTAAAGAAGTAAAATATCAGATAGAGACAGCGGGGTTAGTTTAGTGTGTTACTTAAGATTTTAAAACACAACCCCCCCCCCTCTATTCGGGGGGGGGGGGCGGTTAGTTTAGTTTTGTTGGTTGCGTTTTACGAACTTGACCAATCCCCCCGAGGAGCTCCGAAAGGAGCGCTCTGCTCTAGTAATCAAATAATAGGCATATGTTATAGAGTTTGTTCGTTTATGTTCTTTTCGTAAGCTTACATTATCAAACGTTGGAAAGCACTCACAAATACATGACAAAATACCAGAAAGTAATGCCGCATAATTTTGAAAGGTTTGAAATAAAGTTATAATAATTCGATGTCTGTGTGTGTGTATTTTATGACCCATTCGGTACTACTGTTGTCTCTTATCATCTTCATTATCTCCTTGTAACAGTGTCCTTGTAAGAAGCCAATAGTCTTCCATTTTGTCAATAAATTCCCCGCCATTTATGAACCCCTACGGCTTACTGCCGTGTCCCTAAGAACCTTCCACTGGACTCTGTCCTGAGTCACATATGTCCTTCCCACATCCGCTCATTGTTTAAGATAAATTTTACATCAAAGCACAAGTTTCTGAAAAGGTCTATTTCCTTCACCCCCCCCCCCCCCGGGCCCTAAATTTTTATTAGCTTCTCATATTTACTATCTATTCCATCATGGAACGATACTTGTAACAAACGAGTTATTTACAATCAATTCAGTTTGAACATATGGATATTTTCCATAATGTATTATTCCGAACTGCAGTTGCAATTGTAAAATTCCCATCACCGACCGTAGCCATGAAGAACCATTTTTAATTCTTGGATTATGCATTTTAAATAGTCTCTTATGAAGAAGTGTGGTCTGTCGACAGGGGACGCGAAGCGGTGAACGGGGTACTTTTTATGTCTGGTTGGTTTGGGAACACGTAGAGGGAGGAGTGTATGACTGAAATTACGTTTTGACAAGAGCAAAAAACATTCCCCCTCCGTACGCCCTTCTTTTCGTTTTTTTATTTTATTTTCCTCCGTCGCCCCCTTCTTTTTAACAAACCAGCCCTATATAATTCTGTCAGCCATTACTGAATACAACGACGAATATGACGTCACATCTCGTTGCAGCCATATTGAATGTTTGTGACTGTTTGGTTGGATGGTTCATACAGGCCTATTGTCACATAGTTCAGAAAACGACTTGTCACATTTATGACGTGTAAGGAGGGGATATAAGAATAGAATTAGTTGTATTGTGGAGGAGAGTGTATTGATGTAGGTGCTGCAGTGTTTATTGGACTCAAGAAGGGATGGAACAACAGGTTTATTTTATTTTTTTATTTTTATGACATGCGTGTTGATTGACGACTATCCACATGCAAACTGTAGAATTGTTATAGTGTCAAACTAATGTTTTCATTATATTTATCGGTTATGCCCATACTGATTTGAATTCTGTAGGGTCGCAGCTGAGATGTCTCTTACGGAAAACATAAAAGAGATTTTAAAACGAATGATACAAATGCGTGCAAAAATATCTGGGTGAAACTGGGTGCGGGGAAACTCGATCAAGCCATTTCGCTAAAGCGAGAAACTAAAACAAAAGTTGAGAAAAATATTCACAATAACATATTTCACTTTAGATGGCTGTTTTCTGGATTGTAGAGCCGTGTATTCTTGTAGATGTTTACCAGCTTTTCAGAGGTCCTTGCTGCCTCCTTCGTAACACGGCGCTACAACCCAGAAGACAGCCATCTTCGGACTCACAGCCGTGAAAACCTCAAATCCTAAATATTTCACTGTATTTCGTCACACGATCTTCATATCATTGTAACTGCAGAACGAAATATTTTGTATGATGTATGTGTGTACGAGCAGTGATGTTCTCCAATAACGAATTTTATTTGGAAGTTATTGGTAATTTAGCATATGAATAAATCGGTCACTAAATGTTTCTATGGCATATAAATGAAGATTTCATGCCATCTATACACCCCGCATCGCATCTACCTTGAGGTACGACTTGAGTAACTTGTTACTCTAAATACGACGTAGAGTTTTAAAGAAAAAAAATGTCTGTGCCGATGTTTAAAATACCCAAAAATGTTTACGTTTGGTCTGTTAGAAATCTGATATTTTGAAACTCGTAAATTTCTAACTTCTTTGCTTTTCCAGAATTTATAATGTGTCAACGATTCTTGACAATGCAATAGCGTTATTTGAGTTAACCCATATTTTTGATATAGTTACATTTCTTCTGCACAGAATTTAAAATAATTCATGTAGCAATTTTACGCACAGATGAAAGCCACACGACTTGTGGAACCCAGTACAGTTGAGATTCCAACTTGTGGAAACCAACATACATTCCAAATATTTGTAACTTCTCACGAACAGATTTCTGTGTGACTGAGAAGCCACTAATCCAGTAAGGCGAAACTTAAGGCCTACACTTTTCCGAAATTACTCACTTTAATATTATAATGACAGTAGCGATTGAAATTATTCCTGTTGATGATACAAGCAAGAAGTAAAACAGAGACATCTCTTCTCTATCTTTTTTGATTTGATTTGTATCTTTAGATTTTTCTGTTCTTCATTTCTTCCTTCGTTCCTGTCATTATTGTCTCTCTTTTAATTCACATTTTCTCATTTTCCATGCTGCTTCTTTCATTCGTGCCACCAGTTTCTTCTTTTCCTTTATTTCCTTACTTTTATTCCTTCCTTCGTTCCTATCTTCAGTTTTCATTTTTCTCTTTCGTGTCTTCTTTTTCTCTTTGTTTTATATTTTCTTCCTTCTTTCTTTCTTTCTCCAGCTTTTGCTTGTGTTTGAAATATTACACGCTTGTGTATGCTGGGTGGGTTAGTTCACAAAAGAAAACATTGAGCTGATGAGGGGCTCGTTCAACCAAAGCTTCTTTTCAATCCAACATAGGATTTTAGGGTCCACAACTCAAAAAACTTCAACAGTTTCACCCTCTTCCCTACTCTTGCCGCCATTATGTATTGTAAAGAGATGGAAGTGTGTAGCTCTGTCCTCTTTTATTTTTTATATAAAACAAATTAGCTCCAATTGCGCAACGCAGTTTCTGTCTGTGTGTCTATCCAGGTGTCAGGATGTCTTCCTGAAGCACTCGTGTATTTCTGATGGACTGAAAAAGATGAAAAACCACAGAAAACAGTTTTAAATATAGAAGAATGCTACAATATTTAAGGTCCATGTTTATGTTAGTACGTGTCTGGGTGACGATTTGAAAACAGCTGAATTGTGATCTGTTGAGTGAAAATATTCGATGAAAGGGACCGATGAAATAAGATAAGATTAGGAGGCAGGAAAATGCAGTGATGTCTGGTTCTTGATGACAGTGAGGGGGAGGGCCTGAATAGACACGAGGCGTCAGATCAAATTTAATAGGCGTGCCAGATAAATGTATACTGCGTGACCATTGTCATTTCATACAAACAAGCGGCAATGGGGCATTTGTTGTAGTAGCAATCACGAAGAAATTAAGAGTATGTTAGTAATAAATAAATTTATAAAAGTAAAATGTGACCATAAACACACTTTATTTTATTACAAATATAATATAGTTGTACTACATGTTTCGGTCTGATAATGCCATCTCCTGGTGTGTCTTGGTGTTAAACGTAACTCAATTAAACATATTGTTTAATTAACCTATTAACTGAATCCAAGGTTTTGGTTGTATAATGATAAGAATATTTTATAAACCTAAAATTATAAATGTTATACAATAAACATGATAGACGATGGTTGTACTTCTTTAGGTTTAATTGGATATTAATGTCACAAAAATTATCAGATATCAACATAACACAAAAAGACGCGGATAAACATCCATACATTGAATGGGGTCCTAACCCACGGTCTTAGTGTGCAAGTAAACAAAGCCCAGCCTCAGACCACGCGGCCACTGTGACCGGTTAGATTTGGTATTTCTATTTTGGTAGTAGTTTGACGGCATGTGTTGTAGTATTACAATGCTAGGCGAAGTTTGTCATTTTGCTATTTTCTAAGAATGTTCGCTACTGTGTAGTTTAAAATGTATTTTCCCTTCTAATACCCAGCTTTCTAACCCATGTGGTCGAAGCTTGTGTTTGACCACTCACCTTCACTTCACATTTTACTTATTTAAACATATAAAGAGTGAAATATTTAAAAGGTAATTTTAGTTTTGTGGCTCATCGTCTGTCGCTCTAAGAGAATAACATAGTTTGAAGGTGTCTGAGAATAGGTAATGAGGGGACAATATTTGGACCTAAGATAGCCGTAAGAGCAGTGTGTGCCCGCCAAATAATCGCCTTAGCTTGGTCAAATCTCGGCCGTACGCTAATTCCTGCAGAACCACAACTTGCCTCATGAAATAAGTAGAAGTTGTTACAAATGAAACGAACACCAACTCTTGTTCTCTCTCTTAGCAACGCGCCAGATTTAGACCTGTATTTGGAGAGATGAATGCTAGAAGATGGAACACAACACAAACATTCTTGCTTGAAACGGGAATCGAACCCGCGATATCAGTTTTCGAAAGACCTAAGACCGTGCTGTGACTGGAGCCTACCAACAGACAGTTTAAACGCTGAGACTTGAACCGTTTCTACTTGGAAGTTTCCAAATGGCCCGCTATTGTTGTCTAAGATGAAATTCATTCTGTTCGCAGGGCTAGACAGTCCGAGAGGTGTTGGAACTCTTGAAGAGGAGTTGTTAGAGCCGTTGTGTGTACAGCAATATGACGGGTCACAAGAGAAAAACAAGGTAATGAGGACAATTTTTTCTCCTTCTTTTTGTTAGGCTGAGAAGGGAGACATTATTCGCTCTTCAAACCCACCCCCTCATCCCTACTTCTTTTCATTGTTATGTCAAACATGTTGCAGCATAGGACTTGAGATATTCAACAGTTTTCTTTTCCTCTGCTGGAAACAACAAGCAGAATGGAGTACGGGGGCTGTTATCTCAACCATTTCCCGTGAAAAACGTGATACGAAAATACGATTCTTGTTATGTGTTACTTTCTGTGAAGGATAAGTCCATTACGCCTATATAATTATGAAGATTTACATGATATTTAGTTACCTAGATACGTATTGAAATTGATTCAGGCAGTTAATTATATTAACTATTTGCCTGTAACTGTACCATAAGGGAAACTTGAAATTTATTGAATTCAGATCATTTCATTTTCTGTAATAGAGTCTTTGCCAACAACAAAGAGCCTGTTAGAGGAAAATGTAATAATAATTTCAAATACGGGTTAACTAATCTCTTCTCTGTTTCAGTTACAAGAATATTTTTGTAGCATGTTTTTAGCATTCCCCACACTTCACATTTTCGTAAGGGCAGTTCAGAATTTGGATTGTGGGAATTCTTTCCAAATGCTCCATTTAGGCTTTCTTTTGAGAGAATATTATGATTATTTATATGTTAATTTTTATTTCTGAGCACTCGTTCTACGGACCTGCTACAACTTACAGTGAGCGTATTTGTTACGCCACGGATTATTATTATTATTATTAGGCCGACGTATCCGTAGGAATACAGTGAAGATTGCTATTTCTCTAGTGATTTACATATTATTTTTTCACAGAATTGTCTAAATCTATTCAGTTTCATATTAACATCGATTTGTCTCTCTCATAGCTTATACTGCAACTCAAATACAGGTGACTTGTTACACACACTTCTCCTATTCACGTTTTCGTATATTCGCGGTATGAGGGGTGAGGGGCATGAGTATCCTGTTTTGTACGAACGTTCCAAAACTTACCACGTGTTGCTTTACCGAACGAGTTTTATGTTGGAATATTAGGCGTTACTATTTTGTAGTCACAATTCTTGCACCAGATAGCATCACTAAATTTGTTAATTAACAATAGAAAGATTTATTATGTTGTCTTTAAATTATCAGGGAATAATTAGAAGGAATATCTTTCAAATTGTTTCAGAAATTATTTTTGTATCCATATTATCAAAAACAGGCATGCCTTTCCTAAATGTCCCCATATTTAGAACACATAGGCCTAATATCTGAACTTACTTCTGGAATTCATTTACGACAAATTCCTTTAATGAATCAGGTCTAAGCTAACCGAATATTTCTTCAGTTGGTGATGCTTAGCACATTCTTTATTTAGTAATGGAATACGTATAAAATAGTATTATGCCTAAATAAACTACATGGGCATAATTTTAAATGCAAGTCGGAGCACGTAAATTTTAACATGATAGTCAAATTATACCATTAAAACTACTGAATCCTTTTGACCCTCTAATGATTAAAATGACAGTAGTGTCCACCCTGATAGGTAAAATTTTAATGTTAATTGTCATTGTAAAGATTTGTTCATTTCCATAGATTCTGCTTTTCGTTTTATACCCATTTTCCCTACATTAATAGAATGAAATTCGACATGGTTTATTTTAAAATTTTCTATTTAAATTTGGTATAGTTATTTACAAATGAATAAAACGTCAGTTAGCAACTTAATTTATATAACACGACAATAAAAATTAGGAAACTTATAAAAATTATGAGTTATTCTTATCTACTTTTTCCTTAAAATGTTTTACTCTTCTGACTGAAGGTCTGCTCCATCACACCATTAAAAATTTGTCTTTGACGAAAAGGGATTTGATGTAAAATGTCTATTTAATCGCCACTAGGCCTAAAACCCGACGCTTATCTAATTATCTGATTAACGTCATTGTTACTTTAATTTTTCTATTCTTTTCATCTATCCTTAATTGCATCCCGTAATTATTTCCCCTTTTCTTATTAGATGGGGGATTTTTAATGATAGTGAGGTTTAGGGTGGTAGGAGATATTACATTAATAATAATTCTTTTATGTGACAGAGACAGAAAATCACTTATAAGGTAAAATGTTAGTCTCATAATATCAGGCTGTGAACGCCATTAAAATCCATTAGAAAGAAATTGCTGACAATAGTCGAATGGAGCGAAAGACAGGAGCCATTAAGACACGCGGCGTGAGGGTGACGAGATTCCGCCAAAATGAGATTTTCGTTTGTCAATGTTGTCATATTTCTTGGGAGAAATTTCACTCTGGTCGCCATTTCTGATGAGGTAACTTCATTCTATTGCATAATTTTGAAAATATGCTTTTATAGTGTTCACTGGCACGTCATCGAACAGTTTACCTTGCAATGACCCAGTATGTCTAAATTAGTTTCAGAACTTGTGGTCATGATTGAGATAAGAAGCATTTCATCCTCTTAAAAGTCACCGTGTCTGAAAATTACGGTCGAATTGTTAAAAAATTCTGCTTTGTATTCGGGAGATTCCGCTTCCAAATCTCTCAGCCCGGAAACTAGTTATAATGACAGAGGGTTTTCGGTGTCTTCCTCAGTACCTTAGGTAAATTTTGAGATAGCATCTAAAATTAGGCCACGACTGTTTCCTTCCATATTCATTACATTTCATTATTTATAATTTAATTAGGCGCTACTATATAATATGGTCTGAAGATGATAACAGCGTCATTAAATAAACAACATTTATAGCGTATAAATAAATAGTCGCTCTCCACTAACTGAAAATGCGATTCTCCTTATTTTTTATGGCTCCAAAATAATTTTATTTTAACCATTAGAATTAAAACCACTTTTGTAATTCTGTACTACTTAAATCCAGTCACGCATTGATACATTCTAACTATAGAGTTACTCAACAATTGTCTCATATCATTTTACGCGTTTTCATCTCAAGAGTTTTATTCCTCCGCGTAGATGAACATAATTCTGATTCGAATATAGACCGTAATGACTTACCATGAGTCAGATATACTTACAGAATGTTTTATTATCGAATGACCGAACTCATAAAAATCGGAAAGGAGAGGGTGGTGTTGGAGGATGGGTAGATTGATTAGGAAATCGCTTCTGATAGGAGATTCGAGTCTCCCTTCCGCATAACTCATTCATCTCGGGTACACCGTTTTCGGATGCGAGATGTAAGCACCTTTGGAGGGAGAATCATAACTTGTATTCAGTGCCCACCCCCTCCTTCTACCGTCGTTGAGAAAATCTGATTAGATTGCGGAAGTGAAGCTGAGCAGCTATAGGTTGTCCTCGTGTACTCCTGCATATTTATGAGGTTCGGAAACTCTCGAGAGAAATCTTAAATACAATAATGAAGTCATATTTGCATAAAGTAAAGTGAAAATCAAATATAGGCTTATATTTAATACGTATTATAATATATTAAAATATATTTCGTTTAGATCGGTTTTCTTCCGAGCTGCAAAAATCTAAGCCTGTAATCAGCTCATAGTTTATTCATAATTTATAAAATATATTTCCTGTTATTGTCTTATTGTATAGTAAGCTTTAAAGAAGTGGAGGTGGTACCTATGTAAATTGTATTTCAATAATGGTGTATGAAAGTAAAGCTAAATGGCATGAAACGTACTTCTCTTTAGGCGACAATTTTTATGGGATAAAATAGAAGTCTACGTGAAATATAATCAGTTTGAATACGCAACCTAATTTTAAAATCAGTGAGAAATACTTTGACGTATGTTCTTACTACTCGTCACAGTTTAGTGCAGAGAATCAACATCGATTCTCATTAAATTGTTCCATAAAAATTGTCTGAAATTGATCTCGAAGGACAGTGTGCATTCTTTCTGCTTCAAGTCCCTCGATAACCTTCGTATCACCTGTCACGTCTTTTCTGCCAGATCCTTTTACAACTGAAGAATAAAAAGATTTCTGCTTCCGTTTTCTTGTTCCAATAAGGCTCGCGTATCACGCCACTGACGTGGCGATTAGCGCTACAGGCCAGTCCCACCTTTTTCCTTGGATCTTAGTTTAATTCTGTTTTTGTCCAGATACTTTCCACAAAACCATGTCCCCCCCCCCCCCTCACGTTTCTTTTGTAGGTGGCTCCATGTTCAAAATATTCGAGATCGGATATATTTAACCTTCCTCAAAAAACAGTCATTCAAGTCCTGAACTTACGTTTGATTGTCTAATGTTGTTTCACACATATATAATAATGATAAGCATAATTAAGATATTAATACAAATAATAATAATAATAATAATAATAAATTGTCATTGGAAAATGAGCTGAAGTTAAAATAATTTGGAACGACAGTAACAAATCAGTTATATTAATGATGAAATTGAATTCGGGGTATATTTTCAAATAGGCTCTGGGCAAAATAAACACCAGAAAACATAGTTTTGCACACAAAGCTTGAAAACCGCGCTCCGTCACTGAAGTAGAGTACTAACATGACCAATCTAACGGCGCGAAATCTAAAATCATGCGAACAATTCCTTTCTCACTAACACTGGAGTATCATCTTACTCACCTGTATTTTTTAAGCTACTGTGCCCTATATACGCTATAATTTTATGGGTGTGAAACTTAGTCTCTTCTTAATGTTAATGCCATTCTCCAAGGTCTGCTAAGGGTCATTTCAAACGGCCTTCTTCCCTTCAGGTTTGCAAATATAAATTTTGTATAGGCCTACAATCATCTCTGCCACGTGTTCTACATATATATTACCATGTCACAGAAAATTATTTTGTTAATATACCTGGTTTATTCGTTCCTAAAATTACAATAATACACGACGCATGGGCTTCACTGTGACGAATTGTTAGCATTTATCCTGTTCCATAGCAACAGATCTACACTATATGAGGTCCTAATGACGTATTAGCATAGGCTCTGTGTTGTTACTGTACGATTACACACAAGTTTCCCACTTTCCTTGAATACCGTCGCTATTTCGTTTAGATCCAATTCTAATATTTAAATGGAGAAACTCCCATTGATCCGAATTCATACATAAATCTGGTTTCAGGAAATGAGATTTTCACGGCGTAATGCCATTAAACTCTCTGCTTGTTGTTAAGACGTGTACTAGACGTACGCGAGTTGCAATTTACAGGGTTTTCAACAAATTCTGTGCAACATTAAACTCGTGAGTTTTATTTTCCAAGACAACTTTGACTGTGTGTAGCTCAAAGTTTATTGCTGAATTAAACTTTGTAGCTGAGAGAAGGTCTTCCTATAAACTATCTTGTTCTTTGACAGATTTTTCTACAAATTAAACCGTGCTGAAATAATGGACTAATTATTTATTCTATAAGTCCCTGGTAGCAGAATCAGCGGGTCCAACACCGACAACACCAAAGCACGTCACCGGACACGATCCTGAGCCAATTTCATCCATTTATCATCCTCACATACCACCTCCATCAGATTCATCTTGGTTTGTTTACTGTATTATAAATCTTAATATACTTCTTAATGCTCGTAACTACAGGTATATTAGACTAAATATTTTGATCCAGAATCTCGCCTGTAATCTCAATACGTTATTCTCAAAACTTACTGTTAGAATGTGGATGGTAGTAGTGAATGTTTCTGATATCGACGGTGTCAAGTGAAGAGACACCTGACTGCCATTTGTAAAACTAATAAATTGTTTATTTTTCGTAACAAATGTAGTCTTCAGAACAGAATGCCAACAATTTTGGACTTTAAGAACTAGAATGCAAATGCGCACTATTTTCTGTGTTTAAGAATTATCAGTTTTACTGAATAAGACAAAGCTAAAAGTAAAAGCTCTAAGCGTGTAGGTAGACGGAGTCATGGCTCATGTAAAATTCTATGCAAATTCCCAAGTGCTTGCTCAAGATTTGCATCAGTAATCTGAGTAGTAATAGCAGAGGGGTGGAGACTGAGGTAGAAACCCTACGTCAGTCGACTTGGGGTGTGATTTGCTAGGAGGGTGTGCAAAATGTATTCATATCTTCCGAGTAGAGACACCCTTCCATACGTGTTCCGCGAAAGAGCAGTAGTGGTATAAAGTTCTGCCTGAAATGTCACTTGGCC
This sequence comes from Zootermopsis nevadensis, assembly GCF_977971745.1. Taxonomy (NCBI): domain Eukaryota; kingdom Metazoa; phylum Arthropoda; class Insecta; order Blattodea; family Termopsidae; genus Zootermopsis; species Zootermopsis nevadensis. The sequence goes on from NW_028259143.1 coordinate 8,593,678, forward strand.
ACAAATCTTTTGAAAACTTATTGTTTCGAAGAGAGATTAAATGTTTGCAGAGTCTGTTCTGCCTCCTCTGACTGCGCTAGATCTTCAAAGCATCCGCTAGCTACTTCCCCTATTACGTAACAGATAACTTTTACATATGGTTTTCTATGGGCGTGGAACTTGGTGTCATCCTGAGGGAAGAACACAAATCGAGGATGTGGAATGTAATGTTCCAGACTGTGATTCCGTAAAGTCTCGATTCGTATGTGTAAAGCCGTTAAAACTACAAACCTCATGTGGGACAAATTTTGGTTTCTGAGGATATAGTAGAAGAAAAATTTCCCTATTTTGACCCGAGAGAGAGAGAGAGAGACAGTAACAAGAGGATGGAGAAATTTATACAAGTTAAGACACAGGTCCTGATTTAAAGAAATTAGAACTCTGAAATTACTGAATCCGCGGATATTGAAAACTTATAAAAACGTGAATTGTAAAATGAATTGAAACTGAATGAGATTCAGAGTTGGTACTGCTCGCCAATTGTGATTAGGATGATGAAATCAGATGATAATATAGGAGGAGAAGCATGGAGCATGCCTACAAAAATGTTAATTGGAAAATTTAAAGAGTAGACAATATAGCTAGAAATTATGAAAATAGAATGTGATGGTGACGACGAGATTCATCTGTCTCGGGATATGGTCCAATGGCGGGCGGAAATTTCGAACATCTGAGCGCAAATCAGCTTTTGTCGCATGGAGTTTGCTGTGATTTCAAATATCACAATGCAAAGCACAAATACAAAGTTTGGAAAAACTGAGAAGCTGTTAATAGGCCTACAAGTAATTGAACTTTTTTCTCTTATTCATAAATTGGCCAGTATTAATTTAATAGCACAGATCTATCTATTTTGACACCCTTAAATATCTATACCACTCGGTCAATATTTTCAAAAGTCGCCAACAAAATACGAAGTACTGAATGTTTCTGTTTACTGAATATTCTTGGAGTATTTATTGATGAAAGAAAATTCCACAACATAAAATACGACAAATCAGACATAAATCTAATCTAGAAAAAACTGCGTACAATTAATTATTTGTAGGATTATAAATAGTACAATTGTTTATCAGCTTTCGATACAGCAGAATATAATTTGTTTATTTGAAGTAGTTTTAATTTAAAGTCTCCTAGACTACCAGTCTTAAATATTTTTATCATGAATATCGTCTGTCGATCTCACTTACAAACCTAAATACATTATGGTTTGTGTCCTACGTTCTGAATACCTTTCCATAAAGCTTTCAATTGCTAGCTGTCATTTATTCTTAAAAGTGGCAGACTACCTTATGTTCTAGCATAAATATGGAACACAAATAAAACAGACTTTTTCTGGGAGTCTATACGTGCCAAAGGTTTGGACCACTGGTAGACTTGTGTCCCTCTTCCTCTTTCTCAAAGACGCATTGTGATTTTCATCACTAACTTGAGAGACGCCGCTGAGTAAGGTGGAAACGTTAATACAGACGAGTTAGATGCCTTGAAGAGTGTTTCTTTTCTGAGGTGCGTACGAGGAAGGGGTATAGAAGTGTTACAGTTGATTTCATTCTCGTACATGGAGGAGGAGTTGGTTGTTAATGTGGCCGCTTGTTTGTTGAAGAATCAGGGAAGTTAGTGAATGGGGAGGAGCATCAGAACTTATGTGGCAGAAGGAGGTGTTACGCTGTAAACATAGAGTACAGCATTTTATGTGATAATTTCAACAATAAAAAACTCGAACAACAAAAAATTGGAAGTTGTTTCCGTTCCTAACTAATTCTATGGACCAGGGTCCTTCTTAAGAGGCTAAAAGTCGCTGAATTGGGTAAGACAGTAACAGCTTTTTGTTTAACCCGAAGGTTTGTTACCGTTTTACAAGAGATTGCCATTGAACCCTGTCGTGAGCCACAACTTCGCCCGATTTCTTTAAAATAATTTTAATATTATCCTCCTATTGACAACTAAGTCTTTCAAGCTCTTACCTTCAGCTTCTATGAATAAAATAAATGCATTTTTAATTTCCCCATGCTTGCTACATGACCCGCCAGTCCCATCATCCTGGATTTGACGACCGTGATAAATATGGTTAGGAATAAGCTAAAAATTACGACTGTCCTAACTGTGCAATTCTCTGCGGCCTCTTTTTAATTGATTCTTTTTTAGATCCAAATATTCTCCTCAGATACTCTCAATGCATTTTTCTTTCATTGTTACGAGAGGCTAACTTTTTCATTGATATTTGTCGAATAAAATCTATATTTAGGACTAAAACTAATATAGTTGATACATCGTCTTTAAACAACGTGCTACATTGTAAAATACCCCGGCTGACCATTGCCTATCAGTTGACACAGTTAAACCAGTTACTTGATTTATTCTGCTTGTCTAAATTCTTTTTTCAGATTCTGCATTTCGTTCTTAATATCATACAGAAAATGATTTCCCAGTCTTTAGACTTCCAAGGTTTTGCCCGACTCTCATTAATATTTATGCTCCACAGAATGTCGTTCAGTTCCAATAACATTATCGTATTCATTAGACCTAAATACAGAATTTTTCCAATGCAATTTGAATAACTAAAACAATTTATTTAGTGAAATTCTTCTTTAGTTAATATTGAAACATGATTTTCGTCTCCCAGTCAGGAACGACTAGTTCCTCCTGATGGGCTTCGGTCCCTGCGTTCTGTATCGCTCTGGTTCAACAAAGCTTCTGATATAAAACTGATTTCACAGTTGTCCGAACTCGATGGAACTTTCAATGACAAGATGACTGGGGAGTAACAAAATGTTTCTTGTCCTCATTGACATTCCATCCGCTTCTTTCCCTGCTGACTGAACCAATCATCGCCATATTCAAACTGACCAAGAATCCTTTGTCGGTTACCGTCCTACGAGGGGAAAGTCAGTGCACAGCATTTTGCACCATTCGTATGTTTACTTTATGTTTGTGTTTATAATCTTTATAAATCCTCGTGGATCAATAGCATACTACTCTAGCTTCAGATAACTTTCAAAACTATGAAAGGCAAACGTACAGATATATTTTATAAAACTCACACATTCAAACCGCTGTATTTTACCCACTTTGTAACCCTAGTACAAACGACAAAATACAGGGATGGATTTTGTAAGAAAGCCGAATTGCCTGACGTTTGAACTTATGAGTTGGTAGCGACACCAACGCTGTTTAATATAGGATCTTAGATTTGTATATGATAATAGAAAATTAAAAAAATATTAATCTTTGGTCAAGGTAATTTTTTGTGTGGAAAATAATAAAATTGCTGCCGAGAAAAAGTTTCCTTGGCTTTGTTTGGCAGAGCCAAATTTAAACCACGTTCAGTTAAACATAATTCAGCTCAGTTAAATTCTTTGTTTTAACGTGCCAATTTCAAAGTCAGCACGAAAGAATAAAATTAATACAAGAATAAGAACACAAACACACATTAATAAACATGAAGAAACGTATTAATTGTCATGTTATTCAGCCCAGTTCCTATATTCAATTATTTTATTAAGGTGTTTGCCAACAGAACAAATAACCTTTTACAGGCAGACAGTGGCAAAAATATACGACACTAAATAATAATACATTCACAGGAAATAGCGTAAAACAAAGTTAAATTACAACAGTCATCTAGACACTTTCCTGTACAGAAAAAGCATCTTCAAGGGAGACACTGACTTCGCTGTACATGTCCAAAAATCTTAATGCTTCATTTGCAGCACTTAGCTCAAGGAATACGTCTCATCTCTCTGCTCACACTAAGTAGAAAAATCTCTTATTTGCCTTGAGGGCACACGAATACCAACAGTGTCCATGTTTGAATGACAATTTATTTTGTTCTTAAAAGCATTAATGAGAAATAAGACATCGAGATGTCGTCGTCTAAAATAGCGTTTTAAAATTTAAGCAGTTTAATATCAAACTGAAAGAACCGATAATTACACAGATTGGCAAATCTTCTTTGAATGCTTTCTAATTTATTAGAATCAGAGTAAGATTATTCCATACCACGGAAGCATACTCAAGCCTAGATCTAACTAAAGCATTATATAAAACAACAAGACTGTCTAAAGAAGGGAAGTTATAAGTAATAAGACGAATAATTTTCGACATTATAATGGCATTAAGCTACTGTAGGCCAGAGATCGCCAAGCGCTTTCAAGTACCCGGGTGTAACTTATAGGTAAGCAGCTGACGGAGAGCGAGTTTAGTCATTATTTACGCTTTGCTGTTCTTTACATTTTGAATAAGGTTAAAACGACTGTAAGTTATTTACGTAATATGTCAGGTCTAATGGCCCCTTAATAGTAAAACAGTGTTTATAATCGCACACACATTTTAATTCGAAAGCATGTAGCGCCCGTTCTGAATTGAAATATCTTCCTAGTTATCCGCGCTCAAAAAATGTTTGCGCCCCCTGCTGTAGACTTATTTATATCCGTGCTCGAAATGTTTTTCGTTTTTATTTTGCTTAGTGTAGAGAGCCCTTTTCTGTTAAGATGCAGTCCATTACATGATATTGCTCTCTTCTACAGTAATATTGCATCTATCTGTTCTTTTCTCAACACAAGAATGGGGAAGGAAACTACCAAAGCCACTCTCTGATACACCCACAGCCATCTGATACCTAACACAGAACTACAAGAAATGATTGTAAATGGCTGCATTGTTGTTTCCATCTCAGAAATGTATGAGACAGCCATGTTGTTGCTTTTGATGAAAAGGAATTGAGTACGAAGTTGGGTTGAATCCAGATGTTTTACGAAGATCGGAGAATTAGGGCCAATTTTTTTTTAACAAGTGCCCAGTCGTGCAATAGACCTTTAATTACAGTTTCTCTTATCAAATACATGGCATTTGAAACTGATGGTTTAGTGTAAATATTACGCTCATTGTTTGCAACATCAGTTGTTTGTATACCTAAACAAATCTTCGTCTTGTTGTTTAGCATAAAAAATATGCGACTATGTGCTGTAATCAAATACATTGATTTCAGTATAAGTTTCAGTAGGATTTAAAATCATGCAAATTAAATGACGCTTAATTCAGTGGAAAAATCTGAAGGATTACATTTTCCTCACCATCTTCTTGATTTCAAAATCGTGTCCAATACGAAACAATTTTTAAAAGTGTAAGTGTAAAACTTCTGTTTCTATAGTCACAGTTTCAATAATACTTTAAAAATATGTTGATAATTCTAGTGCAGAAAGATTTGTCTAGTGATTGTATAGGAACAGATATCAACTTTGAAAAACTGTCACAAACCAGGCATTTTCCTTGCACCTCAGTTATACATTTAGGTGTGCCATGCCGTAAAATGGAAAATGTGCCTTGTGCCTAGAAACTACTATTAATCACTAAAACTGGGAACAACTTTGTCTCAGTGTTTTGTATTGCAAATGTCGCCACTCTTGGTAGATCCGTATTAAAAGATTAGTATTTATCTACCAAAATTTCGTAGTTGCATTTGTACTATAAAATGGAATACAGGTAACAAGATTCTGATTATGTTTACGTGTACTGGGAAGTTCAATTTCCTAAATTTATTCAAAATATTTTGTAAGTTTTAGGAATGTGATAAGCCTAGTTACTAAAATTCCCTAATAAAATACCTAAATGATACTCCCACCACACTTTCATTGAATTGATAACGATTATTAACATTCACTAGGAACTGTTAACAATTACTGATTTCCCAAAATCACTGGAAAAAGTCTAGAGCCATGCATGTACCATGTTTTTTTATGCACATGAATATATTTAATAACATTTATAAGAATCTATACAATATTTTACATGTATGTAAATTATGTTTTTCTAAAGTAATTTGCATTGTATTACTTACCTGAATGTTTCCACCTGCGAAATGCTTTGAATGTTTTCTAGGTTTAATTACTATTTTTAGATAATAACTAAAGAACGAAGAAAGAAGGAAATCCCATTTCCTCTTACGTCATTATCTTCGCCTTCTTTTAACTGAGACATTTGTTACTGATCAAGTTTAGGGGATTCTCTCGTCTTTGTCCTCCGCGATGCAGCATTACCAATGCCTTACTTCCACCAGTTCTAATTACTGTTACGAAAGCCTCGTATGATATGCCCATTGTTACGAACACGAGACAGAATCCAATCTTCACTCATATATCCACTGCCACTGTTGTAATATTGCGGCTATAATGATGAAAGCCTCTTACGAATATACTATTTCTTTTGTTCTATTTTCGTGGGGCATGGTTATAGCAGGAAGCTTTTGTTTCGAAAGGCCGTAAGAATTCGTCGCGTCTTTATTTCATAAGAATTGATTTTTTACTTCATTTTATAAAAAGTAGCAACACCAAGCAAACTGAATCTGCCCTCGTACGATAATTAATGATTAATAAGTAGACGTTGATGTAAAGTAAGTCATTAGTAACGTGTAATATAAAAGTATAATGAAGAATAAGAAACTGAAAGTATAACTAGAAACCTAGAAGCTAAATTGGACACATTGAAACTAAATGATCTAGTCCGTCTTGAATATTCTTTATTTAATACTTCACTTTATTTGTGTAAATATGCCTGTTCTGCCATCTTTCATTCCTTACGCCAACATTTAATACGTTTTGAAAAATTTAATTATTTTGTATATGCTAGGCCTAATACTTGCATATTTATATACGTGTATGTGTATATTATTTATTTTATTTTTGATTTATTTAAAGACGTTGTCAGTGGTTCAGACTACGTAGCCTTGATAAATAGGATGACAATGAAGGATGAATCGCAAAGGATATGTTAGGAAGCGACCATGGAATAATTTAAGGTACTACCTGGAGGAAATGAGAAAAACCACAAAAATCCTTAATCAACATAGCCGGTCTCCTGGGTACACGCATATATTATAATGAGTATACAAAAAGATATTCACTTGAAAAATATATAAAATAAATACCGTGACGTATAATAAGACAAGTTTTTGGAATTTTCCTTCTCTTACGTTTTACATTGACCTTTAAGATGGAAATACCGATTGCAAAAGCTGAAGGGGAAAGGTAACTATGAAGATCTTATCGAAGACGGGAGGATATTTTTAGAACTTGGTTTAAGGAACTGTGATGTTAGGATGTCGATTGGATTTATTAGGCTAAAAATAGGGTCCAGTGACGTACTCTCATGAACACGGTAGTTAATTTCATGGCCATCTGAGCTAATGTCAGCTTCTCAAGACAAATGTGCTGGGTGGTGATATTCCTGCCTTTTGTTCCGTTATCTCGTCGCGGTCCCAGGCAAGTCAGTCAGCCAGCCTTCCCCGTAGGACAGACCGCGTCGGCCGCCAAGATGTACACAGCAGTTCGGTGATACCAGTGAACAGCACATTTTCCGTTTACATTTACGTTTCAACACGTAAGAGGGTCATATTTGTTTTTGAAAATGGAGGGAGTGGCATATTTCAATTGCATAGTGCCTGAAAGATATAACATACCACGCCATTAAGAAATAGCTTCTTTAAATGATAAAATTATTGTTCTCTGTTGTCTTACACCACCTCCCTAAGATTGAGTTTAATGTTATCTTACCATAACTTCTAAACCTAGAAATTTGTCGTTTTTAAAGAGATTTTCACACTAAAATTCTGTATATATTTCTTGTCTCCCTCATCCTACCCTCATGCCAATCATTAAGCCTCCAGTGTTTCGTCATTCTAACAATATAAGTTACCTGTATAAATCTAGAAGTCCCTCGTTAGTAATGTTCTAAATTACTCACTTACTTCATCCTTCTTACGTCCAGATATTTTTTTCTGAACACTTCGTTTCAGAACACTTGTAATCTGTTTTCATCCTCATAGTAAGATACCACATTTTACACCCGTGACGAACAAATAGCAAACTTATTGTTTCGTATGTCCTGGTCTTCAGCACTTGGAAAACAGACGGGGACCATACGGTATTATACATCTAATAATAAGAGACTAAAGGCCAGGTATGTCGGAAAAAAGCCTCCAACAGCAAATAATATTCCCACTTTCTATTTCACTTGTGTGAACTATGATTTTGTAATACTGAACCTCTCAATTTCACGTCACCAGTCTGTCTACTGACTGCACAGGACTTGACGTCAAATTTTAAATGGGCAGGTGCTCACAAAGGGGTTGTGTTATGGCATTATGAAAAACAAAAGAGGAGGGTCAGTGAATAGAGGGGGAGGTACTGGGGGTAGAATTGCGGCATGAAGAGGTTAAGGGTTTATTTCTATATTATGAATTCCACCCGTCACAGCATTACAAAGCTCTGCCATTAGTTATTTTTCGGACAGAAAATGAAACGTGTTTAGAAGGTAGTTTAAATATTTGAACCTTTAAAACAGAGTTGGTAATTATATGTACCAGTAACGATGTATTTTGTACTTGTGGATTTCATTATGATTCTCAGTGTAAACAGGGGTTATTCCCTTAAACACCATTAACCAACATATCTTTGTAATGATGTAAGGTGTAATGTTTTCTTTTAGGTACGGAACTCCTAATTAGATATTGCTATAAAATGTAAATTCAATTATCCTTTAAATTTTGCTCGGCCGTCGTGCCATTTTTCTGTTGTATTCTACGAACGTATACGTAAGGGCTCCACATTTTGAGGGGGATACTTTTAGCTTGTAAAACTTAAGTATTATACATTAAATATCACTAGCGCCATTTCTAGTTCTCAACGACATTAGCATTGGTAGGAAATACAAATCGTAAAGCAGTGTGGCCTCTTGTGCACTGTAATTAAAATTACTAAGTTATGTGAAGATTTTCAGTTGTTTTATACGTTATTAGGGTGGGCAGGCACAAAAGTTTATTAACGTGACACCAACAACAATTGCAATACGTGCATATCTTAGCATTCATACAGAATTTATTTGCTTCTAAGTTTTGTAAGAAATATTTTAGCAAGAAATCAGAAGTGCTTACGTTTGATAATCAGGTTTAACACAAAAACTGCTGTATTCAGTAGAGCAAATTCATTAAGACAAGGGACGGTCCTAGCGTTTTAACGAGAAATTCTTGATGCTGCCGATTCGTATTTTTAATAAGTGGAAGCAATGACGCGACGTAATTGCCTAATTAAGGGCTACAAGAATAATTAGGGGTAACTCGACCTCTTATTCTTCCCTCCCGTCCTCATTATCGTTTCTTTACTTCACCATTCTATCTTTGTCTCCCTCTACTGTCGTTTACACTACTACTTCTTGGTGGATCGTACTGCATTACTTCACGTAGGAACTGTGAAGTCCTGTAAAACTGATAACATGATTTTTTTACAGTATATCTACAAGAAGTTTGCTCCCGGAACGTCTGTAGTAGATAATTTTGTGATCAAACGCTACCACAATCCGATGTCTCGAAACTGAACACAATATTGATGTCACAGTCAGTCGAGAAAATGTTAATGAGAAGATATTTGTGACTTTTGAGTGAAATGTAATTTAGTGAGATATGTAAAGAACTAAGGCTTATATAAACTTCTTCTTCTTCGGCTCTCCGGTCCGTATTCGGTCCATGGCCTCCTCAATTCTCCTCTTCCATTCGGTCCTATTGTTATGTCCATTCTGTCCGAGGCTTTGATTAAGGTTTCGAAACATCTTCCTTTTTACGGTGCAAGGTTTTTAGCCTTGCGACCAACCCCCAACCTGTAGGTATATAAACGTATAACATTTGAAATTAACAACATTTATTCTTACATAGATGTAGGGTGTCTAATAACAGGATGCTGACCCAATGGAGGTGAAGTAACATAAGGATTGAGAAATTTACAGAACGAAGAACTTTATAATTTGTACTCTTGACCAAATATTATGGAGGTGATCAAATCAAAGGAGATCACTTGAGCCAGTGCGTGTGTCAGGCTGACATCAGTACTTATACGGAATTTTAGATGAAAACCTGAAAGAAAGAAACTTAGGCGTATGTGAGAAATTAGCATGAAAATGTAATCTTAATAAAGATACTGTCGCGCTGTTACAAAAACGAAGTGAAATGACGCGTGGGAACATATTCTTTCCCTATTGTGTACATAACTGATAATTTGAGTTCCACGCTCTACAGAAGGTGGTATATGGATAATAGAAGAAAATGTCTAACCAGATTTGTGTTGAACTCATTTTAAAGTGAAGGGGGGACCCCCCCCCCCCCCCCGAGTTGTTGTCCACAATTTTTGTTGTAAAATGGTTAAGGTGACATGTTTAGAGGGCTCCTTCATTATTATGATGTTCTGTGTAAGGAGATACTAGGCTCCGTGCGTGTAACAGTGGCACAAATCCGGTCTGTACCGTAGAAAGGGCCGATTTTTCCTTCTTTCCGTGGAGGTAAATACGGCCGGAATGTGAAACTGCTACTGATAATCTCCACCGGACACTCTGCAAGTTCAGAAACTATGATTTTCATTACGGGCTTTCAAGTAGGCCAACTGTACTAATTGAAAATAGGGTCGCTAAATAACTACAAACCAACGCATGCTAACAAATTAAGTTAGGATTTAAAACATGCACGGCGACTGAATGCAATGAAGTCTTCCTGGGAGATCAGTCGGGTGAGAACGTTTTGGAGACTGTCTGTTCCTCCACCATTAGGAGGAAATATATTTTCAGAGTTTCGAACCACATACTTCCGGACACAAACAAGATACTTGCTCTAATGTTAATGTGTGTGTGTGTGTGAATTTACTTTAACTCAGGAAAGCTCGAAAGATACCCCCTTTAACCTTAGGAGTCGGTCTACTAGGGCCTATAGTCCAGTGTCGCACACACAACACCAATGTCTGTTGTTCAACAGGACACATTTCTGTGAAGCATTGACCTTGGTGGTGGGTTCTCCTCAGCTTAATTTCAGACATTTTCGTCGGTCCACTAGCCGGGCATCTCGGTCAATGACTAGCTACGGGCTGCAATAATACCGGCAAGGACAAGTATGGGATCAAACCCCGGTCGTCCAGTCCATAGTCAGTACTGCCCACTATCTCTAATACAGAGTATTTTTACGTAATAAAAGCAGCAAATAACAATAAATAACGAAGTAAAAAACATTCAAATAATCAGGTTTAAAATGTAGTAAAATTAACTTTTCTTTAATCAATTTTCAAAGTAACAAGTAACAAGTAAACGTACCGACTGACAAAGTAAAATTTGTGCTATTAGGTTTGTGTGTGTTCACACACAAACCTGGTATGTCATTTAGCCCAAACTTCACTGCATTTGTTATCCAAATCATAATATGAAAGCACAACTAAAGCTGGTCGAAGCAATTAATATTAATTATGACTTACTTCTAGTCTTCACTCGACATTAGTTTCGATAAGCTGATCAGAAATCTTAGGATGCCAATGATGATACACTGTGACTATAAAATCGTGAGAGAAACTCCAGAAAACATACGTTTGCACCCGAAGCTTGAAAACCGCTCTCTGTCAACACGCCATCTTATCAGCATGACCAACCTAACGGCGCAAAATTTAAAATCATCCGAGGAATACATTTGTCAATAACGCACGTGTAGCATTTTATCCAAGTATATCGTGTTAAGCTTTTAATCGGAACCGGAGTAAAGTGAACGGAACGTGAAGACGATCACTTACCTCCATCCAGAATCGATGTTAAGTACATGTCGACCTTTACTAACACTCCCGCTTACTTCTTCGTTGTGTTTTACTTAAGCACAGAAGCAGCCTTACATTCATGGAGTTTTTTTGTAAACACACGTAATTCCTCTATTTGTGTTCCAATAATTTCTTCCATATTGTCTGTTTTGAGGTCTCTCAGTAGCCTTAGAATATCCTTTACAGGTCAGAGTGACATATCGAGCATAAAACATTAGGGTCATTCCGCCAACTCCAGGGAGCAGAATCTTTTTAGAGAAGCTGATAGTTGCTAAGTTAGTCAAGAAAGTCCCCACCTTTCATGGAACCCGAAGGTTTACTGTTATCTTCTTCACAAGAACCTGCGACTGGACCCTATCTCGAACAGATGAATCCCGTCCACATTCTCCAACCTTATTTATTTAATACCCATTTTAATACGACTGTTACTCTCATCTACGTCTGGTTCTCCATTGAGGTTTCCCGGTTGTATTTTGTACTCATTTCTTATTTGTTGCATGTGTGCTGTATGCCCCACCAATCTCCTCTTGTTTTGATAATCCTAATAATACTTGGAAACAAATGAAAATATGAAGCTAGACGATATGCAGTTGTCTCGGTCATCCTCTTGCTTACTCTTTCTCTCTCTCTCTCTCTCTCTCTCTCTCTCTCTCTGGTCCAAATATTTTCCTCAGTTGTCTATTGTATTCTGAAACACACCAAGTCTGCCAAACTTTTAATGCCAGATAATTTAAAACATTACTGATGGCAGTAAAATTTCGAGCGTTGTGAATCATGCCTAGTAGGAGTCCGTCGCATTGCATTTTGGGAAAGTCTTTAGCTAACAATAAGTCATAATAGTGCATTGGCCTATTCCATGTTCTTTAAATTTACTTCTTTTGTAACTAATCTTAGAAAATATCCCAGTTACTGTAGACAGCAGGAGTATCTTAGTCCTTGTGTACTTCGCTTGGAATTCTTAGCTCTGTGCCCAAATTGTGGTGTTGGCATAACGAACGTTTGAAAGGCCATGCTCCCTGTCGGGACAAACGTTTTGTACGGCGTCTCACAGCATCTAAATCGAATCGGACAACTTCACGCTTACCACAAAGGAGCTTGTTGTGGCTCAAATCCTCTCTGGTTTCAACAGATCCACCCTCAGTCCCCTTCGTACTCCCGACCACCTTCTCTTAAGATTCCTGTTTAACTAAACCACACCACGTGATGAATAAGCTCGTTTCAATTATATAGATCCTTATATCAACAACAAAACATATTTTTATTAATAAAGTCTTCTCGGGCTATCAGCCGTGTTAGATGTTGATTAATCGCCGACGTTTCGAGGACCACCTCTGTCCTCATTTTCAAGGCTAGTTCGCGTTACGAGCCACATAGTCAACAGTCTTGAAAATGAGGACAGAAATGGTCCTCGAAACGTCGGCGATTAATCAACATCTAACACGGCTGATAGCCCGAGAAGACTTTATTAATGAAAGCCGCCGTGAAAGCTTCACACCAAAAAATATATTTTATCGGTATCTCTCCCTGGGGGAAGGGGAAGCAGTTTTTTTTAATTTCTGCAAGAAACACACTACTAGATTTTACCGGCTGTGTATTACTCGCATTAAGAGTAGATACATTCGCAGATTGCTTGCTACCATGCAGTTCAGAAAATTTGGCTTCCCGTCTTTAAGCTCGAATCGTAAAAATCAAGATTTACAAAACTATAATTTTATCTGTTATTCTGTGTGGATATGAAACATTGTCTCTCAGCCTTTATACTAAATCTCGCTATATATCATGATTCTGAGCGAGTAGCATAAAAAGTCTGTCTTCACAATATGTGCTCTTTACGTCTAAAAGTGTCTCCAAAATCTTTTCTTCCCTGCAGGTTTGAACATATTTCCAAAGCGTATTACACGTCATATAGGTATCATCCTCCATGAACTGGCGACCCCAATATTTATAATTATAATTAGTATTAAATGGGACTTTGTTTCCCATTTATAAAATGATAGCAGCCGAATCCAGGATACACCATCACATCTTGTCTCTTTAAAAAATCTACTGCTGTCTTGTTATTACTCTCCTTTTCATAGAATTTAACTTCACTAGAACATTGGTTTCGCCATGTGCCAATGGGTTCAGGCGTATGTGTTTAGAGCCAGTAGTAGGGTTATCTGCTTCACTTGGTGCCCACCTGGAATAGACTTGCGCAGTCACAGGTTCGCCAGAACAATAGCTGGCAAGACGCACAGAATAGTAAAAGAAACGGTGAAAGAACTTCAGAAATAAAACGCAGAGAAAAGAGAAGAAATATGTGAGTACGTCAATACCTCGTGATGGAACAATGAATATGTGTTAAGGAGGGCTGTAATTACGAAGTAACTTTGCTTCAAGAGCGCTGAAAAGACTAGACCTAACTGATATTGGAAATGTTTGTTTACAAATTTTCGAATGTTCTGTAACATATATATAAGGACACGTCTCAAGTGTACTCGTCTGGCTGATTCACGGGACGTGAGTTTGAACTGTATGAACAAAACTTGTGTCACTCCATCGAACGGTTTGTATACTGGGAGTGGAGCAAGCTCCATCCTTGTATTACTCATTGTTTACGTTAAATTTTAACTTTATTGATTATTTATTGGTCTTATGGAACACGAAAGCCCAGTAATGCTAAGAAGTGAAATTCCGAAATGCAGCAGATGTACCCAGAACCGACTCAAAGAAATTCATAAAACGTAAATAATATTGGAGTAGGCCCACACACACGTTTTGTAAATGCTATATCAGAAATAAATTGATTTACCAGCTAAGGCTGTAAAATTTCCTGATATATTATTGAATCAGAAGTCACTCAATTAGCTAATGTTATTGAAAACTGAAGAATCTGTGGACAGAACTCATTTCACGTTTCAAGAATTACCAGCAGTATAGCAGGTCTAAAGGTAGTCTTACTACTAATGTAATAAAATGTTTGCTTCCTTGTGTTCTGTTAAAGCCCTTAACCATATCGACAATTGTTTTGGAAATTAAGTTTTGCGTCTCAGATTTATATTTTATGTCATGAACATTTCTAATGTTGAGCCTTTCTGAAACAATAATTCAATAAATTCAGGTATGAGAATGAAATAGAGAAACTGATATATTTAAAACATACGAAATAAAATATGCAATATGTATAACCATTCTACAGGACTGTATTCATTGTGTAAATGTATTTTCATTTAAAACCACGACGTTAAGGAAGTTGCTTATAATTCCGTCTTTAGCTGACCGGTGAGATAACCCCCTACCCGTTTTGGCCATTTGGTCAAGTTGGTCTCAGCTTTGGTTCAAAAGACACTTTCGAAACACTGTGGCTTTAACGAAACACTGAACCAATGGCATGTTTTATGAAAATCCGTTCAGAATGTTCGGATTTTCAATACGCAGGATGACAGAGGAACTGACACGGTTATCTCCCAAACGCGTTTTGTATTTTGTGCAAAGAATGTGTAACAAAGTTTATGAGACTACGCAGTTCATATTTCTCTTGTCCACACGTGGCAGCAAAGTCAGCGCTGAATACAAGAGGCAAAATACTAATTCTTCTGTGATGACGTGTTAATATTGTAACGTTATTGGTATAGCATCGAATCGGAATGCGTCTTATTTTCAAAATGAAAAGTTCTTTTTGAATTATATTTAAAAAAATAAGCGTGATCTCCCTTTTACGAGAACATTTTATCCCGTGAACTCTGGAAATTAAAGTCATACTAATTATTTCCGTTCCACTAATATTAAATGGACGCAAAGAACCGAAAAAAATGGACCATACCAGTGATTAGTAATTTTTATATAAAAATTCTCCCTTGTCACCCACCATGCATCACGTTTCACAGCAGGACGGTGGGACCAATGTCTGTTTCAACCCTCGACTAACACGTCTCACCCTATCCACCAACCACCCACCCCTATGACTCTTCATCATTGTTATACACCAGCGTATTCTGTGTAACTTCTAAAACCAACCCCTTCAATTTCCTAAACCCCCCCTTTACATGCCGCCCACCCCTCTCCACCAAAGGACCGTGTATCTACCCCCAATACATCATGTTTCTAACTTCTAATAGCCCATTAGCAGACTAGCATTGCTATGGTAGAGTTCCACCCCTTTTCACTTTTCGCTTCCAACCCCGCACGCGATGCGATGTGCTTGTGTCTTATAATGGGCTCATTTGCATACTAACTCAACTAACGAGCTAGCAGTCTCCTCCCGCGATGTTGCTTGCTTGCTTCCTCCTGAAACGACTTCGTCATGATTCTTGTAGCCAATCACAAATGCAGAGCTCATATATTTCTATCTTAACGTTGTTGGACTGGCGAAAGCTGCCTTTCTTCCACAGGGGTTATCTTAAAATAAACTGTATGGATATTTAAATAATACAACAGCTGATCTGTTATGACAATTTTATGAACATTATTCCGGTGGACCAAAAGAGACACATCTTTATTTTATTTACCTTCGTGACACCCAGACATTTTCAGACGTATCGTAATATTTTGGCGTGATACCAACGGGATCCTCTATATTGGCATTCGCAATTTTGATTTCGTCTTCAAACTGCACCACTAAGATTTAGATTTAATTCTATTGCTGAGAGTATCGTCTAATAAGCTATAAATTAATGACGTGTAATCTTATAAATGCGTTTTAAAACCACCAGTTTTTGTTTTTATTAAGAGCGTGCATGAACGTGTAATTGAGAGGTATCATTTATTCCTTTCTCCATCGCTCTACATACAAAATACTGAACAAATTTCGATTAAATTTGGTTCAGTGACATTTTACCTGTTGATACTACATTACAATCAAATTAGCATAGTCGCCTTAAAGTTACTAAGCGCCTCCTGTCTAGAAACATTGAAACTAAAAAAATAGACAAAAATTAGTTTTACCTTTTCTTTAATATGGGACAAAACTTAATCTCTCGCCGTAACGAAATGAAAATATCAGGATGGAGAAAGCTACGTAGTTACGAGCTTCATAATTCGCACTTTTCACCAGATATTAGGTAATCAAATCGAAAGGATAAGATGGACAGGGCATATGGAACACATGGAAGAGACAAATTTACACAAAATCTTGTTCGGCAAGCCTGGGAACACTGGACATAGATGAGAATATAATATTGTGTGCCGATGTTGATTAAATTTAATTGGCCCAAATCAAGGTCTGGTAGTGGTAAGTTGAGAACACGGTACTGAAATTTTGGGTTCTATACAAATCCTAAAAAATCTGCTTAGTGTAATTTATCGACATTTATATATTCATGTTTCTTTAAAATGTTACTTCTGCAGACTTGTCTCTTGATGTAACAGTTAACATCTTCTTATGGAGATCCTTATTATGTAGTTTTTCTCCGCCATCTTTTCACTTCTTTCCTCTTAGGTCCAAATGTTCTCCTCAACACCCTGTTCTCAAACTCCGTCTCTTTTGTGAGACATGAGGTTCTCACGGCCGCGAGTATGAAGATCTGTCTTCCGCCTTGTTGCGCCATATATTCTAGTACTTTACTGACGTTTCTGATGTTGTCTCTGCCTCCACCATCAGGGCGATGAGTAGATGGAGATAGCAAAAACCTCTGGAACGTCGGTAAACTTCTGCAAGACTACATGTCTCAACTACTCAGAAGACGGCCATCTTCAGTCTGTATTTTCCTTAATGTTGGGGTCCAAGTCTTACACCCCTATTAATGAACAGGAAAAATAATTATATATAAATCTTTACGTTTTAGATAGCAGAGAGGAAGCTAAAGGATTCTCCGAAATTAACCTCTTATACTGTTTTGATTTGGTACTGTTGTTCCCAAATGTGTTTAGCTATCGTTTCTTACGACATTGTTCAGTTATTTGCTATTTTCCAGTACAAAATTATTTTTTCTTTATTCGTGAAAATCCGAAATGCATTAACAGCTTCAAAATATAAAAATACAATTTTGGACAATAGGTATCTTACTCTCTGATCTGCAAGACAGACTTTTTTTAATTTACTTTTGTTGTATTTCACCCTAAGGCTTCATCCTTTTGGTTAAAAGTTTTCCTATGCGAAGACGAGGTCGTCGCATGGTCCAGGGTGTACGCAGGGAAAACTTGCCGGGAGTAAGTGCTGCTGTCACCGCCAAGAGGACATACAAAATCTCGGCATATTTGTTTCACAAGTCTAGTACAGCTATTAAACATAACCACTTGGTTTTCCAGCATTTGTTTCTGATTTAATAATTAATACCTGTACTATATTGTAAGAGTTTAACTGGTTTCCAAGCTACTTAACGATACTGAATGAATTGCAGTTCTTACCCGGCGTCGAAATGAGTTCGAGACGATGATTATGCAACGCAAAATAAAAGATAACAGTGACCTGCTTAAATATTCCACGAAGACAGCATGACCTTCACTCCGGATGAGTTAATATTTTGTTCAATACATAATACCATTTCTTTCCGTATCTCCTGAATTTGACATTTTGAAGCGTACTGATTGCGTCATGCTGGTGTTTGAAGGAACCAAGTACTTATACAGGTCCTAATGCTAATATAGTTGGAATGTCCTTGTTTTCATAAGTCGCTAGATGACGTACCTCAAGATACTGTTACATAATATTATATTATAAATTACATATTAAATAGACATATATATGGCATATATGAAGTAAATGAGCCCTTTAGGACATTACGTAACGAGGAATTTTGGTATTTAAACCCGTTACGTATTATTGCTGTGTTGTGTTAAGTACGTGGCTAGGATAGAGGAGGTGAAAACGTTACATAGAATTTTTGTAGAGAACCCTCTAGGGAAACGTCCACTTTGAAGACCGTGAAGGGGATGGGATGATAGTATTAAAATGAATCTTATAGATATGATGATGATAAACGGTATATAACTGGCTCAGAGTCGTGTCCAAATGCGTCTTTTGATATTAGCGGCGTCTAGCTTTCGAGATTTGCTGCTGCATGGTAATTAAATAGGAAAGCAGTTGAAACTTACATTTGGAGGCCTCATTCTGTAAGATGTCCGCAAATGTTAGCAATAACTTTTAGCGTAATTAGTGGTTTGGGTGCACATGCACTTGGAGGATGGTAGCCTGCCTCATTTGGTTTTAGCCCATGTAGGCTTTTGTAATTTTATAAAAGAGGCGTATGGTTTGGTCATGGCGTGTGTGAACCAAATGGAATTATTTTAATTAAATATGACTTCTGAGGCCACGATACTTTGTACTTAAATCGCTTTACAGAGTAAGTCCTGGAAGTTCTTCTGGGGTAGCGATTTGTACAAAAATTTCTTCATATGTTGCTGCCCGCGTAATTATTCATGTAATTTACATTAGGAACGCAGAATATAAAAGCTGTATTTTTTATAAATATAACGTACACACAATTCTCACAAACCAGAGATTCCAGATTTGTTATTTAAAATTTGAAACGTGCCATTTGGGGAGGGAACAATGTGATTTACAACTCTTTAGAAAGAGAACCCAGAGAATCGACGCCTCTTAAACCAAAATACTTCATAAACCACGCAGGGAACCATTTCTGTTCAATTCACACACTCCAAACCTATTTGGCTATGAGCTACAATTATGCCCATGTTCCTTCTTGGTCTCCAAACGACTGCTGTCCAATGGGTTTCATCACCAAAGTTCACTATGTAATTTTTGTTAGCTTATTCCTTCTGCATTTCAGCAACTTTTCTGTAGCCTACTATTTGAGTAATGTACATTTTATTGGAACAGTTAATCATATTTTAAGCTGACTAATCAGATTTACTTAAGTAAGGGACAATTTTATGTCGGAGGTCTTTTCGGAACGACATACGGCACTGAAATACTGAGAAAATTATTCATAATATTTAAAGAAAAGAATGTAAATGATTTCTGATCAGAGCAACGAACTATCTTTTCTCGCTGTATATGTCCTGCTACCCTCTGTTTATAAGACCAAGTGAAGCTATCGGATTCCAGATCATTGTTATCCTGTAAATTAATTCAGTGACACGAGCATCTGTTAAGCAGCAATCCAAAAAGTTATCTGCCTTGGATTCTGAGCTTCCGGGATTATGTTACTCTTCAATCAGAAACGAGCGCTAAAAGTTGATAATGTAGGGGAATCCATATTTGTTGCGGGTGGGCCTAAAATAATTTGTATTTGTATTTTATTAGCAGGGATAGCTCAGTAAGTATAATGGCTAGGCTACGGACCGAACGTCTAGGCTTCAGGTCCCGATAGGTCAAGATTCTTTTTTTTCGGAACTGCGTCCACACCGGCTCTGACGTCAGTCTCACGCATTATCCAGTCTAATAGGTACCGGGTTCTTTCCTCGAGGGTAAAGCGACTGGGACGTGAAAATAACCATTCACCTCCCTTTAGTGTCGAAGTTAAAAATAAATAGAGCTATACCTCCACTCTCCCCTTACGTCCTCATGGTGTGGTGTTTAGTTAATTACTAAAGATAACCTTACCTTTGCATATGATCCACATCAAAAATGTTTCAAAGAAAAGATCTGTATCTCAATGGATTTATAGCCTGTGATCTTTAGGCCTCTACTCTCACTCTTGATATGAGTTCCAACTGAAGTCATAAGCTGTCCTGCTTGTTAGCCTAATACTCCGTTTTTAATATAATCTTAGTTCCATTACCGACACAAACATAATACTCCTTAACATTCTTCAATCATGCATCTGGCAAAGTAAATGTGGTAAAGGTTTATTTCCGAAACGTCGGAATCTCTCTTCAAGTCCACAGGGGGTTACGATACAGAAGTGGAGCAGTGGTTGCCCATCACGTTTTGCTTTTTTTATCTTCTCGGCATATTTTACTTCCTAAAATGAAATTGAAACAATGAAATTGATAAAAGGTCTACAAAACACTTGAAGGTTGAATGCGCTATAAGCTGGTACAGCAAGCCGGTCTGCACCGCAATATACAGAATGTCTAAAAAATATGTATTATACACACCAGAAACTTTGGTGGCCGCTTGTTTGTCAGTTGCTTACCGCTGTCAACTGTGCTACGAAGCTAACGGTACTCATTTTGAACACCCACATTAGATACTATAATTCACAAAGTGCCAATGTTTGTTAAAAAATATTAATTTCATCATTGAATATGTGTGTATATGTTTTTCGGACAATGTATGTGCCAACTAGACCCTACAGCTACTATCACTTTTCTAGGTCAGTTTTTTCTGAGATGAATGCACACAAATGTACGAAGTTTCAACATACCTTTACTCACACTGAAACTCTAAACACTCTCAGTAAAACGTAGTGAATTACTGCATATGACACATGTGCCAACTAATTTTGCCTACCAACAGGACTGTTAATTAGCGCTGCTCTCTTGCAAAGGCAGGGTGAGTTATTAACAATTAAACCCTGTAGCCAACTAGACCAGGCCTCCCCTAACGTTACGTTAAGTCAATCAATATAAAATCCCTGCAAGCCACCCGACGCCAAGCATCGCGACGCCGAATCTGGGGACGTAGGTTATCGCGACACCGAAGCACATAACTTCTAGCATTGCTGCGCCAATCATAACGACGTCGAAGCAACAAGCTACGCGATATCGTACGACTTTACGTGAAGTAACCGTCTCTTCAACGACGTCAGTTTCGTCATACCTTATGTCGGCAATCTTCCTGTGTGTATAACGGGATTTCCCTTGTGGAGTACTTAGTAGTGTTTCTGTGTTTAACAATCTAATACCAACCTTCACGAAACCAGAGATATTTATATTTGTAAATGTATTTATAAACTGTGCTGCAATGAAGAAACTCCGATGTAAGTAAATCTGTTACAGGTAGTTCGATTAAAAAAGTCAGTGGAACCACGGTTCCGGAGAATTTGACGTAAATACGTCTATACGGAAAGGAAGTTTATATATTGGCTTTATTCTAAATATTTCCTTTATGCATGCTTTACAATTGAGATAAGTTTGATTAAGATATTGCTTATTCAACTTGAATTAGTTACGCTTAAGATGGGTCTGTGGTAGCTGAATGTAATGTAAACTAATGTAATGTAATGAAATGTAATGTAAGGTAAGGTAATGTAAAGTAATGTAATGTAATGTAATATTTTATAGGTAACAACAATGTCGAGTAAACAGATGACGTTTCCTAGGTAACAAAATTGCCGAGTAAATACGACGTTCCCTAGGTAACCATTGTTATGTTACCTAGTAAACAGATGACGTTTCCTAGGTAACATAACAATGAAGGTTGACGTTTCCTAGGTAACGTAACAATGAAGTTACACTTTTTCGTAACACTTTTTTGCCGAATGACCCTTCCTCGTAGACGTATTTACGTCAAAAAAGCAATATGTGTGCTATTTTTTGTTAATTCCTCATGAACACAACTCGACTGAATACATGTTCTTGTCCTGTTATGGTAGCAGCAGCACTGCAATGTCGTCTGCTTTTCTCCAATTGAGAAAAACATCTACCTCTTCGCAAAGTAAGACCGGTAAGGAAAATAGCCTGTACTCTGTTAAAAACATTTTAATATTTTCATAGTTTTAAGTGTTGGCTTCTAAATTTCATTATTCATATTGTCCTCTTTATAACACAGATATCAAAGACAGGATAATATTTTCTTGCACCTACGTTTTTATTTTGTCATGGCCAAAAGACATGCTATCGGAAATTTTGAATTTATGAAATCCATCACACGAATGCATTATTCTTACAAGAAGAAAGCTTAAATTTAAAAACATAAGTATCCAATGTGTTTGTGCTTTCTTGAATTTTAGTCACAATACTGTCAGGCGGACTTTCAATTCACCAGGTAAGAAACTGCTTTGTTTTCAACAGATTTTGTTATAGTGAAACATTATATTCTGAGGATTTTTCAACCATCGGCCACAGTAGTAGTAAAAGAAGATATGGAGGTTTTAAGTTGATAGATTAATTAACAGATGGCTTACATCAATGCAGAGAAATATGTGTGATCGTAGGGTGATGCATTTTGAGATTATCGATACAAAAACGAATTTCCGGGTCCGCTGTTCGATGATGATGTATAATACAGTAAAGTGATTAGTTTGCTAAATAGTAGAGTTTTGTAAGATTTGAGGTTGTGTGTTGTTTATTCGCGTGCTTGAAGCGTTATTTTATAATTATTTTAGCGATAGGTGACGATAAATATATAATTAAAGTTTCATTTCTATTTGGTAGACGATATAACTTCGAATTATCTGAGACAGTCAGAAAATTTATACGTTTATCAGTAGCTTCAGACCGGATTATTTGCCGTCGAATAAGAAATGGTAATGTGATCATTATTAGTAAATTGGCAAAGGATATCGGAGAATCGATCGTACCTAATACAAACTACGGAATTTCAATGCAGTTACAGGAGAAACCGAGAAACCTAATTCATTGTATTAGGTTGTATGATTGACCTTTTAACTGAAAACAAAATATGAATCAGGAACGCCTTCTATAACGTGGCTTTCAGCGTGGTTCACCATATTTATGTATGAAAAATTCAACGAAGCGATAATGCCCTATTTTAAAGTAATATCCGAGGCTTAGAAAAACCAAGACAAACTTAAAATAGCTTGTGTTCTGACCTAAATTTGTTGTAAGCAAGTTTACTGTACCAATAAAAGTAAAATATGAAACCAAACAACTTCCTTGCGTTTTAGTTGACGTGTATTTTCTCGAAGGTATCACCACCTTGTCGAAGGCAATCTGCCGGGTGAGGAGGCTTGCGTGCTCAAATGACCCTTAGGGCTATGCCGGCCTGAGCTTCGGCTCATGGTAGGGTCACCCAAGCCGGACAGGTCTAAGGAGATGCGCTAGACTAAGAGTGATACCCTGGTCCTCCAGGTTGGGGGTTGGGTGTAGGGCTAACAACCTTTCACCTTTAAAAAAAAATATGTGTTACGAAAAAATCAACCAAGCCTCGGATCAGGACGGACTCTTTGGCACGACCACGGCAATTGAAAAAGGACATGAGATTTGGTACCTGGAACATTAGGAGCCTCTATAGGGCTGGGGCACTGAAATCAGTGTGTAGGGAATTAGGGAATTATAAGTTAGACTTAGTGGCAGTGCAGGAAGTGCGATGGGAGGGGGAGGGCACGATCCCAGTGGACAATTTTACATTTTTCTATGGAAAGGGGAATGACAATCATCAGCTAGGGACGGGTTTTTTTGTTCATAGCAGAATTAGGGCAGCAGTTAAGAGAGTAGAATTTGTTAGTGACAGGTTGTCTTACGTAATTTTGGAAGGACGTTGGTGCGACATCATTGTCCTTAATGTTCATGCCCCAACTGAAGACAAAAGCGATGATATCAAGGATAGCTTTTATGAAGAATTGGAATCAGTATTTGATACATTTGGCAAGTATCACATGAAAATTCTGCTAGGAGATTTCAATGCAAAAATTGGGAGGGAGGATGTCTTCAAACCCACAATAGGCAGCGAGAGTCTCCATGCACTTAGTAATGATAATGGCGTCAGAGCAGTGACCTTCGCTACGTCAAAAGATTTAATTGTAAAAAGTACAAAATTTCCACACCGTGATGTTCATAAATACACTTGGACTTCTCCAGATGGCAGAACACACAATCAAATAGATCATGTTTTAGTAGATAAGAGAAGGCAGACAAATGTAATTGATGTGAGATCATTCAGAGGAGCAGATTGCGACACTGATCATTATCTGGTGGTAGCAAAAGTGAGGGAGCGGCTTTCAGTAAGTAGACGAACTAAACAAAATTTTGACACAGAAAGATTTGATTTGAAAAAATTAAGTGAGGGAGAGGCAAAGGAACAATATCAAGTTGAAATTTCGAATAGGTTTCAAATTTTAGAGACAAATGAGGATAATGAAAGTGTGGACATCAACAGGGAGTGGGAAAATGTCAGAAACTGCATCAAAATTTCAGCAAAAGAGAAACTAGGATACTACAGGAGAAAGCAAAATAAACCGTGGTTTGATGAAGAATGTTCAAAATTAATAGATCGAAGGAAGCAAACAAAATTTCAATGGTTGCAGAACCCAAACAAAACAAATGCGGATAATCTATGTAACGTGAGACGTGAGGCTAGTAGAACCTTTAGGACTAAGAAAAGGGAATACCTGAAGGGCAAAATTGCTGAACTTGAGACAAATAATAAGGAAAAAAACATCAGAGACCTGTACAGAGGCATTAATAACTTTAAGAAAGGATATCAACCCCAGACTAATTTGGTAAAGGATGATAGTGGCAATTTGCTTGCAGATCCAATAAAAATTGTGAATAGGTGGAAAAATTTCTTTAGCGAGCTCTTAAATGTTCATAATACTGGTGATATTAGACAGATTAAAATGCATACAGCTGAACTGTTGGTGCCAGAACCTAGCTTAGATGAAGTGGAACTAGCCATTGGGAAGTTGAAAAGTTATAAATCTCCAGGAATTGATCAGATTCCGGCCGAATTAATTAAAGCAGGTGGCAAAGGGTTGCATATGAGGATCCATAAGCTTATTCAGTTAATTTGGGATAAGGAAGAGATGCCACATCAATGGAAGGAATCCATAATTATTCCTATTTATAAGAAGGGGGACAAGACTGAGTGTGGTAATTACCGAGGAATATCGCTGCTATCAACCTCATACAAAATTCTATCCAACATTCTTTTGGCAAGATTAACCCCATATGCGAATGAAACTATTGGGGATCATCAGTGTGGGTTCAGACGAAACAGATCAACGATTGATCAGATCTTTTGCATTCGTCAGATACTAGAGAAAAAATGGGAGTTCGGTGGGACTGTACATCAGTTATTTATAGATTTCAAAAAAGCCTATGACTCTGTGAAGAGAGAAGTGCTATATAATATTCTTATTGAATTTGGTATACCAAAGAAGCTAGTGGGTCTAATAAAAATGTGCTTAAATGAAACCTGCAGCAAAATTCGAGTAGGTAAATATGTATCTGAGACATTCCTCATCAAGAACGGTCTAAAACAAGGAGATGCTTTGTCTCCCTTGCTCTTTAACTTTGCGCTAGAATACGCCATCAGGAAGGTCCAAGGTAGGCAGGAGGGTTTGCAATTGAACGGGACACATCAGCTATTGGCATATGCTGATGATGTTAATTTATTGGGGGACGATATAAATACAATAAAGAGGAACGCAGAAGTTTTACTAGAGGCTGGTAGACAAGTGGGGCTGGAAGTAAATTCAGAAAAAACTAAGTACATGTTAGTATCTCGTCATCAGAAGACAGGCGGGCAAAATTATCTTAGGGTAGCTAATAAATCCTTTGAAAGGGTTACAAAGTTCAAATATTTGGGAACAACAATAACAAATCAAAATGATACTTGTGAGGAAGTTAGGAGGAGACTAAATTCCGGAAATGCTTGCTACTTCTCAGTCCAAAATATTTTGTCTTCCCGTCTGATTTCTAAGAACCTGAAAATTAAAGTATACAAAACAATAATCTTGCCTGTTGTTTTGTACGGGTGCGAAACATGGTCTCTCACTCAGAGGGAGGAACACAGATTGCAGGTGTTTGAGAATCGGGTGTTGAGGAGGATATTTGGGCCTAAGAGGGAAGACGATGGGGCGTGGAGAAAACTGCACAATGACGAGCTTAAAAATCTGTACTGCTCCCCCAGTATTGTGAGGGTGATTAAGTCGAGAAGAGTGAGATGGGCGGGACATGTAGCGCGCATGGATGGGACAAGAGGTGTGCACCGGGTACTGGTTGGGAAACCTGAAGGGAAGAGACCGCTGGGGAGACCTAGACGTAGATGGGAGGATAATCTCAGGCGGGATCTATGGGAGATAGGAGTTGAAGGAAACTGGATTTTGTTGGCCCAGGACAGGGTCCGGTGGAGGGCTTTGGTTAATTCGGTGATGAACCTTCGGGTTCGGTAAGCCATCTAGTTAGTTAGTTAGTTAGTATTAGAAATAAGTATTGTATTTGTACTATGACGCTTTCTACATCCTTGGCTTGGGCCTATGAAGGGTCTACGTAATGTAAATAAATTCTATTCTCTTATACAAATTATTGTATCGTGTAGCCATCTAGTGGTAAGAATATATAAAGCTACTATTTGACGTGGCAGGCTAGGAACAGACAGGGAAGAGAAGGCTGTGTGCTTGTGTTTAAATTTCAATGTTGGTAATGTGGTGCCAATATAACATTGGAAAATTGTTTGAATAAGTTACGACTAATTTATAGGAATGTAGTGTAATTATTAATTTTGATGCGTGTTACAGTGACCGTAATGAATTTAAATTCTTTTTAAGGAATGAAAATTATAATCTAACAGCGTGACAAAATTATCTAAATGAATTCCCGCCGTGTGCAAAGTAGTATCAGCGGTCTTGAAAGGGACATTACAAATTACGAAGCGTTTTTGTCAAAAGTGATAAATGGTAAAGTTGATAAACCAAAACTTAATGCATGTAAACCTGTCCAAAATGTCATGAAAAGCGGTGTTCATGAAAGCTCATTTATGCCACTTGTTGCTGGTTCGTCAGTGAAGGATCTCTCTCCACCAAAACTAAGATCAAATTCTGGTAAAGTTATTAGCAGAGCATCAAGTACTGCAAACCATGTGCTGTGTAAAGAAGTTTTCGAAAATAATACAGCTACAGTTGAGGTTACAGTGAAGACTAAGTCTGCTATTGGCAAGTGTAGGAAAAGACCAAGGAGCAATACATCAGCTTCTGTACCACAAATTCATAGGCCTGTGCCAGAAGGTGAAACACAGAAGCAGTCTAGCAATATTCAGCATGAGATGCAAAACCATTCACATTCAAAACACAGATCACTTTCATGGGCACACATACTGAAAGATAAGAACACTGCTTGCATTAT
The DNA here is from genome assembly GCF_977971745.1 of Zootermopsis nevadensis. Classification (NCBI taxonomy): domain Eukaryota; kingdom Metazoa; phylum Arthropoda; class Insecta; order Blattodea; family Termopsidae; genus Zootermopsis; species Zootermopsis nevadensis. The sequence goes on from NW_028259143.1 coordinate 8,621,169, forward strand.
CCATAATGCAGTGCCTAAGGATGGAGATGAAATTGATCAAAAAGAAGTATATGCTAATCCCAGAAGATTGATACATAGTTCTAAACGTTCAAACAAATACTTGGTTACTGATGTTTCGTTAAGTAGTAGCACAAGTGATGCCAATTTAAATGATGAGGAATCACTGCATTGTATTGATAGAAGTATTCAGTGTAGTTTTCCAGAAATTAAAGTTAATGATGATAAACAGAAATTGCCATCAAAATATAATTCTAATAATGGTGGTACTAATTTTTCCATGTTCAGTCCAGTTAGAACCTTAAATTTACTGGTCAATGAACTACGTGGAAAACTGCAAAAAAGTGGTAAGTGAATTATATGTTTATGTACTGGTGTTATAACATTTTATATGTTTTGTGTGGATGGATGTTATATCACATAATTCATACCTCAAAGATTTGGTGATAATATGACTGATACTTTAATGTAGCCACTATACCATTTTTACAAGTAAGAAATTTACTTTACATTATATATTTGATATACTTAGTAACATACAACTTAGTATATATCTTCTCATTATCCACAATTGCAAGTCACAACACATGTACAACAGAAGTTACACAATTCAAATTGTGAGAAAACTGGTGCAGTTCTTGTGAAACACCAGCATGTACCATGTTAACATCTAAAGAGTGGCCTACATGAGAGTTTGGAATGCCATGCATTCATTCCACCTGTCTCTGTGTTTCACTGAATGAAGTACCTTGAATGTAGACATAAATGATTTGATCCTGTGTGCCACAAGTGATGTGCAACTGATAGATTTAAAATTAATCGTGCATTAAGTATTGTTTCTTGATATTAATCAATTACAAGCAGCATTTTTTATTTTGTGTGTTATCAGTAATATAATTTATGTTTCCAGAGGAAGATGGCAACGTGCGGAGAATTATCACAGACATGGAACATACCCTCATGTTTATTCCTTCACAAGTTAATGCTCGTGAGAAGGATCACATTGATGATATCCCTACTAGAGATGAAACACTCATCGCAAGGCCATATCAAGTTGAATACATTCCAATGAAACCAGCAAAAACTTCACACTCAAAACCTGTTGTCTTGCCCAGTGTGAAGTTTTCAGAACAGAGTTTTTCAAGGCAGTTTAAACATCGTTTGCCACCGTCACATGAACAACAGAGAGGCCCAACAGTTCTGCAGTCATCTGCACATACACAGCTTGTTTCAGAAGAAACAACTTCCGGAACACAGACAGTGCAAAGAGAACTTGAAGTTAAATGCGCAAGATTGGAATGTGAATTAAAGCAAATAGAACTAACATGTGATCAACTGAGGAAGGAAAGAGATGCTTTAAATGAGTAAGTTTTATACAGTTTGCTATCCACTTGTATTTATAATCATTTACTTTGTAATGAGTCTAGCCCCTTATCTTGAAGGACCTGTGGGTTTACATCCTGGGAACTGTGTTGATGCATTGATATGTTTTAGTAAAATTTCCTGTTACATATTGTGAAAAATTTGTTCCATGATTCAGAAGGTCACTGTTCAAGACACAAAAAACAGCTGGCCCAAAATATGTTACATAAGCTCAAGTCCAGCTACCAGTACTGATTTATAAGGTTAGGTGACTTAACAGAATTTTGCTAGGCTTTACAAATATTGGGAAGTGTATGTAGGCGTGGCAAAGAAACCAGTTTGAACCAAGGTTTCATGGGAGCATCGTGATGTTTAATTGCTTGGAAAAGGCAGGCAGATAATTAGAATAAATGATTGTCATTGTAATTAGTTTGATTCAGTATAAATTTAATCCCTGATGTATTTTAGTTCTTATTCAGAATGAATTCACACCATAGTTGTGCAGTTACAAAACAAGTTAATATTACAGTCAGAGATTTACAATAAACAAAGTGTTTTGTCTTTATCGCATAAACATAACTTTTATGCCAAAGAGATGTATTCTCACATTCAGTGAATGAAATAAAACATTTTAATAAATTAAACTGTTAAATTTGTCGGCATTGGCACTGTTAATTAGCAAGTCTAGTGCAGGTCTTCAAAATAATGATCGCTGGCTTTGTGGCACAGTTGACAGCAGTGACCAACTAACTGCCAAGCAGCCACCAAAGTTGCTGCTTTGTGTACATTATTCTGAACACTCTGTGCTATTTTCTGTAGTGAAGTAACCCAGCAGTGCTTAAATCAACATTACTGTCTGTACATATCTCATCTAAAATGTATTCTTTACTGGGTGAAAAGAGAAACAAATTATTTACCTTTTTATCCATGTCCCACTGCTTCTTTATGTCAATGAAATTATCTTGTCTTTCATCATGTAATGATAACTTCTGTGCAGTGAAAGTGTTGTTTCATTGAACACCTGTCAATATCTTACATGCAAGACATTTTTGTGGAGTATATTTGAAGGAATATGAGGACAGAAGACTGTACTCTTGTTTTTGACATGTATGGTGGATGTGAGATGTGTTTCGTACTTTTAGTTCTGTGTTATTTACAGGAAAATAGAAGGGGAGAAAGAAGAGTTAGAAGTGTTGGCAAAAAAAGAAAAAGATTACCTTGTAACCATTAACTGCCTTAGCTCAAATCTAGAAAATATGAAAAAAAAGGCAGATGAACAGGGTAAAGCTGTCAGTGAGTTACTTGCAAGCAATGCTCAATTGAAAGAGGAAAATAAGGTAACCACAGCAATCATTACACTGTTCAATGTAAGATGGAAATGTCATTACTACATTATTCAGAATGGTAAATAGTATATTTTGCAAAACCTTAGACTTGTGTTAAAATTTGCAGTTTTGTGCAGATTGTGGGATATTACATACATAGATTTGAAATTTCTTACGAGATAAGTAGGATTTGAGGATTTCGTAGCAGTGAGTATGAGGATAGCTGTGTTCTTGGTTATAGCATCATGTAGTTTGGTAGAAGTTTACTCATGTTCCATAGGTCCTCGCTGCCTCCATCGTTATGTTGATGAGCCCCGATCACATGGCATCTTTGTTTTTATGAGATCTCTGTAGGACTGCTGACAGCTGCTGAATTCTACATGTTTCCCATAGTTGGTAGGCCTTGAACTAATAATACCTTTCGTTTTTGCTTCTGTATATGTGGCACTCTTCAAAATTTTGGTAGGAAGAGGTCATTTTGGAAACCTAGATGGAGGTGTGAGAAGTATCTTACTGAAACTAAATTATTAGGATGGGATCTACTGGTGGATTTCTGTGAACATGGTAAATGAATGTTTGGGTTCCATAAAGGCAGGAATTTCTTGGTCATCTTGAGTGACTATCAGCTTGTTCCATGGAGTTAGTTATGTAACATTCTATAGGAATGGTGCAGAAAAGAAATCTGCTTCTGTGATAATGTAAAATAATCTTGCTACACATTTTTAATAACTTGTCAGCAGTCCTTAATTCTTGTTATGATCATATTATACAATGTGAATTACACAGTTTCTTTTGTATTTTCATTTCTGTTGTAGGAATTGCTTCCATTGCATGATGCCAAAGCTGTTCTATCAAGGCACCTTAAAGAACGTAGCAAGGAGGAGGAGAATATCCATGCACAGCTCCAGATAATGAAGCTGGAACGTGAGAAATTTGAAATCCTTTTGGTTAGCAAGGATAAGGAGGTGGAGAAATTGAAACAAGAACTCATGTAAGCAAACAGATCAGGTCCTTTCTCCATGGCCTAAAGTTCAACAGCAGCAGTTTGCTTTTGCATAATTGGTATCCGTTCAGGCATTTTAAATTCATTACATCTTTTGCTTATTTTGTCTCTAAATGTGATTTATTTTGGAGATTTTTTGCCCCCCCCCCCCCCCCCCCCCCAAAGAAATGTTATTGACTAGAGGTGTTAAAATTATCTAACCTTGAAATGCATGTTAAAACATTTCATTTATTTAGTGTAATTAATGGTATGGTTTTTATTAATGCTATCCAAGGATTAACAATCCTCTGGTGCGTGTGTGGAGTGTAGAAACTGAGGTCACAGGACCAAGGAATTGGTTGGCAAGTCTTTGCTTAATATTGAAATATTTTGCCTCAGGAAAAAACATGAGAGAGTGTCAGGAGAATAAAGAAGAATGCATAATGAAGATTCTCTTCTTTGTTACTCTTCACCAAATACTGTTATGGTAATCAAATCAAGAAGGATGTGATGGGGGGGAGGGGCATGAGAGGAATTATGAACATGTAAGAGGTTTATCCACGATGAGTACGTTGGAGATCTGCACATATAGTGGAGACTGGATTCATCTTCCTCAGGATAGCTAGTTAGGTGGCTGTTATCTTGAGGACTATTCTGTATCGGTTTTGATACATATCTCTGCATTAACTTGTAAGGTTTTAATTTCCTCTGTATGCTGTTTGCAACCTGAGAGCCTAGATGTCTCAGCAGATAAAGCAATATATGTTTATCTTTTGTTAGTGTAATTTGATTTTCAATTTGGTGAACTGTACAGACATTCAGGTTATGTAATATTTACTTAGAAGTGCCAGCATGTTACTTTAATATAGAGTAATCAGAACTATCTGAGTAACCTGCCCCATTATTCCTTCTGACATGTCATTTAAATGTTTTTTCTTACTTGTAAGAATTCGTGAACTTTGTTCTGGTACTTTTCTAATTCTTCTATGAAGCCTCTGAGAATGTTTCATTTCTTGGTATATGGCCAGATTTATATGGCTTAATGAAGAGGAATGCATAACATTTAAAGTGCTATTAAAGCTTGTTTGGACAGTAGCATTTTAAACAAGCAAATACATTTGCCATTTACTTCATATAACCTAACATTCAACCTATTTATGGATTCCTCTTCACTTCCATTTATATTAAATCTGCCAACATGCTGTGTCATTTACAATTGTAATTTATTTTTCCTGCAGGGACATTCAAGCCTTTACTTCAGAACAGCTGTTGAACCTGAAGTCATTTGCCGCTGTTCATAAGACTGCAAATGAAATTGATAAAGGTGACCTTGATATTGAGAAACGGTCAATCATCAGTGATGATACTGAGCCAGACCCTCTGTCAACAGAAATAGCACTGTCTCTTGAAAAAGCCCAAAGAGGTAGAGAAATGGAGAAGCAGCCAGTGTGTTCTTCTCCCACATCTACTATTACATCGTCTGTAGGCATTTATCCTGCTTGGCAGAACATTAGCCGAATTTCATTATCTCATAAAGATGATGTGAACAAGTTTTCTTCAAGGGAAATGTTTGTATTGCCTCCAACAAGGAATAATAATAATAATATGAACGAAAGTGAAAATGATTCTGGTATAGAAGGTAATAGAAGTTTTTCTTTTATAAAACCCAGGAGCCCAGAATTTAAAAGTTTTCTTGTAGATTCATTATCAGAGAATGTTGCAACAGAATCAAGAAGTGAATCAAGCACAATTGAACCTAAAACACATGAAGAACTTAAGAATAAATTGAGGAGTTTATTTGAGAGATTAAAAAGACAGACAAAAATGGGTATTGGTGTCTCCTTACCAAGTCCACCTCGTCATTGCTCAGAGATCAGTGAGCCAAGTGGAATGTCCCAGTGGAGTGAAGTATCAGATGTTGTCTCTACAAGTAGTGTTAATTTAAACAAAGAAAAATTTGGCTTAAGCACTAGTGACACAAGTTTTGAAAGTAAATTTGAAACAAACAAATTAAAACATTAGCGTCTGCTGTCTACATATGCTGCATTTTGTGTGTGAAGACTGCATAAATTTTTAATGGCAGATATATTTTTGTATTGATCAAATTATTTTATTATATTTACGAGTCAGAAATAAATGAGAATATTGTATTCATATATGCTTTCAATTAAAATTTCCTGTAGCTTTTTTTTTCTCCCCTCCAAATTTTGTGTACCTAATAGAAGTGAGGTGTACTGGAAAGCATTATGTTACAGCTAATGTGCATTTCAAAGATTAACCAGGAAAAGTATGAAGCTTAGATGCAGAGCTGATTGATTAGGTAGATAATAAATACACATAGTATGTGCAAAGCTTGGAATTTGGTTTGTGAAGTGTTCTTCCATCTTGAATTCTTAATTTGTTCTGTAGTTCAGATACTATACAAGCCATGGTTTATAAGGAACAAAAAGTGAGGTACTGGCATGTGTCAAAGAGTGGGACTACACCATAGTACTCCATTTTGGATCTTGGTGTTGGCAGATCAACAGTAATCTTCAAAATGTGTAATAATTACTCCACATATTATTCCAAAGCTGTGACGTGTGAGCACAAGATGTCATATATCTATGCTCAGTCCATGCAGATACCATCATATATGCTTATGTATGATAACAAAAGACAGTCATACTTTGTGTAAGTACTTATTAACATATTTTATGTATGTTATGTAATTCAAACATATAACGGGATTGATGTTTATGTGCAGCAACTGGTGACGCAGTTGAACTGGTATATTAGCTCTTGTGGCTTCAGAAGTATTGTGAAATTTAGTTTGTTTTTTAGTTGTAGCAAGTGATTTAATGATGCAGCGTTCTTGTTTATTAAGAACATGGGTGATAAATTGTTAGGACATAGAATCAAGGTTACATTTTTAATTAATTAAATTTGAGTGATATTTGAATAAAATGTCACTGACATTTGCAAAATATTACAGCCAGTTTGTGAGGAAGGAACAATAAATAGAACACAGGTTTCTCTGTGGGTTAAGTAACTTAAAGATGGAAGTGAAGACAATGTGGATGGTGAAAGATCCATCTACCCAGCAAATTTGGGAATCAATTTAATGTGAGTATATAAGCTGTGAAATTGATTTTGTCCAACGATCTGAATATGAAGAAAGTCTGTGCTAAAATCGTAATGAAGAATCTTAGTGGCAAGCGAAAAAAATTACTTTCTTCAGACATTTCAATAAGATTGTTGGATAAATCCAATCTCTTGGAAGAAATAGTCATTGGTGAGGAGACTTAGATCTTCCAGTACTGTACAGAAACAAAACACCAAAGAAAAAACACAAATGTAAAATTCAGTGGTCAAGACTATGCTGACCCACATTTTTTTTGCATTGGAGGAATTATCCATGACAAATTTGTTCCTCAAAAGCAGTTAAACTTTCTTTTCTGCTTTCAAGATCTCGAATATTTATGGCAGTTCATTTGCCAAAAAGTACTAAATATTTTGCCCAAAATGTTTCTTTTGTTAAGATGATAATGTACCTCCCCAAATGGAACTTACTATAAAACAAATTTTTTACCCAGGAATAAGTACCAGTGTGTCAACATCCACCATGACTGATTTGGTCCCATGTTATGTTCTTGAAATTTATTAATTTGAGAGTCTTATTTTGTGTTAATTGATGACTAAACATCATTGTCAAGTGGTTAACACTCCTGCTTGATACTTGGGAGATCACTGATTAAAATCTCAGGATAACACCTATTCAAAACATTTTTTGATACATTGAATGTTTAATAAACTACAAGAAAAATAAGTTATAATCTTGGTAGTGTTGATTGCTGTGAGTCAGTATGTTGGAATTTGCAAAATGGAACTAATGATTGACATTTATGTCTTTTCCTTGAAAATTTATAGCAATTAAAGTTGTTCTTGGTGTTTAACTATACACTGTGCCATTCTTAACTTCAGCACATTGGACAGCTTCATGCCCTGGCTGTTTTACGTCCATGGAGAGAGCCCTGGTGCCCTTCAGACAGGAGGGTAGGTGATCCCCAGAGCTGGCCTGGAAGCTGTGATGAAAAGAAAACCGCCTTTCTGGGATCAAATTCCAGGCATCTGGGCCAGAGCCAAGTCACTGTACTGACTGAGTTACCCTGGCTCAGTGAAAGTTAATGTGATGAAGTACACATACGAGGGTCGCTCATTAAGTAATGCCCCACATTTTTTTCCTCAGAACATATTTATTCAAGATGGCTCAAATTTAGTGACAATATAAATCAATGTTTCCTTTACACATACTATTTTTCCACATAGTCCCCATCAACTTGTACGGTTTTACGCCAGCGTGGAACAAGTGCATGCATGCCTTGCCGGTACCAGCTCTTGTCCTGTGCACGTAGCCATGTCCTCACTGCTTGAATCACGCTCTCGTCATCTTCAAATCTTGTTCCGCGGATAGCATCTTTAAGTGGCCCAAAGAGATGGAAGTCGGAGGGTGCCAGATCTGGACTGTAGGGTGGATGGGGTAGCACCGTCCAACCCAATTTGGTGATTTCTTCCCGGGTTCTCAGACTTGTGTGAGGGCGTGCATTGTCGTGCAGGAGCAAAATTTCTGCTGGATGCTTGTGAGGCCGAACTCGTCGAAAACGCTTCTTGAGGGTTTTCAGGGTCCTGATGTACGCGTCTGAATTGATGGTCGCACCTCTTGGCATCACATCCACAAGAATGACCCCATCACTGTCCCAAAAGACAGTCATCATGACTTTTCCGGCGGAGGGAGTTGTCTTGAATTTCTTCTTTCTCGGTGATTGAGGATGATGCCACTCCATTGACTGCCTTTTTGTCTCTGGCTCAAAGTGGTGTATCCAGGTTTCGTCACCTGTAATGATCCGGGACAGAAAGACCTCTCCCTCAGCATCAAAACGCTCCAACAATTCAGAAGAAATCGTTTTCCTTTGAATCCTGTGGTCTGCTGTGAGACTTCGTGGAACCCATCTTGCGCACACCTTCGAATATGCGAGAGCCTGGATAATTGCAATCACACTTCCATTGCTGACTGAAAGCTGTTGGGCCAATTGTCGAGTTGTGATGCGCCGATCCTCACGAATAATGGCATCCGCGCGGTTCAACATGTCTGGAGTGGTGGCTGTGGCAGGACGCCCAGAGCGCGGCAGATCACGGAGCTTGGTTTCTTCACTTCCTGAAGCTTTAACTCTCTTAGCCCAGCGACCAACGGTGCTCCTATCGACTGCACAGCTTCCATACACAGCACACAAACGTTTATGAATGTTCACCACCGTTTCTTTTTCAGCAACAAGGAATTCAATTACAGCTCGTTGCTTGTAACGAGAGTCGTTCACAGACGCCATTTTAACAGTTCACTACAGCTCCGCTATCGGTTGGAATCATTTGAAACTCCGTACACGAACGCGGGAAACATCAAATCTCAAGCATGTAAAAGTACACTTTTCTATCTTCATTATTGGCTGAGAAAAAAAATGTGGGGCATTACTTAATGAGCGACCCTCGTATAAGTTAAAAGGTGAATAAGAGTGTAGATGAGTTTAAACTTGCTTCTGAAAGACATCCTGTGCAAGATATATGTCATTGAGATTAAACATTAGATATCAGGAAGATGTAAATTTGAATTATCATGCTACGAGCTTCATATCTACAACAAAGAGGAACATCAGGGACACAGGTGAGTAAAATCACAAAGAATGCACTTTGAAAATGTGTACTTCAAATTGGAATACACTTTTCCACTCTTTTACTTAATGCTGAAGAATACAAAGCCTTTATGATTATTTCAAATAATTTTATGTAAATACATGTTAAGTAGAACATATGTGAGATTTATGAGACACGTGATGTAACCTTGTAGATATATAAAGCTTATTTTTTATGTATGTTTCATGGTCATGCATATTTTTTCAGCTGGGAATATTTGTATTACTGTCAGAAGAAGATCTGTTGCGGAGTCTGACATGTTATAATTGGTGCTTATCACTGCCAGTTTACACATGACATATCACCACATAAAAATACAGACTCCCAAGAAGACATGTCAGTATCATCTGTGCTCACTAGATTTTTGTTCTCATTTACTCAGGTAATTTGGGTCTTACGAGTCTTAATATTCTGTTTGGGGTTAATTCCAGGCACAGTTCATGTTTCTAAACTTTCATGACTGCAGTGTTTGTTTAGGTTTAAAAAAAGGAAACTTTTGCACTTCTTGCAGATACAAAATAAAATATTAAGATCATTAAACAGTGGATGGATTCCAGTCATTCAAACATATGTTTCAAATGCATGTCATTTTACAATACTGGTCACTGGAAGAAAAAATTGTCACACTTCTGGGCTCAGTTTCTTGTTTAAAATAGTCCACCAGAAATAAGTGGCTATTTCACAAAACAAATTAATTTGAACATACTTGAGTAAATGGTGTTGAAACATTAACACATTAAATTAGCAAGTAACTAAATATACACTGACATAAAGACAGTTTTTGCTGCTCAGATCTGTAGTCATCCTTTCTGAATACTGCAATAGAAATGTTTATCAGAATTGTATTCTACATGCTTCTAGTTACACCTCTCTTCATTTTAATCTTTTTAGTGGTTTAGCATCAAGGATTTGAGGTGTTCAGTCTCAGTACCATGTGGAAATACAGTCTCCTGTTTGTGCTATTGCACTTTGTTACCGGTGGGATAGTCAGGAGATGTTCAACAAGCAGTAAGTTCTTAACTGAGATTAGAATTGCATTTGATGGGTATAACATGCATGTAGTATATCATGTAATTTATTTATTAAGAGAAAAAATAAAAATGATGCAGTAGGTCAGATGGATGAAGCATTTACCTGCTATGTAAATGCTCTTTACATTCTGTACATAAGGCATTTGTAATAACATAAAAGAGCTCATAAGAAGAAACAGTTCTTGTTTTTAATTTTGTGGTGCATTATATTACAGGTTTTGCAGATCCAAGTCAGCAGTTACAGGTGTCTATAATTGTTTCCTCCGTTCCCAAAGACAAAGTTGCTCGGCGTCTTATTCTGTCATGGGATAACGCATCTCCAGTGGATGGAGAATGGATTGGTCTTTTTAATGAAGAGCCATCAAGTAGTTCTGTACCACTTTTTGTGGTACAGCCACAGAGTTCTTCAGGCTGGGTGGAAACAAACTCCCATGAAACAGCTTCTCCATCTCATGATTTAGGGTACATCAAGAGGTGTCTTGGTTTCTGGGTGGCATATGTAAGTGCAGACAACAGCACAGTGGTTGCATCATCATGTCTCCAAACTGAGCCCACCTGGATGTCTGACCTGGAGGCTGAACTGTCTCCATTATTGCTGAGACAGATCTTCTTACCAGGAACACATGACACAGGAGCGTATGAAGAATACAATTCATCTTCTGAAAGCAATCTCATTGTCAAGTATACCATTACACAGGTATTTGCTCTCATAAGTTCTCAGTTCTACAACAGGAGATTCAGGTTTTAGCAGTACATTAAATAATTGCTATCAGGTATGTGTGTCGCAGTTCAGCTTTAGAGGCACTCGTAGTGGTAGTACTGTAATCTGTACATACAAAACTGACTTTATGTGTTAAGAGGGATATGGTAACAGTAAAGGGGGAAAAGAGACAAGAAGATGATGTAGAAGGGATACTGGTGCTAAGTAATTTATATTTTTGGTTATATATTTAATTTTCATTACTTGGTTCTGCCCAAATTTTGTTCACACTTCATAATTCTTTGCCCTTTTTGATAGGAATGTTTCGTCTGAGACATATTCCGGGAATTACAAGCCAATATAAAATTAAAATAAAATAATATTTATTCAAGCAAACTGTTTTTCATCAAATTATTATTTTTAATTTCTGTTTTGATTTATTAGAGGAAATTTTATATTTATATTCTCTCTACTCTTAAGACTGAATAAGTATCGCGATAAAGGCAGGTTTCTGTCAGTGTTCATCTTCTGGGTTGTGACTCTGTGTGGTGGAGACAGTACCTAAGTACTAGTCCACATGGCTTTAACTACTCTGAAGACCAACATGAATAGCTTCACTGCCTTGGGAACCTCAAATTGAGGCAGGTTTCTGTTTTAAATATGTTTTTCTGTGTTACAAAAATTATTGTGGTAAAAGTATCACATATATTTTGAGAAAGAATGTGTTGTTATTTTATTAGTATTATAGGAAACTTTGTCACCAGTGGATGGTGGTGACATTTCTTTATGTGAGGAGACTGTTTTGCAGGAGGATGATATACTAAGCCAGTTGATCAACGGTGTGCGATACCTGGACATTCGTGCTGCTTACTATCCAGACACAGATGAAGTATGGTTTGTGAATCATGGTTTAATACGCATCCACCCGCTGCAATCTGTTTTTGATGATGTGCGAACATTTTTGCAGAACACAAATGAGATAGTGATTCTTGATTTTCACGGATTTCCAGTAGGTAAATGATATTGTTTGTGTATTATATTATTCCATATAATTTAACCAAGACATAATAACTGGCTAGCCTTGCTCTGGAGAATCAACTGCATCAAAACTGCAAAGCATACTAATAATGTAAGAAGTTTTTTATTCACTTCCTGGCAATGCAAAAGAAGTGTATTTTCTTCTTATTTTTTGTTGGTTAATTCTTCTAACAAACACCTGATCATACAAAACTTGGCATATCACAAAAGATTTAGATGTCATTAAAATATGAAAATCATTTTAGTACATTGTATTATATATTTAATCAAATGCTCCAAAATAATATCTCACGATGCACTTTGGTATCTGTAATGTGGTTAGAATTGCAACACTGGGACTTTTGTCTGCAGTGAATGAACATCTAGGCCAGTGAGATTTATGAAGTTAACAGAGAATACATTTGGAAAATAATCTTCTCTATCTAAAGTAAAGTTTCAAAATTGGTTCCTCCATTAAAACTTAAAATCCAAATGATTATTATTATACTTCAAGAACAATTTTTTTAACTTGTAAAGTAAAAGAAAGTAGATTATTAAGTTATTATAATTGTATCTCTTACCTTGTCTGCTGCATCCATTGCAGGTTCTATCCCTCACTTGTGGATGGAGGGAGATTGAATACATTTGTAATTAAGAAAATTATGAGCACTTGCCAGATTAGTTCCTTTGCATCATTGCAGTTTACATTTCTAAGTGGCACAGAATCCTCAACTTTCCTTCTAAAGAATTATTACACTCGCAGGGATGTTTTTTCTTTATTTATATATATATATATATATATATATATATATATATATATATATGTAATATTTGAACCAGTCTTAAATTTGTGTGCTGTCTCAATTTTTTTTTTATTTTTTTGTATTAAAATTATGTTTGTTTATTTACTCATTATTTTTTAACAGGTTTTGGTTCAGGACTGGCTGTTCATGAGAAGCTTCTTGAACTCTTGAAGAATGAGTTTGGAGATTTTGCGGCCCCTTCATCACTCACGTGGAATGTGCAACTAGGTGACATCTGGTCGACAAAGAGGCGACTTCTTTTAACATACAATGATGGTGCAATGGTGGAAAGAAGTGAAATTTTGTGGCCTGCTGTCTCTCATCAGTGGGGAGATGTGCAGACACTTGACAATTTATATAAATACCTCTCTGGTGTTATGAACAAGTAAGTTGAAAGATTTGAAACATATTCAGTTGTTTGTGCCCAAGTAATTTGTTTTCTTAGTTCCAAAAATGATTTGCAATCGTGCAGGACGTGAACTACAATCCTGAAGACAGCCAGATGTATTCAGACTTTTATTTTCATTGTTCGTGTTCAAATGAGAGAATTCAAAGGTTTGAAAGCTCAGTTATATGCAAAGTTTTCAGATTGTTGTTTGCTATAATTTCTCTCAGTTCTCCCACTCTCGGTATAACTTCATGGGTTATATTTTCCTGAGTACTTTTGTTTGTATTTATTCAGCTGACCTAGAAAGTCCCTGTTTTAGACAAGAACCCAAATGTTTGTACCCATTATATCCAGAGTTTCTTGTTTTCCCCTTGGCTTGCTATATTTACACCCAGCCTCAAGTGGTTTCCAGCTTTCTGACTAAGATTCTTATTTGCATACCTCATTTTCCCATGCATGCCAACTGTATCATCCTCATTGATTATGATTTTTTATGAAGACTTTAAATTATGAAGTTACTCATCTTTCTCCAGTCTCCCATTAATTCCTGTCTCTTAGAATCAAATTTCACATACAATTGGAAGAAAGAAATTAGTTTTTGTGTATTTTCATGTTAACAGTCCTCCAAATGACAAGGGATGGTCAGCAATGGCAGAGTTAACACCAACAACACTTCAGGTAATCACAGATGAGTTAGGTGGACTGCGTCGCATGTCTGAGATGGTGAACCAAAATGTTACAACCTGGTATCGTGGGATATGGGGTCAAACGGTAAACATTGTGGCTGCCGACTTTTTCCGAGGTACCAGACTGGTGGAAGCAGCTATTGATTGGAATCAAATTCGTGCACAGCAACTTGCATGCAGTATTCAATAGTGACAGATCATTACATGTGAGCACAATGTAAAGTATTCAAAAATTATATGCTCTTCATTGAGCTGAAGGCCTAGATTTCGGTGCAGTCAGACATTTTTAGAAAGAATAAAATTTAAACTTATGAAGATCTGAGACCAGGGGAGAGAGCTGGATTTAAAACCTGTCTTACAGAGATATCTTGTGGTATTCCTCAGTCCTTCCCTGCATATGTCAGGTTAAAACAAATCATGGCTGTTACTACACTTTGCAGTAGCCCAACATACTGTAATCATCATCTTGCACTGTTCTGTATTATATAACGTGCAGTTAATACAGCATTGCGAACATTTGATATAATGAACAACACAAATCATTCAAAATTTCCCAAAGTCGCCAATAGATAGAGTTCCTTACAAAACGAAATGCCAAACGTATAGTGAACATAATTGTAAGATTTAAATAAATAAACTTTTAAAAAATATATTACAATAATTATCAGAAAATTATTATATGATAATTAGTACATTGTTTTGATGCTTCAAAATGGCTGCTAACGTATACGATACGTATCGTAAAAGCTCAGGAATGCAAGATACACAACGAGCAACGTCTTGGAACGGAACTCGTTCGTAAACAGTAAGTTGCTTATGTTGGCGAGGGTATGAACTAATGTAAAGATTAGTGAACTGCCACGCCATGTATTGGCGAGGGTATGAACTAATGTAAAGGTAAGTGCATTGCCGCGCCATCTGTTGGGAAGGCATAAATTAATGAGCCCGCGAAAATTTTCTGACCCGGTTACCTCCTTGGGAATCCTGTAACCCGGATAGAAGGATCGAAAAACTCAAAGCTATGTGACCTGCTTTGCTATCTGTTGGCAAAGACATGAACTAATGTAAAGATAAGTGAACTGCAGCAACATATAGAGGCAACTCTTGCACCGCCACCCCCCTCCCCCCAATGTAATCTCGTCCCCCTCCATTCCTTGCCGTGTCATCTTGCGGTTTACGGGGAGAGGAGGGCAGTTCCGACCCAGCTGGAGGGTGATAACCTGTTGTTATGGTGGTCGAATATGGTAAGTTGAGTTTTGATCGTTCTATATTTGTTTCCGTTTTTTAGTGTGCTTCCAAAATTTTGTTGGGAAGGTCGGAACTGACTAGGGCTTTGCAGCAATTCATAGGTACCTTGGGATTTTAACCTGAGTTGGTTTTGTTCAAGGCCCATCCGATTTCTCAGGTTGTATCAAGTCATTTATCTAGTTGTAGTCTTTTTGTAAGGAAATACTAGTGATTTTTTGAGTTGTATAACCCTATTTATATAGGCGTATGTTTGCCTTGTATAGTTTGATAATACCAGTTTTGTTTTGAATTGTTTAGTGTGTATTACTAGTTGTCATTATTTTGTTATTATATTGTTTGAAAATAAATTTGATTTTGTTTTTGTTCGAATCAAAGAAATCTCCTCCCCTCACTGCGGTTCACTGACCAAGAAAGTCCCCGTTTTCTACAAGAACCCAAATGTTTGTCCCCATTATATCCAGAGTTTCTTGGGTTCCCCTTGGCTCGCTATATATCGAGTCCATCTTCATTTTTTAAATGAGTCACCCAAAAAACTAGAAGCTCCTCATGTAATTTCATTGTTGCTAAAATGGACAATTCATTCATGTATATTGACGTCCTACAGAAGATGGGCGAAGGGTAAGTGCAGGGGGGAGGTTATTATGGTGATCAACTCAGTGGGTCAGTTTAGAATAACATTTCTCCATTGTGAGTCATCACCGCCATACAGAATGTTACTTGACAGTGCATGTGCACTTTGCCATCTTGTGGTATTCCTCAGTCCTTCCCATAAGTATGTCAAATCATGACTATTACTGTGTTATATAACCTGTGCAGTTAATACAGCATTGTTAGCATTGGCTTTCTGTGTTGTAATGCTGTGTGGACTTTCAGGTATATCCAGTGTTTTGGAGAACATACTGCCTTCATCTTCAGCCCTAAAGAATTTCACTGCAGTCACTCACTATGAGAACTTAAAGTCGGATGTAACTGTTTATAAAGTTGGCTATAAATTGTATATCGTAATTAAGGTTGTCGGAACGAAATAATTATTTTGATTGACAGTTGTTTGTATGGGTGCATGATTTCGTTTGATGATCTTGCATAGACACCAGAATCGAAATTGCCGTGGATTTTGGTCATTAGAAACAGCGTAAGAAAATGATTTAGCTGCTGTGCTTTTGGTTATGGGAATGAATATTTCTGTTCATTTCTGTTAACTTCGACCAGATCTTTTTGTTCGTACAGTTGCTCCTCTGAGATTGATACAGTTTTTGTTACGTCTGTGGGTTACGTAAGAAATGCAACAACGTTTTCGTAAGACATTGTGTTAACTGAAAGTGGAGCAGATGATGCTTAATATTGTCGGTACTTGCGTACTGAAAGGCAACTTTTGTTTCTTCCCAACGCCGGAACTTTCACTCGCTGCTACCACTTTCACCGATGACTCAAGAACTTCCGCCTTCTCTGGAACAGGCCTATAACACTTAGTGGAAATTACGCTGAAGTATAGAATGGAATGACGTGTTTAAAAGAAATTTTTTTAAAAGAAATTGCGCTTAACGCGACTGATTCCAATTCGTTTGCGAACCTCTGACTGAGGTTTCAGGTGAATGTTAGAATATATAGCACCTTAAAATAGGACACGGTCGCTTCATAATTCACAGACATCCAATCGTGTACGAATAAAGTAACCTTGATCCGGAAATTACGAATCAGCACTAGTTAACATTGCACGAAAACATGCATACTTATTAACTGTTAATCGTCGCAGTTGGCCTCACTGTGTACTTAAATGTCTAACGGAACCGTAAACATCAGTTATTTTCACAACTAAGCGTTGATATTGTTCTGACAAATATCGGACGCTAATAATATCGATTTCAAAATGTTGCTGATGTTCTGCTGTTCGGAACCCTGATGATTTTGTCTGACTGGCCCTTGATTCGATATCGAATCGATTTGCCTACTATAGACGTTTATGTGAAAATCGTATCGTGCATCACGCCTTTGTAGGTTACTCCATTTTTGTATTTTGTGATTTCCCGTCATTTGTCGCTAGATGGGAGTAGCATTAGCTCTATTCGATTTATAACAACTGGCAGTCTACTACGGCTCAGATATATGAAATTTTAAAAGTGCTAATTGTATTATTGCAATTTATTAAGCGCAAGAAACATCGACCTGACACTAGGACCACGTGAAACACTTGAAGTTGTTGCATCATTTGCTTCCTGACGTTTCTACGGCTAATAGTTGGGTCTGTTATTCTGCTGAACCCAACGGTTAGTATTATTTTGAATGCTAATTTTCTTACGTAAAAAACGTGTTAAAGCAATCTCGGTGCGTAACGGCTAGACTTTTATTTCAAGTCAGCTGTTTACACATGCTCCGTATGATTCTATTATGGTGTCTCGTCAGTCTTATGCATCAAATAAATGTGCGCTTCACTAGATTCATTTGCTTGTCATTTTATTTTAAAGAATACCGTCATTACCGAATTCACAAGACCCTGAGCCAGTTGAATCCAGACTACACCTTCACATAGTAGTTTTATTGTTATGTTATTATCTTATTTACACCTAGGTCGGAACTTCTTTTTCACTAGGTATTATTAGGATAATACAGAGATGTACAAGACATATAGCACGCATGGCAGAGATGAGAAATTCATAAAAACATTTATCCGAAAACAGTAAATAGAAAACAATTGGGAGATTGGGTACAGCTGTAAATAGTGTTTGAGGGCGTGGAATTAATTCAGCTGACTCAAGATAGTGTTCCATGCCGGCCTGTTGTGAAGATAGTAATGAATTTTCTGGTTTAAATAAAAGCGGAAAACAACTTGGCCACCCCAGAAACTAACAGTTTCTCAATAAAGACACTGACTCGTAAAAGTAATAGTTAAGAACAGGTCTTTTTGTTTATACTGGATCATATAATATTAAGATTCTTGGTTCAGTCATCCGATAGAACTCATGGCTGTAATATATCTTTAGGATAAGCTGGTTCTAGCTGTTTTTTAGTACGTCTAGAATTTCCAGTTGTACCTCTGGATTACCACGAATGTAACGACGTTCCTCGATGCTCAGACAGCAGTTGCTGTTCACGACGTCGCTCCAAGACGCCGTCAGCGGGAACACGGGTCCAGTGTGGGCGTCTCCCTCTGGCAGTGTCAGCCGTAGGCGGTAGCGGTCAGCTTGTACTGCGTCACCCAGAAGCCAGAGCCAGACGAGGAGGTGTCCGGGCCTCGCTCCAGCAGCGACTTCGACAAAGAATATGACATCGCCGTAAGCCGTGAACGACATCAAGGCCTTGGAACTTGATGACGGAAGCCGAAGTGTTACTCCAGAGGACGACGGCTGAATGAAATACTGGACCAGAGGGCCTTGATGGACTTCGCGCAGATGTTGTAGCAAGGTGCGTGAACCGTTCAGGATACTGCAGCAGCGTGGCTTTGACTTGTTTTGGAATGGACAGTGTAGAAAGAGCTCACCAGCCTCACTGCAGGATGTTTTTGCTGAAACCGAATCATTTCCGGTTGGAATCTGCCCCGCCGACAAAGAACGTGTTCTCAGAGGCGAAGGTGATGCTCCTTCCATGAAGGAAGATGTTATCTGCTCACTGACCTGTCTCACCGACAGATGGCCATTACGCGTTGTGTTATTTTCTCCAGAAGAGGCTTTAGGTTTTACCAAGGCACGAGAACTTTGAAGTTTTTCATCCACATCATCAGTTGTTGCAGAAGAATTTTCTTTCGGTTGTGTCATTTCAGAAGAAATTTCAAAAAAATCTTGTGTTGTTGGATTTCCATTTGACGTTCCTGCTCTCGATTTTGTTTGATCACCAGCCGTTCCCCGAACAGGGTCTGCTATAATGCGTGACTTAAGATAGAGAACAGATTGGTTGCGAACCTGCTTCTTATTTTCCGGACTCTTTTGTTTGTAGTGGCTTAGCGTTGTTGTCAGCAGGCTGTGAAGTTTATCAGCAAGAAGACATCTTCCTCGCGGACCAAGACCCACTCGGCACACCGGGCATCTGTCGGCCCTGGCTCGACACCTTCCACAAAGAACATGACCATTGCAGCACTGGAATGCTGGAGGAGGGATCGTCTCAAGACACACCGGACATTCCAGAAGCTGGATAACTGACTGAAGGCAACTTGACAGACGCTGAAGGCTCACTGGCGTCGTCCCATTTCCAGAGATCTGCAACAGTCAGTGTAATATAGAAGGCTTTAGAAGCAGTTCGTACAGTTGCTGGATGCCAGAGGCAAGGGCTTATGGTAAGTAGTTGTTATTTTCGCTTTAAGCTGTTTCTGGAATATTTTAGTTGAGAGGTAATGTAAGACATAACTGCAAAATATATCATTACAGTTGAAGTTTATTTATCATCTGGATTTATTCAGTGGCTCATAGTTGGAAACTTGGGACAGATGTAGGTATTTGAAAAAGGCTGCTACATTATATAATTTTTTCCTCGAACACGAAACTGTCGTGTCGTGATCGATGGATTGTATGAACTTCATATTTCGTTTATCGTAGTTTTGGCAAGTCGATTACTAATTCACCCTTATCGATCTAGGATGTCTCCCTAAGGTTTAGAACACATTGCGCCCAGAACAGGGTTCAGGGTCTGCAGCTGGCAAACATTTCTTTTGTTTGTATTTCGATTTAAGCACAGCCATGAATAACCACTGCAGTTGTAAAACCAGTCAGTAATTCAGTTACTTGGCATACTTTTTAGGGTTAAGTTATCCATTTTGAGACAAAAGGGGTAACCATGTCACAACTGTTATTACTCGAAACTTATGTATTTATTTATTTATGGTTTATTTAACTTCGCTTTCAGAACTATAACTCATTATATAGTTTCGAATGATTCGTAATTAATTGGAAAGAACGTGGAAGGAAAGGCTCGTAGCCTAATTTAAGGGGCTCTTCCGATATTTGCGTGGACGGACTTCACGGGAAAATATATAAAACCTGTGGGACGATAGCCAGCCTCCTACCAAGATTTTAACTCGACACACCCAGAATACGTGCGTGCCTCGTGCTACATACACGTCATGACGTCAGGTGTAAATCTCACGTTGCTTAGCTTACTTTGTCATTACTTTTCGTTGCCTCTCGGTGTGAGCTGTCACGAAAGATAATATCCGATCTTGTTCTGCGCAGTGAATTTAATAACTGCAGATAGCTTAAACGTTTTTCAAGTCTTTCTAAAATGTTATAAGGCTTAGTAAAGTATCCATTCTCTTGCACTATTTTGGTACGTTTTCTTTTAAACGTGCTGGAAAAGTACGTACGAATATAATGGGCTGAAATATTCGCTTCAAACTATTATCATTTATAAATGAGGGCTAGAGAAAATACAATTAACAAACTGCCTACAAGGAAAAATTCACTGATGCCTATTTACATTGTTCGGATTGTAATGAAACAACATCTCTTAGGGTGGTGATGACCGTGGCGGTATATAGAATACCCCTTTTTTTAAATTTGTATGAAACCGATGCTTTATTTTGTTACCATTGTGACTAAGGTGTTTTTAAGGTTCTACAAAGGAAAACAATTCTGATAACAAGGTCACAGAAAATTACCACACGGTCGTATTTATTTGTATCCTATGTTGTTTTCTTAGCTCGGCCTTCAACAGAAGTAAAGGACGGTAATCGGCAGGTATAGAAATGCGCTAAAGTTACTGATTCGTATTTTTAAACACGTTAATCTCACTATATAGACGTCGTGTTAGCTGATGTGTCTCCTAAGTATCGTGAGACGGTTCCGTATTCCTCAAAGTAAGGCCTTTCCACAAATCAAATATTGATTGCAGGCCACATCCGGCTTATTAATGAACTGTTTACTTTGAAAACAGCGAACGTGGTGTGTGCGGTATTATGAATGTCTCTCTGTTATTATTCCAAAAATGCCTTTAAGGAGTTAACATTTCTATTAAATATCGTTCTTACATTACAAAAACTTGAACGAAAAGCACAGTGAAGTCTGAAGAATAATGCTAACAACATTCACACGGAACCCGTAGGATATGTTCCGTTAATGTTAGAGTGCAAAAACGGCTTTAATTGCCAAGGGCCCAAAGGTTAAGGGTTATTATCATAAGTTCACCAGTACAATCCTTGCATTTGCTTGGATAAACTGAGAAAAACACGAGAAACTCAGGATAAACTCTCTCCAGACCGAAATTTAAATCTGGAACTTGTAGTATATGAAGCTGGAGTGGTAATCTCTCGACAGCGACGTTTGGTATTATCCGATTATGTTTGTTTCAGCCTTTTCAAGCAGTCATTTCCAAGTCAACATTCGCTTTTCTTTCTTCTCTGGTCCGAGCTATATCCATTGCATCCTAACCGTACTGTTTTAGAAAGCTGACGAAACTTTAGTAGTTTCTGAGCTAAGTATCAAGACGCTTTTCGTGAATTTAATCTCGTGAAAGCGTCTGTGTGGTCGACAGAAACCGAAGGTATTTTGCAGTCAGAAAGCCAGCGGTCTAAAGTTAGATATAAAAGATTCTTTGAATGTCAGAATCTTTACATTCTTATTAATTTGAAATTGCGTTTAAAGCTCTACAGTGTGTTAATAACAACGAAGTTTGGCACAGACTGTACTTGCATTTCAAGGCTCCAGTAGGTTTCAGGGCGATTTGAACTCGACCTTCAGGCTTTAAGAAAGTCTTGAGATCATGGTTGGGAGTGTCTAGTGATCGTGTAGGGGTGTAACGTCCTGAATGACACGTAATTTAAAGCAAGTTTCTCAGCAGGCTTTTATTACCAAAAAATCTGGGTTAAATTAAATGTTTTCCACTTATTTTCTTCTGTCTGTGTAACCAATACCCTCTCGTTTAAAACTACAAAAGGAAACATTGATTTATCAGTCAGAAGGAAGTTTTCGTTATGTAATTCTAAAACCATCATTTTTATAGTGGTCTCTCGATCGCTGTTCCGGGTACTCGAACCGAGGCACGTCCTGGTACAATTTTCCCAGCGAAAGCCAGGACTTCCAAATAAACCCATATCCCTTTAACACTTCACCTTTTTATCATACTATCATATTCGTTGTTAAATAACTTTAGTTTGTGGAGTTAAATGGCTTCTTCGCGCCGTACAGACGCGTCCTCAAGATTGGCAAACCCACAAACCATCATAAGTTCAATTCCTGTAATTACCATGACGAAACTTACACTTGTTGCTGCGATGTGGGGGTCCGACCCGGCGTTCCAGAGCAGCAGAGTGACGCGGTCACCTCTTGCCCGCACTTTGGAGGCGACGTCACCAATCCTCTGACCCAGGACATCCTCTCCGTTCACCTCCAGCACGCAATCTCCAGCCTGGAGTCCCGCAGACTCTGCAGCTGATCCCGACTCAACTTCACTTACCCACGGGTACGGATCGCACACCGTTCGGGTCAGATGGAATCCACATGAACCCGCGGAAGGTCGTTCCACATCACAAAGTCGTAGCGACGGTTGGTTCTCGCCCATTTCGTCCTGCATAATAATAACCACACTTGCGTTCCTGCTTCAGCCACTAAGCGTGTTGTTATGAAACATCCAGACACGTTAACTTGTTTTCCTTCTCTTACCCTCCGTTAAACACTCCACACATCCGACGATAATTTTCGGTGTCATAAATTACTCATTTCCCCCCAGGAAATGTCAAGAACACGATTTACCTCCTCAAGTAAAAGTTTTATTTTCCGAAAAGGTCCTTGTTCTCTATTCCGTAGAGCGAAGTTTCCTTCCAACCGGCAATTTCTTTCAATGCAGACTCTTGCGTCTTCTGTTTTTCCTTTGTTCGAAGTTTAAACAGAGATTCCGAACACGTGACTACAGAAGTTGCCGGTGGAACTGAAAAATGTGAGTGAGAGTGTCGACTGCTGCCTCACGCAGTCCGAGTCGGAAGAGAACTGATTGGCTCTCATCGGTCTTGACTCGTGCTCACTCACCAGAACAGGAAATGAACACCGTGGCAGCGACACAGCGAAGGACAGCAAGCTCTCGATTGTTTGTAAAATGCTTCAGAGAACAATACTGATGCTAAGGGCAAGTGATCATGTATTAAGTCTGCATATTCTTTAGTTAACTGAAATCCAGTTAACAAGCCTAAACCCTATTTTCATCACGCCCTCTCTACTGCGCCATGGTGTCCCGAGTGGTCCTTCCCCTCGGGTTTCCACCAAAATATTGTGTATAGTTCTCATCTCCATGCGTGCAACATGCCCAACCCATCTCTTGCTATCTATATTTGTTTGCCTGTGACAGGCTTATATCTGTTTGCAAATACTCTCATAAAGGTATTGAATTGTTTTATTATATTTTAATTGGGCCTAAACATGAATTATTCAATCTCTGCTGACTCCACCAAGCTTGAGGGCGTCCAGCGAAATTTCTTGGTCCCGTCTTACAATAGATTCTGTTCCCAGACCCGTTATACTACAAAGTGTATGGTTTATCGTGCATAAATTAATGCAGATGTCACACTTAAAAATATTTCTAGACACGCGGAGAAGTCATGGAATGACGGAAATTTCTTGACGGGTATTTTCTTAACGTTTGTCGTAGTGAATATGAATTATTTACAAGAACTTTATCTTTTATTGTGACCCTTGAATGAAAGTCACAAGGTTTTCAATCGAGTGAGGAAATAGGTCACAATTCTGCGTTATCAGTCGTTACCAAATTCTTCAACTACTGTTTATCATCTGAGAATCTAAAACGCATTCATAGATTCGTTAGTTTTGTGGGCCGTAGCGTTGTTCTGCATGAAATGCAGTTTACATTGCTTGGTCTTCAAGTCAAATTATAAAATATGTCAGAATTAATCTTTAACGTTTGGGCTTTGTTATTTTGTACAAAATATTACCCTGATATTCTTAGATCACTAATTGCGACTGTGCATTGGTCTGATCCAACTGTCGTGTTGCATCAACGTAATAACTTATACGTTTCATGCAGTACTTCATATTTATTATATGGAACCACATTATCTATAATACATTAAGTTAAAGTTATTACAGTTCAGTTGTTATAGATATGCTAATTAGTGAATGTGCCGTCAGACAAATTGTGTTTGCGCAGAATGCTTAAAGATGACCTTGTACAGATACGAATCAACACATCATAAAAGAGTTTCTGATTCGCCGTGTGGTAGACACTAACAGTCTGCAACCTTCACCTCGGCCTCCATTTTAATTGGAATACCAGATTCTAGTTGAGTAGCAAAGTTTTCTGTAAGGATGCTCGCTGTAAGACAAATACCATCTTGAGATTTAGATATCTGTGACCAGGAAGTTGAAGACAATGATAAGGCTCTGTGCCGGAAGGTAAGGTCTCTTGCGTGATCGCCGTGTCCCTTTACGTTCAAGACAAGGTCGTAATTATTCGCTTCCTGTTGAGACCCGATCATCCAGAGCCACACTAGAGTGTCAGCGGCTGGAAGCTGCCGAACCACTTTCAAGAAAAATGTGTTTCTGTCGTGATTTACAGCTACCACAGCTGTTTCTTCGAATGCTAAAGGAAGACTAAGAGACAGTCGAGGTTTAAAGTAATGCATTAAGGGGCCTTCGTGAGATTCTTGGATATGCTGCAACACCTCCGAGGCCTTTAGGAGACAAGGGCATTGTTGTTCGCAGGGACAACAGTACAGCAGGGAATCAGTGAAGTCAGAATCAAGTGATTCACAGGAGCCATGGTAAGAAGCAGGTCGCTTTGAACCCAGATAGGTCGGAACGTCGAGGAATGTACTGCCGATAAAGTGCGTAGAGTTGACTGACGGTGACCGAGACACTGGTCTAGAGCCTAAAGGGTGACATATCTCACTAGTAGAAAGAGACTTGGCTTTGAGATTAGAAGAGAATTCTGAATCTATTACTGCAGATAAATGCCTTGGAATTGCTGAAATATTCACGGGGGTAGATGATAGATTTTCTACTGATGACGACTTCCCCAGGATGCGTGTCAGGAACTTGTTAGTAGGGGGCATCACCAGGTTGATCTTTAGTTCCGGCTTTGTTTTTGATTCTTGAGATTGCTTATTTTTCTTGGATCCAAAAAGACGTTCTCGCAACTTGGCGGGTCGTGTTTCTTCAACTTCGTCCTTTATCCCGAAGGCTTCTGTGAGGGAGTTGAACACTTGGTCGGCAAGAAGACTGCGGGCTCTACAGAAACGCATACGACAGATGGGGCAGCGTTCGGTCTTGACTCGGCATTTGACGCAGATTAGGTGCCCGTTGCCGCACTGGTGTGCAGGGGGTGGGATCGTGTCAAGACAAACTGGACACTCAAGGACGGCCAGAATGGAGCTCATGCAGGCTGAGAGGCGCTGTAGGTTCGACGGCATTGGACCGCAGCACAGCGACTGAAACAGAACAATTGTTGGTCCATGTAATGTGCAGCCTTGAAGCATATAAAATTCTTTCTTCTTGTGTACTCAGTCTTGTTAGGTGGCCATGACGGTTTTTATAGTGAAATAAATTATATGTTAACAGTTGTTTTGTTTCTTAGCAGCCCGTTAATTAAACTTTACCCTAACTGGAATGCCTAATAGATTAGGGATGTTATTATTCGGAACATTTTATTTAAAACAATACTGGCTAAGGACGGAAACTTTAATTAGAAAACAGTAATTCATTTCTACAGGAACAATCAGTTTGTATTAACTTCCACGTATACGTATAAAAAACAAAATTACAATGGGGAGATCTCATCCATACGTCCCTCTGTTTGTAACATGTTTTCAGAATAATGAAGTGTAGTTTAATTATTCAAATTATGTCCCGCTTTTTGTCCGCCCACTTCGTAAGAGTCATCACACTGATACAAAAGTGGGATGAATTTCATTGGGTAAAGATATTATGCAAGGATACACGCATTCACACGGAAAAGTCGATACTGTAAGCCTGTCATTTAATATGCAAAACGAAAAATTGAAGGAATAATGCAACAGTAAATGCATTTACTTGTGGTGTACGCATTTATCTGTAAGCTATTTTCCTTTGTGGCCATTAAATCAAGCCCTGCAGCTGCAAGAGAGCTGTGTTGCACAAGGTCTTGCAATGCCCCTGAAATAACCACTACCGCGCCGCGCACGATAATACACGTAACACACTGAGCGCTGTAGGTCAGTATCCAACCTTCTGATTTCATTTGCTTTAAGAATTGTAAAAACTTGGAATTCTGAATAGGCCTAATGTACTAGCCTGCTGGTAGGTGCATTATATGCGCTATACGACTATACAGAATACGGGCATTTATTATAAAAGCACTGACGTGAGATAAATGCTATAGTATGTGCTCGTATACTACTTGTTTGTTTTAAAATAGCTTATACAACACATACTATATGGACCTATGAATGATAAAGTTATTGGAGGATGTAGGACGATGAAATGAAGCTGTAGGAGATGGGCGGTCATGTAGCATACACGGAGGAGATGAAATATGCATACAAAATTTTTGCTGAAGACCTTGAAGGGAAGAAATTGCTCGGAAAACCTAAGCTTAGATAGGAGCATACCAAAATGCATATTGAAGAAATAGTTTTTAGAGATGAGGATTATATTCATCTGCTTCATGCTAGTGTACATTTCCTAAAAGTCTCGGTTCGCGGAGGTGAAGATGTCACCCTGACGTTAGTAGAAATATATCCGTCGGACACGTTGGTAACCACCTATAAGCCCACACAGCGCTACAACCCAGGAGATTACTATCGACACCCAAAAAAATCTGTTTGGAAACGTCACTTCGCAGACCTTACCTCGGGGCTGCAGCTGGGGTCCGACCCGGCGTTCCAGAGCAGCAGAGTGACGCGGTCCTCCCTCGCGCGCACTTTGGAAGCGACGTCTCCTATCCTCAGACCCAGGACATCCTCTCCGTTCACCTCCAGCACGCAATCTCCAGCCTGGAGTCCTGCAGTCTCCGCAGCTGATCCCGACTCCACCCCACTCACCCATGGGTATGGGTCCCATTTGCTTCGGGTCAAATGAAACCCACAAGAACCCGTGGCAGGCCGCTCTATGTCGCATAGCCGTACGCTCGGAGAGCAATGCTGGTCGCACTCAGCTTCTGATGTCATCGTGTTCACCATCGTCACCGGCTGAAAGTACATAGCCAAGGTTTAGTTTACTACTATTTTATGTTAAGCTGTTATGTTGCAGAAATCTGGCCCGCGTACAATTCTGTATACACACTAAGTAAAAAGCCAATATTATAAATTCTCGTTACATCGCTTATTTATAACTGGTTGAATATCATAATGGAACAACAGTACATAGCTTTATAAGCCTGCCACATATTCTTTGCGCTTAGAGTATAAACCTCTTAGCCACTTCCATGACAACGCAGCAAGTTTCTCGGTGTGAGACAATGGCCCTTCTGATATGGATTTGTTTCATATATCAGAAGAAGGCTAAAAGAAACGTAACTTGTCATTTCACAGCAGTTAAAATCTGTGACTACTGGAAATAGAAATATGGAATAACAACAACAAATGGTCTCGTTAGAAAAGGGGTTAAGTATTATAGTTCAAATGCACATGAAGTTTTTTCTTAGAAATGTAAAGTACTGCCTTGAATTAAACTATGATGATGATGATATAATTTTACTTTACTGTTATTAATTACTGAAGAACCGAGCAGTCTCTTCTGTGCATAATCATTGTTATGCAAACATAAAGAGAATAATTAAGACTGGGAGTGTAAGCACTTATAGACTACTTAGAACAAAATGTTGCTTACCTGTTACCAGAAGTGTGTCTCGCTGCTCTGCGTAAAGAACAATGTGGTAGGACGGCTTGAGGAGAAGTAGTTTTGTACATACACTGGTACCGATCTACACACCATGTGTAAATTATTCTCATTGACGAATTGTTTTAC
The DNA here is from genome assembly GCF_977971745.1 of Zootermopsis nevadensis. Classification (NCBI taxonomy): domain Eukaryota; kingdom Metazoa; phylum Arthropoda; class Insecta; order Blattodea; family Termopsidae; genus Zootermopsis; species Zootermopsis nevadensis. The sequence goes on from NW_028259143.1 coordinate 8,649,301, forward strand.
AACTGAACCCGAGTGTCAGAAGAGCGCGTAATTTTTCATCTGTAAGAACATGACAATCAAACCTATTTTATGTTACGCCGTTTACTGTAACTGAATTATTTTTCTTTAATTCTGACATAAATGATGGATATCGCTCATTGCATCCGACTGAATGAGTGTGAACAGAACCGATGGCTCTTACCTCACTCATTCGGCCGGCCTGATGTTCACCTTCACCTAATTCTCTGTGCCTCTGAGTACAGCAGCCACCAGCGGCTATGGAACAAGCCCCGACGAAAATTTGCCACGTTATTTATCAATGCTGTATCAATGCTGTACGTGAGACGCGATGAAACTTGCTTGTTTTTTTGACGTAAACACGTCTATACGGAAGGGTCATTCGGCATAAACAGCGTTGCGAACGTATAGCGTAAAGGTACAATTTGGCTGCACGCGACAGAGACAAGCGACCGAGGCAGGCGACAGAGACGGGAGACGGACACATCGCAGCTTGTCGCCACACACTTTTGAGGTGACGACCGAGACATGCGGCAAAGTGGTTTTTTTTCTTTGTTTTGTTGAGACATACGTGCACACATTCTGTGAAAAATGAGTACAAAAATGCTTCTAAAAAGGTTACTCGAAGAAGAAGAAGAAGAATAAGAAGAAGATGTGTTGTTGTGTTATTTTTTGCGAAAGAAACAAAGAAAACCTATGAGTTCAATATTCAAAACCAGACGCGAAGAAGGATCTTTCTGTCTGTGGTCAGTGGTCGGTTTTCTGCTACTAATTCTACCAATTGCTCATTTTGGTCACCAGTAAATTTAATTTCTGCCATTATTTTACTCAACAACACACGTGCTGCCTGAGCCCGTCGCGAGACACTACTGGTCCGAGAGCGGTCTCCTGTGCTTTGTCTCGCGCTCGTAATTGTACTTCATACGATTGTACAGAGAGCAGACAGGAAGCGACCAGTCTCGGTCTCGTAATTCTGTCGCCTGCCTCGGTCGCTTGTCTCTGTCGCGTGCAGCCAAATTGTACCTTAACGAAGATGTGTAAGATCCATATCAACAATGTGAAAATATGGAAAAACCAACCAACCAAAGAAGCTAACTGAGGGCAGAGGCCTGCGCAAGCGCAAGCCTCGTCCCTACCTAGGTGAAACCATTCCTGCGCACAAGACGCATTGCTGGAAATGGTAAACGGTCGTAATATAAGAACGGAAATTTTGCTAACGCTAACGGGGTTTCGTCGTGGCGGGAGCCTCGACCATTCAAACTGGGATATGTTGCTGCTGATGGGAGGTTATCCCGTCAGGCAAGTTGTCGAAGGAATTTGGTTGGTTGGGTCTCTGGGGTATGAACCCAGAGAGGGAGGGGCCGTTTCGGCTGAAGGCCTCTGCGGCATGGGGGGAAGATCACTTCAGCTGATGGCCTCCATGATCGGGGGGAAGGGTGGCGGGCCGTGCCCCTATTAAGTTATACCCTGGCATTCGCCTTACAACTGAGGAAAGCTCGGAAAACCTCAGTCAGGGTAGCCGAGTAGTCTAACCACTCGTTGTGCTGACTTGGCCGTCTTTTGGGGACGGCCTCGGCTGGCCTGCTGAACATCAGTCGCCCTCGGTTGCCCTTATGCGACCTCTGGCAGCCCTCATTCGGCACGAGTGCCTTCCGAGTTGCCGAACTAAGGGGTTCCCCACACCAGCTAACCTCGAGTCAAACCTCTCAGTTAGTGCTCTGATGTGGTCGGCAAAGAAAGGGACCCCCAGATCCTCATGTATTTGCCTGTTACTAACGTACCAGGGCGCGTTAGTAACAATGCGAAGACACTTGGATTGCAGAACCAACCAACCAACCAAAGAAGCTAACTGAGGGCAGAGGCCTGCGCAAGCGCAAGCATCGTCCCTACCTAGGTGAAACCATTCCTGCGCACAAGACGCATTGCTGGAAATGGTAAACGGTCGTAATATAAGAACGGAAATTTTGCTAACGCTAACGGGGTTTCGTCGTGGCGGGAGCCTCGACCATTCAAACTGGGATTTGTTGCTGCTGATGGGAGGTTATCCTGTCAGGCAAGTTGTCGAAGGAATTTGGTTGGTTGGGTCTCTGGGGTATGAACCCAGAGAGGGAGGGGCCGTTTCGGCTGAAGGCCTCTGCGGCATGGGGGGAAGATCACTTCAGCTGATGGCCTCCATGATCGGGGGGAAGGGTGGCGGGCCGTGCCCCTATTAAGTTATACCCTGGCATTCGCCTTACAACTGAGGAAAGCACGGAAAACCTCAGTCAGGTTAGCCGAGTAGTCTAACCACTCGTTGTGCTGACTTGGCCGTCTTTTGGGGATGGCTTCGACTGGCCTGCTGAACATCAGTCGCCCTCGGTTGCCCTTGGGTGAACTCTGGCAGCCCTCATTCGGCACGAGTGTCTTCCGAGTTGCCGAACTAAGGGGTTCCCCACACCAGCTAACCTCGAGTCAAACCTCTCAGTTAGTGCTCTGATGTGGTCGGCAAAGAAAGGGACCCCCAGATCCTCATGTATTTGCCTGTTACTAACGTACCAGGGCGCGTTAGTAACAATTCGAAGACACTTGGATTGCAGAACTTGCAGCTTCTGGACGTGGCTGTGGGCAGCTGACCTCCAGATCGGGCATGCGTAATCCATTATGGGACGGATGAGCTGCTTATAGAGTAGTACACCGTTCCTGATTGACAGGCCACTTCTCCTATTGATAAGCGGGCCTAGCACACCTAATCGTTGCGCTGCCTTCTTTCCCACTTGGTTGACGTGCGCCGACCAAGTAAGCCCGGCGTCAAGGGTGACCCCCAGATACTGTGCTGTTTTGACCCATTGGATCGGCTGTCCGAGGAACTGCACTGCTCGGGGCTGTTGGATGTGTCTTCTCGCGGAAATGAAGAGAACCGCGGTGCTCTTCGAGACGTTGATAGCAATCCTCCAGGCCCTGAGCCAGAGCTCAAGTCTACTGAGGTAGGTCTCCAGATACCTGACGAGAAGCGTTGGGCTACGGGACGTGACTACTAGAGCCGTGTCGTCCGCGTATTGTGCTAACTCGACGTGGCGGGACGGTGTGGGTATGTCGTTGACATACAGACTGAAGAGCACAGGGGAGAGAATTCCGCCCTGCACAACTCCAGCCCGCATGGTACGACGTGTGGACGTGGCCGACTGGAAGGATGTCTGGAATGTCCGGTCAGCGAGGTAGGAAGAGATGGTTTTTACCAAGTACGACGGGAAGTTGAGGACGGTCAGTTTGTATAGGAGGCCTTGGACCCAGACTGTGTCGAAGGCTTTGGCCACGTCCAGGAAAACCGCGCCGGTTAGCCGCTTCTCATCAAGGTTTCTGTTGACCCTTTCGACGAGGCGAGCCAGCTGTAACGATGTGCTGTGTCTGGGTCGAAACCCAAACTGCTCGTCGCGCAGCAGCCCGCGTTCACTGACCTCGTGTAGGACCCTCGTTAGTAGGATTTTCTCGCAGAGTTTGCCGACCGTGTCGAGAAGACTGATGGGTCTATAGGAAGAAGGTAGCGTGGGGTCCTTCCCCGGCTTCAGTATGGACACCACTCGAGCGTGTTTCCATGCCGAGGGGAAGTGTTGCCTGCGAAGGACCGCGTTGAACACTTTCGTGAGAAAGGTTACCGCGCGTCGTGGGAGATGTCTCAGGACCCTGTTCGGTATACCGTTGGGGCCCGGAGCCTTGCCAAGCTTGAGTCCCTTGATGGCCTGGGCGACCTCCGATGGACTGGTTAATTTTGGTTCATTTACAGGGGCATACTCGTATGCTCGCATCGCCTCGTTAACCATGTCAATTGTAGTCAGGTCCGACGGGTAGTCTACCGGCTGGAACTGGACCTCAAGGCTGTCGGCTAGGGCTTCTGCCTTCTCGGGGTTCGAGAGAGCCAGTCCTCCCATCACTAAGAAGGGGGGCGACGGAGTGGGGACTCGCATCACACGCTTGGTCATTTTCCAAAGCGACTGGTCCTCGCAGTCCAAGGATTCGAGCGTGTCGCTCCACTGTTCGTTCCGCCACTCGTTGAGACGATAGGTCACCGACCTCTGGAGTCGATTGACCTGGGTCTTAAGAGCGGGGTCTCTTGTGACCTGCCATCGCCTCCTCAGCCGGTTCTTCAGGCGTATTTCATCTCGAATACTAGCGGGTAGAAGCGGTCGCCTGTCAATGCGGGGTCGAAGCTTGGGAGCGGACGCTGCTGTGGCTTCCAGGATAGCACTGGTCAGCTCCTCGACGCACTTGTCAATTTCTTCCTCGTCGTTTACCACGGGGTTCCCCGGTAGTCTGCTTTCGAGGCAAGCCTGGAATGCAGCCCAGTCCATTCTCGCGAAGTCCGGGCGATCAGGCAGGTTTTGAAAGGACGATCGGCACGTGGTGTCGACGAGGACGGGCAGGTGATCTGAGCTGAGTGCGGGGCAGACAGTCAGGTGCACCGGTAGGACGAAGTCCTTGATGAGGACAATATCAAGGACGTCAGGTGTGGCGTTGTGTGTGTAGGGAGCCGTGGTTGGAGAATCCGGCCCGTAGATGAAGCAGGAATTTCTGTTGGCGTAATCACGCAGGAGCGAGCCCCTAGTAGAGATAAGGCTAGAATTCCAGTCCGTGTGTTTCGCGTTGAGGTCACCAGCCAAGAGGACCGGGAAACCCCCGCTCAAGCACTCGGTCAGGTCCGACTCTATCCATGGCCGGGTGGGTGCGAGGTATGCCGCCACTAGCTTGACTTTCCTGGTTGCCAGTACCAGGTGAATGGCGGTTGCTTCTAGTTGTTGTAGACCCGATACCGGCACAGGGTAATGATCAATGCCCCTGCGGACAAGGATCGCTGTGCCACCCCCTAGCGTCGGGCGGTCCGTACGGTGGCAAACGTAGTTCGCGAACCTCAAGGCCCGACCCGACGTGAGGTGCGTCTCGTTCAGGAGGCAAACATCGACTCCGTAGTCACCGAGGAACTGCTCCAGCTCCAGCTTCCTGTCGCGGACACCGTCGGCGTTCCAGTAAGCCAGCCGCAAGGCCTTGCTACCGTGTCCTCTAGGCCGTGCAGTCATTGTCGGCCATGAAGAGGAGAACGGTTTTGAGGAGGGCTCGCGGACGAGACCCCCCGGGGGGGAGTGAATGGATCGCGGCGAGGAGACGTCGTGTCAACTCAATGCAGACCCGTGGCCAAACCAACCAAAAAGCTAACTGAGGGCGGAGGCCTGCGCAAGCGCAAGCATCGTCCCTACCTAGGTGAAACCATTCCTGCGCACAAGGCGCATTGCTGGAAATGGTAAACAGTCTTAATATAAGAAACGGAAATTTTGCTGTCGCTAACAGGGTTACGTCGTGGCGGGAGCCTCGACCATTCAAACTGGGATCCGTTGCTGCTGATGGGAGGTCATCCCGTCAGGCAAGTTGTCCAAAGGAATTTGGTTGGTTGGATCTCCGGGGTTTGAACCCAGAGAGGGAGGGGCCGTTTCGGCTGAAGGCCTCTGCGGCATGGGGGGAAGATCACTTCAGCTGATGGCCTCCGTGATCGGGGTGGGGGTGGCGGGCCGTGCCCCTATTAAGTTATACCCTGGCATTCGCCTTACAACTGAGGAAAAGCACGGAAAACCTCAGTCAGGGTAGCCGAGTAGTCTAACCACTCGTTGTGCCGACTTGGCCGTCTTTTGGGGACGGCCTCGGCTGGCCTGCTGAACATCGGTCGCCCTCGGTTGCCCTTGGGCGACCTCTGGCAGCCCTCGTTCGACACGAGTCCCACTGGACACAACCAAAAAGCTAACTGAGGGCGGAGGCCTGCGCAAGCGCAAGCATCGTCCCTACCTCTCTCCAGGCTGTGCCGGTGGGGGTCTCGTCCACTCCCAATCCTCGCTCCGCTCTCTCCTCAATCACCCTCCACTCCGCAGACCCGTGGCGAGAGGGTTTCCAGCTTTTATATGAACTCCAGCGTGCATTATTATATTACATAAGAAATTAATTGTTGCGTCATCTGTTTACTCGGCATTGTTGTATTTCATTACTGCCGTCAACAATCCGCTTTCGTTATTGCGGAAGGAGCTGAGCTGTGAATCGCTTGTAGAAGAAGTGCGTCGTAGAGTAGATGATATTGTGCTGTTAAAAACGTTTTAGAATATCACAATTACTTACCTTATATAAGAATTATTGCATTACATTACATTCAGCTACCACAGATTTACTAATTTACTAATTTAAGTAAAATAAGCAATGTCTTAATCAAACTATTTAATCAATTGTAAAGCATATATAAAGGGAATATTTAGAATAAAGCTAATATATAAACTTTCTTTCATTGTATTTATTGCTTAAATATAATTTAAATACAGAGACGTATTTACGTCAGATTCTCCGGAACCGTGGTTCCACTGTCAATTTTTAACCTTTCAGATGGAAAATAACTTTACAGTTGATGCGAACAGCACCGAACTCGCCAAACCCCGGGATCCACTTGTTGCAGTCGGAGTCGCAATGGTCACTTTTTCTGCATTGAAGATTCTATTTATCATATATACAGTGATAAGAAGAATTTATAAGCAATATCATTAAGTACACTTGCATACTGCTTCAAACACTTATGATGGTAAGCAGACGTTTAGAATTCCGATAATATTTTCCTAAGGAACGGATAAATCTACGATTTTTCTATATTTTACGATAAGAAAAAAGTCTAAATTAAAGAGTAATAAAATTCGCTACATAAAATCGGAACCACATCATAGAAGATTAATGTAACAGCCAAGTGGCGAATCCATAATATGGATTAAGCACGCAACTCTGAAACGTCGGTCAACTTCTAAAGACTTTTCCATCGAATGTCAAACACGGCTCAAAAATATCCGATCTAAAATCGGCTACGACATTAATTTTAAGCTTCAAATGCAAATGCCTTTTAATTAGAATACAATGTTTTGTAGCTTCTAAACGTTTCGTTTATATTACTTTAAAATTAACACTTTCAACCCGTCCGTAGTGCAATTGGTTGCCCGGACATAAGCAATAGTCGTAGGAGCCAAGAGGTCACCTCATCACCCACGCACAATAATCTGCTCTATCTCTGTGATCTCAAACTGTATTACAGGACTACTCGTGAATCACCACATAATTCGACACTGAGTACGATAAGTTCACTTATTTCCACCACCAATAGTACATTGTGCCGACTATTCGGCTCTGATGATGTGACGGCGAAACTTCGAAAGGGGTGCGCATGCGTGTGGTGAGGTTAGGCAGGTTTAGGAGAGGGGGGGATGATTTGGGCTGACCTCTTCTCTCCAGTACACGGACGAGACTCAGGCTGCTTCCACGGATCGGGTCGGCAACGTCTCTCCGCCTGGGCACCCTCTTCGAGGTGACCTTGGTTTGTTTTTGTTTTCACGTTGTAGTTGCCCGTCCGAATAGGTATTGATTTTGCTGTGTCGGTGGACCGGGCAACCACCGTGATTTTGAGTTTTTTGTGGTCCCTCAGGGTGGTCAAGGCTGGGAAGACGAATTGGAGAGGTGCCAAGAGCAAGAGGAGTCATGTTTTTTTTTTTTTGTTCTTATATGTTTTGTTTGTGAGCTTCTTTGTTTGTAGTAGGGTAATCAATGACCCCGTGTAACGTGAATGTATTATAATTTGTCTCAAGAAAGTAAATGGTTTTGTTTCTAATTGTACATTGCCGTATTTTTAAGGTTGTTTTAAGAAGGAGTTACACCCAGTTTCAGGGTACCAACGACCTATAGAACTGAAAACCTCCTTCCCCTTTGGACTCTTGTTGAAAAGGGGAGAGTCGATCAACATTACCAATACATTTCACATGATCACAAGAACTACCCTCGCCAATGCACGTACCAGCAGAAAAGAATTTCATCCACGAAGAAGACAACGCAGACATCTCTTCCTGTTATGACGAACCTATAATTGACATCAAGGAAGACTTACTCTCAGATAATAATGGCTACATGTTGGGACAAGCAGTAAAATGGGTCCTAAATCGTACTCAAATTCGATCTACGGGGGCCCCGTCCGTCCTAGGGAACATCGGCAACTCGTTGAGCCCAGGAGGCCTCCAACCCTGTAGTCGTACTTTTAGAAGATCTTCTCTGATAGTGATGTTCACATCCCCATGTCGTCAGATAACAATGCTACAATATCTCGAGCTGATTTGTCGTCGGCTGCACGTGGCCATCATGTAATCGAGTAGGGTGCAGTCTTCGTCAGCAACTCACGACTGTGGTCTCAGCAGTGCACGAGAGATCTCATCTAGGTCGTCCCAGGTATGGTGGAAGACCACTTCAAGCCACGAGCGCGTTAATCACACCCGGAGTGAGCTATATTGGAACTCTTGTGCGCTTTTGGGAAAACAACAACGTGACGTTGTTATGAATCTGCAAGAAGCTTGCTTCTAAGCAAAACTATCGCCAGCATTGTTAGCAAAAACCAGATTATAACAAGAATACGCTACTACATATATACAAAATTTGGACATCGTTAATCAAAATTCCCACCCCTAGTACTATTCGAGGACCAGCTAAAACTCATGAGCCTACTCAACCCAAAGTCTTCACAATTGATTTTCATATTATCCACTCATCTTTGTCTCGATGTTGAAAGTGATAGCTTTCGAAATAATGCATATCCAAAATAGTTAAGTTCGCGTCTCGTTTCTCCAACCCTGGCTACATGACCAGCCCATCGTAACCTGCTTATTACTTACTGTCAACTAGATGTCTGAAATGTCGGTAAACTACCAGACGACACGGTGCCACAGCCGTGAGAACCCCAAATCCTACTTAGTTCATAATTTATCAGATTCCTGCCTATTTATTTTTACATCCCATCTTTCTTAGTTCTAATGTTTAACAGCAATTTGTTTCACGATTTATTTTCCGTAATACGTAATATAATTACAGCAGAAAGCGATAAAAATTCTGACTGGAACAACATTCAACACTACGACAAACTAAGCAATAAGACAAATATTAACTAAATTGTATTTAATTGTCTCATTATAAACAAAAATACCTAAATACAGTCAAAATTACCAGCACATTTGTTAAGACTCAAACTCTGTGCATTAGGAAAGGAAGGTTTGTGAGCTCTGTCTGAAACATCTAATAATATAACATAAACTAATACATGTTTCCTTTCTAAGCATTACTTTTGTCGTTTGAAACAAAAAAGGTTCCAGTAACAGATCACACCATCAGAGTATACTTATATTTAATTATAATCCAAAGATGGATAGCTATGTAATTTTGCGATTAATCTTTTTATAAAAACAATATGCCTCGAAGAAAAAGAAACATGTAAAGGTAAATTTAATAAACTGTATTTTCCAGCATGCAGAGCTATATACTGTATAGTTATTGTGAGGAAAATCTGTGGGAATAAAATGGTTATACTACATTCAATAATGCTTTGATACTTCATAACACAAATGTGGTTACACATGAAATACATAACGTGTACATCTTCAGTTAGGGAAGAGAAGAATAAAGGCCTTAAGGTTCTAATTGAGGGTCATTTACTGCCACAACATGGAAATACATGACGAACTATAATAAATTAATCTCTTATTCAAAAGAGGATCACATATTACTCAACAATTTTCTTTAACAAAGTAAATCACTAGTGAGATATTACACAATGCGTTCGATTGTGTAATGTTCAATACAAAATGCTATTATCGCGGTTCGCAGACATCCTAAGAGAGCTTATCAGTGAAACGTGTACTAATACACAATTTGACGATTCTCATTAAGCTAAACAATTGCTAACATCGATAGTTACTACCAAATAATTACATAACAAATAATAATGATCAATCGCATCAGAGAGTCGAGATCGGGTCCATTTCTGTTGTTAAATGTTCTTCTCTCAACAATAATAAGAATAAGAATTAGTGCAAATTTCCATCCCTAGGTAACTATTTTATAAATGTTAGGCAATATTAAAAAAATATACGCGACAGATAAAAACACACAATTAAGAATTTCCTGATCACAGTGGAGAAAACCTCAAATCTTACATTCTGTTCTGTTCTGTTCAAAGAGTTTATGTTCGTAAGAGAAATAAGCAATAGCAATTATTACAGTCTGTTCCGAAGATTTGCGTCTTCTGGGTTGTTGCACTGTGTAGTCTGGTCGATGTTGACCTATAACACGCTGTATTTGGTTATTTCTTAATAACTCTATCAATAGTAAAAACAAATTTTGTTTCTGTTTTGAAGCTTTTAAGATTCAGTGGATGGTTGACATTTTACTTTCAAATTGACTTCCAAATATTCTTAAATTAATGAAGAAATTACTTGTTTTCCAGAGGCTCTTGACAAGTACATGGAATATAATGAAGGTGCTCTTCCAGAGCGAATTGTGGTATACAGGGATGGGGTGGTGTGGAGAAGCATGAGGTTGAACCCCTGCAGAAGTTGCGCGAGATGTATGGTGATAATCCATTCAAGATGGCATTCGTTGTAGTAACACAGAGAATAAACACCAGATTATTCCGCAACAAGGTAAACCCTCGCCCAAGCACTTTGCTGATAGGTACATAACTATGCCAGAAAGGTAAGTGTCTCATTGCACATACAGGTTAACCTAAGGAGGAATATGTCTCTAAGTTTTTGTGGTGCTGAAAGCAGCTTCATGACCATGAGATTTAAGGTTCTCACAGTAGTAAAGATGTGCATGGTGGTTTTCTGGATTGTGATGCTGTGCAGACTTGTAGGTGGGTAACAATATTTCATAGGATAATACAGCTTCAATATTAAGGGAAAAGTCTCACATATTTTATGTCTTTGCTGTTGGATTGTAATAATAGTGGATGGCATTAACATCATCCTCGGAGCTATTCAGCAAAAGTAGAAGCATTCAGACTGCTGAATTACAAAATGTGCCTGTGGAAACACTGTGTACTCCAGTTCTGTCCCAATCTTGGTTCTGCAATAAATTTGGCATAAACGAGAATATGCGAATGCAAGATAAATTTTGTCCGTTTTCTTTGGGCAGTCTGGGAGTGTTTTTTTTTAAAGGATTGAAGATATGACAGAAGAATCAAAACACTGCTTTCTTACTTCAGAAATGGCTAAGAGATGTTTACTTAATATTCCAGAATTTTCATAGATGTAAGTTTAGGGTAATCCAGCTTAAATACTAATTGTTTGTCCAGCAATCCTCCCATTCCTACTCGCCCTGTAACTGGAGAATCTTTTATCATAGAACCACAATTTTTCTCTGATCCTGTAAGTTTCACACTGCTTGTTTTGCAAAATTTGTGGAAGTCTAGAATAAATAATTGGAACACATCATTGGCACTAATAAACGGATGATCGCAATGTTTGAAAAGACCGTCAGAATATTATTTTCTGAAATAGCTAAAAATGACAAGTTTGGTTCGTCTTGAGTTTTGTACTCATTTTTGGACGTTACTTAGCGTGATGAACATAACATTAGATCACACATAGAAATCCTGTTACGAAATACTGTGAAGATGTTTAGTGATACAGTGCAGTAATGTATAGTGATCAACCTATCGGTAAAATGTATGACCATCTTCAGAGTAAACTCTCCAGCTATCGTAAATGAGCTGCCATCTTGTGTTCGCGAGCCAAACTATTACTACAATTTAATATCTGTGGAACAAAATATTTTTCTAGCATGTTGGCACATGTAAAGTGTTGTGATGTAGTCAAGGTCTTTTACGAAACGAGGTTGTTGTTGGCGATTAGGCCTTAAAACGTTACATGAAATATGATGCTAATACTATTCCACTAATATTTCAAACTAATTACAAATTATATGTGCGTTATGAAGGTAGATTCGTACTGTTGCACAACCTGTACTAGAAGTACAACACATTCAGACGTGGCTTGTCTGTGTATACTACCAGTAGAACATTTGGACGTGGCAGGCTAGTTAAGCGGTGTATGTCGTCATCTATAAGCAGGTTGAAGGCGGGTTACAGTTGAGAAGATGGTTTATGGAAATATGTTTATAATTGTTAGTGTTTTGGCTGTATCTAAGTTTGCGTTGGCGGACGTCTGCAGTAAACCAGAAGTGTCCGCTTCGGCGTACACAACCCAGGATGCTACAGTTTTAACCGATGTAGCATTTGTGGCGGAGTTTACATTGAATTGCGGAAACCATGTGACGAGATTGCCCCTGTATGCTGAAGTTAATGGGAAAATGCTACCTGCTGCGATGGTTGAAGATGATGACGGATATCAAATCAGCTGGACAGAAGATGTGAAGAAGGCGAAAAGAGGTGACTACAGTGTCATCCTGTATGATGAGGAGGGTTATGCTGCATTGAGGAAAGCTATTAGAAACGGGGAAGATCCTTCGTCTATTAAGTCTTTGGTCACCATTGTCGTTAACTATCCTGGTGCATACAATGGACCATGGTTGAATTCTGAATTCATAGCTGCAATTTTATCTGTTGTAGTATGGTATTTAGCCTTCTCAGCACGGTCAAAACTTCTTGCTTAGCTGTAGAGTGTGACAGTGACTTGCCACACAATCATTTTTATTTTGCGAAATGTGGGATACTCAGACCTTCTGTGGGGAATTATTGGAATAAAAGTGGTGGTGTGAAAGGTGAAGTATTGAAATATGTGAAAACAAAATTGAATTGCACTTGTGTACATCTAAAAGACCAGTCAGGATCACTAAATTCTTGGACTGTGTCCATCACCTGTGTTTTTAAAAAAGAACACCATGTTTCGGAAGTTGGATCTGCAAACATCCTCAGGTTAAAAAGGAGGAGGGGCACCCACTCAGTTAGGTCTGATAGAAAGGTCGAACTTCAATCACAAATTAAAAAAACCGTGTATGTGTATGTCAGTTTTTCATAAGAACCCTGATTCATGCAGTGATTTAACATGAAGAATACTTACAAGGAACAATGACAGATGAAGATCCATGATTTAAGTGTTGTGATTATACAAACGTAGTGCATGCTTCTGTATCTCATTTGCATAGAATTTTGTGTTCCCTGTATGCTTTTAGTGGATCCAATCTTGGTGGGCAAATTTAACATTCAGTGCACATAATATGCACTTCTAAATGTGTGAAAGTACATAGCAGTTGTATTTTATTGCATTCTTTACATGTAAATAACATTGTCTTCCTTGTTAGAATTGTTTCTGAATGTATTAAATATATGCTGTTTCTAATTTTTAGATCTTTCCATGGATAATTAAGGTTTTGTAGTATGAAAATAGTTTGGCTATGTATTAGTAAGTTATTACATATTTTAAATTGTGATTTTGGATGATTACAGTTATTAAAGAGAAATTTTTGATGGGAATGTTTGCAGAGTTTGAATTGTGCTTTATTGCTTACCATTAAATAATGTAGATAGAATTAAAGACTGGTTTCCTAATGCTCTATATTATTTTTTTAGGACATTATTTTTGTAGCAGAACTGAGTAAAATGGTGTTGAGTGTATGTGCTTTTCTAGAAGGGACATTTTTATAACTTATATTAAATGTCACATGTCATGGTTAGCATCTCTGCTTCATATTTAAGGTAGGAGCAGGAAATATGTTGTTGGGTCCATTAGATGGAGCTAATCTCTATCCATGGACCTGTGGATTAGCTGTCTAATTGACTCAACAGTAGGCTTTACAATCCTCCCTGATGATGGAAGCAGAGCCTGGCTTCTGAAGCAACATTTGTCCAAAAATTAAATGATGGAAAAGCCCAGAATATATCAATTTAGTAATGTACCCTAATCATAAACGTTTTTAGATTCATAGTGGGCTCTAGAGTAGTCTTCAAAAAAATTTTGACTTTGATTCTTCCATAAACAATTAATTTAGGGGCAATCTTCACTAGAAATGAAACTCAATAGATTAATGAAAATGAGGCATCAGGGGGGAGAAAAAATAAGTTTAAAAAAAGTGGAACCAGTGTTGTCTTTTCTCCTGTAGGCCAGCTTCACACATCAGTGGACAGGAAGTTACATGGGAGGGTGAGTTATGTGAAGAGTATGTCTCCATTCCCAATATTACAGTGCAAATCAAAATTCTGAGATAGCAAAAGGTTTTGCTGAAATGAAAGGGCCATCAGTGATGGAACTGGACCTACATGGGCTGTGGACCAGTGATACTTTGGTTACAATAGTTACAAGACATACACAGCCACTAGAAGCCCAATCTGAAGTAATGGAAGCAAGCATACATGTCATTTGTTATTTTACATTGGAATGTTATTTTGTAGGACAAATGTCTTGTAATTTCATATAGATATATTCAAATACTAATAATGTGTGGCGTAACAGCCCTCTGAGAGCCAAAGCAGACTAGCTTACTGCTGGCCTCACGTTCACATGCCTAAGCAGAGGTGAATGATCATCCAACCAGATATAGGGTGACATGAGGTCAGCACGACAAACCCCCAGCCATTGCTAGTTTTCATGACCGGATTACGCTACCCATTGTAGCTCCCCAATTTCCTCACGATGCTGGGTTGGCACTGCCCATACACTGGTGAAAAAATCTCATGAGAAATTTCTTTCCCTGAGACTCGAACCAGTGCACATTCCGTATCACCGGTCTGAAGCATGATGCCTCAGACCATGCAGCTATGGTGCGGGACTGATATATTCAAATATATAATTTATTCAATTCATTTGTGGCAAGCTGAATTCCTTTTTGGAAGTCATAAAAATATAAATTCCTCATGGAAAAATTGCCTGGCTCATCATTAGCAAGCATTTCCGGAATGTAGTCTCCTAATTTCCTCATGAATATCATTTTGATTAGTTACTAGTGTTCCCAAATATCTGAACTTTGTCACACTTTGAAAGGATTTTGTAGCCACCCTAATATTATTTTGCACACTTATCTGCTGATGGGATATTAGCATTTACTTTTTCTCTTTATTGTATTTATATCAGCACCCAATAAATAAACATCAACATATGCCAATAGCTGATGTGTTCCATTCAATTGCAAACCCTCCTGCCTATCTTGGACTTTCCTGATGGCATATCAATATAAATTTTAAGTTGAAACAAGATGAAGTTCTCTTCCCCCCCTCCAACACCACTTGCATGCAGTAGAAGAGATGATGTTACAAAAGAGTTCTGTACAGTGAAGACTTAAAACATTATTATTATTATTTTGTAATGAATATACATTTTGAAACTGGAACAATTTATTTGTTTTAAGGAATATACACTGTAAACATATTGCAATCTCAAGTGAAACACTTGCATGATTATATGACTGGGGAGAAAGGAGTTAGCACCTTCCCAGGAAGTAACATTTGCTGTATGCAATATATATGTGACTTATAGGTCCTTGTATGGCAGTGCTACTGTAAAAACAACAAAATCTAGTCATTTACTAACCAAAAAATGAAATGTTATGCTGCTTTAATGTATGTGTAACTGATTATGAAGTTTAATGCACATTAAATATGTGCACCAAATGGGAATGTACAACTGTCTGCATAAAATTTCAAAGTTAAATAATGTGTATGCATGGCTCCACACCTCCATTTCATTGCACTTCATAAAACAAGACCTGTATATGTTGAATCTAAAAACACTGGATTGTATATACAATGTATAGAAGTTAATCAAATCCTTGCCAATCTGATGCTTCTGATTCATCATCCAATTCAACTCCGATGCATTTAATCCCATTTTTAAGCAAAGGGGTACCTTTTCCCCTACCTGTAAGAAAGAAAGGCCCATTTAATAAAAATCAAACATGTGCACACAGTACTATAATGGGAAAAGCAAATGAAGCACTTGTGCTGACCTAATAGAAAGGTGCTCAGTATGCAGGGATCAAGTTATTTAGTACTTTTCCAACTAGCATTAGATGATTAAATGAAATAAAAGTGTTTAAACCAGCAAAGAAAGATTATCTTTTATCTTACTCCTACTCTGTAGAATTTACTTAAATTTAAACTAATTAAATGTACATTTTTTTGGAAATAGTTGTAACAACTATGTAATTATATTTGTATTGGCATTTAATTGTAGGATGTGCTGATTTTAATATTCTGCATTCCACATCCTTGCTTGGCTCGTACCATGACATATGTCTAGAATGCAACAAATTATTTTCTTTAATCACAACATAAATACCTTGAACACCTGCTTACCCTTACCTAAGACCCTAGCAAGTACAACAAGAGTCAACATAGAATTATGATCAGAGCATTGTAAACAAAGCTCTTCCTTCAGTAATTTCTCCTTGTATGCAAACAGTTCCAACTTCAACATAATATCTTTCTTGTCAGAAGAAATGGTAACTAGTTTGCAGTTTACATTGGGGACCTTTTGGCACACTGACTCTCTTAGTTCTGTTGTTTCATCAAGTTTGCATAGAGATCTTGGTAAAGTGAAATATATTTCGTATCTGTGGCCCACTTGTAAAAATCCGAGATGTGCTGTGAATTGCCAATCATCTCGTTTTTGTATAACAATTTCATTATCTTTACCAAAACTATCGGCATGCTCTCCGAAATGGACCCGATGTTGCTCTGCAAATTTCAACAACAGGCATTAAAACTTGCACCTCGAATACAGGTGTATATTCATTCAATTCTAAAAGAATGAATGTCATATATATTTACCTTTGTCTGACATGATTGCTTATATTTGTCAAAGTAAGAACGAAAAGTGACTATAAAAGTCGTCCTTGCTGCATACCTTATTAAAGTTGCATTTTTTTAAAACAGGTAACCTCATTTACTCTTAGCAATTATATTAATGAAAGTCTGAAGAAAACCATTTCATATTAAGTTTATTATTGGTCAAAGAATATATCTCAATAAACACAAAGCACGAAATTGGTATCACAGACTAGATATTATCCTCGACAACATGTTTGGTTAACTTAACATTTCTGATGTTCCGTGACCACTCGATTTATAACGTGTGCATCACCAACCTTGACAGTAGTTTACCAACGATAACGGGCGACGATTTCCGTGCTTTGTTCATTCTAGTTGGCAATATGATCTGCACCAAGAGAAGCTAACCTGTGTAATTAAATGTAGGTCGTATCCAACTATATCATATTAATGTATCCGATTTAAGACATTTTAAATCAATAATAAGCCATAGAGATTTGCCAGGATGTCATCGCCTATGGAAATAACAAAATCGGAAGTACATGCGTCTTCAGGTAGTAGTTCTTTATATACTAACCTTTATGTTTAAAGTGTTCGTATGGCGAAAAAGAAAAATGCTTCAATCGAATGTGAAAGACTTACTAAATTTGATGTCATGTCTAAGTTTGTTGGCGGCATTGTTCATACGTAGTAGACCTGTGTATGATTATCATTTTGACATGAAATTATTTTATTTCAGAAAATAGTGGAGTGAATGTTGAAGACAATTTACCAGATGTAAGTAATAAATCTCGAAGGAATGAAATAAACCTACTGAAATATTGCTATTTAAGTAGGAGGTGAACTTTCTTAAGCCAGAAGTAATGAATAAGTAATTTAACTTTAAAGAAGAGTGGTCATTAGATATTTCTGAAGCTCAGGCATGGAATTATGTGCTATTGTGTAGGCATGAAGGTATAATTTATTTACTGTACGTATGTGGATTTATTTGAAACGGTCATTACTTTATGGCCCAGACTGGCCGTGGGGCCCACCCAGCCTCTTATTCAATGGGTACCAGCTTCCTTTCCCGGGGTTAAAGCACTGCTGGGGTGTGATGCCAACCACTCACCCCTATGTAGTGGTGAGGTCAAGAATGAGTAGGAGCTATACCACCTCTCCCCCTAAGCGCCTACATGGTGCATAGTGGGACAGCTTTACTTTTACTCTTTACTCATTACTTTATGTGAAATGTTTATTTAGTCTATTTGAAAAGAAGTTTATAATAGTTTGAATTGCACTTCTGTGTGTGTGTGTGTGTGTATGTATGTAATGTATGTGTGTGTGTGTATGTGTATATACATATATATATATATATATATATATATATATATTGTATTTTTTATGACTTCTTCCACATTGTATTGTCATTTGACTAACTTATGGATCTGGATCCAAGGAATGTAATAATATGTATTTACATGAATCGTGACCAGTGAACAAAGGGATTTATTCTTCATTCATTATCAACACTGCTGTCAGTCAATCATTTTATACCTTTTTCTTTCAGATCATATTGTGATGATATACCTGTTCTGTATTTAAAGGGTACAATTTTAAATGTTAGCTAAATTTTGTGCTTTCTGTTGGTCTGCTGGACAAATACCAAGCAATCAAGTCACTTCCTTTCTTGCTCATAGTTCTTAGTCATCCTGCCAGTGGAAACATATTCTGTACTTGACATGGTGTTGATAAATAAAACAAGAATCTATTTCCTGAAGTAATCTTAATTTTATAAGATTGTTATAAATGTTTGTGTTCAGTGAGCTACACTTTGGAAGAATGCTTTGCCGTTACATATTTGTTACACTCTTAAATAATTAAGCTTTTTGTCATTCAGGGTGATTTATTGCAGTTTAGACCATACCAGTCTGAAAACAAGAAAGATACAATTTATTTTCATGTTGTAGATTATTTCAATTTTTTTTCTTCGCAGGTCATATTTGTGGAAGAACGTGGAGAGAAGAGATCTCTTCCAATTGATTCTGATGGTGAGTCGTGTTTTATTTCTATCAGCCAAAGGAATACGCTTCAAAGTAGATATATTGTGTGTTCCTAACAAAGGAGAGACTTTCCTGGCTGACAGCAAGGCTTGGCTGTCTTCATGTACCTCTACATAATCTACTGTTTCTTTTAGGAGCTGGTCCTGCCAGAAAGAAGAAAAAGAAATATGTGACTCAGTCACAGCCAAAGAATGCTGTGTGTGCTCTTAATGAGCTACGTCCAGGACTTACATACAACACAGTGAGCATGAGCGGACCCGTCCATGCTCCAACATTTACAATTTCTGTTGAGGTATACTGTAAACCTTTTACTGATGGGCTGTAATTGTTCTGTTATGTTCTTGGGCCACTTCGTGTGTATGATTCTAAGTCTGTGGGGTATCATGACATATCTTGGAGCAAATAAGGATTATAAGTATATGAATATTTTGAATGAATTATCTTGATTGCCAGTACTGAATCTACAACCTTATGTGAATGAAGGGCCATGGGAAAATTTTAACACAACATTGTTGTAACAAAACTTACTCAGCATGTGATTCATGTATGTATAAATTAGTATTGAACACTGCAGAAATTTACATCTTAGCAATAGCAAGAAAATTAAATTGTTTTCTGTACTTACATAACAGAAAAGTTTGTTTTTATCATACTGTACCTTGCTATATTTTCGGATACTTTTTATGTACTTTGATAGAAAACTACGTTCAACAAAACTAAAGTATTTTTGTTGTTAGAAGGACTGGTTTTCTGAAAAAAAAAATACAGACTGTACAGTTATTTAAAAATGTCTGAAAACAGTTGTAGACAAACGTTACAAAATGTAAATATCACAAACATCAGCTGAGAACTCTTCCCCAAAATATTGTACATGTGGCAAACCAAAGTGCACTGGTGCTAAGAATCTTTCCATATAATAGAATTACAAGCCAGCAGAAACATGCCCTTGTAAGTAGTGTCGGTAATCTGTAATATTCATAGTATCCAGGAAAATGTCTCTTTTGTGCTACGTCTGTAAGTTTATGGGGTTTGGTATTTCTTACTTCTCCCTGAAGGACCCGTTGTCTTCATAGTTTTTTTATGAATAGTTATGTGATTAAGATCAAACTGATTCTATTGACTGAAAATCAAAAAAATTCTATCATGATTTCTGGTACAATTGTACTGCACCAATGTTGTGCAGTTTAGACATTGAATTAGTATTAGCAGACTCAGAAGTATGGTATTTTGGTTCCTAGTATCATAATACACTCCCATGTGGCACCAGTGTTTGCAAATGCGTCTTCCATTTGGTTGGGTCAGACATATGCTTCTGAAATGCTGCATCCATACTTTTTATGTAATAAAGATCTAGAACCAAAGTGTTATGTGAGCATCCCTCAAGAACTGTGCATATTTATTACATTGTTAAAAGTGCACTTCAAAGCAGAAGAATTTTTAAAAATATTTTTTTTACTTCTAATACAAACTCATTCATTACTGTTTTTTGCTATAAATTAATAAGTTTATTTTTTTCTGTTAATATTATTTCCAGTACACACACTGACTTTTGCACCTGCTTTTTTAGGTGAATGGTCAGGTTTTTGAAGGGCAAGGACGATCTAAGAAGCTAGCCAAGCATGCTGCAGCGGAGGCTGCTCTCCGTTCTTTTGTGCAGTTCAAGAATGCTCCTGAGGCCCAGCAAGCAATGAATATGCATTTTAAAGACCTGGACTTTACAAGTGATATAACAGAAACTGAAGGCTCTCTTTTTAATGCTTTTCAACCACTGGACAGCAACAATAGTACAACTTCAGGGGATGTGAATAGTACAGAAACTGCCCTTGTGTCTCAAGCACCTACAGTTCAGAGCGGTAATGGTGCGCCCATCCATCCGATGCTTCCGCCAGCATGTCACAACAGTGCACCAAGGTTGCCTATTCATCCAGGAGACAAGAGTCCTGTCATGCTTCTTAACGAACTCCGGCCAGGGATTAAGTTTGACTGTGTTTCAGAAGATGGTGAACCATATGCCAAGTTTACTATGTCTGTAACTATTGATGTTGAAAGATTTGAAGGAACAGGTGAGTTTTTAGATCTGAAAGATTAAAGACTGCTGGAGGTGTAGGGAATTGATAGAGCCGTTAAGTTAGTGAAAAGATCAGAACTCGATGGACTGGGCTTCAGCATTATTGAAGTATGCTTCCATGTGTTTCAACACTTTGTAGTTAGATATGTTAACTCTGCTTTGCTGTCTTTATATTCACTTTTATAGAAAGAATGAGAGAGGATGAAATATGTGAAGGATTTTGGTATGAATGAACTATGAATATTATAAGTAATATTTCTTTACATGAATATTGGTATTGTTAGGAAATGGTTGCTTTTGGGAATAAATATTTTAAGATGTTTAATTTAGTTGTTAAAAGATACAAATATATTTTTTAATATTTTTGTAAATGTATGTAATTTAGTTTCCTTTCTTGAATTGTGGAAATGAAAGTATTTGCATAATAAGGAAAATAATGTAGCCCATGATAAGATGATGATGTTTATATATGTTTGAACTGCGTTGTATTTACGTTAATGTTTTATTATAGGTCCAAGCAAGAAACTGGGTAAAGCAGCAGCAGCGAAGGCAGCGTTAGCCAAGCTGTACAATATCACATTTTCACCATTCACATCACCGCTCCAGCCAAACAGGAGTTTAGGTTCTCCAAGTGCTCCACCAGTTTCCTTTGAACAGATGGCTCTGCCACAAGTCCTTGCTGATCACATATCCAGGTGAATAAGTTATCATTGTTCTGTATGACACAGGAAAACCTTGAAGATGGCTGTCTTCTGGGTTGTAACATCGTGTAGTCTGATAGACATTTACCAATGTTTCAGAGGTACTTGCTGCCTCTAAAATGTCAGTAAGCTGCTACTGGACTACACAGCACTGCAACCCCATACACAGCCATGTTCATACTCGCCACAAATTGTATGCAAGCAAACCTTGTTCATGCAGTGTTCAGAAGACAAGGATTAAAGATTTCAGCAGCTGGGAAACATGCCAAAAACACTGGAAAGAACAAGGTTTCTTTGTATGATATTTATTTAAGTCTTAATATGAATTGAATATTTTGTGTAACACAAAATTTAGGAACGATGGAGTCTACAATTGCCACTAGATGCTAGTAAGGGAAATGGTCTAGATGTAAATGCAGAAATAATTTAGTATATCTTTATATTTTATCAACAGAATGCAGGACAGAGTCATAATATAAAGATATTTAACACATATTTTAAAAATAGGGTGAAGTTAAAATATAAGGAGCAAAAGTAACAAACCATAACTATATTCACAGATAAATTAATAGTAGATTTAAGTTCAGAGAATGCATGCTGCAGTAAAATTCAGAATCTTTTATCATTCTGCTTTCTGTCCAAAAATACAACATTTAAAACATGTGCAAAGCTGTAACCTTGCCTGGTTTTTGTATGGATGTGAATCTTGGTCTCCCATCCTAAAGGAAGAAAATTGAAAATGAAAAATAAGATTAAGTGGTGATACCTTGTTTGAATTTGGTATTGAACCTTCAGGTTTCATGACAGGCAGATTTTTTTGACTCATCTTCTTAAAAGGGCCCTGCTCACTAGTGTTCATGTTTATACAGAGGCAGTGTTAAATTATGGCCAGTTGTGTGCATGGTGATGAATTGTAGATTGTGTTATTGGATGCTGGACAAAGATTAAAAGCTTCTGAAAAGCTGATATAGGGCAGGACACTTAGTGAAGATGTACAAGAACTGGTGTTGATGCAGGTAAAACTGGGGAAGATGAATATATTCTTTCTGGTAAGTAAACTGGGAAAGTAAGTGAACATTTTTACTTTATTCACCACAAAGGTTGGGGCATACTCCAGATGAAAGTTGTACTTTTATGTGAGATATAATATGATAGTACTTATTACGTATTTTCAGAGATGTTATAATGAACATAATTTAATAATTTTATTCAGTCGGTACAGCTAAAAGAATATTTTCTTTCTTCGCCCAGGTTGGTGA
This sequence comes from Zootermopsis nevadensis, assembly GCF_977971745.1. Lineage (NCBI taxonomy): Eukaryota > Metazoa > Arthropoda > Insecta > Blattodea > Termopsidae > Zootermopsis > Zootermopsis nevadensis. The sequence continues at coordinate 8,671,944 of NW_028259143.1, forward strand.
TAAGCAAGTTTACAGATTTGACCGAAGGACAGCCCATGCATTCTCGACGGAAGGTTTTGGCGGGCATTGTGATGACTATAGGCCCTCAGATGGAAGATGCAAAAGTTATCTCAGTAGCCACAGGTACCAAATGCATCAATGGGGAACACATGAGTGTGCTTGGAGCTTCTCTGAACGACACTCATGCTGAGATTATTGCCCGCCGTTGCCTCTGCGATTTTATTTACGCTCAGCTTGAAATGCACATGAACTCAGGTTTGCTTCAAGTTATTCTTATATTATTTTTTACAGCCAGGGTGTCATTTAATTTTGTACAAAAAAATCTTACTTCTGTCCCATTCAGCGTGTAAACCAGTTATCTGGTGTATTTTTATTTTACAGTGAAATGTTTAACCCATACCAATATATTGATGTTTTTTAACGCAGTGAAAATATACACTGCCACTTTATAGTTTGTGTGTGTGTGTGTGTGTGCGCCCACTCATACATCATACATTTTTCAGTACATAATGTGTTTTCATAATTTGTTATGAGATGTCATTTTTTATCTGCCATCTGGTAACACTGCAGTGATTACAAGGTGGTGTGAAGTTAGGCTGGGGCAGCATACACATGGAAGAATCAGGTGAAAGGGCATTATGGCTGGTGACTGTAGCATCTGGGCAGCCTATTTGTATCTTTACAGAGTTGAGTCATCAGTGACTGTAATAAAGTTATTGACATACAGTGTGTGATAGATGATCAGAAAAGCTAAAACAGATTTTGATAGAGTAAAAATTAATTAATTAATTTAGAAGCAAACTGATGAATGAACTTTATAGAAAAGTGTAGAATAAGTGCATTGGCACTGTCATTGTTCAGTAAGGGACAGAAAAAAGATTTGAAAGGACACTGACAAGGGTGCATTTGAATCCTCCGTTTATTTGCTTCAAAGAAATCGTTTTTCACATGAATACAAGGTACCTGTCAAATGTAAATTGGTTATAAAGAAATTGCAGTCTTGTTTGTTAATTGTGCAAAGGATATCATTTGTTTATGTGAATGATAAAGTTAAATTTTTATTTTTCTTAAAATTTAATTACAGTTACCTGCCAATTAGTTTTATGCCAAGCTCTGCATCTGGTCTTCAGGCCATGATGAAGTCCTTTCTGAGAGACAGGCATGTTTATTTGTATACCATATCTGGAATTAATGCTGAAGTCTTTCTGGAATAAGCATTTGAAGGAACAAATTACATGTACAGTTTGATTTAGCCGTGTATCAGTAATTGTGTATCAGCATTACATATTCTCTTGCTAGTTGATCATGTGCTGTTTTGACTGAAACTGTAACATTTTCTTTTTTATAATTTCAGAAACATCAGAACAATCCATTTTTGTACCTCGGCCTAATGGTAAAGGTTATCAGTTGAAGGACAATATCAAATTTCATTTATACATAAATACTGCACCCTGTGGAGATGCTAGGTTTGTATTGAAGCTAAGATGGCATGCTTTATTAAACTTTGCTTTGTAAATACAAGGAAAGCTCCATATAATGAATTTTAAGTCCAAGAATGTTAAACGTATTCATTGCTGCTTGTCATTCTCAGCTGAATTTGGGTTTTCTTTTTCTCCTCCCACTTTTCTGCTCTTAGCAAATCTCGTAGCTCACATTTTTATGTTTGTTGTTCTACCAGAGTGTAAAAATGTGGCTTTTTATTGGTTGTCAGAAGAAAAAGGGGTAAAAAGTATTGAAAAGTAGGTTGTGAAGATGTGAAATCAATAAGTATTGATCAGAACAGGACGTAATGGCTGGGTTTTGTGATGGTGATGATAAAACCTTTGGGTTATGTAACAGCGTGGCAATGATTGAAGAGGTGTACATAGTAAGTGGTCAGGAAGGCTGCTGTAGCATGAAGTTAATGTTCACTAATTTCGTGTACCAGATAGGTCCTAAAAATAATTTAAGAAGTTTGAATTATGACAGTTTTCTAAAGTATTTTCAGAGTGAAACACCATTTTAAGATGAAAAGTTTTGTAGTATAGTGGAAATAAAGTAAAGCTGTCCTGCTATATGCTTCTACTCATTCTTAATCTTGCCACTAGATAAGGGTGAGTACAGTCAGCATCATGCCCCAGCTGTGCTTTACCCCAGGGAAAGGGCCTTGGTAAGCATTACATAGTAGGCTGTATACTGGCTATAACAGAGATAATATTTCATGTGATGGGTATTAACTCCATGGAGCAAAGTCTACCTTGAGAAACTGGTAACACTTCTGCTGGTTAAGAAATTCCTACCTTTCATGGAAGCTGAAAGTTTATTATTGTGTTTACCAGATCTTGTCACTGAACTGTAACAATTAAAATCTGGGAAGGTTGAATTACAAAAGTATGCTACCAACCCTTTTCTGATTGGCTTAGAATTAGGCAAATAGCATACAATAGAAGAGTGTTGTTTCTGTTCTTCCCATGCTACTGTGATCATGTTTTATGTGTTGGTTAGTTGTCAGTCAGTTTTCAACAATTTCCTGCCAGAATGGATGGAAGGTAGTAAATGGTTGTCGTTTGTGGTCTTCTGGATTGTGAGACTGCATAATCTTGCCTTGAAGTGCACTTCAGCCCTGAAGATGGAAGTGATATATTCCTCTGAAATTTTGGTAACTACAAGACTACATGGCGTCACACACCAGAAGACTGCAGCTGACTTCTTTGTGCTCAAATCTGAGCTAGTGAGTGGTTCCTTGAACAATCCTGTAACAGTATCGTACCTTATACCAGTCTTTATTTCATAGCGTTCTTTAAGTGTTCAGCTTACAGTTTAGTTGTGACATTTTATGGTTAATTCTAGTTAAAAGGAAGTGTATTTTTTGTATTAGTTTTTGCTTTAATTTAGGATGCTTTATCATGAAATATTTTTCAGATGCCTATTATTGAATCTGTTCACGTTCACGTCTGTTGTGTTTTTTAAAGGATCTTTTCTCCTCATGAGGCTGTATCTCAAGATGACTCCATTGATAAGCATCCAAACAGAAGAGCACGAGGACAATTAAGGACAAAAATAGAGTCTGGTGAGGGAACTATCCCAGTGAAGTCAAGTGATGGTATTCAAACTTGGGATGGAGTTTTACAGGTAAGTCTTGGTCTTAATCTTAAAGATGGGAGCATCCTGTTTGTACAAAGCTTTAATTTACAGGTAAGTACTAGTAACATAAGATATACAAAAGAGGTACAAAAAGAGCAGACATAGGTACAAGAGGAGTGTTATAGGAAGCTATAAGAAAATAATGGAAAAATTTTATCTTCCAAAGTAGTTACCTTCATATGCAACATATTTATTCCATGTGATTTTAAGGAGCACATAATCTTGCCAGCAGATTTCTGGACACAAAACATGCTTTGCACTATTACTGCATGTTCTCCTATTCAAGTTCCAGATCCCAGTGCTAAGCCCATGTTTCATCTCCTGTCACAGTTGTTAGAAGGGATAGTATCTGCATCCTGTCTAAATGGCTTCATATGTGTTTAAATCTTTCAGACTGTATTCTGGAGTTAGAGTTCTGAGTACTCTACTGACATTTGGCATTCGTAATTTTTCTTAAACAATGGGGAAAGTACCGCTTATAGAAATTCTACAACAGATATGGATTTTAATACAAGTGTGTTTAGTTATCGTAACTAATAGTTAAAGAAACTTAACAGAAATAATCTTTGGCCACTGAGATTACATTGGTTGTGAAATGTGTTTATACACTTGTAATTTTCATACCAGCTCAGTGGAGGGGGGACAGCACACTCAGAATAGCTCAGACAGTGGCTGTCAATGCCATGGTGTGGTAAATGTTACGAACATGTATGGTTTTTAGCAGTGTTCCTGATGGCTTAAGTGTGTGATGCAGAACAGTACTGTATGGTACAAGTAAATGGGTTTTGTACATTTAGGTTCTGTATTTATCGTCACACCTGTGTTATTCTTTAAGTGCAAGTGCACAAGAAGGTCTTCATTGTAGCACTACAACTAATTTTCTTCATTATCTTGATTTCAGTACTTTGGCACTTTGTGTGGGCAAAGTGTTCAAGTAAATTGTTCATATAATTACCAGTAGGCTGTGAATGCTTAAGTTCTGCCTGGTATTAAATAAAGCGTGTGTGCAGTGGTTGCTTAACAGCACCTGAGCTGTTACTAGTCCTTGTGTCTACTAGTTTACATCATAAGTGTAATTGTAATAATTCAAATCTGTGAATGTAGTTAGTTCTTCTTTTAGGGTCAGAGATTGCTGACAATGTCATGTTCAGACAAGATTGCCAGGTGGAATGTTGTGGGAGTACAAGGAGCGTTACTGTCACATTTTGTTGAGCCTGTATACCTGGAGAGTATTGTGCTTGGAAGTTTATTCCATCCCAGCCATATGTACAGGCAAGTGAATTCTTATAAAATTAATCAATTTCTGTATGTACCTTATAAGAATTGCTCCGATGATGGAGGCGGCAAGCACCTCTGAAACGTCGGTAAACTACCAGAGTACGCAATGCAACAACCCAGAGGACAGCCATTTTCATTAATTGCCATGTTTTGAAAATGTTCTTTTGTAGCAGTGTATCTTGAAAATTTATGAAACTAAATTCTATTTTATGCTGTGTCATGTCACAACTGAAGAACCATTGAACTGGTTTTAATAAAATTTTGTATTGGAGGTTCTTGTTTGTATTATCGTGTCTACTACACATCTGTATGTGTTGTTTCCATCTTATAACATTTTAGTTATTTGAATAATGTTTTAAAGCAGCTTTGTTGCAATGATTGTAATGATGGCCAGTATTTATGAAAAATATTTGCATATTCATGATTTTACTTTGCATTCTGGCAGTCTGTATATAAGGAAATTTGTAAAATCACTTGTTTCCAGGGCTGTGTGTGGTAGGATTGAAACTACAATCCAAGGACTTCCTCCTCCTTATCGACTGAACAAGCCACTTATGAGCCTTATTACTTCACCAGAGGTACGACAGCCTGGTAAGGCACCTAACTACAGTGTGAACTGGACCACAGGTAGGGAGATGCATGGTTCATAGTATTAATTATAATTAATGCTTTAAAATATGGTGCTCATCTAAATAATATTTAGAAATTAAATTTTTACCTCAGAAACAACTCAGCACTTTTCTGTTACAAAAATCAGTTTGATAATGCTATTTAAACCTTGGACACCTTTATTTTTAATATGTAGCATTTTCTTTTGTTGTATGTCACCAACATCAATGCACTGCACTAACACACTAAGGATGTGTTTCATACTACTTCATCTTGCACACTTTAAAGGTGTTTAAAATATATTATGTTTCTTTGAAGGTAAAGGTTTGCCCTTTCTGTTGATATGCAAGTTTGTTTCTTGCTTAATTTTTCCTACTTCTGCTTTATTTTATGACCATCATAACATTGAAAGAAAAATACAGTTCATCAGTTTGCCTCTCAGTGCAAAATCTCAGTTTGCTTCAAATGTTGAAGTACTTTTCAAAAGTATTTTTTTAAATGAAAGGTGTACCCTCATGGACAAAGTTCTGTGCTTCTGTTTGGCATATGAATCATGCCTTGGCGTGGTATAATAGGGTTGTTATATGCATCTTTGAGTTTCTTGTTCTTCTGTTCGAAGCATCTGTAGTAAGTTGTTTTATGCTTCTGTCATAAATTTGTAACAATATGAAGACTTCATAAGGCTGTCTTTAAATCTGTAACTATGTTATGTGACTATACAATAAGTTAAAGGTTAAAGTTCAAAGATTGTGCCTTACGAATATTCTTGTACCACCAGTATCAGTCAGAGACAGCAATCAAAGTAAATAGTCAGTATATTGGCTGACTATGGACTGTATAACTGAGGTTCTATCCCCAGCAGGAGCAGAGGGTTTTTCTTCTAATCTCTGCATCCATATTGGCTCTACAGCCTTCCCAGCCTCCTATCCAGAGGGTATCATGGGTTATTTCCCTGGGATTAAAGCATGGCCGAGATGTGACTCTGACTACTCCCATTCATCTAGTGCCAAGGTTGAGAACAAGTACGAGCTATACCTTCTCTACTCCCCTCGGTCTCCTTTACAGCATATATCAGGGACAGCTTTACGTCACTTTTACCAGTATCAAACTCAGCATCCAGTAGCAAGGGTAAGAATTTGAGTGTTGATAAAATTTATTATTTTGATATGATTCTGATGACTGATATTGATTTTGAGTGTCATTGATAGTTATGATGATTGTACTGTTGTCTATGCAATCAGTGCCATAGCAACAGAATAATAACTAGAAAGTGCACACATTGGTCAGGTTCAGACTGGAATGGAGAATAATACAGGCCAGCGTGACATTGTAGTTGTTTTTCTAATGTTCTATAATAGACTTGTGCGATGAAATTGTGGTTGAAAAAAAATGCTTCACCCAGCAGTTCATAAATTTCAAAACATTTTCACTTGTATTGTAGTCAAATAGTGAACCCCCTATGACTGTAAACAAAATGTGTGTTATGACTGGTTTTTTATGCTAATGGGGATCATAAGTAAATCCACCAATAGGTCTTGCTTTTCTATAAAAGGAATTCTGTCAACACCAGGCTTCAGTGACGTGATATCAAGGCACAGGCATCAACTAATATGCAGCGTAATCCATTTTTCTGATTGTAACTGCATAGACAATTGTGTTGGCTCTCTTATATTTTTCAAAATATTTCCTGTTATTTCATATCTGAACAGAAAACTTCAGAATCTTTATGTTCCTGGTCAAAATATCTGACACTGTGGAAGGGAATGTTATCTTTCAAGCAGTATTTGCCATTGGAAGCTCCCAAATTTAGCATAAGGACCTGTGAATTGTGGGAGTCTACATCTGGTCTTTTGAGGTACACACTGGCAGTGACAAGTTTGGAGTCACATAAGATAACCTGCCGCCAAGAAGACCGCTTCTATTGTGTTATAGTCAGATATTTATTCCACAAAGGACAAACATTGTGGCTGGACAACTGTGTCAACTGACTGACTACATTACTCAAGAATAAATGGGCTGGTTGTTAGGGGACACTCTGACTAAACAGAAAGGGAGTGCCCAAAACAGTAAAAGAATTTAGGAAGGGCATAGTAGTACCTCAGAATTCAGGGTTATTCATTGTTGCGAAGTGAAGTTATAAATTGTTACAATGATTTTATGTACCATGGGGCTGAAACTCAGTCTGAAATAGAGGAAAAGAAAAGGAAAAGCCTCTGAGTATTACAGAAAGAGGTATTGATCTGAAGGATCAGCTGTTACAGCCTGTTTAGTAGAAAGCAAATTTCTGCATAAGAGGAATATTGAACTCTTCAGGATACTTAAAGGCTACTGTGGTAAATTCATTGATAACACATGAGCACATTACCAGGAAACATGTTCGTCATATGGTGTTTAAAGTTCTGCTGGCATAGGAGCTGTTCCTGCAGTTTGGTGATACTGAGTACAAAGTGTCAGGCTGTCATGTATCTGATAACATGCTCGTTTGACCAAGAAGAAGACATTTCCTGAGGAAAATGCCACCCATGGGAAAAAAGGTAAGGCCACAAATAGGGTGTGTTGTGTGTGCAAATAACAGAAAAAAATACTCTCTTGCTGCCAGGCTTGTGATATCAGACCATGCCTAGAAGGATTTCTGAGTTGTACAGTATCAAATTAAATTTTGAGGTAAGCTGGAACGAGTTATGTGATTCTGTAGAATTTAATGAATATAATATGAACTTCAATATTTATATAAAATACTGTATTTTGAATGTTTAATATTTAAATACCCTCTGACATTGCACTAGAGACTTATTACAAGTGCCCCCTATTGCAAAAGTTAAGGAAATAATTAGTTTCTTCTGAGAATTATACAAAATCTATAAATGTGCTGTGTAGACAGAATTCAGTTACTGAACACTAAAGCAGGTGTGCTTTAAAGGGTTAAGAAATCTTGTGTTGTTCTGATGTGGTACAGAAGCTATTTTACTCAAACCCAGTTCTGTCCTGTGATGTACTACAGCAGTCATTCTCCTGGTAGCATTAATGCACTTGTTTTGTCTATCTCAGTGACTGCCTGGTATCTTTTAAGAAAGCTGTGATATTCCACAAAAAAAAATCAGATATATCTCTTGAGAATTTTGCAGAAACTTATCCAATATACACTAAGTCATTCTTGTCCACCTATTAAGAGATACAAGAAATGTCATCAGAATTTTTAATTTTGTACAGAGTGTATTTTGGAGGTTGTTTATTTTGGAATAGAGTCCAAGCAGGTGACACAGGGCAAAAAACTGTTCATTATAGCTGTATTCCTGGAGGAAGAATGAATAAAGCTGAAACAATTTCAGAAGGAGAAAGTCCCAGGACATGATAACATTGCCAGTTCCCAAAAAGATCAACTTTGTGGCATATTACCACACCTGTTTTCTATTCAGAAGGTATCAGTTTACATTATGGCCACAACTGACTATTGTTATATAATTTTCAATTATTTTTAGATATCGATGAACGACTCTTGGGTTACAAGCCATGTCAGATGGCTTAAGTGAACAAATCACATCTTCTGCCAACATTTCGAGAACAATCTCTGCTCTCATCATCAGGGCTGCTGCGTAACAAATCTGATCCTTTGTAGCCCATCAGCGAGCATGCTACAAAGGATCAGATTTGTTACGCAGCAGCCCTGAGGATGAGAGCAGAGATTGTTCTCAAAATGTTGGCAGAAGATGTGATTTGTTCACCACTCAGCCACCTGACGCAGCTTGTAACCCGAGAGTCTTTCATCAACTTCAGTCACCATGAAAGCTTTACTTTATAGATATGTTTAAAAGTGAGAGTTAAAACTACCTATAATTTCTTATGTCTGTCCATTATTAGTAACAATGCCCAAAATACTACTGATTTTTGTTTAAACTCAGAAACCTGCACTCAATTTTATCACATTATTTTGATTTTAGATTAGTTTCTTTCACTTTAAAGCCACTACTGAAATTACTAAATAAACTTCTGCTGTATTCTGTTAGTCTTTTCTTAAAACTTGGTATATGTCACGTTTGTTATGCAGGTGTTACCATGTGTGAGTTTAATTCATGTTAAGGGCTATGTAAGAACTAATTCAACTTTTATATTTTCTGAGTCCTTTTGAGTTTTTGTGAAACACGATTTCCAGCCCTTCTCTTATATTTATTATATCTTTGATGGTTTTGTTGTAATACAACTTTTAGTAAATGTTATACAAATTCTCTTGTTTATTTTATTAGAAGGTATGTGTTAGTTATGTTGCATATGTAAGAAACTCATCTTTGTTTTATAGTTGAGAGACAAACATAGTTGTTGAATTCTAGGACAAGAGGATGCTGAGATAATTAACTCAATAACAGGCAAAGATGATCAAGGTGTTGCATCTCGCCTGTCAAAACAATGCCTGTTCAAACGTTTCTTCAATCTTGTGGGAAGAATTGGTTCAATAACAGGATTGACTGTTGGATCATGTCCACATCAGTACTCAGGTGCTAAAGAAGCAGTTCAAGATTATAAGGTATGTCCAGTGTGCCTCTCTCTGTGGAAAATAACAGTTGGAAAGACAGGTGTACATCAAGTTTCCAAGTCAAAATTAACCAAAGCAGATAAAGAATTGTATAGTTTTATGCATTCATCATTTTAAGTAATGATTTATTATTTATTATGTAGGATTTAATGTCCTCATGGCTGTGAGTACAGTGATGGCTGTATTTTGAGTTGTAGTGCCATGGTGCTACAACCATCTTCATGATCTGTGTTCTTTACAATTTGGACTTTTCATTTTGTTTCTTATGTAGAGTCTCTAACATTTAAAACTAGTCTTCTGACCACTTATACTAATTTCAGCATATACTGATAAGCTGTATTTGCATTGAATAATGCAACTTGTTTTAATATCTCTTTCTCTGTGTCACATATCAAAGTGGGAGTATCATTTGATTGTGAACATGTGCAATAGCAGTGGTAAACGTTTGCTCCTTCTATAATGGTTATTTCTATCCTCTAAACTGATGTATGTAAAAGAGGATGACTAAGAAGTGAATTGATTTCCAGTTTACAAGAAAACTATTTGTTATTACTGATATACAGAATTATATCCTTTGCTGTATTCCTTGTTAATGTGTAGTGCAAAGTGTTGAATTTTGCCATAATCTCTTATTACAGTAGAGTGAATTGTTCATGTTGCTGTGTATTGCAGATGGCAAAGGAGCAGCTGGTGCTTGCATTCCACAAAGCTGGACTGGGCACATGGCTGAAGAAGCCAATAGAACAAGACCAGTTTGAATTAGATGATTCTGTATTAAATAATCATCAGTGACTGGAAGATGATCCTTTTGGGGTTTACCTTGCAGAATAGAGCAGTTGCTCAGTCCTCCGTCCCTCCCTGTCACAGTTGCTCCCAGAAGCTAAATCCACACTTGGCACCAGTAAAGAGCAGAGTCTGGAGAACTGAGCTTAGCACTTCCTTTATTCTTGCTCACAACTCATCTCAAATTAGTAGTTAACCCCAAGCACCATTAATATTAACTTACTTTTCTTCTAGTCATGTAACACTGCAGTAGATAAACAAATTTTAGGGATCATGTATAAAATGGCTGCTGAGATAAATAAACCGTTACTTTGTGATTTATTACAATTTATATTTGAATTTGTGCGGGGAACAAAATCAAATTGCCTCCTAAAATAACAAAATATACATGAGAAGAAATACACTGTCGATAAAAATCAAATTTTAAAGTAAAGGCGCTATCCATTATGCATTCTTTGCATGAGAATGCATGTGGGGTTGATCCTGTCTGTCCCTCATGATTCAGCTTGGGAACTGCTGGATATATTTGGATGAAATTTGGTGTGGATGCTATGTGATTGGTGTCTACCCTAAAATCATACTTTTCAATTTCCTACAGTTGGTAATACCAGCATTGTGGATGTATGAACATGTGAGCTGATATTGACATTGGTGTCACTTGCAGTAGGGCCAATGTTGTATGGTTATAGATTTTCAAAAGATACAAAACTCTGGAAAAGCAGCCACATGAAAGAAAAAAGATATTTTGACTTGACAAGGATTCAGTCCCATCACCCCATGCATATGAGTCCAGTATGCTACCACAGACATGATATGCCTTGTGGTCTATCATTATTGATTTACATTATTTAAATATGACATTCAAACCACATGATTGGTATAGTTGGAAACTAAAGTTGACCAAGTAAGATAATTGAAGTAATCCTGTTTTGATAATTGTTCTTTAGGAGCTAACAGGTCAAGAGGCATTTCAGCATATATCATAGGTTATACATTGTGTTTCTGGTTCAGTTTATAATAGATGTATGCTGTTCTCTCAGTATTCAGTTTCTGATAACAGTAGAGAAGAAATAAAACATTTAAAGTATATGTTCATGCATTTCCATGAATTTTGTGGAAAGTACATTAGATTCCAATTCACTCATTTGTTTTTTTTAATATAAAGGTAAATATAATGAATGAATGAATCTTTCATTAAAGATAGATGCTTAAGTTTTTACATTGCCTGCAGTGTATTGCTACATTTAAGAGGATGTTATGTTTGTGTAGTGTATGTATGGTGTATATTTTTGTTTCAGTGAGAAGCATTCAGAATTCTGAATTTGCAAAGAACGTGCACTTGTATATTCTAGTATGGTTTACACCTTCCATTTTTGTTCAAAATAATTTTAGTAAAGTCATTTATGTTAAAATTAATACAATAACAAGCATTTAGTACTCATTTAATTTAATGAGCAAATTTATATATGATCCCTGGCATAGTATGGTTTCCTGTTTATTTAGGTGTGATGGAGCATGAATGTACAATGTGTTTCACATTCGTACCACTAGCCTCCTCCTATTTTCATGTAAAGTACTTGACATCTTCTTCCACATGACACTACTCACTTCTTACAGTACATTGTGATCTGGTTACTCAGATTTCTGTTCACAGGCAAATTTCATGCATGCCATATTTTAACATAATAGAGCATTTATTGGTATTTATATTAGCATTTCTTTATCATGAAAGTTGTGTTTTAACAGCTTGAAGGATGACATTCCATATAAACAGCAGAATAAACTCTTTGATGAAAATTTGCAAGTTCTGAAGTAAACCTAAATTTTGTTCTGTAATTTGAGGTTGTGTAAATGTCTTATTGTGTATGGTGTAATTTTATTTGTGGTTACTATCCTTTAAAAAACTTTAACTTTCAAGGAAATAAACTGGCATATTCAGTAGTTCATTTGACAGTACAATTGTTATGTCATGGGCTACTTGTATCTTCACAAAGTGGCTCACTTGATATTCCAACATAGGTTTTTTATTTGTGTGAGAAAATATTTATAAAATTATAACAATTATTCCCGCTATATCTTCACCTGCTGGATACTACAAAACATGTTATATAACATGTCTATGAAGATTGGCTGTGAAGTAGATGGAGAAATGTAGGCAAATAGGTTTGAAAAACATGCAAATACTGCCTGTAACAGTTGGTAGTGTGTTGTTATTGTTGTTATTAATGATGTTGCTTGCGTTTACCAGACTCTGCCCCTCACTATGCCAAGTCAGTATGGGATGGTGGACTGAAGACCAGGTCTATTCTGTTAGTTGTTTGTCTCCAGGAATCCCACTCAGAGCCATTGCTGTTCAGTGGTGCCTGAAAAGTAATGTCATTGCACTTGCTGACATTGCCAGATCCAACGCAAGACATAACCCAGTTTGTGGACAAATGTACAGTTTATTCTGCTCAATGTATTGTATCTCTTGCAGGGGAGGGAGAGCATGGAGAGAATATTTTAGACACTGAAATGAAATTTAATTTGTGTTTAATAAAATTGTATTAGGCTATATCAGTGGAACATTATTGTTAAAGTATATGAATGTTGTAAACAGGTAAATAATGCTGCTTCCCTCTTTTAGCCATTGTTAACAATTTCTTAGATCTATTGATCTAAGGTCACTTGATAAGGCTGATTGCTGTTTGAAGTTGTGACTCATTTCATTGCATCCCATCCTTCAGTTTTTCTGTAACTTGTAAGAGGATGTTTATAAACAAGTGCAACATTTTATTAACAGTGGTCACCTGTTTATTTAATAACTTTTTTATTTGTTGTTATTAATGCTTTTAAAGAGGGACATTTCACTCAACAAAGCATCAGTGTTTGATTCTTGTAAAACAATGAACTTAAATGTGTTTTGTAATTTAAAATTGGTTGTAAATACACAACATTTCAATATTTATTGAAAGGTTGTGTATGGTTGCTTTTTTAATACTTCAAGGGAACAAATAGATATTTTCAGTAGTTAATATATTGATGGTATAATTATTGTTCCATAGGATACTTTTCTGGTACAAAGTGTCTCACTTGTCATCACACAATTGTATTTTTATTTATGCAAGAAAATAATCACTATAATGACTGGTTCTTTCTGCTGTCTCTCTTTAGTATGAGTGAACATGCATACAAAATAAAGACTGACCAACGGAATTCACTATTTAGTAAACAGGACAGTCATTTGTTGGTCAGGTGTAAATTTCTAAGAGCTTTTCTTCACATTATAGATGATTTATCAGTTCATCCTGACAGAAAGGTGCCATAATGTTAAAAGAGACAGGCTTCACAAATGTTGATGTTTGTTACATTCCTGGTAAAATTAACCATACTAGTATTCAAGGTAAATGTAATTTGGATTTCATTTTCTTCATACAAGAAGAATGGAGTTATCTTTTTTAATGTGGAAATTGATGGTATATGATACTGGTACCATTACACCTTTCTGTAAAAAACTAAGCATAAAATTATAATATAAGTAGATTATATAATTTCTTTGGATAAAAATGAGATAATTTAATATACTGGTGACCTCTGTTTAATGTTTAGTTTGGTTGCTTTGTCAATCATTAATTTATTGTGTTCATTGTCATTTAAGTTTTCAGTTTCAGGCATATTAATTTTGTCAAAAGTTATGTTCCCAAATTTATTTTTGTTTTATCTGTTTGGTTGTGATATTACAAAGTTAAAACTTGTACTTGCATCCGTCAGTGGTGACTGCAGCATTACAGAATCAGTAATTATTTCTGTAGCAGAAATATTAAGATTTGTAATTACATAAGCATATTGCTGTTCTTGAATCATCTTACTTGAAGTTTCATATGTTTTACATTGTTGAATTTTTAAGTATTTGATTGTAGTGATTGCCCCATTTTTATGAAAGGTTAATTGACTTGCACAAGTGTCAGACTGTTATAATATCACAAGTAATAGAATGTTTCTGATCATTATAACATAGATAATCATAGCCTTTGGCAGGTATTCTAGGCTATAAAACATTCAGGGTCCCAGAGAATATATATCATATTTTAAATAGTGTTACAAACATAATCTCTGTAGTTCCTTTTTAAGTACGATCAAACATGCTTATGAAAGTTAAGAAGAATTTAGGATGAGACAATATGATGTACTGTTTAAACTTTCCAGCATAACAAAAATGAAACTTGCTAACTTAAAAGTTCTCTCTTTCTTAGCATTTTGTAAGTTTTTGAATTTTCAGAATATTTAACAGTCTTACTTTACCCAGGGACTGTGCTAGCAAACTGTAATTGGATATAGTGTGGATATGAATTAAAGAAATACTTCTTTCATTCATATCCATTTTAGAATTAGGAATAACTGTGCGAGTGATTTGCCTACTCGCATCATACTTAAAATATTGCGGGTTTTAACTTTTTGGAATGGTGCAGAACTCCATTGAAACATTGAAATATTAGATAGTATATGACTTAAACAAATTAATGAGTCTGGAGAATGCTGTTATAACACTGGCATGTTGGTACCTTGTTCAGAAAGATTAACATTGCTGTTAAAGTGAAAAAGTCAGACTGGCACAACAGCCAGAGGTTTGTTACACTGTGTAACTCAAGACCAGTATTATTTCGTTGAATCATGACCAATTATTTATGTATCATGGATCAGTATAGTTACCAAATAAGATAATTTGGTGTATAGCTTCACCACCGTCAAAAACTGCTGGTTGAATCTCAAGATACATTATCACAGTAGGTTTCTTCAGTATATTGTTTTTGCTGATAAAAGTTTTAAATCAGTTTGGTATTATGTGTAGTTTTAGAAATATTGTGAGTTCAATTACCAGATGTTTAAAAATTTTCTGGATTTAATCTATTCTTTGTAAATAAGTTCTGTGTATATTTACACACATATACACAAAGATAAGCATAGCACATTTTGTGGGTTTATGTTTTAAGCCCTCGGTGGACTAGTGGTTAGCGTGCTCACCACTGGACCCAAGGTCAGCAGGTTCAAACCTGTCCAAGGTCGATGGATTTATAAGGGTGATAAAAATCCGTAGCATAACTTCCTTTGGAGGGAAAGTAAAGCTGGTGGTCCCATGTTGTAGATTTATGGCACGTAAAAGAACCCTACGAGCATGATACAAGATGTTTCGTAAGCCAAATTCAGCTGCCATTTCTCACCCACCTCTTTCCTGATTCACTGCTAGATGGCTCTGGCAGTCAAATCAGGAGTGAGTAGAAATTGTGCAGTCAATAGGCTGGTCATTCACTACTCTCTCTCTACAAGACTAATAAGGCCCAGTCCTTGTAGCAGTTGATGATGATGTAAGCACTGATAATTTTTCCCATATGTTATATTGTGTAGTTGTGTTCCAGTTACAGATTTCCCCCACCCCCCTCAGAGAACATAAGCCAGTTCTGCACTTCAGTATTTCTTGCATGTACTTTTTCAGGAGAGAATAAGTTTAGAATTTTTAAGCAGATATAAGACCTTATTTATTGTTATAACCACCACCTTGAGCATAGAACTGTATCATGATTATAAATTAAGAAGTACCTCTCATGTTTCATTTAATGTAAATGACAGATTTCCAACCTTCCCACATAATCTGCACACTTTTATATAGTTCTTAACTTCTCCAAGGTTTTTTTACTACTACCTGATTCCAAAACACTGAACCTGTCACTTATAGTACATACTTAAGTAATATCTAGCTTAAATCTCAAGTGCGATTGGCTATTTTGAGTTTAGTATTTCGTGTTTTCCTCTGTCCCCGACCTAACAGAACACTGCCTCTTTTCCTGTTCCTCTGAACTAAGCATTCACAAAAATCCTCAGAGCACATAACCTTTTTAAGAAACAAACACAGCTGCACTGGAATTTAATGTGGGGCGTCAGTTATGAGGATGTGTATACAACCCATGAGTTCAACCAAAATATTTTGATTGGGTGCATAAATCAAATGGTGGGGAGGGGGAATTATTGGATTGAGGAACATTAAAATAGAAAGAGCACCTCCTCTGAAAAGTAGATTGCACTTTATATGAAGTTAATTGTAGACATGATATCAGATACATGTGCATAAGCCCTTCGAAGGGCCAATAATCTAAAATTAATCTTTGGATTCCTTACACTCATGCCAGCAGCAGTTTCCTAGCTATGATAACCTTAGTGCATGTTACAAAACCACTTTATAAGCTGCATATTAAGATGTAACATGTTTCTGATACTGAAATGAATGCCAGGAAAATAAATACTCTAAATCTCAAGTATTCTATAAGTTTACAATAAAAGAACATGTCCAAAAAGAAAAATTCAATAATGAAGCCTTGTAATAGTACTTATATAAATTAAAACTATATATAGCATATCTAAGTATTATCTAAATCTATGCTTTAAATGTAATGGAATGCCAACTTTATGTTCACAAAATCAACTACTTTTCAACGATATGAGTGTCAATCCAAACTTATATAAATATTCTGCTGCACTTATCTATTTCTTCCACTCAAAGCTTTCTGTATATATTAACAATCTGCACATCCATTTAATTAAAGTGCTTACATAATGGAACAACTGCAATTTTTAATTCTGTAGTCAAATTTAAGAAAAATATAATTCTCAGAGAACTTCATTGGAAGCCTTCTCCAATTAAAATGCTTATATGATTGAAAAACTGCAAACTTTTAACTCTGCGGTCAAATTTACAAAAAACATATAGTTCTTAAAGGACTTCACTAGAAGCCTTCTCAAGTACCACAGCTACATTATTGATTTCATCTCCTGTCAGCATGTTATTCACTGTCACACGAATACTGTTCCTTGGGGTAAATTTCTCTGTTTGTAGATATGCAGCTGTTACAACAGCAATGCCATGTTCAATGCAGAAGTCAGCAATCTTGCTTAGGAGATTAAATTCATGGTTAGTACAGTTTGGTGGGTTACGCAAGTACAGATGTTTAACTGGAGAATCAGGATCACCTTGCAAAATAAACAAAGGCAGTGTACTCAGAGCTTTGTGAACAAGCTGACATTGCTGCTGCAATTTCTTGAACAGAGTGGGGTCTTTTTCCATAATATCCAATGAGGTAATGGCTGCAGCTGCTAACAGAGGGGGAAGTGATGCAGAAAAACAGTATCCCAATCCTGAAAGTCGCTGGTGTTCTACAACAAATGAGGAACCAACACAAAAACCACCAATTGTAGCCATAGACCATTCCATACTACAACTTATCATATCTACTTCCTCTCTGGGTATATTGTAATATTCAGTGACACCTCTTCCATGGTCTCCAAGAGTAGCAAATGAAATACTTTCATCTACAAATATGCGCAACCTGTATTTCTTCCTCAGTTCCACCAACTCTGGTAATGGACATATATTGCCACTGTTCATATAGATGCCCTCAACAATAAGGAATCTGCGAGTCACTTGTGCTTTCTTTGGGTTCTTTTTATCCAATGCTGCTTGGTCCATTAGAAGTCTTTCTAAATCTACCATATCATTATGTTTGAAGAAACGAATTTTACTTCGTGAAGCATCTAAACCCTTCTGAATGGCAAAATTCACATTCTCGTCAACAAAAATAACATCACCTCGTTTTGCATATGCTGGAATAGCACTTGCAATTGTAGAAAACCCATAAGAATACACAACTGCTTCTTCCATCTTCATGAACTCTGTAAGTCTGTCTTCCAAGTCCAGGTGAACATCAACTGTACCGTAAAAACCTCTAGGGCCACAGGATCCAACCCCATACTTCTGTAATGTTTTAATTGCACTTTCCTCGATATCTTTGTTCCCTACAAATCCAAGATAATTGTGAGTTGCCATGTTTAAACAATAGTGACCATCTACGTTAATGAATTTACCGGCCTTTCCACTGACCATACGAGGCTTCAGTGATGGATGGTTTTGTGCAACATTCCCAACTAGAGGTTCTGGTGTCCATTCTTCAATCAGCTTCTCTTTTTCAAAATCTGTCAACTGTTCTAGCTCTTTAGGGTTGTAACTTTTATGAAAGATGAGCCACAAAATCCACATCAACAACCCTACTTCAAGGAAAATATGATAAAACGGAACTTCATTCAGTGCTTGAAACACTTCTAGCAATACCCACTGCGTAGCCATGCGAACGTTATCGTGGATATCGTTAGCGTCACAGGAATTTTAATTAGCTCAGTGAATACAGAAATTATCCACGCCCTACTCCAACCACCATACTTATGAGCGTTCCTTCCAGGTAACTGACCACACCTCTTACGCTCACAACTTATCACACATTGATAACTAACCCATCTATCTTGCAGTTACTACAAACATCGTACGCGGTTCCGGCTATTTGTCATAGCGTTGACTAATTGTTGTCCTAGATCATCGGTGCTTGGTTGCATACGATTACTACTCTCAAGTACCTCTTCTCCAAGTGATTGTGTGCATAGGCGTTCTTTGACATATTCAAGTCAAGGAGTTTTACATATCTCCGTCTAAGATAATAGAAAAGTTTTATCCATAGATGATACCAAGAAACTGTATTGATTAGTGTATATGAATTTATCTCATAGTATAATTACAAGACAACTCGTGGGTAGTCGGGTGTTCTTTAAATTTACCAAGGGATAGGCAAGATGTAATTTGCAATACTATTTAAAAAATAGAAAAGCTTCACACGAAAGTAGTGCATAGAACTTGTGGTAACAGTGAATAATGAACGGAAAGAAACAAGTACAGTAAAACCCCTCAAGTTGGACACCCCTTTGTATTGGACATTTGTAATTGGAACCGGCGAATATCCTATAATTTTACTTGTTCACAATACCCTATATCTTGGACACCTCTTTATCCTGGAACTTGAACACCACTTTTGTTGTATGTTGGGCAGGTTCATGCACTTAACTTCGATGCTTTACAGGGAAACGTTTACAGTTACAAATTTTGTTATTTTGAATTTCTGACTGATGAATGCCTCCTCTCTGGAGGATTATCTAATGGACATTGAACCCATCGTTGGAATGCATTGCAAGTGTTTGACTATTCTTTTACTGAACCCTTAACTGGACTATAGTATTGCAGAATACACAGTTTTAACTCCATCAGTACTGTGCTTGCATTTGAGTTCAGACTGTATGAACAGAAATGGAATTTTTCTTTTTGCGATGGGGAAGCGAAAATTGGTGGAATTAACTTTAGAAAATGTTATTGAGGCTGGGGTGTAATGTGCAGTGCATGGGAGTGGGCTTCAAAAGATTATTAATACTATTGTCATTAATTATTAATTCAAGTAAGCCTACAGTAGTTCGTGTATGTAAATAAATAGATTATGTTGCCATTAGACCACAATCTGATTTTTCTCTTTCCCTCTATCTTGGACACCTCTGTAAGTTGGACACATTTTCGTGGAACCCCAAGTGTCCAACATAGAGAGGTTTTACTGTAATAAAATTATAACTACTGAAAAAGAGAAGAATGTACGTTTCTCTCTCTCTCAAAAAATACCCATCAAAAATTAGAGCTGGAGAGGTGATGGGGTTGGAAATACTTTTCAGAATATCCTGAATACTTAAAGGAATGAACTTTATATTAATAAGCACAGGAGAGTTGTAGCAGATATTTATGTTATTTATATAAGAATTTTCAAGAGTGGAAGGAGTATTGGAGGAGTGGAGAATTATAAAATAGGCCTTATTACTCTCAAAAGAATAAATAGCATGTGACTTTCTCTGTTTAAATAGTCTGCCTGAAAGTGCAGTGATGCAGAAAGGCAAGCATACATTTTGTATTTGAACTTAAATGTTAACACAGGGGATTAAATTGAGTATTAGCCATCTATCCCATAATGACATGTGACATTTTAATGTGCTGTTTAACTTAAAGTAATTAATCGCTCACCACAGTTTTCTGTGGTTTGTATTGTGGAGAGCATGTTCCAAAAATAGGATTAAAAGTGTTTGCATTTTGCATAATACAAATGTCTGTATATAAATACTGTGCAAGTTGATACAATTAAAATTTAACATAAGACTGTGTAAGTATATATGCATGTGTGTTTCTACAAAGACCAACCTATTTACCAGAATGTATGACAGCATATTGTGTGTGTATGTGTATTTTTTATGGCATTGCTATGTTTTATCTTAACTTGGATGGGAAACTGAATTAGTAGGCACATCTTTTTTTTCCGTCTCATGGTCAGCGTGACCGTCGTGACCCCTTTTGGGGTTTTCTTGCAAAAGTACCATGGTGGTTTTGCCTTGCCTTCCGTGGCCAGTCTTTACCCACCAGACTGGAAGAGGGGACGCGGACAAACATCCATGCCTTGAGTGGGACTCGAACCCACGGTCGCAGTGGCCAGGCGCACAAGGACCATGCCTCAGACTGCATGGCCACTGCGCGGGCAGGCACATCATTGGTAAATTACAAATATATTCTGGAGCAGTAATTTCATTAATTTTACAGTACACAGTATAATAACACTTAGCTATAAATATAGGCATTTCATTGATCACAATATAAATGATATGTTGATATGTAAACATTTCCTGCTTTAATAACAGTTTTTAATTTCATATACCTATTAAATAACCACTATTATCTCATAATACCTTTGTGTCACAGTCTGCATTATTTTTAACACAGCATTTTCTTGAAGATAGTTAATGAAGTTGGTGTTATGATTGTTTTGCATGCTGTATAACTTGTCCTGGTTGCTTCTTTTAACATCTTTTTAGCACTACACACACTTGGAAACATTTACATATTTGTTTAGAATTACTTCCCCCTTATGCAGAAAATGAAAGATTTGATTTCATTCATGAAAGACTGCTGGGATGAAGGTTGTAGTTTCATTTTGTTCTGTCTTGTGACATTCTTTCTTACTTGCCTCTTGATTCTTTCAAAGCAGTTGTGAGTTTGTTTGCAATATTTGTAACTGTAAATCTGGACTGTTCAACCTATAAATATTTTTATCATATTCTTGTGACCCTTAAATCAGAAATTGCTTTTCTTACAACCAAGGCTTTTGTATATGTGTTTGTGTGTATGCAGTTGACTGAAAATATCTTTTTCATCTTGCTTTAAAGCAAGCCTGTGTGCTTGATTTGTTTGGATACAGTTTTTATATGGAAGGGTATAACGTAAAAGAGCTTTTTTCCAACTTTAAATGAGAATGCTAATCATGATTTTTGAATGTGGATAATTATGTCGCTGAAGTTAGGGTTTTTAGATAATAATGCAAATATAGGTTCCAAGATTTCAAAGGAAACATCAAACATCTTTTTGCATATATATATCTTTCTTCAGTGTAGATGTTCATGTAGTGCAGGGATTTTGAATCAGAATGTCAGAATTCATCAGCTGTGAAATTTTACAAACTCTGTATCCCTCAAAACAGTATTTAATGGGCATGCCACTAATCATTCCACATCAAAACTCAGAATACTTATGGACACATTAGTAAAGTAAATTAAGAGTCACCTCTAACATATAAATGGAGATTTAGACATTAAGTACCAGACGGTGTTTTAATGGGGAGAAGTTTAAAACTATCCTACACACTGACAAGTCTAACTAGTTGATACTAATTATGTAAAATTGTATTACAAATAATTTAGCATTGTGTGTTAGTTGTTACTCTTGCAGTTACATGCTTGCTTTCACTGTCCTGTGCCTTGGCATGAGGGTGAATCTTACCCATTGTTGTGGCACAACTGTTTTAACATAATTAGTGGTATAAATAGCCTTAGAAGCTAACATACTTCTAAACTCACAAACATATAATGTAACTGTAATTTACACCACTAAGTACCAGAACATTATGTTGGCCTGGAGTGAGCTTTGTATTTGCAGTGAAACCTGCGTAAAGTTTGTGTCATTATTATTTTCAATGAAATGACACAGCTGAATAAATTTGATGTTTTACAATTGTGTGTTAACACATCTCATGAGAAATGAAAGTAAGAAATAAATGTATATCAAAAGAGGGCACATTTCATGGAATGCATATGATCAGTTTATACAGGTTAACTTCATATATGGTACTGGTATCTGGAAAGTTATGCATAATGGGAAATTACAAGATCTGTTAAGTGTGATGTCCATCATGTTCAAAGAATTTCTCAGTTTGGTAACAAGTTCTCCAGAGCTGCTGTTGGCAGGTGAGCAGGAAGTGCTTTGGTGATATATTAACAAAGATGCTATAGAATGAATTATGCCATAGCTAATTGATCTTACTTAGTTTTGAGTGTTGCCTATGATGTACAACTTTTTACTCATCCTGCTCATTGTAAATATTAGAACTGCCACACAAGTTATTTTCTATTTGAGGAATTAATACTTTTGAATATAACTTAATACCAGGCACAAAGATGGTTATTGTATGAAAAAGTTATATGTTGATTTCATTAATTATACACATTCCATTTGACCATTACTTTTTACCATTAAAATATTGTGTGAAATATTTGTGTTACTTCTTAATTATAGTTACAAACTGGTTTGAAAATGTGGCTTAAGTGGACTTGCACTTGTTTACACAATTTTAACTTTTAAAACATTCTCATACTTCAGTTTCTTGTGCTCTGATCATTTGAACACTGAAACCCGAGTTCTATAGTAAAGAATAATATAATGTGTGAAGACAGTGAAGAAATCTTGCTGGCTGCCTCATATTTTAGTGAAGTATGTTAGTAAAGTTATCTGTTATTAGTTTTGAAGCCATTTAGAAACACTGATGTTTGTGTGTACTTGTTATAATATCCATAACCACAGTTTTTTCTAAAAACACCAGTGTTTTAAAATATTCTCAGAAAACTAACTGAAAAATGTGGCAGGAAGTTATGCTTGTATTCTCTTCGTATCACAGCATAACACAAATTATTATCAGGAAGAATCACTACAATGTTAATAAGTCATAGAGAGTGCTAGTCATGTATTTCAGTTAGAACCACAGTTATGTGTTGAATTAGCATTACAGTTTGCACTCTGGCACAAAGATCATATTAGTTTAATAAATTTGTTTGTGAGCATATATTGCATTTATATATTAGACTCATAGTTTGATCACTTAAAAAGCCAATATATATATAAAGAAGTTCTGAATCCTCTATTTGTTGCATTATGAAGTATTAGACATTCATTAGGTCTAATGCTGAACTGTAAACTACAAGAATCTCATGTTGGAATCTTTGTGGCATTTTATTCTGTTCCTGATTGAAATAACTTCATGTACATAAGTTAACAATTTCACACTGTAATAAAGTGATATGCTCTCAGTCCATCTACTTGATTCAGGAACTCATAAATGTATAATAATGACCAATCACTGAAACTATGAACGGAGGACACCAGTATCTGGTACATTTTTCAGTTACTGCACATAAAATTGGCCAATAAATTCAATGAACATTCTTTAGCAAATACTAAATTTAGGTATTCACTTAAAGGCCATATTTAAAAAAAAACTATTTTAGTTAATTATTTCTAAAAAGGTTGGTGTAAACCAAGATAATCTGAAAGAATTTAAGAATAATGTATTGTTCCTCTTCATTTGCAAAATAACTATCCTTTATTTGAAACATTGATTAAATAAAAGGAGTAAAATTGTGCTTGAATAATTAATTTTTATGCACAATTTAGACTCAACTTCAGTAAATACATTCATGTACATGATTATGAAATGTACATCATTTACATATCCACATCTGATGAATTTCAGAAAACAACTTAATGTACAGCATGTTAGTTGCATATGAATGTCATACAATGGTGCCTCAACTACATCATTCACATGTGCTTTACTCTCCATTATATCTTGCAATACATCTATTTATTATGTACAAGTTAGTGTCATGGTATATTTGAACCGAGTGTTTGGTTTCAATCTACAAATTTATTGGTTCCTTACCTTACATGTTTTTATTATTATAAGTTTAATATAATGTGAAGTTTAGAGGCAATCTGATCACAGTTAACATTGGGAATATAAGTATATTTTTCAACAATGTAACAATGACAACTGAAAAGTAATATAACACTTTTCTCTAACATAATCTCATTGTAGCATGTGTCACATAAACTGAACATAAAAAATCAGATATCTCTTGGAAGTAAACATGTCTCTCCTCATACTTGCTGGGAATTACAAGGCTTTTGTTTATTGTCCATTCACAATTCACATATGCAGAAATGTATGAATGGACATAATTAAAAAAGACAAAAGATCTCAGAATCGTACAAACCACAAACTTCCTTATGTGCAGATATT
Organism: Zootermopsis nevadensis; assembly: GCF_977971745.1. Lineage (NCBI taxonomy): Eukaryota > Metazoa > Arthropoda > Insecta > Blattodea > Termopsidae > Zootermopsis > Zootermopsis nevadensis. The sequence continues at coordinate 8,696,544 of NW_028259143.1, forward strand.
TAATGACATATTAATATATAAAAAGTTTCTGTCACTAGTGCATTCTTTAAATTATTTGTGTACTGAAGGTTCTTCATTTTTAATTAAATATTCTACTCAGCTTAATACCTATAGTAATATGTAATGCCATCTGTTTACTTTATTAATGTTACTTCTTGCAAACAGAATTGCTAAATTCAAAGAATTCAGTATTCTAGCCATGAAGAATTACTGCGTTATAGTTAATAGAGTATATAACTAAGTTACCTTATGTCTGACACTTTCACATTTCTTGATCAACATATTTAATTTAGGATTCAGAAATTCATAAGAGACTGCAGTATCTAAATCTAACATACAATTTATAGATATTTATTTGTTGTTTGGGAGTCTTAGATCTTCAGAGTTTGATATTTGAATGTAGTTTGTAGTTTTTCTTAGTTGTTCCAAGCAAGTAGAAGGATTGTACATGTAATATAATACATATGCCCTTTTGCTGCAGACAATGCACCAACAGTGTGTTACCCAGTAAAAGGAGAGAGGTGAATTTCATCCCCTGTTTTACTTGACGTTGGATCCCTATTTATTTAAGTGGTTAAAGCAGTGAGATTTCTTACTAATGGCCAACGAACCAGATTCGTGGGGCGGCTCATTAATATTTTGCCGTGTCAATGAGCCAGTCTTGTTATTAGTGCACAAATAGTTAATGATGTTTCATTTTTAAAAAAGATTGCATGCTTACATATTGTAATCTAATAAAGGGAAGACACAAAGTGCTTACAAGAAAGGATGTTCAGATGCACAAAGCACACATCACATTTACACACACACACACATTTTTCATTTATTTTCTCTCTCATTATGAACAAAAATTGTTTTCTGTATATCTGCGGCATTCACTTGTGTTAACAAGTATAGTAAAAAATCTCTTTAAATTATAATTTATATTTACTGGGTTGAAAATTAATGAAAATGACGTGAGTGGGGCATTTAGCACACACATGACAGATGAGAAATGCATACAAAGTTTTGGTTGGAAAACCTGAACTGTAGATACCACTTGGGACACCGGACAATAAGAGGATACTATTAAAATGTTGGGTGAAGATGTGGACTGGATTCATGTGGCTCAGGATGGGATCCTGTGGCAGTCTATTGTAAACACAGTAATATCTTGATCAGCTGAGTGATGTCAGCTTTTCAAGAATTTGTGTGCTTCATGATATTAGTTGAAAGAAAATTACAGTCTCCATACATAAATAGAAAACAGAGTAGTGACAATAAAGCACTTATACTGTTGTTTAGACAGTGTGAGTGCTTCACTGTAATATATTCAACAGAATGTTTTATTTCAAGATTACAATTAATTCTGTTCGGAGTACTGAGCATTGTATTAGAATTGTAACTGCCTGCAAACTCATATATTTCTTCTTCACACATTACCTTACAAGAAAATTAGTCTGCCATTGATAAAGACTAAACAATACTGTGATACCAAAGCCATTTTGAAAACTGCTTGCAAGTACTCATACTGTTTGTACAGCACAAAAGAAAATTCTGTATTGTTGTAACACCATATATGCTGCTGCATGATGTTTTTAGGGAGTAGGTTGAAGAGTCGTGCAATTTTACCAATCATAAGAGTCATGCTGGGGAAGAGGACCTGGCTGCTGTGTGTGTAGTCGTGTGAGTGCCGGGGCTGCCTTCGTATCTTCATACTGGGCCAGCAACTCAGTATACATCTGCCACACAAATCAAGGTATTTTGATGGCATATGTATTTGCAAAGTGAATGCTGGAAATAAGAGGCCATTAACTTCTTACAAAATACATTTGACTAATTTGTATTATATAAAATTGAGTTTGATGTTTCTATGTGTGTGTATGCTTGTGTGCAGTCCTTGGGGAACACGTTGATGTAGCATGGCTAATATTTTTCATTATTATTCTCCTGTAATAATATGTTTCGAGCAATATTCTTTGCCTACAACTATTCTGGGTGTAAATTATAGAGCCATGTGCAACCAGTTTGTATTTGGAAGGTTCAAGGTACCAGCTAAAGTGATTGAAGTTTCTTCTGGTTTTCCTCAATCTCTCCAGGAAAGGACCTTTAATTAAGCTGTAACTGCTTCCTTCAACATCCTTCCCAGTTCATTATTCATTAATCATTCTCTCATCTGATGATAGACTGAGTTACCAGAATAACATCTTACTGAAGGCATATGAAAAAGAGTCCATTTATGCATTTAAATGTTATTGTAAGCATTCTGTAAGTACAAATTCACTGTATATTACTGGGAAAAAGTACTTGAAAGAGATTGTTCATCTAGTCTTTTCCATTTCTGCTTAGCTCCTAGACCAGTAATGCATGAACCTTCTCCAGTAATATGCTTAACTTGTAGTTAATGAAATTGTTGTCATGCAGGTAATTAATAATACATCTGAAAATGTTGTATATGTAAGTTATCTCAGAAAAGCAAATGGTATTGAGGATTACAGATAGAAGATAATATTTAAAATATGCAGATAAAAACATGAATTTTGAAACACTGTTGTGCTGTCACATTTAAAAAGACATAGATTCTACATTTGTTTACTGATGTCAGATGAACGTTACAATGTAAAGACTGTGTATGTATGTTGATATGCATGGTATGACTGGTATAATTATGAAACTTTTTAAAAACATCTGTTATTCATTTATGTTGACTACTGTTGGAAAGAGCCAGTTGTAAAACAACAGTCTGGATCTAATAATGATGTGTATTTACCTGAAAGTTTCGTCGGATGTATTCTTCTTTAGTTTCTCCATGCCTGTAGCTGTAATTGTAGCCACTTCCCCCACCATTTTGAAGAAAGGGATTTGTGGTGCCTCCTGTGAGCAAATGAAATACACATGTTAGAAGTATTGTAGTGTATTAAGACATATTCTTTAGTGATAATGATGAAACAAAGAGATTTTTGTCACCATTGCATTTCAACTTTGCTTTAGTATACCATTAGGAATGTTCAAGAAAATCGAGATTTCAGTTGAATGGAACACATCTGCTTCTGGTGTATGCTGATGATGTTAATTTAATGGGTGAAAACATAAATGTCATAAAAAATGCAGAAACTATAGTAGATGGTAGCAAGTTAGCTGGTCTACAAATGAACACAAAGCCTTTGTGATTTTAGTTGTAATGGAATAATATTTATGACTGTGTGTGTTTCATGTCATTTCTGATGGGCAATTTATTAGTAAGAAGTATATTCTTGTGTTCTCATTGGATCTATATGTTGGACACTCATATGTTGGACAGCCATCTTCAGACCCACTGCCACAAAAACCTCAAATCCTACATATAGGCTTGTTTTTAATGAATTATTTCATTACCTTATCAAGCATGCACCATAATATCTAGCTATAGTTTTTGCTGTTTTAATAGCCAGTAACATGATTTGGCCAGTTTGGTCATAACTGCTTTCTGAACCAAAATTCTCATTTCTGCCTTGAGCACAAAATTAACGTGTCCCAGTTATCCACGTGACTGACCTCCATTTTGCTGGCCAGGAATATCAAGGTTTCCTCCAGTTGTCTGATAAGTAGCACCGTAGCCTGATTGGTCTGGTCCAGCTAGCTCATGGAGACGACTGCTGGATAGTGCTCGTGGTATGGGATTACTTGGAACTCCATGTGGAGCCAAGTGTGCTGTTTCTTCAGCTACCTATATGACAGAGATATTCTTTGATGTTTTTCAAATCCAGTATATGAAATATCCATACCACTGCCTTGTCCTAATGCATATCACTCTGTTGCATGTATGTTAAAAAATTCAGCATAATTACCATAAAATTTGGGCAGTTTTATTGAAAGTGTTGTCATTAGTACCTACACTGTAGGTGATGGTTGTCTGTCTAGTAATGATAGTACTTCAGCAATGTTATCTGTGTGCATGGAAGAACAGTGTGTGCTAAATGTCAGGAATGGAAAAAATACCATAACATTTAAAAACATAGCATTGCATTGTTCATGCTTTACTTCACTTATCCCTTTTCAATCTGGTGCCCTTGGCAACTACCTTGCTTTCCCATTCCTGAGGCTGTCCCTTTATGTATTAAAAGGACGTATGGAATTGTAATAATGACTTCGCTTTCATGACTGCTTATTTTTACCTGGTGAGGATCCTCTGTGGCTGGTAACTCAGACACAAAACCAGTTTCTTTGCGATAAAAGTTGATGAATATAAATCCTGCCAATACCAGCAAGCACATGAAGCCATAGCCCCGGAACGTAGCTGTAGTTCCTGTCAACACAAATACATGATGTTGAGTATTTCAAACTCTTGGATTTCTTTCCAAATAATATCACAGTATGAATGTAGAATTTGTTATTAGGTCTTTTCCTCTTAGCAGTAGTTATATTAGAAGTTTTGAATATTTTGATGTTCTCCCAAGTTTTATTTCATAGTCTGCTGATTTCAGTTTTATTATTGTTGTTGTTGTTGTTGCTACTGTAATACCATTGTTTTGTTTTCTATGGGTCAGTGGTGTGTGATGTAAGTTAAGTATGAGACGTAAGTTAATAGCATATTTAGTTCACATTTAAAGCTTCATTTGATTTTGTTTTGGTTTAAATGAACATGTATATGGAGGCATCCTTCAAAGTTTTGTTTGTTTTTATTTAATTCAGCTTTTAAACATGTGTAGTAATTACTATTAAGAAATGCTTAATAAAAGTTATGCCTGAAAAGGAAGGCAATATTAAAGATATTTCATGGGACATTTTAATTTCCGCTTAGAAATTTGTCAGACATATTGTTGGAAGAAAATAACTCACTCACAGATAGTCCAGAGGTTAACATAGAAGAACAACTTTAAATTTGTGATGAACACTTTTTATCCAATTCTGACATATATTACTAGTGTTATGATTACCAAAGTAATTAACGAAGATTCCTCCGATGACAGCACCACATCCTCGACCCAGACCATGATGGATTCCTTGTAACACACCTTGAGCTGAGCTGCGCAACTGTTGGGGTGTGTTGTGTGCAATATAAGAACAGCATGCAGCCCATACTGCAGCATGGGTGATTCCTGTAAGAAGGCAAGACTCCTAGAGGAGATCTATACTCTTTATTAAGATTCATTGATTATCTTTTCTGTGCTGAAGGTGATGTGCCATTTAGTTTCATAAGAACAGCTGAATAACTATCAACTCTGATTCTTTGGATTTAGTTAATGTTCTATTTGCATCTAGTTCATTTTTACTGACAATAATTCTGCATGTTTCTCAGAACTAAGCCAGATAATGATAACTGTCTTTTAAATACTTACCTTGCATAAATTCAAAAGGCAGCACCCACCATGGATTTGTTAACCATGAAATGTAGAGAAAACGTAAAACATTGCCTGCTAGTCCCAAACATAAGACCTGGAATCACACATATACTAAATCACATGCTTTTCTATTTTAAGTTTTCCAATGAAACATTTAGTTAATGCAAAGATCCATGTGAACTGTAATAGAAATTCTCACATTAGATCTGCCATAAATAATAATGTATATAACATTTCCTCCAGTAATATGTAGATACATAAATCCTCACCTTCACATGGCCAATCTGTTTTATGAGTCGAAAACTGAAGAAATAAGCAAAGATTTCAGATATGTGGTTGATAACTGATGCTACACCAAACAATGTTGGGGATCCTCCATAATCCTGAAAAATAATGTACTTTATTAAGCAGTAAGCCCTTTGTACTGTATATTAATAGTTTATAATTATTCTTTTTGTTGAATGTTATAATATTGTCATATCCGTGCATGAATGTTTGTGTGTGCACTCACACACATCTCATGAAAATGTCTGAATTTAGAGACCTGTTATTTCATGTGGCAACAGATCTTCAAATAGTAAGTGTGGAGATTTTGTAGAGTCCTTCTTAAGCAGAAGGTAAAATAGCAAAATGGTTGATCAAAATATGTACACAAATTACTCATTTTACAAAAGGAATGCATTCATTGAGAGAATATTTACAAAAGAGAATTTAATATCTCACTAATTTAAATGTATTAGGAAGAGAAATGTGTGGAAGGTTACTTCTTGCATGCTGCATTAATGGGTAATATAATATCATAAATGTTTTTCATAATTATTGAGATTGCTTGTGTTTCCAAATATGAAATTTATTTTGTTATGTGTCTAGTTTCTTGCCTGTATAAGTAGCAAATGGGAGAGAGAGAACTAGTCATCTTGTTTCAAGAAGAATGTTCCAAGGCTTACCATGCTAAATTAAGCTCTTTAGTTACATTACATTGAGTAATTGAATTCTTTGTCAATTTCTTACAGTAACATGAAACCAGAGTTAATCTGCAGTCCAGGTTAATTCATATCAGGATTATTTTGTAACTTTCATACATGTTAAATTTTATAATTGTGATAAATATATTCACATGCAATTTTTCAGCCTAAATTGACAGACTCTGGAGCTAGAGTTCATTTAATTTTAGATGGAGACTAACCTGAAGGTGCCAAAACAGGAAAGTAAAGATGAGACCAATGCCAGATCCCATGAACCAAGAAACAAAGAGGAATGAACCACACTTAAGGTTGGCAAATTGCTTCAAAACAGTGACCCACTCAGGAATTTCTCGTGTTGTCTGTGCAAACATCTTTGTCTGTAAAAGAAGAGCCATGTCATTTCTCCATGTATGAATTTTTTTGTTCAAAGCACCTGAATAACATTTACCACTCTTGTTTGTTATTTCGGTTCTAATGTTAACATGGTTACACAGTCGGTAACAGGCAACTTGACAGATGATTGCATAGTGCTGATGGAAAGTGGTGGCAGTGGTGTCTCTTAAAATGTTAATGTAACACTATGTATGGTAACTATATAAACATTTCTCATGAACAAATGTCTGGTTTGAGATTTACACATTGGTGAATAGAGTAGATTCCACTGTAAATACGTAGGTTAAGGTGTGAGGATAATATTGAAATGGATCTTTGGGAAATAGGGTGTGCAGATGTAGTTTGATTCATCTGTCTTAGGATCAGTCCAGTTTCAGGCTCTTGCAACTGTTAACTTCTGAAGGGCTTTGTTCATGGTGTAATTTATACCCTTGCAGTGAAGCATCACTAGTGTTTCTGACTTTTGACACTGATAATAGCTAATCCAGTTGAAGAAACACAAACCTCACCTGTAGTTGGGGTGGAGCAGGCTTGGTCGGTACAGGTATGCTGTTCGTGTCTGCCAACTGTGGCAAGTTCAGCTGTTGGGCCAATTGCTGTTGCATTGCATCTTCGTGTGAGAGCTCTGGAGGCTGTTTTTCCTGTGTACTTGGTTCTGGTTCTGGAGGAAAATCATATTTGAAGGTGATCTGTGTTGCGGTTATTAGGGCAGCACCCATCAACACAGAAAATGTGGCAAAACAAATAGTGTAGTTTTTCTCTTTAGCATCTGGGCTGCATGGATGTTCTGGGAATGAAGTGGAATGGTCAAGAGCAATTCCAACAAAAAACATGGCAAGCCCCCATCCTAGAGAACCAAACATGCGCTGATGTCCATAGCGATCAGCATCCTCACCCAGCAGTGTGATCACAGCTGAATCAGCCAGGGTAATAGCAGGAGCACTGAAGAATTCTCCTATTATCACCAGAAGAAGAAGCAGGAAGAAGACTTTCTGAATGTCCTGTGCAGAAATCAGATTTAGAAAATATCATGTACAGTTTGTGATATTTTATTAATTTTTAATTTGTCATGTTTCTGCTGAGGCCTTTGTATGTTTTTTTTCTGTCATTTGATCCTGAAATCATGGAATAGGCGTGGAAGTAGCAGCATCACTTGCAATTATTTTCAGTACAGATGTGACTATAATTTAAATTTCGCGGCAATGTGACCGTTGGGACTGAAGGCATATTCTCTTTATGTTAGTAATTAATTCCATGTTAATACATATAAAATAAGTAAACAAACAACTATTACCACTATAAAAAGGACACTATTGCCATACGCGTTTCAACCTCAAGAAGTCATCATCATTGGCATCAAGGAAATTAATTAAACCATTAGATTAAATGAATTAATTTCCTTGATGCCACTCTTGAGGTTGAAACGCGTATGGCAATAATGTCTTTTTTATAGTGTTAATAGTTGTTTGTTTACTTATTTTATATTCTAATACACTACATGGTATGCAAAGTTTTAAGACCATATTAATACTCTTAATAAGAAACACCTGTTATATTCACTTACTTATTCATATCTAATTAATTCTCTGAACAGTTTTATAAGTCTTCTGACTCAGCACAAAGAGGCATTTTCAAGTGTAAGAGCAACTGATTCAGTGTTAAGATCCATAGATAGTCACTTAGGACATGACAGATAAATTGTATGCAAGGCTCTTTTGACATTCTTAAGGATCTAAATTATACAAGCGTTGCCACTTGTCCTTACTCCATGATAATAATTGGTGGGCACGCTGTTAAAACTGCCCTCAAAGTTTTTCAGAACTGTATTAATGCCTCTATGTTGCCACTTCCACCTATATAAGAAAAGTAGATTCAGGAATTGAGGCATCTACAAATATTTTGTCAGTGGTGTTCTGGGATGTGATGTCATGTGACAATGGAGGCAGGATGTTCCTCTAAAATGTTTATATCCACCTACAAGTCCACATGCAATCAGTAAGAATACCATTGACATTTTCACCACTACAAGAACCTCAGATTTTAAATATTGTGTCAATAATTATCACTATCTTAAAAATATCTCATTTTTCAAGATAAGAATGTTAGTTTTCACTATATTTATATTAACTGCCTCAATGTAGACTGGAAGAAGAATCTTGTAATGGCAGTTTTCTTTTGACGTGACACACCTGTGTGCGATAAACGATCGAACTGAAGAGTGGTGACACCCAGCTACTATGTTCACTTTCTTTATAGTTGGATGCATACCGCACATCAAGCGGCGACTGCCCTATGGTCATTGCTTGATGGTAGGAACGAATATTACGGGACCGAAAAGTGTTTGCGTCAGTACTGCCTGCCCCTGGTTTCTGCAGATCACTATCCACAAGCAAGAAAAGAATGCTTCTGTCAACTTCTCGCTTGTACACTTGCTCAGGTGGTGCAACTGTCTTCAATACGTAGGTGTGGTTTTCCTTCAGAATACAAGAAGTGGCTGGAGGCTGGATAAGGCCCAGTGGAAGAGTAAAGATGATCCATGCAGAGAGAGATGCTAACAGGAGCATCTTACCCTTCTGCCACCTGTAAAATGATTACATGTTTTCTTTATTTCTGGGGTACTGCAGAAGAAAATTCATGTAAGTCTTGTCAATATTTTTATAGCAGACTATGCATAAAGTACTTAGTTTCATGATTATGTGAAATATTACAGTTATTCCATCAGTACCGTACAGTGTTGCAGCAGATGTGTTTCGGTTCTGCGGAACCATCCTCGGTGCACGTTTCATGTTCCTTTACGTATCAATCACTTTTTGACATTTCTGTAGTATTGCTCCTCATCACATAATTTGCTAGTGACAGGGTAAAGGGACATAGACGCTAAAAGTTCAGGAAACGAAAATCAATTTTTGAGTTCTCACAAATCATGTTCATTGATTTCTTTAAAAAAATTATAGAAATATGGTTGTACAATTTATGCATGAACTTCAGTTTGAAATTATATTGATTGGTATATGTTTTTATTTTATTGATGAACATACATACAAGATGATTCTATGGGCCTGTGATTTAGTATAATTTAAGAAAATAAAGCTAAGTGACAGTTTTGCCAGGTAAAGTATTATTTATAACGTTTTACAATATTTCTCGTACTTCTTCTTATACTAAATCGTAATTCTTACATCGCTGGTTTTGAATAAAAATTATAAATACAGTCATCTCTGCAATTACGTATGTTTCGTTAACGCGAATTTGCTCCAATGAGATCGATGAATCGGTAAAAGCTGCTTGTGAGATGCAAACTTTTTCAAATACGAATTTTCTCTTATGTAATTTCATTCCTAGCGCCTTAAACTTTCAAAGGACTAATTTAATCGTGAAATTTTGAAATGAATAAAGAAGAAATCACGTCAGTTTACATTATAAAATCGTTCGTATTTACGCCGGTTCGTCCAGGAACATATCCCCGGCGTGAATTGAGGGCTACCTGTATATAAAGTTTTTAATGTATATTTTAATATAATGACTACTTTAAAGATACAAAATAACTAACAAAAGCAAAATCTTACAAGAATGCATGGACAGAAATAAAATCAGCATGTTGAAGATTAGTCAACATATTGGCAGTCAGTCGGTTATTCTCAGAATGGCTTATTGTAGAAAACATTTTTGCATGATAAAATACTAGACCTCATTTTGTAAAAGGACTGTTTTCATGATTGGTCAAGTTCTTAGCAATGGTGCTAGATGGCAGAATGTTTATTTTACAAGTGCTCTTACTTTTTATGGACTTTATGAGGGTATTTCTAAATTAGGGATGGTGGAAAGGAAAATATGGATTAAAGGATGAAATTATGAATATCATTTTCTTGAATCACAGGTCCATAGTATCATCTTGCAGGTATTTTCATCAATATGACTTTCCCCTTAAAAAAATTAAATAAATTGACTGATTTTCACGAAACGTCGTGTAAACATCATGTCAGTTGACGTTATCTCATCTTCGCGTTTTTGTTATATATTCTAACAATAATACGAACATGGCGGGCATTCCTGATTGATAAGATAATATTGAGTTTGTTATTATTTTGATTGTTACTGACATTAAAATTGTAAGTGAAAGCTGATTATTTATTGCATAAATGTAAACTTTTAACTTCAGATAATAGAGCAGGAACTTCGAAATGGCTGTTATAATGCAGTCGGCAGCAAATGCCGCGACATTTAACTTGTAATAAAAAGTGCATTTTACTCACCTATCAGCAAGACTGCCCCAGAAGGGCGCTGACAGGAATTCGACAAATGGCCGGGATCCTATAAGAAGACCACACTGCCCTGGGTTTATACCCATCTGCTTGAAGTACACACCCATTAATGGGAATAACGAGCCGAAAGCCGAGTAGAAGAAAAAGTAAAATGTCTTGACAGTCAACAGTTCAGAATCAACAGACCCACAGAGAAACTCCATAATGTCAGACCGGCCGCGAATCTTATGGGTGGATTCCTTCGGTTGTGGGTATTTTTCTGGGTCCACCTCTCCTAAAGCTTCAGGGTCTACCACAGGACGGACTCCTGGTGCTGTCATGGGAATACGTTGTTGCTGTCCTACATAGCCATCCTCTTCAGAAACCATCCTATCCATTCCAACCATTGTTACCGCCTGCTTCTGGACCACTAACCGAGCTTCAAGACAACGCCAGCGAGAGTGTAAATCAATACCATAGCAAAAGTGCTCTACCCACAATTCCAGAATAGGTCAGCCCAGCTCCAAATCAATACTTCCACCCACGCTTGAAATTTCATGTCCCGTTTGCCCAGCCTCAGGTTATTAAAATATTTTGCTTCAGTTTGTCATGTTAGAAGGGATCAGTAGAATCTGGTAGTATATTTCGGAGTATTCTGAAAAGTCCATTCTTCATCACATAATATTCACAAACGAATTCCGCAGTTAACATAATATGGTCAGTCACCTAGTCAGTAATGCTTTTTTTTGAAGTAAGTACGTCTATACGGAAGGGTCATTCGACAGCTTTACGAAGACGTGTAAGATCCATACCAACAATGAATAAATATGGAAAAAAGCCAACCAACCAAAAAACATGTATAAAGGGAATATTTAGATTAAAATATATAATAAAATTCAGGTCAATACACAAACTTTATTTAGATGTTAAAATTTAAATGTTAAAATTTAAATTTGCGCCATTCATCTCTATAACGATGTTACAATAGAGCGCCTTCATTCACTTCACTACATGTTTCGATGCAAAGCATCATCTTCAGGTGTTATCTTTTAAAACTACTTTATATTATAATGCATGTCTTTCAATTTATTCGTCCGTTTTGTTCATTATTGTAGCATGTGTTCCGCTGATCCTCCCGTTTTACGCATCTTATGTTTGTTTTGATTATTCATAAATCGTGTTGTATGGTGTATCTACGTCTACCTTAAACGGAATATTTAAAATAAAGCTAATATATAAACTTCCTTTCATTATATTTATTGCCTAAATATAATTTAAATACAAAGACGTATTTACATCAGATTCTCCGGAACCGTGGTTCCACTGTCAATTTATTTTATTTCTCATTTAGCAGTCCGCCAGTGTGGAAGCAAGGGTAAATGCTGCTTTTGGTTTGGAAGGGTTGATCAATCCTGGCGTACGTGATAAAGAACGACTCCATAGTGCAAAGTCCTTAACGAGTTATTTTTGGCCCAACTGGTCAACAAAATTCACTATTTTTTAAGGGACTTGAAGGTTCATTACAGTGTACACTGAGACGGTACAAGGGATCTGGTAGCCACCATAAATAGTTCTTTTACAAGAGAAAATAAATTAATTGAATTGAAGAGTATCTTGCATCGTGTATAATAAGGATACGATTATGTGATAATTTACTGGGTATAATAGATTTTAAAATCGTCGTTATGTACACTACAAATAAATAAAATTGAATGGATTTTGGTTAATTTACAAATTGCTGCTTGAAATATTAATTATTAGGAAGGCATTTGTGTGTACATATTGCCACACTCATTCACTGAATAACATACTGAAAATAGTGCCAATTGTGAGCACGAAATGAAGGGCGCTTCATTTCCCTGTAATAACTCCATGGGTTAGAAAAGCTGATTTTACGCTCAGCTAATCAAGACATTCCCTGCCTTTTCGTGTAGTGTGTATCGTTTATTATCCAGACCACAGAGCCAGAAGTATCCGAACATTAAAATCAGTATCTGGTGATATGATCCGTGGTATACTATAACATTTGTTAACTGTTGTAATCTGTGACTGATACTTGCACAGAGATCATACTATCATATTGATTGCCTGTGAAAAGAAATGAATAACGATCTTTGTATTTGTGGAACATCAATTGCAAGTGTTAAAATGTTATTTGTATGTACTTTTGCCGGATTATTTTTGTTGGGTAATTAATGTGTTAGAAAATTATAAAGTAACGTAGACACTATCTTACTTCCGAACCTTGGTTTTATATTTTTAGGTGTTATAATAAAATACAACCAATCATGGCATCCAGTCTTTCAAAAAAGGACATTGAAGAAATTAAGCCGTATGTAGATAAAACGGTTCAGAAGTTTTTGGGTTTTAGTGAACCTTCGTTAGTGACGGCAGCATTAAATTGCCTTACATCAGGATATGACAGGCGGAAAACCTCAAGTAAGTACACTGTAGTTTAAGCTGAAAGTTGGTGAGCAAATATTAAGTGTGAGAAGAGATACCTCAATGCAAGAAGGATAAAGTTAAAAACTCCAGTTATAGTATGGGTTAGAGGCGAATGAGAAAGGGGTGTGTATAATATATACCTTATTCTTACTAATGACAATTCTGTAAGCTCTATATATCAGAGTAGAATGATGCATATTTGTATATTGTGACAGTCGTATATTCTGTAGAAGGTGCTTTGACATTCAACATGCAGGGAAGTTACTGTGTGTGTGTGTGCAATGTGGATGCAACATAATGGAAATTTTTTATGTGAGGTTTCAACCTTTAAATGTTGTGCAGGATAATGTTCTTCCTTATGTGAGATTAATGTTAATCAATATCTTTTCCTTGGTATGAATAATGTGAAATATATTTGGTGGTATGTAAACTGAAGTAGTTTTGTGAATACTGTGAACTTTGTAAACTTGATAAAGGTATTATGTAGCGCTTAATTAGAGTGTTTATTGCTTCAGATAAGTTGGCATCTCTGCTTGATGAGAAAAAGGCTTCTAGACTTACAGAACGTATATTTGATTTGGCCGAAGAGTTGAAATCAGCTCAGCGAGCATCTCGGAAACGACATCATGAACACGAACTAAAACAAGAAGATAAGGAAGTCTCAAAGAAAGCTAAGACAAAAGCTAACATGGAACCTGAGGTGACAACAATTCCAGCCCCAGGAAACCCAAGTCCTGGTCAGCTCACAACATTGCAGGTTAAAACTGCATTCATACAGAATTTTATCATTATAGACTTTTATGTATGTTGTGGCTAAAGCTGCAGCTGGTCTTGAACTCAAGACTTTTGGCACAGAAGAATCTTAGACCTCCATGTGGCTACATAACAGAATATTAAGGTTTTAAAACTATTAATTGCTTTTTTCAGATAAAAGAAATGATGGCAAATGCCCAGAAGATGATAGAGGAAAGAAAGCGTGCTCTAAATGCTCTGCGGGCGGATGAAATTCCACCTGTTCGTAGTTTCACTTTCCATAATGATGATGCTTTTACTGTTCATCCGAGTTTGTATGGTTTACCTCCCACATCTATTCCATCACTGTTGCAACGTGGAGAAACAGACAAGGCCAGAAAAATTGCTCAGCTTCAGGTAGTGAAGGCAACACAGTTTTAATACCAATTTCTCTAGAAAGTATGTTTATATATTGAAGTAAAATCTTTGATTTTCAATGTTTTACTTATATGAAGTGTAGTAAGATGTGAATTATTATGATTAGTGTATTTGAAGAGTAAGTGGAAATAGTCATGAGCTATTTGAAAGTACCACCTCCTTATTTCAGTTCAGATTTTGAGAAAAGGATACATGGAGCTTCAGGCAGGTTTCAGCTGTGTTATACCTACTTTATAAATTCTGATTTTCCAGTTATGTTATGTCTGAAGTCACTAGATTTCTGGAGTTTTGATAATTATTCATTTACCTGTAATTTGTTCCTTTCTTTATTTCTTCATAATAAATGCTGAAGCTTGTCAATTGGAGTGATGATGTTCAATAAAGCAAGAAGTGTATAATTTAATAAATTTCTTTCATTAAATTATTATTTCATTAAACATCATATATGAATTATGTGTTGTCACCTTTGTTCTTTTAACACTTAATTTTATGTGTATATTTTTGTGAATTACTTGTTGCTTTCCATTTTATTTTTTGAGTCAAGAATGAATTCTTATTTACTTATGCTACATTCAAATGTGCATGTATGTAGCATGATTATTATATACATGAATTGTAAATGCTGATTGTTTATTATTCACAATATGCATTAATATAAAATATCTGTTTAAATAATCCTTGCTGTCTTGAACTTAAGGAATATTTATTAAACATGAATTATTTATTAAGTAAGTGAGTTGTATTGGTTCGGGATTCCTAACAGTTTGTAACCTTTTTAACAATCTGTCACCCACTGAATGTGGATTGTTTCTTTTTCAGGCTCAAATTCAGTCCAAACTTTCAACAGGAATGTTAAGCCTTCCTCCTATTCGACCACTCATTCAAGACAAACCTACTCCATTGATTTTGGATGATGAAGGCCGTACTGTAGACATCACAGGCAAAGAAGTCCAGCTGACACATGTAGTTCCAACCCTTAAGGTAAAACTACTATTACGATATACAACATTTTATTTAAAAAATGGAAAAGGTGAACTCAGTAGCTGAAGCTAAAGTTCTACAGTTGCAGGTATGGTCCTGAATTTCTCTTGTACTACGTTTCTTATCAGTTGTGTTTAAAAAAATTTCTTTGAAAACCATTCTGAAATCTCTATGTGGTGAAAGGGTGAAAGAATGCTACATGTCTTCTTGATAGATATTCATTCAAAATATCAAGGTTCTGTATACTCTTATTCTTGCCCTGAAGATCAATAGTTTTCCAATGCAAAGATGTTAAAGGTAAAATATTTGCAGTAGGTGTTTTAAAAGATTGATGAAAATAGTTCTCAGCATTGTGTACTTGCTGGCACACTTGTTGTAAAGGCAAAGTTGTATTTATGAATAAGCACTTTGCAATGAAGACATATAGAGGAGTTTAGATAGTTTCTCACTTTCTTAATAATTGCACTAGATGAGGTGAGTGATCACTTTCATACTCTGGTCACTATATTCCTGGGGAAATAGCTCCTGGTACGCATTGTTACACATATAACAGTTTCCATAATATATTAACTATCTGCTATCATCTGATAAATACTTGCAGCCAAATATATTGTATGATAAAATCACTCAGAATTGCCAAGTTCCTTTTTTGACATGTGAAAGAAGTTTGTAGTTCGTCATGGTTCATCTTATAGTCTTGATATGTTTCAGATCTACTTTTGATTTTGGTAAATATGTTTAGAATGCTGTTTCAATACAAGAAGATATAAAATGTTTTAACTACCACGTCTTTCTTAGGCTAACATCCGAGCAAAGAAACGTGAGGAATTCAGGCAACAACTACAGGAGCGAGTTGTTGAGGATCTGTCAGAAACACATTTCTTTGATCCACGCATTGGGATGAAGTCTGCTGTTCGTAACAAAAGGGCACTTCGTTTCCATGAGCCAGGCAAGTTTCAGCAGTTGGCCGACAGAATGAGGATGAAGGTATGTGCCAATAACTGAAGATGTGACTGCCCAGATGAGGGTATTGGCACTGAAGTTCAGTTCTAGACAATGCAGTTTTCATAACGTGATAAAATTAACATCTATTTTATTGACATTTATTTGAAACTTATCACCCCTATGGGAAGACAGAGGAAACTGATCCTGTTAAAATATTAATGGCATATTATTAACATATTAGTAGCCAGGTATCCATTTACTTTATACATTATTAAGAATTGCTCATCAATGTTTACAGTAGTTTAGATTTTACAAAGGCAGATTTATCTCTTTGCCAGTCAAACAGTTCATTCTGACCACACAGATTATAAAGTTTCAGAACATAATTCTGCACATTGTGGAATTGGCAGTAGAGTTACCACTACACAATTGTGTGACCACAGCATTGTCACAGGCAGCATGAAGGATGAATTTATTTTCTGGGTATCGAACAGCACTATCAAACCAAGATTGGGTGCCACCATGCTTTTTTTCCTGGGGAGTGAGGAAAACTGAAAAATTAACCAGCTTGATGATTCAAAACCTATGGTAGCTTATGCAAATAGGATGAAACCAGTAAAGTGAATGGCTTAGTAATAAACGAGCACATCAAGTAATAAAAAATCTGAAATTCTGCCACTAGTAAAATTTACAGTTTGAAAACAGTATCAATCCTACTGAGATATACTTGAAGTTATAGAATACAATGAAGGTGATAAAAAGAACAGTTGTAAAATATATGAGTAAGTGTAATCAGTTCCCAGTTTTTTATTACATGCAGAATCAGTACATTAAACAGTATATTTTAATAGTATTTTCTGTAATTTAGATAAATTCTCGTTTACAATATCTTACAGTAGCATGAAGTCCCTGTTGACAAGCAGTTTAAGAGGACTTCACATAACTCATCTACACTGATTGTTAAGATCACTTAAATTATACATCATGGCAACCCATGAGCTCATGATGATTAATGTTGTGTGATTCCAAATTATGTGCAGGTTAAATATTCAGAAATGTAGGTAATTTTTCAAGAAATCGTTGGTTTTTATCAAGTCTGTATGATGTATTTTGCAGTGTGTATTTATGCATTTATAAATAACTCATCCTTCAAGGTTTATAATTCTGTAGTCCAATTACTAATGTTATGCTTTTCCCTTTGTAACTTTATATTTGGTAAGTGCTGTCTCTCAGTTTCTCCATCTTCTTTGTGTATGTCAGTTATATAGCATTGTGAAGGGTGAAGCTAATCATAAGATTACTGAATGAAGCAGGTGGTCCAAGGAAACTGCGTAAGGCACTGGGTTAATTTTGTTTTGCAGGCTCAACTGGAAAAGTTGCAGAATGAGATCTCACAAATTGCCAAGAGGACGGGTATCACATCTGCTACCAAACTAGCACTGATAGCACCCAAAGCTGAACACCGGGAAGAAGAAATTCCTGATGTTGAGTGGTGGGACTCTGTAATTCTCACAGAAGAAAAGTATGTTTATCAAGTAGGATGTGAAACTGACATGTTACGTTCATGTTTAGGAATTGTTTACAGTGACAAAGTGAATGGCATTCCTGTGGGTTGTGGTTTTAAAGTTCTGAAATTATTGCCTTATCTTGACAACATTTTGTTCAAGAGATTTATATTAAAACTGGGTGATCAAATATGAATATTTTATCCAATCCACTTACAACTAATACTTTACTATCCTTTAAATATGCAAAATATCTCGCCATCTGAGGGTGTTCCATTCCTGATAAACACCACAGTTGGCAAGACTAAGTCCTTGTGTCATTATGTCATGGCTGCTGTTAAACACTTACATAAGTCTGTAGTTCCTTCACTAAACTGGACTTACAAAATTATGTGATTTTGAGTGGTGTAATGGAAGAGATGGAAGAGGAAGTAGTTATGAGTTATAAGGTTCAGTGATAGGCTTTTGTCAGCTAGGTGATGATGACTGAGTATGTGTATCTCTGTTACAGTTACATTGTGAGAAATGGGAAACCACTTTTGAAGGAATCCGCAATAACAAATCTTGTGGAACATCCGATTCAGTTGAGACCACCTAGTAAGTCATTATTTAGAATTTATCTCTGTATTTTTGAGGTAAGGAGAAGGGATTTTGTCTTCATAAAAAGAATATATTACAGTATCGGAATATAAAAGCTGCCATCTCATTGTCTATATGTGCATTTATTTGATGACAGAACAGTTGTGCACGACGTAAAAAACCGAAATGCATATTCAAATTTTTTAAACTTATCTGATTTGAGGTTCTTGCAGTGGTGAGGATGACAATATTTTTCTTCTGATTTTTGATGCCATATAGATTTGTAGGTAGATACTTCAGACTTCTGCACTTTATTCCTGGAGATGAAGACTGTGTTTCTCCATATGTTTACTTGGAATTTAACAATCACTGCATTTAACCTATTTAAGTCACTATTTAACTCTTTGTGGCCACATTTTAAATTAATTTTAGCCCGACATGATGGGACCAGCCGATACTTCCTTTCTTTCTTCTGTATTATCTCTCTGTTTTTCTTGTTGGTTTCATTCTTTCAGATGTCCCTTATACATTATGTTGTAAAATGTAACGATGACAGAAGACGTATCACATCATGCTACATTAGATTTAGAATGGATAAGCCAGTGTCAGTAACAGGTATGTGGTTCACATTGTTGCAGCGGATCCTTTGAAACCTGTGTATATGCCTGTGTTTCTCACAAAGAAGGAGCGGAAGAAGCTGCGGAGGCAAAACCGACGTGAGGCTTGGAAGGAAGAACAGGAAAAGATTCGACTTGGTCTGGAACCACCACCTGAACCTAAGGCAAACTGTTTATTATAGTATTTATTTTTCCAGGGTCTTAAACCTATGCTGTTGAATTTGTTAACAATCAAAGAACTATAATATTTTTACCATAAGTAAAAAAATATGAACAGCACTTTTTGTCTTATAATGGTAATTCTTTCAAGGTTTGTGCTCATGGTTGATTAATTACACCATAGTTATGTAGTGTGTTGTCCTTTGTATGAGGTGTATATGCTGTATGCAATATTTTAGTTGTATTCTTAGTTATTTTTTAAAATTTGTTTTACTTTATGATCATCCCTGTGTGCAAAAGTTGCCAGTATATGCATTTAAGCCTACTTGTCCATAGTGAAGTAAAAATGAGAATTAATAATTAGTATAAAAACAGTACAATAAAATCGCCTTACAAGTATAACTGTATCTGCATCCTGATTTAATGTGCAATTAATTTATAAGATTTCTTCTTGTGCTTGTAGCTGAGGATATCAAATTTGATGCGAGTGTTAGGAACAGAAGCGGTTCAAGATCCAACCAAGATTGAAGCTCACGTGCGAGAACAAATGGCAAAGCGCCAAAAGGCTCACGAAGAAGCAAATGCCGCTAGGAGGCTGACTGCAGACCAGAGAAGAGAAAAGAAAGTCCGCAAATTAAAGGAGGACACCACACTAGGTGTCAGTGTATCTGTATATAGGTACAAAGCATTTAAAGTTTTATTTTTCAGATTTACATTAAAATATATTTAGCATATTTAATGTAATGTACAACTTATATCTTTATTGCAGGGTAAAAGAATTGTTAAATGCATCTAAAAAATTCAAGATAGAAACAAATGCCAAACAGTTGTTTATGTCCGGATGTGTAGTATTATTTAAAGACTGCAATGTTGTGGTTGTGGAAGGTGGTACAAAGCAGCAAAAGAAATATAGAAGGTAAGTAATAAATTAATTAGTGTTGATGGAAATTCTGAAAAATCGATGTAAATTCAGAATCTGTAGCTGTAATGCTATATAAAAATTAGAGAAGAGAAAAGAAAACCAAGGAAGCAGTAATGGTTCATTTTATCCACTGTGACAACATTGAAAAATCATTGTGTATCTGGTGCAACTTTCTGGATTTAGACTGACTTGTTTAGAAAAATATGTAGTTGCATTATGTGAATATAACGGTTGTAGGATGCTTGACAAATACGTGAAACTAAAATAGTAAAGTGATATATTTTATGCTGGCAGAAAGATATGTAACCTCTTTGCTTTAAGTTAGTGTCTCTTGATATGAATATAAGTGTGATGACTGATGCTTTGTTTTCAGATTAATGCTTAACAGAATAAAATGGGAAGAAGATACAGTGAAGGACAGTGATGGAAATGAATCTGCTAACAAATGTGTCATGGTTTGGGAAGTAAGATGCTTTTATTTTTAAAAGAATTATGGCTAAAATAGTTTTCAGTAGTTTTTACAGGTCACTTGAATCATCATTTTGTCCTTAATTTATAATTTTCATTCATTTATATATTGAAGTACAGTGAAAGTTCAAGGGTACAACATTGTGTTGCTGGAGACAAACTCCTTGGAGCAGAGTCCTTGAGAAACTGGTAATCACTTAGCTAGTCAGTGGCTAAGAAATTTCTCACCTTTTATGGAACTTGAAAAAATATTATGTTCATAAAAGCCAGCCATATGAATCCAGTCTGTACTTCCACACTGTATGTCTTGCATATGTTTTAATATTCTTCGCCTTCATCCCAGAGACCAGCTATCTCGATTGAATTTTTAAATTTTTCTTCAACCCCTCCAGGCAAATGCTTGGAACTCAGGCCATCTCTGCTACTAGTTGAATTGATTTCTGATCCAGTTGTGTACATTGTGATCAATTCTCAATTATGTTTTTCAGGGGACTGTGAAACAGAGAAACTTTGGTGACATGAAATTCAAAGTTTGCCCAACAGAGAAATTAGCAAGAGAACACTTCAAAAAGCATTCTGTGGAGCAGTACTGGGACTTGGCATATAGTGGGGCAGTTCTTGAAGCAACTGACGATGTTTAAAATTTCTCCTCTGTGCAGACACACGTGATGGTGAATCAGTGATGCATTTTACAAAAGTCAATGGTATTTGTAAACTGAATTTATTAAGAATAAGAGATGCTTGTAATAAGGAATTAAACTCATACATTGTTACATAGAAAGACTAGTTTGTGGAATGCATTTCTCAAATAGGTCTTTGCAGTATGCCAAGAATAGTAAGAACCAGAAAGTTGCGTACTTTTCAAAGCTCTGTTAATATATAATTTCAGGGTCCTACATCAAGTGGCTCCCATCAGTAGCATGGTGTGCTGTTCTGGAACTAGAATAATTTTGAGAATAATAGCCAACGGAAGGGAGTAACACTTGAGAATGGACTCTGACAAATCTGCATTGAAGTTGGGTTGTGGATTTGAACCTAAGAATCTCTGCATGTGAGAGTAGTGTATACCCTGTGACCAAGATGTCCTAATTTATAATGACATGGAATCTTAATTAACTCTCTTTTGTATGAAGTTGACGGTTGCTGAACTGGTCAAGAAGTTCCTTATTTTTTTTGTACTGTAATCCTTTGTTCCAGTTCTGGACCAGATCCTGAGTCTATTGAATCAAGTCCACATCATCCCAGTCTGTTCCTTTAGTATACATTTTGATACTCTCCCAACTATGCCAAGGTTTCCACTCTGTTCTCTTGTCTTGAGGTTCTCTATGGTTGGATGTATCACATCTTTTCCAGGTGTGCTACATGCCCTGTTGATCTCATGCTATTCCATATGAGCACCCTAATAAATTGTTGGGTACAAATTATGAGGCTTGTAATTATGTATTTTTCTCCATCCAGTATCATCCTCTCCCTTAGGAACAATAACAATACAAAGCGCTGATTAGAATAGTTTTGTACATTAAAACAAGTGGTTTTATATATTTTAATCCCTAGGTTTGCAGACATGAGATGGGAAGACTGAATTGTACTGAATTGTAGCAAGCATTTCCTTTATTCTTTTATAATGCATTGGCCCCCAACTTCCTTAAAAGCCAATTGTTGGAGGTGGAGGTTGAGGAACATAAAAGTGTCTTTACGTTGTATGGTAAGTATGGGCGTAGTCTTGTACTCATAAAAGTAGAAGTGTATGCAGTTCCAGGTTAGAAGAAGTGAGTGCTAATATTGATGCCATTCTCATTACTTTATGCCTTGTGTACTGTTTTGTAACTTTTTACAGAATTAAGTAATAACCCACAAGAAAGCAATTTATACAAGTTTAGTATTGGAGCAAGAAGTGAGTTTATAGAGGTGCATAGTCATAACCATCATTGACCTTATGTTATACTGCCTGTCTTCAAAAAAGTACCGTGTCCCGTCCATAGCGTTGATAGTGTGGATGTTAATAACAGCTAGGACATAGACATTTCGAATAGAACAGTAATTGGTAATTAATGTACGTTCGTAACAACAAAGGAGCCTGCTAGTTTTTAGATATCTGGTACCCGACAGCATGTCCAGAAAGAGTGGTAGTTACAGTATGCCACAGATTCAAATTTCGGAAATAAAAATGTTTTGTATGGAGGTAAATTAAAGGGACAATAATAAAGCAATATACAGTAAATTTCCCCCTTTCTCGCGCCTTTCGTTAATAAGTTACCATATTATTCATAGAGGTCTCTAGTGTCTAGCAATCAGCTGTTTTGCTGACTGCAGCGCCGACGTGCCCACAATCTGCATAAATTTATGGTAGTAGATATGTAGTTCATATTTGGGGTGGCGACGATGCAGTCACGTGAGTTGACTAAAGACGTTCCTGACATAGAGGTAAGATGTGTGAGAAGGTGTATATTTATTTTTAATATTGTTTTTCCTTTCAACTGCATTGATTGGAAATGCCCGTAATTGTAAACTATAGCTTTTCCGTAAGATTTGAGGTTTTCACAGCGGTGAGTATGAAGATTCCTGTCTTCTGGGTTGTTGCGCTGTGTAGTCTGGTTGATGTTAGCCAACGTTTCAGAGGTCATACTGCCTCCGTCATCAGGGCGATGAATGTGCCACACACCCCACTGGCACATCGCCCTGATGACGGAGGCAGTATGACCTCTGGAACGTTGGCTAACATCAACCAGACTACACAGCGCAACAGCCCAGAAGACAGGAATATTCTATGGTTTTTCCTTTTCACAGTACAGTGACAAGCTGCTGTAAGTTACAATAATTTGCATTAGAGGCAGGTCTGGTCTCAGATTCAGCTACTGCGTATGTGATAAAATTTTACTTGTTCAGAATGACATTTATGCTTTGGAACCCGTTGTTTTGTTGTCTTGTCGTGTTCAGCTGCTACTTTGAAAAGCATTAGAAAATTTAAGCTTTTCATTCATACCAGGAAAAGTGTGCACTTCTTATATTCGGGGGTTACATAACGCCTTTATCGCTCCGTTACGAAATGCCATCATTATACACGAACGTCTTCTCTCGCAGTAATATGTAAATTATTAAATATTATTTTTTGACCTAAATACGTCTATACGAAGGGTCATTCGGCAAAAACAGCGTTATGAAGATGTGAAAGATCCAGCGCCGAGTCACCTTTAAATGTTCATTCCTCGGGAATGGTAAGAGTAAGGGAAATGTAACCTATATGTAAAATGATCAGTAAATAAAGACCTTTAAGAATGTGTAATGTATTTTATTGTAATTATAATTGTTTATGCATTTGTAATTTTAATGAACAAATGTGTTCAATTTTCAATGCATCTGGCGCATTAAGCGCCCCCCTCTCGAAAACCGTATGAGATGGATCAGGACATATTGCGTACGAAATACGTATTACTTCTTGAGCTTTCCATATCTGTTTTCAGATTTTACATATAACAAATGATTTAGGTTCTACAAACATTTATTTATACAAATAAAGGCGCATCGCACTTCATGCTACTGCTGTGTTTGCGTGTTGCGTCATACTATGTAGAGATAACAAGATTGACATTGAAGCTAAAAGAGTCCGTAATGCAGAATATATGAGACAGTACAGAAAACGTAAAAAATAGAAGTATTAAATAATGAACCTGAAGTTCCCTAAAAATACCAAAAACTAAGGGCTACCGCACACTGACTGTTCTGTCGTCGGCTGAAGCATACGACCCTTTGACGACAAGACAGTTCAGTCCATGAGCAGGCGTATACGTACGACTAAACAGTCAATCTCTTCAAATCTAAAACTTCTTGACGATGGTGAAGAGTCAGTTGAATAAAAATTTTACTTGGATATTATCCATCGTCTAGTAATAAAACGTATTCTGGGACTTTCACTTTTTAATTTGTCCGGAGATAGGGATTAGCTCTATCTAGTGGGCCCAACTGAGTAGGAACCTGAAGACGGAGATAGAGCCTCATCTCCGAAACGTCGTTTTACGTTTTATTACTAGACGATGGATAATATCCAAGTAAATTTTTATTCAGTCAATCTCTTGTTCTCTTTTGTTCCACATTCTTCCCTCCGTGCTCGCCGAGTACAGAAGTCAGGAATGTTGCAAGAAGAGAATATCGAACAATTAATTGAAGAGGTAGAAAGACAAAAAATTAAAAGATTATGCAAACATCAATGTTAAAAGAGAACTTTGGCAAGAGATTTGTTCAGTTGTGGTACCACGTTGGAGCGAATTCGTATCCGTATCTTGATAGGTTATACTCGGTCTCAGCAATAATAGAAGTTCATCAAAACTTTGTGTACTCATGCGAAAATATGAAAAGAATTTTGCAGGATAATTCCGTAATGTTTCATACATAGTATGGAATTTTCCTTTCAACAGTCTCACACTGTATAATGGATGCACCCAGTAATTCCTTTTCCTCCTTTTCTTGAGGCGAATCACAAGTGCACGTACTGTAGCAGTTTCAACAAAATCCATGTTTGACAATCGTCTACTGTCGGCAAATGCTCCCACGAAATGAAAGACAGAACGACTGAAAGGTCGTTCATCTGAGCTCTTTCATATAATTCGAAGGGCCAACGACAGTTGGTGGACAGAAAAATCCGGGGCTGTCAGTAGACGTAACCGACTGCCAGTCGTGTTGTAACAGTGTGCGCATCTCTATATGCGAAAGACGAAACAGTCGTCTGACTGTTTGTCTTACGTGTGCGGTAACCCTAATGCTGAACTTATGAGGGAATATAGAAACCGTAAGCCGCAAACTAATGCACTGTGTATGAGGGAATATAGAAATCGCAAGACGCAATTATTGCAAGTTAATGCATCCACATCATTATCAAGTAAAACGTTCCTAAAAGAATCGCACAACAAATGTATGACAATGCAACGGAATATTTTCATAAGCATTTTAATGAAAATAGATTTGGATACGCTTGCAATGTATATGATCGGTTATGGTTTGAAAAAGATTTGAAACAAGTTACTGATAGCCATTTAGATATATTGGGTACGGAGTACGTATTTACGTCAGATTCTCCTGAACCGTGGTTCCACTGTCAATTTTTCCTGTCACATGTATACACATCCTAATTTCTTGTACTTGCCCCTCTCTTTCTTACATACAAGGAATTTTCATCTTCACTTACACAAATTGTTTTTCTCAATTGACTCTTGTTTTTGATGTGATCTCTTTTAATTAAAGGGTCTTCTGAAGTTAAATCCCAGGATCAAGCCATTTGCCAGTGTTACACCTTCTAAACAAACAAAAGAGAACAAGCTTAAATGGAAGAGGAATGCAGATAGAAAGTGTGATGTAAGTACAAATGAGCATGTAATTATGTGTTTACTTATTGCCTGCCAGTTAAGAATTTGGATCTGACATTTCTTGTGTGCTGCTGATTGTTCACTTCAAGGAATTTGTGGGTTGGTTATGTAGCATCATTTTAATACTTTGCAACAAGTTTTGGCAAGTCAGTAATCTATAAATTAAAAACAAGGTAGGTCATGGCAAGCTGATGCTAGTGTGGTACCTGTGCAATTTGCATGCCCGTGTTAATAACATTTAAAAATTACAGACTATATTTAGAATTTGCTGTACTCTCAATATGTAATGAAAGCCTCTGGCCACACAAGGGAAAGAAAAAAACCTGTGGCAGGCCTTAAAATGCTGGTAGTATAATGCCCAAGAATTAAACTTTCTAGATTGTCAGTGTGTTAAATTTGAATTCATCACATGTTAAGTGGGTTGTTTTCGTCGGGATTTTGAGCTTTGTCTGTGTTTGTTTTAATAGGAGGTGTGTTACTGCAATTGTGTAGTAGAGAAGTACAGTCTAGCTTGTAACTTTGTTATAAACATAAAATCTGATTCTTATATATATATATATATATATATTTTATGCCTGTAGTAAAGTTCTAAACATGAATTACACTGAGGTACTTCGTATAGTAAATGATGTATCAGCTAGTAAGTAGGAAGTATTTTCTTATGTTTTCTTTCAAGTATTCTGCCAGAATTTAATGTGTACCCTAAACAAAACTTGGGGGCTGAGAAGTTTTATGATTTGGCATGCAGAGTAGCAGAAAGAGGGAGGTTCTATAAACTTTTCTATGAATGTTTTGACTCTAAAATTAATCATATTTGTGTTATTTTGTATAATTGATTGATTAAATGCTTACAGTATGAAGTTGACTCAAATACAGTTGTGTATAAGACTAGACATTGAAAGTAAAATTCAGTAGCAAATTACAAAATGATATTGTAATAAAAATAAGACACAACAACACAGTTGTCTTGAAGACAAATTTTGATTTAAAATCCTGTTAAATGAGTTTCTGTAAAGTTTATGAAGTTTTATTCTTCGTGTAATTTAATTGTATGAGTCAGTCATTAACAAAACAAGACTATATTAATGTCCTCAAATTTTGAATGTGTGACAGTAAATTGAATATTGTCAGTTATATATTATAGTACATTAGGCATAGGTTATTTTTATGTTATAACTTTAATTAACAATACATTAAAAGTATAGTTGAAGTGAATTTTTTTTATTCCAGAGTTGTGGAAGCTTAGCGAAGAATTTTGATGATGTCAAACACACCACCTTAAGTGAAAGAGCGGCTCTGAGGGAAGCCGCTCGTTGTCTGAAATGTGCAGATGCTCCATGTCAAAAATCATGTCCAACTCAATTGGATATTAAAAGTTTCATTACCAGTATTTCTAACAAAGTAAGTGTCATCACAATATTCTGGACCAGGTGACCATTCTAATAAAGCTGCTGGAATTTCTTGATAGACTAATTTTTTCTCAGGCATAAGCATATTGTCACATTATTTCATTATGAAAATATTTCTTTTCCTAAATGTAGATTGGCCTTTGTGTTTGTATTAAAGACAGGTGGGGTGTTTTCCATACAACATAATTAATTGCATTAGTGGAGTAGGATCCTTGAGCAGGTGGTATCTCCCTTTTATGAAATTAGAAGGTTCACTCAAATGGACTACTGGGCTCAATTAAGATGACTGTGGCACATAAGTGTTATAAAACCTATGTTTATGCATTGCAGAATTTATTTAAATCAACAGAAATTAGTTTTGAAATAGGAAATGTTAACATACATGAAGAATTATTAAATAATTAATTATGGCAGGAACTTTATAATAGTCTTTATGCAATTTTTCACTGTGCATGCATATAGCAGTAGGATTTTATAGCAGGAGTTTGTGATGATGAACATTTGGATTCCAGAGCAATAGACTTGTTTCTTAATGATGAATGGCCAAAGGTGTAGCAATGTACTCACGTCACATTAGTGCAACAATGGTCTATATGATGCAGTGTGAAGACTAACTAACTAACTAACTATATGGCTTACCGAACCCAAAGGTTCATCACCGAATTAACCAAAGCCCTCCACCGGACCCTGTCCTGGGCCAACAAAATCCAGTCTCCTTCAACTCCTATCTCCCATAGATCCCGCCTGACGTTATCCTCCCACCTATGTCTAGGTCTCCCCAGCGGTCTCTTCCCTACAGGCTTCCCAACCAATACCCAGTGCACACATCTTGTCCCATCCATGCGCGCTACATGCAGTGTGAAGAACGGCTTTGAAATGTTAGTGTACTCCCCAAGAGCACACCAGTCCCTGTGTTACCACAGGGTATACTTGCCAGATCAGAATTGTATTCTTAGCCATTGTTGTTTTACAGTACACCAAGCAGGAAATGCCTGATCTTACCCCAGAAATGACAATGAATTATCCACTGTTCCCACCCACCCTGTAGTATAATGATTAATGTAAATGAATTGTTCTTGTGTTACAGAATTATTATGGTGCTGCTAAAGCAATTTTTTCAGATAACCCCTTGGGCCTGACATGTGGAATGGTGTGTCCGACTAGTGACTTATGTGTAGGAGGCTGCAACTTGCAAGCTGTAGAAGAAGGTCCTATAAACATAGGAGGACTTCAGCAGTTTGCCACAGAAGTATGTGACATTATTTGTATTTCATTAATTTAATTTTCTGTGTACATAGTGAGACATTTTTATCCATCACTGCCAGTACTACATTAAACATTTTTACTACTTATTGGTTATTTCCTATATAACACATACTGTTATATATGGCAATAATTATATATAGCAGGGTAAACGTAGTTAAAATAAGTGTAATTAAGGTGCAGTATCTAGTATTAATTATTCAGCATCTATAACAGGATGAGTACATGTTGTAACTCGGTATCTCTTCTATGTTGTCAGAGGCAATGATTAACTAGAATGGTTGAGGTATGACTGAGCTGAACTCTGAACAGTTCGGGTCCGCCATGCTTGACTAGCACTACATGTTGCATGGGAACAGAGACGAGAATACCGAGAATAATGGCAAAACTGTATTTGTGAACTATGGAACATTCCAGAGGCAGGCTGACTTTGCTGCTACACATGAGTAAACAGCAAACCAACCTAATAAAAGCCCAGAGTGTTACAGATAGACCCGTCTACGACGGGCGTCCGACCACCGGGTCTGATCTCTTATTTCTGAGAGTCCTGTACTGTATCCTGTCAATTTTCAAGCAATAAACCACTTTGTTAAGGACATTCTTCTATCACTGCTCACTACCTACCACCTGAGAACCCACCATCCCCTACTACAAGCCCAGCCCGGATCGACATCCGAGCTCCATACGTGTCAACATCGATGATACGACACCGCAGGGCCACAGTTGGAAGTCGGGATACAACAATACTTCTTTATTATTAGGCTAATAAGTTGTTGTCAAGTAAATATGTATCATAATGGTTTATTACATTCACATCAAGGAGTTTGTCACTTCTTATATTTGTTCACAAGGAAAACTAATTCTGTTTGTCTTATATCTTATCTCTATGTTTGACTTTGTCTGCCTTAACATCCTTGTTCATGTTTATTCTCTGATTACATCAGTTACTTTTCAGATACTTAACCAATAGATTAGTTTATATTTTATTGCATCACTGTAATCTCTGTTAGTTTGTCTGGTACTGGAATCTTTTTTAAACATATTTATCAGCATTAAATGCTCTAATGTTCTTCTATTCTTTGATGACACACTTCTTTTACAGTCTGTTATTGAAATTTCACTAGCAAGAGGATTAATTCTTTCACCAGATAGCTAACACGATAACATAATTATGTGCTTTCTGACTCCTGTATATTTTATGTTGCACGGGAAGGACTGTTATAAATTAGTTGAATGCTTTAAAAAAATGTATTGAGAGTGACCTAACAAGATAAACAATTAAAAATAACATTATTATAAACAGTAATTCAAAAACTGTTGTTTTCAGTTGAAAGATATTTACTTTGAGCACCACGATATAAAAATGATATTCAGACATGTCCTGTGGTTTGTGTAATGTACCTTCACCCCAGATATTTGTGTTGTGACAATTTACAGAACCTGAAATATGAAAATTGATTTTATTACTAAAAACTGTATGTGATGAGATGTATTTTAGACCAGTCTATGAAGTCATAACAAAGTGTAAACGTTTTCATCTTCTGTAGCTATTTGCATCACCTGAAACGTAGGGCCTCATATATAATAATTTCCATAAACATTTCCAAATTTTAAATAGTATTTTTCGTTCTTTACTGGTCTTGGCTTGATATTTTGAAGCTATGTATGTACACTACATGAATCCACTCCTCATACCTAAGCTGTTGACACTATTTGGTTTGCAAACTGTATGATTAAAAAGTGGTTATATCACACACAAATCATATTTATTCTTGGTGTTCCTTTATGAAACATATCCATGAACATGTGTTACACAGAAATAATTTATTTTTTTCTTCCACAAACTGGATAAGACTTTGCTCACCATTTTGACCAGTTTAGAGCCCCATGTAATGAATATAGGAATTAATGTTAAAAAGTATAGATGCATAATTTATGTTCATAATGTCCTTTGTGCTTGGGAATCAGAAGCATCAACGTTTAAATATGGACGTCCTGGGGCTTTTCTGTGTTCACTGTTTCTCCGTTTTATGTATTTAATAGTTCTGCTCGTTGTGCCTTCATTGTCAATGATAAATGTATAACAATTGAAATCTTCAGTAAACTTTCACTTTTATTGTTGTAACACCATCATTAATATGCTTCAAGACTGCAACATTTAATTTATAAGTTTTTATTATACATTTTCATTAAAAAAATTGTGCTTTTATAAATGAGCCAAGCCAACTACACTCTGTAGTTGAGATGAAACTGTTGAAATGTGGTAAAAATTGATTGTATCAGTGGTAGTTAATTAAAGATGGGGAAGGTTATAGGAATAATGAAATGAGGAACAGAAAGAGCAGAAAGTCTAGAATAGTCCATCTTGTCACACATCAGTTTATATACGTTCTTCCCAGGACATGAATAACTGGTTGGAATATTATTGTTGGGGAATGGTTTCAATTTGCCCTCAACTGGTGAATCATTTTCACTTATATTATAATTTCAGGTGTTCAGAGCCATGAATATTCCACAAATAAGACCACCTAATCAACACAATGATAACAGTGATGCAAAAGTAGCATTGCTTGGATGTGGCCCTGCTTCTCTCTCCTGTGCAACATTTCTTGCGAGACTGGGATACACAGACATTACAATTTTTGAGAAGGAGAATTATGTGGGAGGTCTCAGGTAAGTGTGCTCTTCTGCTACCCAAAGTATTATGTGTTATACATTTTTTATGATAATTTACTTAATTTAATCAAGACATTCAGGTTGTCATGTTGGTGAAGACATTGGTTGCAGTATTGTGGGTTGTGATGCTGTATAGTCCTATAGGTTGTTAACCAAAATTTTGGAGGAACATTGGTAACCACCTACTAGATGGCATGGTATCACAACCCAGAAGAACATGTTCAACTTTATTTGGTATCAGTTCTCTATTGATACAGATGTCCAATGTGAAAAACATTATATTAATTTTCCAAACAAACAGTAGTCCAGACTGGAACTTCAATGATAATGGAACCAATTCTGCTTATAAGTTCCACAAATACTTTCCACGGTTTTTCAGTTCCCTATGTGTAGCACTTACAACAATGTAGCCATACATGGAAGAGTCCTAAAATATTGTATTATTACATACGTTTTATTGTATGTCAAAAATCTGAAAATAATATAATGGTAACTGTATGAAATAATATCAGCATTTATGATTTTTAAGTGTTTTTTTTTTCATAAAGGGCGCACACAAATTGAACACAAAATGCAGAGTTTATATATTAGACAGTCTGCACATATACATGTTTCATCTAAATTTAGTAGTAGATTGAAATTAAATTTGGTATTTCAGGGTACTACACTACAAGTTGTGAAGTAAAAATAATTCAGTGCATTTATTATAAGTTTTAGTGGCTTATTTATTCAAATGGAGGATTTAAAAGGAGAGTAGACATTTTTAAAACTTTACAGGACTTTTCAAGTGTAGCCCTGTCTCAGATGTCGGTGTTGCATAAATTTGATCAGATGTCTGCCAGTAAAGTAATCACTAGTGCTTTCTTTACAGTTCTTCAGAGATCCCACAGTATCGTTTACCATATCATGTAGTTAAATTTGAAATAGACATGGTGAAAGATTTGGGCGTGCGTGTGGAAACGGGTCGAGTTCTTTCAACACGTGATCTCTCAGTTGAGGTAAGATGTGCATTGCCTTCTGTCTTGATGACATGAACATCTAAACTCTATAAAACCATTTTTATTGTAGTATTTTATCTTACAGAATCATTTACATGCTTAAAATCTCTAATCCAATATATAGAGGTCTTGCCATTAATCATGTCTGTGCCCAGAACATTTTTGGTGTTAAAATGCAACATGCTTGTAAAAATTTAACAAAAGAATTTTTCAGAAAATAGGTATTGGTTTCATGTGAATTCAGGTGTGTTCTCATCTTGTTTGAAAAATTGATAGTGTGTGATGCTTTGCATTTTTAAAATTCATCTGCAGGAATTCTGATGTTAAAAACTTAAAAAGGCTTTAGTAGTGCAGGAATTGCAGATTGCAAGATCTTGGCACCAATTTTGTGTAAGCAAGATACCTATTGTGCTACTACTTCTCCTCTTTCCCCATACCTCAGCTGGCTCGCCACTAATTTGTGTATTTATAACAGTCAACAAACCTCGGAGATATCTTGCAACAAGTACAGTGCTGCTTGAAGGGAGAAAAATAAAAATGTATGTATAAGCCACAATTTTTCAATATGAACTGTGTTATTGTATCTATCAGTCATAATGTTTATTGTTTTGTCAACTGGTTCTCACTTTTTGCTCTTTACATGTGTGTGTGTGTGTGCATGTGTACTGTTTCTTTGTGTCTCAGTCTATTTGTGCACATGTTAGTTCTTATTTTGAAGTGCTTATTTTAATACTAGAAATATATTTTTCTAGGGTTTACTGAAGGAAGAATATAAAGCAATATTTTTGGGGATTGGGCTTCCTGAACCAAAAATAATCCCAGCATTTGAAGGTTTGACTGAAGATATGGGTTTCTATTCTTCAAAGTCATTCCTGCCATCTGTTGCTAAAGGAAGCAAAGCTGGTATGTGCATTTAAATAATGAATCTATTTTTGGTGGTCAGATGCAGTTTAACAAATTAAACTACAGCAGACATCTAACAGTGATGCTGCTTAGCTTCTTTAATCCTCTGGGACCCTAAAACCACTTTATCAATGTTGAATGCTCTTAACCTTTTCATCTGTGCATGCCTAAATGCAATCCAGATGGCTACCAGACTACACGGCGCAACAACCCAGAAGACAACCATCTTCAAACTCACTGCCATGAAAACCTCAAATCCTACCTAGGTTTACTTTATTTTGTTTGTTTGATTAAATGCTGTGTTCTTATTAAAATGGCGTTTACATATATTATATATTTTTAACATTGGATTATTATTTAATGAAGGAAAATATTTCAATTTATAGGCATGTGTGAATGCAGGAATGCTTTGCCTACACTCTATGGTAATGTGGTTGTGCTTGGAGCAGGGGACACTGCATTTGATTGCGCCACTTCAGCTCTGCGGTGTGGGGCAAAGAAAGTTTTTGTTGTGTTTCGTAAAGGCTTCAGGAATATACGAGCAGTACCGGAGGAAGTAAGTAAGCAATCCATAAAACAACTAGTAAAGATCAAATTATTAATAGAGGGTCATAATCGAAAATAAGATAATTATCTGATGAAGAAATTCCCCATTGCTATGGAACCTAAGGTTGAAGATTTCTGTCTTCTGGGTTGTTGCGTTGTGTAGTCTGGTCGATGTTAACCAATGTTTCAGAGGTCATACTGCCTCCGTCATCAGGGCGATGAATGAACCTAAGGTTGACCGACTGATTCTTAATGTTCTTAATGGTGTTTTCTCAACTCAGTCATATAGCATAAAATATTGTGAGATGATTTGCGAATGATGAATTGGAAATTGAGAAGTAAGAGGGAGGTCATGATCTGTTTTAAAGTACTTTCTGAGAAAAATCATAAAAACTTTATATCTGGCTACTAAATTGAGGTTTGAACACTGCCCTCCAAAATGTAAAGCAATAGTGCTATCTACTGAACTGCAATGCATGGTTAAATATAGGTACAGAAGAAAGTTTATCTCAGGAACTTTATTGTAGTTAATATTTGATCTACAATTAAATCAGTAGTTTGGATGTCAATGTTGGTTTTCTGGTGCTGAAGATGGAGGCAGTATGTTTCTCTGAAACAGTGGTATCTACCTACAAGTTCACTGGACTATTGCCCAGAATACCAACATTGATATTTTCATTGCCTTGAGAACCTCAGATCAACAGCTGTTCTCTGGAATGAGTCTTGCCTTCGTAACAATCTTATAATTCCTTAACATTGAAAATCATGTTCAGACGATTCAATTTCAACAGTGTAGCAGCCATGTAACATTTACCTACTTTATGTTCAGACTATATAGTAGTACTTTGCAGTCAAATATCATAGCAAATGTGTAAAATTGTTCTTTAAAGTGAACTAAAGTTGAATTTTGTAGTATATGTTAATGCATGGGCCTGTGACTGTCAAATGCTATAACAGTTAGGTTAAATACATCAAAATAAGTGATGCGCTGTCATGTTATTCCAATTACTGTAATTTTTTTCTACAGGTTGAATTAGCCTTTGAAGAAAAATGTGAATTCATCCCATTCCAGTCACCAAAGAAAGTAATCCTTGAACAAAATAAAATTGTGGCAATAGAATTTTACAGAATGGAACAAGATGAAAATGACAAATGGGTTGAAGATACTGAACAAATTACAAGACTGAGAGCTAACTTTATTATATCTGCTTTTGGTTCTGGATTGTATGACTTGGAGGGTACGTAAAGGTTTATGTATCACATGTCATTCTCTGAGTTTCTTTTGGAGAAACCATGCTTAATTGTTTGAAGTCTCTGTCTTGTATTGCCTAGGAAGCATTTCCTTGTTTGGTAATTAACCCTACCGGACATCCACTGTCTGTTACTAGGAGTTTGAACATGATAAGCAGGTTGAGAACCATATTTACTATTTCTGTTGGGTGGCTTTAAAAACATATATGTAGGTAGTTTTTTTATCTTTATGCAGCAGTGAGAAAATAATGTGTAGATTATATAGAGAAACAGGTGTTTTAACACTTGCAACATATGTGTAACAGATGCATGTAAAAGAAATTGAGAATTCCAGTAGTCTAAATCAGTGGTATTCAACCTTTTTTGTTCGCGTACCCCCAGATATAATTTCTCTTCAACTTTGTACCCCAAAAGTTGTTGGCATATAATTCAAGTTATACATATTATATAATATACATTTAAAATAAATTAAATAAATTACATTACTGATTATTCAGTGTTTTTCATAAATAATATATATATTTTTAAATTTCACGTACCCCCTAAGATGTCTTCGCGTACCCCCGGGGGTACGCGTACCCCAGGTTGAATACCACTGGTCTAAATTATGTGTTATTATATTGCTGGTATTATAGTAGATATTGATTCAACTTGAAGATACCTTAATTCAGTCTTTGAACAGAATGTGTGAGGTTTTCTAAAGTGTGTTAGGACACAAATTTATGTTAGATTGATTGAATCATACTATATTAATATTCTACTTGGATGGAATCACAATTTCTGTTTAATTTTATGTGAATATCTTTATCACAATTTTTCTATAAAACATAATAACAACTCTGTAATTATAATGTGTTTTAATTTCATGTTACTCAAAATTAGCTACAGTGTTTGCTTAATAACCAACAAATTGTCAGTGTCTACAGAATGAGAGTTGAGTTTCTTGTATCTTCACATGTACAACATAAGGCAATATGATGGCTATCTCATACAGTTAATTAGGGTTTTGTTTTAGAAAAGATTTTATTCTCATCTGTTTTGCCACCATAAAGTCTTTTTAGTTAGAAGCCTGAAAATTCAAGACACAGGAAAGCTGAGGGCATTATTACCAGTGACCACAACAAAGATTTTTCTTGTCTTCTGTCGCGCCCCCCCCCCCCCCCCCCCCAACATTATTCTTATATTTAAATGTATAATTGCAGACCGATTTTTCAATACACTTATTTAATTTCTAGTAAAGAATGCAATGGCACCATTGAATTTTAGTGAAAGTGGACTTCCAGAGGTTAATCCTGAAACAATGCAGAGTAGTTTGCCCAATGTTTTCTGTGGTGGAGATTTGGCAGGGATTTCAGAAACAACAGTAGAATCTGTTAATGATGGAAAAACTGCATCCTGGTTCATGCACAGGTATCTCCAGGTGAGCTATATTAGGTGACCTGTAAATATCAGTATTAAATTAATGACCAGCCATAAAATATACAATAAAACTCTCCTGAATGTTATTTTTTACAGGGATTTTGAGGATGTCCAAAAATATGTTTTAAGCTATTGCTTATCTTCAGTTTTTATTAATTTTTCTTACAGTATTTGTTTATCTGTCCACCCATTTATTCATATTGACTTCTGTACATTTAAGAACAGCAAGTCACTGGTGCTTATATAATATTTAAAAGATATCATAATATCTTTGTTATGTATATGAAAAACTACTTTTATATTTCTTTTGGTTTTGTATTTGCTAATTTGTGCTTAGAACAATCTGAACTTACAGCAAAATGGTATGCATTTGAAGCTCTGGACAATTTCCTGGACAGTTTCCCTCTTCTGATGGCCAGATCAGAAAGAAGAGTGGCAAAGGACAAGATGTGTCTTCACTGGCATAATTATTTCAAGAAAGGAATTTTAATGATTGGCATATGATAAAGCAATTAAAAATTTGTTTCACTCAAGTTCTTTTTCATGTTTTTACATTAAAGATGGAAATGAACCATTAGAAACAAATCTTGTATTTTTAGTCAGGGGAAGATGGGACATTTTGACATAGGGTGTTTAAAAACATTTAAAATTCTGAAAAAATTGTGATATAAGTTATTTTAGTATGCAAATCCTTCCTTTCTATATCACTGTTCTTTAGTGGCTATTGTCATGGGCATCTGTAGTATATTGAAATCTGTTATATTTGTTTGTGCCTTCGATTTTTGTATGGAGTTCAGCTGAAAATATAATAGTGACAGGAAAACTGGACTTGCACTATTAGATTCAGTTTCAAGAGTGGATTTTTAAGCAGTTCCAGAGGCAGGCTCTTGTGAACATTGTGAAGAACCGTCAGGTTTCATTAAAGCAGGGAATATATTTATTAGCCAGTAGTTACTAGTTTCTCAAGAGTGATTTTGCTCTAGAACCAATTAAATTAATGATAAAGCAACATTAATTCTCAGAGTCTGGTTGGAGTGAAGGTCTCAGAAGAGCCCCAACTTCCAATTTTCTACACTCCTATTGATGATGTAGATATCAGTGTTGAAATGTGTGGAATGAAGTTCATCAACCCATTTGGATTGGCATCTGCTCCCCCAGCCACTTCCAGTGCTATGATTCGAAGAGCTTTTGAAGCAGGTTGGGCATTTGCTGTAACGAAAACTTTTTCTTTAGATAAGGTATGTATTAAAAATTTGAAAGTTTTTTGTGTCTGTGGACTGATTGTTGTGACTGCTTCATGATCAGCTGATATATGTTACAGAGTTCTCATTTCCTAAGTGTGCCACCATTGCTGACTAACTGCTTTATTCATTGGAAGGTCCCCTTAGCAGTATTTGAAGATATTCTGTGTTCACTAACGTTTACGCATTTATGTATGTATTGAAAATACTGAAAAGAAGCTTTGCTTTGAATATGATTATTGGAATAAAAATATGTTTCAATGATTTGGCCTGACTGAATAGTCAGTTACTTATGTCCCCAATGCAACTACAAATATGACAGAAACAAACAAAATAAAGTGATAAATAATTGATTGTGCCACAAAAATGGATGCATATGTTTTATAATGACTGAATATAGAAAAGCGTAAAGGCTTAAAATTATACTTTATATTATGGTATGTTGTGATGTGGTCCAGAAAGATGCTTTATCCTGAAAACTTTGTGGATGCTTTTTTCAGGATCTTGTGACTAATGTTTCACCAAGAATTGTGAAAGGAACAACATCTGGTCATCACTATGGTCCACAGCAGGGTTCATTTTTGAATATTGAGCTTATCTCAGAAAAGTGTTCTGAATATTGGTGTCATAGTGTAAGAGAACTGAAGAATGATTTTCCTGACAAGGTAATGAGTGAACTGGTTTACTAAGTATGTTTTAGATTAAAATGATGAATAAAATTTTCTTTATAAAACTAGTCAGTCAGGCAGTGTGATGCCTGTTCCTCATTTGTGACTCACATTTGGTGATGGGAGGTGAAGGTTCAAGTTCAGCAGTTCAAAATTCCGTTAAAGACGTGGTTCAGCACTGCTTACGGAGCAGTCTTTCAGTCATTGGCTAGTCCTTGGCAGTCATATTTGAGTAAAGTAGCATCTTCATGGCCAAACTCAGTTATAAACGCTCTTCCGCATTGAAGTTATTTGTTTGTGCCTGTATTTTGGTTGTTTCTATGACAAATTAGTCCATGTTGACTCATTGACAAGTTTTTATATGTAGTTGATGTTTTGGAAAGTATTTCAGCATCTTTGAACTTAATTCAATGTTATGTTTTGCTGTGAAGCTTGTCTCAGTGGATTTCCCTGTCTACTGCACATGCACTTTAAAGTTGCTTTTATTTTCCTGTGATTTTGTGTATTCTTACTCTTATCTCTGATATCTGCTTACCAT
Source organism: Zootermopsis nevadensis (assembly GCF_977971745.1). Classification (NCBI taxonomy): domain Eukaryota; kingdom Metazoa; phylum Arthropoda; class Insecta; order Blattodea; family Termopsidae; genus Zootermopsis; species Zootermopsis nevadensis. The sequence continues at coordinate 8,735,503 of NW_028259143.1, forward strand.
GAATTTTTGTTAATGTTATTTTTGTTGTCTGAGGTAGGGTATTGTATATGTTCTTCTTTACCTTTTCTTTGTTGTTACAGTATTGTTTCTTTCCAGATTGTGATTGCAAGTATAATGTGCTCTTACAATGCTGCAGACTGGACAGAACTTAGCCAGAAAGCTGAAGCTTGTGGGTCAGATGCTCTTGAACTCAACTTGTCATGCCCACATGGGATGGGTGAATCAGGCATGGGGCTAGCATGTGGTCAGGTAATGAATAAGTATACTGTACAGCTTCCAAATTGATTTTATTATCAGAGTATTAATGTGATTGGAATGTTACAATAGGATGCTTTTGTGTTTGGTTCTGTCAGTCTACAATATAAGGTGTCTGAGACAATATTCTCCAAAAATTAACTATTTGATTACTTTATGTTTTGAATTAATTTTGTTTTTGTTTTTTATAAAAGGTTTTTAATTAAATAATTCCCATGAAATTATGAGAAATATATGGATATTTGTTTCTGGTGTATAGGATCCAGAACTTGTTCGCAACATATGCCATTGGGTGAGAGCAGCCATAAAAATTCCATTCTTTGTAAAAATCACACCAAACATCACAGACATTTTATCCATAGCAAGAGCGGCTTATGAAGGTATGTAAATGAACATAGGCATCTGTGTGAAATAATTGGTAATTAAGTTGTGTATGGCATTTCTTTATTAGCACTGAGCCCGTACTGCGAAAATTAATTTTTGTTGTGATTTATCTGTGTAGTAATGTCAGTGGATATATGAAAGCACTTAATTGTATTATGTATAAACAGAAACAATACTATGCTGGATTTTTAGAACCTCATTACTGTCTAAATGGCTGTAAAACATATTCAGTTGTGTTCATACTTCAGAAGTTCAGTAGTGTTGTTCATTGCAGAAACTTGCTGATCTACCAGAGATTCTTAGAGTTAATTGAGGGAAAGAGAAGGTATTAATATAGAAGTTTGATGATGAAACATACTGGAATGTGGTCACTTGAGACAGTGAGAAAAAGCTGCGAGAGAAACTTAAAAAAAATAGGTTGTGATATTATAAAGACTCATCTGGTTCAGGGTAGTTCCCTGTAGCTTGCTTTAGTGTTAGATTCCATTACCAGAAAGTCTGTTACTTATCATAATGGCTCCAAATGGAAATAGAATACACTGAGAACTTTGAAAGGGCAGAAGGTTGTGGGATACACAGCAAAGTGATTGTAAACCTCTGTTTTCTTTCTTTCTTTTTTTAAAAGAAGATAATACCTGTTCATAAACTGCAAAATTACTGTCAGAAAGTTTGAGAATAAGATCTATGGCCTTTGTAAATAGGTAAACTTCTGTTCAAGTTTGCAATTGATAATATGGAATTTAGGTAGTCTTTCATTATATAATTAATGAAAATACAGTATTACAAATATTTTCTTGTTCTAGGTGGAGCTAACGGTGTTTCTGCTATTAACACTATATCAGGATTAATGGGATTGAAAGCAGATGGAACTCCATGGCCTTCAGTTGGATCCAATAGGCTCACCACATATGGTGGTGTGTCAGGCAATGCAACAAGGCCAGTTGGGTTACGTGCTGTTTCAGCAATTGCTAAAGAGCTCAAAGGATTTGCTATCATGGGAATCGGGGGCATCGACTCTGCTGAAGTCAGTTTGCAGTTCTTGCATTGTGGTGCATCAGTGTTGCAGGTATACAGGCTTATAGTTAGATTATTCACATTATCATTCAACACAGTACAGTGGAAGTTTCTGACATCATTATAGAAATATAAACAAAACTATAAAAGACTATATAGTAGAGAAAATCAGTAAAATTGTAAATTAAAAAAATATATAAAAATTAATTTAGTTGGATATTCATTATTTGTGATACTTATTTGCAAATATGGGAATGGAGGGCTAGGTGTGGCAATTCACTTATATAGAAATGTCACATTATCTGAGTTTGTTAAGTGGTATATCTTCGGATTAAGAAATGTATTCAGCAATTATATGTATCTCATGCAGATCTATAATAATTGACAATTACTCAGTTGCCTGACTATGAATATATGCTTATTTGCTTGCATATCATGTACAGATTGGAAGTGCCATACAGAACCAGGATTTCACTCTCATTGATGATTACATTACTGGGCTTAAAGCATTGCTTTATCTTGAGAGTTTGGATCATCATACAGGATGGGATGGGCAGTCACCACCGAAGGTTAAACATCAACGAGGAAAAATGATCATTGCCCTACAGGAGTTAAGAAATGAGGTACCAGATTCTCTCTCCCAGCGTGCAGCTTATAAGAGTTAAAAATTATAACAGCATTATTTATAAGAGTATTTCCATTTATACTGTACTTCATATTGAGATTTTTTTTGTTATTATTTAATGGTGTCTTAAACTTGATATAGCCAAAGTCCCAGGATGTTTTAATCCAGTATAACTTTTAGATAAGCACTATTCACAATTGTGGAGGCCTGTTTTTTGTAATCAGTTGCCTAAAGATAAAGTGAAATTGTGATAATGAGATAATGATGAAAATATGGCACACAGCTAAAAATAAATATCTGTCAATCTTAAGGTTCCCACATGATTATTTGTAAGGTATTATTGCCAGTGAAAGAATAGCGAGATTTCAGGTTCTCATGCTAACAAGTGTGAAGCCGACTGATGGTGTTGTTCTGGGTTGTGATGCCATATGGACTCATAAATAGATACCAATGTTTCAGAGAAACATACTGTCTCCATCTTCAGAGCTCTGTCAGCATGATATTCCTTGCATAATGCAGTATTTTAGTTGTGATGGCAGATATATTGGCAAGTTACTTTTATTGACTTCCTTTTAGTTATATAAAACTGTTGGGAAAGCATCATAATACTGAGTCAGCTACATTTTTAATGAGGAAGTTATTAGTGAAGGGATTCTTTGTTTTGTTTATGTACAGAATTACATTTTTAGGGAACATTGATTGTATAGAACAGGAAAAGGTAGCAAATGGGTTGTGTCACTGGAACAAAGACTTTCTTTGCTACTTAATGATTCAAGAAATAAGAGATGATACTTGTTTTTGCTTTCAGAAATGGCCATATTTTGGGCCCTACCAAAGGCAGAGAGAAGAGACAATTTCAGAATTGAAAAAGCAAACAGATTTACTGGCTGAAAATCTGAAACCTCCACTGAGAAGTTATCATAAACCCACAACAAAGGTTCCTGCAGTAAAAGATATCATAGGTCGAGCACTACCAAAGATTGGACCATTTATGAGACTTGATAATGGACAACAAGTTGTGGCAGTAATAGATGATGTAAGTATATAAAAAAAACATTCTTGAAATTGCTTCTTTTGAAGACACTTATCACATTTAATAGTTACACAGCTGGTCAATAAATGCCCTGTTTTTGTGGAACTTGAAGGTTTATTACCATGTTCAATGTGTTTACTGAACCACGTTTTAAGCCATTTGAATCTACCATACATGAAAGTTAAGTACTTGTGACATAGGTGGCCCAGTAGACAAGTGGTGTGCACATGCATAAACCCCCTATTCCTGAATGGAAAACATTGATTGACCAGCTGAGCAGCTATTAGTTTTGTAATAAATAACTCTGTTCTGTGGTCAGTTACTACAATTTTAATGTAACATTTTATATAGCTTAAATAGAAGTACTGTAAAACCAGTAATGAGAGTTTCTTAGCAGTGACACCAACTTAATCATTCAATTTCTGTGTCTGAACACTGATGTCACTTCATATTTGGTTTTCAGGACTTGTGTATTAACTGTGGGAAATGCTACATGGCATGCAATGATTCTGGATACCAAGCTATCACCTTTGACCCAGAAACACACATTCCAACAGTGACAGACGACTGCACAGGCTGTACTCTCTGCCTATCTGTGTGTCCTATAATCGACTGTATCAGGTAGCCAACATGTGCTTAGGAATTAATAAATATATCATGTTTAGAAAATAGATCTGAGAAGGACAAGGTAGCTATGTTATCATAGATGAACTTCATTTTCTTTATGTACAAGTATTTTCTTCTTTCTGTACTCCTTACTTCATCTTTCAAGGATATAATCCTTGTTTATTTGTATGATTTTTATGTATTTGTGTGTATACCTTCATATATATATATGTAAATAATAATTGTTTCCCATTTCAGTATGGTTCCTCGTATAATTCCACATGAAGTCAACCGTGGGGTACCAATATATGGACATGCGTAGACAGTTGTTTAAAGCTCGTATTATATTTTGACGTTAAAACAAAAAGTTGAATGCTGATTCTGTGATTCATCTTATTATGAAGGTCTTGCTTTTATGAAATTATTTAAGTTCCACTCGTCAATGGGTAAGTTAACTAGAGCATGTATCAATCACATTGTGCTGCAATGAGGAGCTAACGGACACACACACACACAGACATATATATATTTTTATATAGCTTAATTGGTCATAAAACATGTTACAAACATATCTTCATAATATGAATTGTTCTGATGGGTATGTATTGAGAAAATTTACTTAACAACAATAATTTAGTGTGAAATTAATATTTGTGTTATATTTGCTATATGTAAATGTGAAGTCTCTTTATTATACACCATTTAATCATTCTCTAGTGTTTTCTGCCACATAACTATAAATTTAAGTAGTATAACATCTTACACAATACGTAGGTCAAACTTCAAATACTTCAATTACTTTTAAACATAAGTGGGATCATGACCAGAATTGAAAACATGTAAATTTTTTAAGGATTTCAATACCACAACCAATCACAGTAAACTGTTTACCTCATTTTGACACTTTTACAAACAAGCCGGGGCACAGAATGGTTTATCTTGACATTTTTGTGTTAGATATAAATTCATAATTTGTATATTATAACTACAACATAACATTCTGAATAAAGTGTTTATTAAATGGCAAACTGATATAATAAACCTATTTTGGATGTTCTATATAATTATGGATCTGAGTTTGTGGCCTTGTTCTGAAAATTATATAAAATGTGTAGATTCTGTTCTTATAAGACATTCTTAGCTATGGACTGAATCTAATTAATAACACTGCTATATAACATCTTTGGTTCTCACATTGTATGCGCCATATTTGAGAACCATAAATTAGAAGTCTGTACAGACCCAGGCCTCAGCCCAAGGACTGGGTCAGGGCTTGATATCACAGATAATGTTCAAATCTGGGCTGAATTCCGGCCTGGTTCAAATTATAGTAAACAAACAAGGGTTAGAAACATTTCTGTCTTCTGGGTTGTTGTGCTGTATAGTCTGGTCGATGTTAACCAACATTTCAGAGGTCATACTGCCTCCGCAATCATCGCCCTGATGACGGAGGCAGTATGACCTCTGAAACATTGGTTAACATCGACCAGACTACACAGCGCAACAACCCAGAAGACAGAAATCTTCATAATCACCGTTGTGAAAACCTCAAATCTTACAAAGGGTTAGAAAATTTTGGGCCATTCATTTTTGTAAATATAGATAATATTGTTATTTCTTTACAGATTGAAGATGTCCTTGACGAAAGACAAACACATTTAGCTGATACTGCCTATTTTTCCAGACTTTATGGCCACTCTGTAGTTGCACTTGTGACACAGTCAGGCTCAGAAAACAAATCCCACCTATTTGATTATCTCAGGGGGGGGGGGTCTTGTAGCTTCTTCTTCTTCTATGGCGCAACAGCTCGAAGTTGAGCCTTGGCCTCCTCCCATGTGGGAGGTTTCTATGTCTTTAAATTGTGCATTGGTGAGTAGTGAGTGACAGGCCCACTGACACTGGCTGAGTTTCATAGTTCTCTCCCAATAATAGTTTGAGGTAATTCCTTAAAAACTTAAAACCTGACATCTTTGTATTGTTCCCCTAAACACCAAAATCACAGTTGATACTAAAATAATATGGGATGTTTTTAGAATGCTTTCACCTAATTCTTTCATGGATTACTGGCATTTATGCAATAAAATATATGTCAAGCAAATTGTAAGTAGACGGTGCTTCATTCGGGCTCCTTAAAACATATCTGAAGATAAACTTTTGGGTCGGGCCGGGTAATATAATAAAATGTTGTCACGTGTTAACGTCTACCACAAAATTTCAAAAATTGTGCGTCATAGATAACCTTTTCTCACTTTCTTCTGTTATTGCTGATTGTGAGTCATATCCGCCGAAATAAGATGGTAGCGCTAGGAGTCAATGTAAGAATCGTGTATGGTTGTGTTGCCAATGTGACAGTAACATTCGATATTGCTTGTACTTTGGAACGAGTGGCATATGTAGAGAATTGCAAACGAATATAAAAAATATTGTCGTTTGCAGCAGGAGATATTGATTTTCCATAACAAAACTACAAAATCTTAACCTTCACATTTTCTTGGGAATTGTCAAACTATAGAAAACTGCAGTGTTGGACAATCTGCATGTATTAATCTATTCTCTATGCTGATATTTTGTGTTGAGTTGGTATTACTGTGTATATTGACACGCCCGAATGGTGTTCGCATTGGTAGTGACATGTATGAGTAAAGGTGTGGTGCATGGTACTATTAATTATTTTGTAAATTATATTTCCTACTGAAAGGAATTTATTCAAACATGGCTGGAAGATTACCTGCCTGTGTAATTGATGTGGGAACTGGGTAAGGTTATTACTTCTTTTATAATGCAAATGCCGGAGAATTTCCTATTAGTAGCATGTAAATGCGTGGAACAGTTTTCATTCGGTACTCTACTCTCGGATGGGAAGTTGTGTTACCGTAGTTTATTTTTGAGTAAGCATTCATATACATGCTGTTAGAAGGATTCAAGATATGACTTACAATTTCTTAATCTTTTCTATGTCAGAATAGAATAGAATTTATTTACGTTCTGTAGATCTATAGGCCCAATCCAAGGATTTAGAACGTGGCATATTACAAATAAAATACCTATAAGCTATTACAATTGTGTATAAAGAATATTTTGTCCGTCCGAGATGTAAACTTCATCTAAACACATTTTCAATTATTTTTCTATGATTATGTAACATACATGGAACAAATGCAAGTCTAATTATAATGTTACTAAAGTGATCTCAAACTTATTAAGAAAAGATGCTGGCAAAACATGATGTGCTGATCTGGTAGAAGTATACTGATGTTACATCATCAAGGCAAGATGTAGGTAGCAAGCACCTCTGAAATGTCAGTTAACTTGTACCAGAATACATGGTAGTACATGGTGTAGCAACCCAGAAGACAGCCATCTTCATACTGCTGTGAGAATGTGAAATCTATGATCTGCTTTACATACAAAACTCCCATTTTTCTGTATTCTCTTCTAATCGACAGCAGTTGTGGAACTTATCCCTGCTAAAGAAGATTGATTCATTTACCTTTTGAAAATTAATCAGATAAACAGTGAGTGTCCAGTGATTTAAATTTTGGTAGATAATGTTGAAAATAATATCTTCTTATTGTCAGATATACAAAGCTTGGATTTGCAGCAAACAAGGAACCTCAGTTTATCATCCCATCTGCAATTGCCATCAAAGAGTTTGCAAAAGTTGGAGATCAAGCAATACGTAGATTGACTAAAGGTGTTGAAGACCTGGATTTTTTCATAGGAGATGAGGCATTTGATGCTACGGGTTATGCTGTAAAAGTAAGTCTTTTTTTGTCTGTTGTAGTCTTCTGGGTCACAACCCAGTAAACCATGTTATATTGGCAGAATGTCTAATAACTGTTAATTTCACATAGCATTTTAGTATTTCTTTGGGTGAGATGATACAACTTACAGTGTTAAAATTATTAAACCTCATCAGTAAACAGCCCAGTACATGTGTGACATTTTCATGTAATAAAAAATGTTGGAACACATGAGTTATACCATTTCATAGTTTTATTTAGTTCATGTTAAAGTCACAGCAAACAAATATATAAAAGTACAGGTAAACCTCAATTTGTGCTGATTCAGAATAACACTGCTTTTGAAACCAGCAAGTCAGAAAGTGGAAAAAATATATTTTACTGTTATTTATAACATTTTACAATGTTTCTTGCACTGATTCTTATACTAAATCGTAATTCTTACATCGCTGATTTTGAATAAAAATTATAAATACAGTCACCTCTGCACTCATTTCTAAGTAGTTGTGAGATAATCTCCTAAAAATCTGCCAATATTGCGCAACAGTCACGTGAGCATTGGTCACTCTTCACAGTGAGTCATTTGCATTCAGCCTGATAAGGGAGTAAGGAAAAATGTGCTCAGTTCGCTTCTTGTTGACACATTGAATGTGCTGAAAACTGTGTGCTAAACGTGTTTGTGTTGTTGTTCGACCACTATTCTGCAGTAGCAGCTGTTTTATATTTATAAATTGTAGAAGAGCCACCATGTCTGGTAAGAGAAGTGGATGTGCTGCTAAACAGTTGCATAGGTCTATTGCGTTAGAAGATAAGATGGACGTAATTCGTAGAATAGAAGGTGGTGATACCCTTCGTAATATGTGCAGAAGTATGAATTTGCCTCCCACTGTGACTACCATAATGATAAATTCATATAAAATAAAACAAGGCTACGAGAGTAAGTGCAACGCAAGTGAGTTATCGCAGAAGTAAACTATTAGAAAGAATGGAGAAATTACTGTTGCTATGGGTGGATGACATGAATCGAAAAAACATTCTCTTGACTGAAATTGCTATCAAGGATAAGGCAAAGTCAATATTTGAGGAACTTAAGTCGTCAGTGTTTGGGTGCCGGTAACGCATGTCATTGACTTCCCATTGATTTACATTATAAAAAGTTTCAATTTACGCCGATTCCATTTACGCCGGTTTGTCCAGGAACGCATCCCCGGTGTAAATCGAGGTTTACCTGTATATGAACATGCATTTTGAAATTCTGTGTGCTTATTTTGAATGATGCCCACCATTTATCTGAGTAAGGAATGTGCACCTAATGGAACTAAGGAAATCAGTATAAAAATGTTATTGATGGGATTAATTATAGAAATTCTGAATACAAGCTACATATTTTATTTTAAAGTGACTTGTTCATTTCTACAGGTTTTTAGCAGAATGTCATGAAATACTTTGCAGATTCCACTAGTGCAATATTCAGAAAATGCTGACAATTTAAGTATCTTTTTTTAAGAGTTCAGACTACTTGATGGTTATCCAGCATTATTATTTCTAACATCTGTTGCATTTTATTTCCAGTACCCTGTGCGACATGGTTTGGTTGAAGATTGGGACCTTATGGAGAGGTTTCTTGAGCAGTGCATATTTAAGTATCTTCGTGCAGAGCCAGAGGATCACTATTTCTTGCTTACAGAGCCACCTCTCAACACGCCAGAGAACCGTGAATACACTGCAGGTTAGAATATATCCTCTTTACAGATAACATTGTAGGTTTTAAACCTCTTGAATAGCCATTGGAACTGATACTGGAAAAAGACTGCTGAACATGAAGTTTGAGTCCTACATATGGCATTGACGTGTACTTGTGATGATTGTCTTTCTTACTGTTTTTCATGTTTTTCCTTTGTGTCCATAGTGTAAAATTTGTAAATCTAGGTCATTAAATCCAATATAATCTTCTTTATAGGTGTGTGCAAATTTGCTTGTACCATTATATTTAACCTGAAACAAATATATCTTTGCTTGACTGTAATTTTGTTGTGTTGAGTAAATAACACTGACCAATATTTGAGTGACATTATGGGTGTTGTCTTGAAACAGAATGACAACAAATATAGATTTAGCTGTTATTCTTTACTGTTATAATGGCTGAGTTTGTCAGTCATATAGCGACATGTTTTTGATAGAAATGCACTAATGAATGCTTATAAAGTTATACCCATTTTGTTTCAGAGATAATGTTTGAATCATTCAACGTTCCTGGCTTGTATATTGCTGTCCAGGCTGTCCTGGCATTGGCTGCGTCCTGGGCATCACGATCAGTCGGCGAACGCACTCTTACTGGAATAGTAGTTGACAGTGGAGATGGAGTTACTCATGTTATTCCTGTTGTAAGTAAATTTTTGATATTCTGTTTAGTGTCCAACACTAAAAGTGTCATACTTATAGTTTTTAATGTTTACACAACATAATTTTGTGCACATGTGTGGAAATAAAAACAAAATTACACTTAGTACAAAGCTTTAGTGAAGGAAATGTATGAAGTCTGTGTTGTTGATGATTAACTTATTTATACTATGTGTGTTATTTTATCTGTATGTTTATATATTAGGATCATAAATTAGCTTAAAAGCCGCAATTAGCTTTAACCGTCAGTTTCCTAGTTTAAGTGGTATATTATGAACTGGAAACTGTGTTTATGTTATCGTGGAGTTACAACCATATGAAAAGGGCCTATGAGTCTGTTTTTGGAAGTAGCGGTTTAGCAATTCAGTGTGCCTGGGATACAGAGGTCTTGAGCATGAATGAAATAATGGTCTTATCAGACTGTTTGGTTGTTGTTGTCGTCTTGTATCATGTCTAATTATGGTTTTCATAATGATCCAAGCTGTATCATTTATGATTCTTAAATAAAGAATACTGTACTGTGTGCAGAGTTTGGCATATCATTTTTAGACGTGAATGGTGTTCTTTTGATTCACACAGATGTGGTACTTAAATATGACAATTGCAAGATTTGTTACAAATTTTAACGCTGCTATAATAAAATATTTTATTGTCTTGACAATCTATGTTTATTAGAATTTATTGCAGTGATTTTTTAGTGTACCTACTAGAGACAACTACCAGTGTTTAGCATAGGATATCAGGTTCAGTTTTGACTTCTACCACTAAAATTGACCATGAAAAGAACAAAAATATCTTTCAATATGCTAATGAGTCTCTGAAGATGAGAATAGAACCAATTTTTTTCCTATTCTGTATGTTAAATACACTCTAAAAATGGAGTGTCCAACAAGAGTGCATTGTAATGAATCAGCCTTTGCGACAGATGTTTAAAGTATCCACTAAGTTTGGTCAAAGTTGACATGCTGTAGGCAAAGCACCAAACATGGGATTCATAATTATTTTCTAAACAGTATATGATCCAAACCTTAATATATATATAAACATGGGAACTCAGGGTTCAGGGAGTTGTACTACTAGTCTGCTTTTATTTATGAACTATTTTCAGGCAGATGGTTATGTGATTGGCAGTTGCATCAAACATATTCCGATAGCAGGCCGTAACATAACTTACTTCATCCAGTCACTTCTAAGAGAACGAGAAATTGGTATTCCTCCAGAGCAGTCCCTGGAAACAGCGAAAGCTATAAAGGAAAGGTTTTGTTACATATGTCCAGATATTGCAAAAGAATTTGCAAAGTATGATTCTGATTCTTCAAAGTGGATGAAGAAATTTGATGGTGTTAACTCTGTCACGAAGACACCATTTGTAGTGGATGTTGGTTATGAACGATTTTTGGGACCAGAAATTTTTTTTCATCCTGAGGTATGAATATAAGCATGAAGTTTTGATGCACAAATGTAAAAAAAAATACACACATATTTACGAAGAGATGTTTGAAGTTAGCAGTTATTAACATGTTTAATTCACTGCCCTTATTAATTTTTCTTTGTGATCAATTTACACATACTTTAAAAAGATTGGGTAGTTGATCCAGTTGGCTTAGTGTAGAATTCAGTGGCAGGCTCTTGTGAAAATGGTAATGGATCTTTGTGTACCACAAAAAGTTTGTCCAGCTGAACAGCAATCAGCTTTACAATAAGGGCTCTGCTCCATAGAGTTATAATTCTCATGAAGTTGTGCGATGATGTTGCAGTGTAAGATGCTTTTTGCACTATGAATTTATGACTTGGCCAAAATGATGTATTAAAAATTTGCTTGCATTCCTTAAGAATTTTTGTATATAACTGTAATTCCTCTTTTGTCTTTCTTTTTGCAATGAAGCTAAATGTGTCCGTGATATGTAATTAACACTGAACATGCTCATTATAACTTAATTTATTTCCTAAACAGATGTTTGTTTGATCAGATCATTGATACATATGGCATACTATAGTAAATAATTTTATTCCATAGATGTGTTCTGAATGTCATCATTAATCATGATAATTTATTGCATCTGATGTACAATGATAATATTATTTTCAGTTCTCAAATCCAGATTTCACTACTCCAATATCAGAGATTGTGGATACAGTGATACAGAATTGTCCAATTGACGTTAGGAGGCCGCTGTACAACAACATTGTACTGTCAGGTGGATCTACAATGTTCAGGGATTTTGGACGGCGCCTCCAGAGAGATATCAAAAGAACAGTAGATGCACGTCTGCGGCTTAGTGAGACTTTGAGTGGTGGTAGAATCAAGGTAACACCCAAAGAAAGTAGTAGATTAAATTTTTAGCAATTGTTCTATGGGTATGAAAGCATGTTAGTCTAAATTTGGAACACAGTTTTGCTGTCTATGCCAAAATACTGATATCATATTTTAGAGTATGTGATAGTTTGGTTTTAGATTTAACAGTTGAGTGTTTGCATTTTCTCTGCCCTTTGTTGGAAATGTATGTGTATTAAGACGATACAAAACAGATATTATTAAACTCTGTTTCTGTTCCTTAAAATAGACAGTGACTGTTATATTGGTGTGTATTATCCATTTTGCATGTAAAAGAAATATTACCTTCAGTTCTGTTCTTTTAAATAATTGTATGAATTCCTACTTCTTCATTAATCCTTTACCTTTGCTGTGTTTAACATATAACTGAACTTAGTATTAGATGAATTTATGACATTGCATTGTTTTCTCTGGTTGCATTTAGAAGCTTATGCATTTCTTTTGATAAAACACTTTTTTTTCTGTCACAGCCAAAACCTATTGAGGTCCAGGTCATCTCTCATCACATGCAGCGATATGCTGTGTGGTTTGGAGGCAGCATGCTTGCATCCACGGTAAGCAGACATTTATCGAAATTGTGACAGATTAACATAAATATAAATTGTAATTTGGTGAATTGAAAGGTAAGCATCAAAGAGGGAGCCCAAGATCAAGATGGGAACAGCAGATTAGGAAAGATGTCACCAAAAGGGAAGGATGCATTAGTAGTAGTTATGGGAAAACAAAGTTAGATGGAAAGGCTTGGTTATCTAACAGCCCATGCACATATTGTCCAGTCAGTCTCTTAGAAATATTTTCTGTTTAGAAGTGATTTTATTGTGTTAGGAAAAATGCAAGTTATACACAGTTTCTTTCATCGATATTTCATTCCACTTATTTAATTTGTAGGTGGGTTTTTTAATTCATCATTTCATACTTGGTTGCTTCCTAGTGGATGGTTGTTTATGTAGCATTGATTGAAGTTTTCTGTTTGCTATGCTACTTTGATTCATTGGTACCTGGTGGTCTACAGATAAGGTGTTGGCCTTGTGTTCAGAAAATTATAATTTTTTTTGTGGTCTGATACGGTGCAGATATTGTGGTATGCCAAACCCATCAAGGTTTGATTTTCATATTAAGCTATAGGTCTTTTCTTTGTCTCTACTATCATTATGTCATCAGGTGCAAAATGGAAATCACACCATGCTGGTGTTTTCAGCTGAAAAATGTGGATGTCTGCATTGTTACAGACCATACTTCGAGGCACAAGTCACAGCAACAAAATGATATGTTTCTAATAAATTAAAAATAAAATAGGACTGTGAACATGCATCATGAAAATAAAACTAATAATTCATTTGTGTATTTTTCAGCCTGAATTTTACCAGGTGTGTCACACAAAAGCGGCTTATGAAGAGTATGGTCCCAGTATATGTCGGCACAATCCAGTATTTGGAACCATGACATAAATGTGAGCTGAATATCAAAAACAAGACAAATTGCTGATGACAGTTTATTGCAGTTAAATTATTTGTTATTGAAATAAAAAGTAAAACAAATGGTACAACTACCATTTTAAAGCAGTATGATAGCTGTTATCAGTAATGATGTAATGATAAGTCATCTCTTATATGGTATGGTGGGTTGCATTAAAAGTGTTGCAACATTCTTAACAATGAGTAATAAAAGGACAAATAAGATTAAATTACAATTGAGAGGTAATCTTTGCAAATTAAAATGTATGATGATAAAATGGAGGTTATACAATGGAGTGAAAACCACTTTAAATTAGATGCATTTACTGGTGTTTGCTGTAAGTGGCAAAAGGTGCTGTTATTCCTGACAATTATGAGTACCTTATTTATGGTTATATACTTCACACTAAGCTGGAGAACCATTCCTTGTTGGTATCCAGGGAGATCACTATAATATACATTGATGAATATTTAATTAAAATAGTAGTCAGTATATTGTGGTGCTATCAGTCCTCGCACTAGCTACATTATGTTAGGGATGTGCAAGTTTTCTTCCATATGTTACAAAAGTTTTTTTAAAATATGCCTATCTTTTATGCAGTTGTACTCTGTCCTTTACACAAAATTTGTCAGAACATGTGAATAAACTGGACTTCTACAGGGAAGAAAATATGAGGATATGTTCACAAGACTGCATTAAAAATGTACATAATGCTTCAGGTAACAATCATTTTATAAATTCTCTATCATGATGGAATGGGAACTCCATAATAGTGAGATACCTAATAAATGTGTATCTTCAAGTATTCTTAATTGTACTGAAATGCAAAGTAACAAGTTTTTAACAGAATAAAACATTTAAGGAAAAATGTATTTCTTTAAATATGTAAATTTTCTTCATATGTGAGGAAAATGTATGGTCTTTACCACATAGTGAAGGGTTTTTTAACCTATCTTAAGACAGTATTATGATTTTCTCCTGAATTCTGGTAATAAGACATAAAATGCATACTTTGTTTTTGGTGTGTTTGTGGACCAGCCTGTTTACTTGTTTCTGTTAGACCTGCAGTGATTTTCTTTCTGGTATGTATTATATGCTTCATAAATTGACATCACCAGCATACCATGAGCTATGCCTCGAAAAAAGTTCCAGTCCTTCCTGATGTCCAAGTCCAAGGCTTTGTGTAACATTTTGTAACATGATATTTTACTGTTATGTGGGTTAATGGCTTCCCTGCCCAACACTCAAGCTGGAGAACCCCCTTCGGAGTTGACAGCTGCATACAATGCTGCCACTGTTTCTTGCCTTCGCTGTTTCTACCTCAAAATTGGTCCTTTGAGCACAGATTTGATCTTGGGGAAGAGAAAGAAGTCGCAGGGAGCCAGGTCTGGTGAATAAGAGGTGTGGTCAAACACAGTTATGTTCTTATTGGTTAAAAACTGCTTCAGGAAAGCTGTATGGGCTGGTGTAAAATCAACCCATTTTTCCACAACTCTGGCTGTTTACTTCTCACTCGGTACAGTTTTGTCAAGATTTTGATGTAATATTGCTGATTTACCGTCTGGCAGCTGGAAACAAACTCTGCTATCACCCTTAATATCAAAACAGTTAACATGGCTTTGGACTTTGAAAGGCCCATGCAACCTTTTTAAGCTCTTGGAGAGGGTTGTGACTTCCAGTGCATGGACTGTCGCATAATTTGCGGACAATACTCAAATATCGAAGTCTCATAAGTATTTACCGATTTCAATAAAACCTGTTCGTCCTCAATACGTTGCAAGAGGTCAGAACAAATTTCTTTTCGAACTTCCATTTGTTCAGCTGACAATTTCAGGAACCATTTTTTGCGCAAACCTTTTTCATGTTAAATTCTTTGGTTAAAATGCGTCAAAAACTTTCCCTATCGAAATTAACTATCCCAGCTACTGCTCGAACATCTAACCTACGGTCTTATCGAATCACAATTCGAACTTTTTCAATGTTGTTTTCGGCAAATGATACGCGCGAACGACCTGGGCGCTCATCTTCCACGCTTTCCCCGCCTTTTAAAAAACATCCACCGCTATTGAGTGAAGTGATCAAGTTGAAACTTGCATTACAGGTAAAGGTAAAGGTAAAGGCCAAATATGATCTGTTTATTTCGCCCTCACTATTATTGGTTACGTAGTTGCAGCATCAGTCTCGTTATTTTTGTGTCAGACCTCGTGTTACCGACATTTGATGCCGGTCACATTTTTAATCCGTCGGCATTGAAAGATGACAGCACAATCAACGTCACGGATACGTTTCCATGTTATGTTCGTAGTCCGTGATAAGTGAATGTGTTTGCACTTTCAGTCGAAGGGCGTTGTTTTGTGTTAGTGTTTTATTTTCGTAATATTTATAATAATTCACACATTAGTAGATACAAAATAGTTTAAATACACCAAGGTTTTAGTTGTGAATCGGTAAAGAGTACGACGGTGACAAGTTTCTCTTCCACGTCCGATAGCACGATGGAAAGC
Organism: Zootermopsis nevadensis; assembly: GCF_977971745.1. Classification (NCBI taxonomy): domain Eukaryota; kingdom Metazoa; phylum Arthropoda; class Insecta; order Blattodea; family Termopsidae; genus Zootermopsis; species Zootermopsis nevadensis. The sequence goes on from NW_028259143.1 coordinate 8,751,857, forward strand.
ATTAAACCGAATAGATCTCAAACCTCAAACAGACCAGGATCATCAAAAGAAAAATTTAAAAAACATTTTCAACCGAGAAGAGTGCCGTATGTGACAGACCCGTTGATAATACCACGCATAAAAAAGGTAAACAACTCGAAATTCTTGGTTGCATAGGTATTTCATTATTACCATGGTTTGGGTTAAGTGCCCGAGACAGGCAATGGATATTTGGTTACGTCGTCAATTCATCACATTAATTATTGTGTTGTACAGTTCACATAAAAGGAGGTTATTTATATCCATATTCTACTCCGAAGATTCCATCACCATGGAAGTTTAAATTTTATTCTGTGTTTTAGATAACACTACTTGCATCATTTATAACCTTTTAGGCCCACCAGAATGTTTAATTTCTTTTCTATCTTTCTCTTCCACATTACATGTGCTCCATACTCTGCCCATTATGACTAACTGTTACACTAATTCAACCTGTATGAATTGTGAAAGTCACTTACTATAGCACAGTTTAAATTGTTTGATTCTTAGGTCCAAAGATTTCCAGACACCTGTAATTTATGAATACCTATCAGACTACATGCTGCTAGATTCTGGAAGACATCCATTTTCATACTTGTGACCATTAGTACTTCAGATATCACTTATAATTTATTTTCTTCCCTCAAAGTAAAACTGTGTTTCATAGCTATTCAGAACAGGTGTTTAATATATCCTGTTCTTCTATGTTTTAGAAAGCAGTCACAGTGATGTAGAATTTGAATGTAAATATTGATTATGATCTGGGTTACTATGTCAGTATTTTGGCTGTATGTTGCAAAAATCCAGAAGACCACTATCTTTAGTCATGATGGTAATTAACATATTTCAGAGCATTAAACAGATAATATGAATGGAATAAATTAGATACTTTCTTTTCCTTAATAGTATATGGAGGAACATAATTACTCGGGCACTGATGTTAATGTTGATGAGATGGTTGATGAACTTCGAGAATTATACGCTGAGTATGCCAGAAGAAAACGAGGTCCTTTTAAACAAGGTGTACGTAATGGTGAGTATGAGAAGTAAAATCATCTTTCATACAAATAAATATCTATATATGACAGTATGTAATAATAAAATCATATACATACTTGCATATACATGGAAGAACATATATGAAAAGTGTGGGTCAGTAATACAGATGATCAAATAGTCACAACCCATACTTCAATACTTATTGTTAGTTGCATTTTAGTACAATTTGATTGGATTAATAAACACAGTATTACTACACTTTGTATGAGTAAAACTATTTTCTTCATAGGACTTGGAAACAAACTTATCATAATATTTTTGTCTGAATGATAAGTATGTAGTACAGCTGTTTAGACTGGAGCATGAAATAACATACTCACTTTTACAAAATATTTATTATTCCCAATCCGGCATTCTGTATAAAACAGAATGTTATGAGAATGTAATAGTGTCTACTCAAAATATCAGTACATGCTGTTAATTGTATTATATAATTTAAAGACTCACTTTCTTGCATAATTTCTACTGTAGTCCACTTCATGAAATTGAGAGATTATTTGGAGCACTCTAAGCAAGAGAAAATGGACATAAGATTTGGATCTTGATATGTCAGGAGTCTGTTGGCCAGATTCTATGGCAATGTTATGGTTATTTGGTATTTTTCTAAGTACTGCCATGTTCTGTTTCACCTGTAAGTTGTAAAAATATTTTTTAAAGGTTATCTGTTAATACCACTGTTAAATGTACCATTATTTCACATTATTTCAGCTTTTAATCTAGTTTATCAAACCTGGGGAATGACATCGGATGTTAGCGACTGGGGAGTGACATCTGATATGAGCGATATTTCGTCAGCATCAGATAGAGATGGAGACCTGGATGAGATGGTATGTTGTCTTACTAAATGGATTTAAAAATTATATAATTTAAGAAAATAAAGAAGGAGCTGTGTTTTGTAGATAGAAAATTGAAATTTGCACATCTATGCTCCAAACCACTTGGCAAGCTTACATTTCTCTTGTATCCTTAAAGAGCTTCTGGGCACATTTGAAATTATATTTCTTTATCTCATTTTTGTCAATACATTCTTACAATGTTGTTATATCAGACTAATAAATTCTCCATTAAGAATGATGTGAAAAAGTAATAAACACACAATACAAATATAAATTACATATTTATGACAGTGATTCTCAGCATCCAGACCGGCTCTGTGGCCCACCCAGCCTCCTATCCAGTAGGTACCGGGGTCCTTTCCTGGGGGTAAAGCATGCCCGGGGTTTGATGCTGACCACTCACCCTGCAGAGGTTAAGAGTGAGTAGGAGCTATATCACCTCTTCCCACAAGTGCCTACATGGCGTACAGCGGGACAGCTTTACTTTATGACAGTAATTTGAAGTCAACTATAGTTTTACCAGAAAAATAATTGCGCAAGAAAGCACACCCATTATTGCTTACACATATTTATAATAGCTGAGAATGTTTGGTTGAGGTACATTCTTCTGTGGAGTAGGAGTGAGATAGGAGATATTCTTTAGTGCTGCTTTAAACTTCTTTGTATTGTGATTCAAACTTCTTATAGTGGGGGGAAGATTATCAAATTGCTTAATTCCAGTTAATGTTAACTCTTTTTGATGTTTAGTGTATGGCATATGGAGGTTATATCTGTATCTTGTCCTTATGTTGTGGATATCTGAGTTTGTTTGAAATTTTTCTGTGTTGTCCACTACAAATGATGATAATGATAGAAAAAATTGCTGGCTAGTGGAAGAATATTAAATTTCTAGAACAATTCCCTACATCAGGCTCTTTTTTTAGTGCCTCCCATTATTCTAATGATTTTCTTTTGAATGGAAGTTTTTTTTTCTGTCTGTTATGTTTTTCAAGAAAATAATTCCATATGACATGGTCAAAAGGAAATAAGCAAAGTAGACTAATTTTAAAGTTTCTGTTTTCATGAGTGTTGTGACAGTCCTCATAGCAAAGCATGCTGAGCTTAGTTTATGGATAATGTATTGAATATGTCAGTTTCTGGGCCAAGAAATATAATTGTTTCTACTTCTTCAGTTGTTTTATCCTCGTACCCTATACCGAGATACACAATTTTTGCTAGTAGTACAAAATCTCATGTACTTTGTTTTATAAAAATTTAATGTGATTGTATCGGCTTTAATCCATTTGTTCAAGCTAGCAAATACATCATTCATGCAAGTTTGGAAACAGTTTCTGGATGTGAAATAATAATATTAGTATCGTCCACAAAAAGTATGGATTTTGACTGAGAATTAGTGGTTGGAGGTAAATCATAGATATATAATAATGAAAGAGAGGACCAGAGTATTGAACCTTGATGAACCTTGAGTTTATGCAGAAATTAAACATCACTCTTCAAATTCATTAATATGTTATGGCCTTTTATTTTTGATATCATTGCTTTCAGTTCACTATGGAAGGTCCTTAGGATGTTTCCTAGTTCCTGTTTTCAATACTACAGCCAATGAATTGGAAGGAAGAGTGCGAAATTACATTGGGAGAGTGATTTGTCTGCTCTCTGTTTCTCCCACTTGTCATGCTCCCCAATTTACTTATATCTTAGTCAAAATTTGATTAACCATGTGGTTAAATGTGATGAAAATATGGTTGATTTAATAGTACTGAATTTTTTTTGTAGGAATATAACAGACCAAATGATCAGATGATTGCTGTATATATGCGACAATCAGGACATCAAAACAAGAGGTAATATTACCTTTCAATTTTAATTTATTTACATTAGAGATGTGGCAATGCTGCAGAGTGCAGCATGTGAGTATACTTTATACAACTTAATGGATAAAAACAGTTGAATGTTTTGGTTTGGACATTAACATTTGTCAGAGATTTGAGATTCTTATAGCAGTCAAGATGTTGATTGTGGTTTTCTGAGATCATTATTTGGTGATGTAGGTGGTTACCAGAATTTCTCTTGGGTAGTTATCAGTATTTTTCCAAAACTGTAATCATAACATGACCACGTGGCATCGTTACTCAGGCCCACAATCAGCACTTAATATTTGATCATACAAATTAAAACCTTCTTCTCAAACTTAGAAGTTATTGAAGATTTCTGTCTTCTGGGTTGTTGCGCTGTGTAATCTGGTCGATGTCCCACCGGACGCACTTCCCGAGCCTGCCCCCTCTCCCTCTCTCACACCCACGCGCTCCTATTGGTCCACTCCAACGCCTGCCCCCATTGGCTCAGGGCAGTCTACTCCATTCACATTCCGGCACCTATAAACCTAGCCCCACATACCCTATTGGCATATTCATCGCCCTGATGATGGAGGCAGTATGACCTCTGAAACGTTGGTTAATATCGACCAGACTACACAGCGCAACAACCCAGAAGACAGGAATCTTCATACTCACTGCTGTGAAAACCTCAAATCTTACATACTTAGAAGTTATTGTTTGTTGTAAGGTACCAATGAATCAAGAAAAGAGAAAGTTCAGAGGAGTAAATTTATTTGATTAATTGTTTATGTTTGCACTAATCTTCTAACAGAAAGCGGTCTGGAAGTGATGAAGGCGAGAAAGAATTGATAAACATTAGCAGTGATGATGACATGTCCAAGAATGAATATGGTGATTCATCTGTACAAAAATCACAGAATGGCGCTGTAACCGCTGATAAGGCAAATATTCCAGGTCTAGTCCCTCCCAAAGTAAGTTGTAATGTTACATATGTAAATATGAAATAATCATTGTAATGACGGTGGAAAGAGAAGAATTTAAATCTGCATGACTCATCAGATTTTCATTTGCATTGAATATTTAAATGTTGATCTTGGTGTCTGATCAATTAGTGCATGTGCATTCTTCTACTGCTCAGATAATTTGGATCATACTCATGTTATAGATGTTTGCTTATATTTTCTTTCTGTTATCCCGTGTAGGCAGAAGATAGTCTAATTATTTCTGCTGTTGCTTAAGGAGCTGTAGGCAAAACTTGAAGCATTAAAGTAATAAATGCATGGAATTGTCTGGTGCACTTTAAGTATTCTTTGCACAAAAGCCATGCTATTAATGCATTATGAAGAGAAATGCATCCTTACATTTCTTCTGAGGAACTGACAGATTTTATTTAAATTTCTTACTGAGGTCTGTGCAGGAAGTTCTCATGTGAATTTAATTTGTTCATATGATCTCAGTTCACATGAAGCTCTAATCCTACTTCATCAAATTTTTGAAAATGCATTGCACACACACTTTGATTCACTTCCCATTTCCATTTCTTGCAGATGCACAGGGACTTTTTGAATTGCTGTGTTTTTTAATAACTATAAATTTGCTTTGAAATATTCTTATATGTGGTATATGTTTACCTGAAATACAAAGGAAAATAGTTTATATTTCTGTGTATATTGATAGTTGTGCTGTTTCTAAGCCTTTGTAACAATAAATTTGTATTTGGAATAAATGAACATTAATGATGGATAAAGATGTAAATTCTCAAACAAAAGCAGGTGGGAGTGGCATCTGCATTATTTGTAGAGTTTGTATTGCAGCTGTAGTAGACTTAGTGGTCATTATGATTTTGTATTCTGCTGTAATGGAATTTTACTTTTCTAGATGAATTTTGTTTGTTTCTTTTTGTTTAGAATAATGTGCAACCCAAGACTGTACCTATGCACCCATGTGTACCAACATCAAGCGCAGTTGCAGCTCCGAAGAAGAAGAAGAAGTGGAAAGATGTCGAGGCAAGAAAGCCATCTGTGACCTTCAGAGATTTTGGAGGCAGCTCCAAAGTTATACAGGTTGTTTTTTTAATGTGTGCTTGCAAGTGGAGGAGAGTGATGATATGATTTGGTTCATTTTTCCAATGACAAGTTCATTTCATTTTTTATGTAACAAGAGTTTTATTTTGTGTTCCATTAAATTAATTAAACGTGACAGCTCTGATTAAGAAATAAACATAATGAGTGTAATACTAGTATGTTACATGTAAGTTGTAGTGTAGTCAGTGTTAATAGGGCCAGTTTTTTTGTCGCATATGTGTACTGATTTGTCACTTTCAACTTGCCTCTTGCAAAACTAAAAATAGGTCAGGAGTCTTTGAGATGTAAGTTATGTGAATGAGAATGTATTGTTTAGGAATCATGCGCAGTACTGGCTTTGGTTTTGACTGTTTTAAACATTTGTCTCTTGTCCTAGAGACAATATTTTTATATATTCTATGGTCCTGGGTTTGTACATTATAAATTTTAATCATTCTAAGTTAAAACAAAAGTTAGAGGGTCTTATTATTGTTTACCTTTTTATACAAAGATTATATTTATGTATCACTGTTAAGTCTTTTGACGAGAGATATAGAACAAACAGAATTTACAGGTACTTGACACATACAGCATTATTAACTAACAGTAGATTTAGTTCTGTCATTGACCAATTCTGTAATTCTATTTTTTTTTGGGTGGGGGGGGGGGGGTTGAAGTTGTTATTTCTGGAGATAATTACAGCCTAATAGTATTGTATACTTCATACTTTGTGTAATACTGGATGCTGGACAGAGACAGCATTGTCAGGGGTTTATGTCTATTTATTATCTTACTAACATGGTATTTAAAAGTAATTTAAGGTTTAATCTGCTACAAGAATTGATTAGTTGTTTATAATTTTATGCAGGAAGTATGTAAATTGCTGATACATGTCCGTCACCCTGAAGTGTACAAACAGATTGGGGTTACACCACCTCGAGGATTTCTGCTCCATGGACCACCAGGCTGTGGGAAGACTTTGCTAGCTCATGCCATTTCAGGGGTAAGTTGTACTTTTTTATGCCATTCCCATTCGATTGTTAAGCTGCTTTGAAGAGGTGCCTCATTTTGTGCAATATGAAGCACTGATTTTGAGTTCAGCAATTTGTAATTAACCTGTTTCATAATTTTTCTCTTTTATGTATTCTGACCATTTGATTTCTGGACACTGAAAGGAATTTTGTTAATGCATGAATGAGGTAAATGAAGACAAACATGGATTACCATCCAAGAGCCTGGATTGGTAGTGTTAAAGGAAGCATAATTTGATATTAGACATGTTACATTTCATAGAAAGTTGCTTTGCTGTACATATTATTGAGTGACTAGAACATTTAAAACTTGTAGTACAATGTATTTTGCAGGAGCTAGGTGTACCATTGATGAATGTGGCTGGGCCGGAATTGGTTGCTGGTGTATCGGGTGAATCGGAAGAAAGAATTCGTGATTTATTTGATCAAGCCGCAGAAAATGCGCCTTGCATCTTGTTCTTGGACGAAGTTGATGCCCTTGCACCAAATCGACATACAGCACAGAGAGAAATGGAAAGAAGAATTGTTGCACAGCTTTTGTCTTGTCTTGATGGTAGGTCTTATATGCTTTGTAAGTATTGACCATCTTTCTATAGTTCTGATCTCACAGATTAATGTTTTCAACTTCTGTAAGTCCTCTTTTTTTACCTGGGCACATGCATTAACAGTAATATTGAAGAATATAGAGAGATCCAAAGAAGGCTAATGTTGGCCAATAAGGCCTACTTTTCATTAGTGGCAGTGATGAAAAGTGGAGATATACACAAGAAAACGAAGATCCTGCTGTATAAAACCTTAATTCGCAGTGTCCTCATGTATGGCTCTGAAAACTAGGTGCTGTCCCAGAAATCGGAAAATGCCCTGATAGTGTTTGAAATAAAAATAATAAGAAGGATTTGTGGGCCAGTTAAAGACAATGACCAGTGGAGGGTAAGATATAACCAGGAGTTATATTCGCTATATAAATATCCCGATCGTGTAACACGCATTAAATTAAAAAGACCGCAATGGGCGGGGCATATTCAAAGGATGGGTGGTACAAGAACCCTTAAGATATCCCTAAATGCTAAGTTTGAAGGGACAAGAGTGGTGGGAAGACCTAGAGGAAGGTGGGAAGATGCTGTGAAACGAGATGCTGCCAGTCTGATCCAATGTCAAAATTGGAAAATGGCCGCAAATAATAGATCTTGATGGAGGCAGAAAATTGAGGAGGCCAAGGCCCGATATGGGCTGTAGAACCATTGGATGGATGGAAGTCCTCTTTTTATCTAGATAACACCTGCACTGTTGTTTCTAAAACTTTTACCTGTAAAACCAAATTCATCTCATGTTTGAGGATTTTATGTGGGCAATGCAAAGTGCTACACATGGGATTATAAGATGCAGCAGTAGACGTGACAGTGTCATTCATACAAATTTTGTTGTTCTTTAGACGCAATAAGAAGCTTGACCTTCAAAGGGTCCTACTTCTTGTAGCAGGAAGTACAGAGTGGGGGCTTGTTATCAATCACTGTAAAGCAGTCTTTGCTGTGCATACTGTTCTCACCCTCACTATTTCTTCATTTACAATAGGTTATTATGGCTGTTAGGGTCAACCATAATTAATGTATCCTCTTCAGGTTAATTGAATTCTGCACTCAGCACTCAACTCAGTTTGGCCCATTACAGCTTTATTTACATAATTGGATGTAAAAAACTTGATACTGTAGTACTTGATAATAATGTTATATGCCCACATTGATCTTAGTGTGCATACATTTGAGAAATGTTATTTTTGATGGTGGTACTCTAATCTCTGCTCTTCAGAACATCTTTGAGATGCATTTGTAACATTACAGGTAATATTTACAACTGATTTCTTGTAATACTCTATAGTTTAGAGTAAGTTGTTGTGTGAAAAGAAACAAATTTAAAATTTTATGTATTACAGACATTCAATTCTGCCCTTTAAATTTTAGATTTGGGTCGAAAAGAGGGTGGTGATCATGTTGTTGTAATTGGTGCCACAAATCGGCCAGACTCATTAGATCCTGCATTACGTCGAGCGGGCCGATTTGACCGCGAAGTGTGTCTAGGAATACCAGATAAGGATGCACGAGTTCATATTCTTCAGATTCTTTGCAACAAGTTGAAACTTGCTCCAGATTTCAACTATGAGTACGTAGCAGTGAATACACCAGGGTTTGTCGGAGCAGACTTAATGGCATTGACTCGGGAAGCATCTATGGTTGCAGTAAACAGGTTGGTGGTTTCATTATGATTGAGTTCTGTTATTTTGGAAGTAATTTTCATTATTTATTCCACCTGAAAGTGAGAATGGCATTAATTAAAAACATGAGGGAAGTATTGTTGAAACATTAAGGCTAATCTGACGTGTCATTATATGGTCCCGTAAATGCAGGATATTGAAGATTTATGATTGAAATTATAATATTCTCAATTAAAATATGAATATCTCTCTTGAATGGGATTATGGTGCATTTTATGTCATATTTATCAACTGTTATACTGATGTCAGTCTGTATGATAAGATTAGATAAAGATAAAAGATTCCAAGGTATTCTTATGCCACATCCAATGAGTGTGATACCAGTTAGTTCATGTGGTCACTGGTGGATAGCATGAATAGTTTATTTTACCACTGACAGATGGAAGTATGATCTATTTGCCTGAAAGACAGAATATGTCCATAATGGCTAGCATAGTTGAATTATTTTTCATATTGACTTCTGGTCTTTATGAATAGCATAAGTAAGGTCTGAATTGAAGTCAGGGATATTTGCGTGGGTGGGAAGTAGGGTGTCTGTCTGCTTGGGTACTTTAGTCCTCATATCAGATGTTTTGAAACCCTCCCAGAGCTCCTTGTTTGGAACCTTGTTCTTCTTTCTGTAGTGAATACCATAGATACCAATTGACCTCTTTTGTGAAATTTGTTGTGTTGTTGAAGAACTGTCTTGGTATTTTTCATATCATTGGAAATTTCAGCATGTGAGCCTGCATACTTGTGAGGCATTTCAGTGTAAAGTCTTCAAGTTATTGCGAATGTATGAATTTTATTAAGATCCATTTTGGAAAATGGAAATAATATCATAGCAAATACATGAAATATTTTGGTGTGATACATAAGTTGACATGTGATGTTTGGATTGTGACATTATAAATATATTTATTAGTAGTAACAAAACATAATGATGTAAGTATTCAAAATTCTGACATGCACCATATCTCTGGTGAATGCTCTTAATATATGATAATACTTATGCAATCCATATTTTTTTAGGGTATTTGCCAATTTGAAGAAAGGCACCAGTAGAAGTGCAGATAAAGTACAAAATATAAAGGATGTAGTTGAAATTGTAGGAGAAGACCCACTTCAGAATGTTGAAAACAATGCAAATGAGGAATCTTCAAGCAAGGAGTCTTCAAATGAAGTGTCATCAGACATGGAACCTTCAAATAATGGATCTTCAAACAAGGAACCTTCAAATGAGGTGTCTTCAAACAAGAAAACTTCAAAGAATGAGCCAGAATTATCAGCAGAAAGTGTTGTAAATAATGAATCTTTCAGTAATGAGATACTAGACTTAACAGCGTGGTTGCATGGTGAACAGTGTCCATTATCGGATGAACAATTAAATGAACTTCATGTTGACTTAGAAGATTTTAAACAGGCTCTTAAGTGTGTCCAGCCTTCAGCTAAAAGAGAAGGTTTTGCTACAGTACCTGATGTTACTTGGGATGACGTTGGTTCCTTGAGGGATATCCGTGAAGAATTGCAAATGACAATATTGGTAAGAAACAGTACTATCAGTTATTGTGCCTGTTTTACAGTGAATGACAGTTACAGGTTTTTACAGTGTTTTATCTTAAATGTCATACATGTTTAGTTCTTTGACTTTCAAGTTAGAGGATAAATTATGTAACTTAGTTGTAGCAAGATTTTGGACATATTTGCTCAAACTAAAATTTTCATTATTTTTGGATTGTTAGATTGAAGTACACATATTTAATTTCTGAACAGTTGGTAACTACTGCAGTTGAGTTGATTTAAGTGCCTTTGATAATTCATTTCAAAACAATTGGTTCAGATCAAATTTCATGGCCATATTTTGCATAAATAAAATCTTTGGAGTGTACTGACGTGGTTAAAATATATACCAAATTTACATTATGATTGAACTGGAGCTTTATGATAAGTCAGTTATAGGTAGGTGGTGGTTCTGTTTTGATTCAAGGCTCCTGTAAGACATCCTGAACAGTTTGCTGAGTTGGGAATTTCTGCTGCTTCAGGTGTATTACTGTGTGGTCCACCAGGCTGTGGGAAGACACTTCTAGCTAAAGCTGTGGCTAACGAGGCGGGAATCAACTTCATTTCAGTCAAAGGTCCAGAACTCCTTAATATGGTAAATACAATTATTTTGATGATTTCTGTAAGTATTAACTATCATACAGAAAAATCATCATCAGGCCAACAAGAACCACTGAAACATTTGTGAACTTCTGTCAGACGACAGTGCCACAACCCAGGAGAGAGCCATCTTTGTACTCATTGCCACGAGAATCTCAAATCTGTTCTTGCACGTCATTCTTCAAAAACAGTTGCCATTCCTTCTAGTGTTTCATTTGCACGTGTTTTATGGAGCTTATGTCTGTTGCTGATGGTGTTAATTTATTGGGAAATCAGAAATAAATGCATAGAAAACTAAAGATATGTTCATTTCTCATCAATAAAATGCAGAATCATTTCCATTTAAAACAACCCTAATTTGCATGAGCCCTTAACTTAAAACAGCTTGAAAAATATGTGAAGTATGTAGTGTACATTTTACTGTATATGATTGGGTGTGTGTGTTTATTTTTCAGCGTAAAATTTTTATTGTCAACAGAAGTGTTATATATTTTATTCTGTATTAATTCCAGTATGTTGGTGAGAGTGAAAAAGCAGTGAGGCAGTGCTTTCAAAGAGCAAGGAACTCGGCACCGTGTGTAATATTTTTTGATGAGTTGGATGCCCTTTGTCCAAAGAGATCAGAATCTGGAGAGGTAAAGTAGTATTAAGTTGGTGAGATTTCAGGTTTTCATGGCAAGTGTGAAGATGTCTGTCTTGTGGGGTGTTGCTCTGCGTAGTTTGGTAGACCCTGATGATGGAGGTAACAGACACCTCAGAAATGTTGGTAAATTTGTACCAGATTACTGAGTGCATCATCCCAGAATATATTTTTCTTAGAATTACCTCTGTAATGTAATGTACAAATACTTCCAGGTATTTTTCCAAAATATGACAGAATATGTACAGTCTGTTATTGAGCATTACATCTAATTAGAAAATTTGTAAAAATGTATGTATGTTACAGATTAGGGAATTCTGGATAAAGCAGAATTCTGAATTTTGCACTAGCCTGTGATATTTCAGGCGCAGTTGTCAAGGGATTAAAATGGCCCTAAAATAAAATCCAAGAAAGTGGATTATTTTAATAATGTTTGTTTATGTATTTATGCAGGATGTGTCTGAACACCTATTTGCTTTCACAATAAATCATTCAACCCTTTGAAGCTGAATCACGCCTGAATGATATTTAAAAATTCAGTCCCTATGTCAGAGACAGAAAATAGTAAATAAATAAATATATTCAGCTGGTTATTTTCTATAATTCCTAGTTATTTATATTTAAATTAGTTACATCCACTGTAACATACGTATAAATGTACAGTTATGGAAAATCAGGTTATGAAGTATTTTAATAGTATCATATTTTGCATGTCTTGTGGATTTTGATGTGCAGCTGTTTGTGTTATACACTGACTTGCTTTGACTTAGGGTGGAGCAAGCATGCGTGTAGTGAACCAGATGTTGACAGAGATGGATGGGATTGAAAGTCGAAAAGGGGTGTTTCTGATGGCTGCAAGTAATCGGCCAGAGATTGTTGATCCGGCAGTACTGAGGCCAGGAAGACTGGACAAGATCCTGTATGTTGGCCTGCCGTCTGCACCTGACAGAGTGGATATTCTCAACGCACTAACAAAGGTAGTGTATAGTAACACATCCTACATGTATCTCTGTGTGAAAGTAGGTTATGTATGGACTGATGAAGAATTGAAAGTATTGAAAAGAGCATTCAGTTTAGCTGGCGAGGGATTGTGGCACAGTGTATTGGATAGTAATGCCCAACAAATCTGTAGGATACGTATAGTCTCATTACAGGGGCCTCTCAGTGTAAGTCAAAGTCTCTGATAATTGCACATGGATAAATGTTTAAATTTTTTTTAAATATAAACATTAAACACTCCCCTGTTTGTGAATCACTGACATTTTTACTTAGTGCAGGTAATTAAGTTCATTTCATAATGAAGCAAATACAGGAGTGGAAAAGTATTTCGGATCACAGTGAAGAGAAAATTTTTATTCTTGCATGTGTCTTAAGTGTCCATACTAGAGTTCATTTTTTTTTCAGTAGTGTCTATAAGTGTTCTTTAAACTTCCATCCTTTCTCTGATTTCTTATGAGTTTGAGTCTTGTTATACTACAGCATCTTCACCAGTAATTAATTTGTTGCTTTTATTCTTTGTGCTGATCTTTTATTTATTACCCACATGTCTGACTTTTAGGTGACACAACTCTAAATCAAAGTCATAAAAACTGTCTTTTTGTTGTGTTTGAAAGCCCTTTACTCCAAAGAATCGAATGTAGTTGTTGCATTGTCTTTCTTTCTTGGCCTGTATTATTTAATATGTTGTTAATGTCTTTACCGTCCGATGTTAGTTTAACCCCCAGGTGATTGTATTGATCTGTAATGCTGAGCTTTCCTCTTTCTGTGATTATCTTTTCCTTGATCTCAAGATTTGATTTTTGTTGAGTTATAATATAATCTATGATTGAAGAATTAGTACTACTTGAATAAAAATATGAGGCCTTCATTATGATAAATTGTATATTAGATTGTGTATAAAACATGTAATTGTGTAATAAGTGATGTAGTGTTGTCATTTGTTTCTGATTTATTTCTTACTCTTGCATATTGTTACAGAATGGTACAAAACCTGTCCTAGACACAGATGTCGACTTGAAAGCCCTTGGGGAAAGTCCATATTGCTCTGGTTACACTGGGGCAGATTTAGCTGCTCTGGTTCGAGAAGCAGGAATGGAAGCCCTTAAAGAAGTCATTACTGCTTCAAATACAACCACAAAGTTAGTTGTATCTAATAAGCACTTCTCAAAGGCACTAGAAAAGATACGCCCATCAGTTTCTGACAAGGTCTGTTTTTGCAGTTTTCACTATGAATTGATTATGGTAATTTTAGTATTTGTCGAGTGAGTGTATGAATAAAATATTTATTGTTCTTACAGGATCAGAAGCATTACGAAAAGTTGCAAAAGTTATACTCATCTTTATAATCTTCAGCATAAAGAATATTTTAACTCATCTTTATAATCTTCAGCATAAAGAATATTTTAACATGCAGAAAGGGAAAGACTTGCTTTTTCCAGGTAACTTATATGACATAATTATCATCTGAGTATTTTTTTGTTTTGTTTGTATATACTCTAATCTGTTAATGTGCTACAAAGTATCTCATTGTTGCAAATTTACACCCAGTTTTTCATTTATGCCTGAAGGATTCTGGCGATGGTGTCACACAGTGCATGACTTATCTCTTGAACTTTGTTCATTTTCCTATTTTTTAAATCTGGTTCTGTTTCCTTTGTCACTTGAAAAATCTCATTTTGGCTACTTGGGTATCGCTTGTCTCCAATGCTGGACCTCTAGCTCTACCTGGGAAACCAATAGTGTCGGAATTTTTCATGTGATGCAGAAAATGTAACCTGTTTCCAAAACATAATTAGTTTGAAAATTGAATGTTGGGAAGGTAAAAGGATAGGTGATAAACATTTTATTAATTTTCTTGCATTATTTGATCAATAGGTATTGAAAAATTACATGATTTATACTCTACCCCACACATTGTGATTCTTGTTAAAATGACATTTACCTATTGTTTATTTCATAGAGCACATTGATTTTTATTAATACTTTCCAGATGCTTCTGGAATGCTCTATACCAGGTAGTTAGTTCCATAGTCTTGGGTTGTCGAAGCCACGTAATCTGGTAGATATCCAGCAACGTTTCAGAGGTCATGCTGTCTCCGTCATCAGGGCGATGATGGAGGCAGCGTGACCTCTGAAACATCAGTGGACATCTACCAGACTACGTGGGTTCAACAACCCAGAAGACAGCAAGCAATCTTCATAATAATCGTTATTCAATACAAGCTAAACTTAATAATGTTATATATAATGAAATTCTGCTTCTGTAATTAGTGCATCACTCTTTGCTGCTAAAACCTCTGGCACGTGCATTGAGAATGTAACGACTTTTCAGTTTTGTGCACTGTCATTACAGTACTGCGTGTGCATCGTGTTTCACATCTGTTGATGACAGTGCAAACGTATAACGCCATTGCAAGAAATGCCGTAACTTCACATTAATTATTGTTTGGGTTACAAGTTTTCACACTGTACACTGTATTATATTAATTGAATAAAAATTTTCTTGGATATTATCCATTGTCTAGTAAATATAAAACGTAAAAACGACGTTTTCGGAGATGGGACTCTATCTCCGTCTTCAGGTTCCTACACAGTTGGGCCCACTAGATAGAGCTAATCCCTATCTTGAACTGTGTAGGAACCTGAAGACGGAGATAAAGTCCCATCTCCGAAACGTCGTTTTACGTTTTATATTTACTAGACGATGGATAATATCCAAGAAAATTTTTATTCAATTGACTCTTCACCATCGTCAAGAAGTTTTAGATCTGATATGTATTATATTAGTTATAAATCATGCTTTCTATTAACAATTATTTGTGTTATTTGTTTAAAATGTATTGTATTGAGAAACTGGTCTCTGAAAAAATATTTTAATGGTGGTTTTCAGTTTACATCATTTTGGATTGCTGTGTGTGATGGCATCAAAGAATACATTATCATCCTGATACCTGAATGGACGTGGTGAGAATGGGTTCAATTCCAGTAGTGGAATGACTGGATGATTTTAAATACACCAGAAAGAAGCCGGATGTTGTGTTGTTGAAACGCATGTTTCGGTATAATCTGTTGCATCATTAGTTTTAGATACAGTGTTTTATGCCAATTGAAGTGAATTTGATTGATAATATTTTTATTGCTTCATGGCATTAGTATTCATATGACAACACTAGTGTAAGAAAATGTTTGCTGCATCAGTGCTCATTGTGTTGTAAGTTATGTTGATTAAAATATTTTTAACTCTGCACTTCTATGTTGTTTATTATTTAACTGTCTTAAAGTGTAATTTTTTTTTTACACCTTTATGTACCTGCCATCTTAATTGGAATTAAAGAATCTAGAAATGGCAGATAAGTAAAGCTTTTACCATATAATATAATATGGTATAAAAGTAAGATTTGAGGTTTTCACAGCAGTGAGTATGAAGATTTCTGTCTTCTGGGTTGTTGCGCTGTGTAGTCTGGTCGATATTTACCAACGTTTCAGAGGTCATACTGCCTCCGTCATCAGGGCGATGGAGGCAGTATGACCTCTGAAACGTTGGTTAACATCGACCAGATTACACGGAGCAACAATCCAGAAGACAGAAATCTTCAATATGGTATAAAGCTTGTAGTGAAATTGTGTGTTTTAAAAACTGATATGTCATTATCAGGGTTCCAAAATTCAGCGAACTTGAAAGAGTTAACAAGAAGAAAATATTTACAGTGAACAGACAACTTTGGAAAACTTATCAGCACTAGATGGAATGAGGCCAAGAGTCTTGTATCTGTTTAAACATAAGACCTGTCATTCATTGAAGTAATCTGTAGCAAACCTTCTGTCTGATGAGCAGTTGGTGAATAGCAGCCTGTAAAAAATGCAGGGCAGAGTACAGAATGTGATGTTTCATATTATTTCATATTATAATTTTATTATTATGTCATAGCCAATTGATTGCTTAGTTCAGTAATGTTGTAGGCACATCATTATGTGAGTGTGTGCGCGCGCGTGTCCATGTGTATGCAGGCAAGATTTTGTGTGCAGGGGCTGAGAGCAAAGGCATAGAGACCTGGCTTTCATTTTGAAAATTTCTGTATGTAATTTTTTTCTAAAGGTGCATAATATTTTATGTGAAGTTTGGCTTTTAAATTAAACTATAGAATATGGAATTGTACTTTAATATCCTATGCCTCCTGCATATACATATGCTTCATGATGGAATCATATGTTTATGAGAACTTAAATTGATATAGAATACAGAAATATTTTGTGAAAGGAATCAGAAGCTTCACTGAATATTTTGCACCACTGAAACTTGTGTATATGAAATTTGAAGTTCTTATGGCAGGGTGGTGGTTTGTGATGCGATGTTTTCTTGTTGGTGGTTACCAGTGTTCCTCCCAGACTTGGCTAATTGCCCATGAGACTACATGGCATCATGCCCATAAGACTAAATTACAAAATTTGCCCCCCATCACATATCACTTAGAGCAATCAATGTTGAAGTGACAAATTGCTTAGCCACCACATGTCTGAAGGAGAAATGGAATATCTGCAGTGGCTGCTGTTTGATTTTTGTGATTCCATTGAGTGTTGCTGTCCTGATAGTTTGCCGATACCTTGAACATGAGTTATGATACATACCAGGCAGTATATGTGGTGAACATTTGGATAATTTGAAGCATTTTCATTCAGAACTAATTATTATTACTGACCAGAATTATTGATTCGCGAGATATTATTTTATGCTGTTTGTATATTTTACTATTCAAATTAATGTTATTATAACACTGAATTTGTGGAACATTTTTCCTTTCACTCCAAACATGTTTTCTATTCACACATTGTTAAAACTTTTAGCTGTCATCACACTGGCCTGACAGGAAATTTATAAGTGTGATTTTAAAGGAATCTGCAATGGTATATCCATTCCAAATTTCACGAAAAACGTTACAGCTGTTGGCCAGTTTTATCGCAAAACATGTAGGTTGTTCGGCTACCGACAGATGGTAGCACAAATGTCGGCCGAAAGATGCGGCAGGCAGCCAGGGAGAGCAACATGGACAAGCATACTTCTTTGAGTTAACTCGTAAAAAATCCGTAAGATTGATGGTGTTACATGTCGAGGGGATCATGCCGGGGGGCTGTATTAACGTATTTATAAATTGGAAATATTTGGTGTAACAATTATGTCATGCTAGAAGGGTGCAATGCTGATGTTGCTGTACAATGAGAAAGAAACAGATGCACTGGCCGTATGAACACTAATAATGCATAACGCACCGTATAGACATATATGAATTTAATCTATAAATTATCAATTTTGTTGACATGCCAACCTGGCCGATGCCCCCATTTGTTAAACTGATTTATTTTCAATATAATTTTGCCCGGTTTCTATAATGTTTAAATATTTATGTAATAATTTCGTTTCCCAATTAGCACTGACCACATTTGAACACCGATGTGGGCGGTATTTGGACCCCTGATTCCTAATATCGCCAAAACATTTTTATTTCCAAAAATCATTTAAATTTTCTAGTAACTGAAAAGCATGATTTGAAGTTCTCTGCCAACTGTACGGCACTACAAGACATAAACTGTCTTCTGGCTCGTAGAAATTGAAACATCTGTGGTTATGTGACTCGAAGAAATGTATGTACTACATTTTATCATATTTATAGACTTTCTGTCTACTTTATCTTATGGAAGATAAAAGAAAAACTGTAGATGGCATTTGTTGAATTTTAAACATAACTGAAACCGCCCCGTTCTGCTTTAACACCTATTGCTTTGTCTGTGACCACAGTACCTATTAATGAAGGACACGTGTCGCTGTTGTATGTTCGTCATGGAGAGTGTTGGTGGTGTGATGGAAGATTCCGGTTAGTTAAGAAGTGTTTGGTTAACAAATTTTTAGGTTATGTAGACGCTTCTAATTAGCGTAGTGTGCTTTCATGTGCAGTGTAATTTGTGGCCTCAATTTGTTTTGAAACTAACAGACTGCAACATTAGGACAGCTGACTTAGGCCTTATTCCACTACAGAACGAAAGGTTCATCGAATCACATGATCGACGCTGCGTGCGTTGGTAAGTACAAACGTGTGTGTTCAGTTCAACGCAAGTTAACTTAGACGATTTGAAGCGTATGCCCCCAAATTATTTTCTTTATTGAATGATTAATGAAATGTGTGTTTTCTTTATGTGTTTATTAAAAGCAGCTCGTACATGGAAATTGAACTGTTTCTTTTGTTTAATTTTGTAAGTGGCTTACACTCTTCGGTTCATTATGGATTTCGCAAATTAAATTACATATGATCAAAACTAGTGCGGTGTGTAGCACCATCAGAGTTCCCTATCTGTAAGTAGGTCTGCTTTGATGTACGTACGGCTGCTTTGAAAATTCATGCAGTGTCAACATAAAGACAGGAGAAATATTTTATTTCTCTGATTTATTTATTATCGATTGTTAACAACTACAGTGCTATTTCCAGAATTTCTTTTGCGTGGCAAGTCTGTCACCATAAGCAATATGATCTAAGGTGCAAGTTGTGTAGATGAATTGTAGTGAAAGGAGGGTGTTCATGGACATTCTTTGAGCCTTTTAGTCAGCGAAAAGTAGACCAGAAATGCGGAATATTTTGGCATGGGCCGATTTTAAGAATTAAGTGTAATTGTAGGTTATGTGTGGTCATATGCGCAGCCTATATGTGATATGCACATCGCATACTTTTGCGATGAGTGCATTACTGGGAACGACTTTGCAATACGGCGATCATGTTCACGCGTCGTGTAATTTGGGAAGGACGGAGGGAAGGATTTCACCGCCCTTACCGCGCGACAACTTTGCTAGTCTTGCTACGCTGCGTGTTCTAAGATGTCTTTACTCTTAAGGACGCCATCACGGATCTTGAATCTAGCCACTCACCTCAATCTAGTACTGAGATTAAGAATTTATGGTACCTTACCCATACGCATTCTGGTTACTTTCGTGATGGTGTGTTGAGAGTAACAATAACGCTTTGAATGCCTGTTGCGTTATTACTCGTCAACAAATTTCTTCGTGAACTACTTAAGCTTGTATTATAGCATTCCATTACACATTTATTTGTAGTTTATTTAACGGCGCTATTACTAACTAGGCAAGTGTAGCGTAGACTGTTTTGTATTGTTACTCAGTTTATCAATACTGTTATTTCCTTGATTTTAAGACGCTATCGATTGTAAGACGAACCTTTGATTTTGAAATGGGTTTTCAGGAAAAAGTATATTACAATAGGAATTGCCAATATTCGAACATAAAACTTCTTTGTATTAATACTTTCGGAATTTTCTTTGTTGCTATCTTTGTGTTGATTCCCCCATGATTATACTGTTCTAACTAACAAATTTGTGTTTATCGTTAATATTATTTTACATGAACTAACTAAATAGATGGATTAGGGAACACGAAGGTTCATCGACGAATTAACCAAAGCCATCCACCTGTCCCCGTTCTGGGCCAGCAACATCTAATGGCCTTCAACTCCTATCTCCCATAGATTCCGCTTGATATCATCCTCTCAAATTTACATGTACACAACTCTTAAATTAGAAATTGTATTAACGTGGTTACATGATTCGACACGTGCGTCATATTCGTGTTATCATACTTATTTGCTTCGGTTGTTAAATGCGCCACTATTCCGAAAATGAAATTGTACATATAGTTATCATGATTTAATATTATTCTTGGTAATCAATTCTGCAGTTGTGAACACAGGTTCTGATTTTAGTAGTGCTCCTTAACATAATTACCAAACACGCGAACAGCCGGGAAGAACTTTCTGAAAGTTGACTCGATCAGAGTCGCTCGTATCACATTTCTTATACAGAGTTTGGGTGATCTTAACAGTGTAGGATAAAAGAATTCCCACAGCACCGCTCATCCAGTCGAGACCTGTGCCGGAAGCTTGAGCTGAAACACCATATTGAAATATCACAGAACAGACGGCATCAACATTTTAAAGCGCAGTGGTAACTATATGTACCGCCTGCTCTAACACTAAGTTCCTCATTTTGCTCACTGAGTGTATTTAATATTTTACCATTCTCGGAATAATCAGCCATTATTTCCCTATCTGCTTGTGTTTACATCGTAACTTCACCCTAATGTAGCCTTGCCCCTCAAGTGTGAACATAAACATTCCAAAGCTCAATCGAATGAGGGAAGACCCCACACAACTTTTGTGTTTGCCATCGAACAGTCCACTTTCAGAACCAGCAGACCACCATTTCATTATTGTCGATTACAGGTAATTTTAGTGGAAAGTAAAAATATAGAATGGCTTCTACTGACGTGATGTTTTTACCAGCTTTAGTTAAAGTCCTTCAGTTGCTTCATAAGACATCAAAATAGGAAACACACAAACGCACAAAGACGAACGGTCATGACACAGTATATATATCTAGCTTCCCTTGTAAAATAAAATAGTAGGATGAACATTATTTTTAGAATTTTAACCAGGATAAATAAAATTTTGCATAGCGTCTCCAAGACTTCTCCAACATTACTCTAGGACTTTTCCAGGAATTCTCCAGGAATTCTGGAATTCTCCAGGATTCTCCAGCACTTCTCCAAGACATCCCCCACGACCACCCATTGAACACGATATTAATTCTCCAGGACAACCCAACCCATTGTAAAACAACCACCTTATATAATCTACCCTTAACTTACCTGACTTAACCTAACCTAACTTAACCCAACCTAACATAACCTAACCTAACCTAACCTAACCTAACCTAACCTAACCTAACCTAACCCAACCCAACCTATCCAAACCAAACTTAACAACCTAACATAACGTAAATTTACAAAACTGGCCTTTGGGTCATTTAGGACTTTGAGCTATATAGGCCTTGTTGTCAAGTTAGGCTCTTTGCCAATTAGGCCCTGTGGACCAATTAGGCCCTTTGGACATTTTAGGCCCTCTGGGACATTTAGGCCCTTTTGGCCATTTGGGGCCTTTCGGTCACTGAAGCCCGCCCTGGACAAACATAGCCAAACCTATCAATCGGCCAACCTCCCGTAAACTAACCTAACATAACTTAACCTAACCAAACATAACCTAACCAACCTAACATAAGCTAACCCAACCCAGCGTAACCTAACCCAACCTAACTAAACGAATCTACGAGGCGCGTCCACAAAGTAAGTTTCCCACTCGTCCCACAGCTAGCAAACCTCATATTGCGCGAAGCGACTGTGCGTACGTGATAGAGCAATGACGTAGCATGGCGCATGCACTAACGGTACTTCCCGCGTTCTCACAGTAGCATCGTTGCAGGTGTTGAAGATGGAGGTTCTTATTCCAGCTCCCGCCGACTGTGAAGTGCGGTCAGTGATAACGCTAGGCCGCACACGGCTCGACGGACAGCAAGTCTCCTGCAGGAGTTCAGCTGGGAGGTGTTTAATCATTCACCCTACAGCCCGGACCTCGCTCCCAGTGATTTTCGTCTTTTCCTACACCTCAATAAATTCCTGTCCGGTCAGCGTCAGCGTTTTGAGAATGACAGAGAGGCGGAGATGGATGTCATACAGTGGTTCCAATCCCAGGCGGCAGACTTCTACGACACAGGTATTCAAAAGTTGGTCCCACCGTATGACAAATGTCTCAATTCCGGTGGCGAATATGTTGAAAAATAGCTGGACACTTGCTGTATCTGTTGCAATAAATATTTCCATGAAATTGTGTTTTGTTTCTGTAAACGGCCCCAGGGAAACTTACTTTGTGGACGAGCCTCGTATCTTTCTCAAGTAGCCCCATCTTTTGGAATGTAATGGTCCTGACTTATGAATGAAGTTTATCTATAAGTGGCTTCAAACTAACATGGTTATGGTCACTCAATTTAATAAAGTTAGGTAGATTAAGCCTGGGAAAAATTGTTCTTCATTCGAGCTTCGAAAATTTAAAGGCCTGTATTCCTAAAAATCTTGGACTTATCTTCTTATGATCGTGTGGAGACGTTGTCCTGTTCATGACCTCAAACTGACATGATTATAGTCATTCAGGTTCCTGCAGATCGGCAGAAATATGCGTTTGAAAAAATGACTTTCGAAATACCTTGAATATTATAAAGGCCTCTCTTCGGAAAACCACTGGACTTATATTGTCGTGACTATGACATGGCGATGACCTGTCCGTGACCTCAAACTGACATGAGTATTGTTACTTAGATTCCTACAGATTGGGAGAAATATGCTCTTGACAAAATGACCTTTGAATGACCTTGAGAAATTTAAAAGCATTTATTCGGGAAACCTACGGACTTATATTGTCGTGATTATGACATGACGGTGACCTGTGCGTGACCTCAAGCTGCCATAAGTATTGTCACTCAGATTCCTGCAGATCGGTAGAAAAATGCGTTTGAAAATAATGGCTTTCAAAATTCCTTGAAAAATTTAAAGGCCTCTACTCGGAAATTCCCGGTACTTATATTGTCTTGTCCAGGGCTGTGGTATCGTTACTAAAATCTCCGACTCCTTCATAAAAGCTCAATATGTATTAATAAGGGTAAACCTACTAAAATGGTAAACGACACCATAAGAGATTTCATCACCACAAAGTGAATCATCAGCGTACTTTTGAGACTTATAACCTATATTTAAATATAAGTTTAATGGTTATCGCAGAAATCGGTTGATTTGTAGACAATTTGTATTATTAAGGTACCGGAACCAAAGTTGCAAAGCTTTATTCCAACTCCATGTGGCTGAACGCGTCGTTGAATCTTCCATTGTGTGAGTCTGCCGGCCGTTTACACGGTGTAAAAATTGTTCTTAAGAATTTATATCGACGTCGGAGTCGGTACATTTTTATCGACCCCGACTCCACCTAAATTTGCTTCCGACTCCGACTTCACAGCCCTGATTTTAACACATGCTTGTGTTCTGAGTGAATTAAGTTACACAAGATGTTCTCATAGGTCCCAACCTTACCTGTCATCTCCCATAGCCGCAAGGGCTTCGCTGACGGTTTGTGCTATACCGTCCTGAAACAAGATGCGTGAGTTACATTTTATACCGAAACGTCTAGTGACTATAAAATAACGTCAGATTTTCCATTTTATATGAAGATGTTATTTTCTAGCTTTTCTGGTCTGACAGTGCAGTTACAGAGGCACATAATAATGTATATTAAAACCGGATTTCCCTGCAATGGCTTATTTAAATTAGTTTCTAGAATGGAACAACATGGACACATCAATATTTGATCTTAATGGAGAATTATGGCAAATACTACTATTTACTGAAATTAAACTGCAAATAACAGATGCTTTCAAGGCAATTGATGTAAGAGACAATCGGATTTTTGTCTTAGTTCTGTATTTTAATAGATCCGCTAGTGTTTTTGTGTTTGTTTTAAAAATTGTCACAAGTCCATGAAATGCATTGCATTAAACATGTTTTTAATATGTATTATCTGAAGCTTTCACGGCGACTAAGTACGTATAATGAATTATTCTCGGGCTACCAGCCGTGTCAGGTGGTTTAATGGAGAAAAACACCAACGCTTCAAGAACTGAACTTTAGTACCCTGAGGATAAGTAACTGCGTTGTAAAGATAAAAAAAGTTTATTTAATGTGGCTAAGGTCTACTGTTACTTGATACTTACCAAAGTCTTTAGGTTTGCGTGTGCATTCTTTGTGTAACTCCATAGGTAGACAATATTCTAAAAATAACAAGAGTAGCTCATGTAGAATTAGAATTACGTTAATGCGTCTAAACTAGTTTTTGTACTGATTGTAATGAAAGCTATCTTATTTGTCTCAACGGTTTACAGTCATCTTAACTTTCTCTTGATACAGGCCTGCTTTCCATATTGAAAAAGGTTATATTGTTGGAAGGATAAATAATTCAGTGGTTATCAAATATAAAATTGTCAGACGACAGGATTATAAAATACTAGAGCCAAAACTACACAAAAAGTATGACTGTACATCATTTAGGACAAATTTTCCATTCCAGGAATCGTTTTTGGAGTATATCATTAGGTTATTTAAAACATAAAACACCGCAAATTAAAGAAACGTGAATCTGTACTGATATGAAGTATCCATAAATACTTCAGATGCAAAATTTAAAGCAACACGAGCTTTAAAATATTGTAGCTTTCAAGGCATGTATAAGTATTGTTAGAAATATCGTAAACAATTTATTATTGTAAATAATATAATTCAGTATTAAGAGCGAGAAATATCAATTTGATGAAAGGAATGTAAGTTTGTATAATGAACTACCGAATTTATAGTTGAGTGACGATTCATAGGACGAACGGCTGTTGCGACACCAGAGCTAACAACTTTATTTAATTTTATATTTATTCTCGCAGTGTGAACTATTCAGCCTAAACTCCATCTGATTTTGAAAGGTCACGTTCTCCGATTACCGGTTATATGTAAATGTAATAGACCGTAATATATGTGATGTTCAGTTCTGTAGTACTTAACATTTTAGCCATATCGATTGTCACCTCTGACTGTAGCAGGTATATAAACACTGAAAATGAATCTGATATTGTATGAGAGATCAGTCCTCGTTCATCTAGCTATTTTGTCATGGCGGGGCAAAATGTCCTTAAACATAGCGAAACGTAGAGCAGAGTTTCAAAGAAAATACTAATATTCGTATATTCTGTTCCAGAAGATATTAAGAATGACTTTGTATTACATCACTTTTGAAAAATGTAATTTATAGAAATAAGAGGTTGTGGATTGCATGTTCTTATTACATGCGTTTTTAATCGGCTTAACAAATTTTGGCTCGTTTGTGATAGGCCAAGCCCCTAACTCACAAAAAAAATCATATCAATTACTCCAGTTTTATGAAACACGGATTAATGTAAAGAGCTGGTTCTCAACAGTCTATGTTTAACACAAGATTCTCCCGTGCTTAATTTCAGACTAAAATCTGTATTACACGTCTGTGATATTTCTTGTCTTGTTTTGAGGTCAAGAGTAGAATCAAACATTATTATACTGAACATTAAAAACAAAACGCTCGTGTTTGAAATATTTTAACTTCTATTTTAAACTCCGTTGGAGTGCACACGTTTACGAAACGCGTTTTTTTATTTTTCATACTCAATTGTTCTCATTGCTTCTTTATTTTTGATACAGATTTAAAGTTGTAAGACTTATTTCAATGTGGGTATCAGTGCTTATAAAATCAGCAGACGTCTGACTTTGTACTTAGTTAAATATTTACTGTGTCAAAAGTATTCTGAAATAAAACTTCGCATTTATTAAGAAATATTCCTTTATCTTACGCCAGTGTTTTTATGAAGACTATTTTTCACGTAGATGAGCTTTTATAGGCCGGTCGGATTAGTGAAAACCGAAATTAAATTATCCCCAACAGCATTTAATGTAGACACCTAACACAAAATATTATTTTGGTTTTTCCAGTAGATTCGGAAACAAAATAAATGGTTCAGTTTGTGCAACAAACGCAAAGATTCATTAATTAACCTGAAATTCTTGTAGAAATTATAGGTAATTACAAATTTTATACAATTGTTTTCTTCTTCAACGAAGTTCTAAGAATTTATAACGCCTACTTAATTTCATATTCGTCATTCAATATGGTGATCGCTGAAATTATACATCGAAAAGGACATGATTTAGTGATAATTGAAATTCTGTCTGTGTTAAGTTTTCCAGTAACTGGGTCAAAACCTCGAAGTTTCATACTGCCGCCATGTTAGTAACTTTTAACTTATGACAACAATTTCTTTCCGAATTGTGTGAGCATACAAGACTTACATCGCCGTAGCGTCGTTGTTCGAGATACAACTTGTGTAGTCTTTTAGAGCTCTTGCCTCCGGTTCCGAGAAAGGTTCTGGGCCGCGTAGTCTTCCGAACACGGGTTGCTATCCATTCCTACCTCTGTAAAGTTTCAAGTAGACCTTTATTGTTATTGTACTACCGTAAAAATTCGTTAAAATTAAACGGGAATGACTTCTTTCTTATCCTCGTGTCTCGCCTATTTTCTGATTTTCCTTCCCAGTTTCGTATCTTTGCCAGCTCTTCTCCAAAACATGCTTTTATATAAAAAGACAATAGAAGTGGGAAAGATAAGTCATGCTGCTTTAAACATGAAGCAAATCGATCCAAGTTTAACATACATGTGAAACGTAGTTGAATTTTTTCTGAGTTTGTAAAACTAGAAAATTGCCTTGGATGTATTTAAAAACTAAAGTGTGTTTTAATGTTAGTTATGCAAACATAATTAAGTCCTTGCTATAGATAAATTTATGGGTATATCCTTGTTTTATTTAAGTATCAGGTGTTGCAGCTAGAGGAAAGATTTCAGATAAATAACTTATAATATACTCGTACGTACTCTAACATAATGCATATTATTTATTTATTTAAAACATATCATTTTTCTGTAAAACTTTATACATAATGACATTTACATTATTGTTATATGTATTATTTTATTCAGCAGTATCATTATAGTTCCAAACTATTGGACTGTACTGTTTTTGCTTTCACATTTTGTTCCAAACAATGTCGGAAAATTTTCTTTAGTACAGTAAATTGCGTGAGTGAGATACTCAAATTCGCTGATAGTCTTCTTTCCTTTAGTTTAGTTCTGGTTTGCTTGTGGTATCGTTATGCGTGTATGCATGCCCTTTTCATAACTTGGAAACATTTGAAGTAATTTTACGAAACTTCGTGTGAACCTCTACCATTACTTTCCATCTCACCGTCGTACTTTTCAATTTAAGAATATTGAATTGTATTTCATAAGAACTGTTGGTTTTTCAAGGAAGCCATTGAACCATGGCGTTAGATCGTTTGTTGAAGTACTGTTCCTCAAATATTGTGCAGTGATGTTCAACGAAGTGTCTGCAACAAGTTGGATTAAAATGCTGTCGCCATTAGAACTCTTCTACCTCACCTAATATGACTTTCAGTACATTTGATGTCATTGATAATTAAATACCAGCGAGGTCTCGTTAAGCTTTGCTTTGTAATTTATTTATTCTATGATGATGTTCTTTTGCTAAATTTATGTTGCCACATTTCATTGCACACGTAGGTACACCATATTACAGTGAACCATGATTTGGTGTGCTGTGAGACGTAGAGAGACAGAAATATAATCCAAAGTGTCACCACTTGGGAAAAATATTTAAAATCCGAAATAAAGGAAATATGCATAAAATGGTATGAACGATTTATTAATTTTCTTCTCAGAAATTTTCCTTCACGTGTCTTCCGAACACACGAACGCCCTCAAAGAACCGCGTGACAGTGGGCTCGATCAGCGAAGCAGGTAGCTCGAAGCCGTATGGGGTATCTGTCAGTTCCACTGTGAACGATAGGTCGATTCCTACAACCCCTTTCATGTAATCGTCACTTCCGCCAGCAGCAGCATCTGTTGGCAACAAATGAACTTACTCAGAACGGGGTCCCATGCTCCTGTTATTAGTGGCATGTAAAATGTCGTAAATTACCATAAAACAGAAAGATGATGAAGTTTAATTAATTTTTAAATGCACTTATTTTGCGGACAATAAATTCATATTAACAATTTTTTTAAATTTTCGCGTTTAATTTTATACAATATTTTTTTTGTCCAAAGCCTCGCTACTCAGCAGTGTGCCGCGTCACACCGGTTAAGGTTGACTCAACGAACTGGGCAATAACTAAGAAACAACTTTTTACCTATTAATGACAAAATAACCAAGTAACTGTTAAGTGGTAACAATAATAACTAACAACCAGTTACATTACTAATAACTAAATAATTATTAACTGATGAAGTAATACTCTTGTAGCAGAACCCGGCGGTTTGCCTTTCTTGATACTGAAGTCCAGTATTCGACACGGCCCGAAGTCCGTTCTGTCCATTCCCACTCTCAAAATGTATTTAAAGTATATTCTGGCGATACCTTTCCACCGTCTTGTCTTCCAAGAAAAATAGACTTTGTTGGTATGCAACATGTATAGGCCTATTCTGAAGACCTGAGCTTCATCGCAAGCAGAACTGAAAATGCTTTATTTTGTGTCAAACGGGAATGTTTCGTTGATATTCTTGAATATACCCAAGAAACATTTTCCTCTGTAAGCCATCTTAGGTTTACTAATCTTTTAAAATCAATGTAACAGTAAATATGCGAATTATTTGAGTTTAGTCCACGAATTATCTTTTTGACAACTAATGCCAGTAAATTTAAAACACATAGGAAATACGAGAAGTGCATAGCAAGTCCAGGGCGAACTCAAAGGCTCAATCCCATGTTCGTAAGTGATCTCCAGTGGACCATATCCTGAGTCTGTTATAACCAGTCCACGCCTTTTGCACCTTGGTGTTTAAAATTATGTTTTCACTCAATAAACTGACATAAATCGAAAACTATTGTATATCTGATGCTGATAATGGAAGCAGCAAGCACCTCTAAAATGTCGTTAAACATGAACCAGACTACACGGCACAAAACCCAGAAGACAGCCATTTTCATATTCGCCGACGCGAGAACCGAAAATATCACATCTGTTTGCTAAGAAGTCCTTAATCCATTAGATTAATTCCATGTCGACGTCAGACTCAGTGATTCTCAGTACAAAAGATGGCAATCGAATGTCTAAGAGTAATTGTGTTATCTGATGATTAAAATTTGAGTTATGTGTAATATTAACAATTATATGTGATAATAACCTAAAACAATGAAGATGTCCATCGTGATTTTGTTTTTCGATTACAAATAATTTTACCGATTTAACCTGACTCGTGGTACGTTATTGCTAAATATCCTTCCTATGAAATAGAAGTGGAGTGTTTTGGACCTTAAGTTTATTTTTATGAGTTGAAGACTCAATCTCTGAAAAAGAATACTGACCCAGTCTGAACGTAGAAGTATATAATGAATACAGTACCTCATTTCTAGTTTACTTACACAGGACATTTGTAGAAGTTCCTATGCTGAAATGGTTTCCACCTGCTGCTGCATGGGCGTCATCTACTTCCTCAGCCAAGGCTTGCTGTACACAGAATTGAGGAAGATATATTACCAGGTGTACGAACAAGTAGTTACAATCCTTATTTCGGCATATGAATTAAAGACATGGAATACTTTATTTTACGGGACGTATTGTTTCGTGTGCATTACCCAGTTTAGTGTACTGAAAATTAAAACTAAATACATACCAATGTCTGCCAGTCTGAAGGAAGAGCCGAAGTGTATCCCCATGGGTACAAGAGGTACTGGAAAAGATCACACATATTATTATAATGACTCGTTTTTTATAACGACATTAAAACTTACACCACCTTGCTTGCTCCACTAATGTCAAAACGTGTACGTTAAGGAAGTTAATGGAACATTCTATGCCATAATGATCAAATCTCAAAGAAGGAATGCATTTTAAGTTTAAAATAAAACCAAATAATATTTTGTTTAACATTTTCCCCCTTAATGACGAAACTTTACATTTGAAACGCCATGTAATTGTACGTAAATCCTTTGGTATGTCAATATTAACCTCACGCAAAAATTAAGTACTCCTATAGATTTATAAATGTTTTATATAATTAAAGTAGTTCGTTACGTGAAAACGAGTTTAGGAAATTAATACGTGTTGATAATATTTTATTCTATGAAGATTATGTATATACGTATGCATGTATGTAACAAGTCATGCAGCGAGAGTCAGAATATAAAAAATGGGTTTTTATTAATAACGGGGTCTATGTATGTATATATATGTGTACGTGTTTTTATACATGGTTGGTTATGTACACGCTTATACAGCTTCACCTTTTGCATCCAGATCGTGTTATGGAATTAGAAATGCTTTGAGTTTGTGTTGGAAAGAATGTGCGTGAATATAACTAAGTGCAAGACGTACTTCGCCGTAACTGTGGAAAGTCAGGTACAACTTGATTTGATCCTTATGGGCCTCTGCGAAATCGCGTATATGTTGGTTCTCAGGTTCAGAGAAAGCTTCCTCGCCGGCATAAATCTCAGAACAGGGGTAATCGCTGGCTCCATTCTCTGAATTGAAAAATACAAATCCATTTTAAGAACTAAAACCACGAAGATTAAAATACACAAAACTTTGTACTATCTGAAGCTTTCACGGCTACCAGACGTGTCAGGTGGTTGAATGGCGAAAACCATAATCTTGCTTGTTGCTTTTATAGGGCGTGATGTTTGTTCCCTCTTATTAAGAGAACATTTACTATTGATGTCAAAGAATAGAGTGCTCAGAAGATACGCAACAAGGGACCCAGAAAAATGTATGATGATTTATACTTAATTTTATTAAGATAAGAAATCAAAGACGTGAGGTTGGCGAGGTATGTAGCACGCATGGGGACGTTGAGAAATGGTTGGAAAACACGAGAGGAAATCATGCTGTCTGGGAGTTTTTGAGGATATTAATTTTAATATTACATAGACTCAGAGGGGATGGATTCATCTGGCTCAGGTTAGGTACTAGAGGCTGGATTTTGTGAACACGGTAATTTACCTTCGTGTCCCGTAAAAGCTGAGGAATCTTTAACTAGATGAGCGACTCACTTCTTGTATATAGACACTTCTACATACCTATGGATATTTTCTTTTGCAGGTGTTTTTCTTTGAGCCCAAAATCTTCAAAAATAATATTAATGAAATTGCAAACGAAACTCACCCATCCAGTGGAAATCGTAATTCCTATTTTGGTCAACACCTCTGCATACCTGAGTCGTCGTTGGTATGGCTGACCTTGATTTCCTCCACATACGATCCTATGAATGCAAGTTTTTATATTATAACTTAAAAAATCTTGACTTACTAGTTCATTAAACCTACAGGTAGAAAATATATAAAAAAGTTTACCTGAACATATACAAGGCCATGAAATGAGTAACATGCCTTTCTCTAAAAATATGCATTTGGATTTTAATTGTACCATAAATATAACCACGTTTTACTGAAACTTAGGCTGGAAGGTCTTGCCAGATTATTGAAACTGTAAATTTCAATATTATTATCACTCTACACTTTTCCAATCTACAGGTCGTCCAGAAATAGGAGGTCTTTTTCCGTAGCATTTGCATATTTGGACAAAACTATCCATGTTTCAAGGCATTACGGGACCACCATTTAATATCGCATACGTTACACGATATGCAACCGGCACTCAACTCATGTTTTGTCGGTTTTGGTCTTGTGAGCAGTGAAGCCGTATAATCTTTTAGGTGGTTACCAATGTTTCGGAGTACATTTTCGCCTCTGTTTACAAAACTAAATTGTATCACAACAGAAAAGACGGCAATTGACATCTTAATTTCTATGAGAATCTTAATTCCCAGAAATATAGGATTTGTTTCTTCGTGTCTCTCAATGATACAATTAAATAAATGCTGACTGAGCACTAAATATTGGAAATAGGTTAATGGATAGCAGTGTGTAGTTTTGTTTCAGTTTTGTAAGTTATAAGTGGCCCGTGAAATCATAACCTGGTCGGAACCCTGGATTTCTTAGAGAGAAGAAAAATTTAACGTAAATTTAATTTTAAAATGACTGCGAGTTACAAATTTCATGTTAGGAAATGAAATACAGTTTTCGATTTGAAGTTTTTACTACGGTAAAATGCCGACTGTCGTTATATGGATTCAGAATAGGACTTTCTACCCTGAAGATGGAGGCGATCCTTTTTTAGGAATCTTGAGAACTGTGTAAAAGACTGCACAACGTTACAGCCCAAATATTTTAATTGAAATGGCACGTTTTAAAGACATGGGAACTAACATTTGAATGCAACTTATTTGGCAGGAACTCAAATTTTGTCGGCATACTTTTCAAGTGACAAAGGCGTAACTTACATATTTCATTTAACTGGAAAACCATTCGCTATTTGTTACATCATATACTTTAGTATATATGAGGCACAATATATTTTATTCTATGGAAGTAAAGCGTGTCGAGGAATTTTACTTACACTGGTGTGGGAATATTCATACCCATCAGGATTAAGTACGGGCAGAATGTACCAGTCTACTTCATCAGTAAGATCGCTGTTGGCAGCATTGTTTTCCACCAGTTGTTGGATGATGTACAGTGCCATTGCCGGGGCAATCCACTCCCTGGCGTGGATTCCACCATCTACAAGCACTGCGGGTCGATTTCCATTGCCTCCTGTCGAGATCTTTATCACCACCATTTCTCGATTCTCATAACTCAGTCCAATTGATTCTAGTTGAACTAGGTCGGGGTACTGGACGGCTAATTCTTCTAGGTAGATGTTAATCTGGTTAGGAATGAGCAAATATTTTACGTTATTCAGCAACAAATACCACGGAGTAATAGTTTTCTTAGCTATATTTGCTTTTCGAATTGATTAAATTTATACAGCATAATTAAAGTACGTATTTTATTTTTATTTTAATTCTGTAACTGTTTCTTTCTAAAAGGGCTCATGCCTAATGTTCACTTTGTAACTCAATTTTCGTATTTCACACCCATGCAAACAAATTGATCCATAAGATAGATGCTTACATAATGTACCACTTACCTCGCTGTGTCTGTAGTATTGGTTAAATGAGATCTCCCGGGGGGTTTTAGGCACCGTTGCCTGATGTTTAATTTCAGCATCAATCAACCTGAAGACATTTTGTTATTTTTAGGACAGTATCAATTTTAAAGCTACATACATGACTAGAAATTAGAAATGTAACACATTCTCAAAGTTTTATGTAGCATTCTAAGTATCGGAGTTAGGCACATACTCGTATTATGGTAAACGAATCACATCGATGTTATTTTATTTACTGTGTAAACTGTAATAAATATTCCTTTGAAATGTATAAAGTACTGAGTTAATTTAATTGTTTAATTAAAGTAAATATAAAACAATCTAACACTTGAAGAGATAGGTATTATTAATTAACCAGTTATCATGTAATTTAGGACATAATTTGGTTTTGAAGTAACTAAGCAACATATTACAGTTATCCCTCGCATTACGAAATTAATTAGTTCCGAGAAATCTCCGCGTAAAGTGAAATCGCGTAAAGTTAATTAACTTGTACATACATGGGTAAAATAGGGATGCGTTCCAAAATTAAAAATAATCATCCAAAATTTAGAAAAAATCATTTATTTATTTTTTATTCAATTAGTACATTGATACTGTAATTAATTTAATCGTATGATGAATCAACTGATACAGGCGAGTCTAGATCATCCTTTTCTGGCTCCTTTGAAGGCCCTGGGTCGGCGGACTGACGATTTTCAGCTCCATTGAAGAAATGGTCAAGAGACAGTTGGCGGACAGAATTTGTTTCTCCTCCTGTAGAGTTTTTTGTAACAAGCCAAAGAGTTCTGAATCTCTCTAGAAACTTTAGTGCTTTTCTCTCTGTTAGGATTATTCTCGTTAATGACACTAATGCCATTGCCAGTGTGTTTAAAAATTAAGCCATTTGCCATGCTACGTCAACGATCCGTTCGCTACATTCAGACCACTTATTCACATCTAATTTTTCCACGAGGGTTAGAGATTTCCTTTGTTTCTTGCCGCTGGCAGCATTTCGGGCATTGTCATTACGTTTTTTTCATGGAGGTCGATTTTCAGTTACAGTACAAAGTAATACTGAGATACATTTTTTTTAAATCGCGTTATAGCGAAAACACGTAAAGTGAGATCGCGTATAATGACGGATACCTGTGTTCACAAATGAAGTGAAGTACTAATAACTGATAAGTCCATATGCATTTAATATTTACAGAATTTGACTTTTATAGAATTGCGAAAATGTTGTGAGACTAGGAAATGTATGTTGATGAGATTCGTGTCCGTCAGCGGGCTTTGTGTTTCGAATGTTGAACCTTAGGTCTGTACATCCACAGTGTTGGTACGCAATGATTACTCGTCGCAAGTGACTCTAACATGAATACCAGGCAACGAAGTTAAATTACTTACGTTTGAACGTTTTCGTTGAGAACCGTGAAGCCAATCTTGTTGTCTTCGAGAAAGTTTAGGAAGGAAGGCTGTTCCACGGGAGACACCATGATGTCGAGCTTTTCACCATGTTTGTGTGGTTCGTT
This sequence comes from Zootermopsis nevadensis, assembly GCF_977971745.1. Lineage (NCBI taxonomy): Eukaryota > Metazoa > Arthropoda > Insecta > Blattodea > Termopsidae > Zootermopsis > Zootermopsis nevadensis. Next base: position 8,786,823 of record NW_028259143.1, read on the forward strand.
CCAGAAGTCGAACCCCTGACGGTCCCTGAACGTCTTAAGGAGCTGCAGTTTTTCCTCATTGGGAATCAGACGCAGCACCTTGTACCTGGCCGAAATTTGATAATTTTAAACATCGTTTAGCAAAATTTCTTCGCTAGTTTGCATCATCTTTTATAAACTCAAAATTATTAACTGAGTTTTGTTATAAATTATTTTAATAACACATTTGAAATTAAAAATTAAGCAAAGAAATTCAGAATTTGTCTTAGTAGAATGAATTAGATAAAAATTAACAGTTAAATTGATAATTGAATAGTACTATTAAATTATTGATCTGGTAAATAATACTTTTCTGAGGAAGAATATGTATTTAATGAAAATTAGAATATAGTCCGAATGCATATATGTTCATTGCTTTACAGAGGATTGAATGTTAATCAGTGGACCTTTTACCTTTCAGTCACTTAATCCCATGAACTTCCGATTTAAATTGTTGTATGTAGGAATTTACAAAATACATTTATGTGCTTAGTTTATGCATTTTGATTGAGCCGATTACAAAACGGGCCTGAGTGCATGTTTTGGATTTTATTTTATTTCTTAGAGAGTTACACTTAAGTAATATTATGTAACTTAGTTCTTTTTCCCTCGTAAAAAGCAACAAGATTATTCTAAAGAGTTTGAAAACGACACGTCTCAAAAAACACTGAAAATTTCTTAAATGTCCAGTAAATCCGCGACATTCCTGTGCATGTTGTAAAACTTTATTTTGTATGATCAAATGATAAAAGATAAAATTTACCTAGCACTAATTTTGGTATTATCAACATTCTGTAAACACTTACGCCGAAATTGAAAACTTCCTTGTTATTTTCCTAACAACTCTGTAGATAATGAGAGTTATGCCAAAAAACAGCCGACATTTATAGAATGGAATTTAAATAATTATTCTAGTAAATTATTTTTACGCAATGAAATTTATTTTCCCCAAGTTTTTTGAACGCTCTTCTGTATTTTCAAAGTAAAAAACATATTTATATTGGATGGAATATAAATAATACTCTCGTATCCAGTTATGTTATAGGTCATTTTTCATATAAACTATTCCGTGTAATATAATTTGTGTTCACTTACCCCTCATAGGATACCCGGCTCGCAATGGCGACGCCTAGTAGAGCTGCCAGCAGTATAAGACGCATGTTTCAACAGTAGGACACCCGCAGCTGGGCTTGCATTTATACAAAACAACATATCTGAGGCTTATCTGTAACACTTAACAATATCGAACTGAATTTTATCTATAAAAAGAAAAGATTCCAATATCTTCAACACGTGGATTGCGATTTAATTATGATAGATTTAATTCTGCCAATATAGCACAAAATAGTTTCCTTTCTCCTAATTGAGCCTCAAAAATTAAACAATCTATTATTAGTACGTGTATATATAATTATGTAACAGCTAATAAATGCACAATTTAAAGATGGTCGTCTTGTGGGATGTTCTACAGTGTAGTATGGTAAATATTTACCGACGTTTCTACACCGTGCCCACCTCCACATCATACGACTTTAGGACAAATTTTAATATTATCCTTCCATCTAATATAGCTTTCCAAGGTATCTCTTTCATCCAGGTTTCCTGGTTAAAAATTCTGTACGCAGTTCTAATCTCCATTTATGACTGCTGTGTGCCCGGTTCATCATATCCACTTGATTTATGAGTAATAAATAATATATATAAATTCTGAATATTCTCTATGATGGACCTTCAAAACTATAAAACCATAGGTTAGACACGCACTGAGGTGGAGATGCTTCATATATTAATGCTGATGGCAAACCGAGGCAGTTTTGTGAATTAGAACTACTCATTTAACCTGGTGACATATATCGTACTTCCCCTAGTGAAGAAGTGCAGAATGCCTGACTCATAACTAAAATTATTAACCTATGTTTGACACAATAATTCTTGCTCAGATCTAAAAGTTTGTGACGATGGTGCGTTTTTAATATAAAAAGTTTTCTGGACGTTTTCCATCGTCTAATAAAATCTTAAAGTCCGGAGATAGGGATTAGGTCTATCGATTGGGTTCAACTGAGTAGGTCTACCTGAAGACTGAGATAGAGTCCCATCTCCGAAACGTCGTGTAATTTTACGAGTTTATTAGACGATGGAAAACATCCAGAAAACTTTTTATATTACAATAATTCTTGTACTGATCTTATACCTACTTCTTAATAATTCATGAGCTTCCATTTTGGAATCTTGGTAAAGAAATGGCTGACGCGATGTCGGGATTTAGGAGTTTCCCCACTGCAGGTAAATACGTGCTTATTAATATAAAGTTTACCATTGCGCCCTTCCTTATACTTCGAAAGTCGTCATTATTGATTATGTAATTTCCTCTATTCAACGATGTGAACCCATAAATGCCACGTTATCAAGAAACAAACATAATATTATTTCAGTAAACCACTTAAAAAGGACAGTGAGATACATAGCATTAAATACAATTATGTTTTTATTACAAAATGTAGGCTTTGGTTCAAGTAATTGCTTTATGGACTAAAGTGATAAAAAGCTCCGTATCTTATGTGCTTCTTAAAGAATCTCAAATCACTTCTCGACAGATAAGGTACCTAATCTGAAACTGAATTATAGTCCGAGTCATTGTTTAAATACTTCACGTTACGTAATGTGTTATATTGTTTCATACGGAGACGGATTCCCAGAATAACGAACCTTGCAAAACTGTTCTGGAAGTCTTTCGTGGTTATCGGCTTATTAATTTTCTACTATAAGTATTTCCTAATTTGATACTTCCTAAGTTAACCTGAAGTTAAAACATTTTTCCTTGTAGTAAATTGCAACTATACATTTTCCTCGTTGCCTTTTCGTAAGTCAATTACCAGGATGCGTATTAATATACAGTGCTCCAACACTCGACCTCGGTACTTAAGAGTCATAATGGTTATGTGACTTGGAGTAGAAAATATAGGAATATATAGAACGTTCCAAAAAGATGTATACACGTAACTGCATGCTAGCCATTTCAGATTCAAAAAATAATCATTACCTTTTGCTTACGGTTCTAATTACTGTTATTTAGATGTCAGTATTCTAAATATATATATATGTTTGTGCAACTGTAAAAGGAACGAGGGCGGCTGGCGTGTTAGACGGTGGAGTTACAAACTCCGAGTGTAAATCAAACTGACGTAGTTCTGCATGTGTCTCGACCACCAAGTGCGGGGTACAGAGGTCACGTGATGGCAGCAGTCTTGAAGTTGCACTTCAGTACATACATGTAGCTTGGTCCCTCCCTCCCTCCCTCCCGACTTTACCAACGTTGCTTTTCCACTCGAATAAACTGGTAAGTTGGATTTTGTGGCAGTTACGCGTAATTGCTACCGTTACCTTAACTTGACATAAGTGTGGTCATTCAGAGACATACAGTTCGGCAGAAATAAGCACGAGAAAAAATGACCTTGAAATTTTTAAAGCCCTCTATTCGGCAAACCCTTGGGCTGATATAATCATGATATTGACATAATTTTGACCTATCCGTGATCTCAACTTGACATGAGTATGCTCATTCAGAGACCTACAGTTCGGCAGAAATAAGCATGATAAAATGATTTAATTCTTCTGAGTAATGGAAGGATTTAGTGGTTGGCTGTTAGTTAACACGATAATTGAACTTCGTTTTTCATAAAATGCGAAGGCATTTTTTATGTTTTTTAACTGTTAGCATAAACAATGTTTATTTTACTATAGGCGCCATTTTGAATTTTCTTACTTTGATGTGAGATAAGATATCTCAAGCTGACTGCGTGAAGGTCAAGTGTTGACAGAAACGGATTCCAGTGTCTTAGAATCCTTCGTAGGAAGAAAGTTGATAAAATATACACATGGGATTTTACATCGCTTTTAATTTATTCTGCTAATCTTAAAATGTGTTAGACAATCTCATCTGATCGGGCAAATGATACATTTATCTGAGATTATAACAAAGAACTTTATTTTGGTAACTTTTTTTAGATGCTATCACAAAATTGATACCGTAAGCTCAAACCTAGTACAATGAAATGTGGACATTCCCGCATCTTATCTACTGACCACTTGATGAAATCACTGATATACACTTTTAACTTAAAGTAATTGTTGGTATAATTAGGACATAATACTTAAAGCTGTGATAGGATAAATGATACGACTCAGATTAATCAGCGGTTATTTCCCTAAACGACATTTTTTAATAGATCTTTGTAATGGAAATGTTGTCATGATGTTTTTGGCCCCTTGTAGACTTGTAGGTATAAGCTGACGTTTCGGAAACACACACAAATACACACACACACATGTAGGGCTGAAGTGGTGATGCTGGGAAGTGAAGGGTCGTATATAGGACAGAGGAAGAGAAGACTGTGGGGGTAGGCCAATCAGAGACGAGAAATGGGGGGGGATCCTTATTCTTCCTTTAACTCTATATACATAACTCCATTTCTCACCATCGCAACTTCGGCCCCGAAGATGGAGGCAATTTGTTTCTCCGAAACGTTGGTGTCTTCCCACGGGTATAGACGGCGCCAAAACCCAGATCATCATCCTCAACGCAATAAAACCTGAAATCTCATATAATGAGACTTATTTTTTCTTGTAGGTAGGATGTGTGTTTAAGTATTATTCTGATCTGCTTCGTGACTTAAAGAGTTAAAAAACAAGAATATAATATTTACGTTTTATCTATAATGTGCATTGGCATTGAATCTGCAGGCAATAAGGGCCTTGGTTAGCATTCCGTGCAGAAACTGTGCTTCATTGCGCAGACGATTTTCGTTCTGGAGACCAGTAGGCAAGCAGCAGGGAATGCCGCGATATTCCTAATTCATATTCAAGTTGCGTTCCATCTTTTCCGGCGAGGTAAAGACGTTAATAACTCGAGACTAACGTTCACGTCAAAATTTATTTTAATGTCGAGACAAGGAGAATGGGGTGCGTTAAACTTGTGTGTAGCCAGTAGCAGGTTGTTAAGGAGACAGGAATAACTTTGGGCGTGTATAAATGTTCAGATTTTTCATGAACCCTTACACCGGAATGTACAATAATTCATATACAGAGCGTGTTGTGTGGAGAGTTTATTGATTGTTCTCTAGGTATTAATTTTTTTGTTTCATTTTTATAGAATGGCGTAGTGATAACAACGCAGTGTTTGGGTTTATTTACAGTCTGCTGACATATTAGCAGAAAAATTTGCGTACTTATATCTTGACTCCTGGAAATCATGAAAATAAATTGTAACTTTGGATTGAACCGTCAAGAAAATTCTGATTAGTTTTCTACGTATTAAAATGTTCAGTTGTTCCATGGTATATCACATAGTTGTAGTTTTTGTTCCTAGGTTATCCGGCCAATCCATTACCCTCATTGGTCGTGTTAGCTGCAGGAAGTCCTGTTGTGTGTGTGGTTTTTAAAACTGCAGCATTATGTATGTTTATATGTTTTCACATATCATCCTAGATTTTCAGAAACTGGAATTTATCAAAAATTTCTGTACAATTTATTCGCCGATACGCGTTTCGTTGTATTTTTATAATACCACACTGTTACATATTACGAAACACCCGTTACTTCCAATTACTGTGGTGTAATATTTCATGATTACTTAAATCCGAGCTTTGCTTGGTCTCCGCAGTGCTAATTCCCATGCGTTCTTGGCGATAGCCTACAGAAACACAACGCTTCTTGAGTTGCGTGGGTTTGATTACACCTACTGGGTATGACACAGAGGATTTGAATAGCAAATTACTCCCTGTCTTGAACTTCATTCTGACGACCTTCGACCCTCTTTAGAATAGAACTTTAGTTTGTGTCAGATTATTTTCGTTAGTCCGTACTGTATTTCACTGCATTAATAAAGACAATTAATGACGATATTTATTGTAAGTACAGTAAAGGAGGGAATGGTAGGTAATAGAGGAGGAGACGGTGTAACACAAAGAATAATCCCGACAAAACTGGACTCGTCTACATGTGAGGATAATATTAAAATGGATGTTAGAAAATATGGTTTTGAGGTTTAGATAGGTTTCATCTGGCTCAGAATAGTTATCTGTGGAAGGTTTTTGTGAATGTGGCAATGAGTCTTTGAGTTTCTTAAAATACAGGGAATTTATTGACTAACTGAGCGTACTGTGAGCTTCTCAGAAGGTGCTTGGCTTCATGGAATTAGTGAGTTGAAAGTCGGAAAACCTTTGAAGGGCGTAGATCTAAAAACAAACTACACGATTCAAGTGTCTCAGAGAAAGTTATCGGACGTTATTTCCTAAATCGGTTTGCAGTATGAAAAGACTTGAAAAGGAAGTCATTATTTATTTTTTAGATTGTGTATTTAATAATGGCGGTCCTCAGAAACGCGTGGTTGAGCCGGAATAGACACGTGAGGAAATACAGACTTTCAGATACGAGGTTCTCACGGAAGTGAAAATGTTCATAGTGACCTTCTGGGTTGTGGCGCCGTGTGGAGTTCTATATGGGTGCTAACTTTCCGGATTAACATTCACGTTTCTCTGATAAGTTGGTAACAAATGGAGATCAAGAGAAGTCGTTTATATCACGTAAAACAGTGACGACAGACCTTTGGCCGACTTTCTCATTTGCAAAGGGAAAGGCAGACTTAGGATGTTACAATGCCCATGTATATCCCGTCTGACCAAGAATGGCCGATTTAGTCGGAGGGATTTTGTGAATGTTTACGTCGTACGAAGGCTGTAGAGGGGAGTAGATACGGCAAGAGGGAGGCTGTATGTACGGTACTATACAGCAGAAGCCCCGTAGATTACGTTACCAATGAACAAGGTAGCGTTTCTGAAATTCACCTTGGTTAGACCCCGTAATAATTATAAAGAGTTTGATAAATTTTCATGATACTTGGTATGAGCTACGGTTAAATTCTTATCTGAAAAAAGGCGTATAATGGGATAAGCCATTTGTAAACGTATTTATTAATATTCTTGTTGTTTGTCTTTCCTTTGTTTTGTGTAAAGCAAAATATTGGACAGAGACTTGGGGAACATCACTAAGGTGGAACACAGCCTGAGAAATGGTTGGGCTTTGCTATGTACTTCGAGCACAGATGAGGAAGAATGGCTGAAATGTTAGCCTTTAAATCCTCCCTCCTCGTTCCTGTGTTTGCACAGTAAACCCTTTCTAAACTATGTAGTATTTGGATACGACATGTTTCACAAATCTTTTGACCATTTTACAAAAGAGGGGAACCCAGAAAAATACAGGTTGTAATGCGTACGTACAACCCGCTTAATATAAATAGAAACCGTCGGAAACGCTTGGTCGGATCATTATTTTCTTCTAAATTATCTCCAAATCACTTATCAGTAAGATAACTACCGAGATCTGTTGTCCTACATAATTATAATTTAAGAAGGAGAAAATAATTTCAGGGTGGCACATATATTGTTTAGTTATTGACATGTAGCTTCGTTTTAAAGAATATTATACGCATGTCACTAACCTAACCTAATCTAACCCAACCCGGCCCACCCAAACCCAACATAATCAAATTCAACGAAATTTATTTCTTAGCAGCTAATTATTGCTCATTGTCGTTCACGCATGCGCGACCCATAGCAACTGAGAAAACGAAATTTTCCCCTTAAAAGATGAACATTGCGTATGGTCGTTCGCGCATGCGCGTCAGACACCCACTCTTTTTCAACCTAGCACAACCTAACCCACCGGAATCAAATTCACCCCCCCCCCCCAAACTCTATATTCGGGTGGTTCCCGGTTTAAATCTCGGCCTAGGGACCGGTTAGCCTGATATTTTATTCGTTTTTACTGTTTCCTCTAGGAAAATACGGAGAAAGTAGACAACCACAAAATAATATAAACGATTCCTTCCATGTCCATTCCAATTCACGAAGTATCCTACGACACGATGTTACGTAACATGTCCAGTCTGGAAAAGCGTCGTTGAATACACCAAAAATTTATTTATTTATTTCGAAAGAACTGTACCGGTAGATGTTCGTAATAGTTCATACTGGTACGGCTAGGTGGCATACAGTTTCAACTCCAACAAAATGTACTTGAATTCCGGCGTGCCCATCTATTATTTAATTATTTATTTGCGATTTATTTATCGATGTTGTGAGTAGCTCAGACATTATAGCGTCGGATGAGGAAATGTTTAAAGAACCGGAAATGGTGTGGAAGAAAATGGTCATGAGCTGATCTGAAGCACTATTCCGGCATTTGCATTGAGGGTCAGACGAAAACCACGGAAGTCTTCGGTAAGTATAGATTGTCTTGGGGCCGGTATTTTAACCCCGAAACCTCCGAATACGAAGCAGGAGTTCTAACCATTCGGCCGCGATCTTTTGTGCCTATCTGTGAAGTTGAATAGATGGATATAAACAGATTTTGAAGATTTATTTTAAATGTCGTTGTCTGTGGCGTGGCTGTCGTTTAATCAAACCGATATATGTTTTTATTCACTGTTTTCTAACCTGAGGTAGAAACAAGAGGTAAGATATACGATTTCACAGCAGAGAGATTGTAGTAATGTTCTTTGTGATGCCGTGTAGTGTTGTAGACGTTTACTGGAATTTCGGAGGCACATAGGCGAATACATTCATTTGAAACGCTGGTAACCAGTTTCAAAGCTACAACCATCACAAGAAATCATAATTTAAAGACGGACAGACTTCTGTGCCTGGAAGGTAGTTGTTTCGACGCATTTTTTCGTTTAAATCATGTGGGGTTGTGATTGAATGATAATGAAGCTAACGAAATTGCAACACGTTGGACTGGATTAAATTATCAAGAAACAATTAGAAGCAGGTTCTTTATGTCGTGTATTTGTTACATGACAGCGGTACAATGGAAGAAACTAAAACATTTTGTACCATCTTCATTACAAATAAACACATTCCTCAAGAACACCGTTTGGATTTGGAGTATGAAAATTATAGTAGTCGAAATTAGATTAGATTAAGAAGAACGTAAGTACAGAAAGAGAAAATGTTCTTTCATTATTCTGTAAAAAGATTACCTATGCCTACGTTTTTCATCCGTAATTCTTACGACCGAAATAAGCTCTAACAGGACGTGATCGTAATTAGGCATAAGTAGTCCATCGAATTAAGATGAATCAGTTGAAAAAATACGTCTGTTTGTTTCGCCATGCTTGACACTCCGTCTGTCCGCGTATAACAATTCTGAAACCGCTGAATGGAGTTTCATGAAATGTTATCTGAAGAGGTTGACTGAAGTTTGCCGACGATAAAGACGGGGCAGTAGCGGTCACTTTACATGACGATTTACAGACGTTTCATTTAAAGTCGAGCGTTACTCGCTAGATGTATGTGTGGACGTAACATGTCTCGAACAAACACATAGAACATTTTGACACAGGCCTATATTTTCTGTTCAGTTCACTTTTGCAAGTCTTGTGATTTTTAAGATAATTAAACTGTCTATTGCTGTCCCAGAATACGTTTGAAGTGATTGATGAAAACCATGACAACCTCAAGATACCCATTTCTTCGGGTGGGATTCAAGAAATTAAACGGGGAAATTCATTAGACGCGTCTTTTTCCTTGGGCACTGACAAAGTGAAAATGTCTATGGTAAGAGGTAAAGGTAGATGCAAAATATTGCTAGAGGTACAGCGACAGCCAGCAACCCCGACTGGTTCTTTCAACAGACTAAGTCGCCGATGAGAAGATTTAAAACAGCGATGTGATGTATATAAACAACGTCAGAATCAGGTGCCCGGCTCGTTTTTCAGAGCAACGTGTTATGATAAAATATACACAAGAAGCAAACACGATTTCCATTTAGATAAATTGTGAGTTCTTGACACTTGACGTCTTGAAGAAATCGCAGAATTGAACCAGCCTCTTTTCAAACACAACTGTGATGAATAATGAATGCTTTATATATAAAATTTTCTTTTCTCTTATATCTGTCTTTATCCCCCATTTGCTTTCGACAGAGAAGCATTTTACAACAAAGGGACGTCAGAAAAACGCATTTAAAATTCAACACCAATACACTCCATAAGTTAATATGCGAGTTCTCAAGAATCGTGAGGGATTTTGGATCTCGGCTACACTTGACAAAACTTGAGTTTGCTTATAAACGTGTTAGACTCAAGGATATCTGATGATCCCACTTTGCAAAGTGCTTTCAACTGTGGATCTACATGGAAATCCAACAAGACCTACTAAATTCGAGTTTAATGTGATTTGAGCTATACGACATAGCCGTATTTTCTTCATGATCCTTTCTGACACGAGAAACGCATACCAGTTTAATACTGATGTAGACCTATTTAATATTTTTCTCTGAATTGTATGGGCGTGGAACGTAGTTTATTACCCTGACGGAGGAACAGGTTAATGAGGAAAATATTTAGTAAAAGGAGGGAAGGAACATTTGGACGGAGTAAACTGCATAATAAGTTTAATAATTTTGAGCTTCGCCAATCTTTATTAGGCTGATCGAATGAAAAGGATAAGATGGTCGGGTATGTAATACATAGAAGAGGGCTGGGAAATTCATACCAAATTTTGATCGAAAAATTAAATGGACACGTTGATGGGAGGATGCTGTTAAAAAAATATTAACATTACGTGAACTATCGGAGTTGAGGTTTGTTGGTTTTGTGATTGTCTTTATACATTTGTACACGGATATGTTAGACTTTAAGTATATAGTGTTTTGAAATTATATACTTTTATGGAACTTAACGACTGTCTGCGGAGTGTAAGGTATGCAGGTAGTTTAAGAATCCATTTTTTTAGAAGGCTAACCCATTTTACAGGAGATACTAGCAATTGTAAATTATTGTAATCTAAAAGATACAATAATTGTGTGAAATTTTAATATATACGTTATCAATTACGTATATTCTTATATTTATTTTTCTATATAGTCTAGTGTAAAACACTGACTTTTATAAAATCGTTATTTTAATAAATTTTAAAATATAGCATTTAAAATAATTATTATTTAAGGTTTAATTGTGTAAAGACCAATTGCAAATAAACGCCAGTTGTACCAATAAATTAGACTTTTATATTTCCAAATTTACAGTGTTATTGTTTGAAGCAAGATGACTCTTCTTACAATGTTACTGAGAGATGAGTAATATCTAATATAATTGTAATGAACATCTCACAAGACAGTCATCTTCATAATCGCCGCCTTGATAACATGAAATCTCACCTGTAATTGTAATGTTTCTTGATTCCGGTTGGATACATCCTGCTGAAGTTCTGTTTTTATACTTCCCATTTTCAATTTGAATGTCTTTTCTTCTCCCTGTATTTACCTGGTCTAGCGTTATTACTTTAATTTATCAAGAACCCCTTCCGTCTCTTTAATAATTGTCTGCAGTTTCCCAACTCAGCTTTTACTTCATGTTAATTTCCTCCGTTTCAGTAATCAGAGATGAATAGAAGTTTAAGTAATTTTTTGTGTGTGCACAGCACTGAGTTTTCGTAATCAAGAAAGACAAGGCTTGTACCTCGTTCCCATTGCTTTTATGGTAGGCCTATTCTTAAGTATTTATGGAATCGCTGTTAACCATCAATTTTTTCAGACAATGCATATATAGATTGTAGTGGTGACGTATTTAATCTCTGTGTTATCCTAAACAGGACCTACATTGACATTCCATTTCATACTCAGAAACTTTCTACACACATAATTAAATATTGTATTAATAACTACTCGAGAGATCTGCTAAGTGGGTACTTTTCCAGAAAGCTTAACTACTGAACATTTTGTGTGTTCCTTGTAAACCATATGTGCTATATCTTAACCTTTTTCTTTTACTTAAATTACGAAAATTTTGTCTCGTCTACGTAAGTTATTCAGGCATACAAAGTTTATTTGTCTCTATGTCTATAAGAAATATAACTCTACGGTAAAGAGTTTCCCCTTTTTCTTTGTTAAACTAAACTTTTTTTATTCTAAACTCGTCTCATAACAAAATTTTAATATATGAAACCAAGGATGGTTGGTTATCAGAGAGCAATTATAAATTTGTTGATGAAGTTTCAGCATCACTGATTATTCATATGAAACCGTAGTCGCAAAGCCATCTTAAAAGCGTGTAAAATGTAACGTGAATATGAAATAACGAAGGGATAAACAATTCATTTGAAAACTAGGGCTTGCAACACATAATGGTCTATAAATGTCTATTTTTTAAGTTACAAGCTTTATCAAAATAATTTTCAGACCTTAAAATCTCTATAATATACTAGAAGAAAAATTTATAATTTAGACGCTTTTGTTTGGAAACCAAAACTTGATAATAAAGCAGCCGGGATTACAGAAGCCGCAAAGTTTATGAAAACTATTAATATACTTGGAATGACTATAAAAGAAACGAAGACATATTGAAAGAAATAAGAACATAGCTGTAATGGATAACATTTTGGACGTAAAAGTAATTGAATTCAACGTGCTAACAGAATATAAAGAGAGGCACTTACGAAACTTAAAAATTATAAACTGTGTGGAGTAAAGGTTCAAGGGCGAGAATGGAAAGGGTCACCACATGGCTTGAGTGCCAGATGATGAAATTGATAACGATGGTGTTGGTGGCTGTATATTAAATCTTTTGAAGCTGTAGCTCGGCGTAATAATATTTAAACATTCGTTCTCTATCTCGGTGAAATGAAAAAACAACTCATAGTCATTACAAAGATATTAAGCTAATTATATTTAGGGAAATAATGGACGTTTACTCTGAGAATCTTACGAAACCGACAAACAAACTTTATAAAAAAGACGTAGAATTATTGATTGCTATAGCAGTGTAAATCCCCCCCTAGGTTTCAAGTGGTTAATATCCAGGGTTATGAATTTGTATTAACACAGATCATTTAGGTACATACCTCTTATAGAATTGCCAAGTTACAGGATTAATGAAGCGTTGGTGATAATGCTGTCTTCTAATTACTTTGATGCCCCAGCATTCAGGAGACGTGTTCAGACATGTGTCGTACGGCATGCGTTCCGTTTGTAGCCCTCGGCTGTCATGTCCTTTTAGTGACAATTACATGGAACGTTCGTCTTTGTTTGGAGAACACACCGCAGGCTGTTCGAAGCATACCCAGTTTGGCACATTTCATGACTAAAATGCTCCCAAAAGCAGACAGGGTGCCACACAAATGTATTTAGCAGACACAGTGTTTCCAATGCGAGATTTTATTTGTTTTTATTATTGAGAATGGAAGTTAGGTTATGTCAAACCATCGACTAACTTCGACTCTCGTATTAGCTTGATGTTAATCGAAAATTATTCGCATGCAGACCTCTAACGTGATAAATAAAGGCAGAAACTATTACTCATTCGTTAAAGTTTGAGATAAATTGAACTGGAGGACTCGGACACTGAAAAATAGAAGATAATTTTTTTAATCATCAAAATTATAGATATCCTCAGACTACGAAAATCGTTTACTGCTGCACCGACAATTAGGGTCTCTATTTTTGGTATCAAATTTAAATTTACAGTGAACCCTTTTGAGCGCTGTAAATGCTGATGACAATAACCCTTGTGTATATCGGTCTGTTTTTTATTTCACTTATATCTGCCGTCAGCTATTTGACGTTTATTTGAAGTAGACTAAAACGTTTTATGAATTATTCATAATGATGTTAATTATATTATTATTTATAAAATATAAATGAGGAAAATAACGTGTTCTGTTGACCATAATTGCAAATCAGAGTGTTGCTTTGTGTATAAAAATAATGGAAGTTGAATAATTGACCATTTGTGAAAGAGAAACATAGTATTACAATTGTCACATGTTTGATCATAAGCCAAACGTTTTCAGAACACCGTTTAAAATTTAGTAAATGGTTGATAAAACAAAATTGAATATACATTAATTAGAGACTAACTTCCTTACAAAAAAATAGAATGTAAAATAATAATCAGATTTTAGTTAAGCGTAGAAAAGTGCGGATGTTTATTTTCTTTGACTGTACAATGAAGCGATTTTTTTTTAAATCCGCCGTTATAATATTAGAAACTCGTTTTATTTTCGCGATATGCACGTAAGCCCTAAATAATATTTTTGAGGACCAGTGTCCTAAATATAAGAAAATCAGAATGGGATGTTGTAATTATAAGTATTATAGTCATATTACTGTAGATCCCGAGGATATCAGGAAAAGTGTAACAGTAATATTACATCCTTGTGGATTCTTATTGAATTTTTATTAAATAGCATTATTATTAAAAATGAGTGCATTTTTATAGAGTAAAATTATGCTTAAAGAAAGTTGAAGCTTTCAGGCTAGCGCTGTTCGAACTAACTTCACGTTGAGTCTTCCTTCACACTTATCACATTATCCTGTTGATATTCTTGTCTGCTAGACAATGATATTCTAGCCTTAGGTATTGAATACGGATAGATATCTCTCAAGGCAACAACCATCAACAGCACCACGGATGAAATTCTTCATGTTTCAGTTAGCAAGAATTCAGGCTGTTCTGAGCGTCATCCTTAGCATTCTTACGCCTGATAAATGCTGTTTAAACAATTTCTTGTGTGAATCCGTTTCCAGCCCATAACCTGAAGGGCCCGATTATTTCTGCCCCTTCTCCTCACCATAAGCATAGAGTTCTGACTCCCTCTAATTTTCAGGCTTTCTTCCTTTAGACGAGTTGTTCTTGTGTGGATAAGTTTCTTAGCTGTTCCTTTAATTTGTGTGAGGTGAAGTTGCAAGTTAATTGCGAAATAATAAATTTAAATGCAATTATTTATTCTTAATAATTCAGTTCAGTTTATTTATTTGCTTGACAGAAGCCAAACAAGGCCATGCACTAAAACAATATTACAAAACGAAATATGTAATAAACTAGAGCAATTTCGAAAGAGACCATAAGATAATATTACAAAGAAAAGTGCAGGATTCACATGTATAAAGTTAAATTTACAGAGCGTCGACAAAGAAAATTTAAAACCACATTTTATTACATGCATTGTTATGAATTGTCCGTAAGCGAAATAAAATCGTTGTTAAAATGTCAGTGTCCTTGAAAATAATTTTGGTAACAGAAACCCATTTTGCTGACGGGCTGGCCTTGAAACTTTAACCATAAATGCAGTATAATCTGTGGTTATCCTAGTACGTATTCCTTCATTGACAACCTGTTTTTAAATTAGGAATATTAGTAATGAATGTGGTATTTATATGCCACCATCTAGAATAAAGCATTGAGATTCACACACCTTCATAATTACAGTAACATGTACCCACAGACAACAATAATATTTGTAACGACAACAATAACAGTGCGAGCGTCCAGTTTTGTTTGTCACATATTAATATTTCTATCAACAATTGTAATCCTGTGTTATGTTTCTGTGCCATTATGACGACATGAATATGTAACCCTACTCTAGTTACAACACAGAATTTCAAAATGGAAATTTTAATCCTTACCAGTCCGTTCGACGAAAGGCATTGATTAATAGTAATTATTAATGACATATGAAACAGAAGAGGGGTAAATTATGTGTCCCAAGGGGGACTTGCGGGATATTTCACCGATCTGTAAATAATGGTTGTCACTCGTTTGGTCTCCGACCCGATTTTACCGATTGATCTGACCGAGGATTAATTTCTGGACGCTTGTAGCAGGAATATTCCACTTATCTACAAAACCATCAACGAACGTAAATTATACACACAAATTGGTAAACATAAATATTGGGTCTCTAGGGCACATTTCTGCAGCGTTTTGTGAATGCCAGAATTAAATTATAAATGCGCTTTATTAATTACGTGAATGGGGATTCATTATCCCCTAGAACACAGTGATTCCGTCAATGTTTAATAGTTCGCATTGCAGTTTATTTTAATAAACTTTATCGTTATGGAGCCAAGTTTGACTGGCCCTTTGAAGCAGAAGCTCGTCTAAATAATATTTAGGAATTTAGTCCGTACCGCAAAGAAAGTGCAAGGCGTCTCCTTTACAGGGAGCAACTGGTTACAGTTGTTCAAGTAAACTGTCGATAAATACACAGAAATCATATGAAACACATAAATACAAGACGGTTATTGATTTTACTGGACTTTACAGCGTTAAACATTCACAGTCTCACTTTTACCGAAACGAACATTTTAATACAATGGAATGTCGTGGGATGTAATTAATGTCATCACATAACATTCTGATCATTAAAACTATTTGTCCTCTAAAAGTGCTCTGCTAACTAACTAGCCAGTTATCATAGAGCAAAATCCTTCAGAAGCTGATAGATAACACGCTCAGGTAGTCTAGAACCTTCCTTTATGGAACCCACAAGTTAATAACCGTGTTTACAAGAGCCCGCCACCTGCCTCAGTTTTGAGCCAGTTGAGTCCAGTCTACGTCATACAACCATATTACCCTAAGATCAATTTTAATATTGGTTTAGGCGACGAGACAAAATTTAGTTCAGTGTGATAATAATTTTGATATCTTAAGTTATCACAGTCCATCGACAGTAATTTGTTAGAAATTTTAGTTTTTGATATATTTTCATGATCTCTATTTAAAATCAGGAACAGCATTAGTTACCTTGGAATATGCTTAAGCCTTGCCGTGGTTTGTAATTCTACTGGATCTGTATCCTGTTTTGTAACCATTTAGAATACGAGTCTGGTGTACGCTGTTACAATACACCTCCCCACCTGCTGCCAATTCAAATAATTATAGGGCATGTTAATTATTCATACTGGATATAAATAATATGCTCATAGCCACTGATTTAAATGAACATTGTTTCATAATTAACGGAAAATTTACAATGATGGAGCACGAATCATATGTCACGAGGAGCTATTGCGTACAAATTTGTTCTATTTTGAGGTACATCATGAATAAACTGAGGTCAGTATAGTTTCATAGAGGGAAAAGTGAACTCTAGAAACAAAATTTATCTACATGAATGTCTTCAGGGATCTTGCCTCGTGTTGTCCCGTAGAGACTGACCGACGTTTCAGAAATGGTTATGCCTCTGCCATAAGTGTGATTCAGGCAGTAAGCACCTGTGAAACGTCGGTCAGTTTTTACGAAGCTACACAACGCAAGATCCCAGGAAAAGTCTTCTTCATGTTTGTCATCGTGATAACCCGAAATATGACATTTATATAGATCTGAATTTACTTCTCGGTGTTGTTTCTGGACACTGGACATCTCGCCCCAGGAGAATTGCGTAACGTATTTTTGTGAACAAGCGGAAAGTATTTTAGTTATTTTGGACTAGGTCCTCTTGCCATCTTCGATTTAGAATTTTATTTTCTATGTTTTAAGTAAACAATATTGTAACAATACTTACAGTATAATTGCAGTGCCGTATAGGCCTGTAGTAAGTATGCAAATTCTTTTAACAATTGTAAATACGCGTTTGTAAGTATTATTGTACTAAACTGTCACTGTTGTAATAAAAATTGAGCCTGTCAGGAATCGAGGCAACAATTGGGGGGGGGGGGGGAAGTTTTTTTTAATTTGATGGTTCTCTTAATAATTTTGAGTAATTTGTCCTATGAAATTGTAAATTTCTGCTATTCGGACTGTGATTGTAAACCAATATTTTTATAAAATTAAAGCTTAAAATACACCGAGACTATAATTACGTATACATAAAGTCCGGCTTTGTTGTGAATATTGATCTACGTAATTATTATTAATGTCTAATTGTCCTACTGTGGTTAAGATTTGTTGGAGATTCAAAGATAGTCGTCAGAAAAACCTATAGTACAGCACTTCTAAAGACTCAAGAAAGATGTCTAACGTAGCTATCAGACCCTCAGAATATGATTCAAATCAAATCCCTACTAACACAAGACTTTTCATGGGTCATAAAATACCTCGGAATTTCCGGTGAGCGAGTTTCGGTAACAGATCTTCTGGTCGTATTTTTGTGTTGAAGAAAGCTTCCGAAAAAACTCGATTAACGAAAAGATCTAGTCTGAACGAAGTCCCAGTGAAAGGTACTTATTATCCCTAGGATTATCATTATCTATGCGTGTGCTTGAAACTGCTAACTGGTGTAATAATTTGAAATATTATTTAATGTCTATCAGCAGCAGAAGATTGGTTGTCACGATGTCAGCATTATACGAAGCATTTGGAGAATACTTGCACGCCTATCCACGCTTGCTTTATGTCCCACGAAAAGGCTAGTATAAGTAGAGACTAAAGAAACTTAGGAAACTTAATTCAACATACGCGTTGTCTTCAACTTTACTCTATTCCGTGAGGGTACGGGCTCAAAGGTGAAAATGGGGCAACCGCTGCTGTATCGAAGGGGCAGGAGATATAATAAAATAAAGTAGGGTAGAAACCGCAATGTGGAAGCGTCACCCTTACCCGTTTAGAGACTTTCTTCCTCCTATTCCAATACTTTACGAGTCTCCTAGGGAACATAGTAAGACAGACTATATTTGGAATGTCTCGTGTGGTTCTGTGACCCATAACTTGCCCTACGTTGCTGAACTACCAGTACCATTACATGAAGAGTGCTTTTCAGATGTACCCGTCTCTGATGTACACATCCCACAGGGGATGGGATATTATAGTATACCAGATATCTCTGCTTGATAGGCTACTCTGACAGCCATTGCAATGATGACTGTTCACCTGCCGTCTTTGGACTCTGAGGAGCAGGGGGGAAGAAGTCTTGGAGTCTCTCGAGAATCGTAGCCTTCCTGAGAGTAGTCAGACTCAGCTGACAACTTCATCTCGTATGCGTGCACAAGTGTCGCAGACAGAAATTTCAAGTTTGAAATCAGTTTATCTCTCTCATAGATGAGGCCAACGCCTTATCTTAATCAAAGGTCAATTTATTTTATCGGAAGGCTATTATTTTGAAGTTGTCAGTATTCTGGGTGATTGAGCAGTTTGATCTGGTAAAAATTTACTGACGTTTCAGAGATGCTTGCTGCCTTCATCATCAGGGCGATAAGCCATGATGATTATACATCAAATCTTAAATTCCCTGTTTACACTGAGAATCGTACAGGACCCATAATGATTGTTGGTGCGTATAGTTCTTACTAAGCTGTAAGGGGTTAACACAATATCATCTTAGTCTTGTAGCAACAATGGACGACGATGAATTATAGCGGAAACATAAAGATCAAGGATAATGGATCAGAGACTAGGCAATTTTTTTTGTTCGATGCCTACGGCTTCAGCAGTTGGTTTTGATTAATTTATGCGTCAGCTACAAGCGATGTTACAGCAGTTGCATGGTAGAATTGCGATGTGTTCATTATTATAACATTTACGTATTGTACTTTGTAGCCATTATGTTCACATGCGCGATTTCAAAATGAAACTGTTGCATATGTTAACACAGGGAGACGAATTATTGCGTTGGGACATAAAAAGACTTTTGCACACGGCCGTCTCAACAAGAAAACTGAAGTAAAAGAGAAACTAAGAAAAGTGCGTGGAAAGCAGCTTAATTATTTTCGATAGTCGTACCGTATTCTTAGGACGATTGAATGAAGAATGATTGAGACGGACATGTAGCACGCAGTATTCAATATCGACAAACCCAGGGTAAAATAACTTGTGTGACGTACAAGTATGTGGGTATATGATTTTAAAATAGATTCTTAAGAGATGAGATGTACATTAAGTTGTAAAAATAATTTATATATACCCTGTATGTTAGTAGATCGAACTAGATTAGAGTAATATTTAAGGACAGGCTTTTTTAAAATACAACGTTAAACCTTTGGATTACAGGGAACCACGAAATTTCTTGTTAATTAAAGTGCTCAACGTATGTGGAGAAATGAGTGGATGGATGGATGACAGATGATTCTGTAGACAGATGTGTAAAGTCAGATGAATTGATGGGGAATAGAGACGGGCGAAGAGGCTGGCTACTCAGATGGGCACTGGGACGGCAGGTGAAAGATAACGTTACATCATTACGAATAGATTTTGTATTGATCTTACTTTATTTACCCGCACAAATATTTAAACGTGTGTGTGTTATGGGTGTTACGTGCTGTTTGGTACATTTTAATGCATCTAAGACATATGAATAATAGGTAGACGGACAGAGAGATAAATATACAAGTAGAAACAAGTGACAGGGCAAAGAGACAGCAGTTGTATTAGCTAGTGTGTTACCGTAGTTGTCAAATGGGTCAGCCCAGGACAGTGCTGACTTGTTTTGTGGGAAGTAAATAATTCAGTCACATAAATTGCAACTTAAATTTTAATGTTGGCTGTTAATGTTTTCGTGATAAATTGCTTGGTGATTGTTGGCTTCGATCATGTCACGAGATAAAGTTAAGTTTGGATGAGGTGAACCGCAATGAGGGAAAAGTATATGGGAGAGTTTATAGGCCTAAGAAAATAATTTTTTCTCAGCAGTGTATAGTTTATGTAGATGCGCCTTTTTATGATCTGTTACCTGCTATTTTTGTACGAATATATTTTAGTAAAATGTATATGTAAACCGTAATTTACTGAATGATATAACTCAAGTAAGTGAAGTATTGAACGTATGAAATATTTTTACAAGGAAAGGTATCCCATTCAGAGAAACACTTAATTTTTACTAGGGATTCAAAAATATATCAGCTAAGTAAATGTATCTATCATCATAAGCTTGGAAGCTATGTCGTTATTCAAAACATAGATTATATATGTATACATATGTATGGTACTTACTTGAAGAAGAGTTACACCATAATGCGGTTTGTTCCTACCAACCACATATTAATGTTCCAAGTTCTGTAACTTTTTTGTTCTGCAGTACTTGATCAGCTGTATGCTACTGACCACCTGAGTATGGCCCTGTGTGTCTAAAATGGAAAATGGATACAAAAAATTATTTTGAATATTTATGTCATATTTTAAATTATTAATATAACTGAAAACACGTGACAACTATTACTTGACTGTTACAGATATCGATAAAAGGACTTCTAAGAAAGACATAAGCATGGTATGCAACATAGTTAAATATTTATTTGAAATGAAATGTTTCTACGTGTTTCCGATAAGTTAAGAATGTAGTTATATGGTGGTCTACTCAATTGTTGATTTCTGCAAAGTTCTTATTTGAAGTGATAAGCCAATTTCTTTGGAGCGAGGGGCACGTGAAATTACCACCGTGCTAGGTAGCATTTGCTCTGTTATCTTGTTGTACATTCATCATGATAGGATGCCTATTGTTGTGAGTGGGAACCTCATAATCATCGTCCATGAGCATCCGCTTTTTACTACCTGTCCTCCCACGCATCACGAAGATTCACGAAACAACAGAGACCCATGAAAATGTCGGCTACAGAGATACGTATTAAGCAGCTTACACCAACACAGTTTAATTGGAAACTCTAAAGAAACGTCATAAGTTAATGTAGGTGATGTATTCAACAAATCATCGACCGGTGTCACATTACAATACAAGCAAATATGCACATTTGAATCGGTTTGATCGATATCCATTATTCGAATTTTTCACGAGACAAAAAGAAAAATCATGTTAATTATTTGTATGATGAATTTGGGCCTTAACTCTGGTGAATTGTATGAGAGGTTTCTAAATAGACATTAATAATGATAAACAGCTTTATGTTTATACAGAAATTTATTAATTTATACACGTAAAGTTTGTGTAAATACAGAACACTAGACGTGTAGGAAAATATGGTGTTTTAATATAAATTGAATGGCTTAGAATAAGACGTTGCCTGAGTTATGAATCATTTTAAGTGTCACTTTTCACAGTAGCTTATAGCTCATGCATTATTTTTTCAGCCTGAGGACGTATACTACTTTTGCTGCTAGTTTTTGGGATTTTCACTGATATTTTACATTGCATCTTTCATAGCACACGGTCGTCTGTGCACGTGCGTCACGAACCAAATCTAACCTAATCTAACCTAACCTGACCTCCAACCAAACCTAACCATTCTCAACCAAATATATTTCTTTAGAAACTGAACATTGCGTATGAGCTTCGGATCACGTGTCTCACTAACCTAACCAGATCTAACCTTTATCAACGAAATCTACTTAATTAGCAACTGAACGCTGCACATTCTCGTCAGTAATATAAGGAGCTGTTTATAGTAATTCTTCTTGGACGTAAATTGGAATTGCTTGTAATATGATTTGTACATAAGCAGGCGCTTACAGTCATGATGTGATCATCGTGTTCTTGGTGAAAGAAGACCTTGTTCAACTTAACTCCAAGACCTTTCTGTTAGATAACCTTTAAGGAAAGAAATTGCTGTTGTATTGTGTGATTTACGCTAGCAGTATTATGACCGTAGAAACATGTTTGTTGTGTGCATAGGATACTTAGAATTTTAATCCTATTGGAGAAGGAGAAAGATGTGAAAGGTATAAAAGAAAGGAAGAAATGGGCAAGGGATTAAGGCACGATAGGAGTTATTCCCCGTTGAATTTCAACGCCCCACTTTACCGTTAGTAAAATTTATACGAGTGTATGTTTCAACTATCATTTATCTGTGATTCTTCAAACTGTTATGTATTTTACTTACAGTGTCTATAAACATGATGTAAAAAAAGATTTGTTACCAGTCTTCTTCAAGTAAGTGATTATTTGTTCGTTGTGTTGAGAACGTTTGTTTGTATATTTATAGAGTGTAATAGGCAGAGAGAAATTCCTTTTATCGAGATAGTACCAGAATGATGTATGTTTGTAGGGCAGGAAGTAACATTTCTACCACCTGTTTAAAAAGGAGTGAGAGGAGAAGTGAATTTTTGAACATTTATCATCTTAGTTGGGGTAAGGTATAAGGC
The DNA here is from genome assembly GCF_977971745.1 of Zootermopsis nevadensis. NCBI lineage: Eukaryota > Metazoa > Arthropoda > Insecta > Blattodea > Termopsidae > Zootermopsis > Zootermopsis nevadensis. The sequence goes on from NW_028259143.1 coordinate 8,809,648, forward strand.
ACTTTTTCACAAGAATTTCACTGTGTCTTATATTGCCATTTTGCCCCTTCGAGTCTGGCGTACTGAGTTCATTGAATGCATAACAGGCGACTGTACACTGTCTATACAGAGTAATATATTATACCAACATAAAAGTAAAATAATTGAATTTCACAGCACAGTTGCATATTAACCGCCATGGAATGTGACCCTTGAAACGCCTTTTCCAAATATCGAGATAACAGCATGTTTGGACAATTTAAAGCCACAGAATTATCCCTACGTAATACAGTTACAGGATGGCAACAGCTGAAACGCACAAGCGGTTAATAGGGCACTGTCAAAGAGGCGGAACCTCAGTTCCGTGCTTTTACTCACCGGTTACAACTGGGAAAGCTAATTGTCTGTGACCGGCAGAAATCAATGGGGAACAACTGTAGGAACAGCACAGGGCAATAAGGCGCTAAGGGCAACCAAACAACTTTATTCAAGATGGCTGCCTTCTGGGATGTTGCACCGTGTAGCTGATGCAAGGTGTAAAATACATTTCGGAAGGGCTTATTGAATCTGTCACTAGATTGTAAAGTTTTGTTCTCCCTGAATTTGACTGTTTTAGTGTCCGTATATATTTTATGAATCCTGTTCTGGTTGTTGAAAAGTTATATAGGTTCCATCTTGTTAATGTAAGACGGTACTTCTGCCTTCTGCGTAGTTTGTGTCAGTGTCCGTGTTGATTTTAATACAGTTGTATAACCATAAAATAGTTATTAAAATGTAGGCGTATTTTTGATTCACATAACAAATTGATGAAACAACACGCTTTAATGCGTTATACTTAACCTACTTAGTCTCATAATATTTACGTGTTTTGTCTGTAATTCAGTTGAATAATAATATCTACAGCAGGCCTTATGATAACGACGGATACAGAATGTTCTATTTAAAACACTACCGTAATTAAAATAGTACATGTAATCTTTGGTGACGGCATTGTAACATGAAGAACGAGTTTTTTTTTAAAAAAAGAAAGAACTCACAGAACAGGTTTGCAACAGATACTGAAAATGTCCACCATATTCTCGAAGAAAAATATCTACCCTCTTCAGTCTGTGCCCAACTTTGCCAAGTGTGTCTGGGTCAGTGTTGGCAACAGGCAGTTCAATATTGTGTTTCGTTTTCTTCACGTTCCGTGGGTTATTCGAATAAACCCTTTCTTTGAGAAATCCCCCACACAGAGAAGTCTGGCAGGGTGTGGTCTGGAGATCTGTTTTGCCACCCTTGTCACAGGTAATCCACTTTGCTGGCACGGTTTTCGCAAAGACTTTTTTTGTAGTATTTCTTCAACGCTGCAGAGCGTCTAACCTGTCGACACCGTCCGACGTCTGACATGATTCCTGTCGCAAACACTGTCTTTGCCCCGAAATTGATTTACCAATAGGTGTGTTGTCTTATTCGGCACTTGTTTGTTAAGATAACTATTGGTAAATACTTTACGGAAAGCAGCAAACGATTTCGATGCGAAGTAATGATCCGGAAGGAACACACGATCTGCTCCCGAATACACCATGTTAGCACCTGTACAGTTTTTTCGCAACTGGCGTGACCTTGTTCGAGTGTCACGAGACAGGTCGGGATAGTCTATTATCCAGGGGTTGAACCTGCTTATGATTTTGTTTCTGTACCGCATTACGTGATTGCTTTTGGCTTTCGTTTTAAATGGTATAACCTATGTGATGTGTAGGTCTAACTATGAAGCTGTGTACAAAGACTGAGAACCAAAAATTTCACAAAGTTATTCTGATGTTTTATAATTAATACATATTAGTGAACAACAGATACTATGTCATATTACACTTTCGCACTCATATTTCGTTTTGTCCAAATAATGCCACACATTGAAGAGTTAAATCATCTGTTGCTGTTTTTCATCCAATTACTCTGACAATGATAGAAAATCATTTTCAAAAACACCCCTTCAAATCATCTATTATTGTCATATCAAAACTAATATTCACGGACTGTGTGCATTGTATGGCCTGTCAATCATCAGTAGAGACATCTGTGTTTTAGGTAATCAAAACTGTGGTTCTCAAGCTTTACAAATATTATTACTAATGAATAGGTTCGATGTAAACATAATATTTGGCGTGAATAATTAACTTCGTTTCATGTTACCGATACATTTTTAGCAACACAGCAATCATGTGATAGGTGGTGTTCCTCAGTTCACGCATATTTTGGGCTGCTCAGGTTCCATACAAACATGTATGGTAAAAAGATGGACAGCACAGTACTCCATTTTTTTTTCTAAATGCATTTTAAAGCATAGGATCCCTTACATGGGGGAGTGGTAACCTTTACCGTGTTTGGAAGTTTCCGACTTATGATCCTTTATCGAGCTAAATAAATAAATCCAGTCTACATACTCACACCATCTTTCTTTCATATTTATTCATGTCATAACTTAACCATGTATGCTACATGTTTCGTCCATTTTATCTTGTTTTATTTTATCATCCTAATAGGCCTAATACGTTTTGAAAAGTAACAATTTTAATTTTCACATTGTGTAGAAAAATTATTCTGCTGCAAGTATTAAATAGAACACAGATAAAGATAGGAATGTACGATAATTATCTATAACAACTAAAAAATGTATGTGTGTATATAGTTATTTATTTATACCCAGATTTGGTGTATCGTGACGTTCCATTATTCGTTTCATTAATCCTGGCTACATGTTTCTCGTTTCGTGGGTTGGAATCTAGTAATTTACATTAACTTACTAGTCTCAGCTTTGAATTAATGCGTTAAATTGCAGGGAATGTTTTCTGTCTGCATACCAGTGTGGTTTTACATTAATTTTGGACTCATATTTTATGTCCTGGGTGATACATCACAACTGCATGTCAGCACAAAACCCATACGCCATGCAGGAGCATTTTGAAAGGGTCGTAATTTTTCTTATTAAGTTTGATCCTGAGACTCGTGTTTATTTAATACTCATGCAATCATATTTCCTTTTGTTTTGTCCTATTTTCGTTTATTTTCCTTGCTGTATATATTTTACCTTCTGGGTATCATAACGAATGACGAATTGGAATTTCTCTTAAAATGTTTGGGCAGAAATGTCGTAGTTAGGTTTACAGGTTGTCATTTTGCCACTGCGAGAGACCGAACTCATAATTCCGGAAACCGTGTTAATGCAAATTCTGAATTTGTTACTTTAAGTAAATTTACGGTTATTAAAGTACAGTAGAGCGCCGATTGTCCGTGGTAATTGTGGTAAGTAGGGGCCCGAATAATTGAAAAACGCGGTTAATGTAAATTATATTCTATTAGAACTACAATCATTCATGTAAGCAAAATAGGAACTTATACATATTTGTAGATAGAAACATACGAATTCATATTTCAAAACGTATATATAAATACTAGCCAATTTTCTTGAAGTAATTTTATCGAAAAGTCCGTAATTTTTGTTTGAGTTTTCCGTTGGCCTGTTTTTGTTTTGTTTTTGTGTCCCCAAGAATTTTTAAAAAGTCAACAAAATAAATTTAGTCTAATTTTCCACGAGGTAAAGTAATGTCTCAGCAACTCATCAGAAAAATGTAATTACGTATTAGAGACAAAATTAGCCCCGGATAATTGGTGTTCTACTGTATTTCGCATTATAATACGAACCTGCCAGACACAGACAATTTGATCACGATTTGAAGCATCCTCACGTTGTTAGCATTGCGAGAAGTGATCGTAAAAATAGGAGCTCATAACCAGATGCTTTGAAACAGGTAACAGCTGTTTCAAAGCTATATTCCCTGCTCTGTCGTCACATTGTATCAAGCATTTAAGGCAGCCATCGATTTATATCGCCTAGAATTGTCTCTATGGCGCCTTTTTTATCAGTTTTATAGCTGTGCCATGGCTGTGAAGGTGAGCGAATTGGTGGTGGTGGGGGGGGGGGGGGGGAATTGTTGAGTATGTTGATTTTCACGTGGTGCAATCCATCCAGAACGCCAATTTTATGTAACGATCGAACCTCTCTAACAAACTGCCGCTGTTAATTTAATGACCAACAGGATATAAAACAAGTTATATAAGTTCAAATATCGACTTTTAAAGGCCATGACGTCGATACTGGATGCACATGTCTGGTCATAAACCAGTATTGGAATCCGTATCCTCTGACAACCGCTACATTCAAATTTCAAAGTCTTCTTCCATGTTCGTAAACACGCTTGTCTCTTTTATCCAAAAATGGTCTCCTGCTATCTCGTAACTATCAGAGTGGGATAGTCGGTGGCCATAAAATTTGATGAGCTACGGACGTACACGGAAGATGTCACATCATAAGGACATTTCGGGGCCGTCCACTGCCATCTCAGGCATGAATGTGAGGGGGCAGGAAACAGTGTGTCACTAAACTTGCGTTACCAGCTTCAGGTGGGGAAAAAAATAAAAATAAATAAACAAAGCTATCACGCTACACGCCATGTAGGCCCTCAGGGGCTTTCTAACCAAAATTTTGTTCGCATTTCTCGTCTCCATCATGTGAGATGCATGTGTCGTTCATATCACTCTTTTTGACATTTTCATGTGGCACAATTTTGTTAGTAACTTAGACAATAATCGCTTAACTACTTTATAAATGTATCCAAAATTTCATATATATATATATATATATATATATATATATATATATATATATAGATCAGTGGCAAATACCACAGGTAACGAGCCATGAGAACACTAAGATTTGACTAATGTAACACAAAAGCGGCTTATTATTAAAATTATTATTGTTAAATGCCTTGGCATTGTGGTGCGATTGTTGGGGAACAATAATACTGCTTTTACGCAAAACTTGACTTCTAGACGAGGATTCTCCTCTGATGTAAATCTTATTATTTTGCTTGTATATTTTATTACTGTTGTATTACAAAACAAATAATTAAACAGAAATAAATCCTACGCCCCAGTGATATTGGATAATCGAATTTTAATGGTGCGTAAAAAATATCCTGTATGAAATATTGTCGGTAACATATCTGTCATTGAAGACAGTTTTTATTGGTGACAGAACTCGGTGTATTTTAAAAGTTGGTAAATATGACCGAAAGGTTTTAGGAACAGGCAAACGCACTCAATGAACATTCCATAAACCCTTTATCGTTTGTAGCAGCAAGGAAAGGAATAGAACCCTCACAACGAGGATTAAAATGTCCGTGAAGTGCGATTGTAGCCCTTAATGCAGTAGCGATGTTCACTGAAGTCTTGTGCTGCCACAAAAATTGAACCGACTTTTCCGACGTTTTCATGGCAGCATGCGGTGTACTTTGTAAGTACTTTCTACGTGGTTATCGTAAACACGACAGAAACGTCCGGTTTATAGCGTGGGATTTCGTGTAGTGTAGCAAGGAGTTGGTGTACTGTCCAGCCGGATTCTACAACTGTGCACCTTTTCCAGAGAGAACTTTCTTTACTTCAGACATTGAAAAAACTATATTAACAAATTCCTAGCATTAACTGCGTCCTTATAGAGTAGCTAATATTTTCTCATCTGATACGGAAATTTCACACCTTTAATGACATCTGAATTTTCATTACCTTATTCACAATAATCCAGCCACTAGTCGCTGTTCTGAGTCAGATAAATCCAGTCTGCACTCTGCCCCTATTTTCTTGAAATATATTTTAATATTATTCTTCCATCTGCGTCTAAGTCTTATAAGTGTTCATTTTTAGGTATCTCGATCACAGTAGAAATTTTAAATCGTAGTTATGAACGTGTTGATCTGGAAAGTCGTAAGCATTTTCTAATTACGCAAAATTACTTTTAAGTTTCTACTCACGGAAGGAGTAGACTTTCGTAAGTGTGGCCCATATATTTCCACTCCCTCTTCTATTTTTAAAATATTTGAATGAACGTGATTTACAGTGTGTGTTGTGTGTTCTAAATTCTATAGCTACGGTGTATATAATAAACAGTTCACATTTTATACAATATTATTAATGAATACTGGGATTAAATTAAAGCAACGAGGTGGTTTATCCTACCAAATACCTTTCCTGAAGTATCGTTTTCATCACTGTAATGTTTTTACTGTTAATTTATAGGGAATAACACTCTTCGAAGAATGTAAATTTGTTCCCAAAGGGTAGTGTCACAATATTATAAATCGCTTTTCTTCCGAATTACTTGTTTCATAATTCTAACGTAAGTTCAGTTTCCGAAAAGCCACACCCGCAAAGACATGAGACAATTATAAAGGAAAAAAGCAATCAGTAAAGTAATAGTATTGATTCAAGTGCAATTTGAAAAGACTCGTGTTGCAGTTCATTTTTCTTCGAGTTCTTCGGTTCTCCCTTACTAATCACCATTCGACATTTGCTCAATTCTCATCCATCACCACTGTACGATTTGTACGACAGCCTAGGCCAACCAGCACATTATCATATTCTTGGTCCTAAGTTAGAGGCTTCTTCTCAGATCTCGGAGATAGCGAAATTCTTTAGTTGAAATCTACAAGCCATGTTAAGTGAACCAAAATATCAATAGCCTTTCAAACACAAATTATCGGAATCAGGTTTTTACATCTTACATTTCATTGAGATGAAAGACAACACATATTTCTCTACATATAAATGTAATTAATATAAATACAATATGCCATTTCTTTTCTTCTTAAGTAGTATGTGAGTTATGTGTTACTTCGATTTGCCGTATTTATTAAACAAACATCTTAAATGTTCCCATTCATTTTTTATCCTCTCAAATATTGAAGATACTGCTATAGGCTTCTGTAGTAATTCAAGTTTGGATGGTTTAAGATGGTTGTCTTCTGGGTTGTTGCGCCGTGTTATGAAGGAGGCAGCAAGGACCTCTGAGACGTCGGTAAACGTCTACCAGACTACACGGCGCAACAATCCAGAAGACAGCCATCTCCATATTTTCATCTACCTTGATTTACAGACAGAATTGACATATGTATATTAATGAAACCATGCTTAATAATCCATAATTATGAGTTAGGCATATTTACTATTAGAAGTTTCACCTCAGTAATAGAAAAAAAAAGTATGGAATACATAAAATATGTTGAAGATTTCCGTCTTCTGGGTTGTTGCGCTGTGTAGTCTGGTCGATATTAACCAACGTTTCAGAGGTCATATATATTCATCGCCCTGATGACGGAGGCAGTATGACCTCTGAAACGTTGGTTAACATCGACCAGACTACACAGCGCAACAACCCAGAAGACGGAAATCTTCATACTCATCGCCCCGATGACGGAGGCAGTATGACCTCTGAAACGTTGGTAAACATCGACCAGACTACACAGCGCAACAACCCAGAAGACGGAAATCTTCATACTGACCGCTGTGAGAACCTCAAGTCTTACATAAAATATGTTATTTTACAGCATCACGAATTTAAAATAATATTTCTCGATTGTAATTAAGAGATTCCAAGTTTGCTATTCTGATTACACTTAATGTGTATCAGCCTCTAGATATTTAACAGTAGTAGCTGTTACGAATTATCTAGATCCAGTTGTAATAAACTTATTGCAAGATGTTGGCTCATCGTAAGGAACCGCTTACTGGATGCTTCATGCAAGACATCAGGTAGTTTGCGTGCCATACGAAGGCCTGCATTCGGGAAACGAACGGCATTGCTTCGTTACGATGTTATCTCTGGGAACGAGCACGCGGTGAACCAACCCTGTTCTCCGTCCTGGGACCAACTGTTTAATCAGACAATACATTTTGTTACCTACAACAGACATAAAAAGAAACTATAATTTATTTATGAAGCAGCTAGAAACCGCAGCGACATGCCTACAAAAACAATGGGTACAAATTTTCAGCTAAGCAGTAGTAGGTTCAGATGTATATTTCAATTATTATTCATGTGGTTTATTTAGTTAAACTGTCGGTAGTTCAGGCCATGCAAAATCGAATGATATGATGAATAATGAACTTAAAAGATTGTGGAAGGAAACGATCGTGGTCTGTATATCGACATTTATCTGGAGGGACTGAGGAAAACTACAGAAAACTTCTGGTCTGTGAGTCGAGATCTGAAAGCGAGATTTCTCGAATACGAAAGCAGCAGACGTAACAACACTGGGCTGATTTTTTCGATACTTCAGGTCTTTAAACCACCACTGAACCAGTTGGTTTCAGTGCAAATTGCCACACCCTAAACAAAATTTTTTGATTCTTTTACTGCAGTTATTAATTTAAACAGCTGTAATAATTTATTTTTAGTTATGTCCGCCTGGATCCGTTTGTCTATCGGTGTAAATTCCAGTAGTTTCTTGTGTTCATCGAAATGAATCTTCGAGTTTCATAAACATAGAGAGGTTTTTCCTTGTTATCAGCTTCTGATGAAAGACTTCGACCGTTGGACTTTGTTGATTTATTCTCTACTTGATTTTAATTGATCAATTTTTTTTCAAATATATAACTTGACACAATTCCTTATCTTGATTGAAGTTGTTTGCATTCACAGTCTCTGGGATCTCTCATTTGTGTCGATTAGCTGGTTTCTTACTATCACAGATAAGCATGATATTACACTGGTAAAGATCAAAGTGCTAATGTGTCTTCCTAATTTATAATGGCCTGTCTCATTTAGTGACGCGTTGGCTTAACATTAACATTTAATTACAATGAAATATGTTAAGTGAACAGATACAGCTACAAAAATTCCATAAAATCTGCAAAGTACCATGTATGGTATTTTTCTATCATAGTAGTTGCTATAGTTGTTGATAACTGAATTTCAGTTATTACTACTGTTTTTCGTGTTTCAAACAAATACCCACTGCAACGAACATTAATAACATTGATTCTCTAAACGGTTGTGTTATTAGTTGATCAATTATAGAAACCCTGTGTTCGACATTGTAAATTGTCTAAGGTATATTTTATACAAACGACGTTTCGGGAGTGGGCTTTACTCCCGTCTTCAGGTGACTGGTTGTCGTCATACTGACACTGGTCTAGTATTCTAAATGTTCCTGGTTCGATCCAGACCGTTGAGTCTAACAGTACATAGAAAGAGCATCGTTATAATTACAGCCAATCGCCTGAAGACGGGAGAAGAACCGGTTTTCGAAACGTCGTGTGTATAAAACGTAACTCAGACCATGTACAGTGTCTAGCACAGTGTTTGTGTAGTAAACGAAGTTCCATTACAGTTACGAATTAGTCCTCTGTAAAGTCAGAAACGTGCAATTAAAATATTTGTTCATTGTCCAGAAAAAGTAACTAGCCTGTATTTGCCGACCTCTCCAGCGCGTTCTGTGACGCTCAGTCGTGCAGATAGCGTGTTTCAAAGCGGATGGGCAGACAAGCTTATTGGTCAATGAAAGTAACAAAGACGGCCCATAATATGAAACAGGTTTCTAATTCTCTCTGCTTTCACTTGGTAATACGAAAACACACACATACAAACGAACACACACACTTTCTTTGTTCCTTCTACTTTGCATATTATCCTTTTAATGTGGGAAGCTTTCGGTTGGAAATGAATCCTATAGAGTTCAAAGCTGCCACTAATTATCAACGATAGCTTTAAAATGAAACGATGGTTACGACGAGTTAAAAGGCTGTACAGGCTCACATCTTATTGGTAAGTGCAGTTACTGACGTATTAATTGAGGGGGTGTAGATTATGTCATTATATTTAGTCAGCGGTGGAATAGGGAAGTTTGATAATTTTAACACTAAAATTCAACCTGTAATGCAATAATTTAATTTAGGAATGTGAGCCACGTTTATGCAGAGTATAGCAGTTCGGTTTAGTTTATTGCAGTTAAATAAACAAATTGTGACTTTACGTAGGAGGAGCTTTGTTTAGGTAACAGTGAGTTCAAAAAATATCGGTATTCGTCGCCAGTTTTTGAGAAATCGTTGTTTGTTAAGTGTAGAATGGAAAATATATGGGTTGTTAAGCCCCACAATGTTTTGTAGTTCAAAGCGCTCAGTCTGTGAATGTGGTCGATAGACTTAAAGACTGCAAATGTGTAATCGTTACCGAAATACACGCACATACTTTATTTGCAAATTATGAATTCATAATAGAAGACTACGTCAGTTACCTTGCACAAATTGAGTTTTAATATTTACATTTTATGTGACTTTAATGTCTTATTTAAATACTGTGAATCAGTAGAAATACTGAACATGCTGTGTTAACCGTCTGGTGTCATACTGGGTTCTTATTTGTGAGGTCGTGGGATCGAATCCTCTTCAAGTCTAAACATTCTTTTACTTGATGAGGTCGCAACGTTATTTTAAATGGCACAAGAAATTGCTCTACCAAAGTTTTCTAACCATATATATTTGTGTGGCAAGTGACTCTAGTGTCGATCCTATCTCAGAAATTTGTTCGTTTGCCCTGTTTTAATAACGATTGTGGAAAATGTAAAAGTACAATTTTTAGGCTGATCCTAATTGCATAGCATTTATACTACACTCTATCTAAACCGGTCCAGCGGTCCTCGAGTTGTTTATCTCTTAGTCTAAGGTCAGACATTACCTTCATTTACTAAGCTTGTTTCTGAGACCTTATGAAATATCAGTTAGTTAGACCGCCTTACACATTTGTCTGTTGTAATGTATCTTAAGTACCCCAGTAAGTGCACGATATGATAAATGATATTGTGTGTTGTTGTAAGTATTTATTTACGTTTATATTAGACACGGTAAACCCAAGAATTTCAAATCTAAAATAAACGAAACCAGTCGTTCTATCTGTCAGTGACTCCGATCAAAGAATATTGAGTGAGGATGTTTGAAAACGGTGCCCAGAAGAATATTTGGACGGGTTCTAAGCGAGAAGAAATGTTAGGAGTCTGAAAGAAGTCACACAATTAGGAGCTTCATTGTTCGTACTCTTCTAAAAACATTTTAATGTTGAACTAATATTGGAGGATGAAATGGGGGGAGGGGATGACAATTTAAGATATTTTCGTTGTAAAACTTAAAGGGAAGAAGCTATTTTGGAGAATTAGCGTAAACGGAAGGACAATATTATAGCACGTCTTAAGGAAATAGGATATAAGGGTGTGAATTGAATTCAGTTGGCTTAGGATAGGGACAAATATTGGGCTCATATAGAAACATTAATAAACCTTCGGTTTCCATAAAAGACGGAGGACTTGCTTAAATGGTGAACGACTACTGACTTCTTAAGAAAGACTTTTTCTATGGAGTTAGACTTAATAGGTTGGTAATATAAGAGCGCCATGGGAATCGGCCTTGTGCTTTACACAAGCGTCACATCTTCGAACTTAAAAATTCCATTAAGGGAGTTAGAGGTGTACAAGAGGATATGGGAAGGAGGCAGAGCTACCAACTTCGGTCGCTAGAGACGTTGGCGAATAGGAAAGCTAAATATATTTTGCACTTTCAAGATATAAGAGATGGCAATTTAATTCTCATTGGGGCAGGTCCCTTTAAAGGCCACCCTCACACTGCTTTCATAACCGTCCCTTAAAATCGAGTTCCTGTGGTTATAATTTTCCGCTCCCGGCATTTTGCCCGTTAGAGAACATTTTTACAATACTCACTTTGATTGGGAAACTTTTACCGTTAACTTGAAACCACTAACCTTTGGTTACTAGTGTTTAAAATGGGAGCGGTTCTAAGCATTTTTAAATTATATGTAGGCTCTTCATTGTACAGAGTGTTAATAGTGCCCATATCTGTTTACGAGTAAGATACGGTCGGAAGTTAATAAATAAGTCCACGGACACCGGAAAATGTCCCTCAGTGCAGCTAAAAGAAGTTTCATTAGTAAATGTGCATGTGTATACTGTTGAATTATTTAAATTTATTTAATTTAAGCAAAGGAAGTAGACTTACCAAAATGGTCTGTTTGTTTATTTGTTTGTCTATATCTAGTTACGAAAAAGATGGCACGCGTAAACTGGTCATCTAAATTATATTAATAATCGCTAAAGTATATAATAATTCTGTTGAATTATTTATTTTAACGTGCTAACTTAACAGCTACGCGTGTCAATAACAACAAAATATACAACAATATGTGAAATCGAATCTGTTTATTGCCTCAGGTTGTGTGCTTTTAAGTTGATAAATATTAACAGCCAAACAGTCACGAACACAAGATTTTAGGCAAATACTTATTAACGGTAATTATGTTACAAAATACACACGTGATGTCTGTTGATATAGAAGCGTGCATGGTCTTGGGTGTTCACTGGTACGATTTGTGAAATCATTTATGACGAGATTATATGTGGTTTATTCTTTATGAATTTCCGACTGCTAGACCTGCGTTTATCAAGTACTAATAGTCGCCTTTGTCTGTTCCTGCTTGCACTTCAACTCACATCCTTTAAATTGTCAGAGTGTGGTGTGATTAATGGGCCTAATTATACGAATATTTTAACATTCACTCACTAGCATCCGTTTATACACTACGCATATCATATTTAGGTGTGTTAATAGAAATTTCTTTTATCTCGAAGATTGCCTGTTGCTTCTATCAATGGTGCAAATCGCCCTGATGATGGAGACAGCAAGCATCTCTGAAACGTCGGTGAAAATCTACCCAAGTACACAACACAACGACCTTGAAGACAGCCATCTTCATACTAACCATCCTGAGAACGTGACCTAACTCCGTATTCAGAAACATGAGGCAATTGTTCGTGTGTAGTATTTACTTTTACTTCAATGTGGTCATTGAAAGTGTAGACAATCATCAGTACGTGATATTTGGCGACAGCATAACGATTTTGTATAACCCTAGGTACAAAGGGTGATAAGGTTTAAACAGTGCATTCTTTTCTCTTGCAGTCACGTCTCGCGATGCCAAATGAAGTTAAACTCGTCACTGCTACTTGCCACAGCTCTGTAATGTACTGCGTGGGTCTCTCAGATGGCTCCGTAATTGAATTACATGAAGCTGGGAGGTGCTTAGTTAGTTGCCACTGTCACTCCACTGTCTCTCTTCACTTCATTGTCACTTGGAAATTGTTTCGATTGGCTACTAGAGGGCAGCATGTGCCTCCACTTCACTTCGATTGTCTTTAGTCAACAGCTCAAATGCGTGCGCTTGCCGTTGGATATAATGATACTTCTACCGACGGGTTAAATGATGTGTTTTAAGAATTTGTCAGACACGTGTAAACTAAAAACTGAAACAAATGACCGCACATTGCTTTTGAGAAAGACACCGAGTATAAGGGATTTAAGGTTTTCACGGTGGTGATGATAATGATTATGATTTGCGTTCTTGCGCTGTGCGAACTAATTCGGAGAAACGTACTGGCTCCATTTTCGGAGTTGAAGAGAAATGTACCAGCTGAAGATGGAAACAGTACGTCCACACTGCATCAAAACCCAAAACATCGTTATCATGAATGAGTCCAAGGGGGAGAACAGCCTATTTTGTTGGGCCACTGGTTGAGCTAGCCCCAGACCTGGTACTGTTGAAATTTTATGGTAAATAATAGGAAATGTTCTAACATTAATATCTGAATAATATTGTATGCGGTTTTGTTTATAAAAGTCCATTTAAATAATCTGTTATAGACAGCTGTTCAGTTCTTCGGTCCATGTCCAATTTTATCTCATCGAGTTATTCCGTGCAGATATTTCCAAGAATATATAAATCAATTCCCAGTTATGTCAAATGGACTGTCTGTGTACTTATTACAAATTTAAATACAGATATCATCAAATAACAGACGAATTCGATTATACAACACTTCCCATTTGTTACTAAAGGATGCCATACCTCACTTGCACCATAAATAGCAATACTTGACTATGCTAATGCCACAGAAAACAGGTGTGATAATGCTCTCATACAACATGATTCCATCCTGCGTACACAAGAATGTTGACAGTCAAGTCCATGGCAGAGGCTTCGGGTTGTAACTTCATTACATTTTGAGTTATATTTTACATTTGTTATTATCTAAAGGGTGAGTGGATAGCACTCACAAGCTTACGGGTTAATCATGTTGAAAATGTTCATAATAATCTGTGACGTGGAAGCGTGCGTGCATGAGGAGCTAAAAGAGAAATGATAAAAAAGCTAGGGACAGGATTGCACGCAACAAAATGACAACGAAATATTAAAATGGAAATTCACTCTTTGTTTCTATGTAGCTTAATCTATGTAACGTAAGCAAACATAAAAATACAAATTTAGGAGCAGAAAATCGTTTAGTTATAAATTTAGTTTCCCTTGTTGCTAGAGATGACTTAAAACAGGTCGCATGTGTCTGAATGTTGGCACCCCTTCTTCCAAACAACTAATCTTCATTTGATGTGACATATCCCATCAGCGAAACTCATAAAATTGAGACGACGCCCATAAATGCGACTAGAAGACCTTAAAGGGAGTAATACACTCTCCTGAAGACTACAAAATCAGAATTTAAAGATTGTAATTTTCATTATATATTACCTTTAACGTTGTAGTAGAATTTGGTTTATATTGTAAATAATTTTACCCCTATGCATTGGGAAGGATAATTAAATTCTGCATATTATTTAGCGATCGTGGTATGGTCAAAATCTGCTGCGACAGGTGTTTGTGCCTGGAACATAAGCGATACAGTAAATGAAAATAGATTATGCTGGTACGCGGTCCCTTTTCAAGTTGTCAATTCGATATTAACCCTCCACGTGTTCACAAACTCTCAAATAGAGAAATATTGAATTTGAAGTAAAACATTTTTCATTTCTTACATGAAGTGAATGAAGAATGGTTAGTTATATCCACTGCTCAGAGGCGTATATTTCTTTGTAGTTTCCCACGTGACATTGCCATTCGATTTTTTTCGTCTCGTCTTTTTCCTGCGATTTCTTACACCTCCTTCAAATTGGTTTTGTTTTGAAAGTTGTGAATGGGTTGGCGTCTCTGCAACTGCTAACGGCAAGTGCTGTTCGCACTCCGGAGGGAACTTTCGCATTGTTTCGCGAAAGGGCCGAGGACAAAAGAGAGAATGGCGCAACTTTAGTACTTGTAATCTGTCCTTCTTTTTGTCTTAACTGTCTTCATTTCATTTGAAACTAATCTAGGAAACTCCATACTTCTTCTCTTCAAAAGGATTTTATGCCATTCTTCACTCATACAATGTAAATTTCTTAGGTGCATCGTATAATGCATTGAGAATATTATGTCCGAATAAATGTATAATTATTTTAGCCAATATTTCTTACTGTTTAAGAAATTATGGCCGTGTGTGTGTGTGTCTGCTTCCTTTTTAACATTTGAAACAATACTTGTAGTATCTTGAAGCGTCGTATGAACGTCATGCAATTACAGGTCACCACGTCATCTTGATTTTCATGTCAATGTTTGTAAGCCCTAATACCAAGAGAATTCCCATACGAAGTTTTATCATGGGAGCGACAGTGTTTATAATTAATATACAATTTTGTTCATTCTTGCAGGTGACTTATCTACAGCGTGTAGATTAAAATAGCATTATGGGCATGAGAAATGCGCGAGTTATTTAGCTTTCCTTTTAATAGCGATACGTAATGAGACACTGGAAGGACGCTAGTTAAAATTTGTTGCCGAACTCACATAGAAATCGTGAATCAAGATTGTGTCAAAAATGACACGCGGTGATTATGCGGAAAGTTTTAGGTTGTATCTGATTTGTGTTATGTGATGGGAACTTTAAAAGTTTTGAGGAAAGAACTGGGAATAAAAGAGATAATGACAGTAAAGTCTGTACAGTATAAAATAAAATAATTTTGGAGAATATTTCTCGTGACCTCTGTATGATGTTGTGGAAACACTTCACTACAATTAAAATAGCTTAAAAATCTGACTAACAATTTAGCAAAGTTGCAAGGCTTGGGATGCTTTTTATGGTTATATTACTTGTTTATTTTAATTTATTTGTTGTCACAGTCTTAATTAAATTCTGTTTATTGGTTGCTGACCTTCACAGTCCTTATTAATATATTTTGCCGTAAAATGAATACCTTTTATAAGTAGAAAGAATGATTATAATGGATATGCAAACAATTTAACGAGGTATGACATTAAACAAGAAGTAGTTCATTATCATGATGACGAATCGGGTAAAGAGAAGTTTCATAAATAGCCGCAAAATGTTTGTCGTAGGCAAATAAATTAACTTTTCTTTACAGTAAATATTTTCTCATTTATATCACGAAGTTTTGGAGTAATAGCTGCACTACTCCGTTGTTGTAAAATAAGAGCGTTTTCTGTGTAAATTTTCTCTCGTTTGTGAAGTCAGAGAAGGCACTTCAGCTTGATAAGTGTTGAAGGAGCAAGACAGACAACTTATCTACTTCATGCAAAGTGTTGTGTTAATATGACTATGAGATAGTATTAGTCGAATCAAGACAACACCCCACAATAAAGAACAGGTAATTTTAGATATTTTGGGAGCTATAATATATCTTTCAGAAACTATTGGACTATATTTAATGAATATTTTATTCATTATTTACCCAAATAACTTTAGAATGTTTGTACTAGATATAAGTATGTCCTAAGAGCTGTCCTGATCAGCTTACGTAATTGTTTACTAAGCTTAACATTCTGAAATCCGAAGCTTATCTAAATATTTCTTAAAATTCGGCTTATATCTAAATAAGTAAGTGCAATGCATCTGCATTACAAATATCTACTTGTTAATTTTGTATAGGAAAGTAATTGACATTTATTCTGTGAATGATATAAAATTCACAAACACACGGTGTGGGAAAAACACATAATTTTTAAATGTTTAAGTAGGTGGTAGCTGCCACTGAACTTTAAAGGGCTAATTCTCATGGACATGTTCAGAATATTACGCCAACTCATTCCTCGCTTTCCAATATTCCCGTGATTCAGACTTCAAGAGGCTTCTGTCAGACTCATTTGACGATTCGTTCACGATTACAGTATGTCCCATCTAAAACGCAACCGTAAGTAATACACAGGAATATCTTAATTCACAAATGACGAATCAACCTCATCCAACTTTATTGTCATATCTGTTGTGTTACTGAAAGGGGTTAAGTAATTAAATATCACTTTCCAGGAGAAAAATAAACAACTTTAGACGTCTATGTAGTAAGGAACGTAACTCAGTCTATAATTATTTGACTGAATGTAAAATGCTGTACTTCAGTGCCACAACTTGGTTATTATTCGATCCTAAAAAAAGTAGATAAACGTGAGGGTAATTTCTTGACTAACCATTGACTATTATCTTCTGAAGCGTCGTTAAATAACGTTATAATTACACTTGTGAACACTTTAAATAACTTTATGGTTCTATAAAGGCAAGGAATTCCTTGACGAATGAGTGACTGTAAGCGCTCTAAGATGGGATAGTTTTAAGTTTATAATAATAGGTTATGTAAGATTTGAGGTTATCACAGCGTTGAGTATGAAGATTTCTGTCTTCTGAATCTGATGACGGAGGCTATATGACCTCAGAAACGTTGGTAAACATCGACCATACTACAACTCGCAACAACCCAGAAAACAGAACTCTTCAGTAATAGGTTACTCTGATATCTCCACCAAGAAGTAAACATTTAATACAATTTAAGTTCAGAAATATTTGTCTTTAGGTCACGGGCGTAAATAATCTAAACAGCAAGATTTGTGGTAGACCCAGTGTCCGTCAGGGAAAGGAAACTAGATGATCTAGTTCTAGTGGACCAAGGAATACGGCACGGACATTTGATTGGGGAGGGGGGGGGGGGGAAGGAGTTGAAGGAAGTATCTGGCGCGAGGACAGGCGACCCGCCAGCAATTTCATTACACTGTCCGCTCTGCAGTATATTGAGTACGAGGCTCGCTTTTGTAAATAGCCAGCAGCTACTTGCTGTGTGGATCGGTCATCGTCTTTGTGACTGACGTGTGTGGTCAGGAAAACAGCAAACAGGATCTCACAACTCAAATATACCGGAAATTCAACCGGCCTCATGTCTTCTACTGCAGTTTTGTATTGACAAGACCTGATAGCCAAGAGCTGTGTACACCAGCAGTTTAGTTCTCCGATTTTTCCAGACCGAAAATCACTTGGGCTGTTAGAAGCTGTCATATAGTTCAGTGACTTATCTGTTACTCTCCAGTCGGTAACTGGATTTCATTTTTCCCAAGTTTAAAGCTTGTAATGCCAATGTTAAGAATGCGTGAAGTTTTACATCCGTATAACTATACGCCTTTATAATGTGATTGAAATGTACATATGCTGCCTTACCTTTTTATCATAATATTATACATGGTTAAACACGTTTGATGAAAGCAACGCTCTCATTTGTTAGAAATGTGTAGTGCTTCCTGTCGAAGTTGATTCTGCGATGCTTTTACTGGAGTTGGAAGCACGGTGCTACCGTGGAACGCTCTGTATTTAAAATTATTAACTTTAGTGGCCACGCTAAACGAAAATGTCTTTGAACTGAAAACGTTTTAACACTGAATGACGCCATTGGAGAGCCATCTAAATGAGGGATCAGAGCAAATGGCTCTGGTACATTCTGTATAAGTGAGTTTATTGAAACACATCCCTGCTGTTTGTAGCTTGGCTTTGTTACTAATTATCTGCATTCTGTAAGATTCAGAAATGAATTTGAATCCATGGCAACTAAATTTTACTTAAATTGAAATCCTGGACTAGCTATAACAGTAAATGAAATTGCTCCCTCCCCTCCCTGACACCAAGTCCCTTCTCTGGTTTCAGACGTATATTAAGAGGTGTTTGAATTTTGTGACTTTATGCAAGTCATTACCTCTGAAGAACCTATTCACTGTTTTATGTATTCAACGTGTAATTTTCTGAGACCACTTGGGAGACAAAGGTATATGCGGGAAGATAATATTAGAATGGATCTTAGGAAATACGATTAGGGCTTAGACTGGATTTATCATGCCTCAGGATAGGTACCAGTAGTGAAATTTTGTGGACAAGGTAATTAAATTTCGGTCACCTTAAATTTTCAGGAATTATCGAACCGCCTGAGATTCCGCCAGCATCTGTCGTTTTACGTAGTTTGTTAATAACAATTGATCGTTTCATTTACACGAATTATTAAGATATGTATATACGATAGTTACAAGAGAAGAAAGACCTACTTTTAATTTCGATTTTACCCTTAATGTATCCTTGTCTTTGCCAGGGATGGACAAGTCGATGATGTGTCTAAGAAATTGTAACGTCAGTTTATTCAGTCAATAGCCACGAAAAATAGAGCTAGCAAAATATCAGTGAAGTCTCTTCCCGTGCATATCACAGCAGTAAACTTGACGCCCATTACGGAGTCAGTCGAATATAAAGATCGATTAGAGACAGGAACGGAGGTGTTTCGAGGTTTTTAACTTCCGAGGCGAATGTTGGAAAGATGAACACTTAAATCTTTACTAAAGAACCACTAAATATTCGTACTGAAAATGTGGGCACGTTAATTCATAAGCCGTCAATGAGTAAAAGTAATCTGTTACAAATTGTAGCTTCGTAGGAAGTATAATATTTACGATTTTTTATAATGAATACCTAAATTATTTAGCATTATACAATGATGTATGTCTACTTTATAATTATCTCATAGACTATAAGAACGGGACTTGAAAATTTGTGCTGCATTTATAGTCAGCACTGTTATCAAAATCCGTCTTGAATGAGATAAGAGACGCCCATGTTTCATTTGGACATTCCTCCACCTCTGAACGGAAGTTAAAATACGAGCGCAAGGTAGTTTTTAGAAACAACAGAATGACCAGAGAAAGAAACAGAAGAGCATTATCACGAGCTTGCGTATATAAGCATGGAAAGAAGAGTAGTGGAGGAACATAACTTGGCAGAAGAGATAGCTTATCATGACATCTTCCTTGCGTGAGATGACGTCGCGTGCAGGCAGGCAATGTTGGCTGCACTGCACCAAGCCAGCCAGCAACAACACGGAGCGGAACCAATAAACTGGCTGCAGAGCAGACCAAATAAAACAGTAAAAAATGTATGTTGAAATTAGTAACAGTAAAGATTTTATCACATCGTTGCATTCGGCTGTGTTCGAAACAAACAAAAATTGTTTGTTTTTCTATATCCGTTTTCTTTTAGTTCTTACATATTTCCACAAAACAAGTCTTTCCAGAGCCTTTCCAGTTCGTTGTTTACGTAATGATCTTGCAGTACCTGAAAAATCATAAATAAATGGACAGTCAGTCGACATACAACAATCCCATTTCGACAGCGCTAATAAAGACTTAACACGCTAACATACAAGTTATGAACAACATTGTCGTTAGAAGATAACACTTGTATACCATCGTCAGGGCGCAATAATGATGGAAGCAGTAAACACCTCTGAAACGTCGGCCGATGTCCTCCATAATACACGGTACAACATCCCAGAAGAGAGCCATCTTCATACTCATCGCCTTGAAAACCAGAATTCTCCCTCGCATTTCTCACTTTTATCCCGACACCACACCATCATCGTCACTTATAAGTGCTTACATCACTCTAGGTAAACTTATTCGTTAGTGTAATGTTGTTAAAGGATCTACAAGCCAGAAAATATAGGTTATTTGAGGTTCTCACATGCGGTGAAGATGTCCCTGTTGGCCTTCTGGGTTGTAACAACGTATGGACTTGTCGGTAGGTACTAAAGTTGATGAGGAAGATACTGCCTCCATATTCAGCCCAGAGACTCATCGTTGCATACGATGTCAGTCAATTCCATCTGTCTCCAACCCTCACAACATGTTTTCCTAAGGTTTATCTTAATATCTTCGCATCATCTGTCTTTTCGCCCTAAAGACTTTGTCACAAAAGCTGTATACGTTACATTCTTTGCCTATCCCTCTGAATATTTCTGCCGAGTGCATCGTTACATTCTAGATTTGAGTGTCCTAAAAATATGAAATAAAGTGTATAAATGAATAAATGTTCACGAACATTATTAGTACTCACTTGTAGATCACGTTTCACATCCGCAAGAAATAAATCATTAAAGTTCACTGTACGATTTCGAAACATGGAAAATACGACTTTTATTTAATAAGCTTAAAACATTTAGAGTTATTTAATTATATTTTTATTAAAAATATATTGAATTGTCGAGTCTATGCTGAATACAGATATTCGACACCATACGAATTTGTGCAGAACTCGATGTGACGATTCACAAGTGTAGGATCCATAAGTCTCAGTTACTACTGTAATTTGTCAGTGACTCGAACATAATTTACAGCAGGTAAACACTGAGTAGCGAAAAATCAGGGAACTAGCTTTAACAGCTATAGTCGAGCGTCGCAAAATATGTACTTCTCCTGTAAATTTTAATCCCCTTTTTGAAGTTTTCTGAATAATGTTAGCTGTCGTCAACAACAGAATATACAGAGTTCTCTTAGACTTGATCACTTTACTTTTGAGGTTACAAACTTTGTTCCTCGCTTATCTATATATGTCTCTCCATTATAGAATAGTGTGTGTAGCAAAATTTATTATCCGTGCTTTAAAACACAGTGATAACTATACTTATCAACATCTTTAACAGTCAGTATTTCTGCGTTCTGCCCACATATTGTATTTCGTCGGTATCATATGAGTTTTGGAGTGGAAAGCAATTATTTCCCTGAACCACATTATCTGATTGGTCGTGGATTACGGGCTGTGTTTTCTTTGAGGTACGGGCTGAATATTTAAATATTATTGAAACAAGCTTTGGCTATTCAGAGTAACAAAATCACATTAATTGAATAGAATAGTAAAATAATATTATCTTGTTGGTAGGATCGAGTCTAAAGACCGTGTTAAATAACGTTGGGTCCGCTGTAGTTGCAAGAAGGCAAACCAATCTCGCTCGGGACCATTACTTACCATTATCGCAACGTACCAGCAGAACGGAAGCTGGACAGCATTACCTCTGCAGTAATAGGACTGACCGTACTAATACGGACATTAACACAAAAATGAGAGTTAGGGGTAGCGCGCACTAGCGGGCTTTCTGCCGCAGCGGTAAACTACAGCAAACGCGTATTCCTGTTGCCTGTGCACGCGGACGGTGAAATAAACGCATTGTCTGCGTTTTCTTTTCAGTTAGGAGCTGGGTGTTGTGGAGACAGTTAGCGTGTGCTCTAAGCTGATAAGTAAAGGTATGGATTTTATTGAGGCTGTCGCTGTGTGTGCTTTTTGCTAAGAGCAAGGGCGAAGCGTAGAAATAAATTCTGGTTCCCTCCACTTGTAAGTCAAAGATTGTTGAGAGCCAAATTTCACAAGTTATATGAGGACCTGCGTATGTATCCAAATAAATTATTCAGATACTTTATCTTTTTATACAGTTGGCTCGACTTCGGCAGTAGAGCTTCACAGACTTCTATCCACAGTTTCTCTTTAGTTTTTGTCACTGTACTCAGATATGGCCGAAATGTACAGTGCCAGCCTTTTCTCCTGTTCAGTTACACCAAGGTCGCACAAACAATGGTCGCCGTGCGGCACACAGGTTAGGTTCTTCGTGTTCTGTTGCCACCGAACCGCATCGAAATTGAAGCAGGTTGCGCGCATGGTCTTAATGTTGTTAAAACCAGTTTCTCTCACACACCAAAGATGAAGATTCTGCCTACTTTCTGCTCGCCAAATGACATACATAACTCCTTCTAATACTAGAAAGTGCCGCCTTTAAATTCCAATTAATTGAGGAGAAACACCATTCTTGAAACGGAACTGGGATTTAGTGTTAAATTAGTGCTAGTGTATGTAAGGTTACGCTGGGCTTAGTTTCTTACGTAGACTGTAGTACCTCACTGTGAAAGTAACATCGAATTTAGAAGTTGCATATAAAGGCCCTTTGTGTAGCAGAAGCGCTTAATTAAATAAATGGGGTTGTAGAAGTCTATATTATCTTGAAGGCGATGTTTAAGGATACATTTTATATATAGTAAATAATATAAATATTAAAGCTCTATAAATATTTTATTATTGGTCGTAATGTATGAAATGGACTTAAGACAGACGAAAACATACAGAATTTTATTTCGGAACATATAGTGACGAGACCACTTGGTAGATCTTGGCGTATATAGAGAAATAAATTGAAATGAATCTGAAAAACTAGGGTGGGATAAAGAGAACGATTCATTGGCTCCGGAAAGGGATCTGTGGCTGTCTGATCTGATTATTTTTTGATTGTATAAAAGACGAATTTGTTGAATATGTAAGCGATTATTATCATTTTCATGAAAGACCCTGCTCAGTATTGTTAGTTAGGTACTCATTAACGGTAAATTATCAAATTATTATTATTTACTTATTTTTGGAAAACAAACATATAATGACCCATATATAAGGGGCTTAATTGTCTAATGGTGCGTTCTGGTTTGCTCTTTGTCTTCTTAAACACGATAGTAAATGCGATTATGATTCTCTCCTGTTACCCTCAGCCATGTTTTATTTTGCTTGCTAAGGGTTAAAATACGACAAATGCCACCTGTACCCACAGCTGTTTCATCTGTAGGCGGTTCAATGCATACACCGATGTATTTTGTATGTAGTCACCATGAGGCGTCACGACGGTAATAATAGAATTTGCCGAGATTTGAGGTTCTCACGGCGACGGACATGAAGAAGACTGTGATTTTGGAAGTTGCACCGTGTAGTCTTATAAAAATTGACCGAAGTTTCAGATGTGCTTGATTTTGTGATGATGGAGGCAGTACGCACCTCTGAAACGTCTGTGAGTTTTAAGCACACTACAAGGCTTAATGCGACAGAAGATATTTATCTTAAAAAGAATGTTTGTGTGACGTCTGCTTTTCGTTTCTAGTACCTGAATTTAAATATGAATAAGAATAATTGTTTTGGCAGCGTACTAGATTAAATGCTTTCTTGTATAGTCCACGAATGTAATATTGAGACTTGCAAGGAATGCAGGAAGTCCGTAGCGTCAAAAAGCAGACGCTACCTTTCCTCCTTCCTCCTTCACCCCACCTCCTCACCCCGCAAGTCCCAAGATTACAGTCGTGGACTGTAGTCTTCTTGGTTGTTGCAGGTTCATAATGTCCACATGGCAGAGAATATTCACTTACTGAAGTTGCGTCTCTTAAGCTGTGATTCGTCCATAAATAACTGAAACTCTCTTTCTCTAATCGAATGCAATTTCCAGCCCACGGGAATGCTTAACTGTACAACTGAAAATTAATTACAGTGTAGTTACCCAAGATTACATTCTTCATTCCTAAACTGTTATTTGCTATGTTATTTGCGTGTCTGTAGCATGCCATGCTTTATGTTTCTACCAGCTCTGTAAATTTTAACCAAGTAATAAATAACTTTCAGAAATTGTATTTAGTACGTTGCTGTTTTAAAATAGGCTAGGTCTGTTTTTGTATCTCAATGAATATATCAGACCAGATGACAGAGTCAGGGCTCAGGGCTGAAGTCACAACAGAACCACAATTGCTTAACTGTTTGAAGCCGGAGAGAGAGAGAGAGAGAGAGAAGATTCTCAGGCAATGCCCTTTGGTCTTTCAGATAACGATAGAATAAGAGTGAAGATGTTGAGATAATAAGTAGTGAGAGCTTGATAAGAGACGGGGGAATTTTGGTTTACGTATTGATGAATGTTGATATTGTAGTTAAGTAATTTAGTTGCCTCCAGAGTAAGGGGGGACACTTTGATTAATTTAGATGAAGGGACACATTTAATTACTCCGCTAAGTTTTTATTTGTATCATTTCCATAGGGAGAACAAGGGAACCCTGCGTTGAGCTAATAAAGAGTGTGTCGTAAAGTAAACTACACACTAGAGACCTTCGTAAAAGACAGTATTATCTTCTTGATGTTGCCAAACTGGTAGCATTGGAAGACAAGAGTCCATTGAGCTTATATCTCCTCCTGGAGCTGGTAATCGCTTCGGTGTTCATTAAAGTCTTCGGCTTTTATGGAACCTTTAATTTCATACCGGATTCACTAGAGATCGCCATTGAACTGTAACCTGAAGCAAATAAATTCAGTCCAAACCATCACATCTGATCTCTTTAAAATTCGTTTTAATATTGTTGTCTCATATATACCTAGAGTATCCAAGGATCAGTCAGGATAGTCAGGGTCGAGATTTGAACTCTAGAACTCGCGAACACGAGACAAGAATACTAATAGCTTGTCCAGGACGTTCTGTTCGTGCTACATGTCCAGTGAATCTCATACTCTTTTATTGTACCAATTTATAAAATTGCGTTGAATATGAATAGTTCCTTTTTTGTAATAGTAGTTTATACTGATTGGAAAAAAATATTAATTTGTAGTGATGGAGATCGAGTTAATTTTTATTGATTATCTATGTTAATTAATAGATTCTAATGGCCGGGTTTAGTGAAAACGCTAAAGTATCTTCTGTTTCCATATACTGTGGGGTATTTCTTGATTAGCCGAAGCTATTTTATTCTCAAAATTCTGCTTCACGCCAAATTCCTCAACACGGCCACTCCTGGTGGCAAATTCTTCGTTTTCGGGATCCCCGTTACCTCTAAGTCTCCAGAGACTTCAGTTTCCCGACCTCAATAGGAAATAGTTTTAGCACAAGTTTTTCTTGTCTGTCCTTCAAGATACATAAAGTACAAACATGCAGTGGTGTCCCTCGTGAGACTTGTTCATCCATGCCTTCTCTTCTCATCGACCAAATAGTTTAACAATCCACCTGAACAGCCCTTATGGGTATACATAGGGCTGTCTATTGAACTGGAAATGACAATGCGCTGTCATTTTAAAAATGGCCGCTGCTCTCTCTCTTTTAAAATGGGTGAGTGGTGTGGGGGTGTAATTTTTACAGACTCTTACACTGAATGGTGCGCACTGCTACTTCAAACATGAAGAGCGAGTCTTCGTTGCAGATAAGAAGAAAATATTACAATTAATTCTACAGAAACAGACTGATGATATGAAATGGATTTATCTGACCCGGGGTAAAGCCCTTTGGTGAGGTTATATGAACATGGTAATGGGCTAGTGGGTTCTGCAGTCGCGAAGAATTTCTTACCAGCTGATTAAATATGGAAGTTTTGAAGCTAAAACCTGCACTATTGAGTTTGGGAGAAAAAGAATTGAATTATTCTCGGATATAATTTTGAATTGTGGCTGCAGTAAGCGCTAAGATGTTACGAATATATTTAAGCCATCTATGATACGCTATGAATTATTTATAGCGGCGTTGCCTAATAAGACATATGATGTATGTACGGCAAATATATCCTATGCAGAAGACGTTTTGTACGCTATTATCATCACGATATAAAAGATTTACATGAATGATATAGTATTCTTTCTCTTTTAGGAACAGAAAGTTGGTAGACCACGTAATAAGGAGTTATGGGAAATTTTTTTTTATGAGCGACTGCCATACTAATTTAAAATGTACAGGCATATACGGATTCTGTTTGAAATTTCTCTGAAGAAAGATACTGACGAAAATCGTAAGGGGCGCGATATTGTGTCAAGATAGAATATGTGATGCACGGAGAATATTCTACGTATAATTTTCCTGAACGTACGAATTCTGTAACGAATCAGACAGGATATATGGCGTTTATTAAATAAATATAAACGAACAGGTATAAAACATCGAGTGAGATGTTGGGGGAGAGGAGTCATAAATTAAAAATGAAACCGGAAGTTAATGATTTTCAGGCTTGTCATTATGCTGACACTTTGCTATGTCTATGGAGCAAATTATTTCTTGAGAAGCTAATAGCAGGTCAACTAATGAAGAGATTTTGCATCTTTTATAAAACATGAAGGCCCGTTACCATATTCACAAGAGCCCGATACTTGTCACAATTCTGAAACTGCTGAATATAGCTAAAAAACTGTTACCCTAGTATTGTAAAATCATTTCAATATTATTCTGCCATCCACGATTAAGTCCTTGAAGTGGTCTCTTCCCTTCACTTTTTTCAACTAATATTTTCTATGAATATCTTAGCGTGGCCATGCGTGCTACATGCCCAGTCAATTTCATTGTTTGTAATTCACTGATCCAGGTATGTGTAAGGTCTTGTAAAGAATGGAAAGAAGGCGTTACATAGGCAAAGCTGGGTTTTAAATACACATTGATATAACTCAGAATGGTTTTTAAGGTTTCAAAGGATTAAACATAAAAATATAGGCCTCTTTACATTCAACCTTGTAGAACTGTACTGACGTTTTACAACCCGTAAGGCAGCCATCTTCATTGTGATATATATATATATATATATATATATATTCAGATTTTCTCAAAGGAAAATATATTGTTCCTGAAATTACATATATTGCGAATATTTCTAACATATAGAGTTGTAATCCAATTTTTCCATCGGGGTTATGGTCTTATGAATTCCTACTGCACGTCATTTGATACTCCCTTACATTATATAGATATCGTTGCTTTTTAATATACGGCTTCAGCATTAGCTATCTGCATTTCTGTTAAATCTTTAAAATGTGTTCCCTTTTATTTCTTTTATTATTTAATATTAATCTCCTTTATTTTCTCGTTTCTGTACCTACTCACATAATCTGAAGTTCGTTTCCATTTGCGCTGTTTTTGTCTCTGCTTACTTTCAGAGACTCCACACAATTCTACCGCCTTTCATCTCCTCGTTTCTCCTTCCTTTCCTTTTAAATCCTTCTCTACATCTTCCTCATTTCTTTACATAAGCAGAAGGATAACCACCCTTTTCGCATGTGCTCCAAATCTTCTTATTTGATCCTGTTGGTCCAATTCTGCCTGTTCCTAGCTTACATCCACACGTCAATGGCACCCGATATTTTCCATCCATAGTTTAACAACAATTGTAAAACTAGTTCGGTTTTCTTTAGCTTTGTATTATGACAGAATTGTGCCCCAATGGGCGGTTTAGATAATTATTTTCCATCTCTTAAGAGTGTAAGCTTTGTAAACCTAATAGTTTTCTAAAAGGCGGTATATTTTAAGGGTTATTGTGTACTTTTATATTTATTTTGGATTGTTTTATTGTGTATCTGGATATTAAGCTTTTTCCGCGAAATATTGTGATAATTAGGAGTTGGGAGGGACAGAATAGTCCATAATTAACGTTTTAAAAATCAACATTGGAAGAAATAGGACCGTGTCTTCTAAGAAAACGATAATCGATTCAGTGAGGAAAAATCTATAAATTTACTAAAGTGAGAAAAACAATAGAATGATTATACCGAAACTATTAGTTCTTGACGTAATTCAATGTTAAACGTTACCGGTTGTGAAATGCCAATTATTTCCTTTACAAATAAGCATGATCTTCCATAATACATCCTATTCGAAACTTATTCTTGACTTTTGCGGTAACGTTGCACTTAATTATAAGTCAATAATGAGCTATTCAGCTTAGACATACTGAGGTTGCTTAGAATTTGTACGGAAATAAGCTGCTTGTGATTTAAAGCCTCTTGTAAAAGACAACGCTGTGCGTACGACGTCATACCCTATCGTGATGGCGAGGGTGTGGCAGTAATGCTCCCCAAGATTTCAGATGTCGACATTACCTTATCTCTTTGCTCGCCTTTATCCCTGGGGAAAGCATCCAGATACTCATTATACTAGATGGACTCCAGAATGGTGCTGAAGTGGTAAGTACCACGGAGCAAGGCAAGGCCGTCCAGTTTGGAGGAGATTGCCTTTGGAACCTGGTGTAATCCGGTTTTGTCGGTTATAACTGAGGAACCATTGGAGCAAGGAATATGAAATTTTGTGCAGAGTTAGATCACTTACCATTTGAAGGCCACATTTATCTGAATAAGATTTAAAAGAATTCATTTTCTACCGTAAAGGAATCATGACACTTCTCCGTTAGAAAGATGAATTTGTTAGTGTTGTTTAAGAAAATAAGTCCGTTTAGTCTGATAACCATATAGACCTCAAGTTCGAACCCCACCAATTTGATATTATAGATGTTACAGACTGAAGTAAAAGTGTTTCACATAGCATTATCGCTTAGCTTTTATCAAGAACCTTGCATTGTTCAGTACTTACGTTGGTTGACATACACGGGTATAATATCATGCACTACGCTTATCTTCTATAGTAACGTGATAAAGTAAGCTAAAGTGGATGTTTTTAAGGAGACAAGCATATGAATGTGAAATACCGAATGTCATGATGGAGTAATTATCGTTTCTGCTGTGTATCAGGATATCAGAGTTTTAGTTCTCGGTCCGAAAACAGGCCATCATAACTAATGCTTTCGTGGTTTTCCTAAGTCTCTCCAGCCAGATTCTAGGATAGCACCTTGAAGTAGTCAACTGTAGCCACTTCTTACGGCTTTTCCAGTGAAATATTAATTAACTGTCCAATTATTTGAAGCTATACGATTTGATAAATTGAAAGCATCGTCAAAAAACGAAAGCTACGAAACATCGAGGAAACACGAAATCAAAGAAGTCTTGCGTGATATTCGGATGTGGCAAAGTTAAACAACAGTGATTGATACAGTAAGATGGAAATCAGTAATTAGCCAGGAAATGTTTTATTCAAAACTACTGCATTTAATTCTGTCATACCATTGGAAAATTTTATTCGCTACAGAAAGATGGGCGATACGTATTCTTTGTTCCTGAAAGCAACACGAGACATGTCTGAAGTCTCTTGGATTGTCATAGTCACGTCTTGTGTTACTCCTGTAGAGGTAGGTGTTGGCGTTTTTATGCGTACGATGACAATTCTTGGCATCTCTTAAAATGAAATAAAGCGTCACTACCTCTCACTGAGGCATTTGTTGAAGGTGTCGTTTCGTCTTGTGGAAATACAACACTACTACGTCCTACGCCTGACATGTGAACATCACGCTTCTACCCATATATATAGCATGAACAGTCTCTTTTTTATCCCAGAGGAAATTGCCAGAAATCTGAGTGCAGCAGGAAACTCTTAACTGGTAGACAGACGGCAGTCAATATGAGACGCTTTTTGACCTGAGAAACGCGCTGTTCGTTTGTTTTTGTTCTTTTGTTTGTTCTCTTATGTCTTGTGAGACTAGTGTAATACACGGAACAAAATCTCTTGCGACGTGAAAGTCACAAGTCTTCATAAATATGCTCGCGCAAGACAGAATCGCTTGCCTTTTTCGACTACACATTCGATGTACGTTGTTTTAGAAGTAAGATATGGGAATATAAGCTACCGTACTGACGTCATTATGGTTTTAAAATACCAGAATATCAACACGAGAATGTTTGATTATGTTTTTTGTAAAAAATAATACATGTTTATAAGGTAACGTTGAACGTAACTGTCATTTCTTAGCTCCAGTTTAAAACTGCATGATTTGCTGACAAGGTTTTCTCGTATCGGGTCAAATATCTTCCATAAAACAATAAACTTAACTATAGGTACTATAACAGTTGCTGTCGGGAAAAGTGAAACTGCGACATTTTGTATAAAACGAATTGAATGTGACTGCTATATGCTGGTGAATAATGAGGTATTTTATTGATTGTTTTCATGATTTCCTGTTATAAAAAGTGATAGTGGAACCACGGTTCCGGAGAATTTGACGTAAATACGTCTATACGGAAAGAAAGTTTATATATTGGCTTTATTCCAAATATTTCCTTTATACCCGCTTTACAATTGAGTAAAGTTTGATTAAGACTTTGCTTATTTAACTTGAATTAGTTACGCTTAAGATGGGTCTGTGATAGATGAATGTAATGTAAAGTAATGTAATGTAATGAAATGTAATGTAAGGTAAGAAAATGTAATGTAATGTAAGGTAAGGTAATGTAAGTTAAGGTAATGTAATGTAATGTATGGTAGGGTAATGTAATGTAAGGTAATGTAATGAAATGTTTCCTAGGTAACAATAATGCCGAGTAAACAGACGACGTTTCGTAGGTAACAATAATGCCGCGTAAACAGGTGACGTTTCGTAGGTAACAATAACAATTGAAGTTTCCTAGGTAACATAACAATGCAGTTACACTTTTTCGTTTCACTTTTTGCCGAATGACACTGACCCTAAAATATAGACATATTTACGTCAAAAAAGTTCAGTTTTAGAAAATATGCGAAGTATTTGCTCAGTTGAACTTTCTTAATTTTATCGTTTCCTACAGTGGTACAGAATATTTGTAGAATATTGTAATGCATTCGAAACAGATTAATTACAAACAAAAACTGATCTGTGAATGCAGTAACTAAAGCGCTGCTATTGAATATTTTCAACAACGAACGATATTAATTTTTCACATCAACCATCAAAAATAAAAATAACAATTTGACTTCTCTTCTTTTTTGAAACGAGTGTGACCCGATGTGAAATGGCTTCGTATAATCTATTGTTTCTTTATTGGTTGGGCTGCTTCTCCGTTCACCAGTATTGACGCAAGAGTGGTAATTTTTCTGTCACATTGACAGTTGACACGAAATTAAATATCAGCTGCATATATCACACTCTTCGTCCATTGGTAGGATTCGTATTTTGGGCATCAGATTCTTTCATCGTTATGGTAATTATTCATCAATAAAACATGCACTTCTGAAAATGCATTGTTTCAAACTAAAGCGTATGAACGTTTGTGCCACGTATTGACAGCCTGTGTCCGGAATTTTAGAGCAGATGATTTGCTGATGTCCTGCTGTATTATTCATTGTTAATTCTGATTCATCCAGATTCTGGATTATGATGTTTATCCACAACTGTTTCTTTTACCAAAGTTGCATTGAAAACAAATTGCCACCTAGGTAAATATGTTATACTATATAATTAAATATGGAGTATACTTATACTAAATAAATATGCGTAAAAATAAAATGTGAAGCGTAGGCTATTTCACAGATAAAATTGTAATTTTCCAAGAATGGATGGATAAGCGGATATACTGCTGCTGTTTCTTTATTTATGGGAAAAAACTTGCCAAAAGCTCATTCAACCGGGATTCTCTTCAGATAAACTGTAGTGAAATAATTAAATACCTTATTTATTATGTTACACAACTTTAATGAACATTTACGTAAATCTGCTTAACTGCTTGTACCATATCTTAATCGTACTGTACCTTAGTCTACGTGCGTCTGCAATAAGTATAATAAGCAATATAAACATTAGCAGGGCAGGAAATATACAGCAGTGGAAAGAGAACTTAAACATATTTTGTAGTAAGGGGAACAAATTGTATAACTCCAGCTATGGCCACAAGGAGCGCAGTTTTTTATATGAGAGTAAAATGGTGATTCATTCCGAGAAAGCATTTTGTGTACTTCAGTTTCAGCCCATATAATCCATGACCACTGCTTAAC
Source organism: Zootermopsis nevadensis (assembly GCF_977971745.1). Taxonomy (NCBI): domain Eukaryota; kingdom Metazoa; phylum Arthropoda; class Insecta; order Blattodea; family Termopsidae; genus Zootermopsis; species Zootermopsis nevadensis. The sequence goes on from NW_028259143.1 coordinate 8,841,892, forward strand.
CTGGTTTTCGAAGGAAGTTCCATAAAAATTCCTTCATGTGCAAATTAAATTTGATTTCTCGCGTTGTGTCGCCATTCTACTGTCATTAAATAGTTTAGTTTCTGGTTAACGTAGTTGGAATCACTTCTCACGTGTGCTACAAACATTTTTCTGAACTTCTCTTTCCAGAACTGTTTGATTTTTGCATATGGTTAAATCTCAGATCATTTGTGGTTATTCTGTATATCTGTACAGTTGAATTTACTATCGGAACAATTGAATTAGTTCATTGATACACAATCGGTGGCCTGCTGAATGTCTTATACGATTTGTCTTTACTTTCATGATTATAATAAAGTTACGTAATTATTTTAAATACAGTATGCACTCTAAAAATATTAGTGTCTGTACCATTTTTTAACAAGTAGTTCACAGTGTCTTTGTTAACTCGTTGTTATGAATGCTTCTATTTCGTTCTGAATTTTGTCTCCCAGAAACGGCTACTTAGAGAATGGAATAAAGAAAGTTACTTATTTTGAGGAGAAACATATTTTGGTCCAAGCCATATTTGTTTATAATCCTGAGTGGTATAATATTATCTCTTGTTTATCTTAACGAGTTTAAACGTTATCTGCGCTACACCACTGCTTTCTGAATTCCACCACTGAAATATTTGAAAGACGGGGTGGAGTACGAAGATAAATTCAACAAAATTATTACCCCATAAAATCCCGTTCTCTCACTAATGGAATATTACCGCAGTAGAAGAAAAAAGTTACCGAAACATTTGCAGCTACTAAACCAAACGCTTGAGGAACATTAGGGATCGAGGAACTTTGTAGTAAACATGCCCCTATATGCCAATCTCCTCTCGTCTCTCCGTTTTACTTCTGCGGTTTTTGGAGCCCTTGACTTGCGTTGTTGCGGCATCGTCTGTGATGGAGACAAGCAAGGAATAGTTTCAATTAACATGCCACCGAGGATTATCTCATGCATGAAGATACCAGAACATCTATGTGGTTTATACCAGTATTTTTAATTGTAGTCGTAATAGAGCGCATTTACTCTTAGACGTCTCTCTCAAATTTCTTGTTATCTCCGGCACAACGTCGGGGTTGAGTGGTTAGCACTCGTATTTGGTTCAGATCTACGCCTGGACATCAGTTATCCTAACTGTATATTCTCTTAAATTTATCTTTATCTATCAATGAGATCACGAATCATGATCGATTCATTCCACATGTTCTCCAATTCATTATCAAAGAAATGAACAGATTACTTCTTCAAGTATAATAAAATTCTGTTGCACTGAGTAATTTTTCTCATATAATTAGGATCAGGCCTACAATGTAATTAGCTCTTTTGCAATAGGGATTTAATTTTTTTGTACATGTTAAGAAAAATTGGCTTTTATAAAAGTCGTGTCATGAAGAACATAAAGTCTGACACAAACATAAGGTGTGAAAACGTGACGTACCATATGCATATTCATTTTTTTTAAACCTATCGTGTAAAACGTATAGACTAGTGAAAAGCACAATAAAGAGCTTTTGTTTTCAAGCTTTGCTTTTAAGTGACTGGAAGTACAAGAGGGACCACATTAAAACCTGTCACCGCCTCTTTTATGCCCGCGTACTCATACATACGAACCACGTTTGTTTTCTCTCAAAGTTCTCTACTGTTCAATCATATCATCAGTCTTTTCTAAGTTATGACGAACTTTCGTACTCTTAAATTAAATTCGGTCATGAATGTCAGGCGAGTTCTACAGCGCAGCACAATACCAATTCTCTCGTCAAACTTTGATAAGAGTACACACAATTCAGTTCTAAAAAACGAGCATCAAGCAAATCGAAGATACCTGTCTTCTGGGTTGTTGCGCCGTGTATTCTGGTAGAAGTTTACCGACGGTTCAGAGGTCCTTGCAGCCTCCATCATCAGGGCGACGATCACCTTGATGATGGAGGACATCTGAAACGTCAGTAAATTTATACCAGAATACATGGCGCAACAACCCAAGAGACAACCATATTCATACTCACCCCCGTAAAAACTTCTAATCCAACTTAGTCTGGTAGAAGTTCACCAACTTTAGTAAACGTATACCAGACTGTACGGCACTACAACTCAGAAGACAGCCATCATCGGATTCACCGTCGTGAAAACATCAAATGTTATCAAACAAATCCATTTGAAAAACAAACAAGTTTTATCTGACATATGCCTCGTTCTTATTTGCTGTACCTGGGATCGAAAGCTAATTACTGGACATAAGTTTGATTCATGTAATGATTTCCATATTTATGGATTTCACTGCCTCTCAAGTCAAGTTCCGTGATAATATTGCGTGCTAGAGTACGTCCGTATGCTCCACATGTCAGTACCTGCACTTGATAAACCATCTTCAACGCACATTATCTCACCTCTGTACCTCTAAATTTCCAACCCAACTGAGCAGGTATTCCAGTAAGTAATACGCGTTTCGGCAGTTATTTTATGGAACCTCAAGGTTCATGACTGTGTTCACAGGAGTTTGACCGCTTTCCATGAGTGCTACATGCCGTATCTTCAGTGCTTTGATTTTTCATGAAGAGTCGGGTAAAATCCTGTTTGAATTTCCCAACATCTCTGCACTGTCAAACGCCAGTTACATGATCAATTATTCAGACGCGTTTCAGTTTCCTATTTGACATGCTATATTATCCAAAAATTGTGGCTTCTATTTTTTCAGTTGCTGGTGAATAAGTTTTCTTCTTCGTGTTGTGTTTTCGACCTACAATTTCATGGCGTAACGTCGCCGTCGAGTGGTTAGCACTGCTGTTTTTTTTATTAGAGAGGTCTCAGGTTTAAATCTCTGTCCGGAGACCGGCTATTATGAATTAGGGTTTTTGTCCGCAAAATACCTGGATAGTCCTTTACATTAAGTTACGACCACTTTAAATCACAACTATCCAATTATCCTTTCGACCAGAAGTTAGAATAGCTGATTTGGAATCTTTCTGCGTTGATCCATCACTGGAAACTGAAAAAAAGTAGTCGGGACTAACATTATGACGCAGAAAAGCGAAAAATTGGCAAAACTGCCAACTCTTGTTACCTCATGAAAGAGAAATGAGGAGAAATCGGAAGTTATGTCGGTTTCTTCATTCAGAAATGCTCGAACGGCTTCGAATATTTCAAAATAGAAAGGACGAATGAAGGATAAAGATAATACGGAAAAAGGAAACGTCTCATAGTTCCTAAAACTCCCCACAGGATCAAAAGACGTTGAAGAAAGTATTTGCTGCCCTGACTGTGACATTACATTAGAAAAAGTTATAACTGAAGGCTCGGTTCAGTGCAGTTACTGTCAGTAGATGTTGCACGATGCATATCTCTTCTGTAAGCACATTTCGCTTGCTTTGGAACGTCTGAGGTATTTTTGTAACTAACGTGTGTAATCTTATGTTTCAAAAGATAAGTTTTCAATTAAGTTTTTATTGTAAATAATTTGTTTTTATTGGTTATTTTTTTATGTTCAGAACGCCATAATGTTAAGTGCTTACGTTTAGAGGGACTTACCCATGAAACTTCCCTCCTTGTTACTTCCTGTCGGCTAGGAACAAATATTTCCCGCAAGAAAAATGTTCTCAAACGCTGCAAAGATGAGAGAACAAATTTATTGCCTATACGTTAAAAATGAACAGGCAGAGTTATAAAGAGAGGTGTTCTGCCTCCATCATCATATTAGCAAGCACTTTTGAAACTTAGTCAACAAGATGCATCATCCTAGTAGATGGTCATGCTTCTACTCGTCGCCGTGAGAACATGAAATCTCACTGAATAAAATAAATTTTATGCGTTTTAGCATTCAGAATCAGAACTAATGATAGCAAACCTTAAGACTGCAGTGTTGATTATTAATTGCTTCCTTATTTATGGAAATTCCACGCTTAGCGTGATGAAATAAGATTCATGTAGCAAAAGAACCTCTCATAGAAGTATTTTTGTTTCTTTTTGCTCGATCACATTCTAATGGTCCGTTTACATATCAGCATAATATAGCAGCAGCAATATCGGTTGCACGTGCTAAATACTATGATGGTCGCTTCGACACAAAACCTTAATATCATATTGATGAGACGCAAACACACACCCCTTCCGCCTTCTCTCCGCGCCTCAGTATAATGAGCGCAACATGTCACCCGAAATGACGTCATTAGTTCGTTACATGCTCCCTTGATGGCGGTTGTCGCTAGTGAGCACACGATATGGATGCAGATGTTGAGTAACGACTAGACAGGAAATGACTCGCCATTTTGTTTTTATTTTTTTGTGTGTGTTTTGGAGTGACGGTGGGAAGGGTGGTTGTTCAAATTTAATCTTTGGACCATTAACACATGTGTTGTAACACTTATTAATATCCGACGACGCACAGGGTCGTAACTCCGTAAATTGTTGGAAAAGTTTAAAATTGTTTTTTAACGATGAACAGTGGTGTTAGCCGCATCACCTGCAGTGCATAATGACGTCGTCTTTTATTGACGTGTTCGTCTCTCTCACGTTTGGGTAATTCAAGTGTGCTATGGAATTAAACACGATAGCCTGTTCAAAAAAAAAGGCCATGCAAGAACGATTTTCAAGTTTGAATTCAGTAAGGGGCGAAGTTATTAAATAGACACTGATAGTCTCTCAGCTAGCCAATAAATTCCCTGCATTCCGTAGTATATAAACGTTCATAATTATTTTAGAGTCTGCTATCGGTTTCTGTCCTGAGGTTGATCAGTCCAGTTAGTATCCTCAGATCCTATTTAACATCCGTGTTAATACTGTCACCCATCAACTTTTATGTCCTCCGAGTGGTCTGTTACCTTAGGGCTTCGCTATCAATATGTTATACGTAGTAAACCAAACAATTTTACTTTTTTATACAATTCTAAACGTTAAAAGTGAACTAAACTAACTGAATTTTTCAAAACTTTATCTCTACACTTCATAGTTATCTAGTTAATGAAGAAATCCTAAGGCATGAAACTGCGGTTTCCTCACAATTGGATCACGTTCTTACAACCACTATTAAATTGTTAATAATTTTTATGGTTATCTGCACAACACAGTGTGGTGTGGGCCATGATGGCTGGATATTTGTACCATGGACTCGGATCTACTATGGGAGCGGTCGCCATATTGGAACCGTGCAAGACCACGGAAGTTCTTACCTTGGGGCTTAAGTCATCAGTAGAACATTACTATGAGACATTCCAGATAAGTTGATAGGCGATAAAAACAATTTCGTGAAAGGGAGATTACTGCTGTACATTAATATTGAAATCAACAGAGAGAAATGTTAAACTCGGTAAATAATGTATCTTATTATATTTTTCATATACTTGTGGGCCACAAAGCAGTAACTTCTATTCTGTCACCACTTTGACAGTTTGTTTTAAATTAAAGGCAAATATGAAACAAATAGTGAAAGCGAGGTAAACTGTATAAATAAAAGTAATTGAAAATGTCAACACACAGTACAAAAGGAAGTCTATGTGATCAAAGTTAAATTTCATGTCAAAGGAATATGCTTGCTGGAAACGTTCACAGTTTGTCACATTACACTGAGTGAAACTCGCACTTACTTAAAAGCGACAAGCTTTTAGTTGATATAAAACCTTTTGCCCTTTGCTTCTATGGGATCAGTGTTGGTCGAAGATAAATCAGCAAATTCGTAATTGTTCTCTAAATCAGCTTTATGGCTTAGGAATATAATACAGAAGGTAATATTTCTTGCACAGACTATGTACTCTTACTCCTTATTTGTAACATTTCTTCTTTCTGAAACACATTTAGTGTTTTATTACAAGTTAATCATTAAATTCACTGAGAGATCAGTTTGATAATATGCAACAAAAATATTATGCTTCCACACACACGCGCGCGCGCGCATTATCAGTGGTTCTTATTTTACTGTTATATAACCTTAAACTATGTGCACTTATCAGTACTCTACAAACACTGGATCCAAGAATTAGTATTGGCGTTTCTTTTCGACCGACCAGAACAGGATTTTCACTTGAAGTCGGGAGAAAACCCAGCCAACAAAACGTACCGTATTGTTTTATAATATTGAAAGATATATGAAGTCCAGAAAAACATCAGTATCGAACACGAATTAGTGTTCTAACTTGGTTCAAATTCCGTGTGTCTGCTCTTGCACACCACAGATATATATGTGAAACACAGATAAAATACAATCTTTTTGTAAAATAATGTTTCTTGTGAACTGAATCAATGCGGAAACTTTCGTTCGAACTGAAAGCATAATTGCGTGGAGCGTCTCTTGCAATATTCATTGCGATTCAGGGTGATGATAGCTATTGAAGTGACCATGGTGACGGGGTATTATATGTAGAATGCACCTGTTACAGTCACGCATTACCCAGCGTAGCCTTTGTAATGGACGGGGGGTTTGAAATGACACCCGTGGGTCGGTCTGTTGAACGCTACGTAGAATGAAATTAGCACCGATTGTCTTCCTAGCTGGGATCAATAACAAGAATACAGCGAGTCCCAGAGCCACAAGAACTATATAATTTGCGCCAATAATATAAATCAGATCCCGAATTTGGAATCACAATATCAGGTTACGTGTCAAAATTTTTGTAGTCTTATTGCCATAAATGGGTGAATAAATAAAAGAATTTACTAGATGAAGACATAGTTAAAAATTCTTTGTAAACGTGTGTAAGGTACTCGGATGTTCAGAATTATGATTGGACTTTGAGATTTTAAGGTTAATCTGATTTTGCTGTACCCTCAGAAAAATTTTTCATTTCACATATTTCCAAACTCTTCCCTGTCTAATTCCATACAAAAAAGTAGTTCTTGAGAAGCCAAATGTTAATTTGGTCAAGAAATTTCCCCGTTTTTTATGGAAGATGAAAAATTTACAAGTGTTTTCAGAACAGTCTCTATCCTGAGTCGGATGAATCCAGTCTACAACCGGAATCCTTTTTCCTTTGAGATCCATCTTAATATTATCTTAAAATCTACACAAAATGTTTTGCAGTGGTTTTTTCCCTAAAGGTTTTGAAACCAAATATTTGTACGCACTTATAATTTCTCTTATGTGCGCTGCATGCCCCACTTTTTCATACTTTTTTATTTTATCACGTTAATTATATTTTCTAAACAGTGAAAACTACGAAGCTTCTCATTATGCATTTTTTACCCTCCTGTTACTCCCCACTCTCTTAGGTCTGAGGTCTGAGGTCTGAGGTCTTAGGCTCTCCTCAGGACTCTGTTCTCAAAAAACCCTAATCTATATTCTTCCCTCAGGGCCACAAACGAAGTTTTACGCCCATATAAAAATATAGAACATGATAGATTTTGTTTTAGTTTTACGTTTTTAGAAAGCAGACGGAAATTCAAATGATTTTAAATTGCACTGTAGCAAGGGTTTTTCGAATTGAACATGCTCTTATTTTCTTCTTAAATGCAAATTTGATATGCTACAATCGTTATTTTTGTTTAAATTTTGTTACATTTTCTGTGGAGGATCTAGTAAAAAGTAGTTTTCTTTGACCTCGCATATTACATGCATAGCCACCATTAAACGTTATCATACAAAGAACATTGTGTCCAGTTAGATTCTTGTCCGAAAATATTCTTTAATACGTTTTCCGATTAAGAGCAGAACAGCGTAAGTGAATCCCATATACAAATTTATATATGTTTATATATATATATATATATATATATATATATATATTTCATTGCTTTGTTTTGTCAAAGTTAAACTTTCATACAGGAAGACATTTGTTAGCTAATTGGATTTTATTGATTGGTCTTAGTTTTGTTTGCCATTTTGATTATTTTGCTGATCGGATTAGTTTGTTAGGCTGCTTTAGTTGGTTGATGTTTGATTGCGTTTTGTTAGTTGATTTATATGTTTCTTATCGCGGTTGATTGATTGGTTTTCTTTTGTAATTAGCTAACTAATTTTATGTTGTAGTTAATCGATGGTTTTCTGTTGTGTATGGTTGGTTAATTGTTTTGTATTGCACTTTGATATTTTTATGTATTCTAATTGGTTGGTAGCTTTCATAAGGTTAGATTAATTTGTCCTAACATTAACTTAATAAAACTGATAGATTTATACTCTCGGTGCACATTTTAAACTTGATTTTATCATGATAGTTATTACAGTCATCTATAATTGCGTCTATTGTTGACCGTTCCGACCTCAGTCTTTTAGAAGTGTTTTAAAGATCGTCCTCGGTTCTATAAACCACATGGCTTGTAATATTGTAATCCTTTGGGAAGTCTGCTTTCTGTCAACACGTTAAATCCAATTGCTTTTATATTTGAAAATTCTGTTCAGTATAAATTGTTTTCTCCCATTTCTTTCATCAAAGTGTATTTTGCTGTTATTCTCATAACTTGTATCTGAGCGGCGGTTATTCTGGTTTAGTATTTTATTTGAACTTCGTTTAATACTTCAGATTTTTTCCCCGTTATGTTTCGTGCCATGTTTGCGAAGTTTTGTTTTTCATACAATAAAAATATGGTATTCGGATGTGAGAATTGTCGGTTTTAACCTCACAAGTGTCAGAGTTCAGGCCATTTATCTCAAGTTGCCCCACAGCAGAGCGTATCGCACTCATCCCACTAATTGGATTAGCTGTTCTGCTTTGCTGGAACCAGTAGAACTTTACACCCGGAACCTCACTCTGGTTTAAGAAGGTTTGAGCAAAGAACTGCCTCTGATCAGAAACGTCACTCATGATCATTGCAGTCATCTATCAGAACCATGACAGCTGCTGCTCGTGACAAGTGTTTGCAAACTGAACACCATTAATAACACGGAAGAAACAAGCTTAATATGCATCGTTTGGTGTCCATAAATGAACGGTGAAATGTGGCCGTAATTTTATGGACATGGACACATTAATTATCCGTAGGACCTACATAAAAATATATCATGTCCAATCAGCGTATTTTATAAGTCAAAAGCATACGTTTCTATTTTCTCTTGCATTCATACAAATTAATATCATTTGACTGAATTTGATACTAGTTATACTTGTATTCGATTACTTTGCTTTTAAGCGCATCTTTACCGCACGCTTATTACGAAAGATCTTTTTACATATACGATAACAACTTGTGTTTAACTTAACATGAGACTTTTGTTTATAAATGTCATAGTAAAACATAGAAATGTATAAAACGGATATATTCCATATCAGATTTGAAGTTGTAAAGGCTGTGTGTATGTCCTTTGGCCTTCTGGTTTCGAAAGAACATATGGCCTCCATATTTATTTCACAAGGACAAGGCAGTATATTTTTTCGAAGCGGTATCTAAACACGTTTCACAAGGCGTTACAATCCACAAGACCAGCATCGACTATTGTATCCCAATGAATATCTATAGAAAGTAGCAGGAGTTCAATAGATGTTAAAGATACTAACATAACATTTAGTTTTTTACTTATTAGTTATTTTGCAATAAATCAATATTGTACATTTATGTTTTCAGTTCATTGTTTGTTTGCTTTTGTTTTGTAATGTCTGTATTGTTGTTAGTGCTTGGCTGTTATTGGCCTTTTTGGCTGTTGTCAAGCACTTTAATAAATGAATTGAATTGAATTGAATAATAGTAAGTTTTAATAACTTATGACCTAACATTTTTATCAGAATTTGAATTCTCATAATTATGGTTATAATTATCGCACGAAATTTGTAGGTCCTACGAAATTGAAAACTTGTAGGCTGATTCAGTTACCAGTGTAATAGCTTTCTTTTCGTGTTAAAAATTATTTCGGAGAAACTTATTTGTGGCAAAATTAAAGAATTTTACTTTTTTGTAGAAATAGATCACAATTCCTATTTATTAAACAGTTTTGATTAGTTAATTCGTTTGTAAACGTTACTTAATTTTTACACTCTGGCAACATTTATCTTGATAGCTGCAGAATTTGGAGAGCTTATTGGCAGTAAGTAATTACAGCAATAAAATTTAGATTATGTTTTTCATCTTAGTGTATATTAATGACCTCTTTGACGTAAGCGATCTCAGTAATATTAATATTTTCATAGTACTGAATGTATATTTCATTTTAAATTTGTGTTTTTGTTTTAAGTGACCTCTTGCTGCAAAATTAATCCAACTCTCTCTTGTAATAAGTTAATCCTCATATATAAAATTCTCTGTGGTTAAGATTAAGAAATGTATTCCAATAATATATAATATGTGCAATTATCTGCATGACATTCTAAGAACTCTGTATTACCAAATATCACACACACACATACACACAGTTTGAAAATTTCTCTTTGTAGTTATTTATTCTTTATTTTAGAAATAAGGAATAAAGAAACGTTTTTTTACCAACTTCAAAGCTTCTTTCTCTTAGTGAAAACTTGGCCCACGTTCCTTCAGGGGCAATTAATATTAAAATATACCACACACACACACACACACATACACAGAAGGGTTTCCTTTCACTAAATTCATTTAAAAAATTCCCTCAGGGTGCAACTTTACAGACTCACGATCTACAGCCTTCTTGGTGGTATTCGTCAGAAGATACTTGACTCTTTTTCAGGGATCTTCGCAGGTCTTACGACCTTAGTATCATATAGTTCACATGTAGGCCTTTATAAATATTAGCTTACAAACTGTAATCAGCGATGAGAAAAAAGAAAAATAATAAATTAGATTTGAAACTCTTTGAATTGTTCACGGAATGTGGCTTATGAATATAAACATCTGGGTTAAAAGAAAGAAGTTTCATTTCCTTTTCAACTAGTCTTAAGTTTCTTTGGATTCGTGAAAGACGAATATTTCATTGTACGGAATAAATTGAAAAGAATCCTCATTGAGTTTGTAAACTTGGTCGTTCTACAATATTTGGCTTTACAGGCATGAGGTGAGGCCTTGCTGCCATCAGCCAGTCTGTGAAGCTATTCTGTGTGGAAGAAGCTTCTTGGATAATTTATAACTCATGCATAGAATGTATAACCCATAGATGGAGCATGGAGAGTGCGGTATATTCTCTGTCTTACAAGTCAGTTTGCAAATTTTAAAGACGCTTGAAATAATATACTTTTTTAAAATTACTAAATTTTACAATAGAAACATTAATCTGAAGATTTCTGGAATGGAATATGAGACGCTTCTCACTTGAAAAAAACCACATTGCTTTTACCCATAATTGCTCGTAGTGCTATAACCTGACTTTAAACATAGAAATGCTCTTTTCCAAATCAGTATAAAAGTAAATAAAATAATGTACTATGTTTGGATGTAATGGATACATATGTCTTCACCAGCTGAAATTATATTAAAATAATAAAATACGATTGACGTTGTATGAAAATGGAGCAGGTAATTATTTTCCGGGTGTTAGCCAGCATTATGGATAAGACGAAAAATTTTTCTTGAAGGAAGATTTTCTTGTATATTTATTTCAGTTAAATTTGAAGGATCGACTTTTATAAAATAAATTTCCTGAAACGATAATAGGCCAGGCCACATTCACAATACATTATTTATCCATTGGTGTACACGTGACAGCACTTTTATGTTCCCTTGATTTAAAATGACATACATAATTGTGGAAATTTGTTCGTTGAATACATTTCATACGAATTTACTTTACAAATTTTTCTAGCATAGTAATCTTGGTAATGTGTTGTATATTCACACCAAAAACATTTTTTTTAGTTGTTTCTGCCTTGCGAACAGATATTTTATTTGAACACATAAGTATGCTTTAAAGTGATTAGATTAATCTTCTAACCGATCCCACGATTACGGAACATCGCGTAAGATTTAAGCGGTTTAAGATACGGTCCTTGGAACAACGAGACAGAAGTATAATAGTGCCACTTGAAATCGCAGAGAAAGCAAAATTTTACACGTAAGTAATATTAACTGGTTTTATCTATCCTAAACTCTAAACACTAAGCGATGTGTTGTTGAGGGCTTCTACTCCAATAGATAAAATTAATGGATTATGCTTATAATATATGGGCGTTGCGCTGTATAAGAAATTTCTGTTATAGGCAGGCGTTGATGAACTGTAATGGTTAGTGGTGTGTTCAGAGAGATTGTAAACTTACTCATGTAAAATTTAATGTGCGGATTATCTGTGTGACGTTGTTAAAGACAGTCAAGACTGATAATTTATGGTGTAAGATTTCCTCACGAGCAGATCACAGCAAGAAAACCCTCAAGTGTATTAAGAACCCTGCATGACAAGATGTATTCTTGCGCTTTGTGCTTATTCCCTGAAGACCTTCGGCTTTAGAACTGAGGCTGCAATAAACTCAACTCACTAAGCATCTGCAAAGAAGCGCTGTTCCGAATATATGGATATGATAACATGGTAATAACAGAGACCTTGCTCTTCAGCGACTGTCGGAAAGAAAGCATATAACTCTTGAGTAGATTTACTATTAAATTAAAATCTTGTAATCTGGTAGGAAACTTCATTTGGAATATGCGTATTCGAAGAAAGTTAGCTGAAAACAAAACTAAAAAGGTAGCACTTTTTACTCACTTTCACGAAACATTGCCTCTGATTTCCAGTCATCTCTTCTGCTTTGTATTGTTTTATTCATTATCACCGAAAATATCTTCGAATGACGTCACATCATTTTTTCGGTCATTCGATATCCATCTTTAGTTTTGAAGATGGAGACGACTTGTGTCTCCAATAGGTTAGATTCTACGTATCTTTTCACAAGGCGTCGCAGCCTCACAACGATTTATTTCGCCAAATCTTCCAATTTACCGTTAAATTCTACTGTATAACTTGATTAATTCAAATCGTCGTTAAATATGTGAAGAATAAATAATTAACTAAACAGACAAATTAAATTCTACCGATGTACCGTTTCATGATATTGTAGTTCCATTCTTCTTCTCCGTAGGGTAACGCAGGTGACGAAAGTGTTTCTTGCGAAGTATTGAACTAAAATATGCATTTTTCTCAACTATAACTCATATCTTACACTATGACAGCTTACATAACTATGTGTAAGCTGGCTACTTCTGTTTATAGACCAAGCATCTTGTGTTCACACATTTATAATGTCTACCACGTTCACTGTGTTGAGACATTTTCCTTGGCCGGCATGATTTCATGGAGCTTTAGTAGGTTTCTTGCTACAGCATTCGTAATCCTATGCGTTGTATACCGGAATTATCTCCAAGATTAGTCGAAGCAGTGTTTTACAAATAGCTGCGAAGGTATTAATGTTACAAGCGTATGACCCACTATGTAGTGCTTATGCAGATTGTTTGTTTCAACACAACATATTCCAGCCTGGGATATCAATGGTTTGATCTTCCACAGCGTCCCGAGAATTATGTTGGCTTTACATAGACAAATACTAAATAATGACGGAATTTGCATAGAGCATGAATTAATGATTACAATAAATTCTGTTAGAACATGTATGGGGAGAGTTTAAGATTATATATGCGTTAAAATTTAATATTTACAACAAAAAGTGTTCTAAGTAACATTTACTGTATTTCGTAATCTTTGGTATATTTTCGTTTGTAAAAAAGACATCATTAACATTTTTAGGCAGAAAATATGGAACTAACATGGAAGAACCAAGCCTTGTCACTATTTTCTTTCTTCTGGTAATGTCTTTGGAATTTGTGACATGTATTTTGTAAACAAAACACTTACTGCAACGATAAAATAAACCGAATTCTAACTACTTTGACACAAAACTGCTTAGTGATACGGTATGTGGTAAGTGATCGTTTCTAAGAGTTTCTGTACAGAAAAATCAGTCCTATTATTTAATTGGCAGGCCTCGTACAAAGCCCTGGCGAATTTAAAATCAAAGTTGAATGTGGACGTCTAGCTCGCGTGATGTACCGTGCCGGAACTGAATTGGAATTGGGAATGCGAAGGCTGCAGAGGAAGTAATATACAGCATGATTGATGTGCCCTGGGTGAAGGGGTGGTGAAAGGGAGGCAAGACGCCTCCACTCACAGTGTTGTCAGAAACTGATTACATGAGCTCCGGTAATGAGATACAACGAAACTGCATGTTCTAGATTGCATTGCTTCGGTACAGTTCTTCTCTTCGCTTTTTTATGCTGATATCCTAGTGAATAATGACCAGCTGTATACTTTTGTAAACATCTGAAGTCTCTGTCGTCGGAAAAACAGCGAATGACGTCATCTATGATCATAAAATGAGTAAGATGCTTTAGTGAATTAGGTTTTTAGGCAGGTCAAGATGGTCTCCATGAACGATCACTTGAAATGGAACTCTTGTAAGCGAATTTCGTTCTTGAGCGGTTAAAACTGCTTCATATTCGGAAAGACCCATGTTTAAATCTCAGCACGAACATTTAAAAACAAAAAATAGGGTAATTACTGCTAATCTCTAAAGGTTAATTGAACAAATTATTGCCCCGTTGGCTTCAAAGCGTAAATTTAACTATATACATGGATTTGTTATGCATATTATTTGAAAATAATAAATTATTTACAGCCTTACTGAAACAATCTATCTATGCGAATGCTTCATTCGCATTTAACCAATAATTTATTTACATATTTTGATAACTTGTATCGTCAATTGTGACGTTTCAACGCTAGTAGAATACGCAAATTGAAAACGGTATTGTAACAACAAAAATGAATGGGCACATAAATCTTCCTCTTCATTAGTACCTGATAAATAAGGTGTGGTCCTCCAGCTTCGGAAATGGGCGGGATCTAACAAATTTACACTGAAACATATTAAATCATGTAACGAAGGGCCTCGGACTTGGCGGATTCTTGTGAACAAGATATTAAATCTTGGTTTCCTTAAAGTCTAATGAATTTATAATAAACCAACTGAGCGAGTATTAGGCTTTCAAGAATATCTCTGCTAATTGGTGTTATTTAGTCTCACAAGTAGACAGTAAGGTGCATAAAAACTGCCACTTGTTACGTGATGATTTTGCTGTCACCAATAATGTAATTTTACACAGAAGAAATACTTTCATACTTGGATACTTGGATACTTGGACGACGACCTGTTCTTCAAGTGCCTGAGCACTGCGGGTCCCAACGTTTCGTTGGCTTTGATCTATAGATATTCGGTAGGACTCCTTGGATGAGGGATCGGCCCGTCGCAACGCCTCTACCTGTACACAGAAACACGCGGACAAACATCCATGGCTTGAGTGGGATTCGAACCCACGGTCCCAGCAACCAAGCGGCACAAGGCCCACGCCTCAGACCGCGTGGCCACTGCGGACCCCAATACTTTATTACACTGTGGAAAGTTATTTTTGTAAAGTAACCCGTGATAAATTATGCATCTTAGCTATAATGGCCCCTTTGTTATCAGTACGAAAACGAGCAATACATCTGCCAGTTTCGTGATGTTACGTTTCCTGCAAGGATGTCGTTAACAGAAGCTTATATGTTATTAAAAAAAGTATTGCTATAGGACATTTAAGGTTGCTACATTGTAAGGAAAGAAAAACATTCATACGTCTGCCATGTTATAAATGTCGATTGAGGAGAATTAAGAAGACTGGTCTGTTAATAACTAAATTTCATGTAAGTCAGTTATTTGTTTTTAAAAATTTTCATCAATCGCTCGAAGGGTGAAGTACAGTTTAGATTCCGCCATATTTAATATTAATTCGAAATGTTTGTAGCCGTCTACGAGACAGCACGACATTACGAGTCCAAAGACCACACCCACATTTTCACCACCGAGAAAACATGAGTTAACATAATTGTTCGTTGGTGACTTTCTGAATGTGTATAGGGTTGTTATACAGCAATAGCAATCTTTATTTGATGTTTTGTTACGCTTTTAAATGTGCAGTTTGTATAGAAACTGTTTCTTATCGAAATTTTAAATATTTTTTTGAAATGGAATGGTGTAATTGTGACGTAATGTGAAACTATAGTCAAAGGAAAACAGTAAAGGTATTATTCATGCTGTGCTACATTGCGGTGCACTCACAGGATTGTGTCAATAAATATATTTTACATTTGTTTTGTGTATGATTTGCAATTTATTATTGAATAATGTTTATGCAAGAGATTGACCTTTGCTAATTGTCTATTAGGCTTTGTGTTATTGTATTAAATCGATGTTCAAATGCGCGTCAGCAATATTTATATAAAAATTCGTATCTACGCTGCACTGTTGACGAAAATATTTTAATACATTCGTGTGAATTCTATGTTTCTAATTGTTGTTAATTTTGAAACTAATATTTTTAAAGGAGTTGTGAAAAGAACAGACGATGCACATTTAAAATCAATTCCATTAATGCCCTTTTATGTGTACATATCTTTTGAAGTATCACATGAGATTTTCTTGTCATACTTAACGGATAATTTTCTAGTGATGCAATAAATATCTAAAGCGATTCTGTAATATTTAAAACAAATAGAATTTATTTAAAGTTTTAACACAACGTTTTGTCGCATTTCTGCTCGAAAACGCTAAAACTGAACTTGATCAGCAAATATATCAGTTAACTCTTGTCTGATTGTAGTTCTCTCTTCTGCTTCCACTTATTATACCGATACCGAAGTGTTCTCCACCTTGGCATTTTCAAAGCCGACGTAATTCTATCCACGTCATCTTCTCGACTTGAACTAATTAAACTTGGCATCTGTTCCTTCATGTATATCAATCGTCTTAGGAATGCGTAACACTTTCTGCTCCGTGTTTTAAAATTAGGACAAGGCTTCACTTCAACCTGTCTGTCTGTCATGTACGTGGATTTGTGATTCCCTTTCACCTCCTGTTTTTGACGCCGTGCGACATGCTGGTTCTCTCTTACCCTTCCTTGTAAATTTCCTCTCTCTGTCGCTCTCTCCTTGTGCGTTTTAATTAACAATCAACAAAAACTGGAAAGGTCTCACAAAGAACTGGCCGGAATTGAAAGTCGAGAATGTATGATAGCTACGGGAAACATGTTGTAGAGGACGTAACGTCACAAAACGCCTTTGTTTTCATGCAAACATCAAAGCTGATGTTGAAATTTTGACGTATTGAGGCAGAAAGAATGGTCACGCTGTAGTCGCCTTTTGTGACAGAAGAGTTATCAACCAGACTATAGGATATGACGAATGGAAAATCTCCTCTAAGGTCTGGGACTCTATTAATGGACATGACGTTTTGAAGTCTGAGACCGCTTGTAGTACTCATATACCAGACTATAGGAACGAGTCAGTTAGGTTAGGTTAATTGGGATTTTACGTCTTAAATAAGTTTAGTCCATTACGGAATAAGTAGAAATTTGCATCAGAATTGGACAATAGAATCTGCTTTTGTACTCCATAATTCATTGTCACTTCCTTCACTCAAACTCCTTCCTATTATATATATATATATATATATATATATATATATATATATTATTTATGTGTGTGTGTTTCCTGCATCCACCGTGGTTGCCATCTTTATTTTTCATAAGTCAGGTTGTCTACAAATGAACCTTGGTAGTAAAATCTAAAATTTATTGGAATTTCTGTTTTCTCCAAAGCTGAATTCGTTCTTTTATGTGTTAAATGAACAAAACTCATTTATAACATATTTGAGTTAAAATACAAAAAATTGCTTAAATAAAAATAAATTACTCATTGACACAAATAGCACATCTTATGTACAGGAGCAGAAATGTTATTTTTTGTACAAAAATATAAGGAGCTTATAAACAGTTATCGAAAATAACATTATATTTATAGGAATAAAGGGGAACGAAAACACGGTTATATTTATAATAATTAGGACGCTGTTACTTACACTCTGCATATTTATTACAGAAGCTCGTTGCATTTACTTCTCTTTTTTCCGTTTGAAAGAATAGTCTTGTCAACAAACTACAGACGAGAGACAATTAGTCAAAGCCGTAGTGTAGAGTTCCTTGCCTTCGGCAACTTTTCAATTAACAGAGCCCGATTAGCTATCAATAGTACGTAATCTTTCTTTACCACGAAACGAAATATGAGCCTTATTTAAACAAGGTGTCGCGGAGTTTAATAAATTTTCTGACGGTGGTGTAGTGATGGATCTCTTCATAGCATGCCAAAAGGAACAGAATTGGAGGATATTAATAAATTGTGTATTAAGAACGATATATATTTGATCTCGTTAAAATTATATTCACAAACATTTATTCCAGGAAATGTATTCAGCCATAAGTTCACACACCAAATGCAAAGATTAAAATATTCAAAATTGATTTACTAAACAGGATTTGAGGTTCTCAAGGCGCCTAATGTGAAAATGGCAGATCTGCTATTTGCTATTATTTAATTCAATTCAATTCATTTATTAAAGTGCTTGACAACAGCCAAAAAGGCCAATAACAGCCAAGCACTAACAACAATACAAATCTTACAATACAAAAGCAAACAAACTATGAACTGAATATATAAATGTATAATATTAATTTATTACAAAATAATTAATAAGTAAATGAGCTAAATGTTATGGATAAGTAAAATAGTAATTAAATTAAAATCAGTTCAATTTTGGACAAACAACATAAAAATAAAATATTATACTAAATAAACAATGAAAAAGAACAATGATTATTGTTTAAAAAGCTGACAGACATCAGTAAGCAAAACAGGATCTTTGTTAGAGATGTCGATGCTCCTACAGACTGCATTGACAGTAGAAACACATCTAGCAGAGGGACTGGCCTTGAAATTACGTTGTGCAGTAAAGGTAAAATACTAATAAAATACAAGGAACAAAATAAAAACAAAAATCAAATTAAAACAAATAAGCCAACTTCTGTCATAATAATAAAGTGGTAGTTTTTAAGCTATTCGTGAACAATGTAGCACCTTGTTGGTTTTGCTATTCTGGGTTCTGGAGCTGTGTGGGTACCCGGATAGATATTACTGAATTGTGTAGAATTTTGAGACACTATGCTAACATTTGCCTAGATGAAAGTCTGGTAAATTATGGGAAACTTCCTGCCTGGAAGCTGACTGTCCGTCAGCAAAAGTCAAAATTGTTGTCACAACCCAACCTACTCTGGACGAATTAACGAGGATAGAGCACCGTTCCTGCCAATACAACAAATAAAATGTGAAATTTAACACTAATAGCACGTGGTCTTCAATTAAACCTGTTGCCGCCTGATTAAACTCTGATTGAAGTTCACTCCTGTTTTTTAGCTTCTTCAATCACTGAGATGTTAGATCCACCGCTGATCGGACATTTTGAGAGTAACATAAGATTCTGACTATTACAAAGGCAGAGGATAATTGGTTTAATAAAGGAGAAGAATTAAATGCCCGTGGACCTGACCTGCTTCTGCCCCTGTCGTATTGATGTCTTACAAATGTAAACTTAAATTGCCTACAGTTTTGCACAATAGTGTTTACTCTCGTCTCATTATGGAGAAGGAATTTGAAATTACACTTTAGATGGCTGTCTTCTGGGTTCTTGTCCCGTGTAGTCTGATAGAAGTTTACCGACGTTTCAGAAGTCCTTGCTGCCTCCATAATCAGGACGATGAGTCCTGATTATGGTTAACAGAGAAAAATAAGTATATATTAATATTTCGTCACCAGATCGCAGAACAAAATTCTTATTTGATGGTGTTTAACAAGTTCTTTGAAAATATGATGAATATTATATCTGATAGAGCAGGGGATTTCACCCTTTTCGCTGGCGTACCACTAATTCTATTTTATACCAATTGTACCACTAACCAAGTGCGTTCAGGGAAAACTTATTTATGTTAATATCATCTTTTGATTTTCTTACTTAGTTCGCTTACCACTCAATATTGGCTCGCGTACCACCAGTGGTAAGCGTACCATAGATTGAGAAACGCTGTGATAGAGAATGTTGCCTAACTAAAACTGGTCCATATCAGACTTGCTTCACGATCCGCCACTGTAGCCCACGGGAGCGCCCAATTATTGAGGTGGCGGCAGGTTCCTTAACATAGGGCATTTCCAGCCATGTCACGCTCCTAAAGCCATCCGCTAACTACTAGGTACTGGCCCGGCACCTAGAACACTCCACTGAATGCAATTATGAACATATCAAAGGTTTTCGTGTGGCCCACATAAAGCTTTGTGTAGGGTGAGCCCGCACGCAAGGTCCACAGAGATGTCTTTCTGATGATGGGAAGCTTAGCGGCGTTACGCTTTATACATTTAATTTCCCTCATTGCCTTACTGTAGCCTTCCTCCACCATCTTCCTCTCACTTCTACTCTCATTCCTGTTTCCCAGAGTTCGTCTTTTAACTCTGTTATGTCGTCGGCAGACTTCATGATTTATTGTCTTTCGCCTTCGCTGCTCATACGTGTAGTTACCATTTGCGAGCTTCCTGTCTAGTCTAGGACGTCCGAGACGACCTAAGCTACAGTTATTAGAACCTGTACATGTATTGGAAAGTGGGTACTCTTGTGTTCATGAAAAATTAAACAGATGTCTACGTTTTTCAGCGTCACTCACGTCGTCCTAATCTCACGATGTAGAGAGAGATCATATAAATGTTTACACACTGTTTGAAGGCCGTACCACGGACTTTGCAGAGACGGAAACCAAGAAACTCATTTCGGCGGCCGAGTGGTTAGTACCTCTTCTTTATCTTTGAGAGGTTAATGATTCAAGATTCGTCAGTGATTAGCAGCCCTGTTTGAGACTTTGCAAATTTCCTCAGCCGGGACAGTACCAAAAATCAGGCTGAAACATATTCCTTCCACATAATTTCCATTGTACGTATTATTCACTAATCGTCCTATTATTCGACACTGTGTAATCTGAGCTATTTGCCGCGTGGATTAAGAAACCACAAAGAAACAAAAGAAATGCTTCATTTAGAGTAACTTATCAGGTAATCATGAATGTAAACTAGACGCATTACCGGTTAAGACTATCTGCTGGGTGCAAAGTAAGGTTGAAATGGTAGTTATTAACCCATATGCTTAAAGTTATCACATGCTGATAATGTTCTTTATATTCTCAATAAATGGGAATTTGTAGTCAAATTCACGTTAAAGGTTGGTGGTATTACGTGAATACAGGTGTGAAACGTGCCGTAAAGTATCGCATGATGATAGAAATATAAATTTCAGTCATTTCTGTTAGGCTCTAGAATATGCATTTTAATTTCATCATCACACCAGATGAAAGCTAATATCTGCAGAGAATTATTCATAAGATTAAAACAACAGTGGTTTCATCTTATCAGTGGTCTACCAGGCACTATCAGTCTATAAATATCTAATTCATAAAGTATTTTAATTTATGTAAATATACTGTTCAAGTAAATACATTATCAAATAAACTTTGTATATGTACGTAAGGAAAGGACATTGAGCGTGTTCAGAGCAGAGCATGAAGGAAAATATTTGGATGTGAGATATGTGTGGTATTTTGAATATAATGACAGTCACGCAGCCATTTGTTGAGACTGTGGCGTCAAAGCAGATGAAGTAAACAGTACGTGTAGAACTCATCTGGCATAAGAGAAATGCATACGATATTTCAGCCTGAAAACCTGAAGGGAGGAGACTATTTGAGGAATAGTTGATTAAAATGTGTCTGAAATAAGGCATGAGAATGTGGATTAGATTAAACTGGCCTAGGTAGGCTCCAATGATGGATTTTTATCAACATGGTAATTGAAAAAAGCTAGGAATTTCTTGACCAACTGAACGATTATCAACTTCTTAAGAGAAGTAATTTTGTTATGTAGTGACTGTAAGCACAACATGTACAGCATTAAATATGCCGAAATACAAGTGTCGACAAATCGTTCAATCATCTCAAAATAGGTTTCTCCGATTGCACATCTCGTAATGAACGCGCAGTAAGCCAGGCTTTCAGACAGCCTGAAGGTATAAAATGAAATGAAAGAACAATTTGTAGTTAAATATGCTTTCTGTAACAGACAATGTCTCTCTGAATGTAAAATGAAAATTATGCCGTTGCATACAACTTTGAAAGTAGAAATGGGTTTTACTGCCTAAGGGATTGTGTTTTATTGAACAATTTTTAATCGTGGTTTATATGTTTGCTGTACTAAATAGCTGCTGTGGAACGCACGTGGCGATCACGAGCGGAACTATTCATGGCACTGACAGAAATTTGAAGATGGCTGTCTTCCGGGTTGTTGCTGCCTCCACCATCAGGGCGATTATGGAGGCAGCATTGACCTCTGAAACGTCTGTAAACATCTACCAGGCAACACGGTGCAAAGAACTCAGAAGACTGCCATCTTCAGAATCACGGCCGTAAAAACCTCAAATCCTAAGGGAAAGAAATTCGTTCAAATTTCTACATTAATACTAATTACGTGATTATGCTTAATATTCTGAACTTTTAGATTAAAATTTAGTATTAAATTATTCGGTTGTGAATAGCCTTCTTTAGGTAGGTAAATTGTTTTGTAATAAATAAATTAATGTTCTTTTGTTTAAATTAATAATAAATAAATTCTAAATACAAAATTATTTTAAAGAATTAGGATTGGGTGGTATGGTGTGGATTCATCTGGCTTAGGACAGGAACAGTGACGGGCTCTTGTGAACACGGTAATGAACCTTCGGGTTCGATAAAATGTTGGGAAATTCTTGAGTGACTAAGCGACTGTTAGCTTCTCAGAAAGAACACAACAGTCTGTTGATATTTTATTATTTATGTTTTCAGATAAGTGGCGGAAAGACAAGGGATTCTGAACTTCTTGATGGTAAGCATTTTCCGAATTTAATATGCTATTGATCTTGTGAATTTAATACTCATTTATTGCTCACTCTCCGAACTATGTGAACTTTGCCGCACTGTCGATTGACTTCTTAACTACTTTTTTGTGTTATGATTTTATTCAGCACTCTGACCTGCTTATTCAAAAGTTTTAGGCAAATGAAGTAATGCTTCTATAATAAACCCTTTAAATTTTCATCAAGTGGACGATTTTAGAATCTGCTGAAGGAAATAGGCCCGTATTTTTCAGTCTTGTACAAATAGAGAGCGTAACAATATTGGTTAGCAGAAGTGCTTAAAAAAATCGTAGGCGAGCTGGGACACGTGTTGTTAAGAGCTTGAGACAGTGTCGTAGAAATGGACACTTAGGGCCGTTTCACACTGTCGACCGGTCGCTGGAGACCAGTCACTGAACGACCACTAGGTAGAAATGCTAAGTACGAGCTTACACACGAGGGCGACCGCGACCAATGGCCGCCGTCGACCAACAAGCAGTGAGCGACGCACAGGAGACCAACGACCACGAGATACATAGATGGCAATCACGTGTTCACATTGCGGGCGACTCAGTCAGCGACCAGAGCTCAAAGACGTGACATATCCATTGTTTCTTGTTTTCTCCCGTCCTGTTCATGTCACTCAAGTGATCGGTATGTCATGCGTTTTGATACAAAAAGATTTATTTCGGACGTAGAGTCACGAAGAGCCATTTCGGACCTTGCAAGACCCAATTATGCGAAAAGGGAGTTAAAAAAAGTCAGTGGGAAGAGGTTGTGGAATTGTTTGACGAATTGTTATCATTACAGTGATCTCCTCGACGTCCCTACTGCTTGACTGCTTCCAAAGTATTTTTTTTTACTGAGGCTGAGGCCTCTGTCTGCGCTGGTCTCCTCGTTTGGTCGCTGATGGTTTTGGTCGTTCAGCGACTGGGTCGCCGGCGACCGGTCGACAGTGTGAAACGGCCCTTAGGGTATCGATGAGAACAGAAGATGACAACAGTTTGGAAGCAGACATTTTCAGCTACAGTTTTTATAGTTGTAAGAAAAATACGTGTATAAATCACAATATATCTAAATACTTTCGTGAGCTCCTTGTGGGATTAAAATAGTTTTGA
The DNA here is from genome assembly GCF_977971745.1 of Zootermopsis nevadensis. Classification (NCBI taxonomy): domain Eukaryota; kingdom Metazoa; phylum Arthropoda; class Insecta; order Blattodea; family Termopsidae; genus Zootermopsis; species Zootermopsis nevadensis. The sequence continues at coordinate 8,865,704 of NW_028259143.1, forward strand.
CTCTGAAACGCACTAGTCAATAAATTATTTCGTTTGGCAGAAAATCTCAGCCCGTTTGAATAAGTATTGTAGAAATTTCATATGTAGAACGCCACACACATATAGATCAGTTGTAAGGATATTAAAATAAATATCCCGTCAATTGTTGTCTACTGAATTATAATGAATTTTAAAATCAGAGTTACCGATTTACCTAATCGATAATTCTAACTGAAATCATGACGATAGAATTTTTAAGTTATATTGTTCGCGACGTGATTGCGATGGTTGAATTTCGTTCTATTTTCCGCCGGAACACAGGTCACAGAACAGTCGTACATAAAGCTGCTTGTTGCGTCTTGCAATCAGCGGCTTATCGTGATTTAACTTCATGTTTTTTTACAATCTCTCCTCCTGCAGTCCACTATTTATGTATTCGCTAATGAGCGTATGGTAATTTCCTTGTTATTGGGTCGAGTTAATCTATAGAGCAAGTTCTATCCCAGACGTCGTCGTAGAGTAGAGGTAACCACATTCCCTGTTCTTCCAAGTCCATTTGTTAGCTTCTTACTGTGAACAAAACAGTCAGTGGATTTAGGCATTTGATATGGCTGCCTTCTGGGGTTTTGCGCTTTGTAGTCTGGTAGAAGTTATCCGACGTTTCTGACGCGTTTGATACCTCTTAAACGTCGGCACAGTTCTATCAGATTAATGGATGAGTAATTCATTGCTCTCCTACTTTTTTATACTTTTCCAGGGATAAGACCACTTGGGCAGCTTCGTGTTCCGAATCTGGTACGATAATCTTTTCTCTGCTCTTCCAAATTTCCCTTTTGTATCTGGGTTTATAATAAAATGCCTTATTAGGATGTGCATCTCCTACCTTTTCGTATGGTTCCTACATTGTAATCTACAGGTTTCTCTCAATAGCACTTCGTTAAGTAAATGATCGCTTTACCCTCTTCGTCTTAACGCCAATTATCGTGAGGTACGATCACAATTTCTCGTCCTCTCTTATTTTGTGATTGTTTATATTTCCATCTTTCTTCATTTAGATTTTTCTCTACTTTACATTCACTCATCCGACCTTTTTATTTATTTTTCCTGTCTCTCTATGTTTTCTTTGTTCTTGCTTTTCTATATATTCTTGTTTTTATCTCTTTCTCTCTACATTATTCTGTCTCTTTCTGGTTCTTTATTTCTAGCTGTCTCTGATTTCTTTGTTCTATTATTTCATTTTTTTTAATTTAGCCACTTTAAAAATTCGAATTGCGCACATATTTTGCACGTTTCATGAATAATGACGTCATGTACATTATCTAGGTGGTTTATTCTCAACCAAGGAATTACTCAGCCATTCACAAAAATCAGATTCTGATTAGAGCTCGTACGCTTTTCAACTTGTGTTCTGTTTCTTCAGTCCAAATGTTCTAACATTTTGCATCGTGCTAGTTTTTACGTCGGTAGGTCAATAGATCAATTATACAGCATCATTCATTGTCGGTTGTCCGTGGCTGTTTCTTAGACGTATTCACGGAAACCTGGAGTCAATCTTGGACATTTTAATCTTGAAGACGTGCAATACCGTGACAAGGGACTCGTTTGGTATGATGATACCTCTATAATATCCACATATTTATATTTTACTACTTTTGACATTTCATTTTATAAATCTCTGCCTATTAGGCTTGTGGAACAACTTGTTTGCTCGAGCATTGGAAAAGCAATCCCATTTTAACGTACAAAACTCAAATGAAGGCAAACACTGCAGACGCAGAACGGATTAGAATAATTGCACGAGACATAATTCCTTTACTCTGGTTAGTTGGGACTGGGAATACGGGTATAAAATTAAGCTGGAAGAAAAATGCAATATTGTACCACTGCATCAAAATACTGGCTATTTGGTGGAATACCTTTTATAAAACAACAGAAAGCTTTGTCTGCCTTTGGGTTACCATTGGTCGGTCCGATCAGCAAGAACACTGCTTCGTTATTGTGTGTGGTGCTGGAGAATAAAGCCGCTGTGCTGTGGTAATAAAATGCGCTTTGTACCTTCATTTATCCAGTTTCCGACTACGTGTGCGCAGAATCAATAACGTTTTCGCCCTCTATAGGCCAATGACAACTGTGTATATACTTTTCTTTTATGTTTATATCTCTGTATGCTACTCGCCGAGTGTATTTGTGAGTTTAATTTGGTTCTTAGAATGAAGAATTACATATTATACCAAAAGATTAATTCGTAACGGTAATTAGTTGTCTTGGAGGTGTGAACCAGATTCTTGAATACTGTTTAGAATTTAGTAAAATAAAATTTAATATTATCCAGATGTGTCAAAATAACAAGGAGGGACACATTAAAGCTCATTACGATTCTTAAAATTGCCCACTTAAATCAAAATTATAACGGATTTGCAAAATGTAGTGAAATTTCACTAGTATTTGACACGATAGGACACATGGACGGGATTGTTTACGAAGTCTTTGGCGGTCAAAAATACTTGTCTTTCTAAATTATGTAGTTCTTTATAAATTAATCATGAAATCTAAATTCCGCGATCTGTCGGAAGCTGTTGCTTCTTACCACCATAATTTCTTTACATTGATACAACCTTTATCAGAAAGACGAGCTGGCGACGCCTGGGGATCTCCAAGAAAGAGATGACCCCTCACCCAGTAATGTGCTGCCCACTTTGTCTTTGATTTTTCTCTTTGCACCCACTGTTCTGCTACCCTTTAGAACTCACCGTATTGTCATTTAAAAAGTTTTATTAAAATTTTCAGGTGCGTTAAAAAAATGGGCACTACTATGTTTGAACGCCAGTCCGTTTGTCCGTCCTCATATAAAAGAGCTCAGAGTAGATAATCGATTTAGTACAGCCTGGTGTAGTGGACCTTCAGTAAGTTTTGTCAATCCATTACAATTTTCATAATTTTAATAGCCCTTTTACTTAAGAATTTTAATAGTATTTTGCTTATCGTTTAAGATATTTGGATAACAATAGAATAAATTATGCGAGTATTAGTTTCACATGCATGCATTTAAGGGTAATTACATTGTTATAAGGTTTACAGTTTTAGGGCTATATCTTTATTGCTTAAAGATTGTTCAATTTTTTCTGCAACTTCTGTTGAAAACGTTTTTAGCAGCGAAAAAATATTTAGCGGGTTAAGGCTCGAAATGGGCTTAAAACGCATGCAGATCTTCATGTGAGATGGCCGTTTGTTGTTCTTTAACACAGCCGTTCGCAGACTGCTTCAGTTTTTAGTCTCTTTTCACGTGAATAAGAAATGTTGAGGCCTCAGCCAATAAAAACTATTTAAAACTTGATTTAGGTCTTTTTTGACCTCTGAACTAGACGGAGACTGCTATTAGCCTGCACGTCGTGTTCGATTTTTTCCCTGGGGCAAGATCCCCCGGTGCCCATTGGACAGAAGGCTGGGTGGGCCCCAGAGGCAGCCTCGTACCTGAAATCGAAGTCCGGTTGTCCAGCCATTAGCCTAATCAGTTTAATAACTGACCTTACTAACTGTCAGAATCTGATTTAACATTGTCAGAAATAATAAAAATCTAACCACATAAATATATTTGTGAAAAACTTTTTATTAATTTTATATTTACATTTTAATATGGTATTTTTATCAATTTGTAGGCATATATACATAATTAAATCTCTCGCTTTGTGAAACTCTATTGTAATAAATAACTTACGAAAATCTTATTCGTCTTACGAGGAAAATTACATTTCTGTCCAATCTTCATCACTTCTATTGGACACAAAATGTAGCTAAGAGTGCTAAACATGCTTAAATGTTTCACTCTGCAAAAATCCAACAAGCAGTTGCTAAGTTATTGTTAACAGAAGTACGAGGAACTTAGGGTAGGCAACACACGTTGGTGAGATGAGAAATTAGTACATTTTAGTTGGCAGGCATGGTTAAGAGAAACCATTCTAAACGTTCTGGGCATGGTTGCGAATGTTAAGTAATTAAACTAGATCATAAGGACACACGGGGTAGGTGTAAACCTAATTCATGTGGCTCAGGAAAGGAGCCATAAGTGAGATTTTGTGAGTAAAGCAGTGTTCTATAAAGTTCGGAAGAGTGGGAATTCATTGACTGGCTGAGCAGGTAGATTCTCGAAACGGACTGTGCTTAACGGGGTAATGCTTTCGTCTGTCATGGAGCCATTTTCGCTCTGACGCACAGAAACACGCTGTTCACTTAGGCCTATAGATTTGACAGTACGGTCAGCATTTTGGGAGCGGCCTTTACTTTGATCCAGAACCTGTTTCCAGACCACTGATGCGAAATGTTATTGAAATCTGTACCAGCAGGGAACACACAAGTGTGAAGTGGATACAAGGTACATTTAGAACAATCTCTCATCCGTTTCATAATACGTAATACAAATATATTCATTCGTAGATATTCGAACCACGAACTTTTAAAAATAAATTACCAATATGATAAGCGTGAGGTAATATTTTTTGACATTATTGTCTCTGCTCATATTTCCATTAATGTATGATCCATTATTTTCATAACGTGATTAATGAAGCCTGTGAATTTCGAACATTGAAGGACGAAATGGAAGAATATAAATGACAGTGAAATTTACAATGCAAATGGATCTGTACATTGTCAGCTTACCAATGAAACGTAATAGGTGTACTGGAAATATTAGCTTCACACTAGTATTGGCGTATGACATATTTTAGCGTTTACAGTATCGTTCCAAAGTGTGTTACCTTGATTAGAATGAAAAGAGTTATTTTCCATAAGAATAAAAATGATTTTGTGAATACCTCTCATACGGTCCGCACTGTTTTACCCATGATAGACCCTTTTTGTACTCTCAATTTATTAATCGCTGAAACACAGCGCTTTCTTCTGAAACGGCTGTAAGGACCTGCGAGACCACATGGCGTCAGCCCAGAAGACTGAAACAGAACCTCGGATCTCAATTCGTGACTCATCTAACCGCTATCAACCCGTTTAGAGAGTAGCAGATTGAAATATCTCTACAAAAATCTGAGAAATTGGAAGACTGCCGGCTAAGAATATTACACGTTAGCTATAGAAAGAGCTGAAACATTCTCCAGGACACTTGTTCAACATGGCGGACAGCGTACTCCCATATTCAAAGACTAGTTTTAAGGGTCTAAATAGGACTGAAAGTTTTACCCATGTAATGACTAGAAAATGCTTCTTGACGTAACAACAATAGCAGAAATTTTTAGTTTAATTTGCAGTTAATATGCATCCATGTGAAGTGATTTAAATTTAGGCCTAAATATGGCGGACGTCGTTTGACGAATGTGTTTACCTCAACGACGGATTTGTCAACATAAACATGTAACACTGTGACTGAAACCCCATAGAATTTCGCTTGTATGAAATTCTTAAACGTTTTGTTTGTGCCATAAATTAAATAACTAGAAGAATCTGTCGCGATCTGCTGTTTGTCATATTTCGAATCCAGGCTTAAGCCTCATTGTACGTTTCCGAGGCAAAAATTTGTCGCCGTTCTCAACATCCAGCTCAATATTGATTGTATTATTCGTGTAATTAGAAGGTTCTATTGGTTAAGGAGGTGTTTTCAGAACAATGCTAATTGCGAGTTTCCAGCTGGATTTAGCAAAAATTTATTAACAGTACAATTATATAAATTGACTCAGTTGCACAGGGGCTACTTACAACAGGTGATTTGCTTTAGAAAAAATCCATTTATTGGTTTTGTGATCTGCGTTGTTTCTGGCGCAGTCTTTCATTTGTTACCAACATTTTAGGGGAACGTAAACCCACAAGATAGGCTTAGCATGTTCCTCCGAAACGCTGAAGTCCCCGTGTTTCTCTCTCTTGAATCAAAATATTCTCCTTAGCTCCTCGGTCTCAGTCATTACAAGTGTATGTTCTTTGCGCAAATAACAGACAAAGTTTTACACGAAAAAACCAGACACCCATTTTGGAAAGTCTTAAAGGTACAGCCACCAAACCAAAGTGGATTATATTTCCCATTACTGATATAAGACTTTTAATGAATGTCCAGATCTGGCCTTTCATGTTCAGTACTTTTAAAAAATAAGCCAATTTTCTTAGCTACTTAAAGGAGACATGCAGATGGCTTATATTCGTTTACAGTGAGTGAATAAGCGATACCTTCATAAATTCAGAAACTTAATAAGGTAATCAAGGTTAGCTAAAGTTTACGATTCAATAAAGACGATTAAAAAGTTGTTAACAGAGAACATTAGCCGTAATTACATTGAGTCCGCGGATTTATTTCAGATTGATCTAAAGTGCTCCTATTTCACAGTAAAAATAATTAAAATTACCAAAAGGAATATGAGCAAAAACGTCTATTAATTTGATAAGAAATTGAAATTTAGGTTTAACAAGCGATCAATTATCTGGGGGAATTCACACTTTTCTTAGAAAACGTGATGCATGTACACGCATTTACAATTCTACTTTTCTCATTTATAAGCCTGTAGGTTGTGTAAGCATTGGTATTGAATTTATGTAAATAGTACTGATAATGCATATTGTTGCATATATTTATGTAAATATGTATATTTATTTATTTTATACGTAAACTGAGATTTTAGTAATTTATTATTCTTATGTATCCTCAGTCCGACTGAATTCTTTAATTTGTACAAATTTAGTAATATCAAGAGTCGAAAATTTTTACAAAATTGATTTAAATTCAAGTGTGTTTGCTTTCTTTTAAGTGTTATTAAAGGTAATTATGAAGATTACCTGTCTTACGTATTTGAAAATTAATTTCTAAAACTATTTCGCTACCCGCGAATGAAGAATTACAGCGATATTCTAAGATCTTCATCGAACCAGGTCACAATGTTTATGTATGCAGTCGGTAATACGGACCCAAGAGGTTAATATACGAACCTGCTCGTTTTAATACGCAGAGAACATTACAAATGAAGGGTGAAGTGGATCTGCTGAAATAATTCATCTGTCTGCAGAAATACACATAGCAGGTAAATTAAATTTCATTAATTCATGGTTAAAAGAGGGAGACAGATAAAAGCTCGTACAAATTTGTTTTGCCTTTTGCCATCTTCTCCTTAAACCTAGATAGCTACTTTGGGGGACAGGAAATTTAGTTTGTGAAATCGCTGTAAGCGTAAGTGGGTATAGCAGAATTACAACGCATGTGTGTATAATTTATGCACGCTGTAATTTCGCGTTATGGATAAATTACAAGTAATTGTTAGTTACAAATCTTTACATTTCTTGCTATACTGACGGTTTAACTTATCACTCCCTTGTCTGGTTTTTACAATCAGACTATGGTAGAAAGACCTACTAGCATACTTATCGAACTCATCTACTGAAAATACAGACTTGAAATTAAATGTAACATTTCAGAAAAATTGTACGTAGGCCTCGTGTACTGTAAGGGTTGTCCATTAAGTAAACATTTTCGTTTTTATTTTGAAAACTTTCACAGCTTCAACAATGGCAGCATCATCCAAACACTCAGTAGAGTTAAAATATGTCACTAGTTTAAAGAAACGTAAATTGGAAATCACGTCGTCTGTGGGTTCGTTCAATTCAATTACTGACCCCTGGTTCATTTAATGACATTTAATAAACTCTGTTGTGTTCCATTCGATTGTGAGATCAGTGCAGTCTGGTAGAAGTTTACCAACGTTTCAAAATGAAGAGTCATCTCCCTGATGATGGAGGCAGCAACAACCTCTGAAATGTTGATGCACGTCTACCAGACTAAACGGCTCTACAACCCAGAAGACAGTCAACTTCTTGTTAATCGCCGTGAAAATCTCAAATCCTACTTACATATAATTTATTCTTAATGTAAGTGTATTTAGAAAGTAAATAGGTAAACCCATTTCCGGGCACCTTGACATTGAGGCTTCGGCGTGAAGTCAAACACTCACATCCTTGTGGTACTGAGGATAAGAGTATTCGAAGCTCTGCCTGCTTCAACATCAATTCTGTTCGGACATCAGGTAATTTACAGTATCATCAAGCACCTTCATGTTGAATGTCTTGGCTTTTGGAATTTTCTCAACAATTCTGCTGTGACCGCCGTATGTAAAAGTATAAACTACTTTCTCTGTCGTCATCAGTTTAATACACAGCTTTGTGAGGATCCTGCAGCCTTCTTAAGCCTTAAGACACTGCGTCAAAATTGCGTATCAACACTGAGGAATTCTTCAAAAGTTGTAATCACTCAACATAATCTAGCTGTATAACTCCTGGAAAACTGTGATGAATTATGGGTACAGTTGCAGATGCAACACGAGCTGCTTCTTGTATTCTCATCCCTTCTGGCCATGTGGCTTCTGTGTCTGTGGTAATTGTGTGTTTCAGCCCTGTAAGAATTGAATACACGTTTTAACCCAGAGAACATTGACAGACGAGAATTTTGTACATCTATGATAAGTAACCGTCGCGCTTGTAACTTCTCCCTAAAGCCAGTCAATAAAATTTCGCTAAGGAAATATTACAGGCGTGAATACTGAGCTCAAATAATTTTTCTGAAATATTTTACAGCAATATAAACATACCCATTCTGTGGTGCAGGAATTTCCTTAAAAAGTCGATTGTGTACTCGGCTTGTCAAACAATAGCCCACTTCCTTTATGGAACACGAAGGTTCATCACCGTGTTCACAAAAGTCCACTTCCGGAATTTGTCCTAAGCTAGCTGCATCCAGTTCGCTCCATCTCCTATCCACTAAGGTCCATCTTAATGTTATCCTCCCACCTACGCCTAGGTCTTTCCAGCGGTCTCCTCCCTTAGGTCTCCCAACCAGTACCCTGTAAACACTTCTCCACTCTCCCATGCATGCAGCATGTCCTGCCCACCTCATCCTCCTCGATTTATTCACCCTAACAATATCAGGTGAGGAGTACAGGCCGTGAAGCTCATCATTATGCAAATATCTTTCTAAACACTCTGTTCTCAAGGACCCTCAATCTATGTTCCTCCCCCAAAGCGCAAGACCAAGTTTCGCACCCATAGAGCACAAGTGACAAAATTACACTTTTCTAAATTTTAATCTGTAATGTTTTTATATGAGACGGGAGGACAAAATAATTTGGACTGACCGATAGCAAGCATTCCCTGAATTTAATCTGCTCGTAATTTCGTCTTGAACGTCATTATCACTTGTTAGTGCAAATAATATATTATTAAAATATAATACGAAATAAAGAATACATCACATTTGACTGGCATGCAGGTTCAGCTACAAGGTACATAATAGCTAACTCCCTATTAGCAGAATTCGCCGGGCCAACATCGACACACCAAAGTCCGCCACCAGACATAATCCTGAGCTAATTCCATCCACTTTCCACGCTCACAGCCCACCTCTCTAATATCCATCTTAATATTATCCTCCCACCTACTTAGTCTAACAAGTGGTCGTTTTTCAGAAGGATTTCCCACCAGAATTCTATATGAACCCCTTGCCCCACATGCGTGCTTCATGTCCAGCCTATCCGAGCCTCCTATACCTTACTATCCTCACAATGGCTCTACTTCGAAATCGTTTTGTTTCGTAACCAAATTCATCGAACAATTTAGTCTCACTCTGCGTGCTGGTTACGTGGTTCTGGAAATTTTAGCAAAATATATGAAACCTGTCATAATACAATTCTGACGGACAGTTACACCATAGACATTGTGTCATTGATTTCAATACATTAATAACATGTCGGATCCAAGTAGCGAATATAATGATACTGCCTAAGTTTTGCCAAATTTTATAAGAATATGAAAAAAGTTATAATTTATCTCCGTCGCTCTTCATAATATTCACGAAATTTTGACGTCTGTTACCACCATAGCTTTTTGAATCAGTATTCAAATACACTTACTTCTCTGGTGTGATATTCCTCAAATCTCGTACACGACCCCTGAATGTCATTTCTCTGAGGACAATTTTCACTATGCTGTATATAGCCAACACGATGACACACACTTCCAGGATTGAGAACTCTATCTGCAAGATTGAAACAAATTGCTATCAACATAACGAACATGTACTTCTCCGTTTATCGATTTTTAAAATATCTGCCGTGCCAGTGGCTGAGGAGTGGAGTGTCAGCGCGGTTGGGAAGATGAAAGATACTACGTGTATAAGCAAACTGCCTGTAGGTAAGAAGTTTTGAGAAGGCTAAGCGTATGTCAGAAAATATATTTTCAATGAATTTTAAATTGTTCCCTTTTCACCGGAGGATGGAATCCCATCCAGTTTTCGAAACGTTGTGTTCTCTTCAATAACAGACGATGGACAAGTCCAAGAATTTATTAATCTTGAGAGATTAAATTGTTTGTGAGATTTTGACGAAATTTTACTGCGTAAGGACACGGTCCATTGGCGGGCTATTATGGTTTATGAAAGATGGGCTCTGTTAGAAGAGGGTATCAGACGAATAGTTTTCATTTGCTGTCCCATGTAGGTAACCGTCCTTCTAATCTCGTTTTTTGAAACAAAATATTTGGAATCTTATGTGTTAGTACTCAACAGACTTGAGCTGGAACTCTACTGCAAAATTAATTTCTTATCTATACTCAGACTACGACACGCAAATTAATAAGACATTGAAAATAAGGAGAGATCAAATGTAAGAGGACAATTTTCTTTCTCCCACTGTTGAGTCTACTAAGCTATGGCATTGTATCACAGTGTCCTTTTAAAATAATGGAACATGCATCCATGTGTGTGCGAGAATGTGTCTTAATTCTTGAAAGTTGTTATCACATAGTAAGACTGAATGAAGGCCTTAAAGGAAGAGTTTGGTGACGTCAAACTAAAGACATACGTTAAATAATGTAATTGTTGTGTTAATTACTTTCTTTTTAAACGATATAACTTTCACAACTGGTGACTGGGATACTGGGAACGACCCGTTCTTCAAGAGCCTAAGCACTGCGGGACCCAACTTTTTCGTTGGCTTGATCTATAGACATTGGTAGGGATCGGCCCGCCGCACACAGGACAGCACAACACAGAAAAACGCTGACAAACATCCATGGCTTGAGTGGGATTTGAACCCACGGTCCCAGCGACCAAGCGGCACAAGGCCCACGCCTCAGACCGCGCGGCCACTGCGGATCCCAACTCTCACAACAGATTTTCTAAATAATTTTTAATTTTCGTTTAAACCAGATAGACCCCAGTTAATCCACAACCAGGTTAAATGTGTGTCTTCAGTATTAATAATTTACACACGCAAACTTACATGAGGTATACAGCATCTCAGAGTTTGCACATTAAAGGTATACGAATTGAAATACGTCTTATTATTTAAACCGTGTTTCAACCGCCAACAATAATATTCCTGCTTCGGGAGCAAACTTTTCTACTGTTTAAACACGCTATGGAAGAAATATAAATTCAAAGTCGCCGTTGAATATCGTACAATATATAATTAATTATTTACATATTTTCTTCCCTTTGATAAATGTGACGGAAATTGAAATTAAATCACTCACCTGCATGACAAATCTTCCAAAAATCTTCCTTTCTCCGTGAACTGGCCAGACTGTGCGATCTGTTTTTATCAAATTGTACGCTGGCTTCTTTGCTTTCTTACAGGGCAGTGCGAGTAAACAGTCCGCAAACAATGCGTATCATAGTATCACTAAAGTACTTTGTTGTTACTTGTTTCTGTGGTAACGTAACTCTAAACAATGTTGGTGCATGCAATGCTTACTTCGAAAAGGATTAATTTATTTCTTTTAAGAACAAATTTTCTAATTATTACACGTATATGTATAGGTGAGACTCGATATACTAGCTGATTAAAAAAAGTGTTAAACAATGTAACAATTTTTGTAACTTTTCACATAATGAAAGAAGAATCTGTAACCGGAATAAAGTTTTATTCAGCATAGAAATTAAATCACTTTCATCTAAAGATCGAAATCGTAATTTGATAAAAAGTTAAGTTTTCGTACTGCGACAGCAAACGGACTAGGCCGATACCGAATTATATGTACGCACGTGCTGTGAAAACCTAAAATCTTACATACCAGTAAGACTGTTACTGTCAGGGTTATATGGATGTGATCTGATATGATGTAGGCCAATGTATTCTATAGAAGTGAATATAGCGATAGGAAATCGTTTAGGTCATAAAGCTGAGTTTGTGAATGAGATGAAATGCGGTTATTTTTTTCACAAATTTGCTTTGTGTTAACGGATATTAACGGAGTAATTGCTTTGTCATTGGATTAGTTATATTCGTTTAAATATTCGCACAAAAGTATGAATATAATAAAATCGACTTCCATAATTATGCATTATTTATTATCTTTATTATTGTCATTATTATTTTCTGGCGCTGTGATTACAGTTGTTTGGTTTAAGACGCGAAAATGTCAGAAGTAGCAGCAATTTTTGTTGTATTCTTCTATTCCTTCTTCAGTTATAAAAATGAATTCGGAAAAACAAAACCTTTGATGGCAGACACATTGGGCTTGGAATTAAAACAAAAATAGTTCAGCGTGCACGCATTACCGGTCAATAATTTTATCTACCACTGAGACAAGTTTTTGGGTAGCCTTCACATGTAGGACATTCTTACAGTTGGATTTTCTTCAGTTGTATGTACCTCAATGTTCTTACAGTGCAGTGTTTGAGTTTCTGTAAACCCCAAAACATTGAGTTTTATTATGGGTATGAGTTGTCTTACCTCAAACCTGCAAACTATTGTGTTAGTTTTGGGCTCGGAGTTTAGCTTATGAGTGTTTACCCTCTCAGTGTATATTTTGATGCTTGCGGTAGCCAAACATTTCACCAGCAGTACACTGGGCTATATTGAAATACGAGCTGGAATTAGTTCAGTATTATTTAACGACTTGTCCTGCCAGTACCATATTCTCATCAGCGAATATAAACCATGGTCTTCCTGCCTTCTTTATCGCCAATTGTACTGTTAAATGTTGAAACGAATGGAATTGACAGGCTTTAATATGTATACATTTTATTTTATCAATTAGCGCTATACGTCTATAAATATGTATGTGATTAAAGTATTCTCTTAGGTACAACTTGTAAATTAATATTTTTTACCAGTTGTGTTCAAACACAGAAATAAAATCTAATTACTCCCATAAATTTTAATTGACATTTGCAGCGATTTCGTTAAATATGATATTGTTAACAAAACTCCCGAAGAAACGTCAGAATTAAAATCATAATTATCTGATAATGATATGCCTCAGAGCAGAATTTGCCATTGGAGTGATTATTGCTTCCGATTCGTATTTGGAAAGTTCTGTGTTCAAATCTCAGCTTGAGGACCTGTTATACTGACAGGTTTTACTCAGTCCCTCCAGGAAAGTGTGGTGTTGTGCCTTAAGTTAGGCGATCACTGCTTCCTTCCATATCCCTTAGAGTTCATTATTCATTAATAATCATAACATTCGGCAATGTATTGATAGAGACTACTGAATAATGAGTGCTAAAGAAGGAGCAGGAATTCATGTTATGAATTATAACAGTCTCGCTGCGTTGCGACCCGAAATTTTGTTTTTAAGAAGTGAAATATCATCTTAAAAAGTTAATAGTAAATGTCATTCAAAATACATTGAAGCACGAACCGTGACCAACAAAATGTTACTTTTTTACATTGTTTTCTTTATTGTAGGTTTTAGGAAGTCTAACGAATAAGCACTAAGAATAAGATAAAAGTATATGAATTATTTTTGTACGTTTTTGTTGTATATGGGATCTGTATATTCTTTAAGCACGATGACCTGTAAACAGTAGTAATAAGGCAAAATATGATTTGGGGGTTTAACGGCGTTGAGTCCGAAGTTGGCTGTCTTCTGGATTCTTGCGCCGTGTAGTCTGGTAGAAGTTAACCAACGTTTCAGAGGTTCTTGATGCCTCAATAATCAGGGTGATGATGATGATGGTTGCAGCATGGTCCTCTGAAACGTTGGTTAACTTCTACCAGACTACACGGCGCAAGAATCCAGAAGACAGCCATCTTAGTAATAAGGCTGTAAAATTATAACCTTTATTTAATTTTCGTATTTTGTGACACATAATAAATTTCTTTCGTTTTTTGATTGCCTCGTTATTTTTATGGTAATACTAGAATACGCAGCTTGTGGCACGCCACTGAAGCCGTCACATTGAAGAGCCGAAATCCAATTTGTAAAGTGGTGACATAAATGTGCGCTGTCTGTATTTTACCAATCTTGACCTCTTTTCACTCGAGCTTTTATTCAAGACGATTCCCCTAATTTCTTGTTACGTTTCCACTCCAACTAACACGAGAGTAAGTCAGCCAGAAAAGACACAGTTCTAAGAAGGACTTTCAACTAAATGGGGTATATGCCTTCGCAGAGGTACTGTACAACAAATCCTGTCTCTGTTACTCACTATCAGAATCCAGATTTTATACAGTAAACGTCGTAAGAATTAGACAGAAAATATATCACTATAAAAATGTGAACTTTGATGTTTTAGATTTCACTTTGTACACTTTCAGACGAATTTATAAAGTGATGTATATTAATTTCTGAAGCTTTACAATTTGCTCAGATTGTGTGGTAAGGAAGGAAGAATGGAAAAATGAACATGTTTCTGGAAATAAGCTGAGCGTGGAATAATTTAGATATGTCTTAATAAACATTTTGTATGATTGAAGAAGATGTCTTAAAACCTCGGCCACAATAGTGAAGTCAGATTCCTCTCCGTTAAATCTTGAAGTAAAACCATTATATTATAAACATTTCTTTTCAATCATATACATCTTAATTTGATCTTATTTATCTCTTATGATGTTTGTGTGTTCGTAGCCTAATATCGCATCATATCCTGAAAAATTAATTTGGAATCAAACTCATTATTTATAATACGAAAATTGGCCAATTTACACGAAGAGAAGTGACAATGTCATAATTACCGAAAAGTTTGTAACAATTATTGATACATATTTGTCCTACTTTAGTTTGGACTTTTTCGTTGCCCGAGATATAATTGATATATATGGCGTTTCGGGAGTTGGATCTGCTTTCGCTTTCAGACATTCTGTTGCCATTTTACTGACAGATTTCTTATTGTTTTATATTATGTCTTTCTAACCTGGCTTTTGTCTGTTTCGGGACAAAGACAGTTTACTTATATTTTTATTTTAAATAATAATGCCAAGTATAATAATACTCTATTATAATAAATTTGTGAGATATAGTGTGTCAGGGTGTGGATGTAGCTCGGGCTAGAGGCTGGTGACTAGCTTTTTTGAACACTCGGGGAATTTCTGACTATCTTAGACTGTGTGTTTCTCAATAAGAAGTCTGCTTCGTGTAGATTTGAGGTTTTCACGGCAGTGAAGATAACAATGTTGTTCTTCTGGATTGTGACAACGAAGTCTGTAAAGATGGATACAGTAAGTTCTATGTTTCTGAAGCGTTGGAATCTACCTACGAGTCTACACGAGTTTGCACGGCGTCATGACCTAGAATCGCAACATCGTTCTTTGCTACATGGAGATAGTTACCATAAGCTTTCGCTTATGGTAACTATCTCCATGTCAACCGTCGAAAATCTGAATATTAGAATCCTACGCTTGACCTGGAGTCTTTTTTAGCATTTCAGTACAAAGTATGACGAACCCATGACAACCAGAATATTTAAAGTGTAAGTATGGTCCTTACAATGTTTACATTAGATTTTTAGAAGCTAAGCTGCTCATAGCAGCAACTTTGCCTTGTCAGATTCCTTAAAATTACTTATTTGTAAACACCTTTCCTCCTACCTTGGGCTGACGGAATGCACCTTTCCACAAAATGTCGAAAGTATTTGTCAAACAAAATTAACTTCAGGTCGTCAAAAGACTGATATAATGTAAATAAGATTTATGTTTGTCTCAGTGAGAAATGAGATTTAAGGTTCTCAAAGTGGGGAGTATGTTGATGGCTGTCTTCTGGATTGTTGGGCCGTGCAGTCTGATATAGAAAGTTCTATCAGACCAGCTATCTTTATATTAGTCGTCTTGAGAATCTTAAATCTATAAAGTAAACCTCTATGGGCAGGATAATCTTTGATGTTGGGAGCAGTGAGCAGCTCTAAAACATCGGTAAACATCTACCAGTCAACACGACGCAACGGCCCAGAAGATAGCCAACTTCTTTTTTCCGTAAGCTAAGCTTCAGTTCAATTGAAAACGGAATATACCCAGTACAATAGAATTCCGCATTTAAACAAGGTCACTGAATATATGACGTTTTGACCAATGGTTGTCATGTCAGTGATGAAATATTGATAAGAATTCCAAAACTGCCTCCGCCCTGTGTTAAGGTAACTACAGTTTGAATTCATTCAGTGATCGTGGTTCATTGTCCGTCATCGTCTCTCAGTACCAAACCGATAAAGACAGGTTCAGATATTGTTGCTGAGAAACGAACATTTAACGCAGAAAGCAGAGAACTTCAGACTTCGTCTTTGCTACACTTCGTTGAACGTAGTTAATACCGTCATTTATGGTGGCATCTTTTATTTCTTTTTTTACATTCGAGAACTCTCTTCCGCTCTGTTCACTGGTGCGTGTATACGCCTGACTCCTCGCATAAAACGTCCGCGTCATACTGCGGACGTGCCCACCTGACTGTCACTGTCAGATTGTACACCTTCTCGCGCTGTTGCCTTATCCTCTTACACAGCTTTCGAGGGGCGTGTCTTGGACATCGCAGAAAGTTGCAGCTCGAAATTCTTGACTGTAAGCTCTTCTGAAATATTTATCACCACGTTTGTAACAAATCAAAAATACGTGGTAATAGATCAAATCTCAGTTTAGTAAATAACAAGCTGAAGCAGTCAAATATAATCGAATGGTATTTAACGACGCTTTCAATAGCTCAGTCTAGAAAGCGTCGAATGAGAGGATAGGAAATAATGAACTTGTGGATGTGGATATAAACGGTCGTGGCCTAATTTAATGTGTTCTCTTAGGGATTTTAAAGAAAGGGATGAGGAAACCCACGAAAAATCTTTGTCAGGATAGTCGGTCTCAGGATCGAGATTTAAACTCGAAAGCTCCCGAAAACGAAGAAGGCGTGTTCGAATGGTATCAGTACGATCCATAAACGTGATGTACACCCGACCTTGTTTATTTGGTACGTCGAACAAAATCGATTGATCAGGACGAAAAGTTCTAAATTATCCTTTTGTCTGTAAACGCAATCTCTCTCTGATAGAAATAGGGCGTGAACTGGATTCAACTTGCTCAAGGCAAGGACCTCTGGCGGGCTAGTGTCTTCTTCTTCTTCTACTTATTCTTCTACTTCTTCTTCTTTTCTGACCGTAATATGGACTGGGTAGGTAATCCGAAAGGGCTTTTGTGAAAACGCTAGTGAACCCTCGGGTTATTCAAGGATTTGTACAATACAGACGTAATTTTATGTAAGCAACGTGTCGGGTGGATGACTCTGTAAAGTGCATGCAAAAGCGAAGTAGATTATTAACAGTGTTTTAATATAACAGTGTAACAAATGGCTGGTGATATTGAATGGAAGAGACGGTGTTTTATCGTACCGTCACAGAATCATGGAGCTTAGCAAAATTAGTTCTACTAAATCGAATATACTTCACGGATATTGTTCTTTCTTTTGAATTATTGAATTATCTTGCAAATGAAATTGCGTGTTACGTCTTTGTCTGATGATCAGTAATGTGGCTTCGAAATATTTACACAAGCAATACCTTTATTAATTGCAAGAACATTACAGTGTCAGTATAAAATAATCCTAAAATAACATTTAGGGGAAAACTGCAGAAAAATATGAGAATGGCTTTCGAATTAAATTTTGCTTTTCATGAGGCATATTATATATTTCATAGGGGTTTATACCAAGCTTGATTTTAAAACAAACAAAGTCGTATTTAACCAGTATACTCAACACAACCGCAACCCAGTCAGATACTGGGTCTCAACTGATAGACAAATTTTATTTCAAAACGCGTCACAATCACAAAGCTAACAGACATACATTTTATTTACTGATAAATTAATCACAGTTGAAGAGTCATGAATACAGATTTGTCGGTAATAGTTAGGGTTCATACATAAAAACATATTTTCACTGTGTGCACAACACCTGATGTAAATTTCATACTTAAGACAACAAAATAAATATAATTTTAAGTAGACACATATGTCATCAAGAAGATGTCAACATTGATGCGTATCGTTACAGAACAGCAATATATATTTACTTTGAGCAGTGTGGAGATGAATTACAAATTTCAGCATCAGAACACTGAATAAATAAATAAAAATGTGTGAGTCCTGTGAGAAAATGAGTAAATATAATTATGTAATGCTGTGTCGACATCCGTTGTCTCGCTGTTTTGTCGAAATTTTAAATATAACAGGGGTACAAGTTTTGCAGAAATGTTTTGGTCCTCAGCCATTGAAATAGCTGCGAAGTGAAGATAATGAAATATGAATTTCTGCTTTTGGCAAACGTGACAAAGACATTTTGCCAAAAAAAAAACTGTTGATGCAATATGAATAAAGCTCGGCTTCCAGAACAAACCTAGCCGTTCACCATCAGACACGGTGATGTAAAAAATCACGTCCATAACATGTTCCTTACGGACTTCGACAATACATGTTGGATGCTGCCAAGTTTAATCAATTTTTGAACTTGAGACATTTAGAGTTTTTAAAATTGTTATAAATAATTTTGTGTATTACCACATGTAAAGGCGACATTAAATAAAATTATACAAAAATGTATGTTTTATAGCAAATAGTCCACTTGGGCGCGGTGAAACCTGACCACTGTATAATAAGCAATGGATAGCTTTGACCCTTTGAAGCCGAGACTTATCTACATAGTACTTAACAATTTAGCACTTACCTCAAATAAATCACAACACTTCACCATTATAAAGATCAGCTAGTTAATGCTGTTTAAAGAAATAATTGGTGTTTACAGTGACAATCATATGAAACCCTTACGTACGAAATGTAGAGCTATTGATTGTTAAAGCATTTGGTACATTTGATTACCACTGGGTTTTAAAGGGCTAACATTAAAAGTGACTCAAGTTGCGTTACTCATTATTATTACGAAACATCACAGAACAATATGTAGGATTCCTACTTGTAAAACATAACACAACCACTCATAATTATACATTCCAAAAAATAAGACCAATAATTTTATAATACAGTGGGATGTAATATAATGTACCATTTCAATGATGGGTAATACATTTCACTTGGATTCTTGAAATGCAGCGAGTTTTCAGAAGTGTAAACAATTAAATATTTATGTGTTTTCCTGTATAGCATAAACATGAAGGATCACTCTTACTTTGATATATTTCATACATATATTTTTGACATATTTTATTTTGATGAATTTTTTTCTGAAATTAGTATAATAAAGAATATTCAGACCACAAATGTTGTAACACCCGACGTTCGCGTTGTTGCTGGGCCTTTGTTTTCCTGTCGAATAAAATACGGTTTCTATTTTTATGTGTATATTCATTATGTAAGTTCTCGCTCGTCTAATAAAAATGTGAATATCTCTGTCAGTATTATCATCGTATTTTTAAAACGTGTAAATCAATGTCACTTCATAGACTGCAGGTAATTTATTATTTACAGTAATATAAACACACTCTTCTCAGCCTATAATTACTCTCTTATCTTTTAAAACGCCAATATTAAAAAAAAATATACGTACTGCTTTCTGTATGTCATCACGTGGGTAGGTGATATGTGTTTAATTTTGGTGATACACGTATGGAGAGAATAAGGAAGGTGAACGATTTTGGCCAGCACTCAACTCTCACGCTCATGTACGGAATTAATTATATAAAACCACCAATAAGTCATTCTTGGGCACTAAGTTCTCCATTTGTGATAGACACCTTTACTGATTGTTGGTCTGACGTCGCAGATTCCAAATTCTGGTTGGTGTCAGATGATTGTTCCTGAAAAAAATGCAAAATCTGCATCTTACATACAATTATTTTGTGTATACACAACATAGTTCCATTGTTATAATAAGAAAATAATGTTAGGCTAGTGAAATTATTAACTGATCTTAGTATTATATAACATAAATAACTGTTGTAAAATTCTTTTGAAATTAAACGGAAATTTAAGATGGCTGTCTTCTGGGTTGTAGCCCCGTGTAGTCTGGTAGAAGTTTGCCAACGTTTCAGATTTTTGAAACCAGACTGCACTGCTTGTTTGCTTTATCCAGTTCATATTTTCTGTCCTTACTCAGGACCCCTGTCATGTTTCCCTTCGCATTTCCCTCTTTTACTTTAGGCTGCGTAAATTGTTGTGAGACTTACAATATGCAATGCGCTTGTGATGCACGCCTGAGCAGTTGACTCTACAACCATCAGGTCCTCGAGTTCTTTGTCGTGATGCGTGTCGTCAGGATCATCCAGAAGGTCCTTGGTCTTTCCCATCTCCGGGGAGGTTAAGTTGTCTTCACCAGATAATTCCACCACGTCGTCGTCTTCCGGAGTAGGCGTGTCTTCACGAACTCTCTTCTTCGCCTCCTACCAACACAAAGATATGAACACAAAGCTTGTCAAATAATAGCGTTCGTCAATTGCTGCTCGTTACCTTCATGACAGGAATGTTACAGAGCTTGAGTAATTTAGGAAAGCTGTCTTCTAGATTGTCGCTCTGATGATAGGGGCAGCAAACACTGCCGAAACGTCGGCTAATTTCTCCCAGTGAGGTGCAACGACCAAGAAGACAGCCATATTTGAACTCGCCGCCTTTGGAACCTAAAATCTCAACTTTAGTAATTTTCTTAAGTAGTCGGTTAACATAAATGATCTGTTAACTTAAAACAAAATTGAATTGTAATTAATATGGATCCATAACTTTCTATTAATTATGTATTGTGGAAGATGATCTAAACAACACCTGATGAGAGACATGCCGAAACATGTAGTGTTAATGACGTACTTTATGTGTGAAATATATAATTGATGTTGACGGTACTCTAATTTTCGCCATTCCCATTTCTCCGACCCTCTTACACAAAAATATTCCAAATACTGTTTTACGTATACACTCTCATTTATTTTTCTCTCGCTTCAAAGGTAAAATCATAGTTATGAATATTTTACGATTTAGGGTTTCAGCAATGAGACGGAATATTCATGACTGTATTGTCCTTCAGTAATTTTTCAGTATTTCCTGTCTTGGATCTGTTGCTACAAACCTTGATAAGAAATCATGCTTTGAAGCCAGAATAAAACAGTGCTCCTACACGTGTCTACTTTATCATATTCGAATTCTAGCACCAGTTGTCCGGAGTTAACTGGAATTTTGCGTGTCATTCACTGGCGTTAGTTACACATCGCCATTCATCACTCGACGAACTGTAGTCGTGATTAGCTTAATAGTAGTAATTAGTGAGGAGTATAATAATTGCCATGTAAATGAAAGTTTTCAACCTCCATGGAGTTGACGGTCTTTAGGAATAACCGTGAAAAATCTTGTGTGGAAAGTAACATCAACAGAACACGCAAAACAATGACGAAATTAATAATAGTGCATGATGATGACGATAATAATTTTGATAATTTATTATTGTATTTTCTGGGAAAAATAAGACGCACTTATTTTTAGGAAACTTTTTTCAAGGATCTGAATGTGTCTTATATAGTAAAACCTCTCTAAGTTGGACACTTGGGGTTCCACGAAAATGTGTCCAACTTACAGAGGTGTCCAAGATAGGGGGAAAGAGAAAAATCAGATTGTGGTCTAATGACAATATAATCTATTTACTTACATACACTAACTACTGTAGGCTTACTTGAATTAAGAATTAATGACAATAGTATTAATAATAATCTTTTGGAGCTCACTCCCATGCATTGCACATTACAGCCCATTCTCAATAACACTTTCTAAAGTTAAAGTAATCCAGTTAAGGGTTCAGCAAAAGAATAGTTAAACACTTGCAATGCATTCCAATGATGGGTTCAATGCCCATAGGATAATCCTCCAGAGAGGAGGCATTTATCAGTCAGATATTCAAAATAACAAAATATGTAACTGAAAAAGTTTCCCTAAAAAGCATCGAAGTTAAGTGCATGAACCTGTCCAACTTACAACGAAAGAGGTGTTCAAGTTCCAGGATAAAGGGGTGTCCAAGATATAGGGTATTGTGGACATGTAAAATTATAGGATATTCACCGGTTCCAATTAAAAGTGTCCAATATAAAGGAATGTCCAGGATATAGGGGTGTCCAACTTGAGGGGTTTTACTGCACTTTGGAAGTAATCTTTAGTCTTAAAAATGTTCCCCTTAAAGTCGTGTTGCCTTTTATAGTGCCAAAAATACGGTAATTTTCTATCCATCCAATACCGACTGGTATTATTAATTGTTACATGGCAAGCCAAGTACCTTATAATAAATATTTAAAACATGTAGACCACATTCTTCTTCTTCTTCTATGGCGCAACACCCCCGAAGTCGAGCCTTGGCATCCTCCCATGTGGGAAGTTTCTTCGTCTGTAGACCAGGTTAACTGAATATTAAATCAAATCTTTTTTTGTACGAAATAGAGTAAATTAATTTTATTACGTTTTTGTTATTTAGAAATCCACGTGTAACGAAGCAAGTGACTTTTGCCTGAATTGTGTAATAGTAGGATCGAACAGTCAGAATCATTTCTGTCCGTCCATATGTTTTGTCTTTAAAATTCGGGATCATCTATTGATAAAATATCGTATCGGAGGTTTACACCAAAATTAGTGAAGTTAATTTTATTTTATCGCCCCTATAAACCTTAATTTTTGCTTATAATGAACGTCAGGTCATCATGTATACTTTCTTAAAAGAGCGATTTCTTTTGAAAAATATTTCGGTACCCGACGTAATACTAAAGTCTGCCACGAGTAGGTCTCTTTGATATTTTATGTGCTGTATACCTATCGAATTACATCCGTGGACCGGTATTTTTCTCGACAGTGAACATAGAAACGATTTGTAGCATTTATTTCTACCGCAACAGTGTAGCATATGATGATGCAGATATAACAACATAAATTCTGGAATAAAATGGCGCATACAGTCGTTTTGATGAAGCTACCAGAAAACATAAATTAATAATTACTCTCTTAAATTATTAAAATTCGTTAATGATTTATAATTTCGTAACCACAGCTGATGAGTCATTGTAATTAAATGCCTTGCTAACCAATTCATCTGAGATGTTTTTAAAACGAACCATTATATATTTCTTTAATTTTCATGTAATCGATAATCCAAAACAATCTACCAACCAGTATTTGTACGGAAATACAGTGCGTTCAACGATAAAGTTTAACCCAAGTGTTAATTCACGGATCCCTGCATATACTGCTGTAATGTAGGCTACTTTATTTTGTTTATTTATTTTTGAAAAGATACTTGACTGGAATTAACCGTTATATGACTAATTTTCACGAAAATCTAGTCAAATTATATTTGATAGAATAGGTCTTACGATGAATTACCTTGAGGTGACATACATATAAGACATATATCATGCAACTTTGACTCGTGCTAATAAAATTAGTCACATTTTTATAATTCTTTAACATCTCATTCATTTTGCAAGGTTCTAAAAATAAAAACTTATTTAGTGAATCATTATATAACTTTCCGCCGAAGAGAGAGTTACAGGATGTTGTTTTGCATAGTGGATTAGATTCATCCAAAATGGCGTTAATTGTGCTGAGAACTCTAGGCACGAACTGCGTTGTACGCAATTGACTTCAAGCCTCATAGAGCAAGCGAGGATGAATCACAGAATAACGTTGCCAGCTGCAGCTGATGCCAATGGGAACAAACAGTTCAAACTATTTCTCGAAACCGCAAAGTACTTTTACTTTGAACCCAGATCTTCTGCCTTTACAAAATGTCTCCTCGGCCTCAAGAAGTTTGTAGTTTGTTTGTATTTCCAAAACAATCGGGGATTTCGATTGAGTCTCGTCTTTAGAACCAACAGACACGAACACAAAACCGAAGTGAATGGCTTCGTTTCTCGCTTTTCACAACCTGATTCGCCCTAGTATCCTGTTAAATGCGTGCAGAATTCAGTGCAAATTACCGCAGTAATTGAATTGCTTTTACGAGACTCCGGAGCGCGAGGATGTACGTTTAAAAACAAGTTTACTCTATATTTGTAATATCATCTCTTCAGAAAACAACGAAATATATATATATAGAATTCGCATACTTTTTGTGTGCAATAGATTAACAGGGGTTCTGTTTGGTTTAAAAGTAAGTTAAAAATTAATTTAAATGTCTGTTGTAAAATGACGTTCAAAAGCAAAGGAATAAATACAACGATGACATTATTTAACGTATTAACATTTATAAATTTCTGTTAAAACCTGGAGTTTGGACAATATGACGTTATTAATATCCGCTGGAATTATTTTTTAATATTTGATATGTACTGTATTAAATTTTATATAAAATCCCTTCTGTTATTAGTAAATTTTTAAAAAGTCTAAGTAGTGTATACATAATAATAGTGTAGACAACAACTGGTGTCTTGGGAGGCAGCATTAGAAACTAAAGTTTCTTGTACTCTAACATTTTGAATTTAATGAAGAGCTTGCGTGGACAGTAGCCTACAGGATTGAAGAATCGTTCGATGTACATGCATTATGTGACGTCTAATTTGTTGATAGCAAAAGCGAGGGTGAAACAATAATTTAAATGATTTTTTGAGGTCAGCTTGACGTGGTTAACGCCCATGTAAAAACATTAGTTCTTCGTCGTAAGACCTCAGTGAGGAACCAAGCAATGATGACTAATGACCCTTGTTATGATCACGTTCCCGACTGGAGACGCATTCTTGATATTTATAATGTTTTTCTTAGTCATTAAAGTCAAAATCTTAACAGAAACTTAAAATACACATTTATTTTGTATTGTATCCTATTCCACGGTGCGCAATAGAACATCGCTTAAAGGAACCGAATAAGATAAAACATTACAGCGGAATCAGAAACACAACGTGTCTGCCACATTTTAATTGATAAATTTCAGGAAGTTTTCAAAATTATTTCACTACATTCTGTGCCATACTGTAGATGCGTAACTTTTTCTAATGTACTGTAGGCTATTACAAATTCGTGACGGCAGCTGACATGACATTTCGTGTTGATACCCTCATGGAGTTGTTTTCTTGTGATAGCCAGTGTACAGGACGCGGGAACTGCCACACCCATTGGAGATAGGGCTGCCGTCCTGTTTCGCAGGGGTACCACCCTTCATTTCCACTGCAGGATGAAACAAGCTGGAACCAATCCATCGTGTTTTCCTCCTAAGAGCTGGTCGTCACTACGGCATCTGTCGATAATCTCTGTAGCATGTTGATGAACGACCCCACCGACCGAGTAACAATGATGGGCGTGGCCCCATGGACACCCCCCTCCCCCCGCGCCTGTCATACGTTACACGTCAGTTTTGGAACGAAGAATATTCCCCAATTAGTTAAAAACTTCATTCCTGGCTTCGAAACTAACGATTTGAAATCGTCTGTTGAAAAGTGGCGTGATGAGTAATAAATTATTACCCGTTTGTGGTTGAACCCAACGGCAAATAAATCCCTCTTTGTGGTGTTTTTAAAAATCGACAGGTAATTTTTGTTATCATTAGCAATACTTATTCAGAAACGAAAAATGACCACAGTACTTGTTCATTTATAAATTTTATTGAAATGTGTGCAAACTACAAAAGTTACGTATTGTTTTAAATTTGCATCTGGCACATGGAAAGCTCGCGTTTTACGACGTGGTCTAAAATGTCAGTAACCTTTGTGCCACTTGTACTTAAAGCAGCAAATCAACCAAGAATCTTGACTTTTTCCAATCTTTCGGAGTGAAAAAATTAAAGTAGCCTGTAGTAACCGGTAACAAATTAACAAACGATTTTGCGGGGATGGCTACGAGTGGTCTTGGGCCAAATGTGGCACGCATGTCGTCAGCTTAAATATAAGATTCAATGTAATTAATCGATTTTCCGGATAACATTTACGTAAATTAGGGAAAATTCTCTAATGCTGTTTTACGTAACCTCCTTTATTTAACATACAGAGGTTACAGGTTTTGCCTGTAGTTTTCTATGGGTGTGAAACTTGGTCTCTGACATTAAGGAGGGGACGTAGACTGAGGGTGTTTGAAAACAGGGTGTTGAGGAGAATATTTTAACCTAAGAGGGATACATTACTAGGAGGCTGGAGAAAGTTACATAATGAGGAGGTTCATAGGTTGTACTCCTCCAATCAGGGAGCTTGAGATGGCTCTGGATAGGTTCCAGCGGTGGGCTTTTTGAACACGGTGATGAACCTTCTGGTTCCATAAAGTGTTGGGAATTTCTTGAGTGGAAGAGCGACTTTTGACTCCTCAAGAAGGACTCGGCTCCATGTAGTAAGTATGTACAGAAATTTTAGGTATGGAGTAGTGAAGCCAGGTATTTGCTTGTTATAGCTGATCGCAAATTGTGTAATGAGTTGCAGTTGCTGACAGACCCTTTCGGTGGTTGCAACAGTACTTGAAATTCGATACGTGTTACGAAATGGGTTTTACGTATGCAAGACCATCTCCTTACATTGGCTCTTCCCAATATCTTAATTAAACATGTGGCTGTTAACTGATGAAACGTGGGCGTCAGAAGCGAGGCAAGGAGCGGAGCTTGGACGTAATGACTGAAGGCCTAAAATTATTTAGTAGTGAAAATTAGGACGTAGCTGTTGTTTAATATTTCCATCAAATCAGCAGAACACAAATTTGCACTTTCTTTGTTTAAAATTTAATGAAACATGAACACATCCATACCCCTTCCTTACCGCGACAGCGACTGTCCACCCCAACATGTCAGCTAACTGCTAGTTCCGTTTCAAACTTTCTTTTCACAGTTTGAAATCTGAACAGAAATGCAAAGTACGGAGATATTATTTTTACTCTGTACTTCATGAGCCCCTAGTTATCATGAATAAGAAATCTGTTTGGAGTGTGTTTATTTCATGACTTGAAGTTGATGTAAATCATTAAAATATACTTTTTTTTTGTTCTTTGCCGACGTTTGCTGCATCGTTGTTACAAAAATAAACAATAACTTCGCTGATTTCCAAGTAGTCACAAATTAGCGTTGGTTTATGTATTGAATGAAATATGCACCATACCAAATTCTGTATTTAATAAAAATATTTTTTCAAATTAAATTTGTATTATATCATGTTTAATTGTCCATATGATAAACCGTTTTCTAAAGGATGTAAGAGACTTCAGCTTCCTGTAATGTAGAGATTATAATGAACCTGTACAAACAAAAATCAAATTCGATAGACAACTTTCTGTTTATTTATTTATTTAGTGTTCTGTCTGACGAAAGGTCCATATGAACAGGATCCTTCCATCCTTTTCTCGGACTGGGACCTGTTCATATACGTTCTTGGCAGATGATCTAGAAGTGGTTTGCCATTGCCTTCTTCTGTGTGTGAATGGAGTAATTGTTGGGATGCCACGGAGAAACCGGGGAAGCCCCCGGAGGAAAACTACGTGTTGCCTAGACCACGGCCTTGCCCAACACAAGTTATAAATTCGGGCACCGCCGGGAATCGAACCCGAGACCCCTAACCGCTAGACCACCGTGGCACAACTTTCTGTATAACGCCATATCATCTTTTTCTGCTCAGTATTTTCAGAGACGAAACATATCAACAGATTGATAAATACTCGTAGACAGTACATAAGATATATTCCTAGTTCCTTAAATCCGTAAATTTTTAGTCGGAGCGGGACGAAGATTCCGTAACATTATTTAAAAACGGAATACAAAGCCATGACCGCAGGAATAAATCTAGTCTAACTGCTGTATTGCAGGTGCGTTAGTTTATTGGTCTCTTCAGCTAGCTCTGCATGTGACGGAATATTGCTCCACCCAAGGTCAATTTTTCGTCATGTGTTTTACTTTCCCCGCTGCGTTTCCCAGTAAGAATTGCTGAATCGCTGTGTTAGTATGGCAAATAAAGGAGAAATCCACTGCCCCCTCTCCTACCTGTTTCTCGTATATTACCCATCATACAACGCGAGAATAAAATCCTGTGACTGTCGCCATTTCCTGTGTTGGTGAAAATGGTTCTGTTGCGTGGTCGCGTGTTTAGTTTGTTCTTTTAATTAAATGTGTTTTATATCAGATAGAGTGTTTAATAATGGAAAATGTACGAAATTTATGTGTCTATAGTGACATTCTGTGCAGTGTATCTTATCCCTTTATTGTCAGTGCCTCATGAGTTTGTGATAGTTAAATACGGCTTTCAAGAAGCAGAATTGGAAAGCTTTTGCTGCCTACTAATGTAAGTATCAAGCAATATTTTTAAACACTGATATTTATATTGCAACTAGAGTGGTTTTAAAACAGATTGAAAACATAGCTAAATTTACAAGAAGCATTATAGCAAGTTTTCTCAGAAATGTAATCACATGGAAAGTTTTTGCGAAAGATTCTATTACAAGTTGCCGAATAAGTTCGATAAACCAAGTGTAGGCCTAGGTATTGAGTAGTTATAACGCAACGTTAATGAATCCGAATGTTAAAGTCTATAAATTAATTAATTACATAATCTATTTGCAAATATATGGCGTATTTTAAGACACTACCACGGCCCGGATTAATAGCTGGTCTTCTTCGGGCTAGAAATTGAACACGATCCCTTCTGAATAAGAAACAGCAATGCGATGTCCGGTGAACTGTAATTAATTAAAAATTAATATTTTATGTTTCATTTTGCTAAATATAAAATAACATTGAGACAACAAATAGGCTGATGATGGAGGCAGTCTGTATTTTCTTTTACAAAACGTTGGTATCTGCCTACAAGTCCACACGGCGTTCCAACCCAAGATGACCAACATGATTTGTGCACTGACATGATAACCAAATATCTTAAATAACTATATAAAAATACTGTGATAATGGCTGACTCATTCCAACCGTACTTATGAAATTTGGAATGTAGTCCACTAAATCGTAAATTTCGATACGAGTAAGGAATGGTTAGATATTAATTATTACATGTATTATTTAATGATCGATAATTCTAAGTAGCACTTTTAGTAAGAATGATTATCCCATGACAGGGGTTCGATTAGCCTGTAAACTGATGTCCTACTGCCGTCTTGTCCGTCTCTGTGGAGGGAGGATGTTTTTTTTCTGTTCACTGCCACGCCCCGATTCGACTATGCATTCTCTATTCAAAGACTACACGAGGTTCTTCCTCTAGGGCAGGTCGTCTGCAGAGTTGGCAGGCTGATCACTTGCGGCCGAGGTGTAATAGTTCGTCTGGCTAACGTTCTAGTAGTTCGGTTGACCTCGAAGGTCCAGTACTTCCATCCCAGCCCCACACATTTGTCTCAACAATATTAGATGATCTGTATGTACTAAATTATGTTTCCTAGTTACATAATTTACCTGCTACTTCTTGTTTACACAAGAATTACGTAATGAAGTAAGAATAACTCACCACTTCTTCGTCATGCTTGGGACAGGAGCAGGGCGATGTTTCTGAAGGCGTGTGGTCTGAGGTCTGGTCATCTTTCTTTGTATTGTCTGACTTTGGAACCCCTAGTTCGTAGATGGTCACCATATGAGCTGCCTGCACGTGGACCATCAGATCCCAAGCGCCCGGGAACGAGTCCTTGCACAGGACACACAATAGCATTGCCGTCGAAGACGAGTCGTCTCCTGGGGACTCTGTGACATGCATAGACGATTACCGAGTGTGGATTTTAACCCTTTCATAAGGGTATTTTCTTCTTCCTGCAGTCATAATTTGCCACTCTTTGATGCAGGCTAATAAACGACATTACATCGATTGTAGAGTTACGTGGTGTGTCGACTGAGATTGTAGTACAATATTATGAGCGATGTTGTGGAAAGGTTTGAATACAAGAAATCAAGCCCTTTCCATAAACACTGAATAAATTAACTATACTGCTGAACGGAGAATAGTTGAAATGTAAAGCGAAGTAAAAGCAAACACAAACTTTAGCAAGGGAAAGGAAACACGCACACAGACACACACACGCTCGCGTTATAGGCTACACAGTTGAATAATATCAATATTTAATTTAAACATGAGAATTATTTGTTGCAAGGCAAGAAAGGCTCAAGTCCATCTCATTTTTAAACCGGTTAACCAAACAGTGACACTACGTATGTGATCATGATGTGTGTTAGAATGTAATATTAGTTTTACGAGGACAAATCTTTGAAATATATTCCTTTTTCTCACCGCTAGTAATTCACTTAAGTCAAAAATATTTTCATTTGAGTTCTAACTTATTGAACAAAAACTAGTACTGATGAGTACTAATTCAGGCCATCATTTATTTTCTTATTCGACATTAGAAATAACAATAATATTAATAATGGTACAAATGGGAATGCGGGTAGGCAAACATCCACCAGAAGCACATAAGCAACCCTTACATTGATATGGAACCTGTAGGTAAATGCCACCATCCGATTGGTCGGTTGTGCTTGGTATAATAACGGTGGTTCCGAATGATGAAAGCTCCCTGTCTCGAGACGTCAGAGAAGACGCAGACGTAAAAGACTTAGGTAGGCCGCACAGCGGCATGCGTCAAGACATGTAACAGTCAAGACACGATGTCTGCGACATGACGCAAAGAAAGAAGCACAGTTGAAACGAATGAGATTATGAAAACCGCCGCACACCGGCCTGAGTCATGATGCTGACGTCAGCTTCATGCTGCAGACACGTGCAGCGAGACTCGGCATGTTTCTTTTCTGTGCGTCAAGACTGAGACATCAGTACTCAAGTAACAAAACCAGTGTACGTTATCGACATGAGTGAAAAGCAAATAAATGTTAAAATAGTGCAGACGGCTGAGAAACTCTCCGAAGAAGTTCCTAACAGGATTCTGGAGACATTCGATAATAAGACTGGAATTTCACCGGATCGTTTAACAAGTCGCGCGCTAAAACGTACGCACCATGTTGAGCACACGACTCATTAAAGTCATGAATCCACTTCCTTTTCCTTCTTTTGCGTAATTTAAGCCACATGTACATTAAAATATCTTCCTCACTCGACGACGTCATGTCATCAACTAGAGAAGATGTGATAAGACGCAGACACGTGCTACTCCGGTGTGCGGACTCGAGTCTGAATCACGAATGAAGCAAGACTGCGTCTTTTGTCTCATGTCTTGATGCTTGTCTTGACGCAGTTGGTGTGCGGCCGCGCTTATGCATCTAAAATAAAGATTTGTGGATAGTATAACCATTCGATACCGCCACTGATATACTGAGTACGGTGAACCAATAGGATGGCTGCATTTGCCTTGAGGTTCCATGCCAATGTAGGGAACGCGTGTATGAGAACCAGACAATTGGTTTATGTGTACCGGGCAGCGTATGAGCTACAGATGTAAACCATACTTGGCAATAACATAATCAGTGGCTGTGGCGAGGTTGGCGGGGTATTGGTTTCAGAGTCGACATTCTAGTTTATGGCTACACTCAAGTCATCCCTGTACACTGTCATTTGATTGCAGTCAGACCTTACTGCTAACATACGACGCCACAGTTGTGCTATATAGATGTTAATGCCGTATTAATGTAAACATGGGCACACATGCAGTCAGATACGGACCCATTGTCGACCTACTATAATCGAGAGATCCCATGAAGGATTGACGTTTAGCTTCTAAGTAGTTGTCCGGTAATTATGTGCCGAGAGTGAGACATAATATGCTTTGTGATAGATGAAAGCAGATTTGCAGCTGAAAAGCTTTCGACCCTCGACTGGCTTTATCTGCACATTCCTTGCTACTGGCCGCATGTCGATGTTCCGTTTTTTTCATGAATCATCTCTCACAGTAGATTTTATTTTTGTTACGTAATGATAATTGTTAAAAATTAGTAACAAGAAAAATGCGTCCATGAGTTCACATTAAAATGGTGCGTTTATTTTTAGTTGTAACGCCATTTCGCTTCAGTGGCTGATTTGGTAGGCTGTTTATTTTTATTCCATTCCTTTCAACATTACTCAGTGGAACTGATATATTTTAAAAATTCTGATGTTACTTTTACCTTTGAGAAAACAAAATAACAGCCTTCCAAAAATAGTGTGTGCTGCTTTCAGTATTTTGGTGTGCCATTTTTTTTGATGTCGAGGCCCTAATGCTGTACTTAAGAGGTGGATTTACTTGAATTTAAAAATTAAATGTATACGCAACTTTTAAAATTCCAGTATTTAAAAGGAATTAACATGTATTATTCAAAGAGTAAGGGAAATTTCTTGTTAGAATATATAAACTTCTCACACGAAATTTTAAAACTGTCTTCGATTTTATTAATTTATTTTCTTTTATACTAAGATATTTAGATTTAAGTTAAAACGTCTCCCCTTGTATAGAATATGGTACATCTATGGGGCTTTACATTTAGTAAATTATGTTAAATGATTAATGGTTTTAGGTTTTGTTCTTGATCGTACTTGAACGGCTGTAGAACGTGATTTTCACTGGACAATCATTTTTGCATTAATAAACACGATGAAAAACAAGATTGTGAGAACTGGAATGAAATGTCTCATATTACTTACTATTGTTTATGCCGTTAAGTGTGTGACATTTGCAAGTGAAGCGGAGTTTGCAGTACGTTTTCTTGTGGTCCAGAAGTTCTTGCAGCTCTGTGAACATCTCCCTGCAGTTGCCACATATCAGTATGTCAGGGTTACCTGAAATATAATAACGATATTTATAAGAACCTGGCTACATTAACAGGTTTTTATTACACTTTAAATTATTCAATGTCAGGACTTTTTCCATCCTCTGTTCTTTAAAACCACGACGTTTCGGAGGCTGGTTCTGTCTCCGTCTTCAGGTGAGAGGTACCTACTCTGTTGGGTCCCTTAGATAGAGCTAGTCTCTGTCACCTGAAGACGGAGACAGAACCAGCCTCCGAAACGTCGTGGTTTTAAAAAATAGAGGATGGAAAAAGTCCTGACAATGAATAATTTTAAGTGTAAACTACATTCGTCAAAACCCTTTAGAATTGAATTACGTTTTTATTGGTTTAACTTAATATCTCTACGCGAATGCAGTTATACAGGTGGTCCTAGAAAAATGTATACACATTTAGTGAATTAAATTAAGACATTTTAAAAAACTAAGCCAATACATACGTCAGCATTGGCACTTAGTGAATTAGCGAATATAGTGTGGGTGTTCTAAATGACCACGGTTATAGCTTCGTCGAACAGTTGCCAGCGGTAAGCAACTGAGTCACAAGCGACCACCAAAGTATTGTAATGTGTAAACATATCTTTTTATTTCTATATTTCTTTCATAAATACATGACCACCAACTTCCGAATCCTTAGTTACTTATTTGGCCTGTGTAACGCATGGCGCTAATGTTGAGTCGCTAAATAACCAACGGAACAGCCATTAATTAAGTAAATAAAAGATTGCTGTAACATGGCTTGAAATACCAGGTGATTCAAAAAGGACTTTACAACTTTGAAAGTGTATAGAAATTTATTCAGAAGGCTTACAGAATCGGTTGAGGTGTCATTTTGTAGCAAACCAAATCACGTTTGACTCACGTTGTGCTGTAGTACCAAATTCTGTCACCGCGAGCGCAAGCGGCAGTGCATTTGAAAATGGCTCGAAAATTTTCTCATACCACAGTTAGACGAAGATGACCAAAAAGGACGCATTCACTTCCAGCAAGACGGCACACCACCTCACTACCTCACAGAAGTCCGGGATTTCCTCAATAACCGTTTCCCAGGTCGGTGGATTGGTCGAACAGGGTCGATACCATGGCCACCTCGTTCTCCAGATTTGACACCTATCGATTTTTTCTTATGGGGTTTCATTAAAGATCGCGTGTATGTTCCACCCTTACCTGCCAATCTCACTGAGCTCAAAGCTCGAATTACCACCGCAGTTGCAGAAGTGATACCTGATATGCTGGATCGTGTTTGACAAGAAATTGATTTCAGGTGGGATGTCTGCAGTATCACCAATGGCAATCACATCGAACAAAAATGACTGTTTGAGGTAAAACGTGATTTATTTTGCTACAAAATGACACCTCAACCGATTCTGTAAGCCTTCTGAATAAATTTCTATACACTTTCAAAGTTGTAAAGTCCTTTTTGAATCACTCTGTATAAAGAACGGAAATGCAAATATTTAGGTGCACTAACAATTCCTTTCTGATGCAAATTTATTTTAAGAGACATTATTAGTTGTTTTAAATTTAGCCCATGTTCACGTCAGTGTAACGCGGAAACCTGTCTTACTGGTAAATTTCTTTATTACAGAGCCCAACTTAATGTGCCAACAACCTATCGCAACACTAGTTAAAAAATTACACACGTTCAGTTATACAAACATTGAATTTTATAGCTCATTTGCCAGTTTTGATACTATATAAAGCGAACGCCACGTGGTCGTCGTTGCCTAGCAGCAGGAAATTATACACTGTATATAGCTTTAAGTTAATTAAGACTGTAATTCCACACTCTCTTGAAGATCTGTTGCTTCTATTAATGCCGTAAGTTCCAAGATAGGTACTATAGCTGAATCTCAAGGCATGTGTTAACAAATGAATGTCTATGAATTTGCAACAAGTTTCTAGCATTTATGAAATTTCCATCAATTTCTTTCGCTCCGAGAGATCTGCTCTCTTGACTGTGTTTTTTTGTACTTTTTCTCATTTTATCCCAACATTGTTTGTGAATTATTGCCGAACTGAATTTCACGTATCTAGAAACAGTGGTTCGTTAGTTACAGCTAACAAAATGCAAGGTGAAGTGAGTTTTCGAACGGTCTTAAAATTGCGTATTTTAAGTGATCTGTTATGAATAATTTCAGAACGTTTTATAAGTAGCGCTAGTGTCATCCCAGTTCACAAATTTCAGCATCTGCCATGAAGTACGATATTCGTATGGCATTAAATATCACAAAATTCATACAGAATTTCATGAGAACCTTTAAGCTGAGTCAGCATTTTAAAGTGGAAATACACACACCAGCAGAGAACGTGGCTATAACGTATGCCCTTTTTTTCCTTCCGAAAGGAACGATGAAGAATTGTGATTGCTACATCTCATTAATAACAGCCTCACCAATATCGGCTGAGATGATTGTGCCGCTGATCTAACCGCCTAGTTCAAAACGTAGCTCCATTCGGTATTCCAGTACCGCAGCCGACTGAAACAGCATTTAATTTCAACACGTCAGCAGAGTGGATACATATTTTTCTCGTGGAGTATATCGATAAATAAAGCCATAGGAAGAAATATTGCAGTTTCTGACTCTACAGGCCACCTGTACACTACTGAAGCTGCTTTACGTCGTGCGTTCTGCTACAATTTATATGGACCGCTGGCCTTCCTAGCGGTGAAAACTTGCAACCCTCTGCCAATATAGGGAGGGTGAAGGCATGAACGACTGAATATTTTACAAATGCTTCTGCTGACAGTGGTATGGTACTGCCACAATGGCAGTTTAAGTGTTTTGTTTCTGTGTCTGGCTGCATCAATACGGCTGATTTATAGACCATTTTTATTGCTGTTATAATGCCCTTTAGTCGTTCCCCATTACAGTCATGGCGGATGCGACTCAGCGGCATCCAACTGACCATAACCTCCCACACCCAATCGTAACACAATGGTCAGGATAATTCTGCCCAAGAACGTGCGACCTGCGTCATATTTCTACGTGTCACGTGTAATTTCGTTTATGCATTAATGTACACATTCGCTTTGTCTTTGAACAAACGTATGTCTGTTTTAGAGACGCCCTGAATGTACGACGCGTAGGACAGAAAAGTAAGTACTAAATTTTTTGTCGAAATATGTGAAGGAATAATACCACTTAGAAGGCCTAGGATTAAATTGGAGGATGATATTAAAATGGATGTTATAGAACTGCTGGGTTGGGTTTATATGGCTGAGGATATAGACCGGTGGCGGGCTACTGTAAAACGCTGGGTTCTAAAAACAGCGGGAATTGCTTCATAACTTAACGGCTGGTAGATTTTCAAGGACTTCTCAGTGGAATTACGCGTAATTAATGTTTCAAAAGTAGTAATTATTCGGGATAGGCTTGAATGCCTAATCCGTGGAATATGAAAAAAGAACAATTATAATGAATGATGAAAATTACGCCGATGACTCATCAGTGTAACGAGCTCAGCTTTGGAACCAGAACGTTTGTAACACAAGGCACATCGACACCAAAAGCTCAAGTAGAAAGGCAGACGAACCAAGACAGGAGAAGCAAAGATACCCCATCTCAACTGCGATTTCTTTCGCGAATTGTCGTTCAAATTTCTTTAGGTGGATGGTGCACACCTTTGATTAAGGTAGCTGGACCAAGTAACGGCACTGACTTTAATATGGGCACCCCTGAGAAAAGCATCCTCTTCTTTTTGCCTGTATAACGCGTCACGTTATCCCTTCAGGTGTTCAAACGGATCTAGATTACAGCATTCACAGTTAGCAGTTGATGTTTTAATTGGAGAAATAACCAATGTTTCGCAGTTTCTGTCTTGAGTCATGTGTACAGATTATTCCTGGCTTCTGTTTCTTGTGTCATTTATTCACACAACCACGTGATTATGACCTATTACCAAAATGAGACTTTACGTGTGGGTTATTGCGCCTATAAATTCTCATCGCCCTGATGATGGAGGCAGTAAACATCGTTGAAGTTCTACTCGACTACACTGCGCAGTAACCCAGAAAACATTCATCTTCTTGATACCTAAATATTTAACCAAGCAGAAACCAGGTTCGGGGACATAATGGAGCTAACTTGTTGACATTGGCAACAACATAGCAGCCAATTCATTTCTGTAGGTTCTGTTTAGTAACAATCAATATTGTCTGATTATAATTTAAAATATCTGTAGTACATTGGATGACTCACATATATTGTAAAGATTTATGAATATGCTAACAGCTAGATGCAAATTGGTAAGTTATCAATACACATATCAGATATGTTTATTGTTCGTATATTGGAAATATTTTGTTTTCTGAATCGGAAAAAATTCTCAATCACATACGTATTCTCGTATTTTAACAAAGTTTTAATACCTCCGGTGTGAATTAGCACAAACACGTTAATCCAATTTGCGCTGCTGGAATGTAAAATGCTATTGCTAGCTTATTTTGAATTATTTGTATGTTTTGCATTTATGAAGGGTTTAATGGGTGTCTGAACTGAACGAACGACGATTTGAGATTTAGTATTGGACGCGCACTTAAAGCACGTTGTTGCCATTAAATCGAAAGCAGTCAAGTTTCAATTAATTACCGTAAAAACGCGCGCACACATTTAATCCACCGTCGTGGCCAGATGATTATCATTCCGTATTCGGAACGTCGTGGGTTCACAACTAGGACCAGAGCCGTATTGATTCAGCTGTGTCGTGGTTTCTTCTGTATCATTTCCAATGCAACATCTATTAATCATGTTGTCACGTGATACTATATTCTAAGCTGTTGTTAGAATCGTTAAATAAACTATAAATAAATTAATAAAGTCCTTATTTCATTGTTTCTTTAGCTTTTCATGAAAATTGTTTGGTGCAATATCAGCTAATTTTGTAACAATGCGCGCACCACCTCTGTTATTTCTGTAATTTTGTGTTTAACAAATCGAGAAACGCTGAACGCATTTCCATTAAATTTGATATTAGGGAGATATACGAAAATGTGTCAGGTTTAGTTAAATTCGGGCAAAATAACCTGCACTTTAGTTGCATATGCGCTTATGCGGAAGTGACTGACAAGGTGGGTGGACAACCCTGTCTATATTAATTACGCAAAGCCTATATACTGTATTTGCTCGATTTTTAAGACGACATCCAGAGTAGCCGATGCGCCTATAAACGCACCACTACTACTGCCATCGATTGAAAGACACATCTTTGATTTAATACCATGTTTTAAGGAAAAAAAGTTATATAAGTTCTTAAACGTCATAAAATGGAAGACGCACCTCGATTTAAGAAATTTTAAATTGTAAAAAAAATATTTCTTAAAATCGATGAAATGCGGTAATGTAGTCTCACCATAATACATTTTACGCTACGCGTTTAATCAAGAATGATTCGAAATTTCGTAGTTTCCCTTTGCTACTGATCGTTAGAAATTGAAGGTACTTACTGTATATCTTCAGCTGGTTCAGAGGTGGCTGCACCTTTTTAGAGTGGGGAGCTTTGATGACCGGTCTGGCAGGTGGTACCATTAGCCGTGGTCTTTTGGGAGGTGGTACAATTCGTGGTGGTCCCGGAGGGAATGACGCTGAGGCGTAGTAACTGAGGAAAACAAAACATCTTTACTGCCACAAAATGAAATAATTGCTCTCCTTTGATGCGTGAAGAAACCTAAGGTTTATGATTTCAGTGTAACTGAGTTGAAAACACGCGAGAAGTGATGACTGCATTAAAACATATGAAGTAAGATTAAATTTGGATTGTTGCATATTGAAGAAAATGTGGAAGTATAAGAATGGTCCTTTTAATAATAACATAGTCGTAATCTTTGATTTTACCATCATTATGCACACTACAAAGGAAAATCTTCTCTGGACCAGATGTTCATAGAGCTTAAAAATGGTTTAACTTTACCCAAATGTGTAGTCCTTTAACAACAGGAATCCTAATGATTTTATATTATTTTAGTGTGTGAGGCGGTGACACAATATATTACTTGCGCCGTCTTGCAGATATGTCCAGAACAAGACGCTGGAATATACGTATAGTAGTGATACAGTTTCATTCGGGCGTATGTACACTAATAATGAACGTTTGTCAAACCAAATAAGCGTAAGAATTTAGTCTTTTATAAATCAGTCATTTAATCAATTTGACCTTCCTTGCTGCTGTGCCTCAAAGGGAGTGTAATTTCGGAGATCTAAACTTACATGGGAATGAAATTATTTTAAAAATCAGTCTGAGAGAATTGGGTTATGAAGATGTGGGCTGAATAGTCAGTGATTTTCTATGAATACGATGATAAACTTTCGGGTTTCATAAGGGAGGAGGATTATTTGGACAGTCCGGTACCTATCTATCTGGAGACCGGCTATCCTGATTG
Organism: Zootermopsis nevadensis; assembly: GCF_977971745.1. Taxonomy (NCBI): domain Eukaryota; kingdom Metazoa; phylum Arthropoda; class Insecta; order Blattodea; family Termopsidae; genus Zootermopsis; species Zootermopsis nevadensis. Next base: position 8,904,860 of record NW_028259143.1, read on the forward strand.
ATGGTTTTCATCGTTTTCCTCAGTTCCTCGAGGCAAATAACAACAGTAAATGAAGCACAGTCACGATATTATCTTCCCATATCATTTTACATTTATTCTCCGTTATTTATCCTATCAATGGATGACATGTAACTTGAGCTGCTGACAGCGTAACTAAATAATAATTCGTGAACAAAATAACTCAACTCTGTACATGTAGTTCTTGTTGTTAGTTACCTGTCTCTAATGGGATTCACTAGGATATAACGATGTTGTTCTTGTGGGTTGTCGTAAGTAGATAACCAACATTTTGGAAAACATACTGTCTCCATCTTTAGGGTTGAACTCTCCATCTTTGTCTCTGAAGATGGAGACAGAATGTTTTACAAAATGTTGGTATCTACTTACGACGCCAAACCCAGAACAACAACCTCGTTATTCCCACCGCCGTGAAAACCGCAAATGGATTTAATTCTTGCCCTATTTACAGGGGTGTGTATGCGTTATGTGGATTTTTATAGAAGAGACACGTTGCAGTCGGCTGATTCCATAACGAGGCGTGGCGCATTAAGTGTTTGGAACTCTGGTAGGTCATTTGGCATGTGTAGGCGACTACGTGTATTTGGTTTCAGTATTTTGCTCTGACGGATTCGATGCATCGCGCGTCCGTGACACTCAGTTTCCATAGCTCGGACTTACAGTCGTAAAATTAGGGTCTGTTATATTTCGATACATCACATTTTTTTATCAAATATGTTTGGTGCTCCATAAATATAAGCGCTAATCAGGAAAGTAAAAAAGGAAGAACATGTTACATAAATATTTATAAGTTCGACCACATTGAAAATGACAGGTTATGAAAATTATTACCTCTTCGTCGCTTTCAGCAAATAACATTGTACTGCAACGTTTTGAAAGGATCATCGTTTTTAATGGGCAGAATTAATCCGTAGCTTAGTTTGCAAACTCGATTTCGGTTCGAAAGTTAATTATAACTGCCACTCTTGTAACAGGGGCGTAGATGTAACCTTCTTAATATTTCCGTCTGCGCGTTTCTGATCATTGTATGTCGAGTATCAAAAATTCACCGTGTTATAATTCGTCCAACTGCGGTATCATACGAGCGTCTATTTTTGTGTTTTTACACATGCCATATATTTCGACAGTTCCAACGATACACGGGCTTTCTATTCGAACACTGATTACTGTTTATGCAATGTTATATCTACCTGTTGAGGTTCCCCTCAAATACACAGGGTTTTATAATAAAATAATGATTTTATGATGTAACACATTATGTTAGGCGACGCTACGACCCAGAACGCAGCCATCTTCTTAAGACCTTGTTCCAAAGTAAGGCAAGGTACTTACATTTGTGGCTGTTACTGTCCAACAAAAAATGACAGTCGTTTCTACACTGTGTGTTTCGGAAATCTAGTGTCATGTTAGAGAGTATTTTATATTGTTACAACATAATTTAATTAAGCATATAGTGGAGAATTTGCCTGCTTAAAAATTATAATTAATAACTGTAGAAAGACGCTTTAGGAACGCTCAGTTGAAATGAAGTGAAATCATTTAACATGTATAGAAGATAGGGAGAAACGGAAATAAAAGACGAGTATGTGGTTAGAAAATTTCAGTTTAATGCCTGAATCTGTGTGCCTGAAGGCAGAGTACAGTTGTATATCGTGACTTGCACAGAGAGAGTAACTGATTTGCAGTACGAAGAAAAAAACGTAGCTGTTGACATTTCAGATCCATAGACCATTAGCTACCAGGTTAATAATATAAGATCCTGTCAAAGTCTGAAACGAAATTCAAGTGTCAGAACCGTTGAAAGCCCATTTTATAACTACACAATAAAAGTGAGAGAACTCGGGCTGGTTTGGATGTGTAACACAATGACAGACATTTCTGTTTCAGTAATAGATACATTATGTCATTTACAGGTTTTGCTTTCAGTACGCAAAAGTTGTCTTCTGGAGATTCTTTGTGAGGTTTCATGCCTTTCTGCCAAGTAAATGGGAAGCAGACAGCGCACTACGACTTCTTTTGTCTACATTGTCTGCACGATCCATTTTTTTTCATAACGCGTCCTTGTTCTTGTCTCCTGTAATAATAATACGTCATATTTGTTGAGGTTGTGCTGAATGTCGCTGTAACTGCCTAATTCCATTTCCCTTGAAGATGGCTATCATAACCCTGATGATGCAGGTAGCAAGGACCTCTACAACAATATTTGTCGGGTTAGTATCATTTTTGTCAGTGTCTAGCCATTGTATCTTTACAAGAAACCTAAATCGATCACTTAAACTATCACCATATTTTTCTCGGTCCAAGTGAGTCTAGTTTGAATGTTACTAGGATTGAATTCGATCTCTGTGTCTTTTCTGGTGATTATATCCGTTTCTTGGCCAAGATACTGGTGTCCCAGAAGTCTTCACGGAACACATTTTTAATTTAATCTCACCCTGCAAGAGGACCATCTGGCCTCTTCCAGCCCAAAGCCAGTTATTTATCTTAAATAAATGTTATAAAATCTTCTCGGGCGACTAATCGTCTATATAGCCCAACTTTTCAGAGACCTCTGCCTGTATCATCCGGGAATGATGTAATGGGTGACCTTTGTTTCTTTATATACATTCTCGGTGCCCCTTCCTGTACGGCCCTTGACCAATCGGGATTGCGGACGAACACGTCATTGAAACCATTACAAAAATTTACCTGTACACCATCTAATTCTGACTTTCTTTTATTCCAGCCCGAATGATTTCCGATCTATTTGCACTCTGTTCTGATTGTCGTAACATTAACACATGCTTTTTTTAAACCATCAATTTAAATAATTTTTATATTAGTTATTTAACAATGAGGTTATTTCGGTGTTTTGAGGAACGAAACAAAGGTATCGGATGCCAAGCTTGTATGATGTTATCTCGAACTATTTCTGGGAACACCAATTAGTCCATTCAGATGAAATTTATCATGAAATGTGACAATAAAATATGTTAATTTTGAACTGTCTGTAATGAATAAACCTGTTGGTCTAATTGGCGGCAGAACTTGTTCCATATACAGCTATATTTTATTTTCAGTGACGACTGGAAATTTATTAAGTCAACTTTTACTTCGCCAAATTCGATATATAAACAGGCGTATAATGTGTAAAAAAAACAATAGAAAAAGCTGAGATAAATGTATACAGTGTAGAGAGAGCTTGATACAGTTTGTTTAATTCTCACCAACCGAGACTTGTGTTCTTTAAGCGTAATGATCACAAAGTGTTCCGTTTAATTGCCTTTAGTTTTATCAAGTTGTCAACAGCAGTTGTTTGTTTTTTGTGTACGGTGGAAACCTGCCAAAGAAACTGTTTCGGGATCTCTTTGAAAATTTCTCCACAATGTCGACAATGATGTTAAAATAGGCAATAGGTCTAGTGGATCTTCCGACAAAGGACAGGCGCGTAGCGAACGTTTTTATAACATCTGTATAATGACTTTGAAGAACCTTTGCTACAGTCTAGAACCGCTGTATTGCAGTGTATCCAGAAGGTTCCACAATGAATGAAAGTTTCTGAAGATTCTCTTTACATATTCCAGGAGATGTGGACTATAATGTTCTGAACATTTCCTTGCATCGTAATCTACCTCGTAATTGGCCTTACACTGTATGATACCCGTAACAAGGGAAAAGGTTAGTAAGTTATTAGTCTTGTTGACATGCTTTTTATAAGTACTGAGGGATTGTCTCCATTGAATTGTTTGTGATGTGTATCACGAAAATTTGTCAAATAAGTAACTTCAGTGCTGAATCATATATGTATATTAAAATATGAATAGGATACTGAAAGGGAGACAGACAACCGGAATTTCAAAGAATAAATTGAAATTAACACCTAATTTGTAAACGTATTATGAATCTAAAGAAACACTTTAAGTAAATTCGCTTATTAGACTTTAAATACGTCGTATACGGGTTACTTGTGATTGAATTTAAATGTAAAACAAATCACTTTTGCGTTTGTGCTAACCAATGAAGTCAAGACAGAAATTTATGAGGCATAATCTCCTTTTCTAGGAACTTACGTTTAGCTGATGCATTGTAGTTATACTGTCGATGAATGAAGGTTTGCATAAGGTTCGTACTAAGGCAAACGTCTGCCTAAAGCGGTTAAAAGGAAAGTTTTGTGTAGATAAAACCTATCTGATACACGCTCATTAACACAAAAGCAACTCCTCGGCTTTAATTAACTTCTCAAGCTGTGAGTGACAGAATCTTGATTGCTATCTACGGCAGACCTACATAGAATTCCACATACTTACAAAAATATATTCGTCCAATGAATCCATCATAATTCGTCTTCTCTTACTTAACAAACAAGCGTTTCAGAACTCTTGTAATTAAACGATTCTGGGACCGCGACGATCGTACATTATCGAATGAGACTTAATGTCATTGTGAATGTCTAGTTGTACGTGATTTGGTAAGAATAATTTTTGGTTTATTTAAATGTATAATCGTACCATTGGGTAGACTGAGGAAAATCATTAAAATTCTGTATTTCATAGCAGATACCTGTTAAAGATTTCAACCGTCTTCCTCCCGAACAAACGTCAGGAGCATTAACGCTTGAGATAATCTCCTAAGCTACCCCCTGAACTAAATGCCATCATTACAGCATAATTTGAATTAATTTACTTTCGCAGACACTTCAGCAAATGTGTTTATGCATGCTACGGATTTAGCTATTGAACACGATAGATTTGTGGCGAAATTCAATGAGATTTCGTCTTCGTGTTATCTGAGAGCGTTAACATTTAAGAAAGGATTGAGATGTAGTCAGAGGTGAGGTGAAGTATTTCGAAGAACAAATATGTCTTTTCTATTGAACTATTTTAAAACAATATAGAAATTATTAAGCATAACATAGTCATAGGTGAGCTAGCGTGTATTGAAAGATAAGTGTCTTTTCTATTAAACTATTTCACCACAATATAGAAACGTGAAAATTTTAACACATTTATGCCGGAAACCGTGATGTTGCAATATACGTAACAATTTCGTAAAATTACGCTTTGATACGATTAGCTTTTCGTGTATCTTTCCTCTGTCGATACATGCAGTCAGCAGTGTTATCTGCCGAGTTGTAGAGAACAAGGGGATGTTACTGTTTATTGTTTCTAGAAATTTAATTTCCAAGTAGCGTATCTAAGAAATTAATTTTAGGTATGCATATTACATAGATGATAAATGACAGATAAATAAGTTTGTAGTATGTAATTATGTATTTATTTGGCTAGCCAAAAAATTCCATTATGTTTAGAAATCCGAAGACTTATCGCTATGCATTATAGGTTAAATGCTAGCCTTCCATCTCTGTTACCGCATTTATTGTAACCTGCCTCTAATATCCACTGTAATTGTTACCGGTATAAGGGCTGGATGAAGAGTACAGATTATACAATACTATAGCAAACGCCAAAATAGCATCTATTCAGATTAATGATCTGAAATGTCCCTAAAGCTGCCCATATTGATGGCTGCTACTACTGGGGTGCTCCAGACTCATGTTTATCATACACAAGTCCCCTTGTATTTTTGCTGTCGACACCAACTTCGAATCGAACGTCGTCGTGGTGTAGTTAACTCTCCTGTTTCATGTTCAGGAGGTCCCGGGTCCAAATCTGAATTTTGTGGTTTTCTTAAGTTACTCTAGGCAAATGCCGAGATAGTGAATTAAATTAGGCCACAACCACTTCCATACACATCCTTTACAATTCATTATTCAGTATCACCCTCTCATTCGTCGCTATATAGTCTGAGTTCTTGAAAGAGCGTTTTCAAATAAACAATAAATACATAAATATATAATACTTTTTCGTCGTTCCCTATTAAACTATTAGTAATACAGCTGTTTTTAAAGATAATACTAGCTCTCGTATTGATTTTCATTACATAATTCGACGGGACAGGTTTATGGTAGCTGAAGAGATGGTTTAGCATTTGAACAAGTCTGTGGTACTTAAGGCGAATGAGGAAAGTTGAGAGGAAACATTTGTAATTCATTTACATGCATCGTGTTCGTATCCCCCTTCTCCCACAGGGAAATTAGTCAACATGGGCAGTAGTGTTCAGATTAGTATTGCGAATTTCCTAAGTAACTGTAGAAGTTCAAAAACTTTGAGGATCGTCCATTCATTTCAAAGAATTAGTTCTTTCTCAGCTTAATTACATCTGAACAAAGAAAATGAAACGTTACTGCCGATTAATGAAGTAAGTAAAGGATAACCTAAGGACAAAGTTGGTCGGTAAAAACAATTGTTCACTTGTACAACCCTGTCGCGTTCAATAAATATTAAATTTTAAATTCCGGCAGAGAGATATCCAATTTACTTGTTCATGCTTGCGGAATACTCGTCACAATTTAAAATACTGATCTAATGGGACTTAGCCTATAAGTTGCTGTTGAAGATGGTGTTATTTCTCTCACTTTCTGCGGTTGTAGTAAATGGAATATGTTACGAAATATAGAAAATGAAGAAAACCACTGGATTAGACAGGAAAAGTGAGTACAGAACTGTGGCTAGTGAAGGATTAATTTAGAATCCTTTATATGCATGAGTTGATAGCATCAGTATTCAATGATATGAGAGCATAGCACGTATTTATGCTTTTAATCTCTGGCAGACGCAACAAAGACCATCGGATCTGTACGTGCTTGTCACGTCCCACGAGGCATCACAGAGAATTTATCCGTGTTGTTACAAGAATATTTGCATCTACGAATAAACGAGTGTAGATGGCTACATGTCTAATGTTACTGGTCGTGTGGACAAATGGATTTAAATGCTCTTACTAACAGCATACTATACTCATCAGTCAATTAAATTGGGATACAATGCCCGCTTTTGAAAATAGATAATTTCGTCCAGTATTTGTTTAATCAGTTCATTTGAAATGCACAGACTACAGCGATTCGTTCACGTGATTGTGTGTTCCAACAGAGACAAATTCAGGGGGTTGTGGAATCCTGCGCGGTGATTAGAATTAAGCATTTATTGGCAAAGCAAAGGACATAAATACTTTACGCTTCATTAAAAATAACCATTTGTTACGTTTAGTAACTCTGAGTATTACTGTTTATTAATATGGATTACATTTCTTAACTATGTCTGGTAAACGCAATAAACCGAATGATTATACTTGTTTGGATACATTCTGTTTTATGTTTTTCTTTCTCATAAATTCACACGGGCGACTTTTTCCTCAACATTAAAGCTTGATGCATATTTTAGATCAAATATCGACCACGTAAAACGTTTCTTTAACAAGAAGGCCTGAACTAATTTTTCCCAAATATTTTAAGGCGGTTTTGTGAATTCATTGCGTTAGATTTTGCATCTCAGTTCTGTATTTTGATGACCGGCATTGTGATAATCTTGGATGACAATTTAGCGAACAGTCTGTATTACGTGGAGTATATAGGCAGTCTCCACAACACTCAGTAGAAAACACTATAAACTCCAGCCCAGCCGTGTCTGCTCTTTTTCTGTTTCGAGACTGCAGTTGATTTTGCAACTTGAGATTAGGGAACACGATTAATTCAAGTGCCGTGGCTTTTAAAGCTTATTGTAGGTAGGCGGTAAATTCTGAATAAAAATTAAAATTATATAATTCCGTATTTGGCTTAAATTAATTATTGTATTCCTTCGTTTCGTTGATATAAATATTGCAAAATGTCCTTCGACATCAGATCAGGAAAGTATTGCAACATATTCATTATTAAACTTGGTTTTAAATAATCCGTAAACCACCTCTGCTCTCTGGTGAGTGAAGTATAAACCCGGTGTGTTTGAATTTCCCACTGGCGTATGACTACGGGAAATTAATTTAAAATAGAACCAATACACTTGGTCATCTGCTTGCTAGGAGCCGTCGTCGTGCGGTAGACAGAGTTTAGGTGTGAATGTCTATGGTACGTAGACCGTGCACTTACATTAGGCCCACTAAGGGATCGTACTGTTGGAGAACTCGTATTATACATCGGGAAATTTAGCACGCTAGGCTTATGTCATTATGTGTAGATTACACAACACGCTCTGTTGTAACGGTGTAGTCACTGCAACGCCCTCCATTTTAATGTACTGATGCTGGCCCTTAAAGCCCTGTTATTGTACGAAGCAAATTTTGTATGTGGCCTTGTATGTGTAGTTTTCAGACAATCGATTTCTAAACTCGGCAGTGCTGAGGCATCTTGAAGTCGTCTGTGGATGCGTTAATGCCAGTTCGCTTGGTAGATGCCGGCAAATTATTGTCATTCAATTCGTGATAGGCATGACCGACATATTACCGGCGTGTAGTGCAATGTGAGGCTGAAGTGAGAGGATTCCATGTTCTAGATATACAAAACTGAAGGAAACAAGAAGCAGTTACGCTTTATATAAATACATTTATTATTTTATGTTATATAAAATAAAATTGTGCTATTTAAAATGTAGCCCCAAAGAATCAGGTACTGTGGCACAGAACTGAAATATAAGCAGGTCTGAACCATTCCCGAGACATTTAAGTCAAGGTCACCCTGATTGCTAGGCCGATTCTCACAACAGCTGCGTAGGTCCGTTCACGAGCAGCGTCCCTTTTAGTTCTAAACATTGCTTAGCATCGAAATCGTTCGCTGTCGTTTGAGGACCAGGTAACTACATTAACAACTGTAGATTTCATATGCCGTTATGCTGAGACATTAATTATACTCGTATATCATTAAAATTTCGGAAATAAATGAAAATTGAAATTTTTATAACTCCGAGTAAAGGTTTTATGAAATTTACTTCATCCATTCTTAAGTTTCTTTATGCGTACTGACAGACGGACGGACAGAGTGATTTCAACTGGAGAGATGTGCGCGCTCTTTTCTAGAAAAGCCGTTCAGTGGTACAAATAAGAAATATAATCCACTCAAACCTCTACGTTTTCTTTTTTGTATACTACAAAAGATAAAAATGTTTCGTGGTCATATTTAGTTAAATATCTGTCTAATTAATCAGATTTTACACTGGTAACAGTTGTGCCTTTGCACCGCAATAACGCACTGATTCTGTCTGGCGTGAACTGAACGTTTGCGCTGCCAAACAGTTGATTTGGTGCACAGATTTTATGGAAATACGTCATAATTACAGACTGTTGGAATTTGGATCTGTATTATTAACAGAAGTGGCTTTATACTTGAATTCTGAAACGTTGTCAGTGTTTGATTTCAATTGGTTGGACACACAGTATCACGCACCCTTATAATGTCATTGCTATTTAATTAAGGTGTTAGCGTTACATAGCAAATAAAGTGATTATGTTCGGTTAGGATAATGAAATGACTTTCATCATCCATTAGAACAGGAAGCTAGTTGCATAACGCAGAAACAGTGACAGTGTAAAATTATGGACGTGATACTTGGACCTTTACCAAAAGATGTGAAAATAACACACCAGTAGGAGAGACTGGAAGCTCTTGAGATACTAACTAACTAGATGGCTTAAGGAACCAAAAGGTTCATCACGAAACTAACCAAAGCCCTCCACCTGACCCTGTATTGGGCCACCACATCCAGTCTCCTTCAACTCCTATCTCCCATAGATCCCGCCTGAGATTATTCTCCCATCTACGTCTAGGTCTTGAGACACACAGTAGGTATTAAAGGTGCAAGCACTGGAAGTATGTAACATGAACGCTGTTCCGTGATAAATGTATCTTATTATGACCGCGGCTGACAGTTTTGACAAGTGAAACCCATTCTGTAATAAAGCTTTTTATCCGAACTTCTTTACAAGTGTCCCGGGTCGGACAGTCAAGGCCAATACAAGCACGTAGTAAACGTTCGCATTGAAAAGTGGTACCATGAATCGGACGTATTGCGATTTTTTCGTCAAATGTTCAGATGTGCTTTCTTCCGCCGGATATGAATCGTAAACTCCCTCCCACAGCGGTCCTCAATTTTGAGTAACCTGCTTGTTTGGCCAAGATGGGTTAAAGATTGCGAAGCCGGAATAAGGCTTTGTTGCTGATTTAAGTTACATTTATTATAAGTAGACACTGGACACCAGTTTACCATCTTAACACAAATGAATGACATAGGGCAAGAGACAGAAAGCTTCTGTATTACAAGAAGAAAGTTCGAGTACATCAACCCAAGCGATTAAGGTTCTTGACCAACAGTCCGAGGAAACGTCTATTCTTGTATCTGCACTCTATCCTTTCGAAATACCATCCATAAACGATTTACACCTTTTATTTAATAACATTAAAATGTTCAGATGAATTTTAGTTAGTGTTCATTCGTTATTAATTGAAATGGCTCGTAACTCGTATTAAAGAGACGCCAGCGAACAGAGTGAGCAGAATTTAAAAAAAAATTAATCCCTTTTGTTTTCACGATTTACGCCTGAATTTTAACTAGTTAATTTGTCATACATCATAAAGACCATTAAATGTCAGCAGGTTACTGGTTATGATGGAATTAATGAAACGTGAGAAATCTTCCATCTGGTCCTGAGGGAGGGGTGAATGGGTTATTTATCAGGTGGAGATACCCATGTAATTCCCTACGCGTTGGTGCGTTTGTATTCGGTTACGATCAATCAATCTATCGCTTTCATTCATCATTAACATTTTTTGGGAACTAAAGTTTAGGCACTGTGATATCTGCTTTCCTGATGATGTTGAAATCGCTACAAATGCTTCAAAGTGCTGTGATACTTCTTAGTTTTCCGACTGCGGTCCATGTACCCTATATGGGTGTGATATGATGCCATAAGTTTTATGTAGTCACACAGACAACCGAATTAAAAACAACTTAATTGTTCGAATTTGTTTTAAGTAAGCTGTATAGAAGTATCTTGAAGTGCTATTACATAATCCTTTTCTTTTGAAGTAAACGTCTTTTCTCCTGATCAAAACTCATTTTAAGAACTCCACAGTTACTAAGTTGTGTAAGTATAAACGTTGGTGGTGTTATAATTGTTACTATCAATTAATTATTGGTCTAATCACCCCCACCGCAGGGCATTTATGCGCGATTTTATAATATATTGCCCCGAATTATCAATATTTTGTTATGTTTGGAACGAACTTCGTAGTAGAATGAACTGCGTTTTGAGCTGATATTTATATTTAAACTTGGAAAAGGCGTCTGTACTAGACCGCGATGGTGTGGCGCACACATATTACAGACTACAGAATAATTTCCTTGTCTGTCTTGTTTATTGGACAATCAGTTACACAGAAGTTCCACATGACAAGCCGCGTTGGGCTTCGTTATAACGAAGCAGAAGTACTTCATAATGGGACTGTGTGTGGTAATTCTGTACGCTTGTCACAGTTGCACGGATTGTAATAGGAAATTAATTCTGACATCCTTGTACCGAGAAACTATGCGTTTACAGCCGTATCGATAGATTGCTGGGATAATCGTTTAAATTGGATGTCTCAAGTTTAAGTGTTTAGAATGTACGTAATGTGCGTCGAAAATGCTAGAAACAAAATGTTAGAAATCCCTTCAACATTTAATTTAGTAAATATTAGACATTGACAAGCAGAATATTAAAAGCTGTAATTTTAACTTCGGTTTTACATGGTTGTAAAACACGACCCTTCACTCTTGAGGACCAGCACTGATTAACAACTACTTGTTAGTACATTAATACCTGAGTTATATTAATTATATTCCTCGCATAGATTTGTAGTGGTCCTTTATTTATACCCGAGCATTCACTGTTCAATGCCATCATCATCTGAGGTTAATTAACCTGGTCCAAGTTGCCACAACTCACGCACCACTGCCTGTTTATTCTGTGGCGTGGTACACTTTTTTTTGTTGAGGGCCGAGTTTAGACTGTGACGCACAAGTTTGGAACGAGGAGTCAGGTGTTTTACAGTGTACTTCGCTCGCCACACCGCTACTCTATTAGACTACGTGTTACCTCATGCCAAATATCCTGACAATTAGAAGTACGAACGTGACTTATCAATTGTAATTTTACTTGACTGTCCAGTCAAAATCCGATAGAGCTAAATTTCAAAATTGGCTTTAGAATTCACGTACAAAATTAATTATTATATTTGTGTTAATAAATAAATTTTACATTTCATAGCTTCATATTACGGAGTTTTGAAAACTGGGCTTCCTTTATTAATGGTCTAACAAGGAGAACATATTTATAAATATCACAGTTTATTGTTATAAATATTGTGTAACAAAAAATGGAATGGTATGTGAACGTGCCACCTGTATGCAGACGTTAATCCTATTCGTTGAATGGTCTAAATCAGTGATATTCAACCTGGGGTAGGCGTACCATCGGGGGTACGTGAAGACATCTTAGGGGGTATGTGAAATTTAAAAAAAAATTATGATAAACACTAAATAATCAGTAATTTATTTAATTTATTTTAGATGTAGATTATATACTATGTATAACTTGAATTATACACCAACAACTTTGGAGGTACAAAGTTGAAGAGAAATTATATCTGGGGGTACGCGAACAAAAAAGGTTGAATACCACTGGTCTAAATGATGAAGGCATGAGGAAGCGAACGGCTGCCAAATGGAGCATTCTGATGAACCACAGATTGGCATTAAGTATGCAACATCGATGATTCATAACATAAAACAAGGTATCCTACGAACGTGTGTCTTGTTGAAACCAGTTCTGTTAGTCATAAAAGCAAAAGCCCTTTTGCGTTTAGCTAGGATATCCATTCGTTTGTACTTCGCGAATAGACCTATAGTCTAATATTTTATGCCTATTATTAGTTAAGCTGTTTTGTAATACATCACAGTTGCCTTTTTTAAAACAAGAGGTCAACTTACTGTGCTTTGGTTTAATAAATTTATGTTAATATTGTCCCCTTCTGTACATAAGAGGTAAATTATGTAAACGCACACCAAAGTTGGAAATCCTGAATATAAATGGAGTGTGAAGCTGTGGGATGGACTCAGAAGGCCATTACAGCCTTGCTCTTAGCAAATTCTGCTTTCTTGATGAGGAGTACACCGATCTTTCCGTGTGCAAAACTACACAAAAGCTGCGGATACATAAACCCAAAGGCCACTGTTGGTAAAACTGAAGACAAATTGAACTTAATGTTCTCGTAACTTCTTCCAGCTTCTGATTCTTTCATTATTCATAAAATTTATACATTTAATCCGGTTATGGCGCCTGCAGTTAATAATATATACTTCCTACATAACCAATGGTCAGCCCAGCCTTGTTTCGTTTCGAAATTTATCTCAACGAGAATAGGTCACTGCCCATTGTATGTATATTTGCTCAAAACAAACTCTTTCTTCTCAAACACGTTACGTCCGATTTTCAAGTGACGAAATACCAAGTGTAACTCGCGTGTTATTCGATATTAATTTCCTAGAGTTTTCGTTGTAAAGTTAATGGAATGGATAATTGTAAAATTATACGGGAAGTTACAGCCCTCGCAAGTTTGTGGCTGTCAGCCCAGAAACAATTTAAGGTTGTTAATTAATTCCGATAAATTTTGAAGCAGAAAATTATTTCTCTGGCAGTGATGCGTGAAAACCAAGCAGGCAGCCCAGATCCTTGAAATGAACCTGCTGTGTTCGAAGGAACATTTGATTTTTATAAATTAAGTTTTTAGTTCTATAGGAAATACAGAAGTTACTGACAAATGATAAGGAAAAGAATAATGGAACTAGCAAATACAGTTGGGGAGCAAAAATTAAAAAAATCGTAAATTAGTACGTAGATGAGGGAGAATGTCTTGGAAATATTGTAAACGGAAGCAAAGAAAATGAGCAAACATAATGAAATTTCGGTATAAAATTCCCATTAGAATTTGAGGGAGGGAAGTTATTGTTTCCTACAGAAACAAACGGGGTGTTATTTGCTGAGTCTGTCGAAAGTTCATGTTTGTTATATCGCATAAAATAAAACAGGCGCTTTACACAACTTAACATCAGGACCGTGTTTCCTTAGTTCTGAATTGTACACTCAAAGATATTTTAGGCCTGTGAAGACGAAGCTAGTTTATAATATTTAAAAATATGTTCCTACCTCAAATAAAACATAACATTTCTCTATAACAAATATCACGTAATTAATGCTATTAAGGAAAATTGTTGTTCGTCACTGTTATTATACCAAAATGCACATTTCCTGATTCGTACTTGATAAAGGTGCATACAATTTCAGGACTTAATAACCTACCCTTGCGTAAAATTAATTCAAGTAAATGTTTGCAGCATCTGGAAATTTTCAGACATGACGTCAAACTTTCTTACCATCGCCATATTTATAATCTGTAACCGAATATAACTATCATTCAAAGGTCGTGGGTGTTAATAATGCATCTAGATTTAAAAAATGTGTGCGTAATTCTAACACGTGTCAAATGAAAAAGTAATTATGAAATTTAGTCATTATATTGTTATTTTACAACAAAGATTCATTGAGGAGGGTCGTAGAAGAGATTTTCTGTCAAGAGAACTGCAATTAATTACACTGGTGATCCTCTACGTTTGCACCATATGTAACATCCAGCTGTCAGTCGAAAAAATTATTTTCACTGATCATGTGCATTTTAATGAAGAAATAAAATTTGCATCTTTTTTCGATACAGGCTAGTCCTTTTAACAGCGCATTAGATCAAAGAAGTTGCAGCGATTGTGGACCTAAAAGTAAACCCTTGACTGAGGCTAGTCCCGAGTTTTAATGAGCATCTTTGTGTACAGAAGGGTTCTCAGAATAAAAAGCTTCTTGATCTTAATGGGCGCAGATCGTTAAGTATTACTTATCGCTGCCAGCACTATCGATATTGATCATTATGTGACTGGATGGAATTACCATCCTTTTGGCGACAAACGAGCATTTATGTCATTTTCCTAATTTGGATTTTTCTAAATTTCCTATAATTGACTTCTTAGTTACGTCTTCTATGTTTTCAATTTCAGCAATCGGGTAGTTTTTTTTATTCTCGTTTGAGTCACTGCGTTGCAACCGTTTGGTCTCCTGAGATCTGGTCCAGGCATCTCAGTCATTTCTAAGACTTAAAATAAGAATTTCTTCTTGACCACAACGCAGAATGGTTATCTTAATACTGAATACTCACTAGCACGGGAAATGGACTGTAAGAAGAGACCAGGGAATTGTACAGGTTAACTATTCAAATTTTTAAAAATGTCAAGAAGACACAAACAATAAATACTGTGAAGATGGCTGTCTTCTAATATGTTGATCAGTCTAGTCTGGTAGATACGGGCCGATATTTCAAAGGAACTTATTGCCTCCATCATCAGGGCGATTACACAGATTACACGGCAGAATATCCCAGCAACGACCATCTTTATACTCGTGGTATTACAACCTTAACTCTCGCCTTATAAATAATATTTAGCACTATTTTACCAGTAATAGCCACAGACCTAGTATACATACTGTTTAATAATACTGGGGTAAATATGTTGTCTGTGGGCCATTTTTTGAAAGACATGCGTTTTTGCGAATCAGATGGGATACAATATATTGCAGTATTTTATACCTCACTACGTAGATTTTTATTTTAGGTGATATACATACTAGTTTAAATTATATTTCCTTGCATTTTATTTGATGTAGCTACATTACATCAGGAACTATTTAAAATAAAAATAGATTTGATGTTACTTTGGCCTCAGGGCTAGTGTGAAAACTAGACTTCACGTGAAACGATCCCATTATGGAATGTTAAGATTTTATATGAAAAATCTGGTGAAACAATTAGTGCTGAAGTAGATTTTATCGAGAACTTTCCGATTACACTTTTCATCGTTTTTATTTTGCCTGTAGAAGACACTTGAACACCAAGTCTGCGTGAAATTCCTCTCGTACGAACGCTGCGTGCGTCCTCCGCGTTGTGAGCACGTGTAAAATAATTATAGATTGTATTTAAAAATAAATACAGAAACATATGAAACCGCTGTGTTATAGTCTGCGACTGTAAGGTTGGTCAGAGAGATTACCTAAGCCTTCATGCTTTATTGATCAATAATGAATAAATACGTGGCATAAATCTATTTCCAATACACATCTGGAGCAGTATGTCTAATTACTAGAGGAGAATGATATTTGATTTGTTTAATACAATATAAAAGCTACCCTAATTGAATTTAATGCATTGCTTCGACACTGCAGACGTTGGTTAAAATGTTGTCGAAACTCAAAATTTGGTATAGTAAAATGGGCATAAGTGTCACTCTTGATTTAAGCAGTTTCTCCGAACAAAATAAAAATCCGCCGTGACGTAGTTCAGGCGGTAGACGCTGGCTTTTCACCGCTGAGACACTGGTTAAATCCGTGATATATCAAATGAGATTTGTAGTGAAGAAAGTAGCACCGGAACAAGTTTGTCTCTGACGTCTTCGTGTAGTCCCTTTTCGGCCACTGTTACATGCTCTTCTATCATGAAACCACAACGTGTGTAAGAGACCAAGCAGTTAATTATTATGCCTTCGGTCCTAAATTAGGGGCTTCATCTCTGAAGAAACAATTGTCTTGTCTCATCATAAATGTAGTTTAGTCGTTCAGTGAAAAATAAAATATAAATCACAACAAAATATTCGTACGTAACATTTCATTAGAAGACCGACACATATTTGAAACTTCATAGTTCCTGTAATATTTGAGGTTTCCATAGAGGTAAGTATGAGGATTTCTGTCTTCTGGGTTGTTGCGCTGTGTAGTATGGTCGATGAATCGCCCTGATGACGGAGGCAGTATGACCTCCGAAACGTTGGTAAACATCGACCATACTACACAACGCAACAACCCAAAAGACAGAAATCTTCATACTTTCTCTTCTCCAGCTTTAAGGAGACAATTTTAAATCTCGGTGGCCTTCAAGAAATAGATCATAGTTAGTCCCTTGATCAGTGTATACCATTACAAAAGTGGAAGAAGAAAAATTACTAGGATCTTTCTTGGAATCGATGCAGTTAAATTTCGTAAAGTCATTGAGACGGTGAAGGGGTTGGTTGCAGTGGGGTGTCGTGATATCGGCACCATCCCCTGGATCTTTAAAGCAAACCGCGGACTTAGTAAGGCTAAATTTCTGTTGGGGAGGTGGGGCGGGATTTTCGCGCTCCGACGAACACCTCGTTTTCTCAGCGATTGAGCTGGTTCCTTGGAGTAGCAAGCAACCAGCAAAGACTTGCTTACTTGCTCCTGGCATGTTGAGATGTTGCACCTTCCACAGCAGCTGACGGTTGCTGTTTCTTGTAAAGAGAAAACAATTTCGAAAAAAACATCGTTTAACAACGGTTCTTCCTTTAATAGGCGCCCTTTTAAATTACAAATTGATTGTCAAGTTCAGTTTTCAATTACATCAGCGAATTTTAAAGTTGAAAACAGTCTATCGTGTATTTTTACTTCGTTATTTTATAGCGATGTAACAAATACAAATGTTACTTTTCGTCGGAGGAGAGTAATGGTAGGAAGGCTTTCAAGAAGAAGCAGAAACTTGATGACATCATTAAAAGTGTAGCAAAATTTAGCATACTTCAGTAAAAATTTATTGTTCATTTAGACAATTATTTCCATTTACATAATGTAATACATAGCGTTAATATTTCTATATGGGCTTAAACTTTGCTTTTGTCAATGAAATTGGATTTTTAATATCAAATTGGTGTGCATTCGTGTTGGGCGTTTGATTTCGGAAGGGAGGTCTGACTTTATCTTCCAAATGACAGATCACCGAGAACCCCAAGAGGGCTTCTGATCGACGTCAGCTGAATTACATGCTGCTTGCGTCACTGGTATGTGTTCCGATAGGCTACCTTTGATCCATATGATTGGGGGTTGACGATTCTGACTCGTACTGTACGAATCGAGATGGGACCGCATTCAGTGTTCATTCTGTATCCCGGAATAACAGGTAGACATCTGGGTTATTATTACTGATTATAAGTGGTTTTTCGATTGCATTCCTTTGTTGATGATTGATTGTTTAAATTATTTGCCTTCTAACAAGGTCTTTGAAAATAGTGGGTTTTGCCGGAATAATATTAATATGTTAAACAGCCTTTCAACAACGCAGTTCGCCAGCAATGGGATTTCTTGTACAGATTTTAGCATTTAAAATGCAATCCAGCAATCACATAACATGGTATAGAGTTGGGAGTCACCCTTGTTGCTAGGCCACTGCTCACCAAGGGACATATGAATATATAGTTATTCGTAATGGGTGTTCTGCAGATAGTTTAGGATCCTTCCTTGCGACATTTCCCAGTGGTTATTCTAAAGCCGACCGTGTCGGGTAGCCTACTAATCAAACAAGGAGTTGGATATACAACCATGGAAATAATGACTTTGTGCGCCACAACTAAGTACCCCGACACGCCTGACTTCGAACTAGTCCCACCCAATGCTTCTCACATAAAACCTGATTTATGATGCCTCTAAAATAGTTCTTCAAGTCTGCAGAGCGATAATCCCATAAGCATAATGTAATCTTTCTAAAGCAGGTTTTTTATAAAACTGGATGGACTCTAGATGGACTCTTCTTTCCGACATTTACGACCTGTGTTGCTTATAGCAACTAGAGTCTGGCGGGGAAGTCCCAATGCGAATCACGTAATGGGCTGGGTACATGTTCCTACCGGGAAGCGTGAATGTCAACTCCAGTGACATGAGTGACAACAGAAGTGACAGGGCGCGCTGCGCTTTGCTGAAAGGAAGGGTTGAGGGGGGTGGGGGGGGGGGGGGGTAGCAGCAAATTCTGCATTACAGTCGACCGATTCACCGTCAGACCTGCTGTCTACTGGTGCTGTACTGTTACATGGACGAAGCCTTACCAGTGTGCTGGAACTCGCTCTGTACTCTGTCAATGCTGTGGATTAGAAGCCAAATACGAGTAGCGGAGTCATCCCCCCCGTTCGGCTAGTGTTCTGCACGCAGCTCAAAATGTAGCAAGATACGAGTCACTGTTTTGCACTTTTTTCTACGATTTTTGGCGCGTGGCATAAACTCAAACCAGACCGAAAATATTGTCAAGTCATATTTTTAAGCAAGTCACAAACGACGGCGTAATTTTAATTCAAGAATTAGATGTGATGTTAATTGTATGCACTATGAATGCCCCAGTAATTACTGAGTAAACACTTTAATTTCAACCTATAACAGACAATTTTTAGTCGTATGAGGTCAAATCCGCTGTGGTATTGGTAAACAAATGAGATGTTCTCTCTCAGTTGAATTTCTACTTAAGCGGTAGGCCTATTTGGTAGAACTTCAGCATCGGTATCCGCTATAAAACATTAAATGGCCCATTGTTCTCGTGCTGCTGGCGGTAGAATAATAGCGGTCTGGCGGAACTAATAACTGAATAACGCTACGCACCAAGTGCGATTGGGGATTCCAGGATGTGACGCCGGTTCTCGTTCTCTGCCCCTCCGTTCTCCCGCCAGCTCCATAAGTACCATATCCATTTTTAAAATTGCACAATTTTCAAATATATATTTTCATCAAAATATTTCTTCTCACCCTAACTACCTAACCCCCTCCTGCCCCCCCCCCCCCGACACCTGCTTGATGACTCGCTTCCCCATCAATTCCTTGTTTCTGATTGGCCACTGCCTCAGTTTTGCCTTTTTCCTTTAACCTCACATCAACCCTACCACGTCCCAGTATCGTCACTTCAGCTCTGAAGATGGAGCCAGTATGTTTTGTCCGAAACGAAGTCATCTTCCGGTGAGTCCATACGGCTTCAAGACCAAGAAGAAAATGTTCATTCTTCTCGCCGTGAAAACTTTAAATTGAACAAAGTTTGGACTGCTTACATGTTCTTGGTAAGAAATCTGAGAAGTGCAATGATAAATAATACGTCTTTGTTTTCTTCATAAAGTATGAACACGGCTAAAGTTTTGAGAATTTTGACAGAAGAATGACAAATTCTGAGCAGTAAGATTTATTTTGTTAGCAGGTTACATGTAGTTCGCAAGACTGAACAAGTAGCACTCGATATTTATTTAGGGATACTGATCAGTATGATTTTGAAATGAAGGTGCTAAATGTGTTCTCGTGACTGAAATTGTTGGGGGTGTGCACAAAGGAAAGGAGAATAGCTGACAGATATAAGGCTGCAAGCATAATTGGCCGGTCATTTTGTGCGCGATCCATTTGAACAGAGCCACTCTGTAACTTCGATTTTCTTGGTACATAAGGATTTATTTTGTGTCGGTTATTTAACGATACCGTGTCATTTGTGACATTATATAGCGTCTTTGTGGCGATTTGGGGATATTTATTTTGATGTGGAAAGGTTTTGGAGTTGTAGTCATCGAAGTGTGCGCAACGAATCAGTTATTTGTTATTGCGTCTTATTTTTAGTTTGTGAGTTCCAGATTTTGATGCGGTCGAGAAACAAGGACCAAAGTAAAATGGACATTGGTCCTGATGTAATGGCAACAAGCATTCGTAAACGGGAATTTGGTTCTTACCCTAACATAACGTAACGAGTCACCATTATAAAGATCGAATTGATGAATACTGTTTAAGTGAATACGTCACGTTATAAAATGCTGTACTAAGGGATCTTCCCTTGCTGACTTAGGTTGCAAACCCCGTCCGAGGAAACTTCCATCCTTCTTTTTCAGTTTTAAATGTTAACAAAATGCATCGTCGTTGAGTAGCTCGCCGGCGTTCTATCTGAGCTTCATTTGTATCGGCCACTCGTCTAGAAATCTGTACCCTTTTTCAGTTTTATTCATTTTTTTCCTGACAAATCCTACCGATATATTTATCGACATTATTTCAGACATTCGTGCTGTTCTAGTCGCCTTTCATTTAACTTATTCTAATTAACACACAGTCACTCCTACCATAATTCGTGCAGCATAATTTCGTTTTAATTATGTTATTGACAGAGCCGCTCACCAGCAGAATTACCTTGTATTACGGCAGTCGCATGATTACGGTTTTATTGCATGGAGAGTTATGAAGTGGTCATTACATTTGTCCAGTCCGAATGAAAACACATATGGGTCAACAGCGTTTTGTAGAACTCCCAAATGTGACATTTTATGGGAATCTGTTCAGTCGTTCTCGAATTCTGACTTGCGCCACGCTGATAAACTGGCAAAGCTGCTTTTATAACGGATTCCTGGACCTGTAAACAAGCCTGAAACATCATTCGCGATAGTCTGTACTCTAGCAGAGATTAGGACCTGTTAATCTCCCGATTACAAGTCATTCGCCTTACTGATTCAGCAAAGCTGTTCTGTCACTTCTGCATAATAATCAGTTTTGGTAATATGTTTTGGAAGTGTCGTAGAAAATGCCTTTGGCATTTGCGTGTGTTTCATTATGAAGTATAACTTATCACAGAATATCATCATCATACGACTTAACGTCTTTAGACCTTAGTGGTCTGTTTCGGCCTCTAGTTGAATGTCGTCTAAAAGTCTTTTAAGATGTCTTCAAGTCTTCTCTTTTTGTCTACTTTGATATTGCGGCATTTTTTAGGATATATTTGGTCACCAATTTTTGATACATGCTGTTTCCATTTGGTTTTGTAATTTTTGATTTTGTCTAAAATTGGCGTAACTTGTAGTTTCTATATTATTTTTTCGTTTTGTTTGCGATCATTAATGTGTATCCAGCTGTTTTCCTGAGAAATTTCATTTCTGATGTGGTTAATTTGGTTACATCCTCTTTTCTTAAAGTCCATATTTCGCTACCGTATATTAGTGTTGGAACTGCCAATGTGTTCCATACCTTCAACTTGGTTGTCTTTCGTACATGATTTAGTTTCAATACAATGTTCGATAAGTGTAATATTTTCATGAATATTGACAGAATGTTTGTATTTTAAACAGTCAATGTACAAAGTAAGTTGTGTTTAATAAATCTAGTAGTTTGAATTACCGCGAACGACTTGTTGCAGACGGAAACCCTTATCTTTATTTACTGTCTCAGTAGGCCATTTCCTTACTGACAATATGACAATGAAAATCGCAGTAAAGCAGCCAGTTTCTGAATGTGATTGGGAAATCTGTAAAATTCATACACTTCACCGCTACGCTATTTCGCATGATTAAATTTCTTGCATAACATTTTATGTCATGGCATAGGGCGTTTTGATCCCTTTTTCAACCAACAAGGTTTAAAGAATAAAAAAGACATGCTATAGTTTCCTTAGTTCTGCATTTGAGCCAAAATTACTTCACAACATTTGAATTGTGGGTCGTTTTCATCCCATCCTTTCAAAGAGAGCCCAGCAAGCTTCTAACAGCGAATAAAATTACAATATTTCTTCTTCATCGCTCCATTTATTCTTACACATGGACAAGTAATGGGCTATTATTACTGTAAAGTTCAATATTTGTTATCCACTCCAAGTGCCCACTAGTTCGTCATATATCACACAAAGCTTAAATATAAACACTCAGCATGACACATTTATAGGGTAGGCGGAGTAGCTAGGGTATGCTATATCGATAAAAGTGTTTTCATTTCTTTTTAAAAAGCATGCGATGGGGGGGAGGGGGGGGGTTGCTCGTCATTCAAAAAGTTCTTTTGCTTGGTATTGATCCCAAATTTAATCTTTCGATCTTTGTTGTCGGCACCGTTAAATAAATTTTACGTTTCGTCCTTCTGTCAGAAGTCTTAGGAAGCCTCGCAACTAATAGTACAGTCCTGTGGTAATGCTTTAATTCGGATATTCTCTTACACTGCTGTACTTTATCCCTTGCCGTACTTAACACGATTCCATTTTTAACATCGTAAAAACACACTTTGAAATAGAAAATCTCTCTTAATAAATTAATTCCTTGACAAAAATATCGTGATGTGCTTCGTCTATCTAATTGTTACCATGTAAAATACCGCACCATGACACTCGTCTAAGGAAAGTGTGGTGAATGACAGCTACTTCATGTGATTTGTAAGTCTTTGTCGAGTCTCTGTAAGATGGAGTTATTGTCAGATATCAGATACTGTTCCAGACACCAGCTTCTGAAACGTCTGTCGCTAGAACCGTAGTTTACTTGATTTAAGAGTTGTGAGCTTTCTACAGAAGCAGGTGGGTAGTCTACTTGAATTACTCCTTTAACCTAGTCTCATGTAGAGGACTATTACCGTACAGAATTATCTAGTGTAATTACATGGTCTCATTAATGCTTGTCGTGTTTTGCTAGAACAAGCGCTCCAAGCGTCACGATCTGGAATCCCATTCAAGGCGTCTGTATCTTTGGGCGTTCCTTTATCACGGCTTAATAAATAACAAGTTCACTTAACCGGTTTCTCTGTGCAAATACCAAAGGAGATATTTACAAAAATGTTTTAATTTCACCGCGTTGAAAGGTAACAAACGAAAAGGGAAATAAGTACTTCAGAGTCCTGATAATTTTGTATTCTCTGGAGACATTTAAAATGGTTGATTATACTGACAATGTTAAGCAATCTATAAGCGTTCTGTACACACTACTATAATAACTGCCCAGTGATATTAAAATTGACGGGTTGTCGTACTGGCAAATATTTTGTATTTTTCTTTCTTCTTGTCAGTATAATGACAAGCAGTTGCCCGAAGACGGTAGTGAATCAAATCCAAATTACTCGTGATGTGTTTAGTACATTTGAATATATACATTAATGGATCAGCCCTATAGACACGCTTTACGCAAGTTAATGATGGAATTTTGTAAGAGGATTGATAAAAACAGATTTTTATTTTACATTGTACTTTTGTTTATTTGATTCGCAAAGTCTTTACACGTGGTACTGTTGGTTTTATTCATTTCGGTAAGTTTTTGTAACGGCGTTACGCAACTTAAATTTGTGAGCCATTCACAGCTCGGCACACATCTTCATGATACTCATTTTCTTGATAGTCAACACGAAACAACACTGCAAATACAAACTCTGATTTTTTTAAAACCGTATGAGTATATGATTGAGTTAAGATGTGTCTAAAACAGTATATCGTAATGGCGAATTTATGGCAAAGTCATGAAACCCCACCATTCATTAGTGTAAAATCTATTTGTCCACGTATTGTGTTTCTTAATATTCGTAATTTATTAATTTGCGTCTTTATCACCAGGTCGCTAAGTGGTAGTTGATATTAAAAAAATAGTTCGAAATTTTAAAAAATACGTAATTTAACAAGACTGGAGAGGTGAAATACACACGCGCAGTTTTTGCAGATTACGAATTATTAATAAAAAGTCATGCCAGTTCTCAATTTAAGAACTTTAGTTTGCAAATGATGACTTCTTTAAGTACAACACATAAATACGAATAGGTTATGAGGCACGTATTTTGCATTACACGAAGTATTATTGTTTTAAAGTTTTGTATTTTCGGAAATCTCCAACCTTACGCGATTTCATGATCTTGATGCAAATGGGTGTTAATGTCGATCCCACTTCAGAAGTTTGTTCGTCCGTCATGTTGGTATTACCGATTGCAGGAAATTGAAGAGTATGATTTTATGGTAGTCGGCAAAAGGCATAAAATCCGTACCAAAATTCATCCAAATCCGTCCGCTGGTTCTCGAGTTAAATCATGAGCAAGCCAGACAGAGAGACAAATAAGACCATCCCGTTTTCCTTTTATTTCACTCACATCGCCTACAAACGCATTATAAAGGATGGATTTGAGAACCAGTTAAATTTGTCAGCTGCTAACTTTAACAAAAATCTTGTTCATTGCCTGTGTTCTGATAGCCTGCTAACAACCTGAGATACTGTATTTGTGATGGGCAGAGAAAGCTATGACTGGGACGAGTAAAGAGATTCCGTTTTGTTGTGATAAGTAACGTCACAATCTACTCAAGTGCTCTACTGGCAGCCTTGTTATTTTACATCCTCTGCTTGATAAACTCGAAGTGGCGTTAATAAACTCATACAGCAGTTCATTTCCTGCAAGAATGGCCCTTCCAAGTACTGCAGTGCGGCAGGCTAATCGGCTACGTGATGAGGCGGAAATGCAATACATGGCGGCCCTCAGCGCGATTAAAGCAGGAACTGCCATAAAAAGCGAGCGATACATGAGTGACGAGAAACAATTAGCGTATTCGTAAATGACAGTGCAGGAATTACGCTGGCGACCGAGTGAGATTCCTGAATCGTAAAATCCCGAGGCGTTGTGTGGTATTTTCGCTTTAACCCCCATCCCTAAGTGACGCGAGGGTGGAACATCACTGAAAAGACGATAGACTAAAGTTTAAACACTCGGACAGCCAGGTTTGAGTGTTACTGTGCCCACTACAAATCATACCTTTCGAACTTCCTAATCTCCAAGACGACGAACGTAATATTGTCGATTTTGGTCTTCTGGATTGTGAAGCCGCGCGGACTTGTACGTAGGTACGAACGTTGCGGAATAACATACGACCTCGATATTCAGAGCTGGAAATGCTGAAGATGGAGCAGATTGTTTATCGAAACACCTGTTTGACTTAATGTCTAAATAAACTTTATTCGATTTAGATCGAGTTTCTAACAGATTTTATTAAACGATTATTGCATTGTACTTGGTATTATTACCATGTGTGACAGTCTGAGAAAGTATCTTCTCCATGGAGTTCAGAAACATTTTTGGAAGAGGTGATAAGTTGATTTTGAGCTTCATGTAAAGTAACAGACACATTGAACAGGTGTGAACAAAAATTAAATTCATCAGACAAATTTGCTGTAGACATTCATTAACCAAATTTAGTTCAATTTGTTCAGTAGTTTCAAGAATGAACTATACGTTTAGAGCTAAAATTTACCGTTGTGCGTTTATTTTGTTCACTTTATTGAAAACTCATAATATGCATAATTTAATGAATTATTGAGTAGCATTCAATACAGCATTAACTTCGGCCGAGTCTGTAAGGACTGAGGAGAAATTTCCGGCGAAGGTAGAATCGTATATTGTGAAGCTTGAACAAATACGCGAACTGACGATACTTGAGAGACTTTGTTCATCATAAATCCTCTTGTTTTAAATTCTCGATAAACTGAAAAGTGTTCTAGGGATATCAGAGCATACAGTGCACGAACGAATATAAGCTGAAGCCCTACGTTTTAATATTCGGTTCAGCGGTTTTCAAGAAGTTTTGAACAATGCACAAGAAATGGATGCTTCCCTTTGTGTTGGTGACTTTTTTTTTCAAGTATGAACATTCTAACACGACTACGCGTATCACCACGCACAAAACCGCTCATTCTCTTCAGCTGAATGAAAATTTCTGTTCCATTTCAAAACATCTTCTTTTGTAATATAACAGCGTTGGAAATTAAACAGCAGGCATCTCGTCATATTGCTTCAATAATTAAACCACGTCTCAGTCTCTTACACAACACTTGCTTTTCAAGAGACAGTCCTAACCCATCCACTTTACAACAGATTGAAGAGGTAATGAAGTGTAAACATCTTTCTTGGTTCCAACGTACAGTTCATAGGAAGTAAGATAAGTTGTACTCCAAGTCTGAAAATGCGATGTATAGACCTACGTATGTGTGCCCGAGTCTCCTCCACGGTGCATCGAATGTCGGCGAACAATTAAAGTCTATTACATTATGTATATGGTAACTAGCTTTAGGCTAAGCGATCTGTCTTCTGTTCCCAGCAAGGGCAATGATTTCTTGACAGAACGAAAATTGTTTTGGAATTCATTGCACCAGCCTTACTGTACATGAGTTTAAATATTCTGAATACTTTATACAGTTTTTAATATTGAAAGAAAGTAAATTATTATTTACACGTGTCTGTTGCACTTTTAGTTTCTTAATTAAATAATGCAGCATGAAAGAAGGTTCAAAGAGTAAGGCATAATTTATTTTACACAAAATTTTCCTTTTTAAAAGTACAATCCGTTGCTTACTTTTCTATCTGCACGATGTGGTTTAATTAATATACTTTATACACAAAAGAAGCTTGTGTATTTCATACGAAAAAGGAATTCTTTTAATAAAGAAAATTTTGTTTTAAGAGCTTTGTTCACTGTTAAACATTTCGCTACCCAAACACAGGCGCAGACAAAAGCTATAAATTATTATACAACCATAATATTAAATATAGGAAGCTCGCGTGTTATTTTAAAAATTAAACAGTTCGTGTATCAAAGCAAGGAGTTGTAGATATATCGAAAACGGGGACAAGTGAAATAAATAAGCCTACATGAGTTTCACGTAAATAGTAAATGTCTATTTATAGTAAATCTTTCGTTACGATGGACAAATATTTGCTGTTTTGAGAATCAAGTCTGAAAATATTTTCTGATAATTTCTTCAAAACTGGCTCTAATGCAGCTTCTTAAAGAACTTTTTTGTGGTTAATGTCATAACGTTTGTAAGAGCAAACAGATCCCTTAAATCGTAATTTTGTAAACTAAATTAATATAACTTTTATGGTCGATGAAAGGGCTGCCTAAATACTTCCGCAAAATTGTCAAGGATTATGATTAGGACTGTTTTGTGGGGCATCGCACCGTGCAGTTTGGCAGAAATTGACGGATGTTTCAGAGATGATTACTGCCTCCATCATTAGGGCGATGATAATGATGCTTGGGGCTTTAACCATGACGAAGGAAGCAACTCTGCTTGTTAGAAGATTTGAGTTCGGTCCTCGACAGAGGCAGAGGATTCTCTTCTAGCCTCTGAGTCCACACCGGCTCTGGGGCTCATCCAGCGTCTTCTCCAATGGGTATCTGGTTCCTTTCCCGGGGGTAAAGCCCGGCCGGGGCGTGATGCTGACCACTCACCTCCTTCTAGTGCCGAGGTTGAAAATGAGTATGAGCTATACCTCCTTTTCCTTAAGTGCCAACATAGACATGTAACGGGATGGCTTCACTTTACTCATTAAAAGGTTCTTGAAAAGAACTTGTTACCACAGTTTAAACACGCGTATTTTATAAATGTGCAAATATAAATGCAGTCATCTTTATAATTGAAGTAACTGTTTAAATAAGTAGAAATTATTGCGTTTTGTTGTATTCAAGTGCCGAGGTTAGGATTGTGACGATATATGTCGGGCAAATAAATGTCACGTGGAGGTATCTTGAATAGCTTTAATTATTAATATTGCATTTTCACCGGGGTGTGCGTAACGTTGATTTTGCAGCCTGTGTAACTCTTTGCTTAAATTCATATTTGAGTCACGGATGAATCGTATTCCACTTAGCGTAGTTCTTGCAGTATGAAGCAAACTATCCTCAGACATGCTTGCACGCCCTTTCCAAAGTCAATTTGAGGTTAAGAGCTCGCAAACGCCGAGAAAATTCAATTAACTTTAATGGTGGGATCAACCATTCTTGAGAGCAGCAGGAAGTATTGGAGTCCTGGCTAATATAAGAAGAGGAGCGAGTAGCTTCATTGTTTGAATAATGGAATGAGCTTTACTGTCGGATGAATTATAGGCTGGTGACGGCTAAATGACAAAATAATCTTTAAGAATTCATTTAATCATATTATAAGTGTGTATATACACAAATTACGTGATTCGGTTTGTGTGTTATTGAATGCATGTCCTGTTTAAATGTTACGACAGTAACCAATGATTTTAATTCATTAATATGGTACCCTTATTAGCCACAAGTCACCGTCTGCTGTTCACGACCTGTCATAAATTTATTTTCTTATTATCCTTAGCAGCTAGCCGACAGATGTTTGGTCTAGTCGGATGGAGAGATTCTTCTCTTTGCTACCACATATGGAGTCCCTCTCAGCTTCCATTCACCGGTTACCGGGGACTCATTCCTTGCAGGCAAATTAACCTGAGCTCATTGGCATTAACTAAGTAACAATAGGCTACGCCATTTAAAACGCACGCCATCACAAATCACGTGCTATGGTATATAAATGAAATCTGTAGCAGGTTCACCCCTTTGTATTATAATAGATTCTCCCAATCTTACCCTTGACACTCGAGTTAAGATCACCGTTATTGCTAGGCCTCTGCTCAATCCAGTTGCGCAGACGCTGTATGGGTGCGAACATGACGTATTCACGATTAGAACGTGTGTTATTCCTCCAGCACTTGTCACAGACCAACATTTCTTGTGCCCCAAAATGTTGTCGCTATTCTGCGCTATCTTATTTTATTTTTGTCAGGCGACGTGTTGCTGATTGCTTCACAAACAGCGGCAAACGATTTCGATGCGAAGTAATATTCATCAAAAGACAAAATAGTCGAAATTGCGATTGTGCTGATTTGAATCTGTGCATCAGCTGCAACACGGGATATGCTACAAGAATTCAATATTGTTGTGGTTTTAGTCATTTTATGTATAAAGGTGTTCATATGACGTAGTTACGGTTGCATTTTAAAGGGGAAATTCTGTACATCGTGAGACAAATAGGGAAATGGTCCTCGAAAAACGTGCAACTGGTTTACAAGTCCGTGAATCAGAAAATTCTGAGAAGTGTAGCAGTGAGGAATAGTTTGCGGAAGTATTAAAGCCCCCAAGGACTCAGTCCTTTTGCTGTGCTTTGGTAGGGATTGTACATTAATAGGATATGAAATTGTTACTAGCATCGCTTATGAAGTCTGGGTAATTCTGCAGGCCGGAGTCGATGCAACTTTGTTCGAAGTATGTTGTGTTTTACTTACCTGTCGTAGTAGTAGTCCCTGAAACAAGAGAAAGAATTTTATTAAAGTAGACTGATTTGGTTGCAAGCATTATAAATTCGTCAATTGTTCATTATCGACTCTTTGCAAATAAGAACTTATGCCCAGTCTTAACAAATCTCTTTAAATAGTAATTATTTAGTTCTTAGACAAAATACGTTTTCATCATTGAATAAAGTACTTGGTAGCATTGACTGTAACTGTTAAATTTGTTAAAATATTTATCTGCTTTTGTTACTTAGGAACATTTATGGAATAAAATATCACTTGACAAAGCAAGAAATTAATGTTTGGCTGAAATAGGTTTCAGAAATTCATTCTACCTTCACCAAAGTGTGAAGGGCTTGAGTGTATAAATTTACAATTCAGTATATCTGAAACAAAAAGGTGCTGTCAAGTTTTGTTATAGAATGTACTACTTTTAATGGCCTGAAAATCAACAGAGCTTGGGATTTTCGAAACACGTCGACTGATGTTATATAATCACAATGTGAATTTATTATGTGAAAACATAAATATGGCTAGGACGAACACTAGAACGTACTAGAAGCTAGCAAGTAGACTGTTCAGAAATGAAACTATGGGCAAATAATTATTGAGGCTACTGTTTCCATACACTTAAAATTTACATGTAAATGTATTACTGACTATACATGTATAATTACACATAATGATTCATCGTGGTGGATATAAGAGAACATTGTAAATGCAGGCTTGGATTTTTATCTTCTCGTGCCCTGTGTAATAAACTATATTGTAGAGTGAGTTATAGAATATATTGACGTGACGTGCAAGTGTGTCGCATATGACATGCAGGGCCATTAAAAATGCATACAGAAATTTCGGCTATAGGGTTCAGGAGAAGATAGGCCTAGGTAAACATACGTAGATGAAAGAATAATATTATAAGCCTAAGGAATCTCAGAGAAATATGTTTTTTGTCGGACTTAATTAATTTGGTTGAGGACAGGATCCAGTAGAACGCACAAATAGTGAATATTTTTGGTCGTTCGGGAACATAACCCCAATTTATAACATCGTACTTATGGGAAACAGCGACTGGCTTTACGAACTCTATCCAGGAACGTAACTTAAGAGCTGGAATACGTAGCCTGTATGCTCATCTTGTGTTTTCTCCCTTTAACCTATTGCGCCGGCTGAGAATAAAGATAAATATTGGACAAGAAGTGATTTCCCATGGTGATGAACGTATTTGAGGCACGTGCTGTCAGAAATGTCTCCGAGCATGTCGGCGAACCAGAAAGAACATTTCAATGCAACTTGTCGGAGACGCGGGTGGACTAGGCTATTCAACAAATGACGATATAGTTCCGTATGCATCGGGACTGCCAAGAATAATCAAATAGTC
Source organism: Zootermopsis nevadensis (assembly GCF_977971745.1). Classification (NCBI taxonomy): domain Eukaryota; kingdom Metazoa; phylum Arthropoda; class Insecta; order Blattodea; family Termopsidae; genus Zootermopsis; species Zootermopsis nevadensis. Next base: position 8,935,833 of record NW_028259143.1, read on the forward strand.
AGTTATTGAATAGTTATTCTCATTCGTTTATTTATTTGCAATGAAGCGCTACCAAACGGAATATTATTGAAGCCTCAGGTATAAAAATATAGCTAATAAATAAAGGCGGTCGTAAACACTCCCACCCCCTTTGTTATGTAAATTATTTGGACATGCCCCATAAAATGCTCCTCTATTTCAACTATAGTTAAATAGACGTACAGTATTAGAGAAATATTTAGCCTAGCACAAAAACTTAAACATTTGTGGATGTACGATTTTACCGACTGATTTCTAGAAGAACCTTAGGTACTTCACTGTTAATCTTCTTTTATTCTTGTTTGTCGGTTTCAATTTTCATAGGTGAAATTAACTTATAGATTTGTCTTTGTACGAGTAGTTGGTAGAACTGATCATACGTCTGTATTTGTGAGACAGTTAAAAATCACCCTCTGGCAGTTACTTAACCTCCGTTGTTCTTGCTTTGAAAAGTAACAGCAAAGGTCGTAGGGTGTATTCCAGACTACTCGTAATTTGAGAATGTCGATACTAACACTAATATCGATTGCTTGGTTTAATGTCCTTACGAACATTTATGTATTATGCAGGGGTTGTGAGGTAAACTGGTTCAGATTCACAGCGAAAGATATAGGAAATCAGTAGCTTACAGTAGACTTTAAGTAGTGGTAAAGTTTCCGAGTTGTCATATTGCTGAGTTGATTACGATATAAATGTGTTACCTTGAACAGATTTAGTGAAAAGGTCATGATGAATAATTTTAAAGAATAAATGTGAGAGGGGGCGAATATTGGTAGTCTTTCTATACTGGCATATCAAGAGGGAGAGGGAATTTAATTATTTGCATAATAGGGTATTGTATGGAAGGAATTTTTTTCAATGAAATACATATTTTAGATTTAATGCCATGGATTTTCTCTTTGTGCTAAATTGTTATGACCGTGGTAGAGTGAAAAGCATCGGTTATAAAACTGTTACTTTTGGTCGGAAGATTTGCCTTCACAATATTTGGCTGAGCTGTGCGTACGCTTTTCAAAATAACGTCTACTGAGGTCCGTCTTGGGATACATTCACACGGTGTGATAAAATATAAATGCAAATGTGAACGTTTCCCTTTTGTGTTATTTTCAAGGCATGAACAGTTTTGCGATATTCAGGATAAAGATTACGCAAGCTTCCCTTCGAATCTCCCGCTAATTTATGCACACGTTGTTCATAGATGTTGCAAATGGACTTTACTGTGGATTAGACAAACTCATCCGAGCCTACAGAATACTAGCATTTTCAGTTACAAGTGTTTTCTTTTAACTTTCTGTCCATAAGTATATATTAAATTTTGTCCGTCTAATCACAATAATTCTTATTAAATATTAAAATATTACAATAATTAACATTTAAAATATTTAAAATATTAAATGATGTTCGTTATCGAAATAATCGATTTACATTAGACCATCATTTTTCATGTTTCACGACATGTTTCAGTTCCTAAAAGAACCATCCTCAGGCGTATATAATTATATAAAGCTTCAAAACGATAAATAATTCAAATACAATTTTCATACATTATGCTAGCGTACATTTTTATCAGATTTTTACCAGATATCAAACGATGTTCTTTTTCAGATTTTTATTCTATTTTTAATAACACACTCGATGTTGTTCTGTATATATACATCATGCTCAATGTGACTTTAGTGTGGGTGAACGTTTTGTTGTTTTTGTATCAGTCTGTAATGTAAATAACATAAAGGTTAAATGAATATTAGTAAAATAGGAAACAAAGTAATATATATTGAGGATAATTTTTGAAACATACCAGAAATGTTGTAGAGGAGTTACATCTGTCTGGAAGTATTGCCGTGTTTTGACTGAACTGTGTTCGTTGTGGATTGCGGTTGTCTTGTAGGGATGGCAAGTGAAAGGAGGTTGTTGGAGGTGGGGTTAATTATTTGAAGGGAGTTGAAGATGGGATTATTGAGATAAATATTATTGTCATTCAAGCAAACATTTTCTTTGAATGCTTGTTGTATATGATATTTTTCATTTGTGTCTCTGTGTTTCTTATTGTATACTATTTTTAAGATGTCCATTGTGTCTGTTATCATGCTATATGCATGTCCAGTGTTTAGGATGTGTTTTGCATATGCTGAATTATCCTTATTATGTTTTATTGCTGCAATGTGTTCTTTATACCTATTTGTGAATGTACGTCCAGTTTGACCAATATAAGTTAATGGGCATTCTTTACATTTTAGTCTGTATATTCCTGGTAAATTGTATTTGTTATTTATGTCTATTGGTGGTTTTTGTTTAAGGAAGTTTTTTATTGTGTTATTTGTTTTGAAGGCTATTTTTAATTTGTCTGTCCATAAGCATAATAAGCGTTTGTCGAGTTTTCTCATAGTAATGCCAAAGACTTCTGTGAAAATTTGTTATGTTGCGGCTGTCGTAATTATTTTAGATTACTTTATCATGATAAATTTTGCTCGGCGGAACTCAACATTCTCACATCCTATCGTTCGCTAGGATTTTATACTATTTATTCGCCTTGAGAATTTCGCATCTTACATAATTATCATACCAATGTCAACACAACACGTACACCTTATTTTCTGTTAGATTGAGACATTTCGGGAAAATTACTTGAATCTGAAAATTCCCATCATTGTAGAGTGGTAATAAATTGATTTTTTTCGTCCTGCGTCATATTTTCGCGTGTAAGCTGCCAATTGTACGGAACTGCCTCACAGACTTGTATGCTGGTAAGTTTCAGAACGTAGGGAACAAGCCACTCAACAGATTGCTTCTCTCTCTCTCTCTCCTCTGTTTAAATGCAAGTCGAGCGACCTCGTCAACAAATATGACCCTTGATAATCACAATTAGTGCTTCATGACATCACTTTATCATAATCCCTCCTATGTTGCTGCTGGTGTGGATGTATCTTATATCATGCCTTAACTCACTACAAAGCGATTAACTGCTGTTTGTGATCATTGGACATAGAACTTCCAGCCCTACCATGCATTTTCCAGGAGGTTTGTCTTTAGCTGTTTTGATACACAGGGTGGATGGAGATTTATCGTTTATTCACTCTCATGTTTTGTGAAAACGTGAATATTTGATGCAGTGTTCCATTGACTATTCAGTTGAAAAATAATTAACCTCGAAGTTTATCAGATATATCGAACTACTCTTCCACGCGGAAGGAGTTGAACGCTTGAGGCTTTGTGTAACGTGAATGTGGCTCATGGAACGCATCCTTACCGCGTTCTTGGGTTTGGAACGGGTGTAATGTTTAATGAAAAATAAAATACTCTTAGATTTCTAGTCTGTGTTATGTAAAAGTGTATTTAAATGTCACTTTCATACTACAAAATTACAAGTCACAAACTAACTGAGCATTTTTAAAACTGAGCGTTTGTGTGACTTTACAAAATGAGATAAGTGGAGCTCTGACGACTTAATGAAAAGCTGTAGTTTACAGTCTTATTTACACACAAGACGTCTCATCTTACACAGCTTGGGTAAAACATTGCTGAAGAACAAAATGTCTTATTTATTTATTTATTTATTTATTTATATGTACGCTACACGTTTTGAGATAAGTGGCGTTCCAACATAATATATCTTTGTCGGCATGCAAATTAGATATTTGAAACAGTAGAATGAGTTATTTAATTTAAAACCCAATTATATCCATTAAAATGCGTTCGCCTTTAGTGGCCCTCTTTTGACAGAACCCAAAGGTTAATCGATGATGCAAGACATCCCATTTATTGAGCATATACCGACCAAGTTCAGTCCAGTTTATATCCTTGTTGCCTCTTTCCTTATAATCCATTCCATCTGTGTCTACTTCTCCCAAGGTGTCTCTTTCAGAGGGTTTTCCAACCAGTATCTGAAATATACGCCCCGTTTCCTCTTTGTGTTGTGTATTTCTCAGCCAACTTTTTTTACTTATTTTGAAATTTACCTGATAATGAAAGGTCAATCAATCAAAAGCAGAGTCAAAAAGCTTGTTGACTACATATTTTATTAAAGAAATTTATTAGTGTGTGGACTTCTCCTGTAATGCTCTTTTGTGGCAGCATTTTATTATACTGGCATGGCGGTTCAGAAAGGTGCCCGCGATTTTAACCTTGCAGCCCGCGAGTCGATAAAAAAGGACGCTTGTGGCTCCAAGTCTAAAGATGGCTGAGAGCCCCTGATTACGCAGTCTAACAACAGGTGATGAAGAAACTGCGTTACATGTGTTGTACATTTATCTGTTTCTTTATTTTTCTTATTACATATATTCTCAGTTTCCTTTCTCAAATATTTCCTATCCATTAAAATTCATTGTTTGTGTTTATCATACTTCCCATGCGCGTTGTATGTTCCAACCGTCTAGTTCTCTTTGACTTTATTATTTAAAAAAAAATTGGTGACGTGCATAAATCTTAAAGCTCAGAGTTGTAATTTTTTCAGCCTTTTATTTTGTGTTCTCCCTTATGAAAAATATACCTTCAGCACTGTGATGTCAATCACTCTCAGTTGATTGTTTTTACTTAATGTGAGAAACCAGATTTTACAATTCTTACAAAACAACTTATCGGGTTTACAGGACAATAAACAGATATTCAGAGATCGTTTATTGAATGATACATTTAAAATGTGAATACCTAAGCAGTTCAGTGATCGTGTTGTAAAGCGAAGAGCGGAAACTCCAGTAATTCGTCTGTATGCAAAAGTTGGAATTGGATTAATGCAAGATGCAAAGCAAGATGGAAGGATGACAGAAGAGAGAAGATGTGGAAAAATACGTCCTTTTGTGACTGCAGTTCCGTGTCTGAATAGGGGCTGTCAATCATTTGCATTCATTCGACGGAAACCATGGTGTTACAATGCGGTACCGAGTGGATTAAACTTACAAAAGCGCAGAAGACGTAAGCAAAGTGCCTTAGTGGCACAACCGTTTCAGTACGTAACTGTTAATGTCGTAAGTTAAAGTTACGTGGTCAGTAGTTTCATGACTGCAGTTGGAGTGAAGATTGGATTTACTTAAATTGTAACGTATGTTTTTATCTTGTCGAGAAAATTGTTCTCAGACCACTTTGGGGGGTAGGGGGATGATCTCATTTCGGTCAGGGTAGTGTGAAGATAAATGTTACTAAAACTGTAAGTGAATTTTATAAGTTTACAAGGAATAAATATCAGAAAAATAGCTACAGACAGGGTTCTTTGCCAAAAAATGGCATAAGAAAATACTAGTTATCAAATTAAGATTCACTTGATGAGTATTTGTCGGCTTCGCGTCATAGCTTAGGAGCAGTCCAATTGTCCGTTAATCCAGAAATTACCCAAAGTCCTGCCGACAGGCAATCACTATTTCGTTAGCATCAAAGCTGAGTCATATATCTTTCAGAGTCCCCCCCCCATTTTTAAATATCCGTAATTCGGAAACTCTGCATTGCTTATTAAATATTTTGAGAAAAAAAAGTTTGAAAATCTCTAAGATTGGCCTCGAAACAAATTATTAAGAGAATATAATAACATTTAAAATAATTTAATGTCGCTATAAATATTCTTATTAACAGTCTTAACAGACAATTCCTTCAGTAGCCATAATTCTGTCTATAACCCCACGAATATGTACGTGTCCATAAAAGCTTAGCGTTTTGGTTGAAAATTTAAGGCTGCTGTAACTGATTTATGTTCTCTGACAATTGGTGTACGTTTAAAAAACGCAGAATCTGATCAGAAATGTTGTCACTCCCTTTTTTCTGCACCGCCTCCAATTGTTGTCACACGAGCCGCAATGTTATAGCCACTTTCCTACAGGGATATAATTTCCCATGTGTTTTTTTCCCGGCACAGCCACCAAGGATCACCGGACGTAAATTCCGTAATATAGCGTTCCTTAATTCTTACTCCCTCTCCATTCTGAGCCACCCCATAACCCCTGTGCACATCTCCCGCGGGATAACCCCTTCCCTTGCTTATATACCACCCTCTACTCCCTGTAATATACGACGGTCGCAAACCACACAGCGAAAAGAAAAGAAACCGAGAAATAAAGTAGAATAAAACCCAATTTTTAGTATATAGGTTTGCAAGGAACCAGGAAGTAAAAGAGGAAATGAAAGAACACGGCAATCTCCACAAAGAAATGAAATGAGGAAAAACTAAAGCGGATAGAAAAGAAAATCAAGTTTCATGAAATCGATAAAACGCACAATTTCTGTCCTTTTATCCTGTCTCTTTTTAGAAGCTTTTCCGTTTTGTAAAATCCGTTAACCCTAATTTTTCCTGTGACCCACTCGGATCTTTCAGAGATATCTCTTTTATTTGTCTTGAAGGGGCAGAGCACCTGACTACTCCGTACAATCTGCTTTCTGTCCGTCGTCTGTCTTCATCATATCACTTCCCTGCTTCTTGCACCATGATCAGGAACTCTGTAATTACTGCTTTGAAGTTGCACTAAGTCATTTTATTGTTGGACCCTGCTGAAAGCCGGGGACTTCTCACGTGTTCAGCAGAACAGACGGGAACAACTATAAACTTATGAAAAGTTTTTAAACTACGCCATATGTGCGTGTTTTTATAAACTACAAGTAAATAGCCTTGTGGACCAAACATTACATCTCGCTTTGCAGGAAGGAGAGGTTTCCACCAAGGCTTTGTCTTTTGACGATTTCGAAAGAAACGAAAGAGGAACGTCTAAGAAACTTTGCAGATAAAATAAATAATGTCAAGGCGTTTCGAATCTTCGGAGCTGCAGACGAAAGTGCGATTATGTAAGAGAGAAGGAAGAGGGACAAGCTGATAAGGGAAAACGAAGAAACAAGATGAGTTGGTGCAACCTAACTTACATACTGTACAGGCGAGTGAGGTTGAGGTAGAACTTCGCAGTTTATAAATACACTCCAAGAAATTTTAAATAAGCAAAGCGAAATGGGGGGGGGGGGGTAAGTACACATTTAGTGTAGCAGGTGAACAAGACTTTCCTACCACCCGAATCCATCTTCAGTTGCCACTATTCAAGTCTCTGGCCTCTCATAATTTATAATTACTTCTGAAACAGTCATTTAAAAATGTGGTAGGATCACTAGGTCTGGGATCAGCCCATTGCAGGCTTAGGTATATTCAGTAGGTAAAGCTCAAAGCATCACCAACTTTTTAAATAGAGGGGGTTAGTAGTTAGCTTCACGCACCGACCAATTTTTCATCAAGAAGGAACCTCCGATATCCACACCTGCTCGAAGGTTATAGAGTTAGTCGGAACATTGTGGCAAGAAAAATATTCTGTCCGGCCTGGAATCAAACTCGGCTGTCTTACTGACCGGGCTACCGTAGTTCTACACTTATAGTAAAATTCACATTCGAAGATACGCGTTAAGTAGATATATTTGAAGATGACTGTCTTCTGAGATTTTGCGCCATGCAGTCTTTTGTAAATTTACTGACGTATTAGAGGTGCTTACTGCTTCCATAATTTGAGCGTTGAGGCGCAGTAATCACCTCTGAAACGTCGTCCAGTTTCTTCCAGACTACATGGTGTAACATCCTAATATTTAAACTCCCTACCGCGAGAAACCGACATCTTATACAGGAGTATTTGTTCTTTATTAATTTAACGGGTCATTCGGTAGCTCATATTAACTTTGAATTATATGATTATTAGTAAACAGACTAATAAATTAGAAAGAATATGAAAAGATGCAGCCATGTTTAAATTTAGCCACTATCCCGGCATATACCTGGACGGACTGAGAAAAGGAGTCTGAATGAATATACGCAGAACCTATACGAGATTTGAACCTGGGACCTCTGGAATACCAAGCACGAGTGCCAACAATTGTACAGAGGCGTTCGGAATGTAGACTTGCAGAAACAAACGTGTACTCGAATAATGATTATTTGTAGGCAAGGAAAGTAGCTAATAAACATTGTAAGATGAATGGATGTATACAACGTCACTGCAAGCTGTTATCAAAGGAGGACTAGAATACGTTGAAACTCCAAGATGTATGGTGAACTGGAGGACATTTCCAGTTCAGACCGCAGTCAAATTTACGACACTGTTTTCTTGCCTCGTCTTCAAGTACTGAGGTTGAGGAGGCAAGATGGAGAACAGAGCTGTGTAGTGTGATGAGGCGTCGCAAGGCGAAATCTTATTTATGACCTTTGTGACACGGTTCTCAAAGAAATCTGGCATCTCTCCGCAGCTGACACATCTCAAGTAGCTTTCCTTGTTTGTTTTTTCTTCTTCTATTTATTCATGTAAGCGGGTAGTAAGAATACACCGAGCATTTACAAGCGGCGTGTCCTTTACATCCGGATACATTACACGTTCGTCCTGAATACAGACAATGGCACGATGCACAGCTGGGCTGCATTACGGGCAGTGTGAGGATTTTAGACGTTATGGCCTGACTGTATACCAAGGTATCATGCTTTCTCTCTTATTTACAGTAAGATCAGAATGTCGGCTATGCTTTACGAAACCTACATTATCAAAGATGGAAGTTACGAACCTGTAATTTATATCAGGAGGTGCTGTTCGAATGGTATTTCCTATTTTGTACGTAATTGAAATGTATCCCTTCATATATTTTACGAAGATAGAATGAATACATTGCGATACCTAAAGTTAAAATATAATTCCAATCCATGAGAAGGGGAAAGCTAAGTAAGATTTGATGTTTCCACCGCGGTGAGTCCGAAGATGACTGTCTTCTGGGTCCTTGCTGCTTTCTTGATGATGGAGACAGGAAGGACCCGTGAAACGTTGGCAAAGTTCTGCCAGACCTCACGGTGCTACAATCATCTTCAAAGGGGAAAGCTCTTTGAATCATAATAAAGACATCGGTAGATTATATAGAGATGTTACACGTGTTTTATACTCTTATAGTTCAGATTTTATCCAGAATGTTGGTCATAGCTTTTCAGTATATTTCATAGTAGACAATCGTCTACAGTCTCCTACCACTAAATGTCCATACACATCTCACCCCAGCAGTGTTGAAATTTTACGAAGGTAGCTAATGGAGACAATGAAAAGAATAAAGACTCGAACTTTGTAAAAATATATTCCTGTCAGTGGCTGATATTTGTTGTGCTGAAGTGTAATATTATTAAATGTCCCCCAAAATCACACCACAGCGCGAAGGTGTTTTATTTTTATTATTGCTTTTTGTCGCTGTTGCTTTAAAAAGTAAAGCATTTCTTTTCATATGCTTCCAGTTTTAGTGGTCTGACGGCGCACTACTGGCCAGACAGAAACATTCACCAGTTTACGAGCGTAGACTTGTATGTAAAATATTTCTTTGTTATATGAAGTTAGGGTGTTAATACCTCGCCGAGATTTAAAGACTCAAAGAAACAAACGTATTTTATACCTTGAAATATTATTATATTGTATTTGCTGGAGTTTTCCATCTATAGGCCCATATAAATATTTACATTTATACTTCATGAGTAGGCATGATGTCTTAACGTATTTTATGACTATAAAGTATTATCTGGTTAATAATTTGCTGCCGCACGTAATATTAAATTCCAGTATTACAGATTTTCACAAAGATAATAGCGGATGTTCTTAAGGAAGGTGTGATGGTGTCGTGTAATGTCGTTTCAGAGATCTTCACACTGTCGGTGGCTCGGTCGATATGTACAGAATATCGCCATACCATAATAATGTTCATATCATGAAATTAAGTTGTTTGCTCCTCACAGAAATCGACGTTTTATATCTCTATTTCTAAGTAGGTCCAGAGAATTTCTTTTAACACCGAAGTGTTTACTTCGTCTAGAGTTAACATTTTCAGGATACATTTACACGTATTTATGTTTTTTTAAGTTACGCTATACAAGTGTATTCTAATCCTCAGCATAATTCATTCCTTAAAACTTCAGCTGAAATTTTTTTCAAAATACAGCTGAATGTTAGTGCTGTGAGATGGAGTAAATTATGTCGATTTAATGGTAAACTAAGGTGACTGTTTTCTGTGTTGTTGTGTCTTGTAGTTCGTAGAAATCTATAGACAGTTTAGAGATGCTTACTGTCTCCATTGTCAGGGTGGTAAATAAGCAAGCCTCCTGCGAAAGAGCTGGCGTTTCTTGAGCTGGTAGTGGGCGCTCAAATAGCAAAAAAATACACTTCTTTCGTCTTTGGTTTTCATATCAGAAGAGTCTGTCAAATTAGCCAGATAACTCCAGTACAAATCCTCATACCCTAGTAAGATAAACTCTAATATTATCCTCCCTTCTACGACTAGATCTCATAAGTGATTTCGTTCATGTAAGCTTTCCGGTAGTTAATAATAAATGGAGTTGTGTTACAAAGCTGAGTGGCATTTCCGACAAATTGCTGTTATGTGAACAGTTTCCTTCGCATTTTTTCAAAAGGTTTGTTCATACACTCACACCGTTATGCGCATAACCTGTTCATAGTAATAGGCCTACAAAGTTTGTCTCTCCATATTTACATAACAGATGACACTATTCGACTTTTCTCCTCATTATTTGAATTTGAAATTAAATGCTGTAGCTATCCCCGTGTTTCTCTCAGCTTACCACGTTTGTCCAGAAAACTAGGCACTATAGAACTTGCCCTTTTGAACTGGACAATTTCCTCGTCTTCCCCCTATTTCCATTTTATTCTCTTCCTCTTGGTCGTTGTGCTTTTCATCCACAATCAGATTAGGTATTACATATGGTTGTTGGCGCGTCCATTTTGCAGATAATCCCGAGGGGACCGCCTCCTTCCACCCGCTTGTCCGGGTTCTGACCATCGGTAGTCTACTGTAACGTCTGCCAGGTGAGGGGGGTGACGTCACGACCCCTTCTGAACACAATGCTGACTTCAACACTGAGGGATTTGCTAACGTTATGCAATGCCACTTCTGTTCGGTACCTCTGTGAATACACAGCACTGATTTTCGTTCTTTTGTGTTTGTCTTTATGGTAGGGTAGCCTGTATATCGAATCTGTAGTATTGAAGCAGCTCAACCCATTCAGTTTTTGTCTTAAGTTACAAGCGTGTCACGCCATATAATATTCCGGCATGTTTTATCAGAGTCAGTAATAGTACTGGATAAAGGACTCAACATGTGTTGGCGCTCTGATATTCAACTTTATCAACAGAGTAGAATTTAGAAGACTAATGACTTGTGTCTAGCTACTCGTTCCGCAGTTATTTGCCATGAATTTTACTCTGATCGGCAGCTAGAACACACTTTCCGTGTTCTAGATTGCATTACCTAGAATGTGGGTAAAATAATTATTGGCTAAGAAACAGTATTATGAGAAATTTATCACTACAAAGATTAAATCAATTTAGAATTTGTATAATTTTATAAACAAACTGAAACAGGGGTTTAAAAGTGATATGTGTACGTTTATATGGGTTTGAAGTAGGGAACGTTGCTCGTAATTGAAGTCTTATTGCGGTCAGTACAATATAGACTATAGACATATACGCCGAGTGAAGATTGATGCATTTATTTCAAATTTGTTAATACTAGTGTTGTCTCAGGTACAATTAAATCATATTACTTACGGGACACACGCTAGAAAATGTAGGCAGAAGCATAATACTAGAGCAGCAACAAGAATTTTGACTTGGAACTGAAACATGTTAAGCGATATAATTAATCATGGAATTAAGTATGACTTATGTCTGAGAAATTCTGTGTAATATTTATTCAGGTATTTAAAGCGCATCTGCGGTTACTATTACAGTATATTTTGCAAGGATTATTTTAACAGCTTGAGTGTATTAGCCCTAACAAATACGGTGTTATTATTTAAAACTGAGCTGTATATGAAGCCTCGTAATTTCAGCATACCTACAGACCACTTTGTGTTATTTGCTAAGCCTGCAGTTAAGGGACCCTCGGTTTCTCTTACGCGTTGCAGAACTGTTGTAGCGTAGTGACCTGAATTCCAGAACAAACCCTCAGAGTGTACGCTGTATATAATAATATTGCACTAAACAACGTAATCTCGACATCAAATCCCAGCACAGCCCTTGAGACCATGTTCCATTTGGCGTAGAATGCGTTTGTGTCTTACGAATGTTGTCTTGAGTCTTCTACATCTCGTAGTAATATCTGTGTTCAGGATGGTGTAGTCGTAGCTCTTGGCTGTATAAAACGACCAAATGCTGCATATCTTTACGTAAATATATCTCACTTTGGTCGACTAGTATTTATTTAACATTTGCTTCGCCGTTCTCTTGTTTAGTAGTAAATATACCTTACGTACATTTAGTTAACACGCAGATTGGCATAAGATAGCAAAGAGTGAATGGAAGAAATGATGACCCTTGTATTTCTCGCAACAAATATACAGGAACGTCTTTTAGTGTCGTCTTATGGGTTTTTAATAACGATTTTTTTTGGGGGGGGGGAGGGGCTACTACCGCCGCCTTCATGGTAGAAGCAATTTCCATTTTGAGGGTAAAATTGTTGTACCTTAAAGATGGAGGCAATAGTTTTCAGCGAAACGTCGTTGTCTAGGTATAAGACTGTGATTCTTACAGTGGTGAGAAAGAGATGTTGGTCTTCTGTGTTAAAACGCTGTTTAGCCTGAAAGGCGGGACTGAACCCTTAAAGTATGCAATTTGTTTCTCCTGATTATTGGTCTCTACATGCGATTCCACAGGGCGTTACTTCCTGCTCAGGAGACCAATATCGATATGTGCAAGACCAAAAATTACAAAGGAAGACCTCACGGTGTAACTTACTACTTATTTAGACTGAGGTCTTCTGAGTTTGTAGTCATGGAGACTGTTATCAGCGTTATGGGGAAGCTTTTCGAAAACATTGGTAACCAACCACATACGTACCTACAACTAAATTGAGTCGCAACAGAGAATATCACATCTAAGCTGTGAAAACCTCAGATCTCTTTTATTTTGTATTCGTTTATTAAGTAGGCTATCTGAAAAGAAAGCTAGAGAGTTTGCTACGATCCATTTTGCATGCACGTGGATTTTAGTGAATTGCATCTACAAACTAAACGAAGTTCGCAGGAGAGAGCGGGTTTTGGATCGGTACGGTCTGGGCATACATACTTGGAATCCATTTTGGGATTTTAAGTCATATATTCCATATTTTGGTGTCCATTTTCAATTAAACACATGTTAATATTTTTAACTTAGGTGAAACAAACATTCAAAAGGTAAATTCCAGTTTCGTAATATATCACAATTTTAACGTTGAATAACGTTTATAAAATCACGGTACACTCGACGGAAACTGTAAGATGTAAGGTAACGCTGGTGTGTAACTTCTTCAAACGCCAATAACTCGAGACATATGTAAGATAGAGAATTTAAACCGATATGTAAATTAAAGAGTAAATAAAGGGCTTTTTCTGCATGATGGTTACTTTATTCTATAATGCATATTTTATACATTGTTTAAATAATTACCCAAAACATGTAATAACTATACCCTCGTTCCTTAACTTCAAACGCTTACCACGTCTAAAGCCCAAGAGTTAGATCGGGACATATTGCGAGTGAAATACGTAAATAAACACGAGCTTTTCAAATTTGTAAACTGATTCCAGCTAACTCTTACGGTTTAGGAGTTTTGGCCATTTATTTGGTAACAAAGAACGGTTCTAGAGTGAGTGTGTTGAGTACATGACGCAACACATAGATAAGCTGTCGGCGGATGACGTCACGTATAGATGTAAAGGTATACATCAATGTGCAAATAAAATTTTATTTCTGTACAAATATACTTCTACAGTTAAACGTTATTCAACGTTAACTAGTGAACCGTGGTTCCACTGTCAATTTTTTTGTATTGTATTAACTCGCCGTAAGTAATTGTGAAAAATCAAGGCGACATACAATTCATATTACTTGGGATAAGATACTGGAAAGATAATTTTAATAATTTTAACTCTCAGTACGAACAATTCATGTTACACACTGTTTACTTTCACACTTTGAATAAATCGTGTTTTATCTCAAAAGTTTTAGACATGAAAGGCAAAGGTGAAGAAAGGATATCATTGTGAAGTCATTATACTTCTGTACACAGTAGAATTTAAGATTGATAAAATGGAAAAAAAAAAATACAAATAACAGCATCAGTGATAGAAACGCTGCTTTAAAATGAGGAAGAATAGTTGTAAGACGTGGGTAAAGCAAAGCGACTTCTCAGATATCGTAGTCTTCGTGTGGCAGCACAAGCTTATATTTCGGTTTAGTCATTCAGGGGAAAACCTCTTTAAAATTCAGAGTAGAATATTTCTTCAGAATCCTCTAGAGACTTTTGTTGAGGCTGCTGCTTCAGCTAAGAAAAGATGTTACTACGGCAACAAGTACGCGAGGGAGATTTTCAACGTGGGTTAGTAAGCTGTACAAAGAATGCTTTGATATAATCGAACTTGTTTATGCAAGACATCGAAATGATTTATGGAATCAAGTGAAATGATAGCCAATCACTCTCTATCTTGCACTGCCAATTTGTGATGTGGTCTATACACAGTCCGTCACTTGTTCGGTAGATAATTTGTGCGTTAAGTATTTCTGATTATACCTAATTCAATCTGTAATTTAATATAGGGATTACACACACTGTGGAGAAACTAAATACACAGATTCAGTTTGGACTATTCTGCTGACAGTTGTAACACAGGTGAGTCACGATTAAGATCCGAATTAAATAAAATATAACTGAAATAAACTTGTGGCAGTCACACTGAGCACTTACAAAAATGTAAATTGTGAAAACAAACTTGCTCCAATATAATGTGATTTGTGTCATATCTGCAGCTTTGTTCATTTTAGAACTATAATTTATTTAAATTGGAACCTAATTTAAATTCAATAATTAAACGACATTCAGCAAAAACTAGGGAGGCATTTCTATTCAGCTGCGTATATTTTTAATTTTCCAAAAGAGGGGTAACTTCGAAAACTAAATTTACTTATTACGATTAGTGCTATTTTGCAAACTCTTTCATGGTCACGGATGGAACTAGAAACAAATCTACGTTGAAAGAAAGGTGCATTTTACAGAACCAACTGAAATTACTTTTTTCATGACTATGATAATTAGATATTGCTTTAAAAAATGTCCTCATCATTTTGAAGCATTTCTGGTCTGAAAACCGGAAAGGACTCAATTTGCTGTCATACGTCACATATACCTTCTTGCTTCTTGAGGACTTTTTGTTATACACTTCTATGACTAAAATACACAAGAACGGTTAGATATTTCTTAAATAAGAGTGTACATATTATGGGATACAAAAATTTACAACATTCCTTTTGACAAAATAATTTAAAAGATAGGTGACATCGTGACAGCTTGGTCTCTCCACCACTGTTTCAACTGTGCTACGTTCTTATACCAGACATAATGTGAAATTATTTTTAGTAGTTGCTATAGTATTTGCAATGTAATTATAAGAATTCGATATATTGTTCATCCATACACGAAGTATAGTTCTGATGTCTGTATGACTGTCTAACATTCCTGTTAATCGATTCAGTTACACAGTCAGGTGCATTCAGTATATTTTAAATGATAACCCAACTCTACATCTCCCTTGCTACGCTGTAGAGAACATTCTTGAAATAATACTATTCTCACACTTAGGTACATTAAGATGTCTAAATACAACTTCTGTTGTATGTCTGGATAGAATTGTTATAAAAGTGTAATGTAATCGTGCTCCTTGTAGCTAGGTGCAATGCGTCGGTTCAAGCGATTGAAGTTCAAGTCCTGCGGTATCTCACAGAATTCGTTCACTAACCAGGGCTGTACATCTTCTGGCGCAGTTCCATGTTTCTACTTCAAGTTATTCTCGTCTTTTCTTTTTCGTTGACATTGTGAGAGATTATTGTTATGCTCTAGTTAATTTGTCCTTCAACACGGCCCGCATCGCGTACAGCACTCTTTAGTAAAATAAGGTCTTATATCCATTCTTTGGTCGCCACATCATGTGGTTGGCTGCCTCAAACGTCGTTTAAACTACCTATTTTCAAATATACAATTGAAATGTTTGTGTATAAGTATTGGTGAATCTTTCAAGTTGATCGCAAAAATGATCATCCTATGTTGTAGAGGGCATGGACAGCAAATATCTCTTCAATAAAAGTTTGCGTTTATTCAGTCGTACTTAAGGACACTATAGCACGAACTCGTGTTTGCTCTTAAGTTACATAACTTAAACACTTCACTTTTGCGTGAGTGTATTTACGTGCTATGCTGTGGCAACGATAAATTTTGTTTCTTGAATCACTCTTTGGAGAAATAAATATTTATCATCAGAGTGGCCTGATTATAAAAATCACAGGAAGAAGTTTAGCATTTCATGTATGGCGGAATCGAAGGGGAGAGAGAGAGAGAGAGAGAGAGAGAGAGAGAGAGAGAGAGAGAGAGAGAGAGAGAGAGAGAGTGTACAGTCCACGACTGTAATCTTGAGACTTGCAAGAAATGCAGTAAGTCCGGATCGTTAAAGGCAGACGCTATCTTTTTCCTTCCTCCTTCACCCCACATCCTCACCCCGCAAGTCTCAAGATTACAGTCGCGGACTATAGAAGAAGAAGAAGCATTCTCCTTACAGTAAAGGGGTGAATATTTTGAATGTTCAGATTTATTCTACTTTTTTAACAAATACATTTATGTGCTACGTAATCGTAGGATCTGAAATGTAAAAATATTTCCAAAATTGTGAAACTCTCCATAAACTTGTATTAAAACTCTTAAGTCAGTGTGTTTTTAAGAAATGTTTGAATGAATTTAAAGCATAGGTCCAGAATGTACTGTTACTCAGTGAATGATGAGGTTTTGTGCGGTTTACAGATGTTTCTTAGTAATGCTATAAGGAAATGTCTAACTAGATTCAAAAGTTTGGGTGGCATTAACTGTTGAGAAGGATGCCAATACAAGAAAAACAAATACATTTCACCGCCATTAACTTCTGCATTTTCCGATATTTACGGATTTTCCAGACCCACAGAAACGCAAAGCAGAAATGTTTTAGCACAAACGAAGGGGAAGTTTTTGATTTTTTTTTACAGGCTAACCAGAAGATATATTCCTTTGCACCGTCGAAGGGGCTCAAGAATGAGCATGTTCTGTTTTAAGATTTGCCTAATTTAAAATATTTGTGCGATGTAGCGCTTTGTACGAGGGTGAGTCAAATGAAAACCGTAAATTTTTTTTTTTAAATTTAATTTATTGAGTGAAAGCGGTACACAACTATATCATTTTTCTACATAGTCTCCATTTCGTTCAATACAGGCCCTCCAGCGTTTACGAAGTGTATGGATTCCTCTAGAAAAAAATTCTTGTGGTTGTCTGCGCAACCACTCATGCACCGCCTGCTGTATCTCTTCGTCAGAACGGAACTTCTTTCCTCCCATCTCCTCTTTGAGTGGCCCAAACATGTGGTAATCACTTGGGGCTAGGTCTAGTGAGTATGGCGGATGTGGAAGACACTCAAAGTGCAAGTCTTTGATTGTTGCAACTGTTGCACCGGCAGAGTGGGGCCGAGCATTGTCATGTCAAGGACACCTCTAGTCAAAAGTCCACGTCGCTTTGATCTGACTGCAGGTCGAAGATGATTCTTCAAGATTCTTCACTGATCAAAAACGAATTACAGAACGTTGTTCTTCTTTCGTGCACGTAACTAGTGGAGCAGCCATTTTCAAATTGGCACTGTGATGGCGATATGTTTGTCTGCATTATACTACCACCTATAGGATACTCTTTATAGCATTGGTAACATGTCTGCCAACTTATAGGACAATGGCGCGATATTTCGAATTTTTATCTCAGTTTTACGGTTTTCATTTGACTCACCCTCGTATGTTACATTAAAACATACGTCTGGAGCATAGTGCCCGCTTTCGTACTGCTGCGTGCATGTTTTGAGTAATTAGCGTGCGATCATCCGGTGTTGCATTAACACGAAATGGCGAACATCTGACAGTGTGAATCGACACTTGTGCGGACTTAACCTCGCAGCGGTGGAAAGAGTAAAAGGGCTCACATTACACTTTGTTTGTTGATTTATAAAAATATTAGGGTAGCTTTTTTCCCCAAAAGAATAAAATAAATTAAGAGCTGGGTAGCTCGGTCAGTACAGTGACTGACTACGGGCTAGACGATGGAGGTTCGATCTCCGACAGGGGCAGAGGATTTTCTTCTAGCCACTGCATAAGAATCATACTGTCAGGAAAACAATTGTCTATATAATATCTATGGATGCAGAATTATTTCTTAAAAATAAATAGTACAGTAAAATGTATACTTAATTTTAGTGTTCTTAATTTAATTATTATTCTAACTCTAAGATTTATTAACGTAGGCATTATGTAATGTATTTTTATTGTAAGTATTAAATGTTATTTTTATTTATCCTGTACTATAATTTAACACGTTAAATTATCATACATAAAGAACACACAAGTATACCTTAAACTACTTGGTTGTCGCCTATATTGATTAAAATAAAAATAATTTTCACATACACAAGAAAATAATGTCTGTGCCTCTCAAAGGCAAAAATGGTTTAAACACCGCATTAAAACTATCACAAAAATTCAGTACAAAAACCTTCTGCATTGATTTCACAAAACACATATTAACATTTGGGGGTTTAAAAACTCACCAGTCGTTCCCGGTTTTCGCAACATTTTGCCTTTTCCTACCAGTCTGATGTGGTTTTGGCTCGGCAACCAAGTTCACATCTGAAAAATACCACTACGAGTTAGTGTCAAAATATGTCTGGAAAAAAGTGCAGGCGAAATTCACTGCAACTCGGATAAAATGTGGGTCCTCTTTTGCCTTTAAAAATAATGTTTCTGCAGTATTCCACACCAAATCAGCTGTAAATAAATCAAAATTTCTTAAAAATTAAGAACCGATGTTTACAAAAGTCATGATGTTGTGTATAATGATGATGAAAGTAATTAAGATATTACAGTATTACTTGCATAGTATATACTTGTTAAAATTGAATTTTTAAAATTAGTAACATTTTTTCTTGAAATTTCTGAGCTCAATATGGTTTCATAATTAATTATTTTCACTACTTAAGATTTCGTGCGTCTTCCCACTGTAGGTCAAATAATACATTAAAATAAATATGGCTTATAGGCATTTATAAGTTTAAATATTATATTTAATAACTCGGCTCCTACCTCCAAAGAAACAACTCCGATCAGTCTTGTAATGAAGTTTACATAAACATTTTCTGGAAACCAAAGGAAAATCATGAACTGACCAGCTGAGCACCATGCAGAGTTACTGAAAGTTAATTCTAGTTGTACATACAATAAAATGATGAAAAATGTGTTTCATGGCAGAAATTGTAATTTGAAAACAGTCCCTAATGAAACAAGAAAGTTCCTTCTCATACCCGACTTCAAAAAATGCAGTAACGTAAGACAGAATTGTACTATTTCCTAATGAAAGCTGATATAACATTTTTGTCCTGTTACAGGTAAGGTAAGTCAGATTCCAGATTTATCTTCCGCTCAAATTGTGTTTCCGTTAACGTGGTGCGACAAACAAGTAACTTCAAGTGGTTTTTTTCTTACAAATATGCAGCCACGCTTCGATACAAGGTAATGTCATGCATCTACATTTTACATTGGCTCCGAGATTACCATTCAGTCGCCGAATATACTGTCGTTACTTAAAAACACCAGTTTTATGTGTGTGTGGACACACATCGTGTCTCTTTTGAGACAATGACAGAATTTTTAAAATATTTAGATGTACTTTGTGCTTCAAAGGACAGAGTAGGTCAGTCACATTGTCTAAATCTCTTAATTCCATACATATATGAAGGTTGTAAAATTGATTTGATGAATTTAAGCGTTCGTACTAATGGCGTTAGATGGTAAAATGTTCTGTTTTACAAGTGCCGGTACTGTAAGACAAATTTTATTAGCCTACGTTGATGTATGACTGATATTGTTCATTGCAGCTCTGAGTTGAAAGGGATGGAGGAGGCAAAGTTACAAAAGGGATAAGGATAAGGAAGGAAGTGGACAAGTGTTTAAGAGTATCCGGCGGATTCAAAGTTAAGGGCGCGTTGTACTTTTGAATGACCTTGGATGGTTTTTCTTCCATCGCTGTATGCTCGCCTTTCATAATTGTGCTAATTGTGCTACACGCGCGTCATATGTGAACATCCGCCCATTGATTCATCAGTTACTGACATCAGTACTTTACACATTAATTGATCGATTTTCGTGGAACGTGTATTTTACAAATATTATGAAAGTAGATTCAAAATAACATCGGTTTTCATCTCGCTGTCAGTAACATTATCAACATGACAACCCTGTAAGCTGTGAGGTAAAACATTAAGGTCGTTAGTATATGAATTTTAGATTGGAATAGGCGACATGTTTTTGAAAACATTTTCAAGTTTATTAAGATAACATTTTAGGAACTTGTAAGATAATGAGGTGCTTGCGTGAAGTATTTCTCTTTGTTAATAATTTAGGAATAATTATAATTAGACATCTTAAATGCACATATTAACTTTTACAACATATACAGCCTTATTAATAGTCTTAGTGGGATGTTTCTAATAGATATTCAGGCCGCTTTTCAGAGGTTAAAATGAAGTGTGACGTTGGTCTCCGCACACTTGTACCAAGTGCGAGGAACTTTACCCCCGGTCCCCACAGGTATTCCTGGACGAGTATGTGCCAAGAGGGGCTACTGTGTCTGACATTAATACTAATGATATTAAGGTAAATGAAACCCAGTTACTGCATCGCGCCAGACATCAGTGCTTCTATAATCGTACTTCTTTTTAACCCTCTGAATCCGAGAGAGCGAGGAAGTTAAGTAATTTATTGGCATCCATAGTAAGAGGGTAATTTTGATTAATATACATCTGGACGACTGTATGAAAAGCATGCAGTAGCAGCTAAGAACTCGAGAACATTCGAGAATTTGTTAAAATATACAGAAAATATTGTTTACATTACAGTCCTTGTGACAAATAATACAGAACACGTCTCCATTACAAAGACCAATTGGTTAATTCCTTAAACTGGTCGCTGTTTATTCTCAGAATCACGCACACATACACACTGCGAACAAAATGTAACTTTACTGATTATTAAAGTAGGTGGTACATACAGTCAGCAGTGGACTTTGAAGTTTTAAAGCGTGTGAATATTCTCGTTGCTGTACACGAGACATAACGTGTCGGCAGAATTGACTGACGCAAATTTACTAATTGCAGTGTCTGAGGGAATAAGCGGTCGTTTGTGCATCGCACAATGTCCCTGTGCTGGCTGCGGGCTGAATACTCAGAGACATTCAGTAACTTTCACTTAATATCTGTTTTGTGTGGCGTCCTATACAGAATATCTGAATTTGGTGTGTTTCCTCCACATTGGCGTGTACATGACCAAACAAAGACAAGTCAGCAAGTCATCAACAGAACCGCAACAAAGTCGAATTTAGAGCGGATTAGAAGTTGCTGCCAGTTCCTGCGAATGGAAGCTCCAGGGGAGACCATTCAGAGTTCTCATATTTGCTTCAGATAATTCGGCAATACATGACCTCGTTCCCACATAGAATATTTTTGTGTCAGTAAAAATGAGCTTATTATTTTTACGAGTACACTGTTTTACTAGACCATTTATTTTTAAACATTTATCGTTCGTTGCCAGTCTTAAGGGTAGTAATGCAGTGTAGTCTGGTAGAATTTTACAAATATTTCAGAGGTACTTGCTGTCTCCATCATCAGGGCGATGAGTACAACCCAGAAGACAGCCATCATTATACTCGCCGTCTTAAGAACCTCAAATCCTACATCTGTCGTGTTGAAGAACGTTCTAATATCCTATAGGCCTATAAAGGTTAAGTTGACCCCTGGTGCTTAACTATGCTTGTACCATGCAGACGTATGGGGAGTGGAAGGAAAGCTCCACACGTTCCTAACCTCGGCACTAAATATAGTTGAGTGGCAACTTCACTCCCGCAAACAAATAACCGGGATAGGGTGTTGGTGCGCCCCAGAGAAGGTCTGGACAATGTGGTGCCGTGATGGGAATCGAATCTCGGACTTTCAGATCGTAGCTTAGTTACTGTACCCACTGAGCTATTCCGGTTCTTAAAACCTGGTATATAGACGTAAGTACATTTTTAAAGAAATTACAACTCTGAAACCAACAAAGCTGCGGATATGATATGAGCCAACGGCATATCATAAAGGAGCAAACTTAAATTTTGTTTTCGTATATTTTTATATATGGTCAATGTGGCTGCCGCGAGTTTATTTCGGAGTTATAATTTATTTTAATGAAGATCCAGTTGTTACTCACTCTGTATATACATATGCATGTACTTGCGTGTATTACCTGTCTGCGTGAAATATCTGTGGATTTAGAGGAACATTAGTCTCTGAGTCTATTTGCCCAACGAACCATGTTAATACGATGTTGTTAACTTATGCACCGATTCATATAGACACTTCAATAGTTGTTACGTGTGTCCAGAGTGATTATTGTTTCAGGTGTCAGTACTTCTAACGCATTTGGTCATTTTTTTGTAACATACTCGCACAAAAACATTTTCCGTTATCCATTATCTCGGTATATACCTAAATGTATTTTCAATCACATTATGGTTAGAACTCACACGTGAAGTGCGTTGACGCAACATTACGTTTTCTGTAATCAGTGATGTTATGACCCATATATATAGTCTGGAGTTTTATGATTCAAATCCTGGTAGTTATTTACCGATCCACAATTCTTTCAAATTAAAGTAAGGTGTTACAAAAAGTAAATATAATTCTGGGATTAAAATGTAATTTCAGTTACCATACTCAGTGGTTTAAGATTATTAACTGATTTGTTAACATGAAAATTTGTTTGATAGGTAAGCTAAGCGGTTTTAGAACGATTTTAAAAAAATCAAGATTGCATTCACGAATAAATAAAGAGTATATTAATTGTCTGGAATGCTTCCTGTCACGAAGTTCAGAAATCGTTCCCTTTCGGTCTGATGTAAAAAATTTAAATATTAAAATATACTTAACTCTGTTTTTTTCCTGATTTTGTGTGTGGGAGAGAGCCCTGGTCACTTATTTTAAGAGAAAATGTGGCTGAGAACCGGATTCTGAATTTCCTGATGCCAAAAATAAAATATTTTGTGTTTTGCCTCAATCCGTTCTTTCACAGCTTCTTCATGAACCTGATATTCGTTTCAGACTTAATTTAATCAGTGCCGACATTACCGTTGTCGTTTATACGTTTATAAGTGTGTTTCTTTACCCTAACATATGCTATTAAAGTCAATAAACACTCAGAACGCTCATATGACAAAGTCTGAATCCTCCAACCAATTCGTTATACTTACTGTGGCTCGCTATGGTGAAGTATTGGTTTTTGTACGCGTCATATGAACCTGTGACCCCGCAGATCGTATCTTACTTGGTTTTCTTTTATGCAAACTGTCAATAAGACAGCCGTGTTAAATGTAGCAAAATTTCCGTTGAAACGACAATAAACGCAACATGGAGCAACGACAGAAGTTTAATGTTTACATTCCCCACACTTTTTAGAACTGTCTACGTCAGTGGTATTCAACCTTTTATGTTCTCGTACCCCCAGATATAATTTCTCTTCAACTTTGTACCCCCAAAGTTGTTGGTGTATAATTCAAGTTATACATAGTATATAATCTACATCTAAAATAAATTACATTACTGATTATTCAGTGTTTATCATAAAGTAATATATATATATATATATATATTTTAAATTTCACGTACCCCCTAAGATGTCTTCGCGTACCCCCGGAGGTACGCGTACCCCAGGTTGAATACCACTGGTCTACGTAACGCTTTGAAAGAACTGAAAGACGCCTTTACCGTTTAATTTATCGTATATTAAAATAAAAATACGGGTTGGCTAATATGTTGTTTTACCGAGAGAGTTTCTGAACATTAATTTATCTTAGTTTGATACTTTCGTATGCATCGATTCTTCACACTGTCGTAAAAATTATTATTTATTTTATTCTTATTCACTTGAAACAGATATATTTTTCATTAAAGTGGTTTGTACAATCTTGGTGAAGCGATTTACAAATCGTTGTGTAGAATACTACGGTAGTAAATGCGAATTGTTGCTCAGTTTTGCTTCTTTCTGTTGTAAAAACATCTAACAGCGATTGCCGTTATAACAAGGTATTTTGCAGCCTCTACAGTCTAACAAAACCCCTCCAGGCAAACAGAAAGCCCGCTTTTTTCAGAAGGCTATTTAAAAACTAAAATGATACTAGGAACCAACAGAAAGAACCAAATTACTTTAAATATTTTTTTACATTCCTTTTGTTTCTTTGTAATAAATGCAATATTGAAAACGTAATACTGACACAGCTGAACGGAGTCCCTAGTTTTTATGACGCAATTAACTCTTCATAGGAAAACCAGATGTTTTAAAGAAAAAATAGCAATTTTACAAAATGGTCATAGTTTTATTCAGTCTCGTATAAAAACGAGTTTAGATATCTACGGAATTTGTTAACCACTCAGTTCCTCACATTATAGACATAATCGTCTTTTATCTGGCCAGAATATTTATATCTTTAAAAAATATATATTCGCGCTGCGTGTAGGACAAGTATTCGTGTAGTTTGTGCGTGAAGGGGTCCAGGCGTAGGAGTTAAAGTTGCATATATGCCTCTCCCATCTCCACCGTGCGTGCTACATCCCCTGTCCATATCAAACTCCTAGCAGAGAAATGTTGTACTTCCGTGACAGTCTGTGATGACGAGATACTGTTTTTGTTGTGGCTAAGAGAAGGTTAGCCTTGTTACAAAGCAGGTTGTAGAATATTTTGTGCATCCCTTGTCATAAATCCATATGACCCCCATTCCATCGAACAAACTTATGTCAACTTCTCGGACGCGACGATGGGTTGGAGGCTTATACTTCTCTCTCTTCTGCAGGCGAATTGGTAGCCCATACTACTGAACGTTGTCTATAATGCAAGCCCTTTCGGATATTCCACGGGGCATTAAAGGAGAGAGAGAGAGGGAGACACCTTCCTCGCTCTTCAGTCTACATGTCGTTTCTTGCTCCAGCCAGTCAACCACTTCGCTTCTACTCACTCACTCACTTCTTTTCTTCTCGGTTAATGCAAGACTCGTGTTGAGGCGTGGAAATCGCCTTTGGGTTTCCACTGACTGCTGGGAAAGCTTTCCCTTCTGTTTCAAGTAGCGTCTAGACTCCACTCCTATGGAATAGCAGCTGTCATATAAGCTTTCCCTCCTTCAGCAAATCGGGAGTCGCCCTGAACTTCAGGAATCGCATCTTGAAACTTCGTGGATGTTGTTCACACACCCTTTTTGTACAACTACTTCACTCAGTCGGTCAGTGTGTCGTATTTACGTTGACTTGTCCCAGATAGAGGTTTTGGAGTTGTACAAAATGCATAACTTACCCCGGAAAACTGGATGCTTCGCTAGAACTGGGCCACGCTGGATCACGTGGTTTGTATTACAATCTTCTCTCCCTGTTGACAATAACTTCAAATTTCTTGGGCTACAAAAATAGTTCCATTCCGAGTTAAAGATTCATTACGTTTTATCTAACTTTTTTCCAGTTATTTCTATTTATTTGTGTTTTTCTCCACCTTATCTTGTTCCCCGTAGTCTATGTAAGTTTGATTACACTGTTTTCAACACTTTTTCAAACAAATCCTGTCTCTCTTCTACCACTTCATCGTCTCTACCTTCAGTTATTTCATACTTTCTGTGTACTTCCCTGTCTCCATTGTTGTCTTTCTTTGGTATTATTCTTCCTGTTTTGCGAATACTTTCCTAATTATACTTTAATTGTTTTAAAGACAGCCTTAAGCCATGGTCTTATTTATTAAATTTTTTCTTGTGCTAAGGCAATCTTTATAAACCTCTCAACCAACTTGGCAAACTTTGCCTGATTTTCTTTGAAATCTTATTTATCCACGTGCACTTCATGTTTCACGCACCTCGTCTTTGTGCACATGTGATCTTATGTATCAGTTTTGGATTCTCTTGTGATGGCTGTCGCCTTGAATTTTACATTGTCGAAGTAAAAATTATTTGGTAACTGATACGGAATATGATTTAAACAATCGATTGTGAACATTATCTGGTAAATTGTCTGTCATCATAGCTAAACTTCATGAAAATATAGGAACAGTATCGTCTCAAAAGCACAGGCTTAAGAAAAACAATTCTCTTGGCCGGCGTCTTATTCCTCCTTGTGGTCTTTATGCGACTCTTTCCGGAAACAACGCAACGAAATTAGCATGAGCGTCTAATTTTACTGCTCGCCAAGATTCTATATTTACCCAAGGCACTTCTGTTCCTCTAACACAAGCAGTATGTGGTGCTGCGAAATGCTTATGCTGGCTAGCGAATGGAATGCCAGGTGCCACTAAGCGAGCTCCCAACTTGAGTTGAGGTTCTGAGCATGTTGAACTGAGGATCGTGACATGACACATGCTGTTGGATTCCTGAAGCAGCTCCCAACTAAACTTCGTCCGTTATTTTCCTCCAAGGTTAAGGAAGTATGAACTGTCAAAATAGCAACAGACCACAGTGGACTGAAGCAGAATCAAATTGGGCACGCCAGTTGATGTGACCAGGAACGTGTTGTTAGAGGTGTGGATATAAAACGAAAATGTTGACAGATTTTATTATAAACAGGACATATGAAACATTTCATCAACAATAACATCGCAGCTAAGTCCGTCGAACAGAGTCCTTATTGAGAAACTCGTGGCACATTAAATTAGTCAGTATTACCCGTCTTTTATGTAACCAACATGTTCATTTCCGTTTGACAAATTTCATATGCTTGGGGATAACTATAACATATCATAATTACTTTTATTATACTGGAAATTAAGACCAGACAAAATTCGGGGAACCCTGCGTACCACGCGGTTCAGAATGTTGGGCCCTCCTCTCTGCTATCTAAAAACATAAGAATTAAAATATGCAAAACTACAATGTTCAGCTGTAG
The DNA here is from genome assembly GCF_977971745.1 of Zootermopsis nevadensis. NCBI lineage: Eukaryota > Metazoa > Arthropoda > Insecta > Blattodea > Termopsidae > Zootermopsis > Zootermopsis nevadensis. The sequence continues at coordinate 8,962,849 of NW_028259143.1, forward strand.
CTTTTTTTGTGTGTGAAACTTGGTCTTTAACATTAAATGAAGAACAAAGATTTTGGGGAGGGGGGTGTTTGTAGACTGGTAGTAGGCACTTGTGAACATTCTTAAAGGATTTGTTCACTACTTTTAACATAATAATTTTGTCCTGTAGTATGGTGTTGAGATACGATCAGATGCCTTTTCTCTGACTTTGCTTCTGGACCAACTTCCATACTACCTTGTGAGCCTTTTTTTAACGTTTTTATGTTTTCACTTGAATTGTCATCGGCATAGACCAGAAGTTAATGTGCGTCATTCAATTCGAACCCCGTTTTCATTTTATTGGTCCTTCTCGATGGCTTATTCAAAATAAAGTTGAAAAACAATGGTGATAAAACATCTTACTTCAAAACTGTATACGAAATGTTTATGACATCTTATGAATAGTAAATTCTCACCGAACTTGTTAACTCTCCTAGCTCATATACTGGAGGTCGCAAGTTCAAAACTCGACCCGGTGACAGGATATCATAAATGATTATCATGATCTTTCTCAGTTACTCCTTAAGTTATTTTACTACTGATATCTTTCATATGCTTCCCAGATCTTTATTCATCAGTCACCACAAACCATTGTAGCATTTGACACGAATAAGTAAAATTATAAAAATAACTGAAACACGACACACTCGGTAGTTAAATAGTTAACTTGCGCTAAATTACATAATCGGATTATATTTTGAACAATACATTAAGCTTTGTTCATGTAACATAATCCGTGTCGAGTGGAATTAAGAAATATACAAAATTGCCTGTGTAAAATTAGGCGTGAGAGAAATAAATCAGGAATTAGCCTATTTTTTGAATTTTTGGAGGAGAGAGTAAAATTACAATGATAATGAATATGCGTAGTATAGCGGCATTAGAGATAGTTACATTAGACCCATGGACCCCCCACCCCAAGGGAAACAGGGTTATTGACGTAGACCTATTTTTAATTACGAATAAAATTCTCAGGATGTTTTATCATCCCTATTCTAATATAGCGGAATCGAGACTAAAAAACACGGTATATGTGTAAACACTGTGTTTTTATTTAATATATTTCTGCGTGGTAAGAGTAAAATTAAAATGTCAGTCTATATCTTTTGAATATTGATTTTTACGCAGTGACTGGAATCGTTTTATAAACTGTGCTCATCTAAACACACACTTTGTATTTCTTAATATTCTTAAGCTGTTTTATCATCTCTGCGAAACTTAAAAACGTTTGCTTGTTCCGGTTACGGTATTGTTATAAAGAACCCCAATAATTGAGGTTTCTTCCACTTCAGCACTTCGTATCCTTATTTTTATCTTAACAGATCCTCCGCCTTCTCCATATTGACGTAAGTTGATTATGTCGGCTTTCGAGTAAGAGAGAACAGATTGATCCAAATTACGTTTCCCGTCTTACATCTTCAACATCATCCCAACCCTTATTTTCCCTTCTCCAATTTAAGTCATAGCTTCGGTGTATTTTGTCCTTTTCTTACAATACGTGATTAACTAAGTGAAGTAACAAAACTGAGACCTTATGTCTGTGTCTTTTACAAAGCAGGGGAAATACATTCAAGATTATCATTTCATTAACGTAATAATACGACGTGTCTCCGACAACGTGCATATAGGAAATTTGTGTTAAAAGTCCCTGTACCAATATTACTTATTTATTTTTAAAAACAAGATCAAATTATAATTTTAATACTTTTTGCAATCGCTTAATTAATACATATTTTATTTCTTATGATTTTTAGAATTTGACAGGGACAGTGTCAACATCCTACACGTTAAACTGAGTTATGGAATATGTTATTCGGTTCCTTGGCTAGTTACTTCACTAAAATCTGATCCCTGTATCAAAAAGATGAAAGTTTCTGCGTGTTCTTAATATTGCGCCGTGCGTTTTCCAAGCGCTGTTCGTAGGCATAAAATAAGTGGTGCTAAGGTAAAATATTAACTTCTTCATAGCCGAAACTTGTATGGAGGGAGAAATGGATAGGGCTCCTTCTCATATGTGTTCAGAAGATTAATGGACGAAGACCCTGATTCTTGTTTGTTGGGATATTCCGAGTAAAGCTGGGGGCAAACTGTGACTGTGTTTTATCCGCTCTGATACAAATCAAAGCTTTTAAGCGCCATAAATGTATGCCTAAGGTTTCTATGAGAAAATACGGGAAAGTGGATGATCAAACAGCCCTAACTTTAGCTCCATGTTTAAGACCCTTCATTGCTCCTTTGAAAACACAGTCGACAACCAAAAAAGCGACAAATACTCGACAATGTTCGCACGCTGCCCGTCTGTAGAATCAAAAACAAACAAGTTGTGTGATGTCAAGTTGAAGGGCGGCATGTGTCCTGCGGCGAGGTCAGGCTAGTCGATTGCCGAATACCAAATCACCTGGCCTGCCTTCCCGACTGTCGACAAGTGTCTGTCAGTGGCTGAACTAAACTTGGTTTGCCCGTACCGAGCAATCGAACGGAAGGTAGATCATGATCTTGTTAAAGCGAAGCTGAACTATACGTAGTTCGTACTGCATAGTTGCAAGAGCAATGCAGCTTTTTCTCAGAAAATAATGTTAAAATATGAGCAAATTTTGTTTTCCTATGAACCTACTACACTCTGTTTAGTGCAGAAAATGTAAACCAAACCAAATGCAAGAAATTGTTTCTAATATGATTACATCCGCTCATTGCAATTTACGGCCAAAAACTTTAATGAGATAACCATTATCTGTGTTTGCCTGTTATTGGCTTCTTGCTGTTGACAAACACGTAAATAAATTAATTGAATTGAATTGAATTGAATTATGTGTGACGTGTTAGATTTATAACCTCTTGATTTTCTGGATACAACGCACTTACAAATCTGTGACGATTTACGCTTATAAATAAAGTTAGTGTGGCATAAGAAATAGTATCCTAAAATAATGAATTCTTATCGGGCTACCAGCCGTGTCATGTAGTTGAATGAAGAAATGGTGTTTTCTCCATTCAACCACCTGACACGATTGGTAGCCCGAGAATAAATCATTTTACTTGGTCGCCGTGAAAGCTTTAGTATCCAAAAAGTCTGGCTTCTCTCTGAAATAAAGTTAAAAAAGACTCATATTTCGCAAGATTAACATACGCAACTTGAATTTTGCCTTTTTTGGTATGGGTGTATAGCTTGGTCCTTCACAGTAAGTGAAAAACACATTTTGAAGTTCATTCAGAATAGCTCTATGCCGAAAATCATTAGGGTTACCAGAAAGGTGGGAAATGCATATTAATGTGGTCGAAAAACTTGAAGGCAAAACCATTCGGAAGACCTAGGTGTAGATACGAATATAATATTAAAATGAAATTTCAAAGAAATAGGGTGTGAGTTTATGCACTATATATCTGGCTCAACATGGGATTCAGTCACGAGTTTTTCTGTGTACTTTGGCTCCATAAAAGACGAGGAATTTGTCGATTCGGACCATTAGCTTCTTAAGAAGCACTCTACTGCGTGATGTCGAGTTATTTCATCATAGTATGTTACCACATAGCTCGATTGAGATGACGGGAAATTCTGGATAGACTAGAGCTAAGAGAGAGTTTACTTTCTTGAAACGTGGTAAAAGAAAGTTCGTATTGAATTTTACTAGACTAATGGAGCCGATTTCTTCGCTGAAACACTCCAGTGATCAAGTGAAGAATCGGTATAGACTAGTGGGCCAACAGACTTCTCAGACGATTCTGTTGTGATCATTAAGGCGGCTGTGTCCGTTTCTTTCCTTAAAGTAACTTCACCGAAAAAAAAAATATAATGTAGCGACTGCTGATGTACTTGTTAGTAATTGACTAAAAATTCGCTTTTCTGTCTCTGTGTTAATTAAATGTGATTACTAAATTTTTATCGGCCTTGAATCAGTGATTAAACTAATAAAAATCTTGTGTTTTATGATGAGAGATGAGGATAAAAATGAAGAAGTAGGAAGTTCAATTACGATTTATAATAAATTAAAGTTTATTAACCTTTATGAACAGAACGGTCGACCGTTTACCTCAATTCTTCAGCGATTTCGTGAAGACTGTAAGCGGTTCAAGTATTTTGTGACTGAAAATATAAAATTTATTGATTCCTTTCGTGAATTAAACATTGAATTTATCAGGGCAATGAATGCAGAAATTGCTTTCTTTCTGTAGATGCGCGCTGCTTGGTACGAATACTGTAGATGTCTCCGGAGCACGATAGCGTTTGCAAAGAACTCCCAGTCCGAGACAGTTCTTGAATGCTCCGTGTTCGTCCTTCAGACACAGTCAAGATAGGTCTGCAGACGACTGACGGTATGCAGGGCAAGTTCAGCGAACTATCTCATACACGCGAAAGCGAGATATTTCCTGAAGGAGAGTTGCTTCGACCCCCTTCTACTCTAAAACACTCTAAATTCCATGTACAAAAGCACGCAAAGTATTTTAGTATAAAGTCCTCCTTTCTCTTTCTTACTATCTCTTTATGTTGTATTTTGGACGACAAGGACAAGAAACTAATTTAAACTTTTGGAATCAGTTTTTTGGTCAATTTATTCTTATTTCTAAAGCCATCCAGGAGTTCTCAAGACACGAAATTTCCCTTGGGTGGTGGTTCCTCCGAGTGATTTGCTCGTACAGCACCTCTGATCGGAGAAAAATTCCCATGATAGTCCACCAGTTTGAGGCTGATTTTGTTCGACTAACATCCATTGTAATTTTTGCAACCTAAACAAATTTTTGCTCCCTGGTCTTCCTTTCGTGTAGTCCCTTGATTCTAGATCCGGCTTTGCTTCGCGTTACTTCGTAGCGGCAATTTCTTTTCAGTGGAAGGAGTCAGGTTGGCACTCAGCTGATAATACACTTTTCAAACTTTTACTCACTATCTATCATCTTTCACACCAAAGTTTTTTTTCTCCTTCCTTTGCCTCGTCCCAAGGCTTTTCCTTTCTCATCCTTGTACCTCTTCATTATCTACCCACTGTACTTTTTCAATAGAAGGGTTAGAATATCCTTCAAGACGTAGTTACGGCGTATTATCGCAGATCACCTGTAAGGCAAGTTGACACACGAGTTGCGACGGAATCGTTAGCTTCGTAACATCGTTTCGTCATGAGCGGAGCGTTCTTGTTAACCGTGTCAGTCTGGAGAACATTTCGAAAAACAAATAATAGAACGTCGTCTGCCTATTTTAGGGATTAGCCTTATTCAAAAAAGTGGAACGCAGTAGAACTGATCAGATAAAACGTATCGTTAGCCAGCTGTAGCCGATCCGGCGTTGTTAGCTGTAGCTAACTGTATTGCCGCTTATGTGGCAACCCATAGAAACGAAGTGTATATATTTCCCATTCATTTATTGTGTCTGGATCTTCGTTGGTTGAAATCGAACAACAGAGACATGTGAGTAAAGTACTTTTGTCCTTTACATTTCAGAAAACGTACTATCGATTAGTGTATATTTCTTGAGTCAGTTATTGTTTGAAGTCCTATATTTATAGCTTATGAAATAGCCATTTGGTTGTTTTATGGGTTTAAAGTCCAGCCAGATGTATTGGTTATTTGTAATTTCTCTACGTACGAAGGAAGAAAGAACCAAATTTTATCTCAACGTAAATTTTTCGCAGTGGCTTTGCATCCATATCAACGCCAGAGGGATAATCTTAATTAGTAATATTACCGCCATGCCGTAATCCACTGTCTGGTTTATTAAATGTTGTACATAAAGGTGTAGTGCAATCAGTTTATTGTAAGCATTTTTAGTTTCTGTGTATGTATACGTAGTGAGAAAAATATTAAGGTCAAGCGCACTGTCATTTCATTTGTTCCAAGAAGTTTTTACAGTGTCATATTACCGATAATATTAAGGTTTGCATATCTATATATTATAATAGATAATTATTGGATATAATAGAATTTGTTACAGAAGGCAATTGTTTTAAAATATCGAAAAATTACAGGGAAGAACAAAAATGAGATAAATTTTGCACCTACTGTGGTTTTGTAGCGCTGAAAGTTGGCTAAATATTGAAGGTGTGTGACAAATTATTTAGCGCATTTTAAGGCAGTATTTCATAATTTACTTGAATTTCTAAGGACAGACATAACAAACCCAGTCAGAATAATTGATCTCATATGCCGTATACTTGCTGTGTTATATTTAGCGAAGTGCGACTTACTTATGATTAAATCAAAGTTAAAGTGTTGGGCTCTAGTCACTTAGCCAGTGTTAATTATTTCTATAATGTGTCTTAATAAGTTATCTACATTAAACACGATAAAATTTTGTTGTGTGTAAGTGCCCAACGGTTAACAACCTAGCGTTACCCTGCTTTGAAGTTCACTCACATGGAATTTTTCGCGGATATTTCTCGGTTATGTAATGAAACTTTTAGGGCGAGCACAATGTAACAGAGTGCTACAGCAGTCTTAACTGCCTTTGTCGGGTGTAGTTTTTTGAGAATACACGTATAATCAAAATGCCTTTGCAGTGAGATGGAATGCTAGGGTGTAGTTACAAATGTCTCTAAATTTAAAATAACAGATTTGAACTGATGTGTGTTTACATAGTCCACAGAGCATAGTAACTGTTTTGTTAAAGGCTGTAAGAACCTTTCCGATCGCAACAGCCACGTTCTCAACTTCAACAGCTCCACTTCCGTTCCAGTGCCCTTTTTCGAACTTTCTTGATCCGCTATTGGGGATAATGGTGCGGAAGAAGTGGCCGATTTATCAGGCACGTGACCCCTTGCTTCGACTCTCGTCTTTCTGTGTAGTAGTGGTAAAGCATACACAAGAAGTCCTTTCCATATACATAGAATTTTCTCACGAGATTTGCATGTCAAGTGCTGGCTGTACTGATTCTCCAAATGATGCTCCAGGCTGCCTCCACATCTCACAGTTTAGAAAAGGAAAGATACGATGTTTTTAACACAAGATTAGCTTATCATTGTAATCCCACCCGTCCTTAAAACTAGCTGTGTAAAAGGTGATAGGAATATTAAAATGTATTAATTTTGCAAATTTATGGTGTTAACCTCTTGTTCTTATGTTTACATCTGTATGTAATATAGACACGATCCTTTATTTTTAACTCTCATCAGTTTTGAACCTGAAGTTAAAAACGTTTTGGTTAGAATAAACTTGTGAAAGGAGCTGTAACGAACCTTCTGGATTTTAAGAGATTGTATCCTATTATGTCTCCAACTTAAATAAAAAATTAGGTCCGTAAATATACTTTATTTATATCTGTATTACGCACACTTCATGCTTATGCAGTTTAGGTATTTGTTTAAAAGTAATTGAAGGTTGATTCTATAACCTATGTTTAACGGCATCTTCTTTAAAAGATAAAAATATGATAGAGTAAATTTGATGCTATAATTTTTTCTACGTGCATTCATTTAATTTATTCTTGTCACGAGTTACATTGTCGTATTTTCCTCTTGTTTTATATGCTGATTACTTCTTGGTTAATCATTACGATTTACGTTGTATCACATTTACTATCTTTAAGCTGAGGAATTCCTCAACATGTAGGGTATGTACTAGTGATGTTATATTATTAGGCTTGCATATGAAGTATTGAAAGTCAATCGTGACTATTCTTAAGAATGTGTGAGTGCATGAGGTTTTTGAGAGATTTAACGTCCAGTCCGCCCCTGTCATAGTCTTAAAAATCAACATGGAAAAGAAATTCTGAAATTATTAGGGCGAAGATGAGATCGTTATTTGTTTTGCAGTTGAAGACAAGGCAATACTTTCATCTCTCCTGGTGGAATAAAATGAAACTGAATGTTATACTGATGAAGCTTTGCGTTGTTTATTACAAAACTGAAATAGTGGGCTACGGTATAATAAGGACCTGGCGGTACCCTCAATAAGGGAGTATCTGCTGTACAGCAGAGGGAGATTAAATCATAAACACTCCTCTTTTTCCTATTTTTCTTTATTGCAGAACTAGATAAATCTTCAGTGCTCAGATCATGTCTGTAAAACTCTTGGAAAATGTTACAGTTCATGTCACCTCTACATACGTAGGTAAACTGTATTCACACAGCTCCTTGTTACTGAAGTTTCGAGAACTTTTTGTCATCTTAGCCCAAGTAGTTTGTTGTTTTGAATCTTTGTTTAGCGTCTGAGCACGGTAGACGAACAATCTCTTTCATATTAAACACATTGCCGTTTATACAGCTGTCATGTATTCAGGTTACCTTTGAAATATTCTTAAATGAAATTGAATAAATTATATTACACCCTGGTATTTTAAGGGTACAATTTTACTGATAAGCTTAGTGAGAAGTTCTGGGAAGAAGTTTACTGCCTGGAGCTGTCTTTAGATTTATGTGGTTAGACTATTAAGAACAACAAATTAATACCTTTAAAATTTAAATTCAAATTTATGCTAGTAAGGAGAAGTAATATTTTAAATTTGGCTAATATCTCACACGTCATAAGCCACATTTACTTTAATATATATTATTATTTTTAAAATAATCGAATCATATATTTTCACACAACCTGAAGGAATTAAAGAATTGTAGCATCCACTTTATGTGTTCTCCAAAATGGTTAATTTAGACAAATCTAATCATGAATAGTGGCAAGATGTACGATTACGGTCATTTATAAATTCTTCCCTAGTAGCTGAGGGAATAAAGTGACTACATGTCTGCGTGACTTGGGTTTGAAGCGGGGATTTTTCTCTGCGTCACAGTGTCCAGACTGGTTCTGGGTGCACTCTGTCCCCTCTGCAGTTGCTGCTGGGAGCAGTCTGAGAGTGGAGCGTATCACCCACCTCCACCTGTAGTCCGAGGGTGTAATGTCATCTCTGTTTCTCCATTATCTCGTACGTCTTCACGGCGTGATGCCTTAAGAATGATGAGAATTTAATTTTCGCCATTTTAGCCGTTCGTTGTACGTAACAGAATGTTATGGGTTGCTAAACTAGTGACGACACCAACACTATGTAGCACTCTTAATATAAGTTTAAAGGTATGACATATTATGAAAATGTATGTTTACGCTCGTCACTTAATTCAAATTTCCTTCGACTTTGGTGTCATTCATGATAGTTAGGGGGTCTCTCAAATTTGTTTTAAATGTAACGTATGAATTTTGTCATGGTCATATATATAAGTTTTCAACCGCTGAGACAGCTGGATTTGAGAGGTGGGTACTGAAAAAAGGAATTTATGTATTTACTGGGGGACTCTTGAAAGACACTTTGCTTTAAAAAACGTAAAAGAATTGGAAGGATAACATTAAGATGAATCTTAGAAAAAATTAATTGTGAGGTTGGAACTGGTTAAGAATCCTGTCCACGGGAGTACTTATGATTCAGTAATGTTAAACCTTCGGATTTTTTTGTCTCTGTGGTAATTAATTGAAACCACAGATTAATCTCATCAGTCAGTCATGTCCAGAACGGTTTCTTATCACACCTGTGGTCATAGATATTTTGTGTAATAAAATGCGCGCTAAATGATACATATTCTATGAATTAATCAGCCTCAGTGAAAAAGTAGCCTCAACTTTAATTTTGTATGTCTTAAATTGAGCTTAATCCATTCATTTTGAGACTTGAACATTAACAGATATACTAACGAGCTACTTGTTAGTATAAATAGACTGTATACGAGCGTTAGTTTACAACTCACTGCCACGCGACTTACGAAAAGCTGAAAGCTCCAACTGTTTGTTGCATGAGAACAGATTAGCGTAGTAACTTGATGACATATGCAGTCATTGAATATGTTACAAATTCGGATGTGATAGCACCAGTCATTCTATAACCAAGACTAAAACTTTACTAATTACTGTCTGTGGAGTGTGCTTTCGATGCTAGAATGAGGCGTATGAAGAAAGCCATTCAAACTGCAAGCGAGTAACATGTATTCAGCTTAGCACGTTCGAATAGAAAGCTTCCCACATGTTACATGCACGCGTTTCAAAGACCGTGTTTGTATATGGAACCTGTTAAGTCTGCAGAAGTTACATCGCATAAAGGTAAAATGACAAGTGATGTCGTTAGTACACAGGCGACACTCAGATTGGCGGTTTCTTACACGTTTTGGTAAACAATCTACTAATAAAGTTTAATACTCTGTAAGTAAATGATAATTATGTGATACATAAGTTGACGCTTCTAATTCAGGCTAATAATCCTTTAATATTGAACTAAATAACGAAGCTATTAAGATCTTTAACACCATGTTCCTACTAACTGTGTATTAGCCAAACTATTTGATAACAATGTTAGTTTTTGAAAGATATTTAATCCTTGAGAAGCTTGTAGTCGCTCAGAGAATAAACAAATCTTACATCTTTTATGGGACCCGAAGTTTCATTAGTGTACTGAGGACCTTTCTAATATTTTGTAACATAACTTAGCGAAGAGCTTTGTGATAAAAAGGTGATAATTTGTGGGTCTAATGAAGCGTGCCACAGTTTGTGTGTCAGTTATAAATATTATTAAAATTATGATAAATCATTACGGATTGTTTCCGGAAAAGTTAATGCTGCTTTTATCCTCCCACTTGTAAACTAGTTTATTTTCGATTTATGCATTATCTACACTTTATTTGAAAATATATAACCATTATTTAAATACAGACCTATGTTGGAAGAGAAAAAAGACCTGAATTCGTACGTGTGTATAGACTTAGAGGCGTATGAGATTAGGCAGTTAGCGGCAACTTCTATGTCAAGTGTGCGCCTACTCTTCTCTTTACAGACACCCAACCGCTCTCAGTCCTTTTAGAAAGTTTTAAAAATTTTAACCAAAGCAAACATCATTGCTGTTAAGTTATTAGGTATGTTTAGGATCTCTATTACGCATCGTGTCACAGTATCCACGGTGCTTTTAGACATGCTAACGAATTGAATGAAGTATGTTGCCTCAAAGCTGAGAAAAATAAAAATGAATGACAAGGGAGGTAAAGAACCAGTTATTTTATACAGACGAGAAATATATTCACACATGCACAAGGTTTAATTAATTCATTTCGTTGCGTAATTAATTACTTAATATGACTAATTAGCGTGCTGTCATTTTCTGGCGTATAAATCATAACCCCTTACTGTTTTCAGTTCGTGCAGCGTGTTTCAGATCTAAAAGGATTGTGTTAGGTCCATCACTTCACTAATTCCTCTTGATATATCACGTGCACTAATTTTATGGTATAGACATTTCAAACAGCTCCCCTTCCGTAAAGGATTTGAACAAAACTCGGGAGCTTGCGAACTTGTAATCACAGGCTTTATATTCTTCATAGGACCGTCTTTATTCCCGGATTAATAGGGATGAGATAATACATCATGAACAAAGGCTGTCACTTGTGTGTGTGTCTAGTGGTTAGTTATGGGTTTTTCGTGAAAAGTCAAAGTGATATCGGTCAGATTATAACTTTTAACTGCAACACACAGTTATTTTCTGGGAACTTAGAAACGTTTTCAGAAAACAACAAGGATAGGATAATAGTATCTTTAAATAGGCCAGGGTGGTCCAAAATATTTCTTTTTCGGGCCAAGAATAGTTTTCCCATTGCGCCCAAGGGTCAAGAAGCCCCTCCTAAGATATTTTCGCTATGTTTAACAATGCGTATTAAAAATTACAAATTACAATAATATCTGCTCAAATATGAATTTTATTGAAATTTTCACCAACTTATTATCTTAAAATATTTTCCTACAACTGCTTGTATCTGTCAAAATTCTGATCCGTAAAAATTGCATTTTACGATAGGGTTTAAAGTGAACAGCGTGTGTGGCATTTTTACGAAAAGCAAATGACGAGATAAGAATCGCGATTTCGAAACCTTATCCTTCAGAGTAAAGTCAATAGATGAACCCGTATTATTATTTTTGTACCATCGGGTATGAAGTATGAACAAGTTCCCTCTGAGAGGGACCTGTTCATATGTTTCCTAGGCAAATGATCCAGAAGTGGTTTGCCGTTGCCTTCTTCTGTGTGCTTAGTGTCAAATGATGAAAATCGAGTAATTGTTGGGATGCCACGGAGAAACCGGGGAAGCCCCGGAGGAAAACTCCGTGATACTTGGACCACGGCCTTGCCCAACACAAGTTATAAATCCGGGCACCACCGGGAATCGAACCCGGGACCCCAGGATTACAAGCCGAGCGTTCTGACCGCTAGACCACCGTAAACCTATATTAACTAGATATAAATTAACAATCAAGCGGGACTATACTTGATCTCGTGCCGGATGTGGTCTGCAGGTCCCCAGTTGGACTACGCTGATGTAGGCGACCGCTGACTTCTTTGTTTACTACTCGCTGAATAAACAACGGATCAACCAACAAAACTCGTATTTCTGACCACGTAAACTAAGCGAGTCCTGAGAATGTAGTTCATTAAATGCATAAAGTAGGAATTCCAAAAGAACTTTTGAAAACTGAGCTTCGGAGTTTGTAATGTTAGTTCGCAATATAGGCGCAGTTGCGAGTGCTCGGGCATTATATTTAGTGGCGCAGGTGTTCGGAATTGATCCTCTCCTTAGATGGCCAATATGAAAACCGCTGTTCTCGTAGACAGACCCTGTGGTACAGTACTCATCAAATTACTTTGCCAAGATCGTCTTAGGCGCAGGTCAAAAACGAATCTACATACATTCGTGTAAATGAAAATTTTTGTATGAAGTAAGCGTCTTAATCTTGTATTATGAATGTAACCGTTCCGGACTATTATTAGCACATTCAGTAATTATAAAAAGTTTTTTCTTTGATAATCGACGGTTCTCCACGCTTAGCCTCAGACTTCTTTCTGTTATTCATAACGTATTTGAAGTACAATATGATAGACAGAGGAAATATTATAAGCCCCCTCCTGTACTTGTAATCACTGGTGATCAAATTTTTCAGTCGCTTTGTTAACGTTTATTCTTAGATTGGAGGCCCAGACTTCAAATCTCGACTCAAAGGCCAACTATCCTTTCAGAGATCTTACGTAATTTTCCTCAGTCTCTCCAAGCAAATCCTGGAGTCCAACCTATATTAAAGCAGACCATGACTGTTCCGTGCGAATCCCTTTCCGTCACAGCCATCTTACAATTCAACGCTACAGGATTTGGGAAGTTGAAAAGCGTAGTTAAACCCAGTACGAATCTTCTGTCTTCTATAGCTTTCTGTATTGGTCTAGAAACTTTCCGATCGCACCTCGTATAACTGTAATTCTCTTTTGCGTTTTAAAATTTTATTAACTCTATTTTACTAGCCGTGTAATTTTATACTACATAAACATATTCCACATTTCAAAGCTCATATAACCTGAATTTAAAGAAATGCAGCTTTTTTTCGTATGATCGTTAGAAGTAACTGTTTGTGATGTTGCTATGTTGCTTTCTTTGATCTATCTGCACAATCTAAACGCTTTTCGGACCTGGATGAGTTGATTACATAGCTGTTCTCTAATATGTTTCACATGTCAGTTGCAGAGGCCGTTAAAGGTACAGTGTGCTCAAACAGTCTACGGATACAGCTGTATAAAATATAAATCATTGGTTCTTATTTTTTAATCGCGACCCAAATTACGACACTTCCCATCCGAGCCTTAATTAAAAGTATATTTAATACATAAAATAGACACTTAATTCATTATAAGAATGGAAGTACCAATTAACTTTTAAATAATAATAATTAAGACTGTTTATAAGAGCCAGTCACAGCCGTGACGATGAAGCTTTCATGTTAGGCAGGAATTAAACATAGGTAGGTTCCTGCGGAGTGAGGGGGGCAAAGCGTAAAGAAAATATTGGTGAAATGAAGGTTGTGCAAAACTTAAATAAAACCAGCTCGTAAATATGAATTCATTTTTGAAATCTTAGAGAGGCTTCCCATCACTTTGCTGTTCAGTAAGCATTTTCAGCAGCGTACGGATGCAGGCAGTACTGTCTGGTAGTTCTGCGTCGACGTTAAAGGTGTTTCGCATCTAACTCTTCTCGAACACATTCTCGAGAACTGTTGAACTCTGGTTTCGGCTTTTCAGTTCGTGCGTGTGTTTCTTTTTCCTTTGGAGTTTTACATTATGATACCCTGTGCGCCGATGAAGGCAGAATGGTTATCTATCAGAAGAAGGCCATGTTCGAAAGGAAGCAGTTTCTCCTTCATCATCCGAGTCCACAGTTTAGATTTCCCATGGACACTGTTGCTTTCTGTGCTAGCAAAACAGTAGACTGATAGCGTCCGATTGCTTTGAGATATTCAGATCATTTTCCACCTCAGAGAAAATATCTTTGAGGTGGCTATCTTCTGACACCCACTTAATCGGAAGTGGTTGAGACAAGACGATGATTATTTCTCAGCAAAAAGTCATTTACTTCGTTACTCAGTTCTACCAGAATTTTATGAACATTTTCTCGTAATAATGTCTTAAACTCTGTGTGAAGTATAGACCTACATGACCGCAGATACCTGTGTGATAAATTAGTCTGTCTGCGGATGTGGATGACTAAAACTCGTGTGACATCTAAAATAAATGTGTAATATTTTATTTGTTATCCTCCATCATCAGGGCGTGATGGAAGTAGCAAGTACCAAACTAGCCGCTGTGAGGACCTGAAAATTTAGGTTTTTGGGGTAAAGTTATTTTCAGAATGAGTGATTCACATGTGTGTGTCCTGCTAACAGTGTATAGACTCGACATTCGTAATAAAAAAAGCTGAAAATACCGGGAAATATTTTTTTAACTTCTTGTGTAACAGACAGAAAAGTTTAATTTCTATATAAATCACTGTATGCCTGTGTGTTTACATAATAATACTCAGGTATGTGTAATATATTATTATGTTCTGAGGAAAAGTGTTTATTTACTTAATACGAATAATCATAGCATTGAAGTTAGTAAACATATTCGCCCAGTAAGTCCATACATTTATTTTCCTGTTTAGTACCAAACAATGCCAGTTTAACAAGCTGCAAACTACCTTTTAAAATCATTACAACTGCAAATGACCTAGCTACATTACAATTCAAGCCCCATCTCCAAATCCACTCACTGTTGAAGCCTCTCTGCCTAACAACACTTACTCCCCCATTCATGAATACCGCAGAGGATATAAGGCCATTGTTCGTATACCAGCGGGGGCCGTTTTAACGTTTTCTTCCTCTTTCATTCCTGTCTGTACAAAGAAGACTGGAATAATGAACGTCAAAGAAGAAGAATAGAGTAGGGAGCCATTGAAGTAAACAAGAAAGGAAAATGGCTTAATACATAAATGTCGAGATAATGAAGCAATCACACTTTCAAACTTCTTTGGCTGTTTGTCGGTATACAATAATCAGAATTACTTTACAAATGACGCTCCTGATGAATGTAATGAAGTAGAATTATGGATGTATTTAATTAATAAAGAACGTATTAAATTCTGCTGCAAGTGAAACAGACTGAAGCTAAAATAAAAGTGAAAAAATTATCCACGGATAATGAATAGTGGTTGCGGGAACTAGTCTTAAAATACTGTCTGAAATTTCAATAAAATTATTTCTGTCGATGGTGTATGGTAATTTTAAACATTGTCTGTCATCTTTATGTCTTAGGTTCTAAGATTCTCGCCGTGGTGATAATAAAAATTGCTGTTTGCTCAGTTGTCTATGCAGACTGGAAGCATTCTATTGACGTTCCAGAAGTACGCGCTGTCTTCATCATCATGGATGTACGGTTTACTATATCGTATTTCGGTTATAAATCTATCGGTTATTTCAAAAGGAGCAACCCAAAATAAAATTTCGGAGCGTAGAAGCTGATACATAGTTCTGGTTGATATAACATTTCAGATTTCTGGTTACCAAAGTGGCAAATTTTCTTTCCAACTTCTTTGGTTTGTTTGTCACTAACGTAACTCCGTAAACATCGAACACATCACTTAAGATACGAGAAGAGCTTTTCCATAATTCCTTCCTTAATTGTAATACGGAGGAAATTTAGAATTTAGGATCTGTATGCATACAAGACAAATTTTTCAAAGACGCTGTGTAAACTTTTTGGTGTATGCGGCATGTTTGAACCGCCGGTCTGTGTACTGCAAGAAAGGAAGAAATCTTGGGTTATCCTTGAAGGGGATTTGAGTCATGACGATAAATTCACTACGAGAAACCAAAATTTAAAATATGAAGAATTTGAAATTGGTCCCGACTTTATTGGTAATTAACTCGCAATCGAAGTATGCGTAGAAGAAAGTAATGATACATCAGTATCGAGGGATGTACTTTAATGCAACAAGCCATTCGAAGTCGAAAACATGAATACACGCACGTGATGTAAACTGTAATGTAAGTTGCTATGTCCAGGTTCGCGTTTTGATTCTTTATTTAAGAAAGAACGAAACATCACATGCATTTAAACCTAAGGGTGCGAGACAGCGTAGCGAATCTGGACTACCATTTATTATGTCTAAAGCGCTGGTACCGATTTTTTAGGACTGCCACGATATCTTTAAGCGGCCTTCATGATATGTTGCAAGAAAACAACATAACTTGCTACGTTAATTTAACAGAAGACTAATGTATAGTAACAAATTAGACTGGCTTCGTTAACTGTGTGTGCTGTTGTTCCATCTGACCTCATATGCTAGTTAAAATAAAGAGGATGTATAATTTGACGCCAAGGCTTGAGAATGTGCCTCCCGGAGACATAGCTATGGACACAGGCGGATATCTCATGTCACCATAATTACGACGCCGTGAGGGCGTGCAACCATTGCACCGTAACTTTTAGGAACGTAATAGTTCTAAAATCAAGTTACATTCCACACAGAGAATTCACAATTTAGCATGATTCATACGAAATGGCAATTATATTAGTCGTTCATGTTCTCGGAGGTTCTGGAAGCGCTAAAAGGAGCCATGGATAAGCAAACACTTGATAAGTTGGATTTCAGGTTCTTGTGGCGGAAGGTATGAAGGTAGGAGTATTATGGGTTGTGGCACTTGGCACTATAACACAGAAGACAGACATCTTCTCTTTAAATTCGGACCAAAAAATATAGATTTAAAATATATGACGACAGAACCTTCTGGGATGTGACACTGTTTAGTCTTTATGTCTGAAGATGGAGGCGGTATTTTCCTCTGAAATGTTACCAACAAAACAACACGACGTCACTGAAATAGAAACGGTATTGTGACTAAATATGCGTGAGTCTAGTCGTCATTTATTGTACTTGTAAGAAACTTTTAAACTTTGTTGTCTTTGGTGCAAATGTTTATTCTGTGTTGCATTTATATTTGTGAAATAAGATGTGTCGTTGTTTGGAATTAGTTCCAATAAATACGAAATTTGTATTCATAATTTAAAATTCCCGTTGACTTTCAGGAATGTTTTTAAGATGGGCATAAGTTTCCTTAGATACAACAAACATTTGAGTTGTAAATCTGAGTTTGAAACATCCTATAAGTATAAAATGAATTTAGAACTACGGTTTATGGAAGATTTGAAATCTAAATTGTTCTGTTACACCCGTCTCCATGAATTACGAAAGCGTGCTGATGCGTCACTAATAACTGCATATTTGTAATGCTGTATTAATGAAGTATGCCTACTTAGAGGAGGAAGAATTTCGATGTTGACTCAATAACTTACGCTCTTAACACCCGACTTCCTTAATAGAAACAGCAGCAGCTGCCGACACATAAATTAATTTCTGCTTTGTACAGACTGCTCTTAGAGTACATATTAATCATCGCTGCTGTCAAGAAAACAGTTTTTTCTTCTACTGAGTGAATGGGAATTTTAAGTTTAGATAAATGAGGAAATTTATGCTTTCGAATTGAGCCTGTTTCTACTAGGAGGCTTCTGTGTAGGACGTCAGAAAGATGCACCTGTTCTTATAATAATTCATCTTTTAATTGGACATTAATGGATATTATTTATTTCTTTGTCAATAAGGAAATTTTAGTTTTAATTGTACATTATTTTAATGGATACTGTGGAATGTGAAAATTGCTTCCAATTTCTTTAGCGACTCGTGTTCAAGCAGTCTTTTTGTCTTTTTACTTTTCGTGTGATTTTTTTAAATGGGCGCCGTCACTAATGGGACTGGCCGACTTTTTCTTCTCTCTAGCTTCATTTCTTTATTGTCGAAGTGATTAGCTACTTTAACACAATCCATGCACACGTTACTGCGAATGTGTTTAACTAATTACATTTTTATTGTTCTCTTTAATTTAACATCTACTGAGAGAATATTGCATTTTCCATTTGTAAAAATGGGGATTCCACGTGCGCTCATCACGGAGTGTAATAAAATTAACAACTCAGGCATGACTGATTATAATCATTATTATTCCGTCATCAGAATTTTAACGAGTTTTATGGCACTAAATTTCGTTACTCTCTTCAGAGTGACTGTTGTAAAAAATTGGCCCATGTCACGTGAATTTTATTAACACATATTTTGAGTAATTATTATTCTTTAGACTCAAAAGTAGGCTTGTATTTTGAATCACATCTACAATTTCGAGTTACTTCAAGGCATTATTATATAAGATTCTTTAATAATGGTGATTAAAGAGGTTTTCCGAAAGAAGAGAGCCGGAAAATATTATATATTTATCTGTAATTACACATAATTTTTTCAAAGAAGTAGCTTCGTTTGTGCTGATAAACGTCTGTTACATTTGGGTTTTTGGGTTTTAGTTTTCAATTTGAGTAAAAATTAACGTTTCGGAGACTAGCTGTGTCTCCATCAGGGCTTTGCCCATGGTAGTTTTATAGCCACTGTTAAGTTTCTTTTAGCCCTTAACAATATCCAAGACCTAACTGTGTGTTTTGCTTAAGCGTCACTAGATTGCGGGTAGAAAGAAAACAAATATATAGGCCTTTTTATGTAATCAAAAGATATTACGTACTTTGTAACTGAGACAGCGATCTACAAGGTACTATCGCTGAGATAATATTTATAATGTAGATGTTTTTGTTTCTTTATCTACTACACCTCCAACCCTTCTGATCACCTTGCCATTTATTTCTAGAGACGACGAACTCACCAATTCGCCCCGACTACTGAGGAACTTCTTGGATCATAAATATTTAGAAGCTAATTGTTCTCAACGAGAAAGGTTATGAGGATGCCAATCGCTTCGAGTTGATTTATCGAAGACTACAGCGGTCAAGTTTTTTAAGATGTTTATATTTAATCATAAAGATTCGTAAATTGGTGTCGAGTGATGATTTACTGTTAACAGTTCGTTGTCTGGGTAGTGAGTTGAATATGTGGCGAGTTTCGTTTGATTTTATATGTTTCGTCTTCTAGTATTCCGTATACAGCGTGTGCCAAAATTTGTATACCCATCAATACATACGTCACCATTGTGTATACATTATTGGGACATACTGTATTTGTTCCGTAGATGAGGCTGTGTACGTTGCATGCGAAACTCAATTTTTCACTCCAGTGCTCCCTGACGACTCCCCCTTAGACCCTTCTGACTCATGGAATACACGTGTAGGCCCTTTCAGATATTTGTTTTCTTTTCTACGACACCGTGTCTGACTTATGTCCCTTGAATAGCTTACAGACTACGCAGCAATAATCTTTGTAAACTAATGGAAATTTTCTCTGAGAGAAATAGCCAATAACAGTATACTGAATTTGTAAGCCCGCTAATTCGCGTTTGCAAATCTAACCTCAAATATCTAATGAGATTTGAGGTTCTTACAACAGCAAACAATGCTGATGTTTGTGATGTGGACTTTAATGCCTAAGATTCGTGAATCTTAAAAAAAAGTACTGTTACTTAGATTTACATATTACAGAAGCAACTCAGATGGAAGTTCTTTTCCATCAGAATTTAAGACAGTTTCTGTTATTTCTTACATTTAAGAATTAACTTTTCAAACTATGAATCATCTTTTACATTTAATATGTCCCCTCCTTTATCGTGAGATTGGCTCATCGCAACGCCTTTACCTACAAACGACAGCATAGCATAGAAAAACGTGTTCTGGTACGTCCATGTCTCGGCCGATTTTTGAACTCGTTATCCCAGTGTTGAAGAGGCCTCGAGCCGCGCGGAGACACTGATCGGAAAGAAGCTGACCTATAAAACGAAACGTTCTCAAATACTAGAGTTTCAGTTAATGGTATTTGACTTATTGTATAAGATAGAAGAAGTTGTTTAAGTCTCCATTTCCAATTCTCCCTGGAGCCCTGAGATAGGCACATGACCTGCAGTATTTCTTAATTTGCTCGTACATGCAACTACGTCCAGACACGCCATGACTTAAGGAGTCTGCTTCATTATAGGGTTTCGTGTATTGTCAGTGTATGGATGTATGAGGGAAGTTAAGAGACACGAAGTCCGAGATGCTCCGAGCCTGGTACAAGCGTCATTATATGTACATCTAATGCGTACGATGAAGAAACGATTAGAATGAAGAAGAAATAGGAAACTATATCAACTTCGTGATTTAAACTTCTTTAAAGTCCATAAATATCTCTTTAAAGAGAGAGACAGTCATTATGTTACTCCTTTTTATGTAATTAAGGTAAGCTCCATAAAAAAGGCATCGAAGAGGTTACAATCTTTTAGCGTGTAACTGTTTTTATTTTGGAAATTTTGCTTTGTTTTGCAAAAACATGCCGTAAATGAACTCACATAACAGGATTGTTCTTCGTTTAGCAGCGTCAGTAACATTGAATGTGATCATAGCCCCCGTATATCAGGCATTGTGTTCATTTGAAAGGTTCGCTTTATTCCGCATACACGTGGCTGTCTAAATAACAAAATAATCAGAAACATCAGTAGCAATGATGATGTAACTTCTAACAAACGTCTAGTCAACACAGTAAATGTAGAATTTATGGTTCAGCGTTTTGAACAGTCGTCATACACTGCTGTCTGTAAATGAACCATGACTTAGAAATTTGTCGGTAACCCAGGGCTTGAATATTTTATTTTATGAACTTTTAAACAATAATGGGTTTTATCACAGGACGTTTTATCAGTTTTAGTAATAATATTAAGTAGTCTTATACAATAGAATATGATAGTTCTCGATACCAATTATCATTTCGATACTAAGACGTATTCATCGATGGCATAACGTATCGAAACACCAGTATCTTTAAACATAAGGCAACGCTAGGTTTTGATTCATTTTTAATAGGATTTGAGCAGTGCGTACCGGGTTAAGTGTGTCCCTTGTCAATACGGCAAGATATGTAATGAGGTTTCCGATGAAGGAGTCTGCCTCGCATACAGAGGCAGCGGCGGAAATAGTCGCGAATAGCGGAAATATGGTTGATCCTTCTGTGTGGAGGTTTGGCGGGGAGCTATTAACTTAATGAAATGTTACACAGAGCCTAGGACATGACCAGTTGTGGGCTGTTGTAAACGACAATGAACCTTTGAGATGCATAAATGTAGGGAAACTTACTGGTTAGTTGAACGATTACCAGCTTCTCAGAATGGATCCTGCTTTAGGGAGCTGGGTGGAAAATGAGCATTCTATAGTCTATTGCAGACACCGGTGTTAAGCCATTATTCTCCTGGAGTTGCTACTGTAAGCGTTGCCTCCTTTATCGGAAACGCGTGTCTATAACACCTGAATTAACGATCCTGCTTCGATTCTCGAACCGTCCTGCAGCATGGTAGTCGGTGACCAGAAGAATGTGAAGTGAGGATCCATAGCAACGAAAGTAGGACTTTTTTTCACAGGAGTCAACAGCTTGGTTCACCTGTGTGACAAAAATGCTACTAGCTAAATATTTCTTCCAGAAAAGAAACGGTAGTAGCCGATTACAACTGATCTTCTCAGTTAAGAGGTGACTCAATGCCATCAGCAGCAAGAGCGATCATTGTTGGATAAAATCAACCGCTCTCATATTTTCCAAAACCTATTTCCACGTTCAAACACGTCAGTACCGGGTTAACAAAGATTCTCATACCCACGCAAGGTACAAATTCGTTATTTGCTGAGAAATTATAAGAGATAACTGAAGACAGTATTGAGGGGAAAAGTAGAAGATTCTTCACTAGCCCACCTTAACGTTTTATTCGTCGCGTAAGAAGACGAGTAGGCTTGCCAACCTTGGTGTTACATATCCGTATTATTTCCTCTCCAGCGACTCTGAATACGCAGATACGTCCAGATCATGTCAGGTGCCCGTTACCCTAACGTTATCGCGCGACCAGGAAGTTTCGTTGGCTATGTAGGCAAGGGAAATACATGACCAAACGTTCGCTCAAGTGTTAAGTTTGCCCTCAGTCACGTGACTTGTGAGATCTTACTGCACGTAACGAATTATAACATGCGTTGCTACAACATACTAAAAAATTACTTATCTACACATAAATGCACGTCAAAACATTCAGTTGATATTATTCAATGACGACAGCATGGTTTATTACTGCTGTGACAAGATATTCACAGTTTGTAATAATATAAGCTGTGTTTATGAACTTTTAATGTAGGCAACTCGGTTGACTAAGTGATTATATATCTGTTTCCATTCACTCTTACTTAGAACTGGATATAAACTAATATCACCGCGTAAGTAATATCTTTTCGCAATGATCTGCTGTTTACCGACGGATTGCGTCATGCGCAATACAGTCAGTTCTTAGTTTAATGTTGCAAATTCCCTCGTCCTTATGACATACGATATTTTTAATATTAAACAAATTTAAAAATAATACAATCAGAAACTTACGTTTTATCTATAAACTGTCGGATATTGGAGTTAGTTCCTTCAATGTCAGCGTCAATGATATGATTCAGAACTCACGAAGATAAATTAGGCAGAGGTAAAATGTTTTCGTTCCACGATTTTCATAATATTCTGAAATATTCTGAGTGACATGAATGTAAATCAGTAAATGAAACACTAGACGTTAGTGGGTCTAATATTCTCTTATAAGACTGTATAATTATTTTTTTATATTAGCAGGACACTGGAATCAATGCCTAAAATTCTGTGCATATATTTCGGACAGTAATGGAATTTCTGTGTCAGTCCGATGTTGAATACATTCTTCAGCCATCGAGTGTCCAATACTTGTACTGCATTTAATATCCGATATCGGGCAGCTATAGATTTCCAATAGCGGCACGGTGTTGATAAACACGTGGTGGGTCGATTGAGTGTCTTCTAGCAGATTTCACTTAGCTTTCTTACATTTAACACTTTATTAAATTTTTTCCCTTCAGGTATATCTTGTACAGTCAACATTTGATAAAAAGTCGTTAATATGCTTTTGTCTGTGAGAGTTCTCCGTTAGCAGTTTAAAACTGTATTTATGTCGTGATGTTACTATGCTCCCTGGACATTGCCCATTGTCTTTGGTACACATTATGTTTATGTTTCGGAAGATATCTTTTCCCTACCTTCATTCCATCAAGTGTTGAACTAGTGATTCGTTATGAGATTAAATTATTTGGTTCCTCCAGCTTTTCCATGTGCAACCATGTTCTTGTTAACCATGAAGTTCATAAAACAGGTTCGCTACGTCTATGCGGTCAGTGCATTCGTACGAAAATCCAAGAGTTGCTGTTATTCTAGGTTTAATCTTTTCTAGATGTAATAAATTATCAGCAGTTGAACTTCTAAAATGATAAAAAATAATGGGGACTTAATAAAAATTTTGAGGCACAGTTGGTTGAGATTTGGTGTGATGGTGTCTTATCTGTGGAGTGTTAATTGTCGCGTATACACGATTACATGACATATGAACACCGCAGTCAGGTTAGGTGATCCCAGTCCTAAAAATTTAATTACGGCTTTAAATCGTCTTAACGAAAGCAATGAAATACATTCTTCTACCTCTTATGTGAGGTTTTTTTTAAAAATGATTTGTTTAATGACGATTTGTCTTTTATGTTTATACAATTGTTATCAGTATGATTGAAACCAGGAGCTTTGAGGAATGCAAGAATTGAAAGGAGCAATCCGTGCCAGAACACACACGCGCGCGTTCTTTTCAGATGTCATTTGATTAGTAAAAACTGTCACTTATCTTAATTAGGAAACTTTAGTTTCTAACTATACAAATTATGTAATCTTGATTTGTTTTTAAGTAATGTATAAATCAATACCGATGCGTCTTACTTGTAGGATACTTTTACGCTTAGGGTCATGAGATCGAATTCTGGTCAAGCCAAAACATGTTTTTCATGCAGCCACCATGTTGTTGTTTTACATTATAAAATAACTGCTATGCCAAAGTTTTGTAATTTTCGAAAATCTATAGCCATATATCATTGTATGTCTCTATTGCTAGTGGTGTTAGTGACGATCTCACATCACACGTTTGGTCGACCGCCATGTTGGTATTACCGGTTGCAGGAAATTAAAAATTACGAATTCACTGTGTTTACCAGTCGTTTAACGTCTATGACAATTTTATTTAAATCCATCGTCCTGTGGTTCTAGAATCGAATCATGCGGACTGACAGACAAACGTGCACATGGATATGACCAAGCCTTACACGCGTTCTTTTTGCGCTTAAAGTGCAAATAACACTTAGAAACGAATTATGATATTTGCTGTATAAGTTTAACGTATTACGTCTCAGGCCAGAATCCAACTGCAGGGTACTGGGTTAAAACGCAAAATATTTTGTATGCGTTTCGTACATGGCGCAGTTAAAACACAGTTTTTATTAATAATTTTCTCTTTACAAACAGGTCTGACCCATTTTAGGTGCTTGATAAAAATCCTCGTTAATGGTCTTCTGCAGTCTAAAGATACTAATCACAATGAATCCTTTGAAGTAGTGTATTGAAAGATGTTGGACGAGACTAGAATGAATCTAGTCAAAATACGAAACTGATAGAATTGGTTCACTTCCATGTAAGAAATCAGTATTGAATTTTTTATTTACTTCTGCAACTGACATTTTTAAATTGCAGTGGAATATGTGAATGAAGTATCGAGTAAAAATGATAACTAATATATTTATAAAATATTAGTTACACTATGTTAGAAATAAATAGTGAGATGCCAACACAAAACACTACACACACACCCGATCTAAAGAAAATTAAAATATCTGTCCTGTTCTATATTCAGATTAGATAAAGTTTTGGAGGTTAATATCCAAGTATATCAGATCTTAAGTTATATACTCCACGTAGGCCTGCATTTTAATTTAGTGAATGAGGTATTTTTGTATACATAACAAACCTAAAAATACACTATAAATAATTTTTACGAATCGGCGATTTATCGAAACTCGTTAAGAACGATTTTATAAACTCCGTATATTGATGAAGAGAAAGTATGAACACACATTAAAAGTTTACTGTCAGGAACGACGTATTAGACAGTACGCTTGTGTACCTTCTGCAACTTATACTATAAATTATGATATCTGGGACTTGATTACACGTTGGCCTAAAATGTCTTATGTTTACATATTTAGGTTACAGGCCACAAATAACAGTCATATTGTTTTGTGGTAAACCTTGAAACTTATATTCCTTATTCCAGAAGTTCTTGTCTCAGGCATGTGTCGAGTCATCTACAGAGCTTAATATTAAAATTCCAACACTTATCCAGAATTCGTCACACTGGTAAAGGTGTCATCGCAACACAATTTATTTTAAATTCCTTTTTTTATTTAATTTGTTAAAATATCCATATTTCATTGAATTTGCATATACATATTTTTGGGACACCTGTATGTTTGAACAAAACCAAATTAGTAATATATTATAAAGTTTAGATGCCTTTTATGTCAGGGGCGATAAACGTTTTCATAAACTCCGGAAACTGCAAAGGAAATTGTAAACAGCCAATAGACTCCTCACTGCCCGAAGAAATGCATTTCTTTACTTCATACATTGAACTATTTTATGATTATTGTGAACACGTTCACTTTTATGCCTTTCTTAAACGTAAAAGCGGAATGTCGCATTTTGGGATCGTTTACTTTGTCCGACCACGGTGTTCTAAAATCATGACCATCATCTTACAGTGTGCTATTCTTCCGCTCTGGTCTTTCGCCCATTTTGTGGTGTACCAAAAATACACTTCCCAGTTACTGAATTGGGGCTGTAGAGCGAGTTATTAAAAAACAACGTCATAGTAGAATAAAATTAAAAATTAACTCGATTCACCAAAAGTTTAATACAACACTAGAGGACGAATCTTTGATTTCTCTTTCACTCGTATCACTTATTTACAAGAGATAGGTACAGGTTTCTGATCCACTACGTTCTAAGAAGTTTCCGACTGTCAAACACACAAGATGTTGTCTGCATGCCAAAACATTCAACTAGAAAGACGGGTTTCCTAATTTGCTTGTTTTTCTGAGACGTAACGACTAGGCAATGCTCAACCTGCTTGGCAGGCGGTTCATAAATTCTGAGTCATGTGGTTCAATGATACGATGAAACTTTTAGTTCACTGAATTGGCTTATGTGTATTTATTTGCTTCTGAATTAGAATTGTATGTAGGAAGTCTACGCAGATATAAGCATGTCGGAACATTAAGGGTCCTTAAATTTTTAACTCTGAGGCGTATGGAGTAAAGGATTGTATCCTAGTTATGACTAATTTAAGAAACTAAATAAATGACTAACTAGATGGCTTAGGGAATCCTAAGGTTCATCATCGAATTAATCAAAGCCCTCCACCGTCCCTGTCCTGGGCGTGCAAAATAGTCCGTCGTGTTTGGAGGATTGATATAATTTTTCGTAACACTACAGTTTATTAAGGCGAAAGGTTGTTAGCCACACGCCTAACACCCAAACTGGAGGACCACGGCTATAAAGATAATTTACCAACTTTTGCATAAAGGGTTACATCTTACAGTAACTGTGAAGTTCACCGTGTGGCATTGTAAAAGCAATGAAACAACAATTTACCTTACGAAGGTTACAGGGCCCTCTTTCTACAAAGTATTGTTCTATACATCACGTCGTATAACATACAAGCAATTCAGTTGTGCCAGGGGCGGAAAGTGCATTCAAATCTTGTGTTACTAATATTTTCTTACAAACATTACTTTACAGTTTGGACATAAACACCCTTTGATATATTCAGGAATAAATATTTATTCTCCAATTCGTTGTGATCTCTATTACGTAAGAGTAAAAATTGTTCCCAAGTGTTGCCCAAAATCTTGGCTTTATAATGAAGCTGTTATCCAGCTAGACTACAATAATATTCGTTTACCAATACTTACTAACAAAGAAATCACAACAAAGTACATTCCGATGAAAGAAACAAAATAACTGTTCTCTGTACTTTTATATTAATTTTTTTTTATATCTTAATTGCGTCATGTTTGTGTTTATTAATACAATAATTTATTTACCGTCTTTACACAAACTTAAAAATGTTGTTAAAATTACTTAAAATTTATAACATTTTTTCATTAGATACTAGATCTTGTTACATTTTACATTCGACGACATGTTTCGATGTTATTTCATCATCATCAGGTCTATCTATTAAAATCTGTTGTACTTCTTGCTCTGCGTATATTGATTTGTTTTATTTGTTTGATTTTTAAGTCTCTTCCATTAAATTTGAAGGCTGTGCCCGGATGTTTTAAATCTGTAAAATTAATTTTAATTTTCAAATCGTGATTTTTGGATAATGACATAGGAAATAGAATAATTTACTAATTTAAAGAGTTATTACGTAATATATCGTAATACAAGTAAAAGAATCACAAAATAGTATTAAAAGTAGTAAAACATACCGGGTTGTATGTGATGTGTTGTGTCCGATATTACGGGCTCGTAGATAGCAACTGAGCTGTCATTATCCAAAAATCACGATTTGAAAATTAAAATTAATTTTACAGATTTAAAACATCCGGGCACAGCCTTCAAATTTAATGGAAGAGACTTAAAAATCAAACAAATAAAACAAATCAATATACGCAGAGCAAGAAGTACAACAGATTTTAATAGATAGACCTGATGATGATGAAATAACATCGAAACATGTCGTCGAATGTAAAATGTAACAAGATCTAGTATCTAATGAAAAAATGTTATAAATTTTAAGTAATTTTAACAACATTTTTAAGTTTGTGTAAAGACGGTAAATAAATTATTGTATTTTATATTAAGTTACAGTATTTTAGTTATTATGGTAGAATACAAATGCTTCTGACAAACCGTGTAGTTTACTTCCTGTCGGATGATTCTACAAGAATTGGTTCTTGGAATTACGCAGACACAAATCAGCTTCACAAGTTTTTCAGCCCATTTGCTTCCGTGTGGATTAGTTTCATCGATGCTTTGTGCACTGCGTCGTGATGAACTTCTTTTATGCAAATTTGCAGCTCAGTGAAATCGCTTTTAATATGAGTGGCAATACAGTAGCAACCAAATCATCCACGACTGCCATCTTGAAATTATTCAGTGACCCGGTGTGCGCCTTCAGCGGTGTAAGCGGCCTGACTTTGTTCTCAAATTATACACAGTGACCGGCTCCAAAATTACAGTTGTAATAACTTTTCGTTTGAAATACATACCCGTGTTCCACTGTCTTATATTTCAGTTGAAAAAGTGGAAATTTATTTCAGTAAAATTTATATTTGTGTGTATTGTGGTAAAACAGAGGAACGAAAAAATCTTGTTTGTAATTAATACCAGAAGGCTATTATGTTGTTTTTACCATTGAAAATCACGTAGTATTTAAGCGGCCGTTACTTTTTCGTGAGTTTGACATACCTGACCTGAAGGACGAAATTATATTTTGGTTGTAATATTTGGACTTATACCACTCTAACCTGGCAGTGCCGAATTGCTCACCGTAGATCTTTATATCGTGAAATGAACGTCTTTCAAGGTACCTCCCTTTGTGATTAATATTACTCGGGGTCTGTTTGCCGGAAAGTTTCCAGGTGTAATTCGACTTTCTGTGTGGATGGCTTCATGCTGAATCCAGATTTCCCCCCTTGTGGGGGACTGAGTGTCGACAGAAAGGAAGTCGGCCAGCGTGGAGACCCGGTTGCGTGTTGCTTGGGTTGCAGGGAACCAGGGACAGTGTGGTACTGAACTCAGACCGTGAGAAATCAGCAGTGTCACTGGATAAAGCGCCTCTTTACAGAGGCTTTTACTCCTCCACAACCCATGCACGATACGGCTCTACCACGGATTGTCTGATTAGCATTTAGGGAACGGGAAGTATTATAAAATGTGCGTATTGAAAATAGCATACTTAAAATGGCTTTTGGTATCACCTCAGTTATCGGAAAATATGCGAGTAATTTTTAGACGAAGCATTTCACATCAGGGAAGGACATTTGGGAATTAATGGTACGAGCGTTGTAGAGTGCAGTATTATACTCGCGTTTCATAATGGAGAATGTGATGCTTCCGAAATTGTTTTACAGTAGCATACATGAGAGAGATGAGATATATACACAAATTGCTAGTGAAAAAAAAATGAAGTGGAGGGGCCACTTTAGGGGGGCCAGGAGTACGTGGGAAAATATTTTGTTAAAATAAATCTCGAAGACGTAGGGAGTGGTGATGTCGACTGGATTCATCTGGTTCGGGATGTGGTCTAGTGGAGGTCTCCTTATGATTGACTTGAACATTCTAATATTCGGATTTCATAAAAACTGGGGCGTTTCTTGACAAGGTGACAACTTTATCATCTAACGTTTTTAAAGTTGTCAGGGAAAAAAATCAACATGACACACCAGGATGCTACACTAGAGGCTGTTAATGGTAGTTTAAAATAGAACGGACGTAATTCATCCTTTGGATTTTTCTACCCTGGCGATTACAGAGTGAAATTCTAATCTAACTCTGTGACGTGCAAACAAAAGAAACACGTTTTAAGCAGAGTAAAGTATATGCTAAATGTTTGATTACTCTTTTTCATATGATTTTGGTTTCTGAAAATGGTCATTAGTGTAACCAATAAAGCCCGACCGCAGATAAAATGTGGGCAGATGCTTTAAGGAGTCGCTGAAAATATGAAAATGTGTACTCTTCAGTAACAGCGTGGTGTAGGCATACTTTTAGCAGGCTCATATTTTTGTTCTTCGGCGTCGGATAAAAATTATATTTTTGCTCTTGAGGTAATTTTATATACTGAGATTTTAAGGAAAGATAAGTTACCAATTTTTCTTGTGTATTAACATAATTGTAACCTACTGTTTTAGTTGGGCATTAGTGAGTAATAATTTATATAATTTATTGAGATGACAATAAAGAGTTGATTAACACTAATGACCTACAGGCAGAAGAAAATAATTAGGCTTATTATAAATGAGAAGTCTCGTGTTCAGCATTTAAAGTTTTAAAAACTCAGATACCTTGTTTACCTAACGACATCGCATTGACTGTAACGGTTACGTATGATGGGTGATAAATTTGAATAATTATATTTCTGACTTGGGAAGGGTCAGAGGTAAACCACAACGTATTTACCGACATCAGGTTTTCTGGACAAGATTGCAGTGTAACTAATACCGCGATGCGAGGTTCTTCTTGAGAAGAGGATAATCACTCTGCTATTCAAATTCAACGTCTTTTATGGGACCGGAAGTTTCATTACTGAGTGCACAATAATCTGCCTCCGTTCCAGTTGAATCCAGTCCACACATACATATCCTATAGCCTACTTGGTTAAGCAGTGAACTACACTTTTTACGTAATTATAAAGATATAAGCGATGTCTTAATATTATCCTCTCACCTACGACATGTTCTTCCAAGCAATGTCCCTTCTTCAGGTGTCCGAACAAAATTCTCGTAAATTGTCATCCTCTTCGTACGTCTATCCCATTACATCATCTTTGATTTTATAGTTCTAATAATAAATTATGAAGGTTCTCCTTATGCGGGTATTTTAAAGATGCGAATCTGGTATTTATTTTAGCGTAAGTTGGAAGCTGTGTCACGGATTCGGACTTGCACGATCCTAAAATATGAGCTTAAACTGTCGGTTGGTTCCTACTGAAAGCCCCGCAAGGTCCTATTTACACGAAACTTAGAATTCTGGGAGTACGAATTTAAGTGACTACTTTCTTCCATTTTTTTAAAAGCCTTAAAAACTTATTACGTATTGAAGGATGGCTCTTCCTTTGTATTAAGTTGGGGGGGGGAGAGATTAGTTCTGTCTGTCGGATCCAGGAGAATGTCTCCCCACCCCTTTTCACCTGCAGACTACGGAAAATCCGTCCTTCGAAGCGAAGTGATTTTGAAGGGTTTAAGATTTTTTAAGATTAAAAACATACGATGGTTAAAGTCCAGAACAAAGAAAACGGCATAATACCATCGTCAGAGACATCCATAGGCGAGCGTCCTTAATCGAATCGCGATATAGACTTTTGTTGTATTTACATGCATTAAAAGGCGTGGCTGACTGATTTAGTTAGAACGAAATCTCCGTATAGGGTACTCAGCCTCCCTAATAATGCCCCCACCATCAAACCCTCTGACTCCAAAAACCACTTTTAAGGAACCTGTTAATGCATTGGGCATTTTCGCATTTTTAATGCACGGTTTATGTACAGTAAGATAGGTCGTGTAAATAGGGGTTTAAAGTCGAAGCATCGAGGTACTTTGGGCGAAACATGCCACGTCATGACAATAATTTTTGTAGTGGCAATGTGGGGCGTGGTTCAATCATTTCACTGTTTTAACGTCCCGACACTGAATTTCCGTTCACTTGGAAAATATTGCGTGATCTGCCGTTGAACCGCAGGAGTCCGAGAGCTGATGGTAACTTCCCGTTGTTTGACGACGCATGAGATTCACCTGCCCACCCTCACAACATTGAACGCAGTATGGACAATGATTTATTTGTTACAGGGGGAATACAAAATCTAACGCTATACCTGTTCGTTTCCCGATCACGAACGAACGTTGTGCCCTGTGCTCACTGTGACTAAAAGCGTTAGAACCGCTGTAATACCTCGCGTGAATAAGGGCGGAATAATACAGCGCATGCGTACTGCGATCTGGCTTCACCCATGCTTCAGGAGCAGTGAGCATAGCATGCATTTCCGTGTTTCAGCTAGGTCCCTTACTAATAGGAATAATAAAAAGTAGGAACGTCGTCTCGTGACTGTCTAAAAAGTCTGAGGGAATTGATGGATTTTAATTAAACTACGTTTAAACATCTAGAGGTCACTCACTGCCGTTGGTTCCACAAATGTGCGGAGCAAATAAAGTAGAGCTACAATCGGCTACACTGTTGGGTCCTGTGCTATTGTGCAACGGTAGGTGTTATATTTTTTTGCGAACAAATTTGGAATTGAAGATTTTTGTCTTCTGGGTTGTTGCGCTGTGTAGTCTGGTCGATGTTAACCAACGTTTCAGAGGTCATACTGCCTCCGTCACCATACTACACAGCGCAACAACCCAGAAGATAGAAATCTTCATACTCGCCGCTGTGATAACCTCAAATCTTACAAATTAGGAATTCCTTATTCTGCCGCTAAAAAGAGCAGTTACGTAAGAGTTCGGAATTTTATGATCTCCATAGCAAAATTGACGATGTTCTTTTGTTGGTAGTTATAATTGAGCTCAGGAGTATAAGAAATCAAAGTATATTATCAAACCTTGTTGAACGTATCCCACCTGCTTTTGTTATAGTAAACTTAAATTCACTTAATGAGCAATTTAGTTACCGCTTCACGTGTGTTATATATGTGCTCAGTTTATCATCGCTAACAAAAACACTGCATGAAATGTTTAATGTGTGTCTATTTTATGCGGTAGTACATCATCTGCCGAGCGCTGCAGTGGCGTGCGCCGGGTTTCAAATGCTACGCCGATACAGCGTAATGTAAATGTGCCTCCTTCCCTTCTTCATTACTCTTACTTAGTTCAGTTGTGCGAATGCAGCGATTTTTTTATTAACCCACTTTAAATAAACTTGCAGTTAACAAAAGGACATTAATATTTGAAATGTATGCACAATTAAACAAAGGTACAGGTTTATGTATTCGCATTGAGCTAACACACAACTAACAAATTATATTAAAACTTCATGTACTGTTATTTATTTTCATTTGTCGCGTTGATATAAATTCAGATATATTTCGTTAAATTGGAATCGAATCTGTAAAATGAAGATGGCTGTCTTCTGGGTTGTAGCGCTCTGTAATCTGGTAGATGTTTATTGACATTTCAGAGGAGCTTGTTGCCACCATCATCAGGTCGCTAAACTTACACCTGACTACGATGCACTACAATCCAATCTTTATAATCGCCGTCATAAGGAAATATAAATTTCTTCTTAATTCATAAAATGATTATACAAACGTAATTATACAAATGCAATAATGCCAAATCCGCATTCGTGAGCTGAAGCAGAGTTGTTATATCTTCACTTTCCCTTCACATACATTTTCATACCACGAAAAAATACAGGATTACATTTTGAATTCCAACACCTAACCTGTTAACTGTAGCAATAT
This sequence comes from Zootermopsis nevadensis, assembly GCF_977971745.1. NCBI lineage: Eukaryota > Metazoa > Arthropoda > Insecta > Blattodea > Termopsidae > Zootermopsis > Zootermopsis nevadensis. Next base: position 8,996,221 of record NW_028259143.1, read on the forward strand.
TTTGAAGTCCCAGTTGTATGGAATATAAAATCAACATTCCAGGGTAAGCTCCTATAAATTAGCAGATTATAAAAATAATTGTAGCTAATAGTGAAAGTATAGACGAGAATAATACGAAACGTTGGGCGTGGACATTGAGACAATATGAAAGGGAAACAATTATGAAAGAAAAGATTAGTGGTTTGTTAGAATTAATTGAAGAGTAGTTAAAAAATACATTTCTGATAGAAGCATGTACTCAGGAGGCTAGAAGAGGTATAAGATGGTGGCAAATGGGCATCTGAAAATTGAAGGGTGTTAAGGGAATGCAGAAAAAAGGATGTACCCGATAAATAAAAAGACCAGAGCCTCATGTTGAGAGGGGACCAAAAATTGTTGGGAAGAGCTGATAGACATAAGATCAAAGACTACCGGAGCCCGAAATTGGTATTACAAGGATAACGACAAATAAGGATTATGAGAAACTGCAAAAAGTTGTTATGTTTAAGTTTATATAAGGAGAAATGGAAAAGGTGAGTGATGAAATATGACGACGAATAAATTGTAAAGCAGACGGTATTAAAGATGACAGATGGTAGTATAAATTAAAGGAAAGTAGAGAATGTAAAAATGTTATAGGAAATGTAAGTATATTTATAAGTGGACATAAGACCAGGGAGTCATGTTCAGCATTGTAAACTGAATCCGATAGAATAATAAATGTCGATAATAAAAGTATTATGACACAAAAATTATGTACCTAGTTGCTCTTTAGTTTTAAGCACACTGAGGGCTATTTACAGTTAATATCTGCATCTAATAGCGTAGATTAAATTACAAGTTCTCACGGAGTCGAGTAGATGTTGTTTCGAAAATGGTTGTCTTCTGAGTTGTAGCACAGTGTAGTCTGGTAGAAGTTCACGCACGTTTTAGAGGTCCCTGATTCCTTTATCATCAGAGCGGTGATGGAGGCAACCCAAACCAGAAGACAGCCATCTTCGAAACCTAAAATCTTGCATGAAGATGGTTAACTTTGAGATATTGCAGGATGTAGTCTAGTGGATACTTATCGACGTTTTATAGGAGCTTACTTAATCATCAATCTGATGATAAGAGTTCAGTTTTCTGGTTTAAAAATCTATATATACAGATAAGTACATCGTATGTTGCTACAGATTAATTTTCTTGTTCTGTGTGCTGTTATCGTGCCTGTTAATAAAAGTCATAGAACCGTCGTCAGAAATTTTTTTTTCTGCAGCAGCGTTTTATGTGAACCTGCGTCATCTCGACATAATATCATAAATGAGAGTACGCTATCATGCACAGCCAGAGTTTCAAATGGAACTCAAAACCGAGCAAACTATTGACTGAAATAAAAAAGAATCATAAAAATTTCCATATGTCTAAAATTCTGTATGATTCTATGATATGTTTATTCAGTCTGTCATATACAATTTTTACATGCTAACTTCCCGGTCTTTTTCTCCCACCTTTTACATTATTTTATGCACATATCTTTAATTTATTTCACTTCTTTAAACATTTCCCTTAGTAAGACCTTTATTGTATAGTCTATCATAAATTTCTATTCATTTTACATTAACTTAAACTCCAACCTAAGATCAGTTGTCCGTATTTTACATTTCTGTTCCATCCTCACCTTTAAGCATGATATTTCCCGGTTGTGTCCGATGGTCGCTATCTTCACATGAGATCTGGTTTTATTACCACCTTTATTACACATAATCGTGGTACACAGCCCACATATTATTTTTAAGTACCTGCTTCATTTTTCCTGGATTTTGCTAGTATAATGAACTCCATTTTTATAAGGTATTAAAAAGTTGTAAAGAACGCGGTATGGGTGTATGTGATAATCTTTGTTAAAATAATTGCCATATTTTAGCTGCATCTTCCTACAAGCGTCAGACCTTGTGTATAACGAAGTAGCCATTATAGTTTGAACCATTTTTACTCGGAAAATGTTTGTCGTTTAGAAAAAATTGTTATTTTATCCCAGGTTGATATTACAGGTACCAAAATACGTTCATATTGAAGAATGCGTGAAGACTTTTTAGGGTTCATTACAGACTTTTAAGACTGATAGTAGATGACAAAGATATAATTATAGGTTTTCAGTACAACACGGTATTTGGAAAGTAATAACGTCAACAAACAAAATGACGTATTTACTTGCATCTCAAAGAGAAGGACTCAAGGTATAACACACATCTCTCAAGAAGAAATTACTGCAAAATTGGTTATCATATGGAATAGTTGCTGAAACGCATAGATCGACTCACCCAGGGTTTGTCCTAGCACTTTTCGTCCATCCTCGCCGAGGCACGCACTTCGAGCGTCGAACGGGTTCGTGAACTGCACAAAGGCGTACCCCTTATGCATGGAGATGCCTGCGGGGAAACACAAAACCAAGTCATTACAACACTAAGGTTAGTTAAGTTTTCTTCTTGTGTATTATATTCGCGGTGATTACAACGAACTCAGACCTTCCTGACAGCCTCTGGCACAGCACGGCAGCAGAAGGAGACGCATCGAGAAATGCAGTATGTACACACAGCAAGTTAAAGTTGCTGGCAATTTACAAGGCGAAGTTTTACTAGGCTAAAATATTATTAGGGTCAAATCAAGAAGGATGATGCAGGGCTTTCCGCACGCGTGTATTCATATAGGATGTTAATATAATTACTTGAGGAAAACGGATCACTTGGGAAAATTAGACGTAAATGTAAGGAATATACTAAACTGGACTTACGTGGGGTTTGGGCGTGTGGTCTGCGCTAAAGTGGGTTAAAATGAAGTCCAGTGGCTGGCATTGGTGAACTCTGGTTTTATAAAATGCCGGAAATAGTTTGATCAGGTGAACAAATATAAGTTTATAAAGGGACCTGCTGTGTTAAATTATCATTCGAAGCTGTATGCTGCTCTAAGCAGAAGTGGACAACGTCTACTGAGACACTTAGAATTAGTCCGTGGTGCATGTACATTTAAAATGAAAACGCTTCCTTTGCCATGTTGCGTACCTCGCTGGATCTATCACATTAAATGAAGGCGTGATACACATTATCATATCTAATAACACTTCATCTAAACATCTGAGAATACATTATTTGTTTTCATTAAATATTTTATAAACTTTGCTGATAGTTTCAAGTAGATCTGTTGGTTCGTACAGTACAGTTTGAGCTTTATGGAAGAAAAAATTATGATTTACCGGTACACACGAAAAGTAAATTTTATGTAAAAACGTCGAGTAGTTTCAGTGATGAATCTCGCTGACAGGCATGACTGCATTTTATGAATTTTAAAGCAGACAACGCAATATATTTTAATATATTCCATCGTGCTGAAAAGATAATATTTAGTTATTTCTTTCGTTGAAGTTCAAACACATTAACAAAATTCTTTATTTTATCTGGCGTCGTTTTATAAAAAAAAGTTAAGCTAATAAAGAAACCACTTTATTCGACTTTTATATCCCCCATCGTGTTATTGAACTCGGCCGTCTGTCCTCCAATCGAATTTTCTGTTCACTGTGTGTACAATGATGTTATGATCGAGTGTTCGTTTCTTGAAAAAAAAACATGCGACTGTAGCAGGAAGAACATTTTATGAATGACGATCCCCCCCCCCCCCCCCCCCCCCCGTGATGGGCGCTGCATCACACATCTGTCTGCCCGAAAAGTGATAAAATCCAATATCAGCTGGCACAATGCTGACAAGAAAGCAGCTGTCGTGCTTACAGCCGTTGTATTACGACTGCAACCACCAAAAGTTCTTCTCGCCGTGCCAACACTCAAGAATTGAATTTCGTCGTCCGTTCGTCTCTCGAGAAGTCGGAGTCAGCGGGCATATCATTCGATTTGTTGCAACAGTTCTTCGTCCGGCTTTCTTCCATTTTCCCTCTTCCCACAATCCACTTTCTTCTTTTAAACGCTATTCTGCCTTTTTCTGAGTTGAGATTCGTTTTAATCACTTTCAAAGGTTTACGTAGGTTGCTGGCGTCAAAACAGAATGATGCACAATTTATTATCCTTTCAGAAAACAATGCTTTGTAAAGGAAGTTAAATATATTTCGGCGCTGTATTTTAGGTTTATGTAGTTTAAACATTTGCAGTTTTTAAAAAACTTTCGTATGATTTTTCAGAATTTAAATTTTCACGTGCTATCCCATTTTCAGTTTAATTTGTATGTGGAAGTGTTTCTTAAAGCATAGCACACATTTTATCTGTGTTAATATGAAATTTACTGCTCATGGACCTATCCACGTTGTTATTTAAAGTAAAGAAGATTATAAAGGGATGTAAGACAGCAAGGAAATACCTTACAGAAAAGGGATTAAAGTATGTTATAGGAAAACTGAGTGATTAGGAACTTAAAAAGTAAACGAGGAGAAATATTTTAAACCCAAAGGCTTGTGATGTTTAAAATTATCATACCGTCTATCAACGTTGCAAGGAAGAATGTGGTGTACCGCCGAACACGTTGTTAAGAAAGAAAGGTGTATACGAGCGATATGTCTTCTTCAAAGTCATTCAGTTGAATATGGCATTTTTTAAAATCATTGCTTATCAATAAATGTGGACATTAAAATATGATATTATTTGTGGAAGTGACTGGGAAAAAATCTTCTAACGTTGAAGTACCTAATTCGTTCTCTTTACCAAATATCTTCACTAATTTTAATGATTTCATCTTTTTGGCTATCAAATAAAATTATTATTAATGAGTGTGTTACGTTTAATATTGATTTTTTTCTGGGCTTGATCCATCGTGAAATATTCTAAAATAAAATCACTATGTTTCGATACCTGGCTCTGCTCCCTTCTTCATGTGAATGCATGTGTTCTGATGATCCTGATAGAAGGCTTAGTATGAAAAGCAGTGGTCTTGTTTTAGAATATTCAACGACGGGCCATGCCCAGAAAACAGCAGTATTTAATGTTTTTTTATATAACGCACTAAGAATCATTTGACTACAACGAAAACGCGGTAAACCACTCGTTTCTCTCCACCATCTTGTACTTGGACACATCCAAGGGGTAGATGTTTATTGCAATCATGAAGGTAAACTAAACGTCTAATATCCATCTCTTTTTCCATTCGAACTACCGTGTCTTCTATCGGCTCGCAGTTACATAGCGAAGAAGACAAAATTTGGCTTCCCATTTGTATTCCTCATTGATCTTTATACCACATCCTCTGTTTCCACGACAATTTTACATGGAATGTGACATCGGTAATAACTTTGTTTCTCTAGAAAGAGGTAATAGCTGGTGGTTCTTGCCAGTTCCATTTCTCGCATCCGCTTCTGTGAGGCAGTTTGGTGTTTGAGGAGTGTGCGTGAAGTTTAATTTCAGGGGTTCTATTTCCCAGAACGGAAGTTCAGTATGTATGTGTGTGTGTGTGTGTGTGTGTGGTGGAAACTTCAATTTCTCGAGATTCGCGCCACGGTGTTGGTTCTACTAGTTTCATCTGTATCTCTTCGTCTTTTCCTTCTTGTGCCTGCCTGCTCATACTCTATTCAGACTCCATGCGGTGACGTACGATATTTCTTCTTTTTTTAAAGCAACTGGTGCAGGGTACGGCTGTCCTCGTCTGCGCCAGTTTTGCATGAATCTCGGTTAATATTTCAGCTTCCAACGGACTGCCGCTTGTGGCATTTCTAGTCAACCCTATCTCCATCGACATTTCTTCAGATTAGGAGTACCATCTGTGACGTGTTCCATTACTAATTCGATCAGCTGTCTTACAACCTTCTTCCACTGACAGGATTTGTACGTTGTAGTTCCAGCTGATTTTCACTAATTCCTTTAGATAACACAGACTCGAGGTATCGCATTGTTGTGAGTGTCAATACTGTCAAATATTATAATTACTGACATTTTAATGAAATTTGGTATGGACAACATGCTGTTGGTTTTCACAAAACTTGATGCTTTATAAAACATCATTAATAACACGTGGAGGAAATGCATTGTGTAGTCGAATCGTCACTAACGCAACTGCTAAGATACTAGTCTGTGGTCCTAGAATTATGAGTCGTTTTAGGCGAACGAAATTTTGCGATCTTGAAAGTCTTTCTTCTTGTAGAATGTAAAATAATAACGTGATTGTCTAGTGAAATATATTTAGGTTTGTTCGTTTTCGATATTATGACCTATTAAACTGCGCGCATGTACTTATTTATTGCGAGAGATTATAAGCGTTATTTCATTATTTATTTAGAGTTCCATACCATTTACAGTGCAGTCGGCTATGCTGAAACATATTGAGGAAAGTGTGTGAACGTTTCTAGAGAATATTTTCAAATATATAACTTGTCGTATACTTTAAGTTTTGTCACTTTTATTTCGGATACCGTTATAGTTAATAATTTCTTAGACTTTTAAAACTATTCAAAACCCCAAAAACCTTTTAAGTATATCTTGTTCATCTTTTAAACGTTGCCTACCGAAGTTGTACAGCGAGTATGGGCCAAAAAATGTGTTATTTTAAGGCGTTATCCGCTCGTTCGGATAATCAGTTTGCGCACTTGTTACTGATATTATTTATGGGATTGCTGTTTTAAGTTCTGTTTAAGTTTGACGTGTCAGATCAACTATTTGGTGTGTTTGAATAGAATATTATGTGAACCTAAGTGAATTTTGGCACACGCTTGGATGAGATTCAGAATTTGTGAATTAAAATTATTGATTTGTTGCGTGTTTTTATTATTTTAGAATATTTCGGAAATATTTGTTGAATACGATATTTACAGTCGATCCTCAGTGGCCGTAACCAGGTGTCGCGTGTCAAGTGTTTCTCGTCGCTTTTGAACAGTATCCTGCTTTGTAAACGTGATCTAGGTTTTTTTCAAAGCTCGAGTTCTTGTGTTTCTTACATCTCGTCATATTTCAATTGAAACAGCATCATTGATTCCTCACAATCCGATTGATTTCGCAATGATACCGTTGATGGCAATCTCGTCTAAATAATATTCAAGAGTTCAGTCCGTACCTCGAAGAAAACACAAGGCTTCACCTTTAGGAATCAAGTTATTAGTGCTGTTTTAGGAAATAATGGTTGTTTATTGTAAGATTAGACGAAACCTATGCATACAAAATTAAGGATTAGTGAATGTTAAAGCAGCTTGGTATATGTAATTGAAGAGCTGAGCGCCATGTTGTAATTTTCATAATATTCACTAATAAGGAAATTATAATTAAAATTATATTCCCCGGAGTTAGTGGGTAAGGTGTCATTAATTTTTCATGCATCTTCAGGTAGATGCTTTGCAGGACACCACACATTTAAAATTTTAAGCTTTTATCTCGATTGAATGCAATGAAATCTGCTCGGGCGATTGTACCGTATGAAAATGGAGTTAGTTCCCAACATTTCGAAGACTTTCTGTGCCCCCATCACCAGGGTTTATGATAGCCGATCATCCAAAAAAAACATCATCCCATTACAACTTGCTTATTCATTTCTAACAAGTCCAATGTCAGCTGACGGCATGCTGCAGACGATTACACTATAAACATCCGAATGTTTAAGCAAATAATTGCTGATTTTTTATATCTATGCCCGTCATAGTCATAAATGCACTCTGTGGGTAGAATGAAAATTGGTCCAATGTTAAAACAGCTGTTACATATAATTTATAACGGTGCGTTAAAGAGTTAATCTAAAAACTCTTCAGAATTATATAATTAAAAAGACCGTCTCTCCTGCAACTTATTAGAATTTACAGGAATTCTTAAAAATGCTTATTTCCTTTGTTAAATGCACTTAGAGTGCTATCTCATGTCTCCAAAGCTCTAATACGCATAGAATTTGATTTGGTAAGTTATTTAATTGTCTCGTCTTATGCGCAAAAATGTTATTAAGTAAGGAGATCGTACTAGTGTTTAACTACTTATGGGCTTTTTAAACTTGCCTACGCCCCTACAAGGTCTCGAGCTTTCGAAAGAGATTTCTCGCAGGGCTTTGTAGGTCACCGCTACCTCATTCAGCACTCTTGCACTGACTGTCGGATCAAGCAGTGCATTCAGTTTATACAGGGAAATTCATAACTTTGGCACAGTGGAATCCACTTTACTGGCACAGCCTGACTCAGAAAGAATTTTCTTCACTTTACTGAGATCAAAAAGTCAAATAATTTGTAAATAGATATTTTTTCCCCAGACAAGAAAACTAATGAATCAGTATTTATATTTTTTGACATAATTTCTTTCATTATCATCTCTAACAGATAACGTAAGAGACCATTTTGATCCTGTGCCGTCGCTTTCAAAGCGTTTAAAACATTTTCCTTCTGTTGTAATGGGTAAGATTAAACAAGATTAAGTAAAAGAACTTTACTGCATTTGTCAACTGGTATTGTATTTCCATATACTTTAGTGTTTCTAAAAGTAGCCCATACAGTTCTGATTCAACTTTATCTTCCCAGTAATCCAAATTTAACAGTAATAATACACAATAGTATTATTACTTCTGTTCATGAGACATTAATAAATAAACTGACTCCACGCGAAGAAAATAATCCATACTTTTCCACTCTTTCTCTCAAGATATATTTTAATATTATCTAACCATGTGCCATTTTTTCTCCAGGTTTAAGATCAGATCGTAAAGAGATAAGTGTGACATTTAAATAACTCGTAATTTAATTAAATGTTGGTTTATACTACGTTTATATTATATTGGGTCAGGGCATTTCTTGCAAAATATCACAACCAAATTAAATATTTTGCTTAATAAGAATAAATGTTTTTTTGGATGTTTATGAACTTAGAGTGTTTAAAGAAAAAACAAAACCTGTGAAGAGGTACCTGATAACTGCATTCAAGAAAAACCACGTTTTCTTGCCCATGACAATATTGATCTTCTGGGTTTAAACGTTGTGTCGACTAGCAGGTAGATATCAATGTTTTGTGTCTTGAGGCTTGAAGATGGAAAAAGTATATTTCTCCGAATCTTTTGGTAACTACCTGCAAGTCAATGTGGGGTTATAACTCAGAAGACAAACACTTAGATGGTGTTCACCATTAAGAAAGCATAGGTAATTCTATTTACTTTTACTGTCCGGGTGGGATAAATGAATATCAAGACCGGTAAGACGTAGGGTCGTAGATGAAACAAATATAAAATATGCGCACTTCGTAGAGTTTCAAAAGTATATACTGCCTCCATTATCGGGCCTCAAGTGAGTGTAGTTCTATTTCAAACAAAATTACGCCAAATGACACTGACGAGTGTCCATTTCTGCGATGAGTAGATAAGTGTGTTGTACAGTGTACTAGTCATTGCGCCGGGCAGAGGATGGCTTCAGGGGTTCTAATGGCTTAGCATTTCTCATAAAATTTTCATAAGGCCTACAGACTTTTCGTTCTTTTCGTGGCTTATCTTCCATCAGAAAATAATGTGTGTTCCTTTTAGGTTGCTGTCCGAAAGCCTGATGGATACCAAAGAAAACACGAGCCCTGTAATCTGCGTATGTTTACGAGCGTGCTAAAAAAAATTTTGTTTTGTTTTTAACTGTTGAAATAAGTTCTATCCAGCACTCGTAAAATACTCTACACCATTAAGTCTCCGCCGATACATTAATACGTTGTACGTGTATCTAAAGTCTAGAAACTCAAAACTATAACTTTATTTTATAAGATGTTATTTTATTTGGTGCGTCGTATATGTGTCTTCTGTTCTTCACATAAGTCCAAGAGTCCAAGACATAACCTAAGGTTGTTGTTTTTTTACAGCGTCTCGTGGATGTATCTTCATCGACTTTATAAGTTTTAAAATCTTACTTAATGTACCGCTAAAAGAAATATGTTAAATTAACCTTATTTCCTGCATTAGCATTGTATTCCCATTAAATATAATCTGTTGCCTCGTTCTTTGAAATTTTTGTGTCTTCTTTTGACACATTTGGGATTCTCTTTTCTCGTGTTCACAACTATTTGACTTTCCTAGTATTTCTTTTCTTTCTTAATTTTTCATTTTGTTTATAACTCTTTCGCCTGACCTTGTATTTTGCATGTTTCCTACTCTGATACAAAGTTCGCAGAAAAGTGATCAGAAACGTGGCACAAAATTAAAGACTATTATTGTAATAATCTCTGTAGACTGAATATTTTGTTTCAGGAAGCCATTATCTTACTTCGATAAAGTATTCAGGAAACAGGTTGACGGGGTGCCAGATACTTTTACGACTGATCTGATTACATCATTCTTTACTCTACCACGCCTGAAAGGAACGTGGTGCTCAATGTGAATATCTTTAGTCACACAACTTCCATTTTCAGAGTGAATAATTTATAAGTCCTATTAAATATGGACATACGGAATGGCACATACACACGCATATGAAACAGTTAAGCTTAGGAATCTTTAGTTTTCTGTAGAAGCCAGTAGTTGTTCTATTGAAAAGCGTTGTAAAAGTTTGAAGTTTTATCTGACAAATGTAATGTATTGAAAACCTGTAATAGTGAAATTTACGGACATAATTGAGGCTTCCTCACATATAACCCTAAATTGCACTCTTCTGGTAAAACTTTTTCCAACTTCTGCCCTTCATCCTTTGCTATTCAGCGTTATTTCAGGACAGCCAACTTATGAATGGCAGATACATAACTATATTAAAACAGTACAGGGAAATGAAAATTGATCATGGAACAATGCAACAGCAGGAAGGAAATTAGGACGGAGTTTTGTTATGAAATTATCATACAGCGTTATTCCAACAGATACTTTAATTGAATTACAAATTTTATGATTATTAATTGATAGTTTTAATTGGTCTTAGGTCACACATTAAAGAATTTGGAGGAAAGTTGAGTTCTTTTCAGAACGTTTTTTTATTGTTCGGTTCAAGAACCTGTCACCAAATACATTTACAACAAATTTAAAACAGTATGTAGTAATACATTTGTTTGTTGTTTCATATGGGCATGAAATGCGGTCTCTTTCCTTGAGGTCTGTTTCTTAATCAGAAATTACTATATATACAACCTGTTTTAAATTTTCAGCAAATTTACATTTTGCCCAGAAAGTGTATTTATGGCTTTCATATGATTCTCAGAATAATAACCGATTATTTCCCCGGGCAATATAAACAATTGATGTTTGCAATAGCGTTATATTGTTTTCATTTACGAGAGGTCTGAATTTTTAAACATTATTTAGACGAACTCCGTCTTCAAAGGCTTATAAAACACGCAACTCGGAAGATACGGCGTAGCCCTGTATATGTATGTACCTTTGAATCACAGTCTTTATTTTGACTTGCACGGTTTTATTTTGAAAGTTTACTCGATTGCGACCCGTTTTGAACGCGGTATCGATTTACTTAGCAATTCCACGGCCGCGTGGACTTGCAAGAGATTAGGTGTTGGCCTTACCGCCTACACTAGTACGTGCCAAAGCGTCTCATCAGTGATGGTCCGACTCCGTGACACAGCATTCAGCTCTGTTACAAGTGACAGACTCACTTCTCTATGCGTTCTGTACAAGAGATAAACGCCTGTGTTTATACAAACACGAGCAGAGAGCCCGCACTCTTATTTCGGGGGAAATTCTCATAAGCTCTGTAAGTTTTTTATCAGTATTAATTAGCCGAATGTTCATCATAGTTTTCATAATTCAATGTGTGATGTTAAATATCACAGGAACAAATTATTATCCTTAAATCCGGTGCCTTCGCCGGAAATCGAATCTGCGATGTACTTTTCAATCATACAAAGAAAACATGTTCTAAAGTTATAATCTTAATGGATGAAGGAATTTTGGTCACAAAGCCGAAATTAATGCTTTGAAAGTAACGTACCAAAATAAATTAGGTCAAGCTTACAGTGAAATTATAAAATCTGATCCAGGTTTTTATGTAAACACCTGGCTCTATTTGCAACCTAGGTTCGTTATGTAGCTACCTGCAGAGTGTCTTGCCGATGGTCTGCTATCATATCCGACCGATTTCCTGCTTGCATTACGCTTCGACGGTTTTCCATCAGAATTTTATTTTATAGGTAATTACAGGACGTTAATACTCGTTTTACCTAATTCCTAATCCTGAGGCATGTATCTGACTTTGAATAATGACATTTATCATGAAACACGATTTAGTGGATCTCGGATCTAGTAAAAGTGCAATATGCTAGGCAGCCCCTTATAAATGGGCATTATAGTATCAGAACAAATGTAGCCATGCGTTATCAACTGGTATTCCATTATATTCAACATATTAATCATAAAGATGCCAGCCGTCTGTGATATTGCGCCGTTTAGTCTCGTATAATTTGAACTCATCTCTGAAACGTCGGTAAACTTGTACAAAACTACACAGCGCAATGTCTGAGCCCCACAATAAACCCGTATTTATTATCTGTTGTATTAGTAGTTGCTAATTGTAACGAGATAACCCGATACACAGATGTATTGATTAGTGATTACGGTATTCTTGTCTATCAAAAGCATTCATATAATAATACTGTGTGTAATATTGGAAAGAGACTATCTTAATGCGTCCGATTCGGTATTTCTGCCTGGTTATTACATTAAAAGATCTGCAAATTTGAAACTTAAGAAAAAGTATATAAGCGTAGTATTTCCTTCTCAGATAGTTTTTTTTCCCCCCACAAAACACGTAGTATTTGGAGTGAGATTTCAGATTCTCACGGTATTAAAATGACTCGATATTATTCTAAAATTTTCCTGATAGTAAAAAGAAAACTGGGGGTAAAACTACGCACTATGAACTCTTTCTCACTCCGAGTTTACATCGGAGTAGCTTCGTAATACGAATTATATGTATTTTCTAATCACCGCATCGCGACACTCAGTAACCGTTTCTTCTACAAACATTACTGCAGTAAAGTACAACTACTTCTGAACTGCTCATCACTGCCTTATATTCTAAGCTAAATAACCAGTATATGTTCAATGCGTCTCCTCTTTGCTGTCGACCGTTATATATCGATTTTGAAATTGTTCTTCCGACCAAAATAAAGCTCTTTATCGGCGGAATGCAGGCGGCACGACAACAGTTAATCTCCCGCTACTGCCCATCGGTTTTGTCATGGAGAGAAATCCGGTTTGTTGGTCCGCATGATGCCTCTGTTCAGTTCAGGTATATGTCTTGTCTTCCACACTTTTATTTGATGCTCGGGATTTATGAAGGACTTCGCTGCTTAGAGCAAGTTATCAACAATCCTGAACACCAAAGTTGTTTTATGGTTCTTTTGTCGATGTTCAGTATCTCTAAATTTGGAACCTGTATTTAATCGCTACACGTTTCTTAAATTTGTAATGTAAGGGCAAACCCCGCATCTGAATCAGTGTAGGTTCTACACACAAATTCAAGCGTCTTCACGAAAGCATTATTTTAGAGGCTGTTCGTTTTGTGGAGCTAATTTGGCCTGATATTGGTAAGGTACCGTAAAGTAATGTTGGAGCTTTAATTTTAGAGCATTAGTTCTGAATGTGGCGTCCTATATTACGGAAGAGAGGGTGATTAGTGTGTTGTGTAAGTTCTGTCGTGATGCCTGTTTTATTGGGATCTGGTAAATTACTTGAACTTTTTTTCAGACAGGCATCCAAAAGCTGATGTTTGTATGTTTACATGTTTTTAATTACTTTTTATCTTGTTTAGAGGTTAAAAGTATACATATCGTGTTGTACACGTGAATGTAGCTTGTACAAGAATTCAGCTTGAACAAGAACAGGACGTGAAAAGTAAAATTACAAAATAATTTTTTAAGCCTGTAGATTTTAACGTATATTACACATAATAGTATACTACAGATGATCATTTTAGCTTAAATTCCGTATAATATTTGAAGTAAAAATATTGGATTCTATGGTTCTCAGTTTCTAAAAGTTATTATGATGTTTTAGGTCTAAGTATTTTATTTTATATCAAACATTCCATAAAATATTCAAAATAATTTACATGTCACACATAGCAATATTAAACTAATTATGCATTTCTAGCTCAAGAATTAAAATATTTCCAAATGTATTCAATTAAAACAAACCTAGGTATATACGTACACAATTAGAATTTCTATTAAGACTGCTGTCTTCTGCCCTTCAACGCCAAGTAGTGTAGTAGATATTTACTAGTGTTTTAGAGGTGCTTACCATTTTATAATTGCTGTCGTAAGAGCGTAAAATCTTTCTTAGATTTCTCGACAGGCGCGTGCCTAAAGTTTGCAGCATAATAGTATTTCCTATAGAAATGAATCTCATACCATTTCGTTCCGGGACGGTGAGTAGCTTCCGAAGTTAATTACGAGGGAAAATTACTTCATTTTGGAAGGCATTACTGGTGCGTAAAGGATTTTTAGGTATAAACCTAACATTGCGATAACCTTCTTGTCATCCCTGCTTTACGTTTTAAAGTTACGTTACTTCTATCATGAGATCTATGATTTTCTTCAGTTACGCTAACGAATTATTTCAAACCACCTGAAGTAAGTGTCTTAGATATAACATTGGTCGAAGACCTTGTTCTGAAAGACCGACTAAATAGACGATTAGCTACTGAACTAAAGATAGATGACTGTCTTCAGGGATATTGCGCAGCGTAATTTGATATAAATCGGTTGAAGTTTAACAGATATTTATTGCCTTCTATATCAGGGCGATCGCTCTGATAATGAAAGAAGTAGGTGTATCTAAAAGTCGGCAAATTTCTATTGCACTGCGCAAAAATAACTCTTTGTAGAATAAATATCGATATGACGAAATTTTTCAGGCCTAAACAGTGAAACACAAACTTCTAAAATCATTAGGAAAAGTAAATCCGCGTATTTTTCTTTCTAATTCGTTGTATTCTGGTTGTCGATGGAGGGAGTCGTGATGTATATTCTTTTTTAATGGGATAATGTAAACCCAAGAATGAAAAATACTTGTATATAGCTTACATTCAACATGTTTTAAAATAAAAATACTGTCTCTTCAAGCTAAAAATCCCCAGCAAAGTCTAAACATCTGTCTGGCTCCCACATCGTTTTCATGGAATCTATCCAGCAGACACAAAATGCCAACATAAGCAGAGTGGAAACGTATTTTTGTGAAACATATCAGAACCAGTTGCAACAACATAACTATGTCCTTTATTTTAACTTCTCCGTATTTAATGTACACAAGAGAAGCTGGTAAATTAGTATAGAATAAACGATGGTGCTGTTTACAATTATTGATGTGCTGCATGATACTTATTTACTTTGTTGTAATAAAAGTTACATCCACTCCTTCAATAACAGTCCTTTGTTTTTTTTTTCCTTCATACTTTTCTTTGTGTAGAGCAAAGCGTATTTACATAAGACTCTTTCTTAAAATATTCTTCCACCTTAGAGTACATTTTGAGATTTGTTGTTTTCACAACAGTGAATGTTTTTATGACGGTTAGGTTAGGTTTTGTAGCCATGTTGTTTTTTAGTATCAGCTAAATTAATTATTTTACCCCAATAAAGCTCTCTTAAAGTGGTTATTATTAACTACTGTCATCAAATGTCCTGCAGTGCATTGTTTTATATGCTGTGATTTATATAGCGTTTAGTGAATTCTTATGGAGATCTGTGTAATAAGATCTAGAAAATATAAACATGTAATAATTTTCTGCATCAAGCTTTACAGTCGGTCTATAATTCTTAGTCTTCCATTTGCTGGATGTTGTATAAGTTGAAAGAAATTCGAAAGACTCTTGAATTTATTATAGTCTGCGTGATTATATAATTGAACGTGGATTTTGTTGAACTGGCTGACCAAAGAAGTTTAGAACCGAGATGCAGTGTACAATTCATGTAGCAGACTTGTTAATTTCTTTCTAGAAACTGCAAAAACGTGGAGGATCAATTTCTATGCTTATTTTGTTGAAGTGAAACCCATATACATCTAGCATTTGCATAATATTTTAAACTTTGCTCATGCTTTCTACAGCGCAGAGCTAACAAGTTTTATTCAGCGAAGCGTTGGAAGTAATTTAAAAAATTACAAAACGAGTAATTAACAATTTTTTCTACATATTTTTGTAAATGCTTCCTGGTCAATGAATGCAATTACAGGACAAAGATTTTCAACAGTTCAGCCAACTCTGTAGACTGATTAAAAATTATAATATTACGGGCTTTAAAAATTAAAACCTTCGTAACTTGTAGCATCTCAGCTGCTAATAAAGAAAGTGTTTATTACACAACAGTAAAACGCAGTCGAATATATTAACACATATCTAAAAAGAAATATATAGCTTGCATGTGCATAAAATATCCCTCTTACAGGTGTAATAATCGTATGTTTAAATTTTTGTCTATTAAAAGTCACATTCATTAAACTGAAAACCTCTTTAGCTTTGAGGATATCGTTAACAAATTTATGAAACAGATAATCTGGGTTTCGAATTTAAACACTTTACCTTCTAAAGTTACTGTTGAATCTGTAGAAAGCACTTTTTCTGGGGGAACTTAAAAACTTATCCAAGATTTGGTCCTGGATCAGTATCAGATCTTCAAGAAATTCCCTGACGTTACGAAACTGGAAAATTCATCAGTGTAAGAAATTGGATTTCATAAGACAGTTCTTTGAGATCTGAGATTTTATTCACTCTTTTAAAATAATATTTAGGCCTAATTTAATTTTAATGTAGATTTTGTATATATAGGCGTAGATGAGTTTCGTAAATTGTTTCTAGAGACAGTTACTATTAATTAGACAATGACCATTTGAGTGAAGGCTAGGAACGCCAAACGTGTGAGTGCATGTGGAGTGAGGGAACTTACCGGCAATGCGTCCGTATCGCTGAAAAATTCGCTCCGCGTCAATTTTACTACAGTGGAACGTGTTGAGATTTCCGACAAACACCCGCGAGTTCACCGCTTGAGGGTCTTGAGAGTTTGTCTGGTTGCCCACTTTATTCGTCTTCATAGCGCGTTCCAACGTGATGGTCTTCTTTGCCTGTAACAGCAAACAACAAATTCTTATTTAATTATTATTTTGTAGGATTCGAAGTTTTCATAATTAATCTATTGACAGCTGGGCTGAAATTTGCAATCATGTTTCAAGAATCGTTTTAGTTACTTCCATTGGTCATGGTGAATATTGAAACTTGTAAGCCTCTACACTCGCATTACGAAAATTAGTAATACACATGGAAAATAAATATTTCTGTAACAAGGGGTGTAGGCTAAGTATTTTAATTTCAAAGCTCCTATCCCTGTGTGTAATGTTGGAATAGTGAAAAAGAGATGTAATTTTTAAAATGCTCTACCAATTAAAAAATCTGTGCAAAATCGAATTTTTAAGTGATTATGGATTCAGAAGAGTGTATTGCGGTAATGATCTTTTTTGCCTCCAACCTCGATTCAAGCCGCGCTGCTGTCGAATATCTATCGTTTTGGACTTTGGAAAACTGAACTAACTGTTAATATGAGCCTATGCGCATACGTTGCATAGATTCAGTATACTTTTAAAACTAATAATGTACTTGTGTGCGTTGTGTATTAAACAACGTGGCTGATGTGGGTCGAGGTAGATTGCAATAAGCTACTTAATCATGCAGTATAATTGCCTTACACATCGAAGGAAGACTGTATGGGAAGTTAAACAAAGCAAACATTCCTAGGAGTCTTGTCTTCTCGAGGCATTTGCCAACAAAATAGCAACTGACAGCGTTTATTACGGTGTCAGTTATGGCTTCCATCCTGCTGGTGAGAGAAATTCAGTGACATTGTTTAAAGCAAGGTTTCTGCATGACGGACATTCTCTCTACTCTGTTGTCATTTGATCCACGAATCGTGAATGACAGTTTGATGTATAGTTCTAAATATAATTGGCATTTTATATTAAAGATTTCAAGTAAAGTTCTGGAAGCTTCAATAATTTTAGCTCTCGAGTTGATGTTCTCACGGCGATGAAAATGTTAGTGATTTTCTGGGTTGTGAGACTGTGTGGACCAACGTTTCGGAGAAACATGTTGCTGATATCTGCAAGACAGGGCTGAGGCATCACTGAAGATGGAGGCTATATCTTTCTCCGAAACAAGTCCATACCGTGTTACAACGCAGTCGATAAACATCGGGGTCTAGCTCAAATCTTTGGGTAGTTATGCCGAAGGATCGTAAATGTTTTTACAGACAATAAAATGGCTGTCCTTTGTTACGCAAAAAAGCAAGTCCTGTGAATTATTGGGAGTGTGATTCTAACTTTTCCACATTTTATTTACAGGGGTGAAGTAAGCAAGTCTGGGTCCAGAATCGCTGTTGCTATTTGATATTATTCTTTATTGCTGTGATATATTAATTAAAAATTGATAAAGTTGAAATGCAGAAGGAACGTTCAAAAACCAAGAGTTCTTTCGCGTACAGGTCAGACACTGAAAAACAGACACAATCATAAATTGACCATGTACTCTTCGCCTACTATATCATGCTGAAAAACTTACATAAAAATGTTTCTAACGCGGTCGTACGTTTCTATGTACATACGTATTAGAGGGTTGTTATATCCGGCTCTCTCCAAGGACTAGAATACGTTTTTCAGTAGAGCCCTCTCGTTTGAGGCACTACAAGGTTCATTAACGTGTTTGCAGGAGTTGGCTATTGTTCTATTTCCTGAGATAGATAAATCGATACCTCAGCCACATGTACTACGTGTAAAGGCCCATTTCAATATTATCTTCCCATCTTTGACTTGACATTTTAAGTAGGCTATTTTGTTCAGGTATTCAGACCTATATTTTATATGAATTTCTCATCCCGTAAGTTTTGTCTAAATATGTTTCTTAGCATTTCTTTAAATCACCGGTCCTTCACGTCTGTGCCAAACAAGGAGTAATCATGAAATTTTTTATTTTAATGTTACTTTTTTAGATAGGAGACGGTAGAATGAAATACAGTGAACTGAATTATGACAGACTTCCTCGCAATTCGATTTTAATTACATATATTTTAAGCAACTGCCCAGAATTTTTCAGATAAAGAGAGTTTTGTGATTCTTTTATAAGGTAAATAATTGAACATTTTAAAGCAGAAAATAAAGTACTAGTATACATATTACAGTTTTCCACCTAAAATTTTACTAAATAATAGAGTCTGAATGTTCGTTGTTTAAAATATCGTAACTGAGCTAGGACGTTAACTGCGTTGAGTGACGCTTCGCTGCCGTGGTGATGTACCGGACGGCTCCAGAACTCTATAATGTATCGCAACCACTCACACTACACGAGTTCCAGCAGAGCTGTCGCGTCCATCAAGAGCAGTGATGGGATAAAATTTGCTTGGTTCAGTAGCTACTGATGAACTAGTTTATCTTACTACCAGGTAGTTTAGTGTGTTGCAAATGCGAAGTATCTGCAGTTTCTAATTCGTTCCATATTTCAAGAAGAAATTTGTGTCTTCGGCGTATAATTTAATAAGTTTTACAATATCTTCCTTATTTTTTAGATCCTTCTTTCTTTTATGAATAGGATTTGTGGTTCTCACGGATGTATGATGATGGCTGCCTACTGGGTTTTAGCGCTTGTGCAGACTAATAGACTTTTACCTACGTTTCAGAGGTACTTGAAGTCTCCATTATAAGGGCAGGGTGCATTGCCCTGATAATGGACTTCACGGTGCTTCAACCCAGAAGACAGCCATATTCACACGACTCCTGTTTCCACAATGTATTTACCCGTCATTAGATACAAAACAAGGGCTGATTTAAAACTAAAATTAAGGGTTTCAGGTTTCTCGTGAAACAAATGTGACATCACAGAAGCCTCTTATTACCGAATGAACAGAAAGCCAAATTAAAATGTAGCATCCTGATATGTTTGTGCTTCAATTTGTATAGTAACATTATTGGCTGTAGAAACGAACGTTTTCGCTTGTTCCTGTAAACAAAGTAAAAATTCTCAAATACACATTTTTCCCCGATTCTATTTTTAAAACAATTTTCAAGCCCGTAATTCAGTGTTATGTGAATTCAGTAGCTGGTGTAACAATCATAAATATACAAAGAAATCAAACGTAATGAATTGTTTAATATGAATTTATGACTTTAAAGAAAACAAAGGCAATTTGACATTATGTAATTTAAGGCTGAATTTTATGATTACTAAATTTACATGGACAAATCCCGGCATTCACAACAAAGTTATTTTTACTGTTTTGCTAATAAGGCCTAAAATCCAAGAAGAATGAAACGTGAATCACAATTACAATTCAATTTGGTTATTAGCCTTACAGTAAAGCTAATCTACGTAGAGAGATTAAGTCACACTTCTCGTCTGGTTTTCAGTATTATTCTAGCAAGAGAAGCCTCGTCTCTACCCCGACGCTTTCTGAAGTACTGAAGTTGCGAGAGCTTTGTTTCCTGACTTCTAGATACAATACCTCCTCAAATTTAACGAACCGAAACTTACCTGAGAGCGTGGTAGGCGTTTGGTTTTCCAAGTTACATCTTTCGAATGTATATAAATGTAATTGAGGTTATATAAAGTGTACATTCCGGAAAATACAGCTTCCTAATTCTCCTTCCATAAAACAAGAAAGGGTGTTTATATTGAAACTACGTCATACTGTTCTTCATTTATTGTAGATCTAATATTACTAATTTCGTCTCTGAGACGGTATTTATGAATGGCAACGTGTTTACCATTCACTGAATGCGAAGAAAAGCAAGGATATTGTTTACATTTGGTGGTAAAATTGCAGACAAATTTCGACAGTCCTCCATTAATTGTGTAGTTTTTAGTAACGGTATAAAACAGATCATCCTCCTTACCGGGGTTTAGTTTATTCGCGGCTTGGGTCCCTCGCTCTTTCGCGGTCACTCTTGGGCAGGCGCATGGCGTCGTACACGACAGCCAACATCAACTACCTTCCACACCGAAAGGACCGAGTTTATTCTCAGCGGTTTTAAAACTGGTTGTCGCCCTTGTGTTAGATAATCCTGACAACTTTCGGCCAGGAACACAAATACTGATTTATTCATGTTTATTAATTAATTTTCCGTATTAAGTGTCGTGTTTAGTGTGTCTTTGGTTTCCCTAACGCCATTTTTGCTATAAGTATTAACTTTGAACATCGCGTATTTCAAGAACGTTACCCAGGCTTAGGGAGAGGTTTACTGTACATTGGTAAGATCAGCTTGTATGTACTTTCCACATTAGATTTAAAGATTAATTCAGTTCTGTGAGGTAATGTTGGTCTTGAATACAGTAGGACTGTTATTTACTTTTAGGAAATTTCCGGACTGCCAGTGTGTTTTAAAAACGAAGATATTAGTGTAGTAGTTCGATGCCAACGTCGCCACCAATCTCGTTACACAAAAAGAAAATGTCAATGAAATGACAACCAATGAACCCAAAGAATCAGTGGCGTATTCAACCTGGCAACTGGAACAGATGCACTTGAGTCATTGGCCGGACCGACAGACGTAGGTCTCTAGGTTTTGAAGAAGGTTTCCTTTTAAACGTTAAAAGGATTTAATGAATAACATTTTTGTTTTATTGCTCCAGACAGTGAATAAAATGTAGTTAATTGTAGCAATATTTATGGAAAATGCACAAAGAGAAACAACAGAGGTTAAGAGATGGAGAATGATGAATATAATGCGTAGCCTGCAGAAATAGATCAACTTGTAGCCCAAAGCAAACACGAATATCGCACGACATGGGCCTATTTATTTGGTATCTTCTTAAGTCAACACTGAAAACTGCATGTGTCTTCTTGATCTTATGTAAACCGCAGATAATAAAGACGTACTTGAATGTAACGAGACAGAATATATGTGTAACTGACAATGATTTACGACGGACAGATAAGAGGGTTTTCTTATCGTGTGACTGTTGACTTGTTTGCATAGGTGTCACTTCTGTTTCCTAAGCTGAAGACGGATCACTTCGGGACCTTACAGAGGGACATTCTACTCTGCTGGTATGACAACATTTCTGATAGAATAAGACCCACGTCTTAGAAAAGTTATTTTAATTAATGAATTTGAAATAAATGTTAGTTAAACTACGTATCTGCCTACTGTGACAATTGTGTTTTAAAATAAAAGAACCAGATTGTTGGTTTCACGATTATTTGACAGCACTGTGTCAACTTAAGACGTTACATCAATTATAACACATTCATTTAGTTCGTTAAGGATTTCCCAGCTTTTCATGGTACTCCAAGGTTCATTAGCACGCTCAAAACATCCCACCAGTTATCCCTAAAATGACCCACATGAATCCAATTAACATCGTAGTATCTTATTTCTTGATGACCAAATATTATATCATTCTGTTTACACCAAGTGAGATATTCCTTTTAACATTTCCAATAAAAATTCTGCACGCATTTCTTATCTTTCCCCTGCATATTACATGTCTCACCCATCACATGCTTCCTGATTTGGTTATCATAATAATGATTGATAAAATGAGTACAAATTTTGACGTTCCCCATGATGTACTTTTATCTAGTCTTCTGTTACTTTCTATTCCTTAGATCCAAATATCTTCTTCTCTTTTATTTCCTTCTCCAGAGTGACAGTCCACGTTTGATATTAATGTGAAAGAAGATAATTATAGTTAAAGCACATAACCACGATTTTAGATAAGCGATTGGGAAACGGAAAATTTTGGACTGAGTAGCATCAAGCATCCCTCGACTTTAATCTGCGCTTAATTATTTCGTATGTGTAATTTTGTTACGTCACCGTCGTTCTCGGCTATATTAACGTTGCCACGTTTTCGAAGTAATTATTAGCTACCGTTATGTTATTATTTTATCCTGTAGTCTACTAAATCGTACAAAATCTCGTTATATATGGAAAACAACCTGGCTTAAAATCAGTTCAGCATTTTCATGAGTAATACATGTCTGCCTTATGAACTACGACTGAATCGTCATAGTACGTCTTCGAACTGTCGAGGAAACCCTGTTGCCCTAATACCGTTCAAGGTATGCGTTGAAACATCATCCGATAATATCCTTACTCTGGTAACGAGACATGAATATACACGTACGTTTCTCTGTGGTTGTTTATAGGCTAAATTTTCTTAGTAGAATCTTATGCTTACAGTCACGGTCGTGTAGATGCGGAACGCTGTTAAAGTAGCTTCATCTGTCCGTCTGTGGGCATGAAAAGACTTGAGAACAGCTGAATGAAATCTCATGGAATTTGACATAGGCGAGATTTACAAAAAATTGTGACACATTACAGTTTTGTTTTAAATCGGACAATAATGAGGCATTTTGCTTGAAGACCTCCACACGTGTCTGTTTTATAAGTAGATAATCCAGAGGCTACGTTGGTTACCATGGTTTCTTGTTACCTTGGTTAAAGGTCGTGGGTCAGATTCTGGCGAAAGCTCCTGAATTGTTCCGCTGTGAGTACGTCTCGAAAGCTGTCCTTATTTTATTCATGTGGTCTCCTACATATTCACCCAGACGTTTATGCATCCTTTTTTAGCGAGTGGACATTCCTAACGGTGTATTTTAAAGTAAGGTAAAATCGAAATAAATTGTAATAAAACATCATTTTGCTCCTGATCGCTCACATGAACTTTGGTATAGAATTAAATAATAATTCAATTTGTGTGAATATAAAATCACGAAACTAGTAACTTGTTTTTTGTAAGCTGTATTATTTAATTTACAATAAAACATTTTATGAACAAGATGCTGATGTGTAAGAGGATCGAAGTATCGTTTCACAATATTCGACAGATATTATCGTAATAATAGTATTTTGAATGGGGTTCACAGCCCTTTATCCCCGCTCTTCTTTGCGACAGACCCTGTGGCCTCGTCTTGTGTCTAACAGGTAAGCGCCATCGGGCACGCGGGAGCAATATCCTTGCTGCTACTCTTTGTAGTCCGCTGAGTAACTCATACAAGGCCGTAAGATGCTTACTAGTGCTGAATTTTTAAAGACACTCTTCGTACGTAAACTGTTGTAGGTCATTTAATTTTGTAACAATCACATTCTACCTAGCTCAGGGGTGCCAAATGTATTTCTTCAGGCCATTGGCTTTATCTTGATGCGGTCTGCCAAGGAGATGTTTTTAAAGTCAGTTAACTGTAGTAAAATTTAAATCTCTCTACAAAGATTATTACTCCACAATGAATGTATATGAAATATGTGAAGTAAAGTAAACAGACTAGGATACTAAGGGTCTGTAGTATAAATATAACAGATTTATACTTCATCTCTAAGTTGTTTAAATTAATGAATGCAGTTGTAAAACTATCAGGTTTAAAAAATGTTTATATTTACTTATAATAAATAAGATTTGTTTATATAAAGCATTTATATGAAATTAGGTGGATCACATGACTATCAAGCGCCATTAAATGAAATTTATTTTTAAAATATTACAGTTTAATAACAATTTCTTAACGCGGTCTTTGAATTAGGCTTAGGTAAATTTTAATTCATTATTGCTGTTACG
The DNA here is from genome assembly GCF_977971745.1 of Zootermopsis nevadensis. Taxonomy (NCBI): domain Eukaryota; kingdom Metazoa; phylum Arthropoda; class Insecta; order Blattodea; family Termopsidae; genus Zootermopsis; species Zootermopsis nevadensis. The sequence goes on from NW_028259143.1 coordinate 9,020,627, forward strand.
TGGGATAACAAGTTTCTAAGACAGCTAATACGACTTTATTCTAATACGCAAATCTTGCATATTTCATTTGAAATCGATTTTGGAAATTTCTCGTCACACCACCTGACTATTTTTCGTTGGCCACAGGTTAAGAACCATCCATTTAGCTGCCTGCGTCCTATAAAAGTAGCGAAACCAATCTCATTTCTTGATCAAAGTCGTGCGACACGCTAGTCCACAAAGTGGACTTAGTCATTTGTAAAACAATTATTTTATTACTGTAACTTACAGCCCCTACTCGAGGCGCACACATGTCCAGACAATCCGCACTGCTTATTTTGCCATAAAACTTATAACACGATTCGGGTTCGTAATTCAGGTGGCGCCTTGAGAATTACAATAGTTATTTTTAGAGGTAAAATTCAGATATGTGTAGGGTTCATGGAATGTAAACTAACAGAAAAAGGTATTGGACTGCAGATGAAACATAACTTGGTCTATGCAGAATTTGAATTCTGGTACTCACGAACATGTGTGTTCTTCGCCGTTTTACATACTTTGTCGGCCTTCTTATTAATTTATTGTTGATAAACATAAACATTTTTGAACACAGATGTCAAATCTTCCTTCGATACGGTTTAACCGGAAGCGAACATAATTCCGTCGAAAACCGCATTAATAATTGCAGATACTGGGAGCAAATTTTGCGACGTAACTCGGTGTAGGTTTTGACAGTGTCCAACACTTACGATCTTTAGTTTGGTAGCTGTTCACACTGGACAGCCTGATATTTTCCTCGTAATTGTTTTACAATATATGATTCTTACGTAAGTCTCAGCCTATATTTTGTCATGTACACATTTTCTACGAAGATATGTGTTTGAGAAATTCTATGAACTTCGACTCGAGATTCACGAACAATTATATTTGATCAAAATTAAACGCCTAATATTTAGTGTGGACACCAAATACAATTTTTAATCGGAAACTCTTTTGTAATTTTGTACTTTTAACATTTTTAAAGACGTTTGGCCTACGTTTAGTGCAACGTAAATATATGCTATGTACTATGATGTGTGATGCGAATAAGTAGGCTTACTAGTTATGATTATTATGTTCATATAATAAGATAAGGTTTATGACTGAATAGGGCGGGTGCTTAGGAGAACATTTGGAGTGACAAGAGTGGAAAACTGCACAATGTGAGGCTCCATAATTTACACTCTTCAGCGGATGGCTACGATCCATAATAATGGAGTAGGTGGTACATGTAGCGTGCGTGGGGAGATGATTAATTCGCACATAATGTTTGTTTGAAAGTTTTAATGGAAGAGAGTATTAGGAACACCAAGTCGTGGATGGGAGGATAATATGAAAATGTATCTTAGAGAAATAGGGTTTGAGAGTGTGGATTGGATTTATATGGCTCAGAATAGGGAATATTACGGGATACTGTAAACACGATAATGATCCTTGGAATTTCATGGAAGGTTAAGAATTTTTTGGATAGCTGAGCGAAAAATAATCTTCCCAGAAAGAACTCGTTCGCAGTGGTATTAGTTAACGTTTATGACTGTGTTATGTTAGACTGTACGTAATTTATAACAGTTACTATGGTAACGCTATTAAAGGACTTTCTACTTTATAGGATACTGCGTATAAGTATGTGTGTTATGCATAACTGTAACCGTTGGCATAGTAACGCTGTTTGGGGATTTTCAGCATTATGGTTTGCATGCCTGGCAGTAAAATCAGTGCTTCCCACGTGTGGCTAACAATTTTCATGACCCACTGTCTTTCATAACGTGTATAGTTCATGATGTTTATTACTGTCACATGTGAAGTTTATTAGTTTCTTTAGAGGTAAAAGTGGAACCTCCAGATGGCTAACCGGTTTCCAGGTTGTTATATAAAAAAAGGGACAGTTGTCCCCTGTGCGGTCAGCTGAAAGACGTGCGCTAGCTCCACGAAGAAAAACTTTTCTTGAGTTGAATTTACTCTCTAAAACAGTCAAGAATCCGTCCTACAACCCTATCCTGAAATAAATGGGTCGAATCTGTACAATAAATACGTAATATAGATTTTAATATTGTCCAAACACATACGTAAAATTTGATAAAAAATTTCCTTTATATTTAAACTAAAATTCTGTTATTTTTTATTTCCTCAACGTATGGTTTCCTAGCCCATTCGCCCCTTCTTTATTTGTTTGCATTATTAATATTTGGTAAACAATACACACTGTGTATTACTTCGTTATGTATTTTTTACAGTCTCCTGCTAATTCCTCCCTTGCAGTTTATGGCTCTTCGCTGTAGTATATTTTCAGAGTTGTGTACTAACATTTTGATTTCTTGTACGTCATATATTTGTACGTATATACGCCGTGTTTAAAAAGGCTTACAAATTTTATCGCTCAGTTAATATGATACAGTTGGCAACCACTTACCTAAAAATAATTTTAGAGACGAATTTTAGTTTTAGAAACAAAATTAGAAGCCCAGCTTTGAATTACCGTGTAAGCTTTGTGTTTCATGCGAAGATAGTAAAACTGACATTCAGTGAGGAAATGTACACCATATAAATTTTCACACTCCATGTGCATAGAATTATTCTTGAGGGAAATTTCTGTTAAGCTGCATGTAGGCCCAAACGAGCTGTACGCTAGGCCATCCATCCTTTCTCACTTGGTGGCACATTGGAGGTGCTTCTGCTAGCTATAAAACCCAGTCACTGGCGAAATACGTCCATGTTCCAGTATCCTGATATTTACGAATACTTGGTGGACTGAAATATTGATCATCATCAAGAATACAAGTACTTGCATAACATTTTATGCTGCTTTTCCAAAAACAAAACATTGGTACAAGGCGTGGTATAGAATATGGTTGAATTTCCCGTTGCTTTGTCTTCCATAACATTAAGTGAAATAACTGGTATATTTCATAAATTTCTTCAAGAATTTTGTGCTACTCAAACGTCCATGTTATAAACTCCTACTTAAAAATCGACTAGGAAAATATTTTAATCTGAAACAGTATAAATAGCTGTGAATTTCAAATTTCAAAATGTGAACCTAAACTTGATAATGTAAAACATTGTGATAATAAAGAAACTAAAATAATTAATTTAATTTTATACCAGTCAGGGGGTCAGAAATGAAGCCCCTATTTCAGGACTGAGAGTATGATAATGTGATAATGTGCTGCTTGTTTAGGACTATCGCACACTTCGTGGGGTGGTAATGGATGGAAATGGAGCAATGCTGGAATATTAATTAGAAAAATAAAGCTAAAGAATTCGGGGATAGAAAAAGATATATTCCAATACTGTTTCGTCCACCACAAATTTCACTTTAAGTTACTCTGCAGTGAAAAGCCAGCGTCTAGCTGTCTTAGCTATGGCAGGGCTTTGTACAGAGGACTACACACGTGTGGAAATCGCCAGTTCGGAAATGTAATGAATTCCTAACATCGACCTTAGACGGAGGTTAATGGTTAGCTTAAACCTATGGTCCATTTACGCGCAGAAGCCACTTTGTTAGGAAGCGGTCTGAATACGATGACATAGAGAAAAAGTCTCGTGAAGTAGGGAGATAAACCTGAAGACAAATAAACTATGTTAAGTACGTTGGAAACTCGTAATTTATATAGAGTTTTTCACACTTACTCATAAACAAATATCTCCCCATGTTTATTCATGCTCGTATCTTAAACTTTACAATTGATATTCCTATGTGATATTTCCTCTAATCTGTATTTTTACAACGGAAACAGTAGGTCTACATATTCGAGCCTATGGTGTAAAGCTTTCACTGCGACTAAGCATAAGGAATACCTCTCGGACTAGAAGTCTGGTAGCCCGAGAATAATTTATTATATTTAAATCTAATTGGAAATTTCGTACTTACAACATCATTGCAGCATATATGATCTGAATCTGAGAACTACACGGCCTATGGTTGTATAATTCTGTAATCCGTTAAATTTATTAAAATAACTGATAATTCACTACTTACATTGTATAAGGTAAAATGTAGAAATTACCTATAAATTAATTGTAATTTTGCTTGTAAACAGTACACTCGCCATACTGTCTGAATCTATCGAAAATAATTCGACTTCCTAACCTCTTGAGACCAGAGAGGTACAGTTGTCGAACTATCATATGAGCAAGTTAGTATTTACATCACAAATTACTAGAGATATTCCATAACTTCCTGCTAGTTATGTTATAATACAGCTTTGCTATCCCACTATAAAAGATAAATTTCATAATTCAGGCGACCACCGATGGAGACCAGTATTTGTGTATTTATTCTGCACCACCGGTAGCAGCTGTAGAGGACTCTAATTGGAAGTTGACTGGCTAGCACAAGGAGACAATTATACAGCATCGCGTGGCAGCAAATCTCCGGTTGTTCTGTTATTCACTTGCTGCTTTCCTAATTACGTTGAGTCCTATACAGGCTTCAGTCGTAAATCTCTGAGAACTTCAGAGTCTCGGAAAAATGAATGTCACAAGGTAGATAAGATTAGGCTGAGTTAGAATAAAACCATAACGAAAGAGTTTCCTTATAATATACAAAAACGAAAAGAAATGTATTCTCTGAATAGGAAACAGATACTAGCGTAAACCTCGTTAAGACAAAAGACACTTCAGAGAATATAAAGACAAATATCTGTACTGATTGTTTTTCTATTTAAACTCTGTGTTTTCGTATGGTTAACACAGAAAACTATATAGAGCTTCTTTCTATTAGATTAAAATCAGAAATAATTTTTAAAAATCACATTGGAAACACTCCAACGTTACCTACAACGATATACGTAGTGGAAAATACAAGGGCTAGAACAGAATTTACACTAACATTATGGTAGGAACGTCGAACGCTCAGCGCTAATACGAAGTTCATCTTTGAACCCGAATAGAAAACAGTTCCATCTACCGCCCATCCTCACAACAGATATCCTTTCTATTAGAATGTTATATTCCTGTCTCTTTCTTGGTTGTGTAAATGTATATTTCTGAACAGATTTTCCCCACCAGACGTCTGTACCAATTTCGGAAAATTCAGAAGAGGAATTATTTTCGCTTTTAGTGTTCTATGTGCGTGGCGAAGTCCTGTACATTTACGTATGCTCGAAAGGATTCAACTGTAAGATGTAAGCATGCTTTAGTGCGAATGTTAAACACATTCCTTCAGATGGATACAAACCCCGAACTCGTATATTTTCAATAGGTTTCATTGGAAGACTACGCTTCTTAGATTACATTGCCTGACTGCCTGCCATTTGTAACAAATGAACGTTCACGGAATTAAACTCCATGTGGATTCCTGACACCTAATTCGAAAAGTTTCCCTCTTGAAAGACAGAGAAAAGTGCAAGTCAGAGCTGAAGAAAAGGGCTACAAAATTGAATGTGACGATCGTAAAGGAAGAGACAAGAGGCAGCCTATGTCCCACGACCATACATTCTATTAAAAGTCCCCGAGGTACATAGATGCTTCGTCTTGCATTTTAATATTTGATAGGTTATAGACGTGGTGTATGACCTGAAGACAGAATGTTGTATAATCCAGTCACGGAAATTGTAATTCGGTTGATTACATTATAGTTTTATAATGGTGAGAGGATGTTGAAACTAACATGAGATGTCTTTCCTGTGGGCAAAATTAATATTCGGAGACCATTACTCAAGCGCCATAAATACAGAGCGTTTCGACTTAAAGACACGCATTTTCGAGTAGATCTAAGGTTCTAATTTTGTTAAATTTCTTTTCTAAATATTAAGTACTCCTTTAAATTAGCTACTTTTTAAGCGCTTTCCCTTCGCCTTGTCTGTCTGTCGGTTCGAATATAAGAACCGCCGAGCAGATTATTATGTAATTTTAAATTGGGAGTTTTACTGAAATTTCTCGAATAAGTACTGTTTTGTTCCCGGTCAGGCAACAGTGGTGGGAATATTGAATGAAGAAATACTGGTGCTTTAAGCACTTTCTTGATTTGAAGGTGCAATTTAAACTGAATTGTTTTCTTTCATTTACCCTGTGTATAGGCCTATTTTCTGAATAAACGTAATGTTTAATATGTATAACACAAAGAAAATTTGTTCTTGACAGCTTTCGGAGAAGCTACAAATTTCGATTATAAAATTTATTGCTTTACAACCGCGGCGAAAATCCGTGAAACATCGGTGGTGAAGTAAAATGTTTTCGGGCCGTTAAACGCTATTTTTACGTTGACAGATGGAAATTACAACTCACTTAATATCGTATCTGTTAAGAGCAACATTCTTTTAAGTTGTCAAGGCGCAATCCAGTGCTGTTAATTAACCAAAACACTCGTCAGAAGATACATAACAAATTAAGTGCATTAGGCAGATTGCATAATAGAAATTTGGGGCAAAAGTAAAATAAAAGGAAAACAATAGAACATCAAAAATGAAGCGAAGCACGTCTGCTTCTTATCTGGGAGGTCGAAAGTTCAAGTCATGGCGAGCAGACCGGATGAAGTGGAGTGTCCAGTGGTTTCTCTTGGCCTCTCTGTTCTGATAATTTCACTTGAAGATAGGTGTCAGGTAACTCTAGGTAGTAGTCGTACTTGACCTGAGGATGCCTAACTTATTTGGAACTGTGGGGGGGGGGGGAGAATGTACACAGCTCGTTTCCCCTTTGTAATTAGTTCTTTCTCTGCTACGTTATATCTCCTTTTCATCTAGTTTCTATGTATTTAACAGATTCGTAATTTTACTCCCTGAACGTTTTTATAATTTGTTATTAATCTATGTAATATTTCCTCTTTCACAAGAGTAGTTATGTTTTATATTTTTGCAGCACGTACAAAACGGGGGAAATTAAGTTATTACCTCTTTCATATGCAAATTTATTATAAAATTCTCTTTATAGAAAGTTTTTGTTTGAAAAAGCTAATCTCCATTCTTGTATGAAGTACAAATGCTGTGTGAGGCGGCATTTAGCCAGATGCGTTGTGAAGTTTTGTACGTAACAATTAGAAAAAAAAATAGTTGCGTATGATAAAAAGTGGTGTTATTGATACGGTTTCAACAACAGAACAAAACACGCTGTCTGAGGTTCGATATCTTTTGAGTTGTTATGTTGTGTGGTCTTACAGGTGGTTTCCAAGGAATGTTATTAACCACATGCAAGACAACACAGGATACCACAATAGACAAAGAACTTGCTAGTTTTCTGTTTGTTATTCTGTAATGACACTGTATTGTGTGCTGAGGTATGACAATGTGTTCCAACGGTCATTAAATTAATGAAGGACTGTCATAGGTAATGTCTGAAATAACTAATTACATAGAGAAAAAATTATTCATGAAAATCTAATAGTCGCACAATTAGCAGGTAATTCCCTGCTTTTTATGACAAGAACGTTCAGTCTCATCGTGATTACACTGCCTTGTCACTGATTCTTCTGCTCAGTCAGATCAATTCAGTCTACATCGTCATATCCTGGCCCTCTAAAATCTACTTTAATATTATCCTGCCGTCTATGATTAGGTTTTACAAGTGGTCTCTTATATTCAGGTTTTTCTGCTGACGTTTGTATAAGTATCTCATGTTTCCATGCGTTCTTCATGCCACGCCTATCGCATTTTCCTTGTTTTGATCCACCTAAAAGGATCTGATAAGTAAAAATTGCGAACCTCTTTATTATACAGTTTCATCAAGCCTTTTGTTACGTCATCCGTCTTAGATTCAAATACTATCTTCATCACCAAATCAACTTCTTAATTTATGGTCGTATTCTTCTCTTGAAGTCCGGGGCTAGAACGCTGATAATCCTAGATGGCTGTCTTTTGGGTTGTAGCGCCGTATAGTCTGGTAGAAGTTCACCATCTTTTCAGAGGTCCTTGCTGTCTCCATCATCAGGGCGACCTCAAATCCCACACACATATTATCTTCGGATGTATGTATGATAGCCAACTGTGATGTCCGTTGGTTTATTATGAGAACCAAATCCAATCCGCAAAATATTGGCATTTGTTAATATCACTAATTTTGTTCAAAGTGCTTATCCACAACAATTTTTTGTGTTACTTAGGAAGTTTTTAACTTATGATTTATATTTAAACAGACATACAACTCACCTCCAGTAAGAGAACAAATAAATATAATTTTCTCTTCATACTGTGTAATGAATGGTCAGGGTGCACAGAAACAGACAAATAACTTTTCAGTGCATTTAGCATTGCAGCAGATTCCTCGTCTAAGCAAAGGACGTAAATTCAGCGTTCAAAGTATGAATACGGGTCCATCACATTGATATGGTCAGTGTGAGGCAGTTCCACATAAATATCTAGCCCTGGCGTAAAGTAGTGTGACAGTTAGCGTTTTGTACTGCAAAATCCCCACAAGCAACGACCCCTGTGGCTGTTCGCGGATTTAATTTGGACGACCGACGTCGGCACCGCATCAAGTTTTGCTTCTCTCACCGTCTCCTTTTAATTAGTAGACTAACATTGAATGTATAAGCAAAACATTAACGAGAAAGCTGCAAATGTCTACTATTCTTGGTCGTTAGACCACAAATTATAAACCTCATCAGAGACGAAGTAGTGATAATATATTCGCCCAGAATGAGTAAGAAATACCACTAAGAATCTCTTTATCAAGTGAGCTGATGTCGTGTCCGAGATATTTACGTAGTCACTGTGTTAGATTATTATAATTAACAGGAGAAGATATAACGGCGTACGGAATTCGTATTTTCTGTATGTGGGGTAATTCTGATATTTGTTGAAGTTCCTTATGGTAATAAAAATATTTATAATTCCAAATGCTGAATGATTTGCTTAGCTTCTTTCAGAACGTACAGAGTTGAAATGTGTTTTAAATTGTTTTGTATACGACGTCTATACAGTAGAAAGGCCTAGTTAACACCACACACTCAATAATTAACTCTTTGTTAATTGGAACAGTTGTAGTCAAATGGCTACAGAGAGTTAATTTCAACTAGTTTTATGGACAGGAGCGTTTAGGCAATTTAATTACTGCAGTAATGGTATTACTTCAAAATAAGCAGCAAACTCACTACCTAAAAAAAGAGTTAGAAGGGTGAGTGTGTAACGCACATCGAACACAGAAACCTCAGACGTGTAATTATATCTTTTCAATGATAGTATTTTAATTTTAAAAAACTCTTGTTAATTACGACTGATGACTGCTGAGCCAATAAAAGGGAATTCTGCATTGATGGTTTTTAGTTTTGTGTGTAGGTTTCGTTGTGTGGTGCTATATGGAAGTTCAGTATCTTTACTTTGCTCATTATTTTATGTTTCAGATGTCCAAAGATGGCGGTCGTTTCATTCAAGACGTCTGGTGAGTACCTGAATATATTTTATAGCATTTATTTCCGTCTTCAGAAATCATAATTCGAAACAGACAACTTTCATACAAATGAAAATGTAGGGAAAGCGTGAAGCATTAAAAAAATAGTAAAAAAAAATAAAAAAGGAACTGGATGTTAAATTGCATCCACTGATCTTAAATTAGAAACATAAAGTGTTGAAAAAGAAACTAATGTCAGGTTTGCTCTGAGTCAACACCACGTGACCGAACATTAGGAATTTCTTTTTTATATCTCTCTCTCTCTCACTCTGATACCAGAGACCCCAATTTTTCGTGCGTCACTCAACTTTGCTGACATGAGGCATACGTCTTTCTGCTTGTTATGCTGTGTCTCTCCAACCCTACACTGTAATTCTCTTCCCTTCATTCTTGTTCGCATTTAAAAAAGCCGTCTCTTCGTATATTCCGTTCTTTAGACGTTTCTACATGTGTATTTCGTCGTCTTTATTTTAACTCTTCAGCTCTTTTTCCATCCTACGAATTTCCGCATTTTCCATGACAACATGGACAGAAAGAAACGTACATACGCGTTTCCCTCGTCTCTTGTCTTTGACGAGACTGAGTCAGACATCTGGTAATGATCTGGCACGGTATAGTGGGTGGGGGGGGGGGGGGTTAAGAAATGAATCAAAGCACGGTTTAGAAATCTTGAGAAACTGAAGGGAGAAAAGGAAAAAGAGAATACATCGTAGAAACGTCAAGATTTAATTTGATGTTTGACAGATACACGAGAGAAGAATAACAGATTAGGTAGCAGAAGTTTAAGCACTAACTGAGTTTGAGACGGGCCTTAACTGATTTGCTTTTGAAGAGAGAAATTGATATCCAATAAGACATTTTAATTGTCTCATATGGGGTCTCAGATTAATAAGGCGTCGATGTTGGTCTTCTGATTTGTAATGACGCATGTATGTACCAACGTTTCAGAGGTAATTACTGCTCCCATCTTCAGAAAAGCCCTGATGATGGTGGCAATATATCTGTAACAAAGGTGGTATCTTCCTACTAGTCCGCGACGTTACAGCCAAGAAAAGAAACATTGTCTCCATTATTTGTTGTTTTGTTGCGGTTTTAGACGGTAAATAAGGCATGTGTGTTAAGATAGGTAGGACAGCGGTCTCCGTTAGGGACAGAGAATACTTAGACAAGTAGCTTGATGTTTTAATTTAAATAATATTGCATCATATAGCCGTATTAACTACATATGTCCCGAAACTGTGTCAAGTGACAGAATTAGACCACATAAACGTTTACAGAATTGTCGATGGCTTACAGCGATAGACCAATTACACAGAAATTTGACATTTCATTAACACAAAATTATGAATTTCCTACTATAATCCGCCCAATGATAGGTGTTTGATCATTAAACGTATGGTAATATTATGATTGAACACATTTAATATAATGTTGAAATATTTAATGTTGAATTAAAAATTCATGTTATAAAATACGAGCGTATGTCGTGTTTTCGTGTGACTGAAATCACTGTGTGTTTCAGAACAGAGTCCTACTTGAGAAACTAATAGTACTTTCAGCTAGTCAAGAAATTGCCCGCCTTTTATGAAAACCGAATGTTCATTGTCGTATTTACAAAAGCTCGCCGCTGGCCCCTATCTTGAGTCACATGGACCCAATTCACATCCACGAAACCTATTCACCCCCCCCCCCCCAAGATCCTGCTTATTTTATCACTCTTAATATTTGGTGGAGATTACAAAGTATGAAGTCCTTATTACATATTTTTCTGTAGTCTTTTGTCACTTAATCTGTCTTAGGTCCTAATACAAAATAAGGCATATCCTTGTTTATGTTAATACACCCCTTTATTATGAATATAAATAAACGCTGCTTTATTGATCGCATGTGTAAGTTGTTCGATTTTTGGTTTCAACAACACAAATAAATTTTTTCTGCATTAAAAACGCACATGCAAAGAATATCTTTTGATAATTGCTATATAATCTTTTGATTTTAGCGATTAAGAATTGGAAGTCTATTTTCTTATTAGTTTTTTTTCACATAAAAGTTAATTTGGTTGCGTTTGTGATCCGCTGTTATGAAACAAGAATTCTTTACAGGTACTTTTCGATTTTATTAACTTTATATTCAACAGGATGTACTGAAGTAGCAGCCAATATTAGGCCGGGGTATACCCGCACTCTGGGTTACGTTGTAAATGTCCTCTGATACCGGGGATGCAAAAGTGGTTTGCGGCCAACATTTTAATCACCCATAGTCTATTATGAGGTTTTGAATGGGGCTTGTATGTAAGAGAAAATACTGTGACATTCTGGTCTGCTCATGTTGCGGAATAAATTTTAAAGTCATTATGGTGCTGATCAAAGAACAGTCTACGTGACGTAATTAAAATCGGCCAGTCAAGTGAAACAATAAAATGGTGCAAACCCGCTGTTGTTCTACATTAATTAATATGAACTTTGTTCGTTACAGACGTTTTGACAATCATTTGTTGCGGTTTAGTGACTGTAGGTGTTTTTGTTTTTGGAATCAGTGAGTGGCTGTATGATAGTCAATCTAGACGTTTATGTACGAAATAAAAAAACTCGAAACGAAGCCTTCTAGACCTCTGTCGTTCTCATACGTAATTATGTTTGAGGTCTTGAAAATGAGAGTGCGTTGAAGAATTTTATTGAAACTCGAGGCGGGGCAGGTGAAGTGTGTCTCTCGACACGCAGCTGAGAGGCCAAGTTTGGTTCACTGCCTACTGTGCCACTTCCCAGAACTGACTCACGCGGCATCTGCCGACAAACAAATAGACTAGTGACTCACTAGTGCTGCATTAACAAAAGAATTGCAGATATCTTTGGCTTCGCTCTGCAGTTTGCAGGTGCACATTGTGTCAGGTTATTTTTATAACAATATTCTTTTGATGTAATCGTAATTTTATAAAGCTCATAATCGTTTGTCTCGTTCTATTTTAGAAAAGAAAACCCTTGATGAACAAAATCAAATATATGGTTCGGTGAGATTGTGTGTAAGGTTGCGTACGTGGCGTATGATGGGGTTCATCATCAGGGCGGCTCATCGCCCTAATGGTGGAGGCAGGAAATACATCTAAAATATTCGTAAACGTTTACCAGACTATACGGCGTTGCAATCCATAAGACGGTATTCTGCATAGCAGCCGCTGTGGAAATTTCAAATCCTACTTTATTAAGGTATTAGCTCTATAGATTAATGAGTTTATTGGCAAATGAGATATGGCGATGTGACTGGTATTGGTACTATCTCTTTATTTATCTGGAGAGACTGAGGGAAACCGTGAAATATTTTAGTTAGTATATTTGGTCCCGTACCGAGATTTCAACACAGTACACACAGTATTCAAGCGAAATGCCTCTTAGATTGTCAGCCTTCTCTGCAAACGCGACTCACAGAGTTGATGTTGGAATATATAATAGGAGATTCATAATTTATGTCCGTAATAAAATATTATGAGAGCAATAAAAATGTTAAGTAGGTCTATGAGAGGCCGTAAAATGTAAGCAAGCATGCGGGAGGGACGAGAAATGCGTACGAAATTTGGTCAAAACATGTTAAAGAAATAAGTTATTTGGGAGACGATGAATTCAACCAAATTATGACAGCGTTCAGCCACTGGTTTTGGCATATTTGACGATAAATTTTAGTGTCCGATTAAGGCCGGTTGTTCATATTTCTGACCAACTGAGCAACTATCATCTGGCATACGAGGACCTTACTCCATGGCGACAGATTCGCATGCAAATGTTAATTGGACGTAGGAAGATGTTTAAAAATAACTTCTCAAATATGCATGTTCTTAAAGTGCAGCAGGAACTGGGCATTGATTTTCTATCAGATTACTAGGAAGCGTCACAGTATTCACAGAAACATATAAACGCATCAGAGAGCGATCATTCATGACCAAATAAATTAACTCCAAGGAGGAGAGTAATTCTTGAGAAGTTAATAGTTGGTTCGCTAATAAAGAAAATTTCCTCTCTTTATGGAACCAAAAGAATTATTTCAATGTTTAGAAGGTCTGGCCGCTGAACCCTATCCTAACCCATGTAAATGCAATACGCATTTTTTCACCCGATATTGAATCCACCCGTCCCACTGATATAAATATTGTAAAGGCGTCTGCCTTCTGGCTTGTTGCGGCATGTAGTCTGGTGGACTGACGTTTCAGAGGTACTTGGTGCCTCCATCATCAGGGCGATGACCAGACTACACGGAGCAGCAATCCGGAAGACAGCTTCAAGCTTCAAATTCGGATGGGGAACCTTAAATGTCACACAGAATTTTTTTTCATGCCCTGTGACAGGGAAATGCCGATTTTGGTCCTTAGTTCTCGCACTTCGCTCATTTCAGTCGATAAATTCTAGAATTACTTGTATTTTTAGATTATGACTCTTGAAGGCAGGTAATCAGTTGTGGTCAGAGACTTGACAGTTCTGAATTGTTACACCTGAGTTTGGAACATTTTATATACCGTAGCTTCCGTGCCAAATTTCTCTGCTTGAGCTAATTCGTTGGGAGGTTAACTTGCTGACAGCAACCCATTACGGTAATTAATCTACAATAGAAATTTCTTTCTTGCTTTCACGTAACGAGCCAAATGTGTTAGTCACATACGAATCTAGCGAATAGGACTCGTCATACAGATTAAAATTAGTGGTACGTTAATAATAACCATTGCATTTTAAATAGGCGTGGTAAGTTATAAAATGCTTGTAACTTGCGGATGACTGTTGAAAATTATCGATCTCATGAGTTTTTCGTCTACGTTTACATACTTTCTTAATGACGTTTGACTTGCATCAGGCTGGAGAGAAATTAAAATTCCTTTCGCTCATTAATGCCGTAAGGAGTCAGACAACTATCATTCACCATTTAATGAACACATTAAATAATAAAAGCTAGATCTTGTCTTTCGAAACTTGATAACTTACCACAAAAGTTAAACATGATTACTGGAATGATAATTTGAAAGTGAAGTAATTAGTGACCCCCACACAAGAGGGTAATTTTGATTAATTTAAATTGGGAGGGTTGCATGAATCGGCCACAGTACTTTAAAACGCGAATTGAATAATTGAAGTATTACCCTCAAGCTAGTGATGCAGGCAGAACGCATATATTTGCCTCAACTACAATATGAGCTTAATTACTGCATTCTTCTGCATTAACTAAGATATGCCACTATAACAACGGGAGTGGCGTCCCTAAGGAACGAAGTTTGTAAGTCTCTGAAGTCCAACCAGATTGCAGATTACAGTCTGCTGCTGTAACTGGACAAATCATGGCGACGTAAAGAAGTAGAAATATGTTCTGGAAAATGTGGAACTGAACAACAGACTCACACGGTCTGGAATGTTAAATAGTTTAGATTTTCATGTTCTCGCGGTGATGAATATGTCGATTGTGGTTTTCTGGGTTGTCTTGTAGGTTGTTACCGTATTTTCGGGAGAATGTATCGCCTCCAACTTGTTTCTCTGAAGCTTTGATAAACCACCTACAAGCCTGTAGGGGGCCACAACCCAGAAGACCGCATTCGACTTGTTAAATATGTTCTAAAACTATTGAAATTTGTAAAGTACTTAATATTCTGAATACGTGTGGTGAGGTCGAGTACTGGGGAGAATATTTTGGTTTAAATACCAAAAAAGAACAGGAGACGGGAGAAAATTAACGAGAATCTTCTTTATTTCTGCTCTACATAAGATGTTCTTAGAGCCATCAAATTAGGCAGGATGAGATGAGTGGGACATGTAGCATGGTAGAAGATATGAGAACTGTATACAAAATTTTGTTCGAAGAACTTGATGGAGAAAAGACCAATTGGGAGAGCTAATCAGATATTCGAGGAAAATACTGAAAAATAAATTTATTGTAAATAAATACACTGTGGTGTATGTCGAACAGATTAGACTAAATCAATACATAATTCAGTAGCGGGATTTTATAATAATAGGTTTATTTGTATTTTGAGAGATTTATGTTTTAGAAATTTCTAGACAAAAGAGTAAGTTATAGGACTTTTGCTTGAAGTAGGGTTGCAATCCCCATTTTGTCTTTTGGCAGATATTATAGGGTCACATTTGATATTCACTCCATAGATAATATGCACGTTTTGTGACAGTTTCTGTTTTATTAACATCTAAAATAGCGAAACTTTTCATGTAATTGTTTAAAGACGTCTGGGTGCAGTATTATATTTGTTAACAACATCCCCTACCTGCAGACATGTTTGCCGCAGCGTATAAAGCAGATAATTGAATCTGTCGCTACATAATGATATGGCAGATGCGTACAAGTTTTAGAGAGATTTACTAGTGCATGAGCTGTAACTTATTAATTACACAGTTACTACTGCTAAACTGCATTTAAACTTTGTTAAAAATAAAAATACTTTATACCAAAGTAACAATCGATGTGTACCACGTGCCTTCTTGCTTTGTTTAATAATATTGTAGTATCATCTTATGGAAAGTCGTTATCCGATTTCGCATCATCGCTCAGCGGAGATATGAAAGTATCGGTTGTTTTTTTATCTTTACTTCGTTCTTCTGGCAGTATTCAATACACAGTTAATTTAAAAATTTTACAATTAAAACTTGTATTTCCATGTCAATGAGAAATTTCCTAAGTACCTCGTTTCCGTACAGCAAGACGCATGCATAACAGACGCATGTTGGAATCATAATAGGCAATTTGTCGCAGAAACAGTTTTTACGATGTTATAACCTCGATATTCTGACATGATATAATAAATTCCTACTACGTACGAGCTAAACTCTAGCTCAGTCTGTATAGTGACTAGCTACGGGCTGGACGGCCGGGGTTCGATCCCCGACGGGGGCAGAGGATTCTTCCTCTAGCCTCTGCGTCCAGACCGGCTCTGGGGCCCACCCAGCCTACTCTACAATGGGTACCGGGGTCCTTTCCCGGGGGTAAAGCCGGCCGGGGCGTGATGCTGACCACTCACTCCCATCTAGTGCCGAGGTCAAGGAAGAGAGGAGCTATACCTTCACTCACCCCAAACGCCTACATGGCGTGTAGTGGGACAAACTTTACTTGTACTTACGAGCTAAACTCTTAATTTTATCACTAGATCTACATTCGATAGACAATCACGTGACAGTAAAAAATGAACCGATAATACAGAATCGTTAGGCAGGATTATATAAGTTTTGTGATAAATCATAATTTATTTAATTGCGTCGTTAAATGAACTATAAATAAATTGAGGTGACTCGTTGCCATTACATAAACAAAATCTGTTCATCCGCATTGATCTCGAATTGTTAGCATGTAGTTTATTAATTAATTCGGTTTAAATTTCAAAACTAGTCGCGAAACCAAGAAAGGATGGGGGGGATATGGATGGATTAGTAAATTACTTAATTAATGAATCTGGATATGACAGCCCGAGAGAAGAGCCAACTTCCGAAACGTCGTGTAAGATTCCGTCAAAAACAGACCTACTTTAGACAATGGAAGACGCCCGCCATGATTTTAGTGTTCTCTTGTGTACCGTTCACAACTGTCAACAAACACAGAACCAGGAAGACGGTATGCGCTTCTCATTTGTTAAGGGCTTGTATTCAGCGCAATTGAGGTAATTAAGAAAAGTCATAATGAACTCAAGTACTTCACGAGTGACTGCATACAGAGTGTTCGAGTCATACTGGAGTTTGTGGTTCGGTTTCAAAGTATTTGAAAAACTTTAAGGGAGAATGTATATTGATTTACAGATCGATGAAGTTTGCATCTATCAATCGCACAGCCACAGTATCGACATTACTATCGATAGTTTTTAATCCTTTTTTCTAACCAGTACACAGTTTGAGGCAGAAAGCACTTTCTTCTTCCGTTCTAACGCACTGTGTCTGCTTAGAAAAACGCAAGCGATAGAACAGACTTCAGATATTTGACTTTTAAATGACGATGTCCTTAGTCTCACACACAGAACAGCATAGAAAGGCCAGGCGCCTGCTGATAGCCTACAACTACGAGGGAAAGAATCCTGAGCAAATTTTATTCGTCTTCCACCTCCAAAACTGAATCGTAAGCGATGATTATGGTGGGAGTTCTTAAAGGCGAACAGTAAAGGAGATTTCCGAACAATTTGCCACAAAATGTCGTAATCTCACGTTCCTTCTGACGTAGTCATAAAGATGTGTGTTTTTCTGTTAAATATTCAGCTCACAGATCATGAAATTCTTTCCTCATTTAGAAGGAAAACCATTTTAACTTTATCAGACCCTACCAATTGTACGTGAGCACTCTTCTTTCAAAAAAATATAATGTTTGTAGTGGTTTTCGTTTCGTTTTTAAGAACATTTTAAATGCGTTCAGGTACAAAGAACCTGATAACTGTTCTATAAATATTCAGAATATAGTCTTGCAAATTTTAAACTAAATTAACTCTCATTAGGTCTTAGAACTGAAGAGAATATCTATTGAGAAAAACATGTTACGTTTTGAACATCAGTTAGTTTTATTGTATGCTTTAGCGATATTACACTAATCCACCCTTAACTGGATCAGTGACTTATTCTTCACGTACCTAACTGCAATCTATCTGCGTTAATTAATGCATGTCTGTATTTGTAAGAGTGATATTTATATAATTGTAACTTAATTGTATCCAGTCATAAATCAACATGTTAAAGTACAATCTCTAACAAATATTGTTATGGTAATCAGATAATTGATGGAGCATGAGTTGGGTGAGACAATTGAAATACCTGATGGAAAGGTACCACTTGCGAGATGTAGGCAGATACAGAAGGATAATATTAAAATGGAAGTTAAAATGGCACAATGTTTGTTGGATTTCCGTGCTTATCTTACATTGGCGGGCACTTTCTTATGCGATCGTGACCCTGGTTTATTTAAAAGATTGAGAATTTATTGGCTATGTAAGAGACTTTAAGCTGAATTAATTGTGTTCTAACATTTTAGCTACAGTGGTTGTGGCCCTTGATCGCTTTGACACTGGGGCCGTGGGTTCGAATCCCACTCAAGGCATGGATGTTTGTTCGCGTCTTTCTGTGTTGTGCTGTTCTATAAAGGTAGAGGTCTTGCGACGGGCTGATAACTCGTGCAAGGATTCCTACCAAATTTCTATAAATAGACTAAGTAAACTCCCGTGTGTGAGGAGGCCAAGGTACGTCAAGGACTGCAGAGCCACATATAATTCTTACATTGGGGCAATATCCATTTTGCCACCTACAGAAATTGGCTGAAGGTAATCTTACTTGTTGTAGTCTGTATTACGAATTGTTAGTATTACATATATTTAAAATCATGCGATGCATTCTGAGAAGATTTCTGTTGCGATGGCAATTAAAAATGTAAACACAATTAGTTGTCAAGTAAGACTACAGGATATACCCTACTGAGTGGAAGCAACATTTATAATTCGAGGAAACTGATATCAGTTTTGTACTAAAGTTATCGTCGTCATCGAAAAGTCTGATAGAAAACAAAATGGCAGTTAAAACACAGAAGCAGCGGGAAACGCACGTATCGAAATTATTCTGTTTGCAAGAAATCGTGTCGAAACATAGGCAGCTTTTACTCTTTTGTCACAGCATGGTTTGTGGTAGACTCTCGATTAAAATCTCTGGTCTCGTAATCGTATTTGTAAAAAGCCGGAAAAGACGGAATGCTTAAGTAGCGAAATTCCGGACTCAGTGCAGTAAGCAACGGAAATTAATGCCCGCCCCTCTTGGGTGTCCGCCGTTTCAAGATTCTTTGTTTTAGGACCTACCGTGGATAGAAGATGGCGGTATGGTACTACGGACTTGAATCAAACGTAAGTTATTCATGAACATGTTTACGAAAACACGCTTCATACTTTGAAGCATTTAAAAAACACAAAAATTACATCTATGTAATTTAAAATTGCAGATGTAAGAATATAATACGCAGAAAAAACAACATTTATTACAGCTTAAAGGCTCAGTGGTAATTATATATATCACCCGCTTAACAGTCAGTATGTCTGCGTTGTCTATACAAAGTAGGTTACTTATTATTTTATACAAACAGGCATTTTTCCATTGACAGCATTGACCACCTAATCTGTTGTAAATTATTGTGGGGGAAAAGACTTGCAAAATAAATAAAATTAGTCCAAATTCTACTTTCCTTTAAGGCGCTTAAATATTTAAAGTAATGACTGGAAGATAATTTCGTATCATTATTTAAAATTACAAGCCCCATTAAGTAGGCCATAATTTAATTTATTTTGTTGATTCAGTCGAGAAAACGTATC
Source organism: Zootermopsis nevadensis (assembly GCF_977971745.1). Lineage (NCBI taxonomy): Eukaryota > Metazoa > Arthropoda > Insecta > Blattodea > Termopsidae > Zootermopsis > Zootermopsis nevadensis. Next base: position 9,040,263 of record NW_028259143.1, read on the forward strand.
TGAAGAACGCTAACAGTCGAACAGAAAGGTCAGCTTTCTCCGACAATTAGCACCTTAATGGGAAATAAAAATATTCTTTACGCAGCTGTCACTGAACTTTTTAAAATTCCTTTATTTGTAATTATGTATGTATAATTATTTATTTCTAAATAAATAATTACATATAACTCATTTACTTTTCTCTACTTATGGTGGAATTATTTTATCTCATGCATAAACTTAAGGTATAATTATCTCTGAAAAGTTGATTAGCCCGTAATATTATGAAATAAATCCAGGAAACAGCATAGGATTATTAACTGGTTGCTAAGTTTCCTATCACAGTGCTAAACAAACTGCTTTCCATTGTGCAAAGACCATGTATTTTATCATGGGAAGGATATACACCACGGTAGCTAAATCTTTCTCCAGGCGAAATGTTGTTAGTTGAAACATGTTTTGTCTCATTTTATTCAGCACACATTCAACGTTTGTGGAGTTCCTGTATGACAACTACAAAGTCCGTGTGCTTTACCATGTACGGCCTATTTATATGTGTAGAGCGTAACGCGGGTTACATAAGTCTGCACTTCACGTCTGCTTTAGACACAAAGTAGCCTTACGTAAACAATTTATTTAATTCAGAAAAGACAATTCTGAGAAAGTGACAAACAAAATTTGTCGTGGTAATGTCACCTAGATACACTTTTATTATCAACATCATTATTCACAAATTAACTCCAGAGTCCTTGAGAAACTCAGTTCGGGCTCATTGTCCTGATGATGGAGGCAGTAAACACCTGTGAAACGTCTGTCAGCATCTACCAGACTACACGGTACTACATCCCAGAATACAGTAATTTTCATTTTTGTCGCTGTGAGAACCTCAAATATCAATTATTTGTTTTTAAAGAAACAATTCTCTCCGTTAAATACAGCAAATTACATATTTAAAAGCGCGCTTCTCGGCATCGTTTTCGTTATTTTTGTCCGATTTTAACCAAAAACTTGAATTTGGCGACAGATTCAGTAAAAATACCCAATGTCAAGCTTCATGTAAATCCGTTCAGCGATTTTCGAGAGCTAATAGGCGTATTTTTATATCTTTCTGTTTTACACTCGTCGAAAATGTACCAATTATTCATTAACAGTTTTAATGGACCGCAGATAATCCTTGGGGGTGGAGGGAGAAGACATTCTATCCTAAAATAGCAATGTTAATTATGGATTCTGAGGCACTTTGTGTGTAAGATTAGTGTGTGTAACTGCTTGAGGCTTGTTGTTGCATGTTTGTAGAAAGAGATCTAGTGAGGTGTGAAATATAAAACGAATGCTTAAAATTCTGTTCTCTAGGTTATAAAAACGCGATTGTTCAGGCAGCAAAACCACGAAATATATTCGGTATACGTTTTACAATAGCTGTTTCCTTTCACAAACGGTATCGAGTGAAGTAGGATGTTGGAAACTGTAAAATACCTTTCCTCAGCCGCTCATTGAAAACAACTTCATCGTATTTACTGCGTTAAGACTCAGAAAACCGATTACATCTTTGGCGTAAAACTTTAAGCGATTCAAACAAATGTAATAATATTAAGATATGTTTTATCTCCAAGCTTTCACAATTTACACAAAATATGAAAATTTGGGGTAAATAATTAATTGGTTAGCATCTTTGTGAAACGTAATGAAAGAATCCTTGTGTAGTGATCGTAGAATGTTTTATTTCTATACGGGTAACACAGATGCATAAGTTGGTGGCATATTCATATTAAGATCAGACATGTATGTGAATTAAATGTTATATTTGTTACAAGTAAATTCCAAATATAAATACTGTAAATGTACAACTGTTAACTGAAGTAGACCACATTTCTGCTGTTCGATTTCTCTCGAGGATATTTCTCTTCAGTATGAAACATCAAGAAACCAGAAAATTACTTTCTTGTGTTTTAGTCTACTTTACATAAGAAATGTAAGCGGTAATTATTTTTAATGAGTTAGGGTGTACTTCCTGGAGGTTGAGAATATTTTTTCTCAGACGCCACTTTGTCACGTTACTTACTGTTGAATAATTTAAAAAAACCACTTGCGTTTTAATAAAAACAAGTTCCCTGTTCCTTGGTAAGCAGTAAGAGAGACCGCGTGTCCCGGATAACTGATGATTACTGTAAAATGAATTCTTCTGGGGCTACCAGCCGTGCCAGGTGGTTGAATGGAGAAAACACCAGAGTTTCGAAAACCATCTTCGTCCTCTTCCTCAGGGTACTAAAGTTCTTCGGTACCTGAGTACGAGGGCCCGACACGGCTGGTAGTCCTGGAAGAATTAATTATACTACATTCAATGTAAATCAACACATAAAACTGTATTTTTTTCTGATCTTTCAAATCTGTGATCACAGAAAGACTGCATTCAACCTCGCAGTAAGTGTATTTTGCGTAACATTTCATGGCAACCTTCTTGAATTCAACGCCCACCTGTCAAATGTAATTTGTCTAATTTTTTTAGCTTCTTGATAAGCCTCACGCACAAATACACGAACAGCGGCAACATTGTTATAAAATGTGATAAGAACACGTAAGGAAAAATTAAAATATTATGAGGCCATTCTATGCTGTTACTTAATCTGACTTCGCATCGGCATACATGATGAATAAAGTGTTCAGAAATTCAAAATTGACTTCGTTGGAGCACAGGTGAACTACGGTCTGCTATTCTGCATGAATATATGAATACTGCGGTCATAAAACATTCCTCTTCTCCATACACTGATATTTCCGTGCATGCAGATCTTGTATAGAGGGAATGTTTAATACCACTTCAGAATCCATCGCTTTTCCGCCTCTTATCTAAATACGCGAAGATGAAAATGTACAGAACTATAATATTTATTTGCCGTGTTTGAATTTAGAACTGTCTCTTATCCTGTAGGAAAAACGTAAATTAATGGTGTGGGAGCAGTGTACTGAAGAGAATATTTGGAAGTAAGAGAGGAGAAACATCAGGCTGGGGACAATGTATAATGAGAAGTCACATGATTCGTACCGTTTATTTTGTGGTGAAAAATTTGATTCGAATAGAAGGTTGGCAGTACATTCGTACATTATTTGTAAACATGCTCTATTTCATCGCGACCCAAATTTCCATTTTACGTTTTAATTGTTCGGTCCGTCGGTCCTGTATTTCTCGAGGAACAACAGACTCAAAACTATATTTAACAGATTCGAACAGATTTAAATTATTTAACATTTCGACCCTGTACAATAATTCATATGGGTAAAAATTCCAAATATGGTGGCAGGCCACCAAATTGTAATGTCTGGCACAGTGTCAACTTAATCGAAAGTTACTGAGTACTTTTGAAGACAAAACATGGGAATACGTTATTTACTTTGTTCAACGCATAAAACAGGCTTATATTATGATATTATTTAGCTTACGAGAGCGCGTAAGTATGTAGCTAATGAACTGAATGCAGTGTGTCTTAGCAAACATATTCATTGAATATTTTCGGTTCTTGCTACGTAATCACTCGCCTTTATTCGGATAAAACTACTGAGCAGCTGATATCGTTGGCATATAACTGTCTTAATGTTACATTCGTTGTATTTTAACATTTCTCGCCTTTTATTCTTGTCCCCCACGCAGCTGCTTCAATATTTAATAATTTATTTTCATTTGGAAATATATAAGACCATTTCCATTTGTTCATAAACGCACAATATCTGACTTCATAAGCTATAGATAACTTCGTTGTTCAGTGTAAGTAAGCTTATTACATCAGCCTACTGACTTAATGAACTTGGTGTTTTCTGTGATATATTCAAAGCTATATTTTATCTTGTCTCAGAAGTTAAATGTCTGACAACACGTGCTTTGGCAGCAGCTAGGTGAAGGGTTGGTACGGAGAATCGCATATCACTGTTTAATTTTATAGCAATCTCTTGTTTTGCAGCTCTACAGCTGGCGCTAATGTTATAAAGGACACATCTGACATTTCAAGGAAAACTGATCATACGCTCCGATCACCTCGTCTGCTTCATACCACTTGAATTTCCGTTTTTCTTTAAAGATACACGAAGAAGATGATTGATGTTTTGGCAGTGATAGATGGGGGTGGTAGCGAGAATTAAGAGCAAATATTTCGACTTCCCTTTTTAAAATATTACTGAGTGACATGAGAGTAAAGAGAAAAAACATTAAGCAAAACAATGCTGAAATAATTGATTAAAATAAAAATGTGAAAATGGGTAGGTACTGACTCATTAACAATAATTTAAACAGCAGCATTTGTAACAATAACGACCTGATAGACTGTTAGCTCTATGGAGTAATGCCTCTCCTGAGAAGCTGATAGTCGATCAAGTGGTCAATAAATTCCTCGCTGTTTATGGAATCTCAAAATGCGTTGCCCTGTTTATAAAATACTACCACCTGACCACAACGTCAGCAACATTCACACATCCTACCTTTGTAAAACCCATAATAATGTCTCACATTTACACTTAAGTCACTTATCGCCCTGATGATGGAGGCAGTAGGTACCTCTGAAACGTACGGGAACCTGTGACAAACTACACAGCACAGCAACCCAGAAGACAGCCATCTTCATGAATTCTAATTTACCATCTCTCATTTAGTCCATGTAAATTATTAAGCTGCAGTAGGCCACCCTTAAATGGACCGACCTTGTGGCGGAATACCTTGACTTGTACTTCTAATTAAGGCATAATACTTCGTACATTACAGGGCTCATTTTAAAAGCTACCACATTCATACATCTTCCTGTTACCACACTGCAGAAATACATTAAACGGTACCTACGTCTTCCTGGTTAGAAAACATTTAGGATGTGGTACCTTAACTCTTAACGAACTTTGTAACAAGGAAAGCAAAACATTATGTAGAATATATTATTCACATGCTACAATTTATCACTTTAATTTACTTAAAATAAGATTTAATGGATATCTTGTCTGCACATTTATTACTGTTCTCATGTATATGGATCTACCAATATCTAGCTTGGAGAACACCCCTTCGGGGGCTAATTAATATTTCCTCTGCCGATAGAGAAATTTTACTCCGTTAATGGAACCGAAGGTTTGTCGCAGCAGCTTGCGAAATCAGAGGACTGGCTTTTAAGAATTAGAAGTTGTTTCTGTTTAAAGCAAAAATTTTCCTTTTAGAACCTGTATTATTTTTCAGTCATACAAGTGTTCCGAAAATTCTTTGTAGCATTCTACAATTTCTTGGAGAACATGTATTTAGAGTTATGCTGTTTTAATTGTAGACGTTCCTTTTTCCAGTATTTGAAATTAGACTGACAATTAAATTATCATTATAGAATTTTTTTATCGGAGTGACGTTCCTTCGGAATCTGCAGGTTCCTTGTAACACGTGGTATGGGACCAAATAATAGAAATGAGGCGAGTGCCACTGTATGTCTGTACCAGCGAGTCATCAATGATTCAACAACTAATACAGTAGCAGGGGAACGGTTCCTGTGTTAACCTAGACGGATGAGCGTGTCTGCAGACAAGTGACAGCAAGATCTCTCGGGTGTGATGGATCACAGAATGAGGGGTCCGATGACTGCGGAGGGGAAGCTGGTAATCTGATTTATGACTCATAATAGATGATGATATAGTTATATTCATCAGCATGCTGTTCCAAATTGAAAATCACAAGTTAATCATTTAAATATCATGGACTGAAACATTCTTCGGTTTGCGTTTAATATTTTAAAATTACGCGTTTTATTTGTTTATTTATTTATTGTTATGCTACTACACATTTCTTAACTCAGCTGTTATATTTTTTCTGGGGTGGGGGCAGACTAACGTGGGCATACAACATACTGCTCTAGTTATTTTTAAATTTGTTGTGATGTTTCATGTTGCTATAATTAGCCTACGTCTTTCTGCATCTGTATGTGTGTGTGTTCTTTTTATTTTTCTATTTAGTTGGTTAGGTTTAGGTTGCTGATTGACGTGTTGTTTGTCAGACCAGTGGTCGACACCTTCAGCGGTAGGGTTTATACGTTATTGAGTTTCTATAAGCAATTTAACCCAATCTTCAAATCACCATATTTACTTACACTGTAATTTAATTTTTTTCGTTAGCTATAGCGCTATTATATATGCCTCTTTGATTCCTTTATTAAAAATTATGACGTCAGACCCCCCTATCCCCAATATAGGCTCCAAACTGGTTAATGCTGTTTAGGGAAATAAACTCTGTTTCTTTTGAGAATCGTGCGAAATTCAAAATGCAGAAAGGGCGATTGTTGAAGTGGTTCATGTAATTACCAATGAGCTTTAAAGGGTTAACGTCAAAGAATAACAATAATACTTTTTAATTTCAGTATTTTGATCTATATTGTATAATATTATCCTAACAAGCATACACCATCGTTTTACTAGGTAGATACATTAATATATGTGCATCAGAATTATAACAACAAATCAGAGAGCAGCTGTTCATAATACACGCTAATTACATTACCTTTTCTCATGTGTTGTTCCTTTGTGTATGTATATCATTACGCGGACACACGTGTAACGCCATCTGCCGGCGCAAATACAACACCGCATGGCACACGGATGATGAAAGCAGCCCATAGCAATAACATCGTATCTTTCTTTCAAAATTTGAGAGGACTTTGAAGCTTATTTCGCTTGTTACGGAAACCGCGTACGTATATTAATGAAGCAGTTCGATTGTAGTGGCTTAGTTTTTCTTGGCGTTTTTTCAGTCCCTTGATTCAAATTCCGGGATCATATCCTAAAAACACCATTGCCAGTGGGTAATAATTCAGATTTATTTGTAGAAAGTTTCTACTTTGAGTCCCGGGCCGGATGTGTGTTATCCTGACTGAAGTATTTCGTGGTTTTCGTTAATGACTCCAGAAGAAATGCTCCGATCTTTTACGTTCTCATGTATATCGTTATGTATAATAATACAATTTTATTGTATAGACCTAATTTTTAGTAATGTTTTCCCACTTTAATCTGCTTCTCAACACGAGTTGAAATGTCTTAAAAGTAATGTTTGATTTGACTTGTTTCATTTTTACTAACTCCGCACTCCAACATCAGGCTAGCGGACCATGCATATTTGTTAAAGAATGTTTTAGCAGCTGGAGGCAGTCTCCGCCATCTTTAATCTCAGAATGCACCATACCTTGGTGACAAGGGGGACTGGGGTAGTAGCTTAATGCTGTCTGTTGCAATATTTTTTGTACCACTTATTAAACATCTCAAGAATTAATAATTATTAATTCTTGAGATGTTTATATAGTTCATGTTACTCGTAACAAATTTCTTCGTGTCATGTATTCGGCTTACGTTTTTGTTTATGTGTATGAAGATATATTAACTATCTCTCATTATTTCTCACATAAGATTTTAATCGTCTTAAGAGAGTTCAGAGTTCTCGCGGATTGTGAGATCCGCTTGTTTTTTGTATTATTTTTAAACAGATTTCACTAATCTATTTGGACGTTGAGTTGCAAATATAAATAAAATAAATGACGGACCCTTTGCTGTTATGCGTCGCTACGCCTTTATAAGGCAAAGTAGGTTCGTGAAATATGAAAAAATGTTTTATTTTCGGTGTGACTCACTTTAAACCTCGCACACACCGAAAACGGCTACTCTATTATGTATCACTCCGCAAAGCAGTCAATCAACACACATCCATTATTAGTTACTAAATAGATACGCAGATTGTGTACAAATGACAATGCTTGAATGGAGTTTAGCCTATCCTTCAACGGAAAACATATATTATACGGGTGATTTACTTCATCTGTAATATTCTATTGTGGAAGTAACGATTACCTGTAGATGTTATTTTTTTTGCACACATTATACTGAACCGAAGTTGAAAAACATTGGTGATAAAGCATCACCATAAAAATCTTCTCGGGCTATAAGCCGTGTCACTGTCTAAAAACTGACACGGCTTTTAAGCGTAGAGAATTGATGAAATGTTCCTCGCCGTAAAAGTTTTGGACCATAAAAATAATATCTTGTTTCATGTCATTCTAAATAGAATGTATCTGACAAATGTTTACTCTAACTTGCTTCCAGTACAGTTTGTTTGAACGCGTTTTAATTAGGCTGTCTACTTTCTTGTTTAGTTCTGTATAAAATGTAATGATAATGTTGTTAAATACTTTTCTCCTACTGATTCGGTTTACATGTGTTGTCTTGCAAATTTATGCAGCTTCTGTCCCACCCCACTTTAATCCAAAGTTTCTTCACGAGGAGTACAGAATATCGACTCAGTAATTGGCACGAACAATTTTAAATTAATGGAAGCAAATCGTGTTCAAGGAATTTCGACAGCCCTTTCAGAAAATAGTATTCACTTACATGCATTTGTTTTATTAAAGTTGTAGTTCTCAAGATAATTAATACATATTATACTATAAACAAACGAAATATATGGTTTTGTACTGTGTTGCTGTGATATAGCGAGTAAGTTAACATATGGATTTCTTAGTTTACATAATAACAAGCCTCGAACACGCAGACTGCCAGTTGTTACAGGAACAAATATTGTATTTGTAAACGAAATTAAATAATAAAAAAAGACTCGATGTATGATTTAAACAGTAAGTGTCTGAAGTCATGACTTGTTAGTGGATGTGTGTGTGTGCACTTCCTAAGCATTTTAATTCCATGTATTTAACTAATAGTCATACTTGTATTTGGTATATCATTTACACGCTATACTGAAATAATTCTTGTGATGCAAGAAATAAATTGAAAACATTACACACGAATGCATTTTCACATATTTTGTTGAGGAAAATTTGTATAACATTTAAAATAAGATGGATACTGTTCGAAACTTACGTTTCTGTGTAATAATGAACCATTTGTCAAACTGTCATACAAATCCTTGATGAAGGACGTAGTTTATAAGATATATAATAAAAATTAAACTGGCCATAATACTTGAATAATGGAAAACTGTTGGATTTCATTTCGTAGTTTAAGATGGAGGTTTGCACGATATTGGATTGTATACCACATATTCTAGATGGACCATCCTGATGACCATTTATCTTTTTTTATCCCCCTCTCTCGGAACCCTTTACTGTGTAACTGCTTAAGTCCAGCCATCATTCTCAGATATACGATATTTCTTAGATATTTTCATTCATGTCTGAGCTTTGAAAGACATGGCATATTCTAATTCGTAAACGTCTCTCCGGAACATTACCCCAAGTTCTACCCTTAAATACATAAGACGATATAAAACATGTCACATAGGACTTCTAGACGTACATGTTAACTAAATATTTTGAATTGAGGTAATTCATCATGGAAACTTGATGTGTGCCTACACGAAACATTTTCCGTATTATCTTGTATTACACGTCATCACATCATGATTGATCTTAGCTATGTTTGGATAAAGTTCTGCTTTTATAAATATTTGCTTAGTGGGCCTATTATCCGTTTAAACTAACTTAGCGGATGTTTCTTACGGTTGTTTCTAAAAGGGAATTGTACATCCCGAGTGTCATGGATTGGGTCGGACGATGATAAATGATGCTTCCATCTTCGATGATTAGGGTGTGGTTTCGTTTGAAACAGGGGTAATACGGCCATGCATAACTAGGAGGGGGAACAGATTCTAAGGTTCGCAATGTTGTCCAGACCGAAATAATTATTAGCTCCTGTTTAAACAAATGTAACATTTTTTCGCCCGGAAAGATAGACTATGTAGGTTTTGGGGTTTTATCAGTGGTGAGTCTGAAGATTGCTGTCTTTTGGGTTGTTGCGCCGTGTAGTCTGGTAGATTTCCACCAACGTTTCAGAGGTCATGCTGCCTCAGTCATCAGGGCGACCTGATGACTGAGGATGATGATCTTCATGGACTATGTAGGTTGTAAACGGAACGCCGGTTACATCTCTCTTAGTTTCTCTTTTAAGTTACATTAAATTTAAGGTACTTTAAGTAACTGAGTTGTACAGTATGAAATTGCTAATTGCTGGTGACAGTGGCGGTGCGATCTAAGTGTGTGTGACCTTGGGTCGCTTGCATTGGAATTATTCGATTGAATATAATCAGAAGCAAAGATGTACAGAATATTTCTGTAATACACTGCGTCGCTTTAGAGGCATGCTCTACGCACAATAAGATGATAAATTTTGTACAAACATGGCACTTTGGAATTTTCATCTGTGAATTATGAACCATTTTATTTTGGAAGCGTGGGGTAACATATTGAAAATCGTCTGATAAATGTACTATATCCTAATATACTTCTACTTGTGTGTGTGTGTGTGTGTGTGTGTACTTATTTCCTTTTTAAATATAATTTAATAATTAATTTAATCATAATTTTCGGACATGCGAAATATGTGTGTATTGACACCATGTCATTCATGTGTCTGCATACTATCACGTTGTAACTTCTGCATATTTGTAGTAGTTAAAATGTTATGTGATAGGCATGTGATGAAGGACTTCGCGTGCAGAATAAATGAAGTGGGACCACAACAAAAATACTCCACTCTACACTAGTGGGTAGTTGCTGGAGCAAATCTACCCACGTCACTCTAGGGAGATCAGATACACAGTTGATTAGATTCCATCGACATATTTTTCATTCTTTACGCCATATTCATGGGAACAGTTGGACATACATAAAGAGCCAGCTCGTTAATGAAGAATGGATACGTGAATATACTAAAATTGCGGGTTTGTAATATTATTATTATAAGTTTCTTACTAAAATTGGAAGAATAAATAATGCACGTATTATTTATTAATCTTCGTGCAGAACGGGCTTTCAGATATTGAGGGTTTTTAAAAGTTATTAAAATAAAATACATTGTTGCACAGTGTGGATTATGGTATTTCAGGTTGTAACGTCATGTACTCTTGTAAGTGGTAGGTAATAAACACTGCCCTGAAGATGGAGGCGGTATATTCCTCTTAAACGTTAATAACCACGTTCAAGACTGAACGGCGAGATAACTTAGAAATCTGCGCTCTACATTTTTACTGCTGTGAAAATATCAAATCTCATTCATACACAAATTCAGTTACAGTAATGTTGTTGACTTCTGTATAATAATGCGATTATATGTCATATTTCTTTCCGCTCATCTTGTTAATCAAGTTTAGAGAAAGTTTGCGAGGTTACGGTACAGTACGACTAAACACGAGTGGAACGTAACATACTTGGGCAGAGGTCCAAGGACGAGTAAGGTCAACTTGTTTATACGCCGGCCTTTCCAGATTTCGCTTCATCATAAGCGACCCTTCCCGACTGCGTCAACTGGGAAAATGGCGGCCCCTCCCTCTTGTAATAATAGTTCCACTATTCATATAATATAAAATATGTTATAAATTATGTCTTTACAGTATACTAATCATAAATTAATGTTTGTATATTCAAACCCACTGTAATTCTGAAACGTTTACTGCTTGTAGTGTCTAATATTAAGATAAATTAAGAGGTTACTGAATTTATAGGAATACAATGCGAAGTAATACAGATTCCTCTCAACACGCTATGTGATAATTTATTTTCCATTTGCTAGTTTCTAACGTAGACCCCTCAAATAACAAATGAGTGATTAGTTATATATTAAATATTTCCGTGTAATTCAGTAAGTTAGTCTATAAATGGTAGCCACTAAATAGATCAAACAACGCATATATTTGCATGTTCAAGTCACAGAATCGTTCTCGTTCTAATGCACATCCAGTTTCTATAAAGAAAAAGTAATTAGTCTGAAATAACTCCTTCATGTTTCTTAAATAACTCCATTATTATCTAAGTTGTAGGTGATTTTCAAACAAAAGTTGATAAGTAAATTTTGAAGTATGATTGGAGCTTTCTTTTCCATAGTTTTCAGAATTAATAAAAATTATATCCTTATGTTTATACCAAAATTATCTCATGAGTGACCGTGCGGAAAGAAATACTCGGATGTTTGTTTACTTAACCTCACAGTTCGATGACTCTCCCTCAACAAACGATTTACATTCCAAAGTACGATATTGCATTGCTTGATTACAAAAGACTGTTTTCGATTGGTTCTCCAAATTGTATTTCAAAGGTCTTTCAGTGAAAATAACGTATTTTGAAATATCATTACGCTACCAAGTGATAGTAAATTAATAACTACATATTAACAGAAATTCTTGATAGAAATTCCGAAAATGAAATATTCCTTAAGAGGTCTCCTCGTTTTAAATGACTTCTAAGGATTTTTACTCTACGCTTCAAGTTAATTGACTACTAGTGCTTTACGCCTAACAGAATGCCGTACGTCTTGTAGACTCACTGTAGGCTATTATTGACTGATATGTGGATGTGTTTTGTCGAATAAATCTCGGGATTACGAGTGGGTCTCTACTGTCTGGCTACCGGAGTTACGGCGTCGCGATCAGCACACCTACATGCTCGGAGTTTCCGGGTTTTATTCTCTGCCAAAGGTGAAATCTTCTGAATATTGTTTTGTCTGATTATCCTCAGGTAAATTCCAATATAGTACCTTCGGATAAATATAGACTCGTTACATCCACAACAATGTACTCTGTCGTTCACAGGTCATTCTCCCATTCTGCTTTAAATATGAATTATGTAGTTGAAGAACGTAGTTAAATAAACGTATCAATCTTCTTCATATCGAACAATTAAGCAGTCGTCAGTTAAATTTCTTACGATTTATGTGACGTGTTTTCAGGTTTTTTCAGTCTGGTCCTTTATGTCCTTTTGCGTTGAATGAAAAGGATAATTATTGAATGAGTAATGAATTCAAGGATGTGGAAGGAAGCGTTAGTGGCCTGATTTTGAGGTAAAATCGCGAAATTTGCCTGAAGGAACTAGGAAAAACCACAAAGCACTCAAAAGTTAAAGCCGATCTCCTTGCCGGAATTTTAAACCCAAGACTTCCCGAATAAGAATCAGGAGTAGTAACCACTCATTTGCGACATTCGGATTCGGCAGCTAGTTTTTTTGAGCGAAGTGAATATTAAAAATATAAATATTAAGTTAAGTAAAGTTAAGTGGCAAGATTAACTTAGCTGTGTGATCTGAGGCTTTTATAAGTATAATAAATTCTTCGCGGGCTACCAGCCGTGTCAGGTGGTTTAATAGAGAAACCACAAACGTTTCGAGAAGATGGTTCTCGAAACATTGGTGTTTTCTCCATTAAAGCACGTTACACGGCTGGTAGCCCGCGAAGCATTCATTAACTTAGCTGTTGTTAAAATCCAAATAGCCAAATGTAACTGCAGCAGAAGTTTTATTTTCTACAACATAAAATCTTATGATAACTCTTTCTAATGTCTGTCATAACTCCTCCTTACATTATCATGTATAGTTTCTGTAGCCTAATGAAATCCTCCTGACTTGTATAATATAGAAGTCCTTTGTCGACTTTACAGAATTGGAAGTCGTAACATTGTTTGCTGTGAGGTAACTGGACTGTAGCTCAAACTGCAGAAGGTCTGACTGCAGAGCGAAACAAATGTCAAATTCACGCAACACGAATATAGGTTAAGTTGTTCTTATGCCAGATGGAGTGACCTTAACTAATTCAGTTGTAGGCGTATCGGACTGTGTGGTATTTCTGCAAAACCTCATGTAATGCTGGCTTTTACCCCGTGTTCCACTAACCCAAACAACTATAATGCGGGAGTGTTTTGACGGGCTCCAGCATTATCTCGAAAAGGTGTTTTCGGTTACATAATATCGAATTAGGTTCAACAACAAGAGTAAACAGAAAGTTTCCGTCGTAATGTGAACAGTGTTATTTGGAGTCAAGTTATAAGCGGATTCTATTTCGGAACACGTTTATAATTACGGGATTATTTAAATACAATGATTAATAATTTATTTTGCGTGTAGCTTACGTAGCCAGTTGACATCTGACCAGAAACTTGCCTTATTTTACGTCAACAAACCCTTTTAGGTGTTTCCTTCAGGTACATTCTATTTACAAACAAGTCCTACACACTTGTTAATACACGCAGTATAGAATTCTTAGAAAGTGTTTGCAAGTAAATCAGAATTTTATAAATAAAGATAGTTCCAGATCAGATTTCAACCTTTATTAAATGAAAAATATTACTGATAAGAAGATGTAATTTTTAATATCGAAAATAACTCTATGAGTTTCTTTGTGCTGAGACAAGCATGACGTGTTTTATGCCCTGTCGGTCTTGGTCATTAAGATTAATTGTTGATGCATATTCTTGATATGTTTGTAACAAAGCATTATAAATGTGCCTGTTAATTGCACTTTATTTCATATATTCGGTCATTAGTCAGGGCGTTAAAACTGGAGAATCGTTGAACGAATTTTAGTTGTATGTGATATTGGGCTATTCTACAAAAATTTGCTGACATATATATAATTTTGGTTAAAACTGGATAATGGGCATTTTATTGGAAGACTTACATTCATTTCTGCGCGCGGCTCAGTGTAACGTACGCGTTACTCGCTAAATATTTATCGATGCAAGAAATTTCTTGAATAATAGATACAGAGGAAAGTTTAGACCAAATTCCATGTCCAACAGACTTTTTTACATTCGACTTGCTGTTTTCGAGACGTTTTGACAAATATTAGTCGCTATATCTAAAGCAAGTCTGATTCTTACGAATAATTTATAGTTTTTCAAGAACATTTGAACTATTTTCTTTTTGGCATTTTTTCTGTTGTGCATTCATTAATCCGCCAGACCCCCTTAAATGAATGTAACTTCTCCCGTATAATGTCGGGAGGAATCACAGTCTGTAGTTTGTGGCTAGACGTGCCTTTACACTGTCAAGGTAAATGTGTTCGCTAAGATAGCTTAGTGACATGAATTCATGTCCAGTTATATTAAAAATCGCCACAGTTGTGAGGCAAGAATCCTCATAGATCGGAATTTATACGAAAAGCGTTTTATCGGTTTAACTGTGAGCCATTTCTATTCATGCTTTGGGATTTTAAATTTTTAGCTTTTTAAACTTCCAACGTAGAGCCTTCTTATATGCGGTGCTTATACGTTATATATGTTCTGTATAACCTGCCAGAGGAACATGGGTATGCTGTTAGGTTTATAAATAAAAATTATCCGGAAGCAAGTTTTAGTACTGAAGTTACGTCGCTCGACTTCAAGGAAAGTGTTGTATAAATATGCTATTGTAGAAAAATAACACAGGAAACTAAATATTTGGGTAATATTAAAGTTGCAGTTTTAAATGTCACGTAATTTAAATTTATTGAAGAATAAATTTAATTTTTACTGCTCGTAAGTCATATGTCATGCAGTCACAGGTACACGGAAATGCCAACAATCTCATATGCGTGTTTGTCCCTCCAGCCACCAAACGGGAAATATTTATTTCTGAGTTATCATATTTGTATATTTTACAGACCTTATAACTTGTGTATGTACTAATTCCGGAGTAATGAATTTCTGTTTATTATTGTCTTTTCATTTTCATAAATGCTAGTAAATTGTAATTCAGTCATAATTTATGTAACGACGTCTTATTATCTGTGTAATTTATAAAGGCTTAAAAAGTAGAACGTCGAAAATAATGGTCGTGGAATATTTTAAATAACTTTCTAAACGTTCAGTTTGAAAGTATTCATTTGATATGTTATATATCGGGTATGTTTTTACGAAGGTTTACGGCGGCTTCAAACAGACGAGATGAAGATGCCTTTGGTTTGTTGCGCCGTGTAATCTGGTAGAAATTCACTGGCGCTTCAGAGGTTTTCGCTGTCTCTGTCATCAGTTCTATCAAAACGGGCAAAAGTACCTTAATTGTGACGTCACTATGTTTATTTATACGTTTCATCTAGACAGTGCCAGAAACATTATGGTCAGCTTCATTATAAGAGTAATTCTGATCGGAAGATTTTTATACGATAAATATTTAAATTATAATATCATCACCTCTCTAATAACAACAGATAGTGTTAATTACTGTTAAAATTAGATGATTCTAGAATTATAAAACAAACAAATACGTGAAATGCATCGCGCTTACATTGTATTTTTCTACAATGAATTCTTTTCGGACTACCAGTCGTGTCAGGTGGTTTAATGGAGAAAACACCATAGTTTCGAGATCCATCTTCTTTGTCGTCCTCAGAATAATGATATTCTTTCCGTGAATTTAAATTAAAATTCCGAATAAAACTTCTAGAATCAATTCCTTCATTGACATTTTCAAGGGACTGTTTATATAACATAAATTAATTCTCCAGATTTCTGTTTCTGACAACACTCTTTCTTTGTCCTTGAAAATGTATTTAAAAATTTATTTCGGGGTTACTGCTTGGTTTCTAATAATCTGACCAATTCATTCATAAGAATTGGTAAACATAAAATGCTTAGTATTCTTTAGTATACCCATATTTCCCACAAGTACACTCCAAAATTTCATGGAATAATGCTGCGAGAATCTCCTTTGGAAAGCTTCCATTAAACTTCTATGTTAATACGTATATTTGCCTTTAGTACGTCTTTATTTTTTTTACTAGCAAAGGAAATGAGATGGCGTCTTGTTCGTTATTTTGTAGCGCAGTAACCAAGTTACTGCTGAGCCTGACTTGTTACTGTGTTATAAAGTTACAGAGGAACGAAAAATCTTCATAGTCTATACCTCACTTGCTCCTATAGTCACTAACAAGGACTACTCTGATATCTGGAGCCATACACCGCACATATTAAGGAATAAAATGTAAATATACAAAATAAAACTGAAGGTAGAGGTATCCTTGAGAGAGATATTTATTAAGTTATGTGGTAGTGATAGGATCGAACCCGGGACCTCTTGACCGTTCCAGTGGTCTGGGTTAATATTTACCAAATCCCTTTATTCTGAGACTCCTTTGGTGTGATTTAAGCCTTCCACCTCATCCTATAAAAATGACTAAAAATATTATTTAGCTATTTAAAAATAATCGATGATGAGACATAATGAGACGCGTTGTGTACTAAACCACAACGAAGGTTTTGAAGTTTTTGTTTGTGTAATCTTATAAACTTACTTACTTGGATAGTGGGAACGACCCGTTCTTCAAGTGCCTGAGCACTGCGGGTCCCAACTTTTCGATCTTGGCTTGATCTATAGACATTTGGTAGGACTCCTTGGACGAGGGATCGGCCAGTCGCAAGGCCTCTACCTGTACACAGGACAGCAGAACACACAAAAACGCTGACAAACATCCATGGCTTGAGTGGGATTCGAACCCACGGTCCTAGTGACCAACCGGCACAAGGCCGACGCCTCAGACCGCGCGGCCACTGTGACCCCCAACCTTATATAAGGTTAAATTCAATCGAAATGTAATATTTTTAATTTAATTGAATGTGTTAATTAGTCCATTAGCCTCCCCCAACCGTCAAAAAGAGCTTCACGTATTCCTGGGTAGCCCAGGTTCAAATTTTGGGGTAATGCTGGTATAGATGATAGCATAATAATAGCCTTTTATTAAAAAAAATCCAGTTTTCTGTGTCAACCGTAGACACTAATATCATAAATAAGATACTAAGACGCGTGAAGATGGGTTTAGTGACAACAGATTTTCTGAAACTGGAGTACAGTCAACTCTAGAATCGTCGTGTGGACAGTCCTAACCATAATATTGGTTTTAGGAGAGTGTGGCATTGGTGTAATTTTTAACTAAATAATTGTCCAGACATTTCTATTAAATCGGTAAATATTTTAGGAGTGGTACATGACGCAAATATGAGATAAAAATTATGAGTTTGCAGTATCGGATCAGAAGTATGAGATGTTATTATTGCAGGTTGATCTTATTGGATAATTTTCCTGAAGTAACCAAAAATTTAGAGTAATGAAAACTGCGAATGTGTGGGACCGAGCACTGCACCCTGTGCACAAATCAGGCGTGTTAATCCTCCAGTAGGAGTGACTGACTTTCTGTAATTTGACCTCATTATTCATGAATGTTTACAAACAAAATGTGATAACCAGTGCATTTGGAGACCGCCTATTCGTATTCCGTTGTGTGGATCTATGGAATATGCCTCACTACACACCAGATGGCCTAAATTCAAACAACAAATCACATCACTAGTATTATATCGCGGTGTAGTTAAAGCTTCGTTTCGTATTGAACTTGCTAGAGCTACAAATCGATATCATGACGATAAAACCGTCTTGAATGAGGCTGCATGTAGAAGTCTGTGCACAGTCCATTGCAAATTATAACAATTGAAAATCCTTTCATTCATCTGTGATCGCTCCACATATGAACAAAGTATGAAGCTGGGAATGGATTAGTATGCAAATGACAATGCCTGTTGTATTCTGCAGCAGTTTGCTGATAACAATTTACGCGTGACAATGCATTGGTGCTTATTTGGTATGAAATAGAATTCAGTAAATTTTAAAAATTGATAATCACAATTTGCCTGAATGCACCAATTCTAACAGATATTTA
Organism: Zootermopsis nevadensis; assembly: GCF_977971745.1. Taxonomy (NCBI): domain Eukaryota; kingdom Metazoa; phylum Arthropoda; class Insecta; order Blattodea; family Termopsidae; genus Zootermopsis; species Zootermopsis nevadensis. The sequence continues at coordinate 9,058,695 of NW_028259143.1, forward strand.
ATTTTATTCATGCGGAAAATCTCTTACTCAAACATCAATCCACAAATATTTTATTGTAAAAAACATTAAGATGGAAAGTGTTTGTATATGTTAAGAAGAAAAAGTCTAGTAACTTTCGCTGATTATACAGCTGTATGAAAATTCCACGATTTCTTTGGAACCCACAGTTTAGTGTTAGTTCAAACAAAAACCCACTTTTGGATCCTGTGCCGGATGAATCCAGCCCACATTCTAATTCTCTTTGATTTAGTAAGCCTAATTAAATTTACTGGAAAGTACAAATCATGGACCTCCTCATAATATAATTTCATATGATTCTAAATGTATTCTTATTCTTTATTACGCCGTCTCCTTTACAGGAGGTTGGCGTCATATTATGAACAGGATCCTTCCATCCTTTTCTCGGACTGGGACCTGTTTCATATATGTTTTTTAGGCAGGTGATACAGAAGTGCTTTGCCATTGCCTTCTTCTGTGTGTATGGAGTATGGAGTAATTGTTGGGATGCCACAGAGAAACCGGGGAAGCCCCGGAGGAAAACTCCGTGTTGTCTTGCCCAACACAAGTTATAAATTCGGGCACCGCCGGGAATCGAACCCGGGACCCCAGGATTACAAGGCCAGCGTCTACATGTATACATCAATTGTTTTTCTAAACACTGTTTTTGATCCATGAACGCAACGGGATACACACGTCCATGTTAGATTGTTTATTTAAACAACATTAACCAATTTATCTCTGCAATGGAAACGTGTTGTGTAGCTAGCTGTCTTCTGGGTTGTTGCGCGTGTAGTCTGGTAGAAGTTTACCAACGTTTCAGAGGTCCTTTCTGTCTGCATTGTCAACATCATTTTGTATTTGTAACGTTATATTGGCATGACGTAAACAAGAACAAAGAGACAGGTTCTTCAGTTAATGCACTGTTACCTTTGCAGCAAGGATTCCGCTCCACTGATCCACAGACACGTTGTATAATATTTAAATTAATATATGTAATACGAAATCTTACGGAGTCACGAACTGTTTAACGCTTTTCATAAAGACAAAACAAGAATCACCCATGGTATCTTTAAACGTAGTAATCACTCACAGTAGATTAAAGCATTTTAAATTGAACCCTTTGGACCTTGAATCGGCATGGTACATTTGGAAATAAGAATAATTTCTAAATAAACATATATCAGTTAATTTTGAATTAACGTAATTCTTTTCGTGTCTGCCACTATGTGCGTGTATGTGGAAACTCTTATAAGAATTAGAATCTATGACCAACTCATATAAATGTCATTATGTGAATATTAACTTGATAATACTTATCGATGTCAGGGTTGTAAAGCTCTGTGAACTTGTAAGTAGATAATTAGCGTTTCGGAGAAAAATATTGTCTTCATCTTCAGGGCTCGCTTTTTCCAAAATGCTGGTATCTACCTCAAAGTCGACACAGCGTTACAGTTCAGAAGACCAAAATCGTCGACTTCTCTCTAATCCGTCACAGTAATAAGCGTAGGGAAGGGTTTTATCGGAGATTTGGCACTTCGGCAGAGGGTTTAGGTAACACGCTCGTGTCCACGTGGCGGGGATGAACGATTGAGCCAAGAACGCAGGTCTGGCTTTGGAATCTACGCAGTTGCTGAATAAAAGATAAAAGAAAGGTATTCGATGATATAGCCTTCACAATGCCACATCTCACCCCCAACCCCTGCCCCGCTGAAAATCAATATGAGATGCTTCGGAATTTAATATTGATGCACTTGAGCGATATTACATGACACCACTATAACGATTTTCGAGGAAAAAGTACGTAATGGTTTTCTTCTGTTGCATTTATTTTTACCGCAACCCATTATATCGCTTCGGAGTATTGAATTTATGAACGTGCTGCACATCGTTTTGAGAAATTCCTTAGTGGCCAAAAACTTTTTCTGTTGAGAATTACAGTTAATAGAAACATGTTGTGTTGGTTATATCAGATGTTACTGCGTGGTTTTTATCTTGCAAATAAAACAAATTGTGAAGATTTCTGTCTTCTGGGTTGTTGCGATGTGTAGTCTGGTAGATGTTTACCAACCCAGAAGGCAAAAAGTTTCATACACACCGCTGTGAAAACCTCAATTCATGCAAAACAAATTGTGTGGTATTATTAACACAATTTTCCTACATGTATGCCCATATGAGAAGTTAGTGGTGATAAACTGAGAAAATAAAGATGGTGATAATTACGAACGGAATGTGCGAGCAAATAAGCAATTTTTTTCAAACGAATCCGTGTGGAATGTGCTGGATAAAGAAATAATTCAATAATTGTAATTCCTCATCAGTTCCACAAAAGCATTCGAGAGAAGCTAATATTAGCTTACTCATGAACCGAGCGTTCTTGTCCCGGTAGCAAAGTGGTCAGATGATAAACTGACCGCTCATATCCACGTGGCTCCTAAATTAAAAATTATGTGGAGCATTACTTCGCGTTGTGATGTTTAAACACAGAATTAAATTTAACTTTTATCAACCAAATACCGCTTCCAGGAAGCTGGCTTATTTGTACTTTGGTGTTTATGTTCCTTACAAAGATACTGACAGAGAGAGGCTGTGATGTGTGTTTTGTGAAAATTGGCAACTGATTCTACGTGTTGGCTGGACAATCGAGCACGGAATTAATGTGGACATACGTTCTGAACAGGACTGTATAAATTGTAGCCGAAATAATGGACTCTGTATTAGACGTCCCCGAAGAGTACCTGTAGCGATGACTTGAGGATACAAAGACTGAAAACGTTTTTGTGTGTTAACCTAATTACTTTATTTAATTTATTTAACCCCGCCTTTAAGCTAATTGCAGCTACTAATAATAAGATGCGTAGTGAAATTTAATTTTAAAAGGGCGTGTAAGCGATAGTTTGTGATCTAATTTAAGGTAGGCTGTTATTCGCCTAAGGATAGTGATGAAACGAAGATAAGCTTCAGGGTAGCTGGTTTCCGGGTAGAGATTTGAACTAGGACCTCCCATATACGTAGCAATAATTGATTTTTGGTCACACATTTGTACTGAAAAGACCTGGACGAATAATTAAAAGACTACGGTTAGAATTTTGAGACCGAAACATGATATTTAATAACCAAGTTTTGTGGTCGTGCAACTAGGAAGACTGTTCGGACGTTTAAATTAAGGAGAATCGGGTGTGCGGGGCACGAAATACGAATGAGTCTATGAAGATTACAAAATATGTTGAAGGAGGTTACAAATGCAAAAGATTATTTTGGAAGAAAAACAAAATTGATCTTAAAGAAAAATAAGATGTCATCCTGCACACTGGATTCACTTGGCTCGAGATAGTATCCAAGTTATTTCAATTTCATGTGCCACTAACGGCTAGAAATTTCTTGATTAGCTGAGCTACTATTAGCTTCTTGTGCATTCCGCTTCATGGAGTTAGAATGTGCTCTTCGTACAGACAACATATATATATGTGTGTGTATACGAGGTGCGATCGGAAAGTTTCAAGACTGTGTCAATAGAGGGCGAACCGGATGTAGTACGAGCTTGTGCCGCTAGGGGGTGCGGCCTACATTCATAGTAAATCAGTGTGCCAGCCGGCATCATCGAATTAGCATTTGTTTCTTAGTTACGGGCGTTTTGGTAGTGCATTACACCGACCCTCCTGCGATTTCGGAATGGCGGATTTTCATGAACAAATCAAATTTTGCCAAAGACTCGCCAAAACGGCTACGGAAACCTATGAAATGCTAAAGCAAGCATTTGGGGAGTCCGCAATGGGTCGTGCACAAACATTTGTGTAGCATTCACGTTTTAAAAATGGCCGAACCTCTGTCGATGATGACGAGCGTTCTGGACGACCATCTTCGAGCACAACGCCCGAAAATGTTACGAAGATTCGGCAGGCCATTCACGAAGATCGACGTCGTACCATCAACGACTTGTGCGACATTGTTGGGATAGGCTATGGGACCTGTCAGCTGATTCTAAAGGAAGAACTCCACATGCGACGCATCGCAGCCAAGTTTGTGCCAAGGCTCCTGTCTGAGGACCAGAAGCAGAATCGACTTCTCGTTTGTCAGGAGCTCAAAGATCTTGCAACAACCGACCCCAACTTCCTTTCTAAGGTTTCCTCTTCCCAAAGATGAAAATTCAGCTAAAGGGAAGGAGATTTGAGACGATAGAAGAGATTCAGGCAGAATCGCGGATGGTGCTTGACAGGCTGACAAAGAAAGATTTCCAGGGATGCTTCCAGGCTTGGCAGCGGCGCTGGGATCGTTGTGTTTACTCCCAGGGGAACTACTTCGAGGGTGATGGATGAATTTAATACCTGAGATAAGTGTACGGGTTTTTATAGGCGCAGTCTTGAAACTTTCCGATCGCACCTCGTATATGTATATGCAAAGGTATTTAGATACAACAAAATTTTAAAATTGTTGCCAATAAGCAAATTAAGTTTGAAACTTCTCCTATTGTAAGTTGAGGTTTAAGATTACAAAGGAAAATATGGGCATTGGTACATGAATCCCAAATACGTAGAGTGTGCAAAGACAAAGGTACCATAAGCCAGTGTGGATAAATGTGTGAATAGGTTCGTATGTAATTGAAGGGGATTTCCCCTGCTCTTAACCAGTAAATTCAATCCTAAAGTAGGTAAATAATTTACTTAAGGGAATCATGTGAAATAACTAGAATAAAGTATCAATATTTGTAATATGAAACGTACATCATATGAGAATTAATTCTCCATTGGTCGGAATATATTAAGCAATGACAAAAGACAATAGGTCAACTGTAACCAGGACTTGGTTACAATATTAAACCAAATAATAAATTGTGTAGTTTTGTGTTATTGTAACTGTTACTGATTCGTAGTTAGATGTTCATATCTCAAACGTCAGTGTCCAACTATTATCAGTTTTCTGATGTTTCTTTGTAGAATTACACTTTTCTTAATATTAGTTACGTCTACTTGTTTCAAGATTTTAGACTCTTTATTCTTAATTACTATTTTAAAAAGTCCGTTTCTGTTCTACATGGAACAGTTTCTTTCGCATGTTTATTCCTTACCCCATTTCTTCTTCTTTTCCTTTATATATTTTTTTACTTTTGTCATCTTATCGTAAAAAAACATGTCGTTACAGAATACCATTGAGCCGTGCTACGTATTTATTCGTTTCGGCATATTCCGTGAGATACACTTCATTTAAATATAATACAAGCAAGCATGAAATAGAATCTGTGTTTTAATATAATAGCTTACAAATTATTCGTTCGAAACAGTACAAGCTCTGTACATTGTAAAAGATCGGAAAATAACTAAGTAAGAGAACATAAGGATTGAAACTATTGCTGAGACCATATCACCAAGGTGACAACAATGACCTACTTAAAATTTAAGAAAACGTAGTAATACCACGGAAACCCTTGAGCAGAAAAGGCGAGAAACAACTTTTGACAAACTGAAAACAATGGAGAACAGAATTACAACAATTCTTTACCTCGTGCACTGCGTTGCACTGAATTTTCGCGTTTAATAATCTAGTTCGTACCTCGAAGGGAACACACCACATAAACACCAAAGAGCTCACCTTCGTTGATATTTAGAAAAGATGTGCTGTTTATTCTGAGAATAAAATTAAGCTCATAATGAGAAAAGCAAGATTCCTGTCTTCTGGGTTGTTGCACTGTGTAGTCTGGTCGATGTTAACCAACGTTTCAGAGGTCATACTGCCTCCGCCATCAGGGCGATGAGTATGAAGCTTTCTGTCTTCTGGGTTGTTGCGCTGTGTAGTCTGGTTGATGCTAACCAACGTTTCAGAGGTCATACTGCCTCCGTCATCGCCCTGATGACGGAGGCAGTATGACCTCTGAAACGTTGGCTAACATCAACCAGATTACACAGCGCAACAACCCAGAAGACAGGAATCTTCATACTCACCACTGTGAGAACCTCAAGTCTTACGAGAAAAGCAAAGTTACTGAATATTAAACCAGGTGGTAAAAATAATCAGAATGTCTGTTGATTAGAAATGTGACGATATGACAAAGTTTTGTGTAACAATTGAATAACGTAAGCTTCAGGTGTAACAAAAGTCCATGCGTTTTCATGCTGTTATCTTCGGAAGATAGGCGACATTTTCACCGCTTCCAACCGGGGGCAGAGCGGAACCTTCCAAATGTTTCAGAACATCAGTTCCTAGCTATATTAATAGTAATGGACAAGTGGCGAAGAGAATACGAAAGAGATAGAGTGAGGTAGGCACTGTGAAACTGGTTCGTACCCCTCTGTGCCTCTCTGCTGTGATGACTACAGTATTCTGCACACACTAGTGACGTCACGTGAGGAAATCAATTCTCTCCAGACGCAGTTGTACAAGTCCGTCTCTAGCCTCCGGAGACCAAGCAGAAAGCCATGGAGCGTGTATTTATAATGTTAAAGGACAAATGCAGAGTGAAGAAACGACTTTACGTACACCTTGAATTGAAGTAAACTAATTGGAATGCGGCAAACTTGATTGTCTCGTTTCTGATCGTGATGTAGAATGTAAGCCTAAACGTACGGTGTTATAGTTATCAGCTGCATCTATTACAAATGACAGTTGCGTAATGAAAAGCCTTTTAAGTACGTCTCGGATATAACTAGAAGTTGCGTATTTATTTAATCGGATTCGATGTGTATTCTTGTGTGTGTGTGAGGTTAATACCCAAATAATTTTATTTAATTACAGCTTTATGTAACGACGCTTTCAATTTCTACAATTATGTGGCGTCCAATGACAGTATGATTAATGTATTCTGTAGAAGGAATTTTTCGTGCCTTAATGTAAGGTACAGGCTGTACCTCACTTGTTGCTAGGAAGTGCTTTTTAGGATCACTAACGCTGTCAGTCAGGATTCAGGGTTGATGGTGTTCGGGCCGAGATGGAAACCCAGGACCTACAGAAAATACCCACTAATGGACTCTGAGCCACTTCCAACTACCACCCATCCCATATCCCATTTTCCTAAGATCCTTCTCAATGTTATCGTCTCTTGCCCCTCTTCTAAAGGTTTGATTACTGAGAAGGTTCCCCACCAAAATTCTACGTGCATTCTTTGTATCCTCCTCCTAGCTACATGTGCAGCTGATCGTATCCTTCAAATTTTTGTCATAATGTAACTGAGTACAAAATTATAAAGTTCTTCGTTAAGACTATCCTAAATTTCTCACGTAGGCCTGCTTCATTTTTCTTTGGTCCAGATAATTACCCTTGAACACTTTGTTTCCAATATTCACTTTTATAAATTTTACTCGGCTGAATCTAGATTTAGAGGCAAAATATCCTGATAATGTTTAAGTGTATATACTTAATTACGCGTTACTTAAGTAAAAGTCTCCCTGCCTCAGCCTTGAGTTTAATATTTACCTTTTGTTACTTATTACAGATATTTAAATACATTTATGTTCCAGTCCACGTGTTTGACATAAAATCCGGCTGACAAAATGAGTACTGTTACGAAGTTTATTTTATTTGGGATTCCGCGTTTTTAGAATTGAAATGACAATTGGGAATGCGGTATTCGTTTTTATTTGTTGTTTTTCTTGATGATGTATTATGGGTATGGAGACGTCAGAATGAAGGCTTCTTCTGTTTCTTTGTTCACGTGTGTAATAACAATCTTGTTAACTAGTTCTCCGTTCCATTATCATAGGCGGAGAAAATATGTAGTCTGGTGAAATTTTTCCTTTGATGTTGTATTATATTTTCTGCAAATTCTTGGAAGTTGGTTAAAAATGCGTTGGAAGTATAACGTTTTAAAGCTTTTTTTTTCGGTCGACATATTCCTTGGTTTTAAAGTGAGACTTCACCAGGTCTGAAATTTGTTTAATCGACGTGACTGTAATTATGAGAGTCAGACTTAAAGTAATTTGAAACTTTTTCAGTCGACGTGACACTTACATCTCAAAATCAGAATAACTAAACCTGCTGTAGATTCCCATATTTATTTAATATTGGACTACATTTAGTACATGAAGAGTAGAAGTGAAATTTTATCACCACAGCGTAAAATTAAATAAATTTAAATAAATTTTAATAAAATTCACAAATGTAGTTCTAATGAACATTGATAGGCAAGCAGCGATGCAAACCAGAAGACCCAGAATAAAATACAATTCAAAATACTTGCGTACGTCAGTCTGATACGCATTGCTGAATAAATAGACTATCACGAAGATATATTGTTGGAAACGGAGACAATTGTCATAAAAAACGAACACATAAGTCGTGACGAATGCTGGAAAGTGTTAATTCTTCTTAGACTGTGTCAGTAGTAGCGAACAGCACTCACTTCGAATTATGTGACAGAATCGTTTACGTCACAAGGGATTCTTATTTAAATCCATGTAGGAATAAAGATGAATCCCGAATGAATCTCCCATTAATACCAGGACAAATAAAAATTAGATGCTGTAGTGTTTATGTGTGGTGTATGAACGACGTAATGGATGAGCCTTGTTTATGTGTGCGTCAAGGGATTATTTCTATAACATTTATACTTGTGTTAAAATGTCGGTAGTCTGATTCTCGAACTATAGCCCTTTATATATTTATATTAATCCTCTAGTTTCAGATGTAGAATATTGGAGAAAAGAACGCGCGTTCGATGAGTTTTACTTATAATAAGCAACATTATAAATATGATATATAAAACTAGATTATAATGAAAGATACAGTAAAACCTCTCTAACTTCGACATTTGCGGTTCCACGATAATGTGTCCAACTTACAGGGGTGTCCAGGATAGAGGGAAAGAGGGAAAATCATCCTTTCAAATTGTCGTGTAATAACAATGTGGTAATTGTAAAGTATTATGGAGCCCTTCACAAAAAGGAAATTATTGATAAGAAAAATCAAAAGGGTAAATTAAATTTTTACAAATTTTGTTTTCACTAAATTAAACTTGCATGGATAAGCTCATAGGGAAGGCACCAATACTTTACGTCTACCGAAAATGCAATCAATCTATTTACTTACATAATCTAACTACTGTAGGCTTGATCGAATTAAGAATAATTTAATTATTAATTATAATAATCTTTTGAAACCCACTCTCGTGGTTGCACATTACACCCCAGCCTCAATGAAATTTTAAATGTTCAGAACGTATTTTTTTTAATTGTACTTACGGCATTAGCTCAACATATGATGTCACTTATTTCTTGCAAAAAGTCCGTCACAAGACACTGCTTTTTTGTTTTTATCTTTGAATTTGTCCATCCTCTTTCTAATTTTCGCCGCAATCAGAATAAAGTTTCAACCATTCCTGGTTGATTATGAGCGAAAGCACACCGTTCCAATTTCTGTTTAACTCAGTTGCAAGCTCAGTACTGACAAAGTTAAAACTGTACCAGCAATACCTACAACAAAAGAATAACTATACACTTTCACTGCATTCCACTGATGTGCTCAAAGTCTCACACCCTCAACCATAAGCTAATCCTCAGGTAGAAGGCATTCATAAGTCATAAATTCAAAGCAACAAAATACTAACCGTAAACGTTTCCCATAAAAGCATTGAAGCTAAGTGCATGAACCTGTCCAACTTACAAAACAAGGGGTGTTCAAGTTCCAGGATAAATGGGTGTCCAAGATATAGGATGTTGTGGACATGTAAAATTATAGGATATTCGCCGGTTCCAATTAAAAGTGTCCAATATAGAGGGGTGTCCAGGATATAGGGGTGTCCAACTAGAGGGGTTTTACTGTACTAAATGAAGTAGGAAGGCTTACTGAAATAGAGGAAAAGAATAGGACATAATACATAAATGTATTCTAAAACCATTGATGCGAATGTATTAAGTAATTGTATCACTGGTTTAAATTATTGTTGTAAATGTTACAAATTTTCAATAGAGGACAGACGCTTTATTGAATCACTCTATCCTCCTTTTAATATAATTTACCCTTTTGGAAGTAGAAGTTAAAATACGTCGTTGCTATAACTTAACGTAAATAAGGATGAGCTATATTTCATGGTACATAGGTCAGCCTACTGTTACATAATATACCTGTAATGTAACACCATGTAAAAGACCATGACGGATGATAAGTTGTGTCGTTCGACCGCTAATACCAGTTTTACTTTTGTAATCTCTTTAGAAATTCCCAATTCTAGCCGTAACTTAGTTTTCATTCCAATAAATTGACCTATCATTGTTCTCTGTACTTAACAGCAGCGCGTTTGTCCTAATACCCTGCCCATTACCCTAATACCCAGGTTTAAGTGGATGTATACCGAATATTACGGTTAAGTGGTCATGTTTTGTAATCATGGGAGTTTTGGGTTCAAATCTTGCATCGTAGGCGGCTATCCTGATTAGGTATCCCCGTGGTTTTCCTAAGCCCATCCCAGGAGTGAAATGTCATGCTTACCGCGTTATACCGACTAACGTTTTGACAAATAAAAAATACAAATTATTTTGTCTTACTGTCTTGGTTCACTGGTAGAACACTCGAATACAGCAGATCCGATCAGATAAAATGTAGCGTTAGCTAGCTTCAACCATCCAGGCGTAATTAATCAGCTGATAGAGGCTTTGGATAGCTGCAAAATGCCTCAGTATGTATAGCCAGTCCACGTGCCGAAGATTTTGACACGGGACCTCCCGAATATGGAAGTGGAATGCTAACCACTCGGCATCGTTATCGTTTTTGTAACTTTTACAGATATGAGTGGATAAAAACTCTCTCTTTATGTAAACAGTGTTACAGAAAACTGGTATTTTTCCATAGCCCCGTTTGTAAGGCACAGCGGTGTGCGTTTAAGATTTTTGGTAAACTTAGTGGGCCGTATAATTCCATAGTATAACTTAGGTAAATAGTTAATTTGGTCCGACGCAGACATTAAGAAGCCCATTTCGTGAAGGAAAGCTGAAGAAAGCAAAATGGTATTCGGTACATTGCATTCTTTACTGTCACTAGAATTGATTTCTATAAATAACCTCAGTAGTTGGTGTAATAAGGAAGTAACGGATGAGGGTTTAAGTAAGAAGCGTCCGTCAGGTAATTCGCTTCTGCCAAATAAAAAAAAAGTTAAGTTCCAGGGTTTGGTTTTTAATTCACATAAACCGACAAAACAAAAATTCGAATTTTTAGTGCTAGCATTGACAGCTTTCTGAGATATCTCTGAGGTATACCTCATACAAGCTCCAGTGAATATTTTAGGTCGCGAACTCCAGCTTTAGAACTTTTCTACATAAATACTAAAGCTTTACATTCAAGGCCGCCTGTTACCAGACAACAAAAGCCGAACCCTCTATGCCTTCAGTATCTCTGACGTCTTCTTTCTACTGGAAAGAAGGAATCGAACATTGATTCTGGCGTTGGTTCAAAATATTATGCAAGGCTTTCCCCGTCTTTACAGTTCAGGAAGAAGGTCCAACATCAGACATCTCTGAACCAGGTGTAGTTGTGCCTGGCTCTTTATTAAGCTTCGAAACATGGCGACGAATGGAAATTTGACGTTTTAATCCACACGTTCTCAATCCTAGACGATAGGTGGGAGTAGTCTCCTGCACGCCCAGGTCGTATTAGACTCCGCTGAAAGGGCTTTCGTGCCCACTAAATAAGAGGCTAGTCTGGCCTCAGTGTCAGTGTCGAAACGGTAAGAAATATTTTTCCCTTCCGGGAATCGATCGTTAGTTTTTGGAGGACCGTGCTGAAGATGTCGATCATAATGGTATTCTGGATATTGGTCATGTATGTGGTTACCAACGTTCTAGAACAAAGTATTATCTCCATCTTCAGAGTGAAGATTTTATTTGTGCTTGTGGGCGAAATAATTCAGCGGTTAGGTTAGGTTCGGTTCAGTTGGGTTAGGTTAGGTTGGGTTATGTTTTGAGGTGTTTGACGTTCCCAGTCCACACTGTAGACCCTCTGGCTTGGTGACGTAAGTGGACCCTGAATTCTTCCGAAACATTTATAACGATCACAGCGTCATAACTAAGATACATAAAACGGGGTTTTCTGACTTTTATTCGTCATGAAATATTAATGGGTCCGCAGTGGCCGCGCGTGGACCCTGTGCCGCTTGGTCGCTGGGACCGTGGGTTCGAATCCCACTCAATCCATGGATGTTCTTCTGTGTTGTGCTGTCCTGTAAATAGGTAGAAGCCTTGCGACGGGCCGATCCCTCGTCCAAGGAGTCCTACCGAATGTCTATAGATCGAGCCAACGAAAAGTTGGGACCCGCAGTGCTCAGGCACTTGAAGAATGGGTCGTTTCCAGTATCCCAGAAATATTAATAAAGTGATAAAATTAAAGAAGATGAGATGGACGGAACTTGTAGTACGCATGGTGAAGATGAGAGCTGGGCATATTATTATTATTATTATTAAGTGTTCTGTCTTACGACAGGTCCATTGCTCTGCCCAAAAAGAGCTCTCCAGTTGTCCCTATTCTCGGCTTCTCGCTTTAATTCCTGGAACGTCATCTTCTTTCCTTGTTTAAGGTCGTCGGTTAGCTGTATCAATCTTCTTCCTAGTCCTCTCTTTCCTTCAACCTGGCCTTCGGTGATATCACAATTTTAAACTAATTTTACAGAAATGAAGTTTTGGCGTGCGTACTGGATTCAAATAGCTCAGGATATCCTCCAGTGGGTGTTCCTACGAACACATCTCTTAGCCTTTGTGTTCTCTAAAAGAGGAGGGGGCAGCTAAGCGACTGTAAGCTGATTTTCAGAAGTATTATGCTCCATGATTGTAATTAGTTGTAAAAGAAGTGTGTAAAGATTGTCCCTGATCTACATGTGTCTTCGGTGTATGACCTTGGGGGAACGCGACAGGTGTACAGGGTTAATCGATGACCCGTATACCCTAGTGGGCAATCAGGCCGGACCAAGAGACGCCTAGTGTGGTGGTCCCTCTGGGCAAATGTTATAATCTGCATCATCTCGGTGATCAGCAGTGTTATATGCTGATTAATGGCTACCTCCGATAGAATTGTCGGTGAGAGCGAAACTAAACTTGAGACGTAATAAACGCAAGCCTAAATTAAAGATACACGCTAGAGTTCTTAGTCATAAGCAGATGAAGAAGGTGACTTGTCGAATGACATAACCGAATTTTGTTAGCAGTAATTCTCTAAATATTATGCGGTTGTGTTTTATGGCAAATTATTTTGTCGTTTAAATTAAATCTGTAGAGATCGTATGTCCACATCTCTTTTCTTCGATAGAAGTTCTGAAAGTGTTATATCCGTTACACACCAAATCTGCGAAACCGAAGTTCGTTAAAGTAATATATGTACGTCAGAAAAATAGAACATTTCTCCATCACAAAGATCATTTGATTAATGCTGTTTAAGGAAACACTGTAAATAAAATTCAGAGTTACGAGGCTAATTGTTAAATCAGGTGGTACATGTATTTGCCAATCGCTTAAAAGTGTCAGCAGAACCATTTTAAAACGATCTGTTAAACATTTTCGTTTCAGAATACCAGGAAATACTTGGTGATATAATATGGATAAAAATATAATATAAGTGTAAGTGTATAACAAGTTGTATCGTAAGCGACTTTGTACTTAGTTAAACAATTTCTGTTATGCTAGCATTAATTTGACTGATTTCAAATCACACCTCTTTGTGTCTAAGAGTCGCCCACGCCTGCACATTTCCCATATTTGTACGAAATAACATAAGGAGTGGAAGATGGATTTCTGAAGCGTGTATCCACGTTAACCGTTGCTAAGGTAACATGAGATTCAACGTTACTATGATTATATAACATAAGCATAATCTTATACTTAAACGGATATTATGTGTTGTATATTTGTTTTACAAAACATTTCAAGAATTTCCTTTGCTTCTGTCTTCTATTGATTTGTTGTTATATTAGGATATTTTTTGCTATGTATTATTTTTTTATTAGTGAAGTCGACTACACTAAACCGTCGGATGTATTGTTTACTATAGTGTGCAAATACTTCCTTTGTTTGTTTTATTGCGATTTGTGTGAAACATCTTTTAGATTTAGCAGAATGTTTGTCCACGTATCCCCTTAAAACTTGGATGAAGCTCTGAGAAGGCAAACTAATGGAAAATAGTAGAACGATCCTTGAAGATACGTCGTTTTCAATACAGAAATAAAAACAAAAACATAGCTCTTAGTATTAAAATGGTTGTCTTCTAGGAATTTTTCGCTGCGTAGTTCGGTAGATTACCTATGTTTCGGAGGAACTACTAACTCCGTCGTCAAGGGGAGTGACTGATGTTGGTGGCAGCGAGCTCATCTGAAACGTCGGTCTGTACATACCAGACTACTCGGTGCAAAATCCCAGAAAGCATTCATCTCTCTTTCTCTCTCCTTGAAAACCTGAAATCTCACCACACAAGTCTCGTAAGTACTGACAGAAAACCCACGAAGTCATCTTATAGTCATATTTTAAACGTAAGTAAAAACTTGGTAGTAGTTTCGTTAAATATCTTTGTAAAATAAACAATATGTCTATTTAAATGTATATTATTTTTCGTTGTAACCGCATTGTTTTACAAATGCAGCGTTGATAGGTTTTATGATACCATCAAAACAAAAATTTAAACCTTATTTGCAACTGTTATATCCATTATTGATGCTCATTTGAGGTACATCTTCATCAAAGGTGATTCTTCAAAACTTGTTATAGTCAACGGCCTTCTAGAACGCGCATTAGTAACAAAACTTGCTTCCCCCTTTCACTCTAACCATCCATTTGTGAATTGTTCTGTATCTAACAGTTACGGCCACAGACTACTGAACTTTAACTATTCTATGGATTTCGCTAGTTTTCACGTTCTTTGGCCACAAAATCGGATCACAGATTGTTGTTATTCTTTGGTGCATTCTGTCAGTGAACAGCCATGTTATAGGTATCATGTTACTATCACTGAACTTTTATTATTCTCGTCCGTGTAACTGAGGAAGGATTCGTATTATTTCGCACCGCCATTTCTAATTGTTGCCATCATGACGTTTGAGATAAATTGCCTTGGTATTTTTTTTGACATTATGACCGCGTACAAATTTAATACAGTTTTTGGTTTGGTATGCGAGAAATGTTTTGATAAACAGCTTAGGAAACGCTACAGAATGGGAAATCGTGTACATATTTGACCACCTGACCTCAAAGTTGTAATGGGACAATGAACACAACAGTCCCAACGGTGATTCGGTATTAATATATGCAATTACATGTGCAGTCCCGATGGTAGGGACACAATGCCTCATAACCGTTTCGAACCATTCATTTTATAAAATGGAGGACACAAAGCTAATAAAAACGATAGCATCTGCTGTGAGTATTCCCGGAATCTCGTATGCGTTTATTATATGTGCACTGAACAGATCACTGTGGTCTCATTCAGACAACAAACGTAAAGTATGATCGTTCAACGCCAAAGTGTCGTCATCATTTTGAAATGATTTATATGGTGTGTACGTCAACAGTCATGTAATCGATATTACTGTTCTAAACTTTATCAGAGATAAAATAAATAATTGTAATAAGTGGTAGTCTTATTTAGATAAAAAATATTTTATTGCAACGTGAAAATTGCCTTAAAACGTGTATCACATTATATTTAATTAGCACTTTCCTAATTTTTTGTCTGTGTCGTCCGAACCAGGGTAATTTTTTTATTTCGAACGCAAAAAATAGTCTCTGTTCCCTTTACTAAGCTACTACAGTCCGATTCATTATTTCTGTTTATCTAAATTCATTTTGGTAACGTACGTTATCAACTCATCTCTAAGTTATACCTAAGAAACAGCTTCTCGAAATATCTTCTGTTTCAGTCATACAAGGCATAGGCGCAACCCGTTAGATCTTATAAATATTAGGAGAAGATAATTTATCGTGTATTTCAGTTATTTATCACGGCGCATATCGTTAAAAAGCAGGGTATCAATTTGTACGCCATCCTGGTTTGCTGTTAAATACTCAGTAGTTCATGCGAGATGGGGCTACACACCACATCACACACACAGCGAACGTTGTGTTGGACATCCTAACCTGCACTTTCGGTCCTCTTGTGATTTCTCACAGATATTCTGCTCGCCATGGATGTGTACAGAAATTGCCAGCCAATAGCCTGAACATAAATTCCTATGACGTCTTCCTGTGGGGTTACCTTATCGAAAAACTGATCAAAAATCTTTAAGAATGCAGCTCAGGGCTTTGATTGTTCAAATGTGCTTTGAAATTATGGGGGATGTTTTCCGATGAGTTTTCAAATACATTACAAAAAGTAACGAAATTCTGACCCGATGGCCCAGTTTGATTCTTATTAACAGCAAAAGCACCAAAACTCTATTCTAGATCTCCATCGTAAAGCGTCCTCTGTGGGAATTTTATGTCTATGTTGGGTAATTTTACGGCATTAATTGTTCGGAACCAAATATTGCATTATTGTGTTATAACGTGCGTCTATAGCCACGGTGGTCTAGCGGTTAGAACTCTGGCCTTGTAATACTGGGGTCTCGGGTTCGATTCCCGGCGGTGCCCGAATTTATAACTTGTGTTGGGCAAGGCCGTGGTCTAGGCAACACGGAGTTTTCCTCCGGGGGCTTCCCCGGTTTCTCCGTGGCATCCCAACAATTACTCCATTCACACACAGAAGAAGGCAATGGCAAACCACTTCTGGATCATCTGCCAAGAACGTATATGAACAGGTCCCAGTCCGAGAAAAGGATGGAAGGATCCTGTTCATATGGACCTGTCGTCAGACAGAACACTAAAAAAAAAAAAAAAAAAACCTTGCGTCTATTTAGAACTTATCTCTTGCTGCTGTAGATAGCAAAAGAAGGAAGATACTTTTAAAAACATATAAAAACAAATTCGAATGGAGGGGACAGAAACAGAATAGGAAGTGGAGTGTAAAGGAAGACAAATGAATGACATCCATTATGTGAAATTTAAGAAACCGCTTGGTGGATGTAATATTTCATATGATATTCTGAAGGGGTTTAGAATTTATTATTTACGTATAAAATACCTTAAAGGGTGGATATAAATATTACTTGAGTAATCCTACCCACGTGGCTTCCATTTTTAAAACTATGCAGCCAGCTTGTTCAAGGAGCTAATTAATAAGAATGTAATATATTGGATAAAAAAATACACGCATCCCTTGTAGCATCTTGTATCAGTTTTAGCTGTTCTGAGGCTTTCTGTTCGTAGTCCATGATGTGAGATATTGGAGCTTGGTGTCTTGAGAGCCAATTAGCTGGAAAATCCAGTTTTCCTGCACCACAAGTGAAGAGCTGCTCTTTATCCTCTGTCTCACTCTGGAAGGTTGGAAGGGAGGAAATTCGCGAAGACTCCTAATCAAGAGCGGGGTCTGGCTGAATCGCTACCGAATTGATCCTGAACTCGAGGCCAAGCAGCGTGGCTGTTTCTGGCTCAATACATCTGTATCCGCAGAATCCCACACTTGATCCAAAGCTAAACACATCTCTGTCAACTGTCTAGTGCAGTTCACAATCTCCCACTGTTCTAAAAGCTTCTTAACCTAAACCAGCAATCTTCTTATTTCGTTAAAGTGAAAAAAAATGCCTTCGATAACAATAAAACTTCGGTCGTTGTCTTCCGGAATGTTACATCTCTTAGTCATGTGGTTGTATATCAGCATTTGGAGGGAACATGCTTCCACTATCTTCAGAGTCGACCCTGAGGATGTAGGCATAGTATTTTTCTGAAACGTTGGTGTATCCTTTTAACCACAGGCATGAATATCGAGCCAGCTTGTTAGTCTGAAACGTCGGCGTACTAACAGCCACAAGAGCTTATGGGCATTGATTTCAGCAACGAAA
The DNA here is from genome assembly GCF_977971745.1 of Zootermopsis nevadensis. Lineage (NCBI taxonomy): Eukaryota > Metazoa > Arthropoda > Insecta > Blattodea > Termopsidae > Zootermopsis > Zootermopsis nevadensis. The sequence continues at coordinate 9,076,519 of NW_028259143.1, forward strand.
AGAAGGGAATAAGAAATTAAACAGTGGTATCGAGGGTCATTGTTGGAATAATATGATCTGATGTAATTGTTGCGACGTGTGAACGAACAGTGCATTTCGTCCATTTGAAAGAGTGACAGACAGACAGATAGACAGACAGAGAGACAGACATAAAGGGCTCATGAGGTATTCTTAACTTTCTCTAGAGCGTGACCAGTATCTAATAATTATTCAAGATCTGCGGCATATTAAAGGTGATATACACAAAAAAGATTGATAAGGTTGATGAAATGAATTTTAGCCTATTTCGATCAGTGGGATTATAAATACACTAAGGAAGATGCAATTGAAATTATCCGTGTAGAAGATTTAAAAGAGTAAAAAATACCAATGAAGTCTGTAAAATCACAAATTACGTATGCTGTCTAAAACTATATGCACTTCAAATTGTAATAAACCGTCTCACCATTGTTTAAGTTTTATATATTAGAATATGTACCTAACGGTAGAAATATTTTATTTCTTATCACAATAAATATATATCACTACGTAACATTTGATGGTAAGAGATGACATCCAGATATGTCTGTACGTCTCGGCAATCGTGGGGCAGTTGTGAAAAACACTTGGATAAAACAAGTAATAAGTTAATAAGTTAATCTAATATTAATTAAGTGTTTAAGAATATCTAGGTGAAGCCTATAGTATTCAGAGCGAATAATCAGTTTTAACTCCGGCTTCGTGTTTAGTACATTTGAATTGTTAAACACGCACTCTCTTCTCTTTGCCTTGTTTCTGTCTAGAAAATGACCAATGATAATAGGCCCTCTAATTGTTTACTTTATTTTCCTGCACCTGTCCCGTTGTTTACGTATTTCTATTGTTAAACAGAGTGGCCGTGAGGCGCCCTAAAAATACAGGACTTGCCGTCGAATTTGTCACTCTGTTGCTAAGCGACGTGATTTAGAGTGGGACGCTCGTAGAATGGTTTCAATGGGAGAAGGGCCACGTGAAAGTGGTTGAGAGGACTGGTGTTTAATCCAATGCGCATTCACTAATTGAAGAGTTTCAATTACGAATACATGAGTGTTCATGTGTACATGCACACGGGAGTGAATAGATTTCCCCCCCTCTCTCTCTCTCAGTTTGCCAAAAGAGGGAAATTTGACCCCAGGTAAAGTCATAATGTATAGCTAATGAATAAAACATTTTAAAGTAGAATGAATATAAGGGTATCATGTAAAACAGTTTACGTCATACTTCATTCATTCCCATAAATAACCCAAAGTTGGTAGAATGTACGATATGTTAAGAGAACTACAACTCGGTGTAGTTTGTAGTAAAGACATGTTACAATATTGGGGTTCTAGCGAGCTCAGAGTGTACGTTCATCGCTTGATTAAATTACAGACTAAGTAACTTTCCTGCAGTCAGTTTTAATGTAGAAGGCCACGCCATCTTGTTGCGTTTTTCTTGTCATCAGTAGCAATACGATGACCTCACAAACTTGTCATAGAGGAAAACCACTACAGCCGTTCTCCTGGGGTTTGAAATGGTGTGAAGTGTCAAGTCTGTGATAAATATTGAAGTTTATTAAGATTGTAATTCAGGAAGTATTATAAAGGTACATAGTGACCAATCGGAATATTGTAACACTACAAATTAAATATGCGTGGTGGAAATATTATAGACGTAGGTCTATCTGCTAGTAATACTAGCGGTAAATTACCTACATCGAGACATTAAAATGCAGCATGCAATTAAAAACAGTTTTAATAATTTAGCGAATTGATCCTTTATAACATTTATGTAACAGACATGATGTGTGAGTTAAGTAAAGCTTAAAAAAATTAAATTATCCACTGTCCTGATTTGGAATAAAATTTAGGGGTAACATGACTGCTTCCTGTTTTATAAGAGTTTACTTTGCATTTGTATAATTTGTAGTCCATACAAATTTCTAGAAATTGTATGTATCATATACAACTTTTCATGGCAACTTTCAGTTTTATCTTTTGTTATAATGGTTGCTCGAATGGAGTTCGTATTTATTGTCATTATTACGAGAATTTAAAGCTCCGGATGTGTACCGGTGACGGACTCTTGTGAACACGATAATGAATCTTAAGGTTCCATAAACGCTGAAGAGTTTGCTTAGCTGAGTGGATTTTGTAATTTTTTTAGAATTTCGGAAGTTATTGTCTTGGTAGCTGAGGCTTTCAGACATTAATACTCTCAAAACAAGAATAAATCAGTGTTATACTCACAGGAAAATATATAAATCCATTATCAGTAGTAATTCATTTATGCGTATCAAAATCAAATACTATTGACGCACATTAAATGAAATGCAAGGAGTGAAATAAGAGTTTGAGTGGCCAAAAACAAAGGGTAAATGTGTAGAATACTATAGTGTTCCTATTCTTATAGCATTAGAAGTTTGTCTGTTAGTGTTAAGTGACTAATAAATATTCACTTCATATGTGTGTGTGTATGTATATATACGTATATACATCAGTTATTTAATGCAGATATTATATCCCCTGTCTGCGTAAATATTTCCAATACACTTTGATTTTAAATTGTTTATACAGAGAAATGTCACGCTTCAGAAACCCTGGCATTACATTACGAAGTCAACTCAGGCTTGTGTACTTTTGCAAACGGAATAGCGCTTCGCGAGCTTGCTGGGTAGAACAATACAAGCGTGTCTATAAGCCGGGAATCGTATTTGAAACTCCGATCTATTTGTTTGAACGCGTTAGGCCGCGAGGCAATCCGGATTGCTTTCTCAGTAAAATGCAACAGGGAATTTCAGTTATGAGAATAGAATCGATGTTTCGATTGTCATAGTCCAAAATTATAAATAAATAGTGATTGTGATATCTAATACACAACGTTAAATGGCGGATATTTATAGAAAAAATATATTGAATTTTATACCTGGCTGTTATCCAGTTTAAATTGAGTAATCGTGCCCTTGTATTTATCGACGGTAATTATTCGTTCTAATAGAAATTTGGCTGCGACAACCTCTTACGTGAAATTAAGATAATAAGTTTTTATTTAAATGTTACTTTGGTTTTAACTTTACAAAAATCTGTCAGGAAAATAATGTTCACCTGTATTTAATTTCATAAAAATTTAGGCATCTACTAAATCGCCTAACTCTTGTCTTTTCAAACTATTAAGGAGGGACCAGTAGGAATTTCTCTTGTCTGCTGCTCCTTCAACACCCATTTCATTAAATGTCGAGAATGAGAAAAGCAGATTCTGTGTTTCCGGCTGAATTACTTGAAGCAGGCGACCAACTTTGAGTAGTTTAGTTCCACCCTCTTCATTTTCTTCCATTACCCTTTGGATCCATGGCGGGGTGCCAGACCTCTCTACCCACTTTTCCCTACAGTCCGGTATGCAACATACATGTACGATAAAATGTAATCCTATAGGACATGAAGACCTTATATAACATTCAAGTGATGAATACAGAAAGGCAAAAGTAGTTATACATACTGTGTAGTTGTTACGTCATGTTTGTGTTCTCAGGTAACCTAAGGCTTTCTTCTGAGACATGCCTTCAGTGGTAGAGCCGACAGTCCCTTCGTGATCGATCATCAATCATCTATCATCTTTGACTGCGAACGGTGCGTCGTAGAAGCCCTCCAAATGTCCTTCGTGAATGCATGTATGCACGCGAAGTATCATACATCGGAATTTTTACACAGCGTCATGACTCATAGACCATGGAAGTGAACCGATAACAGTTGAGGAGCGTTTGATTAGTTCGATGCGTCGTGCAAACACAGAGAGCTATGTTATCGACACTCATCCATATTTCTGAATATTTATAAAAAAGTATTTAAATTTTAACTTTCGAGCTTTTGTGAATCAATTTGTTGGTTATTAACAGTATGTCTGCTAGTAAATTTATCGTTTTATGTATTTAGTTTTATATATGCGTGGAGGGGGGATATGGTTTCACACATCGAATTATGAAACGTAACAAATACACCATATAATTCTACTATCATCTCTTAAAATATTTTATTCATTTGGTGCCTTTTTAATATGATAAAAACTATGTTTCAATAGAAAATGCTTTCATTATACACTTTATAAAATTCCCGTCAAAGGTTTCTGGTTTTATAGGATGCGGTAGCGTGGATACATTTTCCACAATGCCATCCGAAAATAACATATGCCCTAAGAGTTAATTCTACGACACATTCACAAATAGATATGAATTATCAGATTTCGTTATAAATATCGTCCTGCTGACATTTTAAATGATTTGCACATAAGCAGATGTACCAGTGTACGCTGAATGAATCTCGTTAATTCTTTCTTGTTGTGTTTTCTGCCCATTGAATTTGAGTTCTTCTCATTCTGTTAACTCTGTTCTGACTAGGCCATCGATTCTGTTTTTACTTTCATGCACCTCCATTTTACATCACTTTCTTCAATTTCCGTTATACATTATCGTCTTCTAACATTTCCTTTCCTTCTCTCATTTACATTTTATTACTCTTTCTTCTCACACTTTCTGTCCTTTCAGTTTCCTCTTCCTGAATATTTCTATATATTCTAAAATGTGCAATGAAGCTTCGCCTTTCTTCAGACATTTGCAATTTCTTCGGAAATGGACCACTTCGGTATTCCTTTCCATCAATAACTATTCAATTTTTAACACGTATTTATCTACATCGTGCGCTTTCCTAGAAGCCTTCGACAAACACTCCCACCGTTCCCTCGGGAGATAGACGAAGACGGCGGAAGGTTTGGCGGATTAGGACGCAATGTATCGTGCAGTTCAATCGAGTGGTAACAGAGTCATTCATTTACAATAAAACAAAAAATAAAGGGGGGAGTCGAAGTTCCCAATCCAAAAGTTGTATTAGGACAGTTTTAGTCTCAGAGTCTGCAAATGAGAAGTTGAATTCTGCTACCGCAGACGTTGACGATGCAGAAATAATTCTTTCTGTACAAGGAAATGCACAAAATACGAGGTCTGGAAATAGCGATGACCATAACATTTAAAACTATACCATATTTTAATCTGTAAAATTATGAACACCTTACTTTAGTTAAAAATACAGCTTTCTTATCCGACTAATGATAACGGCAGCAAGAACCTCTGAAACGTCGTTAACCTGTGCCACTTGTACACGGTGCAACAACTCAGACAACATTTATCTTTATATTCACCGCCGTGAGAAGCTGAAATCTCACTGGATGCTTGAAGAAATGTGACAACAATATTCCTAGAAATAGGATTTTGATAAAATTATTTTCTTCGTCGATTTCAGGTGTGGAATATACGGGGAACGAGTATATGACGTCAGAAAGCGTATATTTTCTCAAGGTGACCACACTCAGTTTTACACATGCCTGCATTTGTTTTTATAGGACCAGCCATTATCATCATCAGCAGTTGCGAAGTTTAGCCTTTACGTTGGTTCAAGTTGTCAGTCTGTTTGTGGTATAACTGTTTTAACAATGTTATAAGATTCTGTGATTTCCCATTCGGTTACGTATAGAAGTCATTTATTTCTCTGTATTAAAGTTTTTCCTTCAAAGGATCCATTTTGAGTTCTTATAAAATTCTTTAACCTCTTTCGTTATCCTACTATTTCTTGTTAGAAATGTTGTCTCTGATATTTGTAGTCTGCTGTTCTCTTCTCATTATCCATATCTGGATGAGATAATGGACCAACGAAAGAGCCAATGTTTTGTATAATTTTAATCTTGATTTTCGTTGAACTAGATTTAGCTTGTGATTGTTTACAAGTCTTAATATCTGTAAAAGTATTGTCATTTTGTAATTTGTTTATATCTTCTTGATGTTACAATCCTGTTTATATTTGTCCCGATATTGTATTGCGTGTTTCAGATCTCTTGTTTAACCCTTTCATATTTACCGAGAGAAATAATTCCTGTTATAAAATATATTGATGTAAATATCTTTTCCTTTATATTTTTTCCATGACAGAAGTAACCCATCTATTTTAAAATTAAGATATTTAGTAATTTTGATCTGAATTGGGGCAGTTGTTCGACAGTATTTTTATTTTTAAGGGCTTGATCAAAGAAATCGCAAACACTTGACTTCATATTAGTGGCATAGCTTGTAAGGGTATGTATAGGATCTAACAAGCTCAGGATGCATACAGCCCAGGGGCAAGCTGTTGTGTAACGTGATCCATTACAACAGGATATTGCTATAACATCAGGGTATGTATCGATTTCTCAGAGAACGCTGTATACTACTGAGTCAATTTAGTAATTTACCATGCCACCAGACTTAGTCTAATGTTAGGCTACATTACACCTAAACTTTAGATTCTGTAATTTGTTGGCTGTCTACATTAAATCACTTGGAAGTGTTCCTATACAATTTCACAGACTATCACTTCCTTTACGTTATTGTTGTTACCGATTTTGGCGCCGTGTAAACTCGTCGGCAGATGCCAGCGTTTCGGAGAAACTTGCTGTCTCTTTCTTAATACTCAATTTAAAACTATTGAAAGCCACATTTGACATCCGCCATTTAATATAGATCTCACATCGTATCGTTTTCACAGATATATGTCTTAGTTAAGATTACTACAATAAGACATTTAATACGCTGATATCAGCATTTGTGAAACATATTACAAATATAAATAAATTAAGACTAGGGAAAGTGATGGTGACAGTCTTTGGGGATAGGTTGAGGAGTAATGATTTAATATATTAATATTTTATTGTTAGTATTATTATTTCATGCTCCATCATTCAGCTGCCTCATAGCCTGAATAGTTACAGTCCTATTACTTGCAAATTTCATTAACAATCCATAGTGGATCAGTGAAATGTATAGGCCACATAAGCAGTGTGATAACATTCCTGGGTGCATATGAGTTTGCTTGTAGCCGGCAGGTTACAAGGCACACGTTTGGATTCCTTAGGCTGGAATGCCGTTCACTAGACTGGCCAGAACTAATAATTCACCACGCGTGAATAGAATGTTATGGGTCGTACACATCCATCTTATAATAATATCACGATCCTTGAAAACTCAGCCATCTCATTTAATAGTGCGTGCCTTTCGGAAAATATATTAAAATATATGGAAATAAATACTAAATAAATTTAATTTCATTTGAAAATAAATTAGGGCTGTAAACCATTGAAATTTCCTTTCTGTTGTGTGATAATAGCTTGCTGGAAGTCGTTGGCGTAGATGGAAGGATAATATTAAAATGTATCTTAGATAAATAGGATTTGTGTTTGGGGAATGAATCCATCCTGCCAAACATAGAGACAATGGCGGGTCATTGTAAACACGATAATGAACCCTCAGGTTCCATATAATTCTGGGAATATCTTGAATAGGTGAACGTTCTGTTAGCTTCTCAGAAAAGACTCTATTAAATGGAGTCAATAAGCTAGATAGATAACAGCTTGGTCTAAAATATTGTGTGAATATAAGCCAGGCTGGTTTGTGGTAACGAATTATTAGAAAATAAGTCTTATAATAATTGGAATGTCAAGTAATAGGAGTACGTACACGTAAATAAACTTTCAGCGATTGACTTAATAAGAGTGCGTACAAATGTGTGGGTGTCAATAAAGTTTGTCAGCCGCAGAAAATAACTGTGGAATGTGACGAGCATATTTTAATTCGAGAAGAAACCAGGCATAACTCTGAAGTCCCTAAAATAGTACAACAGGAAATATTTGCAACCTGTTGCTCAGGATAGACGCCTACCGAGATAATAAAGTGCTTTCTTAGCGCGTTTACAACAAAAAGGTACCCAATGCGTTTATTTGCTTTGCTGTGTCTGTCTGGATACTTAGCTGTCCGCTAAACAGAATTTATAAAATTTAATGTTGGTGAGGTTTCACTGAAATTAGTTGTCACATTCCGATTTGTTTAATTGAACATCATAGACGGGCAGTATACATAAGGAATACTAGAGTTTCCACGCACATATTGAGAGAGACTAACATAAATAGACTGCATTACTGTTAGCCCCAAGTTCGATTCAGTAAACACTCCTTTAAGCTCAAGTTGTGGTCCCTCAGAGACACCTAACTTCCATTTACCACTAACGCGCATCACTTCCGGTTTCCAAGAACTTTCCTAAAGAACAAGTCACAGTGTCGGTACAAATATATTTAATTAAAAATATTTTTTAAATAATTAGATTGCAGTAAAATGGTATTTATGCAATAATTTTCTTCCCCCTTTAGACCAATACTGTTTAATATCCTTAAATAATATTAGAAAAATTTACGTTTTCCATCGTTTTCCATCGAGAGTAAACTGACGACACAGAAAAAATATGTATAATATAGTATACATTTATTAATATTTTTAGAGTATTCTGACGTTTTGCTTTAAGCAGAAACTATTTCTATCACTAACACGAAATTCTACCATTGAACATGGTCCTGAGTCACAAACTCCGACCCAACAACATGTCTTTACATGATAAGTCTTAAATGTTACCCTGATATCTGCTTATCGTTCATGGAGGTGAATCTTTTCCATGAGATACTCTGAATAAAATTGTGTAGGCATTTGTTGTTTCCTCTATATGACCCCTTTCCCAGCTCGTTGTTACATCCTATTGTTCTCCGCCCTACTAATGCAAAGTTCCTTCTCGCTCTCTAACTGATGTCCCTCCTACAAAATTGGATTAATTCATTAAGAACTGATTATTTTAAATTTACAGAGATAAATTTGGTTAAGTATTAAATCTCTACTAATTGAACGATAGTCATATACTTGTTTATAATCCCAGAAAAGATAGGAAAATCATATAAAATCTATTCATAATTGATTAGACCACTATACGCCAGAGTTTTGATTGTGTCCGTGTGACTGATCGTGATATGTGAGTATTCAGTGTTAAATTTTATTGTGACCCACATAAGGACAGTCCCCAGGCAAGCGCCCCCCACCCCCACCCCGACACATATAAACTTCTCCGTTCGTAGATTACCTTCTCGCTGCTCGTTTCTGTAACTTTCCCCTACAACTAATGAGGTAACACTAAGATTCACTTTCCTCGTCGTTGTTTGTTCTAGTACTAGATACACTCAACTGTCGCTATTCTATACTCCACATATGTTTGCTGAGAACGGGAGCACCAAACAAGAATCTTCCTTCTATGACTGTAAATGCAACAAAGTTTCTTTGGCTTAAAATTACAAGAAGCCTTTGATATGCAGCTGTTGAGTTAATAATGAAAATGAGATGTTAGAGACCTCCTTTTCAAGGCAATAAGGAAAGTGACTTTCCCTTCAAATCCAGAAATCTAAATCAGATATAATATTGATCAAGAGTCTCTCTAATAGGTCCCGTGTGCCAGGATAGTTAATTATTGCTCGCAGTCAAATCCAGAATATATATATATATATATATATATATATATATATATATATATATATACACATTTAATTTACACACATTTCAGAAGTACGTCTAAAGAAAACTTAATATACCTTTTCACAGATTTGGCCCCAATAAACTTCCTTTCGGTTCCTCCTTGGTCTCCCAACACCTGCTTCGTCCTCTCTGTCGCTGTGATTTTTCCATCTCTTTTATGTGCAATGTCTTAAACTGCACTGTCGATGTTAAGTTTCTGTGCATATCAGCGATTCATTTTCTGCTTAATAGAGTATATCGATCCGTAGGTCATAATGTTCTCATGTCTACCAGTTGTACTCACAATTTGTCTTTGTCATTACATATCCTTGTTACGCTATCTTAACATACCATCAATCAGTTTAAATAATAAGACATGTTTTCCAGGATGCTATTTTCCGAAGTGTTTGGAAATAATTTTAATTATAAATACATTATATTGTTATATATCACAGTCTTAGACATTACTTGTTATTTCCAATTAAATAAAACGTTTGTTTCATGATATTCATTTGCAAATAAAACTACTTTATTATCATTTGAAGAAAGAGATTATAAACCTCTTTTTAATTATCCTGTTTGTAGACGTACAGTAGGCATGTTATGGCCTCACACATTACATGTTTGTATCATTCATAGTCTTGATATCGTATGTAAATTGAATGATATTATCCTTATTAAGTGACTGAAATATTCCATAACCATTGATCACGTATGTAAGTTTACTCATTGTAATTTTACCTAAATATATTGTAAATGTACAAACACAATTTAAGGAACCAAAGAAAATATTAAAATTTCATTCAGATGAAATAGGAAAGAGGGAAACATCTATAAAGTCATGTTCTTCTCTCATAATCCTTTCTTCAGGGGATAGGTAAGATGTACGTCTTACAGTATTTATTGATCTCACTGTGTAAATCGTAGCATGTAGCTCGATGTGTGTTGTTTCCCCAATGAAAACATAATGATCCTTGCCTTTTGGAATTCCCACACCAATATGTCAGTTTGCTGCTCGTGCATTCTACATGAACCAGTCCAAGTCGATCCTGTAAATTATTTAACGTGTGTCGTGAAAATCTGAGCTCGCAGTTGTAATGGAAGAAATCCTTTGAGGCGTGTCTTCGTTTGGGGCATAGAGAATCTCCTCATTAAAACTGTCAACAAACCACATCAATGTTCCTAAAAGTGTTAAGATAATTCAATAGTACCAACAAAGCAGAGCTGTATAATTATCTTGGATATTTCATATCATCATTTTTAACACGGATCTTTATATAATCAAGTTCTTATCCGTTAAAAGTAATTGAGATATTACAAGTTTCTGTTTGATTATGGATATAAAAGCGGGTGAGAAAGAAGCAACTGAGCACTGTTTAAAATACGAAAGCAAAAATAATTAATTGTGGTGTGACATAAATACATAATAAACTAGATACGAAGAAGGCTGTATCGTGAGTTGTAGGGTTATATAATATGGTAGACTTTTATCAACGTTTCAGAGGTCCTTGCTGCTTCCATCACTAGACTTCTATCAGTGCCTGTATGCATAGTTAGCTGTTAGTTCTTCTGTAATGTTCAAGAATATTTCTCTGACCTCGTAGACAGTGATATTGTGCATTCGTAAACAACGGTGTATAGTACTGAGTACATAAATTTGGGAAGGTCTGTATTACGTCAGATCTCAAAAGGGGGATATATTTACAAATTTCTCAGAAGGGACACCTCTGCCGGTGTGTAGTTACATCATTGTACGCTGACCAAAATACAGGGTGGATCACACCTTGTAACGAATAAACCTGCAGGAGGTTTTAAAAAATTCTACGCAGTTTCGTTGTATCTTCACCAGTTTATACTAGGTTTAGTTCGTGCTTAATTAAGCACCATACCATAAAGGCGAATAACGATATAAAGGTAAAATGTAGCACCTTGGAACTAGGTGGAGATGAGTGGTCAGCTTCACTCTCCGACCGATTTAACCCCAAGGAAATATCCCCTGGTAACAATTTATCATGTAAAGTGTATCTAGATCCTCAGAAGTCATCTGTATGTTTCCGGTAGCTTTTAAGCTCTTTGCCTGCGGGATCAACTATTCTCTCGGGATAAACACCATATTCTAACTAAATAATTTGGTAACAAATTGCCTGTTACGCTATAAAACTCATCATCGTTGCCACAAAAGCTATTTGCTGAACCAGCTTTGAAGTAGTTCGATCCGCTTAACGTTATCATACCCTATTACTTTCCATTTACGCTTTGGCTTTTCAAAGGGCCTATTTAAGTACGGCATACTCCCACAATACCTTAAACTCCTTTAGTTAAACTTAAGAGTGTGTGAAGTGAGGCTGTGTGCCCTCAGTTTTATCTAAGTGAAATGCAAATCTTTCGATAATACAGGCCTATTTTATTTTTACTGGTTTTCAATTTTTGTACACCCTCAAAAAGAAGTTGAGATAAAAGCATCATAGTACCCAGGCAGTAATAAAGTTATAGGCTTTTTTATTTTGGTAGACACTTGGTAACTTACTTCTGCATGTTACATGGTTGATTTATAAAAACAGACGTTTTGAGCAACACCACGTATTTGCAAAGTGGCTGCAATGTTACCTAACTACAGTAATCAAAATAATCGACAATGCTCTACAGACAAATGCGACTGTCTGTAGATAGTAATACTATAAAAGTAACAAAGTTCTAGAAGTATAAGTTCCAGCAATCAGTTTATTTTTATTTATTCTTGATGAACTTAATTTTGTCAAAAGCTCTGATTATATACACAGCACGCTCCCAATGTGTTAAAGCTCTCGGTGTTCTACTGGACTGTAAGCTCTATTTTCACCAGCATATCAACTATATATTCTCACAAAGCTTAAAAATGCTAGGTTTGATTCGGTACATTACTTCTTCCTTCTCCACTGTTGATAGCCTTTTGGTCTTGTACAGTACCTTAGTCCGTTCCAAAATTGAGTATGCTTCCGTTGTTTGGAACTCTATTACTAATACTGATTCCTTTAAATTGGAAAGGATTCAAAGGAAATTTGTAGCTCTATGTTACGCTAGTTTCTTTAATGGCGTTTGTGCCTATAATTATGATGATATATTAATCAGATTAAATTTCTTATCGTTACATTTAAGGAGGTTTTTGGATGCGCTTTTCCTCATCAATGTTTTTAAAGGCAAAATTAGTTGCTCATCTGTATTTGATACAGTTAGTCTCTGCGTACCCACTAGGTCTATCAGAGACTGCTCTATCTTTACTGTACAACGTAATTTCAAGGCCAGTCCCTCTGCCAGATGTGTTTCTGGTGCCAATGCAGTCTGTAGGAACATCGACATCTTTAACAAAGATCGTGCTTTGCTTACTGATATCAGTCAGATTTTTAAACAATAATCATTGTTTTTATTGTTTATTTAGTATAACATTTTATTTTGTATGTTGTTTGTCCAAAATTAAACTGTTTTTAGTTTAATTATTATTTTACTTATCTATAACATTTAGGTTTTTACTTATTAGTTATTTTGCAATAACTCAATATTGTACAGTTATGTTTTCAGTTCATTGTTTGTTTACTTTTGTATTGTAATGTTTGTATTGTCATTAGTGCTTGGCTGTTATTGGCCCTTTGGCTGTTGTCAAGCACTTTAATAAATGAACTGAATTGAATTGAATAATTGTACTATTAGGAAGACATGTTATAAACGAAGATAACCATTTACAGAAAATCAGACTGAGAATAAAAACTGGTTTCCATTTTTATGACACCGATTTTATGGGACTAATTTTCTTTGTTTATGACTCGCCTAAGCAATGCATTGAAAAAGATGGCGAAGGAAGGGGCATGCCTTAATTTAATATACTATCCCGAATTCTTCTAAGGGGGACAGAGAAAACAAAAAAAATTTCATAAGTTCCGAATTCGAAGCAGCAATGCTAAAAAGTCGACCGCTGTATTTGTTCTTCAGTCAGTTATAATTACCAAAATCATGTACACAACTTTGAAATTGGCATTACAGAAAGTAATTATTACCTAGAATATGTGCAGAATACCAAGTCTAAGTACGATCATTAGTAAATTGTAAGCATTATAATTTTGTGATAATTACTTCTTTGCAAAGATCTTGAGGGCATGTTGGTAACATTTAAGCCTGCATAAACCACATTGACAGAGCTGTGTAAATACGTATTGCCAGCAACCGAACTCCAAGAACCAAACTCTAGTAATTATTACAATTATCACGGAACGTTCACCTCTTACGACTTGGATAACGGATAAAATGGGATGAAGTGTACGGGGGAGTCTCATGTTCCAGTAATTGTTACCTAAAATATGAAGCTAGTAACTTGGTCAAAGCCACTAGTTGTCTGCGAAGAAAAAGTACGCTTCTGAGACTTCGCTATTATTGATTAAGCAGTTTCGTCTTTTGGTGTAAGTAATTGGAACTTTGTTAATTGTTGCATCTCGGTGTATAAAGTGTACATTTCCGTAATACAAATCCATTTTTGTGTCATGTTATGTCCCTGTTAACAAAAGCTAACTAGTTTACAGCTATTTAAAAAAAAACCGATGAAAGTAATGCATCAAGAGAAGTATTTATAATTCCTTTATATCTCTAAATCTACGTAATTTACTGTAATGTGGTCAAAAATGCGTATTCCATTCCCGGTCTAGTATTCTTCACAACAGAAAACAATTTTGTTTCTGTAGCGCAATCTCAGTTCCACTGAATTCTGTCTTGTAGAACGAAATATTCTGCTAGTTGCATGATTATGGTTTTTTCTCCCGTCTTCTAGTCTGTCTTTGTTTCCTTCTTGAAACGTTTCTTTTGTTTATTGTTTGTGTGAGGGTGTGTCTCTGTTAAAATAAATCGGCAACGGACCCATTATCTATCCTCCAGATTATGCAGCCAACAACTGATATATGCCACGGCCGATTTATTTATTAGTTGTTGCTTTCCATGATAGTGAGTCAATTTTCATAGCGATTCGGCGCGTCTACAAATTTTGCATGTAGAGTACTCCAGATATGGGTAGGAGCTATGAATATTCTGAATGTGCAGTGACGGACAAAAGGAAGATGTTCCTTCAGGTTGGAAAATTCTCAATTTCTCATCTTAAAGGAATGTTACGAAATATCACTCTCGGACTTGGTGTGTGGACTCGTGTGAACCCTTTAATGGAGTTTTGGTTCCATAAGAGGCTAGAAATTCTTGGCTATTTGAGGGATTATGAGATTTTAAAGAAGTGTCAGGAAGAAGTTTCTTTAATGGCATTTAAAAACAACCAATCTGAAGACAGAACAGATTACAGAAAAGACAGCGGATACAAACTAAATTTATACAATATCCATCACGAGCTGGTTTACAGAGATATCATTGTTTGAATCCTTGTTATTCCCAGGTTTAAAAGTTGAGTCATGTATCAGAAAGATTCGTACATGGACACTTTCGTCCGGACATCTGTACAATTCTACGAACCTAGAAGTCACACCCACGTTCCAGCCATCAGTTCATGTTAAATGGACCGAATACAGGATTATTCGCTCCTGGCAAGGTTCCACACGCCCTCCCTATATCATCCTTCAACACCCAAACCCAAATGTGAACTTCAAAGACGTTAGCACCTCAGGAACCCAGAAGGTGGTAGTCCAGACGCACCTTCTCCAAAAAGTTCTTCCTTTCGGCAAATTTTGCTTTGTTGAAATCACGTTTTCATCTCGTTCTTCTATCCTATTAATGATTTTCACATTTCTATCCTCTCTTTATCTTTCTCTGTCTCTCCCTCTTGCATGCACGCAGACTTTGTTCGTACAATTCGCCTGATAAACACGTCCAAAACTTTTGCTTGACAGATTCTATTCAAGCCTTCATTACATATATCAGAATCTGCTCTGCTTGACTATAGTAGGTGTGGGGGCCCTCCTGAACTGCCTGTTCGCTAGTTTGTTACTGTAATTGGTAAAGTACTTTCAAACAAGATTGGAAAGATGTAATCCGTGCCGGAATAAACAGGGTATCCACTCGCGTTCTTCGAACCTTGGCATTCAGAATACTCGTACTGTTGCAAACAACTTTGATGATGACGACTTCAACGTATTGTTCACATAAAAGAATGGGCCGCATTGCAGTCTAATTTACATAGTTCCCAGTATTGCTATCGCTGTAAGAACATAATCGTAACTTTTAAATGTTAATTTTGTTCTTGTGCTTTACTGAATCTTTTTTTTTCTTCAGAAAATGCTTCTAGAAAAGATGGCATTGGCTTTAAGTTTATGTAGACCTACAACAAACTGTTCAGTTCATGAAAGATATGGAGTATATGTGAAAATTTTTCTCAACCTATTAATTTTATAAAATAAAATATTCACTATCTTATTTAGAAAAAAATATAAATCGTATTTTATTGTCCTAATTAATTAGTGCAACAGAAATGAAATATCATTTTTCACAAAAGGTAGCGGGCTGGGCTTTTACAAAAATGATCACACATTCTAAAAGGAATGTGTGAAATGGTAAGTATATTGCACTACGCTGGTATTATTACTGTTATCAGTATTTTGTCTATATAATTTCCTATAAATGCAGGAGCCACTTAAGAAAATTAAGATTCAAAATATATAATATAGACTATAATAGACCTATGTAGAGAATTGTAGGCGCCATCGTGACAATTTTAGGCACAATTGCTACTTGACGCCAGGAATTTTATTATTATTGTTGTTATTCTTGTTGTTATTTGGGGGGAGAATGTATTACTGAGGGGTCAGATTTTGTCTGCGTTAAATTTATCTAGTACGTTTTAAAAAAATCGCAAGTTTTCTTGCTTTGCATTTTGTACTATAGGAAGAATTTATAGGCATATTATTATCTATCTCCATAACAATTTTCCAGTTCCTAGCCCCAATAGTTCACTAGTTAATGGTCGTAAAAGCTAAAGCTAAATATAGGCTAGATTTTACATTATACAATAACGACAAAAAATAAGTTGCGTATGATTCGAATATCTGTCACCATACATCATTTCAGAACCTCGCATTTGTAGGCAGTAATGCCGTTTCCACCTCACGAGTTCGTGCGATCGCCATGTTGTTATCGATTGTAGGAAATTGAAAAGTACGAAGTTCGGGTGGCTTCAGATATCAGATTTCTTAAAAATCCATCCAGCGATTCCCAGGTTTAAGCCTGCTGACAGACCGACGTCTTATGAGTTGTAGTGCAACTTACAGCTGATGTAAGTACAGTTTCTATTTTTCTCGAGCTCAGTTCCTTCCTCGAAGACAATCGATATTGACTTATTTGAGATCCTGTTTACCAATTTTTACCCGTCGGCTGTTTTATCCTATAATAAGAGACGTTAGTGCTTTATATTGATCAACAGTTTATTTCCGGGGTGTGCTCTTCAGCGTTCTGTAAGGGCACTTCTGTACCAGACATAGAATTCATGAGTAATAATATCCATTAGACAGGATAGTAGCCTCACTGTCAGGCAAAGTATAGGTACCCATCCGAATAACGGCACACTGTAAGTACTTCGCTTCATTAGCAAAATGACTACTACATAGTAAGAAAAAGCAGAGTTGTCCCACTACACGCCAATATTGGCTCTTAGGGAAGAGGATGTATAGCTCCTACTCATTCTCAACCTCGGCACTTGAAGGGGGTGAGTGGTTAGTGTCACGTCCTGGTCGCCTTTTCCCCGGAAAAGCACTTCTTTACCCATTGGCAAAGAGGCTGGGTGGGCCCCAGAGCCGAATGGCTACATTTTATGTCAACATGTGATAGAATTATAGCGTAATTTTAATGTTGTCTCTCTATCTCCAGAACTAATCGTCGAATTTATATGAATTAGATATTGGATGTTCTCACTAATATCTGTTGGATGAGATTGGGTTTCCCCGAATGGCTGATCATTACCAAAATTAACCGTATTACTAAAGTCAACAATTTAATTTAAAACATTTTCCTTTGTAATATATTTATTTGTATATAGTGAAAGGAAAAGAGGGTTACATAAATTGGTAGCGCACTGTGATGTTTGAAGTACGTTTATCTTCGCAACACGAATTTTAGTCGTCAATCAATAAAAATTAGTGCAGTGAAGTATGTAAAACTGTGAAGGTCCGTCTTTCGATTACAACTTTCTAATCTTTGTTTCTGTAACCGGTTCAATATCATCGTGAAACGGAAAACACAGATAAATCAGTTGTTGTGTTTCCTTTTGCTTCATTAACTCATTAAATCCTTGGGTCAGAGTCCTTATCTAAACAAGAAATTCCCCGCCTTTAATGAAACCGTAAGTTAATTACCGTGTTCACAATAAACCACAGCCAGTAACGTTACTGAGCGAGGTGAATACAACCCATTTCCCAAATATCAATTTTAATATTTTCCTTCCATCTGCCCCAAGTTCTTCCAACTGGTATATTCTCTTTAGACTTTCCAGACAATTTGTACTCATGTCTTATCTCCCACGTATGCTATATGCTTTACCCATCTCATCCTCTTTTCATTTGTTTGTCGTTATAAATTATGGTCATGAATATAAATTACGAAGATTCACAGTGCAATTTTTTCCAGCCTTCTGTCCCTTCACTCCTCTGAGATACAAATATTATTATCACTACCGTCTTTTCTGAAGCCTCCAAACTGTGTTTTTGCCTTATTGCGAGAGACCAGTTTTCAGACCCATTCAAAGAATAACTACAATTATAATTTTAAATGTTCAGATCGGTACGTTTTTAGATGGCGGACGGGAAATTAAGAGCAACGAATTTGTTATTTTTTGGACGAATATCAGAATAATTTTATTTATAAAATTCCCAACGTATCGTCCTTACATTATCGTACCATTCCGTGTTAAATTCTATAAAGCGCAGTTAAAACTAAGAGTCATTCAATTAAATGATTTATGTTACAGATATGCGTTATTAAGTCTTATTTTCAGACTTATGAAGGACGAAGGACTGCATTTTCAACATGATTATAATACATTTGTACAATGCTAGATGAAGAAATTAAAAGAAGCGAAACATTCAGACCTGCTTTTCTACTTTGCTAATACTGCTTTGTTTCTAAACGCCGTTAATATCCTTAAACGTTCGCTACAGTGCCATATTGGCTACAACAGGAGGCTGTTGGCAAGTGTTGTAACATTGTAGTTCTCATAAATAGAATTATTAAAATTGCCGAAGATGAAGTTGACCCTTAACCTGATCTAAGAGAGAATAGAAACTCCTATTCTAGATCTGTGGATATGAAACAAGGTTGTAACTTTGATAATGATAATAATTAGGTTTGGAATGATGCCATATAAATTATTTTAGTTACGATGCTCAAATTAATTAAAGTCAGGAATATATCAGATGCTAAAGAAACACATAAAGTAGGCAGTGAAGTCCGGAGATTAGGCAGGCCGCGTGCGTGCCCTGCATTGTAGTTTCCTTTGTCATCAATGCTTGTCTTCTCCCATCCTTGTGTTCATATTGGCGATGTAGCTGGATTTTGAGCACAGAAGGAGGAGGGAAATAAAGTGATAGGAGTACGCAAAGAGGAAGGAACGAGATTGACGGTAAACATGGAGAATGCATTAATAACGGAATGGAGTAGCGTCTAGTGGACTTCATCAAGAAAACTTCTGATGTTGTAATTCAGATTTAGAAGTGTATAATACTGCGTTTTAACGCTTTTATTTTAACTCTGATCGTAAGCTGGAGCTGAGCAAAAACTTCATTTTGCACAGTATTTTAATATATGTGAAATATATATATTAAGAAGTTTTCAGAACGTGATATTCCACTCAAAATAAATTTAAAAATGTGGAGCTTTTATTACTGCTTGTCGTTTATTGTTAGAAACAGAGATGAATATTCCAACTTCAATTTAAGTTTTATAGGTCACTCTGATTATCGCCTATAACGTGAAGCTTCTTGCTGGCTAATTAGGATCATTAAACTGAATACACGGATTACTTGCTAAATGTAGTGGGATATTGTCAAACCGTCAAACTTCTATAATGTGTACATGGCGTAACAGTTCTTGTGTGCTTATTTTTTTTATTTGACACTTACTGTACTGCATTCTGCTTGTTTATTGTTTGCGTTCATGACGTCATCACAGTTAACCATCGTTCCACCTCATACGTTTAACCGTTACGTTGGTATTATTGATGCAGGAAAGGAAGAATGTACAAGTTTGATGTAGTCTCGAATAGCATAACATCATACCGAATTTCGTGAATACCCGCTTTGCCGTTCTGAAATGTATTTATGAACAAATAGATTCTATGAAAAATGGCTGTACGATCTCGGGTAAAAAACACGACAGACATACTTTCAAACAAAACCTACGCATAAATTATTGTTCAAGATAAAAATTAAGGATACATAAAAAGTTTTAATATTAAAGTGTTTTGGTAAATAATTTATAATTTTAAACATATTAAAATTTAACTTTTTACGATATATTTGCATACATCGAGACAGCAAGCAGACGCTTCAAAGAGTAGCGACCCCTATAGCAATATGGCGCCATAAAGCTGACCATACACACGTTAATTTATGGTGCAACGTAATGGTGGCTGCTTGGACAAGCAAAAACAAAGCACAGTGTACGCCGCGAACACTGCTATATCCGCCATGCAAATATGAAACATGAACAATTGTAATAACAGTAATGACATTATTTGGTCGTTTGAGTTTTCGGTTGCGCTTGGGGCTATCAACCTATTATTTAAAAAAATACTAGTTTGATACGGAACGACACAAAGTTCTTCGGGCTTGTACACATTCTTTGCAACGAATTAATCAATGGAAAACATACATGAATTCGAAATTTGAACACATCAGATTTGTAAAGGCAAATTAATTTAATAAGGGAAAAAACGAAGTATTCAGAACTAATAGGGCGAAACACTTAAACGGAAGTGTCCAAATGGGTGAACTACTTGTAGTAGGACATTAGGGTAAATCTCGTAGACGTATAGTGTAAATGTATAAGTTGTTGATAAACACTAACGCCATAAAGCAGAATCTTATTTGAAGGCAAATAGTCGCTCAGCTAGACAAGAAATTCTCCATCGTTGATGGAAACCAAAGGTCTGTAGGGATGTATGCAGACAACTGTGTAAATAATTCAGTTCAATTCAACAATATTCTTTGTTTAGGCATATCTCTGTGCTAGTCTATAAATGTAATGTTTTATTTGCAGTACGGACTAAATTCTTAAATATTATTTAGACGAACTTCGGATTCAAAGGTTTAATTACTCTACACTGTCTTCTACCACCATCTGTTTTAGTATTGAGCAGAAATGTGTTTTGTCCACTTATGCCTTTATGGGTTTCGTAGGCGAGATTTATTTCCTCAAATAATATTTCAGTTCTTGAATAGTGCTCAAAAATACTGTGGACGAAGTTTGCCAGTTTATCCCACACTTTTGTATTACGCGTGCCTCTTAGGTGAAGAGTATCTTTGTCATATATCACTGAATTACTTGTACGAAAATAAAATGTAGCGACTGTGATACTAGAAGCAACATTTCTGAACTCTTTTCAAGGGTCTCACTGTGAATTTCGCTCCCTTTAAACTTATTTTCTGGAAGCAGATTGGCAGATAGAAGGCTGTTGATTAGCTGAAATACTGACATGCTGAACCTGTTAACATTATACAGAGTCATGTAATACGAAATATACTTGCTGGAAGTAAATGAAATCAAGGTATCAGAACAGACTGGAATATTTTTACAAACAGTTACGATTTGTGAGATCTGAGTTTCTTACAGCAGCAAGTATGAAGATTTCTGTCGTCTGGGTTGTTGTGCCGTGTAGTCTGGTAGGTTACCGACGTTTCAGAGGGGCTTATTGCCTGCACCATCAGAGCCGATCAGGTTAGCCATTATCACGTTTTTTAAGGACTGTTTCATGGGGTTAGTTATACATCTTACTTTGTGGAGCAGAATTCTAGTCGGGAAATTCCCCCAGGCTTTTATGAAACCAGAAGTTTCGTTAGCCTACCACTGGTATCTGGCGTAAACCACATTAATCCAGCACATAACCTTCCGGGCTTTCCAAACAATATGTTGTTCCAATTTCTCTTCTCTTCCATGCTTTCAGCATGCACAGTCCATCGCACTCCTCCTTAATTGAGTTAACTATAATTGATATGAATGCTTCAGTTCGTATGTAGTTTCAGAAGTCTTGAATTCTAAATTACGCATATATTCTATAAAATATAAAGATATTGGAAATTATTTTAAAACATCTCAATTTTAATATGATTTTCAATTGTGGTGTACGGAGTTAAAAACGAGCTGCAGAACTGCATGATATCAAAACCCCACAATACCACATTCGACATCCTTACCATTGTGAGAACGTCAAGTCTCGATTATAATTTGTCGAACTCTTAAGTAATATGAGAAATGTGGTACGTTGAATTATAATTTAGATATTTATTTTCTATATCATATAAGCTAATGTAGCATTTCTCAAACACTATCTTTTTGTTCTATCAGCTCTCCTTAGATTTTTAACCACGAAGGACGTACATAATTACTTCTTGTTCTGAGAATCATGTTATATTCATATACACTGTAGACCTAAAATTCGTAGTCAGTGAATGTTAAATCGCGTAGTTCATATAATTTATCACTGTGTTTTAAAGCGTTATAATACCATTACCTGCCTATTTCTGAGGCCATTTACAAGTCTTTAGATTATTTGCATTTCCATTACAAATTAGAAACCAAATATATCCTCGGACTGATATAAAATTTGTTTGCTATGTAAGTTCAGTTCAAAGCGTTGAATAAACTGAACTGTTGCAGGAAGAGTCAAGACGAATTAAAATGGTGACTGACAGTCTCTCTCGACTGATAACGACAATCAAACTATCATATAAAGTCGATATACAGCACGTGTAGTGTAGTGGCTCTCTAGGGTAAACAAGCTTTAGAAACGAGAAATCGCAGCTGAACGAAGGTGATAAGAAACATATTCAGTGCTAATGTCGAATGGATAAAGCAAATGCAAAAAATGCATTCGAATAGCGTGGAAAAATCTGTCGTAGACCGTTCCATCTCTTAAACGTATCACGAAAAGAAGACACGTGTCATCAGTTCCCAAGTAGGCCGTTATTTATGAAACCTCTTACGAATTTACCCACCCCTCCACATTGACTATAAGCTTACAATCTAGAATTTAGCTCTTTCTATACACCTATTACTAAACTATCAGGCGATGAACTTGGGTTTGTTACAGGTCACCTTATATTTTGGTTGTTCTGCTATGTAACTATGAAAAAATACTTGAGGACCTCCACTTTAGACCCACTCCTACGTATTATAAGAGGAATACACCGAATGTAGTTGTAGAGTGGTTAGCATTCTAACATCGTGTTTTGTGGATCTCAAATTCACATTTTGGCTTCGAGACAGACTTGGTATTCAGATGTTTTTCGTGGTTTTATTTAGTTCCTCCATGTTAATCGTAGGATAGTAAGTCTGCCGTAAATTAGAAAACTGAAGCTTTTTTACGTGTCCATAATAGACCTACT
The DNA here is from genome assembly GCF_977971745.1 of Zootermopsis nevadensis. Lineage (NCBI taxonomy): Eukaryota > Metazoa > Arthropoda > Insecta > Blattodea > Termopsidae > Zootermopsis > Zootermopsis nevadensis. The sequence goes on from NW_028259143.1 coordinate 9,099,460, forward strand.
GAATTATTTTCTCTAAGAGATTTATTTAGTAGTCATTATTATTCAATGGTCACTTTAAACTAATAATTTTTAACGTAGGCGATTACTATTTCTTAATCACGCAGGGCTATACATTACAACAAAGACTGCATCTTGGCGGAATAAAAGCTGAGAACCCCTAGACTGTATGATACTTAGAGTAAGGGGGAATTTATCTGGAATTAAATATAGCTGATACGGTACTAGTGTTGATATTTATGTTCTGTGAACTTCAATAGGTCGCTTCTCTAGTCAGATGTGTGACTTTCTTTCACAAAGCCGTAAAAAATTAGATTATTTTGATTTAAGTAATTAAAATTTTGAAACTGATGACACGAAGTTAAATTTGCTCAACCGGTGACGGCTTTGAATTACTGGTACATCGAATTATGCGAACAGGTGACGTAAAATTATGCATATATCCACAGAATTGCGGAAGAGACATGAACGTGTATCTGCTTTGAATAGTGATGACTGGTTTGTCTCTCACTGTGTTGACTTGGGGTTTAGTAAACATGTCAAATGGACAGGCCATGGCCAAATTTCAGAGAAATTGCTATAGAGGGTGCATGTACCTATGCAATTGTGTGTTTACATGGGTATTTATAAAGGATCGCTACTGCGCGTCTCAATTCTCAATACAAGATGCCCTGGAATCTATTTCCTTATTTTGTTATTCTTCATACTCTTACATTGGTATATATTTTCATGTGGTTTCTTCGTACTGTATTAACTTACTTAGTAAGAAAGACACCGAATGAACTTTGTAATCCCCAAAACTTGTCCACATAATATTGAATTCAGTCCGTACCTCAAAGAACATGCAACAGGTCTCCATTACAAAGATAGGCTAATTATTGTCGTTTGAAGGGATAATCGTTGTTATTTGTGAGAATCAATAACTATAAATACAAAATGTATTGTGGCTGATTGTTAAAACAGATGGTGCACATACTTAGCTATCAGCTGATGTAATATAAGAGAACCTTTAAATTAGTTGTGCATTCCAACATTACTGCTCAACCAAGAGCAAAGTCCTGAGAAAAATATTTCGAAGGAAAATGACAGTAAACTTTAGATTAAGCGTAAATAAATTTACATAATAAGCTTTATAATATATAGGCATACTCCTCAGTTATTTTAAGCGGTATTAAATCAAGGAGGATGAGTTGATTGAGACGGGTTTATCATTTGGGGGACATGAAATATGTAAACAAAATTTTAGTCTAAAACCTGAACGGAAGATACTACATATGATATTAGAAATACTAAATACGGATTATAAGACTAAAATTTATGCAGATCCTCGGGTTTTGATAGTTCCATGTTATTTCAATGTGTTTTCGTATTTATCCCTCAGGCGCTAACTGTAACAACATTCATGTATAACTAGTAGAACGGATTCTAATAACATTCAGAATCATGTATCTTTAATAAGCCAAGTTTTTCTTTCACTTAAATGCAATAAAATATTGAATTGCTTGTGGCACATCTTTAGCACGTCTGCAGTAATCGCCTTTATTTTTATTTGAACTGACACGTATTTTGCCTTATCACTGATCAGTGTCACCTTCTCTAAGAATTACTAGTGGGGGAATATTATTAAAGCAGTGCGGCATGAGTTACTCAAGTTTCGCATTAATGTAGTGCAGTGGTATTCAACCTGAGCTACGCTTACCCCCGGAGGTACACGAAGACGTCTTAGGGGGTACATGAAATTTAAAAACAAATTTTATGGTAACCACTGAATAATCCGGGCCAGATTTAATACATTATTTTGGATGTAATTTATTTAATTTATTTTAGATGTAGATTATATACTATGTATAACTTGAATTATACACCGACTTTGGGGGAACAAATTGAAGAGAAATTATATATGGGAGTACGCGAACAAAAAAGGTTGAATACCACTGATGTAGGGTATTAACATTTTATGTATACTTTATTTAACAACGCTGTCAGTTGAAATGGGATGTGTAAGAAATCGGTTATCACCTTATTATGGTATTCTCTCAAAATTCGCTTGGAAGACTGAGAAAACCACGAAATTACGTCACAATAATCGGTTTCCAGTCCTGTTCTGTTACTTGTTTCCCAAGATACGGAAAATATGTATATGGGGACTCGAACGTAGGACAGTTTAACAGGATAGTGACTTTTTTTCTGTGATCTACTGACAGATACAAACGGTTATAATTTTGGCTTCAGTTTTCTGTCGTGTAAAATTTCTGAGCTGCAGAACCCGCCATCGCCGGGACTCGAGCTCAAGACACTTTTACTCTCCTTGACTTCAGAGGATTATCATGTCAAGTTTGGGGAAGATTGATTTTTCCCTTCTCGATCTATAAGGTAAAACATACGCAGCCACAAAATTAAATTTGTTTATGAATAGATATAATACGTCATTGTGGTTTAACTCCATTAAGCTGACCGACCAAACTTTACTTGACTTTGAGGGACAAGCAGGTGACGACGGAATTTCCGTCACCTTTCCGAACTTACTTCAAGTTGCTCACTTAACAGAACCGAACTTCCCACTCCGTTTCGTCCGCTGTAATTCGCAAGTTCAGCGATTCTTATAAAGAGCTAATTGCGACCATTTATTCTTCTTCAGCAGATTACCTTTGTACCTTGTCTTTGCCAGCTACAACCTCTCGTCTTCCACTTACTCCAAAATCACAACTTTTGTCCTCCTACCCCACCTCACGCCACCCCACCCCGCAACCTGTAATTAAGTACTGGGCGGACTACAAGACAAATCTAACCAGCAATTTGTAGTTGCTCAAAGAGACTCTCTGACTGCCTGATGATGTCAGCAAGATAGGGACTGGATATCAGCTTGAATAGGCAATTAACTACTTCATTGGGTATCAAATGAGGTAAGGTGAACGGTTGTGTCTACTCTGAATAGAACATAAAAATGCGTTTAGAAATAAAACTGTAATAATAAGGAGTGTTCGAATGGAGTACATTTAATTTGTATGTAAGTTATTTGTTATTTTTTCAGTCCCATTGCACTTGAAATTCGCATAATCATATTATTACAAAGCTGATCACTAGACGTATTTCTGTACTTTTCCTTATCAACCTATGTAATTAAAAATCCACCATATGAAAAATGTTTTAAGTAAATGTAGTAAAACTTAATGAGAAATACAAATTGTGCTGTGTTTTGTATGTTACAGTTTTATACAGTTACTTATTGTCAAGTTAATTTTAATTTTATTTAATATAATGTAGTAATTATCGAGGCATGTCGTTTTTATCAACTTCTTACAAAATTGTATTCAACATCCTTCTCTCAGGATTAGGTCAATGCGTAGAAGAAATTATTAGGGATTATCAGTGTAGCTTTCGATGCAATAGGTCAACTACTGATCAGATTTCTTGTATTCATCACATACAAGTAGAAAATTGGGAGTAGAATGAAACAGTACGTAAGCTATTCATAGACTTTAATAAAGCTTGTGATTCAGTTAGGAGGGAAGTAAAAAGTACAAGTAAAGTTTGTCCCACTATACGCCATGTAGGCGCTTGGGGTGAGAGGAGGTATAGCTCCTCTCTTCCTTGACCTCGGCACTAGATGGGGGTGAGTGGTCAGCATCACGCCCCGGCCGGCTTTACCCCCGGGAAAGGACCCCGGTACCCATTGTAGAGGAGGCTGGGTGGGCCCCAGAGCCGGTCTGGACGCAGAGGCTAGAGGAAAAATCCTCTGCCCCCGTCGGGGATCGAACCCCGGTCGTCCAGCCCGTAGCTAGTCACTATACTGACTGATATTCTCATTGAAACTAGTTAGGCTTATTAAAATGTGTTCAAACGAAACTCATACCAAAGTCCGTGTAGGTAAACATTCGTCTGACACGTTTTTTTATTAAATGGTCTAAAATAAAGAGATGGTTTGTCGCCATTCCTTTTAATCTTAAGTTAAGACCAAAACCCACCATTGAACACAATAATGGGCCATTTCCATGCTCCCGCCCACATGCTTAAAGTTATCTCCCCAAGATTCATCTTAATGTTATCCCCTAATTTTTTCTCCATCTCAAATTGTTTCCCCCCAAATTCTGTATGCATTGCTTACATCTCTCATCCTAGACTCATACCGTAGCCCCGTGCACTTTAATATCCTAACATTGTTATTGTCCGTGACCTATATAAGTCACGTGGTTCCTCGTCCTGTGATGCCATTAACGAAGTATTAATCCATGCATTTTTAACCTTGACACTAATGCATATTACATATACCAAATTGCTTATCTCATCCTTCTCAGGCAATTGTATGAATATTTAATCAGTCAATTCTCTCCTTTCCTCAGTTTGTTGCATATCATTAACCCTTTGAATCACGAAGTTTGGTCTAAATAATATTTAAAATTTAGTTCATACCACAAAGCAATTATTAACACGTCTCCGTTATAAAGATCAGCTCGTTAATGCTGCGTAGGGATATAATCGTTGAAGATATCTATATCTTCTGGGATGTTGCGTCGTGTGACCAGTTTAGTCAATGTCTGTTAAGTGAGATTTCAGGTTTTCATAACGACTAGCACCTCTGAAATGTCGATAAACGTGTACCAGATTACACCAACCCAGAATAAAGTCATCTTCATACTGTTATCCTTGAGAACCTTTTTAAATCACACGTAGTAAACCTCTAAGGGGAGGTTAATCTTTGCTACGGTCGGAGATTCGCGTCCATCACTAACTCATTGTCAGATAATAAAGTCAGCTAGCATCTCTGAAACGTCGGTAAACTTCTACCAGACCACACAGCCCAACAGTCATGGCTTTTTAAATTCGAAATCCTCACCCCATTGTCAGCTTCTGTTAAACTTAATTAGCGCGATCATTGCTATGGACTGACAAGGAAATCCGAAAAAGTACTTGTTTTCTGCTTTTAGTAGAGTCCAAAATTTGTAAATCACTTAAAAATGTAATTATGGCTTAGATATTAATAAATTATTACACAGACTAATTGTGTTTATGTTTTTTACAAAATTCTCTCTAATGATTGTCGTTGGATCGTTGCAGAATGTTGACGCGGGACCATTTGGAGGATTATTAATGGATGCTGACCACTCAGATGCGGGGTAAGTCCATTTTGTCTTTACATTATCCCATAATATTGGTTTTACGAAAATTATCTAGGCGTATTTTGACCTAAAACCAAGAAAAATTAATTGTATCGTAAGACTACATCTCCCGGATTTTTTATTGATGCTTCTGGATTTTGACAAATGTAGTTCTCCATGAGATGCAGAATATTACATTTTTTTCCCCTTAAACCGAATCTTAAAGACAATATAACTGAGGGGTCATGGAAAAGAGGATTCAGTAAACAAATGTTTTCGAATGATAAAATAGCATCGCGAAATGTACTTGTTAAAACCGAGTTATATTAAGAATATTTTCCATTGAGGAACTAAATGGTATACCGTAATAATATATATGCATTAATGTATTCAATTTACTCCATGCTGTAGTTTCTGCAAGCTGGAGCATAAAATTAGAAAACGCCAGGTTGTGTGTAGCAGTTTATTACGCTCTGAATATTCGCCATTATGAGGAATTCAGAATCAGTATCATCAGCCTTTAGACAAGTAATAAATTTGTTAATCCGAACCATGGTGCAAAGTGACCACCATTACTGCCTAGTATTTAGAAGGTCACGGGTTTAATTCTCGGACACGTTACCTGCTCCTCTGGCTGAGTTCCTTAGCAGTTTTCCTCAGCTACGCCCGGAAAATTGTACTTTCATGTCCTTTGCAATTACCATTCACGAATTATTCTGGTCTTTTGTGTAACATGGCGTAGTTAGCAATTGGAACTTCTTTAAATAAACCAAGACTCAAGAAACCCATTTCTTAAAAGCTGTAAACCGAAATAATTATTGATTTAATCTGATAAATTTCATAAAATTGAATCGAAACAACTAGTATGTTTTTCCAAACTTTTTTCTGAATTACAATTCTTACGTATTTCAAGATTTCATAATTATTCTCAGTTATTATTTCAGACTCAATTTTGCGCATAGGCCTACATGGTTCCCGAAACAAATAAATATTACGCCTGATATATGAATATTGCTGTCTTCTGGGGTGTCTATGTCCATGTGAGAGGACTTAAAGAAACGTAGGCTCACAAGTAACTTTCAAAAATGTTTTTTATCTGTGCTGGTTTCGACTTGTATCCTCCCCAAAAGTATTTTATTTTCGTTCGTCTATACCATTCGACATGTGACGTGTCTTACAATACTTTAAGAGGCGAACGTTTCTCATCAATGACGTTCATAACTTTGTTATGTTTAAAATTACACAGAAGTATAATTTTTTTCTCACAAGAGGCTGAACTCATTCATAATTCATTTTAACTTAATTAACTTTTAATTAATTTTAACTTACGTTTACATACATAAATTGTGGTAGAGCGAAAATAAAAAAATCTGCCTTTAGAGCGATTCTAGGAAATGATAAGGGCTTATTTACGAGTAGTAGCACTTCGCTTGTTTATTCTACCTCGTAAGTTGCTGTTTACTTTCTGTGAAGTCCGCGTATACGCGTGCTCACAGGCCTACCACCTTCACTAAAATGATAACATCGATACACAAAATGGTCATTGAAATTGTCAACAAAACACAAAAAATTGTGATATACGGTCAGGAACAAGAACTTTGGCCAGATGCAAATGTTAGAAAATTTCCAACAAAAAACTCACCATTGTAATCGAAATTATTGACAAAGTGAACTATTCAGATTTCGTAACGTTACTCTGTAAGGCTAACTTTGGCCGTGTAATAGCAAAGGCGATTAGTCACCGGCATCATACCGCGAGACCTGGTTTCGTGTTCAGGTCACTCAGCTAGGTCTTTCTCCGAATATTTCGATTTCTCCTTGTAAATATCATTCCTCTTCTGCTCCACTGTCATTCATGTTCTACAGAGACATAGTTTCACCCTACCATACTATCAGCACGTCTTAACTTTCTTATCAGGGAAAAAAGATAATAGATTTGAAGTCTTTTTTACAATTTTTTACGAATTTCACCTCTCAACCGTATCTCTGTCTAATTCTAGACATGTGTGTATTTATTGTTATTTCTTATTCGTCATTCTTTCATTCACAAAATATTGTTAGAGGTATTAAATAAAGGAGGATAAGACGGTCGGAGCACGTAGCACACATAGTAAGGCAAGAAATACAAATACAATTTTAATCTCGAAACTTTAAGGGGTGGAACACTCCGGAGACCGGCCAAGCCGTGGATATTAAATTGTGTCGAAGAGAAAAAGCTTTTTAGGATGTAGTCTGAATTTATGTGAGGATAAGGACGATAATGAACTTTAGGTTGCGTATAAGACATGGAATTTCTTGACCAGCTAAGCAATATTTTGCTGCTCGAAAAGGACTGTATTTCATTTAGACTTATTAACAATATAATGTAGATTGTTCCACCATTGTTTACTTCTGGTTTGAACTTCAAGGAAACAAACGAACAAGTCAAATGTCAGTGCATTATTACGCTCAAGTTAGTATGCGCATTCCTATCGTGTGCTAGTACGTCACGAGGAAGTTACTATGTAATAACGTCAAAATATTACGACACGGCGTTGCTTGTGCCATCAGTTCTTGATGAGGTGAAAATTGATGTACTGTTGCGTGTCTACGGTACCAAAACTCGGCTGCGTACAAAGTGGGTAATACGTCATCCACATCTATCGCGTGCCGCTTTTACTGGAACACGAGGTAATTTGAATGGGGGCTTACAAGAGGATATTATAACCCAATTACCCCAGCGTAGTACTAGCATACTCTGTGTAGTGGGATATTTTAATGGGATATCATCACATTTTTAGTTCTTAGCAGTTAACGCTGTTGCAACGTACTAGTTGGTAACATTTTTAAAATCGTTACATTTTGATTAATGTTGTGTCATTAATACTGGAAGAAATGTTGACCTATATTCAGATCATTCGACCAAATAGTTAAATGCCAGAAAATTAGTATATAGCTTCCAACAATCAGGTGTTTAATACATGGCTAAACCTATAGTACCAGTGTAGGGAGAATCAACTTTGTTGGATTGGTTAGAAAACGCTAAACTCAGTTACTAAACCAATGGACCCAATAGAGTAGATGCCTCTTTCCTTTTTACCTGAGGACGGAAACATATCAGTTTCCGAAACGTTGTGTTCTTTCGAACAAATGACGATGGACAAATTAAAAGAATTTTGTAATCCCGAATGGAAGAGATACGTTCATTCGAATCGTTTATAAATACTTACGGTGTCATAGCCTAGAAAACCACAATACACGGATTAAATGTTAAGCAAATAACTTAGATTTAAAAGATAATGTTGCTAGAACCTATAAATTCAAAGACAATTTATGTGAAATGTCAGACGCCCTCTGCCAAAAGCTCCTTTTACTATAAAGTAAGTTTTTTGGGTAACATTATATGCTGTGAAGTTTACATCAAATGTTATATATGCTTCGAAGGTAAGGACTTATTGTAGCCAAAATTTTACCTGCTTTTTACAGCGTACTGTCTCATAACACCGTTCAATATGAAATCTGAACAACATCAGTGGCGATGAAGAATGATGGTGATGATTATGATTGATGATTCACAATGTAAATAAACAGTTTTTTTAGGTTTATGATGATTTTGCAGAATTTTTAATTGTAATTTTAATTAGAGTTCTTAGAATTCAATTCAGTATATTATTGTAAATCATTGTTATTCAGTGTACATAACTTTATTATAGAAATACTATTTAGTGAAACTGTAAGGTTATTTTACCATTACCATTCTACCTGAATGAAGGACAAACAATGAGAAAAGTTCAGTTCCTTCTGTAATCTTTTCGGCTTACGTGATCCGGAATCCTGCAGAAGGTAAAATCGAACAAACCAATTTAATTTCAATTTGCATTGTCTCGGTTGATGGATAATGGAGAAGCAGGATTCACATAAGGCACCAGAAGAGGGAAGACGAGACTTGAAGAACGTGAAAATATGTAGTGTTTGAGTCAGAAGGTTTTGGCTGGTAGTTGTAAGTACGGAATGGGGATCAAATGTGATTTACTGCCCGCGACAACCAAGACGGCAGACGGCAGCCATAAGAAGATGTGGGTCGCGTGTCTAGGAGCCAGTCTGATTTTGCAGCAAGGAAAGGACCCGGTCAGGATCGACAAGGATATAAATGATAAAGTGGGGAGACGCACAGAACATATGTTTCGTTTCGGAAGGGGAAAATACTTTTATATGTTGTCGTAAATTTATTTCCGTTCCTCAGAGATTTATTCATTTAGAAATGCAAGCACGAAACTTAAAACTGATATTGATGTTGAAGAAGGAAGTAAATATATCCTTTACAATTTCTGTATTAATTTATCTTTCATTCACTTAACATTACTTTCGCCACTTTTAAACTAGACTACTGAACACATACTTATTATAACCACCGATAATACAAAAATTATTACTTGAATGCCCTGTACCATACTGATACTGATTGCAATCAGTGTGTGCCAAGATGGCTGTCGAATGAGTTGAAACGCCATGTAGTCTGGTACATACTGCCGCCATTAATAAGGGGACTTATCGCCCTGATGATGGAGGTAGCCAGCACCTCCGAAACGCCGGTAAACTTCAACTGAACTATATGGTTCAACAACCCGGAAAGTCCTTTACAAATCATCGTAAAAAAGAAGTTAATTTTATGTCTGAAGAAACGGAAAACAAGGTATCGAATAGATTAATTTTCTTTGTAAGATATTATTATAGGCTGTATCCAGTAGAAGTTCCGGAACTGAGTGGATGATGGAAATAGAAAATTCAATGCTATTATTAATCTCTTTGTTGAAGAAGAGATAACTCTATTAAGAGCTCAACCCGAAATAGATTCCCTCTTTTCCCCAATAAGGCTTTTACCAGATCTCCTTTGCTGTCAGCGGCAGGCCAAGACTTCGAAGTTCTACGCCTCCTCACATACTAGCAGCTTTCATTTTCAATAGCCGTAATATACTTAAGAACGAAACCCATACAAGAAGTCACATGTCAGTAAGTGTATAAATTTATGTTGATTTAATTAAAACCTTGACATGATGAAGATATAACACGATACATTTCGCCGAAAATGGTTAGCACTTATGCTAGATTTTCAGAACATTTCAGGTTCGAATCTTGCTTCGTAGACCAGTTAAATAGAGCGAATCTTTTATGTGACTTTTCTCAGTTGTTCCTGGAAATTCGAGAGTAAATCAAAATCGGCCCCGATCGCCTGCTTTCAACATAAAAACCAATTCGTCGGCAACAATTTTCTTTTCATTGTTGGTGATTGTTGTGAAATAAGCCGAGAAAGAGATAAATTACGATTTATTTTTAAGGTTTATAAGTCATTATGATCCTTGTTACATTGGTTGCTGAGTATTACTGGCATTAACGTCTTCTATCAACTGCAGAGGATATTTCCCGTGCGAGGGATGTGCATGAACAGATTGTAACAAAGAAAGTAAATTATGTCGACATTATGTAGCCATACTTCAGAATCATACTTGGGAGATTAATTGTTATTTTCGTTTTTACTGTATCCCACTATCCATGTGTGTTGGAAAATAGAATTTTAAATAAATGCCAGTTTGTAATGCTGTTGTTTATTTGTTCTGTTTCCGGTCAGAGAACGCAACTTCTGCACGTGACTAGTCGCGTTTTCACTCAAAAGTCCGGTTCGTGTTAAAATGTCCACGCGGTTCTGTAACGAAATTCAGTTGTTTAATCTTTATAACTGTCCCTTCGAATACTTCTATTCATGACCGGTTGTCTACGATTCCACTTATCGTTGGAAATGAATGATTACGAAAACTCGTTATATCGTATTCACAAATTAAAATGCAGTGTCCTCTTCATTTCAGCCAGCATAAATGGCTTTATCCCTTTAAAGTCCAGCAGTTAAATATATGGGCCATCTGCACGTGCATTTTGTATTATGGGTTTCATAGGATTATCAAAGCAAACGGAGATTATTTCATTAAACATCATTAACCAGCTTATATTTGTAATCGTGAAGTTGTGGTGTATTCTTTGGGTACGGATTGAATTCTTAAATATTATTATAATATTATTCCGTTTTGAAAGTGAATACTGTATGAAATTCTAAAGACTTGTTGCATAATTTAAAACCAAATTACTGTATTACATTTTTAAACATGTTGTCCATTGAATTGTTTTATTAAAATGGTTTTATTTGTTTATAGGCCTAATTTGTTCCTTTTATTCCGCATACTGGATAGTTCCTATAGAACCGTCACACGGGCATTGCGAAATGTCGGAAATACACAATAAATTACTTTGTTTTAGTCCGAATAATAATACCATTCAATTGATAATAGTTAATATATTCAGTGCTTCAAAATAAACAAGAACCCAAATTGTTAACTGTGATATCCTATAACTCACCATGAATAATATTCTTAACACAATTTATAATGCCTGTAAACCATGGAACATATTTGTCGTGAACATCAACAGACAGGTAACGAAGGGATGCATCAGAACATAAATGGTACACGCCGCTTTACAGTTGAGTAGTGAAACAGTCTAGCCCCATTACCGCTGAAGTAACCAACTAATGGGTATATATTTGCATCAGTCATAAACCACGCAAGCCACAAATTATAGGTAATATAAGGGTTATTATTAAAAAGTTAATATGATAAAATAACACTTGTAATATGTTATTATTTCGTACTGTCGCTGTTACGAAATTGTGCACTTTATTGAATTTTAAATACGTTTAATTAATTACACTGAAAATTTTTCCTTTACAAATGCTAGTAAAGTGGGTATATATTAATAAAACAAAAATTTAAGCGTTTATGCTTGTTTACGCTTTATTTAAATGGGAGAGATCCCCGCGAATAATGTACAAAAAGGTAACGCATAGCACAGTTTGTCCTTTGTTATTCTTCTGTAATGGCATTTTTGGAGGAAATGAGATAAAGATACGAACGGAATAAAGTAAAGGAAGTTGAAAAGGGTTGACAATAGAATGGACAAATGAAAAGATTGGGTAGGGAATGCAGGAGGAACGAACAAAGAAAAAATCAAGGAATGGTTAAAGCGAAAGAAAGTGAAGTTCGAGGATGGAGTTACGAAATAAATCATTTCCCAATGAATTTCAACGGGCTTTTTACATTAGTAAGATATATAAAGGAGGTTTAATACAAGCACGCCCGAGGATGATTGCCGACAATGCTGACCGGATGGCTGTGAACCACATTCGAAAAAAAACGCGGCGTTCAGTGTTATCTCGTAGTTCTGAAGACCCGAACGTCTGACTGAAACATAATTATTACGATCTCAGATCACCAGGTATTCATTACTGCGTTTTACATCCGGGCGTGTAACTAAGGTAATGCAGAGGCCTAGATCGCAGACAAAATGCTCGATTGGTTTCATCAGGAAATACGGGATCCAGCATTTTGTGACATTTCGATGCGTGTCCTATTCTAAAGTAAAGTTATTTTTAATTGCTGTGTTAAATTGATCTGTCCTAAACGTCCTTGAGCGGAATTCTGTTGTACGTGTTAAATAGAGTGAATGTTCAATGCCTTCGAAAATTTTATCTTTTGCAGTCCCGCTCAACCCATTAGTGTGTCTTTTGCTGGTCTTTCTTCAAGCGCTTGGTATGAAAATATAATGCTACAGCAGCTTATGATGTGCATTAACCGTCTAAGAGCCAGTTGTTGGTTTGATTATAAACAGCTTAATTCTTTTTTTGAAATATAGTACAGTAACGGTAGAGATGAAGGTATGGAATAAGGCATAGGTTGAAGGAGAAAAAAATTAAATAAAGAAAACCCAGGACCATAGAAAAACACTTGGTGTATTACCAAATAAAGACTGCTTGTTTTAATGCAAGAATTTTATACCGTACTGAATAATATAATTCATTGAACATTGACTCTGTATAACTTATTTTTTACAGTCTCGTAAAAGGCCAAGTCTCCGATTAGCGTTCATTAAAAGCAGGCGCATTGTTTTCAATCAGTGATGGAAAATTCCCCATTCCACATGTAATATGGCACAATCAACTTTTAATCTAACAGAAAATAATCTTTGTGCATTCAAAAGAGAGATAGTGATTTTAGATTTTAGTATACGATAGACCGAATTATGAAAATTATAATAGTATGATTAATGTCCTCATAAAACATCTGTTAACTTAGAATATACACTCTCCATGTTCTGTGAAAGGGTGTCTTCCTTCTAGAATCACTCCTTAGCGCTAAGCGCAGTGGTGCCTATATGAAAGCAAGTTGCAGAAATAACTTTCACTTCAAACGAAAGAAAATCCTGTTGCATTCAAGAAGACTTAATTACTTGCCGGTTGTTTGCTCTCCTGAAACTTAAGTAAGAATATTTAGAAATTGTGAGGAAAATCCAGTACACGTGCGTACAAATGAAAGAACTATGGTCAATAGTTCTACATAATAATGCAATTTATTAATGTAATAAGCTGACAGAACTGATATCGGTATTATTTTTAAACTTAAGCTAGTAGTGTGAGAAATTCTTTAGCTGTAAAGTATAATTTGAGTGTAGTTATTGTTAAGTGACGTTACATTAACAATTCGCTGTTCTTTATTTGAGATATTCATTTGAAAGTTTTGAAACCAAGAAAAGTCCATATGAATAATTGGCTGTGCGCTAGTCATTGTGTACTTTCCTTCACAGTCAGACACTGAATTATCGGTTCTAAAATCCAAATGTCTTAAAGGTCATTTATGTAAAGATGGCGTAATATTACTGTCGTTGTCATTCAACCCTTTCAGATTCCATCCGAAAATGTTACCTGCTAGAGAAATAAGACCTTTGAATTCTTCGAGGCAGAAGGGAATGAATTTGTGGTCTATTGTAAGACTCTGAAAATGGATCTAGATATTGTCAACCGTTAGTGACAGTCTGAAGCAGAAACGGAGACATGCCTAATGATTATAAAGGAAGTATTCTGGTCCAATTTGTCTAGATATTTTGTCCGAGGTGTGCGACAAAATTTCTCTAGGCTTCCCTTCTTACAGAGCGACAAATAACTTGGAATTACATGTCCATCCTTTCTAGATGCTACTACGCTTGCAGTGTAAGACCTCAGGCGCTATAAGGTACGTAGTGGCTGTGGAATTAATCGATTTTACTTGGAATCTCGGTGAAATGGAATAAAATTAATTAGATTGATGATGATTAATGCTACAGCGCAGGGATAACATTTTCATTACACTTTATTTAATATGTTTTATTGCCCCATTATATACAAGAGACATAAATGTTGCAGACAGAAGTTACAAACTTGTGTAAATAAAATTTTCATTTCATGTATGCATTTTTCTCACGATGAAGCCTTTTCAACAATTTCATAAAATTCTATATTTACAGAAAGGAAAAAAGAAAGTATGTAAACGCTGACATACTGTCGTATTTATCGATCAGTCTATTGCTTGGTCTTTCTCTGAGGATTGTACCCTGAGGTTCGAGTCCCAGGTCTGACGGCTTAGACCAAGGGCCAGTGTCACAGAATGGGGCGTCACATGGAACAGTGACGAGAACGCGTGGTCAAGGAACTATGTGCAGAAATATGCAAGAAATTATTTGTGTCATTTCGTTGCAATATTGAATGAATCCAGACTCGCTTACTTCAACAATAAATCTACATGGCTAATTTTGTTTTTACCTGCAGACTAAATATATGAACTGCATTCGATTCAATTATGATAATGTAATTTTCACTAGAACTAGTATTCCTTTCGTTAGGTTCAGTGTACAGTCTTCAGTCCGACTAATCTGGTAACTATTTCATCGTCTTTTCGGCACAGTGTGTCTTAATATATTTTAGTGGTTTATTTAACGACGCTGTCAGTAACTCAGACTATAGTTATAGCGTCTAATGATTGGATGAATAACAGATGTTTAAGGATATAGAAGGAAGTGTTTGTGGCTTTATTTAATAAACTATCCCTTAATTTGTCTGCAGTGACTGATAATACGAGGTGCGATCAGAAAGTTTCAAGACTGCGCCTATAAAAACCCGTACACTTATCTCAGGTATTAAATTCATCCATCACCCTCGAAGTAGTTCCCCTGGGAGTGAACACAACGATCCCAGCGCCGCTGCCAAGCCTGGAAGCATCCCTGGAAATCTTTCTTTGTCAGCCTGTCAAGCACCATCTGCGATTCTGCCTGAATCTCTTCTATCGTCTCAAATCTCCTTCCCTATAGCTGAATTTTCATCTTTGGGAAGAGGAAACCTTAGAAAGGAAGTTGGGGTCGGTTGTTGCAAGATCTTTAAGCTCCTGACAAACGAGAATTCGATTCTGCTTCTGGTCCTCAGACAGGAGCCTTGGCACAAACTTGGCTGCGATGCGTCGCATGTGGAGTTCTTCCTTTAGAATCAGCTGACAGGTCCCATAGCCTATCCCAACAATGTCGCACAAGTCGTTGATGGTACGACGTCGATCTTCGTGAATGGCCTGCCGAATCTTCGTAACATTTTCGGGCGTTGTGCTCGAAGATGGTCGTCCAGAACGCTCGTCATCATCGACTGAGGTTCGGCCATTTTTAAAACGTGAATGCCACACAAAAGTTTGTGCACGACCCATTGCGGACTCCTCAAATGCTTGCTTTAGCATTTCATAGGTTTCCGTAGCCGTTTTGGCGAGTCTTTGGCAAAATTTGATTTGTTCATGAAAATCCTCCATTCCGAAATCGCAGGAGGGTCGGTGTAATGCACTACCAAAACGCCCGTAACTAAGAAACAAATGCTAATTCGATGATGCCGGCTGGCACACTGATTCACTATGAATGTAGGCCGCACCCCCTAGCGGCAGAAGCTCGTACTACATCCGGTTCGCCCTCTATTGACACAGTCTGGAAACTTTCTGATCGCACCTCGTACGTAAATGAACAGACATTTGAACCAGGGATCTTCTTAATGCTAACAATTCGGTCGCTACTTTCGTCCTTTTTCTGCTCCATTAGAGCAGTAAAATGACGACTGTTTAGTGAATCTGCTTCGTATTCGGGAAATACCGGTTTGAATCTGTCGTGAGATCGGTTATCCCATAAGTTTCTTCGTTGTTTTCTTCCACAATTTAATACAAATTTTGGGATAAAATCTTGCATTAGACCACAATGGTTTTGTTATATTTACTTTCCAATTCACTCTCACAGTCACCCAATCCGACGATATATAACCAACGCTCTAGGCAAACCATCATGACCGTAGCTACAAATAATGACCAGTCACCTGAAGATGGGAATAAAGCCAACTCCCGAAACATCGTGTGTTAACATTCTGGGTGAACGTAACGAGAAAAGAAACTACAAATATTACGAATAGGAAATTTTCTTCGGAAAACAATAAAAAGCTACTTACCCATAATTCCATAGTGCAACTTCTGTGCTGATTTTACACCATTCAGTTTTCTTTCCACGGCTCGCCTTTCGTATTACCTGTAAATGAAATACGGCATATTATTAAATATTTTAAACAAACACTATTTCGGGGGCACATACGTAACATTATTTCAATGTTTAACACTTCTCGTTGAAAGGTCGAATGTTTAGTACTTATGATTCGTAATTAGGCGATTCCGTGTTAATACCTTGGTACAAAGACTGGTTACACTGATTGACATCTTCGTGATTTTCCTCATTCCCTCCTGGACAGTTTATATTAAATTCGGACACAGTCTCTTCTTTCACATACTTTTTAATTCATTATTTACTAATCCTATTTTTGACGCATTTTTATTTGAGCTGTTGAATATATCGTTAAATTAAACAAAGATAAATTAAATTACTTCTACAGAAAATGTTACTGTTAATGTTAGATAAAATACTACAACAATGGTCACCATCGTAAGCTTTGTTACATCACTGCCGAGACAATTAATGACAGTTCTTATGACAGCAGGTTTGTTATTATAAGGTGTCATAATTTGGTATTAATATGTCTCAGTAATTTGAGTTACTAATTAGCTTATTTTATGGATGCCTACATTAAAAGCATTATACTCAGATAATTGTTGTAAACTTAGAGGTTATTTTAGGTAGTTTCTCCATCTTCACAATTTATATTAGATTGTTTTTCATTTCTCCAAAACCTGTTTATTCGTTTGAAAAAGTGATGAAAAATTTGAGATGCGTAAATAAATAAACTAAATGTTCAAGTTCACTTGGGAAATCTTAGTAAAACTCTCTTTAAAAATGAGCTTGCTTCTGGACGTTAGTATAAAACAATTGTTCCACGTATTCTTTTCTATGTGTGCTCTGATGGAGTGTCTGCAATTCCAAGGATCGATACAGCCTTTGCTTACTTTCTGTCTCTCTCTTAACTGTTATCTCTCACTTTCATATTTTCCTCATTCTCTCCTGCTCCTGACCCTTCCCCCCCCTCTAGCGATACGCCAACACATTATCAATAATTCATGAATATTTCCCACTGTATGTGCGAGAAATCGATGCTATTCGTGCAGCAATAAAAGACGGTTTCCTCGTTCTCCTGCCTAGATAAGAAAATAGTTCTTTCCTATAATACATAACAATAGAGCTGAACCTAAATTTGGACGCATTCACAACTAGAAAAGTAACAAAAATGCTTAGACGTGGTTGTCTGTCTACGTGTTATAACTCGAATAAATATATCAACACATTTCAGTATTAGTTAAAATATTAGAAAACATTAATGAGTTTAGCTATATAATGTATTTCTGTTTTAATATAGATATATTGTACAAGATCATGTTAATGGCGATGTAATAATTCTATGTAATGAATTAAAATGAGAATATTACATTATTTATGATAATATTGCTCGGGTATAATTACGTTTTACCCGTGTAAACCTAATACTAGTTACGGTACTAAATTATCTGTTTTGTTTAAAATGGATTACTATTTATACACTCTGTTCTAGACTGTACTAAAATAGGATATTATAAGATAATCTTGAGCTTAGTTCTCATGTCTGCGTTTTAACCACTGGCTCATTTATTGAATCCTTAACGTGCCGAGATGCAACACACATCATCAATAGCATTAATAAAAAAAGTGTGCCGCTTCTAAATTTTATAACTTTTATCACTGTCATCTTTTGTCTTGATGGAAATATATAATATATATATCGGGGATTGACAGTGTCTCCGCCTTCAGATATTTTAAGAGTGTGGTTAGATAAAATCATTAATTATTCCTGGGCCTACTGTTGAATACATTAATTTAGAATCTATAGACCTAATGATAAGAACTAGCAAGAACCCTGTTCTGCCTAAGACCGATGCATTCAGCTCAACAAGAATCATAAACAAAGGGTACAAGAGTGAAATTGGAAGCAAGTTTATCCCCCCCTCATGTTGTATTCTCCCATCCTTCCACGTGACAACTTGAATCAAGGTCACTCTTGTTACTACGCCGCAGCTCACGCCATTTGCGCAAGAGCTGGGCAGGTGCGATCATGGTGAATTCACGAGCAAGAAGTGTGTATAGATCCACCCAGTCTCCTTTCCAATTAATACGTGTAGTCCTTTCCCTAGAGTGAAGCCAGCCGCGGAGTGACGCTTATTATCACTCATCCCCATCTAGTGGTGAGGTCAAGAACGAGTACCCGCCCCAAAAAAAACCGTGACCATTTCGTGTAGCGTGTGGCATTTTACTTTTTATATTAATATTATCTATTATATGTTATATTATTCATGAATGATTTAAAAAATGTTGTTTGTAGTTAAGAGAGATATAGGGACTCGTGCATTTTTGATATTACTAATAAAGCCGGTTACCAAACCCTGCACTAGGCACGTGGTAAATAGACAGCAAGTTTGGTCACTGGGATTACGTATTGTGAAGATTACGAAAATAGCAGAAAGACGTTTCACAGAACAGGCCCCGTCCCCCCAACCCGAATTTGCAGTGAGTGACAAATGAGTTCGCTGATCTCATTTTTTGTGGTTATTCTACTCCAGGGTTAAGTTGCCAACCTCCTGCGGAGTTGAAAACACTCTCATAAAACTATAGATGTTCTGGCGACAGCAGAGACAGTAAAATTTAGTAGTTGATGTAGAAGGTACTGAACCGTTAAAATTTAACCTCTTAATTTGAATGTGGTAGTCACTTCCAGTGCATTGGAATATTTCGTCACTGTTATGAAGTAACCCTGTGTTTCGTTATGTTTAGGAGTAGCGTCTCTGTAAGTTTTTAACGTTGAAAGCAAGCAAATTCCTGGTGTATGAGTTTATACAGACTAGACGTATCTTTATGATGCTGCCTATATTAAAGGAGCCCATTTTCGGATCGACTTTTCTCTATAAACGGAGAGGGTGGGGGAGAGTTTCAATTTATCCATTGACCTATTTCCCTGCTCCGTCTTTATGTTTATAACGATAAATTCTCCCTGAATCCAGGCGATCAGAAAATACAGGAAGAAAAAAATTTGTGAGAAATCAGTTAATTATCGAAATTAGGTCTGATTTCCCCGTCTTTTCACCTCAAACATTGTACATAAAAGATATGTGGATCATAAATACTATATGAGAGTAAGAAGGACACAGTGTATGCATGTGTGGACTAAACCTTGGTTATTATTAATAGATCCAAATATTGTTCTACTTCTGAGGAAAACACACACACATACATATATAATGAAAATTAGGCGTATATATGCTCGATTGTTGCACGAGAACGGATACACCGATTTGCACAAAATTAGCACGCATATTCCACGAGATCACGAAAAAATATCTGAAAATTTAAACTCGAGGAAACAATGTCCTGAGTTTGAATCTCGGACAGGGCAATTTGTGTATCTCGGCTACTTTGCTCGATAAAATAGTTGCGCCAAAACCAAGCCCTAAGTAATGAAAAACTTTCTTTTGTTACACTCATGATGGAAGCAGTAAGAGCCTCTGAAACGTCGTCCCGAGGACAGTTATCTTCATACTCGCCTCAGTAATAACATGAAGTCTTACCAAAGCATGTAATTTTCCTGGCAATGTAAATCAGTAATTTTCACAAATGCTATTTTTGTGGATTCTATAAGATTTTGGGCTGTCTACAAAGTTTTATTTTTTGTTAATCTTCGTTAGTGAATCGAAGAATGGTCCTACGTTAACAAAATTTATCCCCTGATTTTCAGAGCTACAAACTGACACGTCAGTCGGTACGTTATCAGTTTTAACTAATTCAGCAAATCTGAAAATACGATTATAAAGGCAGCGCTTGAAGAGGCAAAATTCTGAATGAACTGACCACCGATCACAGAAGATACATAAATGCAGGCAACGCAATAACAGCTAATTATCAATACGGACAGTGATTGATCACAGAATTAACTTGCTTTTAGATCTGCTCGTATGCAACAAGGAATATCTGTGTACCATAATGTCACATTTTTAGATTCAATTAAATTTCTGTGGCCCGTAAATCCAAACACATCCGTTGAACATTTACCTAATAGCCCGCCACCAAAAGAAGAAAAAATCTTTGACACCACATGTTAACGTATATGAACCATTAACTTCAAAAAACATACGTTTTTGTACTCAGTGTAATATTGTTTACTGTGTTTGTTTGGCAACGCGTGTTCGCTCCTTTGCATCGCTGCTGAAATTGACTGAAATCACATTATTCTCCACAGAGTTATTTGGTAGTAACTCGCTGTGTGCTGGGGTGTAAATATTGAACATTTTTTGCAAATTAAAATTACTGGCAGGTATTTGAGTAAATGGTGAAGTGAACAGTCACACCAGTTTTAAAGCCTGTAATTCAAACTTTCTAGAAATAAGTGGAAATCAACACTGCTACTCCAGGTATGCTAAAAACCTAATTAGAATTTGTGGAGACTAGATATTTATTATTCTAAATTTTAATTAAAACTGAAATAAGACGCAGGATACAAATGAAAATATGAAGATTTCTGTCTTCTGGGTTGTTGCGCTGAGTAGTCTAGTCGATGTTAACCAACGTTTCATCGCCCTGATGATTGTTTTATAATTCAGCGCTATATTATCTGAACTATTATCACGACATTAAATGAACCATTAATAATAAAATTATTAAAATACAAGAAACTAAATGAGAAAAATCGTGAAGTTATCATTGCTTCAAAAATGTGGACAATCAGTTATACCCAGAACATATTTTATGACTCAATAACTTGAATTCAAGTGGATGGGTATTCTCTCTAAACTTTAAATTGCTGATGAAAATCGATAGCTGATTGGCAGCCACCTTATTTTTTCAGCCCCCCCGTTTACATTCTATTTCCGATATTTCTATAGAAGACTCTCCATGTTGAGCATCATCATCATCGTGAACCCAATCATGCCAGAGCACACTTTACGCGCAGTGCCTTTCGCATTTGTCTTGCTTTACAGCGAAAGAGAACTCAGACCCTGAAATTGATCACTAGAATACAATTATACGATTCAGCGGAGACATGTTTTTGGAAATTGGTCTGTGTATATTCCTCACCGCGTTAAAATCTTATAGAAATGGTTGTAGTAAGTGTTGATGAACTTCACTTGAAAATAGTTGAGTAGTTGTAAACATTTTGACGGAACGTCGTGATGTTTGTTTCATATTTGGATAGTCAATGGTTCAAATCTGATCCCGGAAAATTGCATTCTTCCCCGAGATTTTAATCAGTCCCTGCAGAAAAATTCCGGTACATCTTAAATTATACTCCGACAACTATCTTTCACATCTTTATCGATTCATTATTTAATAATTATCTTATTAACTGACGCTGTATTATCTGTTCTGTTAGAAGCGTCGTTAACTAAGAAATAAATGTATTACCCTCTTGACTGAGAGATTCATCATCTACGGAGTAGTTCCTAAATGGTTTGAAACTCGAAAATTCTTTAATGAATATTCGCTGTTTAACTGTATCCTACACATTTTCAGTTTAGTCATATCATAACAAATCTTTCTAAGGCCCATTTTAACAATTTTCTTTTTTCTGTGTTTTGCTACTCCAAGATTATTCCATACTTTATTGTGCGTTTTATGCACTTAAGAATATTTGAGTAATTAACAGGTGTTCTGATACTGCGATTCAATCTTATGAGCAAATACATCAGAACATTCTTGCATTTTGTGGCCCTTTTGAGAATTTATTGAGTACCACAAAGAAATCTTAGCGTGTCTCCATTATAAAGATTAATTATTTTATGCTATCATATATATAATAAAGTTTTATTCTCGGAAGCATAAAAAACTCATAAATACATGCTGTTGATAGAATTCAGATTTACTGGATGTTACAGTAGGTGGTACATATAGTTACCCACTTTACTTTAAAATGATTAAATCAATACAAAATCTGCCCCTATGAACTAAAATGGAAATCAAGTAATATATTCTGTTAGGGATTGGAATCACATGCCGTTTTACTAAACCTTTCCTATACACAACGAGGGCACGGATACAGTGTAGAAAAGCCGTCAGCTAATTTTATTACAATGGATCCATAGCACCAAGTAGTTTCAGAAAATGCACACAGAGGAAAGGCGGTGGGAATTTAGACTTTTGTGCCAGTTGCAAGCAATGGATGAGCCTAAAGAATTAATATATTGTATTTGTTTCATTTTAATTAATTTTATCTTGTCTCTGAAGTTAAGATATTGTCATCATGTTTCCATCATACGAGCTCAGTGGACCAATTACTCTCTGTCACATGGTCTCCCTTAATAGACTCGTTCCTCACATACGCTTTTCATTTCATATACGTCATATTTTCATTAAGTACGTTTAAAGCTTTCCCGTTCTCTTTTAATATTTCTATTCTTGCGAACTTCATTCTGGTTTCATTAATGTAGGATAATCAAACAGGACTATAATTTGTTATCCTCTTCATATCCTTAGTATAAGACTAACTGAATCAGATATTGACCTACTTATGCGTTCTGTGACCCTGTTTTGCATAAAGACAAGCGGATCATTTAAATCGATAACAAGAACATTCCTCATACCACGTTTCCAGCGTACCACGAATTTTCAGCACATAATATGTTCTTACAAATAGCATAATTTAACGTAAAATTATTCAACTCGACCGCAATGCTTAGCCTTTATAGACAAACTGAGAGTCCCTCTCCTTCTCAGAAAATTTTTAACACTTATGGAATAGGCTAGTTTTCATTGCTACATTCACAAAATCTTGGCATTGGACTGTGTCCTAAGCCAGATGAATCCAGCCCACACCGTTAGACGTTACTTTTCCTGTTGCACGTTAATTGGTCCACATGATACTACAATTAGTAGAACAGAATTTTAAATTATATTTTCAACAACGTTGGAGAATTATGTGATCAAATCTGCAGTAGTAACTTTTTGAACATATTCCGAAGAGAGGAAATTCAACGTTTGTTTTTCTGCACAGCTCACTCTATTTATAATATATTTTTAAAAGAGTGAAAATTGTTTTAGACACTCTTGTGCTTTATGTGTAATTTTTTACACCTTAAAGAGACATCACACACTTTCGGCTAATCTGACGACATTTTTGGCCAGATAAAAAGCATATATCCGTTTGCACTGATGTGAAAAGAACAGAAGTACCAAGCATGTGTTGCAGTCAAAAGAGGTTGCGTTTGGAGAGTCGCTCTAGTACGTGATGTGGATAAAGGAGTTCCATTGCGGCGTGAGGTGGGACATGTATCCACGTCTGAGGTTAAGCCATAACCTCTTTCCAGATAAACCGCATTTGGCGATACAGCCAAAGCAGATTGAGCTGTTCACAAAGCAGAACAGTAAAGAGAGATGCAGTCTGAACATATTTCAACTTAAGACATTTATATAAAAACCAAATGGAAAACACAGACTGGAGTTACTCACATCAGTGAAAATGACGATTACTGTCTTCTGTTTGTGACGCAATGTATTCTTACAGGATATATCTCACGTTTCGGAGAACAATTTCGCTTCCATCTACCATGGCGATACGCTTCTACGAAAGTGGTAACCGTCTACGAGACGGAATATGTCTGCCTTGTAAGTTGTTGCGCCGTACAGTCTGGTAAAAGTTTACCGACGTTTCAAAGGTCCTCGCTGCTTCTAGGACTCATCGCCCTGAGGATGATATTAAAATACGTCTTATAAAAATAGGGAGAGAGATTGTGGACTGGATTAATTTATCTGAGCAGTAAATCCGATGGTGGGATCTTGTGAGAATGGCAATGAATCTTCAAATTCCATAAAGACGAGGGAATTTTTAGCCAGTTAAGAGGCGATGACCATCTTATGGACCCTGTTTCTTTGGAAATGGATGACGATGTGGATAATTCGAAGACTGTCCCACTTTGACGTATCCGTGAGCTGTAATCTCGTCCCTAGTGAGTGATTTATAAACACGCATGAGCTGTCGGTCGACGTGACTCCTCCGCTGCCCACAGAACACCTGTAGGTCGTCGACGAATTGCAGGAAGCTAGCACGGTATGGCACCCACGAGCTGAAAGGTGGATCTGTCTGCGGGAGATTGCAGTAACCTAGGAATTGTGCGAGGATGTCTTTCATTCGTCTCCTGTTATGAAGATTACATCTAAACATGCACTGATAATGGAAGCAGAATCCAGTTTTCGAAATGTTGTGACTTATGATGTTGTAATTTAGACGATCTACAGATTCCAGAATAATAATTTTACTCGTTATACAATTAAGATTTGTTTTATAAAGTGTTGAAACTACAAAGAGGGATATTTAATAGTTTTTTAATGTATTTTACCTGAACATAAGTAAGCCTTTAAATAATTTATATAAAATTAAAATCGTACTTGCACTGAATCTTTATGACTTAACAGACTTAAGTCTTAAGATAGGCCTATTTCCAATGCGTGTTTACTTAGGAATCGCTCATCATTCTAGTTCATATAGATTTGAAATTAATTTGTACGAAAATAATTTCACGAAGCATATCGTACATAGACCTACACATTGTAAAGGTAAAAATTTCTGGATAGAAACTGAATTTGTATCGTAATTTTTCATTACCCTAGAAATAAATCATAAAAAGAAAAAATGGAATAGATTACTTAAAATGAGAAGCAGAGGTTGTGATGTCAGTACTGAATTCGTTGAATAAAACAAGCTTAATAATTAAAGTATATTAAATTTTAATTAGCAACGGCAAACATTTTGGTGCAAAATTAAAATGTTGAATGTTACAAGAAGTTAGTAGAAAAATGCGTATAATATCGTATATGATGGTATAAATGTGAGGCTTATAATCGCGACAGATACAACAGTTAACATGATTAACCACATTCTACATACTTACATCATACTTATTTAATTTCTAGTAGGCAATAAATGTATTTCGCATCAGTTTCTGACTTGTAAAATACACTCACTTTTACAAGGAAAATAACCACCATTACGCAGTAATTTCTGAATCGGAAAGAAACTTTTGATTACATTTACGTAGTGTTGATAAACGTATATTTAAAATGTGCTTCTAATAAATATATTTCAGTTCCTAAAATGTTATTACTAGTTTGAACACAGAGGTTTCTGATAAACTTACGTTAACACATATCGTCTCGAGTTTACTTCTCAGATATCTTACTATAAAGCCGGAATTCATGCGTAAATCTTCATGCATAGTTGGTAAACTAGTTTAAGATAGTTTCCAAACCATGCTGTTACGGAACGCACATTCTAACTTCTGCATCACTTCGCCCAAGTTCGTTACACAATTTATAGCTTGGCGTGTGTGTCATATCGAAAGTAAATTATTTTAACAAATGGAGTTATGCCAAAACTTACTAGCGTTAAGATTCAAGTATCTCTACGTTTTCTGCAACGCATAGAATGCCACGTTTTTTATGTTAAATAATCATTACGTTCGATTTAATTCCGTGATATCTAACACAGACGTGTTTTAAACACTTTACTGTTCCCATGGTATTTCTGTATGTGATATTTTTGTGATAACTCTACTGAACTTTGAACTTAATACGAAGTGAAATATGCTGGTTATTAAAAAGTGAGTGGAGTTGATATTTGTGGAACAAAGTTATTTGATGCAAGGGCTTTCTGGTTTAGCGATTTTTCCTGTCGAATGATCACATTCTTAGCCTCATAAAGCATTCTCTATTTACACACCTGTCCAGTAACGTGTGGAAAAATCGGCCAGAATATCTTTACACTTGCATCGCCATATTCACTACACCAGGACTGACCTCATTCTGAAAACTTACTGATGTATTTAAAATATAAACAAACGTCCATATGTTGAATACAGCAGACACATAACTTGAGTAACTCCCGATGAAAGAAAAGTTATTTATATAATAATGCGCAATAGGTTATCTTTGTAAATATGCGTGCAAAATTTGTGTGTGAGTGTGTGTTTATATATACCCCCCACTTGCCATCGCAAGAAGTCCCTGTCGAGTGGTAAGCAATATCTCGTAAACTGAATATCTTGGGCTCAAATGTCGGTCATGAGATCGGCTGTACTGCACGAGGTTTTTTTGTAGAATTTCCAAGTTCCTCCATTCAAATTATGATTAAATACCTTAAATTATATCACGGCTGCTTCCTTCCATATCCTTTCAAATTATTTATTTATTAATCATCCTATACTTCCACTCTGTGCAGTCTAAGCTATTGAACAATAATTATGGGCCTTGGAGTGATAAAGTGTCATGACTAGTAGATATTTCATAACAAGGTCGTTGGTTTTATTGTTAAAATAAACATATGAAGTTGATTTCGATGGGCTGAATATATAGGTCATAGGGGAAAAAAGTATACACAAAATTCGTTATTTTGGGGGGGAAAGGAAGGCTGCACATTCCGAAAATACGTTGTTAGTATATAAAATTAATGTAACTGTTTTACGATTTAGTGACAGACTTTGGTTATGTATTCCATCCTTCCAGCTCCAGTAACACAGATTCATTTCTATATTAAACATGTTCTCCGTTTTGAAGTGGGGGAGAAATACGAGTCTCTTTATTATATTTTATTGTACGCCGTATTTTCACGATTTATTATCTACTTATCATTGATTTACTTATCTTTTGTATTCCCCTTACTTATAAAAAAACGTAATGTTTACAACATACAAAAATGTAGCCATGTGTTACTTGTTTTATGTTGGTTAGAAATTTGTTTTAAAACTGAGTGTTGAGGAAAATTTTTAATCTGAGAGAGAGTGAGGGAGAGAGAGAAAGTAACAGGACGTTGGAGGAAGCTAAATAATGGAGAGTTTCATAATTCACATTCCTCTCTCCAAAGAGTTGAAGGGGAAAGACCGCTTGGTATAAGGATAACATTAAAATTGATATCGGACCAGTAGGGCGTGAGACTGTGGAATGGTTCATGTGGGTCCGCTGATGTAACGTGCACACTGTAATAAACTCTTGGGTTAAAATAATTTCTTACGCAACTCAGAGAATAATATCTTCTCAAAATGCCTCTGCTTCGTGGAGTTGTTTTAATGATATTAACGAAGGATTTGTGTATCTTAACGCTATTTGCTTTTGGCACTCCTTTAGTCAGGGCAGTGCCATAAGTATGAGAAAAATAGCTTTAAGAAATCAGCTCAGTTCTTACATTTCAATTATATGTTATATGTTATAACCTATTTATTTAACAGTCAATTTCAGTTGTTATAGAAGATGTCTTATTTTTTTATTTGTATGTGAAAATACACAGCCATTTGACGACCTTTACTAATAAAGTTACAGCTATATTTTGGTCAAATTTTCAACCATTCTTGGAACTCAGATTCCATTACTCTCTACACATTAGCCCGTTAATGGATCTTCTGAGAGGTCCGAAATACTATCACGCCATTTTTCTTGAAATACCATTTTACTATTATATTAAAATCTACTATCGGGTGTATTTCCGTGCATTTTTTCAATTAAAATTCTGCATCGTTTATTGTATTCTCCGTACATAGGCTCACCATGTCTGAACCCTCTTTGATTTGATGATTCTGTGATGTTAAAGTTAGATAATAGACGTGCTATAACCTAGGGTCCTTAGTATTCTTCCCACGAATAATTCTGTCCAGTCTTCAGCCGACGCCTGGAGTCATTTTAGTTTCATCCCACTTTGTTTCACACGCCAATATGCATCATAAATGTGAATAACAAAGGGATATTTTTCCCTTCTGTTTCCTCTTTTGTATTCATTTGAATGTGGTTTTTTTTAAATGTCCATCATGTACACTTGTTGTGACTATCCAGCGTTTGGAATTCAACATTCTCGCGCTGTCGACGGCTTCACTGACGCCACCCCCCTCCCAACACCCACGGTTCCGTCGCATAAAGGCAGCTACATGACACAGAGGATCTGACTTGTATGGAATTATTAATCTCGGCTGGACTTCCTCTGCCCATCTTTGTCCAGAATGCCTAATCCATCGCCATGAGCTCTTCTCTTTCAGAAGATGGTTGTCGTGCCGTGTAGTCTGGTCAAAGTTTGTGTTTCAGAAGTCCTTGCTGCCACCATCATCAATCAGGATCGCCCTGATCAACCAGCCCATTATCATGGACTTACGTTAGAAGCTTTATCTCTGAACCGACACTTGACTGGTAACAGAGTAAAACCATTTTCTATTTTACAAAATTTACAACGGCGTGATTTTTATGTGTTTTTAAATGTGCTAACGTTCATTATCACGGCGATAAGCACTTATCACCCTGTTGATGGAGACATAAAGCCATCTGAAACATCTGGAAACTTCTACCAGACTGGACTGCGGAACATACCAGAAGACAACCACTTTTGTACTCGCCGCCGTGAGACCCTGGAATCTCACGTAATTCCGTATGAATTTACTATTGCGATTAGGCAGGGTTGGATTATATCCCTTTCTCAGTATAATATGCGATGAATATTGGTTGATTTCGAATACCTAAATCCTATAGGCCTACTGTGCAGTCTGTCGAGCGGTTATTTAGAGCACATCTATCAGTCGCATGCCTTCAACCGTTTACGAGATGCAGCGCGAAACTGGTACGAACCAGCAGGCAATATGCGAGATATGTCTTCGGTCTCTTCGGACGTATCGTCGCATTGTGAATGCGGCTGTGATATGCTCACAATTGATTTCTATGAATTATACTGCCATTCTCTCGGTTCTAGTGGAATATTTCAGTTCTACACGGCTGCTCGAGGCTTTTGAGACTATAAAATTGCTCTTTGTTTTCTTATAGGCTTATTATTTATTTGTGTTTAAGAGGAAAGAAGTAACTGAAGAAAACTCCATAACGAGAAGACACATAACTTGTACTGTTTATCACACATGATTGGGATGACCAGATCAAGGTGGATAAGATGGGTAGGGAACGTAGCATGTGGGGATAAATTAGAAATTCGTAAACAATTATGGTCTGAATGCCTGAAGTGAAAAACCTCACGTAAGACGTAGGCGTTCATGAGAGAATAATATTAAAATGGGTATTAAATAAATATGGTTGGAGGTCGTGGATTGGATTAGTTTGGTTCGTTATAGGGACCATTGGCGGGCCTTTATCAGATTAAACGCAATCTAATCAGTTAGGTCAATTGGAAACAGCTAGGTTGCATCGTTTCATCTGATGAAGGAAGCAGATCTGGCTTCCGAAACGCGTTGTGTTTTTAAAAATGTTCAAATGAGTACACGAAGAAAAATATTAAAGAATTTGCATCAGTTTAATGATACACTTTCGTAAAGAACATATAGGCGAGCCAAAAATTGTTCTAAAGGTGGATTTCTTAATTTTAGTTTCCTCATCTGACAGACGAAATCAATATTAGTACCTTCCACTTATAAATACTCTGATCACTACGTTTTGTAGGCTTGCCTTTATTTTAGCTGTAACTACAGAGTTACCAGAAGTACCGTTTTGCTTCGTAACTAATTTTAACGGAATCTCGAGTTTTTCAGAAATTTCTCGTGATAATTTCATCTGCAGTCCAATCAAGACATGGAAATGTTTAATGCCCATGACACTAAGGTATGAGGGACATGCACGAGAATGTGTGGTGTTGGCAGTACAAGGGAGGGAGAATTTCCCTGTAACATTGAAAACAGACGATCGGCTTTTGACGCAGGAAGGAGACGGCGCAGACGTATTCCTCTCCATCTCTGTCCACCTCGTTCGCATCGACACGCCGAACATGGGCAGCAGGGGTAGAATGTCATCGGTAACAGCTGGGACATGCCCTTGCTAATGACCGTAAATCATTAGTCTCCATGACTACTGGTATGTGATGTGCTGGTTGCATGTCTGTCGCCAGACTTCCATCTCAACCAACATTCCAGCATTACGTGGAGGATATGGAGTGGCACTTCTGCTCTAGTTCTAATCTCGAAATAAACTGCGTATTCATGGCCTCCAAAGTACTTTCGTGCTTCTGTGCACTTGATCCTGCTTGTTCTGTATTTTTTTCTATACGTTCTTTGCTGCAGAACAAGTCTGTCCCAGTTCATATTTCCTCCAAATTACATAATTGTTTGGTTATCAACTATG
The DNA here is from genome assembly GCF_977971745.1 of Zootermopsis nevadensis. NCBI lineage: Eukaryota > Metazoa > Arthropoda > Insecta > Blattodea > Termopsidae > Zootermopsis > Zootermopsis nevadensis. The sequence continues at coordinate 9,130,002 of NW_028259143.1, forward strand.
AAGGTTTTATTAAACCAATTACGTAACCTAACGAATCAGAAATTAAGAGGGTGTGATGGGAAATTACATTTATGTTTTAAGACGCTATCTCGAAATTCGACTGAGATTCTGAGGAAAATAGAAGCAAATATCAGGGTAGGTTATGTTTTAATCGGGGGCTTCCTTAATAAAGTGCTACTTTCTGTTCAATACTAAATCATTATCGATATTGTAACACATGGAGAGTAATAAGAAATTATTAACAGTAATATAAAAGTTTAAATATACTTTTTGGTAGCGGTCTTGCTATATTGTTACAGGCTTGTTTTGGATAGCCATATTTCTAATGACAGTTCGTTATTTTTTTATACAAAATATATGAGCATGTAGACATATATTTCGAGTAGACTGAAATGAAATAAATTACGTGCATCTACAGTGCGACGTTTTTGGTTCTCACCGCTGTAAAGATAGTCGATGTTGAACTTCTGTGTTGTAACGCCGCGTAGACTTGTAGGTAGATACCGACGTTTCGGACAAACATAGCCTTCATTTTTATTGATACTAAATTATCACTATTACTTTATAGACCGTGTGATTGCGTAGGGATTTTTAACCACTTCCTAGTTTAAACACTTTTTCACAGCAGTGGACATGAACTATTTAATGACTATGTATTTTGTACTTCTAGTGCAAATGGTACCATTGTAACTGTAATAGGGCGTAATGAAACAAATTTAAAATTTTCCAATACAGTTGATATTTTGTTATTGATTTTATACTGTACCTTTAAATAAAGTAATGGAAAAATTATGCACCTAATATTCTGATGAATACTATAATATTTTGGGAAAACTGCAACAAACAGCAAAACTCCACTGAAGTGTGGATTAAATCTAAGCTGACGTGCATCTATCAGTGGCAGCTGAATCAACAGGTTAGACCATAAATGCAGAGGCCGTATCTGATGTCATTTGAACATGGTCGGTCGATTAATTTTTACATTGTGAGAACTAGAATAGAAATTGAATAATGACTGCAGTGAATGACATTTATAAATGACTGTACCTATGAATTGGATGGACGCCAAATACAGATTTGAACAAACACAAAACTGCTGAATTTGCAAAGCTTCAAACGTGTTACCCTCTGTTGAGTATGAGGATTGATTGAACCTATCATTGTTGAAGTATAATTAGTTTTAAATGGTAGAAAGTTTTGTTTTGGGACTTGGAATTACTCACACGTATACGCACGCATATTATGTTAATTCATTCATTACTGGAGGATAAATTTGCATTGTGCGTAGATAAAAACTATGAAGAGAAGTGAGAGCTATTTGTGTACATGAACCTTAATAATCAGTGTTTCAGAAACTTCCTTTAAAGTAAATCGCCTGCCAACAAGCCAGCTTGTTTGACTGCCCCACAGCATTGGATTTAAAGATGCTGGTCCGCACTTGTACAACTGCAAACACAGACCAGCAACTGTGCATAATGGTAAACACAGAAAGTTGTGTTTTGTACAAAGCACAGAGGGGCGAAACAGATGACCACAAATATTTCTGTAATAACATGTGTGAAAAATGTGTAAACACATATTGAATACTTGTTAAACCGTGGGGAGGGAAAGGGTGTTAACATTTCGAATACCATTTTATTAAACAAATGTTTTGTTATTCAACAGGATTTGTATATGAAACAGATTACATGTTTGTAAGGTATAATTGCGTATCATTGTGAATCAACTAATCGCTAAACTTCGTAATAAAAGTTACTAGTCAGATGAAGAAGCATTCTGCGGAAATTAATTATCGTACTCAGGAAACGGGTCATTTGACTCATCCGAAGCCATTTGAATCCAATTTATCCCCTTTCTCTAAACGGAGCCATTTGAATCCAATTCATCCCCTTTCTCTAGGCGAAGCCATTTGAATCCAATTCATCCCATTTCTCTAAACGGAGCCATTTGAATCCAATTCATCCCCTTTCTCTAGGCGAAGCCATTTTAATCCAATTCATCCCATTTCTCTAGTCGAAGACATTTGAATCCAATTCATCCCATTTCTCTAAACGGAGCCATTTGAATCCAATTCATCCCCTTTCTCTAGGCGAAGCCATTTTAATCCAATTCATTCCATTTCTCTAGTCGAAGACATTTGAATCCAGTTCATCCCCTTTCTCTAGGCGAAGCCATTTTAATCCAATTCATTCCATTTCTCTAGTCGAAGACATTTGAATCCAGTTCATCCCCTTTCTGTAGGTGAAGCCATTTTAATCCAATTCATTCCATTTCTCTAGTCGAAGACATTTGAATCCAATTCATCCCATTCTCTAAACGAAGCCATTTTAATCCAGTTCATCCGCTTTCTCTAGTCGAAGACATTTGAATCCAATTCATCCCATTTCTCTAGTCGAAGCCATTTTAATCCAGTTCATCCCCTTTCTCTAGTCGAAGACATTTGAATCCAATTCATCCCATTTCTCTAGTCGAAGCCATTTTAATCCAGTTCATCCCCTTTCTCTAGGCGAAGGCATTTGAATCCAATTCGTCCCCTTTCTCTAAGACCCACTTTAATACTACTCTTTTATGACCACCTGCATATAAAGTTTTACTGTCTTTTGATTATTAATAATTGTGGACATTCGTGATTAATTCGGAAATGAAGTGGAAACAAGAAATTTATCTGACAGTGTCCGTTTACTTTCTGTTGACGGCATTAGCTAAATTTTGAATACGGTCCATCCAGTTCAGAGATATCTATTTTAGGTAAACGATCAATAAGAGCCTTGTCCGTAGCAGGTAACAGCCCTAACTCCATACCAAACCTAAAACCTCATATTTCAACATAAACTGCTCAGACGATATATGACCTCAAGTAGTTGAGAATAGCGTGTTCTTATAAACGACGTGTTCTCGTTTAAATTATGAACATCCCTTTAGTGTTTTGGCGTGGAGTTTACTGTTTCTTATAGTTTTTGAATTATTCTAGCCAAAGTTAGGAAGACAGTCGACTGATTCTGTTCACTTGTAATCTAAGCATTTCTCATTAAATTTCCCCACTCGTAATTCAGTATCGATATATGTTTCATCGATCTTGTCACTGGAGGCCTGCAAGCGACTATGTATCAAATAGTTCAGACAGCAGAAAAACGGACTTCTGTGTAAAACGTAAACCTATCTTTGTTTTCCTATTGACTCTTTTGAATGAAATGAAATATTATTTAAAGCTCGTAATGAATGTTTTGCTTATAGTCTACGGTCTTCGTCTTACATCGAAACATCGACTTATTAAAATTCCTGTCATTAGTAAGCGAGCAAGTTAGCCCAAGAGGCCAAGGTTGTGACTTGTATTCAGGAGAATCTTGGTTCCAATCTATGATGGGATCTGACTGCCTTGACTGATGGTTTCATGGCTTTTCTCATCGCCTCCAGGCCAGTGCTGAGATAGTGCTTTGAATTATGTCATGATTACTTTCTTTCAAATTTCTTCAGGTTTAACGAACGTTACCCTTTTACGTTATTCAGTTCTAAATAATAGCTACAGTTGATACTACGTCTTTACATAACCTACTATCTATATCGATCTGTATATACTAATGTAAGCGAAACATGACAGCCATGAAAATTCCTACTCGTTACCTTTAAATATGCGTCATGTAATTTTATATGGCAACAGGTTCTCTAAATTTTGCAAGAATTAAAGTGTCGGTATTCTAAAATTGTAAAGCCGCGTGTAATATAACATACACATTTATGAAATTTTCCGAAAATTAATTCTGTCCTATTTGAAGATACTGACAACTACTTCGAAAAGACTCAGGGTTATCGATAATCTGACCTAGGTTCGATGTTTATCTTTTCAGCGTTACATTTGTGTAGATCTGTGAATCAGCTTGCTTTGTCTTGAAAATTATTTGTGACAGATTATTGGGGTAGAGTAAACGGATTTAGAATAATGTGTATGACATATTTTAAAGTGTTCAACAGAAAGAGTAAGTTGACGGTTTCTTACTGAAACACACATTTATGTAGAAACAGAAATCCTTCCAAACTATTTAAATTGCTATTCAAACATTTGCAGAGGACAAACTTTGCTACCCTAATCAATTATTTATTCGCTCGCAGGGTTCATGCATGAGACTATTTACGGTAGCCTTGTTGGAACTTTACATTAGGTTTAAATTCGAAAATAGATATCAGTTATGTTAATATACAGTCATTAATCACAAATAAATAATATGGCGTTAAACGAGGTAAATATATTTACTGGTGTAATTTTAAAGTTATGTGTTTAAAAAATGAGACCGAAATTGTGTGCACCTCTAATTAAAATTGTTGTTAGATATACTGTCTGTTTAATTGTTCCAAAAGTTGAGAGGAGCTACGGTAAATTTCACTCAAACGTTGGCGGTGTGCCTGCAGAACACGAAGTTAAATTGAATGGCATGTGCCATATATCTCTTGTGTCTTCCATTCCTCCATCACACAGTATAAGTGTTTAAAAACCTATGTCTCATTTATATTGATTCATCCTTTGCAGAGTTATTCTTGTGAAGCTAATAGTCGCTCATCTACTCAAGAAATTCACCGTCTTTCATGTAACTCGAGTATTCATTACCGCCTGCACAAGAGTCTACGATGCACGACAGATGAATCCATTCAATTTCTAAAGAATGTCAAGATTCAGTTTAATGTTATCAATTTATCTATTACCAGGTCTACTGGGTTATTTCTTTCCATTAGACTTTCCGACTAACATTATATACGTTATTTTCGTATCTCATGCGTGCTACAAACGCTACTCATTCTATATCCTTCGATTTTACACGTCATGATAATAATTGGTAGAGAATCTCCTCCTGCTACCTCTTTTGTAATAGGTGTGAATATTCTACTAAAGAAATGTTCTATCGGGATCGTTGTATAAATTGTTATTCTGATTTACTGACTCGGTGGAATAAATTTATTTTGAAAAAGCTATTAACCATCAAACTGGTCTAGACATATTTTGATTTTCATGAAACCAAAATGTATGTTATGATACCAACATGAATACTCCACTGGAGTTTATTCTGAATTACTGTGCTATGTCCACATCTTTATAGAAATAAAATGTTATAAACGTAAATAATATAATGGTTTCATCTACCAAAAGCTTTCTTTGTGTTTCATTTGTTTTGAAACTGGACTCTATCATGTAGTCAGACTGGTTCAGTATCAAAACAGTGTATTGTTCCACAACTACAATATGAGATCAGGCTCTGCTCATGCGTAATATAGGGGGCGTGCGACTTGAAGGCTATGGAAACAAACGTACATCTGAATACCTCCCTCTCTCGGCTTTGCCACTTGGCTGTGGGCACTCTGTTTTGTGTACACTTACACATATACAATTGTTTGATATTGATGCTTCGTGCCAAATGAACCAATTCCTGGAAGTAAACACAGACAACACTTTGCCCAATATTGACAATGCACAGTGTTGAATCGGAACTGCCTTAGTTCTGTCGTCCCATTGAATTCAGACTATTTAAAGATAATATATGTTAGATTTTTTTAAAAAATCGGTTTTAAACATTTGAATAAAATCTAATGCTTGGAATGTTTCTGTTAATCTGACAGTCTTCATACTGGCCGTGTAGTTATTTCTCGTTCATGAAAATCAAAATATAACTTTCAGCAGAGTTATATAGCGCGAGCTATTAGACCCCGGCTTCTCACCTTTAAGGCCCTGGTTCAATACCAGCACGGTACATATAATAGCACTAAAATAGGGTTTTCTCAGATTACGAGTGATTCCCTACTATTATCGTGTTCTCAATGGTGCGCTATACTGTTATGTCGCCTCCCATAGGATGTACGACTGTCCGACCTTCGTGGATCTTTAGTCGGGGTTTTGGATCTCGAAACTCTGTGTCTATCAGGCTTCTGGACACTAATAAATTTGAGATGTAATGTATTATTTCGAATATAAGTTCATTGATACATTACTTAATGCGATCATATATAATATAAACGTAAAATAAGCCACGGCCTATTTATATAACGAAATTACCATTCATCATTCCTAATAATACTGGCATTCAATTCTGTAGAATGCATTATGTTGATACAATGTTATTAAATAAAGTAACAAATTAGCTCACCGTTAGACTGGAAATATTCAAGTAATTTTTGTTGGCAAACGAGATTATTATTTGTAAACCCTACTGTAGATAACGTGCCTTGAAGTGGTTTGATATATTTTGTGAAACGGGAGCTGGTGGTATATAGGGGCGAGGTTTTGGGATGAAAGTTTGTGTGTAGACAGTGTATCACATTGGACGTACCTAGATAAAGGCACGCGCTGGTATTGTTATACGTAAACACGTGTGGTGTCGTGTTTATTCGCTGAAGGTCCAGGTATCTTGTTTAAAATATACTGCAATGCAAACACGTATAGTATGATCTGCGGGTTTTAAACAGGGTGTTGGTTCTCACTAGAAGCTTTGGCTGGCTTCAGGTTTTTACAGAGGCATTTACCAGAAAGCTCACCGTGATCTGTGTTTTGGTTACAGCAAGAAAATATTAATAAGTTGTTTAAATTTGCTTTGATTTCATGGAGGTGTGACCTGGATTCAGTTGGATTTTGAGTCATCGATAAGGGAAAGCGTCAGTTTTATACTTAGACATTTTTCATATAATACTAGGGATGTAATCTATAAATTAAACTACTCGCAAATATTTTTATACTCTGGTAGCTGAAGGAATTAAACCACAGCTGTAGCGCACATAAATTCCTCTTGCTTCTAATAGAAGTAAAAATTTCGTGATTAATTATAATTTCGTGAACCTTGACCATCATTTTGGTTTTTCTTAAATTGTAACGTGTCATAAATTGGTTGTTTCCATTGTCAGGTATGGGGAAGTTAAATCTGAAGGGGTAATTTGAGTGAGATCATCTCAATGATGAATCATGACGACTGAAATATGTCCTAGAAATTATAATGCCATGAATGCGTATGGGGTGGTGGAGGTATAGCTCCACACTTTCTTAAATTTAGCTTTATCCCCGAGGAAGAAACTTCAATCCTCACTCAGTAAGAAGCTGAATAGGTGTTATGGAAGATGTGCCGAAGACAGAAGTCCTAACCTGGCAGGGAATTTAGCCCATAGGCTAGGCTACAGTAGCTATTATACTGAGTGAGTTATTTCAGCTTATAAGTTAAAATTTTCTTTATCGTCATTTCACATTTAGCAGGTTTCACTGCAAAGTCTTGTTACAGGAAACTGAACTCTACTTTCACACAAATGAATGTCTTGTTGAATTTCACAATATAAACTTTATAATGCAAGACATGTTCAAAATGGCCGAGGCAAAGCATAGTTTCAGAATACAAACATCGATATTTTATCAGTAACACTAACATGAAAGATGCCTACACAGTTTTGAATAAGGTATAACCTTATTCAACTCTCTGACATAGCATGGCGGAACTGCTACAGTATAAACACATTTCCCTCTGTGGGATTACGTCTTAAAAATATAAATGGGTTAACTAATTAAGCAGGCAATATAACTTATTTTATTAGAGTTTGCAGGATCTATACCACCAAAACAAAAGACTGACACTGGATTTTACAGTGAACCAGTTTATTTCAATTTATCTCCAACATAATCGGATTCCCCTCGACTTGTGTATTGCATTCCATATCCGATGATTGTCTTAGCAAAATTATATTTTCTAACAGGTTGAATATTGGAAATACTTACTATCATGCAGTAAATAATACTTATTCGACTGTAGGAATCCAGTGAATAAAATATGTTGATTGATTAACTCTGAGATCAAAGTGCTGAGAAGGATACTTGGACTCAAGGGACGTACATTTATAGGATAATGGAGAAAGTTACATAATTAACAGCTTTATAATTTGCACCCTTTGCCAAATATTCTTAAGAGGATCAAATTAAGGAAAATAAAGAAAGTGGGCCATGTAGCACGCATAAAATTGTAGTCTGAAAACCTTAAACAAATGTATCACTTGGGTGGACAATTTTAAAATGGATCTTAAAAGTAAAGTTGTGAACTGAATTTCAGTGGCTCAAAATAGGCTTCAGTAGCGGGATTTTGCAAACATTTAATTATTCATCGTCTTCCTTAAAATATTATTTTTACCAGCTGCCTGTCATCTTCTTAACATAGAGTTTTTATCATAGTAATTTTGTCGGGGGTTACAATATAAATAATTTATCAACGTATACTAGGAATTTAATATATTTCACAGGGTACAGAGGGAATAAATGTTATGTCAGTGCAAAATTAATTCGTTCCTGTAAGATAAAGACGACATCTATGAAAATAGTGCCCACTTAATCCTCCATTAAAAACTAGTGTTTGAATTTTCAATTCTCACAGCTGATGTTGGATATCTGTCGTGATTTTACAATTTAAAACGCATTTAGAAAGAACTTTGTTGATTCTGAAAATAAATTCGCTAGGCTGGTTTATATGTTTCCTGGCAACACGTCGTATGACTTCACAAATTTATACGCTACGTTTCCTCCCCACATACAAGCTGAAATAACAGTAAATTCATATACAACATGACTGACTTATATACAACACACAGAGCAAATCTCACTCCATTTACTTCTGCGGATACACGAAACATAAGTAAAGAGAGCTGTGCTATAGGCTATAATATGTTGACATTGCTTTCATTATCATAGTTTGGTCCTATATTTTTGGTGATTTTTAAAGGCATCAATAGGAATTACGTTTGACTCAAGCCTTTGTTACAGAGGTCTGAAGTTATTGTGTTGACTGGTATGACAATTAGTGAATAAAAGGTTGAGTGAGGATGTGGAAGGAAGCGGTGATCGTTTTAAACTTCACGGAACAGAGTTCTCCTTATAAAGCTAATAATCGCTCCTGATTTTATTATTTTATTACTGGTAATTTTTTAGAAGATCCCGCTACTGGCCCATGCCATAAACCACACGAATCCTACCCATAAGCTCGAATATTATTTAACTATTACCTTACCTGTGTTACCTAACCTCATATGTATACTTATTCTTCACAAGTGGTCTCTTGCTTTCAGATTTTCCGACTGGTATTTTGTAAAAATTTGTACTGTGATTCGCTTTCCATCTCATGTTTTCTGATTTCATTACGCTAATAATATTAGGTGAATGCTACAAATTGTAAAACTACTAATTGCATAATTTTCTTACCCTCCTGTTCCTCCATATTAAGTCTAAATCTTATTCTCACCCTGTTTTAGACACCCTCAGTGTATATTGTCCTTTTCTTAGGTTGAGTGGCTACGTTTAACACACACAAAATGTAAAGTGCATTAATCACCACATACAAAATAATTGGCAGTAAAATTAGTATGACGTCTTACACACTGGTAAACGCTCTTCAGAAGTTCAGTCCATGAATCAGTGGAATGATTCCTTCTTTACAAAGGTTTTTCGGTCGGAGTAACAAAGAACCTCATTTAATTCTATAATCCATGTTAGTTTAGATATGTTCTCTCAAATTTATCATGCACTGCAAATCATCCATTGTAGCTCGTAAATTTGATATTGAATAAAGCAAAATATAATCTATAATAAAGCTTGAAATCATATATAATAAATAATCCATAAGTAATTCATTCTAAGGGTACAGTTTAACTTCAAGTTTTAAGAGGACAGTGGGGAGCGAAAGATTATTCCTAATTTTACATTAGCTTTAGTAACTGTCGAGTTAGGATTTGTTTGTAAGCTTGGGTTGAACAAACGAAAACACGTTTCTTGTGTTCCAACATTTTCATAACGAGAGCAAATCTGCTATCTGAATGAACGATTCATATGCATGCACTGCGTTGATTATTCTGGAGATATAACCTCCGTTTAAGCTGTCATTTACTTTTTATGCCAGTTTGAGTCATCATTTTCATACGGCTTAGAATCAGACAAGGACTCATGGAATCACGAGATCGTATCTAGTTTTGAGCGTCGTCATGGAAAACGTTTGTCATGATACGCTGGAATCGTAAAAAAGTTTTCAGTAACTACATCGCAAGTCATATGCAGGAAACATAAATTAATTTCAGTTAGTACGTGACAACTCCAGTATTTTTGTGCGTGTAATTAATTTTAAGAATTACAAAGATCATCTGGTTAATGCTGTTTAACTAACTAAACCTTGTTTACAGTCAATCGTACGAAATCCATAAATACCACATGCAGAATAAGTGGTTATTAAAGCAGGTGGTGCATATAGTTACCATAGGGCTTTAAAGAGTTGAAAATAAAATACATTTCATACAGAGTGTGTAGATTTTTATGTTATTCACAAATTCATAGAACGCACACTGTTTTTTTTTTGTAATATGATCGAAAGATTAATTGAAGTTGCCACATACTGCGTTGAATTCGTATGTGATGTTAGGTCAAATATCTGCCAATTCCTACAATAATATGTGCAGCATATTTCGTATAAAACAATAACATAAATTAAACTGGTTTATTAACACCCGTGGTTGGACTATTACCTTATCGGCACTACAAATCCTACATGCAAATAACTACAGCTCTGTAACTGTGTATGAAGTGAAAATATCTTCTTATATTTATGCTCAGATTCGCTGGGTTTTTTTTTTTACTTGTGTTCCTTTGATTCATTTTCTTTGCGTTCTGCGGTAATGTAAACCTCGCTTTCAACCTATCAGTTTATTTTCATTCTACACACATTCAGTTTTATGTTGAGAGAGACGCAGCTGAAATAAAGCGCATTATGTCTGCCTGCCTTTAGTATAAGCGGCGTTGTGCGTGGGACTCAATATACTTTGGTATACTTTGACTCCTACTACTAAAGTATAAGCCTTAAATGATAATTCCGTTCACTTCGGCTAATCACTTTTTTCGATGTCTCAAGTACAATTTTGTATGTAGTCTATCACACTAAATGTTGACAGAGCTTCGGAAATTTATAATAAAGTGGAAGAAAAGTTTATATTAGAATCACTTTTATTCGGACGACAAAAGTTTGATCTGTTGTTGTCCGTCTTTAATTTTGGCCATTTTGGAATCTGTTGTCCAAAGAGCACCCATGTCAACAACCAAAACTATTTATTTATTTATTCACCTTCATCAGGTTTTGATTTCGAATAAAATGTATTGTAACCGTCCACTGCTCGTGGCCTCGTAACAGCTGCCTTATCAGGGTGTAGGATTGTTAAGGGCTAGCTAGCTAGTCGGGATGTAGCTCTTGTCTCAGGTCGTGTTAACGGCCTGATCACACCAGCCAATAATGATTCGGATTGAAGTTGGAAGGCACTACTATTTATTTCTATACAATATACAGTCTCCAGTATGTCCTAGAACCTCCGCTATCGCGACTTCAAACAAGAGTGAGTCTCTACCCTAATTTTCTTCGGCGCCTGGGTCCCGGGCTTGGTGCGAAGCACCCCCCGCTGTCAGAGAGAGACCTCTCACGGACCGCCCAACATGATCCTCCACACTTGCTCCTAAAGGCACTTCTTTGTCTGTCGTAGACGGAGTCGAAATCGGATTGTTACCCAGATGGCCTAAACATGACTTCTAGCTCTTAGGGCTGAAGTCCACCCTTGTTCTCTGCAGGTGGTGCTAGAATCTTACACAAAGGTTTTGAAAACTGGAAACACACACAAAAGAAAAACTAACAAAACCTAACTACTTCCAGATGAGCGGTTACAGTATGTCGATTATCTGTGAAGATATCAAAAGTAAAGGAGAACACGAACTTTCAAGTCAGGTTGATATAAGCTGAAAAAAGCAACAATGAGAAAAATTATGACAGAAGATACATATATATATATATATATATATATATATACATACATCCGCCAATCTGATGTCTTGTTTCTATAATAAAGTATGTTGAAATAGCAGTACGTCATAACTGTAATAATTCAGCAGACTCCAGCACAGAAAATCGTATTTCATTACGTATCATACCTGACCTATAATTAACGCATGTAAATATTTCAGCACCTACTAGATTTGGGATACATACATACATTTCCTATTGGCAATACCAGGTTTTAATTTTAGACTCTGGGGATTTTCGTGGTCTGCCTTAACCCTCTCAGGTGAATGCCAGGAACATATTTAAGGATAGATCACAGTTGTCTCCTATACATACTTACTCACTTTTCCAATCTCATTTCTTTAAGATTCGCTTTAATAGTATTCACCATCCAAGTCTGTAAAAATTTCTTATAAATTTATGATCAAGAAAATATTTCAGGAATAAAAATGATATGAACATAAATTTATTTTCCAAAGCTGGATCTGCCATCTGTACTGTGAAATCGGAACCGCATGGTGAGAATTTAAATATTCTACACAGTAATTTGTGTGGGCAAAAAACTATCACAATAATTTTAATTTATTTATTTATTGCGTTTAGATCTCTTTACAGAGGCTGTGACCTTTGAAAGACCACAGTTGTAATTCATAGTTCTATATTTCTACTCTCTAATATAATTATAGTTTCTTAATTCTATTCAACCATCTAACTTTATACAGATAACTTCATATATTTTGTTAATTCTAAGGTATTGGTACAATTTATTATTTTCTTGTAGGCTATTTCTTCATTGACTACCAGCCATTTTCTGCTGAGTAGGTGTTCCCTCAACTTCCTCGTTTCTGGGTATTTTAATAGTACATGCAAAGCATCTTCCTCTTTACTCCATGAGGGAAATCTTCCTTTCACAAATCCCTTCTTCATCCCTCTCAGCTTCCAAATACCCAACATAAACCTTGCTAGCCCACTTCTCGCTTTCCTTGCACAACAAACTACATATTCATCTCTAGCCCTTTCTACTTTCATCTTACAATAAAATATTAGTGACCTTTTCCTGTTTCACGTTTTCAAAAAATTCCGCCTTTCGATATCATTACATCTTTCTTTAATTTGTTTACATGTCCTGCCTAAAGCAGTAACATGAAAATTGTAGGTGTCATAGTGGTCACGCATCCGAGATTTGGCCTACATCCATCTACACTAGAATGATCTGTTCTCTACTGGCAAACTGACGCTCAGCGCTCAGACGTCGACAGAAGACGCCATCGATAGCAAACATGAGAATAGGAAGACATATGACACGACTCTGACAAAACAACTCTTTGCTTCGCGACGGCTCATAATTTCAAAAGAGACCAGTAAGGGCGTTGGGATGTGAAACTGCACGATTCTAGGAAAACCGACGCTCAGCATTGTGACGCCAACTCCAAAACACAAATGAAGCTAATAGAAGCCTCAGGACGCCATGCAAAACGACTCTGGCAAATCGACGACGAGCGTTACGGTGCATACAGATGGTTCGTATTATAGAAAAGATAAACCTTGGGATTAATACAAAAACCTACCAAACCGACGCCAGGCGTAGCGACGGAAAATGTGACACCGCCATTCGCCGAGATACGTATATCGATTAAGTTACATAAACAAACCAAATATAATTCTAATTAAACACAACATAACTAAACTCAACCCGACCCAAACCATCTCAACTCAACTCAACCTAACCAAACCCAACCCAAACATAACCGAACCGAACCTAACCTAACCACAATGGCTTCGCGCAGCAGCATTGCGAACACTGTTATAATTTAATAAGTTATTCAGTATCGCCTAGAAAAAAACATTTCGCCATTACGAATGTGATACTTAATACTGCCAACGTTGAAAATAAGAAACACAAAAGGTTGGAGACTTACAGATTATCAAGCACGCAAGACGCATATGTACCAGTAGGCTTTGAAATGGTAATATAGGGATAACTTTCCATACTTTAACAACAGCTACAATTTCAACAAGAAAATGAATAAAATAAAGACCCAAAATCATATAAGTAGACGGTATTTTAGTTTACAGAATTGTGTTTAGGATTCAATAAAAATTAATTTGGTTCTGATAGGTCTACGTTAAAAGAATAACAACAAGAAATGGGCCAGACATGTGCTTAGGTGGATAGTTTCTGAAGAAGGAAGAGGGGAGGACAGCGTTAAAAGAATGGAGGGAATGCATAATGCAGTGGCAGAAGGGATGGTGGGAGGACAGTGGGTGGATGGAGAATTGCGACTGGAAATTCGAAGACGTCAAAGACGTTTGTAAAAATGCGCACGCACGCACATTTTTTTTTCGTGCTCTGTCGATTTGTCTTTTGCATCATAGCATTTAAGACATCTTAATCAAAATATTAACACGTGTAGGCATATTTATTTAAGACTCTCGGCTTTGACGCTAACTAACTGCTAATATGACATGATGCCAGAAAGAAAGATAAATTAAGATAAATGATTGTAACTGTTAGCAGTGCCATCTTTTTTGGGTCTTCATTAAATACTTAATTATATTCTTTTTCAAAAATTGCGGATAGTTTGGTAAGTTCGGCGTCTGTTATGGATAAGCTTCCAGTTGAATATAGTACGGAATATTTGAACACATTCCAGAATAAGTCACATTTAAGAAATTGAAACGAATTTTGTATCTTGCGATTCAACAAGATTCATTTGTTGATTCTGTAAACTATTTGTCTTAAGTTACGTACATGAATCACTGGCCCTGTGTCAGTAACGTCGATGTTGGGCTAGCGATCCTGCTTCGGGCTGAACATATCCCAGGTCCAAATCTTGGCTTGTAAGTTCACTATTCTGACTGAGTTTGTCGTAATTTTCCTAAGTCCCTAAAATAAAATGCCGAACTAATAGGTCACCATCGCTCTATTTCACCTAATTTCCAAATTATATGTGCCATTTTAAGCTATTATAATAGTACAGAGTAGAGAAAGTGTCGTTGAACAAATCAAGAATCAGCTATAACATTTCATGTCAGATACGTGTGCTTAATACAACGTACGCAGTGGAATATTTAGGTCATAATTATTTAGTTTTAATGGTGATGTGTGAGCTGTAAATAAAACATAAATCTCCGTTCGCATCTCTACAAGAGAATAGTCCAAAAATGTTGTTTGTACTGCTTCCATGCGTTTGAGAGAAGAATGCTTTGCAGTGAGTTTAGTTCTGCTGTGCGGAATACGCTCAAGAGAGTCATTATTCTTCAAGTAATTTGTCCCGTACCATCATATCAAGTCAGCACTGTAAGATAAATGGTAGAGAAAGTTAGTTTTTAACCTGTATGATAAATATGAATTCGCCCCAGGTGGGAATAATGCCTGGATAAAATACCTTAAGGCCTTGTTATGCATTGAACAAACTTAATTCAATGAAACTTCTAAGTATCAAATGAAAATTCGGGTCTGCTTACAGCCTGTGGAAATGCTACTCTCTCGGAAACCACGAGATTAATGGCCACTGCGAAAAACCGTCTAAATAATTAAATTCTACTGTGTCAACTCGCCACACGAAATCATCTTTGCCTGCTTCATTAAAAAAGTAATCAGAGTATACAAACTTATTTGATTACTTTCGTTCAACTGTAATTTTTTGTACTTGATGTACATTAAAACGTCGGAAATTTGGGTTCACATATAAGGAAGAAACAGAGATTTAAAGGCAAAGAGATAGGTGTACAGAAAATGTCTGTCTTACCGCCATTCCTCTGTCTCGTTTATTTCCATTTTTACTTCTCAATCTGTTTTCCTGTGTCTCATTTCTCCAGTGTTTCCTTACCTTTCCCTCCATTTCTTCGTCCTATCTTCATTCCTCTCCTCAGCCTTTGTTTTCTTTATTATTTTCGCACCTCTGTTTTACGCCGCTACATAAAACAATTCAGAATCAAGCCGCGATACGTTTTATGTCTTCAGTGATGTATGTCTCATCTAAATGCTTGTCTGAAAAGCACGAAACTGTAATTGATCAGTGTGTGTCCGGAAGTAAATGCAACCTGTCAACTCCATCAAGTATTTCTGTGTTTTCCCTCAGTTTCAGAGTAAATTGTGAGTTGGTTCCCAAATTCCACGTTGGACTACAAGCTTCTCAAACAGTCCTCGAAATACTATAATAAATTTCTGCCCTGAAGTAGCCCCTCCCCCATGATAAAATCAAAATTTTATCAAACTCCGCTCTTCTAAGGTTAATGTAAAAATTCTAATCGGATGCAGTAATATCTTACCCAACTTTTCTCCTTGCTTCCTTCTCATCGTTCTACCTTCTCCACTCTCCCTTTACCTGATGGACGAGCATAAGCGAAAATTTATTTTTCCCACAATTTCCGTTAAACGTAATGTCTCCCGCTGCTTTCATTTCTCTTTTATTTGTTTATTCGTTTGTTCTTTTGTTCTTGGATTGTATTTAATATATTAGACCTGCAGTTAATTACCAATCTATTTGCCTTATTCACACGAGAATCGATCCTGAGACCAGACACAAAGCTCATACATAGTGACAGCTTTCTCTATTTATGCTCTCACTGACTCAGCCCTCAAAACCTGAGGTGAATGATCTCACCCCACTGAGTGCGTGGCGTATCGTGATCTGTTATAAGGGATGGTCACATGTTCGTGTCAGTTTCGCGTGTAAAACCCGGCTTAAGACACGATTATCAAGCACTGCTTCTCTTCATCAACTCCCTGACTCATCCATGCCTTATCTTTTTCGACCTATAGAACCCATCATTTAAATTACATTTTTCCTCCTATCGGATTATAAAAACTTAAACAAATATAACTGCATAGACTTTGGTTCTTAAACCCTCTCCCCCTCTACAGAGGAATAAGAAAAATTATCTTTCATGAAGCGATTTCTGGTTTTAAAAACCATAAACTGGTATATTTTACGTATAAGTTTGTTAAATCTCCAGGAGCTGGTAATACAACAGATGAAGATTTCCGTCTTCTGGGTTGTTGCGCTGTGTAGAATATTCATCGCCCTGATGACGGAGGCAGTATGACCTCTGAAACGTTGGTTAACATCAACCAGACTACACAGTGCAACAACCCAGAAGACGGAAATCTTCATACTCACCGCTGTGAGAACCTCAAGTCTCACAATACAACAGATATTTATGGGTTACATAGCGTGACAAACAGGCGTCAGACAGACACGAAAGTGCGTACGCCATGTTGGTACTGCATAGCATTATCTTGGTCTGGTTCTGTACGTTTTATACACAGCCAATCAGTTCTTCCAGGAAGAGAACATGAATATTGCACAGGTAAAAGGTAAATAAAAATAGCTCTTGGAGCGTTCACAACAAAAAGTTGCAAACATGACCAGTTAGCATTAACATGACTTTCTGTCCGTCTGTCTGCTAGTATGTAAAAACTCGTATCCCTGAACGGATTTTTATTAAATGTTATACTTTTGGAATATTATTTGTATACCAAATCAAATAGCGATAATGGACAACTCATATGAAGACTTAACTCGCGTTTCTGCACGCAACTTGAGATGAATTTGCTTTTATTTTTCGAAGCGAAAAATCAAATATACGTATATAATTTAAAAATAAAGATAAACTTTCCATATGATAATATATGATAACATTACATTCAATATTTTGTTTAAATACAGGCCCTACATATAGAATAAACAATATTCTCTTTTAATTGTATTTCGAATTCGAGTGATGGGTTATCAAACATGTATCAACTACAAAGTTCATTTAGCGTCGAATTATGCGAGGTGATCATGTAACTTCATGAAATGTGTACTGTATTAAAAAATAGTTTTTCCGGCCTTTAGTTTGGATCTAGTAATATCGTCACTGGTGTCTGTATTGTAATTAAAAGATATTTTAATCTTAATTAAAATCTAACCACGGCGTCGCGGAAAACCAGATCTATGCGGCATGTTGAGGAGTATATAGTTCACTATGTTCGTAATTTATACACGGTAAGAATCATTTTTATAGTGATGTATTAGAATAAATATTATTTCATATAAATATGAAGTGATAATATGTATACTTTAGACACTGGCATATATGATATGCTCAATGACTATGATATATGTGGTATCTTACTAAGTAACATACTGACTAAAGAAAATAAACAGCTGAGATTTTATAAAGTTGTGTCAGTATCGATTTGTTGATTGAAAGTAAATCTTGAAAAATTTAAACAGGGGACATAAATAATATGAAATCGGCAAAGATGTGTTGTGTGAAAACTGTTAATGGCTTTACTAGACTAAACCATATTAAAACAAGATATGAGGAAGGAATCGAAATTATAATCGCTACAAAGGAGAACAGATGAAAACGAAACTATACGCAATTTCATCTAAGAGGATAAACTGAAATGACGCCGAGACAAGTTTAGAACTAGGAAAAAGTGGAATCAATACGCGAAGTTGGAACGGACTTGAATATCATGAAGTGAACAAGAAGAAGAAGAAGAAGAAGAAGAAACACTCTGATATTCTCATCACTGACTAATAGTTCATCTGTAATATATAGACAATATACAGTACAATAAGATTAATTTCCTAGACAGCGCAGGCGTGAAGCGAATTTATGCGACATGTCCAGAATTTGAGATTCTTTCGTCGGCGAAGACATCCATTGTGATCTTCCGTGTTGTGACGCCATGTGACCTTGTATGTGGTTACTAACATTTAGGCGGAACGTATCACTTCCATCTTCAGAGTAAAATGATCTTCTTTGGTGAACTCGGTGATTAACAACGTTTCGAAGGGAATTTTGGCAACCTTCTACAAGACCACACAGCATCAAAACCCTGACGAATACCCCTGCTTCGTATTCGGCGTTCAAAACCCGGCCCGGAATCTGCCTATTCGGGTTGAGTTGTTCGTGTTTATTTCCATCCCCTTAAGGAAAATTTCTGAATATTAGCGGCCTTAAATTAGGCCACGGCCGCTTCCTTCTATATCCTTTTAAATTAATAATGCGTAGATTATCTTGTCATTGGACGTTATGAAGTCTGGGTTATTGACGTCGTTAAATAAGTCAGAAAATAAAATATTTTCTGCTGATAAATGTTATGGCATATTTGGTATGAAATAAGAATTTCTGTCTCTCAGTTCATATAATCCAGCAAATTGTTACTTAGCGTTACGGCAGGCCACACAGTAACTCCACCCGTTACTGATATATTTCCTTAGCTAAAATTGATATATGTGAAGCAATTCTGGCGCCCGTACAAATGTTGCGCCACATGTTCGTTCCAGTCCTGTCCGCAACGTTGATTAATTTTTCATCCACGTGGACATTCATGAAAGATTTGTAGAAACGTCTGAGTTCTTCAGACTCCAAGTTTCTCTTTTACAATGTTACACGATTATTTTGGGTCCATGCCAGATGTTGCTAGTATATATACTCATTCTGATTTCCGAAAATGAACCTACTGTATAGAACATCTTCAGTTTAGTAGTGGTCAATGTAATCTAAGTTAAATTCTGTTAAGTAATCATAAAGTATTTGTTGAATAGAAGAAGAATTTTTACAGATGATAATGTTAATGAATGAAACTGAAATGTTTATATCTACTCTATAAAACATATTATACGTATTTATAATGCAAAACGTTAGACTGTTTACTTAGAGTTGGTGCTCTTGAAACATTTTCTAGTAATGAGATTAATATGTTATTGAACTGCTTTCTTAACATTTGAATTCAAATTTATTATAGCATGTAGTAAGCATTTTAATATGTACCATTTATGCAGCTTTTCGCCACCTTGGCTTCCCAAGACGCAACTTCTGTCAGCCTTGTGCATCGTCTACAAGTCATGCTTGCAGAACGCCTTCTTCCCAAACGTCCGTGTTCTTACTCCCATCCTATTGGTTGATGGGTGTCCATTTATATATTATTTTTGGCTATCTGCCTCCCATTCCCATTAGATATACATACTGTTTCGAACGTTTCCTTTACACACTCCATATTATCATTTCTTCACCATCCATCTACTTTTTAAATTATAATTTCATACGTATTCTTCCCATTATTGACAATTCTTTATTTTGAAATAATACACTCATAGCACGTAATTTATTTTGCGTAGTACGTATAATATGAAAAAAATTACACCAAAAACACTGCAAAGTAGCTACTTTTTTGTCTTGCAGATACATGGATTCCTCTTATTACTATCCACAGCATTGGTCCAAGCTTCAAGTTGCCTAAACGATTAATATTTTGAGGATATTTTAATTGCATGAATAATTATATTACTTGAATTCCGTTTTTAATATGTATGCCTAACGTAGGGAGGCTCTGTACGAAAGAGCGTACTTGGAATTACTAGGCGTAGATTGGAAAATAATGTGGAAAAATGTGGACTGGATTTAAGTAGCTTAAGACAGTGACAAGTTACTCGTGTGGACAGCAGTAAACGTCAGGTTCCATGCATGAGGTGAATATTTAAAGTATCTGAGCTACAGTGACCTTTTTAAGGACTGTGCTGCATGGAGTTCTTGTTAACATAGAAAAATGGAAATTCTATTTTGCTTGAAATGAACAGTCTCTCTGCTGGAGAGTGGCAATGCATTGAAGCTACAGAAGTAGAGAGCGGAATAATGAAACCCATAAAAAGAAATTAACACATAACCAGAATTAAATTTCAAGTTATTCTCCTAGTAGGTCACACATGAATCCCATGTGCACATGACAGTTATTTAGCACAATTTCTTAAGATACATTTCATTGATATTTAATTACCTAAATGTAACTGTATGAGCCGGGATAGCTGTAAATCTAATTTGAAACACGAGACTGCACTGCAGAGTCTGTTTGTACATTTAATTTCTGTGTAAATAATTTCTTCAATCGTGATTATATTCATAAATGTATTAGTAAACAAATATGACGGCAGTTTTAACTGGCTGTTACAGTTATCAGTTTTTTCTGCTGTTACTCTCGTACACGTTTTTATCTTCATTAAGTTTTTAATTAAATAAGCCAGAACTGTTACCAGTTAATTCATATCACGTCGTAATTTTTGTACGTAAATTGTCAGGGCTTCACAGGGAAGGTAGCAAAACTGTACGACGTCTTGATTTATCGCAGTATTCACCTGCTTGGCAAAGAAAGTGGATGTGTCACCCTCTACTCATTCAAGGTAATCTCGTTTGCTTCCTACACTTCTGTGGTGTTACCGTAAATACGGTTTGCTAAAAAAATGTATCAAGATCAGAAGAGTACACCGCGAAATGCTCTTTATTAAAGTGATAAAGTTAAAACCGAATTATGTCACAAAATTTCAAGACGATCGATTCAGTTGCATGATGACACACTGAGTTAATTATATCAGTGCATTTATGTCTAGCTACTTAAAGCTCTTTTATGTAAAACTATAGAATTATTCTTAACAAATGCTTATTAATATGCTGTGAATAAGCTCGTCATTAATCTTGTTATTTACGAGCTAAGATGCATAAACATTTTGTGAAAATGTAATTTACACCTTTTGCCAGAAATCTTTTATTACGCTTTTTAAATTCTACCATAAATTTAACAGACCGTGCCTGAGTTATCTGTCTTATAAAAAAATATGTATATGTGAATGTATATATATATATATATATATATACATATACGTATATGCACACAGACACGAAATTATATTAGAAAAGGAATAAGAAATATCCCAGAAATTTTGTATGTGTATGTATCTAGTAGCATTCAGCAACTGAACTGACGCCATATATAAGCAGACAAGGCAAAGCTCTGGGATACTGCTTGGATTATGCCTTGTTTGATAGGACAAAGCTCACGCGATGAATAACTCTATGTTGTAGACCGCAAATAGACAAATTTCCTTAAACAAGTACATGTCAACGAAAAACAAATGTTGTACAAAAACAGAAGTTTACTGTCAGACCTGATTCAACAGATTAGAGAAATTCGTTGACTTTGAACCAAATTTAGCGTGTGTAGCTTAACTTTTTACAAACGTATAAATGAATAATTCAGGGAATTACTGAAGCTGTATAGTTTAAATGAAAACAAATATAGAATTACAGCTCTGGTTGGACCATTGACAAGAATTTAGATAAAAGCACTCCAAAGAAGACTTATAAATATACTCCACGGAATAGAGAAGACGTTGGAAGACCTAATATACGATGGAGAGATCAGTAGCAACTCCAGTGGGAATGAACGCGGCAATAATCTCTTACCTTGGAGTTAATAAAAATTATGGCGATAAAAATGATGCACATAAATACTGCTCCTTTTATATTTTTTAATTTATAACTACTTTCAAAAAGTTTTTATATTCTTTATTTGAACCGTTCTGCGCCTCATCTGTTAGAGACTGTACATAAATAGCAAGATAATGAATTATATGTTGATTCACTTTGGATAGATTTCAATCTACCTAGATTGTAACTGTCTCAGAATGTAACTGAAATATCTGAAGACCGGCCACTAGAAACCTGTCATGGGTGTGCACCTTTGGTTTTAATTAGAAATTATTCAGTATTATGTTCGTGGCATTTCGTTTCATGACTGTACCTGAAGATATCAATAAGAAATTACATATCGATTGGGATTCGAAATTATAAAATACATAAAAAGGCATGATTTAAATGGATGTGGCAATTGAAATAGAAAATGTGTAATTTTTAGGTTTAAACTAAATAAACCAAGTAACACCACAAATAAATTTCTTGTTCAGATTTTGACAGTCGCCTAGGTAGTCAAGAAATTTCCCTTTTTGTATGCAGCACAAAGACTCATTAACATATTTACAAAACCCAGTCATTGGTCCGTATGTTAAACCAGATGAATGAAGCCTAGACACTATTTTCGTTTGATCAGTTTCAATATTAACCTTCCATCTGTGGCTAGGTATTGCAAGTAGTGATATCCAATCGGACTTTTCTACCAAAATTATTTTTATATTTCTCATTTCCCTCATGCGTGCTGTCTCCTTCATTTCATTATTCTAATAATATCTGGTGAAGAATACAAATTATTAAACTCCTTAATTTGCAGGTATTTCTATTCTCCTGCTACTTCATCCTTCTTCAAGTCTAAATATTCCCCTCAGAACCCTTTATTCAAACATCCCAATTCGTGTTTTTCCCTTATTGGGGCAGACCAAGCTTCACGCCCATACAAAAACAGTTTAATTATGATTTTGTATTATTTTATATTTACATTTTTGGACAGCAGATCGGAAGACAGAAGATTATGAGCTAAATGTTACTACGCATTACTCAAATTTAATCTATCCTTAATTTGTTCCGGAATACTAATTTTATTTATTATAGCCGTATTTTAGCTTTCATTTGTTTCTCAGATTTAGGGCTTTGGTTTTGGGGATGTAGAGTTTACAAGACAGCACGAGGGGAAAATATTCACTGCTGACGCTAGTAATGTCCTCAAAACTGTTACTCCATTTCCCCAGGGTCAAACGATTTTACGTAGAACATTAATCGTGGTTAGGCCTGTTTGACGCAGATGACTTGACAAGCTAATGTCTGTTAGGTTGCACGTACGTGAGAGTGTGTATGAAATATTGTTCAGAATGGTTGTGTTGCTCTGTAATGTGCAAGCATTAGGTATGAGCGTAATTTATGCTGGATACCATGGGAGCTGTATTACACGAGTTTTTGAAAATTAAGACGGTTATAAAAATATTGACTAACTTTTCCGTTATGTATTTTATCCATCCGTTTAAAACTTACCTCTCTTAGGTACACGTATTCTCAACAGCACCTTGTTTTCAAAATTCAACTGTTTTTTTCCCTTAGGGCAAGAAATCAAGTGTAACACAACCGTGAAACGACAGTTAAAACTGTATTTAGTACTAAAACCTATAACTAAAATAACTATACTAAAATATAATTATTACTATGTAATAAAAACTATTATTATTTGTATGATGAGTATAAATGATGGTTAGCTTTAAATTATCGTATTAAAGCTTATGGTAAAACCGTGGTAGGAAGCTTAAATTGTTTATTAAAGTAGCAAGCAACCATTAGCAAAGACGGACGTGAAAAAAATGAACTATCCATTAAGAAATACCTTGATTCTTGGCCGTATGTGAATAATTGCAAAAACAAGGAAGACGTATGACGATAGAACATATGTCATTTTCGGACAGGACCAAGCTGGCAAAGAAACATGTTACCTCTGCTTTCATATTAAGTAGAGTGATGGACGTATTCCAGCTGCTGAAACGTCGTAACAATCCACTGTCTTAATGACATTTGATAAAAAGAGAAAGTTTTATGAACTGGTGTTACGGTAGTGTGAAAATGTGAGACACGTATTACAAGACTGTGTTATTAGATAGAAACGTTGTTTTAATTTGTGGGCTACGTTTCAGTGGACGCATGCTGTGGCTTCATCCAGCGGTATTTCCAGAACAATTGGTTAACACAAAGGAAAATTAATTTGTCGTGGATTGGATCGATACAAGCGGACGAACCACATCTGTCGGACAATCCTCCAAGCGACGCAAAATACAGTGCTTGGGCGTTTCTTCGATGAAGAGATAGTTTTGTATTTTGGAGTGTTTCTTCTTCTTTTTTTAGGCCTATAATACTTTCAGAATACAAACTGAATGTTCAATGCATTCAAAATTGTTCTTAAGAGGTTTTTTGTGACAAAATTGTCTTGTGATGGTCTTCTGTCAAGCTCTTGGTATAAAAATATAGCGCTATCGTAGTGAACGCTGTGTATGACTAAGAGCAAGTTACTGATTCGATTGTAAACAGTATGTAAAAACATTGTAGTGCAGTACAGTCACGTTCAGAAATGAAGGTATGAGGTAAGGTCTGGGAAATTCTGACTCACGAATTTTCCTGTGACGGTCTTGGCTATACGCAAAAAAGGCCGACGGTTCAAACACCAGCTGTATTACGAAATAAAGTCTTATGTTTTGAAGTATGAATGTAAACGTTTGCGTAACATAAAAACTTGGAAGTCACTGTACATTCACTCTGTATAACAGAACCTTCAAGATATATCGATATACAAGAATGTATCATTGTATAGGCCTATTAACTAAAACAACGAAAGCCCAAAGCTAGATAAAAGTAAATTATACTCAAAAGAAACTAATGGAAACAAATAAAGTTGGCCAACTTATTATTATATGATTTTATTATACAATACGTTTCTATGCCATTATGTTTGGTATCTGGTCAAAGCTTCACCACCAACGTTTAATTACTCTGTTTACCAGAGCCAGCCATTTTATCCTTAGACAGATGGATCAAATCCATAACCTTGTATTACATATTCCATTGGAATATGTTTTAGTGCCGTATTCCAGTCTCCCAAATAGTCGGATTCCTTAAGATTTTGCGATGTGTTTGGCTTTGTCATTTCTCTCACGCGCCGCCTTCAAGCGATGTTAGCGCCACTTTATCCTCCATCTGTAATCCGATAATGAATAAATAACAACTCTCAGTTTCTCACAATGAGATGTTATTGAATTTAAAATTTTGTTTATGGTTTAGTAAAGTCTCTTCTATGTTGAGAGCATTTCTTAAGAAGATAAATCATGGATATTCTTTCTGAATCACCGAATCTTTTCTATGATTTAAAATACCCGAACGTACTGATGAAAATTTAAGGATATTTAAGTGTACAGTGACATCGCTTCTATAAATCAATCCGATGACAGTACTGAAGAATTAAAATTTATCGGAGGAGGACAAACAATTTATAGTGTGCGATACGGTCACCAAATGTTATGTTAACGGATATACATAAAATGTGTAGGTTGCCATATATACCCTCACATTTATTGTGGAGCGGGCCGTATTTTATGTTCGTCGAAGCGAGGAAATATTCAAACGTCACGCCAGTTTACTTTAGTGGGTGTACATAGATTACTGAGGACGTAGAAATGCTAGTGTATGATATCGATATTGTGCTTCTGGTTTGTGACGTCGTGTGGGACCTAAGGCAGTTACCAGTTTTGGGAAAAAAATACTGTATCCATGTCAATATAGGAACAGCAGCCTAGGAATTTGAATGACCTTGACTCTACTGTCACGGGTAAGGTTAGGAGAGTTTGTTAAGCCGGTGGTAGACCTGATTTTGGTTTTATGTGTCGTGTCACGTGATTATCGTTAGGTTGCGTTTTAAATGGTACTGCCAGTGTTTTTAAATGACAGTGTTACATAGATCTACTATTCTATTAACCTCTCTCTAACATACGACAGAATTTTAGATTACATACTTAAAGATCAGAGGCTATGTGACATAAGGTTATAAGGATGTATGATTATGCTTTATGTGGGTGAAATATTTTGTATTGTCTGTTGTTTATTTAACGACTCTATCAGTAGCTCATGTGATACTACTTCGAATGATAGGATGGACAATGAATAATGACGTGGAATGTATATACAAGGAAGCTTTTGTGGGGTGATTTAAGTTACATTTGAGGTACTTGCCGGTGATTGAATTAGTGACCCATTGAATAAGGACCAGGGGTTCTAACCACTTAACCTCGAAGTTCATTGTCTGATTACAAGATTATGTAATACGCGAATGTTATTGGTGGATTATAATATATTTTATGGCTGAATGATAAGTGGATGATTATGAAAGATATAAGCAAATGATTATTTAGTATGCAGATGGATGATTATGAATAGTGTGAGTGAATAATTATGAATGATATTAGCGGATAATAGTAAGGTATGTGGGTGAATAATTATGAATTATGTGGTTGGGTGGATGATTTTGAATGACACAGGCGTAATTTAAGTAGATATATATGAATAGTGAATATTTAGTTATTTGAGAGAAGAACGGGGTCTCTTTGAAGGTGTTAAGCTGCTCAGACCTGCCTTTTACATTTTAGCAAGTAACTGCTTGCCATTATTCTGCGTGGTGACCGTACCATATGCTGTAATACAGCCCTCAAGCAGACTACACGTTGTTAGATCTTGGCTTTCAGTAGGATTCCAGAGAAACTAAAATAAACTTTGTATGCCGTGTTTCGAGTATTTAGGTGAAAATTGTTTTATTCCTGGAAGAAATTCTAACGTACATAATCATATTTCATGTCTATTTGTTAAAGTTTTATCTTCAAGGAGAGGATAGCTTTCTTGTATTTGTTATTTTACGGTCACTTAGACATGAGATAATTCAGACTTTCTCATTTCTTACTTACAGACAAGTGCGTGGATTAACAACTGATTACAGAGAACAACTGTTAATTCTTGTAAACAAAATTTACAGCAGCTTGCAGTACATCGTAAACCACACGAATTCACAAGCCACAAGTACCATTTAAATGTGATTGTGAATTTAAATTTGGCTTCACCTTAATTTGTGGAAGATAGGGGACCCTCCCCAATTCAAACATCCGCTCTGCTTTGCTGATCAGATTTATCGGTAAGGTATTGGTGTGTATTATCTAAACAGAGGAATACATGACGAAATAGGACATAGTTCCCAGACAAAATGTTTGCGGCGTATATTATATATATGCACATATATAAATTGTTACTAGATTTATTAAGCCTGATATGAAATACTTGATTTAAGCCTCCATGCTTTCAAATTTTTTAAAAAAATCTTTTCAGTATCATAATTTTGTCCTTTGAAATGAAAATGTTCTACATCTCGTGAGTTTGGAATAACGAAATCCTCGAAGTAGGTTCTTTCTTGAGAAGCTGACAGTCGCTTACGCTCATTCATAAAATCCAGCAAGTATAAGTAGCATGTTTCGGTTTCTGTATAGAAATGAACAACGAATTCGTAGTTTCTATTTGCAAATGAATGTGGTACGATATTTTGAAAACACGAAATTTAAGCGGGCTTCTCGTTTGAACGCGACAGTAGTTTCTAAATAGATGTCTGTATGCCACAACGCAAGTTTGCACCTGTCCGTAGTTAGGAGCACATAAATCAAACACAGCTATCTTTGTGAATGATAACGTCGTATGCACAGACTAGCATTATGTGTAGTGTGGTTGTGCCTTCGCAGATAATGGACTCTTCCACAACACATCGAGTTTCAAAATCGAATTGTGATGTATGTGTTTATTGATTACGTAACGACTTTTCGGCTTCCTAAGTACGTATGTGACTGCAGTTCTTTAATAGCACAAACGCAAAATGTAAAAGGTGAAATGAAGAGGTTAGTCATTCAAAATATATCACGTTAGCTTCCCCCCCCCCCCCCCATATTTCTTTCCACATAATTATATATGATCGTAATAATATATAATTTTAATAATTATCACATTGTATACTGTACATACAAATTGTGAAATCGTTGTTAAGTAAACATAAACAGACTCATGTATCAACATAAGAGGCCATTTTACTGATATCAAAAAACGATTCTGTAATGGGAACGGTGGTCCTCTGGCTATGTTACGCCGTGGTTACCAACTTTTCGGGGGGATGTATCACCTCCGATTTCACATTACCTAGAAGATGGAGGTGATACGTTCCTCCGAAATGTTGGTAACCACCTAAAATACCACAAGGTGTCACAACGCAGGGGACTACCATTGACAATTTTACAGCCGTTAGAGGGCTCTTTTTTTATGTTTCTACACTGGTGGCCAATCTGTATGTATCAGGTCTTGTCAGGTTTATAACTCTGGTCTACTTATCAGTCCAGGTTATTTTATGAATATAAATTACCATGTTTCCCTTGCCTCTAAAAAGTTAATTATTGACGTGGTCCTTGACTTAAAATGTAATATCAAGAATGTACTGTCATGTTGAACGACGCCATTAATTTTACACGAAATATTAACGAATAGTTTGAGTGTGTCTTCGGTTTATGTGCCGATCTATTACTCACGTGACAATAAATACGGGAATAAATATTATTTGTTACTAGTTCACAAACTTTTATGAAACTATATATAATTATCAGAGCGTATGATGTAATTAAGAACGATTACTACAGCTAAATATTTGTGTTTATTTGGTAAGCACTTAGGCATTAAGGTAATGCGATCCCTGTGTTTTATTAACGCCACGTGCGGCACTAAATATAATCGTACCATCTCTTCAAAGGGAGTCTTCCTTCAGCTGTTAGAAACAATATATTTGATCCTGTTAAACGTTTAAACAGACGCAAAAAAAAAGGCAAACGCCTAAATCTGTTAAGTGCGCAAAAGTGTAAATAACTCTTAAAATATATGTGTGAAAATTGAGTGAATTGTCAAGATTTTTCATTTGTTATTATAGAAAAAATTGTTTCCGACATAAATTATTCTTCTGGCTTTATTAGGTAGCATGTGTTCTGGAGTTCTGCGTTATAGCGAAACCTAACCTATTATTAACACACAATATTTATTTAAGGGAAATTTAAAATTTTAATAATTTTAAAATTTCGCCCTTGTTCATTCCAAAATTAATTACGAGTATTTATTGGAAGTGTTACTACTTTATTCATCTTCCTTTTAACTTTAATTCCACTGTAATTCATCGCCTATCTTTCAGTTGGGTAATATTCTCGCCCTTTAAAATACGAATTACAAATCAGTAAGATTTTGAAAGTAGGACCCTGTGGAAAATATGTTGTAAAAATATGTTGTATTTTTTACTTTAATTAGAGTATTACGATAAAATTTGGCTGTATATCAATTTTAAAATTGTAATATTGTACCAGAAGGTGTTTTTCCGCTTTAGGAATTAAATTGTATTCGCATTTATTAAAATTACTGTTGAATATAAGCCATACTATTTTTTCCGAATTTGATGGCAGAAATAAATAAGCATGATTCTAAGTAGTACAACCTAACATTACAATACGTTAGCAGAACTTATCACATCTACTGAAAATTGTTGTTTAAACTAACTAACTAAGTAGCTGGCTTAGGGAACCCGAATGTTCATCACCGAATTAACCAAAGCCATCCACCGGTCCCTGTCCTGGGCCAACAAAATCCAATCGCCGGTTAAATTATGCTTGAAAATTGAACTAGAATCATTTCAAGAAAATCAGTAATTTGTTCTTAGAAAACAGTGTCAAAACAGATAAATAAACACGACGTGCTTACACAGAATGTGAAATAGTTATAACACTCTCATACCTGTTCTACTGAAGATTTTATAACAAGGCCCAAGCGTTGGGCAACTGAAGACTTTTGCGTTGCTGGAAGTCAGCTGGTTCACTATTACGATGAGCCTAGACGCAATTCAAGTTTCTACCACCCTTCAGCTTCAGTAGACGTATATATGTATGTATGTGACGACCGTAATGCTTTCTCAGCAGGAACTTCTCATTGACACCTGTAAGAACCGATCACCGGGCACTCATGTCACCGAACACAGAGACGACACTGAAAATTTCCTGTACCTTGAACCTTTGTTCTCTGCGTCTCCGCCTACTGACTAACTCTGAAAACACGCAGAACTCGCTTGCAGTTAGAGGCGGCGCGACGTGAAGCGTCGGCGTGGTTCCGCCATTGCTCGGGTTCTTTCGCGAAGTTTCGGTGTAAGAGAGACAGAGACGCAGCGACTGCCGCACGGAACACAGCTCCAATGGTCAGGCGTATGAGAGAAAAAAATGTGTCTTCCGTATCGTAGACTGCGCGTAGGATAAGGGCTGTTGTAGCAAGGGCGAATCCTCTCACTTTCTGTCGATACAAGTAAGGACTCCTCTCCCACTTTGCCCTATAGACGCAACAGTTTGTTTCTTTTCATAAAGCAGGAAAGACAAATTTCAGGAGAAAAGTCAACCAAACACTTTTGCCTTCACGATTATAATTCAGTTGAAGAATTCCCCTTTCCAAATCTTAAACATACGAGATACATCAGTATCATGTACAAGCTTCTGTTTTTGGCTAGTTCTTACAAGTTAAAATAATGTACGTGAATAATTTCTCAACTACTTTTCTAACGTTTGTCACTTAAACTTGGTTTCTGTAAAAAAATAATAAGTATGAAGCATGAACTGCTTTAATTGCAGGAAACGTTAATCTAATATTCTAAATCAAGATTAAAAAAACTGGTCTATTTAAAAATCTAATTTTATTAAGAAGATTTAAGAGAATACAAATAAAATATGTCATCTTATTACATTATCCAAATAGAAACCCAAGATCTAGGCATGAAGATTCTATTAAGTCTTATTAAATTGTATACGGTATAAAATTATTTTTAACCAGCTAACGGTTTTTATTCGTTCGGATGAAAGATTTGTTCATCCCTGCACCAGTATTTGTTTTACTGTAATTTCGAATTATATTAAATTGTATGATTGGGAACAAAATCATTAGAAAGATTTTTGATTGATTATGAAGCACACCTAATAAACGAAATTTTCTTTTCAAGTTTATAGCTTACAAAAGTGTTTCCTGATATGTGTGAGATGAGAAGAGAAATTAAGATAGGACAATAGTTTCTCACGATTGCTGCCCTAAAATATTTCAATGATATTTTTTAGCACGAATGTTGTAATAATCTAGCATAGGTTATAGAATTTGAATTTTAAATGCGTTTTGAGAAAAGTCACGGGAGGTTTAAATTGTGTTTAAATTCTTCTTTAGATATCTCAGATCATCCAATAGTCTTCAAATGTTTTCTGTTCGTCCGACATCACTTCTCATATTTAACGGATTTATGAAGAAAAGAAGCAGAAATAACCCTCTCATTATAAAGATAGATAAACTGCATGTCATATATCTAACTTTTGTTGATTCTTACTTTTTATACATTTGTTTCTCTTGAAACGTGAATATATACGAAGATTTCTGTCTTCTGGGTTGTTGCGCTGTGTAGTGTGGTCGATGTTTGTGGTAAAATAAGTAACGCATCCTAATACTTCCTAAGAAAAGCTCTCACTTAGAACAGAACAGAATCTGTTTCGAAAAGGAAATATTTATTGAGCAATTTCATCTTGCCGTAAAACGAGTTGGTTTACAAGCGCAGGTAAAATATTCATTTCGCATTGCTGAAATACCTATCGATCTTAAATATTCACAAAAAAACATTTCGCTGTTGTATTACGCAAGGCTTTAAAGAGACGTAAAGTATAACGTCTCGCTTAAGTTTGTGGTTTCAGTCCATACCAAGTATGAAGTTGCAGGATTTATTGGCTTCCGATTATGAATATGTGCACGTATTTGCTGTATGTCGCTTTATTCCTGTGTCTTTTTCGTGTACAATTTGTCAAACACTTGTTACAAAGTAGTAGCAGATGCTCCGCCCTGGATAGTAATGCGCATTAAGACCACTGATATTGGAGGAATATAAAGTAAGTGTTATATATATATATATATATATATATATATATATATATATATATATATATCACAGCAGCGAAGTGTAGTTGTTTCTATGGTCATCATCATCATTATTCCATGCAGCAATATCTATATACCCTATTTATTATAAAATTATTTTTCGATGTTTCAATGTCAGTGTACGTGTATATACTAGGGTAATTAGGGACTACTCTAAATTTATTGTAAAACACTATTGGATTCCCTCAGAAAGACGAGTTGCTGCTGCCAATACAATGACGTTAATATTTTGACAATTATATTTTTGCTAGCGAACGTTACTTATAATTACAACTACTTTTAACTTTCTTTGTCTGTACTTTAGAGAGTTTTTGTACAGCATGTCTTGGTATTGCTTTAAAAATCGTACCTTGTCTACTCATGCAAACACGTCTGAAAATTACAAAGTAGTGGTTGAAAGACTTAAGTAATTGTTACTAGGATTTACAGTTCTTGTTTGTATTTAAGATATTGGAAAGTGTGACGTGTAGTTGGCAATATTTTGACGTGCTCTGCTTAAACGGTGAACAACAGCTTTTCAGGAACTCTATTTATCTTCCTTTGTTCGACGTTTCGATGGTTCTCCGTGACTTCAGTTGGCATTTCGTGCATCGATCTCTTTTATATGATGTTTTTGTGTGTTTATAGACGTCGCGTGTGCTTCGAAGCCTATTGTCGAAAAACGTCAGTGTCTAAGAGACCCATGATTTTGTGGCTAGACATCACGAAGCCTCACTTGAACAATGGAATCAACCGGATTTGGCAAATTTAAAGACTATAGCATCTGGTAGGACTGTAACTCTATGTCAGAAAGTCGAGATATTGATAAGATAATGTTACTGATTGGATTTTCTTTTATTTCCTATTTTCGTCGAATTTTCCATGAGAAAGAATGTAAACATTACCTGGCTTAGACCTCTCGTACCCCAGTATCGTGAGATTGAATCTCAGTCGAGGCCTGGATGTATGTCCACTTTTCTTCAGAGTTGTAGAGGCCTCGCCGTGGGCTGATCGTGCGTCCAAGTGTTCGTGTCAGATGTATTAAAAACTATTTATAATTCAGTTAGTTATATCTGAATTGCTAAATTAAAGCTTATGTCCTTTTGCGATCTATATCAATCAGTGTAGGTTATTAATATCACGCCTATAATCTATATACCTAACGCATTGTTTAATAAATTATCTTCGAAATATATGTTGAAGGCCGATTTTTACGATTTGATATGATTATTCATAACAAAGAATACTTTAAATTAGATAAGGGTGTGTCTGCAGAACTACGGCAGAACACAAAAATTCAGCTGGATTTAGAAAAATAGATGTTGAAGCATTGCTGTTTTAATATTCTTGCGTTAAGAAAATACTGAACGAATCTGTGTACTAACGTATTGTAAACTGTTTCGTGTGTCGTAATTAGTCACACCCCAATTTACGCATGTCCTTACATTTTTATCTATTCCTGAGCGAAGGGTCCAACAGATATGATTGTTCCTGTGGAGAGTTTATTCACATTTATATTCTATTTATTGCTGTATACACATTTTGTTAATCTAGTATTTCCCTATCTCTGCATCACATAATGAAGCACGTCTGTGCGCAGAACATGTTTTCAGGACGGCGTGGATTAAGATTTTAGTCTTTCGGATTGTTGCGAGTCGTAGCTTTTTTATTTGCATACCAGCTTTGTCGAATAACATCGGGCCTCTGCTTTTCCAGATGTTGGTGTATAACCAGGCATTTCAAGGCGTGACATCCCAAGTGATGACAAACTAAACGATTCTATGTCGATTTCAAGCAATCTCATAGAAAGTAGTTATATTAGTTTTTCTTCATATACTTCAATACGTGTGTTAGAAGAAGGAAGAATGATAGATTAATAATTATATGCTTCAGTAATTAATTTCTTTGGTTTATTTAATTTTGTATGTTAAATTTGTCCATTATCAACTTTTGATTCCCACTCTTCCCATCGTTGGAATTGTTAACGTATGAAATTTTGGTCTGCACAGTTACAGTTTAATGCAAGCTGTTACCTCATAAAGTACCAGGACATTGCATTAATTCTCTTGGTGTTCGTTCTTAATTCTTGTTTATTTTATTTGTGGTAATAAATTGACAGCAAGGTGCTGTCATTTATAGTATCATAAAGGTAATTTCAGGAGATTTTAGGTTCTCACGGCTGTGAAAATGTTGTCGAGGTTGCCAGGATTGTAACGTTGTGTATTTTTTAAAAGTATAGACGATATGTTCCTCCGAAAAGTTAGTTACCACTAATAAGGAATTAACGACGTTACAACCCAGAAGATCACAACCAACGACAGGTTAATATCACTGTTAAGTCTAAAATTATGTTTCGACAGACTTAACAACGCTGACACTACCAGGTGTCGTTGATTACAACAGACTTTTCATCTTCGGCGGAGATAAAGCCAGAATTTTCGCCTTGAAATGCAATTATAGGAAAGAAGTTATTCTGATATACCAGACACAAATTTTGCATTGATCAAAATACATCTGTGCTGGTTCTCACAGGAAAATTAATTGTCTTTTAAATCTTTTTGCTGCCTTTTAATGATATAAAAAGCTTCTTTTGTGGATCTTTAATAGTTAAATTGGCCGAACAAGTTGGCTTCTGACGCACACGTTGAAAGAAACGTTCAGAAACTCTGTCGTGGGATTATATCTACAAGCTTTGTTAGTATAAGAAATACACATTTCCTTGTGTATCTTTCTTCTGTGACTTAAGTTCAAAAATAGTGAATAAAGAATATACGAGGCGCGTTCCAAAAGTAAGTTTCCCACTCGTCCCACAGCTAGAAAACCTTATATTGCGCGAAGCGACTGTGCGTAAGTGATAGAGCAATGACGTAGCATGGCGCATGCACTAACGGCACTTCCCGCGTTCTCACAGTAGCATCGTTGCAGCTGTTGAAGATGGAGATTCTTATTTCAGCTCCCGCCGACTGTGAAGTGCGGTCAGTGATAACGCTAGGCCGCACACGGCTTGACGGACAGCAAGTCTCCTGCAGGAGTTCAGCTGGGAGGTGTTTAATCATCCACCCTACAGCCCGGACCTCGCTCCCAGTGATTTCCATCTTTTCCTACACCTCAAGAAATTCCTGTCCGGTCAGCGTCAGCGTTTTGAGAATGACAGAGAGGCGGAGATGGTTGTCACACAGTGGTTCCAATCCCAGGCGGCAGACTTCTACGACACAGGTATTCAAAAGGTGGTCCCACGGAATGACAAATGTCTCAATTCCGGTGGCGAATATGTTGAAAAATAGCTGGACACTTGCTGTATCTGTTGCAATAAATATTTCCATGAAATTGTGTTTTGTTTCTGTAAACGGCCCCAGGGAAACTTACTTTGTAGACCAGCCTCGTATTTTCGTGTAGTAGGATTTGAGATTTTCAAGGCCGTGAGTCTGAAGATGGCTGTCTTCTTATTCCCATGATCTCTTGGACAATTCCAATCTCTCGATAAGTGGCAATGAAATGTAATAAATCAGAAATAGTTTCTGTTTATTGCTCAGTTTTAATAAGTGGGAAGAAAATTTATAAAATCCGTTTGCAACAACCTTTGATCTATAAGAAACAATACTGGTTTATCTAAAAGAAATATGTACTGTGTTACACAAAGGCATATATTTTCACATAACACGACACAGATGTTGCAGAGAACCTAAAATACATGAACTCTATGCAAATAGCTTTATATGAAGAACATGTACTTAATTAGGGGCTGTGACTCTGCTCGCTTCTCGCGCCAACCCCTCCAGGGTTGGGCATCATTATCTTCCCGATTTTACTGACCTTTGCATGCTTCCCTACCGCCATTCCTGCCAACTTCTCCGACCTATCTTGCCCTTGTTTTAGGAAATTAGGTGCAAACAAATTATGAAAAGAAACAGAAAATAAATTTAAAAACAGTTTATGCGTCATAACTTGGTATGTTGGTCATCAGAGTCGTTGCTATCCAGGGTCTGGCGTTGGTTTTATAATTCTTATAAACCATATAGTCAGGTTTCCGCACCATATGACAAGGTATTACTAACTTGTCGATTCCAGAGGTAATATTCTTTTGTGGAGATATAATGTGAATACTAAATCTAAACCTTTGCAGATTGCATCATTAAATAGGCCTGTTTTGTCCGTTTAAAAAGACGAAATAAAGAACAGAAAATACGAGTATTATCACAAACAAAAATTGGAAGTTAACGTGATACGTCTACTTGGAACTTCAGTTTCCTGAGCTGTTGGTTCTGTAATATGTTTGTTCATTCTGTAAATCAATAGATTCAGATAAACCTTTATAAATCTGTGAACTACTTTTCGTATGGATGTAAAATATATTATCTTGCTTTGAAGGACGTTAAGGAAATTTGAGATAACATCTATTGGGAGAATATTTGTACCTACATAGAAGTGACAAGAAGTGGGGAATATTTCATAAGGATTTTAACGAATTGTAGGCCTGCACTTCCCACGAAAACTTGCTATGTAAGTAAATAGATGCTATGTTGCACGTTTTGGAAACAAGAAATAATTACCAAATTTGCATTCATAAATCCTTAATCTATATCATAAGTTGAGAGAACTATACGTAGACCTATGTTGTAGGATAATATTAAGATAAATCTTAAATAGAATGCGTAAATTGGACTCTTGATGTAATACCAAACTGAACAAGCTGATATTCAAAGAAGTTCTAACATCGAGTTTCTTCTTTCTAGAGCTTTATGATCAGGTATTTTCGAATTTCTGTAGGAACTGTTTTGTTTCGATACTGATATCGATCATTCTTAACACTGCCGCACATATCGCACCGTTCAGGAAAAGGCAAATGGTAACAAACAGCTGTGAAACCACAGAGAAATCAAAATAATGCTCTCGTATTCACAAATGGTACAAAGAACGAATATATCCCTTGTATTCCTTTGACTGCATTAGTATACTTATTAGAAACTAATTGTCCCTAATCAAGTCAACAAATGACCCATGTTTTATGAAGGATTAATGAAAGTTTATTACCTTCTTCACAAGACCCCGCCACTGGTCCGTGTACTCAGCTGGATGACTCCAGTATATTTCTCCATGATACATTTTAATATTATCCTTACAGAAACATACATGTTCCGAAGTGGTATATTTTCAAGTCTTCTGATTAAATTATGTGTGCATTTCACATCTACTACTGGTTTCAGATCAGTAGATCGTCAAAGACAATTTGTAGCAAGAGTAGAAAAAATAATCTTAGTTCTAGTAGCCGTCTCCCTGCATGCTTCAAGGTCACGGAGGGACTCCACCTTTAACCGCGACTCTGAGTCACCAGCATAACGTTGCTAGTTGTGTTACGATGCAAAAATTGATCTGTTTTCTCTAACCTGGGCTAAGACGTTCATGTTACAACAGTGTATGATTTTGTCGTGACCATGAATCATACAGTTTTATTGTATCCTTTTGGAGGGACTGAAGAAAACTATACAGAATCTCATCCAGGATAGTAGACCACCAGCGAAAGACTCCACCCTGATACTAATGAATACGAAGTAATCAATATATATATATATATATATATATATATAAAACAGAGATTATTTAATTTCCGATATCGAATCTAGAATCATCCAGTACCTGCGCGTATCGTCTTCCTTTACAGCCATGGAGGCAAAGTAGTGGAGGGTAGACAGCGCCTCTTTCGGGTATGACAAATAAAGAAGCAAGACATCTTCTCTGCAGTAAGTTTTGAGTCAAAGACACCAGATAGGCAATCAAGAAACGGGTGTCTTTTACAGCTCCACTGCTATAATTCAATAACAACTGTCTCCGGATCTGAGATAATCAAATTACAATCCGTAATCATATTAATGCTGTGAGTAGTTCAGTAGCGTACACCGAGGGAATATTCCACTCGCTTCTTTCTCAGATGTACGCAGTAACAACGCGGTTGGTTTGGCTTGAAGTACTCCAGTAATTTATAGGCTTCGGTCAGAAGATTAAAAAGCCACACATTCCGTACGTAATTCAGAGGTCCAGTGCACTGACTTGAATATAATGTTGCCCCTTCCTTGTCCGGGAGTCGTAAAAGAAATTATACAATAAACTAAGAGAATTATACTTGAAAATGCAAAGTGTTTATATTGTTACAAAAGCTTAAATTCATTAAACAAAATAGTTGAAAGGCTTCACGGAACTTAACGTTACTTACTATCTGTCGAAGTACTCGTATTTCTTCGCGTTTTTACATAAAGACTATCGTTCTTGGCAACGTTTTTCGCTATGCACTTAATTATCACGAATTTAAAGATCTGTGTTAGAAATTATCATGGTAAATTAATATCACCCGAATTAGACTTGCCTATATGCATTTAAGAAGACAGGGATGTACAATCACTCGTCCATATGCAATTATTAAATGAACAACAAGTTTTGTATTTGTTTACCAACACCGTCATAGCGCGGATTGTGTACAATCGATTAGTACAGAGAGTTCTAAGTAACTATTTGGAAAGAATATGGAAGGAGGCGTGACATAATTTTAAGAGATATCGCGGTACTTAGCTGGATAGAATGAATAAAACCCCGAAAATTACGTCAAAATATTCAGTTTTAGGGCCGAGATTTTAACCTGAGTCCTCCCGAATACATAAAAGTAGTGCCAATCAATTGATAGCGATGTTCAGTCGTATGTATTTTGAAACTTTCAAAGTTTTGTTTTGTTAAAAATAACGTTCTAGAAATCTGAAATAAAGCAAAATAACAGCTTTAATTATAATCAAAGCAGCCATCACCGTGTCACCACATCATCACCTCTACATTCACTACCAATGTCTTCCTCAGTTACTGTCTGATTCTGATGTCGTAATGTCTTACAGCTTTCTAATGGCGAACGGAACGTCGTGGTTCCTGCATCCTCTTCGAGAGGTGCCGGGTTCAAATCTTCACCCGGAATCAAGCTATTAGGGTGTGCCGTGGATTTATTCAGTACCTCCAGAAAAATGCCTGGAGTACCTTAAATCATGCCTTTCCAATTCACTATTTACTATCATCCTCTCATTCGAAGCTGTATTGTCTGAGCTACTGAAAAACGTCGTTAAATAAACTATAAATAAACAGATATTCTAATGAAGATGGCCTGGAGATACTTTTGCTTTAATTAACATAACATCCAGCACTTACAGTTAGATGGATAAACGGCTTTCATGAAAAGGGACAAATGTCGAAAACTAACGCTCAATTAGAAATGCTAATATATTTTTTGAAGAAGAAACATTTTGTCGCGTTTTTAACATACAAGTTATTCTTGTAAAGTGTTACGTGACAATTTTACATGGTACTAAATATTTTGTATATTTAATTGCTTGCAGTACCTTCAATCAGCTTGTATTCTGACAAAAAGCTATATCTAAAAACGTTTTTTAAAAAATTGTTATCACAACAAGCACTAGGTAATCAGACCTTTATACTCACCCTCAAACGTTTTATAAGAAATAGCTGAAATCCCTATTGTAACTGACAGTATGACACATTCTATTTAGATGTTTAAAATAAATTTAAATCCTGTGTAGTTGGACACCTGTCAAACACACACACACACACACGTTACAAAAGTATGCCCGATTATTTCCGCTGTACAGTGAACTAAGTATGCCCCGAGAAATAAGGCGAAGCAACACGCAGAAAAAAATACCATAGAAGTGCTACTTGGAAACGTACAAAGACGTGTTCCTTAATCTGAAATCACAATCATGTTTCACTAGCGCGATAAATCCTGCTGACAAATAAACCTTTATTAGAGTTTTCAATACCTTTAATCTAAAACAAACATTTTGTGAAAAACATATGCATATAGTTCTTTAGCAATAATATTTTGTTGGTTTATTTTGGATCTCAGCGTTCTGTAACATTCCAGATTCAGCTAGAATATTGGTTGCGTTTCAGTAAATTAATTGTGGTTTTTCATGATTTAGAAATAAATAATCATTGTTTTAATACCATATTAATATTTAGTCTCGCTTGCCACTCATTTTACATTGCTCTAAACTGTCTCGGGTAAAAATCTGTCGTCTAAAAATCAATTTCTCCAGTTATAAACAGGACAACGTGAACAAACATCAAATTTGTTACGTTTCTAAAAAATGCCCCTTCATTCTATATTGTAGGTCATAAAATCAGGAATAAAAGGTATATCGCTTACTTACAAGTTACTTGGTCTGAGGTTTTACTTACCAATCAAGTACAGCCATTTTTATGATTAATGTGTTTTTATTTTTCATGTAGTCACGCTTAATATTCGGAGAGGTCTATTTATAACTTACATTATATGCACTTACATAAATTTGTCGTTGCATGCATCGAAAAATCAATGACTATTTTCTTTATGGGTGTAAGACGTGACAGACAGAAGGACGGATAGAACGGGCCCATAACTTGTTCTTCGTTTACTTTAAAGTGTATATAGCACCGAATAAACTCATTTGTTGCAAACAGTAGACTAGCCTTATTGACTCATAAGGTTCAGTCTTTTGTCACGAACGAAAGATCTTTTAGTTCTGCGACATTTTAACATGTTCTGTTTACATTCATTGATACAAGTGGATTATAGTCGTATATGAATTGGGAATTAATATTAATTAGTGGAAAGGGTGTCATTAAATGAAGTGAATTGTACCCGTGAAGCGAACGTATGCATTATGGATGGGAAAGACTTATGGGTGGAGTGCAACCCGAGCCCGCTCGCAAACTCCCTGTAGATACTTCACATTAGCGGAAATATCTGGGTGACTTCAGATACCGTATAAGTAGAAGACAGCCAGGGATAGTAATTTGCTTGCCTTTACGCGGTCTTGTAATTATAGAGTGCGGATAGCAGCCCTACACTTACGTGCTCTGCTTGCGATAAACCTCTTTTATTTCGTTTCACCAAATCCAGAAGCTGCACGACTTATCTTGCATAATGAGTAGTCAGAAGAATTACTCGCTGAATGACAACGGAGCACACTGAAGCTTAGTAAGCGGCGATAAGCAAATTTAGTCTCAAAAACAGTAAGTAGAACCCAACGGCCATGTCGCTAAAACTGTCAGTCCATTTCCTACTTTGAAACCCCAGTTCTCTGTCTTCAGTAATCTTATCTTCCTCAGCACTGAATTCAACACCTCAGGTGGTAGAAATGACGAGGAATGTTGAGATAATTACTTCCGCCCCCCGAATATTTACAATAATATTATATATTTTTCATTTTAAAGTAATTTGAAAGATATCATGTGCTTATGACTTAACATAAGTAGCATAAAGTAGTCCATTAGCATTTAGTTCAATATTAGGCTTAAACACCCTGATTTGTCACCGTGAAGACTCCTATTTCTTTGATTTTCTCTTGATAATCACAATTCTTTATTGTTACATACTTAACTATCACGGCCACTAGAGGTGTGGATCACTAATGATAATGTGATCGGTCAGCATTTAGGGTCTTGATCCCTGAACAGTAAAGGATGGTTTAGTTGAATACTTAACAAAACATGAGACTTTATGAAACTATAAATAATTTGTGAGATATCAGGTTCTTACAGCAGTGTGTGAATGTAACTCTCTTCTGGGATGTAAACCGTGTGGTCTGGTAGAAGTTTACCGACGTTTCAGAGGTGCTTGCTGAATCAATTAGGGCAACAATAATCCGCATGCGAGGAAGTGGTTTTGTATGTACTCGGACAGGTTAAAATCATGACTTACTCATCGCCGTAGTGATAAAGGCAGCAACATCTCCGAAACGTTGGTGAACTTCTACCAGACTACACAGCGCAACACACCATTCTTTGAGAATAGTGTTGCAATAAATTCATAATCGAACCAAATGTAAATGTTCAGATAATCCAAAGATAATTCGAAAGTAGGTAAAATATATCTATATTAATTTTAACAAATATGTGGATAATTATAAAATAACGTCAGTTTTAGTTTTTGAAATAGGTATTGAGAGATGCGAGCCAGGGCAATATTCCCAAACAGAAATGATAATATTTTAGGTTAATATTTTCTGTGGACCAATAGTTGTCGTAATAAACTTATTTCCTCTTACGTTCTACTTTGGTTAGCTTAATTGAATCTTTCCGAATAAAAATCTAAATTTATTTAGAGAAATTGTAGGAGTAACACTGGAACAGGTTGAGTTTTTATACAAGGCTTTATCATAATATATATAATTATGTGAAATTC
Organism: Zootermopsis nevadensis; assembly: GCF_977971745.1. NCBI lineage: Eukaryota > Metazoa > Arthropoda > Insecta > Blattodea > Termopsidae > Zootermopsis > Zootermopsis nevadensis. Next base: position 9,172,320 of record NW_028259143.1, read on the forward strand.
CACAAATCCAGACACTGAAAAGAGGTCATCAGCCTACGAATTTCCAGAGGAGATGTAACCTGAAACGTATCGAAAGGACAGAAGTCACAAAGTCAATCCATTACGGCCATTCTCATACTTTCATAACGAAACGGAAATTTCTACAGAAATAAAAGGTACAAATAAACGCAATGTCCTGACGGAAGACATTCACGTTATCCAAACATTACAACCTATTCCATACTGCTTGCAGTGACCAATAGAAATCTTTTAAATTATTATGTGTCATATATTCACCTTCATTTGACTGAAGCTTCTAGTTCTATTGGTACTTTCTGGCCTACAAACAAATACGTCTTTTTATCCTAACGACTTGTTTCCATATATGAGTGCTGAAGAAGACATTTTCCTCCCAAAGTCAGTATAACCCTATCTTCTGCCGCTGCGAAGTGACTAACATAACTAGATACTGTCCAATACACTTGGCTCCATTTCTATACAAGAAACGCACAACATAAATCAAAGCCTCTAAAGTTTAAGGAATTTCGTTTCATATGATTTGAGGTTTTAGCGGCGATGAGTCAGAAGATGGCTGTCTTTTGGTTTGTTGCACCGTGTAGGCTTGTAGAAGTTTAACGACGTTTCAGAGGTCCTTAATGATTGAGACAGCAGAGAACTCTGAAACGTCGGTATACTTCTACCAGACTACACGGCGCAACAACCCAGAAGACAGCCATCTTCAGATTTTCTTTTCATTACAATTTATGTGGCTGTGTCACTACAGGGATTATAAATCTGCAGTAACCTCAAACTTTTCTTTTATGAGTTTGAATGTAAAGAAAATGTTACTTCGTAAAAGACGTTAATTTAGAATGTCTCTTGTTTGTATGAAGGTTACCTCAACAGTAGGAAAACAGAAACGTAAAAGATGAACTTGTGGAACTGGGAAGATTAAAGCCAACGATAATGAAAGTGAAGTATTTGTAATCGCATATGGAAATTAAACTATATGTAAGTTATTCCAGAACAAAATTACACAAAGTATAACTTTGTGACGTATTTACGTTTTCCTTCTATAATTTTTAGTAAATTTCTTATATCTCGTTTCCATCTCGTCGTCTTCGATTCCCCCCCCCCCCCCCCCGAACCAATAATATTTCGTGAAGAGATCAATGTGTGACACACATCAGTAAATTATTTTCTCAGGTATTAAGTTACTTTTTCTTGGATCCAGATATCTCTTCAGCATATTATCCTTAGACAATATAATTTTGTGCTATTCATTTAGTCCAGGTTTCTTAGCCTCATATACCAACTAACTCCATGTACTAGAAGCTAATAAACATTCACAGCTAGTCAAGAAATTCAATGTAGTTTATGGAACCGGTAGATTCATTGCCGTGTTCACAACAACCCAGGCCTTGTCTGCAGCCAAATGAATCCAATATACTTGCATAATTTCTAATTCATTAAAATCCGTTGTAATATTATCCGCTTATCTACGTCTAGGTCTTTGGAATGGTCTGTTCTTTTCATGTATTCATGCTGAAATCTTTTACACATTTCTCTCCTCCGTATGCGCCATGCATGTTCCATGTATCTCACTCTTCTGGATTCCATTACCCTAATAATATTTGATGAATGGTAAAAATTATGAAACACCTTGTGATATTTTCTCCAGGTATTTGTCACTTCATCCCACCTAGGACCATAATCCGCACAGTTGTAAGCATTCCACGAATTTTATCTGCTCCTATCTCCTCACTAAAATAAATGTGATTTATTAACGTCGTTCCCAAATACTTGGACTTCGCTGTATTTTCAAAGAATTCATTAGGTACCCTTTTTTACATGAAACGACATTTAAATTTTGATTTTCAGAATCCTAGGCAAAAAACGGACATATTAATTATTCAGTAATGCCTCAAATTTAATTTTCCTTTAACTTGTTCGTAAATATAATTTGGTGTTTTTTACTGTCGATCACAATTACTTGAACTTTAGAATATTTTGCAACGATTTATTAGCTGTCATATTTTGCATATGTTGACGAGATGTCGAGGTAAATGAATTTTTTTCGGCGTTCATTTGCAGATCAACCTCCATACTGATGTCTAACAGAATCTCTGTTTTTTGTATGGTTTTTATGTTTCCGTTAAGTTAAATAAACGCCATAAACATTGACCCGAATCTGATATGTTGTGTGCATGTTGAATCGCATTTTGCCATAGACTTTACTGACATATATAATTTTAATTATCACCGCATTTGGTTTTATAAATATTTTAATATTTTCACACTTTACATAATTATATATTAAGTTAAATCAGAGGTAAACGTTTAAATATATATGATATATAAATAAGGTCTGATGAAGGCTTGCAGTGGATGTCGAAACATGTGACATTCGATAATAATATCATATTATAACAAGTTATGTGTGATAGATTCAAAATAATGTATCTACATGGCTTGTATGTGGCATAACTCGGAAACCTGAACTCGATTAAAGTGATGTTAATCGAAATTTTTACCTCGCTTCGCTGAAGAGTTCAGTGAATGTTTGGAAACTTATATGAGACGCCTTGTAAACTTCGTATGCTTACTGTTATATGGAAATACACTGCAATCGACAGCCTTCGTTTCTGTGTCATTCAACAAGCATAGAATCATGCTGTGTATTTGTAAAATATGTTAAAAGGAATTTATTACAGAGCCTAGAATTCCGCCTACAAAATACTGAACATTCGGTCTGCCTGCTTTTGTAAAATGATGCACTGAGAATCTCGACTGGATATATATATTATTAACAGGGTGCAGATTGATAATTTATTAGACAAGGGGAGATACTATTGTGCATAACTCCACACATGCTTATGTCAGTAGGGAGGAGGGCTCTTGTTGTAACTCCCATGAGGAATAGTTTGAATTATTACTGTACACTCTAATTCCAATCGTAGAAGTCCAGTGCCATATTAATTAATATGCATGCATATGCAATTAAGTATTTTTTAATATCAGTATACGGTCAAGTATCTGTATTAAGCCAAAGTGTGTGTATCGTAACATTTTTTAGTCTCGAGAATATAAAATGAAAGTTAATGTAATGATACTTTAATAAGCAAAAATGAAAGAAATAACTGTAAATTATGCTAGAGTAGCAGTTTAAATTTTTATAATTACGTGTTTATTGTTCACTCTGTATTTTATAATATACCTGGGAAGTATAATTGGTCACAAATAGGAAACAAAACAGTCCGATTATTGACAAGTCGTTTGCAGTAGACCTAAAAGGAAAAAGAAAGAAATCAACTAACGAACAATGTCGTATGGTACGCTTCAAAGCTATAATCTATCAGTCGGTCATTGAAGTCTCATATCAAAGACTTTTAATCGAATATCCACTGACGTTATTTTTAATCATTGTGTTGTTTGTGTTGGGACGGAGGATGATACTGACTTTCAGTCACAGATTGAGCTTGTAACGTTATTAAATGGAGGCAAATTAGTATGATGTATGAGTTCTTTAATTAAAAATGCATTACTTCGGGATTTGACAGTGTGACCTTCCACATGAACGATTAAAATAAGTACCTATAAAGCAGTGCTTTGTGAATTTTTTCAACACACATCTTTTTCAAATTAATACATTTTTCGAATCTGTCTAATCATGTACTATATTCAGCCAGTAGTTTAGTGTGAAGCTTCTGGAAGACAGTTTGGTACTTATTTCCAAATGTTTCAATCTGAGTTTAGTAGGAACGTTAATAATTTCTTTCAGCAAATATTCGCATTAGCCAGTGTTAAATATGTGTCAGAGTTCGCGACGTATGGTCCATACAGGATTTCTGTGAATGTTCTAAGATCAGTTATACAAAATTATACAAACCTGCCTATAGCGGATTTTTCATTATTTCCATCAACAGAATTGTGAATATTTTGCTCCTTAAATTCTTGTTTTACATGCAACAAAACTGACTTCCTAACAACAGTTTTATATATTATAAAAGAAAATATTACAGAATCCAAAATTTAGTGACTTAAATGTATCCTCTACGTTGAAACGTCTAACTGATATTATTCTGATATTAATGGTGATAGGATATTTATTTTATTTTATCTGTTCATAGTAGTTTAACGACTATTCGGTTACTGAGATTAACTTATGTGCCGTAGAATAATAGGGTGATGAGTGAATAATGAGTAGAATAGGATGTTGAATTAAGCTTTCGTGGTCTTATTCAGTACACTTTCCTGTACATTCTTGTATATATCTATTTCATGTTTTGATGCATTACGACAGTTTTGATCGATTGGAAATATGGGGAATCGATACACGGTTATGTCAAGTTTGAAGTCGGTCAGTTTAAGATTTGCAGTTGCGCCAGGACCTCACGCCGCGAGGCACAAATTAAAATATTGTTTGTGTTTGGAGTGTGAGGTTCTACTCCAAGCACCTCAGCCAAAGGAAACACGAAAGTGGTAGCAAAAAGGAAGCAAAAGAGAGACGAAGGACTTCTTCAGCATAGAAAGAGGTTCTTTCAATATTGAGACACCTGTTGAATAATTTCCTACATCTTTCATAAGTTCCCTTTTTATTACAGGTAGCCACTCCGGAACTTCCGAAACAAAGAAAAATATTGAAAAATAATACGGAATACTGTGTTGAGTCACTTATATACCTTGGTACCTGTTATCTTTCACTGAAACATTCATAGCCTTGCATGAAAGAATCTAAATATAAAATAACTTATATATTTTTACAATCTTGTCTCAAAATAATTACAACACATTATTCACCATTATATTCCTAAATATTTTTTGTGAACAGTGAAAATGGATTAAGTCAAACGTAATCTCTATGGTACAATTACAAAGTTATAATCTGAGCTATTGAAAGTGTCTTTAAATAAACCAAAACCAAAAATACACTGGTAAGCGAAGCACAGTTTTTCGGCAAATAATGTTAAGATGATGTTAACGGTGAGGTTCTCTCGAAGGTAAAGATGGAAGTGTTTTTGTTCTGAGTTGTAAAGCTGCGTGGACTCATTGATAGATGATAACATTCCCAAGAAACACTCCTCCATCTTCAACGTTGAAGCCTGGGTGTCGTTGTAGTTCGTCATAATTAAAAGATTTATTGGTGATATTATTTCAAAAGGACTTATTTTAAAAGTATTATTCTACAACTAAATGTAATGAGTTTTTTTAATATCTCAAGTGTTTCTTACTGTTTATGGACATAAAGCCTAATGATGATAATGATTATATTACCACTACCACCACCATCGTGGATCTCTATAGAATTTGATACTAAGAGTGCAATAGATTGATTTAGCTTGGTAAAATTATCGTTGCTCTTCAATTGCAACTCTTTATAATGTTTCTGCTGGCAGGCTCTTAAGAAACGGAGCTTTCAAGAGGCTGGTATGCCTGTATATTCTAATTTTATAGTTCGTTGAGGAATGAAGCCTGGTTCCCAAACACACGGTGCAGCATTTTAGCGTATGTTGACTTTCAGTTTTATTTACACGTTTAATTACAATATGGCCCCTGCCTTAAGCTTCCATCCACTTTGTCATCCGTCTCTCTCTCTCTCTGTCTCTCTCTCTCTCTTAATTGAGCTTACCCTGAACCACCGCCATTTTATTTTACACACACGTATACATACATTCTTGCATACATTTCATCAGCTAGTTTTATGTGCCTATCTAATTTAATTGGCAATTATCCATGTTCAAACAATTTCATCCTTACATTATCTGAGAACTAACAAATTTATGTCGTAAATAACGAGTAGAATTTGCTTACCTGGCCTCACCTCTCCACATATGACGCATTATCAAGAAGCGATACTAAGAAGTTGGGAAATTTACCGGATAAAATGATAGACCATGACATGAAATATTTACATATCAATATGAGGGGATTTAGGTTTGAATTTGCTACTTGAAATTGCTAAATTAGATAAATGACCTTGTATTTCCATGTGTATTTGCTTATTTTTAAACATGAGGAGCATTAATTTTACTGGTTCTGTTAAGGCCGTTTCTCGGAGTTTCTCAGACATATGAGTCGTGTCCCAGATATCTAATGCTCAAAGACCTTCCTGAACTCGAAGGTTTTATCAAACAACAGAATCCGATTTCCAAAAATATGGTGTTTAAGATAGTGATGAAGGTTATTATCCGTGAGAGACGCACGCAATGTTCTGTGTCATGGGAGGATCTTCGTTTTCGATACTTCATTCAAAATTTGTTAACGCGTTCAACTACTGAAATCGACATTATTTCGCTTACGTGTATTACATACTGTAAGCAGTGTTCGATACTTATGTTTAGATTTTAGTAGCTGAGAGGATATTATTAACATTGGTTTTTAGGAACAATATTTTAGATTCATCCGTTCATTTCTAAGTGTCATTGACGATAGTGTTGAATTACTAATTTATATTTTTTGGACTTTTGATGAAATCCGAAAAAAAATCATCTGACCAAATGTTAAGTTCACTCCAGACTCTTGTCAACACTGAAATTAAACTAATGGTTACAAAAGAGACTAGAAATATCTTGAACAGGTGTGTGACAACTAGCTTCTCAAGAAGGACTCTGCTCCATAGGGTTGCTTATTTTCGTCAATGTGTATCGCTAAAGTAATTAATTTAAAATGGGGCCTATGGGACCTAACAGATTTCATTAGTATCCGTCTGTTAATCCAGAGGTTTATCATGGAAACTTTGTTGTACTTTAAACTCGATAAAATTTGTAATACAAAGCAAAACACTAAAGGGAAAACAAACATACGTGCACTGCATATTTTTAAAAAATTATTTGCTATTTTTCGACCTCAGTGAACTATGTTTGTAGACCAGTAAATTGTCGAGTATAATGACAAAGCCAATTTTAATGTAAAATAATGAAAACTGCTCTGGACAGAATTTTTTAACTTTCTGAAATCTGTGCTAGAGTTTGGACCCGTTGTTCTTCAGTCAGATTAATCCACTTTTTAATCGACTGAAAAGACTCGTGTAATTAAAATATTAACACAGAAGGCTCAAGTTTTCATTGCAAATACAATCTTCTTATAAAATTTAAAATTATTATCTTCACATACTACATTATATTTTGACGTTAGTATAAAAAATGTATATAAATTACTAGTTGAACTTTCTAATGTTAAAATATTGTGTTTGCTTTGCGACACGGACTGAATTCTAAAGTATTATTTAGAAGAGCTTCGGCTTCAAATGTTTAAGACTAATCTCGTTATACTTGTGTACGTGTTTACTACAAACTACTCACAAATTACTTAGGAACTATTCCTTTTTCCGACAGTTCCGAAAGTGACAGCGTTACGAACGCTTTGAGAACTAATGGGCACATTTGATTCAGTATAAAGATAGTCATGTTATTAAAATCACTGAATTTCATGTTGGATACCCTGACTTTCATAGAAGCAGACTTCATAATAATACACAGTTTATTAAAAGTTTCTAAATATAAGTTTTATAGGGCAGATATTCTTTAAGCTCGTGGGGCATAACATTCGTAGAACATATTTTACACCGGTTTTAATATCCAAAATATAACAGTGTGGACTAATGTATCCTGGTAAAACGTTGTATTGTGACAGACAAAAAGGAGTCAACAACTTTTGGATGTTTTAAATGCTACTCACGCACATACTGTTGCTCTGTTTTGTTCAAATTAATCCTGATTTCGTACAAATTCAAGCTGCGTAGTCAAACTATCAAAACACCTCTCACGTGCACATTATACTTCGGGAGCACCCACAGATCCACATAGGCGTTTGTAATCCTGTAGTGGTCCATATTTTCGAACTTCTCAGAAAGATATTTTCCTTTCCAAAATCTGATATTAAATCCCAAGTATTAGGCCTAGTCTGTCCACACACCCGTTCTTTGGTGCTCATCGTAGGCATATTTAAAATGACTCCAGTAGAATAAATGAAGAAGTGTGAGGTGTGGTGACCTCGGAGGTCATTAAACAGAATCTCGTTGCCCGGTCTATTTGCTGTTAAGTAAAGAAATTATAAATATCAACATGTTATTGTGAAATGTTGCATATGACTTTGGGCCCATTCTGTATGTTGTGAGACATTATAGTCAGAAATCTTTCCTGTGCAAATTTAATATCAGCCAGTGACGTAGGTAAAACGCGCAGATTTTCCCCGAGAACGGTACAATATTAGTATTCTACCTCTAGTAAACGCTAACTAGAATTTTGACGCCGGCATAATTTCATCTGCGGTTCGACAGAGATTCGCGAACCCGAGGTTGGGCAAACACGAATCTGTTACTGGTGTCTAGATTTGTAATGGTAATGAAACTGCTTTTAACTCTTGCTTACAAACACGATAGTAATCTCATTTCTGTCTTTGTCTTTTAGTAACTTAGGTATTCTATGGAGGTGCAAACTCTTCGGCTAGTGTGGGTAATTGCCACTAGAGGTACTGCAGTCTGAGGAAAAAAGTTTTATATAACTTATGGAACCCTCAGAAGTGCCTCTTGCCGCTGTATTGCTTTCTTTCCAGATTGCAAACTGCTGTCGCAGAAGTTAATTAGAAACTAAAAAAATCCGAAATGCTGATAGCCTGTTAACTGCCACTTGTTTTTGCACTAAAGTAAAAGATAGTAAACTTGCTTTATCGTAGGACAAAAGCTTAGCCTTCTTTATAATTTCGAATTTAACACATAATATTTTATGTCGTTAAGTCATGCAGGTTTTCTTACCTTCAGATTTTCCAACAGAACTTTTAGAAAATTGTTTACATTAATGATTTTAATGCTGTGAATTTTTGTCTTAGTGTTGTACAGCGTGATAATACGGCTGACTGATTTATAAACTGCAAAGCATGTCGAAGCAAGAGGTTGTGGTCTATTTTAATGCGCTGCCCCATAACGATAATGAAAACCTCTAGTCAATATAACCTGTTGCTAGTTTAATGTTCAAGCTCGGGACCTTACGGATGTGGAGAGGGCGGGGGTCAACTGTTTAAGCCTCGGTTTTAATTTAAGTGTATTTCAGTTCAGCAGAGAGAACAGAAATTAATTAATGACGAGTAACGCCGTGATTATTACATTTAGTCTAGGATTTCTAACAAAGGTTTCTTAAATCTATTCCTTTCTCAATATGTGAACACGTTTCTTTTCAAGAATTTACTTCTTAATGGCACAGAACTTTTGCATGTCCAAAAATTCTGAAAATTATTTTTCCCTATCTACTGTTAATTGACCTGATACTAAGTATTCCAATCATTTGTTAATTCCAGATGAAATAATTTCTTGATGTCGTCATAGGAATTAAATATTATTCTAATTAGTAAAAGTAAAGTAAAGTTTGTCCCACTATACGCCATGTAGGCGTTTGGGGTGAGTGGAGGTATAGCTCCTCTCTTCCTTGACCTCGGCACTAGATGGGGGTGAGAGGTCAGCATCACGCCCCGGCCGGCTTTACCCCCGGGAAAGGACCCCGGTACCCATTGTAGAGGAGGCTGGGTGGGCCCCAGAGCCGGTCTGGACGCAGAGGCTAGAGGAAAAATCCTCTGCCCCCGTCGGGGATCGAACCCCGGCCGTCCAGCCCGTAGCTAGTCACTATACTGACTGAGCTATCCCGGCTCATATTATTCTAATTAGTATTCACTGATATTTAATGATGAACATTTATGGCTGCAAAACAATTTTCATTTCTGCAACGATCGGTGAGATTATTTGCTTTTGTGCTCAGCCATTAATTTCTAAGTAAAACAGTTGTGGATTTATCTTTTCCGTGTTTTCTACATGTCTTGTACATCTCATGCTTCTTATTCTGGTCACATTATTAATATCTGTTAAAGATTAAGAACTAACATGTCTTTGATTGTGGGTCCATCAATTGCCGAACAAGGATACTAGTTATCGTATTTGGAACATCTCCCGGAGTTTTCCAGTATAACATTACAAACTTGCAAACTGAGTTACGTGGTTAAGCACTGAAGTTTTGATTAGTGATGACAGAAAGTAGAAGAATCGGATGTAAAATTATCATAGAACAAGTACTAAGGTCGACAGGTAGAGAGATTATTTCCGTCGTGAACAAGTTGACAGCATCATCTCTTATGAAATAGGACTAACTTATCGATAATAATATGGATTAAGTTGAATTTCTGTTTTATTTACATTAAGAGCTAGGGTGGTAAAATGCCTCAGTAGTGACATAGTATTTTGTACTGTCAGTTCTCTGACATTTCAGTGTGTGTTTTTAAAATATGAACTTAAATTTAGACTCCTGTAATTTATGTCAAAGCAGAGAGTTTTTTGTTAAGTGTCCGTGGGCCGAATGATATTATTGCGTACACAGGGATTTATTCTATTTATATTTTCTGCTTTAATATAATACAAATTATTTTTATGCAGGAAACGTTTAAAATGGAATTTTTCTACTCTTTCTTTCAAGTGTTCCCACGAAGAATACAAATTAAATATTTCCTCATTAAATATTTTTCCTGTTCTGTGACTTCTTCTCACAAGGTCTATATAATCTCCTTGGAGTTTCTTTCCAAAATACCCTCAAACTGTTAACATTCTTTCCTTAGACTGAGAAACCAAGTTTCACGCCCATATAAAACAACAGATAAATCACAGATTTGTATAATATGTGGCAACCGCTGTAAGACAGCTTACCAAAGGTTATCTAGCCCTATTCTGTTACAAAGTGATGTAATGCCCTTTCGTATAACAAATTACTCACTTGACATTTTCTCCTTCGAAATGTTAGATCATCGGTTATAAATTATTGTGACCTTAAAAGCAAGGGAGAGCGATTCGGAATGTGGACGTGTTTCGGATCAGAAGTCTTGCCTGCTATTGTTGCAGAATATACGAGCTATACTGAGCGAGGAAACAGTCCCTGGGAGGTTCTGCTGAATTCTGTCTGCATAAACTGATATCAGAACACGAAAAATATGTTTCTGAACCAATGATTCGATAGGTATGTTTGTGAGGGATGTTTGACTGATTCAACACACTGAAAACAAGAAAGGTTATTTACTCAGCGCATTTAATGTAATCATAGATCTGTTAAGAAATAAATATTTTAGGATCTGAATTTCCTTATCTCTTGCTGGATATTACTAACTGTACGAAACAGACCCCGTCTTGAGATCAAATAGATGCTTAGCTGGCCTTCTGATGATTTCAAATTTGAAAAACTGTAGTTCTGATGTAGTTCAGAGCGTTTTTGTAGGATAACTGATGCTTTTATTTGAATACAAAGAATAGCAACCAAATACTGGAAATTTAGTTGGGTGTATTAAAATATTATATTAAAGTATTTTAATGCATATCTTTAAATAATAATTGGAATAAACAATAAAAGTATAAAGAACCCAAAACGGAATCAAATTTAGCGTATTCTGAAGTGTACCTTCTTTTATAGCAATAACCGCATGTCGAAGCCGAGTAGTTGAAAATGCTGCGTCCTATTTTGGAGGACAAGGACCGGGGGTGGATTATCCTGATTGAGGGTTTTCGTAATTTCTTTTCTGTTCTCTTAAGAATATACCACTTTTTCCACGTCCTGTCCTAGACATTATTGGTTAATCGTCTTACCTTTCAACGTTATATAACTAATATAACTTAATTGTATTCTAAACCGAGTTTCTATTATATGTAGACTGTATGCAGCGTTATATCTGATATAATATTTGTTTTATTTATCTATGGTTTAATTAATAGTCATGTTAATAGCTCATAAGTAACGTCGAATGATAGATGAGTAAAGAGCAGTGAATTGGAAAGGATACGGAAGGAAGCTGTCGAAACATCGTTTAAAATTCTTTCCCGGAATTTTCGTGTAGGGCTGATAAAAACCCTCGATCGAAGCCGATTATTGAGCCAAGATTCGAACTGGGGACCACCTCATATATCTGACATACGGCACTATGGCACTATATGATATATCGGGTGTCCCGAAAAGGTACACACACAATATACTAAGGATACTTTATAAACAGTAGGCTTATCGTAGGCTGTCATACTATTTATACAGTGTACTAAGAGCTCAGTAATGGAGCCTGGTACACTTCTAATTTCTTTAATAGCTGAATAATTTTAAATACATCTACTTCCAATCTTAGCCCGGAGATCCGCTATCCTGACTGGGTGTTTTATGGTTTTCCTCAGTTTCTCCAGGCAAATACCTGAAAAGTACCTTCATTTAGGCCACGGCCGCTTCCTTTCACATCCCTTCCAATTCATTATTCACTATTATCCTCTCATTAGACGCTATGTAGCCTGATCCGTGGAAAAAGTGTCGTTGCATAAAATATAAAAAAAAAAACTGTTCCGGTGACTAAATTCGTGGATGACGAGGGAACAGCGTTCTGTGTCCAAATGCCTACAATGTGACCTGTGAACTCAGTTTCAGATAATGTCGAGGTCTTCGCAGAATCGATCACAGATTGTCCTCTCCCACTCGCGTGAGGCACGTGTTTTATCTTCCTTCATTGGATTTCACCTTCTACTGTCCTGATTCCTTCTTTTTTGTGTCGCTCTTATTTTCCGTTTCATTTCTTCTGTACTTTATTTAGTGAGCAGTTGCTTTTCTCGATGAAGCACATCTCTTCTGTGCGATCTGATTTTTACCAATTATTCCTTCTATCTTCAGGTGTTATAATTTAAACTCTCTTTTAGTTTTCATGAGATCCCACTTTGCGTATTCGATCCACTATTGTAGGCCAAGTGTAAATCTTGTATATATCACTGGAGGTCACTCTTTGTACCGCGGAGGTTTTCCTTCCTTTATGTCTTTTAAACAAAATGTGGAAAATCCACTCACCATTGTTTGCTTGTTTGTCATCAGTCTTTCGACTGGTTTGATGCCGTCCTCCATTTTCGCCTATCTTGCGCTAATCTCTTCATTTCCATATATTTTTTGCAGCCCACATCCTCAAAAATCTACGTCACATATTCCAATCTTTGTCTTTGTCTTGTCACAGCACACCCTTCTAACATATCCAGGAAGTTTTTTCCGGTCACAGTTTGTTCAGTAAAAAGAAGGGGCCAATGACTCTGTCTCGTCCAATTGCGCACCACACATTAACTTTTGGGCTATCACGTTGATGTTCCATAATGACATATGGAGGTTTATTACCCCATATTCTAACATTATGCTGATGGACTCGTCCCGAAACATGAAACGTAGCCTCATCACTGAACATAAACTTGTCTAAAAATTCCCCATCATGATTTAACCTATCAAGAATGTCTGTAGCAAATTCGAATGGTTTTTTAATTTTTTCCTGTGGATAAATTTTATGTAACACCTGAACTGCAGTGCCCCAAATACCGGAGAATTTAATTCTCCAGTTAGATGGAGATCCTCCACATTTTGCCACATTCCTGCGGGATTACCTAAACCAAACATTTTCTCAGCGATGGGTCGGACGAGGAGGGTGGATAGCCTGGCCTCCACGCTCTCCAGATCTTACCTCTATGGATTTTTATTTGTGGGGTTATGAGAAGCAACAAGTGTTTTCTGTCCAAATAATAAATTTGGACCATTTGAAAGAACGGATCACTGAAGCTGTTTCATCTATCACACCGGATGTTCTCGGTCGTGTATGGCAAGAGCTTGAATATCGGCTTGATGTCTGCAGAACAAATAAAGGAGGGCATATCGAAATCTACTGAACAGGTAAGATTCTTGGAGAGTTTCCCTTTATTTTGACGTTTATTTAATGTCTCTATCATGCTTTGTTCCAAAACTATGACTGCTTGTTACCCCATCATTATTTTACGGACACGCTGTATATTTCTTCCCCAAAATATTACTGATACTTATATTGATTCACGATTACTTTGCAAACAAGTTTCTAAAACATAAGTTTTTCTAAACCAGTCATAAGATAATTAAGACTTAGGGTCGTTGTATGAAAAGAACTTTTAACATAAATAATTCTTTCATGTATGAAACTCATTTGCTACCTCCAATATCCTCTAAAGAGCTTACGTTTTGTTCATTAATCTTACTGGCATATATTATACTTGGTCTTTTCATCTCTACTACTACTACTGAAATGGAAGTGAAAACAAAATTTCAGTTCATCGAGAGTGGTCTGAAAAACAAGTCTTTTATCTTGTGTTTGGTCAAATTGGGCAATATACAAAACAAACAATCATGGCAAATACACAGCAGTGTGATATCTCATTTTTTGCTCTAGATGTAGAGTGTTTGTTCTTTGTATACATTATTAGAAACACATACTTTTCAGACATATTGCTGTCACCTGCTCCAAAACCTTCATTCGCAAAACGTATTTTTATTTAAAATATTTTCTCTTTTGATTATTTGACGGCAGTGACGTCTTTGAAGATAACTTTCTTCTGGGATGTTTCTCATTGTAGTCTCACAGAAATTAACCGACGTTTCAGAAGTACTTGGATATCTCCATCAACAGGGATACGTGGATTAAACACACCAACGAATACATTTAATTTATTAAGCAGTGTTTGTGACTGGAACATTATGATTTTCCATTATCTAACGCTGTTTTGCAATTACTTTGTCTTGTTCTGTCCCGTGCAGTCTCTTGAGAGCTTGGTTCTTACATCTACTTGTTTGCATCTAGACGGTTGATTTGTATTACTACGCTACAGTTTCGCATCACATGAAAAACCATGTACCTGAAAGCTTGTCATTAAACAGTCGGACGTGGATTGGTAGGTGATAAAGGGGTATTCTTCTGCTGTTTCCAACCGAATGTCACCCCTGCTTCGTATTCGGGAAGCCCCGGGTTCATATCTCGGCTCACAGTCCGGCTATTCTGACTTGGGTTTTTCGTGGATTTCCTTAGTCCCTCCTGGGTTAGTACCTTAAGTTAGTCCACGACAGCTTCCTTCCACATCCTTTACAATTCATTATTCACTATCATCCACTCTTTCGATACCATAGAATCTAAGGTACTGAAAATTTGTCGTTAAATAAAATATAAATAAATACTTTTTTCCAGATATTTGGGTCCTGGCATGTAAGCAAACCACACAGTTGTGTTAGGTTTGTAAAAGTTTTTTTTTTCTTTGCATGCTGATATTCAGGGCTGGCACGGACTATGCCGTGCATTATAAAACACGGAACGACACATCACTGGAACTCGATGGAGATACGTAGCTTCCATCGACATAACTTTAAATGTGAAAGCGTCTTTTAACACACTGGCAGCATCTAGATCCACGTACTGATATTGGCATTGATACCACAGATTTATCGATTTCAGATTCTCGATACATTGAATTCCATATTTCGTAAGCTTGCCACTAGTCAGTATAAACATGATGCATTTTGAATTCAGAGGTTTGTGAAATTCAGTAAGGTTTGCTACTGGCAAACATTGTTGAGAAGACATCTCACTAGTTATAACGTCTCTAAATATTTTACTCATAGTAAATTTCCCTTCACTTAATTCTGGTCAGCACTTGACTTAAAGTTTGTTATTTGTTTATATCTTGGTTAATTAATGATGCTATACGTGTCATCACGAATCAGGATAATTTACTTATATATAAATGTAAGTAAAATGAGTATATAAACCTAAGGCTGGATTGTTAGTTTTGCCAAATTAAGGATTAGAGCCGTAATTATGTTTCGATTATACAATTTTAGACACCAGGGCTTATTGGAATGAACCAGAATAGAAACAGTTCAGTTACCGTTGTCGGTAGTGTGAGGTGTTAGCAATATTCGCGGTGGATTGAGGCTGAATGTTCTTACGAAATAGCTTTGAGCAATTTTCCCCAGTTGTCATTTGAGACAATATAACGTTTAATTACAATACGCCCATTTACAGATACCTGGCGCTCTATGTATTCATCTTAGTCCCGCTGTAGGATGGCGTTACGAGTAATTGCTGGAGTTACGACTTTACACTTTGCGTTAACTCGTATCGAAGGTAATCGATATGGAAAAGAAACTTCACGCCCCGAGGTGTTCTTCATTATTGTTGTAATTATCCGACACAACTGGATTAAATTGCATCTTTGTTTAGTTTACATTTCTTACAAATACGAATTCGTGTAGTAGGAGTTCATGGGTTTTAAACTATCTGTTTTAGGCAGAACGGTGATAAGCGGAAGTTGTTTTTGGAGTCGACAGAGAAATAATTTCTTATTTATTAATTTTGTTCTCATTTTAGTAATAATGATTAAACGACAGTTGTAAATTACCTTCGTGAGGTAAAAAGACTCGAAGTTCTGATCGCTACCGTTCGGCTTGGAATTTTTGTCCTTCCTTCCCCCACCCAAAAAGAAAAACACAAATTTTAATTTTGCCTGTAGTAAGAATACAATTTGGGGGTTTTGTGAAACAAGGTGCTGTTAAAGATTTGTGAAAAGGATGCAGAAGTAACAGATGGACTGGCAAAAGTGCTGTAGCAGAGACATTTTATGTTATGAGTGTGAGGTATGAACTTTGAAAGATATGGAAAAGTATATTTCGTGCAATGTAAAAGGATTTTTTGATAAAAATCAAAGAATTGTCGTGAATGGGTAGGGTAAATAATAAAATAAGATCATTGTTGGTTTAGAAACAATAATACTTATAGTAAAAAGTAACGTGTTGCAATTTAATATATTTTATTCAAATGGCAGGAGATAGACGAGCTACAAAAAATATATAAGTGGGCCCTCACTAGCTTAACAAGAATTCTGCTGAATTATTTGGTTAGTTATTAATTCCTGCCTCAGTTCTGTAAACTCGACTGACTATCAGGTTTCGCGAAGCAGTGCATTCTACTTCATCAATGAAGTGCTAAAGACCAGGATTAACCGAGTCATTTATATACTGTGGACTACAATAAATTTAGCAGAACTGGACTACCGTACTAACATTTGCCATGTTAGCAGCATACATGATAGATTTCTAAAGACCTGATGTCTTGTGACAGGCTAGTACATGTTTCGCATTGCAGCTTGCAGTAATACGTATCGCTGCTATATTTTTTAAGTTTTGAAGTACGGTATCAATATTAGTTTTTAATATTAAAATTAAAAATATAACAACAATTATAGTTTGAAAGAATGATAAACAATCGTGTGTAGATTCGATTTGGCCATTATTCTGATGGAAAAGAGTCTTGACTTGTGAAGAAGCTTCTGACAAGTTCCCATCTGATACGATTTTCATAAATGTTTCAGTAACCTTTTTACAGAAAACATCCACTGCAGTACAGCGGTCTTGAAGGAACTAATTAGATTCTTCCATTTGCCTGTTAAAAATAGACGGGGTTAGTGTGAACCAATTAAAAAATAAACACCGGTATTTTCGACCTCATTGACAGCCGACACTGAAAAGCCATTACTGAAAATATTTATTATTCCGCTGAAGGTAATATTGATACGAAAGACAAGGATGGTTCAGAGGTTAACAGAACCGCTCACATATCGATTTGTATAATATTGTATCAGCGAAGTTTCAATTTGATCAATGTAAAAACGATATTTGGAAGTCGTCATGTGCTACGGATTACTGATGTTTTCCTAAATCTCGTATTTATTTCACACCAAGTATGTTTGACATTTGAGTGTTCAGAAGGGGCGCAGTTCTTGAAAGAACCTGGCACATAAAGCAATTTGTAAATTTGTGAACATTTTGTTTCTCACGCAATTGTGTATCAAAATTCATATATATGTGCTTGCGCGTGATAAACTGAAAAGCTAAGAATTTTCATCATTGGATTACGTTTCTTAACCTTTTTATTTTATTTCATTGTTTTTGTAATAAGCAGCAAACTTTGGTGCAGTATTTTATATATTTACTTACTACTTAAAGACTCGAAGTTCTGGAGGTTTCTGAAGATGGCACGTTAACTTATGTTAAGTTACTCTTTTAAACTTGTTTAGTGTCTAAATTATAAAATAATGACGTTTACAAATATAAATTCTACTTTCATGATCAGGTAATAAAATAGAAAAATACAGGATATATCTGTTGAGGCCCCTTGGCTGAGTTAACCTCAGACCTGGATGTCTGCGTATCAGAGAGCTACGAAGACTTTGAATAATTTTGTATATGAATAGTAGGCCACTAGCAGCTTCTATAAACACTTGGATAACAATTAAATTAAATACAGATAGGATTCAATAACATAGGTTTAAACTTAAATTTAATGACAATAAATTCGCCTTCTCCACAAAAGAATCATAAGCACGCATAGAAAATCAATTCTTGTCTTAATCCTAGAGTTGACGTCATAGGTTCTCAATTACTTGGGCATCAGTTGACATGCCATTTCCCATTATCTGTAGCCTATAAAGATTAATTTATCCATGTGACCTCAACGATCATTGATATTATACATGGATCGTACTGGGTAATTGAAACATTTAAAACCTTGCTTATAAGTCAAGGGACGATTTTACTACGGTGGGAATTAGGAAGTACGACAGACGGTCCTGTCCTCCCATCATGCATTTCATTAAACAAGTTTCCTAGTAGAGGTTAAGGGGATAGCTCGTTACAATTAGTCTATCTAGACGAACAGCAGACTAGGGCATGAAACAGACAACCGAAAATTGTCTGGCCGGTTTGTTCGACCAGACCCATACCGTGTTCACCAAACTTCGTCGTATGCACTGCGTGTCTACTGTTAAATTTTAATCACCAGGGGAATTGACAAGCACTACGGAATTGAAAATACCACTTCTCTGACGTCACACAACTTCGTAATTAGTCTAAATTTCTGTTCAGTAGGCTTTGCGTTTCGTGTTAAAAAGGACAACACAGCTTTCTATTCGTTTAAAGCATTCTTTCCGTATATATTTCGCCTGACAATCTTTAGGCTATCTTATTAATACTCTTTCATGTCATTCCATATTTGCAAATAGGTCTGTTTCGATTTCATGTAGAATATTTCTGTTCTTTATGTGTAGCATTTGTTACTTTTGTTTTATT
This sequence comes from Zootermopsis nevadensis, assembly GCF_977971745.1. Lineage (NCBI taxonomy): Eukaryota > Metazoa > Arthropoda > Insecta > Blattodea > Termopsidae > Zootermopsis > Zootermopsis nevadensis. The sequence goes on from NW_028259143.1 coordinate 9,191,243, forward strand.
TTAAATGTATCTAGATATAACGCAGAAGAAAACCCTTATTGATCTCGGAACAAAATATAAATACCGAAGTATTTCATCATTCGTATGGAATGATAATTTTCATAGTTCACGTTTGACGTATGCCACACATTGTGAACATAAACATAAACACTAACACTACCAGGCTAAGAAACATTATATCATAGGCTAGAAACAAATTTAGGGCCTTGTATTTGATACTATGCTGGTTTCTCTAGAAATTGTTTCTGAAAAACAAATGAATTAGTAGAGAAGAAAAAATACAATGTTTGAAATGTATGTTTAAGTATTTCACTGATGATAATAGTTGTAGTCGTGGAAAATTCGTGAATTGTATTCCACTTCTCTGCTGTTTCTTTTGTGAATAAGAAAATATACAGGTACATTCAAAAAAGGTTTATGGTAACGGTATATTTTATGACAGCTGCGAGAATTCCAAATATAAAAGTGCAAAAATGCATGTGGAAACTGTGTGTATTCCGTTGTGGATTACGGCTTCTAAGGCCTTTAAAACTGAAACGAAATAGATCGTTAAGGTAATTTTACATTGAAACTGTAAGCTTGACGTAAAATTAAATTTCATCAAAAGTTCAACTCTTAGTTTATTATCCCTTCACCCCATTTTATATACCTAGCTTAACCATCTATATATTGAAGCATTGACGCCGTACTGTTTATAGTAATACTTATTTCTTAAATAAGATTTGAGGTTCTCACGGCGTTGAGTACGAAGCTGGCTGTCTTCTGGGTTGTAGCGCCGTGTAGTATGGTGGAAGTTTACCAACATTTCAGAGGTCCTTCCTGCTTCAATCATCAGTTATGATTACGATTATTGATATCCTATTTATTTTCATGTTACGGAAATCGTTTCTTTTAGAAAAATACTCTTCAAATATACAACTATTATCAAGAAAGTGTAGGACCAACGCGAACAGCAGTTTTTATTCACTATTCATTTTCTCACTGCGTTAATCTCTTTCCTTTGTAATATCCTGCAGTGTCCGTTTCGCACTTAAATTTAGCTCTCTCCATCCAATTTCTATAGACTAAAACCTCCCATCTCCCTGTATTTTTATTCTAACAAATGGTCTCCTGGCTGAGACCGTCTCTCGCGATGCAGCGTTGTTATCCTTAGTATGAACGTTTCTCTGGCTGGTGCTGGCAAATCTGTAGCAATGTTTGTTCTTGCTTGGTCACCACTGTCCTGCAATTCTCGCCATGTGAGTTATTGAACCTGCCTTCTACTGAGAAACACGGACTTGGAAATTGGAAAACTAGGTGCATAAAATAACAACGGTGGTAAGATAGGAGGGGAGAGTTCAGGGCGTGTAAATTCCCCCTAACCCCTCTACATACTAAATAATTTTCAACGCAAATATATAGTAGTGTGATGGTAGGAAACGATAGTAGAGCCGTTTTGCCTTCATTATGTGGACTCAGCCAACCGCATCGGCACTGAACTGTGAACTATTTGGTAGAGGACAGACTAAGCGTATAACCAGTTACAATTAAAAGGGTAATTAAGTAATCGTGTCGAGAGTTTTGATTGGACTTACGTTCTGTTGAACATACGAAAACTTTTAACTGAAACTATACCATGTCACAACTAAGTTGATAGGACGTCAGAACAATATATCGTGTTTTTCAAAATTTTTTTGGAACACGTAGTATAAATGTTACTGCCTGTCCTGCAAACGTAGGTCCTTGTCATTCTTGTATTTTCTGTATTACTGAACTGTTCTCTGTCTACCACACTCTGTAAATATACAAACGTTGTTCTCAATACTCACAAACAAACCCTTACAAGATAATAGTGGTTTGTCAAGTTACTGTTGTAAGTCACGAAACACAAGAACGAATGTTTTCGTAATGGGTAATCTATAGACTTAACTCACTGTTCAAATAAATATGCATCAACATCAAGGTGATTGTACAGAAAGGGCTTAAGTAGCATCTATAACTGTATCATTTAACACTATTAATATAATAAATACTCACAAATATGACGCTTCAAGACGTTATCACTGAATACAGTAACATAATTGCTATTACATCTTTCGGGGGGGGGGGGGGGATACAGGAGCAGTAATGTGAAATGTAACCTGTTGAGGCCCAAGGTCAGGAAATGGTAGACTTCCCCTTACATGACTTTGTTTACATCGACTCATAACTTATTTGGAATTCCGTATAGAATTGTTCTTTAAAGTTTTGCTGCAAATATCAACAAAGCTGTATGTATTTTCTGGTATCTGCTCTAGAATTGTGTGTTCAGCTGCATTATTTAGATGTTTGTCTTCAAGAATAACACCCAGGGTAACCATTGGCAATAACACTGGTAGAATACCTCCGCCACCTTAAACATGATGATGACGCAAAGAGCTCATAAAATCCCGCCTAACCATTTCCAAGTTGTTTACTATTTTACTCACTTTAACAGAGTAAGTACTATTTATATTTGAAAACACACCATTGTTTATTTACTGTCAAACTAAATTCATTTTAGTAACTGCACGAAAGTAATATTTGGTGTAAATATAAATGTTATACTTGCGTTACTGTTAGAAATAATTGTATAAATGAAGCACAAAATATAACTAACTCCTGGAACAAAGTCCTTCTTGAGAAGCTAAATTATCTCCAGCTGTTTCTTTTATTTAATATGAGGTAAGCCTACATTATATTACGCACAAGACTATACGCAAGTGGTCACTGTCCTGTGTAAGTTGCGTCCATTCTACATCCCCATACTTTGTATCTATAACATTTCAGAGTATCTTAAAACTTCACCAAATTTGTTTATTAAAACATTCCCATACAGACCTTCATCAGGATGCGGCTAATTTTTCAGAAATTTAAAGATACGTAACGCAGACAGACTATACAAAATAAGCGACACTAAACCAAAGGCAACGAAATGTAATAAGTTAATGTGCAACGTACTTTTTAAAAACCGATAGTTGTGGAGACGGTTGAGGAATTTCAAATTTTTATGAATCTCTGAGTTTCATTACCATCTTCACAATAGTCCGCCATTAGGTCCTATTCGAGAGCGAGTTTAATTCTGACCACACCCTCATACCCTTTTCTCGAAGATCATAATTTCCCTAGTTACACGGCCATATATATGTATCACTAAAGCATAAAATATTTACCAAGTACGAAAATGGCTGTCTTATGGAGTATTATGCCGTGTAGTTTGGTAGAAATTTACCGACATTTCAGAAGTCCTTGCTGCCTCTATCATCGAACGATGACTGATGGTAAGCTTCTACCAGACTACGCGGCATAATACTCCATAAGACAGCCATCTTCAGACTCACCTCCGTGAAAACCTCAAATCCTATAAAATAAGTTATGTTTACAAGCAAGATCCTGTAGAGAAATGTCAGCATATCGAAATTTTAACTACAATTTGATCAGATTCCCTAACTATAGATTATATGGTTGGCTGCTTAGAAAAATACTCCCACATTTAATAAAATTAACAAAAAGTATGTTTTGAGATCTGTGTGATGCGTGAATTACTGACCATTACATTGTCTGTTATTTTGTACATTTTGATGCCAAATTTAATCGGATTTTGGAACTCAAAACCCTCGTGGTCAGTTACACAGTGGTCCCCCTGACTCAATTAGTACTGCATCATTTCTGCAACAATTTCAGTTCGGTCACTGCACCGTAATTATAATTACCAGTAAACATTCACTCACGTAACGGTCATTTGGTGGCAATGGTAGAAAATTTCATACATAAAGCTTAATCAAATGTTTTGATACGTGTCTGATGATACTTTGTTCATTTAGCGACGTTTATTTCTCAACTTATTCTATTCTTTTCCATTGGCTTTAGAGATGAAAACGTTTGTGGCACAGTTGAGCTACATTTGGGTGCCGTTGAATCGCTAAACGGGATAGCAGAAAAATGAAAAACGCATAGAGTAAGAGATACAGTCTATAAATTTAATCTATGGAATGTGTTTAATTTTTATATTTGGGAGATATCCTCAGTTGAGTTTCTCTGCCGTGATGGTATAGTATCTTGTTATCTGTAATGCCTTTTGAGTTCAGTAAATCTTCCCTAATCCGATCTACGAAAGCGGAAGGTGGTCTGGATTAGGCGATAATCCGGATTAGCGAAGCTTATAATGGGGATTTCTAATAATCCATCCTTTTATTTGGATCTCTTCACTGTATTTTTGTGTAATCACAGCAAGCAGAAAGTGACTACATTTAAATGACGGGGCAGCGGTTAAGATATTTGTCGGCTGTGCCGCTAGGACCAGGAAACGCTGTAATCTTCGCAGTTTTCACTCACGTCGTGTTGTGTCGCCAGCACAGCAGCCAAACATCCTTATTGTAGCTACGTAACATTTGATTGAAGAAAATCAGGTTTGTGGCTTGTAATTGATCAGTTTACCCTTTAAATTCCGGTGGTAACTACGTCATACCTGCTTTAACAATTAATAATTCTTCATTTTGTATTTATTCGTTTTGTATGATTCCCACTGTATACAGTGATTATTCGTTTAAAGTGTATTTCCCATTTAATCTTTCTACGGGTCAGGTGCTGTGTTTTAATTTCTGTACGGACTGGATTCCTAAATATTTAGACGGGCTTCCGTTTCAAGGGTTAAAAACATATTTTATATTCATACTGCTTGTTTAAACTCTGTTACGTCTTATCATCAGGGCGAAAATATTTGAGAGATATGTCGACTTATTGTAATTTTTTCTCGAGAGGTGTTTATGAAATCAAGAACGAATGTTTCAGATACAATATGCTTGCTCTTGTGATTGAATATTTAAGACTTTTTTATTTAAAAGGGAACGTGTTTACATAAAATTACGTATAAAACATGCATATAAACAAAGCGAGGTTTTAAGATAAAATGACGTGCTGAATCTGGGATGCACAGTACCAAAAGCTCTCTCTCTCTCTCTCTCTGTCACTTCAGATATTCGTTAGAAAAATAGAACATGCACTAAATAAATAGACGATTATTATTATCGTATTATCCATTGAAGTGTACTGCAGGTTTGCATTATGACCCTTGAATACTGCTAGTACTTCTATTAGATATGCGTAAAGCAGATCACATCATATATTTCGCATGTCAAGTTAAAATGATATTGCAGTTATCGTGATCACACCAAAAATGACTGTAATGGAACTTGTAAATTTTCTAAATATCTATCACCATACAACATTTAAAAGACCCTACATTGAATCACCATACTTTTGTTCTCAATTCACAAGTTATCAAAGCTGTCATGTCCGTATTATTAATGACACGCAGTTAAAATTGACCACGATTAGGCGTCTCCGAATACTGTGTTTGTAGTGAGTTGTTCAAAGGCCGATCAGCTAGTCTGTTTAACAGAAATGAATCCGGCGACGGACAAACCTACCTACGCATCTAAAAGGGCTCCGATTGATCATGTTTTATTATTCGGTACCGTAGTAAACCAAAAACCGATTTAGTAATTGACGAAAACTTGAGGAAACACTGTAATTTACAGCGGAATTATTGTGTTTAAAAATAATATGCTAATTCAAACTGAAAGTATAAATATTTTATAATCTCCCCAATTCCTTTTTTTATTATCAGCCTATAATACGAAAAGCCTAGCGTTCGTAAGCCCTTTTACCTTCCCTTCCTCTGCTTATTCCAAGCATTTGGTTGGTATTAAGACACGGTAAATTCTCATACCGATGTCTTTAATATCCTGGTAATGAGTCCTGAGGGAGAATCAAATTGCTCAGGGCCATGCCACTCTGAATTCCTGTTTCTCTAGCAATAATGCAACTCATGTGACATTCGCCATATGAGATCTTGGTGCGTCATCAAATAGGAAATGAGAATACCGCAACTGTTCTGCAGTGGAGCCTGAAAATTGCTGTAATTCTTTCAGAAGAATGTTAATTGAAATACTGTATTCGCTACAGCATGTTTTCTTTGTTTATAGGCCTGTGTACAATTAATTACTTCCTTAATTCTGTTCCACTGCACACGAATTATCGTACCCATGTAATCTGAAATAATGATAGTAAAAGTACTTTAATAAAAAAATTAAACTTTTTCCTTTTTCTTCCTACATTTTGACAGTGTCTCGTCCTTTGTTACTTATATAGACTTAAAATCTCAGCTCTGAATCCGGCTATCTTCATTGACTTTTGTATCTGTCAGTTATTTCGGGAAAGTATCATGAAAATATTATATTTTAAGCCACAACCAATTCCTCTCATGATTTTTACTTTTCGTTATTCATTAATCTTCATATTATCCAACGCTGTATAGTCTGAATTATTAACGTCGCAGAATAAATTATAAACTAAAAGAAATTAGCCCCGTGAAATTCACGTATTTTCAGAAATAATTTAATCTTCTCCGTATTTAGCGAAACTAATTGACTTTAATGTTTATCACCATAGGCGTAATGTTTCTCTGATGACAGAGTTTACACTTCCGAGATAAAGCAAATATATTTTTAACTTTATTTCATTAAATATTTAGCATACAAAAGATTATTTTTTAAAATAATTACAGCTGTGTTCTAAATAACTTGTACGTATTTATATTTCTATAATAAGCCGTTGTTGAGAATGTTTATGAAGTTCGATTTGATTGGTCTATAGGCGTACACGCAGATTAATTGGCATCGTGGGAAAAGAGGAATTAAACAAGTGTATCCATTTCCATTCGTTTATCAAGCATCTGCACTTTGTTTCAGGTGGTGTTTGGACGTGCTAATGCGTGTAAACTAGTTATAACCCGTTTACATAAATTAACCAGATAACAGAAGTCGAAAGTTTATAGTAAAACAAATGTACTACTAAATGTAACTCAATTATTATATCGAGGCAGGCGTCGACTTGTGGATGGTAAAGAGCCTGGTATACGACAACGAGATATCGACTTCCGAAATTCATTAACTCTGGGGTATGAGAGTGACCAGCCGCGAAAACTTTCAGTACGAGATTGCACCCTTACGACATTACTGTATTTGTCTAATTACCACGAAAATTGGTTAATACGAGGATTAGAGATTTCTTAAGGCTTGAAAGTGAAACTACTGCGAGTAATTTTCTGACAAATTATTTCACCCTAAAATAAATTAACTTACCAAATGGTATTTAGTTTAATATTATGTTCTGTGTTTGTACACGTGCCTATAAATAATATATTTTCCAAGTTCTAGATCCAGTGTAATATTTCCTAACATTCTGGTTCTTTTACGGTGCGAATTTGTTGTCCTTCCACCCCGACGTTCCGACAACAAGCTGCAAGACCACCCATTGTGGGCTGTCCGCAAAGACTTTCTCATTATTTCAGAAGCTACATAACCTCCATATCTGGAAATTTGCTGTCTGCATCCTGAGGGCGTGCCATGCTGTTTGACAAATAACGATCTTAACAAGGATGCAACTTTGGAATTTTTAGATTAATAGGCTGTTTAAAAATGCGGTTGTGAAGTGTAGTCATTCGTTATGGAATTATCTCAGTGTATAACAAAAGTAGGAACTTCTGTAGAAAGTGCTGCATTCAAAACTAACAACAAATCTAAATTGCATTTACGAAGGAATTAACGGCAGATTGAATTGGGACAAATTTTCGTACAATGCAGTTTATAATTAAAGATTTCTGTCTTCTGGGTTGTTGCGCTGTGTAGTCTGGTAGATGTTTACCAACGTTTCAGAGGTCATACTGCCTCCGTCATCAGGGCGATGAGTATGAAGATTTCTGTCTTCTGGGTTGTTGCGCTGTGTAGTCTGGTCGATGTTAACCCACGTTTCAGAGGTCATACTGCCTCCGTCATCAGGGCGATGAAACGTTGGTTGACATCGACCAGACTACACAGCGCAACAACCCAGAAGACAGAAATCTTCATACTCACCGCTCTGAAAACCTCAAATCTTTCACAGTTCATAATTATTTGTCTTCCCGTCCGTTATCTGAAAAATACTAAACTGTAATTTTACACGTGTTATACGGATGTGAAACTTGATCTTTCTTGTTAATGTAAGGACATAAATTAATGGTCTTTGAGGACAGGATGCTCAGGATAAAATTTGAATCTGAGAGAAATGAAGTGACAGAAGTTGTAGAAGTTAACACTTTTGAGTAGTTTCATAATTTTTTCCTGATCACCGTATGTAAATAGGGTAATCGTACCCAGGAGAATTAAATGTGTTGATCTTGTATGAGGAATGGGGAGATAAAAAATGCATGAAAAATTTGCGTCGAAAGTCTAGATAAAATACCAATTGGAAGACCTTCGTGTGAATGAAAATATAATATAAATGGAGGTCTTAAACAAGTAGGTTGGGTGGGATTTATGCTGCTTAGGATAAGGACCAGTAGGAGGCTGTTGTTAACACGGCAATTAACTTAGTGATTTTCAAGTTTGTTTCACCTTACAGCCTTTTTGTTAAACACCAGCGTTAAACAATTTTACCCCTAAGACGGAGGCAGCATGCCCCTCCATATAGTTTGTATTCAATCAGAAGACCGTTATCGAAACTCTGAACGTCGTGAAGACTTCAAATCCTACAAGTTAATGAACCTTCGGGACCCACAAAAGACGAAACATCTTTGACTAACTTGTCAGCTGTCATCTTTTCAACAACGTTTTTGGTTCAAGGAGTTAAGTAGTTAGATGTGAGCCACAGTTTTCAATTTCTTTCTTCCAAGAAGTTGTGCCATCTTAATTAGGACTTTAATCTTGTATAATGATGATTACGTTTCAATATGAACATGAAGAAACCATGTACGCAAATAATATATTAACAGAATAGAGATACCTATAATGATGGGATATTTTTGTTTTCAAAATCAATTCATTTCCAGAAGAAAATAAAAGAAATTTGAGCAAATTACTTTATGTATTGAATGTGGAAAGATAAAACATTATGAAATAGTAGAATTAACTTTATTTCAATGTAACTTTTGTTCTCCCATATTCGATTTCTCAAATTAACGTTCGAACCAGTATAAGAAAACAGTTGTTGTACCCTTTCAACCATAGACTAGAGGGTAGCAATAGATATAATTATCAAGTGGTGTGGAAAATTGTTCAGTTAGTTCCCCTGAGCTGAGCCACTCTACAGCCTACGCAAATCATGGAATAGCCTATTTAATTTAGATGCTTGTCTGACGGTAGCTGAAACAAAGAACAACCATAAATGTTGCCCAGGAAACGTAATAGGCTATTAAGTAAAAAAATTAGCAGAGAGTGAGGGAAGAATTATGTAGAGACACTTTTCTAATCTATTATCATTAAGAGTGTTTATAGTTTCGCAGATTGTTGAGGCAAAATCAGCTACCACGGTCGCAGAATCAATATCATCACCGTTACTTACAGGAAAATAGTCATACGTGTCATTTTATGAAGGTCCACTGATTGTACATTGAGTTACTCGGTATTATTCATCAGATTTTCTTCCTTCACAGAATAACGTATATCTGTTATTACTTAAACATGTTGATTTGAAACGGGTTTATGTTTTCTTGAAGGTAGGAACTGAATTTGACTATAAGATTGTTACATGGAATGATTATGTCTAGTAAGAATATCATTATGTAATTTTAAGTCAGGTTTTAATATAACCTGCGCGTCAGGTTGTCGTGTCACCTAGAAATTTCGTCGTCACTACTAGTATTTTCGAGATTAATTAATTTTAGTCTGTTTGTGTACGAATTTTTGAAAATCCACGCCAAACAGCAGTTATACCACAGCTCTGCCCATTTCGTACAGCGAACAATTTGAGCACCAAAATCCCTTTAAAAGGTTTTAGTTGTGGTGTGTTAAGTAGGATTTGAAGTTCTTACGGCTGTCTGGTAGAAGTAAACTTCTTTCCACACTACATGGCCCTACAACCCAGAAGAGAGCCATTTCCGATGGTGTGTTGCATTCAGTAATATTTATTTTCTGGATTAAATCCATCGTTCTTTATATTAAAATTAAACCATGGCTTGTCAAAGGCTGACTCTTCCCCCGTCCCAATTTCTATAGCCCTTTTAAGTCAACTGATTGGAGCTTGACCTAAAGTTATCCAGAAACTGGGATTTGCCCTTCTAGAAGACTCAAAAAAGTAGATTTATATCACGTAAAGACGAGAGTAGAGCCAGTGGCTTCATTTCAATATATGGAATGATGGATTTAGTCCAGAAGGAAGACAATATTGAACCAAAATCTACCGTCAGCCGTCGTTTTCCATCGTATGTATCACTGTGAATGATTGGTGGATATTTAATTTGCATTGTTGTTAGGTGGGACGTAATTTTGCTTGTGTGCTGATTAGAATTTTTACATCGCGTTACAAAATACACGCACATAAAATGGGCTGAAACGACTTTATGTAGTATTTTGGTTCGTGTGACCGTTTATCGCCAATAACCGTATTCAAAGTATTAATTTCCGTATGTTGTTTATGTATTTGTGCTTTGCGGTTTTAATATTGGTACCAGTTACATCAAAAATGAAACGTGCTGTAAAGCAACAGCTGTGAAACGAGAAAACTCAAAGAAAATGCACGTGATGAATTTATTTACTGTTTCATTGGAAACAATAAATAGTCTTCTGTAGAATGTAAAATATATTTATTTATGTATATTAATTTTATATATCTCATATAATATAGCGTCGAATAATATGATTATTTGTGAATAATATTATTATTTCTTTGCGATAAAATTGCTCGTATCAGCTCCATTACACTGTATTTCCAGTGACGTTAAGAGATTGCTAAACTTTGTCAATGTGAGTCACTGCCTTGAAGTGAGGAGGTTATTTTATATTTGCACAGAAGTGCATTATAATTCTGTACGTAACATATTGGTGCCAAAATACTAATGTAAAAATACATTGCTCGTACCACGTCCTCGCACACGTCACTTGCATCAACTATTTTATTTGTAGCACAATGTAAGAACGACATAATAGATTCTAGAACATTCCGTCAGTAGGTTCCTTACAACAAATGTGATTGACTGCGCTTATACGTCATATGTGATAGAACTCCTAGCGAGTTACTAATATCCTTAATATGACCAAATATAAGCTCTATCTCCCACTGCAGACTATCGGCAACTGAAAACACCTTAAAACATCTCGATACAATGGACAATTAGAACTGTCAATCAGTCAGTATAGTGACTGATTACGGACTGGACTACCGGGGTTCGTTCCCCGACAGGGGCAGAGGATTTTGCCTCTAGCCTGTGCGTCCAGACCTGCTCTGAGGCCCACCCAGCCTCCTATCCAATGGGTACCGGGGTCCTTTCCCTGGGGTAAAGCCGACCACTCACCCGGGGTCAAGAATGAATAGGATCTTAAAAATCTAATATTACTATATTTGAAAGGATGTGGTACGTTTGAGAATATACCAGCAGGGAATTAAAATACCATCATTCCTTGTTCGTAGCTAGTGCTGTTGGTGCTTCTCTAACGCCGAGAAAGACATTAACCCTCTAGAAGGCAGTAAACTGGCACGCACTTAATTTGTGCTACGTGTAAAAGGAAACTGGAGTGAATTTTAGGATTGTGCATTGCACATTTATTCTCTGCGTCTCTGTTTCTAGGCCGTACGAACAGTTTACTGACAGCGTAAGCTTAATTTCAGAAGTATAATTTTATCTCTTGCTTTTACGAGCTTGAAACTTAATTTTTCACCCTGACGGAAGGACGGATTAAAGGAATTCGAGAAAGAGGTGATGAAGAGAATAGTTTCGACTAAAAGAGAGAGGGGAAGAAGTAATGTTTCTGGAGAAAATTACACAGTGAGGAGCTTTATAATTTTTATATTATTCAGATAATGAAGGCTAGATGGACGAAGTATGCATAAAAATTGTATCCAGAAAAATCTAAGACAAAAGCTCACTTGGAAGACACTGATGTAGGTGGTACGATAGTGTTAGAATAATTCTGAAACAAGTGGATGCTACGGACGGACGGACTGGCTTAACCTGGTTCAGAATAGGGAGCAGTGACAGGCTTTTGTGAACACGTTATTGACTGTAGATTTCTGTCTTCTGGGTTGTTGCGCCGTGTAGTCTGGTCCATGCTAACCAACGTTTCGGAGGTCATACTGCCTCTGAAACGTTGGTTAGCATCGACCAGACTACACGGCGCAACAACCCAGAAGACAGAAATCTTCATACTCATCGCCCTGATGACGGAGGCAGTATGACCTCTGAAACGTTGGTTAGCATCGACCAGACTACACAGCGCAACAACCCAGAAGACAGAAATCTTCATACTCACCGCCCTGATGACGGAGGCAGTATGACCTCTGAAACGTTGGTTAGCATCGACCAGACTACACAGCGCAACAACCCAGAAGACAGAAATCTTCATACTCATCGCCCTGATGACGGAGGCAGTATGACCTCCGAAACGTTGGTTAGCATCGACCAGACTACACAGCGCAACAACCCAGAAGACAGAAATCTTCATACTCATCGCCCTGATGACGGAGGCAGCATGACCTCTGAAACGTTGGTTAACATCGACCAGACTACACGGCGCAACAACCCAGAAGACAGAAATCTTCATACTCACCGCTGTGAAAACCTCAAATCTTACACGTTAATGACTCTTTAGGTTTCATGAAAGGCAGGGAAACAACCACAAACTTCAGAAAGTCTATGCTGCATCTAGTTAGTTATAAAGAACGACACAGAATTAAAGAATTTTGGCAGTGTATTTTACACTGAAGACCGAAGGATTTCATTTAAAACTTTTGCTATAATAGACACTCCCCTCTTAAGCTCAACACGTGCTCCACAGAAACAGTTAGCGGTAGCCATAAAAAGGGTTTTGCTTTGGTGTATTACACATGAAAGCAATGACATTTGATCCTGTTAACTACCCAAATTCTCTTCGAAATGCAGAGAGACGCTTTATTCCAACAGTCTAATAGTCGAGTCACACTGGAATGCTTCGTCCTCTGACAAATCCTAGCTTAGGTGTAAAATCCGCGCGTTGTAGTGGGATAAATGACTGCTTGTCCTAAGGCCTTGCACTCCGACACGTCATGACCCCTAAAGGCTCACATTACCTTACATTCCTCTTCCTTCCTCTTGCTGGCTGTATTTTTTTCCATCTCTCTCAGATATTTGCCGAGTTCGTGGTTGTGTATTTCCCGGGAGGGACCAGGTCCAACTCCCGCCAAGCTAAAAATTCACCAACCTCCACTTACTACACTCAGTCACTCACTCACGTATGCATTAAAGTGCTGCTGTCTCTGTCAGAAGCCGAAGTAGGTGGGAAATGAGTGAAGGGAGAGATTCACACGTCGACTGAGAGAAGAATGAATATACAATGCGGTGCCCAGTAGCGCCATCTTCGGTATACGTAGGGTATCTCTTTATGTGGCTGTTACATTCAGTGGAATGTGAGGTTATGAAAAAGAAGCGGGTGAAGTTGGTACAGAGGGAGAGAGATTATTTCTCCTCTGAATTTTTGTTCTGGAATAAAGCGGCTTAGCTTTATTTCTTCATTTGAATCCTAATTATTTAAACTGTCTCTGTGAATTTAAAATTACGTTTAACAGACGTAGACATAGGATAATTTTTATTGTCCTTAATTTATCAACGGGCATTAATCAAAGATAAGCAATTTATTTTCACAATGCTTTAAGTATAAAATGTAAAATTAATAAGGCGAGAAGCTGAAGTAAGTTTTTATACAGAACTAGTAGAATAAAGAAATAACTTAAGTGTATTGTCGATGGAGCACAATTCATCATCTGCGAAATTTTAGTTTGGAATAGATAAAATATTCTCCCTGCTCTTGTAAGACGTGACTTCTTGTGTTAATAATATAGAAAACAAAACAGATACTTATCTGCGCATTGTGGCTTGAGAACCATTGCAGCGTCTCGTATTGGACATAAAAGGAATTTACTGTTGCATGTGTCTTGGTTTAAAATGCTATGAACCTTCGAGAAGAAAGTTGCAAAGCCCATTATTATTATCTCATTACAAACATTTATAACAAATCGCTGGATGAAAGTGTGTGCGAAGAATTTAATGCAGTTCTTATCCGGAAGTGTTTTGATTCAAAGGATGTGAAGGCTGACTGACAATCTTGTATGATTTGAGGTTTTCACGGCGATGAGTCCGAAGATGGCTGTCTTCTGGGTTCGAAGAACCCAGAACATAATCAGCTTCATAATTATACGCACCTAACACGATCAGTATACTGAGATCTATCCAATAAATAACATTCATAAGCACGTGACAACAGATTTTCTTCAGTATTCCGTCTCTAATGTTTAATTGTGTAGGGCGATAGGCCTATATACGTGTTCAATGTGGAACACAAGCTGAAATGTTAAGACATTTGGATGCTAGCCAGAGGAATGTCACATAAAGAGAAGATTCAGATGCTACAGGAGGCAAAAGATAACATTCCGGAAACAGAAGCAGATTGAAAAATAACCTCATGCCTCTCCGTTTAAAAACTAGCGCATCGTTAGACTAGAAAATTTCCGCATACCGAGAGTTCTTACATATTAGAGCTCAAAATCAAACCACACATCTGATAGGTAAGATTTGAGGTTTTCACGGCGTTGAGTCTGAAGATGGCTGTCTTCTAGGTTGTAGCCCTGATGATGGAGGCAGCAATTATCTCTGAAACGTCGGTAAATTTCTACCAGACTACACGGCATAACAACCCAGAAGACAGCCATCTTCAGATATCTGTTAGGTAAGATAACGTCGCATGTAGACTACGCATTGAGTTCACAAATCAGAATCGTGTTGGTCTGTAGTAGTCATAAACATGTTTAGATCCCATACGTTTTATTGTTTAGCAATTATAAGAAGTCTATCGGATCATGAATTATTTATTTTGTACATCATATATATAAGGTAATATTAAGCTTAATTTGTATTCATGTAACAAGTGACTTTCTTCCGTATTGCTTTCTTATACGAGTATGCAATTATTTATCTTCAGGGAAAAAATGGGTTTACATTATATTATGTATCCCAGGAAGCCAAACTGCACTTCTTTGAAATCAAATTAGTCCTCTACTCAAGATATACAATCCAGTTTCTTAATTCGTGTATACCATACAGCCTACCGACAAAACAAAGATAATTGTAATTCTTAAAATGGGTGGAGATTCTGAATGGTACTAAGGACTGGAGAATAATTTAGGCTTTTAGAATTAACTAAACTGACCTAAAATGAGAACGGCTCTACAACATTTAGTGTAGGGCCACCATATAAATTTTGAACGAAGATAGTCAGTTGCTACTTGTGGAAACCCCGTGTCAAAGAGATTAATAGGCCAGGTGCGTAACTATTTTATTAAACTTACTTAAGAATTACGCCTCAGTGCTCATAAACTGGATACAATAACGCAAGAGATTCATAAAGTGTACACTTACTTAAGAAAGTTATCACAAGATACAGAGACAAATCATCTCACCCGAAAATTATAATACTTTTATGGACACAAAGTAGGATCCTGAGAAGAAAAGATATAAAAGATAAGATAAACATTTGAGTGTATATTTTCAGTTTAAAAAGGTCTTTAGTTGAATTAACAATCGTGTTGTCACTAGACCCGGGTTCTTAAATTTCATTTTCGTTGTACCATTTCTTATGTTTCTGAGACAGAGTGCTGAAGATTTATTAAATACTTAGTAGACATTTACAGAATACAGTGTTTTCCCCTTTAAACCTTCAGTGGACAGGTAAAAAATTATATACTCTGTTTTAATAGCGAGTCCATGAGCGGCACTATCACAATGTTCATTTGTGGATCCGTGCAGACAACTATATGGACACTACAAAACATATAAATTGAGTGTTGTCATTAGCTGGGTTGGTAAAGCACTGGCCTTTAATTAATGTGTTACACAATATCTTCCATTACAAGTGCAGTCCACGCGGGAACATTTGTACATTGTTCTGAAACTTGGATTCAAATTTACCCCCACAATAGGGTTGAACAAACTGGCTAAACTCTATTGCTACTATAACGGTCCTGTTATTTTTATCTTTTGGAGAGTTTCATGAAAGCAGAATCACCGTTGTTTACTTTGTGTTCGTCCATCCGTGCACAAATTTCGCCAACAGATTACTACAGGCTACGTTTTTGTATAAAAGCTGATTAAAAGAGTTTAGCAAATTTTTAACAAAAATATCTAAACTAACCCAATATTCTGGACCCATTTTGATACCAGAAAATTTTAATTTAGATCAATATGAGACTTATAACCTGAAATCTTTACAATTTATTAATTATTTTACGTAATTTGGTTAAATTTCACCAGTCCTATGTGTCGCTGTACCAAGGCGTATAAGGTAAATGGAGTTGAACGAAATTCCAAACATTGCTAACCTCGGAAATAAATTAATTTAAGTTGCAAGTTTTACACTTCCACCACTTTTACCGTAAGAAAAGTCCCAGATACCAACTCAATAGGTCCCAGAGCTGTCTGGACATACCACCTAGCCGGGAATCGAACTCCGGTTAATTTCGTCGCCAGTCGCTTGTTTGCCTCAACTTATATTATTTAGCATGTTCATATTTATATCTGTATATATGTAAAAGAATGGGTATCAACAGCAAATATGCGGGGTGCTTGTAAGGTAAACTCTGTTGAATACAATGCCTAGTATTATATTTCAAAAGGACATTACAAAGCGTAACACAAGGTCTCCAATCGCAACTGCTGGTCTGTAATCAGTTCAGCAGAGAAAATAAAATGATACCCAGTGTAGGTCTGTGACACACGATATTCCAGGGTGTTGAACACAGGACAGAACGTAGCTCTGTCTTCTTCACTGCAGGAATTCGTAATCAAAAAGGTCCGTGTTGTGATTAACAGAGGCTCACGTAGTGAGTATAGGCCGAGCGAGAAGTGCTGGGACTTGCGCAAAGGAATGATTTTGGTCGTATGAGATGGACCCGTTCGAAGCACGGGCTAGAGGGGTGTCAGCTTCAGTTGGTTTGTAGCTCTAGCTGTGTTTAGTTCGGTGCGTCACCACAGCTGAGGCTGTGCGACCCCCACTTCTACTGAACTCCCCTCTCTTGGCTTACATCGCGCATTCAAATGCCACGACTACTCGCGCGACCTATACAATCAGCGGCGTTCCCGAATCAAACGAGCTACGCAGTGTCTGGGGGTACAGCAACTCCACCCGGCACCAGGGAATATAAATTCAGCATCATGCTATAATTATTTTTTTCAGATTATATTACTGTTTGCCACCTCGCCCTGGATGCTTAAATTTAGTTTTTGATCGACTTGGAATAATAACACTGACGGTATTGTTATTAGCTATGTTGAACCTGTATGGTCTGATACCGTAGCGTTCGATAAAAGTGACCATAATTATAAATTATGTAGAACCGTCTAATAATACCAATAAGTATACCTCAGTACTTGATACTACGCTGATACGTAGCGTACAAATTAATTTATCAAGAAAGAAAGCGATCTTTTATTTCAATTTGACTGAATATGATTTTAAAGGAGTGACATTTTTATCCCAACGTAAGTGGGTCATCAGTATGTTGGTCTCCTGATGCCTGCGAACAGCTGGGAGTAACACATTGTGGCATTTAGCATACACACACACCTGGATGCACTCAGTGGGCTGTCTCATTTGGTTACCTCGTGAACATGAGTTGTTGGCTGGCATGGAAGTTACTAGAAGTTGCCAGGTCTAAACCTACGAACTACGTAAAAAATGTATTTGCGGAATTGTTTTATACAAGAAATGTTTCGAGTCTTTTGTACAGAAATAAGTGTTTGGCTATATTACACTGTCAACAAATCAGTTCAGTCGATATAGCATTATGTAATAAATAATAATATTTTTACTCCAAGACTATCCAAGTGACATTTCAGAGATTAAACTCATGACTTAGTACCGAGGATATTATGTGTTGCTTGGTCAGGTTTATCACACACCTCATGGGGTGGTGATCGATAGGTATCGACCAGTCGTGGAATGTTCAATGCCATTTCGTACAATACGAATCTTACTTTAAGACACCCGAGATTAAAACCAGGGTTTCGCTGTGAGATCCAGCATCCATTGTCTGAGCTATGGCATGGCTATCTAATAAATAATGAAATTCCGTTATTAGATTATTTGCCAACAACAAAGAGCCTATAACAGGCAAACATCAATAAAAATGTACAACACAAATAAGAATGCGTTAAGAACAAAATTAATTAAACAAACTTAAACTGAAACAGATAATCAATGTAGACACTTTCATATATCGAGAAATTGTCTCAAAAGGGAAACAGTTTTTATTGGAATATAAAAGATAAAGATAAAGATATTTATGATTGAAGTCAATTAAATCCAGTTTTCTAACGTGCTGATTCAACAGTTGTGTGTAATATAGCTCTATATTATTTATATTGCGCTTTATGTAGTATTGGTGTCAAAGTGTGGTACAAACTGAATAGCTGTTAACATATATAAGATAAAAAGAAACCGACATGAATGACAAAATAACGTGCGTATTAAAGCACTGTATCACCTGCTTTAACATTCCGTAAATGTACGTTTTGTTTTCAGTATGCTATAGGTTCGCCGTGTAATCGATAAGCAAACAATCATTTCACTGCTTGTTGTAAGTCCTGTTATTTTCGCATACTCAAATTTATAAAGACAAACAAGTATATCATAAAACATTTTGTATGACTCTCAAAATAAGTAGCGAATATTTCTTTAAACAGTCCGTCAGTTACCTTTGTAACGGATATTTTTATGACGTGAAAACTATTTTTTTAATATTATTAAAATTAACATTGTGCTTCAAAGGATTGAGAGAATAATTAAATGAGAAATACAGTATTCTGTTAAAATATCATTCGTCGATTTTTTTACTCTACAAATTTAATGAAAATTAAACGTACAAAACAATTATATTATCTTCTGTTTTATATGGTTCTGATACATGGTATCTTAGTATTACAGAGAAACATCATTCTGTGTAATTATCTAAGCAGTTTAACAGGTCGCATATTTCCACCTTTAAGAGACGAACTAAGTGATGGCTAGTGGGGAGCATTGCACTTTTTGCTTTATGTAATTTCCGTAGCAGTGACGCAGTAGTTAAATTATGGAGTTTTTGGATACCTTTCTGTGGGGCTCAGAGACTGGAAAAAAACATGGGTCTAAAGTGAATTATCGAAAACCCGTCTCCAGAAAGACAGCGAAGGGACTTGGAGAGTCAAATGACGTTTTATAAAAATGAAATAGAATTTTGTGAAAGAGAATTCTATAGAATTTGGTTAAGTTTGTTTCTTAAGTTTGTGGTCCATATTGATATGTAAGGTGAGAAAATTTGATTTTCTACTGCAAAGAAACAAGGACATAAAGGCAAAGTCCAAGCGAAGTATAAATATCAGAAATTTGTTTAAATAAGATTTTCTTTCGGCCAAGTACTTGAGTTGTCGGATTTATGCTTGAAACTTTGATCTTAGATAGTCTAGTGGTCGTCCTTTGTACCTTTTATATACACACGTATACTCAGTTACAATACACAAACGATCACACAAAGTATCAGAACACTAAATTTAATGTGTCATAGTAGTAGTATAGTATTATCTCTAAAGACATCTAGTTTCCCAGATTTAATTTATATTGTTTATTACTGGCAATCAGAATTTACAAATATAATATCACAATTCATTATTTTATACGTCTGACTTCTTAAACTATTCGGAAAATATTGTCATGTAGAACCAAAATACAATTTCATGCGAGATTTGTTGGTGTCTGGCGATTAATATCTGGAACACACACTTCTGCCTTGTAGTGGTTACCAGCGTTTGAATGAAAAAATCGCCTTAATCTGCAGGGTTAGGATTCCCAGAAACATTTGTAATCCATACAAAACTACAAGGAGTCATAACCCACAATATGGAGTTTCAGGGACTAATTCATTCTGTTCGGTATTTGTGCTTATTTTTAACTAGGGCTCTCTAAATATTTTAAGTGAGTTTTTTTACAATCACTGCATCACTATTAGCATAATAATAATATGAATATAAAAAAATGATTGGCCTTATGTAGCTAAGCCCAGAGGAATTTAAATGTTAAGGGATCAATTACAGAATGCTTTGCGTGTTGTCTTTCACGAAGACGAGCATTACAAGGGATAATGACTAAAAGTACCATTCTGTAGGTTCGCTTTTTGGTGCGTACTAATGAAAACTTCATTGCGAACTGTCTTTGCCCGCCAACACATAACAGTGCCTTAATAACCTAATATGACCGATTTGGATTAAACGCTATATTGTAAACTACACTAAATTGTATTGATAAATTTTTATTTCTGTTTGGTTTATTTAAAGCCCAGATATTATAAATCTTTCGCAGATTTTAATCACACTTGTTTTCAACTTGCGTTATGCCAGGATTACACTGTGTAAGTTTCGTTAACTTAATTCCAACGGTTGTTTTACTTAAAGATAAGGAGGAGCTTCTTATCTTAAATTCCCTGGTAAATTTATGTCAATACGTTACAAGAAACTTCTGTTATATGAATATCATATTTAAGTGTCGTTCACAAAAAATTAAGTATGTATTTATCGATTTGAGCATCGAAATAGCAGGTTATGAAAGATATAATACAGAAGGAATTAGGAAATAGTTGTGAGAAGAAACAGATGGAAGGTCTTAGATGTGAAACGGCCCACTTGAAGTGAAAACGTCTTAAGATGAAACGGAAGAAGTGACAATGAGCGTGCGCACCAAAATCACTTGAAACCTTTATCGTGAGTTGTTACTAATATACATCATCCCCGTCACTAAATTCACAGCGAAATATTAAACACTGAAGGAAAATAACACAAGGACATGTGTGTGTAATGTAAGCTGTAAATGTTCGGCGTGAATATTTCAGAGCTGACCTGTGTTAAACTTACGACACCCAAAGTACTTGTTCATTGTCATCTCCATAGTAACGGAAGACAAGCAAGGCATTCATAGGTATCCGCTGTACCCCGTACAACGTACAAATTGGCACGGTGCTTGTTGAAAGATGCGAGCACAGGGCTGTTTGTCACGACGGGAATGGCTTCGCCTGCAATTTATATACGTATAGGAAGACTGTCGGATAATTTCCGGGCCCTAACAAATTGCTAGTAATGAAAGAACCAACAGATTTATTACCCGGTGATTAAAAAGGATTCATTTCATTATGAAACGTTAATACTTCATCGGAGAGCTTTCTCACAGAGTCTTGGTGTGCCAGGTACACTGTGAAGCACAAGCTATTGTTACAAGGAAGACTATAAGTAAAAGCGAACATTGTTACCTGTGACAGAAATTGTTCTCATTAGTTTTAATTTGTTGAGGTTGTGTGCCAAGTTATGTCAGATTATACGTACCCACATCCCTGGCGAATTTTAAGCATGGAGATAAAATATTCAAAGTTTCGGAGACTGTCTGTACTTCATGTATTTCAACAAAAATGACAAAATTGTATAGTTAGGTTACTTTGGACCTAATATTGCAAGTCCTATTATTTTTGTTTAATGATGCGTGCATGTGTTGCACAGTAATGAATATAAAAACAAATCATCTTCTGACAATGCCACAGTAGTTGAATTCTCTTCCTATATTATTAACTGATCTTGGTGGGTTTTTATAAATTAAGCAATTCGTGTGAAGAACTGTAATCAGATTTACGAGTATTAATAAGTTTAAATTTAAAAGCTGCTATATGTTATATGGGTGATTAATTCTTTTCGTGTATATAGCTTTGAGATTTAATTATGGAAAAGTGTGGGGTTTTATTATGGGTATAAATCAGAACTTATTTTCATCTGAAAGGACCGGCGGTGCTTACAGGCTGTGAAACTGTTACAACAGTTGTCGACTACCTCCCACATTTATGCACCAACTTCGAAAAATCCAATATTATGATAACAGGTAATGCACCTTTATAGGTGGCAATTCTGGTCATGACTGTAAAAATATTTGTAATGCTTTTTTTATTTGTTTCACTTTATTATGGAGACTATTAGGAAATACGGTCGTTGATCGAAGTTCTGTATTCGTTTTATCATATCTCGTGGAGTTCTTACTACTACCTTCACAAACGTACGAGTGTTCTACCATCTCTATGGTTTTCGTTCGCCTCAGTTAACGTTCGTCTAGCTAAGGTTCCGTGAAACAACACGCAGAAGAACTATGGCTAATTGGTTTAGCTTTGGAACACCAGACTACAGTCCAGGCATAAGAGATGTAATGAAGCGTATATTAACAGCAATTAGTGGGCGATGGCCACAAGACACAGATGCGCGGAATTCTAGCCAAGACATTCATACTGCGCCATACATAGCATTTACAGTTCTGTGTGGGTCCAGTGTAGCACCTTAATTTACCCCTTAGTGGCCCCACAGAAATTATTCTTTTCCATGTAACCTACTTCTGATATAGAGTACATTTTGACAAGGACCGCATTTAGCAGACGTGCCCCACAGTCTAGGAATATTTTTTTTATATCTGAAGTTCAAACGCCATTTACATATTTGTCAGTTATCTTGCCAGTTATGACAATTTGATGGACATGCTTCACAAGTAGTTTTAGTAAAGGTGTGAAAAATTTAAAACATATTTCAAATTAATTTAATGTTGTCGTAATCGTTCACCTGTTGGGACCTTTGTTTCATCTGACCTATAATAAGCCTCGTTATAACTAACGAGGAATCAGATGTGGTCTTGCTCACAACGTAGGTTAATTGTGGAAATTGTTTTAAATATTAACACGAACTTAAGGGCATATTTCTGATACCACGTCTTATGCCATTACCTTTTATTATTTTTAGATTATAATCAGTTAAAAAGAATCACGAATTTCGGAAAATGAATGGTCAAAATCAGAATTATTTTGTAGACCAATATATCAGGTGACAATATGAAAACCATTGATATTTTAGCAGAAATTTTTACATTCTATTCATATTATGTAGTAAAACACGATTCATGTTTGCTCGCGCTCTGTTTAAATGAACATGGTCCTCGTGGAAAACGTTCAAGTGGCGTAACACGTAGCACAGTTTTTTTTTTGTTTGTTTGTTTTTTTGTTCATCTGTGACGTGTTTCAGGGGGAATGAGATAATGTCATGGAAGGGGCAAAGGGAAGGGAGTGAGGGGTTAGGATTTGAAGCAAATCATTCCCTTTAAATGTCAACAGAATCTATACATTAGTGATCTGATGATGACCAACAGCAACATGAAGTATTTGCTGAATTCCAAGCAAGAAATTCAGACTTCTGTAAAACAAAATACAGACCTGGTTATGTAGACATGTAGAAAGTTTGATCTCCCAGTATAAATTTACCTGTTATTTCTTCATTAAGCAAATATTATACTCAAATATCATACTGTCAAAATACATGTTGTATGTTAGTGTATACGGATTTGTAACCAGTCTTGGAAATAATAGCATTAATAGGCCTAGTAACACTTTATACTTACTTGTGATGATATGAAATTGATTTCGTAAAAATAAATAAAAGTTACCTTTTTCTCATACATAAATAAAGGTATTTGCTTTGTTAAAAAATAATATAGAAAATATTGGAATAAATTTTTAGTGTTTATGTGCCAACGTCTTTTCAGGTACAGCCAACTAACGGTGAATATCTGTGGTCAGCTTGTCTGCATTCAACATGCTTCGTTTTAATTACCAGAAAGAGGATTAGTTCAATTATACGGGTTGTGTTTCATGTACTGGATCGTGCTTCAGTCTATGCGAACACACACAAACCTTTCCACACAGATTGATCTTAATTAGAAGAGCAGTGGCTGTATAATTATCGTTAGCTGCCCTATGTAGCATTCTGTGGTTGTACCCTGCTCTTCTGCTCACTTGAAAATTCAAAAATTTCCATCATATTTATCGTACATCTACGCAACATAACGATATTTCTCTCTTCCTCTGCTTTGCGCCCCCATGAGTGATGTGATACATATTGGTTTAGGAAATTGCGTTAAGACATAAGTTACTTTTACTTCTGAACTTGAAGACAATTAAATATTTACCGGTGTCCAGTGGGGGTAAAGCGCGGCCGGGGCGTGAGGCTAACCACTCACCCCCATCTAGTGCCGAGGTCAAGAATGAGTAGGAGCTATATATCTACTCCCCCCCAAGCGCCTTCATGGCGTATAATGGGACAGCTTTAATTTTTTTACTTTACTTAAATAATATGAGCCGGGATAGCTCAGTCAGTATAGTGACTAGCTACGGGCTGGACGACCGGGGTTCGATCCCCGACGGGGGCAGAGGATTTTTCCTCTAGCCTCTGCGTCAAGACCGGCTCTGGGGCCCACCCAGCCTCCTATACAATGGGTACCGGGGTCCTTTCCCGGGGGTAAAGCCGACCGGGGCGTGATGCTGACCACTCACCCCCATCTAGTGCTGAGGTCAAGGAAGAGAAGAGCTATACCTCCACTCACCCCAAGCGCCTACATGGCGTATAATGGGACAAACTTTACTTTTTTTTACTTAAATAGTAATATAATATAATTTTCAACGTTTCAGAAAAGTCCCTACGCCATGAAATTGGACTGATAGGTAGATGGATAAATGAAGAGCTAGAAAGGTTGTTTGTAAACTGGTGGAATTTTTTTACTGACCCTTCAGTAAACGGATAAATTTCATTATTGTATGTTTGCCAAAATAGAAGCTAGTTTTTACACGAATTACTTTAAATTTCTTGTATTAAGTGTGCTTTACGTAATTTGTCCATTGCGTGATACAGGTATTTTTGTGTTAAGTTTCTTTGATGTGTATCATAAGGGCGTGAAACTAAATTGAAAAGTCTTGAGGACTTTTGTGGAAAATCTTCATTAAAGAGGTATTTACCTCATGTCTTGGGGTATGTATTAAAGGGGATGGGGGTTGAAAAATGTTATTGCAGTTGGTGAGATTTGAGATTCTCACGGAGGCGAGTATTTAGATTGCTGTCTTCTGGGTTGTTTCGCCGTGTAGTCTGGTAGAAGACTACCGGCGTTTCAGAGATATTTGCTGCCTCCATTGTCAGGGCGCTGAGGGATCCCCGCTTTCGAGAATGGAAACAGCTGGATCTTGAATGCAAACTCTGTATCGCTGTTCTTACCTACACACACATTTGACATAAACCTGTGATGCAGGGAAAAATTAGTTGTAGTTTATAAATAATGTTTTAAACTTCAGTGTTTTTGTATCTGAGTTATAGTTTTGTCTTTAAGTTGCCTATTTATAGTTAGCGTAATTTTCAGCTTTGCTTTTTTTATTTTGGTCTAAACGTCGTTGCATATGTAAGTAAAAATTGATTGTCATCATTTAGCGAAGATAATGTTCTGCTATTACAGGCCACTGCACACTTAATTTACAGTCCACATGGGTGTTCCTTGTTGTTCTGCGTGTTGGCCTGTGCTGACAGTCTGGTTGTGATGTTAAAATGTTTTTATGCCGTAGAAAATAAAAAAAAATACTTACTTTTACATATTTCTTTCTGACACAACTCGATTTTGCATTCAACATTATATCAGCTGTACACAACTGTCTTTAATTCGCGCTGCCAACCCAGATAAAATTTATCATATATCCATCCGCTAAATGTTGTAGAATTGCAATCACGTGCAGACTTTCTGAGCACTCTGTAGAATTGGGTAATCTATATGCAGTATTACTTCGTGTGTAAGAGACTTATTATATCATCATAATTTCTTTGTATCATGGTCCAGGGCTCTTAATCCGTGTAAGAAAAGAGGAAACCTTCAGCTAGTATCCGGCCTCTTAGTTTTGCATTAAGGCCATGGGTCGACCATTATTTTTAAGCAACACGATAACGCTGTGCCAGACTGACAGGTGATTCACGCTACAGATCTGAACCAATGCCATGAACTGGCCAAGATACAAATGTATTGTTCTCTTGAGAAATTATGACACTTTCCCTGCTGTCTGACTTGTTGTTTGAGGATAAGAAGACGGTAAAATATTATTTGCTTAAGTTTGTTTTAGGCTTTCCGTAAACATTTGGCTCTCATCCACTTGCAGTATTTTGTCTTTCGTTTTAATTGTGTGGCAGCGATCCACTTGGCTTAGAAATTGACTACAGTTTTTGTGTATATATTGCCGGCAGGTGACACTATAATGATTCATTTTCGAACGTGGTCGAGTGTAACGTTCGTCTTTGATAATAATTCACGTAAGTAACATCTTTTACTTGTCAGCTGTTAGGTTATATGTAAATAACACCGTTGTCATAAATTTTAGTGAAAAGTAGGTAATATGCTGAAAAAAACATTGGTATTTACTCCTTATTTGGGAGGGGAAGATGCATTATTTTAGACCGTAATTATAACAGTGAGAAGAGGAATAATTTGATTATACTTTTTTAATTTATATATATATATATATATATATATCTGTTTCAAGTAATGCAGTCTCATCAACTTTAAGTTGGACGCAAGCTGTTTTGTATAAAATTCTAACATTGTAAGTGTAAACAATGTGAATATAGCAGATGAAGAAAACGCGAGACAAAAATTATAAAATATTTTGAACATGAACCAAATATATTTCTTAGTGACGCAGAATTTTATCATATCCATGTTCTCATGTCAAACTCTTATGTATATGAAACCTTCTATATATGAGCGAGCCCTTTCTTAAGATACAGAAAATATTAACTTCCCTTGGAAATCTAAGAGAAATACGTGTGTTGGAAGTAATGAAAATAAATTAATTGTAATATTTAGTTAAGGAAATTTCGAATTCTTGGTGCCAGAAAATGACAAGGTTGTGTAAATTATCTGTAACTGACGTAAGAATCTTTTGCCAAATATAACCAAGTTCCAGACCTGCTATATACCTTATCTGCGATTTGTGGAAGAAACATTTCCAACAGTCTCTATGCATTTGCCTCACAGCTATCAAACATTCCGAGCAGTTCATAACGATTCGTTTAACGTTTCCAAATAGCTTACTAAACATCATTAAAAATTATTGTGTTTAAATTAGCCTTTATTTAAATAAATATAATTAGTGTTTGAAATTTTTACAAGATTCAAATTATCTTAGAATCGCATAAAGAGTTAGTCAATTAGAACTGAAGGTACAATCTCTTTAGGATCTTAAGGTACAGTAGCTTCTCTCTATGCCTCTATCAAGCGGTCTGACATTACGAGTACTTTCAAGTGTTCTGGGTAGCCTCATATTTCCTTTGGATGTTGGAGATAAATAAGTCGCTAAAAATACGTCAGACGCGAAGCGTATTCAAACTCGGTAATTTCGAAGTGTTGACATGATAAGTTAAATTATTATACGTAACTTTACTGTGTTTTGCACAGGCACTACAGTCCTACATTCTGTGTTGTCTAATAACCCAGCAACTTTTCGCGAGTTTCAGAGGAATTCTGATGACTACCGTAATGATTTTTTAAAAAAATTATCACGTCGTACTGTGAGCCTAATAAATCCATAATCTGTATTTACACACCTTGCATTGTCTGAAAGGGGGTTTGTTCACGTATTCAAAGTGCTTCTTGGCAAATTTAGACCACTGTGTGTCGTCACTTCCATGTCATGAGCAGTCCAGCGAGAAAGAGAAATTAATATTGTAGCTCGCTTCCTCGTTTACTGCTCTCTTGGCGTCGAGATGTTGTAGGGTGGCCTCATTTAATTTCTCGGGTGTGATTACGTAGTTGTATGGTAACATCCCCTGTGCCACAGTCCTTCAAATATACCAAGTTTGTATGATTTGTATGCAAACAAAAGAACGCCATTGAAAGAATGTGCAGTAATTATGAAATATTGCTTGTAGCTTAATTTATCTGGCATTAAATGCATTGCTTATATCTACTAATATGAAAAAATGATTGTGAATCCTGTAGAAGGAAGTGATCTTGGTTTGATTTAAAGTGTAATCTCAATATTCTCCCGGAGGGACTGAGAAAACCGTGAAGCGTTAGGTTAATCCGAATTAAGACCGAGAATGGAACACGATACTACATGATACGAAACAGAAGAAACAAGCACATGTTCTCTAGGTTTATGTCAATTGCTTTTGAATTGCGCGCTATTTGCGAAGTTTAGTTTGTTACCAGTGATTTTGGTATTCGATTTGATTTATATGTCATTGCTTCAGACAATGTTGTATTATTTTCAGTCCTTGGTAGCTTTAATTATTTTCAAATGAAACTGCTTACAGTAACTTACGCATTAAATCCAATAGACACACATCATTTCATTGCGTCACAATGAAAATTTTAATAGATTTTTAGTTGTAACATTTTTCACATTCCGGGCTATATTTCACTGTGGCAGTATTGTCATAAATACGCCAAGACAGTTATGAAGCTTATAAATTGTCAGCAGCTCTCAGCGTTATCAATTTAATAAGTGCCGTTTATGTATAGAAGAGTTATGTTAATAATTACACGTGCTATTTCCTGTAACTTGTTACAAAATCCACTGGGTCCAAACACTTGAACCCTTACATTCAATAATAACCACAACAGTTTCCTACAGCCACAGCGTTTAGGGTGTGATACGAACGAACAACAAACGATGCCAGAAGTAACCGAAGTTTACGGTTTGGAGGCCGAAGACAGATGGCCACATGAAATGAAACTGGGTGGAATAAGGCACTGCGCTTCGAAGATTGGTAGAAATGAGTACCGTGGCCAAGAAAATAAAAATGGATAAATGTAGATACGCCTGTGGAAAAGAGAAAGCAGGCTGTTCTAGAAAGAAGACAAACTAGCCATTTCGGTTCTCTTTCGGAACGGAAAGTAAAAAGCTTGTTGGAGCAGTGTTCTGAGTTGTATGGACAAACGTCTCTCAGACCACCAAAGAAAGGGGTAGAGCAGTAAGAAAGGGTAGAAAACCCAAAGGAATTATGTGGAAGAGAGAGAGAGAATGATGAAGGTAGACCCACAATGCACGGGTGTGATCGCACTGCCTTATCAAATGTCACCTTTAATCCTGACCCTACGTTAATCTTCTTTAGGGGCAGACCGACCTAGGCGATATTTTCTGGCGGTGTCGAGTGAACAGAAGGTAGAAATTAAAGGGGAACTAACTAAAAGTATCGAAATTTTCTTCTCAAGTTTTCAGGTACGTGATTTTAAACGAGTAAATATATTCGTATGATTTGATGTTTTCACAGCGGTGAGTATGAAGATTCCTGTCTTCTGGGTTGTTGTGCTGTGTAGTCTGGTCGATGTTACCAACGTTTCAGAGGTCATACTGCCTCCGTCATCAGGGCGATGAATCTTCAGTGAATATATTCCTTTGTATTACGTCGGTAATAAATCATAAATATGAGTGCAAAAAACTTTCAATTGTTCTCGAAGACGCTACATTGTTTCTTATAAACTGATTTTCTAATTTTGTTAGTTTTGCGATGCACTTTCGACGTTCATAAACTAATTTATAAGCGAGCAGAAACAGTAATTATGTATGAAGATTTCTGTCTTCTGGGTTGCTGTGCTGTGTAGTCTGGTCGAATGTTAACCAACGTTCTGAGGTCACACTGCCTCCGTCATCAGGGCGATTCATCTCCCCCTCAGAAACGTTGGTAAACATCGACCAGACTACACAGCGCAACAAACCCAGAAGATAGAAATCTTCATACTCACCGCTGCGAAAACCTCAAATCTTACACAGTAATTATGTATTTCGCTCCACATATCGATACACCAAAACCTATATTAACCCATGCAATCAAAAGAATAAGAAATTTCCCAACCCTATGCCCGCTTGTATGATGACTGTATGAAATTAAATGAATAGCAAATTTCTTCAGCCACGTATATAATGATAGAATTAAATGTAATAATGTATTTATTTATGTTACGAGTAATTTGCTATTTGTGTTTCATTTATTATGACCAGACATCTAGTCTAACCTAACCAGCCAATAAGAAATGCCTGCAATTTTTCTGTCTGCTGGTATTTCTTGTCGATTGACTGTACCCTCGATTTTATCACGAGAGAGTCCTCGCTGGTTCCAGAACGATTCGCAAGAGCTGACTGGAGAAGCGATCTAATACAAACAGACTTCTAATGACAGCGAACGCTGTTGACATAAAGACGAAGATGGACCTACCTGCATACACAATGTGACCAAACACACTTCATTATCATATACAGGACATTTTGACACTAAATTTGCCTTAGTGTGTTATATGCTGCTGACAATGTGTACACACAAGAAACCATCTCTTCACTTCTCTAGTTAATGTACCTGAATTACTTTAATTAAGAGCTGTTTGCTTTTCGGTAAGTAGTGTATGCATCGTATAATTTCTGTTGCTTTCATTCGCTTCGATAACACCGCTCAGCATGTTCAGAAAGCAACTCGAATGGCAATTGTTGAAAACAAGAATAACAGAGCTCCATGTTTATGTTTTAAATAAACATTGGCTTACTACCTGAGACAACGAATCTTGAAGACACAGTGAAAACCCCTTGCTCGGGGAGTTAGTGAGACTGTACTTTACTACACATGCTATTAATTTTAAATACTTGCTGATGTAATATTTCTAATGAGTAACAAAAATTACCCTTTGTATTTGTTTGGGAATCCCAAACCACACACTTTTGGTATAATCTGTTTATTTATGATTTATTTAATGACGCTGTAAATTGGATATAAACAAATGAGTATACGATTAATATAAATCCAAACCTAATTATAACTAGATATAATTAGTATTAAAAACGTTACCGTAATTTTTATAAACGCAACATCTAATAATAGCAGGCATTTATTTCGTTTAAACAGCGGTGAGGAATGTTAACTACACAATGAAAAAATATTAAAATTACAGCGCGTACTGGAAAAACGAACCATATGCTTAATCATTCCAATCAATTGAAACTAGCTAGAATTTTTTTATCACGCAAAGCTGATATTTATATTTGATTTTTAGTGCTGAAATTATTTCTCTGCGGTTTTTGGTTCATTGTCAGTAACAGACTGACATTTCCCCTGCCCTTTCATTTTTATTTTACCCCTGTTCACAAGTCAATTATTTACAGTGGACAGAGCGGAGTGTCGGAAATAGGCAGTAGGAGTCCACCTCGCTTATCTAACGGACCATTTCATGACAGTGGCATGGACCAATAGCGGAGGAGAACTAAACCATGCTAAGTGCTTTCAGAAACCACTCGGACACTCACTGCCCTGTTTCAGCATGTGGCCGGCCGTCTGTGTCAATGAATGTTCTCCGGATACATAGCAGGTGTGCTGACCAATCAAGCATTCATTTGACTTTTATTAGTCTGACAATTCTTATCAGGTGCAATCTGCTATAAAAATACGGAGCAGGTTTTAAAATATCATTTAAAAGAAATTCTTTGGCAGCTTGAAGCACAAAAGTGACATCATCGGGTGTAATAATGGTGATGTAGACTGGCCTTTGGATTATGTTGCCAAGAAAGACTGCCCACAAAACATGTGACAATTCATTGGGTAGAAAAATATTTCAGCAAGGAATATTCTGTTCTCAAAGGACCAGTAATACCGAATGTTAGCCGAATATTTGGCACATCTTCGTATTCGGATTGTCCCGTGTTCAAATCCGGTCTCAAGGCAGATTATTCTGACAGGCGCGGTTTTTCTCAGTCATATCAGGTTTTTAACTTAAATTACGCTACGAACGCTTCCTTCCATATCCTTTCCATTTAATTATTATTCATCCTGTAATTCGACACTATATAGTCTGACAGTAAAGTAAAATGAACGTAAAGACATCGGTAGATCATGCCCGTGGTTCGAATCTTGGCAGGTGGAATTTGATTTCTTCTTTGCACCTTGCCTAGAATGGTTCTGTGGATAGACGAACGGATGGAGAGGTTTTCGTAGGTTAGGGTAGGGTTGAAAACTGATCTAGAATCTACAAGATAGTCAGACGAAGACGTTGATATTCGAAACATAACTTTCACATTTATTTTTCATATTGTCAAGCTTTTAGGACATTTCGATTTGTTTCATGATGTGAAAATATACCTTATCTAACATATGCCTGATACCCCCAGCGAATACATGGTCATTGAAATAATGCATTAGTATTATTCCAACAAACTTTGCTCTGCTGTAGACGCAGTATCGTAAATTAGAAATTAAAGTCTCTGCTGGGAATCGATCTCCTACCATTCATATTGTAAAATACAATATTATTTGGTCCATATTCTCTAACTCAATAATACGATTTATCACGTGTTTACATTCATATTAAGCTTAACTAAGAATATTACGTTACAATATGTTTTTGAGACATAGTAAAACATGAATTGTTTACTTGCGATTCAGTAATATTTTGCTGATTTTTTCACTATTATTGAAGCTGAAAAATGTTATATATTTTAAACGTTTTCCTCCTTACTTGCTGATCACAGCCTCCACTACGATGTGGCTGGTAAGGATTGTTGGGTCTTCGGGATCTCTCAGGGTTCTTTGCTCAGCTCAGCTACTCGGTATACATCGACTCACTCTCATTCGGTGTCACGGCCAGTTCGTAACAGCCTGATTGAACACTCGGATCGTTTGGAAGTAACACACAATTTATTTAGGACCTGCGTGATCGTTGATCTACATACGCTGGTCCCACGACACGCAGTCCAATCCTTGACATTTTACACTTCGTTAGATTTCACAAATCTCTCAAATGCACAGCCACACACTGACTTCTCAATTACCTCCTTTCTTAATACTGTAACTTTTTATGTAATGTAATGTAATCTCGCAATGTAAACTTGCAATAATCTGGTAATCTAATCTTGAATAACCCTCTGCGGGCAAAATAACCCCTTTTTATACCGTAAGCACCCTTACGGCTCGACAACCAATATTTCCAGCTTTGCCCAAAAGGAAATGTAAATTAACTCCTGTATGTGTGGGTCCAGGTTCGGTTCAAAGGACCTCCCCTTTCCCACCAATCCTCTGGGATTCCCTCCCACACTCTTAATTCTAAAGGGCATCTCTAACCCACTTAGGCTAAGAGCAGGTAATTCAGGTACAAGAGAATTTCAAATTACGGAAATTCCTAAAACCTCTGCGTTCCCACTTACCTCAGGTACTCCTACTTCACTTAGTATCGGCTATCCATTTCCGATCCGAAGCTTACAATATTCCAGAATATAAATGAAGAACAAAGGAATTATAAACTAACAAAAGAAAAGCAGGACAACAAGTGGATAATATAAAACCTCATAACCTACCACATAAAAGTTGGGTTTCTTACACGTATATAATTAACATACACCAGTACAGAGATTGATGAGTGGTTACACTATATCTCGGAGCGTCTTTTTTGGCACACATATGTACGAATGTAGTTAATGAAGAGACAATTTTAACTTCTATTTATAAGTTGCATTTCCTATTAACAATACTTCCCGGGTTTTTTCTTCGTCATTTATATTTAAGAATAAGAATTCTTTTACATCAAAAATAAGACAGAGACGGAATTGTTCCTCACGCCGAATTCTTTTTTATTCCTTAGCAAAGAGGAAAAGGACGATTTGAATCCAATTGTGGCGAAAAGAGAGAACTATTACTGATGGGCACAATGTCAGTCACTGAGGCAGACGGACGATGGAAACCTCACCTCCCCCCCCCCCCAATTCTTTCTACCTGCAGATCCATTGGATGGATTACTGTTCAAGAAAGAATCGAAACTCTTTTGAAATGAATCATGGGATAAGAAACGAAGAGCGAATAGCTCACAGGAGACATCTTCTAGAATTGAGTTGACTTTAGAAGCGAACTTTTAACTCGGCAATTCAGCGACGCGTAGAACCGATTTCTCTGTCACAGATGCTATTCCGCATACCATGTTCACGCAAGACTCGTGAAGCCAAGACCTTTAACGAAACAAGATCACATTTTCAAAGTTGTATTTTTTCAGTTTGCATTGTTTTAATCTGAAATTACCTGCTACAAATACAAACATTTTAGGGTGAGACATGGGTTTTTCACGACGACGAGATTGAAGATGGCTATCTTCTGGGATGTTGCGCCAGAAGACAACCATCTTCATACTCGCCACAGCGAGAACCTTAAATGTCACTTCTACTGAATGTACATGTGTTAGTCGGAAACCCATCCTCCCTTCCTGAATAACCTTTTATATCATGGATGTTTAGGTTTTTGCATATTTTCAGGACTTCCCTAATTATTCTATGTGCACTGATAGAGGTGTATCGCTGTAAGAAAACACACGACATTTTGTGAGCAGAAGTTGAAAATGCATTGTACTCACAAGTCAGATACTGCATCTGTATGCACGAAATTGAAGCCGATGTCCAAACTTCTAGTAATTTATATATCTGTTTGTAAATGCCACGTGCAACTGTGTAAGCTGTCTCATTATTATTCTTGCATCTTTAAAAATATTGGCCCTTTAACCGTTATTATCCTACAGTCGCCATTATCAGATCACTGTTTGTTCCACTGAGTTTGCCTCCAACACTCATCACGTCCAGAAACGTGTTCTGTCATGATTTATGACTTCTTCCTAAACTTTTCCAGATGTTGAATACCTTTCTAGTGATCCTATCCCGTGTCTGATATATAATAGACATTGATTCCGATGTTAAAGTGATTTCATGCCAGTTCAGCTGTGGATCACAGCGGTCAATCCGTTTCGTAAATCCAAGACATTCAGCTTTTTTTTATTCCTTTCGAGACGTCTCGAAAGAGATTGTTACAGTCGTGAGAGAGCAGACAGTTCAGAGTAAGGAAAAATCTTCTAGCCCAGAGATATTTCAAGTAGCAAAATGCTGTTTCATTCAGCGAGGAATGAAACATAAAATTATATTTTGTTTGTTATAAATATATTCCGAAATGTATGTACAGGAATAAAAGACATTTATTATTTATAACTCATATTACATTTAGATGTATATAGTCTTTGTGAATTTCTACAAAATTTCTTGGTTCAGATTAATAAAATGAAATTTAGTCAGTTTCATTGCTATGAGGAGTATTGATTCTTAGTGAAAATTCAAGGTGTCATTATGATTATAAATATTACTGTCTTCTGGGATGTTGAACCGTCAAGTCTGCTTCCATCATCACCCTGATGATGGAAGCAGTAAGTAACTGTGAAAAGTTGTTCAGTTTCTGCGAGATTACATCGCGCAACACCCCAGCAGAGAGTCATCTTCTGTCATGGTCCTGTCATGCCCAAAAGTAATCACAAATCCGATCTAGGACCCCCAGTGGAATAATGCTTGTTATGAGCTTACAGAACAGCTTTAAAAACTTTTCTGAACATGCCACAACTACCCTCCCATTGGGCCAACTTTTAATCCTCTCATCGACACAGACGTTAGTGGAGACAGCTACGATTCAGAACCAACAGAAAGTGATTGTTCGTACCAAGACTGAATTTTCCTCTCCCCATCATAGATTTTTTAAATACTGACGTTATAATGTAATATTAGTGGACCTGTTAGAAATTGTTACAACATTTGCAGATGGAGGCAGTTTTGTATTGTCTTCAATTTTGTTAATCAGATACTCAATTCTATGGAATTACAGCCAGATCTTAAATTCAATTCAATTCAGGATATTGATTCTTGTATCGGTAATTCTAGTCCTAGGAGTCCTACCGAATGTCTATAGATCGAGCCAACGAAAAGTTGGGACCCGCAGTGCTCAGGCACTTGAAGAACGGGTCGTTCCCAGTATTCCAGTATCGGTAATTAATTCAGAAAAATTAATTAATCTTTCACTTTGTAATACAAGTTTATATTATTAGTACGTTACCGCTTTATCGAATTCTAAGCTTTAGCTCTCTAGAGAATTATCTGTTAGCGTTTCGATACATTTTCGCCAGTTGGCAGAACTTCTTGGACGGGAGTTTCGACACGTCATAAAACCTCTACTTACACAATACGGCACAACACCGAAAAAAGAACGCAGACACACATCTAGAATCTAGTGGGGTTTTATCCCGCAATCTTAGCGTTCGAGCGCCGAAGACCCACCTTTGAGACCACGCCACAGATGAAACCTCTGAGGATAGAATGAATTATAATGTGCTACTTGGTTCGGTCAGTTGCAATTTTTATGTAGTGGTGGTATATGAGTAGGGCAGTGGTGGAATGGTGATTAGCAGGGGGTAATCGAAGAATCTCACTTGTCATCTGGGGTTGAACCGCGGTGAGAAGCCAGCGTGTAGCTTTCTGAACGGTTTGTAGTACTCATTTATCAAAATATCAAAATTCATAACGCCTGCAGGTGACACATAGCCGCTAATCTACGTTAAGATATATTGCTTAGAATACCTACAAGAATAGTAACAGAGAAAACTTTGGATATTCTGCTGTCAGAAGACGTGTTCCTGAACTCTGAAGTTCTAACGTATGCCTTTGCTGGTCCTGAGTAAAATCTCATAGGCGTCTAGACATTAGAGTATTCAAGATACTGAGCTGTCTCTACAGAATGATACAGATAGGCGTACATATTTTATTATAGTTTATATACAAGAGCAATTTTGTGATACGCCTAATCAGCGCTAACATTATATCGTTAAATGCAAATGGGATTCAACCATGATTTCTGGAAGAAACTTGCAGTGTTTAATTTCATTCAAATGTTTCTCTCTGAGATGAGGCCTGCAAGGACTGTGAATCAATAGTTACAGGCGTACAATATAGTTCTCAAGATATGTTTATAATTCCTGTTATGAACGTGATTGATGTCTTATATAACCTCAGAATTTCGCACCTTAACTATAATTGTTAATATATTAAAATATCCATAAAGAATTTGTTTTTATGTTTATAACCTTGTCAACTGATCTATATATTGAATAATCTACGTGTTGTTTTCTTTGAGTTGTAGAAAGAAATTTTTTGTGTTAGTAATTTACAAGAACTTCAGTCACAAAAGGTTTTAGTCGTAATTAAGTGCGCTCATTAAACTTATTATTTTTCCTGGACTGAATTACGTTCTTTTGGAGTATTAGAATGGCAGATTTAACACTTTCAAATTAAATTTGCAATTTAACATTCGTAATGAATATCCGCTAAATACATTTAATATCCGGCAGGAGATAAATTGTTTGTTTTTCTCATTACACCTCAGCATGGCTAATTTAAAATAGAGTGTATTTTATTTCAGTTCTTTCAAAATTCGTTCCTGTTAAAATTGTAAGAGAGATAATATTCCATCCTCATTGTTATTCACACCACGTCTGGAGTGTGGACATGTGTATAATTCTGTATGATGTTAGTGTAACACAATTTTGCAACTCTGCATATTTCCATATACCTGCTCTTTTGTGAAAAGGCTGTTCGGATAGATTTCACTGTAAATACATTGTCGTGCTCATTAAAGTTTTCCGGACATCTGATGATAGCGGATCTTGTAAAGAATGCCTCGTGGCTGTATACCTGTTTAGTAAGGCGCTTGCCGGATGTGTTTAACAAATAGAAAACGTAACTTTAGCTCTCGTTACTAGGAAGTCATTTGTTGCGCTTATAAAAAAACATCCAGAAAGAGGATATTGTAGCCAGTTCGACTTTAAATAGCCTGTAACTATCAAATGTTTGTAAGACACGAATTACAAACCCAATTTAACGCAAGAGACTGAGTGGTACTTCGAAAATTTTAACAAGAATGTTGTAGGTCTTCGTGTTCAGAAAATACATGTATGTTATAATTGTTTTAATTATTCAATTTATAATTGTTTCTTCCGTGTCCTACTTAAAACCTAAGTCGATTTAACTTGTGAGTACTAAACTTCGATTCTCAACCAAATAGAATAAGACAGATTAACGATTGTTGAACAGCTGCAGATGATAATATTTAAAAGTAAGAGAGGTAGGTTAGTAACAGAAAGGCGAAAAGAAATTACGCGATGATGAGCCTAATAAATTGTATATTTTATCAAAGATTTATAACATTAAAGATTATCCAAAGGGCGGTACATGTGTGACAAGAAAATGCTAGAGTTATTTTAATAAAATAACCGGAAAGGATAAGAACACTTATAACACCTGGATGTAAATGTGGGTATAATATTAAAATGGATCCGAAAGAATAGAGAATGAGTGTGGATTCACCTGGCACAAGATAGATCCTGGTTGCTCTTCAGATTACGATAATGATACTTCGGTTTCCATGAGAGCCAAGATATTTGTGACTAGCTGTTGCCCTGAGCTCCAAATGATTCTATCTATTAAGTTAATATTAACTGCCGA
Organism: Zootermopsis nevadensis; assembly: GCF_977971745.1. Classification (NCBI taxonomy): domain Eukaryota; kingdom Metazoa; phylum Arthropoda; class Insecta; order Blattodea; family Termopsidae; genus Zootermopsis; species Zootermopsis nevadensis. The sequence continues at coordinate 9,229,472 of NW_028259143.1, forward strand.
CTGTTAAGGGATCTGTTTTAGAGTGAACGAAAATAAATATGCGCAGTTACGAGGTTGTTGACAACAGTTTCTTTTCCGTGTCAAAGGTTTGGACGTACGTAATTACATACATATTTGTCGCCAAAGTGTTTACTTCCAGTTTGACGACTGTCAGCAAATATTCGCTTTCAGAAATCACAGTGATCAGCCTGTTCAAAGCATCCTGTAGCATTGGCTGGAATTTGCGCTGGATATATAATTCTGTTAATGAAAGGCGATGAAGTATAGTAGACACTTTCTCAAATAAGGAGCGTGGTATGGAGATAATCTTTCTGCAGATTCGTAAGTAGCAGATGGAGTTGGTTACAGGAAATTGGACAGAATGACACCAATCATCCAGTACTGCAACAAATGTTTGCTTACAAAATACTGTATCAAGCTCCGACTTATTTTTACTTGTCCACATTCTGGAAGATCGCGTTAGACTGAAAACGTTTTTGTAAACACATCCACGCTTGAAAATATCGTATCTTGCTTTCCATTTGCAATAATAAACAATAAACATGGAATATTTGTTTTTATAAACTGCTTGAAAATACGGACGATACTCGGGAAGAAAAAAACTTGTTTGCAAACTGTTTTACAACAATGTTTGTAAGTGTATAACTTAAGCTACTGGATCGCTTTTATGTTGCTTCTCACTGTGTTTATTCATGTTTGATCATTCAATGATTCCACACCTTTATACCTAAAACTGATGAATAGCGTACATATTTAGAATTACATAACGTTGAACTGAGTTAACAGAATTTCGTTTTTATGTTACTTGCTTTATAGATGTGTATTATTGTTTTAAATATAATTGAATACGGAAACACATTCCATTTACCATCAGTTCACAAATTACGCATTTCAGAACAACATTTCATATATTTTGAGAGCTTAAATATGCGTAAAACATATTTATCTTATTTCCCGTATAATGAAGGGAGCAAACGCCTATGTAACTTAAACATCTACCAGACTATACGACGTAATAGCTCAGAAAAGTCATCATCAAATTTATGTTGGTAGAAGATTCATTCTGTTTTGATTCCAGTCTCTGGACAAAGTGTGTAACGCCGATCTGGTTAGGATCCTTGCTTGAATATAGTCGAAATGGCTACGAAATCATGTCGAAGGCCGTGTGTCCCCACATCGCAATATAGACGACGAAGATGGCACCACGAGAGATGCAATTTCCTGTTCTGGTATGGAAATTCAATCACCTGGCCTATGCGTCCATCATCTCGCACAAAGGACAGACGGCCGGCCATTTTGCGTTCCAAAACTCTGTGGTGTATTCACGTTTATTGTCCACTAACTTTGTAGAAGAAATATCCATGAGAGTGTTAGGACAGAATGACATTTGACAAGTGATATGGACTTTATATTGTAAGGTTGTTTGAATAGGTATGTGCTTACTCGTTGGATGAAATGGAAATTGCTTGGTTACCGAGGCAACGGACAATCTCATACAGCTATCTTAGGATTAAATTAGATATAACCATAGGTCTATCCCATTCTAGCGTTACCTTTATGCGAGTCATTCAACGCAGGGTTGCAAGCTTGAAAGTTAATGAAGGCTTACGACTTTGCGTTATATGTTCTAAATGTGTTTTATTGGCTATGTTTGCCGTAAAGAATTTTCAGTCAACGAGGTTTTTCCTCCTTGCACTTCTTGTAATCTAATAAAGTCGCCATTATCCTTTCGGTGGTTCGAGATTTCAAGCTTTATGTTGAAGTATTTGAGATACTAAAATGTCTTTCATGTTGTAAAAAGAAGAGTGTTTCCTTGTCACTGTAGGCTATAGGATTACTTACTCGTAAACTAGTAACGTAACGCTGGTAATTGCCCTGGTAAACAAAAGTAGATCCGTTGATATACTATGTTTACCAAAATGGGAGTTTTATTGATTTAAAATCATTGGATAAGAACATTAGAACTGAATGGTAGTATTATATGCTATTGTATCGAGAAACAATGTTTATTTCAGTCCAGTAACATTTTGTTCAGAGTTTGTGTGTGTGTGTGTGTGTTCCCTCTGCGGGGTATATAGATGTTGAAAAAGTGGCGTGATTTAAAGCAGAATAAATATCGCACGGTTGCGGGATCGGAGAGGGTGAATCAGTTCTCTTGCCATAAATGTTAAAATCCTCCATGTTGTGAATCCCAACGTGTTAGTCACGGAAACAGTTGAAAGGAAGTAGGTATCTGTGAAGTAAGACACTTTTCTTGAAATACTTAAATCTCTATAGTAATCTAAAATGAACTAATAATTAATAATACTTGTATTTTATTATCCATTTCTATGTATAATTTCCTTTATAGAAGTCCAATATAAGTTTCGCCTCGTTTCATGATTTGTAATTGTCTTTGAATTTGTTCATTCTGAATTTATTTATATACAGATTTTCCACTGCCAAGTGCTTATCACCATTTAACGTAAGGATAAGTGTCTATTTATTGTAACTACTATATTGTTGTTCTGCCTTATGCGAAAGAAACGCCCTAACAAATGTTACATACTTTCATACTTTTAACTTCTATTGTCATATGACATTTTAGATTCCCATGTTTATTTGAAATACTGCCATCGAACCACATATTTCGCACGTCAGCCATGTTGAGGTTATTGATGGCACGTAATTAAGAATACAATGTTTGTTTATCTGTATAGTGGAATGTAAGTCTGTTGGGAGGTACAGATGAACACAAAAAGTATAAATAAGAAGATAAACTGTAGGTGCAAAATACATTAGTATCTAAAACATGAAGGAAGAATAAATGTCGTCTTATTTATGTGTGGTTTATTTAACGACGTCCGTTGCTAAGACTATATGGCGGTGAGTGACATGATAAATAATGGTTCATGAATTGTAAAGAATGTGAATGATAGTGCCGAATCCTAAATCAATCTCTTTGCACGTGAATATTCAGGATGAATAACCGGTTTCCGGATAGAAGTTTTAACCCGGGACCTCCCAGATACATGCTGTGCAGTGAATTTTTTAAGAGAATTTCAGAAACGATTTTTAGCTTAGAAACTTTATTGGGCCTCTTGCGAATTTAGTCTCTTATATTTAACTTTTTTATAATAATGATACATTGCTCTAGAATTATGATCAGGATGTAATCAGATCTGTGCATTTTTACCACGATTTGTTTACATTACTGTTATATACAATAAAAGTAAATTAATCAGATGTAATTTATATCTCTAAACATTAAGATCTTGGTGACGAATTTACCTGTGTCAGTTGGATGTATGTGTTTTTATCCCACCTCAAGCCCTCGTCTTTGCTCGGTTAGTGACATCTTTTATTTGCATTGATCTTTTCCTTTAGTAGAGCATTAACTCGACTCTTTATAACACTTAAGTATATTACAGCTTACATATTCTTTTAAGGCCTACCCACAGCTAGAAAGAGGAAAGGAGGCAATAATTTGAAATTGCCTTTCGAAATGATATAAAAACCGAAAATTACTCACTACAGAATTAAAACAGTTCCATTTTGCTCGTAGGTCGTCACACATTAGGAGTTCAAAAGATCTTTCCTTCGTTTTTCAGTGACTGCGTTTCAGGTCCGATAAGTTCAGTGGCTGTTAATAACCTGCGCGGTCTCACGAGCTGCTACATTTGGTTGCTAACCAAGAGACGAACAGATTAAAAGAGAGAGACAGGGAAGTTCATATTCTTCACAAATTAGCTGCTGTAGGTTATCCATGACATCCTTCGAGTGTTAGTGGGAAGAAGTTCATTGCCTGTAGTAATTTCTCTTCGCAGTTTTGTAACGTAATGGAGACCATGACTTAAGAAGTTCTTTTTATATTATCTTTTTTTTTATTTCCAGGAAGTAAGACTTCTTTAAATGTTAGACTATCTGAATTTAGGTTCCGTATCCAAATGAGCTCGAAGATGATTTGATAAACTGTTAGCAACCGATTAAATAATTTGAGTAGGTATTATCAAATGTTTATATCATTTTAGTGTAGTTGCAATATTACAGAAGTTCAAGAAAATTACCTATTTGTTTCCACACAAGTAGCAAACTGAATAAAATCCATATAATCATAAAAAATGAAATCAAAATCTGTTATCATATTTTACTCCAGCAAAGTTATATTTTAATCTATCATTTTTCATAAACATATTAATACTCTTGCTATATTTCTGACGCATCTTCGTGTTCTTAAATAAATTATTTGTCACGAAAAATAGGCGTAAAAAATTACGAAATTCCTTCGACTAAATCACGCCTATACCAACACTGTGAAATAAATTTAGTCGCTACGCAAGAAATTAAAATAAAAAGTAAAGTGCAATTACACATGTGCATATATTAATGTTAATATTAAATATTAAAACGCTTTGCGCTACGAACTTAATATTCATATCTGAATGTGTTGACTGCATTTACGGTTAATATTCGAGTGTTTTTTTTCAGACGGACAGAGACGCCAAAATAAATAATATGAAATTCGGTATAAGCCTAGTGGTTTCAGGAATTAGTGCATTACAAAGCGCGTTGCGTGTGATCAAACTTGTGTGTAGGATTCGTTTTTTAACCTCTTCCATCCATTCATTCGTCCGCACATGTGACACTGCATCGTGGTATGTATTTATTAAAAGCTGTGTTTTCTTGTTATATAATATAATTGAATCTAATTAATTATGTGGGCTGCAACGAAAGGACTTAAGAAAAAGGTTCAATGGCGTGTTTTTCTAGTGACAGTTATGAGTTTTGTGATTTTTTTTACAATATTGGGATATTTTAGACCATTGGAATATTAATCTCTTAGTTTTATACTTTCATTTCAAGAGGCAATGTGTCTAAAATGGAACGTGGTTATAACGGGGTGTGCTCTTAACTGAGTGATCGTTTTTAAAATTAATTATTTCTGAAGATGAGATCTGTATTCATGGATACTGCAAAGTGTAGTTTGGTAGTGAACCGACGTTTCAAAAATGCTTCTACCTTCAAGTTCAGAACCGCTTTGATGATGGAAATAGCTTATACCTCTGAAACGTCGATAAAACTCAACCAGATAGCAATTGTCAAACTCTGCCGTGAAAATCTGAAAGTACGGTAAACGAATATTTTGTGTCCGCGGGCCGCATTTGTCCCGCGGGCATCCTGTTGGAAAACTGTTTACAGATCAGTTATAATTTATGTGGGAGTGACATTGGGAACTCACAGTGGGCCAATGGGCGAACATCCGACTGAAGACAAGGATCAAGTTTAGCGGAGAACATTTGGTACACTAATTACTAACACCAGAGGGTTTCATTCTGCAGCACACGGCAGAAAAACATGAGACCAGTAGCAGCTGCTTAATTTAGGGCAGTATAATACAGCCCCCGATTTGGATGTACAGCATCCGCTGCTGTTAATCTCGCTCTCAATCTGTATAGAACAAAGATTCACATTAATGCCAAACTAAGCAGCGCAAGATTACATCTGTAATGTGGACATAGTAATTAACCTTCAGGTAAAAGTTTGCATCGGACTTTTTTTTAATTTTACCAAATCCAGACCGAAAAATGTAAGAAATGTTTGAGTGAATTGCGAGACTGTATGGAAATATGATATTTTTACATTTGTGAAACGGTACATAAATAACGTACTCCAATTTTGTAAGGTTTTTTCCTCGAACTATTTCTGAAAGGGGGCATTTACAACTATCTTTGAGAAAATAAAATATGTGGAATCTGTTATCAAAGCCTGGCTTTGTCATGAGTATGAGATGAGCGTAACTATAAATATATTCTTATTTTATAAAAGATAATGGTCCGAGAAAGCCCGAAATATTTTATATATTTGTGTGCTATAATTTTGACAAGGTCTGGACCCGTATAAACCTCCGCCTTCCGGTTCCATAAAATGCCGGGAATGTATTTTCTAGCTGAATGACTATAAGATTCTCAACGACGACTGTGTTCGATAGAGTTGGTTAATTTTATAGCGCAAATTTTTTTTATCAAAAATCAGTAGAAACGAAAGAACCGTATGTAAACAAACAGTGACCTCCGAGTATGTGTGAACTTCCATTAATGATACATATATTTATTCTTCAAGTCTATACACAAAACATTTTAATATTGATGTTTAAAATTAAAATTGATATAAATAATTCGCGCTATTCATCGTTTTTCTCGATGTTACAATTTGCGCTATATATTACAACATGTTTCGATGTCTCAGCATCATCTTCAGGTTTATTTTTTAAAACTATTCAATATTTTTTAATGCTGAGACATCGAAACATGTTGTAATATATAGCGCAAATTGTAACATCGAGAAAAAACGATGAATAGCGCGAATTATTTATATCAATTTTAATTTTAAACATCAATATTAAAATGTTTTGTGTATAGACTTGAAGAATAAATATATGTATCAATTGAAAACACAAACATGACGCATCTAAACTATAAATTCCATTAATGAGTAAACAACTGCGAGATATATCCAAACACTATTAAAATGCGTCTCTGTTTTTTTCTTTCATTTCTGTTCGTTATGAACAGATCTTTTAGATTCTTGTAGCCTCGTGTTAGGAAGTGATATACATTTAACGCTGTTGAATCCGCAAACGCGAAACGACAGAGGAATTTAAAGCCATCCGCGCCCGTAAATTATGTAATATTTTCAAAAGCGTTAGAAGTGTGTTTGCTTACATATGTTAATGTCCTGTGCAATTACTATAACTCTGCCATACGGTGCTAACTTATGATATTGTATGTTTTATAAATGTGTTATTACTAAATAAATTGCTGATGTCATTAAAATGTCTCTGAGATGCACACAATTTTATTCCTACGACACAGTTAACTCTATAGAAACACAAAGTGCTTGGGCTCTAACTACAGCCAAGCTTTTCCAACGGGTAGCATTTTACTACAACTTTATTTGTTACATTCGACTGGGAAAACTAAACTTTAGAGTTAGATATTGGATGAAATGCGGTAAGTAACCCAGCTCCAGAGAATTTACTATAATTGCTAGCAGTCTCCGGCTTCGTATTCGGAATATCATTAAAATAAATTCCTGGGCGTTTGTAAAATACCTATAAATTTTTGGTAAAGTATGGAATGAAGATATTTTCTTTGTATTTTTTGTAGTATTCCTAGTCATTATATGTAAATTCTAGGTATTTTGTTGAATTCCTAAAGAGATTGAGGTAAAATATTAAATGGGCAAATCTGACCCATCCTCTACTGAGGGGGTATTGAACAGATAATGTAAGAACCAGCACAAACTTGTTTCAGTTTGTTAAGCCTGCGGTTAACACATTGACAGCGTCATATGAGACTTTATATAGGATGCCTAAGCAAGGTTTCGAACAAAAATTAAAATCCGCCCTCTTCTTTACTGTTTCAGCATTTTGTACACACCTTTTGCATTACTTCAGTGTTTTATACTCTTAAAAACTAATATTATTCTGTTTGTCTTATTAATTAATTCAAAACATCAGTGGTATGAAACCCGAGATATTTTATAGTCACTTTGAATTAAGTTAAGTTAAATTAAGTTCAGGTTATATTAAATTTAATGAGAATACGAGTAGAATTTTTCCCTACTGTTACTAACTCATATTCCTACTTTTACCGGGATGTTCAGTAAGACAAACGTTACAATAATTTGCGGTTTATTAAGAATTAAATTTCATAACAATGGCCTATTCATGCAAAGTATTTTCATGACAGAAAGATCTAAAGTCAGAGAGAGAATAATCGACCCGAGACGTAATGGAACTTAGTCTATTAAAAAAAGTCCTCAATATGCACGTGTACACAGTTCATTGTGACTCGATCAGAAATGTATCTGTTGCATAAGGCAAACAGTGAATAAACAGCGTAGTTCGTTCGGTGTTAGAGGATATTTATTTCTGTTGTTATTCAGGAATACTTACTTTTGGTCTCTAACATTTGTTTATAATTTCCAAGATGGCTGTGAACAGTCCAGCGACATCCTCATCGGCTGCTTTACCCATAGTCTTCATTTCGCAATAAAACAATTTGGATCATTAACTGAAACGTTGTCTCAAATATAGTCGAAATATTTGAAAATCTGAAATCTTATGTCACTCTTTTGGTATACGTCTTTGTTAAGAATTTAAATCAAATAAATCTAAATATTGGTTGAACGTTTTCAGAGCATTATCGAGTCTATTTGCTATTAATTATACTTTCACCCATGTTATAATAGAGTTAGGAACGTGGATTTTGAATATTATAATTTTAATATTTGTTTTTCGACCAAAATTTTATATGCATTTTACATCTCTCACCCATTTCAGCCATCTTTGGTTGATTTGTCATTCTTATAATATTTTGTGGACTTTATATTAAGTTCCGGAATTTAATATATCCAAACATATGATTAAATAATGGCATCGACCAATATCTCTGGAAAATTCAGAGTAGTATTTGAAATCTCATGTAGACGGTCTTATCACTGACAAATGGGTATACACAATTAAGGAGTAAATATATGGGCTAGGTCCTGCATATACAGGGAATTATCAACTTAAAAACATTGGTAGAATATGTGTCATAATAAAAACTATATAATGTAATGAGACACAGAACTTGTTATCTATAATATCAGGGATGATTTCATTAACCTCCTACTTCAATGCGAAATGTGTCTCAGACAGAGAGAACTACATAAATGTAACAGGTGTGAGAGGAAGTTTGTAGTCTTGTGGAGTCTAGGACAGAAAGTGGAAGGTTATTCAGGGAAGTTTATAAATGGGTGTGGGGCGAATTTGAAGGTGCTAAATACGTTATATTAGATTGTGGGGAAGCTGCAGGTTTGGCGAATGCTATAAAATTAAGGAAATACCGTGAATAATTTACAATTAATGAAATTATTATGTGATAGTTCCTTTTTGTAAAGAATTAGAAATTTCTTGTAGAAAATGAGAAAAAGATGGTAGAAGAGTGTGAATAAAAATTATATAATTTTAACAAGAGTGATAATGAGAATAAAGTTGATGAATATAATTAAGCCTAATGTATTTAAACTGTATCAATATAATGTAGATATGTTTTAGAAGATGGGTCTCACGAGAAACATGGTTTCCTGAAGTTTCGTAGTGTACTTAATGCATAACCAAATAAATTCGTCCAAACAGTCACTCGCCGTATATTACTGTCAATATCGTATCCTGAGTTGTAATTCGGTCAAAAAGGGTAGCACGCGACTATAAAGCAAGACCTCCACCACCCCCCACAGCCACCCACTAACAACATAGTGCCATCTGCAGCAGACAACTCAATCTTGAATCCCAACCCCTTTTGAAAACGTTCGCCCCTCCTACTCCAATGGTCCCTGTAAGGAACTAGCAGATCGCTGCCCTGCACGCATTGTAGGAAGCCATCAAAAGAACATTTTCGAAATTGCCTTTCTTCATTTACTTACAATTTACTTTAAAAGTAAGTAACCGAGATTTCTGTAAAATGTACTAACCGGGATTATCTTGACAAGACTTATGGGATTCGGGATCATCCACGATCATGACGTGGAGTATTTTTCGACTGCCTAATCCTGATTAAAATTACCAATAAATGTAGCGTCCAATCTTTGATAAATGTCAATAATATGAAGTAGATATGCAAAGACTTTGCTTTCAACGCAAATGAGGTTAAGTTTTTGAAACAACAAAATGGCAAAAATATGTTCAGTAAAAAAATTGACAGTGGAACCACGGTTCCGGAGAATTTGACGTAAATACGTCTATACGGAAAGGAAGTTTATATATTGGCTTTATTCTAAATATTTCCTTTATGCATGCTTTACAATTGAGTAAAGTTTGATTAAGACTTTGTTTATTTAACTTGAATTAGTTACGCTTAAGATGGGTCTGTGGTAGCTGAATGTAATGTAAAGTAATGTAATGTAATGTAAGGTAAGGTAAAGTAATGTAATGTTCATTTATTTATTATTATTTATTTAGTGTTCTGTCTGACGACAGGTTCATATGAACAGGATCCTTCCATCCTTTTCTCGGACTGGGACCTGTTCATATACGTTCTTGGCAGATGATCCAGAAGTGGTTTGCCATTGCCTTCTTCTGTGTGTGAGTGGAGTAATTGTTGGGATGCCATGGAGAAACCGGAGAAGCCTCCGGAGGAAAACTCCGTGTTGCCTAGACCACGGCCTTGCCCAACACAAGTTATAAATTTGTAATGTAAGGTAATGTAATGTAATGAAATGTTTCCTAGGTAACAATAATGCCGAGTAAACAATTGACGTTTCCTAGATAACAACAATGCCGAATAAACACGACGTTTCCTAGGTATCCAGGTTACCCTTTTTCGTTCCCCTTTTTCGTTTCCCTTTTTCGTTCCCCTTTTTTGCCGAATGACCCTTCCTTATAGACGTATTTACGTCAAAAAATTTTTAAGTATTCAGAAAATATGTAGACTGTTAAATTATGGGAATTTTTATTAATATTGAGTCATTAGGAAAGTGAACCATGTTGATATAAATTGTAAGGATTTAATCGGAGTTCAGAAAATCGCTTTGTGTTTCGTTTGCACAGAATCTACATATTTCCAAACTAATTACTATTTTAATATGTAAACTTGAGTTATATTATAAGACAATTGTTACGTTTAAGAGATCCGTTAAAGAGCTAAATAGCCCTATATGTAGGCCCACTCTGTAGTTGGCCTATGCTACACAACACAACAGATTGTCCCATTTATATTCACATAGCAGTGAAAACTCAAGCCTTACGTATGTATCCTCTGCAACTCGACCAAAACACCCTTTAATCCCCCCAAAATACAAACAAAATATTTAATCTTTTATATGCTAAGCAGAGAATTTGTTTATACAAACACGTAGGCTCTGTCCATATAATGAACCAATAATTAATCGGCCTCACGCGTTTCTTGAGGATTGGTCATATAGGCTGCTCGGGAATGATGGTTAAATGATTCTCATAATGTCATCATCGATATGTTATGTTACACATTGTTCATGATCTTTGGTACATTTTATCTGCAGGAAGTTTCGTGAGTTGACTGTAGTCTGCAATTTGTTGTTGTGATACTAGTCAAATGGTTAAGTTTCCTGTTCAATCCCAAACGACGACAATAGCTTTAGAATACAAATTCTGTTAGTATAATGACAATATTCATCTGATGGCGGGAGTAGAGTCACTTCCGTGAACGTCGTGTAGTATCAAATACATGTAACAAGTACTTATGGTTTCAGTATCAGACGATGTTTACCCTTCTGGGTCTAGGTTTTCCTTATATTTCTTGATAACTGTTGCTATAGTAATTTCAGCCTGAAAAGTTTATAGCTATTTCCAGCTGATTATAATTTCCTCTTCATTATCACATCATTGCATCTACTATCCACTGTGGTTTTCGTTATCGTCTATGTGAACTGCGTCTTGTTATATCCGTGAATATTATGCATGTCACAATATAGCGTTAATATGATACCTTTCTGCTTTCTCATCGCCATGAATCAGTCACCGTATTCATGAACAGAAGCAGAAGAAAGCTTACTAATAGTAACAGAAAGATTTCTTGTGATTAGGCAGCAAAGAATGTACATTGTGACGATGCTGCCAATCTAGAAATTAAGAAATCTCGTGACATGAAAGCATTGAGTAGTCCCTTCAGTTTTTTCCCCAATTACTGGCCGGCTCTCTCTGTCCAATCACTTAATTAAACATCACGGATTTTTACAAAAAAATATTGGACCAATTAATGGCAATATCCAGATCATAAAATACATAACCTATAGGCCTTTTACGCATGTCTTATTGCCTACAGTCCCAAGGGCTCTCCTCCCATGTATTCAACATCCTTAAGCGCAATACCGACACGAAGAGATGTGAAAAGGGCCCGGAGGTTGGATCCATAAGTCTTACCTTCGCATTACATGAAGATGGTTTGTCAGTTTTATATTTGAGCTATTATTTCTTCAGGATCAAAGTGTCTGTTACCAGTCGGATAAATTGTTCTGTTCATATCTTCTGGGAATCGAAATCCGGCCGCCATATTCATAGCCTTTCATTAGCAGCTTCTGATTTAATTTGTATTAGGTTTCTCTTCTCTTTAGTATTTCAGTGTTTTATCAGATATGGTGTGTCTAGTGGAAACTTCGTAGTGCTATTGTGATTTTAATACCCTAGAATCTCGACATATTTCCTTTATTGACATATTTTAAGAATTTGTGTTAGGTTGTGAATTATGTGTAAAATTGTTCTTTTTGACTTCTTCCATCGTATGAATTATAAAATCCTTTTTTTTTAAACCTGAGGAAGAAATTAGAATCGTGATTTCGAAACGTGTGATCTTATGATTTTGTAATTTAGACCATCATCAAAGTCTACACGATAAATGTCACACATCATAACTCACCATCGTGAGAAACCTACAAACTTCGACTTCTTGCTTATGTTCACACTCACACGAACACAGTTTATTCAAACGTTGTTCAATACTTTGAAGAAATTTCGTTTAGACGTTCACACTGTAAATGACAATCCGCATGCTGAAAAATTTAGAAGACGTAAATTATTCAGTCTTTGTTTTATGTACCATAGTTCAAAGATTTTAATTGTATAATATAGATTTTAAATTGTTATGAACATTACGTTAAATATATTGTGTTCTAGTTATTAAATTGGTTTACAGAAGATTTTTTTGGCGGCTAGATTCAAAAATATTTGCCTATTTAAAATTTCTTTATATATGGACATCTTTCATATCCTAAGTCTCGGACGAAAATGTCTCCATCTGGTCGCCAGTACAAGCTGCCACATTTTTCCACCTCTCGCTGCCTCTAGAGAAAATAACTGAGGAAGATAATTTAGTTGCCTTTCTGACCACTCAATAGAGCCGGGTAAGAGGACGCATTTTCGTGGTCTGTGGAATACTGCAGGACTATGTCTTATTCAGTTAGGAAAGAGGAAGAAGAACTATTTCCTTAGCGTTTAAGTGTTTTGGGACCAATAGCATCCTCCTAGCAGCAGGTCCTCCCTGGAGATCAAGATCCTCTTTTACAGGACCGATGTATTGAATGCCTGTTACCTGCCGATCGTCTGTGTACTGTTCAGCTATAAACAAAGGATATTTCAGTCAGAAAACGGGGAGTTTCCTGACATATTGCTAGTAACCTTATTTAAACCTTTCGTGTATATAGATAGTAACCGTTTCTTGTTTTTAAAATATTTAGAAAGCATAAACATTTAATAATTTTAGTTAGCATTTAAATGAAAATGATTCTGACAAGGAGAATTTCAGTATATGCCTTGTCTATTTTCAAACTGTAAAGAATACGAAATTTAATCGGGATATAAATGTGTTATTTGTTGTGTGTGTGTGTGTGGTTGTGATTAGCGCAGGGGAAATAATATATGCATGAACAATTTTGCTCGGAAAACCCATTTATAAAAGTTTAGACATAGACGGGTAAATAATATTAAAATGGATTTAAGAGGAACATAGCATGAGGTTGTTGACTGGTTACTTCTGGCTTAAAATAGGAACCAATATCTGAAATTTGTGATCATAGTAATGAGTTTATTAATTTCGGAATTCCAGAAGAAGCGGTGAATTTCTTGGGTAGTTGAATGGCTGTTAGCCTCTCAATAAAGGCTCTGCTCCATGACGTTCTTCTTGTGGTGAAGACATTAATAATAAGAGCAGAAAAAGTCTCTACTGTCCTGACGCTTTTAGTCCGATATGATCTGATCTCTGCCTGCACGTGGAATTCAATTATTTAATTCTGAAGTATCCTGCAGTTTTATAAAATTTTAACTAAAATAATATGATTTAATTTTTTGAGTATGTATATTAATAATTTCAACCAGCTCATGTTCATAATGAGAGTTGGTGGAACTATAAATGTATATACAGATTTAATTCTTACGAGAGATGGACAAATCCGTACTCAATATATTGACTTTTAGTTTTGTATTCAGAATAGCAAAATGCAAGAAATCCTTGAAGTTATAATTTTATTTCAGAACACAAACACAAGTTCTAACATGTTTAACCGACTTTAGAATCGTAAAATGAAACAAAAACAATATTTTCAATATGTTCTTTAACGTAAAATAATGGGATAGAGGGTCGTTTGGAATGTGGCATTCGTCATATAAAGCAGACGTAGGCCAATCATACAGGTTAACAAACCTAATTAATAACACCTCACCAGTTAAGTCTTTATTACGTAGAGATTATACATTGATACCAACTTCGCAATGGAATATTACGAAATTTAGGCGATTGAGTTCGGGGAGGGGGGGGAGAGAGAGAGATGAATGAAGGGTCGACAGGTTGAGCTATTTTAATAAAACCCTCACCCAGAGCTGGTATTTTCTAAGATTTGGCTGTTCCTAGAGCCTGTACCCCAAACATCAAGCAGCGTTGGTACCATTTTAGCTGTTGGTGAGTGGTAGAGTCGCTAGACACAATTGGTGGGTAACGCTCTGATATACGAAAAATAGCCTCACAACTTCAGGCACACATTCTTACAGTAAATCTTATACTTTAGCTTTAACCTCAAACTGTAAAAAGAGAAAAATGAAATACATTTACGTGTAATTGATTTAAGGGCAGTAAGTTCCAGTGACGAGTTTTGCTTTCGTGAAGGCGAATTTTTTTTTTTGTGGCTGCAAATTTGTAATGTAACTTATCAATTTTAATCAAATTATTCAGTAGACCTATCTTTTTTAATGGCACAGTTCTTGTGCAAATTAAATTCGAATGATACATAGCAGTCTTATCTAATTTCAACCAAAACTGTATTAATTATTGTGGACTAGAATATTATCTATCGAAATGATTTGTTTTAGATTTAGTGTAATATTATTATTTATTATTGACTGCAAATTGGTTTATACCCGGTGGCAGTGACCTACAATAAGATACAAAACAATAAGACACAACAAAACAATGAGATACATCAACACAATGAGACAGAACAAAACAATAAAAAAGACACAATAAGACACAACAAAACAATGAGATATATCAACACAATGAGACAGAACAAAACAATAAAAAAGACACAATAAGACACAACAAAACAATGAGATACATCAACACAATGAGACAGAACAAAACAATAAAAAAGACACAATAAGACACAACAAAACAATGAGATACATCAACACAATGAGACAGAACAAAACAATAAAAAAGACACAACAAAAACAATAAGACACAACAAAACAACACATCCCACTCAAAATCAAACAACTCATAAGATTACAAACCATCTAACCTAAAGTACTTAACCTAAAAATTAATACCACCTAGACATAAGACAATAACAGTAATGAATTACATACGTCATGAACTGATGCACTCACACAACAATACAATGAGACACAACAATACAACATACCACACTCAAAATAAAACAACTGACACACAATACAAAACACACATCCACTAATTAATCAGAATACTTAGAGTAGAATATAAGGTCCGCCCTCAGTACATGAAAATTTTATCCCAAAGAACTACAGCCCTTTATCACTTGGAGACTTCCCTTATCACCATCTAATCCCCACTTAATAACCCCTTGCTTGTAATTACTTTTCTGACCCTCTTTCTAAAGGTGCCTAATTTACAGGGGAAAGACGCTAGCACGCCTGGAGGTAATTGGTTCCAGCTTCTTATGGTCCTATTTACAAAGGAATATTTGCCTATATCCGTTCTTTGTTTCCTAATCCTAATTTTCCGAGTATGATCGTCCCTGCCCAGGTAGCATGGCTTTAGTAATCTATCCCCTATCGTTTTCTAAGCCCGGCCCCCCATGTATGCTTTGAAAAGGGCGCACATTCGGGCTATCAATCTACGCTGTGCCAATGTTTCCCAACCAGATTCCTTCGTGTAATTTGCAAATTTATCCGCTCTCTTCTGCACCCGATTTAGGGCTCTTACCTGCCAATATGTAGAACTAAGATTGTTTAATTGCAAATATTAAAGTAACTAAGATACAAACAAAGCCGTTAGTCTGTTCACCACAACCTCAAATTTGAAATAGAATTATTGGGATTTGAAATGAGACCACGTTTATGTAACGGAAAATGCAGCTTTATGACGAAAGTATCTCACAGACGTCATCTTAATTTGTATTCGGTTTTACAATTAACTGAAGTAAGCGTAATATAAGTTGATTGTAAATAAGCGAAGGAGAACATGGGATGATACGAGGCGCGTCCACAAAGTAAGTTTCCCACTCGTCCCACAGCTAGCAAACCTTATATTGCGTGAAGCGACTGTGCGTACGTGATAGAGCAATGACGTAGCATGGCGCTTGCACTAACGGAACTTCCCGCGTTCTCACAGTAGCATCGTTGCAGCTGTTGAAGATGGAGGTTCTTATTCCAGCTCCCGCCGACTGTGAAGTGCGGTCAGTGATAACGCTAGGCCGCACACGGCTCGACGGACAGTAAGTCTCCTGCAGGAGTTCAGCTGGGAGGTGTTTAATCATTCACCCTACAGCCCGGACCTCGCTCCCAGTGATTTCCATCTTTTCCTACACCTCAAGAAATTCCTGTCCGGTCAGCGTCAGCGTTTTGAGAATGACAGAGAGGCGGAGATGGTTGTCACACAGTGGTTCCAATCCCAGGCGGCAGACTTCTACGACACAGGTATTCAAAAGTTGGTCCCACGGTATGACCAATGTCTCAATTCCGGTGGCGAATATGTTGAAAAATAGCTAGACACTTGCTGTATCTGTTGCAATAAATATTTCCATGAAATTGTGTTTTGTTTCTGTAAACGGCCCCAGGGAAACTTACTTTGTGGACGAGCCTCGTATATTTAAGTCATAGAAATTGGACTGACGCGCAGAAAACAATTTCGAATCGTAGCTGAGAATATATTTCTCTCCCGCACGCCTCGAATGAATGTAAGTATTAGCGTCGCAACAGTATACGTCAAACAAAAACGTCGTCGAAGTAAATTTGTAAACTGCGTTAACGCATATTGGAAAAGTTTATAGAAACTATAAGAGCGTTAGAGTCAAGAAAATTGGCAAGAACTTTGATTACATTTTTATTTCGTTCGAGGGTACAAATATCTCCATTTTTCACACAAATGAACAAAGACTTCGAAAACCTAAATGCAAACATAAATGTAATCTTAACTTTTAATAAGAAATATGATATGAAAAATACCTTTATATAATTTAGAAATGCAATTCTAGTAGGGTCTCTAGGTTATCTAGCGAATTTTTTGACTAGCGTAGCAAATGATATCTCTAGAAGAACTCTGTTACATCTAGTATCTTAATTATTATTAAGATAATAACAGTAATGAAAAACAATATTTAATAAAGGGATGGGCGGGGCTTATAGCCACCATGGGGAGGATTTCGGTGGGCAAACCAGAAGGAAAGAGACTACTCGGAAGACCTAGAAGCAGGTGTGTGCATAATACTAAGATGGGTCTTAGAGAAATAGAATAGGGTGGTACACACTCGAGTAGTTTGGTTTAGGATAGGGACCAGTGATAGTCTTCTGTGAACACTGTAATAAACCTCTGGTTACCATAAAATGTTGGAAATTTCTAGAGTAGCTGAGCAGCTGTTGGATGCTCAGGAAGTACTCGGCTCCTTGAAGTAAGTGAGTGTAATAAAGATAGTACTTTATATTTAATATTATACAGTGTGTCCGTAAAATAATGGAGGGGTAACAAATAGTCTTAGTTTTGGAACAAAACACGTTAGAGACATGAAATAAAATCAAAATAAAGAGAAACTCTCTAATGTTTCGATACGTACACAGGATCTAGCGCAAGCGCATGCGCGCTGTGTTGCAAGGTCAATAGCCGTGTGAAGCTTCTTAGTCGCCATGATTACGGTGCAGAGGAAGGTTCAATGTGTTTTGTGGCTTGCTAATTTTTAGTCAGTTACACTTGTTAGGCGTGAATACCGCCGTGTGTTTAATGAAGAACTACCACACGAAAATAACATTCGCCGTTTTGACCAACAACTCAGACAAACGGGCAGCCTACTGAAGCAGTCACGTCCAGGACGACCATCAGGGTCTGACGATACCACTGAAGCTGTGCGAGCAAGTTATCTGCGTAGCCCGAAGAAATCAGTGCCGAAGTGTTCTGTAGAACAACTGTTCACAACGTTTTAAAGAAACGACTACGCTTTATCGCTTAATATGGTCTTTCTGTGTCTTCAAATTCTGATACCATCTTCTGGGCTGCATTTGAGTTTTCCCACAAGTGCACCAGGGGTCCAATCTAGATCACCCCGGGTATGATTCACGCTCTCGTGGATTGGAGTGGTCTTTAGCACACTCCTCCAGGACATCCGAAACTCCCGACTCGAGCTAGATGAGATCTCCCGTGCACTACTGAGACTACACACGTGAGTTGCTGATGGATGAAGACTGGACCCTACTCGATCACATGATGGCCACTTGAAGCCGACAACAAATGAGCTTGAGATATTGTAGCATTGTTATCTGACAACATGGGGAAGTGAACATCACCATCAGAGAAGATCTTCTAAAAGTACGACTACAGAGTTGGAGGCCTCTTAGGCTCAACGTGCCGCCGATGTTCGCTAGGACGAACGGGTCCCCCGTAGATCGAACTTGAGTACGATTTAGGACCTATTTTACTGCATGTCCCAACATGTGGCCATTTTTCTCTGAGACTAACTGTCTTCCTCACAGGAAGAGATGTCTGCGGTGTCTTCTGCGTGGATTATATTTGTTTCTGCTGATACGTGGTGTGGCGATGATAGTTATTCGTTTGCTCGTGTGAAAAGTGTCGGTGATGTGCTATTAGTGGTGGAATTAATTGCACTTATCAAACTCAGTGTCGATAGAGGCGATTATTGTACGTGGGTGATGAGATGACCTCTTGGTTCCCACGACTATTGCTTATGTGCAAGGCAACCAGTTGCACTACGGACGCAAAGAAAATGTTAATTTAAAGTAATATAAACGAAACGTTTAGAATCAACAAAACCTTTTATTGAAATTGAAATGCATTTGCATTTCAGGCTTAAAATTAATATCATAAAGCAGGTTTTGGATCGTATATTTTTCAGCCGTGTTTGACATTCGGTGTTTCTTCAGAAGTTGAGCGACCTTCCGAAGTTACGTGCTGCATCCAGATTATAGTTACGCTACCTGGCTATTACAATAATCATCTGTGAGCTGGTTCTAATTTTACGTAGCGAATTTTATTACTTTTTAAATTTAGATATTTTCTTATCGTAAAAAATAAAAAAAATCGTAACTTTTTCCGTTCCTTAGCGAAATATTTTCGGAATACAGATCGTCTGCTTACCATTAAAAATATTTCAAAGAATATGTAAGTGTACTTACTTATTCCGCTGATGAGTTATAATTTCTATCCCTAAAAATAGCAATTGTAATGACACCACCATGAGAGTAATGACAACAAATGTTTCAAGGTTATTTCTTCTCGTGTGGAAATTGTTGGTGATGTACTGTTAGGGGCGGGATTGTTGGCAGTTTCTGTGTTGGAAACTGCACTTATCGTAATCAGTGTCGAATTATGTGGTGATTCATGAGGAGTCCTGTAACACAGATTGAGATAACAGAGATGACGGAAATTACAGTACGTGTGTGATGTGGTGACCTCTTGTCTGTGGCCATGCAACGAATTGCACCACAGACGCATCGCTAATGTTAGTTTCAAAGTAATATAAGAGAAATCTCTCGAAGATTCAAAATTCTTGTTTTGAAATTAAAGGTATTTGCATTAGAAGCTTAAAATTAATGTCATATAGACGTTTCCAAGTTGCGTGCTAAATCCAGATTATACATACGCGACCTGGCTGTTACAATAATCCTCTGTGAGATGGTCCTAATTTTACGTAGCGAATTTTATTACTTTTTAAATTTAGACATTTTCTTATCGTAAAATGTGAAAAATCGTATTTTTCTCCGTTCCTTAGCATAATATTCTGGGAATTCTAAACGTCTGCTTATTATCATAAATATTTCAAAGAATATGTAAGTGTACTTACTTATTCAGGCCCAAAATTCCTGCTATTAGGAAGTATATGAGATATAGATTCAGCACCACATAAATAGTCAGCGATAAGGTTCCAAGTACGACACATGAATTCAAGGTTTTGGCGACTTCGGTGCTGTTCGCATCAGCTGTAAAGTTATTTTCCATCTGAAAAGTTAAAAATCAAGATTGTACGGCTCATAATGAAAATTAATTCTCTACACTTAATATCTGAACCATGCCATTAGCTGCGAAGTGAATTGTGGTTATAATTTGGACATGAAAGAAGCAAACACAGTTTCAGTCAGGAGGCCAGTTGCCACTTACCTTATAAAATTATGTTCTCTTTCAAATTGTTGGTTGCAGACTGTTCTCTGTTCCGTTCTGTTTCTTCACGTCTGTGTTGCAGGAGTTTTGTTGATGACGTCAGTAAACATTCCAACAATGTAAACAATGTATCAACACGCTGCAACAATTGAATGAAAACGAAGTGTTTAAACAATTGAGATGTACAAATAATGAGTTGAATATAATTAGTACAGTTGACTTCCGATTATCGAGGTTGGTTAGAAACTTTATAATCCCGCTCAGACGTAACCTTGAATAGCCCGCATAAATGAAAGGGAAGACACTAATTTAAATTTTTGATGATTAACTAATAACGGAAAACAATTTACTTTAAATTCAATTAAGTACATACAAGCAGTTTTTAAAAGTTTTTTCTTCCCGATGTAATAACCTATTATAGTAAGTTTCCGGTTTTGGCCACAATTGATACGTAAATTTCAAAACGTTAAATAATTCGTCATTTCATTTAAACCTTTCTCTTCTAACGCTCATTTCCAACACATTTTATATATCACATTTTTAGATTTAGCTTAAACCACATAACCACCCCTGATAATCACTGTGAAATATTTCGAGATATATAATTCGACACACTCATACAAGTACAAGTCATTGTAGTAAGAGGCTATAAACTGGACGACCGGGGTTCGATCCCCGACGAGGGCAGAGGATTTTTGCTGAAGACTCAGCGTCCAGAACGGCTCTGGGGCCTACCCAGTCGCCTATCTAATGGGTACCGTGGTGCTTTCGCGAGGGTAAAGCAATGTAGGGGCGTGATTCTGACCACTGAACCCCGTTTTGTGAAATAGTTCAAGAATGAATACGAGCTATACCCTTCTTTTCGTCCCAAGCGCTTACATTGCTATACGGACGGGTAAGTCGGCAAAAACAGCGAAAGCACCACGGTACCCATTAGATAGGCGACTGTGTAGGCCCCAGAGCCGTTCTGGACGCTGAGTCTTCAGCAAAAATCCTCTGCCCTCGTCGGGGATCGAACCCCGGTCGTCCAGTTTATAGCCTCTTACTACAATGACTTGTACTTGTATGAGTGTGTCGAATTATATATCTCGAAATATTTCACAGTGATTATCAGGGGTGGTTATGTGGTTTAAGCTAAATCTAAAAATGTGATATATAAAATGTGTTGGAAATGAGCGTTAGAAGAGAAAGGTTTAAATGAAATGACGAATTATTTAACGTTTTGAAATTTACGTATCAATTGTGGCCAAAACCGGAAACTTACTATAATAGGTTATTACATCGGGAAGAAAAAGCTATTAAAAACTGCTTGTATGTACTTAATTGAATTTAAAGTAAATTGTTTTCCGTTATTAGTTTATCATCAAAAATTTAAATTAGTGTCTTCCCTTTCATTTATGCGGGCTATTCAAGGTTACGTCTGAGCGGGATTATAAAGTTTCTAATCAACCTCGATAATCGGAAGTCAACTGTACTAATTATATTCAACTCATTATTTGTACATCTCAATTGTTTAAACACTTCGTTTTCATTCAATTGTTGCAGCGTGTTGATACATTGTTTACATTGTTGGAATGTTTACTGACGTCATCAACAAAACTCCTGCAACACAGACGTGAAGAAACAGAACGGAACAGAGAACAGTCTGCAACCAACAATTTGAAAGAGAACATAATTTTATAAGGTAAGTGGCAACTGGCCTCCTGACTGAAACTGTGTTTGCTTCTTTCATGTCCAAATTATAACCACAATTCACTTCGCAGCTAATGGCATGGTTCAGATATTAAGTGTAGAGAATTAATTTTCATTATGAGCCGTACAATCTTGATTTTTAACTTTTCAGATGGAAAATAACTTTACAGCTGATGCGAACAGCACCGAAGTCGCCAAAACCTTGAATTCATGTGTCGTACTTGGAACCTTATCGCTGACTATTTATGTGGTGCTGAATCTATATCTCATATACTTCCTAATAGCAGGAATTTTGGGCCTGAATAAGTAAGTACACTTACATATTCTTTGAAATATTTATGATAATAAGCAGACGTTTAGAATTCCCAGAATATTATGCTAAGGAACGGAGAAAAATACGATTTTTCACATTTTACGATAAGAAAATGTCTAAATTTAAAAAGTAATAAAATTCGCTACGTAAAATTAGGACCATCTCACAGAGGATTATTGTAACAGCCAGGTCGCGTATGTATAATCTGGATTTAGCACGCAACTTGGAAACGTCTATATGACATTAATTTTAAGCTTCTAATGCAAATACCTTTAATTTCAAAACAAGAATTTTGAATCTTCGAGAGATTTCTCTTATATTACTTTGAAACTAACATTAGCAATGCGTCTGTGGTGCAATTGGTTGCATGGCCACAGACAAGAGGTCACCACATCACACACGTCCTGTAATTTCCGTCATCTCTGTTATCTCAATCTGTGTTACAGGACTTCTCATGAATCACCACATAATTCGACACTGATTACGATAAGTGCAGATTCCAACACAGATATCACCAACAATTCCACCACTAACAGTACATCACCAACAATTTCTACACGAGAAGAAGTACCCTTGACAGAAATTGCATTTGTTGTCATTTCTCTCATGATTGTGTCATTATTATTGCTATATTTAGGGATATACATTATAACTTATTAGCGGAATAAGTAAGTACACTTACATATTCTTTGAAATATTTATGATAGTAAGCAGACGATCTGTATTCCGAAAATATTTCGCTAAGGAACGGAAAAATTTACGACTTTTTTTATTTTTTACGATAAGAAAATGTCTAAATTTAAAAAGTAATAAAATTCGCTACGTAAAATTAGAACCAGCTCACAGATGATTATTGTAATAGCCAGGTGGCGTAACTATAATCTGGATGCAGCACGTAACTTCGGAAGGTCGCTCAACTTCTGAAGAAACACCGAATGTCAAACACGGCTGAAAAATATACGATCCAAAACCTGCTTTATGATATTAATTTTAAGCCTGAAATGCAAATGTATTTCAATTTCAATAAAAGGTTTTGTTGATTCTAAACGTTTCGTTTATATAACTTTAAATTAACATTTTCTTTGCTTCCGTAGTACAATTGGTTGCCTTGCACATAAGCAATAGTCGTGGGAACCAAGAGGTCATCTCATCACCCACGTACAAAAATCTCCTCTATCTCTGTGATCTCAATATGTGTTACAGGACTACTCGTGAATCGCCACATAATTCTACACTGAGTACGATAAGTGCAATTAATTCCACCACTAATAGTACATCACCGACACTTTTCACACGAGCAAACGAATAACTATCATCGCCACACCACGTATCAGCAGAAACAAATATAATCCACGCAGAAGACACCGCAGACATCTCTTCCTGTGAGGAAGACTGTTAGTCTCAGAGAAAAATGGCCACATGTTCGGACACGCAGTAAAATAGGTCCTAAATCGTACTCAAGTTCGATCTACGGGGAACCCGTTCGTCCTAGGGAACATCGGCGGCACGTTGAGCCTAAGAGGCCTCCAACCCTGTAGTCGTACTTTTAGAAGATCTTCTCTGATGGTGATGTTCACATCCCCATGTTGTCAGATAACAATGCTACAATATCTCAAGCTCATTTGTTGTCGGCTTCAAGTGGCCATCATGTGATCGTGTAGGGTCCAGTCTTTATCAGCAACTCACGTGTGAGGTCTCAGTAGTGCACGGGAGATCTCATCTAGCTCGAGTCGGGAGTTTCGGATGTCCTGGAGGAGTGTGCTAAAGACCACTCCAATCCACGAGAGCGTGAATCTTACCCGGGGTGATCTTGATTGGACCCCTGGTGCACTTGTGGGAAAACTGAAATGCAGCCCAGAAGATGGTATCAGAATTTGAAGACACAGAAAGACCATATTAAGCGATAAAGCGTAGTCGTTTCTTTAAAACGTTGTGAACAGTTGTTCTACAGAACACTTCGGCACTGATTTCTTCGGGCTACGCAGATAACTTGCTCGCACAGCTTCAGTGGTATCGTCAGACCCTGATGGTCGTCCTGGACGTGACTGCTTCAGTAGGCTGCCCGTTTGTCTGAGTTGTTGGTCAAAACGGCGAATGTTATTTTCGTGTGGTAGTTCTTCATTAAACACATGGCGGTATTCACGCCTAACAAGTGTAACTGACTAAAAATTAGCAAGCCAAAAAGCACATTGAACCTTCCTCTGCACCGTAATCATGGCGACTAAGAAGCTTCACACGGCTATTGACCTTGTAACACAGCGCGCATGCGCTTGCGCTAGATCCTGTGTACGTATCGAAACATTAGAGAGTTTCTCTTTATTTTAACTTTTATTTCATGTTTCTATCGTGCTTTGTTCCAAAAATATGACTGTTTGTTACCCCACCATTATTTTACATGCACACAAAAATTACCTGACAAGAACGATACAAAAATCTAAAGCAGTGTTTAAAAACATTTTTATAGATAAGTCTATTTAAATATCATATATACATTTAAAACATTACTTAACTTTACTTAATTAAACCATATGATGCAGATTGTGGCCATAAAAATGACCACTAACCAACCAACGTATTTATTTCAGCATGTCTTAATCAACTCAATTTTGAAGTACGAGGTGCGATCAGAAAGTTTAAAGGCTGTGTCAATAGAGGGCGAACCGGATGTAGTACGAGCTTCTGCCGCTAAGAGGTTGGACCTACATTCATAGTGAATCAGTGTGCCAGCCGGCATCATCGAATTAGCATTTGTTTCTTAGTTACCGGCGTTTTGGTAGTGCATTACACCGACCCTCATGCGATTGCGGAATGGCGGATTTTCATGAACAAATCAAATTTTTGCCAAAGACTCGCCAAAACGGCTACGGAAACCTATGAAATGCTAAAGCAAGCATTTGGGGAGTCCGCAATGGGTCGTGCACAAACTTTTGTGTGGCATTCACGTTTTAAAAATGGCCGAACCTCTGTCGATGATGACGAGCGTTCTGGACGACCATCTTCGAGCACAACGCCCGAAAATGTTACGAAGATTCGGCAGGCCATTCACGAAGATCGACGTCGTACCATGAACGACTTGTGTGACATTGTTGGGAAAGGCTATGGGACCTGTCAGCTGATTCTAAAGGAAGAACTCCACATGCGACGCATCATGACAACGCGCCAGCGCACACCGCCCTCAAAGTTCGGCAGTTTTTGGCCTCAAACACCATGGCCGTCATCCCGCACCCTCCTTATTCGCCAGATTTAGCTCCGTGTGACTTCTTCCTCTTCCCAAAGATGAAAATTCAGCTAATGGTAAGGAGATTTGAGACGATAGAAGAGATTCAGGCAGAATCGCAGATGGTGCTTGACAGGCTGACAAAGAAAGATTTCCAGGGATGCTTCCAGGCTTGGCAGCGGCGCTGGGATCGTTGTGTTGACTCCCAGGGGAACTACTTCGAGGGTGATGGATGAATTTAATACCTGAGATAAGTGTACGGGTTTTTATAGGCGCAGTCTTGAAACTTTCTGATCGCATCTCTTATGTGTCGATGGTGCGTTGTTGAAGTAAACTGTTTTCCGGATATTATCCATCGTCCAAGTTTAAACAAAATCAATAAAAACCACGACATTTCTTAGATGGGAGTCTATCTCCGTGTTCAGATAAAACCTACTCTGTTGGGTCCAGTCGGTAGAGCTAATTCCTACCTCCAGTTCAGTTTACGGTAGTGAAATTTTCCCTCCTCTTACCTCTAAAAGACTTCATGTCGTATTACAAGACAGCCTTATTTTCAAATTCATTCGGTTTCTGAGTTGGAAATACACCAACGTCTTCCTATTCCTAGATTCCTTTACGGACTTCAGTTACCGGATCTTCCTCCAGTAGTGGCTGGCACTGAGTGAATCACTATATATTGATTGATGTTCGGTCAGCCTTAATACGCATACTTATCAGTTCTATACGCCATGGCTCATAAATCCGTCACATTTTGTTGTTGCATAAACTTCACTTACAGTGAATTTTCAGGTTTTTACTGCAGCGAATATGAAAATGACTCCATTTTTAAATATTGCGCCTTGTAATCTGATAGTTTACCGACGTTTCAGAGGTGCTTGGTGACTTTGTAATCAGGGCGATAAGTGGTCATTGAAGATGGTTATCTTTATAGACTGTATTTCTTATACAATAAATTAATTTTCTGTATGAGTTTTACCTCATATATAATAACATTAAGAAAACTGTAAAATTTCTAAACTTTCACGGCAAGAAAATTCAATGAAGTCTTCTCTAGTGATTAGTAAACATGAACCCTCACGATGGAAGAAGAAACGGTCTCCGAAACGTTGTACTGTAAAACCATACTTATACTGCTTATCGCCTGAGATTTCATTGCACTTAATAATAGAGAAAAAAGTTTTAAAAATCAGTATTCGATCTAATGAAAGTTTTTAAAAGATTATGTAATGCGAGGGAGAACGGTTTTAAACTTTGCATTCTCAAAAGACTGGACAATTATGTGAACACGCTGTACTCGGTCCTGTTCTAGCTTGGGTGTTCTACTTGCTTACCTAATTTGAATCTTCAATCAAAACCAACAGAAAGCTGGTACAGTGTTGTATAACAAAAGGGAATATTAAAAGCAACTTGGCTTGTATAGAAGATTAACATGATCCAGTCCAACGCTTATCCGTTCATCATTGTGTTTCCAAAGCCTGGCTACAGATTAACAGCAGTGGAGAAAGATACATTGTTACAGACTATTAATAGAAAAATGTGTATGACTATTTATGTTTTGTCTTTTATGCATAAATTATTGTAATCGTTAAAATTATAATTTTCGACCTCCTGGGATAATGATTAAGTGTCTATATGTGTGTATTGTTTTTAAATTATTACAATAGTTTAAATGGTAAAGCTGTTAAGGTTTACATTTGTCATAAAGCCACTATCGTCTACGTCTGGATTACTATTGTCATGATGTACAACAATTTATTTTACAGCGTATGCAATTTTTGGCTGTTTTTATAGTTACGTTAGTTTGTTTACTGGTGCAAATGGAATCATGCAGACATTTCACACGTTCCTAGCTTAATTTTGTTTTTAAATAGAATTAAAAGTGACGTGGGTCCAACCAGCACAATTTAAGAGCATAAATAAATTTATAAATCTCGCATTGATCTACAGAGTTGATCTTCATATTAATGCATACGCAGATCAAGACCTGCCCATTAGATGTGATTGACAAATTTAGGTTAGAAGTGGCAATCTAAGAGGGAATAATTAAGTAATTCCAATAAAATTAAAATATTACTTAGATTTGGAATATTTTTATTCGTTCAGTGATTAAAAAATAATTATCGGACAGAAATATATTTGTTCGACAGCAATCTTTTTTTAAAATTGTCGTCCGCAGTGGCTGTACCGTTGATATCCTTCGTCCACATTTCGTGAAGTGTTTTCGATAAATTCCGTCTTTATAAACGGATTATCCACTTAATCCCTCAGTCTTAAAATCAAACAATAACATTATAGGATGTTTGTATACTTAGTTTTAAAAGTTATGATGACAATAAGTGTCTGATTAATAGTTAATAGGAGGTGGAGACAAGAGACAAAAGCAAAATTACGGCCGGGATTTACTGCTTATTCAAGCCCAAAATTATGTTGTACGTTAGTTAAGCAACATCTTGGTGAATAGATAATAATTTTGCTTGATAATGTGACAGTAACTTTATATGCTGCGTGAGATTTCTGTTCGTAAGTATTTCCGAAGATTTCTAAGAAGAGTTTGTTGAGAGTTAAATGGCACTACAAGGTCTGTCAGCATCACTTCGCTAATTATATTACATTCAACAAGCTGCTGAACAAGAGAAAAGTAATTCGGCACAGCTGGAAACGTGTGGTTGGTAAATAGGGACTTGATGGTGATATTATGCTCCATTCTATGTAAGAATAAGAATGTCTCTTATTTTCAAAGGCAGCGTCAAATATCAATGTAAAATTCAGAAGAAGCCAGTTTAATACGAACAAGCAACGGCCTTTATAAGATTCGTATCCGAAGACTGAACTTTGTAACAAGACCGAGGTTATACGTACGTTCATAAATAGTTTTAATTTACATCACAGAATAATTCATCAAAGACATAAATAACAGAATAAAAATTTCCTTGAATATTTTCCATCGTCTAATAAAATAATAAAATAGAAAACGTTTCGGAGATTGATTTCCATTTCCGAAACGTCGTTTTCTATTTATTATTTTACTAGACGATGGAAAATATCCAAGGAAATTTTTATTCAAATAACTCACCATCTTGTCGAACTTTTAGATTTGATATAAATAATAGAAATCAACATTACTTTTACTGAGTCAGGATAAAATAATAAAATAGAAAACGACGTTTCGGAGATAGATTTCCATTTCCGAAACGTCGTTTCCTATTTATTATTTTCCTAGACGATGGAAAATATCCAAGGAAATTTTTATTCAAATAACTCACCATCTTGTCGAACTTTTAGATTTGATATAAATAATAGAAATAAACATTACTTTTACTGAGTCAGGATTTTGATATTGACGGTTTTGGAAATACACAATGGACTAAACTAAATTTTAAATATAAATTACAATTTCGCTTCCTGAAACCAACTACACTTTTCCTCTCTCTATAACCTTCACGATCCGAACGATGAAGTTATTGATATCTTCCTTTTATATGAAATAACCATAACAAGTAATATTTTTTTTGATTTGCCCTAGGACTGTCTAACGCTTCAAATTTAAGACTATTGGGCCTCGTTGTTTATGCCCACAGTTTTATTGCATCGCTCGTGAAAGCTTAAAAAATATTTTGGTTAGGTGAATTGGGAGAATAGGGCCAATTCTTGGTCACCTAAACCCCCGGATCTAGCCCATTTAATTTTTAATTTCGGAATAATGCCAACGACTACATGTATTGAAGACGCCCAGTCAGGAAGAGAACAAGTAGGAAGTGAAATGTGTCACTTTATAATTCCGGAAAAGCTGAATCGATTCTGGTAGAATCCGGATTACCGTCGCCATGTGGGCACACACATTGGATTTGTGGCAGTAAAGTTACTCTCTGAATGCAGCTGTTTGAGATTGATCTCGTGCTACAGAGACTTGGCGTAATTGTTGTCGGTGTTTAAGGTCACTGTAGTGAATTTATGGTTCTGGCTGATCGCTATTTTTTGGTTGGCGTAAATGAAACCATCCACATTTACAGATACACGAAACAACCCGAGAGAATGCCGAAGAATTCCGAAAGCATGATACAAAACTTTGTGATCTACACTTAAAATTATTCATTGTCAGGACTTTTTCCATCGTCTTCTCTTTAAAATCACGACGTTTCGGAGGCTGGTTCTGTCTCCGTCTTCAGGTGAGAGGCACCTACTCTGTTGGGTCCCTTAGATAGAGCTAGTCCCACTGGACCAGTGTCAGAGACTAGCTCGATCTAAGGGACCCAACAGAGTAGGCGCCTCTCACCTGAAGACGGAGACAGAACCAGCCTCCGAAACGTCGTGATTTTAAACAGCAGACGATGGAAAAAGTCCTGACAATGAATAATTTTAAGTGTAAACTACCGTAGTCAAAACCCTTTAGAATAGAATTTGTGATCTAGCTACTCTTTTTGTGCTACTGAATTATATTCTGTCTTCTTGCATTTAATGAAGATACCTTTTAATATTACGTATTTTTTTCTCTCGTCCGTCGTATTTTAAAAAAAATATGGAACCTTGCATCGAAAATATGAATTTTTCGGTTGAATGTCTGATTCCCTGATAGTTCATATACTACAGTCATTTTTACCCTTGAAAATTTATATAACTGTTACAATTAAATGTAAATCAGAATTGTAATGAGTATAATTATCTAGAGTTAGTTCTAAGTATTTTATTGAAGCTATTTTTATTCCCTCTAAAAGTAAACTCGTCCAGCTACACGCCATGTAGGTTGTTTCGGGGGAGGGAGGGAATGGAGGTATAGCTTCTACTCTTTTTTGACCTCGGCATTAGAAGGGGGTGAGTGGTCAGCATCACGCCCCGGCCGCACTGTTTCTTTCCCTCTATCAGACAATAAGAAGAATAAAGATTGTTTGTAATATTTCAACATAAGTTGTGAAATTATCTCAAGAATTTGTTTTAAAACTATTTGCCTAAAATTAATTATCTGAGGAGTAATTCTTCCTCACCCCACCCCTCTTTCAAAGTCTGGAGCAGGGAACGAACAGAGACTTAAAGCAAATATCTTCCTTTTGATTAAGGCTGATATTATGTAGTAACACTACTGATGCAGAAACTTACCAGGTGCCGCAGCGCCTTGCGGTTTAAAAACAATAGACCGTAATTACCTTATTAAAAGGTATTCTAGTGAAGTGAAATTGCGTTACAAAGGTAAAGAGTGGAAGGATCAAACACGTGCTCTTACAGAAGGATGGAAACACTCAGGTTGTTGGTGTCGAAGAGGATGATTACTTCTGCAGAAACCCATCTAAATTTACGAGGAGCTGCAACGTACGCATAACATCTACCTCTCCAGCCCCTTTACTCTTGACGTCTATAACAACATATAAAAGTTATCGTTACAAGATTAAAATAGTCGGTGTAATGTTTTTGCTACGAGGCGATAAGAGATGAAGCCATTAAAAAGAAAAGATTACTGTAGTGAGATTCCAATTTGCAGTCCCATTTACGATACGGTACGTGTGAAGTTTTATAAGTGATGGTGTATACGTATATTTACTGTGTTCGCGTTTTATATGCTGCACAAATATCGTTATAAACTTTGAAGAGTTAAAGGATGGATGCTTTAATATTTTACCCTGTCATCACTTCAATATCGGACTAATAGGCTTCCAACGCTACACAAAATACACGATCTTGTTGCTACTTTTAATGTAACTGGAATGCAATTTAGTCCACCGATAAGTCTCTCTAAATACCTTAAAGTTCTTTAGATATGTATACACTTTATCATTCCACATTTATTGAACATAACTCTGGCGATATCACTGTGTCGTTCTGAATCAAATCACCTAATGGCAAAATGAAGCCGAGAAACTGTTTAACTTACCTTCAACCACCAATCGTGTGCAGACGTACTACGATTCCAATGGCCTTCTTGATTGTGACATTGTACAGTCTCATGGGTGACTTTTGCTACCAAAGTTCTGGAGGAACATATCGACACAAATGTTGGTGACCAACTGCAAGATTACACGATGTCACATTCAGGATCACAGTTCAAATTTTCCCCGAGATGAAATATAAAACCTTTTCTGACGATTGTATTATTTCAGATGTTACATAACGTAGCCTATGGTAAGGCTAGAAATATACAGTGGTAACAAATAGGTAGGTAGTACATACAAGTTAACGATTCATTTTGTATGTAATTTTCACAGGTAGTCTCACATATTCCAGCCTTTGACGGATAAATCTCACAAATTGAAAACTTTGCATCTACAGCTTAGTGTGTGTTTGGCAACTGTGCCGTCAGGACTAGGATACGGTGAAACCGATACATCAACCGCCGACAGTGGAAAAAGACCGTGTCTTGCTGCCAGCACAGACGCCAAACGTCCTAAACGTAGAACATAATTATTTTGCTACAAACCAAAATTGTAACACTCCTAGTTGTATAAATGAAGTTTTGCATTAATAATTCGCGACAAGCATACTCCTGTTTCTGTTTATATAACAGATTTTTATTTGTCTTATAAAACATGTAGGTTTACTAGACGTGATAGTTTTAAAATTGCAGGTGCAGAAAGTCACATAATGGTTCTGTTGTAGCTTTCTAATCTTTCCGAGGGCCACTTCTACTACTCAGGCTTACTCTCACACTCGACGCCCAGACCCCACAATAAGGTGTGGCAAATGTTCTGTCCCGAGAGATCCTACCTGACACTCCCGTATTTATTGTGGTAGCAACAGAGTTCATTTGTTCCTCTTAAAACATCCTCCTGATCCATTATTTAGAACCCTCTGGAGGGAGACGGAGTTGGTACGACTGAAATACGCGCAGACTCCTAAATCGTCAGAGAGCATAGCTATGGTCATGAACACAGAATAATTAAAGACCATAAAGTACAAAGTAGATGCAAAGGCTGTCCCACTAGATAACAAACGGCCTTGCTTCTAATTCTAACTGACGTCAATGTGGAAAAAGGAACCTACCTCCATAGCTCAAAAGTCAAATGAGAGGAGACGTGCCTCGAGTGACATCTGTCAGCAACCTTTGTAACTTGGGAAAGTGGGATGTTAATATGCTGTTTACTATGTAGCAGATCTATCTGAAATTATATTGGGGCCTTGGCATTTCCTTTCGATTTAATGTGCAGTAATAAGAGACCACTCAAATGAAGTCAAGACGTTAGTAGTAATAAGACAGAATTTTTGCTCTTTAAGAATTTACTAAATTCTGCTCACTTCAAAGATTGAACTAAGCTCCAAAATTATCCGTAGATCTGTTACAGATTAATAAACTGATTTAATTTTAAGTTGAGCGTATATGAATTCCCAACAAGCGTTTCCTGTTTTTAATTTTATTCCAATCATAATTTAACGATTAATTAATTTGGCATATTACAAGTTTCCAAGTATATTTCTTAATAAGATTATGATGATCACTCAGGTAATCTTCCCCACCATTTATTGAACTCCACGACTTATTACCGAGTTTACAAGAGCCAACCACTAGATCCTATCCTGAGCCAGTTCAGTCCATTCACCACCCTGATCTTCTACTTCTTTAGGCTGTTAATTTAATGTTTAATTGTAGCTTACGTAAAGCGGGCCTTGAAATGAATTATAGTTAATAGAACTTTCACACTATCTTATAGCATTTCGGTTGTATTTTAATATTGTTATTTATTGCAAACATGAATAAAACTAATGGTTAGTTGACACTGATTTATTATAATTTATTGACGACATGTCTCCAATAAATTAGTGTTAACTGACAGTTATTTTGATTACTATGATAAATTATATAATATTTCATATTACAGTATTCCTCTAACGCAAATACGCTATATCAAATTTTATAAAAATGTATCAAACTGCTAAAGATATGTACGACAATATCTTTCAAGGTCCTTAAGGTGCTACTTCTCTGCATTTTAACTGAATACTTGATTTAGGAAATATTTTTTTCAACTGGAATATGTTTTTGAGTGTTGGATGTGACTGGGATCTTAACTAACTCGATGGAACTAAGTCCTCAGTTAAGAAATTCCTCGCGTGTCATAGATTCCGATGGTTCATTTTCAAGTGTGCGTCAGCGTTCCCTTCACCGAGGAAGAATAATTCAACCCAAACTTACCATAATGATTTCCATAACATTCATTATAATATTACACTACTTCCACCGTCTATTAGTTCTTCTGGGTGGTGTCTTTCGTTCCGCACTTCACAACCAAAATTTTGTTCGCATTTCTAATCTCCCTTTTTAATCCTCATTGAATTGATCCATACGTTTAATTTTAGAATTAACTAATTTTTTAAAAGATTAAAGTTTATATTTCCTTGGGTTTTGCCACTTTTTCTTACTTTGGGATAACTAATTTTCTTATTATTGTTATTCAGATATTTTTCCTGGCACGCGCTTGCGGTGATTTATAGGAAGGGCCCTGTATCCATTCGTTTGCAGCCATCCGTAAGCTTCTGGCCATAAATCTAAGACGTCTTACCTTACATTCGTATTCTTCTTACACAACCATGGCAAATCTTACAGTTATGTTTGTGTTACAAAGTCATCATTCGACCTTAACATTGTATTCGCCTGGTAAACTGTTCTCTTTATAAGCATTACTTGGAGACAATATCTAAAGTAACGTAAGATTTAAGGTTCTCATGGCTCCAAGTATAAAGATTGCTCTCTCCTGTGTTGTTAGGCCTTGTAGTCTAGTAGAAGTCTACCGACGTTTCAGAAGTATTTGCTGCCTCCATCATCAGGGCGATCATCGTCATCTTCATCAGTAGTGATGTGCAGTGTTACGTATTAACTTTCATAGTGACAATTCAAAAACTGGGTTGTGAGTTTGAATCGATTGGTTAACACTTCTTCTTCGTATTCTGATGTTCCAGTTCAAACCTTGGTCCGGGCGTCTGCTGTCCTCAGTACCTCCAGAGAAATGCCCGGATAGCGCCTTAAAAATTATGCCATTATCACTTTCTTCTACATCTTTCCACAATTGTTCCTTTGAGTATTTGTAAAAAAAATACCGGTGCATTTGTAACTTGTTGTTCTTGTAGATTGGGAGATATAACTTCACAACTATGTAAAACAATAGGTAGAATTATACTTTAATTTTTATGCAGGACGCTAGAAACAGTGAACTGAATTATGCCACAGTAGGAACTTCCTGGATTTAATAGGCTTATAATTAATTGTATCATGAAAATAATTTCGATTTAAATTACAACATACGCTCCATATTGTTTAAGCTTTATTTTAAAGTGATAAAACAAAATTTTACCCAAGCACCGTTTAAATGCCAGGAAATACTTAATATGCATACTTTCACGACCTAAATTACATACTAGTTCCTGCACTAAATTCCTTACCTTTGTTTCGCCACATAAAGCGAGATATACGATAAGTTGTTGGGGGGCCTTTATTGTTACACTCATTAATACAAAAGGTATTAATTATCTTACGAATTTTTAGTATATAGTGAATGAGAAAGATATTATTAACTGACAGAATATAAAGTATGTACTTCGCTTAGTCAGCAAGTGTAGCTAAAATCGCATACCGCCTTCTAACGAGAGGTCAGAAACGCTATATGCCGTTTTAATCTACATGACTGTATGTGCATATAATGTACACACACGGACACACTGTTATTATCCTCCAGTTTTAAATCAGTATTCATAGCCTCTGACGTCACATGCCACTACCTCAACTCGTCCAGCGGTTTTTATGGCCCAATGAGGCTGTGGACATTGGGTAGCACAGAGATTACTTTTATGTTTCAGATACTGTATCATCTGCCCTCGCGTTATCTCGGCTAGATATTCATTTGCATGGGAAAATTACAAAATAAGCGAGCTAGAATGATTGTGCGAAGATAGAGTGGTAGCAAATGAGAACGTAAAGACACAGAAAAGAATTAATCAACAGTAGCTGAATCAGCAGTGCACTGAAGAATACAGTATCGGTAAGCAGTTTCAGTATACGGGGCAAAGAATAAATTTGTGCTTCACGTAATTATCTTCGAGAGCTTTAAATCTGAAAGTTTTTGACAAATATGTTTATCAAATTAAATAATTATTGAAACTCCGTATGAATAACATGCTAATGTATCACCCACGTGTGAACATTATAATTATCTGCCCTCAGTAATAAAATCATGGCTATTATTCGAGCTTCTGATGTGGAAGCAACATTAATGTCGTTTGATACAAGTGTCTGATATTTAAAATAAAACTACGTAAACAGAATTAATTCTAGAACTATTAATTCTTTAGAAATTCAGTAGCACTTATTGAGGTTAGGTTTGGTCTGTCTCAATGTCTGTATCGAAAAATAAAAGGCAGATAAATGAGGGAATCTGTTGATATCTCGATTAGAGTCGAAGTCGCTGTCTGTACAGGTCCAAGATATTATCGAAAATATTACCCAATCCGATGTGTTTACTGTCTGATAGCACATGTATATGGGGATGGCCATCTTTAAGGGATATAGCAGCGTGTTGTCTGGTAGATATTGACCGACGTTTCAGAGGAGCATATTACCTCCAGCATCAGGATACTGGATCCAGAAGACAGCTATCTTCATATTTTGTCGCCATGAGAACCTCTAATCTCACAAACATGGATGGAATTTAGGAAGAGAGCTTGGATCTTGGAAATGTCATTAATATTTACACGAATCAGCATCTGTTGTCATTTCAAAACGACATGGGTTGCTTGCCACGGTCATTATAAATATTTTGGCCAGGTATACGTGACCGCCAACTTATCTTGGACTGCGTTAGACAGGATTTGAATCCACGTAAACTATGCATTGCGCATGTACTACAGGTATCCGTGTAGTTACGTGTATCTGCCAAAAGTACTCAGCTTATGCTTGACACAAATAGCGCTAACTTAATTCACCTCAATAAACTACCTCCTAAGAGACGGTATTTTATGAGGTCATTAGTGGACCGAAACAAACCAGCGGATGGATACTTCCTGACTGCCTGGCAATATAGTGCAGTGGCAATATCGTAAGTAGGTCACTTGGTTTTCTGTGAAGTATTAGAAGTTATTTTTGCGGGCAGAGTTAAGGAACCGGTAACATGTTTCATTTTTAGAATACTTTTGTTATCTTGCAAGGTCAGACAGACTTACGGATCATCTATGTGTGTCTGCCTAGCTTTAATAAATTATAAACTGGTAAATACATTTCTGTGACACTTGTGCAAATCGACAGTAGACGTCCGGGAAGGTCTTGTCGGGTCTTTGAGGACCGGAAACAGATAATATTGTGGTTGAGTCCAAGACGGGTTTGGGTCTGGTTCAAATATTGACAATCAAGCATCGAGCATTCTCTAGTCATTAACCCTACCTTTTATTAAAGTAAATGTTATTCGTAATAGCACTCATCTATCTGACTCTGGAAACAAATGCTACCGACTTGATTTTCTCGGAGATTTTTTCAGCTACTTTCTCCCAGAAATATTTCGAGATATCACATTACAAACTTGATGTCCGATATCTGCCCTAAAATTTTCATGACCTTTGAAATAATGCAGTTTTGATTAAGGTTGAAATTTTTTAAAATGCAAAACAAAAACTTGGAGGCTTCTCAGAACCTATAGCATATTTAGATGTGGCTAAGTTAAAACGAAAATTGTCAACACCAATCGTTGTATGTGATGTGTAACATTGAAATAATTATTTGTTTTCCTTTTAGTGAGTGTCATTTCCGGTCTGTTTAACTTCTCGGTTATAAATTCAATTTATTGCCCATCGCAAACCGATCAAAACATTTTTGCCCCTACGCTACGCGGTAATTTAACGAACTTAGATCTATAGAAACAGATGAGCTTTTCTTGTGACACTACCGTATGAGTTCATAGGGCACATGTGAGGAGAGAGACGAGAAGAAACAATCTTTTCCAATTTACTGGCTTGTTAATCTTGTTTAAAACTAACTCATGCTTCTGCCTGTGCTACCAACTAATCTCACCCTTCATCTTGGTATGCAAAACCCACACACTCTACTCATTTCTTGTGCTCGTTTCTCTGTTTTCCACGTGACTTCATAGCTCAAGAGTATCTGTCTAGGGAAAACACGCGGTGTTTCGCGTGCAGTAAATTTAATCTCAAAAGTTAGATGCTTCTCCTCATATACTCCATCAATCAATGTCACTGTCAGTCAACGCCTTACTTGAACTTTGTATGATTTGTGATAAGTTGCACTGATGTATTCACGAGTATTTGATGTATACATCTTTAAGTTCTTTAGCAGGGGCCATTCGCATTGCCGAAATGTTTCTCCCCCCCCGCAGTGACAACTGTCTTCATGCCTGAGCTAAAACGAATCAAAGCAGCCATCTAAGACTCCTTACCCAACTGTTTTATAAGCATCTTTATAGAAACAGCAGGGGAAATACATTAAAAAAAATATATATTAAATTAATATTATAAAGTATAAGAATGTTGTGCACCAGACAAAGGCTACAAGTAATTTCTGTTTACTGTAACTTCATAGATTGAAATACATATTATAGCTTGAATTTTAGATAATCTTTTATTTGAATTAAGATATTGTGATTTATTTAAATATAAACCTCCTGTTTTACTCGCTCGTGTGTAGCTTTAGTCCTCTTATCTGGATGTCATGTTTGCCACATTCAAATAAAAATGCTGTCTAGTAGCTACACGTAGAAGTGTTCGATTTTGTGTCAAGGCTCCCTTAGATTCCCAGGTGTAACGTGAAACTGGAAGTAACGCCTTGTGCCATATGCCCAGTCTATATAAATATATATATATATATATATACACACACACGAGGTGCGATCGGAAAGTTTCAAGACTGTGTCAATAGAGGGCGAACCGGATGTAGTACGAGCTTCTGCCGCTAGGGGGTGCGGCCTACATTCATAGTGAATCGGTGTGCCAGCCGGCATCATCGAATTAGCATTTGTTTCTTATTTGCGGCGTTTTGGTAGTGCATTACACCGACCCTCCTGCGATTTCGGAATGGCGTGTGCATCAAATTTTGCCAAAGACTCGCCAAAACGGCTACGGAAACCTATGAAATGCTAAAGCAAGCATTTGGGGAGTCCGCAAACTTTTGTGTGGCATTCACGTTTTAAAAATGGCCGAACCTCTGTCGATGATGACGAGCGTTCTGGACGACCATCTTCGAGCACAACGCCTGAAAATGTTACGAAGATTCGGCAGGCCATTCACGAAGATCGACGTCGTACCATCAACGACTTGTGCGACATTGTTGGGATAGGCTATGGGACCTGTCAGCTGATTCTAAAGGAAGAACTCCACATGCGACGCATCGCAGCCAAGTTTGTGCCAAGGCTCCTGTTTGAGGACCAGAAGCAGAATCGACTTCTCGTTTGTAAGGAGGTCAAAGATCTTGCACGAACCGACCCCAACTTCCTTTCTAAGCTCCGTGTGACTTCTTCCTCTTCCCAAAGATGAAAACTCAGCTAAAGGGAAGGAGATTTGAGACGATAGAAGAGATTCAGGCAGAATCGCATATGGTGCTTGACAGGCTGACAAAGAAAGATTTACAGGGATGCTTCCATGCTGGGCAGCGGCGCTGGGATCGTTGTGTTCACTCCCAGGGGAACTACTTCGAGGGTGATGGATGAATTTAATACCTGAGATAAGTGTACGGGTTTTTATAGGCGCAGTCTTGAAACTTTCCGATCGCACCTCGTATATATATATATATATATATATATATATACACCCTAGAATTCGTATTGATGCTACGGCTATGTTGGCAGTGGGCGTATTCTATGGTCATTTCTGTATATTCTGTTTAAAAGAAGAGTGTTTGTGTGTGTGTGTGTGTGTGTGTTTTTCTCGAATTTCAATTCATTCTTAAGATTGTACATATTTTGGTCCTACAATGTATCTGCCTATCTTACAAACAAAAAGTATGATTCTGCCTCAATCAACGTTCCTCCCATCTGCTCTGACAGAGAACATGGGCTCCATAATTCATAATGGGGTTTGTTTTGTGTCATTTATATAAAAGATATGACATTAGAAATGATTTACATTATTCGCTCGTTAGTTCTGTGTAACAGTTGCAACATACCAATGGAAATTAGTTATATTATTAAAGGCCTTCTAGACAACCTTAAAACCCTTTTCTCATCTGTCATTTCTGTTCTGTATGAACAGTTGAATTTCACTTCCTTAATTACTTAGAATAAGGCTAAATTCAGTCTGACGACAATTGTGTAAACAAATGTTATGGAAGAAAACGTATTTGTTCTTCTTTGGAAGATTTTCGTTGTCCTGATAACTACTTCTTTTTACTGTTGTATTTA
The DNA here is from genome assembly GCF_977971745.1 of Zootermopsis nevadensis. Classification (NCBI taxonomy): domain Eukaryota; kingdom Metazoa; phylum Arthropoda; class Insecta; order Blattodea; family Termopsidae; genus Zootermopsis; species Zootermopsis nevadensis. The sequence continues at coordinate 9,269,354 of NW_028259143.1, forward strand.
TAAATCTGCAATAGTAGTTTTACAAATAGTAAATCTTTGTAAGTAAGCCCATGTGAAAGTATTAGCAAAATTCCCGCACTATAACTGCGGGGAGTTCGATAAAAGCTTACACATCTTATAAATCTTTATTAATCATTCTATTCGTATGGCTGTCATAGAAAATATATCTATAAACCCACCATCTTCACCGAGGCACTTATATCCAGGAGAGGTTTTGGGTTTGTGACCTGAGTTCCTGTAATATTCTTGTCAACGCAAACAACTTTGTCCTTCTTGCCATTTTTCATTCATTTTATTAAAGGTATTAAGGCATTGAATCCTGGTATTAATAAGTATTATACTTTATACATTTAATTTCCTTCACAGCCTTAACCATGTACTTTTGATCGGTAAATTCCTGCTTTGCTGTTTGAGATTCTGAATAATTACGTGATTTATGAAAGCAGCCAAAGATCTGTGTCCCGCTGGTTAAAAAATCATGTAACAGGTAGTTACTACTATTGTTTATTGTTGTTATTATTAATCATAATAGATAACTTTGACTGAAGTAATAAATAGTTTAAAAGTCTAATTTTCTACCGGCCTGTGGTTGTACGATGCTAATAGTAACAACATTTATTTAGTTAATTAATTAAACGAGAGGTTTTAACTCTGTTTGCAATTGACGTTGCATGTTCAGAACTCTTCATTGATGTTCTTTTTAATCTGAATATTCTCTATAGTCTTTTAAATACATGTTAATTCTGCTTTATCTAGAACAGATAGTCAATGCGATGGATCCTGCAGAATTTGTATTTCTATTTGAAAACATCGATTGTTTATTCCGTGTATATATTATTTAACTTAGCTGTTTTTAAAAGGAAATATTTTTGTTGTTAATGACATATATCAAATTTAATTAAACTAAATTAATTAACAGAAATAGTTTCGCCGTATTAAAACTAAAAGTATAAAATACAGTCTTTTTTAAAATATGTATGCAACAAAGCAAAGGCCCTCGGCATTTAAATCTCGTTTTAAAACATATTGCACCGTAGGGTAAATCACAAAAGAGCCATATTATTAACAAAAATCACGGTAAAACAAATAGAATCACTTTGAGTTTTTTGGTCTGGTGAATAGATGCCAGCGGCTCCATCAGCCGGATGCCGACATAAAACACCGGGCAGTAATGAAAAGCTTGACTGGTCTCCTTCATGAAAGAATAGCCACTGATTGTACAGGATTCATTAGTAAAATGTGTGTGTGTGTGCGCAAAATAACAAAACAAAGGACATTCGCCCACACAGGATGTTCAGGCAATATTAAACCAGTAGATTGGACGACGCAACGGATCGTAATTTGTTTCCGTTTGATTTCTTTTTATTTAATTTTATCTTTGAAAACATTCAGATGTACAGAAACGTTTGTGTTATTTTTTCGTGATTAGCTGCCTTTTTAAAGAGAGTATCCCCGTTACCCAAAGAACAAATGAGATCAGAGAATTGTCTGTGGAGTTTTATAAACTTCAGCTTTACGCACTATGGGATAAAACAATTCAATTTCTAAATGTATTACTTTGTTTTATTTAAATCTTCCAATGTATTTTCAAAATCGCAGACTAATTTAGCTTGTCTGTCTGACGCTTAGAAGTGCCCTCCGTGTCCATGTGCTGGCTGTGTTTATAAGCCAACTTTGCACGAAATGCATGAAGCAAACGCAAAATGCTGAGCTCGTGTCTCTCAATATGTTTCATCGTATAGAAATCTCAACAGTTTTTGATTAAATCTATTTACGGTGTAGACTATTTTGTTGGCTGAATTAAGTTTTGTTTCTTATCGGACCAATTTAATATAAGAAGATTTCTGTCTTCTGGGTTGTTGCGCTGTGTAGTCTGGTCGATGTTAACCAACGTTTCAGAGGTCATACTGCCTCCGTCATCAGGGCGATGAGTATGAAGATTTCTGTCTTCTGGGTTGTTGCGCTGTGTAGTCTGGTCGATGTTAACCAACGTTTCAGAGGTCATACTGCCTCCGTCATCAGAGTATGAAGATTTCTGTCTTCTGGGTTGTTGCGCTGTGTAGTCTGGTCGATGTTAACCAACGTTTCAGAGGTCATACTGCCTCCGTCATCAGGGCGATGAATATTCTACACAGCGCAACAACCCAGAAGACAGAAATCTTCATACTCATCGCCCTGATGACGGAGGCAGTATGACCTCTGAAACGTTGGTAAACATCGACCAGACTACACAGCGCAACAACCCAGAAGACAGAAATCTTCATACTCATCGCCCTGATGATGGAGGCAGTATGACCTCTGAAATGTTGGTAAACATCGACCAGACTACACAGCGCAACAACCCAGAAGACAGAAATCTTCATACTCATCGCCCTGATGACGGAGGCAGTATGACCTCTGAAACGTTGGTTAACTTCGACCAGACTACACAGCGCAACAACCCAGAAGACAGAAATCTTCATACTCATCGCCCTGATGACGAAGGCAGTATGACCTCTGAAACGTTGGTAAACATCGACCAGACTACACAGCGCAACAACCCAGAAGACAGAAATATTCATGCTCATCGCCCTGATGACGGAGGCAGTATGACCTCTGAAACGTTGGTTAACATCGACCAGACTACACAGCGCAACAACCCAGAAGACAGAAATCTTCATATTCACCGCTGTGAGAACCTCAAGTCTTACAATTTAATATAAACTTCACCTCAAAGTGCAGAAGTGCAGAAGGATTAAATATTGTACCACAAGTGCCAGATGCAATTCGTTGGGGACATGGTTATGAACCTGGACATCTGCACTGTGGCGAACAGGATAGCATCAGTCATATGGCCCCTAAAGGTGTTACGAATGAAACTTGAAACTTTTAATGTAATTTTGCTTACTGGAGCCCCGCTAAAGTTAAACCCCGCTGGACACTGATCTAAGAAATGTAACAAAAAACTAGATTACATGGAATAGAGTCCTTATTGAGAACCTTGTGGTCTCTTAACTTATCATATGTTACAGAATGCGAAGGTTCATCACCGTGTTTACAAAATCCCTTAACTTGTCCCTGCTCTAGGTCAAATAAATCTATTACACCCCCTCTCAATATTTTTAATATTATCCAAAGTCTAGATTTACTAAGTAGTATTTTCCCTTCAGGCTTTCTAACAAGAATTTTGTACGTATTTATCATCTACCATTGCGTGCTACATAACCCGTCCATTTTATCATCCTCGATTTGATTATCCTTATAAGTTATGTGGTGAAGAGTACAATTTTGGAGCTCGTTATTATGTAGTTTTATCCAGCCCCACATCACTAAACAATCCAGAAAACAAATATTTCGTTATTCCTATCACCAATTTCAATATCAGGCCAAATTTCTTGTTTTTCTTTCTTTTGTTTTAAAATCTTAAGCTTTCGCAGGGTTTGTACGCCATAATATCGTATGTGTTCCTGTTTTATTAATAATGCCACATAATCGATCAGGTACATTAAATTACCTAAGTCCACATAGTCGGATTCTTCTTGTAAAGCTAAGAGTTCAAGAAATTTCCCTCTTTTTACATAACTCGAATTTTCTCAACGTTTTCAGTAGGGCAGTCCGCTGAATACTGTTCACAGCCAGATGAATTAAACGTAAATATAGATCAAGAAATTTCCTCTAAAATTTCTTACAAGTTTTTGTTAATTGTGTTTCTAAACCAGACAAGAAATTATTGTATTACTATATCGATTTGAGTTATCGATGTTCACCAACCCCCCCCCCCACACACACACACACACACATAAACACTCTTGTTTTAATCAGAATATACAGAAATGACCATAGAATACGCCCACTGCCAACATAGCCGTAGCATCAATACGAATTCTAGGAAATAATTGAATTTTGCATGCATTTCTCCGCGTACAGGACGCAATAGGTGACCACTCAGGCTTTGATCAGAGCCACGTGTCCAGTAGTTACAGTTAAGAGCGTATAGTTACTGCTAATTCCTGAAACGTGTTTATACTGTATTGCAGCTTACAGTTGGCCACGAGATTATATCCAATGGAGACATGTCATTTTCGGAATTTAACAAAGTATTGTCTAAAAAAATCGATAGGTATATTTTCAGAAATAATGCGTAAAGAAATGAAACTAAACTATTAAATTTTGTCATATTCCTCTGTCCGTTTGTACGTTTAGCCGTATCTAATTCTCTTCTGGTATTTATTGGTTCTCAAAATTTTAGTACAGCATACACGAAAATTCCTGACATGATGCAATTTTTTTTCGATTCTTATGGTTCCATTTCTGTGTTGGTTGCATCCCACCCAAAAATCTGCACAGATTTATTGTTTATTAATACAGGCTACAAGATAACCCATCATTAACTTAATCCATTGTCCAAAATATTCTCACACGAAGGAATTTCTTCTCATCATGAAGAATAATACGTCTGCTTCTGGTAGTACAGATTTTTTGTCAAAGTTTACAAATGTTAATCGTTCCAATGGCAGTGTATAGAAAACTTTGTAGTTTGTATGTGACTTGTACAACACTAGAAGTTACTGGATTTTGTGTGTGTATTTCTTTCAGGATTTTGAGATCTCGACTTTTCACAGTTACCCTTACGAATTCCTTCCATCTGCATACTTGAAGACTTTTACGTCGTGTTTTTTTTTATTTCTTTTCTTTTTATTGGGCATTCTTCTCATGCTACTTCTATTCTCAGCTCACGTTTGTTACAGTACTACCGAATTCCAACAAATAACTTCTCTCCCTTCTTGCATTGATATTTCTCAAAGTCTCACAAACATACTCTATTTGTATATTATACAGCATAAAAAAGGTCTGGTTGAGCTTTGCAGTTATAACCATTATTTCAGCTCTGTTCTTTTATACACCAATTCGTCTTGTTCTTGGGTTTTATGCTAGAGCATCTGCAATATACCATGCACTGCAGTAATATTGTTTTCCCGAATATATTCACTATTGCTTTTTTTAACGTAACAAATTCTCATTTAAGCCACTGAATTGTGAATCGCGTGGGCATTTAATAATTTTTACTAGACAGCATTTACATTGTATATTTAATCCTTTAAGCCCAATTAATAACTATATATACCATATATTTATCATTAAATTATTCTATTTTAAATAAAGAGTATATACGTGGGCTTCATTTAATTTTTATAATAAACTTCGATTATTTTCCTACACAACATTAACCATTTTTTCTTTGAAGATTGCTGTCTTCTGGGTTGTTGCGACGTTTAGTCTGAAAAAAGTTTACCGACGTTTCAGAGCTTATCGATAAACTTCTATCAGACTACATGGCGCAACAACCCAGAAGACAGCAATCTTTAGACTCACCGCCGTGAAAACCTCAAATCCTACATTTTGTCTATATAATTGAGGCGTCTCATGTTTCCTATGCTGTAAGAACTGGATTTTTAAAAATATTATTAAGATAAATACCAGCTTAAGTGTCAATATTGTTCGGACATAGGACCTTATCTGTGATTATATACGATGGACGATATGATCTTGGGAGGTTTGCTTAAGCACGTATGACACAGAAATAGTGAAACGAGTATTTGAAGTATTTCAATTGAAAGATTTGAGGTTTTCACAGCGGTGAGTATGAAGATGTCATCGCCCTGATGACGGAGGCAGTATGTCCTCTGAAACGTTGGTTAACATCGACCAGACTACACAGCGCAACAACCCAGAAGACGGAAATCTTCATACTCACCGCCCTGATGACGGAGGCAGTATGACCTCTGAAACGTTGGTTAACATCGACCAGACTACACAGCGCAACAACCCAGAAGACAGAAATCTTCATACTCACCGCCCTGATGACGGAGGCAGTATGACCTCTGAAACGTTGGTTAACATCGACCAGACTACACAGCGCAACAACCCAGAAGAAAATCTTTATTTCAATTGAATTCACAGGGCGGAAAAACAGTAATGACTTATGAATTGTGGTCCTCCGGGAATATGGCGCCGTGTACTGTATTTGGTTACTAATATTTCGGAAGTAGTTATTGCCCCCGCGTTCAGGGTGGACTTAACAATCCTGCAAACTCAGGGAATAGGTTTCTTCGAGGTCGCGATCTTACATGCCACCTTAATCCACAGGACTACAATCGAAATGCAAACTACCACGAAAACCTCAAATCTTACAAAGGAATGTCACATATCTTATCTGTATCTGTCAATGGTATAAAAGTTTTTCGGTAAATCTGAATAGTTGAAAAGAAAGAGCTTACCAGTGCTGTGAGACTCACGACATCTGTTAGGGAAAAGTGAAATTGGTAGTGCAGTTGACCTCCTTAACGGCTACTGAACCCTGGAAATCACTTACATGAAATGTAAAATAAACTTCTTGGCTTTCGATTTTGTACTGACGTGACGTTTTATAATTTCTCTCTTTAACAATATTATTACGGCGGAGTGATGGACGATTCCAATATGGATGCATGCGTTCAGCGTGAAATGAATTGCTGGACGTTTTTACTCGTCGAGAAAAAGAAATGAGGACGAAGACGTAACTTCTGCCAGTAATTCACTAGGCAATTGTTTATGCCTTACGTCCATAACATGGAATATGCATTTTCGTCCTGTGTTTTGAATAGTTCGTGAACTTTTCGTCAAATGAGATTACGATATGGTTTCGAACAAAATTTGAACAATCCAAACTAATGGATGATTAACATATATTATTCCTACAAAAGTAATCTACGTTCGTGAAAAACATGGACAGAGACAGTATCTTTTGTTGTCATGTTTACAGCTGAGAGTTTATAAACAAGTGTTTTAAAGTACTGTCTCTGAATTTTCCTGTAGCTAAACCATGATATACAACGAAATTCCTTGGTATAGTCTGTCCACGTTTTGGATCTATGAACGTACTAAAATTATTGGGCGGAATGGTACTACATGCTACTCTTCCGTTAAATCTAAGGAAGGTATCCCATAAATTAACTGGTAGTTTGGAAATTTGTTTTCCATAAACTTCAAGGCACTAGCTCAAATTTGTTTATTTCATTCATTAAAAAAATACACTAGTTTGTCTGTTTCCGTGTTCCCCTCCCTCCCCAATGCATTTGCATCCGTGAGCTTTTTGCGTCGCCAGGATAAGTAAAGCAAAAACAGTGGGCTTCGAGAACTCGGCAGTCTGTCTTCGCCGTGCTACAGCGGCAACTTCTCTGACAGCACTTTCATGCTTGTACTCTAATCAGTATTTGGCTAGGCGGATGACTTGCATGCAGTTGGGACAAAAAAACTGACGTACTGCACCTAAACCGCATTGCTGCATTTATTCGATTGATTGTTATAACCACCAAATATTGTGTTTTTTTTTTGTAGTAATTTTAGTTTTTTCTTGCATCCATACACGTATTTTTGCTCTGTGTGTTATATAAAATAGCAATCTAAACCTGTTGAGCTGTGACCCCTTCTTGAAAAAGCTTATAAATGCTTATAAAATGAGGTTTAATTTTTTATGATAGATCTATAGCATGTTGAAATAATGCTAAAGTGTAATATCATTTTAAATATGCTAATGTTTTTTTCGTAAGTGACTGTGTTTAGAAATTTTATTAAATTTGTATTTTTGTTGATTTCCAATTTATAAATTTTAATTCGAAAACCATCAAGGCAACGTGATGCGGCACGTAATCTGCAGATGTATAAGCGACAATGGACGTTACTATCAGTTATTGATAATTATTAGTTGCATTGAGAAGCTGATGTTTACTCAGCTGACAAAGACATTTCCTGCATCTAATGAAACCCAAAAGTTTACAAGAGCTCGCCACTTTATGATCCCCGATATTGAGCAACTTTAATATTATCCAAACTCTTACACCCTGCTTCATTAATTTCCAGTTTAATTTTATCTTCAAATTCACACAGAGGATTCCCCAAGTGGTTGCTTCCCTTTAGGTTTTCGTGTTAAAATTGTGTTTGGATTTCACGTCTCAGTCATGCGTGCTATATACCCCACCTACCCTATCATCCTTGAACTGAAATTGGTAATAACATTAGGTAGAAAGAGCGAATTATAAAGCTGCAAACTATAATACCATTATGTGTATAGATGATTCAGTAGATTTCCACATTTCCAACTTTAATTTGACTCGGTAAATTTGGAAATGTGGTAGTCGGTTACACATAATCTGAAGTAAGGACTACTATTTGGTGTATTGGCCATCATTTACAGCGAAATCTATAAATTTTACAAAGCGCATTGTACCTTTATTTAAAAAGGTTTAAAACCTTTAAGTAACATTAAAATATTATTGAAATAATACTGAATATTTATATTGAGGCATAGATGAAATTGATGTGTTGTGCATTGTTTTAAGTTACATTATTTTACGCTTTCACGGCGACTAAACTCAATAAAGTCTTCTTTCACTTCAGACATCAGAACCCTGATGATGGTGGTTGAGATAGTTCCCGAAACATTGGTCTCTTCGTGTAACCTCTTAACGCGGTTAATCTCCCGAGAATATTTTAGTTAGTATTTTAATTTTTTATCATTCATGTCGTTGGTTACATTCACCGTTGTATTCAGTACCTCCTCTACTTAATACTCTCCCTTGTACGTTCTTTGGTCAGGTACAATATTCCTCAGAAAACATAGATAAATAAGGAAGAGCATAATAGTTTTGTTGCTGCCTGTATTCATGTACGCAGCACTTATTATCAGAGCTTTGCCAGCAATTTAAGCCTCCAAACACTTCGCGTCATCGTATTGTACACAGACATCCTCCGTCAGAATGTAACGTTTAATACGCAATATACCGTACCGAATGTTCCAGCTATGTACAGCGGTATAAGGCAAAGTGCTAAATGTATAGTACGTATTTAGCGCTTTGCCTTATACTGCTGTACATTTTGCTTTGCTAAGTCCTAAGCCGATTAAATATTCCGTTGTGGAACTGAGGTCGGGGTCGTCTCCCCGCAAAATTGTCGCTTAGCTCGAGGGGTGAAGTTCAAACACAAACCTCTGACGCCTCATCCCTTGCCTCTTGGCTGGAGACGGCCACCACAAGTCTGTGGCAGGGTGTAGAACCGCATTCTGCCTCAACACAAACACGTCCCTTTATAAATATACGAAACGCCCTGTCTGCGGTAATTAGTTCAAACGCAGAGTACGTCTTCTAAAAAAAATGTTGTTGTTTGGATAATGTATAAGCGAACAAGGTAATGAGGAATGTACGTTACTGTTCTAGTTATTTGTATTTAGCAGAAATATCAAACGTTGCCTTCCATTGGATAACACTTCTGTTTCGTACTCCCGAGGACCGAGGTAGAATCTTGCTATGGAGTCGGTTATCTGACTTAGGTTATTCGTGGGTTTCCTCAGTTCCTCCGGATATCAGTGATCGGACCTCGAATTAGACAACGACCGCTTCTTTGCGTTTTTCGGAGCTTTATTATTCATTAGAAACAGTGGATTATTAATTTTTAATAGGCTTTAAAGTTGTTTGCTCAGCTGACACGAAAATATCTCGACGGTACCTACTCATAGTCATAGATCGTTGTAGCTCAGAAGTAGTGGATCTCCATTCAGTTGCCACGTTACAGCGAGTTTTAATTAAAATGATAATCTCTGAGCAGCCTTCAATCTTTGTGTTCATCAAGCACACAATAAAAGTTAATGAAAAATATCCCCTTACAAAGATTCAGAAATGTAGTCTGAAAGTTCTTGACAATGTTGCGTTATAATATGTAAAAGTGGCATTTTGGATTTTGTCTATAGCCTGTATTTCAATAAGATTACGTTTTGAAAAATGAATCATCTGGTGGAAGACACAGTACTAAATAACGTACCCCATTCTGACTGACTCTAAATTAAATTAGCATCAGTGCGGACAATTTAAAACGTTATTAAATAACTAAACAAGAGTTTGTTTAAACATTTAGGTCAGTTTATCAGTGATAATTATGTATACCTGCTGATTCTACATTTATACTATTTTAGAGTCGCTCACAGATTTTATTTGCGTATTTAATTTCACTCTCAGAATAGAGAGCAACATTTTACTTCAATTCATTTATTTAAGTGTTTGCCAACAGCAAGAAGCCAATAACATGCAAACACTGATAATACATACAATAATAATGAAAAATAGTACACAAACAGATTAACTAAACTTATACATGTACAGTATTAAATATAACAGCCAAAAACAGGCAAGCCAAAAATAGAAACAATACTATACACAAAGAAAATAAAATAAGAAATATAAATAAAAACAAATAATCCACCTAGGGAACACTAATATAAATGTACATCGTTAAAGAAATACAAAAAAACAGATAACCAAGCTAGATCATCTATCAAGACAACCTATCTAGATCTTTTCCCTTATTGAGAACGTGTCCTCAAGGGAGACAATGTTTATGCTAAACACGTCCAAATATTTACATACGTCATTTGCAGCGATGACGCACCTGGCTGAAGGACTGTGTCTTAGCGCACTGCTCACACTAAAAGTAGAAAATTCTCTCATTTGCCTCGCCGGCACACGTAAACCTTTATATTTTAAAATACTTAGGCTATGTTCGTAACAGTAATGAATTATGTTTGAACCTCATTTTTAAATGTTCTTTATGTTAGGTTTTGTAGTGTAAAAGGTTAAACAGCCTTCAAAAAAATTTTAAACGATCTTTTTCATATACTCCGACATGTTTAGCTTTGTTGTTTTAGATAATCACACTATTAAAAATTATAACAACGACAATATTAAGCAAATTAAATAGACAAGAAAGAAGAATAAGATATTTATATAATACCCTAAGTTTTATTAACGCCATTCGAAGAGAATGCCTCTTTCGTTCAACTGTCTCGTGTCTCCACACCAGAAAAATAAAATGATTTAATATATTTTTGTCCCTCTTTGTAGGTTTCTTCATCCGTATATATTTTCTTCCGACGTTTCTCGTGTGCCGAATACCTTCACACATAGCAGGGTGAAGGGGAACTGTAAATTCAAAATTGCTGCTTGAAGTTTCTGAGGGTGAGAAATAGCTTTGGGGTCGTGTAAAGATAATTGGTTCTAGAATAGGGCAGTTACTATTCGAAAATCATCAAGGACTAGGATATTGCTGTGTCGATGAGAGGAATTGTGTCTGTTCAAGTGACATCCCCCCGTGGAATTTATTAAACTGTCAAGCTTACTGCAGACCGTCGCATCAGCTACTGTTTATACCTATTGAACTAGACTGCGTGCCGTATCTCTTGGCCTTACTGAAGCGATTATTATTTAATTTTATTCTTTCCGTTGAAAGTAAGTGTGATCAATTATTCAAGGACTAATCCTCATTAAGAAGTTGTAAGTTACTTAAGTATATTTGTATGTTTTTTACAATTGATATTATCTCCAGAAGAAACAGTGTGCAGCTGAATCAGTCAACCGAACACAGACAACATTATGTGCCTTATAATATGAATAGCAATTAACGCTTATCAGCTGTCAAAATGTCCTTTTCTAGCAGATAAAGGGTACAAAATCAAGATTTCATGGGACGTAAAACATGGAGTACCATAGCAGACATATCACTGTCTGCGATGTGCGTAACATTGATATTTCTATTTATTTTCATTTCTGAACAGCAATTTGATGTGTAGTATTTTCATAAGTACTGAAAGTGTGTAACAGTAATGTAATTTCCTTTCTTGTGTGAAAAACTATAGCCTCATTTATTTTGCATTAATCATACAATATTCGTGGTTGGGGGAGGCCTCAATGTTTTCCGTTCCTAAACTACAGAGGGACAGCCAAATAATTTTTGTGTTGGAGCAGTTTACATTGGAGCTTTCCAGGTAAATTTAACTTTATTTTTCTTCGGTCCGTTGTAATCCCTACCTTTAAATGATAGTCATGTAATAATTTATACATTTTATTTACAGTCACAATAATCCTATACAAATTTTGCACAGATTTAAGAAAAGAAAGATATTGGTAGTCGTCGGAGGCAGAGTCTGATTCATTACTTCCAACTAAGCACCTGTCAGAGTTGCTTTAATTGTTCCCACTCACTGTGACACTCTTTCAAGGTCGGGCCAGTAGGCGTTCTGCTGACCGTCGTCATGCGGAAGAACTGACCACATGTATACACTAGTTCTTGATGGGGAGGAGGGCAATAGCTGTCAGGATATGCCTCGTCTCGAGAATTATCTTGTTCTTATCAGCTAGGATGGCTGGCTATAGATCTCTTTGCCAACGCCAGAAATTGTCGTCGGCTACAGCGCGTGACACCTTTTCGAACATTATGCAACTAAGATGGGACGAGACCTCTGCCGACAATCACCAGACAAGCGCAGGTGTTTTCTAACAAGTGCACGAGAAATCTCATCTTGCTCATACCGGGTGTAATTCACGCGCTCGTGGGTTGGAGTGGTCTTCAGTCCATTCCACTAGGGCATCCACCACTCCCCGACACGAGGTGTATGAGATCTCCCGTGCACAGCTGAGACTACAGACGTCAGTTGCTGACGAGGACTGGTCCCAACTCGATCACATCACGGTCACAACTAAACAGCGTGGAAAAATTCTAAAGGCTACATAGGGCTTTCTTATCTGACAACAAAGAGATGTCAAAATCACTCTCAGAGTAGATCATCTAAAAGTACGACTACGGGGTTGGAGGCTTCCTGGGCTCCACGAGCTGTCGATCCTAGGATGGGTCCCCCGTAGATCGATCTTGAGAACGATTTAGGACCAATCTTACTGCCTGTCCCAAAGTGTGGTCATTATACTCTGAGAGTAACATTCTTGCTGGATGTCAATTAAATGTGCGTAATCACAGGAGGCGATGTTGCTGTTTCTTCTGCGTGGATTACATGCATTTCTACTGATACCTGGTGTAGCGCTGGTGATTCTTGTGATGGTATGTAAAATATTTGTGATGTACTATCTGAGATGGAATCCTTCTTGATTCCTGTGTTGGAAGGTGCATTTATCGTACTCAGTGTCGAATTATATGATGATTCACTAGTAGTCCTGTAACACAGATTGAGATCACAGAGATAAAGAAGATTATAGTACGCGGGTGATTGGGGACCTATTGACCCACGCGACTTCAGCTTATTGCCAGGCAACCAAATACACCTCGGACGCATTGAAAGTGTTAATTCTAAAGCAATTACCCGAAACGTTTAGAAACTACAAAACCTTGTACTAAATTAAAGGCATTTGAATTTGAAGCTTAAAATTAATTACATATAGCAAATTTTGGAACAGATATTTTTCAGCCGTGGTTGACATTGAATCGTACAGTCTTCAGAAGTTGAGCTACGTTTCGAAGTTACGTGTTGAATCCAGATTATAGTTACGCCACCTGGCTGTTACAATAATCCTCTGTGAGATGGTCTTAATTTTACGCAGAGAATTTTATTTTCATTTAAATTTAGACGTTTTCTTATCGTAAAATATAAAAATCGTAATTTTTCCGTTCCTTAGCGAAATTTTCTCGGAATTCGAAACATCTGTTAACCAACACAAATGTTTGAAGCAATATATAAATGTACTTACTCATTTAGCCACGATTTTGATAGCAGTAACTCCCAGAATATGAAAATTAGTAATATCACCGTCAACATAATCAGCCCTCCAGTTCCTGCAGCTAACATCAGGGTGGTATATTGTTCGCTGTTATTTTCCATCTGAAAGATTAAAACAAGTGATTGTACGGCTCATAACGAAGAAATTATTCTCTGTGTACCATACCATTAGCTATGAAGTGGGCTGTAATCGTAAAGTTGTAGATGAAAGATGCATACACAGTTTTAGTCAGAAGGCCTGGTAGTATGATGCGTTTTGATAATCAAACGTAGACTTTATGATAATATTAAAATGAATATTAAATTGTATTTTAGAGTGTGGACGTGTTAGAATAGGGAATCAGATTATTAACTGTTGTATGTTGAAAAAAAAATATTTTCGCCTGTTCATGTCGTTATTTGAAACGAACTAACGACAAATGGTCATTGCGCTTTAAGTTATGCGTTTTTCTTCAAAAGACTTCAATCGAAACTTTACTACAAACTTAATAATATGACATACTTAAGCATCAATTGTCACAGACATACCAGCCCATCAAATATATGGAACAATTTTCTCCCAGCGATACAGTTGGTAATTCACGTTGTTTTCAGTTATTTTTGTAAATATATTAATAAAGAATTGAATTGAATTGAATATTTCAGAAATATGAATTAAGTCACCACTTACCTCCTTAAGATTACATTTCTAGTAAATTATTCGTATATCGTTCAGACATTCCTCTTTTCTACTGAATTTCAGTTCAAACTGCCTGTGTTGCAAGCGTTTCCTGGGTAACGCCAGCAAACTGTTTGTAACAATGCGTAACAATGTACGAGGATAATAAGAGACTGCGACAATGAAATGGAAACTAGATGTTAAAACAATGTGGAAGTACAAAACGATAAAAAATATAATTACAGCTTAACGTATTCTGGATAACAAGCGAATTGAATTTCTTATTAAATTTGTAGTCTATAAATAGAGTTGACATTGGTTGGGAAATACATTGTTCTGGGTACTGAAATCTATGAACATTCCTCAAAAATGAAAGAAACACACGCAAATTTACCAAGTGTTTAGTTTTATTTACGAACATACTTTATTTAAACTTGTAAAAACTTACTAATAACAGAAGTGTTTATCTAAAATTTTACAAAGAAAATGTTATTTTTATGAAAATATTTCAAAGGATAATAATACCCCTCTGTTTTATAATTTTTGATTTCACCTACAACTGATTTGATACTTTATATAATGTCAGTTTTGTATTATTCCTTTCCGTTAAACATTGCATTTTACATCAGATTTTCTAAATAAATTAGTAATCTTCGTCCAAACCAGACAAAACACTGTTAATCCAATCCTAGCTAAAGACCGCATTCACCACTTCACCAAAATTTACTATCGTCTTGTTCCAAAAAACAATAGATTGGCCGGCTCCAGGGCTCTCTGCCAGAGCCGGAAATTGTCGTCGGCTACAGCGCGTGACACCTTTTCGAACATTATGCAACTAAGATGGGACGAGACCTCTGCCGACAATCACCAGACAAGCGCAGGTGTTTTCTAACAAGTGCACGAGAAATCTCATCTTGCTCATACCGGGTGTAATTCACGCGCTCGTGGGTTGGAGTGGTCTTCAGTCCATTCCACTAGGGCATCCACCACTCCCCGACACGAGGTGTATGAGATCTCCCGTGCACAGCTGACACTAGAGACGTCAGTTTTCTGATGAGGAATGGACCCTACTCGATAACACGACGGCCACTTGCAGCCGGCGATAAAGCAGCGTGAAAAATTCTAAAGGCTGCATAGGGCTTCCTCATCTGACAACATTTGGATGTGAACATCACTATCAGAGAAGATCATCTAAAAGTACGACTTCGGAGTCCGAGGCCTCCTAGGCTCAACGTGCCGCCGATGTTCCCCATGACGAACTGGTCCCACGTAGATCGAACTTGAGTACGATTTAGGACCTATTTTACTGCGTGTCCCAACATGTGGCCATTATACTCTGAGAGTAACATTCTTGCTGGATGTCAATTAAATGTGCGTAATCACAGGAGGCGATGTTGCTGTTTCTTCTGCGTGGATTTTATTTGTTTCATCCGATACGTGGTATTGCGCTAGTGGTTCTTGTGCTCGTATGAAATATATTGATGATGTACTCTCTGTGATGGAATTCTGCTTGATTCCTGTGTTGGAAGGTGCATTTATCTTACTCACTGTGGAACATTGTGGTGATTCACGAGTAGTCCTGTAATACAGAATGAGATCACAGACATAGAGGAGATTATTGTACGCCGATGATGGGGGGGATCCCTTGGCTCAGGACTGCTGCTTATGTCCGGGCAAGCAATTCCACTACGGACGCATTGAAATTGTTAGTTTTAAAGTAATTACCCGAAATGTTTTGAACCTACAAAACATTGTATTTAAATTAAAGGCATTTGCATTTGAAGCTTAATATTAATGTCACATAGCCGATTTTAGAATGGATATTTTTCATCTGTATTTGATATTTGGTCGTATAGACTTAGAAGTTGACAGACGTTTCGGAGTTGCGTGCTGAATCCAGATTATAGATACGCCAACTGACTGTTACTTTAACCCTCTGTAAGGTGGTCCTGAATTTACGTAACGAATTTTATCTCTTTAAATTTAGACGTTTTCTGATTGTAAAATATAAATAATCTTAATTTTCTCCGTTCCATAGCAAAATATTCTCGGGATTCAAAACGTTTGCTTACCATCGTAAATATTGAAAGCAATGTGAAAGTGTACTTACTCATTTTGGCCTGAATTTGTTCGGAAATTATCGTTATATATCAGAAACAAATATGTCAGTAACAACAGAATCAGCACTCCAGTTCCTGAGGCTAACACCAGGGTGTTTTCGAATTCGCTGCTATTCACATTAATTTTGAAGTCAACTTTCATCTGAAAGATTAAAACAAGTGATTGTTCGGCTTGTAACGAAAACATAATTCTCTACACTTACTGTATGTACCATTCCATTAGCTGTGAGTTGGGCTGAAATCATTATTTTACAGATGAAAGATGTAAAAACAGTTTTAATCACAAGGCCTGGTAGTAGGACCAGTTTGGATAATCAAACGTAGGATTTATGATAATATTAAAATGAATGTTAAACTGTATGTGTGAGTTTGGACGTGCTAGAATAGGGAATGAGATAATTAACTATTGTCTGTTGAGAAAAATCTTTTGTCGCCTGCTCATGCCAGTTTGAAACGAACTAATGACAACAAGGTTATGGCCCATTTAGTTATGCGTTATTGTTCAACAACCTTAATCGAAACTTTACTGCAAAGTTAATTTTATAATTACTTGTATATGAATTACTCGTCTCACACACACACACACGCCCATACAATATACAGAGCAATTTTTACCCATCGATAAAGTAGGTTATTCATGATTGTTTGTTATCAGTGATTTATATAAATACTAGAGCAGAACGCTCCTTTCGGAGCTTCCCGGGGGGGGGGGGTCGATTTTTTAAAACGCAACCAACCTTGTGTAAAAAACTAAACAACCCACCCCCCGAATGGAGGCTTAAAACAATTGACCAACCCCCCTTCGGTGGGGTTAGTTTAGTGTCTCATTAAGTGTTTTAAATCTTGAGTAAGAAACTAAACTACCCCCCGAATTGGGGTTAAAACAACTGACCAACCCCCCGAAGGGGGGTTGGTCAGTTATTTTAACTGTTGTTGTTTTAAACACTTGGCAAATCCCCCGAAGGGGAGTTGGTCAAGTGTTCAAAAATCTTAAAATCCTAAGTAACATACTAAACTAACCCCCCCTTCGGGTTTAGTGTCTCATTCAAATGTTTTAACCCTTGAGTAAGAAACTAAACTAACCACCCCGAATGGGGGTTAAAACACTTGAGTAAGAAACTAAACTACCCCTCCCGCCCACAGTTCTTGTTCAGTCAACTTTTTACGTCCAGCCCCACCCTTGCAAATCTTCGTCTTAAAATCGATCATAAAGTCAGTTTTCATAATAGTTTTCGTAATCGTAATATATCGAATGAGTATCAGTTTACCTTGTTGGAGTTGGTACTTCAAATACTTGAAAACGTCTTCTTTCACTTTTCTGATGTTTTAGGCCAACTGTCAGTCAATATTCAAGAATGCGAACTGCTCCTTCTGGAGCAGTGATAATGCGACTGGCTTGATATTTTTTGATTTCTTTGTTGTGAAGCGTTATTTGTTTACTCGGCATTGTTGTGTTCCACAACAATGCCGTGTAAACAAATATCTGTTGACATTGTTGATGACGTCATTTTTTGACGACAACGAGGAATCACAAATTTTTATAGTAGAAGATACTTTATAATTATAATTTAAGTCACCACTTACGTTCACATATCGTTCAGACACCCTCTCTAAAGCTGCTTTCAGTTCAACTGCAGGCGTTACGTAGGTAACGCCAGCAAACAATTTGTAACAACGCGTAACAATTTACGAGGAGACTAAGAGACTGCGACAATGAATTGAAAACTAGATGTTAAAACAATGGGGAAGCAAGAAATTGACAGTGGAACCACGGTTCCGGAGAATCTGATGTAAATACGTCTTTGTATTTAAATTATATTTAGGCAACAAATACATTGAAAGGAAGTTTATATATTAGCTTTATTCTAAATATTCCCTTTATATATGCTTTACAATTGAGTAAAGTTTGATTAAGACATTGCTTATTTAATTATCCCATATACATTCAGCATTAGTTTTTGGTATTTTTTTGGGAACTCCGGGTTCATTATTTAATACTTCTATTTTTTACGTTTTCTGTACTGTCTCATATATTCTGCATTACGGACTCTTTTAGCTTCAATGTCATCCATCTTGTTATCTCTACATAGTATGACGCAACACGCAAACACAGCAGTAGCGTGAAGTGCGATGCGCCTTTATTTGTATAAATAAATGTTTGTAGAACCTAAACCATTTGTGATATGTAAAATCTGAAAAAGGATATGAAAAGCTCAAGAGGTAATACGTATTTCGTATGCAATATGTCCTGATCAATCTCTTACGGTTTTCGAGAGGCGGGCGCTTAACGCGCCAGATGCATTGAAAATTGTACACATTGGTTCATAAAAATTACAATAAATGTATAAACAATTATAATTACAATAAAATACATTACTGATTCTGAAAGGTCCTTATTTACTGATCATTTTACATATGGTTAACATTACTCTTATTCTTACCATTCCTGAGGAATGAACATTTAAATGTGACTCGAAGATGGATTTTACACATTTTCGTAACTAACGCTGATTTTGGCGAATGACCCGTCCGTATAGTTACGTCAAAAACGTTAAAAAATATAATTACAGCTTAACGTATTGTGGATAAAAATGCAAAATGAATGCCTTGTTAAATTGTTAGTCTATTATTAGAGTCATGATGATGAAAACGTTAATTAGAGTTGACTTTTTTGGGATATACAGTGTGTCCACAAAGTCCCTTCGGGGTTTTGAAAAATTGTGGCGCGCAAACAAATTGAGCTAGCCACATGCGGTTTGTGGCAGATTATAATGAATTTCTGGAAATTTTTTATTGACCTCAGTAGACCTCAATATGGGATCCATTGGTAGCACAGAGAACGTCCAGACGATATTTGAGCTCTTAGCCGGCTCTAGAGCTCTCTGCCAGAGCCGGAAATTGTCGTCGGCTACAGCGCGTGACACTTTTTCGAACATTATGCAACTAAGATGGGACGAGACCTCTGCCGACAATCACCAGACAAGCGCAGGTGTTTTCTAACAAGTGCACGAGAAATCTCATCTTGCTCATACCGGGTGTAATTCACGCGCTCGTGGGTTGGAGTGGTCTTCAGTCCATTCCACTAGGGCATCCACCACTCCCCGACACGAGGTTTATGAGATCTCCCGTGCACAGCTGACACTAGAGACGTCAGTTTTCTGATGAGGAATGGACCCTACTCGATAACACGACGGCCACTTGCAGCCGGCGATAAAGCAGCGTGAAAAATTCTAAAGGCTGCATAGGGCTTCCTCATCTGACAACATTTGGATGTGAACATCACTATCAGAGAAGATCATCTAAAAGTACGACTTCGGAGTCCGAGGCCTCCTAGGCTCAACGTGCCGCCGATGTTCCCCATGACGAACTGGTCCCACGTAGATCGAACTTGAGTACGATTTAGGACCTATTTTACTGCGTGTCCCAACATGTGGCCATTATACTCTGAGAGTAACATTCTTGCTGGATGTCAATTAAATGTGCGTAATCACAGGAGGCGATGTTGCTGTTTCTTCTGCGTGGATTTTATTTGTTTCATCCGATACGTGGTATTGCGCTAGTGGTTCTTGTGCTCGTATGAAATATATTGATGATGTACTCTCTGTGATGGAATTCTGCTTGATTCCTGTGTTGGAAGGTGCATTTGAATTTGAACGCAGTATCTCGATAAATATCCAAATTATATATGTCAACATCAGCAGAATCACCGTTCCAGTTCCTGTAGATAGCAGGATGGTGTTGTGGAGTTCGGTGCTATTCGCATTAACTTTGAAGTTAAATGCCAACTGGAAGATTAAAACAAGAGATTGTACGGCTCATAACGAAAAAATAATTCTCCATACCTAATATTTGCGAATTTGTCTGTAATCATAATTTTACAGGTGAAAGATATAAACACACTTTTAGTCAGAAGGCCTTTTAGTATGACGTGTGTGGAGAATCAAACGTAGACCTTTTGATAATATTAAAATGGATATTAAATTTTGTGTGAGAGTGTGGACATGTTAGAATAGGGAATCAGATAATTAACTATTGTCTGTTAAGAAAAATGTGTTGCTGCTTGGTTATATTATAACGAACTTATGACAACATACTTCTGGCCATATAAGTTAAGCAATATTGTTCAGCAGACTTGAATCGAAACTTTACTGCATATTTAATAATGTAATTACAAGCATATTTACCTCTCGTCACAAACATACACGCCGATACAATATACAGGACAATTTGTTCTCTATTGATAAAGTAGGTTATTCGTGATTGTCTGTTATAAGTTATTTTCATAATTATGCTTCATAAATATAATCTAAGTTACCACTTACGTTCATATCTAGTTCAGACATCCCCTCGAGCTGTGTTCAGATCAACTGTAGGTGTTTCTTAGGTAACGCCAGCAAACAGTTTGTAACAATGCGTAACAATGTAGGAGACTAAGAGACTTCAACAATGAATTACGTCAATAAATTACGTCATCAACAATGTCAACTATAAACAAACTCGGCATTGTTGTGGAACACAACAATGCCGAGTCGAAAGGAGCGTTCTGCCCTAGTTCTGAATAAAAGGCGAATTGAATTTCTTATTAAATTTGTAGTCTATAAATAGAGTTGACTTTTGTTGAAGAAAACATTGTTCTGGGTACTTAAATGTATGACTAATCTGCGAAAATTAAAGAAAAACACACAATTTAACCAGAATTTTATTTTATTTACGAACATACATTATTAAATTTAGATATACTAATAATAGAAAAAGTTTTATATAAAATTTCACAAAATACATATTACATATTTTTGGAAATGATTCAGACGGATAAGTAATAATGCTCTGTTTTATAATTTTAAGTTTCAGCTACAAATGAGTTAATAGTTCATACAATGCCATTGTTGCATTATTCCTTTCCATTAAACATTGCATTTTATGGCAGATTTTCCAAATAAATTTGTAATTTTCGTCTAAACCAGACAGAACCCTGTTAATCCACCCCAGATAATGAGCGCATTCATCACATCAAACGCGACCATCGTCTTGTTGCTATCAGTCAGGGGGTCCAGCTGTATATGTTTGCCAACGCCGAAAATTGTCGTCGGCTGCAGCGAACATTACGCGATAACGAAAGGCCCACCAGACCTCTGCCGACAATCACCAGACAAGCGCAGGTCTTTTCCCACAAGTGCACGAGAAATCTCATCTTGCTCATACCGGGTGTAATTCACGTGCTCGTGGGTTGGAGTGGTCTTCAGTCCATTCCTCTAGGACATCCGCCACTCCCGACACGAGGTGTATGAGATCTCCCGTGCACAGCTGACACTAGAGACGTCATTTTTCTGATGAGGAATGGACCCTACTCGATTACATGATGGCCACGTGCAGCCGACGACAAATCAGCTTGAGATATTGTAGCATTGTTATCTGACGACATTCAGATGTGAACATCACTATCAGAGAAGATCTTCTAAAAGTACGACTACAGAGTTGGAGGCCTCCTAGGCTCAACATGCCGCCAATGTCCCTAGGATGGACGGGGCCCCCGTAGATCGAATCTGAGTACGATTTAGGACTCATTTTACTGCGTGTCGCAACATGTGGCCATTATTCTCTGAGAGTAAGTCTTCCTTGATGTCAATTATAGGTCCGTCATAACAGGAAGAGATATCTGCGTTGTCTTCTTCGTGGATGAAATTTCTTTCTGCTGGTATGTGCGTTGGCGAGGGTAATTCTTCTTGTACTCATGTGACAAGTGTCGGTGATGTACTGTTAGTGGTGGAATTAATTGCACTTATCGTACTCAGTGTCGAATTATGTGGTTATTCAACATCAGTCCTGTAACACAGATTGAAATCACAGAGTTAGAGGAGATTTTTGTATGTGGGTGATGGGGTGACCTCTTACCTCACACCACTCTTGCTTATATCCAGGCAACCAATTGGAGTATGTACGCATTAAGAATGTTAATTCTAAAGTAATATAACCGAAACGTTTTGAAGCTACAAAACCTTGTATTTAAATTAAAAGGCATTTGAATTTCAGGCTTAAAATTAATATCATATAACCGATTTTCAATGGGATATTTTTCAGCCGCATTTGACATTAGGTGTTTCTCCAGAAGTTGAGCGACGTTTCGAAGTTACGTGCTGAATCCACATTATAGTTACGCCACCTGGCTGTTACAATAATCCTGTGAGCTGGTCGTAATCTTCTGTGGCGAATTTTATCACTTTTTAAATTTAGATGTTTTCTTACCGTAAAAAAATAGTAATTTTTTCCGTTCCTTAGTGAAATATTTTCGGAATTCAAATCGTCTGCTTACCATCATAAATATTTCAATTAATATGCAAGTGTACTTACTTATTCCGCTCACGAGTTATTAGGTCTATCCCGATATATATATGCAATATAAACTGCACAGTTAAACCAATCATCTCCATTACGTAGAGTGACTTGTATAATCCATCTCGTGGGGAAATTGGTGGTGATGTACTGTGAGTGGTGGAATTGTTGTTGGTTTCTGTGTTGGAAACTGCACTTTTCGTAATCAATGTCATATTATCTGGTGATTCACGAGTAGTACTGTAACACAGATTGAGATCACAGAGATAAGGAAATTACAGTACGTGGGTGATGTGGTGACCTCTTGACTGTGGTCATGTAACCAATTGCACTACAGACGCATTGCTAATGTTAGTTTAAAAGTAATATATGAGAAAACGTTCGAAGCTTAAAAAACCTTATATATTGTTTAAATCTTGTCCGTCTAATCACAATAAATTCTTATTAAATATTAAAATATTACAATAATTAACATTTAAAATATTAAATGATGTTCTTTATCGAAATATTCGATTTACATTACACCATCATTTTTCACGACATGTTTCAGTTCCTAAAAGAACTATCTTCAGGTGTATATAATTATATAAAGATTCAAATCAATAATAACTTAAATACAATTTCTTAAATACAATTTCTATATATTATTTTAGCGTATATTTTTATCGGACGTTTATCAGGTATCAAACGATGTTCCTTTCCAGATTCTATTCCATTCTAATAACATATTCAATGTTGTTCTGTATATGTACATCATGCTCAATATGACTTTAGTGTGGGTGAACGTTTTTTTGTTGCCTTTGCATCAGCCTGCAATGTAAATAATATAAAGACTAAATGAATATTAATAAAATAGAAATAGAAAATAAAATAATATATTGAAATAATGAAATATAATTTTGAAACATACCAGAAATGAAAGTTGTAGAGGAGTTACATCTGTCTGGAAGTATTGCCGTGTTTGAACTGAACTGTGTTCATTGTGGATTGTGGTTGTCTTGTAGGGGTGGCAAGTGAAAGGAGGTTGTTGGAGGTGGGATTATTGAGATAAATATTATTGTCATTCAAGCAAACATTTTCTTTGAATGCTTGTTGTATATGATATTTTTCATTTGTGTCTCTGTGTTTCTTATTGTATACTATTTTTAAGATGTCCATTGTGTCTGTTATCATGCTATATGCATGTCCAGTGTTTAGAATGTGTTTGGCATATGCTGAATTATCTTTATTATGTTTTATTGCCGCAATGTGTTCTTTATACCTATTTGTGAATGTATGTCCAGTTTGACCCACACTAAAGTCATATGATGCAACTTAAAAAACCTTGTTTTGAAATTAAAGGCATTTGCATTAGAAGCCTAATATTAATGTCATATAGCCGTTCTTAGATTGGATATTGTTGAGCAGTATTTGACATTCGGTCGTATAGTCTTCAGAAGTTTAGCTACGTTTCCAAGTTCCGTGCTAAATCCAGATTATAGATATGTGACCCGGCTGTTACAATAATCCTCTGTGAGATGGTCCTAATTTTACGTAGCGAATTTTATTAATATTTAAATTTAGACATTTTCTTATCGTAAAATGTGAAAAAACGTATTTTTCTCCGTTCCTTAGCATAATATTCTGGGAATTCTAAACATCTGCTTTCCATCATAAATGTTTTGAAGCAATATGCAAATGTACTTACTCATATCGAATATAAATTTCTATTATCACACTACATATGATACATAGAAGCCCCAGTACAGCAAAAGTCAGCATTACGATTCCAGTTTTAGCATCTGAATCCAGGGTTTCGACGAGTTCGATGGTATTTGCATTAACTGTAAAGTTATTCTCCATCTGAAAAGTTAAAAATCAAGATTGTACGGCTCATAATGAAAATTAATTCTCTACACTTAATATGTGAACCATGCCATTACGTGCGAAGTGAATTGTGGTTATAATTTGGACATGAAAGAAGCAAACACAGTTTCAGTCAGGAGGCCAGTTGCCACTTACCTTATAAAATTATGTTCTCTTTCAAATTGTTGGTTGCAGACTGTTCTCTGTTCCATTCTGTTTCTTCACGTCTGTGTTGCAAGAGTTTTGTTTATGACGTCAGCAAACATTCCAACAATGTAAATAATGTATCAACACGCTGCAACAATTGAATGAAAAAGTGTTTAAACAATTGAGATGTACAAATGGTGAGTTAAACATAATTACAGCATTGAAATGTTATGGATCGTAAGCTAATTAAATTTTGTTTTACATCCGTAGGCTATAATTACAGTTGACTTCCGATCATGAACCCAGTTAATGGTAACCTTGAATAGCCCGCATAAATGAAAGAGAAAGACACTAATTTAATAAATATGTAAGTTTATTCACAGATGTACACCACTTAAATTTTTGATTAACTAATAACGGAAAATACTTTATTTTAAATTTAATTAAGTATATACCAGCAATTTTTAAAAGTTTTTCCATCCCGTTGTAATAACCTATTATAGTAAGTTTCAAGTTTTAGCCACAATTGATACGTTCTGCGATTCTTGTAGGAACGCTTGTACTTGCTAATGACGTCGAAGCATTAACTTGCAATAATTGCTTCTTGCGATTTCTATATTCCCTCATACGTTCAGCATTAGTTTTCGGTATTTTTTGGGAACTTCATGTTCATTATTTAAGACTTCTATTTTTTACATTTTCTGTACTGTCTCATATATTCTGCATTCCGGACTCTTTTAGCTTCAATGCCATCCATCCTGTTATCTCTACATAGTATGACGCAACACACAAACGCAGCAACAGATTTCTTAATAATTCTTAAGGCCGCCATTCACGATCGCTCCAGATGGATGACGTCCAAACGGATGTCGTCCAAAGAGGTACTACATTCACGGTCGCGTCACGCCAGTCGCGGTTTGTTGTCACTCTGTGAAGTGCGTGGTGTTTGCGATGGACGAAGAATTGTTACTAGCTACGGCAGTATGCCTGTATATTAAAAGGAGGAAACCAAAACGAAAGTGGTCAAAGCAATGGCTCTTAAATAGAAGCAATTTAAGTCACGTCAATTTAATTAGTGAACTGAGTTTGGAGCCGTCAGACTGGAGAAACTATTTACGAATGGATGAGTGTGCTTATTTCCGCTTATTGGGGCTAGTCACGCCTGTGATACAAAAACAGGACACGAATATGAGACAATGCATCAGTCCTCATGAAAGATTGTCAGCGACTTTGAGATTTTTGGCTTCAGGCATGAACTATGAAGAACTGAAGTATGTGACAGCTACTTCTCCACAACGTTTAGGAGTAATTATCCCCGAGACTTGCAGGGCAATACTGCAGTGTTTGAAAGGATACCTTAAGGTAAGGTCAGGATTATTACTATATTTGTTAAAATTTAATTAGTTTCTAAATGTAATTATTTTTTTACATTTAATTAGTTTCAATTAGTTCGTGAATCACATGACTGATGATGCCACTTAAGAGGCGAAACATGTCTCATAATATATTTTAACTTATTTGTAAAATACATGGCAACTCTCTATATTTATCAATAACATCAATAACGAAATCACGCCCCGACATTATGCAACTTTCGACTTGACTGGACGAAGGCTCGTGGCAGACTGGCATGAGAATGGACCACGTTTCCGCCACTCACGATACGATGGCGCGATGGAGCGATCGGATGGATTATGGCTCGACAGAATATCCAAACGAGCCCACCGCGCCACGCCAATGGACTTCAGTTTCCGCATTCACGGTACAATTTTGGAGCGACACCGCGCCATTTGGACGAATGGAGCGATCGTGAATGGCCGGCCTTATATAAGAACTTGTGATATATTAAAACGTTTTTAAGTAAAGTTTGTCCCGATACGTGCCATACAGACACTTGGGGTGAGTGGAGGTATAGCTCCTCTCTTTCTTGACCTCGGCACTAGATGGGGGTGAGTGGTCAGCATCACGCCCCGGCCGGCTTTACCCCCGGGAAAGGACCCCGGTACCCATTGTAGAGGAGGCTGGGTGGGCCCCAGAGCCGGTCTGGACACAGAGGCTAGAGGAAAAATCCTCTGCCCCCGTCGGGGATCAAACCCCAGTCCATATTTACACATTGTTGGTATGGATCTTACACATCTTCGTAAAGCTGTTTATGCCGAATGACCCTTCCGTATAGACGTATTTACATCAAAAAATTGAAATGAATATTAAATTGTATGTGAGAGTGTGGACGAGTTAAAATATGTTGTCAGATTATTAACTGTTGTCTCTTGAGAAAAATTCCTTGTCGCCTGCTTATGTCGTTGTTTAAACCGAATTAATGATGACGTGGTTATGGCCCTTTAGGTTATGTGTTGTTGTTCAACAGACTTGAATTGAAACTTTACTGCGAAGTTACTAATATAATTACTTGCATATGCATCACTCGTCACAGACATACACGACCATACAATATATATGACAACTCTTTCCCTGTCGATAAATTGTGTTATTCAAGATTGTCTGTTGTCAGTTATTTCCATAAATAATTTTCATATATATAATTTAAACACCACTTATCTCCTTATGATTATATTTCCAGTAAATTATTGGTACAATGTTCAGACATCCTCTTTTCGGCTGTGTTTCAATTCAAGTGCTTCTGTCGCAGGCATTGCATAACAATGTTCGAATAGACAATGGGACTGCAACAATGAAATTAAAACCCTATGTTCTAACAATGAGAAAATACATAACTAACTAACTAACTAGATGGCTTACCGAACCCGAAGGTTCTTCACCAAATTAACCAAAGCCCTCCACCAGACCCTGTCCTGGGCCAACAAAATCCAGTTTCCTTCAACTCCTATCTGCCATAGATCCCACCTGAGATTATCCTCCCATCTACGTCTAGGTCTCCCCAGCGGTCTCTTCCCCTCAGGCTTCCCAACCAATACCCGGTGCACACCTCTTGTGCTATCCATGCCCCGCCAATCTCATTCTTCTCGACTTTATCACCCTGACAATACTGGGGCAGGAGTACAGATTTTTAAGCTCATCATTATGCAGTTTTCTCCAGACCCCATCGTCTTCTCTTCTAGGCCCAAATATCATCTTCAACACCCTATTCTCAAACACCTGCAATCTGTGTTCCTCCCTCTGAGTGAGAGACCATATTTCGCACCCATACAAAACAACAGGCAAGATTATTGTTTTGTACACTTTAATTTTCAGGTTCTTTGAAATCAGACGGGAAGACAAAATATTTTGAACTGAGAAGTAGCAAGCATTTCCGGAATTTAGTCTCCTCCTAACTTCCTCACGAGTATCATTTTGATTTGTTATTGTTGTTCCCAGATATTTGAACTTTGTAACCCTTGCAAAGGACTTATTAGCTACCCTAAGTTAATTTTGCCCGCCTGTCTGCTGATGACGAGATACTAACATGTACTCAGTTTTTTCTGAATTGACTTCTAGCCCCACTTGTCTACTAGCCTCCAGTAAAACTTCTGCGTTCCTCTTTATTGTATACATATCGTCCCCCAATAAATTAACATCATCAGCATATGCCAATAGCTAATGTATCCCAATCAATTGCAAACCCTCCTGCCTATCTTGGACTTTCCTGATGGCATATTCTAGCGCAAAGTTAAAGAGCAAGGGAGACAAAGCATTTCCTTGTTTTAGACCGTTCCTGATGAAGAATGTCTCAGATACATATTTACCTAGTCGAATTTTGCTACAGGTTTCGCTCAAGCACATTATTATTATTATTTTCACTAGCTTCTTTGGTATACCAAATTCAATAAGAATATTATATAACACTTCTCTCTTCCCAGAGTCATAGGCTTTTTTGAAATCTATAAATAATTGATGTACGGTCCCACCGAACTCCCATTTTTTCTCTAGTATCTGACGAATGCAAAAGATCTCATCAATTGTTGACCTGTATGAGGTTGATAGCAGCGAAATTCCTCGGTAATTACCACACTCAGTCTTGTCCCCCTTCTTATGAACATGAATAATTATGGATTCCTTCCATTGTTGTGGCATCTCTTCCTTATCCCAAATTAAATGAATAAGCTTATGGATCCTCATATGCAACCTTTTGCCACTGGATTTAATTAATTCTGCTGGAATCTGATCAATACCTGGAGATTTATAACTTTTCAACTTCATCTAAACTAGGTTCTGGCACCAACAGTTCAGCTGTATGTATTTTAATCTGTCTAATATCACCAGTCTCATGAACATTTAAGAGCTCGCTAAAGAAATTTTTCCACCTATTCACAATTTTTATTGGATCTGCAAGCAAATTGCCACTATCATCCTTTACCAAATTGGTCTGGGGTTGATATCCTTTCTTAAAGTTATTAATGCCTCTGTACAGGTCTCTGATATTTTTTTCCTTATTATTTGTCTCAAGTTCAGCAATTTTGCCCTTCAGGTATTCCCTTTTCTTATTCCTAAAGGTTCTACTAGCCTCACGTTACATAGATTATCCGCATTTGTTTTGTTTGGGTCCTGCAACCATTGAAATTTTATTTGCTTCCTTCGATCTATTAATTTGGAACATTCTTCATCAAACCACAGTTTATTTTGCTTTCTCCTGTAGCATCCTAGTTTCTCTTTGGCTGAAATTTTGATGCAGTTTCTGAAATTTTCCCACTCCCTGTTGATGTCCACACTTTCATTATCTTCATTTGTCTCTAAAATTTGAAACTTCAACTTGATATTGTTCCTTTGCCTCTCCCTCACTTAATTTTTTTCAAATCAAATCTTTCTGTGTCTAAATTTTGTTTAGTTCGTCTACTTACTGCAAGCTGCTCCCTCACTTTTGCTACCACTTGATAACAAACAGCATCACAGTCTGCTCGTCATCTGATATATTTTGAAACTAAATACAAGTTGTTATTGGCCAATGATTTTAAAGGTGGAAACATGCCAGAATGAAACAATAGATATGCATCTAAAATCCTTTTCTCTTTTTCAAATATGTATGCATTTCATAATACTTGTGAATGAGTTTAATTAACACGGGCTGTAATATAAAATAATGTGAGGCTCCCGAATCGCGTTCATTACGTTAACCTATACATAAGTGTATAATTCTAAGATTACTACTTGAGTGTTGGTAGTTCTGTGCTCTCGGATAACTAATATGGCGAAAATGCGTCTAAAGAATTCGATTTCTGTTTGCTTAGAAATGGCGCCGTAGTGTTTGTTCGTTTCGTATTGAAGTAATAATAGTGGTTTGTTGTTTAAAGTTATTAGAATCATCTTAGACAGAGTATGTATGCATTCTTGGGAATTTCTATGATATTTATTTCCGTTCTTTATGTTGCAAAAAGACTTATAATGACGAGAACAGCTATTTTAATGACTGCAACAGTCGTAGTCCAATGTGTGTTTGTCCTTTGTAGATATTTGAACGGATCCCATTCATGCCATAAAACCTGTTTTGGACCTTTATTTGTAAACATTGAATACATTTATCCAGTCTGGTATAATAAAGAAACACATATTAGTCCATACATATTTTTGCATTATTTCATGTGGCCAGATGAGGAAACCGAAAATTACATATTAATTACATGGATTCTCCAGATATATAATTAGTACGAAAGTCTTTATATGACCTATCTTACGTCAGTATTTTCCTAACGTGTAATTTCTTGTTTTTGTTAATTCTCTGCTGATTTTAATTGAACCATAGTCTGTTTTCCAGTCCTGTGTGTTACACAACCTATATAGTAATTAATTTATGTGTTTAAGTTTGTGCATTGTTATAAAAATAACTGGTCCAGTAATATATGTGTCTTTTCTAATTCATCGTGTGTCAGCTTTAATGTTATGTAGTGATATATAGTGCATATATTTTTAATGTTGTTAATCTCAGGTCAGCCTACCTGATTATTTTGAAATTTTATGTAATCATGAATGTAGAACTGGCTTTCTTAGTAAAGTTTGATAAATTTATCCACTCCTCCCAAGTAAAAGCCATGCATTACCTGTAAGATTTTTTTTGTGAGACTTCTTCCTGCTAATCATTGTGTGAGAATTCAAATCTTGTGCCAAAACCATTTGGTCCCTTATTCATCAAGGCATACCTTTCTTGTTTGTGTTTTGTCATACAAATCTCCAAATTATTTTGTTGTGAATACTTTAGGAGGCCTTGTGTTTCAACATCATACCAAGAAAAGTCCTAGCCTAGTTAGGTGGGCAATGAGGATTGTGATTTCAGCTTCAGCTGTTAAAGTATTTTATCTTTGTTTATGATTTGGTATGAAAGGTGTGATTCTTCCAGTAAGTGGCAAATATATTTGCTAGCTTAAGTAATTATGAACCTTCCTTAACATGATACCAGGTTTGAGGTACTCTTCATAAAATTTTAAGTTTGTTAATCATGGACCTGACATGTAATGTGTATGGGAGAGATGAGAAATGTGTAAAAAAAAATCTGTTGTCAGATAATCTGCATAGTTGTAATGTTCAAGTAATATTTGTAAATTCATTAATTGTATTTCACATGCACCAAGAATTTCAATTAAACTATAAAATACATATTTACAGGCAACTCTCGGTTTACGAACTGAAGCTGTCCCCCAAAACCCATGTTATATCGATGTCCCACTGTACTAAGAAAATAGTTCATGAAATATATTGCAGCATACATAAAGAAACAGAAAAATAAGTAATAATTAATTTTGTAGACTATGAGGCTTGTCTATTGCAATATAAACCATTCTTGAAGATGTTTTGTTTTCTTTATATATCAGCTATACCTCCTCAGCCATTATCACAAACCACTAGAAAATCATACTATTTTCTTGGTACCTTTTAATTCTTGTTCTCCTTTCTTCTATTTGCAGCTCAATGAAGATGGCAAACTCATCCCATCATGTATCTTGTGGATTGGATTTCTGCAGTGTTCCAGATATCAGAGGAAGTCTTCAAGGTGCCTCAGAAGCGGGGTATGCTTGTTTTACATTTCTATTTCATTTACTGTACTGTTTAAATTCAGTGTGTTTATTTGTAGTTTTTAAAAAAAGAAACTCAGAGTGGTTTGCAATTTTAAACCCTTAACTAAATACCTGTGCGCTGTTATTAAATATCAGCATTTAATAAAATTGGCTCCTGTATTTTAGAACTTTCCATGACATCAGCTTTGATTAAATGTCAGGAGAAGGAAGGGTTAAACCACGCATCTTAAACTCATATCTGTTTTTTTCCCAGTAATGATCTGGCCTTTGGTATTTTCCAGAAAACAGCATAACTTCAGATAGGGTGGTAGTGTTTTTTCGAGAACAAATGAAGGTATCTGTTCCGCAAGGTCACTGACCCAGCATGAACCTTTGTAGCATATTCTGAAATGTTAACTTTGTGATGTGGACTTAGATCTAATTTCACTATTATAGTCTCACAGGTTAACCAATAAGATTGCAATACTAGGATGTGTTTCCTTTTGTTTTTCAGATATGACTTTACGTGTTTTCCAATTGTTCATCCAAGATTTAAAAGAGAATTTATTAGTGGAAAGAGTAAAGAAAGACCTGGAGCTTTTACACGATCAGATCTTATCCTTGCTGGCTCAGGTATGTAATTTGTGACACATTTTGTGACCAAGGATTCTAGTTTGTACATAAAACTTTAATTTGGTCTCTTGTTCCATTGTGGTATTAGGAAGGTTGCCGAGATTTTTACAGAATATACATTTGTGCAGGTGGAAGAATGTGAGAAAATGAGGAAAGTTCAACCGTCATGAATTACTTCAATGTGTAACTCAGTGGTCCCCAACCTTTTTGTGCCTACGGGCACGTTTGAGACTGTATGAGATCGTGGCGGTCACCAACCAATTAACAAAGCCAAATTTTCTGTTCTCTGGACAAATAAGATATGGACACCAAATAATACGCACAACAACACAACGTTTAATGACGCAAGAAACCATGCAATCAAAAATACGTACTTTTATAAGTACAATTATTATTACTCAAGTGGGAAGTTAGTGTGATGTTTGGCACTGCATTTCATCTGCCAGATTTTCAAATTTGGGAGTGTAGGATGACGTTGCTACTCGCAAACAATTGTCAAGATGGGTGTTAGTAAGTCGAGATCTGCGCTTTGATTTTGTAATGTACATGGTTCAACGGCCTTCATTATTCAGTATAACCTCTTTCCGTAACAATGCGGGCACCCAAAAAAAAGCCATGGCGCCCGCGGGCACCACGTTGGGGACCACTGGTGTAAACAATAACTTGTTTTACAAAAGGAATACATTTTTTGAAAGTCATACATTAGAAAAAAATTGGAAAAACAAAACTGAACTTCTATTAATTTGAACACAGCAGTAAAGATATGGACATTAATTTGTGAGATTTACATGGTGTATTTTCATTGTAACGTTCTTTACTGTTAGCAAAAATCCATTAGACACATGGGAAAGAGGATATTGATTTTTAAAGTATGGGGTCCGCATTGGCTGTGCGGTCTGAGGTGTGGGCCTTGTGCTGCTTGGTCGCAGGGACCGTTGGTTCGAATCCCACTCAAGCCATGAATGTTTTTCTGTGTTGTGTTGTCCTGTGTACAGGTAGAGGCCTTGCGACGGGCCGATCCCTCGTTCAAGGAGTCCTACCGAATGTCCATAGATCAAGCCAACTGAAAAGTTGGGGACCCGTAAAGGGTACTGGAAAATGTACAAACATTGTTAAACCAGAAAAAGAAGAAGATTTTTAAAGTATGTTAAATAAATATGTTAATTGAGCATTTGTATATAAGGATATGTCCCCTGCCCTTGAGATTTGGGATTCTTACAGCAGTGAAAGTTTTATTCATGAACTTGTAGATGGTTACAACTTTTTGGAGAAACATATTCCTTCCATCATCAGGTTGAAGCAGGTCAAGATTTGGATGTGAGACTAGGTAATATGGTTAAAATATCATATGAGTGGTTTGCACTAGTGGATATCATATACAAAATAACAAACACTTAATCAGAAGGATTTCATGGAAATAAGTATTTCCAGACTATAAAAATTTGCTTGAATTTAAATGAGAAAATTTATGTAGCTGACGTTGGATTGATAGAACAATAAATTTGAATTCCTTCTACAGATTGGAACAATTTGATAGTAGGAAAACTGTCACCATATATTAATGTTGATTCTGAAGATCCAGTTGTGCGAAAACATTCCGAGGAAGCACTGAACCAAGAACTCACTTATGCAAATCATCTTGGCCTTCCTGCTGTTATGTTAACTCTCAGAGGAAATAACCAAATCAATCTTGCACGAATTTTTCACAGTAAAATGCAGGCTGGAAGCACTTACCAGGTAACTTTCATGTTGGTAGATGTAATGTTAAGTTTAGATTAGTATTTTTATAAGGTGTGCTGTTTGATTTCATTCTGGTTGTATAATGACGTGATAGCTTGATTTGAAGTAGAATTAAAACAGCAAAAGGTGGTAAATGATGTTTTGGATGAATTAAATTTGAGGATGTGAATTAATTCACCCTACAAACATTCTTATGTTTTATTAGTGAAATAATGGTTACTTATACAGAAATTAATGAGAAATCAAGGCTATGGTAATTTGTAACTGAGTAATGTGTAATTGTGGACTAGCCATTATTATTATTATTATTCAGTGTTCTGTCTTACGACAGGTCCATTGCTCTGCCGAAAATGAGCTCTCCAGTTTTCCCTAGTCTCAGCTTCTCGTTTTAATTCCTGGAACTTCATCTTCTTTCCTTGTTTAAGATCGTCGGTTAGCTGTGTCAGTCTTCTTCCCAGTCCTCGCTTTCCTTCAACCTGGCCTTCGGTAATATCACTCAGTAATCCATTCCTTCTCATAATATGTCCCAGCCAGTTAGCTTTCCTTCGTGTAATCGCCTGCAGAATGTTTCTTTGCTCGTTGACTCACAATACTTCTTCGTTGGTCACTCGATCCGTCCACCTGATCTTCTCTAGTCTTCTCCAACACCACATTTCAAAACTCTCCAGGTATTTCTGTTCCTTCTTCCTGAGTGTCCAAGTCTCTGCTCCATATAGCGCGACACTCCATACGTAACACTTCACTAGTTTCTTCTTCATCTCCAAGCCCAACTTGCTAGTGAGAAGTATCCTCTTCTTGACGAAAGCTGCCTTGGCCATGGCTATCCTTGCTTTTACTTCCTTGGTGCATAGAGCGTCCGTCGTGATTATGCTGGACTAGCCATTATAACTGGAGAAAGTGTAGGATTTGTTCTATCCTTTGTTACATCTTCATAAACTTGTACATTGTTGACATTTTTCTTTAGCTTCACTAAATATGTATTTAATGTTGGTTCATTGTTTTGATGATTTATCGCCATTGCTTTTTGACAAACAAAACACAGTGCCAATAATGAACTTCCTACAACTACAAAACAAATTTTATTCATTGTTTAATCCTCTGAAGGCAATGCTCATATAAATTATGTTTAAACATTCGGTTCCTACCTGAAAGAAAACATAATGCATTACTATCAGAAAGATCAGTTGGTTAATGCTGTTTAGGGAAATAGTGACTTTATTCTGAGAAGCTTACCATACCACAAATACACTCTGAGCAAAATGCAGAGCTACTGATTTTTTAACCAGGAGGTACATATACTTACCACTGGACTT
Organism: Zootermopsis nevadensis; assembly: GCF_977971745.1. Taxonomy (NCBI): domain Eukaryota; kingdom Metazoa; phylum Arthropoda; class Insecta; order Blattodea; family Termopsidae; genus Zootermopsis; species Zootermopsis nevadensis. The sequence goes on from NW_028259143.1 coordinate 9,304,648, forward strand.
AAAAGTGTTTGTTCAAGACTATTGAATCAACGTGCGCTAGTTAACCTGAATTGCAGTTACTTCACAAATCACGTCTTAATTTTCTTGCCGGATCTCATATAACCTCCTTTTAGTGTCTGTAGGACACTGATTTTGTATTGCTGATTTACTAATTTTCTGCAAATTAATATTTTTACTTTGTTATTATGTTTAATATATGTATAAGTAAACTTTTGGGAAGACTGAGGGGAAGAGACCGCTGGGGAGACTTAGACATAGATGGGAGGATAATGTCAGGCAGGATCTATGGGACACAGGAGTTGAAGGAAACTGGGCCCAAGACAGGGTCAGGTGGAGGACGTTGGTTAATTCGGTGATGAACCTTCGGGTTCGGTAAGCCATCTAGTTAGTTAGTTATAAGTAAACCTTTAAGTAACAGCATATTTTAATATTTTCTAGGTTTGGGTACATTTACCCATGGAAAGTCCTGCTGTAGCAGCTTCATATTATCATAACAGTGAAGAAGAGCTGATAAAACTGCAGGGAGATATCAACACATGGGGATGGTAACTAGCTTATGTGTTTAGAAGGGAAAAACATTTTATTTGTTGTATGGCTATGGCATGGACATGTATTTTAACTTTTTCGTACTTGATATATAAGTATTCTCTCATGATTCTCTACTAGATGGCTGTAGCTGACAAGTCAGGATTGAATAGAAATTGTCACTCACTACTCAAATGCACTATACAAGACTAATAAGGATAAGTTGCCTTAAGCAACTGTCCCGAAACGGGCCAGTTGCCCATTCCTTAATGTGGAAATGATATTAAATGTATAAGTGGAAAATTTCCTTAAGTACATGTATAACTAAATTTGAAGAAATCTGAGAGGGGCATTTTGATGCATAGAACATTTTTACTGAATCACATGTCTGTTGTCTGCATTCTTTAATTGTTTGTCTTAGAGGTCAGCAGGGGAGTAGGTCAGATAATGTGCAGGTTTGGGCCTACTTTAGATGATAGCAGTTTAACGTTGTACAGAACATTCTGAGCTTTCTCATGCTATTTTTTCATGTGGAAAAAGTTATTTCTTGTTACGCTCATCTTATGCTCGTGACACACTCAGGTTCTGAAAACAAATTCCACTGACTTGATTTTCATACCTGTCCCTTTCCATAAATAGGTCACTTTATCATATTACAAACTTGGTATTTGATATCTTTGTACTGCTCCCCAAACATGAACATAACCCCAGATGTTCTTGAAATGTTGTTAAAAAAGTCATTCAAGGATTACTGGCTTTTATATATTAAAAGAAACGTATTGATGATATGACAGTCAGGGGAAATTTTAAATGAATTAGTCTTCATTTTGGGCTGGATTAAAAGGAAGTCAGGGCACGGTCAGGTAGAGTTAACATGTTTGAAGATAAACTTCAGGATCAGGCTGGGACAGGTCAAAGGGTCCTCAGACGGATGGGAAAAATTAAAAAAATTTGGCCTGTGCAGTCATCTAAATTGTCTTGTTATTATGTGTCATGTCATGTTTCTTCCTTGCGGAAGTACCTTTATCAACTGTAGTCAATCACATTCCGTTAAAAATAAGCCTGAGATTTATATCTGTAGTTCATCATGGACTTTGAAACTCATTTATAACAATGTGGTGTTAGGTGGAACAAGTTCCGTTCTGTGTGCAACTTTGAGAAGAAACTGGGTCTAGCATTGGAAGTGACTCCAGATATTCCACCTGAGGAAGAAATTGCTCGATGGATGGGTGAACCAATCAAGTGTTTGGTTTTGTCCACGTCACTGTTTGTTACGAATAAGAAAGGATACCCTGTGCTGTTACGTCCACATCAAAATCTCATAAAATCCTTTGCATCTCTGGATATTCAGGTTGTGGTACGAGGTGCTATCAGGCATGGTTGTTCTAAATACTATCAGCAGTATTTGGATCATCTGTGGCAGGTGGGTGTAGGAATTATTTATTCAGACCTAAGTTACATTTCATACTAAAAAGCCTTAAATTTTAAACCTTTTTGTAGTTATATATCCTGAATGTCTGTGAAGTGTGTGGTACAGCATTTGTTACATTAATTCTCATTTCGAAGTTATATGTAGTTGTAGAAAGAATTTCAGAGGGTCCTTTATTCTGAGGAAGGGTTAAAACCAATGTCCAGCACATAATTTTGTCGGTAATAGAATATTTTGAAATCTAAGTGAAATTACTTTTTTACATATTTTCAGAGTGCTTCACATACTGATTCATTGCTAACATATGCAAGAGGATATGAAGATTATCTGCAATGCCCTCTTCAACCCCTCATGGATAATCTGGAATCTCAGACATACGAAGTTTTTGAAAAGGATCCGGTCAAATATAATGAGTATCAACGTGCCATATACAGTGCTCTTCTTGACAGAATACCTTTTGAAGAAAAGGATACCAAAGTTGTGTAAGTAGGATTCATTTTCCATTTATATAGAAACCATTATTTGGAATTTCACTGTAAACACCCCGCCTCCCACCCAAATTCATATTTGAGGTGCCTACTTTGAAATGGCTCCCAAGCCAGGAACTATACAAGTTCTAATATTTTCCATTGAAGTTCAGTTGTTTCGGCACCTCCATAATAAAAGACCAAACTCATCTCATACACAACTTCATATGAGGTTGCTTTAAAGCAGTGGTATTCAACCTTTTTTGTTCGTGTACCCCCAGATATAATTTCTCTTCAACTTTGTACCCCCAAAGTTGTTGGTGTATAATTCAAGTTATACATAGTATATAACCTACATCTAAAATAAATTGCATTACTGATTATTCAGTGTTTATCATAAAATAATATATATTTTGTTAAATTTCACGTACCGCCTAAGATGTCTTCGCGTACCCCAGGTTGAATACCACTGCTTTAAAGTACAGTGCACATCTTCAAAATGTTATGTTCAGCTACAGCAAAAACTTAACAAAATATTTCTCTTCATATAGCTTTGGAAATGACGTCATGGTGTGTAAATCAAATACGTTGAAATTTGTGTTTCAGTGTCGTGATGGTGGTAGGTGCTGGTAGAGGACCGCTTGTTCGTGCCGCTTTGAATGCAGCTCATAAGGCAGATAGGAAGATCAGGGTTTATGCAGTAGAAAAAAATCCAAATGCTGTAGTTACGTAAGTTTTTAGTTTATTCTTGCCTAATCAAGATTAAAGGACGATGTATGTATAGAAGACAATAGTAACAATGCTATGGGTTTTTTTCTCAGTTTACAGGCTCAACAGGAAGAACTGTGGGGTGATCAAGTGACAGTAGTCTCATGTGATATGAGAGATTGGAATTCGCCTGAAAAAGCTGATGTTTTGGTATCCGAACTTCTGGGTTCATTTGGAGACAATGAACTCTCACCTGAATGCCTGGATGGGGCTCAGAAGTTCCTTAAAGGTAGGTACTTGAAGATAATTTTACTTCTTAATTTTTCTCCTTTTGTATCCTTTAAGCATGGAGTGCAGTGTAATGCCATCCACTGGCATGCAACATGACGTGCATGCAGATGATAACTGCTTTGTGCTTCCATCTACGTGAATTGTCTTCCATCTACATGAATTATATACAGACAGATTTGAGGTGGATGACACTAGTGTCACTTGATACATGGTCCTGAAATGGTGTATGATGTGAAGATGGCTTCTTCTGGGTTGTTGCCTCTTGTAGTCTGATAGACGTTTGCCTGCGTTTCGGAGGTTATTGTCTACATCATCAGAGTGATCACTCTTCTTACTTTATTTTTATTGCTTTCAGTTTGAAGGTTTTTTGAGATACCATATTGTGTGTTTTATGCGGTTTGTGTTATCTGGTGTATTATGCAAATGATTTAACAGAAATGGAATATATTAGAAGGAAAAGTGCTGATTAATTTTGTGGACCAAACAGGAGTTAAATAAATGTGGAGCTTCATGATTTACAGTGGACTCTTTATCTAATGTTATTAAGCACTTAAGTTTAAATTATGATAAGTTGAGTAGTTACAGAACATTTGATGGGAGACTCTTGTGAAAATAGACTATTTGGAAGGTTAGGAAATAGATGGAAGTGTAATATAAAGAGAACCGTAGGGATGTAGTTGTTGTGATGTTAGTTCCATGGAGAAACTGTGGATAGTGGGTGATTATTATTTTAAGGATGATTAACTATCATCTTCCATAAGTACATTGGAATTAATGACTTAAAATATTTATTTTTCTGTTAATGAGATCTGTCTTAGAAAAGATTCTGATTGAATCAAAGGAAAAAAAATAATTACTGTTTTTTTATGATTATAATTAAAGTTGTTATGCACCTAACATCTGCCCCAAATACACTTTTATACTGCAGCAAGCATTTTATTGTGTGTGTTTGCAGGTGATGGTATTAGTATTCCTTGCAGTTACACTTCATACTTGTGTCCCATCCAGTCTTCCAAACTGTATAACGAAGTTCGTCTCAGCAAAGAGAAGGACAAACATGCATTAAATCACTTTGAAACTCCGTATGTTGTTCACCTGCAAAACAGATTTCAGCTAGCACCAACACAGGCGCTCTTTACATTCCACCATCCTAACAAAGGTAAGAAAAATATTTCTTGTGTTTGTCTTGATCTAAGTTTGTTTTGTTTTGCTTGAAAGCAGACTGCATTCGTCCAAGAAAAACTAACAGTGCAGTAGAACAGACACATTGAATAAGTTGTAGATTCTATCATAATTTAAAAATACTGTTTGTTGTTGCTTTATGTCCAGTGTGAAATTGGGGGTTTGCAATTGTAGTAACATAACTTTTGATTCTGGCATTTCATAGCTTTGGTGATTCAATTATACCTGTCATGAATGTAACTTAAATTTGTATTTATTAATTTTTGCTCCTTTACAGATCTCTGTTTTGTTCTGTCCTGTTTGTTTCCATCCCACTGACTATCTTGTAGATACTTCTTGCTTTGTTTCAGGAAATAACAGGAGAATTTAAAATATAGTCCTATACTAGTTCTGTAGTGTACCGTCCCAGTGTGTTGTTTGTAGACTTGATTTTATTTTCACTTTCAGTTTTTACAAGTATTAATTTTTGTCGCCAAACACAGAGTGTAGTTGCATCTGGTACCCTTTACATTTGTCAACAAAAGTATACAATTGTAAAGCAGTGGGAATTGGTGTTATGTAAAAAGTTACAGTGACAACATATAATGTTGATCAGTGACTAATTGTAACCTATAAAATGAAGTAATATTTGCTTTTGTTTCAGATGAAGTTCTTGACAACACACGATATAAATGCTTGTCATTCAAGATAGCTCAGGACTGTGTACTGCACGGTTTTTCTGGTTATTTTGATACAGTTTTGTACAAAAATATAAATCTCAGTATTGTACCAGAAACACACTCAAGAGGAATGTTTAGTTGGTTCCCAATTTTCTTCCCTATTCGGGTAAGTACATTACCGAAAGATATAAAATTCATTTATGGCTGAAAATTGTATTTAGTTAGCTTAGAAATATGGCATTTATGCAGGTCAGTATGGAATAAATAATCCAAACTCATTCTGAAACATACTGCTGCATAATGCAGCCCCATTGCTCAGCATGCCCCATATCTTCTTATTCTAAACATAATTTTTCACATATGTACTGAACACAGTATACAAGCTTTCTCCTAGATTCAACTGGGATGCATTCCTTGAAAATGTTGTTGAATCCGTAGGGTTACATGTAAAATGAGCTGATGCACCAAATGTAGTAGTTAAGTTGTTAACTCTCCTGCTTCATATTCGTGTCAGAGGTCACAGGTTCAAATCTTGGCCTGGAGACTGCTATCCTGACTTAAGCGTTTTATGGTTTTCCTCAGTTCCTCAAAGCAAATACTGGGGTAGTACCTTAAATTAGGCTGTGACCACATCCTTCCATGTCCTTTCCATTTTATTACTCTCTGTAATTCTCTCGTCCGACACTCTATAGTCTAGATGCGAAAAGCATTGTTAAATAAACTATAAATAAATCAAAATAAATAGGGTGATGCCTTCTTGACCAGCCAGAGAGAGAGAGAGATTTGTACTTGTTATAAGGAAGGCTGTCAGGTGGGTTTTATGCTGGGGATTGTACTGGTGACTTGAGAAGTGACTTTATAGGAGGTTGACTAGTAAATCCATTTGCATAAGACATTGTATCATACTTCTTGTATCCTTCATTTGGTTGAATACCACCCAGGAAAAAAATTGTTGATTACTAGAATTGTGAATGTAGCATTTGCTCCAAAACACTTCCATGAATTAGTACTTTTTAAAAGCTTTATTGAGCAAGAATGAGCTTAGTGTACTTGCCGAAATATTTCGAGCTTGGGGAAGTGAAAATCTACAACTTATATGGATGAAGTGAATTGTAGATTTCATCCAAATATTATTTCATTTTGAAGATTATTGGTTGTCTTCTGTGCTGAGTGCCATTTAGTCCACTGATATTTTACAAGTACTTGCTGCCTCCATCATTAGGGTGATGAGTGCTGCAAGTACCTCTGAAACATTGGTAATCTACCAGACTGCATGGTGCTACAACCTAGAAGATAATCTTCTGAATCCTTGCTGCAGTGAAAACCTCAGAACATACTAATTCTCTTAGTCGCAAAAAGTAATGAGTTTAGTGCCTTCATTATTACGTATTCTCCTAACTCTGAATGGTGTTAAACTGTTTCTGTTTTATATCTTACGTATCAGGAGCCTGTGCAGCTACAAAGTGGTAATGAATTGGAGGTGCACTTCTGGAGATTATGCAGCAAGAAAAATGTATGGTATGAGTGGAGTATCACAAAACCCATTCCTGTGTCTGTACATAATCCAAATGGCAGGTCGTACACCATTGGTCTGTGATAGCAGAAGCAGTACATGTCTCATTGTGGAAAACTGTGCTGCTAGCTCTTTGAATTTCTGTAAGTCACAGACATTGCAAAATATTTCATGTAGTAAATGGTATGATAGATATTGTTGGAAAATTGTGGCATTGGATTTTAACTACTCTGTTCCTGTATAGCTGCAGGTAGCCCTCGATTTGCGCCAGGCCAATTTGCGCCGATTCAGAATAACACCGATTTTGAAGCCAGAAAGTCAAAAATATATATTTTACTATTATTTGTAACATTTTATAATGTTTCTCGTACTACTTATACTAAATCGTAATGCTTACATCGCTGATTTTGAAAAAAATTATAAATACAGTCATCTCTGCAATTACGTATGTTTCATTAACGTGAATTTGCTCCAATGAGATCAGTGAAACGGTAAAAGCTGCTTGTGAAATGCAAACTTTTGCCTATACAAGTTTGCTCTTGTGTAATTTCATTCCTGGCTCTTTTAACTTTCAAAAGACTAATTTAATCATGAAATTTTGAAAGAAAGAAAGAAGAAATCATGACAGTCCACACTACATGCCTTCTTTAAAAAATATGACGATCCTCAGCCAGGGACTTCGTCAGAGAACTAACGCTGCTTCATCACGCCATTGCCGATTGTAAGTGTATAAAATATATTTTTTAAATTCCCTTTATTTTATTTACATTATTTCAGAGCTTTAAATGTAATGCCATTATATTACTCATCAATGTTTGGGTGCTGGGAATGCATGTCATTGACTTCCCATTGATTTACATTATAAAATCGTTCCACTTTACGTCGATTACGCCAGTTCGTCCTGGAACACATCCCCGGCGTAAATCGAGTGCTACCTGTATTAATTGGCTTTTTAACACAAATTGGGGTTAAAATTATGAAACAGCTTACTGAAGCCCACTGTTACAAGATTTAAAGAACATAATCATTGAAATTATTATAAATGTTGAAGCTGGTGGAATGATTTATACATTTTTGTGATCAGCACTAATGTGTAACAAATTGTGTACTAAAAACACTATTCTAGTATTCAGAAATAAGGGTACGAACAGTGCGACTGACATATACTGAAACATATTTATTCACAGGACATCCCATATTTTTTTCTCAGTTCTTTAATTTATTCAGTAATAAAAGTAAACATATGGGTTTTATTTTTCAATATGCTGTCTCAAATATAACAGTATTAATTTTGTTATGTTTTGAGAATAGAAATCAAAATACTAAAATAGACTGTGGCATACAATTATAGGGGAAAGAGAAGTTTAAAACCACTGATGAGATGGCATGAAACTATATCAGACTCTGTATCAGGGCAGGATAATAAATCGTGCTTGATTCAGCCACTGTGTACCAGTTACTCAAAAGGTTAAAAGAAGTCCCAGGTGCAGTTTGTTAGTAAAAGACTTTGGCAAAAAGGAAGATATAATGAGCATTAAAAATTAATTTATGGTATTTTCAGTTTGAAATTAAAATCTTAACATTTTTAAAGTCAGTCAGTACATCAGGCTGTTTTCCATGTTGGGCAGAGCTGTACCAGATGTATTAAAGTTAATGGATATTTTTTCAGAGATGACAGAGGAAGTGGGAATTGATAATACATGTTAGAAGAAGGTGGGCTGAAAATATATGCCAGAATCGGGAAAATTTTAATGTTACATGGCCATGGAACATGCTGGACATAATTTTTGTTTAATTATTGTACTTGCTACCACAACATACTTTAATTGGCCACAGATCTATCAAACTTTTATGACTACTGGTTGTTGTGACTTTTGGTGCCACATTTGAAAGTTTTTAAGGACATCATGACTTTATCGCTAATCATGTGCTTTCAATGAAAGATTCACGTGAACATAAAATAGTACTTTCTGTGTTCAGCTATGATAACTCATTGTGTTTCTTTAATGAAGATTACTTGCAGAGTTTTATGGCCTTTCTTTGACAAGTGGCAGTAACCTTGTGTTTTAAGACGCCGTCTATATAGTTTCCTTTTACTGTATTTTTTTTTTTAGTTTATTTTGATGTGTGTTGTCCTAAAATGATGTTATGCTTATGAATTATTGAGTAAAACAAGGTGTTCTAAAATGATTGTGTACCTTTAAGAACGATACAGTGGAGTTAACAGTGGTATTGAGTGAATTACAGTGACTACAAACTTCCAGTTTTCTTTTGAATGCGCATTGGAAATTCTTGGTTAAATTTAATACATGTTATGTCAGTTTAAAGTTGTGTTTCGGTTTTTAGGCCAAGGAAACTATAGAATTTGATCAAACACATCAACAAGAGTCATGTTCTTTTTTGTGGAAACTGTAATTATTAAAGAAATTTTGAATGATGTCATTTAATAAAGACTTTGCATAAACAGAAAAGAGCTAGCAACATGATTACTTTATTAACACTGGTTGTTACAACTGTGTTACTTGTACAGATGGTAGGTGCCATTTCCAACATTGACCGATGCTGGCCAGTAAATTGCACAGGATGAAAAATGCCATCATAATGGCAGAAAGTTCTGTATTTTAATGTGAATTGTATTCACTGTCAATTTTACCAAAACAGTGAAGGAAACAGAAATTTTTCTTATATATTTAGCACAATACATTTTTACATTCAGAATGGTAATGTTTGTTGGAGAGGTTGCCTAATCTGTTTACCTCAGTAATAAAAAATTGTAATTGTTGCAGTATAGTGATTTTATGCATCAATCATGTCTGGTCCCAATATTACAGAAGTGGTTGGGTGAAGTTACAGTAAAATATTGCATCTAGTCTGCCCAGAATACTCTGAACTTCATGATTATTGAGATTCATAATTAATTTGACATGTTCTACATCCTTTGGTTGAGTCCTAAGAAGGATCTGTGGAATGTAAATAAACTCTACTCTACTCACACTATGAAGACATATACCAGAGTGGGTTTTGCACTCTGCATTCGTAACTTTAGAATTAGATGGAGGTGAATGGTCGTTTGTTTAAGTCCCAGCTGCTTCACCACCAGGAAAAAGAACCCCCACCATTAGAGGAGCTTACGTGGGCCACACCCAGTCTGAACTTTGGACATCCAGCTCATAGGCAAAAGCACGTGATCATCAAGACATGTTTCCTTTTTGCCTCGTTTCTGTTAGAAGCCGTTATTCACAATTAAAACATCTTGGTGGCACGATTATTGGATATTAGAAGTAGAATTCACCAAATGGTTGTGACTCACTGCAGTGGGAGATTGGAATCAGAATTAGTACTTACTGTTAAAAAAAGTTAATTTGGGGTGGGGACAGGAAGTAAATTTAAAGGTGAAGAACAAAAATCTGAATTTCAGTTATATGTAATGAGATGTTATGATTTGGAGCCTTGTAAGTTTGAGGCTTTTGTTTGTTTTTCAGCGTACATTAAAATTAAACTGCAGTTCCCTACGGGCTACTCACGGACATGCGCAAAGACAATACATAACCACTCTAGCCTTCAAGAAATTCACAACATTTTAAAGAACCTGAAGATTCATTACCATGTTCACAAGAGCCCACCACTGATTCCTGTCCTGAACCAGATGAATCCAGTCCATACCACACCATTCTGTTTCTCTAAGATCAATTTTAATATTATCCTTCCACCTGTGTGTAGATCTTCCTAGTGCTCTCTTTCCTTCTGTTTTGCCTACCAAAACCGTGTATACATTCCTCTGCTCTCCCATGTGGGCTACATGCCCTGCCTATCTCTTCCTCCTTGACTTGGTCATTCTTATTATTTGAAAATTGCACTTGTGTAACAAAATCTTGATCTTCAGCTGAACGTGATCATAAATACACTCTTTTAATGTGATAGTTTTAATTAGATTTCTTCTGATTTCAACCCATCCTTGAAGAAATCATAGTGTAACTTTTTTTTAGCAAATTGGGGAAGTACAATAATGAGTACAACACTCACATCAAATTACAATACAGATGTTTGCAAATTTGTGTAACTATAATATTTATGCCTTCCCACAACAGTCATGAACTTCAGTGTATAGACTTAAGATTGTGCTGGTTGTAATTAAATTGTTTTTTGAGCATCAAGAGATTTTTATTGAATTCAACAAGAACATTTCTGTGAACAGTCATTGTCTAATTGAACTGATGTTGAATAAAAGGACATTATGCTCTGTTAAAAAGCCACGTGCCAGTATAGGGTTGTGTTAAATGTAATTTGATATGAAATTTTTTAGTAATTCATGACATATGCAGTGTGTAATAAACAAAATAGTTACGATAATTGTGAATATGTCTGTATCTGTGATGCAAGCTAACACTGAAACTGTAGAAACTTTCCTGAATAGTGAGCAATTCCTCCATAATCCTGCATTACATCAGTTACCAAATACTGCTAAAGATACAGGTATGTACCTTATTATTGACTTTGAATGGCTGCCCGATTCTTATAAAGCATAACCATGTATTTAAATGTACAATGTAAGGTTCAAGGACAGTTTTAAATAAGTGTGTATTCTGTTATGATATTGATGCTTTTGACCCTTTAAAAAAAGGCAGAATGCATAATTCTTGTTTTGTAGAGATAACAACTTTGTACCAAGTTCCACTGAGATGACCCAAATGAAAGGTCATATCAAAACCATGGTTGTCAAATTTCCATTTGTTTGCTATGTAATGTTGCTGAAACTGTAGTATTCACATTGTATATTTAAGGGAAAGAAAAATGCATTCAGTGAATACAAGCATTCTACATCTGAACAATTTGCTTGCATGCGTAATGTATAATGAAATACGCTTCATTGTGAATTTATAGTTCTACCATTACAAAGCACAATCCTATGCAATACTGCCAACACCCAGAACATTATTTGGCATGTCAAAATTAAAATTGTCAGGTGTATGATTCCAATGATTTCTGGAATTTTTATACATCTTTACCTTTACTAAATAGAAGTGTGGATTTAAACCTCTGTAATATGGGGCTGTCAGCTAGACTTTAAGTTTGCAGTTAACAGTTTAGAAGTATGTTAATGGTTTGCTGCATAAGCCAGTTAAAACAGGTTAATACACAGTAGACTCTAGTTATCAGTTACACAACAACCATGTTTCAATTTCAGAGGTGTAACACCATATAAAATATTAAAGTTTTTAAGTGGCATATTTCAGTAGGTGTGTATTTTTCAAATGTGTTGAGGCTTACATATTTCACTGATCTTGGTGTTTGTATGGGGTGTCTGGTGATTGTCAATACCTCAGTGTCTTGTTTCTGACATCGTTCCCAGTCGGAGTTATCATGTGAACATGGGTATGATTCTCAAAGGTTACAGAGATAGAGATATTTGAAATTCAGGATGATTTCAACCTTGGGAGGAACTTCATTGTCTTTCAGCATTAAAAACCCAATGAGGTATTTCCTCTATTCTGTTTTCTCTGGATTAATACATCGTGTTTTCATGTAACCCTATACATGAAAATGTAGCATACAGTAGTGAGGTCAAGTGACCATTCCTACTATAATGCGGGGTGACCCATTATGGTGGAAGTATAACAGTAATTATGTTCAAATCATCTTGAATTTCTGCCCATAGCTCTGCAACCACTGAGAATTGGACTCATCTTCATACATGACTCGGGAATAAGACCGTCCATCTTCTGATACGTCACCAATGTGTCAAAGGAATGTATCAGAAAATTGTTTGTGCAAAATGTTGGTAACCGCCTGCAAGACCACTATCAGTATTTTTTACTGTCATGAAAACCTCAAATCAGATAATATTCTGAGTGTGCACTTCTAGGCATTTGTGTTCTACAGTTTTTAAAGAATGAACCAAAGGAGCACATTGTAAACTATACATGTTCATAAAATAAATTATTATAATTATCTGTTCATTAAATATTGAAAAATTATTTTAATTGCCTAAGGAGGAAGTGTTGATACTTTCAAAAGATTTAAGTGGGCCAGACTACTAGAATAAATACCTTGCCACATTTAATATTGTAATATTTTTCTATTGTGTCCATTGCCTAGGTAAGACAAGTTTGAAAAAGTGATTGCTGGAGTACACATCGCTTCCAGCACCATTATTTGCTATAGAGTTCAAAGGTTATAAGGGCTTGTGCAAACGATTTTGGGCTATGTGGTTCATCGTCGTCTCACTTCATGACTTTGCGGACCCGTCCACGATATAATATTCATACAGTAAAGTAAAGCTGCCTCACAATACGCTATATAGGCGCTTGGGGGGTATATAGCTCCTATTCATTCTTAACCTCGGAAATAAATGGGGGTAAGTGGTCAGCGTTACTCCCGGGAAAGAACCCCATTGGATAGGAGGCTGAGTGGACGCAGGAGGAAAAATCCCGTGCTCCTGTCAAGGAACGAACCGTCCGTAGCCTGTCACTAACTGAGCTAACCCGGCTCCCCGATATATGTGCAATGTTTAACGAAAATTTTTGAGTTTTGTAGTCGGAACTAATTCGTAATACCGCCGGTAGATGGCAGCACGACCTCTTCGGCTAACGAAGAACAGGCATGGCTGGGTACAATGTTTTCTTTGCTTTCGCTAATACAGAAAGATTACCCAAATGTACAATGTTTCGGAGACCGTCTCATACTGAATTTAATACTAGACCCAGTGACAGTTAATACATTTATATATCTGGGATGGAGGCAGAGGTAACTTATGCAAAGTTTATATTTCTCATCCAGACTGCAACGTCTACGAAATTTCTCACGTGACGTTACAATTGTCACACAACTTTGTAAAGGTGTTTTACTACGCACAGATGAACTAAACGCTACCCAATCTATGACGTCATGTTTCAACATGGTGAACTGCGCAATGCATGTGGTAAGGGAATTTTGAGAATGTGGTTCAGTGTGTTACATGCTTGCAATTCCTTTCGTATATGAATGTTGTAAGCTGTTTCTCAGATTTTGTTTACGTACGTTAGAGCAGCTAGGGCCGCACTTAATTTGGTGTATTTAGTTGCCGTGTACGATTAAAGAATAAACTGACAAATTTATAAAAATGATTTTGTGTTTGCAAATGGTTACGAAATGTGGACAGATAACTTCCAGGTCGTCTCGAATGCTGGGTATATTGCATAGAAAGTGTGTTAAATCATCGCCTATATCTTTCCAGAACTTCAGAACCATCAAGACAACCCTTACATCGTATGCAGGTTTGTAGACATTTTCAGTATGTTTGATTATTAATTACATATTGGGGTGATATATTAATTAAGCAGGCCGGTTTACCAGTAAGTGTACTGTGAAAGATTCTGTAGTGCACAGGAAAAAGGTTTGGATTTTGAGATATATGTGGCCCACGTTTGGCATGAAACGTGCATTCCAATATCGAGTAATGTAATAAGTGTGTTTCATGTATTTGCTTTCATGTATATTATGTTTCATGCACTTACCACTGATTTACACAATAGGGTTAGTAGAGAAGATGATTAACCATTGTGTTTTGTGCAGGATTGTAGATGTCATGAAATATTCTACTCAAGTGTATAAAAGTATAGAAAAACTGCATTGAATCCATAAAATCATTAAAGGCTAGTTTGGTTGTTACTTAGAACTTGTTCTGAAAGCTTGGTGTAGCTCTTTTACTTATGTTATTCATTAGTGTTTTTATGGAACAAATAGATACAATGCTAACTTCATCAGGCACATCAAATTACATGTTTCAAATTTTTGTTAAACTTCTTATTTGGTTAGTCTGTTGTGTAGTTAATAACTAACTAACTAACTAGATGGCTTACCGAACCCGAAGGTTCATCACCGAATTAACCAAAGCCCTCCACCGGACCCTGTCCTGGGCCAACAAAATCCAGTTTCCTTCAACTCCTATCTCCCATAGATCCCGCCTGAGATTATCCTCCCATCTACGTCTAGGTCTCCCCAGCGGTCTCTTCCCTTCAGGTTTCCCAACCAGTACCCGGTGCACACCTCTTGTCCCATCCATGCGCGCTACATGTCCCGCCCATCTCACTCTTCTCGACTTAATCACCCTCACAATACTGGGGGAGCAGTACAGATTTTTAAGCTCGTCATTGTGCAGTTTTCTCCACGCCCCATCGTCTTCCCTCTTAGGCCCAAATATCCTCCTCAACACCCGATTCTCAAACACCTGCAATCTGTGTTCCTCCCTCTGAGTGAGAGACCATGTTTCGCACCCATACAAAACAACAGGCAAGATTATTGTTTTGTATACTTTAATTTTCAGGTTCTTAGAAATCAGACGGGAAGACAAAATATTTTGGACTGAGAAGTAGCAAGCATTTCCGGAATTTAGTCTCCTCCTAACTTCCTCACAAGTATCATTTTGATTTGTTATTGTTGTTCCCAAATATTTGAACTTTGTAACCCTTTCAAAGGATTTATTAGCTACCCTAAGATAATTTTGCCCGCCTGTCTTCTGATGACGAGATACTAACATGTACTTAGTTTTTTCTGAATTTACTTCCAGCCCCACTTGTCTACCAGCCTCTAGTAAAACTTCTGCGTTCCTCTTTATTGTATTTATATCGTCCCCCAATAAATTAACATCATCAGCATATGCCAATAGCTGATGTGTCCCGTTCAATTGCAAACCCTCCTGCCTACCTTGGACCTTCCTGATGGCGTATTCTAGCGCAAAGTTAAAGAGCAAGGGAGACAAAGCATCTCCTTGTTTTAGACCGTTCTTGATGAGGAATGTCTCAGATACATATTTACCTACTCGAATTTTGCTGCAGGTTTCATTTAAGCACATTTTTATTAGACCCACTAGCTTCTTTGGTATACCAAATTCAATAAGAATATTATATAGCACTTCTCTCTTCACAGAGTCATAGGCTTTTTTGAAATCTATAAATAACTGATGTACAGTCCCACCGAACTCCCATTTTTTCTCTAGTATCTGACGAATGCAAAAGATCTGATCAATCGTTGATCTGTTTCGTCTGAACCCACACTGATGATCCCCAATAGTTTCATTCGCATATGGGGTTAATCTTGCCAAAAGAATGTTGGATAGAATTTTGTATGAGGTTGATAGCAGCGATATTCCTCGGTAATTACCACACTCAGTCTTGTCCCCCTTCTTATAAATAGGAATAATTATGGATTCCTTCCATTGATGTGGCATCTCTTCCTTATCCCAAATTAACTGAATAAGCTTATGGATCCTCATATGCAACCCTTTGCCACCTGCTTTAATTAATTCGGCCGGAATCTGATCAATTCCTGGAGATTTATAACTTTTCAACTTCCCAATGGCTAGTTCCACTTCATCTAAGCTAGGTTCTGGCACCAACAGTTCAGCTGTATGCATTTTAATCTGTCTAATATCACCAGTATTATGAACATTTAAGAGCTCGCTAAAGAAATTTTTCCACCTATTCACAATTTTTATTGGATCTGCAAGCAAATTGCCACTATCATCCTTTACCAAATTAGTCTGGGGTTGATATCCTTTCTTAAAGTTATTAATGCCTCTGTACAGGTCTCTGATGTTTTTTTCCTTATTATTTGTCTCAAGTTCAGCAATTTTGCCCTTCAGGTATTCCCTTTTCTTAGTCCTAAAGGTTCTACTAGCCTCACGTCTCACGTTACATAGATTATCCGCATTTGTTTTGTTTGGGTTCTGCAACCATTGAAATTTTGTTTGCTTCCTTCGATCTATTAATTTTGAACATTCTTCATCAAACCACGGTTTATTTTGCTTTCTCCTGTAGTATCCTAGTTTCTCTTTTGCTGAAATTTTGATGCAGTTTCTGACATTTTCCCACTCCCTGTTGATGTCCACACTTTCATTATCCTCATTTGTCTCTAAAATTTGAAACCTATTCGAAATTTCAACTTGATATTGTTCCTTTGCCTCTCCCTCACTTAATTTTTTCAAATCAAATCTTTCTGTGTCAAAATTTTGTTTAGTTCGTCTACTTACTGAAAGCCGCTCCCTCACTTTTGCTACCACCAGATAATGATCAGTGTCGCAATCTGCTCCTCTGAATGATCTCACATCAATTACATTTGTCTGCCTTCTCTTATCTACTAAAACATGATCTATTTGATTGTGTGTTCTGCCATCTGGGGAAGTCCAAGTGTATTTATGAACATCACGGTGTGGAAATTTTGTACTTTTTACAATTAAATCTTTTGACGTAGCGAAGGTCACTGCTCTGACGCCATTATCATTACTAAGTGCATGGAGACTCTCGCTGCCTATTGTGGGTTTGAAGACATCCTCCCTCCCAATTTTTGCATTGAAATCTCCTAGCAGAATTTTCATGTGATACTTGCCAAATGTATCAAATACTGATTCCAATTCTTCATAAAAGCTATCCTTGATATCATCGCTTTTGTCTTCAGTTGGGGCATGAACATTAAGGACAATGATGTCGCACCAACGTCCTTCCAAAATTACGTAAGACAACCTGTCACTAACAAATTCTACTCTCTTAACTGCTGCCCTAATTCTGCTATGAACAAAAAAAACCCGTCCCTAGCTGATGATTGTCATTCCCCTTTCCATAGAAAAATGTAAAATTGTCCACTGGGATCGTGCCCTCCCCCTCCCATCGCACTTCCTGCACTGCCACTAAGTCTAACTTATAATTCCCTAATTCCCTACACACTGATTTCAGTGCCCCAGCCCTATAGAGGCTCCTAATGTTCCAGGTACCAAATCTCATGTCCTTTTTCAATTGCCGTGGTCGTGCCAAAGAGTCCGTCCTGATCCGAGGCTTGGTTGATTTTTTCGTAACACATATTTTTTTTAAAAGGTGAAAGGTTGTTAGCCCTACACCCAACCCCCAACCTGGAGGACCAGGGTATCACTCTTAGTCTAGCGCATCTCCTTAGACCTGTCCGGCTTGGGTGTTGTGTAGTTAATTTTTATTGAATATATATATATATATATAACAAAATTATTGGTCTTCCACATGTTGGGCATAATGGCCCATTTAAATCTCATGCCATTGTGTGTGGTGTCTTCAAACATCATCATCCTTTTGTTTGGTGACAGAGAATTTGGAACTTTATAGTGGATCTGTAGTTTCTAGTAATTCTATGACTGGTTGCATATTTCATTCCTTTATTATGTCCAAATTTTCATTACAGTCCAAATGAGTACAGTCAACTGTTCTCCCAGTGATTTTAATTATGTAATAATTCTAACTGCTACTCAGCAGCATACCTTAAATACTCTGGTTGCTGAAGGAATTTGCCCAGCACTAACCCAAAGTTATTTTGGTGTAGAGATTCTTCAATCAAACTAATGTATGTGCAGCAGTTTCTTGAAGTTGCTTTGACAAATGCAGCTTAAACCTTATAATGCAGGACATATCCCATGTAAAGCATATTATTATTGCAGTGATAAATTTTTAAATACTGCTTCTCTTAATGAATGTATTTTCTTTTTTAGAACGCATGTATACAGACAAACATGAATGGGTTTTAATTGATGGGAAAATGGGCACAGTTGGAATCTCTCACTATGCACAGGTTAGTTTATAATTAAGTAATTTGTATGGTTCTAGAGGAACAGAGATTCTTTTTGGCAAATCACGGAACAAGTTGCATGTTTTTCTCTATGATCCTGATATGTTTTTGTGAAACTATAAACGTCACAATGTAGGATACTTTCTAACTTTGATAGTAAAGTAAAGTAAAGCTGTCCCACTATGCGCCATGTAGGCACTTCGGGGGACAGGAGGTATAGCTCCTACTCATTCTTGACCTTGGCACTAGATGGGGTGAGTGGTCAGCATCACACCCCGGCCACACATTACTGCTGGGAAAGGACCCCGGTACCCATTGGATAGGAGGCTTGGTGGGCCCCAGAGCTGATTTGGATGCAGGGGCTAGAGGAAAAATCCTATACTCCCGTCAGTTACTAAATATTGCAGTTGAGTGGTTGGCATTTGTGGTTCATATTTGGGAGGTCCAGGACTGAAATCTCAACCCGAAAGCTGGCTGTCTTGACTGAGGTTCCATTTAAAGAAAATGTTTTATTAAAAGTATCCTAGAACTTCATGGTTAAAAGTAGAATAATTCATAAAGTCTGATAAATATCTAAACTTTTATTTAACCTGTGTATCTAAATTTGTATTCATTTTGTTATTATATGTTGATTTAAATGAAGCTCTGTTCAAAATAAGTGTGCCTACTATGTTGACAATGGGGTGCAAACCTGGGCAACGTCTCTGATGGCAAAGTTGTCTACAAGCTTGGCAACATATGTACCTGCCATTTGACATAAATAAATAAATTATATTGAAAATAGTTTGCCATTTAAGTAAGTTTAGACCCACGCACATAGCACATCACAGTAACAGAATTGGAATCATTATGTTATGTAAGAGATGTCTATAGAATCTGGTACATATGCCTGTTTTACTCACATTACTAGAAGTCTGCTGGGATGTAGTAGTGGGAGAAGGGGATGATTTTACTGCACTCTGCTTATTCCTTTTCGAAACAC
Organism: Zootermopsis nevadensis; assembly: GCF_977971745.1. Lineage (NCBI taxonomy): Eukaryota > Metazoa > Arthropoda > Insecta > Blattodea > Termopsidae > Zootermopsis > Zootermopsis nevadensis. Next base: position 9,323,966 of record NW_028259143.1, read on the forward strand.
ATCATACTTCAATAGTCTCGAGCAATGTAGTTCATTATGCATATCAATATTGAATGCAGGGGTAGATGCGTGTTCTTTGAAAGTGTATAGCATAATCATTGATGCCCACCCCATTTCCAGCGGACTTTTCATGATATGCAGACAGTACAATAGAATCACCGGTTATTGCTTGTAGTATAAGTGCCGTGTGTTATTCAAAACAGGTAGTGTACTTTTGAGCCTAATTCTGTTTAATTCTTGGAATTTCTTTGGAAATGTTAATCAAATGTATGAGTCTGATAACAGCTGTTCATTCAACAATATTCTTTGCTATAAATTGAAACAATTAACTGTCATTCACTATCATTTCATACTTTCATTGTTATGTAATTAAGTTATTAAAGATGTTACCATCTGATAATTTCAAGCATGTAATGAACATGTCAGTTTAAAAGTGAGAAAGTTTTTCTTTTGTTATTTTAATCTTTAGTTACTCTGTTACTTCTGTCTGTTTAATATGACATTGTTCTTATTTTAGGATGCACTTGGTGATGTTGTATATGCACAACTACCGGACATAGACACTGAGATTCTAAAGAAAGGTATGTGTAGTAGTTTAGTATCATCTTGATTTTCAAGCCAGATATATTATACACAAACATAAGCCAAGTGGAGCAGTTGTGCAGTATGGAAAGAATGACTTACAGAATTGTGCTCCACTGCATTAAATCCATAAAAGTAAAAACTCCTATATGTGTGTTACTTGTGTTTATCATTGGAAATATAGTGTTCAGATGAAGGTTTCTAACTTCTCTAAAACTAAAGTGACTGACAGGAACAAAGGCAGGTGGCATGGAGAGAGGGCGAGATGCAAATTGTGACCTTGCACGCTTCCAACACTTATTTCACGCATGTCAGGAGCATGTTCTTGCGCTTTGGCAACAATGTGGACTGGTGTGCCAGCAGCAGCTTAACACTGAAGTAACTGAATAATTTATGTGTCAGTTACCCAAGCGAGCATACAGCTGTGACTGAAGGTGATTGGTTGACAAGGGCAGGTGACAGTAGTGTGCAAAAGTGTCCAAAACATTGAAGCACTTCCCAGTTTATTGTTATTTCTAAAGAAAAGGGTAATTGCCAGCTGCTCTCACTAGTTATTACTATTTTAAAAATGTAAAAACTAAATAGATGTAGATAGAAGAAGGTTTTTATTTGGCTATCTTTTTCAATGCTACAAATATCACTTCTGAGATAAATTAAACTTTCCTTTCCTTTTTATTTCCCTACTACTACTACTACTACTACTATATTACATTGAAATGAAAACATTATGGGTTAGTAGTCATATAGCGGTGTTTCCCAGACTTGTAACGTGTATACTTCTGGGAACTTGGCCTTATTGGCATACCCCCTATCCCAGTTAGATCAAAATTATTTAACTTGCAACTGGTCAAGCCACAGTAATGTTCGTGACTGTAATCATGAGACTTGTGGGGTGAGGAAGTGAGGTGATGGAGGAAAGATAGCGTCTGCTATGCAGTATAGTAGTACATTTTGGACTTCCTGCATTCATTGCAAGTCTCAAGATTACAATCGCAAACAGTACGATTAAGTTGTATGTTCAAACTAAAGAAAAGGCCGTGGGGTAAGCTAAAAAGCATATAGAAATATAAGAGCATTATCAACTTAAACAGCATTGTTCAACATAATTTATATCAGTTTATCTGACAGCAGATAGAATTCTAGAATAATTTTTAATAATTTAATTTTGCCACATGCCCCTTAAAATCCCTTCACGCGCTACACTTTAGGAAACTGTTGTATAGGATAGTCTGTATTTTTATTTCTTAAAATTTAAAATTCTGATATGTTGCAGATGAATGTGGAGCTCTAGAGAGTGTGAAAGCTGCTAGTGAGCTGTATAGCCCTGTATCAGGCAGAGTTGTAGAGAAGAATATTGCGGTAGAGGAAACACCTGCTCTTATAAACCAGTCATGTTATGAAAAAGGTATGGCAGAATGAAATCTATGTTTATCATATAAAAATCGCTTTTTGCTTTCGTGCTTGTGTGTACTGTATTTAAATTGTAACTTGTAGCTCAGCTTATTTTCTTCATATAAGCCTTCTTTAAGGTCTTGTTGTAGAGAGAAGGAAATAGACTTATGAATGCAGTGACGGAAGAGTAGAAATAAATAGAGGAATAAATTTGAATGAGCTTCTAACACTAGTACATATATATCCAGCAGCTAAGTCGCCATGCTTCGTTATTAAAGACAAGATTGGAGGAAGGTTCAGAGTGAACTTATGATGCTTGCTTTCCTGTCATGCTTCAACTGTAAAGGTTAATTAGCAGAAGTTACAAATTAATAACATAATTACGCAACTTTGTTATCTATTTCTGTGTATAATTTACTTTAGTATGGATTTCCTCTATCTGAAAGTGAACTCACAGCTTAACCATGCTTGTAATATTTACACAAATATTATTTTTCTATATGTTTATGATTTTTCTGTATCAAATTCACATTTGTTGCTGCAGTGGTTTATCAACTGCCTTAGACTAAATGGTAAATACAAACTTTATATAGTCATCGTTTTACGTACCATCTACATAAGAAGATTCAACAAACATGCCCTTAGGGAAGGCACAAGCAGTGTGCATTTTATTTACACACACTGCCTGTCTGGTGTATAGGCGTATGTAACGCATTCTGAATCAAGCAGGAATTAGCTAGATGGAAGGCCAGTTACTGGAGTTTGGTGGCGTATACTTACTACTGTTCGCGTGCCAAGAGAAGTTTGCTCGGAAGTGGGAGAAGATGTTACTAGGCACGCAAACTCTGCCTATTCCTGTTCCAAATGCATTGTACTTCAGTACTCTGCAAATGTTTTGTGAAAGTACGAGGTGCGATCGGAAAGTTTCAAGACTGTGTCAATAGATGGCGAACCGGATGTAGTACGAGCTTCTGCCGCTAGGGGGTGCGGCCTACATTCATAGTGAATCAGTGTGCCAGCCGGCATCATCGAATTAGCATTTGTTTCTTAGTTACGGGCGTTTTGGTAGTGCATTACACCGACCCTCCTGCGATTTCGGAATGGCGTGTGCATCAAATTTTGCCAAAGACTTGCCAAAACGGCTACGGAAACCTATGAAATGCTAAAGCAAGCATTTGGGGAGTCCGCAATGGGTCGTGCACAAACTTTTGTGTGGCATTCACGTTTTAAAAATGGCCGAACCTCTGTCGATGATGACGAGCGTTCTGGACGACCATCTTCGAGCACAACGCCCGAAAATGTTACGAAGATTCGGCAGGCCATTCACGAAGATAGACGTCGTACCATCAACGACTTGTGCGACATTGTTGGGATAGGCTATGGGACCTGTCAGCTGATTCTAAAGGAAGAACTCCAAATGCGATGCATCGCAGCCAAATTTTTGCCAAGGCTCCTGTCTGAGGACCAGAAGCAGAATCGACTTCTCGTTTGTCAGGAGCTCAAAGATCTTGCAAGAACCGACCCCAACTTCCTTTCTAAGCTCCGTGTGACTTCTTCCTCTTCCCAAAGATGAAAATTCAGCTAAAGGGAAGGAGATTTGAGACGATAGAAGAGATTCAGGCAGAATCGCAGATGGTGCTTGACAGGCTGACAAAGAAAGATTTCCAGAGATGCTTCCAGGCTTGGCAGCGGCGCTGGGAGCATTGTGTTCACTCCCAGGGGAACTACTTCGAGGGTGATGGATGAATTTAATACCTGAGATAAGTGTACGGGTTTTTATACGCGCAGTCTGGAAACCTTTCGATCGCACCTCGTATGTAGCATAGCATTCCCAGCAGACTTCTCATGGCGTGCAAACTGTAAGTAGTGGTTATTTTTAAAAATAACTGAAGTTTATTAAAATATAACACAAGATGTAATCTGTTTAAAACTACACATTAACATATTAAGAAACTGAAAAACATCGCATTGTGGGTTATGAGTGTGCCGATTTAAGAATAACAATAAATTACATAATTTTAATCACACTTCCTTTCTTTCAAATGTTTAATTTTTTATGGTTAGATTAATAAGAACTACAGAGTTATAATTATGTAATTTGGTTATCAATTCTGTGTATAATTTCATATTACTACCTGGTATTTTCTGACCATTACCATATTTATAATTTTTAACATATAAAACATAATATTCATATAGAATTTGTAAATATATTTGTGGTAGATACGTCTTCATACAAGGTGGTACACACCTAGCCGAGGCTGTGCCATAGCCCAGACAGTCAGTCAGTTGCAGGTTACTTGCTTGGCTTTGAATCCAGGGCAGCCCATGTGGGATTGGATATGGACACAGTGGCTTTTCTCCAAGTTCTTGAGTTTTTCCCTGTCATTATCACTCCACTGTTTTTTCATATTTTCTCATGTATCATTTGGGGGCTGGAAAAAGGGCCCATTAGTGGCTGCAGCTCCGCAGAGACATAGTTTCCCTTTTGTAAAAATAACAACAAAAATGGTTCATTAGTTACTGTCTTCAGGTGGAAAGTTGAATATACATTTTATGTGGCTGTCATGTTGTTTTACATTCTACAAAATATTACTTTAACAGACATTGCATATTTTTGAAAGATCTACCACAGAAATTGTGAAAGAAGCATTTTAGCTGTAACTTTGATCTTGCATAAATTTGATACATTCTCAAGCATCTCATTACCTTTTCATTCCTGAAATAAATTTCTTTCCCGTTGTTCATTTGTTGATGATAGTAATGCAAGCTGCATATATTATATTATTTTGTTTCCGTTTTCATAAGAATGTTTCCTTTGTTTCCAGGTTGGTTGTTCAAGATTGAACTTAAAAATCCAGATGAACTAAAGGAATTAATGACAGAATCTGAATATGAGAATTTCCTTAAAACTGATGCCCATTAATGAGATCAGATATATTATTTAAACCATTTCAGGGAGTTTATCCAAAAATTGTTTTTATGGGAGGTGTTTCTCTGAAAACATGTTGCACTGAAAGACCATTTAATTTATTCTCTTCTCGCATAATACAAAATAGAATGTTATAGATAAAATTCATTATTATTATTTTTGCAACCTTCTGTTTTATTGTTGGAATAGAAACCAGATTTAAAGTATCTTTTTCATATTGCATGTCTTTTGTACAAATCCATTGATGTGTGATAGCATTTTGAAATTCTGTGAGGAGCTAATATGAATATTCACGTACCTTAAGGTCTTTTGTTCTGCCTCTAACCGTCTTGCAATGGATCTTGTAAAAATGCAAGGTTAGGTTAGGAGCCGGTTTCTGCAGGACTCATATTATTCTGAGTTTAAACTTTCTGGTCATGTGGATCTTGCGTTTATGCAGGAATTATTTTGTGGAAGAGTGGAATGTCTGTCGACAATATGTAGAAGCTTTTACTTATATTAAATATAATTTCTTCCATTAGATGTCACAAATATCTTTATTTTCAAAGTTATGCCAATTTGATGGTATGTTGTTTTAATAAGGTTATTAAGTGGTAGCCATGGCTTCTTTCAGACATAACAGATTACAGATAGTATACCTTATTTGCAGATTTTAAACTGTATAGTGAATGTAAGGATAGTATGTAATCTGTCACTTAAAATTAAATTGAACAAAATGGTGTCCAAATTTATTTATTCAACCAAGGAATTTCTATTAACAGAAATTATGCAGCAACAGGGTTAATTGTATTCTGTGTTTTTTTCTAGGTATATTTTGATATATTTGGACCATTTAATTTCAAATTATTCATCTCCTTGAATGTTAATTATATTAATTTTTTTAGTGTTTACGAAAGGTTTGCGAAACATTGCAGCATATTTTGAGTGCCATAATAGGATAAATATTATTATAAATCTGTGTAGATTGGTTGACACTAGGTCAAATACATAAGAATTTGGGGATAGGGGAAGATAATATTAATATACAAGCAGTTGTGATATTTGACTCTGATGGGCTTACATGACAGAGGTTTCATGTTCCATGTTTTGGGATATGTAAATTGTTGTATTTTCAATTTGTTAATGCATGTTTTCTTATCATTTGTTGATGACACATTATTACTAGAACTGATACACACGATTAATATTAAAGAATGTTGGAGTAATTTTTGTTTTGTAAAAGGAAGTCTATAGTCTGTAGACTATAATTTGGGATTGTATAACGATACAGAATGAATTTATATTCCCTCTAAAATCACTTAGTAGATCTTAAATATTGTACTCGAATATACTCATAATTTCTAAGATTATGTTTTTGTGGGTTTTATAGACAGGTATTTTTATATGTTAATAAATGTTTATTAAAGTTGTTGAATTTAAGAAGTGATGATTGTTCAAAGGGAGGAAAACAGACTTTTGAGGAAGAATGCAATGCTACCTAACTCCATGGAACAGAGTCCTTGAGAAGTTATTAATTGTCTCTTATCTAATTAGAAATTTTTCCACCTTGTTTGGAACCTAAACCTTCATTATCTTATTCACAAGTTTCTCCCACTGGTCCCTATTTTGAGCTATGTACGTCCAATCTGCATTCTCCATCATATTTCCTTAAGATCCATTTTAATATTTTGCTCCCATTTATGCCTGGGTCCAACACTTTTTGACCAGAATTATTCTCATCTGTTTCATGCATGATACATTTCTTGCATCTCCCACACACATTCATTCTCCTGTATGATGCTTCATTGAAATATGTAAGTTATTCCCCAGGAAGAGTTACAGACTAATATTTATTTCTATAGCCGTGGAAATATACATCATTGAAACACAAAATAAAAATGTGGCAAATGTGTGAAACCTATATTTAGCTTTCCATTTGGTAGCAGTAACTAATGAACCACTGGAGTCAGCAATGCAAAACTTTGTTTACAGATAAATTATTAGAATAACTACAGATTTTGAATAAACTTTTATCGACTTTCTCAACTCTTGTAGCAGCGGTTAATCAATTTATTTTAATAACATTGTATAGGATATTGTCAATTTCTATGCACATTTGATAGACACAGTGTTTTGGAAGTTGATTCTACTTCCTGCTCAGGTGACTGGTTGTGGTTATACTGACAGCCATTAGCTTGAAGACAGTTGTAGAGCCATCTTGCAGAATGTTCTGCGTATCAAATGTACCTCAAACTCAAGTTCACAATTGCAAACATGGCAGCTCTGTGAAACTTTTAGATGTTGGACAGATTTAGCGTAGTTATACTTTATACTTGGAGAAATAGACCACTGAATTGTGTAATTCAGGGGTCGTCAACCTTTTCATACCTACCGCCCACTTTTGTATCTTTGTTGATGGTAAAATTTCCTTACTGCCCACCGGTGCCGCACATACTGCCCACCACCATGAAAGAGGTACAGCTCGAAGACTGAGTGATGGCCGGTGGTAAGCCCCGCCCTCGTTATGCTCACTAAACTCGTGCCTTTGGCTACGGAGCTCATTCGTTGCTCCCTCGTCCACGAGTGTACTTCGAGAAGTGTCCGGTGAATTATTATCCATATTCAAAGTTTAGAGATGGAATTCCAAAGTAAATTGCAAAAGCATATTTTAAAAAGTCAAACTTGCGCGAAGTTGTTAGCAATGTATTCGATATATGGAGAAAGAACAAAATTTGTAACAACGGACAGAAACCCCCACCGCCCACCATGAAAGCTTGAATCGCCCACTAGTGGGCGGTAGGGACCAGGTTGATGACCCTTGCTGTAATTTATAATTATTAATTCTGCATTCTTAGTTGCATCCTTTTGGTAGAGGGCCCAGACTTTGAGTAGCAAAATCACTGTATACTGATAATGATCGAAGGTTATTAGTACATACTTCAATCCTTGAAAATGCATCCCACACATCTGAAAATAGTTTCCATAGCACCCACATACAAATTGACCCGATGCTTACGTTTTACAGAGACTAGGTATCTCAAAAGACTGTCGGACATGTTACAACTTATTTTATCATTTATCAAAGATAAAAGCATTTGAAGGAAAGTAAGCATCATAAGTCTTTCCCTGAACTTGTTGATTAAAAATATCTGTTCTGTCTTTTATTAAGTATACTTTAAACTCTTTATAGCAGATTTTAATAATGTAATATCTGAATGCAGTAACTATATCATGCATCATGGCTATCAAAGTTGCATTTCCTTTATCCTTGGGCTCCTGTTTTTGGAAATAAATGGTCGTACAGCAGAACTTTACAAGGAATTTATGAGAAGAGTCTGGAGTGAGCCCATTTCAGATATGAAATAAAAGTAAGTTCATATGTAATGGGAGATTCCTGAAAATTAATTTGAATTCTTGTCATGCCATTTTAGGTATTTTCCTCGAGCGTGACGGAATGTTGAATTAATGCCGCGGACGTCTTTGTGAGATAGTGGTTTGTGGTTTGCCGATGCATATGAAATGTCTGCTTAACAAGATCTGCATCTTTTTCAAACCGGTTACTGAATTTTCGGCCGTAGCTGCCGTTTATGTTTGCTGGAAGGTAAAGCGCTTAACTTTGTATTCTGGAGGTAACCTGGTTTGAATCTTGGCTAGGAGATTGGCCAACCACACAGATTTTGTGTGCCTTTCTATTCATCCCACTAGTTTTTATATTTTCTTTCGTCATCTGGAATAGCATTTTATGCACATTTTGAAACAAAATGTAGTTTTGTTTGTTGTTAACCTTCATGGACGAAATGAATTTTATCCTTACAAACCTGTTCAATTGGTTTAATTTCCTGCTATAATAGAAATAAACATAGCAACAGCGAGAACTTCTAAAGTGGAAGCAACACTTACCATCTGTACAACCCTGAAATTCTGTGAGGTGATAGATATTCAAAAACGTTTTGATACTTTTTTTTAAACTGTAAAGCAACAAAATAGCTGCCTAAGAAATTCAATAATGAACCCCCGTGAATTTTTATATATGTAGGTAGATCATAAACAGAACTAAGAATTCTATATTTCATTCATGTGAACATACAAAATTTTGATATTATGTGTGACAAATTTAACTTTGAACAATTTCTGCTAGTGTTTCATTGTTGAGCTGTTTTCATTTATTTATTAGGAAAAATGGGCTTGTGGTTCCGTCACGCCTGCAAGAGTATGTCCATCCTCTTGTCTGTCTTTACTTATAAATTTCAAGTACGCAGTGGATTTTCGTGAAACTTGGTATCATATCATCGCTAAAAATTCGAAGACGTTTTTATTATGTAATTTAATTGAACTAATTTGGCTCACATGGTGTTTCCATAACGTGGATTATTCCCATGATTATGAATCCTTGAGAATATTTTTGCAAATTGGCCAACAGTGTTATATCATCATGTATGATAGAAGATCGAGAAGGAGATGTAATTTTGTTATACTTCGTAAGTGATCTTTGCAACATCAAAAGGTGGCAGTATAAATAATCATGAATCTTCCTTCCTAGAATAATTAAAAATGAGACAAAAATTAGAATCTTTGATGTAATAATCCCTGTAATGGCTGCAACATTTTGAATGCGTAAAGATAGCATAATTATTAATTCATTAGTTGTGGGTTAGGTTAGGTTAGCTTGGACATTGACAATTTTAACATGGCATCATCATTGATAGGATGTACCGAGGGAGAAAAGTAACTTGTGACGTGGTTTTTGTGATCAGAGGGTGCAAAAACTAGCGGAATTTACAGAAAAGTAACTCAATTTGTAAGAGGAAAATGTATAAATGGGAGAAATTATGAAAGTTTGTTTTGGATGGCTATTGACCGTGATTTGTAGAGGTTACGGAGGTGATCGATTTCCACGTCCTTGATGAACATACAATTGACTTTTATGAGATTGCGTCGGTTGTCGAATTAAGCGGTGAAAGAATTAAGTTACGTTTTGCAATACATTGAAAGGAATGGCGATTACATCGATTGGTAAAGTGTGTCTAATTATTTTGTGATTATTTTGGCAGGACTTAAAACAAAAATTCCTTTTGTCGTTTTACTCGCATTTGTAATGTAAAACTAAAATTTTATTTTATCAACTTTGCCTGTAACTGATATATAATTTGGCGGGTCAGAACACGAAGCTGTCCACTACACCCTTCAGTGTCTATAATTTTTTGTTGTGTTCATTACGTGGAAAATTCGCCTTTTATCATGTGGAAAGCTCTTTATTTGGACTCGGAGAAAAACTTTAAGAAATGTATGCGTAGCGTTTGCCAGACTGTGGTCTTTGCGAATGACGTCAGAGTTCGCCTTGTGGCTTTGGATTCTCCAGGAAACTGGTAATGAAGTTGAGATTTCAGGGTCTTACGGCGACGAATATGAATATTACTTTTTTGGGGATGTTGCACAGTATATTCTGGTAGAAGTTTACAGACGTTTGAGAGGAACTTGCTGATGAACATCTCAGTGATGATGGAGGCAGCAAGCACCTATGAAACGTCGTTAAACTCCTACCATGCTACACAGCGCAACAACTCAAGAGTCATCCATCTTCATACTCCCTGCCGTGAGAACCTGAAAACCCACGAAATATATAATATTTTGAAACCAAAATTTTTAAATATTTTTACAACTATTTGTGTTGCTGTTTCAGTGGGTCACAAATAGAAAATTGAAACGTAATGTCTTCTGATGGGTATTTGGTTACGGATTAGCTTGTTGTGTGAAGGTTGTATAAGCGAATTTTACATTCTCATCAACCATTCATAACCATTAACAAAACGTCACACATAATTTACAGTTAGTGCGTAAGTTGTCAAGGACCGTACCATGTTAACTTAAACGTCGCGTAGACTAGATACCAGCGTTTCGTGGGAACGTACTACCTTCATCTTTAGCCCTGAAGAAGGAGGCAATACGTTCCTCTGAAAAGTTGCCACCAACCTAGAAGCTCACACGACGTTGCAACCCAGGAGACCAACAGCGACATTTTCACCGCCTTCAGAACCCGTGTCTTTTATGTCTGTCTCAGTTTCGAAAGGTGCGCGGTTAGACTATCACTTTTCTCGATCTTTCACTGTGAATGCCAGGACAGAACATTATGACGATTAGTTCATTTCGCGTTATATTCTATTTATATGCAACGAACTTACGGAACTCAGATCGAATTTACCTAACCAACCTGGAATTTAGATGTTCCATTTGAAATCCTTCTTGGGCCTCCGGCTTTGAGCTTTAAATGTAATTCCAATGTCACGGTTCTAGCCTTGATACGAAGTAACAGCCCAAGAATATCCTTAGTCTTATTACCGCAAGGAAAGTGGTGTTACAGAGTCTGCTCTGTTTGTATAAACAAATTGGATAATTTTCATCCACCTTTCGAAGGTAATGCCTAATAATCTTTAGACCCTTTTTAATATTATCATAGATTTCTAGGTATTTTATATCAGATACACACCGAACGTTGCTGTCAAGCACTCCTAAGTATAAAGGAGGTCCCTTCTTCAAATATCGGCCCGGAGACCGGTTTTTCCAACTGTGGTTGTATTTTTCTCAGTCCCTCCAGGCGAATGCTGGGATAGTACCTCAAATTACGTCACTGCTGTTAACATCCACAGCCTTTGCATTTCATTTGCTAATCCGATCATTGGAAGTTAGTCTGAGCTATTGAAAGCGTCGTTAAATAAACAAAAAATGATGTATCAGTTTGGGGTGTTACTTTACAACTGGTTAATAATGTGGTCTTGAATGGTGAATATGTTATGATTTTGACTTGTGAATGGGTAAACACGTTAAAGTTTTTGAAATTTCGCGATAACTGGTGAAAATTGGAGTTTGTACAAGACCGCATTATTTTAACAGCAGTGACTATTTTTTAGGAAGATAAATGTTTTCCCAAGTTCAAGCTTTTCCTTGACTTGTATTGCAAGCAAATAGTTTGGTTTTGAATGAAGCTATTTACTTATAAGTTCTGGCACTTTGACAACTGTGCTGTTTTTTATATAAACTGGACACGCCTGTGATCTGGCACGTGTGTGTCATGTTATTATATAATTCAGTAATACTGTATCAGACGTTTGTTGAGATTCAATTTAGTTTGAGTATTTGGCTATGTCGTATTATCAAACACACGAGGATGAAAAAATTCCACTCAAGACTTTTCAACAACAATACTGGTAGGACCTGAAGTTTTTGGGAAGGGAGGTAATAGTTTGTGATGATATATACCTTTTCTAGCACAACTTAGATGCAGAACACAAATATTCGCTATATAATTTTTTTCTTTGACATTGAAGAAAGCGGAAATATCAGCATCGAAGGCCAAAGCAAGCCATTATCTGTTTTTTTGTTTCCCTAAAACTTGTTTGGTTAAATTAAAGGCCCAACCCAGTATTCTTACTTCAAGTTTTTTTATTGTTTATAGCAGCGCATTCTTCGGACAATGAGGTAATTTCGTCATGACATACCTTTTCACTCAGAACTTCAGGTAAAGAGATTTTTGACTGGGGAACAAATATCAAATTTGGAACATTTCAAAATATTCTCCTCGTTTGATCCCGTGTTACTCTGAGTTCCCTAATCCATAAATTTCCTTAGAAGAATCTAATTTTGAACCAGTTGAAGACATCACTGAGAACAATCTGACGACAGTACTGAAATTACATTCGAAAAAAAATATTTACGTTACTCTTCCCAGGCAGAACTGAAACGTTAGAACGCGTGTTTTATGAATTTGGATTGCGGTTTTCTGTTTGGTTGGGGGATCGTATATTTCCGATTGTCGGGGTGAGGCTACACGTTTCTCCGAAATGTTGCTAACTACCTATAAGATTACACGAAATCATAACCCAGACCACAGTCCACATTTACGATATCTCGAAAGCCTCAAATATCGTGCACATGTTCAATCGGAAGTGATCAGGTTTAGTCTTCCTACTTTAATATCATGCCCTGTAACCCAAATATGCAAATGTTTAAATAATTCACTGTCATATGTTCTTTTAGTATGAATTTTTTAGTTCTAACGGTGTAGTGCTAAAGTAGCATCCTTTCTGCGCAGAATCTGCACCATTAATATCGATCTGGATAGCCCACCGGCTTGGTAATTTGTTGAAAGGAAGCTTATGAATCTTATAATTAAGCCACTTTGTTACACCCATCCTCGACGGGTTTTAGTTTAATGGTTGATTGATTCTTAGGTTATTTAACAACGCTTTTCGAAATCCACTGGTTTTATATTGCAGAATGGTGGGATGACTGAATGATGTATTGAAAATGATATGAAAAGAGATGACCCAAGTCTGTTGGACGAAGTAAGAATAGTAAGTGGTTCACAAAATATATCATGATTGCCAGTCTTCGGGCCGCGATTCTAATCGGGGACCTCACGATTACGCAGCAGAAGTTCTAACCACTCGTCTTCGACGTTGGGTAAGCTACATGTTCATTCTTATCGGTTTTTGGTTGATCTTGTACAGTTCTTTGTATTTTCCCACTAATTTTGTTGAATATCCGGTAGAATCCCTAAGATAAGGGATTTGCCTACCACATTACCTTTACCCTAACGCAGAAACGACTTAGAGACACTCGAAACCTCGTGCTGTCGAAGAATATGACCGTGTCTGAACCTATAAACAAACAGTTTCTGTAGACCTTATGGAAAACAGAGAAAATTTATTGAAGTAAATGATTGGCAGTTGCTGTTTACGTCATTGTTAATCAACCGCTTTACAATTTTCGGCAATTCGCAGATTGTAGGTAGCCGCGTGTTATCTGTACTGTATCCCAACTGGGAAACAGAATGTTTCGATACAATACTTTTATTTTCCGTCGTTACACAAGCTTGTTGTTAAAAATCATATAAAATTTCACATAAAATTGTTACATTTTAAAATTGACGACATGTTTCGATATACAATTCTATCATCGTCAGGTCTATCAAAATTAAAATTAAAATCTGGTGTATCTGTTGCTCTGCTTATATTGCTTTTGTTTTTATCCGTTTTTATTACATCTCAGGCTTCTTCCATTTAATTTTGGAGACGCGCCTGGGTGCCTATATCTGCAAAATCAATTTTAATTTTTATATCGTGATTCTGGATACCGACATAGGAAATGGAATAATATTACTCTAATTTTATATTAAGGAATTACTCAAATATATATCGTATTACAAGCAAAAGAAATGCAATCACAAAATATAAAGTATTATAACATACCGGGTTGTGTGTGAGGTGCGTGTCCGTTGTTATTGAATGGCAGACAGCAACTGAGTTGTAAGTTTCGTGTGTGGCTATTGTGGGTGAAAGTTGTTTAGGGGGTTGGGTCAATGGACTGTAGAATGTTAAATATCGGATTGTTCGTGTAAATGTTGCTGTCGTTTAATGCAAGGTTATGTTTATGTGTTCGTTGTATATGATATTTCTCTATGGTGTCTCTATGTGGTTTGTTTTGTATTATTTTTATAATGTCCATTGTATGTTCTATTTTGTTGTATGAATGTCCTGTGTTTAATATATGTTTTGCATATGCGAATGGTCTTTATTATGTTTTATTGCTGTAATATGCTCTTTATATCTTTGATTAAAGGTGCGTCCAGTTTGGCCTATATAGGTTAACGGGCAATCATTGCATTTTAACCTATATATGCCTGGTTTTTCGTATTGATTTGTTGTGTCTATTTGTGGTTTTTGTTTCAAGATGTTTTTTATAGTGTTTTTTGTTCTAAATGCTATTTTTATGTTATTTGTTTTAAATGTTTTTGTTATATATTTGGTTTCTTTTCCTATATATGTGAATGTGGCCCATTTGTTTTGTTTATTTTCGTTTCCGTCTTCATTTATGTTGTTTATATTGTTTATTTTATTTTTGGGTTTTAATTCATAATTATTATATCCGTTTTCTATTAGAATTTGTTTTATTGTGTTACATTCAATTTGTTTGTTTACTGTGGTTATGGGATATGTATTTTTTCTGTTTATTAAGTAGTTAATAGCCATCTGTTTATGTTCATTCGGATGGCATGAAGAGGCATGAATTATGGTGCTTGTATTTGTGGGCTTTCTGTATATTTTGAATTCGAAGTTATTTTCGTTTCGTATTATAGTTAGATCTAAATAATTTAATTTGTTATTTTGTTCTTTTTCTAAAGTGAATTGTATATTTTGATTTATGTTGTTAAATTCATTTAAAACATTTTTTATGTCTGTATTTTTTCCATCATAAATCATGAGTATATCGTCAACATATCTACTATAGTATTTAATTTGATATTTATTTAATATATTCACTATGTAATCATGCTCGAGATATTGTAAGAATATTTCAGATAATATGCTCGAGGTGGGAGCTCCCATGTTGACGATATACTCATGATTTATGATGGAAAAAATACAGACATAAAAAATGTTTTAAATGAATTTAACAACATAAATCAAAATATACAATTCACTTTAGAAAAAGAACAAAATAACAAATTAAATTATTTAGATCTAACTATAATACGAAACGAAAATAACTTCGAATTCAAAATATACAGAAAGCCCACAAATACAAGCACCATAATTCATGCCTCTTCATGCCATCCGAATGAACATAAACAGATGGCTATTAACTACTTAATAAACAGAAAAAATACATATCCCATAACCACAGTAAACAAACAAATTGAATGTAACACAATAAAACAAATTCTAATAGAAAACGGATATAATAATTATGAATTAAAACCCAAAAATAAAATAAACAATATAAACAACATAAATGAAGACGGAAACGAAAATAAACAAAACAAATGGGCCACATTCACATATATAGGAAAAGAAACCAAATATATAACAAAAACATTTAAAACAAATAACATAAAAATAGCATTTAGAACAAAAAACACTATAAAAAACATCTTGAAACAAAAACCACAAATAGACACAACAAATCAATACGAAAAACCAGGCATATATAGGTTAAAATGCAATGATTGCCCGTTAACCTATATAGGCCAAACTGGACGCACCTTTAATCAAAGATATAAAGAGCATATTACAGCAATAAAACATAATAAAGACCATTCAGCATATGCAAAGCATATATTAAACACAGGACATTCATACAACAAAATAGAACATACAATGGACATTATAAAAATAATACAAAACAAACCACATAGAGACACCATAGAGAAATATCATATACAACGAACACATAAACATAACCTTGCATTAAACGACAGCAACATTTACACGAACAATCCGATATTTAACATTCTACAGTCCATTGACCCAACCCCCTAAACAACTTTCACCCACAATAGCCACACACGAAACTTACAACTCAGTTATTATTTATTATTGACTGCAAATGGGTTTATACCCGGTGGCAGTGTCCTACAATAACATACAAAACAATGAGACAGAACAGAACAATGAGATACATCAACACAATGAGACAGAACAAAACAATAAACAAAAGGACACAACAAAAACAATAAGACACAATAAACAATGAGATACATCAACACAGAGACAGAACAAAACAATAAACAAAAGGACACAACAAAAACAATATGACACCCAAACAATGGGATACATCAACACAATGAGACACAACAAAACAATAAACAAAGGACACATCAAAAACAATAAGACACAATAAACAATGAGATACATCAACACAGAGACAGAACAAAACAATAAACAAAAGGACACAACAAAAACAATATGACACACAAACAATGGGATACATCAACACAATGAGACACAACAAAACAATAAACAAAGGACACAACAAAAACCATAAGACACAACATACAATGAGATACATCAACACAGAGACAGAACAAAACAATAAAAAAGGACACAACAAAAACAACACATCCCACTCAAAATCAACCAACTCATAAATTACAAAACCATCCAACCTCAAGTACTTAACTTAAAAAAAAGAACTTAATACCACCTAGACATAAGACAATAACTGTAATGTATTACAAACGTCATGAACTGATGCACTCACACAACAATACAATGAGACACAACAATACAACATACCACACTCAAAATAAAACATCTGACACACAATAAAAAAACACACATCCACTAATTAATCACAATACTTAAGAGTAGAATATAAAGTCCGCTCTCAGTACATGAAAATTTTATCCCAAAGAACTACAGCCCTTCATCACTTGGAGACTAAGACACTTCACTTCACTTATCACCATTTATTCCCAACTTAATAACCCTTACCTTGTAACTACTTTTCTGACCCTCTTTCTAAAGGTGCCTAATTTACAGGGGAAAGACTCTAGCACGCCTGGAGGTAATTGGTTCCAGCTTCTTATGGTCCTATTTACAAAGGAATATTTGCCTACATCCGTTCTTTGTTTCCTAGTCCTAATTTTCCGAGTATGATTGTCCCTGCCCAGGTAGCATGGCTTTAATAATCTATCCTCTATCATTTTCCAAGCCCGGCCCCCCGTGTATGCTTTGAAAAGGGCGCACATTCGGGCTATCAATCTACGCTGTGCCAATGTTTCCCAACCAGATTCGTTCGTGAAATTAGCAAATTTAGCCGCTCTCTTCTGCACCCGATTTAGTGCTCTTACCTGTCCTTCCCTGTAAGGGTCCCAACACACAGCTCCATATTCAAGTATCGGTCTCACTAGCGACGTATAAGCTAAACGTTTCGTATTGTTATTTCCCTTTTTTAGTATACGCATTACGAAATGGAGAGCCTTCCATGCTTTAATTAGTGTATAATTCACATGATCTGCCCAGCTCAGATCACTGCGAATAAGTATTCCTAAGTACTTAAAGCTATTTGCCTCTGGAATTAATTGATCCCCAAAAAAGTAACTCAGCTTATCCTTCACCCTAGCTCTATTGAAGCTGACTGCTTTACTTTTACCTGGATTTATCTTCATTTCATTGTCTACCGCCCATTCCCATAATCTATTCATATCTGTCTGTAACTTATCAATGTCACTACTATCCATTATTTTCCTGTATACTATACAATCATCAGCGAAAAGCCGTATATTTGAATCAATGTTTTTCCAAATATCATTAACATAAGCTAGGAATAGCAAGGGACCTAATACGCTCCCTTGCGGCACTCCTGACGTTACCCTGACTTCATGAGATAGCTGTCCTTCCACTCTTACTCTTTGCGAACGTCCTAAGAGAAATTCCTTTACCCATAACACTACCCTCAAGTCCACACCGGTTGCAGCAATTTTTGTAATCAGCCTATCGTGTGGGACTAAATCGAATGCCTTTGAGAAATCTATTATAACCGCATCAGTCCTGATTCCCTCGTCCAATGAATCAGCAACATCTTGACAAACCGTGACTACTTGACTTTCGCATGAGTACCCTGGTCTAAACCCATGTTGACCCTCATATAACCACTCACTCCTTTCCCAGACTTGCCTTAGATACCCTGCTATAACGTGCTCCATTTGCTTGCAAACCACCGAGGTTAAACTGACCGGTCTATAGTTCCCAACTACCGATCGATCTCCCCCTTTATAAATAGGGACCACTATAGCTTTCTTCCAGTCCCCTGGGATAGAATTGTTGTTCATCGTTACCTCCAGCAGACGCGCAAGGTATGGAATCATTGCTTCCCCACCTAACTTTAAAATTTCCCCGGGGATGCCATCTGGTCCGACGGATTTATTTTTCCCGATTGCTGCTATCCGTTTCCTTATGATATTGATACTAATGGTAAACGTTTTATCTGAATCTGTTGATTGATTGCTGTCTGCCATTCAATAACAACGGACACGCACCTCACACACAACCCGGTATGTTATAATACTTTATATTTTGTGATTGCATTTCTTTTGCTTGTAATGCGATATATATTTGAGTAATTCCTTAATATAAAATTAGAGTAATATTATTCCATTTCCTATGTCGGTATCCAGAATCACGATATAAAAATTAAAATTGATTTTGCAGATATAGGCACCCAGGCGCGTCTCCAAAATTAAATGGAAGAAGCCTGAGATGTAATAAAAACGGATAAAAACAAAAGCAATATAAGCAGAGCAACAGATACACCAGATTTTAATTTTAATTTTGATAGACCTGACGATGATAGAATTGTATATCGAAACATGTCGTCAATTTTAAAATGTAACAATTTTATGTGAAATTTTATATGATTTTTAACAACAAGCTTGTGTAACGACGGAAAATAAAAGTATTGTATTGAGGAACACAAGCATGATGCAATTAAGATATAAACTAAAAAAAAAAAAAAAAAAAAAAAGAATGTTTCGAATGTCAGCTTTTTGTAACCTCTGGGTTGAAGATTTGTGGGTTAGGTTAGGTTAGCAAATTGCGTTTTATCTCCCTTTTACGTTATAATCTTATGCCGATTTTACAACACGGAAGAATTCCAACAAATTATTCCGTGGGTCGAGGTCCTAATAAACAAAGGGGAAGACTTCATACACTGTATTGGTTTACATTCAAAATAAATGTTGTAAACATTTTTAAAAGTGACCCATCATATTGGATATGTAACAGGTCGCATCTATATTTTACGTTATGATTGTTTTCTGTAACTATCTCAGATATCTGTATATTTTGTTAATTATTAACGAAAAATTATAAATTTATGAAGGTCCTCAAGTGTATTTTTACCCTTGGTTATCTGAAAGCACAGTTTGAGTTCTTGATTCTAGTAACACTGCCGAATATGAAATATTATCAAACGTTTATTGAAGACACTTCTGATAAGTAGGTCGAGGGCAGATGGACCTAGGGGTTTGACCTTCCAGAGGCTTTGTATGCTTTGCTACTTATAAAGAACATCGCGTTATGATAACAAGAAATTGTTGAAGGACGAAAGGACGTGTGGTGATTATATGTCCTTGATTATAGTAGTCAGTCGAGATTATAAATTTAAATTATATAACGTGATGGTCTCTGTACGTCAACAATTTCTTTACACGCACTATTTTTAAATAGTACCAACTTTTGTCATGGTTGAATTTTCAGTAAAGTATTCAAAATTGTCCTACACTGATTTTCAGCTAGTGATGTTTCAGAAACCCCATAAAATGTGAAGTCGACGTTGTCGTTTGTGTAATATGTTTGATATAAAGTGTTATTATTATTTCACAGACAAACATTTTGTTAAAAGCGTCTTTGAATTTCTGCTTTGGTAATGCAATTTTTAATTTGTCCAACCAGAGACATTTCTGGTGGAAGTTATAGATGGTTATAATATTTCATACAAAATTCATATATACGGCCTAGTAACGAATTCAATTTTAAGAGCTTGAAACCTCTTGTTTCAAGGCTTAAACTAGTATTCGACTGGAATAATTGAGGAGACAATTAAAAAAAATACGTTGTGTGGACCGAAGTTCGAACCGGGCATTTATCAAATACAAACCAGATTCGTTACAGTTGCTCAGCATGGTGGTTACTTATAGACGCTGGAATGACGTAATGTACTTCGATTGATTAATCTTGCTTGACTTCAAGCGACGACACCCTCGTCCGCCTTTCACCTGGCGACATTGGATGACTGCAGCCCTGTAACTTACCTGTATTTATGCAGTCAACCTCTTTACAAAGAAATGATTAGTGAATATTCGGACCAATATGAAAGAGATTTGTGAGAATGTTAAACGTGCATAATTGTAAAGATAACGTACAAAACAGCTTCTCAAGGTTTTAAAATGTTAGGAAAAGAATAATATGTAAATACTGAGCCTCCGACACAGTTTTAAATTAATTTAGAAACTATTGGAAAGTGTGAATGTAAGATGACATGAAATTAGGTTATAAAGAAGAAGCCTGTTGAGTCCATGTCTAAGCTAAAACAGGATTTTATAAAAAATTTAAAATAAAAGGGGTTCATCAATAATTATATACACACTATAGAGCAGTAATTGGCAATTTTTTTTCCCACCCGCAGAACACCCTGAAATGTCAAGACACGTGACGGCACACCACAAAATGTCTCCTCATAAAATATTTAATTTTTTCTCGAGGGGTCATATGTGTTTTCTTCATTTTATCATTACAGACATTATGCATTCTAATAGATCGATCAAAATGATGATGGGTAGACGAAGACTATCTTGGGTTCGATAGGAGAAAGTTGTAAAGGTCCAGCCATGATTTGTGTACGATGTTTTTAATGGGCCAACTAAAATGAAATTCTTTCATTAAGTTTAGTGCAACTCATTATTAAGATTCTGAGGCATATTAAATCCTGACAACAGATACTCGTGCGAGGAACGGAATTACATTCTTTAACCCTTTGAAATCGAAGTTCCTCTGACTCTTTTCTTTACAAAGATCAGTTCACACATTTCTCTTAAACCGCCGTATCATCTTAAAATATTTTCTGGTTTTTACGCGCCCTACCCTTCTTAATTTGTTATCCATATTAAACTTCTTACGTCTCGTTTCTTTCTCTATAAATTTAGTTGGCACAGCTTCGCCAAAAAAATAAATAAACAAAACTTGTAAGGACCCCTTTAAACGTAATTTACGTCATACCAGCATACCTTGTGATGACGTAACTGTTTTGAGTTTGGAAATAGCTCGTTGACATAGAACAGATGAATAAAGGTAACCTTGAAGATTACCTTATCTGGCCTCCGACTCAACAGGCGAACTTTTGTGATTGTGGTAGACGTGTAGTTGTTCAAACCTTGCAGATATTTTTGCACGCTAAATATCGTAACTGACAATGAGATAGCTTCACCAGGCTACACTACGAAACAGCTTGAAGGTTGAACATGTATCACGTACAGGAACGTAAGTAGACTTTTGCTTCACTCGTGTCCTGTAAACAAAACAAAACAAAGCAGCTGTCGCTGAACAACTGAACGACGAGCCAAACAGGTATTCAGAATAATCCACCATTTCTGTTTGCTAGTTCGTAATAAATGTATTAATTTATTCTATGTTTCCTTTCGGTTTCGTGTTGCAGATTTCGGGCCACGACTCCCTAGTTTTATACCTCCAACTCATGATTTACATCCATTTATGTATCTTTCTTGACCAATTGTATTTATCTGTAAACCATTTCATTTTTTAAAACCATTATGCACGTTCGTGATTCTATTTTTATTTTAATTATCTTAGCAGTCTGTAATTAATTATCAGTGGTCTACATTTAGTCTAGTTTATAACTTATTAGCTACTCCATGTTTATTATCGACATTTGCTTGGATTTGGATTTACAGCCTGCTTATTGCCCTAAAACTTTTTACAGTTTTAACCTGGTATTTTAAGACCTACGAGGTGCGATCGGAAAGTTTCAAGACTGTGTCAATAGAGGGCGAACCGGATGTAGTACGAGCTTCTGCCGCTAGGGGGTGCGGCCTACATTCATAGTGAATCAGTGTGCCAGCCGGCATCATCGAATTAGCATTTGTTTCTTAGTTACGGGCGTTTTGGTAGTGCATTACACCGACCCTCCTGCGATTTCGGAATGGCGTATTTTCATGAACAAATCAAATTTTGCCAAAGACTCGCCAAAACGGCTACGGAAACCTATGAAATGCTAAAGCAAGCATTTGGGGAGTCCGCAATGGGCATTCACGTTTTAAAAATGGCCTAACCTCTGTCGATGATGACGAGCGTTCTGGACGACCATCTTCGAGCACAACGCCCGAAAATGTTACGAAGATTCGGCAGGCCATTCACGAAGATCGACGTCGTACCATCAACGACTTGTGCGACATTGTTGGGATAGGCTATGGGACCTGTCAGCTGATTCTAAAGGAAGAACTCCACATGCGACGCATCATGACAACGTGCCAGCGCACACCGCCCTCAAAGTTCGGCCTCAAACACCATGGCCGTCATCCCGCACCCTCCTTATTCGCCGTGTGACTTCTTCCTCTTCCCAAAGATGAAAATTCAGCTAAAGGGAAGGAGATTTGAGACGATAGAAGAGATTCAGGCAGAATCGCAGATGGTGCTTGACAGGCTGACAAAGAAAGATTTCCAGGGATGCTTCCAGGCTTGGCAGCGGCGCTGGGATCGTTGTGTTCACTCCCAGGGGAACTACTTCGAGGGTGATGGATGAATTTAATACCTGAGATAAGTGTATGGGTTTTTATAGGCGCAGTCTAGAAACTTTCCGATCGCACCTCGTATATCCCATTTTTCATTATTTTTATCAATATGTGACACACTTCTATGCTAATGTTCTCTATTCCTGTATGACATTTTATAATTAATACTTACGTAATGTTTAAAAGGAGACGCAGCCCATGTGGAAGAAACTGGCTTAAGATAAATTGTTGAAAGTAGTGGTCATTATTTCCGCCCTCAAATGTACATTATAAATTATGTTACCGGAAACCGATTCTATTGTCCCTGTATGTATGGCGACATCTGATTGTAATAAACTTAAATAACAGGAAACATTTTTTCAGTGGACCGCACCTCCTCGTGAACGTGCTGTATTTTATGTTGTCTTTAGTGCGAATTATTTAAGAGGAAGTTGTATGGCGTTTTGTGATGAAATATTCAGTGTTGTGTTTTTTTTTATTAGTTTTGGGTTTGTTTTATAAATGCATTGTCATTTTGTGTTCGGAGAACCTGTCGAGGCTTCAAGTGCCGATTTTTTTATAGACATTGCGGTGATGTGCCAACTTTACGCAGGCAAATATACCTTTATCTCAGGAAGTATTTATTACAGGACTGTAAACTGTTATATTATGGAAATTACTATCACTACTACTTGTCTGCTTTTATAGACTTGAACTAATGTCATTATGGTGACAAATAGTGTATTTGCATTATTGCAAAGTGTTGTAGAGCATTGCAGAAGACGTTCTTGAGAAAAATGTACATAAATTTGTAAAAATCTACTATCGCCTTTACAGAAGGTACAATCTCCCCTTCTAACTCGTTACAGCGAGTACTATTTTTATTTTAATGTAAATACGGCACTAAAAAGTATCGAAATACTTCGACTTTACATATTACAGATCAGCTAATTTTCTTTCATAATCAGTAATTGTAATAATTTACTTGTTTAAAATTAACAAACAGCGCTGGGGACAGAATTTTGACTTAATAGAGAAATTATCGGCATAGATAAAATATAATTTTATAATTTGTGTTATTCACCAGTTGTTATTACGGTGATCAAATCAAAGAGGATCAGATGGTGAAGTCATGAAGCATGCATGGGGAAATCAGAAATATGTACACATTTTCCGTCTGAAAATCTGAAGAATAGATACTACTTGATGAATCGAGCTGCAGATGGGAGGATACTATTAAAATTGATCTTGAAGAAACAGGGTATGAGTTTGTGGACTGGGTTTTTATAGTTCAGGTTACGTTCTGTGCCTGACGTGTGATGTCGATGATGAAGTCTGATTCCATAAAAGACGAAGGATTTCTCGTCTAGATGGCCGACCATTAACTGTTAAAGGAAAACTGTGCCCAATCTTTACAGTATATCTCATGTTCTGTTCTGCAGAGTCAAATGTTATCGCATCACCAGACATATAAGTGGAAGGGCAAACAAAGAACAAATCTTTGCACCGCGTCAACACATGACAGTTGTATGGCGACTAGAAGCATGTTATTATCTGTCGCGTGGTAAAAGAGTCACAAGTACTTGGGTTAAAATCTGGCTATGATTCTGTCCGTCATTTGAACCATAGATTAGGAATAAATATACAATTATATTTTTGTATGATGAAATACATTTGTTGTGATGAAATTGTGTGGTATAGTACATACCACACAGATGTCCCTATCGTTAGACAGCTGGTCAGGTTAGAAACTACAGAGTGAAGGGTATTTTGGAAAATTTTGTTTCATACGTCATTTATTAACATTAATTATCTTAATCTCCACGTGACGTTCCTAATAAATTGTCCAAAATGGCTGTCGGTGGACGGCCAGTTCTCATCAGCTAGCGCGCAACAAAGTAACGGACTGGTTACCCAGCAACCCGGAGGATGAGAACAGAGATTGTTCTCAAAACGTTGGCAGAAGATTTGGTTTATTCTCCGTTCAGCCACCTGACGCGGCTTGCAGCCCGGGAATCTTTCATCCACTCTAAGATTCATTACCGTGTTAACAACCCGTTGAAAACCATGTTTTGGGGTCTTTTACCCAGGACTAGACGTTACTGCGTTATTCTCTTTACATTATCAACAGTAAAATTAACGATAGTGTTGCCACGTTGACATGACAGCGGAAGAGGTATGTATTTCTAGAATTTCCTTCTGCTTTCCTCCAACTCCGGGAACGTATCCCCCTTTTTTATCATACCACTTTGGCAACATCACCGAAACGTCTTACTTTTGAAAGCGTAAAGAATGTAGTGCCTTAATGGATTGTCTTTGGTAAAAAGAAATTTAGCAATTAAGATTGGAAATATCATTTGCAAGAACTTTCCGTCTTTACATTTTTCCGTATTTGCCAAATAGCAGAGCTCCTGTAGTCCTGCGTTTATGGGGTACTCTGTATATTTGCGTATCGTCTTACGAGACAATTATCTCTGATCATAATTATTATGTTATTATGATGTTAGACAAAATAACTCACTACATAGACCTAAAGTTCAGTGTTTCGCTTGATCAGCCATTCGGTGAGAGTTACGTAATTAGCTATATTAAAATTTGACACATGCTTTGTATGTCTTCTTTTTTATAAATACAGTGCCGTAGAATCTTATATAAGACCATGAAGCCAAATCTGACGTCTGGTATCATAAATGTAGTATTAAAACACTTCGTACTTCGTAGTAGCATTCAAAGGTTATATAAACCAACCACTTTTACCACTAATATTGACTTTCCTATGTCAAACGGGTTTCTTCCCCATGAATCCATCATTAGTGGCTTTGTATGTACATATTTGATTCAATATATAAATATGGAGTGTTTACAGTTGTAGACAGGTTGGTAAGACGACTGTCGTAAGAAGTGAAGACGAAGGAGGATTACAGGATAACGAAGTGTATTTCAGCCGGGGATGCGCAGGTTGTGCCAAATGGTTCCGCTAATTGAATACGTTCTGATTTTTTTGTTTTCTTATGTTGTATTGCCGAAATTTTGTAACTTTTTTCGTCGCCTTTTCCTTCCACGCAGTCAAGTCAAGTCAAAAAAAAACCTGTACCTCCTATTTGTGTTTTAGTTAGCCCACTTGTCATCATCATCGTCATCTTGTATCAAGGATTGGGCCCTTGAACTTGTCTTATTAGTCTTTTTTAGTTTCTTGGAGTAGCAGGTGGCAAGCCTGCTGCCTCCGCACAATTTCTACTAATTCCTTATTTGTCTGCTAGATCCCTTTAGTAGCAAATCAGAAGTGATATGGGTGAGAAATGGCCGCTGAATTTTGCTTACGAACCATCTCGTTCATGCTCGTAAATCTACGACATTGAATCGCCGGATTTACTTCCCTCCGAAAGAAGTTGTACTACGGAATTTTACATTGGGCTACTTGGATTATAATTAATCAAAATTCATTACAATTTGGAGGGGGAGAGTGTCCACGTCATTAGAACGGTTGAGGAACGCTGAGTTAGCTTATTTATAATCCACTCCTAATATAGTACCCAATGTCACGCCACGCTTGAGTGCGATAAAAAGAGTGAAATTTACGTTTTGACGGTGGCGGCTGTGTTAGCAAGAAATCCAAACGATGCCCTGAAGTGATCTGGCGGAATCGAGTTTATATATCTTTTAGAGTCTGAGATAGACGGTCGGTTTTTGGTAGGAATCTGACTACAAACTGAGTAAGATTTCAGATTCTGACGGCGGTGAGTCCGAAGATGGCTGTCTTCTGGTCTCCAGCGCCGTGTAATGTGGTAGACGTTTACCGACGTTTTAAAGGTTCTTACTGCCCGCATAATCATGGCTGAGTTATTCTATTAGAATTTTCGAATTAGGCAATTGACTAAAGTGTTAATCATGTTGACAATAACAATATAATAAAAATAATAGCAATATGATAATTACGATTCTAATAATTATAAAAATATTAATAATATGATGTTGATTAAAATTATTTTGAGAGAAAAGCGAATGTGTGTGTGTCTGTATATATATATATATATATATATATATACACATACACACACGAGGTGCGATCGGAAAGTTTCAAGACTGTGTCAATAGAGGGCGAACCGGATGTAGTACGAGCTTCTGCCGCTAAGAGGTTGGACCTACATTCATAGTGAATCAGTGTGCCAGCCGGCATCATCGAATTAGCATTTGTTTCTTAGTTACCGGCGTTTTGGTAGTGCATTACACCGACCCTCATGCGATTTCGGAATGGCGTGTGCATCAAATTTTGCCAAAGACTCGCCAAAACGGCTACGGAAACCTATGAAATGCTAAAGCAAGCATTTGGGGAGTCCGCAATGGGTCGTGCACAAACTTTTGTGTGGCATTCACGTTTTAAAAATGGCCGAACCTCTGTCGATGATGACGAGCGTTCTGGACGACCATCTTCGAGCACAACGCCCGAAAATGTTACGAAGATTCGGCAGGCCATTCACGAAGATCGACGTCGTACCATCAACGACTTGTGCGACATTGTTGGGATAGGCTATGGGACCTGTCAGCTGATTCTAAAGGAAGAACTCCACATGCGACGCATCATAACAACGCGCCAGCGCACACCGCCCTCAAAGTTCGGCAGTTTTTGGCCTCAAACACCATGGCCGTCATCCCGCACCCTCCTTATTCGCCGTGTGACTTCTTCCTCTTCCCAAAGATGAAAATTCAGCTAAAGGGAAGGATATTTGAGACAATAGAAGAGATTCAGGCAGAATCGCAGATGGTGCTTGACAGGCTGACAAAGAAAGATTTCCAGGGATGCTTCCAGGCTTGGCAGCGGCGCTGGGATCGTTGTGTTCACTCCCAGGGGAACTACTTCGAGGGTGATGGATGAATTTAATACCTGAGATAAGTGAATGGGTTTTTATAGGCGCAGTCTAGAAACTTTCCGATCGCACCTCGTATATATATATATATACACACACACACACACATATACACACACACATATATACGGTGGTCTAGCGGTTAGAACGCTGGCCTTGTAATCCAAGGGGGTCTCGGGTTCGATTCCCGGCGGTGCCCGAATTTATAACTTGTGCCGGGCAAGGCCGTGGTCTAGGCAACACGGAGTTTTCCTCCGGGGGCTTCCCCGGTTTCTCCGTGGCATCCCAACAATTACTCCATTCACACACAGAAGAAGGCAATGGCAAACCACTTCTGGATCATCTGCCAAGAACGTATATGAACAGGTCCCAGTCCCAGAAAAGGATGGAAGGATCCTGTTCATATGGACCTGTCGTCAGACAGAACACTAAATAAATAATATATATATATATATATATATATATATATATATATATGGACTGAAATGCTAATGAGGTTAGTTGCACCTTTTTCTCGTAACTTATCTTTGTGAAATTGTTTTGCATTATTTAAAAGGATGTGAATGAAGATTATAAATGTTGCGGAGATGTTGCGATAACGCGATTGATGAACAGATTAAGTACATTCGTACATACCTTTTGGGAAAGCGATTAAGGAGTATTCCTTTACTAGACCTTTATCTTATTAAGTCATGATAGCTTATGTGCTCAAGTAAATAAATTATCTTTGCGCTTTTATGGGAGTTGGCTTTAGACATGAGGAATTATAATGCCCTACCTTTAATTGTAGATACAGTAGAAATCGACGCGTTTTTGTGTAGACGTGTGCCGAATACTGCATACTCTAACAACACCAAACGTTACTACCTGACGTCTTGGCAGGGAGACTCAGGTGTCAAATATGGGCCCGAAGACGGGCTGTCATGACAGATTTTTATAGTTTTCTCAGTCACTACCAAGTATATACTAGGACAGTACCTCAAATTGAACCAGGACCACATATTTTCCAATGTATTAATCTCCCCTTCATTGGACGATTTTTTTCTAAGCTATGGAAAGCGTCGTTGAGCAATGAATAAAATAGAAAAATAAAAAAAATAATTGACTGATATCATCTTGAGTCAGAGGTAGGCGATAGATTCATTGCCAAACTGTCTGTTATGCGTATTGTTTAGCACAAGCTAAGAGAAGTTGAAGGACAAGAACTGTAGTGTAGAAATGCCGTGAAAAGTAAACTGTAGATCGTGTGTAGAAGCAACATTAACGTCATCTGACTTGTAGGGTCTACTTATAAGCAGTACAAAGAAGACACTTCATGTATCAGATCCTGGAAAAACCACATCTTTAGAAAAATCCTATATGTGAAACTTGAAAACAGAAACCCACGATGTTTAATCACAAAACCACTAAAATCTCATATCCTCCCAGAAGATAGAGGCTGTATGCTCCTCCGATGATAAGATCTTCAGGAAATAAGAGGTGTGAGGACTTAATTGATCTGTATCAGTGTATTTACTGGTGATTGAGTGTTGAGAACATCGTTATCAGTGTTGGAAAAGCCCGAGTACGCCCTGCTCGCCTGATTTGGCCTAATGTCACTAAAGTTTCCTTGCAGACTGTTAACTTTATCACAATGTGACGACAGTACTGAAAGGGCTTTTGAAAAACGACGACTTTGAAAAGTATTTTCAGACACGGCAGAGACTTTAGAATGTGTGTTTAAATTCAGCGACTACAACTTTTAACTGTGATAGTTGGTGGCTGTAGTGCTAGACGTACGTATATTCAGAAAGTGTTTGACTTCGCAGTTCATGTTTTACAAAAGACAATACACGGAAATGTTTTTACCTCATTTTATCATTTACATACTGTGGAAATTTTCCGTTGTCGTGTTCGGCTACTTTTATGCATTCGTCTTAGAGAACATTCATAACAAGGCTGTGAAGTTGTTGTATACACTGAAGATCCAAAGGTGTTCTTTACGCTAACGATGCTATTTATCTGATGGGTTTTGCCATGTTACAGAATGTGGAGTACCACTGAACAGCAAAAGTAATACAGAAGACTTTTTATGTTTTTGTTCTTCACAGTGTTAGCCGGGCTAACACGGTTAACATGAACGCTTCGCACCTGTAACATCGAATACCGTGGTCGCATATATCAATTGTAATCTTATCGAGTGTCACAAATGCATAGAAGTTGTTTATCACTGACGTGGTCATTACATAACATTGTAATGTGCAATTGTCATTTGTTGACGACAGAGTTAAATAAATATAACATAGAATGTACGAAAGACGGAAATGTTTCGCATGTCACAATGAGCATGTTTTTTTTTTGTTTTTTTTTTTTGCATATAGACATACCGTACTGAAATATGTGTGTCGTGTAGTATGAACGTACTGCTACTGATTTTCCATTCTGCAATTATTAGCTATGCTGCCTTCTTCATGTTAGTAAAATTGTGATTTGCGTTGTCTGCAAGATGTCAGTTGTCTTGATTCAGATTTTATTTTATTCTCCTAAAAGGCGTCTTTCAATGAAGTGACAATAGGTATGCCTCTGTGTAATATAACCTGTTTAGGTGGACTTCTCCAGTGCCCCTTGGTAAGTTAACGCTAAAGATGTTACCCGGATTCTAATCACAAGTTTGGGTCTACTCACATCTTGTCTCGTAGGCAAAACCTGCTTCAAGATATAGCAGGGACATATACTGTTTCGTCCACAACGTGTTAGTCTTTTAAGCAGAGACTATCATTGTGTCTACCGGGATAATGGGTCTAAGGGGTCATGGGCACAGCTCAGTTCAATACTTCACCTATTCTAAGTAGGAATATGAATGTATTTTAATCACCGGATGTCTTGTAATAGTCGAGAATACAAAAATGTAGCAGTCATCATGCGTCAGTTAGTATCGCTTTAAATGTGTGTCATGTTTATTAAGAATTGAAGGCAAGTGCTAAGTGTAGAAAAACTAGGCTCAAAATCACGCAAAATTTATTTTTTTCACGAGTTATTTAACGATGCTGTATTTGGTGATGTAATGTCGCTGACCCAAGTTAGGAAAGTAGTTATGAAGAATTGGAACATAAAATCAATGTTTAATCAGTTACCTATCTACCGTATGAACTCTTTGTTAATGAGTTACAGTCGCAACGCAGGGGGAGGGGTTGCAGGTTGTTGTGTTCTGGGTTGTGACACTGTGTAGTCGTAATTGATGCGACATGTTTACTCCGAGATGTTGCAAGACTAAACGGTGTCACAACCCAGAAGACCACAGTGCACGTTTTCACCACCTCAAAAATCTCATCAACGAGAGAAGATATTGTTATCCGGAACTAGGAAGGAAATTTTCCATGAAATTGGTGATATTGGGGGTTAGAGTATGCGTTCAGTGGTGAGTTTTTGTGAACTCGTTAAAAAATCTTCGTGTTCCATAAAATGCCGAACATTTCTTGGTTAAAAGAAACTGTCGCCGTTTGGTGCAATGGTCTTTCAACCCGCGAGTCCAAACAAGGAGTGAATGTGACCCCAGGTTGAGAACCCCAGCTGATACTTTGAGTGTTTGCGATTGGCTAGTTTTCTCTGTTCGCATACTTTGTAGGAGGAAAGATTACAATGTAATTAGTTAAGGATTTTTTAACTTTCGATATGCATGATTGTTAAAGCGATGCTTCGTGTTATAACGGTCTGTACTCCGAAGAAGTGTGAGTAAAATGAGTAATTAGGCGTTATAATAATTCAATTTGGAGTGTTTGCCAACAGCAGTGGAGATTTTATTGAAATAGCAGCCGTCCTGAATGCTCGTATATTGATGAAAGATATCTAGAAGGTACCTGTTTTTGGTTTATCACCTCTGAAGGCTTATTTTATCAGTACCAAAAGTGGTCGAGAGTTTCAAAGTTTGTTCAAGTTCTGGGGATCCCGGGTTTGGATCTTGCGCTTGAGGTTTCTGTGGTTTGCCTCAGTATCTACAGGAAAATTTTGGCGGTACCTTAAATGGCCGCTTCCTGGTCCTTCTCAAGAGAAAAATAAATTGTTATTCCGCCTTGAAAACTTATTTATTTGCGTACAAGGCAATCAGGATTATTTTATGTTTTAGTGACAGCAATGCGTTAAGACATGGTTTTTCAGCTAGGTGTGTCATTGCGGCAAATTACATATGTGGATATTTTCAGACAAAAAACAATATCTCTTGTGAGGATACTTTCGTTATGCGTGAACGTTTTTAAACTATTTATATGTATTTAATAGCGTCAAATTGTTTTGTTTAAATTACATGTTTGGTACTTTACCTGTTATAGACTCTTTGCTGTTGGCAAACAAACGAATAAATTTAATTATTTTTATTCTCAAGTAATCTCATTCTTTTAGGTTTTACAGTGCATGCTAAATGTCCAGCACTTATTATCATACTAGATGTGATCACCCTAATTAAACCTGTAAAGAGTGAAATTCATCATTCGCAACCTTATTAGGTACAATACAGTGCTATATAACCTTTCCAGTTAATAAAACGTCATTGAGTGACCCAAGAGTCTAATGTTTGACAACGCTTTATGAACTGGCTCGTGTAACTGTAGGACGATTACGAATGCATAATTGGAAGAAAGTGTACGAGACGTATTTTAGGTTTGTATTCCAGTATTTGGCTGGGTGACTGAGTAAAATCAAGGAAATCTCCACAGTGTAAGCTTCGTATGTTGCATAAAAACAATGAAGTTAATCGATAGAAAAAATTATCTCGGCCTCTGATTGGCATTGTGCTGTCGGTAAATTTCAGGCTTCCGGGTTTGTTGGTTTTCAATGGAAGATACATGAGGAGTTTAGCTTTGCTTGTACTAACACACACACACACACACACACACACACACACATATATATATATTCTTATTTTTATAATTACATCTAAAAATGTGATGTGAAATATAATGTGTATGTTTGGTAATATTGTTTAAATTGTGTGCATTTTTGTGGTTTCTTATTCATCTAATGATTTGTTTTCAGATGGCGATACTGAGGATCATGTGAACAAAACTAAAATAACTGAGTTCGGTCCGTCCAAAACAGTTTTTTGATAATTCTGTAAATGAACGTGAAGTTAAACCATTTTCTTGTGCAGTTTAATCAGATTCTCGTTTAAAAAGTCTCCACCTGCATCGCAGTGATCATATTTCGCCCACTGGTAGGTTGTTGTTGCCATCTGGTGGCTGTCTCTATTACTAGAGTTTTATGCTGTGTGTTCAGTGCTGATATAAAGTAGAACTGTTTGCGAACGTAGTCTGCACCGAGCCCAAAGGACGGCTGTTGTGTTGTGTAATTCTTATTCGGCGGCATTTCAACAGTTGCAAGTGTTAAGTTGATTGACAAGATGGGGAAAACGGTGTATATGCCCGATTCGACACTATCGCGAAAGAGTCACATCAGTTCCATGGCTCAGTACCTGGATATGTACAAAAGCTCGATCGATACTCCCGAGGAGTTCTGGGGTGACATAGCTAAACAGTTCCACTGGGAGACTCCAGCATCGCCAAACAAATTCTTCTCCTATAATTTCGATATCACCAAGGGACCAATTCATATTAAATGGATGGAAGGAGCGACTACAAACATTTGTTACAATTTGCTGGACCGCAACGTTAAAAGTGGACTCGGTGATAAAATTGCGTTTTATTGGTAAGTGAAATTTAAATATCTGTATAAAATAGACATGTGTTGGTTGGTTGGTGGCGAGATCCTCTCTACCAGTGTTCCACAACCGATGTGCCACCACGTAGTTTTAGGTGTGCCGCGAATTTTTGTAACAAATTGTTTATTCACACATTATCGTTAGAAAACAAAAGTAACTCGTGTTCCGTATTTAGAATTCGTTCTACACACACTGGTACATAATCATTAGTTTAATCAACATGTATTATGTTTTGTTTTAATATGTTTGCTCACTTTTGGGCAAGGATTTGTATGTAGATACATATTTATGATCATGTATGGTATCGTATCTCCTCTTCGTGAGGCGAAATTAACATTTTAGAGTGTGCCGCGGGTGAAAACATTGTTGCAGAACACTAATTTTACTAAATGTTGCAATATTTACTGTGGATATCGAGGTTAGAGGAGTCCAAGTTTCAAGCGAACATATACCCACTAGTGACTTTTCAGACAGTATATCGCGTGTCCTTCCTGTTTCTATTTCTAACTGTACAAATGCGAAGGTAGCGTTACTTTTTTCACCTTGAGCATTTAATTTCCTTTCACTCAGTAAAAGTTTAACCAAAAACTGCATGTTCACGTAGTATGTCAGTATTGTATATTAAAAATATTGTTCCGGGCAGGGGAAGGTTGGTTAAAACAAATGAAATTTCATGTTATCACGTTGGCCTGTTTTATTAGTTATCTTATTGGCGTGCTTCGTCACCAGATTTTACTTTCTAATTTGATTTTATTCTTAAAAGTTGTATATTTAAAACCGATTCGTATTTTAGCATTGGAGGCTTTAGCACCTAAAGCTCCTTCTAAATACGTCCCTGCTAAGAGGGGTATTGGATATAATATCTGTTGCATCACTTCAGAACTTCAGTTCCATCATGTTTTGAAGTGACGTTATTAAAATGTATCAGATGGTTCGGAAAATAGATTTTTCAAACCCCCCCCCCCCCCCCCCCCCAATGGACCAGTTCTTTAAATATATCGCTTCTGTTCTGGTCATTTTCAGAGGCTGGATTGTGCTGCAAACTTTAAAATTGCATAAATGCATGTTAAGTAAGAGTTTAAAAGCAGTAAATTAATCGAAAATAATACTTTTATTCTTTATTTTGCGGTTTGGACCGCAGCGGTATTTCTGCCGTATTGATGGAACGCACTGTTTCAATAGGAAGCGAGCGCACGTGTAGTAGTTTTACCGCTGGGGTTTTTCGAACGCAACATGCTTCATTTTCTATGCCAGGGGTAGCCAACCCGCGGGCCGCATGTGGCCCGCCTTGACCATTTTTCCGGCCCGCGAGATTCATCACACTTTTACAAAATACGAGGGTCGCTCATTAAGTAATGCCCCACATTTTTTTCCTCAGAACATATTTATTCAAGATGGCTCAAATTTAGTGACAATATAAATCAATGTTTCCTTTACACATACTATTTTTCCACATAGTCCCCATCAACTTGTACGGTTTTACGCCAGCGTGGAACAAGTGCATGCATGCCTTGCCGGTACCAGCTCTTGTCCTGTGCACGTAGCCATGTCCTCACTGCTTGAATCACGCTCTCGTCATCTTCAAATCTTGTTCCGCGGATAGCATCTTTAAGTGGCCCAAAGAGATGGAAGTCGGAGGGTGCCAGATCTGGACTGTAGGGTGGATGGGGTAGCACCGTCCAACCCAATTTGGTGATTTCTTCCCGGGTTCTCAGACTTGTGTGAGGGCGTGCATTGTCGTGCAGGAGCAAAATTTCTGCTGGATGCTTGTGAGGCCGAACTCGTCGAAAACGCTTCTTGAGGGTTTTCAGGGTCCTGATGTACGCGTCTGAATTGATGGTCGCACCTCTTGGCATCACATCCACAAGAATGACCCCATCACTGTCCCAAAAGACAGTCATCATGACTTTTCCGGCGGAGGGAGTTGTCTTGAATTTCTTCTTTCTCGGTTATTGAGGATGATGCCACTCCATTGACTGCCTTTTTGTCTCTGGCTCAAAGTGGTGTATCCAGGTTTCGTCACCTGTAATGATCCGGGACAGAAAGACCTCTCCCTCAGCATCAAAACGCTCCAACAATTCAGAAGAAATCGTTTTCCTTTGAATCCTGTGGTCTGCTGTGAGACTTCGTGGAACCCATCTTGCGCACACCTTCGAATATGCGAGAGCCTGGATAATTGCAATCACACTTCCATTGCTGACTGAAAGCTGTTGGGCCAATTGTCGAGTTGTGATGCGCCGATCCTCACGAATAATGGCATCCGCGCGGTTCAACATGTCTGGAGTGGTGGCTGTGGCAGGACGCCCAGAGCGCGGCAGATCACGGAGCTCGGTTTCTTCACGTCCTGAAGCTTTAACTCTCTTAGCCCAGCGACCAACGGTGCTCCTATCGACTGCACAGCTTCCATACACAGCACACAAACGTTTATGAATGTTCACCACCGTTTCTTTTTCAGCAACAAGGAATTCAATTACAGCTCGTTGCTTGTAACGAGAGTCGTTCACAGACGCCATTTTAACAGTTCACTACAGCTCCGCTATCGGTTGGAATCATTTGAAACTCCGTACACGAACGCGGGAAACATCAAATCTCAAGCATGTAAAAGTACACTTTTCTATCTTCATTATTGGCTGAGAAAAAAAATGTGGGGCATTACTTAATGAGCGACCCTCGTATATTTATTTTATAATGGCCAAAGTCTATAGTGTATCTACGAGTAAATCTAATATGGGGATATATAATTTTATATGTGGCCCGCGGAGTTATGATGCATTTCCAAAGTGGCCCGAAAGATCATTTGGGTTGGCCCCTGCTCTATGCGGTGCGGTGGCCCCACAGTGGCAATGGAACGTGAATAACCTAACCTGTGTGCCCGCACGAGCGGCGAAACAGCAGCACGGTGACCATTGTTTGCCCGACCTTGGTAGCGATTGTACGCGTCACGGATATTGACAGAAAAGTTTTTGACAGGACGATAACTGAATATGAGAAAAGGCTGGCACTGTACATTTCGGCCATATCGGAGTACAGTGACGAAAACTGTGGATAGAAGTCTGTGAAGCTCTACTGCCGAACTCGAGCCAACTTGACAAAAAAAAGAAAGCACCTGAATAATTTATTTGGATACATACGCAGGTCCTCATATAACTTGTGAAATTGGGCTTTCAACAATCTTTGACTTACAAGTGGAGGGAACCAGAATTTATTTCTACGCTTCGCCCTTGCTCTTAGCAAAAAACGCACACAGCGACAGCCTCAATAAAATCTATGCCTCGACTTATCAGCCTAGAGCACACGCTAACTGTCTCCACAAAATCCAGCTCCCAACTGAAAAGGAAACGCAAACGTTGGCGGTTTCTTCTCAGTTGGGAGCTGGATTTTGCTTTCACTTTAATTTCTTAGGTAGTATTTTTGCAGTGGAGAAGACAGATAAATTGGCTGGTAAAAAATTATCTTTTATCTCACTCCTGGAAGGAGTGAGACAAAAAGATGTAGAAGAATTTATTTCAATTGAAAATTATTTACATTCCATAAATTCTTCATAGGCTCAAGCCAAGGATGTAGAACATATCAGCACAAATACAATCAATACTTGTTTCTAATATAACTATAAAGTACAATTATGACAACACTGTAAATATTTATGTAAATAGATGTAATTAGCATGCAATTGTAATTACGTTTTGGTATTTTGTTTTGTTGTGTTCATGTTCATGCTATGACATATTCTACACTCTTGGCTCTTGCTATGAAGGATCTATGGAAGGTAAATAAATTTTAATTGTAGCCTTCTTTGTCTCAAGCAAATGTATGTACCAGTGTATGTATCCCAGTCAACAGCAGGTTGTATGATAAATACAACGCTCTTAAAGAGATATAACTTAACTGAACTGACCCATAACAAGAAACATCAGGAAGTTACTAAATCATGGCAGTTTTATCATCCTCTATGCAATTTATTTCTCAAAATTTCTATGCTGTGCCCATGGACGGGTGGGCTTCAAAATAATTCCCAGCATTCAAAGACATACCATGCACGACCTTGGATTGCCTTGACTCTACTACGCACCTGTGAATAGCTGCCCCGTGTGAAACACTTAGTGATTATTTAGAAGACTTTCCCTCTTTGCTGGCTTAAATACGTACACACGTGCAGTTTAAACCACTTCAGATATCGGCATGGATAGTTTTAATATTCCTGTTTTGTACTTCTTTATACGTTACCAACAGTTGGGGACGGATGAAATGAATTTGAATAAGACTGGAGTCAAGGTCAGGGTGTGGGTGGGAAGTGTAGGTTCTTGCAAAGACTGACTGACAAATTTTTAAAAAGCTGCATTATTCGATTGTCACCGTCACAAGCTGTAAACAAACAATATAAAGAATATGTGCATTGTTTGATAAGCACAAAGTTTACAGCCTAGCTTTTGCCTTCCTACTTGAAGATTACAGGATATTTTATCATATAATATTATCATTAAGAGCATAGTTTAGATTTTTCAAATGTGTCTCTGACCTTAGGAAAGGACATCAGTAATAAATGTGATGTGAACAATGAGCAAATTATTTTTTGTGTTTTAAATATTGTGTGATTTTCTCCTGGCAGAACACACGAGAACCTAGTGGTAGTATCCACCTTGAATGGATGCAAAAGATGTCTTTACTTTAATTTCACTACTGCAACAGGCATTAATGCTTGTGCCGTGAAGTAAAGAAGGTGAAAACCAAAATACATGCATTATTATTAATTAAGGCAGGGT
The DNA here is from genome assembly GCF_977971745.1 of Zootermopsis nevadensis. Classification (NCBI taxonomy): domain Eukaryota; kingdom Metazoa; phylum Arthropoda; class Insecta; order Blattodea; family Termopsidae; genus Zootermopsis; species Zootermopsis nevadensis. The sequence goes on from NW_028259143.1 coordinate 9,362,226, forward strand.
ATTATAAACTGTCATTGGTTTTTTGAAGGTGTTAAGACATGCATTAAATCCAAACTTGAATATTCAATGCCCTCTTCACTTCCTTGTACAGTTTTAGACAATGTGTAAAATGGAAACAATGGTTGCAGAAGAAGTAAATACATGCTACCAAGATAATGAATTCTTCTCAGGCTACCAGCCTGGTAGCCTGACAGTCATGTTTATTCACTTACCCAAGGTGTTGATGTAACAGTTCAGATTACGATAAAGATTAGCGAATTAGTAAAGGGTGGATTTATCACTCAGCTAATGTATGGAATTTGAATGCAGGTACAGGGTAAAGTTGCGAAAAATCTATTTATTGTTTATTTAATGATGCTTTTTCAATCGAATGAGTGGATTGGATTGGATGTTACTGTGGGGACTGAGTAAAATCATGAAAAATCCAGTTAGGATGGCAGGGCCAAAATTTTAACCCTATCTTAAGACCGAGGGTATGATAATGTTCTATTTTATCCGTGCTCTCATGCAGCTCATGAGTGGTGTTACATAAGTAGCATGAATGACAGAATGATGGTCAGCAGAGTAAAACTGAAATCTGTTCTTGTTTGAATTGTACATGTATATTTGTTTTGTTTTGACTTATTTCACATCTTGTTGTTGTCTGACTAACTTATGGATCTATGGAATGTAATAAATATATATGTATATGTGTGCGTTCACGATTGAAGGAATACATCTTGCTGTCACCTGGGATTCAACTCAGTCTCCACAGTGAGAACAAAGTATTTTTAATCAGTCAACACACATCTGAAATAAGTCATCATATTCTTGACACCATTTATTCCTTTAACTATTTAATGGTTTGATAATACAGCACTTTATTATTAAATTGTCGAATAATTAAAGTACATTGTAGTTCTAGAAGACACACAACAGGATACTGTCTTACAAGTTCCACAGTGAGAAATTAGTATCTAACCTTTTCAGCTAAGGCACAGCTTTTGATATTATAATGCTATAAATATTTAAATAGTAGCCTGGGCTTGAATTTTAACCATATATTAGCAAATAATTGTAAGCAGTAGTCCGAGTTCCATTATGGTAATGAACCTTCAAAGTCTGTGGTACAAGCCACTTTATCCATTTTCAATATCTGTCTAGGTGAATATTTACGTATTTCTGTATTGTTTTATTTTATAATTTCAGGGAGGGAAATGATCCTGATGATTACAGCAGACTTACATACAGAAAGCTGTTGGAGGAGGTGTGCAGGTTTGCCAATGTTCTCAAGTCAAAAGGCGTCACTAAAGGGGATCGGGTAGCTATCTATATGCCCATGATCCTGGAAGTAATAATTGCAATACTTGCTTGTTCTCGAATTGGAGCCGTCCACACTATTGTGGTATGTAAACAAAGTTTACTGTAGATGTGCATACAATTTTCAAAAGTTTACGACTCTCTTTACGTTATTAAGTTCCTAAAGAACTTTGGAGTATATGGGATAGAAAAGATGAAGTTAACTGAAGATAGAAATGATGTCTGCTAGGGTAGGTGTGTCTGTCTGTTAAAACTGCATTTTTTATGGTATGTCCTTTTCATTCTTTAATCGTCCTTCCCTTTAGCCTTAAACTGAACATTGTGCTTCATTTTCAAGAGATTCTGGGTTCATGTTTTGATTCATGTATTGGCTGTCCTGACTGAGGGCTTCCATGGGTTTATTCAGTGCCTCAAGGCAAATTCTGGGATACTACTTTAAATTAGGCCAAATCCTCTTCCCAGTGCCTCCATTTTAATTCATTCTTCATTGATTGTCTTATCATTCAACATAAAATTGAGGACATCGTGCCAGAAGGGCATGTAAGCATGTTAGCATAATTAAAGATATTTGAAATAACTTCATAAAATAATTAGGTGTATATTATGTCAATGGGATGTATATCATGCCAGAAGAGCATAATGCTTATGGTTATGGTGCTCTACACATAGATAACAGTTACATTTGGGTATGTGAACATTTATAATGCACATTTGTTATGAAATGGGCATAAGAATATGAAATCCATGGCATAACAGCTCCAGAGAGCCAAAGCCGACTAGCTTGACTGCTGGCCTCACGTTCACATGCCTAAGCAGAGGTAAACGATCATCCAACCAGATATAGGGTGACGTGTGGACAGCACAACGAACCCCCAGCCATTGCTAGTTTTCCTGACCAGATTACGCTACCCATTGTAGCTGCCCAATTTCCTCACGATGCTGGGTTGGCACCGGTCCCATACACTGGTCGAAAGCTCATGAGAAAATTTCTTCTCCCCAGAGACTCGAACCAGCACGCATTCCGTATCACCGGTCTGAAGCGTGATGCCTCAGACCGCACGGTTACAGCGCGGGACGGGCATAAGCATGTAGTCTCCTGAAAATCAGCCATTTTGTTGATACACCCATCTTGCGTGATGCCTTCAGTGTAATCTGAGCTACTGATAGTGTTGTTAGATGAAACACATAAAACCATCCTTAAACCTTCCAGTATGATAGCTCTGGATACATTATGGCAGTAGTGGTTGTGATGATGATGATGATGATTATAATGATAATACTGAGAAGGTTAAAAATATGTTACCATTTGTTCAATAACTCTGGAAGAAATTTCTGTCAATTTTAAGCAATGGGTATATTCACACATGTACGTGTGTGTGTATGTCCTTGCTGTGCTTAATATAGGAGCTCATTTTATTAGTAATTCAACCAGAATATGCAGCCAACTTAGCTCTCTGACTCATTTTCTGTGCGCTTTATGTCCTAATACAAGTCTCAGTGCATTTGCTGTTCCGGCTAGGTCACATCCTTAAAGTAATATTTAGAATGAGACAGTTAAGCACAACTCATGAGCAAAATTCTTGATTGATTGGTGTCATATTTTATTGTAACTGACAAAAATTGTTTAATATTGTACACTTTAATTTATTTTTGTATTTATGTGGTAACTATCTTGTTTGCAAAGTACAATTGAAGGATTGTCTAGACAAACATAGTTGTCTTCTTGAATGCAGCCAGTAATGTTTACAATTTTATAATGGCATTGAAAACATATTTGTATTGCTGAGTATCACTGGTATTTGTTTATGTAATAGAAATGTTAGAGACGGCGTGGCAGTCCAGAAGTACTAGTAGTATTGTAATTGGCAGAAATTTATGGTGATCCTGTTATTAATTGAAAATGTATTTAACTGAGGACATAACTGTACACCTTGAACTGCTAACCAGAACTAAATCCTGAGATAAATGTTTTCAGCATGGCATAGCTAAGACTTTCACCGCAGTCCTACAACCTACCTGTAACAGTCACATATGCTGCAAGTAGTTTGTCCATAACAACAAAAGAGAACTATAATTTACAGATTGTTTCATGTGGGTTCTACAAAAGAAAGCAGATAATTTGAGGGTATCAGAGAACAAATTTCTGAGATAGCTTGGACCTGAGAGAGAGAAATGGTGTAAATTATGTAATTAAACCTTTCATAATGTGTGTATTTTTCACCATTTGTTATTAAAATAATCAGTGATCATACTGAGGAAGGTGAAATGGGCAGGAGATGTAGTAGCATATGAGCAACAATAAATTCATATAAACTTTTGGTGTGAAAATATAACCATATAAAAAAATGGAAAAGACTAGCTGGAAAACCTAGGTGTAGATGGGAGGATAATTAATAAAATTAATCTTAGTGGTATAGTGTGTGAGGTTGTGGACTCGTTCAAGTGAATAGTGTTCAGTGATATGTTCTTGTGAATGTGTTAATGACCCTTCTGGTTCCATGAAAGGCAGTTTTTCAAGGACTGTCCACAGACTTTATTGTTGTTATTATTAATATGTAAATAAATGAATTGAATTAACTTAAAAGTCTTTACATTTAAACTGCTTAAATTGAATGCTCCACATGTCCTCAAGACAACGTAATAATCAACATTTTAAATTACTTCCCATTTGCATTCCTGTAATTTTTTAGTTTGCAGGATTTTCAGCTGACTCCTTTGCTGAAAGAATGCTGGATTCAAAATGTAAAGTGGTAGTAACCACTGATGGAGTGTGGAGGGGACAGAAGTTACTTTGTCTGAAGGAAATCTGTGATTCAGGTAGAAATAGTTGCATTTTGGTTTCAAAGAACTGTTCTAATTTTCAATTAATATGCTCAACAGAGAAAATTATCATCTTAATATCCTATTTTCTAAAACAAGGATGTATAAGTTTTATACATCATTAAATACCATACTGAATGGCTAAAGTAGCTCCTTATATTCACTAGCTATTAGCATTGTTAACCTTGATGGGAAATTAAAGTGATTATGGAATATATCTGGAATAACAGTATTATTATGTGTTGTTAAAGGTGTTCTTTGTTAGTGAAAGTGTATAGTGAGTTTCCAGAAAGTTTTATTTTTGAAGGATGCACTAATTTTTCCTTTTAATTGTAGCTCTGGAACGCTGCAAAAAACTGGGGCATGAAGTGGAGACTTGCATAGTTATTGAACACTTACCCCGCCTAAGTGCCTCACAGAACAGAAATGGTATCACTGAGGAAAATGGTGATATATCACCAGAAAAAAGGAACGCATTTGGCAGCAAGGTAACTATTATAGTCAAGCTTCAACATAATCTAAAATTTATAGATTTAACATATTACATACAGTGTTTGAAGTGTTTGTGTCTTGAAATATATATCAAGCTATTAGTGCATTGAAAGTTAATATATATTCTGTCTTTTGATGTCTGACTTCACTGGGAAGGACAAAATTGACATATATTCAATGTCATAGTAACTCTATTGTATGATAACACAGGCATCCATATTTTAATTATGCAAGGTTGAATGTTCAGTGCCTTCGAATCTTCTGTGTTATGCAGTCCCATACTAGAGTCTCTTGTGTTGGTCTTCTTTCAAGCAATTTGTTTGAAAATATAACGCTACCGCAACATATAGCGCGCATTAACCAGCATTCTCCTCTTCCTCTTTCATTTGGATTAATAGCACAGAACAACATAAAATATCTCTTCTAGACATTGTATTAAAACACCTCGATAGTGTTTTTCTCCTTATTATTAATATGCCCCCCTCCCAAAAGGTTATGAAAGGATAGATTCAGTAATATTTACGAACATTAGATAATGAAGATTAGAATATCTAAGGATCACACAACATTGCTTAGACATTTGATATGTTCTTTGTCGTCAGATTCCATGGACAGAAGGAAGAGATGTCTGGTGGCATGAAGAGATGGAAGATGCGTCTACATCTTGTTATCCTGTCTGGGTTGGAGCTGAAGACCCTCTCTTCATGCTCTACACCAGGTGTGTAATAAGTATTAATATATCGAAGCATACACAGCAAATAATGTTTAATAATGTAGTGAAGATTTATGGTTCATGAATTAGTTGTGATGTCTGTCAACACTTTTTTGAAGTAATGTGTGTTTATGTTTTAATGACAAAAACAACAGCAGCAATGATGATGATGAAACTAACTAATAATAACAGTAAGAATAATATGTGAAAGTGGTGCTGTTACTGCTGCTACGACTACTTTCATTTCCGTTGTGTAGTCTGAGCTATGGATAGCACCATTAAAGAAACTACAGATGAACTTAATACAATTAAAATAATACTTAAGAATTCAGTTCATAACTCAAAGAAAACACGTGTCTGTATTACATAGATAAATTTGGTTAATGTTGTTTAAGGAAATAATTGCTGATTACTCTGAGAATCATACGAAGTTCATGAATATACTCCGTGAGCAAAATGCAAAGTCATTTGTTATTTAAGCATTTGGTGTATGTAATTAACACTGAGACTGGTCAAATGTACATAGCCAACATGGATGATTCCCTTATCCTCAGGTTGGCTTTTACTTCATGAATATATCATTGTGTTTCAAGAATTTTTTTCCATCTTCTTCTTCTTTTTATTTTTTTATTTTATTAATAAGATGGTATTGGTTGTAACTTGTAACCTTGACAACTTCGTTTGATGTTTGTGTTATCACCATCATGATGTGCTTCTTTCTAATTTAACTGATATGTGTTTGTTTGTTTTTTTGTGTGTATGGACTTGCATAAATTATCCATATTGATTCAAGTTTGCAGTTATGGCCAGTACACAGTCTTCTGAATTGATGGTAACATTATAAATATAAATCACTTTATATCTGTTCTCTTAAATTTCATCATATAATACGAGTTGCTGAAATTAGGTATATGGACTTCTTTCTTCACATCTTCTTTAATGTAATTTCAAGGTTACTTACCATGCAGAACATGGAATGAAGCATCTAGCGCAATTATTTGGGTGTCTGTTGTAGTGGATCTACAGGGAAACCAAAGGGAGTCCTCCACACAACGGCCGGTTACCTATTGTATGCCGCTTCCACTTTCAAATATGTATTTGATTATCGACCCGGAGATGTGTACTGGTGCACTGCTGATGTTGGATGGATCACTGGCCACACGTATGTTGTGTATGGACCACTTGCAAATGGGGCAACTTCAGTATTAGTAAGCAACATGTTTACATTAACTTATAATTTTAGATTAGCCCAGCACTTGGCTGGTCTCAGAGTAAAGGAAATTTAGTGTAGTAAAGAAGGCTTTATTAAATTAGCACCTCGGTACTGCGCAAGCTAAATATTTACTTTCAGTTTCAAATATATTGAGCCAAGTAAAACTATTTCCAGAATCTGGTATGAATTTCTAAAGTGAAAACTTTTTATTTAGCGTGTATCTATTTTATAATTAACAAGATGCAACAATTACTGTGTTGTACAAACTTTTTAATGATCAACTGTGCTTTATAATCAGATTGTTTGCTTTTAAATGCAAAGTACTATGTCAGCAGTGTCTGAATTCTGGAAACGTGTGTAACATCCAGCAAATGCCAGGATATTTTAACTTTAACATTTAACTTGGAATTATCACTCTTCTGAAGTTGAACCTGAAGTTAAGGATCCTTTGTAATGTGAAAACACCAAGTACATTATCATTGATCCAGAAGACAAAGGTCATGATGCAAGCAGAATTTTAAACACCATATAAGTGACTCGTAAATACATAAGGAATTTTATAGAAATAAAGGAAAGGTTAATTATTTAAGTGAAATTTTGTGGTTCCTTTACTTTAATTTCATTTATTTGCATTTTATTACTCTGAAACTGGCTTGTGAAACATAATGAAGATATATGAATAAATAGAGAACCTTATTGTAAAAGTTATTTTGTTAGTAAGTACTCGTCATACACATTCCTGAGTGCAGGTACAAAATTCTGTATAATTGAGTGTATGATAGTTTTCAAAACCTATAAATCCTCCATATCGTATACATTTCCAGTATTGAAATGCCTAAAATTTCTTTCACATATTGAAATTTTTATATTTTTTTCAACAAGAGAAAACAGCTCTTAGTACAAACAGTTATGTGATATTATTTTGTGTTCCTTCCTGTGACTTTAAAATTTTGGTTGATGTTTAAAAAACACATTGCCATAAATTCTACCAAACTTACAATTAGTAAAATTTAGAAGGACATGTGCGCGCATGCGTGCGTGTGAAAATGGTATTGTATTTTTATTAAATCACACATTTCACTGAAATATATGTTGTTGTTTTTCTGGTATAGTTTGAAGGCACGCCTTTCCATCCGGACAACGACAGGTATTGGCTGATAGTTGACAAATACCGAGTAAATCAATTCTACACGGCACCTACAGCATTGAGAGCACTCATGAAGTTTGGGGATGAACCTGTTAAAAAGTAAGCCGCATGAAAAACTTGACCAGAGCAAGAATGCTACAGATCTGGTAAATTTCAACCACCACTATTAGAGGGTTTATTAATTTTACATCTCCACAGTGTATTATCTCATGATACATTTTGTAGTATTCTCCCGTATAGCTTCTGGTTTCTCGTGTGGTCTTTTTCATGACATTTTGGGACCTCTTGTAGCAAGTTTCATCAAAATATTGCAAGACTACGTGTTACAACCCAAAGATCTCAATCTGAATTTTAAACACTTGTTTAGTGATATGTTTTCCACACAGATAAGTTGCTGTATCCGCCACTGTTTTTAAATAACTGATTTTGGATACCTCAGTGTTTTTTTTAATCTTTGGAAACAGCCTGGGGGCCACTGGGGCTAATTGATGTGATTGTGGCAAGTGGAGGAGCACCCTTTTTTAACTTTACATTTTGCAATGAAGATTAACATGTGAAGATCATATTATTTAGCTGTAGGATAGTGGGATGATCTGATACAATTAATTTAGCATTTGTATTTGTTCACAGAATGTGGATTTCTGACCCCACCTTCTCATGGACATGTTTATTTTTGAAAATGTGTTCCAGAATTAATGTTTATTTTATCTGAACAGGCATAGTTTAAGCACATTACAAGTACTTGGATCAGTAGGCGAACCCATCAATCCAGAAGCATGGCATTGGTACTACAAAATTATTGGACATGAGAAGTGCTCTATTGTAGACACTTTCTGGCAGACAGAGACTGGAGGACATGTAATAACGCCATTACCTGGATGTACACCTATGAAACCAGGCTCAGCGGTATGTGGAATAGTTACAATCCTTTGTTAACATCTTAAAAGATTTTTAATTCATAATTTTGTTGTGGGTTCCAGAAACACATACTTTCCACAGGTGGTAATGCATATTAAACTAACTAACTAACTAGATGGCTTACCGAACCCGAAGGTTCATCACCGAATTAACCAATAGTGTCATATAAATGTATTATTATATTAACAATTTAACAAATAGTTATCATTGCAGCCACGTGGTTAGCACTCATATTTCTTATTTGGATGTTCACAGTTTTAAATCTTGGCTGACGGACTGGGTATATTGACCACCGTTTCATGATTTTTGTCACTCTCTCCTCACTTATGCTGGAAAATTACTTTTAATGAGAACACAGTCACTTTTTTCCGCATTATTTTCTGTTCATTTATTAATTAATCATCCTACCATTTGATACCGTATTATCTAACTTATTGACAGCATCATTAAAAAATGGAAATAAATCATATGTAAAGCACAAGAAGCAAATTAAATAATGTATAACTTTAATTCCTTAAACTTAACATTTATTTGAAGCATACTGTGAGACTATGGGCAAGATGATTTTATATTTTAAAGACATTTAAGTTGTATTTCTGGAGTCTTGATTTTAATTAGTTATGTTAAGTACATGTAGTTTCAAGGTCCCTGTTTCCATGTTTCTTGTCTGAACTTCAGTGTAGCTAACAGGTCTGATTTGTTCTCTTGGCCCCAATGGAATGAGTCGTGTTTCAGATCACCTCTTACCACTTATAATCTGGTTTCGCGTTGACTCGAGACTTCCGCCCCGCGAAACTTACGTTTTATACTGAATATCCTTTTTCAGACATTGCCCTTCTTTGGGGTTCTCCCTGTATTGCTGGATGAGAATGGTAAGGAGATTCTGGGGCCTGGAGAAGGGTACCTGGTGTTCAGAAGACCATGGCCCGGCATAATGAGGACCCTATTTGCGAATCATGAGAGATTTGAAACAACATACTTTAAGAAATTTCCTGGATATTACTGCACAGGGGATGGTAAGAAATGCAAGATTTGCTTTCTACCAGTGAGTGAGTATGGGACTAAGTTTAGATACAGTGCACCTGTTAGTCTCATTGGATTGAGCCCCTGTGGGGTATATATAGCTTTTATACAGATACGCATCATATTATAATGGTAAAAAGTTTATTTGCTCTTAACATGTTAACTGCAGTGAACAGTTTATAAAGTTTAATGACACATTTCCAGATAATAGTGTCATGTGGTAGGATAATTGCAAAATAATGAATTTGAGAGGATGTGAAACGAAGCACTTGTGGCTTCTTTTATGGTCCTGTCCTTTCATTTTCAAAAGGGATTAAGAAATATCACAGTAACCGTGACCCAGGTTAGCCATTCTGCGAGATGAGATGATATTTGAATCTGAGTTCTATCCAGCTGTGTGTTAACAAACATTATAATGAGGAATTGCTTATGTACAGTATGAGGATATTGAAAAATTAATTGAGAACTTTAATTGGGAAACATAGAGGAAAGAGACCACTTTGGAGACCTACGCATTGGTGGGAGGATGATATTAAAATTTTTTCAGAGAACTTTGTGGACTGGATTGAACTGGCCAATGTCAGGCCTCAGTAATCATGGATATGAAAAGGTTTTATAAGGCTAGGGAATTTCTTGACTATCTGAGCAACTGTCAACTTTTCCACCATGAAGTTAATTATTTTTTAGTTGGTAGGTAGGTTAGTCCATTATGCAAGATTATTTAATAAATGTCAAAACATTGATTAAATAGTTTTGTTAAGTTATTGTAATTACTAAGTACTACCACCTGTCAGTATAAACAATTCAGTGTGTTATTAAATGTTAATCAAATTTTAGTTGGAAAACTTCAAGAGAGGCCACTTGGAAGATCTAGGCATAGACGGGAGAAAAATATTAAAATCGATCTTCAATAAATAGGATATGAATGTATAAACTGGATTCAACTTGTGAACATGGTAATGAACCTTTGAGTTCCATAAAATTATGGGAACTTTTTGACTAGATGATATACTGTTAGCTTCTCAATAACTCTGTTCTGTGCAGTTGGTTGATGTAATTATGGTGTTACAATTGCAGGAGCACACAGAGATGAGGATGGCTATCTCTGGGTAACTGGCCGAGTGGATGACATGTTGAATGTATCAGGACATTTGTTGAGCACTGCTGAGGTTGAATCCACACTTTCAGCACATCCAAGTATAGCGGAGGCTGCTGTAGTCTCACAGGCTCATCCAATCAAAGGAGAGTGCCTGTACTGTTTTGTCACCCCAAATGAAGATGTGGAATTCTCAGAGAAACTGACAGATGAACTTAAGAGGAAAGGTAAAGTTCATGTAAACATTCTCATTTAAAATATTTAAATGATTTGCACATGTACTTGTAGCACCTAGTCCTGGGCCAGTGTCATCTTTACCATCATTAGTGTCTTGTCACATCAGTATTTCTGATATAATTATGCGCTAATTTTTTTTTCAGTTCGTGAAAAGATTGGTCCATTTGCTACACCAGAAGTAATTCAACATGCTCCTGGCCTTCCCAAAACAAGATCAGGTAAAATCATGAGAAGAATTCTTCGCAAGGTTGCTCAGAACGATAGAGATATTGGGGACATCTCGACATTAGCTGATGAGGGCATCATTGAAATTTTGTTTCAAAACAGGATAGAAATTAAAGCTTGAAACTAAATGTGAAAAAAATAGCACAAAGGTACTCATGTTGAAGCAGTATTCTATAGATATTTATAATTGTTATGTAGTGTATTTACTTTAAATACATATTGATGTTTCACATGGCAAGGTATAAAGAAAACACTGATACATAACGTAGTTATAGGAAATTAAGCTAAGATTGTCGGAATTTTAGAACTATACTCTGCCTCATGATAGTTGTCTTAAGTCTTGTGGAAAGAAAATGTTAAGCTTACCTGAAGATGATACTTGAATTCTGCAATAATTATAAATAACAAAATTATTGTTATACTTGTTTTGACTGCTTTACAAACAGTGTAATGTGCGCGTTATATGATTTAATTTTGTCAACATTTTTAGAGAGTGTTGATTGGATCTTTTCTAGAAATTTCAGTAGATGAATCAATGAAAATACAATGACTGAAATGTACACTGAGATGTAAAATATAGTTGAAAATATGTTGTATTCACATAATCTTAACAAGTAACTGCATGGCTTTAGAAGTAGCTTATAATGTACTTAACTGGTGAATGAAATATCTGTTATTAACAAAACCTTATTTTTTTTAAATACAAAACAGATAATTTTGGACAAGTGGAAAACAAAAATGTTTAACAGTTGCATTTCTTGAATTAGTATCTCATGTTCTTAGCTCACAGAACATAGCAAGTTAATACAGAAGGTGAAATAATTGATGTCAACCTGCATTATCGTTCAAATAAGTAAAATTCAGTTTTGAAAAGTTCAACCACACAAACTGGCAAGGTAACTGACTGGGTCTTAATATTATATTTCAAACGGGGGTTCTAAAATTGTGGCCTGCCAACATTTTGTGCAGACTGTGTACTTTTGTATCAGTTTACATGATGCAGAAACTGTTACTGTATCAGTCAGATATTTAATTTTAAGTGAATAGTTAATAAAAATAATTAATGAAATTTGTTAAACAAAATATTTAATAATATATATCTGTTTGCAATAGTAAGTTAGTAGCATGTTCAATAAATTACTGACAAGTTTCAATAAATTTTATTTGTCCTCATTTGTAACCTGATGGCCTGCGAGTTAATAAGACAGGGCAAATGTGATCCCTGATATGGAGATGGTCGAGAACCACAGTTTTAATAACTTAACTTGTCTCATAGTACTATATTAAAGTGTTTTATAATTGTTTGTGTGTGTTAGTCTAGTTTGTTATAAAGATTTCCGTCTTCTGGGTTGTTGCGCTGATGACGGAGGCAGTATGACCTCTGAAACATTGGCAAATATCGACCAGATTACACAGCGCAACAACCCAGAAGACGGAAATCTTCATACTCACCGCTGTGAAAACCTCAGATCTTACATAGTTTGTTATAGTTGAAAACTTGCGTGCAGGCATGCATTAACTTCTACATATCATTCCTTCAGGAACTTAAATTGATGAGTCAGCCTTTATGTATTGTTTTGGGAATATATGTATATGGTGAAATATGGAAGACAAGGACAATGAAATAATTATGAATACAACTCACATTATCATAAAATAGTACATATAAATGTTCTATAAAAATCCATCATTGAACAGTTGTTTGTTAATATTTAAGAGGGATAATGTGATACCAAGGGTCTGTAACCATGTCATAATGCATTCAGAATTATTATGCCCGTTGTTTTCTAACCTGAAAAGGTAAAATGAATATATGAACTGTAGGCATAGCACCATGCATGGTTTAATGTACTGTATTTTTCTTTTACAGCTTACACTTTTTGTGGTAATTATGCTGTACCTATGCAAATGCAAATAAAATGACAATTTATGGTTAGAGGGTAGTTTATTTTAGTGACTCCATAGCCCTTGTTATAGGACCCAAAATTTCCATATTAATGATTCCAAAACAATTTTACAGTGAAGTCATATCTCATGGATTACATGTGGTATCTGAAACATCCATACTGTAAATAATTTGCAGGAAACAGCTGATCCTTGTTCTCCACAAACATTATTGGGTGGTACTTGAAATTAAGTTGTGTCCTTGAGGTAAGAAATTAGTGAAAAACTACATAAACAGTTTAAAACCAAATGTAAAACTAAAAATTACATATACATATTCAGTAAATGGAAGAACATATTATTAGGGAGAAAAATGGCCAGCCCAAAATGAGACATAATGAGCAAAATCATATACCACATACTGTTAACTCAAGACTGAGAGGATGGATATCTTCATGCATTTCTTTGGTGTTCCCCTAACTTTTCATCATACAGATTTGTAATGCTATGCTGTCTTCATTATTTATATCTATCTACAATATACATGGTAAACCATATTACCAATCATAAGTTTCTATAAAATAGCATATATTTTTTTGCCAGTTTAGTCAGCTGCGAGCCCAAACAATTTTGTTTCTACTACCTTACTTCACGTAGTTTCTGTTACCCCATGTCCATATATGCTTCTGTAATTTACCATTTTTTAAGTTTCTTTTTAAGGTGTGTGCACAACCCCGCCGAGCATCCGTTAAAATCACATTAAAAAGATAAATTGGTTAATGCTTAATAGGGACATAATAGCTGCTTATGTTACCACTTGCAATAAAGTCAGGAATTTACGTTGGAAATGGGTAATTTTGATGTCATTGGCAATCCTGAAATGACGACGTCATACTAGTCAGCTGTGAAATAATTTTAAATATGGTAGTGAAGTGGGATTCGTGTTTTAAATAAGTATAGCTTCGATAAAATAGTGTAACACAAGAGAAAAGTACTGGAAAACAGAATCATAGCATAATGTCAAGATCCAACGAAAATATAAGTGTCACGGCAGTTCCTAAACAACCTCTGAAGAGGGTTGAAATTCCATTGTGTAAATTCAATGACGTAGCGATACCTCATCACGTAGATTTACTTCAAAAACATAAGATCAACATAGAAAAGGTAAAAATTGTGTTTTATGTCCATGAATTTCTTAATTTCTGTGTTCAAAAATAAATATGGACCATTCAGCTTTATGATATAATGTGCCAAAATTAAATTCAGGAACCTTTTCAAAGCAGTGTAAGCTACGTTTTAACCTATTTCATTACTGGATTGAGATTGTTCCATACATTTACTATGTGGATTGATAATTTGCCACAGCTGGTAGAACTTGATAAAGGTTATAAATTATGACATTTCATAATTTATTGTGAATATTGAAGGAACTGAAATAAATGGTACTGGACAATGTATTCAAATCAAACTATCTGGTCCTTTCTGGGATACGTAAATAATTTACAGCTGCTGGGAATTTTTTGTTTTCAGTCTTCTGTTTGTGATGTCATGTAGTATTGTATATCTTCTTCATCTTAAGGATAGAATTTAATTGGAAGTTTTTTATATCAGATTCCCATTCATAAATTAATTCTTGATATAAAGTGAAAACATTATAATAAATTTAGTTTAGCAATTTAAATTTTTAAAAGCTGATGTTGTCTAACCATTATGGTTGCAGTGCATCATTGATGTTGGAAAGATCTTCCTGTTTATGTGTGTATCATTATAAGTGGGAGGTTTCCATTTCAAATTCTGGCTGTGACTATGTCCCAATTAAGATTTTGTATGAATTTTTCAATTCAGGACAAAACTTTAAATACATCATAGCATCTGTTTCTGGTCCCCCTGAAACTGACCTTTTGTGTTGTTTGTTTTATGTTAATGTAATCTCAAATGGTGGTGTGGTACTGTTATATGAGGTCTGACAAATAACTAGACTGATGTTTAATGCAGCATCTCATTGGTGAGTTGCATATTTTGGATCATATGACTAGATTATTTAACAGGTTTGTGCCAGACAGTTCTTAAAAATAAGTTTTTAAGTTATAGTAACAATTTTACTTAAGGAATGTTTTATTTGTTTGTATAGAACATGGATGATATTGTTATAACTAGAAATCAACATGACATTTTTACTGAAATTGATGAAAAATGTCACTTCTTTGTAAGACATTCACATTTTGTGTGGGTTAGAAAAATGTTGGTAACATTTAGAAAATAGTACAGGGGGGTTATTAAAACTCTTTGAAAGGATTTTGCTTCGAAACTCCAGGAGCATTCAGAGCATTTTATGACAATAGTGAAAGGATTTTCAGAAAATGATTTTCAGGTATGTTCCCAGCCATGGCAGAGACACTGGAGTGTGTTTATAAAGTCAGAAGGCAAAGATGACCACACTCGCTAAGGTTAGTGACAGTATGTAATTTTTCTTTTCAGAATCAGTCTGGTTAGTAAATTGTCAGACACTGTATAACATAATAAAAAAGGGAACAGAAAAAAAATCTTAATATTTATTTATGTTGCCTCCATTGTTGACATGATATTTTCACCTAGTTATGCTTTTCAATGATTTATTGAATTGGTTGTGGTTTATTTATTGATGCTATCAGTAGCACTAGTACATAGTGGCACGGTGATAGATGTTGTCCATCATTCTAGTGAAGTTATCATATACATATTAAATGACAGGTTACACTTGTTTAATTTAGTTTAGTTTGTTTTATTATATTAGAATTATGTTGGGTTTATTAAGCACAGGAAAATAAATTAATAACATGAAATATATACTTAAAGTTACAATTACATATTAATCATGCATTGAAGTTCTTTCTTATCTCTGAAACAAATTCAGCAGTTCTTGTGAAACCAGGAATTAAAATCACATCTCACATTATCACCTTCAGACTGTACTTCTCAAATTCCTCTTCAGAATTCATACAAAGCTTGAATGTTGGGTAGAAAGAAATTTGACATTCCATATTGGATTTTTAAAACATCTCGTAACTTTTGTTTAGTTTAAGCTGTTTTCATTGTAAATTAAACATTGTTTTAAATTATCATAAATTTTCTTTTCATTATATCCATCTTCAAAAATTCTATTTTTTTTGTTATTCACTGATATTCATTTCTAAATTATAAGTATCAGCTTTAATTTAAGAAACATTGCATTGCTTCTAATTTATTAAAACTTATTAATTTTTATAAACAAATTTTGACTTTACATGGGAAGTTCAGTAGTAGCCTTTATGTATTTTGTGTGGCGGCGTACAAATGATAACGGCGATATTTTAAAATGATTCTAAAATCTATAAGCGAATTTTGGCCACCAGAGACAGGTTGTAACAACAATTAACATCTCATGCATATCCAAATGAAATATAATAATTTGTCATTTATTGAGTATAATAACTTTCAAGTATATGTCATTTATCCACACACATTAACCTAACCTAACCTATTTTTAAAACGATGTGCCCCAATAACCCACAAGTACCCAATTCTTAATTTCTTTGCACCAGTTTCAACAGTTGGGAGACTGGGATCGAATGCATTGTGAACAAATAAATGCAACAAGATTAATAAAACAGCTGAAAGCTCTGATTTATGAAATGGACATGCTAAGAAGTCAGGTACAAGATTCAGATCTACAGAAGTTTGACACTCTCACTGATAGGGCTCGCAAAAATGCTCAGGATGCCATTAAGGACTATCTAGGTAAGTAAAGTAATGATTGTAATTGGTGAGTGATCCAGTAGTACGAATTTGTGTGTGTGTGTTTGTGCACACGAGTGTATGTGTGTCTGTGTATCTCTGAGTGTGTGTCTGCGTCTGTGTGTGAGATCCTGACAGAAGACCTTCACTACATGTTATTACAGTGATCAAATTAAAAGAGGATCAGATTAACAGTGCATATTGCATGGGAGAGCTGAGGGGTGTATTCAAAATTTTTATTTGTAAACCTGAAGAAAATGGACTACTTTGAAGACCCAGGCATAGATGGGAGGATTCACACTAAACCAATCTTAAGGTGATATGGTGTGAACTGGATTCATCGGGCTGAAGATAGGGATACGTGGTGGGCGCTTGTGAAACGAGGAAACTTGCTTGACTACCTAAGTGACTGTTAGGTTCGCAAAACGGATGGATCTTCTTCATTTCTCAGTGACGGAACTAGCTGTCCTGACTGAAATTTCTTGTGGTTCCTTGCACTTCTTCCAGGAGAATCCAGTCTGTTATATTAAAGTAGGCTACCACCACTTCAAAATGAAAATTGTGCTGTAGGAACTCAATTTACAGTCATGACTGTGTATGATTTAGTATGATGTTATAAATTTTAGATTACTATTAGAAATTTGTTTAATATGAGAGCTGTATGCAGTAAGCATAGGGGAGATGAGAAATGGGAACAAAATTTTGGTTGAAAAGTGTAAAGGGAGGTGACAACTTAGAAAACCAAGGTGTAGATGTAAGAATAATTTTGAAATGGTTTTTGCTGAAATTAAATATATGGGCATGGATAGTATTTATCTGACAAGGTAGCAGGCACTTGTGAGCACAGTAATGAATTTTTGAGTTCCTTAAAAGGTAGGGAATTTCTTGACTAGATGGGTGCACTATTTGCAATTTATTAAAAGATTGCATTGTTTTCAACAAGATTTAAAGAATGTTTGTTAATTTAGAAGAAATTTTAGCATTAAAGTTACGTCAAAATCACGCAGGCATAAAGAATATACATGTTTCACTATAAATTTGCCAACCAGATTCTGTGCCATGAATAGCTAGTAGTATACCTTTAGTTTCTTAGTAGTTTGTGTATGGTTTAATGCAATTAATTTGCTATTTTTTCTAAGTTTTGAATCCTCAGCATCAGAAACCAGTTTGGGTTACACCGCAGAGTGACATCAGTGCAAATGACACTGAAGATGTAACAAGCAACATAGAGGAAGAAACCCTATTGAATCAGATGTCAGGTTTACCTGTAGAAATCACTGGCAGCATTTCCTCTGAGGAACTGGCCAAGCAAAAGGAATGTCTGAGGTCGTGGGAGAATCTACAGGCAGAGGTACAGGATATACACCAGCTGTTTGAAGACTTTTCACTTATGGTTCAGGTGAGGAGATTTACCTCTGTAAATGAATATTTAAACAGCCATTTTAACCTTCATTGTCCATGTGACACAGCTTACATGTAGTCCGGCTAACCATCATCGCGCTAGTGGTTTTAATTTTTTTAGTTTTCCATCACCACATTGACATATATAATCATTCATTTATCTTTAAGTTGTCTCATATAATAGGAAGTAAAAGTCTTGAATAGGTTATGTTATATGTAAAAGAAATTAATATTGAATTAAATTAGAATGTACATACATATTGCATACTAGAAAAGGAAATTTATATAACGGTCCATCTTCTTTGTAATAAACTGATAGTAATTAAAAGAACGTACTCCATTTTATTTATATATTTTATTTTTTTAAGATAACTTGATATACGAGGGGCAGTCAAAAAGTTCCTGGAATTGTGGTATAGCACTGTAATGGTAGGACATATGGCAAGGCTTACCTAATCACCTTCAAAGTAGGACCCTTGCGCACACAAACACTTGCTCCATCGATCCTGCCATTGTTGGAAGCACTGGCGGAAGGTTTCATTTGGAAAAGTCTGGAGTTCGGCCGTCGCATTCAATTTGATGTCCTCCATGGTTGCGAAACTCGTCCCCTTGAGGCCCATTTTCAGAGTAGGGAATGGCCAGAAGTCACTCGGAACGAGATCTGGAGAGTATGGTGGTTGGGTGATGACGGGAATACGGTTATTTAATAATTGTCCATTAGAAATTATAATGAAATGAAGTTGAACATGTGATACCGTATGACCATAAAAAGAGGTACCTGGCTGATCAGCTTGTGTTCAGTTTTTCCCTTCGCTGTTTGTATGTTTCTCCTGAGCACAGTTGTGAGCGTGACACATTTTTATATCACATATACGGCACACGTTCTTTTCCCACGTACTGCCATAAACATTGCAATCAGAATTTCTGAATGCATATTTTAGATATGATTTATATTTTGACATTATTAATACCAGGTGTCATAACCAAGTGGTTGGCAGTTTGAGAGATCCCAGGTTAAAATCTTAGCTCAGAGATAAGATATTCTGACAGGTTTTCATGATTTTCTACAGTCTCTCCAGGAAAATTCTGAGATAGTACCATACACTAGGCCCTGACCCCTTATTTCCACATCTTTTCCAATTATTTTTAATTATTTGACACTGTATTCTGAGCTGTTGAAAAGTCATTATGTAAACCAAAAATAAATAAATAACATTAATAAGTTATTTCTAAAGAATAGATTTTGTAATATTATTAATTTCAGAATTTACATATAACTTGTATTTCGAAGTACAATAAGGTACAACAGCAGGTCCGTAATGGACACAGATGAAACACAGTGGGGTTCCGTGAAGTCTACGAAACTTTAAGTTTGGTATCTATTCACAGCTGGTAAGCATGTTTCATTTTATGAATACTTTTATTTTATAATAATAATAGGAACAGAAGGAGAAGACTGATGAAGTAGAAGAAAATGTCGAAGAAGCAGCAGAGAATGTAGAGGAAGGCACATCACATCTGGTGAGGGCCGCACGCTACAGGGCTACAATGTATCCAATAGCAGGTGCTGTGCTTGGTGGATGTTTGGGAGGTCCAATTGGCCTTATTGCTGGCATGAAGCTAGGTGGGCTTGCCGCTCTTGGTTGTGGAGTCATTGGTAAGTATTTGTAATAAATTACTGTTTTCTGGCATGTTTTAAAGTGTAGTCTGATAGAAACTGACTGATGAAGATTTCTGTCTTCTGAGTTGTTGCGCTGTGTAGTCTGGTCGATGTTAACCAACGTTTCTGAGGTCATACTGCCTCCGTCATCAGGGCGATGAATCGCCCTGGTGAGTATGAAGATATCTGTCTTCTGGGTTGTTGCGCTGTGTAGTCTGGTCGATGTCTACCAACGTTTCAGAGGTCATAATGCCTCCGTCACCAGACTACATAGTGCAACATCCCAGAAGACAGAAATCTTCATACTCACCGCTGTGAAAACCGCAAATCTTACAAACTGACTGATGGTTACTGTTATCATTTTTATTTTAAGGATTTACTGGTGGGCAGTTGCTGAAAAAGAAACAACAAGCAGAAGGAGGTAAGAATGATGTTGAACTTACCAATATTCGACGGTCCAGCAACTTGCGGGGATCTGTTTCCTTACCACATCTGTGATACAAATAAAGTTCCTCGTTGCAGTACAGAGGTACTTACCACAAAGTAAGTTCTTTGAAACAAAGAAAACTTTATGAAATGTGGGCAGTGCAATATTGTTATAGTAAATCTTATTACAGTTTTATTTGGTGTATCCTGACGTGCTCGTAACTTGAATTGAAACTGTTGCTTTATTGTAATTTATATTTTTGTTTTCCATCGATGTGTTGTTTAAAACAGATGGAGGATGTAATGCCAGAAGGGTGTATTGATATTTCTGCTGTACACAGATATATTATAGCTACTTTTGGGCATATAAATGCAAATAATGCACATTTATGATATCAAATAAGCATAAGAGTTTAGTTTCCTGTAAATCAGTAATTTTTAATTTTGGCATGACGCCCTAGAAATTTTATACAAAAATATAAAGTAAGGAAACACTTGGATGTGTTAACTACAAAAGGTATATATTTTTTAGAACTCTCTCCTGAACTTAAGGTTTACTAATGGTAGTTTTTAAAATTGCACTGACATCATAACTAACAAAAGTGCCTTAAAATATTTGCACATATTTTGTGATGCTTTATACTATATAAAACTGAACTGATTTTGGTAGTTTCATAAATTATAATTTTATTGTGTGTTTGAGTGTGAATGTATTGCCAAAAATAGTAGCAAAAATTAAATTTGTTACAGTTAAGTCTGTGAAATTGTGTCATAGACTTGCTGAAACAGAAATACCATATATATTCTTTATTGAAGATTTCTGTCTTCTGGGTTGTTGCGCTGTGTAGTCTGGTCGATGTTTACGAACGTTTCAGAGGTCATACTGCCTCCGTCATCAGGGTGATGAATGTGCCACACACCCCACTGGCACATCGCCGTGATGACGGAAGCAGTATGACCACTGAAACGTTGGTTAACATCAACCAGACTACACAGCGCAACAACCCAGAAGACAGAAATCTTCGTACTCACCGCTGTGAAAACCTCAAATCTTACTTTATAGGGCCCCTTGTGCCTTTTTCCAGGTGAAACTCCCACCTCTCCTTTAAAAACCGATCGTTAATTTTGCTACGGAGATCATAAAATTCCGAACTCTTACGTAACTGCTCTTTTTAGCGGCAGAATAAGGAATTCCAAATTTGTAAGATTTGAGGTTTTCACAGCGGTGAGTATGAAGATTTCTGTCTTCTGGGTTGTTGCGCTGTGTAGTATGGTAGATGTTTACCAACGTTTCGGAGGTCATACTGCCTCCGTCATCACCCTAATGATGGGGGCACCTACAATTCTCTCAACAGTATGAAAAAATATACACCAGTGTTTGTTATAATTATTTCTTTATTGAAACAGTAAGCAAATGCAATTCTGTGTTGATCATTAAGAAGTTGGATTCGGTGTCTGGAAGTTGTCTTTTTGGAAGATAATAGTCATCATTGATGATTCCTGGTATTCCTTCATGTTGCATGTACTCCCTTCATTTTAAGATGCACTTTTTTCACATTTTAAAATTACTAAAATTTGGGTGTGTCTTAAATTTGATGTCATCTGATCACTGATATTGCACCTTTTTTTCCTGAAAATCTATTACTACATCAAGTTTGCATCTTACAATTGAAGAAATACAGTATTAGTTAAACTCCCCAGTATCAAATTTCATATGGAAATTTGTTCATTGGTTCTCAAGTTGTCACGTGCGCGGGCAGTCGGACACACGTGGCAAAGCGAAATGGTGCTTATTTTAGAACTTTTAGGTTCAGACATGCCTGAAAAGTACTTAAGGCCAGAAGAACAAATGTTTCAGGATTCGTGCAGCAAACCTTGTTCAGTACTTGCCACAACATAAATTTTTTTTTCTTTTTACGAGCTTCAAACACCATTTAAGTTCAGCGAACAGGCAACAAACATTGTTTTTTGTTGTTTTTCTTCCCCCTTGCGTGTGATAAACATCAAACAATTTAAAAACTCATGGCTTATTGTAAGCAATTGTATGGGTGACTGCACGAGCGACAGACGTCGTTTTAGGCTTCCTGAGACTGATATCAGGATTTCACTTCGAAAATCCTTCAGCCATTCTTTTCTCTTGGGCGAGTCTATGAGTAATATAATTTGTTTTTTTATTGGCTGTGAGCTGCTTTATATCGGTACATTATTTCAGACAATTGAAAATCTGAGATTTTCAAATTTTTTGCCAGGAAGTGTGTTGGATGTTGAATGGAAATGTCCTAAGCCCTCGCTGACACCAGCAAAACATTTGTCCTCGTTCGTCACTCGTCTGTTCACAGTTACCAAAGTGTTTTGACGCGTAACCAACGTATCTGACGATTATTGACAACGTTACTGTTTTTCTCTTATTTCTAGCCACGACCTGCATATGTAACATGTTAACATTCTGCTCTTATGAGAGAAGAAAACTGAATTGAAGCTTAATTTTGTAAAGTCCCGTTAAAAATGTCCCTCCTCTTTTGTCGAGAAGTCATTTAGCAGTAGAGAGTCTTACTGTTGCAGCAAATACTGTGAAACAAACTTTCACGTACACACTCCAATGTCTAAAGATTGACCCTTGACCAGGCCACACCTAGCTGAAGCATACCCTGCAGAGGAAGGTCAGTCCTCATTGTGGCAGGGGATACCAAGAGGGCTCTCAAGTTTTCCTGTACATTGGCCTCCTTTGCGTGCTGAATACATACATCATCTTCGTGTTTTCACCATTACACTCCCATCACATACTTTGCCGCATGTTTTGTGTTTACTACAATTCTTCTTATTCTTCTAGGTTTATGTACAGTTAAACCTCTCTAAGTTGGACACTTGGGTTCCACGAAAATGCGTCCAACTGAAAGAGGTGTCCAAGATAGAGGGAAAGAGAAAAATCAGATTGTGGTCTAATGGCAACATAATCTATTTACTTACATACACGAACTACTTTAGGCTTACTGGAATTAAGAATTGATGACAATAGTATTAACAATAATATTTTGAAGCCCACTCCCATGCATTGCACATTACACCCCAGCCTCAATAACATTTTCTAAAGTTAATTCCACCAAATTTCGCTTCCCCATCGCAAAAAGAAAAATTCAGTTTCTGTTAACACAGTCTGAACTCGAATGCAAGCACAGTACTGACGGAGTTAAAACTGTAGTCCAGTTAAGGGTTCAGCAAAAGAATATTTAAACACTTGCAATGCATTCCAGTGATGGGTTCAATGTCCATTAGATAATCCTCCAGAGAGGAGGCATTCATCAGTCAGAAATTCAAAATAACAAAATATGTAACTGAAAAAGTTTCCCTGAAAAGCATCGAAGTTAAGTGCATGAACCTGTCCAACTTACAACAAAAGGGGTGTTCATGTTCCACGATAAAGGGGTGTCCAAGATACAGGGTATTGTGGACATGTAAAAGTATAGGATATTCGCCTATTCCGATTAAAAGTGTCCAATATAAAGGGGTGTCCAACTTGAGGGGTTTTACTGTATTTCTTAGATATTGAGGTCTATTAGATTTATTAAGGTCTTGTTTGTTCGTGTTTAATTGTTGCGGTCCCGCAGTCTTGGTGTCACTTGACGTTCGTGTGAATTTATGGTACTCTGATATGAAGGTTTAACGTCTTAAAATGAATCTGCAACAGTTGGAACAAACTCTGACCCAGGACATGGGCTGTGTCATATGACGATAGAAATATGCGAGCTTGTGTTCCAAACCCTATGCCAAGAATTCGAGTATATTACAGCACTGCTTATACATCATTATGTGCTGTCACTTAAGCGAGAATGGCCAAGGACACCCCCAAACCCCACGTCACTGTGTTAACAGTGGTGGCAGTACAACAGAACGAAAAGTAAAAGAATGTCCGACATTTCCTGAAGACCGGAAGACATTTCTAATACTCAAACATAGGAATACATCAGTGTTCTTCAACCACCAATTGCCGTTGATAAGCCACAGAGTTTATCAGCTCTGCTTCCATTCAAATTGACGGTAGTCTTTCACTTTGCATCCACGGCCTTGCTATCATGGATAATAGAATTCTCAAGTCATTCAGCCATCTTTGTGATTTGGGATCAAGAAAAATGTCATCGTATTCAGCAAGAGCTCTCACTCAGAGGGAGGAACACAGATTGCAGGTGTTTGAGAATTGGGTGTTGAGGAGGATATTTGGGCCTAAGAGGGAAGATGATGGGGCGTGGAGAAAACTGCACAATGACGAGCTTAAAAATCTGTACTCCTCCCCCAATATTGTCAGGGTGATTAAGTCGAGAAGATTGAGATGGGCCGGGCATGTAGCGCGCATGGATGGGACAAGAGGTGAACGCTGGGGAGACCTAGACATAGATGGGAGGATAATAATGTCAGGCGTGATCTATGGGAGATAGGAGTTGAAGGAAACTGGATTTTGTTGGCCCAGGACAGGGTCCGGTGGAGGGCTTTGGTTAATTCGGTGATGAACCTTCGGGTTCGGTAAGCCATCTAGTTAGTTAGTTCAGCAAGAGTCGATTCAGGGACCAGTCTGCTCTGTTGACTTCTTTCAAATATTCAGCACGTGGGAATAATCCTCGTAGTCGTACGTCCTTTCTTGTACTGAAGCGTAGTTTTAATTCATCGCACGTGCTCATAGCTTACGTAACTGGACTGAATTGTGGCCAAGTGCTCCCTCGCTGTCATGATTGATGCAACCAACCGACTTATTGTCTTAGCGCCAGGAGGTCGGGTAGAAGAATGCGCGCCCCCGCTCACTGGCAGTTAGGTGTCTGTCGTCGTTCATATTTGTTGCAAAAGCGTACAGCACTCAAATTAAGTTTTCTTCTTAAGTTATTTACTCTGCCTGTTTCAGTTCTTAGTATTAATTGCGGGAAAATTTTTCTAGTGCACAGTTGAAAAAAAATCAGCTTGCATGACTACAATTTAATTAAAATTTTGTTTGTAAAAATCTGGCATTTATGGAAGAACGTTTGGTGCCTATTTTTCTTTAAAATTAAATTATTTAAATATTTTTAGGAAGCCTTTATTTACCTACTAAATAAGGAGAGTAGGCGAAAGTATTCAATTTCTCTGAACGTATATGAATAAAAAAATGTCAGCTTTGGTGGTCTTCTGGGTTGTGATATCGTGTAGACTTGTAGACATTGTTGAAGATGGAGACGCTATGTTCCACCGAAACGTTGATGTCTTACCCACAAATCCACACGGCGTTACAACCAAAAATACTCGTATTAACATCGACAATTTCACCGCCGTAAGGACCTTAAATCTAGTATAGGAATAAAAATGGCGACACGCTAACATGTTTTTGGCCGCATGATTACAGCAAATACTAATGGATTCACATAATGAAGGTAAAGTTTGATGTCTGAATTAGTGAATGTTTGTCGCGTATGATGCAAAACTTTTGAACATGTTCTGATCTGAGTCTTGGAATGGCGAGACTCATACACTCAAGCGCAAAGGTTAACAGCTTCAAAGTGAAATTATGGAACAAGAGGGATTTATTGTGCAAGTGTTCTTAAGATCTCCGCCCCCGCCTCCTTCGTACTCAATTGAACGTCTATCGGGCCACAAGGGGTCAGACTAGTCTGTCGGTTGAAAAATTAACCTCCATTAGCGAGGCATTACAAAGCAGTGGCTTCTTTACACGAGGGGTGTATTATGCCAGCGGCAGTGCTACAGTGCTTTCAGTAGATTCGTAGTCTTGCCTTGTGACAGTAAATAAACTAATGGTTATTTATTTTGGCTAACAAACTATACCGCGCATGATCATCGTTAAAAACTTTAATGGTCACTCAGCTAGTCAAGACATTTTCTCCACATACTGTTATTAGGCCCTGTTCTGAGTCAGTTGAATTTACTTTCCGCCCTCTCACCCTGTTTCTTCAAGATCCGTTTTAATATTGTCATTCCATCCAAATTCGGGTCTCACAACTGCTCTCGTCACGTTCCTTGATGTTTCTCGACCAAAATATTTGTTAGCATTTATGTTATGTCGAAGTAGCGGCCTTCTTATGTGTTTTAATCAATTTTAATCTTAAATGCACGTCAAATAGTTACTGGTGTATCGCTCTTTTATATTTTGGTGAAAGTGGAGATGTGTTTCAGTGTAAGTCGCATTTATTTGCTTGTGGAAAAACTGAGGGATACTGGCGTAAAATTATATAGCTGGGTAAAATAACTCACCTCTATTACGGTCAAATGTATTCATCAATGATTTTACATTTCGCTATGTTAGATCGGTCATGTTGATAACATCAGTGAAAGATGGCGTTTATATTATTATTTTATAATCACAGTTTATCAACGTTAGTAATGTAGGGTTTGTGACAAGTTTACTGAAACAGACATCCAGTGAAGACCATGACGTAAGTCATAATTAATACTAATGTCTTCGATCAATGTTTCTTGTATTTTTACATTATGGATACGAAAACACGTAAAGATAGCTTTGAGTTAAGTTGAACTCTGCACCCAAACCTTTACGTATTCTCCTTTAAGTCTTTAAAATGAAGACGTCAATTTACACATTGTGTTGAACTTGATTATTTGAATGTATATTTGCTTTGCTATTTATAGGAAACTTATGTTTTTATTGTGATATATTGCTCTGTGTTCTGTTTTGCTCCTCTGAGTTTAATATGTAGTTCATTATGATAAAATTATGTGTTATGCAACGTTTATTGATAAACATAACAGTAGTTCATTAGAAGGTTGAAGGTACGAGGTGCGATCAGAACGTTTCCAGACTGTGTCAATAGAGGGCGAACCGGAAGTAGGACGAGCTTCTGCCGCTAGAGGGTGCGGCCTACATTCATAGTGAATCAGTGTGGCAGCCGGCATCATCGAATTAGCATTTGTTTCTTAGTTACGGGCGTTTTGGTAGTGCATTACACCGACCCTCCTGCGATTTCGGAATGGCGTGTGCATAAAATTTTGCCAAAGACTCGCCAAAACGGCTACGGAAACCTATGAAATGCTAAAGCAAGCATTTGGGGAGTCCGCAATGGGTCGTGCACAAACTTTTGTGTGGCATTCACGTTTTAAAAATGGCCGAACCTCTGTCGATGATGACGAGCGTTCTGGACGACCATCTTCGAGCACAACGCCCGAAAATGTTACGAAGATTCGGCAGGCCATTCACGAAGATCGACGTCGTACCATGAACGACTTGTGCGACATTGTTGGGATAGGCTATGGGACCTGTCAGCTGATTCTAAAGGAAGAACTCCACATGCGACGCATCGCAGCCAAGTTTGTGCCAAGGCTCCTGTCTGAGGACCAGAAGCAGAATCGACTTCTCGTTTGTCAGGAGCTCAAAGATCTTGCAAGAACCGACCCCAACTTCCTTTCTAAGGTTTCCTCTTCCCAAAGATGAAAATTCAGCTAAAGGGAAGGAGTTTTGAGACGAAGAGATTCAGGCAGAATCGCAGATGGTGCTTGACAGGCTGACAAAGAAAGATTTCCAGGGATGCTTCCAGGCTTGGCAGCGGCGCTGGGATCGTTGTGTCCACTCCCAGGGGAACTACTTCGGGGGTGATGGATGAATTTAATACCTGAGATAAATGTACGGGTTTTTATAGGCGCAGTCTTGAAACTTTCTGATCGCACCTCGTATGTCATTTTTACCCAGAGCCTTGACCAAAATTGACAAAACGTAGACATGTTAATATTTTTTTAATGTCCATGGGGAAGACTAGTTGCGTCGGTTGCCTAATGAAGCTTATGGTTGTAAGTGGGAAAGAGATGGTCGAATGGGAATGCCCTCGGCTGTGTCAGGGTATGAGAAGGCTCTGATCGTAGAACTCGTCTTGAAGAGTTTAAGATTCCTGCACAAGACCTTTTGTTTATCAGTAACAAGTAGCTGTATCCGTTGCTCATTCAACCTAACGTGTGATTGATGATCTTAGGCTCAAGGCTGTATCACTTGAAGTGTGTAGGAATCGTTATTGTGAGATCCGTGAATCGAATCCTGAAGCTCGCTGATTAATGTAATAAATTTCCAGGTTTGTTTCCTGTAAAGGAACAAGTATTAAAAGCATTCGTCGTTGACAATATGCATGTAGTGTTCCGAATCGTATGCACTGCTTGTTTATAAGATCATACACTAGTGTTTGTTGCTTACAGAATGTTAAACATTTTTAAGATGGGGATAGGTACTGGAAGCACTTGGGTTTGCCGATGCCAAGGAAAAAGGATAGGGTTGTTAATATTTCAGGACACGAGAAAGAGTTTTCGCTAGTTCCAAACAGATGTTTCGTACTCCGAAATCCAAAATTCTGGTCTAAATTTGGGGGTTTGGGTTTTGTGACTTTCGTTAGTACTCCCATTAAAATGCTAGGATATAATTTAAGTTAGGCTACGACCTTTTCTTCCTACACCATCAACCAACCACTGACACCCCACAGTCTTTGCGCTTTAAAAATAATCGTTTGATAAATCAAAAGTAACCCAACCTTCCATCAGCGAAAGAGATAATTAAAGAGAATTCAGTGAGAAGCCACAGAACAGAATATCACCTGAATAATCCAGCGACTTTTATCATAAATTCAAGTAAAGAGTGGTAGTGAGCTCACCATCTCCAAAATACGAAGCCTCTCATGGGAAGACGATAGTCGCTCAGCTGTCTTGTTTTGTGAAATCCAAAAGTTAATTATCGTGTTCACAGGTCACTTACTCCTATCCTGATCCACGATTTATTGTGATACGCCTTACTATGTTATTTTTGATTTTCAATTGAAAAATTGTATGCATTTATCACTCATCCTATGTATGCTACATGCCCTACCAATCTAGATTTCGTTATAATAATAATAATATTTACTGAGGAGTGCAATTATGAAACTCCTCATTACTTTACTTCGTACTTTGAAAATGTAAAATGAAAAAAACTACTACTTCAGAAATAAGAACAGTTTACTCACCCCTGCTTTAGCAGTGTATTTATATTGATGACATAACAAATAGTTTCATGTATCTTAATTGTGCATCTCCTTATTCGGTGTGAATTGCTTTTGAAATAAATTTGCCTTCACGTGGCAAGTTTGCAACGAATACAGTTAATGGAAAAACACAAATCTTTGTCTGTCTGCAAGATTACTGCGAAAAATGAACAGGAATCGTTAACATAACCTTTCAAGTAATCATGAATTAATTGGAGATGTGTTTGACCCCTGATTTCAAACAATCCTTGCTTCGTTCACTTGTCACAGTGCATCTTCCTCAGTTGTCAACTTATACACGGACATGACTTGCATTCATTTTGGTCCGCTGCAAGACAAACCTAATTAAAATTGTGCATTAATTCTCTTCATTAATAATAATTAATTCAGGAAAATTACTGACAGGCTGAAGGATTTATTCAATGTATTTTTGTCTCTTAAGATAAATTTTGTACACGAAAATATAAATAGGTTACGAAACTAAGTAAAATTTGAGGTTTTCACGGCGGTGAGTTTGAAGATGGCTGTCTTCTGGGTTGTTGCGCCGTGTAGTCTGGTAGAAGTTTACACACGTTACAGAAGTCCTTGCGGCCTCCATCATCAGGGACCTTTGAAAGCCGCGCGTCAACCAACCAAAAACCTAATGAAGGGCTAAGTCCTACGCAAGCACAAGACATTGTCTTTTGCTAGGTTACACCACTCCTGCGTACGAAACGAAAGTTGTAAATCGCAAACAACGCCTTATAAAAAAAACGCTGGTGTGCTTCGCTAACGGAAATTGTTTCGTATCGGAATGCCTTGACTATCCCTCTAGGGTCTGTTGCTGCTGGTGGGAGGTTATCTCGTCAGGCAACTTGTCCTCTGTGAAAACGATTTCGGTTGGATGGCTATCTGGGTTTTGAACCCAGACGGGGCGGGAGTCTTTTCGGCTGATGGCCTCTGCGACTCGGGGGGGGAGGGGGGAACCACTTCAGCTGAAGCCGAGCCCCGTTTGATTTATACCAATTGCACTTGTCTCACAACTGAGAAAAATCACGGAGAGCCTCAGTCAAGGTAACCTAGTGGTTAGACCACTCGTGCCGACTTAACCATCATTTCAGGGACAGCCTCGGATCGTCTGCTGAACATCAGCCCCTCTCGGTTGCCCGTGCGTGACCTCAGTCAGCCCTTGGTCGGCACAAGTTCCTTCCAAGTTGCCGAACTAAGAGGTTCTCTACATCAGCTAACTTTGAGTCGAAGCTGTCAGTCAGTGCTCTGATGTGGTCTACGAAGAATGGAATTCCCAAATCCTCGTGAATTTGCCTGTTACCAACGTACTAAGACGCGTTGGTCGCAATACGAGGACAGTTGGATTGAACCGATTGCAGCTTCCGTACGTGGTTGTTGACATCTGACCTCCAGATCGGACAGGCATAATCTATCATAAGGCGGATGACCTGCTTGTAGAGCAGTACACCAATTCTGACAGAGAGGCTGCTTCTCCTGCTAAGGAGAGAACCAAACACGCCAAGTCGTTAAGCTGCCCTCTTCCCCACCTGGCTGAAGTCCGCCGAACAGGTAAGCCCGGTGTCAAGGGTCACCTCAAGATACCGTGCTGTTTTTACCCATTGTATCAGCTCTCAAAGAAATTGCATTTAATGGGCTTTTGGATGCGTCTCACGACCATAACGAAGAGGCGCGGTAGCCATCGAACTTGGATTGCAAACCTCCAAGCCCACAGCCAGAGATCCAGTCTACAGAGGTAGGCCTCCTGATAACCGACGAGAAGCGATGGACTATCTCTGCCGCAACCGCTCTCAGCCGGTCCGGATGTGTGTTGGACCGACTTTAAAAATTCGAAAGCTCTTAAAAATTTTGGTTTTTTTTCAAAAAATTCACAAATGTCATAAAAAATAAATTTCGAATTTATTTAAAAATATTTGAAGTTGAAAATATTTTTAAAAATTGTTTTGTGCGCATTTTGAACATTTTCCAACATTTTTTTGATTTTTCAAAAATTTTGATTTTTTTTTTTAAATTCTCCGCAACCCGTGTCTGCCTACCCCGGTCTTGTCCTCACCGATACCCCGACTCGTTGAGACACACACTCAAAAAAGAGACCTCTGCAGGACTAGTGTGAACAACCGTCTTTCTGCTCGTCTCGGTCTGTCTTACGTGGTGTCTGCCGCAACTTGGCTTTTCAGAGACGGCATGTCAAGGAACCGTGTGAGGCACTGACCACGTTCGTCAGAGACACACTACATCGGAAACAGTCCAACAGCGACCGGATCTGCAAGGCATCGGGTGGGGAGAATTTTGAAAAAAATTTCAAAATATTCGAAAAATCAAAAAATGCTGATTATTGTCAAAAAAGCTTACAAAACAAAAAAATTTAACAATTCCACCTCCAATTTTTTTTTCAAAATTTAAAAAAAATGGTTTTGTGCGCTTTTCAGACAATTTCCAGCATCTTTTGATTTTTTGAAAATTTTCAACATTTTCAAAAATCTCCCCAAGAGATGCATTCCAGCCTCGGTGAATGCTTCACCCTATGTCTGCCGGACTCGGCCTCTATCTCACCCGGTTGCTGTCTGCCTCGGTATCTGCAGCAACAGGTCTCTGCATGATTCCGTATGTCAACAAACGTGTCTCTGCCCGTCTCGGTCTCTGCCTTACGTGTTGCCTGCAGCAACTGGGCATTTCAGAGACGGCACGTCAAAGATCGTGTGAGGCACAGACCGCGCTCGTCAGAGACAGTACATCAGAAAAAATACGACAGCGACAGGTTCATCAAGATATCAAGTGGGGAGTATTTTGAAAGAAATTTTTTAAATTTTCGAAAAATCAAAAATGCTGGAATTTATATAAAAAGCGCACAAAACAATAAAATTGAAAAATTCCATCTTCAATTTTTTTCAAAAAAAATTGTTTTTGTGCGTTTTTCAGACAAATTCCAGCATTTTTTGATTTTTCGAAAATTTTGAAAATTCTCAACTTTTTCAAAACTTTCCTCAAGAGATGCATGCCAGCCTCGGTAATACCTCACCCTGTGTCTGCCGGAATCGGCCTCTATCTCACCCGGTTGCTGTCTGCCTCG
Source organism: Zootermopsis nevadensis (assembly GCF_977971745.1). NCBI lineage: Eukaryota > Metazoa > Arthropoda > Insecta > Blattodea > Termopsidae > Zootermopsis > Zootermopsis nevadensis. The sequence continues at coordinate 9,394,589 of NW_028259143.1, forward strand.
GTATCTGCAGCAACAGGTCTCTGCATGATTCCGTATTTCAACAACCGTGTCTCTGCCCATCTCGGTCTCCGCCTTACGTGTTGTCTCCAGCACCTGGGCTTTTCAGAGTCGGCTCGTCAAGGAGCGTGTGAGGCAAAGACCGCGTTCGTGAGACACACAGTTCTTCAGTAACAGTCCGACAGCGACCGGTTCTGCTAGGGGTCAGGTAGGGAGAACTTTGGAATATTTGAAAATTTTCGGAAAAAAAAATGCGCACAAAACAAGAAATTTTTGAAAAATTCCACCTTGAATTTTTTTCAAAATTATCAAAAAAATTTGGTTTTGTGCGCTTTTCAGATAATTTCCAGCATTTTTTCATTTTTTGAAAATTTCGAATTTTTTTCAAAAATCTCCTCAAGCCATGCATGCCAGCCTCTTTGAATGCCTCATCCTGTGTCTGCCGGACTCGGCCTCTATCTCACCCGGTTGCTGTCTGCCTTGTTGTCTGCAGCGACAGGCCTCTGCATGACTCGGTATGTAAACAAACATGTCTCTGCCCGTCTCGGTCTCTGCCTTACGTGTTGTCTGCAGCACCTGGGCTTTTCAGAGACGGCTCGTCGAGGAGCGTGTGAGGCAAAGACCGCGTTCGTGAAAGACACATTCCGACATCAACTGGTACTGCAAGGCATCTAATAGGGAGAATTTTGAAAAATTTGAAAATTTTTGAAAAATCAAAAATTGCAGGAAATTGTCCAAAACGCGCACAAAACAAGAATTTTTTCAAAAATTCCACCTTGAAATTTTTTTTCAAAATTATCAAAAAATATTGGTTTTGTGCGCTTTTCAGATAATTTCCAGCATTTTTTGAAAATTTCGAAATTTTTTCAAAAATCTCCTCAAGCCATGCATGCCAGCCTCTTTGAATGCCTCATCCTGTGTCTGCCGGACTCGGCCTCTATCTCACCCGGTTGCTGTCTGCCTTGTTGTCTGCAGCAACAGGCCTCTGCATGACTCGGTATGTAAACAAACGTGTCTCTGCCCGTCTCGGTCTCTGCCTTACGTGTTGTCTGCAGCACCTGGGCTTTTCAGAGACGGCACGTCGAGGAGCGTGTGAGGCAAAGACCGCGTTCGTGAGAGACACAGTCTGACAGCAACTGGTTCTGCAAGCCATATAATAGGGAGAAGTTTCAAAAATTTTAAAATTTTTGAAAAATGAAAAAATGCAGGAAATTGTCCAAAACGCGCACAAAACAAGAAAATTTTGAAAAATTCCACCTTGAAATTTTTAAAAACATTTTGAAAACAATTTGGTTTTGTGCGCTTTTCAGATAATTTCCAGCATTTTTTGATTTTTTGAAAATTTCGAAATTTCTTCAAAAATCTCCTCAAGCCATGCATGCCAGCCTCTTTGAATGCCTCAACCTGTGTCTGCCGGACTCGGCCTCTATCTCACCCGGTTGCTGTCTGCCTTGTTGTCTGCAGCAACAGGCCTCTGCATGACTCGGTATGTAAACAAACATGTCTCTGCCCGTCTCGGTCTCTGCCTTACGTGTTGTCTGCAGCACCTGGGCTTTTCAGAGACGGCTCGTCGAGGAGCGTGTGAGGCAAAGACCGCGTTCGTGAAAGACACAGTCCGACAGCAACTGGTTTTGCAAGCCATATAATAGGGAGAAGTTTGAAAAATTTGAAAATTTTTGAAAAATCAAAAAATGCAGGAAATTGTCCAAAACGCGCACAAAACAAGAAAATTTTGAAAAATTCCACCTTGAACTTTTTACAAAATTATCAAAAAAAATTGGTTTTGTGCGCTTTTCAGATAATTTCCAGCATTTTTTGAAAATTTCGAAATTTTTTCAAAAATCTCCTCAAGCCATGCATGCCAGCCTCTTTGAATGCCTCATCCTGTGTCTGCCGGACTCGGCCTCTATCTCACCCGGTTGCTGTCTGCCTTGTTGTCAGCAGCAACAGGCCTCTGCATGACTTGGTATGTAAACAAACATGTCTCTGCCCGTCTGGGTCTCTGCCTTACGTGTTGTCTGCAGCACCTGGGCTTTTCAGAGACACCTCGTCGAGGAGCCTGTGAGGCAAAGACCGCGTTTGTGAAAGACACAGTCCGACAGCAACTGGTTCTGCAAGGCATCTAATAGGGAGAATTTTTAAAAATTTGAAAATTTTTGAAAAATCAAAAAATGCATGAAATTGTCCAAAACGCGCACAAAACAAGAAATTTTTGAAAAATTCCACACTGATATTTTTTCAAATTTTTTAAAGAAACTTGGTTTTGTGCGCTTTTCAGATAATTTCCAGCATTTTTTGATTTTTTAAAATTTCCAATTTTTTTCAAAAATCTCCTTAAGCCATGCATGCCAGCCTCTTTGAATGCCTCATCCTGTGTCTGCCGGACTCGGCCTCTATCTCACCCGGTTGCTGTCCGACAGCAACTGGTTCTGCAAGGCCTCTATTAGGTAGAATTTTGAAAAATTTGAAAATTTTTGAAAAATCAAAAAATGCAGAAAATTGTCTAAATAGAGCACAAAACAAGAATTTTTTTTTTGAAAAATTCCACCATGAATTTTTTTTCAAAATTTTCAAAAAAATTTGGTTTTGTGCGCTTTTCAGATAATTTCCAGCATTTTTTTATTTTTTGAAAATTTCGAATTTTTTTCAAAAATCTCCTCAAGCCATACATGCCAGCATCTTTTAATGCCTCATCCTGTGTCTGCCGGACTCGGCCTCTATCTCACCCGGTTGCTGTCTGCCTTGTTGTCTGCAGCAACAGGTCTCTGCATGACTCGGTATGTAAACAAACGTGTCTCTGCCCGTCTCGGTCTCTGCCTTACGTGTTGTCTGCAGCACCTGGGCTTTTCAGAGACGGCTTGTCGAAGAGCGTGTGAGGCAATGACCGCGTTCGTGAAAGACACAGTCCGACAGCAACTGGTTCTGCAAGGCATCTAATAGGGAGAATTTTGAAAAATTTGAAAATTTTTGAAAAATCAAAAAATGCAGGAAATTGTCCAAAACGCGCACAAAACAATAATTTTTTGAAAAATTCCACCTTGAAATTTTTTTCAAAATTACCAAAAAAATTTGGTTTTGTGCGCTTTTTAGACAATTTCCAGCATTTTTTGATTTTTTGAAAATTTCGAAATTTTTTTCAACAATATCCTCAAGCCATGCATGCCAGCCTCTTTGAATGTCTCATCCTGTGTCTGCCGGACTCGGCCTCTATCTCACCCGGTTGCTGTCTGACTTGTCTGCAGCAACAGGCCTCTGCATGACTCGGTATGTAAACAAACGAGTCTCTGCCTTACGTGTTGTCTGCAGCACCTGGGCTTTTCAGAGACGGCTCGTCGAGGAGCGTGTGAGGCAAAGACCGCGTTCGTGAGAGACACAGTCCGACAGCAAATGGTTCTGCAAGGCCTCTAATAGGGAGAATTTTGAAAAATTTGAAAATTTTTGAAAAATCAAAAAATGCAGAAAATTGTCTAAAAAGCGAACAAAACAAGAATTTTTTTGAAAAATTCCACCATGAATTGTTTTTCAAAATTTCCAAAAAAATTTTTGGTTTTGTGCGCTTTTCAGATAATTTCCAGCATTTTTTGACTCTTTGATAATTTCGGAATTTTTTCAAAAATCTCCTCAAGCCATGCATGCCAGCCTCTCTGAATGCCTCATCCTGTTTCTGCCGGACTCGGCCTCTATCTCACCCGGTTGCAGTCCGCCGTGTTGTCTGCAGCAACAGGCCTCTGCATGACTCGGTATGTAAACAAACGTGTCTCTGCCCGTCTCGGTCTCTGCCTTACGTGTTGTCTGCAGCACCTGGGCTTTTCAGAGACGGCTCGTCGAGGAGCGTGTGAGGCAAAGACCGCCTTTGTGAGAGACACAGTCCGACAGCAACTGGTTCTGCAAGGCCTCTATTAGGTAGAATTTTGAAAAATTTGAAAATTTTTGAAAAATCAAATAATGCAGAAAATTTTCTAAATAGCGCACAAAACAAGAATTTTTTTTGAAAAAATCCACCATTAATTATTTTCCAAAATTTTCAAAAAAAATTGGTTTTGTGCGCTTTTCAGATAATTTCCAGCATTTTTTGATTTTTTGAAAATTTCGGAATTTTTTCAAAAATCTCCTCAAGCCATGCATGCCAGCCTCTTTGAATGCCTCATCCCGTGTCTGCCAGACTCGGCCTCTATCTCACCCGGTTGATGTCTGCCTTGTTGTCTGCAGCAACAGGTCTCTGCATGACTCGGTATGTAAACAAACGTGTCTCTGCTTGTCTCGGTCTCCGCCTTACGTGTTGTCTGCAGCACCTGGGCTTTTCCGAGACGGCCCTGTCGAGGAGCGTGTGAGGCAAAGACCACGTTCGTAAGAGACACATTTCTTCAGTAACAGTCCGACAGCGACTGGTTCTGCAAGGCATCTGGTACGGAGAATTTTGAAAAATGTGAAAATTTTTGAAAAATGAAAAAATGGAGGAAATTGTACAAAACCCGCACAAAACAAGAAATTTTTGAAAAATTCCACCTAGATATTTTTTCAAATTTTTTAAAAAAATTGGTTTTGTGCGCTTTTCAGTTAATTTCCAGCATTTTTTGATTTTATGAAAATTTCGAAATATTTCAAAAATCTCCTCAAGCCATGCATGCCAGCCTCCTTGAATGCCTCATCATGTGTCTGCCGGACTCAGCCTCTATCTCACCCGGTTGCTGTCTGCCTTGTTGTCTGCAGCAACAGGCCTCTGCATGACTCGGTATGTAAACAAACGTGTCTCTGCCCTTCTCGGTCTCTGCCTTACGTGTTGTCTGCAGCACCTGGGCTTTTCAGAGACGGCTCGTCGAGGAGCGTGGGAGGCAAAGACCGCGTTCGTGAGAGACACAGTCCGACAGCAACTGGTTTTGCTAGCCATATAATAGGGAGAAGTTTGAAAAATTTGAAAATTTTTGAGAAATCAAAAAATGCAGGAAATTGTCCAAAACGCGCACAAAACAAGAAGTTTTTGAAAAATTCCACCATGAAATTTCTTCAAAATTTTCCAAAAAATTTGGTTTTGTGCTCTTTTCAGATAACTTCCAGCATTTTTTGATTTTTTGAAAATTTCGGAATTTTTTCAAAAATCTCCTCAAGCCATGCATGCCAGCCTCTTTGAATGCTTCATCCTGTGTCTGCCGGACTCGGCCTCTACCTCACCCGGTTGCTGTCTGCCTTGTCTGCAGCAACAGGCCTCTGCATGACTCGGTATGTAAACAAAAGTGTCTCTGCCCGTCTCGGTCTCCGCCTTAAGTGTTGTCTGCAGCACCTAGGCTTTTCCGAGACGGCCCTGTCGAGGAGCGTGTGACGCAAAGACCACGTTCGTAAGAGACACATTTCTTCAGTAACAGTCCGACAGCGACTGGTTCTGCAAGGCATCTGGTACGGAGAATTTTGAAAAATGTGAAAATTTTTGAAAAATCAAAAGATGCAGGAAATTGTCCAAAACGCGCACAAAACAAGAAATTTTTGAAAAATTCCACCTTGTTTTTTTTTTTTCAAAATTTTTAAAAAATTTGGTTTTGTGCGCTTTTCAGATAATTTCCAGAATTTTTTGATTTTTTGAAAATTTCGAATTATTTTCAAAAATCTCCTCAAGCCATGCATGCCAGCCTCCTTGAATGCCTCATCCTGTGTCTGCCGGACTCGGCCTCTATCTCACCCGGTTGCTGTCTGCCTTGTTGTCTGCAGCAACAGGCCTCTGCATGACTCGGTATGTAAACAAACGTGTCTCTGCCCTTCTCGGTCTCTGCCTTACGTGTTGTCTGCAGCACCTGGGCTTTTCAGAGACGGCTCGTCGAGGAGCGTGGGAGGCAAAGACCGCGTTCGTGAGAGACACAGTCCGACAGCAACTGGTTTTGCAAGCCATATAATAGGGAGAAGTTTGAAAAATTTGAAAATTTTTGAGAAATCAAAAAATGCAGGAAATTGTCCAAAACGCGCTCAAAACAAGAAAATTTTGAAAAATTCCACCTTGAAATTTTTTCAAAATTTTGAAAACAATTTGGTTTTGTGCGGTTTTCAGATAATTTCCAGCATTTTTTGATTTTTTGAAAATTTCAAAATTTCTTCAAAAATCTCCTCAAGCCATGCATGCCAGCCTCTTTGAATGCCTCAACCTGTGTCTGCCGGACTCGGCCTCTATCTCACCCGGTTGCTGTCTGCCTTGTTGTCTGCAGCAAACAGTCCTCTGCATGACTCGGTATGTAAACAAACATATCCCTGCCCGTCTCGGTCTCTGGCTTACGTTTTGTCTGCAGCACCTGGGCTTTTCAGAGACGGCTCGTCGAGGAGCGTGTGAGGCAAAGACCGCGTTCGTGAAAGACACAGTCCGACAGCAACTGGTTCTGCAAGGCATCTAATAGGGAGAATTTTGAAAAATTTGAAAATTTTTGAAAAATCAAAAAATGCAGGAAATTGTCCAAAACGCGCAGAAAACAATAAAATTTTGAAAAATTCCACCTTAAACTTTTTTTCAAAATTATCAAAAAAATTGTTTTTTTGCGCTTTTCAGATAATTACCAGCATTTTTTGATATTTTCGAAATTTTTTCAAAAATCTCATCAAGCCATGCATGCCAGCCTCTTTGAATGCCTCATCCTGTGTCTCCCGGACTCGGCTTCTATCTCACCCGGTTGCTGTTTGCCTTGTCTGCAGCAACAGGCCTCTGCATGACTCGGTATGTAAACAAACATGTCTCTGCCCGTCTCGGTCTCTGCCTTACGTGTTGTCTGCAGCACCTGGGCTTTTCCGAGACGGCCCTGTCGAGGAGCGTGTGAGGCAAAGACCACGTTCGTAAGAGACACATTTCTTCAGTAACAGTCCGACAGCGACTGGTACCGCTAGGCATCTAGTACGGAGAATTTTGAAAAATGTGAAAATTTTTGAAAAATCAAAAAATGCAGGAAATTGTCCAAAACGCGCACAAAACAAGAAATTTATGAAAAATTCCACCTTGAAATTTTTTCAAAATTTTTAAAAATTTTGGTTTTGTGCGCTTTTCAGATAATTTCCAGCATTTTTTGATTTTTTGAAAATTTCGAAATTTTTTCAAAAATCTCCTCAAGCCATGCATGCCAGCCTCTTTGAATGCCTCATCCTGTGTCTGCCGGACTCGGCCTCTATCTCACCCGGTTGCTGTCTGCCTTTTTGTCTGCAGCATCTGGCCCTTGCATAACTCGGTATGTAAACAAACGTGTCTCTGCCTGTCTCGGTCTCTGCCTTACGTGTTGTCTTCAGCACCTGGGCTTTTCAGAGATCGCTTGTCGAGGAGCGTGTGAGGCAAAGACCTCGTTTGTGAGAGACAGTTCTTCAGTAACAGTTGACAGGGACTGGTTCTGCAAAGCATCAGGTAGGGAGAATTTTGAAAAAATTGAAAATTTTTGAAAAATGAAAAAATGCTGTAAATTGTCCAAAACGCGCACAAAACTAGAAATTTTTGAAAAATTCCACCTTGAAATTTTTTTTAAATTTTTAAAAAATTTTGGTTTTGTGCGCTTTTCAGATAATTTCCAGCATTTTTTGATTTTTTGAAAATGTCGAAATTTTTTGAAAAATCTCCGATAGCGATGCATACCAGCCTCTTTGAATGCCTCACTCTGTGTCTGCCGGACTCGAAATGTATCTCAACCGGTTGGTGTCTGTTTCCAATATTTTTTGATCCTATGCAATTTTTTTTAAAATTCTCCCCAAGCTATCCCTGCCAGAAACGGTTTCCGCCGGACATCTTCCTTGACCTACACTGTCTCCTACCCTCTCTGTCCCAGAAAGATCAGACCTCTACATGTACTTATCTCTAACGAGCCGTCTGGCGTCGACCGATTATTTCAGAGACAAAGTCCGGCAGAGAAAGGTTGACGCAGAGGATGTGTGAGACAGAAGGTTTCTGAGAGACCGTGTTCGGTACAGATAACTTGAGGCACATGCCGGGTGAGCCAGAGAGTGTCTGGTTGAGATCGCGTTTGACAGAGACTGGTTCTGGTGCGGAAGAGATGGGGAGAATTTTGATAAAAAAAATTCAAAATTTTTGAAATACTCGAATAATAAAAAAATCCTGGAATAATCTGAAAAGCGCATAAAACAAAAAAATTGCGAAAATATTAAAAAATCAAGTTAAAATTTTTCAAAAATTTTCATTTTTGTGGTCTCTTTGGACAACTTCCAGCATTTTTTATTTTTTGGAAATCATGAAAAATTCGAAGTTTTTTCAAAATTCTCCCCAACCGATCCTTTTCTGACACGGTGTCAACATGATCCGTTTTCTGTATGACCCTGTCTCTAACTGGCCGTCTCGCTCAAACCGGTTACAGCTGAGACCGTGTAAGGCAGAGACCGACTCTTGCACAGACCGCTTGAGGCACAGACCGGGTGAGCCAGAGTTAGGCAGAGACCGGTCCTGGAATGCATCAGTTGGGAAAAAAATTTTAAGAAATTTTCTAATATTTCAAAATTATCGAATAATCAAAGAATGCCCCATATTTTTCATGAAGCGCACAGAAATGAAAAGTGTTGAAATATCTCAACTCCAAAAAACACTAAAATATTTCGATTTTTTTTGGTTTTTGCGCTTTTTTGGACAATTTCAAGTTTTTTTGATGTTTCGAAAATTTTGAAAAACTTGACAATGTAATCTCCTTATAAAAATTTGTGATTAGTCGTTGTCATCAATAAATTACGTCATCAACAATGTCAACTTATATTTGTTTATACTCGGCATTGTTGTGTTCCACAACAATGCCGATTACAACACAACAATGCCGAGTAAACAAATAACGCTTCACTACCAAGCCAGTCGCATTATCACTGCTCCAGAAGCAGCACGTTGCATTTATTAAAAATTGACTGACAGTTGGCCTAAAACATCAGAAAAGTGAAAAAAGAAGTTATCAACTACTTGAAGTACCAAATCCAACAACTGCAACAAGGTAAAGTGCTACTAATAATACTACTCATATACTCTATATATTACGATTACGAAAACTATTATGATCGATTTTAAGACGAAGATTTGCAAGGGTGGGGCTGGACGTAGAAAGTTTACTGACCAAGAACAGTTGGCCTCTGAACAGCGACGTAAAGAACTACTACATCAGACCTATTTAAGAAAGAATACTTACAATGATAGACGAGATCATATTAACGACACACGTAGAAAAACTTATTCGGTAAGAACAGAGGAGAAAAAAAACAAGACGCTGAAAAAGAAGGGGGGGTTGGTCAAGTGTTTTAACCCCCATTGGGGGGGGTAGCTTAGTTTCTTACTCAAGGGTTAAAACACTTGAATGAGACACTAAACTAATCCCCCCAAAGGTGGGGTTGGTTTAGTGTGTTACTTAAGATTTTAAAACGCAGCGAACTTTTAGAACACTTGAAACTAACCCCCCCGAAGGGAGGTTGCTTGCGTTTTAAACACTTGACCAACCCAACGGAAGGGAGGGTTGGTCAAGTGTTTTAACCCCCATTCGGGGGGTTAGTTTAGTTTCTTACTCAAGGGTTAAAACACTTGAATGAGGAGGGATAGTTTAGTGTCTTCCTTAAGATTTTGAAACGCAACCAACCCCTCCGAAGGGGGGTTGGTTGCGTTTTAAACAATTTACCACCACCCCGGAGGGTGGTTGGTCAAGTGTCTTAACCCCCATCCGGGGGGTAGTTTAATTTCTTACTCAAGGGTTAAAACACTTGAATGAGACACTAAACTAACCCCCCCTCGAAGGGGGGGGTTAGTTTAGTGTATTACTTAAGATTTTAAAACGCAATCCCCCCCCCGAAGTTGGTCAAGTGTTTTAACCCTCCATTCGGGGGGTTAATTTAGTTTGTTACACAAGGTTGGTTGCATTTTACAAACTTGACCAACCACCCCTAGGAGCTCCGAAGATTTGAAAGGGTGGGGTTTGACGTAGAGTTGACTGACCAAGAACTGTTGACCTCTGAACAGCGACGTAAAGAACTAAAACATCAGAACTATTTAACAAATAAAGAAAAGCTAAGGAAGACATACATTGATAAACGTAGAAAAACTTATTCACCAAGAGTAGAAGAGAAAAAACGCAGATATGTATGGATTGGGTTAGACGTAAAAGTTGGCTGACCAAGAACAGTTGGCCTCTGAGCAGCGAGGTAAAGAACTAAAACATCAGAACTATTTAAAAATGAAGGAAAGCGAAGTAAGACTTACATTGATAAAAGTAGAAAAACGTATTCAACAAAAACACAAGAGAAAGAAATCATACGAAAATTTTCAAGGGTGGGGTTGGACGTAGAAAGCTGACTGACCAAGAACAGTTGTCCTCTGAACAGCGACATAATGAAGTAAAAAATCAGATTAGAGAAACTGCTCCGAATAAGACACTAAATTAACACCCCTAAGGGGGATAGTTTAGTGTCTTACTCAAGATTTTAAAACGCATCCAACCCCCCGAAGTGGGAGTTAGTCAAGTGTTTCAACCCGCCTATGGGGGGTGAGAGTTAGTTTAGTTTCTTACTCAAGGGTTAAAACACTTGAATGAGACATAAACTAACACTTCCGAAGGGGGGTTAATTTAGTGGCTTACTCAAGAATTTTAAACGCAACCAACCCCCCCGGAGGGAGGTTCGTCAAGTATTTTAACCACCATTGGGGCGGTAGTTTAGTTTCTTACTCAGGGTTTAAAACACTTGAATGAGTCACTAAACTAACCTCCCGAAGGGGAGTTAGTTTAGCGGGTTACTTAAGATTTCAAAACACAACTAACCCCCACGAAGGGGGTTTGTCAAGTGTTGTAACCACCAATTCGGGTGGGTTAGTTTAGTTTCTTACTCAAGGGCTAATACACTTATATTTGACACTAAACTACCCCCCCGAAGGGGAGGTTAGTTTAGTGTCTTACTAAAGATTTTAAAACGCAACTAACCCCCCGAAGGGGGGTTGTCAAGTGTATTAACCCCCCATTCTGGTGGGTTAGTTTAGTTTCTTACTCAAGGGCTAAAACAATTGAATGAGACATTAAACTCCCCCCCCGAAGGGGAGGGTAGTTTAGTGTCTTACTAAAGATTTTAAAACGCAACTAACCCCTCCGATGGGGGGTTGTCAAGTGTTTTAACCCCCCATTCGGGTGGGTTAGTTTAGTTTCTTACTCAAGAATTTAAAACACAACCAACCCCTCCGATGGGGGGTTGTCAAGTATTTTAACCACCATTCGGGGGGTTGTTTAGTTTCTTACTCAAGGGTTAAAACAATTGAATGACACACTGAACTAACCCTTCCGAAGGGGTTTATTTTAGTGTCTTACTCAAGATTTTAAAACGCAACGCAATGTTTAAACCCCCCCCCCCCATTCGGGGGTTTAGTTTAGTTTCTTACTCAGGAGTTAAAACACTTGAATGAGTCACTAAACTAACCTCCCGAAGGGAAGTTAGTTTAGCGTATTACCTAAGATTTCAAAACTCAACCAACCCCCCAGTAGGGGGGTTGGTAAATTGTTTTAACCCTCTATTCGGGGCGGTTAGTTTAGTTTCTTACACAAGGTTGATGGCGTTTTACAAACTTGACCAACCCTCCCTAGGAGCTCCGAAAGGAGCGCCCTGCTCTATTTGTTTAAAATGTTTAACTACTTTCAAAAATGTTATAATTTTCAGTAATTTTTCAAATTATTGAATTTTTTCTAATCGTCGTTTTGATGGTGATCGCGTTTGTCGTGGTGGTAGAATTCGTGTTGGCATTTATGATATGGTTGGTAGGGTTTCTTGAGTTCTTGTTTGTATTCTTTGTCCTGTTGGTATTCGCGTTGGTGGTCGTACCGTCTGTAGTTGTGGTTTTGTGAGTGGTGGTACTTGTGTCGATGGTTGTGCCGATAATGGTCGTTGGATTTGCTGTGGCTGTGGCGGTGGCTTCTGTGACGTTGGTGATGGCGTTTGCGGTCGCCGTGGCGTCAGTCGGGGCTGTGACAGCCTTGTAGTTCCCCTTCTGTAAAATGTAAAGCCAGGTGATTTTTCTTCACTACTATGGTATGTGAGTATCCATTCTTTTCATAATCTTCATACGTCATTTCATCTCATTCCCCGTCAGGTAGTTCGACTGACTTTATTTTAATTCCACTGTGACCAAGATTCGAAACGTAGCAATTTAAACCGGCTTTAAGAATGAAAAACTACAATATGTGCCCTAATTTCACAAGTTTTTAAACTACAATTAGTAGACATGAATTTTTTTGGCGAAGTTTTGTCGATTTGTTAAATTATACAGGCTGAGTCAGAAGTATGTTTACACACTTCTTGTGCGTGTTACAGAATAATAAAAAAATGTTCCTATGAACATTGGGTCCCAAATGTTTAATTTTCGAAATAATAGTCAAAAGTAAGTTACAATGAATTGACATTATATCAGAGTGAAACCACCTTCCAGCAAAGATTTTCAGTTAATGTTTGGGCAGGAATTATTGGCGACATGCTTATTGGTCCACACAAGCTTCCATCAAGTCTAAGAGGACCTTCATACCGGTGATTCTTAAGAAGACACTTGTCACGTCTCCTTGAAGATGTACCACTGAATACAAGAAGACAATGTGGTTTATGCATTGGACTTTTATCTGTGGGGTCCGTCGTTTATCCAACACCCATGAACAATGCAGACGACCTATGGGAACGTGTGCAGAATGCATGCCAGATGATTCGAGGAAACCCTGGTGTGTACGAACGAATTCGTCAGTCTTGTGCAATTCGTGCTCGTGTATGTGTGGAGAATGGAGGAACAACCTTTGAGAATCTGTTATAAAGAAACATCCCTGTCCTTATACTTGGCAATAAAGGCATACATGAAAAATTATTTTTGGTTATTATTTCGAAAATGAAACATCTGCGACCCCATATTCTTAGGAACATTTTTTCCTATTTTTGATCCTGGAACATGCACACGAAGTTTGTAAACATACTTCTGACTCACTCTATATAATGCTGACAGCACGAAGGAATTAAAGGGAAATACGCAGTTAGAAGGTCTAGTGGATTAATTTTCCAGCATCTGAACCCAGAGGGACTGAAGAAAAAACTAATAACGATCAGTATCAAGATTCGGACACGGCACCTTTCGAAAATACATTACATCTCGAACTTTGATGGCAAGTTTGTTAGTTGGACAGTGAATTCGTTTGTTTTATGATTAATGCATATCCGTGTGATGATCATGACTGTGTGACGTCTATTGTAACTAATTTGTTGAGAGCATCTTCACAACGAATTTCAAGGAACGTTTTATCTACTTCGAATACATGAATCGATCAGGAATACTATATTCATTTCGATTAATGTAAGTGGTAACCCAGGCCAAAAAATAAACTTATTTGTGTTTACATCTTTGAAAAATGCAGATCATCCAAATAATATAAAACAAATTAATTTCTTAGCTCAAAGAAAACGCAAAGCGGCTCTGTTGTTTTTTCTGCGACGGGGTGAGACTCGCTGTGGTACGCGGCCTTTAACGGGTCTTTTATCTATTCACCAGATGATATAAAAGTGTTCATGGAAGTAAGCGGTAGAATTATACTGACAGAGTTGAACGGAAGGACTCGGAAACCTGTCTCATTGCCACTTTGTCCATCAGAAATCCCACCTGGAATCGAACTCAGTCCTCTACGGCAGCGTCTGAATAACAAAGATCGGTTGGTGACATATTATATGGTACTAAACCCTGCTTTCTTTTGATCCCCAGCAGGGTACACCCAGCCTCCCATCCAATTGGAACTGTGGTATTTCCCCCCCATCTGGTGCCGAGTTTATGAATGAGTAGAAGCTATAACGCCTCTCCATCCAAGCGCTTACGTGGCGTATAGTGAGGACAGCAAAACTATTCTTTCACAGAACTCAGAACTCTAATGATTTAATGATTAAAGTTCTTCTTAATATAAATATTTGTTGCGATTACAATTCGCTAAAAAGTCATGATAAATCACAACGATATCAGCAAGGCGGGCTTCTACGATGTTATTTAGTTTCTGCACAAGTCCATGTCACCATTCTTTCCATTAACCATTCATTATCACCGGTATCAAGAAATTCAATGGCCAGCATTATTACATACGGTATGTAGAAGTCGGTTTTGCGGGCATGTACAGGCATACCTCGTTTTATTGCGCTTCGCAGATATTGCGTTTTTTACGAATTGAAGGTTTGTGGCAACCCTGCGTCGAGCATCGGCGCCATTTTTCCAACAGCATGTGCTCACTTCGTGTCTCTGTGCCACATTTTGGTAATTCTCGCAATGTTTTTTTTAGACATAATGCTATTGCATACTTAACAGACTACAAGATAGTGTAAACATAACTTTTATATGCACTGGGAAACCAAAACATTCGCTTTATTGCGGTGGTCTGGAACCGAACCCACAATATCTCCGAGGTATGCCTCTATTACATTTTAAATGTATGGAATATAATTGTGACAAGACGTTCAAGATTTCTTATTGACGTATCACAAGGCAAAAAGGTGGATTAATTACTTCATTAGACTGATTTCCTTGCTTTCAGATCTGACATGTATACGTTGCCTAATGGCTGAGAGGAAGGGTTTATAATTACGTTCTATCTTATGTCGGAAATTTCATTCATACGTAAGGTTAGTGGTGAGAGTCAAACCGGTTTTAAAACACTTGCTATTGATTAGAAAGTCATGTGTCATAATGTATTAATTAAATTGAAGCATTCAAGTGAATTTATCGATGACGGATGTTACTTTCAGCCTGGCGTCTGCAACAGGTCACGACTTAACTATCGACGCTGGGGGGAGGGGTGAACATCTTCATTCACGCGCGTACTTGTAAAGTGGTTTGTGTTCGTCTGTCTTTTGTAGTAAGTTGAGTGCGAGCCGACTGTCTTATCTGTGTATTACTTTTGGTGATTTGTTTCCGATAACGTAGGCCTATGCAAGCAATGGGCATCTGTTTTAAACTTGGTGAGTTATCAGGTTCTCACGGTAGTAAATATGAAGATGAAATCTGGTAGAAATTGACCGACGTTTCATCGGTGTTTACTCTCTTTATCAAGGCTTTAATGAAAGGCAGTAAGCATCAATGAAACGTCGATAAATTTCTACCAGACTACACGGCGCAACATACAAGAAGACGTATTTATACTTATCTACGTTTGTATGCATTACTTAGACTTGATGTATGAAGTTAACTTCTCGTATCTGCCGTCCACGTGTTTTATCTCCGAAAACCACTGGACATTAAAGAAAACTGTGTTGTGGGTGTACATTAAAATTTTTTCATGCTGGTCCCCTATTTATAGAATCACAATTTTTTCAGTTTTCAAAATAAATAAATAAAATAGAGCCCATGATAGTCGAAAAATTGTTACTTGGATAAGATGTTATTAAGATCTGAATTAATAAACTTTAATGGTCATTTATACCACGAGCGTTCAGTACGAGATGGGTGAGAACGAAGAATTTTTTTTTTGTCTACATTAAATAAACGTTAAGGCTATAAGGTACTACAAATTCGCAGAGGACGCGTCGGGAAAAATATTTTAATTCGGCTGAAGGAGCCATAGGTTAGTCACAATTTATATTTTGCAGAATCAACCCCTGTCTTTTGTCAGACTCGTATAGTCATTTCTTGTCTGAATGTTTTTTGGCAGTTATCATATTGCTCATTTCCTTGTTTTGTACTTTACGCATCGTCTGTTAAAAGTTGTTTAGAGATTCTTAAAAATCCAATTTCCAGTAATAGATCTTCCTTTGCCATGATGTAAAAGGGGAGAAGCTTATGCTGTTGCATTTGATACACTGAGATATTCCTGAGCTGTGGGCTACAAATTATGTCTCTCCCGTTTTACATGAAGACTAAGAAGGATTCATCTTTGAAACGTTGTGAGTTTTAAGACTTTTTAAACTGAGTCGTAAGAAAAAGGTAGTTCGCTATGTAGAATTCAGTTTAGCGGGATGTAATTAACGAAGATATAAAATGTATTGAATTGTTTCAGGACAAGAGCAGGATTTTTTTATGGTGGAGATAAACCTTACAGTTTCTTAAGAACAGGGAATGTTGATCTGAGCAAGTGGATACCTTTACCCAAGAAGACGTGTTTTTCTTTTAAATTAGTTTTGAAAATTAAATTTCACCGAAAAATCCTACTGAATTATATGATGTAGGACATGCTTATTCAGTCTGTCATGTAGGCTACAGATTTCTTTGGTTAGGTAATGTCTCCCCCCCTCCAGCGTTTCTTCCCCATCCTTTGAAATCTGCTTCTCTAGAAGCATGCCTTGGCCTGGAGCACTTAATTCGTTTCAAATTTTTAAGGGATATATAACTTCAGAATTAATAGTGACAGCTTTAGAATGAGAGCAGTAATTCTGAAAAAATGAAAATAGAGTATTTAAATAATACGACGAAGGAACATATTGTATTATCGAATCTTGTTTGTTTCTCTCAATGAAATTTTTTATAAACATGCCGTAACCTTATTAAAATAAAACTCATGACTGTTAACACGTAGTTAACCTGATATGAATTCGTAGAGCGCCAAATAAGCCAAAGCTCACGGTTGTTAAACAACCTCAGTGCGTGCCTTTAAATTATGAAAGCGAGGCGTAGTTAAATAAAACAGAACAAAACAAAACTGTTGGGTAGAAAATAAAATGTTAACGTTAGCACAGCCTTTAAATACAGACTGTGCCATCTCCTCAGGCTAATATTTCTTCATTTGCATATTTTATCAAATTCTGTTTTACCACACTGTTTTTTGCTGTATATTGTAATTAGTAGTTTCCAGGCAACGAAGAAGTTTTTAAGATGTCTTAGTATGGCGCATTTTGAAGAAGAAGAGAGTTGTTAAGCATTAATTTTACTACCATAAAATTCGGTAGCTCATCTTCCATCAGGTTCAATGTGGCATTTCGGCAGCTTGGACTTTGGAATGGCGGGTTCAAATTCAACTCGGATTTAGGCTCATGGTTTTGTATATTATGTTCATCACAGGAAATGCGTAAGAATAATGTTTAACTCCCTAATAGGATTGGATTCCTCTGACAAGGAAAGAAAATTATTTTATACAAATATTCGCTGAATTTTTTTAACTTGTTCTGGAGACATCTAGCACTAGTAACTAATTTTTGTTACACAATTCACAGGTATCCTACATAACCATACGTTACAAAGCATATGTTTAGTTTTCTAACATCTGTTTTGGAGACCTGTTATTGATTTAATTAAAACGCAAATTGAGGATATCAAATTAACGTAAACTGCGGTGTGTCACTCGTAAATAAAATAGCGAGCTGATGGTGTCTAACTCGTATATGGAAGCTGGATCAAATCCCAGGCACTTCTTTTGGCTTAAATATTTGTGTAGCTAAATGAAAATGTTGCAACCGTCATTCCATCAAATATACAAATACGTTTACGGAGTGTAACATAAAAATATGGAATTTAAGTCGGTGAACCAGGGAGACGTAGTTGGAGATAGAATAAATATTTTAAAGTGGCTTTTAGAAGTACGATGTGGGATTGTGGACTTGAAACTTCATATTCCATCATGTTACTAAATGATCTTTAAATTTCCTACAAAAGTGACAGACTTGCGAACCGCTGAGATGGGTTCGATAGTAGCGCCACTTTTAGCGTACTAACATAAGATCTTGTGTGTTTATGAGGATGGTTAGTGATAAACTGGAAACGATATAAAAATAAGTGTTCGTGACCTAATTTTATTTACTGTTCCTGAATTTTCCTGGAGAAGCCAAAGAACTTCAATCCGGATGGCCAGTATCCGGTATGATATTGAAGCATAGGACCTCCCGAATGTTAAGCAGGAGTGCGACGGAATTTGATGGACTGCGATAATTTGTTTCAAGCCATCAAATACAGCTGTTGGTCCTTTACCTATCTCAACCTACACCTAGCCTCCCACTGTTCCGAGTGGCCAAAGCACTTTGTAATCACGTGACATGTTGACCTCCGCTCACTCCCAAGGTCGAACAGCTTGGAGGCACGTGGTGTGACCCACCTCGCCCTCGCAGGTGACCCGATTACACCTGCTGCTGGCTCCTGAGAACCTGTTCCACGAGTGCACATAGTTGCTACGTATGTAGGTAATATCCATGCATAAAGGAGAAGTAACATGTTCAAGTTACGCACGTGTACACACTTACCTCACACTGGTAAATACAAACGTTTCGGAGAAACATACTATCTCCTTCAGAGCTGAAGGTGGAGACATGTACTCCGCCGAAACGCTAGTATCACCCTACAAATCTGCATGACGTTACAGCCCAGAAGGCCAACATTGACATCCTAACGATGAGAAACTAATGTCTCACCACTTAACTCTTATTTCCACCAATTAATTGTGTTTGGAGAAAAAATATAGGTCTATTATACCATCTTCGTCCTGAGGTTACTGAATACTTCAGTAACCTCAGGATGAGGACGAAACTAGTTCTCGAAATGTTGGTGTTTTCATCTTTCAAACCCCTGACACGGCTGGTAGCCCGAGATTTAACCAAACGATCATTACTTCGTTCGATTCAGAACTGATTCTTAAATATCTTCGTGAATCATTTGACATGAGGCATCACTCCTTGTATGGGGGATAGAGAAACACTGCCATAACATAAAAAGTAAATCTATCCCTCAACGCGCAGTGTAGGCGTTCAGGGGAATGGGCTTACAACTACGTCTCATTCCCAACCTCGGAACTAGATGGGAGTGAGTGGTCAGCATCACGCCCCTGCAGGCTTTACCCCCGGGAAAGGACCCCCGGTACCCATTGTAGAGGAGGTTGGGTGGGTCCCAGAGCCGGTCGGGACGCAGAGACTAGAAGAAAAATTTTCCACCCTGTCGGGAATCAAACCCCGTAGCTAGTCACTATACTGAGCTACCGTCTCATGGTACATCTGACTTTAACTGAACGTAATTAGGCATGAAAAATTAATGTTGAGCATGATAGTTCATAAACAGAGCTGGTAGAATAACATTTTTTTCGCTGCTACAACGGGAGCTTTATCTCACTTTTAAGACAATATATGTAACTAAATAGCTGATAACATGTTAATAATGTAGTAATATTAGTAAGCTTTGGGGATAGGGACAGTTATTTGTAGGTACGTAATTTTAATTTTTCATTCTTTAAAAGTGGTAATTCAAATCTTGTACAATGATCCAAATAATGTAATGAACGTCCTATTTCATATTAATTTTGATATACAGTATTTGGTATAAAACTACATGAGGTCAGTCACTGTAATTTGTTCAATACAATAAATGGCTTCGAACAAGGACTGTATTTCCAGAAAGTTTGAACACGATCGTTCACCGGAGACGTAAACTTATCATACTTGTTGTAGGGTCTTCTGGGTAACTGAATTTCGACACCGAGGAATAAGGCAGAAGGTTCCTCCTAACCGTCGATAACAATTACAAGAGGGGGAACCAAAAGTCTCCTCTGATCCATTTTTATTAGTGCTCTTTTTTACTTCGCAGTCATGTAAATTAAACATTGTAGTGCCTAATTTGACTTCTCTTAAAGTGGATAGATGAATGACAGCGCATGTGCGTAGTTTTTCTTACTGTATGTAGAAGAATATTTTAAAAAAACAAAACAAAACACGCCTAGAGCTATTTAGCGTTCCTCTTAATGGTCTGGTTTTTCTGCCCTCCCGTGGGCGAGTCAGGTACTACAGACTGCCACGTCTCCACACTAAACCCAGACGGTTAAATTAAACAAGTGTACTGATAATATCCAAGGAACCATTATAACGTCTTCTCCTATATCACGACCAGTCGCTTCCGGCACAGTGGACTGAGTTCAGAAAGAAGAAGCGAGCAGCCTACCCTGCAGGGGTCAGACTGAATGCATAAGAATTGTTTCCTGCCAGTCCACTACATGCACACTTCTACCTTCATACACGAATTGATGAACGTAAAGACAAATGCGTGAGTGAAACAAAGAGAAAGGATGAAGGAGAAAGAATCACGGGAGATGAAAAGAAAGGGAGAAATTAATACAGGAAGGAAGGCAGAAAGAAACAAAAATGTATAAATAAATACAAGAAAAATTGGATTCTAGAAAGAACCAGACGAATAAGCATGTTCAGCGATTAATTCATAAATATTAACTACTATTTATCTTCAGTTTCGTGTATAAATAGGATTATCTACAAATTAATTGTCTTGAAGGTCGTTATGTTTGTCAGAAAAACTGATCTTTGAGACTTATTAGAAGTTTGTGTACTTGACAAATGATTTTTTTATCTTTGCTAATAAAATACAAGACTAAAATGATACGAAGCACATGACAGAAGTTGTAAGTTACTCATGATCTTGTTGGTTAGGAGGGACTGGGGAAAATAATGAATTACCTCGGTCAAGATGCCAGGCTTCTTTGCCGAGAACAGAATTATGGATCTCCCACGTAAGGATCAGGGCTGTAAATAGTTGAACGACAAAACCAGGTAAATTTAAAAGGATAATAATAATATAAATCAGTTTGATTTTTTATATTAATGTGCTGCATGAACAGCAACATAGCAAATTCAGTTCCATAACAGGAACAAAAACATACAAAAACTAATGAATATATTAAACATTATAATTAAAATCAAAGTTAATAACAGCAAAACTATATATTTTAAAATGTGATTAAGTACAACTAAATATTTGTTGAATATATCAATATTTTGGCAAAACGTATTTGTGATTGATGCCATCTAGCTTAGGGACAAGTTCTACGTGAGGAACCATTAGTAAACAAAGGACTGGCTCTAAAATTTTGAGTGGGAATACAAATGCCAACAGTTTCAAATAGGGATTGTAATTCAGAAAATTCTTGTGTTGGAGCATCAGTAAACAAGCAGTGATTTTAACAGTACGACGCTGAGCCATTGGTCGTCGTCTTCTTCCACCTTCGCGTTTCGTAGCAATCTGGCAGATGTCTGTAGCAGCTATTTTTAATAGCCTTCCTCCACGGACAACAACAGCCAGCCTCACAATCCAGTTGTCCAAATCAATCCTAGCGCGACATACGTAACACATGTCACTACATAGTCTACACCACTGCACCAGGCTGGTTGGCTCGACCGTAGATTATTAAATTACACTAAATCAACTGCAAATGTTACTCAGAGTCGAATGGCCTGGAAAGAAGATAATTATACGGGTCATGGATGCACAAAATGTTTATTTCAAAGGGCCGTGTCTCTATATGCAACGATGCTGTATCACTAGTTAAGGCTATTGTAATAAATTGGCTCGATCCGATTGAGATAGGTATTATCAAACGACTTCCAAAAAATATTTAGAAAATTAAATTTTCTGCCTCGGAGTTTGAACTCCGATCGCCCAGCACGTAGTCGGTCGCTGTTCAAAACGAGCTACCCGGCTCTAAATTTTTCATTATTATACCAATTATTTCACTCTAAATACAATTTTAATGTCCTTATGTTTAATTTCTGAGTATTTTTATGTATTAAAACTTGCTTTGCCATTGCGAGTTCAGATTAATGTTACAGTTTAGTTTTCGATTTATTCATAACAAAATAACGATCCATTTTTGAGGATGAATAATTATAATTTACTACTTCCACTAGTTTATTAATAACAGAGTATTCTTTGCCACACATCTACGTCACTGCGTGACTTGAAGATACAGCTAGCGTTTCTTCTCATGCCATCATGGCTGTCAAAGGAGGAACTGCGTATCGCCTGAGCAGTTTAGACTTATTTGGATATTTAACTGTTCTGTTATTATGAAAACCAAATTTTAATCAACGTTGCTACAGAAGAACTTTTAAGTTTGTGTCTGTCACACATTCTAATAAGTTCAGCGTTATTGATTTTACAGCAACATTTAGTTGTAAATAGTGCAAACTACGAAATCTGTACTCAAGAAATTTTATAACTTAGCTACAAATATTTCTTTTTTCAGTTGTATCTAATTGTTCTCCATGCTTAGTCTCCAATACACAGGACCATCTCTTGTGAATACATTTAAAATTTTCCTTCATTTATTAAATCTTCAGTATGAGGACGTGTAGTGGCAAAGGATTAATTTAATAGGCTTGATTTAATGTAAGTCTTAAGCTTTTCACGATTATTTAACACAGACTGAAGGTGTTTGATAATAGATATCTTACGTTATCATTTGGATATATGGCAAAGAACGTGGGTGGATGATAGAGAAATTGCGTGAAACGAGAGGAACTTCATAAATTGAGGAAAATGAGATTGACGGAGAATGTAGAATGCATGGAGAGACAACCGTACAGAATTTTTAATTCAGTATCTGAAGGGAAGAAACCGGTTGGAAGAAGGGTGTGCATATTGTGGGATAATATTATTAATTTGTTTTTGGTGTATGCGTCGAGGTCATAAATTGCTCAGATTATGTATTTGGTGCTTTGTAAAAATGGCTTAATTTGTCACTAATACCGTGCAGTCTGGTCGAAACTGGCCGATATTTCAGAGTTCCATATTTCCCCCATCATGGTTAACTGGATGACAATCGAGCAAATGAAGCCCCATCAGTGGGTCGAATAACAAATAAAGTTGGCAACCTTGATCAAACCAGACACTGCGAAGAATCTACTACCGCGTTGTCTACATGGAAATATCAGTCTGGGATATGCGTTCGCTAGCGTGACATGATCCAGTTCGCCACTGATACCCGTCACTCACTATCGTAACCAGTCCGCCATCGTTGAGCACCTGTTTGAAACAGCAGAAAGACCCGACGCGTGCAATCAGATGACGCTTGCTTGTTGATGGAAGTCTAGCTGAATGGAGACGTTGGAACTTATTTTAAAAGAATTAAAATATATCAGAAGCTAAGACAGACGTTGGAAGGACAGAGGTAAGAAGAATACACTCAACAGATGGTTGCTGGAATTTAAAGACTCGACACATACTTCCATTTACCAAAATGGAC
Source organism: Zootermopsis nevadensis (assembly GCF_977971745.1). Classification (NCBI taxonomy): domain Eukaryota; kingdom Metazoa; phylum Arthropoda; class Insecta; order Blattodea; family Termopsidae; genus Zootermopsis; species Zootermopsis nevadensis. The sequence continues at coordinate 9,417,490 of NW_028259143.1, forward strand.
CTTATCTCATGCTGCTTGTCACAGCAATAATCTTACGTCCTTGTGAATTAATGTCTGTCTTAAACGCAAAATAGATCACAAGGAAACCGACATTTATCGAAGAACTCCGAGTACAAACACAAAGTGAAAAGAAAAGTAAAATGACTTAAAAACGGAAGTTTTTATGGCGAAACGAACACGAAATAAATAAGTTAAGATTTCAAATGCAATTCTCACTATCGGAACAGAGAAATATACACCTTTCTATGCCTGGAGAATTTAACCAGAGATATGGTTAAGCACTTCTTAGGACGTAGTACACGTTGGAACATTTCCCACACTGCTACTTATGATAAAATGACAAACACTGAACCTGTGTACACTAAGATCTAAAGCTGATATTTTAATGAATTACAGAATTCTATAACGACCGATGATAGTCTATATAATCTATGCCAGTGGTATTCAACCTGGGGTACGCGTACCCCCGGGGGTACGCGAAGACATCTTAAGGGGTACGTGAAATTTTAAAAAAAATATATTATTTTATGATAAACACTGAATAATCAGTAATGTAATTTATTTAATTTATTTTAGATGTAGATTATATACTATGTATAAGTTGAATTATACACCAACAACTTTGGGGGTACAAAGTTAAAGAGAAATTATACCTGGGGTTACGCGAACAAAAAAGTTTGAATACCGCTGATCTATGCAACGTGAATTTCATGACGATTTCTAAAAATATATCACAGTACCTTTCTTCCACGTCCTCTGATACAGTACATTCACTCCTTCTACGCTATAAGATTATAATTGCGTCTAACATAATGGCACTAAAAGTAAACACAACGAGAAAGAATCAAAAAGGACTAATGATCATACGCACGTCAAATTTGGCTTAATATATATTAAACACTGTTTACAGGGTGAATTCACTATTTATTTATACCTTGCTATTTTTTTTATCAAAGTAAGTCTGCCTGCGTCAGATTTTAAGCTCTCAAATATCTTCTGTCTATCTTGCATCATTAAAACTGCCCTAAATCAGTTTCTTTAGTATATTATGCTTGTTATTCACGATTTTCTGGAAGATTTATCCTAAGCAATGGTTGATTAAAAGTGGTAGATGAATTGACTAAATTTATGAATATATTCCGTGAAAGAATATTATTTTTTGTAGTAAGAAATATTTCTAACCTAGTTCTAGATCATTCTGCACTCTTTCAAATACAGTATTTGCGGCTTCATTGACGATTCTGCTGATAATTTATCAGTTATACATAAAATGCACGAAATGAAAGAAGCCTTGTTGCCTTGAGAAATACACTGACACTGCATCAACCGTTACTTTGCTTTGGGCAACCCTGATTGTGAATACAGCTTCTCCGCACGGCCCTTATAAGGGAAAGTACATGTCTGTCCAGCAGGCAGTGCGGGAGTTGGAACCTGCTAGCGATGTGGGTGGACCAGGTTAAGATGTAGGCCTACTGTACAGGCGCAAATGTATGATATCTTGTGACCGGATGAAAGGCGATGATTAGAAACTTCGAACAACGAAATCGTGGGTTGCGACTTCTCGGTAACTGAAGCCATTTCGAATGCTAACCAACTGTATGAAGCTGAATCTTAACTAAATAATATTTAGAAGCTTAGTTTCGACCATAAAACAAAACAATTCTCCAATAAAATAGTTTGAGAACAAATAAAAAACTCACATGTTTTAATCGGTAAAAAGGGCTTAAGTCTCTCGTAATTCGTTTTGATTTCAGAAAAACTTGTCACGTTTTCCTTGAAACGGAATATATCTTCCTCTTGTTACCGAGTCGTAATACAGGGTGATTCAAATGTCCCTATGCTCCTCTAAGAGCACAATTTTTACACTTGCGCACATCGAAAGGCCTCTCCGCCCTCGGCACAGCTGGTTGAAGCAGACTAATGGTCACTGTCACGTGTCGCACTCAAGTCACGTGCTCTACTTGTATGTGATAACATTAGTTCAAATATTTTAATATAATTCTGAGCTTTTTTCTATAAAAAATTAAAATTAATTACCTTGCAGTCGAAGCAGGTTGATGTTACTAATGGTAGTTCCATAGACAATTATATCGTTACATTATCTATTGCAGTTTTAAAGTGAAACAATTTGTTGAATACTCCTGATGAAATTTCTCATATGGGGTAATTTCATCTTTTTTCATATTTAATACTAAGTGATTGCGGAGGAAGATAGAAAGAATGTGTATAAACATCGCAGAGCTTACTTTGAGATACTGCTTTGGCGTGGTTGAATAAAACCACTGAAACTCTCAGAATATCCGTCGTTCCAGCTGAGATGCACAAAGAACACATTCCGAACTAGAAGCAGGATTGCCAACCATTAAACAACGACTTTCGTTCCTGAGTTCTGTAGAGCAAATAAGTAGACATGTAACGTTCCGAACTGTTGCCAAATTGCTTACCACCAGTTCGGTGTCCCTTCAGATATGGTATGATTGGAATCTGCCACTGAGTTCCATTAGATCTAAAAAGCACGCGGTCATCAGAAGTGGGAAGGAGAGAGAAAGGGCAGGTTTGTAATGCCTACAAGGAGTTGCAAGGACTATATTTAGCATTAAACATTGATTAAGGCTGTAGAACGAGTTTCTTGTCCGTCAGATATGACTCTTTAGTTTGGGCAAAGAAATGTATAATACGAAGTCTAATAAAGAATAAACACTATATTTATTTTACTTTATTTCTGAAACTGAACCCAATCCGAGTGGCAAATACAGAGTTGCGCAAAATAAAGTATATCGAAAAATGTTTGATGCTCTGTCGCCAGCCATGGCATCATCGGTCCGGTCGTTGTCAGACAGTAATCGACAATCAAGTGCGATATCGAGAGGTGATTGAGAAATTTGTCGGCGAACTGAGATTTCGTCGTTCAAAAAATTTACGTATGAATGAACAGTGGTTCTGACAAGATGGGGCAAGAAGTGAAACAGCTCGGGAGACAATCACAGTGCTTCGAGGCCATTTTGGTGAACGAACCATTTCCAGAGGCACCAATTTTGCGTACCCCGCTCTTTCACCGGACCTTGGAAAATGCTCAGAGAACTTGTGCACAGAGATCCAGTATCCCACACTGTGCTTCAGTTGAAAAAGAACATCAAACATGTTTTTGCAACAGTATTTAAGCACGCATTGGATGCAGTCATAGAAAATGCAGCGGTAAGATTTTAGAGATGCCTGGAACGAAATGTAGGACTCTTACAAAATATAATGTGCCGACATGCTCAATAATCTGTGTACACTTGATTACTTGGAATAAACACTTTCATTAATGATCTCCCGTTTACTTTATTTTTACCAATTACCATCAGATTTATCAGTTAGTAACGCTACATTCTATATTTATATATTTCGTATGATTCTCAGTGTAAACAGCGATAATTTGTTTAAACAGTATTAACATGTTGTTTATAATGATTAAGTGTATTCTTTGCGGCACGAACTAAATTCTTAAATATTATATGAGAATCATACACATATAGAAATTATCGTTAGTCACAGTGGAATTTTTCGTTCTACATTGTGTTTGGTAGACCACGTATAATTTTAAGTATTTCTTTAATAAGTGTTTGGATTTATCTTCAAGCGTATAATCGAATCCGCGTGGAAGAAGGGTTTACTATAGAAATAAACAATTTAGGTAGTCGTTTATGTAATAACGCAGATTATACCAGACATGACGAAATGTATACATTTAAGATCACGAATCGATACATAATATACTCGTATCGGAAGTAGATCGAATGAGAGAAATCGAATAGAAGAGTGGAAAACACGAAATGAGCACAGCTTTCTGATGGCAACAGTATCAAATATATCAGTCTTATATCTATCCGTCCGGAATGAATTCTCTTTGCGACTTATTACGTGATATTTTATCAAAGACCTGGCAAATTGTTAACTAGATGAAACTATGTTAAATTTAAGAAACTTAAGTCAGATTAGTGCAACCTTCAGGACTTGTTAAATGGCGGACACTTCTTTAACACGGAAGTAAACGTATGTAACTGTGTCATCCACATTTTGGATCAGAGACAGAGTGTATGTGCCAGTCTGTGTCAGCAGTTGTCACCATTCCAAAGCAGTGACGAATGCGCCATATGAGTACTAATACTTCAGTGTTGAGTTTTGATGAGAGGTGAATATATATTTCACGCGAAATTTGGAACATGCCCATCCGTATGCAAAGTTATGGACTGGAACGCGTAAGTATTTTTTTAACTACAAGATTTTGATGGCTCCTTAAATTAACAAATTTACACTGCAATGTCATGAAACAATTTGTTCTACGTGGATGCAGTCAAGGATAAATTCTTAATGTCATCAGCTGATAATCTGTGAATGAGATAAAGGTTTATCTAAGTGCTTGTTGTGAAGATAAAAACTTAATTTTTGTGGTATCAATGTTTTATTTCTTGTTTTCGATTTCGGAAATTCCTTGACTTGGTATGGGGACCGATACCTTCACATGAAGTCTCTGTAGTTTTCTTCAATCCCTTCAGGAAGACTTTGAGACAGTACCTTAAAACAGGCCACAACATATCTTTTACTTCTTTCTCAGTTTACTAATTGGATAAAAATATTCCATCCACGATAAAACGAGACTTCATTAAAATCAAGTGTTTTTAATCTTTAGTAATCCGACAAAAGTTGAATGTACTTTAAATGAAACTTATTTTTTTCTTACTTTGTTAAAATTTCCCCTGTCACAAAAAGCCTGTTAATATATAATGAATTGAATAAAATTTTCCAATGTTTATTAATAATTATTATTACAAAATTTTAATATGTACAGAGACCACGTCTATATCACAACTCAGTGCCTTGCGAAGTCTTAATCCGCCCGTGACCGCCCATGTAACCTGCACCCACTACCTGTGTTTTCCAATACTCTTGGAAGGCGACTTCTTGTTTAAAATCTGTTCCACTTTCATTTTGCTCGAGAGCAAATGCGTTACTCCTCGCCCACTACCGTCTCGTTCGCTCTGCATAAAGTTGCAGAATAATTCTTTCTAATTCACGAAGACTCAAACAAACAATCAACTTGTTTCATTTAAACGTGTTTGAATTATACTATTTTACGTATATGTATGTAGGCCACCATAGGGGACTATGAAAAATTAATTCTCTACATATGCCACCCTTCTCACAGACGAGTAGTTAGGTATTGACAGGAAATGGCTGGCTAAGTTGAGGTTTAAGTTCAAACCTGGTCAAATTCTGTCTTCAGCTTTTCTAAAAGAATTCTGAGCCTAGCTAACAAACGTTAATTCCACACCTGCGAGATTTTAGGTTCTCACGGAGGCGAGTACGAAGATGGCTGTCTTCTGGATTGTTGAGCCGTGTAGTTTACGAGAGTTTCCCGATGTTTCAGAGGTTTTTGCTCATTACGTATTTTTCTTCACTCTCCTGTCACCTCTTAGGTCCACACATTCTACCCAGAGTTCTGTGAAAGTGTCAATATAGATTTGTGTAATAGAAGGACTTGTGATTTGTTATTGATTTCTGCTCCCAGCTCCTGGCTGTGGATTGATTGGATTAATACTCCCTGTGTAGTTGGCATCCACATAGTCTGTACAAATTGAGCGTGAGAACTATCCAACAGTTGGAAACAATTTTACATTGCCAGAAGGCAATGTGGCTCACCGATCGTTAAACCAGTTCGAGTCAATCGATTCCCTCCTGATGCACAATTCCTGTAATGTACACATTTTCTTCTACTGGAGCATAAACACATATTTCCGATTGTTTTAAAAACGGGGTACAATTTCTACCCCGTTTTTATACGCTTTAATTGTCAATGTAAGTAAAAAATTTCACAAGAAAATAGTAACGGCCTCTATCAAGACTTTCAGCTTTAGTAGAAAAGTCACAAAGTAGAGAAGTTGTTGAAATCAATGAAACGTTTACTTTCAAGACTGTCTCACTGTTTCATCTGATGCATTATTCTTGAAAAAACTAAGAACGGCTGTTATGAAACTTGGCAGGAGGTGTATCCACAAGTCGATATTTCCATATTTTTTAGTTACAATGTAGAAAAGACAGTAATAAAAGTTTAAATGTTATCAGAAATTTTAATCCATTTCATATTATATTGATTAAATTTTATCATAAATTTAAAATTACTATCAAGCGGACACTAAGTGTTGTCCCAAGATTATATTTTATCGAAAAAAGTCATTACATCAACGTGGGTGCAACAAATACGTTGTGAATAGCCAGTGTATCATAATTAGGCTTATACAGTCTTAATCGCCTTTGTGCGAGACGATGTTTAAGTAAGTACGTTTGATATTTATTAATTTCTAACATTAAACGTCCGATAACGAGTCATGATACAGGCCCAACACTTCAGATGTCGGTGAATGGAATAATTGTTGTGTGCACTCTTTGCAATCTGACTGATAAAGACGACCCATGCCGTATTATTTCTTGCAATTTTCTTATGGAAAAGCCTCAAACTGACGCCTCTTACCAAAGAGTATAGATGCATGTTCTTGTGTAAATAATTCATATATAGTATTTCCTGAATTTTAAAATTCCAAAGATTGTAAGACGCATCCTTGGTTCGGTAACAGATTCTCAGGTAAACACACGCCACATTCATTCATAGACGCCATCGAATGCAAGACTCACCCCAATTTCAGAAAATGTAAAATGTGTAATAGTGTGCCTTAAATTATAGGAAATACGGTAAAGCCTACTTAATTATCGATACGTATTCCTGCTTCAGTCAGATTCCCCCCTTCCCCTCAGGTAAGCTTAGGATAACTCTCTCTTAGGCTGGATAAATCATTTATAAGCTTAAACACGACACGTGTCAATAACATCCACCATGTTCCGTAACCATGGTAACTCAATATGAAGTTTCCCACAAAATCTAGAACGCTAATAACTGTAAGTAATATAATTTTATACTCTTCGTACGAGATAAAATTACCACGAGCAAATCACCACTTCGCAGATTCTAACTAAACCAATAAGTTTTGACCTTGTCTGGAAGCTTTATTTCAACATTGTCCAACATGGTGCACGCTTATAGAAAGTATTTATTATTTTAAACAATGTTGTTTAATATATATCAGTGACTTTTTAATCTGATAAATTTAGTTATATTATAGGTATTTCTGACAGGAATCAAACTTTTATATAGCAACTGTACTTGCACAATAGCATTATCGTCAAATTCATGCTCATTGCAATTGGTAATTAGCTATAGGTTTCTTCTCCTTCTACTTTTAATTCTGGTCCATTTATTTAAAAAACGTCTTGCATGATTAAATTATTAATCTTTCAGCAGAATCCCATTTTTTAAAGAGTTGTAATAACGTTTAATTAAAGTGGAAGTTAAAATAATATTCGTTATGCTTCAAAAGTAATACTACAGCCGATTTAGACAAGAATTATTTTTGGTTTATTATCGATAATTCTTACTGAAGGTGAGAATATTTAGACCTATGAGAAAAATAGCAACAGAATGGCGAAAAATGGGGATCTTGGTTATTTGTACTCTTTACAATTTATTATTAGAGTAACCAAATCAATGAGAATAATATGGTAGGATGAGGTGCAGCGTTGAAAACCCAGACGAACATTGGAGCATGGTTGGTTCTATGAAAGGCTGGAAATTTATAACCAACTGAGAGACTATTAGCTTCAAAATAATGACTTTATACCATGTAGTTGGTTAATAAGTCTGATTCAAGAAACATTGATAATAGGATAAATTTGTATTACTCAATTTTTGGACTTTGTCCATCGAATGGTGTTCTAAAGGGTTCACTAGACCAGTTCAACGATTGAAGTTAGCTCTTTCTAGTGAACCCAACAGAGTAGATACCCCTCTTCCTTACACCTAGGGATAAAGACATCCGGTTCTGGAAACACTCCATGTGTGTTTTAGAACACCAGACGATGGACAAGTCCAAAAAACTGAGTACTCCAGATTATAATGCACTATCCTGAGAACAATTCAGGACGCAAATTGACATGCACATTAACGACATGGAACAAAATAAAACAAATTAACTAACTACCATCTGCGCATACCGTTATTGCTACATTCAAAACATATGACGATTTTACATTTCGTATATTTAAACAGAAATTAAAATAAGGGGTAATTGTTTTATTATTACGTTAAGTAGAAAATTACAAATTTTTAATAAACTAGAAAGGAGCATTTATACTACAAAAATAAGACTCCTCACAAAAGTTAAAACTGACAAGGAACTTTACTATAACATATTCGTATATCTTCCTGGCGTAATTTCAGTACGTATAAAACCACAATACGATAGTTAAAATATTAAAAACATCACTGTAGTTTTTAAATGTAATTTTTACACAAAAGACTGCTTAGTAAATATAGTCTATGTAATGATTTAATCTATTTCTAATTATTTTATTCAACTGTATCTAACAACGTTATATGACTGTCTTAATATAATATGTACCAACGAATATGGCTATAAAGTTCACTCTTCGAGATTAAATAATAGGAAACTTGAAGATGACTACATGTAGTCGAAACATGTACTTGCAACTGTTAATAAATTTTGCCTTGTTGTTATATAAAGATTTTCTTGTGTGCTGACTGAAAATTAACTAGTAAACCCCTCAGCAGGAAGCCTACATACAATGAAACTTACTGTTGAGACATTCGTGTTATAAATGGCCAACCCTGTCTCGTATGCTGCTGTTTAACCCCTTCCCGGCCCTCGGCACACATGATGATGAGTCCAAGGCTGATCTCGGTAGCCTCTACCCTTGGGCAGAGCACCCGATTACTTGACGCGCGTAGTAATCGTCTTCCAGCAGCGAGTAGCCTCTGACACTCGCCTCTCATGAAAAAACCAGCGCTTGCTTCTTCTTCTAGATGACCACCGAAGAGCGGCATCTAACTTTCCAGCTCATGGGACAATACGCGGGGCATGTCCTGATTTTGCGCGCGATATTCTCTACGTATTCGAAACATTAAAACCACTCACAACAAACTTTACATTTATCGCTAAAAAAAACTCAACCCTAAATAAAAAAAAAATCTTCCAATTAGCAGCCAAATCGTAACATGTTTAAACGACATTCTTTGCGGTGTTTGTCCCACAAATCGGTCCAATAAATTTACTAACTACGCCGAAGATTTGACGGTCGAAAAATAGCGGTCCCGAATTTTGCTCTAACTGCCTTCAGATCATAACCAAGAGTCCATTTATCCTGATTGGCGGGTTTTCGTGGTTTTTCTTTGTCACACTACGTTAGTACATCGTTTCTTACTTACAGATTCTAATGGACCTCAGGTGGATGGGGTACTGCACTTAGAAATGGCTCGTAATTGTGATGTAAACACCGGTCGTTTCTCCATGTCTAACACCCAGCCAGTAAACTCTTTAGACATTTATTATTAAACCGTCAAATGTCTCAGGACCAAGCAACTTAAATAGCATGATAACGTTTGGTTCACGACCCACAATATACGTAATATGCTTAACTGAGACATGAGTTAACGACTTGTGTTAATGATCACAATTTATTTCCTGACAGTTACTCAGTTTTCCGTTCTGACAGAGTGTGTACTAACAAGGCGCGTAGAGGTAGAGTGTTAATAGCTTTACCCCCCTGAGTACGTTCCTGCAAACGTAGGCATGATTTAGAATCTTTCGACGAATGTGTATAGGTTGAAATCCCCACTTATTACGGTCTAAACTTAGTTATTGGCAACCATTACTTTGCCCCTCACACTAATCCTGAAGTTATTACTCATTACTTCCGCTTTAAAAAAACTATTTATGTACACAGAATTTTTAAGTTATTATCATGGGTATCTTTTATAATTCCTCGTATTGACTAACATCGTGATTTCTGTCAAAATAATTGTCATTATTATTTCAAGGTCAAATACTGCTGATGACATATATAATCAAATCAAGCCGGAAAGTAACAAATAATAGGAAATTTACTAGCTCCAAGAATTGAATTTTCACTTTGCCACAAGCAGGCTTTGAGTGCGATGACTCATTCGTACAGAATAGCGCCCTAAGCATGATCTTGGCTGTGAGACATTTTGTGCTAATGATAGAAGCACTCTAATGGGAAATTCATGTAGCGTTACTTGAGTTGTAACGACACCAAATTTCCATTCTCACCCACACTGCTTTGTACACACAAATCGTTCACTCACTGTCTGCATGGACATAATCCGACGTTTCGGTCACTGCATGTATCCCTTTGATTTCTTTAAGGAAAATTAATCTGTCTAGAAACTCATATAAAGTAACCTAGCAATAAATTAACTATGAGTGTATTCTGTGTGACTGAGACTCTCTGTTAATTTGTTTGTAGTTTTTATTTTGTATCTGTCTGACGATTTGTTATGTCCGTGGTTTTAAGGCGTTGTGATTTTAAAATTGGAGTCATTTCTTAAGTATAATAAATGAATACTAAAATATTTAAAAATATTTTCAACATCATCAGCGCCCTGATGATGGAATAACAAGGACCACTCATTATCTGTATTAACTGGGCTCAGGATTCGATTCCAGAAAATAGCTGAACTGATTTTTTTTCGCTCCTATCAGAAGTACCCACAATGTAATGGACCATCCAGAAAATAGAAATGTTTCAATTGTATTCCGATAAAAATCTGTTGGCCCTGATGGTTTATCTGTCTCGGTCAACTCTTTGTAACACACATCGTACCTGTACATAAGCCCATACATTAAGGATTACATTCACACCATAAACAGTCCTTAAAATATACAATCTGACGTTTAGGCGAGGCTTCACCCCTCTTTACGTAACATCTTTACCGCCGTAAACCCCTACCCCCCCCCCCAAATTCTTCATACATTTATTTATAATTCCTTATCCTAAATATTTCGCTAAACGAAGAGGCGTAAAACGTAAGAAGCAAATCTTTTATAATGATACAGATTACATCTTTCTGGACGTGAAGCATTTAGAGCCACTGATCATATATCTGATTTGAAGAGCAATGCGTTGCTACTTTGTTTCGACGGTAGCGCGCGTGGTCCACCTGTCTTAAACACAATCAAGGTGAAAGAAGCGCACTAATGGGGCTGAGGAGGCGGTCGCCGACAGGTGTAACAAATGAAGTCGGCTACCCGAAATACCTGGCCGAGCCATGGAGCCTGTTTTGCTATACCTCGGGTCAAGAGGCACGGAGAAGTAGCCTTCACATTCGAGCGTTGGATTTAAGTAGTGGCGCTGATTGGTCCACGGTTTAAAAATGTATGTGCGGCTGCGTGACTCTAAACTTCCTTTTTCCGACATAAATACAGGCCTAAAATACAAATTTACTAAGCCGTGTCACTTGTGAAAAGAAGTCTTACGTTTCGGGGACTATTCCCGGCTCCATCATCAGGGAAGTTAAAGATAACGACAAAGTATTACATTTGTAATCGGAGACAGAAGGAATAAACCATGTTTCCTTAACATTCATCATTTAATCCAATAAAGTTAAATTACTACATATTACCTTTCGTTGGGCATTCATACAGAAAACTGTCATATTACATGTAAATCCTCAAATTATATACAGACATACCTCGGAGATATTGCGGTTCCGGTTCCAGAACACCACATTAAAGCGAATATCGCAATAAAGCGAGTCACAGGAATTCTTTGGTTTCCCAGTGCATATAAAAGTTGTGTTTGCACTATCCTGTAGTCTGTTAAGTGTGCAATAGCATATTGTCTAAAAGAACAATGCGAGAATTACCAAAATGTAACACAGAGACACGAAGTGAGCACATGCTGTTGGAAAAATGGCGCCGATAGACTTGTTAGACGCAGGGCTGCCACATACCTTCAATTTGTAGAAAACGCAATATCTGCGAAGCGCATAAAGCGAAGCGCAATAAAATGAGGTATGCCTGTACATTGTTTTATAACAAGAACTTCCGCCAAAGACAGACACTCTGTATTAAGCTGGAACCCATGATAATAATTCCGTACAATATTTAATTCATCGAAGTTTTCCACTTAAATCGCTAAGGTGTAAAGAAATCTTGGACACACAGTTGAGTTCGCTATATCAGGAACAATGTCATAGCCAATTGTCCGGTTCAGTAAGCCCTAAATAACAATCACAATTAATGAGAACTGTGCTGTACATAACCAATTAATACTACGCGAGGCGTTCGATCTGAAATCCATTTGTAGCCGTGGTAGGAGCTCATCGGAACGAGATTATTATGCTAAGAGTGGGGAGGTACTCGCCCCAGATCGTGCCGGCAGCGAGCTAATGATAAACAATACGTCATTCATAAACTAAACGCATAAATGTAGTCTCCAAATAGAAGGAAATGTGCTGCAAATAGTGTGATTTGTCTTTACAGAGTTTTGAGCATACTGCACAATGTCGAAGTTGTAGACGTTTCGGAGGAACTAACTGTCTCATTCCTCAGGGTCGAGTTAGAAAGTGTTCATCTTATTTCGGGCCAATAACAATTTGTAAGTGGCTGTTCAGACCCTAATATTCAATCACTTAGACCCTGAACAAAAAATCTCCTTCGAAACGTCGACAAGGTGAGATGCCCAGAGGACGCTTCTGTTTTGACTTTGTTTGCTTTGAAAATCTCTGAACTGATTTCGTGTCAGATTAACAGATAATTTTGGTGTTTAATATTTTAAACTTCTTCTTGTGGAAAATTTAGGAACAATGATTTCTGGCCACTTTTCAATACGTTAACTTACACAATCACTCAGCAAAAGGAGATTCACTTGGTCTAGCGGTTAGAACGCTGGCCTTGTAATCCTGGGGTTTCGGGTTCGATTCCCGGCGGTGCCCGAATTTATAACTTCTGTTGGGCAAGGCCGTGGTCTAGGCAACACGGAGTTTTCCTCCGGGGGCTTCCCCGGTTTCTCTGTGGCATCCCAACAATTACTCCATTCACACACAGAAGAAGGCAATGGCAAACCACTTCTGGATCATCTGCCAAGAACGTATATGAACAGGTCCCAGTCCGAGAAAAGGATCGAAGGATCCCGTTCATATGGACCTGTCGTCAGACAGAACACTAAATAAATAATAAAAAAAATGTGTATGTCACAACTCTGCTCATGTTGTTCAGAATATCACGAAAATTTTCTACGCATTTATCACGTCGTTATAAACCCACGAGGCAAAAGGCCTTGAACTGTCCAAGAGTCTGAAAAAATGAGAGTATTAACTATTCTAACTTCGAAGTATAATTACGACATATCTTAAAATTATAATAATAACTATTATTATAATTTGGGGCCTTTGTTTTTTTGGGAAGGGGCCTCTGCTTTTCGGCCTATTCATTGATGACTTATGTAATGTGATTATGACTCCAGGTATCTTCTTTTCGCTGACAATATCAAAATATTCCGTAACATTAAAACTCTTGACGACTACAATCAACTTCAATCTGACATCGGTTCGTATAAGGTTAGTGCCCTGCTAACTTCATGAAACTCAATATTAGTAAAACTAGAGTAATTTCCTTCTCAAGACAAACTAATATATTGTTCTAATTATAAACTTTGTCAGTCCTCTGTAACATGTACCGACTCTATTAAAACCAGGATATATTTGTTGACTCCAAACCTCGATTCCTGAAGCATGTTGACTACGTGTTTTCACAGTGAATTGGGTTGTTGGGTCCTGTTCGAACTTTGACCTCTTTATTCTGATCTCTTGACCGCCTGTACATGCCGTATTTTACCTTAGATCAAAGCTCGAGTACGCCTCGGTCGTTTGGAATTCTATTACGACTACTGATGCCAACAAACTGGAACGTATCCAGCAGAAGCTTGCAGCCCTTTGCTACATTCATTTCCTCCCCCATGTGCATTACAGCTATGCTAACGCTTTGCAGTATTTAAAACTCCAAAGCATTTATAAGAGGAGGTACAATGACGCACTGTTCCTTATCCAAGTTTACCGTGGATTTGAAATACTGCCATTCCCTTCTGGAAGCAGTCGAGCTCCGACCTCCTGCTCGGTTTCTGAGAGACTTTTTATGTTTAGTTACAGCCCTTCAATTAAAAACTGTCCTTCTGCTACATGCGCATCATTTGCTAATGTTGTCTGTAGGGACTTCGATATATTTGAAGAAAGAATTGCTTTCCTTAATAATATTCTGTAATAATTGTGTTATTATCCATGTATTAGATATCAATTACATTTAATATAAATGTATGTATATTTTTAACTTTTTTCCTCATTACTCAACATTGACTGTGTGTTATCATTCTAATTATATTAAATCTCTTATTTAGTACCTTGTTTGTTTTGCGTATTTTGTACTCATTTCAATCTAAATTACTTAATTTATTTGAACAATTATTACAAAAATATTTATGTATTTAGTAACAAGTTGCCTTTATGTACAAATTACTTCTTTAATCGTCTATTTTTTGACAATCTCTTTGTTCTTGCCTCTCTGTAATTACTATGTGTTCCTGTGTTCGTCTCTTGTGCTGTATCTGTAATTGGCTTTTTACCTGTTGATGGGAGCACACTAATAATAAATAACTGTATTGAATTATTATCACATATTTGTACATTTATATCGGAAACACTTTCTCATTTCATACCATTTGTTCTCCACAAGAAAGTGTCTAAATTAATTATTTTAATTTAATTTTCTTTTAATTTGTTCCTTAATTAGTGCTTGCCTGTCGTAGGAAACCGAATTGAATATAACTGAATTATTTAAGATGGCTGTCTTCTTGGGTGTGGTTATAAAAAATAAAATAAATGTCGCTTGTACGGTTCTTGTGACTGTGATACATAATCCTATGGCCTATTTGCGTCTAAGCGCATTGATTTGTAAAATAGGGCCTTCGGTAACTTCTGAGTTGTTATTTTCTCTATTATAATAAATCTGTCATCACCTCATTCGTTGGAAACTCATCGCCTTTATGAGCAATAACACAGACTTAAGGCTGATTTTAAACATGTTTAATTCTTCCACGTTATCTTCTTGCTTTGCGATGAAATGTTTAAAAATCTGAATCTGTACTAACAAAAAGTCCTGTTATTATGCTTTATTGTACATAAAATCTTACCCATGCGCGTTTTAACTTTCATTTTTATCACTAATTATCTTACTATTAGCCAATATCTTATTAATATTTAGTAGTCGCTAATACATCGTGTTGATGTAGTTTACGACTTGTTTATGTCGTAAGGCCTCGGCTTTGTATTTTTCTCGGGGGTCGTCCAATAATTATCCACAATCGTGCGTAGTATTCGTAAACAGTGGCCATTTTACACTGTCACTGAATGAGAATTATTGAAATGTTTTACCTGGCTTGGCGTCTCACCAAACTCTACCTCATTTCATTATGTTTGATAATTACCTGTTAATTATATATAATAAATCGGTTAACAATGTATTCAAGCTGGCCTTACGCCCAGTTTCATGACGTTGATTCGCTATGCAGTAAATTCGGTTAGTGAACATTATTCTTGGAAGATTTACGTAGGGAAAACATCATTGACACTAGGATCGTCGTATATATCCTAATTTACGTTTAAAAGGTTAAAGTACGACAAATAGACGCGTAGTATATAAACGGCACGTTACGACTCAATCGCTTTATTGTTACAAATATAACTTAGATTGTTCTAAGTCTGGGCATGAAATTTAGCTTCGCGCACGCATGATTATGTGTCATTTTAATGACACTTATCTATCACAGGTTTTTAAATTCCTAGCTGTAATAATATTAACGTTAATAATTTAATGTAAGAAGTAATAATTCTGCTATATTTATGTTTCTTTTGTATCTGTCACCAATATTTTCTGATTCACTGTCATATTACAGTCTTTCCAATTACCCCCAACTCAATGAGTCTTTCCTAAGGACCTAAGAGAGAATCAGCAATCCAAGAAATATCATGGCTTTTATGGACTTCGAAGATAAATTATCGTGTCTATAACAGATCACCACTGGACCCATTCCTGAGTCAGATGAATCCAGTCCCAACACTCCAGCATATTTATTTAACATTAATTTTACCACTATTCTTTCATTTGTGCCCGTTTTAAAAGTGACCTATACTCTTTATCTGTTCTGATCAAGGCCCTGTGCAAACATCTCATCTCTTTTATCCGTGCCACATGACTTGCCAATCCTCTCCACCTATATCCGTTCATTGTAATAATATTTGGGGTAGCCTAACGAATATTGAGGTTGGAAACTCTATCTAATACAGATATGTGACAACAAATAATGATCGTTTGTGCAAGTACGTCATGCTACAAAACAGTATAAAGGCCTCGTGAGATAGAAGGTGAAAATTATGATGAAATTTGAAGTTGATAGTGAAAACATGATGACAGTAAGGTAGGTAATCGTAAAACTACTATAAACGTACTTGAGGTCAGTACGCCTCTGATATGCAAAAAAGGTGTATAGAGTCACCCACTATTAAAATAACTTAATCGGTAAAGAAGTTAAAATTTAATTCTACACTTGCTTTTGTGTTGCCAGAATTCAAATTAACAACACGTTAGAAATAAATCATATAAAGTCATAAATACGAGGAGGAGGATTTGGGAAGTTTCCTCGAGGCCATACTACCTGTAAATTAGATACAGTGTTTCATTTAGTCCGTGTGTAGTGATTTAACAGTGTCTTCCTAATAAATTGGTCTAAAATTGTGCGCACTAGACGATACAGCGGTCCAGATAATGCAGCTACTTATTAGCTTGTGTATGAAATATATGAAAGCTACCGCTCATAATATTCCAACTAATTTCTACACAGCAGATTAAGAAGACAGGCACATTTCTAACTTTAGTTGAGTATCCGTTTACCATTTGTGTATTTTATTTCTATCTTATACGATTATGTTGAACGAAGGATACTAAAAGTTAATGAATCGACATACATAACTGAAATTCATCCCCGTGACAAACAAAAATGTTATTAACAATTCAGAAAAGCGAAACAAGGTGAAGTTCTTCGCTAGAAGAAAATTATCAGACCTCATGGCTCACTCTAATTTGGATTACATCCAATAAAATATACGGCATTGTAATTCAAATGTCAGTGACTGACTCTTACGAAGTCAAAACTACATTTTATATCTGCACAGCTAAATAGTTGATGAGACTCTTATAAACTACAATTGTAAACTGAATAAAATACATAGCTGTTAACCAGTTTATTTCTAAAGTGTTTTCACAGGGGTGTGTTACAATTAGTGTTACTGGATTTCTGATATTGTCCATCGTCTGGTATTCTGTAAAGGAAAGAACATTTCGGAAACTGGGTCTGCTTCTGTCCTTGCGTGAAAATGTGGGGTATAGTTACTTAGGTGGGTCCTTCATGAAAAGGTAGCCTCAATTACTGGACAACCAAAACAGTCAATCAAAATTATATAAACTCAGACCTTTTTAGTGTTTGGTATCACGCCTGAAAACGGAAGCATATCTACTTTCCGAATCGTTGTGTTGTTTTCAGAATTCCAGACAGTATATAAAGTCTAGAAATCCAGCAAAAGTAACTACATTACATTTTCTCCTTTATATGCTGTAAAACCATATTAGAACCTGGGCATCGTTTACACTTACAGGTTTCCTAGATTCTAACCAGAAAGGCGATAGAATATTTTTAAGGGTGTCAGTGTGACGTCTCTGCCTTTTAAAGTAAACACAGCAAAAACTGTCAAGCATTTATAGTTACTTGGATTCGAACCCATTACCTCGATATATAGTCCTTTAATCGCTTATCGTCTGTGTAGCGATTCTACTGTGAAATATCGTCATTTCTTATTGAATAGGCCCACGTAGCCTGTCCCAATTCAAAATTACTTCTGAAATTACGAATCAGTTTAGACATTTGGTAGGCCTTGTAATAAGTGATCAGTTCGTCGTAAAAGCCTCTGTCTACACAGAACATCACAACACAGAAAGACGAATAAGAACATCCATGCCTTGCGTAGGATTCGAACACACGATCTTAGTGTCAAAGTGGCTAAACCCCACGCCCCTAGACCGTGCGGTCACTGACTTATAAATTATAAATTCATTACTAAATAAAAATGTGATTTACTTAGTAATTTCAAATAACATAAAATCACATTTTCCTCAGTAGTATTTAGTCTATGATCTCATACACGATTTATCTGTGGTACATTTTAATATTACATGAGACCTATTTCAAGATCTTTTCTAAATTTTCCTCATGCGTGCTACAGATTCACAAATAGATTACGATTATTTATTTACAAAATGATTAAATCTTCACTACAATTTAATTGTTTTGTATAAGAGAATGCAGTTTGAACGTCCAAAACGTTCAACGTTCTTCCTGCTTTCGCAAGAGCACGTAAAGCGAACACGACTGGCCGTTAAACTGTCTAAATACGTAAACTGACAAACAGACGAAACGAGTCTAATTCATTGGAACGAAGTACACCTAATAATTCACTAGATACTGGTGCAGTCACGTTTCATTCTACCTTTACCATTAAATACCAGGCACATCTCAGTATAACGAAAAACAACAGAATTCAGATCCGAAATCTCGCAGCCAGTTGTCGTGAATTAATTTAAGGTCTTGCTAATTGCCGTTCGAGATGGCTGTTGTGTTACTTTGAATTTTGGCTAGCATTTCTTATAGTAAGACGCCCACAGTAGACATAATGGAAGCTACCAGACAAGAATCCACCGCCGAGGAATTTATAAATGAAGCGTTTTGGACAGACGGACGGACAAGGAGAGGGCGGAGAGCTTTTTTTTTTATTTACAAAAAGTCTCTATTACTAGAAGCCTGTTAACTAGCAGGCAGGTGCAGATACTGAACACACGATTTGTTATTATCCCCTCCTTACTTGCCTCACTTATATGCTTTAGTTCCATCATTCCACTGTCTTGATTCTGACAGTAGAAACCGCTGCTTACAGATAAAAATAGTTATTTACAAGTGGCACTGATCCATATACACCTCATCGCGTTAAATGACAAGTAGAGTTTCCTCACAGTTGGGGAGTCATTTCAAAATTATTCATAACGAATATTTCAGTTACATTTGCATTTTACCACCAGTGGAGGTTTAGTGATTATAATTTAAGCTTCATTTTAATAATATTTTAGGTTCAAATCTCGGATCTGAAGCAAGCTATTTGGAATAACCTTTTAGATTAATTTATTCAGAAAATATCATCATATTCCTTAAAACAAGCCAGGGTCGCTACTTGTCACTTGAGAACAGTAGGTTGATGGAAGTAGCAAATGGCTTAGGATTGTCTTCAGTGGTAAGTTTTAAGTATTGTTGAACTTTTATGATTAGAGAGTTAATTAATGATATATATGCTCCAAACTTAGTCCGTAAACAACCGCTGTTGGCGGCGAAATAAGGTTGGAACTGTACCCTGTGAGTCTGAGAAATATCTACAAGTCTGCAGAAGCAGCTAACTGTAAGATTTTTGGCGAACCTCCTGAGCGCGTGGGTGCTGACAGAGATGGATATAAGCTGTTACAACTTGTGTAAGAAATTCGGTGTACAGATTTATAGCCGTTACACTTCTTAAAGTTTAAATCGAGTTAGGGATGCAATATGTAAATTTTGTCACAAGCCCATAAGCATAAATTCAACACATCGGACAACAGGTCATTTTATAAGCTGTAACGCATCTCCCTAACATGTTTATGGAAAGAATATGACGGCCAGGTTCAACAAGAAATTTATGTGGATATTAGGAAGGAAACGGATCGTCTACACAACAATTTTTTTTATAAAGATCCTATGTTTCTTAAGAATCTGATATATGTTTCGGCTTTATTTAGTCATCTTCAGGTGGCTATTTTTAAGTGTTCAAAACTGACTGCTAATTTGTATACACATTTTTTGTTGCTGACTTAACTGTGTCTTAACCAACTTATCTATTTAGGAATAGTGGACTTTGTACGTGTAATTACATGTGAAAAGTTGTAGTTGAAAATGAAAGGAAATAGAATATTTAATTAAGCTTCTATATGATTTGATTCACAACAAGACATTACAGCACAATTTTTAAAGTAGGATATTAGGACCGTTTGAATTTTGTTTCATGCAAAAGTTATCTAAATGTTTCATCTTTAAGGTGCGTAATGTTCTGTCTGTTTTTCGTCTGAATACTTTTCACCAGCTTATATAATAAATGTGGCTTATATGTTCATCCGAATTACACTGAGACAATTAAACAAATGCAAATTATATACAGTTTATGAATACATAAATACATACACATATACAGAATGTGTTAGGAATATGTCGTAAAATATAAGTTGTGTTCAATGGTAGAAATACAAACAGGGAACTCTATGCAGAAATGAGTCTGATTTTGTAATTTACCAGAAATTTCCCGGCTGATGTGTCATTCTGTCACATGAAGAGCAGAAGTGTGTGCCAAAAATTAATGTTAATTACTTGTAATATTTTCTATAAGGACTGCGAATAAATGTTATATTAGAACTAATGCGTTTACAATTTTATTTTAAGGTAAGTTCAACGCCCTGTGTATTTAGAAGCAATAAAGAGACCCATATTTATATGGAGGTTTATTATTTGCATTTAACCATAATACTCAGGTAGTAATAATTCCTAGATCCGGTCATAATTACATGCTCAGGTTGAATTAACTCTTATCTTCCTGTTTTAACCAGCTACAAAGAAATAGTTTCATGTTACCACAGTCACGAGGGGATATTTTCTTAAGTAAAATTATAATTTCCTTCCCTTGTCTTTTTAATAACTGATAATATCCATCGACCAAACCCCTAATTGATGACCTGATAATCAGCCATGTGGTAAAGAAAACTCCCTTTTTCTACTTAACCTCAAAATTTATTAGTGTCCACTAGAACCCGCCAATGAATCTCTAGCAGATTAACCTACTTCGGTTCTCAAAAATTATTTTAAGAAACATTTTAATATTATCCTTCCATTCCTTTCTACCTGTTCCAATTGAAATTTTCCCTTCAAATTTACCGATAATATGGTGTATATTTATCGCCTCTTCCATGCTTAGTGCATGTCGTTCATTAGATTGTCCTACAGACAAACAATGAATCTGTCATGTTACGAGGCCATTTCAAATATTTTGAAACAAATTAAATTTTTACTGTGTTCTTCTTCCTCCCTTAGCCAGCCCCAAAGCTGCAGGATTACACTCTGTTGGCTATTCTGAACAGCTTATTCAACATACTTGCAGTTGCATTCAAATGTGGTATGCGTGTTCTTCATCCACAACTTAAAGACTCATCCTACCTTAGTGACAAAAGACAATCAACATCACACCGAAAGTGCGTAACCTGTGTCTTTATATTGCTCGTATTAAATTGTCACTTTTCGATCGTGATAAAGTTGAGTCGTCCCGTGAGAAATTTTATGTAGTGTCTGTACCGGTAGCATGTAAACGACGTTCACACAGTGCATTTGAGTCGTCGTCAGCGATTGATTGATTGAGCGAACTTTCAAATGATACGGTGAAAATCATGAATAGTGAAATAAGTGGAGACAAGCTAACGTGACTTCAGTTATTTTAAGTTTATGTAGCATTTAGATAATTGAGGAAAGCTAAGGATTAGCTCTACTGATCTCCATTTACAAATTACAATCTACGATCCCAGGATTGTCGACTACTCAGCTGCAACTTTTCATAGGATATTTTGACAAAATTATGATATTACAGACGAAATTAAGAGCAGATACAATTAATATAACTCTCTCTTATTATCTGGAAGTTACAATAATTTTGTGCTGGTGTAAGTCTCGTCGTTTGAGAAGTTCTAAGGCATTAGAATACTACAGAATATTAACGTTCGTAATTTTTACTCTTTACAAAATATTATCTTGATAATATCGCGGAGAATAGGATGGGCGGATCATGTAGCATGCAGAAGGGATATGTGTAAATGCGAACTATGGAGTTAGAATAATATCAGAGAGTCACTAACTGAGATTAGTTTCGACATAATCTAAAGCAGTCCGACGAGTCTACGCAAATTATATTCGGTTATCGATAGATACATTTTAATGTTTCACTATTGAATGTGTACATTTTGCTTCATAAAACTCGGGTGAAATAATCTTATGTAGCCGTGTTGTGTCGGTAGCTTTAATTAGGTAACAAATCAAGGTAGAGGCAGTGGGAGGAGACAAGAAGCTGGTTTGTTCTGCCCGCCTGACTCACAGCAATAGCTGGCAGGTGCATTTTTCCGCTCAACACACCGACTGCCTAATCTCTAACTTTAGGTTGCATTATTTTTTAAACAAGATTTATTCAATTTATGAAATGGCTACTTCCCACTTTGTACCAGAAGATGTATTACCTTCTGGAAGCTAGTTCCTTGGTAAGGTCTTAAGTAAATTTAATTAAATATTGCTATACTGATTTATATATCGATAATTGCTGTCCACAGTTGGCAAAAGTGGGATGTACACTTTTCTCACATGTTTGTATGAGAAAAAAATACATAAACCACGAGAGGCTATGGAATTAGGTCACTACAGAGTACCAAGAACAGAGTAGGAATCCAGTTTTAAACATTTGCACCACTGTGGATCCTAATATATCCCTATTACCTCTTACATAGGGGTACTCTTATAAATTCGTCCTGTCTTGCTTAATTTTTATGAAGTTAAAATACTTTTGATTTATGAAACGACAAGAACTTGCAAAAATACATTTTGGATATAATTTAAAGTAGATTTCATCATGTTTTCCACGAGATATTGCTATCTAGAAACAACTCGTTGATGTTTCATTACCTAGACTACTTAACGAGTGTATGGATTTTCTAACCACTAATTTAGAGTCAATCCTTGTGTTAAAATCTCGACACATTCTCATTAACACGAAATGAAGTTTTATGGTAGAGGAAGTTCGGAATTTTGCCTTATGCGTTTACGACAATTTTTGGAGGAACACACTGTATCCACCCTAAAGACGTAGGCAGTATGTCCCTCCGAAACATTAAGCTCCATCTACAAGAATACGCTGCATTAGAAGCTAATTTTCAACCTGAACTCCCTGACTTACGAAACATGACGCGTGATTCATAAGGCCCTCGTGCTGTATAACACGTATCTGAGTTTTCGCTGTGTATACATTTTGAATGTGAGGGTTAAACAATGTAAATGGGTCACTGAAACAATAATTAAATGCATAAATCAATAACAATTAAAACAGAAATTAATTACGTTTAGAGACATACATAAATCAATTAGACTACTCGGTACTGAGATACGGAAAATCATATTGTATGCGTGTAATAAGCTTCGTCTGTAAGTCTGGGAATCACATATTGGTAATCGAAATGCCACAGCGAAATCTTGTACGATTAGGGTATAACGCCGTGACGTATCGGCAACATCTTTGACAGAGTAGATTTTGTGGTTGTCTAAACACTTTCCAATAGGCGTAGTTCAATAATTTGAAATGAGAGACAAAATGTAATATATTCAAGCTAATTTATATAAATCTTCTGGTGATTAATTTTTTTAAGTGTCTGTCTTATTTAGCTGTTTGATCTTCAGTTCTTCGTTTGATTGATCAGTTGAAATAATTACAGTTAACTGATGGCTCTAGTGCCCTCATCTTCCTCCTGATATATCATTAAATTGCAACAGAGGTGTGTGCCCTTCTAAGACTTCGTTATAGGATTACAGTGTGGCAGTGTTTAAAAACGAAACAAAAATCTTTCTTAAGTAAACTTTCGTGGTAAAGAAGCCTTAATTTTAAATATTTTTTGTCAGTTTTGATGTTGTCATGCTTACTTGAAGCAGACAATAAGTTCCGGTATTTTTCAGCACATCATCTTATTTACTTCAATACCGTTCCATAGCAAAACTATAAATTGGATTGCATTTCATCACACACCCTCCATCCTTAGTTCTCTGGGTCCATATTAATATTATCCTACCATCAACGTCAAAGTTTTACAAGTGGTCTCTTCCTCTTAGGCTATCTAAAAAAATTATAATTATTTATCATTATTAATGCGTGCTATATGATACTCTAATTTTATCCTCTTTCATTAAACATTTAATTAGAAAACACAATGCAAAGGACCACAAAAGAGTTACTAGGTAATCATTTATGAACAGGATGATTGTCATTCATCATCTCTATGTCTGTGGTTTATTTAACGACGTCAGTTACTCAGGCTGTTAAACATCTAATGTTATTCAAACATAGGCCTTCATAGTCCGAGTTTGATTGTGGTGTACATACTCGTGGCACCTTAAAGTGTTTAATGGTCTAACCCACCAATGCTCATCCAAAACGTTTGCAATTACACGGCGTTACAACTCGAATGATCGCACATCACAAAACAAATGTGTTGTTCATGTAAAACAAACTTCTTATTTGATTAATATTAATCAAAATTAAATTTTCTCGATACCTTTTAACGTTCAAAAATTCTTATACATTCGATTTAGAAATAAAATGTTTAGACGGACGGAGGGTTAGACATACAGAAACACGGTCTCTGAATTTTGAATTTAACTCTGTAGAAAGAATGCTAGAAAATTTATTATTTATAATTACTTTAAAATGAAAAAGTAGATTATGTAGATTGAGCAGTTCAGAAGTTTTACCTTGTGTGATGATGCATGTAGGTTTACTGACAACTACTTACCTCCGAAAACCTTCTGCCCTCATACCACTATAAGCTTACCAATGTTCCGTAAAACTGGAATGAGGTGTTTTATAAAAATTAGTCCTGTATACTTAATTTCCATATATTAATCTTTCAGAGTAAGGATAAGAAACAGGTATCAGACAAATTATACCCTAGCTGACATCTTCGTGGTTTTCTCATCTTTACCCACACCACTCTCAAATTTCAAAACCAGTGAAGTGGCTAGCACAACTAAGCCGAATGGCATTTCTGTGTGTATATGACTGGTTCTCTATTGTTCTAACAGCATTTCGGTGCCACATGTAAATTACGAAGGTTCAGTCTTCTTAATCCTCCCTGCTTACGTCGTAAGGGCCTGTCCATTATAAATGTTTACCCACTTAGCTTACACAAGATCTCTAACAAATTAATTCTTAGGCGTAGGTAATGGAAAAAACGGAGTGGTAAGTAAAGTTATTCTCTGACTTAAGATGGCTGTCTTCTGGGTTACAGCGCCATATAGTCTGGTAGAAGTTTACCGACGTTTCAGAGGCCCTTGCTGCCTCTATCATCAGGGCGATGACTCATCGCACTGATGAACGGTTAAAGTTCGTGGGTCACAGTGGTCATCTTTTTGATCTTCCTGCAGCTTGGTGTGGGTTTACGAACTGTCAGACGAATTTGATTTAGAGGGCGCTGGAGGATGCTTGTCGGTTCAAGTTTTCACTTGTCAGTAAATCAGCTCTTTGTGTTACGAATGTGAACAATTATATCTGCATATGTTTATGAATCGTGCATTTCAAACGTTATTTAAGATGATAAAAATCCAGCTCCCGTTCCGGTTATCTCGTAGGGCACATGCAAATTAGAAGCTATCTGGGATAACACATTTCAACACAAATATAATTAGTTGTTTGTAGTTCCAAAAATTTTATAACGCCAAACACAGAATGCACAAGACAAGTGTAGGTAATTGTGATGGTGCATGGAAAAATATATATTCTCTATGCTGTGCACGCGATATCACGCTTTAAAACACGGACTATTCTCGTTGAAATGTATTTTGGTGTTGACAAGATAAGTGTTTGAAACTTTTTTTGACAATTAATTACAATTATAATTTTTCAGCAAATAAATTTTCGCCATGGAAATATACCAGAATAATAAGTAAAGTCTGTGGTTTTGGTGCTCAGTAAGAAAGACTTACGTCATAAGTAATTTATATTGCCTTAAGACCTTCATGCTGAGTACCAGAGGTTTATAAGCTTGTCATGGAAAGAGATACCTCTTCATTTATTTCTAATAATCGTATATCACATGTTTAACGTTCCATAACTAGGCACTAGACTGGATTTACACAATAGTTTCTGTTAATAATTAATAATGGTCTTTTTCCTAAATGTCATCTGTCGAATTATTTTTGTAACGGCATGCGTTATGTATTTTGATGTAGATAAAATATATTAAAACATCTAAACGAGTTGGAACCTAACAAAATATTGTATGTTTTGAACATCAGTGTGATACCTGTAGATACACGGGAATATTATATAAGTCTATATAGCGTAAGCATACTTTTATTTTAATAACTTGTAAATTTGAGTCACATTTGCTTCATGTTTCTAATTTTAATGAGTTTGGTATTGTTGAAGTAGGTGCTAATGAACTCAGAAACACATCACTTTACACCCGAATTTGTGAAAGAAGTAAGGGTAAATTAAATTCGGAAAATACTTGCTAATATTCGGTTTAGAATGTTTTGTCGTACCGTATTCTGCCCTTGTATATCCGGCTAACACAAAACAGTTGAAGACTTTGAAGAGTCGATCTAACGACTTCCCAATGTGAAATAATCTTAAACACAGAAAACAAAATTTAAGAATGAAGTCATTTCAGGTATCACCACAGCATCGACGTACTCATAATAAAAATAAATAATTTCATTCTGAATCAACTGAAAAAACAAAACAAAATGTAAGCTAAGATTCTGAAGTGCTAGTTATGCACAGTAAAAAACAAAAAAAGTGTTACTTTTTTTCTCTTCAAGTGACGTGTCTCTACCTTCAACGGGTCGTGAGCTACGTACGCCTGTATGTGAAACTTGTATTACTGTAAAGCATAAATAACCACCGAAGTCACCGTCCTCTCTCCCCGCCTAGCGTTTTCTTCAGACAAGTGACCAATGGTTTGTCTGAACTAGGGAACCTGTTAAGTGCAAAATGACTATAATTTCCGGGCAGGTGTTGTTATGGATTTTTATTTCGTTGTAATCTCACTTTGCACAAGTTAATATTTTAAATATGTACGAATAACCAGGATTAATAATACTTTGGTCTATGTATAACTCTGTGACAGTTATTTGTATTTCATTTTATTTTTCCGGTTGTAGTAGGGTAAAATCGTTAATATTCATAAGTGTTTCTCAACAGAATTTCTTTTTTTGGATCTCACATAACTTCGAAGATCAAGAATCATGATAAAATAAATTTCGGTGTAATTTAAACTAGAATGGCAGACTTCAGAACATTCAATCACAGCAGATAGTAAAATCTTTCTTCTAATTCACCCTGGAAGTTATCGCTAATGAAAAAATCGAAATTTATTCAAAACAATACATACCAACAAAATTTCTAACTGCCAGAGGCAGAGTTACCTGATTGGGCGGTTTAGGTCTAGTGTTGTGTATATACCATCACATGTTTCCAACAGTGTGTAAGTATAATTGCCGAAGGTAAGCCATCCCGTTACGCGCCATGTAGGCGCTCAGAGGGGACGCGGTATAACACCAAATCATTCTCAACCTCAGCATTAGATGGGGGTGAGCGTTCAGAGTCACATCCCAGCCACCCTTTACACCCCGGCATACTTTAATAGGTACGAGCTGAATTCTTAAATATTATATAGAAATCTTCGAAATTTAAACCGGAACCTAAACTAACGGAGACGACCAGTAAGATGAATGTGACACATGATGATGGAGGCAGCAAGAACATGTGAAACGTTGGTGAACTTCTGCCAGAACACACGGCGCTATAACCCAGAAGACAGTCATCTTTGTACTCTTCGCAGTGAAAACATCAAATCCTACTACGCTGATCTTTTCTCATACAAAACATAAAAATCTCTGAACATCAAATTTGTAAAGAGTTTAAAAATACAATAGTACATATATATAAAAATGGCTCATGTGTTTAAATGCCAGGTTGTAAGTCCTTATGAATACGAAAGAACCTTTGAAATAAAGTCTATAAATATTTATCTTATAACTTAATTAATTTGTAAGAAAAGACTGGTCCGCCTCATATTATATTAGTTACTGGATTTTAATTAGAGTTCGTGTGAATATCATAACAATTCAAGCCGGTTCGTTATTTGTGTTTCTTGATCTCCTACTATCAGCAAGGCCATGACGTCTCCTGTTCAAATTTCCCGACGTCGGAACTGTAAGTTAATATAAAATGTCTTTACGGTATTTTGCACCGTAATAGACATTCGTGGAATAAGCAACTGGAGTTAAGATACAGCGAACCCTTATGACAACAACAAAATTCTGGTCTCTCTCTCTCTCTTATAGTAGCCTGAACCGGTTCGTTCCTTTGTGGCAGCCGTAAACATGTTCTGTGCTAAATTATCCTGCGTTATCTTTTACAGAAATCGCATTAATTTGTGTTTGCACCTTACACACAATACTATAATGCCACACACCAAAACAGATCATTGTGTGTGGCTGTCAGAATTCTAATGCTTAAAGATCTTATCTGTTTCTGTTAAAGAGCATTATTTTAGAAATTGGAGTAACACTGGCCAAATGGAAGAAAATTTAATTTCTTAAAGGTATAAACATCAACTGTTATTTCTAGAAGATATAATACTGGTTTTAAAAGTGTTCTGAAAGAAATGACATTTTGGTCTAAAACTTTTCTTTTTTTATAAATATTGCTTTGCCCCAAAAATATTACATCTCCAATTATTCTTTCCATACTTCCTTGTAATCTTCATAAGTTTGTTTCACGAAGACACTTAACAAAATTCTTAGAAATTAAAGTTTTGTTTCGTGTCATTTAAATTTTGTAAGGACAACAGCAGTTCACCAGACAAATGGCTGCTTCACTGTTATTGACACGACTGTCTGAGGACAATGCATCAACTACAGATTTCCAAATAATTTCTATGTTAATTTATGGTCTTGAAAAACAGGTTGTGATAATATGAAGTAGATTGAACTGACTCAGGATAGACCTATGATCTAATAGATTCGCTTTGTGATTACAATGATTAATTCAAGATTCATATATCACTTTAATATAATCGTAGTCAATTACGATTGAACACGGAATCTCCTAAATACTGTTAAATGATGCTGCCTACTAGCTATCTGGGGATCTGTTTTAAGTATCTTAGCAACGAAAAAGTCGTGTTTGAATGAAAATTGGTAGATACCATTCCAAACGCGTGTTTATCCGCCGCAGAAAGTAAACTAAGTAGAAAAAAATTTGGTTTTTACAAGCAAGGAATCAGAGGTATTATTAATTTTTTTTATATGTTTGGGTGAGTAATATTGTTTTATTTTTGTTATGTTGGTGTACTACTTTAACGTTTATACATACATTCCCAACACATTGGAGGTTCATAATTTATATTACTATCAATAAACTGTAATCAGACTTTCAAGTCAAGAGTGAAGGGAAAAAGAACATATTGTTCTTAAAAGGATCCCAGGCAATGCCCACTTGCCCCCTACACTTTTTTCTTTACTCCTACTCTCCTATTCTACTATCATTTCTATTTCATCTCTTTTATACTTCAAAGAGTTGAGAGATTTATGCATTTCATAAAACGTTGAAATGGCCTTTGAATAAATTTCATACCATTACCCTCTGAGATCTGATATTCCCACGGTGATGAAAATGTCTGTGGTGGTCATCTAAGCACCAAGGACAAATTAATATGTTTCATGACAGCACTGAGATGTTAAAAAGAAAACATTAGTTATACAGAAACATAAACACGACTTCTCGAAAAGTAAAATTTATTTTTAATAACAGACAAGCCAAAAATCCAAAGTGGTCCCGCTGCTACTCGTATATTCTATTGTTACTGTAGAAGTCTATGAATGGCCAGTGACTCATTTCCCGGTAAAAATCTCCCAACGTACGGAGATTACGTATGTGACTAATAGCGTCTGATTTGTTGTTACGTTAGCAGCAGCTAGTAGGATTTCGCAGGCTGCATAATAACTACAGAAACCTCTTCCCTGTCTGTGTACAATATCATATATTATAGAGGGATAATACTAATGTATAAAGGAATACACTCACTGAACTCGTGGGATGTAACTTTCGTATCTTAAAAACGTAGAAATGGTTTTATGGGTCTATGCCATATTTTAGTAGTTTAAATGTAGCCTGCGTAAGTCTATTATGTAATTGAATTGATTTATTATTATTATTATTATTGATGTCGTCTTCGTCGTCGTCATCATCATCATTATAATTCCTACAAGACAAGACAATTTCCTACTTTCAGCCTGAGCAGTGTTTTAATACAGTCTTTGAGCTAAGTGTATCTTTACTCCAAATTTATTACGCAGACTTTTGGGCATTTTTGGCAAAAAAATTTGCCACCTCTGAGAACAACTTTTCTACACGAGAACGTGTTTAGATTATTTATGTGTACAGGTATTTAGTTGTCTGGTTTTACTTGTTTTTATTGTTTACATTTTTGTATTTATTTTACTTTGCTGTGCCGACTCTAATTGGCTCCTGTAGCTTTAGAATTAGCGCGTTAAAATAAGGAACTGAATTATTATTAGAGATAGGGTGAAAATTTAAATGTGTTTCTGTGTCGAAGTTAGAAGCCATGAAGGCCTACGGGTGCGTAGAAGCGAATTTTTGTAGATTCTTATCCTGACACCAGATGAGGTTAGTGGTCAGCTCTAAGCTCCAGAGCCACAATCCACGGAAAGAGATCCCAAAATCCATCACGTGGGATTTTTAACTTCGGTATATAAGAATTCCACAAACATACCGAGAATCGAAAGCCGGTCGTCCAACACGTAGGCAAATTTTTTAGTGACAATTACTATAATTGCCACTTAGTAAAGTAACAAGTTTCAAATGGCTATGGTAGGATAATATTAAAATGAATCCGAAGGAAGTAGAATGGGAGGGTATGAACTGAATTTATTTGGTTCAAGATAAGGACCAATGGTGGCCCTTGGTCAACGCGGTAACATGTCTTCAGGTTTTATAAAAGTGTGAGGTTTATCAGCTAGCTGAGCAACTCTTAACTTCTTAAGGAGGAATCCGATCCATGAAGGTATATCTTCGTTATGGCCAGCACATGGTATTATGGAATTTCTGACCATTGTCATTTTCCTTAACTGTTTCTTCCAACACGCTATCCAATATTTTATATTCCACAATTCATTACCCATCAGACCCAACATCGCTGCAACATCGTAAACGGAGCTCCCAGGTTCAAATATCGGATATTCTACCTTGAAATTTCGGGATATTACCTTAAACCAGGCAACAACAGTTTCCTTCCAAACTCTTTATATTTCTTTATTTATATATTATTAATCTAATTATTAGTCTGACCTGCTGAAAGCGTCGTTAAATGCACCACAAATGAACAAAATAATACGTATAAGCTTTTATTCGGTGTTAACTACAGTTCGTTTCAATTTTATTGGTGCATTTCTTTTGCGCAGTGTGTTACCCTAGTCACTGTCCCTCCCAAACGAGTCGGACCGGTGGATCCAGCTACATATGTTCAGTGACAGTTTACAACTACACTTGAGTGTTCAAGCTTGCGTGTTTAAGATCCTGTTCTAACTCACTCCTTCTCTTTTTGTCTCTTTACTTATGTGTATTTAATGGGACTGTTCTTTTACCCTTTCGTTACAAATTCCTCATTCTGTCTCAATTCAGCGGTTTGTATAAACGTCGTTTAAGTAGTAATATAACGTATTTCCTCTAAATTTAACCATATCCCGAACTAATCAAATCCTAAGTACAATCTTAAAGCTTAATTTTCAGGCCCATTTTAATATTTACCTTATCTGCAAAATCTTACAAACGATAGTTTTCAGTCGATTTCCTACCAAATTTTTTCATGAATTTTACTTGCTAACGATAACTGTCTTCTAGGTTTTTATACCGTGTAACCTGGTACATGTAAGCATCTATGAAACGTCGGTAAACGTCTACCGGGTTACACGGCACAATGACCCAGAAGACATCTATCTCCAGTCTCACCGCCGTAAAAACCTAAAATCGAATAACCTCCCCATCATAACATCTTTCGGTGTGCAGACTTGAAACCGCTTCCCGAACTGTAAAAATCATAAGTTTTTTTGTTTGTTTTTGTATCTCACTTCTTTCAGGTGTCTTTGAGCCAAATATTTTCTTTGGTAAATTGTTTTCACATGCCCTTTCTATGTTATATTTACCCCATAAACTATAAAGCAATGTCTCTCAGTTTTCAAACTTAACTGGAGTATTTTTGTTTTAAATGTGTTAAATATTATAAATAGCATGAACACGAAACATTTTTTTAAAATTAACTATAAATACGGATCGAACTGATTTTTGTCTTACTTTGTCGTGAATTTATTGTTAATTCTTTCCTTCCGGGATTTAATATTTTTTTTATAAGTTAAACTAATTTATTACTTTCATTTTATCGGGCATTCGTATTATATTCATATTCTCGTACTTAGGTATGCTATATTAAAGAAGCAAGTGTAAATAAGACGCTTTACGCCTCGTGTGAACGTATATGTTCCAAATAAGACAATAATGGAGCCCAGGATATTACACCTGTGCATGGCGTCTGCTTATAGACCAATACGAAGACGCGACCCTAAATCTGTTCTCTACTAGTTCAGTGTTTGTCGATGAAGACATTGATCTTTAGAACTGATAAAGGCGTGGCGAAACGTACCTTCAGGTATCTAATAAAGTGATCCAGAAGATATAATGTAGCATACATACCCCCACTCTACTTTTATATGAGCACTATGACCCATGGGGGCGTCTTATAGGCCTGTTATCTGACTTACCATATAGAAAGATGAAACAACCCGTCATACTTAAAGAAAATACGCAGATAATACGTGAAATTGCTAGTAAACATTTCATCACCTACGAGAACACCTTCTGAGATAAGTCCTTCAACATGTTTCTTTATACAGGATGAACCGTTTAAAACGCAACCCAGCAAAAAGAAAATCACGTTTCTGTTCAGAAATTAAATCTAAAGCAGGTTTACATCTCTTCCAACGAGGCAAGGTCATTCCTGTAGCAAGGCCGCTGCGCGAGACAAGATCGTATGTTTATTCTCGAACGAAACATCGAAATATTTTGCTGCTGTACGAGGAGCATTAACATACTTTGACAAGCAAGCACGAATACGACAATGGACCTTCGTTTACTGGTAACATTTCGGCGCGTCTTCGAGAAGAAGGTGGACAATTTTAGTATCTGCTGTAAAGCTGTTCTTAAGTTTTTCCTAACAAATAACCACTATAAAAATAACTTGTTTGTCTTGTTATATCGATGTCACCAAAGCTTACAAACATTATTATAGTTATTGTTGTGATTTAAATGGAACATTCTGTAGAAGGAAACCTGGAACTAATATTTCAGTACTTTCTTATGGTGGCAGGTGTCCAGGGAACCATTCAGAAATTACTGTAGCCGAGCGAGACTGGCTCAGCGGTGGGGCCACGTAAGACTAACTCCACCTTCCCACACTTTGCTATAAACCTATATATTTCAAACCGGATCAAAAAACTTTGGTATTATAACGAGAACCGGTAGTATAGAGTGTGTGATAAGGTCAGAACCACTTTAAAATATATTGTTCAGGATAAACACATCACTAATAACACGCTCAAAATGATCATTATCAACATCACCTCTCTTCGGCACGTGTCTGAGAATTTTCTTATTATTTTAAAAAATAAAGTTTTCAGTTATTTTATTTCTTAGAAAGGCGTGTATTTTTGTTAATTCACTAAAAGACAAACAGACTGAATAATTAGCAAGTCAACGAACCGATTTTGTGACTAACGTAACCAACATAAGTTAGCAACTTACCGGTTATGACCTAAAGGGTCAAAGCTATTAGAGCAAAGAATGGAAACTGGATTTAATCCTGAGCCGGTTCAGTGCAATATACATGGTCTAAGCCTGTTTACTTAGAATCCACCTTAATTTATTAAATAGCAACGATACTTCTTATAACCGTTTTAAATAATCAGCCATACGAATAGGTTTTAAGTCTTCTCTACTAGCACCATATTTTCGACTGGTGCCAGATTTACCTGGGATGTCTTATAAACGCATAAAATAGTGTAGCAAGTATACAGAGTGATTCAAAAAGAACTTTACAACTTTGAAAGTGTATAGAAATTTATTCAGAAGGCTTGCAGAATCGGTATAGGTGTCATTTTGTAGCAAAACAAATCACGTTTTACCTCAAATAGTCATTTTGGTTCGATCTGATTGCCATTGGTGATACTGCAGACACCCCACCTGAAATCAATTTCTTGCCAAATACGATTCAGCATATCCGGTGTCACTTCTGCAACTGCGGCGGTGATTCGAGCTTTGAGCTCAGTGAGATTGGCAGGTAAGGGTGAAACATACACACGATCTTTAATGAAACCCCATAAGAAAAAATCGAGAGGTGTCAAATCTGGAGAACGAGGTGGCCATGGTATCGACCCTGTTCGACCAATCCACCGACCTGGGAAACGGTTATTGAGGAAATCCCGGACTTCTGTGAGGTAGTGAGGTGGTGCGCCGTCTAGCTTGAAGTGAATGCGTCCTTTTTGGTCATCTTCGTCTAACTGTGATATGAGAAAATTTTCGATCATTTCCAGATACACGATACCGTTGATGGTTCTCTCATGGAAAAAGAACGGGCCGTACACTTTAACTTTGCTAAGGGCACAAAACACATTCACCTTTGGGCTGTCACGAACGTGTTCCACAACAGCACTAGAAACACGCGGGCGACCTGGAGATTTGTCATGGCGAACAGAACAACCAGTCTCAAGAAAATTCTTGTGCCAAGAGTAAATTGTAGGTCTACTGGGAGGATCCTTGCCATACTGGGTGCGAAAATTTCGTTGAACCATTGTCGCAGATTTCGTTTCTTCAAACCACAGCACACAGCGAGCGCGCTCCGCCCTGTGAAAGTAGCCATTTTCAAATACACTGCCGCTTGCGCTCGCGGTGACGGAATTCGGTAATACAGCACAACGTGAGTCAAACTTGATTTGACTTGCTACAAAATGACACCTCAACCGATTCTGTAAGCTTTCTGATTAAATTTCTATACACTTTCAAAGTTGTAAAGTCCTTTTTGAATCACCTGGTATAATATAATACATTTCTTACAAAACTTAGAAGATAATTACCTGTAGATACGTCAGTTTTATCCGAGATGTGATTCTACTGAGATTGACGCATTCGACCAAGAATGTTGAGTTTCTGATCCAAGTTTAACTGAGAGAAAGGCACTCAAGAAATACAGTTTGTAGCGTTGTAAAAGAGCAGAATTTGAAGAATACACAAACAAACTATCTAGTTCTGAAGATATTTTAAATATCAATGAACGGGATAAAAGTTACTGCCCGCTCACAAGGCATTCAGTACCAACAGTGATGCAGATATGTTGTGAGGAGAAGCAGACATGTTGAAAACTGGACATCGAAGAAAGAAAACAACAGGAGAAACAGGATGAAGGAAATACGGATGGCGTTGGTGGTAAAAGGAAGGAACTTTTCGGGCTACTGATTTTCTGATGAAACTTGAGTTAGGCTTCTGCATTATATCTCGCACGCTAGGACAAAAAGATTCATCTCCGAAGTGCAGACAGTTAAATGCACCAAGTTATGTCTTGACTTTTAAAATTTATGGATTTTAAAGCAACTACATCATCTATAAAAAATTCTGTGATTGAAAGAACGTTTCTTCTCGGGCGTTACCTCATTGTATCGCCCCCCTGAATGTTAGATTCGCGCTACCTCCTACAGCGCATGCGCCCACATCAGCAAGGACAATGACCGTACAACGATACTTTAAAAGGAGAGCAAATACCAGACGAGATGGACCATTGTTCCACAAATTTGATTAATTTATGAACGCATTTTTTGTCATAACTAGTTTTAGTGCTTTGTCTAAGCCGTTAGCACGTGTGTATGCATTCCTCACATAAACTAAATTATGTTTGCTGACCAAATAGGACAGTTGACAAACACTATTCGGCAAGACTATGTAAAAGTTTGCTCCTGTCATACATTTTTGCGCATGAGCAGAAGAGAGACAATGTCGTCGCAATGTATTACTCGCATAATTATATTATTTGCTGTACATTCTAAGTCAGGGTGGTCCAATATTTTTCTTTCCCTGGTCCAAAAAGTTTTCATTTTGGTCCAAATAATGGTTAGTTTTTGCTATCCTTAACAATACTTATTCAGAAATTAAAAATTACCATGGTATATGCTTAGAGCGATCGAAACGACAATGGAAATTCATACCTTAACATTTTAACTTAACAAAGTTCATGATCATCATCACATAAGTGTCAATCATAGCCCAAACACGTGCGTTAAAGCTTTGGGAGGCAAATCATTTGCAAAGTGGGGCCAAATTCATGTTAGGATATTACATTGAATTGAAAAATGTGGAGAGACAGTAAATAAACTTGATAATGTTGGTGTTCTAGGCTATCGAAGTAAGTCACGGATTCAAATTTAGCATATATAAACTTATATTATTTCATAAATTATTTATAAAGCAAAAACTAAGGCATGCATGGGAAATTTATGAGTACTTATTATTGTCTTTTACTATATATGTTTGTGTTCTGAAACGGCTGCAATGAACTTGGGAAAGTTTGCATTAGTTCTGGTTTTGGGCCTTATTTTATTGTGTAAATTATATAAAAATAATTTTGTTTTATTGCGAAAATATGAAGATTTTTCTTGACGTGTTTTCAAGCACGTGTGTATCATAGTATTTTTGCCAAGGAGCTAATTACTATAATGTACCATTAGTACGTATCTTTTAAAAAGTTGTGCAACATATGGATAAATTTTAGGACCATTCACTTGTATATAAAAATAACAATTTAATAAATGCATGCATAGGGTAAGAATTCCAAAGAATATTCTCTGTTATTGACGCCAGATAGTGAGTTCTAAATTTTTATGTTCTGTTACAAACATTATTAAACACCTTCATTGTAAGCGAGCCTAGAACATCCCTGTTAACACACTGTGTCAACCTGTTTAGTCTTATAACTACTGATTACTTGAAACAGCACGATAAAAATTTGATGCAGATAACCTTCCGTGAAATTTGTCGAATTTTATCATTTTCAGTGTAGCTTTCCAAGTATGATGATATCCATCTTCTGGGTTGTTACGCCGTGCAGTCTGGTAGAAGTTGAGCAACAATGTAATGATGCTTGCTGCATGGTTTAATCATCGCCCTGGTGATAGAGGCAGCAGGGACCTCTAAAACATCGATAAACGTCTACCAGACAACACGGCGCAACAACCCAGAAGACAGCCATCTCAATAATCTATTTGGTTTAAAAGAAGAGTTAAATTACTTTAAAAAATCAGAACCTCGCAGCAAATGTGTGAAACGTAAAATATGTAGAGAACAGCATCCAAGAATAATATGTGACGTATTCTGATATATCTGGGAGTGTGACGCTGACTTCTCAAGGATTCCGCAGTGTGTCAAACGAATTTGTTCACAACCGCAGCTCGGCGGAAGACAGATTTACTACAGACGTTCTCCTGTCCACATTTCAAATATGTGTTGTATGTGGCAGTTTCAGTGTGAGGTTCTATCAACTCAAAATGATTTAAAATTAATTAATGTCCTGAAAACGACCTTCAGTGTAAGCTGTAATAACAGGACCAATGTCAATATTTTGTCGCGTGCAGCACTAGACTCAAATTTAATTGAGTCGATCAGAAGCAAAAACAACGTGAATCCACGAAACTCGCTTTCAAAAAAAAAATATCGAACACACTACTTATTTTATGCTTGATTTTTTCCTTAAGAATAAACGACAAGCATATATTTATTTCATACAATTATAATTCACCATAAAATTTGGCATCTAAAGTTATAAGCTAACGTTATGTTTAGAGTTGTGTTGTTTTTACTAGTACCCATATAGTATTAAACGAGCATTGTATGACTCGTGTGGTTATGTATCGTCTTTTAATGCTAAGGTGATCTATTTAGATCGCTGTGGGTTTCAGTGGTTTCTTTAAGGTAAAGACCAAGACCTAATAGTAAAACAACAAGAGTCCAGGACTCATTTCGTTTTCTGGGAAACAAACAATAGCTATGGTAGCCCGTTGCACAGTAAAGGCGTGGACTTATGTAATTCTCAGGAAACGGCGTATTTATCCCTTATGTTTGCCATGGCAGCAACAGTTCAGTTCTGTCAAAAGATAAATTTGCAATTTTACAATTGACCGATTCAATTGTGGTTAAGCTTCGAAATTTATAGTTTTGAAATCAGTTTTTTAATCACCGCAATTGTTACGCTGATAATTTATAAGTAGCTTACTCTGTAAATTCTTTATTCCTTCTTTCTTAGTCGATCCTCTTCTACCCGCAGGTGTCAAGGTTTTTGTTATTTACGTAACCGAAATTGTAAAAAAATATTTGAAATTATTGGCATTTCTCAGGAAATAATTGAGACTGCGGAAATTCTACGCATTGTGCCCGCTGACTGTCCTAAAGAAATGCCATAATTACTTCGTAGGTCTCAGTGAATTTACAACTGCTCGATCGCTTAGAGCAGATAAAAATTTCAGGAACTCGTAAACAAACAAAAGAGAGTTACAGGTGTACAGTCAGATCAGAGTGTAGTTGTCTCTGCTGTCTACAAAAGTCTCTAGTTGCTCAGTACCTGTCATTTTATCTCCAAGGACTTACGGCGGCGACAGGACACGAGTCATTTATCATCTTTTCATGCAAATTCGGAAGAGAAGTGGTATGGTATATTTTTGAGAAGCATTTAATTACAGTACCCCATGATCTGATATAAATACAATGTCGAAAGTTTAATTTACTTTCGCTAATCGACCACTAGACATGTAATTTTACTTGGAGCAAATATCGATGAAGCTAATTCCCTGACATTACACTGTCTCTGAACCGCCATTCAGGAGAAACAAAAAGCCCATAGACGTTCATTGTACCCATACACATTCGCCTAGTGGAATCTAGTGTACATCATTATAAATTCCATTTTTATATTATATATTTCCAGCTATATCTACATTTCCGAGTGGCCACTTAAAAAGTTTCAGATTTTTTAAACCACCAGTTCCCTCTATATGTCCAACCCATCACAACCTCCACAACCTGTTTGTTCAAATAGTACCAGTTGAAATGTACAATCATAAAGTTACTCATTATTCTAGTTTGGTACATTCTATCAATGTTAAATAAATCATAGTATTATCACTACAACAAAACCAATTAGCTACAAAAAAGATTTGTACTATTATGTACTGTCATAAATTTTTAATAAATGAATTTAACCACAATTATCCCCGAATTTATTTCGTGTATTTATACAAACACAGGGCATTTAAAACATTCATTGTACGAGGCTACATGGCAATTGGCGAATTTAATGTACTTCCATGACCATAAGAATGTTTATATAGGTTTATTTCAGAAAATACAAAGACCAAAAATATTAGATTCAGTCAGTTTATTGTCAGAGACGAATTTTGTGGAATTTGTACTGTTAAAGACGCATGATGAAACTTGTCCATGTGTGTGTTTGTAGACATGAAAACAGAGGTATTACATTTATCAGTACACATGGTTGGGTGGTTAAGAATGTTGAATGTAGAGTTATTTTATTTTTCTCTAATTTTTTGTTTCTTTCGTCCCTCTCTGCACAATCCTTTAAAGAAGACCAATGGGTCTAAATTCCATTAGTCGTGGGAGGAAACTAAGAACTAGCAGACCAGAACCCACAAGTTAGTGGCGTCCGATGTGGTTCAGGCACTGATATTGCGGACAGACTGTTGAAATTCCTCACGTCTCCGGACAGGTCTACTGCACTCTATCTAAATTATGCTACAAGATTTTATTCCTTAGATTACGCAATGGCATTACTTGTATTGAAATTATGATTTTTTTTGCGTATTAATGTTGACAATTCTATAACACGACTTGAAATTTGTGATCTGTACCAGAGATCAATTTCTACATCCGTTCTTTACACCTTAGCATTCTAATGTTTTAAAATATCTTTGATGAAGGCGTAAACTTCTTCTGCTATTAGTACCATTGAATTTACTGAACGGAACTTAATTTTGTTCTTTCTCTCCTGCTGATAAATTTGTTTGCCAGAAATTTATTGTGCAGTGAATAGCACATCTTCGAGTAGAGTACCTTGATTTTATGTTTGTACTGAGACGATTCCTATTAAATATAATATATACACTATAGAATACATATGCTGAATTATAAAACAAAATGTTTCTTTTAAAATAAATTTAAATTATAACTTTACAAATCATACAAGTGTCACCTGCATTAAGATTTACTAATTATGAATTTTGTCCATAGAGTTTATTTATGGATTTCGTATGAATCTCAGATTATACAGTTAATATTTTTCGAAACGTCATTAATCAATCGTAGATCTGTCTAAGGTAGAAAATGAAGTTAATGCTTCAAAGGATTAACTCAAAGATCTTGTCTAGGTCAATATGTTTCCAGACACCACATTTTACCCAAAAGTAAACGTTCAGTACTTCCTTTGAATCCAAAAAAGGATTAGAGAGCCAAAGATATTGCATTATCTTTCTAATAGCTATTAATAAACACACAGGCTTACAGTGTGCGTGAAATCAAAATACGAAACAGAATAAATATTTTATGATATTTGAGGTTTTCACAGCTGTGAAAATATGAGATGTGGTCTTCTGGGTTATTACACCTTGTTCTACCCTAAAGCTGGAAGTGATAGATTCCTCCGAAAACTCTGTTAACTACCTACAAGAATGCACGGCGACATAACCCAAAACTCCACGATTCACTACAGAATTGCATTCAGAGGAAATAACTAAACATTTTAATTTATTTTATTTCCTAGTCTTTTATATTCTATTACTTATTTTATTATTAATATATGTTATAAATAATCAATTTATATTTTATTTTACTTCTGTACCATATATTTGGACCTAAGAAGAACGAAGTGGCAGGAGACTGGAGAATATTACATGGAGAGGGGCGTTGTAATTCACACTCTTCGCCAAACATTCTTCGGGTGATTAAATCAAAGATGGTAAGATGGGAGAGGCATATAGAATACTCTTTAGCAATGTGTACAGAAGTTTTGTTAAAATTCATGAAAGAAGGTAACATTCGTAAGACCTAGTCGTAGATGGAAGTTTGGTATTTAATGGATCTTACATAAATAAAATGTGAAAGTGTGGAGTGGTTTCATCTAGCTGAGGATACAGATCGGTGGTGGGCTTTTGTGAATACGGCAACGAACATTTCAGTTTCATAAAATTCTGGGAATTTATTGACTAGCTTCTGAGATTCTGCTTTGGTGGAGTTTTTGTAGCCAGTCACTTTACATCAGGCTTCTCCGTCTATATGTTTAGTCAGTTATACGTTTTGCCCTATGAATCTTGAGAAACTTATGGGTTCATTTTTGATCCTCGACAGAGTAATGTTTAAAATAAAATTGTGGCGTGATATTAAGCTTCCCTGTTTACCATACCAGAGCCTGTTTAAGACACATGTCGACAGCTGTTAAGTATGCACGGTAGGCTGCTTAAGAAAAAAGTGAGACGTACATTTTGCGTGTGGTTTATCATACACCGATGTACATGTTTTTTTAGAACAGGTCCTCGTTTGTGTACACAAGCATTTATGTAAACGATTTTATGTAGTGTAAAGTACTTCTTGTGCTATTAGTGCCAAATAAAATGGCTAACTTCGGGCCCCACCTCCCACACAACAATTTGAATTGCCGTAAAGAAATGGAAACACAACGGTTCTAACCGACTGGGTGAGAATCTTCTTGATCTTGCTTGTTTTTATTAGAATGCTAAGTTCCACAGTTCAATTTATCTTAGGACCCCTTTGTTGAAAAACTAAACTACCCTACTCCTCAGATCAAAATAATTACTCATCCTCGAGAACATTTTACCTTACGCATGTGTATCTTTCTTATCTGGATCATTCCAAGCAGCAATTAGTTAAAGTGGAATTTTACAGTTCATTTTTTTTCCGAAATGAAATGGATCTTAGCATAACTTCACATCTCAACCATGCACTTAGAACAGGCCACGAAAATTAACATTAAAAAAACCAACAAATACATCAGCATCCACATAATTTATTTTTACAAATTTGTTATGGAATAATTATACTATGTAAAATAATTAACCATTAAGAAATTTTCCGGCGAATCCTTCACAAATTTTTGCATAGCCTAAGGTATTTGCGAATCACAGTCTCCGGTTACCAACTTCTCTGTTTTAAATGGTTTCCCCGAGATTTAAATCTGAAAAACGCAGACCCTGTATGGGGGTAGAATTTGGATGTAACAAACCCATCCAATAAACAAATTGAGTGTTACGATCTGAAAGAAATAACCTAACAATTATAATGAGGCTTTGAGCTCAGATTAAAATCCACCCGCCGGCTTTTGTGGCGACTGTGATGAACTTTATGTATCCATTGCCTGCGGACAAAATTGTTAATAAATACATATTGACATACCGTGCCATCAGACAGAGTGTTGCACTGCCTTTGAACCTTCGAGTATAATCGTCATTAGAGCAGGGATCTCCGAGGTTCAAACCCTGTAAGGGACAACCCCTATTTTGTATCTGTAACAGTTTATTACTTCGAGGGATATCCACAGTTACAGTGTAGTGAACTATAGAATTACCACGGCTCAAACCATGGCGTAATTAGTGACGTTAATGGGACTACTTGTGGGTTAAACCAAATCAGAGATATTTGCGCTCAACACCTGATGATGAATTCTCCACAATTCAAGTGACATTTTTGCGCGCGAGAGTGAAACGCGTGGTTGGACACAGCTGACGTAATTTAATGTTCGAGAAACTAAAATGAAAATAGTGATAGTAATTAAATGAGAATTTGGAAATACATGCCACACAGATAACTAAAATTCTTACGTCAACAAATTTAATTTAACCTGAAAATAAATCAAGTGGGTACCCTACAGCTTCATATTTTGAGACCCCGGCTTCAAATCTTAGCCAGAAGACCTGATTCCTGGATGAGGTTTCTCAAGTCTCATTAAGAAAATTGTCGTTTAGTACCAAAATTAATTTATAGCCGCTTTCGTTCACATTCTGTTCAACTCATAATTTAACAATCATCTCATCATTCGATAATATAATACAAGTAACTGAAAGCTTCGTTAAATAAACACAAATAATAGAGTGTAGGTTAATTATTCAGAAACTAGCTTTGTTGTGACCCGTCAAATTTGACGGGAACAAAACTTCTTTTGTGTTAAACAGTAATACAATTTATTGTAGCATTATCTGTGCAGATTACATTGAAAGTACAAAACGTATAACTTTATAAACTAAATTAATGTGAAAATATCTCACATCCACTGAAACCATATAACTGTAAAACGTACCAACATAAAACCGGCCATCTGACTTCAGATTCCCGCCAAACAGAATCTCCGCCAAACTCCACCATAGGCATCACGATAGCATTTCTTACTATCAGAGTCGCCACCTTCAGAACGTAATTTCAGTCTTCTCCGTAACGCACGAACGGCGCACAAGTACAGTCAAGCGTGACGGTTATTGGCTATTATATTAGTTGATACCCGTCTCTTACCTTCACTTTGCAGGAAGTTGCCGAGCAAAAGTACAGAAGGGTCCAACCAGGGCTTTACTTAGTTCTTTTATTATTTACGTAATTAATTCCTACGAACGCTGAGGTTCTAACTCCCGGTTCATGCAGGAGAGCTCACAAGTTTGATGTTCAAGATTTTTAATTATTTTCGTACAGGAAAATTATCTTGTTTGTGTCTTTGTATTTTACACCACAGTATTTAAACTCTTCGTATGTTTTATCTCAGTAACAGACAATAGTTAAATATTGTAAAAACTAATCATTGTAGGCATCAAAGACCAGCTCAGTTTTCGACATATTGTTAATTAAGGCGGTTTAACTGAACTGTTGTCGTAACAAGTTGGACTGCCATACACCCGGTAGATTGCGTTTCAGGTCCCTGCTTTTTGTGGCTTGTCATAGTGAATGATGTAGCAGCGT
The DNA here is from genome assembly GCF_977971745.1 of Zootermopsis nevadensis. Lineage (NCBI taxonomy): Eukaryota > Metazoa > Arthropoda > Insecta > Blattodea > Termopsidae > Zootermopsis > Zootermopsis nevadensis. The sequence continues at coordinate 9,461,507 of NW_028259143.1, forward strand.
ATCAGAACTAACAAATTAAAATAACAGACCTACCTCTTTCACCTACGCTACACGACAGTCAGGTGTTCTGCTAGCTAGAACTTTTGGAAGTTTGCCACAAAGGATACAATAATGTCGCTGCAGCAAGTCAGGAAATTGACACAGAAGAAACTTAATAAACAGAAAACTGTCTCGGTATTATAAACTATGTAAATCATTAAAAAAATGCTGAAATGTCTCTTGGAAGTCACATACAAAGTGGAGCTTGTCTGTATATCTTTCTTCCGTATTTTATTTTCCTTCACAGCAAAACACAAATGTCTCAGTCTTTCCCAGGTTATTATAATTGATGTTCTGCCCACTGTTCTGTGAATGTACGCACAGTTTCAGACGTCAATTACTCAGTTGGTAGCAGTGGCGTAGAACAGTGGTATACAGTAAAACCGTTCTGCTTTAATGACCTTTCCTTTTTCGAAGTGTTTCCTACTATTCGGCCGAAAATTAACTACGCGGTTGTTTTTTAAAAGCGGCAAAAAGAAGCATGTCAGAAATACTATTAGCAGTAGGAGATTATCTAACTACGCTGTGTGGTAGGTATGAATCAGGCCTGGTAGAGACTTGGAAATTTATTTAGATGTTGTTCGCTCTCTAGCATGACCGAAGGGCAGCTTAGGGACTTGTCCATGTAGCAGCTAACAACTAGTCATGAAATTTCCCGCCTTTTATGTAATTCTAAGGTTTATTACCGTGTTCACAATAACCCATCATGGTCCCTACCCTGAGACATATAGATCCTAACCATACCCAATTCTTACGTTCCATTTTAATAATATTCTGTCGTCAATGCCTAGGTCTTACGAGCAATCTTTTCTTTTCAGGATTTCCAGCCCACATTTTTCCAGTCTCTTGTCACTTCATGCCTCTTAGGACCAAATATTCTTCTTAGCACTTTGTTGTCAAACACCCTCAATCTACATTCGTAAGAAACAACGTTTTACACTCACACAAAAAAATGTGTAATGTTACTAATTTAAATTTCATCTCTCAGAAACAGGTTGGACTACTCTGCTTAAGCACACTTTTTTATTTATTTTGTTAGTGTATAACTATCATTCAGACGACGTAGTAAATTTAAATTATGGACTGAATAATATTATTTTTTAACAAAACTTACTTAACTATCAAATGCAATTATTTTGTGAATATGTAGCTAGGTATGTAAGTTTTCTTGAACGTAAAAAATAATTTTCATACAGATACATGTGTTCTGCAACCTGTCACACTACTTAAAGTCAGATATTACTTTTCCTGTATTTCGTTAATTATTATCATATAAAAATGCATTTAAATAAAAAATCTTAATAAGCTGTATATAACATTTTCTGTAATCGAACATATTATTTGCACAACAAGCCGATTCTGAGAAGAAAATAATTTAGATTTCAGCTTTATACAAAGTATGATAGACCTAACCCAACCCAAATTACATACACTAGGTAACTTTAATACGAAGACGGAATACAAAATGTAATCGGTCATTCGAGTAAAATCCAAAATAAATCCTACACGTGCTAATTTTGTGGGCAGAATATAACACAGCACTTAGTCAAGTTCTATGAATATTTGTCATAAATTTCACAGATTTATAGATAATTAATCATTAGTCAGAATCATAACATCACTACTTCAGATGTTCCACATCCTGCCATGTTATTCGTCTGTTACTACCCTGACCTCGACATGCCTTTTAGATCTTTTAAAATATTGCATATTTTCAAAGATATTATGATAGTAAACGAAACAACAATTTCTGTAGGTTGACCTATCTTAAAAATTTAAATATAATAAATGTTTTTCTTTTCTTTGTTTGCTTTTAACTGATTAGACCTTTTGGCCAGTTACAAATCAGACATAATTTCTGAAATAATAAATTTTCTGCAAATTTGGACTCAGCATCGGCCATTCACTAAGGCCTCTGGGCAGCCAACAGGAAAAACAGACAGACACACTTGCGTCGAGGCCGATTCAAACCCACTACAGCAATGACTGAGCGTTTCAGGACTATACATGCATTGAGGTCGGACCGCCCAACCTGTAGCTCTCGGGCAAAATGTTGTCCACGACACAGTGTTATGTTGCCCGCGGAGACCTTTGAAATAAGAAAACATCTTTTAACCCTTTCCCTGGCAAAGGCGCGATAGAATACCAAAGCAATTCCACCCGTTTCCTGGCAAACTATGAAAGAAAACTTGCCACCAATTCGATATTCCCAAATTAAAGTAAAGTAAAGCGTGCAGCTACTCGTATATGTTAGGTGCTTGGGGGAGTGGAGGTCTAGCGCCTACTATTTCTTGACCTCGGCACTAGATGAGGGTGAGTGGTTAGCATCACGGCCCGGCCGCGCTTTATCCCCGGGAAAGGATCCCGGTATCCATTGGACAGGAGGCTGGGTGGGCCCCAGAGCCGGTCTGGACGCAGAGGCTAGAGGAAAAATTCTCTGTCCCCTTCGGAGATCGAACCCCGGTCGCCTCAGCTCGTACCTAGTCAGTATACTGACTGAGCAATCTCGACTCCTATATACCCAAATTACCCTATTATAATTCCTTGCTGTTGATGGTTGTTCTTTATGGGATTAAAATAATTTTATATTATAATTTGTGCATTTTACCAAATGGTATTAGAACAATAAAATGACGGGTGATGTTGTGGGCACACGTGAGATAAATCAGAAATTCAATTGGAATTTTAATCGAAAATCTGAAGCGAAGTCACGTCTTCATGGACTACGCGAAGATGGATGAATAATATAAAAATTGATCTTAAAAATGGTTAGTAACTATGTGGACTGAATTCATATAGCTCAGTGTAGGAGACAATAGCAGGTGTTTATGTACACCTCGATTAACCTTTGGGTTTCATAAATGACAGGCAACTTTTGCCTAGCTTAGATAATGTTAGTTTCCGAAGAAGTCGTCGGCAACATTTAAATGCATTGATAATATTGTTAATAGGCCAAATTTTTCTCTTCTCATTATATGATAATTTGTATTACACTTTTAACGAAACCATCTTTAAGCCCATCAGGTCTATAATAGAATATAATTTAAGGACAAAATATCTGCGTTTTCATAACTTATCATGTTCTCAGTAATGAAGCTAATATGAAAATTATTTTTGAAAGTATTGCTATCATTGGGCAGCTTTTGAAAGTAGTTATAAAGAGATAATTGTATGAAAAGGTTAAAAAAAATGAAGAAATGGCTTTAGTAGTTAAAACAGAAATTTTTAATTCCCAGTTGAATGTCAAAGCGCTTTTACCACTGGTATTATTCTACACTGGTTAAAGCTCCATATTGAGATTGGAATCCTCTAGGTAAGGACGCCACTGCTGTTGTAGAATCTGATTTCTGTATCTAGTAACGAAAGCGATATTTTTGTCGTAATGATGTGTAGGACCGATGAGTAACAACAGCTAATCTTAGCCTTGCCACAGCGTTGTTTGGCAGTCAGAGACTTGAAGGGCTACGATCTTGTTTCCATTTATGTGTCAAATTTCAATCTAATGCGACGTAAACACGTGAACCTTTGAGTTCTGAAATGGATGGGACCCATGCAGGATACATTTGCTTTGAATATAGCCGTTGAGCTCCATATCCGTTTTATTTTAGAATCAAGGCGATGCTACTTTATTGAGATTAAGTACAACATTCTGCATACTTTTATATGTAAAAGACAATAACATGACAATAAGTCATGGACGTAATTGATTTTTCACTTAAAATCCTTCATTTTAAAAAGACAGTATTAGGCCGTATAATGGAATGCCAAAATCCGACATTTTCGCTAATGTCTGTGTTTCATAAATCTCGAACATTTGTCGTGGTTGAAATTTTGAGCAAAACGAACATGTCACAGATTGTACATACAAAATATACTCAAAACCAGAGAGAAGGATTCAGTAAGATACTCCGAAACGTCGGCAATTTTTGTTGCTTTGACACACAGAAGACTATGCAATGAAGAATGGAAAATGTTCATCCAATAAAGCACTAAGCGACACGCGAAGTGCCCTAAAACTTGATGCTTTAAATTCAGTGACTGAACACAAGCCACCATAGACTAAAACAAAGCAGTTGTGAGTCAGAACTTAGTCCTTTGTTTATTGTCATAATGTAAAGTGTATATATAAAAGCAAGAAGTGAAATTTTATGTGAAAGCTAAAAGTAGAGATTTTAAGGTTCGATGTAAACTGAGAAACCATTTTATGGTAGCTCTTCCCGAATACCAGAGGCAATATTTTAATATCGTTTACATTTTCGTGCTGTAAGAATTTTCGAAAGCAAAATTCACGACATTGACAGTTAAGAACACAAGAAGTCTGATGCTGAACGTTGTATGAGCTGCCGGATGCGAGTGTGTACATAAAATGATCCTAAGGCAGCTGCTGTGTGCCAGGACAGGTATCTGCCTTTTCCACTCACACTTGCAAGTGTGATGACGCACATAACACGAAACAGTAATCACCCCACAGCCATTCACATGTTTCAACTGAAAGTCGCGGTCGAGTGGTTGGCACACCTGCTTCAGCAAGAGGTCATGGGTTCCAATCTCGATTCCGATGTAGTATGTGCAGAGTTTTTTTTCAGTTCTGGGACTCTATCTTAAATTAGACTGCTCACAAAAGTTCAGATGGCAAATGATGAAGATTGAGTGAGCGAAACGTAGATGGAACTTAATACAGCATAACAAAAAAAAAATTAACGTTCGGTTATCTGATTGGAAGGATAGTTTTACTTAGACATGAAGCCTATCCGATATTTATATATGCAACTTGTAAGTCAAACGGACATCCTGATGGTAACGATTCTTAACAGCTTGGATAACACTTTCATAAAGCCCGCTTATAGGCATTTATATCATATTCGTGGCTTTTTAAAATGAGTCATTATTTACGCAAATATTGTATACGTATACAAAAGGGAAAACTGAGATATGTAAAGTTCGCGACTGGCGATGGATTTCAGTTGGCCTATACATATTTTTTAAATGCGTTATTTGTAAACTTACATGTCTCATTCACCTTGGTGCTTATCTAATGCTGATACAATTCTTGCATACTATTAAATGTGTAACCTCACGTATCTGAGACATGTAAATGGTCTCTCAACAGACAGTTAAGTTGAATTAATTTATTTCAACGTCATTTTTTATCTTTTGATCAATGACCCTATCACCATTCACACACATTAATGTGTATCTCTTGAACAAACATTATATTTGTACTAATTCATATTGCATGTCAATGTCTTGTCAGTAAAACTAACTTAACATATTGATGCTATTTACTTCGAATAACTTATCCCATTCATGTATTCACTATTATAACATCCTTTCCCTCTTGTATTTTCTACAACAACAGAAATATGCGAGTGCCTTATAGGGATTTGCGTTATGTTTCAGATACATATTTGTAGACATTCACTCACGCCACATAGAATTAAAACATATTTTCCAATTATGTAATAGACAATATTTGCATTACCGAAAAAGATTCAAATACAGTTTACAGATATCAGTTATAACCACAATTTAAACTACAGACTTTAAATTTTTAACTACGAGCAGTTTATAAAAAATCAATGTATTTAAATTTTATCTTCAAGCATCTGATATATGCTAACCAAACTAACATTTTCCAGGCTTTTGTTGTAAGTCATTAATAACAAATTTGAATCAAATCCGTATCGTAGGTCTGTAAAGTATTATAAAATATGCGGACAGGCAGTTTAAGCACTGAGGGTTTATTTTCTGAATTTTGTGCAGAAAACAAAAAGAACGCAAAATCTTAAGCCAGAAGAAATGGATTCATTAAAGTTATGTCTATTACAGTAATCCGGGTGATATAAATAATGCCCGCATTTATAAGTTACTGGCGTTGGAAAGGAACCAATACATTCATAACTGTCTTAGTAGTGAACATATGTCTCTGTGGTCCAGTAAAGCAAAAGACTGTTGTTACTGTGCAGGGGCTTTGAGAAAATAATTTTAAAAGATGTGGGGAGATATAAGCCTGGCGCACAATTCCCGCTTTGAAAGGCCATAACAGAAGTATTCCAAAAATTATTAGGGTCGTCGAATCAATGGCGATAAAATGGGAGAGGCATGTTTCACGCTTTCAGAGAGATGAAAAATGCGTGCATAATTTTGTTAGGTAGCTTATGGGAAAGTGTCCAATCGAAAGACCTAAACGTAGACGGGATCTGTAATGAGATATAACTTTTAGATCAAAGATCTGTATAAAACATTCAATTTTAAACATCCAGAGTTTTGTCGCTAAACAATCTATAAACCTGTTCGACATACAAATTAATATTCGTGAAATGTAGTAATTTGACTTGCAATTTTTAATATTGTTATAAATGATTACATGAGCATTTTACCTGATATGTTTTAATATTTTAGCGGCTTCATGTTCCCGAATTTCTTGACAGATATATTTTATTTAATGCCTGACAAAATCGATTGTTATTCCGTCAGAATTGAAGGCCTACTTTCGAGAACAAGATTAGTCAGGAGAAGCAGTTGCTTGCCTGTTTCTTGCTGCAAACTAACGAACATATCTGCTGATTTTATTCCCTATAGGAAACACGAAAAAGCAAAAAAGATAAATAAGCAAATGGACGTCTTGCTCTTACGCCTGTAATTATGTTATATGCAAGGAAACATAATGTATAATATGATCCAAGTCGGCTATCATGTAGGCATAATTAAACGTTTAATTATAGAATTTGAAGCGTTGGTGGCTTTACATCCAAAAGTGTTAAAAAAAATGCCTCAATCTTATTTGTAATTGCCCGGTCGTAAGCCCGCACACTCTACATAATGGCCAGTAATTATTAGTGCGTTTATAGGCAAATGAAAGTTGAGAAGCCGTGGCATCTTGGTACCCTCATGATCCGCTCAGTAGTTTGCGTATTGACCGCAGAAAGTGCCACCAGTATGTTATAAACCGGCTTCTGATTCCAAATGTTAAAACTTGTAGTGTTTTCATTTTGCATGTAGTGGTACAATTTGCGAGTGATGGGAAAGCCTTAGTTTTGAGCTACGGTACGGGCAGACACAAAAATACAGCTTATTATTTTGGTTGTGATCGTCTTGTAATAACCAGTAAAGATATTATGAACCTCAATTTTGTTGCATTTAGATTTCCCATCAACTCATGCGCCGAGGCTAATGAGAAGTACAAATTAATAATAAAACTTGGGGGTTTATTTTGTGCGTAACATCCAATTATACAGATTTCTACTAACTGAATTTGTCAGAAAAAATTTTCTACCGTCATTAATTTATACTTTATTTCTAGCGTCATCGTATACACTGTGACATTTCAAGAAAATAAGTTGTCGTATGTTTTCCTAGAAACTCATTTGTCACAAGTGCTGTCAACGCTCAATAGCCTCTCCCGGGTACGGGCAATACCTAGAAATAACGTCATCTTTACTTCGAGTCGTTATTTATAAAAACAGAAGTCTGGAATTCGAATTCGGTCCTCGATTCTCGGAATCCAACGCAAGTGTAGTGAAGACCACTGGCCTTTATGTTTTATGCTCTGTATGGAACATATGTGGCTATCAGGATGCATTTAGGAAACAGGTTTAACTCCTGTTTTAACTTTCCTTTTCTTATCTAATCCGTGGTTAGTGCTTAATTGTCATTCAACTGGCGTAGTATTTACATACTGACTAAACAAATCTATATATATCAAATAATTCTTTTTCCTAATAAAATTTGATGAAATGTCGAAACTAATAATACTCTTTAAATCCTTAAGCGAGTACTTATATAAACACAAAAATGTTTAGGCATTAACAATGTTACAGTAGCATTTTTTATATGTAACTATATTTATCAGAAGATATGTTCATTGTAACAGAACAAAGTCTTTATTAATTTACATAAGCACGTGCGTGCTGTCATTTTCTGCCACGTTATGTATCTTCTAAGTAAAAGACAATGCAAAGAGGAAAGATATTTTTTTCCTATGACAGTACATCAGAAAAGTATGTGTAAAAGCTGTTAAGAACTGCCAAAAGCCAAGTATCTGACGAAATGTGTGCACCTTATATGGGGAGAAAGTTTCATCTCGCGAAGACTGCGTAAGAATCATGACGTTGTTAATAAGCAAATCCAGATTTAATAATTTTACACTGACATTCTTGCTATGGGGTGGGACCATGTCTTAATGGATCTGCGGCCTTCAATGTGTCATTTGTCCATCCAGCAGATGATACATGAATTAATATGAAGCAGTGATAGAAAGACATTGACAGAGGAAAGTCTCGGAGAGGAATCTGTCCCAGTAGCACTTTGTCCACCACAAATCCCATATAGATTGACCTGGACGCGAACCCTGTCTCCTGCGGTGAGAAGCCGGCGACTAACAAACAGCTGTTACAGAATTCATCCATACCAGCCGTCGGTTTCAGACCGGTTTATTAGTACAGGCTGCTACACTTGTAAGCCCATCGGCTGGAGTTGCTTGTCTTGTGTAAGATGGATGGGTCTGTTTGCATGATGTATAAAAGGCTGCACCGGGTTATTAGAATGTATTATGGCGGAGTTCCGCCGTCGCATCTGAATGCAGTAAGCAATGTATTTCTTTGTTTCGGTTTCCATTTGTTTTGCTGAACAACGTACTGGCAATTGGAGTCATGTAAACATATGGCTTTGATTCACAGTAGGACAGGCGAACAGTGACTAACTCCATGGAGCAGAGTCCTTCATGAGAAAATGGCAATTCTCTCATCTAATCAAGAAATTCTCCGCCTTTTATGGAATCCGAAGGTTCAATAACGTCATCATAAGATCCCGTAACCGGTCAGTCCTAAGCCTGGTGCATTGAATCCAACTCTACTTCCCTAAGGTGCATTTTAATATTATCCTCCTATCTACGCCACTGCCTACTGTTAGGTCTTCAGAGTGGTCTCGCCCCTTCCCAACAATAACCTCGATTCCCATTTGATTTTAGGTTTTCTCAGCGGCGATTATGAAGATGGATGTCTTCCAGGTTCTAGCTCCATATAGTCTGTGAGAAGTTAACCGAACTTTTCCGAGGAACTTGCTGCCTTTATTATCAGAGTACACGCTCTGTAACCCAAAATACAGCTATCTTAGATTCCTATTGTTTCACAACAATTTGGTCCAACCATGACCCCGGTGTCCGTTGTTGCATCAGTATTGCGATAACCTAGGGTTGTACATTTCTAGCAAAGCCTCGACAGACAGACAGACAGACATACATGGACTGGCCTGCAAGGTTTTCTTTGTTCATTCTAGAACTATAAAAACTCCAATAATTACAATACATACTTGTGTAAAGATGATCTTCATAATCTGTACTCTTCACCAAAAATTGTATAGTTTTCAAATCCAACAGAAGGAGGTGGGAAATTCATACATTTCATTCGGAAAAAGTGAACGGAGAATTAGAGACACTGAGTGGATGTAATTGAAAATGGATCTTAAATAACTGGAGTGTAGTGTGTAGGCTACATTCAACTGACTGGAAGCTCATTTAATGATAGCCCTGATTAACTTGTTTGTTTCCCACCCTTGACAAAAACACACTAGTCTGGATTGAAATACACAGAAAATCACGGATTTTACTTTGCCTAGTAAAGCTGAGAACAAGTCAGGGTGTTTTGGTTTGAACAACGCTTTCTCAACTGTGTAGACTATTTACAGTCGAATGTTAAAATTATTCTGAACGGCTTGTTGTAAGATACCACCCCAGCATTTGTCTTGATAAATTGAAAAACAAACACGAAGATCTCAGGCTACTCGTCTGAAGCGACGAGCATTTGAAAATTGACCTCTGAAAACCAAGATAGGTTAATAATATCTCGACTGTGACGTACTAAAATTTTAACTAAATTGACAGATTAAATTTTTACAATAAGTTACTACGAGTTTTTTTTCGACTTATATCACTTACCTTAACAGACGGTGTGATGGCGTGTTTCAACTTACACCCACGTTTCGACATTAATGTAGTCGGAAAAATATCTATTTAAGATTTCTAACCTCAGTAAGAAATGGAAGCAAACCATTTCGGCTTGCAATGATGGAGACGTACCAGCCTTTGATTGGCTGCAGTATAATAAGAATTCGTTATCCAAAGTACTGTGATTTGCATTCTGGCTTAGAATCGACTGCAGCTGTTGAAGCCTGTAAGTCAAATAGCTTGATGCATGCAAGAGATACGAGGTGCGATCGGAAAGTTTCAAGACTGTGTCAATAGAGGGCGAACCGCTAGGGGGTGCGGCCTACATTCATAGTGAATCAGTGTGCCAGCCGGCATCATCGAATTAGCATTTGTTTCTTAGTTACGGGCGTTTTGGTAGTGCATTACACCGACCCTCCTGCGATTTCGAAATGGCGTGTGCATAAAATTTTTCCAAAGACTCGCCAAAACGGCTACGGAAACCTATGAAATGCTAAAGCAAGCATTTGGGGAGTCCGCAATGGGTCGTGCACAAACTTTTGTGTGGCATTCACGTTTTAAAAATGGCCGAACCTCTGTCGATGATGACGAGCGTTCTGGACGACCATCTTCGAGCACAACGCCCGAAAATGTTACGAAGATTCGACAGGCCATTCACGAAGATCGACGTCGTACCATCAACGACTTGTGCGACTTGACTTGTTGGGATAGGCTATGGGACCTGTCAGCTGATTCTAAAGGAAGAACTCCACATGCGACGCATCCTGTCTGAAGACCAGAAGCAGAATCGACTTCTCGTTTGTCAGGAGCTCAAAGATCTTGCAAGAACCGACCCCAACTTCCTTTCTAAGCTCCGTGTGACTTCTTCCTCTTCCCAAAGATGAAAATTCAGCTAAAGGGAAGGAGATTTGAGACGATATAAGAGATTCAGGCAGAATCGCAGATGGTGCTTGACAGGCTGACAAAGAAAGATTTTCAGGGATGCTTCCAGGCTTGGCAGCGGCGCTGGGATCGTTGTGTTCACTCCCAGGGGAACTACTTCGAGGGTGATGGATGAATTTAATACCTGAGATAAGTTTACGGGTTTTTATAGGCGCAGTCTTGAAACTTTCCGATCGCACCTCGTACATTATCTTACTCAAATCCCGAACTTCTGTTGGCTCACTATCCCCTTTTGCCTTAAATCTGGAACATCTTGACTGAACACATTCTACTTCAAAACATTTACAAAATACAGACTATGCTCTGTATTTTACTAACGATTTGAAGCTTCCACAATAAAAGACAGTTTGTCTTGAAGACAGCTTACTGTACAGTCGGGAGACATGAATTATGCTTATAAAACATTCTCATTGAATTCGGTGTTCCAGTGAATCCAGTTAGGGTAATTAAAGTATATTTAAACAGAACATGTAGCAAATCCCGTATAGACATAAAAATTTGACCAATGCATTTCCTGTTCAGAATGGTCTGACGCAAGATGTTTTATTATCATTACTTTTCAACTTTGTTTTAGAATACGCCATGAGTAATATCCAAGGAAACAGGGAGTGAGTCGGATGCATTACATCCGGGTTTGTGGTGGTGATGTTAATTAATTGGGGGTGGAGACATATGTACGACTATAAAAATAAAAATACAGAATCTGTATTCGATGCTGGTAAATATGCTAATAATGAAAAATTAAGTTAAAATAATATTCTAAAATGCTTCTACTATGCAATTTAATCGCTTATATCTGAAATCTGAAGAAAATTAAAAATTAACCTGTTTTTTAGATTATTAAATTTGGTGTTGTTTCGTCCTAAGAGGCTGAGGGTTTTTGAGAAAAAGGTGCTAAGGAAAATGTTTGGACATGGGAGGTGTGACGCGAAATATAGCAGAGAAAATTACGTATTCTTCGTCAAATGTTATTAGAGTGATCAAATCAAGGAGAATGAGATGGGCGGAGCATGCAGCATGTTTAGGATTGGTGATAAATGAGGCAAAATTTTAATCATAAAACCTTAAGAAAAAATACTACTTGGGAGACCTAATCGTTGATGGAAGTATATTATTAAAACTGATTTTACGGAAGTAGAATTTGAGGAGCTGGACAGAATTTACCCGCTACGTTGAAGAATAAAGTGGCAGGATCATGTGAACACGGCAATGAACATCCGAATTCCATGAAAAAATCGGGGATTTATTTGATTAGCCGAGCACCTACCTACTTTCTAAGAAAGGTTTTATTCACTGTAGTTATTTATTTATAGTTAATTTAAAGATGCTTTTCCAGCAGTTCCGACTATGTAGCGTCGAATAAGAGGATGTTTATGAATAATAAATTGCAGAGGATATGAAAGGAAGCGGTCTTCGCCTAATTTAAGGTACTATCTCGGCATTTGCCTGCAGGGACTGTCAGGGACAGTCAGGATAGCAGGTCTGCGGGCCTAGATTTGAACCCAGGACCTCCCAAATACGAAGCAAAAGTGTCAGTGGAGTTATTGTGTTAGTTATATGAGATGATCACTCAGAAGATAATACGTGAAAGCATATCCTATGTAAAAAATTACTTGTTCTCGACACTATTAAAGGATTCATTAATCACAAACGAAGTATCATAGATTCAGTTCAAAATGTCTTTTTACTGATCTTATGAATTCTGAGTTAAAATTAAATTTATTATAACAAAGTAAAAGACAGGTATAAACAGATTTTACGAAATATTAATTGTTAAATTAAAATAGTTTTAATTATACAGGAGTTGTAAAAGTATCAGTCCTAATTCATAAGAAAAACTTGTAGTCTGATACCTGTTAAATTCCCTCTGACATTTTATAATTACCTAATATCCAGTTCTGACATATTACGTTGTTATAATAAATATGCGTAATATTGTTCGCTGTGCTGGATGTAACAGGTGGGAAACGAATCCTAGAATCTACTTGTCATCAAGTACCCACCTGCATCTCTTTCAATGACAAAAGTTCTTTTAATTCTTTGAAAATTCATGAATCTATCCTGGCACATAACAAAGGATGATTTGTGCATGGAAAATTTGCAGGTGTAACAACCTTATTTTTCAGATAAATTTTTATATGCAGACGTAGTGAAGGAAGAACTTGGTAACTAAATATTAATTTTTAAAGTGAAACCGGTTCTAATGCAACTGAATTATGAGATAACAAGGATACAGAATGACGTTATAGCCAGCAAGGGCTACAACTGCGTCCGTTATAAAAACATATAGGCCCATTTGACAGTAAATATTTTATAGTTAATGGAGATAGAGCAGTGTAGAAATAAGTAACAAAATTTATAAACGCGTAGAATAACACCAATACATGCAGCTGAGAGACTGGTTATGCAGTTTGCATTCACTGATATCTCTCCATTGAAGTCGGTGGTTTGATCGACTTAACAAAAATTACTTCATAGATTGGATCTATATACGCCCTATAATTCTACATGAGCTGTTGAGTTCATATAGCACTGAATGAGATACGAAGACGATTATGAACGTTGAATGGAGCTTCAGAATTTCTGCTCTTAAACAGATAATGACCAAACCAATAATTATGACATGATGCACGCATGGTAGATATGATACACGTATACAAAATTTTTGACGGGAACACCTAAAAGGAAGAGACAATTGAGAAACCCATGCCAGTCAGTTTATCTTAACTATACTCAAAAAGCCTAACATTAGAATTTTTCTTAGCCAGATAAATCCAATCCACATCATAAAAACCCAGTTTTTAAGATGCATTTTAATAGTATCCTCTCATCTATAAATAGGCTTCTTAAGTAGTAATTGCATTTATATATTAATATTATAAATGATACAAAAAATAAGGCATCTCAAGTAATAATTATGTGGGTGTGTGTCAATAGGAATAAATGTTACAGCTCACACAAACACAAGAAAAGTACCACATAGGTGAATAGAAGCAAATGTAGTAATATGATGTAAATAAGGATGAAAAAGGAACTAAGTGACTCTGGATTTTGCAGCAAAAATTGTTTACTTTTGTCATGATAAATGCAGATCAGTACGTGTTCAGAAAATGACCCCGTACTTGTAACTATGCTCCTAGTTGAAATCTTTTCATCATTTAGATGTTTCAAGCCTGAGGTGCGGAAACATTCCAGACGGCTGAAACCAGTATTTCCAGACAAGGAATCACCGTTCCTTATTTTCTTTTTGGGAATCGAATGCTTCCGTCAACTGTCGAACTGCTGTCTGTCATGGTTGAATTGCGAAGCTTAAATTTTGATTTTGTTTAATGGAAATATTTTTCCCCAATAGCGTTTAAAATGTAACTATTATAAAAAATCTATTTAAATTTAAGTTAAATTAATCTTACATGTCACCTCGTACCTTCGCTTTTATTCGTAAACATATAATATGTTGTGCGTACCTTTTCTAACAATTGGCCCAGATATTTACATTTTTATGACGATGATAAGCCCTCTCGTATATTAGGCCACGTCGAGGCTGATTAAGAAACAAACGTTTCGGAAACTATGGTTATGGATACAGAGCAGGTCTCCGAAACGTCGATTTTTCAGTTGTTTTTGACGCGGCTAATCGTTCGAGGTAATTCCAGTGCATTTATTGCTCGGAAAGATTCAAATCTCATACATGACGTTGGTCTTCTATCTCATCTGCATAATATATATAAGCCTGTATACACAAATATACATAGATTTAGGTTAGAGTTCAGTTACACGGTTTTGTGTACACTGTGATGACCTTTCGTGTTCTGTAAAAGGCGGGGAATTTCTTGTTCATCTCAGCTACTCTTAGGGTATGAGGAATCTCGGTTTTATGGAGTTACAGTATGTATGCAAGCCTATATTTTAAATGGGAGAAAAATTGTGAATGGTACATTTGAAACGCCGGGGAAGAAAGAAGCAGTGAACTGAGGAAAGTAACTACAAAACTTAGTGAAGGCTGTCAGTCGAGTCAGGCAACTTTTGAGTATCCTATACCTGCTTGGTCCTAGCATAATAACACATGTTCGTCACGACTTCAGCTCTGAAGACGGAGACAGTATGTTGCTCCGAAACGTTGGGTTCTACCAACGAATCTACACTGCGCAAGAACTCAAAATATCATCATCATCACCATCATCATCAGTGTTTCTGTGGTTGTGAAGAGTTTGAATTACAAATATGAAACAATTAAAATACTATAGGTGTTCCCTTTTAGTAATGTCAATCATAGATAGAGAATCAACATATCTGTTTAAATAATTCGAACATTTATTTAAATTTTTAAGCCTGTAAACAAAGAAAAATTAAGAATTGTTTTGCTGTTCCCAAACTAAAATCCATAATTATCAAAATCTATTATTCCTTCCAAATATAAGCTGAATGGGGGGGGGCATATTCGGTGTTAATTTCAGAGAGAATATTTTGTTTTATTACTGAAAATTAAGAAGTTATTATAAAATTAATTGTACAGCAAAGTAATTTGAGAACTTTCATGATAATTAAACTGTGTCGATCGATCTTAATACTAAACATTTCCATTCAGTGTTTAAAGTGGACAAATCAGACTATAAGTATATGTTGGATATCCCTGTTTTAAATCTATTTATACGATCTATCTAGTTTTCGTTCAGCAAAATGGACACACATCTATTCCAATTTTCTTCATCAGGATCATGAGCCAGAAGTTATCTTGTACTGATTTTGCTCCTACAGTGATACCGTCAGCACATCCCAGTAGCTTCCAGGTTCGAAATGTTTCAAACGCATTCCAAGGGGTACGATGCGCATGTGGTGTGAGGTTAAAATAAAATAGCTCATCTGTGTGTTTGTAGTTATCTTCAGAGCTAGGGAGCAGTCTAAAGAATTATTTAAAATAAAAAACCAGAAGATGAAGTGAGCCAAGAAGGAAAAAAACATAATGAGAAATAGAATGAAGACAAAAAATAAAGTGAGCAGTAGTGTGGGAGACAGAAATAAACGTGTGAGGAATTCTGATCAAGGTATAGCATCTCAGAGATGTTTTCTTGCCATTACTTTAATGGTACAACCATTCGTTTCTTTACCGATGAGTTGACTGTCGATGTGGCATTGATAATGCATAGTGACGTGTTGTGGATTTGTCACTTAAGGAGGAGTTTTTCCTATGCAGAATAAGTGACGGCGAATACGTTTGTGTCGTGTTCTGTATATCAATCACTTACAGCGAGCAAGATTTTTCACTGTGTTTATAATATATGTTTAAACCTGTAATGTCAGGAATATACAAGCTACATAATCTATTGAATAATTATTTGAATATTTTCATTTATTTTAAGTAGAGAATTTTATATGCCCCACGTGCTTTAACAACCAATAAGTCTACATTTTTTATTTGTGTGTAAACACGAATTATTTCCTTAAACAGAATTAAGCGTTGTGTTGTAAAGGTATCCAGTTCATATCCCCGATATGTTACCCCCTAACTTGACCTAACCTAACTCGTTCTCAGCAACACCATCAGGTAATTTATGGAACAATACACTGAAATTGGCCATAACATTATCATTCCAAGCATTTGATTTCTTATAATTTATGAACTTTATCTCGTTCGTAACATTTATTTGTAGTTTATTTAAAGACGCTTTTCAGTAGCTCATACTATATAGCGTCGAATGAGAGAAAGATAGTGAATAATGAACTGGAAAGGATGAGGAAGAAAGCGGTAGTGTCCAAATTTGGAAGGACTGAGGAAAATCCACGAAAAATCCAGTCAAGATATCCGTTCTCCCGGCCGATATTTAAACCCGGGACATCCCGTAAACGAAGTAGGAGTTGTTTATGCCTACACAGTTGAATCGGCGTTGTTATATAAATAACGTATGACACACTCTTCTACGACACAGCTGACGTTCCAATCTTTGTGTTAATTAAGCTTTCGACCTTCTATGGTACGTGTGTAAGTCATGCTTCTTCAGTAAAAACAGTTGGATTGGTTGTAGCACAAGGAACTCCAAAGGGTGCTATTAAGAATTACGTCAGTTAGTACAACCAGGTGTGTATCGGCAGCTGTAGATCCACGTGCCCTCCCACCCCCCACCACGAGAACTTGACCGACAAAGCACCACGTGCTTTACCGACCTAACATTTCAAAAGATTCTTCACTCCCGCACAAATCGCACGCACCCACTGTACACACACACGCATCTTCCAACAAGAATCACTCAAGCAATAAGATTCTTCATGTACAGCGTTTTAAGAAGTCAGGGCCACGTCATATTCATTCCGTTATTTTACGACTCCTTATCGAACTTTTCCGTCAAATGGTTACCAGTCCTGCTTCGTAAATGGAAGTTCTGGGTTCTAATCTCGGCCCGGATATTGACTGTCCTAACTGACGATTTTCGAGTGAGATATCAGGTTCTCATGCCGGTCATCGCCTTGATAAAGGCAGCAAGCACCTGTGAAGTGCCAATAAACGTCTAGCAGACCACACGGTGCAAGAATCCATAAAACATCCAACGTCAACTTTTCTGGATGTTTGATTTACTTTCTCCAAATGATGATACTAACGAACATGACCATGGTCATGACCGTCTCTTTCCAGTTCCAGTAACTGAAACGTCTTTAAGTAATACAGTAGCCCAGTATTCAAATATTACCAACATTACAATGCATGTAAAATACTTGTAACTTAAATGATTTATAGTCTACAACGTCAGCAGACTTGAGTGCTATGTTTAATTGAATTTAATTGTTAACTCCACGGGGCAGTGCACTTCTATAGGAACCAATAGTCGCTCAGCTAGTCAATAAATTCTCTACATTCTATAGAATCTAAAGGTTCATTGCAGTGTTTACAAGAGCCGTCTAGTGGTCCCTATGCCGATTCGAGTTCTCAAACCCTAGATTCTTAAAACCAAATTTAATATTTTCCTTCCATCTATACCTAGGTTTTCAAAGTGGTTTCTTCTGTTCACATTTTGTGACGAAACCAGTTTGTGTTTTTAATCCAACTCATGCGTTCTACTTGTCATTCCCACCTCATCTTTGTTGAAGAATTTAATGTAATCTTTTCCATCCACTGTTACTTACTTTCTCATAGTTTCAAATATTTTCCTCAGAATAATTTTCGTAGACACACTGAGACTGTGTTAGGCTATTCCATTTGGTTCTTGAAGCAGGCTGCTTTTGCTGATAAGTTTCTGACATCTGGAACGTTTAATATAAATATTTGACTAACTAATTAGATGGCTTACAGAACCCGAAGGTTCATCACCGACCCAACCAAAGCCAGTCTTCTTCAACTCCCAATATCTGTCATATTATTTTAAGTTCTGTGTAGTAATACAGAGTTTTTATTTGAGTGGACATGATTTTTGGGACGGGCTATATATAATACGCCTATACGAAGGGTGCCTAATACAAAAAGGAAGATCAGGGCGTGTGTTCAGGAAATGGACAAAGCAGAGGGTGTCTATACGTGGGTGCAGAGTATATACGTCTTCCAACGGAAATTTTATAATACCAGACACAGTCCATGAATGGAAAACCTAATCCGAACTTTGTAAGAAAAGACCGATTGACATATAAATCACATACAAATGGGACTTTGGCATTTCTAAAGTGTAACAGCTTGGGTGGAAATGTTACAAATGAATAAATAGCTTTGCTGGTACTTAACAAATATCAAATCCCATTTTTGTATTTGTACTTAACAAAAGATGAAGGAATGACTCGTACTGGATTTTTCTCAGGTCTCATGAACGGTCATAGTTCACATCGATGACGCTAACAGCTCGCTTTTCCCATAAAAGCGAGTTGTTAGCTTTGCCCTGTCTGCGTGTACCAGACCGGCTTATATTATATTATTTGGTTTCCCCTGATAAGTAATTTGCTTTTTGTAATGGGATATCGCGCATCCAGTCACTCGTTAGAGGTTTTTGTTAACATGGGCGCATAGTAAACAAACAAATTGTTATCAGATGAGAGGGAGAGCCTCAAGATATGAGATGTTATATTAGATATTAAATAATATTCGTGCTTTAATGTACGTGTTGTAATAATAATGGCGCTTGGCAAGTAGATCGGACGAAATCTATAAGATAATGACGATTAGGTCTTGTTTTTATGTTGTGTTGCTGTCACGTGATTGAGTGGGTTGTCAGAAACGAAACTGGGTGGCCAACAAACTAGCCTGGGAGAAAAATTTGCCTCCTTTATTTATAATTTGTTAGTCTTTGTTTATTTGTGTTCAGTGTTACGTAACTATTTTATTCCTATGCAACAGCGAGTTCGGAATCCGCTCGGAGCATGAATGTCTATCCGCATATAACTTTTAGAGAACCATTGAATAGATTTTCATTAAATTTAATACAAAGATGTTTCACTAGAATTTTTCGACACAATCCAGTTTTAATCTAAATTGGACATGAAGATCTACATACTTTTTCTGGGTGAAGAATCCCAATCCGAGAAATTTATGCATGGGGAATCACGTTCGGATAATTCCCACTTGGGGAATTACCAGTCAGCCGCGCAAGCACTTGTGGGAACCCTGTGTAATATGTTTGCCCAGTCGGACAAGCATAGGTTGTTGATCCTAGAGAGACGTCATTGGTGCCATTCTTAAAGGTCAAATTCTGAGTAAAGCACCAGAACTGGTACGCCATGCGTACATGTTCTAAATTGTTCTGAGCGTTGTTCTATGTGTATGGTGCTCGTGTGACGGCGGTCCAAGGGGCCGTAAGAAATCTCTAAGAGATTCGCTATTTCAGATATCATTCTAGAATGGTATTTGCCTAAGACCTTAAACGTGAATAAATCACAGGCAACAAACATATTTTTTGGTTCACAAGTATCGAGTTAACATTGGCGACTTGAGGTACAGTTGAATCTTTCTGCGTTTGTGCCAATGTATAATGAATACGTTTAAATTACATTCTAATTGGTTCTATTGTTATGTATATAAATATCCTGTTGGATTTGATACAATGTAGGTCAAAACTATTTAGAGTAAAGGAAGTGGTCTTTTATTTTATTTATTTGTTTATTTATTTATCGTCCCCCCAATCTGAATAGTATAAACTTCAGTTTCTCTTAATGGAATGCAAAACGCATCTGCATTGCAAACATCAATTGGTTAATATTATGTAGATAAATAATAGCTGTTTGTTATGAGAATCATAACAAACCCGCAACTTCTGGGAAAATGCAGAGTTTTCAATGTTAAAACCATTAACAGGCCAACATACAATCAAAACTGAGCTCTGAACGTTTAAATACAAAACCGATGGACACAACAAAAGTCTGAATTCATTCATTCAGAAAAAAAGAAAACAGGAAATTTCACTTTTTCATGAACATTCTTACCTTTCTTGACATTTTCGCTACGGTAATATATACACAATTAAAATAAGCCTGTATTTAGAAGATAAAAATTTAATCGAATGTTGATTGTAGTCTTAGTTGATTAATTTATAACCTGTAACGCACCAGACATTACTAATCGTTCCTCAAGCATACAGAGTTCATATAGGTCTAGACAATTAGCCAGCTGCTTAATTAACAGTATTGAAAGAATCGACATTTGTAACGCTCGGTAATGCGAATGAAATAAATGCTTGAATTATTTTATCAAATTTTCGGTGTTTCTTGTGTCTGGGACACTGACTTAGTTGCGTACGTCAACAATAACCCGAAGAGCAAAACCTTGAATGCACCTGGTGTGACAAAATTAATAAGACATATCGAGGTCTGAAATACGGGCCCACTTGGTGTCTGGCCGCAAGACCATCTGTCGGAATGTCAAATGCGGACATTGCAGATGGCCTCCCACTCATACACTTGTCTCCATACCTCTAGTGCAATTAAACGAAAGACGATGACATGCAACTCTCATAAGAGATGCAGCTGGAATGTCACCCACACACGAGCGGTGTCCTCTTTGGTCCATTACCACCCACGCTACTTTTCAGTTCAACGTCTCGCTCTCCAACGTACAGAAAAAAAAACACGCAAGATGTGAGATGCTCAAAGTAAGAATGTATTATGGTTGTGTACCGAACGTCGCAGCCGGAAGGTTACCATTTACAGGTCTACTAACTAACTATATGGCTTACCGAACCGGAAGGTTCATCACCGAATTAACCAAAGCCCTCCACCGGACCCTGTCCTGGGCCAACAAAATCCAGTCTCCTTCAACTCCTATCTCCCATAGATCCCGCCTGAGATTATCCTCCCATCTACATCTAGGTCTCCCCAGCGATTTCTTCCCCTCAGGCTTCCCAATCTTATTTAACCCGAAATTTCAAAATTTCACCCAGCCCTAAGATCATTTGGCCTGACCCGAGTTAGAAGTTTATTTTCAAGTGTGTTAACCGCACCTCGCGTAGGCCCTACTTCCTTTATTACAGCCCTAATTAAGCCCTTAAAATTAAAAAATCATTTTATATTTAATTAATTGCGCACACAAACTCAACAGGCTACAGGCGTGAATTTCCAATATGCGAGTACTTCAGTTACAGCATTTCTGACTCCATAACACGTGCATCTGCTTGATACAGATCAAAGCCACTGGGAGGCAGTGAAGCGTATCTGTTATCATTGCAGGTAAATTAACGCAGATGACTAAAGACTGATCAATCAGCTGAGAAAGACAGCAGAAACAATAACCGGAAACTGACTTTGCCCACACATTTGTTTGAATCTGCCATCACGACCCGAGTCTGCATCCTACACCACTTGTCAGCTCGAACTGGAAACAGCTCCCCGCCTCCACATATCCACACACTATCAACGCGATTGAGCTAAAAGAATGAACGGTATTATTGATAGGTTTTCATCAAACCTCTTGCCTTCATGACATCTGCAATCGGAATGCTTTTATTTTAAGCTCGACATTTCGGTTCTTGTAAACCACTTTCAAGTAAGATTTCAGGTTTTCAAGGCGACGACTATGAAGATAATAGTTTTTTAGATATTGCGCCGTGTAGTCTCGTTGAAATTTACCGACGTTTCAGAGGTGCTTAATATTTTTTTACTCATTGTCCAGATATTGGTGGCAGGAAGTAACAACAGTAAATGATGACCGACCGAACAACTAACCAAATAAAATTTATTTTTACAGACACAGCTTCCTTCAGCTTTTTGCCACTTCCACTCTCTTAATCACAATCCATCCTTTCCTCTTAGCATCAATAGCAATACTTTAGCGCGAGAGACCAAGTATCGCGTAACGTACAAAACAATATAATCAATATAGGATTTGAGACTTTCGCGGCGTGTACAATCAATAACATCCAGTCACATCAAAACCCTGATGATGGGGACAGAGTTGGTTCCCGAAACGTCGGTTTACTACGGTAACCAGTTAACGCGGCTGATTGCCCGAGAAGATTTTATTGAAGATAATCAATGATTAAACAGTGCCACTCCGCAAGCATATCTGGTCTTTTACCTCCGTGCAGTGTATTATCTTAGGATTATATAATCTGGATTATAAATGGTCTCTTCATATCCATCTGTAATACCCATGGAGTGCTGCCATGGAATTCTGAAATATCCCTGCATCAGGTAATAAATATTACGTTATGCCTCAGACATCTTACCGGTCATGTAGACAGGTGGCTACTCGGTGATGTGCGACTTGCGTGGGTGAATCCCCGAGCCATGAGGACAAGTGCTAAACGGTGTCAGTGACCACTGACTATATGTTGAGGCTGTAGGAGACATATTTCTTAAGAAAGAAAGAATTTACCGCAAGTTACCATCATAAACCAACACTTGCGCAGTATATTTCACTCAGCCGCGATGTCCAACTTCTTTTGTCTGTGGGTTTCGAAGAAGTCCGGGTTGGAGAATGTTTTAGTGCTTGATAAAACTGTAGGATTAGAGTTTCAGTGTTTTCAAACACAAAATAATTTTATCTACAAGTTTTAATTATTAACTGTATCATGCCAAGTTTTGGGTACTTTCTTAAAACGATTCTCGAATCGAGAGTTCGATCCTGTATTCGATCTAACAAATCCCATATCAATAACTGCTGTCTGAAAAATCAAAAATTCACCTGAGTCTCTTCATAAAGAAACTGTCTTGACAAAATAACGTCTTCATGAGACAGTCTATAGGATATCAACCTCATTTATAGTGGTTGCAAAATTCAAATTAGACATCTTACTTCGTCAACCCTTCCCTCCCAGTTTTAAAAGAGCATTGGCATCCATAGCAAGAATAGTATCGATATTTCGCGGCAATACAATAACTTGATACGCAAACCTGCACGAATTTTCGATAAATTTAGAAACCTCCTCCATAAACTAGGAGCTAGAGAAAAAGCTTATGTCAGAAATGAAAATAACATTTACGTAAATTTGTTTCGTCAACACCGAAGCTGCCACCTGCATCATTGAATCGAAACTACAAGGTGTAAATTTGAAAATAGTATAGGCTATAATAATAGACAAAGATACAAAGCCATCAGAATAATATATCGACAATTCTGGGCATAAGTTAATCTCTTCACATAAGGTAAAATAAAATAGGCGTTTAGATCTTCAAAATAAAAATAAAAATAGGTACAGTTCCTGTTTGTAGGAAATTTGCTGTTAGCGAATGGCTTAAACAGCGGTACATTGTAAAGAAACTGCTTTATGTGTAGCACTAACACATACAGACAAACATACACAACGTGCTTACATATTACATAAATGTAAACACGCATTTGCCTTTGTGGGATTTCAGGTTGCTGGGGTAACAAGTATGGAGATGGTTGTCTTCTGGGATGTTGCGTCGTATAGTCTGGTAGAATCCGAGTGAATAATCGACCTGATGGTGGACGCAATAAGCACCTCTGAAACGTCGGCCAACTTCTCAGTATCCAAGAGCTCGGCCATCTTCAGCTTCATAATTAGTTACAATCCATTTATTGCAATCTTTATATGTCTGCCAACTTTAAGGCGATTACGTACTCGTGTTAAATGCTGGTATTCAACAAGGCTGCGTGGAACGAACACAGCAAGTCTTCTGCGCTATTTGCTTTAGACCACCGAGCGATTAGAGATAAATTCAAACACAAATCCTCGAAGTTGGTGGCCTGCCCTCGAGCCTGTCAGCAGCCTGTGACAGTCATTGTCATGATTCTTTTCGTGTCAGCACACAGCTGAGGCTTCATGGCGAAATGAGAGCAGCAAATTGGCTCAAGTCGCTTTTAACATACGTTCTGCTCTCACCGGATCACAGAACGTCCTCTCTTAGTCAGTCTTTCCAGGAGGCCTTCCTTAAATATACTGCGGTCGCCTCATCTTAGATCCTCCAATAATTCGTTCGCCATTATCCTACCGTATCACATTCGACTTCAACACTTGATAAAGAGTAGTGAGATAAACAGCCATCACTTCATAACTAACGAACACTATAGGATTTTCCGCTGTTCCATTCGATCCTTCGTAAGTTGTTTTAAAGAATCATTATACTTCGCAAATTTCCGTCACACAAAATATTTTATGGTTGCAACGTAGCGTTGTGCACGTATGTCTGCTGCTATAAAATTTGTAGACGGTAACCTACATAAAACTAGCAAAGTTCCTGTTAAAATTCAACTAAATATCCAAGAGACAATATTTCAAACCTCTTCGTCTACACATTATAAAAAGTAATAATTGTTAAGAAATATTAAGCTTCTAATGACTACTATGAAGAACTCAAAAATCGTATTATTTTAAAAAATTCGGCTTAATAAACATCTAATACTGTATATGTTCTCTCTGATGTGGGTTTGTAAAATACAAATCTTTAATCATATTTTTCAAAAGCATAGTAAAAATAAACAGTTATTTACCTCTGTCTCACGACAGATAAATTTCTCTGCCATTTAGTACCTAATATTCTGTAACAGATGTTACAAACTTTTAAACAGGCCGCTTATAGCACCCCTGTCACCAATGTTCTCTTATAGCAAATTTGGAAATGAGAAATGGTTTAGAGAAATTTAATACGATAATTCTGCTGCTTAGAGGCCCCTACAGAAATTTATCCGCGGCATGTGAAGAAAGTCCAGCTTTGTCTCCCCCTTCCACCCTGTTCTTTTCAATTTTCCATTGTGACTGAGATGTTACACATTTGCGCTGTCTATGAGCAAAAGAAATATATATTGCATAGGCGTATATTAAACACCATATAATTGTTTCAACCTATTTAGAGAGTAATTAATTCACGAAAACAGCCGAAGTAGCTAGATTATCAATTCTAAACGGGCGATTAATGTTAAAAATACCGATATAAGGTCCAATGTAACTATAAATATATCTGTGAAACAGATTCACCATTAAAGTACGATTAATAACTTTCAGACCCGGGAAATAGAATTCCAGATTTCTGGAGTCAAGTCCGAGAGTTATCCGCTTGCACAGGAAAATATTGAATACCACAGTTCGGTTGCTAGAATTGAAAGAGCACTTAAGTCTCTGATTAAATCATCTTAACTTACTAACTCACTGACTAATTCTAATGCACTAAAGTTAACCAACTTAACTTGAATAACTACTTCCGATAAATGTCCAAAATTGTCTATTTATCAGTGATATTCTAACAGTGTTTTTAATTCCTCATTTACTCCTTGCGTGCTATATGCCCCACCCATCATATTTTTATTTATATAAACACCCTAATAATATCAGGCACTAAGCACAAATTTGTCCAAAATCTTCTTCGACGTTTTGAGGGTCGCCTAAAAAGGAAATGTATGTGTTTTGTATAACTGAGTGTCATATAGAAAACACGCTTCTGAAATGAAATGCCTTCTTAATCGGAAACGTAGTTTTCGATTCCTACATTGTCTAAGTTCACTTATTGGACAGACTTATATTGTATGCATAGCCCCCAATTATCTTGTCTACCCCTGTCACTTCACGTTAAGATAAGAGTTCTTCTTATAGTTTCGATAATGACATTGAAAAAAAGAAGCTAAACGAATAAGGATGTCGTATATGTGATAAGTGGGTATTACTACTATTTTTTACTTCACCTCCATTCTAGCGTTCATTAAATGGTAAGGCATGTACTACAAACTCTCCTTGTAGGACCTCCTCATCTTCTAAAGGATGGACACCGCACCTACATAACGATCTTAACGCGATGCCACTTAGCTTGATGAATCCAAACTTGACTCAAGCAAAGAAAAAAAAGCCTCTCTGACACAGAGCAGCATTATTTTTAAACCTGCGTCACGACCCAAAGATTAAATCTGTCTCTACGTTTGGTAGTTTGTTCAGGTAAACACTTAAAAATTGCCTTTCTCTGACACACGGTATTTCAAATCTCCCCGAGATCGACGGAAATATTCGACCCCAGGCAAGGGCATTACACAAACATGAAAAGTTCTGGGACCCACTCACATATAATCCATACTATGGACACGGCGGTAAGGGTGAAGGCATTGTACTGGTTAGGATTTCATTGGAATCCGAACGTCACAGTTTAAAATCTCGGCCAGGAATTAAGTAATTTTTACTGAAGAAAGCTACCTTTTTTTACGGTGGCGAAGATGATCTACGCTGGGTCACCATGTAGACTCATAGGTAGATTCCAACATATCGTAGGAACATGCTGTCTCCGCCTTCAGAGCGACCATGAAGATGGAGACAGTTTATCCAAAACGTTCGTCTATTAGTGTACGCGTCGTCACAGCTCCAACCTAAAATACCGGACCTACCACGTGAATACGCCGTAGGCCTTTTGCTTCATTTGAAAGGGTGGTTAGAATATTAACTGGAAGCAGCCACTGGAAAGTTCTAACGCAAAGGTTCCAAATATGTGGTCCACAGACCACCAGTGGCTCGTGAGATTTATTCAGGTTGTCCGCAGAACGAGTGGAATTACAAAACTATTATGAAACAAAATTAATAAAAACACATAAACGAAGCGAAGAAGTGCCTACTTATGGCATATGTTAAATATAGCATTTCCTCTTCATTTTATTATTTATAATCTGTAGCACAGTGAAGTACAATTTTAAATAACACGCAGGCAAATGGTCAAGTGTTCCGCCAAGACCGTTAGAAGTTTTCAAGTAATTCCGTGGGGGAAAATTTTTGGAGATTGTTGTTCTACTGTACGAGTGCTATTCTAGCATTTAACCTGGACTGACTAATAATTGTTTTCGACAAGCTTGTAGCTGGCTACTAGGAAACAACTCGATTTATTCTCTCCTGCTGGTATTGTTAGAGTAGTTAAATTTAGGAGCTTAAAACGTTCTCGGAACGAGAATGTAACACGGATTCAGTAAATAAACGCCTACGAGATTCTTTTCAGCGTCATAACTGTGACGGTGTCTCCCAGCTGCCATTACAGCCCAACGCGTTCGATGTATTCGTCCACGATATATCGTGAATATGGATTACTAATATTCGATAAATATCGATTTTTACATAAAAGCAGAAAAATTATTTGTTAAACATGTAACTATGCCGTCAGTAATTCAGATTATACGCGTCAAAACTAGACAATATGTAACTATGACAACCCTGTTGATATTTTGTACATCTAAGCGCGTTACTTGAAGATGGGGGTTTCTACGTTTCGTATAATTAAGAAGACTGTAACATTTCAATCTTTCGCGCTGTAGTAGAAGTGGCGGATTAAGGATGTGAATGTATCTCTTTATTTATGTTCGTCTTTAACATAGTAATATATGACTTCATTATCGTTTATATTAAATTTCACGTGTCATAATTCATCACCTCTTAACACTGGCATACTACGTAAAGGTATGCAACACAGTTACAGTTCAGTGTTTTTCACTTCTCATTCGTATGCGGGAGATCTTCGATTCGAATCTTGACCACGATACATCAACATCTCTAGACAAATATAGGGAAAGTGTCTTATAATAGGCCACGACCACGTTTTTTCAAATCCATTTACGGGGATCATTTACGTATAATTCTACTTTTCGGCTGCACATAACAAGAACAACGAATGAATATCTTTAAATAAACCAAGAATCATTTATTCAGACTGCATAGTGTGTGCAAAGTTTTGGATGTGTGCCAGAGACTTCATCAAACCTCGTTTGAGATGCACTTGTAATTAATTGAGAAATATAATTTTGAGAGGAGTAAAACTGTAGGCAGTTTAGCAGATTTATAACGACACTCTAGCTGGAAATGTCTGACTGTTTGTGCTACTTATTTTACTCACGTCTTCACCGAATTACAACCAAATGAAATTCTCAGCGATGTGTCTGCGTCTCATTTTCAAAGCTCCTAAGTCGAATTCCTGTATCAGCTATCTTAATTAAGTGATTCATAACATTCCTCAGAACAGCGACAGTAGGTCAGTTGTTTAAATAAGTTAGAATCTAAATCCCTTATTCCTTTTAATTTAACAAAAATGGCCACCAGCTTTTGTTAATCTGTAACATTGTTTCTGCTTAGTAACCATTAATACTATCAGTAATACTAAGCTATATTTTAAACAACCATTTTTGCTAATAATATTTTTATTTCATAATTGACTAATCAGGAAAGAGAATAAAACCTCATATTTTGAACTCCTTGTTCAATATTATTTTTACAACCCTTTCTAATAGAAGCAGGTACGCTTTTTTATATTTTTACCGTGCACCGTTGAGTAAATAGATTTCCGAAGACCCTCAGAGCAAGCAGTGCTGACAGCTATTTAACAAGTTAGGAAATGCAAACATGGCGTAATAGTTATTACGTATATATTATATTTTGTTATGTCATCATCATCATATTCATAAAGTATTAGGCCAAGTGGCCTGTTACGGTTTCATTCCATCTTTTTAATGGTCTTCCCAGGCTTCTCTTTCCATTCGGTCTGTAGTTCAAAAGTTTGTTTGGGATTCTATTAGAGTCCATTCTTTCAACGTGATATTTCCAATTGGCACGATAATTCTGAATAAATTTAGAGACTGGTTCGACTTTCAATTTTTCTAGAATTTATTCATTTCTTTTGCGGTCCAAAAGTGTAAATCCAGCAGTTTTCCTCATAAATTTCATCTCTGCTGCTTGCAATCTTTTCTCATCTGCCTTTCTAATTGTCCAGACTTCACTACCATACAATAGAACTGGTCTTGCTAGAGTCCTGTAAATGTTTAATCTCGTATGTTGTTGTACTAAGGATGGTTTGAAGACTTGGTTTATGACTCCGGTTGTTTGTATAAATTTTGATATTTTTGAGCGTATATCTTTCTCACCTTCATAAGATAGGGTGCAGCCTAAATAATTAAATGTGTTGACTTGTTCTAGAGTTTTATTATTTATACAGATTATGTTATATCTATATGTTATTACAACGAAATTTTAACTTTTGGGTGCTAATTTTTTATGCTATAATAGCATAAATAAGGCGGACAGACAAGTGGACTAGTTCACGGATGACGTAAAAATATATAATTTATTTGATTTTGTGGGAAGCAAAGAAATTCTACCGGGAATAATATGTTTTTTATTTCCTTGTACAGGTTTTGTTCAAAGCATTTTTCCCTCCGATAAACACGTTCGCTTCAATAAGTCTTGCCCGATATAAGTGCAGTGGCCTAACGCATGTAAATCTTTATTTATTGTTCGCTTCGTTACTCAAATCTTGTAAAATTATAACGTGCAGAAGAATTATAGTAATTTTTCGCCAGTGTTATATAAAATGAAAGTACGTTGATCGGTTGTCGAATTGTTAGGTGAGTACAGACATGATGAAACTATTTGGCGCACCTTTACAATTTTTCTTTTCGAAGACGCCTAATAAAATCTAAGTGTAACACTGAGTAAGATGAACAGGTGCATCCCTCAAGTGCTAGCGCGTGACTAAGTGAAGATGATATATGTTTTTTCTTTGTTCTTTGCGGTTTTCTGGAAGTTGCTAGAGGATTGAATTGTGCAGTTGTTAGTTATATTTACACTCCCGAATACAGTTGGCCCATAACATGTGCAACTGCAGTCAAATAAAACTGTTTGATTTTCTGTCCATGTACTCTGCCAAGAATTTAGATGTTTGTCGTTTGTCAACTTTCAACACTCTCGGCGTCAGAAATGTGCTTTTCGGATATGTTTTTATTCTTTTAAATTGTGAAACTTCCTTCTTTAGGTTCGACCCAGATGTTTTCCAAACCATGTCTTGCTATTAAAACCTCAAACTACCGTCCATTGCTGACTAAAGTATAAAAATTCCACATATCAGTTCGCCATTTTGTTAAACAAAACTGTGTGCCAAATGAAATGTCAGAGACCTAACTTTCTCACAGCGGTTAAGCTGTCTCTTGCTGTTTGTGCTGTTTCCTTCGACAAATTGTCTAACTAAGCAAATAACACATTCCATGCAACAATTCTGTTTTTATAAACAGCGGTAATAACTCGCTAAGCTAATTAAGAAACTCCCCGAAGGTTCAATATATCATAAACCCGCGGCCGGACTCTATTCTGAGCCAACTGAATTAAGTCTACAAGCTCACGCAATATTTTCAAGATCCATGTTAATATTATCTTCCCTTCAGAGTCCTGACTAAAATTTTGTATTGATATTAATTCCTACTTCCTAACGCACCCATCTCAACAACCTTTATTTTACCAGACTATGGCCTACATCAACAACATTAATTGGAGTATAACCGAATGTATTTAATCTTAAACTTACAACATTTGGTATAGAAATACAATTATCTTATTCCATTTTGTATATTTTATTAGTCTCTGGCAGAGTTTAATTAATTTTAGTTACTGTGGAATGGAAGCTATCGGCTCGTCTCACTGTTTCAGAACAGCAAAACCTAATGACGTAATAATACGACGTTGTGGAACACAAGCACATTCCTAAGGGAACAGCAAAGAAATGGATATGGAGGAGAAAGGTGTGGGACCTCCCTGTTTCGGACGTTAGGGCCACATATACTCCTCACCCTTTCCTTTGACCCCAGGTGTCGTGTTCGAATGCGATAAGCCCTGGGACAGACTTTAATCACTCACGCAACGAACCGCCTTCTTGAAACGGGCCTCTATTGATCAGCAGCAAAACTACAACATTCTGTTTTACTACCAGAACCTGGACAAGGCCTTTTTGAGAATCCAATTAAAGTGTTACCTGGACAGTAGAAAGCTTGGGAGATTTTTCAGTGTTTTCACTGCTTATTATCCGCCCGGATGCCAGTTCGTCCTTTCGACTATTCGTACTTTTATAAACACACCCACATACACAACATATAAAGAACACAAAGGAATATTATAGAGGCTTAAGCGCATCTGGTGTTGTGGTTAACACACATTTCGTCTAGAAAATGGATAAAAATTAATACCCGATAAACGAATGTGGAAATTAATGGTGGACAGGCTGTACGTGTGCGGTTTTCTCTTGCTTTTATTTATGCCACTGTAAAAAGTATATATATCTGCAAAGAAGAATTTATTTTTTGATTATGTTGTAGTGTTCCACGTATTGCAGCTGTCGCAGGAGGGGTTGTATTTGTGAAGTGACTTATATTTCCATTAAATGTAAGTTAATGATTGCTGGCAATATAAAAACTTGGTAACACTGACACTGGCAATACTGGCAAATCGTGATTAACTGTGCAGTGACTTTTCGAAAGTCCTATATTTAAAACATGACTCAAAGAGTAGGTTAAATCAATATCATTAATAATGAAATTATAATTATTATATATTAAATTAACTTTTGTATTTACAGTCGGAATTAAATGTCTATGTAGGCCTAATTAACAGATTTAACTGCAATTAGGGTGAATTAGTCTGCTATAGTTCCATTGCTAAGTGATGTTAAGTTATTGCATCGTTATTTTTTATTGAAGCATTGAAATTCGTAACAGTTTTCTCTGCGCTGATTAAATCTGTGGTTTTCTTTCATCTTTTCACACTCCCCAACAGCTTCGCATTATTTATTTTCAGCTACTGTTGAGAATAATCACATTTTCTTCGTACGTAGTTTTTTTCCTTAAACGAGACGTGTATCCCATAAGAAATATGAAAAACAGAGAAATTAAAACATCTTGAAATATCTGTAAGTCACGTTTAACTGAAGGGATGAGTAAATTATAAAATATTTAAAAAGAGACACAATATATGGTAATATTTTTTTAAAAAACTGCGTTCATTTAGTTACATAGTTGAATGCCAATGGCAATACGCTAATGACACGTTTGGTGCAACACCTTTAGAGCGTCAACTTCTAAAGTTGGTACTGTAGACTATATTCGAATCTCGAACGAGATACCATTTATTTAGATTCAGGTTCTCCCGATTTCTTCCTGCCAATGCTAAAATTTTCAAATTCATACGCCAGTAGACGTATAACTACCACTTTTCAGATTTTTTTAAGTTCTACTGTTCTTCAAGTAGAATCTATATATTTTTATGATGGAATTTAATCAGAATTCGGCAAACTGAAAACCCCACCGTGCATCATTAACGGTTTGAAGCCGGAACTCATGTAAATGCTAATTAAAAATTCAGTCCATACCGCAAAGAAAACAATACTTCTCTATTGCTTGATCCTTTTTAAAAACGTAATCACTGTTTACTCTGACAGTCATACTAAAACCATAAATATATTCTGTGGGCATGATACAGATTTGTTTATTGTTAAAGTAGGTGGTACATATATTTACCTCTGAGTTTCTACATATTAAACTATAGTTCTGAAGGACAAAGAGCTTTTGTGATGTTGAAACAAATGAATACGTGATGGGTTGACTAAGACATAACTGAAATTACCGGTCAGAGACCTATATTCTATTAAAATTGCCATGAATGTTTTTAGCTCAGTTGAATGTTGTTAGTGACAGTACAATAACTAATGGTGATAAAACTGTCTGCACTAGAATGCACAGAGTGTTTCCTAAGAATAGAATAAAACCATCTATCTTGCACATTACAACACATTTATTTTTGCATGAGCAGGGGACAATGCACGATGCAGTTGCAATGAGTTCAGTTCATTTATATTCGGGAACTCACGTACCTCATCTTTTCTGTTCGTAACGCCAATACAGTCAGTGTGATGATTTTATATTTAACAGTGGTAACAGGTTTCTGTACCTATGCAAATCTTTGGGAATATCCATCAAAAATCGTGTCTTTGAAAGTCTATAAATAAATGCGATCAAAAGCAAAATACAGCGCAATCTGAACACCAAGTTCCTGACAACAGCCGCATTGAAGTGAGCTTCTTGAGTAAATAGTATTCTAACAAAACCAACCTGATTGTTCAACTCCAACAATACCAAAGATCGCTGATGCAGAGTCGTGATTTGATTTTATTCATCCCCCATCTTCACAGCCCGTCTTCCTAAGATCCTTCTTAATGTTATTTTCCCATCTCCATCATGGTCTCTCCAAGATATCATCCCAATAGCAAAGACTGCGTCAGTGGTTAATGGCCCTTTAGGTCATGTACTACAAAAGGTATTCAAGAGATAACATTTGTTAAAATAATAAGTACAGTTGATATTTAACTTAGAACTACAGACGTATATATTCGAGCAAAACAAATCATTTCACCGGGTAAAGCTATGTATCAGACTGACTGTTCATTTGAATCGAAAAGATTGAATCTGAATCTGAAAACGTCCTATTGAATCCGTTCAGTTTTAAAACTGGAAATTCCCACGGATCACAGGAACAGCAAAAACAACAAAATTATTGCTCTCACTGTACTTTATACTCAGGCGAAATAAGATTAATCTGGTTGTCTTGTTCAGTATTATTACTACGATACACAGTCTTTGCTAACAGCTAGTATAAAAGGAAAAACGTATCATTCTGAACACAAAAATTAGATATTGTGTCTAACTATAAACTTGTGAAGAAAATGTCCTCAATCTTTGCATGTAGTGCGTAGTTCCGTGTTTGTTCAATATCTTAACAAAATCAGCATAGACGTAATATAATGTTTAACTTATGTAATTATGCGGAAAACCGACTGAGTAATACGAGGGTCGCTCATTAAGTAATGCCCCACATTTTTTTCCTCAGAACATATTTATTCAAGATGGCTCAAATTTAGTGACAATATAAATCAATGTTTCCTTTACACATACTGTTTTTCCACATAGTCCCCATCACCTTGTACGGTTTTACGCCAGCGTGGAACAAGTGCATGCATGCCTTGCCGGTACCAGCTCTTGTCCTGTGCACGTAGCCATGTCCTCACTGCTTGAATAACGCTCTCGTCATCTTCAAACCTTGTTCCGCAGATAGCATCTTTAAGTGGCCCAAAGAGATGGAAGTCAGAGGGTGGATGGGGCAGCACCGTCCAACCCAATTTGGTGATTTCTTCCCGGGTTCTCGGACTTGTGTGAGGTCGTGCAGGAGCAAAATTTCTGCTGGATGCTTGTGAGGCCGAACTCGTCGGAAACGCTTCTTGAGGGTTTCCAGGGTCATAATGTACGCGTCTGAATTGATGGTCGCACCTCTTGGCATCACATCCACAAGAATGACCCCATCACTGTCCCAAAAGACAGTCATCATGACCTTTCCGGCGGAGGGAGTTGTCTTGAATTTCTTCTTTCTCTGTGATTGAGGATGATGCCACTCCATCGACTGCCTTTTTGTCTCCGGCTCAAAGTGGTGTATCCAGGTTTCTTCACCTGTAATGATCCGGGACAGAAAGATCTCTCCCTCAGCATCAAAACGCTCCAACAATTCAGAAGAAATCGTTTTCCTTTGAATCCTGTGGTCTGCTGTGAGACTTCGTGGAACCCATATTGCGCACACCTTCGAATATGCGAGAGCCTGGATAATTGCAATCACACTTCCATTGCTGACTGAAAGCTGTTGGGCCAATTGTCGAGTTGTGATGCGCCGATCCTCACGAATAATGGCATCCGCGCGGTTCAACATGTCTGGAGTGGTGGCTGTGGCAGGACGCCCAGAGCGCGGCAGATCACGGAGCTCGGTTTCTTCACTTCCTGAAGCTTTAACTCTCTTAGCCCAGCGACCAACGGTGCTCCTATCGACTGCACAGCTTCCATACACAGCACAGAAACGTTTATGAATGTTCACCACAGTTTCTTTTTCAGCAAAAAAGAATTCAATTACAGCTCGTTGCTTGTAACGAGAGTCGTTCACAGACGCCATTTTAACAGTTCACTACAGCTCCGCTATCGGTTTGAATCATTTGAAACTCCGTACACGAACGCGGGAAACATCAAATCTCAAGCATGTAAAAGTGCACTTTTCTATCTTCATTATTGGCTGAGAAAAAAAATGTGGGGCATTACTTAATGAGCGACCCTCGCATATAAGTAGTGACAGGCAGTATTTTGGAAGTCTGCTGAGAATTATAGCTCATCACTTTTATCTTCGTGTGTACAAAACGCTCTGTCTGAAGACGATTTACCGCCATTTCGTTTCAGTCTAAGTGTATAAACATACCAAAGCTGGGATCACTGAAATGAACAACTTTGGATATGTTCGTATAATGTAAAAATTATGGCTTTCTACCAGAATTTTAACTTTAACCCTTGTGAATTTTAGTTACGAACGGGCCAGGTTGGCAGTCCGTCCAGTCTACACATCAGTTCTTGATTATGGTTTCAGTGTTTACTAAGAATCTGCTACATGTTTCGACCTCACTTGGTCATCTTTAAGTGATTCTCTTTAAACGTTCGTAACTAACAGATATGTCTGCTAATTTTTCACAAATTTCCTGTCGTGTAGACAGACCCTCAGTCTAACGTTGAACACACACCATAATGCCTCCCTTATAACGCGGCCTAAAAACGATTATAATCAGCGACTATGAGACAGAAACAGCAAATATGCGATAAAACTTTAAAGTTGAAACGCCGTGTAGTGTTAAATATGGTCCAGAAAATTGTTATTAGCAGTCGATCTCGTCCCGAGCGAGAGTTTTAGTAGGAACAGTGATGCCAATTTAGCCATAGGAATCGCTTAGATTGGTAGTGATATCTGCCTACACATTAAGCGCATTGCTAAGGTAGGGAGGTCGGGAGAAACATCAATACAGCTTTAAAGTATATTCACATGTCATTAGAAAAGGGAAAAATATTCGCGGAATAGATCGACTTCTCGTAATATAATACTCATGTCACGTCATGTGGTGTACGTTTTTAACTAAGGCAATGAATTTTCATTTCCATAAAATGCGAGAAATTCTTTATTCTGAGTCAGATGAATCCCGTCCACACCCTCCCTCCCTATTTTCTTAACATGCATTTTTAATATTATCCTCTCACTAACCAATCAGTTATAAGCCAGAAGTTAAATAGTTTTCGGGAGAGGAAATTGTGGAAACAGAACCTCCAATAAATTTTGTTACATTTTTCTTAATTTCTTTAATAATAAATATTGATAAAGAGCATAATTGTTAAGTATAGAGATCATGTAGTACTAAAAGAAAAATAATAGAATGAACGTAAAGCGATGTTTGTGTATTTAAACAGACTACGCCTGGTTTATCTTGAAAAGCTGAAGTGAAGAATCACGAACATTCCTCCGGGATTCGAACCAGTGGCCTTTCTTAGTTACTTCTTCCGATTCTTTTATTTATTCTTCTCATTGCTTCTCGGACAGAGCTAGACGCGGTGCAGAGGGATAAAATCTGAACCTAATAATACACACGCAACATTCTGAGTGGGTTATATTCTTGGCAGACTCCGCGCACAATAAAACACTGTGATCCTAACAAAATACAAGCTGTGGGTGAACCATGTTTCAATTACTGCAACATCAAAGTTCAGCCATGATATAAATATACTCCGTGACACCAATAAATAAGTGTCGAGGACATCTGTAATCGCTACACACAGCAACGAAGTCAATATTGTGCTGTCGGCTTCTTAGTATTAATTGAATACTGTGCCCATGGCATTTTATCACCAACGAGATTCATTCCTCATTTATCATCATTATCAGCGTCGTATTATTCTCCAATTACTTGGAATGAGTTCTGGACCTAACGAAAAGATTTCAAGATTTTGAAGATAATTCTAAATTTGTCAAACAAACCGTTGTGGACAGCCGACAAGGGTCGTTCTTCCAGTATCGGAATTGCCTCAAAATAAGTAAACTGCTTAAATGGGTATTTTGCCACCACGACAAGGCACGTCTTCCAGTTGCACATATACGAGAAGGCCTACAGATATGATAATTGTCTGAAAATATATTGACTAAGAAATCCTGGACAGCTGACAACTTGTGGGATGGACAGGGGGAAGGGAACTAAGAAATCTTAGCAGTGAAAGACAAGCATTTTGCGAAAAGTTACACAGGACCTCTTAAACGATGTAAATTTTCCTTTAACTTAGAGACCGTAAGTTAATTGCAAGGTGTTCTATTTGGAACGCAACCAAACATAAATCACTTACTGCGACACAAAAGTGAAATTAGTAGCTGACCAAAATCTTATTATCTGCGCAGAAGCTATGCATGTGCGAACATTGTGTATTCGAGAGCAGAATGTGTGGTTTATTTTCGAACATTACTTCGCATCAAAATTGTTTGCTGCTGTTAGTGAAGCATTTAGCAATGCGTGTCGTGACAAGGAAGTAAAGAATAAGACAACAATAACGCACCTAATTGTAACAACTTTTCCGGACACTGAAAGTGTTTGTGACAAACGGTCATCGAGAGACAAAACATTTGAGTTTACGTCCTTACCGATTTAAAGCAGGTCATTACCTGCAACAACGGCACACGGCCGCAAGAATTCAATAATTTAGTTGGGTTAATTCTTTCATGCGTGAAGGGTTTTACGTACAGTAGTTAGGTTTCAGTTATAAATGACACTCTACACTTCACGGCCAACTCGTCATATTTCACATCCATTAAAGGATGACAAATGTTGAATAAGGCTCCGTTAAAGAACATACAAATAAAAAATGAAATCATGTGAAAAGATTAGTAAATTCGTATGTGTACGTACGTTATTACCAAACATGGATGGTATAAGAAAATTTCAAAGTTGTTTTTGTCATTATCATTAGTGTGATTATCTCGTACGTTTTAAGACATAATTAACGTAATATAGGCCTAAATTCAGCCTCTTCGGAGGATAGAGGTTTAGAGCACCATCATGCCCTTGGGGTGAGAAATCATCCCTAAAAGCGGATGAAGTCGGATGGGTCAACGGCATAGGATGCGGAAGGCAATGGGAATCCAACGCATTAAAAATCCTCAGAATTTCCCGAACATCAGCAGCTCAAGCTGCTGCCAACCAATCCTAGGATTGATTACAAAGAAGAAGAAGAAGGCCTAGAACAGAGAATCAGTCACGTGTAACCTCCACTTATGTGGAGATCTAAGTGACACAGTTAAAATAAGCCACAAATTTATGCTGTTCTATCCATCATTGCAATTATTAACCTCACATTATTAAATAGATCTAGGCCCTACTTATTACTGTAGCAGCAATTCTATAGCCTAAAATGTGGCATGTATCATATTTGCGTGGCCATTCGGAGTGAGAGAAGGTAAGTTGTTGGTGGACGGACGGCAGGGGGGCCATGAACGCTAATAAAGCTGAGTGGCAGGTGGTAAGGGTATGCAACCACTGGCGCTGGGAGTATCTGGGGTCTGCAGACACCACCACACCCAATAAAATATATGACATCATTGATTGTGTTGTATAAGCAAATATCAGAAATTATGTAATTTATTCTTCGCTAGAGGACTCATTTATCCCTGGTGATTGCCATGGTAACAATAGTTTAGTTATATCTAAAAGTGAACTTGTGTGGATCTGAAAATTCCCGACTTAATTATTGTAGGTAATTTAAATTAAGAAATAGGGAGAAAAAGTATTTTGAAACATAAAAACTATTGTGAATGAGAGTTAATATGAAATTATGAATAATAACAGATGAATATATTAGTAAACGTTTCCGTAGAAGGATGTATTATTTTCGAATAAATCATTAAATTCATCAAATAATAAAAGTTGTTTATATGTAGCATCAGATTTAATATTTAGTAACCCAGTAATTTTTCCCACAGAGTGCATGTATGTCTTTCGAGAATAAACAGCGATTAATTTCTAACAAAACTTAAACCGCTAGTTCTTTGTCAAACAGCTGCTTCGTTTCATTTCAGGCACGGACTAAGTACATAAATATCATGAAATAAACGGCTCAGTCGAATTCACAGCCATGCTTTTGACTCCTGAAATGACGTGTTGAAATCTGGGTTAGCAGATCTGAAAATGTAACGGACGGTTTTCCTCAGACTTTCCGAGCAAATACCAGGATAATATTTTATAAATTAGACCACGAACGCCACCGTCTGCAGCATCGCCTGTTCATTGCTTATTTATCATCCAGTCATTCCTATTTAGTAAAAGATACCCTGAGAGTGAACTGAGACACACCCCTGACCTTTAGACACATGCAACTAGGTAAATATTTCCAACATATTACCTCTAGTAAAATTAATTCGTAGTAGCACTGCATGGCGGTGAGTAGCGACAAGTGTGGTCAATGATGCATCAGCTGACTTCATATTCAACAGGTATTCCAGCTGTTGCATGTAGATTAAACCTGCAGAGGTGATTTCAACTCAATATTTGGCCTCAAAATTGAATAAAACAAAATAATACAGCAGGTGATAAAGAAATAGAAGAATATAAATCGAAACAAATCACAAAAAAGAACTAAAGTAATTGTAATTCGCGTCTTTTCCTAGTTTATCTATTATTAGATGTACTGCTTATTTAATGTAGATAAACTACGAAGATTTGAATGACGAGTTAAGAAAATGTGAAAATGGCTGTCTTCTAGATTCTTGCGCCGGGTAGACTGGTATAAGTTTACCGACGTTTCAGAAGTATTTTCTGCCTCCATAATCGGTGAGATCATTGGCCTGATCAAGGTAACATGTAATGGACCTATTTTGAAGATATACGTAAAAATACTTGGCGGAATTGACATTCATCTTTTTGACATCATAAGGCAGACCTGTAAAGTAAGCCATATTAATTGTAGACTATATTTGATGACTTAAAACGACGTGAGGTAGTTTTAATGAATTGTCTGATAGGTAACGATGGTGTAGATATTCTACGAAACTTTTTTTAAAAAAAATGTGTGTCTTAATTTCCAAACTCGTAACAACAACCGAATAGAAATTTAAAAAAAGAAGTAATCAGCTAAGCAGCATCACAATTTATCCAGGTCTCCATTATTCTTACTTGCACTGTACAAGATATTAATAAAATTGCAGTGCATCATGTATTGTGGCAGCTTCCACTTCTGTCATGCTGTGAAATGACTTCGTCCGTGGACTTTAATTTATGTACATCGTACATAAGATTCGAGACCCTCATAGAAGTGAGAATGTTGATGCTGGTCTTCTATATATTGCATTTGGCTAAGAAACCCGTATGTAGAGACGAAGGCACAATCAAAATGTATTTAATTTTTAAATAGGTAGTGCATATAAGTACCAGTAGGCTTTCAATTGTACCATTAAGTGTTGTAAAAGGTGCGCCATTGACTAACGTTGATGAGCTTTTGTTTGCCAAGTAGGCCTACTATCTAATTTTAAAACAGACTAAATTTAAATCGCCCCATTCTAGATCGAAATAATCGTGAACACATGCTGCGAGGGCTTGAACTTTTGTGTTGACTCCGTCCGTACATTTAGGTTTATAATGCGCGCAGTTTCTCAAAGACATTCCGCTGTGCCGAAAACTCAGGGTTGTACTGAAAATCAGAGACACATTTTAATCTACGAACTACAGATTGGTTGACTTTATTTAAAACTGCTTTTCCAGACTTTTTCCATAGTCTAAATTACAAACCACAGCCTTTCGAAGGCTGGATTCTGCTTCAGTGTTGTGGTAAAAAGGGGGCATGAAAGAGGCAGAATGAACCTCTGAAACTTCAGTAAACTTCTACCTGACTACACGGCGATACAAGCGAAAAGACATTCATAATCATAATTTGGTGTTCTTACTTGAAGTGTATGAGTAAATTCAGTGGCTGTTCAAAAGGATTCTTTGGTAAGATTTGAGGTCATAAAATGTCAGAAACTGCGAGTGTGTCTGTCAGAATGAGAAAGTACCTGTAATACTCTTGCAGCACTTCTAAAATGTGTACACACGAACAAATCGCAGTTGGATCAGTAATTTAACAAATAAAACTTATTTAGTACTTCGAGTTTCATTAAAAACTGGAAGTTTCTAGACCAATTGTTTTACTTACATGAAGACCATAGAAATATTAGTACTTTCAGACATCCCTTGGTATAAACGATAAATACAAAACCCTGCATAATTAATTTTTTTAACAGTTTAAAAAAGTACAAGGATCTATCTCCTCGTTAGACATTGTGAATGTGTTAACGAAAGATATCTATTATCTGGTTATTGTCTCAGTGAATTAACAATAGAGTCTTTAGGATTTTATTCTCTAGAGCATATTACGTATTCTCTGCTTGGCATTGCATCGAAGAACACGAGAAGGCACTTACTGCGTTTCTGTTTGACCTAACTGAAAAATAAATGTCTGGAACAATAAAATATCGCAAAGAACGCGACGGCATAGGAAAGAGTTTCAGAGAGGTACGTACACATTCATGTCTACTGTATCAACGCTCAGAAGTACGAGGCGCGTCCACAAAGTAAGTTTCCCACTCGTCCCACAGCTAGCAAACCTTATATTGCGCGAAGCGACTGTGCGTACGTGATAGAGCAATGACGTAGCATGGCGCATGCACTAACGGCACTTCCCGCGTTCTCACAGTAGCATCGTTGCAGCTGTTGAAGATGGAGGTTCTTATTCCAGCTCCCGCCGACTGTGAAGTGCGGTCAGTGATAACGCTAGGCCGCACACGGCTCGACGGACAGCAAGTCTCCTGCAGTAGTTCAGCTGGGAGGTGTTTAATCATCCACCCTACAGCCCGGACCTCGCTCCCAGTGATTTCCATCTTTTCCTACACCTCAAGAAATTCCTGTCCGGTCAGCGTCAGCGTTTTGAGAATGACAGAGAGGCGGAGATGGTTGTCACACAGTGGTTCCAATCCCAGGCGGCAGACTTCTACGACACAGGTATTCAAAAGTTGGTCCCACGGTATGACAAATGTCTCAATTCCGGTGGCGAATATGTTGAAAAATAGCTGGACACTTGCTGTATCTGTTGCAATAAATATTTCCATGAAATTGTGTTTTGTTTCTGTAAACGGCCCCAGGGAAACTTACTTTGTGGACGAGCCTCGTATATAACATTTGGGCGAATGAAACGCAAGTAACTGTAAATTATGGAACGTTTGGACTTTCAGCGAAGAAACAAGCAAAGTAACATCACATGGAAGAAATGAGACCATGATGTTAGTTAACTCCAGTGATTTTCTTACGTATCGCATGGAACAATAGAAACTTTTCACTAGAGAGACCCTGTGTGACGTGTCTTTATACTATGGATAACCCTGTGCATGGATGAGGGTTCACGACAGTTGTTTTATTATAGAATTCCTACAAAACGAATTTAGCATTTGGCTATTTCATATGATTTATTTTTGATTTCCTGACACCTGGCTCTTCAAAAATTCTATACGGAAGGGTCATTCGGCAAAACCAGCGTTACGAAGATATGTAAAATCCATACCAACAATTTGTAAATATGGACCGACAATGGTCAGCTTTTATATGAACTCCTGCGTACATAACAATGCATGAAAGTGGGCGTACAGATCGGCATTTCATAATGTTCAAATGTTGTTCGTGGACGAAGTAAGCATGATTGGTGCTGATATTTTACACATCATAAATTTGAGATTACATGAAATATGCAATGACTATGATAAACTGTTTGGGGGAATGAATGTGGTATTTTGTGTAGATCTTCGACAAATACCACCTGTAAATGCGAAAGCCATATAAAATCCTCACAAGCATTCCTTGGCTGGTGGTAATCTGTGGCAACCGCTGTCGTTTTTGACGTAAATACGTCTATACGGAAGGGTCATTCGGCAAAAGCAGCGTTATGAAGATGTGTAAGATCCAGCGCCGGTAAGAGTATATTTATTGTAATTTTAATGAACCAATGTGAACAATTTTCAATGCATCTGGCGCATTAAGCGCCTCGCCTCTCGAAAACCGTAAGACATGGATCGGACATGTTGCGTATGAAATACGTATTACCTCTTGAGATTTCCATATCTGTTTTCAGATTTTACATATCTCAAATGGTTTAGGTTCTACAAACATTTATTTTTTTATATAGTGTTGATGTCGAATCCGCAATGTTGTAATATTACTAGATTAAAATCTTGTTTAGATATGGTGTTTGCACGAAATGTTGATACAGTGTACAAATTTTATAACATATTTCAGCTACCACAGACCCATCTTAAGCGTAGCTAATTCAAGTTAAATAAGCAATGTCTTAATGAAACTATTTACTCAATTGTTAAGCATATATAAAGGCAATATTTAGCGTCAAGCTAATATATAAACTGCCTTTGATTGTATTTATTGACTAAATATAATTTAATTACAAAGACGTATTTATGTCAGATTCACCGGAACCATGTTTCCACTGTCAATTTTTATGTGGA
Source organism: Zootermopsis nevadensis (assembly GCF_977971745.1). Classification (NCBI taxonomy): domain Eukaryota; kingdom Metazoa; phylum Arthropoda; class Insecta; order Blattodea; family Termopsidae; genus Zootermopsis; species Zootermopsis nevadensis. The sequence continues at coordinate 9,504,986 of NW_028259143.1, forward strand.
TATGTAGCGAAAAAATATAATTTACTGATACATTGTTAGAGACTGTTTACTGGTCTCGCCTAGGAAAAGATATACAAGAGAAAAGTACTGAAACAGAACATAAGTGCGCAGAAAACATCTGGTATATTTTACTAAGTAAGGTGAGTATCAAATTAAATTAATTAATATAAATAATTGATAAAATATAATCTTCAATAAGGTAAGTGGAATAACCCATGAAGCCGAAACTCATCTAAATAGTAGTTACGGAAAAATAAAAAAGTTACGCAAATTTCATTGGATAGGCATCACGTATGTGTACTTGTATGAAAAAATAAATAAAGCTGTCCCACCATGAGCAATGTAGGCGCTTGGGTCGAAAAGAACGATACAGCTCGTCCTCATTCTTAACCTTTTTCACTAAATGGGATTGAGTGGTCAGCATCACGCCCCTGCCTTGCTTTACCCTCGCGAAAGCACCACGGTACCCATTAGATAGGCGACTGGGTAGGCCCCAGAGACGGTCTGGACGCTGAGTCTTCAGGAAAAATCCTCTGCCCTCGTCGGGTACAAACCCCGGTCTTCCAGTATATAGCCAGTCACTATAATGACTTGTACTTGTATGAGTGTGTGGAATTAAGCGTCTATATATATCTCTAAATATTTCACAGTGATTATGAAGGGGGGGGATTATATTACTTAAGCTAAAACTGAACATGTGATATATAAGATGTGTTATAAATAAGCGTTAGAAGAGAAAGGTTTAAATAAAATGTCAAATTATTTAACGTATTAACATGTACAGGAAACTTACTATAATATGTTATTACAACGGGATGCAAAAACGTTTAAAAATTGCTGGTATGTACTTAATTAAATTTAAAAAAAGTATTTTCCGTTATTAGTTAATTATCACAAATTTAACCAACCTCGATAATAGAAAGTCAACTGTAATTATAGCCTATACATGAAAACAAAATTTAATTAGCTTACGATCCACAACATTTCAATGCAACTACAGCAGAGCGCTCCTTTCGGAGCTCCTCGGGGGGGTTGGTCAAGTTTTTAAAATGCAACCAACCCCCCTTCGGGGTGTTTGGTCAAGATTTTAAAACGCAACCAACCCACCTTCGGGCGAGTTGGCTGCGTTTTAAAATCTTGAATAAGAAACTAAACCAACCCCCCCGAATTGGGATGTTAAACACTTGACCAACACCCCATTCGGGGGGTTGGTTAAGTTTTTAAAACGCAACCAACACCCCCTTCGGGGGAGCTGGTTGCGTTTTAAAATCTTGAGTATGAAACTAAATCAAAAAGTTATTCACCAAGAATAGAAGAGAAAAAAACGAAGATATTTTAGGGTTGGGTCGGACGTAGAAAGTTAGCTGACCATGTCTCACCGTGACCAAATCATCGTCTGCTTTTTTTCCCTTCTGTTCTTGTTGAATAAGTTTTTCTACGTTTATCAATGTAAGTCTTACTTCGCTTTCCTTCATTTCTAAATAGTTCTGATGTTTTAGTTCTTTACGTCGCTGTTCAGAGGCCAACTGTTCTTGGCCAGACAACTTTCTACGTCCAACCCAACTCTTACATATCCTCGTTTTTTCTCTACTGTTCTTGGTGAATATGTTTTGACGTAAATACGTCTATATGGAAGGGTCAGTGTCATTCCGCAAAAAAGTGTTACGAAAAAGCGACAGGAAAATGTGTAAGATGGTTACCTAGGAAACGTCATCTGTTTACTCTAATTGTTACGTCATGTGTTTACTCGGTATGTTATCTAAGAAACTAATTGTTACGTCATCTGTTTACTTGGCATTGTTGTGTTACATTACTTTCGTTATTGCGGCAAGAGCTGAGCTGTGAATCGTTTATTATAGAAGAAGTGCGTCGTGGACTACGTAATTTTGTGCTGGTAAAAACGTTATACAATATCACAAGTACTTATCTTATATAATAATTATTAAGAAATCTATTGTTGCAATAGTTTGTTGCGTCATACTATGTACAAGATGAAACACATTGAAGCTAAAAGAGTCGATAACGCAGAATATATGAGACAGTACAGAAAACGTAAAAAATAGAAGTACCTAGGAAACGTTACATTACATTTCATTACATTACATTTCATTTCATTACATTACATTTCATTACATTACATTTCATTACATTACATTTCATTACATTTCATTACAATACATTACATTACATTTCATACATTTCATTTCATTTCATTTCATTACATTACATTTCATTACAATACATTACATTACATTTCATTACAATACATTTCATTTCATTACATTACATTACATTACATTACAATACATTACTTTACATTACATTCATCTACCACAGACCCATCTTAAGCGTAACTAATTAAAGTTAAATAAGCAAAGTCTTAATCAAACTTATCTCAAATGTAAAGCATGTATGAAGGAAATATTTAGAATAAAGCCAATATATAAACTTCCTTTCCGTATAGACGTATTTACGTCAAATTCTCCGGAACCGTGGCTCCACTGTCACTTTTTCTACGTTTATCAATGTAAGTCTCCCTTCGCTTTTCTTTATTTATTAAATAGATCTGAAGTTTTAGTTCTTTACGTCGCCAACTGTTCTTGGTCAGTCAACTTTCTACGTCCAGCCCCACCCTTGCAAATCTTCGTTTCTTTCTGTTCTTGTTGAATACGTCTTCCTGCCTTTATCAATGTAAGTCTTACCTTCACTTTTGTGATGTTTTAGGCCAACTGTCAGTCAATTTCCAAGAATGCGATGTGCTGCTTCTGGAGCAGTGATAATGCGACTGGCTTGGTAGTTGTTGATCTCGCTGTTGTGAAGCGTCATTTGTTTACTCGGCTTTGTTGTGGAACACAACAATGCCGAGTATAAACAAATACAAGATGACATCGTTGATGACGTCATTTTCTGACGACGACGACAAAACACAAATCTTTATAGTAGAAAAATTATATTTAACTCATCATTTGTACATTCCAATTGTTTAAAAACTTCGTTTTCACTAAATTGTTGCAGCGTCTTGATACATTTTTAAATTGTTAAACAGATTATTGACGTCATCAACAAAACTCCTGCAACACAGATGTGAAAAAAACCTACAAAATTATTACAGCTCACTTCGCAGCTAATGGCATGGTTCAAATATTAAGTGTACAGAATTATTTTTCGTTATGAGCCGTACAATCTCCTTTTTAACTTCTCAGATGGAGAACAACTTCACAGTTAATGCAAACAGCACCGAACTCGTCAAAACCCTGGATGCAGATGCCATATTGGGAATCGTATCGCTAATTATTGTTGTACTTGCGATTCCAATAATCATACTTACGCTGATAATTTTAATTGCGGGGCCAAAAAAGTAAGTACACTTGCATATTCCTTCAAACACTTATGATGATAAGCAGACGTTTAGAATTTCCAAAATATTATGCTAAGGAACGGAGAAAAATACGATTTTTCACATTTTACGATAAGAAAATGTCTAAATTCAAATACTGATAAAATTCGCTACATAAACAGCCAGGTCGCGTATCTATAATCTGGATTTAGCACGCAACTTGGAAACGTAGATGAACTTCTGAAGACTATACGAGCGAATGTCAACCACGGCTCAACAATATCCAATCTAAGAACGGATATATGACATTAACTTTAAGCTTCTAATGCAAATGCCTTTAATTTCAAACCAAGGTATTTGAAGCTTCGAAAATTTTCTGGTATATTATTTTAAAACTAACATTAGCAATGCGTCTATAGTGCAATTGGTTGCATGGTCACAGACAAGAGGTCACCACATTACCCACGTACTGTATTTTCCTTCATCTCTGTGATCTCAATCTGTGTTACAGGACTACTCATGAATCAGAACATAATTCGACATTGACTACGATAAGTGCAGATTCCAACACAGAAACTGCCAAAAATTCCGCCCCTAACAGTACGTCACCAACAACATTCACAAGTAAAAATGACGATTTCTATAAAGAAGGTATAGAGATATTCATTAGTTTACTTGTGTACTCAATATTCTTGACGTATATCGGAATATACCTAATAGCGTATGAGCGGAAAAAGTAAGTACACCTGGATATTCTATATCATAAGCAGACTATTTGTATTCCGAAAATATTTCGCTAAGGAACGGGAAAAATTATGATTTTTTATTTTTACGATACCAAAACTTTTAAATTTAAAAAGTAATAAAATTCGCTATATAAAATTAGGATTCAGCTCGTAACTTCGAAACGTCGCTCAACTTCTGAAGAAACACTTAATGTCAAATACGTTTGAAAAATATCCGATTCAAAATCGACTATATGATATTAATTTTGAGCCTGAATTTCAAATGCCTTTTAATGTCAATACAAGGTTATGTAACTTCAAATATTTCGGTTATATTACTTTAAAATTAACATTTTTAATATTTCCGTACTCCAATTGGTTGCCTGGACATAAGCAAGAATATTGCGAGGTAACAGGTCACCTCATCAACCACGTACAATTATTTCTTTATCTCTGTGATCTCAATCTGTGTTACAGGACTGATCTTGAATCGCCACATAATTCGACACTGAGTATGATAAGTGGAATTAATTCCACCACTAATAGTACATCACCGACACTTTTCACATGAGCAAACGAATAACTGTCATCGCCACACCACGTATCAGCAGAAACAAATATAATCCGCGCAGAAGACACCGCAGACATCTCTTCCTGTGAGGAAGACTGTTAGTCTCCGAGAAAAATGGCCACATGTTGGGACACGCAGTAAAATAGGTCCTAAATCGTACTCAAGTTCGATCTACGGGGGACCCGTTCGTCCTAGGGAACATCGGCGGCACGTTGAGCCTAAGAGGCCTCCAACCCTGTAGTCGTACTTTTAGAAGATCTTCTCTGATGGTGATGTTCACATCCCCATGTTGTCAGATAACAATGCTACAATATCTCAAGCTCATTTGTTGTCGGCTTCAAGTGGCCATCATGTGATCGAGTAGGGTCCAGTCTTCGTCAGCAACTCACGTGTGTAGTCTCAGTAGTGCACGGGAGATCTCATCTAGCTCGAGTCGGGAGTGGCGGATGCCCTGGAGGAGTGGGCTAAAGACCACTCCAATCCACGAGAGCGTGAATCACACCCAGAGTGAGCTAGATTGGATCACTGGTGCACTTGTGGGAAATTCAAATCCAGCCCAGAAGATGGTAGCAGAATTTGAAGACTCAGAATGACCATATGTGAGTTTCTTGGATATTCATCATGGCTGACCTCCTGTTATAGAAACAACTGTGCCTCATTTGGCATCATAACCCCGAGACCCTCCCAAATAGTTTGGATTGCAGCCACAATTAATAATCACATACATAAGCGGGGAATGGCCGAAACGCAGTGGAATGCAAGTGTTCTTCGAGGCATACTTTATTTCCCTGCAGTGTGTAAGCATGCATGCACTCTCAGTTACGAACACTGGAATAAAATTTACCGCATTGCACATCTCTTACTTCAAGAATGGGGGAAGGATATTTCTAATTCCGGCCTCAGAATGAGGTCAGGGTAGCCAAAATAAAATGTTCGATTCACCAAATATGGACGTTGCATCTTAGATTCTTGTGTAAAATCTTGGACAGCTTTCTTCTAACTTAAACTGAAGTTCCACGTGCTTCCCTAGTGTTGCTACTAAATAAAATATTCCCTTTATATTCGACAGAACTTTGATATAAATCAAGCTCTCGTAGTTAGCGTGTTCGCCATTGGACCCAAGGTTCGTGGGTTCAATCCCGGCCGAGGTCGATAGATATGTTTAAGGGTGATAAAAATCCGTAGTACAATTTCCTTCGGAGAAACCGTAAAGCCGGCGGTCCGATGGCGTAGATTTAGGTCATATAAAAGAACCTTGCGGGTATGATACGAGATGTTTCCTAAGCAAAATTCAGCGGCCATTTCTCACCCAAATCTCTCCTGATTCACTGCTTCACTGCTAGATGGCTCTGGCAGTCAAATCAGGATTGAGTAGAAATTGTGCACAGTCAGTGGGCTAGTCACTCACTACTCTCAAAAGCAAGCTTTAAATACTGTAACCTCCGAAAGGAGGCCCTATGCTCCACTTAGGAGTTACAGGAGCTATCCATCTATCTATCTTGAGATAAAGTTACTGGGGTCTGACATGATTTTATATAGTACGTCAGATTAATGCTGGAGTACCAATTACACAGCCTTTCAAAATCATTATTATTTGGCCATCTTTATACTATGTAATCTTTGCAGTTGTTACGTCGTCGTTAAAGAAACCAGGAGGCCAACAACTATTAATATTCTGCTTGTTCTTCTTAATGACATTTAAGAAATCAATTTAGTAGGATTTTTGAAGTTAAGTCAGAATATTGGTGTCTTCTGGGTTGCAGTGGCGTGTAGCCTGGTAAACGTCTACTGGACTAGAAGGCGCTACAACTCAGAAGACAATCATCTTAACAAATTAATCTTTTGACATTTATTCTTTATGGGATAGTTTCAGAAATGCCCAACTTTCAGCATGTCACAAGTAAAGTTTGTCCCGCTATACGCCATGTAGGCGTTTCGGGTGAGTGGAGGTATAGCTCCTCTCTTTCTTGACCTCGACACTAGATGGGGGTGAGTGGTCAGCATCACGCCCCGGCCGGCTTTATCCCCGGGAAAGGACCCCGGTACCCATTGTAGAGGAGGCTGGATGGGCCCCAGAGCCGGTCTGGACGCAAAGGCTAGAGGAAAAACCCTCTGCCCCCTTCGGGGATCGAACCCCGATCGTCCAGCCCGTAGCTAGTCACTATACTGACTGAGCTATCCCGGCTCTTAGCAGCATGTCACACAACTTTAAAAGCTGCCATGTTGTATTTAAATACTTCACAATCAGTTTGACCTTGATAGGCACGAAGGTTTTCAGCCCACATGATTAAGGTGTGACAGAACTGAAAATAATTTATCATTAGGGACGATATCAAGAATGTTTGTAAAACCACGTAAACATGTATATGACTTTTACATGACAAAAGCCCACATGAAGATTTCGCATAGAAAAACCCCACAGTCATAAATGCTCACACGGACGAATGCTCACACAGAAGAATACGCACATAGAAAGATTCTCACATTCACAATAATATCAATTAACACTCTTAATAAAGCGTTATGTGCATGGTATGAAGTGAAGTTCAAACATACTACACACACTAACCTAACCTACCCTTGGCCCCCGTTGGTCCCGTTGGCCTCGTTGGCCCTGTTGGCGTTTTCAAATATTAAATAATATTTTTGTAAACTAAAGATAATGTGATAATTATTCTAAATGTGTATTATTCCGTGTGAGCATTCGTCCGTGTGAGCATTTATCCGTGTGAGCATTTTTCGGTGAAGGTATTTTTCATGTGAGAATTTATGTGGGGTTTTCTGTTCGGAATTTTCGTGTGGGCTTTCTTCATGTGTGCATTTATCTGGTCACCTTATATGACATATGGCTCTTTTTGTTCTATTTGCCACAGTTTTACAGCAACCTGTAATTACAGAGTACAATTCAATTTCTTATGTAATAAATTGTTTTATAAGGCGCATACTTGGAACTGTCAGCAACTGAAGAGAAAAGAATGCATATCACCTTGAATTATGTCATCTTGTTTAACGCGTATCAGCGTTTCTGTACTTTGGAAAGTAAGATTATGGTATATCCTGTCTAAATTAATTTTGAATTAGTTGATATGATCCTTGAAGATGTAGACTTGATTCGTCTAGTCCAGGACAGAGATCAGTGGCGGGTCTTGTGGCCACCATAATTAACTTTCGGTTACAACAAAACAGAGGGAGATTCATGGAGTAGGTAAGTAACTGTTAGATTCTCAAGAGGACTACTATGTTGCATTTGAACTGACCAGGATACTATATTATTATAACATATCGATTATCCGATAGCAACGATGGTCTAGTGATTAGAACGCTGGCCTTGTAATCCTGGGGTCTCGGGTTCGATTCCCGGAAGTGCCCGAATTTATAACTTGTGTTGAGCAAAGCCGTGGTCTAGGCAACACGGAGTTTTCCTCCAGGGGCTTCCCCTGTTTCTCCGTGGCATCCCAACAATTACTCCATTCACACACAGAAGAAGGCAATGGCAAACCACTTCTGGATCATCTGCCAAGAACGTATATGAACAGGTCCCAGTCCGAGAAAAGTATGGAACGATCCTGTTCATATGGACCTGTCGTCAGACAGAACACTAAATAAATAAATAAATAAATAAATCGATTATCCAAAATTGTGAAATGGCTTCAAATCCCACGTTAGTTACAAGTGTTATCTTACATATACAAAACATTTGCAGACGTATTTGGAGAGCATGGTGACATATTACATCTGATCTAGATAGATGCTGTTAGAAATCACACAAGAATGCCGAGGAATGTATTAGAAACAATTATATTTCATGATAAGGGATGTTCAGATACATAGGAAAATCTAACTTCAATATTTGTTACTCATCTCATTGCATTGATTTTAGGATTAAATTTGGACTTGGAGGTGTGAGCTCTGTATTAAATGTAACGAAGTGAGTTTAATTTTTACATGAACCTCAGATATATTTGATGATCAACTCAGAATGCATTCGTGATAGCAAAATATATCTAAATGTTGATATCATGTACACTGAGCTAGTACCAGTAACGTGAAATAAACCACAATAAAACAAATGTATAATACAGAGTTTATTAAATGTAAAGTGTAAATTTTTAGAAAAAGTTAGTATGATGAATATTTAAGGAAATCCAAGCAAACTTATATCCGACTGGCTATAGCATTGCGCACATTAAGTGTGTTTATTAAGGAAAGTAATTTTCATTGCGAAGTTTTAAAGTTAATGTGTTTCATAACGTATTCATTCAACACTGAATTACTACGTTTTATGTACGAATATATAGAGAAAAATTGGCCTAATAGACACGTTTCTTATGCGGGGGTCAGGTTCTAAAATAAATTGCAGTGTTAATTAAATTAATTTCCGTGTTATCTGACATACCTTACAACACTAGAATAATATCCATCCACATTTAGTTTATTTTTGTATTGCCGAAACACTTTTGTAAAAATTATCAAAATGAATAATATTGATGGACATTGTTGCAATAGAAAAAGGTAGTCACAATACAGCCTTATCATTTGGCTATGAAGAAGATACGTGAAAAAACCTTCTTTGCTTATATTCACTTTAAACCTTTATTACTATCCTCCCATTCTTTGAATTTCCTCACTTACCATGACGTCATATAAGCAACACTCACTGAACAGTGTTTCTTTCGAATACCTCAACAGGTGGACTTTTATTACAATGCAATAATTTAATAACATTATCTGCCCGAAGAAAGTTAAAGTTCATTTCACTAGTCTTTTGTATTTCATTATATTTTAAAGTTTGCTGCTAACGCACAGACCATAAGTCACATTCTCAAACGCACGTCGCCAAATAGCAAATGCTTCGTTAACGCCATAGTTCTATGATTACGTATTCTTTTCCACTTTTAAGTGACAGGAGCTTCACATCTTTCTGAATTCCAACATGATTATCTCCAGGTGTTCCAGAATAACTCTAGAGTATATACTCTATCTTTATCTTCCTAATCCACAAAATGTTTATGATATTTGTAAAAATAATAATAGGCGTACACTTTGCAGATATTCGCCACAGACAATGCGTCGTTGAAATCCTAAGAAACTTAATCCGTGTTAGACGTCTTTAACAATCCATTTCTAAGCCTAAATGTTTAAAATATCCCCATTTTAAATTACCTCCAACATTTATTTTTTCCATTATTGTCATTGCAATATGTACCCAGACATCTTAGCACGCTTCTTAATCTATCGCAACCAATTTACCTACATCAGTTTAATCATTATGTTCCTTCCATGAATTATCGTCTCTCAGTCTCCCAAGTGTTCTCCTTGTATGAGATTTTACAACCAAAAATTTAAGCCTTTTTGTTACAGGCAAAGTGTAGCAATTCAGGTATTTAGACACGGAGTTATAACACAAATTTTTACATCATCATCATTATGCGTTCGTTTTATGCGCTTCGCGCAATAAATTGTAGTTAACTAAGCAACATGATAAGGCGAGTGATATTCTTGGCGGCTGTCGAGCCACCCCCGCCCTCCAGCACTTTCTATGGCGCCATTTTCTTTATTTTAAACCAAATTCCAAGCACGAGACGACAAATCAAATATTTAAACGCAGCACTGCGAGTGCTGAAAGACTAGAATTTCGGTAGTCAATACAGTCTGCTAAATCACAAGTGTAAATGATCTTCCGATGGCTGTTGCTTACAGGGTTAGGTAAACCACGCTTAACTTCAAAAGTTAATTGCAATCATAATTATAATCCTCACTACCATTGGTTCGAAGTATTGGGCCTACTTTCATTTTTCTCCTTCCTTTCGAAAACAGCTGGTGGTACCACTAGAAACGGGCACATAGAAAATTCTTGAAAACTAACTACTGGCACTTCTAAGATTAAGACGGATGATAAGGTTAAGACAGATTTCAGGAAAAAGGAAGGTCATATGTAAATTCGACTGAGGATAAGATCCAGCGTTGCGGACTTCTGTACAAGAAATGTCGAACCTTCAGGTTATAGTTTCAATACGAGACACTAATCGATCCTATCTTTCTTAGTTGTGACGCCATGCAGACTTCGAAGGAACACCGTTTTCAGAACTCCGGCCCTGAAGATGGATACATTATGTTCCTTTGAAATAATGGTATCTATCTACAAGTCTACACGGCGTTACAACCCAGAAGATCAAGACTGACACTCTCAAACTTCGTTCTTTCTAAGGACTTCACAGACTAAGCTTTACAACCGTATAAAATAACAAGGAACATTATAGTTTTTTTAAGCACTGAAAATTGTAATTTGTCATTTACGCTTTAAAGCGGAGGCTGGCCAAAAAGGACTAATAATAATTCAACTCGTACCGCAAAGAAAACACCACATTTCAATACTGCAAAGATCAAATATATAAAATAATAAATAATCCCTTTTTACACTGATAATTCTAAGAAAAAAATATTCAGACTTTCTCATTGTTAAAGCAAGTGGCACGACTAGATTTTAACGGGTTAAAGACTATGGGTTACACAGCCTATTGTAATACGAAATTAGAAGTAGGTCTATGTAGGAAGAAAATCATTTTCTGAGTCTGTCGTTATGGTAAGGAAAGCCACTGTCCTTGTGTTTAAATAGTCTTGAGTGTACTAGGAGTGGCATAGAGCAAAGTTTCCATTCGGCTTCCTTCATTTGTCAGAGGCGTGTGGCTCAACTCCCTCGTAAAGAATAATAGGCGAGCAATAATTATCACTGTGATTGTCCCTCTTGTAGAACAACAGTGTCAGAATATGCGTAGAGGAGACTAGAATGGAAAACGTCATTGGAATATTTTGTTTGACATCCCGCAGAACAATGGCAGGAGTGGTTGTCTCCCATTCAGTGCAATGGGAAGGTGCTGGCACATTCTTGGAAGCTACGGTCCACCCTGATGACTGATCTCCGCCTCTCAACACCTCCACAACGCCATAACCACGTTCCATTGATTTCTTCTGTTCAGTGTCGTACTATTTTCTTACAAACTTTCCCCCAATTCCATCCCTTCTATCATATTAGTGACGTCTATGACATAAAAGCGCAATTTTTTGTTTATGACCTTAGATGGGCATATCATTGACATTTCATAAAGTTAAGATTCCCTTTTGACTATCTCCAGCTTGTGGGATCATTTACTGATAAATTAACCCAATAAGTATATAAACCGACGAGCACTGAACGGAACAAAGCGAATCGATTTATTCTGATTGTGGCGTACGCTAAAACGGAATCTTGCTAATCATATATATATATATATATATATATATATATATATATATATTATACATTACAAATTTCTTCTCACATTTATTAAACTGATGTTGTATTGTCTTATTCAACAGATTAATACTAACAGAAATGTCTCTTTTGAGAATATTTGATCTATTATATAAAGTAAGATGGACCTGTATAAGCTACTCATCTATCTGTCTGTCTCAAGTACAAATTGACAAGTCACTGCTTTTCTTATCCCTATAGGTTAGGTGACACATTCGCACTGCGTAATAATATTCAGGCCACCTCAGACCCGGTCATTAACAGACATGATTGGTCTCAAACGAGGCCCTAAACCTTAGTATCTTGTACCTGTGTAGTATTATTCCCCTTTCATTTGCATACTTGTTCCGTGTATTTAGTTTACCGTTTGTACACTCTCTTCCTTATAAAATTAGACTGATTTGTCCAACGTATTTTAATTAAAGAAGTTCGCCGTACTTAATGTTTGCCTCTGTCAACTTAAGTGACATTAAAGGCTAACGAAAAGGTGCAAGTACACTTACCGCAAAATATCTGCGAACCTGAGTTAAGTCAGAGTAAGAGGGGAAGGGAAATGGCTTCTCCTCCTTCCGAATACATCAGCTGGCTGCCCAAATACGTTTATGCTTGCAGAGGTCGATGAAGATCAGAAATATCTTAAAAGTACACTTATCATTCGTGGTTATGTTTGAAACTATAAGCTTTGTAGCTGAAACAACATAGTTAAATAATCTACGAATCGTCAATAAATTTTTGTGGCATAGACAAATGGAAAATATTTATTATTGCTAGATGAGAGTCAATGGATCACGAAGACGAGATAATTTAAATAAGACAATGTGCGAATAATATTGTTATAACTGAATTCGCAGGTCTTAGTGCTAGCTGCGACCTGTTCACTTCTGGCTTGATCTCCCTGTGTCTTGAATTCCTACTTTAAAAACCTGCTCAATTATTCTGCTCAAATTAAATGATACGATAACTTTTCACTGAAACATTTTAAGCATTTTAATTACAAAGTCTTAAGTACGTCGTCGAATAACATTTTCCTTCTTAGTGTATTATCAAAGCTTATACCTTGCACTCCAATCAGACTGGCAAGCGGAATGCATATAAACCATTTTCCAGGTACAGGACAAGTCTATAACGACTTAACCACCTGATAGGACTTGATGCAAGTAGCGACCTCACACTGAAATTCTTCCATCAGTGCCCCCCTCAAACCATCTTCTGTGCCAAGAAGGACACTGCAACTCTGCCGCGCACCCACCTTCAACAACCGCTGTGTCCGCCTGAAGCAGATTTCAAAATCGCCGGTTATGGCACAAAATATAACTCATATAGGGCTTCAAAAGCAAAGCCACATGGCTCTGGTTTCGTCTGTATGTTGTTTTATTTTACGATGAGCTCTAAGCAGAAAAACTGGTTTTGTTTTAAATAAATGAGGAAGTATTCAACCTTTTCTCTTTCATTCTGTGCCGCGAAGCGTATTTTTATTTTTTTATTTTATCATTCCTTGTCCCTTAGCAGCTTTTCCTGTGTCTCATTAGGTTACCGACCAGCCCAAAACTCTCAGACTTGATCACTAAGACCGAGAAGAAAGTAATCTCAGTTTAACCCACAAATAACCCTTATGTCCGTCTGGAGATGCAGCAAGTGAGTTACCAATAAGCCTAACAAGAAGTATCTCTCACCTGTTTCTCGTACAGCTGCCTACTCACTTTTCATTTATTTTATCTAGAATCACATCCCAATATCTGACGAACTTTCTAGTGTGTTCTACTAATATGCTTATATTCTATTGTACTACACTAATTAGTTTATCATTAGAGTTGCTTCCAAAAGAGGCCTAATATTTATTTAAAAGTCTAATGAAATTGTATTAATAATTAAGCAATGTAAAATTATTACGTTTTATACCTTTTTTCTATATATTTTGTTTTTTAAAAGAAGGAGGTTTATTTCATGTCAAAATATGTCAGTATAATACCAAATGGGTTAAAATAATGTTTTTAAATGACTCCCAGATCAGCAATATTCACAAAGCGTACTAAAAAGTAATGCTTTCTCGCTTTCTCCGTAACGGGATTAGACACTTCATTTTACTTAAAAAACAGATGATTTTACTGAAATTTATCTGTACGTCTGCAAAGTTACTTCCCAACATAATCACTTCTGCTGTCCATATATTTACGCGAACGTCCAGGTAGCATTATGAGTCGGTCACCATAAAAATGTTTGTCTTACTGACTAAACCACATTTCCGCTGTCGTCTTGACATCCTCTTAAATGCTTATTCAGTTTCGGAAAGAGACTGAAATCAGACGGAGCCAAGTCTGGGACATACGATTGGTCGTCCAAGACATTAGAAAGTAAGGCAACACATCTCTGGAGCCATTCGTGTCATTAAATTGTAGTAAAATGCTTTTACCACTTATGAGAGTTGCCAATATAAACTACTTTCATTAATCGTTATATATTACTTTTATGACATGCGATGCATCTATAAGGATGATAAAAGTGGTGTCTGTAGTTAACTAAGCCATGACGGAAGTTCCACTCCAGCACGGTCTGTAAGAAACAGAGAAGTGAACTGTACCGCATAAGCTGTGAGGTAATGCCTCAGTGGCCTCGCTTGATCGATGGATTCCGTCAACATCTGCTCTTTAACCAGTGTAATTCAATGCCTCGTGTCGGAAGCGTTAGGCATCAAGTCTCAGCGTTTGGTGTTATTGACAATGATTATTTTCATTATGATAATTTTTTGAGTGATTAGATCCAGAACAGTTAGCGTGTATGCTGAGCATAATCACGTGCTGGCAGGTTCTCAGGGAGGAGCTGAAGTTGCTTTTTTTTATTACAGAAAACCCTTAAGCCGTTGGCATAAAAAGGGAGCATCAGTCCGCGTTTATGATGAAACAGGTGCATACGTGCTACTATCTTCGATGGATCATGTACGTAGAAGATACAGAGGGGACCTTGGAAGAGAAGGAGGAGGGAGCTGTGTTTCGTTATACAAAGCGAAGTAAAAACCTGTTTCACGGGTCCCCGTTGACTGTCACTCATTTCGTGTCACGAATACACACACTTTCTGTTCCCATCTGCAGTATATTATGCAGAAATGGCATAGTCTAATAATCGTGTACGTTAGAATGCATTATAATGACAAGCACCAAGAGACAAATTGTTTACAGTCGGAACATGGTGGGTGTCTGAAATGATAATGTATAATCAGGGGTTGAAAACATTTGTCCCTGTCTCAGTATTCAGGGGATTAATAAAACTAGATGCTCAAATTGTTGCCTACGGCCTAATATAATGTAGGCCTGAAACTGAAATAATTGATAAAACGTACTCTTTTCCTTAAACATTCTATTCAACTTTTGTTGGAAAATAGAAATAAAAGAGTTTACTTTGGAAACTTAAGATCAGATGGAAGTTTCTTATAATATATCACAAAAAAACGTAATATGCTGGTTTTGACTCAGCTGATTCTGGACAGAGACTAGTAGCGGATTGTTGTTAAAACGATGATGAACCTCTAGCTCCATGAAAATGTTTAAAAATCATGTCCAATAGACAGACTATCAGATTCTCAAAAAGGACTCTACCCCAGATGTTTACCGATTTATAAAATCATAGCACTGCGAGAAAATTATGGCAGTAGTTTAATTTTTGCTAAACAATTTAGAAACATCATATCTTAAAATCAAGTTGATACAGCCCTTCACTCGTAACATTTTTACGGGAGCAAAAGTGGTATATTTGTATTTAAAAAATGCAATAACTCGGTGGTTCAAAGGCTTTACTGAGAAGCTGACTGTGGCGCATATAGTTAATAACTTTCCTATATTTACAGAATCTGAAGAACATTACCATGTTCGCAAAAGCCCGCTGCTAAACCAGTTTATTCCATTGGCCACTATACAGTAAAGAGTCCTACTGTCTATTTAATTAATATTATTATCATTATTTTATTTAGTCTATTCTTCTATCCGCCAACTTATCTACCTTGTCTCTTAAAACAATCTGGCTGTCTAATAACTATGTTATTATGATGTACAGCAGACGTTGTAGTGATGATAACTGTCGCGAAGCTCTTACGAGGGTACGAAATCCAGGTTTTCCGCTGTCACTTTTCATTCTTACTCTCATGACAAGGAACATGCAGCTGCTGATTAACTACAGACTATGTTGCTTTCACCCCGCGGTGATGGCGGACAAGATTCATTCAGTAGCAAGCAGCTACTCATTAGGCCAAATCAAGAAATAATTATTACGAAATTGCCTTCAACTCGATTGTAGCGATCTGCATAAAGGAGCAGGTTGCTGTGTAATAGATGCGAGGGGTGAGGGAATGCTGATCTACCTGTACACCTTACGTTTGCTTTTAAGCACCCGTGCTACACAGAGTTCAGTATTCTTGTGATGTGCGTGGAGTAGCATTCCAGGCGAATTAGATTGATTCCAGTGTAGCGACGTAACTTTGTCCATGGTTCTGGGTTAAGCTCAGTCTAATATTAACAGAATCATGTCCCAGTCGAACACTGGACTAAGCACGAAAATTTTAAACATAGAAATCATGAAACCTGACACTGTGCTGTTATATGTTCCGATTTATTCCCTGAAAGGGAAATTCGGCACATTAAAGAGGCAATTTTATAGTAAAATTTTTAACCGCCTTTCCTAATTAATGGCGCAACCTGAGTAGCTCAATTATTGTAGTGTCTGAGTAAGATTTGTACGCCCGGGGTTCAGTTTCAGACAGAGGCAAAATAATCTTTTCCTTCCCTCTGCCTCCATACCGACTCTGAGGCCCAACCAGCCCCCAGGGTAAAGCGGCCGGAGTGTGAAGCCGACCATTCATCTCCACGTAGTGTCACTGTGGACAAGGAGTG
This sequence comes from Zootermopsis nevadensis, assembly GCF_977971745.1. Lineage (NCBI taxonomy): Eukaryota > Metazoa > Arthropoda > Insecta > Blattodea > Termopsidae > Zootermopsis > Zootermopsis nevadensis. The sequence goes on from NW_028259143.1 coordinate 9,521,787, forward strand.
GATCTATACCTCCACTACCCCATACGTCTTCATGGCGCAGTGCTAAATAAGTTCAAAGGACAACTTATTTAAGTACCTTTACCTAATTAATGACACTGTAGGGTCTAAAATTGTATATGTAACGTTTGGTTAACTATTAATTTTTTATGTGCCCAGATAAATGTAATATAATATTAGGCAATTACTACATTCTACAGATGAATTGATCGCTACGGCCTAAATCCAATACAACTCAACATTATAATGTAGGCTGGCCTTTTGATTGCCTTTTCCGGAACTGTATAATTTCGAAGCCTATTTTTCACCAAGTATTGTTACGATGATGAAATCAAGGATATACGAAGCATGTAGAACGCATGGGAGAGTTTAGAAATACGCGCAAAATACAAGATAAATAGCTTGAAGGGTAAAGTAACGTGTGGACATAAGCATAGATTGGAGAATAATATTAAAATGTGTATTAAATAAAAGTGGTGAGGATATTAACTGGATTCTCCTGTCCCAGAATATGAAAGATAAGAGGATTTATCTACCTTAGAATACGAGTCAGTGACGGATTCTTGTGACCTTGGTAACGAACACGTTACAAACAACGTGGGAATTTATTGAATGCCTAAGTACCTATTCGTTTCTCAAACAACGGCTTTGATCTGTTGAGATTACACGAAACATTTTAGGGGCATGAAAGTTTGTGTTAGTTGATTATTTTTTGCTTTAATCACACCCTTAAACATTATTGGCAAGGTTTTATGAGTTTACTTTAGCTCATTTCTCGATGTATAAGATATTTTTCCTGTGTGAGTGGATTAGGGGATTTGGATATTCACTGAACTTATTCACCCACCACAAGAGAAAATAATTATCGCAAACGAATTATATCACCAAATAGCGACGGAGACGCATGTGCACGGTGGGTGACGCCCCTCTGGTGGGCTCCACCTACTCAGGGCTCCACCTCACAAAATGGATCACGCCCATTTGCAGCTGCGCAATATATTGCAAACCCCCCCCCCCCCCCCTCATATGCAACTCGGGTCCAAGACGTAGGCGACAAAAATTCTTTACCTGTGGCGTGTACTTTGTCAGCTGAATTGATTCGCGACGTTCCGTGGGAATTGTGATCTGGTGCAGATTAGTAAGGCGACTGCCAATTCAGCTGCACAGGTCACCATCTTCTTTAGCCTCATAAAACACTGAGAATAACAGATTCAGTTTCACGATCAACAAGTTTGTGGGCTTTACAATGCGCTCTTATGCATTTGGAATAGTGGACTTTTTATTTTCGGGATCCTCCACCTCCCAGGGATAGAATTTAAAAGTAAAATTGCCTATGTGCCTGTACACCACACCGAGAAGGCGTGTAGTGGGCGTGGGCGGATAGTTCCATCCATTCCAAATTTATGGGGTTCTCAATCAGCGGGCCACGTGCGTCTTTGACTTAAGACGTTTGGGACAACACCAGATGGTGTTAAGCGGTGAGTTTCACAGTTCGACAGCCTTTACCCTCGTGCAATGGGTCCACGTTGCCAATTGGTCAGGATGTCACTAACAGCCAATCTCGGTAAAGTGGTAATGAAGAAAACACATAACGAGACTTGAGATTCTCACGAAGAAGACGTAGATAAGATGCTAATGATGTCAGAATTTCTTCAACGAACGTCACTGTCGTATGAATAGAAGTTTCCATTTCGGAGATCCGCTATTCTGACTAAATTGTTTCGTGGTTTTCTTTAGTCACTCCTGATAATCCTATTATAAACCATTAAAAAAAGTAAAGTTTGTCGCGCTATACGCCACGAAGGTCGTTTGGGGGGAGTGGAGGTCTAGCTCCTACTATTTCTTGACCTCGGCACTAGATGAGGGTGAGTGGTTAACATCACGCCCCGGCCGGCTTTACCCCCGGGAAAGGACCCCGGTACTCATTGTAGAGGAGGCTGGGTGGGCCCCAGAGCCGGTCTAGACGCAGAGGCTAGAGGAAAAACCCTCTGCCCCCGTCGGGGATCGAACCCCGGTCGTCCAGCCCGTAGCTAGTCACTATACTGACTGGGCTATCCCGGCTCGTATTATAAACCATTAGCACTTTAAATCTCAATGGTAAATATATGTACCACCTCTTTAAGAGTTGAATTTTAGGCCACGGAGTGTATTCATGCGCTAGATACGATTCTCAGAATAAATTGCGATTATTTCCCTAAACAGCATTAACCAGCTGATCCGTGTAATGGAGACGCCTTGAACTTCGGCTTCAAAGGGTTAACGAATAGGACAACGCAGACATTTCCATGTTCCTATGTTTCAACATTAGGTCTATATAGGTTTACATAACTTAACCTATGCAGTTGGGGAAAAAAATAAACCAAGAAAGTAACCGCGTCTTTTTGCATCGACCTTTCTGTGCAGTAGGTTTTTGATGACGAAGACGATAATGATGATGATAAAGGTCTAAGAATAACAACAAAATGCCTAATAGTTTAACAACCATAATACAATAGACATAGCGAAATCAACATTTGTTATTCTTGCCGTAATTTTTATTATTGTTGTTATTTAATCCCATCGCATTCTTATGTGATCGTCAATTTAACGAATTTTCCGTGTCCACTGACTTAAACTTATTCCATTAGACGTAAGCCTACAGTGTAACTTAATAGCATCTTCCTCCAACTGTAATGAATCTGTAGAAAACAATGCAACAGTTCATGTATCCAGTCAGCTCAGACTACGTGTTTGTTTGCTTGTTTGTTTGTTCGATTGCTGTCTCTAAACTTAGTTAATGAATTCAGCACGGTGTTTTCCTCCGAATTCAAGGAACGTCTGATCGCCGCAGCTGCTCAGAAACTCATAGTGATTGTAATTGCCTGAGACAGTTTGGCTGTGGAAAGACAGTTACGTGTGTAAGACCTGAAACACATCCAGTAGGAACAACGAAAAATTCACCACGGGAGTGTAATCTTACTTTGTACATCTCTTTGACATAAGACGTGTATTTGTTGCCTGGAATGCGTAGCAAAGTAGATTTCAGGTAGACCTACACAGCAGAGCGACATCAGGAATTAGGCCGACGTTTTCCATACAACATTCTTATGTACCAATGGTCTAGCAAGTCCTGACCGTAAACCATTTCCTTCACTTAACATTCACACGACCTATTTTTCTAATATCTGTCTTAATAGTATCATTCAATCTTTACGTTACCGCTCTGTCTTAAGTTTTCATGTCCAGTGCTGTGATTTATACAAAAAAGTAAGTCATATTTTTACAAAAGGTTGCGTAAGTTTAAATATATTTGATCACACAACATGAGTGCCATACAATGACCGGTGTTGTAAACACGTCTGAAGCCAAAGACCAATTAGAGTTTCGGTATAAAATTAAAAAGTGCAGAGGCTTTATGACGTCATGTGTCACAATTTTTGTGCAACGTTTCATGAAAAACCATCACTTAGTTCAACGAGTAGCCTAAAATTTCCTTATAAAATGAGGAAATATATTGGTGGAGGTGAAATTAAATTTTCCTGCATAAGAATCGTACTATAAATTCTATCCTCGAAGTAGACCGACTTGTCGTGAAATATCAGTCATTTAATTCTTTGTACATTTCTTTCTTATACTTGTCAGGAAGATGTTCGACACCCCTGAGAACTTTTTTATTGTTGCGTGATGATTCAGTGTATCTCTGCGTTATGCCCTCGAGACCGGAAGCCCATCACACGCATGATTTGAAATTAATGTGGCCTCCAACTAAAAATATTAAATTACACAGATAAAAAAATCCAGAGTTTTTCATTGCTTCAGAAACATCGATAATCAAGTCTCGTATCCATATTTCACGCAGATGCGAAAAAGCTTCAGAAACGTGTTTTGTAAACCAGATATCTGTCTCGAGGCTGAAAACGAGATGAAATGCATTCCCTCACGATCGCCTCGCCCAAATCATTACTAAGACATTATTCGGTGTAAGGTTTTCTGGAAGGTAAAATTATCATATTTTGTTCCTACTTCTGTTGAATCTATCTTTATAGTTATAAATATAACAGCTTTAGAAACCTCTTCAACTTCATGTGACAGAATTAAGAAAACTGCCATCAGAAATGTGGTCATAGTCCACACTTGTTTCGGGTAAAATTTATGACTAGGAAAGGAAATTTTATTCAAATTCAAAATTTCCCTAAGGGAAGGAAGGACGCGACTTCATTCACGTCCTTTCACTTCCGCAGACTTTAATTCCTGAGATAACTCTGTCGATTGGGACGAACTTAGTAGGTTGTACCTGAAGATACGGATTCCAACCTCCGAAACGTCGTGTTTTAATTATATTAAGACGACTGATAATGTCTTTAGGTGTGTCATAAATTTTTGCTGAACAGATGCCACCTCTCGTTGTAAACAAAGAAGATATAAAGAAACCAGTAATAGTTTCTAGCGCTTTCAATATTTTTAAACAATTACTGAAAGTCTAAATTACATCAGGGGGGAGTGAAGATGCTATTTCATTTTTAGAAGACGAATTTTCTGTGAACTTTCCTGGTATTAAAATTATTTTAACCGTTGTAACTGAGATAAAAAGTATAATACATTCTCTCAAATAAAAAAATCATCACGTTATAATGAAGTAACAAGTAAATTTTTGAAAGAGTATTCACTTTTAATTAGACACCCATTAGCTCACATTTCTAATCACTTTCTATACACATGCATTTTCCCAGACCATCTCAATATAAAACCACTGTACAAAAAAGGTGACAAGATTAGTATAACAAACTACAGTCCAATTTCACTACTAACTACTTTTTCTGAATTGCTTTAGAAGGTAATGCACAATAGATTAAACCATCATACACAAACTAACAAAACGTGCTGGTTTCAGAAAAAATGTATCAGCTGAAATTGTATCTTTCAAACAAAAGTGTGTTAATGTCAGTTAACCAAGAAATGCATGTTGGTTGAATATTCAATGATTTATCAAAAGCTTTTTGACTGTGAAAAACACGAAATTTTATTAACTGATTACATATTAATGGCATTAAAGCAACAGCCGAAAAATGGTTCATATTCTGTTTAACAGATGGAAGACATTTAAATAAAATCCCCTAAAGGCGAATTTTTTTCTCAAACTGCAAAACAATAAAAGCGAGGTAATCACATTATGAAACTATATTTCAGTGATAGAGTGAAATGGAGGTCCGGTAAACAATCTTGTAGAACACCTGTCAACCACAACTTTGTTGATCCGGAATCCGGTGCACACACCCAAACAATAGAAAGACTATGGGGATTAGCTAAATGGCGGAATAAAAAAGAGAGAGGCACGGCCCGACATAATCTGGATTCATATTTAGCTGAGTTCATGTGGCGGCGTACAAATGATAACGGCGATATTTTTAAAATTATTCTAAAATCTATAAGCGAATTTTGGCCTACGGAGACAGGTTGTAACAACAATTAACATCTCATGCATATCCAAATAAAATAAAATAATTTGTCATTTATTGAGTATAATAACTTTCAAGTATATGTCATTTATCCACACACATTAACCTAACCTAACCTAACCTAACCTAACCTAACCTATTTTTAAGGCGATGTGTCCCGATAAGTACCACAAATTTATTACCACATAAATTATAAAAATCATATTGATCTAATGGTTCTGAAGTTAAATGGAGCATTTTATGTGGTTAGATCTATGTTTCATGTCAGCAACACTCTCAAATAAGTTTATTTTGCCTATTTTCAATCCATAATTAAGTATGGAATAATTTGGGGGAGGGGGAGAAATTCATCTAACAGCAAAAAGATATTCACTTTACAAAAATAAATTATTAGAATAAATGGTGGCATCAAAGCTATAAATTTAGTAAAAATATTTAAGAGATTACAGATTTTATATCTTATATGTGATTACGTATTCTCATTAATGAAATTCACTGTGAATATCGAAGAACATATTCTGACGAATTCCACTGTACACAGTGTTACCACAAGGAATAAATATCAGGTTCATGGATCAATTATTGCCGAACTCTGATGCTTTCAGAAAAGTGCATTCTATACAGGAATCAAAATTTTCAGCAGTCTACCATCTAGTCTCACAAGTCTTATGAATAAAAAGTCACAATTTAAAGTAGCATTAAAAATTTACTTAAATGCTCACTCCTTTTACTCTTTTTGTGAATTTCTAATGTTTGACGCATGTTTTTGTAAGGTTTTCTTGCCTTTCTGTAGCATAAATGGGTAGTAAAATTTATTTACTTTATGTGTGTTGATTTATTTGAAACAGTTCATTACTGTGTATGAAATCTTTATGACAAATTCCACAACCTGTTATTTACTAAATTATGGATTCAAGGAATGCACTAATATGTATATATTTATGAAACACTTACCGTCGTATCCCGTTGTATCCTTCATCATCGAGAAAGCCAACTGAAGCTGCAACACTTCTGACTTGTATCTGGGAGATGCGCAGTTCGAATCTCGGCCGGGTTACTTGCTATCCTCACTGAAGATTTCGTCGTTTATCTCATTTTCCCCAGCCGAAAAACTTCAATCATCTACACTTTTATATTCCAAGTCTTTAATACAACACTAAACTGTTAGGTAAAAGTAGCGTTTCGTGAACATTTTACGACAGTCAACTTGTATTATGTCCAAGCAAGGAAAGTTTTCTTTGCAACTGAGCTTAGCTCCTGCACGAAACAGTCCAGCACATGCTGTTCGTCTCCAAGGTCAGTGGTTATTCAGAGCGGAGGGGTGGTAGTGTGTCGATTACCTGACTCAAGCTCTGTGATAGTATGACAAATCAAGCAGCCAAACCCTTTTATATTAATCTTGGTTCATTTCTGTTCTCAGCGGCTGTCTCGCTACATCTCGTCGTATGCGAGACGCAGTTCGTGTAGCGTTGTTTTCATGTGTTTGATTTGTAAACATATTTCTATCAGACGAATTGTTTTAAATTGAGTAAAACATACTTAATATAAATATATATTATAAATGGTTTTGTGTGTGTGTGATAAATGTGAGTTGTAAGATTTTACGTTTGCAATTACCGAAGTGTTTCAAGTGGGTTGTAGTGTGCAGAATCCATTGATTGTGCCGATCTGTAAGTTGTGATCAATTTTATCATCTTTCATCAATACAAATTATACTATTGACCTATTCCGGGTTCAAAGAATTAAAAAAATTGCTCTTGTGTGTTTCGGTCAGCGTCGACCAACTTCAGGATTTAATACAGGTAAGCCTATATTTGTGGATGTTTTAACATTGTTCTGATATCTGTATTAGACTCTCACAATCTTTCCACGACTAGTCATAGAACGAGTACGTGGAATATATCCATTATTGATTTCTAGTGTGGAACTAGCTACTTGTAGATATCAAGCAAACAAGGACAGAAATGTTTGCTTTGTTTACAACATTTCTATCTTACGATGAGTGCTTAACTCGTGTGTGGAACCGAAGGTGTAGAATTATATTGAAAGAGAAAACAGCACTTGTTGCCTTTCTGCGGTCAGGAACTTATTGTGGGAAACAGAACTAGCAGTAGTATGCACACTGCATCTCGAAAATAACCATTTTGGTACGGTCAGTATAAAAGTGATTGCCCCTCAGATCTGATGAGGTCACACTCAGGCGTGGGAAGGCATCGTTTTGTTACAAGACGTGGTAGCAGCTGAGAGGTCATTGCCCTTATTATAATCGCATTCCTTGCCATATCGATAACATTAAATGGCTGAGTGGAACGTAGTTGTTATTTTATCGATAGCTGAATAAGTGACAGTGGCTGGAATTTATCCGTTGGACACTGAGGTCCGCCCATTCTTATATTACATGGGTACCAGTCGCGTTTTCCCACGGAATAAAACAGCCTATGTTAAGAATAAATGGAACTTTACTTGCATTTATTTGCCATTACTACTTTATGGTGCTGTGGTTAGGTACAAGGACAAGTTAACAAGAATTGTGTCTTCAGGCCTATTCTTTACAAAATTATTTATAAGATGGCGAAATTTTGAAAATTGCATAGTTGGACTCATGATATGGGGTTAATCCCCCATCACAAGATCTATACGAAAGAACTCGTACAGTAAGAACTTTAGCAAGAGATGTTCAATAAAGCTTAGAAATGCTTTTCACTTAATCCGAATGTTCAATACCCTACTGAAAATTCTAAATCCTAATCTACAATCTGAGGACAGATCTCTTGGACTTAAAACTTTGTAACATGCAGTGTTATTAAATAATTTATTTATATTTATGACATAGTGACTGGCTACGGACTGGACGACCGGGGTTCGATGCCCGACCGGGGTCAGAGGATTTTTCCTGAAGACTCAGCGTCCACCCAGCCTTCTATCCAATGGGTACAGGGTCCTTTCGCGGGGGTAAATCGCGGCCGGGTCGTGATGCTGACCACTCACCCCCGTTTAGTGCCGAGGTCAAGAATGAGTGGAAACTATACCACCTCCCCCCCCCCCAAGCGCCTACATGGCTTATAGTGGGATAGCTTTACTTTTTCTACTTTTATTTATAACATAAATATATCTCGCCATTTTACTTCGGTGAGATGTATTTGGGCGTGACGGTAAGATCTCTGAAGTAAATAGATGTGAATGACGACAATACATTGCCGTCACATGCCCAGTTACTCGTATCTGTTCCGTAGGAGAATGGCCACGTAGGGTACCGTGGCGTGCAATGAGTTCTATCTCAGCAAAACATTGAAAATAAAGTGTAAAGGAGAGCTGAAAGAAATCCTCTTACTTGAGATGCGAATTGCTTGTAATTATCTGGTGCTCTTTTGTGTTGGGTAACGCTCCATAAGCACTGAGAGACTTATTGTAAAGTTCCGTGTTAACGCTGGGAATTTGAAACTTTGTAAGCAGCAAGGAACTCGCGCATCTGCTGTATCGCATTTTTACGTTGTGACATCTGTTATCGTGGGAGAAACAGTTTCGCTTCCACTGGGAAACGTTTTAGCATCCCCAGTCAGTATAGGTTAGGTTAGTTTGTAATTGAACTGTTGGACTGGATTCGTGCGCACTAGGAAAGCGCAGTCCTAACTCGCACGAAAAAAGTCATATGCGAGTGGGAACAGAAAAATAGTAGAAACATGTGGGATACTCTCGCGGAGTACACAACTCTTCCAAATACATTCTTTATAAATTTGTAATTTATTATGATCATTTATCTTAGACACAAATCTGTTTATTTCATCTTATCGAATTTGTCCTCAATTCATATGTAGAGAGAAACTCAGAAATATGTTATTAACAGAACTAATTATCAATAGATAGAAGCAGCATATTGATTTGTGTATTTTAAACATTAGAAGCCCACAAAACTGATAACGTTTAAAAGAAATTACTTCTTAAGTGGGATTTGAGGTTTTGACGGCGGTGAGTCCAAAGATGGCTGTCTCATGGGTACTTCTTAAACTCTAAATGTCGAGAATCCTTATTTATCTCGTCTTCTTCAATTTTCATTGAGATTGATGTTAAGGAAGTTACGATGGGCCAAATATGTAGCTAGAATGGGGACTAGAAATGCGAAACTTTGATAAGTAAACTTGTTGGAAGACGGCTACTTTTAAAACCGAGAAACAAATGGAATAACGATATATTAAGATGGATCGCATTTAATTTGGCTGTGAGGATGAAACTAATTAGAAATCACTCACATTATTGTCCATTTGGCGGGTTTTGTATTAGCGGTGTTGAACACCCGGTTTATACTGCCAGAGAATTACATAATTTTATAACAGTAAACTATAATAATCGTAATACTTCGAAACAGCTGATGAAATAGGGCGCAAGTTACAGCAAACGTACTGTCTCTCCATGCTTCAAGTGTGAGGAAGGTATGAAGTTTGATAAAAGGATTACTGATGTGCATATACACAAAGAATCATTTATTGAAAATATTATACATTACATACGGCATTCTCAAATACAAGCTCGACAGAGAGAATATATATGTATATAGAAGATAAACGTTGAGCAAATTTTAAGAAACTCGGTGTGGATAATGTTCACGCAGCTTCTGCCAACATAAACATGGCAGCTAGTCTAATCCACCCGCAAACCATCATCCTAGTTATCGAATTACACAATGTTTTAACATAAAATACATCAACCAGATCTTCATAATACTGTACAAATATGATTCAATAAAATTGTTTTCCATTAATAAATTTTCCAAACAAAACTTGGACACTTGACAAATCAGATAAGAGACATCCAATGCTTTTAGTAGACCATTTAAAATTGTAACAACTAACAAATGATCACGCAAGGGTTTTGCTAGCCTCAACAGCAACGACCATTCCTTAACGATATTGTTTTATAAACTTACAAATGTTAAATACTGACATTTTATCAAACGTAGAACAACTATTTTTAAGCCGAAGTAAGTGCCGTGTCAGAGATTATATCCCTTATTTAGGACAGAGGATATAACAGTGTACTGCTTGATTGGGACTAACACACACAATTGTTTAGATCAATGTTGAAATGATGCGTCTTTCACAAAAATTGCATGTCGAGTTTTCACATCCGTTAAGAATTTTACATTTGGTGGAAGGCACAAAACTGTCTCGGTACTGTTCTATGGTCTTACTTTCCAGAGATAACGGAATGTTTTACCAGTGTACCAGTATTCTGCCATTTTCTGTGAGACGCGAATTTTGGTATGAATTATCTCAAATACCGAAATAATTTTTCTGTGTTTTACAGTAACAGGTGTTTAATACTACAGAGATACCGAAAATTTTGACAACTATGCAGTCTTTAATGAAAACAAACACAAGCGAAAAGAGATGGTAAAAGATATCTGAAAGGTGTAATCGGTTTCATTATAGCACTAAACTATATTCTTTATATAAATAAATAATATATTAATACGCTTTTGTTTTTTAGGTAATAGCACTCCCCTTTACGTGAAAATAAGCTTCCCTGTATACTCCAATTATAAGTTCACAGATGTACGTATCATCAGAACATTTACTTGTACTTGTGATTTTAATGTAACCCATTAGTAATGCCAAGCTCCTATATCCCTGGAAAATTTGTGTTCGGCAGAATTAAACACAGTTTATACTGGCAGTGGCGGATTATATTCACTTCTTGTGATATCTTAAGTTTTCAAGGCGGTGATGATGGGTTCTGGCACAATACAGACTCGTCAGTAGATGCCAACGTTTCTAAGAAACATAGTCTCCATCTAAGAGGCGACAAAACTTAGAAGGGCATAATCATGTCCACTTCTTACTAACCACTAATTACATGAAGACGCAATGTATAGTTAACTGGGACAAGATTTTTTGACGGCTTTCAAATCATTATATAATTTGTAAATATTCATAGTGCTTAACAATAAAATACTGCTCATGACTATAATTTGAGCTTAGAGCAATTCGTGTTTTGTCTATTAAAACATTCGCCTCCCGGCCAAATTTCAGACAAATTCAGTAGGCCTTGCTGTTGAGACTGTACAGAAATTCGGCGAACAGTGAGAGTTGAAACACTGGTAAATGGAAGCAGCTGTAGCAAAACATATATTTCTTGTGCTATAGACCAACGTAACAGTTTGAGAATCTCAATGAGTTAATATTCTGCACATTCTAAATTTTTTTGAAAATCGATCTAGTTTTTAGTCAGAGTAACGAATAAAGAAATGAGATATCAGAGATTCTCAGGGCGGTGAAATTGTTGAGTGTGGTCTCCTGGGTTATGATTACGTCTAGTTTTGTAGGTGGTTACCAATGTGTCGCCACCATCTTCAGGGTGGAATGATTTAGTATCTTGTTTTGAGAAGGGTAACCAATGGGAAAGGACAAAAATGACAGGGGCAAATTTCATTATCGCTACTCTCCCCCCCCCCCCCCCCGGTTCTTCACAGTGCCATCCTTAAATTTAGATCCTTGTAAGGACATAGTAGGAGTTGCACATTACATGGGATCTATGCCAACTACTTTTTTCTGTACCCATTGGTCATATTATTCCTGTATAAATGTCCCACACCACTTTACTTACGAAACACTTGTAAGCGCCTACAAAACAACGCGATGCCATAACGCAGATTATGACCGACAAATAGGACAGCATTTCCTATACGTAGAATACTTTAGGAGAAATGCATCTCGAGAGAACTGTAAGATATTTTGCAAAAAAGTATCCGATCCTTGGTGTAGTGAAAAGATATATCGTGTGAAGAAAATACAGATTTGCGGTAAATTCATGAAAGACGGGAATACATTAATATGTACCACATTTCAAATGCGCAGTCTATACAGTTACATATTGAGAGGGAAGTGTGGTATTAGAATAAAATTACAGTTGATTTCAGTTTTGTGAAATTAAGGTTATTATTCAGACATTTAAAACAAATCACATCAAATTAACATCTAAATTCTTAATGTGCCTCCTTGTGTTATCAACTCTCTGTACTTTCAAATTCAAAAAATAAAAAATAGACCCTGATTACAATATACAAAGAGAACAACTACTTAACATCATCACAGAATCTTTCGGTTCCCAGGTACACTTTTAACATTTAAATCCCGACAGAATACCGTCCCTACTCGATTTCCCTGCAAATTAATAATCAGTTATATAGGCTATTATATTTTTAATTAAGAACAAATTATAAGTTGGCAAGTTCAAGTGTATAATTTGAATATTGTGTTTTAAATGTGAAAGTTCAAATCGGGTGTGATGTATAAAAGAAAGCGTTTCACTCCATAAAATGTAACAGGCAAAAGTTGACAGTAATTGAGCAAACGACGTGGAAAATATATGGAGTAACAAATTTCAGCTGCTAGATTCCTAATTGTATGTAGAAAGAAGTTGCTACTGAAAGACTTTTTATTATTTTTATCTTCTTATAAGTATGCACTTACGGATTACAGTTTCAGATACTAAGAAATATGCCATAAATTGATAAAATTGTAGTTTTAAGTTTATAAATGGCACAATATAAGAAATGTAGTAATTTCTACTCAAAAATTACACTATTTCTCCCACAATTCAATCTTTAACGCTTAGAATTATCATGTTACATTCCTCTCCCAAAAATATCGTGGACAATTTTAGCACCATTATTCTTTCCCACTGTCCAAGATTTAAAGAGACAAACAGCTTTTAATAAATACAGCATGAAAATCGCGTATGAGTGTATTGTCGTTTGTTTCACTCGTTGGCTAGAGACAGAATTAATTATCACTTCGCTAGCCAACAGAAGTGATCGCCCCTCCAAGAAAACGTTCGCTCCAACTTCCAGTTGGCCGTGAAAGTAGGCAAATGTCACTTGTTTCTGTAGCCAAAGGCTTCACATTATTTAACAACCAACAAGTCATGATATGTTACAAGTAAGTTACAAATATTACAATGTAGGCCTCATTATAATTTAAATATAATGTTTGGACACAAATTCAGAAATATGTTCTTCACGAACAAAGTGCTACGGAGTGGTGACAATTGTTAGGGAGAGAGGAAGGCGGTGTTGCAAACAGATAAGGAGTAAAAACACTTAATTATTGGGGAAAAAACATGTATGTCCATAGATGCTAACAATTTCTACTACAACATAACATCATTAATAAACTGGTATCATCGTTTTGTACTCTTTGAGGCATATTAAAAATGCAGCCAATTTTTATAATAAAACAAAGAAATTAATAATTAATGTTCATTATGAATCATGAAAATATATTGGATGACATAAATAATAAAGAACAAGTTTGATGATCAAAATATTTACCTTAAAACAATCTACCTCGATAATGTACATTGGCAGTAAATCCAAATTTACAATAAGAATATACCTTCCCTGAAAGAAGGTTTCAAAAAGGGTAACAAAATAACTTATTATGTATTACACTAATCTGGCACAAATATTTATTCCTCTCATATCAACCGATCCGTAAGACAACACTGAAAAATTCAACATGGTTTCCAACGTGTGAACATGACAGGAAGCCAAAATGAAAGACATTTTACAACTGACGAATAGAGGATTATGAACGAACAGCAAATAATTACTTACACTCATAATGAAAATTATTTGTTTCTCTCTCTCTCTCTCTCTGGTAGGTTAAACACTCAACATATCGATTTTTAGAGAGCTATACGTAAGAGTATATAAGCAATATATATATAAATCACAACTCGCCATGTTTAAACCATCTAATAATGCCCTATATCATTGATTACTGTTTTCAATTAATCTCCTATGTGGGAAAGGTCACATAACTATAAAATAATAACAATGTCTGCTTGAAATGGCACAACAGTGTGGCACGTTCTTCGGAGTGTTGTTTCATCCATCTCGTTCTGTTTCGCATAGACAGACATAGAATCATTGCTAATTTAAAGGTAAATTAGTTTTCGTATAGGGATTAAAGTTTATTAAATAATTAAACACGTAAAAAGTGCAAAAAAGGTGGTATAACCTTATAAATTGAATTAAAACACTGGCATATTTAATCTTCAACGGGAAGTAATTGTTGCACGCGAAAATACAACTGTCCGTTCATTGTATTTGGCACAATAAGCAATGGGTAAAAGTTGTAGCCACATAAGGCCTTCTTGATGCTATTTCCGTGGTTAGATGAACGTTATAACGAGCAAGGCGGAAATCTTCTTACACTTAACTGTTTTGGTTGAGCATGTGTTAATTCTGTTATGATTTCATGTCACATTTCTGAAGTCCCTACATTTCGCAATGCAATTAAAGTATGCGTAAGGATTCAACAGTTTGACAATGCGCTAAACTGAAATAGCATCAAGCAGTCTCATTAGAGAGCAAAATATCTTGCATCTTAGCATTGAGTAATGTTTAAAAATGACATAAAGACATATTACTGATATTAATCTCTAATATTTGTTCGTTTGTCGTTATAGGGAATGTTCATTGACATATTCATTTTTACAAATATTTACATTTATGCAGGCAGGTTACGCTTAAAATGAAATAACTCTTGTGAATCTACTAGTTGCAGTTCGGTTAAGTCACTAATTAACATGTGGCATAATTACGCTTCTACATATCAATCTATTTTAATAACAGAGTACATATTAATGGCTTGAATAGTCGTCTATAAATTGCCACCACAGAGAGAATCCTTATGGGTATTAAAATAGAAGTTAAGAAAATATCGGATTATTTTAATCTAGAAGAGCTGAATAAAAATGTAAATAATCCAGTCTGTTCTTAAAAGACTCTTGTCACTTAGTCTCGTTCAAACCGAAAAGGGGAAAGAAATTTTTGTACCACGTTTCTGCAAGAAGAAAATGCCATATATATTTCAGTAAGCATTCAGGTGATCATGGCAGCGAGTATGAAGTTGGTTGTCTTCCGGGCTTTTGCCTCGTGTAGTCTGATTAGCCACTTATAGCCCCGATGGACGCAGCAAGGACATCTGAAACGTCGGTAAACTTCTACCAGATTATACGACGCAACAACCCAGAATATAACCACACTCCTCAGTCATTTCATTCATGACCCGACGAAAAAAATAAATTAATAGAAAAATGTGACACACTTCCAGTGTTAAAAGCATAAAATGAAATACATTCTCCTTACATAACATGACGCTTACACAGACAATAAATTTTTCGTAGCCCGTAACCGCCTAGCTTTTAAACACTGAAAGAATTTAAATCATACGTAACTCAAAATATTTTGCAGAACGCTGTACTCATTAGCTTTACTTGCATAAATCGTTCAGAAGTTAAATTAACCGTTCAAAGTCCAATAGTGTGTGCCCCACTTGCTTCAGCGATCGGTAATAATTAATTTTTATTTGTGTGTTTTGTATGATTCCCACTGTAAACAGCGATTATTTCCTTAAACAGAATTAAAAAGTTGATATATGTAACAGAGACGTGTCGTGTTTTCTTTGTGGTACGGACTGAATTATTAAATATTATTTACATAATCGCCGGCTTCAGAGGGTTGCTTCATATTGACATAACAAATTTTGACTTCACTTTATTATGAAAGAGAAAACTTCTCCAATCTTAACGTCCATACATTCAGCAATACTCATTATTTCCGCGCGGCAACTAATATATAGGACTTTGTGCCAGTTGTGGGCAGTTCAGCCTTGCTTTCGACGTCTTAACGGTCAAAAGACATGACAGTCAGAGTGTAAGTTAAATTTAATCCAGTTCAACGTGTGTGGACAACCTCGCAGTTCGGCCTTGTATTTGACATATTAACGGCTGCCAGAATTCGTATAAAACTTTAATCACGTTCAATACGGTATCCTTTACGTTGTGATGTTCACGCCCCAATATCCGAGCCTACACGGTCGTCATCTGTGACGCACAGTGATTGAATTTTTAGCACAAGGTCTATAATAGATATCAATTGGGCTGAGTGATTTATCGATTTCTAACAGAATAAATCATGCTGGTCCCTTATACGGATTTTAGTGGGCCGTTGCCTAGTATTACCTAACTTCTATACTTAAGTAATCAGAAGCAATTTCTAGTATGTATCATTTAAAGTCGACTTGGTCTTCGTGGGTGACACTTTTCTTGCGCTCAAAGACGAGATACTCAAATGGCCGCGGCCAAAGGTGGACACTGGAATTGCGTAATAGGCAGGCAGGACTGGTAGATGGCTGTCTTCTTCGTTGTAACTCTATATATTCTGGTTGAATTTCACCAACATTTCAAATGATAACTGGTCGCCCTGATGATGGAAGCATTAAAAACCTCTGAAACGCTGGTAAACTTCTACCAGAATATATAGAGTTACAACCCAGAAGACAGCCAACTTCGTAGTCATATTTATTGGCCTGTTACAGATCATAATTTTGTGTTTAATTTAGCGAGAAACGCCAGAAATCGTTCTGGTAAAGTGGAGGGGAAGTGGGAAAATTTTGGTACTGCTACATTACAGGTCCAGTGAATAGCCAAAGACACGTAAATCAAATATAGTAGACCTGAAGTTCAAAAACATATAAATACGTAATATTTTAACGCTGGAGTTGAATTACGAGTAGAATAGTAACGTATAGGCTGATTCTCATAACTTAATTTTATGTAAACAGCATAAAACCAGTGAACAGCAAAGTCTAAAGCAAAAAAAAAGCTGACGCATAAAACCTAAAAGAAAGGAGTGATGCTTATTTGGAATATAATTTTAATTCGTGAATTTTATAATATTTTAACACTACAGTTTAGCGCGTTGTAAAAACAACAGATTTTATTTGAACACAATAGCTTATAGAAACTTTAAAATGGTTTTTTTAACTCCACATATTGAATGACGATATATAACGTAAAGGTCTAAGGTGTAGATAATAATAGTTTTGTCCAACGGTTTAATATAGAAATGGATTATCTGAAACATCGGTGTAATACACACAGTTGACTTTGTGAAATAATTTTTAATGAGGCGAGAAAATGAGGATGACTATTTTTTCCGAATTACATACACAAATCTTGTGCCAAAAAAAAGCTCGTAATGAACAAAAAACCACTTTAAGCTTTGCGAACACTAACAATAAATATTAAATTCTATAGACAAATGACCTTGCTCCTGACATATTAACGAGAGTGACCCGATTCCCTATTTCCTCTCTCGAAAATCGATAAGGAGTTAGCAAGGTCGAGACGCGTCGCGGCTGTAAACATCACTGACTTGTGCTGGCCTCTGGCGTCCTCCATGACGTGGAGATGTTAAGTTGAACAATAAGAGCTTTATTATAATTTTGGCATTTTATTTTGTGTTGGTACAATATTGGAGAGTTTCACTCAGTTATCAAAGACTGGAGGGAACTTTGTAACATTTCACTTCAAATTATGGAAGAATAAAGGCTTCAAACAGGCAAGGTATTTCCTTCAAGATTTTATACTTTTATATCTCGAAAGTGAGCTGTGCCATGGTGCAACCTACATTATAATACTGTTTTTTGTTTCTTTGAACGTTCCATAATTTCTTCCACTTAATTTCAGACTATTTACCATTTCAAAATGTGTCACTTAAAAGTGCTAACCCCATTTTAGGATGTTGCTATCTAACTATAGCACTAACTACCTAACTAACTAGATGGCTTACCAAACCCGAAGGTTCCTCACCTAAGGCCCGTTTCACACTGACGACCGGTCGCTGAACGACCACCAGGTAGAAAAGCTAAGTACGAGCTTACACACGAGGGCGACCACGACCAATGGCCGCCGTCGACCAACAAGAGTTGAGCGACGCACAGGAGACCAACGACCACGAGATACATAGATGGCAATCACGTGTTCACATTGCGGGCGACTCAGTCAGCGACCAGAGCTCAAAGACGTGACATATCCATTGTTTCTTGTTTTCTCCCGTCCTGTTCATGTCACTCAAGTGATCGGTATGTCATGCGTTTTGATACAAAAAGATTTATTTCGGCCGTAGAGTCACGAAGAGCCATTTCGGACCTTGGAAGTCCCAATTATGCAAATAGGGAGTTGAAAAAAGGGTGCACCTAATGTTTTCTACTACTCTTTTTCCTGTTTCTTTTAGTGGAACGAATTTTTATCATTATAGTGATCTCCTCGACGTCCATACTGCTTGAATGCTTCCAAAGTACTGAGGCTGAGGCCTCTGTCTGCGCTGGTTTCCTCGTTTGGTCGCTGATGGTTTTGGTCGTTCAGCGATTGGGTCGCCGGCGACCGGTCGACAGTGTGAAACGGCCCTAATTAACCAAAGCCCCCACCGGACCCTGTCCCGGGCCAACAAAATCCAGTCTCCTTCAACTCCTATCTCCCATAGATCCCGCCTGAGATTATCCTCCCATCTACGTCTAGGTCTCCCCAGCGGTCTCTTCACCTCAGGCTTCCCATCTGCTACTGGCACTAACATTTACAAATCTGTAAGTCAAGTGGAGGACAATAAAGGGATCGAAGACGGTTATAATTTGCGAAATGAAATCAATGAAGAGTCTCTGGTAGACAGAAATATTTTCACTATATTAAGCTCCATAACTGAAAGCAAAATTGGAGACATGAAATACAGTAGCTTTTGTACAATTTAATGTTTATTTATAGATGTGGAAACGGAGATGTAGTTTAATTTGATTGGTTTATCACCTTCTGCATAGTGCGACGTTATAATATTAAGCGTTTCCTGCTTGCATCAAAACCGCTTGATAACAGTTATAAATAAAAGAGGAAAATTGGAAAGCATTTCAAAATCTGGTTCAGCAAAATACCTTAACAAGATTTGATTTTAACCGCCGCGTTACAAATTAGGCCTTACCACGAGCCCAAAAAACAAAAACCAACTACAATTGCTTTCGTCCATCAGCAGTAGCAGAGGAAGATATATCACGGCTTATTAAAATTCTACACTAAAAACAACCAACACGTGACATGACAGACGGCCAACACAAAAAGACGCGGGCACAGTAAAAATACTATTTGTAGAGCAAGATGTCTTTGTAAGGGTTCGAGATTATTAGTTTCAAGTAAAGAGATTCAAGTTTGGACAAGCGTTTTGTAACTGCTAGATATATTTACTTTTGTTTTTAATCAATGTGCCACCCCTCCATAGTTTTCTCAAGTAATTGTCCATCTATAGGTGTATAACGTACAAGCCACATGGACGTTTTGGAAGTTAAACTGAAAAAGTTTTACTGCAGGAGGAAAACTGGCAATTAGAATCTAGTTATAGTACTTGAAAGCGAGTTGCGTAAATCTGCGCCTTTACTGTTACGCCATTTTGAGCTCCAGAGCGCAAAACAGTCGAATCTATATTTATGGGGGAGGAGGCACTAATATAAGTGAGAACAGATTAATAAAAGCATGCAATAATATAAAAAATTGGCTTGTCATTCACATAGTTATGAACGGGATTATATTTTAACAACCCATCGGGGAAGAAACATTCTTGTGGAGAGTATGGTATTTGATGAAACAAAGCACCTTTTTTTAAAAAAATGTATATACAATGATAAACCGCAGTTGTTACAATCGGCCGACGGTGTATTTTGTACACGTGAGTTTGAGTCAACAATTTCTTGCCATATACCATCGAAGAAACTTAACATGACAACATCAATGAAACAAAGTTAAAACTTCCCGAATTCCAAGCGAAGAAACCGATTGGTTTAAGTGTCAGCCTCATCACAACCTCCTCTTATTAGAGTACATTCATGAACCCCGGTGAGCATTCATCATATTTAACGTAAACCTACAATTCGCTTGCTTACATTCTACGGGCATACAACTCAAGGAGTGTCACATTCTTTTCGGCGCAGAGGTCACTGTACGCATGTCAATGTACATTTTGGTCCAAAACTCCCACTCATACAAACTGTAAATCTTACTCAGAAAAGCACTTTTTTATAAAGGTTGTGAGAATGTCCTGCCCAACCTTTAAATACCTGTTTGCTACGGATGGGACCAAGATGAACAATGCCATTTACACTATTGTAATTATCATGCAGCTACAAATATACTGGTGCGCTGCCTTACTGGTTCTCACGTGTTAAACGGGAGATTTTTGCCATGCAGTAAACATGGCGTAAAATGTACGTCAGTCACAATCATCTTCGACAGAAGAAGTGTCCATGGGCGAGTGCACGGACAATGAGCTGAGCGCCTGAGAGGGAGAAAGTGATATATCAGAAGTGATCACGTGGTCCTCGACAGTTTCGGAGCTAGAGTGACCACCGCCACTACCTGGTTCATATCGCGCGTGGGTCCTCATGTGCCGCGTGATCATATCCCGTCGGCACGCAGCGTATGGGCACTGTGGACATTTATACGGCTTCTCGCCCGTATGCGTGCGTTGATGCGTGGAGAGGTGATCCGAGCGCGAGAAAACCTGTCCGCAAACCCTGCACGTGTAAGGTTTCACACCCGTATGGAGGCGTACGTGTCGAGTTAACATGTCGCTGCGCGCGAACGACCGCTTGCACATGCCGCAGAGGTAAGCTTTGGCGGAAGAATCAGGGGTATGCTGTCGCGTCTTGTGCCTCGAAGCCATGTGCTTAGCTAGCCGATCGTGGAGGCTGAACATCTGGCCACAGTGGGGGCACACGTATGCCACGTCAGCACCGGGTGGCATCTCCTCTACTACGGGAGACACCTCAATGTTATAGCGCACTGCCACAGACTCCTTCGTGGTGGAAGATGCAACGTCTCCTTTCACGATGGGCACAGTGACGACTCCCCGCGGCGAAAGATAACCCGGTGGCAGCAACTGCATCGGCGGTGGAGGCAGCTCTTTGGGTGGAGGCGGTACGAAGTCCGATCTTGCATTTCTCGCCACTCGCTCACGACTCCCCTTCATGGACAGATCCAGCGGTGAATCTTGCAGCGAAGAATGTTCCGACTCCAGCGAGCCTCCTTTTCCATGGTGAGACATTTGCTGTAAAGTGGGAGGATGAGACATCGTTCTGCCGCGCTGCCCCAGCACTGTTCCTGGACTCTGCGCCCCACTCACTGCGTTCCCTTTCTCCAACCAATCCGGAAGGTCCGAATCCGAATGGTTCCGTTTGTGGAATACATCTGGGTACTTGGTTTGCAGGAAGCTTTCGAAACTCTGTGTAGGAGCAACTATTGGAGACTTTGGGGTTTGAGGATCAACGAAAGAAGGCGAGAACAATCTGTCTTGGGCTTGTGGAAAGAGGCCACTACCTATCGGGCATAAAGTGCAGGGATAACCAGAATAGCTGGGCTGAAGACTGAAATGCTGTTTCTCATGTTCTGCAGGAGGCTCAACAAAATTACGGACTAGTGACAGCGCTGGAGGAGGGATGCAGATGTTTCCACCATCCATCTTCCCTTCAGTACTACTGTCTTTAATATTCAGTGGGCTGAAACTCATTCTGGATGAGTTGGGCGACTTGTCGGAGGAGGACGCTGGACAAAACACGTCCTCTACTTCGCTCGAGATGGCGCCGTAGTGATAACGCTCTCTGTCCGCGCTATCACAGCGGAGTTCTTCTTCACCGTGGTGGGGCGCCATGTCTCGTCCGGCCTGGTCCTGAGGCTCGGGGTGGCGACCACTGAACATGTGTTCCGGCGTCTTCAGAACATGGGCCGGCGCTCTGAACTCATTCTTGTCGATATGGTTGTTGTTGTTGTTATTGTGGGCGTTGTTATTCGGTGACCGCTGCCCTGTGCAGGACACTTGAATCGCGAGTTTGTCTACCACCTGACTCAGACGCTTTCTTTTCCCCTGCTTGTTGTTTCTGCAGTTGTTATTAGTGGCGTATGGGTGGTTATTGTTGCTGAAATTCTTGTCACCATGTCGCTGGTCTGTCTGCACGAGATTCTGAGTTGTTGCTGCTGCTGTTGTCGCCGTCGCCGCCGCAGTAGATTCAACCTGGGTCTCGGCCATCGTCATCATCACACGGGGGCGTCGGGACGCCGCGTTCCCGCGCCCCACCTGTCTTCTCTGTGGACGACAGAGCGCGCACTGGCAAAGCCCCCAGGCCAAGACCAATTGCTGGCGTCAGAATTGCTCATTGTAAACACATTGGATGGCGCAGCACTGTCCCAGGTACTGATAATATTGCATGAACTGGATGCAGAATGCACACTGGCAAAAATACATACGCAGTGTCCTCTACACTGCAACAGCTGAGCAGATACTCCACCTGGAACAATAAGAACGCTTAGTGAAACGATCGTACAACCCATGTGACAACTTCAGCAGTAGGCCTACTGTGTGCTCATAACAAGAATCTAAACCATTACATGCTTACATTTCGAAGAAACCGTTCCCCACAGACGTTTAAATGTAGACCTGCATACAATCGTTGCACAACTTAGACCGTCTTGCCAGTTCTTTTTTCTTAAGACGTTGTTATTCATCAAAATAACAGATTAAATTATAGTTTGTAGACTTTAATGTTTGTGCTTCTGGACTGAATGGTAGCAAATTGGATGTCCGCTAGCTGGCTCTTATAAACACGGTAATGAACCTTCATGCATCGTAAAATGCAGGGAATCCTCGACCATCTGAACAAGTATTGGTTTCTAATGTTAATGGAAGAAGAGGGGTTTTGATAACAGGGTACTGCGGAGAACATATGGACCCCCAAGTTGGATAAGTTACAGGAGGCTGGAGAAGACCGAACATTGAGGAACTCTACAATTTGTGCAAGTCAAAGATACTAATACATTTACATCGAGGAAGACGAGATATGTTAGTCATATTGCGCGCATGAGTGACATACAGGCTATTTGGAAGGATTAAGGGTGGGTGGAAAAATGAAATTAAAATTTATCTTGAGGAAATAAGGCGGAAAGTTGAGGATTTAATTCATAGGGGTCAGGAGAAGGACAGGTGTCGGACTCCGACGAAGACAGGAATGAGCCATTGGTTTCCATAAAAACCTCGTAATGCAGTGACTAGCTGAATCAGTGGCAGTTTCTCAAGAAGGACTATTGCTCATGTAGTTAGTTTAACATACAATTTTATGAATGGGTGTCGATCCGTGGAACCACTGGAAGACATGTCGCCAGAGACAGGAGAGAGTAACCGATATGTGAAGCTGTGGGAGGATAGCCAGCGCATGCAGTGACTGCAACGCCGTGAGACATCAGAACACGTGTCTGCAATGTGGTGCACTGCGGACAGTCTGCTGCGCTCGAGTAGGCGCGAGGAGCGATGCGGGGGCGAGTGCCGCGTAGTCAATACCTGCCAGCAGTTGTGACCCACTAAGCGTGACCACTTAAAAAACACACATCCATCACGTTACTGAACGTGGTCAACGAACCTCATCAGTGTCCTGGAAACCAGGCCCCAGAGATCGGTTGTTCCGTCTCATAATTTTCGTGGTATTCCTCAGTCCCTCTGGATACATTTTCGGTTGATACGGAATTAGCCCGAACGTCAGAATCGAGTGGTTAACGCTCCTGTCTCTTGTTTGGGAGGTCCCGGGTTCAAATTTCGTCCCAGCAGCAGATTATCTCTACGTTTGTAGTGGATTTTACTCAGTCCTTCCAGGCAATTCACCGGGATAGGTCATGTCCACTTCTTCGCACCTGCTTTCCAGTTTATTACTTACCATCCTATCTTTTTACACTGAGCTTTTATGAAATGAGTCGTAAAAATACCAAGAAGAAAGAAATAACAAAAAGGTATAAACTTATAACCAAAGCGTTGAGACATTTTCGCAGTGGTCAGTGACGTCAGACAACCATCTCATCGACTTAATATTATCTCACAAGTTAACGTATGGGGGCAAAAGGAGAACTACTTTAGACCCAACTCTCTCCCCTCCAGCCTCAAAATACTTGCGCCATTCTACTTCGTGTCACTGATACTTAAAAATAGGTCGTGAACATTTCCTTCCACGTCGTTTCACCCGATAAATTAGTCGTCCTGCCACTCGAGGAGATATAACAGATGACCCAAGAAATGTACCATACCAAGCAGTAGTGCCTGCCATCAAATTAATTTGTTACGATAATAAGGAAAGAATCTCGTTATCACTCACTCTTTGATAACAACAGGAAAAGCAAACGTCGATAACACTAAAGCCCGCAACTGGAAAGACACCGAGACAGTTCAGTTAAGTTTAGAACTTCACCACATACTCAACTATCTTCTTAAACATTCTAATATCACCATTCAATCTCCCACTTCAAACCCCTTCCAAGAAGTACTGCCATTAGAATTCTGTAGGACCTCCCCCCCCCCACAAAAAAAAAAGTAGACTGCGTGTCAGAAGCAATTGATTTATTCATTTTAAGAGTACTAGACGAGCTATATAAACAATGAACTTTCCTTTCTATGAGCCGTTCTTCAGTAATTTCTTTATTTTAGAATAAAGTGTATATGTTCTTCCGCACTTATTTTCTAAGTCACTGTAAGGTAGATCTATGTTTGTCCTTTTTCTACAACTATATTCAACTAAAGAACTTTGTTGTTTATGAGTTACAATCGAAGACAACAGAATAACAATTTAATGTATCTATGCTTCCCTTGATTTAATCAGGAAGTCTTATATTTGATCAATTTTACTCTCAGGCGATTAAGGGAGGAAACGTTTGATAATTATTTATTAACTGTTGTTATATCGCATTCTGCCAAATTTTTGGCACCCCGAATATAGCGCGGGCCCTTGTTTTGAAGGGTTTAAATAAAATTAGGGCGTGGGTCTTGGTCTTTTGGATACTGGGATTGTGGTTTCGAATCCCTCTCATGGCATGGAGTGTTCGTCCTCAACTTTCGGTGTTGTGTTCCCTCCTATCTTGTGTAGGCAGAGCTCTTAAGATGGAACGACCTCCTCTTCTGAGAAGGCTTACTAACTCTCGGGAAATATGGTAACCCTTTCCAGAAGACAACAAAAATTAATTCATGATTTGCACATAAATTCCAAAATTCTGTAATTTGTTCTCGTCACATGTTACCAACTAGAACAGCTGCTACCAAATAATGGATTATAGTCTACTTAATACTATACCCTCCCCACTAGCAACTTACTATTCCTAAGACTCAGTCAAGCTACGGTTCGACTGTAGTTACATAGTCCGCCATTCAAGCAGGAATACGGAGC
This sequence comes from Zootermopsis nevadensis, assembly GCF_977971745.1. Taxonomy (NCBI): domain Eukaryota; kingdom Metazoa; phylum Arthropoda; class Insecta; order Blattodea; family Termopsidae; genus Zootermopsis; species Zootermopsis nevadensis. The sequence continues at coordinate 9,547,294 of NW_028259143.1, forward strand.
CAAGTTCCTTATCTGCATTGTCGATAAACACTTCAGGAGCGAGGGGTGGGACGTAGAATACAAACAGAAATAATTTTCTCAGACTAAAAACAACTTGGCATTTGACATTCAAATGTCTTGGTACTAAAATTTAAGACTTTCAATGAATGATATTTTTAACTTATAATGAACGACATTAATCAGCACAGGTCTCAGTGGAAAGGACGCAGTACCAGCTTCTAATGTTTTCATCAGCCGCTCCAATTCAGTGTCGTGGAAAATTTCAAAATATCGGTCCCAGTTCTGTTTGAAAAGTGTCGATTTTTTCTGGATTGTAACGCCGTATGGACTTGTAAGTAGAAGGATACCAACTTTGCCGAGACAATATTCTTTCTCCATCTTAAGTCCTTAAAATGGAGACATTATTCTTCTCCTAAACTCTGATATCTACTAACAAGTCCACACGGCGTTATAACCCAGAAGACCAATATCGAACGACACCTTCACTACCTTGAAAACGGAAAACTATTTGAGACCTACATTGTAAAATTAAACTTTATTCTCCTTCTGCATCAATTCTTATTGAGGGGTATGTTCTACAGACGCAAGGCTCTAATACTTGATTCACGATTCGTTTCATAATTCTGTCTGAAAAATATTGAAATTAAATACATAAAATGTGAAATTTAAGGCAACGAAATTAATAACGCAGAAGGAATCACACATAAGTGTTTCTTTAGTATGTCAGTTCTGAGGACTTATATGTGAGCTAATTTAAATCGTCATATGAATTAATGCTTTCCGTTTAGATACAGACTAACACCTGCCTTCTGCTGTAACAGCAGGACCTCGTGTACGTAGGGAAGCGAACTACCAGGAGTTCCCTTCTCTACGTCACTGAGAGCTAACTGTTTCTGTGTGTGACTGACTGCCTTGTCGATTTCAAAGAAAATATAAGCAGTACACGATATAGTTTAGATACCAAAACTTGATGAAAACGCAGTTTGTAATTATATAATTATCTCGGCTTTGTGTGTGTGTCTAATAAATGTACTGTAACATATCTTCTTGGTGATTGACTGGTATTTCTTGAAAGTTGGTGTCATTCAGTCGGTAAAAGTTTATTGTCTTCATAAAACCAGCTGTTGACCTTGTTGGAGCTAGTTTGATCTACTTCTGACCTTCGCCTCCTGCTTGTCAGAGATTAATTTTCATATCCTGCTATCTATGCCTAGGTTTCCCACATGGTCTTTTACATTCAGTACTTTCAGTCAATAATTGTACTAAAGCCATCTTTAAATATTTTTATCACATTCAGGTAAAATATTGGTAATATTGACGAGCCTTGGTTATTACTGTCTCGTTAATTACTAGTTTATAATTAATTTCAAGCGCCGTCGTGCATTCATAGTACATGGCGTTGTTACAATTCTTTGTTTCGGAGCAATGTAAAATTGTAGGTAGATGCCAAAGATTCGGATAAATATACTGTCGATTCTACGCGGCGCCAAAGCCCAGAAGATGATCTTGATCATGATCTTCACGGCCGTAAAAATCTCAAAGTGCATGTCCGTAACACGAACATTTCTGGACAATGTGTTAAAATTTGTGTACAATAAAGCTAATTCCATGATCGTTTAAAAAATTCGTGATGGGTGTGATGGTGGAAATGCCTTCCGACATCAATAATTCATGCTGGAAGGTGGGCAGAGGTTTGAAATCCATTACTCGGGTCATGATGACAATCTCTACACGCGTACCACAGACATCAAACACACTACGTCACGTATACCGGTTGAACCCCACCCACTCTACAACGTATTAATACGCCCCAGATTCGCGTAATCCATAGCAGTGGTAGATTTCGGGTCTGAGTGTCGTCTGACGCAATTTCAAGTGCACGGTACAGTCATAAGACGTCATTGGAAACTGCAATTGCAGTTTTATTCCTTATCACAAATAAAAATTGCTTACCAAGCGACATATAGGGAGGCAAATCACGATAAAGTTACAGTGTAATGGATTGGAAGTTGTTGGACATAACATCAACTCATTCAGTCATCGCAATAGTGTTAAGCACAATGTGACAGAATGAATTAAAATCAAAAGTGTAAGGACAATAAGACATTAGAGACAATAAAATACGTCTACAACTTCTCTTGGTTTTAAGAATTACGTCGAATCTTACACTTTTATACGTAACTTGTCACTCTACACGATATTTTATTTGTGCAGTTGTTAGTGCTAGTGTCAGTCTCTGCGCTTTAAAATCGAATTTCATGTTTTACAGGGGGTCATGGTTTCGGTTCTCAGTTCTGAGATAGATGATCCTGACAGGTTTTACATGGGTTTCTTCAGTCATTTCAGACAAATACCAGGGTCAGTATCATACACCAAACTACGACGGCTTCCTTCCAGATCCTTTCTCCAATTCATAATTTTCAAATCATCATACCGTTGGGCATTGCCTGCCTAACATACGTAGATGGAAAAACTTCTGTAAAGAAACAAGACTCGAAATTAATAAAAACTTTTTAGAAATATATAACCAAGTTAGACGTAACTGAAAAACTGTGTGTGCCCTGTTCAAGAATACCAATATAAAAACAACTTTTTGGCTCTTTGATTTGTTTCGTATCGGCCAGAAGTCATTAATATAACATTGGAATTAATTACAAATGAGATCATAAATTGTCAGTACACGTTTAAAAGGAAATGTGGCTAATTTAAAACCATTTTATATCGTGAAAACGTTTCTTAAGAAACCAAGTCACATTTACAGCTATTCAATGATGGCATTTAATACACATACTTAAAATTCATGAAACATGTGTTTAGGCAAGGTAGATGATTATAATCGGACAGGACAGGAAAGGAAACGTGTAAAGCGAATATTCTGTCATCTATCGACAAACATATCGATGCCAGAACTTTGACCAAAGAAGTTTCTTAATGTGCCTTACGTCTAACTGATCATTTTTAAAGGAAGCACACTCAGAAGTAAAAATTAAAGCCTGGGGGGGGGGGGGGAGGTATAGCTCCTATTAACCTCGGCACTAAATGGGGCTGAGTGGTCAGCATCACGCACCGGCCGGCTTTACCCCCGGAAAATGACCCCGATACCCACTGGATAGGAGGGTGAGTGGGCCCCAGAGCTGGACGCAGAGGCTAGAGGAAAAATCCTCTGCCCCCGTTGGGGATCGAACCCCGGTCGTCCAATCCGTAGCCAGTCACTATATTAACTGAGAAAATCGGGTAGTAGGTAGCAAAACCATGGGGAATATTAATGAAGAAGTGAAGTTTTATATCCAGCTGTTTATTGACTTTGGAAAGGGTATCTTCACAAAAGTGATAGCAGTCTAGCTTGTAAGTAAACAAACAATAACAAGAAAATGGCGTTTCGCTTCGTTTGTAGATAACGATGACTGTTGCTGCGTCACTGTCACGCAAGTCACGTGACAACAGAATGTGACATATTATTCTAAATGTCAGAAAATTGCTTTCTGTCAATTAAAATAACTATTGTCAAAATGAAACGAGCAATCAGCTTATTATAGTTGACATTAATACACAAGAAATTTAACTGGAATTCTTATGAAAGTGTTTAAATTTTCAAATCATTTTTACAATCCAGAATTTTACACAAATTCAAACAAACAAGCTGGCCTAAAGATGACTGTCATCTTAGTTGTAGCGTTGTGTTATCTGGTATAAATTACCGACGTTTCAGAGGTTCTTGCTGTCTCCATCACCAGAGCATATCACCCTGATGATGGATGTAAACTTCTACCAGACTATACGGTGCAATAACGCTGAAGACAGCCATAACATATCGCCGTGAGAACCTGAAATCTCACAATTAGCTCTGGGATAAAGTGCTCCTTGTTATGTAGCATCTGTGGTTCTCACGGCGATGAGGACGAATATGGCTATCTTCTGGGTTGTTGCGCGTATAGTCTGGTAGAATTTTACCAACGTTTCAGAGGTCCTTGCTGCCTCCATCATCACAGCGATGAGTGCCCTGATAATGGTGGTATCTTCGACATATATTTGACTGGATGAGCATAGTTCTCAGTTGTCAGATACAGATAACACAGGCTGAGCCGGTACACGCCACGGAACGCCCTCGGCATTTTGATTAAAGCGGATAGACTGGAACAATATTGCCGGTCTGCGGCCACCAGGGTCGTAAATGTATTGCAGTAGCCTACTTGTTGGCAAGGGGTTCGGAACTCGCGGCCCGTCGATGCGCTTTATGCGGTCTAGGTACATTTTTTGTACTGTTATGTTGCCCTATTTGACGAATATATTTGTCTTGTATCATAGAACAAATATTTGTTTATTTCATAATTATATTAAAGTAGATATGACTTTCAGCAGCTCTGCAGCTAAATGAAGGAAATGGATGTGTCCCACTGACGAACGCTTGGATAGACGAATTCTAATCGTTAAAACAGAAATTAAGCCTGATAAAGAAAGATTAATTGAGCAAAAGCTGTGCGCATCTCTTATTGACGAGTAATTATGTTAAAAACTGAGTACTAAGTATTAAGCAATCTGTTTGCAACAGTAAGCCTAATTAGTAGCAGTTTATAAATGGGTCTTCAATAAACCGTCATCACTTGTAAATCCACTCAAAAGTCGATAAGCAACTCTGAAACATACGTTAATTTCTATCAGGCTGTACGACACAACGTACCGGAAAACTTTACTTTACCAAAATTTATACTACTTCAGTTTCCTTCAAAATCTTTTTCCAATTCATTATTAACAGCTTCGATAAATAAACTATAAATCATAATTAGTTAAATAAAATTAATAAAAAAATTCCTATAAATTTTAGACACTGACAATTCTTCTGCATTTGTTACGGAAGACCTAAAAATATCAAGATCAGAATTTTATACGCAGCTTGTTTCTAATAACATCTCAGCGCTATTTGTAATGATGATTAAATAACGATTATCTGAAGATAACCCCGAGTTACAGCACATTAAAGATTGTATGTGGTGCGGAGCCTAAATTACACGCATCCTTAAACCGTGAGATTAGATTGAGGTGAATAATCAGCTTCACGCACGTCTCACCTATTTTTCCGGAAGTGGAGGCCAGAGTTATCGCTAACGACATGTTAATAGAAACACATCAAAGACCTTCTACCGGAATCGAACACAAGCCACCCAGTCCATACCCCGTCTCCTGATTCACTGATGATTATTATTATTGTAGTTGTGAAATTGTGTTTAATACATGGCATAATGTGCTTGACTTAAAATAGGAGTCACAGTATAAGGATTAAGGTGTCAGATACAGCCGTTAGGATCGCATCTCTCGTCTTATACAACTTTAAATTAGAATAATATTTAAAAATGAAATATAATTGATAATTCCACTGATTTGCGCCTTCTCGAACACGGCACGCGTGTTCCCAGTAATTCTGTCTGCTCTTATATGCCTAAATGTTTAAAATTAGACTAAACTAACATAAAAAGTATATTAAAGTACATAGGCCCGTTGAATACCATTGGTGAAGTTTGTTCCTTAATACGTCCTTTCTTTTGAAAACAAGATGACTGCCGTATGACGTACACCCACATAATTCAAAATTGCCGAAGGCACAAATGTGTTCTAGCGAATCGCGTACCGAAGAAATGAGGACAACCTATCACGTGATGTACGGAGGAAGTCCTCTTCATAACGCCTCAATAATACGGGTTATGTAATTTACCTGTCCCCCCCCCCACACACACATACACACAACTGTATGTCGGTAGTGTAGCAAACTGCATTGTGGTGGAGCTTATGTCTAATCGGCCCCCTGTACGAAAAGAAAAACGGCGGTGTCAAAAGACATACAGGAGGATCAATCGACCATTGCTGTCAAGAACGTCGTCGCCAGCTTGTATGATTCTGTAAGACTTGAGGTTCTCACAGCGGTGAGTATGAAGATTTCTGTCATCTGGGTTGTTGCGCTGTGTAGTCTGGTCGATGTTAACCAACGTTTCAGAGGTCGTACTGCCTCCGTCATCAGGGCGATGAAACGTTGGTTAACATCGACCAGACTACACAGCGCAACAACCCAGAAGACAGCAATCTTGTATGATTCTTTTTACAAGTAGGTAAAAGTTGTCCCAAAGTGTCGGGTTTTGTTAATACATTAATGAACTGTCACTTTCTCAAGAAGAAAATCCAATTCCGTGGAATTAATAAGCATAACCGTTTTTATCTAGCAGTTTTATTTATACTTTATTTAATAAATTAATAATTTAAACAAAGGAGACGTTTTAACTCTAATCTTCAGCACTTAACATCACATATAGCATGATGAAACCAAATAACATCTCATGAGTCAGGATACATCTGAAATACTGGGGTTCAACATCCGGAAAGAACAGGGATGTCCCTGTAGACCTCTGCGTCGAGACCTGGTCTGGAAACCAAAAAACCAGGTAATACCCGGGGTAAAGCGGCCGAAACGTCAAACTGACCATTCATCTCCCCATCAAGCGTTAAGTTTAAGAACGGGTGGAGCTTGACATTCACTTTCGCATATGACTGCTTGGCGTGGGACTTAATTAAGCACAAGACGTCTTGCCTTCAAGCGTACGAAAGCGGCTTGCTTTGAGCTGAGTAACAGCTTTTATAGACCTCTTGGAAAGTAGACTTTGGGAAGACAAAGTTCTAAATTGGAGGAAAATATTAGCATTTGTCATCGAAACTGATAGTATTGATGTGAACTGCATTAAACTCTCTCTAGATAGAGGCCAGTGACGTGATTCTATTCAACGGCGTTCAACTTCCTGATTTTATTACAGTAGATTTGAATGTTCCTTTGTCACGTAGTATGCTATTCATAGGCCTATCACATATTTGTAAACTGCTTCTAAGGCGTGTTCTTCATTAATGGAACAAACGTCTGATGCATTCCAAAGAGCGACACAGATAAATGTTATTTTCTCGAGATTTGTTCCGTCAGAATATAATTTAGTAAACCTGCCGATAGAGGAAGCTAAGATGACGATGAAGAAGAAAATGAGATAAAGAATTACGTAGTTTCCTGAGAATGTGAACGCGAACACAAAAGAAACAGGACAAAACAATCAACGTCTCTTTATTCTTACAGAACACAAGAGAGGTAGCTAGTTCATGTTTCTTGGTTTATTGTTCACAACTTAGCACTGGTTTCGAATTTGTACGTGAAGGCATGGACACCAATACAGCGAGCCCATGTTTCAATAAGCAGTATTGTTCTTACAAAAGGAAAAGAGAAAAAGAGCAAGGCCCCTCCGGTACGATGTAATTCCACTCCACAGAATAATGGATGGACATGTAATAGTCATAAGTAGCGTGTTCAGGTTCCCGACAGCCACCTACACTATCTTCGATTCGCAACAACTACAATAAATCACAAGTTACAAACAAGTGGTTCGTGATCCTGTACATCAACATGTTCCAGTCGAAATATCTGGCAGAATGGCCTTACAAGCACCACATAACTTAATTTATTGTAACTTACCGAACAACATTGCCAACCTGAAACACGAAAACTGTGAGAATTTAAATTGTAGCCTACTTATCGTGGACACTGCGACATGAACATCGAGATAAGACGCTAGAGAAATTTTGGTTTTGAAGCACAGCTTATTCTGGTGCTCGGGGGAATACAAAATATGCAAGGGTCACGTCTTTGAATCTCGCCAATAGCGTGGAGAATTGTATGACTTTCATTACTATTCTACACTGAACACATTTCTTCTTAATAAACTGGAAATCACTTTCCTGGTTAATATATGTAGGTATATCATGGTAACCTGACGTCATCTAGTTTTATTCCTAGTATAATAGCCAGTGTCCGTCAGACTTGGATGGACGAGTGGATGTGAAACAAGCGAAAGCTACGTTCTGATGGTGACCACTCTGGTAGCAAGAAATTCAAATGAGCCTATGAGTTTTACCAGTTATCCTTTCGCGCCACCACACCCCCTTCCAATAGCAGGCACTGCATTAAAGTATTCTGCATTCTGTATATTATTTCGTTGACGGTCGGGTGTATTTTTCCGAATTTCTAGATCATCAAAAAAAGACCCTCATGATAACTGAACAATAAATATTTACTATTTATTTCTAATTAGTTTATTAATTTACGTTGACATTAAATTTTAGACTTTGTTGTTGGGGCGAAATACATTTTCCGATTTCGTAAACTTTCCGTTAAATTCAGAAATGTTTTTACTCAGGTTTTAGGGCCATGAGTAAGGGTTTTGTCCTGAAAAGCGCCCAAGTATCCAGTAGACAGCAACGAAGGCTAGAAATGAGTCGCAAGTTGAGAAGTTTGTGGCGCCATTACACAATCGAACACCTGCGAGAGTAGGTGCTAATGTGTGAATGAAGTGGCCTCGCTTTTACAGTGAGCGGCAGTCAGTGGGCGACCAGAACCACACCCTGCAAAACATTTTAGACTCCGCATATAAATAACAGAACATCAGATACGTATCTTCCTATACTGAAACAAATCATGCCACAGACAGATTTCTGCCAGTTTGTTCAAAAAAGAGACAGTTTCTTAAGTCGGGTGTAAGAGGATTTTGTAATATTTTCCAAGGTAACAGCCCCAGTACGTAACCATATATGTTTTTCTGCGTACTTATCTCAAGAATTGTGCAACTTATTTTATAATGATATGATAAGCCTAATGGTAGACTTACTATCACATCCATGAGTTTAGTCTTGAACATTTTTCGAGTAAAATGACGGATTTTGACAAAACTTGATACGAGCATCAAGCTGCTAGATGCCACTTCACCGAGTGATTTTTAATTTCCCAAGACCAATAATATCGACAGCAGTGCGAACTTCTAAGGTGGGAGTAATACTATCGCCCTAAAATATAGGGCTTCGAACATATTTTTGATAGATGTGGAAGTTTCATTCCAATTCTTTATGAAAACCAATAACATGGCGGACGTGATAAATCTGTAACTAGGTTTTAATTGCATGGTAATAACTAAAGAACTATTGAAACTGGGTACATACAATTTTTATGAAGGTAGGTCACAAGGAACCTACGAATTGTGTATGAAATGTTGATTATGCTTAAGAAGAATAAATATGGCGACTGTGCGAATTCTTATATGGAACAGCGTTATAATGAAAATATACACAGAAATGAACAGTTAAATTGTAGTCCTATTACCTTATAGTCAGTCAGTGGAGCGTATAAGACCTTGCTGCTTTCCTCTAGATTAATGGTACGTTGAAAGTTTCTACCAGTGATACACAGAAACTATGCATGACCATAAATTTTTATCTGTATAAAGATAATTGCCCTATAAGACTGAAGGCATATGAAAACCAAACATATGTTGAATAAAACTATTGATGATAAACGGGGTGTGCGTGCGTTCAACTGACGTATTACGAATTATAATTGCGAAAGATAAAATATCGCCTTTTTTAATTATAACATTCGAGGAAACAAATTTTCCAAAAAATCGTTGCACACCTGAAACCTAGTAGCGACACACCGATTGTGGTACATTCTGGAGACTTTAAGACGAGATTTGGCTATTGGAGAACATATGAATTGTACAAGAGAGCTGTTTCCTAGTATGAAGAAAAAACATATGCAGATATTTAGCGTATAAACTTATTTCAAACTCAGGCAAAAACTGTAAAATTATGATAATTCCGAAATGAATGAATAAATCCATTCCCAAAATGTCGACGTGTGAACTGTTTCAGTTAAGATCTGCTCGAAGTAACGCAATGTAATAAAAACTTGCCAGTGGAACCACGGTTCCGGAGAATCTGACGTAAATACGTCTTTGTATTTAAATTATATTTAGGCAACAAATACAATGAAATGCCGTTTATATATCAGCTTTATTCTAAATATTTCCTCTATACATGCTTTACAATTGAGTAAAGTTTGATTAAGACATTGCCTATTTAACTTGAATTAGTTACGCTTAAGATGGGTCTGTGGTAGCTGAAATATGTTATAAAATTAGTGCACTTTAGAGTACAAACATTCCGTGCAAACACCATATCTAAACAAGATTTTGATCTAGTAGTACTACATTAAGGATTTGACATCAACATTAAGCCAAACATTTCCTCCATAAATGTGATAAAGCTTTGATTTTCCTCCTTCTTTAAATCAATGTTAAAATCTCAGCTCTTTCCCCAATAACGAAAGCGGATTGTTGACGGCAGTAACGTAACACAACAATGCCGAGTAAACAGATGACGTTTCCTAGGTAACATAACAATGCAGTTACACTTTTTCGTTTCCCTTTTTCGTAACACATTTTTTGCCGAATGACCCTTCCTTATAGACGTATTTACGTCAAAAAACAAGAGCCAGAAGTTTATAACAAAGTACAGCGTTACGTTTAGGCCTACACTGAATATTGTTTATAGACATTATCTTGCATGTGTTTCGTTTAAAACGCACTCTGGCTGCGTGACCAATAGAGTAGCGTGTTATTTTGTTTTCGTGTGTCCACTCCAAGTAACAGGCCTACTAATTGGTGCCGATGATATTGTCTGTAAAACAAGCAAGCAGTTATAGTATATTATATACACTATACTTCGACGCTTTCATGTCTGCTCCCTATTTAAATGGAAGGAGATCCACGGAAAACGTTCGAATAACGTAATCAGTAGCACAGGGGGGTTATTTTTTAATTATAATTCTTCTGCAACTGCATGTTTATAGGAGGAAGAAAATAAAGAGAAGAAATAGGTAAAGAGAGGTATAACGATGGAACGAATAAATTCTGTTGGGATTTTTAATTTAGAACACGGCGTTTCTGATAGTTTTATTTCTATCTACAAGTGACCAATGAGAGGAAGTAATTATACTTGTCGGATCCCTGTCTGAGGTAGTCTTAAACTTGGCCAAATTTTAACGAATAAAAGCCAAGAAAATTATGATAAGCATTGTGTTACACTATCGTTAAAAGCCTTTAACTAGGTGAAATGTTCAGAGGCTTCGATAATTCTTGGACTAAGAGATAGGGACCATCCTACAGTTAACTATTTTCTTTATAAATGAAGACTATTTTTAATTCCATTCATTTCTCGTATCTCCAATACGCGGTAAAAATTAGACTAGTGTGTCATCGACGTTTCAGCACAGTACACGTAACTCATCGATTATAAAAATACTGGAGCACCGCCTCACATGTTTTGTGTGTAGCGATTGGTAGTACTGATGCTGATGTCGTAACTGCACTTTAATTGACTTGAGACAGGTCCAGATTGTAACGCGGGTGACCGCCGCAGTGAAAGTTTGCCGCCACATGCATTACACCTGTACATTTCTTGGTTAATAGGTGCATGATATATATAGTTCATTGAATGCCATTTGTTGTATGACACTTTGAACCAATGTATGTAAGTTCATTGCCAAATATAAGCGCGTTGTTATTAAATGAACCATTGTAATGACATCTGGATACTTCTACGGCGGGTCCGAGCGCTAAGAAACAGACGCAGAATAGGTCAACGTTGCCTCCTGCCGCAGGGTGAAGTCATATCTAGTTTACACACCAACCGCTGGGCGCAGTTCGATAACCATTCCGTGGTTGGTTGTGGCTTATTAAATAAACTAAAATAACAGGACATTGGAGTAGCTACGCGTTGTTTAGTAAAATATCTATTTCTGAATTTTATTATTCTGGCATTATTAGTGTCAGCTGTGGTCTTCTAGGTTTTGAATCCGTGGAGTGATTATGAACATTTCTGAGAAACGTATCGCTTCCATCTTTAGGGTGAAAATTACTTCACCCTGACCAGGGCAATACACGGTGTTATAACCCAGAAAACCACAATCGACTCGTCGGTAGATACCAAAGTTTCGGAGAAACGTACTGTCTCCATCGTGTGGGCTGAACCCTAGCATCTACCGTCCTGTCCACATTGTGCCAAAAGCCAAAGAATCATCATCATTAGCACAAAATTTGCAGCCTTAGCTATAACTTTCCAGCTACGTGAACCGCGGTACATTCGCTTGTTATGGGCACAAGAATAGAAAGAATATTCATATTACAAATTGTCGAATAATGCATTCTGGTGGCCCCTTTCATAAGGTGAATGATTGAATGTGTTGACTGACAAGTACAAAGAGTCCAGTGGCAGAACAAATACCACTCAAATTACTAATGTCACTTTACAAAAGTCAGATTGTAATCTGTTCGCATGCCTTTACTAACAGGCTACTTCAGCAGCTGAGAGCGTCTTTGTCAGTGGAAGGTAGGCCACGTTTAGCATTTCATCTGGTATAAACATGCTTTTATGACCGACTTTTTTTATGTTTTAGATGTTCCCGGGCTAATTCGCACATAAAAACATAACATACCTTTTCTCAGCGAATCATTTTATCAACGAATAAGTTATTTGAATTGAACAGATCATCTGAAAAACGATTAAAGTTATCAAAATTCACTTCGAGAAAACTTAAACAACCTAGGAAATTGACGAAGAACTGATAATCAGCTGATGTGTCTACATCGCGTATTATAATTGCTGTGCGCCTGCGAAGATGGGTACTTCTGTTGTAAAGTTCAGACATTTTGCTCAGTCAGACTGTAGTAAAGAATAGCTAACTGAATCTTTGGTCATATTCGTGACTTCGCACACAACACTTTTGCAAAAGCAATTCTACGCTGAAAAAATAAATGGGCCAAACATGTGATATAGCGTTAATTTTACACGGTCCTGGAAATAGAAATCTCGTAGAATGGTTCTTATTTTGGTTCACTTGAAGAGATTCAGAGCAATATGGCTGATCTACACATTGCTTTGAATTCTTCAAGTGAAAAAAAAACATTCTACGAGATTTTCAACCTTTAAGATGATTGCACTCAGTAAATATTACAGGAAACATTTTTATTTTACAGTTCCATCTGGTTACTTAGACCTAATTATCACACCTCATATAACTGTACACGGAAATATATCACATTATAAAAGAGATAAGTACTTCTCGTAGATGTGCCGTGATTATTTGTTACGTCAAATGCACTTAGGAATTGTCCAAACTGCCAATGTAATTCTGTCCAAATTTTCATCATCATCATCATCATGCTGTATATATTAATCGATCAAATTAAACATTACGTTTGTTAAACTTCAATAAATATTTTCCTTGCAAAACGTTGTTCCTGAGAACACAATGCACTGGAGAACAATGAATGTATGGCCTAATTAATTAGAGTTATTGTTGATTAACATGTAGTCAACTGATAGCCCGGGGTTGCTACCAGACTCTTGTGCCAGTTTCGTCAACCTAACCTAACCTTTGTTCTGAGTCCTCTCTCTCTCTCTCTCTCTCTCTCTCTCTCTCCAACATTACTTTTCTGGTTAAAGAAATGGTCTCAGTATCTCCAAAGGAAAATATGCCGAAGCATGAAGCTTGTCACTCACATGTATCGAATACTGGGTGACTAGATATTTTCGCCGAGGGTTTTGTAGTTTAACCCAGCTACCACCACCCCCTCCAAAAAAAAAACAACTGTCCAGCTCGGTATATTAAAATTAGTCTAAGAACCTGTTTCTTACAAATATTTTAAAATTATTTTTTCATTAATTTTCCTATTATTCGATGCTATATGATTAAAACAACTGGCAGCGTTATTAAATAAACAATAAATAAATCTGACTCAAAAAGGCTGGTTTCGAATCTTGGTCAGCGTAATTGGTTTCCATGACGACTGGGGCTAATTACACATCTGAGCACGCATCAACAACTCGTTTCTCAGAAATTTATACTATTCTGCCCTCTTTACGGCATTGGCGATATAATCAGGAATCTTTATTTTCAAAAGCTTCTGTTAATTTCCTCTTTAATATCATTTTCAGTCACTTTAATGGCGTCATATCAGTGTCTGGGAATCCTACTTTAGTTCTTGCGTTGTGGAAAACCACTTGTCGTCTGTCTTTGTCCCTCGCTTAATTATCGACAGAGAAATCTCATCAGGCCAGTACAGGTCGGCATGTGGACTAAAACCCATCGCTTGTGGTGGAGAAGACGGAGTTAGCCAAAGCAACGGCCCTTACGTCTCCTCAGTCTTCGGTGCCCCTAAATATTGTCTAGGAAAGGTAGCCACAAAAAAGAAGAAAAACTGCTCCCGCGTACCTCCTTTGTTTTGTTGGCAAGTACACAAAAAATTTAATCTGAGGGTGAAAGAAGTAATATAAGCACTTACGATTATTTGGAAATATACTGCAGAATCTAAACTAATAACTTGCAGTAGCTTATCGGGTTGAAAATATCGTAATATTGATAATTAATTGACAGTTGCACATCAGTGAGAGCAGGGGTCAAAGCGTTCAATACCAGTTAGTGGACAAAAGTAACTATAAACACCAATATTATACCTTATTCTAAACGAAAGTGAAACGTACTAAAATGTACTAAACTACAGAAAATGTATCCTGTCAGATTTGTTAGAATTTTTTTTGTGATTTCATTGAGTTTTATGTTTTATTATTTTTTTAAAATTAGAAGCTATTTAATTCCGCTTCGGGTAAAGGAAAGAGTTTTCAATGTCGGTCGCGAGCGTTTAATTTATTTGTTTTGTAATGAAGTACACGCAGCCTGTTGTCGATTAAAGCCATTATTTGGGATACGCGATAGTCCACATACAAAAATAACGGAATGAAGTTTGTACAGAAAGTAAACATTAATATGGTATAAAGCTTGGAAACATGTTTCGACTTACTATTTTTCTTATTTTGGACGAAATCATTTGTCAGCTGGAGGGTTTTAAAAAGTCTAATAAATATTTCGAAATGTTGAAATATGAATGATGCAAGAAGTTTTATAAAAACTTGTTCCTTGTTCCAATTTTGTGGTATTTTAATTATGAATGGCGCAGATGTATCTTGTGAATGTACTTGACCTATAATATATTTTAGTTGTTGTTCCTAGAGCAGGTAAACAGTGATCAGTTCAAATACGATGCTGTTTAAAAAATTCTTGTAGTTTTTAAAGGTCGCCGTATAGGTTAGTACAACCGTAAAACTTCTTGCAAGTCGAAAAACGTAGTTTCGCTACCAAACACTGTACCGCATTAAATGGTATTTATGTAAGACTACATCAGATAAAACTTTTACTCATTTACAGTTGTGTGTCAGTGATCCCAAATAATACTTATTTTAGTTTCAAGTACAAAACAACTAATTACAGCGAATAAGCTATTTGAGTTCTAGAAAACAATAGACACCCAAAAGTATGTGACTGTTAAAGCTTGTGTCCGAGGTACTCAGTTGGGTCTACTATAATGAGAATGTTATCATTTAATAAGTAAATAAAATGTGTAAAGTGTGTCCATAAATTAGCGAGCTTTCTGAGGGACGTGTATTTATTTATAACAACCGAAAAACGTATGTGCTACAAACGGTCATACTTTTTTTTACATGTCACGGAATTTATTGGCCCAAATATTTTTGGACACCCGGTAAACACTCATCATTCCACTCGTGTAGGATACGACTGTAATCAATATCAGTCACAGTTGATTCGACTTCAGAGACGCTGCAGCTCCTAGTTTCGAAACACGTTGGTCAGTGGACCTGACGTCATCGCCTTTGATACAGGACGTTCGAACAGGTGCAGGCCACGACGATGCATGCTAAAGATGATCTACGAGAAAGATAACATCTCTAGGTGTCCCCACCCGAACCCCTCCTCGTCGAGCTGGTCACCGTGTATAAGGACCACAAGAATTTTTATAACTAAGAACTGTAATTCATAGAATAATATATTTCGTGAAACATGCAGACAGCCATAGCTTGCGTCTACCAAGCATCATGCACCGGGAAAGAATTACACTGTCCACCAATTTTTATAATTCTAATTGTTTACTAACACTTTAAAAGTGGTAATGCTTATTCAGGTTGCTGTACATCATTGGTATAAGCGTTCATTTGTTTCAGGCTGAAATTTGCTGCTGATATAATTGTCAATAAAAGGGATATTACATCACAGAATAAAACAAAAATATCCACAGCTGACAGAAATAATAATCAGCACAGACATTATTTTGCCTTTTACACTCTGTGCAACAAAAATCAAACGCATGAAATGTTCATAGTACGAAACCTGAAGTGATGTGACGTCATAATACCATTAATTTTCTTGTGTTTGTCCAGTTGCGGCATTTCTCTGCCTTCAATTAATTACAATTGGTTGTGCCAGATAACTATGACGCAAACACGCCAACATATCTGATTAATTCGAATAGAAACATGAATTAGGTACATATATTTGTGGCTCTGTTTAATTGATATCTGGAATAAATAAATGTAATTAACAGAAGCAAATGTATGACGAGGCTCCCATGTCGTGATTATTCTTACGAATTGTGTACATATTTTGGCAGTAAGGATTACAAAGTCTTTTGACAAATATTAATACTTAAATAATCACAACATATTATCCGCTGTCAGTGCAAAAGAATCACTGTCAGCAATTATGGCAGTATGCGCAAAAGAGCTTGTTTACGCTGTAAAGTGCTTTGAAATAAAAGAATTGGTAGAGCATCAGTTTCTAGGCACTTTTAAGAGCTCTAAATGCGTGACAAAGTATCTGCTATAGAGTATGAAAGCTTAGGTACGTTTCAGAAGCGAAATGATATCTTAAACCACGTATAACGCTCCACAGATGAACAAACCGACGAGGCATTTGGACAGTTTGCTGGTTTTAAATTCAGTAAATTCGAATTAATACAAGAAAAAAATCTGTGTCACAACACAACGGACGTATAATTACAGATTTATCGAAGTAATGTCGTTAGTCTTATCGTTTAAAATCCTCAGTGATACTTGTATTATAAACATTGTTATGAAACTGTACGATAATGTGTGATAAATTGCAACGTCGTATGTGTGACATCAAAAAGTTGGGCGTAGTTTTAAAGAAGCTACATGAAATATGCAACAAGTTTCATCTCGCTCCTTACCAAATGCAAAGTCATAATGTTCTTGAGCACGCTTCAAGCTGGGATAATCGTCGCAGTTTAGATGAAAAACATATTCCGGTATTCGACCAATACGTGTGGAGGCACCTGGAGGTTCGACGGGGGACATAGATACCACTGTGCCTTTATTAAAATCTTTACATGATTCACACAATTTATGAACAAATGGAGAAAATATAAATTATTACACGTTGATAATATTCTTCGTAATTTTCATGATTGTGTTGTATAGAAACAGGGCGGTCAGGGGAGTGCGAACTCCACCGTTTCCCACCACAGTTTCTTCGCGGGCAGAAACGCGTTCAGACATTCGTATACAATGTCCGTTATTTTTAATTTTTTTAACTAAATGTTGCGATTTTTTTAGGAAAAGTCCCGGCGATCCGATTTCAAGAAAATCCGTTCAACCATTCTCGAATTGTTTCATGCTGACAGACAGACATACATTTTGATGTGTCGACATTAGCAGCTACGAAAATATATAAATAACTATGTCTGCGCGTAGAATAAGAATATAATTTATGGCAAGTTTTTTTCCTTTGTTTTTATACCCAGACCACTGTGCGTGTCCTTATCGGCTTTTTATATTTGAACATCACGTCATCAAAATTCCCGATTTGGCGTCAACATTGTTTGTACTAGCGACTCTTATCACACACATAGTTCTAGTGAGACAACGCGTTGATGTCCATAACGACTTTCACGTTCTAGACTAGTAGCGTTAATTTCAAACCCGTTTTTCGCTATCAGCGTCGTCTAAATTACAAAACTGTGAAAACTGCTCTCTGAGAAGGTATCAAGGCTACCTGGTAGGAGTCATAAATCCTGCTTTCCTATTGTACAGACTTCCAGTCCTACTAATCATGTGTTGTTGACGTCATATTTCGGCAACTTAACACTAACTTAAAAATTTCAACAATAAAACGTCATTTTTCTCTTGGGCTAAGAAAGATGGCCATAAAATCGAATCCTGTCTGCCGCATAAACTTTTATTGCACGCGACTGTAAATGTTTCGCGTTGATATTGTTGTTATTATCATTTTATTATTATTCTCATTAGTTAGTAGTAGTAGTAGTAGATACAGCAGCAAAAGAGAACAAGATATAATTTAAGTTTAATAGTTCTTCAAGAGGTGTTACTTAGGTAGGTCTAAAAGACAAAATGTTTGTGTGCGTTAAATTTGTCAACATAACCTCAAAATCTCGCGCCTTCGCCATGTGTTATTGTTAAAATACAGCCTAAATATGGATTCATGCGTCTGCCATTTTGTTCTGCCTATTGTAGGATATTAAACAGTATGGCATTCAGCTGACCTTCAGTGGCATAAATAGCATTCATGCCAGAACTAGTGAAGATCCAGTTTGATTGGCTTTTTGATAAAATGTATATTTTATAACATTATACTATATATAAAAAAAATTCATAGTATATTACACCATCCTCATAAGCCTTCAGAATCGACTAGCCTGTTGATTCAAAAGTTGAAAGGAGAAAAGTATTTGTCGGGTGCCGATTAAACTCGCTTTAATACTGCTCATTGCATTAAAAAAAGACAAAATAATTATCGGATTACGCAAGTATATTTTTTTACTGTGGCTACTAAAGACGTTTTTCCCATTTTAGGTTTATGATTCATTACTTTTAAGTCACTGGTTAATATCCAAATAATGTGACGAGTCGCAAAAGAAGTTTACGAAAGCCACGTGCAGCCCGCGGGCAAAGCGCTTCTGACCCTTGATTTAGGCTGTTCGTAAATCGATATGTCTACCACCATATTCTTGAAGCGATATGCTCGAAACTAGCAGACCACAATGCCAAAGTTTTAAAGCAGACATCTGCCACTGAGGTCCCTCCCAAAATTAAACTAGACGCTGTGTGAAAATTGTAAGCATGGTCAGTACTGTGACACATGGGATTTTGAAACAGTGTTACAAATACGTTCTATATTGATAGCTTGGGGGGTCTGCGTCTATATAAATAGACTGTCTAAACTGGACGGCATTCGTTCTTAACGTGTTGGCGTTCAAACGACACAGTTTTAAATATAGGACATAAATCGGACAGCCTATTCATGATGGCGGATACAGACGTGTTTACAAATTTCACATGAAATGTTAAGTGTTGAAAAAATATCAGCATGAATATGGCATCAGGTTAGATACCCCAAATTTCTTGTTCTGCAATTTGTTATTCACACTGAAACGGAAAATTGTAGTTTACTCGTAAAGCTATCCATAATGCATTATACTAGGCCTGCACTATTTTAAAAGTACTTGTGATCTAAAACGTAAACTATTGTATAGTCTCGTATTTCCTGTATGATAATTACGTTAGAAAAGGAGGATGTTAGAAACATCGGTCACCCTTCGTTGCATTATCATGAGTGAAAATTTTATATTCTCAAAAATACATTTATTATCGTGACAAAATTCATAAGCAGCCATTAATAAACACTTTTGCACTAACTCGCCTTCAGTCAAATATTTTCCAGCAGCAGGAGCAGCAATTTATCTGGCAATATGAAAACTAACTTTGGTATCTGCCTCATTAACCGCATTTATATTCTTATAAAAGCTCTGCTCCCAACTGAGCTGTTGTAATTTGCTTTTCAGTGACATCCATTTATGCAAAGTCGCTATGTTTTCCTTCAAAGTGTCGACAAATGTTATATTATTTAGGTACAGACAGGTTACTCGGCAAACATAACACAAAATTTTGTCTCTCGTACATTTTGGATTAAAGGCTCTATTTTCAGATCCAGTCTTTCTACGTCTTATATAATTCATGATGACGATGAATCGAATAAAAAAATTATGTTTATAAAACGCAAACTGATATAACGTGCTAGGAAAAGAAAACTACTGAAAACATTTACCCACAAAACAATACTGATTTTTCCTTGCGGAAAACAACACTGAGAAAGTAGTACACGCTCAGCTATTAATGGTGGAGGTAAGAAATTTCAGTACTGTCTCATATATTATTTTTTGGCGCGGGTGTTCATATAACAGATGATTTTTGGTGATAGATGAAAAAAATACAAACAGAAGTACTCAGAATATGATTTGGTTACATTCCATTCTAACTGTAAAATGTCAATAATATTAAATATGTTTTGTACAATAAAATACATTATAAAAATATTAAAGACAGGCATGAGGAAAAAGTGCAATTTGATCTGCACTTCTTTAAAAATAACGTCAGGTTTTATTCTTCTTATTACGCCGTCTCCTTTACATGAACAGGATCCTTCCATCCTTTTCTCGGACTGGGACCTGTTCATATATGTTTTTTAGGCAGGTGATACAGAAGTGGTTTGCCATTGCCTTCTTCTGTGTGTGAATGGAGTAATTGTTGGGATGCCAGGGAGAAACCGGGGAAGCGCCCAGAGGAAAACTCCGTGTTGCCTAGATCACGGCCTTGCCCAACACAAGTTATAAATTCGGGCACCGTCGGGAATCGAACCCGAGACCCCAGGATTACAATTCCAGGGTTCTAGACCACCGTGGTCAGGTTTCATTATACTTGATTAAATTTGAAAGGTGATTTTTTCAGGGGCCCAGGGGCGCGGCTGAACCGATCGCTCGTGGGCCAAGTAAATTCTTTCCACTAGCTGCATGTTATGGAGGCCTGCTTTAAATTAAGAGCAAATTACACGGAAAATGTTTGCGTTTTTCAAATCAAAAGTCAAACTAATTTTTTAAATATATTTACAATATTTCATCAATTATATAATTTCCATTGCTTGCTATTACCGTCTCTCAATGTGTCATAAGCTTTTCAATTTCGGCCTTCTAAAAACTTCCTGTCAGGGATGCGGGGTTAGATATCTTGCTTCACTATCGGGAGATCCTGAGTTCGCATATGGGCCCAGAAACGGCTATATTCTGATTTATCGAGATTTTCCTGAGTCCCTTCAGATAAATATCTCTTCCACACTTTTCCAATTTATCTTTCACAAACTGCCTCATGTCTGAGCGCTACACAACTTTGACTGCTGAAACCTTCGTTAGGTAACGTTTCTTTCCTATGTTAAGGCATTTAATTCATAAATATAAGTAACTGAATTTTATTAAAAATTAAGGTTTGATGATAGTTATGCCCTCAATATACAAATTTTCTGAATGTATAGCGTAGTTCTCACTGGTAGCCACCACACCTCCCCATGAGGTGTACGACGATCTTGACAAAGCAGCGCACCAGATCCTTAGTGGTTAAGTTAGGGGCTTCATCTCTGACCCAGAAGTTTGCTGGTGTCGGAGTAAAGGTAATTTGTTCACTTTAGATAATGACAATATTCAACAATGTTGCCAACACAGAGAACCTGTTGTGGTCAAGCGTCACTGCTTGTTAACGTAAGGGAAAGTGACGCTAGGAGTTTTAGTATCAACTGCGCATGTCTTTGGTGGTGTGAGGGTCGAGCGATACAAGCTTCTGCTGCTACTTATTACTAGCACTTTCCTGGAATATCAGTTTGTTGGTTGTTACTACTAACAGCATTTCTCCAACAGGTTACTCCTGTATCCACATGAGCTCGGTCCCGTTGAGCCTGTTCCGCGTCATATATGACGTCATATTGTTTGTTAGGTTTTGCAGCAGAACCCATCTTCCACGTGAATAAGAATATTACTATAGTCAAATAGGGTTTTCAAAAGAAATTAGCGGAGATGAATTTAAATCAGGAGGATTTGTCTTTCTTGACCGTTTCACCTCATCTACTCACTTGTTACTCAAATGGCATGCCGTGACCTAATTCTGGTGTCTGTGAGACAAATAGACACGTATGAAACATATAAAGAAATTGGAAGAACATTTAATGATGCTTCAGTCATAGGTCTGGCCTTCTGTCGATATACACGAAGGAGTTCGAGAACGGTTGAACGGATTTTAATGAAATTCGATAGTGGGCAGTTTTGCTAAAATATCGTATGACGATAAATTCATTTCTTGGATAAAACTGGACAATAACGAGCATTTTGCTTGAGGAGTTGCAAGCATTTATGAGCGCTGGTTTGACTGGGTACGGTTAAATTCTGACGAACGCCAGAATTATTACGGTATGCATATGTTTCCGACCTTGTTACTTTCTATGATCAACGAACATGACCATGTGAAATTATTAGTTTAAATAACAACTAGTGTCTTTGAAAGTTCAATCTGGAGTCTTAAATGACGACTTTTTTAAAATATAAAACTTTCATTTATTTATTTGCCTAGGAAAATGTAAAATATCAACAAAAGTATTTTGATGTGAATATTTTAACGACAAATCGTTTAAGGTAACTTTTGAAAAATGTGCAATGAAGTTACAAAGGTAGGGGCTAACAGAACGCATATGGGTGATTTTACATCGCAAAATGCCCAGTCTTTTGGAATCCACTGCGCCAGTGGAGACATCTTTGCACAGAGTTTGTAAAATGAACGCACAGTAAGCAGGTCATGCTGTTCGTCTGCGTGTATAATTTCCGGAAGCAACGATTTCTGGGGCACTTAACCCCACTCGACCGACCATTCATACGCCACTGGAACACACTTTTTTCGCAGCATGAACGTTCTTCAAACGGCAATATGCCTATTTATGGACTGTGAATGTCATATACTATCGTAAAATCAAACTGACTCTTCGTGACTAAAATGGCGTGTACGAAACAACAGCTTCACGCAGAATCAATGAAACGAGTGATACAAACTAACCCTTTTTTTCTCTTGTCGGAGTAGTGACACACATTCAGAGTTTGTTACCACTTCCAAGTAAGGGTTATACCAGCGTTTATTCCTTTATCCTGTTCACATGGCTGGCACGTTTACAAGTGACATACCAAACTAGCTTGTTCATCGTAGTATAAAACACTGACATAAATAAATAAGTGTTAAGATTTTGTTGACGCGGGTAAGAAGAGCTTGAGTTGAACGTTATTCCTATCGATTTAAACTCTTCTTAATGGGCACCGATGATGACCGTATGTCAAAACAAGAAAATGTTTCCTTCCAAAGGTAAAGGGCCTGTTACAAAACGTGGGTTTGTTACACACAGTGCACAGACGGAATGCATTAGGGAAGATGGTGTTATTCAGCACCCACTGTTATCATGCTGAGTTCTTTAATTTGTCTAAAACGACCTTGAAAAAGTGTAGCTTATCACATAGGAAGTGAGTGTTAAGAGAACATGACGTCATAGGGATACATTCTACTCTTTGATTTTCAACAATATGTAAAGTTAAACATAGGCGTAGTTTGTGATATCAGATTTATTTGGAGTAGTGCTACTCTTAGGTAGGCGACTGTTTGGTTAATTTACTGAGAAATAAAATATTCGTTGATACAGCAAAGCAAATAGCAGTATTGTACGCTGTTGGAACTGGGCCCATTTGGGCTTTGTTTTCATATATTACACATAATGACGAGTATTGTAAAGAATAATTAAGTAATTTTATTACTTAAATTTTTAAAAAGGGATACCGGTAGCCTTTTTGGTCGAAGGTAATATATGAGTACCTTCACAAAATTTGTAATTTTAAGCAGTTTTCTTATTTCGGCCCATCCCGAGT
This sequence comes from Zootermopsis nevadensis, assembly GCF_977971745.1. Lineage (NCBI taxonomy): Eukaryota > Metazoa > Arthropoda > Insecta > Blattodea > Termopsidae > Zootermopsis > Zootermopsis nevadensis. The sequence goes on from NW_028259143.1 coordinate 9,570,810, forward strand.
CCTTCAGAAGGAAATGACTTAAAGATGGAAATGGATTGGACATGGCTTATAACTCTTTCGGTCAGAGAAGCATGAGACAAATTCAGAAATTGTGTGGGGAATATCTTGGAAAGCATCAATTCCGTACGGCCTTGAACATGGTGATAGAATAATATTAAACTACATACTAGAGAAGTTGACGGAACTGAACTACTTCAGTATCAGTTCCAGTGTCTGATTTTGGCATCAGATGTCCGACCCTCTAAATGTTATCAACGGAGATTTAGTAATAATTTCATGATTCCTAAAATTGAATGCGTGTTCTGAAACATTCACACAAGCGTATTGCAATTCTACTTAAAATGCTGTCGACCAGAAGACGTCGAGTAGCTTTAGTATGAAACAGACATTTAACTGGCACCGTGGCTCAACGTTAGTTAGCTGATAGCCGTAAGTAGATCGTTTCGATACGGTCCTTCAGTCGGTTGTCACTTCGTTGAACTTCGCAGGAAGAAATCATAACTTGAGGCAGAATGTTGCATTCCTCATCTTACCGGTGTACCCATTATGTTGACAAACATGCTAGTCAGCTGGTGTCAGTGCCCGTCAGTTGTACGTTAACGCTTTTCAAAGAGCTGACAACCGGAAACCAGTGACTTACACGTTTCTTCTGTTTATTACAAATTTGGCGATGACAAATTCGAGTCCTAAAATGAAATTAGACTGTAATAAAATTAGTATAATTACACGAATTAAGTTTATTTTAAATTTTCCATTACATTTTACATGTTTATCGAGTTTTGTATTTAAATTACTCTAAAAGCAGCCGACACTTTATTAGTGGCGTCCCAAAAATAAAGAAAAGAGGGAATATGTTTCATTTAAAACTTATTAAAAAATAAAAAGGCTTGTAACAAGTCATTAAACGTAAGAAGTAGGTAGTAAACCACAAATTATGTAACATTGACAATACTCACTTCACAATTCTGAGTCATAACTCACAACTTAGCACGTCAATTCATCGTCTGTGTGTCTCGGGAGAATTCATAGTTCCTTCTATTGTATGAAATGAGAGTAAATCGATAATCGATCTGTCAAACATTCTAGCACGTCTTATAAAAGGTAGGAACAAAATACAGTAGGCTGTACGTGAAAGATCTTGGCTTCGTAAATGAAAAGTTGTTCTTGAATGCAAAACCGTGACGGTTGTCACGACTGGGACAAAGCGAAAATTCGAAATAATTTGGTAAGAAACTGTTTCAGTGAAATTCACATACGTTGGCTGGTAAAAAATTGCACGACAAGTATTACCAGTTAAAATCATTGGCGAATTTTCAAGCCAAATTCCGACTACAATGTGTTGTAAAATGAAGTGTGTGAATATGGGGAATCTCACTTAAGTCATTACCTGGCGAAACCTACCAGAACGAGACGCATGACCTGAAAAACTGAACCACAAAATTATCCATAAGAATTTTCGCATTGTAGAACAGAAAAATAATGATGAAGTAAAAAATGTAATAAATGATGGGTTTTAGTAATCCGAAAGTGAGCTGGTTTATGCCATTTGTGCACTCTTAAAAAACAGGCGCGTAACTTTAATTTATTAATCCACGAAAAATTATTTAATATGAATATTTTACTTAATCTTGAAAACCTTATTTCGCGGTGAGTGTGCCGTTAAGTAAATTTATTGTTGAGAAAGATTTGAGGTTCTTGCGACAGTGAAGATGTCGATCATGACAATCTAAGTTGTTACCCAGTGTCAAAACTTGTAAGCCGATACCGACGTTTCGGAGGTAGACGCTGCTTCCATTTTCAGGGTTCAGCCCTATTAGTCCACACACGTACAATCTGGAAGGCCAGCATCTGTAAGTTAGCGGTTTTCTGTTTTTAAACTAATAATTTTAAGAAAATGTGTTCAAACCCGTTGCTTCTACGTTGGATGTTTCTTACTCACTTGTGCACTTTTATCATCAGCAGCCATGGTACAGGCTCACTAAACTTGACGCCTTGCTTAATGTACTAATGCTAATTTAACGATGTAGTTTCAACTGCAGACATTATTTAGCATAAAAAGACTGTCAAGTATATTTAATTATTTTCAAATGAGGTCTACAGTACGTTACTCCTTAATGAAATAACGAACAAAATCATACAGAAACATTTCTAGGATACTTTTCAGCCTAGAAACACTGCGACTACTCACACTTCTTAAAAGAAACGTATGGTGTTAACTGTGACAGATGTTTTCATATTTGAAATCCCTAACAGCAAACATTTCACGTTGGCCAAATAATTGAAAAAGAAACACGGGCGAGCGAGTGGCACTGACAGGTGTTGCCACGTGGCACATCCAGACCTTGACCCGGCAAGAGAAAGAGGGAACCACCGTCGGCACTGGCCTGAACCTCGTGTAAGCTTCGATTTACATCGATCGATTTAGCGGGAAAGGGGCGCGTGTCTGTTTACTACGTCACAGTCTGAAATCCCGTTACGCTACACAAGGATCCGAAGCAAAGTGATGTCATTTCCAAACCAAAAGGTTTCTGTTTAAATTAGACCAGACAAGAGCTCCTAGACAATCCACAAACTCTATTTATTAAATATCCAAATGATATCATCGCCCCTCCTGCACGTACGCCTGCTCTACACGTTTTTCCGAATGCATTTCTAAAGACTATTATGAAATCTTTAATTTCCCTCATGCAACTAAATGCTTTGTATTCGGAACGTTCCGGGTTTGATTATAGGTTCGAAAGCTATCCTGGCAGTATTTATCCTGATTTTACGCAATGACTGCATACAATTTTTGGGACAATACATAAAAAAGCCACACAACCGACTCTCGAGTCTATCAAATTCTAATATATTTTAAAGGTTTCATACTAATGTACTTTTTATTGTGATAGATTTAAGGCGTCTCTACTTCCAAATCTCTGACTGAAGGACGGTTTTCCGTCTCTGTCATCATCATAACCTTATCGTAGCTAATTATCCATTATCTCTAATCCTAGCCAAAGGACGCATTATGACTTCTGCATGGTGCGGAATGAACCCAATTTATATTGAGAATCCAAGGAGTGCAACATAAAGACGTAATTTATTAGGATCTGCCTTAATTTCCTTACTTAATAAGGCAAAATATAATTAACTTTACGATTCCACAAAGCGGAGTGAAATATTTTTACCAGCTCAGGGACTATTAGCTGCTCAAGAAGACCCTTGTCCCATTGAAGTAGGTGAGTTAGTTCGCCATAAAACAACATATGCTTAGCCTATGTTCATATAAGCTGTTCATGTCCGTGCAAATATGTGTCCGCCCCCTTAATAAGTTCCGAACTAGAGGACGGAGGATCTTCGGCAAATTTGAACGAAGTATGACTATGGGTCTATGACACCCAACCTTGTATCAGCGTGATAGCGTTAAACGATCTGTGGTTGAAGCAACATTAGCGGAAGCACTGTAAATCTGTGGTACGACCCATCTTAGAAAAACATCTAAGCTGTGAAGTGTTTTCTGAAAATTATGTAAATAAGCAACCCAGGAGTCGTGAAATACAAAAAGCTTATACTCTGTTCTGGGCTTTACGGCAATAAATAAAGAACCATTGTAACTAGACGTGTGAAATGTTGTAAGGCGATACATAATAAACGTACCTACAATTTTGGCATAAAATATTGTTTATTTATCTACAAACATAAGAGATATATAGAAACACTGGGGAAAAGTCTACAAAACGTTAACTTAGCCAACATATGTAGTCCTCCAGTGGAAATAGTAAATATAAATTAATAAATTCTCGCCGGCTGCACTATACGAGATGAAACATATCAAATTTGTCTGTAGTTTCTGTTATGACGTTGGCAGTAGCTCAGAATACATAGGGTCTAGAAACGTACTAAGCAAAGCTGGGCGTCACGAGTTCTTCCCAGAATGCCTTGTTGTGGCAACAGTAGTGTAGCGTAGCATATAAAATCGAAATGACCTGGGGTGTCAGAGTACCAACCCCGCCCTGCTTTAATTCCAACCCTTATCAAGGTCGACTGGCGTGATGACGCGAGCAGTGACCTCCCCTGTACTGGAGAATCGATAATTTCTCGCCAAGAGTTGCGTTTGGGTAGGTTACGAGACATCACTTTGATCGTAACTGAATTAAACACAGCTATAAATGATCAAGTAGGGCTGAATCTCAACAGCTTCAACTTTACTCGTATGACTTCATGCTGCAGAATTTATTGAATAGGTTTACTTCAAACCTCCCTACAGGAAGACTGTAGAAATTTTAAGATTTTCGACGTTTTGTCGTGAGACTAAATTTAAATTTTGTGCCACAGATGTGTGTACACAAAGACATTGGACTGGTATGATTTGAGGTTTTAAAACCGTTGAGTATGTAGATTTCTGTCTTCTGGGTTGTTGCGCCGTGTAGTATGGTCGATGTTTACCAACGTTTCTGAGATCATACTGCCTCCGTCATCAGGGCGATTCGTTCTAAGTTATCTACGCTATGAAGATTTCTGTCTTCTGGGTTGTTGCGCTGTGTAGTATGGTAGATGTTAAGAAACGTTTCAGAGGTCATACTACACGGCGCAACAACCCAACAGAAGACAGAAATCTACATTGGACTGGGTTGGAAGACAAAAATTTTCAAGGTTGTGTGAATCAGTTGTCGTTGTTACTACTTAGCACGTTCCTAAATTATTAAATAACGACGAATAAATACATGCAGTACGTTTAATGCAAAGTAAGAAGGAAAGTTGACTACGTGTCGTGAACTGGAAAGATGTGCGACTAGAAAAAATTATAGACAGAAGGTGATTTAGAAGGTCAATGTCTTCTGGGATGTTACGCTGTGTACTCTGGTAGATACTGACCAACTGCACGGAGGTACTTGCTGCCTCCATTTTCAGAGCGATAAGTAAGTGGCGATAAGATAGTCTGAAAGGTAAGTTAGTATCTACTAGACCAGGGGTTCTCAACCTTTTTCGCTGGCGTACCACTAATTCTAATTTAACACATTAAATGTACCAGTAACCAAATGCGGTAATGGAAAACTTATTTATGTTATCATTATATTTTGATTTTCTCACTTAGTTCGCGTACCACTCGACATTGGCTCGCGTACCACCGGTTGTACGCGTAATATATATTGAGAAATGCTGTACTAGAATACACGGTGCTACACCTCAGATATTCGTCGCCGTGAGAATATGAAATGTAATAAAAACTTTATGTATACACTGTCCATCAGTGTCTCTCTTATTCCAGCATTTGCCTATGTACACGTTGTTTGGAACGAGCTTAAATTTTATGGGATATTAAACACTTTGCTTATATTATACAACATTAATCCATTTCCTTACTTAATTACGTGTCGGCGCTTACAGGAACCATGATCAAAGTAACTTAAGTATTAACGTTGACATTACAGCCGTGTCCCATGCTACAGGAAATGGCGTTCTTTTTTATTCTTGAAAACGGGAAGTGTGCCTAGAAATTCCAAAGTGTGTAATCGGATGGAAGTCTTAATTACATAACAAACCAGCCTACGCCTTGATAGCAACGCTAATATAAGTCCTACTGCAGAAATGCGGGCAAAGTGTGAGACAATTTAAGGATTTTTTAGAAGATTTAGATCCTTAAGTAAATTTCAGAAACAGAGTGTAGGCTATTACTGATATTTTGATGCTCGGTGTAAAAAAATATGTCTGCGTACAGGTAAATAAAAGTAGTTGAAATCTGTATAGAGAAGCACACAGAAATAGGATATGTATTCCTCATACATTCCTTACAATCCATTCTAAAAGTGGTTCAATCTAAAATCTTGCAAAGCATTTACTCCATTTTGTCAAGTCGTGTCTAACAGAAGTTACTTCTCTTAAATTCAGATATTATACCAAAAGTTAAGATTTATAAATACTGAATAATGATTAATAACAACTCAGAGAGTGGAAAGAAGTTAGGATAAATTATAAAGTAAGTTACAGTCATTTCATTGTGAATTGCTGGAGAATTATATTTGACTAGTCACGACGGATTGTCGGGTCACAAGTAGACTTATGCCTGTAACATTTCATTCATGCAGCTATGTTAATTTCAGAATTTCCACTTTCCACGTGTAACTGATAGGCGATACATAGTTGTGTGCCAGATATCTTGAGGTGAGCTGATTTTTAAAATGTTAAAAATGTTAATGTGTTCATATTTTGTGGCAGATAAATATTTATAGGATACTTTTCAACACATCAAAACGGTAAGTGCCTTTTGGTATTTTACATCGTGTAGTCTTTTACCAACTGACCAACATTTGGGAGGTTCTTACTGCAGTAAGCACCTCTGATACGTCAGTTTCTAACAAGCTACGAGGTTCAACATCCCAGATACAATTATCTTCATACTCGCCGCCTTGAGAACCTGAAATCTCATTTCCTGGATACAGACAGGCCTAGTTGTGTGACGAATGTTGTTTTATTCTCGGAAAATTGTGAAATGCGTGTTCTGAACCTCCGTGGTATAAAAAATTAAATACACTAGACAGTTAGTTTACACGTATTAATGTGACTGCAGAACATTATGGAATTTCTCATAGAAATGAATCCACAATTGTAATGCAAAATATTCTCGTAAATATATAATTGGCGACTGCTAAATTTTATTAATCAAAGTTAAATTCTGACACAATGAATAACTTTTAAGAGGTTAATGAACTAAAAATATGTGTGTAAACCCTCCCCCCCCCCCCAACATTAAAATATTTCACTCACTAGCCTAGGGGTAAAAGGTTCTGGGTTGAAAAATTAAAACAAATATCAAAGTGATTGTTATCAATCCGCTGTTTTAGCTTTCTCGTCCGTTTTCCTCTTGTAAATCACAATGGTAATAAAAAGTCAGTACTATGTTTAGATTATGTGAAAGGATAGCAAATAAAAAAGGTGTTGATGTTGCAATAAAGTTACGTAGCATAGAATGTGAACGAAGAAAAGGCAACTATTTGTCGTGAAAACGTGAACCTATATAGATCTCGTAAAATTTGCACTTCAGATTGCAACCACAGTCGACATTATGAAATGACACCCACTTACAAAAAAGAATTAACGTTTAAAATGTTCTCAATAAGAATCGCGCTAACCACGAATGTGACATATTTTTCATCAAAATCTAATTGTAAAACATAGTTATTATAGGTTTACCTTATTATTTAACTTGGAAAGTGTCTGTCGTACTAAAGTTTTAATTATTCCGAGAAACCTAGTTCAATCAACGCAGTCAACTTGTTTTATGTCTACAATATTATGCCATCCACTCAACCTGAAATGTTCTTAACCGTTTAGCAACTAGTGGTACCTATCTATACCACCTGCTTTAACATTAATTAATTCTGAATTTTGCCCACGAGTGTTTATGGTTTCATACGACGCTCTGAATGAATAGTGATCAGTTCCTTGAACAGGAAATCATCAGATGATCTTCATTATGGTGATGTGTTGTTTTCGTTCCGGTACGAAATTAATTTTTATATTATTTAGATGAACTTTGACTTCAAAGGGTTAATCAACAGTATTTAACAATGCTATAGACATATTAACGACAGTCATTTATGAAAGTAATAACACAGGGTAGTTAGTTAGTGGCTCTCGGATGTGATATCTGTTTCTCTGCCATTTTAATTTTCATAACATGTAAATATTGTTTCGAGACAAGCCTATTCGTTCTCATATTGTTTCCACATGCATAAAAAAACAAAATTAATTAAAAATGTTTTAACAAAATACAATATATTTAAAGCATAAGTAAAATATTTTTTGTTGATAATTTGGTTAATAGAAAACGTTAATAATATTCAGGTCACATTCCACTGTACACAGCTTACACAGTGTACTTCAATGTGGCAGGACAAAGGTAGAAGTATTCAATAGGTTTTCAGTGAATTGTAGGTATGTACCTATTTCATTGTGAGTATAAAGTATAGGTTGACAGATAAAACACATGACAGAATGTGTTGCATGTTCTGCCTTCATTTAATATTACAGCATAAAATAAAAACAAATACAACACGCGTGATTAGTCACATAATACAAGTGGAATTACTTGCCTTCGGTTTTCATTTATGTAAATAGCTAATTGTAACTGGGATGGAGATTGATATTCATCTCACGTGAAGTTTATTTCACTTTAAGATTTTTGTGAACGGTTTCAATTTACGTCTTTCTTCAGCCAAGAGAAAAGAATCGATACCTATAGAAGATTTTCCACTGAAAAGAGAATGTGTATGTCATAATATAAAATATGTGCTCATAATTACTAAAGGTATATTTTTGCAATGCAACTTGAACTGGCAAGCTTATTTCCAAACAGAATCACATTAAAAACCAGTATTACTTTTCTCTTATCGAGTGTTGTAATTTGGAAGAAAACTCTTGGTAATACGATAAAACCTAATTCAGAAGTGAACGGAAGTAATATTTTGTCATAGAACTAGTAACATATAGTTCAGAATCATAAAGTCTGTCATGAATACTAATCATGGGTTTAATTATGAGGAAAACCTAATGAAAGTAGGTCTAAGGATCGATTCACCCAAAGACACGACAGAACAACCTTTGTTTTGTCCTTGGGGAAGGAGAATTGACGAAAAAAGAACTCTGTGAAGCCGTCTGAATAATAGTCTGTACCGCAAAGAAAACAACTCTTCATCATCATAAGGATCAATTGGTCGATGCTGTTTAAGGAAATAATCGCTATATAAAGTGGGAATCATAAGAAACAAATACAAAATTAAGAGTTGTTGATTTTTTTAAGCAGGCGGGACAAATATTTATCAATGGGCTTCAAGGGGTTAATAGAATACGTCCGATAATTGCAATAAATGTAAGAATTTCGATCATAATAACGATTATTTCTCATTGTGCGCTGGCGTGTAGTGTGAAATGGCACTAAATCGGATAAAAGATAAGATTTTAGCCAATTAAAATGATAGACACCATCAGTTCAAGGCGAATTTCCATTCATTTCTCATTTTTCTCACCTAGCAATGCCTTGTCCTTTCCTTCTACATGCTTATGAAATGTTTACTGTTTCTCACTCGACTGCAACCTGTAGAATGTTACATGTGCAGGCCACGCTTATTCCTGTAACCAATCCCAACAGGTGAATCTAGGGTGTTAATGTGACGTCAATACAACTACCCTGATGACGTCAAACATCTCTGCTTCTCTTTATTGAAACCGCTTTCACAGTCCGGCCCTCCGGCATTTTAGAGACGGTACGAGATGTGACGGAGGACAGAGATGATGAAAATTCATCCTAACGACAGTACGAACTCACGTTCGGCGTTCGGTCGCTGTCCTTTATAGATCGCAGGCCTATTCCTCGCTACGTCACACCTGCACCATTATTCGTATTTAACGGCATTTACACTTTAATTAGCTGCATCATAAAGCCGAGACAGTAATGCTAGCAAGAGATAAATAATATTCGTATTAAGAAAAATTATAGGTAGTTAATTGAGATGAGAATTAAAATATTGACGACGAAAATTTTCCCAACACTATTACAAACTGTCATGTTTTAGCCGAAGGATTTTATGTCAAAAATCAATTAAACTGGAAACTGTCATGCTACTGAAATTTAACAATACAGACGAACACACTTACAAATGTTATGCCCCGACTAACACCTATAATGTTATAAATTTATATTCTGCAATGTCATGGTACCACTGCACTCCTTTTTAATTTAAATTCGTAAAGAGACTTTAAAATTGCCATGTCTCAAAATTAATAGTACTTACTCGTGAAAATTGTTAGAGCTTCATATATTCCTATAAATGATCGTGCCTCAACACTTTTGTAGATTACAGACACCCAGGCAGAGATAACAATTGTTGTGATTATAAGGACTCCGCGGTAATAGTGCATACAAAATTGCTAGGTATGGCAGGTGCTGAAAACTTCCGGTGAGTTAACACTAATGAGAAATTGTCACAACTCAGCATTCCTTAAAAGTACTGAAATATTACCATTCTGCAGAAAAATCTAATTATTCCAGTAAGTTACTGAAAATCATTGCCTCAAATATGCATCTTTAACTCGCGTAAACTAAATTAATACACCAAAAATTCTACTGCTAATAGCAGATGTTCTCATACCCCGCGTTTCAAAGAGCATAAAATCATTATACCGTAATATCTTTGCAAATTCCCATGATCCGACTATATTTTTAACAAAGAACCCTAATACAATCGCTAAAATACTATTCGAGCTGTTATTTTGCAGTATCAAAAGAAAAATTCTCACTGTCAGCGTTAAAGAAAATAACATCGAATGACTTCAATTTTCATGCATATTTGAATATTTCTGTTATAGGTGTTCCTGGAGGTTTATACAAAATGTGACATGATATGATAATGATATAAAATGAAATACTACTAATTTGGAAAGCATTAATGCAGGATAATTAACCTTTTAATGTTTCAGTCGCCTGAATAATATTAAAAAAATTACAGTCCTGAAACAAAACAGTTCACTTCACCATTACCAAGATCAATTCCTTAAGTTGTTTTCGGAAATTTCCGTTTGTCTGATATGAAACAGATCATTAAAAGTACAGACTCGTTGATTGTTAAATCAGGTGGGGAAAAATTATCACCAGGCTTAGAGTTTCTGGAAACTACTGCGAACGTAACGGGATAATCAAATCTCGATCTTCATAACAGATAAAGAAATATCGACAATCGCACCATTGTTGTTACTTCCGTTTATCACTGCTTTTAAGTGTACTTTTTACGTTAATGTAACACTGAATACTATTGCCAATACAACACATTCAAATAAGACGAACGTTTTGTAATTTGTAATATTCTTAACATTATTTCAAGCGAGAGTACTCGAAATTCTCAAAATGTTACGATCATACAACATGAACACTAGAAATGAAACAGACACATGACGATCTACTCACCTTGCACTTAACACACTCAAACTGAAACTGAAAGTTCCGTAAACATTAGTTCAGAGTCTCATCATGTAAAAACGTTTGATGTTGCGGATTTATAACACTGATTTTACACATAATCACTATGTTTTCCCTAGTTCTTCATTGTTACAAACGTCACGTTAGAACCCGCGTGCAAGACGTGTTCGCTACTGAGTTGTGGAGCCATCCGGCGCTCGCTAACTGAGCCTCTACTACACTGAGTGTTGATTCGCCTGCACTGCCCTACCACTAGGCGTTACTCCCCGCCTTGGGCAATTCTAACCACGGCCGGACATTCACGAGGGCACACGAAGAAGATGAACAACACAGAAGCAATACCTTCATGCAATGCACAGCACCAGATATCGCAGCTTTAGTCTTGAGTAATCTTTTTTTTGGAACCAGTCCTGAAGGTCATTGACGGACTTCCGATGACTACAATTAGTAATGTGGATAAGGTGTTGGATAGGTGATTGTCTTTTGGGAAGTTGCGCCGTGCAATCTGGTAGTTTACAGCCGTGACTACCTGAAATCTCGCCAAGGTACTGGATGCCCAATGATGCTGTACTATCTGGTGACGTGAATGCAACGAAATCTTTATTGGAAATCCAAGAGGCGCTCATCTGATCAGCAAATTTCCCGCCTTCATGGAATCCCAAGGTTCATTACCGCGCTCACAACAGCCTACGTCTTTTACCTGTCCTGATCCGATTGAGTTCAGTCCACATCGTTGCAGCCTAATAATTATCCATTTCCATCTCAAATATTTACCTTCTGCCATCTCTCGAGGTTCCCCAGACAAAATCGAATGCATTCATCATTTATCTCGTACTTGCAAAGTGTGTCGCTTATCACGTGATTTATTTTCGTCGATGTGTGCAAACCATTGGGACCGTTATATAATTCTTCCTCTGTTTTGTCCGTTTCGTTAGTTAACATAGTTTCCCATGTATCTTTGTATGCGGGGAATAATTATTTAATATAGCCTGCATTAGTTTTCAGTAAAATTAGTGCGGAATAAAATATGTCTCAAATAAGCCTATATTAGTTTGAAGTAAAGTTTCCCTTGCCAATTACAGGCCTTGAATGTCGACTCAGAGGCTTGCAATCTTAATATAAATTCATACACAGATTCTGAAATCAAGTACGCCCAATAAATAGGAAAGTGGCGTATTAAATACGTTTTACAAATGGAGTTCGCTAGTCGGATGGTGGCTAACGTTGAAGGTTTTTCACCGAAGAAGAGTTGAAGACGGCAGGGAATGGGTAGGGAACGAAATACAAACCTTACGTTGAACAATTCATTGTACTTCAGACTTCTAAGTAAATAAAATAGTGAGATATAATTTGTGTTAGCTGGGGTGGGGGACAAGTTGAAATTCTGCTCGTTTCCCCCACCACTTTAGCCTTTGCCTTGCAATAAACCCACTGTCGCTTACTTTGATAATAGACTAGCAACAGACTGAAAACAAAACAAAACTCCTTATCTGTTTGTTACATCATTATTATTATTGTTTGTTTTTGCTTTTACTGAAGGCTTCAAGTCATGGTGTTTTTAAGAAGTCTAACAATTTACTTCCTATGCTGCATTTCACCTTATATATCTGACTTAACTGTCTGGAATTCCATCAGTATCTATTTAAAACATCTGATACTTTCTTCTGTAACATTTTGGAATGCCTGAGAAATTCTGACCTGCTAATGTTTCTAACTGTAGTTCTGCTTGCTGAACGTTATCGGTAACATAATTATTCACTGTCCCGGTCTCATATACCCCAATTCAGATCATCAATGCTAAAATAATACACTTAGTGACATCAAGAAGAGGAACTTAAACTATTTGTGTTTCAAGGCAGTTAACAGTTGCTAAAATCTAGTAAATTTCAACATGTCACTCGATTAGAACGCAAATAATATCAAGACTGAGATGTCAGGTTCTCACGGTGTTAAGTTTGAAGATTACTCTCTTCAGGTATGCTGCGCTGTATAGCCTGGTAAAAATTTACCGGCGTTTCAGAGTTACTTGCTGCTTCCACCATCATGGCGATTGTTCTACGCTTTATGATTCAACAAACTTATAGCGTCTTTAAGTAGATCGTAAATATATGTCTAAATAACTGCCTCACTTATTATTTTATACAATTATTACTAAGTTAAGTTGACTGTTCTTATGGCCAAATTTAAAAACTTTTTTTACTGGCTGCAAAAGTCAGGAAAAAATCTTGATGACTTTCCAGCATTAATAATTCTTGTGGTTGTTCTGTTTTAGAGAAACTAATGAATAATGAATCACTCGTGTTAACAGTTTCACGACAAAAACAGTGAATTATAACATCTAGAAGTTGAAATATTACAGCCATTTTCTATGCTTAAAAAGAAGGCAGTATTGTGTGTTCCTCCGAAAATTTGGTATGCACCCTTGAAACCACAAGCTGGCATAATTCTGAAGTGACAATTTATGTGAAGTTAAATACCAAGCCAGTACTAATTCAGTTTCCGTATGAGACGATCATGGTTCACGTGAAGTCTGTTCTGAACTGAATGTTTACATAAGCTTAATTAAGGAGGGGTATTGCATAATTCTCTTGAAAAAAAATTTACTGCGAGTTTAATGTAGGAGCAATTAGAAATATTCAAATGTCCAGGCTCCAGTATCTTGTATGATAGGCCTATAAATTTTCAGAAAATACTTACCTTCACCAATTTTATAAATAAGACCAAAACAACCCATAAATTATAATACGAAGAACAGCCCTGTGCTTCATTGATGTTAAATAATTTTATATTAGAATAAAAGAGTTTTTATTGCTTGTAAATTATTGCAAATGTTGGCTGTATGAAAAACGTCGACAGGTCTGAAAACCACCTGTATCTCACTCCAGATTATTTATAACTGTTAGGTCTACGTTTCTTGTGATGTTCCGTATTTTAATTGTAATTTATTGTTATCCTGCAGGAATAATGGTCACCACCGTCGTAAAAGTGCAGTGTACCTAACAACAGTCATAGGTATAAGTCACAGTTTGGGGTAAAGCAGTTTCCGCCTACTTGATGATCGGTAAGTACTTGTTGAATTCTTAGTAGTTACGATTCAAAATATTGTTTATCTTTCGGTGTGACAACTGATGCAGGTCTTCGTACTCAAATACGAAACTGATTATCATTGATTGTATAGTAAGTTACGAAACTTACATTATTTGTAGTTGATTTCAATGACATTTTCTCGTAGTATTTCAGTAAATCGAAAAACTCCCTATTCTGAATACAAATACAGCGCTTTCGAAACATTAATAAAATGATATAAAACTTAATAAAAAAACTGCTCCATTTTATTTATTATATATATTATATATCATTGATGAAAAGCAAGGGGTTCCCATTGAAAACAGTTTTTGTTACACTTCTGCAGTAAACACTAATTTGTGTTTGTTTAACGTCGCTCTATCAGCTTCACTAGTTATATGATGTTACATTAAAATTTACAGGAAAAGTAAAAGTAAAGTTTGTCCCGCTACGTGCCGTACAGGCGCTTGGGGTGAGAGGAGGTATAGCTCCTCTCTTCCTTGATCTCGACACTAGATGGGGGTGAGTGGTCAGCATCATGCCCCAGGCCGGCTTTACCCCCGGGAAAGAACCCCAGGTACCCATTGTAGAGGAGGCTGGGTGGGCCCCAGAGCCGGTATGGATCCAGAGGCTAGAGGAAAAATCCTCTGCCCCCGTCGGGGATCGAACCCCGATCGTCCAGCCCGTAGCTAGTCACTATACTGACTGAGCTATCCCGGCTCATAAAAATTTATAGGAATTAAAGTAAAACTTCCAAACCTGACGCTCTTTAATTCAAGTAAGCTTGTTAAATGAACGCTAGAACAGTTTCGACTGCTTTTTTTCTCTTTTTCTCTGTGTGAAGGGTAGAAGCTAAGATAAGAAGAGGAATTCTGTGTGTTACGTTACGATAGGTCTAAGGTATAAAATTGACCGAGCAGATGCGCTTACACAGCTATCGAAATCTGTGATTTACTCCTTATTATTTTAAATAAGTATATTTATTATATATATATATATATATATATATATATATATATATATTACGTCATTAGAAGGGATTCCCCGAATTGATACGTCTATAGGGATTCCTAGAAGTTCTCTGAGATGAAATGTAAGACGAACAAAGTTCGACTGTGTGTGGTGGAAGGATAGATTGCATCTCTGTTTCTCAACTATCAACACCCGTTGTCTGTTTTAACCGCTATCAGAACGAATTAACTGTTTAGTTCAGGCTAGCTCACTAACGTTTGTCGGCTACTATGAGTGCCCTCTTGTTCCGTATTTTTGGAAATGCAGCATGGAGTTGAAGTTCGTAGATTTCTTACGCGACAAAATCTTTCGTCTCCGTCTATTCGAATTTGTACTAATTTTTTATTTTTATTGATCTCTTTCTTTGTGGAATTTGACAAGCCAGTCGGATAGGAGTTTGCTTTGGACTCATTAGAAAGGTTGACCCTAAGACTTATTTTTAATCATCTTCCACACAGATGTCTAGGACAGTTTCTCTCCTCTACATTTTATCAGCTGATATATATCATTAACCTGCCTTTGATTTATGTCCACGGATCATTTTGACCCAAATGTCACAGAATCTTTCACCAACACAGAATTAATTGAAAGGGCTTTCACGAATAGAGAGTAAATTGTATCGATTTTCATCGCCTAAAGTTAATTGCAGAGGCTTTTACAAACAGAGACACAATTGTATGCAGATAAATACATGGCGAGTTCTCACGTCTGCGAGTTTTAAAATGACTCTCTTTTAAGTCACGTAGAAATTGACCGACTTTTCAGAGGTTGTTACTGCCTCCATAATCAGGGTAATCATGACACTGCGCAACATCCCTAAGACAGTCATCTTCGATTAGATACATACGTAGATTCTGTTGGGTCTTTGGTAGAATAAATTTTATCATCCGTACAGCGAAATGCACTAACACACAGTGATCGGTTAATTCGTATATATATCATATAATAAAGTTACGAGAATATAGGCCGATTTTATGGTGAATGATGTTGATTTATAATTGATTCGCTTAGTTATCTACATTAAAATTACTTCTTATTCACAGTGTTGTGACAGATTAGGAAAAATTATTCCCCATCTCAGATTTATAATTAAGGGATTATGTAACAGGTGAGATACCTTGAATAATATAGGCTATAAATACAGTGGAAATATTACGAATTAGGAAAAGCTGCTGGTACCACTTTTCCCCCATTAACCTGTATATTTTAGCAGATTAGTAGTTAGAGTATAACCCTTGAATTAAAGAAATTGTGGCTTTACATTACCTTTTATTAGAAATGGAGATGTCTCTTCCTCAGCTTCGGACAAACTGTTCTAATCAGTTACCAGTCAAAGTATGCGATGTGATTTTCAGCTTTACTGACCACAGGCTTGGGTGCAACATGTTCTGTAAAGATTGTTTGAAACAAATTAATGTTATTAACGGCTTGATTGCAGGTTCTATCTTATAAAAGTAGGTATTATAGGACTTAAAGTGCAGTAAGACAGAAATGTCTTCGATAAAATGTAACGTAAATTCAACCTTTGATGTAGATAAACAGAAATTTCCTTTCAAATTTTTAATTTAACCAAGATACTATTTATTTGTTACTATGTCTTAACAAGTATATCGAGTGTAAAAACGCATTCTTAGTCTAATCTACCTTTACAAATTTATACGATGGAAATAATGTTATTGGGTATTTTTGTAAGGAATTATTTATACTCTGTACTTTGTGTCAGTGTATATGTTACGGTACAAGTCAACAATCCTGTTATTGCAAATAAAGTCTGGCCATTATACAACATCATAGTATGGGAATTACACAAAATCGACATTTAATATTCATAATTCCAGTTACTAATTCTTACCATATGTGTAGACCTGAAGTAGTCGTAGCTAGCTAGTTGCTTTTCAAACAGTTCTAATGTACATCAAGTGAGTTTTCTATTAATTAGAAAAAAAATTCTATGTGAATTACAGATATCTGCAGGCATAGAGGTAAATTCAGTCATAGAAATAAGAATAGTCTACAAATACTTGCAGACTGCATAGATCATAGTGATATTAACTGAAATTTAAGCGTAGGAGATATTCCAGTTACATTTTGAGTCGTGCAGGTCAGCACAAGAATGTTGACATTACGGCCTCTAGCTTCACATTATAAACGAAAGAATGATTAAGAATTACTAGTGCACAATTATACATTTAATTTATATTTATTAAACTGGCCTCTACGTCTTCAAACCACGAAATATTATAGTGTCGTTGATGTCGCATCTACTTTCTATTAGATATTATTTACAATGTTAATACTCTGTTCGTACTAGAAAATATTTTGCAGTGCTATTTCCTTAAAATATTCCGCAGCGGATCTCTTCCTAGTCCTTCAGTTATCACCACTGTCATATCATCAATTTTATACGCAAATGCATTCAGCGTTACATTATGCGAACACACGTTTTCGTCAAAGAGCGTTTAAATATGTATGTAGATACTAAACGTATTCGGTTACTGGCAGAACGATGCAATATTAACAAGTTGAAACAGTTAGGTGTTGCTTTCTGTTTATCATTACAGCAAGAATTCCCTTGTGCTCTGGGTTTGACCCGGCGTAGCCTTGACCTGATACTGGTTGCCTAGGTCACCTACTTCGTCACATCTGCCTAGGTCACGTGGACAACCTACAGAGTGCGCATGCGACAAATCCTTTCTTTGTACTTCGAAATCTAGCCCTCGTTTTGTAATAACGCAGATAATTGATTTATCTGAAGGTGAAAAATACGTGTACTAAAAATGAACTTTAGTTCATGGAAGGTAGAGATTGTGTGGTAATATTTGTAATAAATTACTTTTGGTACTTGAAACAAATAACTACACTAAATAACCCATGTCACATGGACTAATATATATTTATTTAAAGCGGTTTGAAAATTGTATTTATAACAAAATCAAAAATAGATTAGATACAGTTCCATTCACTTTACATAGAATGGTGTACATTTACGCACCTTCCATAAATAGAGCTCCAGTGGAGTAAACATAACTTCTAGGGTTATTCTATGTTAGTTTTCATATTTGATGTTTATTTAATTACGAGCCAAAATTATTTTCGCGAAGCTAATCGCTCTACAGGTATCAAACTGCACATATTTAGAATGTTTTATTATGTTTCCTTAAATAAATGTAATTTGTAAACTGAGATTTTAGGTTCTGACGGAATCGAGTATGAATATGACTGTCTTGTGTGATGTGTCGTCTAGTCTAATAAAAATTGATCTAAGTTTTAGAGATGCTTACTACCTCCGTCATCAGAGCCCTGAGACAGTAAGCGCCTCTGAAACGTCGCTCAGTTTCTACGAGACTACTCCGTAGCGTAACGTTATAGACAACAGTATTCTTTAAAATGTTTGGCCTATTAAAGGCCCGTCACAAGGGGGAAACAAAACATTTTTCTTTGGGCTACTATGCTGGCATTGATTACATTGTGAAGCTGTCAACTTGGCTTCTCAAAGCTTGAGGTAATTAAAAGATGTATTAGTAATAAATAATGCCGGAAACACAGAGAGTTTCAGTTGTAGAAAGTAAAATTCAGCATGAACTGGATTATGAATTGGTATTCAAAGAATATACGTTTCTGCTAGGACGGTGAACAAGACGTGGAATATTTTTGTGATGACCACACTCGTTTCAGGGCAAGCTTTCTCATAACTTGTCTGAAACGTTTATATAGAAAGAAAAGCATTCGCCTTTGTTATGCATTTCGCATTTTACATTTTGTACATAAATTTTACTCCACCCTCAAAGACACCAACAGGCATTACAATGTAGTGAAGCTAAATTCTAAGTGGCGACTGTGTTAATGGTAGGTAACCCACCACTCACTTCCAACTCATTGCACATTAGGGCACAAATTCCATTCTTCGGGAAATCCAAACCCTTAGAACAAGGAAACTGTAAACTTACTTGTCTCTTCTGTCGTCTTTTATCTTTCATTTAGACCTTGAAACTCAGACGCCCACAATTAGAAAGGATACAACGCAAGAAGAATAGCTAGAAGCAACCGGGCCAAGTTATTTCACTGAAATGTAATTGTACTTTACACTTGAACCCTGGGGTAACATTTCAGCAGTCAGCCTGCTTTACAATCAGTTGAGTGGTTGTTTTGTATTTTGTAGATCCCGGTTTCGAATCTCAACCTGAAGCCTGGCTATTCTGAGGTGTTTAATGACTATCCTCAGCCCCTCTCGGAACAGGCGTATGTTGGAATGTTGAACCAAAATAAGCCTTGGCCGCTTCCCTCCACATACTATCCAAATCAAAATTGAGACCTTCCTGGGAAATATTATATAGGCCTATACACAATTTTGTTGGAAGTCTTGAAGGAAAGAGATTATTTGGGAGGCAGAATCATAGACATGACGATAATGCAACGAATCTTATGCAAATAGATACGAAGGTGTTTTTCTGTCTTTGGATAGGGCCCAGTGAAGGGTTCATATCAGTATTGCAATGTATGAAGATGTCTGTCTTCTGAGTTGTATGCCATCTAGTCTGGTAGAAGTCTACCGACATTTCAGAGGTGCTTGCTGCCTCCACCATCAGAGCAAAACGTAAGTAAATTTCAACCAGACTATACGGCTTTACAACTCAGACGACTGCCATATTCAAACTCGCCACCGTGAGAATCAGAAATCTCGTAATGAATCTTAACATTGCATGAAACCCTGGGAAATGTCTTGGTTGGCTGAGTGACAATTATCTTCAGAAAAGAGGACTCTGCTCTGTGGATTTCATTCTGGATATATATGAGGTTTTTAGAATGATGATTGTGTTGAATTATTGTGAATGACTGAGCCCTATTTCTTCAGACGTCTTACCAGCCAGAAGTTCAGTTTATGAACGCTACATCCACACCGCCCTCAGTAGCTCATTGGAAATAAGTGCACTACAACTTACTAAGCTGGCGGCAAAAGTAACTAACTACCTGCTCATAATCTGCGCATAGTAAAACCTCCTCCTCTGCCCCCCCATTTTTAGAGGCCACTGGCATTCCTCGAGCATCTCGTTGGCGGCGGCAAAGAAGTTCATAGAGTCGGTCTGTCGGACCTTGAGGCCAACTCCAGCATTCCTCCCTCCAGCGTTACCCCTCCCACACGTCCTCCACCCACGGTTCCCGCGTTGCCTAGTCGTCCACACAAAACCATCAAAGTGCATGCCGATCTCTGGATCACGAAGATCTACGTCCGTGTAGATACGATGACTATGAATGGCGATTTTGGAAAGGATGTGGGAAGAACCTATCGTATTCTATTTTATCATCGGTATTGGTTCTTTGAAGAGTGTGCCGCGGGCTGTCAGAAGTCCAGTAGTTACATTTCGGTGGTCAGTGGAATATTGGTGGGATACAACAAAAAATAAATTAATGAAATCAATTAAAGCACACAAACAAGCCATACAGAAGTGCTAATGTATTTGTGGAATTAATTATTTTTATTTATATATGTTTGTCTTTGGTGTCTCTTGCTAAGAGCATTGTAAATCAACGGTCAAAGAAATTAATAAGTTGTCAGCGAAGAACATTTCTCGATCATCTTTAAAATGGTTGTTTGGGAAACTCAGCTATAATATCTTGTTGCAGTAACTGATTCATTGTACCAATACTACGAATTTTTGACATTTATTCTCTTGCCGCAATGTATCTTGACTCTTTGATGCATACGCTCGTCTAAATAATATTTAGTAATTCAGTTCGTACCGCAAAGAAAACACCACAGTTCATTATTACAAAAATTAAATGCTTGGTATTGTTTAAGAAAATCAAACTGGAAATGTGTAAACCATTTCGGAAGACACAGAGTTCTTTGAAAATTCTCAGTATATGATAAAATAGTAAGTCAGTAATCTTCTTTAGACATCTTTAGATTCAGACTATAAAATCTATGTCGCCTTTAATTAACCTAACTCAACAGTACAACGTTATCGGGTGAGTTAGATCTGTTGGAAAGCACTTGTCTTGCACGCATGGTGTTGTGGGATCGAATCCACGTGAAGTCTATTCATTCTTTCCTGCAACTACCATGTTGTTATTTTAAACTTTACATAAGATTGACAAAGTTTCATATTTTCAGAATATCTGTAACCGTACACCTCTGTATGGACCTGTTACAAGAGACGTTATTATCGATTCCACTTCATACATTTTTTTGCTCGTCATATTGGTATTATCGATCGTAGGAAATTGTAAAGTACAATACTTCCCAATTCCATAACATCCATACCATATTTTTTCCAAATCCGTTCAGCGATTTTTTAGTTGAATCATGCGGACTTACAGAAGGAAGGGCAGACAGACAAGAGTTAATTATGTGCACATCGTGCAAAGAACGTATAATAATCCATTTACAGTGAGAATCATACAAATTCCTTTAAGTACAAATTGAAGACTACTATTGCTGAAGCAGGTAAGATGTAATTACCACTGGAATTTTTAAGGGTTAAAGCAATACTTCCCCCCCCCCCACCGCTCATGTATATGTCGAAATTCCTGTCCACAAAGGAGGTTTTGGTAGAATTATTATCTTAAAATTCGAAAGTACATAGTTTGAAACTCAGCCAACACACTGGCGATTCCTAACGGGAGTTCCATGGTCTGTGTTAGTCTCTAGGTGAATGTAGAAATCGTGTACTGTGATAGTTGTCTACCAAATAGTTCCACATTTCTTAAATACTATCCTGCAATTCCCAGCTCGACACTACAAGACCTCTTCGGTTTAAAAATCGTTGTTAAATGAAAGAGAAACAAGCATAATAAGTCTTGCAGCAAACATCAATATAAAACCCCAGGAATCTTCTATTGTTTTAAAAATAACTAATTATAGTTTAATGTACGTCTTGTAAATTAGGAAATGGGATCTAATATTGCAAGTGTCTGGATTGTATTTATATTTTTTTTATTTAGTGTTCTGTCTGACGACAGGTCCATATGAACAGGATCCTTCCATCCTTTTCTCGGACTGGGACCTGTTCATATACGTTCTTGGCAGATGATCCAGAAGTGGTTTGCCATTGCCTTCTTCTGTGTGTGAATGGAGTAATTGTTTGGATGCCACGGAGAAACCGGGGAAGCCCCCGGAGGAAAACTACGTGTTGCCTAGACCACGGCCTTGTCCAACACAAGTTATAAATTCGGGCAACGCCGGGAATCGAACCCGAGACCCCAGGATTACAAGGCCAGCGTTCTAACAGCTAGACCACCGTGGCTTGTCTGGATTGTACAGAAACGTAAATTCGATTAAACTCACACAACTGATATATCAACGTGTTCTGTGCATTTCTTCAAGCACAGTATGGCGTGTCATCAGACACATGAAGTGTAGCAGAAAATGGGCGGGAGAATGTGATGGTTTTCCGTAGGCAGTGATGTGAAATACGTCACATCCTCTCGCCTGACCCGCAATCGCGGACAGCGGACAAGAGGAGCCTAATAACCTCTTACGTGAAAAAGCAGTGGCGTATTACTTAACGTCGTGAATCCTATAGGCCTACTTAGAACGATTTTCTAGGACGTCCCAAGAAATGGAAAAGGACATGATTTTAAAATTGAATAATGTCAGGAGTGTAGTATTTGAGGTTCTCACGGCGGCGAGAACGAATTTGGCTGTCTTCTTGGTTGTAACACCAAGTAGCCTGGTAGAAGTTTACTAACGTTTCAGAAGTATGTACTTGCTGTTTCCATCATCATAGCGAAGATGATAATGAAGACACCAAATATCTCTAAAGTTGAATGTGATTTTGATTTAAGGTATTCGTGCTACGTGCCTCGCCTGTGTTGCTCTATTTAATAAAAAGATTCTAGTATTATTAGGCGATGAGTAAAAATGATGAAATTTATCTTTATTTAATTTCTTAAGTCCTTTTATTACGTCCAGTCGGGTTCTCAAGGCGGCGCGTATAAAGATGGTTGTCTTCTGGGCTGTTCCGCCGTGTAGTCTATGCTTACTGCCTTCATTATTAGGAAGATTACAAGACGCAACAACCCAGAAGACAGACATCTATGTTCTCATCAGGTAAAATAAGGGGGACAAGAGAGTTTAGAATCTGTGAGGGTCCCTTAGGAAAAGGTAGCCTCCATGTTTGTGTCAATGACTTGGTATTTTGATAAGTCATGTCCCATTTAAAAATATTATTCCGATTTTACTTCCTAGAAATAGAGAATGTGTGTGAATCCACTGGTATTATACGTCCTTCCTTGTACATTTACATATTTAGTTCATTGTTTGTTTGTTTTTGTATTGTAATGTTTACTTTTATTATTTTTCTGTGTTTTTTGTTAGTGCTTGGCTGTTATTGGCCTTTTGGCTGTTGTGAAGCACTTAAATAAATGAATTGAATTTAATAACCAAACTACGGCTTTTGAATCGGAAGTCAGTTTTGAAAATTCTAGAATTTCTTTTGTATATACGGGATTAGGCAGTGTGTGATGTATACCCAGTAGCAGCAGAAGCTAAAAACTTGTTGCCCCTGCAGCGACCGGTCTCTCGGAAGATGCGCGCAGTGGATCATCGTGTACGTAGAATAGCTCGTCAGACTTACGTATTTGCGTCGCAGTGGTTCTGAACCGGAAACATTAAGTGAATGCCATATTTTTTCCTATACGTCTTCAACTCCTTTTTAATATTCATGATTCTCTATATCAATAAATACTGTATGTACCGGTTATTATTCGATCCGTTGTTTGTAACTAACACGTTAATAATTTATCACATGATCTGTCGTGAATCTATTTCCATAAATGTTGGAATATTGTCTCCGCAAACCAGTGGACAAAGAATATTTACTGTTTATTTTCATTCTAACTGTGATTCAAAATATTGAGAATCATTTATGTATCTTCTAACACTTGATTTCAAGCAGTCATATACTGGCTTCAGTTGGCGTATGTGGTTTAGTCTAATACTCGAATAACTCGATAGAGAACAGTCATTATCTAGAAGCTGAGAGTCGCACAGCCGGCCAAGAAATTGCTCGACTTTATGGAATCCGAATGTTCATTACCGCATTCAAAAGAGCGAGCCGTCGGTTCCCAGCCTTGTGATTTTACTTTACTGTTGTAAAGACGAATTTTTAGTCCTACAAATTATCCGTTTGAAATAAAATTAGATTCACGACGTAGGAATCTTTTGCGTTACGTGCTCCTTAATATTGTTTTTACAGAAATATGGGAATTAAAACGTCAGATAAAACATTTTAATTGAAATTCAACTTGGACGCCATTTTATCAAATATTACTCATCGTCTGGTGAATAACATCGATAAAATAAAAATTAGAAACACCTCCGTCTAATGGCAAAACTTATGCTTCGAATGTGATCTGTATATGTAACACGATAATTAAAAATAAACTTTATATCTTATGAAGTTTTATATTCGAAGAGTCTGTGAGATTAAAGCTCGCAGACAAAGTATAACATGGTTACGATTTCAGCCCGAGGTGCTAACTAACACCAAATACCAGTTTTTGTCATAATTTATTCAGTGAGAACGCAATGTCACATACGTCCCTGTAACAGGAGATACTGATCTTGCAGTAACCGGTTCAAATCCCCTCCGGGTTACAGGACATGTTGATTGTAGTTTCCGCGGCTTTACTACCGAAGTAGGTCACAGCAAGGTGCTTCCAAATTCTTAAGTTTGGACCGTTATTAGGTTTGCCAATCTTGTATTTATTGTTGGTTTATTAAACGAAATTGTTACGTGTCTAATGATACAATTATTGGTGAATAAAGAATGTGGAAGGGAAATGATTTGAGATAAGCCTATCAGGCAATTGCAGAATTTGTTTGGAAGAACTGAGGAAAACTACGAAAACCGTGAGTCAGGATAGCCAATCTCGAAGCCGAGACTTGATCCCGAGGGTATAAATCCTAACCACATTTGGTTTACCATCTAATTTAACACTGTGTAACGGCTACAATTGAAACCGAGTCGTGTAATAAACACGAAAAAAGAAGGAACTCCGTTATATCAGTAAGCCTACTACGCCGATGTAAGTTATGATGAATGGGAGTCCATTCGCTTTGATTGCTGCTACTGCCCCGAGCTACCGTGCATGTCAGATTATAAAACAGAGTTAATACGGACAGAGCGGAGCAGGTTGGTATCTGTCGTCGTCACGCGAAGAATTTCCCCTGGCCGAGTCTTCTACTGGAAGCAGAGAAGTTCAAACACGCATCCGAATGCTGTAGGCACAGCTAAGGGACACTAATGGCCTTATCTGAATGAAGGTCAGTCAGTGGCATGATATAAAATGAAACAAGGATGAAAAGCCTTATTTCAATTTGTAGCTACATTTATTGTCCAAAGGGCGTTTTTAGTTTTCAGTACTTAATATTCATTTGGTGCAAAACAGCAATCCCTCGGCCAAATGCGGGCTTGCGATTAAAAAACATCGCGTTCGGCAATCTTATTTATTGCCTTGTGGAAAGTTTGGGGCTAGGAGAATCACCACGGTCGCTGTTAAAACTTAGCAAAGTCTGATTACATATAAAATTATAGCCAGAAAACCCCAAGGGAAGAGATTACAGGGGAGAAACGAGGAGGAATATGAAGATAAAATAAAATTAAAAGTAACTTTTTACACTGTCAACTTTACTTATACATGTTTTACGATACAGATTTAATATAACCGTTTATCAAGAATTTTATATACGTATTATCATTGACAGACATGTAGTCTAGTAGAAGCCTATATGTTGCTTACAAAATCATTTGAATATATTTGAGTTTCTCACGACGGTTTTAGGGAAGATGGAAGCAGTATGTTCTTCCAAAACGTTGGTTTCTACCTAGAAGTCCAGTAGACAGTCCATAGATAAGAGGATTGTCTCGGGATAATAGATCGAATAGAATAGATTACTTCTCCAGTTTTTACCTGAATACAAAGGAAGTTATAGCTTCAGAAATTTAGTAGTTTCTAAGGTTTTAAGACTTTCAAAACAGAGGATGGACAAATCCTAGAAGAATAGTTTTACGAATTCAGTAATTCCTTGAAACTCCTTGAGAACTCCCGGCCTCTAAACCTTATTCCAAACCAGGTAAACTCAAACCACATTCTGACACCCTATTTCTTTGAAATCCATTCTAATATTTATGTCTCATCTAAGCCTGGTTTTCCCAAATCGCTTCCCTTCTACAAGATTTCCCGATTAAAATGCTGTACTCACACGAGTCTGTAATGTTTCTTAGGCGAGGGCAACTTTTAGGGCATTTTAATTCAAAATGGCACAATATGCTTCACGCAAGTAACTGTAACATTTCCAAACATCAAATTTATTGTTATAAATCCATTAATGTCATACATAAGCATGTGTACACGTATTTTAACCCTACCCAGAATAAGAAACTGCAAGGCGTAAGCAATGATGGAACGTCCTTTCCCTCAGAAGCTAGCAATTTTAATCACATTTAAGAGCTGGTAAAAGATTTTAAGTTTAATTAGTTAGAAGACAATTCCCTTGTTTCTCATCTGGTCCCTTCAGTCTGAGTGACACGTATCCCAAATTTTCTCGGGTGTATTTAGAGCACAAGAATGGAGTCACAAGATTTACCAGAGGTACTGATTAAATTATTTAAATTTAAATACCAGTTGCAACTGGCTAAGTACCTAACGGCTGGGCGTAGTGATTAACATCAAATTATTCAAACACATGATTTATAACACCGGTTTTATTTTAGATGCTCGGAGGCTGAATCTTTTAGGCTTCAATAGCTAGGCAATATATTAAATTTCATAACAGATCTTAGTCCCCGCTGTTATAGATATTCCCGAGAAAAGTAAATCGAATCTCCTGTTAGGTCACCAGAAGTTGCTAGAAAGTTCAGACCAGGTTTAAGATTAACACCACTTCAATTATTGGAATAATTAACAGGCTGTATATAAAATATATGTCGGTAAAATAAAGGTCTAGATCGTCCCAGAATCTACAATATAATTTTAATAATCCATTTGAAGAATGAGTGATTTCTTTTTAGTTAACGACACCGACTCAATTGAAGAAGTTTTACGTTTCTCGGGGGACTAGATCTTGTACGTTTCACTGACGGAAGCAACTTACTCTCAGCTGATAAGCTTGTAACATGCACAAATTTTATATTTTCAATTACCATTCAAGCTTTCGGATTGCAGGTTCAAATCACAGTCGAGGCACGGATGATTGTCCGTAGTTTTATCAGTTTTCCTGTGCTCTGCTTTGTGATGGGCTGATCTCCAGTACAAGGAGTTATATAAAATGCATAGAAGTATGTATAATTTCGAAACCTAATTCTGAATTGGAATAAAGGGAGGATTATTGTAGGATTTGAAGTTTTCACGGTGGTGCGTCTGAAGACAGCAATTTTCGGGAGGATTATTGTCATAAAGAACAATATTCAGAAATGTTTAAATTTATTATTGTCGCATTATTTTGTCTTGTATTCTGGTTACTGCTAGTCTGCAGTAACACACAGAGTTATCAGGAGCAACTATTCTGTTGTAATGTTCATTAATCTATTTGCGTGAATAAATGTAAGGAATAAGAGATCAGTTACAAAATGTTTGTAAATTCATAAAAAAAAATTGGTCTAGGCCGCTGTCTAAGCTTTTGAGTGATATTTACATCAAGAAGGAATAGGTGCACTTTGGTGACGAAATTATCAAGACAAAAACTACAAATGCTGTTAACAGGAACAACGAATCGACGAAGAAAACAGGAAAATTATGGTTAAAAATATATCAGTAAAGAAAGAGTGGTATAAATATAAAAATAAGAACACATAAGTTATGATTTTGGGTGTAAATGACTAGCATAGGGCTGCATTTTAATGAACTGGTGGCACACATTTATACAGCTAGCAGCGAATAATTATCGGCATCTACTAAAACACTATACTGTTAATGTTGACAGAGTGCCGAAAGCACTCATGAATGACCCTGACAGGTTAGCACAGTGTTGCTTGTACATAATACTAAAAAGAAGAAACCCATAGGCCAGTTTTTCAATGGTGTTAAATGTGTGGCTTTAACATCCTGCCATAATGAAGGAAACGTATCATAAAACTGCAGGAAACTCAACACTTTTCGAGAGTCTCCCACTTGTGATTTGTTTTGGTAGTAACTTCTGAGATATAGAAGAATTGATGATGACTTAGGATGTGAGGCAAGTTGTTTCCTTTTTTGTGATTGTCATGTTTCGGCAGTAGGGGGTCCGACCTTGGTGGGAATTTGACCGCCCCCCCCCCCCTCTCTCTCTCTCTCTCTCTCTCTCTCTCTCTCTCTCTCTCTCTCTCATTAGTCCCCCCACAGCACCCACACAGGTCGCGCGGAGCAATGACGGATTGGATTCTGAAGATGGCTGTCTTCTGGGCTGTTGCGCCGTGTAGTCTGGTAGAAGTTTACCATCAGACATCGCCCTGATGATAGAGGCAACATTCCATTCTCCGAGTCTTTCTGTGTTCCCCAAAGAGTATCATTCTACCTTTGCGTTTATATTCTCTGGTTTATTATGTGGGGATGAACAAGGGGACCCGTTAGAAGCCCAGTTTCGTAGACGTAGTTCCACCCCTTCATAAAAATGTGTCCCCATTTAACAACAAAATTGAATATAAAAAAATAAATTCTTATTCATTGGTAATGTCGAATGTGAAAGGGTATGGATGGATGGTTACGACTAAGAGCTCTGGAAGCGTTGAAGACCACATTTAAAGCTGTCTGAACATTTTCCCAGAAGGGCATAGTAAGATAGCGATAAAGAAGTTAGAATAGACAATTCCCTCCCAGGATTCGAGCCGTGATCCTTCCTAATGTCATCCTGTTGGTAATCCGCAAATTCTTGAACAGATAATACGGGCAGATGTGTTGCAAGTGGCTTATTTAATTGATTTATTTTCCGGAAGCTCATTTGGATTGATTAAGGATGCCAACGAAACGTCATAGAAAGCAGTCGTTCTGATACGAGGTCCTTCCTGTTTGAATTCAGACGCGTCAACACTTTTAAAAAACTCACCGGTAACTGTAAACAACCACTACATTTAAAATTCTGTGTTTTGTGCACAGTTTTTCCTGTGATTCTCAGAATTACCAGTGAATTTTTTAAAGAGCATTAACGAAACTGATCTTTGTAATTTAGACGGGTTTTGAGTATATTATTTATAAATATTATTCACTTGAGCTTCGTGCTTCAAAGGATTACGGCAAAGTTTTGTTGCCCTCGGAGATATGAAACAGCTGTAGAGTTCATTCTCCAAAAATCATCCTTTCCCATCAAATAAATACACGGAATCACGATTCACCTTTTAACGGCTTTGATGCTTTTTTTCTCTTTTTTTCCGTTTGCTTGCACGCGTCGCACGTGCCTCGTGTAGTCAGTCAACCGGCTTGCTTGTTCTTCAGGTCTTTTTCAAAAGGTCCCACGAACAATAGACTGTAGCTACTGTGTGTCATGCAAACCTGCCTAATCACAATGCTGCTGTTCAGTTCGCAGTAAGACGTGTCGGAAACAAAATCTGTGTTGAACGTAAACCTGTCTTTAGAGGAATGTTACATGAAGAATTATGTGAAATAGCATCTAGAAAGGAGAAACAAACAAATTTAACGAATGAATCTTTTGGATAGGTTTTTGTTAATATAATTTTGTTACGTGCTCTATAAATCCTGGAATTTATTTCAGAAATATTCCTGTAATACACAAAGAGTATTTATACCCAATAACCTATACATCTGAGAATAAAAATGATGTAATTAAGGAAAGAACTCCGGAAAAAGGAATGAAAATAAATGGAAGGAAAAAATAGAAGAAAAATTAAAACAGTATACAGCTTAGGATGTATGTAGTGAACTTACAACAGTTTTCTGACTTTTTCTAGCGGATATTTGCTCCTATCTGAAGACAGACATGAAGGAACCAGTTTCCTAAATGTCATAAAGAACGCTTAAATGTATTTATGTTTGGTGTCTTAGGCAACGAGCAGTCCTGATACAACATAAAATACAGCAATTAATTGAGACCAGTGTTACCACTTCAATGAACTCGCATCTAAGTATGATTCTTATAATCAACTCCTGCCACTAAAATACGATTATTAAACAACATAAGACCGAATGCCAAATCTCGGCTTGAACACAGTCTCTTACGATATGTTCGTGATTACACTTAGTTACATTCACATATGAGTTAAAAAAATTCCGTACTGGGTTCATCAATATCTTCTCCATCTTATAATTAAAAAATAATTTTAATGTTCTGCGTTGCGTTGCGTAACTTATGTAGACAAATGCGTGTTATGAAAATCAGTTTTAAACAACGTAGAAACGAATGATGCAGGCGTCTTAGAAACTGTAGCATTAATTTGTATTAGGCAGTATTACAGACGTGTAACGGCAGGTATAAAGCGACAAAAAAAACAGAAAGGAGCTAAAGGTAAAGGAGAAGAGACGTAACTGTGTTGTAAGACGCATTGACAGTAGATGGAATATGACACAACCGCAGAACAGTGCGTATCGACGGGTGGGGCCATTTTCTTGAACAGCAGTAAACAGAAAACTCTGAAGTCAATGACGCGTAGTGAGTGACACAGCTTCTAAACTAGAGTAAGGTTAGGTTACAACAACATATGATGGCCGGTCATTTAACAGCGACACGAATGTCACGCAAAAGCAGGTTTATCCGAGCTACTGCAGTCGGTATGAAACGCATTCCGTTGTGACTGACTTTCAGACTGTACTACTTTCTGCTAGAGATGTGTTTTGTCTGCTTAATGGTGAATTCGTATTAGAGATGATAAACTGAAACAAAAGGCATGTGTTTAATTATATAACAGGCAATTTGAATGTAGGAATTTCAACAGAACTTGATATATGCTTGGCTTGCAGATTATTTAAAGATCTAGTGCAGAGGTTACTAGTAGCAGTAGATAATGGCTGTTCTTCTATAAAAATTATTCCTTGCCTTTTCTATAATCCAAAAGTTTAATAATATGTGCTACTTATCTCTTTCGTGAGCCAGCAGAATCCAGTCTAAACTTTCACACCACTTTTTAAAAATCTATTTTAACAGTGTTTTCCAAACGTTATCAATTTGATACTGTTCCTTTAGGCTTTCGCACTAAAATTCTGCATGCATTTCTCATGCTACATGCCCGCCCATCTCATTTTCCTTCATTTGATCATCCTGATAATATATGAAGACTGCAAAATATGAAGATTCTTATTAAATGATTTTCATCAGCCTCCTGTTACGTCATCCGTCGTATGTCCAAATACACTCCCCAGTTTTCAAATATCATTTATTTGCGTTCTTCCCTTAGGGCGAGAGACAATGTTTCACACCCATACAGAACTCACAAGGAACGTAACTTTGAAGCCGAAGCTCGTTTAAATAATATTTAAAAAATCAGTCCGTACCTCAAAGAAAACACAACACGTCTCCAGTACATTGATCAACTAGTTTATGCTGTTTGAGGAAATAATAGCTGTTTACTCGGAAAAACATACGAAAACCATAAATATAAAATGGGGCGTTCAGTGACTTTTTAAGCAGGTGGTACGCACAGTTACCATTGAGCTTTGAAAGGTTAATGTGCTAAATCGGCGTTTGTCTGGAGTCTGACGGGAACCAGGGAAATTGTTAGAAAGGCCGGTGACCCGGTCTACTGTCTACACCACGCATGCAGTCTTAAGAAGCCTCGGGCCTGATCTAGTTTTCTCATCATGGCCGCGTGCCGTGATATTACGTATCAAATAAATTATTACCAGCAGTCAGTTAAGTCTGAAATGAGACTAATTTAATGATTAAATAAAATCTTGAGTCATTCAAATCGAAACGAAGATCTGGATGTCACAAAACAAATTATAGATTATAGTTTTTTCTGCCAAAATTTCTAAACTTCACACTAGCCAGATTAATGAGGAACCCTACATCAGTTTGTGTGCTTTCGCGATTTGTAATATTAATATTATCTATACTGTGAGATGCCTTCCGTTGAGGAACGAATAGGCCAACATTCTGTTACTTTTGAAAACATTTGTTTAACAGCGTGTCCTGGCGTAGGTCTATTTTTCCTCGTCTTAAAAATAATTTTGCATCAACATTATTAATTTACCCAGAGAGACTATCTTGAGAAGCTGACAGACAACTCAGCCATACGAAATTTCGCTCTTTTTTAAAGCTCAAAGTGTATTAACGTGTTCACATGTTCCTGTCACTGGTGACAGCTTAATCCAGACTTCATACTTAAATCAAGTTTAAATTGTATATACAGTATTGCGCTCATATCTGCGTCTCTAGCTGCATATAACAGTTTGTTGTCAGATTTCCTGAGTTGATGTTCTTTCCACGTATAGAAGAGATACGACACGAACGATCGTGGACAAAGATGCAGTGAATAAAGATCATGTACGAATGATAGCTTATATGGAATATGGTATAGTCTGTAGTGTAGGCTGGTTTATCTACCCAGTGTGTGGACGTTTCGTTTCATTTTCAAAGGGCATCACACTCACAGAAATATTACGCAGACTAAACTTAGACACTTGAAAGCACAAGCAGACAAATCAGACATTTTCCTTTTAGTGTACTTTCTCGGCGGTATGTTTCTAATTAGTATGAAAAATCTGTCCACGTGTCTACCCGTCTGGACTCCCCGTAATTCTCTCAGTGAACAAGATTGAGTGCGTCTCTTGTAGTCCATTTCAGACTGATGCTGCATTACCCACACTTCCATTTAGAACAAGTGTTTCACTTGGCCGGCTGATCTAAAGGCAACGCACATCCATCCACTCGGCCCGGCTTGCTGTCTTACACAGCCCAAGGAAAGCGTGGATTTCATATGACTGTCATCAGACAAAGACGTCTAAAGACCCCTAGCATGATAAAACACCAACTCAATGGAGTAGAGTCTCTGTTAAGATGATTTTAGTCGCTTAGTTAATAATAAATTTACCGGTCTTTAATAAAACTTCAGGCTAATTATCGTGCAAATAAAATACCTTTATCGTACTCTATCCTGAGACAGATGGATCTTATCCGAATCCTTCCACTTTAATAATATTATCCTCCCATTTATGCTTACCTCTTCCGAGTAGTTTATTGCCTTTAGGATTTTTGTTCAACATTTTGTATGACTTTTTCATCGCTCTAATCAGTTCTACATTCTGTGTCTCTCTCCTTCATTTCTAAATTAAGGGATGTATAAACACCTCTGAAACGTCGGTAAACGTCTGCCAGACTACACGGAGTAACAACCCAGAAGATAGACGTTTTAAGTTTTTATGTTTTTATATGGATTAAAACTTGGTCACTCGCCTTTAGGGAAGATTGTCGATGGAAGTTGATGCGTATGTGTCTTGAAAGCATTTGGACATAATATAAGGAATAAAATACAGGATACTTGAGAATTATAAGATCAGCTGGAAAAATTAAGTATAGACAGAAGGGCAATTTTAAACTGAATCATCAGACAAGCATTGTGTGAAGTTAAAGATTGTATTTAAGTGGGTAAGTGTGTGGTGATTGGTGGGCTATTTTCAACAATTTAATGAACATTTGGTTTCTATAAAATGGAGAGGAATTTCCTTATCAGGTGAGCGTCACTTAGCCTTTTCAAGGAGGACTATTCTCCATAGAGTTATTAAAATCACCTGTGTTAGAATACGGTCATCTGATCTTGCATATTAGTGCACACGAGAAGCGACACCATCAGTATAGGACTAGGAATTTATTATAATGGGAGGCAACGTATTGAATATGTTATAATGAAGTACTTGGGTATTATTTGTCACTGTCAGATATGCGGTTTAATATTGACATTATATGCCACACTGTTCCATGAATTGTCTTTGCAACAGGCTACAAGTGGGTCACTCTGACAATATTAATAACTGCTCTACAACACATCCTGGCCTTCATAATGACATAGATACCGAGTAACAAGTTTTATGAACTCATTTTTATGTATGCGGACAGTAAAGAATATTTGCTTATTAAAATAACAAATTATTCCAAAACTCGGTAGGTCCAGGATAAAAGAGTAATATTATATCAAAAGAATAATTGATGCTTTACAGCCCATATTTTATATAACGTGAAATTTAACAAAAATATCACTGTATATAAATAAATAAATAAATATATATATATACATATGATACCGGCAGATAGTGGAAGTAATAAGGAAGAAGAATGCTTGTTATTCAATTTGGGCTTAAAATTAATTGAGAATATTATTCACTTCGGAACAGTAGTTCAACACCAGATGAATACAACGAAGAAGAATAATAAGTAGTTTTGTATGTTGGCATTAATTAGCAAAGGCATGATTTGGAAAAAGTACCAATAGAATGAATATTTCCACTCTTATTTCTGTTTTATGTCATTTATTTATTTAATTCACCGTCGCTAAATGCCTTTACATAATTTGTGTTTTGTGCCCAAGTCGTATGTAAATTACGAAACCCCTGTAACATATTTGATGATTTTATTTTACTATTTACACTACAAATTGAGTAACCATGGCAATATAGAGAGTGAAAACAGAACCCGTATCCAGTATCATAAATATTGAATGTTATTTTTATGTTTGTGAAACCTTAATTTTGCATTTTGGCGACTGTGTAAAAATAATCTGTCCCACCATCACCAATGCTGAAATTAATAGGTTCATTACAATAATATTCTATGAGAAAAGTCATGTCAAAACTGTATTTGACCTTAACTACTTTTTTTAAATCTACAATCCTACGGATTGGTCGCCACCCCATTACGGGTTTTGTCTTTGCTTAGGACTAGTAAAAAGTTTAAAAATGTACTCTGTAAAACAAAATTTTAACAAAGTTTTAATGTTTAATATTAGGGCTTGTTTAAACCTGGCTTATTTATAAAACAAGACCGAACTTATTGAAAAGATTTTAAAAGACAAGCTTCCAATCATTTCGCTCTGTTATCTAACTGTGCACAAGTTTCTTGTAACTGGGCGTGTGATACACTAAACACGTTTTAGAATCTATTAGATTCTATACTTATAAATGTTATAATTGCGAAAGATAATAATAAAAGTTGTTCTGTGTAGGTAGGTATCTTGCAACATGTTGACTCCCGTTCAAGAAGTCCTACCGAACGTCTAACAGTATGTTTCAAAGGCTGGAAATTTTCCATCAGACCAAGGCTTCTATGACATGCACAAAGCCCCTTGAAGAAGAATTATAAACGTAAAATTCGGTTCCGCCTTATTTCGTGTCGGCTGTATACCCACAAATAAATTTTTAATTTCTACATAAAGTGTAAAACTGGGCTACGCAATAAATAGTGATAAATGCTAAGGTCTGCCTATTAGTGAGCCGCCTGACCACTAAAACTTTTGAAATTTATTACTTATGAAGACAATAGTATTTTTATTATCAGTATTATTAAATACCTTAGTATTTTGGTGCGATTTTTGAGGTATTTAATAATATACCATTTTTGTAATATGCGACGTATAGACCAGAATTCGCCACTGACTGTGAGAATTTCTTCATTCATATTAATTAATCTACAGATCAGTAGATTACATTTAGTAAATTTTGTTTCATCATTCTATTCATGTATTTCTTAGTTTATTGTATGTTATAGGCCTGCTTGAATATAAAAGATATTTTAATAATTTAATTTTCATATAATAAACTCCAGTTCTGCCAGACGTACTACGAAGTACGACACGTGACATACTATTCGATCATTGACTTCTAAGATCGTTTTATTGCCATCTCATTGTTTTGTTTTTTGGACACTGAAAACGTGATGAATAACAAAGGCGATTAACTGTTAAGGATTGAACGCATCTTCACAGTCTGCATATGAAAACAGAACATTTAACACATAATTTCATTAAAATCAGACCTGTGTAATAAAAAGGACCACAAAATTATGTGGTGGTGGTGGTGAAAGTAGAAACAACGCCACAGGCAAATAGTAGCAGGTCGAAACCACCTGTTTCCATAACTTAAAATTTATTAATTATATCCCAGTTTAACAAATGTAAACCCGAAATTAAGAAAAGGTTTTGTGAAACTATTCTAATGTCCGTCATGATGCTAAACGTTTCGGTGATTATGTACCATCGTACTGTGTTATTTATACCAAATGCTCCGCACTGCCTCCGGGCTTTCTCGTTTAATGCTGAAGGAAATTATTCGATTTAAGCTCAATCTTTAATGTATTTATAATCAACCCACGATGTATAAAATATAGCCAGAATTGTAATAAAAAGTATGAGCGTGCAACTGGAAGTGGTAGCGCAAATATTAAAACCTCAAGACATGTCATTATGTGAAATGCCGACGAATATCTCTACTTAAGTTTTTCGAAATGAGCTAGTTCCTTTGTTACTGGGAAGGAAAATAGCTTGCAGCATATGACTTTAGGTAACTGAAGGATGGGATTATTCAGAATAGGTTACAAATTAAAATAAATTTTTTCATCTTCATAAAGAAACAAAAAGTTAGCCTACATTTTAACTGAATCAAATTGTGTAGTTCTTAACTGGATTACGGCTGGAATTGAAAGGTAGTTATTGGCATGAAACTCAGTGGCTGATTACTAGAACGTGAATTATATAAACAAGTTTCGTTTCTAATATTTAGTCTGTGCTTCAGACGTTCTACAGTTATCTGAGGGGTAACACTCGAAAGTAGTTTTAAAAAACTAGAAAGTTTTATAAAAGTGTTGACAAAATAATTGTAACAGTCAACAAGTATCGCACTCATACAAAAAGAGAAGTGTTATAGTAAAGATGGATGACTTTTATTAACATCTATCCGTGGTGCATTAATTTAATTACTTATATTCTGAAACATATAGTCAAGTAATAGTAATGCAGACATCGTACTTCAGTGCTTTTCAGTGCTGACGAATCATCTTAAGGTGTTCAAATAATATCACGTTGAATCAAAGCTGAGTAATGCAGAACATAGGCTTTATAGAGGCCTGTATTACGCATAAAGGAACTCGGTGTAATAAAAAATTGAGCACTATTTCTCCACATTGCTTCTTTACCTGTAAATTCTTCTGTACCACATGAACGAGGTTAATCTGACATCCTACATCCCACACCGTCATTTGATGGCGGCAGACAGGTTTTGTTCTCATTTAGTTACATTCGCGAAATGTAGAACACGTTTCGCTTCTTCGAAGTCGCCTATTTTATTTTCTTCGTATTTCTAACACGTGTCTCAGTGCCTCGGTTATGTTACGTCGTCTGTTAAGTGTACGAAAACACCCAAGGTTACAAGACTGCGAAATTGCGACCTGGATGTGAATTTATAATTTGAGACGATGAAAGAAGTCCAAAGGAAGAATTTTGCATTTGCCTCTATGGGCCTTTCAGTGTCGCGAGCGGTGTAAGAACCCGTTATCCAAGTACTCGTGGGACTGCATGAAGTGTCTGCAATGACGTCACGACAAATTCTGTCGTCAGCACTGCTGTTGCAAGCAAAGCATCATGAAGCAAGATGACATATGCCATGAACTGTCTGTTGAAGTAGATGTAGGCTGTGTATTACTGCTCCTAGTTTAAACCTGTCAGCCTAGCTTATACTCAAGAAACGTCCTGCATAAGGGGAGCGAATACCAGGTGCTAGAGACGAGACGATGAATAGCAGGATTGACGAGAAAGAAGAAATACTAGGGGGAGTTATCAGGAAGGAGCGAAAGCACCAAGGTGGTTGTATTTTGGGAGGGGGGAGAATACTAGTTCAGTTGCTGAAGAGCTTTACGTAAAGTTTCTAGGATTTTTTTAATTAGTCATGCTCTTTTATCATTTATCATTATCATCAACGTAGAAGGATCTGAATTAATTGTCTGTTTCTGAACTCTCTCTGTGTGTCATTTCAGGGTCTGACGGTGCTGAAAATATCGAATCTGATTTTTGGATTTCAAAGTGTCTACTTATAGGTGGAAACCACTATTTCTAAGAAACATGTTGTCTTCATCTTGAGGTCTGTGTGTGGATGTTATCCCAATTTTTTTCAGGATATATTCATTCTAATAGTTTCTGTGTTCTGGCGTTTGCTTGATATTCTTTGTTTTCATAATATTGCTCTGTATTGTAGCCGAAACTTCTGACAGTCTCTTTACTCCGATAACTCTGAGAACATCTCTTACTCTACACTGCTTCTGATTGTGTTTGTGTTTTTCAGTTATCCTTACACGTATATAAAATAGCAAGTTTACATGGCAGCGATATCCCACGAAGTCTTCCCATTCGATCAGCCGCGTCGATACGAAACGAAATCGATGCTTCAGAGATTGCATCTGTCCATGTCGTCAAGAAATAAAATCATCAGTCTTCCAAATATTAATTTTTAATCTGTGTCGGGGTGATTTTTCCCTCTCTACGCAGTTATACGTAACGTTACATTTAAAATGCAGTCCTACTTGTCATGAACCCCTTCAGACACAAAACGACGAAACCAATGGAAATATTGAATTATTTAACCCCGTATACCACTTTTGCAGTTATTAACAAACCTTTAAATTCTTACAGCTGTTTAGTAGCTCAATGAGCACTTGTAGACAAAATCTTCCTGTGTTCCTAAACCTGGTGTTTGATAAATGCGTGTTGAAGAGGGAGTAGCAGCGGATAGGAGAATTCAAAATTATGTTTTAAAACCCGAACGGAACACCTACGCTTACATCAGAGGATAATATTAAACGTAACCTAAACGAAATAGCGCGTTAGGCTCAGGAAAGGGACTGGCTGTTATGAACATGATAATGAAAGAAATTTGTATATTAACGGAACGATAATTAGCTTCTTAGTGATTACTTCGCGTCATGAAGTAAGTTTAAGTCTGACGCAAATACAAATATAATGTTCTTGCACTTTACACTGATCTAAAAGAGGAGTGCTTGTTGTTAACTCTTTCTGTTTTATTTTGTCATTTTGTAGAGGTGTTGATAAATTACAATAAAATATGTAACAAATCAAAATTATTACCAACTGTGGAAGAATGATATAGTGGAATAAAATAGAACTGTGTATTAATAGGTAATAGGTATTTCGTGGCCAAGTTAAACGTACAGGCTTGAGCAAAGTGAGAAGAATGTCTTGAAACACCACGGAATTAAATTTGATAGATAAGAAAAAATGCTAATAACAGAAAACTGAGCACAGAAGCTTTAAAATAATAACTTAGTTTGGAGTAAAAATTATTACCATTCACTGCAAATGCAAATAATAATTGTTTTGCAATGGCAGATTGATTCTTGCCACTGGACTGCCGTTTTGGTCTCGCAATTGATATTTTTACTGTTTCTAATTTTACTAATTTTCTGACATCGAAGTCCATCTAGAATTACAACGCCAGTTTCTCGTTTTAAAAATGTTTTTTTAGGGCTGATAGCTTCGTATTAATTATGAGATAGAAGCCCATAAGCTGATACTTTAAGAAAACAGTTTTACAGAAGACCATTTTCAGAGTTGTGCAGCTAATATATAAAGTCACGTTTTCTGGCTATGAGGTTACATTTTTCACTGATTGTATAGCTTTGTATTTTCGTGTGCATATGGCAGCTTTTACCTGACAGAGATCGCCACTAGACTTTTATTTCAAATGTTATTCAAAAACTGGTAGAAATGTGTATATCAGCTTATGGATTTGCATCACCTAATTTAAGTCAATCGTTTCAGATTCTCCGAGAAATGACAAGTTTTTGTATTGT
The DNA here is from genome assembly GCF_977971745.1 of Zootermopsis nevadensis. Taxonomy (NCBI): domain Eukaryota; kingdom Metazoa; phylum Arthropoda; class Insecta; order Blattodea; family Termopsidae; genus Zootermopsis; species Zootermopsis nevadensis. The sequence goes on from NW_028259143.1 coordinate 9,610,553, forward strand.
TTCACTTATCAATTTAATGCAGATAATCTACTCTATTTCTTTAAAATAACAATAGCCTTCACTAGGTTAATTGTAACTGCTTTTCTATTAATGTGAAAGCTATATTTATTAGTCATTTACCTAGCTATTTACATTTGAAACAAACTGGAAACTCTTTAAAAATATTAATCCAGAGAAACAAGAAAAACATCAACAGTAGCACTCTCTTCTAATACTCCAAATTAATCTTAACTGTCAGAACAAAATAAATAGTAGCGAGACAGTAAAAAGCAAATCTTCACACCTCAGCACTTTCTAAATAAAATTCTAATGAGTATTTCATACAGACTGTTGTATATATATATATATATATATATATATATATATATATATATATGTGGTCTGTTTGCTTTCACTTTCAGGTATCATTAATATCTCTAACGCCCGCACTTTCTGAGGTGCGAAACATGGCCGCTCCAACAGTGAGATCGTGTTTTCGAATCCTGCTTAAAAAGTAATAGTAGTAGTCGATTATCTGTGCAGGGCATACAGCACAGTTCCGATTATCCGACATTACATTTTATCCGACATTGGGGAAGTTACTAATTTTTGATAATGTAGTGATTTGTTTCATTAACATGTCAAGAAAGTGGTTGTTTCCATCTAACAAAAACTGGAATTCTTGCAGAGACTTGATATATGTGAAATTATGGCAGAAGTAACAGAATAATATAATGTCGGTCACGTTACCCTCTTGTTTTGCGATAGTCTTCCGTATTATCCGACCGTCCTTCGGTTCGCGTTAGGTCCGATAATCGGCATTCTACTGTACGAACTAAATAGATGGCATACTGAACCCGAAAGTTCATCACCGAATTAACCAAAGCCCTCCATCGGATCCTGTCCTGGGCCAACAAAATCCAGTCTCCATCAACTCCTATCTCCCATAGATCCCGCCTGACATTATCCTCCCATCTACGTCTAGGTCTCCCCAGCAGTCTCTTCCCCTTAGGTTTCTCGAACAATACTCGGTGCACACCTCTTGTCCCATCCATGCGCGCTACATGCCCTGCCCATCTTATTCTTCTTAACTTAATCACCCTAAAAATGTTGGGAGAGGAGTAGAAATTTTTAATCTCATCAAGATGTAGTTTTCCCCAGACCCCATCGTCTTCTCTCTTAGGCCCAAATATCCTCCCTATTCTCAAACACCTGCAATCTATGTTCCTCCGTCGGAGTAAGAGACCATGTTTCACACCCATACAAAACGAGCAAAATTATTGTTTTCAATGTGCTGTACGTGGTAACAAAACGTATACCAGTAATTCTTACATTGCATTATTATTGATCACCTAATTAGAACACTGAATTATTTCTTAACTTTGGGTTAAGGATTGAGACCGGCCGATTAACTAACAAACCAAAGGCAGTAACTCTGTTGTGGGAGAACACGTAGGTTCAAAACATACAAATATGCAATAAGAGAAGGTTTATGTTTTCACAAAATTCCGTGTTAATTAAGATTTGAGGTTTCCGCTGCAACGACTATTTAGATCGTTGTGTTATGGTCTGGTAGATATTAACATACGTTTCAGACGTGTTTACCGCCTCTATCATCGTGGTCTAATCCCTCTGATAATGGAAGCAGTAAGTTATTCAATAGTATTATTTATTTTCATGCACATTTATTTACTTTACTCATATGCATCTCTGAAGTAGTTTGCGCTATTTCTGTAATGATACTTGAAAATGTATTGAAATCCCGAAGATGGCTGTCTTATGGGTTCTTGGGCCATTATGTCTGGTAGATTACCAGACTACACGGAACACCAAAGCAGAAGACAGCCATCTTCAGACTCACAGCTGTGAAAACCTAGAATCTTGAACATAAATTTTATTAATTTAACGTAAATATTTTTACGGTCACAAAATAAAAAAAAAATTAACACATACCTTAATCTATTATTTATGTTGAACTCCAGAAGTGTTTGTAACCATCAACCACGCAGGTAAAGCGAGAATCAAATGAGGAAGATCTACCGTGTTACACACGATTTTAGCCTTCAAGTTGGTGAAACACGGGAAATTGTAGTCGTCAAAACCGATACTGGATGTTAGATACGAATAAGCACAATTCACCTTAAATATGTAAATATTACCATAAAGTGTTAATACTGAGTAGCTAGACAGAGATTCGGTGTAGCAACAAGTGAAGAATACAGTATAAAAGCAACCCGCGATCCTGTGCACGAAACGACTGACTGGCGTGGTACTGCTTGGAGCACTCAACTTTAAACTCAAAGATTGCGGTATGACTGGAGGAGGGTGCACCGGTGGGCCATGCGTCCTGGGGTTGTAGTGGTGGGGACCTGGGAAAAATTATGATGTCCAGGAGGGGGCGGTGGGGAGGTTTCAGATCACGGGGCGGAGTTTGTAAGGTTACCATGACCGTATAAGGAAGTTCACACACACACACACACACACACACACACACATATATATATATATATATATATATATATATATATATATACACACACACACGAGGAGTATTTTCGTACATTTGTATTTGCACTAAAATTGTGTCTGATTAAAGTCATTGTCGAGGAAAATTTTTTTAAGAATTTTTATTTCTGTTTCATGGTGAAAATTATAATTATCTGCGTAAAATCTATAGAAATATTAGGTACTGTCCGCCACAGATATTTATTTAACCTTCACTTAGGGCGGTGTAGAACTTATTGCACTCACTGCGCTTGCGTGGGTTTTGTCTCTTTTAAATATGAATTCCGGATTAGGGGTCGCTCTTATGAACGGCGCGTTAAGTCACGCAACATTTGTAAAGTTCGCATATAAAGAACTAAAGTCTGTTTCTTTCTCTTGACATGTTAGTAGACATCTTATTTATTCCTTTGTATACATCTAAACTTGTTGAACGATGCTTCATCAACTGAGGGGATTGGATAAGAACATTAACAGGACTGAGGTTGTCAATCTCTCTTAAAGGCACTGTTCGAGAAGAAAAAGTAAAATAAATTATGAATAAGCCCTGTCAGGTACCACTCGGGATTCAATCTTTGTAACTGTAGTACGTAAATAAAGCGATTCACCCGCTGCATCCGGATAATTTTGTTTTATAGCATAATATCCAGTGTTTGTCCCTTAATTTCTTCATTTGTCCCCTAAATCTGAGCCACAGTTGGCACATTTTCATGAAGCTTATTATTAAGATGATAGAACTAGTCACCTTCATATTGCGATATTGTATAGTCATCAGAATTGATCTGATGGCCATTCTAACTTCTGTTGTTGAAGTAACCACCACTTAAGACAGACACTGAATTTTTTTAGGTTAAAGGCTTTTAATAAACATGTATCTTCTGAGAACTGTAAGACAGCAACATGGCTGCCGCACGATATTAACCGAAGGGATATTTTCCCTTTCATATGATTGAAAAATGGAGATAACTTTCATAATTTTGCGTGGAAATAGATAATATAGATGTATAACCTCCTGCTTGAAAATGTCCTTTTTAAAGATTACACATGTTGGGAGGGGTATGGGTGGTAAAACTCAGCTTACTGTAGACCTCCTAACTAAAATAAAGTGAAATGCTTCGGAAACTTTATCCATGTTGGAAGATTCCCTTTAGGATATGTTTAGAAATGTAGGAAGGAAGGAAGGAAGGAAGAGAAGAGATATTAAAATAAACGTCTACAGAAGTTAAACATTGGACAAACAGAAATATTCCATTCCTTATGACTTAACGCAACTCCAAATCTTGACTAAACAAACAAGGAATTTCACATTCTCTTTCCTTCAAAGGCTTCAGCCAGTATTTTTTAGTTAACTAAAGATGTAAATAAACAGTTATATGTAAGTTAGTGATCTGTCACTTGTAACACACTGAGAATTTTCGTTAGTGAAAATTATACAGAAGTGGATCATTAAACCCGGTCACGGGGGGAAGAAATTTATTTTTATTAGCATCCATGAATTGGGGAGGAAGAAATTTTTGGTGTGTTTAGTGTACGTACATTTATATTTTTACCTACGCCCTCGTTTATGAAAACAATGTTCCTTACTACATTGCTGTAAACTATAAGAAATTCTGGGTCATATGTTAATAAATAAAACATGATACTTAAGAGACTAAATAATTCAACAGCAGGCAATAAGGCCCTGAAATATTTTTAAATCAGTTAATTGAACTTTTCCGCATCGATACTATGAAATCTAAGTAATTAACAAAGCATCCCATTCATTCAACATCGCTGGACCCACAGCATATGCTAATCTGTTGTGGCTAGGGACCAGTTAACGACAGAAAAAAATAATTACAATGGATATAAACAACCGTCGTTAAATTACATTAAGTACATTTTTTTATTCTGTGGTCGGTAAAATTACTGCAGTTGGACCGCATAAACCACGCTACGTTTCTAATAGTCCTGAATGTTTTACGAAGCATTTTTCTCTCTGAACTATGGAGAAGCATACTATATTAATGAGTGTAAAACGTGGTGTGATATGAAGATGGTGTCAGGAGAGAACCGGTTGACGGGTAGACCTGTATATATTTAAAATACCAGATTCTTTTCTTTTGGTTTGTATATCAGCGCTTAACCAACTACCTAACCGTACTGTCATGAGGTATGAATTGGAAAGGAAGCTATCGCAGCCTATTTTAAGGCACTATCCAAATATTTATTTAGAGGGACTGAGTTAAACTATAAGTGCATCAGGAGAGTTAAACTCGGAATTTTTCGACTCAGAAGCCGAGAGCTGACTACTCAATTACGACTATTATTTCTGTGCACCTGAGTGTAAGTTCTGTTCTTAATTGCAAGGTGAAAAATAATGCAGCAGCTTTAACTGCATTTTCTTAGGAACTGCAGTTGGAGGTGTTGATATTCTTTTAAGGATCTGATTGTGTTTGTGTGGTGTGCAAAACCGTTGTTTGCTATGTAAAAGAGAGTCAGACGGGTGGGGCTAAAATAAATCATGAATAAAAGAGACCAGGTGACAGTAAACATCAAATCAATGGACATGTATAATATTTTAAACGAAAACTTTTAGTGTCAAATTATTTGTAATATATTTTATTATTAATTTTATTTTATTAAAATGTCTGTTATATGCGCATGATGTTACTCGCCCTGATGATGGAGGCATCATGTACCTCTAAAACGTTGTTAATTTCTATCAGACTACATGGTACAACATCCCAGAAGATTAATCTTCATAGTCGCCACCGTGAGAATCTGAAAACTCATCTGCTTGAAGATTATTGCAATACTTTAATTAACTTATGTCAAAGAGTCGTGATGAAATTCAAATAAAAAATGGGTATATTTTATCAAGAGCATTGATCTTGCGCAATATATACAGTGTTGCACATCAGCGTATCAGTTACTGTAACCATTTAATTACATAACAATTTGGTAGCAGGAGGTTTTATTGCTAATACCAAATTCCGCAAATTGACACAATCCTTCATCTCCGACCCTCGTTTCCATATCACAGAGATGTCTTCCCGTTATTCGTTACTCCTCCGTGAAAATTTCTCAGGAAGTTTGAAAAACAGAATTCTGTATGCATTTTTAAAATCGCCAACCCATCCTCATACTAGCTACACGCCCAGTCTAACGCAGCTTCCTAGGTAAATGTTACAGATCGCGAAGTGACTTTGTTAAATAATATTCTACATTCCACACTTCTACAACTTTCTTTAGTTCAACATTTTACAAAACATTTGTTTAAAACACTTGTAATTCATGTCCTACCCTAAAGTAAGAGACTTGGTTTCATCAGTACTAAACAACTAGCAGAATTATTGTCTTGTTTACAAACGCCGACCTCTTGTATTGTTCCTTTGACAGAACATTTACATACGTAGAGCTGAATGCCTTGCAAGGTTAGCATTGTGTCTTTTATGCTCAGTTCTTGACAAGTTTGAAATGCGAGTCTAAACAAAAGCCTTTGTTATAATCTTGATTAAATTAGATGTAAACATTGATGCTGAATGTAGATGTCTCCACGTAATCAATATTTTCAGTACTAATATAGGCCTACATAATAACTATAATCGATTCAAGACAGGGAAAAGGGCGGTCATAAAATGAAGTTAGGACAACAGTCTTTGTTTTACTAATTTGCATACTATTTTATTTGTTCGATGAAACAGGTGTCGTTGCTGTGCTTTCAGCAATAAATTTTAGGAATAAATTTATATAAAACGTGGAATCTATTCCACGTCCGTCAAACATCTGAGACCGTTGAAATTACAGGCCTGTGTCCGACGTCCAAGTATCCAGATTTCTAACCCATGCCCCTCGGTTGAACAGCTGCTGTTTGTTCCGATTTATGTTTTCTGACGGAAAATATCAGATCGGACGTAACTCCTTGGGCCTCCAACTTATAAATGGGATAATTTTTAAGTAAAGATGAGATTGTTGTTTTTCTGAAATATGTTGGCCAAAAGGTAAACAGTTATTCCTGATTTGATTAACCCTTCAGAAAAAAATTGCTTAAAGCACGAAGAATCAACTCTTTTTAGTCAGAAGGCTACTTTGTTTAGGAAATGAAATAAATTTCAAGGTATTTTACGCTAAAAACTAAGGTAGACGTACATTGCGTTTACATGTGATGGCGTATAACTGTGAAAGCCGACTTACAAAATGACACGCCAATTATATAATACAAATTATGACTTGCCGTTAGTCAAGGAGCATCTAAAAAGGCCTACGTGTTGATATTCTGAACCGGGGAGGGGGGGGGGGACAACCATGCTTTAAAGTCGTATTTTATGAAATGTAAAGCAAACTATTAAATTACACAGAAAAGGCTTTAAAATATATTTTAGCTTGTCCGAAACGCTGGTCTTGTTCTGAAACCAAAAGAGGACGACATGAGGCAGCTTTATGGTGATGTACCTGCAAATGCATCGCTTACCTTTCAAAAAAAGCTGGTCAGTATTGTTCCTGTTGAAAATTGATAGTAGGTGGATCTGATTCTCCGTGGAATGCTGTATCCCTTCCGAAAGCTCCGAGGTGTCTCCAAATCACTTTCCTTTTGATGGATATAGGATGTATTGAAACAGTTATTAAATTTTAATTGAATTACAACACTATACCTACAAGAATTTATTTTTCAGAGAAGCTCGTCACACTAACCTGTTTTTTGCTTTATGACGCCATATGTACATGTGACGTTTCGTAGATCCTTTTTGCCTCCATCTTGAAGGAGAAAAGAATAGCAGATGGTCCCTGCCATTTATTATTGGTTTAAGCACAAGATACTCGTTAACACTGAGCCACCGTGGATGCCCGAATTCTTCTTTACATTAGCTAATATACAGTAAAAATATATTCCGTTCTTGTCTCTCAATTCTTTTCGTGTGTGTGTGTATTTTTCTACGAATTAATTTTAAAGGATTAAAATGACTGTGCTGTTATCAACGATAAACCACTAGTATCTAACTAGCTCCAGAAAGATCTAGCCTATGCGGGTGTGCTTTCTTATATATAGACTGCTTGTTTGTGTCACTTTTTTATTCTTTTTTTGTAGATCTATATTTGACGTCATATAACTTATTTCTGACCTCTAATGTCAATGCAGATTGTCAATAGCATATTAATATTCTTGTTGTCTTGCAGCTCACCCACATAAACAAAATACCGCATTTATTCTTGTGTTATTTCAGGGGTCATAAAAACGTTTGTATATATAGTCGTTGAACACTGTTTGTTTCTTTCTTAACGCGGGTATCACAGATTAAATAAATAACAGTGATATTTTTTTATTTCTTATGTCACAGATGTAGGCGGAATAATGAACGAACAATGTATTGTCGCTATAAAAATAAGTTAGGTGAATTTTGATTCCTTATAGCGAATTTTTGGCGTAAATACGTCTATATGGAAGGGTCATTCCGCAAAAAAAGTGTTACGAAAAAGTGTAACGAAAAAGTGACAGAAAAATGTGTAAGATCCGTATCAACAAATCGACAACAATGTGTAAATATGGACCGACAACAATGGTCAGCTTGCGTGCATTGTTATGTTACTTAGGAAACGTCATCTGTTTACTCGGCATTGTTGTGTTACATTACTGCCGTTAACAATTCGCTTTCGTAACAAGATGGATGACATTGAAGATAACATTACATTACATTACAGAGACATAAATATAGTTTAAATACAGAGACGTATTTACGTCAAATTCTCCGGAACCCTGGTTCCACTGTAACTTTTTAATTTCATATTTGGGGCAATAAATTCATACACTTTGTCTTTGAGGTGTCAAATAAGCGATATCTAAAGATTATAGAGGTGGAAAGTAAGAGAATAGATAGACAATATTAACAAATAAAATTATGTAGAGTAATTGTTACAATAATATTAAAATAAAATAGGATATTATTGCAACAATTCTGAGTTAATTATGTTTCGTTTCTACTTTTTTCTTGTGGGTGCTGTTAAAATCATGTGTCTGCTTTATCCATTGGTAGAGGGAAATTTTTCCTTGCATTTTACGGAATGATTATTCAATTATTAGGACTGTTTACACACCATTAGACTTGCAGATAAGAAGTGAGCAGATAAAACATCTACTGTTCAGATCATTTCTAGTTAACATTTTTCTAAAATTATACCAGAATTTCTAGAAGTTGTCTACCCGAATTTTTTCAGTGTTGCATAAGCTGGTCTTCTGGGTTGTGACGCCGTTTAGACTATTGGCTGTTGTCAGAATTTCAGAGAAACGTGTATCCTTCCTGAAGATGGAGGTAGAATTTTCCACTAAGGCTCTGTTAACAACCTACAAATCTGCAGTATTGCAAACAAGAATGCCCACAATCTATGATGGCACATGTCGTGGTTCTCCTCAGCAACAGAAACAGTGACGCTGACGCATCAGAATTAAACAGCCAGCTGGAAGCGGGGTTTGAACATCCACTCTTAAGACACAGCGCTAGACATCATCTGCTTATATTAAACAGAAATTTTATCGCATAGCCTCTCGGCCTTCAAGCAGAATTGTGGTTCTGTTGGCTGGAAAATTAATGAACATGAATTTCCGTTGATCAGTTAAAAGTTATCTTAATCACGATCAGCGATGACTTCAATTTCATCCCACGCTTAGTAGGCGAAACATTGTGAATGCTTTTTGTTTGTTTAATCCCTGACAAGGAAGGAGCAAGGTTTCTTGTTGGAACTGCTGTGTCATCACCTAGCAACTTAAGACAACAAGTGTTTGGAGAAAAAATACAAATAACCACACCCGATGGGTGTCTCCAGTAATATGGTCTATTCAAGATGTGTATGGACAGGCATCAATAAAAACTCGTCAGGGAGCGATATCATATTGGCCTCGGATTGGTCTTGGGCCGGGGACGCTTTAATCTGAACACATGTGAGCTCATATGAGCACGGATAAAAGCAGGTCATTTGTCTATCTTTGTTCCTCGTATGGTGCACTTCCGCTCCATACACATCTTGAACAGAGCATAATTCTGGACCACCTGTTTTATCATGCTTGAGAGTTAGGTAGTCAATACGACACGTACTTCGCATTAGTAACGTATTTTAAGAATACGGGAGAAATCACAGCGTAAGAATAGACAATAAATCACTAGAAAATGTAGCAACGTTCAAATATTTTTGAATGACAGTAACAAATCAAGTTTATGTTCACGGATAAATTAATAGAACGTCAGCGTTGGGTCTTCTGTATTGTGACGGTATGTTTTCATGTTGCAGGTACCAGCGTTTCGGATGAACACACTGCTTCCATCTTTAGGTGAGAAACGAAAATTTACTTTTCAAGTACTTTTATTTGAAAACAAACTTTATTTATTCCATGTCTGATAATACGTGTAACATATTCGGACGTACCTCTCATAATGCCGCGAACCTGCTGCTAATGGTAGGACTGCATGTTTTACCCATTGGTTTAGAACCACTAACTACTGTCGTGAAAGTAGTGTCTAGAGACATACACAGCTCTTGCTTAAGGCCATGGATGAGTAATGGACCATTAAACTATGCTGGCCAATTTAATTGCTTTTTGCAGTCTATTTATTACTTTAAATTTAGTTTCTTTCATGATTTAATCGGTTGTATAACAATGCCGGCATATAACACTATACATTTTCGTATTAACAGCTAAATTGGGTTAATAACGTGTTGATTTTTCTGTTTTCGCTGTTTGCGTCGGAGGTATTTTGAATTTCTAAAGAGGATTACGAAGGTTTGGTTTCAGTTTTACACGAAAGAGTTATATTTTACGGCTATGGGGCACAATGAACGTGTTCTGGCATTTTCAATGCAGATATTATCTAGAGTAAATGGGTAGGATCTTCTGAATATGGTTATGAGCCTTCTAGAACAGCGTTTCTCAACCCCAGGTCTGCGGTAGGCAGAAATTCGCGGCATATTTTTACCGAGCCGAAAGCTCTTTACTACCAGGGGTATTTTATTTTTGTTAACTAATGGGAAGAGATAAAAATTACTGAATGATAAAGAACAGCAACGCTATTTTATTACTTCAATTGTTATTTTAATTTTCTGCAAGTTTTGTTATCAAACATTTTTGGTACATCATTTAAGTTTGTCTTTACATACAATTTATAATGTAGTTCTGTGTTTTGCTTTATTGCTAAAATAACGACCAAGAAAGGAAATGTTAATTAACAATTTTTATTATGTTTATATAAGAATTTAAGACATCTGAGCCTATATAATTCTTAAAAATAGCGGTAGAGAATTTAATTTACATTGGATTGAGAAACATTGATCTACGCTGTTGAGAAACAAACTTTACCCTACGAAGTTAGCAGTTTCTCGGTTACAGAAACTTTGAGACTCTTTATTGTTGTGGTTCATTTCGTCGCGTATATTCAAAACTGTACATACCGCAAACACTTACCGTAGTTTCTGTTGCATGATTTGAAAGTCATGTATGTACGATTAAAAAAGAAAGAAAGAATGAGGCGTAGACCCTCTGTCAAATCGAACAACGATCCATTAGAATGAGTAGAGGGTGTATGACAGACCAGAGCTTTGTAATTAACGGAGTTCTGATAAGCCATCTCTTTACCCTTCTGACTTAGCACAATGCACTCAATTAATATGTAAACTTCTTCTTTTAATTGGTGGTCAGGTACGTTGATATGCTATCTCAATTCGGTTGAACAAAAGGAACACGGTCGATGACTTTATTGCCGAAGAACAGCTGAGAGTTTGACTAGCCGACTCTGAACATGATATTATGGCGTATTATGAAAGATCTAGACGTAGATGGAAGGATGATACTAGACTGGATATAAAAGAAATAGAATCTGATGTTGTGGATTAGATTCATGTGGTCCAGTCGCTGTGAACAAGGTAATGAACTTTCGGGCTCCATAGAAAGAGGGGAATTTCTTGATTGGCCGATCGACTTCATGCTTCTCAATAAGAAATATTCTCCATGGAGTTAGCATGCAGAGAGACCTAATTGTAATTATACTTGTAATGCTGTGTTTGTCAACCAGTATTTAACAATCCGCTGTCGGTCGGTATATAAGCACTTCGTACGAAATTATAATTAGCGTTTAATTATGTAATGTATATTTTACCTTAGCTACATTATTGGTGTTGTTATTTGATACGTTTGCTATTAAGTTGTTTGTCTTGATCGACACTTCATTTCTTATAGAAAGGCCTGACTAGGTAGGCACTTACAGTATTTTAGTTGCAGTTTATTCCTGGCATAACAACCCCGCGGCCCGCGGACCGCATGTGGCCCTTTTCAGTATTTTCTGTATCCTGACCCTTTTCTCAAATTTTACATGATTTCAAAAAAAATTAAGTTTCATGTGCATGTCAATGACTGCTTATTATGTTAGGTTGAGTACCGCCGGATTACATTTTAGTTAAATAAAGTGGAAATATGTTTAAATGAAATTCACATTTGTGTGTGTCTGTGGGGAAATAAAAAATACGTTTTAAGCTAAGCTTGAAAGTTGTAAATGTTGGCACTTATGATTTTTCCACCCATGTATTGTCCTCAGGAAGCCACTTTTTCAGTCGTTCGTTAGTAGACACTGAGTTTTACGTGCCAGGCATAAACCAATTTGTTTTATCTGACTCGTTATATTATTATTATTATTAATATTTTGGCCTTTTTGGCTGTTGTTAAGCACTTTAATAAATGAATTGAATTGAATTATCCCATCTCTTCACCACTTTATGGGGCATGTACTTCCATGTACCCGAGACAGACCTTGTCCCTAACGTACATAGGGCAGTAGCTATTTCCGGGATACATATTGTTTTTAGCAAGTGTCACATGTATTATATAATTTTATTTTATGACAGCGTCTTTCGAATGGTGTATGAAGTTCACAAAATGGCGGTCTTCTGCAGTTCCCTGATGTCGTGTTCGCCCGGGATGTTGGCCAAATATTTCCTGAGCGACCTGGAGACAGTTCCTGTTGCCCCTATAACTACTGGGATTACTTTTGCTTGAACCTTCCACATTCTCTGTATTTCTATGAGAAGGTCTTTGTATTTCAAGATCTTCTCTGCTTCCTTCTTAATAACATTCCTGTCAGTCGGTGTTACTATGTCAATTAAGAGGCAAGTTCCGTTTTTGTTTCTGATTATTATGTCAGGTTTATTATTTGGGATGGTTCTATCTGTTCTGATTTGCTGGTTCCACAAAATAGTTATTTGGCCATCTTGACTTGTCTCCACTGTCTTCGGGTTGTGTTCATAACAATGCTTGTCTTCTAGCATTACCCCAGCGTTCCTGCATATGTTAAAATGTGACTGAGTACAGACACGATCATGTCGTTGTATATACTGCTCTTTTGCGAGCACGGGGCATCCGGACACAACGTGATCTGTCGTCTCATTATTATTATTATTATTATTACGTGTTATCCTTACTCTCAACTTTCTGCGGGATTGACGACCGTGGTTTTGTTACCGTAGGGGCGATATTTTCTTCCTTCACTACATTCATGTCGCCCTGTGTTGAAACCACTCATCTCCATCCTAATCTGAGATTAAAAATGCGTGAGATTTTACCTCCGTTCCCCTATATTACTTTATTATATGGCGCTTAATTACTGGGATAACCTTATCGTTACCAATATCAAAATTCAAGTTATGTTCGGTAACTGCGATTTCTTTTTTCAGATCTGCTGTCATGTCAATTTTTGTTTGTTACTGGTAATACAGTGTCATTAATATAGGTGTTATTATATTTTGTTATGGAGTGTACGTGTAGGAGGCCCACAAACTATGATGGCTGCACATGTCACATGTTGCAATGGAGGTGGAATGTCATCAAGGGACTTACCTCGCCCTGCTCTAATGTTTTCTTGAGACAATGATAATGCAAAGGTGTGGTCCTCACTTTACCCCATGCCATTATTATAAGGTACCAGTTGCTCATTGTTGCTGTGTGAGAAATATCTTTATTATAATAATGACCGCGGGAGGGAACACAATCCAAGACAACAGCGTCATATAAATAAAGTGTCAAGAATTTTCGTTTGTCTCGAATTCGAATCATTATTAAATCGCTCTTTTATGGGTGTACCTTGTACCTAATTTTTTTTCTTTTAGTGGTCTTTGTTTTACGTAAAAAGTATTATTTCACAGCGGTTTCGTAGATTGGCAACTGTTTTAATGAATCTTATATTTACCGTGAGGCATCCCAGCGATGAATAAAACTTAAAACATTGGTCGTCGAGGATATATATTCACGCTGTTGTCGTCATAAGCTTTTGGTTTCATTATTGAATTTCACATTTTAACTTTCTTCAATAAAAGTCCTGTAGAAGAAAGCAGTTTTGTTTATGCCAATAAGTTTGCAAGAGAAATAGGATTTATATATAAAAATTAACAATGACATTAATATGACTGTCTTGTAGGATGTTTCACAGTGTAGTCTCGTAGATATTGACAGGTGTTTCAAGAAAGACTTTTTGTATCCATCATCAAACTACACGCTTTAGCATTCCAGGAGTCAGCCATATTTATACTCGTCGCCGTGAGAATCTTAAAGCTCAATTATAACGACATGTTTTAACTACGGCTTGGCATCATGAGGTTATATATCATTCGATTTTGAAAAGTTTATAAATATTCATCGTATAATTTACATTAACTGATACATTAGACTAGTTTCAATCAGTTTATCTTTCGTTCACTGTCATTTTGCTACGTGTTGACTGAAATTCTAACAAGTTAACTTTGATCCACAACAGAATGCTTGCATAATGCATACATAATATTCCAACTTATAGCCATGATGGTACATTGAGTAAACTAACTGGATAGGCGGGCATTGCCCCGTTTTCTGGTGGGGGCGTTAGGAATTCTTCTCTTCGCCTTATTGCAACCAACCCACGCTTCAGGACTGTGGTTGCAGGGGCCACTTTGCTGCCGGGGTTTGACCCCACTTCTGTGTATTATCATAGTAAGAACTACGTAGTTTTCCTCTGCGCCTCCTAAAATTTATGAGTGTTTTTCCTTGAAATAATTGTTTACGTTTGTTGTCTTCCGCGTAGATTTTGTTCATTATCGTTCTAAATAACAACGCTCTTTAATACGTATATATTATACAACATTAAATCATATAAGGTGATAATTATCATATGGATGATGAGTGAACTGCAGAAGTATTTGAATATAAGTGATAGTGGTATATCCGTAAATAGGTCTCTATGAGAAACGCCAGACAAACGACTCAATTAAGATTGCCGATTTTGAAGTCCACTTATGAACCGACTGTCTCCCATATAAAAGACGTTACAGGTTTGCCAACCTCTTTGGTTCACTTATTTATTTATTTTCTTGTCCATTCCTGGTTTAATGAACGATGCTTTCAGTTTCTAATAACACCGTACTGACCAAATTACAAGGTGCTATGACCCAGACAACAGACATCTTCAATGGAAAAAGTAATTGTCGAAAAAAGGAACGGAATATATATAATTAAAGAAAAGTACAATTAAAATAACAGATAATTGTGGGTGTAGGATTATCTTTATCTGTGGATAGAGCATAAATCAAGGACACTCACATAAGACGTGTGTGTTGTTTTCAGTTGGCACTTACGTATGTTCTTGACACATGATGAACAAGCCCACAATGATTGTTGTTTGATGTTCATTAGAGTTACAGTTTGTCTTCAAATTGCAGTCACCGTGGATTAACCTTTTGACACGAACGAGTACCATGAAATTCAGGTCATATAAGTTATGTTCGCTTTCACAAAGCGACAGGTTAGGGATGGGCAAACCACTTCTGCATGCCATTGGTCATCTTTGATCACATGACAGTAAACACAACACTCGGCGTGTCTGCCACGCATTTGAGAGACCAATATTACATATATTCTACCAAGACCGGTTTCTCTATGATTCACATCGTACACTTGACACTTCATGTTGATTGAATACTTCGATTAAGTTGCTTTGTTTTCGGCTGATATTAGGTTTGATTCTTGGTTCAGATATTTTCTACGGTTTTCACTTATTCTTCGATGGAAATTTTGGAATAGTATGAACCTTGAATTAATCCACGACCGTTTCTTCCACATCTGTTTCATTTATCAAGATTACACATCCGATCCTTTCGCCGAAGATTATAAGTCCTGTTAAATACTCTACAGGGCGTAACTATCACTTTCCGACACACCCGGCACGAAATGCAATATAAGAGGTAATATTATTTTATTGTTTCTCTAGAGTGATGTTTACTGGTGCAGTGGCCACGGCCTGAGGCATGGTCCTCGTGCGCCTAAAAGCTGCGACCGTGGGTTCGATTCCCACTCAAGGCATGGATGTTTGTCCGCGTCTCTCCTTCCAGTGTGGTGGGTAAAGACTGGTCACTGAAGGCAAGGAGAAACCATCGTGGTACTTTAAGAAAACCCCGAAAGGGGTCACGACGGTCAAGTTGACCATAGACGATAACAAAAGAGAGAAAGGAAGTTCTTGTAGGTCTTAGCGGTATGTTAAGCAGTTCAGCCAAATTACAGTCAGCTTTAAATGACGTTATTACTCTTTTTCATACCAAAATTAGCTTGTTCTGGAATAAAATCTGATTCTTGTTCACATACATGACAGACTGCATTGAGTAGAACGTGAAGATGTTTAAACAAAACAAACCACTTGTCCAATTAGATGGCTGAGGTCGGGTCTGTCTTCCACTTGCAATCT
The DNA here is from genome assembly GCF_977971745.1 of Zootermopsis nevadensis. NCBI lineage: Eukaryota > Metazoa > Arthropoda > Insecta > Blattodea > Termopsidae > Zootermopsis > Zootermopsis nevadensis. The sequence goes on from NW_028259143.1 coordinate 9,626,752, forward strand.
ATTGACCCCGCTGTGCTGCGTTATAGTGTCGACAACATCAGTGTCAATCAGGGCGAGATCAGGGCCAATACATGCACAAGACCTGGCGTATGTACTCGCCACCCACCCGCTTGCCATAGTCTCATGACCCATTTAAGTGCATTAACAACAGCTCTAGTATTGACGTCATTTTGGGTCCTTTGACCTCTCAGTAATCTCCATCCAGAATATGGAGCTTTGATTTATAAGGAGTTGGTTTGCCACAAGGAATCGAACTGAGTCAGTGTAGATACGCAGTATTTATGTGAACATACAGATACACGACTGTAATCTTATCTGCATGTCTTCGTGTGAAGTGATATTCGATATTGTCAAAACTGTAATGAAAATGTCATTTTATCGATTAATTTCATTAGAGACTCTAGAATATCGACTTTAAAAGAGTCCGTTAATCCAGAACGCAATTACTGAATGCGGGCAGACAGATACGGCTTAAATTTTTCAAAACGTGATTAAATATCCGAAACTAGCACATTCCATCAAATCAGAGAATTTTCCAACAAGGCAGTGTGTTATTAACTCTTTAATACCCAGCGGTAACGATATATACCATCTGCTATAACATTTAGTAAATTTGAATTTTGCCCATAGTCTATTTATAGGTTTAGTATAATTCTAAGGAAATAAACAATGATAATTTCCATAAACAGCATTATCCATTTGTTTTTCGTAGTGGAGACACGTATTTTCTTTGAGGTATGAAATGAATTTGCATATATTACTTAGGCTAGTTTCCGCTTCAAAGGGTAAGTCTTAGTCACTGTCACTAAACACACTTGGTATTTCTCATTTTTCGTGAGAAACGCTGAAATTCTCATTTTATTACCGTCATAACTTAAGCATTTGAGAGCCCTGCAAGAAGAAACTGGGGGGGGGGGGGGGGTTAAAGAAAAAATAATTTTCTGTAGTATCAACATTCAATTGTTCTTCAGAGAATATGGAATAAACACGAATTAAGCTTGGAAGTCGTCAAAATGGTTGAATTCGTGTCACAAATGGGAAAGAATAAATCTCGAGAGTGCAGAAAAAACATAAAATGGACTGCTGGGTAAGAAGAAGATAAAGAAAGGAAGAAAGAAAGAAATTAAAACCCATTAAACATTTCCTTCTCTCTCAGTAACAGTAAGATGAAAGTGTTTGATGGGATATACCAGGCACTGTTTTTAACCATAGAAATGTGTGATAAACAGAACTAGTTCGAATTATACGTTTTAAAATTTATGCGTTAGTTTTAATTTTTTGGCACGCAAATGTATTCCACCATTCTAATTCTATAAAACTGTTTTAGTTAAGAAGTTAAGAGTATTTTGTCTCCAGATACAAACTACGAACTCTTGGAGTGGAGAAGAATTTTGATGGTATGATCTGCCCAAAGTAGTTTTATAGTCTTTTATATCCAGAAAAAATATAATTTTTAGCAAGAGATGTAAAGTTTTCTATAAAATTACATGCAGCAGTATGTATAAGAACGAATTCCAATTATTAATTCTAATTAACCAGTTCTTCTAATATTGTCCACTGTTATGGGTGTTTCCTCCCAACATATTTTTAATCTGCCTACAATTCCCATTGCAATTATGGGCCACCATTACACTACTGGTGATATTAACGTATCCCAAGTAATTCGCTTTATACCTAACATGTTATTTAATTATTATAACAAGTAATCCTTTGAGAGATAAATCCCCACGCTCCATCGCGAAGGACAACGCCTCTCGCATTTCCGTTTGTTAATCAGCAGAGGTAGGTGGAGGGAAAAATGTTGAACAGTATAAAATAAGTTCTAGTTGGTGTTTACACCAATTAATTATGCAGAGTTTTATGAATATTAAAACTGCTAAAGCAAGAAAAAACTTTCAGCGGAATTGAACAGTACATTTTCACGTGAGACCGATGTCTCTCTAGCGGCGTGACATACGTTGCTAGTGCACGCACATATATCTGGGTGGGCGTTGTAAAAATGTGTACCACTCACGATAAAGCTTGGCGTCGTCTTTTCGTGTTATTATTGTTGTAATTGTATTCTGGGATATTGAAATTGGAGGATATGTTTTTGGACAGGGCGTCGGCTGTAGGCTGAGAGGTGAACTTGTTGTTCCTGATCTGCGTTCCATCCAGTACTTCGATCTACAACATGAAATTAATCTATTTATCACTTCGTTAAAGAATTATTTTGGGCACATCATAAATGTTTTTACGTTACACAGGAGTATGGAAATTAACTGTTGCCTGAAGGAAAGATAATTGAAATTTTTGTCACTAGGAACAGCGAAAACTTTATTTATTATTCAAGGATGTATGAAAATAATGCATTTTATGCAATTTTGATGTTATAATGTAAAAATACGGTCTCTGTAGCAGTACACATCTTCATTTAAACCGCACTTCATCTCACTAATGGCGAAATTAATAAACAGCAATTAACAGTGATAATTATAAATGGCGATGAAAATAATAGAATAATTCACACCATCCATGATATCTCCGACACTCAGTTCCATATTTGCTAAATTGTGTCACAAAGAACTACTAAAAACCAATGCAATATCGTGAGATTTTAGGTTCTTACGTTGCGAACATAAAATTGGTTGTCTCACGGTTGTTGCGCCATGTACTCTTAGAAGTTTACCGACTTTTCAGAGGTCCCTGCTGCCTTCATCATCATGGTAGTCGTCCTAATACCTCTTCAATAAAGTGAAGCAGATTTACACTAAAAATTTTGCGTTCGTGTAGGTCCACTTTAAGCCCTGTGACTAGTCTCCGAACTTTATTTTGTCTCTGTGTACTCGTCCAATGTACAACAATTATATATCAAGGTGGTCCAACTTTTTTCCTCGCTTGGACCAGAAACGTTTTCCTGTTGGACTCAAGGGCCACGAAACCCCTACCGTCACTATTTTTGCATTGTCGTTATCCTTTAATAATGCTTAATTTGCTCCTGCAACAGATTGTATCTCTTACAATTTTTATCTGAAAAACTTTCACCAATTTTTTGAACTCCGCTACTTTAAGAGCGTTTATCTGATACAATAACAATTTGCACCAGTAAACGTATATCTTACGCTTTTAAAGTCAATGGCTTTAGTGGGGACACTAGGCAGATTGCTCTTTTACCAGTGACGGAATATCAACTTCGAAAAAAAATGGGTTTGTACTAACTATTAACAAATTAATAAATACCTTCGCGGGCCTGATCCAGCCCGCGGGTCGCCAGTTGGAACACGCTGGTGTATATCATAAATGTGTGTTTGTCTGCCTTCTTTCTTTTGATTGTTTTCTGGTAAAACTAAGTAATCTGTAATGCAAAACATCATAAACACGTCATAACAGCATATGTGATTTGTTTGTTGTTTGGTGCGAATGTCAATTGATGTATTTGTTGTTTTTGGTCAAAGTAAGATAAAGGGATCAGAGGACATGCCATTAATCTAAACATTCTGATAAGACATAGGCGGGTACCTTCCCTGTTGTTATAAATGTATGTGCTAGCATCTGTTATAAATAGCAATATGAAAGTAAGGTCATGGTTGGATCATGTAATCATTCACTAGTTAATAACCAGAGCGATAAAATTATTGTTGTCACAACACCAGTAACAAATAAATAGAAACATTTTTCAAACTGACGATCTTATCAAAATATAGTTGTAAAGTCAGTATTGTTTCAGTTTTTATGAAAACAAAATGTTCATCACCGTATTCACAAAAGATTACAAATCCTCATCCTAAGACAGTTTAATGAAATCAGTTTAGTATTATCTACCCAGCCATGTTCATGTCTGCAAAGTGAAATTTGTCTCTGAGGTTTTCCTATTAAGAATTCATTCACATTTATAATCCTCCCTTGGGATTATAAAGCTGTGCTGTTTTTGGTTTCATGAAGCCATTAGGATAAAGGTGAAGGGTACAAATATAAATTTTATTACTGCAGTATGGCGACTTTCATTAAAAGTTAGCTCTGTAACCTTTGGCTTTGTTACATACAAACTTCCTCTTTAAAATACGACCAGTATTTTCATTACAAGGAAACGGTCCTTTGTAGATGCTGTCTGGGTTCTTCAGCTGCGTGGACCGGTATACCGGAGAAAAATACTCTTTCCACCCCTTTCACCTTTCTTGGTCCAGACTTTATGGAGTCTTCTGCGTAGTTTGCACCGTCACTTCACAGAATGTCAACAACTGTAAACTAGTGTCTGTCATCGCATTAACTTTTAAGTAGTTTGCATTTGACCTATCGTAAAGGAAAAAAGCAATTGTATAATATTCTCAGAAAACATTCCAACGTGTCAATTCATTAAATGACACCGATAGTTTTGAATTAATTAAAAATATTCCTGTAACGACACGTGTTAGATTGTTGAGAGAAGAAAATATCGAATCATAATTATATCACTGCTATAGCATCCTGGTTCACAGAATAAACATAGATTAATTCCTCAAATCGAATTAATTAAATGTTATTTAATGAGGGGCTTTGTGTTTTCATTGGGATAGAAACTGAAGTTAGAAACACTACTCAGACGCATTAAAGAATTAATACTTCTGTTCCTTAAATATTTGAAGCGTTTTGGTAACAATATTTGCGAGTTCTGCTCCTGTAGATTACTAAAATAGTTGCAAAGTATCTTCTAAATTACATTGAAGCTTTCCGTAAAAATGTTAAAAATCATTTCTAAATTTTCATATTTGTTCATTTATGGTTCATATTACGTGGTGACAGACTATATCATGTCATGGCCGCTACGTGTATCTTCACTTAGTTGCTGAATAAATGTTTTAAACAAATACATGTTCTGTTTTGAACATGGATACTGTTATTTGACTGTTTGAGAGGATTCCCTGTCTTACAAGCCTCAAAAAGAAATTCGCAGCCAATGAACCCCGTTTCATTGTGCCAACAAGTATGAAAACTAAACAGCGTTTTTGCAAACAGAACCGTGAGTGTCTTATACACAATTATGATTGTGAGTCTGTGCTGTATAAAAAAATTACTGTGGTACTGTCATTATGCAATGATGTTCCTGACAGGACAGCTGGTTTTGAGCCTCTCAGAACTCAAGTGGAGTGCTCGACATCGTTGTTGTTGTTGTTGTTATCATTATCATATCTTCATCATTATACGTCTAGTCATTCCAAGAAACTGGAACACACATCCCTTTGTTATTACCGTTTCTTCCCTCATGGCTATTGCAGTCATACCAAGGTTTTTAGAGTATTTAAGACTAAATACTTTATGTCAGAAGAGGAATCACCTTGATGCGATGTCCCTTACCTTTGCCTTGGTTTTAAATATTATCCTCCTCCTAGATGCGCGTCATCTGCTATTGCAGGGACTTTGATATACTTAATACAAAATTGTTCATTTCAGTGATATTTTATAATTTTATATACTTTCCAGTTTAGTAGATATTCTATTAATATAGATGTTTATATTTTTTCTTGCTTAGCTTTTTTCTTAGAATTTATGACACAAGTCAAAATAATTATCATCTGAATTATATTAATTGCCTTGGCTTAGTATTTTGTTTCTATGTGCGTTTTTTTTGTATGTTTATTTTTTACTTTCTGTTTCTTCTGAACTTGAGTTTACTTTGTGCCTGTTGTTTAGGTTGTCTGATAAGTACGTAAATAATTAAAGATTTAAAATGAATTTTTGGTATTTTCATTATTGTCATCACCATTTCTGGTGCGGTTCACAGAAGCGAAATTAAACACACCGTTGTCATATCCCATTTCGTAGCTATGAAATAACTTTTTATCAACCTGTAGCTTTAAGATTGCCGGTCACAGTGCCCGAGCGGTCTGAGGCGTGCGTTTGGACACTGGGACTGTGGGTTCGAATCCCACTCAAGCCATGGATGTTTGTCCGTGTCTTTCTGTGTTGTGATGTCTTGTGTACAGGTAGAGGCCTTGCGATGGGCTCATCACTCGTCCAAGGGATGCTGGGAACGATCCGTTCTTCAAGTGCGTGAGCACTGCGGATCCCAACTTTTTGTTGGCTTCATCTATAGACATTTTGGTAGGACTCCTTGGACGAGGGATCGGCCCGTCGCAAGGCCTCTACCTGTACACAGGACAGCACAACATAGAAAAACGCGGACAAACATCCATGGCTTGAGTGGGATTCGAACCCACGGTCCCAGCGACTAAGCGGCAGAAGGCCCACGCCTCAGACCAAGGAGTCCTACTAAATGTCTAAATGTATCAAGGAAACCTCCAAAAGAGATGACCAAGACCCCACATGAGGTTTTAGGACCACAGATGAGGGTAATGATGATGACCTGTAAGATTGTCGGAAAGCAAGGAAGCCGGCAACAGTTATAACGTATTTTAATATTTGGGTCAAGACATTCCGCGTCTGCAATCATTATTTATTTGAATCATTCATCGCCCACGAGCGAGATAAATTATTTCTACCGGAAGTGGACGACATGCATCTATATTTAGCAGTCGTAGAAAATGTTAAACTGAAACCTACTTAAATACAGCGTTCAGTCGCCATGCATTTCCATACACAGCACACGTTGATGCGATAAGAATGACAACAAGAACTGTACAACTCCATTTTGAGCTAGGGTGGTAGGCTACTGAAATTTACTATCGGTTTTAAATGCAATGTTATGTGTTGTTTCAACAGACAGAGATGATGGCCGTGTTCAGACTTTCATTTTTTGGCTGTCGATGTTGGTCTTCAGTATTGAATAGCTGTATGGACTTGTAAGTACTACCCAGAAGATGAACATCGACATATTTACCACAGTGAGAACCTCAGATAGCATATGGTATAATCTGTTCGACATTTTGTAGAAGTTGTCTTTGAACACCGCAGGCGATCGCCATCAACGAGATAGATTCAGGAGTAATTTATTGATAAAGTGGAATAATATTCTTCTTGTTGAGTTTATTCAGTGTGTTTTAACGTCTCTATTTAGAAATGACACATTCTTTCAGATATAAAGAATTTGAAAATATTTTGAATAATGTGCGGTTATAGTAATTTAAAGACTTATAAGATAAATTTTGGCTGTTAGGTCAATAATAGCTTATTAACATGGACAGATTAGAAGGAATAAGGATAAATAAATCGATATTTGGTTGTAAATTAATTTTATTATATTAATTTAAAATTGTAAGAAATTTAAATAAGTAATTTCTACCCTCAAGATAGAGACATCAGTTTAAGGTTGGTTTTCACCTACACCTCTAACGTTGTAGGGAAGGAATCAGTCTGTCTTTCAGTGTACGAACATTTCATAAGCGACTGCCAACTAAAGTCATTCAAAATGGAATGGAAATCGAGTAGGACAATAGATATAGGACTTACCACAACATCAGATTATGATACAGATACTCCTCTGACTTAGCGAGTTTTTGCGCAACAAGTGTATTTGAATATGTTCTGGTCCTTGCATGTGTTAAACCTTGCGTCGTTGCTCAGGTGATCTTCCGTTAGTTTACCATCACAACTTGATTTACTTACCGGGGACGAATGGTGTTATTCAAGTCATCTAATCTGTCTCAGCATCACTGCATCAGATATCACCAAGGCCTTCTTGTTCTCGTTTCATATAATGTCTAAAACTGGACCTTGTTTTCTGTCGTGAGAATGATTGTTACTGGATACTAAATAATACTGTGCTCTTGAGTGATACTTATGTAAACCTTTGTTTACTCCTTGCTTCCAAGCCACAACAAGAATCATTTATGTAAATTTGTGCTACGGAAGTTTTTAAAACTTCGATACATGAGCAAGGTCACTTTAAGGAAATGGCGGGCCCTGTTCAAACTATTATCCTGGGACTGCTTCTTTTTAATTTTTTGAAGAAATACTAGAACAGAATTTGTTATTCTTGTCCTTTTGAGCAACGTCAAATGTTGAGTATTATTTAAGATTTCAGGAAATATTACACTTGCTATTCTCGGGGTGAATGTGTAGTGGCTGGATGAATTTTGTCAGTTGAAGCCAGGATAATTTTTGTTGACGTATACTTGTAAAACTTTCGAATTATTAAGACTTTACTTTAAAAATCAAACAATTAAACATAGGTTTATTTACAGGCCTGTGAATTAAATAAGCTATTATAAGCAACACAATATGTTGAGAGAATGCTCACAAAACCTTTGAAGCCGGCTGTTATTTAAATAGTATTTAAACATTCAGTTTCTACCGCAAATAACTTTTTTAAAAATCCTCCCTTAAGAAGGTGAGTTGGTCAATACTGTTTAAGGAGATAATCGCTTTTTACTTTGTGAATCAAACGAAATAAATATCTATGGGCAAAATTAAAAATTATTTTTATTACATTACGTGGTACAGGAAGTCGCCACTGGTCTTTAAAGAGTTAGAAGATTATCAGGTCAGGTATGACGACTGTAATCACAGTAACGGCAAACTTTCTGACACATGACGGTCATTCAGAAAACAAGGAATCTGTCATAAAAACACAAAAATTATGATGGACTATTCAGTCATAAAGTTGACATGACAGAAAGTTGACCATGAGTCTGATTATAGTCGTCATTACAGTAGTGTCTTGAGGGAAAATGTCATCGAAACCGATGTTGGAGACTTTTAGTTCTTAGTCGGTTTGCTTGTAACACTAAAGACGCAAGATGTATGAAGCTCAGTTTATTACGTCACACCACAGCGTCTCTCTCCACTGGTTCACACGATCTACAGTAGGTGGAGGGACACCACCAGCTTCTCTTCCTCCCTCTAAACAGGGTGGATTGGATTGCCCGATTCCATGTCAACAAAGCAACCAGAACCCCCCCCCCCCCCCAGAAGTTAGAGAGACGTTGCGCTGTTACGCAATTCTCCCTGCACCTGGCCCCGATTTCCGCATTCCTTCGCAGTTACTTCCGCACCTTGTTTCATCCTCTTCAAAACAGAATCGTGGGATCATGTGTGAAGGAAGGGGTGGTCCTACCCCATATCGTCATCTGTCCCCCTTCGAAGCGCATACGTCAATGGGACCCCAGCGTGGGACTTTTGAGCCCATTCTCAACACAAGATTTATGCTAATATTTCTTACCACCGCTCACGGCCTGTGCCTTCTTTGTAACTGCTATTGAACACCAGGCTTTTTTAGTCACAGTTTTATATATTTATGTCATAGTAGAATTCAGCGCAAGGGAATCTGAGTGTGGTATAAGTAATTACTGTGGTAGTACTTTTAAAAACCTCACTCCAAGTTCACTTGAATAGGCCCCGAATGTTACCTTATAAAATATGCAGTAAGATATCTGTTTATCAATACTTTTGTGTAAGACACTTTGAGGATTTCAAAAACCTGTTTGATCACTGTTTATGGAGATGATTATATGTGCGTCATTGTATTCGTGGAAATATTTTATATATTTTCTGAGAAATGGTTCAATATCAGCAGTGCAGCGTATGTGAGGCGATGTCGAGTCAGACGGGAAAACATGACATTCCGTGGTAGCAATACTGTCGCGACCTTTTCTTTACAAAATGCAGAGAATAGACTAATTATTTATTTTATCATGTAGTAGGTGATGCTATGTTGTTACGAACCCAATGAACTGATTCAATGTAACAATTTACACGTGACGGCAGATTGCTGCAGTGAAAACAACACCCATCTATCTTTTAACACACTTAATCACATACTGAATATTTATGTGTTTGTGTATGTGTAATTATGCAAGGATCACATGAAACTCCAAATAATTCTGTATAAAGAATGCACAGCTATTGGTTGTTGACGAAGTCGTGTATAAAATTACTATTGCGGTTTAAATGGTTAATCAGTTGCGACATTATTTCTGGAACAAGTATTGTTTATTTGTAATGAGACAAAAATTAGAAAGGAGACGTTCTAGTGAATAAATCAAAATTGACCAAAATAAAATCCCCAATTTTTAACTGGCTTTATCAATAATTCAAGATGAGCAGACTGTAAACTAATGTAACTCACACGGTATCCTTGTACCTTGTTTCAGTGTGACGACTTCATTTTGTTACTGCCTTTATAAATCTTGATTCAAGAAACCGTTAAAAGCTTTTAGAAAGTAAATTACAAATTAGATCCTGATCATACAACCAGGTTAACACACCAGTTCGTATCATTTCCCTTATGTTTGAATTTGTAGCTCTGAAATAACTTTAAATCGTTGCTTGAGGCATTTTCTTGTTCTTGAAACTGACTGAGGTTATATTAGAAAATTGCCAGAACGTAATTTCCTTATCGATGTTGTTATTCTGCGTCGTGAAGAAGCTCCTACCTCCATATCTAAGGCTGAAGATGGAGGCAGTACTTTTCTGAAACACTGATTTACACCTGCATACCCACACGGCGCTAAGCCATAGTACATCGACATCTTTACCGCGTTGAGAACCTCAAATCGCACATCGTATCTTAAGTTCTATTTCTATAGAACTGGATTAAGCTGTTTTATGACATGTTTTATTATACCCTTATCTCTTTCTTGTGACATTATAATGCGCGATTAACCTTTTCTAAATCAGTTTGTTTCCTTAAATTTTAGACTTTCTGTGCCTAAGAGAAAGAAAATAGTATTATATATATAGACAATGTTATCTGACAAGGAGATTCATAATTTATACTTCTACAAATGGTATTACGGTGATCAAATCGAGACACGAATGAGCAGGATACGTAATAGGTATGGGAGATGATAAATAGAAAGAAAAACTCGGTAAACCTAGTTGTAGATAGGAGAATGGTATTACAATTGACATTGAAGAAATATAGTGTAAGTTGTAGTCTGGATTTAGTACAGGTCTCCATATCAAGTAATAAAAAAAATAGGTTTCTTAAAAGAGATAATTTTGTGACTACGTGAACTATAAGCTTCAAAAGAAGGAATATGTTTTGTAAATTTCGTTATCCACTGTAATGTAATTAACGTTTAGTAAAATTATTTTCCGCCAGAGTGGAGGTGTGGGACATTGAGACAGTGGGTTCGAATCCTACTTAAGGCATGAATGTTTTTGCGCGTCGTTCTGTGTTGTGCTGTCCTGCGTACAGATAGAGGCCTTGCGACGGGTTAAATTCTCGTCCAAGGAGTCCTTCCAAATGTCTAAACAGATTAAGTCATCTCCAAAAGAGGCGCCCTAGACCCATGCTGGGTTGTACAGCTACAGATGATGATTAGTATTATTGTTATTTAGGTAGTTCAATTTTTTTATGGCATTGGCAGGGGATCGAAACCTGGTCGTCCAGTCCATAGCAATCACTATACTGACTGAGCTAACCCGACTAATACACTGTCATTATTAAACTTTAGACTATATATTTCCATTATATAGTTCTGTACATTTCACTTAGAATATAAATAGTTTCCTTATCAGAAGAGTAAATTTATGCTATATATTTTTTTCTTATGAACAAGAAGGGTATATGAATTACTTTTTCGATCATTCAACTTCTTATATAGAATTCTAATGGAGCAATTTATAGTAATGTTGTCGTCTCATTATTGATTCTTCAGTTCAGGATGTCCAAAACTAAACAGTACAAGAAAACGGGATGAATTTGAGTAAACATGTTCCCTTGTTTCTCACGAGTTTTGTAATTAGAAAATGCACTAAATATTATTATGGTGATCAAATAATGGAATATTAGATAGGTGGAATATGTAGCACGCATGGAATAAATAAGACATTCATTCAAAATTTAATCCGAAACCCTGAAGTAAGAGGCCACATGAGAGATCTAGGCGTAGATAAGAAGATAATATAAAATGGATCTTATTGGATTTATTTGGTTTAGGATTCAGTCCATTGTAGTGGGACCACGTGAACATGGTAATGAACCTATGGATTCCTAAAACGTAGGTAATTTCGTAACATCTGAGCAACTGTAAGCTTTAAATGAAAACACTGTACCATGGGGGTTGATTTTAATACAAATCTACAATACGAAGTAACCGATAATTTCCTCAATGCATTATTAATTCAGGCTAAATAATTAATTTCTATGTAAGAGTAGCAAAGTGAAAGGCGTCTGTGTATTACAAATGCTTTCGCCAACCTGCAAGATTTGCATGTCAAGAATACGCCTACATTACACTAGCTTGTTCTTGTTTGCGCTGTATCCACTGACGAATAACGAAGTTTAATTTTAACCTCGACCCAGGAGTTAAAAAATAGACTCTATTTTATTTCGTCTGTCATGAAGTTGGTGGAAGTAGTTGGTAAATACAAAATTCTTTCGTTTAAACACATTTGTAGAATGTTTTGAAATTGTTACTTGTAATAAAGTATGGATTTTAGTTTTAGGTCAAAATGTATTACAAATTTAAACAATTTTTTACAAAACTAAATTTATATAAGATATATTTTATTAATTCCAGTCGGATTCTGTATTTCATAAGTAAAATTTACAGATACGTAGTGTTTCTCAATGAAGTTTCTATGTAAAATTACGTCATAATTTTCTTGTTTTTATGAGCAGGCAGTAATATTCTAAAATGTATATAATATAGAGTCTTTGGCTTATTTCTTGTTGACAGAGTGTAGAGTAACTCTTGGCCTACCTATCTGAAAACAAAAGTACAGTTAGTTTGTTATAGCACGACATTGCCAGGGACAGATTCATCAGAGTTGCAAACTGCAAAGCCCTTGAATGTGATATATCAATTGGCATGCATGATAAAATCTGATTTATCGATTTTCAAAAGTTCTGAAATCTGTTACAAAATATAAGTCCTCTTCATTAGACCTACAACTATTTTCAGAATTTTGTTATTTTCATTACTTATGGCGGAGTCTTCAAATTATAACGGTCAACACTTCAATACCCCTACCTCTTGGCAAATGTGAATGAGGGGTGAAGATTCCCTGTTCTCTCTCCCCCCCATCCTCCCACTGGTCTAATTCTCACGGTAGAGGTTGTAAGAACTACTTTTATTACGATAAGGCGAGCGAAAAACCACTCAGTGTATCGCATTTAACTGTCTTGATATTTCAAAACAATATATGTAAACAATATATATATATAAATCGCAAAAATAAAATAAGTTTGTAGCTTACAAAATATTTTAAATTATCTCACACTAGTTTCAAACCTATAAACTTAAACTGAAATTTTATCACCTTCTGTTTTCAAATTAATATTCAATAATAGTAGACCTAAGTGAATTGTGGGTCACTTATAAAATTAATTATTTTTATCCTCTAGTAGCGTTCACAAATCAGTGGCATTCTATTTATTAACCTTTGAATCTGAAAGCTTGGCTAAATAATATTTAAGAATTCTGTCCGTTCCACAAAAAAAAACACTTCAGTATTGCAAACATCAGTTGGTTAATGCTGTTTAATAAAATAGCCACTGTTTGTTACGAGAATCACACGAAACTCTTAAATACACATTTAAGAGTTATTCATTTTTGAAGCAGGTTGGACAATTAGTTACTATTGCTCTCTAAAGTGTTAATGAATTAATGCTTTTGTAATTAGTGACCGCGTAGGAACTACTAAAGTAAATGAACGAAGGAAAAAATTGTTTTAACTAATTAATAGAAGAAATGACACCACAGTCCGTCTCAGGAATACTCAGTCCAAGAGCTAAATATTAAAATATATAATAATTTCATTTAATCGAATTAAATGTTCTTTGATTTCTCACCACATGACGTGTCCTCAAGTTACAGGTGTTTAGAGTCTAGGCCTTGCTCTTGTTAGCAAACATTAATCTTGGCTTTTTGTTTGGTCCGTATTATATTTCTTCAATATCTTCTTTACTATTCCTCAAAAATTCCATTATGTTCTGTTCTCTGTTTAGCACTCGTATTTAACTTTACGTATTTTTATTAATCGTCAAATGATCACTATTTTTACACTGGAAACACGATAAACGTTACCAAACAAATAAATGCATCTCATTGTGTTGAACAGAAGAACTGAATTTTAATAATTGTTGTCAATTATATTACAAATTTGCAAATAAGCGTGAGTTTAAACGCTATTAGCCTGAATATATCATACAATAAGGTATGCACTTAGAAACTAAACGTGGATCATCTTTCTTCTATTATATATCACGAGGTCATTGTATGATAAGGTACATATCAGTAGAGTTGAACAAACATTGCCCTTGAGTGATTACTACTCCTGTTTTGTGTTTACGTGGCCCCAGGTTTAAGTAACAGTCTGATAAATAACTATCCTGATTAAGAGGTTTTGTGGATTTGCTCAGTCCACCCATACAAACGCTGGGATAACGTCTTAAATTAGGCGACGACCACTTTCACATTATTTTCAATTCATTATTCGTTCTATTATTCAGCGTTATATGATTTCAGCCACTGAAAATTTCGTTAAATAGATCACAAACTTAATAAAAAATATATTCATTGACTTTAATAGTAACAATTTTACGGTCCAGTTAATGGATTTGTGGAAAATGCTACGATTTTATGAATACTGAATCGGTTTCAAAGGAAATCGTATATAAATTGCGAGAAAAAGATACAGTCTTGCACGTCCAAACGCAGTCTTTTGGAACAAGAAAGCAGAAGAAAAACAACTACAGCACTACAAATTTCGGTAATGAACTCCATGGAACAGAGTTCTCCTTGAAAAGGTAGTTAAGAAATTCCCCGCCTTTTATGGAACCGGAATGTTAATTAACATGCTCACAAAAGCCTGTCAAGTCCGAGGCCCTGTGTAACATTTCTTAACAAACTGCTTTTACTACGAGGAGTTGTTAGCTGGAAGCGCCTTCCTCAAGTTCTTAACGCTTCATCTAATTTGATTTGCTACCGTAGTTCCAAAATATATGAACTTTGTTATATTTTCGCAGGATTTATTATCTATCCTTATATTATGTTTTTTTTCCCGCAATGTAATGATCAGACATGAGCATAAAATTATTTTATTTACGCTAATTTTTAGAACAACGTCCTTACTGTGGTCTGATTTTTATTTATGCTTTATTTAACTAAGCTGTCTGTAGCTGAATCTATATAAAGTGGAATTGTAGGTTTAATAATGAACAGGGAACATATCGAAGGAATCATTAGTAGTCTAATTAAATGTTCTATCCCCGCACTGTCTGGAGGCACTGGGGAGAAACATAAAAAACCACAGTCTGGATAGGTGGTCTTTGGGCCGAGATTTGATCCTCGGATATCAAGAATACAAATTTAGAGTACTAACCACTGAGCATTGCCGTTCTGTACTGGGACTGATTGATGGTCTGAGCGTTTTGTTCATGGTGTTTAATTTTTCACTCTGTAAATTAACGTCATCAGCATAGACCAGACGTTTATGGCTATTTTTATTTGTAGTGAAAGCAGAAGCAAGTAAAGGTGTGTTGGAGGACGGAATTGGCAAGTTAAACTTTTCAAACAGCATTTGATCCCACGCTGAGACCACATAAAACAGCCTGGGAAGCTAAGAGGGATGCGATAAGTCTACTCTGTCATTCTTCATGTAGGCTAGAGGCTACAACAACTTCAACTTCAAACACAGCAATACCACATACCCACACATGAGTACGGATAAGAGAAAAAAGTAGTTAGCATTGTTCCTAGACCCGGTAGTTGTTCGATGAGGGGGTTGTAACCCCCGTCAGTGGCATGGTGTGGGGGTTGTAACTCCCCATTTTACAGCGGTGGGATGACGCCCGCCTGGATTCGTGGGAACTGACGCTCAGTTCCCTGCACATTACGTGGACGTCACTTAGAAGGGGACAACCACACCTGCCCTGTACCCCTGTCCTACCTGTGAGCGGGAACCGAACAAGGGACTCGAAATCATAGTGTGAGGATGTATGTATCAGTGGCGGATCAGTGACTGACTAATTAAATATGCGTAATTGAATTATTACATGCTTATTTATTACTGTTTCAGTTTTTTTAATGTTCTTTAACGGATTAAATTTGATATTGTAGTCCAGCGTACCACAAGTGTTAACACTTCACCCTTCTGTTTGATAGTTACCTGAGGCGCTGAAATTCTGAGGTATTTCATTGTTTATCTCCGTCTATCTAAGAGGTTTCTTTGGTGAAGTTTGTATTGGGCCATAACTGCTTCCTCCCACGTCCGTTTCATTAACGTACACAATAATCATTTAATACCATTGAAAAGTACATTAACTTTGAATGTGATACTGCATTGTTAAATAACTATGGCTGTCGGATATAAATTTTGAATTAAATAACAACATTAAGGTGATTACATTTTGAAAATTCAATATGGATCGTGTGAATCAATTTTGCGGTAGTAACGCCTTCATTTGTCAGGACAGCTTTTTAGGAATTACCAGTTTCAAACATGATACGTTCGCTCGTGCAATAGGGCAGAGGGCTCAAATTCCATTCGAGGTACATGCATGCTCGTGAACCTGATGAAAAATATTATTTTGTTATTTACCTCGTGTTCAGAAAGATGAAAATTCTTCTGCCAATAGTTTAACATTCATAATAGAAATTTACTTCTCTTGTACTGTGGACTTGTTATGGGGAAAAAAACATGGTTGCCAAAAGGAATAACAAAGCACCGATCCATTTTACAAACCAAAGAATATTCAATAAGGGCTTTCTGTACAGTTACCCCACATTGCATTTTATATGCGTGTCCGAACAATCAGTTATGGTGTGTTTTGTGTGTTCATTTACATTCATGTAGCCTGCAAAACTTGTATTTCTTACTTTGTTTCTAAAGAACAGAAATTACGTGGAACAACTATGCGATATAATTCTAAACTATGACTATGTGATACGTTTACATATGCAACCTACATTTCAGAATGAGCACATTTATTGTGATAAGTGGTCCAAATGTTACCATTTCGTAGTCAGAGTTTTTACTATTCATGTCCAGAGTTCTAATCTCTGTTTGGAGAGATGCTGTCCGGACCGATTTTTCACTGCCTACATCAGCCTTTCCAGATAAATTTTGTCAAAATATCCCTTTATCTTTACCTTTGACATTTATCCAATATTTTCCCTGTTTCTTCTTCGGTTGTTATGAATTTGTCCTCAGGTCTTTTCTAGTTCAGAATCAGCTGTTGAAACTATTAACGCCACGGACATTTTGCAGGACTTCGCGGGCGTCGTGCAAACCAAATAACTGGTTTATTACGACTTTACAGTCTGGTTGTGGGTTCGCGTCTCAACTCGGGCTTGTGTAATTGTCTGATAGTGTCTGTTAAACATTCAACACGTATCAAGGGACAAAAGAAACCGGACCCACCACATCAGTAAAAAATAAATGGGGGATAAATTGGTTCAGAATACTAAATCCTGACTGGAATGCCTGGGGTTCATTCCCCTACGAGGTCACTACCGTTCGTCGCTGGACAGTTATATCCGAACAGCGACAGAGGTAAATCAGCCACCCAGCAAAATTGGTGTCTGTGAAAGGGGCAGGGGAGTTTTTATGTTTTGTTTTTATTCATATAATTTAATTATTTTATCCAGTGTATACAGCAGTTCTATGCCCCTTTGTAGTGACCTGTAGTGTGTGTGCGTTTCAGGGGGGATATGTGAATGTATAGTTTACTGTTTATTTACTTAATTAACATTTTGATACAAGTATTCATAGTTCATACGAAGCATAACATGTGATCTTCATTAACAAATTACCACTTTTAGCGTAGATTTGTATTTGATTATTTTAATCCTTTAAACCCCAATTGTTCTTCATGCTTTAATATTTAGCAACTGTACATTTTGTTCACAATGTATTTATGGGTTTCATATGATTCTCAGAATGGACAGCTGTTATTTCCCAGAACAGAATTAACAGATTGATATATGTAATGGAGATTCGTTGTGTTTTCATATTATATTAATCTTAAATAAATATAAATACACGTAAATATGTTTTAACTTCATTTTCATTATTGATCGTGCTATGAAAAATACTTTATTAATTTAATAACTTAAAAATTTAGATGTAATTCTGTATGTTAACAGACCAGAGAGTCCAGTTTTTTAACTTGAAGAATAATTAAATAATTTAACTAATATTTCTGTTATAAAATTCGATGTTTCAATCAATGATACACATTCCTAGTGTTGATAGAATTATCACATGTTTGTAATTTGTGTGATATAAATAGAGTAAATGTTCCTAGAGATGTAGACCATTTATCTCCAGAGAATATATCTTATCATGAAAAGGATATAGGACAGTTTTCCTACGTTTACACAATATTTTGTTATTCTGAGGTATAAAAAATCAGCATTTCTTACGTGACATAAGCAATTATTTAAATATAAAGCTTTTGTGAATTACATTCAGAACTTCTGCAAACAAAGCTTGCTTTTCTAGCGGAGAATTATTTAGTGTGCCTTAATTATTGCTAGGCTTAGCACAGTTTGACTGAGAGTAAAAATGCTTTATAATAAGCGGTGGACCGTGGTCTATTTTAAAATACTGTTACACAATCTGTCCAGAGACACTGAGGAAAATAACGAATGACATTGTAATGTGATAATTAATGGTGAAGAAGTAAGGATTTAGAAGGAGGCGATTGTAACTTATTTCAAAGTACCGCCTGAGCAATCTCTTGGACTAAATTACAGCAACCAGAAATGTTTTTCTCAGGATAGCCAATAAACCGGCCGAGATTCGAACAGGGTAACTTCCGAATACCAGTCTGCAGTGTTACCGCTACATTAACCGCTAGGTTATAAATGACACAAATACTGCTAGTTCATGCAAGTAGTTGTTAGACACTCATTAAATCCGAAATTATAGGCGGAAACATAATTACGAATGTACCTTGGTGCATACGTTTAACCGCCACTGTGTCTGACCCATCATAAAGACATGTGGATGAAGCAGGAGGATGCAGGGGAGAGGCGTTCAAGATGAAAATTGCAAGTTGAGGACAATGCTGAGTTGGGAGAGGAACGTGTGGGAACTAGCATAAGGCAGCTGATGGAAAAGAAGTAGGAGGAAATTGAAGGAGGATGAGTAACAGCACGTAAGATGAATGTTGTCCACAATAAAGTGACGCGCCATATGTCCGGGTCGACGAAGCTGAAAGGCGGAAGGAAACATAGAAGATGTATTCTAATGGAGGATGGTACATAGAGTACGGGATAGAAGACAAAACCTTCCCTTAAACAATTACAGAAAGGGAAAACTACAACTAAGTCAGTTTACTTGAACTCAGTGTCGAAACTTACGTTGATTGACGGCGTTTGATTGTCATGACGCGGTGATTCGACAAGGATAACAGCAAGAAAATAGATCACAAAGCCCTGAAGGTTCATTGCCTTATTTACAAGAGACCACCACAGATCCGTAACCTAGGCCATATGTATCCAACCCTCCATTTATGTGTCACTACGATTCATTTAATATTATCCTCTCAAGTACGCCTAGGTTCTCCGGGCAGTCTCTTACCATAGGCTTTCCTATAAAAATACTTTACGCATTTCTCATTTCCCTTATGCTCACTTTTTGCTCCGTCCACTTAATTCTCTATTCAGTCATCCGAAAAAATTCTGTTTAAATGAACACAGAATTATAATATAACTGGCTTCTGGGTTGTTACGCCAGGCTGTTAGGCTGGTAGAAGTTCACCGACGTTTCAGAAGTGTTTACGTACTCCATGAGCATGATGGAGGTAAACTTCGACCTGACTACACGGCTCAGCAGCCCAGAAGACAGCCATCTTCATGCATGTTGCCGTGAGAACCTGAAATCTTACTAAACAAATAACTAATCAGTACCCAGTAAGCCTGTCAGCGTTATGACGCACGAAAATAATTCATTCATGCATTATCGCTGTTAGATACCCTGCAGTAAAAGCACGTGACGCAAGGTCATGAAACAAACGACTAGCTGGTGGAAGTTACGGAATAGCTCGTTACAATGCCACATAACCGCGCTATTTTCAGTCTGTCCGTCTAGTCCTCAATCATTACTATCTTATATAAGAATCACAGGAAGCATGTACGAGTTTCAACAAAACATATAGAACACAGCGCTTGGCCTGAAAAGAACTGATTTGAAGATTAGATTTAAATTATTTGGTACGACATTAAACCGACGGCAGCCGACAGATCATAGCAAATCAGATATGAAATAATTTTGAACTGGTAATTGGACGATATCGAAAATCAGCTGTAGAAGTCTTTGGAACGCCCTTGATCGTGGGAAGTTAGCTGCACGCTATAAACCACAACTCACTTCTAAATCATTGTACGAGCGAGGTGAAGGAACTACTAGTTTCTGTTCAAACCAATGAAGACTGGTGATACAGTCGCAACTGCTTGTTGGTATGGGTGACAAGCATACGTAGACACTTGCACGGGAAAGACTAGTCAAGTGATTTGAAACGGCTACAAGTATTTTCTCAGCTGATAATCTACATAATTTTTCTTGATAACGAGAATCTAATTGACCTTCTGGGTGTACTGAGTGTAGTGTATTTCTAGCCTAATTTCTTTTATAAAGCAGGGTAGGATTATGATTTAAGTATGTTGTCCCCTTATTTAAATGTGGAAATGTTGTTACCTATTCTTAGATCTTTAAAGAGTTAAAATGTCACGACAACATTTATTTTCAAATTAGACCGCAATTTTACTGCCCTCGTATACTAGTATATTAGAAATTGTGTTTTTGTCTTGTAAAGATACGAAACATGAATATATTAACCTGACAATAAATTAAAAGTGTCTAAAATCTAACATTTAGGATAATGTTGTCTCTAGAGTAAGAGGTTTAAATAGGGTTTCTTGCATTATTTGATGTGGGAGTATGACCAGTTAAAAATTAAAACTGAAATATTTCTGTAAGCCTTTATCCGGCATGTTTGAAATCTGAGGTTTCTACGCATGGCAGGTGAAGATGCCATGGGAGTCTTCTGGGTTGTGACACTGTGTAGACTCGTATGTAAATACCATCATTTTAAAGTAACATACTACCTCAATCTTCTAAGCTGAAGATAATTTTGTTGAAGCTAGAAACAGTGTCTTTCTCCTTACATAACATGAAGATGTCACTTCCTAACAAGATGGCGATCTAAAGGTCTTGTATTGTCCTAACAAATTAGGGATAGATCAGATAATTATGCTGATTTAGTAGACAGCAGCTAGTTTTTTATGTTTGTAACACAATATATTCTAGTAGGAGCTATTTTTCATACTTAACCTATCCTCGTAGTTTCTATTTACCATCCTTCAAGGATACGAATATTTAGATGCAGATGTTTATGTCGCCATAATATTCCCACTGCATGATGCACGTGAGGATTGCAGGCAGACAGGATGGAACCGTCGCACAACGTGAAAAATTACTGTGACCTCAGAATTTCAAATTGACTTAAGCTGCGTCAAAACAGTCATAGCTGCAAGTACAGACAGAGACTAATGTCGCGGTCAATTTGCTAGGCATCGGAATAGATTCTCGTTATTCCTGACTGACGTGGCTTCTCTTCTCCCAGCCTCTCCAAGTAAGTGCTTGGATAGTATCTTAAAATAAATCACATTTGTTTTATTTTACACTTTTACTGTTTCCTTCGTACACAACTGTCGTTTATTATTAAAGCGTCGTTAAATAAACCAAGAAAGAAGAAAATAAATAACACAGCCTACTTAGTAATCTATAAAACCCAAATTCTAATGCGAACGAAAATGTTTTATGAGAGTTGCATTACTTAGGTAGACGATGTTTTTAGTATGAATAAAGGATATAGAAAATTATATTAATTAGCAGGAGATAAAACTGGGCAAAAGAATATATGTTTTCGCACATGTTCTACCCAGGTCTACAGAATTGACAGTTCTGAAACCAGGACTTGAATTAAAGTAAAGACGTGCTGTGTAGTTACACACCTTTCCAATCCGATGAAATTAATTTCAAGAAAATATAAGACAGATCAGAACTACAACAACAAAGAGCAAAGCTACAAATATTCGACGTGTCCTAGCATCATAAAAATAGACTTGAAGATATAAAAATATGTTTATAAATCTTGTAAACTCAGAACAGGATAATATAATTATATCCAGATAAAATTTTTATTAAATTTAAGTTAATTGAGGTAGTTGAATGCTACATTATTTATTTTATCACGGCAAGAAAATTACTAATAACATTAGCACAAGTAAATCACTCTGTTGAAATAGGAATAAAATTAGTGTTGCAAACAGGGGTGGTGTGTCTACACAAGCCGAGACATGTCATTTAATATAGTGGTTAGCTACTGCTGGGCGACCGTTGTTCAACTTCGTACCACTTTCAAACCGACTCTGAGGCCCATGTAACCTCCTGTCCACGAGAACAGGAATTAATGCGGCCCCAGCATGAAGCTAATTACTCGGCTTTATCAAGAATTAAGGTTAAAAACGCGCGGAGCTGTACCTCAGCTCCACCAACGGCTTCATGGCGTGGTGCTTAAATCAAATACAGTGGCAGCTTTAACTT
The DNA here is from genome assembly GCF_977971745.1 of Zootermopsis nevadensis. Lineage (NCBI taxonomy): Eukaryota > Metazoa > Arthropoda > Insecta > Blattodea > Termopsidae > Zootermopsis > Zootermopsis nevadensis. Next base: position 9,649,171 of record NW_028259143.1, read on the forward strand.
CGTTATTGTTAAAGTCTAATCGTGTAGAGTAAATCAGTTATTACTTTAAGATAAAAGGCTAATTTGGAAGAACGGGACAGACATTGTCATTCTTTTGCTTCTAAGGACTACCTCCACTGACCTACGGTTTCCATTTTTAAATTTTGTAAGTAAAATTTGAAATTAAAAGGGTTAAATTTTATACACAGCTTTTATCTTCATACGTGAGAGAAATGTAAAACCGGTTTCGACAAAAATAGTGCAACACATTTAAATATATTTGAATCGTTATGGAAGTTAAGTACTTTTGTTCTACACGTAAATGCTGTAACTTGTTTAAACATGAAAGATTCGTTAATGGGAACAAGAATTATTACTCTCTTTATAGTACACAAAGAATGGTTACATAACATGTGTTGATTGTAAGAACAACTTAATTTTAGCGCGCTTTTAGTTATATTTAGATTGTTCAAAATACGAAGTAGGAAACTTAATTAATCTAAATAACTTCCTTTCGAGATTTTTCGGTGTCTGCTGTAGAGCTGCATAACTTCAAGTATTTATTGAAGTTTCTGCTAGTAGCCACATGCAATCATTCACTTCACATAATTTCACGGCCGTTTGTGCTAGGTTAGATAATAGGTTATTAAACGACGCTGTATGAACTGCAGATGTTACTTTGCACAGAGTAATATGAGGGAACTGTTGAATTTAGTGAATGTGAAAAGATTTAGTTGCAATTAAAGGTATCGTTTCAAAAATGTAGGGAATATATTATTATGTTGATCTTGTATCTGGAACTTCTGTGTAAAGATTACGACTTGATTTTTTTTTTCATCTTTTCATTTAATTTGCGTCTACATTATCTAAAAGGCTTCTAGTTAAAATTTCATATTAAAATTCTGTACGCATTTAACATTTCTCCGTGTCTTCTATATATGTTCTGCCCATTTTATCTTAATTCCTTTCGTTACCCTAAGATCTATTTGGTAAAAGGTATTAATTATGACCCTCCTCATTATGAAATTTTCTGCAGCCTTTTTCTTGTTGCTACGACCATCTGAGGTTCAAACATGAACAAATGACAGCAGTTTCGGATTTCATTTTAAATATATTTTTATATGAAAAAAATAATAAATTCATCCGATGAATATAGTTTAAGGAATGTCAACATACACAAAAATCTTAAAATTTACTTAGTTTTTATTATTATTTTCATATCTTTCCCTCCCAGATGCAAGTTGTTGTTTATTGCTGTTGTTGTTTAATTTTATTTGTAAAACCTCTCCATACAGTAGGAGTCTAAGTTACCGCAGTCACTTTGTGGTACTGTTGAGACCGACGATGAGAAACGATCCCAGCCAACACTCTCACTTGCATAGACAGACACAGCTAAATCTCTCTTTACGATTGTGAAATGTAAATGTGAGTGGTTTGTGCATAACTACTGGTTATCTAGATAACGTCTGGCACAAGTCATCTTGTGAGACAAAGCTTTATGTTCGTGCTAACATCGGCTTTCGAATGCTTCAACCTGAGTTCTTCCACGCGTATTAAAATTTTAGATCTTTAATGAAGAATAGATAATTATTTTAATTCTTTTAATATCTAAAGCGCTTCTCCCTGTAAATAATCTCGTATAAACTTTTTTAGTTACGTAAATATATAAAGCGAATTTTGCCGTGCGTCTTCTATATTTCTGAAGTTATTCCCGCTACTAGTCATTTGTATGGTTTACTCCGTTATCTTGAGTCTCGAAACGTCTGCGGCAATGATATTATGCCAAAATTATTTTGACATTGTGTATTAATTGGGGGATATTTGAGAAAGTTTGGAGACTTGGATAATCTTAAAATGTTATAATAATTATTAGTTAACAACAACAAATCTCTGGGTCGAATATTTTGTGTTAACCCCAAAAGCGAAAATTATACATTTAACTCCAGTCGCGAAAACCTACGGACAAGAACGCCATTCTGTTTTGATTGCAAAGAGTTTAAGGCATCAGCGGAAATGGTGAATTTGAAATGATATGAATGGAAAAAACGTCGGCGAATTTCAAGATTCTGGGCCACCGGTCTGCTTCATTTTAAGGGCACCCTGGTTGCTAAGGCCGCTACTCATGCCAGTTGAGAGGAAGTCATGAAACGGCGGCTTTAAGCAGCGTATCAGATGCAAAAACGGTACACGGCTGCAAGAATTAATAATTTTTATTGGTTTAGTTTTCGTGATTAATAGTCAGTGTTGCTTTTCAAATGGAACATTGTGTGCATGGCAAATGTAGACCACCCAAGGACATTGCTTCAGTTTTACGTAATTTGTAATGTCACGAATGGCTCGAAGCGTTGTAGATGACCCAGTGTATTTATTTACAAACAACAACAACAACGTGATTCTACAGAAGTTCGTGTTAGTCAAGATGAAACTGTGTTATTGTTCCTGGGAGGAAGATTCTAATCGATGTTCGACCAATCAAACTCAGTTCGGATCCCTGCAGCTATGTCCAATAACTTACTGAGTGGATGATTATTGTTTAACGATTTCGTATCTGCCACAGAGGCTGTTTTGTTGTTGTTTTCATTTTGTGTTCCTATTACTCTTGCTGAAGCAACTTCTGAAGGACGATTATGAATGATGGATTGTGAGGGATGTAGAAGGAACTGATAGTGATCTATTTTAATACTGTTATGAAAGTTTTTCTTTCTGAGTTAATACAAGAAAACACTGTCGGGGGTGGCCAGTCAATAGCTGATATTCGAGCCGGATACAGCTCCAGTTCTAATAGAATACGTTATCGTTGTTTATGCCTCTCGGTTTCAAACACTGGAAGATACGATGTGACACTGATTTTTCTTGATTAATCTTTCAGCATTAAGTTTATTTAAGCTGAGAAGCCGTTACAGTGGTACTTACTACTAGATACTAACAGCATTAACGAAGCATATTTATAAAAATATTACGCCGGTTGCACAAAACACACCGACAGTCAGCATGCGGTCTGCTTGCCGCGAGTTGGTAATCATTGCTTTCGGTTAGCCGCCGATTATGTACATTTTTCTACTGCCTGAGGACAAAGACAGACCCAGCCTGTACTTAGATTACTTTGTCTAGAAATAACGGATAAATCCAAGACGTTGTTTAAGGCATAAAGCTTTCACGGCGACTGAAAGTGACAAAGTTTTGTGTAGTGATCAGATGCTTTAATTCTGACCGTAAGTCCAGCGTTTCAGAGATACTCTCTGCGTCCATCTTCAGGGATTGTGTCAAGACGCTTAGGCTTAGTAATGAGGCGGGTGGAAGCGTCAGATTAAAACGTAATAAACGCCTGCACTTCCAAAAGTTTTCCTGAGGAAGATTGTTAAATATGGTAATGAGTTTTCCCTCGAATGCGTTAAAGGCCTCAAGAGACCGCCAATACTACAGTATGGGACTTAAAGTTCTCACAGCGGTAAAGATATCAGTGTTGATAATCTTACTTGAAACGCCGAGTGGATTTGTAGACAGACATTAGGGTGGAACATACTGCCTTAGACCAGTGGTATTCAACCTGGGATAGTCGAAGACATCTTAGGAGGAACGTGAAATTTAAAAAATATATATATTATTTTATGATAAACACTGAATAATCAGTAATGTAATTTATTTAATTTATTTTAGATGTAGATTATATACTATGTATAACTTGAATTATACACCAACAACTTTGAGGGTACAAAGTTGAAGAGAAATTATATCTGGGGGTACGCGAACAAAAAAGGTTGAATGCCACTGCCTTAGACGACCACCATCGAAAGAATAAAAGTATATTAATTAAGATTTTAGGTTCTCGCGACAGTGAATACGAAGATGGCTGTCTTTTGGGTTGTAGTACTACAACACAGAAACAGCCATCTTCTATAGCATATTTCCTTAAACTGGTCTTACCAAAGCTAACCTAAACTAAAGGTACAGATAATATATTGCTGTTAGGTTGGCGACTACTATTATCTGGTCGGCTACTCAGTGCTGCCCACACCACCTTCGTTGTTACACAGATTATAGGCTACAGAGGAACTGTAGAATAAACTTCTATTTTTCTTCCGTCAAATTAAGAGGCCTACGAGTTTCTGATATCGATATCGAGAATTTTACCAGCAGGGAAAGACGAGATTTAGACAGGTGGGCCTACTGGTTTATGAACGTTATCTCTCTCTCCATCATCCATAATTTATTTAATGCATTGTCCACTTTTCATGTTCATCTGTATCCTTTATTGTGCCACTTGCTTGTGAATATACAGCGGCAGTTAGAATTGAAGATCTGGGCGTTTCTTGGCCCGAGGCTGGAAGGTCTCGTGGGTGGACGGATAACAGATGGGCCGTTGCATGATGAAACTAAGCTACTTGCTCAAGTCACGCAACACAAGATTGGAAGCTGTTGCTTCTGCGGCTGGGTGTTGGGGGAACCACCTCGAGCAATCTCTACCCTCAGATATAAAAAAATGTAGAAATTCAAGGACAAGTTCACATGAACTTCCATTCTGTGAAGTGATTTCTGAAATATGTTGTCTGCAACGGTGCGTTTCGAGGCTGCAAGGCACCGATATGTGAAGAAGAGAGGGCAAGAAGCTGTTAGCTTGTTAAAGGCCCAGCAGTTAGCAGCTTCTAATTTGTGTAAAAGTGGAAAGAAATCTGTAGATTTCACACCAACACCCACATTTACTGATATCAGGGCTGTAACAGCATCTGATACAAGTTTTCTATAGCATCTGCTTACCAATTGTAGAACGTATTTTTATGTCAACATTTTTTAACGTTAGTACTTTTTCCTTAAGTAAGGAACAGGCAACTTAGTTTGTACAGCTACCACGGCTTACCCCCTCCCCCCCCCCCCCGAATTTACTCATGAGAATTTGATTTGCCAACAGCAGTGTTTTTTTTACAAGAAAGCAACCTACGATATTGACAAAGTATTGCTATAATGTACTATTAATATTTAAGACGAATAACGTAAAGTAATCCGATACCCTTTAGTCGTTGAGGAAAGAACCTCAGATTAAATCATTTCCACGGAAACCAGGATACAGAGACGAAGAACATCTTATATAATCGTACATGTCGGTATCTTTCACGTCTTTCATTACATCAACATCAACCAGAATCGCATTGTTGCCACAATTACATTGGATACTATTGTCGTATTTTATTACCTTGATTGTCCTTCTGACCTCATGTACCGTAATGTAGCGTAAAGAGCACATCTGTAACTTCACTGTACTCCAAAGAGTGCACATTTCCAGTTTTGCTAAACAAAAGAATGTAAGACTGAAAGCAATTAGAATGATGAGTAATGATCAAAATAAATTAATGGCAGCAGAGTAAATATCCCTTGCGTAAGTCGGCGAATCACGCGAGGCAAAGGGAACACGGTTCGTAGGCAACCAAAGAATCTGTGCCACTACCCCCCCCCCCTCTGAAAAAAAACAAATTTGGAACTTGGAGAGACGAAGAATAGAATTCGGAACGACAGTTTTAGAATACGCCGCAAGGAGTGGGCGTACTGGCAAAGACGTGTGAGCTTTGCCAGCGTCTTTCGCTCTTGTGCGCGTTACGTATGGGACTAGTTATTTTAGCTTTGCTTCTTCAGAAGTTATTAGTGAAGATAAATTGTCTTCATTCAGTGGCGGAATATGAGAGACGTTTCAGTTCGTCTCATCTTGATTTCACTTTCTTCGGTAGATTCTATCTTTGGCCTACTGGGACAAAACCTTGCTTTGTTCTTCATAATTCAATCACCGATTATCACGGGTTCAGTTATTAGCATTCCTGCTTCGTATCTGTGAACTCCAAGGTTCTGTTCTGGGCATAGAGATTTGTTAGCCTGATTAACAATTTTCGTTGATTTCATCAGTCCCTCCAGAATGCTCTGGGTTCGTACCTGAAATAGGCCACGATCACGTATATTCTCGTCCAATCAAATTGACAAAGCTTGTACCATTCGAAGCTATATGACACGCCAAGTGATACAGCATCCATAAATAAGTAAATAAATTAACACTACTAGACTGAGTTTGGCGTTCACTTCTATTGCAATTGTATGATAGCCATAATGTTTATCCAAGTAACAAAGCGGCCGGAGTTTGAAACTGAATACTCTCCTCCAAGTATTAACGAGGTTAAAAGTGTGTGGTATGGATGACTGTAATATAATGTTTATGTAAGAAAGCAACAAAGCATCTACTATATTTTCGTGACAAATTTTGAAGCATTAGAAACGTGCTTTGGAACCAGCAGTACTTTGTTCGAAGGAGACATTAATGACGGCGAAGTAGTTATTCTGTACCTGAGGTCACATAAAGTGAATGACTAAGTCTGTAAATCATTTGCAAGAGAAGAGTTGTACATTCCTGCAGCGTCAATTAACGCGGACATGTATCATTATTTGGGGCGAGGGAGATGGACGTCTCGAGTCGCCATTCGACAGGTTTTTGGCCAAGACAAACTCTTATTTCTTGTTTCGTTTTGTTGTTAAATAATTTGTTTGCGACTGGCTTGCGGCAGTATGTTAACACTCGGACACCGCGCTGACTCCATGGTTTAGACTTCAGAATGAAGTCTTCGTGTGAATGGCCTCGTTCAAGATCAGCCAAGAACAGAGACTATGGAATCTTACTTCCTTACGTACTAATTATTATTCTATGGGTTTGGAATAATGATTTAACAACGGTTTAATTAATTGAGAATTCTTGGCATTACAGTCAAAGAATGAATTATTCCGGGGTACTTGTTGATATTATGTCTAGTTGTATAAACATAATAAAATTATCATAATACTGTCTCTTTCCACTGTCAAGCATTTATTTATTCTTCTACATATCCCATAAACGTCTGCGTAGCTTAGACGTTGTCACCAGTGGGAAGAAAATATTAAAATGGACATTAGGCAATAAAGCAGGAGGATGTGGATTTGATCTATCAGGCACCAGGATAGAGATGAGTTTAAGTAATGTCGACACACATCAAGATGATTAATTTAACGAACAAAAAATATTCATGTTAGATTATGTCATAAATAATATTCAGAACTAGTAATTGCTATTCGCAGGCAAATTAAATTTGAATTAAAACAGTGCTGTACAAGGTCTTTTTTGATTAAAACATTTCCCAGAAAGTTTAATAGTTAATAGTTAATAGTCCAAAGAATCTTAGTTATGACGGTTCTTGAAGGTTTATTGTCGTTCTTGGCAGATCCCGTACATGGAATCTATTTTGAGCCAAATGGATTTAATCCAGTCTTTTAAATCCTATTTTTGTGAAGATGGACGTCAACATTAGCCTCCCTCCCGCCTACGCCAGGCCTCTTAGTAGCCACTTTTTCAAACGTTTCGACTAGCATGTAGGTCCATATACATATTTATTAACTCGAACAATCTTTAAATTAAGATTCTTATATAAGAACTTTACTTTATGGAAAGTTATCGAATTTCAGCCTTTTTTTCAATTTCGTTCTTTGTCTTTTTGTCTTAACACGACAACGCTCCAAAGAGACAATTTCGTTTTAGGTTTATGCCGTATCAAAAGCAATACCAGGGAACATTAATCATCGTCTCCTGCTAACACAAGGGAAAGAATTAAATAGATTTCTTAATTATTTCTGTGATATTAAAACTGGTCTTGCGCTTATTACGATTTCAGACTCCAGTTTATGAACGCACCTCGGGGCAGGAGGTTTCTATTGTGTGGTTCAATGACTGTACTATTGGTCCAGTAAGAATTGACATAAGAGGGTAGCATGGTAGCGAAATCTACCTTCCAAAACACAAACGTAGCACGCACGCACACACGGGAGTCACGCCCCGTCCTCAAAGCTGCTCCGACTGCCACATATAATATAATATTATAATATACACGAAAACGAAGAGAAAGCAAATCTAAACACCCTCCGGCAAGACAAGTTTCCAGCAGCTAATTCCTCTTCTTTATTCTCCTGCTGCTGCCCGAACCTAAAGCTGTTATAATGAAGAATGCCAGCAGAAGTCAGGAGTCAATGTTGGATGCTGGTGTCTTCCTCTAGGTCAACGCATTCTCAACAATGGAACGGGAAATGCCGATGGATATATATATATATGCGTTTCCTGTCATTCGTGACCCGTTCGATACTGTAATCTCACAGTGACTCCATGAAGTAGATTACTTGATAAACCTCTAGTCCCTGAGGCATTCTAAGACATTCATAGTCCTTTATGGAACTCAAAATTTAATTACCGGATTCATAAGAGCCGGTAAAATTCAGGGCCCTGTGCAATATTTCTTAACACCTGTGTTTTTACCGTGTGGACGTTTTACTCCCGCGTCGAAACCCACAAATTTGGGAGCCACCCCTTGTCTGCTGTCAGCGAATGCGTTCTATTATCCAAAGCTACATCCACATCAAGAGTAAATGTTAATGTACTACTGCAAATTCGACAAACGGCATGCGGTGTTTTTAAATACAAGCGTGCTGATCTTTATTAACAACAGCCAAAATAAGCGAAATCATCGCAATGAGACCATTGATTCATCTTTCTTACGTACAGAAATATGTAATACAACGAACAGTATTTGTAATTAATTCTTGAATAATATATCTAATGTACAGAAAGAGCCTATATAATTAGCAATATAATATCAAATCTTACATAATATAATATTCATCTGTATTCTTTATGAAATACGATAATAATTATTTGGCCAATCCATCCAGTACTTCATTATTCATTGCGATAGTTTTTTGTTTTATGTTTATTGTAATATTATTTAAATTATTTATGATCATGGAAATTGTAAACAATTTGTTTTTTATATATCTTTAGGATTCTATATACAGAAGTAAAATACCTTATTGTGTTATATTATTATTATTATTATTATTATTATTCAGTGTTTTGTCTTACGACAGGTCCATTGCTCTGCCCAAAAAGAGCTCTCCAGTTTTCCCTATTCTCAGCTTCTCGTTTTAATTCCTGGAACTTCATCTGAACTTACATAAATTAAATAAAATAAAAATTACAGTCTTAAACCCAAATCGGCACAGGCGAACATGGTATAAAATCTGTTTAGGTATCAGTTGTAAAATATATATACTTATCCCGGCTCTCCAAAAAGTTTTTTAAAGAATGTTACAAAAAAATATTTTTCTCCCTTAAGGGTTGTTGAACCCACAGTTACCGTCTTTAATTTCCATAAGACTGGGGACAAATTGTGCTTTAAGTATAGAAGAATCTTGTAACTGAAGAAATTAAGAAGCATTCTACTTGCCATGTTCGTAACCACAGAAGCTGTCACATCTCATTGCGTGGTATGTGATGGTGTATCTTGTAAAGTAACGTCGTTACAGCAAGTTTTAAACAGACAGTTCTTTACCTACAGGGATTACTAAGAATGGAAAATACGTCGTAACCTATTTCAATGTATTGATAGAAGCTCTCGATCTCCTTCAGTTCGTAATATCTTCCGTCAGAATCTGCTTTTGTTACGACTTATGCCACTCTTTTCCTCCGTGAAAAACGTCGTATGTCCTGCAGAACTCCTGCTGAGACGTGAAAGTCTGCTGCTCTTATTTAGCTCATTACATACGCCAACGATAAAGATGCAACGATAAAACAGCCACTTCAGCTATGTACAATATAAATATCTGTTTGTGCGTCTTCAGAAACATTAAATTTGCCTGTTCCGTAATGTATCGAGGCAGGGCAGCTTTAGCAGACCTTCGGTGTTTTGCAGAGTTTTGAAACATAAATCTATCGAAAGTGTTTAAATTTCACAGACTACATAACAAACAAGAGAATAGCCAAATCTGCAATTGCTGCAGTCCATGATTCTGCAGCTGATTTAACAGAGCCAAGTTGTGGCTGGATGATGGAGTCTAGCATATATAAAATATCATAAGATAATAGCTACTGCAGAGGAGAAAGGGGAGAAGTCCACCCACCAGAGCATCAGTAACCGGTTCTATCTTTCTAGCTTCTGACGTGGCGTGGCATGGCATTCTGCTTGCCTGTCTGTGTAATGATCCCTAGCAAAACCCAAAATCTTATTCTTCTGTGTTGGTGGCAGACAGTTGCTGCAGAGGCCTGCAGAGAAAAAATGCAAAAGAAAGGAAACAAAGGACAAGGGAAAGAGTGAGATGATGACCGGCTAGTCAAGATGGTACATATGATATCATCTTAGGTGATGTTGTAATAATCTGTGTCACAGAAATCACGACTTCAGCTTTTAACGTGACTTGCTGTAGAAAGGGTCAGCTGTTACTATTGCTTCTTTAATCCACTGTTGTAGGATGTATAATGCGATGTGGTGGTTCTTATGAACGTCTTGATTCTGCTAAATGCCTTGATTCCTGAGAGCAAAAGAAATCTGTACTGTGGCAGACTTGCCTACAGAATGTTTCTTAACACAGAACGCGAATAATAGTAGTAAATTAACTTCATGACAGATTAATTTAACTCAGTAGCTAATAAACTAACCCACTTATCAGCAACTCTGACGGATTCATTAACACATTAAATCCTTGAATGACTCAGTAATTAACTCATCAGCTACCGGTATGGAAAATCAACTTCGTGGCCGCTTAAATGGAAACAAATCCCCACTTTATGAAATCCGAAAGCACATCGTGTTCAAAGAAGCCCGCATTGGCCTTTATCCTTCGCCAGTTTGAACCAATTAACACTCTCTACACTTTCACATAATTTTGTAAAAGGATTTTTATGTTATCTCGTTTTAACACTAATTCTGAGGCACCGTGTTCTGGTACGTTGTACCAAATTTCTGGACCCATATATTACTTTCTAGAAAGTTGTTTTCTGAACAACATATTGTTTGGCTTCAGCAAGGAGAATGTTAACATTTAAGACTGTTATTTTGGTTTCGAATACCAGTCTATAGGGGGTCGCGGCTCACAGTGTTAACGTCTGCAACAACTCTGCGAGTCAAGGTTACTCCGATAAGGCGACTTGCTACATGACGAGAGTTGTGTTCCCCCACCCCCCCACCCACCCGTCGCACTCCGCCGCAACACTCGAGCTTGTTTTACTACGCATTTTAGTGTTCCGGAGGTTAACACTTCAAAGCCCAGTGGTGACTATATGTACCATGTGATTTAACAGTCAGAAACTCCGAATTTCGCCAACATAGTATACATCATAGGTTTCGTTTCTTTATTGGAATACTTAGTTACTTAGATACTTAGGCGACCCGTTCTACAAGTGCCTGAGCACTGCGGGTCCCAACTTTTCGATCTTGGCTTGATCTATAGACATTTGGTAGGACTCCTTGGACGAGTTATCGGCCCGTCGCAAGGCCTCCACCTGTACACAGGACAGCACAACACAGAAAAACATCCAAGGCTTGAGTGGGATTCGAAACCACGGTCCCTGTGTCCAAGCGGCACAAGGCCGACGCCTCAGACCAGGCGGCCACTGTGACGGCTTATCGGAATAAACAGTGATTATTTTCTAAAACAGCATGGACTGATTGTTATGTGTGATGGAGATGCCTTATGTTTTCTTTGGGGTATGGACTGAATTATTGGGTATTTTTAAACGAGTTTTGAGCAAATCAAAATTTCGCTGTCACTAATTCACTCTTACTTTAACCTTACCAGAAGGACGATTTGTTTCTTGTTTGGCGGAGACTAATCGTAATCCTTTTGATTTTGCATTGCCTGGGAAATTACAGCTATAAGTTTTCTCCTTCTTCTACTCTTTTGCCATCCTTCCTCTCTCTCACTCACTCTATCTCTCCTTTAGTTTCAAAGTTGTATCAGTTACTAAATTCATGTTCACCAGGGACCGTGGGTTGTTATCCCCGCAAGGCAAGGATGTTTGTCCTCGCCTCTCTGTGTTTTGCTGCCCTATGTGGGCAGAGACCTTGCGAGGGTCTGATCACTCGTCCAAGGAGTACTACCAATGTCTAAGTACCTTACGCTACCTCCCATATGTAAGAAGATCAAGGTCCTTCAAGGACTGTAGAGTCACAGATTAAGTAAGTAAGTAAGTAGTGTTTAGTGAAGAGTACAAATTATGAGGCTCCATATTAAGGTACAATTTGGCTGCACGCGACAGAGACAAGCGACCGAGGCAGGCGACAGAGACGGGAGACGGACACATTGCAGCTTGTCGCCACACACTTTTGAGGCGACGACCGAGACATACGGCAAAGTGTTTGTTTTCTTTGTTTTGTTGAGACATACGTGCACATATTCTGTGAAAAATGAGTACAAAAATGCTTCTAAAAAGGTTACTCGAAGAAGAAGAAGAAGAAGAAGAAGAAGAAGATGATGATGTGTTGCTGTGTTATTTGTTGCGAAATAAACAAAGGAAACCTGTGAGTTCAATATTCAAAACCAGACGCGAAGAAGGATCTTTCTGTCGGTGGTCAGTGGTCGGTTTTCTGCTACTAATTCTACCAATTGCTCATCTTGGTCACCAGTAAATTTAATTTCTGCCATTATTTTACTCAACAACATACGTGCTGCCTGAGCCCGTCGCGAGACACTACTGGTCCGAGAGCGGTCTCCTGTGCTTTGTCTCGCGCTCGTAATTGTACTTCATACGATTGTACAGAGAGCAGACAGGAAGCGACCAGTCTCGGTCTCGTAACTCTGTCGCCTGCCTCGGTCGCTTGTCTCTGTCGCTTGCAGCCAAATTGTACCTTTACAGTTTTCTCCATTAACTTGTCACTTCCTTTCTCTCGGGTACATATATTCTCCTCAGTAACCTGTTTTCAATCTTTCCGGACAACAGCCAATTCAGTTGGCTATACGAAGAGACCATCTCCGATCCCATCATCACGGTTCTGGTCAGAACCCTGGTGTTTCTTGGGGCGTTGGTCTCTTCCTGTAACCAACTGAAGCGGCTGATAGCCCAACAACATATTATTGATTTTAGTCGCCGCGAAATCTTCAAATGTTATTCACCTGTTTTCAAATGCCTTGTTAGGAGCTAGTCTATAGGTAGTCTCCATCCCTGGATGGAAACTAGGTACTTCTAAGGGACCCCACAGAGTGGAAACCCTTTTGTCCTTATTTTACCTGATGTCGGAGACACATCCAGACCTCGAAACGTCGAGAAACAGACAATGGATAATGTTCAAATTTTAGTCAAACTGTTACCCAAACTCTATTTCTTCAGAATAATTTTAATATTATTTTCCAACCAACGCTTAGGTTTCTCACTTAACCTCCTTCCTTTATTTCTCTGAACAAAACTGTGTATACATTTTTCATTTCTCCGATCTACGTTATAAGACTTCTTAGTGATTGGACGAATAATTTGTATTCATCAGTGAATTCATATGAACAGGTCATTTGTCATATGTTGTATATTTTTCGTCTGGAACTGTGATTATCTTCAGTGTTTGTATGTATGATTACTTTATCATAAAGTTATGGTCTTTTTGTAGCAAAATAGTCCTCTGCGAAAATAACAATTAAAACATATTGGTGACCAGACGTGTCAGGACTCAGTGTTTGCGATTCTCAGCTCCAAATTAGTGATGGATATAACAAAACAACATCGGTCCTTTATGTCGAAGATTACCGTTATTAAAACACCACTGTTACCCGTTTCATAAGTGCGTTACAAAGAAGCCAAGATGCCCCTGCTTTTATAAGTCTGCCAGCTACATATAACCATCAATTATTGAGTCAAAGGATTGAAGGCCATCTAAAAAAACACATAGAATTCTCCGATGCTTTACAGGCGGCCAAAAAATGTTCTTGCGCGTTCTGCAGAGTTGTGTCACAACAGGAGAACCAAGTCATACGGCCTGTTCTCCAATACTGCCTAAGTCAGTAATTATGCGTTTTAAGTCAGAGGTTTACACGGAGGTGGTTAAAATGTAGAGTTCTTCATTATCAGGTGGTACATAACCTGCCACTAGATTCGTGGTACTTGCATAGCACACAGTATACAGGGCTAGGCAAATTGATGTTCCCAATTTGAAAGACATGCTACTCACGTTTAATGAAATTCAGATGCACAAAATTGGTACCGATGGAAAGAGAAACTCTCCAAGTTTTGTTTCAGTACACCACAGGTGTTCAATGTGAGCCCCCTTGGTAACTCGGCACACATCCAGCCTCTAGTCGTGTGAACTTGCACGGACCCGCTCCACTGTTTCCTCGCTTACTGACGGGCTGCCGGTTGACTTTCTCTTACAGATGCAGCCCCTTTTCTTAAATTCGGAATACCACTTACGAATTGTATGCCCACTGAGTAGATCTGCCGCAAACTTGGTTCGGAAATGCCGTTGCACACTAATAACAGACCAGTGAACGTGGAAATCCAGGACACAAAAGGCTCCCCTGTCTTCGATGGCAGCCATTTTCTCTCACATCGCCCCTAGCGGCGAACAGTGTTACTACGCGGCTGCGAAGTATACCAACATAAACTTGGAGAGTTTCTCTTTCCATCGGTATCAATTTTGTGCATCTGAATTTCATGAAACGTGAGTAACATGTGTTTCAAATCGGGAACATCATTTAGACTAGTCCTGTATATAAAACTATGACGAAGCTCATGTTGAAGATTTCTGTCTTCTGGGTTGTTGCGCTGTGTAGTATGGCAGATGTTTACCAACGTTTCGGAGACAGTATGAACTCCGAAACGTTAGTAACAACCCAGAAGACAGAAATCTTCTTACTCACCGCAGTGAAAGCGTCAAATCATACATACGAAGCTAATGTTCTTTGTAATGCTAGGTCCAGATGAATCAGGCCATTGACGTTATGGGAAGTACATAGAAATCATCAAAGAACTCAAGATAATAATCGATTTTTAATCTCTGAGATGCAAAGAGTTTCGGCAGGGATGATTTAACAGCTCCAAGTAACCAAATTAGTTTGTAACCGATAGAGACTCTACAGACCAATCAAGTAGAAATGACGTTAGATTTGTGGTGGGAGTCAGGTGGAAAGAATGTCATATTGATTAGTAAGGGAATGTTGGGCAATTCAAAAGAATGGGGACTACACACTGCCGGGAGGAACGTAAAACCATTGAGGATTTTCACAAGTCATTGCCATACATTTGCTGTTGGAACGTTCTATGGAGGCTTTCTTACAGTTATAACTCATAAAAAAGGCAGATATCGGAGACAAGGAGTCTTGATGGCATGAAAAGCAATATGCAGTTTCATAATTTATTATTTATTGAATTAATTACGACATTTAACAAACGAATGATCGCATAAACACGTTTATTTATTCATCCCTACACTGAGTAGAATTAAATGTTATGAAGGCCGTGTAAGTCTTATGTTTACATTTTAGAACCTAATCACTGGATTTTGAAAAAAATTAGTGCAGGGAGTCTAACCCAGAAACTATTTGGAAAATATAATTTTGGTTCATGTTATTTCAATATAATAGCAGGTACTGTAGTTGTAGTAATGAATGTCAGAACGTACGTAAGCAAAAAAATAAAAACTCACCCTTATTAAAATCTTAATTACTATGAGTATAATAGTTATAAGGAATCTATAACAAGAAATTAATATAACCTTCTTTAATAATTTATGTTGAACTTAAGGTTTTAATTAAGAAAGCTCATGTAGTTTGACGAGCGTTAGTTACGAAGTGGATGTTCATTTCACGAAGGTTGGTTCTTTGTTGCAGCAATATAATGATCGTAAATTGAGAAAAAGTATGAATTTACATGGTTCGTTTTAGCGAAAATTTGTAAGTGGAGGGATTACTAATTGGCATATCGACTTTCACTGTTATACCATCAGTATTTCTCATCTTAGAATACAGTATGATAAAGACTGCTGAAATTATTAACCGTATTCCGACTCGCAAGTCACCGTGGGAGGCGGTTGGTTGAAAATTCATGGCAATTTATTAAAAAGGTAGGCAAAATTTTACGTATTATTCAATTGTTTTCTTTAACACACTTGCTGATTTGTCATTCTTAATAACTGTTTCCTTAAAATCACGTGGATATAGTGAGGTATTTTTAACCATGCATAGTGATACAATACTAGAAAAATATGTGTTGCCCTAGAAACATCTACCAGCTCCATGGACTATGATTTCAATCTGAGTTGCATTCATCCTAATATAGTAGTAAAAGAGGCAGTGATTTTTTGGTGTGAGAAGGTAGGTTGCGGATGGACCAACTGCCTCCAGTTAGCTGCAAATATATTGAATAAGCAGTCACGGACAGCCTTTAAGGGGTGGCCCTCCAGCTTGGGAGTTGGGCGTAGGGCTAACAACCCTTCACCGTAAAAATATTTTATGTTACGAAAACTACAGCAAATCCTCAGAATAGGAAATCTAGGAGGATCCAATGGGCTGGGCATGTACCACGCATGGGGGCAGGCAACGGGTGCGTGGAGAATTTTTGTTAGGAATCCTTCTGGAAGACGATCACTGGGCCTACCAAGTAGAAGATGGGGACAATATGAAGATGGATCATAGGGAGGTGGACTGTGAGAATGGTAAATGGATGGAGTTGGCTCAGGATCGTGGCTGGTAGCGGGCTTTGGTGTTGTCGGTATTGGACCTGCGGGTTCTGCTACCACAGAGTTAATTAGACGTAACTTATATGAGACCAGTATTTATGCATTTATGTTCCGCTGTTTACATAATTGGGTAGAATATTTGTGAATGTTGTGTATGAAGTTAGTAATAAAAGTGATATTTCTCTTCAGTTAGTATACTACTGTCAGTTTTATCGTATTCATTATGCCTGTACATGGGCATAGTCATTCTGTATAATGTCTGGCTACGAACTGGACGACCAAGATTCGATCACCGACAGGGGCAAGGGACTGGCTATGTGGCCCACCTGGCCTCCTACCCAGTGTGTACTGCAGGTAAAGCACGGACTGGACGTGACGCTGACCACTCACCCCAATCTAGTGCCGAGGTCAAGAACGAGGAGCTAATTTCCTCTCCTCACAAGCGCCTACATGGCGTATAGTGGGACAGCTTTACTTTTTGCAATAACTGATTCCTTTCGCTGTTATCTTTATTACACTCCAAGATAACCCTTTGTAACTTTCCACGCATGGAATTTTCATAGTTATCGTGGAAATGTTCAAATAAAATATGGCATATTTTTTTAACATAACACAGCACTGGAAAGAGTTAATAAATGACGCACTTTTCCCTAATAAGGAGAGCAGCAGAACGTGTAGTTGAGTCGGCATGTAGTAAACGTTTATGCTTTTCCATACTATGACGAGTCATCGAGCGGAACTTGAACTGTCGGTCAAGACAATATCTTGCTGACCAAGAAACCGGTTGTCAACATTTCAGTTGCAGTTAAATGCTCATATACTTGTCCTTCAAACCTAAGTTTTTGCTTTGCTCTTGATAGGACAACAATGTATCTTAGGTAAAGTCATACATCCCTAACTGAAGTGGCGGCAAAGGCAACAGTCTTGAGTAATTGGATCATCCTTCGAGTCTCAAATAATTTTGCGCGAATAGGTTCCAAAAACGAAAAAGCTATGTAGGCGTTTCGAAACTGTGATGTAGATAGGATTTTCTGGATTGATGCCGAGCGTCACAAGGCTAAACGTAGTGACGACAACTACTAAATGCAAAGAAGCCAATTAGAAACCTCGTAACACAGGATAAATTGATTCAAATGCGTAATGTATAGCTGCTGATGATGTTTTTTGAAGCCGCAACGTAAAGTGAAGTAAAGCAGACCCGCTACACGCCATGCACGCGCTTGGGGGGAGAGGAGTTGTAGCTCGTACTCATTCTTGACCTCGGCACTAGGTGGGGGTGAGTGGTCAGCATCACGCCCCGGCCGCGCTTTACCCCCGGGAAAGGACCCTGTACCCATTGGACAGGAGGGTGAGTGGGCCCCAGATTCGGTCTGGACGCAGAGGCTAGAGGAAAAATCCTTTGCCCCTGTTGGGGTTCGAACCCCGATCGCTCAGCTGTAGCTAGTCACTATACTTTCTCAGAAGCCTCAATGCTGTTGGCAAATAAAGAAATAAAAATGCAATAATTGTGGTAAATGTGGTTGGTTTATTAAAGTTCTATACTACAGTACTACACGGTATGAAGAGTTTTAAGATTCGAGGTCAATGATATTTTGGAAGGACCCTCCACCGTACGCTGAAGATAGAGGCAGTACGTTCCTCTGAAAAACTGGCAACCACCGACAAGTCCACAGAGTCATTACGCAAAATATTACAATCGAAGCATGTTGTTTTAATTTCGTTTCTGATGTTCTTAATAATATCAAAATTTTGATGTCATCCACAGTTATGTGCCATATATGTAGTTAGTGCTGGCGAAGACGAAATTCATAAGACCGGGGTCGCAATGTGTCTTATCGCTACAAGGATATTTTACTTCCATCTCATTATTCTTCTCCTTCGCCTTCTGTTGTTTTTATTCAATTATATTCTCTGCCTTCGTCTCCTTTTCCTGCTCCATCACTTGCAGTTGCATGGTCATTATTCCAGCAAGGTAGATAACCCGAGACGTTTACTTGAGCTGTTCTCACATGTATGAGCTTTAAACTTAAGGCAGTGCATTCAACTGCCAGTATACAAGGAACAAAATTGTCAGTGTCGATCTTTTGGATTGCAATGCAGCGTAAACTTATAGAGAGACACCAGCGTTTCGGAGGCGCATACTGCCTCCTTCTTCAGAGCTGAATTATCCGAACCGACAGTTAAACCCAATATAACTTTTAACCAGTTCGATCCGATTATTGTAAAGGAAGTTGATGAGTAAAATTAGAATCCATTTATTGGTGAAATGTTTATCAGAAAAGGGCTGGATGCTGAAATGTGAAGTTTAGTTTTCCACCGACAGAAACCAGTCCAGCATAGCAACTTGCTGTGAAATGAGTTCTGAGAAACAGTTGATTTCTCTTCTCGAAAACTGTCTAGTTGTAGGGCAATATCTTGTCTTGCTGTAAAGAGTTTGACAGTCCATACAACGGTGTATTGTGAGATTTATGTAAATAACATAAGTTTGTTTAGAATTATATTCAAGGATTCTAAAGGAAAACGGAATTATTTGTATATAATGTCCTAATTTAAATTGGGGCTGTAAATATATTAACATATTAATCGATATCATTTCAGTAATGGCTAAATAAATTGACTAATGATTTCTCACCGATTTATTATTACCTTCATATGGATACCACTTGCAATTTCACTTGGCGCAAATTTATATATAAAGTGGGAAATGGAAGTCATAAAAAATTAATGAACTTTATAATTTATACTGGCATCAGATATTGAGGAAATGTAATCATGGAGGGTGATTCTGGCAGACAGTTCTAATATAAGATTAAACTATTATAATGTGAAATTTTAATTGACCTTAATTCATTTCAGAACCACTTCAAACCTGCCTTTTTACGTACCATATTATGTATTTTGACTCATTTGTGTGATATGACACACATTATTGAGATTTCAGATTCTTCGTCAGGAAAATCTTCAAAGCAGATTTTAAACAATTTGAACCACCCGTTTCAACATTTTGTAACTCAGCATATGTCCGTGGTGTGCTTTTATGGGTTTTGTCTGATTATCAGAATAATCAGTCATTAATTTCCTGAACGGAGATATTATGTGGATGGAATAGATCGACGTATATATTTATATATATAACCTTTTCCTTCTCTGAACACAGCACGTCCTGTATTTTGTTTCTTTACGGCGGTAGATTCTGAATAAATGTGTAAGTTCTTGCCACAATAAGCGTATTAATACACCTCAAAGAATGGGCGATGACCGAGTTAACATTGGTGGAATTTTGGGTTCGCTATTGTAAAAACTCATTGATCAGAATGAACATGTAGCTGTCATTTGGATAACCATGTAGTAAGATAGCATTAATGTTCAAGATAAATGAAGCTGATTAATGTAAAAGTGAGTTCCTGTCTCCCTTTAAAGAGTAGATTACTAACTTCAGGCTCACGTGCTGTGTTTGAATGTGGCAGCAGAGAAATTTCTAAACTTCCGGGTTAACCTCAAACCCTTCTTTTGCTGTTGTAATCATTATAATTATCTGAAAGTGAGTGTGGACTATTTGTGATGAAAACCGTGAACCCGAATTGATATGAATGGGTGTTTCAGAACATACTTCTAATTCCAAGAGCAACTGTCTTTTCTCGAATCAATAAGCCTATCTCTCAAAATACATTCTTATAGGTAATTAATGAAGTTATTAGTATTTTGGAATCAGTAAATATTAGGCCAGGAATATGAACTGAAATACGGATATAACAAGAGAAATCGATATTTGCTACAAACTCGCCCGGCCCCATTCTGAATCTTTGGATAAATGCACTTTGTGAGCTCCTTTTTCCCATAATGAAAGCTTGTTTTACAAGATTTCTTGGCAGGTGTATTGCAATGTAATTACCTGTGCCCTGTTTATTGCGTTATGACGCTTGTGAAATCAGTGAATTATTTTGCATAAATAAACCTGGTGTTATTTTTCAAAATATCTCTAATTATGTTAGCACAGCAGCAATATTTAAGCTTAAATGTTTCCTATAAAACAGAATAAAGGATATATTTGTCTACATAAATAAACAAGTTAGCAAATGTACGGATATTTATGGTGCGCTCGCCAGGATTTGACTTTCGTAGGATGAAAAACTGGCAAAACACGCTTCATAGTTGGGTAATCATATAAAAGCAACGACGCAGTGGTGATTTACATTTATTGTTTGTTTATTTATTAATTGTTGCGTCATCTTGGAGTATAATCTCCTCACCTCACAAGTTCGAAAGTCCATAAAGTTGGTATTACCGATTGGAAAAATATAAATACAATTTTGGAATGGAATCAAGTGATATAATATCCGTTCCAAATTTTATAAAATGATTTCAGCCGTTCTTCTGTTATTAGATTCGCACAGACGGACATGATAAGCGATAACGTCATCAGTCGTCCTGTAAAATCATGGGTAATGACGTCATGGCGGAGGATCATAACCACATCTCAGAAGTTGAGCATCCGTCACATCTGCTGTTGCCAACACTGAAAAAGCAAAATCAACCCCATCGAAAGATATGTTTAAAAAGAGTATTGAACTTTCTTAATCATGCTTTTGCGTACTGATAAAGTCCACATATTTTAGATGAAATAATAACTGAAAGATGTAGGGGTTTTGACGCATGTAATGGAACCAATTAACTAATAGAACTACGAATAATATGACGGTGACAGTTGTGTTAAAGTTGGTGGCGCTTGACTAGAATTCGGTTTCAGAAATAAACGTCGTGGTTAGTGCGCTCGCCACTGGACCAAAGGTTCTCGGGTTCAAAGCCGTCCAAGGTCGATGGATTCTTAAGGGTGATAAAAATCGGTAGCACAACTTCCTTCGGAGGGGAAGTAAAGCCGGCGGTCCCTTGTCACAGATTTACGAGCATGAGCGACATGTTTCGTAAGCAAAATTCAGCGGCCATTTCTCATCAATGTCTCTCCTGATTCTCTGCTAGATGGCTCTGGCAGAAACCTTAGAATGGAGGATACGAAGACCCAGACGGAGTTGTAGAACCAAGGAAGAAGAAGAAAATATTGATAATAGTCTAAGTTAACAGTACTACTCTGTCCACGAAAATATATTATAAAGCATTCGAAAAAGGAAACAAATTGCCGACGAATTTGACAGTCATTAAGCAGGTTCAAGGAACCTCCTGCAGACACTAATTCAAAGCAGCCCCGAGGATGCTGTCAGGCTCTTCCTCTGCCACACCCACTCCACCAGCCGAGCCGCAAACGAGGTTGAACGGCCAGCAGAAGATTGCGCCCTCCCGCCGCGACGAAACCCGACGACCTGCTTCAAGTGCAGAAACTCAAGACGCAAAAATGAGCGGCAATGCGGCAGAAATTTTGAAAGCACCGCTCTTTCATTTTCAGGAAAGTAATTATCAAATCAAAGAGAACGAGATTTCGGGGCATGTAGCATGCATTGGGAAGATAAACCTATACACAGAGTTGGTCTGAAAATGTGAATTAAAGAGATCACTTGCGAGAACAAGGCATAGATGGGAGGATAATATCAAATAATTTATTTAGTTCTCGTCTACAAAAGACAGTGTCTGTTTAATACCGACATTTTGCTATCCACAGTCATTATACATATAGAATAACTTATGTATATAAACATAACCTAATTTTAATAAGATGGAAATATTAAAATAGTTGTTAGAGAAATTGTTTGGATGGTTTGCAGCGGATCCTTTCGTTTCAGGATAGGAACCACAGGCAGTTTCTTGTAAACATCGTAAGAAACATTAGTGTTTCATAAAAGGCGAGTAATTTTTTGACTACTGAAAGACTTCTTTTCAGGAAGGATACTGTTCCATTGAGTTAATTACGAAAGTAATTAGCTTAGGAAACAATGGGTCGAAAGCTCGTTTGGCACATTTCTGCAACAGATTAGTAAAAACAGTTCTATCGATTGAGGTTAAAACATGATTTACATACAACTGCGCACACGACACACACATACTTCAGCGATCAGTTCTATATCTTGACGTATTCGATCCTCTTCTAACTGAAAGTTCTCGAACTGAGGTGCTTCTCCGTTCTATACTCAGGCTAAGTTAGGTTAGGTTAGCACATGTGAAAGTATATTTAACTTTCCAAAGCCCAGTGGAAACAAGATGTACCACCTACTTTTAAAATAAGTATTGGTGAAATGTAGTGATTTCTTTGATATACGAACTGAATTCATATACATTGTTTAAACGAGCTTGGGATATCAAAAGTTTAATATTAAAATTCGAAACTGTTTACGAATACAGCAAGACCCTTCTCAACTTCTATATTTTCTCCACTTACTATTTCTTTTCCTTCTACACTTCTAAACGCCTTACTTTCATTAAACCAACCTTTGTCAGAAGGACGAATGGGTACTGTCTGGGAACCTTCATAGTCTACATATATGTCCGCCCCAGTTAAACGTAGCGTGTATTGCTACTCGTTCGTATCTCTGCTCTTACTATCTCTCATTTGGCTTGACAGAGTTGATCTCGTATTCGTAATAGACAGTGGAGATGTTGCTACAATAATTCTTCCGCACTATGGTATTCAGCAGCAGAATAGGTTTTGGGAATGTGTATAATTCGTATGCTTGTCCCTGTGGCCATCCATGTAACCTTAATATTTCATTCAACTTCTTCCTGGCTTTGGTCTCTCCGTGATCAGTTGTAGACTATAAAATCAAATTCAAATGACCTGGTGTAATCACTGTTGTGGAGGACACCGTGTGAGGTGTGTTGGTGTTTAAATGTTACTCAACTTGCCATTCTATCTGCACAGTATAAAACTGACGGAATATGATACAATTACTAGGAGCACGGTAATGCAGTGAGATTTTCGTCCCAAACCAATTATTGAATGTACATGCTCGATTCGGTAAGCGAATTCGGGTAGGAAGGGTAACTTAAAATTACGCTTAGATTGAGGGCTTTTTAGAACAGGGTGAAATTATTTTTATATAAGAAAGAAGTAACAGAAAGACAAAATTTTATAATGATGAGCTCCGTAATTTGGGATAAGGAATAGAAGAAGAGGACTAGAAATTTCAGACAAAATTTGCATTGTAAAAGTTGATGGTAAGAGGCCATTCGAAAGATCTAGGCGCAAATGGAAACATAATATTAATGTGGATAAGTAAAAATAAGGCATGAAGCTATATAATGGATTCATCTGGATCAGGACAGGTACAAGTTGTGAGATTTTGTAAACACGTTAATTAACTTATGGGTTCCCTAAAAGACGGGATATGTCTTTGGAGCTGAAAGAATATCAACTTTTCACGTAGGATAGTGCTTCGTGGAAATGTATTAAATTTTCTTGCACAAAGCAAACAAATCTTTCTGCATCTAGCTATTTCTCCTGATAGATTTTGTTATTGTAATGATCTATATTCCCCAGTTTTCTTAATCACGCGTATTAGCTATCAGATTTAATATTATTATTATTATTTATGATTTATAAACTATTTATGAAGAAAAACAATATTTTATTTATATATATATATATATATACACACACATACGTTTTTCCTGATCTTATGTTTATAAAAGTAACATTCTACTTTACTTCTGTAAAACGGCAAAAAAGCCACGTACATTATTACTGAACCTAATACTATATTCACTTTATCACAAAGGTCTATATAGTGTAGTGTAAAGTATCTTAGGTGTTGTAACGCATACGCCATGTAAATGCTTCGGGGAGGAGCGTATAGCTCCTGCTCATTCTTGACCTCGGCACTAGATGGGGGTGAGTGGTCAGCGTCACGCCCCGGCCACGCTTTGCACCCTGGGAAAGGACCACGGTATCCATTGGACGTGTGGTTGGGTAGACCTCGAAAGAGGTCAGGACACAGAGGCTAGAGAAAAATCTTCTGTTCCTGTTGGGGTTCTAACCGTGATCGGCTATCAGTCACTATACTGAATGAGATACCTGGCTCTGTTGTAGGGCGTATGCAAATTCCGAACGCATGCCACGCGTCTCTAAAGCTCTCCACCTTTAACCTTTGGCAATTCAGCATTTATATTTCATATCTGATACGCTGGTACTCTCTTCATAGCAATTGGTTAGGCGAAAATGCAAAAATAAATAATTTACAAAAACTTAAAATTTACAGTCCAGCCAGCTCAACTTCGTACCCCATTTCCCAGAAAACACTTCAAAGCGCCCATATTTTTTGTCGAGATGTTAAAGTATTATAATGAAATCTTTGATGTATTTTTGCCCCGTTTTCTCTGACTATCTGACTGTATGATCAATACGCAAATATTAAATACTGAATAGAAAGTAGGAAGTTCAAAAAAGCCCATTGTGAGCAGAATTTAATGATGTTTTTGTTCTCAACTGTAGTGTGTGCGTACGTTTCATTAGCAGCAAGCTTCGTGCTGATAGAGATCAATAAAACGTATGTGGTTCGTAGAAGGCAGAATACGGACTTACCTTTATGAATCCTTCATTTCTGTCAGCACATATTGTCAGTTTATCTTCCATGTTATCTTAATTTGTTTTAGGAACTGATACGTACCAAAAAGGAGAAAGTAAGTGGCTATATTCGTATTTCTAGAAGCTCGTAGCATTTATCCTGATTATTTTAATTCTAAATAATATAACCTTATAGAATAGAAATATAGGCTAATAATAGCGTCAGAATTATCGCTTAAATGTTACCTGTATTTGATAAATAACTTAACTATTGAATGTTATCATAAAATCTGATTTATTTTATTGCACACAATGTGAGTTATTTTAATAAAGTTAATGTAACTAATAATTAGAAAGAAATCCAGATATTCCATTTCTATTTCACGGACTTTCATTGCTATAAATCTTGTTTGGTTAATGTCATTTTTATGCAATTATGTTAGTAATTCAAAAGTAATGCAGTTTAGTTCATGGACCATCGTTTTGAACTCTTGCGTAGATGAACATTCAGTTAATTTCTAGTCCAGTTAGATTTTTCATTCCTTGCAATTTTTAATATCTTGAAGACCATTATTGTTATTATTGTTATTATTATTATTATTATCTTATTCTGTAATGTCACAACCCAAAACACTGCCACCGGAATTTGAATACATGACCTCAGCAGCTAAGACCTCTTAAGTGTTTTAATAGCGTAGATTATATTTAAAGATTTATCTTAATTCGTGAATGACACGAAGCTAAATCTCTGCAGACATAATAATTTAAAAAATCTTCACATAAATATTATCATCACGTGAGAAGTTCTCGGTTGGTAATTAATAAGTTATGTCTTGCAGACACTACAGCGTATGTGTTAAGGTAACAGATCTTTTCTCGTGGAATTACAGTTTATAATTACACCACTATATAGTGGAATATCTGGCACCATGCAGAGATGTTGCTTACTTCAGCGGTACTGTTGGTTAATTTAAAATAAAATAAAATGCTTCCAGTAGGTGAGCTTGAGTTGCGAACAAGTCACTCGTTCAAGTTACATCCCGCAGAGTCTGAAGTATTGGAGAAACAAAATGATTCACATTAAAACAGCTCATAAAATAGAGAGATTTTTCAGTGTTTAAATAAATACACAGCATTATAGATATACAGTGTCCCATTTAACTTGGAACCCACCTACTAGCATGCGAAGACCGTGGTAAGCGTTGTGACTAACTCATTTCCCGACACTTCGCTCGGTGTCATTTCGACCGGTTAGGGAACCTAACCCAGGCTTCTTTCCGGATGGTGGCCAGGAGCTATATCCCGGGATGTAAAAAAACTTGGCCGTGAAGACAACCGCTCGCCTCTAAAAAGTGTTGAGTTTAAGAATGCGTGGAGCCGAACACTCAATTCTCTCTCGACGTGGTGGTTCGTTCGACACAGTGGCAACATACCTTCTGATGGTGGCTGTCTTCTTGGTTGTTGCGCTATGTACTACAGACTACACTGAGCTCCAACCCAGAAGCAGCCACCTTCATAGTCGCCGCCGTGAAGACCTCAAATCCTACACGGTAGAGGACACTTGGTGGCCTAATAGCGACTATCATACAGTGACACCTGTCACTATTCGAAAATATTCGGTGTCTCGTATATCTAATGTTAATTCTACCACGGTTTCCCCCAGCCAGTTGCCATATTCATCTATCATCATCCACATCACAAGAGACGGTTTGGAAGGCCAACCAAGCGATTTAGTCTCAGCCAGCTCCGTATTATTATCATTTAATTGAAAGGGGTTTATGTTATTTGTCGCGTAGCTTTAAATAACTATTTAATTACTTGAGTAATGTCTTAGTCTACATATTCTATTCTTTTAATCAGACACTCCATCAATGTCTTTTATGACAGTATTTTATTGTGTAAAATTAACATCCTCTTGGACAGAGGAAATAGTTCAAGAAATATTGGACACGATATAATCCGGTTATGTGGGCTAATTAATTCCTAAATTTTAGTACCTATAAGATGGCATTAGTTAGACGAACTTGTGTAGGGCAACAAGGCTTGTGATGGGTGACTTAACTGGTTCTGTCTGCCTGCTTTCTCATGTAGCTTTGGGGAATTATTACTACAAACAAATGTAAAAAATTGTAAACCAGTTTCAGTCAACCACAACAGGAAATAATTGGATGGATGGGTTAATGCATTACTTCAGTATAGTCTTAGTAAAACGCGCTTGTGAGTTAAATTATTATATACTTTTTGCATTAACGGAAATAGTTTTTTCGTCATCGTAAATGAATGGCAGTTCGAAGACAGGACGTAATATGTTCAGAAGAAAGTCACGGATTGAAATACAAGAGTAATTTACATTATTTCCGAATCGCTTTAGTATGTCAAAAAATAATTTTATAGACCAAGGTCTTTCTTGAGAATCGATAGTCGCTCAACCGCTGAAAGAATTCTGTGCTTGTGAGCAACTTACAGATTCATTAGCTTGTTCACAAAATTCCTTTACTTGATTTACCCTCAGCAATCCTACATTTTCCGATAGAAATGTTGTATGTATTTATGTTTTCACGTTTGCATGGGGCCTAGATTATCCGCGAAAAGAATAAGAAATCAAGCCCCTCATTAAAGTAAGAGACAAAAATTCACCTAAATAAAACAGCAAGTAAAAGTACCTTATTGTGTACATTTAAAAATTGTTTTGTGTTTAAAAGAGAGAATGGTCAAAATATTCTAAATTGAAAGGCTGTAAGCGTGATCTCAAGTGGATAGTCCTATCTGTAGATAAAATATGATTGATAATGGAGATACGCTCTTATGAAACGTCGATTTACATCTACCAGACTACAATGCGAAAAATCCTACAAGACAGTCATGTTTAAACTTATTGTACCACTCTTCATCCGTCTCAAATTTAAGATACCTGAACAAACTTTACTCACCAATATTATTTTAATATATAACAAGGATTTATGAGGTACTTATGTAGCGTTTCAGGTGTTTGTGTTTGACAATTTGGAAATTACGTATTTTCATTCGTTCTTTTAGCACACACTCATACAAAAATTCAACTTGTGCTTCCCATGTAAGACGCAGTTTTTCCTACTGGGAAGTAAGTAGGCATTAAGAAATGGTTATAACCTCTATATTTCCAATGCATAGCGATTATTTAATGCTTACTTACTTCTCACCCACCTGTACTTGCTCGCGTAACTTAGGATGTAAAACTCGTGTGACGATATTTGACAAAATTTGACATTGTTTATTTCTAGACGGATAGGGGGAAACATTAATCTGTTATGCTTGTTCTTTATTAACTTATGTTTATTCTACAACGTATAGAAGCGTCTCCTCTCGTCGGGGTGATTTAGCTGAAGAGGTATGTGCTTTCTTACACGAGATTCTACCGAACATCAGTTGAAATTTACAGGTCCGTTTGTGGCATGTTATTTATTTTATAATAATTCCGGCAGTATCATATTTCGACCATAAAAATTCCAGTCTATCTGCAATCTATTCTATTTTTACGATTTAGTAGAATATCCAGTTTCTAATCGCAAATTTAAATCGTAGTTTTCAGTTCAAGTGACTGCAAGACAGTATTATGTACAATGTACTTTGCAACAAATGTAAAGAAACTTATCTGTTCAAGGGAAATTTCAGGTTCTCACGGTGGCGGATATTAAGATGGCTGTCTCCTGGTTTGTGCCATGTAGTCTGACAGCAGTTTCACGACGGTTCAGATGTGCTTGCTACCTCAGTCATTAGGGCGATGAGTAAACACTGATGATGGAGGCAGTAAGCGCCTCTGAAACGTCGCTAAATTTCTGTCAGACTACACAGCGTAACAACTCAGATGACAAAATTTTTTGAAATTCTTTAATTTAATATTGTCTGTATTTGTTTCCATATTACGTGACAAAGCAACACTGATATTCTGACGAGATACGGGAGCAAATTCGGATTCCTATTTCGTGGTGCGTCCAGAATTAAGAATGAACAGACTTTGTATCTTCCTACAGGTCACCTGTAGGAAGAGCAAATCTCGGTTTATGTCTTTCCGCTCTGGGCTGCAATATAATTACTTTTCTTTGATAAAGATGTAATTGTTACCCAGTAGGACGTCGTTAGATTTTAACCTCTGGATTTTCCTTTTATGATAACGCATCTTATTCCTTTTTACACTGCCAGTGCCCTGTTATCTAAACGTAACACATCCACCACTTGCCCCTTTTGTGTGCTGTGTCCCGTGCAGTACGGGCCAGAAGATGGGAAACATTTCAGTACGTCCGTGCTGTCCAGGGGAAACGAATTGAATTCTGATACAGGTATTCCATCAATTTTCTGAAGAATTTTTCAAAAATTGATTCTGAATCCTTCATATCTGGAGGATGATGAAATTTTGCAATTCAAATTCCTATACCACCGATTTACATTATGTATAGTAAGCGTGTGTTACTGAATCAGTTGTTCTTTTTTGCGCTCTGAAAAAGGTACGTTACGTGAGGTTTGATGTTTTAAAGGCAGTGAAGATGATGTACTTCTGGGTTTTGGCGTCGTATGGACTCGTTGGTAGATGTCAACATTTTGGATAAATATTGTCTCCATCTTCAGAGCTGAAGTAACGATGCGGGGAAGTGGATGGACTAATAAAGGTTTAGTGGATTGAATAGCTGAGGGTGTTGGTCAGTTAGGGACTTGAAGAACGACATGAAGACACGTCAGTTCATTGCCAGTCGGTTACTGTAAAAACAAACTACTTTTGTCGCGTTAATGATGACTCCCTCCCTCCTTCTAAATGAGTCTCGACTGGCAAGCACCGCTCACGAGCTGTGGAGAAGCGAAGAAGACTTCTTGAGGTCAAGTGAAGCATGGGCGACGACTTGCCTTCGAGCTGTAGAAGACCCAGGGCCACTGCCCTGCTGTTCCCACGGTGAAGATCTTACACCAAGCGCACTGCTGACTGCGGGGGAGTTTTCCGTAACCTGTTTCTTTCAGAGGCAAGCCACTAGCAAGCAGATCAGATGAAGAGTCTGTACACCTCCAAACAGCGGTCGATTGGCTCGCACACCTGCTACGTGTTCGTGAGGTATCTAGTTCTCCTAATCATTCGACTCTGAAAATTCTGAACTCTTGACAGCATCGTTAAACAAACCACATGTAAATATCACACCAAAAATAAACAAATTTGCTTTAATTAAAGTCCCATTGTAACATGCAATCTAGGTCTACTTCTGTGGAGCGTAAACGTTTATAAATCATTTACGAACTAATATAATCCATAGCTTCAACGCGGCTACCACTAACATGTTTCAACAGACAATTATGAGGCAATTGATGATTTTAGTTTCTCGTGGCGGCACATATGAAGATAACTGTCTTCTGGTTCGTTTCGTCTTGTAGTATGGTTGACGTTTACTTACGTTTCAGATGAGACTGCTACCTCCATTATCAGACCCCATCATCACACTGATTATGAAGGCAGCAAACAGCTCTGAAACGTCATTAAACTTTTAGGAGACCACAAGACGTAATAAAGCATAAATTAAATTTTAAAACAAAATCATTTACGTGAAATATTAAACTAAAAAATCATGTTTTTAAAATGTTTTAATTCTATAAATGTGCTTGTGGTACTGAAATCTATAGACCTAGGTCTACGTATATATTTTTTGGCAGAATTTAGTTCATAAATACTGATAAAATAGTCTCAACCATTTTATATATATATATATATATATATAAATAATTCTTTAAAATAAGAGATTGTAATCTGAAGTTTTGGAACGGGCTAGGTCCAACTTCCATTATTATAAAAACCTAATAGGAGTTCAATGAAAGTAGTCGTGATATTTTATATTCACCAGAACTGTATAAGAAGCAAACTGCTGTGTTCACTCACGCCGTGTTTGTTGTTCGTAATGGGCTCGAAGTCGTGATTTTCACGCCCCTTTCTGCTACATTATGAAGTGAGGAGAAGCTGAAACTAGACGGCTTCTTCTAAACTTTCTTTTTTTGTAAATTTCATTCATGCAAGTTTCATTCATAACTGATATCAACAAAAATGACTTGTGAAGAAAGTAACATTGATCTGTCACACCGAAACTACGAGGGCGTCATTGGTGGATATTTGACTCACGGTCGATTTATCTCTTTGTCACCAGAAGAACGTGTTAACTTGGCGACTATGTGTGTTTCAGAAAGAAAAATATCGTTGACAAACCACCGCTCATTTTATCTCCAAAAGAAATCTGAGAATAATTCCATGGGCAGAGTCCTTCTTGAGAAACTACCAATATTTAACTTACTCAATAAATTCCCTGTCTTTCATGGAACCAGAATGTTAATTACTATTTTCACAACTACCACTTTTTCTTATCTTGAATCAGATGAATATAGTAAAAACTACATATTATATAATTTAAGATACATTTTATTATTATTCTATTACGTCGAATAGTGTCTGCATTTCAGAATGTCCGACCAAATGTTTCTATGTTTTCTCTGGTGGTTGCAACGCGTGCTGTATGCCTAGCCGTCCTTAATATGATTTCCTTAGTAATACTGCTCATTATATACCCCACCCTTGTGCCGCTTGGGCACTGGGACCGTGGGTTCGAATCCCACTCAAGCCATGGATGTTTGTCCGCGTTTTTCTGTGTTGTGTTGTACAGGCCTTGCGACGGGCCGATCCCTCGCCCAGGGAATCCTACCAAAAAGTCTACAGATCCTGCCAACGAAAAGTTGGGACCCACAGTGCTCAGGCACTTGAAGAACGGGACGTTCCCAGTATTCAGTATATACCCCACTAATTATGAAGCTTCTTATTAGCTTTTTAAAACCCCAGTGATAACTTTATGTCCCACCACCTTTTACAGTAATTAACTGTGTATTTTATATTTATGGGTTTTGTATGGTTATTTGCTTAAATAATATTAATCAATTGATATTTGTAATGGATAAGTGTTGTTCTCTTTGCGGCAACAACTGAGCTTCGGGCGCAAAGGGTTATTCAGTTTTATCCAGCCTCCTGCCACTTCCAGATCTAGAGATTCTCTTTGGCATCCCGTTTTCAAACACCCTCCGGGAATTATAAGTTACAGTGGGAATAGAGTAGCAAAATATGGCTTTTACTTCAACCACATCTCACATGAACAAAAGGAATTACTAATAAAACAAAATACGTATATTTCAATTACAGTAAACTGTTAATTACTTTTTTTATTTTCCTGCGTAAAGACTGCGTTTTGATTGTGTTTTGAAATCAGTTGCCGAGTTCAGAAGTTAATTAAATTGATCTTACCATGTACTAAACAAGGCAGCATGCTTTCAATCAGGAACCCTTTACTCGATTGCAAGTCAAACTAACGGTTCACCTCCGTCTAGTGTCGATGTCAATAATACGAGGAGCTCCAACTCCACTTCTTCATACTTAATGGCAATGCTGCTTAATGAACCGTAGTCACAGTATTAGCCTACCACACCAAAGAGAAGTTCGGTGGCCTCAGAAGCCAGTCGTGATCTCATGAAAAGTGAACAGGTGCTTCAAACGTAATTAAAGGCATAAAGCAATCATATAGATATGAGTGCAGAAAATATTCTTCTATTTCTTCGTGTTTATTTCAGGCTTCCTCCCTGATGGTTCCTGGAAGACCGTGCGAGGTAATACGTAACGCGATTTATATGCGCCGTTCCGTAATTATGCAACTACGAGACTAACTTACAAAGTAAACTGTTATCTTCTGGGAAATTGTGCAAGTCTTATAGGTATTTACCGACGTTTCAGAGGAGCTTCCTACTTCCATCATCAGGGACAATATCTTTCAGACTACTAGTCGCCGTTACAACCTAAATTCTATGTTATCTGATGAATATCTCCTCACCCGTAGCGCTTTATAAATAATAAATAATTATAAACTGAATACGTATTTCGGTTTCGACGTATTATGGAGATTTAGGAGCATTAACTTTACGGTATTCTTATAACTGCTCCATATTTAAGATTCCAACTACTCGGAGTTTAACTCAGGTACCTATATATTAATCTTACAGATAACTCCTGTCTGTTATGTGTACCGGACCACTGTATGATGCCATCATATCTATTAGCCTACACTTGTAGTCGATTCGTATTATTTTCGATTCAGTGGCCACGTTCTTAGTTCACCTATATTGACAGTTTTGTTCATTTTTTGCTCACACAACTGAAAATAATAGCTGTTATCAACGTCTGTAAAGCTGAGGGACTGGCAAGACATGTTCCCGTGTTACATATGTATCGGCGTTTAATAGTTTGGTGAGATGGTAGTTTGTGGGGGAGCTAATAACCAGTTTGGAGACCCTTCATTCCAAGCAGAAGGCAGAGAAGGTCAAGGCTTAGTTGTGTGTTCATTAACCCTCTCAGATCTTTTATCAATATGGAGATTAATTAATTAAATAATTGTTACACTTATCGTTTTAATAGAAAGGTATCAATGAAGTTGTGTAAGGGTAGGTTGTCTACATTTCTGGCAGGTGTTGGCTTTCAGACTGAATGTAGTTGGTAAGTTAGTTTATTTGTATTTCGTGAAATGCCGTGACCCTTTTGTGTTAATAATGTCTCGCTTTAGTATAATGATGTCTTAAAGTAAAAAAAAATTCTTTAAAGGATTATACGCGGAAAAAGATGTCTAATAAACCAATTTGGAATTGGCTGTTTCCGGAATACAAAATAAATTGCCCTACGACGTAAACATGTCAAGGTTTGAATTAATTTGTCGAATCTTCAGACTTAAATAACATAATCACCAAATTAAACACTTTGTAACAAGACAATAAGTTTTTGGGAATGTGAGTCCTATCGGCTTACACTCCGCGTATCAATTTCAAAGTCGAATCATTTTTTGGACATCGTAATCAGACGACAGTTATACAGCTGTTCAAAATATTATATATCGATGTTATGAAACGAGAAGATTAATTGGTGTCGCCATATGACAGCAGCATGCATTTTGTATCCAGTCATCAATCTACCCGTTTCTTAGAAACTCCAGCGTTTTATTCTGTGACGTCGACGATTATTTTATTTTCCCAAGTATTTTACATCTCGGTCTTTTTGATTTATCCCTCTCAATAAAGCTAGTCACTAGCTTCATACAGTCTACTTGGAACCGTGATCACCAAGTGGATTACATGGTGACGATTGAATATATTTTAAATAAATTTACGTAATTACGTTTATTCAGCCCTGAAGATGGAGGCATCGTTGGTGTCTACCACACGACACCCCAGAAGGCAAATATGGATTTATTCACCGCCATGAGAACCTCGTACATCATACAGTCTGTTCAAACATTGATAAGAACAGAAAATGAAACAGGTGATATCGAAGTCTCAGAATCTTAAACGCAATTTCATGCGTGAGTAACCTGATGTTCGCAGAGAATCATGTCAAATGTTCAAGTACAACGAGGTTTATTTTCTAAAGGTGACGACTTCAAAGAAGTCCAATTACAGTCGGTACTTTGTCATCTCAGGAGTACCGACCCCACTGCTTTGTCTGTCTCATACTTCAGACGATGGAAGGTCTATAACCCCACCCCTTTCTCCACCGCCTCCACAGAAGCTTAACCCAATGTACGTCTGCAGACTGCCAGCAAAAACTGATAACCAGTCATTGCATTACAGTACAGTACAGTAAGCAGAACTAGTATTGTTACAGAACACCTGTACAAAGTACTCAGCATCATTGTAAGACGGCGCTTCGGTTTTAGAGAGGTCACGCCTACGTAACATCCTTACGAAAACGCTAATATAAGTGATAACATGATGGCTGTGACGTTTGGATCATGAGAACGAGTTCTGTTGAATTTTGATGCTGCTTACACATGGTTGGATAAAACATCTGTATTATTACCGAAAAATGTCGTCGAGTGTTTATCACCCTTGCTTCAAATTCGGGAGTTGCATCTTTCAAAAATCGGCCTATAGGCAGACTATTATTCTGACAGGTTTTTCGTGCTTTTCGTCAGTCATTGCAGGCAAATTCTGGAACAGTCTTTTCAGTTAGGCCACGACTGTTTCCTTCCACCTATTTTTCAATTTATTATTCAGTAATCGTCAAAACATGCCATGCCATTTAGGCTAATTCGACCTGTTGACAGCATCATTAAGTAGTATATAAATATGTAGACCAAATTTTCGTTATTATAAATATTATTGTTATTTATATTAAATACCTTTGAACTGGTTGCGGTTTCTCTGTGATTTATTATTTCTTCTCACCTTATCACACATTTCTTACATAACAGTCCAATGCTCTATCATTAATTTTATAGGATAATAGCACAGAATGATAGAGGTAGATAGATAGATAGATAGAGAGATAGATAGATAGATTGATAGATAGATAGATAGATAGATAGATAGATAGACAGACAGACAGATGGGTAGGAATATAATGACTAGATTAATGCACAGTTGTACAAACAGATTAATTAATTAATTAATTAATTGATTGATTGATGGATGGATGGATGGACAGAGAGAAATGCGTCCCAAAGACACTAAAGATTATGGTTTCAAGTTATAAGTACTCAGATATTTCTGTAATATTTTACTCTTCCTTTCGGTATAAATTCCTGCCTCTTGCCTATCATGGAATCTGATTTTCTGGTCTGACTTCTTGTAGTCTTGTGATTACCAACGTTTCGAAGGGATATACGGCATACCGTCTACATTTTAAGGGCAGTCCGGAGAAAGTAAAAGTTCCTTCAAATTATTACATGACAATATATTTGGTAAGCACATTTTCTGAGTTACCTGAATCTTTGCCGTCATTCGAACCTCAAATATAAAAATTTAAATATATTAATTATCAGATTTTTAATATAGCAGACTATAAGATACTAATTTGAATGATTTCATAGATGTAATCATTTTAAATTTAGTCATTGTGAGAGTAGATGATTACATATTTAAGATCATTATTAGAAATTGAATTTTATTACATTTGTAGGCCTGTTTCGTGTTTTATGTTTCAGAAGACAATGGGTATTTTTATTGAATATTTACTTGCAAATTTAACATATTGTTTCATCTTACCTTTGTAATTGTAACGTTGATTCCTTGTAAACAGCATTGAGAAGACACTGCACGGAGCTAAAAAAACCATGTTCTCGTTCCAAACTGAAATTACTTTAAAAAGTAAAGACTTACACAGCGCTACTTTTGTTTACGTCATAATTTGTAAACCTCCATCACGCCAGATTACGTAACTTCAGAATCCAACCAAAATCTTGTACGGACTTCTCTTTATTTCAATATTATTTTCTTATACACAACAGGAGATTCAGAGAGAAAGATGGAATCTTCTATACCCATAGTTAAATATTATAATAATCGTTTACATTTTACAACACATGACTTACGCCAGTCCATTAATTTTTTTTAAAAAGAAAGACAAATAATGCACATGCAAACAGTCAAACAGATGTTCTCCCATTAGGCTGAGTAACGCTAGGGAGAAAAATCAGGTGTTGGTATTCCGTTACGCATTTAACTATGAAATATTCATAAGGTAGTACGAGCACTGTTTGGTCTCCACCTACGGTATGGAACTAATGCGGTCATAAACAGAAGTGAGGCTTATAAAAATACTGAGATATTCAAAACGGGATAGGACTGGGAAGGACGTGGCCCTATTCCAGTCTCAAGAACTGTTTTAGCATTCATGGTCAGTGGTAAAGAATGAGTTTTAAACACTCCCAGCCGGCGGTATCTTGAAAATTTCGAGTCAGATGTAACACGTCACCAAGTCATGTTTATTGTGTTTTCACCCACTACTACATTGGACTGTAAGATAATGTACCATATATCGATTTGAGTTTATGAATTTGAAGATAATCAAAGAACCTTGTACGATTTATTTGCTTAATATTTTCTCTAATTTTGTGATTGCAACAAAAGTCCTGAACATTTTAACTGGTAGGTACTATATTTAATCCGATTAACATCTGCGATTTGTATGAAACGCTGAAAACGTTTGATCTCTTAAGCCGAA
Source organism: Zootermopsis nevadensis (assembly GCF_977971745.1). Taxonomy (NCBI): domain Eukaryota; kingdom Metazoa; phylum Arthropoda; class Insecta; order Blattodea; family Termopsidae; genus Zootermopsis; species Zootermopsis nevadensis. Next base: position 9,686,108 of record NW_028259143.1, read on the forward strand.
GCTCGTCTGAAGAACCTCACTTATAAAGCTGATATCGAGGGTTTACGTTTATTCTTATGCTTATTCGCATATAGCTCGAGAACGGATTACCGACTTAAACCACGCTTGCATGCTTATTTCTTAAGACCGGGAAATTATACGAAGGTCATGAGTTCGATTCTAGCTGAGGGTGATCCCCGTAGTTCGGAAACTAAACGCGATAGAAATATAGTCCTTTGCTTAGAAGAGGAGATTATGCAAACAAAACTAAATCCCAGAAAAATACCTGGGTTTGATTCCCAGTGTAGATGATTTCTGTAGATCGGATAATGAGCACGACAGAAAAACAGCGCCAAGACCAAGTTTGTTTGTTTGTTTGTTTGTTTTGTTTTCTACGAGATTATAAAAACAATAGCAACACCACCGAAAACTTCCTCAGGTTCTAGTCGAGGAAGTTTTATATAGCTCTAAAACTAAGTACAAGCGAAGGAATATGTCAAGGTATAATTTGTTTCTTTCAGAATGGAAATTACAGGAACTATTGTCACAAAACCTAAAAACCTCCTGGGTTCGATCTCGGTGAAGATTTTGGGTTTCGGAATATTTTTTCCTTTAATATTCAAGGATACGTGACCCTCGGGGAATACATACATGACACATAGGAACCCACATCGATAGATTCGACGATACGCTTCATGACCTCGGATCGACTCGACTACACAAGTCGCCAAATGCCATTCTCAGAACATAGGCACTTCGGTCGCCCAAGTCGTCACTGTTGCAATGGGAATTATAGTAGACAGGTCGCCACTGTAGCCAGGTTAAGAAGGTCGCCACGGCAGCTGCCTGCATTAGCACTACGGGCGTAATGTTATTATTTATTTAGTCAGTCCGTCCCGGGAAGAAAACACAAAAGTTTGCCTTGACGAAGATCAATTTGTTAATGGTGTTTGAGTAAATAATAGCTGTTTACACTGAGAATTGGTCGAAATGGGAAAAAGAACAGACTCATAAATTGTTAAGCATGTGGGGGCAGATACATAACACTAGGCGCAGAAGAGTTTAATACGTCCCGTGAACTTTAAGACGTCTGCTTTGGCTCAAGACATGGTACCACAGTTACAAGAGTTAGGAAAGTCTTTACCGGACGTTTCAGACCTTTGACCCTGCACAAAATATCGATGTCGATATAATGTCGATGCGATCTTTCTGTCATGGCTTGTGACAGGCTTCCTTTACCAAGTTGCTCGCCCCATCGGCTTGCTTCCGAAAGTCAAAACGTACTTTAATCGGGATCAGTCAGTTTATATAAGAGTTAATCATACGAGTTGACATATTTTTTCTTTTTATATGCATGTATTATTCCGTCTTTGGCTTTTGCATGTGGATGTTAGTTTACACAAAGTAAGTAAGTAAGAAGCCTTCAAGAACTATCGTTTGCGTATTCGTGTGACATTCAGCCACTGACAATAAATGCGCGCAGAGCCACAGTATTTTTCTTAAGCAAGGTCACCGTGCGACAGCTCGGTTTTGATTTTATGTCGCAAGGTTATGTATGAAATATAAGGCCTAAACTAATAATTCATAAATGCCATTTTTACCAAGGTCATAATTTCCATTACACCTATCATGGGAGATTGATACCTCTGTTAGAATGTATCGAAACATCGCAGCGCTGTCGAACACCGCGGAGTGACAGAGCAGTATTTAAAACGCGAAAGATAATCTGGGGTTATATTTAGCAGATGCATGTTAGAGATGATTTATGAGATCGAAGGTTTAAGATGGTCATTTTGGATTATTGTTTTGTAGATCCATGGATGAATATGGATGGAATTGGCTCAGGATCGTGGCCGATGGTGTTCTTTGGTGTTGTCGGTGTTTGACCTGCGGGTTCTGTTAACAGGGAGTTAGTTAGTTAGATCCATGGTTAGATTTTCACAGTTCTTCATAATAATTTCTTACTTGCTTGCGTTTTTCTTTCTTCTTTTCTCTTTTCTTTTGTTTTTTGTCTCCTTAATTCATTCATTTCTGTTTCTATCTTTCGTTCTCGCGTGGTTTCTCAGAGTATATAACAGAATGCGACGGTAACACTGTAAACTTATAAGGCGCACAGAATTTAAATAAGTCAAAAATATCGTTAAAACGCTTCTTTGGTCACAGTGAAATATTTATGGCAGAATAAATGTCAGTAAAACACTACCCTCACATACACGATTAATAACGTTAAATATATAAGTGTATCAAAATTTAAGTAGTTTTTGAATATGTCGTGTTTTTAAGGTGTTTCGAATCGTTATAACTTTCTGTTGTTCAACATTTTATCCCATTTTATGGAAAACAAACAAATTCTTTAAAACGGTTAAACATTAAATTATCCTGTATACATAAGCACAATAACATGAAAGATATATTCATTGTAATGCTGTCACGATCTAATGCTGTACTCGCTTGCCAGCATCCAAAAGACACGAGACTCTTAAGTATTCTGATAACTATTCTAGAGTTGGTTGTGATAAACATTGTCAGTGCCTGGGATATTCGAATAGCTTCTGGGTTGCTGTCTCCATCATCAGGGCATCGCCCTGATGATAGAGGCTGCAAGGACCTCTGAAACGTCGGCAAAATTCTACCAGACTACACAGCGCAACAACTCCAGAAGACAGCCATCTTCATACTCACCGTCGTGAAAACCTTAAATCCTTTACAATTTCTGTTTAATTACCAAGACCGCATGTAATGCCTCATTAGAATAGTCTGAAGCTACGAAATTGCAGTAGATGCAGTGACAATGGCGAAAAAGGATCGAAACAAAGTCAATAATTGTATTGTTACTACACAGCAAGGAAAGACTTCCATTTAAGTCTCTGAAACCGAAGCTGGTCTAAATAGTAAGCAAAGAAAAGGCTTAAGATTGATGTATTCTGGGTTATTGCGCCGTGTAGTCTGGTATATTTCCACCAACGTTTCAGAGGTCATACTGCCTCCGTCATCAGGGCTATGATTGGTAGAAATCTATCAGACTACACGGCGTAATAACCCAGAAGACAGCAATCTTCAGACTCACCGCTCTGAAAATCTCAAATCCCACAAAGGAAATACTTCACCGTAACAAACATCAACTGGTTAATGTCGTTTAGGGTCGTATTCATTGTTTAACCGGAGAATCATAAGAAACCATAAACACACTATGTTAAAACGTGGTCAATTTTGTTCCAATATTTTCTATAAGGTGAATTTTAAAGTGAGTGAGGATGTGGACAGATTCATCTGGCTTACATTTTGAGTCCAGTTGTGGGCTCTTGTGAACACGGTAATGATACTTTGAATTTCTAAAAGAGTTGTGTAATCTTTGACTATATGATCAACTTTTACCTTGTCAAGGCATCTCCCTACAGTGTGAGAAGATTACTATTAGGTCTGCGCTATTTTGACAGAAAATTTTCACTCTCCGTAACTTATTTTCCTACGCGCAGATATTACAGCTATCCACTAATAACAAACTGAAGTCGCTACAAGATATTACGGTTCATGATATATACCCACAAAATATCACCCATCTGCATCGCGTCCTCATGTGTAGTCACAAAAATATATGTAAATGAAAGTAAAGTCAAATTATATGCGAGAAGTGTCTTCAGAAATCCGTTCAACTACAACAAAATCACGTGTACAGAATAAATTCTTCCCGTGACCTTGGGGACATGGACATTGACCTTGCGAAAAGAGCCAAGTTTTTGTTTTCCTTCCTGGCTCTTTACTGCTCCAAACTGGAGGAATGTGCAAGCAACACGTTGAATCCTAGATCGTGATATCGTCCGATCTTGCCAGATAAGTTGAGCGAGGCCAAACGAAATCACTTTCAGGGAAAGTGAAGGAACGGAGCGAAAGATACTCTGTTAAAGAAAGGGAATGACGAATGGTATAATGAGAGCGTAATGATAATAAGATTCAATTTGTAATATATATTTCTTTTCACTAACCTTTAACAATTAAAAGCCCAGCTGGAACTAAAAATCCCATAGCTTTCTCAATTCATTATTTTAATTTTGTTCTCCGATGGTTTATAACCTGTGCAGTTCAGAAGTACCGTTAAATAACTCGAAGATCAGTTAGTCGATCAATCAATTAGAATGCTGTGACATATTAATGATGTATACACACAAATGCGCGTGGTTAATCGAGAGAAGGAGGGATTTGAGTTCCATAAGCCTTCATGGTTCACACAGACAAACATCACAGTGCCACAAATTATTATTCTTACTGTTTCCCAATTATGCATACCGTTAAACAATAGGAGGACGGATTGAATTGTTATTCTGAATACAGTCTCATTAGAACATGCTACTCTGTACAGTCTGTACAAAAATTATGAGATATTTGTAAGAGTTACATTTAGTAAATGTAATTAATATATTGGTTCACAGGTTATGAAAATTTCGAGCTTCCAACAATGAATTTGATTTTTCGTACTTGTTTTGATGACACTGTGGTGCACATTAGTTTACCGACGTTTCAGAGAATTTGACTGTCTCCATTTTCAAAGCAAATTTGTCTTGAAGGTTCTACACTTCGTTAGTTCTTACGGTCGAGTGTTGATTGATTGGTTACTTGTGCTATTTGATACTCTTTTTCAGGTGCATAATTGAATATAACACTATATATGCATAAAATTTTATATTAAAATATAAAATTCTCATATATTTTGACATGATACAGAGATATAGAGATCTTTGAAGAGAGAAGTTCAGGATATTACACAACAGGAAAATTCGTGGTTTGCATCAGTCATCTAGAATTGTTAGGCTGCTACTTTTCACAGTCATTAACGATGCACTTTTAACTGTAGATGTTATGTAGCGTAGAGTGAGATTAGAAGGTGATCATGAATGGTGAGTGGTTAATGACGAGGACAGAGGCGGTTGTGGTTTATTTAAAAATGATACCCAGGAATATCTTGGAGTGACTGAGAAAGACCATAGAAACCTTTCAATGGGTAGTATTCCAGACGAAATTTGAGTGTACCCTACGTATCCAAATCGTTACCGCTACACCGATCTGGTCAGTAGAATTACAATGTATTGTCGTAATATGTAGCAGGTTGCTTTAAGTTATTGTTCGTCCGCAAGAAATGATAACATATTTGCTAGGAACCACAATAAACTAGACAGTAATAATATTTACTTAACGACCTATACCATTTATGAGCATTATTAAATACTTGAACACATTGTCTTGACTATTAAGTCTTTATGTATACGTGGTATTGAGTTTTCAACTTTTCTGAACATTGGATGAATTTTACTGCCATCGATGTGGCTGTAATGTATTGGCAACAAGTAAAATGTGACGACAGATTTTATGGGTAATAAAATAACAAATATTGAGGATATGGACTCTCTAAGACAAGCGACACTTTATTGACTCATTCACATTTCCTTGTCACTGTATTTCTCTCTCAAACTCATACAAGCCTGCTGGCTGATATTAATTTAAATATTATAAGCCTATTCCTGGAGAAAGAGTTGTAACTGAATAATAACACGATTCAAATGACTAGCCTTTTTTTAAACACCAACATTATTTTTTTTTTTTTTTAAAAAATGACGTCGATCAGTATAACGTTTAAAAAATCAGTTTATTCCTCAAAGAAAAGGCTTAGCTTCTCCATTAAAGATAAATTGGTTAATTCTGTTCAGGAAAATAATAAAGAGTCCACTTTCAGCATGATACGAAACCTCTTCATGAGGCCTACATTCTGCAGACAAAACTTATTGGCAGATAGTACTTAGAGTTGTCACTGTTTTAAAGGGTTTTCTTAATAACGATTGAAAAAATTAAATCATTTTAATTAATGTCTCTATTAAATTAATGTCACGCGCATTTTTTTAATACTTCTGAGTTACTCGGCTAATTAAATTTTCGACGATATCTGCTCTATACAACACGATTTATAAATAACAACAGTTGCGTCAGAATAAAAACGTTTTTGTGGTTACCGTGATTTCATTACTTGGAAACCGTCAATTTAGACGCAAAGGCAGTAAATAATAGGATAATGTCAATGAAAGTATTCGAGAGATTATAATAAATATAAGATTTAATTATTTCATTAATGTTTATTTCTAGAATAACAACGATAAAAGCAGACATTTTCAACAAGTTTTACTGGACCAACGAGTGTTTTAAGAATATCTATACACATTATGAAATGGAATATTTTCCTTGTATGTAGACATCTTTATGTGACGCAGGAGGAAATTTGTTTGTTCACATTATCGAAACGAATTCACTAAAACGAAACTAACATTTATGTGGCACACAATGTTAGATCGATAACGTCTGTGTCTGACATTTGTGTGTGTGTGTGTGTGTGTGTGTGTGTGTGTGTGTGAAATATTAATTTTATTTTGAGACGAAAACAACTGACAAGCTATTTTAATTTTATGTGCAACTTGTCGTCCTGCGTGTAGGTGATATTTTTAAAGATGTAATTAGATCGTAAGAGTTCATGTTATCCGTGTAAGACCGGCTAACTTGGTTAACATGGACGGTCCTCCCTAAATTAGATTGGTTTTATTTCCATACATATCATCACATCATAATGCCCTTTGAAGATATAATTAAATAATTAGCTCACCTATGTCATATAAAACGTTAATGAATTGTCTGGTAGCTGAAACCAGATGTTCAGAACTGCTAATACCAAACTTATATTTGGACACGATCCATTTCCCATCCTGACCACGTATTTCGCCATGATCTACCTTATTCCTTACCAACATTTTCTGTTAATTGATTTATTCCTGATTTTAGCAACATTCTCATCCTATCATAGCCTCCTAGATTACATTATTCTAATACTACAGTTCAGGAGGGAAGAAGGTGTCTGTTAGACAATGAATAAGATGGGAGTAACTATTCAAAAATTAGTATAACCCTAATGATGGAATAGGTCTTGAAGACCTAGTCCTCGTGGCCAAGGAAGAAGGAAAAAACAAACACTATGCGGTCTGTATCACAAATTTTCTCGTTGGGCAATGACCTAAACCGCTCAATTAGTTTCAGGCTTAAACATTTTCCCAGGCACTGGTTTTTCAAACACTTGTAATTTATGTTATCCCTTGAAACTTAAGACACGTTTCATATTTTTTTACAAAATTTACAAAATTATTTTGTATGTCTTAATCTTCAGGGTGTAGGAGGGTAGACGCAATAACGACAGTTTCTTAACTGCGTGAGGTCTCTCCTTCTAGAATTTATAAAAAGTAAATAGGTCTAGGAATGTTTGATTGCAGCGTTAAAATACGTTTTTGTACAGTGAGATTTTAAGGCGCATTCATCAACAAAGAGTAGAGGTAGTTAAAATACGTGGAAAAATTGTACGCGAGTTTTTAGTTTTATTTTCTTATGTTCCAGTGGTTTATACAAAGAACTGCGATTAATCGTGAAATTAGAAACGTAACAAAAATATGAGGCAGTAAAAATAAGATACTAAAATTACTTTTCAAAAAATGAGTGCTCAAGCAATTACAAGAAGGGACTCTGACAAAAAGAAGAAACAATTACAGAAAGCAAAGACAAAGTTCTGAGAAATTTCGTATAATTGATAAATGGGAGGATGAGTGCATTGTAAAGAAAATGTTAAAACAATAAGCGAAATTACACAAGTTAATTGGAGCTGTCACGTTCTTTTGAAGGAAGAAAGCGATTTATGTGATGAGACTCAGATACTCTTCATACTAAAAGTACGAAGGTATTCTGTTAATCGCTGAGGAATTACTGCGAAACTGAACAGATATTTTAGCGCTTATCGTACGTTGTATGGGATTAATATTCCTTGCTTAGTAACACTACCCCTTGCACATTTATTTGGCACTTGTGACTTACGAAAGAGGCGCAGTATTGGAATAGTTAAATATGTATTTTCATTACTAGCATTAATATCAGGGATTAAGACACTGGTTCGTTCTGGTAACATAAATTTTATTTCTCATTGGGGATTTGGTTGTTATCAGCCTCTTGTGCTATATGTAATACAAACTGCTATGCCTTCTCCGAGAATCCTAAGTAATTTTGCATTGGTATCGTAAAATTATTAGAACACCTTCCCTCATTTTCATAATCCAAGAACAGAATTGGTCTGATGTAATATGACAGGTTTTATCAAATTAAACTAGTCCGTCATATATACAAGTTTTAAAATAACCTGTGTCAACGGAAGATCACTTTTATGGTCAATTAACGAGTAAAATAACATCTGGTCTAAGTTTAATTCACCAGGTTACAACTAAACGCATGTCCTGTGTGTCTATGTTTAAGTTTTAAATGTTTTGTGTTTTATACTTCATACACAGTTTAGTCACCCCTAACTACACATTTTTAGGTATTGAAACGTACACATTACCTGGTCTATTTTAATTCTCATCCATAAAACATTTTTAGTATGTAAATAGTTTCAGTTTTCTGTAATGGTATATGTCAATACGCTAGGGGGCTAAGTTCAAACGCGCGGCCTGACACAAATATACAATGCAAAACGGTCTTCATGTCACTTTTGTAACGTTTTATAAAATGAATTAAGCAACGTTCGTTCTGTCTTCAAACACGTTATTACTGTGTGTAACATCGTATTATCATAACTAATGTGTGTACACAATACATTTTTATGCGACGATTATCAGCAGGTATTAGTAGGCATTATGTAATATGTCTTCTTGTGGTTGACGGATAACAGACAAGGTGTGGCCTCCCGGCGATTTTAATAAGTTTTTTTTTTGCTTAAAAATCTGCATTTTATGTAAAGGTTAATTTTAAGAGCATTTAACAATATGCATACTGTAAGGCAGATACTCTGTATGGATTACGAATCATTTGAAATTAGAAAATATACGAAATACAACTTTTTTTGTGAGTCCATTAATAAAAAACTTTCAATAAAGCTCATACGAATAAATATACGAATCTTTATTACATTGATCTCTAACTAACTAACTAGATTGCTTACGGAACCCGAAGTTTCATCACCGAATTAACCAAAGCTTTCCACCGATCCATTATATTAATCTTAGATTTTATATTGTTTGTTTGTTCCTTTATTTTATATTTCCTCTTCTATTTTTCTTTATTTTCATTTCATTTTAACGCCTTATTTCATTATTCTTTCCTTTCTGCAATAGTCAATTTCTTCTTTTTTCTTAAACTTTTATTTATTTCTTTGCCTTTTGTGTCTTCCTCATTCCATTAATCTCTCTTCCTTCTATGTTTCTCTCCCTTTTTCTTTTTTGTGGTATTCACTGGAAGTGTACGGAGTGTCAACTCGGCCCCATAATTTTCCAAACCGACAGCGCCTCTGTTGGTTACAGTCATAAAGATGCTGCAGCCCCATAAATCCATCAGCATGAAAATGTTACACGGTCTTTGCTACCGAAACATTTTGGCACGCATCACCGGTATTTTCATTCTTGTAACTTTCCGCATCTTTTAATCGTTTGTGCGTAGGTTGAGCTAGCATAGTGATGTCCGCTAAAATTGTGTACTGAGATCGGCTTCCGACTGATTTACCGCTTCGCTAGAATAATTGCCACTTACATGCTTCACATAATAGTGAGTATAAAATTTGTTTCGTGGCCAGATTATTCTAGATAATTGTCGTCATTGGAGCGCATTTAATTCCGTACAGCGCTGCTGACCTATCTACCTACGGCCACACAATCGGAATATTTTGCCCAAAGAGGTTAGGAATAAAAGCCACATCATAATATAAACAAACATGAGGAAAGGGGCTAATGAACCAACACAAAGAGAACTTAGAGTAATATTACACCACCTAACACGAATAGACTGATCAGGAATAACACAGAATTATTATCGACATTAGGCACAAAAAGTTATAGGCAGAGACCTACAAGTCTACGACATAGTAGCTTAATCTTATAGCGTTTACTACCAATATTCAGTTTCATGGAATTCGAATAAACGTGTTTGTATATTTTATAAAGTTTATATAACTACGCTTTTCGTTTTTTTTATAGTAGCTCAGACTGGATAGAGTCGAATGAGAGGATTATTGTAAATAATAAATTGGAAAGGATGTGAAAGGAATCTGTCGTAGCCTAATTTAATGTATTAACCCGGGGCTTACCTTGATGGTCTGAGTAAAATCACAAAAATAGGTTAGCCGGTCTCTGGGTTGATATTTAAACCCAGGGCCACCCTAATACGAAGCAGAAGTGCTAACCGCTCCACCACGATGAATACATTTTACGAGAATGGGTGTTGCGACGTCAAATTGGCATCCGAATGAAGGGGTGTCGAGTCTCGGGATGCCAGACATCCTACGTTTGTCAAACTGGGAAGGAAGAATAACGCTGCCTGTTTGCCTAAACGTGTTACATTATTGTGAAAGGCTGAAGAACACTCAAGCGTCACATACGTTTTTCTTGCACTCGCCCAAATGGGAACCAGTGTCCGTCACACTGACATATTTGTATCTTTACGAGGCGTGAAATATAGCAGTAATAGAAATCATATAACTTGCTTGAAAGCTGTGTGTTTCAAATAAACGATAATTTATTTTCTGATCTACTAATGTAACGTGCTTTGCCCAGCCCCGTACTTGACATTTCGCCGAGAATCTCACTCACTGATGGCCAGTTACTTTATTTTACGCCTAATTCTACGTATTAAATCACCTCCCTACGACTGATGTTTTTAAATATCCAAACAACAAAATGTAACAAGACAGGAAGCTAAGAGGAAGATACAGATGTCAGTTTGGCATATTCTGCTGCTGAATTGCATAATAATGTTGCTCTTAATTCTTTTGATTCGTTGTGCCTGGAATTGCAGACAAGATTTTTAGCGCTTTAAAGCACAAATGTGTCTCCTGTTATTAGAATTAATAACTCTGTATTTTGGTTGCAGGGGATATTTGTGATTTCCTATGATTGTTAGAATAAACTGGTAATATTTTGCTGAATATCATTAACCAGTTGGCCTTTGTAAGTAGACGCATTGTGTTTTATTTGAAGTAAAAACCACATTTTTAAATGTTGCTGTTAGGTGTGCTTTCAGCTTCAAAGGATCAATATATACTGCACAAAATGCATTTGGATGAAAGTAATGAATTCATGAAAGACGTCTGAACATCTTATTTATCATCTGTGTTAATATTTTACACGTAAATTTACGGGTAATAGGATTATTTATAATAGTGAAATTCTTCTTCTACCTAAAACGGCTTTTCGAACGAATTTTCTTGGTCTGTGCAGATTTATTTTTCTTTCTCTTAATTCATAATCAGTTTACAGGTCTGCTCCTCGCTTGGGGGTTAAAATGTGTTGAACTGGTAATGCAAATAGTCCTATCAATAACTGTGAACTCACCTTTATTAGCAACACAGATCGAGACATATATCTCCAGTGAACAAAACAGTATAAGCGAAACTTTTGGGTCGCACTGAAGTCCACAAAGAGTAAGGAATTGTCCTGCAGGCGAATAGGAAATCCATGATTAGGTTGCGTCATCTAGCTCTTATACTTGCGAAGGGCATTGTTGTTGTTATTACTATCTTCTGTTCGCTGATGATATAAAAATCTTTCGTGCAATTAAGTTTTCTAACGACTGCAATTAACTTCAATCTGACATCGGTTCGTATAAGGTTAGTGCCCTGCTAACTTCATGAAACTCAATATTAGTAAAACTAGAGTAATTTCCTTCTCAAGACAAACTAATATATTGTTCTAATTATAAACTTTGTCAGTCCTCTGTAACATGTACCGACTCTATTAAAGACCAGGAAATATTTGTTGACTCCAAAGCTCGATTCCTGAAGCATTTTGACTACGTGTTTTCACAGTGAATTGGGTTGTTGGGTCCTGTTCGAACTTTGACCTCTTTATTCTGGTCTCTGACCGCCTGTACATGCCGTATTTTACCTTAGATCAAAGCTCGAGTACGCCTCGGTCGTTTGGAATTCTATTACGACTACTGATGCCAACAAACTGGAACGTATCCTGCAGAAGTTTGCAGCCCTTTGCTACATTCATTTCCTCCCCCATGTGCATTACAGCTATGCTAACGCTTTGCAGTATTTAAAACTCCAAAGCATTCATAAGAGGAGGTACAATGACGCACTGTTCCTTATCCAAGTTTACCGTGGATTTGAAATACTGCCATTCCCTTCTGGAAGCAGTCGAGCTCCGACTTCATGCTCGGTTTCTGAGAGACTTTTTATGTTTAGTTACAGCCCTTCAATTAAAAACTGTCCTTCTGCTACATGCACATCATCTGCTAATGTTGTCTGTAGGGACTTCGATATATTTGAAGAAATATTTCTTCCCTTAATAATATTCTGTAATAACTATGTTGCTATCTCTACATTAGACATTAATTACATTAATATAAATATATTCCATTTCTCTCCTCCACAACTCACCATTGACTATTTATATATATATATATATAAATTCTCTGATTTAATACCTTGTTTGTTTTGTATAATTTCTTCTCCTTTTAATCTAATTGACATAATTTAATTTAATTATTATTAAAACTATATTAACGTATTTAGTAGCAAGTTAGCTTTATGTATAAATGTCCTATACACTCATGTAATTTGTTGATAGTCTGTTTGTTGTTACCATTCTGTAATTATTATTGTGTTCTTGTGTTATTCTCTTGTACTGTGTCTGTAATTGGCCTTCTGGCTGTTGACGCAGCACACTGATAATAAAACCGAATCGAACTGAATTACAAAGCAGTAGTCTTCTTAAAGAAATAAAATTATGCAATTATATACTACACAGATTTTACTGTAGAAGATCCTCACAAAAAGAAATAAGTATTTTTATCACAATCTGATCAGGTCCATCAGAATTATCATTGTCTTCTGCGACTTAATCACAAAGTACCATTACCCATTACTATTATGACTTAAGTTGTCAAAAATTTTCTAATTTTCTCCTGGAAATTTTCAGGGGTTATTTCCCTCTCCATGGCCGTTTCTTTCCGCATCCTTTTCAGTTCATTGTTCCGTCATTCGACTCTGTGTCTTTGGCACTGCGAAGGAAGGGATAAAATCGAAACACTTAAGCCCCTCTTATCGAAAACCGAGGATATATCTGACCTACTGAAACAGAAATAAGCCATCTTTGAAATGTGTTTGTCGAATTTCTTTACAAGTGTCATTTGAATTTATCAAGAATTCACTAGCAGTTGTATACAGAAGGAAGTCGCTGTGTGAAGAGAAGATAATTTACGATTTTAAAGGTTGGGTTAGAATCATGAAAGTTTGAAACTTTGTGAGCAAATACTCAGAGAGTTGAAATGTTGCAATACAAGTAAATTAAATAATATACAGGCGTTTACCACATACCAGAGAATATACTGCATATATATATGCATATAAATGAAACAGTGGACTTTGTATCTTTAGGAAGTAAATTATGCTAAAAACATTTTATAAAACTACGTGTTATTTCGCCTTCATAGACTTCCAGATGAACTATTTTGTTTGTCGTTTATAACTAGTTATTGCTGGGAAAGTTTTCTTAAGTTTACCTTGACATTTCTGTGTGAAGTGGGGTTAAGACGTTGAATCCTCTTAAGTCCCCATTCAACTATGGCTCTTACCGTAGCCAATACGTTTTCACAAAGATGTTGTACGAAGAAAGTAAAAACAAAGGTCATTACATTTGGTAGCGGCAGGTATTAATTCTTTTACATGACGTGTTACAAAAACATGTTTTGTTTGTGTGATGATAACGTTTTATCGTTTGATGTATGCTAATTATAATAAGAAAGTCGGCTACTATAATTTCACTGTGTTTGTTTTAAATATGAAACTTTCTGACAGTTTCTGTACACATGTCTACAAGTACTTTTGTTGAACTGCATTATTCCAATCATTGCAGACTTAGTTACATATATTTACTATGATCAATACGTGCTCTTCATGGGAATTACTTGTCTTCTGCTGCCTGTTATCCTATGTAAAATGACAATTAGTTTTGTTGAATGCACTCTATAGGCAGGTTCGTAGCTGCAATTCAGGGATGTCCATTTACATAGGGCGATCTCCCTGACGTTGGAGGCAGCAAGCACTAATGAAACATCGGTAAACTACTATTAGGATACACGATGTAGCAACCCAGAACGGACATTGTCGTAATATTGTTTACTCAATTCTTCTGTTGTTTAGAAAGTTATCACGTTGAACTGCTGATTTGTTCCTGGTTAATCCGTGTGATATATGCTTTTGCCTCGGAATCTTTAATATTGTTCTATTCATTTCGTCGTAACGGTAAGTTACTATGCAATAAAGTTCACGTGTACGTATATTTTTATATGTTTATTCACTGAAGGTTTGTGACATTGTACGATTTGAGGTTTCCACGGCGGTAATTATGAAGATGGATGTCTTCTGGGTTGTTGCACCGTGTAGTCTGGTAGAAGTTTACCGGTGTTTCAAGGGTTCTTTCATCTCCCTGATGATGGAGACAGCAAGGACCTCTAAAATGCCGATAAACTTCTACCAGACTACACGGTGCAACAACCCAGATGACAGCAATCTTCGTTTGTGACATTGTTTGATTAATCATATCAATATTGTATCTAGCATGACCGATTGCCTAACATGTTATATTTGATATGGGGAATTAGCTTTCTTATCGTTTTGTGTGATTGGTTATCATTATACTGACAGATATGTTATTATTTTTACTGATATAATTAATAGCAACAGCTGGGATCAGCTCTGGGAACTTCGGAATCGACCTATTAGACTAGTACACAATTATACAGTCCACGTGCAAGGCAAAATCTCATTGTGTTTTAATAGAATTACAGCATTCTTAAAGAACGAAATTCTATAAACAGGCATTTAATTCATTAAACACATCACCATCCATTTAATGTAGTAGATATTAAGTATCTGCGTCAACACGCGCTTAATTGTCATCCTTCTCACCTTTTAGATGCAGGTCTGTTGAGTTTTGGTAGTGATTGTACTACAGATTTTGATCAGAAATTTAAACCATTTAATGTAGACTATTACAGATAACTAACACTTTAGAGTAAAGCTTTTCTTGAGCACCTAACGATCGCTCATGTAGTCAAGAAATTATGAAATATCAAGTTACTTATCGCATTGATGACGGAAGCAGTATGCTCCTCAGAAACGTCGGTCTGTATCTACGAGAATATAAGTCGCACTTCCAAAGTGGCTGTCATTTTCATAATCAAGAAATTTTTCAATACTTTATTTAATCCCAAAGTCCCATTACCTTCTTCTTCTATTTTGTGCCAGATTGATTACCCACGCCCTCCCATTATTTTTCCCAACAACCATTATATTTTTTCTCTTTCATTTATATCTGTGTTTATCAAGTATTCTCTTCCCTTCAGGTTTTCCACCCCAAATTTTATATACATTTCGTGTCTTTCCGATGCGCACATCCCTCGTCTAATCCTCCTCGATTTCATCACACTTTGAATAAAACAGCGAAGAATACAATTATTAAATTCTTTCTAACGCAGTTTCTTCCACCAAATATCCTTTTTAGTATCCTGTTTTAAAACACCCTCAGTCTAGGCTCATCACTTAATGTCAGAATCAGAATTTGCCACCGTACAAAACAACAGACAAAAATTACAGTTTTATATATTGTATTGTGCTTGAATAACGCTGTGAATTCATATAAATTACATTTCTTTCTTAGGTTACTTCTGTTCACTGGAAATGCTGTTCTGGACTGCACGGCTGGTGTTCGCTCTGTCGGTGAGTAACATAATTTATACGTTTTATATTAACATTATCTTTTATCATCATCATTGTCATCTTCAATAAAATGATGGATGGAATAAGTCAAATTCCTGGCCATTTAAGGTTACATATAATTTTCAATGCCCCCCCCCCCCTTGACGGATGTCAGCAGCATCTGCTACCATTAGGTTGATATTTACTTTAATATTGACAGAGCAACTTTCAGATTCCGTTCTAAGGCTTTTTAATGTTCTGGCAAGTCTTTGACAGCTGGTTATTTATGTCTGGCATCCCGAGTTCTTCCCTAAATGTTTTAAGTATATATATGCCACCTATTTCAACTTGGTGTGCATTTTGCGCATGGTGTGTATTTGTGAGTTCTCATAAGATTGTCAGAATAAACAGCGATTAAGTCCTTGAACACCATTAAGCAGTTATTTTTCTTCAAAGTTATGGCTCTTTGTATAATTTTAGTAAGGTCTGCGTTTAGTATTTCCTTACAAATATGCGTTTTATATTTCTAAAAAATGTGTTTAAATCTATTTATTTTACGTTAAAGTCATACCCTACACTCCGGTCAAACTAGGAATCTGTTCCATTCTTGTTAAAGTATTTTATTAGGCCCCAATGAAATCGAAGTTTTATTTTTATGGATCCCTTAAATCTGAATGGAATTATTTTTGTATTTAGGCTGGAAATTTTAAAAATGTACTTTTTAATTTAATTATAAAATTTGTAAATAACTTTTTTAAATAAAAGAGCACACTATCGTTATGAATACCGTTTATATCAAAGGCTTTACATAAACCTTCAAACTACTTTATAACAGAATCCTCGTGTGTTTGTGTAACTCACATACATATAGTCTCTATTAAAAAGAGATTTGAAAGTTAAACTTTTGTCTGACATTTCATTAATAAATTTATTTATTTATTTATATTTTTGTACGTTTTTTAATTTTTAGTCATTGTTTAAGTAAGTAAAATAATGTTTAATTATTTTTATGGTTTTTAGACACCCACCTACAAACATACTCTGTTTTGTTTAAGCCACTCGAAAGAATATGGAAATTCAAATTAGTTTTCTAACCAGATATCTATACCATCCATTGGTAGTTTTGTCACCCCTGGTCTAGACCACATGTAGGCTATGTGAATGAACCGAAGTGGTTTATGTCTGCACTATGTAACAGTAATCAGTAAATCAGAGTAATAAGCCATTCTGCTTTCATGACACGCGTAAGAATCGTAAAGAATCCAAATCGACGTGAAACATTTCATTATTATACAATTCGTTCTCTAAAATGACGACAGTAGATGAATATTGAAGCGTGCTGTTAACAAGTCTGATAAGATGTTTCTGAATATGATCTGATGTTTAAAAATGTCACTCTCCCTGCTGTAGGTGAATACGTCTTTGTCAGTTACGTGTATGTAGCCCACTGTCTGAACCTTTGTGCAGAAATGTTAATTCAAGCCACCTTTAACCTTTAAAACAGAAGCTCTTCTAAATAACATTATTATTTCATTCTGCAAGCAAAGAAAACGTTACACTTCACCATTGCAAGGGTAAATCTTTTATGCTTGTCTGCGGTATGAACAGATTGTTTAACTATTCCTCAAGCGAGCTTCGACTTCAAAGCATTAGGAAATAGTTCCTGTTTGTAGTTAGACTCACGCAAAACTCACAAATGCAGACCTCATTGTTAAACCCGTGGGGCGTATATTTGCGACTGGGCTTTAATTGGTTAATTTGAAGTCTAAAATTAATCTTATCCATTTTATTGAAAACTTAATATATGATTTAACTGATTATATTTTTCGCAACATTTTATTGTATTTTTCAAAATATGGCAGGCCTGTAGAAAGCAAATATTCCTTTGTTTATTTAACAACGCTTTTTCAACTGACAAGGATATAAAGCGTGGTCTCGTAGACAGACACAAAGAATCCTTTACTTGAGATGATATGGTTCTTGTCCCTTACTGAAACAAATCTAAGTTGCCAGTAAGAAGTGGCTGGGGGCCTCAGTAGCTTTAGGGTGCTTGTCAAAACGTTCTGAACATCATGAGAGTTCAGGGTTACGAGTAGAACTCACACATGGTGCCTACAAGAGCAGATATTTCTACCGCTTTGTGCTATGTAATAAGCGTGACCACAAGATATCGTGCTCTCAATAAAAGCATTTTGCAGATAATGAGGTGTGATTCAGAGGGCTGTTAAATCGTTTTCCGGACACATACGTAGGCTGTAATTCAGTGGATACATAACCGCAACTCCTTCAGCAGGACTAATGATTGTCAATTTTGCAAGGGGTTTCGTCTGAATGTGTAATATCATGGAGTAAAAATAAAACATGTTCTAATCAAATAATACACACACAATTGTAAGTGTATACAGTATTTATGGTGACGTCACTTCTTTCAGGCGAATAGATTTCCGGCAGAGTGAACCATCCCCTCGAGTTTCTTAACAGCTGTGTAGCCGTTGTTCCTCACTTGTTTCTTAGCTCAGTTTTTCAATATGGAAATCCGTGAACTTGTAACACCATATTCAGAATTTAGCGTGATTTTCATGTTAGTAGGTGAGATTTCAGGTTCTCGTGGCGGCGAGTATGAAGATGTTTGTTTTCTGTGTTTTTGCGCCGTGTAGTCTGGAATAAGTTTGTGAACGTTTCAGAGGTGTTTACTGCCTTACCATCATCAGGGCGATTGCGAGAACTCCCACCATTAAAGTAACTTCACGGCACACCCTTTGAAATATACTGTATTAACCCTGATAAAAGTGTCACTTTTCAACGTAAGTTTCATTTTCGGACGATTTATGAGAACGCGGATTTTATTTCTGTAAGATTCGTGCGAAAAGTGTTAAGAAATTTCTAATTACAGTATATATTAATCTACGTACACAATGTATCTCACATGTCTGGGGCCATAGGAGAATTCTTTTACTTGGTAATAGAAGCATAAATGTAAAGAGGGAAGTTTGTTGCAATTCTTGTGTTTCTAACCACAACTGCTGGGATTTTTTCTTTTTCACTTATGACTAGCCGTTACGGTGCTACACTCCTTCCATTATGAGTAGTAAAACATTATAGCGATGTTGCCATATTCACTGACAACGAAAGTGGGATCTCTCCAGAGTGAGGTTAAATAGCAGAAAAATAGACTCAGGTTCTTCAGGGAACACGAAGGGAAATAAATAAATAATGCAGCAACGAATAGCGAACTGTCATGTCAAGTTGGCAACATCGCCGTAACTTTTTACTATAGATTATGAAAGAATGTAGCTCTGTAATGGCTCGTCCTAGGTTAAATAACTCGAGACTGCAAGCACATATTTTCAATAGATCCCACTCGTTATATTTTCCTTATTTTGTTAAACAGCTGGGCTCTCCTTTGGCCTCGGACTTTCTGGACACGCTAATATCAGAACAATATAAAATATAGTTGTATTTTCCAGTCGTTATGTGGCTGGATGCATAACTTGCATCTTTATCGTTAAACCAACAACTGGTTTATGGTAAATAGACATTAAAACTGTCGTTGAAATATTTTCTTTGAAACTAGTATCGAGTACATGATACGTGGATAGCAATGTGTTACGCAAATGTTAAAGGAATCCAATAATAGGCTTGTATATAGTTCTGATTGCTTGTTTCTATATGTAAAGTATTTTATGTATTTTAATAAGTAAATAGGTTACAATGATCACTTTAAATTTGAACTGGCCGATTTATTTGTCGTACAGGAATGTAAGTTATTTTACGTACTAACTAGGATAACAATTTCACTGGCCATCAAAATACAAAGACTTTATTACTAGAATAAAAACGAGATCTTCAATTTAAAACGAGTCCCATTTATAAAGATATAAAAGAATATAATTTAAGAATCAAGCGAACGGATGAAGATTCACCAAACGTACATGTGTAGTGGTTAGCATTTCTACTTCGTTTTCAGGAAGGTTAGGTTTCGAATCTCGGTACGAAGGCCTGATAGCAGGTGAGTGACGTTTTCGTATTTTTCTCAATTCCTTTAGGAAAAATTCGTTGATGTTACCTCAAAATAGACCACAACCGGTTTTAAAGTATTTGAAATTAATTTACAGTCACTGTAACATTCTGCGCTTTTATATATTACATAGCACTGAGCATTAGTTGAAGCGTCATTAAATAAATCAAGACCCAGTCAGTCGTAGACGATATCATTTCATACAGGAGATTGAAAGGGAATTTCGCTTTGTAATGATGTTTCTATCTCTCTTACGCTAATAAACGAGAGAGGGGTTCTAACCCGCGATACTGGGCGTGCGGTGGCGCTACACAGCAGACGAGTGGATTACCAAACCATTACACACATTATTACCTTAAGGCTGTTAACTGAGGAGAGGGAGGGGAAAGTACATTTGTGGTCCATTTTTGGAGAAATCAACTGGTCGGGAGAAGCAGTAGCAGTAGAGGTCGTCGGCCGGTCATCTTATATGGAAGAAGTCAGTCGCGGTTTGAAGCATTCCCTTTATTACCAATTGCACTGTAAGCTTTTGCCTATACGACTGTAAACGTATAGCCAGATGGTATGAATGGCTATGTATACCCATCCAGCCTCTGGTAAGTCAGGGGTGTTTAAATCTGTATTGATACTCTACAAGCTGACTGCTTTATGTACGTAACATTAATCATAAATATATTAGAACTTTTAAAATTGATTGTTTAAGTTATATTATATTTAAGAGAAATTAATAACGTTGTAAGGGATGATAACATAAATATATAGACAATTCAAATTTAAGTGGTTTTTAATCCAGATTGTCATGCCACGTGACTATTTGGTCTTAACCATACCAATAGCTATAGTTCTTTGAAACTTATGTTTGGAATAATGACAAGTTATATATATTAGAGCGTTTTGCATTTTACTCTGATGCCAAATTACAGATTTTTAAAAAACATTATTGTGACTCTACGTTGGATATCCCTGCAGGAGAACTTCACTTACGATATTTCATAGATACTTTACATTGTATAATAAGAGGAAGCGAGTGATATTGTTAAACGTGTTGTTTGACTTAAATTAAGAAGACGTAATCATATGTTTAGTTACATAGATAGAATTGCTAATGCTGTGTTTATACACATTCAGTTTCATAACTTGTTGGTCACCATGTGACGTAATAGAAGAGAAATTATAATTCAAGTGTGCAAAACTGATGTTTTTCGCGAGGTTCGTTACTGCTGTAGTTTTATAATGTCGACCTTTCTTGAAGCGAACGTCACTGGGAGTGAGAAATGAATGCGAACACTGAAGAGTGAAAAGTCACGTGGTTTTACTAAATTCCCCACAGGTTTTAAAATAAAGACAAAAAAATCACGTCTCCATTGCCTGCGACGTAAAGTAACGTTATTAAAATTTGCCCTAGTTGTATGAGGTATTGCATATTTCTTATTAAGTATGCAACTCCCAACAATTTTAGATTTGTATTAATTATGACTATATGTTCATCAAATAGCCTATTATTTTGCTTAACAAATTAAGAATGTTGAGATGGTCGGTGCATATAGCATGTATGAAAGATGATAAATACACTGGCCTTGAACTTTTAGTCACAGCACCTGAAAGGAAGACGATTTCGGATATCTGAATTAGTTGGGGGAATATTATTAAAATAGATCTTAAATTAATAGGATTTGGGGATGTGGATGGATTCTTCTGGTTCAGAATACGACCCTTTGGCGGGCTTTTGTACACATGGTAATGAACTTTAGGGCTTAATAAGTGGCTGGAAATTAATTAAATATCTGAGCTTTTATTAATCACTTAGTAAGGACCGTGTTTCATGAATTTCCTGGTGTTTATTAGCCGCACCTTGTGGACTGAAGCATTAGAAGATAAGCTAACTCTAACCAAAACTTTGCTTGTTTTTATCACAGATGTAAATAAAACGACCACGCAGTTTACCAAGAATGATAAAATAACAGCAAGTCGGATGATCCTGAGATATCAGTTAACTTTATCATGGAGAAATTTCATTCTAAGTATGTTTACACAAACTAGTCACATATTGTCTTATCTCAGTCACTCAACACCTAGCCTCCAAGTAGCTGGATTACAGGAGTACGCCACCACTCCCACCTGAGGAGGTTAAAAATGCATGGAACTGTTTTGAAACCACTTATAAGCTTTCACAACGTAGTAGTATTTAAGAATAGGGCAGCATTTGTAATCTTGATGAAATTGAGTAGCATTATTTTATTTGTTGGATGTGAGAGGAACTGAATGTTATGAGCTCTAGTTCTGATTTATCCGTGCGGTAACTTCCTGGTTACAAGTCGTTGTGGGACACCGATGTGTGACCGGAACTTAGGCCTCCAAAGGAAGCGACAAGCTTGGTTTGGGTGGAGGGGGAGTTTTACGTATCAGCCATCTTAATTCCAAGAACGCCTCGACCACAAATGGAGCCGGACGTATAGTCCTAGACCTCATTTCCTTGGGGTTTTCCCTCCTTGATCATGATAGATAAAAACTGTGGTCAATAATTTGTAATTTGTACTGAATTCGTGTAATTATTTCCTGTTATACGTATTTCTAATACGTGTGTAGAAAACTTACCTGATATCGATCGTCTTAAACACTGAAAGGTTATCGATGTGTCTGTATTTATGTTTTCCCGTGATGTCTTTTGTGTAATATGAACATTCGCTAAAAGAAGATTTAATTCTTATACAACATTTATTATTCATTTCTAAATGTTATTGGCGATGGGGTAAAATTAACAGTTTCAAATTTACGGACTTTTTAATAGTCATTGTGCTTCCTCAAACCACGAACAGATAACCTACTAACTATTGTTTTTACTGTAGCCACTAACTGGTCCACTGAGTGAATTTGGATCAGCGATGGAATGATACTGACATGGGAAAACCGAATAACTCGGAGAAAAAGCAGGTGTGGACCTGACTTTGTACTTCTGTAACGCAGACCTCTATAACAATTAAATTAAATTGGAGGACGATGCTTGAATATAAGCAGATAGTTGTAATGATAACTCATATTGTTTCGTAACATCCTATTGTTTCCATGGGGTGAAAATGTGACTTCTATTTTCGGGGGAAGACCTCGTTGATAATTTATAGTTATTCGACGTTTCGGCAAACATAATAGTTGCCATTCAATTGTAAAGGGTTCCTGACGATAGTGGATTACACTTAAAATTATTTTCTATCTGGATTTTTTCTATAGTCTTTGTTTAAAAGAAAAATCACAACGTTGGTCCAGTTATGGAGACTAGCTCTATCTAACGTAACCAACTGAGTAGGTACCTCTCGCCTGAAAACGGAAACAGAGCTAGATTCCGAAACGTCGTAGATTTTATTTTAAACAAAGACAATGGAAAAAGTTCAGACAGTAAATAATTTTAAGTATAGTAGTTTCCAGCTTCAGTGTTATCCTCTCCCTAAAGATGGTAATTGCAATGTTTGCCGAAACGCTAGATAACTATCGATATATATCGGAAATACAAGTGACAAATTTAATTCCAGCTACAAAATCTTAAGGAAAATAATGAATTCAACAGTTCCTTCCGGGAGCCGGGTAGTGACGGCTTTATCAGTGAACGCAATGCACCACAACGATGTCTTCCTTAGAAACTAAACTTACCATCACTGCATTCACTACATTCTGTACCCGATGTATCCATGCTGCCTTGAAACGACCACGTGTCGCAAGAACTTGTTTTGTAATGTTGGTGACCGCCCCCGTAAGCCCTCGTTTATTGTCTAACAATGAGTGCTGATACCACTCCCGTGCCATGAAATGGATGTCCTCTACATGTGGTGGGTCACGAAATGAGATAATTCAATCTCGCGTGACCCTTATTATGCTGAAATGTGTGTAGACGTCATTCAGTGTAACTTTTGGTGTTTTCATTATAGTAAACTAGACATACGGTAGAGGAGCTGTTTACGTAACATTCCTTGCACGGAGTACATAGCGAGAACGTATTATAATCGCATCATGTCTGGCCGTCCGTCCGTCTGTCCAGTGGGTTCAACACGAGAACCACTGGATGGATTTTGATCAAATTTAGGTAGGCATTGAGGTGCTACGATCCGGTGGCCAAAGTGACAACTATCGAACATGGCCTATATTTAATACCTCGAAATTCACGCTGCAAAGAATGCATAAGGTTAAGATGTGTATTCCGATGCGGAACACATTTTGTGAGCTTGTTAGTCTCACAGAGACCTCTTCATCATGTAAATTCAATACAAAATAGGTGGAATGTTTACGTAAAGTAAGTCAGACCACTTGGGTGACGAATGCATAGAAGGAAGGATGTTGTTAATGTAAGTTGAAGAAATGGTCTGTGAGAATGTAACCGAAGTTGAACTGGTTCAGGATAGGATTCAGTAGCGGACTTCTGTGAACATGGTAATGAACCATTGGATTTTATAAAATCTAAGTATTTTGTACCAAATGAGCTACTATAAGAGTTGGCGCCGTGTAGACTCGTCGGTAGACGCCAGCGTTGCGAGGAACATACTGTCTCCGTCTTCAGCCCTGTGGATGGAGACAGTATATTTCTCCGAAACTTTTATACAGATCTATTGTATTAAACCTGATAAATGTCAGAGTATCGTAAGTTGTCTTTTGGCAAAACACAATATAACTTGGCATTGAATAAGGCCATAGAATACTTGTTCCCGTATTATTAACAATACGTAAAGTCCTAAGATTTTTTAAAATAAACAGTATAGACTTTAATTAGAGCTATGTTAATGCCATGTAAACTTGATATTTTGTTCGACGAACTGCGTCAGAGACCAGAATGGAATTGTGTTTGATTTGCGTGTTCAGCCGATAAGGTTTCGCCCAAAAACAAAGCCTTTTGCACACAACAAACTGAATCGAAATCCGTTGAGGAGTTTCGGAGACGAAGACATGTTTGAATTAACCGTTTGGTGTAGAGAACTAATAAAGATTCGCGTAGATAATCTGATGTTGTACCAAGCTACATTTACCAGTATTAGAAATCAGCCTTTATGATAAAGCCACCTACGCACAGTGTACACACACACACCCAAACGCACCTAAATCATAGACGACAATTTATGTAATGAACAAGATTGCAGAACAATTAAAAATCTTGGGACGGAGCAATGTTGTCTGCTTGTTACATGTTGTGTGTTTGTTCTGAGACGAGCCGAACAAGCAACAAAACTTCATTCAAAAGACTTTTTATTTCTGTTTACCGTCGCTTGTCCATTGAGATGCAATCAAAACTTCATTTCACCTCGAGACATGAATAAACATAAGATGATGCTGTCATTAATCACTGATTAGAGATTCATATATCATTACTAGTTTATCTATAATACAATTTACATTGGTAGTTTAAGTAATCGTCTTTCTTCTTTTTTATAACCTATAGTACTTTCTCCAGCTTAGGATTTAAATGCAAATGCTATAGTAAGATGTAAATTGTATGTCAGTCGATTCGCTTTGAATTATTCGTATGTATATTTTGCTTGTTTTAATTCTGATCAAGATAAATGTGTAATACATGTCTACACCGAACGAGTTACGTTAACACATTTCATAGATGGGCACTGGTAATAAACACGCCCTAACATTCTTTTTGTTCGTCAGCTGTATTATTTTCAATAGCCGGAATGATATTTTAAAATGCAGCGTAAGTTTCGAAGTCAGTAAGTGGTGTAAAACACAAAATGTTTATTTTGGAGAAACAACAACAGGATAATTATCGATTATTTACTCTGTCGGAAATTAGGCAAAGGAATGTTCAAGAAATTTGCATGTTATATATATATAATCGGCATTGTTTCTTCCAGGCAGTACATATTGGATGATAATATCAGCTAATAGCCATAATATCATTGCTAGCTCTATTTTATTATGTTCATAGCCACCCGTCTGAAGCGATCATTGTACTCGACAGCTGGAATAAACAATCATGTTTGTTTCTTCCGGTGAAGTTTGAATCTCCTGTTGACTGGACGGAGGTGGCGAGCTTATGGTTGCTTCCTGCTTCCTCCAGGAAGGGGCCGCCCCGCTCCGTATCACAGGTCATTTCGGTATATTGACGAGATAAACTGCGTTGGGCAGGGGTGACAATTCGCCTGCTTAATGCCACAAAGGACTTGTTCGTGTACCACACAAATAAAATTAATAGCTAAGAACACAAGTATGCACAATTTTCATCGATAGTTCCATAAACTTGTAGGAAAGTGACAACAATTCATTGAACAATAACACTCAAGATATTTTTTCTGCGAGAAGGTTGGGTTAGAGGTTAAGCTGAGTGAGGATTTTCATAGATATCCTCAGCCTCACCAAGCTAACACTGGGGGCTACTACAGCTTCCTTCCAAATCCTTAACTATCTACTTACCGCCCTCTCAAAGATTCTATATTATATACCGTTGGTTGCTGAAATAACGTCTTTAAACAACCTATTCAATGGAGGACAATCTCTTTTTAAAGCTAGTTGTCGGTCACGTATGAAGAAGTTGTCCGCCTTTTAGTGTGAAGAATCTTTCATTGGTATGTTCGTTACGATCAGCCATTGGGTACTGTCCTCAGGTAAATGGCATCGAAGTGCGTAGTTTCTTGTGACAGTAGTTTTTACCGTGAGAGATTGTTAGGTCCTCGTCACAGTGGATGTTCGCGACTGCTTTTTGGATTCACATGTACGTTTTATGTCTGGCCATGTTCTTTTGCCCGCAGCGTGAAGACCCACTTCAATCGTTAAGAACAGAGTTCATAGATCATGTTCGTATGTGCAGATACACGATTACCGACTTCCAAAATATGTTTCCTTGTTAGGGAGTGGAAATAGAGATACATTGCGCCAATTCTATATTCTGTTTTACTGCACGTGATTTAGTAGTTTATTTGTAAGTTATCTTACAACAGTGTATCACTTGCAGAAGTTTTTAGAATGGGAAAGTAATAGAATCCGTAGAGTTTTTTATGTCCTGATATTGAAAAATGTCAAATTTGAAGAACGAGGAGATAAAAGAAGAATATTAAGATAAATTTTAGGATTGCCGGATGAAACTGGCTGCGGGGGGGGGGGGGGTTCCAGTGTTAGAGATGTTAGCGAAATCTCGGTTAAAGTTGCTACACTGTTACTTTAGCTAATTATATGAGTGGATTTCTTATAGTTGACGTTACATAAAGTTCAGGATGTGGGTTGCCAACCGAGGTAAGCTGATATACAAGTAAATTTCCTGTTTCTCTGAGCTGTTCTAACAGTCGCCAAGTAGCAGAAACACGCCCAAGTAAAAAATGAGACCAAATTTCTTGTGATTGAACTTCGAGTAAGTTGGAATTTAGGCATATAGAGGTCATTACAGAATAAAATTAATATATGTCAACATCTCGTACCACAATTTCGTAACTTACTTTCACCAATATGTGATATAACTGATGGGCATAAGGATTCGACATTATTATCATGCGTCTATCTAAGCACAAAAACGAATACAATTTCAAAGGTACCTTTCCTTTTGAGCCGATATAAGAACCCTTACGGCTATTTCTGCAGCGTTCTGACGCATTTCCAGCTACAAATTGAGACTAGCAGATACGATAATATTCTCTTTACATTATGATCGCATGTGAGTTGCAGGTCACCTATAACACCCGTAGACTGTAGCGGGAGAAGTCGATCTAGCTCAAATGACACACGACTACACTTGGAGACTAAGAAATCATAGTTAAGGACCTGCATTTCCGTTCCTTGGCCACCTCCCTCCGTTCTGTGCTCTCACATGGCATCATTGTTCCGTTTGAATATTATAGCGCGGATACTAAAAGGTAGCTTATCTTTGAGGACGAAGTACAGCATCGTGCAAAGGAAAACATCGCGCTCATTTCAAGGCTGTGTAATTCATAAGAAGTCTCATACCTTAAAAATGTTAAATTGTTTTTTATACATTAGAATATTAAAGTATAGACATGTTCCAATAACGCTTTGTACATATATGTATGTTATGTATATGTGTGTATGTTTGTTTTATTACATATCGCAAGCCAGAAATTCACCCTTCATGGTTATATAGGCCTATAACACAATATTACTGAATCATGCTTTTTAAATTTATTTTTTGATCTATTTCATTTAAAGTAGCCAATATAATATTCTGCACATATCTGTAGACTGGCGGGCTTAATTATTTCGAATTTGTTTTGGGAATATTGCTTGTCACACTAATTATAGGAAACGCAGTTTGGATCAAAATTATATAAAGAGAAAAATACTTTCTATTTATGTTGACTGTTTGCTCTTCCTTAGGTTTGATGTTTCAAATTTTTGTCCGTTTAAAAAAGTATATTTTGTTGTTAATTTTATATGGTTTATAAATCGATATCATATGAAGACATTTTCAGATAAAAGTGAGATTCTGTTGTTATTTTTCACGTACCGTACAAAATTCCTTATTACCGTTATGCCTCTGTGAGCCCAGCTGACACTAGGCACATTATTTTGCCATTAAGCACGTCGCAGAATAGAAGTGACAGTGCAGAATGATAGTTGCTGTCAATGTGCTTCGAGAAAATACGCTTTGAAAGGTGTTTGTGTGTTTGTGAAGTTGCGTCATGCATGTTGCTATGGTAACAAATTCCGGCTTTAAAAAAAGACAAAGTCAGCGTAGCAGAACGTTAGAATTTGAAAATTGCCTTTCAGATGGGATATGTTCAAAATAGTGGTCCGCACTGGAAATATAGGCTATAATCAGAAATATAACTCCTTAATTTTATTTATTTATGGCTTATTTAACAACACAGTGAGTAACTCAGAACAATAGAACGATCTCTTCATTTGCCTGAAGAGACTAGCACCGCTAGAAATTTCAGGTCAGTCGTGTCCGGACCGAGAATTTAACCACGGACTTCTGGAAAAGGAATCAGGAGAGTTAACCGTTCCGCCACGACATTCGGTTTCCTTCAGCAGTACTTCACAAACAGTATCATGTTGCTAGACCTGTATATAAATAAATATATACATACTTTATATACCGCCACGGTGGTCTAGCGGTTAGAACGCTGGCCTTGTAATCCTGGGGTCTCGGGTTCGATTCCCGACGGTGCCCGAATTTATAACTTGTGTTGGGCAAGGCCGTGGTCTAGGCAACACGGCGTTTTCCTCCGGGGGCTTCCCCGGTTTCTCCGTGGCATCCCAACAATTACTCCATTCACAATGCAATGGCAATGGCAAACCACTTCTGGATCATCTGCCAAGAACGTATATGAACAGGTCCCAGTCCGAGAAAAGGATGGAAGGATCCTGTTCATATGGACCTGTCGTAAGACAAAACACTAGAATAATAATAATAAAAAAAATACATACTTTATCTAACGATGCTGTGTCAGCTACAAACGTTTGTGAAAAATCGATTCATGACACTGAAATTATGAACGTTATTGACCTGTTTAATATATGACACACGACGTTTCGATACTTGGCTCCGTTAACTTTTTGAATTAACGTGTTGTTATTAGAAAAGATTTTCGTACTTTTTTATTTTCGTGAACTTCGTGTTATTAGTACGAAAAGGAGCTTGAAATGTTATACTCTCTGCTATGAACACGGTTATAAATGATGAAAAATTCTGTGAAAGGAGAGGAATTCAGTAACTAGCTGGATGACTTATGTCATAAAATCGTAGTACAATTTGGGTTTACATCGATATCCGTTCATTATCTTCAGGAATGAAGCATTCGGTCTGGGAGGCATATTCCCCATATGCTGAATAGGGTTTGTGGTTTTCACAGCGGTGAGTCTGAAGATGGCTGTCTTCTCGGTTGTTGCACTGTAAGGTCTGGTAAAAGTTTAATAACGTTTTAGGGCGAATCATCGACCTGATAATGGAGGCAGCAAGGACTCTGAAACGTCGATAAACTTGTACCAGACCTCATGGCGCAACAACCGAGAAGACATTCATCTACCCAATACCCGTTTACTTTGTAGAAACGCATAACGGTTGTTTACAAGTTTGTTTTGCCAACCCCGAAGCTGATCGTTCCCTCGTCTTTTTTGTGGAGTAAGGGAATTATGACGAAATATTTGTTCCGTGTTTGGTTCACGTTTATGTGCCGGTTAGATTTCTTGTGCACTAAAACGTAAGGTAAACATGAAGAGATTTTCAGACATGTCACACTGCACACGGAACAGTAAACAAAGAGGAAGTGCTTAAGATCGTGCATAGAATGCTTGAAGCTGACCTTATCTTGCGTTGTTCACTTGGCGGTCACACCTTACAGCAAGCTGAGAGAGTTCATTTTATTTGTATTGCTTCCACGAAGTTGAGAAGACCATGTACATGTTCCTATTTCTGGTCGCATATCTGGTCTCCAGAATCACTGATCTGATTTTTAAAAATGGGGTGGAGGGCTTTGTACGGATATCCTCTCTACAGGCTCTTAAAACAACATGCATATTCATATGGAACATGATTCAAACTTTATTTGAGGTAGCACAACCATTTCATAACACAAAGAATAAAATATAGATCTTACACATTATTAAGATATTTTTTTCTGTCCAGCCAAACGCCGTGTAGGCGCTTGGGATGAGAGATATTTCGTTCATAATCATTCTTAAACTCGGCACTAGATGGGGTGAGTGGTGACGGTCGCAGCCCGGCCGCGCTTTAGGCCGGACGCAAACGGAGCCACTTGTTCCCGCCACTACAGGAGGTATGCTTTCTCTCATGATGGTATCTTGGCGTTTTAAATGATCTTGTAACAAGGACAATAATTCATTGAATGTTGTCAAGCTCATTCGAAAATACTTAAAAAATTTATCTTCGTGTCTCGTTAGCTCCTCAAAAAGCGTAGCAAAATGGCCATTCTCGCTGCGAGTTCGCAATATTAGATGTATTCAAAAACGGCGCTGTCTTTGTCGTCGTTTACGTCGGCGTTGTCGTATTATTAGTATTGAGACCAATGCTTCCATATCGGAGTCCATTGTGCTACTGACGTGCGGTTGGGGAAAATGTCTACATAAAGTGGCGGGTACTAGTGGTCGTGTTTAGCCACTAGTGGCTCCGTTTGCGCCCGGCCTTATACCCAGAAAAGGACCCCGGTACTCACTGGACAGAAGCCGGTCTCGATGCAGAGGCTAGAAGCAAATCTGTATGAGGTCGAATCCTGAGATGTCCAGTCCGTAGTCGCTGAACCTGGCTCTTATTACGGTCTAAGACTTTAGTTTTGTTATTATTATTTAACCTTGTTTAATGTAATACAAAAAATGCTTCTATGTGCTGTAATTTTAGCCATTATCTAAGTAAATCAACACCTGACCTTACAATTTTTATCAGAAACGGTTTCCATGTGGCGATGTTTATTCTGATGCGGTTAAATGTACTTATTCTGTATGTAAATTTGTAATACGTGTTTACAAGTTTGGTGAAAATTATTTGAAATTTTTTTTAAAGAATGGCCCACTCAGACAAAATTTATTACACTTTTGAACCTTGAGTGGAACAGGCAGACGCTGCGAAGCCACATCCAAGCGGAGGTTGTACTACTTACAGCAATAACCATGCCAGATTGCAGAATTGACTTTCATTTATCTTTGTTCAGACAATTGTGAAGATTAAGTTAACTAGACTCACAACTTCTTGTATGAGTTAAAACTGTAAAGACAGCGCTACTTGGCATGGACATTTTTTATGGAAAGAGTTAGATGTTTGGTTAAAATGTTAATGCGTGTCATTAATTAAAGGAGTGTCTTGTTAGTAGAAACGTTTATAAAATGAAGATTCTTTGGCAAACCTAACACGTATGCTCTTACAAATCTTACGCGTTTATTCTACACTACCGAGTACTGTCAGATGCACTAACTAAATGTAACTCAGTTTTGGTTATATATGTATGAAGGACTGGCTCACGAAAAAAATTTATTATACTTCTCATGAAATGCTTTCACCTATACACAAATAAGCATGACTGCTTCTATGGAACCAGAGTATTTTTTTAGAAGCTTCAGCAGGTCAACATACTTACCGCTTTTTATTGAACGAGGTGGTTTGTTACCATTTCACAATTCAATTTCACAACTTCACACCTTGTACTCGTAAGATTTAATTTATTATTTATCTCTCATCTACGCCTAGGTTTTTTCTCCAAATTTTCAAATAAGATTCTCTTAGTATTATTATTTTTCTCAAGCGTTCTTTTCGCCTAGTGCCTTTGTTTATTATTCATACAAAGTGTAAATTAGAGTTTTTCTGCTCACGTCCTGTCCAACCACTTATTACTTCCTCCTACTTAGGTCCAAAATAATCTCCTCATTATCCTGTCTTCATAACAATCTTTGTACGTCCCTTAGGGTAAAAGATCAGGTTTCACAACCATACGGGAAAACGTCACGAATAACGACGAACTAGGAAATCTCCTTTAGGGAATGCAGACACCGGATATCCTCATATTTTACTAGGTTTTCCTCAGTTTATTCACACTGTTTCCATCGTAGCAACGCATGTCAGTGTTTTAACTGCTCTTCTTGTAGGCTGTAACATTTTAATATCAATAAGTTTGTCATGGATATAGGCTTGTTCATTTTTGCTATGTAGGCTACAATTGTATTGATAAAAACGTTGCTGTGTTAGAAGGCTGTGGTCGTTCCTGAAATGAAGGGATCATTTTCTCTATTATGGCATCATATTCGCGAAAGAAAACTTTAGACATTAGAGAGAGAGTAGAAATTTGGCATTGGACGGGTAATCGATCATTCAGCGTCATGATGTTTTTATCGGAGGTCAGCTGTTAATCATGAAGATGTAAAGGCACTTTAAAGTGAAGTTCTTCAGTTTCGGGTAGAGGTGACCTTCGCGTGCTGATCGCTCCTCTGCAGAGATGAGACATCTCGGCGAACACAGAATAGGGCCCATCTACTTGGTAACCCTATAAAGAAAGCTTACTTCATCTGTTTTATTTCTGCATCTACGGTGTCTCACAAACTATGGTCTGGGGATATCTAAATACTGCAATGTAGGTTAGGTTAGGTTTTGGAGCATCTGGTAGGTTTAGGCTTATTATAGTTACTAATTTCATTTGATACATTGGGTACGAGGAAGTCAGTGGGAGAACTCAGGATCTTTTTGACGGCGGCATTATGAAGGTAGCATCGTGATTCGTAAAAATGTGCCGACGTTTCAGAGGTGCTTACTGCCTCTTTCATCAGGGCGATGAGTATTTGCACCTATGAAACGACGGACATCTTGAATTCAAGAGTTCATTCCCGATCAGCTAAAAAAAAGCTTAAGAACAAGAATCAGAAAAAAGTTTTCTTTTCAAAATTAATTGTTGATAATGAAATTTGTATGTATTTTGTTATGTCAAAAAAGTATATTAATTTAATGCGACTATGTTATACCTGGTGAGATACTTTTCAACTCTGAAATTTTAGAGGATGATCTTTTGGGTTTTGGCGCCGTTTCGGTATATGCTTTTTTTTCTTCCTGTTCTCTGACCCACGGTAAAATCGAAGTATTCAAATTCTGCTCCAAATCACAAAAACATTCAAAACTATTACCCCCCCCCCTCCCCCCTTTCCTCGATATACGACAACCTTCGGATGTGACGAATGTCGCTTCAAACAGTAAAATTTATCAATATTCAATCAGCTTCTGAAAACAGATACAGCAGCCAAATTGTATTCCGTGTGGTGGATCTTCGGTGCTTGTCTTTGGCAAACCATGGCGCTTCCTGGCTCCCGTTTACGAACCACTAATTGTCACGCAGTCTAAGGAAGATGTTTGTAACCGTTCCGCTTGATAAACGCTTGTGAGACCTTGACCCTCGAGCGGCGAAGGACGAACACCTCCCTCGCAAGGGTCATATATCAACATTCCATCCGCAGTAAACTTCGTTTCCTGTACACGTTTACACAACCACAATGCCTAATCTCAACTACAACGCATTCTACATTTTTATCCTCATCGTATTTCAACTGCAAGCTTTATTTGTTGTCGACATTGAATTAGTACATTGATTATCTTAAGGTAATAAGAATGTTGACTGGTTTAACTGGAGGAAGTAAGGGTCCAGTGGTGAGCTGTTGTGAACGTGTGAATGATCTCTCAAATTTCTTAAAAGGCGGAGATGTTTATGACGAGCTAATCGACTTTAAGTTTCTGAAGAAGGACGCTGTTCCCTAAAGTTAATTAATAATCACCTAACCATGGACTCAGAACAGTCCATGTTGTTGTAAAGGGTGTTTAAACGACCCATGTATCGCAATAAGGCTGTCTTCTTAATCGTTGCGCCATGTAGTTGTTGCTCCTCTGAAACGTCGGTGAACTTCTATCAGACTACACGGCGCAACAACCCAGAAGACAAGTAAGCCATCTTCTTACTAGCCTAAAAACAAATGACCAATGAATAAACTGTCAATCTTGAAATTAGGCAGATGGATTTCCTATGTTTATCTCCTTCTATTGATCCCGGAGAAAGAACGTTTGATCTAGCGGACTTACACCTAGAGCCATCACGCTTCGCAAGGTCGAGTCCAGTCCACTCACCCGCCAGTGTCCTCTTCAATAGCCCTGCACTGCTCACTTGGCGCGGGTGTGGCTGCACAGGGAAATGAACTTAACACGAGTAACAACACCGTGTTCCAGAGGACGTACGGCTGAGTAGAGCGATGCTTCGTACACATC
The DNA here is from genome assembly GCF_977971745.1 of Zootermopsis nevadensis. NCBI lineage: Eukaryota > Metazoa > Arthropoda > Insecta > Blattodea > Termopsidae > Zootermopsis > Zootermopsis nevadensis. Next base: position 9,720,542 of record NW_028259143.1, read on the forward strand.
TGAGAATCTTGGACAAAGACACCAAGAACCTTACGTCGTAAGACGACTAAAGACAAAGCATTATTTTAAATTAATTTGCTATTCGGTGGCTCGGAGTTCTTCCCTCGGGGATAAATCGACCGGGATATGAAGCTTGCCATTCACGTCCGCCTGGTACCAAGGTTAAGAATGTGTGGATGTATACCTCCGCTCCACGTGACCAGTGACAACATTCCACTGTCTTTTCGACATTGGAAAAATTGAGTGAGGCGTCGAATTCTGTAATGAAATTGCTCAGCGCTAAAATCAATGTTATTTAATACATAACACAGCGTTATATTTAGTTTCTAGCAGCCTATAAAAACTTGTTCATATAGTCCATTCAGGTGTGTTTAGTTTTTATTCCTGTGCTATCTAGTTATTTAGCAATATTAACGTAAAGTTATACAATTTAATATGCGCATATTGTATAAATATAGCAACACAAGATTCTTAAAATTAGCAATGTCTATAGTAGGAAAATAGGTTTTTGTGAGTTTCGTCTGGAGTTTCTTATTCAAATAATAATAATAATCCTGGAAGACATAAAATTGCTGAATGACAATATGCCAGTAAAGAGTAACTGTGTACTAAGGACAGTAGAGGGCAGAGAAGCTTTCAAATGTCAACGTGTGTTGCTGTCGATACAATTCCTACACTCAGTGAGCCCTCTATCTGATAGCAACACAACCATAGTTACAATTCTAGAAGCAGGGGTATCAAAGGAAGTATATGATGTGTGAAATTGTTCTCTCGGACTTTGTTCATCGTCTAAATCATAAAATAATAAAATTACAATATTTCTGAAGCTGAATTCTACTTCCGTCTTCAGGTTAAAAATAATGAAACTAACGCCAAAAGGATCTAGCCTAAGATTTGAACCTGTTGCTTAATAGCACGACAGACGTTTTACTCTTTGATAATTATAATATACTGGTCTTCAGTAAAAGTTTGGGCACTATCAATGCTGAGATATTAAGTTCTCATGACGAATACGAAGACGGCTGTGTTCTGGGGTACGGTGTCATGTAGTCTGCTAGAAGTTTACCGACTAGAGCTGCAGCCCTGATGAAGGAGGAGCTACCTGCCTTTGAAACGGCGGTAAACGTATACCAGACTTCCCATTGCAAAAACCCAGAAGACACTAATTTTCGGAAAGTTTTATGTTCCTCGGTAGTGTCTCCCTCCTGCGATTTACTATAATAAAATTGTGGTTTGATATTTTAATAATGAAGGATTATATTTCTTTCACATCATATGTAATTGTTATCGTCATGTTTATAAATCGCAAGTTTTGTTACAAGACCTATTGAGATATGAGAAACAACGAATACAGTTAAATACCACAAAAAGTTTTATGCTGTCGTTGTTTGTAAAAACAACACGATGCCTCAACTTTTAACACAAAGTTTCATCATTCTCACAGGAAGATTTCTTTTCTCGCTTCATGCCAGCCAGTTGCTTGAGTTTGACCGGCAACTTTCTGAGCTTATTCACTCTTTGTTCCGTCACACGTTACTTAATATTCACCCCTGAGAGAAGATTTACAGGTACACAAGAATAAAAAATATTTTGTCGTCTGTTTTCTTTGGTCTGAAGAATGTGAATAGCGCTTCATTGATTACAATCCGACAGATGTTAATTGTGTAACAGAACTGCAATGAGATAGAACAAATGCATTCTAGATCACAGTGTCACGGTAAACAGTCACATGTTACAAACGTTGTGTGATCGGGATTGTGTGTAAATACCCTTGAGAACAGTAATTATTGACCAGAATGTCCGTCAACCGAGGGAAAAAGTAAAACTTGACTGCTCATAGGTATGTTTCAGAATGTATAACAGTTTTTGCAGCAGCAGAATTCTTCTTAAAATGAATCAAATTGTCTCCACGGAAAGCCTGGTGCACAGGAATTGATGGCTTGGAAGGTTTGCCTCTCCTCATCAAAAATATTAAAATATTATAAGAGTCTATTTTTATGTCAGGATTAATCAGGCATGCTCTGATTTATGAAAATTATAATAATCAAAGGTAGTGCATTTACACGAGAACGACCACATTTAAAAATTCAGTCCTTTAGCTCAAAAAAAATAAGAAAGTCGTTTATTCTGCAAATCAAGCGAATATAGTAAATGTGTTCTGTGACAAAGTACAAACGTAATTATTGTTAGAGCAGGTTTACATGCAGGGTGATTCGAAAGGTTAGGACCAAACTGAAGGAGCGCATAGATGGACTCAGAGAGAACAACTTTCGAATAGGAACCCATGTCCTCCGAAGTTATCCTGAGTCAGTCGAGGCCATTGAAGGTAGGGAAGTCTGATAACATACCGCTGAAATAATTGTACTTTGCTATTCTCCTACTAGCTTAATTTTAAATCACACGTATCCCGTCAGATTCTACACAGGCCCCTGGACTGCTTACAATGAATTTGTGAGTTGATAGTGACTGGTGTATTGCTGCTTTTGTAGTCTCGTGACTGACTCAGGATAACTTCGGAGTACATGGATTCCTATTCGAAAGTTGTTCTCTCTGAGTCCCTCTATACGCTCCTTCAGTTTGGCCCTAACCTTTTGAATCACTCTGTATGTTACCATTGAATTTTAAACAAAAAAACGTTTTTATTTAAATAGTTGCACCATAAAATTATTTAGTTTATTTAAATAATTGTGGCATACAAACGCAATAAAAATGGATCCTTTGAGTTTAAAATAACATGGAAGAGAAGCAGATTAACGTAGTTATAGGACAGAGGAGAAATTTTGACTTTGTACAGGTAGCACAATTGATAGTAAAAACCCGCATGACGACATATGGTATTGTTAATTTTGAAATCTCTCCACACTTCTTACAAGTTTAAATTTTTGTTACCGGATTCTAAAAGTATTTAAATTCTAATTACCGGCATTGTTTTCTGAAGACCCCATCTAATTAATAACGCTAGTGAAGAGGGCTGGAACTTGACACTGATCACTTTATTCGCTCTATCAATGAGATTTTGAATACACGAAGTTAAAATTTGCATAGAAAGTATATAATTATTATATAAAAATTCAGTGTAATAAACAAGGTATTGTGGGTTTAAAATAAGTGTCTTATTGGAAGTAGCACCGTGTGGCCTGGTACATACTTAGCAAAGACTCAGAGGATAATTTATCACCTTAACGATGGAGGCAGCAAACACCTCCGAAACGTCGGTAAATTTCTATCAGATTATACGGTGCGCATCCCAGAAGACAGCCATCTTAGTTTCATATACTTACTGTTGATAAATGGCGTCTTTGCGTTGTCATAATGCGTGGCAAGAATGATCTAACATTCGTTTACCTTTGTTAAATTTTTGTTTGTTTTATAATGGTCTTTTCACTAAAGGTGTTCTTAGATTGCACGAACTAACGGTTCACTAATCTGATGTCTGTTAAAATGTAACATCCGGAATTTGTGGCGACTTTACGGGCCTACAACTATGAAAATATCCAATCATCCATTGTTCATTCTATAAGTACGTATGTGCAGAATCATATTTCACTCCCTGAAAACGTAAACTTGCTATTTCCTTTGGAATGGATTGAGACTCAGTGTAACCGCTATTAAACATTTATTTTCAGTAAAAGATATTAGAAGCTTATCTGAAACCTTATACTCGAACTGTCTTTATTCCAGTAAGTTAATGTTGCATATCAACTAGTGTGTTATAAAGTTCACACGATTCCAGACTGAATTTTTACACTTCTGGAGAGAAGATATTGGTACTGGCTACGTAATATCATGTAACATTCATATTTATTTCCGGTTTGCTTTAAAACAGGCCCAGTTTTATGTCAATGGAGTGTACAGTTCGAATCTATCATGTATTTACTCGCTTATCTGGCGATACTTATAAGAGTTGTCTATTGTGTGGGTTACAGCAGGTGTTGAAGTGGTCCTATCCCGTTACACCGACCACCCATAGCACGTGACCAGAAACGCCAAAACAATGTGACAATGACGGTCGGATTCATTATAAACATTAGAATCTAGTGACAAAAAAGAAAGAGTTATTACGTGTTCTTTCCAAAGCACTGACATTAAAATATAACATACACGCCCAGGGCCTACAATGTTTGCCCTTCGTAACTTGTAGGATGTCCCACGAATAGTCTCAACGCTGGAATAGAGAAACGTACATTAACATATGTTTCTCGGAACGGTGACGAGAAGATACGAGATTTCAGGTTCGGCGGCGAGCATAAAGACGGCTGTCTCCTGGGCTGTTGCGCCGTGTGCTTTCTGCATCGCCTCATGATGGAGACAGAAATGTCGGTAAACTTCTACCAGAGTACACGGCGCATAAACTAACAAGAAAATGTACGGCAAAACTCGTGACATATTTTTAAATGTTGGCCCAGGACAGGGTCCGGTGGAGGGCTTTGGTTGTTCGGTGATGAAACTTCGGGTTCGGTAAGCCATCTAGTTAGTTAGTTAGTTAGATATGTATTGACTCTTCAATTTTTTTAAATTTATTTATGGTTTATTTAACGATTTAGTAGCTCAGATTACGTAACATCGAATTATAGAATGATTAGTGAATGATGAATTGGAACGGAAGTGGAAGGAAGCTTCTTGGTCTTTGTTATTGTACGTATCCCGGTCTTTAACTGGATGAAATGAGGGCAACCCACCTACAGTCAGGATAACCGATCTCTCCGTGCCGAGACATAAATCCAGGATCTCCCGAATTGGAATCAGGCGTGCTAACCACTAGCCGGCGACGTTCCGTAGGAAAATTAAAGTTGAATCAGTACAGTTGATAGCAGAATTCGATCAAGAAACTTTCTGAACGTTAGCCAAGCGAGTTCTTGGTTGTTTGACGTAAGACGTTGGAAGAGTAAAGAGAAAATTTATATTTAACGTTGTTTTTTCAGTAGATGAAGCTTGAGAAACGGAGAATAGGAACGCAGTGCGCATATCAAGAAGTAAACTACAGCCTTCACTTTATACCTATTTGTTTTGCTTTAATCACTATTCATAGTCCCACACACACTTCTTGCATCTGTAGAGTAGGTGGCATGCTGAGATGGCCTCATGAATTTAAAGGCGGATGTCAAAAACTTAACCTAACTTATCGTATTCAGTGGCAGCCCTTTAAGTGTTTTGCGAGAGGCGAAACAAATAAGAGAGATGCAAGTTGAATTGATGAAATGAGGTGTGCACAGCAGAATATATGCATCTAGTGCTTATATAATACACACATATATTTACATCTAACTTAATACAACATTCTTGTATAGGATTGTGGGCGGGTTACCACAACGACTGTCTGATTTACAATGCACAGTAGCCAGTTTAAACTCGTAAGAAGTTTGTAGCCTTTTCTAATAGCTTACGAAGATCGACGTTTTCTGTTTTCTCTTGTTGATTCCATTATGTAAGTGTTGATATTTGAGTATGTGAACTGTAGTTAGTATTCGTCTATGAAAGGGAATTGGTTTTTTATATATGAAACATTTCATTAAAATCAGACACCTAGAAGATGAAGTACAGTTAAGTAAAAGTGAGTCCATGTGCTCTAAACTGAAATCAAATCGCAGTATGTTATATATTTTTAAACCATAGATCAAGATCAATATCAGGATCAGAATATATTAATTAAATTTATATATTTCGTATCGTGAAAGTAACTAATTTTCCCTTCTGTTCTCAAGTTACGAGATATCATAGCGTTACATAGATTATGTTTAATTATCTCGAGAAAGTCAAGACTTGCGTAACAAGTGTATTTCGCATAAAATGCTTCTCCTATTATTTTGCACTTATTTAATTCATAACATTCTGCACTTCGATACGTCTTCAGTGAGTTGAGCTACAGATGCCCGCAAAAGCAGGCAAAATTTCCGTTACCGTCGTCAAAATTTAGCAAAAACTAGGAAGTTCCAAGACATTTTAGTAAACGTTACTGGTGTTATTTTTTTTATAAAAATATGTTCAGCTGTTCGCAAGTTGTTTTATGCAGACATACAGATATGGTGAAGCTAAAAGGTTATGTTTGCAATTTGTTGACGTGCCTGAACTAGGAGGGGTTAAGATGGCTGGAGCACCGTATGAGACGGTTCACCAAATTTGTGGCTTTCCAATATTTCTATCTTCAATCTGGCGGTTCAAAAACCATCACTACATGTAACAGTTCTTTCTTGTCATTTGTCACCACCTAGCAAAGTTACGTAATTGTCCGATTCTGACTTTAAATAATTAAGTAACTCAAACACTAACGCTGATTTATTTTGCCCTTACCACGTGACAGTCCTTGATAACACGCAACTAACAGCTTCCCGCCTTCTTGCTTGGATCCGAGAATAGTTTGGTTTAACGCAACGAGCTTTAAACTTTCGAAAACGGCATTCTATGCTGATGAGATGAGGGGTAAGTCATCTTTACCATGCAACTAGTGAAGCAACCATAAATTCGGCTTCAGAAAAACAATCACCTATTTACAATACTGTATACAAAGAACAACTTTATTCTCGGCAGATCGTGCACGTCTCCTGAGACTGAAGTAAAGAAACAGTTAATTCCATTGTCGGTGAAGACTTTTGAATAAAGTGGCAATTCCAGTCGGATGGAATTCGAAACATGATTGATTGAGATTGGGGCTCAACTGCTGCATTAAGGCTTAGTTTAGTTTTCGATACACTCATATTATATTATGTATTTCTTTGATTCTGTCCATATTTTGTTCTATAATATTCAATCCCAGAGACTGGTTCCAATACCACGCAGTAACAAGAACAGCTGTGGCTAAGCAAATGACATCTGAGGACATATTTCACTTCTATTAATTTTGTATTACATTTATAACATGAACGTAATTATAATAATCCTATCATGTCTGTGACACCGGCTCCTCTGACTTAGTATAACCGTGATTTTACTCGGTTTTTCTAGACGAATGCCAGGACAGAACCTATGAACAGATCAAGACTACTTTTTGCCTTTTCTTCTTAAATTAGCACTCACCCCCAAATATATTTAGACTTTAAATAACAGCTTCACTTGATACGCCATCGTTATACAATTCTGATCTATCAAACAACAGAACTAAAATGGCGGATTTTAGAAGTATGGATAGGCCTACATCAAAGACTGATAGATGATAATAGCCATGAAGCAAGGTTACTCTTTACATGAGAAAAATTCGTAATGGTTCCTATTCTTAGGAGCTCAGAGATACGGACAAAAACGGGTGAAAACTGTCCCAAACTCTGTCTGTCCGTCATGCATATTGCGACATATCCCGGCTGAATTAAGTTGTAAAATTCTATACACGTAGGCCGATGTACCTAGAAAGAAATTAGTCAGACCTTGGAAGAAAATTAAATTTAAGGAAATGAAGCACGTGTATGAATGAATGAATGTCCATTGTCATGCATTTACTTCGATTAGACCCACTGAGTGAGAAAATCGCAAAGAAGTTAAAGAGTTTGTAAGAAATAATAAATTTGTCTTTGGCTGTTCTGTTGTGTCTTCTAGTACCATCGTTAATAACGATTCTAGCGAATATACCAGTCGTTATTCTGTTATATTTAAAAACTTACAAATTTGAATGTCAATATTAAGTATGGTTTACCTTGAGTCTCATGATTTTTATGCACAAGAAGGATGTGATGATTTTACTTAGTGCCAGGTGCATGGGAGATTAAGGTTCTTTTTTCAGAATGACATAATCTTTGGCCAATATCATTCTTTCAATAGACTGACACTGCATTTGATGATATTCATGGTAAATAAAGATATATATTTTATTTCGTAAACCGCAGATACCTTACTGGCCACGCCAATACAAAGAAGCGAATTTGTTTGAATAAATACCTGTTGAGCCATCCTTCGACAGTACACATGTTTACTTTTCGATAAGACGTTGCAACTATGAAACACTTCCTCGAACAAATCTTAAGATTATGGAAAATATGTCTGTAAGAATGCACTCTTTAATACATACACAGTTATTCTACTAACATTTTAGAATATTTATGTTATTACAGTGTAGAGAAGTTTATATTTTAAACCAAAATGAATCCCAGAAATTAGACTAATCAACTAATTCCCTGGTAGCAGAACCCGCAGGTCCAACACCGACAACACCAAAGCCCGCCACCGGACTCGATCCTGAGCCAACTCCATCCATTTACCATCCTCACAGACCATCTCAGATATTTCTCACGAATACAGTGTAATTTATAGTTGTGTTAATTTTGGAAATAAAATATAATTATGTTTATCTACAGAAACTACTGTAAAGATCTAAACAGTGAGACTGTTTGACATAGACTGTAAAGCTACAGTAGACTAATGATTATCCGTATTGGTTGGGAAATATATTTTCCCGATGACAGAAAGCCAGGATATTCCGCAAAAATAGGTTTCAACCAGATGAACTCCGGTCAGACCGAATAATCGGGGGTGTACGTTATTTAATTTGGTGTGTTTCCTGACGACAACACGAGTTGATCTGTCTCTTTCTGCACGCACGGAAATTTCAAAAGATTCTTTACAATTTTTGCTTTCTGTAGCTCTCTTGAGTCACACATCCATAAGCAAGCCACTTTGCATCCAACAGAAATAGTTACTTAAAAGAACTGCATGTTGAAATACGATGCACTTTACATTCGGACCGGAAACTCCGTTCTTAATAGTCTAATGAACAGCGGTCTCTCCTTCAACTAATTTTATTGGCTTCGTGTCAACAGTGACTGGAAATAAGTTCTCACATATTGGTTTCGTTAGAATGCACATTCCATGCTACAGCTTATCTTATTTGTGGATATTGCACTTTTTTTGGTCTATTCCAAGTTTTCTCTTTGTGGAACCACAGAGATTGTTCTGTGCTGAATATATTCCTTAAATACATGCATTACAGTCTTTCACGAATTATTATTAAACCATTTTGTATTGGCTAACGAAGCTTTTGTGACCTGTGTAAAAGTCGACTTCCTGTCGAGATTTGTTATGTGGTATGAACACACGCATCACATGGGGAAATCTGTCTTAGTTCAGATGATGCAACACTTTTTACGGAAACATTCTCGCCCCGGAGCCATTCGACACGCAATAGATTTGTACCATTACGAGAGACAAAAACTGTACAGGTAGTCACGCACAAGACTAAAGGAACATTCATGAGCTATATCACCACAGTTTCGACTTCACGACCTGCTAGTTGCAACCATCTTGCTATTTCTTCTTCAGTTTCAGTAACAGATGGTTTCAAACATCCTGAGTTCTAATCGCACTCAGGATATGGATTTTGTCGTCATCTTTTGGTGTCGTGTTGTCCGGTGTTGGTAGAGGCCTTTCCGATGAACCGACACCTAGTCGTCATTACAAATATTGTCATGACAGCCTTGCATCAACATTTCGAAATTATATCAAATTCCAAATACTTGAGAACGATAATAATAAATCAAAATTAAATTTACGGAAGAAATTTAAGGACAGATTCAATCTGGGGAATCCCTGATATCACACAGTTCTGGATCTTTCGTTGTCTCATATACTATATGAAATATAAAGATTAAAACAAAGTCCTGAAAAAGCGTAATCTTACGTGTTAATTTATTCGGGTATAGATATTGGTCTGTCGCCACAAGAAAGGTTTTGAATATGCGAACCTGTTTCATCAGGCTTAAGGCAGGGTCCACTAGCAGACTCTTGTTATCGCGGCAATGAACCTTCGTTTTCAATAAATGCAGTTAGACGTCGTAATACCAACACTCGACGCGGCTTGACCAGAAACCTAAGTTTTTCGGGCTACATTAAAGCCCAGTAGTCACTATATTTACTATATTCTTTAACAATCATCAAGTCTGCATTTTGCCTTATTTATGTGTTTAATATAATTCTCAGAGTAAGCAGTGATTTTTTCTTAAACACCATTAACCGACTGGGGAATGGTGAAGATCTGTGTTTTATTTGAGATCCTGCTTAATTTTTAAACATTATTTAGACGAGCTTTGGTCTTTAGGACGGGAATGCGAAGGATAACATCCACTACGCACTATAATTAAAAATTACAGAAGTGTTGAGAAAAGTGTGAAATACGTAAGAAAGTAATTACAATTAGAGCAAGACGTGTATGAGTTAAACTAAGTTTTGTTGAGTGTCGCGTGACTTCTAGACTATTCTGTACAAGTGACGAAGAGGACAACCCAGTATACACCATTTGAGAGCATTGACCGGTGATATTACATTAGTGCATAGTGTTTACATGTGACGTCGTAGTCTGCTTCAAAATATTCGAACAAGCTAACGTATGTAGACCGGGGTCAGAATATTTATGTTCTGTGAAACTGACCCATAGACATGGATTCACGTGCGTCACGCGTTTCCGTATTGTCTTATTAGTCTTGGCATTCCAGAAACAAACAGTTCGCTTGTTATTTCAGGGAAGCCATTTTGAGTTTCCATGCCACGTGTGGCGTTAATTGTGCTTATCCAACTTATGTTCTTCAGTGAGAAACAAATCTCAAAATCTTTAACCTGGCCCATGAAATCGCAACCTTTCATCCACAAACAGGATTATTTGTAGACTTCTTTCTTGTAGGATTTGAGGTTTTCACGGCGGTGAGTCTGAAGATGGCTGTCTACTGGGTTGTTGCGCTGTGTAGTCTGGTAGAAGTTTAGCGACGTTTTAGAGGACCTCTGAAACGTCTGTAAACTTCTATCAGACTACACGGCGCAACAACCCAGAAGACAGCAATCTTCAGTTTTCTTTCTTGTTAAATAAACACGGGGTTCCGTGGTTTATACAAGAATGGTAGTGTAGGAAATTTGAATGGGCTACACATAAACCTCGGATAGGGAAGCAAGAAATACTTACAGAATTTTAGTAGAAAATCTTGTTTGTTTAGCTGGTAGAAACAAAATTTTATAGAGCTGTATGAAACATGATTATAATGCTTAGCGGTAGATTTATAATACCACACTTGATGGCGGAGGTGGTGTTTTACCGAGGGATTCCCTTTGAAATAACACAAATCATTTCTGCTTTGAGGATTTCGTGGGCACAATGTAAGGTAACTGTACATAGAGGGGTGCTGTATCTGGATTTGACTGTATTACACAAACGGTTGGGTTTGAGGATTCAAACTTCTGAGTCATTTTTGTCAGAAACATTTATGGATTCAACGGGATTTTCTCGTAAGCTAACGATATGTACATGTATGTATTGGTCAACAAATGAATGATTACCAGTTTGGTCTGAGGGCTCTTCTGTTAGTATCATTTATAATTTTGTATCTTGTATTAACATTATCAGCGGTTGAAAATATTTACTGTTATTCAAGAGGTTGAATATTATCCAAGCGTCGTTTGTCTGAAACTGCGTTATTATGAAATATTTTAAATATTTTGTCCTACACACACGCCTTAGATTCAGAAGATTTCATTGGATAATTTATATAATACCTAATTTAAAAAGGAAGTGAGGTAATTAGCATTCATGTAGCAGCTCTTTTCCATTAAGTCGATGTATTAGATGTTGCAAGAAACTTGTAATCTTTCACACTTGGCTTCAGGAAAGGTTTTGTGTCGCGTAAACATATTTGTTCTGCACAGGTTTACCCAGACGTATTAAGAAAGTCTTTCATTCCTAATAGGATACCGTTAACGCTTTGTTTCATGGCGTGTTGTGCGACAACAACCTGGCGCCTTTCTTTGTACAGCACAGTAACATCTATCTGCAAAGGAGCGAGGTGATAAATTTGAAGGCGGTGAGGGTGTGTGATTGTAACAGTGTTATCAGTAGAAGTATTCAAAGGTGCAAACACTGGATTGTAGGTGAGTCTTGTGTCGATAATAAACATTTCTACCGGGACGTGGGAACATAACGCAAGGTTCAGGAGCGTCCGTTTGCTTTTCTTACCGTATCAGTCGTCAGAAAACGACAATGAATGTGCGCCGGGTTCAGACGTGAAGCTGGAATTAGATACGTTATTATGTATTAACGTTCTTCTTTATTGAACTACTTATTTCACGGTTTGCACAATGAGAAGCCTAATAGTTTATATACTACGCACTGCCTTGTATTATTAGGATCATGAAATCGGGAAAATGAGATGGGCAAGGCATATACCACTCACGGGGAGACATGAGTAGTCTTAATCGGAACACGTGAAGGGAAAAGACCAGTTCGTAAATACCAGCAAAAGATGAGAGGGTAATATTGTTAATTTAAAAGAAATAAGGAATGAGAATATGGGCTGTGTTCATCTGACTCAGGGCTCTTGCGAAGAGAGTTGTAAAAGTCCGGTTTCCCTGAGAATTCTATTTCAGGCTCTCAGATGTTTCCTATTATCACATCTGTTCCTGGATCTAGCAAGTGATTCTTTCCTTAAAGTAAAACAAAGTTTTGTAGCAATTTCTACCATGCGTGCTACATGTCCCCCACCTCTTATTTAATTATTGGTTGCCATATTAATATTCTGTAAAGATCGGACGTACAAATAATGAACTTTATTAGGCCTATGTAATGTTCGTGCTATTGTATTGTAGTCGAATGTAATTGTTTAAATAATTTGATCTGCTACTGAAATGAAATCGATAAGTGTAGGTGCAATGATAAATGAAAAAATATCACCGATCATAGTGAAATATTGCTTCACATTTTATTATATATGCTAATTTAATGAGTTGACGGTAGTGAAATAAATGTTAAAAATGTATCTGTAACACTAAGTAATTAAATTTACTTTTACACCGATAGTGTAACATAAAACTAGCATGTAAATTGAGTGTTCATGCATACGAAGTATTTATTATGAAATTAATGGTTTGTTTATGTCCTGGTTTTTAATGGGAGACAATATTTCGCCTAAATAGGCATAATATCAGACAAAGACTCTGAATGAGAAATAGGCCTATGTTGTTTTATTTGGTACCGGAAGAAACCTTATAAAATGAAGGTCACGATAACAGATGATAATTTCTTATTGAGGTGCACTAGAAGCAGCAAGTGGCCAATTAATCCCATTCCTCTTAATCATTACTATTCCCAACACATGTGATAGCTTTTTCTTGTGTATATAAATGTATTGGAGGGGGGGTCAGGTACGCGTGTACTTCCCTCGCGATAATAGAACATGCTGTGATACTCTGAATAATAAAATGGCTAGGAAAGGTTTATGAACACAAATACAGATTGTGCATGCGCTTTGTATATGGGAAGTGTCTGATTTGAGTTATTTGTAAATTTACATCAGCACTAACAGGTAATATTTTAAATAGGCCGTGAATGCTTACTACCCACTCCTTTGCAGTTCACTCTAGGTCTATATAATCATCCTGTTAATGTGTTAGACTCTAAATAATCTGTTATTTGTAAACGAACTCAACTCAAATGTTACTTTTTATTTTACCTGCAATTCAGCCAATGTCAGATGTCCTTATTTACGATTGAAGGAGTTTACAAATTGGCGTACTACCGTTTCCGGTTTACAGGTGACTGCGTATCTGCTATCGCCAGAAATAATTGGAAATAACGTCGTATCTTAACCCCACCCTACCTCAATCCTCATTGGCCATCAAATACGCCGTACTCTGTTTATCACGATGTTTGCGTATATTGATTAATATTTTGTAGATCATTTGTCATAATTTTAAGATTAGCATAAAATGTTGTAGCATATATTTACTAGGTAAATACTGCATAAATTCCATGGAAATCAAAAGTAATAGTCGCTCAGCCAGTTAATAATTTATCCGCTTTTTATGGGACTCGAAGAATCGTACCGTTTTCGCAAGAACTCACCACTGGTCCCTAGTCTCTGCAAGATGGATCCATGTCACGACCATAGATCCTATTTTTGTAACTTAAATCATAGACCTATTTTAAAAATACATTTTTCACTTATTATTTAAATATTAAGAAATATAGCTGATGATGGATACAGGGAGCAGAAGATAAATATCCAGAGAGATATCCTACCATGATTTTCAATGCCTATAGTTTTACACAACACAATTGCTATCGCACGACTGTTTTCATAATCACATTTTTTCTTATTTAATCAGCACTTCATATACTTTCAGGGTTCTAGACTAATCTCCATATTTATTTCTTGGAAACTTTAACTTAACCTAACCTAACCTAACCTAACCACATATCATATTTCGTATCCCGTACGCTGTAGGTAGATTTGTGCATTATAAATTTAATTTTGGCTTAAGAATTTCACATAGTGTAGTATTAGCCAATGGCAAGACCTATTCTTTCATAGAATGACAGAAACATAACAATAACAGACATTACTACAGAAGGTTTTAAGATTCTCAAATTCTTTGCCTGAGATCATCATCAGGAGTTTACTACTGCTCTGAAGAAATTAGAAATTAATTACGGATTAAAAATATTATAGAAGGAATTATAAATTACATCATTAAATTGTTAGAAATTCTTGACAAATGGAAGACTTTACAAAAGAGATTTTAACAAGAAAGAAGAATACTGAAAATTCTACAAACTAAATTGACCAAACAAAATGTTAGATGTGGAAAATTTACGTTCTGCTAGATCTAATCACTGAAGATCATGGCTTATCATGTATTAGCAAAATATTATATAATACTCGGGTTTCTTCCTTGCAATGCCTTTCTAGAATCATCTCATTTTAAGATGAATGTACATGTGTACCATATGAACAAATTTTACCAATCACTTCACTTTAGGTTTAGTTCTTGGTCCGTAACTAGATATTTAACTCACGTTAGGTTTGCCGTCTACCTCATCAAATGACCTCCCTGCGTTGTAAATTTCTTAGCTTATTTAACGACGTCGGTCATTTAGGGTCGAAAGGGGAGAATGATGAAAATTTAGTTAAACATGAGACGAAACGGACATAGCCCGTTTAATCATTAATCTGGCATTAACCTCGAATGTCTGAGAAAAACTACGTGAATAATTCGTCACGATTACGATTGTCTGGACCGAGAGTCGAATTCGATATTTTCGGAGTTCGAAGAAGACTTGTTAGTCGTTCAACACCACGTTCAGTTCTCTCTACAGTTATTACGTCAGCTATTGATTGCTCAATATATATTGGAATTTAAATGCATATAATTAAAATCAAAACCAAATATAACCTCTAGAATGCTCATGTGCACTCAGCAAGCAGCCATGTATCTCTTTGCGGAGGCGTGTCCACTATATAATTAACTAATACCAAAATACAGAGTATTTTTGATAAAAGAGTTTATATTTTGTTAACTAGACAACAAATTTCTCGCCTTATATCCAATACGAAGGTTCATTACCACGTTTAATAAAATCCCACCATTGGATTATATCCTGGACCAGTTTGGTCCAATTCAGATTCTAATACCGTATTTTCCCAAAACCTATTTTAATACTGAAGTCCTGTCGCCTGTCAGATAATTTTTCGTAGTCTCTTCACGTTTCCGAAGTAAATATTATATGATTTTCGCCTTTTCCAAACACATCCTCTCCAATTTCCTCCATCCAATAACATTTATTGAAACGTACAATTATAAGCCCCTAATTATACAGCTTTTTTAATCCTTCAGAGCGTCTATTCTCAAACATTCTCAATTCCCTTTAAGTAAGCGATCAAGTTTCACGTCAGTAAAAGAATACTGGTAACATTTGAGTTATTTACTTCCTTATGTGGAAATTTATTTCTTTAACCATCGCGTTAAAAGTGGTTGGAGTAAATAATTATCGCGCAGTGAGAGAATATACTCCGCTATAATAACGCCGGACACATGCAGCGTAACTTTAAAACAAGTTGTGTGCACATATGCCCTATATTTCCTCAACAGAATTTATTGGATCGTTGTAATGTATCTGGTTCACCCTTGCATTAATTTCCTAACTTGTACACCAGGTAACGCTGGGTAACGCTGGGTAACGCGAGGTAACACGGGGTAACACGAGGTAACGTAGTCACGATGAATGTTCTAGTTGTCACGTGTTTAGTTAATCAAGTTTACCTGCCACTACAAAAACTTTGTTTATTATACGCTGCCTAATCCACGCTGTATATATGTGAGTCTCTCTGGCTAATAGCATTAACATTTATCACGGTCATGTACAGTGGATTTGTTTATCATAATCACCACCATTATTATTATTATTATTATCCCATCTATTCACCATTTTATAGAATATTGTTACTTTTATCAATATTATTATGTCTTATATTTATTGTTGTGTTCTTATATTTCTATCTTGTGCTGTATCTGTAATTGGCCATCTGGCTGTTGATACAGCACAGTAATAATAAAGAATTGAATTAAATTGTATTATTACTAATCAAAGGAAATTTGTAGCTCTATGTTACACTAGATTCTTTAATGGCGTTTGTGCCTATAATTATGATGATATATTAGTCAGATTAAATTTTTTATCGTTGCATTTAAGGAGAAAGCTTTTGGATGCGCTTTTCCTTATCAATGTTTTTAAAGGCAAAATTAGTTGCTCATCTGTTTTTGATACAGTTAGTCTCTGCGTACCCACTAGGTCTATCAGAGACTACTCTACCTTTACTGTACAACGTAATTTCAAGGCCAGTCCCTCTGCCAGATGTGTTTCTGCTGCCAATGCAGTCTGCAGGAGCATCGACATCTTTAACAAAGATCGTGCTTTGCTTACTGATATCAGTCAACTTTTTAAACAATAATCATCGTTTTTTGTTTATTAACTTGCTGTGCTGACTGCATTTTATTTTGTGGTTTTAATTTTATAAGTTTTTTCTGTTTTGTTTTATTTAGTATTATTAATTGAAATATATTACTTAAGTATATTTGGCTCATTTGCTTATTGATTATTTTGTAATAAATTAACATTGTACATTTGTATATTTAGTTTATTGTTTGTTTTTATGTTGTAATGTTTGTATTGTTAGTACTTGGCTGTTATAGGCCTTTTTGGCTGTTGTTATGCACTGTAATAAATGACTTGAATTGAATTATCATTAACATAAAGGATTGAATTGAATAATCATTATCGTTCGTGAAGGTAAGATGTAGGACGTGCCTTCCCTCTTTAATACAAATTCAGCTGTACTTAGTGCACGATGTTCAAACAAACGAGGCATCGGTGACCGAGTCATGACGTTATAAATTTGGTGTAAACAAAATCATAATATATTTATAGCTAATAAATTATCAAAATTTAAGATAGTTTAATTATATCACGGAGTACAGTAAGAAAGTGTAATTACATTCAATAAGAAGTTAAGAGCCGATTAAATTCGGGGATGTTTTACTACCATTTAGTTTAAAGTAGTTTATCTATCCGTAAACTGTCTTAAAACCTAAATATGTAGGATGGTTAAAAACAAGATGATGAAGAGAATATTTGGTTCTCAGAGTTAAAATTAACAGGAATATGAAGCATAATGAGGGACATCATAATTTTGACTCTTCACCAAATATTATGGTAAAGAGTTCGACGTTTAACTTAGATGGAAAAGTGAAAAATACACGTAACATTTTAGCCGAAATTACTGATGGAACGATACCGCTTAGGAGACTTAAGCACGAGTAGATGAATAATATTAAAACTGATCTTAAAAAATAGATTACGTGGAGAGGATTCAGCTGGCTTATAATAAAATTAAGTGACTGGTATATGTGAAATAATGAACTTTAGGGTTGGATGAAGGACCAAAAATTTTTTCATTATCTGAACGACTATCAGTTTCTGAATTAAGGCTCAGGTAAACTTACCAAATTGGTTAGAATAAATATCTTGTTATAGATCAGTATGTTTCTTGTGTATGAATATACAATGTAGATTTTTGGCGACTGTGCCGTTAGAACTAGAAATCGCGGCAAGCAACCCAGCGGACTCGCATAACGGGAAGATTGTGTATTGTCGCAGTACAGCCGCGAAATATCCTCACATAATTTTTAAACTGAATATTCATTAATTTTTCTATTTGTGCGTTGCATCACCGTCTGTCTTATGGTTGGTTTGAAGGTGAGATTAGGCATCAGAGCCGGTCAGCAGATGGCAATCAAAACTTGGAAATGAGATAAATTTACAGGTTGGTGCAGCAGTTCCAGTTGTTTCACTGACACTCAATTGTGGTTGCTGTTACTGAACCAACGTCTCTTTTCCCCTCGACAGTTCTGTTAGGCATCGGGTAATACCGCAAATCCATCCGAACACTTGTACAACCCCCCGCGCCGATATCCTATTTTCATTACCTCCAGACACATACGCAATCCACATCACAATCACATACGGTAGCTTTGTGTCCTATATATCTGAGTTGGAATTACGATGTACGAACACAACTTAGGGCAATACCGAGTTATATCCTCGTGTTAAACAGAGCAATCTGTCATGTTAGGATTTCTCGAATATTTCAAATTTATGAATAGTCACAAAGCAAAACAGATTTTTCAGTATTGCTTAAGTCTGTAGTCAATCTGTATGTCGACAAATGTAATAGTAGGACCAAAAGTCCACAAGAAGTACAATGCTTAGAATGTCAGAGACGGCAACAGTTTTGTTGAAGGCCTGTTGACAATGATAAAACCTGAAATTAATGGTGATCTAATATAGATGAAAGGTTGCTATTAAAGGGAGTTTAAATTTGTAATGTGGACCGGTTTAAATTCGCTCATGATACGGTCCATTAGCGGACTCTTGCGTCATCTATAATCTGCTTTCGGGGTTCATAAAAGACAAATAATTACTTGACTATCTGAGCGAATATCAGTTTCTTAAAAATGACTCCGCTCAATGGAATTTTTAAATTGGTACTGACGCCTCCTTACATTAATCTCTTTGTCGTATTCTCCAAATTATAAAGATAAAATTTCTGAAAAAATATCTTTGTTTTCTGGAAAAGCTTCTTTGTGACCTGTAACAAAAAGTAAGAACGTTTGTAAATTAATAATTATACAATCTACTAAACTGTTTTTGTTGATTGTACGTTCTCTTGTAGAGATACCGACTGAGATAAATTTGTGAGCTATAATCTCAAATCTTCAAGTTTCTAATTGCCAACATATAAAAATGAGTATCAAATAATTTGTAACTTTGTATATTACCTATCTCCAGACAACATTCACATAAAACACTAAATATGGATTTTGCGTGGCGCCATACCTGAAGCATTACTGGAATCAGACGATGATAGTTATTTTGGAAACATATTCTAAAATAACGCCAATGTCTAACTACAGTGTTAAAGTAATGCAATGAAATAAAAACATGGCCAGCGGGAGTGCCAAACCCTTCCTTGGCCTTTAGTTTGACAGCGGAACTAACGAAGCAGTGAAGCTAGACATGTGAATTTTATGTAAAGACAGATTATAAACTATCTCGCAAAATTCAGTATCAAATATGAGGTAATGTCCAGCTATTTTGAAATAGATAAAATCTATACTCATGCAACCCTAATAAGTTCTCCCGAAAATAAAATAAAATAAGAATTCATTGATTCTAAACTTTCTTAATCTATTACGCAGGTTATTATTTGAATATAAGAATTCAGAACTAATATTTTTTTTCAGTTTATGTGCTTGGCAATATGGGAGAACCCAAATTCCTTGTTTACTTTAATGCCTCTAGTAAACTACCTCCATTACAAACACGAGGACGCTTATATGCAATCGTTTCCTGCTCTGCGCTCTGAGATGTTAAGTTAATTGTGGTTTTCAGTACGTAAGATGTACAGGGTGGGTGGGAAATAAGTAGGCATTGAGAAATGGTTATAATCTCTATATTTCCGATGTATAGCGGTTATTTAATACCTAGATATCTGTGTACAAATGAGATTTCTAATTTTGGATTCTATGATGTGAACTTCATAAATTATATTATTACATGCGTTGGAATCAAAGCAAACTGTGCCAGCATTGTTGATAATTTGGCAGAAATGGACAATTTTAGGGCACAAGTGGAACCACTCCAACCAATTTCTTTATCTAAAAGCGGTGATTAATGTCACCACTATTTGTCTCCAAGTGCGTAAAGTGACAAATGCTTTAGATCCAATGATTAAACTGCAAATTATTCATCTGTAATTAATATATTTATGATACAAAATATATGAAACTCTGCGTTTTGCATTCTCTAAAAATTTATTGTATGTAGAGTATGAGAATTTACCGGTTGCTTTGTTCAAAAGTTTATGTCACGATTATTATGAGAATTTGCAGTATGCATAGTCTAAAGGTTTGTGACAGTTGTAGATTAATTATTTTGATATATGTTGTTCATGGTCCCTTATGTGATCCTACAACACGTTTTGATATTTTCTTGTATTACAATTTTCTGGTTATTTGTTGTTATTATACTGACATTTATTTTATTTATTATACACTAATTTATTTTAAGATAATTCTCTTACAATAAGCAAAGAACTGTGGTTGAGGTCGTTTAAAAAGTGCTAAGGATAATGTTTGGATCTAAGAGAAAGGAAGTAGCAAGAATATATGGAAAATTTCATTAAGAAGAACGTCATAATTTTCATTCTTTTCGAAATAGGTCTATTACTAGGGAGATTAAATCATGGGAAATTATATGGGCAGGACATGTAGGAAGCATGGAGTGATTAAAAACGTGTTTAAAACATTCCTAGGAAAATCTAAAAAGATGTGCCCATTGGAAGACTGGGCATAAACTCCAAAGAATATGATCTGAATTTGTTTATATAAAATTTTCATAAATCCCGTTGTCTAATTTTTGATAAGTGAACTGGAAAATTTTAAAATGTTTTATCCATTATTATAATTTATTTTTGTTTGAAATTTAGGTAAAATATTTCTGTTTTTCGTGCTTTAATACTTATTATAAATAATATAATTATAATAAAAACTCAAATAATTATGTAATTTGCAGGACATAGTGCATTCTTGTATAAAAAGGTTTAGAGTTGTGAAACTCTGTGGTAGAATTACTTGGGTCGCACACACAGCACGTGCTTCGAAACATCTGAATGTGAAGTGTATGTGATGCAGCATATATGTTACCCATTAACTAGGAACATTGTTTTACCTACGTTAAACAAGAAACCTACCTCACACTTGCTGCAACTATGGTGCAATTCCATTAAACCAGTCCCACATGAAACGAGCGCAGTTCGAATTTGTTTTTATTATTCAGTCCTGTGGAAAATGCAGCACCAAACTAAATCAAATTTGTTGCAGTGTTCATTCGAACTTACTTTTATATTGAACTGATCCTAGACAAACATATCCCAGCGTTACCTCATTACAGTTCGTGTAAAAGCTCTCTGAAATGAGTTTTCTGTAATTGGAAATGTTTCCTCGTAGGTGATATTCGAGAGAGGTTTACTAATGTGTGATGTGGTTAAGATCCCTACCATTAAATTCATCCAATATTACATAGGGTATTTTAACACCAGAATTAGTTATGTAATTATTTATCGTTTATTTAATGAAAATAACAACATATCAGATAAATTCGTGTCGAATAATACTTCGGTTAAAGAATAATGATTTTAAAAGAGTATGTAGGGAATTTTCCGTAGCCTAACGTCAGTTGCAATCTTAGTATTAGTCTGGAAAGTGACTTAGGAAAGCCTTGAAATGCTTCAGTCGTGATAGGTAATCTTCTAGATAAGATTTGAACTAAGGATCTACCGAATATGAAACTGCTATTTAACAATGATACTGTGTGGGATGAATCAAAAGTTGAAATTATCTGTGACATTATGCAGTTATTTTTGGATTTAACATGAAAATTAACGATAATTTTATTTAGGTTAGTAATCAACATATTGCATATAGGCAGTTTTATTAATAAATGGAGCTCCAATCTAAAGATAGATACTGATTCATATCTCAAAAATATCCATTCGGTTGCAGTTGAAGGATAAGACCAGAATTGCACAAACAATCACTCTTTCTTCCATGAGTTTATTCGTGGTTGTTCTCCTAACCTTCGGTATCCTATACAATTCACTTTTTATTAATCATCCTGTAATTTGAAGTTTTGTATCTGGAGCCACGGACAACATCGCTGTATAAACTTCAGATAATAATTCAATTTTTTTTTCAATTAAATTCTTTTTAATAATAATAATAATAATAATAATGGCAACAAGTTTTCCAACTCTTTCCTGGCACACCCTGACCACCACATTATTCAACAAACCACGTGTCACTCGCCGCTGTAACACACTTGCATATCCACATAACGAATTCTAATATTAGCTAATAATCCATAATGATTACATTAAAATAATTCCTTTGATCGAAATTATGTCTCGTTGAAATGCAGGACTGAATGCAGTAATCTCGATAATCTAGCAATTAGCAAAAACATATTGAAAATGAATAAAATCTTCTCAGGCAATCAGCCGCGTTAGCTGGTTATCGTAGTAAACCGACGTTTCGGGAACAAACTCTGTCCCCATCTTCAGGGTTCTGATGTAACTGGATCCTGTCACATCATAACCCTGAAGATGGGGACAAAGTTTGTTCCCGAAACGTCGGTGTACTACGGTTACCAGCTAACGCGGCTGATTGCCGGAGAAGATTTTATTGATTTACTCGCCGTGAAAGTCTCAAATTATATATTGAAACTGGTTTTGTTTGTATGTGATGTGTTCATATACAATCATGTGAACATGTCAGAACTTTGTCGAGTTCAGCCTGTTTGAAAAATAACATTCCAAACCACTGTCGGACTCAGCCTGATATTTTTTTTTTTTAAATTTAAACGGATCTGTTGAAATGTCACAGATCACAGAGCTAATTATGTCCATACTTCCAAATTCACAAGCACCTGTACAAATAATTGAATGTTAATTAATTTTTTGTCATCGATTTAAAGGTGTTTTAAGAATAATGTCTACTTAATTCAATTATATTGTATGTAAAACTCAGAGGATTAGTTTTAAAAATAAAAGTGCCTGAACTGCCTTTCATACGCATCTAGATTAAAATAAATTAGCATGGTTCAAGATATAAGTTCCTTTTCGTTATGATGTAATTGCAGCTTTACACTATGAAATTCAGAATTAAACTATAAAGAATATTCAAAGAAAGAATTATGTTATATGAGTTAAGGAATTTTTATTGTAAATTAGGAAGTGGAGGGAGGCTGGTGAAAGTTTCATGTTGATAAGCTTCATAATTTGTACTCTTCACCACATATCATTAGGATGATCAAAAAAAAGGTGATGGGCAAGCCGTGTAGCACGCATGGAGAAATGAGAAGTGTATAGAGTGCTTTGTCAGAAAACCAGGAGGGAACATACAATTTGGAAGGCTTCGGCATCAATAAGAGAATGTAATTAAAATTAGACTTAGGGAAATAGTTTGCGAAGGCGTAGATTGGTTATATCTGGACAGTGCTGATGGCGCGCCTTTGTGAATACCATAATTATTTTTTTTATTTCCGCCAGAGGAGAGGATTTTATTAATTATCCACGTTGCTGTAATCCTGCTAAAATTGCTCTAACGATATGAGTTAAAGGCTTAGGAAAATATAATTTGTAAGAAAAATCATTAAGTGTAAATTGAATGAGTTATAAAGTATGTATGATTTGTGGTTTTCACAGCGGTGAGTATGAAGATTTCTGTCTTCAGGGTTGTTGCGCTGTGTAGTCTGGGTTGTTGCGCTGTGTAGTCTTGTAGATGTTTACCAGACTTCACAGCGCAACAACCCAGAAGACAGAAATCTTTACTTATAAAATAGTTCAGTTCTTGGCGCTATTTTTGCTGGAGATCGGACATTTTTATCGCAGGTCAAACTCTGATAGTGCAAACAAAATCAGTCGCGCTTCGATTACCTGACAATAGACGCTGTACCCCGTCGTCACATTGAACATTTAAGAGACCCGTAAAAGCTTTGTTATCAATTTTACAATAGAAGATCTGTATTTGGGCTTTTATCCTATCTGACGTCAAAGGATATTCGGCCCTACGTGCACGATACGTGTGTATGGAGGAGGACCTTAACTTGCTGACGTCACAAACACGCAAACGGGTTGCGTCACCAGTAACCTCGTGCCCTTTATATATTACACCCTGCACAACTAGATTACTGTTTTCCCACTTTATAAACCATCACTTGTACCCCCTTCATCCGTCATGTGGATCAGACAGTGGACTGTCAAGTAGAAAGAGTTGTCCCATCCAAAAGAATCGAAGTCATTTTCGTTTATTCAAAATACTATTTCAATATTTTCAATAGCCAGTGCTCTGGTCCAGCTTGTAACGTGCCAACAGACAACTAAATCTGGAAATGTTTTCTATATAACACAGCAGTGTCATAATAATAACAATATTAATATTATTATTTTAAATTTAATTCATTTATTATCAGTTTTTGCCTGTCTTTAACTCCTCGCTGTAGGCAAACACTTTAATAAATAAATTGAATTTTAACCTTCGGGCGGACATACTACCTACATCTTGTGGATGATGTGTAACGTATGCACTGACGATGAAGGCAGATGTATCTCCGAAACCTTGGTAACTACCTACAAGTCTACAAGGTCTAATAAACCAAAAGACTAAAATCTGAACTGTAACCGCTGTTAATTCTTCGAAGCTTCGAATAATCATGTATATTCAGAAAGCCACCTTTTTTTTGAGTGAACAGGTAGCTTTTTAGCAAATAATAAGTTGTAGAAATGCTGCAGGCATAAACCATAGAAAAATACTTGTATAAAATATGGAGTAAATGGGAGAATAAAATTTCTCATATACAACTGGAAAAATGAAAATGAAAGTTGATTTGTACTTACAGAAAGACATTGTGTGTAGCAAGAGTACATCCGTACTAGAAATACAAATTGTAGTTAAGTTAGAGCTGTGGACCGCATAAACCTTGTGTTAAGCAGACACAGTCTTCTGCGTAGAGAATTCGACTTAAGGAATGATCGGTTGATTGGAAATCCACGCAGTAGACGTAAAATATGTCTGTCACATGCAATATTTTTACTGATCTAATATCGCGTCGAGTGGTTGAGCCGTCTATTACGTCTTTGGGTCCCGAGTTCGAATGTGGGTCGGAGATCGCTCTCGACTGTCTGTTAAAAGTGACAACAGTCACTTGCTTTCACATCCTATCAAGGTTCATAATTTAAAATCGTCCTTTAAAAAATGGCAGGTAACCTTTGCATTTGAGAAAACAGTTGCGTAAAATTTGTAATGGGCCACTTGCTAACTTTGATCTAGTGCATTAACATACAGAATTTTGGGATAGTGCTGAAAAACTTTCCCTCCTGACCACGAGAGGACAGCACTGTGGTCATTCTCGGAGTTCATAAGTTCACTGACGTGTTGTCTGGTACAGTATATTCCAACGTACAGACTGAGTAGATTACCTCAGCGGTAACAAGTCTACTTGAATTCCAATGGATAATGACCTACACGTTTATCGATCTCAGCAGTTTCAGGAAAAGGTAGATATAGTTCTTTTATGTAAGCCAATATCGACTTTTGTTTCCAGGAATTTCCGTATCGCTGAATTTAGTTTTAAGCGAATTATTATCTGTTAGTTCCGTAATTTTCTATCGTCTATACAGAAAAAGCACGTGAGCCAAGTTTGGGCCCATCCATATACACGCTTTTTTTTTTGTTAAGATTTGTCAACATTTTACGGTTTAGGTTAAGATCGGGTGACAATAACGATCCCTTTTCATAAATAACTGCACGCGTTCCTCGTGAATCTCCGCCCTGGGAATCCCCTTCAATTTACAAAGACTAAGTTCCAATATTAGCGAACGTGTCAGAATTTTTACGCTGCTGGTTCATTTTGAGTCGTGTTCCAAAACCCTTAACAATTTTTGTAAAAATGTAAGAATGAATTATGTGAAATCTAAATTGCTTCTACTGATATCATTGCTGCTGCTACTAATACTACAATTTTTTAATTTGTTACTAAGAATTTCGCACCAAAGATCTGGTAGTGAACCTACAGTTTTACTTCCATCAACACACTGTCGTAAAAATAACACCCAAGTCGTCACAGTTGGGGACGTCACGTGCCACTAAGACTATATTTAACTTGGACACGGCGCCATGTGAAGTTTAGTATTAAATGTTTATGACGTCGATCGTCACACGTCCTGACAGACGTCATGTGGTTCCTCATAAAATGTGATAATTTTGCAGCGAAGAGTTCACGTCATTGGGAAGGTCAGTACAAGGCGAGATGGAACTGACGTCATGAGTTGTCACTCTATGTCACGGACTGTGTAGTGTACGTTGGGCCATGAAGACTGCATGAACATGGGGTTTCAAGTCGTATCGACCGAGATCATGCATTAGTCAGTTAACAGACCTTCACATCACGAATGAATCGTTTCGAGAGGTGATTGTTGCCTCATCATGAGGGCGATGATTGAGGAATTGCCCTGACGATGGAGGTAGTAGGCACTACCGAAACGTCTGTAAACTTCTACCAGACTACACGACACAACAACTCAGAAGACAGCCAGCCATCTTCAGACTCACCACCGTGAGAACCCGAAATCTCACTTGGAACTGTTAAAGTGTTCACAGAGACCAGCTCTTAGGCTACCCTGAGCCGCTTGAATCCAATTCAATGCTTGAGACCGAGCTTCTGTCTTATTTTATGGTTTTTATCAGGCGCTCCAAGCTTCTGTTGGAACAGCACTACGTTAAAAGAGGACTTAAAATCTTTCTTCTGAATCTGTTCCAATTTATAATTCGTAATCATCCTAACATTAATACGTAATGCAGTTTAAAAGCGTCATCAAACAACACAAATGGGCTTTGTCAACAGACGTACTGCATTAATCATGATTAATTTTTTCTATTAACGCTTTACAGATCACTGTTTCTTAAAAAGGAGGATATAACCAATCGAGCCCCTGCTTTTATATGGCTTAGTAACGCTTACATTAATATTCTTATAATACACGTATTTATTATGGTACGCTGTTGGTTGTATCTTGAAGATACTCGTGATATTGGCAAAATGAAACGACTAAATATGATTTTTGTGGTTAACATCACATAAATATTATTAGTGACTGACAGACGTGGTAGATGGAGGTTAACTTATAAAATTTTCGGTTACATTTTCAGTCGCCCAGATGTGAATTAGCCCTGAAAAGTTTCAATTATGTGATGTTACGGAGAAGAAGATTAAGATAAAATAATATCGAAAACAGATAAGATCATTGCGGAATTCTCGTTGTTAAAAGGGTCAAGTTAAAAACGAATTATGTCACTAAAGCACAACACTTTAAATTCAGAGACGTAACTAACACTATGTTAATTAAGCCTAGTTCATTGCATAGATGCTTGGTATTGTTTCTTCTTGTCGTATATACTTTATGCAATACTTCCACTTTCCAAGTGCAGAAGTCAGTAATCATTTTTAATAAATTATGTAAGATATATACATACTTATTACATATCACGTCACAGGACCTATCGTGATTATGAGTTTGAATTTAATGACTATTACACTTGGGCAGTTTAACTATAAGACACATGGCTGTCAAGGTTCAGACTGCCTGCCAACCTGCTTGGCTAGCTGTGGCCAACAGGTGTGGCAACATTGACACAGTTATCCGTAATAAACTACCAGATCCACATTCTTCTCTGTTAAATAGATGCTGATACAGGTTTCAGACTGCTCTGAATCACGTATGGTTAATTGCGTAAGGATTTTCTGATTTATCATTTAACATACGTAAATGTGCAGTGAATTATCATTACATGCACAAAAGGTGTAGGGTTGCTTGTCCACTTCTCAATTTCTAGTATCAACATTTGCCTAAATCCTTACAATTCGGTTCAAGATCTTCTGTTCGAGATTCTAAAGCTATTGAAGATGACCGTCTTCTGGGTTGTTGAGCCATTTAGTCTGGTAGATGTTTACCGATGTTTTGAAGGCACTTTCTGCCTCCATCACCAGACTACACAGCGCAACAATCCAGAGAAGAATCATCTTCATACTCGTTGCTGTGGGAAGCAGAAATATCACCTAAATCTGTTGGGTTGAAGTATAATTATATCTGCGTGTGTATAGGTCTTTCACAAAAGGAAGAATGTAGGATTATGATGTTTGAGGACAGGTTTCTGACGAGAATATTTGGAATATGTGGTTCTTGGCCGCCTCTTTTGGAGATTTCTTGGTCTATTTAGACATTCGGTAGGACTCCTTGGACGAGTGATCAGACCGTCGCAAGGCCTCTTAACTGTACACAGGACTACACAACACAGAAAGACGCTGACAAACATCCACGCCTTGAGTAGGATTCGAACCCACGGTCCCTGTGTCCAAGCGCATAAGCTCCACTGTGACCGGCATTAAATATAACATATGAATGCAAATTTTATGTATAAACATTTTAGGAGCTTTGGCAGCCATACTACACAAAATCGAATATTAGCTTTGCTTAGGTCCATATGTTATAATCTGAGTTTTTTACGAAATTATTTACTGCGGAGTTGAACTGGGATATGTAGACATGTTTAAATTGTTAAAATAGACATAAATAACCTTCACTACATATAGACCTGCAGGGTTCTTGCTCGTACTTTCATTCGACACCAGACCCCACTCTAACCAAAACTTCTAGCTTTGATCCTTGCCACCCGCATGCATCAATCAGTAAGTACTGTAAAGCGAATTACCGAAGTGATAGCTAAAAGTCAGGCGTTACAGAGACCACATAAATGACGTAATCCAATACGATGTTCCTGAACTTCAAAAAAGTATGTTTTATACATGAGTAGACAAAGCGCTGCCATTTTATATGATCATGAAAGTATCAAACACCTATATAAATTATTAGACTATAGAATAAAAATCTTGTTGACGTCATCACTTCTCGCACCAGCTCTAAAAGAAATGCGTCCCGAAGACATCAGCAGTTTTCTGGAAATTAATGTGCTGTCAAGTCACCTTGCAACATGCGACATGTGGTGTGGCGTCAGTGAATAATAATGTAACGCATCATCTCCCAACCTGCGCATTTCCGAAGACTGTTTTCATTGTAATTAAAATGTATGTTTCTGCCCTTGGAGCTAGATCTCAAATACTGTTTAATGTATAATTTCACACTTGAGAAAACTACTTTAAGGTGAGATTTCAGGTTCTCACGGATGCGAATATAAGACGACTGTCTTCTGAAATGTTACGCATGGCTTACTAGAACCACTGAAATATTGGTACACTTGTACCAGACTACAAGATGCAACATCCCAAAAATATACATCTCTGAGCTGCTTTATCATTCGACATGGCCTATCTCCGAAAACCAAGGATATACGTTGGCAAGTTAAGAAATGTACGCATAGATTAACAGTTATGAAACGTTTGATCTCTGACTTTGTGAATGATAAGTACATTTCTGGGCTGTGGATTATCCGCACGAGAATTATGAGGCGGGTCATTCTATGATAAAATCCTTGCCCTTTCAAGAACCTCAATTGTCTACCTCGTAACCAGGTTTAAAATTTTGTTGACCAAAATATTCTGATGAGCGCTAGTAAACACTGTTGTGAGTCAGCCATTCTCTCTATAGCAAAGCAAAAATAGGAAGCGAGACAAATTTTAGTTATTTCGTCAACTGACATCATCAGGATGACAACGATCGTGTAACACCAAGCCCATCATGTGAACAGTTATGTTCTGCACGTGTTCATCAGACGAAATAATTAATTCCACCTTCACCAGACATGTCATGTACCTTTACTACCGTCTCCTTCCAAGTCGTGACATTGTTTTTAGACATCTATTCATCGTTGTAGTGATTATACGTGATGCTCATTCAAAAATAAGATACAGAACCAGACAATCAATCCATTCAATGTCATGCCCACTACCTGTTCACGTTTTTATATCATGATTTATGTCTTATTATTCTTAATACAGATTCTCCTTCAAACTCTTCATGCGAAATTATTTAGCACAGATATTACTGATGACAAGAACATCGGAGCTAGCAAATATATTAAAAATAAGTGACAAATTGTAAAGAATGTACCATTTAATGTGCAATCCGATAATATTCACTAACTCTGGAAAATATAAATAAAATCAGAAGCAGAAATTTTGCCAGCTGAGCGATAATCAGCTTCCCAAGACCGACTGTTCTCGTGGAGTTAGTACGTTAGTGTGTTGTTTTTGTTCAAACAATGGAAGAAGTCCAAAAGTAAAGGTTTGCCCAAGCGTCAGAAATTGTCGAAGTTCAGATGTGCTGGATATTCCATTTCAGTAATTTTCGTAAACATGTCATTTGATATAATTAAAATTAAAAGTTATAAATTTTCAAAATACACAGAATATTCCTTGCTGTAACAGTCCACTGCGTGCCTTATCTGCTACCTTTAATGACATCTTATAGCACAAGGCCCTTAAAAGTTATATCAACTTGCATTAGCAGTTAACTTTGAAGTGCTTACAAATTGGATCTTAAACACTCCCCGTCTCATGTAGATTACCACTTCTCCTTTGTTACGTTGTTAAGGCAGGACGGGGTGAGAGGAAGGCTTACATAATGCAAGAAACACATAAGTCACAGCTGATACCTTTCTACACAAATAGCTGGTATCAGATTTGTAGTTCCAGAGTCACGGAATTTAACACGTCCCCTTCTGAAACTTTGCTTTAGCATAAGTTGCATGGCGACAAATACGAGAAGCAGTAAAATAACCCAGGGCCCGTATGGCGTACTACATGGCTATTAGAATTACATAAAACATATAATTAATATTTGTGTCTTATCCAGGCGCAGTTTTATTCTAACTTCCTAATTCATATATGATTTTTCCATATTGATATGTTTGTATGTAAAGCCTTTGTATTTGACGGTTAAGATTATTTCGATTAATTCTGTAATAAAGTTTGGTTTAGATTTGCGTGTGCTTTCATCATGTCTTGTTCGAGATGTTGAATAAAGCTCCTCGTAGCTTTAGCCTCGATTATGTATGAAAGCGAGTGATTATTTTCATTTCGTGGTCGCCTTTTCCGATGACGTAATTACCCCCTTCTCCCCTCTACAGAGCGGGTCCATCAATCCCTGAACCTGACACGATACTAACCTATTATTATTACCTGGTTTTACAAAATCTAAATCTACAGTAACTAATCTCGTGACTTATCTAAATTTTATTAACCCAATAGTTGGCTCCCAGGGTCAAGCTGATGCTCTTTATTTTGATCTTAGCAGTGCATTTGATCTTGTTCCTCATACTCTGCTACTCAAAAAGCTCAGTACTTTTGGACTTTCTAGTGATTATGTACACTGGTTTCGTTAGTTGCTTAACCAGGTTCGTGTTTCTGGAACTCTTTCGTATCCTTCTGTAGCCCTCTCTGGAGTTCTACAGGGATCTGTTTTCGGTCACCTACTTTTCAACTTGTTTATTGACGACATATGCCAAGTAATTAATAATTCTAAATGTCTTCTTTTCGCTGATGATATCAAAGTCTCATAACGACTGCATTCAACTTCAAACTGACATTGACTCTGCACAAGGTTGGTGCACTGCTAACTTCATGAAACTCAATATTAGTAAAACTACAGTAATTTATTTCTCGAGAAAAACCACTACTTTGATCTTTGATTACAAACTTTCTCAGTTCTCTGTAACACGTACCGACGACACTGTTAAAGACCTGGGAATATTTGTCGACTCTAAGTTCCGATTTCACAGCAATGTTGACGACATATTTTCATAATATATTAAGTTGCTGGGTCTTGTTCGCACATTAACCGTTTCATTCTCTCCTCTCGACTGTCTGTATATCTTATATGTAACCTTATTTAAATCAAATCTCGAGTACGCCGCGGTCGTTTGGAATTCTATTACGACTACTGATGCCAACATGTATAGTAAAAGAAAAATTGTAGGCTGTATAAAATACAACTGATATTTATTGATTTTTGAAAAAATAATATAATTTAAAATTTGTATGCGTACTTTGAGTTGAAGTTGCAGTTTAATTGCAGGTAGCTGAAAATATAGGCTGTAAAGTATGTTCTGTTGTAATTTTTAGGTTTATATTCATTTAACCTTGCACCGAATTAGACTGTAATTATATTAATAAGAATTGAGTGTTGGAATAAAAAATTAAGAACTTACAGAAATTTTTTTTGAGTTTAGTAAGTTTGCCCATACATATCAGGTGTCATTAAATTTGAGCAACATAGTATTCAGTTAGTTTTATAGTATGATGGATTAGGCTTTGGAGAATTCAAGGTTGACTTGTTCTACACAAGCAACCTTTAGTTTGTGCCGCCGTGCCATCTTTCGTTGGGCGCCACAAACACATTGAAATGGGAGACGGTGATAATTTACTTAAGCCACATTGTACACATTTTTGAAGGACGCCGAAGCCTCAGTTTCATAGAATTTCGTCCAGTCTGGGTGATTTATGGATTGCACGGAACAAAGCTTAATGGTTGGGTAGTACTCCACCCGCGAGGCGTGAGATTTACTAAAAGACCCCGAAGAATGGTCAGTTAGGTTTCGAAGAGAAACAATTCCGTTTATATAAAAGCGAATTAATTCATCAGTTGTTGTGCCCACAAGGTAACGACAGAGGAATTCTGAAATTTTCCCTGGAATGTGAAAACGGCTAGATCATTTCTAATAAATGTAATGTGATTGGGTTAGATTCGAAAACTGGAATTGTGCTCGTGGCTGTGAGCACAATTTTCATTTTCTGCAGCGACTTTAACGTATAAAATTACAGGAGTTTACTTATTTTGTTAGCATCGTTGCCTGTCATGATGAATTTCACTTCATAATTATGACTTTCTTTCTTCACTGTTGAGGGACAATGTTGTTGGGACGTTAGCGGGACGGGGGTGCCGGAGTATTGAAGAGGGTGCCAGTTCTACTTCCCGGAGGGGAATTCGGAAATGGGTGAACAAATTCGAATTTTATTTGGCATCAGATGATTTACAAGCCCTCAACTTAAACTCTGATGCGTTCACTTAAGTTTTCGTATATTTTACTTATGTAAATATATGGCTTGAAGATATTATTTTTTAAATTTTACTTAATGCAGTTACATCAACTGAAGAGGTCGTTTATCGTGAAATGGCACGGCAGATAAATGACGTGGGGGAGTATAAAAGGCATGGGTCCACAGTCTATCTCAGAGTACTATCTAGTGTTAAATTGAGATGGCAAACGAAAACCATGAAACATCTCAGAATGCTACAAACACGTGTTAATTCTGTGAGAATTTGTTCCACGATCTGAATCACATTCGACATTTGAAAAATTAAGATGAGAGTAGAAACGTCGAAAAGTTGTGTATAAGAAACAATGGACAATTCTAAATACAATTTTGGTATAATTAAATAACCATGCTCATAACTTGGCTTTTAACGTTAGGTTTAAGATAATATTCAGGAAATATCCGCGTCGAATACTGTGGTTACCATTCCCATAAGTTTAACCGTGAAGACGGATTCCCGCATTTTAACCTCCATCTGTGTCCTTAAAATTCTGTCACCCCTTCTCACATCAACTGGCCCTGAAAAGGGCCGACTCTTCACCTCTTCTTCATACCTCGCTTTATTACATATTCACTCTGATGATGAAAACTGCAGTGTATAATTTCTATTATTCGTCGCTTCTCGTCCCTTAAAACAGAAGTTGTAAGTCGTATAGCGCTTTCAAAATTGAGCAAATAAATACGGTGTGAGATGTTTTAAGGATTGAAATGCGTCTGAATTAGAGAAATAGTTTTCTGGTGTGGCGGTTAGGGTGTAATAAATGTTCTGCACGATGGGGTGGCTTTCTGCACCCCTGAGTGCGGCGCTCTGGAGGAAGACTGCGTGGGCTAGACGGTGTGCGCCATCTTAGGCTGATAATTGCTCCTTTAAATCACTCCTTAAATTAGTGGTGTTCCAATGTAATTGTGGTGGGAATATAGGAGACGTTAATGCGAACGCGAGACAGGTTACCTCAGGCTGCTCACTTGCCTACAGCTACCGAATGTTTTTTTTTAAAAAGAACATTTCTTTTCAACCTAAATTTGGGGGTGTTTGCCGACTCACGCCAGAGGGGCACGTGTAAGGGCGGGACGCGCCAGGCAGGCACCAGGCGGGTGAAAAAGATACGTCTTGCGGCCTTTCTTAGAAACAACGAAGAATGTTAGCCATTTTTCTTCTGTTGTTCTGAGTGAAGACTAATTTTATTTGGCAGGTAGGCGCACTCCTAGAAAACGAGACATTTTTTTCGATCCTTTCGCCGTCTCAGTGTGTGATTTTGATATTGTATTGTTTTATTACTGTTATTATAGATATATCACTTTTATTTTCCAGAAAATTATAGACATTTGAACTCTTGAGATGTACAAGTTTAGCTTATGAGTATAAGGTATTGAAATCATTGTAATTACTGCAGTCCACGAAATTGGAAATTACTAAATATTTATTTTTAACAAAATATAATCCCGTGCCACACTAAATGTGATATTTGAAATAAAAGGTTATTATCCAAGCAAACAACTTCACATAATTTAAGACGTCACTAAACTTCTACCAGACTACACGGCAAAACAATCCAGAAGACAGCCATCTTCAGACTGACCGCCATGAAAACTTCATATCCAACAACACAAAATTGTTCTACGCCAAATATACTTTTTCCCCTAAACAATAAGTTTATCATATAAAATACGAAGAGAGGGGAGATGGAAAATTATTTAAGGTACCAGATACATAAATGATTTTAAATGCAGTAAGAATATTCGACATAATAACTTCCATATAAACTTCTCCGTATATAGAAAGAAGCCATTAAAAGAATTAAATTAATAACTGCAAAATTCTTTGATCTATTTATTACATAATTACCGCTAGTACACATGTCCAGTACCTTATATTTGTTGTACTTAGACCGTGATGGAATAGAATGACCTAAACTAGGAACTTATGGTGTTGATAGGTGAAAGTAATTAATTTGAGTCCCATTTTAAATTCTTCTTCAATTTACGCCCAAGCCAAGGTTTTCTGGTTAATTTTTGTATGAAATTGTGTTCTCTGTCTCGCATTGAACATCTATAAAATTTTACTGTAAAATGAAACGAAAAGTTAATAAAAACATAGCCTATTGGCCTATTGACACAACCAGGACCCAAAAGTGAACATAAACTTTTTATTTTATGTTAGTCTGAAATACTGACAACGAATCTTCTAGATTTATAATCTTTTATTCAGACTTCTGAATCTTCAAGAGAAAACAAACAATTCGCCTTTGTAAACGTTAATTACCGAGTGCAGAGCCTCAAAAGTGATGTAGAGGGAACCAGGTACACTTGTAGCTGCCTCAGGCACCCTAAAAGCCGCATTTATTTAGGATCTTTCCAACTTTGTATTTCCAAAAAATTTTGTAAGCAGGTATGAGTGGATCAAGCTCAGTT
This sequence comes from Zootermopsis nevadensis, assembly GCF_977971745.1. Taxonomy (NCBI): domain Eukaryota; kingdom Metazoa; phylum Arthropoda; class Insecta; order Blattodea; family Termopsidae; genus Zootermopsis; species Zootermopsis nevadensis. The sequence continues at coordinate 9,755,910 of NW_028259143.1, forward strand.
ACATCCTCGGGGCATAACAGTGTACTTTGTACGACCACAACATACGAGAATACCTGAAGGCTCTGCTGCGTTGCCTACAAATAAGACACTGGATGATAAACGTGGATGTAGATTGATTACTACGTTAAGTCGCTGCAAACCCATGATAGTTTTATGTTCTGGTTCTACACTTTGAGCAGACAAAGTATGAGCCATCAGATAACGTTGGCATGATTAATTACATGACGATGGCTGGACGTGAAACTTTACACCGACGAAAACAACTGAAAGCTACTTTCTTAGTATGCTTCGGTTCTGTTGCACCGAAATGAGAACCTAGAAACATTTATGAGATCCTTGCTTCACGATATCTGATTACGCCTGTCCTGATCATGTTACTAACGAAATGTTCAATTTGTAGATCCACGTGCTTAAAAGGATAAGGTTAGTAAAATGCGTAGCTTAACAGGAGAATGACATGTTTGTAAATTTAAAAACCTCGTTTGTATTTATGGCAATATTATCTTTTCAAAATAATGATACCAGAGAAGAAATTAATGTAAAGAAATTTCCAGCGGCTTGTCTTCTTAAATTCTTTAATCTGTGTGGTGTAGCTAAATATAAGTACGCATCTAAATTAATAATAGCTATTTCTTTAGTAGCTTCGAGTAATACAGATTTCGTGCACGTTAGATCTAGTTATACATAACCTCAAAGTTTTCTACCGTCGTCGAATTTGTAGTTGTCAAAGAATAAATTCCTGTGCACAACATTTTATACGCCTTGTCTGATATCACAAACTGAACACTGCCCGAAAATAATGGTTTTTCGTTTATTCGTACATCATTTTACGATGTTGCATAAAGTGAGTTCTCATAAAGATGGCTGTCTTGTGGCTTCTTGCGCCGTCCAGTCTGGTACAAGTTCACAGACAATTCAGAGCTACTTGCTGTCTCATCGCCTTTATGATTGCAGAATTCACCTCTGAAACGTCGGCAAACTTCTACCAGACCAGAGGGCGTAAAAACCCAGGAGACAACCATATTTAAATTATATGATTTCAGAGAATGTTTGGATCTTGCTTTTTTTTTTATTTAGTTTCTGTCACAGTGGACAAAGCATTACGTTAGGCGGGCGACCTATTATTCGAGATAACATGTAGATGTCACTAGTTACTTATAGCAGTCTGGTGAGCACAGTAGACGGAATTCGGAATCTCGCTTTCTGACGCGGGTTTGCGCATGAGCAGGGGTCCGGAGGCAACTAGGTCATGCCCTTCTGACGTCAGAGCTGTGACTCGACGTACGCGTTACACACATCTCAGGTCGTATTAGGTAAGGAAGATACACTAGTCCCCAGCCAAGGTCACTGTACTTTTCTCTCGTTACCAAGGCAACTTGTCACACCCAGTTACTTGTTGCTATGGGAGACGAACCCGGAGTGCGCGTGGCTTCGTTCGAGAGGATGTTTACACCACCGAACTTCACAAGCGAGCAGTTCTTGCCTGCCTTTTCTTTTCATTTCTAAGCAAACACATCAAAAATATAAACTAGTGGCAATGAAATGTTTCAGGACGTCAAAAGGTCTACGTAACAACCATTAAAAGTAAGGCTGAGTGACATATACCGAAAATCTACTTTAGCCACTCTCAATAAACTATTAATGAGTTCGTTCAATAAATTTTGTTAATGTTGAAAATTTTGAATGTGACCTTGGTATAGGTTTCAATATAAATAAAATGTATATACATATATTCAGATATATAACAATTGGTTACGTATCTGAGACCAATGATGGTTGTGTCTGGATAATAAACAAAATAGTGAGGTAACAAGCCATTCCTCGCCACATAACCACTGAGTTCGGTTGGCATATAACTTTTTCTGTTAAAAGAGACATCTACTGAGCAATTTCTTAAAGTTGTAACAATCACAGGGTACCGAAAGGTACGTAAATATGAAATTAAATATTTTTGTAATTTTTTTCTACATTTAACGAACCATCCTCGAATTTTAACCCGTGTCACGTTTTCGAAATGTTATGTTTCTCTGTCTAATGGCTCTTTACAAGAATACCTAGTTTCAGATTTGAATAGTGTCTGGAAGTCTCTTGAAAGTGTGTGGCGAACGGATGGCCACTTATTAATTATCGTACAGATTTTACGTGCATTTAATAAAGTACATGGGAAAAGTATACGAGGTGCGATCGGAAAGTTTCCAGACTGTGTCAATAGAGGGCGAACAGGATGTAGTACGAGCTTCTGCCGATACGGGGTGCGGATGTAGTACGAGCTTCTGCCGATAGGGGGTGCGGCCTACATTCATAGTGAATCAGTGTGCCAGCCGGCATCATCGAATTAGCATTTGTTTCTTAGTTACGGGCGTTTTGGCAGTGCATTTCACCGACCCTCCTGCGATTTCGGAATGGCGTGTGCATCAAATTTTGCCAAAGACTCGCCAAAACGGCTACGGAAACCTATGAAATGCTAAAGCAAGCATTTGGGGAGTCCGCAATGCGTCGTGCACAAACTTTTGTGTGGCATTCACGTTTTAAAAATGGCCGAACCTCTGTCGATGATGACGAGCGTTCTGGACGACCATCTTCGAGCACAACGCCCGAAAATGTTACGAAGATTCGGCAGGCCATTCACGAAGATCGACGTCGTACCATCAACGACTTGTGCGACATTATTGGGATAGGCTATGGGACCTGTCAGCTGATTCTAAAGGAAGAACTCCACATGCGACGCATCATGACAACGCGCCAGCGCACACCGCCCTCAAAGTTCGGCAGATTTTGGCCTCAAACACCATGGCCGTCATCCCGCACCCTCCTTAGCTCCGTGTGACTTCTTCCTCTTCCCAAAGATGAAAATTCAGCTAAAGGGAAGGAGATTTGAGACGATAGAAGAGATTCAGGCAGAATCGCAGATGGTGCTTGACAGGCTGACAAAGAAAGATTTCCAGGGATGCTTCCAGGCTTGGCAGCGGCGCTGGGATCGTTGTGTTCACTCCCAGGGGAACTACTTCGAGGGTGATGGATGAATTTAATACCTGAGATAAGTGTACGGGTTTTTATAGGCGCAGTCTAGAAACTTTCCGATCGCACCTCGTACATGGCTTCCAGTAAACGAAGCAACATGTTTTAAATTGCAATAAATGAACAACAGTATCGGTGCGAAACAGAAAAAATAAATTCCAGAAATTGTGTGTTGTACTTGGAGGAGTCGAACCTAGACTTTGCCACTTTCGCTGCACGGTAATTGATTCATCTGATGATGGGACTATAAAAACAATTCCGAATATTAATTATTTGGAAAAGTAGTTTGTTCTTTCTCCCATAGATGACGGTAAGAATCAATTTCTCTGTGCTGCCATCTACACTTAATATGGGAACAATTTATACAGAGATGTTTACTCTCACGTACTACAGGTGGCAGAAGCGTGGAAACAATTGGTAAGAAGGTACAACAGATTGTTACAAAAATTGTAGACATGTTTGTGTTTTGTCTCATAATACATTTTAAATTCCTGACCGCAATGTTTCGTAGGTTATTTGTCAGCATTAAACATAAAGTTAAATTCAGGATTTCTACGGCAGCCATGAAGACATTGTACATTCCGCGCAAATATTTGCAATGAAGAAAGTCACGTGCTTTAGAATGTTCTATGAAACCGAGATTTAGGACTATCATACTGGCACATTCTAATGTAATAGGCATTTTAAAGTCTATACAATTATGTCACGAGTACAGGTCTAATCGGTAGTTAATCTGGTACATGGAAAAATTTTCAGATGATCCACAAGAAAGCACTTTACAGCAAGGATTTAACTTGCTAGAGCGGTGTGGGAAACATGGATGTTTCTTAAGTTTCTGTTGCGCTTTTCTTTTATTTAAAATAAAAGCAGTAAGTTTGTAGACCTCAGAATACTACGTCTTTCCACTCATAAGGATCAGTTCTGTCTGAATTTGATAAATACTTGGCGGTGTATAGATTTTTCAGTAGAAATTATACCTTTAAAATATCTACAGGAAGATGCCAGTGATTTACTGATATGCATTTCAAAATTCAATATTTGATTGCTTTATAAAGTGGGTTCTCCATATACTCCAAATATGTGTGTACAGGTAAGGTGGGTGATAAGTTTACACGGCGTCATACGTCAGACGATCTCAATCCATAAACAATTACCGCCAATAGATCCTCAGATCTAATAAAAGCAATCTGATTACTTTATTTCAGAGTGCGAGCTGCCGATACACATTAATACAGAAGATTTCATCATTATACCGACTGACTCACCTCGGCCTAATGTATTTTATAATAATTTAATAGCATAATTTTAACTGCAATGCTTTTCACTTTTCAGACTAGCAAGTTCTAGCCGCTATATATGCTGTATATAATACCGCAGTGTCTCCATTACGTTACTGTAGTTTAATAACGAACTTTTTAATTGAACACTGACTGCATATGAGAACCAGCATCACAAATGCAATTCGCTTCTGCACATAAACTAATTACAGAGCGCTGATTTCCCGACAATTCCGATCGTGGGAATAGTACTCATATTCCCCACCAGAGTACGTAAAGCTACACCAGATCAAATTGACTGCACTGCCATCTTCTGTAATGATCTGAGTACTAGCAGTCCAAAAGAAGTTGATACATAAGATAGTCTGCGTACACAATTAAAATCGAATTAAAATTCTGTTGTAATTTTGCATTGTCACCAAAAGAATAGAACATAATATATAGAATGACACAAGTTCAGACGTAGTGTATCAGTTTTATAGTTGTTTGTTTTATATGGGCTCGCTTGTTAAGCCAACAGCAGAAAACATACATTGTTAATGTTGTCAGTATTTGGCAGAACCTCTGGCTATGAGCAAATGTTCAGCTTAATTAAGAACGTCTTTCTTATGAATACTAAGAGGGATTCTTACGAGTTGCAAGATCATAAATTAAATCACTGAAAGAGTACTTGAGCAAAAGCAATTTCAATAAACAACACGTAGTGTACTACAATTTTTTTTAAATTTTATAGACGTATCACATACCAGAAATTAAATTCTTTCCTAATTAGCTTAAATATTTATAAAGAACAACATTCTTTCCGAGACAATAAAGTCTTTGTTTCGAAATATGAGTCTAAACTACTTTGAAAGATTCAGAAAATGTGTTTAGGTTTACATTGTTTTCCTCGTTAAAACTCAAAAATTATAAATAGAAGCAATGTATTAAAATTTCGAATAAGTAAATGTTCGTTTCATATACGCCAAAATGTACACTGTCTTCGGTTGAAAAAATCCGATAATGGTTCGCTCCATCTCTCTTTAAGCACACAGCGTGGCCTATAACAAGACAAAGCGGTCCACTTGACAAGGCAGAATGGAAAAGAGCTGGAACCACTCAGTAGCCATAATGGAGGAACGTCTGTACACTGTGCGTAGGAAATGGGGAGAAAGATAACATTTGTATATCCAGTGCGCATTTGTACGGAAAAATGATGAAAATAAAAGACGTAAGCTTGTAAAGAACGGAAATAGGATTTCATAGCTCTAACCCTCTCTTCCTTTTCGTTTTCAGAGGGGGGGGGGGGGGTTCAGACGAGTGGTTTTTTTTGTGTGTGGTACAGCTTTATTGTTTTGTCAAAGTATTTTCGTACCGTAGTTTTGTACAGTTTTATTGCAAATTATACGTCAGAAATTATTTTTAACAATTCATGTGCAGGATACTGCTGCCAAATTATGCTACTTACATTGTTGATAGCCAAGTTTTGAGTTCATATACGACAGGACACTTTGTGTCTGTTTAGAGTTGGAGAAATTATAAACCTAGCTACAGTCTTATGACCAGAAGCTACGACTCATTCTGTTTCTTCAACATCTGGCCATTAAATTACTTCAGCAAACGTCCTGCTTCGGCTTCAGAATTGTTTAAAGTATCCAACACGAACGACGGTGGCCGAGTTATGGACTCTTCTGCGTAGCTGCTGTGACGTGCCTTCGTGAGCCAGTTAGAGAGAGTTGGTGTATAAAGTATTTAGTTACTTCTGCATAAAACAGACGCCATTTGAATATAAAACGCCAACCACCTTCACCGTGTTTGTAGCGAAAATCAGTTTTGGGTGTCATCCTTTTAACATGTTGCAGAGTCACCCTGATGATGGAGGCAGTAAATACCTTAAATGTCAGTTAATATTTACCAGACTGCACTGTGTAATATTCCAGAAGACACCCTATTTAAGACTCGTCGCCATGAGAATTCATATCGCACCATGCTACATCCAGTTTTGTTTACAATGCTCTGATTTCTTTTATGTCGAGTTCTTTGAAAGGTTTTACTCTTTTTTCGGTCTGAATCCGGATTTGCTTCTCATAAATTTCACATCTGCTGTGTTTAGCCTTTTTGAATACCTTCGTTTTAATGCCCGTATTTTATAGACACATAAAAGTGGTTATAGCTCATTCGAAATTTCCTTTGTATTAAAATTGATTTTAAGACGTTTTCATAATTTCCAGAAATCACAAAACTATTTACTTTTTTAAATTTCGTCCCTTTCATCTTCTAAATTGTACATATTAAACATGTTAAATATGTAATTGTTTCAATATAGTGTTAAATATTACAATTTTCGTTTCTGCTTCTTGTCATAAAAAATTCCGTTTTTTATGGAGGTTACGCGCTGTAGAACGTGGTGTTTTTCTCGAGTCGCTTTATCCAGTAGTCGACTGTGTTTTAGGGCTAAGTAACCAACACTGATGGCAAAGAAATTTCTTTAAATAAACCGAAAACTCAGATTCTACAAACTTAGACATATAAACATGAGCATTATAAGAGTTTGTTCGAATGAAATATTCCATTACAGAAGAGGTTATTACTGAATGTTGAAGTACGTTGTACATGTAACAAACAATGCGGTCGGGTTAAAAACTTGCAAACACGTCCCTTCTAACATTGCATTTAGTTAGAAACATTCTTCGCTGAAGATAATTAACATCTTGCTGATGATACCAAAGAAGCTAAATATTTCTGTTCTGTCTCTTGGAACCAATGCCCTCAGCATTGGGGTGTTAAAGTGGTTTGTCTTGCAGCCTGATTCTCGTACAAGCAGAATTGTGGCAGCCAGATCAGTACAAATGAATTGCTAATCTACATTATTCTGCTTGACTCTACTATCTTCTTTGCACTGTTCTGTGCTGTTATTTTATCTTATATTTCTGTGATATCATAACCGATGAGGTAACGTTACAAGCTGTCGATTTGAAGACAGGAGTGAATAAATAGGCCGTATATAGTACATTCAAACTTGGCCTGTAAAAGTTTCGAAACGTACTTTCGTGCTAAATACGCCCTTTTTATTTTGTGTCTGAAGCTCTCAAATTTATTTACTTTTCAGTTTTAATTCGTATGACATATTAACTTTTTTCAATGCTGCGTGCGCATCCTCATCAATTTAAAATATCTATATTCAATTGGCCTTCATGCTTTGGCGATTTTAATTATTTACAATAAAGCAGATTCTGAACTGAATGTAAAACTTATTAATCACGTATTTTAGCTCTTCAGGGCACGGCCTGCTTTAACAATCAGTAACTGCGCGGAATGTAATTGTTTTTCGCATGATTCTCAGAATAAAGAGCGGTTATTTCCCTCAACAGAGTTGGTCTATCACATTACGACTAATTTCATCCCGATTAAGTATTGCTACATCTTTGAGTTATTCACGAAATAAAACTTAACCTCCTTCCTACTGCTTGTTAATTATAATACAAGCATAGCGATTATACGCTTGAAATTTCTCGTAAAGTAAAAACAATTAAAACAAGTTAGGACATGTAAGCATCGCGCATCAGTTCGCTCTGTTACTGCCTCCGAACACGAATTTTCGCTAATTTGTTATAAGTAGCGTAACACAGGCCTCGTCAGGACGACCAATATAAGATTTGATCCAAATCGTCCCTTGAATACCTTTCCAATTTATTATTTATTTAAAACCCTACTATTCGACGGTACATAACCTGAAATTCAGGCATCGTCGATAAATAAACTATAGGAAGTGAGAAATGCGATGTATTTAATTTTTCTGCAACTGTGCAGCATCTTTTTCTCTCTGATAAACATTTACCGATTTCTCTCAAAATGCAGGTAAAAATTCAACAAGGCCTTCATGTAAAATGTGTTGTTGTTGTAGTTGAGAGATCCTTTATGTGGGGCGACAGAAAGCGAGATTCACATACTATTAAAGTGTACGGAAACCGGGAGGTGGAGGGAACAGCTCCTGAGGAACAAGTGGTTCACCGTTGGTGAAGAGTTGGCCTTCAAGAAAATTTTAAGCACTGCGAATGACACGGAGGTCAGGGATGTAGGGAAATTTCTGTACAAAGTAAGATGTAAAAGACAGGTCAAAATTAGGAATGTAGAACTGCCACTGGGGTAGAAAGCAAGAGAACAATACGAAAGAGTTATGTAAATAGTATTAGGGATTAAGGAACAGTCATGTAGAGTAGCATTAGTGAATAGTTGTAGTAAGCAGTAGTGCTAATAGTGCTACGTATGTAAGGACTGTGGACGTGAAAACCTGGTGTTAGGCGGCCACAGATCTCTGTATATAGTTCTAAACCAAATATATTATTATTATATTATTATTATTATATATGTCATATATCTGAAGTTCCTGAATTTTTAAATGCGAAAGAACAGACAGTTCTGGTGAAGATGAGAGGCGTATTTGTGCAATGTTGTTGCGCTACAAGCGATGGAGTAAGCCTGAACGAAGACAATTGATTGCACAATTTCCTAAATAGTTTAATGCTAAATCAACAATGGAATTTGAGACTCATTCCCACGTCCCCTGCATTAATGAAGTCTGGCCATGAATAAGGCTGGCTGTTATATAAGGGCAGGGCAGCCAGTAATGTGTGTTTTAACAGCCATTGTGGCTACTGCAAAGCATGTGGGTCAACTATAACTGCATTATTATGCAAGCCTGTCGCCATCGCCTACCGCTGGCGAGGTATGACTTCATTCACCAGATGGTAGTTGCCAACAGCCATGACGTCATCTACAAATAGCCTGGTTTTAAAAGTTGCTTTTTGTTTGTGATTATTAATCTTATCCAGTGGTTGTACTAAAAAGTTTGGTGTTTTAAACTGACTGTCGCAGCTGGAGTTGGACGCAGCGCCCTGGATTACTGAGGTTTGAACTGCGTACGGAAGTGAATAAATTATCCTGTCGTAATGAAATGTGTAGTTGAAGCAGTAAAGTAGGACTGTATTTCTTTCATCGAAAAAAATATAAATTATTATTACCCAAAGAAACAGCTGTGTATCTCGCTTCGTTGATGTCACTTCCCCTTGAACCAGGCTTCGTGTTTTGATACAGGACTACATGTCCACCTGTAGGTGATGTGCATAATAAAATATAATTTTTGTGCAAACCAGTCTCACATGACAAGATATCCCCGCCATTTTGCAAGTCGAACGTTTATTGTCTGCAGAACCATGGTCGAAAGACCATGCGCAGACCGTTCTTTGTCGGCTGTTCGCAGCTACCCTACAAATCTGGACGTCTTGTCCTATGTCCTCAACCCCAAGACATGCCATACTTGGTGAAAAGAGGCTTGCTTGTTTTTATAAGATGTTTCCAGAAATATTGAACCAGATGACGAGGTAGCAACTATAACTTCGAATTTTATTTACCGATTTCAAATTTCTGAGTTGATACTGAGTGTACTCGTTGAGATTTCTTATCTCCCACATATTCTCCTGTTGTTCTGAACCTTGATAAGAGAAGTTACCACATCCTTCCTCATTTGCAAATCATCAGTAATAATCACGCTGTCATTCTACGATATATAAACCATCCAGTCGATAAAGCGTTCATAAATAATCGGTCAAGATAAACATAGGTTGTTCATACAAAGGCTTTATGTATTTACAGATTTGCCTTTATCTCATCTTGAGTAAATTTTCTAGAAACGACTATCCTTTTCCGAAATAAATACTGCTCTCAGATTAACTAACTCCCCGGTAGGAGAACCCGCAGGTTCAACATCCATAACCCCAAAGCCCGCCACCGGACACGATCCTGAGCCAGGTCTATCCATTTACCATCTTCAGTGTCTACCTTCCTAAGATCCATCTTGAAATTATCCTCCTATCTCTTTCTTGGTCTGCCCAGTGGGCGTTTTCCAAAAGGATTCCCCACTAAAATTCTGCATGCCTCCCAATTCATGCGTGCTACATGTCCAAGCCATCGAAATCTCCTAGTTTTAACTATCCTCACTATGCTAGATGGCCTCTACAATTCAAGCAACTCCTCGTTATGTAATATTCTAAATTCTAGGTCCAAATATCGTCCTAGGCATCTTGTTTTCAAACACTCGTAATCTACTTTCTTCCTTCAAGGTAAGAGACCATGTTTCACAACCATACAAGACAACAGGCAAAATTATTTTTTAAGTATTTTGGTCTTTAGTGTTCTGGATAGCAAATGAGATAACGGTTTTTGAATTGAATAAAGACACGCGAATGTATTTTACACCTATTTTCGTCGGTAACACATTTAGACTTGTTCTGATTCCCAACTTCTCCTCCCACAAAACCAGGGTGCTGCTTTCCCAGGTTAACGCGACTTCCGCTTTCTCGGGACAAACGTTCATTTTTATCGTCTGTCAAAAGAAAACAATAATTTTGCCTGTTGTTTTGTATGGGTGCGAAACATGGTCTCTCACTCAGAGGGAGAAACACAGATTGCAGGTGTTTGAGAATCGGGTGTTGAGGAGGATATTTGGGCCTAAGAGGGAAAACGATGGGGCGTGGAGAAAGCTGCATAATGAAGAACTTAAAAATCTGTACTCCTCCCCCAATATTGTCAGGGTGATTTAGTCGAGAAGAATGAGATGGGCTGGGTATGTAGCGCGCGTGGATGGGACAAGAGGTGTGCACCGGGTATTGGTTGGGAAGCCTGAGGGGAAGAGACCGCTGTGGAGACCTAGACGTAGATGGGAGGATAATGTCAGGCGGGATCTGTGGGAGATAGGAGTCGAAGGAGACTGGATTTTGTTGGCCCAGGACAGGGACCGGTGGAGGGCTTTGGTTAATTCGGTGATGAACCTTCGTGTTCGGTCAGCCATCTAGTTAGTTGGTTAGTCAAAAGAAAAATTAGGACTGGTACAGAAACATTCTGCATTGCGAGTTTCCGCACTATTAGGTATTAAACTGGCTCTTTATTAAAACCATTCTAGGAGATTTTATAATCAGTACATTTGAGGTGTGATAAATTGAACATTAAGAGATCCTTTCCGCAGAAACTCAGATATCTGAGGCAATAAAACCTAACAAATAACAGGTCGCTGTTCCCACAAACCTTTATTACTCGGTTGCCATAAGTAAAATCTGATATATATAGGCTATGGCAAAGTCACATATCAGATTATTTTTATTTTTATTAGGGTAAAGGTCCTTTATACCTTTCATAATTTGATTGTACTTCATTTTAATTGCACTAAAATACATGTGTAATGCACTTGCTGGAAACACGCGTGTGTTATAGAAGAGGGAAGCTCTGAGGGATCTCATTTGTACATAAAAAGTTTTCATGCTGCTTTTTATATAAAATATTTCCTTTGTTACAATACTTCCATACTTTCGTGCATTTCTCTCGCCCTGATGATGGAAACATTGCTTATTCAGCTTACGACTCATATCCATTCGGCGAATTGGCTAGCATCATCGTAATAATTAACTTAGCAGGAATTATTTTCGATTTCTTTAAAATTTCACCCGAATGGTAATATTTTCAGATTTTTAACACCCCGCACCTCAGAAATTGGATTTCGTTCCAAGTTGGCTGTAGTATGGCTTCCATTGAATGCTGTTCATATGTAAGATCTCGAATAACGCAACCGATGTGTGTTTCTTGCAATCATAAATGCAGCTGTTTGATAAAAGTCCTGAGATTTGTTCCGAAGCAGTTGCGAGACTTTGAAATGTCTTTGGCTCTCTCCCTGCTCTAAGCTATGTGTCAGTTCCGGCAAATATTTACGACGCAGGTACTCCACCCGACCGCCGCTGTACTCCTGTGTAGCGAACCAACCGCTTGTGAGGCCAGCCCTGTGTGTGCAACAAGGTGTATGACGGCGATATCAATGTTTGAAGTGTGCATTCACCTCTATTCTGGTAACGGCTGTGTGTTTAACGACGTAATTATCCGCCGTGATGTTACGTTTATCTGTTAGACACTTGTCTTATCTCTGAATACGTTGTCGTCATCAATTTACTTATGTTTATAAAGCGAATTTACAGCCATCTGACTACAGTAATTCTAATTAGCCAGTCAATAAAAGGACTGTAAGACATGAGGTTTTCATGGCGGTGTGAATACAGAACGTTTTCTAAATTGTTGGGTCAGGTAGTATTCTAGCTGTGTGCAAATATGTTTGAGGAAGATTTTGTCTTTTTGTCGGTAAATGGCCAGGAGTAACAACTGAAAAAAATTATGAAACTTACTAAACAGTAATTTTATATAATTTCGAGTTTAATAATACGTTATCTCCACTTACGTACGATTCTGAATCTAACTTTTAATATCTGGTAAAATTTCTACCGTTTTCAGTGGTGGGTTTTAGTATTATTACGTTGGACCCTTCCTTTACTGAAAGTAAATAAAGGAAAATTTTCCTCTGTGACTAAGCACCACGCCTTGGAGGTGTGTAGAGAGAACAAGGGCAAAGCTCAATGTATTTTTATCCTCGACGCTGGATGGCGCTGAGTTATCGGCTTCACACGCTTCTAGTTCGCCGAATAATAATAGTAATAAATTTAAAATTTATAGCAATAGAGAATGACAAACGAACATTGTTTTCCCTGATATAAATAGCAAATAGTACTAAAAACACGTCCTTAAACAATTTGTCTGTAAATTTACATAGGTATGCGATGTTAAAGTAGGTACAATGGTGAATAATTCATATATATATATATATATATATATATATATATATATATATATATGTATATATGTTGCAGAATTTGGAGCACATATCGCATTGGTTGTAAATTTGCATATTTCTACAAATTATAGTTTTCGTCAATAACATTACGTGTGTTTACCGCCGTAATATAACTATAAAATTCATTTTATTATATGAGGTCCGCAGTTCTGCTACTCAGTCGGCAGATATTGTGGTAAATTTCAATAAATCCTTTAACCCGGTAGGCGTAATTGAAACGACTGATGGAAAACAAATTGTTATCAATGTGATTTAAAATGGTTTAAATGAGTAACTAAACTGCATACACACCAGTAGTTCTGCTTGTTGAATCTAAACGCAAGTTAAAATACATTTATTTTGTTCCTGCGAAATGCTTTTAGATGTTAAAGTATCACAATCAGATTAATCTTCTTCTTATTATTATTCAAGGTTCGGGATCTGATTTACCGTTCCGAAATTGAAATCTGATCGTGCCATCGGCTTCTTGGTCGTAACCTTAGGCCAGCGGGTTAATAATTCATTATAATTCTGGTACTCCACACGTTGCAACCACTTCTTTTGATGTCCCATTCGTCTGTCCTCATTTTCAACTGATCTATTATGTCGTCGTCCTGAATTATTTATCTCAAGGTCACTCTTACGAGATGTCCATCAAATTTCATCTGTGATGCTTCCACTCTCCTCCTGCCCTCCTTCCTCAAAACCCATGTTTCACTTGAGTACCTCAGAGCTGGTTTGGCCACAACATTAGGCAATCTCTGTTTTACCTCTGTAATCATTTTCTTGAACTGATTTTTAATTTTTTTGTTACTTCTATCGTATTTAAAAATACTTGATTCAATGTCTTCGATCAGCTTATCTGAATTTTACTTCCTAGATAGTCAAACCTTGGTACCTGTTCAGTAATGTTGTCATTAATCACAGTCTTAACCATTCTCCACCATTTGCCTTGTACAACCAAGGATTTGGTTTTTCATTCTGAAATTATATGTTATGCAGCTTTAATATTGTATTCAAATTAGTTACAGATCTTTGCATATTATCTTCTAATGATGTTGTTACACCCTGAAATCAAAACCAGCATGTCCAGATTCTAAAAGAGATAACCCCTCTACTGGACTTGGCCAGCGATATGTGGGTAACCTATCGTGGCGAAAATTCTGTTACAATCAGATGGATTCGTTGAATATTTCCACGAGAGGACTATTACAGAACGATATAATTCCTACGTCATCACTGTGTTTCCTCAAACCTACTAATAAAATGGCTGCTTCCAGACCACCAGGAGGGAAGATCAATAGAAATGGTATTTCAATTTACACGTTCATATACCCACAAGTTATGCTGCAAATACGTCTGGAATTACAGCGCTTATTCCAGGAATCCAGTTGGCTTTTATTCTGTAAATTATTCGTTGAAAACGGATTGATATTTCTTGCGAAAATTTTTATTGAAATAAATGGTTCAGAAAGATAAACTATGAAACATCATGAAACCTCACGGTATATAAGGAGAAGAATTAAATTGGGAAGGCTAAAATGCGGGGATTTTTGTAGAACATGGGAAACAACAAATGCTTGTCGAATTTTGATAGCGAGGGCTCTTGAAAAACAGGCCTCTTAGAGGACTGAAAAGGTGGTAAAAGAATTATCGGAAATTTCACAAATTCAGGAGGATAACTCAAGGACAGTAACTTGGAGTTCATCTTTAATAAAGTTTGTATTATTATACTCGACACTGTATTACCCTTGCCAATCGTTTCTGGAATAGCCAAATGCAATGCAAAAAAACAAATTTTGAGCGAGACTATAATATAATATAAAAATTTATTTGTTTATTGTTACCATAATGCTCTAAATTACCGCACACACAAAATTTTGTCGATATACATCGCTCACAGTGCTAAATTAATTCGTCCGTTAATGTTGTCACTACTTTGTACTCATGATCTGTTAGACCTGTTTTACACAGAACACAACAATTATCCCCATCAAACGTTGAGTAAGTTTAGACATATACCCACATTAAAGTTCAAGACTCTGCATTCTCGTTGCTGGTCCTGCTTGTCCCTTGGAAACCACGTCCCAAGGACGAAATAAAAAGAGAAAGACATCGATCAGAAACACCGCCCGAGATTTGAACCCTGGGCTTCCCGAATAAGAACCAGGAGAATCAAACATTCGACATTATGTGAGAAATAATAGCAGTGGTCTGTCTACAAGTTTTAATTTTGATTTAATATCTGGCTTCGTGTTTGTACGTCTCTTCTTACTGGTTGTCAGTGTACTGTACCAGCCGGTGAACCAACTATAAGAACCGCTGCTCCAGATGTAATATATCACTAGACCAGAAGTCCTATGAGACGTTTTTGTTGACCTTGCTACAAGTTCATTAAGGAATAATACGGTTTATCTGAGTTTGCATCCTTTTCCTTCTCAGAAGTGTATTACGTCTTACAGTTCAGAGTTGTACCTTGTTGGTGAACCTCTGCGTGGTATGCCCACAGACCAATGTTCTTACTGACCCACACACCCAAATTCTCCCTCAGTGTTATAATAAACCATACGTTAAACACTCCCAGGTCACTGGACAATGCTGAGCTCGTCGAATTCAGTTCATATCACCTTTAATTTAAGCCTGTAAACTAAATCTGCCCCTCTACACGCCAGTTAGGAGAAGTTACAACTCCAAAGAATTCTTAATCTCGACAATAGATGTGGGTGAGTGGTTAGCTTCACGCTCTGGCCGATTTACCCCGGATAAAGGGCCTCCCGGTACCCCCCAGATAGGAGGCTGGGTGGACCCCAGAACCGGCCCTTGTCGACGATCTAACCCCGGTCATCCAGATTAGAGTTAGCTTTACAGTGACATCTCATAGTTAGGTCTGTTTTACGTCCCTGTTTGTGTAACTTCTGGAACAGCTATTTGTAAGAAATAAGAGTAACTTTGAGTAATGCTTCACTGCTTAAACTAATTCTAGTAATTATTTGTTTGTGGTTGCGTTATCTGAGGAATTTTTTAACGTCTCTTCTTACTTTCTTAAAAGAGATAGCACTATGGCTTCATAATGTCACAAATGCTTCACAACATTTGCAGTCGTGTTTCTTAAATACAATAATAACAAATTCACATGTTAAGTTAGATAACGGTATGTGAACAAAGGGTAATGTTACACTAAGTAATCAAAATATTTTTCCCAGTTATGTTAGGTACGTTCCCATTGTCATAATCACTTAGATAACATTTAAGGCTCTATTAATTTACAATTTAAGCTGAATGTCACACGTCATAAGTTTTCTGAGTCTCTATTTTCGTGTTTTTATGATAGAGTATTCAGTGTTGTTCATTGGTTTAGACTCCAATGTCATTCTGTTCATACGTAGTTTTACGAAGTCGGATAATATGTTTTCAGTCGAAAGAAATTATTGATTAATATTAATTGGTTTGTGGACTATGTCCATCTTTTAATACTCCGGACAGATTAGAAAAAGATGGAGACTACACTTTTGCGTCCGTCAGTAAGAGCTAACCTCAGTCTCTGGAGATAAACTATTTCTAACGGACCCATCTAAGTAAATATTCCTCACTTTTGGAAGGAAACATCTACTTTCCGAAACGCTGAGTTCCATTCGGAATACTATACGAAGGGCAAAGTCCAGAAACCTAATGCTAATAAAAATGGCTTAATGTTTAAAAAGCAATTGAGAGGGTTTTTCAGAGAATTCGATAAATTAGCTTACAGACTGGTGCATGGTATTCATAGAAGATGGCTTATAATATTCTTGATACATTTCTTTATATCTCAGTAAAGTATCTCAGGGCCTAAAAAGGGTATAATAGAAAACAATACAGAATATATTTTAACCTATTAATTTGAAGGTCTACGGAATAATCGCTTCAGACGAGCATTGCACGTGTCATACTGATTAGGACTATGCATATTTCATAGAATTTCACTCGCAGAGGGCCATTGTATAATCACTACAAATATCCGGAGGGATGTGTAATTAGTTAATTGAATGGCTTTGGATGATGTATAAAGTCGGGTACAGTTTGTACAAATAAAAATTGCCAACTTAATTTTATAAAGAGCTGTTGTGTAACAATGTGCCATTATGTTCGTAAGCGTTCTGTTAATGGTTTTGTTAAATAACCCTTTGATGTGGGAAGACAGGGTTCAGTCCTGTTCAGATTGCTTTCGAAGTAAGTAACTCAGGAGGCCGACATTTCCTTGAGAAGCTTATGGTCGTTTAGCTAATTGAGAAATTTCCCACCTGTAAGGAATTACTACGTTTATTAACGTGTTGAATATGGCCCGTTATAGGTTCTTACCCCTATCCAGAACAATCGTGTTCAATTAATAAAACGTCGATACTGTACTGCGTGCTACAAGTGATATCTTACCTTCAGCTTTTCTGACCAAAACGTCGCACGCCTTTGTCGTCTCTTCGATGCCTTTACCTCGTTCTCCTTGAGTTGATGTTCCTAACGATATTTGGTGAATAGTACAGATTGTGGCGCCATTTATGATGCAATTTTCTAAAGCCGCTTTTCGCTTTCTCCCAGTTCCAAATTTGTCCTTGGCATCCTGTTCTTAAGCACCCCAGTATCACTCAGTTTATTAAATACAGGATGATTCAAAAGGTTAGCGCCAAACTGAAGGAGCGTATAGAGGGACTCAGAGAGAACAACTTTCGAATAGGAATCCATGTCCTCCGAAGTTATCCTGAGTCAGTCACGAGACTACAAAAGCAGCAATACACCAGGCACTATCAACTCACAAATTCAATGTAAGCAGTCCAGGGGCCTGTGTAGAATCTGACGGGATACGTGTGATTCAAAATTAAGCTAGTAGGAGAATAGCAAAGTACAATTATTTCAGCGGTATGTTATCAGACTTCCCTACCTTCAATGGCCTCGACTGACTCAGGATAACTTCGGAGGACATGGATTCCTATTCAAAAGTTGCTCTCTCTGATCCCTCTATGCGCTCCTTCAGTTTGGCCCTAACCTTTTGAATCAGCCTGTATAAGTAACCAAGTTTCACACCCATATAAAAACAGATAAAATTTCAGTTTTGTATATTATACGTCTAATCTTTATATTTTAGACAACATAAGGGATGTCAGAGTATTCTGATTTGAACGTTAACAAATATTCCTGGAATTCAATCTACTCTAAATTTTAATACAATTTTGACTTGCTGTTATCGTTTCAAATTATGTTAAAATTACGTACTTTCACATGGAATAAATATTAAAATATTTGTCCTGTTGGAACATCTGCATTAAACGCCATGCAACACATTCAATTGAGAAGACGTAAAATCACTTTTTTTTAACTCTGTGTGTATTTATTTTCTTTCTTCCTTCCTTCCTTCCTTTATTCACATTCGAGAATGAGAGGAGTGAAGTTGATTCCTCAACGTGAATATTTGAAAACACTTTTCCTTCTACGCATCTGCAAGTTGGGTCCAATTCTCAGAAACGTGATAACGAAAATCAGCAGTAAGGACAATCCGGTTATAAAGAAACAATAGAAACTATTGAATTGTTTAAAAAGTAGACAGTTACAATAGTTCCTAACCGATAATTTGTTCTTGAATGTGAATAAAGAAAGAAATTAAACATAAATACAGAATTAAAAAATAAATAACATTTTATGTCTCCCATAGTCGTCATAGATATGTTGATTAAAAATGATAATCTCACTGGGAATCGACCCCACAGCTGTCCCGCACTACATTGGCTTTAACATGCTGACCAAATAAATAAGAATTAGATGGTTTGGACATGTAGTACGCATGGAAGAATTCAGTAACAGTTTATTTATATCCTTGAAACAAGACAACAACTTCTGAAGATGGTTTACTATGCACTGAAACATATAGCTGAAGTTGCCGATGAAGAAGAAATTAACATAAATAATTGTGTAGACGAATATGTGTTATTAGTTCGATGAAATCTATTCAAACTCTTTGTTTAGATTCACGTTCCACGAGAATAAGAATTTAGCACGAATCTTTATTAAAGCATCGTTTGTTCTCTCTCTGATATTCAAGCCAGAGTAAAATACGGCATGCCACTGTGGGTTCATAGTAATTTTAAGTAGGTCATATGTCGACAAAAGGTCATGAAGCAGACGACAGGCGATTATGGTGCATCAGAAGGAAGTGATATGCTTAACGGTTAGTCACGTAGGCGGCGCATTGACCTTGGGGGTAACATGGCTTCCATTAAGTCTGTGGTACATCTTGCCCGTGCTAATCGGAAGTTAGCGCGACATAGCTTATTACTGCAACCCAGAAAAGTATATTAGACATTGAAGTACTTACATGGTTTGACGCATTACTTGTACGTTTAGTTTTTGAAGAAAAACGTGACATTTAAGCCTAGTGCCATTTCTGAATCCTTGAGCACAACTGGTGATTATTATTAAGCACTGTTGCTGATCCGTAATAATGATTACAGTTTATGAGGCAGTCCGTTACCTGAAATCTATAGGCCTAATGGAGGGAGTGAGATTTCTTCTCAGGATGCAGGATTATGTCTGAAGGTTAGTTCCTGTACTAAATGCAAATGATGGGAGTTCTAGATATGTAGCATCTGATAGATTCTCACGGCGGTGAGCACGAAGGTGGCTGTCTTCTGAGTTCTAGCGCTGTGTAGCCTGGTAAAAATTTACCAATATTTCGGAGGAACATCTTCAGGACAACAAGTAAAGTTCTTCCAGGCTACACGGCGCTGGAACTCAGAAGACAGCCATCTTCGATGTTAGTGTGTATTGAATACGTTGTTTAACAGACTCATTTTTATATTTAAGATGCCTTGGGTTTGAATTTAATGCCGATAATTTTGAAACCGATTAAAGGTGTGATTAAGTAAAGTTGCAAAGAAACTGAGCCTTAGATCAAATGATGAATGGCTTAAGTTAAAACGTGTGACATTTCTACTACGAGAGGTGTTCTGGTAAAAATTAAATGTGAAATGTTTTCAGTGTCATTTATTATCATTACAGTTAGCGCCGATTTGGAATCTCGAAATTCCTTACCTTGTTTTGTCCTAATTGCAGATCTGCAACATAATACTACGTTGACTATAGGTAGAAATATTGATCGTTGATCACCACCCTCAAAGTAACATTATCATACGCTTCACAGACGAAATATTAGAATGGATTTTTGGAGTGGTTTTTCCTAGGTATTTGTGTCAAATTTCATGGTCATCCTTTCCAAAAATCTGTCTCTGTAAGTGTCTGAGAAAGAGCGATGTAAAAGTATCAGATAAATGCATTTCGTTATCACAGAAGTTTGTTTTAATTTTACACTAAACTCCTTTCCAGCAACAACTTTCTTTGCTTTAAACATTCTCAGAAGCCTTAATAATATACAGAGTAGGATTTATTGAATGGAAGATTGTTTATCGCAAAGCCTCTGCCTAACCAGGAAAAGACAAAAGTGTTGACTATTGATATTATGTTTCCTCTTAAATGTTCATGTGTGTGGCCATTTTTACGGGCTTGGTCTGTACTGATGTGTGTAAATAAAAAAGAACATTCAGTTGGGGAAATACGTTTGAATTCCGATGAATTGGTATTATGTGGTGCAGAATTACAATTACTAAATGTGTCTGAAAATGTGTATTGTGTGTTTTATAATATTGTGTATAATGTGGTGTTAAAAATTCGGTGAATCAATAATTATCACACTAAATAACGGATTATGGTAACATGTAACAAAGGGCAAATTATTTTATTGCGAGGAAGGAACATATTTAAACAAGGGTAAAATGATACTTTCTAGTTAGATTACATTAATTTTAATATAATACAAACTAACTAGATATTTATCCATACACGACTTCCGTGCGGTGGAATACGACACAAATTATAGACTTTCACATAATATAGTTGAGCGGACAACAGATTCCTACCGATCTGTCCCAGATATACTGCTACTAAAGTAATAAACATAGACATGTAAAAAATACTAAAACTTTTCTGTTAATTTGTTGTGTGAAGACAACTAATATTATTATTATTTAATAATTAATTATTATTGCGATTTCCTTTCTAAATTGTCATATTTAACTTACGAAATGGGTACTCTATTTTATATTGAAATTGTAATGCAGAGGATAAAATCTGAACAGGTGAAAAATAACACGCTTTCTAAATTTTAGTTGTGACGTCAGCGGAACATGTTTTGATTTGTGTAATTTAACTTGTGTATCGAGTATGGGGAAAAAAAGCATCATACATATGTAACACCAATTAATGGGATTGTGGTTTTATTGATGGTTGAATAGATAGTTGGAGACAGGTTGGTAGTGTAATTAAACGCACATCTGGATTCATGCATGAATTATTTCTTTTGAAACTGTGTTTTATTTAGATTTGACCCGCCATCGTCTAACGTATATGCCTGTGAACAAAAGAACGCCATATTTTATTTTTACTGTTTAACTCACTGAAATAATGTGTCATATGATAAAAGGTCTGCGAAGAAAAATGTTCTGGAAATTAAAAAGAGAAGTAACTATGAAAGAGTTGTAGGAATAAACGAATAACGTAAAATAATCTTTTGTTTCTTCTTTCTTTCCTCTCTTTTTCTCGGCAGAAAGAGCTCACAACAATTTATAAAGAGCATTTCGCTAAATCTAAGTGATGTTACCTCAGTCTGAGTGAAGGCAGTCTAGCTTTCTCATTTAACATCTTTCAGTCTGATGTTTGCAAAATGTAAAGTGACAGTTTTAATGGAACTGGTTAATGAATTCTGGACAGTTCAAATCTAAAAGAATAAGGCATCTCTACCTTCGTAGATTAGCACCGACATAGTCTCGATCTCAAGGCTCCAACATATCAGGCGGCAACAGCTGCTATGTTTGTGCAGTCTAACAATAGGATTTGACACCAGCAATTATGTCATACATTGAACGGCATGTGCTGATCGCTTCCCCCGCTGTATTTAAGCCCACATTTTAAATTCCAGTGCCAAATATTTTGCTGCAACATTTCTGAGAGTTTCAAACGTGACTCAGTTCTTGAAGATAAATGCGTCTGTAAAACCACATCGTCAGACGATTACTAAGACACTGCATTAAAATAAGCAATAAAGTTTATGATATTTATAAGATCAGTAACTATTTACGTAAGCATGCTAGCAAGAGTAGTAAGTGTATACAAAACTTGACGCTGTGGCGAAATGTACGCATCACTTTTAGCTCTGAGACATTGAAGATGATTTCTAACTCATCCTGATGCAATGGTGAAGCTGGTTTCACGGTTATTTTAAAATAATGAATCTTTATCTCTGTGGAAATTTGAAGCTCAAGGGTAAAATTTGAACACAGAAATAATCTCTTTAATACCTTTTTATGTTATCCTAGGGCCTCTTCCGTCCAGACCTTACGCCTAAAACTATAAATTTCTCCAGCATTTATGTCGCTAATCCTTTATTCTTTAACACCCTAATAATATTTAATGAGAATGTTCTACATTTTATAACAAGCTATAGCCTTCTGTTGCTTTATCTGTCTTTACTAATTTTACAGTATCTAATTCTAATGCGAGAATGCTGCACATCTTTCAGTGATGTAGCTTAATTTCGTAATTGAAACGTATAAATAAAAGTCCTCCCTATTTAGAACACTTACTAGTATGTGACTGGCTTTGAAAGTGGTTAAAACGCAAGAAACGATTAGTTTGAAACATGTTAAACAGCATTAGGATTAGCATTTTAAATGACGTATTTATTTCATTGCATATCTGGACGCAGTGAACACATGGTCAATCGGTATTGAACGCTTTGCCAGATTATGATTAAATTTCGTGTGGGGTATCTTTACTGAAATTGGATTATCTCTATTATCTCTTTGTCAAAGAGAAACAAACAGAGCGAATCACAATTCAGCTATTAGTAAATAATTTCCCTGAAACACATTCTATAACTAGATTGCATGGGCTTACCAAGGACAATGAAATCACTACCACCTGTTTTAATAACAAATTACAATCGAACGTTGCAGTCGACTGATGGGCACTACTAATTCGTATCGGAAGGTCGAGGGTTAAAATCTCGGCTCGGAGACCGGCTAAAACTGACTGAAATTTCTGTGGTTTTCTTCAGTTTCCTTCAGGCAAATACTGTGATAATACCTTAAGTTATGTGATAACAGTTTCCTTACACATCATATCCAGTTAGTTTATTAATCGCTAATCATTCTATCATTCGATGTTATTTGGTCCGAGCTATTGAATGCATCGTAAACCATCAGTAAATAAACTAATAAATTACTGTTTTGTTATTTCATGGTGACCACTGACCTGAGCGAAAAGCTACTGAAAGCATGAGAAACGTCGTGGGGGGGGGGGGGTTTCGTAAGGGGACGCCAGAGTTACGTAAGCCCCTATGACGTGGACGACCAGTTAGTCAAATGATGTGCGCATGAATAACTCCCCTACACCTCAGTGGAGCACATTGGTCTTTATACAAAGATATTTCTCAAATGTCATATTTTCTTTCTGCTGTTACGATGCCCGTAGTATCATATTAAATTGTTTCATTGTTAGTGTTTTATAATTTCCCATGTTTTAAAATATTGCTAATAAAGTTAACATCAAGCTAGAACAAGCATGATGTTTTTCGGTCTGATAGTAGTGCGGCACGTGAATTCTGAGACTTACAAAACTCAGTAACAGCGTAGTTACAGATAGGCTGGGAAATATTTACTGTTAATTACTATGAGATAAGATAAGTCTCTGAAAGAAAATTTCAAATTATGGCTCAGAAGAAAATGTGAATGTTGGAAGACAGATTTACCAAAGGAAATTTCAATGACAACGGAACTGTAGGTGTTGTCTTTGAAATTGATAATGATATAATAATGATATTGATGAATTTATGTGCTGATGTTATAAACTAAGACAACGTAATACTGATATAACTTATTTAACCATAATTTTGTGTTAATTATAATGTTAATCCGGTTTTTTTATAGAGGTGTAGTTTTCTTCGTGATTAATCTGAATACGAACGTACGATGAAACTCGATGGTAGTTGCATCAGGTGTTCTTTGGAGTGCAACAGAACGTGGATCATTGCTGGAAAATAGAAACAAATAGATTCTACGTCATAGGAGTGGAATGTCTTAGGTCACGTAGTGTTCATGGTAGGGCTTCAGCTGTACGCATCACTTGACGGCAGAAACACAAGTTCTGTCGCGCAAATATTGCAGAAGGAGACATGCATGTGGCGTCACACGAATGTCGGTGAGTAATGAACGATTACTAATAACTGCGTCACTACAAATTTACTGCTGTGCTGTGATGAGTTACATGAAAATTTAGGGCACAACCCTCCTTATATCTTTGGTTCTTTTGAGAATATTTCTATAACTCAGATCAAATAGCGTCAGATGAGAATAAGTTTTGGAGGACTTGGGAACAAGCGATCTGGTTTAGGGCTCTATCCCGGAACTGATGAAGACCAATTTCGATCAGGAAATCTTAATCAGGGTTATCGTTCATCAAGCTGAGATCTGAATACGGGACTTTAGGAATATGGTAACACTAGGCTCAGATCTTCGGCTGGTATTAAAATTGATGCAAGGTTTGGAGCAAATGATATACACTTTGACACAATTGCTATAAACGACGAGGATTTCTCTGATTAACTGAGGTACATGGAGTTTTTATTTAGAAAGATGATCTTAAATTTTCTTAGAAGCTCGGAGAGAACTAGATATGCTTGCCAATTAATGTCGATCGATTATGAATAATAAAACGCCTGTTAAGCAAATTACCACAGTTCTGTAATCTCGTTTCACCAGAACACACACATATTGTTAATGTAGTAGTGACAATTACTGATGAACCATCATAGTCCTAAATGTGATTCTGATTTTATGGAAAATTATAACAACTATAATTTCGCATGTCATTTCACGTGTATTTCGGCGCTGGAAAGTGATAACTCTACAATAGCAAGACGCTTGAACATATGGGTTTGTACAGCGTATAATAGCCTTTGCTTGTACTCTGTAGCGCGGCTGTTTGGCTGGTAATAAAATAAAAAATTATCAAACAGCACATTTTCTGAACAAATACGTTTTGGTTTGGAAACTGATTATTTTGTACAAAAAAACTTGCCTGTGTTTGAGATTTGTCGTTCTTGTGACGATATTGACTTGTATATAGATATACACTTCAGCTCTGAAGATGAAGGCAGTATGTTCCTCTGAAAAATTAGTATCTACCTACAAGTCTACGTACCGATACAACACAGAAGACCAACTTCGACCTAACTTATGTTTGTTTACACAATTCTATATGTAATGTGTGAACCTACAGACTTTATTTTGCAAATTATTACGCCTGTCTACACAATAATCCGTATTGAAAAGCTGATTGTTTCTCATCTAGAAAATAAATTCCCTGCCTTTTGTAGAGTCCTAAATGCGTAGCAATGTTCATAAGTATCTGCTACTACCTCATTATTTTAAAGTAATTGTAGTTATTGTGTTCTTGTTAAACTTTACTAAGGCCTGCAGTTTAAATGTGTACGAAGTATAAATAAAAGTTATGAGTCATGTAATTAATACAGCATAAAGATGAAAGACTGTCTTTGGAACACAGCCTGCGCGCGGAATGTCGGGAAACGTGCTTGGAGTGATAGCTGAAAGGCAAACGATGCTACGCATTCAAGAAGGATGTGAGTGAGGAGGAAGACGACCGAACCGTGGCGACGCCTGCGTCCTTTCTGCCCTTTGTCCGATGGAATGCCGATATGACGTCGCGTCAAGCAAAAGCCCCTCTCACCCTCCGCGAATACAATGCCCTGGAGTAGCCTTGTGTCGCCTGCTATGAATGATTAAGCAACTGACGCGCCATACCTGATTTATGCTTCTTGTTCTTCTTCAGCCACACCAAACCCCATGACAATGCTTTTTGGAAACTTATAATACCAATTACTGACATCCCAGTCTTTATGATCGCTTGTTTGAATCGTCACTCGGTCCCAGGCCTTTCCAGGTGAAATAGTAAGTTATTAAGAATCTAAACAAACCACGACTTTAATAAATTTTGTACATTCAGTGATGTTTGTAAAGATAATGTTGCAGTCAATTCGGGTACTGTTCAACACAAAAAAATCATGTAATTCCTCGAAACTTTAGTGCATAAAAGCCGTTCTTGTATACTGTTGTTTCGCTACTAAGGAACCACTCAGGCCTACGTTTGAATACATAAACCTATGTAATTGGTATTTACAAACTTTAATACCATTTGACATTTCTACGGTAAATAATAAAAAAGAATGTTTATGGTGTCACATATTTTCGTTTTCTGAACTTGAATTTGATAAGAAAAAAATAATTGAATGTTTGTTTCTTGCATAAACGTTACTTTAGTGTATCAGTTAACAGAGAAAAATCATAGCATTTCTATTTATATTGTTTCAGAGATGTATTAAAGATCCATGTAGAATATTATTCTAAAATGAACATTATTAAAGATGGCGACTTTTTATTTTAAAAAGCCTTGGGCATGGAACTGATGCTTTAGCTAGTATATTTTGAAGTACATTTTAATGTGTTAAGCGGTAAATTTGTGTCACCATGTGTTACGCGCAGCCTCATGTATAACAGTAGCTTGACGAGGGGCGGTAATTTATTTATACACTGGCACCATGTGTTGCGTACATGCTCTATACATTCCTCCTCCTCCACTTTATATATTGTGTAATCTTATTAATTAAAATGTGTGCATATAGTATTTGTAGTCTCTCCGTAACAGAAAAATAGCATGTGTCCAAATCATGGCTTATTATTATTATTATTATTGTTGTTGTTGTTGTTGTTGTTGTATCATCACAAACAGAATTTTGGTCAAAACACAAGAGGCTATTTGCAAGACATAGGCGTAGATAGGAGGATAATATTTAAATAGACCTTAAATTAGTTGAGTGGGAAGCCGTGGATTGGATTAATCTGGCTCAGGATATATCCAGTGACAGGTCCTGTGAACACGGGTCATGATTATTACGATCCCATAAAAGGCGAAGCAATTATTAACTAACTCAACAACTATTAGCTTTTCAGAACTACTGTGTGCTCCGTGTATATAATCACTTAATACATTACATATTTGAGAGAATGTGATACAAATTGCGTATTTCTGAAATGTTGAATTTTATAACATGTGTTGATAAAAATCGTAAATATTTCATTTCACAGCAATTTAAAATTATCCTCGACAGCAGAGATTTTGATAGGACAAACTATTCTTCTGTATAACAGAATCGTATAAATTGTTGTCGCTGGGCCAAAACAATGCAAATATTATCAAAGTGATCACGAGTGTAAGAAAAGAGACGTTTTTCTTATAGCTACAAAAGTTGGGTGTTGGCCTATGTCATGTCGCACATCTCAGGGAAAACTGTTGGCCATCTGCTACGGGAACTAAATAATAAATGTTTTTAACGTACTTTGCATTCTCTGGGGGAGGAATTTGCTTCTACGTAGTAGGGTGCTGGTCGCTTAAGGGGTTGTTGAGGCTTCCCCTTCGTTTGGGGTGTACTCAAGACGTTGACAAATTCCTTGTACATGTAACGTGAAATAATGATGATGATGACTGTGCTGGTGTTACTGCAATTACTACTACTACTATACTACTACTACTACTACTACTAATAATAATAATAATAATAATAATGAAGTTTACTTCTTTATTGTTAGTGCGCTGCTTCAACAGCCGGAAACTGGTTTATTTCTCTCCCTGATGATGGAGGCAGTAAGAACCTTTGAAACGTCGACAAACTTCTACCAGACTGCACAGTACAACATCCCTCAAGACATCTTTGTACTTGCCGCTGTGACAACATGAAAGGTGAGTAATTGTTTCATTACGAATTTTTATAATAGAGTGCTTGAGTTAGATTATTTATTTGCATACTCAGTTTTGTAAGACTTGAGGTTCTCACAGCGGTGAATATGAAGATTTCTGTCTTCTGGGTTATTGCGCTGTGTAGTCTGGTCGATGTTAACCAACGTTTCAGAGGTCATACTGCCTCCGTCATCAGGGCGATGAATATGCCAATAGGGTGTGAGGAGTTGGATTTTATAGGCAGGGACGTGAAAGGTGTAGCCTGCCCCGAGCCAATGGGAGCAGGTATGCTCCCATTGGCTCGGGGCAGGCTACACCTTTCACGTCCCTGCCTATAAAATCCAACTCCTCACACCCTATTGGCATATTCATCGCCCTGATGACGGAGGCAGTATGACCTCTGAAACGTTGGTTAACATCGACCAGACTACACAGCGCAATAACCCAGAAGACAGAAATCTTCATACTCAGTTTTGTTTTAAGAGTGGATTATGTTTATAAAGAAGCATAAGGTAAAAAGATGGAATTTGATAGAGGACTATTTGTGTGTTCGTACCGTCATACAAGACTTGCAGATGCAGATAGAAGTTACTCAGAGCTTAAAGAGCGTACTTCATAGTGACAACTCCCATTTATTAAAACATTAGTGATGATGAATCATTATTTGTCATTACATTTGCCTCATCTCTGGCATTTCCTTAAAATTTCTTCGCCGGTAATTTGTTATTAAAGTTTTTCTTTGAATGTTGTGAGAGAATCCTTACTACTATACTGTAAAAAATATAATATTGTTTATTTTACTTATCAGTTGCCTTTGCCAATAATAACTGTATTTAGTTAAGTAGTTCTCACCTCCCGAGCCTTAGGCAGTCCACAGCATCATAGTACCTTTTATAAAAATATGCATATTGAAAAATTAAACAGGCATTTTTATATTTTAAGTAAACAGGTAATAAAAATAACAAATTTGTTGAAGTAAATTAATCAGTAATATTCGAACCTGTTTGCGATTGCTAATTTGTAGAATCTGAAGTTCTTGTTATAATTTACAGTACTTAATTTAGTTGCATGTTTAATTTATTGTTGTTCGATTATACTTTAAATTTACGTTTCATCAGGTTCTTCAATTAACCAATATTCTGCGCCATACTTTATTTACTTCTTATTCTTTCCCGGTTTCGGAACTTCTTGCTATTTTGGATTCGAAATTAATTCCAAAAACATTAACCTTACAGAGTTTCTTTAGAGTCTAGTAAAACACGAAAAATGTTATTGGCATTGAAATTGAAGATACTCTGCAGAGACTGGTAGGGACCTGTTTCAGTGTCTCATAAAGGCGTTTTATTTCGTATCAAACCATATTTCTCTATTTTGGTAACAGCATTTTAAGCCATTTGTCTGACAAAGAAAACATGGAAACAAAATAACGCGTGTGTGGGAAAAGTGATAGTGTTTGCACAGTCTGTATAGTGCTGTTGAAAGTTTAAGTTAAGTTTATGAAATGAAGTTTGGCGTTTATTTCTTAGAGACCAAATTCAATCTAAACTGTAAGAGACACTTACAGTACGAAGTTATCGCATGCAAAGAAATTATCTTGAAAATGGAATCAAAATACCGACAAAACCTGTTGCTACCCTGCCTTACAATATCAATGATGGCAAGAGGGTAGATAAACCAGAGTGGTATTACAGAGTTTATCCCGTGGGGGTATAAACTGAACAAAAGGGGGTTGTAGTATGAGCATGACAGAGTACTCTACCATCTGAAAGTCTATCATAATGGATCATATAGGGAGACGTATTGGAGGGGGACTGAAGAATATGTGACGAAGGGGGTGGGAAAAACGTCATTGGACATTATGAAAAGTTTATAATTACGTGGTTTAGCGCCAGACTGTACTAACAACATTTTCCATTACGTTAGGTTGAATAATCTCTCGAAGCAGCCCGTAGATCTACTTGCCCAAGCAAAATGTGAATAAAACGTCGTTTTATTATTATTTGTATAGCTAATTTGGTAGTACTGTTCTGTGGCCATGTCATATATCAGGCGCCTTCTCAACGCGGAGACTCTGGTTCGTTACTTAAATTTAGATTCATAATAGACTCAGTGGCACTGTAACACATATTTCTCAGAAATGTTTCGTTTTCTCCTTTAGATCATTATTTAACCATTGCTCCATAATCATTAACCACCGCCCCATGAGGTATGCGATAACGTTAACCAAGCAGCATATTGCCATAAGATCGATGCTGTCAGGAGCTTCATATCTGGCCCGGAACTTGACAGCTATCGAAGTAAAGGTAGTTTCTGTATACTTGAGTTATGTTTAACACAGAGTAAACATAGGTTAATTGGTAAGATTATAAGTCAAATCGTTCTTAATTTACGAGCGACGTAGTATAGGTTAGAGGCTATCGATTAGTTCTAAGATATAATAATTTATTTCTAGAATAAAGGTTAATGAAATCGTAAGATGCAACAATCTATTCCAGATCCAGAAGTACATTCCCAAATTTTCAGTTTATGGTAAAGTAAAGTACTCGACAAAATAAATGGACACGAGACATTTACTAAAAATATGAACATATGTTTAAAATATGCCACCATGCCAACTTTATATGAACAGTTTATTAAGCGTTCTCCATATATCAGCGAAACGATGAAGCTGAAATGAGATCCAGAAAAATTGCAATATTCGAGGTTTTCACAACGGCGAATCCGATGTTGGCTGTCTTCTAGGTTGTTGGGCCGTATAGAACTGTAGAAGTTTACCGACGTTTCAGAGATCCTTGCTGTATCCATCATCAGGGCGAGAAAAATTTGTTTCTGCCTATTTCACAAATATAACATCAAAAGCACTGTGATTTGGTGGCAGACTTTCTACGGGTTTATATTGTTGTGACAGTAATTAATTAAATGACTAAGCCTATATATTTTAAAAAAATAATGATCAGAAATGTTCTCACATACACAACACAAAAATTATAAAGGATAATTTATTCTCAATGTATTTATATACTAAAATTAAAATTGTATTTTGAGGCTAAGAAAACTACAAGTACTGCATCAAGGTTAAGTGGGATTCACACACGACGGTAATGAATATTAGTTTAATTCGTAAAAATATCTATAAAACTAGTGTCGGTAAAGATTATTGGTTCAGGGATAACATATGTTGTAACAATTAAGAATTTACCATAAAAGACGTTGCAACATAGGCCCAAGATGCCATCTTTTGTAGCTACACGCTGGAGGTATATTTTTTCAGATACGTTATCTAAATGCGCCTGAAATGATATTGAATAAGCTTCTAATTATACTAATAACTGTTGATAAAATTATTATTCTTGTTATTAAAAATTTGAATGCTGATTACGTGCCATTTATCATTTTATTTGAGCAAAATATTGACATTTCAGTAGGGACTCAAGCCTGACGAACAGGTGGTAATGCTCCATGAAGCAAAAATAATTCTACTTGCTTAATTTTGTGATCGAATGTAGCAAAGTGGGAGTTGAATCGGTATTGCTCAAGTTCAGCCACCGGCTGGGGAGTGATCAGGCTACGTGAATCTATAAGAATGGATGACGGAGAGCGGAGTAATTGTCGTGCATGAGGGAGAAGACTGCCAAAAGAAAATCATTTGTCATGGATGTTAGAGGGGGAACATTACAATGAATGTTTGCTGTGCTCGACGGATGTGTGGCTGAATGAAACAGCATATGTCTTGAAATGTTGTGTGGCTTTATTTTAATGATGGAACCATGTACAGTGCAGCTATCGAAGCAATCTTGATTCTAAAATGCTTATCCAACTGCTATTCTCGGTAGAAGTATCATCGTTAAATATTTAGAAGAGAAACTTTGGACAAACCTGGTAATTGATATTCCGAGAAAACTCGTACGATTCAAAAGTTTTGCTGTTACAGTCATATTTGTGCAACACGAATAATAGAGTGCAGGGAAGTGAAGACAGCTCAGAATTCTCAGCGTAACGAATCTAGCAGCACTTGCTGGTGACTTAGGGCCGCGGTAAGAGGATGGTAACCTAAACCACAGAAATCCATCTCAACCCCCCACATCTTATATCAATAAGACTAGTTTTAAGTCCTTTATCAAGATACGAGGTGCGATCGGAAAGTTTCTAGAATGCGCCTATAAAAACCCGTACACTTATCTCAGGTATTAAATTCATCCATCACCCTCGAAGTAGTTCCCCTGGGAGTGAACACAACGATCCCAGCGCCGCTGCCAAGCCTGGAAGCATCCCTGGAAATCTTTCTTTGTCAGCCTGTCAAGCACCATCTGCGATTCTGCCTGAATCTCTTCTATCGTCTCAAATCTCCTTCCCTTTAGCTGAATTTTCATCTTTGGGAAGAGGAAGAAGTCACACGGAGCTAAATCCGGCGAATAAGGAGGGTGCGGGATGACGGCCATGGTGTTTGAGGCCAAAAACTGGCGAACTTTGAGGGCGGTGTGCGCTGGCGCGTTGTCATGATGCGTAGCATGTGGAGTTCTTCTTATAGAATCAGCTGACAGGTCCCATAGCCTATCCCAACAATGTCGCACAAGTCGTTGATGGTACGACGTCGATCTTCGTGAATGGCCTGCCGAATCTTCGTAACATTTTCGGGCGTTGTGCTCGAAGACGGTCGTCCAGAACGCTCGTCATCATCGACAGAGGTTCGGCCATTTTTAAAACGTGAATGCCACACAAAAGTTTGTGCACGACCCATTGCGGACTCCCCAAATGCTTGCTTTAGCATTTCATAGGTTTCCGTAGCCGTTTTGGCGAGTCTTTGGCAAAATTTGATGCACACGCCATTCCGAAATCGCAGGAGGGTCGGTGAAATGCACTACCAAAACGCCCGTAACTAAGAAACAAATGCTAATTCGATGATGCCGGATGGCACACTGATTCACTATGAATGTAGGCCGCACCCCCTAGCGGCAGAAGCTCGTACTACATCCGGTAGGCCCTCTATTGACACAGTCTTGAAACTTTCCGATCGCACCTCGAATGCGGTCTCCGGGGCTGAGATTGGAAGTCGGGACCTACCGAATACAATGTAGGAGTCCTATCCTCTCGAAGCCGACGTTCAGTACCGCGCGTCTAAATCGATTAATGCACTGTAAACGTAACCGTATAAAACCAGTATATATCACTCCTTATTGAAATATCAGTAAGATATATTGTAAAAATTAAATATCCCTTAGCGATACTTAACTTAATGGTTCTTGTGACTTACTTTATTTGTTTGAAACAAGTGTTAACGCAAGCAAGAACACGAATTTTGAAGCGATGTTTAGGAAAGTTACATTGAGATCGGCGTGAAGAAACATGAAAAATACTGGTGATCAAAATTATATTGATGATAGAATTGAAGCAACTGGTGATCGCCTGTCTTCAAAAGCGCGCCACAGAATTATGAAGCAATATTAATTATGACCGGGTCTATTTTATTTCAGTTTGAATTACTGTGTAAATTCTCAACACCTTGGACACACTCTGAAAAGCTTTATATCACCACAAATAGTAAATGTAGACGGACGCCAGTGTTATTGGTTGTTTCACAACTCCAGAGCCAATACATCACCTCTGCCTACACAAATAGATAACGAGCGATGTTACCTGATGTCAGCAACACTTCTTCGAAAAACAGCTATTGCTTGGCGTTAGATAAAAGAAAGTCTTTGAACTGACTTTTCGATTAGATATCTTCTTCGGCTGAAATTTCTGCTAGAAATAAACAAACCGATGGCGAAAAGTGACGAAGATTAGTAGCAAGACAGACAGGAATGGATTAATTTTGTAGCAATTTAGTCCGAAAGCCAGAATGAAAGTCTTCTTGGAGAACCTGGGCGTAGACGGTAGGATGATATTAAAACTGTCTTGAATAATTAGGGTGAATGGTATGGATTAGATTCATGCGGTTACGTGTTGAACCGCCGTCACAGTGACCGCGTGGTCTGAAGCGTGGGCCCTGTGCTGCTTGGACACTGTGATCGTGGGTTCGAATCCCACTCAAGCCATGGATGTTTGTCCGCGTGTTTCTGTGTTGTGCTGTCCTGTGTACAGGTAGAGGCCTTGCAACGGGCTGATCACTCATCCAAGGAGTCCTACTAATTATCTAATAGATCAAAGCCAACGAAAGTTGGGACCCGCAGATAATCAAGGCACTGAAGAACGGGTCGCCTAATTATCCTAAGTATCCTACGTGTTAAACCTGTGGAAGTGTTTCATAAATGCAGTAATGAACGTTTGGTTTCTATTACAGGCCTTTCATTTCTTGGCCGGCTGAGCAAATATCAGTTATTTAAAAAGGAGTCTGCTGTATTTTGTTAGTCATGGTTAATTCATCAGTTTCATAAGTTGTGCTGGAGTAAAATAAGACATACTTCAGAGTTACTTTACAATCGCTGTCATGTTTCTTTCACCTCTCACTTAATACGTCAATGAATACGTTCTAAGAATTCGTGATTTGTTTATCCTTGATTTATTCATGTCCACAACACAGGGTTACGACCGGTTTATTTATCTGTGCTTGTATCAAGAATGATTATTGATTTGCTGCTGGTTCATACAGAATAGTACACAATTAAAGTATTCCGATTAAAATTATGGTTCACCATGCCGGAATTAAAAGTCAAGAGTCTCCAGTAGCTTCTTTGTTTTGCTTTTCTGAGAGTGAAGTCAAAGTCTTTTATGTTTTTTAAAGTATTTTTGTAGGCGAAGCTGCGTGTAGAGACAGTTCCTGTAACTTTGTTCTGAATTTGAATATAGGCACTAACCGAATTATTTGTACCTCATTACATAATTTATTTATACATATAAATGAAAAATATGAGTCACATTTACATAGGTTTGTGGGAATAAGAACGATATGCATCATCTATGACTTGAATGTTAGCGAAATTAAGTTATAATCAAATAATTTGGAGGGTCTGTGGCGCAGCGAGAGAGAGAGAGAGAGAGAGATACAGTCCACTACTGTAATCTTGAGACTTGCGGGGGTGAGGAAGTGGGGTGAAGGAGGAAGGAGGCTTCTAACGCTACGGACTTACTGCATTCCTTGCAAGTCTCAAGATTACATTCGTCGACTGTACACACAGGTACGAGACTACTATATTGTTAGACGTTTCCACTCGAACATGCCCTGCAAGTTAAGTATGTGAACTATGCGAACATAAAAATTTATTATTTATGTTTTAACAATTATGGTAGAACGTGTTGAAAATTATGTATTGAACAGTACCACTGAATTGTACAATTAAAAATTTATTTCTTTTGCTAAATTCACAAAAATAAATGGGCACAATAAATTCTTCCTAGAAAATCCTGTGATTTCTATTCGTCTGTGAGAGAGATGTAGGACTAGCAGGATTTGTTATTGTGTAAAATTCCAGTCTCCGGTGTTCATTACGCGACCAAATTAACCGAATTCATGGAAAAGAGTCCATTTTGAGAAACTGATACTAAGCTTAAAGAATTGCCGCCTTTTATTGAAGATGAAGTCCACTATATTATTCACAAGAGTCCGCCACTGGTCCCTGTCCTAATCCAGATGAATCCGATCCACACCCTGCCATCGTCTTTGCCTAATATCCATTTTAAAAATATTCGTCCACCTAAAGCGAGGTCTTCCGTTGGTCTTCACCTTCAACTTTCCAACCCAAATTTACATGCACTTTTTGTTTCCCTTAAGAGGCTGGAGAAAATAATTACATAACAGTAAGTACTCTTCAATAAGTACGAGGCGCGTCCCAAAAGTAAGTTTTCCACTCGTCCCACAGCTAGCAAACCTTATATTGCGCGAAGCGACTGTGCGTACGTGATAGAGCAATGACGTAGCATGGCGCATGCACTAACGGCACTTCCCGCGTTCTCACAGTAGCATCGTTGCAGCTGTTGAAGATGGAGGTTCTTATTCCAGCTCCCGCCGACTGTGAAGTGCGGTCAGTGATAACGCTAGGCCGCACACGGCTCGACGGACAGCAAGTCTCCTGCAGGAGTTCAGCTGGGAGGTGTTTAATCATTCACCCTACAGCCCGGACCTCGCTCCCAGTGATTTCCATCTTTTCCTACACCACAAGAAATTCCTGTCCGGTCAGCGTCAGCGTTTTGAGAATGACAGAGAGGCGGAGATGGTTGTCACACAGTGGTTCCAATCCCAGGCGGCAGACTTCTACGACACAGGTATTCAAAAGTTGGTCCCACGGAATGACCAATGTCTCAATTTCGGTGGCGAATATGTTGAAAAATAGCTGGACACTTGCTGTATCTGTTGCAATAAATATTTCCATGAAATTGTGTTTTGTTTCTGTAAACGGCCCCAGGGAAACTTACTTTAAGGACGAGCCTCGTATTATTAGAATGATCAATAATTATGAGACTCGCGGAACGCAACCTTTCTCTCTGTCACTTCACCCCTCCTAGGTCCAAATACTCTTTCCAACTAATTGTTTTTAATCAATGTTCCTCCTTTAACGTGATAGACCAAGCTTCACATCTATACAAAATGACAGGTCAAATTTCGTTTTGTATATGACATTTTAAAACGTGATTTTTTTCGTTTCGTGTGTTCCACATTAGTACAGTACAGAACAAGAATTCCTTCATGTGGAGCAGGTAAAAATGTTACCACGGGAACATAGAAAGGTGAAGTTATACGTTAAGGCCGTATAATGAATTCCAGGCTAATTAGCTCGTCTCCTCGGAACCAGGAAATGGCGAAATACCTGACAACAAAGCAGACACGTAATACAAAGATGTATTTGACGTAATCGATCTTATCATTTATTTCAACGAAAGAGTTTTACGAAAACGCTGCATGTAAGTACTACAAATTTGAGATGAAATCATGTTTTATTTTAATTATAATTAATGGAACGGTCGAAAAGTCGTACAAAGTACCGTTATAGGTAACAGATTTACCGTGTTAGTCAGTCTGTATGTTAGTAATACATATTTCTGTTATTGTGTCTGCTAACACATTGAAATATTGAACAATGTTAAGTAGTTGATAACTCTATCGAACAGAACCTTTGTACAAAATCTGATAGTCTCTTAGTCAATTATGACATTACACGTATTTTGTGGAACCTGAAGGTCCATTATCTTGGGCATAATAACCCACCGTTTGACCATATGGGCTACTGGTCGTCATAACAATATTTGGTGTAGAGTACAAATTATGTAGTTTCTTGTTCAGAAATTTTCTGCATCTTTCTGCTTCTCTCTAATGTCGACAAAGGTAGATTTGCTTATGAATATTAATATGATGAATTCAACAATCTGCTGGCTTATGTTAGTAAAACTCCAAGCGCTGTTTTCACAAAATATTTGTAACTCTTTGGTTTAAGCAATTAAAATGAAACGGGCTACGCAAACAAATAACTGAGTTGTTACACCAGACCTTGTTTGTTCTGTGGTCCAGATGCCTACTGCATATGAATAAGATGAACAACACAACATTCAACCCCGTTATTAGGCGAAAAAACATTTCATAAATATGAAAAGGTTTGATCCAATGGTCGACACTGAATTGATACCAGTGGCTTGTATCTAACAGGTACCTGGATCGATATTTACCCTGAGATCAGGCGTGCTAATTGAGATGTTTGAATTTACGTATTCCCTGATAATCCCATAAATTGGACCATGCAAGTCGTTCACGTGAGGGGGTTGGATGAGGGGTTGTCACCCCTACAGCACCTCAATTTTGACGTTCTTAAATTATATCGTTCCAGAAAGTCATAAACGACTCCACTCAAGATGTATCAATATTTTATCAAACTGGTGTGTCAGATATAAATCGTAAACAATAAAATAATTTCTTTTTAAAGTTCCCTACGTTTGTGTTCGAAACTCTTTTTCTCCGTTCATTATTAAGTAGATGAAGTTCAGTCACGTGGCATTTATCCATGTGACGCAAAACATTATAACGATATTCACTTTCAGGTCCATTTCCTCTTTCTGACAGACTGAGATTTCTTGTATATGTACAGGTAAGCCGTTAGAGTTGATTATACTATAAACCGAAGCAAACAGTCTATAGAAGACGTATGAATGTGTGTATCTCGTAAAAGTGAATAATTATGTCAGTGAGACTTCACGATATTTTAAGTGTTTCATAACCGAACTGATGTTCCTTTACTGACGTGAATGAACAGGTTAGTGTTAAATGCGATTTTAATTCTATTATTTCAATAGACCTAAATGTTTCACTTTCGCAGTGTTTTATTTCTTGAAAATTTACTGATAAGTGTTAGGATATTAACAAAATTAAAAGTTATATCAAAACTGGAGAAAATGCCACTGACGCTTACAAACGTAAGGCAAATTTATGGAGAGATAACAATTAGTAAATCACGAAACAAATAGCCGGGTACCTCAGACAGTCTGAACGGTTGGGGTTCGATCCCAGACAGGGCCATAGGATTTTTCCTCTAGCCCCTGCATCCAGACCGGTTCTGGGGCCCACGCAGCCTCCTGTCCAATGGGTTCCGGGGTCCTTTCCCGGGGGTAAAACGCGGCCGGAGCTTGACGCTGACCACTCACTCTATCTAGTGTCGGGGCATGAGCTCTGCCCCTGAGCACCTACATGGCGCACAGCGGTATAGCTTTACTTTCTATTTTAAATCACAAAATTCTTTGAAATTGACTGCTTGTAACATCGAAAAGGAATTGAGTTTCCTAGGAAGTAGGTAGTGGACGGATCTGACTCATGATGACATCCGGTACCGGACTTCCGTGTTAGCGGTATTAAAACTTCAGGTTATATAAAAGGTTTAAAAAAGTTGTCATGGAATTTAACATACCATAATTCGATAATGTTAATGTTAAATGTATAGAGAACAGAAAGTCATGGCAATTTTTCTGTACATATACAGAACTGGAAAATAAGCCTAATAGAAGGTAAATTTATTTTCATTCTCTTTGCATGTGTAAAACTTTAATCAGCGTTCAAAAATTCAGAAACATTTACTTTTATGGGCAGAATTTTGTTTGATACCACTTAACAGCCTAATGCTTTCAAGATTGGAACAGTTATGTAGCCTATACACGCAACATGAAAACCATATGAACGAGTGGACTGTTTTATTTTAGCCACGTAAAGGACGTTGTTACGGCGTACACGGCTTTAAGCGGTCAGAACGATGTTACATACAAACATTTTTATGTATGCACTCTCAAAATTTAGTCTGGTTGTTACTTGTGCTTTAAAATTGCCTTCATTTAGTATTGGAAACGTGTTTTAAGAATAAAATGCTATAGAAGCCTCATTCAGATGGTTTTCTTCAGCTAAATGCGTTTGAGCTGCGATACGCAACTTACAATTATGTTAGTGCTCGATATTAATCGAATGCTAAGATAGAAAACCTGCTGATCGAGCGAGCAGCTAAGGAAACACCTCCGACTGTCTGACAAGTCGACTTTTTAATTCTTTTTATACTGAGTTTTATTTGGCAAGAGCTACTCCTACAGAAATCTTTCTCCGGTCCGACCCTTCACCCCGATGGTCCCTCATGCGACTAAAATATGAGCTGCCTGTAAAGTACTAATTATAGTCAGTGAACACGTGAAACAAGGGCCTATGTCAATACTTTGTCTTACGAACGAATTTAAGATATTAACAATATTTAATTTTAGGAATGATATTAGTTTGTATTTATGTTTTTCTCTAGATCTTCTAGAGCATACCAGGGCAAATAATTTTATTCTTAGTTGTATTTGTATAGAACAGGTAGCCTATTCAAAAACACTTTCCAGAAGAAATGTATTTATAAACTTGTATACTTTTTCTGAGAGAGTGCTTTGTAACATTACAGTTACTTCACGTATGTTGTAATCACAGATTATTTTTAAGTAGATTAACATAGTTGCAATTAGAACTGAGTAAAAACTTGAATTCTTTTCTCAGTCGTTTGTAAGACACTTATATCCTATTGTTTAAAGTACCTACATATCTCTCCGTACGCTTACTAAGTCTGTCCATCTTCATCCCTGAAGATGGAGACAGCATGCTTCTCCGAGATGTTGGTATACCTCATAGCTTTGAGAAATTCATATCTCAGAAAATTGGTAGATCTCACAAGATTGTTCGAACTTCGGGAAGAAATTTTCGTACCTCGGAATTATCAACCCAGATGTAAGATGAATGTTGGACAACCATTGGTGCAAGAGGGAGACGCTTGTAACATCTTTAACGTTAGATTGTACAGTTCTTAAAACAAGATACCAAGCTTAGTTCACGGTGACGATGGGGTGAATTATTGTAATAATGTCTTAAATAAATGCTACAAATTGGTCGTGAACATTATTAGTTATAGAATACAAAGTAGATTTGTAAGCGAGTAGGTTTATAAAACGTTAGAACAATCCTATCCATATTCTTCATAAGAAATTCTGAAACAATTATATGGACATAAAAATGATTTCATACGTATCAGAAATTTTATTTGTCTCGGTACAGTGATTTGTGTTGTCGTAAATTTAGGTCTATAAATCTGGCGACTCTGTACTGATAATTTCAGTGACAATGCTCAAAGCCACCTGTATCCGCTGCTATTTCATCTGTAGGTATCGCTTAATGCATAATGCGACATGTTTGGTTCAATAAATACAAGACTTATAAACAACGCCACTTTAGTAAATAATTCAAACTATTGGTCATGTACAGGTATTGAGAACTCTAAAAATTTCTTAAAGATGTGTCATGTAAGAAACAATTTCTTTATTTTAGTATAGTTTATTTTAACAAAACCTAGAGAACAAAGGGCTCTTGAGCTAGTATATATGTATGTACACTGGGGAACAATGCACAAAAGTACATTGTCATTCAGAGAGAAAACCACTTCACACACTGCGTGATACTAAGCTAACGTAACAGACACGCCGGAATTATTATTGTAGGTGAGGCGGTTTGCTAATTCCATTAGCCCCATAGTCTCTTTGCATGCAAAGTGGTTGGTAGAGCTAGGATATGCGAACGGTAGCAACCGTTGAGGTTAACTACCAACACTGAAACAGGGTTGTCCTGACTTCATCTCTTCAAGCAAGTCTACGTATGATCTCCATATTCCTTTCCATAAAGATATCTAGAAATAGCCGTAGTAAATTGTTAAAACCAATAGTACTGATGTGTTAACGGGTGAACCCAAGTTGATTCAGTAGCCAGCGCATGCGTAGTTGATCTAAATTTAGGTAAAAAAAGTAGCTAAATGCCAGCACCTCACGTAGCAAAACGACTGAATCGGCTTTCCAATAATGTCTTCTGGTCATCTCCGTATTAGGTTTTGCAAAGATGTGTATAAATAACGATACGAATTATTTAAAATAGCGACAGTTACGTGTTAATTGGAGAACCCAAGTAAGTTTAAAATTTACGTTAGTGTTGTCTGCCATGTTAGCGCATGTGTAGTCGATCTGAATATAAATATTCAAGTAGCTAGACGCTTTGTTCTTAACGTGGAAACCCGGTTTGAATTCCTCATAACTTTTCGTGAGATTTGTGGTGGAAGAAGTTACAGTAGAGAAGGTTGTTATTCTTGTTCTAATGTTGTTCCGTGTTAGTGATCACCATTCCACCACTTCTCCGTAATCTATCGTGTGACTAAGCACTGACCAAGCAGT
This sequence comes from Zootermopsis nevadensis, assembly GCF_977971745.1. NCBI lineage: Eukaryota > Metazoa > Arthropoda > Insecta > Blattodea > Termopsidae > Zootermopsis > Zootermopsis nevadensis. The sequence goes on from NW_028259143.1 coordinate 9,797,409, forward strand.
ATATTATCACATCCATGGTCCTATGTCAGGGGCTTTATCTCTGGCTCAACAGAAGCCTGGACGCAAAACAAAAGTACCTTAGTTAAGCTGTCAGTGTGAGGTAAAATTTACCTCGTGTTGTAAATTTATTTTAAAAAACGATGAATTTGTGGGATTTCCCGAGGTCTTGGCCTATAAGGAGGCAACAAGTTTTGTTTCCCCGAAGACGTGGATTTCTGCAAAGTGAACGAATCATTTGAAAGTCAACCAAGTGCAGATTCTTTGATCCGGCTTCCGGCATGCACACCCAAAATGCACAACGGATGTTCGGTTCGGACAAACGAAGTAACGAGAAACACCGAAGCATCACACGTCTTTCTCTGGACTTCTACTAGGACGAATTTATATGGCAGGACCAAGTTAGCAAAAATCGTTTGACATCAATTTGCGAACGACTAAAAAATTATTGGCCTCAAGATATGTAGGCAGTATACGTTTTAACCCAATAATCAGATCTTAGCTCATGAGTTAGCGTGGTATCAAAGTTTCTTCGAATGTAAATATAAACTTGGAAAAAGTGATTGGAATTTGTCACTAAGATGGCTGTTTTATGGGTTGTAGCACCTGATCGCTTTGACGACAGAAATGCAAGGACCTCTGAAATATTGTTAAAATTTTACCAGACTACACGGCGCTACAACCCAGAAGACGGCCATCTTAAAACTCACTGTCGGGACAACCTCAAATCCTACTCGATTTTTCATGGCTACTCCATATGTTGGCAATGGTATTATTTATCGGCATTTATTACATAAATATTTCCTGTCACAAAATATAATTTGCTTCCTTGTCGTTAATTTTGACTTCGGAGTCGCCTATACTGGCAGGAACATCTTAAAAATCACACTTGACTTTTATTACATTAATAATGAATACTCAAACACGCCAATGAATATGCTCAGCACAAAAAATGGTTCTCTACTGATATGACCACTGTTTTCTCCGATGAAGTGTTTAATATATTACCAGATTTACGTTTCAAGTAATAATATTCTCTTTGTTCGACGACTACATCGTGTACGATTTTCCATTTTTAACGGTGCCTATGGGAAACTCGACTTACAATTAGCACGAATAAAAGTCATAATTAATATCAGCAGCATGTTAATTACGTGACCTCTTTCTTAGAATGTGTGGGTTGCTCGAAATGAATTGCATTCTCGTCTAACACTTTGAGAAATGAAATTTTAACTGTAAAGAATTGCAACAGAATTGCTGCACAAATGGGAACAATAGAATAAACTTCATATAGTTTTAGGTAATTCTTTACATTTTAAATTTATCCCTGTTACCCTACAAAGTCACTGTCAGAAGTAGTGTGTTTTATATATTGATTATAAATTTCAGTTGCAGACTTTTGGAGACAAAGTTAATAAGCCCAAATTCTAAGATATTTTAAAGTACTCATGTTAAACGTGTTGACATGTTATAACAACAATTTGTTTTCCAAATTTCGTAAACGTACATTTATGAGAAATTATTAAATCGTAAATGTAAAGGATAGAATTTATAAAATATTCAGTCTTATTGATTGAATAAAGTGAAGTGAAGAGACCACATTGAAGACGTAGCGTAGGTAAGGATAATATTAAAAATAGCATTAAAGACGTAGTGTGGGTATGTGAAGTGGAGTCAACTTGCTTAGTCCGTATTTTATTTACACTCTGAGTTTACAAAATTTTATGATTTATTAATATGTAACATCGTACCGTAATGTTTTATCATGCTGGTAACATGATCTTTATTCACCACTTATTTTCCTATGAAAAATAATAATATTGTAACAACTGCCCTGATTATTTGACGTTGAGTTGTTAAACATGACTTTATTTTTCTTCTTTGATAATTCCACACCGAATCCATCAGTAGGTATTTCCTTATCTAAATGTTGTCCCAAATCGCCATGATCTTTTCCCTCATCGTGATACTAAGTTATTCACATTCTATATCTCTCTTTTTTACGTATGTTCGTCACTGTCTCCTTCTTCTAGTGATTTCTTCTGCATCTTCCTTGCCATTATTTTCTAATGACAGACGTTGATTAATCTGTTGGTTCTTTTCTGATAACGTCTGTCAATGTTTTTTTTGCGGTCAGTAAGTGTCTGTCTATGGGCTAGACTATCGGGGTTAGATTCCCTGCAAGGGCAAAGATTTTTCTCTTCGATTACATGTCTAGACTGTCCCTGGCGTCCATCCAGACTGCTGCCTGATACGTACAGGCAAAGATATTGACCGACAATTTGGATGTTGTTATTTCTAGATGTATCTGCTTTCAAAGTTAATCTTACTGTTCTAACGCGTGAGTGGCTTCATTATTATTAATATTAATATTAAATATAACAGGACCAGATGAGTTTGACAAAGTAGGCAACTGTAAGAGTCTTTCGTAATAAATTACGATTTTAATTAAAGAATATTTAGGCTATATAATTTTTGCTATTTTATTTAGAACATTTTATAGGTAAACCCTGATTCACTAATCCAGTGTCTGGAGAAGGTCTGTCTGTTATTGATTCAGTACATTAGTGAAGAAATGTTATTTCAAAGCAAAAATAATAACTTGTATTTTCAGTGAATGAATTATTACCAGTCTTGACTGAGACCTCAAAATATATGACCTTGCAGAGTGCAGAGATTAAGACGATTAACCTTTCTTGGTGGAGTTTTAAGTAATACGTATATATTTTTTTACTACTATCAAGATTACAAACCCCGTTATAAATACGTCACTGACGAACGTGTTTTGTTTTTAAGGACGGTTGAAATTTACAGTAGGCATGTATGAATAGAGTATATTTCTTACGAACTTCATAGAGACAATTTGAATCCAAGATATTTTATATGTGTAAGTGTTTATACATGCGTGTATTAATTTGTGAATGTTTGTATGAATATGTTTTCATATGCATTAGGAGTATTGCCGCGGTACCATAATGTAGGTTGATATTAAATTAAGTAACTTCAGGATCTGATTCAATGTAAGAGCGCAGCTAAGTGATAAGGAATTGGAACAATCGATATACGATACAGCTATACCATCGGGAAGATGCTACATTAGTGACATATTTTTGTTTGCATCAATTCGTTAATTTCAAACGACTTCTTTCGGCTAGTTGCAGACGTACGAGTATGTGCCATTTCACTTCTACCAGTTGTAAACTCTGGTTGCTATGCCTTCAGAATAAGTGATAGAAGTGGATTCTATCAACAGTGTTTGCACACATACGTAGAGTAAAAGCGTCTTGGATTCATAAGTCTGAACACGTAATACGAAATCAAATATTACGTTCCTAAACTTTCAAATGCAAAGCGTTTAATGCTTCACAGTTTACACTCCAGCTTGTCAGACTGATTGCAGAGAGGAGGGAATCTTATTTTTTCTTCTCATTCTGCTTTATTGTGACTTCTTTCAAAAGGAAAATATTGACAATCTCATGCGAAAATTGGGGCACGCGCTCCCCTTCAACTTCAATATCTTCCAACAATGTACAACAATATTTCGTTTTGCCGACAGCGTCCTGGAAATTCTACTTTGCAAAAGCATACAAATATGCCACATTAAAATGATTCACATTTATTTGTAGTAAATATCCATTATATGTACCAAAAAATTAACTAGCCTTCCTTTTATCCACATTCTGAACATCCGTTTTATTTGTCACGGTTATTACATGCGAAAAGACGTGAATTTTCATGTAACAAGAAATCCTGGGTTTAACTCGAGGTGTCCTTGAAATGCTTTCATCAATATTATGATTCTCGAAGAAACTATAAGATGTCTTTACTAAGACCTACACAACTGATATTGATTTTGACTGCCTTAACTTTATCTGATTAACGTCAAAGATTCACACTGTCTCAATGTTTGTTCTTGTTAACACCTAAACCTTTGTTTTATACTGAATTTGTTGGCATGTTCTTTATGTATCTCAGTACCAAATTTCATGTGCTGTACGTACTTTCGATGGCAAACTGTTATCACTGTCAAACCGACAGAAAAATGTAGATTTTGCATGGCCGCCATGTTTTGTATGCATTATTGCAAAAGAATTACCTTAACAGCAACATTTAATGGTCATAATTAAGTTAAGATAGTTGTCACGTTGGCATGACTGATGGTAGGAAATTACAAAGTATAGATGACGTGTGGTGGTTTCTATAATAGAGACGCGATATGTCGATCCCTCGAAATAGCATTGTGCGATAGTCACGTGTTTGCCAGGCATGATGCCAGCTGTATTTGTTTGCTTTCAAGTTTTGTTTCACTGCTACAGTACGATCACAGTTTCCTGGTAGTTGTCGGAGAACTCCGTATCCAGACTTCAGCAAGCTTGCCATTGCACGCTTCGGTATTAATAGTCATTAACTGTCTTTCGTAAAATTCTCGCTCATTGCAAACAGGAATTATTTCTTTAAGCAGTATTAATCAGTTCATCTAATTCCACGTTGTATTGCATGCATCTCATGCAGCCTTGCCATATCAATATTAAGATTCCGCCCTGAAGTAGCTCCCCCATGTTAACATCAAAATTTAACAATGCAATATGCAATCTTCTCAAGGTCAGTATGATTTTATGTTTCCACGGCGGTGAGTCCGAAGATGGCTGTCTTCTGGGTTGTAGCGCTGAGTAGTCAGGTAGAAGTTTACCGTCGTTTCAGAGGTCCTTGCTGCCTCTATCAGAGCGATGTCATCGCCCATAGAGTTATCGTCCTGATGATGGAAGCAACAAGAACATTTGAAACGTTGGTAAGCTTCTACCAGACATCACGGCACTACAACCGAGAAGACAGACATCTTATCTTAAGGTTAATATCGTAATTAAAAGTTCCGTTAGAATGCAGTAAGACGCTTTTCAGCTTCTCGTATTTTTACCTTTTCAATTTCCGAACGCCTTACATTGTCTTAAACCGACCTTTCCCAGAAGGACACTGCCTAGGAACCCTCACATCCGAAAATGTATCTACCCCCCCCCCCCCCCGCCACGTTCTGTTTTAATTAATTCTGTTTCAAAGAGTTAATTTATGGCAGCCAAAAAGGGATTCCTCTTAAAGGTTCCAGATGTTTCGTCTATGATAATGTTTCGCTTCTAATTTATAAAAATAAAGTCTAAGACAACACTGTGTATTCTTAATACTAGGTTCACCATATGATCACATCATTTTAATACAATACAAACGTTACTCAGTGTTTCAAAATCCGAGTGTTTTTGGAATGGATTCGTGTTTCAAGTTACAGCACTGCTCTGAACTACGCTCGATAAAGAAGCCTGCAAGATTCTATTTAAACACTGCAGTTGAAATGAGAATAAATTTGACATTGGAATACATTTTTCCTTGTTCTTGTCAATAACGGAATAGCAAACGGGCAAGTGCGTTAGATAAGCCCATCCCATGCTCATCTGTACTATTGCGATAGTTCTCTTTATGTGGAACGGAAGTGACATAGAGCGTACAGCCCGATAAACAGACTGACTGACAAATTGAGAAGAGAGAGAAACAGTGGTAGAGGAAAAACGACAGAGAAGGAAAAGGTCCAACTGAAGTTTATTCCATCTGCAGTTCGAATTGAAAATTTTTCTCTCACATTTTTCTCTCTTTTGGTTCTCTGCTTCCTTCCCCGACCCTGCACCAAATCTACATGTAAACAACTTCTAGTAGAATCAAGAGAGTCCACACAAGTCGTTCTCCTTGGTAGTCATAGCATTTCTCTTGCCTTAGTTGTAAACTCCCCTCCTACCTTCTTCACACATCCATCCCTTACATTCTTACATTTTGTTTTCTTATTCTCTTGTATTTTATCTCAGCACGTACGTTCCGCAGTACACGGAATTATATTGCATGTCCTGTCACTTTGAAATACCACAAAAATGCAATTAATATTGCATGCTGCATTTGTTTAAACATGCTCTCAAGTTTGTAGGTTTCAAACTCCGCCATGATAGAGAATGTATTGCTCAATGAAATACATCTACAGGGTGTCCCACGCGTTCTTAAAATCACCCGCTAACATGCGAACCGTGACTAACATATTTTCTGGTAGTTCCCTCTCTGCTGCCGAGGCATTTGGTCGTGATGTTTTCCAAGCTAAGTGAGACACAATGTGTTATTATATTTGTAAACGTTTACATAACTTTTCTGTGATAGTTTTCGTAACAGGCGTGTCATATTTAAGTGTACGCCTGATGATAACACAGCTGGATCGAAACATGTAACGTAGATGATTAAATAAAGATTTTTCAGGCTGTTATTAATTAATATTGTTGGTGTGTTTAACTGCAGTCATATTTCTTCTTCCACAGAAACAAAAATAGCTCTGTGGGATACCCGATACATTGTTGTTTTTATCCCATTCTGAATAATGAAAATCATTCATTTCAAAAGTATGATGATTTTTGACAAGTCAGGTTTGTGCATAAGTGCACTCTGATCATAAAGCTGTTATATATTTAACGTTCTTACTGGACTGCGTCACAGAACTGAGACGATAACTGTGTCATTGATTTGCTGTAGTGACAAGCCTGTAATGTATGTGGGATCGAATATGTAGCTAAAGTTTTACTGATGACCTTTGACTTACACATGCCACAATACGTAATAAATATTGCGTTTAAATGAGGTGCTTGACACCCGACATTGTTTTCAGGAACAATACAACGCAATTTGTCCGCTTATTACATACTTCTCTTTTGTACTGATTGTTTATTTATTACTTCCGGGGGTCATGGAATAATTAAGCCACTAACGTATTTGCTACTTTTAAATTTATATGAGCCCTTCAGATGTTCAGATACGTACTCATAATTTTCACAAGAACAGATTTGAGCTAAGTCAGAAGTATTCTCAGTTTAATCTGAAAATTTACCCTGGAGGACCTCATTTAATTTGACATTAATTATATTTTATTTTCGTGTTTTTAAAAACCATTAGACATTTGAATTGGTATGTGGTACTTCCAATTTTTGACTGAGTCCAATGTACTGCCTACCGTCTTTCAAGTCCATTTGTCTGTACAAGCAATACAAACAGATTTGAATTTTTTCATTATTGTTATTATTATTGTTGTCCGGAAGCTGCCGGTCTTCGAATTCGGTTTGATGTGCATCAGTGCTAATATTGTCTGCAGAAACTTTGATGTATTTAAAAACAATTTTTTCTCTCAGAAGTCTTTTATGTCATATATGGTATTTTCCAACTTATTAGATACGCCTATTCTATGTACCCACAACTTTAAATTGTGTCTTTGAAATTGTTATTATTATCCAAATTATATTAATTACCCTGACTCAATACCTTACTCGTTTGTATGTTACGTCAGTATGCAAATAAGTAAAGAATTTGAGTTATTTGTTTTAATTAATTTATGTGCTGTATCTGTAATTGGCCATTGGTGTGGTATAGTTATAAATAATTTAGTATAATTATTTTTATAACATATTGGAATTCTTAACTGGAAAGAAAGTGTTCATCTTTAAACTACTTCTTCTTACTTCCACCATCTGAATACTTCCTAGATGCTACTATGTTAAAAAGTATATCATTGCACGTTTAGTAAATGTTAACAGAATACGCTCTGTGGTCTTCATTTCTTGAAGCTTAATAATCAGCATCTGTATTCAAATAATACTTTTCCAGTTGTGTCAAACATACTATGTGTTATATCAAGTGATTATGTTGAGATCAAGATGGCTGTCTTCTGGGATGTTGCACCGTGTGGCCTGGTAGAAATTTATGACGTTTCAATACGACAGCCCTGATGATGGAGGCAGCAGGCACTACTGAAACCTCGGTAAACTTATACTCGCCTCTTGAGAACCTGAAATATCACCTTGTTGAAACTAGCTTGAATATTTATAAGAGGCCTACGCTACTTCTGCCCTCTGAATCAAGAACGATGTACAAACGCAATTTTATCTCAGCTGCCGGAACTGATTTTCTTAAACAGTGACAAATTTTTCAAAGGAGGCAAGGCGGCAATTTTAACTACGTAGCACCCTTCTGTAATGGGAGGGGAGGAACCATCTTTGTAGATTCTTTGTTCAGCTTTTAAGATCAAGAGTCTGGTATTTGTTTTCGCCCTCATTTAAAAGTCCACAAAAAGGTTTCTCTCTTTCTTTCTAACTTTCTTTTCAAAATCTTCTCATCTCCTCTGCTCTTTATCGTGTCTGATTTTACTTTTTTGTCTGAATCACTCGTTCTTCTCTTTCGTTCCATCTTCCCACACCACTTCATCTCTCCCCCACGATCTTTGTACTTTATTCTGATAAAGGCTGTAAGAAAGTCAGTGCGACAGGAAGTTTTCTTGTGGAAATCAGAAATGAATGATTGCTGTTTGTGGTGCTGCTATGACGAATGTTTCGAGAACGGGCGGCGAAATGACGGCTCTTATTAGCCTTCTTCTTGAGGTTATCCGGGATCTTTACATTTGTACATTGCGTTTGCCGGAGTTTGAACTTAGTTGTGATCAGTACAGATTTTCGCCGGTAACTTCTGTTTTTCTTTTTTTTAGTCTGAGGAAAACAAACGATCTGACATCAATCTGAGCAGTTCTAGTTTCCGTCTAGTAGGCTTCCGCCGAGGTTTTCAGCTTCTGAAAATTTCTTTCTCCCTATTACTTATTCTCGGATAATTGCTTCTCTTACCAGAACCAGTTATCATTGTTGCGATATGCTTAAATATTACTGTCTTTCATTTCTGACGATATAACCTTTCACTGTTTCCACTTGCATGGAGTACGTTATGGTTTTTGGATCTCAGTTTATTTGTTAGTTAGGTAGACTTCATTGCAGGGCCTACCAAACGTAAATGTACTGTCTGATTCTTTAGTAATTTTACTACACAGTTAAAACTGCATGCCGTATATTCTGTGGAGTAAAATTGTATAGGAATTTCATGAGCGTGTACTGTAAGAACGTAAGTATTTGCAGAAACGTGGTTTTTTGTTTCATTTGAAAACACTGTCATGGAATTCGCCCAGAGAAACTGAGAAAAGTCAGGAAATTCTTCAGTGAGGCTAGACAGTGGTTGACGAGGATTAAAAATTTGTCATTCCTGAATAGTTACATCAGTCTGTTTGGTACTGAAAGTCGAATGATGTATGATAGGATGATTATAAATGGTGTGATCAATTTAAGAAAGTTACACCGGTCATTGTAATTTTCTGGAAGGCTACAGAAAGGCTACAAAATTTACATTCAGAGTATGCTTCATGACACGGAGAGAGAACCCCCAAATTGACTTACAGAATATTATAATCCTCAGAGGTGATACGAATTCAAGATCGTTTGGTGCCTGGGTTTACTGCCACAACACTATCGCAGTGTTCTGTTTGCTTTTGAAGTTAATTGCATTAAACAAAAGTCCACATCGTGCATGTGCACCGATGGAATTGTAATTGTGTTCTCATTGCGTCGAACCATCAGCGCACTCAAGGAATGTTTTTGTAATCACTGCTGCCACCATAAGTGATTATTTAACACTGTTGACTCCACGTCACTGTAATTAATTTAGTGCAGTGGAACCACGTCTTATTTTCTCAAGAATATATACAATTTTGGCACATTTTAAACGAAATTAATGCGTAGAATGTTTAATGTTCAAGTTATAACGTACATGGAAATTCAGATGAGAGAAAAACACCCAGGAATAATGACTTTGAAGTTAATCACGTGGGACACTGAATGTAGCAAGTATATTAAAACTGCATGGATGGCATACGACCTTAACGAATTGTTAATGTTATTAATAATAAATACAAGGACATCGTTTCACATACATAAACATAATATTTCTGTATTTTGTTTAGATCTTTGTCAGATGGACTGTTGGTATTAACGTCCGCAGGCGAAACCATTGATTTATTATACACTGAGCTGAAAAGGAATGCATAGGCCAGAAAATATATTTAGTTAGCGTTATAAATGTGTGCGTAATGAATCACAATTCATCACATTTTGCTAGAACTTTCAACATATTTGTTTCTTGAAAATAATAGTTCTTGTGCCACTTTTTCTTTCTTGTTGACTTATCCGTCGTCTGGCTCATAAGTCTTAAAAATATGAAAATCAAAGTCAGTAAATTTTAAATATTGGCTGTATGTTAGGTTTCTGGGAAAAAAACCCCGCTGTTAGTCCCTGTTCTGAGCTACTTGAATCCAACGGCCGCCCTGAAACCAAATTTCTAAAATATGTCTTGCATTCATTTGTTCCGATTACAACTTTGTACACATTACTCAGCTTCCCCATGTGTGCTTCATACGCTGGTCATCATAATCTTTAATCACCCTCGTGATAGACATAGTGAAGTATGACTGTAAATTATTCTTCAGATGAAGTAACTTCATCAAGCAACAGAGTACTAAGTCCAAAGCAGGGGCAGAACACAGGGATGGTTTATTGACCCTGGATATCGAGGACACACTGTAAGCTATCCTGTTCGTGTCAACTCATAATTAATGGTAGCGTATACAATACACAGCATGTATTGTACAACGCGATCCCGCAACTTTCACACTCTAGTGTGGGTATTCCGACGAATGAAACTGGTTGACGTTAGACCTGCGCAGTTTTACGTGGAGCGGAGTGTGTTCGGGACTGTTCGTAAAGCTGCGTATCTGAGGCATGTTGATGCTGCCACCAAGCGGATTCCCATCGCAACAGTTAGCGGAAGCTTGCTGCGCACGAGCAGCCGCCGAGTGTGCAGTTCAGTCGTGCCATCGCTGAGTTTGAAGTTAGTTCAGACGTCTCAGTTGCGAATCGTGACGCGTGTTAGCTAGCTAGGAAAGCGAAATACATCAATCTGTATAGATTTCAAAGTATTAGTTCAGAATTGAACAAATACTGTGGTAATAGATGTGGTATTGTTGGTTTTTGTAAGCGGGTGGTCTTTGTGGTGCAGCGCGGTAAGGTGATTGACCGCCAAAGCTAAACTGGCTTGTGTTTACGTTCGGAAGGGTGGGAGGAATGCCTGTGACATTTGTATAATGACAGTAACATCGAAGCCGCAATAAAATTTTGTTTAGAACCCTCTCATGTCTTCTGTCATAGCGATCAGAACAGATATCTGTGAATCCGTTTAGTTTTTGTGTGTCTTTCCTAGTATGAAGTGTGTGTAGTTTGAACACTTCTTATTCAGTGACTGAGCTGTTCACACAGTCAGGATAGCGCCATTATTAGTTTACTGACCCCGTTAGAAACTTGAACCGGCTGTTAAAAGTTCGTGTGACCTTGAGACTCCCGCCCTCGGTCAACGATCAGGAATTGTTCAAGCTGTAAGAAACATTTTGTGGTTGTCACGCCCCCTTTCAACTCTCACCGGAAGTGCAATACACATTATTTCTTTGGTATATTTTCTATTGTTAAGAAGAATTGCTTTTAAGTAACTTTGTCAAGATGGATGTTTTACCAAGCGGAAATATCTTCAGAGAACTGCAGGATATCCACGATACGGGATACTTTTCATCACAGCCCTCGCTAGAGGACCACTGGCAACAGGTAATTTATCACAGTTTTAGTGTGAAATACAACAATCAGTTCCCAAAGTGTAAAAGCTGAACGAGCTGTGTTCACATTTTCTTAGCTGTTTCATGATGTCTGCAGAATTTAACAATTGACGGTTTACTGAAACATTTCAAATTTGAAATCTTTGTTGTGCTGTTATTCAGTAACAGATTTTTCGATGTATGTAGGAGTTATATCAGTAGACATTTGGTTTGACGTAAGACAATGAACAGCCAAAGAATGGAAGAGAAAACGAAATTGACGATTTGGGCAACCACAAACCAGGCATACCCAATTTGACTGCCGACAAACCCCCACAGAACGTTAGGTCGTGTGGTCTATTTTGTTATATTACTTCATTGTGAGTTTTGTTTTGGTAGTGTGGGCATTGGAAAGGCTGTGGATTTTGTGGCTTTTCAGTTTATAGAAAATTGTAGACAGGTCTATTCATGTGTAGACTACATAAGAGAGAGCGAGACAGAGTTATCGAACAGCGTGTGATCGAACGCCAATTCCTGAATAGCGTTCCCAAGTTTATGTTGAGCTATAACACAGAACAGTAACGTGACGTTCCCTGCCATTATTTACATCTTCATTCAAGGAAACATCTCAAAATGGGGCGCGGGCGAATTAACTGCTCAAGCATTATATTTATACATATTTTCCTCCCACAACCAGTATTTGCTAGAAGCTTTCACATGTCACTAATGTGAAAATGTGGTCAGGAAGTAGACAGGTGTCCAGCCATCCGTTCTGACGCGATAATCGTTCAGCTCACGGTGCAAACTAGACGGGTAAATAGCGTCCCCCATTAAAGTAGCGGCGTGCGAGTTGCAAGATGGAATGGCTCGTCTTCCGTAGGCCACAGTTACAAAACAAAATTAATCCCATTTTATGTTTGTAACAGACCGTATTTGTGCCCCATTTCTTGTATTCAAATTTTGTATATTCCTACGCCACTTAAGGTTATAGGTTCGAATTCTACCACAGACATTCACTTTTTTAATCGATCAGTAGCCATTTCGTATTTCGCCTATACAGATTTGTTTTCTAACCGGAGTTGTTGGTCTCCAGGCTTGGATGTTAACCTGCCAAGTGAAGCGACCGGAGTGTATTTTACCACTTGTCTCCACTTGGTACGGAGCACTTTACCTCCTGTCCGTCTTTAACGGGCAATTGGTCTTTTGACTCATTTTTAATCTGGTTTTCGGTTACTTCGTCCAGAGGTCGTGTTCCACAATCCTGGATTTTTACTTTATTGGTTTGATGGCGTATCAGGTGCAGAGGTCATCCGAGTGTCGAATGAGGGGAATAAATTGATCGTGGATTATTGAAGGCATTCATTCTTCGGGAGGGACTGGTTTTGGCGTGGTTTTATCTCGACGCGTCTGTGAGGTGACTGAGGAAAGCAACAAAAAATAAGATATGCCCCCTTCCCCACTCACCCGTTTTCTTTCTGAATGAGACTAAACGATATCTAGGGACAGACTTGGTTCGAAGAAGATTGTTATTACTGTAATGATTGCACATTTTACTGAATAATGTAGTAATGCAGAAATGAGATATTTGTTTCACAATTTGTAATGGCTACGAACGAGCAGATAGTGTTGTGAGATTTCAGGTTCTCACGGCGACGAGTATGAAGATGGCCCTGTGCCACCGTGATGTTAGAGGCAGTACCCATAAGAGACAGCCATATTCAGATTAGTAATTAACCATCATTAGGAATGTAGAAACTGAAATAAGCTATGTAAAGACTATATAAATCTACTTTTAGACTCTGGAAGGATTCTTTGGCGCCGGTATCATACCGATAAATAGCTCGTTGCAGGCAAATGGATTTCCATTTGCATTGAAAGTAATCAACGTCTTACGGAGACACTTTGTGCTGCTTGACAGATACGTCGTCATACGGAATATGGATGAGTGCACAGACATTCCAAAGTCATTACTAGAAGGTGATTCATCCAGTCTGCAGTTTTAATGTAGCGTAGTGCATGCTAGCAGTGAATCACAACTGCAGTTATGTATTTTGAAATCACTGTAGTCAGCATCACAAGTAACAAATAGCGAGAACAGAAAGTCATTTTATTGTAATCGGATTACGTGTTTACGGCCTCAAATACGAAGGCCAACCTTTTCCCTTCTGCGTTCTGGTATCTGAAACACAAACCTGCACCCTTTCCTGCTCCCAGAGAAGGTTATAGGCAGTCAAAACATATTCTCCTCTCCTCCCACTCCTTTTGAAACACGTGGTAGATATGTTACTGTCTGTCCTGCAAACATATAGTTTCTACGGCTGTAACACTTTTTATTACGTAAATTCCGTCTGCTTGCTGCACTCTATAAATATACAAACACTTGTTCTGAACGCTTACGAAAAAAACTCGTAACTCGATAATTGTAATACATACCAGCCAATACGTCGCTACAAATCGTTATCGCTGCAAATTTGTACTTCATTCTGTAAAAAAACAAAATAAGAACTGTTACATGAAATGACACCGGATGTCGGACACAAGGTTGGGAAGGAATTACAAGTACTTCTTCCCCTTTCCCGGCTTAGTTCACATCGCCTCGCATCACACAGGCGGAAGCAGCACACTGTTACGTATAACAGAACTTCGTGATCGTGTAGTTAGTCCTTCTTTGTACTCGGGAGATCCCGGGCTCAAGTCTCGGCAAGGAAATGGCGAACAGACAGCTCTTTTGTGTTTTTTTTTCAGTCCTCCCAGGCAAATGCGCTGGATGTACCTTGGATCAGGACACAACCATTTCCCCCCCACATCCTTCTAGTTCATTATTCACTACCATAATCTCTTCCTATGATGAAGTCTGAGATTCTGACAGCGTCGTAAAAAATACTGCAAATAAATAAATAAATTAACCATGACGTGTTGTGGACTCGCAGGTACAAGCTTCACGCATTACAGACTAGTACTATAAAAAGGTGAGCGGTCTGAGGAGACAAGATTTTGGTAAAGTTCGCTGAATCGTTTGATCGCACGTTTAGTACAGTTTTCGGGGCCAAACCGCGCGTTTCCTCTACGTTATTGCTTTTAGGCGAGAGCCAATTAAATACCATTGACGTTTTTTGGCCTGGGAAGTCACGTGCTGCTCTACTAGCAGACCGGAAAACATCGTGCTTGTGCGGATTTAATGAAACCTTTATAGGTAATACTTATTAACACTAGAACTATTATAAAAGAGTGACGGTGAACAAAAGAGATGCATGGAAAATGATTCTACGAACATCGTCAGCTAAGAGTATAAATCTTGAAGCTATTTTAATGCAGATCGTTAGGCTTGTTTACGTGTCCTTTAATGAAGATAATGTTGGGTAGTGAGTGACGTCTCGATTGAGTCCATAAGTTGAAGAAGCGAATTCCTGGACTCTGGTGGTCACTTCTTAGCGAATATTGAGAAGGATGTGTTGTGTTGTGTTGGGTGTGCTGTCTCCTTTAATGAAGCATTTCCCGTCCCTATTCGGCAGGGTTCTGTTCCCCCGACGTCCAAGGACTCGGGGAATCACTCCCATGTAAATGTATGATGCCTTCCACCGTTTTTTATACCGAGCAGGTTAGTTCAGCCGTAAGCCGTTTTACTTGTGAAGGTTCCTGGCTATGGTGTGTTACATGCAAAAAAATTTCCCTGACTTTGTCCATTGTCTGAAATTGTAAAATAATAAAACATTTGGGAAGTGTTTTTTTTTTCTCTCTGTCTTCATTTAAAGGGGGAGACAGGAGAGAAGACTCTGTCGGGCCCCCTGGTCGACCTGGCTTTTAGATCTGGGTCCTAGTCTGTTTTACCTGACGACGAAAGCAGAATCCAACTTCCGAAACATTTTATTGTTTTGGAATTTAAGATGTCGAATTACTCCGAAATAAATTTGCGTATCGTCTGATTTGTGTTTGGGAGGTAACAAAGTCGATGTCTTGTGCATTTTAGTTCAGAAATAGCGACCTCCACTTCTCAGGATACGATTATTTACAGTAATGGTGCTCGATTTCACTACTATACCATGTATTTTTTGCTTTGAATTCATGTGTGTGGGTTCGTTAAGCATACACAATTACCACGTTAATCAAACGTTCGATACATACACAGCAAATGACTCTTTCAAATCATGTGTATTATTTTATTAATTTATTTGTAGATACTGATGCCATAATAATGCCTGTTACTATTTCCAGCATGGAAGTAGACGCAATTGTATCTATAAATTCCGTTGCGCCGTTTTAGCGCAGTCTTTTTGAGTGAAGTAAGTTTTACTAAGCAGTCGTTCGTCGGAAATTTTTCCTCGTATTTACATACATAATTCTCAGTTGGTTAATTGGTCTGCATCTCATGAAGGTCTTGTAAATCGTTTTAAATAGCCTGTGTCCTCTCAAATCATGACTAGCTTATCAGATTTGAAGTGGGATCAGAAATTTCCCTGGTCTACGCAGAATTTGGTTAAGTTAAATTCTTTGTCAGACATATTTCGTTGTAAGTGAAATGTCTGTCGTGTTGCAAACTTTTTCGACGATGCTGATCACTTCTGCCGAAATTACTTTGGAATTCCTAAAAAAAATCCAGTTTAGCCAACAAGAACAATCCGTACGCAATCAAAGAACTGCAAGAAGGAACTTTGGCAGCGGTGATTATGCGAAATTTCTGAAGTTGAAAATGGTTTTACGTAATATTCAGCCTCCGAACACTGCTGGACTAAGAGACAAAAAATACGGTATGTCTGGTATGTAGCTAGGTAATTATATGCAATTAATAGCTGGAGCGTCATTACTGGAAGGAATTTAAAAGTGTGACGAATCTCCGATCGCAGTTGTGATATGGTCCTTAGAACATTGGTACGAAAGCCATAGATTGTGTCCAAGTGTATAGAAATAATAGCGAGTGGCAGTTGGTGAAACAGGTTAAAGACCGAAATCGCGGGAAGACCTAGAACTTCATTCGCTGTTGTGAAAATACACTAAGAACAAAGTTCAATTGACGAGCCGAGCCGACACTGATGATTCCTCGTATCAGATTTCATCTCCATGTCAAGTTGTATAGGAACAAACACAGTATTAGTTAATTAAAGTACAGCTCCAAACGCTAGTCAAATGCCCCGTACTGTGAACGGATGGCTGCATGCTTAAAATGAAATGAATGAAATTTTGTAGTGTGGAACACCTCCGTGCACGTGCCCCGAGGCTGCGTGAAATTAATTATGTTATGAAACCTAAATATCCAAACCCTTCTGGTAATTGTAGTTTTTTTTATTATTTTCCGTGTAATTATCAAAATTAACTCATATACGTGTTTACGTCGAGCGTGTATGTAACAAGTCATATTTCATAACATTTAGCCATGATGTAATAGGCACTGCAGTGCAACACCTTACCACCCTCACTCCCGATGGCGTTATCTTACTGTCATATGATTCATATATGTTCTAATCAGCTGTGTACAAAGTCTGTTATGTACCCAGGGCATATTCTGAGCCTACACTAACTCAATGGACCAGTCCTATTAGTCATTTAGCAATTCAAGAAATTCTCCGTCTTTTGAAACTCAAAGTTTCGATGTCGTGTTTACAACAACCAATCACATGTCTGTTGCTTCTGCCAGATGAATCCATTCCACACCATCCTACCCTATTAATTTAAAATACACTTTAATATTATCTTTGCATATACGTCCAAGTCTTCCAAGCGGTTTTTCCTTAAGGTGTTCCAACTGCTTTCTCGTTCTTGTGCGTCCTACCTCAATGAAATTTGCTCGTGATAATAACAGCCTATTTGGTGAGCTGTACGTGTTACGAACTTTGGCTATGTGGAATATTTCCTAAAAGGGGCATGTTTCTTCGCTGTCGTCACCTTTCGTGATCTACAAAAACAATCCTACACAGCAGCTTTCGTGGCATCCGTTACATGCCATTAACGGCAAATTGAAGGTTCTTCACGTGTGTTGCTAGGAAATTATTTATCCTTGGATAAATCTTATTAAAATTTGGCTTCTCTCCAAAATGTGTGAAAACTGAAGTCATTCACACGAAGCAGAGCTCCTACGAGTAAGTTTACACTGTTCATGAATAACGCCCCACATGTGAGTTTGCGTGCAGTTATAATGAATGTTTCGTCCCATTCGAGATAACTTTATCTTCGCCGTTTTCCTTGGTTTCTGTTGGCGGAGTTCTAAAATAGGCTTATTCTCTCATTCAGGAAAGTGCATTGTGTCTGAAAATTCCCTCAAAGCTTAACGTACTGAAGGTTTTTAATCCCTGTACTCAGAACAAGTATTAGGCGCAGATACGAAGAAAATTAGCTATCGTTTGTGCTCGACATGAGTACGCAACTAACCGAATACATTAACCCTTTAATGTACGGTATAACGATCAGTGATTGTGAATTTTGTATTTATCGGATTCTATCATTCTCACTGGAAACTGCGTTTATTTCTAAGAACAGCGAAAACAAGATGATATTTGTAATGGTGAAGTGCGGTGTTCTCTTCACGGTACGGCCTGAATTCTTAAATATCATTTCGCACCAACATTTACTCCCTTACTGTAGGGCCAAATAAATTACAGCTTCGACATACATAAATGACGACCCGTGAAGCTCAGTGATTATAGTGACTGGCTTCGGGGTTCGGCTGTTATTATCACGAGCAAATTACATTCGGGTAGAATGCATAAGAACGAGAAAATATTCGAGAAACCTAAAGGAAAAACCACTTTGAAGACCTGAACGTATATGCAAAGATAATATTAAAGTGTATTTTAAATTAATAGGGTGGGATGGTGTGGAATGGATTCATCTGGCAGAAGCAACAGATAAGTGATGGGTTGTTGTAAACACGACATCGAAACTGTGGGTTTCAAAAGGCGGAGAATTCCTTGAATTGCTAACTGACTATCAGTTTCACAAATAGGACTCTGGTCCATTGAGTTAGTGTACGAGGTGCGATCGGAACGTTT
Source organism: Zootermopsis nevadensis (assembly GCF_977971745.1). Classification (NCBI taxonomy): domain Eukaryota; kingdom Metazoa; phylum Arthropoda; class Insecta; order Blattodea; family Termopsidae; genus Zootermopsis; species Zootermopsis nevadensis. The sequence goes on from NW_028259143.1 coordinate 9,815,904, forward strand.
CCAGACTGTGTCAATAGAGGGCGAACCGGATGTAGTACTAGCTTCTGCCGCTAGGGGGTGCGGCCTACATTCATAGAGAATCAGTGTGCCAGCCGGCATCATCGAATTAGCATTTGTTTCTTAGTTACGGGCGTTTTGGTAGTGCATTACACCGACCCTCCTGCGATTTCGGAATGGCGGATTTTCATGAACAAATCAAATTTTGCCAAAGACTCGCCAAAACGGCTACGGAAACCTATGAAATGCTAAAGCAAGCATTTGGGGAGTCCGCAATGGGTCGTGCACAAACTTTTGTGTGGCATTCACGTTTTAAAAATGGCCGAACCTCTGTCGATGATGACGAGCGTTCTGGACGACCATCTTCGAGCACAACGCCCGAAAATGTTACGGAGATTCGGCAGGTCATTCACGAAGATCGACGTCGTACCATCAACGACTTGTGCGACATTGTTGGGATAGGCTATGGGACCTGTCAGCTGATTCTAAAGGAAGAACTCCACATGCGACGCATCCTGTCTGAGGACCAGAAGCAGAATCGACTTCTCGTTTGTCAGGAGCTCAAAGATCTTGCAAGAACCGACCCTAACTTCCTTTCTAAGCTCCGTGTGACTTCTTCCTCTTCCCAAAGATGAAAATTCAGCTAAAGGGAAGGAGATTTGAGACGATAGAAGAGATTCAGGCAGAATCGCAGATGGTGCTTGACAGGCTGACAAAGAAAGATTTCCAGGGATGCTTCCAGGCTTGGCAGCGGCGCTGGGATCGTTGTGTTCACTCCCAGGGGAACTACTTCGAGGGCGATGGATGAATTTAATACCTGAGATAAGTGTACGGTTTTTTTAAAAAAAAAATAATAATACGCGCGGTCTGGAAACTTTGCGATCGCACCTCGCAGGCTTAGAATATGCCCTCGGTACATGATAGACTTTGTACAGTGTTCATCGGAACATATCTGATCATATAAGTAGGTCTATGTTTTATTTCGGGTTCTACTGAAAATTACTTTTTATGTGTCCAGTAAGAGGAGCAGTTTCCATGCAGCCGTTTCGAAACCTAGTTAACCTTATTGGGCATTTGTTACTGTGTCCTGCGCCGACTGTTCCCAGGGCGCTCAGAATTCGGAACGGTCTGGTGTTGAGGTAGCCGTTTCAAAAACATTAACTCTTGTGGTTGGACCTTTTTTAATTATTTCTCGATCCTTGCTGTGAATAACTCTATCACACGTTTTTCAGCGCGTCATCCTCGTGTGTTACCGCAACTCGTGTAGTTAAATCTTCGTACTGCGCTTTGCTAGAGGTGTAGAGTGTAACGGAAGAGATAATGTTTTTTGGAATGTATGTCGATGCGTTCCCCTCTTTGCCCCTCGCACCCACGACGTCTGGTAATGACAGGGGACTGTACTAGGTTGCTTGTTGTGTCTCGGGGTGAATCAAGATCAGTCCGATGTTCTTCTATGAACTTTAACGCGCCCCCCGCCCCACAGGTTTGTGAAAACAACACTTGACTGCGATGAACAAGGAAGAACTCTCTGACAATGGAGCAAGTCTTTAACGACGCACTGTGTAGAATAGAACGTTTTCAAATAACATTATCTGTCGCTTGCTGTTGTAGGCGGGGAAGGGAAATCAGCCATGCTGAGTCAGCTGTCGACGTTATGTTATATGGAGTGATTTTGCGTTATTTTTGAGTCTGAAGAGTTGTCGTGGCCGGTTTCAAGGTTTTGTGTATTCTCGTGGAAGGGCGTATCAGTATCATGAATATTGTCACATTACACGACCTCTGTTGGGATTAAACTGACCATATTTATTGTAACAGGGAGATAATCCAATGCATTTGAATGTCTGCTATTAGGCCTGTCTGAACGTTTGCATGTTTTAATGCCGGTGACTAGCGCTCGAAAAAGACTCGGTTGTTTCCGCACCCAAATTTCCATGCTTGATGCTGGACATCTGTCGTCTTTCAGTTGCTTGTTTCTGCAGTGGTATTGAAGTTATTTGGCAAATAGACCGTGAAGTCATGAAATTACGAATACAATTATGAATATGGACATTTAGGTGTTGCAACAAATTGATTGTACTTGTTCAGCCGAATTTGCAAACTGAATCGAGATTTATTCACAGGACTGATTTCTATTAAACTGCATGTCTGGCGATCATTTGCATAATCTTATGGTAATATGTTACAAACACATTCCCTCGTTATAGAGTTTTATAAAATAGGCATACTAATTAAAATGAAACCAAAAAAAAAATCTGCTCAATATCGAAACGTGGTCTGCGTTATTTCAGAGGATTTGCCAAATTCTGAAGCCTTTATGTCGGTTTCCTACACGGATTATAAGGCGAACGGTTGTTATTCGTACCACAAACCACAGCTGGAATACCACGTCTTGTTGGCGATTTGACTACTCTGGCTGTTCTGTATATTTCTTATGTGAAGGCAATTTCGTACGTCTGCAAGTCGAGGACGCGTTTTGCCGCTGTGGCCTAGGCCAGGATCTTCTAATCAGTGTTTTAATAAATTTTGTCTGTTACTTTTATTATGTATTGAAGTACCGCAGCATTATAAAAGTCTATTGTCTGTAGATAATGTAACGCTTTATAACGCTATGTACCGTCTGCATTCACGTCCAGGAATTTGGGGTGTCGTCCGCAAATTCTCTTTATGGGATTCATTTGATTTTGGGAATAAACGCTTCTAAACATCATCAAACAAAGGGTTGAGCGGTGCCGTATCTGTGGGTTTGACAGATTGTGTTCCGTTCACATACTTTCGTAAGGGTCCAGTGTGAAGGCGAGGTCGAGTGATGGTACTGGACGCTGCGTGGCTTCCAGAGGAGAGATAGGAAATCCCAAACCATTTTATGCGGATGTGAAGCGCCACGGAATCTATAGGATGCTGTTGTGATATGTGGCTGGTAGAGGGGGTATTGGAATATGTTTGTGTCATATTCAATACGTACAAACTCGCACGCCTTACGAATATAATGAGAAATTTCTGAATAGATTTTATCTTCCGTTGATATCTCAAGCCGCCAGTAAAAAATATATGTAAAGGTCTGTTCTAAAAATAGAGGTAATTATTTTTTACAATGCAGTGACGTAGCTGTTAGGTGACCAAGCGAGCATCCGGCGAGAGAAACAAATCACCAGAGATGGTGTAAAAAGAGGGATACTGTTTGGTGATGGGGAGACAGGAAGCGAGTTGAGCGTTGGAATGTCGCATTCCTACGGTAGGGTGAAAATAATTCATATGAGAACTCGTGTGGAATTCTGTGTTCTGATAACATCAACGTTCAAAGGCAGAAACCTAACCTATCTGTGTTTTTGATTGTAAGTTTCCGGTGTTGTATCTTTTTTGCACTTATGCAATAGTTGCTATTTAATTTCGTGCGTTCTTCTAGTTATTTTTTTGTTCTCCTGATTTTAATCTGTTTTTCAGTTTCTGTAATAAGAGTCATATGCAGGTTCTATAAAAGATGCTGACGCTATCTTCACACCGAAAATAATACGACGTTTAAGCTGGCTTTATTCAACGTGGGTGATCTCGGAAGGAGTTTAATGCTTTTTACGCTTGGTGATTCGACTACTTTGGATGAGTTGTGCGTGAATTTGCAACATCCCGAGATTTGCGATGGCCTTTCTTCACCAAACCCACAAATGTTAATTCAGTTTTGTTCTTTCGGCGTAACAATTTATAGATACTTCGTCGACTCATAAATTACGAACTCCATGAAGCGGGGTCCTTGGGAAGCTAATTGTCACTGAGATGCTCTTTAAATTCCCGGCTTTTTTATTGAACCGGAAGGTTAATTACTGTGATCACATGAGGCCGTTACTGCTCCCAATCTTGAGTCAGATTAATCCACTCAACATTTTTAAACCCAATTTTTTTTCTTTGTTTTAAGGGGAAGGCCTACGTCGTCAAGTCTGTTCATACTTCACCTCTTGCACGGTTTTTCTCCGTCACGACATCGTTTTGGCCTGTACTGTAGAATTGTTGGGTATCGTGTTATTCCATTCTGTCCACCCTGTTTATCTAACTTTGTTTGTGTTAATGTTTTGTTGAAAGCTTTGAAGTGATAGTGTAATAGGTGTTGGACAAACTCTGTTCTTGAAAATTTGCCGTAATTTAAATGTCTACTGCGTCAAAAACCATTTTTAAAGTGCTCCGTGGGTTTCTAGTGTTTTCTGGGCAATTTATTTATCATACGAATATAAATTTTGTACCCGGTATTTAGTAATAACGTGGGGAAACGGCATTATAAAAGCAATGAGAAACAGTAAGCTTACACCTGCGTAGTTTCAGCTTTATTTATATCTAATTTTTTTTGAAAACGGGTTTAAATTAATTTTCATGATCTTGGAATTCGCAGTTTCTTCTAACATGTGTTTACAAGTGTGAAATCCTTTGTTACATAAGCATTCTGCCACATTTAAATAATTCTGAATTCAGTCCATCAGTGTCAGGAGATTTCCTGTGCCTTATCTTTTCAAAGCCTTGTCCATTTCTTATATGCGTGGACTAGTAAAATCCACTTCATCTTCGTCAGTACTTATCCCGTTTAAGATCTGTTTAATATTGATCTCATATCTACGCCTAGGTCGTCCATGTGATCTCGAACTTAGCTATTTTAATGTCGTTGAATTAATCCTTTAGCAGGTGCGTGTATATAAAGTTTTTCTGTAAATATGTAACTGTGCTTTGACAGTTTTGAATAGACGGTCGTGTTTAGCCAGTGTCGGGGTCGAGAGGAGAGGGCTTATTGATGTCGGCGTATTGATTTTCGATTACCATAAAATATTAACGCCTTCGGTGCGTATTTATGACATTTCAACGCGATCAAGATAAGTGATTGTTTCTTTTTCCACGATTCTTGCGTGATAGTAACAAGCGATTTCTGTGTGGAACGAGTAAGTGTTGGATACGGTGCCATCTTTATCAGTCAAAAATGCGTCTGCTTCCACAGGGGCGTCAAATATAGATGTATAATCGCCACGCCTGCATAGGTGAACCCACTTCACTGTACTGTTGAATAATGGGCGTTCTTTTCAAGAAGCGTGTAAAATGAACGCATAATAATGAGCTCGAGTCTACCCGCCAAGCTATATGTTTAAGTACCTAAACTGCTCATTTGATTTCAATGTCTTGTGGTTTTGGTTCTACATTGAGCGTCTGTGGGGAAAACTAATTGAGATTCGTACACTTCTTAACGTGAATCACAAATAGAGCTTTGTTATAGTGTGTCCCAAACAGATTTTACACACAAGGTTAATATTCCGTATTATAATATATATACATCTTTTTGGGATATTCTCTATATCTTAAAAACAGCACTGTTTTTTTTTATATGCGATTTCTACATATCTTATTCGAGGTTACTATTTCTTTTCACTTTTAAATTTCTAAGCATCGTCCGATGAATACGTATTTGGGGGGAGGGGGTGGTTTGCATGTTCGTACAAGTTACTAGTTTCTAACCTTGCACTGTATGGAGGTTTGTGGTTATCTTCACCCCCCAGGCTGTCTGTCCCCATCGGAATACTACCCTATTCACCACTGGGTAGGAGTGTGACTGTTTCCCTTCGGCAAAGAAAAGTTTCTGTACCGAGAATCGAACCACGGCAGTACGCCCCGTATCTAGTAACTTTACTAACTGAAATGTTGTGGCTATACTAAGTCCATAGCAGTGGTGACTTAAGACATTCAAATATAAGGCATCTTGCGGGCATGCAGCCTCTTGTCTGGGACTGAACATCATAAGTGCTCCTTTGTTTCCGGGAGGTCATCGTGAGTTCAAACCTCGACCCGGAGACGACTACTCTGGCGGATGGTGTATTGTGGTTTTCTTAGCCATTTCAGGCAAATGCCGCTGTAGTACTTTAAATTACGCCCCGAATATTTCGTTCCAGATGCATTCAAATTATTTATTAATCATCGTATCATCTGACGCCATATAGTCTGAGCTTCTACAGGACGTTAATTGAAACAGAATATAGTCCGGGAATCAGTATGATCATCATGTAGGTCGTGATCTTCTCTATTCTGAAGCCACATAGCCTTTTAGGTGGTTACAAACATTTCAGAGGAACATACAGCCTCTGTTTTCAGGGTACTGTGGAGGCGATACTTTTGGTAACCAGCTACAATACGATAGGTGTCACAACCACTAACGACATCTTCACCGGCATCAGAATCTCGTTAACCTCAAACGTTAATATAAGACATCAGCATGTGGCAGAAGTATGCCTATTAAATCGACTTAATTAGAATTTATGAGGAAATAGCTCTGTTACTAAATAAGCTACTAGCATCTCCCCTCTCCCTTTCCGACTTTCCCCTTATGTGTGACGTCAGTCACCGGCACAGCTGGATTGAACGCAGCGTACATATGAACCGTTTGCTTCACTCTAGGCCAAACCTCCGATGTCATTAGACACGTCTCTTAGTTTTGCGATGAATGTGCAGCACAGGAGTTTTCCATTATTGTCTGCTTTCAGGTCGCAGACACAATGGTGTTCTGCAGAGAAATACATAGAGTGAATGTCACCTTTGTCTCTAATTTTCTGGTTTCAGGTAGGTGGTTATAATCGGCGCTGCTTACCACGTGCACTTCCTTGTACGTCCGGAACTACGTGTTCCTTACTGTTCAAGACAATGATATGACTCAGTAAGCATGACTGTTTGATCGGATGTATACTTCAAGGTCAGTCTTGTAGCTGTAATGACCAGTCCTATACCAAGAGTTTGTTCTTCAAATACTACTATTCTTAGAATCGTGCAAGGATGACTAAATGCTACAGAATCGTCGCTAATGCATGTTTAAACATTGGCGCCGTTTCCAGTTATTGTAATGTCTGTGGCCAGTTGTACCGTTAAGATATTCGATTCGAATCTCGGCTGTGATTGCAGTTGTTTTGGCTGATGATGTAAGTTGTGGTACTCCTCGCAAACACGCAAGAGTTGTATCTCAAATTAATCATTCCATCGTGGTTTTCTTAGATTATTTAACGATTGTGACTACGGTTACTGGAAACGTCGAACACTGGTGGTGGAGCACGATCCTGAGCCAGTGTTCCCAACCTTCATCATGTTATTTTTCCATCTCCTTCTTGGTGTTACAAGCGGACTTTTTCAAAGCGATTCTCTTTGATAGGGAATTCTTTGACTAGCTGTTAGCTTCTGAAGTAGCACTCAGCTGCATGGAATAGTTATTAGAAAATACTAACGAAATACCACTAGTCTATTTCGATGGATGCCATTTTTGGAAGGTTGATCGAATACCTTTGAGTGTTTGGAAGTGCGTCCTCGCTTGTCATTGTCGTCGCGAGGGTGGTTTGCCCAAGAGAAAAAAAACTATACTTTCCGCAAGATGTCTCCGAGAGTCGTTGGTGTCTGACAGCCCGAGGGACGGTGATGTGTCTTTTAGCTCGTTCACGTGTTTAGTAAATCGACTATAGCTGTGGCCTTTATGAAATAAATTTCTCACTTGTGTATCTTTTTCTTTGTGGAAGTTGTATTTGAAAGGGATTCGGTTAGTGACTTGGCCTTACTGTGCTGAGTGTTGCCTTAGCTGACCCTGTATTTAAAGCATTTTTTTTACCTATTTACGGATAATATTACGTAATATGAACTATGTAAGGAACACAGCAAGACGCTGACATCTCTCGCTGAGATCCGCGTTTAATCCTGGATCGCTTCAGGTGAGATTTGCGGTAGATTTGACTAAACAGTATATTATCATACCCATTACATGACTGATATCATGATAAAGGTAGTTTAATTTGTTTTAAGTAGCAACGTGGGGAATTCTGGTATAGTTATAACACCTTACAAATTATATTCACCATCTGCTTTAACAGTAACTCGGTATTTTGTCCACTGCGTACTTATGGATTTCGTATGAGTCTTACAATAAACAGATTTTTGCTTAAATAACGTTATCCAACTGATGTTTGTAATGGTGAATTGTTTTCTTTGCAGTGCGGACTGAATTTCTGAGTATTGTTAAATGAACTTTGGTTTCTGAGGGTTATAATAATTTGATTTTTCCTTCGTTCCTTTGATGTCTGTGCATTGGAGTTTATTTCAATATCAATAAGTAAAACGCTAATTCATCTGGGAAGGGAATTTGCAATTGACTTTCGACCTTTAATTTGTAAACACTGATTAGATTCCTGCCTCGAAACTGTACGCCAGTAATTTATAAATTGTTCGTCAGGGAGTGCAGTGTGTGTCGGATTGTGGTTATAATAACAAACTAGGATCTAATTTGAATAAAACTTGCTTGTACAAGTTACTGCGTTCTGGACCAGACGGAACGGAAGCGGCTCGTTGAATCTCTGCCTCCATCAGTCATCCCGACACGAACCATGTGTGTTTATAACTAAGGGAGCAGCTTGTAGGCACGTGGCTTAGTGAAGGGAGGGGGGAAGTTTTACAGGAGTTGGTGCGGAAGGGGGGAGGTAATCTTGAGGTATGTGTTGAGTGGTAGACAGATGTGGTACCATCCGAAAACGTATCGCTGTACCACTAAAATAGACTGTCAGTTAAGATTGTAATCTGCGATTAGAGCCTAACCACATTTGTGCACATTGTACCTGCCATACGAAATGTGAGAAAAAGGCAAAGAAAGGAGGAGAATATTCGAACTGAAGAGAAATGAGTTGCTAGAAGCACGGAGGAAAGTACATAAAGCGGAGATTAATATTTTGTGATTTTCAACAGATTCGATGCATTTGGGAGATGATAAATGCGTACGAAATTTGTCTGAAAAAACCTTAGAGGAGTAAATCAGTTAAGATCAAGGTCACATTGGAGTGGAGGTTAAGTACATGCGTTATGGACTGAATTCATTTGGCTCAGGACAGGGAACATGACAATGAAATTTGAGGTTCGTTAAAAATGGAGAATGTTTAAGTAACTGAGCGACGGAAGGATTGTGCTCTATGGGTTTGCCTTATGGTTGTTTAGATCGTTAATACTTGGAACCGAATTTAGGTGAATTTTTAATTCGTGTAGATTGACAGGTCTGTGTGAAACTGACGAGGAACATTCTGATGAAGAGGAGAACCGTATTCCTAGAACACCAGTTCGTCTTATTTTTGGCATGATTTCAAGGTGTAAATGCAAATGTTTTCTAGACTCGTGTTTGTCGAAGGGGAATTTCAGGTTAGTCGCATAATTCACGCTGCTAATTTTACCGGGGTTCATAGTAAAATTTCGGGTGTGCATATTTCGCGATTAGTTTTACAGTTTTACACTAGAAAAATTATTTTTCACTACACTTCACAGAATTTATCAGACTATCTTTTTTATTTGATTTCTTGTTCCAAAATTAATATTTATTTTTCACTTCACATGCGGCCAGTCTGTCGTATTAAAGTATTATTTATTTTATGAATAGCATTAGCATCTGTGCCATTGTTTCTCATTTGTCTTCTCTATTTTCACTACTAATGATCACGTAAGATACTCGATTTTCTGTCGGTTTGGCTCGTACTGGAGAAGAACTATTTATAGATGAAGTCGTCGGAACTGATGTGAATCGCCCCTTCCAACCATCCCATCTTCACGTTATTTCATGCCGTTATCATTAACCCAGTTGAGGAAGCGACGACTATGGAATGAAGGAACAAAAACTAATTATTTGCGACGTCATCTTCCTCGGATAGGCACAGCAATACTTTTTAATAGCCTCGTATCAGCGGGCGATACTTCCTAGACATTCCTTGCATATAAACTTACTTTAGCTGCTTTTATTACATCGTTAATTCTGTAAGACTCCAGCATGAACTGCTCCAGTCATAGTTTTGTTTCATATATTTTATTGTAATGCGGACTGTTTATTGGTTTATCAGTTTAAATACAAATTCAAATATTTCGCGCGTGTCAGGTGACTGTGTGGCATGATGTCCTCTGTTAACCATGTGTGTTAACATATCGGGGGCTGTTTGATCCGACAGATTTATACTAAATTTGGTTGCGAGGAAGTTGTAGAGTGGATTCCGGTTAATAGGGTCATCGGTTAATCGGGGCAGCCGTTTATTTAGGACAAATCTTGAAGAACAGACCTTTTTAACTCTTTACGTTCAACTTCGCATGATTGGGCCAAAGTGTTCTAGTTTTGATGTGTCCCAATCAACCGGAATCCACTGTATTCCCTTAAAGTGATAGCTTTAATTTTCCGCCTACATTAACATTCAGTAACTCTGAATTTTGTTTATAGATTCTATTTGTGGTTTTTGAATGAAAAAAGCAAATACACCTCTGATGTTTTTCTAACCAGCGTTAACCAACTGAAAATTGTATTTGTACGTATAATGTTTTATTTAATGTAAGAATTGTATTTATAAACATTCTGTAGGCGATGTTCGTGCTGAAAATTGTTATATGTTCGCATTCACTGTCTAGAAACTTTCCAAGTGAAGGTGAACTTAGTAAGAAGCAGACAATTATGTAATAGGTCCGTAAGACTTCTTTGCTCAGGGTTCATGAAATTAATAGAAAACGGTAGATTGTTTCTGCCCGTCTATTTCAACTTAGAAACGCATGGTCGGATTTCGGTTAAAATTTGATATTGTGGGTCTATGCTAATGTTGTGTGGCCATTTAACTTTGGCACACGTCACTCAGATACAAAGCGTACTGTACATGAATTTACGGAAAATGCTGCCTTCTGGGTTGTTGTACCGTGTATTCTGGCAGAAGTTTACCGACGTTTCATCACTCTGATGATGGAGGCAACGAGGACCTAGAAACGTCTGTAAACTTCTATCAGACTACAGGGCGTAAAACTCAGTAGCCATAATCATACTCGCCACCATATGATTCTTGGAACAGAACAGAAAATTTTGCCTCTAAAAATATTCGTATTTTATTTACTATTGTCGTTAGACTTGACATACTAACGAAATAATATACGCAATATCCGTTTTTTTTCGTTAGTTTGTCTGCAATGCAGTGTATTTACTGTTGAGAGATTGATCAAGGCGAAATGCAGTGGACGAGAAATAAGAACTGCATGAACATCTATAATCGGTTAACATGAAGGGAAGAAAATGCTTGTGAGAACCAGGCATAAATACGAGAATTGATCTAAAGGAAACACTATGGAGGGTTTAGGATGGATTTACATGGTTGCTGGCTTGTCCCGACATCATAAAACCTTCTATCCCCTTAAAATGCAGCTGAGCGACTACTAGCTTCTCAAAAAGGAATTTGCTGCACGGAGCTGGTTGTTTTGAATGTCTTCATAAGTCTTTATTCGATTTCCGTTTTAAATCTGAGATTTGTATGCACAGGAGACATTGCGTGTTGTAGATGCATGAAGTATACGGTGGAAGGAAGGAAGTGTTGCAGGAGACGGGAAGTCGCGTCCGATTTGACCACTACCTGAGTGGTCTGCTCTAAAGTTAAAATGTCTACCATGTTGTGTGCATGTTGAAAGTGACAGGTCCATTGCACTAATCCCAGAACGGTCAATAATTATTTTTCCAGTGTTGCCACAATTTCAATTTCTTCTTCAGAAGGTAATATAGTTGGTCACAGAAATTTGTAAGTGTGTGTGTGTAGATCTTTAAATTAAGACAAAGTCATCCATGTTGCTTCTGCTTCGTATTCGTGGAGTCCCACGTTCAAATCTGGGTAACAGAAGCACGATAACCTGGCTAGAATATATATATATATATATATATATATATATATATTAAATGAACGCCGAATATAAATCAGGAACAATGGCAGCATGGATTCCACATGCGGATGTGTGGAAAAATAAAAGCTTGGCGTTGTGAGATTTCAGTTTTTCTCACGACGGCTAGTATGATGACGAATTTCTTGTGGGATGTAAGATTTGAGGTTTTCACAGCGGTGAGTATGAAGATTTCTGTCTTCTGGGTTGTAGCGCCGTGTAGTCTGGTCGATATTAACCAACGTTTCAGAGGTCATGTGTATGTATGCAATATGACCTCTGAAACGTTGGTTGACATCGACCAGACTACACAGCGCAACAACCCAGAAGACAGAAATCTTCTTGTGGGATGTTGTGCCGTGTATGTTGGTAGAAGTTTACCGAAGTTTCAGAGGTCCTTGCTGACTCCATCATCAGGGCGATCGCACTGATTACACAGCGCAACATTCCAGAAGAGCGTCTCTTTTGAAAGGTTTGGTTGTTGCGAAGAACGTGTGTTGTGCCCGTTCAAGTTCTTTGGTTAAAATTCTCTTGCAAAATGCGACGTAACATGGCACTATGGATATGCCATCACACGTGAGAGAATGCACATATGCTCCTGATCGATGCGAAGGGAAGGATTGAGTAAGTTGTCATGTTTAAGCCTTACTTAGAAAGACGAATTGAATCTGCCAGATAAACTAGAACGAAGAATATTTTGTTTGCATGGATGCTTATTCTTCACGTCCCTTTTGGAGCGTTCGTATTTTAATGATTTGTAGGAATATGTTGGCTCTTCTTTTTTTGACATCTGCCTAAACCCTACGTATAAATAAATACTATGACGGACATTGCTGGAGTAATGGAGGCAAAGACATATGGTATAGGACTCTGTACTTACCACTGACCTACAAAGGGTACTGTCTCGAAGTCACGTCGTGTCATCTGACCGATTGGATTTCGATTACCATCACTGATGTTGCCATCGTTTCGGAGAGACACACTGTCGACATCTTCACGTTTGAAGATAAGGCCAGTTTGTTTCTTTGGAACGTTGGCGTCTCCTGACAATTCTACAAAGAAAAACATGATACTCACCGCCCCCGAAAACCTCGCATCTCAAATTTTAGAAATCAATGTACAATGCACATGTGTGTACGTGTACATATGTTGTGTATGCATGTGTGTGTGAACGTGTTCAGGTGTATGAGCAAATGTAATTCTGCGTACGTGATGCGATGCATCTACTGTAAGCTCTGTACAAACACGCACTCCTGCACCAAACGGCGTGATCAATGTCCTGGAAGCTGGGCCACAGGTATTGGCAATGCGTAGAAATGGACCGCTATAAGCTTGGTTGATCTAGTATTGAAGGAAATTTAGATGCCTCGAAGAACTCTCTTCAAGATTTAAGCGATCGTCTGTAATAAGGAAAGAAGCAACCGGGGGAAATTAAGCGGGATAAACGTGGTTTAGTACTTCCTGGAAGGATGCGGTTTGTGTATGTACTGGTATGAAAGTTGGCTTATTGTATGTTCTTTAGAGGAAATATTTTATTTTATTATATTAGTATAGAAGAGAAATTGTTCGCTGCTGCATACAGAAGTTACTCGAGTAAAACTCTGAATTGATGTTGCAGTGGGACGCACTTACCTTGCTCTTCAGTAAACCGATTGTCTTGGGTCAAATTGAGACCATCCCTTTTTCGTATTTCGACATTTCCATATTCGAATCTCATCCCGGAGACCTGGTTATTTTCGTTCTTTTACCCAGTCATTCGAAGCAAATAGGCCACAAAAGTTCTGCTACATATACTTTTTCCAATTCGTGCACTCGTCGTTAAATAACCAAAGAAGCACTCTTAACTTTTCGAGATTTATAATGCATTTGCTTGTAACATAAATTGCGGAGAAGCAAACGCTTACATGTAAACAAACAACGCAGTGGGTTACAGTAAGTCTGTTACCAGCCTTAGAACCCTAGCTAGTCGGGACAGCTTTCATTTATCGCCACATCTTAATGGGTAGCCATTGTAATTCGTATTACTGGATTATGGATTTTTGGATTTTGTCCAGCTTCTGGTGTTTTGAAAAGAACATGGCGTTTCAGAAACTGTTTCACTGGACTGGACTCTTCCTGAGAAGGTACACCGAACGTTTTTGTATGAGGTCGAGAATAGTTACTGGCATACCTCAGAGATATTGCTGGTTCGGTTCCAGACCACCGCAATAAAGCGAGTCACACGAATTGTTTGGTTTCCCAGTGCATATAAAAGTTATGTTTACACTATCTTGTAGTCTGTTAAGTGTGCAATAGCATTATGTCTAAAAAACATTGCGAGAATTACCAAAATGTGACACACAGACACGAAGTGAGCACATGCTGTTGGAAAAATGGCGCCGATGCTCGACGCAGGGTTGCCACAAACCTTCAATTCGTAAAAAACGCAATATCTGCGAAGCGCAATAAAACGAGGTATGCCTGTACTTTTCGAAACGTTATCTTATTTCCAGAATACTAAAAGCATAAATACAGCATTATTAATTGTAATACAAATTGTCATACATCTTAAAAACTGACTTTGGCAGTATATTCTTTCGGAGGAACTTACTGTATCCGAAATCAACCCTGAAAATGGAGGCAATATGCTTCTCTGAAACGTTTTTATCTATGTACAGTGCTAAATAATAACTTAGTCGTAATACTGTTGCGTCCCTTGCATGTGTCATTTGTATGTGTGTGTTTGCAACGTACGAAGATGTAGATGCTGGTGGAATTTCAGACAACGGATTAGGAAACACTGTACTCCGAACGGAGTACACCTTTCAGCTCTTGTTTACAAGTTACACAGCCTTGAAGATACGCGTAGGTTGGTTGCGGGTGTCTGAAGCGATGTACCAGCTTGCATGAAAGTTCTTCACTCCTTTGGGGCCCTGTTAAGGAGGGACCTCTACACAGAGGCTGTGTTGTGTTTCACACTTACCTTCCATCACAGAGAGGCGTGCTGTAAGGCGAGTCATTGAAAATGTGGTGGTGAGTAAGAAGGGGAAAAATTAGCGTCTGCACTGTCTCAAGCAAGAAAGCCGATGTAAAACGAAACGTGATCTTTTTTCACTGCGAATGAACGTTGTGAAGCACTCGTTTTTTTTTTAATTCTTCAAACAGTAAATTTGTTCCTTCGGGCGTATTATATTACCATTTTTAAACATGTAAGAAATGTTGTCCCCATAGGCTAAGTAAAAAAGGCTAAATCAATGGACTGGTTGCGAAAACTGTATTTAGCGTAAATACCACAATAAATCATACGAAAATGTTCCAAAATAAGTGTCTGGAAACGACACAAATGTAAATAAGGTTTATGAAGCCGCGAGATGATTGCGTCCTGGAAATGTTTGTTATCCCTACTGCTTTCCGAAACACTTTCTTTTACTACGCGTGTGGTTTTGTCTGAGAGCTGCAACGAACAGTTTGCAAACTAGAATTTTCTCCATTGGTAAACAACTTGTTAGTCTGCGCAGAAAGAAGGCCATGTCTAGGGATAGTAATGATATTTTCGGACGTGATTTGCTTACCAGATTTGTGCCTGGCAGACAGTTAATATAAACATCTGCTAAAATCCTATTAAAGGATCATGGGGGGGGGGATAAGATTATTTGAAACTTGGATCAAAGAAGAGTCCGCTAAGATTTCTGTAATCAGTTAGCTATTCCACATCAAGTCTGCTGTCTGCTGGATGATTTAGCATAGCATTAAAATGTGGGTAAGGGTTGAGGGGTTATTGGAGAACAGCCTCTTGTAAGGTCGCAGTGGAACTTTGCCTTAGGTCCAATACCTCTCTTCTGCCATTCGTCTCTTACATGTAAATTCCATTAGAGATATCCGCCATGTACATATCGGAATTTTGCTTCTTTCGCGCGGAAAATACGAAATGGATACGACTGTACTGTACATTAACTTAAAGATAAAAGATAATTTATGTATTTAGAGCAGCAAAGTTATGAGTTATGAGCCTCCATAGCCGAAAATTTTCAGTTTCCCCTCATTTATCCTCTGTCTCATCCGTTCGTTCGGCTTTGAAGGTGGTGAACAGTATAACGTCATGAAAGAATATGAAGAAGGTTTACGTATTTAGGGCAGGCAGAACAGTTGGGCCTCGTGTCATTGTTAGGAGACAACATTGGTATGAATCATATGCCCATACAGAAATGTATGATAATGAACGCAATCGTATGCTAAAGACTGTGATAACCTTCAGTGCAGTGATTGATGTCTTTCCATCCAGACATAATTTGTGCCGCGATATTCCATAATAGCGAGAGACAGAACTTTAATCGACGTGCTAAAGTTCGGAGTAGCCTTATCAGTACTTGTAATTAGTAAAACTTTAAGAGGCCTAATTATGTTTCCGGAGTAATTCTTGTGTCTGCGTGATAGAATCGCGAGAACATCTGTGGGGGACATTGCGTTGTATTTATTTAGTCTCTTTATGCAGCATTTATTGATAAGTTTGCCTATTTGAGTTGAATACTGTGACATGAGAAGCAGCATGTAGGATACTGCAGTTGTACCTTAGCTTCATTATCTTCTATTTTGTGGTTGAAATTGTATGCCCTGACGTTTTTCCGGCTCGCTTAGCTTATTTCCTAGATCCTGGATGTTTTTCGCATAGTGTGACTTCCTTGGTAGACTTACCGGTTCATTATAAGGTGTCCTTAATCTGAGAATAAGATGAAAACTCGAAGGAAACTGCCTCTGTTAGCGAAATTTGAAATAGCTATCCCATGAATGTCGTTCACACCTTAAAACAGCGCGCCCACCACCGGAATAAACACTAGTTTCTATACATATTCATACTCTGCTCGGGATTCAAACCCACGGCATAGCTAATCAAGGTCAGTCGAAAATAAACCTGCAGTTTATACATAGGCGTATCCTTTGACTACATTGAGCACAGTCCTTGAAACGCTGACAGCGAGTTACCTCGTCAAGAAATTTCCGACGTTTTTATATATGAATCGAGTCTGCATTCACAAAATCTCATTTGTATGTAGACCAAGTTTGTTCATAATTACGAACTAAAAAACTATCGGGATAATTAACTCTTTCTGCTAATTTGGAGAGAAGTTATTTGGAAAATGTATGTTTGAGGGGAAAAAAATACAGAATAGGGTGTTTCAAAATTAATACCATTGCGTAATTTTGTGTGATCAGATAAATGGCGGTGACAGGAACAGACTGGTATGTAAAACGCAAAGAAAAATATTGAGCGTAAAAATTTATATTCCTCCCCAAGTATTGTCAGGGTGATTACGTCGAGAAGAATGAAATGGGCGGGGCATGTAGCGCGTATGGATGGGTTAAGAGGTGTGCACCGGATATTGGTTGGGAAGCCTGAGGGGGAAGAACCACTGGGGAGACCTAGACGTAGATGGGAGGAAAATGTAAGGCGGGATCTATGGGAGATAGGAGTCGAAGGAGACTGGATTTTGTTGGCCCAGGACAGGGTCCGGTGGAGGGCTTTGGTTAGTTTGGTGATGAACCTTCAGGTTCCGGAAGCCATCTAGTTAGCAAGTTAGGGAGGCCTTAGAATACATAGTAGGGTTAAAACACAGGTTCATGAATAGATGTTTGACGGGATGGACTACGAGATTGAGGTGGCCAAGAACTGGATCCAGTGTTTGGCTTAAACATCCCTTAAACTAGTGAAATTCGTTGATTATGTGAATACCTGACTTCCACAGATGAACCATGGAGTTTGACTCGGTAGTACCACTGACTTCCGAAATTCATGTCAGATTACTCATCCACGTAGCTTTTATTTCAAAGGAAGAAGTGGATAGATTTCTTATCGCTTGGGCTTATTTTGTTGTTGTTGTTGAAATTGAGTGTGGAATGGCGTGACACGAGAAGTTCCATCAGACTGAGTATTGCTACAGAAAGGTATTGGAAGCTGTTTGAAGGGAGCGCTGTATTGAAAAGTACAGCCCTGGTTGCGTTCCGTGACAAAGTTGTCAGCTTACTCGAATAGATACTGCTATCGGGAGGGCGCGGGAGTCGTGTTATGTGCTACAGGAAATGATGTCACGTGTTGCCCTCTCCCCTCTAACCCTCAGTGTACCATGAACGTATGACACAGCAGTTCAAAAGTTCTGTCACCCCACCCCGCCTTCCTGTCTTGCAGTATTAGACGCATCATAAAATGTCCCAAGCATTTAACCCTTTGAAGCCGAAGATCTTACGGAATTGAAGAATTCAGTCCGTACCGCGTAGAAAACACAGCACTTTACTCTTACAGAGGTCAACTGGGTAACGCTGTTTAAGGAAATAATCGGTGTTTGCAGTGACAGTCATACAAAACCCATCACAAAATGCATCGATACTGATTGTTTAAGCACGTGGTACGTATGGTTACCACTCTGCATTAAGAGGTCAAACAAGGTCAAACAAAGGGACAGATGGTTTTAATGACTGTAGTCATTCAAGGCAGCCATTTTCGTGTTACGTTCTTGTCCCAAAATTGAGTGAAGACCATAAATTTTAATTAAACTAAGTTTACCTTTTTCACACTCCCAAGACTCCAAATCTACACTGACGTAGAAAAATATATAAAGGTCCTTTGCAGGTTTCTTCAGTCTCTCGGTGCGAGGTAACTAAATGTACCACCTTCCATAATTATAGTTATCTCTTTATTTTGCCCGCAGGGCGTATTAATGGGTCATCGTTTGCTTCTAAGAGTAACAACTATTATTTCCCTAACAACATTATCCATTTATGTGTAATGGAGAATTGTGTGATTTATTTGACGTCCGGACTAAATTCTTCTTGGTACGGCTCTGCTCGGCTTCATTCGGCATCTCTCTGCCTTCTTCACTTCCGGTCGCTGCATCTTATCTCCAAAATACCGTTACCAGAAGGACGAGTGGGCACTGGCTGGGAACCTTCACAGCCGCAACTTATCTGTTTCACTCACTCTCCCATCCCCTTCTTTGTCTCTCTTCGACTTCGGATTCGAAGGAGTATCGGTAATAATTGCTTCCTGTCTTGTCAGCAGTCTACAGTGTGGGTACGGCCTACTTGCCGCAGGATGTCTGGTAACTTCGTTAACAGTTAAAAATACGTCAATGGCCAGACAACGGCGGTACGGCGAGGGAGGGGACGCGATAGCGAATAAGACGTCCTTCTTTTCCCCACGTCCTTGCCCATTCCATCACTGTGACGTAGCTGTGGCTCGCAGATATTTTGCGCCCAATATACACATTCCCTGCAACGACAGTAGGGCGTTCATGAAACCTATAGAAAGAGATCAACGGTTATGGTTACATGTAAATTTTAATTGCATGTTATGCTCTTCATACGACATACTATGGGTTATTTAAAATGTTATGTCTTAAAACCGAATAATTGCACATTCCGTCTTTGAGACGAGAACATACATAGAATTAAAAGGCATTATTTTGTTAACGACAAAGTAGCATGTGCATTTGCTTTAGCAATTATAAAAACTCGTGGAAAATGTTCTGACCACAAATTAGTATGGAGGTAATCAATAGCGTTATGTAAGTCTGTATTATCAGGAATTAATAGGAAATATTGCAGGACATCCGTGTTCTCCTAGGGTGAGGGAAGGCCGTGGAAGCCCTGAACTCATATGCTCAGTACAATTTCGTTCCAATCTTCTTGAAGTCACATCACGAACAGGCCTACTGCTACATATTTAACGTCTGGTATTCACTGGAGGCGACTGCATTCTTTATTTTAGAATGTTATTACTGTAAACGAAGGCTAGCAAACAGTAATTATAAGGCAAATAATCTTGGTGTAAGACTGCATTCTGCTCGTGACATTGACACCCATTTGTTGTCATTGTTTGGTGTGTGTTTGTGTTTCTCAACTGCTTCGTACAGAAAACGGCTTTCACTGCAAACAATAAATATTCCCATGAGCGTATCATTCATCAAGGAAAGTATATTCTTGTCGACATTGTCGTTGTTATTATTATTATTCCATTCAACATTTTACAGGATATTTAGTTCTGTGTACCTGAGACAAACCTTGCCCCTGAGGTACATAGTGCAGCAGCTGTTTATTGTGAAAAGGTGACGGGCGGGCCACGTGTTCAGTTTTTGTCATAAAGTGGCAATCGAAGAGAGATTTGCTAACTGAAAAAAAGGTTTAGGATATTCAGGTACGACTACAGCACAGGAAACGGGTGTTTCGCTGGGAACCATTTTCACAGCCACAAAATTAATTAAATTTCGTCCATATAAAATTACAGTTGTGCCTGAGTTGGAACAAGCAGATTTTGTACCAAGAATTCGCTCTTCCACGATACCGTGAACTCTGACCTATGCTTTAACGATATACTAAATCCCTTCGTCAATCAGCTAGCTGCTAAAGGAAGAGAATGTGGATATTTTTAGCAAGATAATGGTACAGCACGAGCTGATAATGCAGCCATTGTCGCAATACTGGAGGCGTTTGTCGCTGAAAACCCGCAGGAAGTTTCCTCCTTAACTGAATGCACTGTATTTTGAAGTTACCAAGATTTATAAATTAAGATTTGATTAATCAGCACAGTTTATCGGCCTATATGTAAAATTTTTATACAGAATTTGTAATCATGTTTATAATCTGTCATCGTACTAAACCATATAAGCTTAGTTCCAAAAGTTTTAAGACCTTGCATACCGTGCAGTGTTATCTAAATATATAAAATCATGCATACAAACAAAAACTTTTACACTTTGATAAGACACTTAATGCCAAACGCGTTTCGACCTCAAGAGGCATCAGTGGCAAAGTAATTGTATTAAATCATACAATTCATAAGACGATGGTTTGTTATAAAACATACTTTATGTAGTACCACACTGGACGGTAATTGCACAAGAGTTGGTGTATTATCTAAATTGATTTACTTAGCTTTATGTCCACTGGCCGAAGTTGGGGTTTCCGGTGAACCGTGGTTGAGTTGTCTGTGCCGGTGAACTTTAACTTTGCGTGGATTACTAACGCGTTTGGCACTGTCTTTTCAAAGTGTAAACAGTTTTATTTGTATGCATGATTTTATATATTTCCAAAAGTTTGTTTGATATTGCCAAAGAAGCGGAAAGCTGCTTGTTGCACGCCAGATGTGTTGTTGTTTTTCATTCTAAAATTAAATTTTCTTATTTAAAGTTGTGTATAAAAAGACTTGTATATTTCGAAGATTTTTTACAAGACAGAGCGTCAATATCCTATATTATGGCGCGCTAGTGCGGCCTCCACCTCAGAAGTTTGATTGTCATGTTGATATTATGAATGTTAAATATTAAAGTAGGGGGAGAAAGTGATAGGATGTGAAACGAAATTTCTAAGAAATTTATCCGTTTTATGAGACGTGCCACACGGAATTAGGGATATCGTTTTCGTGTGTTTTCGTATTAAATAAGGAACGTATGCTGAAAATTAATTTTGTGGTGTTCACTGGAAAACGTTTTATTTACTCCGTCGTGTCGTATCCGCTCCTGCTGTGAATCGGAACATTGTAGACATAGGCATTGTATTTCTTTTCTGCTTCAAATTCCTTGTTTATAACGTCGAGTGAAAATTTCCATTTTCTGAAATATGTTAGATTTATTGAAACGTGAAGTTTGTATGAGTGGTG
The DNA here is from genome assembly GCF_977971745.1 of Zootermopsis nevadensis. Classification (NCBI taxonomy): domain Eukaryota; kingdom Metazoa; phylum Arthropoda; class Insecta; order Blattodea; family Termopsidae; genus Zootermopsis; species Zootermopsis nevadensis. The sequence goes on from NW_028259143.1 coordinate 9,837,217, forward strand.
AATAAGTGTTGGAAGAGATTTTTTTTGTAAAGGATTTCCTCCCGCTGCTGCCATTTGAAAGAGCGAAAGATTGCTGTGGGCGGTGTAAATGAGTGTTCACAGCAAGTGAATGAGAAGGAGAAAAATGAGGCAGAAAATGGGAGATGAGAAGGAAAGGTGGAGAGATCGGCGATAGTTTAGTGTAGAATGAATGTTGTTGGATGGGGAAATGAAAGGACCATATATTTCTTTACCGGTACATTGTGTCTAGGGCGGATAAAGGTGTGTTGAGCGTCAATATTTGTCACACGATGCTGCGTTAGATATTCATGGTTACGGATCGATCTACCATCGGAAGAGTGTTTCCTCAACTTTTATTAATGCGGGATATTTTAGGAATGGATTTCCATCACTTCCAGGTTGAGTATTGGATAAATTTGAAAACGAAGATGTCTGTGTTTATGCTGAATTGTAGGACTACGTTTTGCGTTTTAGTTGAATAACATAAAAGTGTAAAGTATCCCGAACAATGAGGCTGAAAATTGATTTAGGGAGTATACATCTTATCTCTTATATGATCAAGAAAATGTCGCTTCACTGCTTCGTTCTTAACAGTTCCTTGATAAGAATCACAATGCGATTGCGTATCTGAAATTTGGGATGAAAATGTTACTCGTAAATAGAATTTTGATTTCATGAGTCCTGTAGGTGGTTACCGACGTTTCGGAAGTACGTGATTCTATATTAGGTTATTTAACGTCACGCTCAGTTGCAGAGGTTGTATAGTGTCTAATGAAAGTATGATTGCGGAGAATTTGAAATGAAGTAGTCGTAGAGTATGTGATCCCATGATCATAACCTTAGAATTTCTTAAAGGCACACTCGCTTTCTTAATTTACGTGATTTCATAATGCGGATAGACTACTGCCGTTTATCGATAGAATGCTGTGAACATTACCTTTGTGAAAGTTTCTTTACTGCCATGTGCTTTCGGAGTTATTGTATTTATCGATTGTGGTTTTCTGTGAAACTGTGCTGTCTTGAAAGCGGTTACGCGCTTTTCAGAGGAACGTATTTCCTTCATCTTCAGGATAGATTTGAATATATATGGGGATATGAATCGTTTATATAGGGGAGGGTGGGCGATGCGGATGTAGAGGGAGACAAAGAGAGACAGGTGACTGAGAGATCTTTTAAGGAACAATGGGCCGAGGGTGGCCGAGTGGAAGTATGTGGCGAACCATTCCTGTCCTCGGTGATATATGAGGTTCTCACGGCTGCGAGTATGAACATGACTGTCTTCTAGACGCAACAACCCAGAAGACAGCCATCTTTATGCTCACCGCCGTAAGAACCAAAGATATCTTCTGGGATGTAGCACGTCGTTGTTTGGTAGATCCTGACAGAAACATCCCTTTCCCTTGGACGCTCTTAAACTGTTCATGTCATCATCGTAATGAAAGAAGTTGAAGATGGAGGTAGTACGTTCCTCCGAAACGTTGATACCAAATGAGAAAACTGCACGTCGTCGCAACCCAGAAGACCTAAGTCTACATCTTAACCGCTCAGAGAATTTCAGATTTGATACTCAGTTTATGGTTTGACCCACACACTTGTACTACGAGGCTTGTGAAACGATGATGAATCGTCGCTTTCGTGCCGGTTTTGATATTGATGATTTGTGGGCCGGAAAGGGTGGGGAAAAAGTGAAATGTGCCCATTACAGTAGGCCTGCCAGACCAAAAAGTGGCATCGCTTGCTTCGTGGAAAATGTTGGCTATTGTTGTCGTTAGGGGAAAATTATGAAGACTGCCATGGAGAGCAAGCAGCACGTACAGAAGAAGGAAACATAAATAGCGTCTAAAATATTCATAGGAAATCGTCATGTACTCTTTATGACTCCGGAAAATATGTTGAAAAGTAACATTCAAATTTTCCTCAAAACATCGAATTTCCTAACTTTGTGTAGTTTAGGTTAATACCCGGTTGCTGACTCCTTTCTTAACCCAAACATTACAACTAAAGGATGTTTCTTGATTATACATTATAAGCAGTTATCAACTGCTCAAATAAATTCTCTACAGTGGAGTGAATCATGTGGTATCAACAACACGTTTTAACATGTGTGTTATTTACGGAGCACACCGATTTCGTCGGTTTTCAATGTTCTTCGGTAGGCCTTCAGTCTATATCAAACTTGTCGTGTTCTGTGCTTGAGTCATATTTTTCGTTGTCACAAGTGTTTAGAGCGTAGTGAAACTGTGATGACTCCATTGTGCAGTGTAGTCGGTCAGCTGGTTAAGAAATTGTCTGAAACCGGAAGTTTCTGTACCGTGTTGACCGACCAAAGGCTATCATAATACCATATTCGCTGCTACTTGAATTTCTTATCTACGCCTCTTTCCGACTGAATTTTGTGTGCATTTCTCCGTTCCCGCCCCTCCCCTACAACATATTTCCCTTGCATTAATAATTACAATAATAGTTTTGTATCGTCTCTTTTGTATTCTCGTTTTAATACACATCTCGCACTCGGTTACGTTGGAAGCAGAAGGACCTATGTACTGAATTAACAATCAAAATAATGCTTTACAAAAGCCGAAACATTTAGTATAAAATATTATCTTTTATGCAATAAATGCGTCAACACTTTTAACGTTATTTTTATCAGGGCAAGGAATGTTAATGCATCATATATTTATATAATCCGTTCGTATCTGTGAATCGGTGAGACAACAACATAACAGATAAGTAGTCCTACAGCCAGTTGGATGTAATGATTATTGATTTCAATGTCAATAAAAGAACGGACTATACGAGTTGGCACCCAGACATTTGGCCTCTTCTTAAAATAAAGAAAGTTGAATTCTTATTAAGGAGAACTATCTATTGTTATGACGGTGTTTGTGTGTGTGTGTGTGTGTGTGTGTGCGCGTGTGTGTGTGTGCGCATGCGATGGCACGTAGTACATCAACTTCTTTCGTCGTATGCATAATTCCACACGTTAATTGTAAAATGTAATCAGAAATGTGGAATCTCTGGAACGTTATACATGTTAGCATTTGATTTGGAAACTGGCCTATAGCTCTTTGAACTAAAATATACACACGTTGAACAGATCTGGATAGGATAATACTGAAAATAGCTGGTGCTGATAGACGTTGATGCATATTGATTATTGTGTATCATCGGGTGATTGACTTCCTTTTTCATGGTTTATCTTAGTGGGCGAATAAAATACCTTCTAAGAATAATCCTGATTCAAATAACTTTTGTGGAAAACTTCTTTACGACAAGTTAACCAAACGAGAAAGTTATTTCCTTTGGTATTAGCGAAACTGTTCCTCGCTTTCGTTGCAGGTTTGATCTGTAAATTAAAGCCGGCTCATTTACACTTAGGACACTTCATTTACATGAAACGTGGCGTTCTCCTTTACACTCTACATGATGTAAGGCGAAGTTCATCCAACTTGTTGACGCTACTTGAAGCTGTGGAGCATGTAGCAGGCATTTGGAGATGAAGGATGCATGCAAATTTTTTAGTTGGAACACCCGAAGGGAAGGGGTTTACGTGGGAGATCTATTTGCACATGGGTGGATATTATAAAAATGGATCTTTAGGAACTAGGCTGTCTGACTGTGATGTTGACTGAAGGGGCTTAGTAGTGGGTTTGGCTCATCTGTATGTCTTATCCGAGCGAAACATCTTCAGATTCTGTATCCACCAATATTTTACGTTTCATTATTCATACTTTTGCCCATCGTCTTTGAAAGATTCGTAATTACAAAAATTATGGGAACCAATAGTTTATAATACGTTGTTGTTAGAGAAAGTTAATTATTTATATGACAAACTCAAAACACATACATTTCTAATGTCATGTTTTTAAACCATAACACAGTCAAAATAATTTAATTAATGCAATTAAATATTTGTTCTAAACTCCCTGTGCCACTTAGAGCTGTTATCAGGGTGAGTTCTGCAGTGGACGAATGCTTACGATGGGCTGTCGGATACTTTGCAATGGAAGTAGTAAATATTTTCTAAATTCAGTTGATTGAACCTGTCACAAAAATAAAACTAGTATTAGCAAATGACATATGCTGTATGCTGCATCCTTTTCTGAACCCTTTTCTACACCCTTTTCTACCCCTTACGGATTCTAATTGGGTTCATCAAGACACTGTTCAGCAGTTATTTGTACCGTAGGCAGGGGGGGGGAGATACCCTACAGGCAGGAGAGAAGTGGAGGACCAACGATCCATTACGACTACTGGGCGGGGTGGCATAGCTAATAGGAGCACCAAACAGCTAGATGGGAGTAATATATAGACAATGTGAAAAAGGGAAAAATAACTTCGAGACGAAACAAAAAGTGCCGAAACTGCTCACTCAATGAGTGAATCGGAAGTTTTTCGCATTCCATCGTTAAATGACAATTGTTAATTATAATTTATCTTTTACTGATTGGTGAACGATAGAGTTCGTCATGATTTACAGGTAAAGTGGTAAAACGCTGGAGAATTAAGAATTAATTTGCAGGTTTATAATTAATTATGTTGGTGTTTGATTTATTTTGTTGTTACGTTTTGAAAATTGTCTAACTTTTTAAAGCCTAGTGGTGACTGTATGCATCACATTATTTAAAAAACAGTGATTCTGCGTTTTGTTCACAGTGTATTTGTCGATTTTATATATTTCTCTGAGCACATAGCTATTATTTTTTAAAGGCATTAACCAGTCGATCCTTGTTTTGGTTGAGTTGTGTTTTAATGTACTGACTGAATTCTTAAATATTATGTGGACTAATTTGGTCTTGAAAGGGCTAATAATATTGGTTTTGCTGAAGGTAGTTGTTGATATGAGTGTCCAAATTATTTCCATTTTAACCAAGGGTATATCATTTGTATTATGTAAAGGTTAGCATTATCCTGTTGAAGGTTACCGCCATCTAATTATTGCAGCTCCGCACCGTAAAAATCACACTTTCTGAAATGATTCTGTTGTGGGATGTTATGCCGTTTTGTCCAGTAAAAAGCCGTGAAAACTTGTAATCTAAATTAAACTTTCATTTCTACGGATTAGGCACTGGTTTTTTTTATTTTCGGTTTATGTGGGTAACACCACTAAATACCTGCGTGCATCTAACGTTGCATTCTGGTTCATGATATGTTTCAACGTACTATGTTTTGATCTCAGCGCACACAGTTTAAGCGACCACGCCACAACGGTTTATCGGCCGGACGTCCTGAAATTCCAGTCAACCGAAAATTGCCTGCGAATTTGAAGGTTATATTTGGCGAGGTAATTCTGAACATCCAGTTTGGAGCCAGTCAGTAGAACGAAATCATCTTAACTCATTCCTTCTGTAGTAGGCCCAAATCGGCTTTCTTTGGGGCCCTGGGAGAGGGGTGGTGGTGGTGGAACGGTAGGTGACTTGTTCATAGTACCCTGTGTTGTTTATTTTGTACAGCTGTGTGCATTTGCTTTTAATTTTGATTATCATTGTTGAAAAATGTCACAGACCTGATTTTAGTGGGAAATTTATGGCGGGAAGCAGGCGGGTATATGGCATTGTTATGATGTGAACTTGACGGCAGATCAGTGATCCGCTACAGGTTTTGTAAAGCCTGGTACTTAATTAGGATCACTTCATGCAAATGTTGCGGAAATTGAAGGTATGACTCCACTCATTTTACCCGCGGTACGAGATGGAAATGAGTAGTTAGATTTTACCCGGGAGAAAAAAACCCGGTGCGCATTGGTTTTGAAGCTGAGTGAGCCCCGTACCTAACTGGTGGCTGTGCCGCTAGGAGTAGGTAACTGTGGCAACTGACCCAGCGATCGCCCATGGCGGAAAGACCGTCCCTTGTCTCAGCACAAATGCACAGATAAACCGAACGCAGCTGTCACAGGGACATCATTTTCAGATCCTTTTTTTTTAAAAAAAGGTAAATTGATTGAATTGTTTGCGTGATGCGATGCCTGACTCATATCTGGAAAACCTTGTAGCTCTTGGCCGTCAGTCGTACAGTTCTGGCTATAACCGGGAAGTGACAGTTGCATTTCAGTTTATCGGTGAACGCGTATATAATTTCTTTTTTATCTTATGCGAGTGAGAATTACTCTTTTCTCTCACAGACTTTCGGTACTACGTTTAACTGAACGCATATCCGTACCACCCCCTGACCTTTGTTTCGTGGCAAAAGGAATTTAAACTTTGCCTCTGAACCGCTGATACTCTTGCGGCTTCGTACGTAACAGTTCAGTAATAATTAGATGAAAAAATAAATAAGAATCAATATAATGCAAAGTTATTCAAAGTAAATGCCTTCTGAACGTGATCCAACGTACTTCATGTTAGAAAAGTAAGTGATCGGAACTGTTATTTTTTGTTTTGATTTGTGTAAACGTATGCTTGCAAACACTGAACCGAACATAATTTACACATCATTTCTAGAAATTTTTGTGAAAGAAATAAGAAATTTTATATAATGTCACGTCTCCCACCAGAGATTTAAACCGGGTACCTCCTGAAAAATGTTGGATGATTTGTTGATAATATATTGATCATATTGTTGTATTTATTTATTTCAGTTCATTTTAGTGTATCAGAATTTAACTCAGGGAAATACGTGCCTATTGATTCAGCATTTCAAACCGCTAATCTACCGAAGTGACAATCTAATATTAGAATAAAGTCATCATCAGCAGCTTCCAGATTGTTTACAGAGCAACGTGAGATGAACGTCATGGAGATTTCTGTAAAGGCACGAGTTTTCATATTCAGAATACTCTTCGGACTTCGAACTCATATCTCATTGAACAAAGAAACAAAACACAACTGCTCTGCACACGTAACTCTGTTCACCACCCATTGTCGTGTCGCCTTTCAGCGTTCTTACAACATTTTTATAATTCGTTTCTGTGTATCTGTCCAAACATCACTAGTGTTTTACTACAGACTCTGTTAAATGGCTGTTTTATAGCGTCAACCAACCAAAGCTCCAGGGAAGTTTAATACGTATGCAAGCTAATGTATTGAGAAGAAACAGAAGGAAACGAACAAAGTGTTAGCTAACGTTCGCGTTTAGATAGAATTTGTGTTCGTTCGTGGTGTAAACAAAAGAGTGAGCTTTGTTTCAAAACATCGCAGGCTTCACAGTTGAGTTTGCTAAACTGGATGATTTGAACATGTTCGCCTACATATATTTCTTTGAACAAAACCACTGGAAAGCGAATATGAATTTACTACTGATAGAGACCCTATTCGATAAAAATGAAAGTGACTGATTCAAAGTAGGATATTCGTATACACAAATGTTTACATCCAAAGAGTCATGTCAATAGAAGCAGGCAGAACTTCATGAATGTGGTAATGTCTGTAACACGTCTGTCTGCGAGATGAAAGCACTACGTCCTGTGTTCCAATGTGAGTAATACACCACCTTCTGCGTTGAATTTAAATGTGTCCCGGAAAATGCATGTAGCGGGACATATAGCACGCATGGAACAGACTAAAAAGCACCAATGCAGGAAATACAGACCAGGTCGCTGTCAGTTTGACAGATTGACAACAGAAATTGACGCCCCTGGATCACAACATAGGACAAATTGTGTATATTGAGACATTCGCCAACTCCTTGGGACTGCGTGTTATCAGACGCCTTGTGTCAGGTGCTCATCTAACATTCAGAAAAAAATGTCATTAATCTTCATAAACACTAAATATATTAATTTACTTTGGGCTGAAGAAGGAAATTTCTGTACTTTTTGTGGTATAACCTGATTTTATGCCGTTCTTTGTGAGATTTCGTTTTGGCAGAAATAAAGAGGACCATAACAAATGCAGGTTACATGGCCAAATTTGCCCAAAAAGTTAGCCGATTCATTGTCACAGATTATTTTTATAAGCTCGTAGAAATAGCGGCTAATTCTATTAAATTTCATGGATAGGACTTCACGGATTTATATTGTTGACGAAAAAAGATACAGTGGGTCTCAGATGTACCACTGAGCTTCGAAGGGTAAAGGATAAAGCTCCTCATTATGCAGTTTTCTTAATCGTCATCAGTCACGTTCAGATGTTATTCACAACCATTTGTTCTCAAACGGCCTCCATTTTCCGTTCATGTCATATAGTGAGAGGCCGAGTATCATTACCGCGCAGTTCAACGGGTACGGTTGTAAAAGTTCAGTTTTCTTATTGCAGGGGATAAAAGTCTCTGAAGTGAAAGAAAACGAGTGCTTGTCGCATGTAATCTGCTCTTAAGCGGATCATGTACATAATTTGATTTATTACTATTGTTCTTTTTTATTTGAACCTGACTATATTTTCGGATGATTTATTGTCATTGACTAACACGTCTCGGTCATTATCCTTCGTTCTTCCTATTGAAGCTACTAAGAACACTCGGAATTATTTTCCTTAAATAAAAGGGGAACTTCTGCTGTGTATTTAACGGTAATTAATTCTTAAAAATTTACAATATCTTTATATCTTTGTCTATGAAAATACATATTCCCACTTTTCATTGAAAGAAAAATCGTGATTCGATAATCGATTTATGAACTGTTTGTTTCGTATCTTTGATCGTTTGCTGCTTTTAAGCTGATACTAGTGACTAACAACCAATCACCTCAAGTTTCAAAACCATTTATCTTATTAGTAGACGGTACTACACATTTCAGAAGTCAAGTTCGTAAACTACAATACTCTTATGAAAATACTACTCGTAACTGTCGTGTTATTGATGAAAGGCCGAAGGAAGTGATTAGGCTATCAGAAGTTGCATACTTTCAATCTCAAGATCTATTATCATTTATGGGAATCATACAAGTTTGCTTGTCGACCATGGATGTGGTCCCTATTATCGGTATCAAATTGAAAAAGTAACTTATAAAAAAGTGATCTAGTAGCATGGTGTTCATACCTAAACTTACGAAAATCGGTCAGTTAGGTTCGACTCTCCTTAATAGACTGTGAATCAAGTGCTTAATAATGTAAAATCAGGTGGTGCATATAGTTTTCGAAGATTCATATGACTTACAATAAATATTCATGTTACTAAAGAACAGGCTAATATCGCGGGATTCTTTTTTGAGAGAGAGGGAGAGGGAGGTTGCGTTCGTCTTTTTGATGCTCGTTGCCTGAGATTTCGTATGCCGGTAACCTCTTATACCAAAGCGGAAAGTTTCAATGTAAGTTCCTGAAGTAATTATTTACACATATATTTTACATGAGATAATGCGTCTTATGAAAAATCTCCTTGTAACTTTACACGCGATTTGCTAATTTGGAGTTGCATCGATTACATACACCCTTCGTTACTGTTCAGATGGCTGTAGCAGACAGTAATCATCAACGTACCAACTCCAGATTTATGCCGGAGTTCTAGTGCTGGGAGCGTTCCGGAAGCCGACTTCATATCATCGCGAAAACAAATTCCAGCCGCCGAGATTGTCATGAACCATCTTTATCAAATTCACGTTATCAGCATTAATCCGATATGGTTCGCGCATTCCAAGTGGCACGTCTCGGGAGAGGGGTTAGACACTTTAGTGCAAGCATCTGATATCGTAAACAGTTACCTGTAAATATACTCATTCGGGAGGCGCTAGGAAAAATCTGTTTGTCATAATGGCCAAGCCATTCTTACCCAACCGCAACTTAACGTAGACATGTAAGTAATTTTTATAGTTCAAACCAACGTACCATAACCACTTTTTGTATGTGACATTTAAGTTAGTGAATATGTTGATTGTAAAGACGATGTCTGTCTTATGGGATGTTGCTTTATGTAGGCTGGTAGACGGTTCAAGGGCTTTTCCTGCCATGAGGATCGCTAGGATCGTCGAGGACAGTTTGATGAAGAGATTCTTTAGACCTAATAGGGATGGGAGGATAATATTAAAGTAATTTTTAGGAAAATATATACGGAGGTTTTGCATTTGAACACTCTGGCGTAAGATAGGGACCGGTTACAGACCTCATGGTTTCATAAAAGACAGTCTATTTCGTGGCTATCTGTGCGTACTAGTAGCTTCTCAAGAATGACTGCTCAGTGGAGTTCATTAATGAGTTGTCATGCAAGAGACCGATTATTCGAACAGAATAGTCATGGGACATTGACGCTGTTGACAGTACCAGTGCGTGTAATCCCATGAGCGTCATCCGGGCAATGAATTTTATCTGAGCCGTAACAAGTAATATCTGCAGATAATTCGGTTCCTCGCTTCATTTGATGAACTGAAGACATGGGATGAGGGTAAAGGGGTCCAAGGGTGGCGAAGGAAAGAGGATTAGGGTCATATAACCAAACAGGGGGAGAGAATCACATACATAAAATACTGCAAGGCTGCGTCACTGGCGAACAGTCGGTAAAGCAGTACGGTGCAGAGCTGACATCTGACGCGACATAATCCTTTGACATGCGGTCTTAAAATCAGAACATCTGTGGAACAGATATTGAATGTAAGCCTGCCTTTGGTGCTAAGAAACGTTCACTGACATTGTCTTAGAATGACGACAGTGTGTAGATGGAATTGACTGCTGTCGCCTCTTTAATGTGTGGGTAGTGTCATGTAGAATGCATTTCTTAGCGGTGAAAGATGTTCGGGATATTTTATTTTCGTGTTTCTGATGATTCCAACCGTTTGTCCGAAAGTGATTGTTGAGAACAATAGATGCTGGGGGACTGGATTCTGCATTACAAACCTATAAAATAAATACAATGTACATCCTATGATACATGCAGAAAAAATATTCATAAGTAGCAGTTATCTCTGTTCATTTATCCTAGTATGTAGGTAGGTTTTGCATTTCAATGATGTGCTCTTTGCTTAGAATGACGAACTTAAAAATTTATATTGTCAGGGTGATTCGAGAAGAATGAGATTGGCGGGGCATGTAGCGCGCATGGATGGGGCAAGAGGTGTGCACCGGGTACTGGTTGGGAAGCCTGAGGGGAAGAGACCGCTGGGGAGACCTAGACGTAGATGGGAGGATAATCTCAGGCGGGATCTATGGCAGATAGGAGTTGAAGGAGAATGAATTTTGTTGGCCCAGGACAGGGTCCGGTGGAGGGCTTTGGTTAATTCGGTGATGAACCTTAGGGTTCGGTAAGCCATCTAGTTAGTTAGTTAGTTAGTTAGTTAGTTAGTTAGTTAGTTAGTTAGTTTAACTCTTTGCTTAGCAGAATTGAAATTTCTTAGGATGGTAACAGTGACGAGAGCTTTTGTTATGACGATAATGTACCCTCGGGCTTCTTAATGGCGCGGAATTTCCTGTCTTGAGTAGCAAATCACTTTTTAAGAAAGTATACTGCAGGCATAAACGTTATTACCTTATTCCTGTTTGTGTCGTGTTTCTTCTTCGAAACTCCATATTAATTTTGAACACCCGCCAATGCACTGGTTCATAAACTCAGCTCTAGAGTCATCAATACAGGAAGTGCTGTGCTTCTACGGGGAGCAAACGAAACTACAGACAGCAGCTACTCATGATGGTTTCTGAGAGTAAACTCAAGAGCTATTTCCGCAGGGGAAACGTCGCGACTACTGTGGTTTATTTTGGAATCAGTGTGAGCCATGTGGCATGAGGTCGCCAGCACGACGATAAAATTTGCTCCTTGAAAGAAATTTAAAAATAGATTGGTTCTGGTTTTCTTCCTCACGTTTCAATAATTCCACAGCCTTTAGCAAAAGTGTATGTTCCAGAGGTTATCACGGCGGTGAATATGCTGATTGTGGTCTTCCAGGTTGTGACGCCATGTAGTCGTAGTGGTCACCACGTACCAGACGACGTCGCAACTCAGAAGACGAAAATCGAGTACGTCCTCATTAATGAAAATCAAAATTGCGACTTTAAATTTAGGAATTACTCAGGACTGTAAACTTCACGATATCGTTAAATTGTAATTATCTCTCTTACGTTCGATTAGTTGCCATTGCCATATTTTATTTCCTCTTTTTATTTGTTGTACTAAGCGCTTGCGTTGCTCCAAGCAGCCGTACGCTTTGTACCGTCAACAAATCTCATTCCGTCTCCATTCACTGAATCTGTCTGCGGTCTCCTCCTGCGTGTGGTTTCTGTTTTTCATTATTTCTCCAAAGCCTCAAGAAACTTTCTGTTTTAACTAACAAAGAGACGTCTCTTTAACAAATCTGACGTTCTGTTTCATTTACCGGCAGCTTGGAGTCTCCACAATCTGGAAACAATTACAAGCGCACACATTCTATGTCTTATGGCTCGAAGTGTACGACCAAGTGAATTGATGATTACGTTTTTCGTGGAATCGTATTGGAAGCACTTGTTCATACTCTTCAAAAGGATAAACAGGACGATTACTATTTAAGGTTGTAAGTCAACGGATCTGTGGAATGATTTAACTGTTTACATTTCACCGGTCAGTGACATTCTGTTTTTGTCCCCTGTTTGAATTTGAATTTTTATGTTTGTATGGCTCTCCTACAGAATGATGTGGACTCATAGTGTTTTTAAACTAATTAACTATCTATATAACATTCTTAAAAATATGATAGTTGTTTATTTAGTAAAGAAATTTACCGGTTTTTGGAGCCCAAATATTCGTGACCATGATCGCAAAATCCCATCATTGTAATGATTGCATCAATACATTGGACCGTATTCGTAGCCAAATTAATCGATTTATTTTTCGTTTTAATATTATTCTCGCGTTTGTACCCAATTCCCACAACTCTGTTCCCTACAGGTTTTCTGACCAAAATGTTATAATACCCATTTTGAAATTCCTCGCGTAATTATTAAACGCATATTTCTTGAAACTTAACTGGAGTACGTAATGGATAAAATTCCAAAAACATTTTGCATGTTTTGTCTGCATTTATGCATTCATGCTGTTTGAAGTTACAATGAAACATTCTATGTTATCAGGTTTTTCTGGCTGCGAAATTTACATTGCGAGTTCATATACAATGCATGGCATGCATATTTACTCACGTCTCTTTGTTTTGGCGTATGAAGGTAGTGACCTAAGATTGTTAGGATCTCAAGTCAGAGAGTCCTGACTCCAATCTGTATAAACGATTTAGAAAACATTCGTTCCGAATGCTGTATATAAAATGAGCTTAGAAGATATTTATTCTGACGCCTGCCAGTGTATTTAGAGCATTTATTTCAATGTGTCTATTTAAAAAGTGTATAAGATGTTATATTAGGACACATAATATGGAGATAGCGCCACAGAATAGAATAGGAGAAATATTTTAGTTACGTGTTCATGATTGTAATTTTTACCCACCGACTCTACGGGTGGACAGAGCTACAGTGCTGTACTGTTCTGTTATTTTATGATGGCCGTTGGCTGGTTCTTGTGGGGGAGGGGTAAAATTGGAGGGAGAGACGCAACGCCGTGTTCGATATTCACCACTGTTCTGTTAGACTTTTGAATGTAACTCAGTAACATATCAGTAGCGTCAACTTACGAAGTGTAAACATTCATATGTTTTCCATCTTATGTTGAACGCTAGTCGTTTAGCAAACAAGTGGTGCATGCAAAACTGATTGCGAGGGTTTGAAAGGTAATGCTACAGCGTGTAGCAACAGGAGGGGGAGGAGGGTGGGACCGCCTTGGAGGGAATGAGTTTATTTTTTACTGAGTAGATTTATACTGATCGATCAATCAAACGTTGTGAACGTTCTAGTACTCTCCCTGTCAAATACCATTAAGTGAACCATATTTCACAGGCGCCGTTTGGAAATTTGCGTCTTAAAGAATCTGCCTGAGTAATTCAGGGGTGAGCATTCTTTTCAACATTACTAACAGTCATGAGGAAGTTAGGAGGAGACTAAATTCCGGAAAAGCTTGCTACTTCTCAGTTCAAAATATTTTGTCTTCCCGTCTGATTTCTAAGACCATAAAGATTATTTTGCCTGTTGTTTTGTATGGGTGCGAAACATGGTCTCTCACTCAGAGGGAGGAACACAGATTGCAGGTGTTTGAGAATTGGGTGTTGAGGAGGATATTTTGGCCTAGGAGAGAAGACGATGGGACATGGAGAAAACTGCATAATGATGAGCTTAAAAATCTGTACTCCTCCCCCAGTATTGTCAGGGTGATTAAGTCGAGGAGAATGAGATGGGCGGGGCATGTAGCGCGCATGGATGGGACAAGAGGTGTGTGCACCGGGTATTGGTTGGGAAGCCTGAGGGGAAGAGACCGCTGGGGAGACCTAGACGTAGATGGGAGGATAATATCAGGCGGGATCTATGGGAGATAGGAGTTGAAGGAAACTGGATTGTGTTGGAGGGCTTTGGTTAATTCGGTGATGAACCTTCGTGTTCGGTAAGCCATCTAGTTAGTTAGTTATTTAGTTAACAGTATATGTAAGCCTGTATAAATTCTGTTCATGGCGTTCCATGCTCTTATTTTTGCTTATGCATTCTTAGTAGTAGAAACATAAATCTAGATCTAGCAGTGGCACTGAAATTTTCGTACAGCAGCTGGACCCGTGGTTCGTGTTAGATCGGTTAAATGGGATTCAGCTTTCTTGTTGCAGTAATTGTCGTGTTGGCGCAGTAATTGATTTCCTAGTTGAACACTGAGTGAGGAAATGCCACTTAAGTTTTTTGAACGTTACGTCAAGGTTTTTAAGCAGGAAGAATTAGCAGAAATCAGGATTTTGTGATGGTTGTCCCAAAAATTTTATTATACATATCTGAATTTTGAGACGACAGGAATGTTTGTTCACAAAGTATCACTAGTATTAACGAACGTGAGACGACAACCGATGCTCTTTATCCAGAACAAACATCTGAAAATGAAGAACGTGTGTGCAAAAGCAACAAAATATTTCAGCGGCTAGAAAAAGAAATATATAAGAAAATAAAACGAGTTCAGATCTTTAAGGAATGTTGGTGGAAGATACAACGGTAAACGTTGTGACATAACAGGACACGGGGCTTCCATTATGACACAGAAACAAAATACCAAAGTCTCGAACGGCAAAATGTAGTCTCCGAGAGCGAAATACGCAAGTCAGACGTCAGGAACTTGTTAGACTGCTTCTTTGGTATGAAAAGAGCCGTCCATTATGAATTAATTTCTTCGAAAGAAGCAAACGGGGAAGCAGTTTACCTGTATTTTCTTCGCGTCTATTTACTTTGTGGCTTTTATTTTTTGTATCTTTTGTTCTGTTCGCCCACCTTCTTCTTCATGTTTGTTTTGTGTCCCGTTCATCTTGTTTTTCTTGGTTTGATAATGCTAATAATATTTCTTAAAGAGTAGATAATGAAGGTAATTATGCACTTTTCTCCCTCATAGGTCCATATATTTTCATTAGCGGTCACTTCTCAGACATCCTCAATTTATGTTCAAGTTCCACAACCACACAAAAGAACAGCGAGAGTTTTAATACCGTGGCACATGTTTAAGGAATACGGGAGTACAAGGGATTCTGAACTGAGTGGTTCCAAGCCGCCCCCAGTCTTAACTTTATTTTGAGTTTTATTTTGGCTCGCTACTATAGTCCCCCTTTTTTAACTTTGCCACAGTTCGAGAGATTTATTGGTTAACTTCAAGTTATAATTTTGCCCCGTCTTTCGAATACTCTTATCCTGTTGCCGTCACCAGAATAATGGTACCGGTTTGCTGTATGAATATTTTCCTGCTTTCGTTTGAATGCCTTCATTTAGCCGGTGTTCGAAACGCACCGCGTTTTTCTCTTGTTCTGCTATAGCGTGCTCATCACTACTGCCAGCGTGCTAATTGTCACTGTCCGTGTAGTTTATTTACAGTATGAAGCTGTCCTTCTACGATAGTGCATATGGTCGGTCACACAACGCAAATATACATTACTCTTTGCTTTGCAGCTCAGCTTGCATTGCCACGCAGGCGCACAGAAGTTTGATGAAACGCCATGTGATAAGAACAGTGACTCAGAGGTTATGTCACGCGTGCGAAGTTCCTATTATAGTTTTTTGTCATCTGTTTCGTTTCCTTTCCTCTGACCTTCATAGTCTCACAACTATTTTTTGCAGGTTACGTTAAAAAAGTTTATTTTTGTTTCCGTACTGATGTGGTGAAAGGTAATTCAGTGACATTGTGTGGGTTCAAGATACAACTTGTATCACTTATCTGAGTAAGGAATGTGGGTCTCAGCTTCACGAAATCTGGCGACGTAAGCAGGTGCAAGTTATCGGCTTAACAACATACAGCTCTTGGGTTCTCGTTTCATCGCAAGAACGCAACGAGTCGGTTGTTTGCCCGAATCTCTGCGTTCGAATTCCGCTAAAAGAATTCGCTAGGCGATCAGGGGTCGGAGGGGAAGAGGTAAAATGCTTTTAATTATTTTATGATTTTCAAAGTTTTAATAGTAATGTGTTTGCCAGTTTTTGCTGCCAGGTCTCTTAATTTTGGAAATTAAAAAATAGGATATTGCGTTCTTGAGAAAGATGGAAATTTAGAGTCATGCGGCTTGTATTCGGAAAACAAATTCGCCAGACAGGACGTTTGGTCGGAATCCGCCGGGATAACATGCTGAAAACAGGTTAGATGCCAGTGCCTTTGAATTTGTGTTACGCAGCCCCGCGCAACCTGTTAAATATTCTCTTGTGCATGGTATGGAAATATAGTGCAACCACAATGCATGAACCGACTAAGAGCCAGTTGCTGGTTTGATTGTGTTCAACTTTTGTAAAAACATTAGAAGGGAATACAGCCACTTTCAGAAATGAGGGTCGCCTGTTGAATAAGGCACATGATGAAAAGAAAGGAATACTTTTTGGAAGTACGAACTAAAGGCTGATATTTTGGAGTGAGTGTGTATGGCAGTTGTGCGGGACTGCATGCCATAACACATTCGAAGGCACTAAACATTAATCCTGTCTAAACAAATGACTTGTATTGAAACGTGTAAATGTCTTGCATGAAGTCCCAAAACAAGTATCAGACTTTAAATGCCGCCATTTCAAATTGAGTTGAAATTCGTATTACGTAAAATGTAATATACAGTGGAATTCACATGTGATAAACTGACAGTATGTCCCATGGGCTGGCAGTAGCCGGGCATGTCGGCACAGATCTCTGTTCAGAATGATAACTTCATTGATCGACATTTTTTTGTCGTTGTTCCGGTGGTGACAGGAAGTGTCATCCCAAAGGGTCATCATCAGATGTGACACACGGCATACTGGGAATGCTTTCAAGTGTTCCCACTTCCATATATTGTCAACTCGGGTTCGGGTTTGGGTTTGACATGATTTGTAGATAAAATGCTAATTTAGCTCTGGGAGAAAGGATATGTTTGATGACGTAGTTCCGACGTCTTGTGAAACACGTTACAGGAAGGAGGTAGAGTGAGTATTATAGGCATACCTCGGATATATTGCGGGTTCGTTTCCAGACCACCGCAATAAAGCTAGTCACACGAATTTTTTGGTTTCCCAGTGCATATAAAAGTTGTGTTTGCACTATCCTGTAGTCTGTTAAGTGTGCAATAGCATATTGTCTAAAAAAACAATGCGAGAATTACCAAAATGTGACACAGAGACACGAAGTGAGCACATGCTGTTGGAAAAATGGCGCCGATAGACTTGCTCGACGCAGGGCTGCCACAAACCTTCAATTCGTAAAAAACGCAATATCTGCGAAGCGCAATAAAACGAGGTTGCCTGTATCTGTATTTACGCGTGCGAACCAGAGGTGAGGTGAGGTGATTGTGGTTGTACCGACGGTGGTTGTAACACTGGTGCATTAAGAAAAGAGCTTTTAACCCTGAAAATCCAGGCACCATGTTATAGTCACGAGAGTACATGGTACGTCACCTAAGACGACAATTTTCTTCAAGGTATTTTAACTTGTTCCTCAACGTAGAACCTTTGGATAAATGTATAATGGTTTCGATCCGGTTGTTAAAAATCTAGTAGTGGGAAAAACGGTTGAAATTCAACGGGGTTGATTTATTTCGTGTCTTCTCATCAACTTTTCCACAAGCAATACGCGATGGCTTCACCACTCAGAAGACCACAGTAGGCTTCTTGATAATGTAATCCTTTGTGACTCAACACAGCCAATTATCACAAAATGAGAACGTACTGGGTTCTTAATTTCTGACTGAAAGAGTGTGTAGAGCCAACTTGTTGACATCTTGAGAATGAATTTAGATTGCTGAAGTCATAAAAACACAAGGCTGTTTGTTTTTATCCGGTCCCCTGCGATTTATCTTCATCATCTGTGACAAATTGTTTTTAACATGCTGCCTTGCCTACACCTATAACTCAAACATTTATCCCTTCTAGAACTGTAAGAAAACACAACTTACAGTTTTAATTTTACAGCGGCGTAATGATTCTCAACGTTTGTCTATTTTGCATGTTAGGATTAAGGTTGCTGAGTATAGGTGAGGGCATCTTTTGCGACGGAGTGTCTCGTTTATGGGATGAAACTGGAAGAATGTTTTTCTGTCACAAAAAGGATCGTTAAATTGAAGATGTAGACAGTACATATCACAGATCTCAGATATTTTGTTTACTTTTGTAAGTCCTTTAAAAGTAAAGTAATTTAACTAGTAATATAAATAATGTTTCCGTGGTGTAAAACGGCTGGAGAATGAAGTTCAACTTTCACATCTAGTCCCGATGTTTAGAGTCAGTGGAGCTGTACCTCACTCCTCCATACGTCTTTCTGGAATGGTTCTTAATTAAGAGAAATAATGCTAATGCTGTTTCTTGTAAGTATCCTTAATTAGAAGCAAAATTATGGAAATATACTGTGCGCTCTTACGGGCCCGTTCGTCAGAAGGAATTATAAATGGCACGGGGAAAGAAAATGAAGGTAACATGAACATTTTTAGCTTTAATATTGGACCGAACTCTACAGTTATGACTAACGTTAACTCTTTTCTTGTAATAAACAAACGCTATATTCACATTCTACTATTCGCTGTTAGCTCATACTTATAAGATGAGCAAATTTCTTTTATATGCACAGATTTAATCGTTAGAAGTGAAATCTCGTCTGAATAATATTTAAGATTTCAGTCCGTGCTCCAAAGAAAACAGTTGTCAAGACTCAAATCCAAGTTATAGAGTTATTAGTAGGGAATTTTTCATTCGTTACCATAAATGCTGTACGTTCATGCATGCCAGTAACGTAATATTTTGTTATTTATGTCGGTTCGTCTTTGCGACAAACAGCCAGTGCCTACGTAGTGGAAGAATTAGTGACGTATTTAACATATTATTTGTTTGCTGATTGGAATTAAATTTAATTGATTATTCGGTGGAAACCGAGGAATATCTGTGTGTTTTTGATTTAATAAGTTTTTTCAGAATACTGTCCTTTTGTAATTGGTTGAATTAATTTGAATGTTTATAAGTCGTTATGCAGATATGACTAAATTTCACACTTGTGGAAATAGTGTCAAAATTGCGATGGGAAATGAGTGGAGGGAAAAAAATATATGGGAGTAAAGAAGAGGGAAATTTCCTGTAACATCACCGAAGGGGGAGGGGAAGAAAAACGCCATGACACAAAATACAGAACGTTGAGTAAACAAGCGAACTTTATCGTGCGTTATGTAAAAGTAACAGTAAAAAAAATTGAAGGCACCGGACAAATAACCATGTTGCATGGCTGCTTCAGCGCAGACAGCCTTTACTCTGACAAATGTCAGAATATTAAACTGTTATACGTCCTAAGCATATCATTCGTAATTCGAAACACAAACGGAACTGATGATTCTAGGGCTGTAACGTGATTTAAGTTTCTGTATAAGAAGCAGTTTCAAATAAGTAAAAACAAAGCTGTGCACTGTAATATATTACTGACCCAACTAGCGTTTCTATCTTGACAGTTTTTTATGTGACCAGTCACTGGAGTTTGTGCCTCGAACGTTTAGTTTGGCCTAATTCAGTCCGAAACAAATGCAAGTAGCATTTCGTATGTTCGTAGAAGGACGTAGAAACAATCTCACGGCATGCAGAAATTGCATGTTTTAACTGCTCTGTTAGTTATTTATCATGTTAGTTAACTTGAAAATGATTATATATTCTGAGGGGTGGTGTGTTTGAAGTTGGTGACCTGACGAAACCCGTGCCACATATCTTTTCGTTATAAGTCGGGTAAGTTTTCACGGTGTGGATGGTCATTCTTTGAATAACCCTAATGGATTTTGTCAGCATAAGAGAAGATTTTTAATTCCTGAAGAGATTTTTCTGGTATATCAGTTTGAATACTTCAAGATCACCCAATTAACTATGTGAAACACACTTTTCAAAACACACTACTCTGCAAAAAAAAGCTTATGTTAGTTGAAACATTTTTACGACAATTGGAATATGTTGCCAATCTTATACTTTATAATTTTTCCGCTCCCCAAATCGGTGACAACAGCAGGCGGATATACGAACTTCTGAGGTGACATCTACACTGATAATATATAAAAAGGCAGATAAATTATGTACAGTAATACATTTTCGAAGATTGCACACTAAAATTACAAGAGCTTTACCTATACGCCCCTTATACATATTTATGCTGCGGTGTATTGGCACACTTTTCTACTTAAATATTACTGTCATCAGAAAATGTTTAGACCAGCACTTTAGATAAATTAATGCTGTCAAAATAACGGACGAACCTTCGGAGGTTTGTATGGTGGGAATGTAGGCTTGCCCAGAACACCAAGTTTCAGTTACAGGACTTGAGAACTGTTTAATCCAGTGTCTGGCACTCGTGAATGTTTTGACTGCTGTAACTTAACTGTATTCGTGTGTTTAGAAGGAATGTTTAAATTGAGGTTAGAGGTTCTCAGGGCGGTAAAGATGTTGATATTGGTATTTTCGGTTGTAAAACCTTGTAGATACCAAATATTTGGAGGTGCTTACTGCCTCCGTGTTCATTGCAGATTAATTTTAATTCTAATACATTAAGAAATCTGAACAATGTGTACGTACTGTTGTACAAGCTGTTAAAGTAGCAGAGTTCAAATAATTTGTGTAATTCTTCCAGGTAAAATTGTGAGAGATATAAGCTGTTGCAGGAGAAATTTTAAAATAATATACAATTCTGTAGTGGTTTGTGTACATTTAAATAAAATTTATATTTCAGCATATGCAATGATAATTTGTCATTTAGGAATAAGGATTATTAAAGGATAACGTCAATGCAAAAATAGTGACGGTAGGGGTTTCCTGGCCCTTGGGTCCAACAGGAAAACTTTTCTGGCCCGAGCGAGGAAAAAGGTTTGACCACCCTGATCTAGGTAATTGATGAAGACGTGCTTTTTCGTGTCTGCATCATATCTGTAAGCATGGGCCGAATGTTATCAGAAGCCTTCATGTGTTTTGATGTGGTCTGTAATGTTGGTACTCGCTGTCCTGTATATACAGGCCTTACACTCATCCTTTGAAAGAAATAGAGCAGCCAGTCCCTTGCGTACTAACTCAAAAGCAGCTTTTTGTGGTGAGATTGTGGCGGCTTCTACCGTCTTGTTTGTTCTGAAGCTGTGCGCGCGTGACTCGTGTAGGAGCTTTGTTTAGATTTTTCGAATGGGATATGCCGTCTTGTGACTCCTTTTAATGATGACATTGAAATTTGGGCAATTGATAATTGTAGAGATACTAAGGGAAATGTGTGGCGTCTTTCGAGATGATGCTACTGTGTGATTTCTTCGCGTACCCGTCAGCCATTTCCCAAGACATGCGATTCGATCTTGTGCGCTGTGTAATTCGAGTTCTGACCTGCATTCGCCGGAGAGATTGAACACTACCACGAATAATAGACTAGGTTCACTAATTGGTATTAGCACACGGGCCATTACGTTCTGATTTTTCGCATGTGGCTATTTATTTTCTTACTGTAACGCACGTGTGCGTTTTTCTTTCGGATGACCTTGAAACAAAACAACTTTTGTTTCTTTGCGGGAGTATTCCTTGACGGCTGTATTGTGAAGTATGTGTAGTGTATCTGCGGAGGCAGAGTGCAGTGAACGGATGCAGAATGTTTGGGTACACTGTCGGATAAACCGATAGTTCAAAGGCCCCGTGTTTATTTGAATTGGTGAATTCATGCTGATCTTTGACTTGCCTAATACTAGTATATTTATAACAATCTACAGTAACATGTGAATGGTCTGCTGCATGTGTAAACGTCCTGATAGGCGAATCCACTGTCGATGGTTGGGGGTGTTATGTACAGTTCAAAATGAGCAACGGTGAAGTGATTAAGTCATGCGGCTCGCACGTTATGCGTTCGTCTATGTTATTAGCCATTGGATTAAAGGGAGAGTGTTCGAATTTATCCCATTGTGGCGCATAATAATAGCGTACAGCTCTTCTTTGTTTCAAGTAAGGAAAATATGAAATTACTGGTTTTGTCTCCATTTATTGCGGTCATAAAATTAGAGATGTTTTCTATTGTCAGTTACTTAAGCTTATGAATTCTGTGTAATATCTGTAATAACTGTAATCAGCATGTGAGCAAACGATGCTTTTAATTACGTGTTAGAAATTTTAATAGCACATTTAACCCTCTTAAGCACGATTATGTGGTTATCAGGTACGTCGTAAGGCAGGAAGCATAGCTGGTCACTATCATCGTGTAGATCGGTGAAGAAACCAAGGAACATTTTCAGCAAAATGAATTGTCTCCATCTTAATTTTAAGAATCTCATGGTAGTAATATTTAAAATTAAGAATTGCCTTAGGCCACAAAGAAAAGACCCAATATTTTCAGTCGTCTGTTGTGAGTAACTTTCACACCTGTACCATATTCGTCATCAGCAAACATTCGTGGATTGTGGACAATAATCATTTGATGCTTTATGGTCTTGTATCAATTAGACCAGACAGCTGTTTTTTTTTAGAAAACGTGGAAATTTTTGTACGCTGTATTGGGGACTAAGTGAAAATGTGTAATTGTCTATTTATGTCGTCTTATGTTTCTGCGCTGATCTTTGCAATTTTTACGTAAGAAATGTCGAAAATGCTTTCTTCACAGAAACTTATAATAAGTTAATGTAAACATTAAACATTCTAAAAGATTTTCTGAGTGATGACGTTGGCTAGGTATTACAGTGTGAGAAATGAATTATGTATTTAATGTCGTACAATAATACAGATTGATTCTTCTTGGGTTTTGTTTAGTGTTTGTCAAGAGTTATTAATTTTGTGATTCTATTTTATACTAGTCTTCAGTCTGAAACATGATAAATTAATTATTAAATACGACGTTAATTTTTATATAAATGATGAAATACATTTTTTGATATACTAATTATAGAAATAAAGAACATATCTCAGTGCATGAGGATTAATGTATTGATGTTTAATGCTCCGAAATTAGAATTTTCCCTTGAATTTTAAAGGAATTGCCAAGTTGGTCCAAGTAGCTCGGAATTCTAACTCGTCTTCTTTCATTTGAAAAGATGGTAACCAAAATTATTTATCTTATTTCAGTGATGAATGAAGATAAACAAATGAACTAATTTAGAAGGCCTTTTTTGTTTCGGACAAATTGTATGGAAGGTTTTAAATACAAAGGCTTTTATCATTCAAAGTTCTGACGTTACTTTTCATAAAGAGTAAGTCACTTTGAATAAGCTCTGAAAGCAAGGCCTCTTCTGATTCACACTTTACTTGAATATATTGTCTTTCCGTTGGTTAAGCAGGCTTTGTGACTTTGGAAAAGATCAATTCACATGCATTTGTTTGAAGATGGCGTCGGTCTCATTAGCTGTACTCTTGTTCAAATACAAAACCGGCTTTAGAACTCTACTTTATGAACAATATGCCTTTTCATTGACACTTTTCTGTTGAGTTTACACGCATAGGTTTCATTTACTCTTGTGAATAGGCGCCCTTTAAAATGTTACCGCAGTAAGAGTGTGACGTTTAAGTATTTAGAATTTGTGACTTTTAATTGGTTTCTTATTGAATTATAATGGATTGTCTATATATTATTGGAATTGCTTCCTTTCGAGCCGAAATTATGCGAAATAGTTTCTTAACCCGTTGGAGCACGAAGCTCATCTAAATAATATGTAAAATTTCAGTGTCTACCTCAAGAGTGCTTCGTAATTACAACGATCAGTCGGTTGATTCTATTTAAGGGTAGAAGCGCTGCTTATTTTCACATTCATAGAGCAGCCGTACACACACTCCGGGAAAAAGGAAGAGTTGCTGAATGCTGAAGTAAATGGTACATATAGTCACTAGTGGCGAATCCTAGTCTAGAGGTCAGGCCATGCGGAAATACATAAATCTATCGCAACAATCACATCACAAAACAAAGTTATGTGCTGCTGCTACTACTACTACTAACAAAAACAATAAAAACAATAATAATTACAATACATTTCAAACATTTCTTTTGTATTCTTCCCCTTTAATGGTCTTGCGGGACACTACAAGGCAGAGTCGGTAAATGTTGCATTACTGTTATCTTCACTTGCAACTTCTTCATGTTGTAACATGAAAAAGATGGCAGTATGATAAGTGAGTAACTTTCAGTGTCATTTAAAATGTTTGAGCATCGTAAGCCAGGGTTGATGCGATAATTACCGCGAAACTTCGTCTTGACAATTGTATTTATATTATGCTTTTTTCATGGTAGAATAAATAATCTAATTAGATTTTTTAATTCCCCTGGCATCAAATGAAAATCTTGCTAAAGACTTAATTCGCAAAAATTAAAGTAACGTAATTATAGAAGTGTTAAAATTGCCATCTTTGCTATTGGATTCCCCTTCCTTTGAATTAATAGCACTTTTGTGGTTCACGGAAAACTTTGCAGCCGTCTTATTTGATATTCTTTTATTATTGTATTAATATGAAATGTTTCAGTTCCTGCTTCATACTTTGGTTTACGTAACGAAACTGCTCTTCTCAAAAAAATGGTGTTTGCGTTCTGTTGTTTACTGTTTAAAAAAAAGTCACAAATACCGCACCGTATTGTCAGCGGAAACATATAATCCAATTTTTCTTACATTTTGAGATTGTATTCCAGTAAATGATCGAAGGAATTTTGTTTTCACTTAACATAATCTGCCTGAAAGGAGAATAACGGAGTACTCATGGGTAAAGAGAAATGAGTTTCTCACGGCCGTGTAGTACGCAGTTACCAACGTTTTGGACTCATGTGCCTTCATCCCTGAAGATGGAGGTTGTATATGTCTTCGAAACGCTAATATGTATCTACGAGTCTACACGGCGTCGTAACCCAGAACTACATCCTCATGGGTAAAGATGTATTTGTACGTAATGTTGATTAGGATACGCCATAGAAAGTAAGATTTGTGGAATAGGTTTATACAGTGGTGATTTAATATTAAAATATATGGAAATGCGCTATTCAATGTAAGGACAAGAAATTCAGTATTGTTCAGAAATACTTATCTGAAGCCGACCACTTCATTAAATGTCTCTTGTGTGGATGATGATAGTTATAACTGCGTTCTGCAGTTAAATGTAGTAATTATGTGAAGTACTAAATCTTGAAGATTGTTGTCTTGTGGAATGCTGTGCTGTGTATTCTGTAGGAGTTGACCGATGTTTTAGAGATACTTGTTGTCTCCATCATCAGGGTTTTTAGCACCTTTGCACCACAGAAACGTCGGTAAACGTCGACCAGGTTATGCGACGCAACATATCAGAAGACAAGCCATCTTCATAATGGCCGGTGTACCGACCTGACATCTCGAAACTAAATCTTGTCCGAAAAGGAACCTGTATTGTACGGAATCCTGTCTTTACCAAGAAATTATCGCGTAAGTTATCTGAGAACATTTTGCGTCATGTTTCCTGTTCTTGTTCTGATGTTTCGTAATGTGTTCCCTCACATTTTTCTGAGCAGGAACATTCCTGTCACAAATGGGGAAAATGGTTGTATCAGATCGTGGACAAAATATATGTGAATACGTGTGTTTGTTCGTAGAAAGGTAGAACACGGAATTTTAAGTGCCTGCTTGTTGGTAATAGTGTGTAGTGTTGTGTACATAAATATTCCATGAATTTCTCGGGTAATAAATAAACTATATTAAATATGTAGTGTGTAATGTCTTATCTGTACGTACTTATGTAAATCGAAAGGTGTTTAAGTATTTTGTATTTACTTTTCAACCAGATTTTGATGTGTGTAGGCCTGTTGGTGGTATTAATGACACTAGATGCGATATTAATTCTTTACCCGTCACTGGGTTTGCTTCCAAGTTTATTGTGTCCACCCCTGCTATGGGATACGTTATGAATCACGTTTCTTTTGACACAGGGTTAATGGATTTTACTCGCCTTTCTTCTCACATTAAAACGAATTTTATTACAATTCACATAAGTGCTTGATATGTTTGATGATGATATGTGTCATCAAAGTTGTAAAAGGATTCTGTTTTTGAAGTGAACTTGCTTTCAGATAAACCACATCTTCAGTATTGTGACTCCCTTGCACAAACGATATTCTGCTTTGTGTATGAGAGATTTTATCATTTATGTTGTGACGTGGCTCTGCTTTATGTCATGTTATTAATAAATTCCAGTTTTTAAAGTACCCTAGGATTTCCTTTGTTCAATTATGACTTATTGATTGTCCCTATCTTGTTTTTTGACTCACTGAGATTCATATATTGGCCTGTATGTTGCTTTAATGCCTGTATTTTCTTTATCAGAGTGCTGTACTAACATACGTGCTGCAACCGTGTGCACCCTCTTCATTATGCAGGTTCGAACTAGGCCATTCTGTATCGTGCCCTTCCTTCCATCCGTTGTCAGCATCAGACTTGTATGTTGCATGTTGTGGTGCGTTCTGTAAGGTCTTCAAATATTTCATCATCAACGAACAAGACCCAACTGAGTAGTTTGCCCACAGCGGTTACAACCCTTGTAACTTTGGGGTCCGCGTTCATATCTTGCCAGCGGCGTGTGTGTTTGTGGTGTTCTTCTCCTTTGTTTTCATACCGTGCCATTGATTATTGTCCTCGGTTCGCAACCCCAATTGTGTATGGCTGAGTAATCATGTAAAACTGATGAAGAAGATATAGCCTCAAACTGTTCTGGCAGCCACATTGAAACGGAAGAGATGAATTCTTTTGCAGTGTGTTTCAAAGGATCAGAGTATTGACCCTCTATGTTGACTACTGTGGTGCAACACAGACCTAAGGGTGGCAGTTCTATTAAAATAATAGCGAGTAAACCACGTAATGAAACACTTCAGTAATTTAGAACCAAATTTCGTAGTTATACTTTAATAATGGTCCAATCTTACCTTTACACTCATACACTTGTCTTTGTGGATTTTTTCGTAGATACAGGAGAAATTTCTTAATGATCCAAAAAAAGTTTTCGGAAAATCTAGCGCTTGTATGTTTTGTCGAAATATTATTGTAAATGTTCGGGTACTTTCCCACCAGTTATTTCAAATTTGTTTATCTTTATCTATCTATATGAAAACGTAAACAGTATAATATACTAAAGTATATTTTTTATGTGGCTGTGATACGTGGGGCGACACTCAATAACGTGGGTTCAGGGTGTTTGAAAACAGAGTGCTGTAGAGAATATTTATACCCGAGAGGAAATAAGAGGGAGGGGCAGAAAAAATTGCACAAGGAGAAGTTTCATAATTTGAGCTCCCCAGAATGATGAGTTGAGTGTAGTGCTATAAATGTGCAAGCACAAAATTGTCGTCGAAAATGATCCAAGTGATTAACAATTATACTTTTTCGTACAGAAATCGTTACAGACATTAATGCAGTTACCCCAAGTATATTACATTGACCATACGGAATTCTTATTTCATTTGAAGCGTAGGCTATTAAGGATACCGGGAAGTTATAAATTTGCATGTGTTGTGCTGCATATCTTTCTTTTATTTTAGTTCAGCACGTCAGCTGGAAAAAAGTAATACTATCGCCCATCTGCTTTAACTTCAATAATACCTCCGTTGCCTGAAACCAGCGTTTCGTGCCTTGTAGTGCTTAAGTCTCAACTTGCTTGCCGAGAGTAAGCAATTATGATGAGATGGAAGAATTACGAAAATTCAGTTCATGTGTGGTTACGTGTACAGGCTAAACCAGAACTGGTCTATCCAGTATCTGGTTGGCAAGACTGTATCGTGTTTGCTGATTTCTTGAAATCCTGGTGACATTTTTGTGGTTTTCCCCACGGTTGTCCAATTCTCTTTCCTCGCTGGGCCAGAATAGTTTTCCTGTTGGACCCAAGGGCCAAGAAACCCTTACTGTCACTATTTTTGCATTGTCGTTATCCTTTAATAATACTTATTTAGAAACGACAAATTACGATTGCATATACTGAAATATAAATTTTATTTTAATGTGTACAAACTACTACAGAGTTGTATATTATTTTAAATTTGCTCCTGCAACAATTATTTTTAATAAATTGGTTGTACTAAATAGTAAAAAAGAAAACAAATACTTTCGCGGGCCGGATTACAAGTGGTCGCGGGCCGCCAGTTGGAGCGACGCTGGTCTAAATGATAAAACCTGAAGTTATACAGAGATTATTAACAAATAGTTATATACATGTACCCAGTGTTCTTACCTGCGCACACACTGAAGTATTAAGTTTAATCTGAATCAGCAAATCTTTGTAGTCGGGAAGTATCACTCATTTAATTCTGACGGGGGTTTTTTCTTAACGAAAGATCAGTTTTTGAAAATTGATTGGTTGTAGGGCCCACAGTATACATTCACTGTATTGCTATGTATAGCCTGAGCCCATATTCTGCCGGTGTTTGAACTCGGCACCCCTTCATTAAACGTTGTGTACGTCGTGATGTGATTCCTCATGATAACGATGTAAAAGCGCATAGTGGTGTAAGAAATGTGTCATAAAAAGCAAGAAAATTTGTGAATAGCAGGCTGACTTTGTTTCTGAAGAAAGACTCTAGTCCATAGACTGCATTTTTGTTAACACTATTTTAGGACGCTGTTAAATTTTTACAGCCAGTGGTGGGGCGTGTAATACAAAACGGCTTGTTTGTTATATCTGGCCAGGATTTCGATATAAATAGGTGTTACATCATCCATGTTATTTTATGTTCAATGAACACGTACTATTTGAATAAATCATACACTTTGTCACATGGTTACCAGTCAACGTGTTTACTTTTGTGTCACGTGTTTCTGATACGAGACTAACTGAGCCTTGGGAAGTACGATAAATTTTCATGTTTCAGCGAAATGATATCTTAGCACGTTTACAGGGCATGATGCACCTGATATGTATATTGAGGTACGATGTTCAGATCTCAGCTTGAGTAACTGCTGCCCTCTGTCCTTCTAGAACAGTGGTATTCAACCTGGGGTACGCGTATCCCCGGGGGTACGTGAAATTTAAAAAATATATATATTATTTTGTGATAAACACTGAGTAATCAGTAATGCAATTTATTTAATTTATTTTAGATGTAGATTATATACTATGTATAACTTGAATTATACACCAACAACTTTGGGGGTACAAAGTTGAAGAGAAATTATATTTGAGGGTACACGAACAAAAAAGGATGGATACCACTGTTCTAGAAGAATTCTATAAAATTGTCGCAGTCCGCTTCAAACTTCTGTTAAAAAATCCTCGTGTGATTTATGTTATGGTCAGTTTAATTGTTGTTTAAATGACATAATGTTGACTTCGACGGCACTCATGAGACCACAGATGAGGATTACAGCTGTGTCGCCGATGTAATTCTCACATTGATTTGTCACCCGAGTTCAAGATCCTAGCTCGAGCTGAAGAACGTACTCCAGGTATTAGTGTGCAGAGTACGTAATGACAGTAGAAGCGTTGCATGAACCACTCGGTGTGGAGCAGCTGGTAAACTCTCCTGATTGCTAGTCGGTGCCAGTGGTGGTTCTAGTCTTACAGGACGAGGGCTGGTAGAGTGATAATAACATCGTGGCAACAGCGTAACTCATGAAGCACAGAACTACTTGAGAAGCTTTTAGTATCTCAGCTTATCAGGATATTTACCGACTTTTATGAAACCAAACGGTTCATTACCCGTCGCTGGACCCTACCCTGACCTACTAGAATCCATCCGGTTCACACACACACGCACTCTGTTTATTTAAAAACATGGCACTGTGTTGGAAACGTGAGCCAATTCATATCACAGAACTAGATTCGAGTTGTTTCAACCACAGCCATATACAGTCCGTTTTCTTAGAACTATTTGGAGCCAGCCAGTTGGTTTGCAGTTGTTTTATTGAGGTCACTAGACTGAATACTACTTGATAACATTCTTGAAGCACGGAAGTGCTTCATCAGTATCGTACATTATTCTGTATTCAGCAGATCTTTTACTGATTAACCGAACACATCATCTGTCGCCCGCTCTCTAGAGTTCACGTACCTGTAGAAGGACATTCGTCTTTCCTATGTTTGTTGCGTTCTCCTTTTTGTGTCAGAGAATTCTTGTCTAGTCGTTAACCGGACATTTCATGGAACTATTACGGTTTTATTCCTAATCTGGAGTTGTTTTGTGTGAATCTCATTGTGTCATATCCTGTCCTCTTACTCCATTAACCCTTTAAAACCTAGTAACTAAGAATCACGTTATTTAACAGTCGGTAATTCTGCATGTTTCCTACAAAGCATTTATGGGTTTCGTTTGATTTTCAGAAGTAGCGATTCTTTCCTTAAACAGAACTAAACAGTCTGTTCCTGCTCATTCATATCCGTGTAGCCATCACACAGCCATTGCATGGTTTCGTAACGGGTAATTTATTATGACAGTGTTTTTTTAGGAATATCTGTTGTCTGAATTATATTTGTTTTTTTGATGCAAGCCCATGTATAGTATTTTTGCAACATTTGTTGGTTCAACTTGCTTTTTACATGTGAGATTTCACGTTCTTCAGTCGGCGAGTCTGAAGATGGTTGCCGTCTGGGTTGTAATATGGTGTAAGTTTACCGACGTTTCAGAGGTACTTGCTGCCTCAGTCATCAGGGCGATGAATGACCTGATGATGGAGGCAGCAAGATAATATAAGACGTTGAAGCAGCAGTGCACTGCTTCACAATGTTTGAAAGAAAAATGTAGTCACTGCCTCGAACTGTTTTTACGTAGAGGAGGGCTGAGCCTCGTGTAGTATGTCTTTAGATTTGTATTCATTACCTTTACAGCATTATCTAACTGAAGTATGGGTCAACTCTGATAAAATATTGGCTAGCCCACTGTTGTTCACATGTATTCAGTTGCAACCTGTTTTGCTTCAGTTACTCCACCCTGTTTTGCCTGCAGGTGCACTGACGCTGAGGAAAGAAGCTTATAGGCCTTTTTAAGTATGGAAGGCTGTACAAACCTCAGTTGGAGTTGTAATAAAGTAATGACAAGGCTGATTCGTCACAAAAGGCTTGGAGGAAGAAACATAAATTCTTACTATGAACCAAGTTGAATAAAAATGTGTTAATAAAAGGTGATCATTAAAAAAACGTACATTCCGCGACTGTAATCTAGAGACTTGCGGGGTGAGGATGTGGGGTGAAGGAGGAAGGAGTAAAGATAGCGTCTGCCTTTAACGCTACGGACTTACTGCATTTCTTGCAAGTCTCAAGATTACAGTCGTGGACTGTACATGAAAAATGCTTTGTGTTTTAAATTACGTGGTGACGGGTCTACAGATATTTGACGAAAGTTTGTCAGAAATATGCGTATTCTTGGACATTTTATTTCGTTTGTTGTTAACACACACTGTTTCAGAATATTGAGGTAAGATTTTTTCCAATTAGAAAGAAATGATAAGGTTTATGGTTTTAACTGATGACGGAAGCAAAGCCAGCTTCGGAAACGAAGAAAAGTATCCAAGAATATGCATCAGTAAACGTGCACTTGTTTTCCAAAGTAACTGGATGGTTGTCATTGTAACAGCACTTTGCGTGTTGGGTAGGGTTGAGTGCCAGATAGAAGGTTGGCCGGTTATCGGAAATCCTGACGCAACATTCGTATGGCCATGAGGCTATTCAGTTGCACTGATTTGATTAGATTCTATAGGTACGTACCTATTCGTGCCCACTCTGTATGGTTTGTACACATATCAATGAGTACCAGCAGGAAATTGTAACTCCGTATCTGTTCTGTGGAGCGGGACACGGTATAGTATTTGAGTTCTGTATTTTAATTCCATTGTGCGGTATATATAGGTACAGTCACTTGATAAAGATTTGATGGAAGATATAAATGGTTTTCGTATATTAGATACGGAATGAAATATGTGGCTGTGTTACAGTGATAATTTCGTTAATCGATAACCAATTTGAATTGTGCCCTTTTAATGGAATTTTAATGGGCTAGTTTTTATGATTGTTGACTATATTGCTTGCACCACCCTCCATCTACCCCCACTCCAGCACCGCAGCATCCGCTGCTGGTGTTCCATGAAACCGCCATCCGTTATGTAGCAGTAGCTCCAGTAGAGGCCCCGTGACTGTCTGCAATGACGTATATACTCGTTCACGACACGCGAAAACTCATTATGGCTTTTATAACTTTATAAGGAAATGCACACGTACGATATAATATCTGTGTCCGAGACCCTATAACAACTTTTGAACCAATTTACTTGCAACTTGTTATGGTTTTATATGAATGCACAGATCATCTCATATTTCTAATTTTCAGTAGTATATTAAATAATACCAATATGGCGTCATGAGAAGTTTTTAAGTGGGAGAGACACGTGTTCAACGTAATGTAGGGTCACGAAATTTGATGTGGATAATATCTTAAAAATCTATTCTCTTATGATGTTTATTTTAAAGAACATGGAGACAGCATTGCTGTATAAATATCCTATAATAAGATACCGGGCCTACAATTTAGGAGGCTGCGGTCGTGCTTGCATTGCGTGTTCGGCCGGCGCTCTGTTGATTTCGGCGGGAGTCGTGCGCGTTCTTCCGGTGGGTGACCGGCGAATCAGTTTCAGTGCCGCTAGTAACAGCAAACTACGAATATTTCTCGTCACTAATACATGTTATTGCATTAATTGTTCTTACCTTAAATCACAAAAGATGTTCAAAGTGACTTCCTTGTGCTTGCAGGCGACTTCACATCTCGCTAATATGTTTCGAAATACTCGACGAAGCTCTTCTTGGGAAATTGCCGAAATCAATTGTCGAATATTTTAAGTGCTGATGGGTTACTTTAAGTTAATTCTGTGAACGTGTTCTGTGGTTCATGAAAGGACATTTGGAGCACGTGGTTTTGGGTAAATCGGTTCTGTATTCAAATGTTTTAGCGTTTTAACAACTTCTACGGGCTAGATTGTTGTATGGCTCTTGGCTTGTATATAGGAGTTGTTTGATTCTGATCTCGGTCGGGTTACCTGCTGTTCTGATACCTATTCTCCTTAGTTTTTCTCAGTATCTCGAGGAAAATAACGTGGTAGTACCTTTCCATATAACGAATTTGTTACCTTCAAATAGGAAATGATTCGGTGTTGGATTTATCTGTTTTTTATGGAGCTGTTGATAGAATGAGTGTTAATGTCAACAGAATATGTGATAATGACCAAGTAAAACGTGGTACTGAGGGTGACGAAATATGCGTTACAGTAAAGTGATGAACGAGTGTTTGTCGAGATGTATACACCCATATTTAATATTATATAAACGTCTGTAGCTTAAAATAACTTGAAGCCAAAGTGTCAGTCCATGTGTTGTGTGCAGAGTTTTTATTTAATAGTGATTTAACCTGTTCTGTATCTTAGATTGTAGAACGTGTTTTGTTAAAGCGTTTGAAGCCATAAGTCCATTAAACAATTTTTGAATTGTAATCACGCTTAGCTCTGTGAGGTATTTATATCGAGAACGTTAACAATAATAAGTAGGTCTTCAACTTTAAGTATCAGCAAAGTATTCCTTTGAATAATTTCAAGATGTTCTGGTCTCATTAGGATAATATTTTAAAATGTAAGGCTTATTTATTCTTACATTCGCTGTAGTGCTCTTTAGTACTTGGAAGCTTAAAACACGAAGTTAGTGGTGACAAAACGAAAATATTATGTAACATCCAGACAATTTATGTTTTGGAGACTCATTTCAGTGCAGTAAATCAAGTATACTACATGTAAAACCTAAATTTCGTTCTGAAATTTGTATTCATGAAAAATTAACTGTACAATATTATCTAAGAGTAACATTTTTCTTAATGAGGAAATACATTGTACGTAGCAAGTACGTTTTTGCGGGGAGGGGGGAGTTGTGACAACCTGACAGGTGATAACTAGAGGAAGAAAGAAACATAGGAGCTGTAACGCCAAACTAGTTTTGCTGGAAAATAACCTACGAATTAAACACTAACAAAGAAGATATCGTACAGCTGATTAATACTTCAAAACTGATTATAAACGTTCCTAAATCACGGTAAATAACTAGGCATTTATATGAATCTTCTTCATCCAAAGTTCTGGAGTCGAAACCTAAGTTTCTCAACGCAATATCCTCTTCATTCAATTATATCATTCCCTCCTTTGTTGTGAGATTCATACGAAATATATAAATACACCCATGGGATAAAATGCTGAGTTACTGAATTAAAGCAGCTGGTACATATGATAACCACTGGGGTTTAAATGGAACCTGGTCTGGGTGTTTAGCTCAGGTTCGACTGGCCCACTTTCTCGGTATGCCCATTGTCAGGGTTTATTAAAAAGTTGAAATAATTTAATATTGTCGCTGTGAAACGGTCTATGAACTGGGAACTGAGCGAGACTTCTAAAAATCAGCATTGAAAATTAAATATGACGGTTTCTGTTACAGTTTTATTTATTTTTTACACATAACGGGGGAAAGTATCCCAGATGGCAGGCGTTCTTTCCATCTCTCTTCTTTGTTTTATGGAACACGAGAGAGTGAAAAATTTGTGGGGTTCGGTTTTGCAGCAAAGTTTAATATTTATTGATTCATTTGATGGTCATGGATCTGTACCTTCTATCGAGCGCTGTCGTCGGTGCAAGATGAAGAAACGCAGGCATTTACATATACAAACTATTTCGGAATTCTTCAATTGCAAGCTGTAGCTAGTTTTCATACTCACCGCCATGATAACTTCAAATCCTACTATAGTGAGCTCCGTCGATACAAAATCTCAAATTTATTGTAGATTTTTCGGTTGCTTGTACGATCAGTCAAGCACCTGGACTGTCTTTTTCATTTCGCTGATTCGTGTTTTCGTGTATGCAAAATAATGTAATTGTTGATACCGGCCTTGTGGACAGTTTTGTAGTCGATTGTGTTTTGAATGTGACGCCATGTTACCGTAGTCGATTTTGTCACTTCGTTGGAAACCTCAAATTTAAGATATTTTAGGTCAACGGAGAAATTCTACGAATACGTTTTGGAAATTCATATACACAATCCGACGTATATTGTGTCACCTCACTAATATGTGAAACTAAACGTCTGAACTTGGAGTATTGTTCGGTGCGATGCAAAGGGTTTCTTGTCTTACCACAGAACAAGTGTCCAGCGTCATTAATACGAGCCCTCGTCATTCATTAATCCTCTAACCGTCTCTGGTACTGCTGCTGACGTGTGCAACAGATGCTTTTGCGTTATGTCATATGCTCACTCACCTTTCGGATGATTCACCCGCACGTCATGATGTGTTTGTTACAGCCTGTAAGAACATGTGTGGGGTAAAAATTTAATGGCGCTAGAATCAGCATTTTTCTTTTGTTTGTACCAAGTACGTGTCTGTCTGTTTTTAAGGCCGTCCGCTTGTTTCATCTCTGTAACCGCTTGATAGATTTCAGTGAAATTTGTATATTTATGATCTGTCTTCTAAACGTTGTTAGGTGCCACTAAGTTTGTCCGTACATGTACATAAAACTCATTATTTACACGTAAATCAAGAGCTCTGTAACTTTAATGCGAAATGTTTTTTGTATTGTGTTGTTTTCTGAGAAATAACAAGGAAAATGTTTGTCTGCAATATTTTTGTGACATGAACCCCCTCCCGCCAGGAAGTTCGTATCTTCAGTAAATGAATGTCAGGGCCAGTGAGGTATAATGAATCAGAACTACAATTTGGTTTCGTATTTGCAACTTTAGCCCTAACTCCTAGCGAATTGTTTCCGTGAAATGGTTAGCTTTGTGTTCCGAAGCTGATTGGCTTAAATTCTTCGTACCATTATAGCTGCTGCAAATGCTACTAGTAACGCAGAGGTAAAGAATGAATGCGCTTAACAAACGACGTTTCTTAGTACACGAATAGCGTCTTACCGGTTTCACACATATGACATAATTATGAGTATATTATTTTTATTTATGGTTTATGTAACGATGCTTTTATGAGCTCATACTATGTAGCGCCGAATGAGAGGTGATTAATGAATAATGGGTAGGAAAAATTGTGGAAGGAAACTGTGGTTCATGATAGAGGGTGACGAGTTACTTTATGATAGAGGCAGCAAGGGAATTTGAAACGTCGGTAAACTTCTAATAGACTGCATGGTGCAGCATCCCAGAAGAAAGTCACCTTTTGGATTTCCGTTCTGTTGAAACTGAAACGTCTCGTAACTAGTCAAGCTAACAAACTCCATGAAACTCTCCACCTACCAAGTTGCCCGATTGTCCTTTAGTTTTTTCACAAGGGACCGCCACCGGTCTTTATCCTAATCCAAATGAATCCAAATTGCACCCTCCAACCGTGTTTCCCAAGGACTTATTTTGATATTATCCTGCCATCTGTGCTTGAGGCTTTCAAGTGGTCACTTCCCCTCCGACAAAAATTTTGTACGCATTTTTCATCTACCCTAATGCGCTCTAAATGTCCCTCCAATCTCATCACAGTCTTACAAATTTACAGGTAATTTACAAGTTTTGTTATGTTTTAATCTGTGTTTTTTTAGATAGAAGACGGGAAGATAAAAGTTTTTTAATTTCATGGTAGCAAGAATTCCTCAAATTTAGTTTGCTCTTAATTTTTACGTCGATGCAATTTTGATTTTGTTTCCGTCATACCAATTATTTGAACGTGCCACGTTGTCAAATGATCGAGTAGCTAGACTGTGTAATGGTTTTGTCCTCTAGTATGGTGAGGAGCCATGAACATGTACCTGTTCTTGGTTTTCTCGGGACAAATTTCCTTTCAATGTAATGGAGCTTCTATGTGAGATCTGTTTACACCTAATACACTAACATCATTAGAATAGGCCAGTAGCTGATGAATGTGTTGGATGCTGAACGTTTCGGATTTTGAGGACCATGTTTCGTATCGTTAGTGATCGAGTAGAATGTGGGGGGGGGGGGGGGCATATCAAAAAAGACGACGACGACGACGTCCGCGTAAAATTACTGTAATAATTCTCAGTTCCCCCATTCCCACTTCACGTCACACTGACGTCATTAATAATTCACGCCCTGCAAACCACTGACTTGCAGTGTTGCCACATTAACTCGCCCGTATGCAGTACCATACAAACCCACTAGGCCTACCACTTGATCTCCTCGTCCTCTTCCCCCCGACCAACCGCTTCATCCACACCTTCAACCCATTTTTCTACGTTATTGATATGATACAATTATTACGTCACCCGTGGAATTTTTGAAAATTTCCTTCGCTTTAATTCATATCCGAGTTTCTCAGATTTAAGTAGATAATGAAATTTAGCTTATTTTAAAATGAATTTACGAAATATTGGTATCAGCAATGAACATCTGCCGGTGTAGTTCATCAATGCACGTGTGGGCATACGAGACCTGGTACACAGTAAATTCTCTGAATGTAGTCTTCTTAAAATATAAATAACGTAAGCGTCAGGTTCTGTTATTTTATTTGTGATTGCTACAGTTACCTTATTACCGGCTTCCAGTTCATTAGTGTAATTATTCTCTTCAGGGACACAATTTTAATTTAAATCGGACAATTTTAAAGGCCGCTTTACAAAGGAGCAAAACAACTTTCTTGAACTCGTTTCACGTCTAAAACTTTACATAAACTGATTTTTTGTCGCATTGATGGATTTGGTTTATTTCGAGAAATATGAACGAGGGTATTAATTAATTAAAATTGATTATTATGTTCATATATGACGTCATGCGCAGTTCAGTTCGATTTTGCATTTGCCAGCACCCTGCTTTTCCCACCACTGTCTGTTAGAAATTGGACTGAAACGTGGTTTCGCTGAGTGTCAGTCAAGCTGAGCGCGACGGAGACCCCGGAAGGGTCGAGGATTCTACCACACGTTGCTCGTCGTTCAAAGCGAGGTGTTATGTAATAGTGTTGGGCAAGGGTATTGCGGAGGAGTAGTTAGTAGTCACGCAGGGGATTATTGTTTTGTTATGGTTTACACAAGAGGATTTTGAACCTATTTGACTTTGAAACCTACTTTTCCGAAGAACCAGGGTCACCAACGCACAGAGAGCCACAATATCCTCCCATTCACCTGTGTGCTATTGACAGCTATGGATAAAATGAAGCTGATATTGCAGACGGTTTTACAGAATAGGTCCACTGTGCATGGTAGTTTTTTTTTGCGTTTTATTAACTTTTAGAAGCACGCAAGGAGTTCTCGTGACACAAAGATTGAAAAAACTGCCCGAGAATAAATTTAAACTTCTATTACCGATACAGTTGTCCAAATTTAGGCGCATTGCGTTACTGTAAGATTTTACAGGAGCGTCATGTTGTGAAAGAAAACGTGTTTATAATTCTTAACGGTCTTTACAAAACACGTGAAATTATCTATTCCTGATTTAATACGACATGTTTCGGACGTACATGTTCATCTTCACGTCTTCGTTTATTTTGACGAATCAATATCTTGTTGATTACTAAACAATGTCTCGTTTATCCCAATTAAGTTTTAAAACTAAATGTGTTACAAGTTTTTGCTAGGTATTTATAATTGATGATAAATTACGTTATTTATTCTGAGATACTGTCAGTTTGTGTGTTGTATAAATCACCATTAAGATAACATCGTCACTAATTTAACACCATAATAACAGTTCCCGCAATTGAGAAATGATTAGATAGTTTAAAATTTTGTATAAAGACTGTTAAGAATGATAAAGAGTCAAGTAATTTTACTTTAAGTTTTCTTTACGCTGGAGTCAGGGTTCGAATCTTACTGAGGGAGATGATGTATGTATTCTTCACATCCCCTGTCACAATATTGTGTGGCTCATCTGCCGGAATCGGAATTTTGTGAGATTTGCGATTCCCTACGCAACTGAAACACAACTCGAGATATCACTGGGAAGATGCTACAGATGAACGGATGTCGCCATGCAAAGGAAATACATATAATCAAGTCTCTGAGGTTGCGTTACATGATGTAAAATTTTCTTTTAATGCTTGTGGTACAAATCTTTCTCCTTAGGGTAACATGAAGTGAGTTTTGGTGACTTATTTCATAAGGAAGATAGAAACAGAATCATCCTTCGTGAAGTTTTACTGCGCACTTTAATGCCCAAAGGAGTATCTGAAGTGTATATATCGACCCAGTTGTCTGTCTTTGTTGTAAAGTTATAGGCTCCGTGCCACTGTGAAATCTCTAATCTAACCTAACAGCATTCATATGTCTCCTCTATAATTTATTTTTGTAAGCTGTAATTGAGCAAACGAATTAATACCGCGTACATCATTCGACTGGCATTTGAAATATTAATAAATAGTCCAGCGTTTTTTTCCCAGAATGTCGGAACGGTGGGATTAAAATTTACATCACTACATGTGAAATGTTTCGCATCAATTCTGTTGAAGACGGTTTAAAATAGTGTGTTATTCTTGTTATGTGTTTCACGGAGTAATAAGTTGTTCAGTATGGACCACAACAAGAAGTTTGCTTAAAATTATCATTTTGTAATTTCCTCCATTTCGAATTTACCAGTGAAGATAGCTTTATTTATCTGTGAACATTAAGCATTAGCATTAAGAGCCTGGATTGTGTAACTAATATATATTTTCTGTTGCAGGTAAGGTTCTCGGCCTACGTTTTGAAACTGGCGAAGTGTTTATCGATACTACCAGCAGGTGTCAGCACCGATGAATCTATGAGAACGTAAAGTATTCAATTTGGGTTGAATATAAGCAATTGTGGTAGCCAGATAAATTCAGCCAGTGTCTTGCTGGCCTCTAGAATATTGTAGGATATTAACATACCAATACACAGCTTAAACTTTAATATAGCAATACGTCATAGATTTTAGGAAATATGTAATACGAACGTACCACTTTTTTTCAGAAACTTACTTCAAATATTCAAATTTTATCTGCCAGTTTTGCATTTTATTAACTAACTAACCAACCAAATCTCGCCACCGGACACGATCCTGAGCCAATTCCATCCATTTTCCATCCTCAAAGCCCACCTCCGTAAGAGCCATCTTGATATTATCATCCCTTCTCCTTCTTAGTCTGTCCAGTGGTCGTTTTCTAGAAAAAAGTTCCACCAGAATTCTGTATACACCCATTGGATCCCTCATGCGTGCTACTTGTCCAACCCACCGGAGCTTTCTACAGTTCACTTTTTCGCTATGCTAGGTGACCTGTACAGTTCACGCACATCCTCGTTATGTGATATTCCAAATTCCACGCAAAGCAATTTATTAACCGCTTTAATAATACTATGAATTTGTTGAATCTTTTTACGAATTGTGATACATATTATAAAATAATTGTGTGGTTGAAAATTATAACGACCCACGTGTTCGCATAAATCATCGGTGATAAATTACTTGTATTTGTGAGATGTTGAATTATACAGAATGGTGCTATAAAGTCATTGTGCATTGACCATCCCTCAAAGACGCCGTTTTGAATACTTAAATAAAATATCGCTTATGTATGTGCTTGTAATAGCAGACATGAAGAGGAATTAGATTAAATGCAAAATCGTGACGAAAGAACTTACTCATATGCTTCTTAAATTACAGTCGATTCCTGACTTTTGCATTATTTAGTATTTTAGATTGCTAAGGATCATACTCCGTTGTGAGATTTTGTTTTTGCGGTGATGACCCTTGTGGTTTTACCACCAAAATTCGTTTATCGACTGCCTATCACTTCCCGGCTGTCGGCAGGAATTGCTAGGTGAGTTTTTTTATTGTTTTTATGGAGCGATATTTGACTGCTGTCGGGAAAACCTTGTAGCGCTTGCCGGCGAGTCATGCAGTTCCAGCCGGGAGCGGAGAAGTAACAGTTGCGTTCAACTTGATCAGGGAACGCATTGCATTAATCTAACTTATTTAGATTTACATACAACAGTCCCATATTTTTTGGCCCATTTTAATCGAATTCTGGTACTTGTTTCATAATTTGGCAGTGCTTCAGTGATAGTTGTGCTGTAACACAAAATTTGTTTTGTTTCAAAGTATACTATAGTTTAGAAATCATATGTAAGTTGAAGGTGTATGGAGTGGTATTCATAACGAGTTTTCGTTTATGGTTAAAATATTTCCCTTTCTGACATACGTTAATTTACCGTTGTATAACGTTGAATAGAAACAGTCTATACGAAGTTGAGATTTACTGCGCTCTCAATTAATATCTCGATTTTCGTTTCCAATGAATTTGGACTAATTTATTCCTATTTATTAAGGTTCTTATATCAAAGCACTACGCCATGAAGGCTTACAAGAGGGAAGGAGGTGAAGCACAAACCATTGTTAACGTCTGCATTAAATGGAAGTGAGTGGTTATTAACGCAACTTAAAATTAGTGTCTCTGAGTGAGGTGTACTGAATATAGGGTTTGAAGCTTATGCGAGAACCTTTGTGAAGATGGGGATTTGTCTAGACGTGAATTATGTGTACACGTTAACACACCTTTAAAAGATTTGCATGATTACAAGGAGAAAGCAAAACAGAAACGTCGAGGTATAACTCTGCAAAAACAATTTTTAACTTCTTGAGTTAACTGGTTCACCGGTCTGAATTACTGTAATTACCGCACTCTGACTTATGTGAATTGTATCATTGGATGAAAGCTGGATTGTGAAATGTAAACGGGAAACGTCGCAAGTTCCAGAAAATGAAATTTATGTTTTATTGAAAAACTGTGCTGTTTTTCATCGCCAATAACACTGGGAAAGACTTCGAATTTCGCAAAATTCGTGTTTAGTTTCTAGATGTAGATTTTACATCTCTGTTATAGTGGCTGTCACCAAATTGCATGTTTTAAGGTCACTGAAGGACTTGGTTTACCGACCATTCAGCTGTGAGTCAAACAGTACAGCGTTACTGTCTTTGCTACGCTGCACATTCTGGGCTGTCTTCACTCGTCAGGTCTTCGCTGTTCGTGTTGAAACGTCGAAAGATTTTGACGCATGCAACGTGATGACGGCTACGATAGTACCATCGATTGTCTAGTGGGCAACTGTGAATGTGTAGAAGGGGGAGACAATAATGAAGAGACGTGGACAATTTTGATGTTGTATCAACAATTTAAAAAAGTGACTTTATTCCTGTGTGTTTTAAAATTTTGTTTTCTATTCGTTACGTTGTTGAAATTATTGTTACCCATTATTATTAAATAATGGGGCAAAACAATTAAAACGTAACATTTAGCTTTGTAATGGTTCTGTTTTAACGCTCTTTCCAGCAAGACTTTAATTATGTTACACACACACATCAGTCATGTAACTTGTCCGTATTTTTCGTGCTTATAGCAACGTCAGCTATTCGATTATTATACTTTTTACTTTCTACATGTTCCATTAACGCTACATATTTAATTTGTCCATTGGGCAAGAAATGTAGAGTCACATAATTTGTGCGGAATTCTTGCGAAATATTGAAGCGTTAAAGTAAGATTTATGAAATATGAAGATGGCTGTTTTCTGAGTGAGTTAGAGCTCTTATAATGGAGGAGAAAGGACCTTTGAAACGCCAGTAAACTTCTACCAGACCACAAGGCGCTACAACCCAGAAGACAGCCTCCTTGAATCTTT
Source organism: Zootermopsis nevadensis (assembly GCF_977971745.1). Lineage (NCBI taxonomy): Eukaryota > Metazoa > Arthropoda > Insecta > Blattodea > Termopsidae > Zootermopsis > Zootermopsis nevadensis. Next base: position 9,880,094 of record NW_028259143.1, read on the forward strand.
GGAATAATTGAAATTTCACATAGGTAGAGAATTCTTCCTGTGACCAGTATGAGCGTTATTTGTTAATAAAGTAGAGAAGTCCTTTGACAGTTTGGAAACTTGGTGGCTTTTTTGGATTGTAACGAGTATTCACGTTGCCTGTGGAGCGTTCTCGTATATCTATGTCTCCACTCCACTGCCCAACCGGTAGTATGCATCGTCTGCCAACACCCCTGCAAATCACTGCGGTCACCCAACACTTTCCTGTTAACAGTACAATGGCACGTTCTGTAGTAGCATCCTTGTTCTAAAACTAAATCCAGAACGGGAAGAGTATAATTCCTTTTTTGTATTTCCGTTGTAAGGACGAGGGAAGAGGAAACGAGGGTTTCTTCTGTGTGAATTTGCACTAATGACAGGCTGAACTGTGAAATATATTTATCGGCCGGTATTAGTGAAATTTATAAATTCCAACCTTTTGAAAAATTGATAAAGACATTGCTGGGATCTGTCGGAGATTAACTGAGTTGCATTGGAGGAAATTATATGTCATAGAAATGTTAATTTTAAATTATTTTGCTAGTGTTAACTAACGCTTTGATAACAAACCCTCAAGTTCAACGCTGATGACGACTAATACGATCATGACCTTGTCCCATCAAATTAAAATGTTCACAATATTCTGTTCTGAGGTAAATTTTATTGCTAGCCTATCATCTCCTTCAGTGTTTTCCAAGAGATGTCCATAACACAGTTGTTTAAGCATTTCTCGTCTCATGCTATTGGGTTACCGTTGCAGGAGCTCTGAATCAAACGGATTAGATATTGCTTGGTTTTACTGGCCACGCGTCTCGAGTGGTGGGGGGGGGGGGGGGCATTTTTGTCGGTTCGCCTTGCGATCAGGGCAATGATGGCAGGAAGTAGGTCTGAAACGTTGGTGAACTTCAACCAGACTGCAGGGTGTTACAACACAGAAGACGGCAATCCTCGTACTCGCCACCGTGCGAACCTCAAATTACAGAACTAAAACAGTTTTACGTGACCCCTGTACTTTTGGAATATCGTACGCTTATTTACTTGTTTTAATATTTTACACGGGTTCAGTGAATGGTATTCATATTAAGGATTTTTATACGTATGATTAATTTTACAGCACTTTGGACACTGAAGAAGCTTGGCAAATTTGAGGTGTGGATAGAAGTACCTCGGTTGTCTGTGAACGTATTATGATGATGCAGGAAAAGTTAATCGCAGACAAGTAGCATGCCCGTCTCTGTAGATATTTTTATTGATTATAATTTTGAGTGTGAAATTAAAAATGGTTTTAATTGTTAATTGGTACGATATACAGTAAAATTCGATCACCAGACACTTTCTGTCTTCCGTATTGGCCATATTACGTTAATCCGTATAATTTTGAGTTCTTTGATTTTTGGCAGTAGTTAAGTGGGAATTTTAAAGCTCCTTGAACGCCTATTTTTAAGTAAAGACCTTCCGAAATTTGTAATCTCGATTAAAAATATACAACTTTATGTTTATTTGTTAATTTATATGTTACTGTATCTTGTGATCATTGCAGGCGGAACTTGTGGAGTGCCAATGCATTAACTCCGCCTGTCAGTAGGGATGTTTTGTGCTGATTTTTTACCCTCATTCCGTTCGTCGAGAGACTCTGTTTTCCTTTCAACCTTTCCTACTTTTCCAACTTACTTCACTCTGTTTGTATTCTTACAGTTCACTGCCTTTGCGTCTTCTATCCTCCAGTCGATGTAGGCACTTGTACGCTAATGACTTGTTTTATTCATGCTGTTCAAAAGTGCTCGTTTGGGTGAATGGTCTCCAGCACTGTGGGCCGATGGTCTCAATTAATGGGGTTTCAGTGCAGCCAACAAAGCGGTGCTGCAGATATAAAAACTTTGGGAGGGGGGGGGAGGAGGAAAAGAGTGTAAGGAAGGAACTAAATGGAAAAGAAAGGTTTCCTAAAAAGGTTTTAAAACTCAAAACGGCTTAATTATAAAAGATAACAGTTTACATCACATTGAGCCCTAAGTAAATAATTTTTATTTTGTTTTAGTAAATTATAAGATAGTGTAATTGCGTCATATTGTGAATATTCTAACAATTATTTATTTTAATCCGTCTTATCACAATATTTAAAATTTCTTATAATTAAGATAATAAAATATCATTGATGTTCCATATCGATTGATCGATTTACATTTTGGAACATCTTTTACACAACATGTTTCAGTTTTTATAAAACTATTATCAGGTGTAAAATATTTACGAACTTAAAACTCAAATATGATTCCATTTGGTGATGTTTCATGCCATTTGTTTTTCAAATTTTGACCCACACCTATACGATGACAGTAGTACTTCTGGACATATCGGAACAATCACTCCTACATCTATGACCGATATGTACATCTGATAAAATTTAAGAAAAGACAACACCTCGCCCAAATTTGAAAAGCAAATGGCATGAAACATCACCAAATGGAATCATATTTGAGTTTTAAGTTCGTAAATATTTTACACCTGATGATAGTTTTATAAAAACTGAAACATGTTGTGTAAAAGATGTTCCAAAATGTAAATCGATCAATCGATATGGAACATCAATGATATTTTATTATCTTAATTATAAGAAATTTTAAATATTGTGATAAGACGGATTAAAATAAATAATTTTTAGTAAATTATTTATATAATTTTTGTTGCAGATATTTTCCGTCTTGTATTACTTTAGAACCAGTTCAGACTTCGGATTGTATTTTGGAGTCATGTTGTGGATGTATTAGAATTTTATTGGGTTAAATGTCTTCACACAACAATTTTTTTTAAAAAAATCTTTGGATATTTGACACGTTGTTTATTTCATGTGTCATAATTTCCTGTAACGTAAGGCGTTAGAAAATTTGTCCATATTCAGACTATAGGAAGGAATGAATTTGATTACTATAATAATTAATTATAGGCATTGATGTCTTAAGAAGGCAATTTTTCCCCCGAAACATGTCACAGTGAAAATTAATACGCCATGAAACAAACAACGTGCCAAATGATACAAGTTAATTGGGGGGAAAAAGTGTGAAGACAGTTAATTAAAATTCCAGTTTTGATATTATTTCACGACGTCTGTCTGTATAGTGACATGTCCATACATTTGTTTCGAAGCATTATTGGTTAATTTTATGGTTAGTATGAACTTGGGGATAAAAGAGTGGATGGAAATGGATGTCTTCAAAAAGAGGTCGGTGCGCACACTGGGTTTGAAAAAAATAGGACAACCGTGAAGAAGAGTCTAGATTGTCGGTAACGGATTTCGATGCAGGAAACTACGTGGAATTAGAGTTAGTGAATCCGACAGATTGTTGACAAACCATTTAAAACTCCTTTTAAATAAATGAAATCTGAAGCCCCGCCACCCCCTGGATAATAGACTCTCCCAACCTCCCCTGTGACGCTCCAATCAAGGTCACTCGTGTTGCTTGGCCGCTGCTCGCGCCATTTGCAAAGGCTGTTTGTGCGTGTGGGAACATTGTGTATTCGCGAGCAGAACGTGTGCTTCATTCTCGAGCAATACATCCTTTTGAAATCGTTTGCTGTTGTTAGTGAAGCATTTAGCAGTGCTTAACCTGAAAAGGAAGTAAAGACCGACCGACTGTTAAACGACATTTCGAGACACACAAAGTGATTAAAACACGGAACATGCCTGTCGTTGGTCAGTGTTGGCAACTGTTCTGTAAGTTCTTTCTAACAAATTAAAAGTAAGAGACAATTTTCTCTTGTTGGATTTGTGACACCATAACCGACAAATATTGCAGTTATGTTTGTGTTTTAAATGGAAAGTTTTGTTGTTGCTTTGCAGTCCTGAAGTTCATTGACAGGCATTGAACGTTGGGTTTCTGAAAGTTTACAAATGCAGGGTGATGCGAAGAGGTGTGTGGTTTAACGATGCATAACCATTTTCGGGACACGTTTGTAATGTGATCTCTTGTCGAACCTAATTAGAGATGGTTTGTTATCTTGGTAGGTGACTGAATGTTAGCCTTTCTGTATTGAATTGGAATGTTCTGAAGGTTTAACATAACCAATATCAAAGCCTGCCATTGGACGTAACCTAACCCAGTTTCATTCATTTGGTGTTGGAGACTGCTTGCAGAAATAATTTTTTTAAAAAAAGTTATTACTGATACTAGAAATTATCTCAGGGTTTTCGCCTGTAGCTTACTATAAAATGAGAATGAATTTAAGCAGTTTTGTAACTAGTAAAGGGAATTGGTTTGTTACGTTAAACGTAAGAGGAGAAAATGTCTTTTACTAATCCTATCGTCGCGTTGTTGTAAGGAAAAAGGCAAGTTGTCCTTGTGCTTTATAATGTAACCACTGCATCTGAATGTGTGTGGGGATAGAGGAGATGTAGTTAGTGTCTTGCATTCTTAACCTCGGTGCTGGGCGTAGGTTAATTTATCAGATTCACACTTCGACCGCTCTGTGCCTAATACCCACATGATTGGTAATAGTTTACAATTAAATTCAATTCGGTTATTGTATCTTGCTAACTTAACACTTACACGATCCAATTACTGAGTCAGGACAAGAAAATATAGACTTAAAGAAAGAAAAATACACCGCATACATGAACAAGGTAAATTACATTAATGACAACAGTAATAATATTAATCATGCATTCTACTAATTATCGGGTATTCCCTTACATGGCCCAGTTGGACGAGTTTTTCGATCATATTTGACTAATTACATTACGATTTGAAATTAATAATTGTGATTAAGTATTAAATTAGATTTTTATGTGGATTTAAGGAATAGAATCGATGCCCAAGTTCTGACTGCGTTATGAGACAGCCGAAATAAAGCTTTTTAAATATATTTGGAATAGCCTAATACATGATATGTATAATGTTCTAGAGTCCCAACTGCATGGCGTACTGCGAACAGTTTTGTAACGGGCTGCAAATTAATTTCGGGCCCCACTCACAACCGACTGCATTGTAGTTGGTAAAATTAATTTTGTAAGGTGAAGTTAGGGCTATTTTTATTACATATCGATTGCTTGTTTAGTGACCAATCGTGGAAGTACAGTACATTCCAAAATGACACGTACACCTTTTTCGTTATATGCGAAAGGGTCATGTTTTAACATAAGAGCCCCAGACAACCGGATATCTGATGACGTAGACACAGTTTTGCACTTTTTTACTTTTGAAACTCACCTCGTTTCTGTGCAAGAAAGGACATGTAACTTAACCGAGATTAACTAAATTAGGAGATTACGAACGAGCTGAGAATGTACTGATGAAAGGGTAATAATGCATATGAAGGGGGTGTAGGTTGTGGAAATTTACACTGTATTTGCTTGGCGAATTACACGGCCCAATTTCGCATATTTGTAGCATCGGAGTTCTTCCTTTAATGCCAGGAAATCTACGAGGAAGCTGCTCTTGTCAACTCAGCTGCGTTGTGACTTGCAAAGTGTCATTATGGGGTGTTCGGGAAATGTTTGGACAATCCTCCTGCAGTATTCTGGCAATTTAAAGCGTTTTAGGTTTGAGAGTGAGAAGAGATTACAAGGACGATACTGGGACATCAGAGAGACGAAATAGCATCACAATGGACTAGCGTAATTGTATACATAAAAATAACTTTGTAATCTGTACTATGTGGGCGTGTCATAAATAAGAACATTGAATCGGTGGGAAGAGACCCTTTTGGTGACCCAGGTGTAACCGGGTGTATAATATTAAAAATGATTTTAAATAAATAGGGTCTATATGGCGGAAATTGTCTTGACCAGCTGAGTAACTGTTGGAGTTGGTTAGGGAATTAAACTACTTTATTTCCATACTGTTACTAGTATCACCAACGTCAGGGCCGCCACATTGGTTTCGATATCATCACCACCACCACCACCTACAGTGACGAAGACACGATTACCCGGTGTCCTACGTGAGCGATTAAATGCGAGCGGTGCGAGTTGCGTGGGTGAAGCGGAAATATCAAACTGGCTGTTTGTGTGGCGCTGTCGTATGTTACAGCGAAGCGGTCAGCGGACAAAGTCCGAGATCAAATATTTCGATATTTTCGCGCAGGTCGCTGCGCTGGCCAGTAAGGCGCATGCGCAGAAAAGCTCTGACTGTGCAGTACAGGGAAGGGGCATGCGCAGAAAGACCGTGTGCTTCTATTACGGTCTCTCACGTAGGACACAACAAGCGATTCCCTCATGTCATATGACACCCCATGCTGCTTATGCAGTTCGCACAGCTCGCTTCTTATCGCTTACGTAGGACATTGCCTTACTCCCCATTCTCGAGATCCGCCACTGAACACATATGGAAGTCATCCCAGACAATCCTGTTCCTTTGTTTTCATCCATTCTGTCTTTGTCTCACAATGATTGCCCCATTCTTTGATTATCTCTGCTCCATTTCCTTTTCAGTCCGCCTCATACATGTTGCCTTATCAGAAGCGTCTAAGGTCCCAGCTGGGACTCGTATTTGTCAAATACTGCATTTGTCTGGGTGAACCTTTCTCTTCTGCATCGAAGATTCTTTCCACGCACTTATAATACAGAAGATCGAGCTTATATATTCACTAGGCCCTATTTGAAAACATAAGGGAAGATAAAATTCCAGTTACACTCATGTAAACAGCAATAATCTAATAGCTTTTGTGGATCTCTGATCAGGAACGCAAGAATAAAAGTCAGTACTGGGTGCAGTTTACAGATCATACTCTTGTTTCAAGTCTGCTGTCCGCGCAGTGAGGTTAGAATAAACTGAAGATGAATTTATTGGTGTACAATTTAGTTTTCTGCTTCTGTTCATAATTATTGCCCCTATCGGCCAACACCGTTTTCGTAAACATATATGCTAATAAGGCTTTGTCGCGTAAGTTGTAGGTTTATTTATGATTTATCAAAATAAACTTTTACGTGTCTATCCCAAGTGGACTATTGTCATCAAAAACCATCAGCCTGAGAGACCAGAACGATTTTCGGACGGCAGACATGTTATTTATACTTTACAAGAACAATACTGTAACAGAACTAAAATATTTTTCTGAGACGTTTACCTCGCTAACGTTTCAGAACTTCCGCTTTCGTCATTTCCACTCAACCCGGGCCCACAGGTGCCATATTGATGCCATTGATATTAAGATTATATGAAGTATAAGGGTGGCATCAAGTGGCATTACGTCTATACAACATTTTGTGAAAATCCGCTAGGTGATCCATTAGTTATTTGTGTGGACAGACATATGGACATCATGGCACCACAAGCATGTGTCTCCGTATAATGAAGGAAAATTACATAAAGAATTTATACTTGTGTCATTTATTAATTACTGACTGCAGCTCATAGCAGTGGCTGCCATCTGAGCTACAAGAAGCTTACGCTTATCGCCATACTCTGTGCAGATCATACACCAACTTGAGTCCCCATCCGTGGTTGGATGCGTGTCGAGTATTTTTTATCGACTTTAATCGAGAAATTTCTCAGATTTCTTATGTGCGTCTGTCAGCTACTCAAGTCTTCTTGAAATGTAATATGTTTTAGTAATTCCTTTTATTCGTGCTACAAGCCGTTCCCATCTGCTAATCGTAAATTTAGTCGCTGTAACAGTTTTAAGTGAATAGTTAAAAAATATGAATCTCTTGTTTGCGTAATTATTTGTTTGTTTCAATTTATTGAACCCAGGACTGCACAAAACAAAGCCTAAGGCAGTAAACAATTTTTTGTTGTCTAGACTCCCCCGTGAGTCTGAATGAATCATGGACGTCCATATTGACACAAAGTTCAGTTAATTTTTCTATTTCAGAACGAACTATTTGCGTACTTCTGAAAATTGAATGTTTGTTGTGAGTTTAAGACGATTTGTGATAAGTTTCAGTATTTCTTCGTAGTTGTACAGAAACACTGGGCATCATGGGGCATAAAGGTGTAAGGAAATTGATATTTAACTAGTTCTGAATACTGTTGTAAGATCGTATTATAATGGGCAAGGATGAGGTATTTAATCCCTCTAGCACACCTTGTGAAAGTTGTCGGTAAGTTATAGTGGGTTGGGGGGTCGAAATTACAAGGTGAAGTGTGGGGGAGGGGGGGCTACACGAGACGTAGATATTGATTGCAGCAGCACGCTTAGCTAGCCAGACTCCAGTATTTCCAATATAACTCTCCCTCACTCAGGTTTATACGGGAACGAGAGAAGAGAAACACAGAGAGAGAGAGATGGGGGGAAAACTTGGCAAGTCGACCCTTTTATCTCGCATGCTACCATGTTTCTATTCGAAAACGGAGTTTGTGAATATCAGGATCTCGGAAAGAGGGTTGGATGCTGGGAAATGTCGGAAGATGAAGACTAGAACCACATCTTGAGCGGCTCAAGTCACCTCGCGGTAAACGGATAAAGCAAATGAAGCATCACAGACTTTTTTTTTAGAATCTTTAAAATATTTTCATAAAGGATTTTTTTTTACCTGAAGATTCGTTTTTGCCGATTTATTTTCTTTGATTTACGAAGCAGGAATCTGCCCGTTGGTCCCAGTGGCCTGAACATTAAGGCGCACGTAGTCTTCGCCTGACCGGGATTCTAAACGAATCTAAAAAAAGTGTAGTAGTCCGCTACACGCCGTGTAAGTCGGTATAGCTCCTACTCATTTTTGACCTTGGCTGTAGATGGGGTTGAGTGGTCAGCATCACGCCCCGGCCGCGCTTTACCCCTGATACCCATTGGATAGGAATCTGGGACGCAGAGGCTAGAGGAAAAGATTCTTCTGCCCCCTGTCGGGGATCGAACCCCGGTAGTCCAGCCCGTAGCTAGTTACTATACTGACTGAGATATCCCGGCTCGCTCCAAATCTGTCTAGCACACGTTTATCACCGCCAGTCAGCTCGATTATTATTATTTATGTTTTCAATTTGGTATTTATACGATTGCACCACTCCCTGCCCAGTGTAGATGATTCTCAAGATTGATCGGACCCGGAAAATTGTACTTCCAGAGGTAAAACAAGGCAAAATACCCTGCTGTCGATCTGCTGCGAAAAATAAAAAAGTACCGTTAACTTTCTACTTTCTTGTGTGCCATTATTGTCGGTGCGTTTGAATTAATTACTCTTAACGAATCCGTATTGTGACCGGGATTAATCAAGTTTATTCTACACGCGAAACTGATCTAATGAACTTGGTCCACGGACTTCCAACCTAGACCTTCGTGACTCGCTCGCTGGCAGTTGTGAATACTGTGTTATCTCGTCTTTCAAGAACTAAATATTGATAACTGACACGAAAATAGTCGCTTACAATTACGAACGTTCGTTCTGAGACTCACTTTCTTAAAGACGAACATAGGTCATGCAAAGGGCCCGAGCCTGCCCACATGTAAATAGCGATCAAAGTGGCGTCATATTATGCTTTTGATTTGTATTATGTTTTAGTAAAATAATATTTTTGTGAACAAAAGTATAAGAAATTACTTTTAATAAGATACAGAACTTAAACTTGAAGAAATAAAAGACTGTGTTGAATGGGAAAAGACGATTTACACTTTCCGGAAATATTGTTTCCAAATAAATTGCCTCGTAGGTCAATTGATACAGTGATGATTGCCCGAACCATATGACTACATAATTTGGTAAGAATGACGTGGTTTTTTTTGCAGTATGTATCTGGAACATATTGGATGTTACGTCATAATTAGAGCCATGCCACTTGGATCATCGTCAGAAAGTCTCTATTATGTAATTTCAACAATGTAGTTAGATCTACAATTGTTCATACATCGGCACAAAACACAAGACACCTTTTAAGTTAATGTTTAGGGTAATATGAAGGCCTGTAGCAGGCCTGTTTATTTTTTAAATTTCTGTTTAAATTGTTATTACATTAATTTTGTTATTTTATTAGTACATGAATACTGTATTCTGCTTTTTTAATCTGTTGAACTCCATTGGATAATAGATCCAGTAATGCATAATGTGAAGCTTTCATTGTGGCTGTTAATAAAATCTTCTCGGGCCGTCAGCCGTGTCAGATGGTTAAGGTATGCCATAAGACATTTTATATACCAGTTATGTAACACGGTTGCTAACTGTTACAATGTTTTTATTTTATTCACTTTATTTTCCTTGTGCTGTATCTGTTGATAAAGCATAGTAATAATAAAGAATTGAATTATTTTTATTATTACCACCATACCAAGTTAAAATACAGAATTTAATTATTGGGTAATAGAAAAGTCATACGGCCCATATTCATATATTCATTGATGTATAACATCGACTTTCGGGTGGGAGACGTGTCTTTTGTTTGGTGTTAACCAACATTTCGGAGATCATTGCGGTTGCCTTTATAAAGGTGGGAATTTATTTAAGAATGCAATTCAGTACAATTAGATTGGATTAATAAACACAAGTTCTTCGCTGGATTTCAACCCATAAACTTCGAGCCATGGTTTTATGTTATTATGATGAAATGGTAACTGATTGGATTGAAAAACATATTTCCTCATACATATTATAGACATTTTTGGTTTGAGGGTTACTCTGTGAGCGTGAAGGTGATAATGAATCATTAGTATACGCATTTTGAAGGAATTTAAACACACAAAATTACAAATGAAATTGATAGAGCATGTCGAGAACTTTAATGCGAACTAATTTTAAAGGAATAGGCTTATAAACTGGAAAAAAAATATTGAGGAAACACAAGTTGTGGTTGTGTAAAGGGATGGCCGATTAATTATTTACCTTTTTGCATCAGACATCACATTCATAAAAAATTAGGTTCTGTTAAATTCACGGGCTCACATTTTAGCCTGACGAGGATTTCAACCCTACTACAGGTTAACGAACATGGGCTAGAGGCCTTCTGAATGAGGCAATAATTCCTCAGCTGGTGAAACATTTTCCGTATCTTGTGAAACACACTTTTCTACATTCGTGTTCAGAACTTTCCCCTTTACTCTGTATTTAGCCATATGAATTCAGTGTACACATTCATATCAGGTTTATTTAAGATTAATGTTGTTTTATCATCCTTCCATGGATGCCTAGTTTTCCTGAGCGTTCCCTTCAGGTTTTACTAGAATAAGTTTATAATTTTCCTCCATGTTTGCGACATATCCAGCCCAGCTCCACCATTCTTCATTTCATGGCGAAAATAGCTGATAATCTGTGAAGAGTACAAATTATGAAGCTCCCCCTTTTGTATTTTTCTCTGCTCTTTTCATATTTGCTGTCCGTTACATCCAAATATTCTTCTCAGTAGTCTACTTTGTTCCCAGACATGTTAAATGTCTGTCCATCCGTAGGGTAACAGGCCAAATTTCACACCCATGTGGTAGATGTAGGCCCAGTATGCCCTCTGAAAAACGTCGTTCTGCAAACATGTTTCCTTTGGCACAACAAACAAACTGCGTGGAAATTATTTTGTTACGTTCATTTCCTTGACGATAAATCTGTGAGCAGTGACCAATAAAATGTTTTGCCAGCCGCCCTCATTGTCCCAGTGCCGCGCTGTGGATTTAATGAGATGTTTGCTGCTGCACACTTGTATACACTTCTTAAGTTCTTGCCATGTGTGTGGGTGTTCTGACAGCGACACAAACAGCGATATTTTGGTTTGTGAGACGGCTTTATAAATCCAGTTTTATGTACGCGTATTGTATCTAAAGGAAAATACACCATGTCTCATTATAGCATCTCTTGGCAGCCATGACTTTTGATATTCGGGTTGGAAACATAACAAAAATGTATTTTGTATCCTTCCATATCGTATTTGTGCGTCTGACTATCTTTATCACTCTGTGTCAATATTAATAACAGACGAGTTTCAGCCACAAGGGGCCATCATCAGTGTTGTCTCTATAACATTTATATTGATTCAACGATAAAAGTAAATTAACTTCTTTAACAGTGTTTGTGAGTAACGTTCATTTGTATAAAGTAGATCATAAAATAAACCATAAAATACCATTGAGAGTAATTACCTTAAAAGACAAGGCGAATAATAGTTTTATGATTATTTTATGCACATTTATGAGTGAACGTTGTTGACAAATACCGTTAAAGAAGTGAATTTTATTCTTGGTTCTTGTACCATTGTAAATAATACGAGTATCCAGGTGTCACTGATGCTTAGACACGTCTGTTAGTAATAATTAATACATTAATAAAGGTGGTTTGACCTACATAAATACTTGTATTATTTGTAGCATTAATGGTTCTCACAAAGAAACGTATTAGGAAATGGTTCCACATGTTAGTATAGAATTGTTTTTGTTTATTTTAACCGTCTAATCACAATAAAATATTTTATTAAATATTAAAATATTATTACTATAATTAACATTTAATATTTAATATTTTAATATATTTTAAATATTTTAAATATTAAATGTTAATTATAGTAATTTTAATATTTTAATATTTAATAAAATATTTTATTGTGATTAGACGGTTAAAATAAACAATTATAATCATCACAATATGACGCAACAATATTACCTCACGTTAGTATAGAAATTACCCAAAATTACCTGTACCAGTTGAAATATCAGTCAGTTCCAGCTTTGACATTTGAGTCAGTGATTCGAAATCCCTTTGCTGTATCTATGTTTAAAACTCGTGTTTAATTGGGTGGAAATGAGTGTTCTTTAAGGGGAAATTAATTTTGTGGGCCCATTTAACAAGCTATCGTTTTAACCGGAACATTAAATTCTAACGGGGGAATATCGTGCCTTAAGAGTTTTAGAATCTCTCGTCACATTTCTGCAGAGACTGAGACCGCGAGTCAGACAGACATGGGGTATCATAGGTAAACCAACTGCTGTCGCATTGATGAGGGAGGTTGCTGAATTGCCCTCTGCTTTATGCTGCCATTAATGATGTTTATGATTGAGTATCGCTCAAAATCACAGTTAATCTGGAGCGAGTATTCTCATTAGTTGATCAGATCCTATTATGCTAAAGAGGCGAGTTACATCAATTAGTAGTTATATCGAATTATATTAAGTGCTCATAAAAATTGAAGAGAGTTGTAGGTTATAGTGCCCCGATTTATAGGCGGTCTGTATTACGAATTTTATGTATCAAGTTTTCTTTCAGTAGGCGCATGCGATATGTGTGGCTGTTTCTTAAAGGAATACGTCGTTTGAGGGCATCAAAGAGATTAGGTCAGGAAAAGCTAGTTTGGAGACTAGCTGGAAGTGTTGTCTAGATCAGTGGTATTCAACCTGGGGTACGCGAAAACATCTAGGGGGTACGTGAAATTTAAAAAAAAAATATATACATTACTGAATAATCAATAATGTAATTTATTTATACATATATTTATTTTTCCAGTCTATACACAAAACTTGTTTTAAAATAATGTTGTTTAAATTTTTTTATAACATTTACAATATAAATTGCATTATGTTATATTTTATGGCGCTTTTCTGTGTCGTATAATATTACATCTATCACAGCGCTTTTGATTTTGACGACATGTTTCGATGTTTACCACATCATCTTCAGGCTTATCAATTCAATACTGCAAGTTGCAAGTTGCAGTTTATCGTCTGTGGATATCAGACGTCCGATACATCACAATACAACCTGATAATGAACATCAAAATGCATACTCCAAATCAAGATGAAGACTGAAAATTAAAAATCAATAAACGCAATGCACAAAAATGTACAATAGTTTTTAAAAATGTATGAATTGATAAGCCTGAAGATGATGTGGTAAACATCGAAACATGTCGTCAAAATCAAAAGCGCTGTGATAGATGTAATATTATACGACACAGAAAAGCGCCATAAAATATAACATAATGCAATTTATATTGTAAATGTTATAAAAAAATTTAAACAACATTATTTTAAAACAAGTTTTGTGTATAGACTGGAAAAATAAATATATGTATTGATATAACACAAACATGACGCAATTAAGATATAAAAAGTAATTTATTTAATTTATTTTAGATGTAGATTATATGCTATGTATAACTTGAATTATACACCAACAACTTTGGGGATACAAAGTTGAAGAGAAATTATATCTGGGGGTATGCGAACAAAAAAGGTTGAATACCACTGGTCTAGATGTTTGAGCCCACAAATAGGCAAATGGTGCTTGCGGTATAGGTGGAAGGAAAAGTGACACTAGTGTAATATGTCTTTATTTTTCTCTGAAACGAGAATAAATATGAATAATAGGCTACTAAATTGCAAGTAGCTTATTTTCTGTTCGTTGTTTCTTTTAAGGGTTTTGGAACGACAGTTTAGTGTGATTTATGACGATGGTCTGAATGAGACAACCGTCCTTCAAACATTCCTAGTAACTGCGAGATTACTAACATACAGGAAGTGGGTAAAATCTATAATTGCACTGTCATACCAGTGGATAATCAAACGTCTTTGGTCTCCCCCTTTCACTACATTTCGTCATGACAGTCTCGTATGAATATCCCATTCCGTTTATCCCAGGACATCTCCAAGCATCGTTGACCGTTACAAATGCACTTGTTGATGGGCAGTCAGCTGAGGGAAGTGGAGGGGAGGTTAGGGCTAGGATAAAAGGCGTTCCCCCCCCCCCCCCCCAATGACCTTTCCATATTTACTTTCCCTCTTATTGTGACGCAGCTCAGAGTAGCAGATATTTTGCGTCCGATATAACTTCTGACATGCGATGTTCGCCAAGCAGTTCGCGTGAATTCATGATTATCCGTCGTGGACCCCCAGTTTCATGATTAACAAACTAAAGTATGTAATTTGTGTTACGCTGTATTCTGAATACATTTACGTGACACAAATGAAATCTATTCGGACTTTTACCTGTTTTATAAATGGAATAATTTTTGTAACATTTACTCGTTTTCAGGAGGTCCTCCTCTAAACATACGTTTATCTCTAGAATCATTTCAGTCTCGTCCTCGTATATGGCCCATTACCAACCGGCGTAACATGAAGGTTTCATACTTTACTACTAGCGACAATTTGTTTCGTTGCTTAACATAAATGAACCAGAAATTGTATGTAGTCCTGTCGTAGAAGCGAGAGGGGAAAATGGCTTTCCCCTCCCGCGATGTACAGCTGGTACACCACATATATACTGTGGACCACTACCTGTTTAGTCTTAATTACATATTCATGACACCGGTACATAATGCACTCAGATTAAATGTAATTAGTAAAACGAAACAGCTCATTATCACATAGGATATACGGGCGACACAGTTGCCACCTAAAACAGAAATATACACGCAATTTGCATATGGTTTCTGATGGTAGTTCAGACACCTCTTAGAAAACTTGACTTAACGTGGATTTGCTCGAAAATTAAAGAGTTTACAGAACGAAGCGGTGTGAGATGGAGTGAAATAAGTGCACAAGACTGCCTGTTCTTCTCAGACTTTGAATTATTGTCGATACATGTGTGAGTTCTCTGGTTTAATTATGTGTGATGTCTTACAGTTGTAATGATAATGGGTTTTGATGTCGAGTGGGCGTGGTCGCAGGAAGAATAGTATGATTTAAAGCCCAATTAAATATCCAGCCTTAATGTAATATCAGGGGCTCAACAGATGCGCTTGTATTGCCGTTCACACCTGACAACGGACGAAGATTGGAAGTTATCTCAGGGTCTTCGATTCTTTATTGAATTTTTTATGTATGTTCTTAATAGTTCAGACTGTAAGGCGTCAAATGACAGGTTGATTAATGAGTTATGAATTAGGAAGAGGGCGCTGGTTGTTTTCATTCAAGGTACAGTCCCGGAATTTGCCTTGGAGGAACTGAGGAAAAACACGTTTCTTGAATTGTATATCTTTATAGAAATTTCACCCAGTAGGGCTGGACCTAGCAACTCGCCCGAAATTCAAGTCCATAAGTGCACAGACCAGACCGAGGTAGCTTCCTCTAAGTACGCCGAAACGATATTTTCGTGAAATGTAGTCGTCATTCTGCCTAAAAAACATTTCGTTCAGTGAATACGAATAGTAAATTTTGAGTTCATCATTGGACTTGATATCCGTTTATCTTGTGCATAAAATTGAAATTGTGTCTCTCTCTTCACTTTTAACTCGAGAACGGATACGCAGATTTGCAACGAAACTTTCAACAATATTGCATGAAACCAGGAACATATTTTAGAAGGGTCAAAGTTCCGGAGAAGTTTCCTGAGTTCGAGTCACGGTGAGGGTAGTTTCTATAGCTCGGAAACTAAGTACGATAGACAAATGGGGCTCAGACCATGGATATTTCCTTCAAGGAGTAGATTACAGAAACGAAGGCAAGAACTCCGAAAACCTGTCCTGTGTTCGATGACCCCCTGAAGATGTCTTCTTTAGCTTAGTAGCCAACTGCAGCAACCAGAGACAAACTCGTCTCGGCGGGAATATACAGAACAAAGGTTACAGACTAGACAACTGTCTTCAGTTCGAGTCCCGATGAAGATGTTGGGTTTAGGAATAGATTATTTTTCTATGATGTTGTTACGTATTGTTTCATAGAAGGCGGAAAATTTCTTGAGTAGGTGATTATACGATTTATTTCCTCAAGATTAATTCTTCTGCTCGAATATAAGTCCTGTAGTAGCTGGGGGAGAGGCTGAATAGAATCGCGACTTGAACGAGGTATTTTGCTTGTCCGAAACAGGTGTGCCAACCTCTGTGTTCGGTCACAGCATTGGTAAAGGAATATAAATAATAGATTGCATTGTTTTATACCTTGGGGGGGGGGGGGGGGGAAGAAGTTCTGCTGTTGACAAATCTGATCAGTAGAACAGAATAGTACACTACGCTGAGGAATGTTTGCCTTTAAAGAAACTGTGTATTATGACGTTTCAAATAAATGTTTACGTGTGATGTGGCGTACTTAACGACATATACCAGTGATCTATTTATGTGACGAGCCATTTGTTTTATTTCAGAAGCTTGTTTTGAGCCTCTCATAATTATAGAGCAAAAATTAAATTAATTTCAAGAACTCAAGCTGTAGAGTTCAGAACAACGTGTTATTGAAACCCTTAATTTAAATTTGAAGTTTAAACCGTGTGATGGATAGACACAAGATTTCTTGTGTGCATTCATGTACGTAAACAATTTGACTTTAGGTAGGCCGCGGTCATTCATAAGACAGCGCAAACTTCAGGTTCGATGTTTTCTTTGGCTGTTTGACATTTGTAATATAAAGTATTAAGAACGTGCACGAAATTGCGTTTCTCTCGCAGAACAACACCTCTTATTATGGTTACAACTGGCGCTCTCTGCTGTTAGGAAAACTCTTAGCAGCCTGTCGACACTTGGGTGCACTTGAGTAGAAAAAGATGATGCGTTTGTGTTGATATTAGCAAAGTTTGCTCTTCGTGTTGAAGTTTATCGGGCTTTAGTCTTCTCTCCAGCTTCCTTGCCTGTTCGCCGCTGTTTCGGCAGTTGCCGTGTGCTTGTCTCTCTCCTCTTTGGCATTCATACTCCCTCTGTAGTTTCTGTTAACAGCCATGTTTATCCTCTTGCGCTGTACTTCATAAGTTCATATGCATACATCTCTGCTAGACTGTGTTCAAGTGTGTTTGCTCAAAACATGAAATGCTATAAAGTGCGTCGTTTCTGCCATATGCATGAGTGAGAGGGGAGGGGGTATATTTACATGGAGGACAAGCGGGCAAAAGGCAGTTTTTTTTAAAAAAGCGAAGTGCTGTAATGATCTTTCTCTCTAGGAATTTTCAGAGGGTTAAGCCATTGAAAGTCTAAGGAAATTACGACTGAATGTCCATTGTGTTGTTGTCCACAGGATAATTTTGTGCCTTAATTAAAAACCTAAACATAGATGAGAGGTTAATATGAAAACAATTGTCCAACAAATAACGTGTGAATTTGTGGACTGTATTAAAATGGTTCAGTCTGAGATTTGGTGGCATGCTGTTGTGGACACATTAATAAACTTTTAGGTTTCACGAAGAACGGAGAATTTTTTGAAGATTTCCGTCTTCTGGGTTGTTGCGCCGTGTAGTCTGGTCGATGTTAACCAACGTTTCAGAGGTCATACTGCCTCCGTCATCAGGGCGATGAATATTCAGTATGACCTCTGAAACGTTGGTTAACATCGACCAGACTACACAGCGCAACAACCCAGAAGACGGAAATCTTCATACTCACCGCTGTGAAAACCTCAAGTCTTACGGAGAATTTTTTGATCAGCAATGTCTTACATGGCGATTCTCAGAATCAAGAGCAGTGCTAAATAAAATCTGTTTGCAGTTTGTCTTCCCGTCTGATTTCTAAGAACCTGAAAATTAAAGTATACAAAACAATAATTTTGCCTCTTGTTTTGTATGGGTGCGAAACATGGTCTCTCACTCAGAGGGAGGAACACAGATTGCAGGTGTTTGAGAATTGGGTGTTGAGGAGGATATTTTGGCCTAAGAGAGAAGATGATGGGGCGTGGAGAAAACTGCATAATGAAGAACTTAAAAATCTGTACTCCTCCACCAATATTGTCAGAGTGATTAAGTCGAGATGAGATGGGCAGGGAATGTAGCGCGCATGGATGGAACAAGAGGTGTGCACCGGGTATTGGTTGGGAAGCCTGAGGGGAAGAGACCGCTGGGGAGACCAGACGTAGATGAAAGGATAATATGAAGTGGGATCTATGGGAGATAGGAGTTGAAGGAGACTGGATTGTGTTGGCTCAGGACAGAGTCCGGTTGAGGGCTTTGGTTAATTCGGTGATGAACCTTCGGGTTCGGTAAGCCATCTAGTTAGTTAGTTAGTTGCATTAAGTTATATATACGAATTTTAAGTGGGCATTGTAAGGAAAGGTTATCGGATTTCTTACTAAGTGCAGTGGCGTACTGGTTTTATTTACTTCTGTAAGTTGTTTAATTGAAAATTGAGTATTCTAGTTAAGACTTCCTATAATATAACTCTGTTTCTAAAACTAAAACGATAATGTGACAATTGAGAGCCGTGCATCTAGCCTCGCTGTGCATCTTGGGTCATAAAACTGCGAACACAAATAATTATTGACAATGTTAACAAAATATTTGTGTAACAGTAGATAATTATGAACTTGATGTGTAAGTTTTGCTGTTAATGATGTTTTACTGCTAATGTAATCAAGCTGTAGTCTTAATTGACGTTTCTGTGTGATGGTTTAAATACACTTCATGCGTTTCCATTCAATTATATAATGAGCCTGGATTATTAATACCATGTAACTCATGCGTCTGTCATATATAACTATTTTTGTTTATTCAGGCGTGTAAATAGATTAAATGCACTGTTAGGTGTAACACGCTCGTCAAACAATATCCGAAATTATGGTCACACTTTTCAACTTACCACTGTTTTAGCGATGTACGTGAAAGTGCATAAATTTTTTGTTTCTTATGTTTGAACTTTTATGGCATGAATAAAGTTTTGTTTGATATTTAATTATTTTGATTAAACAGATAACAGCGAGACTAATGGTAGGTTTCGTTGGGTACGGTTTGTATAAACGTAGCTTAATGCCCATTAGAACATAAATGATCTGCATAAAGAAATATAAGAAAGAGTAATATGTTTTGATGGTAAGCTCTCTCGTCAGACTCATTAGGCTTGATGTACGTGCCGCTTGGGCATGCGCAGTTTGTCGCATTCAGATACGTCAGTGGTTCAGTTGTAACTTCATCATTGCGTGTACTAGCCTCGTTTTACAGGCATCTGGACGCAGTTCCTTGATTTGTCGTCCGTTAGAATTTTCCCCTGTTTCTCATGAACCAAAAGGGTCCATTACGTGTTCTCAAAAGCCGGTCGTTTGACCATTTCCTGAACCATTTTACTCTCTCAGAATCTTCACATCCTGTTTTTATAAGATTCACTTGCCGTTTATTTAACAATTTTTTTTGGTAAATTGGCTTTTCAAACAGAATTTAGTTCGGTAGCAAGAATTACGCTTAGTTGGAAAACGCCAAAAATATACGATGTTGGTTAGTCATTTGTGCAGTGACGCTGAGTCATATCGAAAGAAAAGCCGTAATGTTATGTGACTAATAAAGTGGGAGGAATATGAGAGGAGGTGATCGTGGCTCACTGTAAGACATTGTGAAACGTTTCCTTAAAGTAACTGAGAAGATTAAAAAAAAAATCGCCATTTGGTTATCAGGCCGAGATTGGAGCTGGCAACTTTTGGCATACAAAACAGGAATTTTAACACCGTGACAATCGGCCTTAAGTATGTTTTGCTGATAAGATTGTTAAAATGGCGTTAATATTAAATTAGGGGAACTGGTTACAAACATGGACTTTAAGTAACTGCAAAATGACGAGCGGATAAGGGAAGGCTGATATACCAGCAGGTCTTCCGTGAAGTTTAACAGCAGACAGACGGAAGCGAGTTTAAAATATCTCAGTGGATCCCATGTAGTCTTTGAATATTAGCATCAGAAGCACTCGAAATTTTTTTCATAATTTTAAAATTATATTTAAATAGCAATTTAATGGATGTAATATTGCTTATTGCGCTGTGTAGTCTGGTATAAATCTACCGACGTTTCAGAAGTGCTCATCGCCCTGATGATGTAGGCAGTAAAGACATCCGAAGCTTTGGTCTACTTTTACTACACTAGATGGACAGCAACCCAGAAGACGGCCATATTTAATGTCTTCACCGCGATAACCTAAAATCTAACTCATCTCTTGGTAACTTTTCCGACGCTACGCTTGAGATACAGTCCATAGAAATGGTTTTCCTTTCTTTACTTTATTAATGTTAGCAAAGTTAATGGTAGCAAGTTTACCTCCCCTGCCATCTGATAACAGTTTTATGCGTTTAGAACTTTCACCAATGGAAATTACGGTCCTCTTAACCATTTAAATCATCTAAGTGTGACTAAGAATTCGCCACTAAAAGTGTTGAACAAGTAGCTTGTTTTATTTTCAATTATCTGTGTAGTCGGTAGTTAATCTAAAACCTAAATACGTCCCCCATCCTCACATCTATAAGTTGCGGAGCGAGTGTGAACTTGAACGAACTGTACACATCTAGCAATTCGTATTCTGCAGGAGTGCCTTATTCTTCTCCGTTCGCGTCTCTTGGCGCTCTCCACCCCAGGTCCCTAGAGGGCAACCTCGTCGTGATGTTAGGGGGGACACATCCATGGAACACGCACCCAAAGACATGTTCACAGCGTGGGCCACACTACTGGGGTACTAGCACTCGACTCTGCTTCGATAACATGCGAGTTATGATTCTCATCCGATACGTCCATGGACTGAATTCTGTAGTCAGCTGCCCTGTTATAGGGTCACTGTACATTCGTTTCAGAGAGTTCTGCTCAGTATCATCTACTGTCATCTCAGGCAGGGGTCATTAAATCTCCGAAAGCATTATGACACTCATGTTAATAAAATTATAGAAGCATGACATAAGTTGGTTGATGTGAGATTGAGGTTTTTCACGGACGTGACTATTTTGATGATGTTCTTCTGGATTTTGGCGCCGTATGAAATGGTCGGTAGGTGGCAGCGTTTCGGAGAAACGTACTGTCTCCATCTTAAGTCATAGTTTCTTTGAAACGTTTGCATCTGCCAAGCAGTTCACGCAGCGCCAAAATCCAGAAGAACATAATCATTAAATAGATTAATGGTTGATCTCTACGTCATATTCCAAGTACGAAGTTTCTGTTCCAGAGGTTCTATCTGTGGTGCACTGTAAGGGGGGCTAAAATCGATACAAATTACTTTTGATCCAAACCATTCTTACAAAGCACCGCACCAAAGATAGAGCTTCGTATGAGAAGGGAACGTAGGTTCTCGCATTGGCGAGTTTGAAGACGTTTTTTAGTATGTTGCTCCGTGTAGTCTGATAGACGTTTACTGACGTTTCAGAGGTGCTTTCTGACTCCATCATTAGGCCATTTATCGCCCTGATTATGGAGACAACACGGATCTCTGAAACGTCGGTAATCTTCAAGTAGACTGGGCGGTGCTACGTCCCAGAAGACAGTTATCTTCCTCAAAATTAACTTGGATTATCGTGAGATAGGTACGAGGAAAGAAAGTGGACGGACGTGGTTCAAGACTGTGTCGCATGCCGGGTTTTGTCGTCAGCGGTGTTGAACCCCCGCGGTTCATGGGTCGTAACACACTTTGACGGATCAAACACACTGAGTTTGAGTAATCGTGGTTCAGTTCCTTTGATAAGTACCACCTCAGATATTTGTGTTAGCCCAGTAACCGTAACATAAATTTTGGGCATTTTATAATGTTATTTCAGCAGTTTCAACATCAAATAAAATAATAGTTATTGCAGTATTTTTTAAGCCAATTAGGTTTAATATTAATACATTCTGATATTACAGGGAGTCATTTCGTCTTGTACTTCGGGTGTGTTTATGCAAGTCCATACTTTGCTAACACACAGTACCTACATACTCGTA
Source organism: Zootermopsis nevadensis (assembly GCF_977971745.1). Lineage (NCBI taxonomy): Eukaryota > Metazoa > Arthropoda > Insecta > Blattodea > Termopsidae > Zootermopsis > Zootermopsis nevadensis. The sequence continues at coordinate 9,902,512 of NW_028259143.1, forward strand.
TTTTGTTACCTAGGACTCGTCTGTGTCCATTGTACACCGTGTTTCATTGTCACAGCCATTACCATCAACAGCAGCATCGCCGTCATATGGGTTAGAACGCCTCGTTACATCTCTAGCGGCACAAAACACTTAACACGTAATTTGTGTTATTAAATGAGGGAAAAATGTATGGAAACCTTGTGGGGACAGGAATTCATGACACATTATACCGATTTTATACAAATAATATTATAGCGTTAAATACGCAGATCCAACTCAGTTGTACTTTAGATACTTCTGAACAAATGTGTCCTAAACATATCGACTCTAGATTTCTTTTTATTGCGAAGCTTAGTGACTAAAATTCACAGCAGAACAAATAGATGTTGCTTATACAAAAAAAATATTTAAAAGAGATAACTGCGATGTTTGTGTTATTTAATTTAACCGTGAGGAAATATAACCATCTTAACATATTTGCCTTGAACTATTTGTAAAGGTAACATCGGAAATTTCAGTTACTTATTAACCTTCGTGGAGTTTCCCTTTAGTTCAGTATAATGCAGCAAACTACAGCTATGTCGATCTTCAGTAAACTATATTCTCGTAATAAGCTGTAAGAAATTACATAACTGATGTTCGTCACAGTATCTGCAGGGGTTTGACGAACGTGCGTTTTTATTGTCTTTAATATATTTGTGTTTTATTTAGCGAGGTCCGTTCTTCAAGCGTCGAATGCTAGGATGGTCAGTGAACAGTGAATTGGAAAGGATGTGAAAGATAGCGGTTGTTGCCAAATTTAAGGTATTTACTTGAAGGGACTGACGAAAACCGTGAACACCTCAGTCGGGATAGTCGGTATCCGGATCGAGATTTAAACCCGGGATCTCCTGAATACAACTCAGGGGTGCTAACTACTTGGCTGCGACGTTTGGTTAATACGACACAAATTATTACTTTGGCATAAAATAAATTTTGTAATTTGTGATTTTAATAACACGCCTACATTTAAAATTGTGCCAGTAATAAAACTCGTAGAACCTCTGTGAAGCCCACGTGAAGACAAAAGGTTCCTACCTGCGCAGTTTTGGGGGAATCACTCTTGCATCAGATACTATTTCGTTTTGTACCGAGTATCTCATACTTTTTTGGAAGTCTTTCAGTTAGTCAATAACAGAAATCTTCGCAGGGAATCTCGTACGTCTAGTGACGTGATATAGAGCGACCTGATCTATTCGTGTGGGTATGGATGACAAGTTGACTGTTGTGTTAAGTTTTGAGTTCAATCCCGCGTGACTATCAAGTGACATTCGAGCAGATTGTTCTGCGATTACTTCAGTTTCTCTCAGTTAATCATAATTGCCCCATACTCATTTATTTTCCGTCCTGCGAGGTGTAATATAAGCCCTGACCAATCAACATGTCATACCCTTGATCCCAAGTTAGGGTCCTCATCTGTCGCCTGGCACTTGGCCGATTTTGGAAGAAACGTAGTTTAATATAGCATTAGGAAGCTAACCCGAAATCATGATGTCAGTCTCAGGACCGAATCGCGGACTTCGAGATAAGAGAGGTGTGACCCGAGGTAAGACACCAGTATTCATCACTTGAGTCCTATATCCTGGTCCATGGCCAAGTTGCACATCCCAGACAAGAAGAAATGGCATCTCGCCAGCTGCAACAAGGGACTGGGTTGCCTGTTCACAATCCTCGAAGAATTTTTTTATGCACAGGATTTGCGGGGCGTTAAGTCATTAGATGAAATGGGATGAATTAATCTTCTGATCTATTTTTTATCCATATCTGAAGCAGGAGAAACGCTAGCGATTTGTGCATAAAAGGCGATACTGTTTGGGTTTCCGCTGCTGACTGAATAGAGTTATTACGTAGCAACGTGATTGTGTTATATATATATAACGAAAACCACGATTTGCAATTTGAAATTAATTTTAGGAGGTAATATACATTACATCAAGGGTGTCCAGCTTGCGGTTAGCCATTTCATTTCCACTCCATAAGGTCTGTTGGTAAATGTAAGCAAGGGTACACAGTGTGGATGTCCATGCTTGTGTGATGGGTTGGTTTTCAGCCGTGTAGCGTCATGTTGTAAACGACCTTGCTTTGAGTTTCATAATGTCACAGAAAACTGTATTTTTGTAGTCTGTAACTATGTTTGGGATCCGCAGTGGCCGCTTGGTCGCTGGGACCGTGGGTTCGAATCCCACTCAAGCCATGGATGTTTGTCCGCGTCTTTCTGTGTTGTGCTGTCCTGTGTACAGGTAGAGGCCTTGCGACGGGCCGATCCCAAGGAGTCCTACCGAATGTCTATAGATCAAGCCAACGAAAAGTTGGAACCCGCAGTGCTCAGGCACTTGAAGAACGGGACGTTCCCAGTATCCCCAGTATCCCAGTAACTACGTATGTTTAAATTGACCATCATCGATAGATCTGCGAAAAATATCTCCGCCCTGGCTAAAGGTTTTCGTCATTTTTCCAGGTCATCCAAGCATGTGCCGAGATAGTACCTTAAAACAGGCCACGATTCCTTTATTCCACATTCTTTACACTTCCAAGATTATCAGTCACCCTGTAATTCTATTCTATAGGCTATATTTTGGGGTACTGAAAACATTGATTTATAAATAATTGTTTTCAAAACAAATAAGCTGATTAATGTAAGGAGAAATATCTACAACTATACATCGTCTAAAAGTCTTGATATTTCAGGTTCTGAGGGCGGCGAATATGAAGACGACTGTCTTTTGGGATATTACCCTGATGATGGAGGCAGTAGGCGCTTCTGAAACGTTGGTCGGTTTTCCCGAATGTTCTTGGCGCAACATCCCAGTGACAGTCACCTTCAATCTGACAGTCTGTGATAATACGCAAATTATGAGTAGCATCTCATATTTACATCAGTATCCATTTGCAATTACATTTCATTACATTGCAATTACGTCTCCGGCTAAGCACTCTGAATTACGGAGACTTCAGAGTGTGAATACAATACGTCAGAAAACAATCGACTAGTCGAGTCTATTAGGGTTAGTTTAGGAAGACATTTTGTGTTATCAAATGTAATTTTCTTCATAATTTGATTAACATTTTGTGCGTTTGTTGCAAACAGAATTTGAGGACTGTGTGTGTGTGATTAAAGTGAGTCGAAAGAAATGAAGGGAAGTGACGGAGAAGAGGAGGTGATTTTAATAATAAAATGGGGCTAATATTAACAGAATTACACAGATTCTGAATGTTATTTCAAAGAAGAACAGGACTTTCATTAATTTCAAACGTAAACCAATTCATTTTATAGCTTCATACGTACAGCAAATTGTGTGCTATATTTGTAACGCATGCTTTTTCTTGATCTTGATCTCTGGCAGTAAATGAATAGATTTTATTTTGCTTGTTTCATATTATATCTAAAGGCGAGAATGTGAGCGTTGTGCCTTTACTGCGGCGTAGGTTATGGACACCCATTTGACGCGCAATATAAAAACTGCAGGTACTCTGGCAAAGAAGTAATTAAAATGCCCGTGGAGTTTCCACAAATCAATTTTATATAAATGAAAGCGGATTGTATTTTCAAATTGTGTTGAGTGCACTTAATGTGCTGAAAGCAAGTTTATGTAGCAGAAATGTTTTTTTTTCTGAGGACAAAGAGACATTTTATATGATAACTTTGCACTTTGAGAACATTTTGGTGCAGGGAAGTTTGTGCGCCAGTGTGCGTGTATAGGGGCCAACAGTAAAATTAATTTACGTAGAAACATATTTTAATTCAAAGTTTAATTACATGAAATGTGTTTGTACGGAAAGAGTCAAGTCTGTAATAACGAATTTTGCTTCTGCACAAGTTTATTGGAGTTACCAGCAAGTAGAGGGTTCGCTATGATTACTTTATTATGTTTGTTTGGAATTTATTTTGCTTTAATATACTAAGTATATTGATTTTTTCTTGTGTGCCCAACGTATGAACGAATCCAGTACTGTCTTATAATTTTTTAACCTGTTGGGTTGTTTTTAAGCAGTGTAATTTTGTAGCTTAAATGGTGACACAATACTTTATTACGTCTTGTTATTAGGCTTTCAGATGCATACAGAATAATATGAACTTGACGGAAAGAGCTGAATTAGGAGGTATGTGGGATAAATAAGAGAATAATATTAAAATTTATGTTAGAAGTCTTAGAGCATACAAGAAAGTAAACGTTCACGAAGTTTGAGTTCTAATGGCAACTTAATAAAAAGTCTTAAGTAGGCTTTTGAGCACCGTGTACAAAATCGGTCTTAACTGTATTTTTGCAACTCTAGTTTTACTTTGTAAATTTCGGAGTGTAAGAGTCTGGTATTGCTGTAATGAAACGATTGGAATGAGGTATTTTAATACTGATAATATAATACTATTGGTATTCAAGCAGTAATGAAAACAGCTAGGTTATCTGTGTTTGTTCTGGAGACCTCACGATGAAACAAACGTTTTTGCGGTTTAACGTCATGGAGCGAAGGCCTTTGTCAGAAGCTGGTATTGGCTTGGCTGTTCCAAATTACCTTGCCACTAGACTCGACGCTACAACCAGAAGATTTATTACCGTGCAGGATTTGATGTTTTTACGGTGGTGAGTCTGAAGATGGCTGTCTTCTGGGTTGTTGCGCCGTGCAGTCTGGTAGAAGTGTACCGACGTTTCAGAGCGCCTTACTGCCTCCTTCATCGCCCAGATGGTGGAGGCAGTGCCATCTAGGGCTTGGTGTAAAAAAGGTGGTGTAGGCTTATGAAATAAACTTTGCATGATTTCATCGTTTTAACTTTGGAAAGAGAAATTTTAAAGTAATGGTTATTGACAACTAACAGTAAACCCAGTCGACATCAATACATATCAGTGCGTCATGAAATATAAGTAGTCGCTAGTGGTGCAGTAATGTACAAGTTTTGAGCAGACATTGGATGAGAGGGTTTTTTTTTGCTCACGTGCGGGTGTAATTGTTTTGGCTGTGCGCATAGTATTTTATCGTAGTACGTACTGAGAGGCGCAGATGAATCAGATCGTGCGATTTAGGGATCTGTGGTGTTTCAAATCTACATTGCCACTTATTACTGCAGTAACACTGCCAGCGGTGCATGCCGAAACACAGTCTGATTATAACACATGTCAGAACGTTGAGAAGATCTTTACGATTGGGAAATAAATTACATGTGCCAGTTAGAAAATATCCCAGGATTGTGTTCTGTTGGTATCACTGTTCCATCATATTCGTGATTTCATTACTTTCACTATTACATATTCTAAGTTTGAAGTTTATAGCGTATGCCACCTGCCTACTTATTTAGGGCCTATTTTTACTCAAGAACACAAAATAGAGGTCGGATTACGTAGCCCGAAATAAGATCTATTGCTGTATGAAAGAATTGGAATCGTTCGGCCACGTCTGGTAGTTGTCACTTGTTTAAATGTAATATGGCCTACCAGCCCTCGAACAATGTGATGGGTTATAATTTCAGGCGGACATGATTTTACGCCCATTTTTTCCTGGTGTCTTGTCCTGTGTATGTAGATGTAACGCATTGCCGTCCGGTGAATTTTACCGGATATTTTGTCGTGTCACGCTTTAAGAATTAATGCCGAATCGGAACGGATCAGGATCGTAATCCGTGGAAACTGAAGTAGAGTGTGTTCTTTATGTTTAATTGAAGTGATTATTAATCTGCGTAGGCTTACGTGCGGGTAAAATTGAACGATGCCGAAGTTTTATTTAATGGCATGATGTTTTCTGGGCTCTGAATTGGAAAGGTGTGGAAGCAACTGATATTAGCCTGATGTAAGGTGCTGAAGGGTCTCCGGAAACTATGAAAACCCTTAACTCTCTACCATCTGAACACGGTGGTAGGCTAACCACTTCTTCACGACCTTTGTTTGATATTAAAAGTTATCAGGATGGACACTGGGTTTCACAAACGATTTAGTGAGCCGTTTAGCAGATTTTGACCTTCGCGTGCTGTTTTAAGATATTTTGGTACTTAATTACTTGATATCTCACAGAACCACGAATAAATAGATCGTTTAAAATAGACTTCGGTGTGCGTGTCGATTTTATTCTTAACGCCAGTTCATATAATTATCAAACACGCTGGGCGTTTCGACGTGAAGTGCACCACGAAGTGGATGGCAACCGACTGTGACGTGTTTTTTTTCCCTCTTCGTGAAGACAACATTGTGTAATCGTAGTGAAACCTCTGACTCTTATCTACAGCAGGTAATTTTGGCCCTGACACTGATCTGTGATTGTATTGGATCGTATGTCCGATTGAATAGCCAGTACGAAGTGTGAGAGTTCATTGATGACGTAAGCGGCAGTTCCTGTATGTATTCATTCCAGAATATGACTTTCCTCGTCCATATTACATACATAAGGGTAGTCAAATTTTAATGTGACTAAGAAACGTTTGAAGCTTTCTGTATGATATTATTTCTGAAACTAACGCATTTCAGGGATTTATAAACACATACGAGTTGTAAGTAGGGGCACTTCCGAATTATTATCCGTTCGTTACCTCAGCAACTGTGGTTTTGTTGAGGGGATTTACAGTTTTCGGATGACGATATCTTGTTTCTTAGCTCGCGAAAAAAATACGATAATCAGGTTTATATTTGATCTTAATGGCCTTTTGCATGCGAGTCGGAATGAGCGGTGAGGGAGGGTTTCATATATATATAAATAATGGTAGGCATATTCGTGCAGAAACCGGAGGATTCTAGGAACCCCGCATTGCATATTTCTGACGTGGTAAGGGTTGAATGTTGGTGGCCTGAACTGAATTAAACGCCTCCTTCCGAGTAACTCTCGTTCGTACAATATTAATTTGATTTGTACCATTGCATATAAGAGTAACTGCTAGTTGAATGTACTGAATATCCCTCTTACTGCCCCCCCCCACCCCCCTCCCGATTGAAGTAGACTGACTATCTGTTCTTACGGATTGGCTGATCGAGAATATGCCAGACACAGAAGCAAACGTGTTCACTATCCCCTTACTTATATCAGAAATAATTAAATTGATGGTCTTGGTTTCTTACATCATTTGATAACCACACTCCTTCTCACCTCCGGCCTTTGATCTTATAGTCTTGAGAATAAACAAGTGTTAGACGTTAGTTTACCAGGGAGACAACATTCGTAGGAAATCTGAGGTCCTCATGGCTGTGAATATGTGTACGTAGATACCAACGTTTCGAAGAAACATATTGCTTCCATCTTCAGGGCTGAAGACACGCATCGGAAGTATTTATAGGTATCTCCAAATTCGAGACTACGTGTGCACAATATCTGATGGCTCAAAGTAGATTTGAACATTTTCCGTTACTGCTTAACACCGACATTTCGTTGTAGGTATGTGATTGTGAAACAAATCAGATATCAGAAATTCAGTCCGCGTGAGTCTGATAAGTAAGCTGGCATGTTATGAAAACTACAACCCTTATTTACTTTTTGTTCTTCTTTCTTTGCCTTTTATTTGTTCGTAATGTTATTTGTTTTCTTTCGTCTTTTCTTTCCTAGTCTGCTTTGTTTCTGTTTCCAGCTGTCGATTTAAAGCACTCTGCAATTTTGTCACTGGCGGAGCTTATTATTTGTTTGTTTGTCTATCACGTGACAGAAATGTTTCCCCTCCGACAAATTCGTGGAAGCGCTGTGGAGCAAACTGTATGAACAGGGAGGAGAAAAAAGTGATACCACATTATTTTCCATCATATTCTGTTTTTTTTTTTAAAGTTTTCACTTCCATGATAAACAGTTCTATTTATTACAGGTATTTGCATTTCACTGCATATTCCATCCAGAGACCACAGAAATATTGCGGTGGACATATATACACAAGATTCGGTTTATTCCAAGCCCCGTTTATTCAAGTTTTGATGTAATGCAAAACCTATAGCTAGTATCACCGTTTCGATTTCTTTGCTCGTTAGCTATTAGACACTTCGGTTTATGTACGTGTTTCATTCTATCGAGTCAGACTCATTATTTTACTTTAATTTCGCACTGATTTCATTTACTATACTAGCCGTCACCATTGTGCATTCTTAAAGACTACGAAAGGACGTCACTCTCTCTCTGTTTTGACCTACCTTCACTCGCTTGGGCTCCGTGGGCGGTTGTGTTGAAGAAGAATGTGTATCGAGGAGTGTCATAGTTCGTATTTGTTCACTAGATGATCAAATCAAGGAGGTTGATGTGGGCGGGGCATGTAGCCTGCAGAAATTCGTAAAGAATGTAGTTGTATGCATGAATGGAGATCACTCGGGAGGCCTGGACGTAGATGGTAGAGTAATATTAAAATGGATATTTGGGAAATAGGACTGGCTTTGGATATGGACCGATCACGGGCTCCTGTGGCCATAATGTACTTCGCTTTGTTTTATACAAATTTCTTGGCTAGCTGAGCGTGGTGTTACCTTCTCAAGAAGAACACGGCTTGTTGGAGTTACTCAGTTTAATTAGTACTTAATTATCATCTGGTTTCATGTGACTTTGAAGAATCTGTGTAGCTGATACAGTGTCGTTGACCGAAGCTTGAAATTAAACTTCTTTGAGAAATATACTCGAGGCTTTGTCGGTTGTGTGACGCAATGTGTGTAATTATCCTGTTACTTATTATTATCATCCAACGCGTAACTTTTTAATTAACGCCATAATATTTTAGAAATGAAGTTGGTTCTATTTTACTTAGTTTAGGTCGGTAAGGTTTTGGCATCTCTCCTGCAACATTTTGACAGAAGTGGAACCAACTTCTGAAACGTTGTGTTCTTAGTCAAAACGAAAACACTTAGACAACGTGCAAAAATATTTTGACATCTCTTCAGTACTGTTAATGAGTTCTGATATATTCGGGTGTAGTCGTATAGGGAATATTTTGGCACAGGAAATGTATAAAATAATGTCAGCTGCAAGGACGCTCCGTGCTGGCCTCGAAGTCCTTAAATAGGTAAACTTTCAGCTGTATTTATTTTAATAGTCACTGTTTAAAAGAAGTTAAAATCTGATTTCTTCATTGTTATTACATAAGGCTAATCATGGGATGATAACTATCACATTGAACTATAATAGTAATGTTCACAAATTGATTATATCGTAAAAGATTATTGTGATAAAACATATTGATATGTAAGCACCAGATGAGTTAGGAGATTTACGTTCGAAGCAGAACACCAAGTGATATATAGACACTAATAATCAGTAGATAAATTTCAATACTTTTGAGTAGACGTTTGTTTAATTATGTGTGTATATTGTCTTGGGTGTTCTTGGCCCTCTTTTCTACAAAAAGTTATTATTGCCCGTAATAATCATTCATGAATGGGGTGCTTATGTGTGCCGTGCTAACTTGACACGAGTGTACTTACTACAACTCGGATCGATTCAAGGATGTTGGCTCGACTGTAGGGGGCTATCCAGTAGCCTGTTATAGCTTACGTGTATTTCTGCATGCATGAGAATGACTCATCGGGAATCATTATACAGGCCAGTTCTATGTTCGGAATGCAGCCTACAGCTTTCTAAATAACACGCCTATTTCACGTTTTCCTTTATGAACCTGAAATGTCTGTGTTTTGAATGTTTGTATGTTTGTTTGACTGATAGCCAGCATCATGATAATAGCTCAAAGGTTTAATGCAGCAGATGTGAGGCGTCCATTCATATAGACTACCTCCCAAAAATCCAAGTGTTCTAGATCGTTCGAAAGAAAAAAATCCCAGTTCCTGGGTCTCCGAGGTTTGTAAACTTTCTATAACACAGTACCTGGATGACATCCCCTTGTCGTCTGTCCGGCTATTGCGTTCTATGTATATTTACAAACTCGTGGAAGGGCCATGTTATGGGGCTGTGACAAGGGACCCACTTCATGCCTGGAATATGCTTGTTAAAATGTTTTGGCGGACAGAATATTTAGCAGATTACTCTCACTTAACGGTGTGCATACCTTGGCGTAATCATATGACTGCTAATGTATCTCTGTTCAGTAGTGAATCACTTTTATGCATCGTCAGGTTTTAACGACTTGTAGCTCATTGGGAAAACCCAAAATGTTTTAGACACGCAACGATGTAACAATGATATTTGATGGCTTAAGAAAATTTATAACTTCTCCTAAACTATTGACCCAGGAATTAAAACGCAGTTTGAAAAAGAAATACTTTTGTAGGGTTCTCGTTAAGTAATTAATTAAATCCATAGAACAGAATTCTTTATTAAAAAAGAACTACTGTTAGCTTCCCAAGGACTGCTCCGTGCAGTTGGTTTGGCAACCGGTAGCTTATCGTCGCCGTTGCCTGTTAGCGGAATAACAAGGACATGAAATACGACAGAATATGTCGGTTCTAAATACTTGTCTAATGAAGCGATTTCAAAGCTGCGTTACGATCTTGCATTGCTGGACCTTGTGGAAGGCTATCAGCTACTGGAATGTTATGTCGGATCTGCAGTCTACCTACGCAGCCAATTTCCATTCACTCCACGGCGCAAATCTGCAATTATTCTCTGAATGTTTATGATTGACTGCTCGGTATGCCGATTGCTAAAGTTATTTAGTAACCAGTTAATACCGGTTATGGAAACAACACAGAATATATTAAATATAAATGTGCAGAGAGACTGGTATTATTATTTAGCTTTATCGACCTAAGATTTAAAGTAATTTCACGAAGTATTGCATTCTGAACTTGAGGTCCCTTCACTGGAATCCGGTAATCCCAGCTATTCTTATTGATTAAACATTACATTTGCTACAATTAGCATCTAAAAAACTATTTTAATCCGTTGCAGATTGAATGAGGTTTATTTACTTGTAAGCAGGAAATTATATCTAATGAAATTCTTGTTATTGCCTGTCATTGACACGAATATTTCTCTGCATTCCAACACAGAGGGTTAAGAAAGTTTTAACTAATTATTTTTCAAAATTATGGGAGACTTTTTCTGTGAGTATGTTGTTTTAAATATGCAAGATGGTACCTTGATGATGTAAGATGTTATTTAGGGTATGAATTAAACAGATGACAATTTCATGCTACGGAACAGCACTGTGAAACACCTGGTGACGAGGTTATGGGAACATTTTGATGAGTTTGAGTCCCTGAATTTGACGTCCGATTTGTGCACGATAACAATAAATGGTCAAATTGTTGAACAGGCTCAAAACTTCAGATATTTAGGTTGTAATTTTGGCCCTACCACATAAATATGACAGAGACGTAATAAAAAATTTTCATGAACTTCAGAGTATGTGTGATACAGTAAGGAGAGCGTTAATAAATAAGAATTGAAACGACGTAGTGCTTAAATTTTGACATGATTGCAGTACCCCTACTAATAGATCACATAGAAGAATAGTGGAAGTAGTAGAAACTGAATTTCGGGAATATATTTCTGAGTTTACCGTCAAAAACTAAGTGAGCAACACAAATGTTTGACGTGTAGGTAATTGGTGGGAACATATTTGTCGCCTGATGCCTGTTACCATCAGAATTGTAGCCTTGTTAAACGGTAGACACTTAATTTTATTATGAGATGGATAATTACTGATTTTTAGGTGTTATTTATTGTATTTATATATTGCTTGCGTTGCTGTTTTATTCTGTTTTCTTGTATGTCGGTGACTATAAATAACATTTTATTTTGTTTTCAGGTTAGTACCTGGAATTTATTGGTTACTGAGACGGCCAAGACCTTTGATGGGTGAGTGAAACATATCACTGTAATATTATTTATTCCGAACATTTAGTTGTTATTTTATACGAACCGTTCTTCAGTGCCTGAGCATCTATGGGTCCCAACTTTTCGTTGGCTCTGATCTGTATACAGTTGGTAGGACTCTTTGGACGAGTGATCGGCCTGTCGCAAGGCCTCTACCTGTGCACAGGAAGGCACGACACAACATCCATGGCTTGAGTGGGATTCGAACCCACGGTCCCAGCGGCCAAGCGGCACAAAACCCACGCCCTCATACCACGCGGCCACTGTGACGGCACATTCCGAACATAATTCATCGAACCTTATAACATACTTGACGTGCAATGTTTTGGATTATGTTTTACAAATTATGTTTCCTGTAGCGTACAGTATGTATAGTCGTGTTCCCTCTTTGAATTCCACCATTTCAGGAGTATGAGAAAGGCAGTGGATGTGTCGGTTGTGAATATAGGGTCTTTGAAAAACAAAATCAACTGGTGTACGAAATATGAAAGTGGCGCCTGAAGGGGTCTTCTGTTTTACTTGCAATGTAGGGATTCTTGTTCGTAACCATTTACTTTATTCTAGTAATGACGTACTTTAACATCGTAATTTTATTTCCAAGAAATGACAGTTCGACACTGTATCCCCCCCCCCCCCACAACACATTAAAACATGTGCGGTAGATGATGACAGAAGAACTGTTATGAATCTTCAAATACTCATTGACATTCAGTTTCATTATGATGTCTTTGTAGAGTTATGTCATCGTGTGGACTTGTAGGTAGATAACAGCCTTTCAGAGAAAAGTACCGTCTGTGTCTTCAGAGCTGAAGAAACATACTGTCTACAGGTCTGAAGATGGAGACAGTACGTTCTTTCGAATAGTTGGAAACTATATCTCTACGAGTCTACACCGCGTCAAACTCGGAACAATGTCGTCCTAGCCGCCGTGGGAAACTCAAATCTTTCATGTTTGCGGTTTGTTCTAACCTTTGAAAACTAACATATGAAAGCTATATTATGTCGTCATGATTTATCGTTCTCTGAACTTTAACCCTGTAGATATTTGTGACTAATTGCATAAATAGTCGTCGAGCTGTTACATTACTTCCAGATAAGCTGACGACATCTCAATGAGATAGTACATTTTAATGTAATACTGGCGGGCAAATACGACACCCATACTTTGGAAAACTCCTTCATATACGGCAGAGGAACATATTATGATTAAAAATGTAGTTATAAAGCCACCTCCATGGAAATAAGTGTTTGTGTTGTAGAATAAATTGTGTTAAATAGCCTTATATTTTTGGAGGAGAGACTGTGTCACTCTGCTGGCTCCATTAACTTTGATTATACAAGAATACGTTCCTTCGTCATTAAAACCGTCACCACGTGTCCTGGCTATTTATTGTATTATTTTCAATTTTACGTTACATCAGACATACTCTTTTGAATAGTGTTTCCTCTGTGTCTCTGTCTATTTTTCCTTTTCTTTTTGTACTGTGTACAAAGCCAGCTTTGATGTTACTTTTACTCGCTCAGTAGGAAATAACAATGCGCTTTCACGTTCCCTAATGGGGTTCTGTCTTTCAAAGTAGTTGTTTTTTTTCTGTGATATGTAGACGTTCGGCAGTGCGGAAAATTCAATTTCCACTCTAAGCTGTGAAATTTCTGTGCTTGCAATTAATGTGGCATTCTTTTTTACAAACTTTATCAAAGCTTGTAGGATTTTAAATCGTATTTACAGTGGGATCTTGTTCAACCCTGCTTCGCCATTTCATCGGCCTAAGCTGATTCTTCTGAATGTGTCGCTGCTTCGATATATTTAACTTCTCCTGTTAACATTCGTTAACTGCATTTACCCACAGAGTTTATTTATGGATTTAATGTGATTATCAGAACAAACAGCTATTATTTTCCTAATCAGCATCAATCATTTAATATTTTGTAATTGAGACGCGTTGTGTTTTCCTTGAGGTAGGAACTGGCATTTTAAATGTGTATGTATCAATTAGATTAGATGGCCAGACGCACACGGCGAAGTGAATGGGCCCGTATTTACGTTTGTAAGTACGAACGCGTTAAAGGAATACCAATATTGTTATACTGTCCGCGAGGGTTACGTAATTGAAACCCGGTATTCTTGATTTTACTAATTTTAATAAATGCTGTAATGATAAAGGACAGCTTGATTTTACGTGTTTTGCTTAAGCCGTATGCCTTTAGTTTTCCGTGAACGTATAGTTGGAACATTAGTTAGGTAAGGTTGGAAAAAAACAGGTCTGGTACATTTTTTCCTTTCAAATAATTTTTCATTTGCCTATTCGTGTGTGTTCAAGTTGGCTGCGAAGACTGTTCTACAGTGGATATTTTATGTGCTTGTAGCTTAAGTGTGTCCGCGAAGTGAACGTCTGTACCAAACAATTAATTTTACAAATTGATGTTACAGTAATTGCATAGAAATTCATTACAACCTTCGAGAGATATCTTTGTAGTATGTTCTCACGTTAAACCTCATGTCTTTGAAGTCTTGCACAGACGATCATTAATTATCTTTTCTTCCTTCTCCTCTGTCAATTAGGTCACTTCATTCTCTTCCATCTTCAGAAAGAAAAGCATTCTTTCCATTTGATTCTTGGTCATTTTATGTCTTTCTCCTATCTTTTAGAAGCGATGGTTATATTTATGTGCTCATGACAAAAGTATGATTCTTTTTCCTGTTTATTTAAATACTAAATTGATTGTTTGACTTCACTATTTCTCATCGCCATTTCAAGAAGTGTTCTGATGAAATGCTTAGCTGCCTCAGTTCTGCATCCTGTATATGGACAAAGGGTAACTTTCATTGGTGGTAATCTATCGAACGTGGTAGCAGAGTTATAGGAAGTCTTTACTTCTTATTCGGAAGGCCCCTGGTTAAAATTTCAGCCATGAATGAGCTATTTTGACACGTTTTTCTTGCCTCAGTCTGTCACTGAAATTCTGGGACAGTGTCTTAAATATGCTGCGACTGCTTTATTCCATATTTTTCCATTTCAATATTCATTATTCATTTGACGTTATATAGTGTGTTACCGAGAGCGTCGTTAATTAAACCTCAAATAGAATAATAAAACAATTCATGTGATAGTAACAGCGAAATCAGGCGCCTAATTGGTGTATCTGATTGCATTTCTTTGTATCCTATTTATGCCCTGGGATTGGTTGTAAATAATCTCGTACCACTTTACTTTAAAGTGGTCAGAAATTTATAGAATTAACTCGGAACTCTGCGATTTGTGGGGTAGTTCACCAGAAGAAGGGCATTTCTAGTTCTTAAGTTCTTGCACGAAACTTAGTTGTCATGAGAAATGTTTGTTTCGTTGTCTTCTGTGCAGACCCTCGTATGGGTAAAATGTTTGGCCTCAAAATGGAATTTTTTTACAGCTGCGGACAATTTTCGAAATATCACTGTGTATTAGGAAGACCTCTTAGAAATTTGTCTGGGAAACTTACTGAGGATTAATAACTTCCCTCAGTCTGTTCAGACAAAATATAGGGTTGATGATGATTATGATAATATTATTACTATTAATAATAATAATAACGCTGTAAAAATAAAATTATATAATACATGTGGCACTTGCTGAAAATAATATGTATCCCGGAAATAGCTGCTGCCCTATGTACCTTAGGGACAAGGTCTGTCTCGGGTACATGGAAGTACATACCCCATAAAGTGGTGAATAGATGGGATAATAATATTGATAATAATAATAATATAGCACTTAATGTTTTGTTCAACATATGCATTACCAGTAAAGATTTTGTATGAAATACAGTTCAGATACTTTCTAAATACAAGTAAGACGACCTTTCAGCTTCTTACTGTGGATTCCGTCTTTATGTTGATGAAAAGTAGCGACTAATCAGCATTAATGTTGCCGCTTTTCATTACCAAGTCTCTCTACTCTGAAAGTAATTTGTTCAGCGAAAACATTCACCTTCCGAGATATTTCGAGAGGTATTTAACAAGTGAGCCTCTTAATATGTTGTTTTATGGCTGTCGTGTCGTGTCTAAAACGTGAATATTACCGACATTTTCTATACACAGAAGTCTGTCCAACGCATTGAGGAACTTACCTCTCATGTACATAACTCACTTCGGCCGGTATTCATGTTTTAAATATTTATTGTTATTTTCGATTCTCGTATACCTTACAAAGAGGTCGTCAGTGTTCCAGTATGCACTACAGATTACCCCGTGCTTGTCACCACACAATAAGGAAACTAAGATGCGAAGTATCTCAACACCCATACTTGAATCGAATCCATATTTATAATTTATTTGGAGGTTATTTAACGATGTATATCTGCAAAGTTACGTGCTGTAAAGAAACGATCGTAGACCCTTTTCATTTTCTCAACATTCAACTCGAATAATTTAGGAAATCTACAGAAACCGTGAAAGTTCGCGAGTGCCCCGTCGTGGATTTGAAATAGGTACGTTCTGAACACAGTCCAGGCGCATTATTGCCGCACTTACTCCAGGACCTGTTCATTTTTCACTACACTTATTTCGAAATTAATACTCTGTAAATAGTTTAAGTGCAAGGCTTGACGGTAAATTGAGCGGAAGTCTATGCATACATGATAAATGACAAGATGAGGAGTCTTGTTAGATCGATAGACTGATGTATGCGCAAGATTTCCGTGCTCACACTACATTCTACGGCCTATATACTGCCTGTGTAAACTTATGCATATTCAGTTTTAATGTGACCCTTTAATTAATAAAGTGTGAGCTTTACATTCCTTAATGGGTCGGGTGTTGAAACAGGTGGTAGCTGCGGTTGGCAAATGCATTCAGAGTAGCGTAACCCTCCCAAATGACGAACCGTTTCTGACCATGGTTATGATCGTCATAAAAAGCAGAACCAGCAACACTGGCATAGCTTGTCGTAAAAATGCAATTTTATCTCGGGGTTCTCGTAGCAAGTATAATACCACAAAATTACGCTTTGTTTTGTGTTAATTAAAACATTTCTATTTGGAGCGGCGGTTGTGGCAAATGCGTGAGTGAATTGAATTAGGTATATAGCCCACTGTCTGACTTCTAAATCGTGAGAAGTCAGCCCCCCCCCCCCCCAAGTCTTCACGTCAACGATGAAGAGGTTTTGTTTGGTTTTAGGTGCCATGCTTTAATGCAAGGCGTTTGGAAATGAGAGTCTTCAAGTACCCGCTTTGAAAACAGGAACACGTTGAGGTGGGGCATATACAGAGAAAATCAGTTGCTCAGAATCGGTTTTAAAACAAAACCGGAAATTTGGTTTCATCAAAGAATGCCGTCGCTTTAAATTAGCCAGTGCCAGGGAATGGTTTTTCCGCTACTGTTTTAGCTCGAAACTGAGCTGATCAGTTTTCTACAACTTCATTCTCGAGTAACGTGCAGAGGAGGTCCCCTACACAATCTGTAGCCTCTGTACTGAACTAATTGTTGGTATAGGATTTGAGACTTCGCGGCGAGGACAATCAGCCGCGTTAACTGGTTACCGTAGTAAACCGACGTTTCGGGAACACAGGCGACTTCTGAGGTATCCAGTCACAGAACCCTGATGATGGGGACAGAATTGGTTCCCGAAACGTCGGTTTTCTACGGTAACCAGTTGACGCGGCTGATTGCCCGAGAAGATTTTATTAATTGATGATAGTTTTCGTCGACTTGTCATGGAAGAGGATTAGCTAAACTTGTATAAAGAACGACATTTTTTCTCATCTGTATTTAATGCAGGTGTGATAATTTCACAGCGTTGTGATACGTCTAATGTCGTCTTGTCATTTTTTCGCCGATGTCGTCATCACCAGATGAACAAAACTTACGCCACCTCGGATGACGCTATGGGGACTGAACCAAGTAGTTTCTCTTGTATGTTGGTCATCAAGAAACATTTTTGATGAAAATTACTACTTGCAACAGATTTCATGCGCCTGATTTCCGCTGTGTTCATGACTTCGCTTAAGATCTCTCGATGACTCTTCAGTCAGTTGCTCTGTTCTTAAAATTGAATCGTTAGACAACAAACGCTTAATTGCAACGGAAAACTATAATTGTTCTAAATAAGATGCTTTGTAGAAGTATTTCTGCAAGAAGGTTAATTAGAAGCCAGAGCCTTCATTTCGGTGTCTGGCTGTAAGATGGAATGACAGTCGCAAGTTCCGTTTTCCGACACAACCATTCGCCTTGGTTGTAGTATACAAAAACATTATTTTTGCTTTCGTTTTGGACTATTTATTTTACGTGCCATTAGGAAAACCTCTGCCGAGGCCGGAGGCTTACATGTTCGCTCGTGTTTTCTTTGCCGTGCTGTCTTCAGAACAGGCCGTAAGGTATAATCAGTGAAAGCTTAAGAAGTTGAAGTACGTTTGTTAGTTAGTAACCCGTGGAATGATTTTTACATTGACTCTGATAAAAATTTGTCAACACAGTATACGCAGGCGACACGGCTGTGCTGTTTGTCGGTAAGTCATTGCGCTAAATCTAACATTTTATGAACTCCCGTTTCGCTTTCAAGGGAATCTAAGTGCATGTATTGGGCCGGGAACATTATAATTTAGAGTTGTTTCATTTGTCAATGTTTTTCTGGCTTAATAGCAGGCGACTTGTCATATACCGATTCTTTTCCTACGACACTCTGCTGCAATTCGGAAGCTTGCAGATTTATGCCGTTACCCAACACAAGAAATTCACACTGTCTATAGAACATAAGATTCACTGCTGTTTTCAAAAAACCTCGTCTGTGTCCTATATTTTGATTCAGATTAATCCAGTCGAAACAAAATTTTTATATCCATTTTAATATTATCCTACATTTCTACGCCTAGGTATCCCAAGTGGTTCAGTATAACGAGAAAGGTACGTAGGAAACACAACGTATCGACAGAAAGAACTGTTCGGTCCGTCACACCTCGTTTTACTGTTTTGTGTAACCCTCTGGTAGGGTGTGTCTGGAATTAAATGAATGCTACGTTCCTAGTATACCACGACATCGAATATTTTCCCCTGCCATGTTTGAGTTATCCGTTTAATTATATATTCCTTTTGTATTAATTCCAACCGCAATGAGGTATTTGAGCTGTTAATCCTTTTTGCTGAGGTTTCTCCTTTATAAATATGTCATTTGTATTAAGCATATAAATTTTATTTCCTTTACTGTGTTATTTTTTAAACAATATGCACATTACAGTTAACGTTTGGTTCACAGGAGGAAATATTGATGTGTACGTTACATATTCAAGCGGTTTGAGCCGCTGCTATGAAATTATTGTATTAAGTTTAGCATTGAATTGTTTTGTGATAGTTCTTATGCACCTAAATTATGTAACAGATTGTATGAATCAGAGTAATACAGTGATTAACAAAGAAAGATTGGATATCGATGGAAGGGCCAAATTTCCGGTAACCCAGCTCTTTAGTTATACTAACTACCTTCATGGAGTAGAGTTCTTGTTGAGAAGATGGTAGTGGTCAGGAAAGCCAATAAATTCTCGCCGTTTTTGGAACTGGAAGGTTCAGTAAGATGTTTACAAGAGCCCGCATCTTTGTTCTGTCCTCGGCCAGATGATTATATCCACTCTTTCACGTACTATTTCTTTAAGATAACTTTGAATGTTATGTTTCGATCTACGCTTCTGCTCCTTTCAGATGTTCTAGTTACAATTCTTGTGTATCTAGTACGTCCGTTGTACATAACCCTCCCATCTCAGCCACCTTGGTGCTATCAAAGGAAGAAGAGTACAAATATGGCGCTCGTCATTGTACAGTTCTATGCAGACTCATGTCAATTCTCTCTTAGTTCCTAATAGCCTATTGTCCTCAGCACTCTGTTCTCCAGCTCCTAAAAGTTTGTGTTGTGACGTGTATTCTATTTGAGTTTACCCATAGTTCAGAGCTGCTTACTGCTTGAATCATCAGAGCGCGTAAGGGGGGAATCCTTCGTGGTCTTGAAGCATACAGTTTGGTGATGGCTACTAGGTCTAGTAAGCAGAAACTTTGCGCCTTCTTCCCAGAATGAATAACACAATTATTCCTAAAATATTTGTTGTGTTTATTTTGATGCCATGAGTATTAAAAGTATTTATGTGGACACCGTTCTGGATGAATTTTATGCGGTGATTTGCATACATAATTTTGACGTTTGCAAAAGAGTTTGTGTAAGAATTCGGACAAACAATGCGATGTCGAAGCACTTAGGTTTGTTAGAGTTTGTTAGCAGTGGGTGTAGTTAATTCTGCGTGTTAGTTCGATCCTGTGATGTGTTACGCTGTGCTCAATTCTGAACGTTTTCATCTTTGCCGTCACATTTTAATCCTTCTCCCAGACGTGAGCAGGATGGAGGATTAGTCAATATAGCTGCCTACCATAACTCCCTTCAACCCGGGCTGTGGCAATGTGTAATACCATCACATCAGAAACTGCTTCACGCGCTATTGGATTCCCATAGAGGGATAATACAGGAATAACTAGACAGAGGAACTCAGTGAATAAATTTCGTTCCTTTATTTAAAAAAAGTAAACCGTTCATAGAAATTCCCTTTGAGGGTAACATTAACGCATTCAAGGCCAAAAACGTAAATGTGTATTCTTTAACTTAACCGAGATGGATGTTTTATATAGTACCTGAAATAGATGCCACTGTTATACGAAATATACTTAATTTGTTCATGTACTTGCTATATCAACGTAAAACTCGTACTAAAAATGGTGTCACTGTTTTATTAATTAGCCAATACTTAACGTGATGAATAACAATTGTCTTTTTGCATTTATAGGATTATTTCCTGTATTTATATTATATTTTTCCGATTGTTTAAAATGATTTTTAAGAACGTCCGTTTATATTATCGAGAATAATATGGGGGATGATGAGTTAGGTAATTAAGGAAGGTGTGTTGAATTGCCTTAGGATCATGCCCAGTTGCTGACTTTGATGTTAATGATGTTGAAGTTTGTTGTGTTTTTAGTTTAATTACGCAATTATTTTTCAAGGATTTTGTTGGCCCAGGACAGGGTTCGATGGAGGGCTTTGGTTAATTCGGTGATGAACCTTCGGGTTCAGTAAGCCATCTAGTTAGTTAGTTAGTTAATTATTTTGCAAATATTAGTAAACTTGTATGAGATTTTGTTTTCACGGCTTTGAATATATGGATTGTCGGTTTCGATTATTGTGGCCTTTATGATGGAGATAGTAAACTACATTGTAACATCCCAGAATACTGCCGTCTTCATACTTCTTATCAAATCATCACTTTAACGTATGCTATTTGTATCCTTTGTGTGTATACTGAATGCTTTTGTGACAAATAACATGATATCTCCCCTCGCAGAGTTTTTGTTTGATTTTCTGAATAAGCAGCTATTATTCTAAACATAAGCCGACTGATCTATGTAACGAAGAAGCAACAGGTTTTGTTAGAGATAATAACTAAGCTTTAAAATATTATTTAGATGAACTTTGTTCTTTAATAGAGTGAAGCGGTCTTTTAAAAACGTGAGATCCGGGCAGAAACAAGAATGCGATTAGATTTGTCATTGGCAAAATATCATTCGAAATGGAAGCCATGCCGTCGACTATCGTACGAGCACCGTTAGGCTATTGCTAAATAAAACAAAAGAAGTAACACCTTCGTGTTTCCCATTAAGTAAACGAATAGACCTTAGGTTAGCTCACCTGTGTTCATGAGGACGAACTAGTGGGCCTACATGCAATGTATGTGAGGGGTGTGAAGGAATAGCGTTTCAGAATTTAATGCTCAAAGATGTACCGTAATGGATTCCAGTCTAAATTCGGATAAGTAAATGTGGTGCTAATGGTAGAAGCGTAGGCCCAAATGTACGGTCGTAAAATAGCTTGCTGACAGCAAAGGTTCTGCAACAACTATACCTACTTGTGCACTAGATGTGTGGTGGTTTAGTATCTGTTCTGAAAATATGAACCTGTTTGTACTACAGGCCAAAATATTCTGGTTACTCAGATGAAGACAAGTATAAAACATGCTTCAAAGTTTCCGTCACTCACACAAATCAGTCATATCAGATGGTTTACTGAATAGGAAAAGAAGATTAAATTCCTTTACAAACCAGTAGCGCGTTATTTATGGAGAGGAATGTCGAGTAATGTTTGAGAATTGAAAATACATGTAGTTCTTAGTTCAAAAATTCCTTTAGATGCTTCATTTTGGGCCACCTTTGATTCTAGAAAGAATTGCGAGTAAGGTTTCGGATTTTTTTTTCGATCCTTGAACAGTTTTCGTGTTTTTATCCTGGCTCAATATGTGGCGTAACAGTGGAAAGGTTTCGACATCTCGTAGGAACACAACTTCCTCCATCTTTAGAGTACGTTGGCAACCTTTTCCACTAGCCCACCACACGGCATAAAAAGAACTAGACAAAATAATTACAAAATCCAGTGGTCCTGTGTTCGCCACAATTACAAGTTCCCACTATGATGTATTTATTAGGTATAAGCTGCATGGTTGTGATTTGGTCATAGGTTTTCGCGGCTGTAATTTCCCATCTACTACATTGTTTATATACAGACCTTCTTAACTCCGTTGTACTAGTTTACCCTGAAGATGACAGCTGTAATGTTTGACAAAACATGGGGAAACCTTCAGCATCGACGTGGATTATTTAGTAATATTTTAATCTACACAACTCATACTTTTTGTAATTTTAAGTACAAAATAAAATTTTAATTTAGTTTAGGTATATTTTAAGCCTCACGAAAGATTTTGTTGTGAGTGACGGAGTAGAAATATTTATAATGGTGACAACAGGATGCAAAGAATAGACGCGTACTACAGAATTTTGTAAATATTAATGCGCCCTCATCGTTTCCACCGACATTGTGCACCTTCTTTAACGTCATTTATCTAGCATTTACTGTTTCTGCGAGCTACTATTTAAGTTGTGATTAAAAGCGAGGCGGTAGTGTAGAATTAGACAAATGAAGCCCGATAACTTGGTGCTGTACATGTTGCAACAGGAAGAGGGGAAGAGTAGTCTGTAGATGAAGTGAATGCGCCCAAAGTTCTGCATAATAGCAAACCTTACCCGAAACTTTAAAGTTTCCACGTGTTCTTAAGTTTCCTCTCCAATGCGTCTAACTCGTGACTTCGCTTCCCACTCTCGCTCTATAGAGTATTATCATCATTGTTAACAAGAAAACGGAAACCACATTCAGTAGCATTTGGGTCACGTGACGCCGTGTATTACAAAGGAGCTCAGAACAGAAATAACCAGATATCTACTTTGTACACCAAAGCATTCCACACGAATTTTCTACCTACACGTCACGGTTGAGGCTTTTGGGATTCGTTCGAGATATGAAAGTACACTACCCCGCCTTTGTAGTAACGTCATCAGAGAACGGGTGTGAATGTCTGCAAATACACAAAGCTGAGAGCGGTCATTTAATAAGTTTCCTCAGCAGCGCACTTCGCCCTAGTTTTTACATGTACAACTCTGATCTGTATGAGGGTGTAGTGTTGTGGTGACAGTTTGAAATTTATATAAAACCACTGACGGTACTATAACTCATTTCCAATTCTCCGAGATTCTTTTTGTCGTTTTTAAATAATTTCTGGCACTGAAGGCAACGAGAAACACATTATTATTCATTAGAATATTTCAAGTTCTTCTTAAAGTTCTGAAAATACTTTGAAATTCATTTCATTTGTATGCAGTCTAAGTGAAGTGCTGCTTTCATAGTGTTACAATGAGATTTCACCAACGCCTCTTAGTGTTACTGGATACTTGTAGAGGTAAGCTGTTATTGTCTTAGAGTTTCAGCATGATCTGTGAAGTTGTTGCAGTGTAACTTTCAGGAAAGTTAGAAATATGATAGTATCATTGAGACTGGACACTGATGACAGATATATCGTTTAAAGATAGGATGTCCTTTACAAAAGACACTTAAAAGTCATCGTAGACTAAGGAATTTGTTACTTCTCGTAAGATAATGTTGGAGGCGAATGTAGGTTGGTAAGAATTCTCTTTAAAGAGAAATCCTAGAATTAAAATTTAGATTTTATGGCCACTTGCCTCAGATAAATCAATTACATATATTCAATTAGAATCGTGGCGTGTAAGAAATAGAAATGATAAATATTTTTAATCGTTAGCAAAGGGTAATTCTTCAAGATTCATGAAGTTTGTCGTAATTATTTTTCCCTAGTTCTGAGGGGCGATATATCTCTGATAATACATGGTAATCAACAACTTTAGAATGTAGGAAATCAATAGAAAATGAACTATGCAAAATATTTTACACAAAGTTTATGCTAAATATTTAATATATCAGAATTTATTTTTGTCTTATTTAATAAATATTATTTAGTATTTCACTCTGAAAATGTTTTAAATCTGTTGAATAAAAATTTGTACCTTCTATCTTCGGTGCAGTAATCGTTTTAAACTACTAAATACTTAAACTCTGGATAATTCAGTCAAACATTTAATCGCGAAATTTGCATAAACACGTAGAATGAAGCCAGTCAATCGAAAACCCACTTCTCGGACCGTGAGATACGCAAACAGTATTTCAGTGTGTTAGTAATTTCACATCGCGTCTCTCCCACGTTCAGGGAACATATTTCAAGTGCATTTCGATAAATTACCATACCGAGAATTGCGTGTTAGATTTAGAACATTCGTGAGGGATTTTCCGGTGTAGAGGATACTGAGTGTCCGCCCAGTCTCACAGGATACATACATTGTCGCACTTGGGGAAAAACTGGTCTATCCAGGGAGAGAGTGGCACCCCAAGACACAGTCAATTTGTCTAGCGTTGCATTGTTTTGGTTAGGTCGGACCTCGTCTAAATAATAGTTACACAGTCCTCCCTCAATGAAAACACAGAATCTTCATTACAAAGATCAAATGGTTTAGAAACTTTAACACACCACTGTTTACAGTGAAAATCATACGAAAATCGCAACTGCAAAGTGAAGAATTATTAATTGTTAAAACAGATGGGACAAATGGTCACCACTGTTCTCTAATTGAATTGTTTTGTAATAATTAACCGTTTATGCACTACTGAATGAAGTGAATTATTAAATAATTTATGATAGAAATTACAACACTGACCATCTCAGAAATACGCAGTACATCAACTACATGTGAATCAACAAGTCGTAGATAATTAACCCTCAAACTAAACAGTCAAATAGCAGATTAACCAGTGAGTTGACCAGATAATTAATCGGCTATATAACGAACGTCGTGGTGGTGTGAATAGCTGTCATAATTTTTGAGGTCCCGGGTTCGAATGTCGGTCCGGAGACGGACCGGGCTGACGGATTTATTTTACCAAGTTTCGCCAGGCAAGCGCTAGGACCTAATAAGGGCGATTTCCTTGTCCGGACAGGGCTCCATCTCCCATACTGCTTCAAGGCTCTGACTGGCCTACGTCATGTTCCCCCGCGTGTATTCTCAACATAACTTCCTCCTAAATGCTTGGAATTCAAATCTGAAACTGAAGGCAGCATGTTCTTCCGAAAGTTGGTATAAAACCACAAAACTGCACAGCTCAACTACTCTATATCCGTTTAAAATAAACTGTCATCAGAAATTTATTGGATTTTAGTCGGTAAAATTCTACCCCTTACTTTCTTAATTAGCCTTTCGGTAAAAGTACACAGTGATCAAAATGTGATCGATGTTTAATTATAGTTTTTGTTACATTTTGTAGTATGAAAGGGCGCTGAAACTCTGCCAAAGATGTGCAGTTGTGCGCGGGTTAGTTATAGAGATGTTTTCTTTTCAGAAACGAAATATAATTATAACGCTTCGTGAAACAAGGAGTAAATCAAAGTAAATTGAGAAACTGAACGTAAGCGATCAAGTGTCTCAAGTTTTGTTATTTAAAAGTAAAAGGCAGACTAAGTGTAAAGTTGTGCGTATGCAAAATTAATCACCACGCCAGACGCATAGGAGAGTGTGTTTATAACTCTGCCCTTTCGTAACCTCGGTACTAGATGAAAAATGCCATCGACAATTCTTTGGCTATATTTAATTAGATCCTCTGGTCTGTTTCGACTGAGAATTAATGTTAAGATTAGGCTTGTAGTAGGAATATATTAACATTAAGCCACAAGTCATTTTTTTTATTTTTCCACTGAATCCGAAATGTAGACTGGGGGAAGTCAGACGTCAGACCGAAAGGAGCGGTCAAGTGGTTAGCACTCTTGTTTCTTAGTTTATAGGTATCGTGTTCAAATTTCGGCGCAGAAACCGGTTATCCCGACAGAAAATTTTAGTTCATTAGTCCTTGCAAGCAAATGTCGAGGTACTGCTTTTAATTAAAGCACGACAGCTTTCTTCAGCATTCTTCCCAATTTGTTATTCATAACTTGTCGTTCCACTATATGTAGTATTCGTTGAACTTAAAAAAAATGTCACGTGTTTTAACATTTGTGTTGTTTGTGCTGGTGGTTTTCGTTCCATATATGACTGTTTAAGTAATGAAGTTGCTTACGAGGCTGTCGTTTGGTCACCTGCTACCAGAGTGCGCTAGTCACCTTGGAGACGTACGCATGTGTCTGGTAGCTTTTGCAGAGTATTATAAATGTTGCAGATTCAGCTGTCTGCGCTCAGGAGCGATGTGTCACGTTCAGATCCCATCAACACCTCCCTGCGTGATGAAGTGCGAACACGTGTTTCTTAAGTAAACGTACTTTTCCCCTTGGGTTCTTGTCTGCAAGACGCCTCACGACGACTTTTCCGCATACATTCTGTTTCCCATCTATGTTCCACATACGAAATAGCGCGAAGGTTCCTTTGTTTTCACTGAATTATTGCGGACAAAATGGGATCCTGTATGATGATCAGTGTTTAGTTTTAAAATCCACTATAACGTATTCTGAGAATTTTATGCTTCGTACAAGTGGGCGAAAAATTGTACTGTTGTACTTTTGCCTGGTACTCAATGAACGTTTTTGGAAACAACGTGTTTTTCTATAACCATTTTGAGTTTTGTGACTGATTAAGATGGAGTTAAAGCAGTTGTAAGATAACTTCAGGCGAAAAGTTGTAGAAAGACAAAGGAAGCACTCGAAACAGGAGTCTGAGATCTACGAAGGACCAAGGTTTACTATTCGTGAATATTTGTATCCCTGATATTGGTAGTCGCCTTATGCACGACAGTGCTGTAACATATTCTTGAAACATTAAAATTGCGACAGACCGAATTTGTTTCTTGTTTATAATTGCTTCGAGCTGCCGCGAATTTTTGTTCGTATTCAGTTCAGTAAAATCATCACAAACTGTCTTAAAACATGGATATTTACATAATTATATTTACCGGTACTTCTTGAAACACATTTGAGGACTTCGTTTTAAATCAATAAATGATTACTCTTTTTCCCCCACCCAAATAATTAAATATACGATGGACGAGACATATAGCACGCATGGATTTATGTTTATATTAAAATGGGACCGATTGGCAGATCCTGAAGAAGGACTCTGCTCCGTCGAGGAAGAAATTATGTTAGCGTTTTCTTTTGACCAGCATTCTAAATATTACGCTCATATGGCATGAGGTTTAAATGTTATTGAATTAATTGGAATTACTTTTGTATTCGTTATTTCTAAATGTACTGCTCAAACTCTGGGATAGAAGTGTTCTTAAAACGTATTCCACAATATGTAAGTTATGTTTCCTGCTATGTTCCTCTCGTTTCAAAGTTCACGTGGTCAGTGAGTTGGAATCGTTGAAGTTAGAGATTAAAAATGTATGTTGTTGGGGTGACGTCCATAACCGCAGACTTTTATGACGGTCGTTTCAGATTGCTAGGTGTCTACGCTGATACAAAATGTTGGAATTCCAACTCTGTTGAGACCACTGGGATCCTGAAATTTGCAATGGAGACACAACTTTCATTTTTCCCTATACACAAGGTATATATC
Organism: Zootermopsis nevadensis; assembly: GCF_977971745.1. NCBI lineage: Eukaryota > Metazoa > Arthropoda > Insecta > Blattodea > Termopsidae > Zootermopsis > Zootermopsis nevadensis. Next base: position 9,930,173 of record NW_028259143.1, read on the forward strand.
AGTATCAAGGGACATATAGCGCATTTATGTATTTATTTATTAACAGTAATAATAGCTCTTAACATGGCATGACCAGACTTCCCACAACACCTGAAAATTGCTCCTACTGGTTTGTCCCCAACTGTAGGTCTTAACGCCGTCTGCCACTTGAACAACGTACTTCTAGTTTTGAACTTCAGGATTGCAGCCCTCATTAATAGCACATATGGAGAGAGATGAGAAATGCCTACAAAATTTGTTCGGAAAACATGAACGAAAGATACAGTTTGGAAGACCTAGGCGTAGATGGGAGAATAATATTAAAATAGATCTGATTGGAAGTGACATGATATTGTTAAAAACTTAGTTTGGAATAATCTTGAAGGTGGCGATCCAAGTATGGCCCATTCAGTCGCCTGCTCGGACTTCAACAAACCACAGTGAAATTCAGTATTCGGAGTTATTAACAGAGCTTGGAACAGAGAACTTCCCACATAAGAAGTTCTTATCGTCACACGGTGACGATCGCCATGGTGATATTCTAAAGAAATTCGCTTCCGGTGCAAGGGATTGAAGTCGTCAGCTTTTGAGCAGAATCTCTTTTTCTTGTTCAATGTAGAATATGAACATTACAGTTATCAGAAATTATTCAATATTACCGGCAATATTTCTCTGAAAAGCATTAACCAATGAGATTTGATATTCTCACGGCGATGAAGACCGTAATTATTCAATATTATTTGCAAGAATTTCATTGCTTCAGATGGACAAAGCTAGAACTTTGCTTTCAGGACTTTGTTTTCTAATCTCTGTGTATTTACTTCTAATTCTATTCTCTAATGGTGTTGTATGGGTCAACTATCCCTCTAAGTGATATTTTAGATTCTCACGGCGACGAGTATTAAGATGGCTGTCTTTTGGGTTGTTGCACCCGGTAATGTGATAGAGGTTTACCGACGTTTCAGACATGCCTGCTGTAGGACGATTCGAAACCTGAAACGTCGGTAAACGTCTACCATACATCACGGCGCAGTAACCCAGAAGACAGTCATCATCTTACTCGTATGTCTGATTGTAAATTGTCCTTAACATCATACCGCGATAGATTATGAAGATGATATCCTGGTTACAGGAGCGGGTGTCTCAGTTTGTTTGACAGTAGATGTGACCCCTATGTTCTTAAATCTCGCGACCGGAGTGTGTATTTATAACATAGCACACTTCGGACACGTGTACACAGCATCAACAGCTGTTCCAGCATCATGTGGGGTCCTTTCAAACAGCCTTCGCCACACCGTGTAAGAAAAATACAGCACGTTGAGTAACTTGGTCAAATGCAAGAGAAGGTTTAACGTGGCTCGTGATGTGTTAAACCAGAATTACGTTGAACATTGTGAAAAAAAATAGGTCTGTTCCGCGTTTTGTACCTTTTGAACCCGAAACTGGTAATTAATAAGTAATAATTAGGATTTCAGTCCATATCCAAGTGAAAACAACCCAAGAATTGTCGGTTTATGCTGTTTAAGAAGAAATCACTGTTGATTCTCAGAAATATTTTAAACTCATAAATAAAAGTTACTAGTTGTTAACGCTGGTGGTACATACAGTCTTTAAAAGGTTTCGCCCGAAAATGTAATGTAGCACAACTAAATGTCAAATTGTATTGGATAATAAAATTTTGAAGCTCATATTGTGTGAATGTGGTTTCTTCTTTTTACTGTGTAAAAGCAGGAAGTAATACTATTTAGTTAGGTGCGCGAATCAGCCAGAAAGTACTGCGTTGACTAACTCATGCTGTTTAAATTCAGCGCAAAATATGGTAATGCCGTATAAACATATCTTGGATCGCCGTTAGGGGAATCCAATAGGCCAATGTTGAAGGGAGCGAAAATTACCCAGAATTTGAACTTTTTTCACTGTTTAAATTTGCTAAGAAAACATCTCCTCGCTTGGTATTTCTTGCATTATACTCATTGAAATATTCGCGTTGTTTATCAACAGAGTTCATAGGTTGAGAAGTTGAGCAGCTGGTATCTGTCTTATGAAATTACATTAGAAAAGTGTGATTAGCTTTACATCAATCAGCCTGTCAGATTTGTTCGTATAACGTACAGTAATACATTGATATTGTTCGTAATTTCATTTGAATAACTGTCACTGTGATGTTTCAAGTTAGTATCGTAGGATCATTAACGATGCATGGGAAGTCATACACACAAAACCAGGCAGTTACAAATTTCTTACCCTTTTTATATCTGTGGGCGTCGGAATGTTTCCGGCTCCGCTGGAAACTTTAACAACGCAGCGATCACAAATTTCTGTTGAGGATGTTGAATCAGTCTGTTCTTACATGCGTGCTAGAGAGGTTTGCTGTTAAAGAATTCATTGTAGTGATATATGCGAGTGTAAAACATTGAATCTTATACACCGCCTTGATTTGACAACTCTCATATTTTGTGAAGAGTACGAATTTTGAAGCTGATTGTTATGAAGTTTCTTCTATAATACTGTTACTTCTTACTTTAAAATGTTCTCCTAAAGACCCCTTTTCCAAACACTCTTAAAAGCTGTTCTCTCTGACTTTAACCCCTTGAAGCCCAGTGGGTACTGTACACCAATTGCTTTAAAATTTACTAATTTTGCATTTTCTTTTCATGTGTTTTGTATGGCCCTTAGTGTAAACAGGGATTATTTCCTTCAGCAGCGTTAACAAATTGTTATTTGTAACGATGAAGTTTGCGTTTTGTTTGCAGCAAGGCGTGAGCACTTAAAATGTTATTTAGACGAGGCTCAGGTCGAAGGGTTGATGTAGGAGATCAAATTTCAAACTCTTTCGAGAATAGCAGGTGGATTTATAGTTTAGAAACTTCAAAAACATGTAGTGGTCAGCCAGAAGTCTACTGGAGCAACAGTACGGGATGTTACGTGATGCTTGTCAGTAAGTACTTGTATTATGATAGCAAAAATTTGTTTCCAAATTAGTTTTTAGCTACGCTGGAATAGTCGCTTTTTCCGTTACTGATTTCCGAGTTCACCGTCTGGCTTCAATCCACTGCTTTTATTTCCCTCCCATCTCGCGCTGACCAGGGGCCAACATAAAATAATAAGAGTGTACGGGAAGTAAGATAGGTTATTTTGTGCTTTAGTGTCAGATCGGCGATCATGCGTCTTTCAGGTCACGTCTGCTGAGGGAGTTCCATTTCACTCCTTGTATATAGTTGCCTTAACTCTGTAAAAACAAAGAAAATTAACATTGCGTAATATGATAGTTCCTTCGAGGTAATGTTACCTAAATGTAGTTCATCAGTGTTAAAGTTGAATATCTTGAAGATGCTTGTAGTGCATTGAAGTAAGTAGTGAGGGCCAATTTGGAAAATGAAATAATTTTAAATTCAAATAATTTATCTTTAACATGTGTTGATAGTGATATAACACGAGCTACCTGAAATTTGTAACTATTACAGTTACTAACGTATTTATTGTATGGCCCGCCAGTGTTTGCGGTAATGAATATTTTTTTCTGTTAAACAGTAACATAATTTATTGCAGTATTATCTTTGAAAATTGCATTGAAAGTAGAAAATTTATATAAAATTTGGTGTTGAAACCTAAACACATCTTCATGGCAGCCGAATCCTACCAAACGCATCAACACGAAGCCGACCCCTGACTCAGACTCCACACGCCCGTCAAACGCAGATTTCGCCATACCTCCTTCGTATTTCTTGCTGTGAGGGTTAACACCTTCAGAACTTAATTTTGTATACAGCGCACTCGTCCAGTAAAGCCTGGCAGCCATCGACTGATGAATTAGGAGTAGATAGATGTTGTTGTTTTGTGTTGTTTGCTTATTAAAGTCATGCTTGCTGTAATTTAAAAACTATGATACATAACGTTAATGGGCCACATCTGTGCTGTAGTAATAGGTTTTAAAGTTCGCCTTCGTCTCTCAGATTCGATCCGTCGTACAGCAGCAGTTAACGCGTTGGGGTGTAGATTTGGAGAGGTTGGCGTTTCTGCTGTGGCTACTGTCAGACAAAGCAGACGATACTTAGTTGTGAAGGAAGTAACTGATACAGTTGTCCGTGCGATGGCATGGATCATATTCTTGTCGCTCGGGAACCTGATCACACACAAACAAAGCGCGCGTATCTGTTTACAGAGCGAAAGTCAGATCTTCCACTTATATTAATTAGTCGTGAAAGCGAGGTTCAGCACAACACGCATTTGATGATGAACACCGAACCGATTTCTGATATGACAGAAGCCAAAAGCGTTTCAAACCAGAAATTCTTCAACAAATTTCTGAGACGGTAACTGCAAAAGCTCGCTTATACGTGTTTTGCTGTTAAATTGGAATATATCACGACTTTGTCCTGTTACGTTCTTCCCAATTTGTTGTTTGAAGTTACATAACCCATCAGATTTGAGAAACCATCAAAGAAAAAGGTAAAATCTCGCTGTGGGCCTAACACATATGAAGCAATAGTTTTGTTTCATGTCAGTATTTGGTAACGGTTATGTCGAATTCCATTAAAATGCGCTCAATAAACTCGGTCTAGCGGTCAGAACACTAGCCTTGTAAGCCTGGGGTCCCGGGTTCAATTCCCGGTGGTGCTCAAATTTATAACTTGTGTTGGGCAAGGCCGTGGTCTAGGCATCACGGAGTTTTCCTCCGGGGGCTTCCCCGGTTTCTCCGTGGCATCCCAACAATTACTCCACTCACACACAGAAGAAGGCAATGGCAAACCACTTCTGATCATCTCTGCCAAAAATGTATATATGTATATATGCAGGTTCCTGACAACCTGAAGAGGTTGGAAGGATCCTGTTCATGATATATGGACCTGTCGTCAGACAGAACACTACAAATAAAAAAACCGTATGATAAGCGTTGCTTGTCTCATGGAACATTTTTATGATTTAGCTTCACGGAGTTTACCTTACCAGTGTTCTGTGCATTGAATTACATGCTTCTGTGTCACACTTCAACAGCTCCACGCGTGCTTGAGCGGGGTTCGTGACTTAAGAGATGTGATTTCTTTCACATCTTTTCCGATCGTGTGATAATTAGGACACAACTGAAAGAATAACAGCTTTATATGCGCATGTGAAGGTTGCAGTTTGCTCGATGTGGTCCTTGCATTCCTTTGAATGCATGACCTTGGTACTTTGCGTTGGAAGCCACTGGCTGTCACGTGGCGGAAGTTTCCGTGGACGAACATTTGTCAATGTAAACATTCAGCGATATGCGATTGTGCATTAATCGCAACGCGGACTGAGGGTAATACTGTCTGCGATATCCTTGGCACCGATTTACACGAACATCGCGAAATAAATTCTTCTTAATTCTGAAAAGTTCTAATCGGTATTTGCAGATGTTTATCGGTAAGATGAATGAATTTTTAACCATTCTACCGATGCAGTGGTAATTATTTGTTCTAGCTGCATTAAAGTTAAGTAACACTGTCTTGGTTCAACGGAAACCCTCTTATTCTGTTTGATTCAAATAAATTTAAGACATTTTTCAGAAAGATGGATTTTTACCATCGGTTCACCAACCCAGAAGACAGCCATGTTCATACTCGCCGCCGTGAGAACATGAAATTTAACAGTATATTTTCTTGAAATATCTACAGTGGAAGGACACTGGCCTGTGTTGTCCTGTTGGTTATGTAAAGTTTACAGTTACGATCTTAGAACATCTTAAAGGTAAAGTTCATACGACCCCATCAACGGAAAACGGTGCTATCGGCTCATAAATATGAAATCGTTTAGCGTCTGCCTTCTGTTTTTGTTTCGGGAGAGATGATTCCTCAACGACAGTGGCGAAACACTTGATGTCCTTTGCATTGTTGCGTCGTGAATATCACAGTATCAGTTCTCTAATGAGCTTTGATTTGTTTATGCAAAATTGTATGCAGGAAATGATGTCACCAAGGTGTGATTTTTGTGGTGCAAATTGAGGTTAGAGTATTTCCTGTCCTTTTAAGTTGAGAAATGTTTCCTCTGGTTCAGTGACGTGTTAATTTGTGTAATTGTAATGGAAATATACTTCTTGCATAAGATTAAATACAAGAGACTAAGTAACGTTCCGAATTCGTCGCTGCAATTGCCATGTTCTGAGAAACATTCAGAAGGTTTTGTCACTAAAAACGTCTTACTCGTCATAGAAGCTTGGAATCTGACTGAAGTTGTAGTTCATGTATATTTTGCTGTGATATGATATAAATGTTTGCATTTGCCTTATATTCTTGACGATACTCTTCGAATATTCTTGTATCACGAATGCTGTGTGTATGTTAGGCGAGGTTCCGTAAGACAAAAAATTCACCCTATCGGAATTTAGACAGGTTCCTCATTTATTGATTGATGGTTATATGGTATTAAGACGTACGTATTTTGTGAGATAATATTTCAAAGTATAAATGAATACGAGGATTACATAATTAACTTTTAGAAATACCCGAATGACGTCTATAGGAATTTGTACAGCAACGGAATTTTGTCGATATTTCAGTCAATAGGTGAGAATTTTTGTCACTTCTGCAAGACCCATGTTAATATTATTTTCCAATATCCGTTTAGTTTTTCATCTGGTTTCTTCTCTTCGGGTTTTCCGACTAAGTTTCGTACGAATTTTTCATATCATCAATGTGTGCTACATGCCCCGCCCATCCCATCCTCCGTGGTGAAGAATACAGATTACGAAGACCATAATTTTGCAGTTCCTCTTTCTTCGGTTCAGACAGGTCTCTTACCCTCAGAACGTTATTTACAGTCTCCCTCATTCTACTACATTCCTTCATTTGAGAGGCGAAATTTCACACCCACAGAAAACTAACACAGTTGCAGTTTTGTGTGTTAATCTTTACGTTTTTAGATAGCAGAAGGCAAGACAGATTGTGAATCGAATTGTAGTAAGATTTCCCCCAGGCATTGATATAAACTCCACGTCTCGTTCCTTCCACTTTCTGGCATAGGTCTTCTTGCGCCTTCTTCTTCTTTTTTTGTGAATATTCCAAGATGCAGTATTTCACTTGGTGTCCTTTCCGACATTTTCCGCAACAGCGTCCCGTTTCCATAGTAGTATACACCACAAAGTGACATTTGCACTGACGTCATAGCCTAATTATTTGAGCTTCGGAAAGTCGTTCCAGATGGCAGCAGCTGGTTGGAATTGAAAGATAAAATATCGATACTTGAGGATACGATGTCGCATCACGCTGTTGGATAGTATAATTATTTTTAAAAAAAAATTCTTCACCCTGACTGTTTCGATAACGGTACAAGTCATCCATTATGGTGTGTTACGAAGAGTGATATTCAATAGTTCTCGTGGTCATGGCGCAGATGTTCATGTGATTTTGTACGTGTAATGTCGGGAAATAACGCTTATTGATGAAATTATTCACGAAGGAACAAATTTGTATGGCAATTTGAGGAAAATTAGGAAGAATTCTTTCGAGTGTTGGTTATCCCATTTGACGCATTGCAGAATGTAAAGTGGATATTCTGGCAAAAGGCGGTAACCCTGAGACAGTTCCCAAAACTTTGCATGTTAGAGGACGTCGGTTACATGCACTCAGTTTCTTTATATAAGCCTATGTATGGTCGGTGTCGTCATGCAGGTGGTTGGTTACCGAGCCTCGAAGGAATGTGTCAGCTCCTCCTCTTAGAGAGAGAAGTTAAACGGTTTCACAACCCAGAAGACCTCAGTCCTTGTCACTGGGTTACAATAGCTACGCTTGGGGATGGGTGACTCACCCACCAATGAGTCGAAGCGTATTTACCGATCAGACATTTGTTAATCACATTTCGTGTCTTTCAGACACGTCCCAGTTAATGCAGTTCGTCTTATGGGACATGCGAATCTTTATAGATTTATCGTTCTGGACGGAACGACTTACAGGCGGTACATCGTTTGACATATTCTTATAAATCATTCCCCCTGTTAAGGAATTACTTGTGAAATGTATCTTGGAATGAACATGTTAATACATCACTGTATAAAAACATACCAGGAAGCCAGCAGGAAAGGAACGTTCGATCGAACGGATAGCGTTTTGTCTTTAGGTTTGAGATGTCGGATTCATATTTTTACATGGCGGTCGGATATCTCGACTGAACGTTCCCTGGTATTTTTCATTTCTTCCAGGCAAATTTCTGGATAGTACCTTGTATTAGGCCAGTTCATTATCTACTGATTATTCTATTATTGGCCGCTGTTTTATCTGAGCAACTTAATTTACCAAACAATAAAGTAATACATAAATACATGATAATATTACAGATTATGCGTCATTGGTTTGGTGTTCAGACAGAATTCTTAATGTGAAATGGCCTGTTTTCTGGTATTTTACGTATTGCAGTGTGATAGATAATTGACTGACGTTTAGAGATATCACCCTGATTATGGAGGCAGTAAGCTCCTCTGAGACGACGGTCACTGTCTACCTGACTACGTGGCGTAGAAGACCTTGAGAACCTGAATGTCGCCCATTCTGAACATATTTTTCTGATTTCCAGTTTAGTTTGCTTGTAGACGCCAGTTAATGAGCCCTGTTTCAGGGTCTGGCACCAAACAAAAGACAGATTTTCTTTTGTTTTTATTTATTCATTTATTTTTTTGCTGTCGGCAGCGCGTTTGACATTCACATAAAACCGTCGGGGTGGGTAGGGAAGAAATTCGTGTGTACCCCACAAACTGATCCGTGAATCAATAACCCATGCTTTCAGTATCAGTAATGGCAAGATAATGGGCACCAAAATTAATTTTAAACTCTCTCTATTGTTTACTGAACCATGTCAGACACTCGAAACCGCATCTGGTCCGAACCGGTAACTGCTTGCGGGATGTGCAGACCCCAGTTTGGGCACGGGTTGGAGGGGGCATACACGACTCATCAATATCCGAGCGACCTCAAAGGATGCGACATAATTAGTAAATTTGTGTATGCTTCTGTTTGTCATTGCGTGTATATGACAACATTGCCCGAAGGTCGACATTTTAGCAGTGCCGTTGTTGACATGGCGTCTGTTTTGACATCGGCCGGTAATATTTACACAACAGAAGTAGTAACTCAAAAATAGAAATTTAGTTTAAAATTGTTTTTGATATCATGCTCCTCTTTTGTTTCCGTTGCAGATTTACACGTACAGAACTTTATGATTGTGCACACTGAGAATCTGAATCCACAAATTGGCCTTGAGTCCAGAATTCGCATTTGTGTCCAAAAACATTCCGAATTATGGCCTAATAGACCTTTGTCATTTGCTTCATAATCTTTATGAATTAAATAAGCTTGTGTTGTATAAGTGAAAAATGAGGTCGTTTCATGGAGCAGGTCATTATTGAGAGGTTTAGCTCGCTAGTCAAAGATATGATCCGTCTTTTATTGATATCCGAAGGTTTATTATCGTGTTTACAAGAGCATGTCATCCGTCCTTGTCCTAAGACAGATGAATCCTATTCACACCCTGAAACCTGAGTGTTCTTAATATCCATCAACTGAATAGTAATATAGAGAAAATGCAGGAAAATAAATTTGCATGTAATATCTAAATTGGAACAGTGTTGTTGAAACTGCGTAGTATTTCAGGCAGATTAACAATTTTTGGTTGGTGGTTGTTTATAAAAATCGATGTTTTTGTTAATAGGAAAATTGCTGACAGAACAGAACAGATTCAGAGGGCCTTAACTCCTATTATAAACGGAAAATACATATTGAATGAGGCAGAGAATAAGGAAAATTAACCATTTATATAACCAAATCTTTTTAATTAGAAATATTGAATGAATATTACTTTTTGTCATTTTGTGTTGCTCATGAGTTATCAGTAGGTTGGTACTGATGTTACATTTTTCAGTAAAACTGTATTATTTTAAGTAGGGCTACTACTAAGGTTTTCACATTGTTTTTGAATGTTCATTTTCTAGTCCAGCTATAGAACAGCAGTTCAGTTGTTTCGACAATCGAACTTCAACCCATAGAGCACGGATCGCCGACAAAATAATACCTGTGGGTATTTTGGTTCCCTTCTGGTGTAACCGCTAGAATTTTACTTTATTCGCAAGGAATTTTAAATGCTTAATCTCTTAGGCCTATTTGTTTATTTGTGGCACTGTCTCTGCTCTTAAGTCAGATAATGTAGCAGATGCGAGAACAAAGTCTTTTTTCTCTCCTCCCAGTAGATGCATAGGGTTGTGCCGGCATTAAATTATTGCCCGTCACTCGAACAATTTTTGGACTGCCCCTGCCACAGGGTTCAGAGTGCAAATGAGCCGGGTCCTTCAGCAGGACTGCCCATACGAATCCAAATTACTAGTGGTAACATCTTTGGCCTTGTAATTGTTACATGAGGTACCAGTGTGTTCCTGCGTCTGTGAATGATTCAAATCCGAATGATGGAAATAAATATTCATAGGATACGAATATGCATCTCATTTAGAAAGTTATTTACTGTATCACTGCAGCGCGTTAATTGCATTCAAATGTACACGTGTGTGTATTGTTGTCTCTGTTTTTTTGTTGTTGCATAAAGCGGAATTTTTGGCACCGCTGAAACACCACCTCATTCCCAGAAATTACCTCATTCAAGTAAATATAACATAGACTAAGTATAGATAAAATGTATAATTTCTAGTTAATGTTTTTGCACTCCATTGTGGAAGTAAGTCGTGTGACGAAAAAAGACTCAAAACTTTGAGGAATAAAGCATGAAAGAGAAAAGAGTAAATTCGTCACAGCTCCATGAATCGTTGGGCACAACTTGTGGAATCCTCAGGGTCCGCTGACCAATGGTTCAGAATCTGGTATGAAGGAATACGCTGCCGCAGGTTGGCAAAATGGGGAGTTTTTTGAAAACTAGCCACAATTTGTCTATAAAAATTGTTCAAGGTGGTCAACGTTTTTGCCCCCCCCCCCCCAACTGAATATCTGTGTAAATGAATCACTTCACTATGTACCCCTTGCCATTAAGTGCAGTGAAGGGTTGGCAAACCGAGGATCGTAACTGCGCTGTTAAAAAAGACAACTGGTTGATATCGTCATTAAAATTAACAATAATGTTGTTATTGGAAAGCCTATTAAAGTAAAAAAAAAAAGGGTGAATATTTTCGCGAAGGTCCAGTGTGGGCTGAAAATTGTTTTGGTGGTTATTTGAACAGGCTTTGTCGATTTATGTCCGTGGAATAGAACAAATTCTTACTACGACTCGTTTTTGTACTTCTCTGCCAATAAATGTCTCCGAAAAACTTGTATCCAGTCTGTGGCCCGCGGACCGCGTCAAATCTTTAACAATACTGCGTGCAGTGATAAAGTATTTCTTCGAAAGAATAATATATCGGTAAATAAAATAGGGTGCTAAAATTATAGAATCTGTGTGATAATAAGTAATTTGTACGTGATGGGGCGAGTGTAGGGAGATTACCTAGCGCAAAAGACACCATTGTTGTGTAAACAAGAAGGTTACACTGTGCAAAGTGTAACATAAAAAAATTATGCGACATCAGTAAATCTCATCGTAACTAAAGATTAACATCTCCCAACTCTGTTTTCATCTCTGCATCCAGTACCGATGTTTGCACTTAGTCTTGTTTACTTATTCTTTGTTTATTTAACGACGCTTTCATTTGCTTTGTAGCATGCAGCTGTAGGATGAATAATACATGAGAAGGATTCGTAAAGAAGTGGTCTGGGCTTAATTTAAGTTACTGTCCAAACATTTTGCTGGAGTGACTAAGGAAAACCATGTTATAATTTTATATTATTGTGTTTCTTCCTGGAATAAGCTAGAGGGTGTCTTCAAGTAAGAGTCATGTATGTTACTGTCATGTTGGAGTTCAAAGTTATTCTTGTATTGAGTTGGTGTTTTGCTCATTTAATAATACAAAGCTTAATACGATGTTTTGTTGTATTTTTGCTATGCCAAGATTTAATTTTCACTTTAGAGTTGAAAATGGAACTATACCACCGTGTACTACATGATGTAGGCCATAACACAATATGAATACTTCATCGTGGGTTGAGAGACGAGGAAATTTTACCTAACGGCGAAGGCGAAAGAGATGAAATATGGGCGGGCGTAAAACCATATCGAACATAAAGTCCGTATAACAGTCAGTGGTCTTGTGTAAATATTATAGCGTGTGCAAATATGATCCCATCCTTCACAAAACTCGGCCATGTTATTGTTGATGTTAATATTAATTAAAAAAATTTACTTTCCGGGTGCTCTGACGTTTGTAACATCGGATTCAGTGATAAATGATACGTTAAAAATCTTTTGATCCCCACTTAATAAATTACTAAATTACTGAATACATTATATATACATTTATGATTGTCAGCTGTTATATATCGGAGCGAATTTTGGGTGCTAAGGCAATCGGTGAATAAAGAATTGGTTCATGGCAAATTTAATTTTTAAGACGATTAAGAGTATTTACTTAAGATTATCGTGTCAGAACCTCTTATGGAACCAGCGAAGTGCATTGAATGGCAGTGGGTATGTTACAAGGCCTTTAGGAGGTCTTCCTTTACCGTTGACACAATATTTCCGATGGCTGGTTGAATTTTTTAAATGACATGTTGACTTCGTGCTTTACCGTCAGGTTCTAATTTTCTGTTAAATATTTTCTTTGGAATATAGAATCTATTTTTACACGTTGCCTTGAGTCTCAAGATTACTAAGTGAGGTAGCGATTGGGGCTATTACAAAGCGAAATTTAAGGAGTCGGTGCAATCAAGGAATTTAGCGAGGTTTTAAATTAAAATACAAAAATAAACGAAAGGAAATTTATTGGAAGATAAACATTGCGATGGAAGGGCAAATTGTCTCGTATACTGAGAAGGAAAATGAGTTGCAAAGTATTGAATAGTGATGATGTAAATAGAATCATGTTCACGAACGCGAAAAGATGGGCTTAAACCCTCCCCCCATAACTGGCTGAAATGTTTGTTATGACTTGCGAAAGTGTTTTCTCCCAAAGCTTAGTCAGGCAATAAAAACCTGCTTGCTGTTTGCATAGTTGCTTTGAGAAGTACAGGTACTCCATGTGTTTTAGAACCCCTTTCTTTTAAGTTCTTTCGAAACACACCGAAATAAAGTCGTTTTGAATGTGTGTTACTAACGAAACCGTCAAATGTTCTATTTACATGTAAATAAATTCGTGAAGATTTCTGTCTTCTGGGTTTTTGCGCTGTGTAGTCTGGTCGATGTTAACCAACGTTTCAGAGGTCATACTGCCTCCGTCATCAGGGAGATCGCTACTCACCGTTGTGAAAACCTCAAATCTTACAAATAAATTCGTCTTTCAGTGTGATGATAGCAGAACTTCGGTTAGGATTGATAGTTTTATGTCTAGTAGTACTGAAAATGGTATACTGATCTAGGCACTGTTTCCAGACATGTTCTTTGTGTCTTTGCGTGCACTGGCCTTGATTTTTATTAACTGTTGCATGTGATATGATATAATGACCACTGAAACAAAGAATTTAGGAACTTTACATTTTTATAATTTTGCCCAGCATACAGTTCTGTACTGAACTGGATGAATGAAATGCATATATCTTATGTGACTGGTTAAAACAGTTTGAATTATGAACACCCTTTCTTATAAAATTATCGTGATTTTGTATGGATTTACGTGGTGGGGAGTGTTCTGATGTTTAAGTTGTAATTTAGGGTACACGTGTGTTTCTAGAAACATGTATCACACATTGAGTGTATTGAGTGTTGTTATTGAATGAAATTATGCTGAATCTATGTAAATCGTGGATGCTGATACATGTAATAAAATAATAATGTTGTCACAGTTATCAAATTAATTTAACAAGCGACAGAGCTCACACTTAGAACACTTAGTCACAACTTGAAAAATGTATCTTACGACTAATATTGACATTGTTATTGTGATGACTAAACTGTTGGCTTTCGACGGCAAATAATCAAATTTGTATTTTTAAGAAAATTGTTGAACAAGTTCTTTGATTTGAATGTCTATATTATTGTATCAGGAATAAATGTAAATATATTATTGAAGTAATTTTCAATTACAACAGTGTAATTGGAGTAATATACCACGTGTTCGAAACTAGTTTGTTTCAAATTCATACTAGAACTGGAGTTTACAAGACTTTGGTGCAAATGATGTTGACTTTGGGCAGCGAAATTTGGAGTTTAAGCGTAATGAATGCAGCAGAAATTAAGTTAATGAGAACAACGGGTTCTCGGTTGGACTTTATCGAATATTACAGAGCTTATTGAAAAGCCAATGTTCCTATAATGCCCCACTTAAGAATTACATTCTAAATTCTCCGTTACTAACCAAATGGACGAAGATCTTTTAGGAGACCCTACAAATGCTGACCAGCTGTAGGTCACCAGTGTGAGATGGTTACAGCCCACTGGAAACTTTAGAATAATATATTTTGACTGCAGTAAGTGTACATCATGATAATTGAATTTTTGAAGAAAAAATGACAAATTCGAATCTAGAGTACTGGCGACTCTAGTTAGACGCTCTTTCGCTATCCGCGGTTTGGCAACCCAACCCCCGTGCATAACCTGAGTAACCTGTGTTCTTGATTCTGTTTTCCTTGGAACCAGATGAAATCCTCAGACATCAAATCTAATAAAACGTTGTTACTTCGTATACATCCCATTTTGTTCAGCGTGACTGGGAGTTTAAACGCTTATGTGGAGGACTGAAAAATGTTAGAATATTGTTGGATGCTGTGATGAACTTTGTACTGGTGCAGAGATATTTATTGCGCCACATTCATGTTCGATTTTCTCGATCGATAACTACAGCCGCGTACTTTGAAATCTTCCTTTGTAGTGGCATGCAGCCCGTCTTTTATGTAGGATACGTCTTGGTATTTGCCACTGCCATAGCACATCGCATTCTTGAATATTTTCCCTGATAGCTTTATTAAATTTGCGTTTCCTGCTACCGATTCGGTTTCCTTAATTCACGTGATGATCATACGTAGGTTACACTTAACCATGTAAGAAAATGTAACAAGCTTCTGAGAGCGAATTCTCCTTTGAGCATCAAAGAGTTGGGATTGTGTTTTGCTGTTTCTATCCAGCACAGGACTTTTGTATGACTCGAGACTCCATTGGGATGCATCAAGTTCCTCAAGGAACGTTCTATTCTTTGGATAGGTGGAACTATGTTTCTTCTTCTTCTTATTCTTCGAGGAACGTAGCTTTGTTTATGAAAATGCCTATGGAAGGGTAAACAACAAATCTTGTTGATAATGTTCTCATTCATTGCTGTGTACGTGACACTTGGAAAATTTGGTACTAACTTCAAAAAATTTTCTTCCTAGACAAGGCTAATTTTTTCTTTATAGACCTAGACGTATTAATTTTGAAAAATGTTTGATCGATAACTCAACGTTCAGCCCTTCTGGTGCGAAAACGTCTCCCACATACGAATATTTGGTTGTTAAGTAATAAATGGTGGTTTGAAACTTACATAATGCTAATTAAGAATTTTGATAAAATTAAGAAACATGTTACAGTGTTATTACTTTTTTTTTTGTTCTTAAAAATTCGCCTCTCTCTCTCTGTGTTGAGTTGACTATGCCATTTACATATATTTGTGCAAGGCTACATCTTTTGCATATGTTATGCAAGAAGTAAGCGTATAATGTTATTTTTGGATACTAGAGTCCACGAAATTGTCAGTATGCATAACAAATTGGCCTAAAATAAGTATTTAGTCATTAATAGCCTATTTTGAGCAATAATACTGGTATAACAATGCTGTAGGGAAAAAAGAAGTCTGTTCGAAGTCAGATTGAGACATTAATCGTATTCCTGGAACCCGAATGGTTAAAAGCTTGTCACAGGACCCTAACCTGAGTAAATCCGGTCCACATCCTCACATCTTATTTGAAAGGTTTAATATCGTCACTGGGAGGAAAAGGTAGATTCTTGTTAAAAAGTTAATGAACGTGGAATTCAGCACTTCTACCGCAGGACTAAGCAAGTTTAACGCAGTGTAAACCTTTGCAAGTCCACACGGCGTCAACCTATAACAGCGACAGAGATTTGTCGTCCTTACAGTTCAGGCAGTATAAGTGGCCTGACCGCAGGGTTCAGGTTCGTATGTTCAATAGTTTATATGGATCGTACAGCAGGTAAAGAGTCATTATGGCGTTGGATTGAATGAGAATTGTTTCTGTGAGATTTCTGGTTTCTTCCAATGTCATTACGTACTAAGGCCCATCTATCACGTGTGCAAAATGCAAATCACCTCATTGGTCGACATATTTCTCACAACTTTCTTACTTTTATGGGATATTTATTTTAAATTAATTCTTTATATGATATTTGAAGCTTTCAGGGCGGCTGAAATATCGATGTTGGTGTTCTGGCTTGAAATGTCGTTTGAACTTGTATTATAGATAGCCACGAACGTCTGAACATGGAGGCAGTATGTTCCTTCGAAACACTGGTATCTACCTACGGGACCACACGGCATTACAACCCAGAAAAGTAACATCTACGTCATTCTTTACGAGTTTTTTCAGTGATGGCCAACCCTGATGTTAAAACCAGGCTTCGGGATACATGAGAGACAAAAGTTGAAGGCGTTTAATTTCTGCGATGCCACGGACTGGCCGTCTGTCTGTGTGTGCCTGGGTTCAGTTTGGAAGAAAGCTGAGGAGGTTTAAATCAAGCGACGCTTTAATGGGCTGGAAATTAAGATTTATTTCAGAGTTGGGCGTGTAAAGAAATCCATTAAATCAGACTTGGCTGTTGTGAGGGTTTTGTTTATTTTTGGGGCCGCTTGGGTTTTATTCTGAAACTCTGGCCTTATACAATGTTTGTTAGATCAGCAGTACGTGCCAGACAGGCTTATTTGGCGGATTGGAGGCTTGTCATGAGAGGGGGTTGAGATTGCATCGGTATAGTATGTTGTGTTGCAAGGTTGGATCCGCGAGTAAATGTAGGCCTGCCATTTGTACCCATGGGGTTGTGTTGAAGGGTTGATTTGTCACAAGGGGTCGGAGGGTTGGGTGGAATTACATCACTCAGCTAAATCGAACAACAATCGAAATTGCTTGTTTGTTTGTGACTACATCGTAACAACAAGAGAACGCTGTCCGTGGATTCGCTAGCTGTATATGGATTGCACGGCCGTTGTATTTGGTTAAAGGAAACTTCTTTACATTTAAATTTTGCAACACAGATGTTCCCTTCTTAATGTTCGATTAAGCAAGAATTTCTCCAACAACCGTTTCCGCGGAAATTAAAACCCCTAAGCCGTCTTGCCTCCTGGAGAAACTTTTAACGCAAGTTCTTTTCGCTGGTAGAGAGAATGCAACAAATATTTTCAAGAAAGGATTAAAAGGGTTAAGGAGAGGAGGGGGAGCGAATGGGCTTGCAGCCAGACTAGAAACGCGTGAAAGAAGTTCCCGTTTTACGAACAATTTCATAACTTGGTTCTCCTTTCTTATTAGAACAACACGGTACACTGAGCAATATTGAATTATAAAAGTTATGGAACTGTGTACACATAGCGAACTCGGAATAATATAAAGCTTTGCGCTGTGTTTTCTATTTGTACTCGCCCACGCTTCTGCACAGGTACGTTGGAATAAGAAGGTAACTGTATCACATAACATACATTTGCTACGTACAATGCATTCAAGAACAGCAGAGCCCTTGGGAACCTCATACTACAATCTTGTATGCAACCCTAATGGTTCATTACCGTGTTCACAACAGCCCTCCACCGTTCCATATCCTGAGCCAGATGAATTCAATCCAACCCTCCAACTCTTTGTTTACTAAAGATTCGTTTTAATGAAAGGTATAAATGTTAATTTTTATTATATTATATGGGTTAATAAATACTGTATCGAATGAAACTGCAGATAGTCTCCAAGCTGGTCAAGAAATTATTTGCATTTTATGGAACCAGGAGGTTTATTATGTACACAAGAATCCGCTTGTGGACCCTGTCCTAAGCCGATTTACCCAATTTTAAGACACGTTTTAATGCTATCATGGTGTCTATGACTCTGCCTACAGATTTTCGAACTAAATTTGACATGCAATTCTCACATGTTACGTGCGTGCTACATGTCCCGAACATTAAATAGTCCTTGACTTAATCACTGTAGTAATGTTAGGTAACTGGTACAAATTATTACGGTCTTTCATGAGCAATTTTACGTGCCTTTTGGTTTCTGTCGGTCCTGCAATATCACATTCAGGCAATGCAGATTTATAACTCGCAACGTTGTATGTAGCCTATGGTTTGACGTGCAGACCGCCATTCTGAATCACAATAGATTATATTTATCTCTTAGAATTGTTAAGTATTACTTCGTATGCTGTTACTGATCAGAATTTTTTTGATTAATATTGTAGTTCTTGCCACCCAGCTGAAGCAATTAAAGACACTTACTGGTCTCAAGGACTAACTTTATAACCGTAAACCGCAGTCGTAGGAAAAGACTCGAATTGAAACTAGGCCCCAATTAAGTAGCTTGTCGCTGTTGGAATTTTATTTGTCTCAAGTGTGCAAGACAGTCATTACTGCAACTGAGCTCACTGTGGATGGCTTGAAACATTCATGGAAGGAAATTTAGAAGAGGTTAAAGTTAAACCGTCTCTTTAGCCGTGTCTAAATAACGACTTCGTACACCAAAGGTCTCTGAATGGGCAATTGTGTGAACCTGTGTTACCAAGCACCTCGCCGAAGCTTAAAGTCGTCTCGATGCTGTATGGTCACGTCGATAACACCATGAAGGTGGCTAGGTCTCTTATGGTAGACGATGGCCGATTACTGTTGTCGGGGTGGTATCAACCGCAACAGCAGCCTTGGTACTCCCACCCCTTGAACTCTTCAGATTTGCTTTCCAGTTGCTTAGTTCTTAAGGTTTATCGGGACATAAAAAGAAGGTCTTAGTGGAATAAGTGGAGGGGTTGAGAGAAGCGGAAATGAGGTTTTCAACTGCTGTGCCCTGCTTTCAAAATAGCAATACGAACTCCGTATAGTGTTGCCTTATTCCACTTTCACATTAAGACGGTACCTCCATACACTGACTCAGTAACTAACCCCTTCTTCAAGATAAATTGTAAGAACATTGGTGACGCTGAACGTTTTTGTGACCTGGTTATCACTCCCTGGTTTTCTAGAGGTCCTCTGTTCTAATCTTGGATCGTAGACCGCGTATCCAGGCCGAGGTTTGTCGTGGTTAACCTCAGTTGATCTCGGCAAATTTGTGAGATATTTGACTTAATTTAAAATAACGACTGATTCTTTCACATTCTCTCTGTTGAATGCAGTTAAAGCATTGAAGACGGTGAGTTCATCACTCTTGGGTTTATAACTTCTCAACTCTCTGTAAAGATGAGTTTTTTTGCGTGTTTGTAAATTCGAGTTTATATGAAATATTGGTCTACATTACCTCATGAAATTTCATATTTTAGTCCCCGAGTTCTTATAGCACCTAAAATGTTGTTCAGTTTAGTGAGATGGATTGTTTTTTGGACGTGGGTTCATATTTCAGACTTGAACATGCTGTGGAATTTATTTTGGTAATCAACATTTCTTTTCCTTCAATTTTCTGTTTCATTACGCCGCACGCTGTCTATACGGTGAACGGTCACAAACCTTTAACAACGAATAACTAACTGCGAGGCCCATGATATTTCTTGATAAATTATTGATCTTGAAATGCTCAAGAAATCCCTGCCTTTGTATTGCTTCGATAGCTGTTTTAGGGTTACAAAGTGTCAAAACTGAAGACGAAATTTCTGAACTCATTTTGTCATTTTTTCTCTCGAAATTTCGTCCTTCTTTCGAACGTTGTATTCAGGACACAATTAAACTTCACACAGAAGTGTAATTGAATGCTGCAGTTTAATTTACATTGCTTTGTGATTATTTCATACAGAGACTAATTTTAGCCTAGTTTTTATATCCACAGCCTGACTCTGTGCAAGACACATTTAAATATTAGTTTACCCAATTGTCTTCATTTAGGTTTCTGAACCAACATTTAAGGCCTGTGTTTTTAACCCAATTGCGAAGGGTAAGCTATCAGATATTGAATAATTATATTACGATGCCCGAATAACCTTCACCATCCTGTGTTGTTGAAATGTGTCCCCTTACATAATTTCTGATAACTGGGGCAAGAAAATATGTAATTAACTCAAGGACGCAAATAACGGGTTTTGCTTGACATGAAGAATATATTGTATAACTTTCCATGTGAAGTTTTCAGTACACCGGATTTTATATATACAGTTTGTGTATAAAAATAACGCGTCGCTTCCAGTTCATTATGTTGCCATCACTACCCTTTGTAGGCCCATATTACATTTACGTAAAACGTATATAATAATTATGTCAATTACTGTACAGATGTACTTAATTGTCCTTACGCACTGTCCCATTGGTAGTGCGTAGCGTATAATTTAAAGTGCCGTATGACAATAATGAGGAGAAGCAGTCCCTGTAATTAATGCATTATTCTGGCATGCAGTGTGCTTTGTTCTTCTCAAAACTTTGCCTATAATGACTGCGAAATGAAAAAGCTGCTGTACTTTTCACGCTGGGTCCCTCGACTTAATGGAGAAGTATGCAAAGGTGGAGAGTGGTAAGTGTAAAGTATGAACAAGCCCTTAAGAGGCACACGTTGCTAGGCAAGCGGCCTCTGCTCAGACGTGAAGTGCTTTATGTTCTATGTTCTGCAATGGCTGTTTCTAAATTACGTACCGTATACAACAACTATATTCCGTATTTTTTAAATGTGCATTTGCCATGGTCGGCCTGGAGAAACATCTCATTTGATCACATAGGTCTGTGTATGCTGCTGTGACTGACGTTAAAAGTGTAAAATTTTACAATTTTTAGGCTGGTATGTTTTTAAAAAGATATTTATTTAATTTAGTTTTACATTTTAACGTTTTTAGATTGCGCTTTTAAAACGTTCTGACATCCCAGCGATGTATTTAGTTATTGATAACCTTACATTGAGAAAAAATAATGATATCAAAGATTTGAAAGAAATACGGTTTCAAGATGTGGCCTGGATTCACCAGTCTCAGGATAGGGGCACATTAGCGGGTTCTTCTGAATACGTAAGTTAACCTACAATTTCCATAGAAGACGAGTAGTTCAGCAACCAGCTAATCGAATGCCACTTTCTCAAAAAGGATTTTGCTTAATTAAGTTAATTAATTTTGATCTAAGAGGGGTATTAAAGAAGTATCAAAATTACTGTTACTGTAAATCAGAGAGTGCAAATTCTGTTACCTGGATCAAATGAGTCTGATGAGTCAGAAGCCAGAAAAACATGTGGAAGCCTGCAGTTTTAAGTTCTAATCGAATTAAATTTGAGTAGACAAACCGTGAGATTATTTACCCTGGGCCAGTTCGTCTGTGGATCACACTGTGACCAAATTTAATCGATATTCTTTGGTGTTTAGGGTTTGGGAGCCCTGTTAACTAGACGCCAGCGTCTCAGTCTTCTGTCCGCCCGTGATTCAATTACGGACATCAGTACTGTAGACACGGATTGCCTGATTTTCCTGAACTTTGTACGGACATTATACCATTAAAGTCCAGTCCTTATTCCTAGCTTTCAACAACATGGCACCAATGCAAACATGACAGTTCGGAAGAACAGGAACCTTTAAGTTTAAGGTTCTGTGTTGTGATTGGAGTTTTTACTGGCTTAGGTTTTTAGCTTTTAGCTTTAGGCTTAGTGTATTTTTAAACAATACAGCCTAAGATGGCTGTCTTCTGAGTTGTAGTAACAAGACATTTCCAACAGTCGCAGTTGCAAGCATGTACCTTGCTACGAATTATTATAATGTGGCTGTTCTGTGTTCCGATGTCTTAACGCGCATGGTACAGTTACATTAGCATTTATTTATGTTTGGGGATCGTATGCTTATTTCTCAAATAGCCCTTGTAACATGATCATAATATAGAATAGTCATTTTATTGTGTTTTCCTGTGCTGTGACTCCGTGTAGTCTTATAGGTTGTCGACGTTTCGGGGGCTCATATCGCATCTACGCTGAAAATTAGGTAATGGGTTATTACGAAACGTAGGTAACCGCTTATAAGACTAGACGGGCATCATAACTCATATGATGGTAATACTAATATTTACCGCCGTGAAATTCTCTAGTGTAATCACAATTCTCCAACCAGTTTTCACTTCACAAACCAAGGGTAGTCAATCAACTTGACATCCTGATGATTGTAATCCCTAAATCTCTACCATGGCACACCTAATATACCCTGTCTATTTTTTGTATTAATAATTTGGCCGTTCATCCGTTTTCCATTAACAGGGTAAGTGGAGTCGTTGAATTTGTGGTCAGTGTGAGAGAGCGTTAATGTTCATTCCGGCCACTTTAATTACACGTCAAGTGTGACAAGAGGAAGGAAAAAGTTGGGTTATGAGCATATTCATGGTTTGTACTCTTCACCAAATATTGAGATGGTAAAATCAAGGAAGTTGGGATGGACAGGTTATGTAGCACGCATAGGAGGGATGGGTACTCTACTGCATACGTAGTTGAGGTCGGAAAATCTTAAGGAAAAACCCCTCTTGAAAGACACAGACGTTGCTGGTAGGAAAATATTATTGAGGACATTAAAGAAATAGGTTTTGAGGACAGGCACTGATTTCATCTGGTTCTGAATATGGTCCAAATAGTTTCCGTCTGCATTGAATACGGTCGTGACCTTGGGTTACAAAACGGCGGGGAATTTCAGGATTAACTGAAGGTCTATCAGCTTATCAAAGATTCCACTCTGTAATATTACTTCACATTTTGCACAGTGAGAAAAGAATAAAGTATGAAGAGGCGAAAGAAGGGGAATGCTGTTTAGTATGTGTGATCGGGTTTACACTTCGCTAATGTAATGGCGTGTCGTTACGCTACGCTTCGGGAACACTTGGAAAAATCTCAAAGGCATCAGCGTTGGAGGAGTTTGAACGATGGTAAATTGCAAAGAGGCCTGAAGAGTAGATAAGTAGATAAATGAAGATCATAAAATGCAAGAAGGAGACACACACACAAGGATTGGAATACATTGCGAGAGAGTGGCTGCGATTTGTCACAAGATTACGTGGATGTTATATTGTCCTTTTTTTCATTTTTA
Organism: Zootermopsis nevadensis; assembly: GCF_977971745.1. NCBI lineage: Eukaryota > Metazoa > Arthropoda > Insecta > Blattodea > Termopsidae > Zootermopsis > Zootermopsis nevadensis. The sequence goes on from NW_028259143.1 coordinate 9,953,315, forward strand.
CGTGAGGGAGTGGGAAGGCTAAAGTTTTTATTCCTCTGAAGCTCTTCAGAATATCCTATGCGATTAGCAGTATATGTAACGCTACGTGTTGAATCTTTGATTTTTTGGTTAGTTGTTGAGGCATCGAGTCATGCACGGAAACTTTCAAAATGTCTTGCGGTAACGTTTAGAGCTACGGATAATTTAGTTTACCATTTCTACCAAGGCGTTTTCTTTACTGCGCGATTCAACGAAAGAACTACGTAGTATTTTTCGGTAACATGGTTCAGGAGCTCAACAGAGACTGGCGCATTTGACGTGTTTAGGGAGATTACAGGGTTATTTAGAGAGGTGGGTGAAAGTAATTAAGGTTTAAGTTTTGGAAATAATATTGTCTAATATTATTTCACGGTAAGCGCCGTAATTTTAGCACTTCTCACTCAACAAGCCTAAAGAAATGGGTGTCTTGTATACAGTTTTAAATTGAAAATTCCACTGATGAATCTACATTCATACTGAGACAAGTGTTTATTGTCAGGACGACGTTAAGATGATAGGTAATGAAGGAGCCACGTAGATGTAAGTAGCTCAGAATCTTGTTCAATAACGGTCTTTGATATTGGCTGAGTTTGGAATATGGGTTTTGCTTCTATAGTCTTGTTAACGCCACATCTAATAGCTTTAATGAGTAAATTGCATTTTTTCCCATATTATGCGTGGATGCGTTTTGTATGATTCTAAGAGTAAACATTGGCAAACCAGTCTTTGTGGTGGTGAAGTGCTGTTTCTTATAGGTAGAAACTTAATTTTTAAACATGGTTTAGATCAGTGTCGGCTTCAATGGGTAAAAGTTTAAGTTGGTCCAAAATTACTTCGCAGTCCAGATTATGATAAACATAAACCATGACCTGCCTATGACGTTTTCTTAAAATTTGTTAGCCTAAGTGAAACATTTGTGGAAATTCACATACGATATAATAATATACAATAATTAATAATTATTGCCATTAGGTTGTATTGATTGGAATTCAATTCTAAAGGGTTTTGACGACTGTAGTTTACACTTAACATTATTCGTCTGTTCGGAGGCTGGTTCTGTCTCCATCTTCAGGTGAGAAGACAGTGACAGAGACTAGCTCTATCTAAGGGACCCAACAGAGTAGGTATCTCTCACCTGAAGACGTCGTTCATAAGACTGCAAAAGATATATCGGTAGCAAGACGAGGGGAGAAACAAAGAGAAATGAAGAATTAGATAAAAAGAGAGGAAAGTGGTACAGATGAAGAGAGAGGAAAAGAGAGATTTGTCTGTGTCGCCCACAAAGTCCTGAAAGTGTAACGAATTTTTCAATAAATTTTGTGTTGGACAGACTAACCTTGACGGTTAAATAGTCTATGAAGCTGAAGGTTATCGACCAATCGGAAGTATAATCTCACGTGAAGACGTGAATAAACTTGTCGGGCCGACAAATTGTAAACAGCGTCAGACAAAAACTTTTCGCCTCGTGTAATTTATTCCCATCCCACATATACTTTACAGTGAGATGTTTTAAGATTAGAGAACGCCTAAGCATGGGTCTCTGTATTCTTTGAAATCGGGTCTTCTAACCTATCTGTAATAAAATACGTTTCTAGGATTGTAGTTTGTAAAGTTCTGACAGTTATCCAAACAAACGTCTCTGACAAGCCAGATGGCGTGTTTGTGTGCTCCAGTGTTAGTATCGGGTGGTCAAAATTCTTTTAAAACGCGATTTACTCTGAATTAGGTGAGTGAATTTAGTGTTTTGAGTTTACCCAAAATGTATTCAACGTTATTCACCAACTCGAGTTTATTTTACTGTATCGGTTAAGCTATTACTTTGATGCAATCATGTAATTATAAACCTAAGTTTTTAACTGTCGCGTTGTAAGATGTGATACTGTCAAATTATATTTATTTGTGCAGTATGTAGCTTGAATTGACATATTGCGGAAAGAGCAATTACATATTGAAGATAATTAAATGTTTAGACATGTGAAGCTCGCCTTAATTAGCCACCAACTCGCCATAAATTTGTTTCTCTTGAATGGTTGTGATAAAGTTATATATTTAGACAATTTTAAATAATTTGAACACCAGTATTTATAAAAGTTTTGTATGTGAGTTAGTAGAACGACCTAGTTTGTAAATTATATAATTTCGATTTTAGAACCTTCGCTTCATCTTTATTATTTCCACCACTGAATTATTTGTATTGTATGGGATTTTGTATTGTTTTATTAGGCAGTCTCTGGGCGAAACTTTTTAATGCACTTCCACGATTAATTAAGTAAGGAACTTAAATATTACGTATGAAACTGCGAACTTACGTCACAGTCAAATTCACAAATCAAACAAAACTTTGGCTAATCGTGTTTTCGCGAACTTTACTAAGTTATGACGCCAACTATGTGAAGTTGTTCTGTTTGTAATTCTTGCAGCTAGCTGTTTGGTCTGTGTTTTTTAATTTGAAATCAGCAAAACTTTTCGTGGTTTTTTCATTCCTTACGTTGAATATCAGAATATCTGAACTTGAAATAGACTGAACATACCTTCTTAATCCTTCGATGAACTCAGCGTAACATTTATAAGCCGTGCTTTAAATGCCGTTAGTTTAATATTGTAATCGTTGTTGGGGCAGAGATTATTTTTGTTAAATTTCAATTGCACTGGCAAAGAAGGTTAACTGCACGTGTCCTTAACTCACATCATCGTAAATATGCTATAGTGTATGTGTACGTTGACAGATTTACGCTACGACCGCTTTATTCCCAGGGAAAGAAACCGGTATCCATTTTGCAGGATATTGGGTGGTTTGGACCAATGTCGAGGAAGTGGGGAAGAAATAATCATTACCCCTATCGGAATTCGAACACCGACGTCCAGGTCGAAGCACTTACTAGTCTGCTGACGAGCGATCCATGCTGATATATGGAATAACTTACTGAAGGGGCTAAAAGTGCAGTTGTTTCAGTTCTTGAAAAGAAAAATGTCTTCTGTTTGTAGAAACCAAGGCTACATTTGACGACGCCTTACTACATTTATAGTGCCATCGGAAATTGAAGTGGACCAGTTTTTTGCCCCCACTCATTTTAATGCCTCCAGTGTTTCACTGTCAGGCAGAATTGAAGTATGTCCACAGCATTTATAAAAGTTGTCACACAAGATTAAACTTCACTTTTTTACCTTTGTGACGTTTCCTTTTGTCCGAATGATGTCTTCCCATTCCTGACACGAATTACTTTCGGCTCTTTGGTCTCTTTGTGTAGCTTTTTCACAGACTCTTTTTTTTTCTGGCCTTCCACCGTCACTTTCACAGGTTGTCAGAATTATACTTCCGCCAAAGGGCTTGCTGTTTACGTTTCTCGTTGACAAAAATAACCAAGGATATATTCTTCCCTCCCGCAACATTTATTTTGATTTCTTTCTCATCACGATATTTAATGGTTTTCTTTTGGAGTGTTAGACTGTAAGAATTTCCCGTACACTTTGTGGAACCAGTGTTGGTATTAATTACAGTCTCGTATAATCCTGACATTCGACTATTTCCTTGAGAACTGCATAATGCAATTAATGCATATTTTTGTATATATTCTGTTGTGACATAAAAATTTGAGATTTGTAATAAGGACCTTGATATCGTTACTCTTAATAAAATTATCAGGTTTCGAAAACAAATGACTGTTTAATATATTTTGTAAAAGTTCAAAGCATAGTTGGACTACTGGACCACATGTAATCGACCTTTTTTTAAAATTTCTATACTTTTACCTTCCCATTAATTTCATTGAGCTAAATTTCACTTTTTAGTTTCTAGTTCCAACATCTCCGATGCTTGGATAAGTTTTGTATTGCTATTCTGGTTCCCAGAAGCGTTCTGCGATGTTAGTAGAACCATGATCATTATTTCAAATGGACTTCATTAATTTTTATTAGTTAGAAAATTAAATTATTGGGTAATGGTTTTATTACTGTGTCGACGGAGGAATTTAATACAGCTATTTTAAAGAGGATAACCCGTAAAGATCACATGTTTTAGATTTTTGCAAGAAAGAGGTGTTGAATGTCTACGTGACATGCAAAAAACCCCCCCCCCCCCCCCAAATAACAACAGTAAGTAAATCTGAGCTCAAATAAAAAAGAAACATGGGTTAGATGTGGTCTAGTACTGTAACTGTGATTTGTAGAATTCAGAATTTGAACTTTTGCTAAATATATTAAAGAGTAATATGTTTTCGAAACTGAAATTTTGTTATGGGAAACGATACCAACTTTCCTTGTTAGAAACCTGAGATTTTTATGTTTAAGATAACATTTTGTATATTTTAACTGTTTTTTGCACTTCTCACAGAAACAAGCAAATGTCAAAATTATACGAAACTGTAATTAATACTAATAGTCTTTCTGGGTTTGTCTTGTAATTACTTCTTGGAACACAAGTAACAGATTCCTGCCGTTCTGTATCGTCGGGGTTTAGTCTTTAAAATAGTTTTAAAATATTGTACTGTTTTAACTTTTCCTCCCATTGAAACACAGAAACGTATTTGTTCTTTATCCTTTCTCCAGCCGTAGGTTCAAGTCTTCTATTCTGAAGGCAGTTCTGACCAGTGGAACTGCGAAAGAAAGAAAGAAAATTAAACAACAAGACTGTCGTCTTTATATTCACCGCCGTGAGAACCTGAAACCTTACTAAATATTGAACTCTCTCTCTCTCTCTCTCCCTCCCTCCCCCTCCCTCTCTCTCTCTCTCTCTGATGTCAACATTGAAAATAATGACGGGTTATGAACGATTGATTAGTCTTTCCACTAATTTGCAACTAGTTGGTTTTCATTGTTTTTTGAGTAATGATAATAACTGTGACACGTTAAATATGGTTGTTTCATTGATTGTGATCAAAGGACGTGGCAATAAATTAAATTTACGAAATAATGAAAGTTCAGTGTGACAGCAACTGTTTGACACAGAGGGAAGTTTACGAATTGGTCCAATCGAGAACATTTCTCTCTAATGGAATACAATTTATGGACCGTAGGATCAAACGCATTAAAAATCTTGTCGATTACGTGGAAAATAATATATGTTTAACTACTGGGTGATTATTTTGAGTTACCTTTATTATTTGACTTGTCTTATACGTTAACAATCAATATGTACGGAGGAGACAGTGAAGCGAAAAACGTTTTCACATCTTGACGTCTGAACGTACGCGTCATCTGATGACAATGACAACAATTTAGCTGTTATAGTGGTATTTTCCCTTTTTGTTGTGGGGAGGGGGTGTATTGATTATTGATGCTCCAGAGCGTATGTTTAGTAATTTTAAAAAAAATTCTGAAAGCGCGCATAAAATTGATTTGTGAAATGTTCTTTCAAACTCTTTAAATTTATATGTTAGACCAAGACATTACAGCATGCAAATCTCACACGGAGAAGATTAATTCAGAATTCAATTGTACCTCCATTAATTGTTAAAATATAACAGTATTTTATAAACTTTTTTTTAATTTTTACTTCGTAGAAGTGCCTTATATTTTCAGCAAGTTGATGACACTGAATTTAAGAGATCTGTTTTCTTTGAGTGAGTTACATTTTCGGACAATTTCTTGACCAGCTGATTATCTATTTTTCAAGAAGGATTTTTCGCCATTAAATTAATGTTCCAGTGAAAATTAATTAAAATTAGTCAAGGCAAATAAATGTTGAGCTTTTTACATAGAGTGGAAGATAAGAAGACATTTGAATGGTTTAACAGATGTTTTCCTTTGTGATGCGAAGTCTTTTGGAAATAATCGAGTTACGTTAGAACAGCTGTTTGCGTAACAGTGATGATGATGATGATGGTGTGTGTGTGTATGTGTATGTGTATGTGTATGTGTGTATGTAGGGGTGGTGGTGTTATATTTCTAATCCTGAGGAAATTAAAGACAAACTGTAACACTGTTTGTTCTTCATTTTTCCACGACCCGTGATTGTGTAGTGTAGACTGTCACCCGTCATGACCGATGGGTAGGATTGTATGGAAAATATTGTCTCTAAAATACGTCATCCTCGACCACTTTTGGTATAGACCTATTCATAATATGAGACTGTATATACCCGACTAAGCAGTGAAGTTGTACTACACAAGTTCTGTGAGGAAATACTTCGTATTTTTATCATTCTGTTCAACCTTTCAAGTTCCTTTTTTTGTGCGGGTGAAAGTAGCGAAAGTTCCGGTCTGATCATTTGGCATACAATTCTTTACAATCCTGTTTTTCCAGGTTAATATCTTGTACTCCAGTAACTTTGTATCGTACACTAGCAAGTTAAATTGTTCAACAAAATTGGCAAAATGCCGGCAAGAGTTAACTTTACCACATCAACGAACTCAACACTTCGATCAGAAACTAAAATACGACCCCTACATAAGAAACTTGGCATCCGTAAAGAGTCAAACAAAAACTTCCCTATACTAGGAACCGAAACAATTCAAATTCCCGTCTGAAAGGTTTCCAACTATAGTGTGAGATACGTGCTTTGCATTTCGTTCCCTTCCTGGTGACCAGAAGCAACCACTGACACTTACTCCACCTCTACCTCTGGTTAAGCTGGTATTTGATAACTGTTCTCTCGAGTTTTGCCTTCCCTTCCTCTACATTTCGCCCCCCCCAAAACCCTGCTTTCTTCCTTTGCCATGCTTATGTAATTCCTAGGGGGTAGGTTAATAGGGAAAATAGGTGTGGGGCGCGAAGGGGAGCGGGTGAACGCAGTCGTGCTCGCAGGTAACCGCAATATATTGGGCCCACAGCGCCGTAAACTGAGCTTCTGGCAGAGGGACACAGGGAACCTGGGATTAGCGGCCACCGACCGGTGTTGGCATTAGTAATCTCGTTCCCAGCACACCACTACAAATTGATTACAAACTGGAGGTAAAGCCAGAAACAGAGAAAAATTATGGTTATTATCTGGAAGTATGTTTACTTCTGAGACTAATGAGTGAATTTATGCGGTGTCAAGCGTAGATAATCATGTCCAAAACATTTAAGTTCCAAATGCATTCGTATGTAAAACTAAATTAAAAACTACGCAACATTTTCCAAACGTACGAATCGATTCTCGATGAAGAAGGTTCTGGGCTGTGTAATCGATTTTGCCACTGGGACAAGCACAAAAATGGAGATTGTCAAGCGTAAATATGTAAGTGCATTTGGATTATTTCGGGACACGTGATTCGCAGTGCCATTGTTATATGTGGGACGTAGGATTTGACCGCTTAGACCATGGATTCGCGGGATCGAGTCCCACTCGGTGAGTAGATGTATGTTGTTATTATTCTGCTGTCAGTTCTACTAGAACTCGTTTTTAATTACGCGATTTGAATATAACGTGATGGATATGTAATGGGACTTCTCATAACGCGTGTCCGTTGTGTATATAACGTGGTCGGGCACGTGGCGATTCAATTGTTTCTCTGACGCGTGATTTCTAAGGAACTCTATTATCATGTAAAAGCTGAAACAAATGTATTGTGATGTCCTCTGCAGGGATAGGTTTTGCTATGGGCGGATATCACATCAAACCGTATTAACGCTCTGCATTACGAGGCTTGTGTAAATGATGCAAATTCATTCCATACTTCAAAGAAAACTCAACTCGTCTCCATTATAAAGATCACATGGTTATTCTGCTTTGGAAAAATAAATTCTGATAACCATGAGAAACCCATAAATACACTTTGTGGACAGTATGGACGTATTGTTAAAGCAGGTGGCACATATAGTTAAAATTTGGTTTTAAAGATTTAAGTATTTGTATTTTCATAGTTGTAATTTCTTAATCAGTGCAGATTATGTAGTTCATTAAACAAGCCAACAAGGTATTTAGTAAATTATTCGCAAAGACATTACCCATATAATCACTTTTCACTTCAACCTGTCCGATGTCTTCATGTCAGATCGAGTCACGCAAACAGTTGATCTCGTCATGTTCCGTCCGTCTCTGTTCACGCCAGTCTGCCTTTCTTCATAACCGAATTGATCCTTTAAAGCACTCTGGTAACAATGTATACCGCCTGATTTAATAATCAGTAACTCGGCAGTTTGCCCACAGTGTTTTTATGGATTTTGTATGATTGCCAGTCTAAACAGCTTCTGTTGTCCAAACAGCATTAACCAACTCGCCTTTGTTAATGGAAAGGGGATTTGAGTCAGGGACGGAATTTTTAAATGCTAGATAAGCTTTGGCTTCAAAAGATTAAATAAGGTTATTAACTTGATAGTGCTGTCGAGAATGCGACCGTCGCAATATGGGAGTTTATTATTACCTTTGGAAACGCGATAATATTCAGCCGGCATTGCGGATGAATATGGCACGCAGCCTCGTTACAACCAACAAGCGACAGTCAGATGTTCGCCCTTCTCACCGTCTCACAAACATCTGCTCGTTAAAAGGCTTGGAAATGTTATGTATGGTCAGGATGTGGTGAAGGTTTTTTTTTGTATGGAGAGAGGGTTCATTTGCTACGAAGTACAAAGAAAGATTGGACCTGCTGATAAAGATAACTTTAAAAAAGCCTATGAGGGAAGTAACAGTTAAATGTGTGTACAAGACTTGTGAACAGACTGAAAGACAAAATAGGCAGCTAATAAAATTTTCGAAATGTGGTAAAGTTAAAATATTTGTTAACAGTAGTAACAAATCAAAGTTGTATTCCCGAAGAAATTAAACTGTTAGTCTTTGAAACTTATGGATGGACTTCGCGAGTGGGGATCTGTCCTTCACACTGTCTCTACTTACACAGGAACGTACAGCGGAAAATCACATGTTTCTAGTGGGATTCAAACCCACCAAGCAGTATTTAAGTGGTCGAAGACCACGCACTCAGCAGACCGAGCAATTAGTCTTATTAGCTCCAAACATTTCGCAAACCAAAATTAAATATCAGTCATTGAATTGTTTGTCATGAATTACTTGAGAGTACTCGCAACTAGGAGTACAGTCACTAAGTAGAAAGGCCTTTGTCACTTTAGGAGCTTAAATTTTGTGCCCTGCTCTGCATTTTATATAGTCGGGGTTTATAATGCAGTGCAAGAGGCTGTCAGGGGAACAGGAACGCTTTATATACCACCTAAAGTGAAAAGGGACAGGAGTACCAACAATGCGTTTGACAGGTCTTTAATTAAATATCTAGTGGACCCATGCTTTCATGTTCCTTTGACAGGAGTAAAAGCAAGTCTATTTCGCCAGCACTCACTCTTGAAGCGAGCCGTTTGTAATCTGCAGCTTGACCCTTTTGCTAAGTTTCGTATGATGACCCGTAGATGGCATCGTGCCAATGTTGTCTGCGATCTCCAGGACGCGCTGCGTGCTATCCGGTCCAGTCTGCGGGTCATCGCCCCCAACTCGGCTTGACCTCGACCTGACTCCATCCCACCCGGTCAGTATTTTTCCCGCCGTTTCTGACTCATTGCTGTGTCAGACTGGCGGTGGATATGATAAATCAATCCATTAAGCCTACGTGAATGCACTGGCGTTTCGGAATGTGACGGTTAGGTATTCTTCGTAACTTAAGAGATGGTATCCCCCTTCTGCTGTGGTGGTGTCGTCGTAAGGGATGTCTAAACCAACCGTGCCCATCCTACTCACTCTGGGGGTTCCGACCGAAAGGGGCCCCACCGTTTAAGGCCCACTCCGGCCATGGGACACTCCTAACCATGCTGCTAAAGTTGTGTCACGTGTGAGTTTGCTTCTGCCATGTTTAGTTGTTTCACGATTCAGAAATTTACCGAATGCAGTATTCTACAAGAGACGCTGTTAGTGTGTTTTATCCTTATCCGTCCCTGACGACTTGTTGCAAGGCAGTGACGGCAATGAAGAAGAAGACAATGGTTAGCAACAGACAAAGTAGCGGATGGTGTGAGCGATGCTTACTTCATAGTCCCGTCCAGTTGTACAGACGTGGAGGAGAAAATATTTGTATTACCGATTCCGACCGGTGATCAGTGACGTATTTATGACATTCGTATCTTCACGATTTTTAAAGTCAAATCAAGTGTTTGTTGTTATGTTTAACACATTTTATTGGTTTTGTATCTCATTTATTCATTTTACATCAGAAATATTTTAATGTTATATTTGTAAGGTTTAGTGGCACTTTGTCCAAAGGAATGTAGGGTGTTGCACTTTTGGTGAAGGGGGGGGGGGAGAGGAGAGGAATGTAGGATGAAATGAACTAAGGAAATGAGGGAGGAGGACAGACAATTTGATTGGAAATTGGTCCCAAACTTCAAATAGTTTCAGGGTCCTCAAAATTAGGCTCAACGACTCTGCTTATGGTTATTGTATTGTTATTTATTATTCGCTTTAATGTATTAATTCATGATAGAGTGTTTCATTTTGCGGTCCGTTGTTATACGTATCCGAAACACGGATTCTGCGCCCTGCTACAAATCGCTGATCTTTGGCATCACAACTTATAATGTCGAATATACAGGTCTTCGACTTTAATAAGCTTAAATATGTACACATTTGTGTTGTAATTTAACTGATGCACGACTATTAAGCGTTATGATTGCATTTGTAGTTTATTATTTGTGCTGTAAGACCGGTTCTTGGAAAATCGACTGCTGGTTTACCGTTCCGTGAAACAGTCAAGCTAGAGAACTACTGATCGACATAATTGCCTCGTTTTACAACGGTTCTCGAAGTGGGAGCCTCGAGCCATTGGAGCGACGTGAATCTTTTGTCTGGGTGGCTAATGGCCTAATTATAATACACGTAAATTGCCAAGAAGAGGGACGACATTCAATTACCAAAGTACAATTTTAGATATCATCAAGATTCATTAGTAATTGTTATTTGAAATTGTTCAATCACATGGTATCATTTTTATGTTGGGGGTTAAAACTTTTTATTTGAATCAAAGGAAACACTATCGTATTACACTTTTAATGAAATATAGAATTTGTTGCTGAATTGGTAATTTTTTCAGTGCTTTACCAATGTGGCGTTTAAAATATGGTACCATGTACAATTACTTTCGTTGTTTCAGTTCTGTACGGTAAATACCTCGTATAAACCCTCCATAGAATAACACAAAGACCGGCTTAGCATTGTATAACCTTATGGATTCAAATCTCTCATATCTGTCGAACACTGCTTAGCACACATACAGTGGCTTACACGGGTGTAGAGTGTGGGAGCTCCACCCCACTTTACAGATGTCCAAAAAAGATGCATACACATTGTATAATACGGAATATTAAGCTTGTCATCTATCTCCGCTGTGTTTATGAGGACCTAGTATGGTCTACTCTTAACAGATGACACCGCAATGTATTTTCCCATGATTCAGATACGAAAAATGTCGGAGGGTCTTTATTTCATTCGTTGAAATTGTGTTCTTCTTTTGTGGACATTCTGTACATGGGCTTTAACGCGCGGTGTGAAATATTTTGTGCTCTACCTTCATGTAAAATTAAGAAAGAATCTAAGCAAATTGTGTGGCGTTCGTTTCTTAAGACAAACAGAACTTGTACTGTTTGAACACGGTCTTTACAACAACCCGGCTTCTGTTTGGAATACAAGCAAACAGGATGTTAATTTGGTTATTATTATTGTTAGTATGGTGAGTGAAAAAAATAGTGCGGTCTTGACCATTGTCTGTCAAGACACGCATTTTAGAACTCTTCGAACATTGGAATTTTTTGGCGTAAGAACTAAGACTTGATATGTATTTGTTTTCTTCCTGTAGACAGGACGTCTACACTTTATAATATATTCTATTATTTTGGTAGTAAAGACGCCTTTTAGCATACGCGTTGAATCGCGTAGCACGAAACTAAAAATTGCAAACTATTAAGCCTTCAACCTTAATGGGGATTAAATAATTTTTTTATATCCAGTATTGAAGACGTTCAAGTAATTTTTAATAATATGTTAGGAAAGGAAAGAATTACGTGCGTATTAGAATGTGTTTTTTTATGAAATCTATACTCACTGCTGTAGGCCTTCGATATTTCTGTGGAGATGATATAACTTATAGAAATTGGTATAATTTTATTTTCAAAACTGTTTTTTGTAGGCTTGCACTCAGACAATTTGGACATAATACTAATCATTCGTGATTAATTTTGTATCTCTGATGCCGCGCGCGTGTACTCGTGTGTGTGTGTGATAGCCAAGCTGCTACTAGGAGACTGAGATAGCTTGTTCCTTTTCAAACTATTTTGTGTTTTCATGTTTCAGCTGTTATGATGTAGACGACAATTCTTCTTTGGTCCTTGTCAGTTGTCAAATAAAATAATGGATGAAATTGTTTGAAATAATTTAAAGTTATAAAATATTAAATACTAACATTAAAAATTTTCAGCTCGCTAAAACAAAAACAGGACATTACTTAAGTGCGACAAAAGTCATAACAGACAATTCTTTGAGTATTGTAAGAATCGGTTTTTTTAAACAGCTATTGCACAGATTAGATGTGAAAGCTGTTGGCAATCTTCACTACATGTTATGTACTGATATTATATTATACAATTTACATGTGGCTCAGTATTTTGGTTTCGTGTGGTTTTAATTATAATTGTCTCTTCAGATTCTGACTGTAAATGAAGCAGCCAAATAAGAAATTCGTCTTAGATTCGATCCCAGGGAGACACTGACAGCCCGTATTTATTTGATAATCATATTCCAGTACTTGAAGCAATATAAAACATTTAGCAGTTAGATAGTAGCAGATGTATATTTTAAATCAGTCAGTCCCACACCGTTTCGACGTAAGCATTCGACGGTTTCATGATCAGAACTACGATAAGTCCTTGGATATGAAATTTAAAATCTCCCATACGGTAATAATTAACGTATGTTTCGCTAAAATATTTTTTTAAAATTGCGTGTAGACCGAACTAAGCCGTTTTTAATTAGCATCCTCGTATTTGTGTTGTAAATGCAATCCACGCCATTTGCATTCGTGATCCACTTTTATGTGATAACATTGTGCATCATTGTACAATATCCCACGGTAAGTAAACGTTTTAACATTTTCCCCCCATAGTCTTTTGCTAGCGATAGGAATATGTTTTTCAAGCATTATCCGCCAGGGGCATCGTGTTCTGTCTGCTTTTCTTCTTACCAATAGTGCCTGGGCCCGCCCTTCATTACGGGCTCTGGTATATATAGATACCACTCAGGGAAATTGAACTAGTCAGCTGCATGAAGGCCAGTGCCACCTTGTTAGCGAATTAAAGAAATGAGAGTACCAGGTGTAAAGCATTTTGTAGTTGTGGGAGGGATCCTCCAAATGTCTGGTTTTTACGAACATGGAACACGAACTATTTCCAAGCGACGGACTTTATTTCAACGTACTTCCCATATCTGGTCTGCGTCAGTGGTTTAACATGACAAATTAAGAGCTTGGAATTATACAGAAATGTATAATAGTTTACTGCATAAGGGTGCTAATTTAGTAAGTCAAACCAAACCAAAATATACGTATAAGCAACTATTCTGTTCTTAATTAGTTTCTCACGCTACCGGTACTTACATGCCATACCAAACCAAAATAAAAGCTTGCTTCCGTGTCATTAGACACATCATCTGGATGTAGGAGGTAGAATTGAGAAATAATTACGTGTATTTTTTCTCTAGCAAAATGTGCGATATGTGGCTGATTTGGTTCTGCAACAGGCGACTTTAGCAATGTTCAGCTTATGCATGCCACCTTATTCATTTAAAATTGTGAGTTTAGCTCGTTATATTAATCTCTTGTATTTGTTTTTGGTGGATTTTAATTGAAGATGCTGAGTGCATTTCACGATTCTTGATGATTTTTTGGAACGTATAATGGGTACACGTCTATCAGATAGAGCTACCGGCTTTACAATTCTGTGATACCGCCTTCTGATATTGATAGAACAGGCGATATCAGTCGTTCCCAGTCTTGGAGCAGCATTCTCTCTGCATTATCGACTCGCTGGCCTCAGTGATATAAATGAATAGTGAAACTCCGTGACAATTTATTAAAAACGCCGATATGTTAGACCTGCTACTGCAAACTGGTTTAGATGTTAGTCACTACTTTTCTTTAAGAAAAAAAGTTGTCAGTAAGATAAGTGGAACCAATTTTGCTAGAGCAATGTTCCAATATCTGGTTTTAATTTGTTGTTGCTATTAATATGCTTCCCGCCTTGCGTTAATAAATAAGACAAGTCGCCCTGATGATGGAGTGTCTGGGATAAAGGGGCCGAAACAGTAAGCTAACCGTTTGCCGGGTGAGGTGAATAATACACATACAGCCTCCGCCAATACGCCTTTTTGGCATGATGCTTGACACAAGGAGTCATCCTTTAATTTTGATCTTAAAAGAATTAAACAGGCTGTATCGTCACACATGATGCACGAATGTGCGGTAGGTCGGCACTTCAGTAAGGAATCCACATTAATAAACACTAATGTCGAAAGACCCGCAAGCGAGTCAATAAGACATTACTAAGGGAAAATGAACCTTCCTACGTCTCAAGATGGTGGTAGCTTGGTTTCACCTTTGACGCAACCGATGTGGTTTTATCCAACCATCATCTCATTCTGCACCCTTCCAAACGCGACCCCCCCCCCTCCCCTCCGTAAGCTCCCCAACACTCGGAGATTAGAAAGCTATTTAAATTTAGAAGCTGTTCGTAGAAGTCAAGTAAAATGCCATTCCGAATATCAGCGTTCAACCGTGCTAATGAAGTCAGGAATCAGGCTATAGGTCTGTTTCATTTATGTCTGTCTTCATTCGCTCTTCAGGAATCCCACAGTAATGACACAAGTGCTCAACTAATTTGATCCCTTTCACGATGGTTTGTATGAGGTAAAGACTGTAGTTTATTTTGTTGCAAAGGACGAAGTCAGTTTTTCTTTAAAATGTATGAGGTGTGTGTGATTAATGGCGGACACATCTATGTTTCCAAGACCAAATTGAATCCTGCCGCATAAATACATTTCGTTAGGGAGAAAAAAGACAGATATTACCTGCATTACGACATATTAATACTCAGCGGACTAATACAGCGATAATGCGAATGACTCGCTTTATGGAAGTGTAACGTTCGAATCGCAGAGATGGACAATAATGATCGAAGATTTTCTTGATTTTTATTTGACCCCTCGAAACGATATTTTGCCTTGGAATAGGGTACGACTGATTTTTGTTGGATCCGTTTCGAAGTATTGATAATCATCCTGTTGTAACTCCTTCAACGAGATGTCAGCAGTTGGTTTATTGAAATTGAGAAGATGTCGAACACAGCTGTGTTCTGCTCATATTCTCTTCATTCCTTCATAGTTGGTTGCTTGTTATTGTATACTGTTCCAATGATGACATGGAAAAGCCTCTGAAAGAAGCCAGGTGATCTTGGTGTCCAGGGTCGCAGGGTGGGGCGTAAATATATGACACTTACCACAAGTCTCTTACTTGCTTTGCTAATCTTTTCACTGCCCCGGTTAATCGTAGAATGGGGCTAGACAGTCAGTCTATGTGTTTTATATACACTGCGCAATATAAGTAATAGCAATGTTCATTAAGCAGAGGGAACTCGCGGTAAATGACACCATTGTTGCATGTAACTAGGAGATGAAGAGATGATCTTGTATGATCTGAAGCTTTCACGGCGACTGAGTGTAATGAATTCTTCTCGGGGTACCAGCCCGAGAATTCATTGTAAGAGCTGGCCATAAATTTAACCGAAGTTTCTTCTAAATTCGAAATAAGAGTGCAACATAGCAGTGTGGAGTTCATCGTTGTAATTCTAATTCCACCGAGTAGCTTCATTAAAACGAGTACAGTAATGGTGCTTCACCATCCTGCAATATGCAAACGTCACACGTTTAACAGAGTCGGACAAAACAAACCGTAATTGGAGAACATACAACTTCAGAGCCTTGGTCTGAGCTGTAATGGATCATCACAAAAATAACACATTATACGGACGAACCATTAAATCTCGTATAAAATTTGTGTTGGAGCTGTTCAGTGTGTGCTAATACTTTGTGACCACATTCCGTATTCATATAATTTTCGAACTCCGAATATGCTTTTCCTTGGCAGGACATGTTTCTCTTGGCATCTTAACTCCAAAGTCTTTGAATACAGTACTTCAAGAATAAGCTGTTTGTTTACTGTTTTACGAATTATTTAGTGCTGATTTCTGCAACAAGATACAAGTAAGAGAATAAAAGTATAAAATATGGTGACTGAGAAAGAACTGGAAGAAATGATGATGGTGTTGGAAAGTATAACGTTTAAAGACAGACCAGAAGAGAATGTAATGCTATCTTTACGGTGGCATTGGTGAAGAAACCCTAATTAAAAATAATTTATTCCTTATTGGGCCCAAACGTGTTATAAAATGAGACAATATTTTCAGCGGTTTTATAATTAGACAAATAGTTACAAAGAATTGCTTAAAGTGTCTGTAAATTAGCTTCAAAATAACGTATTCAGTCAGGTCAAACCGTGTTATACAGAGTACACCTGAACAAGTTTCTTATTCAGGTTACGTTGAATATTTTTAGAAGTTACTGAATTAACCATCGGCAGGGAATTCGAGGGTCGTCGGCCGAATATGAGAAATATAAACCCGAAAAAAGAAAACCTGCTTTGAGGTGGTATGAAGGCGAAACAGGTCTTGCGGCGTAATCGATATATGCAGATGTGGTGATGTTATTAATGGTGTGAAAGGGAGAGGAGATATGAATCATCAGCATCTCGCAGACTCCACGAGCGATCTCACAAAAAGAACCGCCCAAGTACAAGTATTTACCACTTCTTCACAGTGCAACTACATTACTGCTAGACTACACAGTGTTACATTTAGAAGTCCGTACACCAGTTTCAGCTTTAGCCTGAAATTAACAGTGTTACGTTTCATTACTAAAATGGGCTGAGTCACGATATTTAGGGTATTATTTTAAAGTGTGTCTCAGGTGTGGAATACAAATAAACACCAAGTTTTTGCCATTGAACTTGTCCTGTACTGTCGTAAAAGACTTGTTTCTTCAGGATTTGAAATTTTGCAAATGATTTGTGGTTTATTTAACTATGTTACCATTCTCGAACTGACACTTTATTGTTGCAATATATTTTCTGGAAATAGTATTTTTTAACCAGGGTCACTTAATCCTGTTGTATAATGTTACGCTTATGACGTCATAAAATAAATTTTAAGAAAATATTTCACACAGAATTTGCAAACGTGTTCATGTCACCATATAACTTTAAAACCCCAAATTACAGCACGATTTCTGTATCGAGTGAAACTGCATTTGAAAAGGAAACACTTGAGGGTTCTCAGTTCATTTCGGAAGAGTATAAAGTTCTGTTCCATCAGTGTTATTCAAATTTAGTTTCGAAATCATGTCCTTTGACCTGTGTGATAACTTTGTTTTGCTAAAACATCGGAGCTGCTCTAGTTAACGTTTTGAAACGTCACCCACAAGAAGCCCCAGGCCATGAGTCCATCACCATCGGCTTTTACATTAACCACAGTGTAAATTGGTTTTACATTTTATACAAAATTTAAATTTATCGGGATGACATTAATGCTTATAATTTTCTGTCTCCTTCATGCCATATGCGTGTAATGTTTTTGTAATATAACGCCCAAGTCTTTACAGGGTACACGGTGTTCCGATTTTTTGTCGTGAGGATGTTTTAATATAGGTTGTGCTGTAAAACACTTACGCTTCGTAGCTAGTAAATGTGCTGGTACACGTTGAAATACTATCGGTTAAACTTTCAGTAAGGAAGAGGTTTAGGGTTAACGTTTTTTGTACGGCGGTGAACATGTGCGTTGTACTAAATATGAATATTTTTGAAGATGGTGAGTTGTCATAAGCATGATTATTATTTTTAAATCCCAGCTGTAGCTAGTTCTGTCCAACGGGTACATCTGAGAAGATAATTTCATCCGTTGCTGCTTGATGATTGAGCCAGTTTCAGAAACGTCGGATTATGGAGGAGTGTATCACAACCTCCTCCATCTCCACTGAGACTTATGTTTGAGGAGACAGGGTATTTTCGAAAGTTCGTAACAAAGTATTGAATTGCCAGTGTCCTTTAAGAAGCGGGTACGCACTAATGGGTCAGATGCAACCATCAGTCTTCCATTCCATTGATTTTGGACGGCGCTTGTATGGAGTCTGCATTCTTATTTAAGAAGGGTGGAATGCAGTACCGCATAAGGTCGAGTATCCTGACCATGGACTTTGAATGTGTTCTTGTTCTCTCTATGAGAATGCTGGGACAGAGTACATCTGTACTCCCCCATAATTCGTGTTAATATTGATCGAATATTAGCTGGCCTTCAGAAAGTTTAAGAATAAAATATATGAGTTTTAAGAAATAAATAAAAGGATAAATATATAATAGGTCTAACTTAATGAAAAGGGTGGGTTTTTTAAAGAAGCGCTTGGCGTTCAGCTTTACACACACTGAGACGATGCGACGCGAAGTGAGAATTCCATAGAGGCTGTTTCATAACTCCTCGTTTATCTTCATATAAATGTAGTATTCCTATGGGAGCAGAATTTTGTTGTATTCTGTTTATTCTGACGTGCGGAATATGGTCTTCCTGCCTCATAGCAACGCCTTGCGATCTCCCATCTTCCGCTCCCAACTTGTAAAGGCAGTTACATTATTATTTAAAACGGACTTTTATGCGCTAGTTCCATTTGCCGAATTGAAGTTGAAGAAGCACCAGGTGCGCTGCGAAATGGATGGACGAAGAAGGTGGGGAACCATTAGGAGCCAAGGGCGGTTCCCAGCGCCCTCTAGTCCAAACCAGTGTTTAACATGTAGTCATTAAAAAATCTTTAGTAATTTTTGTATGGTGGAAGGTACTTAGTGTAAACGATCTATCTGACGCGTCTAGGTCAGAACACAAAACGCTTGTTTCACGCATCGTGCAAATCAGCGCCTCAGTTACACGAACTACGAGGTCAAGGAGTTTCTCACATTGTTTTCTTGTCATTGGTATCGACAGTATGGTATTTTGTTTTCATTAATGAACTGCTAGTATTTTTGTCTGGTAATTACTAAGGACGCATTCATAAATTGGCAAAGCCAAACAACAGTCAAGGGGGATAAATTGTTTTTAATTTTATTTAAATAGGATAATAGGTACATCATGTTGAGGAATTATTTACAGTGAGCGTTACGGACATTGAAATGTTTAATGGATGCAGTGTCCCATTCTTTTGCGTAGTGTTATTTGATTTGAACGGATCTAGACGCAAATTAATCTCTATGGATATGCTTCAGTGTAGACCCCCAGATATGACATCCCCCCTACAGTAGGCTGTCGTTTCATAGAATGAAAGCTTGAATGGAAATTACTACAATCTGGAAACTTGTCTTATATCAACCAAATGTTTTGAAACCACACTACTAACCATTGCCCTTATTTTAAATAGGTACTCGAATATTGCTGCGGCTACCATCTCATTCTGTGAACCTGGATAAAATATGGATTCGAATCTGTGAAGCACAAGGTAGTTTTTCAGTGGTGGTTTCCGTTTATGAAGTTTTGTGTCAGGTTCATAATGGGTAACTCCATAATATGTTACGTGCTTTAGATATCTTTAGGGTTATCAAAATACGTATGTGTAGGTAGGCTGGATATGGGGGAGAAGGGAAATGCTTACAGAATTTTAGTTGGAAACGTGAAGACCTAGGTGTAGGTGGGTGGATAATATTAAAGCGGATCTTTAAGGAAAAGGTTGTGAACTGGGTTCGATTGCGTCAACATAGTTTCAACTGATGGGTTTTAGAAACATGGTAATTAACCTCGTAGTATATAAAATTCAGGGAGTTTACAGTCCATCTTACAAACTGTTAGCGTCCTAGTAATGACTGTTTTTCATAAAACTAGCCTTTGTCTGCACACAATTTAAAGGTTTTAAACTGTTACATGTTATGTATTTTTTTATTAAATGGTATCGCACATTTGAAGATGTGCCTTCACGTTATGAATTTTTTATTTTGGTATAAATTTAATAAATATTAAACATAGGGATAGCGCTTAAGGCGTCTTGCCCCTCCCCCCACCCTTGTCCATTCCATCTTTCCTGCCCCTCGTTCTGTGACGTAGGCCAGGCTGACAGATACTTTGCGCCTAGTATAACCTCTCGAAGGTATGGTATAATATTTTGTCCATACTTCAATTAATATCAAAGCTGCCAGCCAACTTTTCTCCACGTTGTCACTCAGAGCTCATACCAGTGGAAATTTAGTATGAAGAGAAGTAATTAGTTCACGTTGCAGTGAATAATTTCTGTATTCAGACGGTATCAGGTAAATGAAAGGTGTCATTAGATCTTCCGAGAACTTCTTGTTGTTATTCGAATAATTCTGTCACCGAACTGCTCAGCCAGGCTGAAACAATACCTAGCGAGGTAGCGTGTTGCATATAGCTTTTGCCTTGAATGCGTAATAAGATAGGGTGCCCAAACTACAGGCCATTTTCAGGTGTGCCTTTAAATTTCGTTATCAGCTAGCTCTTAACTAACTAACTAACTAGATGGCTTACCGAACCCGAAGGTTCATCACCGAATTAACCAAAGCCCTCCACCGGACCCTGTATTCGACCACCACATACAGTCTCCTTCAACTGTTATTTCCCATAGATCCCGCCTTATATTATCCTCCCATCTACGTCTAGGTCTCCCCAACGGTCTCTTCCCTTCAGGTTTCCCAACCAATACCCGGTGCACACTCTTGTCACATCCATGCGTGCCACATGCCCAGCCCATCTCATTCATCTCGACTTAATCACCCTGACAATGCTTGGGGAGGAGTATAAATTTTTACGCTCATCATTATGCAGTTTTCTCCATGTCCTATCGTCTTCTCTCCTAGGCCCAAGTATCCTCCTCAACACCCTATTCTCAAACACCTGGAATCTGTGTTCCTCCCTCTGAGTGAGAGACCATGTTTCGCACCCATACAAAAAAAACGGGCAAAATTATTGTTTTGTGTATTTTAATCTTTATGGTCTTAGAAATCAGACGGGAAGACAAAATATTTTGAACTGAGAAGTAGCAAGCATTTCCAGAATTTAGTCTCCTCCTAACTTCCTCGTGATATCGGCTAGCTCTTTCTGTTATAAGTTTTCATTTACAATAATGAAATAATTGACACATTTTAAAAGTTAATTATAACTTTCTTTTGAATGTCATGCAGATGTTTATATCGAATAATGTCAATTGCCACGTTTCATTGAATGCCAATATCTGACGAAGTACACGCAAAATCATATATACACACTGAAACGTCTTGGTCATACTAGCCGGTTACACGCATAGACACGAACCGGGTATAACTCAAGTACACGTCTAAGCATTGATCATGTAGGGTATATGAAATCTAGAATTCTTAAAATCAGATTAATAATAATGAACGCGCACTTATAAAACAGTCTGTATTTTAAATTCCGGTGTTTGAACTGGCAACTGCGCAAGAAACAGCTAATTTATTGGCCTAACTTTGTGGCAATAATAATAATAATTTATTACCCTGTAATACTATTACCCATTATTATTATAAGATATGTTGTGTACTTTATTAGTTCAGTGTAGTAGTTCTTTTTGAAGAGAGGCTGTAGTCGAATTTAGATTTGCTGGAAATTTGGCGAATTTGAGAATTCGTAGTCTGTCCGATATCTTGAAGTCCTACGGCTTTTATGACACTAATAAGTTCCTTATCTTGCTGTGAAGAATCCCGTTCTGAGCCAGATGTAACCAGGGGACATCATCAGACCCTGTTCCTCTGAGATAATTTCTGATACTGTCCAACCATCTAGGCCTAGATGCACGAAGTGATGTCTTCCCATCAGAATTTCCAAATGGTGATGGAGGCAGCAAATACCTCTGAAACATCAGTAAACTTGTGTGAAGACTATATGGCTCTACAACCCGGAAGGCAGCCATCTCGTTTCTCGCCATCGTGTAAATCCCAAATACAACACTCCTCCTCGTATTACAAAGAACAATGCAAAAACAGTGTTCATTGAAATAAACGTGTTTATTCTGAGAATCACGCGAAACCCATTCATACATTCTTTGGGCAAAATACAGACTTCGTTGTTCAGGCAGGTGGTACCAAAAGGAACCGCTGGTTTTAAACGTGTTAAGGTAATGTGTGTGAATGTTGTCTCGCTTCAAACCCAAGAGTTTATAAATGAAGGGCTCTCTGCTTGTTGGGAAACGTTGTCTTACAAAGCAGCGCTTAAACCTCTCTTGAGTAGTCTGCACAATTTCTTTGTGGCCACTGAAAATTTGTCAGGGAGTTTTAAATGGGGCATGCCTGTAAGAAATTAATGTTACGTTTAAATGCCGTTACAAGAGCAGCAGGGTGGAATTTAATTTTCAGTTTGTGGTTTTACAGAGTCCGTTATTGTCAGACCGTTGAAGGATCGCGTACTTTGAAAGTGTTAGTTAAGATATGAAACACACTTTAGATTAAATGGAAAAATACCAAGTCTTCTGTATGAATCATTGTAATTTCTGTGGTATGGACATTTGCCAGTTGTAAACTTTAAAGGAAGTATACGGTATTTATTATATTCTAAGCTGCAGTCTGTTCGAGGCGTTTTCATAATTCAGTTCAATTCAGTTGTTTCTTGATTTAGAGCAGGGGTTGTCAACCTTTTTATACCTACCGCCTACTTTTGTATCTTTGTTGATGGTAGAATTTCCTTACCGCCCACTGGTGCCGCACGTACTGCCCACCACCATGAAAGAGGTACAGCTCAAAGACTGAGTGGTGGCCGGTGGTAAGCCCCGCCGTCGTTATGCACACTAAATTCGTGTCTTTGATTTGGAGCTCATTCGTTGCTCCCTCGTCCACGAGTATACTTCGAGAAGTGTCCGGTGAATTATTATCTATATTCAAATTTTAGAGATGGAATTCAAAAGTAAATTGCAAAAGCATATTTTAAAAAGTCAAACTCGCGCGAAGTTGTTAGCAGTGTATTCGATATATGGAAGAACAAAAAACCCCACCGCCCACCATGAAAGCCTGAATCGCCCACTAGTGGGCGGTAGGGACCAGGTTTACGACCCCTGATTTAGAGTGTTGACGAACAGCAAAGATCCTATAACAGCGAAACATTAATACAAATATACAATACTGATAAAACATAAATAATTATTCTCGTGCAACCAGCCGTGTCTGGTGGTTGAAAGTCACTTCAGTACCCTCAGGACGAGGACGAAGATAATTCTCAGAAACGTCGGTGTTTTCGCCTTTCAACCACCTGACACGGCTGGAAGCCAACACATTACAACTGGCAGACAGACAGAACGGTAGTATGCGGCAGACATCATATTTATAATTAGATGAAGACATATTTCGTAATTAATTTCTCAGTCTCTTCTTCTGAGTACCTCTTATGGTCCTATGTCAAGTCATATATTATTCTAATTTAGAAAATATGGTGTAAAATGGAAATTGTACATTATCATCATCATCAGGCTACATGGAGGGGGAAGAAATTATGTCAGGACCCAGAGGACAACATTCCATCTTCGTTGTGTGTCTTCCTCAACATTTGCAAAAGCGAAAACATTTTACCGCATCTTGCAAACCAAATGTTATTTATGAACGAGGAATACAACGTAGCGTTAGTTAATTTCTATTCTAAATACACGTGTCTTTCTATTCTTCAAACTTTTCAGGCTTTGCGTATCATTTTTGCAACGAGTTAAAGGAAGAAGTAAAGAAATGACGAAATACATGGTGTATGTAGGTCTACCGTGCATATAAATAAGTACCTGTCAAGAAAAGAACAAAAAATGTCCAGCACCTTCGAATTAAAAAAAAAAATTAAGGGATTTTTACTGTAGCAGAACATTTAACTTAACAATCATTCTACTTTGCAGTGGAATCTGAAGATAAGGAAATCTGCTTCTCATAGTAATTCAGGTACGTCTACGCGAAAACAAGACAACAAGTATGAAGCATATGCATGTAGCCTAGAATTCACACTCGGCGAAGCAAAATTGGTAAAACGAGATTCCTGCCCATGTGGTATTCATGTAATAAAGACGTGTTCTGAGAACTGGACGAACACTGAGGTGAAAACCCAGTGCGAAAGCGTTCACAGCTCATACATGTACCAACTGTTATATGAACCGCAATATATACTGCATGCTGTGTAACTTCGTGTTCCCAACGAACATCTGCATAGCTCCCAACTCTCCCGTAAAGGTACAATTTGGCTGCACGCGACAGAGACAAGCGACCGAGGCAGGCGACTGAGACGGGAGACGGACACATCGCAGCTTGTCGCCACACACTTTTGAGGTGACGACCGAGACATGCGGCAAAGTGTTTGTTTTCTTTGTTTTGTTGAGACATACGTGCACATATTCTGTGAAAAATGAGTACAAAAATGCTTCTAAAAAGGTTACTCGAAGAAGAAGAAGAAGAAGAAGAAGATGATGATGTGTTGCTGTGTTATTTGTTGCGAAAGAAACAAAGGAAACCTATGAGTTCAATATTCAAAACCAGACGCGAAGAAGGATCTTTCTGTCGGTGGTCAGTGGTCGGTTTTCTGCTACTAATTCTACCAATTTCTCATCTTGGTCACCAGTAAATTTAATTTCTGCCATTATTTTACTCAACAACACACGTGCTGCCTGAGCCCGTCGCGAGACACTACTGGTCCTAGAGCGGTCTCCTGTGCTTTGTCTCTATCGCCTGTCTTTGTCTCGCGCTCGTAATTGTGCTTCATACGATTGTACAGAGAGCAGACAGGAAGCGACCAGTCTCGGTCTCGTAACTCTGTCGCCTGTCTCGGTCGCTTGTCTCTGTCGCGAGCAGCCAAATTGTACCTTAAGGCCCTTTACAGTGCTGCTTGACTGGCGGAGAGTCAAGAGAAACACGTGTGCATCAGGCGAAAAGTACGACCCATTCTCCCGTGTATGTCGCAAGGTATTCTTGTAAGACGCTAATTTTCTCACAGTGGTCAAGTAATCGATGTTGAAAATATCTTCTTCGATTGTAGGCCATATAGATCGGTGTATACCGTGCATATAAATAAGTACCTGTCAAGAAAAGAACAAAAAATGTCCAGCACCTTCGAATTAAAAAAAAATTAAGGGATTTTTTACTGTACTTTGCATCCGTTTAATGAGCAGCAGATACAAAGAACCTTGTGTTGATCGCCGGCTGCAACCAGAACCTCGTGAAACAGTCTTTCTTCTGACTTAACACTGTGGCAGAAGGCATGATGTCCCCATTCCAGTTTACTGGTGGTCGAGTCGAGTGGAGTGGTCGAGTCGAGTAGTGGTTACTTGCCAGATTAATTTCGATCACATTATCTGCAATGCAGGATAAGTAGGACGTGGGCTAGTGAGCTAGCATTGTCATCGTGTTTCAAGTGGCACTGATATTCTCCATTGGCCGTGTGCAAGTACTTAAAACATCACCAGGCCCGAAATTCCTTACCCAGTGCAGAAGGGTAGTCATTTGGTGTTTCATACCACTGGTAAGTCTTCTACCAACATTGGAAATGTTAGTGTTCATGATTAAATAATCTGGAAATGGTTAGGCCACTGCAGCATTTGTGTTGTATATAATTGCA
Organism: Zootermopsis nevadensis; assembly: GCF_977971745.1. Classification (NCBI taxonomy): domain Eukaryota; kingdom Metazoa; phylum Arthropoda; class Insecta; order Blattodea; family Termopsidae; genus Zootermopsis; species Zootermopsis nevadensis. Next base: position 9,978,917 of record NW_028259143.1, read on the forward strand.
GGCCTAATAATCAAATGTTGGTAGCAGCACTGCCACTAACGGAGGAAAGAACGTTAGTTGTAATGTGACCAGCGGATCTCCAGATGGGACATGCGTAGGTCGTCTTAGGACGTATGAGTTGATGCACACCGTTTCAGATGGACAGGCTACTTCTGCGCTTCTATTATGGTTTGTTTGATTGTTCTTATTACCCCTTGCACGTTTAGTAGGTTTATTTATTTTGATTTATGTTTGGAAACTCGTGTTTCAGGTACACTCAAGAGACGAAACACAAACAGGATTTAGCTATGTAACAATTTCTTTGAATCACCGTGTTTTTGAAACAAACTCTTAGGTGCATCTAGTGACTTATTAAAGAAGGATCCTCTTCATTTGGCCGATTCTGACAAAGTGTATATATTTCCATGTTTATAAGAACTTTTCAGAACAGCGTTTTACATGTTTTGATTTAAAAAGTAAAACTATAATTATTAATAGATAATGCGAAGAACGTATACTCAAAATATACATTTGCGAAGCAGCAGTAGGAAAACGCGTTTATGGTCCGAATGATGAATCCCCCGTCACGATTTTATGTTAAAATTAATGTGGCCCGCTACTCTTTATGTCATATTAAATTTTATCCTGTGTGGTGGCCTGCATCCCCCACACTATTCGGACTGCGTTCCACTTTCATCGTGTGTTTACTTGGGCGTAAATGAAGGACTGCTTTTAAACTTTCAGCGTTTGCTGGAACATTTATTGTATACGTGCAATTTAAGACACTAACAATATTTAAATTGTATAACAACAAAGGTATATGGTTTCAACTATAAAACAGTTTCTGTAAACATTTTCTCGTGTTTGTATGCGTATTATTAAGCAGGAAATATACTATAGTTTTCTACTTCCTTTTCCGGTTTAACAATGTACATTTTCGGGTACCCACGGGTCCCCAACTTTTCAGTTGTCTTGATCTATGGCCATTCGGTAGGACTCCTTGGACGACAACACAACACAGAAAAACTTCCATGGCTTGAGTGGGATTCGAACCCACGGTCCCTGCGACCAAGCGGCAGAAGGCCCACGCCTCAGACCGCGCGGCCACTGTGGTCTCCTGTACTATAGTTTTTGAGGACTTATTTTTAAAAGAATCGAAGAATAAATGTTTAAAATTTCTGTGCGGTCACTGTTGATCTTTAATTCTCTTGAATTTAATATAACATTTATGACGACAAATATGTGTAGACCACGTGTTGTGGAATATCATAAATAATAGCAACTTCTGGGAATTTTAAGTGGAAGTTGTTAGGACTGAAAGGATCACATGATTTTATCGCTGGTCCAATCACAGTTTTCAATTCAATAAAAAGTTTTACTGATATAAACAGAATGTCAAAAGTAAGCGTTACACAATCACAAAAACAAAAATCATTTAGAGGCAAACGAAGAAGCCCGTTCCAAACAGAAACACATTATTTTTTCATTTTTTTTTCATTGATGTGCATAATATTGAAGTCTGTAAATAACGTATTACTAACGCCAGAGTGTTTTGTCTTGTGCTGTGTGTTCAGTTTGACAACCATCTCCTTGCTTGGCTTCCTGCCACAACGAAACTCCTGTTTTCAGAGCTGTGAAGCCTAGTTATGTAAGGTCGAGACTCGTTGAACGATTTCACTCGTGTAGCAGTACATTCTCGATTGATCGAAGGTGAAAATGTCATTTATAAAGCAACTGTAACTGCAATCAAAGCATTTTACTGTGACAGCGACGTCCAACTTTGATAGTTTCTAGAACATTCTTCCCGTCGCATTGGCGTAAATAAAGAATGATACCGCAGGAGGGCGACTGTGTTGCACTGACGTGTGGGCCCCTTTTGCGTTTTGTAACGCCACTGGGGACTGGGGGAGGGGCGAGATAGCGGCACTGTGCTATAGACGAAGATATGCGAATGTGGTTTTGTACGTTGTATACTTTCTGGGGTATATTTGACGCAGGAGACGTTTCCGCAGTTCGATATACACCCGTTTTCAGGTAACTGGTGGGTCATTATGCTGACAGATTTGTTATTACATTTTGTTTTTTATATTAGTGGCGACTATTTGTTTCAGACCCGGGTCTAAACTGGCCAGTAATTTTTTGGAGTTTCTCTTGTGGTAGCAGCATGAATGTCACTTTTTGTACGGTCTTGACATATCGTGTAGTATTAGATCTCTTAAGACAACTTGTTTATGGAATTCAGAACAGCATTGACGCTTTGCGAAAACTGTATTTTAACTCTAGGTTTTATTTAATCAACAGATTTCTTGTCCAGGTTCACAACAAGCTTTTCTCGAGTCCGTTCACAACGCAACTGACCTTAATCCCTTTATCTGAAACGTCATTTAACTTTTACACGATGCAACATCCCAGAAGTCATCTTCATACTCTCTTTCTTTCTCTCCCCCCCCCCCCCCCCCCCCCCAAAGATAACCTGAGATTTTACCGTGTATTTTCTTGTTTCGTGTATAATCCTGTTGCTTGTACTGCCCTAGTAACACATTTTGAAGGTTACAAAGTGTGAATATCTTCAGTTATTTAACGTTTACTAGGTCTGTTTTCCAAAAGGGCCCTTTTCTTATTAAATCACATTATTTCGAGAACATAGAGATAATGAGACTACTTTCGAAGTCTGTGTGTAGACCACCAAGGAAATATAATATTAAAAATTATTATAGTGCGGTAAACCGACTCATGAGGCTGCATTTTGTGGGGTTACGGTACGGAACCTTCTGGTCCATATACAAGCGGTTAACTTCTTGAACAGATGAGTAACTGTCAGTTTCTGAAGAGAGGCTTCACTTCGTGGTTTTAGATGAAAATTTAAATTTCTGTTTTTGTAAGGCTTGCATATTGCATCAAAGAGAACTTCTCCAAGGCTTTTAACTAACATTCGCTTCACAGCAGAGATTAAAAATCGGAAGACGTTTGAATCACAGAATTGTCCCTGTGTTTTAAAATGGCATTAATATAAGTTAAGATTGTGTAACTGTTTGTTTGTTTGTTTGTTTGTTGGAGTACGAGCTGAAAAATAGGGGTTGAAGCTCGGCTGAACGGGCCTTGTGGCTCATCCAGAAATTGGACAGGACAACTGATATGTATTCAAGGTGGCATCTTCTTCTTCTTCGCCGGGTTTGACGTGGATGGCAGGCAGGCAGTTTGTTCTTCCACTGAAGCAGGGAGACGTGTATCAGCAGTGCTTTTTGGGCTTCCATTTTGCCTTGCCTCTTTCAATCAAGACGCTAAAAGCACGCTGAGAATGTTAAAGAGACATTATTAAAACGAAGTGACAAGCGCAGTGTTCACGTTGGACCAAAGAAAAGTGGATGCTGCTCATGCTAATGGCGTTTTCTTGCAGACGTATAATGTGAAATCTTTTTTTAAAGAAAATTGTCATGTGCTGTTGTTTCAACATCAGGCATTCTGTCTACTTGTCTCAAATTTCATACATCTCAAAAGCGTCACATACAGTGGAATATGTGTGTCGTTGTTGTGTGCACTTTCATTCGTACTTAGAGCTTGTTTAAAGATGTAAACAAAACGTGACGTTGCCTTTCAGGTCGAGGTTAAATTCTATTTAATTACATGGTTAGATTCCTATACATATCGGTGGCCGTTTCCCTCGGAATAAGACGGCCGAATCGTTAAGCTGACATCTGATTCAACTCTATTTACAAGGTTAATAATAGATTAGGCCTTACCGCCATTAATCAATACGTATTCGTGTTGTGCTTAAGGGAAAAACATCTTTTTCTTTTCACCGTGGCTCAAATTCTTGTTGTTCTCATGTTTGGGGGGGGGGGGGGGACAAGAAAAACAAATTGACGAACGGTGTTTCACTGCAATCCAAGAGGAATAATGGGATGCAAGATTTATTATTTGATATCGATATCAAACAACAAAACAATGAAGAGCTTCATAATTTATAATTTTTGCTAAATATTATTAGGGCGATCAGATCAAAAATTTGGGATATGTGGAGAATGTATTACGCACGGTAAATTGAACTAATGTAGAACATGTTAGTTCGAAAGCGTTAAGGGATACGACCACTTGAAAACCTAAATGCAGATTGGAGGGTAAAATTGAAATAAAGTGTGTTTTAAAAAATATATTGTGGGAGGGTTTACTGGCGGGATCTTACACGGAAATAAACTATTTGATTCCACAAAAAATCGCAAATTTTATGATCAGGCCATCAAGAATTGTTTTATTTTGAGGTAACATGCTTAGTATTAGAGTTTTGTATTCTTCATAGCACTAATTCTTAGAAAGGAGTCTTTGCATTTGTCGTATGTGTTAACTGTACCGCCGTGAATCACGAAGTATCGTTTGAAACAGTTTCCGCGTGGGAGTTTTATTATTCTTGAGCACTGTTCGGACGATGATATATTTCGAAGCATTTGCAGCAGCAACGGAACTGCCAGCAGTGCACCGTGCAGTGTTACAAAAGGCAAATAGTGTTTCAGCATGTGGTGTAACAAAAATATCCCAAGGTTTCGCAATTTGGAAAATTAATAATGAGGAACACGTAATATAACCCCCCCCCCCCGTCTAAAGTAAATAACATGTTCCCCTGTATGGTTTGTGCTACAAGAGGTATTGCTTAATAATGTATACATGAATTGAGAAGAAAAATAGTGAAAAGCCTCAGTATGCCTGTATTCGGACTGAGATTTGAACCTGTGTCCTCCCGAATATGAAGCAGGAGTGCCAACCATTGTTATCTGTATGCTACTACTGTTCGTTTCGCAATACGGAATTTGTATGTGTGTTAAACGTTGATGAAAACCAGTGTGTTATGGAGAATCACGAAAAACGCATTTGTATCATTCGTAGGCCTGTTTGGGAAATACATTTTCGCTCTTGTGTAAATGCTGACCAGTTCGTGGGAAGATAATCATGGGATTTGTTTCTGATTGATATTCATAAAGAAATTTGAAACACAAATTTAGCTATAACTTGTGAACATGAATACAGTTTACAATCTGAGGCGATATGTAATAGACTAATACATCTGATGAGTTATGCTTGTAAATTACCTTATACACTCTTTAAATGGGAAGGTTATGAAAAGCGAACAGCTGTTAAGAATTTGGGTTCAGGAAGGGGAGTTTACAAGAATAATTTTCTTTTGAAGTTCAGAGATAATAAATAAAATTAAATTTAGTGAGCCTTATAGACAATTACCCCAACTTTACCCTCAGCTGTGCTTGCTTGTACCACAAAAAATATTTTAAGTAATTGTGGAAGTACATCGTTGATAATAAATTAATGATTTGAGGTCATGCTTACATTCTTATTATACTCGTAACTGAACATTTGTCATATAACGTAGGCAGTTAATTGTTAAACCTTTGGAAAGTAGATATTTTGAACATTCGTTTGAAGTGAAGTGAAGTGGTTTTGATCTACCGATGATTCGAATGATCACAGTTAATTCAAATGTCGGTTAGAATGTAGGCATACAATGTAAAGTATAATTCATACTTCGAGAGAGAAAAACTTCAGAGATTTTCTCTATTCGCTTCAGTTCGAAGAATCCGAGAAACCTAACCGTCATCGGGGAGAGAGATCCCATGTGACATTCTCGACCATGACCTCCAGTGGCGTCATATTTGAACACCACGTGGAGGGTATTAGTGAACAAGACACATAAACTCCCACTCACTCGGCCGTCAGTGTCGTCTTCACCAGCCATTTTACGAGTCTGCGTTTCGGTGCAATAACCAACTACGTCAGTTCTACATATGGAAGAATTTTATTACAGAGGTCATAGCACTGGTTATAGAGTAGTTCATTTATATTATTCTTTTGACCGCGGTTACTATGCCTACAGTCAAAGCCATATTTGTTTTATGATAGGTATTCTGCAAGTTTACGACTGACTGACTCAGGCACAAAATTACTTAAAATTTACTTCTATCGTGTGTTCCCTGCAGATCATCTGACATTTCTCCCACAATTTTGTGATATTATCAGGGATGCTGTGGACATGGAAAGAGATGATGTGATAAATATCCTTGCCGCCTTCGGAAGATTGGTAACTTACAATATCGCCGAGAATAGCCATCGTACTTAAGTATATGGCTCGTTTGACGCTCTTTCTAGGGATTATGGTGTCTCATATTCCTCAGTTCATGATGTTATAGAGTTCTGTCAAAAACAGCGCAACCAATTCTTGCGAACGATATAAGAACTAGTGTTTTAGGCGGTCTTCTGCGTTGTCAACATTTTAGAGGAACGTCAGTACATCAATCTTTAACCACAAGCTGAAGGTGAAACATTTGTAACCACTCACAAATCTACACGACGTCACAACCCGAAAGACCACAGTTCGCATTTTAACCGCCGTGAGAACATCGTATCACAGGAATAGACGTGTAGACCCATTCAGGGTCACTGGATTCTGATTATTTTTCGACGCTGTGTAAACAAATTCACTGATTTTGTTGAAGGTGAAGATCAAACTAACTTTGGTTTCAAGGATCTTAAGAAATGAGTTTCAAATTATTTTTTAAAGAGGGGAGTAGCTGTAGTAGACAGTTAATGGAGTTCACGAAAGGGATGCCTTTGAACACAGGAAGAACCCAGGAAAATTAACGACATTTCAACATTTAATTTCCTAGAATTTGTTAGGAACTTATGACCAATCACGGACTGGATTTTAATTCGCTTTTTACAACGCAATGTGGAATGTAAATTCAGGCGTCCCGTTTATGTGTGGATAGTTTTACGAATTCCATATAATGATAAAGTGATTCAAAACGTGGCTCCATCAAGGAGAGTTTTTTAAATTTATGTAACCACAAAATACCTCGTTGGTCAAAATAAGCTAGTACCCTGGATGGTCATGCATTATTTATTTTGGCCAGAAGGCCTGTACCGAAGTGTTTGTGTGCGAAGACATTGGAATGATGGGTAATTAATTTGTGCGGTCAAAGAGTTGGTCTCTGTCGATAAATGCGCTGTCGTATTCGTTAGAAACTTATGAATAGAATTCTCGGATGATTTGTTTTGGAGGAGCGAATATGGTAATTCTTTTGAAATAAAAAAAAAACCCAATATAATGTTGAGCTTTGATTTTGTCATTCGCGCTTTTTCGGTCTCGGAGACGCTGGAATTTTCCGTTAGAAATTTTCGCATTTTGTTTCTCGGTCGTACTGGTGATTCAAGTGTAATCACCAATTCCCATTTGTTTTATAAAATTAGTTGATACAACATTCTTATTGATATATTTTAATTTTTTCTCCTGTCTTTTGATGAGCAAACAAATCACTGCGCTAATAAAATACACTACAACATTAATCCAAGACACAACACACAAAACTACTACAAAAATTGGTTACGTCATCCGCCAACTCGTCAGTGCTACCAGTTATTGCGTAAAATATAATTCCTTTAACTGTTAGACCTTGTAACATTTGTACGATTTATAAGGATAAAAACCACGACATCTTTATTCAGATAAATGTTTGGTATTCTCTTTTAACGAATTAGTTTGGTAACATATGACACCGCAATTTATCCACTGAGGGGACAGCTCATGTGTTTTCTGTTTCTCGACTAAAACGTAAATTTTAAAATCTGCATTGCCTAAGTCATATGGGTTGGTATGTTTATTTTCCTACACAGAAGGCAGTGTGTTTGAAGGAGAATTGTATATTTATACACACATGCTGATAACTATTCTGAAAGGCATGCGCAGAAGACGTCACTAGGCGCCCCTTTACAGCTGTGACAACTCGCTTTTCTGAATACCAAGGTTTGAGACTTAGTACGTCATACACACGATAATGGGAGACTATAAGAGGTGTGAAGTTTGAGACTTTGTTGTAAAATGTCTACCTTCTGGGCTGTTCCACAAAATATAGTACTCTACTGAAGTTGTCACACTGAAATACGTGAGTACACTGTGGAAAGTAACAACGTTTCCATTTTGTAAGCAGCGTTTGAACAACATTGCAACAGGATACTTTCTGAACGGGAAAAGTCTCACCTAAAGCAAATAGGCTAGTAGAATTACAAACAGCTGTTCACTGCAACGTATTCACGTATTTTTCATAACTTATTTTGCCATCAAGTTCCTAAATCCCAATTCTCGGTCTACAAATGTTAAGCACCAAGGACTTATGGCGGTTCTAACCATTTTATACAGATGAGAATAATAGGCCTGTTTTGTGCGTTTTGTGCATGAAGTGCTTAAATGTGACGCTATTATGGGTTATGACGCCGTATAGACTGGTAGGTGATACCATCGTTTCCGAAAACCGTAACTGTATCATTAGAACTGAAGAAATCAACCAACCAACGTTTGAAAGAAGCATACTGACTTTATTTCCACGTCTGAAAATGGAGGCAGTCTATTCTAAAAAAATTGGTATCTATACTAGACTACACGACGTCACATTCAAGAGCAAAGTGATCTTCATTTTTAGCACCGTCAGAACCTCAAATCTCACATGCTGAAAATTGTTCTGCATTTTTTGTTTTGATCCATTTTCATACAGCACATAAAGTTCAGGGATTTATAATTCTCGAAAAAGGTAGTCGTACAGAAAATTGTTTTTGTCGTAAAACGTAGATGGTCTGCCACTGATTTGAACGTTTATTTGAATTGTTTTTAGTTCGTGAATATTTAACGAAATACAAGGAAAACTTATGTAGTGAAAACTAGTATGTCGCTTTGCGTTAGCAGTTTCTCGCTGCCAAAAATTTGAAACATAACCCAGAATGCGAAAACAAGGAAGAAGTTTGTAATATCGTTTATATAATTTCAGATTTGTACAGTACTTACATACCAAAAATATAGGCCTACATATTTCTGATGCCTTGTGCAAATGGCAAAGTTGATAAAAATATGTTTTTTTTTATAAACAGAGCAGAAAGTTTTGTTTATCGGTTCTCAAAAAGACTCAAGTGGATTCGCCCATTTTATAATAGGTCTGAATCTGCTGCAAACAAATACAGCTTTAATTGACTGTTTTGTTGAAAACACAATTTTCATTCAGAATTTGTGCTAATGTTGTTTTTATTCTCTTTCCAGGTGAGTCGGAGTAATTTCTGTGGATGCAGGAGTATGTAAGTGTTTACTGAGTTCATTTTGTTCGGTTAAAGTACTGCTTCTTATTTACGAACTTCACTGGATCTTTGTTTTACTTTTCCTAGGCTACGTCAGTAGTTTAGGTTTTATAATATGAAAATGTTTTATTTTTACTCACATTTCGAAGATACATTTTGTGGAAATACTTCCTACTCTATAACACGTAGTTTGCTGTTATTATAAATCATACAATTTCATTTATTCAAATATTTCTCACAGAAATTAGTCTCTTTAGTAATGCATATGTTAAAGAAAATTTGATTTATTTTTACTTGACTTCGTAGGTACATAGTGAATTTTATGTAAATGGTCCTACTCTGTAACACGTAATTTGCTGCCATTATTAATCAGACAATTTTTTTATTAACATTCTCATAGTAATTAGGCCCTTAAGTAATGCATATGTAAAAGTAAATTTATGTCTGCGAGGAAAGTTTCTCTTAAAATAAACAAATCGAACCAAACGCAAAACTTTTCGATAAGACACCGCGAAGGTCGGTTACCTTACCTCAGCGAAACCTGACTACGTCCTGGCCTAAGGCATATGTAGCTAATTCCTCATAATTTCATGCATTTTTACCAAAAAAAAGCTTCCCTCTCGTTGTCACTAGTTTGACAGAACTTCTGTTTCGTGGTATGCATCCCGCAACACCAGTTGTACTGACAGGGGCGTATCGTGTGACCGTCCCATACTACACTTTTGGAGGGAAGACGAATTAAGTGTGTGAAGTGCATGCTTATACCTGTGTTACGTCTGCCTTAATGATGTTCTGAAACTCATTAATACCGATATAAGCTCTACGTTGTGATTACACGGACAATAAAGATACAACCCAGGGCAGATGGATCTTACTTTAGGCCCACGAAATAGCAAAGATTTCCTATAAATATACGTTTGTGTCATGTATGCCATGTTTTTAAATAACCGTTCCGTGTGGTGTTTTAACTCATGCGACTGCTGTCTAAAATAAATATTTTCAATGTTTCGGAGGAACGCGTTGCCTTTATCTCAGTCCTGAGGATGGAAGAAGTATGTTCCTCCGACACTTTGGTATCTCTCTACAAGTACATACAGCCATAACACAGGAGACCAACATCGAGATAAACATTGTTACTTTCTGTTCACACAATAACATTGCTATGCAGTTACGCTGTACACATTTATGAATTGAGTTAATTGTTGTTATAGTTTCAGTTGCATGAAACAATATTACAAATTATGGTACCTTAGATTTTTGTCTTTTAGGTTATGACGCCATGTATTTTGGGTAACCATCTACAAGACTACACGGTGTCACAATCCACAATACCAAAATCCATATTTTTATTATTATAGAAATCTCACATCTCAAGTACAGTAGTAATTTCCACTCTTGAATACACAATTTCAAAATGGGCCCTTGACGAACTTGGTATTTTCAAATGTGGCTCACACTCAGAAAAGTTACACAGTCTCTTTCTAGAATATTAATACAGCCATTGTGGATTGCACTCAATGTGAGAAATATGGCCATAACGGTAAGACGACTTATAGGGCTGTAAGTAAAGTTATAAGACTCCCTGACCGTGCGGGAACTGTGGTTGTTTATAAGAAAATTGCATTGCGGCCATTTAACCTCTTTCGCACGCATTAATTCGGCTGCCGCCAGCACTGCAGGGGACTGTCGACCTCAAGAATCGAGTATAGTCGGGGTGGGATAGAGACGTACATTAAGGTGGTTGCTTAAACGTCCTATTGACGACTGAAATAGAGTCGTTTCCGACCCATTGTCTTAATATAAGGGGCCATTTCCGACAGATCTTATAGTAGTGATAGTTGTTACGCAGAACAAACGGATAACTGGTCCAGAGAAACGTGTAGAATGGGCTAGGGGAATGGCTTATACTCCCCTAAGTAGGACTGCTCGAAATGTTATGTACACTTGAGTTACCGACTGTGATTATTTGCTTTTTATTCGAATCCTAACTGTATCAACGCCGGGTTTAGTAGACAAATGGCTGAAAGGCAGTAAATGGCAGTGTATCACCCTGCTACTTAGTTCTGTTAATGGACCAGTGCCGGTATTGTAGATCTCTGTTCATTTTCAAACGTAAAGGTACAAATAACATGGAATGACGAATGTCGTAAATTATATGAAATAATTTGTTCGTGAAGATGGCTCTCTTATGGGTCATTGCGCCGTGCAGTCTTGTTAGAGTTTACCGATGTTTCGGAGGTGTTTTATGCCTCCATTATGAGGTCGAAGCCACCTTTATACTCGCCTGATGTCTCGCATTTAGATAATTACTATTTTGCAAATTGTGAGGGTGTTTTCACGTTCTTATTAATATTCAATCAGATTTTAAGCAGACTCGATGTACATATATTACACCGCTGGGTACTGGCAAAGATTTTTCTTTTCCGAGAATTTATTTTTATTGTACAATAAATTCTTCTCGGGCTACCAGCCGTGTAAGGTGGCTTAGTGAAGGAAACACCAACGTTTCGAGAACCATCTTCGTCCACGTCCTCAGGGTAGTACTTACACCTTACACGGCTGGTAGCTCGAGAAGAATTTATTGTACTTAGTCGCCGTGAAAGCTTCATATCATACATATTTTTATTGTGTTTATTTCAAGATTAGTGACTCCAAAACGTCATGGATGTCACGTATACCAGAGGCAGTGGGCAATGTGGATAACATTGTTACAGTACATGCCATCTGTCCTCCGCATGGCGTCTTTTGAGGCGTGCCAGTCACTTGTTTCAAGCAGGTTTGTTGAATTTGATGTTTGGCGAAGAAAGGCAAGCATTGAAGTATTCAAGTATGACGGTAGGAGCGCTAGCAGTCTGAACTACTCTTAATGTCTGCCACAATATTGCATGTTTCAAGGTCACGGAAGAAGTTAAAACTTCCCGGCATAACAGCTTTGCTGTTCTGCAAGTTGTGAGCCATCTTTACTCGCCTGGGCTCCGCTATTTGTGTTTGAACGTTGTACGATTTTGGTGATATCTTTGTGTTAAATGTGGTTATTTAATATAAGGAAAATAAGCAGATGGGGTAGAAGATTACGCTAAAGCTCTGCCGAGATTTGAACCTCGTTTATTCTGAATACGGTATAACCTAGTTTGTTCGGTATTTCTTTACCTAATGCCAACAACGGTAGATTGGATAGGAATTGCTCAGTTAGTCTTTATTATTTACAAGCCTATGGGAATGCAAATATTGCACACAATTTCCAATACTTAAATTTGTACATAAGTGAAATTACGAGTCTTCTGTATATACAGGTATATTGCTACCGACTGTCTTTTTTGCTGGATTGCTGTAGCGCGTATGGAGGTCGATTGTGATGGATTTTATAATTTAGTCAAGTCATGTACTAAATCTGTTAATTGTGAGTATAATGCTTGTTATATTAGCAGTATATAAAGCAGGGATATTGTGTTTAGCACGGACTGAAAAGAGTATAGTCATGGTAGGTTTATTTTGAGGAGTAGTTTGCTTTTTCATTCATTGAATTGTTTATTTTATTATTTTTTGTACAACACTGGTTTTTGGCTGGTTTGTGTTAGTAAGTCGTTCAGATCAGGATTGATTGATTTCTGTGTTAGTTAATAATGAGAGATTAGGAACAGCTGCCTACTTGTGCCACAAGTGTGAGTTAATATTTCAGATTTTGTGTCATATTTTCAAGGGTCTAATAACAATTTTTTCATTTAAATTCAAAATCTATTGTCATAATATGGCGTTGGTAATTTCAAAATTTATAAGGAAACGTGTTTTGTTCTTTTTTTTCAAATCACTTCACTACCGTATTCATGAAAATATCCAGGGAGATGATGCAGTTCTCTTAATTCGGTGGCAAATTTACCATGTGCAGTGACATTGCATTTGTTGTTAATATTTACTTTAGCCAAGGCAGAGACTAAGTTAAAATATCTGAAGGCAAACTGTCAAATTCAAAAGTTGCACAGTTTAGATTTGAAGGCAGGGTAGAAATAGCTCTGTGCCATTAGATCATGGCCGAGCTTAAACGCAGTGACGTTACAGGCAAGACTGGCTGAACCACGTGGTGTCGTAACACGTTAAAATAGTCTGCAAGAAGAGCACTATGGGTCCTAGAAGAATCAGGAAGTAACTTCGTGGTATCGTGATTTTTACTTTAAACGTGAATCAAGACGCGAGGCAGGCTAAAATACAAGTAATCTCAGTTTTGCCATGTAATTAAGTACTCAGGAATTCAAAGTATGTTTTATAACGTACGAAGTTGTAGGCATTGAAGTAAAATTCAACACTTGAAGTTCAAACGTCGTCTAGTAGACCTCGTCTTGGGATGATTTAATTATACTTCATCACTGTTAATTATTTTCTTGTGTTAATATTTTTCAAAATTCCTACCTTTTATAGGAAGGAAGGTTTATTGCCATGTTCACAAGAGTACGCCACTAGTTGGCATATTAAGCCATAAAAATCCATCAAGATGGTTGTTTCCTGAGTTGTTACCCAGACGTTTGCCGACGTTTCGGTGGTGTTTAATGTCTTAATGGAGAAAGTATGCATTTGAATGTGCCTGTTTACCAACAGCCGATAGCCTGTGACAGGCAGTAGTAATTAATATGAACATAAGCAAATGAGAAACTAAACCTAATATATATAATCAATTTAAATACATTCTCGTGTCGAGACATTCAGAAACAAGGTGATGTTATGCTAAAAATATCGAAAATCTACGTATGTCATTTGCAGCAATGACTCACCTAGCCGAAGGACTGTCTTAATTCAGTGCTTACTCTGAACGTAAAAAATGTTCTCACTTCCCTTACAGGCACACGAATACCAACTGTGCCTGCAATAGACTAGCAATTTACTTTGCCCTTGAAATTTTAATAAGAAAGGAAGCATCGAGAGTCGTCATCTGGAATTAAGTGTTCTAAATTTTAAGTAATTTAATATAAAATCATAATTGCTTAAAATATCAGTCTGAAAAGAAAGATAATGACGCAGACTGGCAATTTTTCTTTATGTATTTTTATGTTTTAGTAGAGCCAGTCTGTGTAAGATTATTCCAAACGATAGAGACACTCCGTAGCTGTGGCGAATTAAAGCATTATGTAAAACAATTAAACTGTCCAAATAGGATATTAAGTATGATACAACGAACAACCCTGGCGTTCTAAGTACCTGGGATTTTTAAAAGAAATCAGCATGACAATGGAAATGCAGTTTATTATCGAGCATTACACAGAGATATTTTATACAGTCAGAACGCAGAATGAAGACCCGACTGAAAAAGTGGACGTTTTTCTTGTATCGAATCAATATCAACTTAAAAGAGATTTACATCTATAGCATCGTTTATGTCGCAATACAATTATGGTAATGAGAAAATAGGAGATATTTGTAATGATTGGCTTTAGCACAGACGTGATTAAAACACTAAACTAAACAGGTTTAAGGGTAGAGACTTGTAGGTTTTCTCGCCAGCACAGAATATTACTTTTCAAAGACAGGCCTGCAAACAAAGCAACACTTAACCATCCTACAAAATGTAGGCCCTTCGTGTTTCGTTTGTTTATTGGGTTTTGGCTCCGGCTTCTCTTGTCTTTACTGTAGAAAATATAGTTTTGTGTATTTTGAAGATAGAAGGTGCCATACAGCGATCGAGTACCACGGTGTGCAAGTGATCCTCCCCGAATGTTGTTCCACTGCGAAGTACATCAGCTAGAGGTCTCCCATAAAGGTCTACTTTGAAGCAGTGGTCCATACATCTTGGAAGTCTCGACACACAAAGAGCCAAAGTACGGATTCTGTGTCAGTTCGCGATAAGAGTCCTGGTTATGAGAGCTACCATCCTCTCTTCCCATTCTTGGCAGTCCAAGCATTCCATCCGTTCACATTACTTACATGCAGGTCCTATATTAAACCGGTCACATGACGTCCTTGAGTTGCAGGACGAAGTGCGTTTTCAGCGGTGACACATTGGAATCCTAGACGGACACCGGCTGTCTTTTGCTTTTCGTGGTTTTTCCCCGGTCCTCTAAGTCAGTGGTATCCAACCTGGGGTACGCGAAGACATCTTAGGGGGTACGTGAAATTTTTTTTAAAAAAACACATATATTATTTTGTGATAACACTGAATAATCAGTAATGTAATTTATTTAATTTATTTTGGATGTAGATTATATACTATGTATAACTTGAATTATACACCAACAACTTTGGGGGTACAAAGTTGAAGAGAAATTATATCTGGGGGTACGCGAACAAAAAAGGGTTGAATACCACTGCTCTAAGTAATGTCATCACCTACATCCTTCCCAATTTATCGTTCACAACCACCTTACAATATGCAGTGTGACTGAAGACAACCTGAGAAGTTGATTTCGTGTCGTGATTAATCAAAGAACTCAATATGTAGAGCGTTAGAAGCACCACAGTTGAAACAATCGACTTTATGAAATGTCTGTGTATTGGAAAGTAAATTATTTGGCACAGTAGATATTCTGATGCTGTGCATCGTTAAAGAATCTGCAAAGTTGATGTTGGTTCTTGCTCAATGCGTGAATTCCAAAAGTATGATCTCATCTTTGTAAAGTGACCTAATAATCCTTGGCTGAAGGCCAGAAGTGTGTTTACCGTGTTTAATATGCCCCCTCGCCAAATAGGAAATTGCTCAGAGAGGAATGTTTCTTTTATCATGATTAGCCAATACACATAAAGCGGTCCTGCAAGTTCCTCACACATTACAATACTTAGCTGTATGAGTCATGTAAGATATAATTACGTTTTGAATGAATTGCGTCACTAAAATTACGTGCTTCCGCTTATATAAAAAGAAGGAAGCTATGTTTTAAGATGCCTGGCTTCTGGATTGTTGCGTCGTGTAGTCTGGTAGAAGTTTACCGATGTTTCAGAGATCCTTGCCGTCTCCATCATTAGGGCGACTCATCGCAATAACCCACCGCCGTGAGAACGTGGTTACGTAATAAACTGCATTTCTGTCATTTATCAGCAATCTCTTCACTAACTAAATCCAGCATTGTTAAAACTGCAAGCTGTTCAGTTTTTCTGTACACTAACTCTTTCATGTTTATTTGTTGTTTCTCTGTAATCTAGCGACGTATTTTAATACAGAATTGTTTGTATCCTTGTGTTAGTTTAGTTTGGAGTATAAAATTACTTAGCAAATTGCATTTGCATTAGGTCCTCGTAATTAAGCCTGTACTTGTAAGTATAATACATTTTTATCTATCTGACTTACTCTTAACTGTTATCTGCATAACCAAAATCTGCTGTATTGAGGGTAGTAAAACGTCGACCGACTGACCCACCAGATAAGAACCTAGACAGATTTCATTCTGTAAGGATATTAAAGCTTAAATTTCACATACTTCGCATTTTATACCTACATTTTGACAACTGGTACTAATGACTAAACAAGCAGGCTTAATAATACCGTGGAATTTCGAATAGACCATCGGGAAATTTGCATTGACAGAATATACGCATTTTAATCGGAAAAGCTGAAAGGAAGAAACTTATTTAGGAGACCTAGGTGTACATGGGAAAACAGTATTCAAATTCATGCTATGGAAGTACGATGTGATAATGTGCATTGCATTTCAGTTCGCTCAGGATAGAATCGAGTAATTAATTTTAATGCTTTATAAAATGCAGAGGATTTCTTGTGCAACTGAGCAGTTATAAACTTCTCATGGAGGATTCTGATATATTGAAGTAGTTAATCATACTTTTGCTAATTTAGTTATTCAGATAGAAACTGAAAGTTCAGAGTAGAGAATGCCCCGAAAATGTTCATTGCCAATGGATTTGTGGGTTGACGTATTTTAATCAGAACAAAAGAAATACATTTTCACTGAAATGAACTCAAACATTTTCCCAACGCATTATGTCGACCCCAGAGCCTCGAAATACATAGTTGCAATGACGATCAGCAAATAAAACCTATTTAAATTGCATTTTCAGACAAGAAGAGGTCATACAAAACAATTCATACGTAGTTCCATGGGGGCATGAACTGCATTCATAATGAAAGAAAATCTACTCAAACCATATGAAACGATTCAACCAAATTCATCAGATGGAACGTACCAGGCTGTAACAAACGCCAATGTTGTCTCTCGCTCATGACGCATCTCCATTCCGTCTCATTTCCTCATTGTGTATGAATGTATTGCTGCTGATGCTGTGTCTCTGTAGCGAGATAGCAAATGTATTGTTACCGTTATAATCCATTCTAGGCACGTAGAAATGGCTACTGGTGTTCATGGAGGGTGAAGTGTGCGCGCGTGTTGGGCCCTGGCTGGGGGGAGGGGCGTAGAATTATCTTGTTTCTTGTCGGTAGAATTGCAGTTGCAGATTCTACTGCTTTTGCGACAGCTTGAAATCAATGCCCACGCATTTGGTTATGTGGGACTGTTTTGTATTGGCGTGGATTCAGATGTGTTCGGCGAATTGAACGGATTTCAGTTCGAATGCAGATATATGCAAATTGAATTGTTCTTGTAAATTTTATTTCAACCGATGTTTTTCGTGAACTCAAGTACATGATTATAAGTGGCAGATTTTTATAAAAATATCTGGGGTTTACCTGTTACAACTGGGTTTTGCGTTAGTGGTGTAACTAATATTTTACCGTTGTATGTATGTATGTGTTGACGAAGGTAACATTACTTTCCCAACTGATTTTAATGTATTTTATCTCCAGCGCAAACATGGTTTTGTAGCTGGATGTTTAAAACTTTGTTTAATTCATATAAGCCTGTTTTATACTCGTCTGAAATACGTTTGCTGGTATACGAGTAAAATTAATAGTCATCTGTATTTGGATTCGAGATGGAAATAATTATTTGGTATCAGAAAACGCGTTTTGTTTCGTTGTATTTGACAGTGTGTCTCTGTGAGCAAATGTTCAGCTTATTTAAGAACATCAAATCAAGGACTAAGATACGTCATACTGATGAACGCTGGAATTGAATGGCCACATGATAAATTATACTTGATATTGAAATATTACTGAGGCAGAAGCAGTTTTCAGTTCTTCACTAATTGCGAATTTTGTTAAAGAAAGTTGCTGTGTAATATCTGCAATGGCAGGCTTAATGTAGTAGAACTGTTAATAAATTGCAGCTGTGTTTCAGTAAATTGTCCTCATTTATAACCTTGCTACACGCGAGTCGATAACAAAGGTTGAATGTGGTCCCAGGTCTAGAAAAGATTCAGAACCCCCTGGCTTAGATTACGCAGATATGTATGAAGCAGTGTGAAGGTGAGGATCGGATTCAGCAGGCTCAGGTTAGGGTACAGTGGCGGTCTCATGTGAACACGAGTTCCATTGTTCTGTAACACGGAATATTTCTTTACCAGTTGAACCAATTCTCTAGGAAGGTCTCAGCTTTATGATGTCTGTTACCCTTTGGATTATCACTGAAATCATCAGATACGTAATTCCTTAAAAATGATCACCTTTCTTGTTTCCATCCGCGTTATAGAAGTCGCAAGATCGTGAGATCCATCAGATTTTCTTACTTTCGTACCCCG
Source organism: Zootermopsis nevadensis (assembly GCF_977971745.1). Classification (NCBI taxonomy): domain Eukaryota; kingdom Metazoa; phylum Arthropoda; class Insecta; order Blattodea; family Termopsidae; genus Zootermopsis; species Zootermopsis nevadensis. Next base: position 9,997,583 of record NW_028259143.1, read on the forward strand.
TGTGGATGTTATATTTTGAGTTTTAACGTGTGAACTTGTAGGTAAATACCAGCGTTTCGGAAGAATATACTACTTCCATCTTCAGGTCTGAAGACTCACTTTGGCTGTGAATATGGAGGCAACGTGTTACTCCAAAACGTAGTAGTCTATCTTCAAGTATTCCTCAACGTAGAAGTGTACAGAGTGTTTCAACATAGAAGAACAGCCTAGACTTCTTCAGCGACGTGAAGAAATCTAAGCGTTTTTACCACGTACTACATAATACTGCGTAATACATAATTCGGTCTTATTGTTTGAACCCCGAAATAATTCGATCGACATGTCATTCGGAGGGTACATTTCAGATTTAATTGTGATCGGTGCGTTAGTTTTGACCATTAAGTGAGGCTGGCTGAAGGAGGCACGTAATAGAAAAATTCTAGAATATTGAAGAATATATTCCCTTCTATGTACCTTTATGTCCTACATGCACAAAATTTCTTCGATGTGTACACTCACACACGCGCGGACATGAGCTCAGACTGCTGTGGTTTGTTGGTTGTTCCTTTGACTTTGATGCGAAGTTCCGTTACACGGTTTGCGATTGAAGTGTTCACTACAATCAGTTTTCCGATTCTGCAGTTACGTTTTAAAGGAAGCATTTGTATCGTGGAATTGAATAAACAGAGACTGAACTTGATCCTTGAGGGACGACGAAGTGGATATCTGTTACTCCGCGTTAAAAATTAAATGCGCTACGTGATTTGAAAGTTAGCGTTGTTTACGTCAAACGCTCCTAATAACTGGATGTAAAGTGGAGTGAAAATGTGCACATAGGTCCTTATTTTCGTATTTTGTCTTGCAAGAGTTATATCGACTGTCACATCTTATTCGATTTATGGATATTGGTGTCTAGATGTATAGACTTTTTCGTGTAGGTAAATTAATTAACTTCAAGCGAATTACTTAATTTGTTGATTCCTTGATAGCTGTGAGGCTATTCCCGTCTCGTATCTTTCTCCCGTTGAGGTGACGTTTGTCTACTTTGACGGCTATGGAACGTCACCACACTAAAGCAGGATTAATTTACTTACTCGAGAAAATACAGATAATTTTTGAGTATTTATTACGAAATCCTGAACATTATTTTGTACAGGTGTTTTGAACTGTCATAAGTACATTGCGTTCACTGATAAAGTTGGACGCAACTGTCATTTCGGGATTCCTGGCTGGAACTACATGACTCACCGCCAAGCGCTACAAGATTTCCCCGATAGCAGTCAAATATCGCTCCATAAAAACAATAAAATCAACTTATTTTCTTTTGCGTTCCTGCCGTGGAGTAACAGTTGCGTTTTACTTTATCAGTGAACGCATTGTACATGCCAGTGTTCCATATGTAAGTTCCCGTTCTGTACCGTGGACGCAAAATGTCTCCGAGTTTCGTTGACCGTTACAACCCCCTCCCGGGGGGGGGGGGGGGGGAGAGAGCGAAAAAAAAAAAGTAAGAGAGGGAACGCAGTTTTTACATGAATAGTATTGGACGTGATGATATTACGTTAAGGCTTCAGAAATAGAGAGTGTTTGCATTGCTGGTGTTTTTTAGTTTTTTAGTTCACAAAATACAGTGTTATGCCTCTTATTGTGTGGAAATTAAAAGGGAAAAATATTTTCCGAAAAAGGAACATACTCTAGCAGATTGTGTGCTTTCCGAGTCGGAGTTATTTTCCGTCCATTGTGGAAGACTTCTGAACTAAAATTGCGACTTAGTATATGTAGACCCTACTTTTTTTTACAAATTCTAAAATTATCGTTATTTTGGTGACCATTTCGATGCCAATTTCAGTTTAAGAAACAGCTTTGTTTTGTTCTTTGTATGTTTCAGTCGTAATTTGTAGTTAAAGTGGCAAGATAGCTGTAAGGCGATTAAAATGTGAACGAGGCGGCAGATAAACTGTTTTAGATAGCTCAGTCAGTATAGTGACTAGCTACGGACTGGGCGACCGGGTTTCGATCCCCGACGGGGGCAGAGGATTTTTCCTCTAGTCTCTGCGTCCAGACCGGCTCTGGGGCCCACCCAGCCTCCTCTACAATGGGTACCGGGGGTAAAGCTGGCCGGGGCGTGATGCTGACCACTCACCCCCATCTAGTGCCGAGGTCAAGAATGAGTAGGAGTTATACCTCCGCTCCCCCCAAGCGCATGCATGGCGTATAGTGGGACAGCTTTACTTTTTTACTTTACGTCAGTAAGAGCAAAAACAGTAGGAGTTTGTGAGCGAGTTTTTTCTTTGAAGCTTCTCGACTAAAGTTTTGTATGCATATCTCATTTCCTCCGGTACGTGATATGTCTCACTAGTCAGATAAATTGTGATCGTCATCATCTTCATCGTTGGGCAACTTAATGCATACATGCAGGAGAAGTAAGCTTCTAAAGGTGATATATGCGAATGTGCTTATGTGTGAATTGAAATTAGATGCGTACATAGTCTGACACTAAATATATTTGACGCGGTTTGAGTGAAATGGTGCTACTACACGAATTATTTTAAATATATGTAACAGGTATTCTTGAAGTGCAATGAAGGAACACTTATATGTATATTACAGCCTATTAAATTCTGTATGTTGAAGTATGTCGTTCGCTATGTCAAGCCCTGAATTTCTACCCCTCCTGCGTTAAAGGTACAAAAAAAGAACCGAAAGACAGGGTGACGTGCACAAGAGGACCAACCGTACTCAAAGGGGATGGGGAAAAAAAGAAAGAAAATCCTCCCTTTCAACCAGATATCTTATAAAAGAAATATATATTTCTTGAGCCGATAAGAAAAGAGCTGTTGGATTCCAGAGGGCCACATACAGAAACACAATAACGGCACGTTTCTATAGGAAGAATAGATAGCGCTCTGGTGACACTAATGCAGGCTGGGAATGAAAACATTCAGGAGTTTCCTATGAATATATTCTAAAACGGATTTTCGTGCCTCGCTTTTTTTAAAATACACTTCGTAGAAGCCGTGCCAGTAAAGCGTTCGTCCATTGTTTCTGTGGTTTAATGTCCTTCAACAGCAGAGTTGAGGTGACACTGATATCATGACCAACTGCGCAGATTTCTTACAAAAAGAAATGAACCGATCTTTGAATATTTAAGAATTTTCCATTTAAGACAAATTTGAAGGGAGTTGCAAGAATGTGATCTGTGGCAAACCAGGGAGAAATGACAAAGAAATGTTATTACCCTTGAAATGAAGATTAAAAGAATGTTTTTTGTTATAGAAGTTTCTAAAGCCATCAGCCGTTTTAATGTCGAGTCGAATTACTACGTTTTGATGAGTTCTGTCAACATTAACACGTCTGATTGTTCTAGAAAATTTTTCAACATTCAGGCGTCGTGTAAGTATTAAGTCTTACATGCAATATTACTTTTTCCCTTTACTCTCTCTTTCTTATTCAAGAATTTAGCAGTGCCTTGAATTATTCCTCGCGTTAGTACGTGTGCGTATTCGACCCTCATGTTTCTGTCATTAGAATATACTGGGAAGACATAGGAATTACTCGAATGTTCCCATATTGTTTTTAAAGTTTCGGTTCTTCATGTATTTTTCCAGAAGTAGGCACGGGTTACGACTTTGGAAGTGTGTGTCTCGTAGAGTATGCTACTTAAACTTTATTATACTTTCGCCCGGTGGAATTGCTTTTAACTGGTTTGTTCGTCTGGCTAGAAGCTAACACGCTAGCGTCTCTCACGTGATAAGTGAACTACAACTGGAAGTCAGCTGCAGAAGGCATTAACACTGTACCTTTGTTTCATCACATTTAGGGAAGAATACAAATTGAGTGTGTTTGAGACCACGTTTCTGAGCAGAATGTATTGATCTAAGAGGCAGGAAGTAACTTGAGGTTGGAGGAAACTCACAAAGAGGAGTTTCATAATTTCAATTTATACTTTTCACCGACTGTTGTTAGATTGTCCAAGTCAAGGATTATGAGATGCGCGGCGCATATAGCACGCATGGGATAGATGATAGATGCATAGATATTTCAGTTCGAAAAACCTGAAGGGAATAGACTACTTAAAACCTTAATAGACTACTTGGCTTACTGGGCTAAATCATATTATTTTTCCAAGTAAAAATACGACGTTACACATACAACTCATCTTATTACCCAATAAAATCTGGACATGAACAAGACGTCGAGAGACAGTTCTTGCAAGTCGTGTCTTGGATGTGATTAAGCCTGTTCTTTGCTTCGTTCGGCCGTGAAGTGCTAAATTACTGCACGCCGTTGGCAAACTGAATCTATCAGTTTTGTGTCAGAACCTTTAAGCCTAAGTCATTGTAGGCGTAGTTCAAAAGTTCTCAAATTTCACGACTGTGAGGTTCTGTTCTTTACACGTGTTCTTTAGCCTAAATTATATATGGAGTGGAGGAGAAATGTATTTACCTATCCGTGTTCTTTGCTTCTTTGGGTTTTATTGAGTTCCAAAGTTCCAACAAAGAACTCGGCTGGCTTCAGCGCGTAATAACTCAAGAGATGTACGTCTTGTAGATTTTATTATTCAGGGGTTTACTGTCAGTCAACAACAACAACAATAATAATAATAAATACCAAATAACAATCCAGATGATATAATCCGAAACAAAAAGTTGTCAGTGGAACCACGGTTCCGGAGAATTTGACGTAAATACGTCTATACGGAAAGGAAGTTTATATATTCGCTTTATTCTAAATATTTCCTTTATGCATGCTTTACAATTGTGATAAGTTTGATTAAGACTTTGCTTATTTAACTTTAATTAGTTACGCTTAAGATGGGTCTGTGGTAGCTGAATGTAATGTAAAGTAAAGTAATGTAATGTAATTTAATGTAATGTAAGGTAAGGTAAGGTAAGGTAATGTAGTGTAAGGTAAAGTAATATAATGTTTCATAGGTAACAATAATGCCGAGTAAACAATTGACGTTTCCTAGGTAACAACAATGCCGAGTAAACACGACGTTTCCTAGGTAACCAGGTTACACTTTTTCGTTTCTCTTTTTCGTCACACTTTTTTGCCGAATGACCCTTCCTTATAGACGTATTTACGTCAAAAATGGAAATGTAGTTTATTCTTTTGCAGATGTTCGTACCATAAAAGAGTCACTGATAATATTTTGACGTTTCGCGTTGTCCCTTATGTGTCTACACACGGGATGGAACGAGGATTTCAGTAGCAACGAAGTGTAATCTTAGGCTTAAATTTTAATTGCGGTTGACAACTTCAAACTTACCGAGTACGAGAAGTTTACATTGTTTTATCCCGTTATCACATGAGTTAAGGGTTATATATCGTTTGTGATTTTTAAAGGATAAATTAGGGCTTCAGTATGGCGTAAAACTTATAAATGGTCTTGGAGAGAGTTTATTTCCAAGTTAACCAAAGGAAAGAAAAAGTACGATGAATCAAGCGCTGGAAAGCGGGATTAGAACGCAGTAGAACGTCACCACCGTTAAAGCATGGCTGGGCTTGTTGGCCACCGCGATGTGCGGTGAAGGGCTTGGAATGGGATCACAGGTATTGTATCCAGAGATTAAGGAAACGTGCAGCTTGAATTACATGGGAAATCTTTGAATTTAGCAGAGAGCAATTCAAGAATATTACGAGAGCCATATCATGAGCAATACACACGGATTAATATGGCATTGACCGTACAAAATATTGAATTGTCTTTGATTATAGCTTATAACCTAAATTCAGTATGTGTCCCGGTTGAAATGAAATAAAGTGTTAATTTTGGGAATTTCACTATGCTATAAACCGACACACAAGGTACTGAAACGAGAAATTTATTAAATATATTAAACGTATTGATATGTTGTCTTGTGGTTACTTTACTCCTATGCGGGCTACATGCCCTGCCCATCGCATCTCCCTTAGCTTGATCACGCTAATTATATTTGGCGAGGAGTACAATTTATGAAGCTCATTATTATGGAACTTTCTCCAACCTCCGGGTAATTCATCCCTTTCAGGTCCAGATATTCTCAAATGTCCGCAGTGTGCGATCACTTGCGGGGGAAAATTTTGTCTAATTATGAACCTTATTGTTTATAAAGGATTTGAGGTTTTCACAGCGTTGAGTGTGAAGATGGCTAACTCCTACTTTAAAGCCTTGGTTTCTATAGACCTATATTTCGAAGAAAAGATGCTATAAATAACCTTGTTTCTAGGAAATAATATAATGGCACACACATCAGACTACGATTTGGTTATCTTGTAAGGCCTAGAGAATCTTACACGTAACACAGAGATTGCTTTCATGCCAGTTAAAAGTAGCATTACACATGCAAAGATCCGGCTTCTAGAAAAATAAAATGAAGACGAAGTAAAAGGAAAAATAAACATTTACCGAAGTGTATAACCGTTCTGCAGAGGATATGGAACCTGTTTCAGCCCATTACCGCTTAAGCCGGGTATTAATTACCACTGCCGTCCACCTTACATTCTCTTATGGCTAAATATATGCACAATTCTAAAGCCGGAAGAAACGTTCAAATGTTTGCTTATTCGGATTAATTTGTTCTCACTGACCCAGCAGTTTTGGCGATCACTTCATTTTAATGGTTTTGTTATGTAACTAACGGAGATGAATTATTGAGAATCGGGTAGTGGCCCAGCAGGTCAAGAAATTCCGTGTCATTTATGGAAGCGAAGGTTTATTCCTTTGTTAACATGAGAACTTCTGGCCCCTATTCCGAACCAGATTTTTCCAAACCACATCATCGGACCGTATTTCTGTATAATGCGTTTTTATATTATCTTGTGTGTCAGAAGTGTCTCCTTTCTTCAGGTGTTGTCGGCGATGTACGCATTTGTATCCCTTTATGCAAGTTACATACCCCGCCTATCTCATCTTACGTCAGCTACTTTAATATTTTTTAAGAATACAAATTATGAATCTGTGTTATTTCCATAACGTGATAAACGAAGTTAAACCCACATTAAAACAGGCAAAATCAGTCCTATGGTTTTCTATTTTGATATTTAGGCTTTAAGGTAGCAAACGGGAAGATAAAACAATAACTAGGTATCCACAGAAGTATCTTGTAAAGGTTCAAATTAAAAATCTTACTAAATATTTTCTTAATGTAACACGTTACTGCCAATTCTGAAAACATTTCATATGATTCTCCGAAATACATTAAATTACTGAATTGTGCAGAGGGACATGTGCAAGGTCATGTGTACTTGTAAGAACGACAATTATTAGAAGTTGGAAGCGATCGACATGTCCCTGTGCACACCGACGACCTTGGTGGCGCACAGGGATTTTTAAATCACTCTTTGTATGAAATGGAAATACTTTAGCAAATATAGGCTTATGCCTCTTGATACAACATTCACAATTTCTCCTTATTTTCATGAAGTTTATGTTGTACAGCTGCAGGTGAGAACTACTGTTGCAGAAGTATGTGAAACGAAAATTTGTTTTCGTAAAAGGGCAGATTTCGGATAACAATGCGTTGGAGAAAGTACATAGTTTCATAATGTGATCGTTTGGTTAGTGTAATTAAATTAAAGAATATGATATGGGCAGTGTTTGACTTCAAGTTTCATAAATGTGGGGAATATTTTGACCAATTAAGTGACTTTTCTGCTTTGGAAGCAAGACCCTATACCGTGGATATTCGTAATGCTAATTAAATTATTCGATGGTGTGTAGGTGAGCGGAGCTTGTATTTGCAGACTTGGATCCGCCATCTTGTCTTGATCTCATCAAAAACAGGGATCGTGAAAGCTTTTACGAGAGAAGATCATGGTTCCAAGTCACTCGCAATACTGTAATGGCCTCCACGAAACCTGTCTGTCTGTCTGACCGCCTCAACCTAGTTCTGAAACTTGGAATTTTTGCGCAAGGATTCTGAAGGGAATGAACGGTATGTTATGGAGCGAGCCTCTACTTCTTATAATGTGTTTCGTCCATTTCATTTTGGTGACGGCTGCTGTACATAATGAATAGTTTCATATTATAAGGTGATCAGATCAAGGAGGATGTATTGGGAGAACAAGTAGCGAACGTGTTAGAAATTTGAATACATAAGAAAATGCAGGCCGAAAATCTGAAGGTACTAGACAATTTGGGTGGTTTAAATCCAGGTGGAATGACACGAGGAATTTAAAAAAATCTTTGATGATGTGGACTGGATTTAAGTGACTATGGATTGCTTCTAATGCCCAGCTGTTCTGAACACGTTAACTGTCATTCGGGTTCTGTAAAATTCGGTGAATATATTGACCAGCCGATTAACTGTAATGATTAGAAGAAGGATTCTCATCCGTGTTCTCAAACGTCGTTCAGGTTTTTCTAAAGATTCCTTCCATTCTCGAAGCTTATTTTAAATTTTGGTTTACAGAACGTTTCACAGTGAACGGTTATTTCAGTCCCCCCAAATGTAGGACCATCTTTTGTTGGCTCTGGTGTGTTTAATGTACCAAGTGATGTTCTCCTCTACTCAAGATAAACATGGACTGGTGTCCCTAAAAGACATTGTTGGTCTTTATTCCCTTCTGCGTATAAAGATGGCTGTCTCCTCGGATGTTGCGCTATGCAGTCTGGTAGAAATTTACCGACGTTTCAGATTTATGATTGGGGGTATCGTAACAATCCGGAAGACATCCATCTTCATACTCGCCACTGTAAGAACGTCGTTGCTTTTGAATTGATTTTAAGTTTGAACAGACCGGAGATCTTAATGCATAGAAGTAAGTGTAATATTATCATATGATATGTTTGCTGTGAGGGATGTCTACCTGCCGTAAACCATGCACCTTTGTGTATGTGTTGATCGCGTGGAATTGGTTACTGGGACACAGTATGATCTGGAGGTACAACCGAGGGCGGAAGGAAGACTGTCGGATACTCGCAGACAGGTTGTAATTTCATCTTACAGCGTCCTGCTCTCGTGTTCTTTAGTTTCGTGACCTGGAAGCCCGTCAAAGTTCAAATCAGGCTCAGTATAAGTTTGAATAGTTCTGAAAACACACCAGAAATACAGGATGCAGGAAAAGTGAATGGTGCTTCAACTTGTCTTTAAAAAACATTTCTATCACATTTGATTTTTCGTGGTGTTTTACCATTATTGCTGTGATATTAAGTCATACCAATGCTTCTAACCGAATGCTTCTAATTTCTTACGTTTCTGGCGTTCTGCCCTGACAAAGGTGTTTCACGGTTTTTATCAGTTCCTCCATACCGGTTTTATGTCTGAAAATATCGTTATCATTCGATCCATCTCAACATATTATTTTTAAATTGTTATTAGACCGTAGATGATTTTCGTAGTTGAAATAGTGCTTTAAAGTTAATAAACTAACGGACCTTCTGAAAGCGAGTAGTAGTTGGATGTTGGTGTTCTGGAGAGGCGGCAGATTGCTTTGATATCTGTCAGCGAACTATTTTCCCAGCACGTAACCCTTCTCTTTCACTTGTCAGGAATCCCCCCCCTCCCCCAATTCACCTATCTCTTTGCCCTCTGTCAGAATGCTTGTCTCACTTACGTAACTGCGGAACCTTTGCACTGTTTCTGCTTAGAGTTGGATTTAGAACGAGTGAGGTCAAATGTTAGGAATCTGAACATAACCGAAATGCTTTCTTAAGCTTCTTAATATTTACTAACTCGGTCCCGGAATTTCGTCTTTAAAAATACGAAATGTTTGTTGCCAGCCTCTATGTTTTTCTGAATACTAGCTGGAGTATTGTTTGTGATCTACACGGCCCATTAAACAACTCGTTGTTCAACTGACGTATAGAAAATTAGATTGCAGTCCGTGTTCTCTGCAGTAATGGACCTGTAAGTTGTTATGTGTGAGTGACGAAGCGTAGTCTGGAGTTTCATTTTAAAATTGTGTGCTTTAGAGCAGTGGTATTCAACCTTTTTTGTTCGCGTATCCCCAGATATAATTTCTCTTTAAGTTTGTACCTCCAAAGTTGTTGGTGTATAATTCAAGTTATACATAGTATATAATCCACATCTAAAATAAATTACATTACTGATTATTCAGTGTTTATCATAAAAAATTATATATTTTTTTAAAATTTCACGTACCCCGTAAGATGTCTTCGCGTACCCCCGGTTGAATACCACTGCTTTAGAGAATGATATTTCGTAGCATTTTTGTACTTTTGTGTTGGTTCAGACGAGTATTAACGTTGTTATTATTATTGTTGCGAAAGTGATGATTAGATCTTTTGTTTTGGTTAGTATGTTAGGAGACTTGGGCGGATTATTGAAAGGATGCGTACCGCACCGAAGTAAGTAAAATACTTCTTTCTTGGTCGTTCTGTATTGTATGTGAGACTGAGTAACGCTAGTATTTTTATCAGCTTCCCCATAGTTTTTATGTTACAATAATTTGTTTCCTATTTTGCAGTTTTTTTAAGGTATTATGTAAATTTGAGTTGAGTATGGGAATGCTTGAAATACAGGAATAATTTTTGGTTTTGTGAATACAGCTGTTGTCAAATTCGGTGTTGCTTTGTCTTCGAAACCCAGGTAGAAGTAGGCCGTTTTAGTTTGTGTGAGCGCGCATGTTGGAAAGTGCTACTCGCAGTCAGTAGACGACGTGAGCTTTATATCTGTTAGCTGATGCTTTGTACAAACCGATCACCGAAAACAATTATAAACTTTAATGTCTAAGGTTAACTTTTGTTATAAAGTACGAGTGGAAAGTTGTTGACTCATCAGCGCACTGCCTTCGTCTCTATGTCAAGACGGTTGCAGAATGTGGCACACAGAATGCTTGTGTTAACAAGTTCAGTTAGAGTTTGTAAAATGAAGATCTACAACCGAGTTTAGTCATGAGGATGGTGTGAGCTCATGCAATGAACTTTATGAGTTCAGTCTTGAATCTCAGATAAATTCTATATATTTTGGCTGTAGTTTTAGGGAATCGCTAATAAGGAGTCTGATGTAGGTGAAAACGCAATGAAAATTAAGCTATATTCATGTCTCCCCACGAGAATTGAGGACAAAATCATAATATAAACAAAGCCAGGCAGTGCTTCGAAATGCTTCTATGTTTTGGTAACAAACAAAATTTCGTTCATACAGAAGTTAAAACAAAATTTACTTTTGTGGGTGTTTGCTGACATTCGGTTTAGAATATTTTACTTCATATCCTTGGCTTATTTAAAAACCTAAGAATTAAACTGTACAAAACTATAAATGTACTAATTGTGGTATGTGGGTGTGAAACTTCGTCTGTCGTATTTTGACCTCCGATCAAACAAAAGAGGAATAGATGGGCGAGACATTTAGCATGAATGAGAAGAGAAGTGTATAAATTTTAGTCATCAAACCTGAAGGGAAATTACCAAATGGGAGACACAGACAGATGATATTAAAGAGGCAGAAAGTCATGGTAGGTCAGAGTGCGGTATGAATTTAACTTTGACTCAGTGATGAACTGTTATGAAAGGTTATGAACCATTTGGCTCCGTAAAAGGCAGACTATTTATTGGTCAATTAAGATTGAGAATATGTATGACTTAATTTTTGTTTTTGTCCATCGTGTAATAAAACCAGAACGTTTCGAAAATGGGTCAATTTTTTATCATCAGGTGACCGGTCAAGACGTGAATTTCTACTCTGTCGGGGCCCGTGATCTAAGCTAATGTCAATCTTGGGTAAGAACTCTGCTCAGTGAAGTTAGGAAGATTGTTTATGCTTTATTCTTGATAGTTCAACAGAAGAAGTGACCAGTGATGTCATATACTAATTCTGAAGCCGGGCGCAACCGAAGGCACACAACAAGGATTTCGTCATCCGTCTGGACGTTTAAACTGGTTCATTTTAAGTCGTGATTGAATTTAAGACGCGAAACGTGCACTTATGCTTCGTGTTCGGGATGTTCGGTTCAAGAGACTGGCTGTGATGGTTTTTTTCGGGCGTTTCTTCAGTCTCTGCAAGCAAGTTCGGGAAAGTACCTCAAATCATGCCTCGGCCACTTACATGTACTTTACAACTTTTTATAATCTTATATTACGACGTTATATTATATAGGATATTGACAGTTGTTAAGAAAAGCACATATAATGTACAGAGACCTTTAGAATTGACTTATTCCGGAGTGTGGCAACTGGTGTAGCATCATCGTGTCACGTTTGACACCCCTAGAAGGCATGAAAGTTTTATCAAGATAACTCCAAGTTCCTAAAGGAGGCAGAGGAGGAAGAGACCAGCTTGAGGGAGCAATAACTACGATACATCAGGTCACCCGGAGGACACTCTTAGTCTGCAGGCCCTTGTCAAATGGCAAAGGGGCGCAGTTATGAGATCACAGCACACTGAGATGCGTGTTCCCTGAAGCCATTCAAGCTATGACTGGCCTTTCAGATATTTCGCAATGATTTTAAAAATACCAGAAATTCATTTTTAAGGAGGTTTGTCTGTTTTCTGCTTACATTGGATTCTGAAAAAATGTTGCGAGATACACTACCACGGTTTTTATGTTGTTTCACCGGTGGCATGCATGTCTGTCTCACGTGACTTGAGGTCTACGGTGTTGACGATTCCCATTGTGGTCATCTGGATCCTGACTTTTAGGAAGCTACCATCTCCATCTTCAAGTCTGGAGATCTTACGATTAAATTGCAACATAGGGCAACGTAGGTAAACGAGACGCCTGTGCGTGGTATATTTCTGGGTTCTGACATTGTGTTGACGTGTAGGTGGATGCCATCGTTTCGGAAGTACATACTGCCTCCATCTTCAGACTTGGTACCTAAGTACACGACAACAGGGTGTCGCAACCCGGAAGACCACCACGGACGTACTTGTATCCGATGTCTGTGTTGCCACTGTGTAGTAAGAGCTTTTCGATTGGCTCATTTCTCATACGAAAGGTTCGGTCGCATATTTAAAAATTGTCTCAATTTATTCTGAATTGTAGCAGGCCTGCGTGTATGAGAAAAGAATATTTCGTTAATGAATTGCACGTTTCTGCTGTAACTGCAAACATATATACTTAATCTTCATGTTTAATCTAATACTTTGTATTGCATCATTCTGGTGTGGTCATCTACATTAACTTTTACTAGAGCAAATTGCCATATTCAGGATTTCTCAAGAAGCTGTTATATGCAATTCTTAGATTTTTAATTTTTTTAAATATATCCTTTTTGTACAGTTTTCATTAGGCGTACAATTCTTATTATTCTTACGGTAAAATTTTAGAGGTACTGGAATTGAATGCGATATATCAGCTTCTGATTTATGCTTTTGATGTGTATTTATTTGTTGGGTGGAAACGTGGTTATAATAAGAAATCAGACATAGAGAAAAACATAAAATAAGGTAAGCAATAACCTGGCACTGCGCTTACACTTCACACAAGTTCTGAGAGCCGCCATTATCGATAATGGAAACTTGAAATGTAAGAAGACGGATAGTCCTTTAGTAGCATGTATGTCACACAAAGTTTTGTCGATATCCATCAGTTGTCTTAATATCTAGGACGAGACACACTGCTCTGATGATTCCTTCGTCTACGTAAGGAGAGAAAGGTTAAAATATTTATAGCATTTTTGTGAGGGGTGGGAAACGTTTTCACAGATAAGGGCCTAATGAAACAAGGACCTAAATTAAGTGACGGAGGAATGATTTCTGACAGATTTCTGAAAATGAAACAGTATTTTATTTTGTCCCGTTCCTTAAATTGTGGTATAAGAGTTGGGATTTCGATGGTCGTTGTCCATAAGAATATTGTTATTTTAAAGTCAGGAGTTCGCGTATTCGGTGTCTCTTCGCAGAACCACAAGTGAAATAACAAACGAATAAGAGAAAAAAATTGTTGGCAGTAGAGCTGGACCGTTAATTTCAGCGGGTAGGAAGAAGAAGAAGAAGTCTGACCGAACAGAACGTGAAGGCTGGCATAGGAAGATAGATGACTGGTCAGAGGGAATCGGACAGGGAACGAGATTGTACAAAGAGGAGGAAAGGAAGCAAAACACCAAGAAAAGTAACTTTAAGACAAACGAAATTCGAGCTCTTTCTTCTAATATGAACGTGGAATGAATTTAGTTGAACTTCAGACAGATAGACAAACAGGCTTAAGGAGAGGACCGCTGCGGTATTTCTGTAGTGTTAGAACTTCCAGTAAATAATAATTCTATTCTCTTATGTGGTTTGTGATTAATGAACGGCCGTAGTTTAAAATATAGGGACAGGTCTTCTTTTCTAACATGTTTTGTGGTTTCTTACCAGTAAAATGTCGTATTAATGTAAAGTACATTCAGAGATAATGTTGTGAAACAATAGGTGATAATAGTTATTTTTGTATTTTGCAGTATTAGTGGAACATTATCTTATAAACATGTAAATTAGAGAACATGCTATGGAATTATGAACAACGAGAATGTAATAATATACCTACATAATTATAAAGGTTATTTTAATTTTTTTTCGGAATTTAGTCATGAGTGTGGTGTAACAAATTGTAGTTAACTGTGAAGAGGATGAATTTTGTAATCGTTTTATTTAGTTCTAACCTTTTGTCACTTGGGCCGCATTTCATAAATGTAAAAAGAAATATTTAAAATATTCTTTTCTTTTTAATGTGTGTGGTTATCATACATTTTTAAAAGTGTGATTCGTGTTTTTTACCTAGGCGTAGATCGCGGGTATCTGAAGTGAATATTCGAATCCAGATTAACTAAATGGGGAATAGAGAAAATTATAAATTGAGGGAATTTTATAATTTACGCATTACATCTTATGTAGGTAAAGAATTGAAATCGCAGCTTGAAACAAGAAAGGCACGGAGACCGTAGAAATGTAAGGCGACCATTTGGATAGTCAGCGTGTTTATGGTAGACTACTAGAAGTAAAAATTTGTGTTAGCGTTTCTGTAGATCAGTCTTCAAAGGAAATTGGCGTTATAAATTGTTATCCTGACGGCCTTGTTTCTTTTAATAGATCCCACATTTTCATTCCAAGTTTCTAGAGACGTTAAGGGTGGTTGCATGTTTCACAAGACAGATTACAACTGTTTTATGTTCTTTTCGAAATGTGGTGAACAGAATAACTGTGTAACTGACTTCGGATATAATCGAACCCAAGAACTGTCCGATAGAATGCTGCCATCAGGCTGGTCCTTATTCTAGATTCGGAGTACCTGTGGGAAAACGTGAACTTGCAATTTACTAAAATGAGGCAGATTTTACGCTGCGAAACACCTCTTTTTTAGTTTGGGCATAGGCCTATTCCAGGTCAGGAGGTGTATGAGAGGTGACTATTAGCCTTCAGCACTTTTAGACTTGTACAGGATTATCTGGTTTAATAAAGCACTAGCAAAGAGTTGGCTCCCACTTTTCGTATTTACACTTGATGGAGATATGAGAGCGTGCTCAAATAGAATGGAAACGAGTTGGTAATTTATATTAAAGAGAAATCATATCCTTTTGAGGTAGTGAAGTCGCAGCACAACTGCAGGTTAATTTTATGGCTTTGTGGAAAGCAAAAGTAAATTAATATTCATTTTACGGGAAGACTCTTTTGTATTATTAACCTTTTCAACCCGGTTTTAACTATCTGTATCACCAGCTTTAACGCTGGGCAACAATGAACTCGACTCGCAGTATAAAGGTGAATTTCCTGTCATTCATACGATAAACATTTGTTATTTCCCTCATTGTCGCAGTGATATTGCGTAGTTCTTCTTTCAGAAGGTGATAGTTGATCAGCTGGTCAATAAATTCCCCTCCCGGATGGAAGTGGTTCAGTATTTTTTTCCAAAATTATTTATTTTCTTAAGTTATTGGAGGTGTCAAACCTTTGGATTCTACTGCTAGAGACATAGAACCTAAGGTCCATTGCCATGTTTACAGATCGTCACCGAACCCTGCGCTGGGTCGTATTAATCCAGTGTATGTCCTATTTATCTGCGATTCATTTTAATATTATTCTCTCACTAGCGTCCAAGCGTAACAAGTTGTCTTCCTTTGGGGAACCCCGGCTGAAATATCACATTAGTTGGTCACCTGCCCATGCTTACAACATATCCTGTCCATATTCTTCTTGATTTACCATCCTAATGATAACTGGCGAAGAATTCAAACATTGATGGCGGCTGGCTTATGGACTGTTGCGTCATGTACTCTGGTAGAAGCTTACTGGCCTTTCTAAGGGGCTTGATGCCTCCATCATTTCACGCCCTGATGATTGAGACAGTAAGCACCTCAGAAACATCGGTAAATCTTAATACTCGCCGCTAAAATCTGAAATCTTACAATGGACATTAACAAATTGCATAATTATCTGCATACTTTGTATGTTGTTTCAAATATTCTTTTTGCATATTGAACTTCCTCTGTTTTGTGAAGTAGTTGATGTGATTTCATGAACGTGCACTGAATTTAATAAGAAACATCCAGTGAGTAAGATTGTAAGAGCAGCGAGAAATAGACTAAACAAAGAATGTTGCGATCGCTTTATTGACACAATTGTGCGCATTATTGTCAGAAGTAGTGGCTGAACTGTTGCTTAAAGTTTCTGTAACTTGTGCAGAAAAGAAATAACAGGACCCTAGAATTCTCCGCCATCTGCGCAAGCAATATCCGTACAGGAGAATCATTGTTGATTATTAGCGACCATTTGGAACATGTGGCATCACTTTACATTGTTTCTCTGGGGCGAGTGCTTGCAGGACGTTCTTGGTACAATATCTTCTTTATACAGTGGGAAGTGCCACCTTTTGAGTAAGAAACAAATTAAGGGCATCGGTTTAGAAGATTATGTTTTACTTTCTGATGTATGTAATTTATTCGGTTGCATTATTTAGAATGTAAAAAATTCCAGTCAGCTGATAAAGATTCCGGATTGTAATTTGGACGGGAATTCTGTTATTAGTTGATAATCAATGCTGAAGTTTTCGGTATTGCAGTGTTATGATTTGAATTGGATTCATCTGTCTTATGATAGGGGTGGACTGTTATGAACTCGGAAACGATTCTTGAATTGGTTTCTTTTTGGCTGACTGCCTGGTAATTAGCTTCATAAGAAGATTTCTGCTCCATGGAGTTAGAACTATTGTGGAACTAACTGACTGACTGACTGACTGACTGACTGACTGACTGACTGACTGACTGACTAACTAATTGACTGACTAGATGGATTACCGAAATCCAAAGGTTCATCACCGAATTAACCAAAGCCCTCCACCGGACCCTGTCCTGGGACAACAAAATCCAGTCTCCTTCAACTCCTATCTCCCATAGATCCCGCCTGACATTATCCTCCCATCTACGTCTAGGTCTTTCCAGCGGTCTCTTCCCCCCAGGCTTCCTAACAGAACTAATGTAGAATAGTCCTTAAATACTTCGTCTTGAGTTATTTTTTATTCACCATTCAGAATCATCAACCTTATTAATGTTGGGAAATACGCCAGGAATCACCATTTACATTTGGTACATGAGTATCCACATAAATTTTGCCTCAGATTCAAATACATAGCGGTATTTATTTCAACTATTGATACTTTTTTCAGGTTTATCTTTATGTCACTCGAGAAATAGACCGATATGTTCGTGACAGTGTGAAGGGTGATGGTGGTGTGGCATTATCATGTAACTGCTGGGTAATATAGGTCGTGTTCAGCGTGCAATGTGTGCTGTAACGGTTGTTATCTGGAAACAGGGATGTCCACATTTGTCGAAAAATTTGTGCAAGAATAGGTCTGGACCCGTTTTAATTTACATACTGGCGAATTCTGGAGTGTGTGAGTAAAGCCGGATATCTGTTTCAGTCAAATTCTAAAGGGTTCTCACCTGAAGACGGAGACAGGGCCAGCCTCCGAAACGTCGTGGGTTTTTAAAGAAAATACGACGGAAAAAGCCCTGATAATGAATAATTTTAAAATTGTTTCCGTCACTTATTAAAATTATTTGAATCAGTGAATACCACAGTTAACATCAAAGTTCGAAGTACATGGAACTATTTCCAAAGATCGAAATGTTTGATGTCTGTATCTACTGAACATACTGGACGTCGTATTTATTTTTGTTTCTTTTAAACTTGTCAGAGCTAATCGTTGCTGTATAATTTCGTGACCTTAATTGTTTGTTTGCGGATGACTAAATGTTTATATCGGTACCAGAAATCAGTTGTTCATTCATATTTAATTGTAGCTGTCATAATGAGTCCATTTGTTCTCCAGTGGCCACCCAGACGCCATGTATTTCAAATCCACCCGTTGAGCAATGTTAACTTCATCTGACAACAGAGCTATCATTAAACTTGTTCTTATAGCCTTCAAATAGAATTGCAAATAAGACGGTCGATTTTAATTTTGAGATTGGGTCTACTGTGTTCTAAACTATTATAACTTTTGTGATCAATATAATTTTTTAAAGTAAAGAAATTAGACTTCGTAGTACGCTGCGAAAGGTCATCCACAGATTTTTATTTGTAAAACTCCAATATGTAAATTAATATATCATGTTCCCACACAAAGTAGTTCCTAATTATGTGCAATATGCAAGCGAAGAGAAGTTTCATAAAGGACCCGTCAACAGCAAAGAATAATTTTAATAATGTTATAAATCACAAATTACGGTACCGTTTAACGTGTAAGTAAGGCACTCGCAAAATACGGAATTCTTTTGATCCCGGCATCTTTTGGAAGGCGTATAAGTTGTTTTATATATCGTGTAATGCTAGTGCTGTAGGTTAGTTTACAGGAGTGAAAGTGTTTTGAACAGAAGCTGTAAGTTTAATTAATTCAGGTATCATATTTAAATAAAAAATGTGTAAAACTGATTTGAAGAAGGTCGATAGTAAAATGGAGACTCATCTTGTGCGTCATGGAAAGTGTTATTTAAGTACCATGAGTTGCTTTCATCCACACTATTTGCTCCATGCAATATTAACTGTCTCTAATTATAAAACGACTGCGTACAGGTAATTTAGGCACGAGGCAGAATTCATACGAAAATTTAACACACATCTGTAGCCCATTGAAAGCGATCTTATAGAAATATTAAAGAATTCAGTTCGTACCGCAAAGAAAACACAACTCACCATTGCGAATATCTACTTGTTATCGTCGTTTACTGTAACAATGGTCCGAAACTGTTACTCGTTAAATCGGCTGGTTCATGTAATTATCATTGGACTACTTCGAAATTTGCAGTGCACGTTCTTCGTTTCGATGACGTTTGCTTAGTGAAAACAGCGTCTAACCATGTTTGCGAATGTCTCTGGTTCGAATATTAACAGCCGTTTTCTCGACTGCATTCTTCCTTTTCTCTGCAGCGTGTCCCACTTAACTTAGAACCCACCATGACAGCAATCTGCAGCGTCAGGGAGCTAATTACTGGAAAATGGAGTAGTAGTGGGTTCCGAGGTAAGCGAGAGTCTCTGTATTTAAGTACTGTGCAAAATTCCGCTGGTGTGTGGCATAATCTGCAGAATAAATCGGGATGAAACACTCGACACTTCTAGGCTGTAATGAGTCCAGTAATGCTTTGGGGTGTTTGCGAGGAAGCCCGATCTGTCATGCAGACGCTTGTGTGTTCCGTCGAGGAGTTGCAAAGCGTGATTTCAGTGCAGAAGGGCGTCAGGAGGCAGAGATGGAGGACGTCTGAGAAGTGTGGATATTGATTAATGGTTATTGATAGATTCTGACGGCAGTGGCGCTATCGTTAATGGTTCACTTTGTGAGCTTGGAGTCTTGTGGTGGCAACAGAAACTTTTTTGACTCCTCCCGCTCTACTCCCGTTGCTGAAACAGTTTTGGTGTTGCAAGTTCCTCTGACAGGAATACCTACCGAAAACACGTCACTTCTGATATTGTGTAGTATATAAATGTATTCTGTTGCTGTATGAACGCTGTTTCAAAAATATCGACATATTGATAGGTTTAGAGACTTCTTTCCTTAATTTTATTGTCGATAAGTACCTCTCTGTGTGTTAAAATTATCGTATTTTTAAGACGTAAACATCTGTGATGTATAATATTTCGTTATAATAAAATTGTACCGTGGTTGGCTGCGGTCTAAAAGATCAGAATTCGATTCTCTACAGGGCATGGGATTTGTACAGCGTTGTTAGTACGTCTGTTTGTTATCTTTTATCTTGATGTCCAGTTACCACGAGGCGTTACCATGAAATTGGTGTCACTCGGCCTGTTTTTCAGTCAACCTCATGAAACAGAAGTGAGAGGCGTTAGAAGTATTGGACAATGTGACTTGCCTCTGCTTCTTGGTAATTTGTCTGTTATTTCCCACTGCCGCCAAGCTGGTTTAGTAACTTCGGATGTTTCACAACGTTATTATTCGAAATTCCAGCTAAATGAGCATCCATGATCGTCTTATCACTTTCGACCCTGACGTGCAGTTAAAGAGGTTCCATAAGTAACCTATTGATCAGCCAATCCATCGCAGAAAGCATGAATCGTTGTCATGGCACGAGTACCACAAATTGTTCACGTCTGACCTGAATCGTCTGGGAACAAGTCAGCGTTATTTTTAGTCGCCATCAAGATTGGAACTTTATAAATGCAACTTTTTTTCATCAAGGCTGTTTCAAGGTTGTGCTGAATAAAAAAGGGAACGTGGTTGAAGAACAGAAAGCGAGAACACGGCCTTGTTTAGTAGCTCACCTCACAGCATGGTAGGAAAATTGCGCTTATATAACTCACTAAGCCAGCAACAAAAATAGCATCTCAAACCGGAAATGCTTCTGGTTTTTGTCGTCAGAATGCACTGAACACGCTCAGAATTCCTTTATTATTCGTCCTGCTTCGTTCCACAAAGAAAAGCAGACACTGAAAATGAGACCGTAAAAAAATTGCAGCTCATGACTTGTGATCTTATAAAGGCACCGCCATGTCATCACTTGGAATGACGTCATCTATTGCTTAACCACTTGTTTGTTCCGCTCAGTCTCTTTATGGCTCTCAAGGAGCGCCATCTTAATACCTGACGTCATCTTCATGTATATATGACGTCATTGCTTGCTTGTAACAGTATTGTGAATCTGGGGCTGACAGAATATGAGCCAAGGGACGCAAACAAATTAGAAAATACGGACGGGCTACGAGTTTGCAGAAGTAAAATAGCATCTGGACTTTATTTATTCATGGTTCCGAAGGATATAACGTTAAATAAACCTCGTGAGTTTAAAGTGACGGTTTTAAGGCTGTTTGCTCAGGGAAGTACAAAGATTGAGTGAGATGTACATGATAAATTACGGGAATGAAGTCTTGGGTCTGAAGTGGCAATGATACTTCTCTTGTATTTGTTAATGTATTTTTTCCTTTTTACCTCTGCACGGACGAATTCTGAGTTTCGGTCGTTTTAAATGTCAGTTTCATTTTTAAACTGACGATGTTACGTAGTTCAGGGGGAATATAGTGGCCATGAATAACAATATAGAAATATGATTACAGGCAGTAAGGCAATTGGTCTTCTACCATATACAAATAAACTTCAAAATTCAGATATGATACAGACATCAAATCAGCGATTAAGTAAAATTGTAACAATGCATAGGCGTATATGACAAATAATTCAGGAATATTTACAAATTTTAGTATTTTGAAATCGTCTTAAACAAACGTAGGCGATTTTCATGATGAAGTCAGGAGGGGAATAAATTCTGAAAATGCTTTTTATTGTTCAATTCGAAAACTTTTACGACCGCTCCTCCTTCTTGAAGTACTGATATGCATGCAGGATATACAGATAAATGTTTTTGCCAGTGGTTTCTATGGAAGTGCACCGTAGTCTGTCATTTTCAGGAAAGAACATACAGATTTTTGGACATAATTAGCAAACATACGTTTTCCTCTTTTGAGACCACTCCTGATACTGTGAAGTGTCTATATTCACTAAGTTTAATTAACTTTGTTTTAACTTAGTTTCCTTTTATTCATTTACTTTGCGTATTTTATTGTTTTTTTTTACATTTTGAAGTATTTCGTAAGTGCTTTGCATTTTAGTAGTATTTGCTTCTTATAGGCTCTTTGCTGTTGGCGAACACTCTAATGAAGTAAATTAATTATTATTAACAGAGTGAAATGTATGACACTATATTTGGCTAGGCCTGTGGTTAGAGTAGTCACTGTAAGAACCTCGTAGGCTACAGCATTTTGAATCAACACCCGCTTGAAGACGAAATTAAAAGATAACATTAATTTCGATCTTACCAAGATCAGCTGTGATAATGGCAGGTGGGTGGATGGAATTGGATCACATTAATGGTTAGCGTGAGACTTTGCTTTACCGGTGCTGAAACATGGTATTTTATTACTAAAGTATTGTTCAATTGTGTTATAAAATTCAAAGCTTGGTTGAGTCAAACGGACGATAGCTTTGTGAGTTTGGACACTGACACGGTGAACACATATCTAATAACAGTTGATGTCATTTAAAGTTTCGTCCGCCATATTGTCATAGGAGTACGTGGTGCATCATGGGTAGACAGCCATGGTGTTTACATGCACTTCAGTTTGTGTTTGCGTATGTTTCATATATCAAAGCAAGTGAGGGTAATTTATGAAGTATTGATCTTGTAACTGTAATGCGACCGTCCGCGTAAAGTGACCAGTCGGATGCCCGTATATTTTATCGGATTGTTTGTTAAACATAACAAATATAGGTGAGATTTAAGGTCCTCGCGGTTATTAAGATGGCCATCTCCTGGATTGTTGCGCCTTTTAGTCTGGTAGAAATGTACCGACGTTTCGGTAATCAGTCATCAGGGTATTCACTCTGATGACGGTGGCAACAAGCACCTGTGAAACGTCAGTAAACGTCTACCAGACTACATGGCGCAACCACCCAGAAGACATTGAACTTCGTCAGGGAAAGACAGTTGCTAATGACGATATGTTTGAAGTTTCAGGTTAGTTTTCGAAAGTAAAATTCTGTCTTACAAATGTATGTAGGTCTCGTGCTATTAGCTGATTTTAATGCGACTTCACAGGAAAGTTACTTAGTAACCTGTTAAACCCTTATTGTACAATTTCAACATTGCGAACATATAAACTTTAAACTACCACTGTTCATTCTAAAGTTTTTGAATATTAAATGTGCTAATGTATACACTTTCTTCTTATATGAACTGGTAAATCGTTTTTTATATCTAATGACTATAACTTACGTACCAACCGAAAAGAGACATTATAAACGTATGTATAAGATTATGAAGGCTGTTTAAATGAATAATTCATAAGGTACTAGTACGGTACATTCACACTAATACTCCAAACCCTTCTTCCTTATAGGGCGTTTTCCTAAAGCTAAAATTTTCATGCATTTTTAAAAGAAATTGCATGAACCGTCCTCCCCTTGGCCATAGTATATTATAGCATGAAAACATGTTGAAAATATTACAGTGACGTATGTCAGAGAACATTTAAAATCCTTACCTGTGCCTATAATTTAAATCTAGGCGATGAAAGTCATTTTTACGAGTGTCAAGAGAGTGTCCATCCGGTTTTGGGCTCTAGCATTCATGTAATACGTTCCAGACGAAGCATGTAAAATGAAAACACCATTAAGGCTGTTTAATTGTTTATGCGTCAAAGCTACGTCATAGGCTCTTGTCCTCTTAAAGCCGTAACCTGTTGGTCTCGTGAGATATACGCTTTTCGTTCTGGATGCCTGAGTACCACAATGTAAAAAGTACGCCCCAGACATTCCAAGCGCATTTCATAAAAGCAACTGCTGCACATTTGTCTCGCCCAAGTGTCTTTATTTACTTTTAATGTGGTCCACGATTTTTTATTTTCTTGCATGGGTGCGTAACTTCTCACTAAGAGAAGAACGTGGATTAAGGGTGGTTTGGAACAAAGGGTAGAAATATTTGGATTTATGCGAGAAAAAGGGACGGCAGTGCGGAAATACTTCGCAAGATAGGGTGTCACATTCAGTGCTATTTGCCTGGTATTGTTTTGAATGAAGAAACTCATAAGGGTAAAGGTGGGTCTATCCATTGTGCGCTCCTTATAATGTAACTAGCGTAAGGTGGTTTTGGTTTCCGTTAAAACTGCTCATTGTGTTGATACCGAATAGATTGAAATATGAATTTTTTTGTTCCCTGAGTCAATTTTTTTTAACACTTGTTATAACGTTTTACTTAAAACAGTTCGGTAATCAATGAACTTCAAGTTGCAAGTGTCATCTTTCGTCCAATGAGGTGGACCTAAATGGAATTCACAGAATCCTGTGAAACCAAATAATTGTATTTTACGCACGTAATGGTTTATTGTGATTCTCAGTGTGAACAGAGACTATTTCCTTAAACAGCATTAACCACTGATTTTTCTAATGGAGACGCGTTGTTTTATTTTAGATAAAACTGAACTTTTGATATTGTTTGTACGAGCTTCAGGCATCAAAGGGTCCAAAATGGAGGTATGCGTCTTTCTCCCATTTCTGAAGTGACATTTTACGATCCTTTACTCCAAGAAAAATAAAATAGTATAGGAATGGCGAACGTTAAAAGTCGGCTATTTGGAAGCATCGTGTTTGATAGTGACTGCCATCTTGCTTTACCTTCTGCCGTTATATGAGAGTCTTTATGTTACCCAAGAGTCTCCAGGGAGAGTGTTACAATACTCTGGCTATTGTGGCTGAGTAGAAGCGCACCATCCTTCCAGGAGAGGCGCAGTCGTTGGCGGCTGCTTCAAATAGTAAAAACATTGGAGTACTTTCAGTGCCGTTTGGTATTTTATGGGTCTAGCGTTTTTCTTTTTCACTACCAACATCCTTACCTACGTCAGAAATGGTGGTGTGTTGACTTTTCGTGTGGAAGGTGCTGGGAAATGCTTGCGGTGGTCGCATTTCGTCGTCGTAACTGAGTCAACGTACTCCAACTGCTCTTTAAATGGTACCCGGTTTATCCTTGCAGTTTTTTGAGAGTCACTTGCACTCCGGAGAACCTCCGTGTCTTGTATTTGACAACCAAATACTCATGATGCTTGCAGAGGATGGACTTTGTTCAAATTACACCGATATCTTTTAATAAATGTTGTAAATTTAAGAAAATCATAACTGGTCATATAAAACGAGCATGAAATGCGAACGAGGCGAGATGTATAAATTAATGTGTTTGTTAGTTTATTGTTAAGTAGTCTTTCAGTGTAATGACATTTTATATCACAGCTTTGCTACTTGGTTTTACAAATTGTTTGTTCTGTGAGGCTGTTCATGACCTGGCCTAGTCCAGTCGTAGAAACATTTATTTATGCCTCTGGTGTCCATAAAAGTGAAGAAGGTACGATTAGGTTCGTATGACTTCAGGTTGTGTAACGGCGTAATTTGTTATGAATTGGTTGTATTCGTTAATTTATTGTCCCCTTAACCAGAAGGCAAACATTCTTGTAGGCTACAGAAACAAGTTTTTGATCTTCCGTTAAAGTTTGATATGAATGTATAATGCCTACACAGCGAGTTACTTCACTTTGTTGGTAATTAAAATGTCTGCACTCACATAATTTGTTGTCCTCTTTTGTGTAATTTGTATCTGAACATTTTCCTACAAAGGCCACCGACATTATTTTCTCAGTTGCTGTCCTTGGTTTGTAATCAAACAAGATAATATTTCACAAATACATAAAATGTTGTTTTTTATGACATGTCTTATATGGTAACCTAACAGCAACTAGACAGAGACATAAGAAAACATGGCGACAGAAGAATTTTGCATTATATATTATTTTTTAACATTTTAATGCTTTAAGAAGCACAGTAGGAAGTTGGAACAGGCTATTGTGTAGAAATACACATAAATTGTAAAGGACATTAAACCGACTCTCAGTGATCAGACGGTACGAACATTCACGCAAATAATTAAGTGTGTATACAAACTTTTATAGTATCATTGAACGTAATGGGTGAAGGAAAGAGCGTAGAATTTTGCGCATAAGATGAGATGCAAATGGAGTATTTCCATAATGGAAATGTTGACTTATTTTTCGCATTCTCTTCGGTACAGTGTGACACAGTTTAGAAGAGAACAGATGGTACCAACCGTTCACTTGTAATGTTATAATGGGGTCACATTAGCGGTGATGTGCCTTCTGTTATGGTCCATTTTTAGACAGTTTGTGAGATGTAACTCGGCCATTGTCGAACACAAGCCGATAGACGACCTACAAAGGTGGTTCGCGGGGTTTCACGAGAGGGGGAATTTTATAGATTACTTGTTATACGGGTGTAAAGAAGGAAAATCTATTCTGGCTGTACGAGAGATATCTGAAAAATTATCATTCTTATGTCACTACTTTCCTGTATTCCGCATAACTTTATAAATTTGAATTTACTCGATTCCTGGAGGTATTTTTGTATCTGCTTTAGAGAAGTTGCTACCGCTTTATTCATGTAAATTAGTATAATTCGCCATACCGGTGAAGATTTTGTTCAATTTTTAAGATGTCTCTCTTCCTTAATGTTGCACCACTTTTATGATGGGGGCAGGAAGAACCTCCGAAACGTCGGTAAATTTCTACCAGAGCTACTCTGCGTAACAACCCAGAAGACAACCATTTTCAGACTCACCGCCGTGAAAACCTCAATTCCTACATTCAGAAAAAATGTTTTGAAATTCCAGTTTTCGATATCTAAGCGGAAACGCTGAACTAACTATAAATTACACCGTCCATAAAACAAGGCGGGGCATCTATACATCTCCAGTTGAGAAATTGGCGTGTTTGTAAATGTTGCAAAGAAACGGGAGTGATGTTATAATAATGACAACTTTGGAAATCAGTTAATGAGAAAAACTCATTTCGGCTTGACCATATTTCTGTGTTAACTTGTATCCAGTGCCAATGAGAATCATTTTGACCTGCAATGAAATAAGATGATTTATTGTATACACTTATATCATCCATAGTATTTTTTAAAGATTGAATTTTACAGAGATATAAGAACAATTTAGAAGTGTTTCGATGTCGAAATTTCGTGAAATACTTTTAAATAATGACTCTGCATAAATACATCATACGTTATCTTACCAATATTAAGTTTAAGGTTTACATGCGTCATGTTTGTGTTATCTTACCTTGTTCGAAGTAAATTTACATTTTATTCAAGCTGTTTTATTCTGTCCCTTCAGTGGCTTGTAGAAGTAAGTGTGAGCATAGCTTTAGGAAGCCATTTCGTAGTTATGTAAATACTTTAAATAGACCAGGATAGAATTGTAGAAATTATTCCTAATTTGTGATAGCTGTTTATATAATTTTTGGGGGCACTTTTGGATCATACCTTTTACCTGCACAGCAATAATTTATAGGAAAAGCACCACTCGGAGCAATAAGGCGCAAGCTAGAGAATAATATTAAAATATTCTAAAGAAACATGATACGTATGTAACTGTGGAGTAAATTGATCTGGCTCAAAATAATAATCGATGGCGGGCTTTTGTTTATACGGTAATGAATCTTTGTGTTCCATTAAAAGGTGTACGGCCTTTTTGATTAGTCTCTGAAGAAGGCTTGTAAAACATGGACTTGGTAGTAAGTTTACCTTTCTAGCTCTAACCGTAGATTTGGTGTGAGGCCGTGGAAGTCCCCTCCCGCTGCTTGTCAACGAACTTATATACGAGGGTCGCTCATTAAGTAATGCCCCACATTTTTTTCCTCAGAATATATTTATTCAAGATGGCTGAAATTTAGTGACAATATAAATCAATGTTTCCCTTACACATACTATTTTTCCACATAGTCCCCATCAACTTGTACGGCTTTACGCCATCGTGGAACAAGTGCGTGCATGCCTTGCCGGTACCAGCTCTTGTCCTGTGCACGTAGCCATGTCCTCACTGCTTGAATCACGCTCTCGTCATCTTCAAATCTTGTTCCGCGGATAGCATCTTTGAGTGGCCCAAAGAGATGAAAGTCGGAGGGTGGATGGGGCAGCACCGTCCAACCCAATTTGGTGATTTCTTCCCGGGTTCTCGGACTTGTGTGAGGGCGTGCATTGTCGTGCAGGAGCAAAATTTCTGCTGGATGCTTGTGAGGCCGAGCTCGTCGGAAACGCTTCTTGAGGGTTTCAGGGTCCCGATGTACGCGTCTCGCACCTCTTGGCATTACATCCACAAGAATGAACCCATCACTGTCCCAAAAGACAGTCATCATGACTTTTCCGGCGGAGGGAGTTGTCTTGAATTTCTTCTTTCTCGGTGATTGAGGGTGATGCCACTCCATTGACTGCCTTTTTGTCTCCGGCTCAAAGTGGTGTATCCAGGTTTCGTCACCTGTAATGATCCCTCAGCATCAAAACGCTTCCAACAATTCAGAATAAATTGTTTTCCTTTGAATCCTGTGGTCTGCTGTGAGACTTCGTGGAACCCATCTTGCGCACACCTTCGAATATGCAAGAGCCCGGATAATTGCAATTACACTTCCATTGCTGACTGAAAGCTGTTGG
Source organism: Zootermopsis nevadensis (assembly GCF_977971745.1). NCBI lineage: Eukaryota > Metazoa > Arthropoda > Insecta > Blattodea > Termopsidae > Zootermopsis > Zootermopsis nevadensis. The sequence goes on from NW_028259143.1 coordinate 10,025,975, forward strand.
GCCAATTGTCGAGTTGTGACCCGCCGATCCTCACGAATAATGGCATCCGCGCGGTTCAACATGTCTGGAGTGGTGGCTGTGGCAGGACGCCCAGAGCGCGGCAGATCATGGAGCTCGGTTTCTTCACTTCCTGAAGCTTTAACTCTCTTAGCCCAGCGACCAACGGTGCTCCTATCGACTGCACAGCTTCCATACACAGCACACAAACATTTATGAATGTTCACCACAGTTTCTTTTTCAGCAAAAAAGAATTCAATTACAGCTCGTTGCTTGTAACGAGAGTCGTTCACAGACGCCATTTTAACAGTTCACTACAGCTCCGCCATTGGTTGGAATCATTTGAAACTCCGTACACGAACGCGAGAAACATCAAATCTCAAGCATGTAAAAGTACACTTTTCTATCTTCATTATTGGCTGAGAAAAAAAATGTGGGGCATTATTTAATGAGCGACCCTCGTACGTTCTTTGTCTTTTGTTGTGTTTTGTTTTACAGAATTTTTTTGGAAGCCAAATATTGCAGCTGAATTGAAGGAAATAAAAACGTCGAACGCACGAAAAGGGGGACCAAATATTGGATTCAGGCTTACCACTCTTGGAGACCTAGGCCAAAGCTTTTCACACTTAACAGAAACGTCTTTAAAATAACAATTTCCACCCACTGAATTTTAAGGCATACTTTCTTGACCAGTTTTGTATACTTTTTGAACACTGTCCTTTATCAATTCATCGAGACTTTTTTCTTCTTCGAAACTAACCTGACTTGCATTAAATGTTGTCTTTAATCGAACTGACGTCTGCCTTTTAATAGGGAAATTAACGGCGGATTGTGTAAAAAGATGTGAAGGTGGTTGTTCATAATCATCGTGCATCTCCTCGTTGAATGCATTGAACTTTGATTTGATGACTGCGTAGTTAAATATCTGTCTCGCTTTATGTTGAAACATGTATGTATAATTTTTCGTCTACTGGCGTCCGCTGTCGTAGATTCGCGGGGCGTGGGTCAGACATAGGTTCGGAAATGACATGTGCTAAAAGCATTACAGAGCAAATACCGAAAAAGGAAAACTGGTCTTATTTTGAGTTTTGCTGATACTGGATGAATGGACAACTTTGTTTGAATGTGGGGCAAGTAAGAATAGTCATCCTGAAGGAATGCACAGGCCTGAGTCAAATCTCGGAAATGATTATGTAATCATCCGGCGATAAGAAGTCTGAGGAAATGCATTCATATCTTATTCATGCAACAAGCATTTTTTTTACTATTCGTGGAGACGTGTGTCCATGTAGTTTTTCTGCTTCCTCTCCTGTTCGTTCTTTGCTTTTCGAAGTTCTTCACGCTTTGTCGTTAGCGACGAACGCCCGTGCCCGTCCGTATCTTGCGCTTTTCCTGCATGGTTAGACAACCTGCATGGCCGCGGGCCACGTTGCTCAACAGTGACATTGGATCACAGTGCAACATTAACCTAAGTGACAAGGCATCAAGAACACCTTTTGAATAGCTTTGTGCTCCAAAGTGTACAAGTTTCCAATCTCATTTTGTTTGAGGATGATTTCTTTCAGGTTCGGAGTATTTTGAAACAAATCGCTGCCTTTTTTTCTACATTTATCGCCATTTTTGTTTGATGTGTGCTCTGACATTTATCCTCGTCTCAGTAAGCATTGTTAAAAAAGCGTCCCTCGTGATTTTGTAAGTTATTTGAATGGTTGTTATCATTATATTTTATTATTTTGTATGCGCCTACGATCCATCGAACAGATTCGTAAAATTCTAGAACACATTTATGTTTTTATAGAAACGTGTGAATTTTACGCATTTGGATATTTTCACTTACCACACACCACACAAAGTTGCTATGGCCAACGATAGTGTGTTTCTATTCTTGTTTATCAGGCGTGCCTTGAATTTCTGTGTTCGACTGTTTCATTATAAAAATCATGAAATCATTGAAATGAATCACACACATTTACTGCGTTGTGTTACCACAGATTTTTTGAAAAAGTATGATGTTAATAAACATCCATAAAATGTGTGAAGCAGTTTGTGACATTCAATTAAAAGAATAGACAGAACAAATCGAATGCAATTTGCGTCTGTGGTTTAGAAACAGTGATTATATTTAATTGTCAGTTTGTGCCGGTTAAAAAGTAGAGGTCATGGTTTGCGGATGGTGGCCCAAATTTTTTACTGAGGAAAATCTCATTTGAACGACGAACCTACCGACTGCTAACAGGAACAGTAATGATAACACGCTAATGTCATTAGCCTCACTTTTCTTCAATAATATTTGACATCCTCCGCTTTTAGCCTCTAAGTATAATCGGTCCTCCGAAAAACAGTGATTTATAAGGTTTTAAGATGTTTAATACTTTTTAAAAGATCAGATGATGGATGAAGTCGAAATTTAAGAAAGTAGTAACTAGAATTATTAGTTTGTAGGTCTTTCTAACTTCGTCATGTGGAATGAAAAATCTGAAGAAAGTCACACGTAAATTCTTTCCAGAAATTCTTGCCGATATTTATTGAATTGTTTCGTCATTGATTGTCAGCTGGATTGTAACGCTGTGTAGGCATGTAGGTGGGTACTAGTATGTCAAAGGAACATACTGCCTTTATCACAGGGACCGAAGGTGTCAGTAATTTGCCCCTTCGAAATTTCGGGCCCCACATACAAGTCGACACACATCACAACCCAGTGGATTAACATCGACACTGTCGTGAACGTTTGTCCTCAAACCAGTCTGTATTTGACATATTCACGTTTCTATTTAGTTGTATAGTTCGTACAGCTTAAGCCAACTGATTCCTGTTTCGTAAATTATTTCATTACGTTTATATTTCATGATTGCTGTTCTTTGTACTCTCACCCTTAAGAAGGAGAATATCGTGACTGTCCTGTAACCATTCTCCTCTCGTGCTACCACACATGCGTGCGGCAATGAGGAATTTTCTTGCAGTGCTTGTACCACCACCAACAGATGTTGCATGTCTTGTTGCTTACAGAGGTCTTGTGAGACAATCCCTGCTCGCCTTGAACCCCTCCGTACAATACACAAATGGAAGAGGGGAACAATAAAAATACTTGGGAATTTTTTCTCTTCACAGGAATAACTTTTTGCGTTCAGACAGGATCAACGCTTGAAACTGTTAACTTAAGGAGGGAATGTGAAGTGGCAGTTGGCATTGTACTGAGAAATTTATCGTGGATTCGGAACAGACTCTACCAGGTGCATCAGATTTAGGTTCGTTTCTCTGTTCAGTAATATTTTATTCATGATAAATGAAGTCTATTTGGGAGTCTAGACAGTTTTGCTGCTTAGAATATACAGGACGGGTTGTCAACCTCTCACAGAACCAGGGCCTCATTCGCGCTTGCATAACGACTCCCGGATCGCAAGGTTACGTATGAAGACAGTCTCAATGGAAATGTATTAGAATGTTACTTAAGGCACTACTACAAATGGGTTAAAACATTTTGAAAACAATTTTCTTTAACAAAGTCATTTATTGGTGAGATATTTGTCGCTGCTTTGGTTCGGTAATATTTAAGTGTTTGGATTATTATTATTATTCCATCTATTCACCACTTTATGGGGCATGTACTTCCATGTACCCGAGACAGACCTTGTCCCTAAGGTACATAGGGCAGCAGCTATTTCCGGGATACATATTGTTTTTAGCAAGTGTCACATGTATTATATAATTTTATTTTATGACAGCGTCTTTCGAATGGTGTATGAAGTTCCCAAAATGGCGGTCTTCTGGAGTTTCCTGATGTCGTGTTCGCCCGGGATGTTGGCCAAATATTTCCTGAGCGACCTGGAGACAGTTCCTGTTGCTCCTATAACTATTGGAATTATTTTTGCTTGAACGTTCCACATTCTCTGTAATTCAATGAGAAGGCCCTTGTATTTCAAGATCTTCTCTGCTTCCTTCTTAATCACATTCCTGTCGGTCGGTAATATTTCATCATAATTTGCGTTCAGCATGAGTTATGACCAAGTTTGACAATTTTCACTGCGCTAAACGGTTGCTTACCGCGATGGTTATTTCCAGATACTGGGAACATTAAGAAAACGTGCTTTCTGATACCAGATAACTATTTCTCATCATACAGAGTGACGCAGTGTTTGAAACACATCATTCGGACCGCCACAAAATACATCGGTTGTCCTTGTGCGGGCCGCCGGTTGAAAACCCCTGGTCCACTGGGTGGTCACTGTCCTTTGTTTACGTTTAGCGGTTTATATTTTTAGGTGTCGTTTTGTGATTTTGTGCCAGGCAAATATACACGCGCGCGCACATCTAATAAAATACTTCTTTGATGTTTTTATGAAGTCTGTGTTATAGGCAATTTTATTATTTATTCTCCGTTATCTGTGGAGTGAAGAATAGCTAGTCAGGAGTTCAACTGTTACGACTTTATCCAGTAACTCTGTATGCCTAAGGAGTTGGTCTTGATTGAAGAATTTGGAAAAAAATATTGTTTTGATTTTGACGAGAAATGAATTTCTCTTTAAATACTGCAGTCAATCTTGACGTTTTCCGGAATAAATACAGTAATATATTCCTTTCACTGCTGTGATAGTTCTTTATACTTTCAATTTGACAGGTTGTAAATCTCAGAACAAGCTGTTTTACTTCGTTCTTGGACGTGTTCCGACGCAGTTTTGTCCGTATCGGGCGAATTACGGTTTCAAACTTTTAATAACAAATTTAATTTCAACGAAACTAGATTCAGATAGTAGTGGCCTAAATATTTTATCAGAAGTGCTAATCATATAATTAGTTAGGATATTATTGATATTTTGAAATGGTTTTGATTTGTTATAGGTTAATAATTGAACTACAAAGGATAAAATATTTGGAATGTTGTATCTAGCCGACAGAATTGAGTATGTACAGAACAGTACTTGGTTGTAATGTTTGGTCCTGCAGTCCTCAACTCCTCTCGACAATTCCCGTATAAACACGCTTGTGACAGAGATAATTGTTTACATGTTAGTGTCCTACCTCTTTATACCATATAACTCGCTTTAAATTACATCTCTTTGTGCGCACAATAAAAGTAATTAAACAATTAATTATTTAATTTTCTACATGAATTTTTTTAAAAATTAATATTAAAATTACACATGGTATTGCTTTGTGTGTTAGAATCGTGGCGTTACTCTGTAAAACCTCATGGTATGCGTGACACTAGACAAGCAAATGCTGTTGTTATCATCGAAGGCCAATAATTTCATTCTTCTTTCCACCAATGACTTTGACACTCCTCGCTGCTGCTCACTTCCGCAGCCCTTAATAATACTTCCCTCGTAATTCGAAACAATATAGTTGAAATTATTATCAGATTTTCCCATTAGTGACGAATTGTACCTTGCATATTTCACTGTGACTGTATTAGTTATGTTGAATAACGCAACTGTAATAAAGTTATTCAAATAGACATGTCTCTTGAGTAAGGTGTATGCATTTTCGTAGGGAGCCCGTTCGTGTTTTCCAGACATTGACAGTCCTCAAATCAAGGCGCATAAAATACGCTGAGCATGAAGGCCTCAAGGGAGAAATGAAGCATTTTATTCAAAAACCTGAAGGAAACGAACATTTGGAAGATGAGTGCTGTTGATTGGAGTATAATATTAAAATGTTAAGACTTTGAAACTTTCACGTTGACTGAACTCCGTGAAATATTCTTGGGCAACAAGCCGTGTCAGTTTTGGACAAATACATTCTGATGCGGCTTGCAATCCGAGAATGTTTTATCTGGGATGGTTTTATATTTGATTTAAGGTTTGGTTAGGTGGTGGGAATCTCTGAAGACTAATGAATCTTCAGTTGTCTTAAAATGCACGATATTTCCTTGAATAACAAAGCGACAATTACATTATCAAGACGGAGTTTCCTTTCCGGAGTAGACATGGATAGCTTCATGGCGGACAATATTATGTGGTATATAAAAGAACTGTTATATTTCCTTCCTATTCCTAGATTGGAAATACTATAAATGTTTATTTGATAATGTGTAGTTAATGTTATACTGAGTTCGCTCGTGCCAAGGTTTTTTTTTTGTAACCTTCCTGTAATATTTTGATTGGGCTTCACGTCTTTTGTTTTTGTCGTGCTGCTGTTGGCGTGCAAGATCAAAAACATGCTCGTGTTACCAGCAGATTTGCTGCTGTGCGTTAAAATAACGCAAACACATTCATAATAGAAGGCGAAGTGGCCTCGTCCGTGTTTGTTTTGGGATATTTTATTCGGCCATTTTTCATGATTTTTCTCTACCCTTCGGGCAGTATACATACAGACATGAACTGTACCGACCAGTACGTTCATAATGTTTTTTTTTTTTTGGGGGGGGGGGGGGTCTGGCTGAAAAATTATAGGCCTAATTCTCCATTAGAAATTAATTGCTTTATGTAGTCAGACGGCTAACGCTGTGATAGAGACTGGACTATATTTGATGATGTTGCTCTTCTGGGTTGCTGCGTGGTCTCGTAGGCCGATGTCAACTTTTCGGAGTAACACACGGTCGCCATTTTTAGGGCTTAAATTGTGATGAATGTTTAACGTCCTTAATTGTAATATGTAGGGAATTTTAAATGCTTTATGTAAGATAGCGTGGGGTTACAGTGGCCTTGCGGTCTGAGGCGCGTCCTTGTGCCGCTTGGTCGCTGGGACCGTGGGTTCGAATCCCACTCAAGCCGTGGATGTTTGTCCGCGTTTTTCTGTGTTGTGCTGTTCTGTGTACAGGTAGAGGCCTTGCCGATTCCTCGTCAAAGGAGTCCTACCAAAATGTCTACAGATCAAGCCAACTAAAATTTGGGACCCGCAGTGCTCAGGCACTTGAAGAACGGGTCGTTCCCAGTATTCCCAGTATGTAAGATAGTTCCCCATAACATACACTCCGGCCTTTTAAGACGCCCACAAGATACTCTGGTATTTCGCAATCGTGGAATGAGAGGTAATGACGTTATAAATATCGTATTATTATTGATACGCGATGTATTTTAATTGTGGCATTATGCAGGCTAGCCTAGAGTCTGGAGCATATGGAATTTTGATTGAAGTGAGTGGTAATATTGAAGTATGGAAGCAGTGGTTTGGATTTTCATTACTTCTAACTCCGAAGGTCAGCATCTTTGCTCAAGAAATTGCGTTTCTTGTGTGAACGCCATATTTACAATAGTACGCCACTTTTACTTGTCCTGAAACAGTTTCTCCAGTTCACACAGTCATGTCCTGTTTATTTAATGCCAGTTTTAATATTATCCTCACATCTGTGTCTAGGTCCCCTACGTATCTTCCTTTCAAATTTTCCAACTAAATAAAGTGTTACATTTCTCATAGACCCGTGCTTTTGATTCGATGCCTAGTGAAATTGTATGAAGATATTATGTTCCTAGAATTGAATTTTTTTCAACTAACCCTTACTCCTTCACTTTAAGACCCATTTGTTCCTCTCACATCGTTGTTTTCAAACACTCTTAATCTGTGTTCCTCCTTTAGGGCGGCAGACCATTCATCTGTAAGAAGAGACAAATATAATTTATTGTAGTCTTTTATATTACTAATTTTGGCTTGTTATATAACTAATAGGTGTGTAAAGGATTGTGAACCAAATGCTATGAAGCGTTCCCCTATATAATCTGATCTTAATTAATTAATTAATTAATTAATTAATGCATATAATGTTGTTTGTTATTGTTCTACACAGTTATTTTACTTCGTCTCATTTTTTAAGTATTTATTTACAGCCTTTATTTTATGGTTTGTTCTGCAGTCTGATGACTGATCATGAACATTAGCCTTTATAATTTGTGCAGTAACAAATAAATGTGCGATTTTCATGTTTTTATAGAAGAACTGCGTAGTTATTAAACAAATATAATTCCAGTTAAAGTTCCCGTGTTGCGTTGTGCCCTGTGTAACTTTTGAAGAGGAACTGATAATATATTTGGTTTTCAGTACATTTAGAACAGAGAAGTTAGAGCTCCTGTAATCAACTAAACACAGTTTGAGCCGATGTGAACAAAGTTTTCTTTTCACTGTTCAGTAAAATATGACCTTTTTATTGGCTGCGGTGTTTTACATAAAGTTCTGCTTGTTTTCTTGTTTTTCATTGACTGCCTAATTGTGCTATTTCCTACCAGGCGGTGCTAAGTATCAGATGAGGCCACTCCTTCAGTGTGAGGTTATTTGAGGTTAACAATGCCGAATGTTGTGTTTACCTCACAAAATGTTACGCACTGTTAATATTTACTAGCGAAAGTTATGCATTGTAATGTATCAGTATTTTTAATTATTAATATTTATTTCTTGCCAGCCGTACTTCATAAATTGAAGAATAAAAATGCTATACTATCTAGGCTGGAACTTATTGAATTACAAGAAATACGAAAAATGCTCGTTGGAATGTCTCAGAATAACTGTATAATTACAGGATCTAGGTCATGGGTTCTTACCCTTCTTTGCTGGCGTATCACTAATTATAATTTAACACATTAAATGTACCACTAACCAAATGCGTTCAAGGAAAAATTATTTATGTTAATATTATCCTTTTATTTTCTTACTTACTTCGCGTACCACTCAACATTGGCTCGCGTACCACCTGTGGTATGCGTACCATAGGTTGATAACCACTGATCTAGGGGGTTCGCGGCTTTGAAATTTAACTGCAACATGAAATCATGTGGGTGGCTGTCAACGTTTCAAAGGAACCTGCCGCATTAAACTGAAAATAACTGAAGCTTGTAGGTTCGATAATTGTAATGAATAGTTGTTTATGATTGTGTTAAATCAGTTCATAGTTTGGATATGTAGTTTCACTTCGCTGCCGTAATGGTTTCCGAATAGGCTAAAGGCCTTGAGTACATCCAGAGATGCTGAGATGTCCATGTCAGTTATTTGGCTAAAGAACCAAATAAGTAAGAACCGATCATTCTGTAGTGTGTGTGTGTCCCAGACAGTTCCATTACCTAAAGTTCAAAGGTTGCCCTGGATTACAGGGCATTCATTCTCAGTAAACCGAAATGTTAACCGCTGTCGCTTTGCCTGCGTTCTGAAAGCTAATTTATCAGGCCGCCTTGACAGATGACGTTGCTTTGAGAATTTGTAAAATAACCCGGCGCTGCATTTTTATATTAAAAGTTATTAGCGTGACCTAATCAAGAGTTGAAATAGGCGGAGCATATAGCACGCGTTAGAAATGATACGTGCATGATTATCGAATTTACATGGTTAAGTCTAGTGCGCATTACTTATGCCCTTGGAAAATGTGTTGTCACAGATTTTGAAAATCCTTTTCTGAACTGAGCTACTGTTTTTTCTTGTTTGAACAGTTGACGTGTCGGATATGCTGAAATGCAGGATTTGAAAATGCATACATTTCCAGGTCGATCGATATTACGATTTTCGTTTACGTTTTATGTAAATCGGTTAATTCGCTCAAGTTTTTAATGTGAGAAACATTGATACAAATATTCAAACAGCATGTATATTTCTCTTTTTGAGGATGATGGTAAACACAGATGCCATAAATTTGAGACCACTAAGCCCTGATCTGAATTTGGATCGAAATTCTGACCAAAACCGTAAAAAAATGGCATATGTCCATCCTCCGACTGAGCAGTTATTAATGTTTATTGTTTAGTTCTGTATTTCGCTGTCTAAAGAAGAATGATTTAATGACCTGCTTCCTACGCCGTACTTCTTTTGTTTTATCCACAATGGAGACCGTGTTGTGTAACAATAACGGACTTAGTTTTCCCACAATTCTATTAAAATTTGTGTCATTAGTTCAGTTATAGAACTCACAGAGCCTTGTTGTGGTTTTAAGTTTGCTCAGACGCTGTAGCCTTTCATTTGTTTCATTATCCATGGGTTTAATGGCAGAGGCGATGCTGTAAGTTGCGATTCGGTTGTGTCCAGGAGGAAACAATGAAGGTTTAATTAGGAACTGCACTGGAGGGGCAAGACATTTCTCATGTAAGTCCGGAGATGTTTTCAGTTCTTTCCACTGAATTCTCAATTTTCCTGGTATCTATTACAAAAGTTACGATATAACTTATGAAACTTTTAGCTGTTATCACTGACGAATTTCACTGTATGAGAAATATTTTGTGTCGACTGCCAGCTTTATGTAAGAATTCAGTTGTCATGCTTTCTGTTGAAACAATATTTTGTTTAAATTTACTGCTAGAAATCTGTACACTATTTGACAAATATTGAATAATAAATATAGTCTTTTGTTAATGATGGTTCGGTTCCTTCCAAATGTTCGCGGTATTGGTCCTAGAAACGCGAAATTTTTTATGTATCAAACTCTACGAGTGGCATTAAGTTCCTCACTCTTTCGCCATGCTTCTTGCGCAGGAGCAAAAAGTAATTCGTACACAACATTCCGCTTATCTCAGTAGTTACATACACCGGGTATACCGCACTTTTCTTAATGTCTAAAACAGCTTGTTGCCCTCGTGTTCCTTCACTGTGACAACTTTAAGTGAAGAACGCCAACTCTACTGTTTTCATGTTTATTAATCTTTAATTTTTCATATTAAGTATAAAATTCCATGTATCTCTCATTCCCCTAATTGAATTTTACCATAAGATTTTTAACTTGGCACATAGCTGTTCTACCGTTCATTGGGGGGGGGGGGGGGGGGTTTGAGTACTTTTTACAGATAAACGTTTATATATTCTCTTATCTCGCTGTCATGAGTTGCTGTGATCAAACCGGAAATATTCGTATTGTTACTAAAGTGCTATTATCAAGACCAATATAACTCTAATAAATGTGTAAATTGTATGAAGTAAGGTTGTTTTAGTCTAAAACGTCGTTGCTGTATGAAATATTTTTTAATAAACTACGAACGAAGTAACAATTATGGGAGATTGTAAATGTGTGTGTAGTAAAATATGATCATGTGAGGAGTATTTGTGGATTTGTATTATAAGGAAATTATATCTTGTGATGAGTATCATTTCCACCAACATATTTATAATTCTGTTCTAGAACCTTCTAGTTAGCGAGTTCTTCATATCCGTTAATCACACAACTTCAGATATTTTCTGTGGATACTCACAGACAGCTAAGCGAATTATCCTGTGCAATGAATTTATATGAACCGCACTAAAATGGCTCCAATAAACTGCCGTTTTTCAAAATGTGTTGTATTTAATGGGAATGCAATTACAACTCACAGCATTTACACATGTTTTATGATTCTGTTTGACAAATGGATATTTACATGGTTAGGGTTCAGTACGGACTGATGCCGAATTGAACAGTTGCATTAGCCAAATGTTTGTTGGGTCAGAATACCTGTCTCTGTCCTCATGTTTGCGAATTCCGCTTGTTTCAGACTGATGCATATGTAGTTAGTCTAAAACAGGTTGAAAGGTATGTCATTATCAGATAATGACGTTCATCGTTACGTCATTATTAGGAACTCAACTGGATGCCATTTTCAACAAACTTCCCTTATTCATACACCGGTGGGAAATTGAAACATATGGTGTTATTAATCATACTTCGGTCACCAGATGGCAGAAGTGCGTGGGGTGTAGGTGTTAAGTGATTATCAGTCTGCAGCCAGAAAACACAGTGTACGAGTAATTATATTGTTGCTTTCATTACGTGTTATTAGTGATGTTACAAAAACTTAGCTGTGAGGCATTTTACAATGAATTTTGAAAAAGTTATTAAGATCTTTTTACTTTTTGGAGAATATTTAGACAGACTTGCTGATTTATGTCCTGTCCAAAGAGGCAATCTTGGTTTTTGTGGATTGAGTATCTCGAATTTATTTGATTTTCAGTTTGGTGCTGTTAAGGTTACTAGTGTAATCTCCTGATAGAAGTTGTCCGTTAGTATGACACTGCATTTAGTAAACTTCTGAAGTCCTTAATTTAAACCACACTGTCAATGTCTGATCCTTATGCTTCTTATTACTTTAGGTGTGGATTCGTTTTGTCTGATAATGTTTATAATCGAAGATTTTTCTTGTCGTAAGGGTGATACAGACTACTCCAGTAGCTCCCATGGTCTTGGTTTATGAGAAAACATATTTAATATTCCATAGAGTATGATTATTGTGTGACATCCTTCATTATTGGATAGTTTAACGACGCGTTTTCAACTGTATGATTTGTTTTGGGTCGAATGTTAGGAGTTGTGGCATCTTTTCAAATATTGTTAGGTCTGCATGTTTTCCTGGAGGGGCTGAGGAAAACCACGAAAATTAATGAGTCACGATGGTCGTTTCAAGGCCGGAAATTTGATCGTGGTGATAATTGAAATAAAAATGATACGGATGCGTGGAGAAAAATCGGTTTCATGGATTAAGAAGGTACGTGACGCCAGACTTTGATAAAAGTGGAAGTGTAGTTGAGAAAAAGCGAGTATAAAAATAGTACCCCGAGGCGAAGAAATACTTGATGTGGACATGCGGCAACGTCTTTGTAATCTGATCTACACGAAACTATTTGAACAGAGAGAGAAGAAGAACTTTCACATTTCCGGGGATTGGGGGCAGATCAGATGGTTTGGTGCTATCGAAACGCCGAGCCATGCCGATTGCTGGAGAGGGTCATGGTAAGCTCGGGGTGAAAATACGCGATCCATTTCTTAGCTGTCCCACGTTTTTGGGGCGGCAAATTTCTACCGCACGTGGCAGCCGTCAACGTGTGGACGTGGCATCAAAGATAGTGGTGAAAATGGAGGAATGTGTACGTCCGTGTAGGCTCTCATCTGTATTGTACTCAGTAATTACATTTTAGTTTCGTGTAGAAATAATACGAGGAATTTCTTTTGAAAATATTTTAAAATGTAATGCACATTTTACAGTCGATTTCATGAAATGAATTAGAATCGACATGATCTTGATTACCTGCAGTAAAATATGAATGTTGTAGGAACCGAAGCTACAGAGGGTCGGTGTGGTTTGGAGACTTGGTTAGGAAAGTAAACTGGTTATATTTTGCATGTTTTTTATTAATCGGGATTAATATGGGAGAGTAAGGTACAGCGTTCTTAAATTCGGCTGTCAGTAATAGGCTTTGTGTCACAAATTCCAGAGTATGTGTGTACGTGCGAGAGTTATTTTTGCTGGTTTGGAAGGTCGTAAGATATTTCTTGCTTCTATTTGTCAATGTACATCTGGTGTCGCTGGGAGTCTAAGCAAATGTTTTAAAACGAAGCTAGGTTAGACTAATAAATAATAATTAATGCGTAAGCAAATGAGATAAATATCCGTCCACAGACTGACATGTTTGTTGAAATTTGTGAAGGACCAAAGGTTGGTATCGCTGTGTCTGCAGAATTGCGACTTAAGGCTATTTGCAGCTGTTTATTTCCACGAGCCATAAGCTGTACATTATTTTTTTTTTTTTTTGAAGTCGTTTCCTCAGTCACCCCGATGACTCACTGTTCCATAGACAGTGATAATGATATGAATCACCTACGATCGTTTATGGCGCATAATAAATGCTCCGCTGTTTGGTTTGGAGGAATCCATAGTTCGAATCGGGTTATTTGGCCCCTTTACTTTGAATAATTGGTATAATATTATAAAGTTTCCACTGCCTATTGAAATATTGTGAATTAATAATAAATAGTCAAAATATTCCCAAACTGTTATGTTAACACGTAGATTCAGAACCGTGCTCTCACATTCAAATCTGTGTTTAAAATTTCGTATCATGATAGGTTTTTTTTTTTGGGGGGGGGGGGGGGGTGTCCGAAGATGCTAGCCCTACGCCCAAGCCAGAGAATCAACACGTATCTGCTGTTCATGACTGTATATTATCGATTTTCAGGTCACTCCAAATGAATTTTATATACGTTGATTAGGCAGGCTACGCATAACAATTTGATGCTTTAACTAAGTTTGATGGCGCTGTTGTAGTGTCTGTGTTGGACTGCGGGTCACAGGGAGCCCACACTTGCCGACTGCCTGCCAGCTGTTGAATAGTTGCCAGTTGTTGCACAAAGCATTGGGTATACCGGTATAGTAGTTCTGCAGGAGACTGGCGGTCGAGTATGACCGGTGGTGACATCACAGACCGGCTCAGTTGGCGTCCTTGAAGGGCCACTTACCTCCTGACCGCCTGCCACGCACTCTGTATGAAGTATGCGCACTGCTTAGGGGCGCCACATATTTCTAGTTGGATTGCTTCCAAAGCTCAGTGCAATGCACTTGGATGTAACAGCGCGTTCCTTCGCGCCAGTTTTAGTGGCCACGCGGTTCTGAGCATCAGCCCCAAGCCGGCATCACCAAGGGCACGTGTTTGTATGCTTCTTCGTCAGTACCGGTAATCCAACTTATCTCCATATCAGTGTTATTAGCGTATCCTACGATGTTCCCATCGCTTATTCGAGTACTGGGCCTACATAGCATCAGATTATATTACATTAAGTAGATAATGAACTGGTAAAGATGTTGAATATAATAATAAAAGCTACTATTCTGAAATTTACCTGTAGGGACTGACGAAATCCACGAAAACCCTCAGTACAAAGTAGAAAGCAGAATTGCTACCCACTGAACTTCTACGATTCCTGCAAGCTTCCTCTATTTTTTGGTTTATCCTCATGAATGCAATAAGAACAAAGGCTGCAGATACTGAAAAGTGATTCCTAGAATTCGAAATAAGCTGTAAATTAAAATAAATAACTTTTCTCTAGGGGGGAAAAGGTTACGTGTTTCCATTTCGAGCTGGGTTCAAGAAGGGGCCTAAAACATGTTCGAGATTGTGTGCCAATTTTTGTGGCGTGATGACGGAATTCAGCGTCTGATTCTGAAGAAAGCAAAATAAAGAATTATAACATGATGCAGAGTGGTTTAATGAACACTGGTCAGATATACAAATACAGTACACTTAAAAAATTTCATCGTAACAAAACGCTCTGTTATCTTACGATCAGTGATCAGATATGACTTTTACATCTTCTGCTGAGGTAATTTAATCATACTTTTTAATTCCTTATTATTTTGTTAATCTGAATTTGTTTTAGTTTCCTTTTCAAAAATTTAACTTTTTATAACTTATATATATTGAAAGTCAGTTTGGGTTTTAAGGTTCATTGTCACTCAACAGATGAATGTTGTTACTAGGCAATGCATTGTATGCTGTGGGTGAGGAAATTTGAATGATCCAATCAGACGCAAGAGCTGTATGCAAGTGACTACGTCACTGGGTTTGAATATTCCGAACCAAGGACAGGACGCTTACAGTTAGGACACTCTACAACAAACTTTGAAAACAATAGCACGCACGCCAAATACAATTCTGAAATCTTATTGCGGCTAGAGCTAAAATATCGTCTGTATTGTTCTTGACTAATAAATAGTGTAAAAATATTCAGTAATAGCGGCAGCCTCTAGTTGTCGGCAGTTGCATACCGTTAACACCCCTGGGGGGATTCGAGTGTCTACCGAGGAGCCAAGCTCCTATCACTGAACGACTATACTACGGACAACTCAGGGTCGTTTCCATTATAGACACGATTTCAGAGAAAACTTACAATATCCAACAATACGCAAATACAAGTACTAAGATGGCTGCTTTCTGGTAGACGTTTACCAACTTTTACGTGTTCTTGTTATTATTATTGTAATTATTATTCTGATAGCGTCCCCTCATGTACTTTATTACTGTTGTATAATTAAGTGCCTGAAGCTGAATTTTTAAATATTGTTTAGATGAGATTCTTGTTTCAAAGGGTTACAAGTGAATCTTTCCGCATTTTGGTTGCGTCGTTCCAACAGCATAGATCGATGTTGTTATCGTGTTTCTTGGCTCAGTTCTTTCAAGATAGTCAAATAGCGTGGCGATATTGAATACTTATTCAGCATAGAATGAATACCTCTCGCTAAGAACAGAACAGAACAGTCCAGTACAGTGCTCTGTGTTCTCTTAAATTAATCGTTGTATGAAAAAAGATTTAAGGTTGAATACCACAGCTTCTATTCAAAATTGTATGGACTAAATAAATCTGTGATGAAATATATTTATTGAAAACTTCATAATTTCGTAGCAGGCAAAATTTCCTTCTTTTTATGGAAACCGAACTGTATAAACTTGTGCAGAGAAACTCAGTTCCACGTCCATTTTCTGTATATCCAGTTTAATATTATTCTCTCAGTTATACGTAGATGTGTTTGCTTAAGATTTTTGTAAACTTGGGGATTCTGGACTGAATTATGGCATTTAATTAACTTTAACTATTCCTTAAATTATATTTAATATAACTTTGTGTATAAATTAGTGTAATTGATGTTTCTAATCAATGTGGAAGATTGCATTTCGTACACAAGGAAGGAATGAACTTTAAAGATGTCACGTGTATTTCCTACTTGGGTTTTTGTCCGGATGAGTGTCGATACCTTACAACCCAGGACGTCAGCCCCAAAGTTACTTGGATTGAGTTTATTTTAATCGCCTGGGGAGCTGACTTATTACAGAACACTCAAAGTGAGAAAGAAATTGTTTTTTCGTGCTTTTAAAACTTTTAAGAATATTCTGCAGTTGTGTGTTTTAATGTAACTTTTCACATGGTATTATTTTAAAGACTGAATCATTAAATTTTATGAAAAAGCATCTGCTCATCAGGTATAGTTTGGTAAATTTACAACACAGAATATGTGGGCGTGGGTTGAGAAGCATTGTACCAACACGTTACCATTGATAGAATTCATTACGTATTGTAAGACTGGAAACCTACTGATACCCACAACAGTTATATTGGTTGATAGCCAGACGTTAGTGTGAATGTACAGGGGATTGTCTGTGACTTAATTTCGCGACTTAAAACTGGAAAACGTTTTTCTTCCCGTACAGTGTGTCAGTAATGCCTGTATCTTTAAATTTAGTGTCGCCATTTGGTCTTATTTTGTTTCTGTTCGTTTCGTGTCATTGTCGCGTTTGGACTGCGTATACGCTTTCTAAATTACACAAGAACAAGACGAGGGCGCAAGAAGCTAGTCTATGTATGACGTACGTCGAAGCTTGGATGGTTGTTATGAAAACAGTCGCATGTGGCAGCCCATCTGAAACTCGATACATCAAATGTGAATATTTTACTCATCAGTGTATCTGTAACAGCTGTATAACATTTCACAAGCTAACAGCAGCTTTCCAGACATTCGGCGAATTTGTACCCCCTCCCCGTCAAAACATTTATCAGCCGAGTAGATAAACTAGGGGCTGACGAATTTGACTTAAACCCTTTAAACCCAACCAGTAACTATATGCACCATCTAATTTAACAGTCCGTTTGTCTGAATTTTGTATTTGTTTCATATTATATACACTGGGAACAGCGATTAGTACCTTAAACATTATTAACAAGTTGATGCTTGTAGTGGAGAAATGTTGTTTTCTCTTATAGGTATGGACTGAATTCTTACATCCGACCGCTGTTATCAAATTACAACCAGATGTTGAAGATTTGCGTGACAGACTTTTTAAATTTGAAACCAGTTTTATTACGAAGATGGCTGTCTTCTGGGCTGTTGCGCCGTGTAGTCTGGTAGAAGTTTACCGACGTTTCAGAGATCCTTGCTGCATCCAACCTCAAATCCTACGAAGTTTTATTTTGATTTGTTCCATTTTATTGTCACTTATTAACATAAAATAATTTTTAATCGTATCTTTTAAGTACTTTAATGAAACGTGACGTATGAGGCTTGTTTTACGTGTCTTTTCCTACGTGTCAATCACTGAAATGCATTTTTAAGGTTGCTTTAATTGACTACCGCATGTCTGTCAGTGTATTCGATTGATAGAAAATATCTTGATTAAACATGTTCCATAAAATCAGATGTCATGCCTCTCACGATATTTCGAAGA
This sequence comes from Zootermopsis nevadensis, assembly GCF_977971745.1. Taxonomy (NCBI): domain Eukaryota; kingdom Metazoa; phylum Arthropoda; class Insecta; order Blattodea; family Termopsidae; genus Zootermopsis; species Zootermopsis nevadensis. The sequence goes on from NW_028259143.1 coordinate 10,043,831, forward strand.
TATTACTGGATACCACGTATCATACTGTTGAGGTTATGTATTACCAGCAGCTGTTGAACACTTGACAAGAGCACGACATATAATAATTTGGAATTAATCAATCAGAGTAACCCACTCTTGCACTTCACGAACCAGCGACATCAAACCCATCTCTCCACCTACTGCCTGCCCTGTTTCAGTCTGCCAAAACTCCTAATAATTATGTATTCACCCTGAAGATGGCAACTGTAGTTTTTGCCGAAACGTTGAACAGTTTTGATCATTCGACGCGGTTCATCCACTAAAGCCAAGCTGTACATCTTCATATTTTGTCTACCGTATGTGTTTGTGTGTGTGTTCGCGCGCGCACAACCATATCCACAAATTGTTCTTGCTGTGAAAATGGTTTTCGTGTGGTTGTTGTGGGCCAGTGTTTGTGAGGAGTGTCTGCAGCTGTTATGACATGAGGGAGACCGCTTAGAGGACTAATTTGAAGGCGTTGAGTGCCACGGGCGTGCATCTATCTTCTGTTCCTGCCGGTAGTTGAGCTGTGTCAGGCAGTAGGCATTATTCCGCTGCGCGTTGGTTCCTTAATATTCCATCCAAGTTCCGTTGCGTCGTCGTCCTCCTCCATATACACATATATTATCGCCCGCAACACAGCCGGAATGTGGCCCGTGTCATTTACCCAGCATTGCTGAAACACCGGTTGGGGGGGGGGGGGGGGGAGTTGGTAAATGACCCCATTCTGCTACATTATTATCTCTTTCTTTCCTCCATAATTGCTTATTTCTTATGGCGTATTCTTAGTTTATTTAACCACATTTCGTCAACTGAATGGGTTCCAGGAAGGAAGTGGAAAACACTAAGTGGCAGAATGGAGAACTTTATCATGTTCATTCTTAATCAAGGATGAAATGGGTGAAGCATGTAGCATGCGTGATAGAAATGAGAAATGGATCAAACTTATTAATCGTAAAACTTTAAGTGAAGATAGTTTTGGGGAGGGGATATTAAAACGCTTCTTAGGAGATTGGAATGTGAGGATGTACACTGGATCATTCTCGGGATTTTTTGTGAACAAGGCAAAGAATCATTTGTTTGCACTAAAGTTATTTTATTGGTTATCTGAACAGCTGTTAGCGTCTTAAAAATGACTGTTTCATGGTGTTAGTAGACTGGCGTATTTGTTTTCCTCCCTCGTTTTTGTTTCTTATCCTTTACTTATCATTTTATTATTAATTTTATTATGTTTTCTTATATTTTTAGTTGTCTTTTAAATTGTATTTTTCTTTCACAGTGGTAGTCGCTGGCGACTTACATCAGAAAAAGAACGTGTGTGAATAATGGCTAATGAACGTCTGAATGTCTGAATATCTTCATTCATAAGTGACGGGTTCCATTGTGTCTGTCGTTATTCGTATTTCTCACCTCACTCGAAATTCATCTTTATTCGGGTCTTGTGCTTGTGTGTGGCGTTAATTGGTTCTCCGTACATTTGGATTCGTGTTTAGTTTACTAGTTGCGTCGTGGCAATATTTCGCCATGAGCAGACACAGTTCTGTCTGCATTACCGTTTCTTTGAGGATATTAAATTCAGTGCTCAGCTTCGGATGTCATTGTCACTTTGTTGAAGTAAACTAAAATATAATTAAATTGTATGAGGATTGTGTACAGCATGGCACATTTCATTTATATGAATGATAAAGGAATTTATGTAATTAGAAGCTCTCATTGATATGTCAGGACATTAATTTACATTTATTCACAGAAATGTCTTTGCTCTAGTGCATTTTGTAATGTGGTGATGGATGACGTCTTTGATACATACCTGTCTAATTTCTAAAGATGACATGAAAATTGGTCTCTCAAATTAAGTAAAGACATTGATTCAGCTTTGTTGTCAACAGTGCGCTGAGATGAGTTTTGGAACTTAATTAAAAGAAGGAAGTAGGATGAAGAAAAGAAATGGGGAGCTTTATAATTTGTGCCCTTTATGATCTTTGTCAAGTTGATTAAGGCAGGGAGTATGAGATGAACTGGTCGTGTAGAAATAATGTTAGCGATTAAAATTCGTACAAAATGTTGATCCGGTGGTTTGAAGAGATGAGACCACTTGGAAAATCGAAGTTTAGATGGGAGGATAGCATTAAAATGTATCCTGAGAAAGTAGTGTAGGCGGCTTATTGAGAATTAAAATTCTTCGCTTCTGAATATTGCTAGACCTTAAAGCAAGCAGTGGATTTCCCATGATGTTGAGAATCCAGTCTTTTGAGTCGAGTGCATGGAGGAAACAAAGTTGTGTTGTGTAGAAATTCCAGCCGCTCCTATTATGTCTCTCGCGCAATGCGGTGTACGTAAATGTGTTCCAAGACCCAGGATTTTTACGTTGGAAAAACCCATTTACTTCTTTCTTTCTACGAAAAACAGTGCACTAAAATAAATGAACGAAGGGAGATTTAGTAGGATTTGAGGTTTTCACGGCGGTGAATCCGAAGACGGCTATCCTCTAGGTTGTGGCGTCGTGTAAGTCTGGTAGAAGTTTACCGACGTTTCAGAGGTCCTTGCTGCCTCCATCATCAGAACCTCTGAAGCGTTTGGTGGTCTTCTACCAGTGGGATTAATAGTGACGTAAGGTTGTGAGTGTGACGTGTAGTGTGCACAAAGATGTCCCGTGATAGGTTATTAAATATTTGGAGTGGGTGTTAAGTTATGTGATGTTGGTAGTGGTGCATGGATATTTGTCCAATGTTTTACCACTGCTGATACGTAGCCATTTGAGGTTGTGTATATTCTTGCGCTACGTTTTTGGTTCTCTAATGCTGTATTTATTTTGTTAATTTTCGTATTTAAACTTTTTATAGTGTTTTCTGTAAACTTAAAAGTCAGGCTGGCCCAATTGTGTTTACATTTTTTCACAAGTGGGTCATTGATCAGTAAAATTTATGCTTGTGAGCCTGACTATCGAGGCAGATTTTGAATTTTGGCGTATAGTGTACCAATATTGGAATTTATAAATTATGCGCACTTACAGTGGACTGGGTTTATGATTCTTACAAATTTTTGGATGAGTCTGCTTTCTGAAGGAAGGCTGGATGAATTTGGTACTGTAAATTCCCTTTTCCTTCCCATTCCCTATCTATATAACCCAACTTAGCGGTTGCCGTCCTGTGGACCTGTACTTTTGAATATCGGCATAGGTCAGTGGATAGTCATTTCGCCTTAGTGATGAGACAGTGATGATCTCCGAAGCGCAAATAATACAGCCTACATCTGTACACGCAACAAGTTTTTTCCCCCCCTGTTCGAATGGTAGCCATATTAGTCACGTGTTCACTTTGTCTGATATGTACATCTGCATCTATATATATGTCGGTGAGATTGAAAATTGTCTGCTGTCAATTGCAATCGCATTGTACAAAGGTCGATCAATTTTACTGAAAGTATGAGCCTCCTATAAGTGATTTTTTTGTTGTTTTGTAGTGGGATGTATAGGGCATTTAACTGATAAATTTACTTTTAAATCAAAGAATGCCCTCGTGCTTGTTATGTCTGTACATTTTTCGCTTTGATCGTTGATGTGAAATGAACGGAATGGGAAAATTTCGAATTGAAAGAACAAAAATCGAGGTTTTGTATTGAGATAATGTTTTCAACATACCACATAATCGTTTATTGGTGTTCTCTGCGGTCACCCTCGCCATGCGTATGATTTTCCAGTATCTTTGTGGTTTATTTTATTGATCGCGGGTCTTTAAACTAAAACTAAAACTCTCACATCGTAATAATCTTAAGTGAAATTAAAATAACAATTTATAAAAGTGTTAATATGTAAGCGTTCTGTTATGCCCTGGGATAAAGTGGCCTTTTAAATGATCCGCACTTAAAATAAAAATATCTCGACAAAATGTAGTATAATTTTATTAACTACAACGAGTTTGATCGAAATAGGCTAGATAGTTTGGATCCGGTTACAGCCTGACGGATATAACGAAAGTAATATGTAGTTTCCAAATTTTGTTATCGAAATGCGGGAAATTGGCTGCTTATGACAATAAATATAATGTAATGATAAAGGTGTGTGTGTGCGTAGTAAAGACCTCAAATTTTACATTCGCCTTCATGTCACATTGCTAATTTTTTATTGTTGTAATGGTACAGTATTTTCTTCGTGTTGTGTTTGAGGACCCAAAAGCTGCCATGGTCCATATTATTAATACATTTTTCTTTTCCTTGCCGCTTGTGTCTCGCGGTCCGTACATTGTTAACTCCAAGAGTACAGTCGCACTAAAGTGTGTTGCGATGGCTGCTATTTGTACACTGAATCCATAAACTGCTTTGACTCGAATCAACTTTCACTGAATGCGTATTCCTTAGTTCTCTCGTTGACTTGCTCGTTTGTCAAGAGACCAGGCCATGTTTTCGAAACGTGTTGTCTGAAGTCATGACTGTTAGATGTGTCATTTATATTCCGATCAGGTTTTCTGTGTTGGTCCACCTCTGGGCAGTGGAGATCAGGGTCACTATTTTACCTCTCTTTATGATTATTGGTTAGAGAGTTTTTATGCAGCCGGGGGTTCACAGACTCTTAGGGGCCCGCGAGTTCAGTACATTGTACTCTTCTATATTTTTGGTGTAGTATTGCTGAACGTTGCAAGATTTTTCACAACTTTTTGCATCAAAATTTGAGTAAAATTACGCGATTTAAGGATCTTTTTCTTCTGTTTATATTCTATCCAGTCTATATTCTACTTGCCTTTACTGCCGTCTTCAGGTAATTGGTTCTAATTATAACAACATATGTTTTAAAAATTTCTGGCTACTGGGTTGTTGCGCTGTGTAGTCTGGTCTGCCTCCGTCATCAGGGCGATGAATATCCCTGATGACGGAGGCAGTATGACCTCTGAAAAGTTGGTAAACATCGACCAGACTACACAGCGCAACAACCCAGAAGGCAGAAATCTTCATCGCCCTGATGACGGAGGCAGTATGACCTCTGAAACGTTAGTAAACATCGACCAGACAACACAGCGCAACAACCCAGAAGACGGAAATCTTCATACTCATCGCCCTGATGACGGAGGCTGTATGACCTCTGAAACGTTGGTAAACATCGACCAGACTACACAGCGCAACAACCCAGAAGGCAGAAATCTTCATCGCCCTGATGACGGAGGCAGTATGACCTCTGAAACGTTAGTAAACATCGACCAGACTACACAGCGGAACAACCCAGAAGACAGAAGTCTTCATACTCACTGCTATGAAAATCTTACAACATATGTATTACTACTATTTACTTTGGTACTTCGTTATCATTTTCATTTTAATTCGCGTTTTTAAAACAAATAATAGCCTCTGTCCTGCTTGCTACACGTTCCTACAAAACATCTGTTCAGGGAAAGTACAGCACTCACAGTGATGACCAAAGCCAACGCTGCGTGAACACGTTCAGTTAGAGAGGGCAATGATAACACGTGTAAGGTGATTTATGCGCTACCTGTGTAGTGTGAAATGTTAAGACGAGGGGATTTGACACCGTGATCCATGAAATCTGTAACAGCAGTATGTTGACAACGATCAGCTTGAGTTAATCGACCAGGAGTACAGTATTAAATTTGTTGCAGTTGAAGATAAAGTGTGTTTTAAATGGAAATTTGGTTTATAACGTTCGGTAAAATACAGTCATTCTACTTGTAAGTAAATGAGAGTTGTATATAAAATAATGACTGTCATTCTTTACTTCATGGAATATTTTTTTTTGGTTTTAGCAAAAAGAGACGCAGTGTGCTGTACTGACCTGAGTAAAATGATGATTGATGATAATATTTGACAAAAGCTGCAAGTATTATGCTGGTAATAGACAAGATACATCCACGCAGTCACGACAAACAGAACATATACTCAGAATATTGGAAGAAAAGTTTTTTTTAACTCCATTTTTGAGTTACCGTCCAAGAAGCAAGAGAGATTTTAGTGGTCTTGTAAACGCTGGACCGAAACCGAAAGAGGATTTTATAAGCCTATTGTAAAACCGAAGACGTTCTGTCACTGCAGCCGTACAAGCCAGACATCCTTCTGTTCTCGTTGCCTGTTGACAGAAGAACTCTCCTCTCGTTGAATGATGCTGATAGGAATTACTTCCTTCTTAAAATGCAAAGCAACTTCCCTGTCGCTCAGTTCCATCACCTTGTTTGAAAGTCAGAATGAAAATTGCAAATGTACTTCTTTTATAAATGTAAATACCGCGCGTTCACTGATGAAGTTGAACGCAACTGTCACTTCCCTGTTCCCGGGAAGTTGATTCTTATGTTTTTATGGAACGTTGCTAGACTCGTATCGGGAAAAAAAGGCTCTTGGCGGAGAGTAATGTAGTTTCAACTGGGATCCAAGAAGTGACAGTTGCGTTAAACATTATCATTGAACGCGTTCTACATTTTAATAACATAAAATATGTTGGAAAAGCTTATGTTCTTAATTGGAAAATGGTTTGCTTCACACACTAATCATCTCTTATTTTTATTCCTTGTCTTTACACGGTAAGTGGTTCAGACGTCTGTTTTTAACTGGGATTCCTGAGTACATTCCAACTGCATTCCGTGTTGGAGTCTTTTCCGGGTGCCTCACTCCGCTGTTACCTCTGCTTCTGCTCAAATGCCGTCGCTGGGTCGTCTGTAGGATGGATTGTGTTTACGTTGTTACACCGTGTGGCATTAGTTAACCGGGCTGTTGAGAAAGACATCGCTTTAGGCTTGATAGTAAGATAGTCTTAGAAAAATTTCTGAAAACTAAACTTATTGACAAATCCGTTGTTGTTTTAACAGTTCTGCGTCAGTGACTGGAGATATTTAGTTACAATACTTAGTTGTTACTTGCTGCTTCAAATGTACTTAAATATTACTGGAGCAGGTTTGATGCTTTGAAATATGGTTCGGCTGCTGGCATAAGGTTAACTGGTCTCTGAGGTATATTGAAAGAATTTGTGTGAGCGAGGAGGTTTTGTATAGCACGGTGTTGCCGCATATGCAAATCGAGAAGTCTGGATACACGGGGTCGGACAAATCCCCTCAAAGACCTTGACTGGACGTTGTTATTTATGTTTTTTGCATTTCTTCGATTCGAGAAGACATTTGCGCCCCGATTTTTTCGATTTTATCGCTGAAAGGTAAACTGTCTGTTTCTTCTATTTGTCGTAAACCGCTCGAGGATTTTTAACGTTCACACTGGCTGACATACAGAAGACAGGGAATTGGGTGTGTCGTGTTCATAGAAGACCCCGGAACTTAGTTGTGTCTTGCCGCCTTAAGTCTGAAAGAGAGGAAGATTAAGTCCTTATGAACTCTTATCGGACGCAATAAGCTGTGAAGGTATTCACTAGTGAAAGTTGAGGACAGGGGTCAAACTTTTTTCTTTTTCTTTTGAACTTTGCTTTTCAGACTAAGAATAGTTTACAAGACTTTAACCAAAATGTCCTTTCTCGAAAATGTGCTGTCTGAGAACTGTACCAAATCCAATTTTTTAGCGGAGATGCGGCGACATTATAAATAACGATTTTTGTTCAGTCGGTTCCATAAATTATCGGAGTGATACGATAATATCGGAGCGAAAGAATCTAGTGCATCGCCATGAAAGGATTTTCATGGAATTTTAATCGAGTAACTTATTGGAGTATTATTGAATTTATGAGTAGTGGTATTAATTTACAATACCAGTGGACCCAATAAACTGTAATTTACAGATGTTACATTAAAATAGTCTTATTTTGATTTGGTTGGAATTTATAAGGTTTGAAGTTTTTATATTCTTATTGGCAATCAAGTCTTAAGAATAGAGGCTGTAATTTCTTTTTAAATGTTATCTACCCACAAGCCCACACCTTCTTACGATCCTTTCTTCGAGTTGTTAAGAAAGTTTATGAACTATCTTCACAATGCGTTTATTCGTCACACAATGTCCTCATATTAAGGGTTGCATTTGGAGGGGTCGAAGGACGATGGATGTTGAATCGCAGTGCCTTGATGTAGGGAACTAGGTAACTGAAACTTTTGCAGCCGATGAGTTAACACTGTTTCCGACATAATTGAACAATCGATAGTCGATGTGTAGGCTGTTGTTTCATATTTGAATATATTTTGTTGGTTTTTTTGTACTAATTGTAGTGAAGTATGGACTAATGTTTTGTAATTTAATGTGTTTGCTAACGCAATAACTTGGTTTATGTATATACCCCGCGTTCTCGTTCTATCGGTGTGACTAAAACCAATTTACATAATTGCAGCGTATTGTGTCTGCAACGCATATTTTCTTCTATTCTTGTTTGATGGTCCCTCTCCAATGAAGTTTGTGGTATCATGATAAAAGTTGGGCTGTTTGATTGAACCATGTAGCTATGTGTGGTATGTGTGGTTAGTTATTAGTCTTTGGAAATAGTTGGTAGTAATTAATATGGTATAGGGGCGCGGTTTGTTAGGCACGGGATTTGACTATTGATGTGGTATTTGTCGTTAATGAATATATTTCATGCTGATCTTCATTTATTCAGTTTTCTTTGTAAAAGTTCATAGTTCGGCTCCTCACAACATGCTTCTGTCATAGACAGTGGGTATAAACGGATGGAATTGTGTGCATTGTGTTATTGGAAATAATTATACACTGCTCTATCTACAATAAGCCTATTGATTACTTAGTTGTGAATGGTTTGATATAATTAATGCCGCAAATAGTGAGCCTTGATACGTCAGTGAACTCAGAGGCTGTTTGTTATGTAATTACTTGACTGAGATATTGAATTTCATTTAGAAGCTGTTTCATGTCAGTAAATTTCTATACAGTTGGTGCACTGGAACGTTTGTGTGTAGTCAGTGTATATAATTACTAACACTTGGGGGTGTATAAATTGTGGGACGATATTTTATGAACGATTATAATAATATAATATAGTAATCGTGGACAAGTTTAGTCCTCTAAATTTTGTAATTCTACGCGTTTCTTTTTTCTCGAATATCCGAGGTCGAAGTGGCTCTAAGAGTAAAGAAATCTTAATTTCTTTGTAAATTCTATCCATAGAACTGTGTAATCTCTGAGGAAGTTATGGCCGCTGAGTTTGTTAAGAAATTACACGAAGGTTCAGCACTACGTATGTATATGGGCTTGCTAATAGACCCTGTCCTGAGCCACATGAATTGGTCAACCCCCTCCCACGGTAGATCAAGACCCATTTTAATATTGTCCTCCCATCTGTGTCTTTGTCTTGCAAGTGCACTTTTCCTTTCAAACAAAACTTTTGTACGCATGTCTCTTCTCCATGCGTGGTTCATACCCCGTTCGCCTTTTTCTCGTTGAAGCTATGTTCATGATATTTGGTGAAGAATGCAAATAATTGAGCTTGTGATTTTATTTTATGGTATCTGTGACATAATACTGAAGAACCAGGACGTTATACTTGTATCCTTAGAAGAAAGTCGTGTTGAGTTGTATGTAGTGCACGTATGTGAGTTCTGAAAATTTTGTCTTTATAGGGTGACTGAAATACTTTCTTCTAGAAGTTTCCACAGATGAGCCTTATACGGTTGCAGGACCTGCTTAGATACAATGCGTTCTGTTGTGGCATGTGTAACGTCTAACAAGTTGAGGTCCAATGGTAACTGCACGGTAACTCAGAACTTTGCTGACTCGGTGTGCTTATAGATTTTCTGGAGAGACAGAGTTGTACAACGTGAAATAGAACTAGTGATCTGTACATTGAGAACGTTACAGTGTATGTGTGGTCGGGTGATTCAGTGTCCAGAAATGGAGCACAGTGTTATTGTTTATTTATTGTGTGCCTTAATATTGTATTCGGAAGTAAAAAAAATGTGTTGTTTGCTGTTTGCTTACCTGACTCGCATAGTAGCTGTGTGCAAAACTGAACGCTATAAATCTTTTCGCTATAACATAAGTTCCACGTACATTCTCTACGGAGATAACCCTAGAGTTTGTATAGTTTTCTGCTTTACACATAGATTTGTGAGTCTTTGGTTCGTAGATTGTTGAGTTTTGTTGAAAACACTTGAATGCATTGTCAGTCGCACTTCGCCTGTTTTCATAACATTCTGCACTCTGTGTTACCAGTTTCTTACCAAAATCGCATGTATCAGACGTTCCATTTTTCTAACCGCCTTAAAGATTGGTCACAGGCTGCAGTCCTTTGAACGGAAAACAGTTTCCACTAGACAAGAATTAAAAAAGAGATTAATTGCAATTTTCCCGTTACTTGGGACTAAACCAATAACGAGCACGTATGAACTAACAGCATTGTCTGACAAATAGCAAAACGCGTTAACTGCGTTGTGAAATGCTTCATTCTGTTCCATATTGTGTTCGAAAGCTGTAAAAATCGAGAAGAAATTTGTGCCATGATACGTTTATTTCTCTGCTGAAATTAAAGGTTTATGTAAAATACATTTTTATTTATTTCGGATGATTACTATTTTTTGAAAGAGGCTTCCAGCCGGATGTATACAGTCACTCGCATTTGCTGGTTAAGCACTTCTTAAAGCATTGTTTTAATTACGAAATTGAATTTATGTGCCAGTTAATCATAGCTAGAGAAATAGGCACGTGGCTTACAGGAATTTTAAAACATCCCGTATATATTCTTAAAATAGAAGTTGCAATTGTGTTAACACGACACTAACTCTGTGGTGCTGGTGTGTGAGCAATAGCGAGTTGGCAATGATTTTGCACTTTACTCTCCTGCTCTTCTGAGAAGTGGATGATGGGTATTTCGAGGTTTATAATCTTCTACACCCAGAAATTTCATAACAGAGGTGAATCAAGATATCAAATAAGGTGGTTGGAATGATTCTCGAAACTATGTTAATATGAAACTTAGTCTTTATATCCATTGATTGAGTAGGAAAATGAAATCCCCCTGTTTCTCCCTGGCATGTGTGCGCCTCCATTGCAATAACGTGGGGTGAGCGAATTTCCGATCGATTACTCTCGCAAGTTGATTCTCGTTTGTTTGTGAGTGTGTGTCTTTTGAACGAGGGAATGAAGCAGATGTACAGCATTGATACACAATATTGGTTCTGATCCATTTAGTGAGGGTGCATTAGACTTAGCTTATCAAATAAGGGGAAAATCTAACTGTTTGTATCATATTTCTTAGACCACTGGGCCGGAAAATATTTAAATAATGGACAAAATATTTTGTTTGATATCCATCTTTCCCTCTACAACAGTGCGGTATTTTGATGTGTAATGATTTCGTAATTTTTCAACCACCCAATAGCCACAGGCCATGCTTAAAGGATTTGTTTTATTGCCTAGTTTGTAGAAGCTAGTAGCAGGAGGCTACTTCAGACGCAGACAGGTTCCACTCTTCAAACACTTAATTGTTGCTGTTAGATCATCTTTATGCATGTGTATGTATATATCGGCGTGTTCTGAAGAAGGCAGTCTTAAGAAATCACGTGATTATAATTTGTTTTTACGTTTATTGGGTAATTACATATTAATTTCAGTACAAGAAGATGCGATGTCACATATCGTGAAATAAGTTTTATATGCCGAAACCGATTCTTAACCAAGTTACTCTATTCTTTTTTCGTACACCCTCGCCACCAGCATCCGTGTCTTGGGCTGCTTTTTACTCTAGTGTGTTTATCTTTGTGTGTACTCGCCTATTTACAGCCGCTTCTACACGTACGAATTGGCCTCTATTCTTCTCGCTGCACACATCTTATCTTACCATTGTCTAGTTTTGCCTGCGCAAGATTATCTTCTTTCTCTTAAAAGAATTTCGCCTCCAGGAATGTTTTCCCCCTTTTTCTCAGTTCCTCTTCCATCGCCTCGGCTTCCCTTGTTTTCTTACCTTATTGTGCGAGAAAGGGTCCACGGTCGGCTGACTCGTTGCCGTGAAAGGGCTGATTGACGGGGCAGCACGGGGGTTGGGAGTTGATTGGAAACCAGAGTGGATGGGTTACAAGGGGTTGCGCGTGTCGATGGGTACAAGACACGTTCTTTTTTGAGTCCGCTCTCTACAAATTGGTTCATGGCTTTTACTTTTCTATTGACGAACGGTTAAGAGTGATACCATCAGATTAGAATCAAAACTACAATGCACGTCCACAGGTTTGTGGGTTTCTGGTTTAAAGTGTCGAGAATCTCGATTTGCTATGATATCTGCGTATCTGTTAGACAAATAAATATGTCGATAACATCGTCTTGGGCATTCGGCCGCGTAGGTTGGGTATATGAAAAACAGACTTTTCGGTACCAATCTCCGTCTCTGATAGGATGGTTCCCGAAACGTCGGTTTCTTCCTATAAACAACTGACGCGGCTGATTGTCTGAGAGGCTTATGCTGTGTTTACTTGCCTGGGAAGTTTAAAATGAAATAAATGTGCGTTGAATTTCTCCAGTCTTATTTCTGTCAATGAAACCGACATTGTTTGTGATCTGTGTTTGTAAATAGGAACGTTTCTCAATAAGACCTGTAGATTGCTTGAATGCTTCCAGGAAATTGTGTGAGCGTAGGCTGCTGCATTAAGTCTAACAAAGTGGTTTTGTCTTTGTTCAGTCGCACTGTGTGGCATGTTTTGTTCATACTTCAGACGTGTTGTAAGGCTACCTATTCAGTCATAAAAACAATTTGTTTTGAGAAAATTATTTTTATATACTTTTGAGGTACAATAAAGGCAAGGTTGCTTCCATCTCCGCTTCTTGGACTCTGTTTTCTTACGTCTACGCACCACCATTCTTTTACCAGAAAAATAACATGTTTTTTCGTGAAAAATCTGCGTCTCTCGTCTAGAACTTGACCTTTTTTCTTTTGATTTTTTGAGCTCTGTTATGAAATGTGTCGTTTGAAAGCGAATGTCTCAGATATTTTAAAGAAAAAAATATACACCTGTGGCGGTAACCTCTTGTGTGTAATGTGGAAAGGATGCCTACACGACCGCGCTCAAAGCCTGCTTTCTAGTGGCGGAACGCTACGTCGAAACTCGTAACTTCCTTTCAGAGCGAGAATTGGGTACGAATAAAGCCATGACAACTTAATATGAAAGTCGTGTCAGTAATAACAAAATTTTAGAGCACGTTTTCTGGACAACTCAGCCGTGAGTAAGCAAGACTTGACGGAAGAAACACTGGCGTCTTCCGCCTTAGTCCGCGCTAAATAACAGTTCAATTTATTTAATTATTCGTGTACTTGACGAAGCCAAACAAGGCCAATTACAGCCAAGAACTTAAAGAACGGTACGTGACAAATAATATAATTTATAAATGAGAAAAAAAATAACATTTCATGTAAGGAAACAAAAAAGAACGTGGTTAAATGTACAATATTGAACCGACAGAATATGGACAAAAAAGAGTTAAGTACAAGCAATGTTATAAAATACCCCTTAGCAAAATGTAATCCCAATCAGTGTCGTACAAATATCATTGGTAGCAGAAACACGTGATGATGATGATAATGATAACCAAAGCAGAAACTGCAACAGCAGTAAGAACGTCATTATATTGTTATTCAGTAGTTGATAATTCTGAATACTGCCTTGAGACATATTTTATTCATTGAGAACACTGAAATTTCTTGGGTTCTCTTGATGGTAAAAATGTCGATGCTGGTCTTCTTGGGAGTAACACGGTCTTTACCAACTTTTCGGAGGAACATATCGTCACTAAGTAGCAGTTCGGAAAAAAGACACTGCTGTATGGTTTGTGGACACGTAAAAATGTTCGGTTGACTGGTCTGACACTTTCGTTTGTAAGAAGTCGCGTTAACCTATACTGCAATAAAATTAGTATCAAATCAAACGATTATCTGTCTTTATCGGAAGATGTGTAGTTGGTTCTGAGAGAAGACGTATAGAACGAAGGTTCTATAACATGACCTGTAATAAATGGAAAATATTTAACACGGCAGTGAAATCGAGAATGTAACAAAATGGCTGGATTTTTGTTTATTTTTTATGTTTATATATTCTTTTTATGAAACAAGCGCAAGGAATGAAGACAATGCTTCAAACGCAGAAGGTATGGAAATAAAGGAGGAGGAGATTAGCGAATGAAGTAAGAAATAAACAAAGGGGAAACGGATAAAGAGAGAATGAGGAGAGGAGAGGAGAGTTTATAGAACCAGTTTGTTATTGTAGGCTCAATTAAGGGCGTTTGAGACATTATGTAGGCGGTCGATTCTTTCCTATCGTGGTGCGAGACCAATGCAAACTACTTCCAAGAGACCAAGGTTTCCTTCTTTTACATACTCTGCTAAACATCGAGAGCTCTCTGTTCGGTTCTTTTTTTATCTTTTGTGAAAGTTGGGCAGATGTTTTCCTCCTGCCCCTCATAAAGGAGGACTTATGATGGAATGTCTGAAACGTCTCCCCCTTGTCTGAGGTTGAGTGATGACGTCAGTAGTCTACGGAGCCCCACGATTCGCTGTAAAAAATACGAAACGCATTGTTTCTCATGCGCCCTTGTTTCTGTATTCCGTAAACTAATCTCCGGAAGGCTTTCTTAGAAGAGTGATGGGTTATGCTGCTCATATGGAGTTCTTGTGTTCTCAAAGTTAACAAAAAAACTTTGAATTTATGATCCCATAATTATGGTAAATTTGTTAAGCAACATCATGTCGGAAAACAAATTTTTATAATAATTTTGTTTTCCGCTTATGACTGTTGTTAAGGAATTTGTGTTGGTTCTGAAGAAAAAATGTCACTATTCTAGGAGTTTCTGCAATAAACCTGTGTATGTGTGCATAAAAAAGAAAACTTATTTGGAGAAATATATAAAAAACATTTCGTTGCCTCTTATTTTTATAACCCGGTCATAGTTTTGCGTTTGAAACTCGCAAATGTGTGAATTCCGTACGAATGTGACGAAGCGAGCGTAGGAATATTACGGACGGACGGATGGACAGACAGGCGGTTGGGCGGGCGGGAAGTGGCGTCTAGATTATATTAATAAAAACGCGATTGTGAAAAGCAGGCTGGTGCAACGAACAGAAAAAATCTATGTATGTAGGAAGTTAACAAACTAAATATAATTCAAATCTGTGATCTATATGGCAGCAGTGCGTCGTGTTATGCAACTTCTCTCATTCTACGTAAAGTTCGTGCAACAGCATTTACTTTTTTTTTTTTTTTTTTTTTTTTTTTTTTTTTTTTTTTTTTTTTTTTTTTTTTTTTTTTTTTTTTTTGGTCGCATGGGATTTCAGCCTGAACTGATCACATCACAGTCGGTAAAGCCTGACCGATTACCAATTAAATTTACATGGACGTATGTAAATACTAGCGGCTCCTGCAGCTGAAACTATGCGTAGATTTACACTACACATACGCCATGTAGCAACTATACACTATTACCAACTTCGAAAAAAGTACAAAAAAAGGAACTAATGTAGTAAATATGAAGTCATATGTTTTCTCGACTGTCACGTACATAGCAAACTTAAGTAACTTCTTGGCGTTAAGTAGAATATCATGTTTGTTTTTTCTTCGGCGGAGAGAGTGAAGATGTATGTCTTCTGGGTTGTAGCGCCGGGCAGTCTGGGAGATGTTTACCGACGTTTCAGAGATGCTTCCTGCCACCAACTTCAGGGCTATGAGTCGTCGGTGAACTTCTATCACACCACGGGCTATAAACTAGAATACAGCCATTTCGCGATATTAGCTTAAGCGGAGGAACATCAGTGTTATCAATAAGCCACCTATGGATTTTTTTGACTTGAGATTGTGTTCTTTGGCAGTATGATATTACTGTGCAGATTTTTGGAACATAGAAACAGTGAAACTCAGTTTGGTTAAGTTTGGTGTTGGTTTTCCTTTTCTTTGAGTAACCACGTTGAGTAACTAGGTTGGAAGTGTTTGGTAAACATTGTTTTAAGAACTATTTGGTGTTTTCTTGTTACGTGTTGTAACTTATTACCAGTGATTGTTAATGTATATCATAAAGTACTGAAGGTTTATTGGTATTATTGTTGTTATTAATACAGTAATAAACACCAAATTTAAGTGATGAAAGATTCTCGGGCTACAAGCCACGTCAGGTGGCTGAACGGTGAACAAACCATATCTTCTACCGACGTTTCGAGAACCGTCTTCCTTTGTTGCGCTCTAGCTGGTGGTAACAGTTCCCATCAGCTAGCGCGCAAAAAAGGAACGGACTGGTTACCCAGCAACCCTGAGGATGAGAACAGAGATGGTTCACGATAGGTTTGCAGAAGAATTAGTTAGTTCACCGTTTAGCCACCTGACGCGACTTGTAGCTTGATAGTATTTCATCAACTGCAGTCGCCGCGAAAGCCTCACTTCCTAACACCAAATCTAAATGTGAAGGGGGATAAACATTTATCTTTGTCGGTTATAATAGTGTGACAAATACGCATATGCATCATGGACGATGGTGCCTGGTTACGTTTTAGAATGAACACCCTGTAGCACGTCTTCTCTAGCAGAGATATTTACTATTGTTTGAGTGACTTTGTTTGGTGTAATGTGAATTGAACTTTCCTGTACTTCTGATTAGCCACGTTGAACGCACTCTGTGTGACTTGGCGATCGAGTGATTACTTTCTTCTGAAGGGACTTTAATGCACTTTTTGTGTTACAAACTGCAGTCTGGACGTGTAGGAACCCTTCTTACAATGGGCGTGGGTGCATGTACAGTCCACGGAGTTGATTATTTTAACAGAACGTCCACCGGTTTGTTTCCACTCCCCCCCTCCGCGGAGTACAGGAAGTGAATCTTATCTCTTATGTATCTTTAACATAGGGCTGTCTTGGTCCTGTACAGGGTACACCATCTAAAAATAAACCCCAAAACAGCCACGTACAAAAATTATATCAGAAGCAGGTTCGCCGCTGTGTAATGGACTATTCCAAACTACCCAACTCCCCCATGGCACTGAAATAAATATCACCCTGGTTGCTAGGCTGCTGACCAAGCCAGTTGCGCAAAGTCTGCGGTGTGCACGTGATGGGGAGGCCGCGTGTTTATAATTTCATATTAAAATCATTTGCTGCTGTTAGTAAAACATTTAACAAAGCGTGTCTTGGCGATGAAATAACCGAAAAAGACCATGTACTGAACTGATAAAATTTCAGGACACAAGAAGTGTTTGTGACGAGTGTTCATCGAGAAAAGGAAAAGGCTGAATTTCAGATTGCATCAGCTGCAACAACTGGTTACGAGTGTAAGAATTTAATATTTCCATTGGTTTCGTCGTTTTATACATGAAGGGATTCGTGTATAATAGTGTAGGTTGCAATTTAAATGAAACAACATGTACAAATCAGTACTGAGGTTTCCCGATCGAGTCTCATCGTGTGTCATTTATTATTAGCTTGCAACTTATTTAACGGCTTTGTATGATACTTGGCTTTGCCTCGAAGAATGTCTGATAAAATGATTTAACATTTTAAAATTATTATTTTAAGTTTAACACTACCTGTACAGTGTATAATTCTAAGTCTATATACTCATATGCAATTACTCTTAACTGTCATGCAAATATTGTTGGACGGCCTCCAGCCGTCAAAATATGTCAGTGTTCCAATTCTGCTCTCAGGAGTTTATGTTATGTAGCTGAACGAGGTTAGAGGTTAATTATGAGCGATGCATTAGAAGTAATGATGTGTACACTGTTCATGGTCAGTTTTAAGGCGTGTTCTTGATAATCTACTGAAGTAACCTAGACACACCTAGAAACACCTAGGGATAGTCAGTGTATCGTAACCGAGATTCGAAGTCGTGCCTCTCTATTAAGTACCGCACATTGTCTCAACTTTTTAAATGCTACGCTAACACTCTAACCAGTAGATATTCGTTACGAACACTTGAGTCACAGGCAATTTTAAAATTAAAAACGAAATTATAAATTTACGTGAGTATAATAACAGTCAAGCACTCGAAGACGAACACAGTTGTCTCTCGACACCTCGTATATCAGACGTTAGCTCAGACAGTGGTCAGTTTAATAATTTAACCATTCCACAGATATTTTAGAGATTCGCCCAAAAGTCATATTCCGAAGTTTTGGATTCTATTATCGTCCTTGATACCTACTGCCCTCACTGGGTTTCCTTCAGTTCCTGTAAATGCTGAGATGGTCCACTACCGTTTCCTTCCATATCCTTTGAAATTTTTAATTTATCCTTCAATTCGAAAAGTTGCTCAGTTGAAATGGAATTGTTAAGTAAACCAAGAAACAGCATAAGACAAGTTGAAGTAGGAGGACTTGAAATCAAATTGGTGCACCGAAATTCTTATCAAATAAATTTTGGTTCCTGGAAATGCACAATCAACTGTGGGCGTATTGTAGTGCAATGCGTAGTCATCAATGTCTGCGAAGCCCGTTACAGCAGGAGACGTGCCATATACCAGCATCCAGTTTTCTTAAGTCTATACATGCAAATTTTATTCAGTGCATCGCTTCTTTCCTTCATAGATACACCTATAAGCTTGCCGTATTCAAAATATCTCGCAGTCCTCTCATCTGTCTGCCAATATTTTACGCACTCTTTGGATGATTTTTTTATTTGGTACAAATAGTAGACATTAAACTGGAACAGATTCTAAAACCTCATTGTATCAACAGAATATTTCGTATATGGGAGTATTCATTGTCACCCATGTTATTTTACGACCGTTATACAGACATCCATATTTCGTACGGATAAAGTGTGCGTAACAGATTTTTTTTAAATGACCCTGCAGATGACGGCGATACGTTCCTCCACGAGGCGGGTTGTTACGCAAGACCACAATCTATAATCATTTCCGCCGTGAAACATTCAAATATTACAATGATTCCAAAGCTTCTGAAATTTCGTGTGCAGGTGTCTTACTGTGACAAATCTGGTATTGTGGACTCCGTAATTGGGTCTTAGGGCGATTTTACAGATGGATGCTTAATAAAATAAGCTTTGAGTTAAACGTCGATTTATAGATGAAAACAGTGTTATGAAGTGCTCGCCTCATTGTACTTTTTTAAAAGAGAAAACGAAGGCTACAGAGATCGCTAAGCCACTCAGCATTTTTGTCAATTCGTTACAAGGGGGATGAAAGTTCCCTTCTACATTTCTAGACTCTTCCTTTTTTACGCCCCCATTCGAAAGATTTTGAAAGAGGATTTAAGAGGAAGAGAAGCCCGTTGGGAGGGGATTTAACAAAAGTTTTGTTTAAAAAGAAATCCTGTTTGTTGGAGTGGTGTGCGTTAGATTTCTCATTAATTTATAGAACGACAGATAAAAATTGGGACTGTCAAAACTTGAAAATTTAAAATGAACGGTATTTTATAATGGGGTTTTCCTCTTGCACTTTTCTACTTATAATCAACGAAATTCCAATTTAACGCGTGTCATGTTATTAGTTTTGAAAACTATTTCAAATTAAATTCTTCTCGAAAGGTGACCTTAATGCAAAAACAGTATTAAATATATATATATATATATATATATATATATATATATATTTCTTGATGAAATCCATAAATGAGTATTTTAGTTCGTTAACTTGACATATGGAATGGTGGACAGCAGCGGTATATGAAACATTTCCACGGCGTCTAGCGTTCACTCTTTTTATAAATAAGCTGGCCACATAGTCATAATAATCCTTTATTGTTCCTTCAGATTTTGTGTCATAATAAAGACTTACCGAAATGTATTACTTTGAAGAGAGAATAAAATAAAATGCATAACAGAGATCCTTTTACTGAAATGCTAAGCAGGTTACGAACTAGCAAAATCTGGCCTTCTCCCTAATTTCTTCATACAGAAAGCGTGTTTACAGGAATGCTACAGTCCCATACATGATTTCATAACTAGCCCTTTGCTGGTGTGATTAAGACGGGTAGTATGATAAGTTATTTTTCTTAAATTAAATTAACACTTTAAACCCCAGTGGTAACTATATGCACAACCTACTTTACCGGTCACCAACTCTGTATTTTTCCCACAGTGTGTGTATATGATTTCCGACACTCGAAGGTGTAAGGTCAACGCAAATATTGCACATGTCAGCCACGTATGGCAAATGTAGTTTAGTTATTATGCGTTACGTGCCGCGACAGATATTTCGCACAAAGCAATAAATTTAATTATAATGTTTCGTCTATCACTTATGATGTGTCGAGTTTCGAAGCCAGACTCCAAGCAGTATGGAAGAGCCTGTTGTGACGTGATTGTGTAATTCTATTTTGCTGGCCACTTTGCTTCGCAAATCACATTACAGACGGTCTTATACCACAACTTTTCAGTAAATATTAGAGGCTGCAACGTTGAAGATCATGGTCTTACTGCTGTAGTTCAGGGGTGAAATACGTGGTGTATATACCAACAAGAAAAAGGAATTACAATTTTTTTATTTTAACACATTCCTGTGTATGTGTTGTTGAAATAACCAGACAATGCAGAAAACAAATATTATACTTTGCATAATTGCATTTTGTTTTATGATGTATCTCTGTTGAGGATTATCATGGTTTTCAATGGGCTAGGTCTTCGAATCCAGCTGTTACAGACCACACAAGATGTCAGCGTAATAGTAAGACTCCTATTGAAGATTGCATAATAACTATCGTTTTTCCTTTGACCAAATCGTGTATGTGAGGGAATTAAAGTGGCTTCTAGCCTCCACTTCCCTGCTGAGGAAATTATAGCACCCCTGAGTTCGCTTGAGGCGGTTCATTTGAAGCATGGGCGGCAAGAGTATTCAAGCATCCTTGCTGTTAGACTCGCTGTTTTACAACTAGAAAGCTTTCTCGAAAACGATCAAATGAGATTGCGCGGGTTTACGTGCTTGGTGTAACGTTTGCAAGGCAGCACTTCCATCCAATTACAGGCGGTACAGATCAGAGCCATGAGCATGTATTATTCGATTACCAGACGCCCGCAACATATCCACCGTGTGGACGGGTTCTTGTTCTATAAACTAGGTTACCGTGCAACTTTTTTTTACGTGCATTAAAATACAGATAGTACAGGCAACTCTCGGTTTACGAACGTTCGATTTACGAACATTCATTATAACGAACGTCACCATTCAAAATTTCTTAAAGTCGCCAATAGAGTTCCATATAAAACGAAATGCCAAACGTGTAGTCAACATATTTGTAAAATTTATATAAATAAACTTTAGAAAAATGTATTTAATACAATAACTATCAGTTCTTGGTTAATAAAATTAATCTAGCCAGTAAAAAAACGTTTGTTTACATGCCTCGCCGCGTATAATGTTTTCTCGCATAACGCATACATATGTAAGACTTGAGGTTCTCACAGCGGTGAGTATGAAGATTTCCGTCTTCTGGGTTGTTGCGCTGTGTAGTCTGGTCGATGTTAACCAACGTTTCAGAGGTCATACTGCCTCCGTCATCAGGGCGATGACGGAGGCAGTATGACCTCTGAAACGTTGGTTAACATCGACCAGACTACACAGCGCAACAACCCAGAAGACGGAAATCTTCAACGCATACATATATTATAATAAAACGTATTGTATAGACCATTTGATGTTTAGCACATGGTTTTAATGCTTTAACATGGCTACTAACGTATACGATGCGTATCGTAAAAGCTCACGAATGCAAGATACACATAGCGAACAAAAACGTATAACAAACAACGTCTTGGAACGGAACTCGTTCGTAAACCGAGAGTTGCCTGTATTTCTTTAAAACTTGATTTAGAAAATGTCTCGTCCCGTATGCTAGAATAATCGTTGAAGGTAATGCACCACGAATCATCAAATGGGCTTCCTGTTCGCGGGGCACCGTTCAAAGAAATCCTCCCGTTTTATACCTGTATACAAAATTAAATAATTAAACACCCCTCTGATATAAATGTCTGTACAGGGCTACAACATGCGACAGTGGAATACAAGATATAATTAACGAAATATATAATCCTACCAATGTCGTTTACTCTATTTTTATGTGGAAAATTAGCATGATCGTGACTTCGACAACATCTTGGAAATAAATCAACTGTGGAATAAAAATTCAGCGTTCTACGTAGTAACACTTCTATTGTTTTGCACCGAAATAATCGCTGAGAACGGTTATAGAATTACAAACACCTACGGTACCAGGAAATATATGCATTCAACTTGTGTCAGTCAAAATGGGCAACTGTTTGTTAGACCGATAATATTCCACACAATGAATATACTTTTGTTTTGGATGAAACCAGTTCAACGTTTTATATTCTTGCAATTATTGCACTGTATAAATTTGTTAATATTTGTCGTAAGATATGTGCTAACTATTCAAATAAACCGAAGAAATAATAATAATATAACGAATTCGATATAATTTAAATTAAATTAATTTATTAATTTCTTCCTTAGTTATAAGAATTGCAGAAAAATACGGAAATAAAAAAATAAAAAAATATTAACACGTAAAATATCAATTTTAAAGAACACTGACGACGGTGTGTTACAATCGGGGTCACTAATTCTTGGACTATGTCCATCGTCTGTGATTGGGGTCAACTCTTTCTGTCGGTCCCAACAGAGTATGTGCCCCTCCCCCCTTTTAATATGAGGACGGAAGCAGATCCGGCCTCCGAAACATATTTTTTTTTTTTAAAAAAAAGCGGACGATGGGCATAGTGCAATCTAGTGATCCGGGCACGTAAAAGACGTTTTATGAATCGTTCGTGGTTCGTCTTCTATCAAGACGTTTCCAGCTGCGCTATAGGAGTGGATTATCATTTGCTCTAAGCAACTTTATTCCTACTGCGACACAAATTTATCTCGTGTTTATATAATGGTAATCTTTTTATTCCCGCCTGATGTGTCGAGAAACTGTTTCCGATTTCCATTGGAGCCTCACCAAACCTAAGAGTACTTTTCAATTAATGACACAGCTTTCAGCGTAAAAACATGATTTGCAACGGAAAGTGGGACCCCGTTTTTTATGGCGTAATAATGTTTAAAATCATTCGTTAATTGACGTTGCGGTAATAAAAATACCTTGATGAAACTTGTATACAAAAAGAGGACATTTAACACTTTAAATAATACAGGGGACACCGGTTTGTGTAATGTTTTGGGTTGGCCGGTGTCGCTGGATTTCATAGGTATAGTATATACTAACACGATTGATGAGAATGTCTTTTTTAATATAGATTTTATGTACAACTCTTTTTGTTACAGATAACACGTGCAGATTTGAGTTGCTATAACTTATGTTTTAGTTTACTGGAGTGTTTATTTGAAGTTAAATGCACCTACCTTAGCGAAATTTGTCTTATTTCTATCGTGTTTATGATTACAGTTCAGCTACTGATACTTTATCATGTTGGAAACATTGATTGGGGATGACTAATGTTTTCAAATGCGCTTGGAAATTAGCCTGTGGTTTTTCTGTGACATCTTATTTGGCAAATACAGGGCCATCATAATTGCTGATATGCATAGATATATTTCACTGGCATTAATGGACTTGGTTTGTACAACACGTAAAGTTTATCAGTGATTAGTAATGCTTTAGTGGCAGTGGGCTGGTCACTCACTACTTACAAATGAACACTTCAAAGACTAGGAAATCTCCGAAAAGGAGGAGGCGAAGAACCAAACCTGGATTGTAGAGCCAAGAAAGAAGAGGAAGTAATGCTTTAGAAGAACTAAGTCTAAAGCAAAGTATTTGAAAAAGTTGGTTATTTTAAACGTGACCGTAGGTGCTACTGAGCGTTCGCCAGCCTTGCATTCAATCGAATTAATTCGCTTACCTTTGAATGAACAAGTGAGGGTTCTCAAAATGTTATGTCTGAAATCAAGGCCTCTTATTAATCGTGAGAAGTTTAACAGTTTTTGTGGTATTCAGCTTTTGTGTCAAACATAAGTTTGCTGAAGTGAGAAGAGAAATTAAAGAAAACAACGAAGTCTTGATGGGATTCAAGGATTTTATAAGTGTTGGTGTAATCGAGGAACATATCTTCGTGATTGAATTTAACAGAGCACCACGTGTTCTCTTGCCATGTGACATAACGATTTTGAAACTAAGTAGAGGATCAGGTATTTGAACTAACGGAACGGATACGGTTGGAAATTTTGATTTGTCTGGAGAATCGAGCATCATTGAAACATGGATGCAGCATGTTCCTACGAAACGTCCGTACCCTTCTGCAAGTCCACATTGCGCCATAACCCGGAAGATTAGCATGGACGTCGTCTCTCCTGTCAGAAGCTTAAATCTTAACCGAACAGAAAGTAACTGGACGTCTGTAATTTTAATGTTTTCCATTTTGTGCATAAGTGCGCCCTCTGTAGTGCAGTAAACGCATCTGTGTCTTGACATGTAATTCGTGTGGCAGACTCAGTATTTTCGTTCCAATGCTTCGTCTGTTTTTGTCGTTACTTTACGTACGTTCTGTAGTTGTATAATTGAAGATGTCTGTCGTCTCTGTTGCTGCATCGTGTAGTTTAATAACAATTTACCGACGCCTGATAATGGGAGCGACAACCACTTCTTCATACTCGTCGCCGTGAGAATCAGAAAGTATGATATAAAATAATAATTTTCGTTTTTTCAAAGTGTTAGCCACACTAAAACGGCTAACGTGGTTATCGGTCAGAGCGATACGTAGCACCGTGAACTCATGACAAAACAATGTTAAGATATCGACCGGACGTGCATACAGTTCCATTAATATTAATTTTGTATTGAATTGAAATTCATTGTACTGAATCAGTATTCATATTAAGAAGACTTCAGTAGCACATCTGCGTCCTGACTCAACACGAACGAGCTATTTATCTGACCACTGGGCCGTGTAATTGT
This sequence comes from Zootermopsis nevadensis, assembly GCF_977971745.1. Taxonomy (NCBI): domain Eukaryota; kingdom Metazoa; phylum Arthropoda; class Insecta; order Blattodea; family Termopsidae; genus Zootermopsis; species Zootermopsis nevadensis. Next base: position 10,068,591 of record NW_028259143.1, read on the forward strand.
ACGTTTCTTGGATGGATGATAACTGCGTTATTATTAACAGGTGGAACTTCAACAAACCAGCCTCTGAATGGCTTTGAAACGGAACACGTATCTCCTATTGCTCGGTATGTTTCATGCATGAATGCTTCGTTTGTTCTATGTCGATATTTAACTGCAGAATAACTCTTTGTCTGTTCATACAAGTTAGTGAATATCTTCGTCTGTCACACCTGAAAAGTAGCACATTTCATTCGTAGCGTATTAACGGTACAATATCTGCATCTGAAGTTGTTTTAACGCCGATGGGGATTTTATGAGTTGAAAAAGTCGACAAGATATGCTTCAATGCAGTTCATCTACATACGCAATTTCCAGATTGTTCAGTTAGTAAATCCAGAGTTATTTTGAAACTTCTAGGAGAGTGTAGTTTCTGATACAAATTAGTGATTATGAAACTTTCTGTTATACCAACGTGATAAATTTCGTATGATCTGAAGCTTTCATGGCGACTTTGTGCAATGAATTATTCTCGGGATACCAGCCGTGTAAGGTGTTTGAAAGAAAAAAACACCAACGTTTCGAGAATCATATTCGTCGTCATCCTCAAGGTGCTGTTGACAGTAGCGGGTAGCCCGAGAAAAATTCATCATGATCAACTTACTTTGTTCTGTGTTCACATGTAATACAACGCGGAAGTAATTAATCAAATTACATGAAGATGAGTCCTTAAGAAGCTGATAGTACGCTTATCCTGAACCACATGGTTATAATCCATACCCTTTAAGCCTATTACTCTGATTCATTTTAATATTATCCTCCAATTTTTGTCTAGGTCATTTGAGTGGTCTCTTCCCTTCCATGCTACATGCTCCGTCCATATAATCCTGCTTGATTTAAGCGTTCTATTAATATTTGGTGAGGAGTACGAATTATGTACGACCACAGTGTTCTGTCTTCAGTATAACGCTGTATAATTACGAGGGGAATTAAAGAAACAAGTAACATATTGAAATCTTTTAGTTGTGTGACTGGCAACACTGCTGAGATCTCGTTATTCTTTGTCGTCAGTTACCTCAATGTCAAAGAATGAAATGCTAACATGCTCATTGGGCACAGACAGACTACACTTGAACCACACTCGCAGCATGTTACCGTCTGAACTTAAACTACAGGGTATCAAGGCAACAGCAGTTTTGCCGATCACACAACGAAAATATTCCAGTATTTTCCCCACGTTTTGACTCTTAATCCTACATTGCAGATAAGGACATTCCATTCGTACACAAATATTTGCAGTTAAGTAAACTTGACGTATTTTCTCTTGTAGCAGTGGGTTTGTCCAAATCGCTGTCGGGAGATTAGACTTGTATTTTTATTATTAGTGATGATTTTAACAATTCTCTGCACAGAATGTCACTGTAAATGGCAGTAATAATTCAATTGAACTGTCCCATCGCTTAACGGGGGCGATGGATGCAGCACAAGTCACAGATAGGAGTTGATTGATTCCAACAATTTTTGTGGCTACGGGGAAATTATCCAAAAATCATTTTAACTGTTCCGTTTACGGAATAGTTAGTGGTCCGTTCCGATCCTCTTATTTGCGTGTGAAATAAAGCATTGCTTTTATGTACTGACAAAATAAATTGTTCCAGATGAATTTCAGTTTTTTGCGCTTGAATTTGAAATCGATTATGATTAATTATAAATCAGTTTTTGGCGTGGTTTGAGACATCAGTGAAAAACATATCCTTTCATCGATGTGTAATTTCCGCTGTCGGAATTAAGTCTCGTCGAGTGTTGGCGATTTTCCAAAGCGAACTTTGCAGCTGCAGTCTTCAGGATAACATAAATTATTTTCATCCATGTTAATATATAATTGCAGCATAGACTATGTTTGTAGTATTGTATTCATTTACGTAATCTTTTGATAACATCAAAGTATAGGATATTGAAGTAAACAATGAGTTTAATGTAATTTACGTGGATGATAACTCCACAGCTCTGTACATCCACAGTGTACCATTGTCAGTGGAAAAAAATGCAGCGAAGGAGCTTATCATTGCTGATAAGAAACTGGTCTAAGAATTATGAAATTAAATTAATATAATCGTTTGTTTCTCTTGTTTCAGGTGAGTCGGTGTAGCCTACGTGAGGCACAGTTTACTGGTTTTGTAGTCCTCTTGATCATCATATAAAGACATAAGTTCTGTGTCTACTACAAGGCAGTAAGCTCCCCCATCTTTCTGCGGGCCCCTCACGTGAGGCGATTGTCCTTGGAAAGGAGGTATGTTAATTATTGTATTAATTACTGCTTTGCTTATACATGAGATAAACGTTTTGAAGTTTGGATATTTTACTTGTTTTCTCAGACAAGACATTTTATCGTTATCTCCGTCAGGTATAAAGAAATCGTTTGCTTCTGTTCGTGAACGTTTAGTAATATATATTCTGGTAATGATATCCGAATAAGAGTGTTTACAACATTTCAAAATTGCAGCATTACAACACGGGAACTGTTTGTTGTCTGTGGCAAGTCCTCATCGAACGACAAAACATGAAATTACATCCGTACTGATTTGAAACAGTGCAACAGCTATAATAACTTCGTTGTTTTTTTGGGTGAAGGGGTTCACGTGTAAGTAGTGTAGTAGTTATGGCTTACAGGGGACACACTGTATGTCTGTAGTTTTTCGTATCGTTTTGTGTTATCCTGCGTTGATAAGTACCGTGCGATAGGTCGACAATCTATCAACTTTATAAAGCCGAAAATGTTTCGAGTTAATTCTGAAACTGTATAAGCCGAAGTGAACAACCCATGGCAACTGAAGAAGGAATAACCAATGATTAAATCATTCATCTTGTACGCGGACACTGCCTTTTTTTAAGTCTCAAGCGACGTAGCTTCCAGTCATTCGAAGTTTTTAACACTTTTTCTTATTAGTGATGTGTCAACGAAATGTCGACATTTCCGAACGTGGCAGAAGGGGACCTGTTTCCATTCGATGATTAAATGCCACAGAAATTGAGATAATCCTAAATCCGGATATCTGATCTTGTGATACTGTCAGACTGATTCTCCAAGATTATTTTTACGGACTTCATAACACACTAACATACAACATAAATAGCGTTTATATCGGTCCTTGTGTCAGGCTGTCACTTGGCTCGGCTGTCTACCACTTAAAGTTATATGTCACGCATCTGGAATGCCATTCATCTTAATAAGCAAGGCGTTAATACAAACGACAGAAAAATGTGACTCACGAAGACAGCTTGATTATGAGAGGAATCTTTGGTGATCGATGCGAAGGTTTTGAGTCATTATGAATTACCCCTGATTTACGCACTTCTTACGGATTGCGTAAGAATTTTAATGAAAATTATACTGCTTTATTCCTCTTCAAATGTGTCCTTTTATGTAAGAATGGTCCAGGTTCTACTTCAGGCTAAAGATTGTAATTACACCAGTATTTCCTTTTGTTCATTGACATTAAACTTAAAGTTGTAAAGATGGCTGTATGCTGGGTTGTTGTGCCTTGTAGTTTGGTAGACTTCTTGCTATGTTTCATTGGTGCTTGGTTCATCCATCATCAGGACGATGCCTCCATAATCGTCCTGATGATGGCGGTAGCATGCACTTCTGAAACGTCTGCAAAATTCTACCGTAGTAAACGCATCAGCAGTCCGTCTTCAATAAATGTTTTGTTTTCACAAAACAAACAGTTTCTTATCCTGCAGTACTTCTTCAACTTTGAGCGATCATACGCTAGGCTGGTTTGAAAAAATATACAATGTTCATTGTCGAATATTTAGTTTAAGTTCAAGGTAAATGTTTCAGCAGTAGCCTTACAACACCACATACACGTTCCATTTCGTCTCAGCACACTCAAGAATTCATATCATTTACTCTATTTACGTCCTTTAGTTGATACAGCGTCCTTTCGTAAGCCACGAATACGAACACAGTAGAGTGAAGTGTGAGACTAAATGTGAACTTGTTTATACATGGAATATGTTAAGTAAATTCTGTATTACAGTCTACATTTGCATTCCACCAAAATAAAGTTAAGTAATTCACATCTGTAATGGTGGCGCACGATGTTTACTGACTTAAATAAGTTCTTTCTTGAACCAGTGTTCGTCACAGCCGTTCGTACAGCTGGAATCTAATCGTGTAGCGAGAGTACGCCAGAGACAGGTTAAAATGTTTCTTTGGTGTTACAGGAATTCGTTTTAAAATTTACATAATTTCAAATAACTTAATTTGAAACTTATTTGGTGGCGGATAAAGTATTTAGCATATATCATTCTGTGCCTGCGTTCCATCTTGTTTTGTCCGTTCTGTATAACGCTGTTAAGTAATCCTCTGGCGTCGTGCTAGATGAATTCAAAGCTGTGGCAACCATTTACCATCGTCTGATGGATGGCTGCGTTTTAGACATCGCTGTATGGTAGGAAGAATTTCCGCTTCGTTTTCTTTCGGTGTCCGATTCAAATCTCAGTCCATTCCCAGTCTTTTCTGAGACTTTTCTTCATTTTGTCCTTGGGCGCAAGTCATGTGGTAATATCGTAAAATGGCCGATTTCTTACAAGTTCCTTTTGGTGTGTTGTGAAATATAGAAAGAAGGAGGAAATTAAAAGAAAGATACGATGAAGTTGGAAGAGCAAGTGGAATGGAGTTTTAGCTCCATGATATCTTTACTTTTAACACTTGTCCACTCATCTAATCCTCTTTGATTTAATTTCTCTGTTAAAATTTGGTAAAAAGTCCAAATTATGAAGGTCTTGTCATTGTACTGAGTTACCCTGAAATGTTGTATGTGTTATGGTTTACAGCAAGGAGTTTAAGTTGTATTAACAGGTTACTTTGAACTTTATGAAGTAGTTGTACGTTATTAAACTGGGCCTATGCAGAATATCGGACACGGTGTTACTTTTAAATAGGCATACATGTATTGTCTGTTTTTGTTGATTGTATATTATATTATTTAGTGTTCTGTCTGACGACAGGTTCATATGAACAGGATCCTTCCATCCTTTTCTCGGACTGGGACCTGTTCATATACGTTCTTGGCAGATGATCCAGAAGTGGTTTGCCATTGCCTTCTTCTGTGTGTGAATGGAGTAATTTGGGATGCCACGGAGAAACCGGGGAAGCCCCCGGAGGAAATCTCCGTGTTGCCTAGACTACGGCCTTGCCCAACACAAGTTATAAATTCGGGCACCGCCGGGAATCGAACCCGAGACCCCAGGATTACAAGGCCAGCGTTCTAACCGCTAGACCACCGTGGCTTTGTTGATTGTAACTTTAATAAAAATCGGTTAATAATTGGAGAATGGCGTTGTATAAAAGGTGAAGTACGTATTAAAAGAAAACATGACGTAATTCGTTTATCTTCTGAGCCATCTTTGAGGAGCGCATTTCCTGTTGTTCCCCCCGAATGAAAGCTTTTATTTTCTCACGGCGTCTGTCTTCCCACGTTCCACGTGGTTGGTTCTTGGCTCGACCTTCATGTGTATTATGGTCTCCAACCTCCCAGGGGAAATGGGAAATATTTCCGTCCGAAATCCACATTTTAACCTGTTTGTACACACCTTTGCTGATGTGTAAGAGGATTCGAGGTGCCACGGAAACCAAAAATTTGGTTCAAAATTTTCATCTTATAAATGTACTTGAAAACGAAAACGAGGCGTGTTGGAATTGTAAGCAGACAACTTACAGTGGCAGACTTAAGATCAGTAATTAAAAATGATAATTTAGGGCTTTTAAATTTATTTTCTGCTTAATAATATTGTTAGCTTCGGAAAGTTCCTGGCTTTTGACTGGAGTACCGGGATTCTATTCCCGTTGGAGCAGAAATTTTGTCTTTTTGCCACCATTCTATCCAGACGGGCTCTGGGCTTCAGTGGTCCTCGTATCTAATGGGTGTCATGTAAAATGTGACCGATGCGTGCATTTTAATGTCAGACGAGAATACAAAAAAACTGAAGTATTTTAGTTCTATAAATAGTATGAACACATCGAGTGTGTTTCTTGTATGTCAGCGGTGCACTCAACATTCGACCTCGCTTTTGTATTGACGCATTTGGTTGTTTGAAACCAGTGTATCTGAAAGGAGTCCTAGCACTGAACGAAGTGCCCTTTTAATAATTGACAGATGTTTTATCCTCCAAAGCCAGTATCTCCGTTTTTAGCATCCCATAGTTGTTCAGTGTGTGTGCAAATGAAATATATTTGACACTTCTTGTTCCATCGTTTAATGGCAGCAGATAATCCGGTGTGTCAACACGGATAGCTGCTGTGTAATTTGAAAGATCCGGATATATCCAATCGATCCCGCTATGCAGTCAAGTTGCTTCCATTATACTCCATTATTTCCGGCGAATGACGTGTGGAGGAGGGGGTGTGTTCGTTAGCGCAGGCGTGACCGCATGTGAAGAGGGGGGGTTGAAGTGTTTTGATAATTGATTATGCGTTATGAAGTTTCCCAAAACAATATTTGTTGCCGCTAAAGTAGGCAGGAATGAATGTTCCCATGAAATTTTGTAGGGTGGCAAATGTAACGATTTTAAACTTTCTTTCTCGAATTACGTCTCTCATACCGGATATAACTAGTCTGTAAATTAGAGACCTGGTCTGCAATATATTGACAGCTTCCTACCCGATTTATGTTTTCACGACTGAGTCCGAAAATGGCTGTCTTCTGTGTTGTAGCGATCGTCCTGATGATGGAGGCAGCAAAGACCTCCGAAACATTGGTAAACGTCTATCAGACTGCACGGCGCTACAACCCAGAAAACAGCCATATTTGGTTTATTAAGTTGATTGGTTTGCTTAAGTGGACCCCCCCCCTCTTTCCACGTATCTTTTTGAATTTTGATTGCATAAGAACTTTAAAGAAACCTAACTTTAAGGGTGTCTGCGAGTTCGATACATCTGCTTAAAGTCCGGGAGCATAAAAACGATCTTCATTTTAGGCCCTGTACCTTCTACCTACTACTAAGTTACGCACAGCCGAACAAGGGAGGTAGTTTTCAGCGTAGTGAAACACTAGAAATTCTACGTGATATTAGATCTCATGGCAGTTCATTGTTAAGATTTGCCGGCAGCTCTGTAGCTAGTCACTATCTCTCCTTCTCTAACCAGTGTCTGAGTTTGATGTCGTCTTTGTTTCCCCCATTGCTCTGTTCTTCCCCCTCTCTTTCGTAGACCACAAGGCACCATAAAGAAACAAACGGTGTTACTGACGTGTGTCACAGCACTGTCAGTTCAGAAGGCGATCTTGTGGGTTGTGATGATTTCTTGTAGACTCAGGGGTAGGAGCCCGACGTAATATTTAGATTTCTTAGTTTTAACAGGTCTGGGTAGCCTGCAGAAACCTTGACTTTCGTCGTTAAGCTGTATAAAAAACTTTGTTTTCAGTTAAATGCAATTTCTGTTTTTGTTTCAAAAGGAAAGAACTCGCGGTTTTAACTGTTCGCTTTTAAGAGACTCCAAAGAGATACAATTACGAGCCTGAATATGTCTCGAAAAAGATCACATGTCTGAGAAACCACAGGATGAGTACTCTACAATACCTCTCTCTTTTTCTCTCGCCCTCTCTCCCCTCCACCGTCGCCACAACCACACAAAGCTAGAAAGCTGCACTTTTATGAGGACGTGCGCTCTGCCCTTGATGGATATGCACAGTGCGTTCTGAAGTACTCGCTAGTCGGCGGCATGAAGTTCGCATTTTGGAAGTTGCCTGCTGCTGCGAGCACCTGCTTTTTACCTGCGTCAGTGACGGATTGGACCACCTTGATCTAGGAGCTGCATCGCAAATATTATTTTCGATATTCATCCTCCAATTTGTGTATTTGCGATCCCATTGCACGGTTTGTGTCACTGTTTTCGTAATCAGAAAGCAACAGCTGTTTAATCGATTCCGTACTCACACCCCGGGTGTCTGCTTTGATTGTTGTAACCGGGGAATTGGAGATCTGACACGCGTTTGTGTCACTGCTGTTGGTATTTGTGTTTTGTTTAACGACGCTGTCGACTCAGACCGTTGAGTGTCCAGGGACTTGTGAAACCGCGAAGGTAGTTAACCATGGTGTCCTGTACCCAGACAGAGATGTAACACGGAACTCTCCGAATATGAAACAGAAGTGCTGCTGTTGTCAGTCGAAACTATTAGAATTATTTTCTTGTCAACAGGTTATTCAGTATTGTTTAAATAGTTAAAATTAGTATGTGATGATGGGCTGCGCATGTAGCTATGATCGGGGGACACAAAGAATGCGTAAGTTATAGAATTCTGAAGAAGAAAGCCTTTTGGGGGGATGTTAAGAGTGGTCTTAAGAAGATGAATTGTGAAAATTAGATGTAAATGAAGATGAATTATTTTATGAACACGAGTGTTGTGAATATTATCCATCGTCTTGATTTTTCTCAAGCACGGCGTTTCGGAAACTGTTTACGTCGTAAAAAGGGAGAAAAGATTAAGATATTACTTATTTGGGTCACTAGAAGATACAAATGTTGGTAACATACGCACACAAGTATGATACCCATATTTTCATGTTTAATAACAAACAATAGGAGAAATAGCTAATAAGAAGCCAGTCCGACACTGAATCTGTGGCAGGTGGCTGGTAGTACCACCTGACAGAAGGGGTAACTGTCATCTGGCTCTCAAAACATTGCCTGAGTGGGTGGAAAAGACCGTGAAGAAGAAATAAACTCACCACGTTACTTCTTTTAGTGGCGTGTGTCCAGGCGTTTTGGGCAAATACGACGCCAGACAATTCTGTACGAGATTTGAGGTTCTCACGGCGGTGAAAATGTCGATGGATATTGGTCTTCTGTCTTGTAACCCGGTGTGGACTCGTTGATAGCACAAACGTTTCACAGAGCTAGACTGCCCTGAAGATGGAAGTATTGTGTTCCTCCGAATATTTTGTGTTTGTAGTCGGCGCAGTAGTTTTTGGACAGTGAAATTTTCAAAGGGAAGGCTAGGAGCGAGTCATTTGTGCTGTAGTATAATGCTGACTGCACCGAGGAGCTTATCGGACTGAACGCCCAAACAAAAGAAATACGCTGACGTTGCCACCTCAGGTACACAAACTAGGCCCGTCCGCCAGCTTCTCCACCGGCCAAGAACTACTGCGCCGACTATATCTACAAGTCAATACGACATTTCAACTCACGCTGTATTTTTCTATCGACAAACACATTCTCGGTATCTTACTATTTTTATTTTGGTTTAGACCTGTCTGTGCGTTTATGGTTCACATAGTATCAAGGATTAATAATGTGGGTAGGAGAATGAATCATGAATTGTCAAGGATTATTAAAGAGGCGGTTATGATCTGCTCGTTTTTCACGGATTTGAATGAGTACTAATGTCAGTGTAAAGGGCAGAATCTAAGGCTTGAATATATCCTTATGTTGGGTTTTGTTAGGTAGGGACGCAGTGAATGATATATAGTTGGGGATTATAAGGGAAGCGGTCATGACCTTCACATATATCTCTGGATCGATCGATATAACTCAAATTCTCAAGTATGTTTAATGGACATGCCTTAACAGATACAGCACATTAACTTATCGGATATCTAACGAAAAAACTTTGATGCCCGTGTGATTAATTAAGCACCGCACTATGAAGGTGTATTGGACATTGGAGTGTCGTTCAGTCATTCTTAGACGTACTGGATGGAGCTGAATGGTCAGCTTCACGTTGCGGCGGCTTTACCGGAGTAAGAAGTCCTGGTATTTGTGTGATAGGAGACTGGGTGTTTACCATAGTCGGTTTTGATGCGATGCTGAAGACAAAGGCCGTTCCTTTGCCGAAATTTAACCCTGGCATAGTACATGTTACCAAACTTAATGTCCTCCGCCCTGTTATGATTACAAATGACTTTGTAAGTCGAGTAGAAGTGATGTAACGGCATCTGACGCAGGGAAAGTTTAGAGAAAATACTGTCGCCAAAACCTAGGATAGATTTTATAAATACTCGTTTATTTTATTAGATAAGTTAAGTCAAATATAACTTTATTTCTTGTGTCAGTAGGCTTAATTATTCTCATACAAAGAATTACTTCTGTTGTTGAATAGGCGACCAGGTTACTTAAACTAATCACAGATGGCGGGACACGTTTCTTTAAAGGATTTCCTTGTATTTCGTTCGGTAATGCAGTCTGTATCAGCGTTGTACAACTGTCCCGTGAAATTATTTTGATTTATTTCTAATTGGTACAATCTTATTTGTTTTGTTTACTCCGAAGTATTTAAAAAATTGTGATTCTTATCCCCTCTGATGTTTTACGTACAAGTACATTCTGTAGGTGTTAATAACCACCGTAAGGTGCAAACTGTCCAGGTAAAAATTGTCGTATACCAACTGTTGGAAGAAAAAAGTGAAACAAGTATGCATCTCTTTTGTAATTTGTGTTTCAGTGAAATTAAATATGACCATTTACTGTGATAATTGTCATTTATGAATAAGTATTGTTAAACATAACGAAAACTTGCTATAAGTTTTTAAAAAGTGCCAGGAGATGTTTGTTGGTTCTACGAAACAACTGTAAAACTATTCTTGGTCCAAGAGGGGACAAATTTGGACTACCGTAGCTTACGTCATATCGAGAAACGTCTAAAATGAAAACTTACAAACCATTTGACCATATCAGAAATGTTCTAGAGTCTAGGTAGTACATCAAGAAATTTATACAGATATGCTGTTCATGTTTAAATTACAAGGTCAAATTCAGGAAACGTTATTTGGCATTCTGTTCAGAATCTCTTAACTGCCCGTCTTCTGTTTGAAAACGCGAACATTAAAATACTTGTGGGTTATTTAAGAATACTTGGGTGTGGATCTTGTCACTCATTTGAAGGAAGAGCAAACTTGTAAATCGAAGGTATCTGAGAAGGAAGTGCTTAGATATTTAGACTGGCAGAAGTGATCTAACAGAGGCGTGGGGAAGGAGGTTCGTAATGTTTAATATCCTCTGAATATTGTTAGGGTGATTACATTAAATAGATGAGCATGTGGGCGGGAAATGACAAATATGTAGAAAATATTTGACTGGAACTCTCAAAGATATGGGGGTGGTTGTGTATTAAAGTAGATCTTTGGTAAACAATGTTTTTGGTTGACAGGGTTTAAATGTTTCAGTACAGGGGCAGATGGTAGGATAAAGATGGCCTAAGGAGTTTTTTGATTAGCTAAAGTGATTATGAACTTTTGTAGCAGACCGAGTTATTTTCGGTATTTATTAATTATCATTACCTTTGTTAGTGATTTGTTTCAGGACGTGTTACTGACAGAGTCCAATTCATGACGGGATTATGAAACTTCAATGTCTTCTCGGGTTCTACTGATCTGATTTATTGTAGTCATAGGTTTCTGTTTGCGAAAGTCACATGTTCGCATAACAGAGAAAAGATAAATACACGGTAAATATATAATGCATGTGTAGCAATTCGCTTAGAAAACCAGTCGGGCTGGAAATTCTGATCCACGGCACTTCCAGTCCGTATAGGTGGTTTGTTGCTGTTTTAAAGTGGCTACAGATAGGACGGGGTGTGGGAAGAAGGGGGGGCGTCGCGACGCCGTAGCAGGCCTGTGCTGCTCGAAACGACGCTATAAATCGCAAACGAGGTCGGACGAGACGAGGCTTACGGCAGTAAAACGGGTGAGTCCCAGTGTCTCGGAAACCTACTAAGTCATAACTTGCACATGCAGATAAAAAATTAGTGTTAACTTTATGTACTGCCTGGGTTCAGTTGAAGTAATATCAATTCGTACAGCATCTCAAGAGGATTTATTATCTTCAAAGTGTTGAAGATGTATTTTTTTAAGATTTGTATGTGATGAATTGTTTCATATTTTAACGGAATCGGCGGATTTTTTCTTGTTTTCTTGTATAATGTTCTGTCGATTTATGAAACGCAGACTTCATTTTGGATAGTCTTGATTTCGTTGTGGTTATGAAAGCCTTCCTTAACACAGGAACACACTGTCACTAACGCCCTCTCTCTCTCTCTCTCTCTCTCTCTCTCTCTCTCTCTCTCTCAAATGTCGGCGAAAATATATCCAGAAATTACATTTAATTCGATTTAGGTCACTTTTTCGTAATATTTTCCGAACAGGTATATTATTTGATAATCTTATTTAGTGTCTTTCCCGAATTACGAACTCAACGTGAACTGGACTCAGTTACTTATTCGCGAAAGTCAACATACGAAACCAAAATTATAAATTTGGGAAAGTGTAAACCTACCCAAAGTGTGGAGTACACCTATATTCCCAATGCGTTCTGTGCCATGTTATGTATTCTACATTATTGACGTTTGATGTTCATCTAGATTATATGGGTTAAAATCAAGGTACATTTTGCACGAATTGCAACATTTCCGCTGTGATATTCAGTTTTAATGCCAACTGTATTTATCATCATATGTTTAGTGTAAGATAGGCTACATGTTGTTTTATCACATAAATGACGGGCTTTACTTACGTATCATCACTGAAATCTCCACACGACAGAATACGTCATATGAGTAGACTGCTGACATGTAACTTACCGTATTTCAACAAAACTGGACCTAATGGACGTATTTCAAAACAGTCCTGGGAGTGAAACATTAACGGATTAAGCTCACCGATTTGTGTGTTCCTACTCAAACGAGTTCGTTTTGAATCATCTCTCCTCAATTTAGATGTAAGCTCTAAGCTTTGTTGAAACCGGCTACAGAGGTTTTCTATTTGTTACACCAGCGCGTACGTAGCGTGCCCAAAGTTAAAAAAACAACAACTGAACAGCGTAACGCGGAACAAAATAAAATCTGTGAAAGAAATTGAAATGTTCTGGGCGGGTAATAAGGGATTTATTCCCCTGTTACGTGTTAAAGCCTCTTCCTATGGTTTGAATTAGGGAGACACGACTCGGTAGAAATGTGATTCCAATTATAAACAGCATTTAACCGCCCTCTGCTAATTTGGACATATGTACTACTGTAACTAATCTCGTGATGTGAAATCCGTTTGAATTAGTTCTCGCGCGGTACCGCATACTGCGCTGTTAATCTAAAAGTCGGTTACGTACGTGAGGTGGTGTAGCAGTCCCGTCTGATAGACTGAGCTATTTAGTGTTGCGTCCCGAAGCGTTGCTTGAAGCTCCTACTGTCACTGACCGTTTGTCTGGAATTAGCTAACTCTTACAGGCCTTCAGTCCACGTCTGTGCGTGACCACTTGCAGGTAACATTACTGTAAATGTTATTTCATTTCCTTTTAATTTCTTTGTCTCTTTTCTTTCCTGTTTTCCTTACTTTGTGTTTTTATACCTTTGTTTCTTTGTCTGCCTTTTTAATGTTTCTGACACTAATGAACACGTTACAGACCAGTTGGTTTCTGTATTATTAATAATAAATTTGTCATTTCAAACAGAAAAAAATGTCTTCCCTTCCCAGTGAGATTTCACGTTCCGTAAAGCTATGCACAACGATTCAAGTTAGGACAAAACACATCGCGTGTAAGCTACAGACAGTGTTTGCACGTGGAACTGTTTTACGGATCTGTATCCCCAAGAGGAGCAGACTAATGCTATAATTACTGTCGGGACGTTGATTAGCGCACCAGCAGCGAGCTTCAGGCACATCTGAACCGTCCCGTCTTCAACCTGTTTCAGTAATTGATTTGTAATATACTGTTTTAATGGCTTGTATTTTTGTAGTGTGCACGTAAATATTCTCTCGTAAGTTGAGGCCATGTTTCTATGTAAAACGTATACTTCATGATTTCACACTAGCAATTCAGTAATTTGGAAAATATATTCAGCTGATAAACGAATAAGTTATATAAAACATGTAATGTCTAATGTATTTGGACGATTTTATTTCCGACGTGTGAATGGTGGTGGGCGGTGCATGTAGCACGCATCAAAATGACTAGGAATACATGGGCGTTAATATTTTGGTCTGAAAATCAGAAAATAAGAGAATTATTTGAATACTTCGGTTTAGATGGGATGATAATATTAAAATAATTGTTAAAATATGGTGTGGGATGGATCCATAAGGCTCAGGGTAGGTCTATTTGTGGGCTCTGGCGACTTTATAATGATCTTTTGGTTTCCATAAAGACGTGGAATTTCTTAACTATCGGAACAGATGTTAACGTCTCATGAAGAGTCTCCGAAGCCGAGATGTAGCGCCTTGTAATATGTTAGATGTTTACCGACGTTTTAGAGATGCTAATTGCCTCCATGATGGAAGCAGTAAGCCCCTAAATGACGTAGAATCCCAAGTACAGTAATCTTTATACTCGCCGCCGTCAGAACTCGGAATCTCAACAAGAACTATGCTCCCTGGGGTTACGTTGGTTAGTTAGATAGTTAATGGATATTTACTTATATCCAGGCAAATACAGCCAACTCTCGGTTTACGAATATTCGCTATAACGAACGTCACAATTTATTCAAAATTTCTTAAAGTCGCCGATAGAGTTCCTTATAAAAATAAATTCCGAACGTATAGAGAACATAATTGTAAGATTTAAATAAATAAATGTTTAAGAAATGTATTTATTACAATAATTATAGAATAATACGATACGTATCGTAAAAGCTGACGAATGCAAGATGCACATAGCGAACAAAAACGTGTAACGAACAACGTCTTGGAACGGAACTCGTTCGTAAACCGAGAGTTGCCTGTATTACATTTCTGGGACTATTATTCATTGCACAGACAACAAGAAGAACTATACACGAAAAAGGAGATCAAAAGAGCAAAGGTTTCTTTGAGGTGTTTATATATGTGCAAGGGCCATTGAAAAGTGCGCCAGTCGAGCTTCGAACCCCTTAATTTACAGCGCAGCTCCACACAAGCGCGGTTGTTACCCTGGAGATGTGTCCTGTGGCGGCTAACATTGTTTCGCTCTCAGGCGTCACAGCTCGTTGCCTTGTCTGCTGCCGCAATGAAAGTGCAAGTAAGTTTCACCCTGTTGCTGCCCCCGCGAGGTGAGTGCTCCCTGCGTTATAATGGCCGCCATTCCATTTTAGTGTACAGACAAAAGCAGTTATTGCTCCTGTTATTAAAAGACCAACGCGTAACTTTCGTTCGCTGTGGCGTATGATTGTATTCAGTTTATCACCCCGATGAAAGTTAACAAATCTTATCGCGAAAATGACTGGGTTCTGGGTTCTTGTGCCGCCTAGTCTGATGCTGTCTTCATCATCAGCGACTATCAGACTACACGGCACAACAACTTCGAAGACAGCCGTCTTCATACTCACGGCAGCGAAAATATCAAATCTCTCATTTTATCGCGGCACTAGCTAGACCTTAACGTTCACTGACCACGTTTTTGAAATATTGAAAGAGACTGGCCCATAACGGAACCGGCTTTCACTGTCTTCGAATTTGCTAACAAAATACGGCGGTGATGTAATTTATTTATGTTTTATAATTGCCTCTGCTTTCCATTCATAATAGTTAATTTGGCGCCAGTATAAAGCATATAATAAATGACCATTGTGCTGTAGAAACGTGTTACTTGGTTTATCAGCCTTTCGTAGGACAATACCACAAGGGACAAACTCCCTGGTACGTTTCTATTGGATGGAGTGTGGCTGGATCCCAGATCCAGGCTGAAGAAAAACATACTTGCCACGTCAGTGAATCGAAATGTAGTCCTCCAGGTAAATAACCTGTCACCGCACAAGCCGATCGTATGCCTCTAAGAGAAGACTGGAAAGGTGAGGTCCATACTCCAATACCCAGGAGTCTTCCCACGCGTTCTTTGCATTTTCTTGCCTATAAAATGTACCATACCATGCGCATAGGCAGCCATGAAAGCGAAACAGGAGATCACGTACGATGTACGAACACGGATCTTGGCGGGTGTTTTGAACTCTTACGCCTACGGACTGGACGAGTGGGGTTCTATCCACATTGGCTCTGAGTCCCACCCAGCCTACTGTTTAATGGGTACCGTGGGTCGTGACGCTGACCATTAACTCCATCTATTGCCGAAGTTAAGAATGATTAGGAGCTATACAACCTCTCCCCTCAAGCGGCCTCATGGCTTGATGCGGAACAGCTTTCCTTCCCTTTAATGAACTCTTTAACTTACACTGTTATTCACAAAAATAACTTATTGGAATTGCAATCCAATTTTACGTTTTAATATTTTCACAAAACGGGCATGAACATATTTTTATGTATTGATATTTCTTTAGGGTGCATGCGGGCTCTGTTGCACATCTCTGCATGGTGCAATCACCTAAAATAATTGTCATTATTAACAGAGAATCATCATTAAAGCGTAAATTATATTTGTTGTTTTGAACTGTCTTTGTATTAATTAATTTGTTTATCGGAAACTGATTTTTGAGGGAATAGCATGGTTTCAAATGGCGGGCCTTGACTTTGTTTCTGTATTACAAACTAGTCAAAGCCCGTATCACATAATAAGAGTTTTATCTGTGGTAAGATATTGTACTCGTGCGCAGATGGAATATTTTCAGTCGAAATCCTTTCAGTATCTCGTGCAACCACCATCTTGTTGCACACAGTACGAAGCATTACCGTAAAAAATGTCGTGCATGCCTATTTCATCGATTTTAAGACGCCGTAAAACCTAAGACGCATTCGGATTTCAGAAATTTTGAGATATAAAATGTTGTTCTTAAAATTTAGGAAATGAGTAATTTCGAACATCATTTCAGGACCCCGTCTTAATTGATAGCAGCTTCGCCTCCACTTTACAAGTTCGTGCATCCGCCATATTGCTGTTTCATATAGTTGGACATTGTAAATTACGATCTTAGGGTAGCATTCAGTGGTGTAACGTACATACCAGTTTTTATCAGAATCCGTCCATCTGTTTTCAGGTTGATACAGCTTCTATCGGCCATGTATCCACCCATTTCATGCACTGTGTGTAAAGAACGGATAATAGCCGCTTCTCGTCCAGAGACTCCCAGATGCAGTCGTTGTTTCTAGGTCTCATTAAAACAGCATTTGTCTCGTGAACTGAGTCCCAAGTCATCCAGCCAGTAGCCAGTCGCTGGTATCAGGGCTTACAGTTAGGACAAATACCTCTTCGTACGAACAGACGACTCTCACGTGTTCTGTCAGTGATACTGGATTTCAACAAGTACGTACTCCATGGCGTCGGGGAACTGTAATTAAATAACGTGTTCAGACGATATAAAACGCGTTTTGAACAATTACGTTGTTGCTGTTGAGACTGAAGTTGCTTTGCACGGTTTTGGTGTACGATTAGTTGCCTTTGGGCCAGATTGCTAGAAAGTATATTTGTAAGATTAGAATAAATGGGGTAATGTAATAGACTTTGCGGGTTCTTGTATTACTAACGGGTTAAAACATAATGTGTTACGCCATAGTTATAACAATGCCGCTTACCTATACACTGTAAAATTAGTGAAAGAAGTTAAAACCAGGATGCCGACTGCAGTATTTTCCCGTTCTTGATACAAGAAACAAGTCTCGGGTTTGTTCGAATGTCTTCGCCATTTAACGTTGTCTACGACCTCGGTTTCGTTCGACAGATCAGAACCAGTAAGGGATTTCTTTGTTTTGAGTAAAAATACTAAGCAGGTACTTCGTTAAAAAATTTTAAGAAAATGTTAGCAGGTGGGAAAGTTGGTGACACTGTCCTGTCGTGATGGATAACGCACGCCAGAACTGACTGCTTATCTTCTGCTGTTTGGTTTGTCTTGTGCATTAGACTGCTCGTGACCTGTGTTAAATGACGAGGTGAGTAATTAATGAGTACGATGCCAAGAAGACGTGTAAGTCATTTTCTGACATCTCATATAAATTAAGGTGAATTTCGGACTTGGTGTTGTAGTATGTCTTTGATACCGTCATGTTGAAGAGACCTTACTTTGTCAGGCTCGCTACATTGCACATTTATTTAAGGAACATCTGGGGAGTTTTGTTGTTATGTACCTTCATTCGTTGTAAGAACTTGCTTTCTATAATGTGGGTTACGTCTCGGTGGTTACGGCAATACAAAACGATGGCACTTCTATCTCATATATTACCTGTAGGGCTTTTATATTCAGTCGATTAGCGTTGATTGTGGATTTGGTGTTTTCAATGACCTCATAAAATTGAAAACATTTTAAATTCTAGTGGTAAAGCTAACGTAAAATAATTTCTTCAGCTTCTTGTGGAAATTTTCTCGAAATTAAAACTATTGCGTCACGACTTCATTCTCAGAGTAACGCATGGAGTCATTGTGTTCTTTCATACACTATACTGAGGATAAAAGCAACGTGTTCTTCCTTAACGTTGGTAATCTTCCTGAAGAAAAACTCTTGTATCGTACGGGTTACGCTGTTATCACCGATGTTGCGATGTGATGTGTTGCAGATGGAAACTGTCTGTGCTTTGAGAGGGTTTGGTGTACAATCTCTCCCTCGACTGTCAAGATTGCAGCTGGGATTCATCACCGGCTGCCTCCAGTCACGTTACCATATCTGCGTTCTCGTCTGGCTGACTCTGATGTAGGGAAGTTGTTGTGTGGACCTATCGCCATCTTAATCGCATTTCCAGATGCTACAGTGGCATGCGTGGGAAGTGTAGAAATACCGGAAACAAGATAAATCAGACCCTGATGATGGAGGCAGCAAGTACTTTTGAAACGTCGATAAAGACAATGTCAGACAACATGTCGCAACATCCTAAAATACAATCATATTTGTTCTCGACGCCGTGAGAGTGCAGCACAAAATGGATCTGTATCTGCAAAAATATGAAGATCACAAATACTCGTAGAAAGGAATTATTATTGGCAAATTTTATTTGAAAATGCATATATTGTATTTTAGTAAACCTTTCTACTCTTGTAATATTTGAGGTTTTCACAGTGGTGAGTATGAAAATTTCTGTCTTCTGGGTTGTTGCGCTGTGTAGTATGGCAGATGTTTACCAACGTTTCTGAGGTCATACTGCCTCCGTCATCAGGGTCATCTTATTTGAGGTTCTGTTAAACTTCTAGTAAGGTTTGACACGTATACATAAAACAACGTAATTTAAGTATGACTCGAAGTTTACAAATTCCCCCACAACTATTCCAGTGGCATTATCTTGCCGTTCACACAACAGACCTTTGTTAGAATTACTTTCTGGCTGAGAATTGTTCAAAGAGAACGCATTTCGTTGTATATTTGAACACAGCACATTTGTTACAAATTATATCGTTCTATTTCAGAGTTGTCTTCGAAGCATTTTTCAATGGGGTATGGTTCAATGCGAACTTCTCCTATACCAGTTTGCTAGAAGATTTTGCCTTGGTGTTTGTACCAAAAATTTACGACATCGATAGTGCGAACACGAGAGCTTTATTTAATGTAGATCTGCGCATTCATTTTACGACAGATAAAGGATAGAAGCGTACTGGACCATCACCATCTTCTCTCTTGTCCAGACAGGAGCTCAACTTTGTATCTGAGATAAGGTGAGCCATTAACTGGGGACTGATTGTGTATTCATTGAGTGAAACTTCTTGTAGCTTCAGGCTGTTGTAAAACCTGTATCATTTGTTTGTCAGTCGACTATTAACCTCGTAAACAGTTGCTAGGTGAATGCCCCCTCTTCAGGCAATGTAGGCTACACGTGTTTTTACATCGCGATGTTGAGAATTTGTTACGTCATATAATGTGGTGTTAGGAATGCACATATTGTTAAGTGCTGGTGTGCAGAGACCATATCAAAGAAGATTAAAATTTCAGTTGTAAATTACAGTCTTTCAGAAATAAATTATCATGTAAAAGATATATGTTATGATATGATTAGAATTTATTTAGGCATATTGCTTACAGTTGTACAAATGAACCTGTTAGTTATATTATTTATAATTTTCACACTTGAAATCTTCAAAACCGACGTGTAAAAATTACACGACCCAAGGCAATTTGTCTGGACATTAGAAATTCGTTCTCATATTATGACTTGCTCGTTGTCATGACCGGAGTACGCGTGGACCAAAAAGTGATTTAAGATTAAATTACTCTGTGGTGGTACAGTTTATGTCTGATTTGTGATCTGGCTTAACTTCTTATCTCGTCTCAGTATTACATCACAGTTGGTAAACTAAACTGGGTTAGAATGTGCGAATAAAATTGTCTGTATACATGATTGTGGTAAGCAGACCGCTTAGTATCAGAAGCGAGGATTAACTTTCATGTAGTGAGGATGTGAACTGAAATGGTCGAGTAAGCTGTTCAGTGGCGTCTTCGTGTGACGACGGTGATGGGCGCAATGGTGGTGTTACTTATCGGTCGAATAAGTATACTGTTCAGGCCAAAACACTGCTTACTGCAGTGAACTAGTATTAAATTGTTTAAATAATGATGCGTAGGTGTGTATAGAGTAATAATATTGAACTGGCTCTTGAATGGAAGTTGGGGACTGGATTAATTTGGCTCAGTATGAGATCCAGTAGCTGACTTTTATGAACGTGATAATAAACCCTCGGTTTTACAAAATTAATGGAATTTATTTACAAGTTGAGTGACGTTTAGCTTCGTACGGCATTAGATCCTGTTGTCCGAGTAAATTGACTTATGTAAGGGACGTTCTACTTTTTAATAAACACATTGTTTCTGTTTTGAAATACCTCTTTGGCAATGTTACCCCTAAAGCTTTACAAGTAAACCAAAATTATCCTTCCTCGTTTTGAAGCAATAGAGATTGTACCAAAGAAGCTAGGAACCACTGCAGTAGACGGAGAAAATTATGATTAGTTGTTGTCATATTTTTTGCATACATTCTGTTAAACTAATCAGAATAGGTACAGTTTTTCCCAAGTTGTGATGTATTACATTCGTTGTTTAGAAAATGAAAGCGCATCACAATTAGTATTATTAAGAAGAAAGTTTGGTGTGAATGTTGATGCTGGTTTTGTCAGAGCTACTGCATATTTCAACTCATGCCTAAGTTCCAATCTGTTCCTTGCGCTTATTTTAATGTTGATCAATATAAAAAAAAGTCTTACACACAACTACACGTAATGGAAAATGGGATTAGAAGTTTGAGGGCTGTTATTAGAAACAACTGCGTGTTCTAAACCAGCTTTTCGCCAGAACATTGCCAGATGACAGTCGTGAAAATCTTATTTCAATGTATTACCTTCTCTGGATAGTAACACCATGTGGACATATAGGCAGATACCAACGTTTCGGAGAAATATACTGTTTCTGTCTTCAAGTCTGAACTTAGTTTTACCATTTCTAACAGCTAGACCTAGGCCTACATGTTTTGTGCAAAATGACGGCATCTGCAAACATAAAGAACCTGTCAGAATGTGTCGTCGAGTGGTTGGCACCTCTGTTTTGTGTTCAGAGGTACAGTTCTCGATTGTCGGCTATCCTGTCTGACGGTTTACTTTGTTTTACTCGGACCGTTAGGGAAGATATTGGGATAGAACTTTGAATAGGAGACGTTCGGTTCTTTCTAGAGTCTATACAATTCATCATTCACAAAATTGTCTAGTTTCTTGGCGCTATTTCACCCAACATTTGAAAAATAATCGTTAACGTCCCACAAGACAAACGATCGGATATTATTTTAAAATGGACCACGGCAACTTCCATGCAGAACGTTTAGAGTTCATCGTTATTGTTTAAAAAAGCATTATGTAACGGTTGGAAAACGGTCTGTAAGTAACCAAAAGACCATTCATCGTTGAACTACAGTGATTTTCTGTAGTGAAACCTTTTAATTATTCTTAATGGAAAGTGACAATACGTAATATTCTGGCTTGTTTAGTTACGACCCTGCGATCCGCCTTCGGTTTACATTTGATTACTTGCTGAGTAGCGTCTGATGTGTTCAGACTAATTGGATGGTTCGGTGAGAAGGTGAAATAACGCGAAACGTCACCCCCATCCATCCATGAGTGAAGTACGAATTAGCGTTTCCAAGACAACGACCTCAACTGCAGGAATACGACCATTCCCAGTGCGTTTGTCAATGGAATTTAATCTGCAATCAGCATGTGGTCCATTGGCGGGGAGATTGGAAAATCCATTACTGTATGGTTTTGTACTTTTAGAATATGCTACAGAATCGAACTGTTTTGTATAAACGTCGTAAACCTACGTCTCGGACTATAAGTACTGCTATGCAAACAAACAGCTTCTCAGAATTCAATTCATTTAATTGATGTAACTTCGAAATTAATTATTTGTTGCGGTAATTTGTCTGCGGCACTGCGCATTCAAAGACATGTTCTTATTTCTTTAATGAACTGCTTTTGTTGTCACATATGGGACAAAATACAAAATTCTCGTAGACATATGTTTGCGAGAATCTAACTAATCTTAGCAAATGTTTACTACACGGCACTTCACTCACCTCCGCTGCAAAACTGTGTTAAATGTGCTACCTTAGCCATTGTCATAAGACATTTATTTTACCCCACAATATCGTGCCGATTACGGAAGGTGCAACACACACTAACTTATGGGTCCCTCCATGTCTGTCTGTCGCGTTTTAAACATGCATGGCAGGGGCTTATATTTCCTGCGGGGGTACTCAACCTGCGTGAACGGATTTAATGCTCTTGCAGGTTGATCAACCCGTGTGACCTGGAGTCATTGTTCGTATGTGGGTGCTCAAGTTTCATGACCTGGGATGGCACTAATGCAAGACTGGACGAAGTATTAACAGTCTACGTGATGATACGTGAAGAACACCTTTGAAATATATTATCTTGCAAGCTGTTAACTTTTCACCTGGTCAGGGAACGCTCGTATTTTATGGAAGTCGTAATTCGTTACTCTGTTAATTACAACACTCTGTTATACCGTATTATAAGGCAACTGAATTCGGTCTACACCTTATTTATGTTGAGATCTGCTCTAGTCTTATCGTCTCATATACCCAGAGGTATTCATTGTTGTGTCTTCTCTTCTGTTATTCGACTGTTTTACATGAATCTGTCATCTCCCACGTGCTAGATGTTTCGTCATGTCACCACGCTTAATTTCATCACCTTAATCACGTTTGGTGGATAGTAAAAATTACGGATATCCTCGTTATATAATTTTATCCAGTCTTATTACTTATCTCTGTTAAATCAGAATATTTACCTGAGGATATATTATTCTCTCCTCAGAAATGCTATTTTTCTGTTACGTTACACGATCTTGTAGCAGCAATTTTAAAAAGTTACAGTGCCGTAAGGTTTGGGGACCTGTGGGGAAGCTGTGCTGTTTTATTGGCAGCAGCGTATCACTTATATGCTTGTTATGTACACGTTTTATACATTAGCACTGTGTAATCAATATAATGGAGAACTATGTCAACACACTTTAAAAGAAACTTCCATTTAATTTTCTGGAAGGCGTAGGTCGAACTTACAGACGCCTGCGTGTTTTCGAAGTAGCTCGTCTTACGTGTTTTTAATTCCATGAGAATGTTTACCAGATTTGGAATGTTTTTGAATCCCGTAGCTCATTTATCATAGCGATGAGTAATGTCTACAGGAACTCAAAGCCCAGTGATTCAGATAGTCTCTTACGTCATGCACCATCTAATGTACTCAAATATTTTGCTTATAATTCAAGGTTAAATAGCTTTAACGTGTCATCATCTGCTCACATGCTTGTGTCCGTCCTGCCTTAAATAACGTTTGAACCATTTGACAGATTTTCATTAAACTTGATATAGGTATACCTTGTTTTATTGCGCTTCGCAGATATTGCGTTTTTTACAAATTGAAGGTTTGTGGCAACCCTGCGTCGAGCAAGTCTATCGGCGCCATTTTTCCAACAGCATGTGCTCACTTCGTGTCTCTGTGTCACATTTTGGTAATTATCGCGTTGTTTTTTTTAGACATAATGCTATTGCACACTTAATAGATTACAAGATAGTGTTAACATAACTTTTATATGCAGTGGGAAACCAAAAAATTCGTGTGACTCGCTTTATTGCGGTGGTCTGGAACCGAATTAGCAATATCTCCGAGGTATGCCTGTATGTACTTTATTCTTGAAGATTTATGTATTCTGGGTTGTTGCGCTCCGTCATCAGGGGCATTCAATGCCCTGATGACGAAGGCAGTATGACCTCTGAAACGTTGGTTAACATCGACCAGACTACACAGCGCAACAACCCAGAAGACGGAAATCTTCATACTCACCGCTGTGAAAACCTCAAATCTTACTTCATTCTTCTAGAGACCACCTCATTATTATGGTCTCTTATGTCATAAACGTAATACGTAACGGTGGTTGGAACACTTTACTGTAAGCGACACGTAAATCTTCGTCATAACCGCATGATTGTGACAAAATCCTGGAAAGAATGACGCTCCTACCACAGCTTTGGGAACAAACTCATGATGGCACCGCGGAATTACTTAGAACGATACAGACATTTGCTTTTCATATTTCGATTAGTCGTGATAATGACAGTGATGGCAACAGATTTGTACGTCTTTGTCGAATTGACTTATTTCTGATGACGCTATTAGTTATTTCAGCGTTAGTGTTGTTACATTCCTGCTTCTTAACTCGTGTGATGTGTTTGCTTTTGTTATTACAGCTTTTCAGTAAAAACCCACAAAAATCATATTCTCATCCGGAATAATATCTTTTTTCGGATGCCTATTATTCCCTCTTCCTCTTAAGCCGAAACTTACCTAAGAATATTTAAGAATTTAGTTCGTACCGCAAATGAAAAACGTCTTCACAGTTACAAAGATCAGGTGGTTAATGGTTTTTAAGGAAACCCATAAATTCTAAATGAAAAGTTACGTATTTTTGTAGCGGGGGGTGGGGGTGAATTTGGTTTACAACAGCCCGCCACTGATGACTGTCCCAAGCCGGATTATAATATACGTACTCAAACTAAATGTATGTAAGATGTGTTTTAATATTATCCTATCGTTTACATCTCCCTCTATCATAAACTAAGTTGATCGCTAAATTTCAAATATTTTTATTGTACGCTGTGAAGATGAATTATGGATGCAACAGAAGCACTGATGAATATTTTTGCGAGTCTCATATAAATCGAAAGCAGGCGATATTAAAATTACAGCTGACTAACTTTCTGTTGTGGTTGTACCTCGCTTCCCCTCTTTTTCGTCTACCGTGACAGAATGAGGGGAGTGTGGAAGCGGTGGGGTGGGGGGAAAAGCTAATAAAGCTGTTGTGCCCACGTCGCGTTATTATGCACGGGCTGTATATATATGTATAATATACTCTCACGGCATCACATTCTGCTGTGGACGATCATATATTTCCATCATGATTGTATTCTTGTCAGTTTCGCCATTATAAGTGCGTAATCCGTCTGATACGTCATAAAGAAATGGACGTGTCTACTTTTTTTTAAAGAAATAAAATGTGTAATAGAGTTACGTAGGGTTTCCCCCCGAGATTTTCAGGAACTGCGATCAATACAGGTGGGTGGATGTCGCACTAAACATATTGACTCATCTTTATTTGTTGACCGTGACCGCAGGAGGGGATATATCATAATATTCTTGCAAGATACTGAAACTCGTTCAATAAACATTTTAGAGGCCGCGATTGATATGAAATGAGAATGATAAAGGTCTTATAAACATTGCCCTTACTGGGTAACAAAAATATATTAATACATTGTAAGTGACAGCGTTCCAAACTTGTATACGTTGGTTACCTAAGCGAGTTACGACTTTCCTCGAAATATTTACCCACGCACTATTTATGATCATCTTTCCATGCTCCTTGACGCTGACCGTAGGTAATTGAAACTGTTTTCTTTAATGACCTGACAATAACTGAACGCCTCAACTAGTGAGACTGGAAGGGTCGTTAAGCTAAAACGGTTTGGAAGTTTGTGTGGAGATTACTGTATTTGGATTTAGGGATGGTTAATTAGTAGTTACATGCCCTCTTTGTCTTTGACTGGTTAATAATTACCTAATGTCGGTAATTCATAATAATACCAGCAATAATGGGATAATTTAAGGATATTACAGTATGTTTGATATATAACTTGAATAGACGGATAAGGAAAAGTGTAGACTACAGATTTTGTCGGAAACCCTTTCGAAACTCGACCCCGTCTAGGTATGAAAAGAATGTTAAAGTACGTGCATATAGGATATAAATGCAGACCTACTTTGACGATCTGAAACAAGCTAATCACACATTTGTGCTCATTCTGAGCAATGTTGAACTTTCTGGTACACCTTCAAGACATTTGGTTAGAAGAAGATGATTATCTTGTAGGTTATAGCGCCGGGTAGTCTGGTAGAAGTTTACCAGTGTTTCAGAGGTCCTTGCTGCCTCCGTCAGCAGAACTATTACGACCCTTTGAAACTTCTACCAGACTACACGGCGCTACAATCCAGAAGACAGCCATCTTCTTCGTCTCCATATTCGTCGCGTAGAGAATCTCAAATCCGATTTAGTTATAAATGACACAGGCTGATCCTTTAGGTAGAATTTTTTACAAAAGCTGTTAGATTCATCACCGTGTTCACTATACCCCCCATTAGACACATTCGTAAGCCAATTTAACCCTCGGGTCTATTACATAGGTGTTATCCTTTCAGGTTTTTCTAGTGAAACTTTGTACGCAGTTATCATATCCTCCGTGTCTGCTACGCGTTCCATTTTATTATCCTTGTGTTTACCCTATTAATATTTAACGACGAATGTAAATTTACTAAGTCCTTCGGCGTTCGCCCCCCCCCCCCCCCACTTATATGCCTAAATGTTCAAAATTAGCGCGAAGGAAATTCGCAAATGCCTTTCATATAGAATATGTCCAGTCTGGCATTGCTTTTCGGCGAGGTGGCTGACAGTTATAATTTGTTAATGCAGGGAATAAGGCAAATTTATTTTCGGTAGATCACATGTTTTGTTTCTATTTGTCATAACGTAACATTTAAATTGTTTGAAAAATTTTGATGCCTGGTTCTGTTAGGTGAGGATAAAAAGAATTATAAAGATGTAATCCAATAATACGTTTCCATGCATAATTTTAAACATACACAGATTATTTATGTTCGCCGGATATAATCTCTTAAGTTTCACACAGTCCCCAAGCCGTTTTTTTTGTTAATGCACGTGAAATGTTTAATGCGGGATTTGTAAGTTTGTGATCTAACGCCGTTCAAAATTTCATTTGAAGAGCTCCTAGTTCAGTTAAAGCGTAAGGTAAATGAAGTCGTGTTGTTTTACGTTTTACATTAATAAAGGTTGTGTGTTCCTGTTTCTTTCTTAATAAAATGAGCGAAGTAGAATAAATTGGAGGTGTTTTCTTGTACAGGTTCATAAATAATTGTAAACGCTGTTGGCTAATTCGATGTTACGTCTCATGTCTGTAATTATGGTAATAAGTTGGGAAGTAGATAGGAATCTGTAAAACTACCTCTCTGTTCTATTCGAATGTGAATGTATTCTGTAGGAAAGATAAAGAATAGTTCGAACGACATTGACTGTACTAAAAGAAATGAAGTGTAGCATTAATATATAGCTGCTGGACTGAATATTGATGATGAGGTCTATGTCCTTTAACAATTTGTTTCGTAATTCACTTACTTAGGTTGTTCATATAGGGTCTTTAAGTACAAAACAATTCAATCGTTAACCGTGGTAACAATGGTAAATATTTGTCCCATCTGCTTCAACAATTAATAACTCTTCAATTTGCATTTACGAGTTTTGTATTTAAACAGCATTAACCAGTTCGTCTTTGTAATGGTGAAGTGTGTTTTCTTTGCGGTAGGGACTGAATATTTAACTCATATTTCGACGAGTTTCGACTTCATGCTGAGATGGTTCACAAGTTCCAAGTTGCCACTGCATGATTCTCATGCAGCCCTCCCGATTTAAATTAATCAAAATTTACCACCCCTTAACGCCGTCGAAATTTACCCCCCCCCCCCGCCCCCTTCAGTAGGAACTTCTAAATTATGTACTAAACTTCCAAATTAATAGCCTCAGCTTTGTCTAATACAAAATTCAAAATTCCGCCTTCTCTGCCAATTATCGCCCTAACGTCTTCACTCTTACTTTAACCTTAACAGAAGGACGAGCGGGCATTGCCTGGGGACCTTCTAACTATAAGATACTCTTTCTCCCCCCCTGAAATCGAAGTGTCTCTTACTTCTCCCCCAACCAATTACCCCCCCCCCTCTCTCTCTCTCTCGACTTCAGAGGGTTAATTATTCGTGGTTTAATTTTTCGTAGCGCGAGTATCCAAGTGTCGTCATATCCTTAACCAGACTCCTCACTCACTAGTTTCGCTGTGTTACGTCTCGTTATTTTGTTTTCTTGATTATCAGAACGACAGTTTTGACCTCGAGGTTCTGAACCTACGACTCACAAGTGACGTATATTAGAGGCAAACATATTAAGAAACATTATGTTGCGTTTTCACCCCAATTCCTATAAAATGATTTTGTCATTGTCTTACAACTGAATCGTGGATACAAATATCATAATCTTGCTGGAGTTTGTTTTTTGTAGCACCTGAAACAACATATTCAAATTAATTTAGATTGTCTTCACCGTGTTAAAATACACTAGCTTTGGCGAGATTATGAACAAGCTCTATCGGTATGAAAACAACCCAGTCATGGCCAAGTCAATATACATATATTAAGAATCATCAGAGTAATTTTCAAAGAAATATGTTTGGCTGTGTAACAAATTAACTGAATTTGGATATTCGTTCGGCACCGACCCTTTGGGAATATTTAAGGCCAAATACGAAGTGTTTAGTTTGTATGAGTGGGTCGAAATGTTTAAAAGCTGTCGAACCAGTATTGTTGATGCAGACAGGTAAGGACGTAGAAACAAACAAGCAATGATTTTTCGAAACTGATCGGTAAATATTACGTAAATTACTGTAAGATTGGGCATTAATGTTGTTTCCCCTTGGTCAAATGTCCATTCTTATGCCACACTCACTCGATACAACTGAACCACACTTGCAGCATGTCACTCGCTTGTCCTTGAGCTATAGTACGACTAGGGCTCAGCAGTGTTACCAATAATACATCGAAAGTGTTTCAATATTTCCCCTACTTTTTTAATTCTCCTCTTGCATTGAATTTCGCTTGTTAGACGCGCTGTTGTATGGTCACAACGGAAACTCTCTTGTCATCGTTTGATGAAATGCAACTCTTGACAACATAGTAATTTTCGTATCAAGCGAAACGTTGTGTACAGTCTTCGGAGTTGTCGCAGTTTGTGGGCTGCAGGAATGAGGAGAGGCGGGCCAACAGGAACTTAGTTCCGTAACTCGATTATGGCTGGTATTGAAACCATGAATAGAGGCGGTTGGGACGCATTTCATTTACAGTGCTCGAGGTATGACAGTGACGGGAGGCGTGACTTGGCTTACAGACAGGACGAGGGACATAATAATGTGAAGATATTAAGCGTTCCCCGCGTCTCCTCTTACTCCATGACGACAGTAAGAGCAGTAGGTGGAGATTATAAAGTTTTTCTGTATTCCTTCTCAACGTTGAGATCACTGTACGTGTTTTCTTCAAACTTTGTGATGTTGAAAACATGCCGCATAACATAAAACCGTATTATTTATTTACGTTTTCGTTCAGAGAATTTTAATTTTTCCTCATTTATCGTTACATGGAATATAAAGCGACACAACTCGTGTATAGATCGGTAGTTTCAAGATTTTACGTTTCACCATGGATTACATTAATTTATTTTTAATATTGATGGTATTGTTATTATGCTAATAAGCATGTAGGATTGGGTTCTTCCTAAGCCCGCTAACATATAGTTGAGGTCTCCATACTTTCTTCGTAAAAGTGGTAACGTATATTACAGTTTTTTTTTTGTGTTTCGTGTGTTTTAATTCTGTGTGAACATTCTCGAAAATATTTTTTTTCTTTAAGTCTACCTATTTCATTTCAAAGGAAATAGTGTTTTTGGAACATGTAATTTTTCTGTCGCTTTTAATTTTGTTCAGGATGGGACGAAAAGTCACAGGGAATCATTTGTGCTGCTTGAAGTCTTGTATCTCTTTCTGTTCACCTGAACTTAACTTCCATATTTTAACATTGATTTTTTCTATGATGTGCTGTACTGTTATATATTTTGGTTTCCGATAACATTTTCTGCAACTCCGGATGAATTCCAAGATTTCAGATTATACACTCTGTACTCGTAATTCTAATCCATTTAGATTGGAGTCGTGTGTGTTTATTGTTTCCTTGCAAGAGATTTGTAATTCCTACGAAGTGTCGCATTATTTGTATATACTTGAACTTATTGGCGTAACAAGGATATCTGTCAGCGAATGGCTACTAATTAGAAATTTTTAGGTATGGTTAATTACGATTGGCAGGCCGAATATTTATAACTGACACATCTTTGATCCAAATTTTGTTGAAATTATTCCGTAGGTTTACTGTATTTCAATCTTCGATATCATTAATTTCCTTTGGATTTCTATTCTGTAATCATCGATTTTTGGTAATTCGTATTTTACTGTTTGATTTTGTACAAAAACTCAAATTGCTTTTTAATGTTGTTTGCTCTCAGTTCCGTCAACGAGTTTATCTGCGTCATCAGCCTAACAATTCGGAAGTACGTTTCTTTTATGAACTCTTCAGCGGATGACAGACTGCCTATAATTGTTTCGTAAATCATAGAAATCTATTACGTGTTCTGAAATGAAAGTTGTTAATAGTTTCGTTGCGTTTTTAAGTGAAATTGTGGAAAACAATTTTCCCCAGAATAATTCAGTGGTTGAAGTACGTGTCACAGAAGTATGAGTTCGTTTCATTACCTGTAATCGCAGGATATTTTAAATCATTTACAGATTAAGAATTTGGATCATTTAAATACCAGTTTTTCGAGTGACATCGCTGAGGATTTAACAATTTTCAACCAATAGATTAACAATTAAGTCTTAACGGGCCTGTTTGCAGAATTGCTTTTTGTCATTAATTTTCCAGCAACGTTTTTAATGATTCTGTTTACTTGGGAGAGCATTCAGGATTTCCCACCACTTTGTAGACAATCGCTACATCATGGACTCATCTATTCCAATATCTTAAATATTTTATGGCCTATTTAAATACGTATGTTGTGTATCGTCAAATGGGATGATTTTTAGGTATTATGAATTGGGGAAGAAGAGAAATTTTCTACAAGCAGTGATGTACAAAATTCGCTTGTGACTGGTATATCCGTCAGTCGATCCTGTATCGATTGTATCGATATAATGTTGGAGGTATACCGACATTACACAGCAAATGGCTGACGAGGAACGTTATTTAATGGAACATGAATTTCTGATTGTTATAATTTATTGACTGATTAAGTAAGTGTAGATTTTATTTACTACTGAAATGTGAGACAGTTTAACTTTATTTTATTACGATTATTAAAATTATGTTAGTATTATTGATCATTTTGTGACATATCGACTTATTAATATCGATAAATCGGAGACAGAACATCGTTAAATATTTATATATGTGCTGTTTTGATTGAAAAATAACTAGCACTGTTGAATGCCATTATAATTAATTAGGTACTTACTATCGGTTCTCTATCTTTTTAGTTTGGTCAACTCCTGTGCCATATAAGGAGGTGTGTAAGTTTAAATAGAGGTATTAATGCGATGGACTTTTATCGTATTGAATACACGATATCCTATAAAAGCCTGGTTTGATAGGCCCCTGTCACGAACTTCTAGTACTGTAAATAATATATACCTTGCACTTTCCACGAGTTTGAACCTGGAAGTAAATTTTCACGCTGATGGTTCCTGTAGTGAAAGCTAATAGTTCCCATTTAATATCCATGTATCTGCCATTGGGTTACCTAAATGACGTTACATTCTGTACTCATAGTTTGCCTCAACTTTTATTCTTCCTTGCGGTGTGACTATACGTTCTGGAATGTATTTAGACGTGCTGAGGGTGAAATCGAAGACTCTCCTGTTGGCAAATCAGACAAAGAGAATGATTATATTAGATGTGGTTTAAAGTCAGTTAACGCGTCGGTTTTCATTCAGTGAAAATTGTGCATTCGGATCGATAAATGAGAGGAGCTCAGTAAGGAAAGGATATAATTGTCTTATGTCAGCGTAGTTATGCGATCCTACGGCTTTTGCCATATTTTGGTTTGTCCGTGATTGTATTCTTTCGCTACGTGTTCACTCGGATTATACTGGCGCAAATTATATCAAAGATTGAACTACGTCAAAGTAATAGGGGAAGGGAAGTTGGAAGGGGTAGGGGTGGAGCAAGACGCCTTAGGCTGTATCGCTTTAATCCGTCTTCGTTCCTCTGCTGGCTGAGTAGCAAGATGCTTGGAGATATCTTGCGGGAAGTATACTTTTTGAATACCGCGGGAATTTTTATGGCGTTCCATGTTACTCAGCGGCACAGATAATTTGATGTTCACATCTTACATACAATCGGTTCTGGCACGTGTAGAACAGGCCACATTGTACAGCCCGTGAAAATAGAACACACCCCTGCTGGAGTATTAGAAGTATTGTTCATTTAGGAACATGATTATGTTGCCAGTCGCGATAATGTTCAGATACAATTTGCTGCGAATTTCACATTGTTCTGATTTGAGTTGCGTCACATTTAATCATACTGAATTATTAGCACACTCCGTTTATCCATGTTTTGCACGTGGGATTTTGAAACCCAATGGACCTGCTTTTTTTGTGACTGTTTTTAACAAAACGATACAACAAGCTAAATGAATTGTACTGGCGTCGTCCTTGTCATAACCGTATATAAGTCGTCCACTTCCCAACACCCTTACTTCATTCTTTAAGATCAGGGCAGGATGTTACTCTGAAAAGTTGGTTCCTCATAGAAATCCACACGGCCTTACAACCCAGAAGATGAAGAACAATAAATCTAATAAAGGTAAGTTAAATTTTGATATAAAATTAAGTGAAGTTGAACCTGTAACCCTCAGAAGCCCGAAGTTTATCTGAATATTTACAAATTTAGTTTTTACTTCATAGAAAACGCAGTGCTCTTCATCACAAACATCAGTTGATTAATAGTGTTTAAGGAAATAATCGCTATTTATTCTGATAATCATATGAAACCTGTAAATATACTTAGTGGGTAAAATGCAGATTTTGTGAATGTTGAAGCAGCTGGTACATGCAGGTTCCACCGTGCTTCAAAGATTTAAAAATAATACCGTTTCCCACATTCTTATGTGCAAGCGAAACTTTTGTAAAATTCAAGCAACGGATATGAAAGTTTTATTAAGTGTCAAAGAATCTAGCAGAAGAGAGGGCATTACAAATAAATTTTACCGGAGTAGCCAAATATTCATTCAGTAAATGGAATCATTGATGATAACAGACGAAGAACAAAATTACAATAGACCACTACAAAAACTTGTTCTTCGCTGCAAATTAAAAGGACAGTTATGTTCAAAAGGTTAAACTGTCTTGGGCCCATTCCGTGGATAGAATAAGCAGAATAACAAAGATGTTCATGATCGACTTGAGGTTCTCACAGCGGTGAGTATGAAGATTTCCTGATAACGGAGGCAGTATGACCTCTGAAACGTTGGTTAACATCGACCAGACTACAAGCGCAACAACCCAGAAGACAGAAATCTTCATACTCATCGCCCTGATGACGGAGGCAGTAAGACCTCTGAAACGTTGGTTAACATCGACCAGACTACACAGCGCAACAACCCAGAAGACAGAAATCTTCATACTCATCGCCCTGATGACGGAGGCAGTATGACCTCTGAAACGTTGGTTAACATCGACCAGACTACACAGCGCAACAACCCAGAAGACGGAAATCTTCATGTTCATGATCATTTAACTCCTAATTACCGTATCTAGTACATTGTTACTGTCTTTTCATTCCCATACATTCGTGTAATTTATGGGAGTTTGGGGGCTTAGTTGGGGCGTGGCAAGTTTCAGAAATACTTTTCCACATTTTTCGACTCGACCGGTGGACAATTCTTTATCCATCATTACTTGTGTAGTTCATTCCCTGAAATCAGCGTTTCGGGTATCAGAGTATGTTTGTAGGTGATGTAATGTTGTTAAATAATAGATCATTTTATCATTCTGCGTTGTAATGTTGAGTTCAGTCCAGTGCTAGAGCGTCACAAGAAGAGAAATTTCAAGATCGTTAGATGAAATTGTAACCTATGTTTTGCTTCAAGTACGCCATTCTGTGTGACGAAGCTAGAAAATACTTGGTGATCAATTTCTGCTTATAGTTGCTATCACGATAAACGATGCAAAGTTGTATTCCGTCACCATGTGTAGAAACTATGTATCACATGTACTGAATCTGCGCCATGTCTTACTCATAGCCTATAGAGAATAAAATTTTACATGCCGGTAGGTCTGATGGTTCATTAGTTATCCGAATCAGCCATTCGTTTTTTTCTCACATTTACTTTAACAAAGTTATATCTCCTGTTATTACTATGCAGTATTTCAGAACAGGAAGCCACGGTGGTCTAGCGGTTAGAACGCTGGCCTTGTAATCCTGGGGTCTCGGGTTCGATTTCCGGCAGTGCCCGAATTTATAACTTGTATTGGGCAAGGCCGTGGTCTAGGCAACACGGAGTTTTCCTCCGGGGGCTTCCGGTTTCTCCGTGGCATCCCAACAATTACTCCATTCACACACAGGAGATAGCAATGGCAAACCACTTCTGGATCATCTGCCAAGAACATACGAGGTGCGATCGCAAAGTTTCAAGACTGCGCCTATTTAAAAAAACCGTGCACTTATCTCAGGTATTAAATTCATCCATCACCCTCGAAGTAGTTCCCCTGGGAGTGAACACAACGATCCCAGCGCAGCTGCCAAGCCTGGAAGCATCCCTGGAAATCTTTCTTTGTCAGCCTGTCAAGCATCATCTGCGATTCTGCCTGAATCTCTTCTATCGTCTCAAATCTCCTTCCCTTTAGCTGAATTTTCATCTTTGGGAAGAGGAAGAAGTCACACGGCGAATAAGGAGGGTGCGGGATGACGGCCATGGTGTTTGAGGCCAAAAACAGCCGAACTTTGAGGGCGGTGTGCGCTGGCGCGTTGTCATGATGTGTCGCATGTGGAGTTCTTCCTTTAGAATCAGCTGACAGGTCCCATAGCCTATCCCAACAAGTCAAGTCGCACAAGTCGTTGATGGTACGACGTCGATCTTCGTGAATGGCCTGCCGAATCTTCGTAACATTTTCGGGCGTTGTGCTCGAAGATGGTCGTCCAGAACGCTCGTCATCATCGACAGAGGTTCGGCCATTATTAAAACGTGAATGCCACACAAAAGTTTGTGCACGACCCATTGCGGACTCCCCAAATGCTTGCTTTAGCATTTCATAGGTTTCCGTAGCCGTTTTGGCGAGTCTTTGGCAAAATTTGATTTGTTGATGAAAATCCGCCATTCCGCAATCGCATGAGGGTCGGTGTAATGCACTACCAAAACGCCGGTAACTAAGAAACAAATGCTAATTCGATGATGCCGGCTGGCACACTGATTCACTATGAATGTAGGCCGCTCCCCCTAAAGGCAGAAGCTCGTACTACATCCGGTTCGCCCTCTATTGACACAGTCTTGAAACTTTCCGATCGCACCTCGTATATGAAGAGGTCCCAGTCCGAGAAAAGGATGGAAGGATCCTGTTAGTATGGACCTGTCGTCAGACAGAACACTAAGAAAAAAAAAAATTCAGAACATGACGAATTGTTGCTGGCACGTTACAAATTCGTACCGTCGCCATATTGTTATTATTGCTGATGACGCGAAATGGAGAATACATAGGTGTCATGTTTATACCAGCTTCCATGAAAATACGTAAACTGCTTTAAGAGATACCATCAGCGTATATTTTCTATAAAATAAAGACATGATCAAGTAAGTCAGCTTGCGACAGAGGGTTGTAATCAAACACTGCCAACAAGTAGGAATGCGGTTGTGACGAGGAGCTCAAGTGGGCGTTGACACCAAAAACGTTCCTTTAATGCTTGAAATAATTAAAGCGAAGGGTCGAATGTGCTGTCACTACCACTTCTAGAATTAAATTCCCAGCAGTTGACCTCTTGATGACCGGGTTATGCAGTAATTCGACAAGGACTCCTAATTATATAGTTGCGACACGGCCGACTTCAAGAGCTCTTCATTGTCTGTCAGATTCTAACAGGGTGCTGTTGGTACAGTCACAGTGGATAGATGGGTCTGTTTTTTTTTATTTTTGCTACGATGCCAGCGCGCGGTGTGTCATATGTTGTAACAACACAATGAGGTCTCTGACGTTTCGTT
This sequence comes from Zootermopsis nevadensis, assembly GCF_977971745.1. Classification (NCBI taxonomy): domain Eukaryota; kingdom Metazoa; phylum Arthropoda; class Insecta; order Blattodea; family Termopsidae; genus Zootermopsis; species Zootermopsis nevadensis. The sequence continues at coordinate 10,104,869 of NW_028259143.1, forward strand.
TAGGACCTAATGGTTGGTTCGCGTTTTTCGTGTTCGGGATCGAATCTCGGCCCGGAGGCCTGCCATCCTCATAGGATTTCGTGGTCTTCGTTTGACAATGACATGACAAAGAAATGCCAATAATCACCAACGTTTTCTTCTGTTTGAAAATTACAGTCTTTGCTGTAACCTTTACAAAGTTTAAATCATAAACGAAAAATGTATTCCTCAAGTATAAATTTATCTTTTATGTATTTGTCTGAGTAAATTAAGCCTACAGACATTCAGAACGAGACACATGCAATCAGTATACCACTATGACCTGATTGGTTTGGTGGATTTCATCTAGCCACCAGAGTTGTAGGCTGCTGGATGCACATAACGCGGTCAGATATAAACGATCTCTTGAACAAGCTCTCTGTAGGCTGTGTGCAAATTTGGGTTCCCAATGTAGGTTACAGAGAGGGTTAAACGGTGATAGAATTGCCAATATATATATATATATACAGCAGTTCCTGCGGCTTGATGCTTCAAACATGTCGCAATAACTCTACAAGTTAAATATTTAATCGTCCTTTCAAACAAAGAACATCCACTGTTGTTGGCAGATGGGTTTACTAGGGTAATTGAATCTTTCCTGTGCAAGGTGGCGTATTCGTTGTGAACCACGGAGCTATCAACATGGTATAGCTTTTCGTATGATCCCAAAACATCCATTTAACTAGTAATCTCGTTTACTCCATAGTCTTTATTTGAAAATTTGGTAATTATTGAGCTCGTAAAGAAATTCCTTATGGAATATGAAAGTTCTCTCTTTACCAAAAGAAAAAAATAAATAAATAAAAACTGAGCCTGGTGATTGCAGTTCACTCTGTTTCTCAAATAGACTTAAACATGCTCCTTCATCCCTATGTGGTCTCTTCCATAATGTTTTGTAAGCATTTTTGTCTCCTACCACCCAGCCTTTTCTCCTTGGTGTAATAACCAATAATACACGAGTAGTCGTGGCACCTAAATGCGCGATGTGTAAGTCGAGAGAGGGGAGTTCAGTCGTAGTGGGGGTCGCATATCCTCAGGTGAGGTGACGCACCGATCTAAACACAGCTAGAGCTACAAACCAACTGAAGCTGACACCCCTCGAGCGCGTGCTTCGGACGGGTCCATCTCATACGACCAAAATAAGTCCTTTGCGCATTTGCCAGCACTTCTCGCGCGAACTCTACCTTCTCTCATCTTGAGTTACCAAGTTTCGTGAATTTAGTGTCAGTATGGATGCAGCTTATTGCTGTGTGGCATATCCTATTTATTCGATATGACTGGTGATACCGGAAGTCCGCCCGTTTGAGGACGTTTGGGAGATGGTTTTATTTGATTACTGGGAAGAAAGAAATGAAAAGATATGTTCACGGCATTTGTGTGACGAAAATTAAACCAGTATGAAGTTTTAAAGACTGGATGTACACTGTTGATATCAGAAAGTGTTCAACTTATTTTAAGTTATGTTTAATCCTTTGATGCCGAATTAAAGGATGGTGCCCTTACCTCTGAGCGTACACAACGCTTCTCCATTACAATGATCAATTGGTTAATGCTGTTTAATGAAATAATAACTATTTATTCAAAGAATCAAACGAGGGGTAAATGGAGAGCTACTGAGTGTTGTAGTGGATGGTACGTATAGTTACCACTTGTTTTAAAGGTGTAAGTACAATAATTTGTAATACAAACAAACGAAGTCAACAAACATTGTTTTAAGGCAATTTAATTACGAAATTAGGCAATTTAAAACGTCATAAATAGATTCGATATTTTTAGAAACGTCTCCGAAATTAACTCTCGGCTGCCTATGTATTAACATTCCTAAACATAGCTTGTGTGTTAAGATTGGACGGATCTCAGCCGAAATTCTAACATAGTAATTCCAAATAAAAACAGAAGTGGCGCATACCACACCGATGTTCAGTGCTACTTCTCTGGAATGCCTCTGATCATTGCTTTCGCTTTTAGCTGGTGAATGTACTTACATTGCAGTCTGTTGTGTGTGACGTAAATAAACATAGCTTTGCTGCTAGAAATATATTTACAAACAGTTATTTATATCTACAGAAGATGACGATAAGTAGGTAAATATTATATCTTGTTGGTGGTACATTAATGTTTTCATTCTAGGGTTTAGATCTACTTGTATATAACAGCGTGTGTTTAAATGAAGATTTTCAAATGAAAGTCTCCAATTCCTGGCGAATCAAACACTCCCAGTAAACAGCCAATTGATTATTTTTACTGGAAGTGAAGAAATTATTAAGACCACTGCATTATTTCTACATGTCTCGAAATTAGCACATTATTTAATTTGTTTTCTCTGTTTGTTCCAGGTATGTTGGGATTGGCGAACATTAGTCTGATTTATTATTTCGTAAGTAGTCATACAGTCATAATTTAACTGTAGATAGTCGGTAAATATAATATAATGATTTATTATGTAAGCTACATTTTATCTTTGTTATGTGATCAATAGTACTTACATGTCCATTGTGCAAACTTGTTACATGGTGGTATCAACCAGCCCATAAACAGAAAGGACATGGGCTGACATCATTCTTTTGATTATACATTTTCCCTTAATTGTCATGGTGACAGTAGCTCGATTGTTCCAGAATTAGGTTCATGTGGTTCTGTGACGGATTCAGAAGTGCAGTTCTGTTGGCACGCCCATTGAAAGATAGCTTGCGTTTTTTAAGCAGTTACAATCAAGTGCAATTGTATATTTCTTAAAATTAATTAAACGTCATGATGTTTGAATGCATTAGTTTTTTGCTATTAAATACTGTGCATTTTTGTCGTCTGTGCACTCTTGGTAGGGCGAATGGTTTAGAAACTCAATAGTTTGCTGGGGGGTGTAAACCGAATACCGTGAGGTGTATAAAGAGCACTGTGATCCTCTTTGGAGCAGCAACCAGAGTTCTGAATCTCGTTTCTTATTGCCCCCGGAGCCAGCTGCGTGAAATTGCTCCGATTTCTTGTCTGCATCCTCTTTTGAGCCTTCGGAGATACTCGTTGCGTAGGAGGGAGAGAGGACAAGAGGGATTCAGAGAGAAAAGGACAACGAATAAATCCTGGAGTTGTGGTTTTGCGTCACGGGACGCCTCTACCTTCCCTGTTTATCCCCTGATTCCCTCGGGAACTGCTGGTAGTAGTATCGCAGAAAGCTCAATGTAGTAATAGACTGTCGGATGCCTTGTCGGTGTCTTTATTTTCGACTCTGTTTGTGTTTCACGACTCTCCCATTTTCCTGTCCTGTTCTAACAAGTAGTAAACGGATTTGAGTGTCACTGTACTGTATTCATATTACACACGGCCTTGTTACTTCGGAGCTTCATATTACTGCTAGAACTCATAACGAAGTGAGAAAGACTTGTCTCTAAGCATTTCATGTTTGAAAATGTTCGAACTTGGTATATTATTTAAAGAATAGGTTTATTGATTTTGTTGCGTTGTTATAGTGATATTCCTGGTAATAATATTTAAAAAAATATAACAGTTTATTTTTTTATTGGTGGAATAATCTATTAAAAGGCGTTTCAGTATTAAAACAGTGCGCCAGATGGACATTGACGAATCTCAGAGATAAGTGTTAGTCCCACACATTATATATCAGTATTCCGATGTTAAGCTACTATCTATTTTTCCTTAATCGACTTACTGAGTCTCATTGTGTAAAATGACGGCTGTACAGACTTCAGCGAGAACTGTAACTTTGTCATTTTGGTATGACTGGAAACATTGCTGGAAGTCATTTTCCAAAACTTCGTTCCACTTATGTTGTCTCATTGCTATAAACATCTTCAAGTGTTTCAGAGTGAGTATTTGAATGGGTTTTTAGCTTCGGGAGCGTAAAAGGTGACGTGGTTCGGACAGATGGTTCCGTGCGGCGATGTTTTAACACTGGCAGGCCCATTTGTTTTTATACCAAACATCACTTTACCGAAAGTGTTTTGTGGGAAGGCGCTTTTGTTATGATTCAAAATCGAATTCTTTTTCAAGATATTTGACATTTTCTCATTTAACAGCAATACAAATACAAAGGTATAATAATATGTTTAAATGACTTAAAAATTCATGTTAAATTGATAACAAAGAAAGGCGGTCAAGATGTACATGACGACAACAAAAGAAAATGCTTAAAACTGCGACTGTTCCCTTAACTGTCGGCGTATTTTGAAGTAAGGAAGGAAATTCATGTTGGAGTGGTAGGTTATGGGCTTGGATGTAATGCCGTGTAGTCTCATAGGTGGTTATCATTATTTCGGAGAGAATATTTATCCATAGTTATGTTTTCACTCCCTTGAAAACGTCAGATCTCATGGGAAACAAATATATTTGCTACACTGGATGTTTGGAACGAGTAAAGAAAGTGATATTGAGTCAGGTCGTGGTTTCTCGATTTTGATTGGCCTGTGGCGAGTTGACGTGACACACCTGTCCGTTGGCCCAATCGCTCGTGCGAGGAGTGCCAACATCTGCCAGTGTGGAAACAGCTTGCGCCGTTGAATGATATAAGTGAAGGTCACGTTATGAAATGATTGACGCGTGAAAGTTTTACGTTACTGCCACGTGACTTAATGTCGTCCGTGCGTGGAAAAATATGTACATGATGGCGTTTAGGCAATGCGTGTGACTTGTATTCAGAAGATTTCCGTTCGAGTCTCGGCTGATGCATGTTATTCAAAATTATCGCTTCCTAGGAGAGTTTTTGAACTAAAGTGGTGTATGCATTTGTGTTTTTAGCGTTCCTGCGTCCGTATGTTTGCTTTATTTAAGGATCTTAATTTTCTATCATGAATAATGCCAACTTGGCGACTGGGTTGAATTCTGGGATGGGGTTACTCTACTGTCAGTTAATGTAGGATTCTGAAATTAAGTGTAGTAATAAATCTACCAAATGTGTACAACTTTCTGAAGGAATTTTTTTTATAGAAGTAAACATTAAAGACTAGAGAAATGTATATTTAAATGTCAGTTTGATGGCGATAACTAATAAATCATTTGGTACAGAAATTGTATACGGAGATAAGTCATAAGCATCTTCTTCATGATGAAATAAGTAGTATTGTGCGTAATCACGTGTTCCTAAACCCCCTAGGTCAGGGTTTTTCTCCATTTTTCGCTGGCGTACCACCAATTCTAATTTTCCGCATTAAATGTACCACTAACCAAATGCGCCCAGGGAAAAGTTATTTATGTTAATATTATCTTTTAATTTTCTTATTTTTTCGCGTACCACTCAATATTGGCTAGCATGCCACCAGTGGTACGCGCACCATAGGTTGAGAAACACTACTCTAGGTTATGATAGTTCCCTCCTTTCTTCGAGAATCCAGCATTTTTATACCAGTGCCAGCGTTTCATGTATATTTTTAAACTGTTTATATTTTGAGTATGTTTTATAGAAAATTTATTTTGTAGTCTACAGTTTATCTGATAATATTTTAATATTTAATTTTCTTATGATATTTCGTAGGTTGTCTGTCTTAGTGATGCCGAGCAATGTCTTAAGTACCTCATTTGTGATTATTTGAATCCTTGTGTCGTCTTATTCAATAATCAGACCGTTAAACTATACAAACGAACAGTCTGTGCTGTTGGACAGCGATGCTGGTGTGTTTCTCACTCCTTCTTGCTGTCTGCTGACCTCAATAATCGTGGTTATTGACTTAATGTACTCCTACGGAGCCATGAGTTGTAACTTAATATCTGACAGGAGAATAAAATTACTTTTCAGTTTTTGAACGAATACTGATTAGTGTGAATATCATGCCATCAGCTGTTTCACTGATATTGTATTTTTAAATCTTTAGTCTTCATGAATAAATACTGAAGTTTTAACTTTTTAGATTTTATTTGAAGAGAATTTGATTCATGTGCCTTTCATGCTCGTTAATAAGAGCTTAAATAAAAGGTAAATTCTATTGACTTAAACACTTATACCAAGCACCGACGATATAATACTACAAAATGAAGTCAGTAGCCTACACGTAGACTTTGGAGAACATGTATGGATTTTGTAGCCTAAATGTCCCTTATTAAACTATTGAGTACTTTCTTTAACGGTTTTGTGGTCAGTAAGTTTTTTTTTATCGATATTCGTTATAGCGTATAGAAGTTGTTTTGTCAGAAGATAGGGCATTTGCATTGATCTTCACCAAACATGGAAGTTGAAGTATGGCGACCAGGTTCACTTTCCTTTATGTGCGTACTTTTTACTTCTATTTATCAGTTTGTACGTTGATGATAAATAGTACCATATTTGTAGAAAGCACAGAAATGCTGACAGAAGGGTTTATCGACATAATTGGGCGAATCCCCTGTAATTGGATAATTAGTAGCTATGCGGGCCCATTGACACGAGGGAGAGGCTTATCTTTAGTGTTTAAATGCAGCATTCTTGAATGGCAGACTCGGTATAAAGAAATTTTAATACAAACAACTGAAACATAACATTCAAAGTTAACCAATCAATACATCAAGAAAATGCGGGAAAAATCGTATCTTCGTATTTTAATCCAAATGCTGATGGCAGCAAGAACTATAAGATAATAAATATATAACATAGAGATCTTTCTGTACCCTTTTTTCACTTGACAGTTTCGACCACGTCCAGTTTGCCAGATAAAGCCTCAGAGTTTCGCACGGCCCTCATATTTGTAATTGTTAGCACATATCAAATGCGCTGTGTTGAGTTGTTCGTATACAATTTCAGACAGACATACGTAGATGCATGGTTAAGTAGATGATTAATTACCGGAATCGAAGTGTAGCCTGAGAATATGTTTTACATACTGCGAGTACAGACAAATTACCTGAACAAGAGACTTCCTCGCACGTCGGAAGATCACGTGAGCACAAAGTTGGCATTATTGAGGGGATGTAGAAGGTACAGTGGTGGCGTAGCCCAGAGTTAATGGAAACTTCGTCAGTTGGTACAGACGTTATAGGGGGTGGGTGGTAATAGCATATGCTTATCTTTACAAAATCAAATTTGAGTTTCTGACGTCAGTGGAAATGTGAATTGTCTTCTGAATTGCGGCGCCATGTAGCCTTGTGCATGGTTATCAACGTTTCGGAGAGAAGTATTTCGCCCTTCTCCAGACTACACGGTATTACTCTCCTTAAGATGAGAATTCTTAGCTTTGTGTATTATATCACGATTGTAGGTGAAGAACATTTTATCACTGTATATAAAATCTAAAACTTCTTGACGATGGTGAAGAGTCAATTGAATAAAAATTTTCTTGGATATTATCCATCGTCTAGTAAATATAAAACGTAAAACGACGTTTCGGAGATGGGACTCTATCTCCGTCTTCAGGTTCCTACACAGTTGGGCCCACTAGATAGAGCTAATCCCTATCCCTATCGTTTTACTAGACGATGGATAATATCCAAGAAAATTTTTATTCAATTTTATCACTGTATTGCAGTAAAATGTGCGCTGTAACAGTCAGAGTAAAGAAAATGTCGGTTGAAGTATTTTGTCCCATCATCATGAATGGAGAAATCAAATCAGTGCAACGAAAATGTTTTTGTTTCGAATTTCTGTGTTTAGTGCAATATGAACTTAATGGATTTTACTGTGGTGATAAATCTTGTTTCTATCTTTTTTAAGTCACTGTCTAGGCCCTTGGGTAACCAAGTTCAAGGGTGGGTTGCGAAATTGGGCAAGTAGCTGTGTAAGAGGAACTGATGATATTGTTTTACTGAATGCACCAACTAACATGGGTAAAAATCATAACTTTGGTGCTGCATATCCCGCCATAAGGCCAGTCCTGAGTAATGTCTACTCCTGTTCCTTTAACCAACAACTTTGGAGTAGTATCGTCTTGTTTGAACTACCCTATAATGAAAGGATTGACCAAACAGATTAGGTCATATTTTACGTTCTGAACGGGCGGTGAATATGAAGATGACTTTCTTGTGGGTTGTAGCACCGTGTGTGCCTTTCTAAGCTTTAAAACAAGTGGTAACTATACGTACCACCCGCTTTGATAACTTATACCCATGGGTTCTGCATGATTCTTAGATAATACAGCGATTATTTCCGTAAACAGGATCAGCAAATGAATTTTGTAATGGAAACTCGTTATGTTTTCTTTGGCGAACTGAATGTTTAAATGCTATTTAAGCGAGATACGGCTTTAGAAGGTTAACCTGTCATTCGTTTATCAGATTTGATCCGTGTCCACTCTTCATAAACCCACTCATGCAAGACAAAACTGTGAGTTGATCAGGCGCTGTACCATTGAATATGACGTTATTTTATAGGATACGTAGTAAAACGGCCGACTATACGAACACAGCATAGTTTTTGTTACGGTTAATGCGATTCGTATTATGACACCAGAAGGAACCAGCACAGACAGATAATGGATTCTCTCGATCTTTATGCAAATGAAGGGAATACACACACTGTGGACCTGCGTATTTATCACATAACAATAGTCCACGTCAGGCTCATAAGCCTGAAATGGGACTTTAATGCCATGTCTTCTCCTCAAAACTCTTAAGGGGTTGTACACAGTGTTATTAACAATTGTTCATTGTTACTGTTCCTTACTGTCTAGAGAAATGTAGTTCTTTGCAAGTGGCTTATTGTTGTCATGGTAACGGAGACTGAATTTGTGCCTTTGTCTTTCAATGTCGTCTTCGTGAATTCTGTTTGTAACCATGAGAAATGGGAACTATGCGTCACTTTCTGACTTGTTGCAGTTCAGTAGTTATCATCCTACAGCTTAATCTGAGAAGGAGTCCGGGGTTTGATTCTCGGAGGTAGGTAATCCTGACATTTCGCCGTTTTTCCTCAGTCTCCCCGAACCTGCGATAACGGTATAATGCCTTAAAATAGGGCACAACGATTCACAGAGAATCTTTTGTATAAATACATTTATCAATTCTTGTGTGCTTTGTGTTAATGCCAACATTATTTTGATAATCTGTCGAAAATTACAAAATAAACTTATAGCCTACTAACTCTGGCTTATGTAGACCCAGTATTAAAGGAATCTGTTTAATATGGTCTGGAGAGCATTAATTTCTTTAAAAATTTCGCACTGCGCTCGTCATACTCGTATATTTACATTGTTATAAGAAGCCAATGTGCTAGGCCTACCTGCCACTACTTTCGTAAATTTGCCGGTATTGAACGTTCAGAGAAACACCAATTCTTTGTCACAGCCATTTCTGTGCTTTCTCGTTGTTCCGTGGCGTTCTCATGTATAGTATTTGAAGAATCGCTGCTTTCTGATATTGATGAACGATGTATTTTATGCCTGGTCTCTCCTGATCACTCAGATTACCTGGATAAAGCAGACGGAAGAACAGATTCAGCTGTAGAACGGATATATTTTATATTTATGTATTACGAAATTCCGCTGTTTTGGAAGCGAGTGATAGGTTGTATTTCACAAAGCTATCTTGCTGCAGATTGGATTCAGACATCTCTCACATCCACTATCCGTTTTATTCGAATGTATACGGTATAAACTATAGATGGATGCATGACGTAAGCTTAACTTCGATTTTCAGATTTCTGTGAGGGGAGGCATACAGGGGTGGTTAAACTTTCTTCGCTTATATATAATATTGATTCCTGTGAGATTTTCTATTGTAAAAGGAAACAGAGAGGAAATATGTGCTGTATCCCCGATTCCGCAGGGCTTTCAGTCTCATTATTTACCGAATGAAATGTTTTCTTTGGTATGGCCACACAGTGATTTGCTAGTTCTACCACGAATTCATTGTCCAATCGATCACGCTGATGACGTCAGTGTACATGATGGGCTTGGGGAAGTATTTTTAAAATTAGATTGACTGTAAAAAGACTTTAATTGCTTTTCTGTTGCTCTGCGTTTAATTTAGTTGAGTATAAATGTGTTATGCGTGGAGGTAATTTCATGTTTGTATTTTAAATGAGGAAAATATGGCTTAAAATAAGTCAAATAAGAGGGAAATAAATGAAATTACATAACCGAAAACTTTGTTAGGGAAGCTAAAGCAAGGTGGTTAAGTGATAAATCTACTCGGTCGATGAACCACTCCAGATCTTAGCAGAAGTCTAACATTTGGAATTTCGACAAAAAAAATTATGTTAACGCGTATAGGAGAAAATAATAATAATAATAATAAACTAAAGGTTTATGATGAAACCTTTTAGAGAGATCTCGCTGAATCAATAGTTTGATATAAAAGTGGATCTTTGGAATTTCAATTCAATTCATTTATTTAAGTGTTGCCAACAGCAAGAAGCCAATAACAGGCAAACACTGATAATACATACAATAATAATGAAATATTTTTCACAAACAAATTAACTAAACATATATATGTACAGTATTAAATATAACAGCCAAATAAAGGCAAACCAAAAATATAAACAAATAAAATAAATGAAGAAATACAAATAAAAGCAAATAATCCACCTAGGGGAATTTATTAGGTTTGATAATATAGCTGGTTTAAACTGGCTTACAATCAATACCAATGGTAGCCCTTGTGTTAGCAATGTTATAATCTTGTTTAAAATATCAGAAAATGTATTGCTTAAATGTTTAAGCTGAGTTAAGTGTCTGTTTAGTTTTATAGTTTTAACTTTATAAAATGTAGAATCTCATCAATATGCAAGGAAGTGTTCTTAAAGAAGTTCCATAAAGTATTTTAATAGGTTTCTGAATCATTCGTTATACAACAAAAATTCTAACTGCTCATAAGTTTTATTAAGACGTCTAAAGTTATAATTTATAATTATATACAATTATCCGGAACGGGTCACAAGGCCTAAATTTTAGGTAGATTATGTTGGTAATACAAAACGTGACGTCATCGTGTTGCCTCGGTGAGGCAGGAAGTCAGCCAGTGTCAGACCGCGAACCTTGAGCTGGGAATCCCACGAACGGTATGGTAGATCGGTCTACTCTTGTAGATGGATGAATGGATTGATGGATAGAAGATGCTTGTGCTGACTGGTGTTGAGGGATGGAAAATCCGATATCTTGAAATGGGAATTGCAAAATCAATGGCGTGCATTTGGGCAGCAGCTAAAGGAAGGACTTCGATTGGAATAATGGTTGGGACTCACCGTTCTGAATGGTAGGACGCGATGAATGGTGGCGAACCGAAAGCGACTTTCGATTGTCTTCATCCTTTTGTTATGTGCATACAGATTGAGCGTTTCGCCGTCTTCTTTCTATCATTTTGCGCGACTTGACTCTTACTGCTAAGTTTTATATAGAAGATTCAATGCTAATGTGGACAAAAATGGATTCATTGATCGATATGTTATTAAGCATTTCTTATGGGGTGGAATTTTCTAGGGATGGGTGTTCTGCGTGGAAGACATTTGGTTTCTTCATCCGCAATGAATGTGTAATTCCATTTTCACCTGCGAGGAAATGATAAGACAGAGAGAGGGGTTTATTTAAATTTGGAAGAACATTTGTGATACCTTGGAAGATGATATTAAAATGAAGATTGCTGTCTTCTGGAGTTGTTGCGCCGTGTACCGTATACCGACGATTCAGAGGCGCTTTCTGCCTCCAAAATGAGGATGATGATTAAGACAACTTCTACCAGACTACATGACGAATACAACTCAGCAGACAGCCACATTCATGCTAGCTGCCTGGTCTCTCATAATATTAAAATGGATCTCAAAAGTAATGAGGTCTGAGGATGTGACTGGGCTTGTGTGGATAGAGACCAGTGGTCTGTTCTTGTAAATGAGGCAAAACTACCTAGGGTTTTGTGAAATGCAAACGATTTTATTGACTAGATGAGCGACTGCTAGCGTTCTACGTGGTACTCTGCCACATCGAGTCCGTTTGTGTTCTGTGTTGTACGTAAGGGACTCATAATAAATGGGCTAGGTTATGTCTGTGAAACAGGAAACGTGGTTTTGGCTTCGTTTCGGATCAGATGATTGCTTAATGGCTCTGCGAATTGATATGGTGCGGTGTATTTAGATATTGATAAATTAAACGTATGGGTCACGGGGAAACGTAGCTAGAGAGTAACATTGTACTGTACATTTTTCATAGAAGCGGTCGTGTGCTTTTGGAATCAACGCCTGGGATATCATGTCATGAGCAATGGAAGTTCAATTTCCATATGTTGATACTTGGTCGTCATCTTGTTTAAAATTATCTAAAATATTATTGTTATCCGTCTGTACACAACATTTTCAATTTCCACGACATGTTTTTCCGTTATAATTTTATCTTCACGTCGTCATTAGATTTTCTGTATCACTACACTGTTGTTAAACACTAATATTCCGACTGTCTAAAATGGATATTAGTTTTAAATATGTAGGATTTGAGGTTTTTACGGCGGTGAGTCTAAAGATTGCTATATTCTGGGTTGTTGCGCCGTGTAGTCTGGTAGAATTTTTTTACATTGTTTATGATTTATTTGCCTACAATGTCAGTATATCGAAATTTGCCTGGAGGAACTGAGGAAAATGTAATCTGTGAAGATATCCGGTCTTCGGGTCGAATTTCAACCTGAACCAAAGGTCTGCTGAATACGATACATGAATGATAACCACTAGACCGATGTGAGAGGTTTAAAATTTCTATTTAATTTTTGGCCATTCACATATCTGTAATAAATATACATACTAAACCAGAGATGTGTGCAGTAATACGTTTGTTCGCATGAATTACAATTTAAAAAAAAACCCTGTATATTCTTCCATTATGTATAGTCATGGGAACGCGACTGTTGTGAAAGTATTAACATCGGAGCGTACAAAATTTTGAATTTATGTCAAATCACCAGTCGGCACGTTAAACTTTTTCGTAAATAGGATATACTACGTAGAACGCAATCCAACTACTATCACGTACTATGGCACGAAAATGAAATCAGAAGCATATACACCTTCAAGTAATGGACTATCTCATCATCTCATCTGACACTCGAGTCAAAGGCTGAGCAGGTTAGAACATGGTGTATTCAGAGCAGAACGTGTTGTTCATTCTAGAACATTATGTCTTACCGAAATCATTTGCTGCTGTTCGTGATACATTTACCAATGCGTGTTCTGACAAGGAAATGTTGAATAAGACAACACCTGGTAACAAGATTTCGGGACACAGGAAATGTTTGTGACAAATGGTTATTGAACGACAAGACAGCTAAACTTCTGGCCGTTACGATTTGAGCAGTGTATCAGCTGCAGAAACAAGATACAGATGTAGTAATTCAATATTTCCAATAGTTTCGTCGTTTTATGCCCCGAGCTTTCATGTGCAATGGTTGTGTTTCGAATGTAACCTCTTATATCGCTGGTTGTCATTCTGTGTCACAGATATTATTATTATTATTATTATTATTATTATTATTATTATTAGTGTTCTGTCTGACGACAGGTCCATATACTATGAACAGGGTCCTTCCATCCTCTTCAGGTTGTCAGGGACCCGTTCATACATATATACATTCTTGGCAGATAATCCAGAAGTGGTTTGCCATTGCCTTCTTCTGTGTGTGTGTGAGTGGAGTAATTGTTGGGATGCCACGGAGAAACCGGGGAGCCCCCGGAGGAAAACTCCGTGATACCTAGACCATGGTCTTGCCCAACACAAGTTATAAATCTGAGCACCACCCGGAATTGAACCCGGGACCCCAGGATTACAAGGCTAGTGTTCTGACCACTAGACCACCGTGACGGTTTTGTCACAGATATACAGATGGAAATGTTTACTTTGTTTTTGGGCTTCCACTTATGTATCCTAGCACCAGCGATTTGTTTACAACAATATTCTAGTTTCGTACTGGCCAGTGGCAAGGGACATGCGTTATTTTAAAAATATTTTAAAATTATTTTGTGTTCAACCGATTTGAAGAAATTAATCCCGAGATTAAAAGCTTTAATGCCTGGTGTAAATGTGTCCCACTGTACTAGATCTGTAAAATACGGGCCCAATCCGATTAGTCCCGCTTTGTCTCGTAAATAATAATAATGAATGTGTGAAGGGTAGAATGATATTCGCGCTTCTCCAGCGGATGAACACGTTAGCACAGACGTGGCATGTCTTCCGTTTCCTGTCTCTCAGGCGGTTGGAGACAGTCTGGTTCTGTGGCAGCGCCATGCCAATTCGACGGCCGCTAATTCAGTTAACATCTACCGTAGTATGTGATTTTGTAGGAGGGATGTCCAGTGTATATTGAATACTGGTCACACTGATGTTACCTGCTGTACGCGTCTGATAGCAGCAGAGTCTAAACGTAGTTCTTGACTGTTGTGGATACTTCTTTGAGATATTTTAACATAGTTCGTGAACTTAACGCATGACGGAAGAGCTTTTTGTCCGTCCACATGTTTACTGAAACAGTTCCAGTTATTTCGATGAAATGTATCAGTTGTAGTCCACACTAAAATTTGAAATGAGGGTTAAATTTGATTAGTGTTGATCAAATGTGACCTCTACGTTAGGCCTATATGAGGCTGAAATCGTACCTAGTGATTTTTTTAAAAGCTAGTGAACTGATAAATTTGTATATTAGGCTTATATAAAATTCAGGTCTCTTTCGGAATTGTAGGTTTGTGATATTTTTCAAAAGTGTGAAAATGTAACGAAATTAATAATTAGAAAATAATTTCGGACTGTTATTTAGTAGTGTGCCACGAGATGCATTTCCGAGTATGAGAGAATTGTCATTGGTCCGGAGTTAGGTTAAGCATTACGAATTGTTTACTGTCAAATCGCTAACAGCGTAATATTTAACGTTCGGCGATCGAAGTCAGAATGTGTTATATTGACCCATTTACATATGGTGTTTAGCAGTATTATGTAGTCGTGGTCAGTGCTTTTTGGATGTCCACTTGAGGATAACATATGCCATTGGCTGCGACATTAATTGTTCTCTGACTTGGATGGGTGTCCACACTATTCTGGCCAATCAGAATTTACAACAGTCTATCATAACACAACTCGTATATAAACAGCAGCACTTCATTTCCGCAGTGTGTGAAGAATACGCCACAGAACCAGGCGGATTGCCTGCATGTGACAAGTTTTGTAGGTTGGGGAAAAAAAATCAATCTAATGAATTTTGTGACGTGACAAAAGGCCGCTGTCGGGTGCCTGATTGCCTGCCTCTTGCCTGATCCATCACAGTCCGGTCTCATCCGATCAGCGGTCGATAATTTTTAAACCTGATTTCTTTTTTTCGTGTCCATCCTTGATACTCAACAGACAATCATTTTTCAGCTGCGTGTTACGGAAATCAAAGCTTTTAGTAGTCGGTTTGGCACAAAATGGGAGTTTACGGGCAAAAAAGGGCGTGATGTCTCTTAGAAACGTTAACGGTGATGACTTATGTTGAACTTCTTATCCAGGGATTGCTTAGCTCATTTAAGATCCATTTTAAAGCCCTCCATCACCGTTTAGCCTAAGTGTTAAGTTGCCTTAATTTTTTTCTCAAAATTATATATGCATTTGTGAACTACACAATTTTGGTTTCATGCCCTATATATTTTATCCTCCAAAGTATTCCATAAATATTTGGGTAACAGTTCATGTTGTGGAACTTATAAAACGTTCTTTACCTACTTTCAGTTTGATTGTTTATATGGTGTTGGGCAAAATGTCATTATCGCAGTTATGTTTGTTATTTTCATGTTATTTAATGTTCGTAATGGCATTTTAATTGAAATGACAGAACATTATGGCTACTCATTGGTATTGCTTGCGCCCTGAGGGTTTTGCACGGCATACGAGTTAATTAGCAATTTAAATAAATAGTAATAAAATAAAATGAAAATGTACGTTACGATTTATTAATAGAAAACGAAAAATTATACTGTTTCAGTTATAGACATCCATCATCTCCGTTTTAAATATGAAGTCGAGCGGTTAATTATTTATAGGGCCGAAGATTTTTGTCTTCTGGGTTGTTGCGCTGTGTAGTCTGGTCGATGTTTACCAACGTTTCAGAGGTTATACTGCCTCCATCATCAGGGCGATGAGTATGAAGATTTCTGTCTTCTGGGTTGTTGCGCTGTGTAGTCTGGTAGATGTTTACCAACGTTTCAGAGGTCTTACTGCCTCCGTCATCAGGGCGATGAGTATGAAGATTTCTGTCTTCTGGGTTGTTGCGCTGTGTAGTCTGGTAGATGTTTACCAACGTTTCAGAAGTCATACTGCCTCCGTCATCAGAGTATGAAGATTTCTGTCTTCTGGGTTGTTGCGCTGTGTAGTCTGGTCGATGTTTACCAACGTTTCAGAGGTCATGATGAATATTCATCGCCCTGATGACGGAAGCAGTATGACCACTGAAACGTTGGTTAACATCGACCAGACTACACAGCGCAACTACCCAGAAGACAGAAATCTTCGTACTCACCGCTGTGAAAACATCAAATCTTACTTTATAGGGCCACTTGTGACTTTTTCCAGGTGAAACTCCAAGCTCTCCTTTAAAAACTGATCGTTAATTTTGGAATACCTTACAATCCGTGTTTATTATCACTAAAAAGTTTTTAAAATCAAAACAGTGTGAAACTTATTGGCTGGTAATTCTTAAGTGCTGTCGGTTTAAGTGATTTTCACATTTATCAAGAATGATTTAAGTTTGACAAAGACATCATTTTGTTATGGAGATTACACCGAGGGGACAAACTCCCTTGTAATCAGTATTTATGGACAAGTTGACTTTCTTGGACTGTAACAATATTATTCTTAGTTTTATTTCAAAATTACGTACTTAAAATGGAGAGGTTTCCTCACGTTTTTTCATACCAACATAACAGATTCAATCACCATCCGTTATTTGACTTCTCCGTTCTTTTATTTTTCTGTCTTTCGACGTGTCTTAACATCTGCAGCTGTTAACAGCTTCGTTAAGTAAATGCTTTTCGCCATCTTTAGTTACACGTCGAAAGTTGCCAATTAGTGTTATTGTCTGCCGGGTTATTGTCCGTATCGATCTAATCGTCGATTCCCACCTGTATGCGGCCGGAACATGAGAAAGAGACGGAAGATACAGAGAGAGAGAGAGACAATGTCCTAGTGTAGTTACTGTTCACTCATGGTTCCTAATTGTGTTTCCTGTTTTCAACAAAGGAAGAACGCAGGAAAACTTTGCTGCCAACAACAAAGTGTGACAGAACGAGAGAGAGAATCGATAAACAGGAGTTAAAAACTAGTGCAATTCAAGTGGGATTTTGTTTAAGTAAATCTGTAAACAGTAAATTGGTTAGTAACGTTTTAATGTTGCTGAAACAGTGTATGGATATGACGAAACTCACCATCTGTTTGGTTTCTTTATTCACGTATAAAATGAACTCACTTTGCACTGTAAAAATTAATTAGAGTAATATAAAATAAGGATAAGACATGTACCCGCGAGATACGGAAACTGTGTGAACTTATAGAGGTTTAAACATCCAATACTTTATTTGGAAATAATTTCTTTAGGATCATAACATCTTTATTCTTGAGGGGTACACAGTTTTCTCGTAACATTTCATTAATATACACCATGTCGGAAAATATTTCGGATGATAATTGTGTCTTTGTTCTGTGTCGAGTATCTGGTTTTTTTTTATTGGAAACATTTTCGAGGAAATCGACAAAATTCGATTTGTGTAAAGTACGGGTAGGATACAACTGTTACGAAACAAGTAAATTAGCCTAACATTTTTCGACGCAAACATCTAATATCAAATTTTATTGAAATACGTTTACTAATTTCGGTGATGAAACATATGGGTTGATGGACATGTGGGTTTATTTTACGATTTCACTACAAGAACACTTATGAGGGGCTTAAAAATTATTACTTACTGAGTGTGCAACTAAGTTACATCGACGTTAATGCTGTGTATAGGCGATTATTACAAATCAGAATGTTTAACTCACTTACATTCCGTCCAGAGTTCAAAAATTATTACCACATTTATGCGACGGAATACTAATGTCGTCAAAGATTTATGTTGTATAGGTACGTGTACTTTGGTGGAGGGACTGAGGAAGACAAAGGCTATGTCTCGAAATGAGTGTCTCTAATACAAACAGGTCTCATGACATTTAACGGCCGCACGGAAGTACTTCTGAACACAATGGTTTTGAAAGTGAAAATGTACACCATCTACGAGGTGCGATCGGAAAGTTTCAAGACTGCGCCTATAAAAACCCGTACACTTATCTCGGGTATTAAATTCATCCATCACCCTCGAATTAGTTCCCCTGGGAGTGAACACAACGATCCCAGCGCCGCTGCCAAGCCTGGAAGCATCCCTGGAAATCTTTCTTTGTCAGCCTGTCAAGCACCATCTGCGATTCTGCCTTAATCTCTTCTATCGTCTCAAATCTCCTTCCCTTTAGCTGAATTTTCATCTTTGGGAAGAGGAAGAAGTCACACGGACTGCCGAACTTTGAGGGCGGTGTGCGCTGGCGCGTTGTCATGATGCGTCGCATGTGGAGTTCTTCCTTTAGAATCAGCTGACAGGTCCCATAGCCTATCTCAACAATGTCGCACAAGTCGTTGATGGTACGACGTCGATCTTCGTGAATAGCCTGCCGAATCTTCGTAACATTTTCGGGCGTTGTGCTCGAAGATGGTCGTCCAGAACGCTCGTCATCATCGACAGAGGTTCGGCCATTTTTAAAACGTGAATGCCACACAAAAGTTTGTGCACGACCCATTGCGGATTCACTATGAATGTAGGCCGCACCCCGTAGCGGCAGAAGCTCGTACTACATCCGGTTCGCCCTCTATTGACACAGTCTTGAAACTTTCCGATCGCACCTCGTATTTTGTAGTAAATTCCAGTTCATTTTCGTAGACCTGGAAATAAGTATTTTGAAAACACATTTAAATTTAATTGAAGATGGGTATCTTCTGGGTTGTAGCGCCGTGTAGTGTAGTGTAGTGTAGTGTAGTGTAGTGGATGTTTACCGACGTTTCAAAAGTCCTTGCTGCGTCAATCATTGTCCTACCTACCAGACTAGATGTTCATAAATGACGCCTCCATGAGAACCTGCAAAGTCAATGCCAGAAAGTGGCTTAATTATATTTGACACTTGGCAATTTTTCAGGTTAACTCAGCTGTCTCCTTGTTTTGTTAGCGGATGTTTATTTCTAGCTGTCAGAGAAGCAGACACATACAGTACATTATTCCATTTTTTCGTAAACTCTGGGTCATGGGAGCGGTTTCTTTTCCAGCCGTGTGAGACAGTACACTTATAACTTGAGAAAATAAGTGTAAGTGAAGTTCCTTCCGGATTAGTGTGGAAGAAATTCGGTCTCTTGACCTCTTTCGATTCAACATTTATGTAAGTTGTCTGTTTACAAATTTTCCTAAATCCAATTTCTTCTATTTGTTTATACTTTAACGTTCCTTTCTTTTAAAGTGCGATATCCATTTTTGTCCACTTTATCATCATATTAAGTTCATAATCGCTTCACTTAGCCTAAGGCACGGTTCACATTACGCGGTTTGCGCCGCGCGGTTGTTTTTACCATAGATGGCCGCGCGGTTGAATGTGAACACATGAGCCATCTATGGTAAAAACAACCGCGCGTCGCAAACGGCGTAATGTGAACCGTGCCTAATGTTGTTGGTTTTGTTTTGCTGTTATTCTAATCAGCATTCCTTTCAGCGTGTCGCATGAACCTAATTTCACAGATTTTCCTTTTTTCATTGCTTTATTTAATTCACAAATATTCCTACTGATATACAATTCCAACGTTTTCATGTTCTGTAAATATAATATGTATGTGTATAAACATACGTACACATATATACATTTTTCATACATACAAAATTGTGAACCTTC
The DNA here is from genome assembly GCF_977971745.1 of Zootermopsis nevadensis. Classification (NCBI taxonomy): domain Eukaryota; kingdom Metazoa; phylum Arthropoda; class Insecta; order Blattodea; family Termopsidae; genus Zootermopsis; species Zootermopsis nevadensis. Next base: position 10,124,689 of record NW_028259143.1, read on the forward strand.
ATGTTGGTCAGTCGTGTTAGTAACTCAGCTCTTAAACGACTCATCGGCCGAGGCTTCATGTAATTCGTATGTAGGCCCATTTAGTGTGTATCGTGTTTTCATTCGGAATTATTGAAATCTGCATAAAATGTAAAAAAAAACCAGTGTTTCAGTTAATTGTAACTTCGATATTGCATTGTGCACGCAGCTGCGTTATTTGTATGATCAAAAGCTTTTACGGCGACTGGCTTTAATAAAGTCTGATTATGGGGACAGAGATGGTCCCTGAAACGTCGGTGGTTTTTGACCAGGTGACACGGTTGATACCCAGAGAAGATTTTAATAATTCATCATCTATATTTAATATAAGCCTAGGTGTATAGGGCATCAAACAGTTATACGCGACTATTAATTCGTAGTAAGAAACCTAATAGACGAAATTTCTGTTGTGTGATTTATTTGTACTTCATGTTTGAATAACTATTTTAATATTATATTATGTAAATTAGATATAGTTCTACGACGTGGAACGTAGTTTTCCTGTCACTGCAGTCCAAGAATACAGGATTTTCTTCCCGTGAATGTAGCAACATTTATTGCGTTATCTATGAAAGGTGCTTTGTATTTATTAACTAGACTTAATTAGTGTATTGTGATTGAAACTTATTCTCACTTCTCATCACTAATCAACTTTTGCAGTCTGCGTGTTTATCTTTCTCGGAAATGATTTTAATTTCAGCGTAATATGTGATGTAGGTGTGTTAAATTCAACTTTTTTAATATATTACCTTTACCACAATGTTCTGCGAAAAGGCTAAATGGAACTGTTTTTTTGAAATACGTTCGAGCTTTTATTTTAGTTACACGTTGCGGGAGGTTGTCCATGTGGCGGGATATTTGATTGGATCGATGGAAGAGAGCGAATCGCAGGAAGAGGCTTTATACACACGGCAGGGGTGCTGATGTTTTGGAGGGTGGAGGGGGGGATTGTAACAGTTGTGGGGTAGGATCTGGCTGTGGCGACTGCGTCGTCGTAAGGTTAAATCGATCCGCCTGTGTGGTGCAGCTGCACTCATGGAGTCTAGACTCGTAGCGATCGATGCCACGTAGTTCGTAGTACTACGACATAACATACGTTGTGTTGGAATAGTCATTCAGAAATTACTGACGTCAAGTTCTTTTACCAAAGCGCAGTAGGTTGATGTCGTCATAACTTGAAAAGAAATGCATGACCGTGAATTTTTATTTTGTGTTTCTTGTCACCACGGTGGACAGAGGAAACTTCTTTCAGATATGACAGCATGTTGTAAATGTTTTTAATGTCCAGGGCTGGATTGTCATTAAGGAATGTTCACCAGGTTGGCGGTGTTAACGTCAAACATCTGTCGTGTAACGAAATGTAACAGACAACCTCATACAGATTCTTTGTTAGAAATACGTGAATTATAGAGGAAATTTGTGATATTTACCAAATATTATTACGGTGATCAGATCAAGGCAGACTGGATGGCGCACGCATGTTCGTCGCAGAATTAAAGGGGATGTAGGCATTAGGTGGGAGGGAATTTCTGTTGTGCGTTAGGACATCACTTGATTCCGACCTTGGAACAGTTTAATGACTGAACATTTCTCTGTAGGTAGTATTTAAGACTTTTTTAACACATCACGTATCAAAAGAAGACAGAGTAATAACAATATTTAGGAATTTACCATTGTACCCTTGTCTACGTGCCTCGAGTTGGTTTCAACCATCGTCATTTATATTCATATAAAAAGATGTCTTTTAGTTTTATGTTCATGACATTGAAAGTGTCCGGTTTATCAAACCAGCCTATCAGAATATGCTGACAGACTTTACAACTAGATCTAGTGTTGAATTTCATAATATCGCGTTCAGTGATTCTTGAGGTGTTAAATGGGAACATCTGACGGAGGGACAGACATGATGAAGCTAACAGGCGCAATTTTGAAACTTTCAGTTGTGGAACGCGCCGATAAACTTTAGACAAACGTGAATGTCTCAAGCAGAATTGGCTGTTCTGTATTCTAGTCTCAGGGCGATCCCAGACCATTGTGATTTATTTAAAATACTTTTTCTTATAATAAACAGTGAGGTACTGCCTTCTTATGTAGGGTGCCCTGGTAAGTGCGCTCTGTAGCTGTCAGTTCATCGAAGGGCAAGTGTCTGCACGGACTGTTTTCCTAAAGTTGATCCCTGTATATCCCAGAGGCCGGCCTTCGAGGTCGATAGCTCCTGGGTCATGGATGTCACTGTTGGTTTTACGTCGTCTCCACAATTCTGGAGGTCCGACATTGACTGGCTACGATGCTGATAGGACATCTTGACGGCTGAGAACCACGGGAAGTGATTCTCAGGATCGAACAGTCCCAGGGGTTAAGGGGGAAAAGTCCTCGCGTGAGAGAGAGAGAGAGATAATTTTTTTGTATTGAATCGATAGATAAAGCGAGACCACGACCCCTTAGTCTGTTCACAGTTCCAAAGCAGCATCTTAAAGATCCTCAATGCTGTAATTTTGGGTAGTGACCCTACAGACGATAGTGACGAGCTGTGTATTCAAATCACATAGCTGCCTCAAAAATTGTTAGCCTTTCACAATCGCAGGCTAGAAGTTAAATAAGGCGAAGATAGCACTAATTTGATGGGAAATTTGCTTATGTCTCAGTGTTAATGCTTCATTTTTATTTGTTCATTTTTTGAATCATATACGCATATCCTATTTGTGTTTTAAACGACTATATGTGTATGTTCACTTGGTACTGTACATTATACCTTTCGTGATTCGTTTTGATGATCGTTACTGCACTATCAGAACCTCGGCGTATTACTTAATTTGTGCACTCAGTCTGCTTACATGAAAGTAATTAAAAGTATTCGAAGTTCATTCTTGAAATCCATTACGAAACTTCTTTATCTGTCTGTATCTGTAGTTCATTAAATGAACTTTTTCTTTTCATCCAGTCAGTGACTGCAGACAAGAACAGTCCTGCAGCTGTTTAAGTATGGGTTTAAAAATAACGGAAACATTGTGCAGAATTTAAACTGCGTTACAACTTTCACTCACCTCGGTTAGTGATACTGCTGGACTTTGTCCCAGTTCTCACCTTAAACGACTAAAAATATATTTTTATAGACCATGTCAGACTAGTGTATGATAAATTAGTCTGTAGGATAAACACTGAATGGAATTTTAAACTCTTAATAAAAGCTAGCTGCTTACAGCCTTTGCCCCGAAAATGTTAATCATTTCTCATTCCTGTAGATCGTTAAATTATAATGAGATTTGCATTTCGCAGGGGAAAGAGGGACGTTTAACAAGTTTAAAGCAAAACGCTCGTAGAGTATTTGAATAGCGTTTTAAAATGCGTAGTCTTCACTGTAGCGCGAGAAAAACTGTATTAGGCCCGTAAGAAAGAATAATTGCATAATTAATTAAATGTGAAGAGTTAATTTTACTGTTAGCAATATGGGTATATTAATGTGTGAGTCCTAGTTTATTAGACCAGACCATCATTTTGGGTCATATCACTCTGCAGGCGGCTGGGGATAAGCTAAAAATGTAATATGTCTTGTCAACTGTGAATTAAAAAAGCAAGAAACGAATAACGGAGGAGAAACGGAACTTAGGAAGAGATGCTGTAGGAGGGAGAATTTAACTATCGTTTCCATAGTTTGGTAAAAACACTTAAAACTTTCCATCTTCTCTTTACTTTTTCTTCTTATATTCTGTTCGTTCTTCGTTTCGTCTTTAATTTATAAATGAAAGAGCAGATGATGAACGGTAATGGAATTACAAGACTGAGCCAACACTCGCCATGAAGACACAAAAACGGAAAGAGAAGAAAATGGATCTTCGAATATTTAAATTAGATTTCATTGTGCTATCTGCTGTTGTTTTTAGGTAAGCAGCCACTGTATTGTAATTGAAGCGTTGCTTAGCGTTACCGTGAAACGGAAATAGCACTTAGAGGTAATATTCAGCGCTGGACTTGACGTGTTTGTAAATCGTATAGTTACGCAGTAACTCAAACAAAACTTAACCTGACTCTAAAATTAATTTCCCCACACAGTAAACAAAAGTTTGGTATTATAAAAATCATGAACTTAAATTACATTTTAGAAATCAGAAAGTATTTTTTGGAAAATGAATAGCAGAAGCAAGTTGCTTGTTCAACCAGGATTACTGAAATGGATTTACCTAATAGGGTGTGCTCGTTTCAAGGATATTCCACATATAGAGTGTCACGGAAGGTGTACGGACCAAAACAGATTATAAATCAACTAATTCTGAAAAAAAATATTGCGTCGACGTGTTTCTCGGTGGAACGGTTACAGATAGTCGGGTATTTAAAATGTGCGAAGGACCATGAATATTAAATATGCTCGTGACTCTACATGTAATTAGTTGATTTTGGTTATTGCCCTTTTGCAAAGTACCGCACGTTCAGATGAAAGTAGGGAATGACGTGGCCGATCTTAGCCTAGTAGGACTATCTTTTACCGCTCGCTAAAGCTTTGGTTCCATTAAAGCTTAGGATAGCGCCCTATTCAGCTTCGAACACCTAAAACACTTTAACAACTTCGAGCAAGACGCATGTTAATAATGTTTTGTATTACAATTTATTTTATTTATAATGCCTTTCAGTTTGTGCAGTTCTACCGAGATACTCTGTGTAAAATCATGTGTTCAGTTTGGCCAATGTAGTCTAACAGTTTCCTTGTGACAGAATTTTCTGAATGTTCATTTTACACAGCTGCATCAAACGTAAATCGTAAAAGTCAGTTTTCCGTTCATCTCACTCGCATCAGTCGAAATCCGCTTAAGAAACGATCGGATGTTAAAAAATAAATGTTATATACGAGTAAATATGTAGAAAAAGGGCCATACACACTAGAAATAAAGTGGCAGTGTTCCGTTTCAGACAAAAAGAATCATTTTCCTGTCTGTTTGTCGGACGAGGTAATCGAATTCAGTCTGTCTGTTACAAAATGAGTAATCATGAAGTATTGTGTCAGACTTAAAAGTGCTTAATTAGAATTACGTTTTCGTTGTGAAAAAACGTATTAGTGGCTGTCTCTAGTTCTTTCAGATGATGTTAGTAGATTCTGGTTAACAGAAGTTTCCTTGGTAATCGGAATTTAATTTCTGGCCAGTATATTTACCATCCAAGTATGCAGAATCTCCGGGCAAGTAACTTTCAGTTTTCTTTTCAAATACAGAATTTTACGTTGTAGGCTTGGAGCTGAACACTGCTGGTTTTCTGTTTAATATGCTAAGTATCTTACTTACTCCGTGAGTAGGATCTAGAAAAATTAGTTAATAGGCTAGTTACACAGCTGGTCAAGAAATTCCCTTTTACGAAATTCAGAGATATATATCCGTGATCACAGAGCATATAAGATACATTTTAAGCAGCTCAAACCACATACCATTTCCCATGTATATTTTTCTCGCATTGTTACTGGTGTGTCCGAAGTGGTTTTTCTCTTGTGGTTTTCCCATAATTTTTTTATGCATTTATTGTTTCCCCCGCACATGGTCTGCTCATCTCTTTCTTCTCTTGTTAGTTGCCAGCTTTCTTGTTACTTCCTCTTAAAAAGCTGCACTTTTGATGAGAATGATCGAAACTTTGGTGGGACTCGAACCGGCGATTTCCCGAATACGAGTCACACTCTTACCGCGTTTACGAGTTGTCGTGGCTTTGGACACGGTGGTTCGCATGGTTATGATCTTTTACGTACTGCTTGCTGTTCACACTTTAAGATTACGTCTGCATTAACGGTAAAACAATTGACAGATGCAGATATTGAGTTTGCAATTGTAGCGTGCGAACGCTGGTGTTTTAACAAAGCCAGTGTAAATGTTCACATTGCGTCAGTAAATCGTCAGTTTATTACAATTTTACATCACGTCCGTATCATATATATAATTTGGCTGTTTTACAAAACATGAGAGCCCAGCAGCAAATTCGTTTGTCTGACTTTCCTAGTAAACTAGTACAAAAATAGGATCACCATTTTATCACCGTGCACCGAGCAGTTTTTGTAGCGGAAATGTTCTAGACTTGCACTACAGGGGTACGTGGTTTGAATCTGGATCAGGTTACAGTCTGTCTTGACGGGTGTTTTCTTTTCTCCCAGAATGTTTTGGGGAATTGTCGGATAATATTTTGAAAAGCAGGCCATGGTTGCGTCTTTACAGATGTTAACCTACATAACATCTGGAGGTCAAGCGCCTCGTTAAATCTATTAATTCATTATACACAATACACCCACAGTCATACTTGTGCGCTTAAGCGCCATATTGCTTTGGAGTCAAGAATGTGACATTGAATGTTGAGACCTACTGTCTCTTTTAAACCAGTGTATGATTGACGATAATGAGAGGTGTTAATTGGTCGATAACACACGACAATTATTTTCAAAAAGTAGCACATTCGTGTATTTTAACGTATTTTATCTCTGCGTAAAAGTACGACTGAATAAATGTAGTTGCTAACACCGTGGCCAAGTGCTCAGAATTGTTGCTTCATATTCTAGGTACTTTGGGTTCGAATATTCTTCCTGCTGGTTTTCGTGAAGTATCTCTGCCTTTTCTCTTAAATGTTGTGGTACATACTTATAGTTACCTAATCCGCCTTCTTCTTCATATTTTCGTATTCGTATTTTACGAAGTTTCTACGCACTGTCCAGTCAAAGAAACGTAGTTAATTTGAAAATTCGTAAGAGCTGCAGTTGATTCATTGCCGTTAAACAGTTTACTTATTACCACTTACTTTTAAATAGAGTATGTATTTTTTCTGTTGAATTCCTATAACTCATTCCCTGAATTTTACATAAATAAAATGTACCCTTGCTTCGTCATTACGTGGGTCTACAAATAAAATGAATGGGTTGAAGCGAAGGTCGGTCGTCATTTGTTATGACCAGGCTGAGTAATGAAAGTCCGTCCTAAGAGTCCTCTCACCGCTACTTGATACCAACCAAAATTCGATTAACTCTGGCTTTTGTGACCCTCGTACCGATAAACGTTTTGTGGTTTCTGTAGTACTTCGTGCTGCATGAATAAATGTGCTAGTTGGAGAGGGAACAGCTGAACTGCCCTTAACCCTCCAACAAATCCATTGCATGTATCAAAGGCGAACTGTAGAATGTAAGAATACATAACGCGCTGTTTTTATTGTAATGTGCAAAACGTAAATTTTATACTACAGAAGCTGTTTAGAAAAGATAAAAGCTTCTAGGTAGACATCGTACTTTCAACTCTAGCGTGGCTTTTAAGACTGTGCTTCCAAACTTTTTTGTGTGTCGGTACAATAAACTTTGGCTTACATAATGTATTTATAGTACAGATGTGTGTACGTGCGTGCGTGCGTGCTTGACGTGTGTGTTCATATTATAATTTATTTTGCAACAGATTCATGGGGCAGAGTTTTTCATGAGAAACTGTAGTAACTTTGCTAAGACTCACACCATATTTTATTTATGTCGAAGGTCATTACCATGTTTACAAGACACCGGTAGTAGATTCTGTTCTGAGCCAGTTTAATCCAGTCTACACCCTCCGATTCTGTTTTTCTTAAAAGACTCATTCTAAGAGTTTGGTCTGAAACTTTTTTGTATGCCATTACGTTTAGCTACAGAATATGCGTAAAACACAACGAATCTGTCAATTAGTTTCTTACTCGAGGCAGAAAAAGCGTGAAGGAACTTCTTCCAATAATTGACAAAGTTTCTAGTTTTTCAGAGGTCGATTACAGAGCTGCTGGCTGGACGAGCCAGGGGATGGCAGGCGTTAATTACGGTTGCTGTTGAACAGCTGAGCCACGTTTGGTAACTTGAGCGTTTAATTTTAAAATCTAAGTTGAAATGACGCTAATAGCCGCTCAGCTGGTTATGAATTGTTTTTGCCTGTTTTGACCAAAAGTTTATTGCTATGCTCAGAAGTGTTTGTCGATGGAAAGTGGCCTGAACCAATCCACTTCGTCACTTCCTGTTACTTTAATATTATCTTTCCATCTTTATCAAAACTTCCCTTGATCTCTTTTCTTCAGATTTCCTTGCTAAGATTCTGTATGTCTTAGTGAGCTTCTTCATGTTTGAAATGTGCCATGTCCTAATGATGTTTAGTGAACAATAAAAAAAAACGTAGTTCTTCATTTTGTAAGTTTATCAATTTTCTTGGTACTTCTACTCTTTCTTACGTCTCTCTCTTCCACCGCTTTCTTTATATCGACTTCAGTCCGTATTCTCCAAAGTGAGATCAAGTTTCAAATCAATACAGATACTGTAGTGCTTCTAACTTTTTCTCAGGACATGGCCGGGTCAAATATTCTGACTGAAGTTTTTTCGCCGCTTTGAAAAATCCCTCCAGACGAGAGCTAATATTCTGCTTTGAAGTAGGCCACGACCAATTCCTCCACAGGTCTTTACATCTCATCGATGATTATTATTCCTCCATGCATTTCGGCGCTGAACAATGTCTGCAGTCGATACAGCATCGTTGCATGGCCTACTGATTTATTCATTACCTATCACCATGTAAATTTACTCTGAGACTGTCCGGATTATTCTTATTGTGTATTTATGATGGGTATTGTGCGCTAAGGAATGTGGGCATTCTGTTACTGACTTGAGGATTCAATATGGATCATGCTGGTGTTCAGTAGAGTTATTTTATCGCGTCATGTTGGTTGACATGACGTGTACAGTTCTTTTTCCTCTTTGATAATCATTTTTGTTTATTGCATTGGTGAATAGGTAGGAGTGTGTGCTCAGGATTGAATTTCGGGAATAAAGTACCTAGTGGCATACAGAAACGTTTCATTAAGTAATTGAATTGTCATTGATAAATAGTACTAGTGTATTTATGCGGTACTTTTTCATTATTATTAATAATTGTGCAAAAATATATTGCGGTTTCACTTAATTTTCGCCACGACATGTTTCGACTTAATGTAGTCATCATCAGGTATATTTAAAATTGCTTGAACTTGAGAAATTGGCTCCATTGTTTGATCAATATGTTAATAAGCAGCTTTGCTTGGAAATAGTCAAAAATGTTAAAAATGAAAATTAACACTCTTACAGTAATGTCTGATGTATCATACGTGTTGGTACAACTTCTTTTTTACTTGGGCAAAATTGCGTTTTAAGGTGTCATATTTGATATGAGTTTTAGGTGATGTATGTCGTTTTTACACTAGTATTACCACTGGGGTATTTTTTAATTGTGTCAGATATTTGTGTGTATAGGTTCAAAATACACTTGCATGTCTTTGTGAATACGTATTACGTTAACTCAGATAATGTTATTATACACTTAATGATATATTTCTGTTTCGAATGAGTAAGAAACAAGTAATTTACATCCACAGCGGGATGCTTACGTAGTCCTGTAATATGGTATAACTGTGAGCCTTCAGTTTGTGCTATCAGTGATTTAAAATCGGTGCCAAGTATAAACGTAGTTATTTCGTAGTAAGAAACTTTTTCGACGAGAGGATGAAATAGACGGATAGCAAGTAATTGATATTTTCTTCCTGAAAGGATTTGCATTCCATATTCTTTTATTTTTATTTGAATGTTGTAATAAGGAATTTTTGTGCTTAGTCTGTCTTGAAGGACATATTTCCTGTAGTCGAGCGAGATTTTATCTGATTCTGGTCCCTTCGTTGCAGTACCGTGCCGGGTTATCCGAGCAGACGTTGATTGATGTGAGGTATCTGTTTGACTAGAACGGACTGCTAGGATCTTGGTCAGGTGTAGATAATACTTCGTGAGTTACAGATTACAATATACATACGCTTTGTGGGTTGTAGGATTTACGAATTTGACATATAAATTGGATATATTGAAGCTGTAATTGGATCGAGATTATTAGTCATTTCGATGAGGACCTTAATAAATCGTGTGACAAGAACGTAGTAGAAATGAGCTGTCTTATACCAACTGGAATGTAGAATGATTCAGTTGATGAATTGGCTAGTAATTTCTATTATAAATATGTAAAACCACTTCCTGTTATCGATTCTGTGTACAGCATGCGCAAGTCTGTATAGTCAATACGTTATTTATGACCTTAGATTAAAGGAAAATATTAAATTTACAACAACAAAAAAAGTTTAAACGTGTGAATGGGAGAGATGGTTGTGATAACATTTCTCATTGTGTATGTACGTAGTGTACGCTTTGTACACCGGTTAACAATCGTCGCTGAGATCTGCTCTTTTTACACTGTATAGTATCCTATTTCCGTCACGCTTGACTGTACAAGTGCACGGTAAGAAAGGAGATTTCATATTGGTTGGCGCTTTCAAGGTAGTTTTGAGTTTTCCCAGCCATTGTTTTAATTCTACGTTAGTTGAGTAAAGTTACCTACCAGTCTCGTTTCCACAGTCGTGAAGCCCCGTGTTTACTAGGAATGTTCAAGGTTGTTAGTAGCCATCGTGAGTATATACACGGTTTGTTAGACACTTCCTCACGTGTGACTGAAAATGACGGAGCAATGCCTCCATTTAGGAGTAAGAGATTTAACGCTGTCGGTGGACATTCGCTTATCAGTTGGTTGGTTTACTGGCTCTAAATTTTTGATGAGTTGAACTTTCCGGTTTGCCCCGTGCGTTCAGGGAATCGATTCATAAATGCTACAACGGAATAAAAAGCACACCAATCCTGAACTTGCAGCACTTAAAAAGAGAACGCCCTGAAGATGACCATTTAATGTCGAAACATGTAGTGGATCTTAATAAACGTTGAGACTATGATATAAATATTTTGTGTAAATGTACTGTTTACCTGACTGTCAACACGTAACAGGACGCGTCCCTTAAAATCCCGTAAAACTTTAGGGCTCTGTTTCTTATATCTGTTAGCTATCCAGTGAAGCATCAACCAATATATCTTGCTTTCCAGTGCTGCAGTCATAATCCTAGTCTGTTTGCCACTTCCATATATTTATCACAAGTTGCTTAGATTATTTCTGCAATTGATTTCAAAACTTTCGTTCTCCGTCCATATGGCTTCGGCGCTGTTTTCTGGAACATATTTGGGAAGTAAATCAATGGGAAATAACAGGTCTGGAAAATATGTAGAAAACTATGTATAATCTAAAGAATGTAACTCTCGTTGAGTGTTTATGGAGGAACGGTGATATATGTTGGTCGTTATGTTCTTATGTAGAACAGGTATTGACGAGTGGTAAAAGAAGAATACTTTTTAGTGTGAATTTTTTGTTTTATTGTATTGTTCTGTGTAGATTAGGCGATTGTAAACGGTGCTTCATTGTCCTGACACTATTAGTACGGCCCATTTTAATTAATTAATAATATAATTATATTTATGTAGAAACTTATACACGTACGTGTAAATTTAAGATAGGACGGAACGTCGCTAAAATTTTATTTAGAATAAGAATCTTCTGTAACCTAAAACATTTCATGAATTAACAGTCGTCTTCTGTATTTTTTATAAATTGCGGAAAGGAATTTGGCGACAACGTTTCGTAAATAAAATGTTTCGTCAATAGTTAAAATATGAATTCGCAACATGGGCATATGATAATCTCGAGAGGAGGGGAATTTGTGCGTAAATTACCTTAGATTATGAGGCGGATGAAGAATTAAGTAACTGTTGGTTTGTCCTGATTCCTCCAAGATTGATTTTGTTCATTCTTGTGTAATATGACGCCATCTAACAGGACGCTGGATGCTGTAGACCGTCCCATCAGTCTGTCGGTGGCGTCGAGTGGAAGGTACGGTTTACGGCAAGTGAAATGACGTCATTAACGATTTTCATCCTGTAACTATTGCTACTATTACAGAGCGCCACTTTTACTGTGCCGAGTTTCGATGTGGCATTTCGTTCATCATCTCATACCTCATCTTCGTTCTGTCTGGAACAGAAATTCAGAATTTGAGAAGGGGGTGGGGGGGGGGGTGTGGTGAGTAAAAAATCGAAACTCCCTACGACGAACTCATCCAGGATTATGGGTTTGGTTTGTCCATACCAGAGAAGAGTTGAGACTCGATGCTGCGTGGTTTGGATGTCGAAATTTAAATTAAATTATAATCTGAGTGAGGATTCATGCGTACGGGAAATAATATAGCCGATACTTGTATGAGAATGTTTGAAATATCGCATTTGATACAAGGTGTCCTGGAATTTGTAAGTTATTGGTCGTGGCTGGAATACTTCTGTCTTTCTGGAGGTGCTCGGATTGAATCTCGGTAGGGACAGAGACAGTCTTGACTAATATGTCTTTGTTTCTTAATTGACTCCAGGGGGGTGTCGAATTGCTTCGAAATGGATCACGACCGTTTCTTACGAATAATCTAAAATTCACTTATCATTTTCCGTCCTGCGATTTGTGTGTGTCTATCTTTCATACCGAATATCGGATGGCGCAACTGACCATTTTTACGTCGATTTAAGCGATACTAAAATATATACTTTGACTGAGAATCCATATTTCGACTTTACAACGAGAATGCTACAGTGTAACCTTTATACTATAGATGCTGCTGCTGCTGCTTACATTTCATTTTAAAGCACAGGACTATATTTACAAGTCACTGATTTTTTTCTGGAAAAAATACAAACTAAATTACGAGATATGTCCCGGACTATTCTCTTTGAAAGTAATCTGAGGATTTTCAAAACCAGTGAATGAATTTAATTTATATGAACGCTTTTGTGAAGCTCACTTGTATGTATAGGGAATTAACTGTTAGCGAAACAAAGGCAGCTGCTACCTTCCATCTGGATTCTTGTATAGTTAGAAGCATTGAAATGCTTTGATTAATTTGTTTGCCATTTTAAGTACGTCAGGGGTCAGGTTCATAGACTGTAAATCTAACGGCAGTACTACAATTGTTACTGAAAGTAATTCGGTAGTACTACTAATATCAATGCAACTTCGTGTCATCTTCTTACAAACTTGAATTTAATCATTTAAGAGTAAAGAAAGGAAAGCTGAGATTTAAGGCTATTTGTACTTCAGAATCAGACAATCGAAAGGTACTTGTGTAAGAGAGTAATCACTGTAAGAAAAATTAATTGGTACAGATTCCTGGAAAATATGTAATAAATAAATATGTATATAATATAAATCGTAAGTCTTTTCCCTTAGTGTTCCGTAAGACAGCATAACAATTTTGCATACAAACGTGGTGATTGTATTTTAAATTTAAAATATTCTAACACTTCTAACCTCATAAACGTTGTTTCTCTGAAAGGAAGTGTCTGAGTTTGTTCTGTTTTGTAGCTATCTCTCTTGAGACTTCATTCCGTAATGTAACATGAATGATCAATTTAGGATATAACGTGATGCAAACCTTGATTTATACTAATAGAATCGCTACCAATGCAATAATATAACGAGAACACTTCACTATTATTGTAAAATGACTGCCAGTACTGGCTATAAAGCGAGAGGCAAGGAATGCACACTAATTTTTGTTGGGGAAACCTCTTCGAAAGCTGCTAGTTGGAAGGTCACACAGGAGCTGATAGGACAACGTTAAGATCGATCTTAGGCGATCTCTGAGTTGGATGAACGTAGCTCAGGTTCGTGTCCAGCGGTTGGCTTTTGTGATAGCGTTGTTGAAACTCCAGCCTTCTCTGTCACAACGTCAAGTTACTTAGATAGTTAATTAGGTATTTATTAATAGTTACCACTTTATTACAATAACAACGCTGTAATGTAGGTGGGCGAGAAGACGATCGACTGTAACTCATAACCCGAATCGCTTTATTCGTTGTCTCAATTGTAACACCTTGACATAAGCCAGATTAACGTAGTTGAATATTTTTCTGACAAAGCATTGTTGTCAATTATTAATCATAACGTGTACGTCGGAGATTAAGTATGACTGTGATAAAATTATTTTTTTGGCAATTTGAAATGCCAACGAGTGATGCTTGTAATCAAATAAGCGAAGATGTCACGCATGGTAACTCTCACTTTGGACGTAATTCCATATAAAACTTGATTGGATTCATTATCGTAGATTTTACCTCCAGAATATGAGTGACGTAGTTTTACGTTTAATGCGTAGGCTTTGGATTCAATATCCGGCCGAAACAGTTGGAAAACTTTCGTCGGATTTTAGCTGTTTCCCCTGCGAATCCACGTTTCTCAGTAAAAGTCGGGCAATATTATGAATATCAATGGCATTGGTTACCATCAATAGTTGATATAATACTAAGAATTAACTATAGTTTTGTCAGGTAATAAAAGCCAGAAGTGAAGATACTTAAGAGACGTAGTCATAAATGGGAGTATAATATTAAAATTAATTTTAAAGAACTTGGATATGACTGTGGGTTCTTTTGAACGCTGAAATTAAATTTCGTGTTTGTAAAAGGCGGAGAATTTCGTCACTAACTAAAATGACTATTAGCTTTTTAAGAAGGTCCTTGTTCTGTGTAATTTCATCAGATGATTGTTGGTATGACAAATTCAGGCAGCAAACATTACGTTCTCCTTGTTATTTCGTGATGCTGTAAAATGTAACGTTAATAATTCTGATCCGGTGTTGCATTTAGCTACAGAGAGACGCAAGGTTCATAAATCATGTTTCATTTCAACCAATGAGGATAAATGCGTATCGGGAAGAGACGCATACGAGGTGCTACCCAAAAGTTCGGGGAATTTGAATTCCACGCGCGAACCGGTTGTGGAATGGCCTGCCGCCGCTAGATGGGGCGAGCAGTACCCTTTGTGAATTAGTGTGCCAACAGCCGTGAAGGCGAGAGGCCGTGTTCTTGAGTCTCGTGCGTTTTTGTAACGTTGTGTTGTAGTGGTTCGGCGATTTTTTAAACCTGCATAAATGGCAGATTTTAAGGAGCAAAGAGTCTGCATCAAATTTTGCTTTAAGCTTAAAAAACTGCTGTAGGAACCCACCGCATGCTTGTGGAAGCATTTGGCGAGAATGCAATGAGTCAAAGTAACACTTTTTTGTGGTACAAACGCTTTAAGGATCGACGAACGCCTGTCGACGACGATGAGCGTTCAGGACGACCATCGACAAGCACAACACCGGAAAACATCGCGAATTTGTCCCCCCTTGTCAAATTGTCAACGGGGGGAAGTATTTTTGTGAAGTTTTGAAGCGGCTACGGGAGAGCATTAGGGGCAAACGTCCGGAGAAGTGGGACAACAACAGCTGAGTTCTCCACCACGACAAAGCGCCCGCCCACACATCGCTCGTTGTTCGGCAGTTTTTGGCTTCCAGTGATTCCCCACCCACCCTGTTCGCCTGACCTCGCCCCCTGGGACGTTTTCCTGTTCCCCAAAATGAAATTTC
This sequence comes from Zootermopsis nevadensis, assembly GCF_977971745.1. Classification (NCBI taxonomy): domain Eukaryota; kingdom Metazoa; phylum Arthropoda; class Insecta; order Blattodea; family Termopsidae; genus Zootermopsis; species Zootermopsis nevadensis. The sequence goes on from NW_028259143.1 coordinate 10,139,995, forward strand.
GATTGAAAGGTCGTCGTTTTGACACATTTGAGGAGATCCAGGCAGAATCGCAGGAGGTGCTTAAAACACTCACATTTGAAGACTTCCAGGGATGCATGGAATCATAGAAAAAACGCTGGGATCGCTGTATCCATGCCCAAGGGGACTACTTCGAAGGAGACGGCGGAAACTAGGAGTTACGATAAGCAATTTTTTTATGGGCAAATTCCCTGAACTTTTGAGTAGCACCTCGTATATTAAAGTAAACGCAGAGACGAACTGGTATGTTGAAAATGGTCGTGTTTACGCTAGTATCATCCTATTCTCAGAGTGACGGGATGTTTTTAACGCGCTATCAGAGCGCCAATATTGACTTGGTGATAATGTTGCTTTGTGTGCACGTAAAACCATTACCACACTAGGAATTTAAGACTTCAACTCAGGGGTGACAAGACTGCTGTCTCCTGAGGTATTATGACTGATTCTGTGACCAAAAATATTCCTGTTTATGTGTGAATACATGAACATGTGACTGAACCGAAATCTTACGTTTAAATCCGAACACAACGTGTGTAACAGATAAATATGCCAGTAACATGAAGAGATACAGACGCAACTTGATTTAATGTTCTCACGGCGACAAGTATGAGGATGGCTGTCTTATGGGTTGTTGCGCCGTGTAATTTGGTTTAAATTTATCGACGTTTCAGAGATATTTGCTGCTTCCACTATCAGAACGACGAGCACTTTATGTTTCCATGAAAATTTGTGTTGAGAGGTAAGGCCAGTTCTTCCGTATAACACATGATATTCCATAACGCCTGCGTTATATTCGCCCACATTCGCTTTGTTTAAATGACCGTGAAACTTAGATTTGAACAGCAAATTTAATGTAGAAATTCATCAATATTTTTCGGTAATTTATGTATTTTAATTCAAGTAAATTGTTTAAATGTATTACTGAAATCGGGAAGAATTACATATTAAGGGACGTGAGGGACAGTATTAGATATAAATAATGCCCACGAAATTGCAACCTTTTGTATTGTCTGCTACTGTGACAGTAGTGGAATTATTGGGAGAACGTTACTTTCAAAATGCAGGAATATCTCCGCCCTACATTCACAGGGAAGTTGCGATCTAGCGATTAGCATTCCTGGTTCGTGTCCATGTGTTCCTGCCTTCAAATATCGGCCTGTGACCTATCCCAACTGGTTTGTAGTTTTTGCTGTCTCCCCAGACAGGGTTATATCGCAAAATTAGGCCACAACCACTAATTATTACACCTTTCCCACCCTATAATTTTACACTAGTAGATAGCTTCTATACGTAAACTGTAAATAAAAATCGAAGGTCATATTTGATGCTAGTCGTGCTGTTATATTAAGTAATGCCTGGTTCCCTCCAGTGGCATCCCTTGTTTAGCTGTGCCCCTTATCAGGCACGCTTGTGAGTTATTTGGGTGTGTAGGACGTTACCCTGAACCTACTTAAGTTAACAGATAATGCAGTTTCTAAGAATGTGTATTTGGAAAGAGATGTGTCATAACTCGACAGGTGAGCTGTCATTATTTTTGAGAAGCTCGAGTATCAGACTTTGCTGATAGTGAAATTTTAGAAGTCGTTCAAGGTGTTATATATATTTATATATATGTCATATTTATGTCGTCATGGATGCTCTAAATTTAGCACTTAATAGTCCTGGAACGGTTGTCCAAAAACCATAAGCATTGCTCAAGAAATGTGAGGACCATGCATGTTTTTATAAAATACGTCTTGTAAATAAGTGTCACTTAAATAAATCGTAATGCTTACGGAATTGGCAGATAGCTGTATTAATAAAGGCGAATTATTTATTTTGACTTCTTTACCTAGTATGAAAATATATCCGTCACATAACTGAGTGTTGGAATTGTAGACTTCAAGTCTTTGTCCCTGTTATACCGAATGACACCCAGAGTTCTGTCAGGATTAGCATAATAGACTGGACATAGCTTTACACGAGGAGACTTCTGTAGTCGAAAGATTAATGTATCACAGAATAACAGTTTCTTTCGCTGGACAAGAATTGACGGTACGGAGTTGTGAAAGTGTGTCCAGATTGCTCGTCCCGCAGTGACTCGGGGTGACTAATGTCAGTGTGTACGGTCGATCTGACGACACTGCAGCTAACCTTTCGAATCCGTGCGCTCTTTGGGCTCTAGTTCGCGAAACCGTCCACATCTACGGAAGAACACGAGCTCCATTAGTGTCCACGAACCTTAAGCTCCATATTCTACAAGGTAAATGTTGTTTTGGATTGAGTTACGGAAGGATTTTCCTCAGTAGCAACTTGTCTCTAAATTCGTTACGTAAATATCTACATATTTTCAACTGCATGCAGAATAGTGTAGCAGGTTACTGGTATACAGTGATAGTAATGTAGAATATAGCCTTTTTAATATTGTAGCTCTTAGGGTGTGTTGAGAATCTCCGAGTATTTATGTCAGGATCACCGGTCTCCAGGCCGATGTAAGATCTCGCGATCTCCCGAATAAGAGGCATGGATAATCATTATATAATGGCGGCCATAATTATTATTGTCTCGTTTACGTGTAAATAATGTGGTTTTTTAGTAGGCGAGTCCTATACAAAATGGCGACTGTCCTAAAAAGAGCAGCTGCTAATTACTGAATGAACAATGTAACTACATTTTCGTTCGTGTAATCCATGCTCTAGCAGGCGACGGACCGAAGAGGAGGAATCCATGCCCGTTAGCAGGAGGGTCTTTTTCGAAAACCCTCTGCTCGTTTTTGGTATTTTTTTAGCGTGAGTATTACTGTTCGTCTGTTCAACATTCATGCAGAGCCTGTGAAATTAATTTGAATTGCTAGTTTGATTAATTTATTGGATTCGTCTCTATTGGTTAATAGTATCCACGAGTTTGTACACATATTTTATTCAGAATAGCCTATGTTATAATTGAAAACTGTAGACAGCAGAGTCGCTGCTTAATTCCCATGGCCGCTTGAATTGTCAAGAATTCTTTGTATTTTATTGAACACTAAGGGCCATTACTGTATCTACAAGAGATGTCAGATTATATACTGGACCAGTTTACTATATATAGTCCATGCCTAAAAATGCTACTTATTTAAGGTCTATTTTAATATTATTGTCTCATCTACAGAATGCGTTATAAGTAGTTTTAACGTGGTGATCTTAAACTGCCTTTGTAATAAAGTCATTTGAAAACAAGTGAGTGAGGTCAAAAGTAAATGCTATAATTATAAAAGGAGTGCGTTTTGGGAAGAATTTGTAGCGCGTTATCTGCCTTAAAACGTTTCCATCTGCGTAGAGAGTGTTGCCAATTGTGAAATAATAATTATACAGTTGTATAATATATTTATGTATGGATACAGATTTTCAGTACGTCTGATTTATACCGTATATCGTCAGAATTTGTCATTGTCGATAAATTTATAATTTTCAAATATATTTCATTTGACTGTTACGCAGGTCTTTATGAATCTCAAATCGTAGTTGACGTGCTGGTTTTAGTGGTTTATCAGTTACGATTAACGATCCGAAATCGAAGTATATAGAGTCATTTTGCGCCTTCATACGAGGTGCGATCGGAAAGTTTCAAGACTGTGTCAATAGAGGGCGAACCGGATGTAGTACTTCTGCTGCTAGGGGGTGCGGCCTACATTCATAGTGAATCAGTGTGCCAGCCGGCATAATCGAATTAGCATTTGTTTCTTAGTTACGGGCGTTTTGGTAGTGCATTACACCGACCCTCCTGCGATTTCGGAATGGCGTGTGCATCAAATTTTGCCAAAGACTCGCCAAAACGGCTACGGAAACCTATGAAATGCTAAAGCAAGCATTTGGGGAGTCCGCAATGGGTCGTGCACAAACTTTTGTGTGGCATTCACGTTTTAAAAATGGCCGAACCTCTGTCGATGATGACGAGCGTTCTGGACGGCCATCTTCGAGCACAACGCCCGAAAATGTTACGAAGATTCGGCAGGCCATTCACGAAGATCGACGTCGTACCATCAACGACTTGTGCGACTTGACTTGTTGGGATAGGCTATGGGACCTGTCAGCTGATTCTAAAGGAAGAACTCCACATGCGACGCATCCTGTCTGAGGACCAGAAGCAGAATCGACTTCTCGTTTGTCAGGAGCTCAAAGATCTTGCAAGAACCGACCCCAACTTCCTTTCTAAGCTCCGTGTGACGTCTTCCTCTTCCAAAAGATGAAAATTCAGCTAAAGGGAAGGAGATTTGAGACGATAGAAGAGATTCAGGCAGAATCGCAGATGGTGCTTGACAGGCTGACAAAGAAAGATTTTCAGGGATGCTTCCAGGCTTGGCAGCGGCGCTGGGATCGTTGTGTTCACTCCCAGGGGAACTACTTCGAGGGTGATGGATGAATTTAATACCTGAGACAAGTGTACGGGTTTTTATAGGCGCAGTCTTGAAACTTTCCGATCGCACCTTGTATTGTTACTCTACAATTTAGAGAAAGGCGACCTTAAGTTGCGTGTGTTCCAAAAGTATGTCATTACACATATCTTCAGTTTACGTAAGGAACTCGTGCATTCGACGCTTTGAAATGGTATTTTACCGAATTAAAAAAAAAGTACGAACGTTGTGCGAACTTTATTGTCGCATCCATTGTTATTAAAATCCACAATTTGTTTCAAATTTGAGAAATGGATTGGAAAGCTTGCCTGCAGTATAAATCTAGACCCATCTTGCTCTGTATAAGGAAGACGGGTTAAAACGTTGTCAGATTATTAAAATTATGTCTTCTTCAGACGCCATTACTGACCATGATTGTTCACGAATAGTATGAATATAGCAGGACAATCAAATCGAAAAGAAAGCAATAGCATGGATACATAACCACACTTTTTCTTATGCCATACAAATCTTACGTGATATTATACATCCTTCGAAGTAATTTGCTGCATTAAAGTCAAGTTTTCAGCCTTAGATACATTTCTTAAGGTGTAATTGACACATTTACGGCTGCAAAGTAACTAAAATGTGTTTAAAGCGGGAAGGGTGAATTGGAAGAGGATGTGAAAATCGTAAAATGAGACGGGATGTGCTACTGAGCTTTTATGGCACGTCTCGTAGCATAGGGTACAGGGATTGTTAATGTAAAACCTAGCAATACAACCGTCTTATTTTATCTCCATGGAGACTTTCTGACGCCCATTTTGAGATTGAAATGCGAGATACACAACACGGTAATGGTTCTTTTAAACAGAGGCTGTTCTAACCTTCTTCGATGCCAATTTTATTTTATTTTATTTTATTTTATTTTATTTTATTTTATTTCAATCACAGTTTGAATAGAGCTTTGTAATTGTGGTCTTCTGTGATATAAAATTCGTTAAGGAAGAGAACATTTTGGGAAAGGAAATTAAACTATGGCGAATCTGAAACAAACGTTATTTATATTCTCTGCTCAAAATTATCTCTCCGATAACCATAGTAAATATTGTACTAGAGCTTTGAATGCAAATATATTAGATACAGAACTAATTGTTTCTGTTTGTTTGCGTATTAAAAGGACACATGCATGCATGTATGTATTGGCTAAAAATTATTGTTGTTACAGTAATTTTTCTTGAAGTGTATGGAAGTTCAGTTGTACTGTTGGCAGGATAGTATTTTCCCACGAAGAAAAAATGACTGCGAATTATTTTTTTGTCAGACTGTTTATTATAACCGTAAATAATTCGTAACACTAGATAGCACATACCGCAAACAAAGTGATTTGTTCTCTTCTCAGACTGAATGGATTTACAAGTCTGCTATTTGTTGTTGGAGTGAAATTTGTAGTATGCGGATTTGACATGTAGGGAATTATTAATTCTGGTAGAACAAATAACGAGTCGCCTGCTGACGACTAACTAAAATCAACTCGGATTAAAATGCTTTTAGTTCATCTGATATTTATCATGAAGTTGTGCTTTATAGTTGATCTACCATTTTCCATGTAATTAATTATAATTAAACTGGTATGTTCATTATGCATGCTCGATACATTGACGTTTTATGCTGTCATAACCCTTTCCATGTTTCGCGCTAACCTCGGTCTTACACCGGATTTTTCCCCTTATGTTTAACATGGTTTTATCTTCCTCAGCTGAATGTCGCGAGCGCTTCCTTTAACCAATGTATTAGAGGATTCCAGAACGCCATAACAAACTTAAATCTCACTTGCGATATGGTAACTGGATATAATTCATGTCCTTACCCACTAGTTGTGAGTGTTTATTTTAATGTTATTTGTAATGGAGTATACTTAATTCGATTTTATTTAATTAACCCGTGTGTTGTGGAGGGATTTACTACTGAAATTTTGCAAGATAATTTTAAGGGTTACACACGATTTCACTACCTAGTAATGAAGCCTTTATACTGGACACTGTTTTATGTCTGTTCAGACATGTTATGGAACTGTTACGAATTATTTGTTGTTCTAGAGTTGTGGATGACGTATTAAAACTTTTATTGTGGTAGGATTTCATACGATCATGATCGAGTACAGATCTCTGATTTATCGAATGCGTGCAGTGGTTAATAAATGTGTTAATCATTTCTGCTAAATCTGTAGTTAATACTGAGTGTGTGAATACCGTTCCGATATATAATAGACTAATGCTACTGACGAAGACTAATGTAAAGGTTTTAAATTATTTATCCTCCATCACGGAAACATTACGTAGAAAAAGTGGATAAATCTTCCTTCTATTTCATTAATAAGTATGAAGTGTGTTGAAATTACATTATCGGAATTTAATATGAATATATTTTCGTATCTCGTCCCTTCTTTTTCTCATACTCTTCATCAAGCAAAATGTGTGTATATTGTCATCCGTCCGTGGAAATCGTATAATATACATCCTGCCTGCCCCTCGTACGGAAAGTATCCTAGCAACCGTCCCCGTAATCTTGTAATAAGCCAGCAGAACGGACGCATTCTGCACCCCACGTATTTGTATCACACGGAGATATCCACAGTTACAACTACCAATATTTAGCGAATGAGTCAGCTGTGATCACTGATCGGAAACGTAACGAAGCTGACCCCAATATGCCACAAAGAGAAGCTTACAAGAGTGTATTACAGTTTCATCCACTTTTTATAACTTGTAGTCATATACCGTGAATGCTGGATAGTTACGTGTAGTGTAGCATTTCTATGCGAGTGTTTTTCGACTCACAGTCTGTTTATAGTGTAGAGGGACTGTTAAAATAACTTGTCGTTGGCAACTTACTAATAGGGTTAGGAAAAAGGAACAGTATTGTAAGATTTGAGGTTTTCACAGCGGTGAGTATGAAGATTTCTGTCTTCTGGGTTGTGATGACGGAGGCAGTATGATCTCTGAAACGTTGTTAAACATCGACCAGACTACACAGCGCAACAACCCAGAAGACTCAATATTCCTTACAAACCCTAAAAATTATTAATTTCCATGTACTTTTTATTTATCGATAATAGTAAAAAATACAAATATTCCACTCACTAGGAAAAATATATATAAAAATATACATTGTATAAGCCTAACTTCAGGAATATTTTTGTATAAAGTCTTATCGACATGCAGGGATCCTGTTAAAATTGACGATTATATGGAATTAACGTCTTATAAATTGTCTCGTCATTGACGTATTCGTCGGTTAGGAGGATATTGGATTGCAGAGAGCAGGTTAGTTGTGTTTGACTTGTATGCAGGAAGTCCTGGGTTGCGTTTACGTAGCTGAATTTATTTGGCATTTTCCATAGTCCGTTTAACGATCCCTGAGACAGTGTATTCGAACAGGTTACTACCAGTTGCCCCATCTCTTCATACTCCGTCGTTACTTGAGTGGAATAGCTCAGTCCGTGTTCGTCACTTGAGTAGGAGACAAAGGTTCGTCTTCATGGAGAATTACAGTTTTCCAATATTCATTGGTTTAGGTTTCGATAGTGATGACGAAAAGATTAAGTATTATAAAATGAATGGTAGCAGACATTGCTTTAATGTAGTATTTTTTTCGTTTCGTGAATATAATTTTGATTTGTCATTAATGTTCCCAGATATATCGCTATGTTTTATTCTACTCAGTAATATGAAATTGTATTGATACATAATAGAACTCTAACACGTTTTCGAATGTCGTTGTTTCGGTACGATTGGTGTATGGAGTCGTAACTTTTTTTTAGATTACTCCCAGTCGTAGTGTTCGGCCTACAAAAGCAATCTTTCCGTTGTTCACCACGGACCCAAAACAAACTCGGCATAGACAAATAATCTAGCAATCAATCTTACCAACTGCCATCAATTCATCATTCTATGTATCACCGACTGACACGCGCCTAGAAGCAAAAGTACCGTCTCATCAAATTAAGAACAAAAATAAGTTTCAGTTCTAAAGATACTAATCCCGTTTCCCAGTGACGTGTGCATTTTGATTCACCACTTCAGGGTCTGCGATATTTGTTGTAAGATATTTCCTGAATGTCTCTGAATTTCATTATATCGTCATGTGTGATCACGTAGGTTGTATGCGTTCTTGTATACGTCGTTTGTGAAAATTGCAGCTATCATTGTGTACACATCATGGACCTTCAATATGAGACAATTATGGCTATATAAGATTTTTATGATGTGGTCATTTGACGTGCAGTATTCCCCCTCCCGACCTTCGTATCCCTCAAGTTTTTTTATATGTGAGCAAGGTCTATTTTGCGAGATGGGATAGGCCATTTTCTTTCTGCTGTATTTATATGATGACATTTTCGTCCCCAGCAAGCGACCTTTTTCCCGTGTTTCCGATGACCCATCTCGTTCGTACTTCTTGCGAGGGGAAAGGGAGATAGGGGGATCAGAGAAATGAGAGTGAAAGGAGGGTGGGAAAAAAACAATTCATAAAATTCTCGAGAGACGAGAATTACCAAATGTTGCGTGTTCTGTTCCCATGTAAATCTCTTTGCTTCCTTTGTGTTATGCTAACGAGGTAATTTAACTGAATCTTTGATCTTGCATGAAATCGGATAAGCAGAACTGTTCACAGATGCCACAGTCTTGATTTATTACGACGCTTTATCAAGTATAAGTTACATTTTAGTAACGAATTAGATGAGGGAATGATTATTTATTGGTGGACATCTAGAGGTCTGGGGAAAGCGGTCGTTGCTTGTTATCAGCTATTACCCAGAGAATTTTAATTTAAACTTTAAATATAACATTATTTTTTATGAAAGATTAAGAAAAGCAAACAAACTTTGAATGCATAACATAGCATGTTTCTTTGCATATAATATAACGCAAGCTAAATTAAGAAAAGCTACACTGAGATTTCGATATTAAATTTATCTACAGCCATGATAACAATCGAGTTGTTGCCGTGGATGACAAAAGTATCGAGGTAGCTTTAAGATATTGACATGTCTAAAATGCACAGAGCTGGAGAAATGTGTGCTTAATATTTCAGGAGACTGTCAGCATAGTGGGTTATATGTGCCTTTGGTCACCGTGATCTCCAGACTTCTTTCTGTGGGAATTTTTCAAAGAAAACGTATGTTTGAATATTCTGCGAAGCTTGAAGGAACTGAAACAAAATCTTGCACAGACAATTGCCAACTTTGACTCGGAAATTCCCACGAAATAGAAAGAAACACGCTAAAGAAGGTGGTTGCTTGTCTTTAATGACGTCTTAAACGTTTACATCTGCTGTAAAGCTATTCTCTAAGTTCTTTCTATAAAAATAAGAATTAGAAATCTGCCAGTTTGTCTCCGTATATTGATTTCACCGAAGCTTTCAAATATTGTTGTAGGTAAGGTTGCGTTTTAAATGGAACTTCCTGTACTGGGGTGGAGGGGAATTCTAAGTTATTTTGTGTTTTATGTGGAGTTAATGCAGACATTGGGTTATAGTATACACTACAGAAAGTTATTAAAGCTTATCGCTAATATTAATCACGGTTAAGGACCTGTAATGGCCCATAAGAGATTTGGCAGCAAGGAGGAACTCGGATGTTACATACAAACCGCTAACCCGGTATGTATGTTATGTTGGAAGTTAAGCTGCATTAGAAATCTCTGCACCTAATGCACTGTGAAACTGGGAATATACAGAAAGGTAGCTTGGTGCTTTTACATGTGTCCTACCTAAATGAAATTCTTACCTATCCTGAATTTCGGGTTTCGGGAACATGTTTAGAATTTGGGTATTAGGAAAGCATGAATCTCGTATAGTTCGGTCAAATTAACGTTAGGCTGCGATAACTTAAGATATATAAAGAGTGGCTGTGGGAATTATATTCTTAACGAGTCATGCAGTGTACGTGGCGTAGGAGGCGGTGATGGGTTGAGGATACAGCAAGTATTTAAGAGTTTGGTGGGGAAATCTTTTGAAACACCACGAAGGAAATTGTAAGGAGAACAGTTTTTAGATGAAGATGAGTTTAAGTGAATTACCGTCAGGTCCACTGGTGGTATTAACGGGATTTAACCTCTGGGATTTGCTATTATACGAGGCGCGTCCTCAAAGTAAGTTTCCCTGGGGCCGTTTACAGAAACAAAACACAATTTCATGGAAATATTTATTGCAACAGATACAGCAAGTGTCCAGCTATTTTTCAACATATTCGCCACCGGAATTGAGACATTGGTCATACCGTGGGACCAACTTTTGAATAGCTGTGTCGTAGAAGTCTGCCGCCTGGGATTGGAACCACTGTGTGACAACCATCTCCGCCTCTCTATCATTCTCAAAACGCTGACGCTGACCGGACAGGAATTTCTTGAGGTGTAGGAAAAGATGGAAATCACCGGGAGCGAGGTCCGGGCTGTAGGGTGAATGATTAAACACCTCCCAGCTGAACTCCTGCAGGAGACTTGCTGTCCGTCGAGCCGTGTGCGGCTTAGCGTTATCACTGACCGCACTTCACAGTCGGCGGGAGCTGGAATAAGAACCTCCATCTTCAACAGCTGCAACGATGCTACTGTGAGAACGCGGGAGGTGCCGTTAGTGCATGCGCCATGCTACGTCATTGCTCTATCACGTACGCACAGTCGCTTCGCGCAATATAAGGTTTGCTAGCTGTGGGACGAGTGGGAAACTTACTTTGAGGACGCGCCTCATACCTTAATGTTTTTAGAATTGAAAGCGCAAAAGTTGGCACTGTGTTCTTGGGGAGGAAATTTCCGCATTGGTAACTCAGAACTGTAATATAGTAGGATAATATTAAAGTGGTATTTAAATACATTTAACGTTAAGGAGTGGATTAGATTCAAAGACTCAGGATAGGGTACAATGTTTGGCGGTTTTGGACTAGATATTATACATTCTCGTTTCATAAAGAACGGATATCTTGTTTGAAAACTTTCTAACTTCTCAGAAAGGACTGTGCTTCGTAGAGATACAGAATGAGGCGAGCATGTAGTCTTCTAACAAACACCAAAGCTGATGAACACACAGAGTGGCATAATACATCGGAATTTCTTACATATCGTTACAAAACTGTGACGTGACAGACATATTTCAATTCGGTACAATGCGTTCACTTTAACTTGAAGCTTCGATGACGTCACCGCAAATGTTGCGCTGCGTATGGTTACATGTTTCTAAGCTAAAAACATTTAATACTTACCTGTAGCTCCTAATCACACTTCCACGATCGCATATAACTCTTAATTGTCAGAAGAAGTTCTTCTGTCGCTGTTAGAATCGGTGTCACTGGCCATTCCCCCTTGCCACGTAGCGAACAATGTTTTCTTCGTACCACGCTCTTATTTCACCGCGACTAATCTGATATACGGATCAAATTTGCATCCCTTCTCACGTTGTAAACAACATTATTGTTGCCCATATAAAGAGCAGAAACCATGTTGTAACAGTTTTATGTGAATCACACGCCATGAGCTAGTGAGGCGCCGAACTGTAACCTCCAGATGTCTGGAATTTTTATTACAATCTTTTTATTTAAACCATTGCCAGGTCTGACGTAGTATAATTTAGTTAAATTAAATGTCTCCTGCCGTGTTTCTGATGTAATAAAACGCGGTATATGAAGGGTGTTTAAGAAGAAGAGAGATAGTAAGAGTGAGGTTACAGAATAGAGAGGTAACGAAATGCGGTAGATGGAGAAATGGAGAGAAGGCGTGAAAAGGCGAAAGACAGAAATAAATAAGAAACGCTGGAACAACAAAAGATGAAGTGGTGTGATAGTGTTAGAGTACGGATTAACTGATTTATTAATAAACTGCAGTTTCACAAGAAAGGAAGGAACATTTGACGTGTCATTAACACATATTTTACAGCATTGTTCTACTCTTTTTATTCGTAGATTTGTGTCCTTCTTTTTGCAATAAAAGTAAGCCTCTCACAAAAGCTGGTGTTGTTTGATCGTCCATTTTTCTTGCTGAATCCGGCTGAACCGCATTGTTACTTCTCGGCGTCACAGCGTTCCACGCAATTCTTTTCTGCAGTGACAGACATACAGCAGTAAGCCGGGGATGTTATATTGTGTACAAGAATTATGTAACATGTATATGGAAGTTCTGCAGTCCGTCAACTGTTGCCAGCAAGAAAGAAATACACACAATAGAGATAAAAAATGTAGATCGTTTTTACAGTGAGCGGTAGAGAAATCTGAGCACTCCGCAAGGTGAGAGTGGTTTATGTCACAGTACCTCAGGTCGAATCCCAGGTGGATCTGATTTAAATAAGATTTCCTTTACGAAATGTGAACATGTTTTTTTTTTCCTAGTAGATGTCGTAACAGTGATGAGTGTCATTTTAGTTCTGCGATCTATACTAATTCACATGTAAACAGATGATATAGTTTATCATTACCGATAATATAAACGATTAATTCTGGGTTGTAATATCAGTGTTGATATAGGACACTACTAATGAAGAATTGGATTGAATTTTAGAATCTCACGGCGGCGAGTATGAAGATGGTTGTCTTGTGGGTTGTTGCGTCGTGTTATCCGGTGTTTGTTTACCGACGTTTTAGACGTGCTTGCTGCTTGCATTATCAGGACAGTTGACGGTAAATATCTACAACCCATAATATAGCCATCTTCGCCATGACCTGATAAACATCTTTTGAGTGGTATTCCTTTATGTCAAGTTTTGCAGTGAGTGTTAGCATTAGGAAATCTTTTGTTGCCCTGTTTAACTAGGCTGCCCATTTTTCTCTGTAATGATATATTCTTACATGTATCGAATTTAAATATAGTTTCTTTTTTCTTTCGTATGTATTTTGCTTTTAATTTCGTCTAAGCCGGTGTTTCTCGTAATAATATAAACTTTAATATCTGCAGCTTGAATTTCACTAATTTTGTTGTTGTTTGTTGTGCAATAGAGATAAATATGTGTCAGTTGACATTTTATGTGAAAACATGCATATATTTCGTACATACTGCTTTTGAAGTAAATCAGTGGAAACGGTAAAGCTTAATGTTTCCGGACTCAGTTCGAAGTAGTGAGAACTGCAAATTGCGAATTTGTAACACACAGGAAACAAGTGTTGTTAGAGAACTCTTACTGTACAGGCGAACCCCAACTTACGAACAAGATGTGCTCTTTGAAATGTGTTTGTAAGTTGAATGTTCGTAAGTTGAATTTATTTTTTCTGTAAGATATATTGTTAAATTTGAACTTTTTGCATCGTAAAATTTTCGTAAGCGCGGGGTTCTGTGTTCGTAAATACGAATTGTTGGTTTTTTGAAAGTTCGTAAGTAGAGGATCGCCTGTAATGTGTTATCGGGTTAATATACTTATGAAAGTTGAAGTGTTAATTTGATTTCTCATTTTTACAACGTTGTATGAAAGTTTGTGGGTGGTCATGGCCTGCCAAATATCTTTCGCTACTATTCTTTGAATGTTATTAACATTTTGTACGAGAATTATAATTAGAATGCGCCATGCAGTATAAAGGTTTGATGACTTTCTTCGGAATTGGCAAATAGATTTTGTCGTATGCACCAGTCTGCTTGAATTTACGTCTGTGTGAGAGTGTTTGGGAATAAAACAAGCTTTCGATTTTGGTAAATGTGCTGTGACATTTTCCACCTCAGCAGCACTGTAAACTAAACCTCAGGCCTGATGTATCAGGTTGACTTAAAATTAGTTAGACAGTGTATAAAACGCGTAGTTTGTACTGGCTTAATAATTGTGCCACTGACTTTATATTGATGAGTTAAGCAGTTATTTAGTAAACAGACTTCCAAACTTTACTCTTCTCTAAAAAAAATGAATTATTAATTATATAGACCGATTCTTATTTTCAGAGTAAGGGGCTGAATTATATGGAATTATATATTACAAATATGACACGTATTGATATTTTAAATTTTCCGTTTATTTCAACGATACAATTTCGTAGATACATATATTATCCCGCGTGTTATTTACAAGGACTGATACGCATTCCATAAGTGATACTTTTCACTGTGACGTAAACCATTCTTTAAATATAATCCAGTGGTACTCAGACATCACTTAACTAATAGTTAATGCCTGCCAATCACGGCTTAAACATGAGGATTACAGGGGTGAGGGGTTTATTGTAATGTGAATGTACTGTTGCAATCAGAGACGGGGACAATCCACTCACTACGTATGAAGATATAAATGTGACACGCTGCATTGCATCCATAATCTGTCGGTGCTCAGAGGATGGTGGACTCTGTGAATTTGGGAGTACAAGGATTTGTTTGATGCAGTCGCAGAATATTAAATTCGCAGTTTTGTATCCACTGAGACAAAGTACACTTTCTATATTAACTTTGCTTCTTGATAGTGATCTTCTGGATTCTAACGCAATTTGAATTCGTACGTAGGTACCAACATTTCGAATGTAAATGTTAACGTAAAAGCCCGAATGTTGTTTGATAAAACCTAGGTTTGTTTGGTAAATCCTAGGTTTCACCAACATTCGGGCTTTTACGGTAACATATATGTCGCTCACGAATATATTGGAATCCTGGGAAGTTCACGTCTTCAGATTGTCGTAAATATTAAAAGATCTGAGATGGAATTATAAAAATTATTGTATGAATTAAACCTTCCTTTGAATATCGGTACCTGTTACTTTAAATACTAGTGTGTCTTATCCTTAGGAACAAAACGATAACTGATAAAATATAACTTTATTATTAAGACTTAAAGTATGTGGTGTCTGGCGGTTCAAGCAACGCACGATACTGAAGTCTTGGGGTTCAAATCCTCTTAAGTCTGCGGATACATGTGTGTATGTGCGCGTTTGTTTTTCATACCACAACTTTAGTTTTCTGCTATGATTTCGGAATGCTGACAAGTTGGAGGAAGGGATGTCTAGCAAAGGGTACACTGAGAAACAAAGTCACACCTTGTTAAGTTGTGGGACTAAATAAATGGTACAATGCTGCAATGACCAGGGTACGATTTATCGTCAATATTTTCGTATGTTTTGATATTCCGCTATAGGCCGCAATCACACAGTTGATGCAGTGTCCTCAAGAAACCCAGAGGTAAACAAGTATATTCAGAACGAACATTTTGAGGAGAAATAAGTGGAGAACGTGAAGAACGTTTAGAAGAGATAAATAAACCCACGTATCAAATGCCTTTCCTCTCCTTGAAGTTGCATTGAACAACTTCAGTCTCGAGGGTATTTCGTCATTTGAGTCAGTGTGAAAGTAACTACATATCTGAGCCGAATCTGTAAGAGGAGACCAAGAGGAAGAAAAATAATAAAAGAAAAGTGCAATCAAGAAAAGAGGGGAAGGGAATAAAGTAATGGCAAAGAAAGAAGTTATTCATATTCCACCCCCTCCCCCACACTTAATGGAACCTTGATTGCGTCTTGTCCATGCACATTGGAATAGATCGATGTGCAGACTACGAACTGGATTTGCATTCCTGGCTTCTATATAACGAAGTACCTACAGCTTTACGTGCATACAAAGAGGACCTCATTGCTGCATTGTGCGTATTTTATATCGCAAGTAAATATTCGCTCTGGATAATAATATTGATCTCATTTATTGTTCGCATTGTGGATTTTATAAATCCGTACAACATTCTAGTCAAATCGAAGAGGTCACTTAGTAGATTTAGATCTGTGGTTAGTCAGGAGAATAGTATGAAATTAAAGTGGATGTTATCTGAGTTGTGTGAGGATGTGTGCTTCAGATTACGAAAAGAAATACGCTGGTTGCGCTTGGTATAAATATCCAGTGGAGCTTACTCCGCGCAAACGGACTATAACTGAACTACACGACGCTTACTCCGCGCAAACGGACTGTAACTGAACTACACGACGCTTACTCCGCGCAAACGGACTATAACTGAACCACACTAGCAGCATGTCACAGTCTGACCTGAACAGCAATGTAACTGGATCACCAGCGATGCCAATCATACAATGAAAATATTTTAATATTGTAATCTATATTGTATTTTCTTGTTCATTGCAACTGGGAACCCTGTTTTGACTATGTTAGATGTTGTTGATGTTTTGTATTGCCAAATTTATGTCTAATTACGTTTATATTCTCTATAAATTGTTATGCTTCAGCAAAATGAAAATTGTGGTTTATGATATTATCTTGCTTTGAATGTTGGGATTTGTCATGTTGCCGAGGAATGATTGTGGGTTCATTGTTTTGATGTATTCGTTACTTACTGTGAAGTTTATCTTGCTTGAGGGAAGATGCACTTATTTAATGGAACATTTATATCATTTTGAGAATTCCAGAGGACATTTAAGTGATCTGTGTATTGTTGGAGTGGACAGAAGGTATGGGCTGAGTGGTTTGAATGATATAGAAGGAGACGGGTCGGGTTCCAAATCCTACACGGTTCTTCCATTTGTGTGTGTGTCCCCCCCGCCCCATCACTCCTTACTGTTTTCCGCTACGTAATTCGCGTTGCTTTATAGTCTTGATGCAATAGTCTACCAAGAAATATTGCCTGTGGAAATTCTACGTACGTAGGGAGCAAGTTATGGATGTGTTATAATCAGGAAAAAGTGGCTTTTCATAGATAGCTTTGTAGTACGTGGTCATTTATTCATTCCAAAATAGAATTGATTCTACCAGCTTTGGTATGTGCCGCATTTAATAATGATTGGCTTCCAAAAGAAATCAGAATGGTATGACTGCAATTGCAAGGTCTTTAAATATGTTAATATGTTACGCACGTAAATAATGTATTTCCATGGTTGAAGTTTTAAGGGAAGTGAATTTAACTTTATCTTCTGACCTCAGGGCTGTTCCAACTTCAGAGTAACATTTTTTTATAATTCTTACTATTTCTTTATAACCCTACAGTTTTCAACTTTTTGGAGTTTTTGTTGTCTTCTATTCTATTATAAACCGACTAAATATTCTTTGTTTACAATTCTTTTTATAACGGACTGAATTATATGTGTGTCCTGCTAAACAAAATTTTTGTTGGTGATTATTTTTAATGATTAAACTTTCCGCTAACGCACATGTCACTCTGAGTAGAAATATTAATTTTTGTTTGATATATCGTTCAATCTTCGTGCGCTCAGTAAAAATTTATTTCATATGACGCATTTTGACAGAGGCATACTACAGGTTATTATCAAACGTGGCATATAGTGTTCGGCACCAATTAGAATTGACAATTTATTAGTTACCAGCTTTTAATTATAATTTGGCGACGAAAACGCAAATGACATATGGTGCTTGTGTGCAATGTGTAGGAGCGCACAACTTGTTTGAAATACTTGCATTGAATGTATGAAGGTTAATTTTAATAACCTATTAAAAATGTGGCACGGAAGAGTCCTTAATAATGTACGCATATTACCTTTTTTTAAGCTGTGAAACATTATAACGGTTTTTTTAAAATCGAATATGTCCGATGTAAATTTGGCTCATCGTAGAAAACATTTCTACATCATGTGAAACGTTCTTATCCAACATGTTACATTTGTTTTATGCAATACTAGGGAACATTATCAGATCAGCCGTAATTATGTAGCTCCTATAGTAAAGTAAATAACCGATTAGTTAGAAGTTTTATTTTACTGCGAAGTCTGAAGAGGAGGATATTCTGTAGTTTACGAAGTTTCGGAAAGGGATTCGTTCATGAATGACGCAACGCACAGTGGAATTCCTCTTTTCCAACCTAACCGCATGAATTAAAATCCTTCTTTAGAGACTGATAGTCTCTTAGCTGGTTAAAATGTTCGCCTCTCTTTAGATCTTTGGAATCCGAAGACACGTTACCATGTTTGCAAGAGTCTGCCATTGGACTCTTGTCATGAGGTAGATAGTATTATTTTACATCTATTCCCAGTTCTTCCCGGTAATCTCTTCCCTTCATGATTGCTGCTTCTCTCGTATGCATGCTACTTGCCAGTCCATAGGATATGTTTGATTTGATCTGCCAGATAATATATTGAGGTAGAGTTTGGTGATTATGAAACTTATCACAGACAATAAATGAATATGTCTACATTTGATTAAATTAAGAATAGTGATCAGTAACATTAAGACAACGGCAGAGATTTGAATTATTTCTTGATGTTAAAGATGTGTAATTTTGCATGTAGTTTTCAGAAGTCTGTCTTACTTTGTTCCTATAAACATTACTTCAGAAGTTGTCAAAGGTTGGACGCTGTGGAGTCGGAATTAGGTCTGTCTTTCTACTGCAGAGAAAGGAACTTTATATGTGAAACTTCTTGTAGTTGAAATAGCGAAGTTAGTGTCCTATTACGATACGCCAGCCCCGTCTTGTAGCTGTCACCTCTGGCTGACAGTGTGAGTGGCAGATGACAGGGTTCCTTTGGCTTATGCTAATTGCTCGAATAATCAAGGTAATGCATAGTAACCTACATTTTCATCATCTCTACGACTGAAAGAGCAATGGCTAGTCTAGAGCCACTTGTGATATCGGATAGAATCGTATTCAGTACTGAAAGATGGATAGAACTTATCTGAGGTATGAAAATGTTAAATCTGTTAACTCTCTCTGATGCTATTTCTACTTGAGGGGATGGATGAGCTTGGTTGTTTAATTTTAATATCAAGATTTTAAGGTTAGATTTTCAAAGTGGTTGTTTCACCCACAATTAAAAATGTTTTTGAAGCGATATTCAGCCAGTGATGAAATAATGTATGTGATATGGCGTTCTGAGAACACCCCTGCAGTTGGTTAACTAAGCTCGATTCTTATTCGAAAGCATTAACATATATTTTAGAAAACCAAAATTACCTTAGTTGTTCTGTAAAGTACAAGAACGCTGCAGTGTGTGAGGAGAGTGTTTTTTTCTGAGCTGAGCTAAATGGTTGTGTTTTACGCACTGGAACGCCGGTTTATGCGCAGTGCTGTTAATCTCCTTTGTAAGCTTGTGTTCACAAATCTTGAGAGCTACCCACTTTTATTGAGATGATTGATGAGAAATTGTGTGTGCTATCTTCCAGACAGTTTAATGAACATGGTATATATATCACCTCACGATATCCAATGGATGTCCCAGTTGTTTCCTTGGAGATTTGCAAAATCTGGACGAGAGTTTGTGTTAAACGCAGAAGCGATGCGATTTGGATGACCTCCATTTCTGGAAATTATATTTCACATACCACAGTTGTTTTAGAACTTACTGATGAACATGGGACTTGCAGTAGGGACTTTCTGTATGATTGTTGTTCTCAGATGCTTAGAAATAAGTAAAGTAGTCCGTGTTACCATTGGTAAAGTCACCTATATATAACTTTGCGTGGTAACAGTTCTTTCTGCCAAAATGTTGATCGCAGATTATTGAGGCAGCAAGGACCTCTGAAACGTCGGTAAACTTCTACCAGACTACACGGCGCTACAACCCAGAAGACAGATATCTTCAATTACAAGATCTTTGCCGGGAATCTGGGCATATTGTTCCGAGAACTTTCATGTTTAATTATATATCCTTGACGTAAGGACCAACGTGTTAGGTGACGTTCATAAATATTCGCGCGCCGCGTGGTTCTTGTACAGATTCTGAAGGCTGAATGATAAAGCTCCCAGGGTTAATTTGCATTCATATTTGCGAAGGCACCAGGTTCTGAACCCTCGCTGCCACTGATCCGCTGCTAAGCTGATTCTGAGATAAACTATCGCAGACCCGGTGACCGTCATCACTCCATCATTCCCGTGACAGCTCGTGTGTAGGCCGCGCGTGCGTACTCTCAGTTCCATGATTCTAATTTGAGGAGGGGAAAGTCGGCCAACCGCACTGGTCAACATCCGATCCATACTTCTCATTACCACATCGTACAGTTGCTGATAACACCTATTTCCTAATGGGTTTATTGAAATGGTACAGATTTAAATAAGCCGCAGAACTACTACAGGTATTTCTGTTAACTCTTAGCCACTAATGATTACAGCTGGTTCTTGCGTATCCAAAATACGGTATTTGAAGGACAAATTAAATGTTTTATGTGTCCCCAGATACTACATTGTCATTAGAAGATAGTTCTTATATATAGTTAACGTATTAGGGTTTGTAAACATTAACGTTAGTAGGAAAATCTTCATGAGGAAAAAAATTTAACTTGTCATTAAGACAAAGCCAGAGTAAAATATTATAATTTTTAGTTGCTGGACACATATAACATAATAATTCTAACTGAGTTGTCAGCAGTGTAAATTTAAACTCAAAGATGCTTAAGAGTTATAAATCTGTTTGTTGTTTTTAACTGTTGATGGCTGTCTTGTGGGTTGTAGCGCCATGTAGTCGGGTAGGACGGCGTTAAAACCTGGAAGACAGCCATCTCCGTGTTTACCGCCGTGAGAACCTCAAATTCTACTTTTTAATCTGTTGTTAGGCTATACTTCGTTGAAATTTATAATGAATGTGGATAGAAAAGCAGAGAAAACTATAAAATGAGAGTGTCTGACAACCAGTCGTCCATGCCCGAGTTTCTTGTCACTTTGGATTTTCGTTTTGCCGAGAGCATGTCACTTGGTCAGTTCGGATAATCACGTTATTTGCAGATATGGACGTAAAACTGCAAGAAGTGAATTCAGATGTTATTGACATTTTCTATAAAAAGTCAGTCTATCGATAAACACGTCATTGGTTTTCTCACGCACACCTCAGAAGTGGTGGAGGTCAGCGGACACAGTCCGCCCGCTTGCAGTTTCATCCTTTCTGTGTAGACTTTTCACAGGACAGACATACGACCTAAGAGATACGCCATGCTTTTTAGTCGCTATTTCAAGAACGTGTAAGCGAACAGTTACGATCATGCAATAATATAAATTCATGAACAACAAAAGCTGAACAGTATCTTATTTTAATATATATTTATGTAAGGTGTTTTTAATTATGAGCTAGCGGAAGCTGTACGTGGTGTACTAAGCAACCAACTAGGATAAGAGAATTTTAAACTTATCTAAATTGTGTGACTTCTCGGCCATTTTGTGTTCCAAAGAGGACAGCAGGACAGTGATAAAAAAGGAGCAGGCCTGTGTTTTGTTGAAGCAACATTTAACAACTTTCGCCCAGACGTGTAAACTATGATTTGCTTTCACTATATTCTTTTGAAGGAACATAACTACATTACAGCTCTGTGTGAGGAAACATAAACCGACCATGTGTCTTTGTGGCGCCGTTGGAAATAAAGGCCCATAAAAGGTTTTTTCCTTCTGCCTGAAAGTTGGATAAGCCATAGCGATGATATGTTCATCACAGTTCCACTTTAGCTTCAGTTGGGAGAATACACTGAAGTTCATTAGACGTTGGAGTGATGGTTTGTAGGAATCAGCCCTGGTGAAATGTTTATTTTTTTTACTTCGTATTAAAATATACCAGATACATCCATTTAATGTGGCATCTATATTGACTGACTTTCACAAAATATCTTTTTGATTTGCCAGAATTGTTATGCTATGCTTACATTTCCTAACTTTTATTAAGCCTATAACATTAGGCTATTGAAATTAATTGCGTTAAGTGACGTGTGGGTATGAAGACACACCGAAAAGTTGTCGTGGCTTATTAGATGTTCATTCGAAATTTACGTAAGTTATGTGGAAAATAAAACTAATTTCGGTCACAAACCGATGCTTGTATACCTGGATTTCAACAGGATACTGTGGATATAGTATTCAAACACTAATCCTGTTTGATATCGTTGGTAGTAAAGAAATGCATCCATTGCATCAGAACCTGTTTTTATGATTTAGTTTTTCAGATATGTTTTAACTGTCTCTTAGAGTAACAGAGCCCTTGAGGAGATTCAGGCATTGATGATAGGACAAGGTCCACATGGACCTTGAAGAAATGAGGACGAAGGTGTGGATTGCATTCAACTGGATCAAAATAGGGCTAAGTGCTGGGCTCTTATGGGAACTGTTGCTGAAGTTTAATTTTTTTTACTTGTTGAGTGACAGCCATTTTCTAAAGTAAGACTTTACTTCTTGGAATTATTCACCCAATTACTTATGTAATAATAAACGTAGTGTTTAGTTATGTCACATTGCCACGTTTTACGATCACTTTTAGTCTGTTTCCTGGAACATATTTCAGAGTACTTAATGAAACAATGAAACAGCTTTTATTGCTCTAACGACTTAATTTTATCGCTCATCAAGTCTGCTATGGCCGACACGAGCCAAGAGCCAGCCCTTCCTGCTAACATTGGTCCATGGCTCTGTTTGAGTCACGTTAGTGTGTTTTATTAGTGATCATGATGTAATAATCGGACGGACAAAAATACGATCGAACCCATGTGGTTCGCCACACTGGTTATATAAAATGTCTTATAATAATACGACTTAAATTATTGTAATAAATAATTTTTGTTTTAAATATTAGAAATTTAGGCAGGACAAATGGAAGATGATTACAGCACGGTCTGTTTTCTGAAGTATGTGACGGAAAGATAGACAGACAGGACGTGTCATAAGGTCTGTTTTGTGCGTAACGAACGTTTGAAATACAAAACATGGCAAAGCGAAATAGTTGGTTAGGCGGAAACCAGTCTTTTCGGAAAATTGAAGTCTAACCCGATCGAGCCAGCCACATTACCGACTGAGCTCGCTGGATCGTGTGATATGCAGTGTTTGTGTTAGTTAAACTGTGTAACGTGGAAAAGTTGCTGAGTTGAAAATGATTTTCATATTCCTAGCAAGTCTGTGAAAGAGAATATTTAGCGAATAACATTGCATTTGAAAATTCAATACAACGCATTTTGAAGTACAATTTCTTTCTGTAGCGCGCCAAAACGAGAAACGAAGGTAAGAGGTAGGAAAATATAAGCGAGTTTCATACTTTAATAGGTACTCAGTTCCAGCAGCAAAATTTGAGGATAGGTTTAAATCACGTGACAAATCTTGTGTGTCTGTAAGTACGTATAAATTTATTAAAGATGCTTCATGTGTTATTTATCGTGTGCATTCTGGAGTTTCTTAACGCTAATATATTTGGAGTTTGTGATGATAAAGTAATTGTTTTATACGTTGTGTGTTTTGGATGTTTATTCTGTTTTTTCAACTAATGTCATCTATGAAGAAATTAATGCAATTAGTTGAGGCGGATAACAATGAAGGTTCTTGAGATGAGGCTGTAGAGAGGAATTTCAAGGAACACCCCCCCCCCCCCAACTTTACCGTTTATTATTATTATGATTAAACCAAGGAGGACTTGCAGACCGAAGTGTAAACGACAGGATATTATTAAAATTGAGCGTAAAGAAATACCTGCGGGTTTGGATTTATCTGGATCACGATAGAGACAACGAGTGGGATTTTGCAACGACCAGTCTTTGAGAACGAACTTGTACGGATGGAGCGAGTTCATACTCTAGTCGAACGTTAACATTATTTCTTCTTTGCAGAATCTTGACGTTTTAATAATATGAGATTTGAGGTTTTCACGGCAGTAAAATCTGGACTGTGGTCTATGTTACGATTCTTTATAGTCAGGATGGTCGCCGGTATTTCGCCTCGATTCTGTGTCCTGAAGACGGAGGCCGTAAGTTGAATCAAAACGTTGATAATCAAATTCCAGAAGGTCACAGTCCAAGTTTAAATAACCCATGGTCTCCTATACGCTTGACGGTGTTTTGCTACTGCACTGTAAGGTTGGTGGATTTATGAACATTTACCTTATGTGGTTTGCCATAAAGGAAAATAATCCTACCGATGGCTATTAGTTGCCTCCATCGTGGGCTGGTTGGAATGTAAATTGAATTGTGAAATGATCAATTTTATGAAAGGTAACAATAATCCATGATAGACTGTGTTATAAAAATGTAAATAAAGCATTTAATTATCTTCTATTCATACTGCTTGTAATTTGTACGTTATTTGATATATAATTTATAAGTTTTATGTCTGTTAATGTTTGTTTAGTGGATTATTTTCGGTTATAACTATCCAGGAAAATGTATTCTGTCGTAGTGACGAGTGACATGTGAAACAGGTTCAGTGTAAAGCTCTGACGCATAAATTACAATGTAGATATTCTTGCAGTGGACAGTGGACAGCAACACATAAATTAACAAGTAGATTCTGATGACATGGCCTGTTTTGTGTTTATTTTAGAAGCGTTTAATTTAACTGAACGAGCCTATTATAATTCGTTCTCTTTCTGTGTCTGTCTGTGTTCCCGCCTATATCAGACAGACGTGACTGTGGTAATGGATTTAACAAAAAAAAATTACGGAAGTGATGGACTGAAGTTTTGACATACTGGTTTTGAGACGATATCTTTCAGCAAGTTATGTCCCTTGAGCAGAAGAGTGAATTAATGTTTTGGTCAAGAAAATGAGAAACGTCTGAGCTCAAGTGCGACATTCCTGGGACAAAGTTTGTTTAACCATTTAAAAACCGCTGTCACCTGTATCACGTGTCTTAACAACCAGTAACGCTACATTTTGTATTTATGGGTTTCGTGGGATACTTTGAATTAACTGTTATTATTTTCTTCAACACCATAAACCAGTTTATCCTTGTAATTGAGAAATGTCTTAATTTTTAAAAAACTGTGAATACAAGTAACAACAGATCGGGACTGTTGTCAAGTTTTGCATGTTTGAGTGCAGTCATTAAGTCTGCGGAAGGTCCTGCGACAGGCTTTCCTAGGTTCCAGAGCAAATGCTGTTTTGGAATCCAAATTTCACCTTGTACTGAATGAATCTCATGCACCCCCCGTTATTAATGACGAAATTCCGCCCTAAAGTAACCCTCCCCCCCATGTTAACATCAAAATTTAACCAATGCCGCCTTCTATAGGTTAATACTGTAATCATTCAAAATGCATGTCGAATGGAGTAAGACGATGCTTAGCTTCCATCTTTGGTCCAGTTCTAATCACTCAACCTTATCTTGAATCTACTTTTGCCACAAGGATGAGCGGACTCTGTTTGGGAAGCTTCATAGCGAAAGGTACCCGTTTCCGCCGTTAAATGTAGCGTCCGTCACTATTCTCCCACTTTATCTTTGTCTCATTTATTGGTTTCCGAAGGGTCAACAGTTACTTGGCGTAAGTTATTGGGTTTCAAAGTGAACTTATTTTTTTACATCCCTTCGCTGGAAGTGAGCATTTCGTGACAAATATGGCACAATTTTTAATAGTAGACATGTCTAATTTGTCATTATTAATTATACATATGAATTTTCTTATATTTCGCTGACGTCTGTCAGACGCGGTGCACATTTACATATCTAAAAATATTCACCTTCAGAGGGGGCTCTGGAATTTAACTATACTGTAAGTAAAAGAGTTTAGCCATTCAAAACTTGGTCGAGTGTGTAACAACATTTTTAAATTTCATGAAAGAGTCTTTCTTGAAAACCAAATTGTCTCTGAGCTGCTCACGAATTTTCTTTTATGATATGGAAGGTTCATTGCCGTGTTTACGTACGGCCGCCTCTGGTCCATATTTTGAGCCAGATGTATCCATTCCGTCCATACCTCATCCTCTATGTATTATCATCTTTCTCACGCGTGCCACATGCCCCGCCCATCTTATTCTCCCTGAGTTGATCGCCACAGCAATTATTGGTTAATAATTCAAATTATGAAACTTTTCATTGAGCAGTTGATAATATTTTCCACTAATTTTAAATATATAAGTTTCTCGTGGTTTGAAAGTGTTCACCATTGTCGATTTCTTGGCAATGTATTGGCGGTAAGAATTAGCAAAGGTTTTTTTGGGCTGTGGAAAAATATGTCTTATTATCTTCGCTGCGAACCTGTCGGCTTACGAAGAGTAGTGATCAATATGGCTGCTCATTTTTGGTAGCCTGTTATGTATTCTTTTAAAACTCGATCCTTTTTTTTCTCCAGTGGAACGTTGTAATAAGTCGAAAGGAGTTGTTTGCATGCGAACAGTGTTATGGAAATTAATCAACTTTTTTTTTACAAGCTGTCCTCCATAATTAAAAGTAACACTGATTATGTATACGTAACACGCTAGAAGGAGGAGAGATTTATTTCTCCGACGCTAGTGAGATCAGCTTGCATTGATCGAGATAGCTTGCTACTAATTGTTTAATCAAAATGAATTGTGGGAGAATTATTACAAGGAAACTTGCGTGCGATATTACGTAGCTAGAAAGAGACAAATTTGTGTACTGAAGAGAACGGTGTTTGTTTTTGGCAGCCTCGGTACGTACAGTTCAGGCATGATATAATGTCGTGGTTTGTTCCCGAAGTAATATCACTTAAGTATTATTATTCAGCCAATATAGGGAAAAAACAGCAAACTCAAATACATACTCCGCACAGTTATGTGACAGTTACGATGGACACCACCTTAAAATTGATAGTGTGTAGAGTTCATATCCGTTCTTGCTAAAGACTCCATAGTTTACACACGTACTGTGGTTATTCAAGTGACCAGAAACATTTTAGAATGGCTTTATGTCCATCTTTTGCTGACACTCCATAAAACTTGAGCCATGGCTCGGAGTGGCCTATCTCCACCACCTCCGCGATCTTTGGAGCCACAGGCTTCGATGCCCTTTTGGGGCAATGCGGCGGGCAGTCTGTGTGTGTCCGCCGCGCAGGGTACTTCGCCGGAGAGAGCGAGCGAGAGAGCCTCAAGACAAATTTTCCCGCCTGTTCTGAGATGGGTCTAATTTTGCGTTTTCTTCTGCTTGAGCAGAGTGAGTCTTGTTTGACTTGTATGTTCTTTGTTTATTTATACTTTTTATATATATTTTGATTAATTGGAACTGCCTTTGTATTATTTTGGTTTTAACCTCTGTATTCCTACGGCCGTACCACCTACGGGTCTCTGGATGTTATTTCAATTTATTGTCACTGTGGCCGGTAGGGCGCAAACTGGTAGCAGAGCGTGGTTCCATGAATTTTGCTTTTGAGGGGGGGGGGGGGGCTTATGACCGCTCCTGATTTGTCTTGGTATTTCTTTCTTTCTTTCTTTCTTTCTTCTTCTTCTTCTTCTTTTTTTTTTTTTCCAGAAGTTTTTAAGAGTGAAGTGGTAAACGTGCCTTTGGGGCGCGGTGTGGCACAGACGGGTCTACTAGTGGCCTGCGTCAGCTGTTGTTAATGCTTGACCGAGCTAGGAGACAAGCTTGTCAGGCAGTAGGTCCCTAGGGGGTTTGGTCTATATGGGGTATGGTGTTGCGGTTTTGAAGGATTATCTTGTACTTATTACGGAGGTGATTTTGTTTAATTTTATATTTTAATTTGTTTTCCTTTTCCTTAATATTCCTTTATTTGGTTATTGGTTTTCTCTTCTTAATATTTTCCTTCTTATTCTCTCATGGCTCAAACTTTCAAATAATGAATATATTCGACTGTGACACCGCGCAGACGTACTTCCATTGGAGTTTATAACATTGTGTGATCTTAATGTCTTAATTTATTACATTATAACTCACGTATTTTACAAATATCAATTATTGAAACATAAATACGACGGGCAACAGGATTACGTAAACACTAGGGAATTAAAATATTATTAAGCAAACAGAATAATATTTAACTATTATTTATCTCCAGTTTTTTAAATATATTTTATAAGTCTTCAAAAACAACTACACAGCGATTTGTTTATGAACAGACCGTTTGTGTTTTGGAGACTTCCATCCTTGCATTTGTCATTTGAGGTCTAACGTGGGGAATTAACTGGGATTATCAGCCTAATAGGACACTGGGTGTAAAGATCAAGTGATACCCGTGTTAAAATGACTTTATGGTAGTCAGATAAATTTCAAGAACTGTCACGTACAGGGCAAACGTATGTATTCTCCAGTAGAGCTCGCAGTGTAGGATTCTTCTGAAACGTTTTATGCCATGATAATGTGTGCATTTGGGTTAGATATCTGAAACGTGTATTTAAATATTGACTTACAGTCAGTTTTCTTCTTTCTGATTCATTTGTGAGTGGCACAACATTTGATTAAACGAACTAAGAGACCCAACATCTACGTAGAATAGTAAACTTTGATACTACTCTACGTGGTTATTTGCCCTTTGTAGGAAACCCCAGTGGGCATTGAAGATAGTTACAATATTAATACTGAGATATGATTTTCTCATGTCTGTGTGGTACAGTTGCCAGGGACTATTTGCGCATGTGTATGATGTTTCGTAAGCAGTGAAGGCTGTAACTTTTTTATATTTGTTTTGTGTAAAACCGTAGGAGAGAAGCTTTAGGCCTGCTTTAAGTAATATTTGTGCATAATTGGCAACAGGATAGTAGGTACCTAAGGAAAACCATTAAATGTAAAACAGTATGAAATAAAATGGTTATGAATGTAAGCATAGCGCATTTGTTCTGTTATTGAATTTATATTTTTACATTGTGGACGCTAACTTGTTTAATTAACTCAGAACAGTTTTTCGATTTTCTTTAAGTCTTTTGTTCCAGACATTTTGTTTTTTCTCGATGAATATTTATGAGCTAGGCACGAGATGTTTGCCTCATTTTCCGATTTCGATCAAGATTGGAATGTGCCCACAAATTTTAACAATATCCCCTAGTATCTGAGCTTATGAAAATATGTTCGGTATTGAAACACGTGGACAGACAGACTGTCATGACGAAAGTAGAGACGCTTCGCTGCAACATTTGATTCAGTGACAAAAAGAAGTAATAAATACGTAAATGAATAATTCCAAGAATCACATCTTAAACATTGTATTAGCATCTGTGTTACTAAGAAGGACTTAGGTAAGTTCAGATTAGTTACACTTCGCCCTTCTGATCGAGTACCAGAGATATGTGTTCAAACAGCTAGTATGAATCACTTTATGGCCACAGGTTTATTTAAAATGTTGACACTAGCATCAAGTTCTTCGAGTTAAATTTATTCAATTCAATTCATTTATTTAAGTTCGTGACAACAGCCAAATAAGGCCAATAACAGCCAAGCACTGACAACAGCACAGGATAAAATCTAATATATTAATTAAATTCAGTTCAATAATAAAAAAAGTAAAACACTATAAATACAAAAACAAACAAACAAATGATAATTAATAAATAAGTGTACCATATTAATAATAATTCAATAAATGAATTGAATAATAATTCACAAGTAAATGGCCTAAATAATATGCCTAAGTAATTAATAATTAAATTATAAAATAATATATAGATAACATACAAAACAAAATATCTCCACACACACACACACACACACACACACATATATATATATATATATATATATATATATGTGCGAATTAATGCATTATTCATATCCCATGAATGACAGAAATGAATTTGATTATTTTATGAAATCTGTCTTGGCTTTGTAGCAGGGAAGGGTACAAAATTTCGCATGTTGGACTGACATCTCTAACACTGAGTAACGTCAGCTACAAGGGTGTTAATTTCCCAGCATTGTCAATGAAAAGAAATAATATTATGTGCAAGGAGACATTTCTGAAACAACATGAAAACGAATTGGGGGGGGGGGGTTGTTGTTGTTGAAAACGAAGTATTCAGCTCCTTTCTTGCCACTTCACTTTCATAGAACAACCCAATCTTGAGCGAAGCCAACTTCTCATGTGACGCTCTTTGTCTCTCTTGATGTCATGTTAATTTCCCCCAAAGTCTTTTCTTTCTTTGCTGTTTCTAAGATCTCTCAAACTTTCTTCTGTTTCCACTTGACTGCTTTCTCGCATTATAACTGTATACGTGTTATAATGGGTAGAACGTTCGTGTGAACTGTGTTAGCCAGGCTAACAGGTCTAAGAACGAAAAACAAAAAGTATTTCATCTTACTTAGTGGGTCAGTGATACTTTATTTTTTTCAATACAGCAGAACCGATAATGTGAAATACATTATTAGTCAACTGCAGCCGGTCTTGTATTTAAAGTGGCTAAAGTATAAGTTTAACAAACTGCTAGCATTGGTGCCAACATTTAGATTTTTCGATTCGGACGGAAATTTCTTAATGGCATGAGTACGCTTAAACAGCCACGGTGGTTTAGCGGTTAGAACGCTGGCCTTGTAATCCTGGGGTCTCGGGTTCGATTCCCGACGGTGCCCGAATTTATAACTTGTGTTGGGCAAGGCCGTGGTCTAGGCAACACGGAGTTTTCCTCCGTGACATCCCAACAATTACTCCATTCACACACAGAAGAAGGCAATGGCAAACCACTTCTGGATCATCTGCCAAGAACGTATATGAACAGGTCCCAGTCCGAGAAAAGGATGTAAGGATCCTGTTCATATGGACCTGTCGTCAGACAGAACACTAATAATAATAAGATGAGGTGGTTTAGCGGTTAGAACGCTGGCCTTGTAATCCTGGGGTCTCGCGTTCGATTCCCGACGGTGCCCGAATTTATAACTTGTGTTGGGCAAGGCCGTGGTCTAGGCAACACGGAGTTTTCCTCCGTGGCATCCCAACAATTACTCCATTCACACACAGAAGAAGGCAATGGCAAACCACTTCTGGATCATCTGCCAAGAACGTTTATGGACAGGTGCCAGTCCGAGAAAAGGATGGAAGGATCAGACAGAACACTAAATAATAATAATGAGTAGGCTTATTTATCTTTGCGTCTGTCTGTCTCTATCCCCAGATTTGTTATGATCATCAAAGTTTAGAAATTCATTCACAGTATTTTTGTGACAGTTGGGTTGCTCTCATTATGACTTCCTCATTTTAAAATAAATTTCCGTGTCATCGACTGTCAACCTGATAACCGTGCGAAATGCTGGGGTGGGAACATTACTTTGTTTAACATTTGGATGTTATAGGGCGTAGGGCTTTTATAACTTAACTCATTCCTGTTGTTTTTGATTCTCTAAACGTTTGTGATAGTGGTCTTTTGCAGTATAATTGATGCAGGCTTACATAGGACTACGGGAACATTTTGCCCCGTATTTGGGTGATATTTATCCTTGTTTGTCAGGGTAAAGGAAGTTTGAGTAATAAACAGGTTATGAGATATTACGTGAGGCTCGTGAACTGACGTAGTTGTAAATGATGCACCGAAAGTGTCAATCTGTCGAATGGGAAGTGTAGAAATTACATTTGGAAAATGGTGGCAGTTTACCTATTTTATCGGTTGTTTTCCGCAGTTGTCTTCGAGATGGCGTTCGAGAAGTATATTCTGGTATCGGAAATTCTGTAGTCCTTACTGTAATGTGTATAATAAAGCACAGCCGTTTTACTCCAGAGAAAATAATATATTTCTCTTTCGCCGTTTTCTGTTTCTGGACGAGTTTTCATATAAGTAGAAACCTATTATTTAAACGCCTGCCTGGAAATTTTGTTTTTCTCTCTCTCTTTTTGTTGGGGGTAAGAGAGGAAACATTACCCTCTATACCTTCACCCCATTTCGTTCCCTCAGCTTCCCCTAATATTCATTTATTTCTACTCTTGTATATCCTGCAGTTAACTTTGTCCAATTTCTTCCACCCTCTTCTTCAAGTTTTGAGTGAATTTCCGTTTCCCATCTTTTGTGCCTCCCCCGAATTCTTAATGGATGTAGGGGCGCTAGCACGCTGAGGCGGCAGAATTAGGGGTTCTTCCCATCGATACTGATTTGACGCCTCAAATAAAATGAAATAATATAACTTTTGTTTAAAATAATAATGTAAAACCACACGATGCAGAAGTGTCTGATATTTCGAAATGCGTGATGTAAAGAATCTATTGAGCGTTGACTCCTATGCTTTAGTTTATTAACACGCGTCCAACTGAACAGAGATCTTATATCGCCATAGTTTTCTTGCCGTGCCTTTCAAGGTACGTAGATGAACCGTATTTCATGTTAAAGCCATAGAAGCAATTGAAATCCATTTTACACTGAACTGATAACGTAATTGACAAAGCATCCAACTACCTGGCCAATTCAGAAACAAACAAATCTCCTAGTGGTCTAAGTACACCTCCTTGGGTGAGTCCTTCATTTAGAATCTGATCGTCGCTTTAGATAGGAGACGGGAAATAAAACTATTGTGAAATTAATGGCAGGTATTGCAAGAATTCTCCGAATTTATCTGCTCTAATTTCTTCGTGAACGCAGTTTTAATTTATTACTGCATTTTCCTTATATTTTATTCTCAGGTAATCCACTCAGGCTACATATATGAACAGTGTAAAATGGTTCGCCGACGTTTCAGGGACCATCTCTGTCCCCATCATCAGGGCCGTGTCTAGGTTTAAATCGCCTATTTTTTATCGTTGTCATATTTTTTAAGCATTGATAAGTTAACACACCTTTGTCCTAATAATCGCTTAATGTTATTAGCTGTTTAAAGTGAAACTTCTTGTATCTTACTCATCACCAAATTTAATGACCGTATAATGTTAATAAAAGTTTGAATAATTGAAACGAAGTGTTGATAAAAGACTCCGGGTTGAAAGGATTTATTTCAGTGTAAGCGTCAGTATTAGACCGCCTGGTTGTGAAATGTGCAGGAACGCATTCATTTGGTCCCTACCACTCTTCAAATAATATTCGGAGGTAAACAAAGTTTTGTCCTGTATATCTTGAATCCAAGGGTTGACCTCTAGCATCAATTTAATCAAGAGCGTACTCTAAATATAATTGAAGTAATATGCAGAATTTTACAAAACTGTATGTTTATATCCAACAAACTTATTACCTTTATAGACATGATGCGAATCCTTTGTGGATATACGCCTACACTCCCGACAAAATGAAATTTGTTTTCAGATGAAACTAAATTAATTATGCGTATTCTGAAGCAGTTACGGATTAAAAGCTGAAGTCGAAGTTTTCAGAAATAAAATCCTCTGGTGTAAGAGTTTCAAAAATGTAATCATGAACCGTGACTTATCTGAATAACGAGTAAAAATATTACAATTAATTTTTTTAGTTATACAGTTTGTCCCAATAATATGTATACGATGTAATAAAATCTCATTGGGCGATAAGCCGCCTCAAGAGGGAGTCGTAGTCCAACGTTTCAGAGACATTCTGTGTGTCCATCATCAGGGAATGTATACACACATACAATGAACGAAATAAACTAAACCATTACGTACGTCAGTTTTGGCACTTGGTGAATTAGCGAATTTAGTATAGGTGTTCAAAATGACCACAGTTAGCTTCGTGGAACAGTTGACAGCGGCCACAAAGTTGCTGCTATGTGTAAAAGATTTTAGAACGCCCTTTTGAACTTTGCAGTTGTAGTGCCCACAGAAAGATTACCATGATGTTACATGCTTCCAGTACACTGAATGTTGAGTTCGTAGAGTAGAATCAAGCGATTAGAAAGGTCTTGTCACAGTGTGCTTATCGTTTTGTTTCTGTGCCCTTTAAACGACATTTATTTTTATCACAAACCGTGTTTCCTGAATGGTAAATATATTTCTTTTATTTTCAGGTTGGTACATATGGAGTAGATGGCAGGGGTCACAGCAGAAGTAAACGTGCATTGTGAGTATTTTTAGAACAACGGAAGTATTTATATAAAAAATCAAATGTGGTCTAGTCTAACGTCTCTCAAATAGGCCTACGGTATTATTATATGTCATAAATTTTCTATACGAAGTAGCTCTATTTATATAAAAGCAGAATTGAATGCAATGAACGTATTTCTTTTATTGTTTGGTATTTTAGCCTGTGAAGCACTAAGCCCATGTTTTATTCACTCTAAAGCACAGGTGTGTTTATAGAATTTAATGTTTTTAACCACCTGAAATGTTTGGGAAGACAGAAAAAATGTGACATCGGGTTAGAAAAGTTAACAAAAGATATTTCGCCCGTCAGTTCCTATGACATTTGTGATATGCGTAGTTGTTGGCGGGCCGCCGACCATTCCTAGCAATATCGA
This sequence comes from Zootermopsis nevadensis, assembly GCF_977971745.1. Classification (NCBI taxonomy): domain Eukaryota; kingdom Metazoa; phylum Arthropoda; class Insecta; order Blattodea; family Termopsidae; genus Zootermopsis; species Zootermopsis nevadensis. The sequence goes on from NW_028259143.1 coordinate 10,174,226, forward strand.
CACGTAATACAAAAGACGAGGTATAGAAATCTCGTAATAAAGAGAGGTTTAAGAAATAAATCTAGAAATGAAGCTTAGCTTAAATGTTATAACGTGTTCTGAATATTTCTGGGAATTGGGCCGTGAATTTAACAGACACAAGAATAATACAACCAGTTAAAATTACGTATCTGATATGTTTCGTGGCATGCAGTCAAATACCACGCGAGAAATGCACTTATTGAGTGAGATTTTAGGGTTTTACGGCGAGGAGTATGAAGATGGCTGTCTTCTGAGATGTAGCACTCTGTAGATATTGACAGGCGTTTCATAGGAGGTTGCTGCTTCTATGATAATGGAGGACGTTTGCTCCTCTGAAACATCGGTCAGTATCTACACGGTGCTACACCCCAGAAGACAGCCATATTGAAATAAGTATTAGACAGTGTTAGGCAATTATGATATGAATTAAAGAATTCTGGAATACAAAGTTAATTGGTGTGAACATTTGGCAAATGGAATGAGAAATAACTGTATAAACCCAAAGGATACTCAGTAGTTGGAAGACAAAGATGTCGGGAAAACACTTCCTGAGACACCCCATCTTTGGCGTATTAGCGTCTCAAGGACTACTTTATGGAGGTAATTAGTTGGTGGAGGGACTGAACATAATTATGTGTGATTTAATGTTATTCATTTTAACTTTTGTTTATTTATTTTTTCTAAAAAGGACCCGAAATTGCGTATGCCCCACTGGTTCAGAATAATTACCAGGGGAATATGCCTCATTATGTGACCTTTTTATACAAGTTGTCTCATAGCCAGTAGCAGTTGGAAAGAGGTTCTTTATGTGAAGACGTTTTAAGAAGCATTTCTTTGTGCCCATTCTCGTTTCTTCAAATTAGTGGAGAGGGCGTAATTAAACTACAAATAAACGTCTGTGTCCGAAGTTCTGAAGTAAGCAGGCTGTAATTACAGCACACTTTTGCGTATAATAAGTCTTGTTTAATTACCTAGCCATGTTATTTTTGTGATTTTATTTAAATGTTAGTTCACGTTTTTATGACTACAATCCTGTGACCATGTTTGTTAATACAATTTCACAGTACATCGTCTTTTACTTACTAGTGTTTAGAATTTCTCTGGACGGACTGTAAATCCAAAAGGAATAATTTTAAATTGCGTAAGAGAAGATTCAAATAGTGCTTCATATGCGTCGTTCCGCGTTCCGTCGTACGTCGTTACAGACCATATCAACCCCAATGTGTGCTTTGTTATGATTGGTTGTTGCAAATGCCGACTTTAGTGGATGATACTTAAAATTAAATGCGGCGTTGCTGTTGTATGACATTGTCTTCTGTTACCGATGTATTATTTCTGTTAACTGATAATGTTAATTCTGTGCTGTAATATAAACTTTTGAAAGCGACGCACTGTAATTACGTCACTTTGTTATTTCGTGATTTATTGTCTCATGACTTACGTAATAACGTCAGTATTTGAAATAGTCGCCTTTTGCAGAAACTGTGACTTCTAAAGGAACAGACTTTACACCCATACATATTTGAAGTGACTATATTTTAGAGTTCACTGTTGTTGATCATTGGCTGCTTTATGGTGCTAATGTTGTTTAATGTTGAACGAGATAAGCTTGTCTCGTCCTGTTTGGTGGGTTAAATCTGAATAAATAAATCTATTCTTCAAGTTAACGTACTCCGTTTCCTTAATTTTGAACATCCAAGTGTGGCATTTATATAGATGAATATTTGGGGAGACTGAGGAAGCTATTGCCGGTACTTGTTACGAGGAACTGAAATGTTAGACATGCGGACTGCCTACCTAATAGGCTGCATCCAGGTTAGAATTAATTTTTGGTGCATTGCAGCACAGGCCACAGGTGAGAAATCGTTGGTGAGGTTTAAACGTCTTGTACCAAACGTTTTAAACAAATAAATTGCTTGGAATTGAATGGTGGGTCAGACAGCTGGCAGGCAACTCATGCGAACTGTGACAAACCCACCTTGAGCATTTCAAAACTACAGCTGACGTGTTGTTGCAGAGACGTCGGCCAAGCACTTGCGTGGTTAGGTTTTATCTCCTTTAAAGATAGCTGTGTTCATGTTTCCTCCTTCAAGTTGTTTCTGTCTTTAATTCTGTTTAATCCTTTCATCCGTCCCTTTGTCTCTAAAACTTTAATTCTTTCTCATTGGTTATATATGTTTTTTCTTTCAAGTGTTGCTCTGTTTTATTTATTTATATATCTTCTTCAATCAGTTGTTAATTTTCATCAGAATAAGAACAACTAACCGATATTGAAGTTTCAAAAAACAACAAATGTTCATTTTTATTAACATTATAACGCGTCGGCTACATTTTATTAATGCGTATTCCATATGCTGTTGTGACGTCGGTTTAAACCTCTGAGGCCGAATCTAATATAAATTAAATATAATATATTCAGAAAGTCTGTCCGTACCGCAAAGAAAACAGCACTTTACCATTACAGATATCAAGTGATTAATGATCTTTTAGGAAATAATCCATGTTTACAGTGAGGGTCATAAGAGATCTGTGCATATAAAAGTCTGAGTTACTGCGTATAGTTGCCTTTCGGCTTTAAAGGAGTTCTGTGGAAGACACTGAAATACCAGTTCCTCAACTTCTATGAGTTATATTCATATTACGTCATTCGAAACCCTCTTGTCATTCATCGAAATTGAAACACCACATTTCTCACAAGTGGCGCCAAAGAATGTCTAAAGATATAATACGGTTCTTTGTTGGCATCTAAAAGTCGGGATTGTACTGTCATGGATCTCGGCTTCTTGTTTATAGTTCATTCTCCGTATTTTATCTGCGCTGAAGCCATCACATCGTTAGCGTACTTAACGGTTTAATGGGCAGTCTAAAACTTCGGTTGGAGTAATTAAAAGAAGTAACCGCAATTAGAGCGGCAATCAAATACAAAACACAGTGTTCAGTGAAATAAGGTTCTTCCAGTTCTGACAGCAGTGGCGCCGCCGGAAGTCCTGGCGCTTTTTCAGCACAATATGTTAAATTATACTGCTTAATCTCAACCCAAATTTGGCCTTTTTAGAAACAAAGTTTTACACCTTTACAATCTTTTGTGCTGCCAATCAGATCTTTATATGCCAATTATCACTTAGTGTCTGGTCTATATAAAGCTTTCAACCCCTCTTTAATACACATTCACCCTGAAGATGGCAGATGCATTTTTTGTAGAAACGTTGGAAATACCTCAGCATTCGACGCTGCTTATTCCCGAAAGCTGAAATAACAGACCTTTGGACAAGGTATTTAGTCGTTCGCGAAATGTTGCGTAGGTTAAACTAACTTTGTGATAACGTAATCCACAATTTTGATGCCACTAATACTAAAGTTCGCGATCCTGGGCTAGTACCGCTTACGTAATCCTCATAATATATCTTCTTAAGATCCGTTTTAATGTTATCATCTCACTCTTATCTCGGTATTCGAAATAAATTATTTGCAAGAAGTTGTTCAGTGAAAATTCTTTACGCATTTCTTGCTCACTCATCTACTTGTTCTGCGCATAGCAGCGTTCAAGATTTTTCTATTTTAAATATACTACTTGCCTTATAAAAATTTTTGACTTCCTTGTCGCATAACATCTTAGAATGTCCATTCATTTCTTTATTATTAAACCTTAGCATATAAGTCGGATTCCGTAAAGGAAAGGGATTTTTTAACTAGGTGAACATTTCTTAAGTTTTCAAGAGAGATTTCTATCAATACAATCATAAAAAAATAATTATTATGGTTTGCGATTCTCAACGCGATGAATATGAAGGTGACTGTCTACTGGGTCATTGTACATTGTAGTCTGGTAGAAGTTTACCGACGTTTCAGAGGTGTTTTCTGCCTCCATCATCAGGACGATGTGTACTCATCGCCCTGAAGACTAATCACTCCGAAACGTTGGTAAGTCATGTTCATAAATAAATTAAATATATTTGAGGGGGTTCCATGTTTTTGACCAGTGATCGAAGAATTGATTATAAATCCATGCCAGAATTTTTACTTAACCGTTGCTAAAAAGCGACAACGCGATCGGTTGAGAATTATAAACGTTTGAAAGAAAATTTGAACAGACAGACATACTTTTGTTATATCACATTTAGTTAACAATGACTTTGTGAGAGGATGTTTTAAAATGCGTCCAGTGCTCAGTTGTAAGTACTATGAATGATGAGAGGATTTGAGTCCAAAAGAAACGTCTTGGCCTATTTTAATATATCTTACCAATTTTGAATTTTAGTGTCCTGTTCAGTTTCGGTGTTGTGCTATATATAATTTTAATTTCCACACTCATTTAGCGTAATAAAATATCTTTGGTTGACTTTTCTATCCTTATGTTTGAGTTCTGTTGCTTTACGTGGTTTTGTTAATAGGGAACTGACGTGATTTGTAGGCAGCAATTTTAAAATGGGGGAGCAATTGTCTGTGTATTTATAACAGTACATCTGTCGATGCTAACGACGTCTTCCTTTAAAAATTAGATTCTTAGTCAAACTTGAAACCCTGAATCAAATCAATTAGGTCCAACACTTGACTTAGAGTTCGTAATAAACTTGAACACACACACACACACACAGCTTGTTAAATTTGAACCTACTGAAAAGGTTAAAAAAAGAAAGATTGTTACCTAGACGAAATATAGACCTACTGTAGTCTGCATACCCATGTTTTTTTTCCTATTACGAATCATTTATATGCCTATCGAGTTCAACATTGGTGAAATACACGTAAATAATATTAAAGGAGAAAGAACGTTTAAGAAGCACCGAATGACGTATAAGATCAGATGGAATTATATAATTTCAATAAAAGAAATGCTTGTGTGTTAAACGACTACAGATAAATGGAATTATTTTTATTAACATAATGAATGATTATTGATATATTTTACGTACAAACTAAGGAGATAAGCCATAAATAAATGTTGTTAGCTGCGTTTCGCTATTTCACTGTTTTCCCCGTTCCCACAACAAAAGACTTAGAGTTTATGACCTGAACATAGGTAGCCTGAAAGTTTACGATTAAACATTTATAAACACTAAGTTTAGGAATGATAGCTCAAATATATTTAATACCCTTTCTTCGCATGATCATTTCTTAAAATCTGTACTGAAATATTGAAATTTTGCAATTTGTGTTACACATAATTCGTAAATGCTTGTAACCACATGTCTTGAATTAATTTTATAGATGTGGAAATTTATAGGGCCGTAAAAAAACAATGAAGTTAATTTTTATCTGTTCCTACTTATCATTTAATACCAATTCTAAGGACATAACGATGTCACATTTCAGAGTGTTCGTGTTATATACGTTTGTGGCGCCGTCTGGTAGCAAGTCATGTAAATACCGGATAGACCGCTAAATTAATTAAGCCTTTAAGCTTCATACAGCCTCCTAGCAACTACGTGGCGTATGAGACGGACGGGTGGGTGGGGAGAAGTTTGTTGTATTGATCCTATGTAGGCTAACCACATAGAATTCTATGATATATATAGGCTTTCATAAAATACGTACATTTTCTCGTTAAAGTCAGCATTTAAATACTCCATTGTCATTTGAGTGATACATTGTATTCTAGTATAATCTGGGTAGAATGTTCGATTCTGAACGTACCCAGTTTTATTCTTGGCCCGGAATGATTATATCAAGTTTTATCGTGGTTTACAATTGTACAGCAGGCTAAAGGTGTGTCTGTACTGTAAAACAGGTCACACACGATACCTTAAACAGTTTCTTTAGTTTTTTTTATAATTAGTATTTGATCATTTGACGATATGTAGCTAATGGTGTTGACAAAGCGTCGTTAAATAAACCGTAGGCGAACCAATGTATTATGGCGAGTTTCTTCACAAAGCGTATGTATTAAGATATCGTTCGGGATATGCGATAACATAAGATTAATTAATGAATTAATTTGTTCCAAACACACGCTTTTCAAAGTGTGTTGCTTGTGGAATGTTCTTTATTCGTTATTGGACTCAAGTAAAACTGCTTTTGGACAAAATAAAAGTGCCGTTAATTCCACAGCAAAGCACAGAGCTTCGAATTAGTACGGCACTGTGAGGTTCTGAAGCACTCACAGCTGAAAGAGAGACCTGTTCCACCATTAGTGGTCTTGTTTGTAAACCTTTCCCTAAGTACGCGTGCCCTCGAAACAAGAGACGTCTTCAGAAACAAAATGGCTGTCTTCTCCCCGAGCACCCATTGCAAATCTCTTGTCTGCGACCATTAATTATTGTATTTCTTCTAGTGAAGAAGACGATGATGCAAGGCTTTTTGATATTCAAATGCATCTCAAAAGTATTTTTATTCGGAAGAAAAAAAGTGGGGTGTGCAGAAAAGTTCTGTTTTCAAAAGAAAATAATGGAAGTTGTGAGTGGGGGCGTTCTTTGCATTTTTTTCTTTCATTCTGAGGTAAGGGGAAACAGTCTGATGAATTCTGAAAGTTGCTAACTGGATGGAAGGACGTGTTACGTGAGTGGATTTCTAAGGTACCGGAGATGCCATTAAGGCAAAATGGGACTGAAAATTCTAAATATCTGAAGTGATCGTGGCATTTTAAACAAAAGTATTTCCGCATGCCTCGTTTATTTTACTGTATTACCATGTTCCATGTGTTAAAAAATGTTCACGTGCATTAACTCTGGCAAATAGATTTTTTCGTTCCCCAATAGAGTCCTTCCTGAAAAGCTGACAGTCGCTTATCTGGCAGTGTATTCAGATCTTTTTATGGTGCTTTGTTCGCAAAGGATCACCACTGAACCTTACTTGTGCCAATCCTAACTATGTATTTTATAAGTTTTCTTCAGTTACTTCGTATGAACTTGTTAGTTCTAAATATTATCATCAGTGATTTGTTATCGTTGTTTAGCTACTCCTGTGGAATTAAACTACATTAATGGTATCTTTGATGGATATTAAATATCCACATATACTAACCCGTTCTTGTATCACGTGGTCTCTTTCATTGTAATTTTGTACAGCCTTAATCTTCCTTTCCTTTATCACCGATTAGGCACAGATAATCTAATAATTTAATCCTTGTGTTTATGGCTGTTGGAAAGAGGCGATATTAATTTAAACAATCAGTCAAACAAAGCAAACATTTTTTGTTTATAGCTCTAAATGTTTAATGTGTAAAGTGGTTGGTTATTACACGTACAATCTAAACATTATTGTTTCAGCCTCATGAACCGTGGCCAGTAATAGCTGAATAATTATGGGCTTCATATTTAATGATGGAAAAGTGTACAGTGGGTGTTTTATTAGTTACACGTATTTAGCGTAATATGAAGTAACAGGCAATCCGGTTTTTGTCAGTAAAATTAAACTGAGACGAATTTAAGCCGTGGAATAAATTGGGAAATTCAGGAAATAGGTTAGTTATTTAAACCGTTCAAAGTCTGTATTACAAAATTTTTATTATGCTCGTAAGTTTTGTAAGTAATAAGGAGGCTCGTAATAAAATATATCATGTTCACTTTATTTTATTAATATTACTTAAAAACTCATAGGAGTTAACTTGACCCGTTGGATTTCATTAACATTGAGGTGGGACTTACGTGTACCGAAATTTATTATGAATATAATGTTTAGTGTACATTACCTGTATCAAATTTCATGCAAATTTGTGAGGTAATTTTGGAGATAACATCGGACGGATGGACTAACACCTACTACCGCTTATACGAAGAAGGTGTCCGAAGTGTGGACGTATTATAATATAGGTGCTTAAATGATGAAATAATATTTTAAAAGTGCCACGATACCTTTCTGGTATATCCTTTACAATTCTTCATTCTCAGAATCGTACCATTTATTACTCGGCCCACATCAGTATAGCTGAAGGATCACGCAAACAACGGAGGAAGCAATCCGAGTTTTCGTTCCCCAAACATTTTCTTTCTCACAGATTTCCAACCAGTATTCCGTGTGTATATCTGACGTAACCTGTTCGTGCTGTATGTTTCTCCCATCTCTTCCTAAAGTTAATATTTGGCGAAGATTTTTTTGTTAACCATTTTGTAGATAAACTTAATTAGTAGACTCACGCGAAGTGTTTGTTTCTTTTTTACATTTTATGCTTGTTAATGTTTGCCAGCCTGTCCTCTTTTATTTAACGCAACGGACAGATACATATCTTCAGCGTCATTAGCCACGAGAAATTCCCTACTTGTACGAGACACCGTATATCCTTGTTCCTTTTCTACAAAAGAAAAGCAGTTGCGAAGATGTTTTATGGTATACGTGTATGACTACAGTGGGGTAATGTAGGGTTGAACGGGTTGCTGCCATGTCGTATAGAAGCTGAAGCGGGCAAGAGTTGGGCTGGCCCGTTGCCTTGGTTACAAATTACATCGGATGGAGCTTCAAGTCACGCCCTTTCTCTCTCGTCTTCCCTACAGGGAGAAAAAAAATAAAGAAAGAATAAGACAGAAAAGGAGTACATAAAATAGGACTCGTTGCGATGTAAAGGTAGAAGGGCCCGTTTATGTTTAAAATATTTGAAGAAATGTTACGAGACTTTTCTTTCCGTGGTCTTGGCTTGCATAAACTTTCCTTGTGCTATTGCAACATAGGAATGTTCGTATACCCTGCTATTCAGTTGTTTGGTACGTCATTGCATTGATATTCACGGTGCTGCTTTAATCGCTGACTAATGATCACATCTGTGCTGTCAGGTGACCAACTTTCTCACGTGAAGTTTGGCCTTGACTCATTGGTAAACTTGTGTTGAGGGAAATACAGCGCATGCGTAGGCCTATGCCGTTCCTAGAGTGTCAGTGGTTGAGGTATAATGCGACGTATATCTGATCCGGACTTGTGCAGTGCATTTTATCTGTCTGTAGCCGACGTTTTTGCTAATTTTGCAGCAGACGCTCTGCAAAAGCAATTGTCTTTATTAAGATACACATTTTTCCTCACGTGAGTACGTACATTAGAACTACATGTAAAGCAAACGCGACTCCGAGGTACAGAATCTGGGTGATATTTTAAGACACTGCATTACAGTCAAAGGATGTAGTTTTACAAATTGAGTTTTAATATTTGCAGAGTATTGGGTTTGTATTATTCCACCCCAAAGCACTTTTAGAAACAAGCAAATGTAGTTGTGGGTAAGGGATGAGGCAGGAAGGACAGAGTTCTTATGAAGTAAGTAATTTAGAAGTCGTGCGCTGTGTACTTTGTCAAGAGTTCATTTTACAGAAGTTGGGGTTTGGGGGGGGGGGGTGTTGTAGGAGGTGCAAACAGTAAGAGATGCTCCACGTACCATCACTATTCATTTGTAAGATCTTCCTTCTTTGTCACACATCCAGTCGACTTTATACTATTTACCGAGACGTAAAATTGCTGTGTGCTATGTGCTGAATTCGCTGGAGGTTACTCGAGGTGGCATTTAAAATTTAATGTTATTTACCTACTTCGTTTTTTTCTTGTCTACGATTGAACACGATTCTTTAGTCATTTTAACTCGAAGCTTCCATTTCCTGTCCTCACCTCTCTCCTTGTCCAACAAACCACGTTTTAATGCTCACGAAGGTACGATTTCCATAGGATGGAGGAAGTTGTTAGAAAGGCCTTACTTTTGTAGGATCTTCTTCAAGGATGTTAATATGGAAACCACTATAGAACTCCTCGCGGCATTGTTCTTTAGGATTGTGCCCAAAAGCAGCGAGTACGTCACGCTTAATTGAACGTGTGACGTACGTCCGAAAAAAGATATTCAAATTTTGTTCTGACTGTGGCAACTCTGATAACAAGACATTTGGATGATGCTATTATGGCGTCTGTGGTGGGGTCTAGCTGAGTCTGCTGTCTGAGGATCGGTTTTGTGTTGGTGGGTTTCGTCGTGAAGATGTTTTCAAATTTTGTATTTTCAGTACGATTTACGAAGTTCATGCTTCAGTTAACTGTGTTACTGTTCAACACAGAGGTTCATTCCCGTCAAGTTTGACGAGTTATACTACTTTAGTATTAAAATCGATCTTAAGGAGACAGATTGTGAGGTGGTTGCGACTTTTTCAGCATCTTGTTAAATTTTGCATCATTGGTGCTGAATTTTCGGGCTCTACTTTTAAATTGTTGGTCACATATTTTTTTAAACAAATTTGAGAATTTCATTCCTGCTGCTTTGCCTCGTCTTTAAATTTGATTTTACCCGTAGGTTTAAATGTTGTCCCACTTTGTGTTGACGTTACGGAAATTTTGTTCGTTTTCAAAAATATAATATTTCACTCTGAACGTGGAGATGAAGAAAACATTTAAATTATTGGGTAGACATACTTGATTCTTTGAATATGATTTAAAAACTAATGAATTTTGCATAGCTGCATTTGAATAAATGTATTATAAGTAACGCAATTGAATAAACTTGAAATTCTAAAACTCATGGAAATAGTATAAAAACCTATTTCAGGTCCTTAGTTCGTTGCTTGTAGTCTAAATACGGTGGTTCTGTACGGTTTTGTGTCCAGTTTTATTATACGCAGCCCGACACAAGTTATTCTGCACCCGGTGTTACATCTCCTTGTGCCAACTACGAGATAAGCTACCTGCGACAGTGGCCAGTATTTTTCCCCCAAATTGTTCCAGCAACCACTCGACGGACCCCCACCTCATCAAGTATTCGTGCCGCGGTTAAAACTTCTGCCATTCGGAATCTTGCACGTCTCTTCTTGCTAGTTGTTAACGACCTTACTTCTGCCTGCTGCATGTTGCATTTCAGGCCCTCAACTGTCTAATCTCTTCAAGTCACACCATACGGTGTGACTAGAAGGCAGAACTTAAGTTTACAAGAAGCGAGAGATTGAAGAAATTTACATAACAGGAGATCCGTTGTTTGTACTCTTCTGCTCTGGGTTTGGACAAGAAGGCGTGTAGCTGTTTTGTGGTAACTGGGGTGCTCACGTGTTGAGGCTTCAGCCAGTCAGTGCCAACTTAGCCGTCACCATATTGCACGCTTCAAGGTCGCAACACGAACAAAGTCAGAGGCAGAAAATTGAGCACTTATATGCTGATACACATTTATGACCGTATATAGTTTCGTTCTCCGTTTTAGTTAGTCGACTTTTTTGTGTGTTGTCATGTGCTTTTTCAGAAATGAAAGTGTACTTTGAGTGAAGAAGTTGACGGAACACTATAGTACGAGGCTCGTCCTTAAAGTAAGTTTCCCTGGGGCCGTTTACAGAAACAAAACACAATTTCATGGAAATATTTATTGCAACAGATACAGCAAGTGTCCAGCTATTTTTCAACATATTCGCCACCGGAATTGAGACATTTGTCATACCGTGGGACCAACTTTTGAATACCTGTGTCGTAGAAGTCTGCCGCCTGGGATTGGAACCACTGTGTGACAACCATCTCCGCCTCTCTGTCATTCTCAAAACGCTGACGCTGACCGGACAGGAATTTCTTGAGGTGTAGGAAAAGATGGAAATCACTGGGAGCGAGGTCCGGGCTGTAGGGTGGATGATTAAACACCTCCCAGCTGAACTCCTGCAGGAGACTTGCTGTCCGTCGAGCTGTGTGCGGCCTAGCGTTATCGTGCAGGAAGACAATACCGGCACTAAGCATCCCGCGCCGCTTGTTCTGAATGGCCCATCGCAATTTCTGCAGTGTTTCGCAGTAACGCTCAGCATTCACCGTCTCACCTCTGGTCAGGAAGTCGACGTGGAGAACGCCCCGTCTGTCCCAGAACACCGTGCACATCACTTTCCGCGCCGACGTCTGCTTGAATTTCGTCTTACAGGGAGATCAACTGTGACGCCAATGCATTGACTGCTGCTTGGTTTCTGGGGTAATGTGTGCAATCCACGTTTCATCACCTGTGATGATCCGGTCCAGAAACTCGTCGCCGCCATCATGGTACCGCTGCAGAAATGTCAATGCTGACTCCATGCGCTTTGTTTTGTGTTCTGGTGTCAGTTGCTTCGGCACCCACCTGGCGCACAATTTCTTGAACAACAGGTGCTCCGTGACAATTTTGTGCAACAAGGAGCGGGAAATCTGCGGGAAATGACTGCTGAGTTCCGTAATTGTGAAGCGACGATTATCCATAATGCGTTCCCGCACAAGCTCCACAAGGTCGTCTGTAATGATGGATGGCCTCCCACTGCGCTTCTCATCATGCACACTTTGTCGACCTGCTGAAAATTGTCTGCACCAGCGACGCACCATCTGATTGCTCATGACGTTAGGCCCATAGACCCGGCACAGCTGACGATGAATTTCGATCGGCGCTATGCTCTGTGCATTCAAAAACTTTATCACTGACCGCACTTCACAGTCGGCGGGAGCTGGAATAAGAACCTCCATCTTCAACAGCTGCAACGATGCTACTGTGAGAACGCGGAAAGTACCGTTAGTGCATGCGCCATGCTACGTCATTGCTCTATCACGTACGCACAGTCGCTTCGCTCAATATAAGGTTTGCTAGCTGTGGGACGAGTGGGAAACTTACTTTTGGGACGCGCCTCGTAGATGCGTGCAAAGTGATTATCGTCTCGCTTTGTCCACTTTTATTCTTGGCTAAGACGTGTAGTGTTAGTGGTGAAATGCATCTCCGATCTAGGCTTTGGAATAAACTATTGTGCTTCAAGAAACGCGATGTTTCCGGCATTTACGAAGGATGTGAGTCGATAGACTTTGTGTTATATTTGAAAAATTCAAACGATATAATTAACAGGCTAATTCCTTGGTACTGGTAAGAAAAATAGCATTAGGACAAATTACGTTTAACCTATGCCTTTCTTACCCAGTACCAAATGGTTTATTATTTCAAGTTTGTAAAAAATAGTTTTGTCTGCCCGCCCGCTGTGACGAAATACAGACTAAAATATAAATTACAAAACTATAATTTTATTTATTTTCATGAGAATAAAATTTCGTCTCCCACAGGAAACTCATATTGAGTATGTTTGTAAGCGGAGTGCTGAGGGGAATATTTCAGCCGAAGGCGGAGTCACAGGGGGTGTAGGGGGGTCCATAATTTGTGCTTGTCACCAAGTATTACTGGGGTAGTAAATTGGGAATGTTCTAGGCGGGGCATATGCCAAGCATGGGAGTGTTGAGAAACACAGGCAGTTTTGGTCAGAAAGCATAAAGGAAAGGGACCACTATGAAGAAACAGGTATTGTAAGGAGGATAATATTAGAATGGATATAACAGATAAGACGTGAGGTACATTTGATTCGGGATTGGTCTTGACACGGTAATGAAAAAGAGTTGCATTAATAACGAGAATTGGTTGATAGGTTGAGGAACTGTCAGCTTCTCAAGAAAGACTTCGTTCCACGGAGTTGTTTCTGTCTACATATTAACTCTGTTTATCCTAGCACTTTCAAGTTCCTTAAAATTTCGTGTATTCATTACGTTGTTATAATTCAGGTGTTCAAAATTTCTTCCAAAATTCTTATTCAGTTCAATTCTTTATTATTAGTGTGCTGTATCAACAGCCAGAAGGCTAATTACAGATGCAGCACAATAGATGAGCACACGAACACAGTAATAAATATAGAAAGGTAACAAAAACAATATAGGAATACATTAGTCCAGAGGACGCTAATACCCAAAGAAAATTGCTGCTAAATACATTAGTGTATTTGTGATAATAATTTAAATAAATTAATGAAATTAGACTATTGTAGAATGTGTTGAAGTGTAACAAGTTTAATTTTGAGATATTAATAAATGAATTGTAATACACGTGTACCATGTGTGTTTACAGTGCCACAAAAATTATACGCGTTTGGGTTCTGCAGTTTGGAAATTAATCACACGGCTCTGATTGGTTGAGCCAGAATGGTTAAGAACAGCTGGAGTATTCGTAGCGGTCCATGCTGACATTCTTTATTAAATTATCCCATTATTCATATTCTCTTCACTGAGGTATCATTATATCTTCTTTAAGAATTCAGGCATTTGGTAATCTATACCCATTTTATGTTTCTCTTTTGTGATGATAACGCGTAGGGTCAGACCGTCCGCTAGGGGCTGTGGCCTCATTTGAGTCTTTTATACAACGTCCTGATGATGAGAGTGATGATAGATGAGTATGAACAGTGGTTGAATGATGATTTTCGTGGAATACCGTATAACTTGGAGGAAAAGTTCCCCAGTGCCACAGCGCACAACACAAATTGTGCATGCGCTGTTTTGGTATTGAATCCAGTTTTAACGATGAGGGGCAGAAACACGACAGTTTAATTTTCCGTCTTTCAAGCAGTGAATTTATTCGAATAGAACATGAAATTTTTTTGTGTTTAATATCGCACCGTTTATGGTAACAACTAAGGAAATTATCACCACGCGTCGTGGCCGACAAAACAGCACTATTGATTCGGCTTCAGGAGGTCCTAGGTTAAAATCCTGGGACAGAGACATGCTATCATGAGGTTTTTAATTGTTCTTATCAGTCGCTCCAAGAAAATATTGGAATAGGTCCTTAAAATATTTTCTAACTTCTTATTCGTCTTGATATTGACTCTGTACTCTGAATTTCTGATAGCACCGCTAAATTAACAGCAAATAAATACATAAATAATTACGTGACAAACAGACAAATTGACTCGTGTTCTGCGAAAAGTGGAGATGTGTTAAGAATGTTAAATTTTGCTTTGGAATGTTCGACGACTATAGCCGTTCCTTAATCTGTTTCGTCCATCTGTGAGCACAGGAACGTGGCACAGCACGTGTTGAGCATGTATAGCTCGTTTGGAACAAGAGGTTGTACCTCTTGATGCGCAGAAGTCTGCGCGCTGCGAAGTCGTGCCGTGTGTCACGCGTGTTGGCATCCAGGGCGTGCCATTTCGTACGTGCTGCGCATTGTAAGATTAGGCAGTTCAGGAAACCGTAGTAGTTAGGGTTGGGGTGATGCAATAGGGGTAAGAGGCGTTCTTCAACTACGCTTGGCGTCGAGACGACGAAGTGGGATGTTCGTGGCGGTGGTTTCATGAGACTCGAGGGCCTTGGGTGGGTGTCGTACAAGGAGGTGATAAGAGAGTTACGCGCTAAAGCAACCAAATTACTTTCTAAAGCCTCCAGTGAAATGAGAACCACACTTCTAGTGCACATTTATGACAGTGAAACAAAGTGTTGGTTACGTACTCGATTGACTTTTACCCTTCGAAGTAAGTTGGCGCAAACAAGTTCAAGATAAATACTCACCCAGTCTTAACCCTCTAAGACACTGGATACACCATTGTGTAGGTCAGGACGGTGAATGTTAGTCTTAAACATGTTGAAGCTCCACATATAATTTTCTGCATCGTCCAGTTACTTCCTCTGCCGTAAGACAAAATATTCTCCTCACATTTATTTTTCTCTAACATTTTTGAATCATGGCTCTTCGTTAAGGAAGTACAAAGTTTCACACCCAAAAAAATAGAATCATATTTTTGTACATAGGCCAGTTAGTGTGTAGAGTTTAAAAATACCGTCCGCAAATTACCATCTCAAATTCAAGGCGGCAGAAAATTTGTTGCTTAATTCTCCTACGTTTGGGATTTATTAAATGATTTGTGGATTACTTCATGATACGTCGAACGAGATGGTAAGATGGGCATGAATTTTAAATAGACGTGTTTAAAATTAGACGATCGTGGATTATTTGAAGGCCGAATTCTGTCGGAATGCACTCTGTGTTCAACAAATGACATCAAATGGATATGTCAATAAGAATAATCAGCAAAGCATAAGCCCATATTTTTGATCTCTTCATTGTATGGAAGAAGGCCTGTAGTTTAGATTGGAGCGCATTTTTCGATTAAACGTGGTTCGTCTAATTCGAAGAATGTATACATGATATTGAATTAGGATCATCGTTTATTTTAAATCTTTTCTCGATGTGGTAAATAGTTGCCGATAAATGATTTGAAATATTTCCATATGTTTAGTGTTATTACATTAAGAAACTTATCAGTCCGTCTACTTTACAAAACAATAAGTAGGTTACCACTAGTTTTGTGTGGGTATGAAAGTGTGGTCTGCACATAAATTACGAGCGTTTCCAAGCCCCTGTAAGATATGTTCTTATCTAGATGTTTGACGGCAAAGGTGTTTTGTAATTTTTAGAAGTCTTCTGCTTAGCGTTCACTGATAAACCGGAAATCAGCATTCACAGGGACGTAATTTCCAGCACCTCTTGCAACACTAGTTGGTTGAATATACCATTTTTTTTTTACAGAGAGATACCTGACTCAAGTCGGGAAATCTTGTAGCGCTTTGTGGTGGTTCATGCAGTTCTTGCCGGGAGTCTGAAAGTAACAGTTGATTTGCGGTTTATCGGTTGAAGGAACACTATTATTGTTATGATAATCACATTCTACAATAATGTAATTTACTTAATTTATTTAAATAATTATTACAAATATGCAGAGGTATTCGGTAGCAATTTGCTTTTCTGTATTAATGTTCTATGTACTCGTGTATTTTTTTATAATCTCTTTGCTGCTATCTTTTTGTATTTATTATTGCGTTTTTATGTTCTCTTGTGCTGTATCTGTAATTGGCCTTCTGGCTGTTGACACAGCACATTAATAATGAAGAATTTAATTGAATTAAATAATGAAAAGTCGATGACTACGATAGGCTAGACAAGTAGGTACCATGGGTGATCTAAGAAAATTACCACTTAGAAGACCTCGAAGGAACGAGAGGAAAACATTAAAGTGGATCATAGGGTGGTAACTTGCTGAGGTGGAAGGTAGATGGAACTGGTTCACGATTTTGTCTAGTGGCGGTCTGTGGAATTAGCGGTGTTGCCACTTCGGGTTTGCTACCAGATAATTAGCTGGTTAAATATTGATGTCCACTGTTAAATCACAGGACGGAGAGATGGGCAGAAGGTTTCAGCTGGTTAACAGAGTTCCGAAGATGGAACACTTTTCCTTTGGGATATTACGTAAGCCTCATCAAGCCAAATGTCTTCCGTAGATCAGTAATTCAGAATTGATCGTCAGACTACAAAGACGGGTCTCGAGTTTTGTACTTAGGCCCATAAGTACACATTGGTATGTTTTTAGAGGCAGGTGTAATAATTTCAGTTGTATAGGATAGTGATCTACACTCGATAAATTTAGTTTAAATGTGGACCGCCAGATTGTGTCTCTAAAGCAAAAGTTTCAATGTTTCATTAATCTCGCTTGTAATTTTATTATCACTTTTGAACGAAAACTATACCAGAGAGAATATTAGAGTTGAAGGTAGTTTAATTTTAAAATAACGTAAGACGTAAAATAAATGTGAACTTCCACAACAAATATAAAGTATGTTTAGACATCAACATTTCAAATCTATGAAACATGCTCGATTGTTTACAAATATTGAAATAAAGAAGTTCTAACTTTCAGCTTTAAGTACAAACAAAAAAAGTATGTTTCAATTTTGGATCGCTTGCATACAGGGATCGTGTGTTCGAATCTCACTTAAGATATGGCATATTTGTCCTACAAAATACCGAAAATATTCATAAATTCAGTAGTTCCCAATTTGACCATGTTAATGAGATTGTCTCTCTTTAGAGCACCACGATTCATAGCCGCAAAATCACCACAGAGTTGGAGATAAGTTTAGGTTTTTGATTCAGGAAGAAAATAAATATAATTTTTTTGGCGTACGTCTGGCGTTTTGTCTTAAATTCCTTACCGCTCAAACATAATGAGTAATGAAGTTTGCTCGAGCGACCAGACACCTCGGTACGGAGAACAGAGGCAGACGAGGTTTTCAGAACATGTTTTAAGACGAGGTTTATCGCTTGAGACTTCACTGTATTTGGTCACCGCGTGTGGTTTCGCACCAAAATTGGACACCATTTGAAAGAAGCCCAAAAAAAATCAACTGGAAAGTAAGTAAGAGAGTAATCTCTTTTGAACAGAAACTTTCTTAAGACTGGCTGACACTGTGGTGACTTACAAGATTAAATAAATGATATTTGGTGTTTCTACAACAGTGAAAGTTTATGTAATATTATTATTATTGCATCTATTCACCATTTTACAGGATATTTATTTCTATGTACCTGAGACAAACCTTGCCTCTGAGGTACATAGTGCAGCAGCAGTTTTGTAATACATTTTGTTTTTAATACGTGTTATATGTTTTATACAGTCCACGACTGTAATCTTGAGACTTGCAAGGAATGCAGGAAGTCCGTAGCGTTAAAGGTAGACGCTATCTTTACTCCTTCACCCCACATCCTCAACCCGCAAGTCTCAAGATTACAGTCGTGGACTGTGTATATATACATATTTATTTATTTATTGTGATCCATGACTATATATACTATATATTTTACATCAATTATTATTATTATTCAATTGAAATATTATTATTATTATTGTTTTTATTTGCTGATGACTTAAAGATATATCGGAGTATTAGCTTTGTTGATGACTGCAAACTGTTGCAGGACGACATCCATTCAGTGCAAAATTGGTGTCTTGTGAATGGGATGCAACTTAATTTAAGTAAAACGACTGTTATATCGTTCACCCGGAAGACAAACAGTATTTACTTTAATTACAAATTGTGTAACAACCTGGTGGCACGCTCCCATTGTGTTAAAGATCTCGGTGTTCTACTGGACTGAAAGCTTTATTTTCACCAGCATATCAACTATATATTCTCACTAACCTTAAAAATGCTAGGTTTGATTCGGTACATTACTTCTTCCTTCTCCACTATTGACAGCCTTTTGGTCTTGTACAGTACCTTAGTCTGTTCCAAAATTGAGTATGCTTCCGTTGTTTGGAACTCTATTACTAATACTGACTCCTTTAAATTGGAAAGGATTCAAAGGAAATTTGTAGCTCTATGTTACGCTAGATTCTTTAATGGCGTTTGTGACTATAATTATGATGATATATTAGTCAGATTAAATTCTTTATCGTTGCATTTAAGGAGGAAGCTTTTGGATGCGCTTTTCCTCATCAATGTTTTAAAAGGCAAAATTATTTGTTCATTTTTTTTTGATACAGTTAGTCTCTGCATACCCACTAGGTCTATCAGAGACTACTCTACGTTTACTGTACAACGTAATTTCAAGGCCAGTCCCTCTGCCAGATGTGTTTCTGGTGCCAATGCAGTCTGCAGGAACATCGACATCTTTAACAAAGATCGTGCTTTGCTTACTGATGTCAGTCAGCTTTTTAAACAATAATCATTGTTTTTATTGTTTATTTAGTATAACATTTTATTTTGTATGTTGTTTGTCCAAAATTAAACTGTTTTTAGTTTAATTATTATTTTACTTATCTATAACATTTAGTTTTTTAGTTATGAGTTATTTTGCAATAAATCAATATTGTACATTTATGTTTTCAGTTCATTGTTTGTTTGCTTTTGTTTTGTATTGTTGTCTAGTGCTTGGCTGTTATTGCCCTTTTTGGCTGTTGTCAAGCACTTTAATAAATGAATTGAATTGAATTACTATTACTATTTTGCAGACCTTGCAGTAAAGTAAATTGTTACCAATGTTTAGGGGAGAACCTACTGGTTCCTTGTTAAAGTTATTCAGATAGGCTATTTAACAACGTCATTATACCTAATCCACACAAAGAATTTAACTAGGGTCACAGTCATCTATTATCACAACCGTTTAAACCCGAAAGATTTGTACGCAGTTGTGCTAAACGGTTAACACATTATGTCAGTCTAAAATTTGTATCTGAACAAATATTTTTAAGTAGTTTGGTACTCTGAATGAATTAATTAATTCAGTTATTCTGTTACGACTCGTACCATCTCACTCTTGGTCTGCTCATATACGTCTTTTTTGTTATGCTTTTACGTTTGGCATTATTTGTTCTTCAGTATTCTTACCCTTTATTTCATCTTATGAAACTTGTACCCCCTTCCATTTAGAAGTGTCTTGTTTAAAGTTTTACTAAACATATTTCTGTGTTACTGTCCACAAGTGATAGATGGCAATACTTGTCTCTCAATATACTTGCTTGAAATTGAAGCCAGTGTTCCTTTACTAATCAATCTTGCAGTATTGGGGTTTCAATATTTATATAATCCGGACCCCCCCCCCCCCCCCCCCCCGTCACTGTTCTCTATATAAGGCGGGAGTATTACTTTCGCATATCCTCTGAACCTGATATTGCCAGGCCCACTCCAGAATATTGGCAATCTTGCAAATAAACCTAGAAATCAGATTACTTCCAAAATTGTTTGGGAACACGCACATTTTGCTGCGAGGTTAGGTTGGGGTTGTCTGGTGATAAAGTGTTTGTGCAAAATAGGAATAAGAATAGATTCCGAAACCTCCGAAGTGGAGATTTATTATTTTGTTTCCTTTTTATGTACCTCGTGATTGAGAGATGACGTTGGATCACAAATGTTTTTCTTTAATGTATGAACAACATTTTACGTATTACAGTGTGTGTTGTAGTGTGAACGGGACATATTTTTGTACCTGAAAGATGATGAAAGTATTTATATAAAACTTAGTGATAACATTTTCTGTTTAAAGTTTTTATATTTTACCACTCCATCTTGATGGAACACGAATGATTTTAACCGTCCTGACTTTGTATTATTAACATAATTTCAGCTGACGGGTCTCTATACAAGCCGTCTTTAATTTTATTATTACGTATCACCATATCATCTTGTTGGGATAAGGATGAATCTTACTGAGTCAGAGGGATAGTTTTGACGTAAATACGTCTATATTTTCGGGTCAGTGTCATTCGGCAAAAAGTGAAACGAAAAAGTGTAACTGCATTGTTATGTTACCTTGGAAACGTCAATTGTTTACTCGGCATTATTGTTACCTAGCAAACGTCAATTGTTTACTCGGAATTATTGTTACCAAGGAAACGTCATCTGTTTACTTAGCATTGTTGTTACCTATAAAACATTTTATTACATTACCTTATATTACATTACCTTACCTTACCTTACCTTACATTTCATTACATTACATTACATTTAGCTACCACAGACCCATCTTAAGCGTAACTAATTCAAGTTAAATAAGCAAAGTCAATTGTAAAGCGGGTATAAAGGAAATATTTAGAATAAAGCCAATATATAAACTTCCTTTCCGTATAGACGTATTTAGTCTAATTCTCCGGAACCGTGGTTCCACTATCACTTTTTATTTATTAAAAATTAAATTTGATGGACGTAAGCTGTCACAGACGCTGACACGCCTTTAACCCAACAAACGAACATACAAAAACCATATAATTTTCGAAATATTTTCTCTGTTCAACTATAACCGCCATTTTACAAAATGGCGAGGCTCAACATTGAGGAAAATGCAGTTTACAACGTAAGTTAGTGTGCTATATTCTTCTTAGACCGTTACAGTACTGGTTTGGTGAACGTAATTATTTTCTTAATTACACTCTTCAGCAATCTTCTAGTGTAATATAACGAGTTTACGACCTGGAACAAACAATTTGCATTCATAAGCTAAAATAATGGGATGGTTTGATTTAATTAAGATGCTATTGTAATGTCATCTTTGAATTTTGATATTGAATTTGGCTTTCAAATTTACATCTTGCAAACTCTGAATGGATTTTATACAGAGTGTACACAAAAGAATGGTGCGGTTTCAAAAGTTAATAAAACATTTATTTCTCACCTTACACGGGCACAACATACACGTCAGCGGCGGCAAGTGTTCAAGTTTCTCATGCGTTAATTACAATCCTTCAATGTGTGCACCCTGGGTCACACGACACACATCCACACGGTAATCAAACTCATCCCAGACCCGGTATAGCATTTCCGCTGTAATGGCCTGCATTGCAAGCGTTATCCGATCATGAAGTTCATGGATGGACGTGGGCATTGGTGGTACATAAACGCTGTCTTTAACGAACCCCCAAAGAAAGAAATCGCACGGAGTAAGTTCTGGCGAACGGGGTGGCCAAGGGACACCTCAAAACGGAGCACACAGAAAGCCTTCTCCTGCTGCAACGCCATCTTTGAAACTGGCCCCGCGGCCACGCAGTAAGCATGAGAAGCGAACTGCTGGTAGCGCATGAGAAACTTGGACAGTTGCCGCCACTGACGGTGTCCGTGTAAGGTGAGAAATAATTTTTTTATTAACTTTTGAAACCGCACCGTTCTTTTGTGTATACTCTGTATAATGAAAATATTACACAAATACTGTGGGCCCATTTGCGTTTGTTACTAAAATAATAATTACCTTTAAATCCATTTCGTTGAGAATCGATATTTTAAATTTTGGCGGTAGAATATTTTAGAATAAATACTTTGCCCGAAGAAAATGTAACCTAGATGACTATCTTCTGGTTTGTTACGCCGTGTGGTCTGTTGGAAGTTTAACTATCTTCATTACCCTGATTATGGAGGCAGTAAGCACTTCTGAAACGTAGGGGTCTAATACCAGATTACACGATGCACCATCTCGGACTAGAGTTATCTTCATACTCTTAGCCTTGAGAACCTGAAATATTACAAATAAATGTTAGCCGTACTACTTAGTGCCATACTAGTTAACGTTTTTTTTGGGGGGGGGGAGAAAATTGTATTTTAATCTGTTCTAAAGGAATTTTATTCTGATTGAATAGCTAAGGCTCCTCATTAAGCATTCTGGTTGTTTGCTTCGCGACATCAACGCATTTATTTTCCAGTGGTTATCTCACACACATTCTTTTAGGCGTACTGTTGGAATTTACTTTAAAGCAGATAAGGTTGACTTTCACTCATGTAACTTTCATCCTTATATTAAATTGATGAATAATACCTTTATAACTGCTTAAATTATCAACATGATACCGGATTATGAGGTTGGCAATCGCCCACTTCTGGATTATATCGTCTTCAATACGTCCTCAGTACGAGCAGGACAACCCAGTTAATACGGGTTAGACGATTAGGGCCCAGTTCTTGGAAGGAGTGAGATTTCTCGTTTTATACTACAGTAAAACCTCTCTAAGTTGAACACTTGGGGTTCCAGGAAAATGTGTCCAACTTAAAGAGGTGTCCAAGATAGAGGGAAAGAGAATAATCAGATTGTCGTCTAATGACAATATAATATATTTACTTACATACACTAACTACTGTAGGCTTACTCGAATTAAGAATAAATGACGATAGTATTAATAATAATATTTTGAAGCACACTCCCATGCATTGCACATTACACCCCAGCCTCAATAACATTTTCTGAAGTTTATTCCACCAATTTTCGCTTCCTCATCGCAAAAAGAAAAATTCAGTTTCTGTTAACACAGTCTGAACTCGAATGCAAGCACAGTACTGACGGAGTTAAAACTGTAGTCCAGTTAAGGGTTCAGCAAAAGAATATTTAAACACTTGCAATGCATTCCAATGATGGGTTCAATGTCCATAAGATAATCCTCCAGAGAGGAGGCATTCATCAGTCAGAAATTCAAAATAACAAAATATGTAACTGAAAAAGTTTCCCTGAAAAGCATCGAAGTTAAGTGCATGAACCTGTCCAACTTACAGCAAAAGGGGTATTCAAGTTTCAGGATAAAGAGGTGTCCAAGATATAGGGTATTGTGGACATATAAAATTATAGGATATTCTCCGGTTGCAATTAAAAGTGTCCTATACAAAGGGGTGTCCAGGATATAGAGGTGTCCTACTTGATGACGGAAAAATAGTGCTCAGAGAAGATGGGTGTCTTCTGGGTTGTTGCTGTTGTGGTATGGTAGAAGTTTGCAGACGTTTCAGAGGTCCTTGCTGCCTCCATCATCAGGGCGATGGTAGAGGCATTAAGGACCTCAGAAACGTCTGTAAGCTCCTACCAGACTACACGGCGCAACAACCCAGAAGACAGCCATCTTCAGACTCACCGCCGTGAAAATCTCAAATTCTAAATATTGTTCAAAAGTTTGTAAGAGGTATAGGAATTTAAGAGACGCAGATGACTATAATGAATGCTAACTACTGGTTACGCAAAGTGTTACAGGGTTATTGATTGTTTTTGGACTGTAGTGACCACCAGTGAAATATGAAATTTTAAGAAATTGGTCTCTTTTCACATCTCGGAGTTCTGTCGCCTGAGTATTTAACACGTGGTTTTCAATCTCATAAGAAAATTTGTAGGAATGCCAAAATTTAGGCTGAACGTATTGAAAGTATATTTAATAACTTACACAGCATAATAATTGTTAAAATTTATTTAAACGTGTTTATTTTGTGTTTATAACGATGAAAATTGTGCTTAAATTCTAAAATTTAACAACTGTATTGTATATCGCCAATTTTCTAAATACTTAATATCTGGGTGGAGGTAAATATTTAAATATTTCTTGCCTCTTGTAAGCAAATTGCTTCTTCGGTAATCGAAACTTTATTGCTACACGTGATACCACATAAAAAGCCGATATGTTTTCGAATTCACATGCTTATGTACACAGAAGACTTTCAACATGGTGTCTACGCCTGTGTGTTGTATAGTCCGTTGCTGCACTCATATAACTACTCTGATATTGCATAGAGCAGTGTACGGGCTTGTATGAGTCATTCACATATGGGCAGAGTGTAGTTAGGGGCGAGTTTATAAGCTTGTTTGTGGTAAATGAATTTTGTTTTATTGGATGCAATTTAGTTCCGAACTAAAAGTACAGATTGCGTCCGCAACTGTATGACTAAGTCATAATGAAAGAGTCAAATGATGTACCATCTATCCGCGCAGTTAGGCCACCCTTTGAAACATCTCATACGGAATTCAGTGACCCAGGCAAACGTTCTACACATCTTTACTTAACAATAAAGACAAATGTTGCAGATCTTTGTTATAGGACTATTTCAGAGCATAACCACTTTGTACTCTGGCGTTCAATAACAGCGGTTAACAATAAAGAAATAAAAGTAGAGAGGGAGAGAGAGAGAGGTGAGAATATAAGGAAGGAAACGTCAATAAATAAATTATCGAATAAAAATAACCGAGAAGTTTTCATTCCGTCTGTCGACTTAATCACTACCTTTCGTTTCTCGTACTGTATTCACAATCTTGGGTTAAATGAAATTTGTGGGTGTTGAGTATGTTAAATTCAGACCCCGGAAACTAACATATTTTGAGTTTATATTTTGTGTGAACTTACGTCATTGTGGTTAGTGATGGCTAATAATTAGAGCAGAAATTATAAACGTGGAGTCCACAATCCCTTATGTTGCAGTTAAAATTGAAAATTAAATTAAAACAATAAAGTGTTTTTGTTCAATATAATATATATGTAGAATCCATGAATAGTGCCACAGAATGAGCATGTTTACCAAGTACATATATTTTACTAAGAGGATCTCAGTAAAGATGTTTGTTTTTGTAAACTTTTTGCATTAATTAATTTGGTTCCTTTTTGATTCAAGCTAGGTAATTTGGAGCAGAATGCTCAAATAATTGTTTTCCCACCCACTCACTTGTATGTTTTAATTCGTCTTTTGGTTTTGTAATAACAGACATGCGACATTTAGTGCCTCCGAGGCATGAGTGGGGAATTTCGAAACGACACGTAACTTGAAAGGAATGGTTTCACCGTAATTAATGTTGCTTCCTGCCACCTTCTTCTTTATTTCTGCTGGTCGTAAATTAAACACCTGCTATAGTATCCCTAGCTGTGCCTTGGAGGCTTGGTAGATGGCAGGTTTACGTTTTTTCTGTAAGGAAATTGGGTCCCTTCTGTGGTATGGTAATTAATTTTCAGTCTAGATCAGAGACAATGCAAGGGAATCTCCAGTCGCCTGTGAATTTCAGTCACTGCCTCTGCTGTTGACCTAACATTCTCCTAATTCCAATTATAGAGGCATGAACCGTTAGTGGGAGAGATGCTGGTGTGTTTACCGACCACACTGTGCAAAAATTTTTTTTTTACTTCGTTAAACAAATTGTGGTTAATAATTTTAATTTTGATTTATATGGACGACAACATAAATGTCATAAACAAGAATACGAGAATGCTGTTGGACGATAATAAGTAGGGTGGTTCATAAATCGACACTGAAAGATACCAGGCCAATTTTGATTCATCGATTATTCGATCTGTCGTGTTTTCAGTTATTTAATTCCGTTATTTCAGGCACAGATATTTATGGCATTGAATGAAACTGGTAATTAATGGTAGTGAGTATGTGGGACTGTACAAATATAATAACGCCCTGATAATGTAGGCAGCAAGGACCTCTGAATCCATGTAAACGTCTGTCAGACTGCATGGCGCTTCAAGTCAGAGTGCAGCCATATTCGTTCCTTATTTTATTTGGACTACACTCTTCAAGTGTCAGTATTGCAAACATGAACGAGGATTGTGCTGCATAGGCGTTCGTAGATAAACAGTGAATACCAATTAAGATGTTAGTATAACTACTGACCAAGAGTGGATATTGCATGGTGTTATCCTTTACTAATTCTTACTGATTACAGATTAGGCAAAGTAATGCCTTTACCAATATAAAAATCAGTTTTCCGTGTCCCATTAGTCGTCGTATTCTTCGCTCTGTAGGGTATTCTATCCTGTCGTCTTTCATTATGTCAGTATGGTGTTTTATGTCTTCCTGCATGTCGCATTGTTACCCACTCACACGTATCCATTTTTATGTTTTTAATCGTGTGAACATGATTTCCTTATTTCCGCCTCATACATCTATCTTCTGTCAGCCCACTTCCAACGTCTCAGACATGTACCTTATTACGGATGTAGGCAATATTTTGTAAAATTCTATGATGTTCATTGTGCCTAATCTTGTTTTCTTATTGCTAACATTCATTGTTTTGAAATTGTGACACCATTTCAGTTAGCAGTGGAAAGCTTTTGAGTTTGATACAGCATTATTTTTAAAAGGACAATTACCTAATAATTTACGTACGTAAACTGTTCTCTTAATGCCTGTTTCTTATATGGTCTGTAATTAAGGACCGTTTTGTAATTCTGTTTGAATTCATTTCAATTTCGTCTTTGCATTTATTAGAATTGTATCCGTGTATGGACAGCGAATATCTTTATATAATCTGAAAGAGTATGCACACATGTGACTTAGATTTCTGTTTAATCACAGTTTTTAAAACTGGATTTCGTTTTGATCTATGGAGTTTTACGGAAGAAAGATTTTACATGAAGGGCGACTTGTTTCTCACCTTTACGTTAGGATCCAGCCCAGCACTCACGGACGTCGTATGAACTTCAGATCACACTTTTCTGGATCGTAATTAGTTTACACTCTCTACCTTTTGATCATTTCCGTTTGTTTGTAAGCACTGATGTTATTTCTTTTGTGAATTAACTTGTCCTAGCAGTGAAAATTGTTTTCCGACCTATCACGAATCGCGCAATCTTCGACTTCTCCAGCCTCGCAGAGATAAACTTTCTGTAACTTGGTACAAAATTAACTTATCTCTACCAACCCTGGAAGTTGTGTTAATAACGACATTACTGGCAGAACCCACAGAGAGCTTCTTTCAGTAGCTGTAACCTAAGCCTGTTGTGAGACGTACTCACTCGATTTTCTGGCGTAATGGATGCTACTTATTGTCAGTATCTCGTATTGTTTTACATGGCGCGGTCTGATGTGGTGCTTCCGTACAAAGGGCAAATCTCTTGAACTGCGGGGAGTCTGCATAATTAGCTCCGAGTCAGAATCTGATGATATCAGACACATGGCTTTACTGTTGTACGTATAAGTTACTGTTAATGTAGTAGTAGGATGGAGGCAGCAAGGACCTCTGAAACGTCGGTAAACTTCTACCAGACTACACGGCGCAACAACTCAAAGGACAGTCATCTTCAGTAATAATAGTATATTGAGTCTAAGAAGAAGGAATTGTTTAATTTCTAAGGTTTTATTTCAATACACTTCAAAGTACGTAAGATGTCGCTCAATCTCATTACGTTTCCGTCTTTTGAAGTCTTGCTGTCGAGGTGTGTGCGTCTCCACTGGTTCAAGTAGGTACATAAATGTTGTAAACGTTAGGCAAGTCATGCTTTGAAACTAGGTGTTAATACCATGTCATTGGATTCCGCCATATTTGTTATCCACCTTTATCCGAACTTTTGAAATAGCGACAACATTAGAGCCATTCATTACAGCATTTTCTGCAGTAAGATTTCTCTGAAAATCTGATTTTATGAAGTTTTAGGAATTATCTAGTTAGCAGGTTGCAAGTAATGCGAAATATTTTAGTGTGGCGACGAAAACAGGTGGTCATTAAAAATTTCACATGTGAAAATTGCGTGATAGCTTGTACCTATTTATAGGCCCCGATATTAAAATGAGAGTTGTTTAGTGCGTTACATCAATACGGCGTGCTATAACTCCGTTGTAATTTGTGTAAACAGGCAGTATTTCAAGTCGAATGAACCGCTATAAAGAAGTTGACAACATTAATAGAAGCTGTTATATGTTAAAAAACGTATGTGTGATTTATTGAGATGCCTCATAAGAATCAGAGCCCGTACCTCGAAGAAAATGCAGTGTGTCTCCATTACAAAGGTCATCTGATTAATGTTTTTTTAAGGAATAACCTTACAAATACACTATGTGGGCAGAATGCAGTTTTAATGATTGCTAAATTAGGTGGTACATACAGTTACCATTTGACTTAGGAATGTAACACACGTTACTGTGCTGTTAGATTTGTGTGCGAACTGTAGGAAAGGAATGTCGTGAAAAGGACAGGTGGCAGTTTCAAGTAGGTAACTATCATGGCCACGACTGGCCTGCAAGTAAAGTCTTCATGAAATATTCGAGGTTGTGTGTTATTCCACGAGCAAATACTTTAGAGCAGCAGTGGCGCAGGGTACAGCAGCGCAGAACTTTGGGTAAGAACTCCAGTAATAAAAAGCAAAACCGTAGATAGAATGAACGTAATGGAGGTAAAGAAGAAGAAGAACGTGGTTAAGATGAACGAGAGAGATACGAATGGTTATAAAAATTTCGTTATGGGATAAAATGGAAATGACATGTGAAGAGTCAAGGAGTGTTGTGTGCGGTTTTACGTCTTGTGCCGTTTTTGCATTGTGTCGTGGTAGCTGTTCCTGATATTTGCAGAGCCGAGGATGACGTCTGGAGGCTGTGGGGAAGACTCCAGCTGACGCCAATCTTGTTTATTTGATAACTCGTGGGACCTGGATGGCGAGAACATGGACCTGGCACTGTTTATGGCACTGTCCAGCGTCCAACTGGGAACCAGTCTCATGAGACGGCGTACGTCGCTTGCAGCCCCCGTCTGTCGGAAGTAGCGAAATGCGGAAAACGCCATTTGCTTTATACACAGCATTGCTTGTCAGCAGGATTATTTACTTCACGCGTTGTAAAGAGCCTGTCTAATTGTAAGTTGATGATATTAAACCGACAACTCACTTCATTTATTAAAGCGCTTGAGAACTATAAGAATAAATTTCAGGCAAGTACTGAAAATGATAAAAATAAATAAACCGAAATACGTGAGAGAAAGTAAAAAATATATAAATAATATTCTGCGATACCATAGCTGCGCGCAATTCTAGAACAGTGGCCAGCTGTGCCGGTCTCAGTGCCCATGTGGGATGTGGGCAGTGGGCATCGGTCTCTCGGACACTGGGATTGTGTGTTCGAATTCCGCCCAAGGCATGCGTCTTTCTGTGTTGTGCTGTCATGTACAGGCAGAGGCCTTGCGATTGACTGATACCCCGTCCAAGGACTCCTCTAACTAGATTGAGAAACCACTCATATACGAGTTGGCCAATACCCGTCAAAGAACGTAGAACTGCGGGTTGAGTAAGTGTCCAGGTGTGTAACATCGCGGTCGTCTAAAACAGAAGTTCTAGTGTCGCGGCTGGTCGATATATTTTGTGTGGCTCACGTACATTTTTTGTAACATAATGTAACTGTGTATGATGAAAAATTCTTACGTTACATGAGAAAATTCCTTTTGTTAATGTTGTCAGTATTTCGCTGTGAACAGCTGCTCAGCGTAATGAAGAAAGTGAAATCAAGAATTAGGACGCCTCTCGCTGATTTCGGATGGACTGTGAATGTCAAAAAAAGAAAATAAACCTCATACAGAATGATTACTCAAGTAAAAATAGTGTACTCGTTGGAAATTAAATATTCCCTCAAGTTACAAATAATGCCTTCTGTGATATTATTATTATTATTAAAACCACAGGCTAATAATTATATCAGGAACAGTATAATGAGCCTATAGGTTTGGGGTGGAGTTATGGTTGGCGGATTTCATATAATTCTCTAGTAATTCTGTGGCAGTTACTGGTATAAATATATTCCTGTAACGATTGGATTTGCTGCTATGGAAAAACGGTATATAATGGAATTAAAACTAATATCATAGGAACGTTTGCTGTTCGTAGCGATGTTTTCCAACTTAAGCAGATTTATTTATCATTTCATTTAAGATCTACAGATTATCTGACCAGCTTCGCCCTGCGTCATTTGCTTCATCATAATGATGCTCCTATTGTATAAATGTAAATATTCTGTCAGAATGTCATTCTGTCTCAAACGTTCTGCACACTTTTATCGCCCTTTCTCTGCTTATTTATATTTCAACGCATGTGCAATATTGGCACACACAGAACTAAAATGTTCTCTGACGTCTATAACATAGAGCCCTAAGCAGAATTGTTCCACTCGAGGAACCCAGTGGGGAAATAAAAATCTTCGATTTGCCCTTTGACTTCGCACTATAATCAAGAACATCAGATCAGGAACTCTAAGAACAAAAGATAGAAATGAAATTACGTTTAAACACTTCGCTCCCACGTCCAAGCCCCCCCCCCCCCCCCCCTCTCTCATACACACACGGCTCAATATTTTGTGTTACTTCATTCTAGGACGATTGCTTGCTTGGCTACAGGCCTGCAAAAAATTTGTGGTTACAGAATTTCTTAGCAACTTCCTGTTTTAAATTCTAATTTTTTAAAAATATTCTCACAGCTGAATACAAATAATATTAATATTTATAATAATTATATGTTTTTTGTGTATGTAGTATCACAACACTATCACCATCTTACAAATGAAATAATAGTTGCACTGTGTTCAAACTGAGGTCAAAAATAATAATATTGCAATTTTAGGGGCGCTATTATTTATAGAACAAAATCTTTATCTCATAGACGGTTAATTGTAGAGAAAGTAGTAGTTGTTGATTAACAATATTAATTTAAGATTTTGAAACATGATACGTACTATTATAAATAGAATCTTACAATGTAAATTTAACTACCACAGCGAGATTCCTTTTAATATGTTACTTACTTTAATCAACATTAATATTGATTTTATTCCTTCCATTATTTATTTTTTCTGTTTAAATATCTGTTCTTAATAAAGCTCTCTCTTTCTGTAATTTTTTGGATTGCGTAACCAATTTCTAACTTCCATTTTTGTTTTACAATTAGTTTAATTATTTTCTGTTCTGTGTCTTGTACTAATTTATTCCACTGAGTTTCATCTTTATAATCATCTGGTGCCTCTTTACGTATTTTATCCTTCGCGTACGGGTTTCTATATATAATTCAATATTCGACTATATAGTAGACGTCACAGTGCACAAAATAACTCCACGTCACTGACAGACAAGATTGACGTGGGTTTAAATCAGATGTGGTTAGAACGTCCCTTTCATCCTACTAGTGACTGACAATTTACGACACAATCATACGATGGGTTCCTTAGTTATGAATGCAGCGAGCGACCAGCTATTCTCCAGATACGAAAACACATTGGAAAATAAAACAGATAATAATATTGATGTCTCATGAGTAAAGACGGAGAAACTTCAATATTAATTAAACACGAAGACTGGAGATGTTTAAGTTTGTTCGTATTTTATTTAAACCTCGTAACTTTTTATTTGTTTACATCTTTGTGCGTATTTCGTCTCTTATTTTTCGTTCTTTCGTTTATTAATTTTTGATGTCATTAATTCTTTATCCTCCCCTCACTACCAGATGAGTGTTGTTAACAAAACAGACAGAGAAACTCTAACAATGTTCCTTGTTCTTTCAGTTAAGTAGACGCTGTTTAACCAAACGCTTAAAACAGCTGTTCGTTTAATTATAAACGTGTTTATTGGTAGAGTAGTCTGCATGCATAGCAAACCTTTGTCTTTAATAATTTGTTGTCAGATTTTCGTTAAATGTGTAAATCTGTAATTATTTTTACATGATTCATGAAATTTAGTAACTTAGCTATTTGGAAAGAACTCTTAGAGCCCTAACTACTCGTAATATTTTAATTCTTTGGGCAAGGAAAGTAGTTGGAAGAACCAGATGTTATTAACTAAGAATAAGACACAAGAAGTTATTACGGATACAGTATTATTTTTATTGTGGGAATTCTAAAATTGCAGGGATCTCTAAATAGTATAAAACTGATGAACATTAATGGTGTGACTTAAGAATATGATCATGGTCATTACCATGACCAAATATCAGAAAGAAATATCTTATACCCGTAGAGTTACAATTACGGAGAAATGGTATTTGAATAATTAAATAAATTCAAATCAGAGTAGAGTAGGTATAGGCGCGATAGATTTTATAAATATTGTTGTTACTCAGCAAGATTCTAAAATTACAGTTCTAATAGTTATTCATATATCATTAAATGTGAAGTTGTTCATTTAGTAAACGCGTGACATCTGAATGATTATCGCTGAATGATTAACCGTTAATTTAATTAATATTTGAGTTGAGTTCATTTACAAATATAAGTTATTGTGAAAAAACACACCGAGACACCGATTTACGATTTATATACCGTTTAATAAGCAATTACAAGTAACGTACGTGTCGAAAAAGGCCAGTGGTTATCTGCATTAGAGCGCTGATGTTTGTTTAATAAGTAGGATGATGGTGTCGCCAGATCTCTTTCTCGCCACACAACCTTTGCCTTGGTTCGGATATACATTGAAGTCTTCTTCAAATGAATATTTTCCATAAAATATGCACAAATATCTGGATGAATTGAAACATATCGTAATGAAAATAAAATTAAAGTCCCTAGGCAAGGCCGTTATTGTAACGGTAATGCACCAAACCTCTTTTCAAAAAGTAACTAATTTCCAGTATGGTAGAAATAAGCAATGGATACCATCTGCTAAGTCCTCACCGCTGAGCGTCATGGTTTTCTAATTAATAATGTTTCATGTTCTGTGGATCCCAAGTTCGATTCTCGACTCGGAGGCCAACTATGTTTTCAAGCGTTTCCTCAACGCCTCGAACATGTAGTTTACTTAATGTTGGCTGCTTATAGCACCCGGGGTAATTTTTCTTTCTTACGAAACTCCCACACTCAAGTTTCCTCGAAAGCAACTGTGGGCAAACAAACGTACACTCCCTCTAAGAGGGAGTGGAACCGTCCGCGTTTTCTGCGCAGCTAAAGCACAGCGAGTGGTCACCGTTAAATAACGGAACTGCAGCTGGCGAGACACTTACAGCTCTAATAGGCTGTAAGTCATCATTACATTCGTATTGTTCGAGACAGCAGCCTCTTAACAGCAGTTGAGGAGTGTCGTAAAAGCGTCTGAACCTGGGATTCTAAATAAGGTTCATGAAGGTTGAGTACCAGGAGTTATGTAAATTTGTAACAGCCGGCTCAGACTCTTAAATGTCTGGGAAAATTAATTATTTCCTAAGAGAGTCGTAATTG
Organism: Zootermopsis nevadensis; assembly: GCF_977971745.1. Classification (NCBI taxonomy): domain Eukaryota; kingdom Metazoa; phylum Arthropoda; class Insecta; order Blattodea; family Termopsidae; genus Zootermopsis; species Zootermopsis nevadensis. Next base: position 10,207,877 of record NW_028259143.1, read on the forward strand.
TCACAAAATAAATTTAAATCACAACGAAACTAATTTCGTTCCATCTAGAGTAAACAAAACTTAAAAATATAATTGTTGACATTCGTAATACTTTTAAAACGGAATTGCTATGAGGTATAAGAACTCCTGTCACAGATTTCTAAACTTCATTCAAAGACGGTATTTGAACTGCATTCGCTGAGTGTGACTTGGAGTAAGGTGGTCGTTGTCTGTTTTCATGGAACTATCGAATCATAGCCTTGACAGGTTGCGGAAAACCACGAAAGAACCCAAGATAGCCGACATTTTTGCAGAGACACGAACACTTTCTCATCTGTAGGTCAGAGTTTAGTGTGTTGTATTGTGGTGGTAGAGACCTCGGGATGAGTTGATCTCCTATCCAGGACGTCCTACGATGCATCTAAAATACTAGTTATGTTATAATTAATTTTACATATTTATTTCTTTGCAGACAGTGTTTAAAACAAAATATAAATGTCTTGGATAAAATCATTTCCGTATAACTACAAGAAATATGTATTTTATTAAATGTTACGTGTAATTTTACTATGTGGAGAATATTTTATTTACATTTAACGCTTTAAAAACAAAGCAACTTAAGTAGGCCTACTATTTTGTATCTCAAAGAAAGGCCTAATACTTGTCGCACAGCCCGGAGCTTCGTTAACTGTAACAAACGTGTTATTGGTTAGTTAGTCCAGGTGCGGGGAGGGGATATGATAGCGCGTAAGTCGCTTCCTCTTCCCCTCTTACTGTGACATAGCTCAGGCTCGCTGATATTTCGCGTCGAGTATACCGTTCGTTCAATGGTTAGGGGCCGGGGGGGGAGAGAGTTAGCTAAACCAGTAACAATTATTACGAGTCAGAACGCGTGGAAGTTTGCTTCCATGCCCTGTATACTCCCCAGTAGCCCATGTTACGTCTTTAAATTACGTGGAGTTTGGAACGGATTTAATTAAATAGTTGCCTAGGTTTATATTTATTTGTATTTTCTTAAAGTTTGTGCACTTCGCTGAAAATATCAAAAACTTTGTTCAACGATGCGTGAAGCGAGATGCTGTTCGGTCTGACGGTGCATTACGAAGGGTTCGGCAGAACACGTACTGCGAATATCGTTACACGATCCGGTGAATGGACGACGGCAGTGTGATGAATAATTTAACGCAGAACGGGGTGAAATGTTATCTGTGGGGTTACCTGCTGCTGCTACTCCAGGATCTCTGTTGTTTACACTGGAAGCCATGGTTGAAACAGTGTCCAGTCTCAAAGGGTGAAATAAATCAAAGCAGTGACCAACGGAGCTCGCAGTTTGCTGTTGGCCTAGAGCCATCTGCTGACAGAGGACTCTGGCTCTGTTGCTGGCAGCTGAAGTTTCGTTTCTCCCTGTATATTTATTTTTTCCTTCCATATTTTATTTGGTTGTTAATTTTATTTTATTTATATATACATATTTCTTTCCAAGTTATTTCCTGTTTTCTTTTGTCGTTCGGGTTAGTTTATCTCTGTTTATTTGTGTCCTCTTCATGCATTTATATCTAACTCCACTGGACAGTCCTTTTCTGAAAAGTTATTGAATTCTCCGCCTTCTGTGGGGTTCGTAAGTTAATAACGTGTTTATGACTTCTGCAAAGCCAGATTAATCCAGCGTACACCCTCTGCGTCCAGACCGGCTCTGGGGCCCACCCAGCCTCCTCTACAATGGGTACCGGGGTCCTTTCCCGGGGGTAAAGCACGGCCGGGGCGTGATGCTGATCACTCACCCCCATCTAGTGCCGAGGTCCAAGAATGAGTAGGAGCTATACCTTCTCTCCCCCCAAGCGCCTACATGGCGTATAGTGGGACAGCTTTACACTCTCACAGACTGTGTTTAAGATACATGTTAGTGTTTTCATTGATTCGTTTAGGTGCTTTATTATTTTGTGTCACTTTGTATTCTATTTTTGCCTTCCATTTTTCATCCTCTTATATTTATTTCCTTTATATGTACAGTTTTATCCGCAAAACATTTAAGGTTGAGACCAAGTATGGATGAGAGGATGTACTTAGTATAGAAACAAGCCATAATTAAACGAGACTTAGCGGTTTAGGCTGGATTATACTGGCTCAGGATATCCTTAGTGACGTGCAGTTTTTGAATACCAGGAATTTGTCGTTTGGATGAAACGCTGTTGATGATTCTGGCTGACTCTCGTTCCATGGCATGACTTTGGGTATTGAAACTGTAAGAATGCTTCTGTTGCAGAGTGAGCTCGCTTGTGGATCTCATTTATAAAACACCACGGAATTATAATTACTTCAAATGACTTGCTGCCACCCTCCCCCCAACGAGTTGCGCAACCGAAAGTGTAAATAGTGAGTCAGCGTCTACCATCCTCCCTCTGCAGGAAAAAGAACCAACTAGAACTTCGTATAAATAGAAAAAAAATACCCTGTTATTAGTCTTGCTGCATTACTACTTATTTTTCTCATCTAATATGCATTCTGTTTTCTTCAGGTTTTTGGACAATTATTTTCCTCTTTGTGTTTGTTGTACGTAACGAGCAGTCCGTCATTCCACAGTCACGAAATAAATAAAGAGTCCTTACAATTGGCCTTAACAACCAGTGTATGTGGTCTTCAGAGCACTTGTTTGAAAAATGCACCAGTTAAAATTCTAATTAATCGTTTATGGACTTCAGAGCATACTTACGAATCACAATAGAAATCCTAAGTAAGTTTACGTAAATTGTGTGAATATATAATTGTGATGCCTGCCCACAAATTATAGTGATTTTGACAGGGTTGGACTAAACGATGACTTTGCGCACAAGTATGTCGCAGAAACTTTAACTAGCTCCTTCGAGTACAGTTTATCAAAAGTCGATAGTTATTCATCTGGTCAAGAATTTTGTTATTGCATCCGAAGTTTCATTATCGCGTACTCAAAAGGCCAGCTATTATATCCCATTCTAAGCCGTTTAAATATCGTTTTCGTACAATATTTTTAATATTATACCATTCGTTCCTAGATCTTCGAAGCAAGGATTTTGGAAAAATATTTTGTATGAAAATATGATATTTGCGTACTTAGATAGGACAGGGGATTATAAAGGATTCTGGATAGAATTGTAGGAAGCATTTTTAGTAAGTAATCCCATTATTTTGACATGAATAGACTTCAGGTCTTTTGTAATTGTTCCCAACTTTAACTATGTCATAATTTCTTTTGTATGATGTGTTCCTAAAATGTTAAGGGCTTGGTCCAGATTCCCGTTATTTTAAAACAGGTCATTACAGTGCAATTTTACATCTTGCTTCAGTTGATTGATAACACAGCCATCTTCCAGCTCGACGCTATTTAACCAATGAACTTAGAGTAGTGTCGCTAAATAACTATAGGATCAGTCAGTCACCACAATCTATAGTAATCGATATTACGCTTTTTATTTCAAACTTTGGCTATGGATTGGAACTTGAAGTTTAGCCTACATGTGTATATTCGTCATATTCATCTGAGAAGATAATATTAAGATGAATGCTAAAGAAATACGATATTAGAATGTGAACTGATTCATTTGGCTTAGGATGGGGTTTAGTGGTGGGCTGTTGTAAACACGATAATAAACTTTGGTGTTCCTTGAAAGGCAGGGATTTGTTGACTGACACGACTGCCATCTTGTCAGAAAGACTCAGTTCTGTAAAGTTGGTTAAATAGTAATGTCTAACATCCCTACCGCTTTGCGCAGTGAGGTGACCGTCTTATACAAACAAAGTACGCAATGACGCACAAGTCCACTAGCCTGCTAGAGTCTATTGAACGGGTTTGGGTTTAGAACGTTATTAATGAAGTCGTGGAAGAGAGATAAGAGGAATGAGGAAGACGGATGAAGAAGGGAAAAGCAAAAACAAAAATAAGAAGAAGAAGAAGAAGAAAAAAAGATCGATGGAGGAAAAGTGCAGTTATCTAGTATACTATGAAAATTATTAACTTAGTAGATTCCGACTTGATAACTAAGATTTGTGATTTGTGCTGCACCAGAACACAAAGAGCTACATAATTTCATATGTATGTATGTGTGTGTGTGTATATATATATATATATATATATATATATATATGCCAAATGGCAGGTACTTAGAATTTTATCTTTGACCCTTTTTTGCCAAGCTTGTAGACCACTTTGCCGTCAGAGACGTTGTCCAGGGTGCACCACAAGGAGGTAGGTGTACTTTACCCCCCCCCCCCCCCCACACACACACATATATATATATATATATATATATATATATATATATATATATATATATATATATATAAATTATAGATTCGGTTTTGTATGGCATGTCGTTAAGTATTTTAAAGAAATAGTTTTCATTCAAATTTTGCGAGTTATAAACCGTATTATGGAACCAGGTTTAGTTCAAAGACGATCTTAAAGTTACAGTCATTGAGTCATTTAATGACTGAGAAAAATGGGCATTTAAACAAGGGGACATAAAAATGCTAAATACAGCAAAGATGAAATTTATTGGATGCAATGTAGGATATAGTTTATTAATCAGATCACGGAGAAAGTGAAAATATTTTTAGAAGAACTCGTCACAGTGATATTTCATGTTCTGTCGGCGGCACGTGTTAAGATGACTCTGTCTTCTTGGTGGGGAGGGGGCTCTTATGAACACGGTAATTAATCTGTGGGTTATATTACCCCAATGAAATTCTTCACTAGTTGAGCGACTATCAGATTCTCAAGAAAAGCTGTAGACCATGGAATTAGTTCACATGCATCCGGTAATATGTAAATTTCTTGAAATGGTGCTTGAAATGATAAAACATTTGATTACCTTTGAATGAAACCCGATCCAGTTTAAGTAACTACTGTAAAGGGATAACGTGACATTATAATCGGACAATAGTTTGAAATAAATATAATAATAATTAACATTTCGTGTCCACAAATTAAAGTACCACTGTTATTACTTTTTAAAGTTTTATTCGTGTTATATATTGGGAAAATAATCGCTCTATAAGAGTGATCCAACACACAAGTTTCAAACTATACAGCTGGATGTTTGAAGTTTAAAAGATTTATGGACCATTCTTCTTCGTTAAGAAAACTGACTGAACTTAGTATGTAGACATGATGCAAATGGTTTGCAACAGCTGCAGGTACACTCTGAGGCAGCAGATATTTTGTTCCAACAGAATGGCGCTTCACCGCATTATCACTGGAGGGTCACATATTTCCTTTGTATCACACTCCCAAACAAGTTGGTTGGCTGAGGTAGAGCTACCGGGTGGCCGCCACGTTCACCTGACCCCATACCCTTTCATTTTATTTTATGGGACTACGTCAAGGACATTGTTTATGTTTCTCTTCTCTGGCAATCCTTAAGGGAAGATCCAGACAGAATCCTTGATGCAGTAATAAATGTCGATGAAGTTACGCTACGTAGAACATGAAAGACGAGATTATATTCAGATGGGACGTGGGACGCATCACTAGTGGAAGGAACAGGGAGAACCTGGAAACAAAAACTTGATTGTTTGAGCCATTGTTATGGAGAATTTCGTTTATCAAATTGTGGTCTGAATACAGAGTTATAAACCTGTTAGACTGTAATTTAATTTTTAGACATTGTGTATTTAAATCATGTCCATCGGGACTTATGAAATTAACTAAAATAGAAAATCTAAAATTCTACTGTATAATGGAAAGTGATTCGTATATAAAGTTTAATTCTGTGTGTTGTTGTGCGCTTTATATATTCAGTTCTGTTCGGAATAAAAGTGAAATCATCTTGGAGACGGCGATAAGTAGTGGTGTTAAAGATGGTTTACTCAGATGGAAAAGAGAACAAGGCCATTTTTGTAAATTTACTTTCGTCCAAGTGTTAAAGAATGATAAAAAAACAAAAATCATACAAGAAAAAGAAGCACTCAGCCAGATCACATCACCATAATGCTCCTATATATTTTTTTTCTGTTACCAGCTGAAAATGTGTAGTTTTATTCGACCATAACCTTCGCCTTGTAGGCACACTAGGACTTGTGAACTTTGCGATCTGCTGGGCCAAAGTTCTTATTTATACCACTTTTAATGGTACGTGTTTACATTTCATATATACACAATTGTATTGTATCCCCCCTTAAACGTGAATTTTAATATCACAGACGCTTGCGTTTGAGAAATAAATATTGTTTTACAAGAAACGTGTGTGTGTATAAGCCTAATACGCTACATCAAAAACAAAATTTGTAACAATCAGGCTGTTCGTCGTTTCGGTCACAAAATTAATCCAACAATGACCTGTTTAAGCCTCAACATTGCAAGCAGCTGATAGCGTAATGGTTTTTCGGGTTTTCGTTCTCCAACAAGTCGATAGTCAAGACGGTGTTTGGCAGGATCAGTTTGTAATTTTTTTCCGAGTAAGTCATATTTAAGTTGACTTTCTTGAGGGCTTTGTCGCCGAGTAGTCCGGCAAAAGTTTGCGGATATTTCGGAGGTCCTTACTGACTCCACCATCAGAACTATTTCTCTGATAATAGTGACAGTACTTCTGAAACGTCGGTAAGATTCTACCAGCCTACACGTCCTGTTTGAGATATATTTTTCTAATGGTTATTGGGGTTTTTCCCGGGGGTAAGCTAGTGCCGAGATTAAGAATGTCTAAGAGCTATACCACATTTCCCCCTCAGCGCCTACATGGCATGTAGAAGGACAGATTTAAAGATTTGTTACTTTTTCCATGTAGTTTAATATAGCGTGTCCTAAGCAGTCCTGAAAGTTTTTCGGTGAAACGTCTGAATGCATTTCGTAGTTGTCCGTGGCAGTTCACATTGAAACATTTCCGAAGTTAAGTCATGTTAAACTCTGAAATTTTCATACTTTCGTCGTGTCCTTTTTAATATTAATCAAACAACAAATTAAAGGAAAGTGAGGAACGAGTGGAGGGGGTGGTTGCGTGTAAGTATAAGACTCTGCTTAATTACATTGTGTTTACTGTTTATCTTCGGAACACAATACTCGTACGTCACAGGTTAGCAAGATGGCTGACGGTAGCACCTGGCAATTTCCCGAGACTGATTTGGTACCGAAAGATGCACTTCTCTGATCTAAAATCGCCCCAAAGCCAAGTCTGCTGTAAAGAAGCTTTCATAATTGTGCTCCCGGTATACAAACGGAATAATTAAAGTATATTAGCGCTGAAATATAACAGGGTTCAATATGTTGGCATAATTTTACTTTGGTTTCCTGGATTAGAACTTTTTCCAAGGTATAGGTGGGTTCCTAAGTCATTGTATCAATCATTATTTTATAGCATAAAAATTAAATTAATTAAAATGATATAAAAGGTAGTGCAAAATGTGTTTTATGGACGGTTGTGCTTAAAACTTAATATTTCCCATTTTTACGGTTTTGATACTCTGTTTATCCGAGATTTAGTTATAAAATTTGTATACATTCTGTGTTATAATATACTGGTATGAATTTTTTTTAGAAAAAATTGATAATATCTATATCAGAACTGAGTATAAACACGAAGCGTCGAGTGAGTATAGTCCCAATATCAGATTGTATTCGAACCGATGACCTCCCTAAAAATCTTTGCAGCATGATTCAACTTGCTCCGTTCAACAAAATATTGTTTAGTACTTGGATTTTAATAACTCATACGTCACTGGAGGAATTAATAGAAACTCGCTGTCGATAGTTGGCACCAATTTTTCCTAATCGAGAGGTCCTTTGTTCACATCGGCACTGCTTTGGTGACAGTTTTTTGTTTTGTTTTTATATTTATATTTTTGTATTAATACCATTTTTAAGACTTCATAATCGAGCACTGCCACTTTTTCACCTCAGAATTTTAAAATCGCCATTCAGATGGTCACACCACTGTTCGACGCACTGTAATTTGAACAGTTTTGAAAACATTGTTAAATATCCCACAGTGAAGTTTAGAGGAACTTAGTGTGAACAAGCTCGCCACTAACCAAGTACAGACATTACTAAGTTCTTTGTACGTGGTCTTGACTTCGACTTGTAGTAAGGAGACAGTGGCGCTGTCTGAACAAGCCTTTCTCCCTGGAGAAGACCGAATCTCCTTCAGATAATGAAGTTAGCAAACGAAGCTTGTATGTACGCCATTACAGTGTGAGAACTTTACACTCCAGCTCAGATGCTCTTCTACTGCAGATGGTGGAGTTAATTTAATAACGCCACGGCCTTTTATATTATATAATTATAGAGGAAAGAAAATTCTTTCTTCTCCTTTCACTGTTGGCACTCAAAGAGAGGGCATATAGAAAGCTGGATGGCGTACCGTGCTATAAGAGTCACACTTCTTTTGAAACGAAGTCACTTTGCCCTGCTGTTCTCTTTTAGAGTCCAGAATGAAAGCAGTATCATGTTACGTCAGATGATCTAACAATAGGAAAAAGTTTGGTTTCTCGTCACTGCTTACGCCATTGAACTGAATCAAATTGTAATAACATCTTTTATGCCGTAAGATCTCAACAAAATTATGGCTTCCGCTTTAAATATGAGTTCGATTTATAAGTGTTTTTAGTAGCTGCAGTGTTATGTTTTGAATTTTACCCGGCTCGATAAGGACCATTTGACCCCACCCAGCCTGACCCCGAAGTTTATATTAAAATATGTTACCCGTATCCCATTTTTATTTCTCGAATGAAGCCGGATCTATTTTTAATCTGCATTGATTATCATATCATTAATACATGTGTCCTTTAATGTACGTTAGTCACTAATTCTTGAATTGATTATTTAACGAAGCTGTAAAATATCTAAGGTTATTTAGACTATTGGGGAACTGCACTTAAATGTGGGAAACCGAGCTTGTAACTTATCTCGAACTATTTCTGGGAAGGGGCAGTTATGAAAATTCCCGAAAAAATTAAGTCGATGGGATTTGTTTTTGGAGCCTGATCGTCGCGAGAACAGGATGAGCACAAGTAGGAATAATTTATTTTGTACGAATAAAATAATGATCTGATGAGATGAGAGCAAGGTAGGTACTCCTATGTTGTTCTTTTAAATAAATTACACAGAAGTTCAGTATTAAGTTTTAAGACAGGAAATAGTCCACTCTAACGTAGGTATATGTAGGAGTTTGTTTATAAAGATTAAATTTTCAGGGAAATAGGTTTGGGGTGCGGACTGGATTCGTCTGGCTGAAGTCCTGGGTTCTTAACAGGGAATTAACTTTTGTGTGATACAGAAGATGGATAATTTCTTCAGCAAGATAGTTACATCTAGCTTCTTTTCCGTGGAGTTGCTGCAGTCACAGTATTTTTATTTTGTCACGCTGTCAGGAGAAAAGGTGATTTAAAAAAAAAAAGAATAAGTGGCTAATACATTGAGACATGCTTTTCGTGGTGTCAAAAATGTCTGATATTTCTGTTCCATAGTATCAGGTAGTTAGTGATGTTATATGATCTTTTTTTTTTGCGTTTGACGTTCCATACGAACAGCAAGAATGAACGGGCGTCTTATCGGAGTTAGACGGATAAAACATCAGCTCCGATGTGAAAAGAGTTTTTTTTAAGTTTCTTGATGATTTTCCCAATAAACTACCTTTTAAATCCTGTGTTTCAGATGTGTAAGTAAACGCGCGTCTTCCTTTCAGCAAAGTAGTTGCTTCAGGGATCCACAATAAAGCTTGTGGTGATGGTAAGAGGATTTACTCTGGCAGGAGGTTACGATGAACGAAGGATCAAGTGTCCTTAATGACACATTTATTACGTCTAAGGCTCGGTTCACATGATAAGTTCTCGATAAATGGCGTATTCATATCCTCTGCAGTAACATACCCAGAAGTTTGCTTAACGAATGTAGATAACCGATTTTAATCTTTAAATTTTGTTATGAGATGATTAGACATAATTCGGAATTATTATTGTGTAAGTGTAATAAATGCTCGTAGAAATATATATAAGTGAAGAGAGAGAGAGAGAGAGAGAGAGAAGTTTAATTAACTTAAATATGAAGTGAAGTAGTGAAAATGTTAAACAAATACGCATGGAAGTAACACGTTTTGATTTGCGCGTGTATATATTTTTCCCTTAGGCTTTTAATGGCTGTGGAATTGAAGAAGATTCAATAATCATCTTATTTTTTAAGTTATCGCATAAACTCCGCTAATTTCCAGCACATGTTGTTTCAGAAACAAACTAATGATCAGGGTGATGTTCACGGAATAAACACCTTCTTTATTGTTATTCTACACTAAACCGCTGCGTTTAATACAGCATTGCTAAATAACATTCTGTCCATTCTTCCATGCGAGAGAAATCTATGGTTTTGTCCATGATTTGAGGGCTTCAGCAGTAAAGCTGTTTGGTGGATAAGGTGTAATTTCTCAGATACCAGAAACTTACGAACCATTCAAAAACTCCATTTAGTACTTTCTTTCGAAACAGGCTTTGTTTATGAATGAATCAGGTATTAACTTTAATTTGTTTGTGTTTACACGTTTTTGGAACATTCGGTAGCAGGTATTCATTATTCAGTTATGAAGGAGCAATTCTTCATGATCACTGTCTAGATGTAAGATAATAAACAAAAGGTAACTTTAATGTCACTTTTGCTGTGGCGAGTGTTTACGTTATAAATCGTCTGATGTATGACAGACTGGCGTTTATTGCTACAAATATCTTCTGAATAGGATGAAGTCTACTTAACAAACCTACGCATTAATTTTATTTTCTTTGCTGGTCTATTCCCGCTTTAAATATTAAGTTATTTTCTGTTTGCATTACATACCACATAGCATGTTGCATTCATTTGTTTTTCCCTTGTCGTTTAAATTCAAAATGAGACTTGGTTTGTGACATTGAAAATGTAACCGTTTAGTGTCGACAGCCTTTTCTCTGACACTCTGTGCAACTTGAAGCTTTTAAGTAAGTGACTTTATCATGTGAAGTCGACAACACTTCATTATTCTTTCAGACACATGACGCGTAAAAATTATTCACCACAGTCACGCCACGTGCGGATTGTTTGATCACTAATGATTTGCACACAATTTACCAGCAGGAAACAATAGACGAACGAAACCCACTTCTTCCATCCTTTATTTTGTGTGATCTTTACCTCTTCTCAGTTATTTCTAGTTTCATGATACTGACGTAGCTTCCGTCGGAAGGCAACTCATATCATAAAGGCAAAATATCCTTTTATAAAGATACATGTTTTATGTTGCTTTAAATTGAGTTGTTAGGAACTAGTTACTTCAGTAAGCTACATTTTATAAATGTTATGTTTTTCTAAGGTTTCCACTACGTTGTGGGCAGAAGTTTTGGGTCATATGACTGTAAAAAAAAACAATAGCCTGCTATTTACAACTCACGTTTAATTAATTATACGGAGGTTAAGCCCTTGCGTAGCGATCTACTAAATACATTACCCGCCACTGGCTGTAAGATTTGATTTGCCCATTCACTTTCTTATATCTTACAATAACTAAATATTTCTAGCGGTTATTTTAACATCTTTCAGTCTTGAAATTGGTGAGGTAATTCGAATTAAGTTGTTTCTCCCAAGGTGCCTTTGCAAAATTTTAGCACCGCGTACAACCCATTACAAATGTCGAAACGCTATACATTTTTAATGGTATTCTTCAATATCATCCACACCCACAAAGTCTGTTTACGATCTTTTAAGTCTGAAAAAAATTATCTTTGCAGGAATTTGTTAAATACTTACTAGTAGATTGTGCAGTATTAAAGTTTAATAAAGGCTTTTGTTCAGTTTTCAGATAGATAATCTTTTGGACTTGCATGAGTCTGTTTAATTATCATCTGGACTTAAAGATTTTACTTTCTGTTTTGTTGACAGACCTGCTACGAGTTGGAACGATATTTGAAGGATGAGCCAAAGCTTCAGTCGTACAAGAAATTGCCCACTGACCTGGACACACCGTGGAACCTATTCACGGCACCTCGTCCAGCGGGTACTGTGGCGGTAGCTGCAACAGCGTCTTGGGCCAAAGTTGAAGTAGTAGATCCCCTGACCCTAGACGAGCTGAACCTGAGTGAACGACATCTAGATACCCTAAGCATGAGTTCTGCCAGCTCTGCGTGCAGTGGTGTCTCGTGGGATAGCTCGTTGAGCTGTGCCGTGCTTGTGAAGAAAGAACACCCTGATGAAGGTAACGACGAACATGAAGACTGTTTTGAAGACACGGTTACCAGTAGTAGTGACAGTCGAAGAGTTCAAGGTTCTACTAGCAGCAGTAGCAACCCAGTGGAGTTAAGACTGTTAGCTAGAGGATCTTCAGCAGGACAGGCGATTCTCCCGACATTAACACCACCGTCAAGCCCCGAGTCAGCTCAAGGTCATAGTAGCAGTAACCACTCTTCTAGTGCTGGTAGTGTAAGTAGTAGTGCAGGCGATGTTTCAGTGGGTCAGGGACTTCTCCGAGTCGCCTCTGGTACGTCTCGTAGTGCCATAGTGAGGTTGACTGCTAGGAACACACCGGGTGTAACGCAACTTATCTCGGTAACTCAGAACCCTTTCTCGCCAATACCTCGCAACAGCAGCAGTAACAGTCAGGTTCAAGGAACATCACCGTCGTCACCTGCTGTACCTACGTCAGCTGTAATTCCTAGCGGTGGCTCTACATCGGCGACTCCAATTGTCAACAACGGCAGGCAATCTAGACACGACCAGTCACCAGACTCGAAGAGAAGAATACACAAATGTCAGTTCCCCGGCTGCAAGAAGGTTTACACCAAGAGTTCTCACCTCAAGGCACACCAGAGGACACACACAGGTAAGATCGTCAGTTTTCTTTAGGCTAAGACACTTCAGCACTGAAAATCCTTTCCTGTGGATGACTTGGAAATCTTGATGTTCTAAGTTCTGTGCATGAACGGGAAGTTGGGAGAAGTGTTGCATAACGTCCTATGAGGACTTGTGTCTCTATAAATTATTTCCAATCAGTTCTAGAAGCTTCAGAATGAGGAGCCTTTCTTTCACTTGTACAATCGGATTTTGATTCCTGTATCCATATTACGTAACCCATACCCGTTTTAGCTCTATCACTTCCACTAATTATAACCAAAGATTAAATATGCACCATTAAGTTAGTTAATCACTATTTAGACTTGGTGGTGCTTTTTTGAAGTCGTACATCAAGAAAAGTCAAACCAATCATTTAAGTCTTTCAATGAATTAAAATATTTATCACTTTAATGTTAAATTTCTTAGTATCCTTGTTATTTTTTAAATGCCTTCTCTTATATAAAGGATTACGCGTTAAAATTACACTGAAATCCCTTCTCAAGGAGAATGTTGGATGACGAATCAAACAAAAAGTCTAGTTTAAAACTTCTTGACGATGGTGAAGAGTCAATTGAATAAAAATTTCCTTGGATATTATCCATCGTCTAGTAAATATAAAACGTAAAACGACGTTTCGGAGATGGGACTATATCTACTGTGTAGGAACCTGAAGACGGAGATAGAGTCCCATCACCGAAACGTCGTTTTACGTTTTATATTTACTAGACGATGGATAATATCCAAGGAAATTTTTATTCAATTAAAAAGTCTAGTTGTTGATTATTTCGCGTATTACTAAATGTTGTAATCTTTTTGAAAGCTTTTTAGTAATTACTATGTACAGTGATCGTACGCGGTTTGAACATAATCCATTTATGCCCACCGTACTTTATATAAGCAACTATTTTCGTTTTTCCAATTCTGAGCGTTTAAAAGGTGCAAAAATTTTCTTCTCGGATTTTATTCTGACAAGGCGATCTTCAGCATGGTAGGTATTAGGTCTAATTTTTATGTATATTAAATTGTGGTCGCTTCATTTCAAAATAAATACGCCTCTTCAAAATACGGTTAGTTAATGCGACGTACGTTTAACAGAATCGTAATTTTTGTCCCATTTCAAATTTATTGAGGAAAATTCGTACCATTATCAGTACAGACACGGCATGTATCCTCACATTAAATAACACTGGTTCTTAATCAGTTTGCGTACACGCGCAATTGTCTATGCGAAACGACTTCAAAAGATTATTATTTATCAAGACTGATGTTGAAAAGTGAGAAGAAAACCTCTTGAGACAATGGCGGTGGTTCCGTTGGTGACTTTGACGTCATCCAGTAACTTCTCCACGTTACGTGACTAACCCTCAGGTGTCGTCTCGTGTCCCCATTGGCTTGTAAACCGAGACCTGTGGTTCTGTTTGTTACCGATGCCGGCAATAAGGTTCTCTTACTGTTATTTATTATTGGGGGTGGGGCCTATTCTAATTAGAAGTTGGGAGTTTGCAGTAGTTAACTGTGCTTTGTTTTTGTAACGCTTAAACGTAACATAATCCATTTTACTTCTGTGGATATTACGAAGTGGCACTAGGGAGAATTTCAAACATTTTCCATCTTCTCAAACAGGGAACCTAATGTTTGTACTTCGACTCCCAAATAGGGAATATGACGTTATTATGAGTTGTAAGTCTGCTGATTAACATCACGAAAACTTGATGACAGAATTAATGGAATGCAGTCAATATTCTGTAATTCGAAGTGTTAACTCCTTCAAAATTTCTGCGGCGTTAAATCCTGGTTAATCTTAAAATTTCCCAAATATCTTGTCTCAAGATAAAGAGAACTATGTGACGCACACAACTGTAAACGTCTACCTGCAGACATACCTGATAGCTTCCTGCTTCGTATTCAGGAAGTTTGGGTTCGAATCACGGCTTCGTGATTTTCACCGGAACGTATAGACAATTGGAGGCTGCCGTTAAGTAAATTAAAAATTGTCAACCAGGAAACGTCTGCCACGATCAGTTTAAAAACAGATTATAGCTTTCTGGTTTGTGACATCGTGTAGAATTGTAAGTCGTCACTTCTACCCTCAAGATGTTGGCTGTGTGTTCGTGTGAGATGTTGGCAATCATCTGTACACTACGATATGAACTCTCGCCGTTTTGAAAACATTTCTAAGTATCGATATTGACATGTTAACGGTCGAAAGTAGCGCCCTAAGATTTCAAAAATTAGGGCCGTTGTATGTCGAGGAGGAATTGATGTTAACGCGACTTCGAATACAATCGTCAGTTGCGATGGCGATGCAATTTTACTAATGGAATCTTGTTTTACTCCGCTTTTCATATTTTATCTTCCCTTGTTTTCAACTCTTCGTTACCTACATCACAAATTTTATCACGAAATTTAAATATACCGCGTACTTCTCCCCATGTACGCCAATTACTGACTTTAGAAAATAAAAGAGAAATTATATTTTCTCGTTTTTGTTTTAGGATTTCCACTATTATACAATCAGGTCCGCTTTAAATTAAGATCGGGAACAGGGAATTTCAAAGGACAATATCCGTATATCATGAAGTACATTTTGATAAAACGGCTCTACCAGAATCAAACGGTATCGTGTGTGAGTGTGTAATGTAGACAAAGGACAGCGGCTTCAGTAGTATGCAGCTATGAAATCAGGTTTCACAGCTGACCAGCTCCACACTACCGGACCGTTTTGGTCTCTTTCATAGCACAAAACTCTATACTCTACGTCAAATCGATTCTCCCCCACACTACTCCCTTCAAACATCAAGAAAACCAATGTTCTACTCCGTTTTAAACATAACGAGTTACGGTCAGACTCATTGTTCGTAAATACTCCATTATTCAGACAGTATAACGTAAAATGTGTTTAAAGTCCATGGATTTACATTTTATATTTGGTCGGCTTGTGTTGATAATTATTTTACTTCGTTACAGCGTTCTCTAGCGTAAACTTGTTTAGTTGTTGTGAAAATGTATTTACATAAACCAGAAATACGGAACATTAATTGCAGGTATCAGCGTCTTAACTTCGTAATACAGATTGTCGCTCCAAAATGTACACGTAGTTTGCTGCGTTATGCGAGTAATTGTGTCGGCAGAATACGAGGACAAAAGACAGGTCACACACAGTGGAGTGAGCGCATGGTAATTTGTTACGAAAAGGTCAACAGAAGACTGCGTTTTAGAGCCGATGCATAATGAATTTTATACACTTAAAATAGTCGCTCATGAATAAATTAAAATTAACCTTAAATCTGATGTGTAAACAACAAAGTTCAAAATAACGAAGTATGAACGGATTAAAAATAAACGTATGAGTTAAAAGTATTACTATTGATGAGTTGAATTTAACTATGATAGTTTGTGAATTGAATGAAATTTTTTACATAAATTAAAAAGGACTACTCTTTAAAATATCCAAGTATTTTTGATGTTCTGTTTCAATAAAGAGTGGTATTTGACTGTTGTTATATATGCGTTGGTTGTAGGTTAGTGTAATGCTCTAGTGTCTAATAACCTCTTATGTTTCGCTTAATTCAAGAACTTCCTCTTTGATCCAAATCTGGAGACATCTATACATGTGTTGCTTCTCAGAGATTACTTAAATCAACACTTATATTTCATTTTCTAGAAGAAAATAATGTTGTGTAAGTATGCCTTCTTAAAAAAGTTTTGAAGTAAAATGAACCCCTCTCGCTGGGACGAGCAATTAGATTCTGAGTTCTTTTTACGTCCTTTGATGGATGATAATGAAAATGGAAAGGAGAAAATTAAAACTGGGGACTGGCTGCTACCTAGTGGAGGTGACGACAAGTAATTGATTTCTGCCTCCGTTTCAGCTGTCTGCAAGACAGGTCGAAGATCAAACTTAGGCCCGCGTGTTCTTACGCCTTTACCTAAAGGATGGTTGTATTCTGGGTTGTAGTTCCGACTATTCTGGCAGAAGTTTACCGACGTTTCAGAGTCCCTTGCTGTCTCCATCTCCAGGGCGATGAGTCTTACCACCGTGATAACCTCAAATTCTATTTAGTCCCAGCCATCTTTAGCTAGTTCCTTATTAATGTCTCGCTTTGCTGATGGAGTCTTCACATTTCGAGAATCAGTTCATTAATTTAAGAACAAATTAGATATACGCCTATAGTCTGAAGGCCTTGACATTTTATATGGATGGCGTTTCACAAATTGGACCTACTTCCGAAACGTCGTGTGTATCAAATTACCTCAAAAATGTAAAATATACAACATCGTACTCAATAATAAATCAACCACTGCTATAGAATTTTACAGAGGCCACTAGTTTATTCCACCTTTTGTTATTTTTTAAATCAGTAAATCACTATGGCGGTCGTGCGAATTTGTAACAATGTTTGAAGAAATCTTTGAAAGGTATGTTGGTTTGGTTGATTCTTTTGTGATGTCAAGAATGTCGGCTACACGAAATGTGGTTTAGCTTTTGGTTTGATAGCCGTCGTTAATGAAGAATGAAATTCTGTGTCGAAACAGGTCATAAACTTGTCCACAAAATATGTCAAGTTTCATGAAGCTTTTGTAAATACGTTATTAATTTTAAACATGGCTACCGTGTAACTCGGATGTAATTAATGGTAACTGCGAACAGAATTTGATTTAATGATGCTTAATTTTTACCATTTCCTGCTGTCTTTACCATTCAGAATGAAACATCTGAAGAAAAGCAGATGAATTGTAGGACGGAATTGAGTAGGATGTACGTATGAGGAAGCTTCTATCAAAGATGCCGGAAACCATTCAAAAAGGCTTTTGTCTGTTGTATGAATTTTGTATATCTCGCTGAGGAATGTTGTGTAATGTCTGCATATTGCAAGAACCAGTCCACCTATATATACGACAAGTAGTAGAAATGTTTCCCGTTTTGATGTAACTGTAAACTTGCTGTAACAAGGAAGACGGTTTCCTCTTGTCTTTTGAGTGTGTGGAACGTCCACCATAGCTAATCTTCCGACTGAAAACATTTTAGAAACTGCTTTCGGTCACTGTACTAAGTGGCTGGCAGGGGAAGGTGGGGGGAGGGCGGATAGCTTCAGACGAAAACGAGATTTCTCTGACTTCCTCTTATCCTTGTCATCTTCCGCGAAGTAATCTTGTACCGCGTCACCATGGCAACGTCGGAACTAACCTTGTTTCGCAGCCTGTCTTTCCGACTCCGTTCTCTATACCATCCAATATTTTACCATTCTGATTTGATCTTCCTCCTGTCTGTTCTTGGTCGTCTATGGACTTAATGTTTCGTCCCGTTATGGAAATGAATTATCCGCTGAATTAGAATTGATGGTAAAACTTGATTTCCTACCTCCAGTTTCCCCACGCGCCATCACGCGTGTTTTGAAAACGCTGACGTGTGTAAATTTAAAGGGAATATTTTTTACGATGTTGTGTCGGTTATGTTTTTAGTGGGGGTGTTATGACGTCACTTCTAATTCTTTAACAGAGACTGCTGGAGTTAGGGACCAGAGAAGTAATTTTGTATGAGTTGTTAAACAATTATGAATCAACTGTTTACGTCGCCGAACAGGGAAGGGAATTTAACTAAGGATTATGTAAAGATTTTTAAATCGGGTTTGTATATACTTTTGATATAAATATGTTTTAATGTTAATAAATTTAACAGTGCCTTGTGTTTCGTCCGCTAGTGACTAGCATCGGGTTTATCAATCTATTGCATGATTACACTACGTATACTAATTAAAATATGACGACTGCATTTTACCGTTCGAAGGCATTTCGTGAGATTTGTGACTCAGTTTTATTATGAAGGTTTTTATCCTGATTGTTACCATTTCCTCCTGAAAGTCACCGTGTAATTTTTATAAAATTAGTGTATTATTGACCCGTAGTTGTGTGATAGATGTCCGTAGGCGTTGTTCTCGAACTTTGTTCTTTAGTGAGGTCTTTCCTCTGTCTTGGTAGCTGTGTGGAATCAGAGTAAGGCAATCCCAGTTACAAGTGTGATACATTGCGTTTACTGATAAAGTTGAACGCAACTGTTACTTCCTGACTCGCGGCAGGAACTGATATAACGTAGGTCAAGTTATCTTATTGGTTTTTGTGGACTGTTATTTGACTCGTATAAGGAAAACCTTGTAGTTTTTGGCGATGAATCATGAAGTTTCAACCTGGAGCCGGGAAGTGATAGCTGCGTTCAACTTTACCAGTGAATACGCTGTATATGTCAATCGTTTTTTGCGCACAATACAAGAATTTGATGCATCGTGGGCTTATCTGACCTTATGTTTTGTCTCTTAATCTTTTTCACGGATTACGACAAACGTGGAATTTACTCTGAAAAATTTTGAGAGCGTAATTTTGGTAGAGTCCACAAGAATAAAGTCTTATCAGTATATTGTTATTAAAAAGTTCACTATGACGCTAGTCTCCATATTTTTTTTATTTTTTTATTTTGCACTACGCTTGTGTCAGGAACCTCGCAGCGAAGCTACCAGGTGTCGAGTGAATTATTATTCCATGCACTCCATGCAGATCGTGAATGGATGACCCTCCCACCCGATTTGCAATTCCACTCGCACGAATCTTCCCCCTTCTATTTCGCCCCAATTAGGGAGCAGACACAGGGTTGTGTGTATAGTAACATGTCTATATACGTAAACCTCTCACACGATGTGGCATTGTTAAGGGAAGCTAAACCCCAGGTATAAGCCACGTGTACTAACATGAAACTTTAACTTCAGTTTCTGATATTCTAAGCACGTGAAATAGTCACGTGAGACTTGGATAGGTTTTCAGTAGGCGATGTTTCCACCACCCACCAACCCAGGTCATCACATCTGTACTTCGCAGCCACGGTGTTCACAAAGAAAAATTCGTGCCTGGTTTATTGAAAGTGTATGAAGACGAACCGGACATAGGGGATCAGTATGTTTATAGATACGTTCAGTCCTGTTCCGAATTTAAAGCTGACTGCCCAGTGGTGTCTAAATCCCTTTTATTCGACGTGTGTGTGTGTGTGTGTGTGTGTATATATATATATATATTATACACTCCCCCCAATATATATATATATATATATATATATATATATATATATATATATTGGGGGAGTGTATAATTTTTCTGCTTCGTTCATGTACGCTAGCCACTTTTCTGTATTTTTTTTATTTATTGAATAATTATCTTGCGCTTTCCAATTTTATTTATTTTTGAATTTGTTTTATTTGGTACGTTTCTATGCATTTCTTAATTTCACTTACTTTGCTTGAATGTTTTTAAAATATTTGTTTTTCTTCATATAAATATGACTCTTATATTTAAGTATAAGAAGTACTGTCACTTTATAAAATATGGAATTTATGTTTTTTCATTATTTACGCAGAGCTACGTTTTAGTGGTTGTATAATGATAACCAATTATGCTTTGTTTTCCGGAAAGTCCTGTTTAGAATTCCTGCTTGGACACTGGAAATCCTCACTGAGGCTTTTGTGGTTTTCCTTAGCCCCTGTTGGGAAATTCCTTAATATTATCTTTAAGTAAATCGTAACTGCTTACTCTGAAATCCTAATCTTTTATCCATTAATGAAACCCCAACTATTTCCAGTTCAACGTTAAACTTCGTAAGAAACTGACTAAGTTTAACCCAGGATAGGCGTAAATAGTTATAAAGTTTCTCTTTCTTTCTTTTTTTTCTCTCCACCAACAGGTTTTGAAATCTTCCGCATTTATATACACTCTGCAGAAAATTGTCGATTGCACAACTCTGTCCTGAATTCCACGATATCCGTATCCGTGTGACTTCACCACACATTATTATGAAGGTCATCAAATAACGGAAGATGCAGAAAATAAGTTGAAAAGGACAATAATTGTAGTAGGCAGAGGGGGAAGACCACTTGTAAAACGAAGGCGGAGATGTAATGGAAATATTCAAATATCTGACGTTCTTTGTGTTGCTCATGCGGTAATATATAAACTCTTGTCTTCTGGCGTGTTGCGCCGTATAGTATTGTTTTTCTACGGTTACAACTCAGAATACCAAAATCTACAATATTAAAATGGATCTTAAAGAGGTTGTGAGGTTGATCGGATTTTATGGCTTAGGATACGATTGCAAACACTACTCACCTTTCGGGAAATTTGTTTGCGTTGTATAATATAGTTGGATTGGGCAGTTTGGAGTGACAGGGAATCTGTTTGTTAGGGTCCATAGTTTCCAATGCATGCCCGCTGGTCCGGTGGGAGGGGTGGAACGAACGGCTAGGGTCACGGGAACTTTACATGATGACGTGTACAAGTGGCACTCCACGCCAGCTCATTCAGGACGTACCTTCTTTGGAGTGAAATCAGGATTCATTGGAGCGAACGTTGCTTCGTGCCTGTAAAGCCTCGAGTTCTTCAATTCTGTGGGTCTAGTTAACGCACAGCGCTTCAAGATCTGCGTTTGTAAACGGAACTCGACGAAGCGTGGTCCGTGTACGGTACATGGAATCAAAATCATGGCTACACGGTTTATTTGAGATACTATTAGTGTGGGAGAGCTCTTCAGATTTGATCTTCTATCCGTAAACACGACACGTGAATGTACGTTTTCATTTTGTCTTCAGTTATTTTTGATTAGGCCCAGTAGTCGGTTGTCGTGTTGTTTAGAATTAGTGTCTGAAATAAATATGTTAACATTTTAATGAGGGTTTAACCCGTTGCAGGGCAGGATAGCAAAATACAGAAAGATGAGGATGTAGGCCTGTACCATTGCCCCTTGAGAGACTCGAACACGCTCTCCCAGTTTTCGAGCCATTCAAGACCGTAACACTCCATAGGCCATGTCACTGTAACCGGCTGAAGATCGTATTTATCCAGACATTTTTTTTCTCTATCGTTCCAAATAACTGTTCCCGTCTGTGTTTGAGTCGAAAATATTTTAGCTACCCCACCAACTGTCTATTTCATATACTTCAATCATAAATTGCTCGTGTTAATGCATTTTTTTATTACAGTTGTTTGTTAGAAGCCGTGGCTGCTTCCTAGCAAGTCAGCGTAGCTGTAAGGAGTCTGATTTACAATCTGGAAGAATTATTAAGTGAGATATTTAACGCAGACTTTCATGAGGATTTAAAAACATGTTTGATTTCTGTTGTGACGAGTCGATGCATTCCTCAAAGTGCTAATCAGTATGACGTGTCCTGGTTCTTAATTTGACCTTCAGTAACCTGGGCATTTTCTGAAAGAAAAAGGTCCAATTAAATATTGACATTAACAAAGTATTTTCTTATATCAGGAGAAGGAAAAAATAAGCTTTGTGGAAAAAATGAGATATAATGATTTTCTGAGAGGAAGTGCATTTTGTTTAGAAGGTTCCCAGGCAATGTTCTCTCGTCCTTTTGATAAGGATAGTATAAGAGTGGAGACATTTGAGTGGCACGTATAAAAGCTTGTGAAAGAGTGGCGGAAATTTGAATTTCTTTTTAAGGAACGTTAAGATTATAATTTGGGAAGTTTAGCAATGTGGTGTCCTGCATATCAAGAGGGTAATTTTAAAACGTTAAATCGGCTTGGCTATATGGGAATCATGCGGCAGCAAGTTTGAATTTGGGATCCATCTAAGTATTTGCTTAAGGACATAGAAAGCCTGTGTTGAGATCGCTGACCACAAGATCTTCCGGATGTATACCAGCAGTCAGGCAAACAGAATAATATGGTAGCCCGCTAAGGGCTTTCTTAACATGCGTGCCTGCACAAGATGTTAGTGATACAATAATCTAGATGTTTGACATAATTAGTTAGGTTTACATACTCTCTGTATTTTAATCCCCAAGTTCATCGGAATAATATTTAAAAAGTAATTTCTTACCTCAAAGAAAACACTACAAAGATCAGTGTTCATGTTTTTTTTAAAAATAAATATTCATAAGCAGGTGACTCTGAAAAGTTCCTAAATATGTCAGCTGCAGAGATTTTGGCGACTTCCAACCAGAATCACCTCGCGTAAGCGTGACCAGTTGGTAGAAATTTACTTTAATGATCACCCTGTAGCAGCAGACATATTGTATTGGCCGTGATTGGTTCATTTGTGACGGACTGCTCAAACTAAACTAATTGACTAGCAGCTGTATGAGGGGAATTCTGAATGTGGAGGCTAGGGGATGATTGTGTCAGTGAGAGGGTTGTATTGAGTTAACTTACCCGGTGCTTGCTTTTCGTATGTTGATGGACTTACATTTAGTAAGGGTAGCTTTTAGGGTCAGTAAGGGATTGTGTTAATGTGGAAATCCTGCCTTCCCCAGTACCTTGGTCTCATGTACATTACAATTCTTGTGCCTCTTGTAAACGTCATCAAATTTCTAAGGTCACAGAAAAAATCTAGAGTTGCATCACGAAGAGTGGAGCCCGGGCGAGTGAAGACAGCTCTAAAGGCACAGCGTAGCAACTCTGTACTGATGACTTATAGCCGTGCGGTAAGGGAAGTGAAGTCCTTCATTGACCTTGAAGCAGGCAATTTTGTGACGGCTGTCGTGGTACCACAGAAGAACCTTTATATTGCTCTCTGGTTCTGGAGACATTGTTCTTGTTACGGCATTAAAACGCTTTGCACATGCCTGTCCCTGACATCTTATGTCATGATGGGGCATTGTCGTCGTTAGGATTGGATTTCCAGGCATTTGACTGCGTCTGAATATGCTCACTGGCTTAAGCCGTGCCTCCCCTTGAGAGAGCCAACGCAGATGCAGCAGAGTCAGGCTGAAGTATGCAAAACCGACTATTTTTCGATTGCAGTTAACATTATGTTATTGGGCTGGATATAATATAAATTATAAGTCAAATAAAATACGCCTACTTACAAAATATTATGGGTAATTTTATATGCTCATAACGTTTTTGAAGGTACCATAAGTTTTATTGTTACAAAAAATTGCAGTATTTTTTATAGTGCATAAACTTATTTCATATAATATAATTTTATCATATTGTTTAGAGCAAACAGCACTTCACTTTTTTCCCTGAGGTTCACACGAAATACATAAAATCTATGGATAAAATGCAAATTTATTGAATTTTGAAGCAGGTGGTTCATGTGGTTACCATTGTGCTTTATGAGATTACGTATACTGTGAGTTGCTTAAAAAGATGTTGGTCTTATGGGTTATTGCGCCGTGGAGTCTGATTGAAGTTTGCCTACTTTTGAGAGGTCTTTGCTGCCTCCGTCTTCAGACTCAACCGTGAAAACCTCAAATCTTACTTTGTTTAAATATGTTCTGCATATTAACAAGTTAAAGTAACTTCCGTAACTAGTTAAATTAAAACTGTAATTGTAATTAATATGTACGTAACTGACATCATTGAGTTCAATTCGATCAGATTTCCTTATCTGTTTGCGTTTTCCCAACTCTGCAGTCGGTGATTTTTTTATGGAACTTGGAACACGTAAAGAATGAAACTACAGTACAATTTTCATGTTCTATATAAAGGTGTAACATTAGTATGAGTGAGTTACGTTGTAAATTATTCTAAGCCTGGAGGAAAAGAATGAGTATGTCTCCAGTGAAGGAGATATGACCCCCAAAAGGTTAGAAATATAACACGCGATGTAAGTTTGATTCAGCAGCGCCCTTGAGGATATTTTTAAGAACTCGCATCACGTTGCTTGGCCTCTCTGCACTAACAATTGAAGAACGCAGGGCCGCAATCTACTGTTCTGAATTGAAAGTGATCGTGGGTTGAAAGGTCCAGTTCTGATGTAGCTCATCCGTCTCAGCTTTCTTCTTATCTCAAGATTCAATGAAGTCTATTCATAGATTCATCGCTCGTGAACTTAATAAAGTGTGTAGGATCGATTTAAACAAGATTAAACTTCCGATCACACGCATTGGCATATTTCGTAACGAAAACTGAAAAGCTTATTTATAACAGAGAGTAACGGGGAATCCCATGAACTATAAAGGTACAATTTGGCTGCACGCGACAGAGACAAGCGACCGAGACTGGTCGATTCCTGTCTGCTCTCTGTACAATCGTATGAAGTACAATTACGAGCGCGAGGCAAAGCACAGGAGACCGCTCTAGGACCAGTAGTGTCTCGCGACGGGCTCAGGCAGCACGTGTGTTGTTGAGTAAAATAATGGCAGAAATTAAATTTACTGGTGACCAAGATGAGCAATTGGTAGAATTAGTAGCAGAAAACGACCACTGACCACCGACAGAAAGATCCTTCTTCACGTCTGGTTTTGAATATTGAACTCGTAGGTTTTCTTTGTTTCTTTCGCAACAAATAACACAGCAACACATCATCTTCTTCGAGTAACCTTTTTAGAAGCATTTTTGTACTCATTTTTCACAGAATATGTGCACGTATGTCTCAACAAAACAAAGAAAACAAACACTTTGCCGCATATCTCGGTCGTCACCTCAAAAATGTGTGGCGACAAGCTGCGATGTGTCCGTCTCCCGTCTCTGTCGCCTGCCTCGGTCGCTTGTCTCTGTCGCGTGCAGCCAAATTGTACCTTAAGAGTGACATTATCACAATTTAATTCCGTCCGACTATTACCCGAATATCTGAATACATCAGAAACTTGCGTCACTGGTAGAGGTCAAATATGGTCTGTTTATATCGCCCTCGATATTATTAGTTGCCAAGTTACAGCATCAGTCTTGTTATTTTTGTGTCATACCTCGTAGAACACAACTTATTGACCAAACCATTGTTATTTGTAACGTGTATACGACTTGTTGCACAAAACATGTATGAAGAAATGATTTACCACTGTTGACATTATAAATATACATTTTGCCTTTATGTAGGAAATTAAGCTAAAAGAAGGGTTTACGTAATTTGAGAGAGAATCGAAGTAAATATATTATTTTGTGGAAGTACAAATTTGTTACGCAACCATAATTTAATATGAACGATTGTGAACCAACGAGTTAGTTAGTTTATCATGGGAAAGTTGTGTAGTGCGGATTGCAATGGCTGTATTATTATTATTAGTTTAATATGTTGTAGTTTATGTGCAAAGTGTTACAAGTACACCCTGATATCGGAAACAATTCACAAACTCGTAAACAGAAAACGATCTTTGAATAATTAAATTTACATTTCATCTGTATTACAACTGCAGCTATTAATTTTTTGTACAGGAGATCGCAAGCCACTCAGCCCATAGCTAAATATAATATCTATTATTACTTATCAGATTATAATTGCATGCTAATGTTGTTATTACGTAATTACAACATTTGTTGCAGGTGTTCTTTTCCCTGCTGGTAGACGTAATTCAACCCAGTTTTAAATTTTCAAAAAAACTGTGCGAAGAATGTTATTGATTCTTGCAAGCTGCGTTACATTGTTGTTTTTAGTTGTTAAAACTCCATGGATTGTTTTTGTAGACCGATTGCATTCGAAAATAATGTTTAACAATAAACAGGCCCTGCATTGTTGAAAACGGAATAATGTTTGTTGCACAAACAGTTGACTAAATACCAGCGAATACGAAAAGTTGTGTCGCACCACCTTGCTGGGATGAGAGGATACTAATTTTGCCATTAGGCATGGCAAATTGAAATTTCCCTATCACACTAACAAAATATTTACCTTTAAACTTCGTGTTTCATGACTCGTGGGGATGCACTGTCTTTTAGCCTTGTCTGTCTTGTTTCTGCGTAATGCAATGATAATTTTGGGTGTTTGCTTTCGTGTCAAGATATCTGTATGAAGCGTTGTGTCTGAGGTAATCAAGCTTGGGGTGTTTGTTGGCTCAGTGGTTAATTGTTGAATTTTCGCACAGATCTGTAATTGCTTAGTTTTTTATTTCGAAATTATTATTCCAAGCATGCGAAATAATGACTAGGCCTTTATAGTGTATTTACCCTTGTTCCGTAATTATTATTAGCATGGTACTTTACAAGTATAAAGACAGATTAATTCAAATTAGGTCGAATGTTAATATAGACATAACTGCGTTAGAGCAAGGCTCTCTTTTACGTTTCAGCAAGATAAGTAATTAACTTGTGATCGTCGAATGACGAAGTAATTGATGTTCGCATCCATAGCGTTGCCTAGGAAACGTAAATGAACTAGGAAGAGTAAATATTAGTAGTAGTGGAACTAACATCTGCCACGAGAAACGTGCCACCGTCTAAGGAACGTTCCTCCGTCATGTGATGTATTACTAAATGTCATGGTCACTGAGTTTCACAGAGGCGCCACTTTCGCTCGATTGATTAAATACAGCTGCTTTTCGACGCGTGTTTCCTGTGCAGTGGCCGTCATTAAACGGTTTTGATTCTCATTCGTTTTAAATTCGTGATTTTGTTTTTCAAATATAGTCTCGATTTCCCACTTGATTTTCTGTTTATATGTTTCGGCACCGTGGTTCCGATTATCGCCTCACTATCTCGTCCACACTGCATTCAAAAGGGAAATTTTGTGTCGTATTTTCTTCTTCTTATGATCAGTTTAAGTAATTTGCATTTGGTCCTTGTGGCCGTTTATTTTTATATCGACAAATGACATTTCTTTCTCACCGTTTATCTGTGCGCGATCAGGGCACCTGTTGTAGTGTCTCAGAGGTTTTTTGTTTTTTCGTAGGTTATTTAAGCAAATGGTGGGATACTATCTTAAAATAGGCTTTAATAATTTTCTTCTTAATTTATTTTTCGCTACAAAATTTATATTCGGCACAATGTAATACGTACTGCCGATAAGACATTTGCAAATATAGTTTGGAATATTCTGTTACAGGCCTGTTCAAAACACACCTCTCGATTTCTGTTCCAGACTGCAGACACAAAACGTTTCTTAGAGTAGTACCCACACCACAGTTCAGTTGGTCATATGTAGTACCACATAAGTTAACTTTTTTAGATAATTGACTATAATTGACTCCAGAGGTAAATGCATCGTATACCACAAGAATCACGCCAGCACGTGGGCAGCCTTATCTATCTGCTGTTTCTGTAAACTGACATGAGTCCTGGACTGATGCTATTCAGTATATACTACGTTTTTCTTTAGGTTTTGACCATAAAGAACATTGAAACTACTCACCCTGGCAGTGGGGGGGGGGGGGGGAAACATCCACCAATGTTCCTTCGGTATTATGCGGGTACTAGCAACACAACACGAGTTCAAAAATAACTTCCGCTTATAACTCGAGATGCAGACGATATTAGTGAACAACTAGCCAATTATTCCTGGGGAAAACCAGACAAATCGTAAAATAAATAATGTTGTCTAGCATGGTTTTCTTTCAGTTTTATCTGAAATGAGTTTTGTGCACTCGTGTGGTTTCAGTACTGACTGAGCAAATTAACATTTTTTTATGAATTACATAATTAGCTAGATTTTTTGCTGGAACTACGAACGATTCTACTGTTTGGATTCGATGCAGGAACCTCGAGCCGAATTCCTTTTATGTCTTAGACTGTGACTGTTGAATAAGAAGAGAAATCTCGGTTATGTCTACCGGTAGAGACTTGGAGAGCATTCCAAATGTAATGCAGAAGCAGCGAGCCGTGCTGAAACATGGTAGAGTTCGCTCCGAGGAACTCTGAAGTAGCCATTATTCAGTGCAGTTGGCTGCGTTTATAGAACAGTGTAAGGGAAACTGCGTTTGTTTGTTTTCTTTTTAGACCCACAGAGTTTCTTACATTGGCATCTACAAGTTTATACTCTAAACGATTTAGTCTGTCGCTCAAAGTCAACCTTTTACTCAACCCGTCATTGAAGAGCTGTACTTTATGGAGTCTTTGCATTTTTGAAGTCATTCAGGCTGACAGCTTTATTATTGTGCACCAAATAAATACATTCAGTAATTTCTTAGTTGAAATAAGCTCACTGACATTACCTCTATATTACGGGTTAATTTTGCCTTTTTGTGTAATTATTTCTAAGGCATTAGTAAGTCGACATTAGTCCGCGTATAATCTTTGGTATTTTTGTCAGTTTCTATAAAGAAGTTTCCAGTATATACTTTTTGATAGTAATTGAACAATTGAAATCGAATTGAAATAAGACTAATTTTATGCGAGAGTTATGTCCATCAACGATGTAAACACTTCAAGTATAATTTATTTATATATTTTATTCAGGAATACTAGAAGCCCAGTCATGAAACATTACGTTTTGTTTTAGTTCATTACGTGGGAGAACCGTGTACGACGTTTAATAAAAATATTCATTTCGTAAAGTTCCGAAAAATGTTTCGTGGTGCATGACTACTCTGTTCTCAAAGGTTAATGAGGTTTCTTGTCTGCGTGACTTTATTTCTTAGAAATTACGAAGTTAGTGGCTCGTAATATCTCTAAATTACATCTAACTTGTTGAAACTTTTGATTACTGTATTTCTGATAACGGTTCTCTGGTAAATGAAAGGATTCTTTATGTAATTCTGTAATTGTGCCAGTATTTCATATAAAGAACTCGTTGAAAAGACACTTATTTGTTTCTCCATTCGCTTTAAGCTTTTTCACATTCACTGAGCTGTAAACCCTGCATCGTGTTTACATTGTAAACGTAGCACATTTACATGCGTTAGAGGCCTTTGTGTGGTACCACAGCTGAAGAGATGTTATCATCCACATTGAAAATCCGTAATTATGAATTATGCTCAAGTCTGTATAGAAATAATTTAAGTTGTAAGCACAACCGACTTTCAAGGAGCCAGTTTATAACCCGGCGACAGTTTTCATTTATCATATAGCTAACTACATTCAAAACACAACTCCGTTCCGTGTTACTCAATAATAAGACCGAACGTCGAATCCGAAAGGTTAGCACGCATGCTTTGTGTTCTGGAGGCCCGGGTTTATCTCGGTCTTGAGAGTGGTTGTCCTCATAGAATATTTCCTGTATGAAAATGGCAGGGTAGTAGCTAGAATTAGACCACGACCACTTATTTCCACATTCTTTACGAGTCGTTGTTGAAATCATTCCATTATCCGACTCTAAGTATTTGAGTTATTGAAAGGTCGTTAAATAAAACCACCACCATCATCTTCACTTGTCAAAATGTACCGTTAGTCTTATTAAAAACGCGAGGTAAACGAACATGTATTAATGTCTTCCTCTTTGGTTCTTGCGGCGTCTAATGTTATGAAAAATTACTAACGAAGACAAGGACTTTGGGGTTCTGTTGGTTATTATATGCCGCGGAAATGGGGTAGCGAAGCCACGATATAAACCCAGTAGATCTGTTCTATAAACATACATCTCTAGAAGATGGCTGTATTCTCAAATGTAGCTCCGTGGAGTCTGATACAACGCTCGTGAAGTTATAACAGACTACACGGACACTTCGTCCTACACACACATATAACGTATAATTTGATATTATTATTATTATTATTATTCAGTGTTCTGTCTGACGACAGGTCCATTGCTCTGCCCAAAAAGAGCTCTCCAGTTTTCCCTATTCTCAGCTTCTCGTTTCTCGTTTTAATTCCTGGAACTTCATCTTCTTTCCTTGTTTCAGATCGTGGTTAGCTGTATCAGTCTTCTTCCCAGTCCTCGCTTTCCTTCAACCTGGCCTTCTTATAATATGTCCCAGCCAGTTAGCTTTCCTTCGTGTAATCGCCTGCAGAATGTTTCTTTGCTCGTTGACTCACAATACTTCTTCGTTGGTCACTCGATCCGTCCACCTGATCTTCTCTATTCTTCTCCAACACGACATTTCGAAACTCTCCAGGTATTTCTGTTCCTTCTTCCTGAGTGTCCAAGTCTCTGCTCCATACAGCACGACACTCCATACGTAACACTTCACTAGTTTCTTCTTCAACTCCAAGCCCAACTTGCTAGTGAGAAGTATCCTCTTCTTGACGAAAGCTGCCTTGGCCATGGCTATCCTTGCTTTTACTTCCTTGGTGCATAGGGCGTCCGTCGTGATTATGCTTCCCAAGTACTTGAAGTGCTCCACATTCTCCAGCTGTTGGTTTCCAACTACAACGTTCAATGGTTCTGCTCTCGGTGCTATCCTCATTACCTTTGATTTTTCAATGTTGATTTCCATTCCATACTTGTCCATCATGTTCTCTTCCTTCGCCAATACTACTAAGTCGTCTGCATATTTTACAGTCTTTATCACTCTTCCTCCAATTTTGAAGTCTCCTGTTCCCTCCAGAGTTTCCTTGGCAAGCCATTCCCCGTACAGGTTAAAAAGAATTGGTGATAAGCAGCATCCCTGTCTTACACTTCTACCTATCTCAACGCCGTTGGTGTCTCCTGAGTCCAGTCTCACTTTGACTTTTTGGTGCATGTACAGGTTTTCGATTAGTCTTCTATCTGTCCAATCAATTCCAATTCTCTGTAGGATCCTCATTAATTTCTTCCATTTTACTCGATCGAAAGCCTTCTTCCAGTCGATGAAGCAGGCACATACTTCTTCCTTGACATCGAGAACTCTCTCTGAAATTATTCTCATAACTCCGATGGCATCTCTGGTTCCTCTTCCTCTCCTGAATCCAAATTGGTCGTCTCCCATCACTTCCTTTTTCTTCTTTTCTAGTCTTTTAGTCAGTATTATAATTTGATACACTGTATAAATAAAATTACAAACGATGTATTTGAGTCATTACGATGTATTCTTTAACATGGCATAAAGGCTTAAAATAAGGCACAGTAATGTAGTTACAGTGGTTACATGTTTATTTATCAAATTAATCGATTATTATTTATATATATATATATATTTTTTATAAAGAATTACACATAGAATAATAGTTTTTTAAATCCGCTGTTTTTTATCCTGTCCGTGATTTAGAATAAAAAAAGTTGAGAACCGTTGATGGCGATAATATAGTACAGATGGGACGTTACACGTATTAAATAGAGCATTTTCGTTCTTCTGTTGTTATTCCTGCTGCTACATCGTCTTTACGTTTCGTCTACGTAAAAGGAGATTCTATTGTGTGTGTGTCTACCATATCGTCTAGCGCGTCACACCAACCGACGTCTGTGCTGGAATGCCTGATGGAATCCTCTGACACCCCTCCGCCCCGCTCTTGTTACTCACATACCCTGACGAAGCTGTATGGGCCAGGACGCCCTCAGGATGGAATGAAACGGTGGGGGAGAGACGTCGTCGCCATAACACAAGCGTTCAGCGGCGCTAATGCCTGCCAAACACACCACATGCACTTCCAAAAACCAGTTATATAAGTTGGTGACGTCGTAACCCTTACGAATTCACGACTACGTATCGTGACTGAAAAATGAGACTTAACTAAATTTAAATTCCCTTAACCCTTTTAAAATAATGGTAACTATGTGTACCACAGCCTTCCATAATCGGTAACTAGATTTTATTCACATTCGTTTAATGGCATATACCGGTTGATTTGATCTTTTTAATGGAGTTGTATTGTGTGTTCTTTGCGGTAGGAACTGCATTTTTAAATACTGTTGAACGAATTTCGGCCTCAAGAGGATTACACCAATTTATAAACTGTTGGGTCGTACCACCCCACACACCTGCATCCATTCAAGATTCTTAAGCAGTGTAACGTGCCGGATATGTTTATTGTAAAACTACAAGAGATTTTCGATAAGAACCACTTAAGTTTCGTTTTAATACAAAAGCAGGAGCATGGCCTTAGAGCATTTGAAAATACGGCGTGAACATATAGTCTCGAAGATGCTGCATTAATATAAAACCAAGGACGTTCCATTGAAACATGGAATAATTTTAATCCTTGTAATCGAAACCGTCCATAATATTTTCAGTCCTGAAGATGGAGGCATATGTTTCTCCGAAACGCCGGTATCTACCTGTGAGTCTGCACGGCTTCACAACCCAGATAATCATCCTCACCTCCTTGAGAACACGATTCCCGCATCTTAATACTGATCTATCAGTGCATAACTGAAGTTCGCCGTACGACCATTTATGTAGTAGAATTTTGATCTCAGAGAATAATTTAATGGAGTCTTGTGTCTCTTACAAAGACAAAAGACGAGGATTTGGTGTGGATATTTGTGAGTGAGAAATTCAGAGACGTGGCTACCTGGAACACGTGAGCCATTGCTGACGTAAACAAATGACGTAGCTGTTATTGGATAGAGCTGGTTCTAGCTCTGAACAGAGTTTCTTATCAGGTGACCAGGAGATGGATAAAGGTCGTCCGGTCTGGAATTAGCCTCTTATTTTAATGCGTTGCTCTTCACGTGTGGCGAGAAACAAAACTTTTGAACGTTTGAATGACCGTGATACGTGTTTACTTAAAAAAGTAGTGTTAATTCTCCGCATCGATTCATCTTTTTAATTAATTGGTTCGAAATATATCACTAACTATTTTCATTGAGTATAATCTTAAGTAAAAAAGCTTATAGTTAATCTGCTGGTCAGTAAATTCCCGGACGCCGGATGCTTATTACCGTGCTGGCTAGAGCCCGTCACTAGACCTTGCCCTGAGCCAGCTGATTCTAAGCAAGAAACTCGCACACTCTTTTATTAAGGACATTTTTGTATCATCCTCACACAAAAACCTAGGTCCCACAGTGTTTTTACTTCATGTTACTTTACATCAATTTTGAATGGATATTTCATGGCCTCCATGCGTGCTACATGTCCCCCACATATCATACTCTTTAATGTTATTATTATGATAAGTGTAAGAGACTAATAAAGCATTGCCTTAATGATGGAGGCATAAAGCACTTCTGAAACGTCGGTAAACGTCTTCAGATTATTGCGCAACAACGTGAAGTCAGCCATCTTCATATTCGTCGCCGTGAGAACCTGAAAACTCACTTGGATTTTAATTGTTTCTGTTGTTTAAATGCTGTTAATCCACCATTTCCGTGCTTGTTGGTTTTTAAAAGGAAGAAGATTTACGCTATTATACTGATGCATGCTAACGCATAGTTTCTGTTGTTGAGAAGTCAGAAATCGATTTCTGTGACTGAGACATTTTTTTTTGTCGCTGATTTCTTACGAAAAGTAAATTTAGACCAGCAGAGGCAGTGATTGTAAGTGCGATATGTCGTGAGTAAAATGGAATTTGAAAAGGAGTAGAAGGTACGAAACTTAACGTGCGTGTGAATATTTTCCTCCTCCTCATGCTGCCTTATTAGTAAATATGTAAATGTTGCTCTGTTTTCTGGGTTATTTTATTGTTCGAATTTCATGACCGTGATTTTCACTTTCCATTATCAGATACTCCACTACACTTATTTTGGCTTTCTACGTTTCCCCATTCAAGCTAATACGTCTCAATCAGTTATGATAATAAAGTACCTTTAACTTTCCATCGGTATTGCGATTACTGTTAAAGTGGATATTATGCGTTATCCATCATCTTTAATTTCATCAAGGGATTTTACATTGAATAAAATAGTGAATAAATTAAATACATTTATATACTCATTACTGTCACTTCTCACCGCACACTGAAAACGTACAACATCGTGGCCTGTCAGGAAGTAGGATTTCTGTGGAAGGAAATGGTTTTAGTGTCAGTATCAAGACGACATAGCACTGAATCGGTCTGAAAACTTCCCTAACATGTAGTAGAATATTTCCCCAGAACGAGCCTGTAGAGTAGCACGCATCGCGTATCCATAATGAAGTGGAAGCAGAAGGGGAAACGACCTTGTTCTGCGGGTTTCTGTCCAAGAATTGTCTTCACAGATAAATGCATAACCGACGTATGTTCACGATCGTCAGTTAATTCATTTTCGTATCCGGAAAACAATCGAACAATTGCTATATCGTCAATGTTGATGTTTGTTTTGATAATTTATAACAAATTCGGGGTAACTGCTACTGTTTGTATTCTGTACAGAAATTACTTTAGAACACCCATGAAATATTTTATGTACGTCTCTGTCCACACATGGTTTATCTCAGAAACTTCGAGGATTTGGGTCTAATTTTGTAGCGGTGAATTTATTTCTTAGAGAGAATGGGATCTACTTATTTGAATTCACGGTTGGGTTTTGAAATGTTACCATTTTGTTTCCACACACGCTCTAAACATTAATGGAGCAGAAATCGAGGGGGGAAAAAAACTTTCATAATTCGAAATATGTACTTACTGAAGTTGACAGCCGCATGTTGATATGCACACATCAAACCGATATTCGAAACATCACACACGAACTGAAATATTCACACCGCGACATTTAGGGTAAACTGGCTAACAATTACGCTAATAACTCAGTGGGACATAGTGCTTCTTAAATCGTTGATAAATGACCAGATGGCCTTTATGGAACCATAAAATCATTACCGTCTTGACCAAAGTCCACATCTGGACGTATCTGGCGCCAGCAAAATTAATCTTGTCCACCCATCTATGCCTAGGTCTCCCCAGGCGTTGGTAACGGCGGAATAGCACTACGCATGCGTACTACGGTTCTATGACGTCATCCGTTCTTATACATATAGAGAGCAAAGTATACAGATTGAAGGAAGTTTGAGTGAATCGCTGTAGCCATTTGGATATGGATGCGAGTATACAATGTGAATTTCCATGCCGCGATTTGAATAACCACCGTTCAAGTCTGCTCACAGAAAATTCTAACGGTTAATTTATCAAATTTAAATCACGTCAAGTTACAATTTCAGAATGTAAAAGAAATACACATCAAAATTCCCTGGGAACTGTTGTCTTGGTTCGTATCTATATTTAAACCTCCGGTGTTGTCCATCGGTTCTTCCCAAATTATTTATGTGCGTAATACATAAAACTTTATTATGCAGTAACAAAATTTATTTGTACCACTGAGACTTAGGCCAGTTTTACAGACAAAAAGTCGTAAGGTTGGAATGTGATTTCAAGTGAATCTGGAAGGGGATGTGTCTCACGCCATGCGAATTCTTCCATATTGGAACAACCGCATGCAGACATGTTGTGCCCATTCCTTTTTCCTCATCTTCCCCCCTCCCCCTTCCCGTTTCCTTTTTTTTGCAGAAGCGGAAATTAAAAAATGCTTTTCAACTGCCTTTTCTGTCTGTCTGTGTGTGTACACCTCATGGAATTCCGTCCGACTTGCAGAGGAAAGTGCAATTTAGTGCCTCGAAATAATAAACGCCGTCAAATATTCAAATCGTGTTCCCTAGAACAGTGGATTGTAATTTCAGCGGCACTGGAGGGGGGTGGGGGGGGGGTTGAGCTTCGTAACTCGTAATCAATGAGTTTTCATTCCAACTTCTGGGACTCTCTGTTTAGGAGATTCAAATTAATTATAATCTAAATCGACGGTATTACATAACGGGCCAAGACGGAACAGTGCCCTGGATAACAAAATATTGCACCATTATTTCATAATTGGGGTTTCTCAACTCATTGCAAACTTTGTATTGGTATTACCTACGGTGGAATTTACAAGTGGTTAAAATACACAAAACTCTGTACCTGTTGTTTTGTATTTGTTCGAAACTTGGTCTCTAGCCATCAGGAATTGACGCAGAATGAGGATTTTGAGAAAATGTTTTTGAGGAATAATTGAACGTAACAAAGAGAAAATTCCATCCAACTATTATTTAATAATAGTTGGATGGAAACTAATGTGTTGAGGAGCTTTGAAATGTCTTGCATTCATCTAATGTTAGGTTAGGTTGATGAAATAAGTGGTGATGTGGTGGGCAAGGAATGTAGCATTCATCGAAGCGCTGAAGTATGTATTTAAAAAATGAGACTGAAAACTTGCAAAGAACAATTCACTTGTGAAACATAGGTGTAAAAGGGAACATATTTACGCGTAACTTAACAGGAATAAGGTATGAAGTTATCGACTGTGTTCAAGTAACTGGCTCTGGTTAAGTTTCACTTTGAGTAATAAGTTTTGGCACTCCCTGAAGTTTATATAACATGAGTCAAGTATATACCATAAACATTTAACACAATATTGGTTATTATTAAAATAAAGAATCACTCGTTTCAGCCTTAAAGTGAAATAATCAGTTTTGTTACTCATTACACGAATTCAACAAGTGGACAGTGTTAGTGGTTGACATTTATAGATAAAAAGTTAAAATATCATGATATTGTATATAATTATAATGTCTATGAATATTAAAACACTGTCTGCAAAGTTTAAACTCGTAGTTCACTACTATAAAACACTGGAAATATATATCTTCTCTCCTCTCTGAGTGTGAATGTAATGAGTTCTGTTTCTACCAAGCATTCTCCCCAACAACCTGATTTTAAACATATCCTGGCTACTGTCTTATTTACTTTATATATATAAAGATACAAATTTTCGCGTCCGTACAAGCCAACATTTAAAATTAGAACTTTGTGTGTTAGACATTTACTATGTAGTAGTCCCAAGGAAGATCATTCTAAGCTGTATCTTACCAAGGATTCGTTTAATGTTATCTAGTGTCCATTTTATTTTAAGTAGTATATTGGTCTCTGACTGTTTCTCAAAACAACAAGAAATTTGTCACATTTTCAGATGACTTATTATCTATTCCTTCATTATATTTAGGACGTGATGTTACAAGTTGGATAGACTTATGCTAATAAAATGCTATTTCAGTGCTCTTTGGTAATGCTGCCATACATTCGTGAAATGTAACTAGATCTGATTCGTATATTTTTCTTATACAGTTAAGATTTACTTTATTTGAATTCGAATAGGGTAGAAGTTTTGAAGAATTACTAAGGACATACGGTGACAGAGGCACGTAATTGATGGTTGTTTAGCAAAGTCAGCAAAATAATATTTTAGGTTCTAACGGCGGTGTTTAAGAAAATTGTTGTCTTTGAGTTATAGCGCCTTGTAATCTGATAGAAGTTTACCAGCGTTTCAGAGGTCGTTTCTGCCTCCATCAGCAGGGCACTAGAATATTGCAATACACGTACACAGGTCTACAGAGAAAGAATTCCCCTCCATTTATATCCCCCTGTTAATGTACTGTCGGTATTCAGCTAGAATAAAATTCATATTTAAATGTAACTACCACGGAATGGTTTCCAACTTGTCAGTAGTTAGCAGGAAGAATAATGGGTTTCGATGTTATCGAAACACGCTTCTTCCATTTAGGATGTCTTTTTAATATTGAAAATATAATCAGTTGACATCACATAAAATTTCCATACAAATCTTTTACCCTATAACAACATTTTCACTGCATTAAAAATCTATTGCTACTTGAATTCGCCTGAGGGGTGGAGGGTGTGGGTATGACGTAACAGAGGGTATTGTTTGCTAATGAACGTCCTGCCGGAAGTCCAATGGGACGCGTGATATCACACCCTCAAGTTGAGGCGCTTGTACAGAGACCAGGTTAGAAGACGCGACTTGCTTTTCTGACGAATAGTAAAATGTCTGTTCGCGAGTAGAAATAGAGACGGTCGAAACGTGTAGCATGTATGAGACAGAGTACATGCGTATACAGGTAGCCCTCGATTTGCGCCTGTTCAATTTGCGCCGATTCAGAATAACGTCGATTTTGAAACCAGAAAGTCAAAAAGTGAAAAAAATATATTTTACTATTATTTATAACGTTTTACAATGTATCTTATACTAAATCGTATTTCTTACATCGCTGATTTTGAATAAAAATTATAAATACAGTCATCTCTGCTATTACTTATGTTTCGTTAACGCGAATTTGCTCCAATGAGATCGATGAATCGGTAAAAGCTGTTTGTAAAATGCAAACGTTTGCATATGCGAGTTTGCTCTTATGCAGTTTCATTCCTGGCGCTAATTTAATCTCTGCGGAAGAAATCAAGGCAGTCCGCACTACATTCCTTCTTTAAAAAACATGACGAACCTCAACCAGGGACGTCACAGAACTAACGCCACTTCATCACGCCATTGCCGATTGTAAGTGTATAAAATATATTTTCTTTTAAATTTACTGTATTTTATTTACGTTATTTCAGAGCTTTAAATGTAATACCAGTATATTACTCGTCAATGTTTGGGTGCTGGGAACGTATGTAATTGACTTCTCGTTGATTTACATTATAAAATCGTTCCAATTTACGCCGTTTCGTCCAGGAACACATCCCCGGCGTAAATCGAGAACTACCTGTACTAATAAGTTGGAGAAACTGTAAGGAAGAAGACGGCTAACTTGAGATATCAGTGTTAAATTTATTGCGTCAGGGACATTTCGGTGAAAGTCCGTGGTATCAACGATGTTGAATTATTGGGCGTGGTTATCAGGGAGTTAATAGTGTACAGGCGCGTGAAAGGTTGTGCAATGCGTGGTATTTGTACCTCTCTCGTTGATGCTGAAACCCAATGATGAGAGTATGAAATGCCAAGCAACGTAACGTACGATGAATATGTATGTATTCAACGCCTCGCTTGAATTTATAGGCCGGGTGTAATACTCGACACCATCACGTGATGCTGCGTGCCATCAGCTATAACTATAAATGCGCGACCAAGAAATTGATGACATTATTTTCCGACACTCAGAATGGGTTGCCCTATCATTCGTCTGTGAATATTTTGTAAACTACTTAAATACTAACGAGAAATATTGTCTTCTGAACAATTTGTTATATACTGAAACAAATCTTCAAAATGTCTCGATTTACTTCAGGCAGAATTAGGTATCAAATTTGTATATTTAATGAAAATGATCCTGTTTATTGCCACAATAAGAAACCTTGAACATGTGACAAATTTCGCAGATTTGTTAAGACATGTAAGAGGTGCAACCTCCAGGAGGTAATTAAGAACAGATTAAATTTAAAGAATACTTGTAACCAAGGACGTCTTCTGGGTTGTGTCCCCGTATAGTCTGTTTACCGACGTTTCGTAGGTCTTTGTGCCTCAACCATGGAAGCAGTTGAAGCAAGTTCCTTGATCATTTGAGCTACAAGGAGTTTATAAAGAACCAGTCTTTTCAACTGAGTTAATTTTTTTGGATGTTAATCATAACGAGCGTATTCTTTGTAGTTATATATCCGCGGAGGCATGTGGGTTAACGGAAGTCTTGTAATTACTGGCTATCCAGTGTACCACGGATGATGTGTGTATGAAGTACATCTGCTGTTTATCATGTTACCAATTGTCGAACACAGTAGCTACAACTTTCTTGCTAGATGGGCATGTGAAATATGTCTGACGATGTTTTAT
Organism: Zootermopsis nevadensis; assembly: GCF_977971745.1. Taxonomy (NCBI): domain Eukaryota; kingdom Metazoa; phylum Arthropoda; class Insecta; order Blattodea; family Termopsidae; genus Zootermopsis; species Zootermopsis nevadensis. The sequence continues at coordinate 10,247,722 of NW_028259143.1, forward strand.
TGGTACGAAGATAGCTGTTGTCTGGTTCGTTACGCCGTGTAGTTTGATAGAAATTTACCGACGTATTATATGTCCTTGTTGTCTACATTGTCGGAGGCATCAAGAATCTGTGAAACCTCGGAGGCGGAAAGTACCTCTGAAACGTCAGTAAACTTCTGTTAAATTACACAACCCATAAGACAGCTATCTTCATATTCGCCTTGAGAACCTGAAATTTTATCGTTTTAAATATGTCGACGAGTCATGGATAGGATATTTTCTTAGTTGTTCTGAAGTATGAACATGGTGACGACGCGGTCTTTAGAAGTTGTTCCTGGAATAAGCGGGAATTGATTTCCAACTTTGTTTATCTGACTAATGTAATTCATGTTGCAAGAAATTTAGTGCAGATTTCTCGTTTTGTCTTTCATGTGAAACGATGAGGCTTCTGTACGTCTGCAACGTTTTGCACGGTTGTTTCCATGACAACTGTCTTTTCTACAAAACCCTTGCAAAGACTCGTTTTAACTCTTTGTCTCCCGCTATACATCTCTGCAATACGAATGCATGGTACATGACATAAAACAGCGACATTTAAGTGGACTTGAATGTTTGTAGATTGGTTCACGTGTGTGGGTGTGACGTAGTTACTGGTATTGTTCGGCCCTTCTGGGTCGCTTTTTTTTGGTTTGTAAACAGCGTATTTTCATAAAGTGATGATATTGCTTTTGTGTTTTAACAGCATAATATCATTCTTTGCATTTTGTGACTGATTTTCTTTCATAAAGTGAAATTAAAACCGTCGTTTGCGGTCAGTTTGTACTGAACATGTGGTCTGTGTAATGCAGTGGACAGATCGCTACTGTACGAAAATCATATTTGCTTTACAAACGAAAGTCTGACACGTGTAGAATTTTTTATTTTCTTTTATCACGCCGATTTGTTATAAGGAGTCATCTCAATGTTTGAACTCATAAAAATAACTTCAGTCGGAGATGTATTACTCAGAAGTTCTAATGTATCACTGACAGATTTATACACGAAATTAGGTCCACAATCAGGAATCTATGTACGCTTTTGAAGGCTATTCTGAGGAGCACGTTATAATTGTTATTTTTATTGTTATTCAAGTCCTCAAGAAAGATACGAGTCCTTCAAAGATGTAGCTAAACTTAAGATATTTAGGAAGGACAGCTTTTACTTTACGTGTTGTTTGGTATGGGTGTGACCGAAATACGAATTGCTTATATTATCTATTTGTAACGCAATTTTTTTACGGATATAAGATAATCTGCCATTCCTTTATGTCATGGGAAATGTTTTGCCATGATTGAACCTTCAAGTGGCCCAGAACATTTGTATGTGTGAATGTCGCTCGCCTCCTTGAGATTGATGTAATCTGGATTCATCAGGACTCCTACGTTGAATTTGATTGCTTACATCCCGTCCTTATTTATCGACTGGAAAGGTAATCATGACATCAAACATGTCTTTCTATCCTTCCCATCTTGATATATGAATCCTTCATTTCCTACAAATTTCTGTCTGCTATCCCTCGTTGACTGCCTAAGCCTGATTTCTTCTTATAACCAAGATCTTCTTCCTCTGTCTTGACGTTATAGCAATGAACATTACACCTCTGTACAGGCTTAACTTTTAGAACCAGTGTTTTGATGAAAGTTTGAATATCGTGCTAGTAGATGGCAGGTCAAGACATCTGTACTTCTTGATTTTCAGTAATACCAACATGGCGGCCATGCGAATGTTGGTGGGGTGAAATTAGCGTCACTTTTTGTAGAGTTCAGAAATGGTGTGTGTGACGACAGGTAAGCGAAAAATATGTAACTTTTAGGGTATTTTTGTAGAATGTAAAGCGAGGACATGACACCCGGGCTAAATCCGAATTTAGGTTTCGGTTCAGTGGCGATAAATATTGATCCTTTTTAGCTGGGCGTGTGAAATCTTGTATAGGGATATACCAGGCAGGAATTTGCGTAATGGTTTCTCGTTTTTGTTAATTTTGGAGTTCTTATTCAATATATATGTGGAATTTTAAAAGGTAGGTCTATTGTATTTTTATACCTGTGTGTGTGTTTTGTTGTTTATCCACTAACATGAATTCTCTCTTGAAGTCTTCCTCTGATACTACAAATCTACGTTAGCAGCTTAATGATTTCTCTGTGTTAAGTTTGTGGTTTTGTGAAACGTAAATATTTCGCAGAAAGTGAAATCTGATATACAATTGCAATACGGTTCTGAACCTGTTCGTCGTTGTCAGCGACGTGAATCAGAAGGAGTTGAATGCGGACATCAGGCTTTGTAGTATTCATTTTATTAAGTGGATATTTTGCTCCCTCTTTAGAAAGCAGCAATAAATAACAGGGGATGCAGAGGGTAGAAAAATGTTCCGTTAATTGAGATTATCAGAAATACGGTAAGTTCTGCTTGGGGTAGACGGATGGGGTACAAACCAATTAGTCGTGCGCTAAAGATATTTTTCATTCATTCAAGCTCCAGTTCGCTTCCTCTTTTCTTCGAAATCGATACCTTAATCTGAGTTCTTTTTATAGAAAGGTAAAAGCTACCCTTGAAAAAGATTAAGTTGATTGCAGAAGTAGGTAGAGTTTAAATAAATACATACCAACCATTTCATAACATTTCTGCTGTCATACCCATAAAGAAATCATTACTCTTGCACAGTCATTCAAATTGGTTTTGTAAATTAGTGTTACTACGCTTAGTAATATATGTTCGGAGATATTTTGTCAAAGAAGATGATGCCGTTGCTGTATTATTAACAAACAGACTTTTAGGCGTCTAATGCATGTTCTCACTACGTCCAGTTTATCGGATTTGAGCTGAAAATTTTGCATCGCCGTAATGCTTATAACCGCAATTTTAGTGCATAAAATTTATAGGCATATTTAAGCTTCTTCCATACATTATTTAACATGTTTGCTCCTAAGGTTCGTTAGTTACCGCATCAAACCGAAAGGTAAATACAGGCAGAGTCAGAAGTATGTTTATACACTTCTTGTGCGTGTTCCAGGATCAAAAATAAGAAAAAATGCTCCTATGAACATGGGGTCGCAAATGTTTCATTTTCGAAATAATAGCCAAAAATAAGTTTCAACGCATTGACTTTATGTCAAAGTGAATTCAGCTTCCAGCAAAGATTTTCAATTAACGTTTGGGCAGGAATTGTTGGCGACATGCTTATTGGTCCACACAAGCTTCCATCAAGTCTAAGAGGACCTCCAGATCGGTGATTCTTAAGAAGACACTTGCCACGTCTCCTTCAAGATGTACCACTGAATACAAGAAGACAAATGTGGTTTATGCACGACGGAGCCCCAGCACACTTCTCCCATCGCGTCAGATATCATCTCAATGAACAGTACCCTCAGCGATGGATTGGGCGTGGTGGCCCATTAGCATGGCCACTGAGGTCACCGGACCTGACTCCATTGGACTTTTATCTGTGGGGTGACTTGAAGTCCGTCGTTTATGCAACACCCATAAACAATGAAGACGACCTATGGGAACGTGTGCAGAATGCATGCCAGATGATTCGAGGAAACCCTGGTGTGTACGAACGAATTCGTCAGTCTTGTGTACGTCGTGCTCGTGCATGTGTTGAGAACCACATGTTCATAGGAATATTTTTTCTTATTTTTGAACCTGGAACACGCACACGAAGTTTGTAAACATACTTCTGACTCACCCTGTATATAAATTGAGCGGTCGTCATATTTTTGTTTAACATGGGGGAGATAAAAAATGCTCATAACCTTTAGTCAGGGAGATGTGGGCATGGATGGAAGGATAATATTAAGATAGATAGTATAGAATACGATGTCAAAATGTACACTGAAGTTTTCTGTAGCAAGATAAGGAATCAGTGAGAGGCTGTTATGAACACAATTGGGGTCCATACAAGTCCCAATATGTTTTAGCAAATTTATTGACTAATAGTTTTTCAGTTTCGAGTTAGTTACCGATACAACTAGTAGTATTGTCTTGTTCTTCGTATGTTATTGATGTGGTCTGTACGTTAGCTCGAACGCCGACGATCCTACATCCGGAGTCGTTAGATGATGCACCAGTATGTGATAATTGCGACATTCTTTTCGTTCGAATACTCGCTAGCTCCCCCTCGACTGCTCAACATTTGTCATGTATTTATGACGATCCACATTCATTGTATTGTGTTCTGGGTCACACTGTGTTAAAGTGGAAGGATTGATGACATTTCAAGGCTATACCGACGTTATTCAAGTGGTAAATATTAGTGCCCGTTCAGAAGAACTATATTCCCTTCAGTTTGGAATCGAATGATAAATATTACCGACGTTTTGGACTAAATCTCTTTATTTTAGTCTGGGACTGATTGATGTTATAGGTCTTTGGAAAGAATTGGCCGTCTGGTTTTTAAAACCTGGGACTTACAAACTGTAGTAAGTCCTAAGTCCTGTCGATAAATCGATAAAGTTTGTTTTTGTGTTTTTGCTGTGAGTGAATGCCATTTACACTGTTTAAGCAGCGCTCCAGAAACAAAGTCTTGCTTCTTGTAAGCCTACACAGTGTGGCATGCATTACATAGAATAATATTTTAATGTTATCAGTGACTGAATACATGTTAAATATACTAGACACTAAAGAGACAGACGTTCACAAATAAATATTTATAAGGTAGTCAGTTTAAATTCAAGCCGAGACTGATCGTCTCAAAATATATTACTTGTGATTGTACTCACTTCTCAAAATAGACTGTAATAGCCTTTTGTTTACCCGTCGACGACATATTGCTGTCACACAACTACTGTCTTGAGATAGAATCTATAGAGTTAACCGTCCGGTGGGCGGTGGTGTTTCTGTTTTAATGTAATTGGTTTCTATTTCAGGTATGTGCATTTGGCAAGCCCCGGAGCCAGAAACTACTCGTATGTTAGACAGGTCAGTTGCTGTCATTTATTTGTTCTGAATTTAACACTTATATTTTACTCATGTAACGAATAAATTCACTTATCGTGGTGTAAGGAAGTTTTAGCGATTTCAATCTTTTATGCGTTGCACTAATTCCCGTTCGTCTGCTAGTGACCGAAAATGTTAGAGTGCTTGACTTGTTGAAGGTTTAAGGTTTTGAAGAATTCTCACAAATTCTGTAGAATTGTGTAGGATGTATCACAACTTGGTCATACCCTTGCCTGAAAAATCCACATTCCTCCCGACAAGTTATTATAGATTTTAACAATAGTTGCCATTTTAGAGAATTACGTAATTTGAAAGGACGGTGTCTCTTTAATATTCTTGAATGAATAATTGATTGAATTTGGTGAAATCTCGCTGACTCTGTACTTTTGGTGAATGAAATATAAACCCAGATATCAATATATTATGTATTCTTTATAAGTTATAAACACACACATACCCAGATATTAGTGGTTTGTGATAAAACTAACACTTTTAATACACTAACCAACACTCTGGCAGCAGAGCACGAAGCCTCCACACCGATGTTAACCAAATCCCGCCATTGGACACAATTCTGAGACAGTTCAAACTGCAATCGTTTGAGATTAGGTTCATCAGGGGACCCCAGGAGATGAGGTTTTTCCCCCTTTTTTGCCCTACGACGGAATCAGAAGTAACCTCCAAAACGTTGTCATTTTAATAACATCTAAACGACGGAAGATGTCCAAGGGAACAGCACAATTTTAATGTTATCACCCCATGATCTTTTGGCGGACGTTTCACAAGTAGTTTCCCCACCAAAATTCTGTTTGCATTCTTTGTCATTATTTCCTCAGCCCATTGTAGTCGCGTGTATTTAACTGTTCTAACAGTGGTAGGGGAATTGTATAAATTACAAAGCTTCTATTAAATTTTGTCACTTATTTCGTACTTCTTAGATGCATGCATTTCTACAGCACTTGCCTGCAAAACAACTCTCATTTATGTACGTCTCTCAAAGTAAGAGACTACTTTTCAAACCCTTACAGAATAACTGGTAAAAATATTGTTTTCTGTGTCCTGGCATTCATCTTTTTGGGATGTAGACTGAACGAAGGCAGGTTTTGAACTAAATTATTAGAAGCATTTCTTGAATATATTATTGTCATCCAAAGTTCATGGTGAATTTAGTTTCTGTCTTTCGTAGATGTATTGCAGTATAAGTAATTACGTTAATACTAGCCGATCCTGATTTCTTGTCGTGTTTATAATACGAATGTTCAATTTTCAGTTATTTACTTCCGACTGTATGAAGTCGAAGCTCTGGTGACTAATATTTAAATATAGAGTTCTTACGTCAAAAGTCACAACGCGTATCCATCATAAAGATGAATTATTTTATGCTATTTAGGGAATAATCGCTAATCGCTGTTTATACTGTTTGTCTCACTTGACATTACATTTCTCTGCAGAACCATTTCAGTGCTTTATAAGCGTATTTTTGCCCTCTATACATTTTGTAGTAATTCGTGATGTTTATTCACTTAATCCACAAACTGATGTGATTCTAAACTACCTTATTGATCCATTCTAGATCTGCTATAGCCTTAATCTTCTGTACTAGCTTCTCCATGCTTATTGTCTAAATTTATTTAAATATAGGCATCAGTTTTTATTATTGCTATCTTACACACTTTCAGTTTGATATTATCAAGAGCAATTTCCCAATTTCCTTACAGTTTGTAATATATGACCTGATTGTTAAAGGATGCCGTTATTGCAATTTAAAGGGTTAATGGAGGGGAGTGAACTGTTGCGTCCTGATGTATCTTAAATAAATATAGATATATATGAGGCGTATATTGGAAGATTAATTTAAAATTAATATTATAGATAAAAAGTTAAACAATGTGAATATGATTGGTCTGGATCCAAAGTCCGGATTTTGTGACCTTTTGATTTTGTAACATGTAATTTATTTTTCAGCTGAATTATATCGCCCATACAATACCATTGTTGTTGACGTGTGTGGTTGCTTTCTGTGTTTTAATATAAAGTCGTTCAGACTTGAATATTTTGCGGTATGACAAAATTACATGGCGTTTTGTTATGGGACGAGGTTTAAAACATTTTTAGTCTTTGTTATTTAGTTTTTTATTTATTTTAAGAAAACTTCCCTTCTGCAGATAGTTCTAAATTTAGACGATGATTGTTGCAGAATTTTAATAAACAAATATCATAATTACATTATAGAAAACGGCAGACGCAAACAGCATCACTTTGTGAGATTTGAGGTTCTCACGTCGGCGAATATGAAAATTGCTGTCTTCTGGGTTGTTACCGACATTTTGGAGGTTTTTTCTCCATTAAACGCCTCTGAAACGTCGGTAATCTTCTACCAGACGGCGCAACAACGCAGAAGTCTGCCGTCTTACCGCCATTTCGGATCGCGGATGTTTGGATTAATAATCTTGCACATCGAAGGAGTTCCTCTTTAATGAGCACCCACGATGCGTGTGTGGAGGTCTCTGCAAAGGGCAGCTCCCTGTAACAGGGTCGGAGTAGCAGCCTGTGGTCTTCATCAGCTCTCCCTGCCTTCTATAGCCACCAAATTGCGTTTCGAACCCGATTGCATTAAACTCACATACCGGGGCCGCGCTGTGGCTGTGAAGTGTGAAACATTTTTGTTCATTCTTGAGGTTCTGTTGTAGCCATGAGCGATTCTCGTGGCCATGATTGTTCCAGAATTTCGTAGCTCGATCTTGTGGGTATCCCGTTTTGAAATATATTACGAAGTTTAATGTCACAGCTCATAGCACACGGAAGTACGTAAAACGTGAAAATGTTGTAATCTTATACCAAGAGTAGCGTCCACTGGCGGCCGTGATTAACAAGATAATGAACCTTCTGGTCCCTTAAATTGCTTGAATATATGGACTATAATTATTTTTTGTCAAAAATGATTCTTGTGTGTTGGAATGAGTTAAAGACATGTAATATTCGTTTCGCGCCGTTCTTATATGAAGTACATAAAATGAATACGTAATGGGAAGGTAGTGTTTCATTATATATTCGTGCGCAAGTCTCTGCGCCGAAAGTATTGAAATAGTTTCGATGAAATTTAATATTTAACGTTTTGCGCCACACATTCTTAACTCTCGCATAGGTTTAAATGACTCTTTTTGTCATCAGTCTTTCGACGCGGTCCTCCATTTTCGCCTATCTTGCGCCAATCTCTTCATTTCCACATATTTTTTACAGACCATATCCTCTGAAATCTGCGTCACATATTCCAATCTTTGTCTCCCCCTACAATTCTTCCCTTCAACTGTAGTGCTCAATTAAACGCAGGGAAAACTTAGCCTTACGTTAAAATAAGAATAAGTTCATAATATTATGAAAGTAATTAGTGATATGGTTTTGATTACATAGCGTTACAAGTGCACATTATAATATTTTGCAGCAATACGTAAGAATGTATTTCAACTTAATGGAACATACCATATAGTCTGCTATGTAAGTAACTTCAAGAATTTGAAGGGGAGAAAAAAGAACCGAAAAGAAATATTGTTTTCTTGTTCAAAGTTTGACGAAGTTCCTTTTCTTAGAATTGAACAAAATAGAAGCAATCTTGAACTGTAAAGAGAAACTCTCACAATAAGCCCAAAACATACACACGTACAAAATAAAATAAAACTAATAAAGAATATCGCCTTATTATGTCGCGTTCCGATTTCAATTTCACAGAGTTAATTGAAATTGTTTTCAGTGTGTGCTTCTGTTAGCTCTGAGGAAGTAGAGAGAGGCCATGCTGTCTGCAGCTCCCGCGTGAAATTAATTCAGAGTGGGTAGTAGGAACGGCACACATTCAGAATTCTGTCTCTTCAATTTCCTTTTCCTTCTTCCTACCCTTGCTTATTCTTCTGCAGATGGTGAACCAAAGAGGGAAGAAAATGTAGTGATGGCTTGCTTGATGCTTGAGGTGGTAGAAGAGTTAAGAGGGTCCCTTTCTGAAGGAAGAGGTTCAGAAAAAGGGGTGTAGTCCACACAGGCACTACTGCTTCAGATGTGACTGCAGATGACAACACATGTGAATGAGTCAGTCATTCTTAATTCGATTGTTATGTCCGTGCCCGGTCTTCGGAACCTGAGACGTTGCATTTTTTTTAAAACTCTTGGTTCCTTCGTACTGAACATACCCGAAAATCACGTGATATTTTAGTTTTGTTGTCAATCAATTTGCTTCTCTGACTAAATTTGCCTTTAATTTGTAATTAGGCAATGGTGGTAAAACCTTACCCACGTCATCCGTCTTCAAAATACATAATTAATTAATCTTTTTCTGATTTTCGTCACCTGAGTTCTCCCAAGCCGATTATAAAATTTATAAAATTATTATCTTGTAATTTCGGTAATAATGAAACATCCATTGATTAGGTCTTCATCTAAGTAACGTGTTTCTTTTTTAAAAGTCGACTCCGAAATGGATTTCATAACGATCCTAAGGTAAATAAAACTTCATTTTCTTGCCCTCGAAAGAGGGTAATGAATATTCATCGAACGATTTCTGTCGAGAATTTTCCCTGACTTTCCGGTTTTGATTTCTCTTCGCTGTTGTAAACAAGTTTCCTTATATTTCAAACGTTGCTTAGCCTATTTTGTTTGGGCAGCGACTCAAGATTATTTTATTGATTGCAATTTAAGGACAGTAGATTTTTCTTAATTCGAAGTTTCTTACAACATGCTTCTTAACGTTCGTCTGTTCACACATTCTTTTTAAGAACTAAGAAAAAGCTGTCCAGTTACCAATTCTGTCACTGGCGCTTAAGAAACAGCCGAAATCATTTACAGTCGACAGACGACGGATGAAGTGGCGACGGTGAACATGATTTTATTCGCCATAGTCGGCTAGTCCATTTAATCTGTGAGATAGTGAGATGTGAGGTTCTCAGGGCGGCGAATATGAAGGTGGCTGTTTGTGGGTTGTTGCGCCATTGTGTGGTTTCAAATGTTTTTGAAGTTTTTTTCGTTTCGGGTCATAATTCGAGGTATTAATAGGCATTAAACGTAAGGTATTTCTGGGGAATATAATTTGATATGTATGAATTGCTGAAGTCGGGCATGGTTTTTAACTTCGCGTACAGAAATGCAGCGTTCGGCTTACGAGCACAAAGCATTTTTAACTTTTGCATACAGATGATGTGTTTCCTTGCGTTGATACACCTTTACGATAGACTTTTTCTCATATTCTTTGAGGAAATTAAAGACTCCTAGTGCCCCCTAGCCATCTTTTCATTGATAAAGGCCTTGTATTGTGCACAGTCTTGAAACCGGATACGGGATACTTTCGTTGTGTCTTCAAAACGTCTGTGGACGTGAACATTTTTTCCCATTTCGTTGTGTCAAGTTTCCACCTCCATGACATTTGTAAATGTATGATAATTTCTCGTGAACTCATTTTTCCACTGAAATACTCCGAACGTTATTCCATTTCACTGTAAGAAGCAGCGGTTTTTAATCGTCTCATTGTCGCATGTATGTTCGGTGCAGCTAAACTGGACTGGGAGTCACTCCACTATAAATTCATTTGTCTGGTAATATAAGTGGATTGTAGCTGGCGATTGACGTTAAAGAAAAGGAGACAGTCTTTTTTTCCCAATCGGTTGCAACTGTTGTCACTTGTCGTAGTTGTAATGGGGACCGTTGTGACTGTAATTAAGGTATAGAAGCTTTCACAATGACCTAATCTTGTCTAGATAGAACCACCAGACCGTTGACACTGTAATCCCTTACTGAGTGGGTGGACGGTGACCCATCTGTCCGTTACTTGGCAGGGGTCAGCACAACTCCGTCATAATTACTGTCGAAAATTGAGAGTAATAGCATTGAAAGAGGGCGGACGCCATCCACAGAGCGTCTCTTTCGTCTCTAAATGACCTTTGTGCATTGATACAAAGAGAGAGAGGTCAAAAGACAAGTCGAGATGTGGCTGGTGGCTTGCAGTACGATCTCGTACCGTCACGTCAGTATGTCTGTCCCAAGTCCCTGCTCGGTGATGTTTCTGGGACTTGTTTTCCCATTACTGGCTGCAATTAAAGTAGAGGACGGTGTACAAGCAGGTAGTTTCTACCGGTGAGTGCGTGTCATATCTGATGATAACGGACTGGAATGTGATACCACGCTCCAGCACCTCGGTACACCACCTCAGTGTTACACAGAACTGTTAATACCCGTGGTTACATTATTCAACTTAAAGACGAACTGTGGAAGTCGTCTCGTATCCAACTCAAGAGAACTTTAAGGGCGAAAGTGTATAAACTCGAGTTAGTATTTCAGTCGTGTGAAAGTTAGAATTGTCATAGAGAACACTGTAGAGAATGGTTTCAAGAAATGTGGTATTGGTACTTTTGAATCATATGTAAGTTTTATGGGTTCGAGCCGACGCCTTGGCGCATATTTGCCATAAGTTATAAACGGCGGAAGGCGATATTAAGCTCCTTTTTAAATTTAGATTATCACAGGAGATGGGACTACTTCATTCAGCACATATTCGAAAGATTAAATTCATCTTTACTTTGCAATATCGAAATACACGGGTTGTTTACGTTACAGGCGAAGTGTTGTAAGTCAGATCAGTCGAAAATATGGACAGAGCAAATTTTGGTTATATTGTTTGTACTCTTCTTAGGCATTGTATGTAAGTCCTAGGTATTCTACAGAATGCTAAAACAGATTTAGGTAATGATGATATCAAGAATATAACCTAATATAACCAAACTTAACATAATATGGTTTAAACTGAACGGGGTATTGAACAGATAATGCTAGCAAGAACAATTACATGTTTGTCTCAACTTTTAACCTTGCGTTTGACATCTTGTCGACATCATGCGTTTGCAAACTTTTAAGCCAAAGAAATACTACGCTGTTTTCTGTTTTTTATACAATACCTAGGCATTTTATACACTAGTGTAGTTGGTACTTTGTATGTAACACATATTCATAAATAAAGTTGGTGGAATAACTTGTACTGGTATAGTTTGTAGTTTATCAGCCTTGAGACTTGCAGTTAGGCCCACCATATCAATCGAAATTTAACAAAGTTAAATCTATTAAAACAAGTCGACACTTGTACAGTTGTTCTGTGTGGCATATCGTTGCATAAAACTCTTTAAATAGTTAAAAACTCGAGATGTTAGGGTATTTCACCGTGAAATATGTGTCAATTAATAGAAACTAGCTTACTGAAGCGGTGCTACAAGAAGGTTCAGAAATTCAACCCTGTGCGCCGAGCGGAACGCTTGTGGAGTGTGTGACAACTATGGAAAGTTTCTGTTTGTCTCTTCAGAATCCGTATTGAAATTTCAAGTAGTATTACACTAGGATATTTTTAAAGTTACTTATTGCTATTGTAGAACCTGAAAATTAAAGTATACAAAACAATAATTTTACGTGTTGTTTTGTATGGGTGCGAAACATGGTCTCTCACTCAGAGGGAGGAACACAGATTGCAGGTGTTTGAGAATTGGGTGTTGAGGAGGATATTTGGGCCTAGGAGAGAAGACGATGGGGCATGGAGAAAACTGCATAATGACGAAATTAAAAATTTATACTCCTCCCCCAGTATTGTCAGGGTGATTAAGTCGAGGAGAATGAGATGGGCGGGTCATGTAGCGCGCATGGATGGGACAAGAGGTGTGCACCGGGTATTGGTTGGGAAGCCTGAGTGGAAGAGACCGCTGGGGAGACCTAGACGTAGATGGGAGGATAATGTCAGGCGGGATCTGTGGGAGATAGGAGTTGAAGGAGACTGGATTTTGGTGGCCCAGGACAGGGTCCGGTTGAGGGCTTTGGTTAGTTCGGTGATGAACCTTCGGTTTCGGTAAGCCATCTAGTTAGTTAGTTATTGCTATTGCAGTCGAACAAATTAACCTCTGAGACGTTAATTCAGGAAAAGACAACTCTGCTTTTTGCAGTTTCAGCAGGGAACCCCCAGAATATGAAACCCTGCTAGGGGAACATTTTCACATTTTCATTCTTCATTCTGGGGCGTTCACTTACGATATTAAAATTAAAATGCGTTGAGGAAACGTGAGGCATGTATGATGACAGGCAGGCTCGCGCAGTTGCACTGCTATTCTCTGGCACCCGAGTCGTGCTGGTGACAACATGAAGGGGGAAATGGCTCAGAAATGATTCTGGATGCTGTCCAGAAAACTTGCGACCATTACAGCAAGCACCCTAACTTGCAGAGAGAAAAATGCGTTGGGGAGGTGTTAAGCTTGGAGAGTGGCCAATAGATGTCTCCAGTTTCCAAGCTAGTAGCTTGGTTATGTGTATGACAATTCTGTTGAAACTCATTTTTATTTCTCGTACGAATATTCGAGACTATAACAGTCTGTGAAATTTGTCATAAAGGAGAAGATGTGGGTGCGATTTTAGAATCTTCAGATGCGAAAATAGATATATCTTTTTGTAAATACTTGTCTCGTTCTACGCCCAATTTACATGGAGATCATCGACATGATATGCTGCTTATTCTTGGCAATTGTGGTATCATACAACGGTATCATCTTTTACAGCATTTTGGGAACAAATCCACAAATCTAAAGAACTATGAGCGTTGAGGCACTGAGTTCGAATATATTTATTAAAGCTGATATTGTAATTTTTAGATTTTTTGTTGTTGCCATTTTCGAAATTTTATATGGAAGTGTTAAAAATAAATGGTTCACACGGAAGTAAATAAGCAGATGGGAAACTTTGCACTGAAAATATCGGGCTTGTGTTATCGTTATGTCCGTGTGTATGTGTCCCATTAAAACATTTGTACTAATTTATGTATTTTCATTAAACGATACTCTGTATGCATATCATGGTACTAAGACGTCTTGTTCTTCATAATATTATCTTGATGTATGGTGATTTGGGATATCAGACAAGGTGTCCGGAATTGGTGTGACGGTGCTGAAGAACACCACGAAAATTAAACCTCAAATTAGATAGCATGTGTCTCGGCTGATTTTCAAACCTCGTGCTTGTTTGAGTGCGAATAAACAGAACAAAAACTGTACTGACGAGTCTCCGGTAAGACTGATCCAGCACTGGAAATAGAAGTTGTCTGAATATGAGAACGTTCTGCATACAGAATGTAGTTGTGTTCTAACGAATCGGCTATTGTTAGTGAGTTGTAATTTGTCGCTTTTGTTCTACGAACGACCTGCTTGATATCAGTATTAAAGAACGGAAGAACGAAAACTCTTCCCTCGCAAAATAATACAGAAACCTCATACGCATTTAAAACTTTGAAGGAAAACGCTGTTTCGTCTCTCTGAGGGTTTCCGGATTTTTTTATAAGCCTCTAAACGAAATCTAAGGGGTAACCTGACCACTGCAACACACCCAAACACGTCATCTATGGTCATCTTGTATTAATTACAGTCTTTATAAAAGTAGTAGCCAAAATAAACGTCTAAAAATTATTTAGTGGATAAAACTAGAGTTGCCTGAGAGTTTGTTAGTAACGTAACAAGTGGATTCTTTGGTGAAAACTCTTTAGTATTGAAATGTTATTATCTTTTCTTGCAGTTATATATTTTTTTAAAATTCTCCGTCTTTAGAACCATTTTTTCACAATATTGTTCAAGGTTTCCATTTCACGATGGAAAATGAAAGAAACGCCGAGTCATGCATTCTCTTTATACGCCGTAGTGTTTTGTTTCTGCCACACAAAACACAATATTGTCACATAAAAAGAATTTAGTCCCACTTTTCACTGTTATAAAGTTTCCTAGAGTTCTGATGTAACTTATAATTTCTTATAGACCTGTGTGCACTTCGACCTCTCATCTGTAGAATAAGAAACGGAAGCATTTTGCATTATTTTACTCGATTTTTAGAACCCCATCCGAGAGAGTAAAAAACACGTAAAATGCTGTTTCTGCGTATACACTGCAGGGATTTGACGTCTCTCCGGATGTCACCACAACTATGGGGTAAGTTAGGGTGCACAGAGGGTTGGGGGGGGGGGGATGCTACTGAAAGGCGAAGGTAGTACTGGAAGTGGAAGACAACTTAGACTATTACTGTACTGCCTAATCACAAACATGAAAGCTGTAATATAGTAACAACCGTTGCATTCCAAGTAATTGAATACATTTTTGTGTTCGTGCACTGAGAGATGCTGTAACTTCATGAATTATTCATGAATGCCTGATACAAATAGCAAACAGCTTCTTCTTATGTTGACTTGAATGTGTGTCAAGGAATACTTGAGTCTTGGGCATTGTGAGAAGAAGGGTTACGTAAAGGGAAAAAAAGACGTTTAGAGAGGGATAGTGCATGTTGATGGCATAATGTGAAACGTGTAATGATACTTCTGAATGTCGTATCTACCCATATAGTGAACCGCATTAGATGAGAGAAATTAGACTGTCGTCAAATGTCCTAGACCAGAGGTTCCAAACTCTTTTAGTCCGTGGTTCCCTTGATGTAAGTAAACACATATAATATCCCCAACCTATAAAAATGCCCAAACATTTAAATAATATATTTAAAAATTAAAATTTATAAGCGGGCCTTGATGTTGAATTATGTTTGTAATCTTTATGCATTTTAATTTTTATCGGCTGATTATTTAAGGTTACAATTAAATTAGTAGGGTTTGAGGTTCTCACGGCGTTAAGTACGAATAGGGCTGACTGTCTTTGGGTTGTAGCGCTATGCATTGTGGTAGAAGTTTATCGACGTTTTAGAGGTCGTTGCTGTTTCCATCATCAAGGCGATTAGCGTCTCATCGACCTGATGATTGTGCCAATTGGTTAGGAGACTGGGCATTCTTTAAAGCCTGGTAGATGCGAAAACCATTTTACTGGGGATGGAACAGCTATATTCAACCCGTGGTTTATCACTACGTTGACTGGGCTTTACGATAATATATTATAAATGTCTGCTAAAATACCACAAAAAGGTGTTGTTCATTTTTGTGAGATTTCGTTACAGGTCTCAGTGTGGCCGTTCTCCTAAATACGACATTGACAGGATCGATTAGATTAGGCAGTTTAGGTGGATCACATCTCGATTCCCAGAGAGGAACTTGAGGCTGAGAAGTTTTATTCCGATCCGTAACTTTGGAACTGTAAGAGACTTGCATCGTGTGCACGAGAACCAACTAGGGGCGAAGATCCAAAGAAAATCGAAGTAATAACGAAGAAAAAGGAAAAAAAGTACAAAGGGAAGGAAGAAAGATGGAAGAGAAAAGAATCAAATCTGAGACCCGCAAGTATGAGAATGTTTTGTACACACAAACCTCATTGTTGTGATGAACTCTGGTGGCGCTATCCGACATAGAATGGAAGCAATCAGAACGTCACACCGCGTTTCACTCCAACAGACCTTAACGAAATAGGAAGGAAGTTTTTCTTTCATTAAACCACGTCTTTTTATTTGCTAAGTCAAATCAGTGAACCCAAATGATAGATTTATATACAAACACTTTTCCTCCTATTTTAATTTGTTTCCTTGTATATATTCCATTTCACTGCGAGATTGATTATGTTAAATATGTTTTACTAACTTTTACCGAGAATTGTACTTAGCTTCTCAGCATGAGGGGAAAGGCCGACTATATTTTCCAGCGTATTCAACGAAGAAAATAAATTCTTTGTTAAGGAAATCAGAACCCTCCCCCGTTCATATGTACTAAGATTAAAATCTCTTTATGTACACGTGACAGTTATGTGTGTGAGTGTACATGCGATTTAAGAGGCGTGTTTCTGAAATTCTGTAGATCAGCGTTGTATTTTATTGTAATACATAATAAACACACATACTATGCAATAATTTTTAGAGAATTATGTAATTACAGGCTCTTATGACTGAAAACATAATAGTTACTTTCTCGCAGTTTGTCATGTTCAGGGGGAAAACTCGTGCTCTGGTATTTGTTGCGCGGTGTTTCCTTTAATCGGTATGGTTCGCGTAGCGCGGCACGTAAATGTTTGATCGCAAACCTGTTGTGTTTTAAATGTAAGAAGAAGGTGTTTAGGGTTATTATATATTATTTCAGGTTAATGTATATTAGCGTAAGATAATATGTTTTATGTATTACAGTAATGAAACCGTGTGTATGATTTGTTGTGCCTCCATCATCAGGGCGATTATTGTCGCTCTGATGATGGAGGCAGCAAGTACCTCTGATACGTAGGTAAACGTCTGTCATACTACACAGATAAAAATCCAAAAAGATAGTCAGCCATCTTCATTGTTGTCACTTTATTCACAAACATTCCCCTTTTTTTATTCTTCAGATGTAGACTAGGCGAGATTTGCATCAGGTGGGAACTTAAGTAGGTTTAATTAGAGTCTGTGGCCCCGTCAGGTTAGATAAGCGGTGTACGTTAGTGACTTCCCACGCTGTATGGACCATTTGTTTTCCCTGTGATCTATAACCATTGACTGACAAGTGACGGAGACAATCCGCCCCTGTCATAATCGATCTGTCACATAACAAACATTGTGTGATTACAGTGTTGTTAAGAAAGGTCACCAGAATGAGCTAGCAGATGAAGAACCCTTGAGGAGGCCGCGTTCCTTTATCCGATATACGGAGTGATCTCATCCCTATCTTCTGCTCAAATTACGTCAGTGCTGGGGTGGAATACCACATCCGATATTAAGGCAGAAGATGGCGTTGGGTATCGAACAGAATAATACCACGTGAACAAGAGTGGCTGGCATTTGTGATGTTCGGCATTTTTGTTAGAAATTCATATATATTCTCCCCAAATGTCTGTCTCGTCTTATGAAAGTGTTGGGAGAAGAAATTAAAAATAACTTCAATCCGATTTTTTTCACATCCGTTTTAGTTCATACATTTCGCTTTATAAAATCTTTGGCCGTCTGCAATGGCCACTGCTTAGTGGGACGCCACCTCGAATGAATCATTCCTCCGGTCAGACCATAACAGCTGCGATGCGGGTTGCTCTCCGATCGGGCGAAACTAAACACACATTAATATTTCAATTAACATGGCGACCTGTCTGTAGGTGGGGCGATGTGAAATGCTCGGACGTTGTTTCGTTTTACTTTTTAATGGCATGGATAATGTCTGAAGTTATAACCTAACCTGACCAACGATGTGTTGTGTGGGAGATTAACCTGAATGAATTTCCTGAGAGTGTGGAGTTGGGTTCAAGAATAATAATGCAAACTCCACCTACATTCTGTCTGCTTTCACCGGGCCTTTGAGTCTATATTAAAGCATCTAAGTTAGTTTTTTTTTCCCAAAAAAAGTATATATATTACTGTTTTTATCCTATGGGTTCTTTTTCTTTAAATACAATATTTTTGTTGAAAGTTATCATCTAGGAGCTATATTCTTGTGACGTTTTATTAAATCGATTTCTCTTAATTATGACTCAGTCCGCAATGCAAGTTGCTTCCACCTGAAACACGTGGACTCGTGATGACGCCAGTGGGGGCAAGTCGACCTCTCGATCAGAGCGTCGAGTCACGTCGACAGCAAACAATTGCTGTTCAACAAAGTTGTTGAAAAATGTCGAGGTAGAAAATGAAGTGCTGTTTGCAGTAACAAAGCTCGGTGACGTTATTGAATAAGTGATCTAAGGAACAGTTGATTTTGTTTAACTGCAGAACATAACTGAAAATCTTAAGATGTTTGACTGTATGAAGCTAATGGTCGACGCAGACGTATTTACATTTGTCCGATACACAGTTCAAGGTTTAAAAATAATAGACCGTCGCTTCACGTACTGTAAAGAGTTTCAGATTTAATGGGTAGAGAGGTTAGCAAAAGATTGACTGTCATTCACATCATTATTCGATCATTTTGTAGTATAAAGCGTGTCTGAACCTCACTGTCATGATTTTAACTCCATACGAGGTTATCACATAATTGTGTCAAGTGTTCTGTTATGTTTTGTTATTTGGCAAAAAATAATTCTTTCTTATTACTAACGTAGGCAAGTTATTGGAAACACCTTTGCCTTCTTTATAGCCTATTTTGATATGTGTTGTACTTTATACCATATACTTCTGTATTTTGTGTCTGAGATAACTTACGGAAAGGAGTAATATCGATCTTAAGGTGTTAATAATCGATTGGGCAGTCAAATTCTGTGTGTTAGCGGAACCTGGGGGTTCATTAAGTGTTCAAAACAGCCCAGCACTGTTTCCAATTCTGAACCAGATAAATTAAGTCCACATTATATTTCATTAAGATTCCTGCTTGCCCATACCTCCACTGATATGGATCAATTCCTAGGCCTTCGTTTATCAATCAGCAGTATTGTCATGGATTTTATATTAGTCGACTTTACGATAATAGTAATGCTTTCTATGATGTATAGTTTTCGCGGCGACTAAATTTAGTAAAATGTTCTGGGGCAGTTAGCCGCGTCAGGTGGTCGCAAAAATCCGACGTTTCGAAAACCGTCTCGGTCCTCTTCATCAGGAAACTGTCGAAGGCGAGAGAAAAGAAATGCATACATTTTAGTCATGCAACTTAGAAGGAAGAGAGAACTTGGGAGATCATAGCGTCAATGGAACTTAAATGAATTGTATGTGAGGGCGTGACTAGTTTAATTAGGGCTTGGTAACCATTTTTTGTAAACACGAAAAACTTCTAGATTCTATAAAATGCAGAGAATTTTTCGATGAGCTAAACGACTACCAGCTTTATAAGGAGGACTATACTGTCAGTGATGTTTTCTTGGAGCTGAAATCATTCAGCGATGTCGCTGCAAAGTAAGCAACACCAATAAAAACACAAAATATTACCTCAGTTAATCAACAGCCTTTGTCCGCTTCTCAAGGACATTGAGGTACACTTTCTTTGTCTTTGTTGGAGTTCATAATTCTTGTCTCGTGTTCCTTCTTAATGTGCCACGCATCGTGAACCTGAGTGTTGCTTGAATTTACGTCTGTGTTCTATACATCCATCAGCAAGTTTTTATTAGTGAGATTTGTGCCTGTTCACTTAATAAATTCACGGTCTTCAATTGCTAACTAGTGTCACACATCTTTGTTGTAGGAATTGAACGCTTTCTTAGATATTTTCAGATAAGACTTTGGAATTAATGATTTGTCAATCCTATTCTGTCCACGTGCTCAGTGCCTTGTAATTTTCTTAGATGTTAATCTAGAATTTTTAAGTTTACTTTTATTCGTTGAACCAAACAGTGGCTGAAAGCAGAGAATAAACACCGAATTTTTTGTGCTGTTTCAGGCTGTTATGTATCACAGAACAAGTTTAAATTAGGTAGTCGGTGTTGACCGCAAAATAATAGCAAATCTTTCTGTAATTGAGTGCGCGAAAAAGTTTTAAAATCTTTATAGCAGATTTATAAGATTTTTTTGTTGGGTGTTGTGGAGTACAGATGAAGTTGCTTAAGACTTATAACTGTGATGTAAATACAAAATAAGCTTAAGCAAGTGCCTAGTGACGTCTTCATTCTTTCTTTGAAGATCTTGCATGCCAAATAATACGTTCAGATTGTAACTTAACCTTAGATGTTATCAAATCTTATGTCTTCCCACACAAGTAGTTAAAATGCCGTTACTAAACTCAATCTTTCACTAATAAATTCATGTAGATACATGTAAGTTTTTGTGATTGCAATATGACAACATTTTTACCTTTCACTTTTAGATCGATGAATGTCGTTAATTTGTTACTAGTTAGTACAAACCCATTTAATTTCTTTACTCCTAAGGATTTGAAAATAATAATTGTTGCAGGAGCAAATTTAAAATAATATACAACTCTGTAGTAGTTTGTATACATTTAAATAAAATTTATATTTCAGCGTATGGAATGGTAATTTGACATTTATGAATAAGCATTATTAAAGATAACGACAATGCAAAAATAGTGACAGTAAGGGTTTCGTGGCCCTTGGGTCCAACAGGAAAACTTTTCTGTCCCAAGCGAGGAAAGAGAATTGGACCACCCCGAGATAAGTCACGCCAAAGGGAATACGTAGCAGTAATTCTGTGAGCTGAAACGAACATTTGTGCAGCGTGATCTTGTGTTGGAACCGCTTACAAGCTGCAGCAATAACATTACTGATGTAGGTTAAGGATTTTTGCATTCAGTATATCCATTCAGATCGTGTATAAGCGATAATATGGATTTGAAACGCACAGAAAGAGACAAAGATATTGTAGGATTTTTTGTTGTTGAAAAAATGAAAGGGTATATATATATATGGGGGGGGGGGGGATCGAGATTCTCTGACGCGTGAAATTTAAATTGTGGGGTTTGGGTCATGGAATGCAGAAGGCGAGGTGGGAGGGAGACAGCCGCAATTTCATTACGCACTTCCACTTCAAAAGATCGTTTCGCCATTATCTTTCTTCTCTTCCCACTTCGTGCACGCTATTTATGTGCTGATTATGGTTCCCCTCTTTCATCATATTTGTTTTGAAACTACAGAATGTCTGTATCCTACTACCTTGTCTATTTTCAGCTAAACCTTTTTCTACGTATATAGTGTTCCAAAAAGACATTCAGTGAATTAAATTAAGACATTTTAATAAATTGAATCATTGCGTCAACATTGGCTCTTAACGAATTTGCTAATCTAATGTAGGTATTCAGAATTACCACCGTTAGCTTCGTGGCAAAGTTTACAGCGGAGAGCAGCTGACTGGCAAGTGGCCACCAAATTTGCCATTGTGTATGCATCTTTCGGGACACTATTTTGAAACGTGTTTCGTCCACACAAAATCGTAACTGAATTGAACTGGATATTTTGTTTGTCAAAACATAGTAGCTTTGTTGTTTGTTTTTCACACTCAAAAGGCATCTATCTATTCAAGGCAATTAAAGGTTGTATATGTAAAATCGGAAGTGATCTGACTGTAATATAAAATTTCCACACATTTCTTCCTGGTAAAGTAAAGGCTTGACATGTTTACTGGTATCTGACCGACGTTCCCAGTTTCTTTAAGCACTATCCCCACTCCTCTCCCCCCACAAATTGCTGATTTAGCGTTTAAAGCCGACCACAAGTGATGCATTCATAATTAGCTCACAAATCATTACCGGCCTAATATAATATCGTTGTTTGCATAACCTTAGCCCCTCAAATGCTACGCACGAGATATCTTATTCAGAAGTAATGACCCTTTTGATCTAAATTTATGTGCTATGAAAGAACGTGTCCTATATCTCTCAAAAGTGAGAACTATTAATTAATATCTACTGAGCAGTATATTAGGCCATACGTTAGTGTGGAAATATATTATCAAAATATTACTTGAAGTAAAATGAAGTAAACGTAAACACATTCAGACATTTAATAACAAAAACACAAGCTGTTAAATGTATAAATAATTGTAAAATATTATTGTAAGCGTCTCTCCCATCACAATGCATACGTATATCTTAAAATATATTCTTCGATGCTATATAGTCTCATAGTTTAATACATTGTCGTTTGAATAGTGTACGGCTCAGTGTATGACTAATTAATTTCTAAACTTTACGTTCTCTGCTGTATTAACGCTAGTCGCTTCGTTAAGGCGTGCAGTGATTAGTTTAATTAAAACTGATTGGTTGCAGTTTCACTATCGAGAACAAATATCGATTCCGTTATATCAGATGCAATAACACTCGAAATATTTAGGGTTCTGAGGTGAATTTAAGTAAGATCACACGCATTCATAGGGGTGATGACCCCTCGCTTCTGTAATGTTTAAGGTGATATGAATGGAAATGGTTTTTCCGACAAATTTGACCTAAAATGATGAGGAACTAACATGAAGAGCATTGATTTGTGGAGAAGGAAATGTTTATTTTTTTAAGGAAGGCCTGCCCTCTGATCGGAATCTCAGATAGTATGCTGAGTCATAGTGTTCGTGAATGGATGTGGGAAGGATTTTCTGATGTCGGGTAGACTAGGGAAAAGTTTTGGACTGAATGCACAATCGGACTTACATCTAGCCAGTGAATGGCTTGAATCAGGCAGCGGTTGTTGACGGACAGCGGTGTCATCTTCACTCAATTTGTGTAAACCCGTTTTCCTTCGCCAATAAGGATCGTGTAATTTACATTCTATAGTCTATGCGTAGAGAAGCTGGCGTTAGGTCCTTGGACAGAGCAGACAGTCCTAACAGAAACTATAGATTAGAGTTAGATCCTTCTGTTATCCACTCCGACACACATTTATGCTGTATTCTAGAATGGATATAGGGATTAAACTTAATTTTTCTTAATTGTTCTTTCTAAGCAATTGCGTTCATGTAAGTAAATTGCTACAAGTAAGATTTTAGTTTCTCACGGCGGTAAATATGAAGATGGCAGGAATGTTTTAAGGTCTAACTGAAAACAATTCAAGTCTTACAGAGTGAAGAAACGTGTGGACCGTTGGGGAAAAATGTAAAATGGAGTCATCACGTGTAGAAAACAAAGTATGTCTGAGTACCGAGTAATTATTTTTTCAAAACGTATAATACAAATTGCTTCTGATTTTTCTGCCCCCCCCCCCCCCTGAACGTACACAATAGGTTTCAAAAGATATATTAAAATGAGAAGGAATTAAAACTTTGGGCTCGGTGTTCATATCCCACCAGATGGACGTCTTGATTCTGGGCGAGGCAAATTGATTTTCATCAAGAAGATGGACACTGCTAGCAGCGTTAGTGTGCTAATTGTATAGAATGTCTTCAGCACAGTGAATAGAATATTGATGAACCACATTGCCTGACTACTTGCAAGAGAGGTGGAGAGCCTTCTGCAAGGCGGGGAAGGAGGCTAGTTTGACTTCACTTCTAATCTCATTAAGGGTATAACTCCGTCTTGCAGTTGTACTTAGTTAATTAGGTACTATGTTAATGTGTTACATGGATATATTTTGAGAGGCGCTTGTGTTAGAATGGGTCTGTTCCCAATAACGTTTACGTCTTTGGTAGGCAGAGATTTAGCTTCTATCCTACTTTACTTTTATTATGCAAATAATTTAATTCTTGGGTTGTTTAGTTACGATTCGTCAACAGCGTAGTTTGTAATATCGAACAGTGTATCGATTGTAAAGAAATAATGGCGCCGTGGCCTGTTTTAAGCTACGTTTGTAGCGGGTGTGAATAAGACCAGGAAATGCCTGTTATGTTAACCAGTCTGTGGACCGAGAATGGAAAGTGGGACCCTCCGAAAGCGAAACAGGACTCTATATTAACCGGACAAAAATGACTTTAGTACTCGAGGAGGGGGCCAGATGGTGGTTCATGCGTGTTCCAAGAATGGCATCTTCCCATAAATCTCCTCGGGTTTGTTCCGCGTTGTTAGAGTTAAGATAGTACGCTAGGAGAATCAAGAAATTTATGCACAATTTTGTCGGAAGACTAGCAGATTAACTTCAACTACTAAGTTTTATGAGCTTTCAGGTTCTCACGGAGACGGATATAAAAATGGCTGTCCCAGGATGTTGCGCCGTGTTGTCTGGCATACGTTTACCGTCGTTTCAGAGGTTCTTACTGCTGCCATTGTCAGGGCGATGATCGACCTGATAATGGAAACAATAAAAACCTCCGAAATATTTGTAAACTCTGCCAGGTGACACAGCGCGACTATGCCAGAAGGAAGTCATGTTCAACTACAGTTTCATTTACATATTTATAGAATAACTTGAAATTGTTCCAGCCGATAAGGGACATCTTGGAGTATTTTTAATCCATCGCAGTTGGCATAAAGAAAAACTGTCTGCAAAGGAACTCAAGTATATAAAATTATGGGTTTTTCAGAATGGGTCCCTGAAAAAAATATTTAGACATAAGAGAGATGAATTAGTAACAGAATATAAAAATGTACATAATGAATATCATCAAATGTTTTAGGGTAATCAAATCAAGAAACAGATATAAGGGACTTGTAGTACGCATCATTGATATCCGAAAACCTGAGAAGAAGAATAATATTCTATTTGGTAGACATAGGAGTAGATGGAATAGTAGTATTAAAATACGTCTTAGGTAAATGAGCGCTGGGACAGTGGTCTAGATTCAATTGGCTTAGGATGGCGTCAGTTTGGTGGTCTTGTCATTATAATGATTAACCTTCGAGTACCTTAAAAGGCGAGCAATTTATTGAACAAGTGAGATATTATCAGTTTCGAAAAAAATGGTTTTATTCTGAGAATTAGTTAATGGTGAAATTGCCTGTTTAATCCGGAGTGGCAACTTTTCCTTGTTACTATATAGGATTTTGTACTTAACTGTACTTATATTACGTCATATCTGAGTAGGTCAAACTCGTACATGAGTAGAAAGCCATTTGCCGGACCTCGCCGGCGGGGTCTCGACGTAACAAACATTCTGTTTACGACTGTCTCGGCAACCCTTCTTCCCAACCTTAGTTTAGGAAATTTCCCTTGGTAGAAAGTCAGTGCAAGCAAATGCAACTTACATTCCGGTATAATATTCAGACGCCATAAAAGTAATTTTACTTAACTGGAATTTGTGTTCGGGCAAAGTGAAAACGGCCCACAGAGTACATGCGATCTAGTCCAGGCACACTTTATCAGCTGGAATGACACGTGGCGACAGTCGACGAATGATAAAGTTCCTTACCTCAACGCTCTGCACAAACATATTGGCACGTCAGGAAACATGAAGGGGAAATATCACTGCTGATTAATGACGTACAGCAAGAAACATCAGTTTGACATTTGTACGGGTCGGTCTTTCTGAACCATCCGTCCGTAACAAATTTTGACCGGTCCCAGAAACTTGTATTTACCAGATGTAATTTAGTTCTTGCAACTGCTGGAAAAATGTGATTCCAAGGGTAGAAAAAATAGTGACAACAACATAGTTCCTGATTATTTTCAGTTTCTATAGTGTTTTACATCTTTGGAATGAAATTTATGTGTCTGTCTTCAAATACGATTTGTTAATGTGAGTTTGCATTTTATTCAGCCATAAAAGAAACTAATGAGAAAGATTTGATTAAAAATTATGCTGCTTACTTAATAATTTATTTATAAACTCATTCAGGAGTAATTTTCGGACCTGCATTTCTGTGAATGTCTTCTTCTTCTTCTTCTTCTTATTATTATTATTATTATCCTTCTTCTCAGTCCTCTCCGGGAGTGGCAAACATTTGACCCAATCTTGTTTAAACACTCTGCACATACCTATATAATATTTACGGTCTGCGTGAATAATTTGAATATTTTACTGGTCCTAGTATAGCTTCCATTGAGATGTACTAGGAAAGGTTATGTGTATCGAAATTTTTACTTCTCTGTACATAAATAATGGCAACTTTCGTCATTTGATCTTGGTTCAGAAATGTATTTTTTTGTTTGTAAAATATCCACTTATCTCCTTTATTCACGGTGCTAAAAGACTAATATTTTAATTACGTTTCGCCATTATTTCTCTTTGCTTCATAAAATGTGGGTAAAGAGATTGGCCTCGAAGCCTTAAAACTGAGATTAAGTAATTAAACGAATATAGAGAGGAATTCTCCGGTTTAGAACATTTTACACGTTTCAGTTGGAGTATTTTAAGAAATGTAAAATGTTGAAGGCCTTTTTAATTTACAAGTAAAATCAGTTTCTTCTGCTTCTCACACCACACTCGCCCCACATTCTGTCTGCGTAACATTTCACAATACCAATCCCTGTGTTTAGTTATGGGTACTGAAATAAGATCGGAATTGTTGTTGTTTTGTATGGGTGCGAAACATGGTCTCTCATTCTGAGGAAGGAACACAGATTGCAGGTGTTTCAGAATAGGGTGTTGAGGAGGATATTTGGGCCTAAGAGAGAAGACGATGGGACATGGAGAAAACTGTATAATGATGAGCTTAAAAATCTGTACTCCTCCCCCAATATTGTCAAGGCGATTAAGTCGAGAAGAATGAGATTGCCGGGGCATGTAGCGCGCATGGATGGGACAAGAGGTGTGCACCAGGTATTGGTTGGGAAGCCTGAGTGGAAGAGACCGCTGGGGAGACCTAGACGTAAATGGGAGAAGGAGACTGGATTTTGTTGACCCAGGACAGGGTCCGGTTGAGGGCTTTGGTTAGTTCGGTGATGAACCTTCGCGTTCGGTAAGCCAACTAGTTAGTTAGTTATTGAAGATTTCTGTCTTCTGGGTTATTGCGCTGTGTAGTCTGGTCGATGTTAACCAACGTTTCAGAGGTCATACTGCCTCCGTCATCAGGGCGATGAATATGCCAATAGGGTGTGAGGAGTTGGATTTATAGGCAGGGACGTGAAAGGTGTAGCCTGCCCCGAGCCAATGGGAGCAGGTATGGGAGTGGACCAATGGTAGCACGTGGGCGAGGGTGGGAGAGGGAGAGAAAGTAGAGAGAGAAAGGTGAGTGTAGTTGTATGGATAAAGGCCCTGAAAGGGGCCGAGTTACTGGTCTGGTTGGTTCTGGCGGCGCACTCTTGCTCGTTCTCGGAGTCCTCGGAGTGTGTGGATCAGAGGCTTCCAGGACCGGCTCAGGTGAAGTCCATCTTCCCTGTTAAAGTTATCAGGATGAAGTTCGATCTCGATGGCTTCCCTGATTAACCGGTCCATGTAGCCGGTTTTTGAGGAGAGGATAGAAGTGTCCTCTAGCTGTATCTTGTGCTCCAAGTTGAAGCGGTGTTCAGCAACCGCAGATTTCTCGGGCTGCCCGAGCCGGATGTGGCGTTCGTGCTCCTTGATCCTGGCCTCAACGGAACGGCCTGTCTGGCCGATGTAGACTTTTCCGCACTCGCAGGGAACTCTGTATACGCCAGGCGTCTTCAGTCCTAGGTCGTCCTTTACCGGCCGGAGAAAACTGGGAATTTTCTTTGGCGGAAGACCAACAGACTTGATGTCGTGCCTGGCCAGCAACCTGCTTATGCGGTTGAAGGTCGTCCCGACGTAGGGCAGGAAGGCAACCGAGGCTGGTTTTTCAGTAGGCGGTGGCAGCCTCGCAGGCGGATTGAGAGCTTTCTGAATCTGACGGTTGCTGTACCCGTTTTTCCTGAAGGTGGTGGTGAGTGCCTCCAGTTCACTCTGTAGGCTGTCGTGGTCGCAAAGGGCTTTAGCCCTGTGTACCAGGGTCGAGAGCACGGCCTGTTTGTTGGACGGGTGGACAAACAGGCCGTGCTCTCGACCCTGGTACACAGGGCTAAAGCCCTTTGCGACCACGACAGCCTACAGAGTGAACTGGAGGCACTCACCACCACCTTCAGGAAAAACGGGTACAGCAACCGTCAGATTCAGAAAGCTCTCAATCCGCCTGCGAGGCTGCCACCGCCTACTGAAAAACCAGCCTCGGTTGCCTTCCTGCCCTACGTCGGGACGACCTTCAACCGCATAAGCAGGTTGCTGGCCAGGCACGACATCAAGTCTGTTGGTCTTCCGCCAAAGAAAATTCCCAGTTTTCTCCGGCCGGTAAAGGACGACCTAGGACTGAAGACGCCTGGCGTATACAGAGTTCCCTGCGAGTGCGGAAAAGTCTACATCGGCCAGACAGGCCGTTCCGTTGAGGCCAGGATCAAGGAGCACGAACGCCACATCCGGCTCGGGCAGCCCGAGAAATCTGCGGTTGCTGAACACCGCTTCAACTTGGAGCACAAGATACAGCTAGAGGACACTTCTATCCTCTCCTCAAAAACCGGCTACATGGACCGGTTAATCAGGGAAGCCATCGAGATCGAACTTCATCCTGATAACTTTAACAGGGAAGATGGACTTCACCTGAGCCGGTCCTGGAAGCCTCTGATCCACACACTCCGAGGACTCCGAGAACGAGCAAGAGTGCGCCGCCAGAACCAACCAGACCAGTAACTCGGCCCCTTTCAGGGCCTTTATCCATACAACTACACTCACCTTTCTCTCTCTACTTTCTCTCCCTCTCCCACCCTCGCCCACGTGCTACCATTGGTCCACTCCCATACCTGCTCCCATTGGCTCGGGGCAGGCTACACCTTTCACGTCCCTGCCTATAAATCCAACTCCTCACACCCTATTGGCATATTCATCGCCCTGATGACGGAGGCAGTATGACCTCTGAAACGTTGGTTAACATCGACCAGACTACACAGCGCAATAACCCAGAAGACAGAAATCTTCATATTCACCGCTGTGAGAACCTCAAGTCTTACATAGTTAGTTATTGTTGTTGTTTGATTTAGTTTGTTTACGTGAACAATGCGTTTGTATATATCGTATATGTAGTGTCGCTAACATTGTTCATTTGTAATTAATATAATCGTTTTATGTTCATCCAGCACCTATTGACTTGGAGCTATTAAAAGAAACTACAACGGTACCAGCTCAGAAGCTTTAAAAATGTTCATAAACTACAAATTTATTGTTATGTGGGATATGTAGAACATATGTGATTCTTATTTATTTCAATTTGTGTTTAAAACGCGTATTCGTAATAATGACAAAACTACACGATGTCACAACCCGAAATATCATAATTAACTCTTTTCATTTGATGTTGCCCCAGGGTATCTGGTGCAGGTTGGAGATTTTTAATGCTAGTGTGGTTTATAACTCCGTTTTAACTAAAAGCATTGTAAAATAAAATAAAATTTCTGGCATCGACCCGGGTTTCAAGTCGGCTTGAAGACAAATGAGTCCTTCTGATCGCGTGCACTTGGCTGGAGGTTGAACGGGAACTTCGTTTTTGGTTTGGCTGAGACTCGAGACACTCCCTCCATTCCTTGGTCCCTTTAGTTGTGCAATATCCCCATAAAGTTTCTCGTCCGATCTTATAGATTAACCCCTTCGACTCTCATGTTCTTATTGGATAGATCCGTACCAATGACCATGTTCCGAGCCAAGAATCTCTTCTTAAAAATAAGACGCGTTCACACGAAAACGAAGCGTCAGACGGAATAAAATTATTTTCATGGAATGAATTTTAACTGTTTCTTGATCGGTAAATCAGATAGTTAAGATGTGTCATATTTGAACGCAGTAAAGTATTTTGGAACGGATATCGCTAAAAAGGTCGCTTGAAAGAGGTTTTTATCTCTAAGTATGTAACTAATAAGGCTTAAGTAACTAATTGGTGCAGGATCTTGATAGAATTTACTCTTAATTAGCACGGTCAGGAAGTTATATTTATTTAAATTACCCAAAGATTATCGTATTAAAGATTAAAGCCTCGTTATAGGTTATGTCTTAAGCCGGTTTAGTGCAACCCACGCTTTCATACATACTTTCTCCAGTATTTATGTTGACATTTTTCAACTCTTTGCACCCAAAGTTTCAGATATTTTGTGGAGTTGTTTTCAAGACGTGCACCACTCAGTGGCAAGCAGCGTCTGGATCACTTAACGGATTTAGACGAAATATTTCATCAGTCGGCATGAAAGTCGAGTCATTCTTATCATGTCATGAAATCTTAACGTCGTATGAACGTAGAAAGTGGTGTAGAACATTATTTATCAATCGGGGATCCCTGGACCCCTGGGGGTTTGCAAGTTGAGTAGGTTCTTCGCCTTTATTTCTTTTATGCTGTATTTCTGGAGGTTTTAAGCTTTATTAATCACGTTCTTTAATTCCACATTTGAGTAAAAACGCGCCGAATATATATATATATATATATATATATATATATATATATATATAGTCTCTTTTTTAGCTAATTTGTTTTCTGTTAAATAAAAATATGAGATGCTTTTGGGGAACCAGGTACTGATATAAATTATTCATCCTATTGCAGCCTGTAACTAATTTAAAGTAATTTTCATTGTGATTAATTGTGTGTATATGCCCTAGAAAACGCTGTGTATTGCTCTGCTGTTTATATGCCTAATATGTTGTACTCAGCTCCATTAAATAGTTACCATTCCCGTTTTATATTCGGTAAGTTCTAACTGGTTATCATGACAGGTTGTGCGCGGTTTACCTCACTTTGCATGCATACACTCTGAGAAAATCTTGAAATATCAATCACTTCTTTCACGTCATGTCCAATGTAGGTATCATCCTTTATTTATGTGCCATGTAACCTATGCAGCTGAAACGCGTCGTTAAAGAAATTTAGGAAAAAGGAACTCCATTATTTGCTTTTGCCAGGGCTCTAAGATTAATTTTGTATTTGTTGTCTTCAGTTGATATAAATATGGGTTTAAAATGGTACTTCATTGCTTTCATTTCGACTTTTATTTCTGACGGTATCTGGAATGGCCGCTTCAGTAAGCTTAAAAGCAGAAATTGATGTCTGGGCCTTATTGCGGAAAGCAGAAAACAAAACATTGTAATTTGAATAGGATGAAAAATACGTGTTCCTCTTTATATTTGCTTATCCATAGTGTAACCTTACTTGAACTCAGTTTTCGTTTGTATAGGATACAGTAGGCTGTACAGAAGACCCTGAAATTAGTTCCATTTCCCGCGGCAATTCGCGATGTCGCTGCAGGCTGCTGTGAAATGAGCTTATCTCTGCCCATGAGAAATTCATTGTGAAAGACACTGTGGCAGTTCTTTTCTCTAATAGTCGACTCCTGTCATCCTAAACCTCGTAGATGTGTCATTCTCAGTCTTACAAGTTGATTCAGCCCTTGCTCCATTTCGAAAAGAAACTAACCAAATACAAATAAGTGTCCGATAAAGAAGTATTGCGAACTTCTGATGAACATTTCCCACTTGCTTTTTCGTGCTGTAAAATGTGTTGGAAAATTATTCTCATCTATATCGGAAAACAGATTAGTTTATCCTAATGAGATCTTGGTTAAACTGTGTGTCCATCTGTCTTGAGTCCACAAGTTGTTACTCTGTACATGTAGCCTATAAAAGTTTAAAATGCTATTTTTAGTTAACAAATTTTATGTAAGTTAACAGAAATGTGTCATCTCGCTCTTCGACTCCATCAGTCAGCACCATTAAATCCAACTATCCTCCGACTACCTGTTAAATCGCCTATCCATTACACACCCTGAAGATGACAACTGTAACTTTTACCGAAACGTTAGGCAATTTTCAACATTCGACATGGGTCACCCCCGAAAGTCGAAATTTTACATTTTACAGTTGATTTTATTTATAACTTCGAATTTTAATGAAAACCAACTATAACAGCCTCTGAAGGAAATACGAACTTTTTTTATTATTCGCAATGTTAAATATTATAACAAATTTAAGAGATGTGTAGGAAGTCCCGGTGAAAGCTGTGATGTCTCTTGCACAGATAACAAATTATATATAATTGTTTTGTAGCTGCGTTTACTGTCTGTTGTTGACTACGCAGTATAAGACGGAATGTTTCAATATAAAGTTAATCTAAGAGACGCTCATTAAATTAAATCACTTCGTTCGGCAAAATCCTTCAGGCGACAAATGATTGCTGCTAAGCGTAGTAAACATCTGGAACAATCTGAAAAGCATTGCAGATTTTCATCTTTATATGTGAGAAGTCTGTTCCGAATTCTGTTTTTATCTACAAGAATTAAATTACAATACACCTGTATTTTCTTTATAGTAAATTATAATACCATAAAGGCTTCTTTATGAATAATCAGTGATCAGTGTGTCGATGCGCGTAGGAACTGTAAATTAATAAATGCGATGCGTATGTTTTCTGCAGTTCTCTGTTGAACTGGGCAGGTAGAAATTAAAAGTTTCACCAATGTCGCCATATTAGTAATATCTGATATATATAAACAATTTCATTTAAAGATTGTAGCCTGAGGACGTATGATTTTTTTTATCTCTAAACAAAGATTCACATAATAGTCTGTTATCGGCATAAAATCGAAAGCTAAGTATAGATTTTGCATTGTCAATAAGCTGTACATTACGCAACAATTACTTTTATAATAGTTGCCTGACTTTCAGAAATATATAGTTTCATTTCGTAACCAAATTACGCATCACACATCTGAAGTTAAGAAATAAAGGTTGTTGTTAGTTCAAGTATAAAATTCAATGTTTGGGTGAAATACCAAGTTTAATGAAAATTTGGTAGTTCGTGCGTACGTTTGAGCAGAGACATACGCGGATACTATAAGCTTATATTTTGTTAAGGAAAGTAGGCTTAAAAGTATCTATAACACTGATCTGTGCTGTGTTATGCACGAGTTTATTTTTCTGGTGA
Organism: Zootermopsis nevadensis; assembly: GCF_977971745.1. Classification (NCBI taxonomy): domain Eukaryota; kingdom Metazoa; phylum Arthropoda; class Insecta; order Blattodea; family Termopsidae; genus Zootermopsis; species Zootermopsis nevadensis. The sequence continues at coordinate 10,280,717 of NW_028259143.1, forward strand.
GTGAATTTATAATATCTGCAGCGTGCTTTAAGTCGTTTGTAAGAATTGTTGATACCAGTTACTCTTTTATAGAGCAGAAATGAATTTTACAGTCAGATAAGTATAACCAATAACTTTGTTAACGACTGCGGGTAGTCATTTGTTTCGGAATAAACTATTTTGAGAATAGTACATAAAACTTCAGACAGAATGGCTGTTTGAACGTAAAAGAGTCAAACTTTTTTTTTTTTTTGCAATTAGAGTTTGTTATCATTCTTGTGTGGATACTATTTATACATTATGTCCATTATATTTTTAGTAGATTTTACTAGTTTGTGAAATAACTAAAATAAGGTTTCTGCCTGTTCAGTTTCTTCAATAACATAAAATTAAATGGAATCTGATTTCCAGTTGCGACAGAGATTCAGATGTTGTTCAGTTGTTCAATCTATCCATAATCGGCAATTATTATTTCAATTCCTTCAATATTTACCGTATCGGAAAAGGTCACGCAGTAACAGTATATATCTATGAGCTCTCTATCTCTCTCTCCTCTCTCTCTCTCCTCTCCTCTCTCTCTCTCCTCTCTCTCTCTCTCTCTCTCTCCTCTCTCTCTCCTCTCTCTCTCTCTCTCTCCTCTCTCTCTCTCCTCTCTCTCTCTCCTCTCTCTCTCTCCTCTCTCTCTCCCTCCCTCCCTTCCTCCCCCTTCTCCACACACACACACACACACACACACACACACACACATATATATATATATATATATATATATATATATATATATATAGACTAAACCGTCTCTGAGAAAATCAAATAAGTTTGATTTTATGTTTATATTTAACAACACCAAATACTGGTCTGTCTTTCAGGTCTAGTTGAAATGTGTTATAGTTAAATTCGTCTCCAGCCAAATTGCACGACAATGCTGAGATATTTTAATAATAATTAAATTAAGCCAATTTACTAAAGTCCGTGACAGAAGCTGAAAAGTCAATTACAGGCAAACACTAAAATGTAAAACACAGTTAAGAACTAAGATGAGATGCAATAAAAGAGAATAATAATTTGATTTAAAAAGCTCAAGACTTTTTATGGCAGTTGGAGCACGGCTAATTGAGGGAATGACCTTAAAATTGTAATACACAATAATTAGAGTGATATATAACACTATTGATCAAAGGCGAGTAGTGGAGGAAATTTTAAAAACAAATTATATAAAATTATTGAGTGTAATTAATATATAATGTATGGATGACAGCATAATTTCTTCAGCGTGTGATTGAGGGAAACAATTTTTCTTTCACATGTATCGAAGGAACATTTGCCCTCAATCAAATACTGCACAATATAATAATGAAAATTATTATTATTGTAAGCAGCCGATGTGTTATGTAGTAAAATATTAATTTTATATTCCTCCAGTTTTGTAGTCTGGCAGTGCATCGCAAGCCAGATACGAGCATTCGCCACTGGTATTAACCGACGCGAACCAGAGTTAATTTCTCTTTACTGCTCTTTGTGTAGACTCGAGTCTTAACCATACCTGCCGAAAACCTGTTAGTAGTTTCAGAGCTGAAATATTCAGACTGAGTTCCTCTTCGTTATACGCTTGAGTTACGACTAACTGGATAATCCTTTCTTCTTAACATTGTTAATGTGAAATGTAGTGTTTTTTTAGTTCTGTCGTGAAAATATGTTGCATGTTTTTAACACACTCGATCGATTAAATTTTCATTAGCAGTCTTGTCTAAATAAAAGCTTTGAAGTCTTTGAAATACTACATTAACTTTTGTACAGCAAAAGCTCATATCTAGCGACTTGGAAGGAAAAAAAAACCGCTGATGGAAGTATAGATTTTTACAAGGCGAATGCCATGTCACGATTTCTGTCCTGCTTCTGCGAAATGCAAGTTATTATTGGTTCAGGAAAATATAATCATGGCTCTTTGAGAACGCCACGTTGGCATTATTTACTTTTAAGCTCAAAAAAGAAAACAAACGCACATTTTGCGGCGCTTCGCTTTTTTATTTTAGAATTGTGTTTATTCTTTGTGTTTGCAGTTTTATGACGTACTCTCACAACATAAATTGTCTTATAGTATTCAAATTATAATAGTATACGTTCTTAAAAATTTGTTAACTGAAACTAGCTTTGTAGAACAGTCATTGAGAAAATTAATTACGTTTAACTGTCTGAAAAAAAAAAACTTTTGCAATGGAAGCCGCCACTGGCACAATACCGACCCATTTGAATTCAGTCCACACCATGCCATTCTCCTTCCTTATCCATGCTGACATCATCCTTTCGTCTACACCTTGATCTCACAAGTGGTCTCATCCCTTCAGATTTTCAGACCAAAATTTGGTATACATTTCTCATTTCCCAATGCATGCTACACGTCCTCACATTCTATGACATTTTAGTTTCATCGCCCAAAAATAAAGAATCCGTCCCAAGTACCGGGACCTGTATACCAATATGAAACATGTTTCTTATGGTAAGAAATTATTAGTTCGTACATGACTCCGAAGCAGGAGACTACCCCCTGTCGACTGTCCGCGACTGCGTATTCAGTATTTGTATTTTCAGGGATTCAAGTCTTTTCTTTCACCCAAAACTTGAGGATTTACCATGCCGTGACAAGGGACACATTTAGATTGGTTCATTAAGCATAAATGCATCTTTTAATGTAGTAGGCGAAGTCCATCTCGCTTAATTGTGTGCCCCGTTGGTATCATGAGGAAAAATCTGAGGTAAAAATCTGGTGGTGGCGACTGTGGTATCAAGAAATACATACGAGGCTTTGGTGGCGCTTGTAATGGGGCCTGGTGGAGACTGCGTTTGCAGGAATGTGACTTAAAGTCGCCGTGAAGATATTTTAACATTGTTTATTTAATAAAGAGACGTTATAAATTCTGTACTTTCAGTGAAATTTGCGAACAGTAATAGAATAAAGTGTATTTCTGTTGAAAACGAAAACAGTTCACTCCCGTCGACCAGTAATCTCATACAAAAGTCAGATAAGCGGCATCAGAATAGTAAGAGATTAAAATGCAAGCTTATTTAACGATGATAAGTTTCTACTAAATCACCAAATTTTAATTTAATTACCTGGTTATTTTTTACAGACCAGTTTATAATTTACTGTATTACAGCGAAAGAATATTTGTTATCAGTAGATTTTTATTATACTTACGATAATAGAGACTGAAAATAATTTACTTTATCCCAAATATCGAACAAAAAGTTTATTTTTTGTCTTCTTATTCCATTGTGTTTTCTGGTGGGAAACTATAACTTGATTTTCTTTTCAGATAACGCAGGCCATCGGTCAATTTTAGGCATGTTCCCAATTAAGTGTTGCAAAAATTCGTCTGGTAACTTCACCATTTAAGAACTCAGGAACTGGCCATCTGCTTTTTATAAGAGTGTTTGACAGCACGGACGTTTACTGTAGAGTGTCAACACATTCCACTTTTGGTCAAGTTTTGCTAACATTTATGAGCACTTTGCGTGTATAATCAAATGATTTTTGGCGCGAAGGAGATTTGGTGATGAATCCTCGTCGGGGGGGGGGGGGGGGGAGGAATCCACTTGGAAAATTTTTCGACCTTTCACAAAGGTCAAAGACCTTTCAGCGAACGAGCCAGAAACGTTAGAGTGTATTATTTCCTAAAGTTCTTTATAGGTAAGTGATTTATGCATGACTTAACTACGCAGACGATTTCATATTTTATTTTTATTTTACTTGTTACTATACTTTTAATAATCCTGACAGTTGTATATAAATTAATATTTTGTGCTGATTTCCTCGTAAAGATGACGAGTAACTTGAATAAATAGGTCTGTTGAATTTGAATTCAATCGTACTGACGTAACATGTCAGAACGTCACAAAACAGAGCTAGGGATGTCATAATTTAAGGAAAATTTCCAGGAATGTAAAACTATGTTCCTCTACCCTGTAATGCAATTTTCAGTGTAATAAATGAGAGTATACTGACAGTTTTGGACTTTTATACATCGTCTCTAGAGAGGGCTGAATTATTGAAGGTGGACGGCCATATAGTGTGAATACATCTCTGACCAACGGTGTGATTCTGTATTATGCAGCAGAAGGATGTTCATACTTATTTCATAACTAATCTGTGAGATGTAATCGGCTTCTTAGAAACGAAATACAACGGACAATCACTGTTAAATATTTGTGTGTTCCGTTTAAATTAAACGGAAGTTAAAGACGAAATTTTGGGTGGAAAACGTGAATGAGGAGACAACTCGAAACACCTAAACGTAGATAGGAGTATAGTATTAAAACAGATCATACTGAAAAAGATTATGACGTTGGATTTGACTTATCTCGATTAAGATTGTCCGATGGTGGGCTCACGTGGACACGGTAATAAACGTTCGGCTCCTACAAAGAGAAGGATTTCTTGACTATCTCAGCGCAATATCAGTTTTTAAAAAAAGGTCTTTTCAGTAGAGTCAATTATTAGTCACATTGTTGGTGTACTGAAACGGAATAGCCTACATTGTCTTTGCAAGTAAATTAATGTGCGTGCTTATTCAATGCACGGACGAGCAGCGGTTTTTAAGCGAGTTCAAATCTTTACGAAGCGTCAGTTAAATTTATTCTATTCGTGCGTCTGTCCGTATGGATGAAACAGCTCAACAGTAGACAAATCAGTTTTTATGGAATTTGTTACGAGAGAATTTTTACGAAAACGTTTCGTACCATTTCAATTTTAATTTAAATGGAGAATTTTAACGAGCACTTTAATACCATTATTATTATTTAGTGTTCTGTCTGACGACAGGTCCATATGAACAGGATCCTTCCATCCTTTTCTCGGACTGGGACCCGTTCATATACGTTCTTGGCAGATGATCCAGAAGTGGTTTGCCATTGCCTTCTTCTGTGTGTGAATGGAGTAATTGTTGGGATGCCACGGAGAAACCGGGGAAGCCCCGGAGGAAAACTCCGTGTTGCCTAGACCACGGCCTTGCCCAACACAAGTTATAAATTCGGGCACCGCCGGGAATCGAACCCGAGACCCCAGGATTACAAGGCCAGCGGCAGCACAGCGCATAATTTTATTGTCGATATCGTAGTAACTCATTGATTTAATGTAAAACATTCGAATTCTCTCTTGTTGCCTGACTGAGTAATTTTGATTTAACTGCAGAGAATAAAAGTAATTAACTTTACTCTTTTTTGTATCCGATTTTTCAAGTTTCACTGTCATACAACCTTGTAATACAATTAAATCTGTTGAGAAAAATCAAGTATCCAAACTCTCTGTTTTCATCTGAGGGGTAGCTGGTGACGGGGGCTTAAGTACTATGACGCGGGAGTCAGAGGTCATCGACCCCAGACAATTCTAACATTACAGGAGCCATTCGCAAAAGTCAAATTACGACAATCCCGCGAGAAGTATTACGCAATGCGTACTTTTCCTAACTTGTTAAGGAAAAATTAACAAATTGAGATCATGATCACAATGTTGTCGTAAGGCGGAGATATTTGCAACATTCAACACGAAGAAAAATAAATAAGAACATTATTGTAAATGATTAAAATTATGGCCTGGAAACTTAGTCTACTACAACCCTAAGATCATCACATGATTGTCACCTGTCATTGTGATGACTGAACAAACCACGTTTTGCATTTTCTTACCAAATATAGGTGTAACAGGTAATTTTGGAAAATTAAAATATTATTTTCTGTCAATAATAATAATTCCTTTTTATACTTAGTTAATTTACTTTTTGCATGATTTGCTTTTCTGATTCTCTTATATTATAAGCCTGTCCATCTCTATCTTACAAATCGTCTTCAGTTTCAGTGGATAATAACAGAATTGTAGGATCAAATTTATTATTTACACAGTTCTGTTTGAATAATCTTCCTCGTTGTTAACTTGATGTAGTGAGCTATAGGCTTCAATTGTTTGATAACACAGTATTTTAGGTAATATTCCAAAATTCGACGATATGCTTGAACAAAATATGTGATGATTTTCAACCAGTGGATCTGCGCCATTAGGGATTTTAACTGTGCTCCTTAAGAATACGGAACCATAGTTATATCTCACTGGACCAAAACGTCGGTTATTAAACCATTACAGATCTGACTGCATTTTTGCGTAGAGTTACTTATAAATTGTAATATTAGTCTTTAGCATGAAACAAAAATTTACAATCACCTTTGTTTAAATAAACTCTTCTAAGGGTCTTAACATTAATACATATAGCGCCCTTATTAAAAACTTCTATTTTAGTTATATTTAACTAATCAATGGTTTTGTGTTATCCGATGAACAGGAGGAGAATAAAGATTTTTGTTTTACGTTACTGGATTCAAAATGACGCCATTTACACTTAGCTGGTGTCTTCTGTTTGAAAACCTAAGCGCATGCCTTGCTAGTTTGCCCTGACTTAAAATATCTCTTAAGCTGATTATTATTAGAAGTTTCCTGCGGTACTTGACACGTGAAGACGAAGAGTGGCCGAGAGAGAGAGAGAGAGAGAGAGAAGGCAAGTATACAGACTAAGAAAGATACAGGTGGCGCACGAAATGATGCCCTATTTGTTTTAACGATAAATCAGCAACCACGTTACGGATGAAGTTTTCGGTCATGTGGGTAAGTGCAGTAGTTCATGGAGATACCGTTAGGTGGTATATGCATCACCTAGCTAACGCGAGATGATTATGTCGCGGTTTCCCGCCAATATGCAGAAGATGGCAGACAAGGGAAGACTTACGGTTCAGTTTTGTTTTTTGCGGAAACAAAGTGTTGTGGAAACACAGAGATGGTTTCATGCCTATTTTGGTACGCGGTGGGCCCCTGCTCCAAAAACTATTCACAGACTTCATCAGCAGTTTCAACAGGATGGTACAGTGTTGGAAAAGAAACGTGGACGTGCCGCAAGTGTGCGTAGCCGACAGAACATTGAAGCTGTCAGAGTAGCCATGCAAAGAAGCCCGGGGAAATCAACCCGGAAGGCTACACCACACACAGCATACGTTTTCTTGGAACTTCCTGCACGACACTTTCGGTCCACGTGTGATTTCCCACCGATATCCTGCTCGCCACGGATGTGGACAGAAGTGGCCACCCAATAGTCCGGACATAAACCCCTGCGAATTTTTCCTTTGGGGTTACCTCAAGGAAAAACTGTTTCCAAAAAACCAGCCTCAATCATGCAACTCAGGGCTTTGATGTTTAAATGTATGGTGAAATTTCGGAGGAGCCGTTCGTGTTTCGGAAGTTGCACGACAGATCGGTGGTCATATTAAGCATGTAATCCATAAAGGATAAATCTCCATGAATTGTTCTTTGTGTTCATAGATATATATGTCCCATTATATGAATATTAAAGCCTTTATTTAAACTTTCAGTCTGGTATCATTTCGTGCGCCATCCTGTAGATACACGCACATTGGGAGGGAAGGAAACAGTGCGATATGACGTTGTTGCACTACTGAAAACGAAGAATCGTTTGGGTCCGTTAGAATTTTCCGTGCCCTTGGTGGAAAGTGGCGGAGGGGGGTTAGTTTGGTTTCTTACACAAGATTTTAAAACGCAACCCCCCCCTCCAAGTGGTCAAGTGTTTTAACCCCCTTCCTTTCATTCTATGCCGAGTAAACAGATGACGTTTCCTGGGTAACCATTAGTGTGACCCGTCTTCGTTACACTTTTTTGCAAAATGAGCTTGATAGACGAAAGGAGCTCCGAAAGGAGCGCTTTGCTCTAGTTTGATAAATTTGGTGATGAAGATGATTGTCTTCTGGCTTGTTGCGCCGTGTAATCTTGTAGCTCACCGACGTTTCAGAGGTCCTTGCTGCCTCCATCATCAGGGCGATAGTCGGTAAAGATCTACCAGAATACACAACCCAGAAGGCGGTCGGTCATCTTCAGATTCACAGCCGTGAAAACTTGAAATCCTACAAATTTGGTGATGTGTGTTTTATTTGTAATGTACGTAAGACGTATCGAAATAAGTGTAACATTATTGGAACGTTGTGCGTATTTTGTCAGAATTCCAAAAGAAATTAATGTTGTTTAATAAGCTAAGTAAATCTGTGATTATTCCATATTAAAGTAATAAACAACAACATAGGCACCATCTGACGGAATTTATTGAAATTCGTCATCAACTCCATACTACTGAGGGCGACCTGAACGTTTCCAGCAGTTGCCAACAAGGCGGGTTTGCGCAGTTGTAAGGAATATTATACTTGTAGTATTAATTCCTTGTAGCAGATTTCTTATTAATAATACGCTGAATCAGTAAACAGATGGGAGGAGGATGTTTTACTTTTTTACGGAACTAGGTTTTCGGGTGTGGGTTAGATTAATTTAGCTCAGGATAGAGACCAGTGACGAACTCTTATGAATACAAAAATTATTATTATAATTTCATAAAATTCAGATATTTCTTTGTCAAGCAGAGCGTAGCTAGTAGATTCTTTCTCAAAAAGGACTGTACACCATGGAGATAGTTAGTTTTGAGAAAAACACGACTCTCATGAACGTAAATGTTAGGAAAGTGGAATAATCGATCGTTTGTGTTTTCGATAAGTGATAAATCGTAATTTGATTAGTGAACTTTGTAGTTGAAATGATGCATTCTTAATACCTACACTGGTAACACTAGCGGTTCGAAACTCGCGTTGAAACGTATCAAAATGTTAAGTTGGTTCATAACGATGCTTTTGATAATGTAATTGAGTTTATGTAACTAACTACCAGTCACAAATATCCTTTGTGTTATTTTAACCATGTATATGACATGTTTCAAGTTTAAAGTTTTGCCATCAAGTGGGTCTATACAACTAACAGCATATCGACATAATCGTATAGTGACGGAGTGCGTTGTATCGATAGTTACTGTATCAACAGACTCCATCTCCAAATGGAGCAGTCTCTCTCAGCGGTTAATATAGTCAGAGTCTGTGATGGAACCCGAAAGTTAAGAGCCGTGTTCATAAGAGCCTACCACTGAAGCCTATCCTGAGCCAGTTGAATCCAGTCCATACAGATACATTGTATTTCTTCTAAGATGTTTAATATTATTGTCGGCTGGTTCTAAAAATAAATCATGTATTTGCTACTTATCGCGTCTGTATTATCATTTTTATGTTATTATCGTAACAAAAGAAATATCTGGTGAAGAGCAAAGAGTTTTAAATAGTAAATTAAATAAGCGTAATCCTTGTAATGCTTGTTTCGTCTTTTTTCTCACCATTTCGTGTTAACACATCTGTTTCTGCGTTGTAAATCAGTGAATCGAATTGTGGTTGATTTTATTCTACTGATTCCTGCGCTGACTGTACTTTCAATGTGACTTTACATATTCTAAGCTGAAATTCCTGTTGAAATTAGGATCTTATTGCGGCCACTTGCAGTTGCTTTCGTTCTTGACACAGCTTCATTTCCATATCATAGACTGTCATAATTGCTTCCTTCCTGACTGGCTAAGTGGTTCTTTTTGTCAAAACATTTTTTCTACTCTTTATCAGTGTAGTTTCTTTTATTATACTTTTCCTACCAAGTCTTCCATTCTTTTCATTTGTCCCTACATCAAGGTCAGAAACCGGAAAGGTGCATTGTTCGCCATATTGAGCCGAGAAGATTGGCCTTTTATGAGAATGAGGGGTGAATAAACCCTGGTTTAATTGGGCCGTCATTTGCTTGCGATTTCTCTCTTGTCTGGAGTAAGACGGCGACTCCTTTCAGATGCTGTAGTTTCTTTCTTTTTTTTATTCTTGAAATGTTATTGGACGGCCCCGTCAGGCTAGTTAAGTGATTAATGTATCATTCTACGATGTAAAAAAGTTTGGAAAGTTGAAATCTAAAGCGTTAGCTATAAATAAAGCGGAAGGAGCGAAGTGGAAACAGCCAACCCTAAGTCGGCTTAAACTGCAGACAAGTCCAGAAACTGGTAGTTTATAAACAAGGGAACTTTATCGCCTTCAGCGTTAAGATATGGTTCTTCGAGGGTCGGAAAACCACGAATTACTTAACGCTGAATGTTTTAAGAGATTAGATAAATTGAGTCGCAGATTTCCTTCAAATGCTTGAAGGCTTTACGATCAAAATCTTAAACTACGAGCGCTAACACGTATACCACAACACGCCGTTCGACACGATCCTGAGACACTACCTAACCGTGTTGAACGAGCTGTAACCGACGGCTGTTACAGTGACCCTCTGGCCTCTGTTAGGGCATTAAATTAACACTCCATTACCTTATTATGTTCTGTGTTAACGAAATTTTTTCAAAGTCATGCCATTCTCTGTCAATAAATATTGGACTCTTACTTTAATCTAATTTATGGCCGCGCGGTCTGAAGTGTGCCGCTTAGGACATTGGGTTCGAATCCCTGTCACGGCATGGATGTTTGTCCGCGTTTTTCTGTGCTGTCCTGTGTACAGATAGAGGCTGTCTGGATCTGCATCGCGTTGAGAATGATCAATGCGATCGTGTTTTTTGCTGTTCCACGAGCGAATTCACATCACCATAATTGACAGAGCTTTTTGCCAACGTTGAAAATTGTCGTCTGCTACAGCGCGTGACACCTTTTCAAACATTATGCAACTAAGATGGGCCCAGACCTCTGCTGACAATCACCAGACAAGACAACCTCTCTAGAGTTGTGTTTAGTTCAACTGCTTCTGTTGCAAGCGTTTCCTAGGTAACGGGGAGACTAAGGCACTGCGACAATGAAATGAGAACTATATATTCAAACAATGTGGAAGTAAATACATTAAAAAGATATAATTACTGCTTAACGTATTGTGGATTGAAAGCGAATTAAATTTCTTGTTAAATTTGTAGTCAATTATTAGAGTTGACTTTCGTTGGGAAATTGATTGTTCTGGGCTCTGAAATCTATGAATAATTCACAAAAATGAAAGAAGACATGAATTTAACAAATATTTAATTTTAGTTAGGACCATACAATATTTTATCTTTTAATGATTTACTAATAACAAAAGTTTTACATAAAATTTTACAAAGTACATACCAGTTATTTGAAAAAAATATTCTAGTGGATAATAATAATAAGTTTTGCCTACAATTGATTTAATAGTTTATACAAAGTCGTACTTGCTTTATTTATTTCTGTTAAACATTGTGTTTTACATCAGATTTTCGAAATAAATTAGTAATTCTTGTCCAAACCAGAAAGACTCCTGTTAATTCACTCCCAGCTAATAAGCGCATTCACCATATCACAAAGAATTTCCCATCGTCTTGTTTTAAAAACGACGGTGTTGTCTGTTATAGAGCTCTTTGCCAACGCCGGTAATTGTCGACTACAGAGTGTGACACCTTTTCGAAAACTATGTGATAACGAGGGGCCCAAACTTCTGAAAAGAATCAACAGACAAGCACAGGTGTTTTCCCACAAGTTATCCGTGTGAGTTGCTGACGAAGATTGGACCCTACTCGATCACATAGGGATTCCTTATCTGACAACTAAGAGATGTCAAAATGACTATCAGAGTAGATAATCCAAATTGCGACTGCTTGTTTGGAAGCCTCCTGAGGGTAACAATCTTGCTTGATGTCAATTAAATATACATCATAAAAGGGAGCGATATTTGCTGTTTCTTCTGCGTGGATTATACGAGGGGCGTATACAAATGATTTAGACTAACCTGAATTATGTGATCCTTGATGGTGGTGGCTCCCAGTTTACACTTCGGCTCGTTCCACATATTCTCCCTGGAGGTCGATTCACCGTTACCGTCTCTCTGGCAATTTCCGTATTGCCTCACGAAACCATTGTTTGGGGGTGTCTCGTACCCACTCCCTGACAGCATCATGTAAGGCGTCACTATCGGGGAATTGAACACAGTTGCACGTGCAGTCACTGGGGTTCACCGTGATCCCACACCCGCCCTATTCCCCCAATCTGGCGCCAAGTGACTATGCCCTCTTACGTGAGATGAAGAATCCCCTGCGTGGTCACTGATTCCCGATAGTGACGCCTTACATGATGCTGTCAGGGAGTGGGTACGAGACACCCCCAAACAATGGTTTCGTGAGGCAATACGGAAATTGCCAGAGAGATGGCAACGGTGAATCGACCTCCAGGGAGAATATGTGGAACGGCCGAAGTGTAAACTGGTGACGGAGGCAGTATGACCTCTGAAACGTTGGTTAACATCGACCAGACTACACAGCGCAATAACCCAGAAGACAGAAATCTTCAATCGTAATTTTCTTTGTTACTTAGCGAAATACGAGGTGCGATCAGAAAGTTTCCAGATTATGTCAATAGAGGGCGAACCGGATGTAGTACGAGCATCTGCCGCTAAGGGGTTGCGCCTACATTCATAGTGAATCAGTGTGCCAGCCGGCATCATCGAATTAGCATTTGTTTCTTAGTTACGGGCGTTTTGGTAGTGCATTACACCGACCCTCCTGCGATTTCGGAATGGCGGATTTTCATGAACAAAGAGTGTGCATCATATTTTGCCAAAGACTCGCCAAAACGGCTACGGAAACCTATGAAATGCTAAAGCAAGCATTTGGGGAGTCCGCAATGGGTCGTGCACAAACGTTTGTGTGGCATTCACGTTTTAAAAATGGCCGAACCTCTGTCGATGATGATGACGAACGTTCTGGACGACCATCTTCGAGCACAACGCCCGAAAATGTTACGAAGATTCGGCAGGCCATTCACGAAGATCGACGTCGTACCATCAACGACTTGTGCGACTTGACTTGTTGGGATAGGCTATGGGACCTGTCAGCTGATTCTAAAGGAAGAACTCCACATGCGACGCATCATGACAACGCGCCAGCGCACACCGCCCTCAAAGTTCGGCTGTTTTTGGCCTCAAACACCATGGCCGTCATCCCGCACCCTCCTTATTCGCCGTGTGACTTCTTCCTCTTCCCAAAGATGAAAATTCAGCTAAAGCGAAGGAGATTTGAGACGATAGAAGAGATTCAGGCAGAATCGCAGATGGTGCTTGACAGGCTGACAAAGAAAGATTTCCAGAGATGCTTCCAGGCTTGGCAGCGGCGCTGGGATCGTTGTGTTTACTCCCAGGGGAACTACTTCGAGGGTGATGGATGAATTTAATACCTGAGATAAGTGTACGGGTTTTTATTATTATTATTATAATTATAATAATAATAATAATAATAGGCGCAGTCTGGAAACTTTCCGATCGCACCTCGTATTGTAGGAAATCAAGACTTCTCCTTACGATCATAAATATTTTAAGCAATGTGCAAGTGTACTTACTCTTTTAAGTGTATATACATATCTACTGACACGATATATATGAAGATTGGTACAAGCACACTGGCCATACTCCATATTACGATCATTGACAGGGATAGTTGTGCACTTGTAAAATAAGTTGGTGATGTACTGTTAGTGGTGGAATTGTGGGTGATTCCTGTGTTGGAAGGTGCATTTATCGTACTCAGTGTCGAATTATGTGGTGATTTATCAGTACTCCTGTAACATAGATTGAGATCACAGAGATAAAGGAGATTATTGTGCGTGGGTGATGAGGTGACATCTTAGCTCATACTACTCTAGCTTATGTCCAGGCAACCAATTGCAGTACGGACGCATTAAAAATGTTAATTTTAAAGTAATATAACCGAAACGTTTACAAGCTACAAAACCTTGTACTAAATTAAAGGCATTTGCATTTCGAGCTTAAAATTAATGACATATAGCAGATTTTGGAACAGATATTTTTCAGCCGTGGTTGACACTGAATCGTACAGTCTTCAGAAGTTGAGCGACGTTTCGAAGTTGCGGGCAGTATCCTGATTGTAGTTACGCCACTTGGCTGTTACAATAATCATCTGTGAGCTGCTTCAAAATTCTTGTAGCGAATTTTATTAGTCTTTAAATTAAAACGTGTTCTTATCTTAAAATATAAATAATCGTAATTTTCTCCGTTCCTTAGCAATTCAAAACGTATACTTACCTTCATAAATATTTTAAGGAGTATGCAAGTGTACTTACTTAATTTGATCTGAATATATTAATTGTAGCCCGAGACATGTCATGAGTAGACACCTCAAAATGTTTGGAATCAACATTAGTATTACGAATGCTATTGGTGCTGTTCTTTTAGGGTTGGAATTGTTGGTGATTTCTGTGTTGGAAACTGCACTTATCGTAATCAATGTCGTATTATCTGGTGATTCATGAGAGGTCCTGTAACACAGATTGAGATCACAAACATAAAGGATATTATTGTGCGTGGGTGATGAAGTGACCTCTTACCTCACACTACTCTTGCTTACGTCCAGGCTTCCAAATAGACTACGGACGCATTAGAAAAGTTAATTTTAAAGTAATATAACCGAAAGGGTTAGAAGCTACAAGAACTTGTACTAAATTAAAGGCATTTGCATTTGAAGTTTATAAATAATGTGATATGGCTGATTTTTCATCGGGATAGAAAAGTCTTTAGAAGTTGACTGACGTTTCGGTGTTGCATGCAAAATCCAGATTATTGATACGCCACCTGGCTGTTATATTAATACTCTGGGAGGTGGTTCCGATTTTTTGTAGCGAATTTTATGACTTTTAATTTAGACATTTTCTTATCGCTAAATATGAAAAATATTCTCAGAATTCTAAACGTATGCTTAAAATCATAGTTGTTTGAAACAGTATGCAACTGTACTTACTGATATAGCTCATAAATGCTTGCTATAAAGGCGGGTATGATAAGTAGAAGGAGAAATGCAAAAAAAGCCACGATTGCGATTCCGACTGTAAGAAGTGGAACCAGGGTTTTGGCGACTTCGGTGCTGTTCGCATCAACTGTGAAGTTATTTTCCATCTGAAAGGTTAAAAATCAAGATTGTACGGCTCATAATGAAAATTAATTCTCTACACTTAATATGTGAACCATGCCATTAGCTGCGAAGTGAATTGTAGTTATAATTTGGACATGAAAGATGCAAACAAAGTTTTAGTCAGGAGGCCAGTTGCCACTTACCTTATAAAATTATGTTCTCTTTCAAATTGTTGGTTGCAGACTGTTCTCTGTTCCGTTCTGTTTCTTCACGTCTGTGTTGCAGGAGTTTTGTTGATGACGTCAGTAAACATTCAACAATGTAAACAATGTATCAACACGCTGCAACAATTGAATGAAAACGAAGTGTTTAAACAATTGAGATGTACAAATGGTGAGTTAAATATAATTACAGCATTAAATTGTTATGGATCGTAGGCTAATTAAATTTTGTTTTCATGTGTAGGCAATCAGTACAGTTGACTTCCGATTATCCGGGTAGTGTAACCGATCTCTCTTTTAATTTTATTCTGGTTATTGGTTGGGCGCCAGTGGACCTCTTGTGTCCACGAGAGATGGTTGCTCAATGTAGCTCCAGCCGATAGAACACGCCGTCTGTACACTCAGGTTGGTGTAACGGCAGGACTCACGGTGATGCAGCGGACGCTCGGACTTATGACAGTTGTAGGTTTTAACAAACCCAGCTTTATTGTTGTAAATTGGAATTGAACTGTACACAAATGTTCACACTGTCTATATAACTTACTAAATCACACAAGTACACTTCTTCACCTCGCCTTTGCCGATGTATGCAGTCCCAATATATTTTATCAAATTTGTTATAAATTTTGGTAGTTATAGAATTTGGTACAATATCCAATATATAGGCCGAATTGTGGCTGAGCAGTTTGCACCGAATTACTTGATGTCCAAAAGGGAAGAGCGCCAAGAAGCATCTGCACACACGACTAAAAACCCTCTGCTCTCCAAAACCAGGGGTACCTGCAGCACAGCCTTGCTTTTGATTGGATCCCCTAATTTTGGGACCCACGCCTAAACTTTGTAACAAAGGGATCTCTAAGGCCATCGGTCAACCCCGTTATTACAGGTAGTGTCATTAGACTTTGCCCTGCCTTAAGATTTAACAATAGGGCTTAGCTCTTAAGCGAAATGCTATACAAAGGAAGTTCTGTAGTGTAGTGTCCTAGCAATCCTAGGCAATTGAACAAAAGAGTCCTTCTGTTAAGGTAGTTCTTTTGTCCTCACCAACAGACGTGCTACAGGGGTATGTTTTCAATAACATATCGCCAATAGAACAACTAACTTATGAATAAGATACATTAAACTAATATAAAGTAAATGAAACCTTATCGGCTGAGGGTTCGGACGACTAGTAGGTTATAAACTTTATAATCCCACTCAGACGTAACCTTGAATAGCCCGCATAAATGAAAGAGAAAGACACTAATGTAATAAATATTTCAGTTTATTCACAGACGTACACCACTTACATTTTTGATGATTAACTAATAACGGAAAATACTTTATTTTAAATTTAATTAAGTACATACCAGCAATTTTTAAAAGTTTTTCCATCCCGTTGTAATAACCTATTATAGTAAGTTTCAGGTTTTAGCCACAATTGATACGTAAGTGTCAATACGTTAGATAATTCGTCATTTCATTTTAAATCTTTCTACGGATTTCATATGTCACATTTTTAGTTTTAGCTAAAACCATTTAACCCCCCCCCGGATAATCACTATGAAATTTTTGGAGATAGATACAGACGCATAATTCGACACACTTATACCAGTAGAAGTCATTATAGTGTCTGGATATAAATTGGACGATCGGGGTTCGATCCCCGACGAGGGCAGAGAATTTTTCCTGAAGACTCTGCGTCCAGACCGGGTCTGGTGCCTACCCAGCCTCCTACCCAATGAGTATTGTGGTCCTATGGTGGCGGTAAAGCGCGGCCGGGGCGTGATTTCTGACCACTCACCCGCATTTAGTGCCGAGGTCACGAATGAGTAGGACGTATACCCTCCTTCACCCCCCCCCCCCAAGCGCCTACATAGCCCTAAGGCCCCCCATACACACACAGTTTGGCCTCCCGTTCGGCCTGCACAGTTGAAGACTGAAAGGCAAAACTCATGTGTGTGGTGCGGCCGCCCGGCCGGCCAATCGTTTGGACTGTTGGACTGTAGGAAATCCACCAGTTCTGCCTGCAGGACGTAGCACGTGACAGGCGGAACGCACGTGTGTGACGATACCGGCAGGCCAATCGCTCAGTTGCTGCTGCTGTCTCGTGTTCTTCTGCACCGAGGACAAATTTGACCTCTTTGCAAAAAATGTCGCTTCCAAATTACGAGCATTAGGAAATAATGGAGAATGGATTTATGCAGAGGAATTAATAAATGACGCCCTTTTTGAAGCAGAGCTTGGTCCATAACTTGAGTTTTTTTTTTTTTTTTTTTTGCAATACACGCGCGATAGCTGCATATGCAAACAGTTCATCAACTGTAGACATGTTTTAACAACTAAACATGACTGCACTGCACTCGGCGACATAGGCTGGAAGACTGTGACTGTGGCATGCAGCCTGTTGGTTTATCTGTGCGTGTATGAGGAAGGAAAGGGAGAGGACAAACTGTAACAGTTTTGCCTGTAAGGCCGATCTGAAGGCCAAACTGTGTGTGTTTGGGGGGCCTAAGTGGCACAGCTTTATTTATTTTTCATACAACTACGTGATTCCTATCCAGAGAATTATGCTTGACTTTTGACGTAAATACGGAAGGGTCATTCGGCAAAAAAGCATTAGGAAGATGTGTAAGATCTATAACAATGTGTAAATTGTTACGTCATCTGTTTATTTGGCTTTGTTGTGTTTCATTACTGCCGTCAACAACCCGCTTTCGTTATTGCGGAAAGAGCTGAGCTGTGAATCGCTTGTAGAAGAAGTGCGTCGTAGAGTATATGATATTGTGCTGTTAAAAACGTTTTAGAGTATCACAAGTACTTATCTTATATAAGAATTATTAAGAAATCTCTGATACTGCTCCCAAATTTAGAGAGATGTTTTCAATTATGGCCACAGAAGGTCCTAATACAATGCCCATAATATTGGCAGGAGATTTTGACATTGATTTAAAGAAGGAGGAAAATCAAAGCTTTGTCACATTTGTGGAGGAAACTTTTGGCTTAATGTTGATGTCAAATCCTCAATGTAGTACTACTAGATCAAAATCTGGTATAGATATGGTGTTTGCACTATATGTTGATACTCTAAAGTGCACAAATTTTATAACATATTTCAGCTACCACAGACACATCTTAAGCGTAAGTAATTCAAGTTAAATAAGCAATGTCTTAATCAAACTATTTACTCAATTGTAAAGCATGTATAAATGGAATATTTAGAATAAAGCCAATATATAAACTTCCTTTCATTGTATTTATTGCCTAAAAAATATAATATAAATACAGATACTATTTGTTTCTCCTGATACATGGTGTGGCGCTGATAGTTCTTCGTGTGCTCATGTGAAAAGTGTCGGTGATGTGCTGTTAGTGGTGGAATTAATTGCACTTTTCGTAATCAATGTCGAATTATGTTCTGATTCACGAGTAGTCCTGTAACATAGATTGAGATCACAGAGATAAAGGAGATTATTGTGCGTGGGTGATGAGGTGACATCTTAGCTCATACTACTCTAGCTTATGTCCAGGCAACCAATTGCAGTACGGACGCATTAAAAATGTTAATTTTAAAGTAATATAACCGAAACGTTTACAAGCTACAAAACCTTGTATTGACATTAAAAGGCATTTGAATTTCAGGCTTAAAATTAATATCATATAGTCGATTTTGAATCGGATATTTTTCAGACGTGTTTGACATTCGGTGTTTCTTCAGAATTTGAGTGACGTTTCGAAGTTACGAGCTGAATCTAGATTATAGTTACGCCAATTGGCTGCTACAATAATCCTTTGTGAGGTGCTCCAAGTTTTACGTAGTGAATTTTATTAGTCTTTAAATTCAAACGTTTTTTTATCGTAAAATATAAAAATATCGTAATTTTCTTGTTACTTAGCTAAATATTCTAGGAATTCGAAAATTCTGCTTACGATCATAAATATTTGAAGCAATATGCTAGTGTACTTACTCTTTTCGCTCTTTATATAATTCTAATGACACTTTATATATCATTATTAGTGTAGTCACAATCATAAAACTCCCCAGTAGTACGTATAATCGTAGGAGTGTTTGTGCACGTGTGAAATCTGTTGGCGATGTACTATTAGTGGTGGAATTGTTGGTGATTTCTGTGTTGGTAAATGCACTTATCGTAATAAATGTCGTATTATCTGGTGATTCATAAGTAGCCCTGTAACACAGATTGAGATCACAGAGATAAAGGTGATTATTGTACGTGGGTGACGAGGTGACCTCTTAGCTCTTGCTTATGTCCAGGCAAACAATTGGACTACGGACGCATTAAAAATGTTAATTTCAAAATAATATAACCTAATCGTTTAGAAGCTACAAAACCTTGTACTAAATTATAGGCATTTGCATTTCAAGCTTAAAATGAATGGCATGTAGCAGATTTTGGAACAGATATTTTTAAACCGTTTTTCACATTCGGTGGAAAAGTCTTCAGTAGTTGAGCTACGTTTCGAAGTTGCGTGCTGACTCCAGATTGCAGTTACGCCACTTGGTTGTTACAATAATCCTCTGTGGGCTACTTCAAAATTCTTGTAGCGAATTTTATTAGTCTTTAAATTAAATCGTTTTCTCATCGTAAAATATAAATAATTGTAATTTTCTTCGTTCCTTAGGAATACAAAACGTCTGCTTACCATCACAAATGTTTCAAGGAGTATTCAAGTGTACTTACCTTTTTCGGTCTGAATATATTACTAGTAATCCGAGATATATCCCTAATAGAGTATACAAAATCATTTGAATAAACTTTAGTATTTCGAGTGGTAGTTGTTTTGCACATGTTAAATCTGTTGGTGCTGTTATTTTAGGGGTGGAATTGTCGGTGATTTCTGTGTTGGAAACTGCACTTATCGTAATCAATGTCGTATTATCTGGTGATTCATGAGAGGTCCTGTAACACAGATTGAGATCACAAACATAAAGGATATTATTGTGCGTGGGTGATGAAGTGACCTCTTACCTCACACTACTCTTGCTTACGTCCAGGCTTCCAAATAGACTACGGACGCATTAGAAAAGTTAATTTTAAAGTAATATAACCGAAAGGGTTAGAAGCTACAAGAACTTGTACTAAATTAAAGGCATTTGCATTTGAAGTTTATAAATAATGTGATATGGCTGATTTTTCATCGGGATAGAAAAGTCTTTAGAAGTTGACTGACGTTTCGGTGTTGCATGCAAAATCCAGATTATTGATACGCCACCTGGCTGTTATATTAATACTCTGGGAGGTGGTTCCGATTTTTTGTAGCGAATTTTATGACTTTTAATTTAGACATTTTCTTATCGCTAAATATGAAAAATATTCTCAGAATTCTAAACGTATGCTTAAAATCATAGTTGTTTGAAACAGTATGCAACTGTACTTACTGATATAGCTCATAAATGCTTGCTATAAAGGCGGGTATGATAAGTAGAAGGAGAAATGCAAAAAAAGCCACGATTGCGATTCCGACTGTAAGAAGTGGAACCAGGGTTTTGGCGACTTCGGTGCTGTTCGCATCAACTGTGAAGTTATTTTCCATCTGAAAGGTTAAAAGAGAGATTGAACGGCTCATAACGAAAAATAATTCTCTACACTTAATATCTGAACCATGCCATTAGCTGCGAAGTGAGCTGTAATAATTTTGCAGATGAAAGATGCAAACACAGTTTCAGTCACTAGGCCAGTTGCCACTTACCGTATAAAATTATGTCCTCTTCAAATTGTTGGTTGCAGACTGTTCTCTGTTCCGTTCTGTTTCTTCACGTCTGTGTTGCAGGAGTTTTGTTGATGACGTCAGCAAACATTCCAACAATGTAAATAATGTATCAACACGCTGCAACAATTGAATGAAAACGAAGTGTTTAAACAATTGAGATGTACAAATGGTGAGTTAAACATAATTACAGCATTGAAATGTTATGGATCGTAAGCTAATTAAATTTTGTTTTACATCCGTAGGCTATAATTACAGTTGACTTCCGATCATGAACCCAGTTAATGGTAACCTTGAATAGCCCGCATAAATGAAAGAAAAATATCTATGTTTATTTACAGACATACACTACTTAATTTTTTGAAGATTTTCTAATAACGGAAGAGACTCTTCTTTTAAATTTAATTAAGTACATACCTTCAAATTTTAAAACTTTTAACATCCGGTTGTAATAACCTGTTATAATAAGTTTCAGGTTTTATCCACAATTGATACATGTCAATGCGTTATGTAATTTGTCATTTCATTTTAAATCTTTCTACGGATTTTACATGTCACATTTTTAGTTTTAGCTTAAACCATTTAACCCCCCCGGATAATCACAATGAAATTTTTGGAGATAGATAGAGACGCATAATTCGACACACTCATGCAACTAGAAGTGGACTGGACGACCGGGGTTCGATCCCCTTAGGATTTTTCCTCAGGACTCTGCGTCCGGCTCTGGGGCCCACACAGCCTCCTCTACAATGGGTACCGGGGTCCTTTCCCGGGGGTAAAGCCGGCCGGGGCATGATGCTGACCACTCACCCCCGTTTAGTGCCGAGGTCAAGAATGAGAGGAGCTATACCTCCACTCACCCTAAGTGGGACAGCTTTATATTTCTTTCATACACACATGATGCCAATCCAAAGAAATATGCTGACTTTTTTATTTTTCCGTAACTGCTATTTAGATTAGCTTCGGCCTCATGTGTTTTCCACTTACCTTATTGAAGATTGTATTGTATCAGTTATTTATATAAATTAACCTGATCTGACTACACGAATGAGAGGAGTATATCGTGCCCTTTCATATGTATATTTTGAACATTCTTCAATATAACGTGTTTGCCCCCAAAAAATAAGTTGCCGTGACTTTTGAAGTAACCCTTGTATGAAAATCTATTGTGAGGACTTTGGGTTGGCTATGCTCATGGGTTTTAGCTGGTCCCAAAGTATTACTCGGGGGTGGGAATTTTTATTAACGATGTCCAAACTTTGGTGTATAATACCGTATTCTTGTTATAATCTGAGTGTTGCTTAGGAAAAAGCTTCTTGCAGATTCATAACGTCACGTTATTCTCTTGTGACACGCATTTCTTTGTGTTGAAGTCGGCTAAATTCTAGTGCATAAAATCCTGCTGCTATGTTACGTCAGCTCTGAGGCCTTTGGTTATTTTCTTGTCGTTTGACTTTTCCATTTGGGTTTGTGTATTTGCAGCTGGTGTGAGATTGGATAACATAGTCCTATTAAATGTTTTACAACATCGTCAGTTATTTGTTTGAATGCCGCCAGATATACACACACACATACACATGTGTTTGCTCATTTTTTTATTAATTCAATCTTATAATGCAGATGTTTGCGTATGGCATGTAAAATAAATGTATTAAGAGCAAAACCCTTCAACACGAGGGACAACACGGAAAAGAATATTTTGCTGATCCGTTGTATTTTAGAAAAATTAACATTTTGTTACGAAGGAACCTAAATTTAAGTTCGTTTTATGAATCTGTATAAAGAATAAAGTTTAAATGATTATTTTTATGAAAACGTGTTTGCAAAAGTCGTGATTTACGAGGTCTGTCCAAGAAGTATTCGACTTTGGGACGGGAAAACAAAGTTCTGTATCTGGGGGGTCACAATACCTAATCCCCTTCAAAGTAGGCCCCCTTGTGACTCAACACACTTAGCCCAGCGGTCCTTTCCATCGCTGGAAGCAATTCTGGAAGGCTTATTTTGGAATGGTGTGCTGCTGAGCCGTCGCGTTCTGTATGATGTCCTCGCGGCTGTCAAAACGGGAGTCCTTTAGCGGTGTCTTCATTCTCGGGAACAGCCAGAAATCACAAGGAGCCATGTCAGGAGAGTAGGGAGCCTGGCGAACCTGCGGAATGCCGCGCTTGGCCAGGACACCCTGGATCAGGTGTGATGAATGAGCTGGGGCGTTGTCATGATGCACAACACAGTCAGTGTCACCTTCACATTGCTCCGAATCTGTCGTGCTTTTTCTGGGCCTCGGGGATGTTGGATGCTTCCGTTGTGACGACTGGACCTTGGTTTCCGGGTGATATCCGTACACCCACGACTCGTCACCAGTGATCACTGTCTTCAGGAACTCAGGATCCCTGTTGGCGCACTCCAGCATGTTCTGCGCGACCCCAAGGCGGAGTTGTAGCTGCTCCGGCGAAGGCAGCTTTGGCACAGATTTTGCCGCCACTCTTCGCATGCCCAAATCCTCAGCTAAAATCGTATTTGCGGAACCTCTGCTGATCCAACCTCATCGGCAATTTCCCGGACGGTCAGACGACGGTCCTCCATGATCAGTGTCCGCACTTTGTCAATGGCATCAGCATTTCGGCTCGTTGACGGTCTCCCGGAACGCTGGTCACTGTCCGCCGACATGCGGTCATCTATAAAGCGGTTGAACCACTCTTTAGTTTGAGTGACCCCCATTGCATCATCGCCGAAAGCCTGCTAAATTTTGCGGATTGTTTCCGCTTGGGTATCCCCAAGTTTCTGACAAAACTTGATGCAGTATCGCTGCTCCAAGCGTTCCGTCATCTTGAGCTAATCGAAAATGCGACGAACACGTGTTACACCACTTCGCTATCTGGCAGCGACAGACGCATCCGGCGGTGCTGCGAGGAAGCAAAAAATCACGCATGCGCATGAAAGTCCCTTCTACCTCTACGCTCAGTTTCCCCACCCTTTCACCATTACTTACTGCGGGAAAAAATATAGTCGGATACTTTTTGGAGTATGAAGATTTCTGTCTTCTGGGTTGTTGCGCTGTGTAGTCTGGTCGATGTTAACCAACGTTTCAGAGGTCATACTGAATATTCATCGCCCTGACGGAGGCAGTATGGACCTCTGAAACGTTGGTAACATCGACCAGACTACACAGCGCAACAACCCAGAAGACAGAAATCTTCATACTCACCGCCTTGATGACGGAGGCAGTATGACCTCTGAAACGTTGGTTAACATCGACCAGACTACACAGCGCAACAACCCAGAAGACAGAAATCTTCATACTCACCGCCCTGATGACGGAGGCAGTATGACCTCTGAAACGTTGGTAAACATCGACCAAACTACACGGCGCAACAACCCAGAAGACAGAAATCTTCATACTCATCGCCCTGATGACGGAGGCAGTATGACCTCTGAAACGTTGGTTAACATCGACCAGACTACACAGCGCAACAACCCAGAAGACAGAAATCTTCACGTAATTTATTGTTTTCATAGTTCAGTACCATTGTGAATTTGCTGCATATACAAATATTTTGTTTCATAAATAATCGTGTAACATATGCTCCTCTTTGTAAAGTTATGCACTGTTTTTTATTGTATTTTGTTACATACGAGGTACGATCAGAAAGTTTCCAGACTGCGCTTATAAAAACCCGTACACTTATCTCAGGTATTAAATTCATCCATCACCCTCGAAGTAGTTCCCCTGGGAGTGAACACAACGATCCCAGCGCCGCTGCCAAGCCTGGAAGCATCCCTGGAAATCTTTCTTTGTCAGCATGTCAAGCACCATCTGCGATTCTGCCTGATTCTCTTCTATCGTCTCAAATCTCCTTCCTTTTAGCTGAATTTTCATCTTTGGGAAGAGGAAGAAGTCACACGGAGCTAAATCCGCCATTCCGAAATCGCAGGAGGGTCGGTGTAATGCACTACCAAAACGCCCGTAACTAAGAAACAAATGCTAATTCGATGATGCCGGCTGGCACACTGATTCACTATGAATGTAGGCCCAACCCCTTAGCGGCAGATGCTCGTACTACATCCGGTTCGCCCTCTATTGACATAATCTTGAAACTTTCTGATCGCACCTCGTATTCACCTTGTTGAAAATTATGATTTGTAGAATATTTTGTAGACTTCAACAAAATATGTATCTATATATGTATTGTTCTTTTTATTGTGTTATGTGCGAATATCTACAAATTTAATAAGATTTATATAAAGTAGGATTGTATTTGGCAATCAACCATGAAATTAAATTCATTATGCAGCTCTTACCAAATTTTTATCGAACCCTGTCGTGCACTTTCGGAGATTAAACAACAGAAATTCGGTAATTTTATGTTATTTTGCTAATAACGACTCAATATACAGTTTAATGATTGTGTTTTCACCCCCCCTCCCCCCCACCCCCAACTAAGCTTTGGAGACGAAGACAGACTGTATATCAAATTTTTAACTGCGAAAATACGGGATGATCAGTTAATTTGTGAACCTTTCTCCATACTGAATTCCTTGTTTCCGTATGCATGTGTGCATAGTTCTGGCTTGTCGAGAGGTGGCAACACCATGCAAAGAACAAATAACGTTACTTCTAAAATTTAATATCCATAGTCCAGTTTTGTACATTTTTTTTAATTTTTCATGGGTTAAGAAAGAAAGTGATCACACTGTGACTTTCGAAGCTATTTGATATACCAGTTACTCTTGGTTTCCTCACATATGATACAAGACATATTGAAAATGATTAAAAAAAATACTAGTGCTGCGAGAAATCAGAGAGGAACAATAAATTATTGTTTTCCTAGACACGTGAAATCTGAACAGTCATTTAATCCCTACATAATGTAATGTGTTTTGGTAGAAAGTGCGCTGGATTTGAAACGATTGTTGCAGTTTTGATAGTGCATATTCTGTCATGAACTACCAACAGTGTTTAAGAACAAGTCCATTATACTTCCCCTAAAAGGGTACAATTCTGTTCCATCTGAACGAATGTTTCTCAGGAATATGTGAGATTTGGAACGTCGTTCTTGAGTATACAGAGGTGCCACGAAGTTATTAGGATGGGTAGAAGGCGTATAGGTCGCGCGAGTAGTGGTGGCTCCTAAATGCGCGATGTGTAAGTCGAGAGAGGGGAGTTCAGTAGTAGTGGGGGTCGCACAGCCTCGGCTGTGGTGACGCACCGATCTAAACACAGCTAGAGCTACAAACCAACTGAAGCTGACACCCCTCGAGCGCTTGCCACGGACGGGTCCGTCTCATACGACCAAAATAAGTCCTTTGCGCAATTGCCAGCACTTCTCGCGCGACCTCTACTATATATGAGCCGGGGTAGCTCAGTCAGTATAGTGACTGGCTACGGGCTGGACGACTGGGCTTCGATCCCCGACGGGGACAGAGGATTTTTCCTGTAGCCTCTGCGTCCAGACCGGCTCTGGGGCCCACCCAGCCTCCTCTACAATGGGTACCGGGGTCCTTTCCCGGGGGTAAACCCGGCCGGGGCGTGATTCTGACCACTCACCCTCATCTAGTGCCAAGGTCAAGAATGAGTTGGAGTTATACCTCCACTCCCTCAATGCGCCTACATGGCGTTAGTGGGATGCTTTACTTTACTTTACCTCTACTATATATAATAGAATACGTCGGGGCACTGCGGTGTGTATATCTAACGAACTGATGAATATCCATGAGGCCTGCTTCCAAACGAGCTCTAGAGAGGAATAGTATAAATAAACATGAAGTAAAAATGACACAAATCACCACAGTGACAAATCAAAACAGTCATTTAGGAACAGTTGTAAATTTATGCCTGTAGCGGTAATAAAACGAAGTTTCCAACAAAATCCACCATCCTCAACAATTTGGTGACCAGCTGCTGCAAGGAAAATGGTGCGCGCGCACGCGCACACACACAAAATTCTCTCTTTCTTTTTACCCGTGCTAATCCCGTTATCCTACTTGTCTTAGGTGTGTGTGTAATCGATATGTTGGCGTATATACTAAATAGTACATTAAATTCGACGATGGCGTCTTTAAATAAACAATAGATAAACAAGTACACTGAGGATCTTAACAATTTATAGTAGTTAATAATAATGAGACGGTAGAAACACGTCTAACCCATTGGGTATATGAGATATTGATGATAAATTTTATTTTATAAACCTGTTACAGGGAGACCATCTTGGTTGATAAATGGATCTTGAGGAAGAAAAGCACCATTATTGTAGACTGGAATAAACTGGCTCAGGACATTATTGATCACTAGGAGCCTTTAAGGACAGGGAATTTATTGATCAGTTAGCTACTATCAGCTTCACATTAGCGACCATGCATCGATTCTGTGTGATCGTTCAGTTTGCAAATGTAATAATTACGAAAACGGTTCACCGTTTTATTATCTGAATTTCCGCGACAATCGGATCATTAGTAGCGGGAGAGTCTATTTGTGTACGCACCGACATTATCACACCAGTAATCTCAACTCCATTCTCCCCCCTCTGATATTATTCCAACCCTTTTCCCTTACATGAACAGTCTCATCCCCCGTGACATGATGTGTACTCGTAAGGCCAGTGACCTCATGTGTTCGTTGGTCCATCTGAATCCATACCGATCTAGATTTTATATCCTACTTGAGATTATACAGAGTGAGTCAGAAGTATGTTTACAAACTTCGTATGCGTGTTCCTGGATCAAAAATAAGAAAAAATGTTCCTATGAACATGGGGTCGCAAAGGTTTTGTTTTTAATATGTGTTACATGTATTATATAGTTTTATTGTGAGGGATTACTGTATATTTTACAACTTCTTTCCAATGATTTATGAAGATCCTAGAATGGCAGTTTTCTGCAGTTCCCTGATGTTGTGTTCGCTCGGGATGTTGGCCAAATATTTTTCGAGTGACTTGGAGACAGTTCCAGTTGCTCCTATAATTATTGGAACCACTTTTGCTTTTACTTTCCACATTCGTTTTATTTCAATGAGAAGTTTCTTGTATTTCAAGATCTTCTCCGTTTCCTTCTTAATTACATTTCTGTCGGTTTGTATTGCTATATCAATTAAGCGACAGTTTCATTTTTGAATTTTGTTACATTTAATAGCAATCTGCATAGATTATTACGCGGGCAGGTTGGTATGAGGTAGAAGCATTCTGATTTCAGCACTGCGAAACTGACCGATTGTTTCACAAAATAAAAAATTAACAGTGGAACCACGGTTCCGGAGAATCTGACGTAAATACGTCTCTGTATTTAAATTATATTTAAGCAATAAATACAATGAAAGGAAGGTAGCTGAATGTGATGAAGTGTAATGTCAAAATTATCTAGTCTACGACGCACTTCTTGTACAAGCGATTCACAGCTCAGCTCAGCTCAGCTCTTTCCGCAATAACGAAAGCGGATTGTTGACGGCAGTAATGTAACACAACAATGCCGAGTAAACAGATGACGTTTCCTAGGTAACAACAATGCACGCAAGCTGACCATTGTTGTCGGTCCATATTTACACATTGTTGATATGGATCTTATACGTTTTCCTAGGTAACAACAATGCCGAGTAAACACGACGTTCCATAGGTAACCATTGTTGTCGATTTGTTGATACGTATCTTACACATTTTCGTTACACGTTTTCCTTTAACTTTTTTGCCGAATGACCCTTCCGTACAGACGTATTTACGTCAAAAAAGGGAATTTAAAAAAAATATATTTTATACGCTTACAATTGGCAATGGCGTGATGAGTGGCGTTAGTTCTCTGACGAAGTCCCTGGTCGAGGATCGTCATGTTTTTTAAAGAAGGCATGTAGTGTGGACTGCCTTGATTTCTTCCGCAGAGATTAAATTAGTCCTTTGAAAGTTTAAAGCGCCAGGAATGAAGTTGCATAAGAGCAAACTCGCATATGCAAAAGTTTGCATTTCACAAACAGCTTTTATCGATTCATCGATCTCACTGGAGCAAATTCGCGTTAACGAAATTGCAGAGATAACTGTATTTACAATTTTTATTCAAAATCAGCTATGTAAGAATTACGATTTAGTATAAGAAGCGGTACGAGAAACATTGTAAAACGTTATATTTTTTTTTTTGACTTTCTAGTTTCAAAACCGGCGTTATTCTGGACCGGCGCAAATCGAGGGCTACCTGTACGGAGCTTAATACAATATTTAAGTGTTTTATTTTAGAGTTGAAGCTATATTGGCTATTGTTGGACTGTTTTTCACATTTTGCCCTTGTCATTCAATTCAATTAACACTCCATTACCTTATTACCTTCTGTGTTAACGAAATTTTTTCAAATTCATGTCATTCTCTGTCAATAAATATTGGACTCTTACTTTAATTTAATTTATGCCCGCGCGGTCTGAAGTGTGCCATTTGGGACATTGGGTTCGAATCCCTCTCAAGGCATGGATGTTTGTCCACGTTTTTCTGTGTTGTGCTTTGTGGTATTCTGTGTAGGTAGAGGCCTTGCGACAGGCCTATCACTCGTCCAAAGAGTCCTACCAACTGTCTACAGATAAGAGTCAACGAAAAGTTGGGACCCGTAGATGCTCAGGCACTGAAGAACGGGTCGTCAAAGTAAGTAATACTTTAATTTAAGGGATCACATTTTCCTTAGTTCTTGGAATTTTTAATGGGGACATCAACAATCGAGATTATTCAGTGACAAATGTGGAATATTAGGAGAGCAAATAGTGAGATTCAGGGGTCTCATCTCATCACTTTTTTAGGCTAAAATTTTGTATGCGTTTTTCACTTTCCGTGTGTGCTCTGCTTCCGTTTGTATTCATCCGCCTTGAATTTATCACACTAACAGTCCTACATTTTCAGAAGAAACTATGAAGTTCCTCATTATATAATGTATCCATTTTCCTTCTACTGTAATATTTCTAGATCCAGATATCCTCATTAACAACATGTTCTTGTCTTGTCACCACATTGCGCGTCAAACAACGCTGAAGGCTAATCTTTACTCCACTGTACTCGGATGTAGACGAGTTACAGACCATGAGATTTTGTCTTAGGTACAATCTTCTTAACCAGATGCTGTAACACATAGAGGGGCCATTAATACAACTTACCCTTTTGACGTCCATATCTATACTAAAACAAAGAACCTACACCTGCTCTATGTTTGCCATTTCTTTGTAACTACCATGCAATTTGAGTTTTTCGTTGTGTTCAGAGTCATTGCCTAGACCCATTCTCCCTCATCTTTCCCCTTGCTCAAATCTTTCATTTGAACAGTGTTCCGATAAATTTTAAGTGCGCTTTATTTTAAAATGTCATGTGTGAGACTCCCGAGGGAACGGAGTTTTTCTTCAGAACTTTTTGAACATTTTAGATATTCCAGTGCCTGCCGCGATTCACTTGGACGTCACAACTTAACCTAATCATTGAAACTGGTACGGATCGGTATAACAGCATGTCAACACTTCTGCCCAATTAATTCGGAGATGAAACGCTCATGTTCGAATCCCGCCATTTCATGTTTTTTGTACTAAGATGTGGAGATTTATTACACATTCCCCTTGTAAGTCGCCGTGATGTGATACTTAGGCAGAGACATATTGACCAATGTTTTATCCGGACCATGTGTGAGATGTTATGTATCTATATCGTACCAAAACGCGTTTCATTTACAAAATCGGTGGCTGATACTACGAAGCCAATCACCATTGGTTTTGGCCTCCAACATTGCTATAATTACATGCGTTATAAGTTATAATTGGTTTCTGACAAGTTCGCTAGAGAACAGGAAACAAGGAAACATCTCGGATTGAACAATGGCCCCCATCATTGTAAGTCGACACAGAACATTGCACTTTACGGGTGAAAGTTATTGACGTACTTAATGGTGTCTACAATTGGCTCTAACTAAATCAGGGTAACAGGAGTTGACGCATTGTCTATCTATCTAGTAATCTATCTATCTATCTTCTATCTATCTATCTATCTATAATACTAAAATACGTGATTCCCCGTCGTCGTCAAGAAATGACGTCATCAAACAGCGTTAGCCATAGCCGAGTCACATTTAAATGTTCATTCCTCAGGAATGGTAAGAGTAAGGGTATTGTAACACATATGTAAAATGATCAGTAAATAAAGACCTTTAAGAATCTGTAATGTATTTTATTGTAATTATAATTTTTATACATTTATTGTAATTTTAATAAACCAATGTGTACAATTTTCAATGCATCTGGCGCGTTAAGCGCCCGCCTCTCGACATAGCAACGGATAGTGATAACTGATACCGATATCCTGGCGCTTACCGAAACGTGGATGCACAACCATGAAACTGTAAATTTGGAAGGTTATAAATGCATCACGTGACGAACAAAGAGCAGGCGGAGTGGCTATGTACGAGAAACATGGAGCAACTACCATGGCTATCCCACATCTGTTGATGAAGTTACCTAAGGAGGATGGAGCAGATAACAGAATAGTTGCAGCTGAAAAGAGAGGTGATATTTGTGCGGCAGAGTGTATGGTCAATGGTGAAAAACTTTAAATTCTAAACCTGTATATTTGTAATCACACACCTATTGATGATTGTAAGAGATTTATTTTGAGTCATTTGAGAAATTATACTAAGATGTTTTCAGTTATGGCCACAGACGATCCTAATACAATGCCGAAGATATTGACAGGAGATTTTAACATTGATTTAAAGAAGGAGGAAAATCAAAGCTTTCTCACATTTATGGAGAAAACGTTTGGCTTAATGTTGATGTCAAATCCTCAATGTAGTACTACTAGATCAAAATCTTGTATAGATATAGTGTTTGCACGATATGTTGATACTCTAAAATGTACAAATTTTATAACATATTTCACCTACCCCAGACCCATCTTAAGCATAACTAATTCAAGGTAGGCAGTAATGTCTTACTCAAACATTAATCAATTGTAAAGCGGGTATAAAGAAAATATTTAGAATAAAGCCACTATATAAACTCCTTACTGTATAGACGTATTTACGTCAAATTCTCCGGAACCGTGGTTCCACTGCCACTTTTTTATATTGGATACCTTTCATCCGGACACTCTGTATTTCATGTGTAACCACATTTGTGTTATGAAGTATCAAGACATTATTAAATGTAGTATAACCATTTTATTCCCACAGATTTTCCTCACAATAACTATACAATATATAGCTCTGCATGCTTGAAAATACAGTTTATTAAATTTACATTTACGTGTTTCTTTTGACGTAAATACGTCTATACGGAAGGGCCATTCGGCAAAAAAGCGTAACGAAGATGTGTATCGAATCAACAATGTGTAAATAATTTTTCCTAGATAACAACAATGCCGAATAAACAATGACGTTTCCTAGGTAACAACAATGCCGAATAAACAGATTATGTTTCCTAGTTAACAATGCCGAGTAGATGAAGTTTCCTAGGTAACCATTGTTGTCGATTTGTTGATATTGGTTTACACATTTTCGTTACAGTCTTTTACCGAATTACCCTTCCGTATAGACGTATTTACGTCAAAAGTTTAATCACAAAATTACATATCTATCCATTTTCGGATTGTAATTAAAGAAATATAAGCATACTCTCATGATGTGACCTGTTACTGGAACCTGTTTTGTTTCAAACGACGAAAGTAATGCTTACAAAGGAAACATGTATTAGTTTATGTTATATTATTAGATGTTTCTGACAGAGATCAAAAAACCTTTCTTTCCTAATGCACAGAGTTTGAGTCTTAACAAATGTGCAAGTAATTTTGTTTATAATAAGACAATTAAATACAATTTAGTTAATATTTGTATTATTGCTTAGTTTGTCTTAGTGTTGAATGTTGTTCTGGTCAGAATTTCTATTGCTTTCAGCTGCAATTATATTACTTATTGCGGAAAATAAATCGTGAAACAAATTACTGTTAAACATTAGGACTAAGAAAGATGGAATGTAAAGAAAAATAGGCAGGAATTTGATAAATTATGAACTAAGTAGGATTTGGGGTTCTCACGGCGGTGAGTACGAAGCTGGCGCCGTGTCGTCTGGTAGTTTACCGACATTTCAGACATCCTCCCCGCTCTAGTTGACAGTAAGTAATAAGCAGGTTACGATGGGCTGGTCATGTAGCCAGGATTGCAGAAACGAGACGTGAACTTAACTATTTTGGATATGCATTATTTCGAAAGCTATCACTTTCAACATCGACACAAAGATGAGTGGATTATATGAAAATCAATTATGACGACTTTGGGTTGAGTAGGCTCATGAGTTTTAGATGGTCCTCGAATAGTACTAGGGGTGGGAATTTTGATTAACGATGTCCAAATTTTGTATATTTGTAGTAGCGTATTCTTGTTATAATCTGGTTTTTGCTAACAATGCTGGCGATAATGTTGCTTAGAAGCAAGCTTCTTGCAGATTCATAACATCGTCACGTTGTTGTTTTCCCAAAAGCGCACAAGAGTTCCAATATAGCTCACTCCGGGTGCGATTAACGCGCTCGTGGCTTGGAGTGGTCTTCCACCATACCTTAGACGACCTAGATGGAATCTCCCGTGCACTGCTGAGACCACAGTCGTGAGTTGCTGACGAAGACTGCACCCTACTCGATTACATGATGGCCACGTGCAGCCGACGACAAATCAGCTTGAAAAATTGTAGCAGCCACATAGGGCTTCCTTATCTGACAGCATTTAGGTGTGAACATCACTATCAGAGAAGATCTTCTAAAAGTATGACTACAGGGTTGGAGGCCTCCTGGGCTCAACGAGCTGCCGGTGTTCCCTAGGATGGACCAATCCCCCGTAGATCGAACTTCAGTACGATTTGGGACTCATTTTACTGCTTGTCGCAACATGTAGCCATTATTCTCTGAGGGTAACAGTCTTCGTTGATGTCAATTATAGGTTCATCATAACAGGCAGAGATGACTGCGTTGTCTTCTTCGTGGATGAAATTTTTTTCTGCTGGTACTTGCGTTGGCTAGGGTAGTTCTTGTGCTCATGTGAAATGTATTGGTGATGTTGATCGACTCTTCCCTTTTCATCAACAGTCCAAAGGGGGAGGAGATTTTCAGTTCTTTATGTTGTTGGTTCCATGCATCCACGCCACTGAAACAGGTTGTAACTCCATCTTAAAAAAACTTAAAAACACTGCAATATACATTTAAAAACAAAACCATTTACTTTCTCGAAACAAATTATAATACATTCACGTTACACGGGGTCATTGATTACCCTACTACAAACAAAGAAGCTCACAAACAAAACATATAAGAATAAAAAAAAACATGACTCCTCTCGCTCTAGGCACCACTCGAATTCGTCTCCCCAGCCTTGACCACCCCGAGGGACCACAAAAATCCCAAAATCACTGTGGTTGCCCCGTCCACCGACACAGCAAAATCAATACCTATCCGGACGGGCAATCACAACGTGAAACCAAATACAAGCGAAGGTCACCTCGAAGAGGGTGCCCAGGCGGAGAGACATTGCCGACCGGATCCGTAGTAGCAGCCTGAGTTTCGTCCGTGTACTGGAGAGAAGAGGTCAGCCCAAATCATCCCCCCCCCTCTCCTAAACCTCCCTAACCTCACCACACGCATGCGCACCCCTTTCGAAGTTTCGCCGTCACAACATCAGAGCCGAATACTCGGCTCAATGTACTATTAGTGTTGGAAATAAGTGACCTTATCGTAATCAATGTCGAATTATGTGGTGATTCACGAGTAGTCCTGTAATACAGTTTGAGATCACAGAGATAAAGGAGATTATTGTGCGTGGGTGATGAGGTGACCTCTTGGCTCCTAAGACTATTGCTTATGTCCGGGCAACCAATTGCAGTACGGACGGTTTGGAAATGTTAATTTTAAAGTAATATAACGGAAACGTTTACAAGCTACAAAACCTTGTACTAAATTAAACGCATTTGCATTTCGAGCTTAAAATTAATTACATATAGCAGGTTTTGGAACAGATATTTTTCAGCCGTGGTTGACATTGAATCGTACAGTCTTCAGAAGTTGAGCAACGTTCCGAAGTTGCGGGCTGAATCCTGATTGTAGTTACGCCACTTGGCTGTTGCAATAATCCTCTGTGAGGTGCTCCAAATTTTACGTAGTGAATTTTATCAGTCTTTAAATTTAGATGTCTTCTTATCGTAAAACATAAATACTCGTAATTTTGTCTGTACCTTAAGCGAAATATTCTCGTAATTCAAAACGTCTGCTTACCATCATAAATATTTCGATTAATATGCAAGTGTACTTACTTATATCCGGTATATATATGAAGAATAATCCGAAAAACATGAACACTAGCGCAACCCCTGTCGCAGCAAGACATCCTAAGTAGAAATCTTTTGGTTTTTCTTCTTCTCGTGTCAAAATTGTCGGTGATGTGCTGTTAGTGGTGGAATTAATTCCACTTATCGTACTCAGTGTCGAATACGGTGGTAATTCAGGAGTAGTCCTGTAACACAGATTGAGATTACAGAGATAAAGAATATTATAGTACGCGGGTGATCGGGGACCTATTGGCCCACGCGACTTCAGCTTATTGCCAGGCAACCAAATACACCTCGGACGCATTGAGAGAGTTAGTTTTAAAGTAATGTACCCGAAATGTTTTCAAGCTTCAAAACCTTGTATAGAAATGAACAGCATTTGCATTTGAAGCTTAAAATTAATGTCATATAGAAGTTTCTAGATTGGATATTTTTGAGCCGTGTTTGAGATTCAATGGAAAAGTCTTTAGAAGTTGACCGACGTTTCGGAGTTGCGTGCTTAATTCATATTATGGATTCGCCACTTGTCTGTTACATTAATCTTCTATGATGTAGTTCCGATTTTATGTAGCGAATTTTATTACTCTAATTTAGACTTAATTTAGACTTTTTCTTATCGTAAAATATAGAAAAATCGTATATTTCTCCGTTCCTTAGGAAAATATTCTGGGAATTCTAAAGGTCTGCTTACCATCATAAATGTTTTGAACCAGTATGCAAGAGTACTTACTTATATTTCTTATAAATTCTTCTTATCACTTGATATATGATTAATAGAATAATCAATGCAGCAAAAGCCAGCCATACGCTTCCGAATACAACAAGTACAACCCGAGATATGTTGACTTTGGTGCTGTTTGCATTAACTGTGAAGTTTTTTTCCATCTGAAAGGTTAAAAAAGAAATTGTTTGGCTCATAACGAAGAATAATTCTCTACTCTTAATATCTGAACCATGCCATTAGCTGCGAAGTGAGCTGTAATAATTTTGCAGATGAAAGATGCAAACAAAGTTTTAGTCAGGAGGCCAGTTGCCACTTACCTTATAAAATTATGTTCTCTTTCAAATTGTTGGTTGCTGACTGTTCTCTGTTCCGTTCTGTTCTGTTTTTTCACGTCTGTGTTGCAGGAGTTTTGTTGATGACGTCAGTAAACATTCTAACAATGTAAATAATGTATCAACACGCTGCAACAATTGAATGAATACGAAGTGTTTAAACAATTGAGATGCACAAATAATGAATTAAATATAATTACAGCATTGAAAAGTTATGGATCGTAAGCTAATTAAATTTTGTTTTACATCCGTTGACTTCCGATTACCCGGGTAGTTTATAAAGTTTATAATCCCGGTTAATCGTAACCTTTAATAGCCCGCATAAATAAAAGAGAAATATCTAATTTTATTTACAGGCATACACTACTTAATTTTTTGAAGATTTTCTAATAACGGAAGAGAATCTTCTTTTAAATTTAATTAAGTACATACCTTCAAATTTTAAAACTTTTAACATCTGGTTGTAATAACCTGTTATAATATGTTTCAGGTTTTATCCACAATTGATATATGTCAATGCGTTATGTAATTTGTCATTTCATTTTAAATCTTTCTACGAATTTTATACGTCACATTTTTAGTTTCAGCTATAACCATTTAACCCCCCCGGATAATCACAATGAAATTTTTGGAGATAGATAGAGACGCATAATTCGACACACTCATGCAACTAGAAGTGGACTGGACGACCGGGGTTCGATCCCCGACGAAGGCAGAGGATTTTTCCTGAAGACTCAGCGACCAGACCGGGTCTGGTGCCTACCCAGCCACCTACCCAATGAGTATTGTGGTCCTATAGTGGCGGTAAAGCGCGGCCGGGGCGTGATTTCTGACCACTCACCCCCATTTAGTGACGAGGTCACGAATGAGTAGGACGTATACCTTCCTTCCCCCCATTGTGTAATATCGCAATAGTGATTTACTTTGTTAAAGAAAATTGTTGAGTAATGTGTGATCCTCTTTTGAATGAGATTAATTTATTATAGTTCGTCATGTATTTCCATGTTGTGGCAGTAAATGGCCCTCAATTATAACCTTAAGGCCTTTATTCTTCTCTTCACTAACTGAAGATGTACACGTTATGTATTTCATGTGTAACCACATTTGTGTTATGAAGTATCAAGACATTATTGAATGTAGTATAACCATTTTATTCCCACAGATTTTCCTCACAATAACTATACAATATATAGCTCTGCATGCTTGAAAATACAGTTTATTAAATTTACATTTACGTGTTTCTTTTGACGTAAATACGTCTATACGGAAGGGCCATTCGGCAAAAAAGCGTAACGAAGATGTGTATCGAATCAACAATGTGTAAATAATTTTTCCTAGATAACAACAATGCCGAATAAACAATGACGTTTCCTAGGTAACAACAATGCCGAATAAACAGATTATGTTTCCTAGTTAACAATGCCGAGTAGATGAAGTTTCCTAGGTAACCATTGTTGTCGATTTGTTGATATTGGTTTACACATTTTCGTTACAGTCTTTTACCGAATTACCCTTCCGTATAGACGTATTTACGTCAAAAGTTTAATCACAAAATTACATATCTATCCATTTTCGGATTGTAATTAAAGAAATATAAGCATACTCTCATGATGTGACCTGTTACTGGAACCTGTTTTGTTTCAAACGACGAAAGTAATGCTTACAAAGGAAACATGTATTAGTTTATGTTATATTATTAGATGTTTCTGACAGAGCTCAAAAACCTTCCATTCCTAATACACAGAGTTTGAGTCTTAACAAATGTGCAAGTAATTTTGTTTATAATAAGACAATTAAATACAATTTAGTTAATATTTGTATTATTGCTTAGTTTGTCTTAGTGTTGAATGTTGTTCTGGTCAGAATTTCTATTGCTTTCAGCTGCAATTATATTACTTATTGCGGAAAATAAATCGTGAAACAAATTACTGTTAAACATTAGGACTAAGAAAGATGGAATGTAAAGAAAAATAGGCAGGAATTTGATAAATTATGAACTAAGTAGGATTTGGGGTTCTCACGGCGGTGAGTACGAAGCTGGCGCCGTGTCGTCTGGTAGTTTACCGACATTTCAGACATCCTCCCCGCTCTAGTTGACAGTAAGTAATAAGCAGGTTACGATGGGCTGGTCATGTAGCCAGGATTGCAGAAACGAGACGTGAACTTAACTATTTTGGATATGCATTATTTCGAAAGCTATCACTTTCAACATCGACACAAAGATGAGTGGATTATATGAAAATCAATTATGACGACTTTGGGTTGAGTAGGCTCATGAGTTTTAGATGGTCCTCGAATAGTACTAGGGGTGGGAATTTTGATTAACGATGTCCAAATTTTGTATATTTGTAGTAGCGTATTCTTGTTATAATCTGGTTTTTGCTAACAATGCTGGCGATAATGTTGCTTAGAAGCAAGCTTCTTGCAGATTCATAACATCGTCACGTTGTTTTCCCAAAAGCGCACAAGAGTTCCAATATAGCTCACTCCGGGTGCGATTAACGCGCTCGTGGCTTGGAGTGGTCTTCCACCATACCTGAGACGACCTAGATGGAATCTCCCGTGCACTGCTGAGACCACAGTCGTGAGTTGCTGACGAAGACTGCACCCTACTCGATTACATGATGGCCACGTGCAGCCGACGACAAATCAGCTTGAAAAATTGTAGCAGCCACATAGGGCTTCCTTATCTGACAGCATTTAGGTGTGAACATCACTATCAGAGAAGATCTTCTAAAAGTACGACTACAGGGTTGGAGGCCTGCTGGGCTCAACGAGCTGCCGGTGTTCCCTAGGCTGGACCGATCCCCCGTAGATCGAACTTGAGTACGATTTGGGACTCATTTTACTGCTTGTCGCAACATGTAGCCATTATTCTCTGAGGGTAACAGTCTTCGTTGATGTCAATTATAGGTTCATCATAACAGGCAGAGATGACTGCGTTGTCTTCTTCGTGGATGAAATTTTTTTCTGCTGGTACTTGCGTTGGCTAGGGTAGTTCTTGTGCTCATGTGAAATGTATTGGTGATGTTGATCGACTCTTCCCTTTTCATCAACAGTCCAAAGGGGGAGGAGGTTTTCAGTTCTTTATGTTGTTGGTTCCATGCATCCACGCCACTGAAACAGGTTGTAACTCCATCTTAAAAAAACTTAAAAACACGGCAATATACATTTAAAAACAAAACCATTTACTTTCTCGAAACAAATTATAATACATTCACGTTACGCGGGGTCATTGATTACCCTACTACAAACAAAGAAGCTCACAAACAAAACATATAAGAATAAAAAAAAACATGACTCCTCTCGCTCTAGGCACCACTCGAATTCGTCTCCCCAGCCTTGACTACCCCGAGGGACCACAAAAATCCCAAAATTACTGTGGTTGCCCCGTCCACCGACACAGCAAAATCAATACCTATCCGGACGGGCAATCACAACGTGAAACCAAATACAAGCCAAGGTCACCTCGAAGAGGGTGCCCAGGCGGAGAGACATTGCCGACCGGATCCGTAGTAGCAGCCTGAGTTTCGTCCGTGTACTGGAGAGAAGAGGTCAGCCCAAATCATCCCCCCCTCTCCTAAACCTCCCTAACCTCACCACACGCATGCGCACCCCTTTTGAAGTTTCGCCGTCACAACATCAGAGCCGAATACTCGGCTCAATGTACTATTAGTGTTGGAAATAAGTGACCTTATCGTAATCAATGTCGAATTATGTGGTGATTCACGAGTAGTCCTGTAATACAGTTTGAGATCACAGAGATAAAGGAGATTATTGTGCGTGGGTGATGAGGTGACCTCTTGGCTCCTAAGACTATTGCTTATGTCCGGGCAACCAATTGCAGTACGGACAGTTTGGAAATGTTAATTTTAAAGTAATATAACCGAAACGTTTACAAGCTACAAAACCTTGTACTAAATTATAGGCATTTGCATTTCAAGCTGAAAATTAATGACCTATAGCAGATTTTGGAACAGATATTTTTCAGCCGTGGTTGACATTGAATCGTACAGTCTTCAGTAGTTGAGCGACGTTTCGAAGTTGCGTGCTGAATCCTTATTATAGATTCGCCACTTGGCTGTTGCAATAATCCTCTGTGAGGTGCTCCAAATTTTACGTAGTGAATTTTATCAGTCTTTAAATTTAGATGTCTTCTTATCGTAAAACATAAATACTCGTAATTTTGTCTGTACCTTAAGCGAAATATTCTCGTAATTCAAAACGTCTGCTTACCATCATAAATATTTCGATTAATATGCAAGTGTACTTACTTATATCCGGTATATATATGAAGAATAATCCGAAAAACATGAACACTAGCGCAACCCCTGTCGCAGCGAGACATCCTAAGTAGAAATCTTTTGGTTTTTCTTCTTCTCGTGTCAAAATTGTCGGTGATATGCTGTTAGTGGTGGAATTAATTCCACTTATCGTACTCAGTGTCGAATACGGTGGTAATTCAGGAGTAGTCCTGTAACACAGATTGAGATTACAGAGATAAAGAATATTATAGTACGCGGGTGATTGGGGAC
Source organism: Zootermopsis nevadensis (assembly GCF_977971745.1). Lineage (NCBI taxonomy): Eukaryota > Metazoa > Arthropoda > Insecta > Blattodea > Termopsidae > Zootermopsis > Zootermopsis nevadensis. The sequence goes on from NW_028259143.1 coordinate 10,321,317, forward strand.
CTATTGGCCCACGCGACTTCAGCTTATTGCCAGGCAACCAAATACACCTCGGACGCATTGAGAGAGTTTTAAAGTAATGTACCCGAAATGTTTTCAAGCTTCAAAACCTTGTATAGAAATGAACAGCATTTGCATTTGAAGCTTAAAATTAATGTCATATAGAAGTTTCTAGATTGGATATTTTTGAGCCGTGTTTGAGATTCAATGGAAAAGTCTTTAGAAGTTCACCGACGTTTCGGAGTTGCGTGCTTAATCCATATTATGGATTCGCCACTTGGCTGTTACATTAATCTTCTATGATGTGGTTCCGATATTATGTAGCGAATTTTATTACTCTTTAATTTAGACTTTTTCTTATCGTAAAATATAGAAAAATCGTATATTTCTCCGTTCCTTAGGAAAATATTCTAGGAATTCTAAACGTCTGCTTACCATCATAAATGTTTTGAACCAGTATGCAAGAGTATTTACTTATATTTCTTATAAATTCTTCTTATCACTTGATATATGATTAATAGAATAATCAATGCTGCAGAAGCCAGGCATAAGCTTCCGTCTACAACAAGTGCAACCCGAGATATGTTGACTTTGGTGCTGTTTGCATTAACTGTGAAGTTATTTTCCATCTGAAAGGTTAAAAAATAAATTGTTCGGCTTATAACTAAGAATAATTCTCTACACTTAATATCTGAACCATGCCATTAGCTGCGAAGTGAGCTGTAATAATTTTGCAGATGAAAGATGCAAACACAGTTTCAGTCACTAGGCCAGTTGCCACTTACCGTATAAAATTATGTCCTCTTCAAATTGTTGGTTGCAGACTGTTCTCTGTTCCGTTCTGTTTCTTCACGTCTGTGTTGCAAGAGTTTTGTTTATGACGTCAGCAAACATTCCAACAATGTAAATAATGTATCAACACGCTGCAACAATTGAATGAAAAAGTGTTTAAACAATTGAGATGTACAAATGGTGAGTTAAACATAATTACAGCATTGAAATGTTATGGATCGTAAGCTAATTAAATTTTGTTTTACATCCGTAGGCTATAATTACAGTTGACTTCCGATCATGAACCCAGTTAATGGTAATCTTGAATAGCCCGGTTAATCGTAACCTTTAATAGCCCGCTTAAATGAAAGAAAAATATCTATGTTTATTTACAGACATACACTACTTAATTTTTTGAAGATTTTCTAATAACGGAAGAGACTGTTCTTTTAAATTCAATTAAGTACATACCTTCAAATTTTAAAACTTTTAACATCCGGTTGTAATAACCTGTTATAATAAATTTCAGGTTTTATCCACAATTGATATATGTCAATGCGTTATGTAATTTGCCATTTGATTTTAAATCTTTCTACGGATTTTACATGTCACATTTTTAGTTATAGCTAAAACCATTTAACCCCCCTGATAATAACTGTTTTATTTTTGGAAATAGATACAGACGCATAATTCGACACACTCATGCAGCTAGAAGTGGACTGGACGACCGGGGTTCGATCCCCGACGAGGGCAGAGGATCAGAGCGACCAGACCGGGTCTTGCTTATTTTGTGAATCGATTTCTGGTATTGTTATCGAGAATATGCGATTCCTTTTATTGCATCTTTTTTCCCTACCTTTTGGTGGTTGCTAGAAGATAATATTTTATATAATACTTAAATGGACGTGTGTCCATTGCTGATTCGTTTGCTTGTAGTCGTCTGTTCTTTAAACTCAAATCTGTTTCGTGTTTACAAATATACTGCGCCTTTACAGTGAATAATTGAAATATGAATAATGTCACATTCGTTTATTAGAACTGGTATTTAATGACAAGTAAGAATAATTTAGTATTTGTTGCACTGACTTCCATGTGTCACATGAGTGATTAAGTACTAATATTTATTTATTTGTTAGTTTAATAGGTCTGTTTTACAGTTAGTTACAGAACTGGGTTTATTAAATACGTGTGATATAAGAATAAATGAACAATTTTATTACGTAAGTGCTGGTTTTTTTCCTAAAAGACTCTCCGATCAAAGAACTGGCACTTTAACTTGGTAGCCCTAAATTATATTGTGTAAAATAAGGAATTATATCTTCCATAAGTAATCAAAACTAGAATTAAACTTTCTGTGAGTACACAATTGATAATTAAATTGCATGGAAATGAGGGCGTTATGAGGTATTGAGCAATATACTTATTGCCTCTATCGTCAGGGCGATAATGATGTTGAAGGCAGTAAGAATATCTTAAACGTCTGTCAGCACGATGCAGTACCCCACAAGACTCTAATCTTTATATTCGGCGCCGTAAGGACCTTAAATACAATTCCTGTCTCTAGGCTCACAAGTAAGTCATTATGCGCTCACTGTAATTAACTGTAGGGTGCTTGAAGAAATGTCATAAGAACCACATCATGCCACTGTGTATGGAACAGAAATACAAGTACAGGTAGCCCTCGTTTTATGCCGGGGATGTGTTCCTGGACGAACCGGCGTAATCGGAATCGGCGTAAATTGGAACGATTTTATAATGTAAATCAATGTGAAGTCAATGACATGCGTTCCCAGCACCCAGACATTGACGATTAATATAATGGCATTACATTTAAAGCTCTGAAATAACGTAAATAAAATAAAGGGAATTTAAAAAAAATATATTTTATACGCTTACAATTGGCAATGGCGTGATGAGTGGCGTTAGTTCTCTGACGAAGTCCGTGGTCGAGGATCGTCATGTTTTTTAAAGAAGGCATGTAGTGTGGACTGCCTTGATTTATTCCGCAGAGATTAAATTAGTCCTTTGAAAGTTTAAAGCGCCAGGAATGAAGTTGCATAAGAGCAAACTCGCATATGCAAAAGTTTGCATTTCACAAACAGCTTTTATCGATTCATCGATCTCACTGGAGCAAATTCGCGTTAACGAAATTGCAGAGATAACTGTATTCACAATTTTTATTCAGAATCAGCTATGTAAGAATTACGATTTAGTATAAGAAGCGGTACGAGAAACATTGTAAAACGTTATAATTTTTTTTTTTTTTTTTTTTTTGACTTTCTAGTTTCAAAACCGGCGTTATTCTGGACCGGCGCAAGTCGAGGGCTACCTGTACGGAGCTTAATACAATATTTAAGTGTTTTATTTTAGAGTTGAAGCTATATTGGCTATTGTTGGACTGTTTTTCACATTTTGCCCTTGTCCCGTAAATTCAACGTAAGTATTCACAAAATTTTCCAAATCAAATTTATGTATGGCTCTCTGAATCTTTTTTATTTGTTTAAGACTCTATCTCTCATCGAATTAAAACGCTGCCCAGTGTACATATCACATTTGAATGATGATGATGACTGTCGGAGAGTCTCCGTTTTTTAGACAATGTAAAACATGTGTACTTGGTATAAACGTTTTTTGTTTGTGTCCACTACGTGGAACTTTTTTAAATAAATTATTTGAACCACATCGTCAACTAAGTGTTTACCACGCCCGATTTAAACGTGTCTGTGAAACCAGTGACTGCGGAAAATATTGGATTACTCTGAGGTATTTCTACGGTCAGCCTGTTTTGCTTTCAAGTTCAGTGATTATTGGATCGTTGTTTTCCATAATTTCGTGGCATAGCTGAGCAGAAGGTATGGATTTCTGGACTCGATTTACAATGCCTTTCATATAAAACACAGAGGTTTTACACTTGATAAACCACTATTATCGTTTGTCGGGACCTCAGTTCAATATATCCCTGAGTTTGGTTGTAACAAAAGGTGCTATTCCACGTTCGTTATCGAAAACTGTATTTTATCCCCCATATAGTAAACAGGGTGAATATGGCGTTTTCCTGAAGGGTTGGAATATGAGTAAACATTACTGTATATATCGATATAATAATATCGCAGCGGTTCTCAATGGAGCAGTGATCTGGAAGTGGAAGATAGACCACGTCTCTTGTCGTCTCACGTTTTCTTACCACGAATGTTATATTGATTTTTTTACACTTAGTGCAAATGTATTATAGCTATTAACTTATATGTGAGTAGGGACTGGGTCTTTACGAAGTACAACCTCATATATTACGGTAGATGGTCATAACTAAAAGTACTTGGAGTTTTTTATGCGGTGGCAGAATTTTTTTTTTGGGGGGGGGGTTAGAATTTATGCTTTTTAAGGCAGTGAATACTAAGACACTTTTCTGGGCTGTTACACCGTGTAGTATCAGCGGAATTTACTGCATCCTCCATCAGCGAATCTTCCTGATGATGGAGGCTGTAAGGACCTGTGAAACATCGGTAAATGTTTAGGAGACTACATAGCGCAAGAGTCCAGGAGACTGTAATTTTCTGTCGTTTTGTAGGTTTTTCTGCAAGATGAGTTTAACTGGGTTTTATATATATGAAATTACTGCAGGCTTCATAGAAAAATATTGCCAACACAGTGGAAAATTGCGAAGCTCGGTTACCAGTTCGTTGGCAAATAAAAACTAATTATATCAAACACGACTCTCTTGAAATTTGCATTACAATTGAAAGGCTAAATAACCCATTGTTCCGTATCTCGGTTGTAATGCGTACAGCCGATGTAATTTAAAGGAATACAAATCGAAATGCCAAAAATAAATGTGAAACGACGAAAAGTTAAAATTCCGTTTACTGTGTTCGTAATGCACGTAGTGGAATGTTGGCAATGTTTCGTACAGGTCCTTCAATTGAAATTTCCATTGAGATTTGGTCTCTTGCTTCAGTGAGGGATCGATGGAATAATAAAAATGTTAGTAGGAGATTTTGTTTAACGGGAAAATATACGAAAACATAATTAAATAATCAGAACACGTACAGGTTAAAAAAGAAAATCAGCTGGCAAGGAAATTCTACATTGTATACCAAAGTCCAATTATAAGCCTATTACAAGACTTAAAAGGTATTTATAATTCATGCTGTATTCTTAACGAGCTATCCCATTCCCTCGAGAATTTTTTTTTATAAAAATGACATCTGTTTAAAGTATGTACATGTTAGAATGTGAAGTTTTCACAGAGGTCAAACTATCGATTGTGGTTTTATGTGTTGTTGCTTCTTGTAGGTGGATACCAATGTTTTAGATTAACAATACAGGCCTAAGCTGTTTTGAATATCGATTTCCGGGCACCCCTATCCTTGTGGTCGTAGACTACGCGAGATCTTTCTACGCCAAGAAGATTAATCTTTGTCTAATGTCGATGAAGCATTGATTGGCGAGCGAGCTCGTATTAAATAATATTTAAGATTTCAGTCCGTACGTCAAAAAAGCTCAACACCTCATCTTTATAAATATGGATTCCTTTGTTAATACTGGTTAAAGAGATAATCTGAGTTTAAAGCGAGAATTATGCAAGAACCGTAAATACAAAATAAAGAGTTCGTGATTGTTAAATCAGGTGGGACATATAGTTACCACCGGGCTTTGAAGTTTTAATATAATAAGGTCTCTTGTGCACTATTGCCCGCTTCTGGGTTGAGCACCCGGAGATGGAACATGCTCAGCTTTCATGTTGAGGTAACAATTTGAATTAAATATAAACATTCCACTCGGTTGAAAATCGGTCACAGAAGAGTGTACTACGTGGTTAAAATTCTCCTGTTTTTCCTGTTTTGCTACTGTAATTGCAATAGATACAGTAATGTTGATTTAATTTCAAATTTATGAATCGAATAAAAACATTGATCTTTTACCGCAGGCCATGTACACGGTCATTTCATTGGTTAAACGTACTTCAAGATCCTTTCGGCAATTTAAATTCCGCACACGTGTATGAGGGTGAGTAATGGCGCTGACCCTGTAGTGACACTTGATAAACTGTTTAGTAGTTGGAATTCATTTTGGACGCTAAACTGTGTCTTGTTATAATTTTTGTACACGCCGTTTGTGGTAAATGTGCCTTCTCCGGATTGGTAACCGCGGAATCAATTTTGCCTATCAAAATACTGCCGGACCACGTCTTCTGCCATGTTAGTTCAGTTGATGTCGAGACTCCGTTGACAGATTTTGATTAAACCTTTTAAGTGTGTGTATTACTAGGCCTACGTATACATTTTATATACTTCAATTTAGTTGAAGGTTACTCTATGTACAATCTTAAATTAATCTTTATTAAGTATGTTTAGATACGTCTGTTGATCTCTTCGACAAATCGTACATTCGATATACGCCACTTTAATTGAACTAATATTGTTATGTATGAGTTTAATTCATTTTAAGGGTCTAAATTATTTTTAGTACTGGTTGGAAGATGCATTTCATAAAATTTAAATTCATCCATAAAATATGCATATTAGGTCTACATTTTTAATGTAATTCTATGTATTTATTAGCGTTCCGTTAACTGAAAAGTTGTCCTGTTTTGTGGTGGCGTTATTATTTCGTTATTACCCGCTTGTTTTGAACCTAGACGGTACACACACGCCATATCTAAGTAAACGCACCTTTCATTGGTACGCCTTAGATAACCTTTTCCCTTATGCCGCTATTATTTTCTTTAAGAAAGTTCTCCGAGTTTGGCATTAATACTAGATATATGGGTCTTTTATTTTGGGGCACTAATGACTCTCTCCTAATCATTCTTTGTGAGTTTGTGTGCTCATGCGAGTAATAAATAAATTTATCAGTTATGTAAACAAATAAATAAGCTCGCATAAACACATAAGAAAAATATATCGTTATATGCACGTGTTTTTTAATGAACGGTTATACAACAATAAACGTGTTTATCTTCTTCTTCTTCTACTATAAAAATTTGTGATTTGTCGTCGTCGTCAAACAATTTGTAGCCAAACAATTACGTCATCAAACATTTAACATTTAGGCATAAGTGTTTTAACCCCGTCTCTTACCTAAGATTTTAAAACACAACCCCCCCCCCCTCCCCGTTGGTCAATTGTTTTTTGTGACCCGTCTTCATTACACTTTTTTGCCGAGTGACCTTGATAGACGAAATGAGCTCCGAAAGGAGCGCTTTGCTCTAGTTGTTACAAAAATCATGAAAGATTTGCATTGTTTTCGATCAGACGTTACACTTTTTTATTTGTAACTTCAGCAACTTAACTGGCATCTCTAAGTGAAGGAAGATATACATCAAAATAATAAATTAACTAAGTATGTGTGGGGGAAGGGGGACCTTGATGTTGAAAAATTTAGTTCATTTCTGTACTCTAAAGTAAAAATGCTCCCAGATATTCAACAAATGAAGTTCGTTGAATCTTTTATACTCGTAGTATTGCCAGTGACATTTGTAATTTTGCACCAGATGTTCTTAATGGTTTGCCAATACATTCTCCCTACCCCCGCTTCACTCCTCGGACGTTGCTTTCTGAAAGGATAATCATGCAAATGGAACAAAGACTTGCACTGTACTTTCTTTAAGTTCTCTTCCACTTATTTGTTGTTGTTTTTTACCTATAAATAAGAAACTGTTGATTTCAAACGAACTTTGCACTGTTTTCCAAAAAAAAAGTTGTGTAATAATAAATAATTTATTGTTTTACTCCGTTCTAAACCAGTATATTTTCTTCCAAATATCCGTTTAAAGTTATTCGAATAACAAAATAATGTTTAATCGAACGCTTTCCATTAAATACCATCACGTTACTAATTCATGTCTTTCTTTTCCATTAACTTCGTAGAGATAATTCGTCGTTAAAAATAAATAAAACATAGATACTTCAGATATCTTGGAAAATAACATATTGAGTGTTATGACGTGTTTTACTGCGGGTATAAAAACGCACACTTGAGTAGATGCGCTGTGGTGTATGGGTAATATCGACTCCAGTCACCTCTACTATATGAGCTGTGCTCGATTGGCCGTTATAAAGTGTAAAGTGTTTGTGGAATAGCTGTAGGGTGTGAAGGAGGATTCAGCTTGTTTAAGGGTTGGACTGGCTTCCATGGTCTATCACAGTTCCATGTCTGTCCTACATTTGATGGAGGGGTGACACTTGAGAGGGGAGCGATTTTGTGGTATTTTGGTTTAATTACAACTAGATTAGTAGGTAGATAATGCAGATAATGTAATGACCCTTGTAATTTATTCGGGTAATTTAAATATCTTTGTATATATTTCAGTGATTTAGACGTGGAACCAAAGTTAATTACTGGAACTAGCGGTTTATTGAACTTACATACATCTGCATAGTTTACTTCCGAAGCGTGAAGGGATGTTTTGAGTGGGGTATCGGTAATTTGTAATAAAATGCCACGAAATTAATAGATCATCTTTGGGGAGAGAGCCTCATGTTGTTTTAATTTATTTCCCACACTGTGAACCTTTTGGAGTCCACATGTTACGGCTTTGTTAGTTTCTAAACTCATGGAGTCAGCTGTAGATAGTAGGATTATTAATTGTGAATTCATGCATTGAAGATGGTTGTAAATACTTGATAACATTCATGTTTTCGTGTGACATATTAACTGCTACACTAATTTTATTGGTTGTAAAGTAGGCCTGTGTATGAATCGTAAATGTTTCATGAAGTAATGATCTTGGCATGCTGTTTGCAGTACATTGATTCTGTTACAGTAGAATTTCTGAGGGTGTCCTACGTAACTCGGAACCCACATACGGTAATAAGTGGGACATGTATACTACTACATGGAGATGATTCTTTCTTGAGAAGCTAATAGTCGCTCAACTAGTTATGAGAATCTACGTCTTTTATGGAACCAGAAGGTTCGCTATCGTATTCACATGAGGCGCACCCCATTATGTCCTACTTATTTAGAATCAGTTTTAATATTTTCCTTTCATCTACGCCTAGATATGTCAGGTGTATTCCCATTGTCTTTGATCGAAACTTTTCATCATGAGTGATAATCTTATGTGACGTCACTTAACTGATGGAAATTAAAAAGAATAGTTGAATAATGTAAGACACTAATAATAAATTATTACGCTTTCTAGTAAACGTTCTGTCACACTGCAGTATGTTTCAGTTGCATAGACTGAGGAAAATACCGCTCATGAAAATGTGACTGATCAGTACAATGTTATTGGTCAATGGTTTACATACAGGGTGACGCTTTTGAACTGCAAAAGTTGTATAGCAGCGACTTGTGGGATGAATGGTGAATTGAAGAGGATGTTTAATTGAGCAATCGTGGCCGGTTTTAATCAAATATCCCCGAAAATTGTTTGGTAGAAATGAGAAAACTCACGAAATAACTGTAAATAGCCGGTCTTCTGGTCGAATATCAAACCCAGTACCACCAGACTGCGAAGCATAACAATGAACTACTGAAGATTTCTGTCTTCTGGGTTGTTGCGCTGTGTAGTCTGGTCGATGTTAACCAACGTTTCAGAGGTCATAATGCCTCCGTCATCAGGGCGATGAATATGCCAATAGGGTGTGAGAAGTTGGATTTTATAGGCAGGGAAGTGAAAGGTGTAGCCTGCCCCGAGCCAATGGGAGCATACAGGGCGATGAATATGCCAATAGGGTGTGAGAAGTTGGATTTTATAGGCAGGGAAGTGAAAGGTGTAGCCTGCCCCGAGCCAATGGGAGCATACCTGCTCCCATTGGCTCGGGGCAGGCTACACCTTTCACTTCCCTGCCTATAAAATCCAACTTCTCACACCCTATTGGCATATTCATCGCCCTGATGACGGAGGCAGTATGACCTCTGAAACGTTGGTTAACATCGACCAGACTACACAGCGCAACAACCCAGAAGACAGAAATCTTCATATTCACCGCTGTGAGAACCTCAAGTCTTACAATGAACTACTGAACTACAGATGTAGAACCTCGTGGTTCTCGGTTTGTATCTTCAGACCTGAAGGTTTATATGTATTTTTTATTTTCTATTATGCGTTTCGTGTGTACATCAAAGAATGCATAAACAATATAATGTAAGACTATGTAAGAAGGGCACAAGAGTCGACGACAGAAGTGTGTTCGATATTATTGTTGCTTGTAAAGCAGCTCAATTCGATTACTCACCCCCTCGTGTTCTTGTCTTTGCGTCACAGTGGACAGACAGACTTGTACCGCACGTCTTGTCACGAAGGTACGCGGGCCTATTAACTGTAATGTCTACACTTCTTGGGTCTGTGATTTGTATGCGCCCTGCATGAGATCCTGCTATGGGGTTGAAGCAGGGGGAGGGGGCGGTGTAATCAAATTTGAGAAGAGTAGCAAGTAGTTAATTATACTACATAAAGCTACGTTAATGGTGAATTGCTTGCAGCTTCTTGTGGCAATGTCTCTGTCCCAGTACAGACGAACTTTCGACTATCCATGGTGAAACAAAGCAGGAATTATTTTTATATGATCTTTAAAAGGGTACACGCAATAGGATAGATTCAGAATTGTAAACTTTGTGAATGAATTTCGTTTAATTGATGAATATCTGAATATAAACAGAATTTGTTAGATCATATATCAATGTCAGTGATTACCAAAATATATACTTCAGTAATTATAAGCCGGATGACAGAAGAATTGTGGGTTTGCCAAACAGACAGACAGACTTCTGAGACCGGTACAAGCATGCAAGAAGACAAAATCAGTGATCCGGTTTCATTCTCAAAATCGAATGGATATTTTTAACGTAATTTTAATTTTTATGACTGATCACCATCTGTCACTCCAAGGATTTATTCAGCTGGCATTGATCTTTACAGGCGTGTACTGGTTTTTGAAACTGAGGTATACAGATATAATTGTGCAGACATGGCTGTCTTCTGCGTTGTTATGCTTTATAGTCTGGTAAATGTTTACCTACATTTCAGAGGTGTTTGTTGTGTCCATTTTCCGGGCGATGAGTAAGCCGTGCTGTAGCAAATACTCTTGAACGTCGGTAAATACGTACTTACCAGACTACACAGCGGAATAACTTGCCTTCTTTAGAACCTAAAATCTTACAAGTAAAATTGTGGTATAAAAAGCGTAAAATGTTTGAAACTTGCTTATAACCCAAGTGATTAATTGTCTTTATATTTAAATAGATTTTATCAGTGGTTCATTACACTTAACCACGTATTTTTAGGTTGATTAAATCAAGGAAGGTGATAAACATGGGACTTGTAGCACGCACAGAGGAAAGGTTGACTGCATACAGAGTTTTGATCGTGAAATATCAAAGGAATATAACACATTGATGTGGGATGCAGAGTTCATATGGCGGGATTTTTAAACATAGTAATGAACATTTAAAGTTCCTTAAATGCAGAGGATTGATTTTTGGTGCTAGCTCAGTATCATAAACTTTTCAAGGAATACGATGAATGTAGTTAGTTCTAGTTTTGGATAATTCTAAGACCAGCCGACAGTATCGTTGTTACGAAACCTTTGAGTTACAGTCCGAGGTAATTTATAAAGTTCTGTTCCACTCCGCTGTTCGAATGTTCGCTTTATCCAGACATTCTTGATTGCGTCAGGTGGCGTGGACAGAGTAGCGAAGACTGACTATTAAAGGATATATCATGCTACTTCTGTCTCTGCCAGGAGCAATGGAATTTGTCACAGTCCGTCCCATTACCGTTGTGAGGTGGATTTAGGGTTACATCACAACATAAACACTTCATAGAAAATGTCAAAAGTATCCAGCAAATTTGGTTAGCGGTGATTTTCTCTTCTTGTATTTGGGGGTAACCAACTGTGGATTCCAGGTGTTTGTATTTTTCCTGATTCCTGCTGCTATATTATGTCGAAAATAACATGGCGGCCCTCATTCAAATCCTTATGGCCTTGCGCCAGTTCGCCAAGGAAGTCTGCTGTGAAGTAGGAGCTGTAGAAGGGGCTTTTCGTACAGCGCATGCGCACTTCGCCTTTTCGTATTGCAAACGCATTATACACCAGCTGTCTCCATTAGTGCAGTGCATTGTGTGTATGAATGGTAGACGTGTGTTTTGTGAAAGTTAGAGTAGCCGTTCACGCCCACCACACTCACAGCAGAAAGCATCTATCAACCTGTCTTGACGATATTCCTTTATCATTTGGTGCTGTACCATATAGTCTGTTTAGTTTAGTTTTCTTTTAAATGTTATGGAATTTTAACATATCTGTTTTCTTTTATCACTAATAGGACATCACTGCCTAAAATGGATTGCATTTCTTTACTAAACTATTACAAGCAAGATTGAAACGATATTTAAAACTGATGTAACCCTTCAGTTTAGATAAACATTATACATAGATCCCCAGATTAGTCACCGTTTATAGCATGTTACAGTTACTCATATTGACTACTGTTTTGTTTGAGCCATTTGAACTTCTATTGATTACATTTATTGGTTAATTCCTAAACCACAGTGTGGTTTAAATTTATCATATCCGAAAAACTAATGTCTGATGTGAAGGGCTAACCAAAAACGTTTCCAACAGTTACATTCCGCTTTTTGTCTCTTGTACCCATCAAAATCCTATTTTATAATGGGCAGGGAACATCTGATACAATAAATTTTGATATTTTATACGTAATTTCCACGGTTTATGAACTGTTAGCTTAAAGCGAAAAGCTATTCTTATGATTCATGAGACATTCGTGTTATTATTTGTTTCATGACAAAATAACGTTGATGAAATTAGCATGTTTTAAGGTCTAATAGTTACGATTAACGTGTAACAACTATGAAAACGCAAATATCTCTACCCAGGACGAGATTCTGTTTATTTATATGGCTCTAACAGAGGGAATTTGTCCAGTTAAGGAGCTTTACACAGTGTAATACAAAACATGGATGATTTACGATTGCAAACAAAAAAATAAACAAACATTACACAATTACAAAAGATAAATAATTGATCATTAGTTATCCAACTTTTATCCAAGAAGACAGTGTCGGAAATACACCTAAAAATGTATTTTATTTTAGGTTGACCGGATTTGCATATGTAGTAATTTTACTTTCAAGATTCTGTCGTCAGAGCCTCGTTTATAGAAGTGATGCATGGTTATTATCAAGAACATTGTCCAACAGAGCTTTAGTAGATCATCTGGATCGGCCACTTGATACTATGATGCTCTTGCGCTAAATTGATATGTTCAGTTGAGAGTTGATCATATTCAGTATGTAGGTCTGCGATTATCAGAGTGAATAACGTATTAAGACATTAATTTAAGTTTGGTTTCACTTTTACTCATTTATTCACCTGTTGTGGTTTCTAACGTGTTCAGTAAAAATAAAGGCTTCTTATAACATTTAGTTTTTTCTGAGTATTAAGCATCGCGAAGAATGTTTGGGTGTTTTTATATAACGATTGGCGGGGGTTTATAATTGCTGCTTATTCGCGTTATCGCAGTCTGCATTTCTGTATTCTGCATTCGAATTTTGACGCTAGTTGAAACGACGCCTGGGGACACTGTCGAAAACTCAAACATCAGAGCAAGAAGAAGAAGAAGAAGATGCTAGTCACCCTCTTTCTTTCCTGCGTTGACGTCACAGGTTCATAACTAATTGAAAATTTCTGCCCTATTCTCTTGCAAGTTTTTCTTCCTTTACGCATTTCTTCTTTTTAAGCTGCCCGCCGATCGATAGATCGATGAGAACCTTGCTGGTTTAATGGCAGTTCATTACAGTGTTGTGGCCCCCGGGTGCCAACTTCTCAGTATGGACATACCTGCAGGGTTTGATCGAAGTTTACTTTTGCCATTTAATTTGCGACTTCTTGGTATTGGAAACAAACGCTGAGATTGGTTGCAATGGATAAACAGTGCACTCGCCCGCCTTATACTGCTACAACACGCACAACTGGTCTCCAAACCACATGTTAACGACACAATTTAAAATTGTTACGTCAACAGACCTATAGGCTATGTTCTGCATTAAAACAGAGGAAATTAAGTCGAAATGTTCTTTAATTTATTTTAGATGAGGTCATGATAGTATTCTTGTGCATATCTTTTCCCAGTTTTATTTAAGTTGGTGATAAGTTTAACGTCATCTTCTGTCAGTTATTACTGCATTTTAGTACAATAAACTTTAGTATCTTATTTTCTAGTTCCTATCAGTTGTAACACGAAGTAATGAATGCTCATTTAAATGTTTTTAGGTATGAATTTCTGTCCTCATGGTCAAACGTAGGTATGAGTTCAAATCCATTTCGAGTCACTGTTGTTTCTCGACGTTTTTTTTCTTCTTTCGTTTTATAATGTGAGGCGCCTTGCTTCTACCAAGGAAATTATTGGGATGTCCCAAGGAATATTAAACAAAACTAATTCTGAGTCTGAACAGAACACGAATAGATGAGATCTTTAAAACAACAAAGTCTGCAACTGGCGTTGAGGGATGTTATATTTCTGCAGATATATGACCACTTCTTTTTGTGTTCAAGTTGTATCCATTCTTCAGTGTGTTTGCATAAACCATCGCCTCGCAGCAAAATAGGATAACAAACATTTCTGCCCGTGAGCCTAACTAATGAACATATCAGAAAACAATAAAAAAGAACCCGTCGGTTCGATTGTTGTGTTTGCAGAAAGGAATTTCTCATTTCTCAGATTGTTTGTGTCTGAAAGAGAAGGATGAAGATCTTTAAACATAGGAATCAATACAACAGGGACTTCACCCGCAGTCCAGTGCCACTGGGACCAGCCAGCAAAATGATTAGAAATAATAATCAAAATATAGAGAAGAAAAAATTGAATGAAATAACATGTACGCGAGAACCTAAAATATATCGGGTGAAGTTAGTTTTAAAAGGGTGGGAGGGGGTTAAAGGACTAAAAAAGGGGGAAGAAAATGTCTTACGGATCCTCGCAAAGAGGTCGAACAAATACAAAAAAAACGAAACTGCTCTAGCTTACGTCTAGATGTGACACTGGATAGTACTTTTTGCTTTCTTTGTCTAGTTTACCCTACGCTATGCTCAGCACACGTTTTCTTGTTGCCTCCCCTCACCCTCCATTTTCACCCCCTTAACAGACTGATGTAGTGATTTAAAAGTGTCTCACCCCGAACTCTATTTTAACTTCCGTTTTTTTTAACTCTCGGGCGACGTAATATAAAAGAACAGAAGACAGGCATTCAAAAAGGAGATTCTCTGTGCCTGTGTGAATTTTCATCACAATTGAGTGAAATCATTCATGCATGTGTATAAGAGGATGTTTAAGTTCTAGGTAATTCTTCAGAGCTAATATGCTGTGTATTTCTTTTCATGCCACCCTCTACCCTTAATAAAATACGAAAGAAACTGCGTTTGGAGGGCAGAAATGAATGCCGGTCTTAAAAACGTTTCTCACTGCACCTACGACAGAGTGATTAGAACGAATGCTGAGTACGTTACTTTATTCAGCATATCTTTGTCATTAAGTAGGTTTATTAGGCCGTCACGGTCAAGTGGTTGACAATATAATTTCGTATTTGGGATGTCCCCGGTTCATATCTCGGCCCGGACACATGCTGTCCTTAACTGAAGGTTTTATTGGATTCTCAAGGATCTATCAAAATATACGGAGAGTACCTTAAAATTTTACGCCATCACTTAATTCCACGTTCTTTCCAATTCATTACTTGCTTATCACGTTATTATTCAACACTTTGAATTGTGAGTTGCTCTCAGCTTTGTTAAATATGCCACAAAATATGTTAGATATTGTTCATTTTCTGAAGAATATATGATATACACGACGTTTCGTAAGTTTTCTCTATATTTAAGACGTTATGTTTATAAAATATTTCTTAGACTATGTACAGTGTTCGTCATAATATTGATATAATGAATCAACTAATGATACAAACCGGTGAGAATCGTATCATATTTTAACGTAATCTGAGCTGTTTTTCTTATGATGCGGACAACCAATATGTAATGATAGTTTAAGAGACTGTCTGTTAAAGTTTCCGTGGTTTTATAAGATTCTGCAGGCGAATGTCGGAATAGTGCATTGGAACAGGCTACGACCACTTCCTATCACACGTCCCAAACCTCGTATGTAATTCACCATCCTAATACATTCCATGTCATACTACAGTAGTACAACGCAGTTAAATAACGGAAAATGAACAAATAACAAATTAAAAAAGATGAATTAACTTTGGTGGCGAATGAAGAATTGTGAGCGGTGCAATAATTTGACTGGTGTAATTTAAATTATTAAAAAAATATATGCACGACTTTCTTTGGGATATAAAATGTCGCATTCACAGCGACAGGGTCTCGAACTCAAGTCCCTTTTGGGTGTTAGTGGTGTAACGTCCACGTGAACATATCCACGAAGCAGGTTATGAAGCCTGATATGGCAGCGTCAGCAATTTGTTTCAGGCAGTCACTGTTGCACTGGATTCTTCTATAGTGATCAATCGTGCAAGTATGGAAACTGTCTTCAAAGCGTTGAATTCTAACGCCATTCTCACACCGCTCTTCGCCAGAGAAGACATCATTGCTTTCAGTCGCCGTGAAACCTTAATACCCTATCCACTCGTAGTTATCTATAAGACAAAATGTTCATTGAACAGGAACTGGGAAACTGCTAAGTATGTACTTTACTCATTTGTGATATCGAACTTTTAGGGACTCTCAGTTACATTCAGGTCAGTGAGTGTGGAAATATTTCAGATCAACATGGGTTTTCGTTACGAGAAGTCGTTAATGAGATACTATTCTCTGATTACAACTAATTGTTACAGGTATAATTAATATTAAGGTAATTCGTATTGGCACAAATTTATAAATTTATCATGATTGTGTGTATCTTGAAAGACTAAATAATTGTATTTGTGCAAGCAGCTTTCGGCTTTTTATTTATTTCTGTTTTCAGAAGCCGGCCGCAGTAGCCACGCGGTCTGAGGCATGGACCTCGTGCGCCTGACTGCTGCGACCGTGGGTTCGAGTCCCACTCAAGGCATGGATGTTTATCCGCGTCTTTCTGTGTTTGTGTAGGTAGAGGCCTTGCGTCGGGCTGATCACTCATCCAAGGAGTCCTACCATTGTCCAAACAGATCAATTAAGTGAATAAATAAACCTCGACACCTACTGATAAAAGAGGATGAGAGACAGAAGAAGTGTTTCCAGAAGCAAGTTATTAACACACGTGTTTTTTTTTTTGTGTGGCTTGAACTGAGACTAAGACTAAGAACAGAAACTGGGTTAAGAGGTGCTCTTCGAAAGAGAACCTTTTGGGATTTAGATGGGGCTACTAGGTCTCAGTCATCACGAGAAATCTTCGGTATACGCCTACTGGTACTGCATTGGGTCTACTTGCAAGGAACAATTTATGGGGATGATTTTTCGGTGATTGCAAATTAGGTGTTCTTGAAACTGAAATAAGGACAAGGAAGAATAAACAAGGGATATGGGGCGGAAGAGAAAGGGAAATATCCGAAACGTGTTTTTTGAATATCTTTTTCTAAGTCTTCTGTCTTTACTTTGATTTATTCGTCCGCTTTCATGTGCTTACCACTAATTCACTTCTTCACCACTGGTATTGACTGCGTATTTCAATATTTTGTGATAATTTCATCCGGTGTACCTATCACAAGAGGCGATAGACTAATTAATACACGCGCATGGACAGAATGACACAAATATAGTCCACTTCTTTGACCATATTTCATACGGGAAATTAAGGTAAATGTAAAGTCATCTCTGATGTTTAACGAAGCACCAAGCCATGCAGATGTATTGGGGGAGTGTAGGTATAGCTCTGCTCATTAATAACCGCGGCAATGGTCAGCCTCACGACCTGGCCGCCTTACCCCAAATAAATAACCCTGGTTATGCATTGGAAGGATGGATTGGTGGGCCCCAGAGCCGATCTACAAGTTGTGACGAATGACAAATCTTGATATAACCACGAGTTATATTGCGTTAAAGCCCGGAGAGCTATTAGGCTTAATTTATAAAATTTATAAAATATTCGTAAAGGGAAGTTTATTCTTTTTAAAAATTTAGCCGCGAAATTATCTTTTATTATTGTTAATTTTCGGAAATGAAGTAAATTGACAGTCATAAAAATGGTATAAATCGGTAAGCAAGTTTGTCGAAGTTCTATCACGTTTTCTGCATGTATATCCCAGTATTATGACACCACAATAGAGTAAATGGCAAGCATTTCTTCGGCGTAGAATAATTGGAGTTTGGCAGAAAATCGTAACAAAATGAATGATCTTATGTCATTAAATCCTGATTATTAAACTCTTTTATCACAAGGTAGTTTTTTTAAATTAGGATAATACAGAACGAACGATGAGTTTTTCTCTAAAAGAGTATTGTAAATCTTTGCAAATTTTAATACAACAACGGATCTGTTAGTAATAATTAAACTAGGCGCTGAGTTTAGCCGCTGTGTTGTCGAGCAACATCCAAATCGGCTTAAAGTGACCTTAAAAATTCATTAAATAAGACAGTTCTGTATTAAATGTAATTACGTTAAAATAAAATTAATATAACGTGGAGATTATGTAATGACAGCTGCTTAAATGTCTCACGCAAGATGTATCTTTATGAATTTTTCAGTATCAGAATTTGTGTTCTTTCGAGATAGGACATCCATGAATTCACTTGCGATTATGATTTAGTAGCAGGGAAATAAAACTGCCTACTACTCGCAATATATTAAGCCCCTATCCAACTTATGAATAAGGGTGTGCACATGACGTGAAACCACTCTTAATGTTTACGGCTGGCAGACTTCAGACTTGGTTGCCAGTCCGATTAATGTGTCTGCGGTCGCACGTGTAAAATCCATAACTTTTGTTGTGCGGTGTATGAAGATGATTGTTGTAGGCAGATTGTTCGATACTTAGTACGTCACGGACTTGCTGAGGGGCTTAGCAGGCAGTGAAGAATTCTCTCTAGGTGAGCAGTCGAGGGATGTTTATTTTAAAGATACCACGTAATTTGTCTCTGAGACCGAAATAAATTACGAAGCACTTAATGGAGGAAAGGGAGAAGAAGAAAATACAGACGAATTACGGTTTGTTCACTTAAATTTTTAACTTCTTTCGTTTAGTCAAGAAATTAAATATTGTTAAGATTTGTGTTGTGTGTGTAGTTCAGCAGTAATGGAAACAAAATTAGGCAGCGAAAATCATCTCTGAGACCTTTCGAAGTATTCTCATATTATAATAATAATAATATCTATTTCGTCTTATGTTGACTTTGTAATTGGTCCGTCCACCTTTTAAGTGAACACGTTAAAATATAAAAAAGTAATCTTACTACATTTGTGTTGTGTCACGTATTAGAACTATTCAGATACACTTTTAATTCAGAGACAATGAACCATTTAATAGCTGTATTATCCGCTAGATTGCATACCAGCCCACGTCAAACTTTCAATATTTAAAATGCAAGGTAACTAACGCCGTAACTGCATAGTTAGTAAGCACTCTTTATTTCGTATTCTGGAGGTCTTGGGCTCAAATCTCGGCCCGGATACTTGCTATCCTGGGGTTTTGTGGTTTTACTCAGTTTCCCCAGGCAAATTCCGGGATGTTAACTTGAATCTATGCTATCACCGCTTCATCCCACACCTTTATAGCTCACTAATCGTACATTATTTGACGCTGTAGTATGAATTCCTGAATAAATAAATACTGTAAATAAGTGACAAAATGCAATGAAAAACGCGACCACCGTATTAAATTATTAAATGATTAAAGGGATAAATAATGTCAAGAATAGGATGATTTTTTCAGTTGTGTGTTTAATAATGAAAATACGATGTAGTGTTCTAGAGAAACTGTAGCATGATGGAATCTTGGAAGCTATGCATGCAGACGTGTTATTAACAAACAGTCTTGTTAATTCCTAGTTTCGTCACTTAATGTCCGTTGAAGGATGCTGACTCGGTTCGTGCCTATACAAAGTAGCTTTGCTCGTCTCCGTCAGGAAATTGGCTGAGAGTGGTCGGCCTTATCGACTGCTGCTCGTATTTAGTCACACACGCACGCCACATTTTGCTCTGGGCGGCAAAAGATCTTCGCAGCCTTAAAAATCGACTGATGTGGTTTCGAGAGTCAGTGCGAACACTGAATAGAGCTACTGACGTTTTGCTCGTTTTTGGATAGCCGTATCGGGTTTCGATCCACAGATTTTCTAAACACGTTTCTCTCCCTCGCTTTCCCTTTGGGATACAAACCACTCACTTTGAAATGACCGTTTGTGTGTGCGTTTTAGTCCTGTGATACTTCGTCACATTTAGAGGAAGTCTGTTCCATAACTTCCTCGTTTATTTTTGTTACTGAAGGCATTTTTATCCAACTGGCGGCACGCGGGACACATCACGACCACTTATAAAACAGGCCCGCGAAATTATTTCTTAACTTGTTACTAGTTACCACAATCTCCTTTAATTATTTTTGTTCTGAATTATTATTCTTAACTTCGTCTGTTGATTCACGTCTAACTGCCGCGCATTCTATTGAATTTTACACCCTTTCGTAAAATACAAGTTTTACGGGTAAGTACAGAGTAATATACACGCTGTTGCAGAAATGCATTTAAAATAACATGAAACTCTACAGTAATTTCCTCACATGTCAGAAAAGTGTGTTTTTTTTAGCATAAGCTATATCCTCTTATGGTGATTTGTCATTTCGGAATAAATATTGTTCAGTAGAACGAAATTTGGTTATTAGTTTTCTGAAGTAGTTCCAGGAGGGGTATCTTGGCCCTTGGGTTTAACGGGATATTTATTCTTGTTCCGAGAGAAGAGGAAAGTTGTACCACCCTGTCTTTTCTTAAAATTTCTGGTAACTACAATAAAAATTAAGTAATTTTAAGCAATTTGAAATATATTATCTGTTTTTTAATTTTGCATATGTTCATTCAAGATCAGGCTAGAAACTTCCGATATGCCTAGCATTCTTCACCTTCGTTCCTTTAAGATTCAATCTCTTTCAATTTTTGTGACTTTTCGTTACTTTAAATGAGATCGTCTCAGGCAGTCATCAATGTACGTATTGACTGAAAATTTTAAATTCTTCTCTCACGTCTGTCATAGTTTATTGCATGTATTTTCTTCTAATGAACATGCCGCAAACATATAATGCTGTTGTTTTCAATGTTATCTGTTTACCCCTTACCCCTTAAGAAGGTTGTCTGTGCCTTAGCACTATTCCGGAAAAGCGTACTATGTCGGTGGAGAAGGCATGGTTAGCTGGGTGCTTTTTGCTCAGTTGAAATAGGAGTCTGGTAGGACCTCAGATTCGGTCTGGATGTGATGGTGCGCGGAATTGAACTTCGACCTTGCAGTCCGTCTGACGCAGGTTAGGGCCTGTCTGAAGCAGTGACCGACCTTCAAGCCTTTATCTGATTTTCCTGTTCTGATTAAGTATTTTACGTGAATTTTGGTTCCGACTTTGGCAGTGCCTTGAAGCTAATGACTGGGTATATCCAGTGTGACAAAGGATTGCCGTTGGCGAACTTCAAATACTGTGCAATATTGACTGGTGACGTAAGCTGTACAGCTCCAGAGAACTCCTAACGCATCTTATCCCTTTCCTACTCTCTTCCCCTCTAGAGCCATCTTACGGTGTAAATATTAACGACCGCCCTTCAACGAAATCGGTAGTCACTGGTCAGGCGGGATATAGTCAGAAATTTACTTCTACACTAAATCTGTGAACTTTTAAACGTATAAATATTAAAAAAACAGTGTTAACTATTCGTATCTACTGATTTAACAATCAGTAAAACTTGAGTTTTTAATTATGGGTTTCGTACGATCCTAACTGTGAAGAGGGTTTATTTCCTTAAACAGCATTTATCAGTTGAACTTTGTATTTAAGAAGTGTTTTCTTTGAAGCAAAGATTGAATTATTATATATTATTTATATGAGCTTTGCTTTCAAAGGGTTAATCTCACAGCTTTGTTCTTTTATAAGTACACTTTGTGTTGCGAAATTATAGGCATTGCAGCTTCTCTCTTTCGGAGATAATTACTATCAAGGACCTCTTGAACGTTAGTAAACTTCTACTAGACTACTCTGTGCTACAACCCAGAAGAACGTCTTTAATAAACCAAGAACCAGTCGCAGCAAATAATATCAGTGATAATTAACACTCAAACTGCGTCGCGAGAGAAATCTCGTTTCTCGGTACCTCTTAGCTTCAGAGCTTCATATTCTGAGAATTACGATAAAACAAAACATCCTGAGATACCTACAACTCAAGTCTTCCTCTTAGTTTCCCATTCACGTGATTTGTTTCACGTAGTCATCTTTTCTAACAGTTCAAATCCATTTGCAGCCCGCACTTGTAACAGTGCGTCGTAAGGCTAGACGAACTCCAGAGGAAGATTTGTATGTCCGTGGAACCGGCGCTTTGTTAACGATCCTCCCGTTATTATAGCGTCCTGAGTCCGCTGGTTCGAGAGGAGTTTTTGTTTGGTCGGGTAATCGATCCAGCCTCTGTCTGCATGTAACCGACACAACGGTCCCCGGGAATGCTCAGAAAAAACCATCAGTACCGTCCAACTCTCCTGCCCATCCAACCTCTGGTTTTCTGCCTCTGTTCTTCGTTATTCTTTTTTTACAGCAGAGGTGGGCATCTTGTTAATTCATGTAAGCAAGAAATGTAAATGAGAAAATGAGATTACGCAGAATTCGTGATTTATTAACAAAGCCTTTCGGGTGACTCGAGAATAATAGGTGGAATTTTTCGGGGATGATCCCGCTGTACATAAGAAATATTTTACCATTTTGAACACTAGAGATTATTGTTTTCACTGATTTACAGTCTCTGTGTCAACTTTCTAGGCGTTAGTAATAAAAATTTGTCTAATTATTTTTAAACATTTTGACCGTAACAACTAACAAATTCTGATACTTACAATGGATGCGAGAGACAAATTTTAAACCGTATTTACATGCAAACAAGAAGGGGACAAACTTCTTCAACCCTAACAAAAATTCCGCCCTCTAACAATCCCACCCCCTACGAACTTCACCACCCTTACTCATCTCCAATTGCGGGCAGACTATAGTACACCGGAGGTCCACAGAGCATTAGAATTACAAAGAACCACCGCACGCATTTAAATTACAAGGCAAAATTGTATTCAAAGGACTTTGCTATAACCAGTCATGTCCCTGTAGGCTTCCAGTGTTAGCAAGCCGACAAGAGACTCTCTGAAACTACCCTTCAGCGACGTAAATTAAGCTCGTCAGATTTCGGGAATTCTCCACAACCTGTGGACGCGGTTAAGGCGAGCAGAGATGGGAAAAGCTGGGTCGAGGTATGTAATGTAATTACACCAGAACACCCAAACCCACGACACAACACAGTGCAAAAAAACACTTCTAAAAATCTTGACTATTTTGTATCTCGTTGTAAATCTGGTCCTTTCGCTTAGTAAGAGAATGAATAAATTTGAACGCTATGGTAATTCTGCCATCAAAATTGTATTCTCTTTATGAGAATAACGCCAGGCAGGTTACCTTGACATTTGACTTTAATTTCAAATTCACAGAATCAAATGTCATTTGAGACAAGCACGATTTACCATTTAAAGCCCAGTGCGAACTCTATGCACCGCTTGTTTTAACAATTAACCCTGGATTTTGTATTTATGAGTTTCATTATGATCCTCGGTGTAAGTAAGGGTTATTTCCTTGAACAACAATCAGTTGGGCTTTATAATTGTGACGTGTTGTGTTTTCTCCGCGGTACGGAACGAATTCTTGAGTATTATTTAGACGAGCTTCGGCGTCAGAGGTTTAAAGGTGTCTTGAGTTGTACTTAGTAGGCTGCCATGGAAGAGTTTTTTTAAAGCGGGCTACCTTTTCCGCATGCCAAAATCTCGTTAATTTTCGCATCCGCAGAAAGCACTTTACAATCAGAAAAAATACAGCAGACGTGATTATAGTGTGCTTAGCTTTTCTGTGAGAATTTTTTGTTAAAATTTTAATAGTTGTATAAAGAGTATATCCTTTGTTCTTTGTAAACGGACAGCTTAGCAACATTAAGGCAGACGTGTAGTTCGTAAGAATGCTACATGTTGTCTGCTCAAATTATGTTCCTTCTACGCACGTACGTTTAGAGGCCTACATGTTTTTTTCAGCTCCCAGTCTGAACGTGTGGTATTTGAGATTGTGTCAGGATGATCAGGCATTTCTCGACACCTCTGTATTCTTTATGATTTGCGGTGTTAAGTCCTCTATTAAATTAGCACAAAACGATGGGCTACATTTTATTAGTTTCACATTTTTACAAATGGTAATATGATAATTATTCAGTCATACTTTACTAACTACATGGCTTAGAGAACCCGAAGGTTCATCACCGAATTAACCAAAGCCCTCCACTGTTCCCTGTCCTGGGCCAACAAAATCCATTCTCCTTCAACTCCTATCTCCCATAGATCCTGCCTAACATTATCCTCCCATCCAAGTCTAGGTCTCCCCAGCGGTCTCTTCTCCTCAGGCTTCCCAACCAATACCCGGTGCACACCTCTTGTCCCATCCATGCGCGCTACATTCCCTGCCCATCTCATCTCGACTTAATCACTCTGACAATGCTTGGGGAGCAGTACAGATTTTTAAGCTCATCATTATGCAGTTTTCTCCATGCCCCATCGTCTTCTCTCCTAGGCCCAAATATCCTCCTCAACACCAAATTCTCAAGCACCTGTAATCTGTGTTCCTCCCTCTGAGTGAGAGGCCATGTTTTGCACCCATAGAAGACAACAGGCAAAGTTATTGTTTGCATAATTTAATCTTCAGGTTCTTTGAAATCAGACAAAATATTTTGAACCGAGAAGTAGCAAGCATTTCCAGAATTTAGTCTCCTCCTAACTTCCTCGTGAATATTATTTTGATTTGTTATTGTTGTTTCCAAATATTTGAACTTCGTCACACTTTGAAAGGATTTATTAACCACCCCGTAACTTTACTACATTATTATTTTACTAGTTCATTGTCACAGCTGCATTTCATATTTCTAGAACTGTCCTCATTGGTTTGCACTGGCATACGATTCACATGCCAGTCCGACTTGTAACATTTTCTTAGTTATGTGTTACGACTTACCTAATATCGTACAAGAGTTCAAGAAATTTACATATAAATTACTCTATTCTACATTGTGATACCTGGCTGAAAACATAATAAGGAATGATGGTATCATGATTTGTGAACACGACTTCTCGCCAGTGTGTTGATTATATTGTTCCACTATGCTCTTCTGCATCGTGTATAGAATATAAGGAATATAAATTACTAAATTATGTTTTCACATTCATTGTAACGTTTTGAAAACATTTTGTTTAAAACCGTCATAAAATAAAATGGAAATGTTGACTTATTATTTCTTACTTTCAGCTGCTGATATAGGCCTAAAATACTGAATGTCATATTATTGATGGGTCATTGTATAAGAAGGACTGATGTCATGATACACGATTACTGACGTATATATTTTTGGTCACTTATCTTATGGAGCATGTTACGAAAAACAGAGTACGAAGATGACTGTCTTCTAGGTTGTTGCGCCGTGTAGTCTGGTAGAAGTTTACCGACGTCGGTAAACTTTTACATGAGACAACAAACCCAGAAGACAACCGTATTTATACTCGCCGACATGGCCACAAACCTCACAATAGAGAGTTAATTTGTCTTTTAGTCATCTTGATTTTGTGATGTTCTTGTCATGTGTCCTGTAAGTCGCTTCTGTTCCATCAAGCTTTCCAAAGGAATGATTTGACGCGTGCGCAATGAGGTACATAACTGGGTGTTCAAAGACAGTGGGACGGTTTGCTGAAGATGAACCATATTTACTTATATAAGCTGTCATTTTCAAACATTACTGTGAATAAAAGTGTTTTAACAATTTTTAGAAGTCGGAGGTGATTTAGAATTTACTGTACATACCCGCCATGAATTAGTCACGTGACGTTTGTGTTGTTCTTGCAGGTGTACATGGACTTTCTAATCAACCTGTACTAAATACAATATACTATGGATTATAAAATACATATTACGTATTCTTAAAATATAAAAACGGAAATATTAAGTGATCGGAGTTAAATTAGTTGAAGTCATCATTAAGAAGTGTTTTAACATCAGATTAGCCTACTTTTGTCACTTTTTGTTAATGAGAAATCTGAATTTATATACCAGGTGATTCAAAAAGGACTTTACAACTTTGAAAGTGTATAGAAATTTAATCAGAAAGCTTACAGAATCGGTTGAGGTTTCATTTTGTAGCAAAACAAATGAAGTTTGACTCACGTTGTGCTGTAGTACCGAATTCCGTCACCGCCAGCGCAAGCGGCAGTGCATTTGAAAATGGCTACTTTCACAGGTGCGGAGCGCGCTCGCTGTGTGCTGTGGTTTGAAGAAACAAAATCTGCGACAATGGTTCAACGAAATTTTCGCACCCAGTATGGCAAGGATCCTCCCAGTAGACCTACAATTTACTCTTGGCACAAGACTGGTTGTTCTGTTCGCCATGACAAATCTCCAGGTCGCCCGCGTGTTTCTAGTGCTGTTGTGGAATACGTTCGTGACAGCCCAAAGGTGAATGTGTTTTGTGCCCTTAGCAAAGTTAAAGTGTACAGCCCGTTCTTTTTCCATGAGAGAACCATCAACGGTATCGTGTATCTGGATATGCTCGAAAATTTTCTCATACCACAGTTAGACGAAGATGACCAAAAAGGACGCATTCACTTCCAGCAAGACGGCGCACAACCTCACTACCTCTCAGAAGTTCGGGATTTCCTCAATATCCGTTTCCCAGGTCGGTGGATTGGTCGAACAGGGTCGATAGCATGGCCACCTCGTTCTCCAGATTTGACACCTCTCGATTTTTTCTTATGGGGTTTCATTAAAGATCGTGTGTATGTTCCACCCTTACCTGCCAATCTCACTGAGCTCAAAGCTCGAATCACCGCCGCAGTTGCAGAAGTGACACCGGATATGCTGGATCGTGTTTGGCAATAAATTGTGTTCCGGTGGGATGTCTGCAGTATCACCAATGGCAATCACCTCGAACCAAAATGACTGTTTGAGGTAAACGTTGATTTGTTTTGCTACAAAATGACACCTCAACCGATTCTGTAAGCCTTCTGAATAAATGTCTATACACATTCAAAGTACTAAAGTCCTTTTTGAATCACTCTGTATAGAAGATTAAAATGAATCTGACATACATGACTTTAGCTCCGACGAGTTCATATACAAACTGTAACTGATGCTTCTCGAAAGGTCTGCGATGTTCCGACACTTACCTCTAGGAACTGAGAAAACTACATTACAGTCCTCAGGAATGTACATATATGTAATATGTGTCAAACATGATGTTATAAATGTAATTCGTATGCACCAGTATGGTTTGAATGTGATGTTGACAGTTAATTAGAATTAAAATGCAACTGTCACGTAAGTTTTGATAAAATAATTATTATACATATTCAGTCCTCTTTCCCATTGTCATTTTAATCTACATTAAGGTACTTTGGCAAACTGTCATAAAACACAGGACATCCGTATCTGAGATTCAAATTATGGATCCCCATAATGCAAACCAAAAGCCTCACAAAGCAAACTTCCTTTTACGTAGAATTACAATCTCAGGTCTTTGTCAGAATTACATTTTCTTGGAAAGAGCAGTGTAAGGCGTTTGGAAGGCAAACTGCAACATAGAACAGCTAGCTCCATTTGGTTGGGGTAGGGGGCAGAGGCCATGTTGTATGTTATGTCACATTTCCACTTGGATTCGTAAGTCCTTTTCTGACCTGTTTCCAACGAGAACATTGCTGCACTGCTGCCCTCTGACAGGACTTCGCTTCTATGTATTAGTTGCGCAAACAAAAAAGAGTAAACAGTACCAATGAAGGACACAAAGTACGGAAATCACTACGCCACAAATCAGTGGTTTGGGTAGACTATAACTCGACTTTATACAGAAACTGGGAATCATCATTCCGTCAGCAAACACTGGAACTCTTTCCATGTCAAACTTCCTTTTCCCAGAAGATGGGACAGTCTGAAAGTATTTGGTCGTTGTGTTCAAAACCATCGTCTGTCTGTCTGTCTGTCTATATGCCGAGTGTATTAATGGATTGCGCGACTTTGCCTTTACTGTAAAGCTTTAACAAATTTATTCTCTTTGTCTTAATTTTAGATAACAGGTTAGAAATACATTAATACATTGTTAAGCAACTGGTGGGGATTCCTACGGTATTTTTCGAGGAATTGTATGAAAGACATGAGAAGGCCATTTCGTATAACTTTGAAGGTGAAATCACACAAATTTTCTTACAAACAAATCTTAAGATCACAAAAATATGTTTCGTTGTGATTTACCTATTAATTGAAAACACAATGACGTAATGGAAAAACCGAATGTTTTAACAGTCGAACCAAACGTGGTGGCTGAATGGTTAACATCCCTGGCTTATATTTGGGAGACCCAATTCAAATCTCAACTCAGATATGAATGTATTGTCATTTCAAAGGGCATATTGAACGTGACCTTAATTTGCCTGAAATATAAGCTCTCCTAACCTAACATTTTTATAGAAAGGGGTAATGTTATAAAATTTCGATTTATTTATGCAAGTATCTTGAACAAATAAGGTCGAAAACTATTCTCTTACAAGACGTAACAAGGAGGCAAACTATTCCATGGATCCTGTACATATTTAGGGCTAGAAATATAAACATCGGACGAGAACCGTGTTACGGGGTATACATGAGAGTTTATTCAGCCACTCGAGAGAATTTCATGTTTAATTTAGTAAAATAAGCAACACTGTTTCTTCATATTCATGACAAAGACCTTAAGAATTTTGATGTTAAAATCGTAAAATGTGACGCTATTCAAGAAGAGCTCTCTGCCAGAGAAGGTTTGTGTATTCGGTAATTTTTTTACGCTGTATCACCTGTTGGTCTTCGATCGGGATCGTGGTATGATATGAATTTTTAACTGGAAAGGATAAGAAAGTTAATTAATAATGACTTATTTTTAGGTAACAGGTTAAAGTATACAAAACAATTTTGCCTGTTGTTTTGTATGGGTGCGAAACATGGTCTCTCACTCAGAGGGAGGAACACAGATTGCAGGTGTTTTAGAATAGGGTGTTGAGGAGGATATTTGGGCCTAAGAGAGAAGACGATGGGGCATGGAGAAAACTGCATAATAATGAGCTTAAAAATCTGTACTCCTCCCCCAGTATTGTCAGGGTGATTAAGTCGAGAAGAATGAGATTGGTGGGGCATGGATAGCACAAGAGGTGTGCATCAGGTATTGGTTGGGAAGCCTGAGGGGAAAAGACCGCTGGGGAGACCTAGACGTAGATGGGAGGATAATGTCAGGCGGGATCTGTGGGATCAGTAAGCCATCTAGTTAGTTAGTTAGGTTTCGAAGTCAGTCATATACTGACCGACACGTGACTAAGTAGTGAGAACTGATCACAATTATTACCTTTTCCGATTACTATGTTGCTTGTCTGTTTGTTCATGTGTGAAATATATTTTGAAGTGTCGAGCTAGAATTATATAGCTCTGCCGTTTCTAGATCTAGTTAAAACAGGACTCATGACTTGCTTGACAGCTGTCACACTACGCGAAACTAAGTCAGTCACACGCAGATTGGATTTCACCCTTACAATTCTAGTTTTACTGGCTTTTTTGAAACTTTTCTTGAAAGACGTTGAAATTTCGTGCTATGATTTATATGTTACTCGAGTTTACATTTTGTTGAGATTGTATGAAAGATTCGAGTCCGAACAGGTTTCTTCTTCAATTGGATGTTCGAGTCTGTTTACGTATATTGGCTTTTCATGGTTTTCGTTACGCACTCTTTACAGTCACTTCTACCGTCTTTAATAGACTGTGTCAATGATACATAGTTATTTAATAACATTCTAGTTACGTGAGGCGGAAAAGAAACTGGATTGTTGGAATTAATATGTATAAATTCTTAAATTTCTGTTGCAATCTGCGCATTTTACAACGCTGAAAATTCGCAGGTCCGCTTTTGTTACGAATATGCGCTGTGAATATTGTGTGTCGTGGATTATACCGCCATTTTCAAATATGGAATAAGTAAGATTATTCTTTACAAAACTCTGTTTTATAAGACGAAGGTGTATTAAAATATGTTTTATGCTGTTGGACATGAGTCACATATTCTGATCACAAAAATTGAACTGGTAAATCCTTTAAAAAAAAAACAAGAAATGGGAAATAAGACGCATTAAATTTGGGGTTTTCGATATTTCATAGATCTCGGATCACATTTACTCTCCAAGTCCCATTGCACTGGGTCCTACAGTGGGAAATCGACAGGTAACAGACGGACATGAACGGTGTTATAATGTGTACTTTGCTCCCACTGGAGTGTAAAGAACGCCTGAAAATGTCCTCGGGGCCTCAAATTACTTCGGCCAGCCACATGCGACAAACTGATTGCAGGTTGACAACCCCCGTCTTAAAGCTAGAATTCCGTTATTTCTCTTAGTCGCAGAGCAAAGCTTGTGTAAACCAGAGAGAGAGAGAGAGAGAGAGAGAGAGAGAGAGAGGATTCAAATTAGAACAGCTGAAACAAACCTGGACAGAAACTGTTTAAGACCTTTTACAGAACAATTCCATGGAACAGACTCCTTGATAAACTGATAGTTACTATACCGGTCAGTACATTAATTCCGCCTTTTACACTAACTGGAAGGTCCTTTATTGTATCCATAAAAGCTGCCATTGG
Source organism: Zootermopsis nevadensis (assembly GCF_977971745.1). Classification (NCBI taxonomy): domain Eukaryota; kingdom Metazoa; phylum Arthropoda; class Insecta; order Blattodea; family Termopsidae; genus Zootermopsis; species Zootermopsis nevadensis. The sequence continues at coordinate 10,351,919 of NW_028259143.1, forward strand.
TTCATGTCCTGAATCGGCTGGCTTCAGTCCTCGTTAAGATTCATTTCTAATATTATATCCTCTCGGTCTCCGAGGTATACCCAAGTGTTGTTTTTCTTTGACGTCTTTGAGACAAACGTTTTGTACGTACATGTATATGTCTTTTGCCCTTGCGTGCTACATGTCTTTCTTCATTATCGTTCAATTGATGTACGAGTATTAGGGACGTGACATTAATATGACGTCCTTTTCGTATCAATTAATATTATTAAATATTGAAATCTCAACAAAGGCATTAGGAGAGTAGGTCAAATTACACAAATATTTCCTGAAACTAATTGCCGTGGAATGCTGTGTCCATTACATTTGCATCTAGGTACGCAATGAGGACTATAGTGTAGCGCAGTGTTTAGTTTAGTTTAGTTGGATAGTTTGCCTGGACATGGGACAAATCCAGCAAATTCCCGTAAAGATAATTATGCTTATGGAACCTTTAAGACAATATCCACCTACAGTGAAGATTGTTGTATTATGCTTAGAACCTTTTCAGCTTTTTCATAAAAATTAATTACATTACATGCCCATTAATCAAAAGCATCTTTAATGGCGATGGATGAATAATAATAATAATAATAATAATAACAACAACGACTTTATATGCCATTAAGATGTGACTGAGATTTTAATTACTTTGGGTGAGTGTGAGACAAGTAAGTAAATGAATTAATTACCACTACGAAATTGTGAGTAGCAACATACATTAGTGTGAACAATTTTAGGTTTTCGCTATGAGCAGGTGACAAAGAAAAGTTTTCCACCGTTTCTGAAGAAAAAAACACCTTTATTTCTGCCCTGAAGATGGAGGCATCGTGCTCCTCCGAAGCGTAGGAAACTTTTCGCTGCTACACGTCGCCAGAACCCAGTAGAGCTCGCAGTAATGATGCTTCATACCTAGTATCAAATTGCAGTCGTAATGCATAGTCCCTTTTAGGTAGTCAGTTTTATGGCAAACTGGCGGACTGCTGTACGAAAATGAATCCCCCCTACCCAATTCCTTTGAATGTTGATTAATTAAGGAGCACTCCAGCGAACTGGTATAATTAACCCACAAGTGCAGTCACTCATTAGATATGTCGCAAAGCGCACAGACAGAAGTACGCACCTATAAGTTGTCTCGTCTCAGTTCGAGAGACATCTGCTTTCGCGGATGACATCAACGTGTTGATCAGTTAAGGACACCTTCTTCAGTGTTAAGGCCTGATTTAAGACAGTCTTATAAGGTTCGCTGTTTCATTACGCTAATGATTGCGATGTGTTTGCTTTATTAACGTATATTTCATCATTGAATTAAGTAAAGTTTTATCGAGAATTTTAGGACAAACAAAAAAAGTTCCATTATGGCTCATTAAAATGTTAGAAATAAATAATCGTCAATTCTTTAGAGTGAACTGACTAATTATTTTGTTATTTATTAACTCTTTTTAAACGCCACCGGGTAATTTACATATCCTGAACTGGTAATGATGACTCTGGATATAGAATGAAATAACTCTTTAAATGAAGTGGTCGTGGCCTATTTTAAGACACGATGTCAATATTGAGTCACTGAGAAAGAGCAATATTAAAGTGAAGTAGATTGTTCGTCTGTGGCCTGAGATTCAAGGAAAATTGCCAACAACTGAATAACAGCGTTCGGCAAAGCCAAACAATTTTATCGTTAATGGTGTAATTCTCGTTTTTAGGCCATATAAGCAATAAAGTCGAAAGATATTCTATGGTTACGATACTAAGATCTACTCAAATAACCCCTTGTTTTTGTCGGACAAGCCTCTTATTCTATATCAGTTTTGCATTACTAATTTTGTGTTCGCTACATTTTATCACGTATACTTGTCAAAAGAATCTATATTTTTATCCATATGCCTTTCCAATTTTCCGCTGTCTCCGAACAAGGAATTTCCAATAACTATTCCGTGAAGTTGAGAAAGTGTTGTTCATGAACTGGAAAGTACCAAATTCTTGCATGTTTGCGATTCATATGGTCTGAGGCATGCGTATAGAATTCCCTTTGTTTGTAAGTGTTAACCAGTTTCACAGTTGACGCTGCTACAGAATGAAGTGAGAAAGTGTAACTTGAAGTTTTCAAAACATATGCAGTAACCGACGATATTATGTCAGCTGTCGCCACGAATAAAGAGCACAAAGTAGGACGAGACATCACAGAAACAAGTCACATCATTAAACCTCGTATTCGGTTTTGTTCCGCGAATAAATTATGAAAGGTCAGAAGATTCACGGATTTTCTTCCTATTTTATATTCTAATTGTCTTTCTTGTTTTGTATCTATTCTGTATGTGGTTTTATAAAATAATTCTTAAAGCGAGACTTGGGGCAATGAGAAATTTGTACCTAACCCTTTGAAGCCGAAGGTAATCTAAAAAATATGTATTTAAAAATGCAATCCGTACCTTGGAGACAACACCATTCTCCACTACAAATGCTATTCAAGGTCATAATTACACAAAAGTATAAAATGCAGCGTTATTGATTGTTAAGCGTCTGGACAAATTCATCGACCACACAGATATTCCAACCTTAAACTTACTCACTTACGTACCTACTTACTCTATGGAGCTTAGTCCATCCTGAGAAGCTAACAGTCGCTTAGCCACTCAAGAAATTTCCAACATTTTGTATCCATCAGTGCAGTGGCCGATACAAAATGGATAGTAAACTGAATTTTGGAATATATCATTGTACATTTTGCTCCTGGAGCCATGCAGACTCGTAGTCAGATTCCAACGTTTCGGAGAAACATACTTTGTCCATCTTAAAGGTTGAATTGTTGATGCTGGGAAATGGAGGTATTTATATATATATAGTGCCCAAGAGAATGTTGGTTGAATGAATCGCCATTATAATTATTATGGTGGTATTAACTGAGACCATTCATCCGAAGTTTGCGAAGAGAATGACGAACTTATTTCAACTGCGATGTTGATCCGCATGAATCATGTTAACATCTTTATAAACTTGGCTTTTTAAAAGTTTCTTATTAAGCCGGAAGTTGGGTGACTCCCTCTGGAATTTTTCCTATCAGCTCTTATTCTCCTTACAACTTATCAAAGAGACCTTTTAATGCTGCCAACAACTTCCTCGCCATTAAACGTTCATTTTGTATAGTTTTTTTTCTTTGTCGGCTTCGTGCACTCTGTCAAAATATAATAACAACTGATGTGAGATTTGAGGTTTGAGTTCCAACCATTTACCCTCATTCCACGTCTCTGATTGGCTCATTTACTCAGTCTTATCTTCTGTATAAATATATCCATTTCTCAGCATGACCATTTGAGCCCTGAAGATGGAGAAAGTATATATCTCCGAAACGCTGGAATCAAACTAAGTGTCTGCACGGCGTCAGGAGCTAAATGTACAGTAATATTATCCAGAATTTAGTTTATTATCCATTTTGTATTGGCCACTTCACTGACAAGTGCTTCATTTTACAGTTTGTATAAGGATGGAATATTGTCCTGTTGGTCATTGATTGCGTCTGTGATGAATTATTGACGTTTCATATACGATATTTGAAAACACTGATTGAAGAATCACGCAGTATTTTCTGAGTGATATAGAACATAACGATAAATATTATTAAAACTAATTTAGTCGGTATTTAAAATAGGGTTTTTTGTCAGTATGTCGTCACAAGGTTTTAGGTGTGCCACGAGATATTTATAATAAATTTCATATTCGCACACTGTAGGTAGAAAAATATCAATATTTTATATTTAGTAATTATAATTTGTAATACACAGGCCCACCGGTTTAACATCGATAGCTTCATTCAAAGTGTATTAATTTCTGATTTCATATGCATGCATTCTTACAGGTAAAGACTTTGTCATTTATGACTCTGTATAATTTCGTATATCCTTTCAGTGAGGCGAAATTTTGTGGTGTGCTGTCACGTGACTTTTACAAATTATGGTGTGCAACGGGTGACAGAAGTTTGCGGAACACTGGTGTATATCAGAGGCTCCAGAAAAGTAGTTCGTGAAATTCGTAACTGAGATTACAGAAAAATTATGGAACGAAATTAATGCAGAAGGGCAAAATTACTTTCAGAATAAATTATGTATAGTTCTAGCTTCTTTATTATAATATATTTATTTTGTACAGTCTATACACAAACGTTTGAAGTTTATTGGTGTTGTAAAAATTATATAATATTAAAACATTTTATTATATATTATATTAGCGCTCTTAATCGTAATCGTAAATACGATTTACGATTAAGAGCGCTAATATAATATTTTACACAATAAAATGTTTTAATATTATATAATTTTTACAACACCAATAAACTTCAAACGTTTGTGTATAGACTGTACAAAATAAATATATTTAATCAAACACAAACATGACGCATATAAGATACAAATTCTTTATTATAATATTAAGCGTCTATAGCCCAGCGCATTACAATTGTCAAGCTGGTATACAAATCATTGTATGATTTACCAAGATCCCACAGCAGTTTTGATATTGGTCTAGGGAAGAAGTTTGTTAGCTGGTGTAAAGGGAATTCTTTACATATGTTGGGGGAATCCAGTTCAAATTTGGGTTTGGTTATCTGAGTTATAACGCTCTGTGTACTTATCGATAGATACCGACGTTTCGGAGGAGCATACTGCCCTGAAGATGTAAGTATTATATTTCTTCTAAACTCTAGTGTTTACCTACAAATCCACACAGCGTTACGACTCAGACGACCAGAATTTTTATCTTCACTACAGTGAAAACAATTAAATCTCATCTACCTTACCTGTCATGTAAGTTACGTTTCTATTTACATAACTTACACGTTAAAGACCATAGAAGCATTTGTACGGTTTCCATGAAAATTTGTGATGAATGTACTGCAGTCTGTTCACAACGGATTGCAGTCGTATGTAAGTCGTTAAAATTAGATTAGGGGGACATAAAAGAGGCAGAGGGCTTATAGGGTGGAGTGAGTGAGTGCGATGCTGATGAACAATTTACAGGAATTCATTGGTATATTCAGCGGACTAGATCTATCTGCGTTTAATGAATGGTTATACTATGGTGCTGTGTAGTGCTTTTTATAATCTTGGACCTGCTGTTGAATGCGTAGTTAAATTATACGCATACTGGGGATAAACCGACTTGACATTTGACGTCACTATTGGAAAATTCATTAACAGTGTGGTAACTCAAAGTGGTTCACAGTTAAAAATATCGAGTTGAATTGAAGTAGATAAATCGTCTAATTCTGCGAAGCTAAAACAAGATGTAACGAGGTCTATCTTATTTTTAAATCGGTGGAATAATAGAATAGGTAAATTAATGATTCTGGAAATACCGTTGTTATGAACGGTAAGTTGTAAAGTAAATTCTGTTAAATGTCCCTGTTCAAGATCAGAAGCATCTCCTAAAAGTAGTCCTACACTGATCGCGTATGATTTCTGTAGGGATGAATTGAACTAATTAATTTTCACGAATAAATAAATCAGATTACTCAGAAACTTTGTGGAGCTGGTCTGTCTAACAAACTAACTTTAATGTGCAAGCTTCATATTGAAAAATTTATATTTGCTGAGCTAGACAAGAAATTTCCCTTTTTTATGGGATCCAAAGTTTTATCACCTGGAAGATGGTTGTCTTCTGTGTTGTTATGCCGTGTAGTCTTGTAGAAGTTTACCGACGTTTCAAAGGTGCTTGCATCGTCTGATGATGGAGGTAGCAAGTACCGCTACCTACGAGTTTTTACGTCGTCACATTAGCTCAAGTGATTTTGCTTTCCAGTTATGTTCCCGTCCGCCTATAGTCTAACAGTCATTAATTAAGCTTCTGTTGGATGTTGTGTATGAATTAAAACTTCAGGCCGTTTAAAATTTAAATTGGTATTGTATTTACATCTGTTGGTCTTTCAGAAATAACAAATTGTGTTCCTAGTGAAACAACTAATTCATTTTTGGGGTTTAGGAACAGAACGTAATGAACATGAACAGTATCTTGGAAGAGTTTAACCTTTTTCGTAATGTTCACAAGATATGTCCTGTCATTTATGGAAATCGAAAGTTTTTTACCTTGTGTACAAGAGCTCGCTTCTCGACATTGTCCTAATATGTTAACGCAGTCTACAACTTAATAACCTATTTATTTAAGAGCTTTTATTTGTGTGTTTATGGTAATATATACTGTGTGAATTCAGGGCCACGACTGAATATTACTTCATAATCATCAGTAATTGGTACATCCTTACACAAATGATCCTCTTAGTAGCTATGAATTCAAAAGCAGTAATGGTATTGCTGTGTATCGAGTTATTAATTCGCAAACTGATATGCTTTTTCTGTCTTTTTCAGGTAAGAGTGAACTTCCACCGAGCGAACGATGATTCATAATGTTCTGGTTGAGGTATGAGGTGATTTTGGTGAGTTGAGAAGCAGTGATGAACACGTTTTAAAGGAATACGTGTATGTTACTTATGAACTAAAGTATTAACACGGCGTCTCTTCCTTTAATATCATAATGTATTTTAATATACATAGCATTTTCGAATTTACCAATACTGACATATAAACCTACTTAAAAAATAAATAAAAATTGTCTGATATAGAATTATTGACTTGAACCTCAAAAGGAAAATGCCAGTTTTGTCGTATATTCATAAATGTATCGGACATAAGGGACTGTATCATAAATTACGTTTCATCGTAGTTTTTCCGTTAAGTTTGAAAATCAAATATCGCTTCAGGGAACGAGAGGCAGGAAAATATGGGCTACTTGGCTTAATTTAAATGTCTGTCATAAATATGAAGGGTCGGTTCTACACGCCAGATAATGAAGAAATTTGTATGAACTGTCTCCTTCCTGATTTACAACCTTTTATTTTCTCAGATTGCTGTCGTGGAATTAAACTAGACCACTCTTTGAAATTTCAAAAAGAGAAAGTGGGCTGTAACTTTAACTTGTAAAAATAACATTCCGGGACCCATATTTTCCGCTGTTTTAGTTTGTAGAATTTAGCCTTATCATTTGTGCTAAACTCTATATAGGGCATACTGAGACGTATCACGGAAATATACACTTCATGGTTCCGTATTATTAATTCCTTATATTATTTTAAAAGACAAATATTATTCTAAATCATCATACACCTATTATGTTATTTTTTTATAAATACGTGCGGTTTATAAATACAGACGATTGAGGTGTCCGCTATATTTAATTAATTATATAGGTGACCCTCTACTTCACGTACAGCGGGCTGTATATTATCGCTGAGAACAATTATTTTATAATAGAGCTTTATTTAATGTAGGGTATGTAGGTTTATAAGAATAATAAGGTTTAACTCTTATTTGCTAAAAGGCATAAACCTGAAGATTATTTTTACACATGTATAAGATTTTCTTTCGACGTTTGTTATTTCACGTATTTATAGTATATTTTTTGTTAGTCTTAAATAGGAGAGGTATGAGGGGTCATGCAGTCTTGTTGATCCACACCGGGTCGGGGGGGGGGGGGGGGCTGAGTCAGTGGTGTTAAGTGGTCGCTGATTGAACAACCTTCCATTTTTAATTCTCGCTCTTATATTTAGTCGTTAAATTTAAATTTATTTCGTTTTCATTTTTACTTTCCCACAGACAGCACATTTCTGTTTATGTTTTATGCATCTTCCGATCGTGTTTTTAGTTAGTAGTGCTTTTGGTAAAGTTTTTATGCGTCATTACTGGCAGTAACGTCTCTCCCACTTTTTTTTCGAAGTTCAGAACTGTTTGTTTTTGATTCGTAGTCATTTGGGGGTATAGCTCAGTGGTAGAGCATTCGACTGCAGTTCGAGCGGTCCCCGGTTCATACCTGGGTGCCCCCTTCCTTTTTAGAGCCGGGATAGCTCAGTCAGTATAGTGACTAGCTACGGGCTGGACGACCGGGGTTCGATCCCCGACGGCGGCAGATGATTTTTCCTCTAGCCTCTGCGTCCAGACCGGCTCTGGGGCCGACCCAGCCTCCTCTACAATGGGTACCGGGGTCCTTTCCCGGGGGTAAAGCCGGCCGGGGCATGATGCTGACCACTCACCCCCATCTAGTGCCGAGGTCAAGAATGAGTATGAGCTATACCTTCACTCCCCCCAAGCGCCTGCATGGCGTATAGCGGGACAGCTTTACTTTACTTTTTACAAGCCGAAGAGTGACTGTTTTAGAGATGAATGGTCCCAGGTGGCGAGTGATGGATGTTTGGTCAGAAGGGTTACAAAGGGAGAGCATTCCGTCTTGTAGGGTGATAATCGCTGGCTGTGACGTAATAACGGATGCTGACCTTTACGAAAGGTCCGTTTCATTAGGATAGACCAAGCCCTCGAGCGTCATAAAGACTTCCTGTCTCAAGATTGATTGTTTTGTTCAGCTCAGAAAGCGTTCTCTATTTTTCACTGAATATTTAAAACATTCACGTGACCTACCACTGGTTTTCGTGGTTGTGGGTGAAGAACGTTCATTGCAAAAATAGTTGACAACAAATAACTGAGGAAAGAATATCCGAAACGATGAGTTGGAAGTAACTTTGGACCGGGGGATAGAACATAACAAATAACTTCTGATACAAACATTTAACGTGCAATTAGGGGCAGTTAAATTAATGTGTTGATGATAGTGTCAGCATGTTGAACGTGTATATAATTATTGTGGAATATCTGTAGGAAACGATTATTTGGAAGGCTAAGAAAGAAATGTGAGATTCAATTAAAATGTATCGTGATTAATTATGTGGAATGGACGTGGATTGGATTGAACTGGTCCATAGTTTTGCCTGTAATACTTAATGGTATTGACGACTGAAGTTTCGGATACTATTAGTATTTGTATTTAGTTAATTTGTAAGGATTTCCTATGGATGTCTTTGGTTTCCCGCTTATATTCTGTGAATCATACCCAACTGGTTCAAGAAAAAAATTTCTTTATCGAAATACTGTTATGATATTTGTTCAGAAGTCGTGTCAAATGTGGGGAATACAACCGTTGAGACAAAGTCTTCTCTTTAATTTACTTTCATCTGATTTATTATCTCAGAATCTGTGCAAATAATACGAAAGATATTTTTTTAATTAACGAAATATGTCCCAGACTACGATTGTGTTGATACTCAGTGGCTGTCAGAAGGTAGGATATGTTAAATCGTGGTGAAACGTATAACAGTTCCATCTTTATACCCCCTCAAATATCTGACTCCTTGATACAGAGGAAGATAATCGTTTGGTTAGCGAATAATTATCCTGTATTTTAAGAGACCTGAAGATTCATTGCCCGCCACTGGTCCTTAGTAACGGAAAGTTGATTCGCTTTCTACTACCCTATTTTTGAGTCTGATTGTATTTCAGCGCAGTGTTGTGAATCTGTTAAATTTCGATATTGATACAAATGACATGCAAGTAATCGAATATTGTTAGAAACGCTTCCCACAACAACGCATTCAAGAAGTTCCAAGCGGAGTAGAATAATCAGCCAAGATCTTACAAGAAGAAATCAAAACAATTAGACAACCATTACAACATGACATAAATCACATTCAGAAATGTAGATTAGGAAGGTCCACACATATTATACCTAAGGTGTGCACATGAATTTACAAATTATGATGCATTTTATTGATTAGAAGTTTCGCGGTTTTAAAATTGAAAGTGTAATGAGTACCTGTAATCAATGTTTAGAGATCATATATGCAAAGAGTTACAGCGATATAGACATTTTATAGCATTTGGCAATAAGAGAGGTTATCTTATCGTGACATAAAAGCCTAGAGGTTTGAAGGTTATGTCTTGCTTGATCATTCATTTAGAACGAAGGTTACAGATTTCAGGTGTGTCTGAGGACAAATTAACAATAAAAACAGATATTCGAACGTAAGAGAGATAAAGTAACGGCGAAATTATAAAATAAAATTTTGGTCGGGAATCAGTGCAAGAAGATGCTTTGTGTTCATTTAAAATTAATATTGAAATGATCTAAGAGAAACAGGACAAGAGGTTGTGGATCAGATTAATCTGGTTCTGGTTAAGTATAATTACCAGTGACAGGTTTCTGTAAACACACTAATTAACTTGTTGGTGCTTTAAAATGCGTGAGCATTTCTGTTTAGCTGAGCGATTGTTAGCTATTCAACGTAGACAATGCACCATGGAGTTAAATTTCAATGTGAATTATAGCCATAATGATGTTTCTCATTGTACAGAGTGATTCTAAAAGGACTTTACAACTTTGAAAGTGTATAGAAATTTATTCAGAAGGCTTACAGAATCGGTTGAGGTGTCATTTTGTAGAAAAACAAATCGAGTTTTACCTCAAACAGTCATTTTGGTTCGAGGTGATTGCCATTGGTGATACTGCAGACATCCCACCTGAAATCAATTTCTTGCCAAACATGATCCAGCATATCCGGTGTCACTTCTGCAACTGCGGCGGTGATTCGAGCTTTGAGCTCAGTGAGATTGGCAGGTAAGGGTGGAACATACACACGATCTTTAATGAAACCCCATAAGAAAAAATCGAGAGGTGTCAAATCTGGAGAACGAGGTGGCCATGCTATCGACCCTGTTCGACCAATCCACCGACCTGGGAAACGGTTATTGAGGAAATCCCGGACTTCTGTGAGGTAGTGAGGTGGTGCGCCGTCTTGCTGGAAGTGAATGCGTCCTTTTTGGTCATCTTCGTCTAACTGTGGTATGAGAAAATTTTCGAGCATACGATACCGTTGATGGTTCTTTCATGGTAAAAGAACGGGCCGTACACTTTAACTTTGCTAAGGGCACAAAACATATTCACCTTTGGGCTGTCACGAACGTGTTCCACAACAGCACTAGAAACACGCGGGCGACCTGGAGATTTGTCATGGCGAACAGAACAACCAGTCTTGTGCCAAGAGTAAATTGTAGGTCTACTGGGAGGATCCTTGCCATACTGGGTGCGAAAATTTCGTTGAACCATTGTCGCAGATTTTGTTTCTTCAAACCACAGCACACAGCGAGCGCGCTCCGCACCTGTGAAAGTAGCCATTTTCAAATACACTGCCGCTTGCGCTGGCGGTGACGGAATTCGGTACTACAGCACAACGTGAGTCAAACTTCATTTGTTTTGCTACAAAATGAAACCTCAACCGATTCTGTAAGCTTTCTGATTAAATTTCTATACACTTTCAAAGTTGTAAAGTCCTTTTTGAATCACCTGATATTTTATTCTACCCCATGTGAGTGGATTAGTTCTGAGTCAAATAATTATACGGAGCACTGAAGCACCTGTATTTATGCGCATCAATACCTAATAAAGCAAGATGAAATGTCGCAGGTTACATAACACGTTCAGCGTAGGAGTATGGCGACTCAATACCTTGTTCAGGTGGCGTTGTAGACCGGAGACGTGGGTATCATCGGACGTCCTTGCTCAAGGTCGGTCACTGCATACCGTGAAGTAAAAGGACGGGTTCTCTTGTCACGTCGAGACTACACGGGGACTAGGAAGATATGGATACCGGGTGTAAAAAAAAGATGTGTATGCACATTCAGTTAATAAAATAAAAACATTAATAAACTAAAGCATTACATATATCAATACTGACACTTATTGAATTAATTAATGTAGTGTAGTTATTCCGAATGACCACCGTTAGCTTCGTGGCGCAGTTGACAGCGGTGAACATTTGACCGATAAGCGGCCACCAAAGTTTCTGTTGTGTTTATATATTTTTGGGACATGCTGTACTTGTTCAACTTTTACGGATTAGGTATTTTGTTGTGTTCCATTGGCAATGACGTTTGCGTGACGCATAACCTAAATGGGAGTCATAAATGCATTAAAATGCAATCAAGAAACCTCAAAAGAAGAGAATATTTGGGAAATCTAGACGTAGATAGGTGGAATATATTTAAATACACAGTTCTTAACCTACCGGTTTACATAAGAAGTAGATATTCATGAAAATTTTAGAAACTATAAGTTTTTGACGTAAATACGTCTATATTGAAGGGTCATTCGGCAAAAAAGGGAAACGAAAAAGTGTAACCTGGTTACCTAGGAAGCGTCGTGTTTACTCGGCATTGTTGTTACCCAGGAAACGTCATCTGTTTACTCAGCATTGTTGTTACCTAGGAAACGTTGTGTTTACTCGGCATTATTGTTACCTAGCAAACGTCAATTGTTTACTCGGAATTATTGTTACCAAGGAAACGTCATCTGTTTACTTAGCATTGTTGTTACCTATAAAACATTTCATTACATTACCTTACCTTACCTTACCTTACCTTACCTTACCTTACCTTACCTTACATTACATTACATTACTTTACATTACATTCAGCTACCACAGACCCATCTTAAGCGTAACTAATTCAAGTTAAATAAGCAAAGTCTTAATCAAACTTTACTCAATTGTAAAGCGGGTATAAAGGAAATATTTAGAATAAAGTCAATATATAAACTTCCTTTCCGTATAGACGTATTTACGTCTAATTCTCCGGAACCGTGGTTCCACTATCAATTTTTAATAATCACAATGCATTTTAAAGCTGCGTTGAATAATTATGTCTGGCGACTTGTTTCGGGGGGGGGGGGGGGTTGATTTCTTAATATATCTGCCATTTTCGTTTTATATTTCACATTACGTACAAGATTTCGACGAAATTTTGTATATGAGAGTACACTAGAAGTTGGTACAAGAATTTAATTTTTGTCTGTGAAGTTCACAATTACCTCTGAGCGAAGTTCAAATCGAAACACTATCAAATATCGAAAACAAATAGTTCGACATACAACGTACCAATATAGAACGTATAATATATTGTTTGAAACGTGTTTAATTAAAGAAATATTAACTGACTAACACGATTGTTTACGGAAACCGAAGGTTCATCACCGAATTCACCAAAGTCCTCCACCGGACCCTGTCCTGGGCCAACAAAATCCAGTCTCAATTAACGAAATACCAATTAAAATATTATGGCTGTACAATCTCTGCTAATGGCTAACAGCGACTGTATGCAGTGTAGCAATGTATTATGTCTGAACTTCTTTATTTCTGGAATAATATAATAATGAAGTATGAGAATTAGTGGAAAATGCGTACGAAATCATTGCGTGTTACCCAATGGAGTCTACTTTTTCACTGTTCTTGTTTGTTTGAGTCGTTGAAAGAAGCGATTGTCGAACTCAGGATCTATCTACTGCCATGTTAATATTGTAATCACATTGCCTTCTTCATGTCGTGTTTAGAATTTGCCCAGAAGTTTCAAAGGGTATCAAGTTTTTATGATAATTTGTTTATATTCATTAACAGTGTGAAGGTAGAGTTAATATGCGTGTTATTAAACATTTATTTCCTACTTCAAAGAAACTACAACACTTCTCCATTACGAACATCAGTTGGTTAATACTATTTGAGGAAGTAATCGCTGTTTAATCTGAGAAACGCACGAAACATAAATACAGATTTATTGAATGTTAAAGCAGGTGACATATGTATATATTACAGAGCTTTGAAGGTTTAAAATACAGACATTGGTCTGTTGATACTATAATTGTTTAAATTCACTTCAGAAAGTTTCTTAACCCGTAGCAAATTCCATTGTAGTGCTAGAGCCATGTTGACTGACGCTGATGTCACATTTGTTGTTAATTTCATGGCTAAACTTTCTATTACCATTTGAAATATGTATATCTGTTTCTACCAACCGGTACTCGTTTGGTAAATTGGCAATTAGTATTGTGTTCCAGATAATATTGTATTTTTTAATAATTTTGTCATTGAAATAGGAACGTAAACGCAATTTGTTTTCGTTTTATTGAGTTCGTGTTATCTGAAGTGGAATAATTAAATAAAACTGGAATTTGTTTCTGTACAGAAAGTCAAGATTAATTTATGTGAACAAGTTCGATCGTCATAGAGAAAACGTGTCCTGTGACAGTTCTTAACTTTTCGTGCGTGAAGAATGATAATTTCTGAATAATATCTGGTTTCTTGGGACAGTAAAGTTGTGTGGTAGAAGCAATAGTCTCTGGCCTGAGACGCAGCGGAAGAAACATCAACTGATTTTATACTCGCTGTGATGATAGTAAGAGGATTTTTCTCGTGTGAAGCCATACGGCGCTTTTTGTGGGCCTGTATTCTTCTTCTTAGCTGAGAGTGAAGGTAGTCTAAGAGGCTTACTGACGGTGTCTGGCTGGTTAACGTAATGGATCGTGACACGAACTTGACTGCCAAAGATGCTTCCATCAGAACCCCCCCCCCCCTCTCCTAAAAAAATAGAAAGCCGAATTGCATGATGAAAGAAGAGAGACAGGGAGTACGAAGCAGAAGACATTTTACAGGAAACTATGAAGGGAGAAAAATATGAACTTTCCCGGTAGTAAGATACAATGAACACTACTCTCACTATTGAGCGCGAAAGACGTCTTAAATGTTAGTCTTACAAGACTGGGGAAAATAATCCCTTTGATGAACCTGCGTTTTACATTACTTTAATGTCATAATTTAGCAAGACAGTTCCAAAATTGATGTGATATTTCTGTTAACATAAGACACAACGGAAGTTTATAACAATAAATGAGAAAACTTGCTTTTGACGAGTTGTGTAAGTAGGCCTATCAGTACACAATCATGTTTTATTTTAAATTTCTTGTTCTTTTTATTAAATTTTGGCGGTTCCAGTACACCGTCTTAGGTCGCCAGTCAAACCCTCTGAAATATAGATTAAAGTTCGCGGACCGTATTTTAATAATCCTATATAAATTTTTGATTTTTAGAGTTATAATCTTTTATAGTATTAACCGTCATGAGCAGAACACTGGCTTTGATACATATTCTATTTGTGCGGTTTATGGTCGTTCTGTCTGCTTCTCTCGCACTGTGAGCAACCAGTTGCCGGCTATGATGGTTTGTGGAGACTACACGAAGCATAAAAATCATGACAATGGAACTTAACAAATGTAAATATTTATACCACTTCCATGAAATTCTTGTATTAGGCTTGTAAACACTGTCTTCTGCGTAAAGAACTCAATCTTTTTTAAAAAAATATTTGTCGGTATGTTTGCGCTCCTTGTTATCGGCCATCCAGCGATAATAAATAACATTCATTTAAAACAATATTGACTTTACTTATATTTATCAGTGAATGCTCTGGGACTTTTTTTCTATTTTCAACTCCCCTCAGAAATACTATTCCATGGATTATGGTATTTTTGGTTGTGACGACGAAGTCTTTTAAGTGATTACCAACGTTCCAAGGCGCATATCGCCTCCTCTTCTGTCTTGAAGATGGAGGCGGCATGTTCCTGCTGAACGTTTATAAGATGACACTGAATTTGTCTGACTAACGTAAGTAAATTAACTTCTATCATGAGGGCAATTGCTAATTGTTTTCTCGCGGAAAAAAGCATGGCTCCTGTAATACAGATTCATGTTTTGTGGATGACAAGAAACCACGGGATTGTGCATTAATAAATCGTAACCTTACAGATCGTTCATGAGAATAATAAACAAAAATTTGTACCTAAGTTTTGGCATTTTACGTGAAAGCAGTTTAATAATTTTTGTAATTCTGCTCCTCTAGGAATAAATTACAAGTACGCTTAGCTCCTATGAGCAGTACATTTTGTTTCATGAACAGAGCATGCCGACGTACTTGTTTTTCTTCATTGCTTTAATATTTGCAAATTGTTACTACATTGAATTACGTGTCAGTCTCTTAATTTTACCCAAGTTTAAAGTCAATTTAGAACGTTCTCGATGTGAGAGCGATAATTGGGCGGGCTCTTGAAATGCAGCTGTGAGAACAGGTAAGAAATGTGTTGTTTGCACGGGAACAGTTTTACCATCTGCGACACGAATTAAATGGAAATATTTTTGACTCCATGTCTTAAAAGCAACGGGACTCCCTACGATGTCATACGGCGTAATTTCTAATGCACTGTGAAAATTCTCGTAAAATACGCTTATAAAGTAACGTAACGTAATGTACTTGTTATTCTGAAGATGCTGTAGGAACTGAAGATTCGCGAATCGCGTATGTCCTGCATAAATTATTGCCATATCAGGTAATAAAAGTAATTATTTTTAATATAATCCCCGATTCATATTTTGTATTAGTAAAGTTACTGTGGGGGGGGGGGGGGCAGACACGTTTTGCTTCTCCACCGCCCCCCCTCCCCCCCAGGACAGACGCCGGAGCGTAGGTTGACACATTACCTCCAATCCTTCACATGTTTTTATGGCGTGGTACTTTACCACTGGGACGACTTTTTTTTGTCTTGGAGCGCTCCAAACGAAAAGTTGCAAAAATTTGCCTGAAAAAATAATAAATGTTTTAAATGAAGACTTACTTCTGTTCTCATCTCGAGCGTAACTTTCTATACCTTTCTCTAATAAAGAAAGTTTTCTGGAAGATGTTCTGGAGATAAACGAGACATAACCACTTTTATGATCACTATTTTACTCCGTGAGTCTAAAGGCTTTCGAAATATTTAATTGATTTCTATACTGTCATTTATGTAGGATAGTCTTGTTTTAACTCTGATTGAAGAACTTATTGACAGGTTTTAATTACATTTTATTTTGGAGATTCTTATTCACCCACCCTACCCATTTTCTGCTGCTTTAGGACAGGATCGAAACCTAACATTCACTGTTAAAATCTAGAAGAAAGCCCTATCCATACTGTAAATTTCTTTACATTCTGATGCTAAGAGTTTTCTAACATTATGTTTAACATTAAATCATTGTAGGCTGTTGATTATTTACTATGATATTTGTACAGACAAAAAATTCTCCTGGGAATCATTAAATTTATAGTTAACTGGAGGACGTGCTAGGAATAGGAAAGTCAAAAAGTAGCATCTGTAAACTTGTGATTTTATTTTGTGACCTTTTTGAAATAAACTAACCAAACAATTACGTTTGGAAACGCGGCTCTAATACAGAGGGTGTTTGTAAAAATTACAAGTTAGGAAATATATGCATAGAATTCGAATTCTGTCTCGGTTGCTCCCTTATTTCTTGTGTTAAAAATAGTGTAAAATTTGATAAGAATCATTTCACTGGTTGTCGAGTTGCGAAATAAAATATTCTGAACATGTAAAGTTGTGATCAATGTATTTTTTTCTGAAATCGTAAAACTTTTTGGTGATAATGTATTGTATTCAAAACTTATGTTCGAATCACCTTCGCTTCAATAAATGTTTTAATTTAACTTTTCAGATGTTCACAGAAACACACGCAGTGTCTTATCATTGGAATGTCTTCAAATTCTAGTAATACTCCCCATAACATTTAATGAAAATCCATTCATGAATTGTTACATTAGGGCAGGCGGACTGTGAGATAGGATAAACGTAATAGATGTTTTTTTGCCGTGTTTGGTTTGGAAGATCATCAAAGACCGCTCGGGCATATTGACTAGGCATATAAATTATGTGAGAGCGTTTTAGATCTAGATCAAAGACGAGTTTTTCGGAGTATGTAGCCATCTAGTGTTGTTTTTATGAAATCAATTTTGGTGGGTTGCTTTCGAAAACAGAAGCATCATTTCTCATTCTTACAAAACAGCTGTGTAACGGTTTGTTCTTTGTTGTTTCTGTCTTTAAATAAACTGAAATGATTTCTCTCAATTTTATACCCTAACCTCTCACATCCGAGACTCCATCTGGGATCCATCTATAAATTGCTGCATCATCCTGCTCACCACATAACCTCAATTCCTCTCTTAAATTATTCCACACCCTCCTTTATCCTCTGGTGCAAACAATGTTGTTCCAACACACAGATTATCAGCCGAGTGGATTTTATTGTTGTCAGAGGGTTGTTCTGTTAATGTTAATCACATTTGACACAAACTACGAGTAATTCACTTAAACATCGCAGAAAACAATTTACATGATGTATAATAGCGCTGTGTGCACTGACGAACTGGTTGGTGGTCATGCTTTGAATTACGAGGTCAGACTGTCTCTGTTTTTCTTTGCAGCTGTTCAAATCAAACTGGAAGACATATTAAAACCTTTTTAAAGTGGAATTTGTTATACGAAAATCTACGTTTGTCTAAAATGTGGAACGCGGAAACGTAAAACAAATGTTTAATGATAATAATGTGTTACTGTTAGGGACAGGCCATAGGGCCTAAATCCGAAATAGTCTATGATGATGTAGATGTGTCACTATATTTTTGTGTAATTATGTTCCATGAGGAGGAACGAATTGAGATCGACTGACGACAAAATATGAACGGAATACTGAAAGAAGAAAGAGAGACAGATATAAAAGTTGAAAATAAAGGTATTGTACTTGTTTAAAAAATACACGAGTAGGCCTACATAGTACTCTTGAGTCGGGTTAATCCGAAACGTTGGTAACCATCTACAAATGTAAACGTCACCTCAATTTTAATGGTTCCTCCGCTCTGTTTGAGTAATACCTTCCTGTACGCGACTTTTTTTTTTTTATTTATTTGACGTTAGAATTCTTCGACCCTCTACCCTTCTTGCTTGCGCGGTTCATCTAATCGTGACGCACGTGTACTAGAAATCTCTTGTCTTCGTGTTAGTTCGGCCCAGTATAAGCATTACTCCCTACGTAAATGAAGATTAAATCAAAATTTTCCATTGTTCCTAATTGAACAGAAAATTGACAAACGATATTAATTAAATGTCTGTTAAATTTCTACAAATACTTCGGTAAACTATATAATTATTTAACGAAATTCAATTATAGTTTCTTGGTATATGTTGTAACAGACCTGCCTATAATGTGGTAGTTTCGCATAAACAATAAATAAACGTAAATAAAAATTAGATATGTAAAATCGCAAGGAATTAATTTCGAGAATGTGTATGCCCAATTTGGGAACACATTTTTATCCCTCTTAATCCGAAGTTCATTTAAATAATATTTAATAATTCAGTCCGTAGGCCTACCTCAAATAAAACACCACACTTCATCACTACAAAAATAAATTCGTTAACAATCTGTGGAAAAATTCCCAGTTTGCAGTGAGAATCATACAAAACACATAAATACAAAATTACGATTTACCGATAGTTAAAGCAAGAGGGACATATAATTACCATTGGCCTTTACAGGGTTAATCGTATCCTTTAAAGACTTTTACACTTATAGGCCTGCATGAAACACGTAGTCTAAGTTGGATGGAATTTCAAAATATGAATTAGCATGTCTATTGAGAGACACCAAAGTGAAGAAGGACGATCACATTGTCCAGTAACATTTTATGGTCGAGGGTGGACACAAATTTCTCCCCAAGATTCCAAAGTTCGATACCCAGTCGCAGTAAAGTGTAAGGTCTACGTTAATGTCACCCTGGATCCTATATAATTTATCGAATGAATCCGTCAATTACTGGATCAGAACCGGGACCAACAACACAACCATCAGTTGTTTATACAAACCCGTTCAGTAACATTACAATCGGCTTTGGAACCAAAGTGGAACAGAATAGGGGTTCATCAGGTATAGACTAATTCTAACCCCCACGTGGTATCGTTATTAACAAATTTTGCATTTCCATCGATACGAATTTATTTTTGCGTGTATTGGAAGTTTGTTATGGTAATAAGTTGACGTGCACCTGGCTACAGCGCGGCATAGTAAACAGTTGAAAGTCCACATCGTTTCTATAATGAAAATCCAATTGTGAGAGAAGGGGCCACTTTGTTACGTAAACTGCAGAATTTACACAACAAACACACATATATGTGCCGGTAAACTTTGAAATTCGTATTAAATTCAATCCTTCCGTCCGTTAGTAATCAACATATAAATCGGACTTCTGCAAGAAACACGTCTACATCGGCAGAAACTGTACATTGTCATTTTGAAGCTAAACAAAGCTTTAAAGCAAAGGAATAGGAAATACACGTCTCGAATTGACTTTCTCTGCATCCAAGGAAAGCGCGTCAGATGCTTATTTAACCTTTCGTATCCGAAACTCGTGTAAATAACATTCCAATACTTCTAACTCATACGTCCTTCGGCCTTTATGTTTTCCCACGGGATTTCTCAATCACTATGTTGACTGCACTACTTGTTTCTCAGTTCGAATTCCGAGTCACTGTAAAGCAATTCTTAATAAATTATGTCTTTCTGAAGAAGGTTAGCCGCACATTGAACATTTAATGTCTTATTATACTGCTGTCTTGTCCATATAATATAAACCCAAAACAGAATGCAGCTAGAATAATCAAATTATCTTTAGCAACTCGTGTTGATGGGACGAATATTTATTACCCTTCAAAATGCAACTTAAATCCCACATTAATTGAAATAAGCATTTTTAGTACCAATCCATGAAGACGTATAGAAGGACGGAGGTAAAGCTCCACGCATTATTAACATAAGTACTATATTTAGAAGAGAATTCACTTTCACATCCCTACCGAATCACTCCTTGAGTGGGAAGCTATAAGGGCCTCTAAGTCGGTCTCAGAAATAAAAATTCCTAGCGCTCCTGGGAACAGAACCCCAGTTACCCAGCTCGTAGTTAGTCACACTTCAAAAATGGCAAAATCTCAGTGCCTACGAACAGTTTCAACATTTTACAGAAACCATTATAACTAGCAGAAACTGTTTTTTGTATACTTGATACTTGGAACTACTGTTTCAAAACTCTGCCACAATGGAATAACAGCAGCACCTGTACGTGATATCAGAGAGGAGCAGAGTAACGTTTGGATCGATAATCCAACCGACACTCACGCACACACACAGAGATTGGATGCCGAAGGAATAACAAATGCTCCGTATAAACTTCATACTGTTAATGCAACGAAATAATGGAGAACACGGATGTACAGACATCAGCCGATGTGTGAGGGTGAGTGCCTGAGTTTTGGCATAACGGTAAACAGCTTACAGCGACTCGAACTGGGATATTCGTCGCTACAAAATCCATTCATCAGTTGCTTTATCTCTGCTTTATCAAACAGTTACATCGCGGTATAAAAGTATTTAAAAGAGAAAACATACTGATATAAATAACAAATTCACCAACTAACTTGAACAAAACATATAAAAGTGTTCATACTCCTGATATAACGTTTCATGTTTCGAGAAACAAACTGAATAAAGCTAAATTAAATTAAGAAATTTCCAGTCTTTAATTGAACCCAAAGGCTAGTAAGTGTTTGCCATTGGATCCTATAACAAAACACTTTAAATCAATGCACACACTCACATCCTATTTCTATGTGATTCATTTTAATATTATCCTTCCACCTAATCCTCGGTATCCAAAGCAGTCTCTTCCCTTCAGTTTTATCAACCTGATGCGTATTATATGAATAACACATATAATTCTCAGTAATATGATCACGGTAATAACATAAGGTAATGAGTACAAATTATAAAGATATAGTTATGTAATTTTTTTCGTTCTATTGTTTCTTCATTTCTTCTTTAGATTCAAATATTTTCCTCAATACTCGTTTAATAATTTAAGAAAACTTCTGTAAAGATCTCGTGAAACCAACATTCTAAAAGTTACAATCCAATGAAAGAAGATTGTTGTAAAATTTATGAACACAACATTACTTATTTAGCTTACGTATACAGTGCGTTCATTGATAAAGTTGAACGCAACTGTAACTTTTCGGCCCAGGCAGATACTGCTATAAAATGGGTAAGTTGATTTTATTGTTTTTATGGAGCGATACTTGAGTCGAATCAGAAAAACCTTGTAGTGCGACATTATCAAATTAACAAAAGAAAATTGGGCATATAAAGTAATGTAATCAGTAAAACTATTTTGTGGTAACAAGTTGGTTGCATTTTAATGAAGATGACACCTGCGATGTTTTAAATGATTGTTCATTCCGAAATACGAAGTTGAACACTGAATTCCAGCCGCGAGAACCGAACGATACGAAAAAATATACATTTCTAGTACTTTAAACCTATTAGATATAACCTCAGAGATGAGAAAAATATTCATGTTTGTATTAATCGTCTGTAGGGATTTGGGAAGTTTGAAGTTTGAATGGCTTCCAATGGAATACTCGTCCCCTTGTTCAAAAGTTATTATTAGGGAGACAATATGTTGACGGGTAGCCACACGTACATATGAATACCATAATCCACGTGTCTTCAAGACAATGGAATTCAGACGCGGTATGTGAGGAAAAATATCGACACGGAAACCTTTCTTTAAAATATTCTAATGCTAACATCCGCCATTACCACATAAATTGAATACAACCACATGCTGAGATAACAGCAGCGGTTCAGTTCAATAACATATTTTACTGGTGTTGATTTTGGATGCCAAGGTATCGATATATCGATATATGTCTTCCTTCCATATTCTTTCCAATTCATCATTCGCAATCACTTTATCGTCTGAAACCAAACAGTATGTCCCAAAAAGATACATACACATTCTAATACTGATTATTAACCTTGTTATCGATTTCTGTATGTTGCGTTGACGAGAGGAACCTAACAGTGGTCATTTTGAACGCCAATACTAGATTCACTAATGCACTAAGTGCCAATGCTGACGTACGTAATGGCTTAGTTTACTAATATCTCTTAACGTATTTAATTGAATGTGTGTATACATCATTTGCGACAGCTTTAAAAGTACAATTAATCGTTAAAGAACCCACGAATCGTCATTCAATCTGCAAAACGTCGTCAAATTTGACTTCAACACGTGCGTACACACTAACTTTCGGCCCTACTTCACTGGCATTGTGGAAGGTCTGAAAGCTTAGAAAATCCGAAAGGACGCAGGTGCAGTGTTCTAGGGGCTTTAGATTGAAATGTACACTCCACGATTCACAAGTTTGTGAATACATAAACAAATATTTGAATGCGAATGTAAGTTTCACCTTAAAACTTTCACCATAAAGCTGATTCTCCGAAGTAATTCCTTTTGTTTGTCTCCTGTCCCGACTTCTTAGTTGCAGTCACAGCCAAAGTTCGTCACTTTTTTCTTTATACCATGGAGAGACGCATGTCTTCGTGCTATCGGTTACAGAGGCCGATGGATTTTAGTGTGACTATAAAAAATTGCAAGCTGCCATAATCAGTTAAGACTCTAAGATACTGACCAAATCTCGTCTGATAGCCTTTATTGTAGACTGTAATAAAATTAATTTAAAAAAGAAATATTCCAACGACTGTATGGACACGTTACATGTAATCTTACATTTATTTAACTTGTAATTTGCAGTCTGGAATTTGTTTTCACCGACACGCCTCCTATGTTGTTTTTAAGAACTATGGAATACCTTGTAAATGCTATTATACCACCGTGAAATAAGCCATAGGTATGTAGGCTCCGTTGCCATTCATGTGCATTCAACGTTAATATCATTCAAAATAGCTCAACTCTCATAACATATACAGTTGAAAAGCGTAATTAAATTACCCACGGATCAAACGTCTAACAATATATAATTTTAAACCATCATTCAGGTGCAGCGAATATTTTATTGTTTCCGATTTCTTAGGCCTGCATTGTTTTACTTTAAAAGATATCATAATGATGGCGTACTTACAGGGTTATTCATAATTCCCTGACACATTACAAAAAATCGCTAGACTTGAATGGTGCAAAATAAACTTGGAGAGTTTCTCTTTCTATCGGCATGTCCTATGTTACCATCCATTGCACCATTCAAGTCTAGCGATTTTTTGTAATGTGTCGGGGAATTATGAATAACCCTGTATTTTAATGAATGGTTAATAATGAGATATTAGATTACCCTGAGTCCACGCGAAAATGAGATTTTGAAGCGTATTGAATAAGTTTTATAAACACTATTAATATGTATCAAAGAATTATGCGTATGAAAATAGTTTCAGTTTCCATATTAATATATCTGTTGAAAACGTTAAGGTCGTGGGTCGATCTTGCTACGTCGTTCGAGTGTCAATCAAAATATTCAGAAATTTTCATCTCCGATCTGAGATTGAAACGGGGGGCGTGGGGGTGTGTGACAAGGTCTCTCCGTAAAACTGTCACGAAGCTTGACGTTCAAACTTCTTCTGCTAATTTCCTGTCTGGCTAATAATGATTACTCCCCAAATTTACCTGTCTGGCAAAAACCTATCAATCTTATGTCTCTCTTCATTCTGTTAAAAATTTCTTCCGTCGATAAGAGAGAACATCGTATATGTTTTTGTTCTTTTGACGCTACTTCCAGAAAATGTATCTTTATGTGCAGTTAGAGACTTTCTCTTGCTTTTTGAAACTTTCGCAGGAGATATGTGATTTTGAAATTTGATAGGGAATATGTAGTTAAGTTTTTGAGAGGAATTGATCACATTTGACACAAGAGGACCTACACCATAGTTTCGAAAGTGTGCAAGTGTGAACTGTTAACTTAGAGACAATACTGTTTTCATATGGACTAGGGAAAGTACCTGTATAAATTTAATTACAAGATATATGACTCAAAATTGTCTATATATTTACAGCCGCGAAAGTGGGTAATATGATCGGAACAAGCTGGCTTCACATATCGTTAAAGAATATCTGTGTGTCGACTAAATTCAAATGATCCAACTTAATTTCTTAACAAACATTATTTTGCGAGATATCTGACTTCAACTATAGGCAGCAGAAGAGGCCTAACTAATTCAATTTAAAATGTAATAATCGCATTACCTTGAAACAAGAATAGCTGACAAAGCAAAGTGTTTATTTTAATATCACTCATGCAACTGTAATAGTTTTTGACGATACACAACCTCAGTAGTTGATAAATTGTATTGTAATCAAACAACTAAGATAATACAAGTGTAATTCTTCGCAGTTAGGTTGTCTTCTGAAGTAAAGCTGTCCACTATACACCATGTATGCGCTTGGGGGGGGGGGGGGTTTGCGGTGGTTATATAGCTCCTATTAATTCTTAACCTCGGTACTAGATGGGGGTGAGTGGTTAGCTGGGTGGGGCTCTGCCAATTAAAATTATTATATTGTTTAATGTTACAACTTAAAATTATATTATCATGATACAGCTTTCAAAAACAGATCTTTCCTATAAAAGTTTGTTGTGTCGATAGAGAAATCTCGAATGCTAAATGATATTTCCCCCCAAAATTATCACAACGCGAATCTTTATAGTAACAATACTACCAATTTGTAGATCACCTCGCACAGTGTAAGCCCAGAGGGGGGGATATTGATCCCTCATATAGCCTGCAGGGTACGTATGCTAATAAACTTGCATTGTGATGAACATTAAATGTAACTGAGAGCTGGTCGCCGTTCTGCCATGCATAAGATTGTGAAATCTTGCTTGGATCACGAAGTAGTTTGCTTCATGTTCTTTGGGTCAGTGGTTAGACATGAACGCATGTAATATATTATTTTGCCGACACGTAATGAACTAACATAAAGAAGTCTTGTTTAAGAACATAAATTTGACTAAGTGTGACACGCATAGGGCAAGTTAGTGTTATGAAAGAACTGTGGCGTGTCTTTGATCTGGTATTATAACCAAGAAAGAGAAAATGAAACATTAAAAGCTATGTCCTTAAGAAGTGTTAGTTTCAGTGCATTTTACACGATCAAATTAAAAATTATTTTTGAGAAGTTTTCTGTTATTAACATTATATACATTTTATGATAGGCGAATCGTTTAATCGGGTTTGAAACTTTTCAGGTGTTTGGTACTGATAGAAGTGATCGGAAGGTAGCCTACGTTCAAGCGAGAGATCGAAGGTATCG
This sequence comes from Zootermopsis nevadensis, assembly GCF_977971745.1. Classification (NCBI taxonomy): domain Eukaryota; kingdom Metazoa; phylum Arthropoda; class Insecta; order Blattodea; family Termopsidae; genus Zootermopsis; species Zootermopsis nevadensis. The sequence goes on from NW_028259143.1 coordinate 10,377,658, forward strand.
ATATGAAACATTCCTCTTGTAGACAGGAGCTTTGAAAACTGGCGCAACGCAGAGATACTGGCGATGTGAAAGAATTTAATCAATACTAATATTACGTACCAAAGGACATTTCTTTAGATAACTTTTAAACATAATTTCACGTGTTTTGTTTGATGACATATTTTTGTTTTTAGACCAACATTTACTTGACATATTATTATATTTGTTTGGACATTTAAGAACATTGATCAAACGTCCACATATTTTACATCGTCAAGTGAAGTAAGAAGGCAATATTAAATTGCTGGTTCTGGATTAAATAAAATGAAATGATTGTTGGTTCAATGGTACTGTTCAGTAGTTCTCACATAGTGACTGGCAAAACTCATGATATGTCGTAAGATTGCCGCTGGGAGGAACTGAGTAGGTCGATAACGTATAAAGACGAGACACTATTAAGGTATACGCAGTTAAATAAAATTAAAAGTTAAATAATTAAAATTAAATCCAGGCAAAATTTACGAAAACAGGGTTCTTAAAATAACTTGCAAATTTTTCCTTAAAATAATCGAGAAATAAGGAATACCTTGAAGTTGATGGAAAGATTGAGTTAACTTCAGATCCTTAGAATGAGTTTGAAGTACCAAATATTTTTGGAGAAAGGGCGCAACAGAAATAAATAATTATGTACAATATTGAATATATTTTAACGTGAGGAAGGCAAATTACCGTTCTAGGACACGTGTAATGTAGAGGAGTCGACTTCACTTGCGCGGGAATAATATTCTCTGCAGTAGGACAATTGGCTCCCTTGATTGATTCAGTGTGTAACGATTATCATTAGCGTCGTACGTAATAAGCTAGACAAATCATATCATTTTAAGGTAATTCATTATATGTTGATAGCATTTTGCTTTGATGTGGAATGCAATTTATCGAATTGAAGTTCGGTGATGTGTGAGGCTCTTTATGAAGACAGGAGTCAATTTATTGGTCAGGAAGAGCAGGTTTACCAAATGAGCGACAAAATATATTGTGCGCCGATAAACTGATCTCAACATTATTTTTTGAAATGGCGTTTAAAGTTTGATTGGGATAAACTATTTTTGCATAGTTAATCCTAAAAGACCATTAGGGATGTAATGCTTCTAACTTTTTAGAACTGGTATTAGGTAACGTAAAGTCACTGTAGACCTTAAATTTCTTAGTTTTCCTTGTGATCTTATTTTACGACGCTGTATGAACCACAAAGTTGAATGGCATCGGATGTGCTCTTATAAGGAAAATTATGTATGACTGAGGAATTAGGGTGCATATAGGAGAAGTTTTAATGGAGTTTCTTCTGATTTTACACATCTTGGAAGGAAATGTGAAAATCAAGAGGTCTACTAGACATCCTTTCCTGGCTGACATTCAAACGCCATAGTATTTGATACGAATGAGACGTTGCGTTACTGTTTTGGTAGACCACATCTTTTTTATCAGAAATGTTTTCGCGGAGTAACATAATTGTAGGTTCCGTTCAATAGACTCGTTATTTATAAGTTAATAGTCGCTCAACTTGTCAAGAAATACCTCTTATTATGTGGAACCTGCGTACTACATGCCTTTCCCGGCTCATGTTTCTAATAATATTTTGTTTAGATTACATAAACTTCTCGTTATATAATTTTGTTTATCGTCATATTACTTCCTAGCTGTTAAGTCCAAGTATTATTTTTGGCACCATTGTCTCAGTGTAGGGCAAGAAATTTTATCTGACAGCATCATAAAATAAGTATAAAATTATAATTTTGTGTATTTTAATCTTTAGATTCTGAATTTCAGCAAGTACTCACCAGATTCAAGTTCTTTGCGAATGTAATTTTGAGTTGTTATTTTGTCCTAAACAGGTATTTAAATTTTTACGCATATTTTAAGGATTTATTTATCTTCCTGTATAATTAATTGTACCTTATAGATCAGTCACACCTGTATATAGTTCGATTGTCTCCTACGTGAGTACAATCGTGGAATCGATTTTTCTGGAAAGGTACATGATTTTAAATAAGAAATTACACGTTTGTTATTGCTGTTTGTTATAAAAACAATAATAGAACTATATACTAGCCTTCATAGGAAGTAACATATTCACTACATCCGAAGCAATACACCCCCACAGTCATATTAGAGGTGTGAAATATATTTGATAACGTCAGACTCATTACATACGAACACATACGATGTAAGACTTGAGGTTCTCACAGCGGTGAATATGAAGATTTCTGTCTTCTGGGTTATTGCGCTGTGTAGTCTGGTCGATGTTAACCAACGTTTCAGAGGTCATACTGCCTCCGTCATCAGGGACGGAGGCAGTATGACCTCTGAAACGTTGGTTAACATCGACCAGACTACACAGCGCAATAACCCAGAAGACAGAAATCTTCAACACATACGATACTTTCACGTGTCCATTTTCCTACCAAGATGCTTCAGATTAGTTCGTATACTTTTCGTATTTAACTTAACTTAGCCAAGTAGTAATAAAATGGCACGGAGAGTCTAGTGTGAAATTTATATTCACGTACTGAACACACGGCGTATGCCCCACCCCGATCAGGGGCACAGCTGCCAACCTTCGAGCCTTGTGTACTGAAGGCATTTGGCTCAAGGGTCTGAACACTCGCTTGCTTATTAATCACTTACAGAGCACGTGTCACGTGAGTCATCAGCCTCAGTTTTTAAAGCCCGTAAAAATGCGACGAAATCCTTAATTCATGAACTTGTTCAGGTTTTTCCCCCAAATTTTCCAGCGAAGAAACGTTTCTTGATTAAATATTCTTTATACCTTCTGTTACCCATTAAATATATTTGTCGCGTAACTCAGTTTTTATTGGTCTAAGAAAATTTATGCTAGTGTTTTATAGCATTTTATTGAGTTTACTACCAGAGAAGTAATAAAATACACAACAAATTACATTTAAATTAAATTTTAGTTTTTAACCCAGACATTTCGTTTTTGCCTTTGCGTAATGTGGGTGAATACGAAAGATGTCTCTGTAAGTATTCCTTTCAGCCGTTTCTTAAGTGAACCCTTGTAATAAACGTCCAAATAGCATGGCTGTGTTCCTTATGTCTTTAATAAAGTCATGGTACATTTCTTGAACCTTATAGTTAGTAAACTGAAGTAAGAACTCTACTACGCAATTTTTAAATAGCAATGGTAGAAGAACCACATAAAATATTTAATGTCGTGAAGATAAGGGTCATCGGACGGAAGGGTCCCTACTGTGGGGCGACGCTTAACGCGAAGTTCTTGTAGGTATTTCTCTCGTCGTATCTGAGAACTGTTCGTAATTTCATGGTCTGGTCAAAACACCGACCGACGTGTTTCGACTATTCATCTCCTTCGCTGCAGTTTCCATGATTAATTTAGTTGGAATCCTAACAACGATTCAATACGTACGCATGTCGTCGACAATTCGGTATGAGCATCACGGCGCGGTTGCCCACAGGAACGTCGAAAACTGATTAAATCTCGAAGACCCGTGTGCTGCAAACTTCGTTGTTACATTTGTAATATTTGTCTTTTCCTGTGGTTTATCGGCACAACGTTGGGATGGCTGTCTTCTGGGTTGTTGCTGTCTCCATCATCGCCTTGATAATGGAGATAGCAAGGACCTCTAAAAACGTAGGTAAACTTCTACTAGACTGCACGGCGCAACAACCCAGAAGACAGCCATCTTCAGACTCGCCGCAGTAAAAACCTCTAATCCAACATGATAAGGGTCCGTTCTTATTCGTATTTTGCATTTTTCCGTAGGGGGTAAGCAACGTGCACAAAAGGGGTCATTGTTATGTAACATTGTGGGGATAGGTTATTGTTGAAACACATTTTGATGCTTAGCAGTCACAGTTAGTCTCTTCGGATGTTGAATAACTGGTGATGTAAAGAGAATCAGTCGTTGCCTGATTTGAAGTTTTGTCACGGAATTTACTTGGAGGGACTGATAAAACCACGAAAAGCCTCAATCTGGATAGCTGGTGTTCCGCCTGCGATTTGAAACCGATACCTATCGAGTTCGTAACGGATACTAACCACTCGTCTCTGATTTTTTAATAAATAAATTGATTCTTATTATGGGACAGACTAAATATTTGCTTTTGTAATGCAAACCAAATGTTATGATATCTAAATCGTATCAAATAACCACTCTATGAAGGCTGATACGGCGAATAGGAGCAAAGTGTCACGCTTTTTAAATCTAGCATTATAAGGGTATGCAGAATGCTACACTGCGGTTTTACCACCGCCCGAAGACACCATTGCCCGTTTCACGGGAGGCTTTGTTGACGTCATGGCGATTAGGAAAACACTTACTGGGGATCGAAGCACGGTCGTCCAACCCATAGGCAGTCACTTTGACTGAGTCGAATAAGGTTCATGATTGGTGCTGAAATGTTGGCTAGAGAGAGGAATTTATGGGCGGCTCTCGTAATAGAACCAGAGACTTGGAAACTTTCTGTTCAAAACCGAAGTGGTTCCGTAGTTTTATTTAATGCTACAGACAACCGCTGCATTCATACCCGATAAGTAACGCTATGGATAGTTTTAATACATAATTATCTCAGTGACCTGACGGAATAATGCTTTATCATAAATTTATTATTTATTTAAATTAAATAATCATAGTTATGATTAACATTAAATTAGTACATACATTTTAAAATAATGTCTTTATTATTTTCAGCGCTACCAGACTGGTATTTTAGCGCGATTTCCAAAGAGAATAACACGATGTCTTCCACTTCACTACACGATTTCATAATTCATAAGGAATTATCGATTTATGTTGGTGATTACTTTTGATTTGAAACAGAGCATCTTGCTTGTTTGGACTGGCAATTTCTATCTTGTTAACTTTCTTGCGCCTGACGGGACTTTATTGAAGTTTAGGTTAAGGTCACGCCCTTAGGAAATCTATACTTCAAGAGATTCGACTTGAAATTGAAGGATTATTGTTTCAGATTTCTTATTTTTTGATTTATAACACACAGAGACGTTAGTAACCTTAATATCTGTAGAAAAACTGCAATTAATATTAAACGACCTGTACCCCAGTATAAAGGAGCCCTAATATTCTACACCAGTAACTTCATTCTTTTGAACGACAGGACTTAATATGATTTAAAGGTCGTATTTTAGCCTGGAACAACTTCACCTCTCAGAATCCCGTGGTTTATGTTGAAACGTGCTGCAGATTGAAGGATGTGCGTGAATCTCATGCTAGTGGAGACAGGGTACTGCACTTTCAAAACAATTGCATCAAAGAAGCAAAGCCACGTTGCTACGTAAATCTAAAATCTAAGTAGTTCAAGAGCAAGACGACGTGGTAACGAAGGATGATAAAATATCACCAAGCGTTTTTTAGTTATGAGAAATATGTTATAACTATGTAAAAACTTCGAGGTTTTATTTATTTTCTTATTCATTCTTTTACTTTCTTGGTGTTGCAACTTTCAAGGATGGCTTGATACGTTTTATGACTAATATCACTGATTATCTGCTACGTAAGAACATACATTTTAATGTAATCGTTAAAATTGAAATGTGCTTTTATTACACGTTAAAGGATAATATTAAGATTGATCTTTCAGAGGTTCTAAGGATGTTAGGTGGATGCAACTGATACAGGGTTGTGTCCAGTGGCAGACAGACGTTAGAGGTATTGAACCATTGATTTTGCTGTCACGTGTTTATATACGCAGTACGCATCTTTAGTTTGTATGCCCATAACGTTTTGGTTAATTAACATCAAGGAAAGTGACAAGTTAGAAGACCTAAACGTAGATGAGAGTATAATATTGAAAATTTTTGTATATATTTTAATTACTCAGGATATGGGTCTTTATGAACTCATTGAGAATCGGAAACCGCGGTAATGAATCTTAGGGTTTATTAAGGTAAACTAGCTTGCTAACTGTCAGCTTTTTAAAGAAAGATGCAGTACATGAACTCTGATGATGTTGCAGTCATGCTTTAACTGGTAAACGCGCAATGGCGACTGTATAATGATTTTTAACTGCGATTTAGTCCTTAGTCGATTTGCAGAGTAAAGTTACGGTAGCAGAGCCTGAAACCACATCACATGACCCGTGTCTAGCCCTTTGGTGGTAGATGCGGTTTCTAATTAAGCTCGCTTTGAAAATACATCACTGTATGTTATTCGCACCTCGCAAGTAGCACAGATTAAAAACGCGGTAACTTTAATATCCACACGCTGCTAAAATGCTGTTAACTAAAACAATTCTGTCATGTGTAACACACCTTCATGCATTCTTCTATTTGCATCACAACATGTAGAGTAACATGATTTAATTATTTTCTCTGATATAACTTTGTGTGCATTTTTTTAATGTCTGTCCTTTCTGACGTTTGGAACAGTTGACCGATTTCCATGAAACTTGGTATGGACGTCGTTCAGTTGGATGTCATATACTATCTGAATTAATTTCCTAATATAACCATTACCATTATAACGGAAAATGACCCAAGCGTCAGTTACTGTTGGGTCCAGTATAATTTTAGGATAGTCACTAAATGTAGCTTGTCCTGACTGCTGAGTTCCGTGATGTCACTCGACTTTTACAGGGGAATACGGGAATAGTATCTTACGGTGTGCTACAACCTCTTCTTTAAACAGTTTGAACGCTGGCCATTCTGAATTATTTCCGTCTCGTTCTATATGGCCCGTGCAGCTGAAACAGCATCGTTAAATAATCTACTAATTACAAATTGAATTTTTAAACCCTTTGAAAGTGACGTTACTCGTCACAACCATTTACATTAAGAGAACGTGGCTCTTGCAAATGTATGTAGCTTTAATATTCAATACGCAGTAATTTTTAGTGCTAAGAAAATGCATCATTCTGCACTAGATTTCTTCCTAGTTCGTAAATCCTTTGGTCTTACGGGTAAAATAAATTTACTGGGATTACATGATTCTTGACTTGACTTGAGAAAGGATCCTAAATTGTTACTATAAGTAAATATTCTAAAAATGTACAAGCTGTGATTTGTTAAGACTTTTCACCTCCAAACATACCTTTTTTTTTGTAAATCACTGTTTATAAAGGATGTGTAGCCGTTAGAATCTCATTTATACACGCAAATACAAATAGTGTGACGAAGAATAATAATTAATAATTGATTTAAATAACATTAGTAATTATTACTAATGTTATTTAAATTAAGAAATCATTTGAAAATATGAAATTATAGGCCTACTACTGTATTTATTATATTTTAAGACGTACTTTTTCACATGTTAATGTTTCTGAAATCAGGGTACGTCCTACATTTGATGGCATTAAAGAATCGATCTTGAAAATTATACCGTGTGACTAAAACACAAGAAAAATGTCCGTAACACTAGTCATGGGACAACAAACACAAAGATAGCAACAAGGAAGATACCGGAAGTATTAATACAAAGAAGTTTTATGTTTGAATATTGGCATTTCCTATTGCAATATGTGTAATTTCTTTATAAACGTAATACTAAATCAATCTTACAATCGATGGCGTCATAAAATCGAGGGAATACGTTAATACTTTGTTAATAAAGTGTATGATTTCGTTTCTGAAATCTTTAATTCTTTGTAAGCCAAATGTTGTAAAATTATATAATCCTTTCCGGAAGTCTCAATTATTATTTTTTCCTTACGATTCTTCATGAAGCCTTCTGTTACATTCTCACGAGCATGAGATGATAACACCCTGTCTTTGAAGACGCTTCAGTTCCAAATATCAGTCTGATGGCGTGATGTCGATTTAGATTTTGAAAAACTCAGTTTTCTTGATGCTCCGATTGTCCTAAGTTTATCACCCGTATTTTTCTGACAGTATTTAATGTTAAAAATGAAAATTGCTGTTTTCTAATTCATGGGTTTAGCCTTGAGGAGGCTTGAATATATTTCCCTTGCATCTTCATTACAATATTTTTTTTACGTAGCTATACGAATTTTTTTGTTCTTTATTATATATTTCTGATACATTATAGTTACATGCATAATTATAGACTATGTTATTACTTGTTATTGATTATAATATATTTTGTGATGTGGCAAACTTCCCGTTAGATCACCAGCCAGAGCGAAATTTTCTGTTTTTCTCTCTGGAACTGAAATACGTAACACACTACAGAATTACGAAAGTGTTACATTGATGGCGTTAATATAACGCACACATTCATTTATGACATAATTGAAATTCCTAATCCGAGGCCGAGGTAGCTGAGCCCGATTGTATGAAATAGTTTGACTGTTCTTACTCATAGTAATATAAAAGTTCGAAAAAATGTCGTAACGTGAAATGACCCCGTTTCTATACCTAAACCTCAGTTTCACATTTTACGTTCGAAACATCACCCACTCTGAAATATTCGTACAGGTGTTCTGAACACTGATAGAACACTCTGGAAATCCCATTTCCCAACGATGCATCATAAAGCCTCATCTTTGTAATGCTCTATAGTCGTCCATTCCTGTTACGCTGCGTGCCCTGTCGTCAAGAGGAACTCCCAGGGGATATTCTGAGCTTGTCCATCGCAGTTCCCTCGGGACCTATAACCTAAAAACTTTACTCTTCAGCCATCTAGAAACTTATATAAAACAAAACGGGTTCCACTACAGAAGTCGCCTTGCGTATCTGAGACCATTGATATTTTTTGTTCTAAATGAACTTGGGGTTTCGTTCGTTGAAGACAGGAATTCGTTCAGACAAAGAGATTTAGTCAGTGCACTCTCATGATTTTCGTGTGTACTGTGTCAGCAGAAGAGGTTATTGGAGAAACAATATTCTGCTTTACCCCAGAACATTAAATTAACTGAATCAAATCCTTATTAAGTTAAAATCGCACAATAATGTATTGAAGTTACTGTCTGTAGGCAAACACCGGACGTTAATGCCGAATGGTGAGCATTCCTGCTTCGTATACGTAATATCCGAGGTTCAAATCCTTGTTCGGAGACCGGCTATCTTGACGGAGGTTTTTCTTGGTTTTAGTTAGTTCCTCGAGGTTGATTCCGGGATTTCATGTAAGATTAAGACACTACCGCTTCCTCTAACATCCTTCTTAATTCGCTATTCACTAATAATCGTATTATTCAACTTCGTGTCAAGGACATCTTGCCTGAAGTATATGAACAAATAACCGGATGTGGGTCATACCTGAAGGGCATAAATGTTGATGCTGGCTCTACACAGAGATACAGACAACTGCATTTGAGCATATGGACGCGAGTAATGCACATTTGCCAAACCAGATGGGCGTAACAATTTAGTCTAATGTAAATCATGTTGTTACGCACTTCTGACATGATGCACTGGATATGATCTTAGCTTCGACGGCGTTGTTAAATAAACTATGAATAAAAACACTAATGTTTTTCATTCACTATAGTCTTAGTTCTCACCATATATATTTATCGTTTTACGATGTTGTATTAAATATTGATAACATAAACTAACTCTTAATCACAGCCCTTCTTCCAAAACTGATATTTGCTTTTCATGTAAACAAATTCTCCAACGTTCATGGAGCCAAAGATTCATTGCCGTGTTCACAACAGCCCTCAGTGGTTTCTACTTCTGCATCACATTACATATTAACCCGTCTACTATTAAGCTACATGACGTCTTCAGTTACACGCGTGTGATGGTACATGTTTCGAGCCCCCCGCCCCTTCCATCATCTCGGCATTAATAAAACTCTCATCCAAACGTGCATTCATCTTGTGTGGTTTTTATATGCGTGAATTCCGTCAATCGGAGGTGACCTCGTTTACTGTCAGGTCAAGTGCGTGTTAATCAGAGCAAAGAATGTACCGCAGTTACGATTATCATCAACAAGGAGCGAACGTTACAACATTTAACACTTGCTGGGTTCGTTGCCCCGTTATAACGACTAAATGTGGGACATTCGTCTTAATGGAGGATTTTATGAAGAGCTCCCACTCCAGAAATAAAATACGTTTTGACCCCTGTTGGTTTAAAACAAAAATACAGTAGGATTTGAGCTTCTCACGGCGGTGAGTACGAAGATGTATGTCTTCTGGGTTGTAGGGTCGTGCAGTCTGGTAGAAGTATAATACACATATTTGATTTAATTTGTTTCGTAGTCCTACTTAACTGATTACTCTGTTTCAAGACAAAAAAATTATCTCGGAATGTTTACTTTAACTTTAAAAACATGTTTTCATCTTTGGGTAGCGTTATCATATCTGTAGTGTTTAAAGAAAAGAGATTAATTCTCATCTGAGACACTATTTGCTTGCTGAGTGTCGTCTGTTTACTTTGTTGCAGCGGTGTATGTTGGCTGAGTTAAATAGCCAACAGTGTCTTAAAAGGAGTATTATTAAGGATAGCTGTGAATTTCTGAAATTACACGTATCAGTAATACAGTGAACTTGGTTTAAATTTTGTTTTAAAATATCAGACTTTGTTGGAACATCAAAAATATTGGCATGCGTGAATACAATTTTTACAAAGGTATATTTTTTTTATTGCATATGTACGAGTATAAATATTCAGTTAAATTGTAGCACAGCGATTTCTTCTTCCTTCGTCTTAGACAATCCGCTTTGCCAGACTCGCTTACGGTCTTATCGTGGAATCAAAATGTAAACGTAACAGTGATAATGAAGGAAAGAAGTGCTGTGAGGTTACGACACTAGACGAGAAAATTAATTCTCGATAAGTTACGCTTTGATGTGACGTAACTTCAGTTAATAATTTATTTTAAAGCTTAAAATTTCGATGATACACTATTATATTCACAGTCGAATTCCTGTATCCCCTTTAAATCCCTACAATATTAATTTTATCCAACGTGGATGTACAGAAAGCTCCGCTTTCGATTAAATATCCCTAGCGCTGGACTACAGTTTACTGTACATAAAAACTTATGTTGGTAGCACTGAAAATACGAACTTTATGTCGTGTACCTCTACTCGGCTTATAATTCTTTTGAGTAGTGGTATATTACTTCATTGATGAATAAACAAAATTAAGGTGTTCGTGTTTGTGGAAGCCATGATGACGCGATTGGTATTGTTAAATTCTTTTGCTTTAATTCATAACGTCATAGAACCAGAACACAAACGCAAAGTTAGTGAAGGTCTGAACTTTCCGGGATTATCATGCCTTCTTATAAGTATTATAATTTATTGTCGTTGTCCGTTGTAATGGACATTAAAATGGCGGTTGTTTTGAGACAAAATTGGGCATTTTAAGAGTGGATAAGTATTTTAAATGTAAGAGACGGGAAACATTTATTTATAATGGAGATCTAATCATTCAATTCTGTAGAAAGTTATATATCACGATGTTAAATCAGTAGTGAGTTCATGAGACAGATAAATTTGTCATATCAGCACGAAGAATTTTGAGAATGTTTTTGTAATATTTTAGGAGAGTCTTTTCGAAGAATTTTCCATGCTCACTTTTACGAGATCCGAGTTCTTCAATAAATTCTGCCACATTATTGAACGTCTGCTGTCGCCATATGTTTCCACAGTTACTGAAGATTGTTCTTGGGGGGAGGGGGGGCATGGGGATGTGTGTGAGGGAGTGTCCGCACGCCTTCGCTGGACATGATCCTGGAAGATGAACAACACTGTTGAATCTGAAAGCCCGATTCAGTCAGCATGCTTCAATAAGTATTGATATAATGCTCGCACAGTAACCATCAGTTCACGATCCTGCCATACATTTCTTCCTTAGACTCCTATAGTCAATGTTGATGTAATGTAACGACAGTAAATAAATTCAGTAACTTAAAACTGACTCCGAAGATCATAATCATTTTTAGAAAACTAACAGTATCTCAACTAGTTAAGAAATTTCTCACGTTATTAGAAGCCGAATGTTCATTACCCTGTTCACAAAAGCCCGCAATTGCATTTTATATTGCTCTAAACTATTATATTTCCATCTGCGCTTAGTTCTCCTAAGTGGCTTCTTCCACTGTGGTTTTCCATCGAAAATTTTGTAAGCATACCTAATATTCATGCATGCTCCATACCCCGTCCATCGTATTTTTCCTTGGTGTACCTGTTTAAAATATTAGGCTAATAATGAAGGCGAAGATGTACAATTTCTCAAAGCGGTCACAGAATACTGAATAACAGATCGTAAACGTAATGTAGATATTAAATCATAACTGGTAATTATTATTATTATTATTATTTAGTGTTCTGTGTGACGACAGGTCCATATGAACAGGATTTTTCCATCCTTTTCTCGGACTGGGACCTGTTCATATACGTTCTTGGCAGATGATCCAGAAGTGGTTTGCCATTGCCTTCTTCTGTGTGTGAATGGGATGCCACGGAGAAACCGGGGAAGCCCCCGGAGGAAAACTCCGTGTTGCCTAGACCACGGCCTTGCCCAACACAAGTTATAAATTCGGGCCTTAAAATAATCACAGAGTTGTCATATTGGTATGCACCAATGGTACACATTTCCTGGGATGTCTGGCAAAGAGATGAAATGAACAGTTGTAATCCTTGTAATCAGTAATTTGGTGGAACTGGTGAAGAATATCCTGCTTAAAACTTTGTGTTTGTGGAGAATAAGTTAGGATTTGAAACTTTGGCTCACCGTTCACAAGTCACCGCCATGCGAATACAAAATCACGTATATGTTACCGTATTTTTACTTGCTTATCTGTGGAAATGTAAGCATTTGGTTAACCCCGTGTATCATCTTTGCCGAATTAGAGGAAGGGGTCGAACAAGGTGTTGGTTAGCGGCTGTGTGATCTGAACGTGTATCGAATTGCTACATCCATCCACGCGACAGATGGTCCACCACCGCGCTTAGTGATGGCGGCTTGAAATCTGATAATTCAATTTGTCTCTTTTCCTGCCTGCTGTTATCGTACTGCCACATCTCCCGGGAACCCGATCTGATCATCAATTGTCGTTAGGTCTGGAAAAGGGATGGCCCTGCGTTATTGGTACTGACGTTTGCAGTTACTGCTGAAGCTGCTCGCATTGGTTCAAAGTGTTCGTACAAAGTGATGGAGGGAGGAAGCCCTTTGCGGGGCACAAACTGAACGTATTATTTTAAAAGTGTAACTATCTATAATTCTTTGAGGATGCTAACCCGGGGTTGTGATTGTTGCTGGACTAGGATTTCTTTTGTCTGTATTGATCCCCCGAACTTTTCCATTTACTCTCTTACAGAACACTGTCTTAAGTATTAATTACTACTTTAGTTTTAGCAAGTTAAATAAATGTTGTTGGCTAATGTAATTAAATTCTTGTGTAGATGGAAATAATACTTATGAAGTTATATTACACAACAGGATGTCTCATCTCAAGATTCTTAGACATATTTACTTATGCGGTACTCTTTTATCTTTTCCTTTATCTGTCTTTCTTTCGTACTGTTTACTGTGTACTCTACAAAGTCTACAGATAAAGTGTGAGTAGGCTGGCCACCAATGTCTCTGTAGGTTCCACAGTGTAGTTCTTCTAGATCGTGGACTCTGGGTTCTTCTCGCGAATTCTCTTCGATCCATGATGCAGTGTATTAATTAAATAACTATAATAATCCCTGTCCTAGGCCTACAAAATTTTATCGCCTTCAACTGCTATCTCCCATAGATCCCGCCTCACATGATCCTCCCATCTACGTCTAGGTCTCCCCAGCGGTCTCTTCCCCTCAGGCTTTCCAACCATTACCCGGTGCACACCTCTTGCCCTATCCACGCGTGCTACATGTCCCGCCTATCTCATTCTTCTCGACTTAATCACCCTGACAATACTGGGGGAGCAGTACAGATTTTTAAGCTCATCATTATGCAATTTTCTCCATACCCCATCCTTGTCTCTCCTAGGCCCAAACATCTTCCTCAACACCTTATTCTCACACACTTGCAATCTGCGTTCCTCCCTCTGAGTGAGAGACCATGTTTCACACCCATACAAAACAACAGGCGAAATTACTGTTTTGTATACTTAATTTTTAGGTTCTTAGAAATCAGACGGGAAGACAAAATTTTTTGAACTGAGAATTCGGAATTTAGTATCCTCCTAACTTCCTCATGAGTATCATTTTGATTTGTTATTGTTCCGAAATATTTGAACTTTGTAACACTTTCAAAGGATTTATTAGCCACACAAAGATAATTCTGCCTGCCTGAAATACTAACATGTACTTAGTTTTTTCTGTATTTCCATCTAGCCCCACCTGTCTACTAGCCTCTAGTAAAACTTCTGTGTTACTCTTTATTGTATTTGTATCGTCATCCAAAAATTAACATAATCCGCATTGTACAGCGTTATATACTTGGTTAAGTAGCAGTGTGCATGCCGTATAAGTAACATTTTCCGAAAAGTTAAAGTGGTAAAACACGTGAATTGATGTCCGATTTTTCAATCGTATCTCAGCTTCAGCTGTCGTGCCTAAAGTTCATGTTTTTTCTCGTACTGTACTGGGATAGTACTCTAAAATATACTGTAGTTTATATGTGTCTGTTCGGACAGATAGGCATATTTCTGAACCATTATTCTTCTTGCTGTGATGGTCATTTGGGTGACATTCATACTTTATACATGCTTATTTAGATTGTCGTATTTCTGTACTCTGTTCACCGTCTGGTGTTTATAACACCGAAAATCCAACAATCAAGATTGTGTTACACCATATTCAGAACCCTTTAGAATATATTCTTATTGTTATTATTACGATGGTGTCAGACTGTGGAACTAGACCTCTAACGGGCCCCATGCTCATCTCAAAGTGACATGATAACTCCTTAACATCCTGCTGTCTTTGGATTGAGTGGAAGAAATTGGTTGATATTCTGAGTAGGTAATTTTTATTTTATATAATTTTAGTAACGCATTCACATATTTCAATCGACATTTCAGGACGAAAGATTGATTCTTTATCTGATAATTTTGTTTTTGTATGGATTTATAGGATAGGGTTAGGTGACGGACTTTTGTACATTGGGTAATGCATTGTCAGGTTCTATAACAGATTTTTGAAGGATTATTATAAACTCCATCAAGTAAAATCTTCTGGAGATACCGGGTTCAAATCTCGGCCCGGTTACAAACTATCCTCTCTGTCTGTCGTATAAAATTCTTGGAGAATACCTTAAATTAGGCCACTACCACTGCATTGTATATCATTTACAGTTTATTATTTACTAAGTTGAAGTTTCATCTATTGAAATGTTTGTCATAATTTTCATTTTATAATAATAAAACACTATCATGCATTATTTTATTTCAGCGAATTTCAATCTTCTTTCTGTACTAGGCCTACTATGATCTAATCGCTGACATTATGGTCCTCAAAATTAGTAATGTGTGTATTAAAACGGTGTAGACTGTTATAAAATTTGTTATTCAACTGTTGGAACTCTTAACAAATTGTAGGATATGTTTGTTTTATTGCCCTCTCCTGGTTAGCCGAATTTTTGTTACAAACTGCACGGCGAAGAACGTCAAATACCTATGTAACAAGGCTACGTACTTGGGAAGCTGTCATTATTGTCCGTGGATAATTTTGATTGATCACTGAGGTACTGTATCCAGTTACGATAACAGTACAATGGAATACTAACTAATATTTGGTTTCCTCCACCCAGAACACCGCAATTATGGCAGATTATGGATTGCCTGTATTATAAACATGGAAGACTAGGTTTAAATCAAATTTAACTTCATCGCTGTTGTAAGTCTGTGTTATGTTTATTTGTAACACAAACTGATCCAGTTACTTGAAGTAATTGTTCTTGAGCAGTGGATATATCAGAAACGATATTAAAATATCTCCTAATTTGGTTTATAAATCAGAGTTTAGCAGCCATGATTAATACTATAGGAATTTTTTCTTGTTAAAACACGAGCAAGTTATTTCTGTTTGTAATTATCATAATATTGAGAAACTGTGTTTTTATTATAATTAATTATAATTAATTTAAATATAGTTGTGAAACGAATATGGAATTTGTGTTTAAGTTCATCTTTGCCAAGAAAGTTAGCACTTTCTAACAACAATAATGAACCTACTTTAAAATTTCAGTAAGTATTTGATTTCCGATTAGTACAAAATACAAAATAAAACATTTGTAATGTAACTGTATATTTTATACATGAAAAATTATATGTAAAATGAAAGTAAAGTTGAAAATAAAATTGTTGTAAGTAAACTACATCGATTGTTTATGAATCTGTGACGTTCGGGTCGATTTTACATGCAGTGACATCAGAACTATTGTAATATCGTTCGGTTTTCATATGGCATCATGTCTGATATCATTACTATTCTTATTTCTGTTTATAATACAGTAATGTGGGTGTTTTGTTCTGATCGCAAACATTTATTGATTATTTCGTCGAATTTATAATTTATGTTTTTATTTGGGATAAATTTCTTCGCTATACATTTCTTTTTCTTTTGTGCATGAGTTGAAAATAGAAAGAGTATCAATAATACCGACTAGACGAAGTCATTTCATACAGAGAAACATGTGAATCCGGTTTCATGGTGAAAAACGAGTAAGCTGATTTGAAAGACAATAATATCGTTGGAATAGTAATTCAATATTGGAGCAGAAACGTGTTAATTGCGTGTCACTTAATTGCATTGATAATGATCATGGTAGACTCAACTCACTCACGCTGTGGTTCATGATATTCTTTGAAAAGTAGATTGTACGTATACTCGTCTTGACAAAGAATGACACACTTTCTTTATAGACCCCGATGGTTCGTTATCGTGTTCACAAAATCTTCTGAGCCAGCTTTATCCAGTTCGCTCCATCGATTCCTAGGTCATTATAAATTAGACTGTTGAATGGTCACTGCACATTTAAGTATCTGTCCCATTTTTCCTTGCGGTAAGCTTGTGAATTATTTGTATACCTATTCATTTTCTATATGATGTTTTTTCTCGGATAAAATCTAGAAATTTTGTGCTACGATAATTATTGGAGTGTGGCTTCTCAGTTATGATACAATGTTTTAGTGTAGGTGGTTACCAAAGTTTAGGAAGAATTTTTCTCCTCCATCTTTAAGATAGACATGGTAACAATCTACAAGATCATACAGCTTCAAAACCCAGAAGACCACTATCTTAATTTTTGCCGCCGTGTAAACCTCAAATAAGATGGTAATTATAATTCATATATTGCTCATAACATTCCACTTATATTTAGAGGTATGTAACATTTTAACTTCATATTACAAATGTGACGCGTATCGTAGACAGTTTGTTTCATGGGCTTATATCCTGGTACTATAAATCAAGTAGGAGAGGAGATTTGACAGATAAATATAGACCAATATATTCAAATTTTCGAAGACATGACATATGACTGTGTGCGTAGATATATGTAAAAGCAACGCATGTGTTTTACGATGTTCTGTAGGTGCGATCGCGATATTTCTGCTGTACCTTCATATGTCTAAATAATTCTAGCCTTTTATTATGATGCTGCACATAACGAATCGTACAACTGAACACCTCTTGTATCCATGGACATTCATTACAAACTGAAGGATGTTTAGGACCTTACACATTACGCATGCACGCACAAATCCATGCTTCAGCAAACAGAGATACGAATCATGAATAAACATCAAGTCTACATTGTCATGTAATCCGTGGTTCACCATTATACTGTCGCATTTTTCAAAACTCTGTCTTCCAGTAGTTTAAGTTCGTGTGAAGTATCAGCATTATGTGGAACGGAGAAGATTGTGTATCATTAGTGTACTAATGTTGAACAGTCGTCAAGAAACAGCTCGAAACATTAGCATTAGTTCCTAAGCAGCACACACGGATTGTATAGATGGCAGTGTTTGTGTCTTCGAAGTGATAAAGGGCTGTTTTTAGAATGATGTACCAAAGTTTCATATTGTGATGTACTAGTGTATGCTTAATTATTTTACTATGTATAATATGAATTTAAGGTGTATGCCCAAAACAACTAGGAACTTTGTAATTCATAGTATGTAACCTAGTATAATTAGGTTTGTGAAATTTAGGAAGCTTTGATGGGCTGAGACCGCCACGGTGGTCTAGCGGTTGAACGCTGGCCTTGTAATCCTGGGGTCCCGGGTTCGATTCCCGGCGGTGCCGGGATTTATAACTTGTTGGGCAAAGCCGTGGTCTAGGCAACGCGGAGTTTTCCTCCGGGGCTTCCCGGTTTCTCCGTGGCATCCCAAGAATTACTCCATACACACAGAAGAAGGCAATGGCAAACCACTTCTGTATCACCTGCCTAAAAAACATATATGAACAGGCCCCAGTCCGAGAAAAGAATGGAAGGATCCTGTTCATAATATGTCGCCAACATCCTGTAAAGGAGACTGCGTAATAAAGAAGATGGGTTGAACTTGTAGCTAGGACTGACAGACAAGTAATTTACACATAAGGAATTTGTAAGTGGGTCATATTGGTAAGAGCGAGAATGAGATGGGGCTGATATTAGTGTCCAGGGGTGGGGTCGGGCTCTGGGTAGACTACAACATTGCCAGTGTTCAACATTCGAGTTATGTCAGTGCCTCAGTAAACATTTCCGATTTATTGTTTCGCTTACGTCTTAACGTCCAGTTCTGAATAATTGTTTGTGAGTCGCCTGGCGTAGGGTGGTATAATGCCACCTATTATTATTATTATTATTATTATTATTATTATTATCATCATCATCATCTTCATCGTATAGATGGAGATTCTAATTACGTTGAGAATCACTTGTAAAATTGTGTGGTTTTCATGTATTCACTGTGCTGCTGTTTGTCACAAGCAGATAAAGTTCACGTCTCTTGACATACTATTGTTTGCAGTAGATTAAAAATACACTTAAATCAACTTTACATTAGTAATTTCAATAAAGCATGTTCATGTTGATCCAGTTCTTAAAAAATAACGACGTTGTGTATTTTTCCTTTAAATTTCAGATTAAATCTAATTTTGCGTTAGTACGGCAACTTCTCCAGCGTCACAATCAGACGGGTTGCCTATCTGACAGGTTTAAATCCAATTTTCTTCTTACAAATTATTTTAAACCACTAAAATTCTAACACTACGTTATCATAACATTCATAGTTATGTGAGAAAATCCTCAGCCGTGTGATAAATTCTATTGAGTTTTATTACAGGTGAGTGTTTTGCGGTAATATTCTATTTTAATTTTGATCTACGACATTTACTTTCCCCACAGTTTTAGTCTTCTGCCTCCTTTGTGTTTCTTTTGTTATAGTGACTTATTATTCTTGGAAGTGTTTATTCATTTCGCGCGTTACTCTACCCGCAGAATCCAATTTTATTTTTTATTTTTGTAGTCTCGTGTTATTAATTCTTATGACGTCTCTTCTTTACGAAATATTTCCCATGTGCCTTAGTTTACTCTCTTCAGATGTCTGCTTACAGGTACGTAGCTTTCAGCCCTGTATATTTCATGTAGTAATACTAAGATGTGTATCAGAAATGTTCACATAACATTGTCATCAAATTCCTTTATATTTGTTTTGCCTTACGTATGTTCATTTACGTGACGCGATTAGTTTTGGCCAGTGTTGTAGTCCATTTATGCTGCACTCAGAACTAAGCCATACGTTGTCGTTATGTGTTTGAATATTTCTTCTGAGCACCCAGACAGTCGTCTACATTAGAACTGGACGCATAAGTAAATTCGAAACCGCAACAGCGTGGCGCCGGGCATTGAAACAACACATTCATTTCGGTTAACGAAATCAATATAGTGGGCACCCTCTAATTTGCGAGAGTGCGCCAAACGATGTTACATTTTGTTCTCGTGCTTTGCTCGTACTTGTGTGTGTTTAATGCGTATGAATGTGGTTCGCCATTCAAACAGTTCTAGAACACGCTTATATCTTTTTTAAGTCACAAACCATTTACTGTTGTCAGCTCGCACAACGGTCATGTTAACATTTATTTTGTCAGTACAAACAGGGGCTAATGAAATGACTCACATTTATTGAGAAAGTTATGTAATTATTTAAAACAGAATTAGAAATTAAAGAAGGTTACTAAACATGACGCTTGAGTAATTACCATTTATTGAGTCTATTGGATATTATAATTTGAAGAGTCGGACATACTTGATATCCCACTAATTTCTGTTAACAAACATTTCCAATTTCTCATTGTATTTACTTAAATATAGCTAATTTTTGTCACTTTTATTTATTTCTACTTACAGAAATTTTTGTAATTACATTTTTTGATCAGTATTTGTCTACCAACTTACCGCATCATTCCTCGTTTCTGCATACAGTACATATGCCCTGATTAATATTTTCCATAGCACCCTTTAACCTCCAGATGCCCATTCTCCACCATTTGTCTACTTGTCCTAATGAGTACTAAATGTTTATGTATACGTTCTTTTCTCACAGTTGAGTAGTTAGCATTCCTTTTTATCATGGAGCTATGGGGTTTGATTCTACACCCGTAGCTTATGCAGGTGATAAGTATCGGTAAATAGTCTAAGACACAAAAATGGTCTTCGAATCTGCGTTTTGACATCATTGAAAGAATTTTAACGATTTAGGTCATTCACATTACAACTCATTATAAAGAGATTTAATAGCGCAAATGTGATTTGTTACAGCTGTGATTTCACTTACACAATTACTCTAGTACAGTCAACAAACTGTTTTGTTTAGTTTTTATGTTTTTTCGGTACTTTACTAAAATATTTTCCCCTGTTTAAGTAAAAAGAAGTACCTATTTTTTCTAAATATAATTTTTTGTCTATTAAAGAACCAGATGAATATAAAATCTTAATCTGTTTCGTTTTAATCAGCCTGTGTCAAATTTTGTAAATTCCAGTTTCCTTATACACTTTGAATAATTTCTTTTGAGATCGAGGAAGGCGTGGAATGAAAATTAAAGGTAAAAATCCTATTAATATTCCTTTTTATATCAAAAGAATTCTCTGATTTAATTTTGTTCCTACGAAACAGCTAACCGACTGTTAATATGACTGTTGTATGGGATGTTGCATCGTATAGATTGGTAGATATTGACCGACGTTTCAGAGTCATTTGCTCGTTACAGTGTTCAGGGGAACAGAGTGATGATAGAGGCAGCATACTTCTCTGAAACGTCGGTAAATATCTACCGCCCTACACGGTGCAACATCGTAGAAGGCATTCATGTTCTTACTCGTCGCCCTGAGAACCTTATATCGCATCAAGTCAAAAAAAGCACTTTTTGGATATTTTGGCAGCGCGTTCGTCAGAAGTACCAAGTCATAGGCCTGGAAAGTGGATTCGGCGTCATAACAATTCGATTTTGTATGTAGCCCTTTCTTTGAAGTGTTTTTGACCCAAAAGTAAATTTTTGCAGTTTGGGAATTCACCATACTCATCTCATTGTCCCTCGGTGGCATTATAGTCCTTTCTTTGATACCAAAATCTCGAAAGAATTTCATTTTGAGTCACTTGACATTGAGACCAATGTGACGTCAGTACTGATAGTGATTTCCAGGGTTATTTTAGGTACAACGGAGACTTTTAAACGCGTGCATATGGTCTGAAACAAGAACATCGACCGTGAAGATACTCACTGACGTCAGTGATTATGTTTTCAAAATCAGGCGGATTTTAGTTATGAGACCTTTTTGTTTAGATCAGGCAACCGTTCTTGAGAACCCTGAGACTTTAATTACTGAATATTTTGAGTAATAAACCCCGAAAAAATACGTCGATTTCGCATGACCGTACAAGTGGAGACGCGGAAAAAATTTAAATCAAAATCTGACAGTACAGACTCTGGTGGCAAGAAATTAAAAATAGGTTAGTGTGGTGACTGTGTTGGTCGGGGTCTGCCAGAGACTTCGTTGAGCAGGATTCTAAAGTAAGGCGGTACATTTTATATTAGTGCATTTGGCAGTCGCCAAGATATTTATATATTTAATCTAGTTTAAAGAAATTTAATGAAGTTCGTACTTTAAATGAGTTTTTCAAAGATAATGTTGCAATAAATTATATTACTGTTCAACACAATACATTTTCATTATCTTCAACTTTGATACTAGTTATTATTGACCTATATTATTACCAGGTACTACGATGTCCATCATTTTCATGCTAATGGACGCTACGATGTATTTATCTGAATATTCTATTCTGCATTATAATAGCTACAGATAAAACATAAACGTTTCCACTTTACTTGTTCTAAGCTCACACGCCTGTAGACTAGAACTGGATCCATCCACCCCGAAAACCAATACTCAGGAGTGTATGTCACACGAACACTCCCGAAAATACGCGAACACTAATTAGCTTCTATTTGATGCTCAACGTCTGGAAATTTTGGCTTCTGTCTCTTGTGGGAATTTGGCAGCGTTTATAGTGCACTGACAAGAAGCGCTATCTCTCCTCTTGTAAAATATGTTGTGTGCTTAAGGTTCACAATTTGACGGCTTCGCATACACTTAATGCGTCCGAGTGAATCTGCGGGAAATGAATTAACGGACCGTAATGAGATCTATGGTTAAAAAGAGCATGAACGTCCTCACTGTATAGCATTACCCATCTCACATTCAAGCAGTGCAGAACAGCACAACAGTCCTTAAATATCCCTTTAGATAGAAGCAGTATGTTACATCGAAACATTGGTATATACTTATAAGTCTACACGGTGTTACAGCCAAAAAAATAACCATGGATAAGATTATATAGGCTAGATTCTTTGCCTGTCATCATGACGCCTGCAGAGTACGTGTAGACTGTAATGCACAACACCACTGTCGGAGAAATGGTCGACCTAGCACGGCGTATCAGTAGCGTGTGAGATTTCAGGTACTTGTGCCAACGAATATGATGTTTTCTGGGTGTTACGGTGAAGATTCATAGAAGTTGACCGACTTTTTTTAACTGTATACTGTCTCCATCATCAGGGTAGTGCGGTTAATTTTTTTCAATACGCTGGCATGTGAGGGTTCTGCATATTTTGGAAGTTATATATGTTATCGCTGAAGATAAAAATATTTTTATATTGGCCCTTTCTTACGACGTTTAACACAGCCAGTTCTGACATTTTTATCCTAAAATTCTGCGCTTACATGGGCATCGATTCGATGACGTAATGAATCGATATTAGACATCAGTATGGGATATAATGCTAGAGGCGTAAGGAATAATTAACTAGCTTCAGTATTAGTGTTCCTTGTTCAAAATTTTACAAAATTAAAAAGAGAAGTGCCCATATTCAGAACGTTAAAAATTGATAAGTTTTAGAAGCTGCATGCATTTCAGCAGATACCTGCATCATCAAATCGTGCGAATTAAATTTCCTAGAATTCTAGGCTAACTTGTGGAATGGAATTTGTCTGATTTACAATTTTGTGGGATTGAAAGACCTTTAATTGCATATTCAAGGTTGACTTTCTAAAACAAACTTTCGATCGAAACACATTGCACCCTCCGACACGGCTTTCCAATCTACATTCAGAGGTATTTCCGGTAAGAGAGGTGGTTTGCTGTTTCCTTCCTACCTTCACGTAGTCTTGCTGTTAATTAAAAGCGGCTCGTTACAGAATCCGAACCTGCGGCGACATGACGTCATAGAAGGCGTATCCCAAAGGAGATGGTAGAGAGTTACAAAGGACAGGCTACAGCTAACGCTGGAATTAGAGACATGAGCAGAATACAGCGTAGTTAAAGAGAAACGCATCTAATAGTGGTTTAGAGTAGGGTTCTTTTCAAATTTCATTACACACTAATTCGTTATGCAGAATAGGAGAATATGAAGACGCCGAAATAAGACCGTATTAAAGAACGACAGACTTTATTATGTCTGTTTATATTACGTGTGTGTAGTAAGCGGGTATGTTAATCAGTAATTGATTAGATCATCTTGTGAATATAAGAGGGTTCAATGGAAGGGAAAGTAGTTTCATTGGGGTAGAAAGGAAATTGATGCAGATTTCAGATTCTCACGGCCGTGAAGTTGTTGTTTGTCTTGTGGGTTGTAACGCTGTGTAGAATTGTAGGTAGATACCGACGTTTCGGCAGAACATTATACCACAATCCTCAGGTCTAACGTGGTTCTGAAAATGGAGGTCATATGTTCCTTTAAAAAAAACTTCGATATCTTCATACAAGCCGGATCCTGAAGAGAAGTAGTGGTTTAGTGGTAATAAAGGCCTCTGCGTATTTTGGAGGCCGCCCGTCAGAACCCAGACCAGTAGCTCCATTCAATTTGTTATGATGCCGTAGTAAATTCCTCTTTCTTAGCTATCTCATTAATTATTTTTTATCTAACAGTGAAGTTGATAAAACAGTTAGATAAAAACAGAAATACAAGTGTGTAGTTCGCTGCAGTAACTCGCATTGTCCGTTCAAGTATGGTGCATCTTTTATGTACTCCTACTACTACCTTATTGTAGCCACGTATTCCATCATTGCTGTAGAAGCGAACGCTGCAGTGGCTTGCCGTAGAACTTCGAAGTGTTTTGGATTCTCTAGAGGAGAGAGGAAGGGAAAAAATACTTCAGAATCTTCAGCTACTTCGGTATGCTGAAGTCAATCCCTGCTCGGTAGGTTGCGTATATCTGGGGGTTAAACGATTGGTTTTTTTCCTCAAAAATTTGAAATCGTACACAGCACAGAACACTGTACGGAGTCTTGCCTCAAGCCTTAAACCCGACGAACTACAAACTGTTAGATGAAGAACGATAGTGATGTATATGATAATATTCAACAAGGCAAATATTTTAGTGTCGTCACTGCTTCCTGTTGGATAAGAAAACAAAAACTATAAACGTAAAATTATATAATTAAGTGGTATATTTCTGGTGTTAATCGCCACTACTAATTTACAATCTGTCATGTGTAACGTCATAGTATTTAAATATTTTCAATGTTGTCTGTGTCGTATTTTTGACGTAAGAAAATATGTTTCATGCGGAATTATTCGGCGTGTTTATGATGTATATTTATACAAAGTAACATCAGAATTATAAATGTGCAAATTCAGTGGTTTAGCATTTATTGCTATTTTGGATTGCAATGTTGCAGATTATAATGGCTGTCATGTTTTAATAGTACACAAAATCCTTACTTAAATAAACTTTATGTACTTTTCGAGGATGCATTCCAAAATTAGACTGCCATTGGGTATTACGGATTGTGGGAAATTAAAAGGTAGGTTTGTGAGATGACCTACAGTGGTACTGTGATTGTAAAAAGATCCATACAAATAGATTAATTTAAAATTTGTGGGAAAGAAAGACACATAAATGTGGTACGATAAACGTATTTGCACCATTGAATTATAGGGAGATGCCTTGAAGACTTAGAATATTTAAGTTTTGATTTTGTCCTGTGGGTTGTTAAAGTATTTAATTTGGTAGACGTTAGCCGAAGTTTCAGAGGTTTTTTTGCTTTATCTATAATCGCCCTGATGATCGAGGCAGTTAGTTAACTTATACCAGACTACACAGCGCAACAACTCAGTCGACAACCATGTTTACACTCGCTGCCCTGAGAACCTGAAATCTCACCTCAGGTTTTTAGTAAGTCTTGTAATTGATTCTCAAAGCTAAATAAACTTTCACTTTTACTCGTTTATTGAAATCGCTAATAGATTCCGGTGGGAGTCCATGAAAAAGATTTTTTTTTTAAATTTAAACATCCCTGGGGGAATATATCCTAGAATTTCCCTCGATCTTCGTATCTGTATTTCCCTTGTGAACAGGAATCAGCACCAAACGAAATGTGTTAAACCATACATCACTCAAACTGAAATTAGGATCCTGGTGAGAAAATAATCCTGTTCACCCGATTTTGGTATGAATATTTCAGTTTTTGGGTTCTAACTAACTTACGGTGTAGGGTCTTCCTTATAAGTTGATAGTTACTCATCTATTAAATAAATTTTCCACAATCGATGGAATCCATACGTTCATTAACACGTTTCTAAAGTTATCCCATTAGACACTGTCCTAAGACAATTCAGTCCACTTTACCCCTTCACATCTACTTTAATAGTATTCTCCCTTTTGTGTCAACGTCTTCCATTTTGCCTTTTTTCATCGACGTTTTACGACCAAAAGCGTGTATATATATAATTTCTCTTATGCGTTCTAAATGTCGTACCCATCTCATCCTGATTTTATGGAATATAAAATTGCGATTACGTCATCAGGGTACGGAAGATTATGAGTAATGACGTCATAGTAGATTATCACCGCCCACCTCAAAAGTTTGGGCATCCGTGACGTTGATATTGATTTTTTTTTTTTTTGGAAATTTATGGAAATTCTTCCAACTGTTCTCAAGATATCAGAAGAATGGACAGACTGTGCGAACGTTTCTTCTTCAAGGACTTGCTTTTTTAAATAATTGTAATAATATAGCGTGTCTGCCGGTTGGTGGCCCTGCCACCGATACTAGAAGCGTATTTATCCTACATTATGACTCTAGGATTTAGTACGAGTTAATTGTGATTACGATATAAGAAACTAACTAACTGACTAGCTAGATGGCTTACGGAACCCGAATGTTCATCAGCGAATTAACTCTAGCCCTCCACGATAGATGAGAAAGATTAAAATTACGTGATAGTCAGCGATGTTGCCGAGAATGAAATTGGGATATTTTGTTAGTATTACTTTATGTAACAGACATGAATCAAAATTAGTTAGAACGGGCATAGGCTTCTCGACGTGTTGTTGATATGAATGAACCTCAGATGGAACGTCGGTTACTCAGCGTCCTGGAGAAGATATTGTCAATTGTGGAGAAAAAATGTGTCCAATGAAACGGATTATAATATAATAATACGTGGGCCAGGCGAAGTGTTTGAATATTTAAATATATAAATGTACGAAATGTTCCATGATTTTTGTTTATTCATTTCATTTTTCATCCCTAAATTCCTCACACGAGGGCAAGGAAAGGAAGAAGGGTTTAAAACGAAGGAACGTAAATGAAGTTTAAAAAGGGGGTAAGCATGGAAGGACCCAAAGTTGATTGTTGGTGAGCGAAACGGTCAGGGTCAAAGCCCCTAGTAAAGAAACTAGCTGAGAATATATTTATGCCTTTTTGTAAGCGGTTATTAAAATTGTCTGACGTTCATGAAAACTGAAACGGCTCGATAATATTTCGTAAAATTGTCCAATATCAAATTTAATTAAAATAGATTAATGCGTTTTCGAGTTGATTTACAGATGGACAGAGTTATTGTATTAGGCTTTCGGTATTGTTATGAACGCTCGTAAAATATTGTCTATGTTTGAAAACTGCCTAAAAGGCCTGGCTGCGTCAACTGGATGATGTACAGACGTGTAATGGCCTAAGGCGTATTTATGGAATACGTGCTGAGTAAAGGATACTTATATGTGGAAGAACAATAGCAAAATAAGAAATTATAAGGTGATTAGCAAAATATGCTTAAAAAGGAAGATTTACTGGTCTAGGCAGTACATTTGCACTTACGAAATCGAAAATGCCATGAGGTCCTATGCACAATACCGCCTTCGATTTTATAGAGATTGATCTAATTTGACTCACTTAATTTGAAAGAGATTTATTTTTAGTTATGTGTTAACTGTTGTGATTAAATACAAGAACGTGACATTGCAGAAGATTGTAAAACTATTTGAGAATATCACATTTTTTTATAATTGTTTCATGAATAATTTTCAGTTTATTCCACGACACTATCATAGCTCAAGCCGTACAGCGTCGGTATTTTTTTTTTTAATTTTAAGTTACAACGAAGGCTTTTTGCATCGGAAATTACGTTAATGCCTGCGAGTAGCTTTACACACTAGTAGAATATTAATTTAATTATAATTTCCTTTAAAGATCCCACTTATCTTCGTGCCTTGTGATGACTTCTGAATGCAATTTTGTGTTTGTTACTAAAAGGGGTTACTGTGGCGACTGTTTTTACCTAACCTTGGGCGTTGGTGAAGAAGAATAAATATTGTGTGCCCCATGTTTAATGGGACAAACAGTAGCTCTGTGGTGTATCTGTCTTGCTCCATGTACTGCTAGAGCCTACAAGTAATGCTTGTTTCTGTTTTCACAGTTGGGGCACGCGCCTTGAAGTAAATGGCGGTGAATCCGTCTCCTGTCAGAGTAGCTCTTCCTCATTTCCGCTCTCGTTCAGCCTGTTTCTTCTCGCACTGCCTCTTCTTTCATTCACATATATAATCCTCATTCATTTTGAAATATTTTTACTTCAGTTAAAAGCTTTAATCCGACTTGCAACAGAAAGTATACTCTTCGTTCTGGTTAAAGTCAAACTGGAGACGAATAGCCTACTGGAATATATATCGGTCACAGAAATTTAGCATCGACGTGAAATTGTTCTAAGGTTTAGGTCGATACCATCAGCCAGTTGCCTTTTAATATTATATCAAGAAGTGATCATGTCCATGTGCCTAGAGATTATAATCGCTCTGAACAAATACAGCTTTGCAGATTGAAGATTACTGTCTGTGTTTTACTTTGACAAAGAGTGTAAGTTGATCGATGTTTAATATCCCCTGCTTATTTCTAAAAAAAATATAAGGTTATAATATTACGTCCGCGTATCCGTCTCAGCTGAGAACTTAAGAACGAAGTGACGGTTTTTTTTATTAAACTTGGTAACAAATTCACACGACCGGAAGTCACTTAATTGTTGTACTTTTAAATTTTCTGAGATTAATAATACTAACGTGGTGTCTTAAGAACTTCTGAGATGAATGTGACGCTAGAGCCATTAATCAACTGTTAAGCTGACATTTTTGTCTAGCCATAGACGTTCCATACATCTGCAACTTTTGTCAAAGCAATGTTGTGTTGATTGTAAAAGAAAATGTTGAATGCTCGAACTCTGTATTTAGCTTTCGATTTAACGACGGAGATTGATCGTAGACATTACCTGAAAACCCTACATGAAACATTTTAAGAGCATTTGCAGCCAAAACTTACATAAATACAAGCCGTTAGCTTCGCTTTGTTTGTCTAGCCATAAGTGACACCTCGAGAACTATCGATTACATTTTATTTTGTAGAGGTTAATAAAATTTCTACACGCATTCCAAATGTTATTGACATCTGGCACACATACCAACATACCTTTTTGCGCGCGGACGAGGCTGAGTGGAGAATCTCCAGGTAACCTTGATTACCACAGGGCTCTGTTTACCATGGTTACATTGGAATCCCCAGCTAACCGCGCAACCATGTGAAAGAATCCTCCGTGGTGACGTCATAAGCAATCCACACGTCCGTTATGCGTACATTTCCTTGTTATATATTAAACATTGGGACGGTATGAAACTTTATGTAATTGTTTTTGTAGTTTCTGCCTGCCTCGCCGTCTACTCTAAAACACTTGTATGATACACCACATATTTCTATCCAGTAGTATTATATATTTTATTGGAGAAACTCCAGGAAACTTCTCTTAAATTCTTGCTTTCAGGTATTCAAACAATACACAGTAAGAACACGAAATGTGGGAGTACCAGTGATGTCATTCACTTAGAAGATTCTGAAATTATGTGGCATATAATCTGCCGAAGTTTGAAGTTTCCTGACGATGGTGCGTTATAATATGTAAAATTGTTTCTTTTGAACTTTTATCCATCATCTAAATTGTAAAATTATAAAGCTATACCGTTTCGAAAACTGGATTCTCTTTCTGTCTTCACGTAAAAGGGACAAAAAGGTTATCTATTGGGCCCCCACGAGTAGGTTCATATATTTTATCGTGTTCCGCCAAGATGACGTGTGTACTTTTCAGGTTATGTGTGTAAATATACGTAAACTAGTCTTTCTCCTATCATTATTCATTGTGGCCTAACACCCTGTAGACCAGTCGGTCTGTTTAAATTAACACTGTGAAGACCGCTCAATTACTCCTAGTGGTTTCACTAATGAAACAGTCTAAGAGCCAACAGGAGACGTAAGATTTCAATCACAGATACCTTAATGCTCACTTAGGCTCACAAAATGATACTTCAGTCTTTGCGTGATGTTGCACCCCTTATATGTTCCGGTGATACTTGTAATGAATAGTAAATACGTATATCGTATAACTAACTGACTAGCTGGCTTAGGGAACCCGAAAGTTCATCACCCAGTTAACCTAATCCCTTCACCGGTTCTTGTCCTGGGTCGTCAAAATCCAATCGCCTTCAACTTCTATCTCCAAAATTTGTTAATTATTTAATTGATGTTATTAACATATCACGTCAGGTCCATCTTGAAGTACTGTTATTTTTGAATTGGTATTTGTTTTGAAGGAAAACGTTAAGATAGTGTCTCGGAACTGAAGTGCCTCCTTCAGGTTCGACAAATGTTGATGATATTTGTTCTGTCGATTTGTTAAATGTTACTGACATTTCGGAGTAACGTGTTATCTCCTTCAACCTTTGAACGTAGTAAAATTCCCACAAGACTCTTTAAATCTAAAAGAAAGGATCAGAACGTTCGTTTGAACCATCTGTAATATTTACCACTGCATAGTATGACTCCCAAAAGACACTACAACGAATACAGGCCGCCAGGAAAATTTCAGGTCTCATATTCGTAATAACCTATCAATGGCGATGTTTAAAATACTAAAGTCTTATTTGAAAGCAGTTCCGGACGCGAGGGAACCTCGGATACATAGTCTAGAGGGAGCTAACCGTGGTTTGGGAGGTTGAATAGGCAGTATACGAGGACGATGTTGATTGTTCTTTGTCAGTGCGCTGGTCTGCAGTTAGAAATGCACCTCGCGTACTGGCTGGTTGGACGGGCAAATCCTACCGAGCCTACGTCAGCAGTAACCGGAGCGTGGTGCTCAAGAATTCTCTGCCCTCAAGAAGAATTTTATTTTATATTTGCGCACAGAATTTGAGACGACCAGTAGAGTATCAGCTTACTTAAACATTGAATACTTTGTGTACATTAAGGGAGTGGATTTTCTTCTCACGTTTTCAGAAGATTCTTAAATCGATTTTCGTTATCAGACTTCTCTCTCCGATTGTTGAAAATGGTTATGGTTTAAATCAGTTCTGAAGGGTCCTGACAATAGTTACAATGAGGTTTACTGAATTTATGGACTTGTCCATTGACTATTATTTATAAATGATCACAGCGTTTTTGAATCTTTTCGTCCGTAGGTGAAAAGTGCAAAATATGTACTCATTTGGGTCCAGTAGAAAAAAATCTCAATCAATGGTCACTGTGTTCATTTAAAACTGCAAATTAGATGGGAGAGACATACACGCGGAAGTGATAAATGTGTATGAAGGTTTATACGGGACCCTCGAAGGAAGAGATCACGTGGGAGGTTTATTTTATGGTGTGAAGATGGAGACAGGGTCCAAGGGCGGGCTATATGTACAGTGCCTCCTTGATGTAGGTGATTTCTAGACCCATTGAGCGACTATTAACATTTAAGATTGGCCTGTACACTAAATCCTGAAATTTTTAAATTTAGTTATTGAGGTAGTGTCCTTCCTGTTCAAACACGAAGATGGAGGCAACATGGTCCTTCTAAACGAGGGTATCTATCTACAAGACCAGTGGAAAGTACAACTCATAAAACTAACATCGATATAAATATCGATATATATGAGTTAAATGTTTATGAGTAATCAACTGATATAATTTAGAGTTTTCTGTAAAATTCACTGCTATGCTGTTGACAGAATTTATCTAACCTTTTAGAACAGAAGCTCGTAAATATAATATTTAAGAAATCATTTCATACCGCAAAGATAAAACAAAACTTCATCATTATAAGGTCAGGTGGTTAATGTAGTTTTGGGAAATAATTGCTGTTTACACTGAGAATCAATCATACGAAACCCTTAAATACAAAATGCTGCGTTGTTGATTGTTAAAGCAGATGGGACCGTGTACGTGCTCGTATTCGGCTTTAAGTGTTTAACTCCTTGTGTATGCATATGATGAGCATTTACATTTGCTTATATAGCACGTGTTTTGTATGGGTGCGAAACATGGTCTCTCACTCCGAGGAAGGAACACAGATTGCAGGTGTTTGAGAATAGGGTGTTGAGGAGGATATTTGGGCCTAAGAGAGAAGACGATGGGGCATGGAGAAAACTGCATAATGATGAGATTAAAAATCTGTACTCCTCCCCCAATATTGTCAGGGTGATTTAGTAGTGAAGAATGAGATGGGCAGGTCATGTAGCGCGCGTGGATGGGACAAGAGGTGTGCACCGGGTATTGGTTGGGAAGCCTGAGGGGAAGAGACCGCTGGGGAGACCTAGACGTAGATGGGAGGATAATGTCAGGCGGGATCTATGGGAGATAGGAGTTGAAGGAGACTGGATTTTGTTGGCCCAGGACAGGGTCCGGTGGAGGGCTTTGGTGAATTCGGTGATGAACCTTCGTGTTCTGTAAGCCATCTGGTTAGTTAGTTATTTCCATTTGCCAGGAAAACGTTCATTCCCGGTCAAAAGAAGCCTAGAGGAACAATGAGTGTTTTTCACATATTGGTATAATCTGAGTGAAACAGCATACCTCAGATGAGATATTCATCCCGGGATCATCCGATGACTACCAGGTCTCCAAAACGTTAATTTACTCGTACGATAAACACCTACGCAGTATCAGGTTTGACTGGTTATGTTCTCCGTGTATGATGGAGGATGCCACAGCTTGAATCTACTGAAATTGTCGGATTACATTGGAGTTGTTACGGTAATGGAAACTGAATAGTGGCCTGTTTCATAAATCACTGGACGTACACGTATTTGATTCGTCACGGGAAAACAAATCGAACAGCGAAATTCGTGTAGAATATTTATCAGTGGATTGGGCGAGATTTTGAAATTTGAAACATAAATTCTGTAGTAAAACCTCGTAAATGCGAATACCGCTTAATCCGTTGAACTTCACACTAGAGGCTGCAAGGCCTCACTTTGCGTACTGTGAGGAGTTTGACGTAGTAACTTTGCCTGACATTCTGTATTGTACTTAAGTGTTTAATAACTATAATTAAAACAAGTTCTTTTCAATTTTAATTGCCTTATGGTTTCTGCGTTGCCATGTCTGAGCTAACAAAATTTTACTCAATCTGAATATGGAGTCTTCTACACCGAGTCTGGTAACGCTGTGCCGGTCTTTGTATGTTGCCTCTTCTAGTCACCAGTAATTCTCTTCTTTCAGGTTTGCATCTCTGTAGGATTTTAGGCTTTTGCCTAGTTGAATCATGAATAATCATGAGCTTGACAAAGTTAACTGAGAATTGGAGTGTGACAGAGAGAGAAAGAGATAAGTAAAGATGTTGAAAGTCTGGTACGTGATTGGTTAGAAGACGTCGGATGGCTACATACCAGCCTTGTGAAGATAACAGACATCGGGGTTGTACAAAAATCATCTGTGATTTAGGAAGGCTGTCAGGATATTTCAAATACCTGCTTACGTACTGAGTAGGAAACTCGGTTCGTTCATGTGACTGTCGACTCTGGCTTTGCCTTTAACGCAAGAGGAAGAGTGGCATTAGTGTTAGTATAGTAAAATAAAATCTGTCTCACTTTACGCCATTTGGCCAGGTGTTAAAATTATTGTAATTCTTATTGTTCGAACTACATTTTAGACAACAGAAGACTATCGGGTATAAGGTGTTTTATGTTAGCATGAAATAACTAATCGATAGAGTAGAGCCCTTGTTGAGACGCCAACGTGGTCACTTGGCAAGTCAGGTAATTTGTTTCTGGGATTTTGGTTCTAGACACTGCCGCACATATGTAATATGTAACAGTTATTTATGCTATAATTAGCAACTCGTTGGCATAGTATTTGTTTACTCTTTCTGCTCGGTATACACATAAGATCAATTCGAAGAGTTCAAAATATATGAAATTACCAAACATTTTCTGTGGGGATTTACTATAATGGGTATTGGTCAAATAGTTTTGGAGGGTGTTGATTTAAATTTTTTGGCTATATATTGGGACCGGCGGCAGGATGTTTGTGAATACGGTAATGAACTTATGTGTTCTATAAAGAGCAGGGAATTTCATAACTAGGGTTTCTGTCCTCTCCTGTTTACCTGAAGACGGAAGCGGAATCCAGCTTCCGAAAAGCCGTAATTTTATTTATAATTTAGACATTGGACAATCTCCAAGAAAACAATTTCAGAGATTATAACTCACCATCGTTAGAAATTTCTAGATTTATTCACAGATTATTTGCTCGTTTGCTCTGTATTAATATTGAACACTGTACGAAATAATTTGATTATCGAGTATTTGAGATTACACACGCTCACGTAATCTCATATTTCTGTAAATTCCAACGCCGAACAGTGGTAAAAGAGACTTGCTTCACTGTTAGCGACGACGACCTGATGATGGACACAACAATGACCTCCGAAACGTTGGTAAACTTCTACCAGACTACATGTCACTAGAACCCAGAAGACAGCCATCTTCTTACAACCCATATGATTTCTTAAACCAGCTAGTGGATCGCTGCCTGTAGTTGGGAGTGAAATTGAGTCGCAGAACCTGAAATTTTTAACCCCTCGCCATAGACCACACGTGTGGTTCGTCTTGAAGACGATAATAGTTCAGCCCCCTGATGATAGATTGCCATGTTGCCCTCCCCTTCCCCCCCTTTGCAGGCAATGTAGATTTCTGCAACGAGAAACTTAGGCACATGACGTCACGAGTTTGTTACGTGGGCGATGGTTATTAATGGCTGGCCCCACGGGTCATGTTCAGAAGAATTTGAGAGAGCCGTTCAAACCCCATTACGAAAGATGAATGCGTAACATCTCATCTGAAACATAAAGAGATGTATATGTTGGTGAATATGGTGGTTTGTAAAATTTTGTTAAATCTTTCTCGTTTAACGTACCTATAAGGGAATTTATGCTTATGATATAATTTTTGTGTATCCATCTGTCTGCATTCAGCCCTAAACTTAATATTTTCTGAACTAATTAACACATTTGTACGAAATATAGTGCCAAAATTTTGTCACTAGAGGCCACCATATCCAAGCAATTTGTTCCAGAAGGCCAAACGTAAAAATTGATGTATGAGAATTGTAAATCTACGCCACCTGTATGCATTCACAAAAGACGGTTAACTGAATAAATACGGTCTGGGCATGCCTTGCGAAAAACATAGTTGAATATTTTATAGATTGCTAAATATTAAAATTAATGCTCATAAATTTGCGCCTATGTATTTATAACCATATTGGTCTTCTGAGTAGTAACAATGAGAACGTATCAACTTAAGTGTAATTTCACTAACATAAATCATACATGGGAAATTGGTCTGAAATAGCTGGAGCTTCGTTGTTTAATGATGTATATGAACAAATAATCGGGTAGTTGAATATTTTATAGATTGCTAAATATTAAAATTAATGCTCATAAATTTGCGCCTATGTATTTATAACCATATTGGTCTTCTGAGTAGTAACAATGAGAACGTATCAACTTAAGTGTAATTTCACTAACATAAATCATACATGGGAAATTGGTCTGAAATAGCTGGAGCTTCGTTGTTTAATGATGTATATGAACAAATAATCGGGTAATATATGTAACTGTAACCGTTCAGACCGTTAACATTATTTCTTCAATATCGAACGAGCATACATTGAATCGCATTAATTTCCATTACAACTTGAATATAACATAAACTTCTTAAATATTTAAAGTGTGTATTTCCCATGATTACAGAAAGTAAACGTCAGCTAATTTTCAGTTTCGTTTCTAGATACGTCTGTTACATAGCAAACAAGAAGTATTCTATCTCGTTATTTCAGTGCCCACATGTATTTGAAGTAAAGTTTTATATCTTAATACCATTTGTGTAGGGGACTTCATATTTGTTTTCACGATGAAACATTTCTGAAAATCGATTATGTCCGATGAGATATTTATGTTTTGTAGGATTTATCTGTATCATTTTCCATCAAGAACGGTCGGAAACAAGGAGATGCTTTGTTTCCATTGCTCTTTAACTTTGCGGTAAAATACGATATCAGGAAAGTCCAAGATAGGCAGGAGGGTTTTGCAATTGATTGGGATACATCAGCTATTGGCGTATGCTGATTATGTTAATTTGTTGGGTGACGACGTAAATACAATAAAGAGGAACACAGAAGTTTTATTAGAGGTTGGTAGACAGGTTGGACTAGATATAATTTTAGAAAAAACTAAGTACATGTTAGTATCTCGTCATCAGCAGACCAGCGGACAAAATCATATTAGGGTGGCTAATAAATCCTTTGAAAGTGTGAGAACGTTCAAATAGTGAGGAACAACAATAACAAATGAAAATGATATTCACGAGGAAGTTAGGAGGAGACTAAATTCCGGAAATGCTTGCTACTTCTCAGGTCAAAATATTTTGTTTTCCCGTCTGATATCTAAGAACCTGAAGATTAAAATATACAAAACAGTAATTTTGTCTGCTTGTGCGAAGCATGGTCTATCACTCTGAGGGAGGAACACGGATTCCAGGTGTTTGAGAATCGGGTGTTGAGGAGGATATTTGGGCCTAAGAGAGAAGGCGATGGGGTATGAAGAAAACTGCATAATGATAAGCTTAAAAATCTGTACTTCTCACACAATATTGTCAGGGTGATTAAGTCGAGAAGAATGAGATGGGCGGCGCATGTCGCACACATGGATGTGGTATGATGTGTTCACCGGGTATTGGTCGGGAAGCCTGAGGTGAAGAGACCGCTGGGGAGACCTAGACGTAGATGGGAGGATAATCTCAGACGGGATGTATGGGAGATAGGAGTTGAAAGAGACTGGATGTTAGGCCGTGACAGGGTCCGGTGGAGGAATTTGGTTAATTCGGTGATAAACCGTCGGGTTCCGTAAGTCACCTAGTTGTTTAGTTAGTTAGGGTTTGTGTTTGTCCGATAGGAACGAAAATTCAATTGGTTAAACTATATGGATATATACAAATGTAACAATATCATTACGGAATATCGCTGTCGAGTCTTGTTTCGATTTGAGGTGGTCCTTTTCTCATAGTTACCGAGATTTTTCATGAGTTTCCTTACTTGAGGCAAATGCCAGGAAAATTTCTTACGTGTGGCAACGATCGTTTCCATCCATTCGTCTTTTCATAATCTGAGCCGCTTACAGCGTCATCAAATAGACCGAACGTAAATTAAATAAAACGGTATTATCAGCGTACTTAGTTACTCTGCAGCGTTTTGATTAGTAGTCATGTTCATATATGTTGTGCCTAACGTTTCCAGTTTAATAACGTAATTTAAATTTCTGAAAAGAAGTCGGTGGGATTCATTTGGTCACCGATAGCATATCATCTCAGAGCACCGCTCTTGAAAGCAATTGATAGCCTAATAGCTTCGTGCTGTTAGGGATATTCAGTAAGTCCAGTTCCGCAACAACAGCTTCTAGTTTCCTAATTGGGGCGCCAAGCGTACATTGTTAATCCTTTGACTCTGTAAACTCGTCGATACAGGAAATGAGGGAGATGGTTTAACTGCCAGGGCAGTGTTTCTCCTCTTACGAAGCTTAAGCTGGGAAATATACCATTCGCTTGTGTTTATTGTAGCATCCTTGTTTATACATGTTTTACATTACTCCTAGCAATTCATTCGGTTTGTGTATATATATGTCACGTGAAGCTGTTTTCATATACGATGTTCTCCTATTTGATACTTGTATGCCCACTTTTAAACTTCTACCATAAATATTACGAACATGGAGACCTTTAGAATGTGGTGCTCGCGATATTATTGATGTCATAATAT
This sequence comes from Zootermopsis nevadensis, assembly GCF_977971745.1. Taxonomy (NCBI): domain Eukaryota; kingdom Metazoa; phylum Arthropoda; class Insecta; order Blattodea; family Termopsidae; genus Zootermopsis; species Zootermopsis nevadensis. Next base: position 10,415,406 of record NW_028259143.1, read on the forward strand.
AGGGTCTATCTGGCTCCAGTTCCATACAAGGTGGGACATTTCTTGATTACGTGAACATATTATTTATTGCATTCTCAAGGAGAAGTCTGTTTCATTGGGTTGGGTGCTTAGTGATGAGAGCAAAACCATTTTATGAGACTTTTATACTTGATTTGTACAATAAGCAAGTACTCGGTTGGTGATCATTTGCTAATAAGGCATTTTGAGCTGTATAAATGTGTGTTCATATAACCGTTACCTTAGTAATGTTCTTAAGCGATTTTCAACATTATATGATACTTATGATTGTGTTAAGTACTTTAGACTTATCCGTCATTCTTGACGGGTAGTTTAATAATGTCTAATATAATGTGTTTTTATTTGAAATTATGTTCTTCACAGCTCTGGTTATTTTGCACACATACACGCCAACCTAAGCACAAACATACGTACGTACATATTTACACATACATGCATCCATACATACAAGCATGCATGCACGCTCCCGCGCGCGTTCGAGCGCAGACACACAACACCACGACCACCACGTCCACCATCAGGAGTGCAACGAGCACCACCAAAAAAACCAACACGTCCACCACGAAGACCACAACCACCGCCATTATAGTGACCACTACAAACATAACCACGATCATGACCAACAGCTTTACCACCACCAACGCTACCACCATCACGAACATCACCACCACGAGTACCACCGCTACCACAAACTCTGCCACAACCCACCACCACCATAACCACGACCACCACGACGATCAACACCCCCAATACAACAACCACCACCACCACCACTAACTCCACCACAAAGAACAACACGACGACCACCGGCCCTACCACCATCACCACATCCACCACGACCAACACGACGATCACCACGACCACCACCACCACGACCACAACCACCACCCCCACGAAAGCCACAATGATTACCACCAGGACTGCTAATACAACCGCAACATCTACGACTACCACCACCACTAACACCACGAATACGAGCACAACATCCACCGCGATTGGGACTATGAACACGATTACGGCAATCACCACTACCACAAATATCACCACCATGACCACGACTACCAAACCGACTAGCACGACGACCAATACTAAGGGCACTACTGCAACCATCACCAGTACCACGACCACGATAACCAAACGACCCGGACGAACACCACCGCCACCACTACCACCACCGTGACAACGACCAACACAACCGCGACCACTATCACGACAACCACCATGAGCACCACCAAGACCACCACCACGACCAACACAAAGATATCCTCCAAGACCACCAATACCACGACATAGACTACCACAACCACCATTAACATGACCACCATCAATACACCTACCACGACGACCAACGTACCCACCGTCATGAATATCACCACGACCAATAAGAGCACTGTTACGACGACCACCACCACGAATATCACCACAATTACGAACACCAATAATATTACTACTGCTACCACCACCACTACATACAGCACCATGACGACGACCGCTATCAAACCACCAAAATGAAAACGATCACCACAACCACCACCGCAGCTACCACCAGCACAATTATGGCCGCCAACACCACCACCACGACCACTACTACGAGCACCACCAATACGTTCATCACGACGAACACCATAACTACAGTCAACACTACCAAAACCGACACGACCACCACGTTCACTAACACAACCAACTCCAAGACCATGCGTATGACTACGACCACCACCTAGAACACCACGACGAACACGACCGCACCACCATAACCATAACCTTGACGGCCATCACCATGACCACAACCAAGACCGCAAAGACCATCAACACCACCAATACCCGCAACACCATCACCACCACCACAACTGCGACGACAACCACCACAACTACCACGACCAGCACGAGTACAACCACCACCCCGACGACCAACACTACGAACACGAACACCGGCCACCTCAACGGTCCCGTATGACTACCACCACCACTACTATCAAGAACAACACTATGAGCACCATCACCGCTAAAACCACGACCACCAACAGGATAGCCACCAAGGCCGCGATGACCACCGACACTACGAGCAAAACTATAACCAACATCAACAACAACAACGAATAGATGACCTACGTCGACACGACTTCCCCCGCACCACTGTGACCATCACCACCGTCATTTCCATCACCGCAACGACAACGACCACCACTAACACAATACTACTGCCACCACGTTCAGACATACCGAAAACAGTACCTCGACCACAACCACCACATTGACCACCTCAAACACTACCACCACTATAACAACCATGAACACCAACACGACGATACCCAACACGACCATGACTACCACCACCTTCGCGACCGCCACCACCGCGACTCCCTCTAACACGGCTACCACTACCACCATCACGACCACCTCAACAGAAGCAGCACCACTATCATGATCACCTCTGCCACCACCACGAACATAACCAGGACCACAGCCACGTCCACCATAACATATAGCATGAGCGCGACCTCCACTAACACGGTTACTACCACGACTAACACTACGACCACCCTACTTCCACCACTACGACCACAACCACTACCACCGCCACAACCAACACCACAATCACCAGTCTTTCGACCACAACCGTAATCACCACCACAACGATTACAAACACTGCCACAACCACCAACACCACGACCACGATCACCACCACCACCACGATCATCACAACTACCAAAACCACGAAGACCACCAGTACGACCACCACAATTTCCACCACGACCATCACATCCACCAACACCACCGCCATTATCATGTCAACCACGACACCACCAATTCGAGCACCTTTATACAACAAACACCACGAGCACCACCACACTATCACTACGACCACGACCGCTTCGACCACCATAACCTTTACCAGTACGACCACCATGAACACCACCACCTTTACCTTGACAACCTCCGTCTGGACAACCACGACAATTTCCACATCACCAGTGCGAGCTCCACACCACTACTGCACGACCAGCACTACAACCACGACCACCATTGCCATTACCGCGACCGACATGACCATCTCGCTTACAAACATCACCATCAGCACCACGACCAACACCACAACCATCACCACCACTACCATAAAGACCACCAATACCAACACATCCACCACCACCACCACATCCATCATTACTATCACCACTACGAACTTCACGACCACCACGACCAACTCTATAACCACCACCAGGAAGACAACTAACACCTTAGCCACCATCACCGCGACAGCCAAATCCATGACCCTCACGAACACCACCAAAATCACCACAAATACCACCACAGCCCTGACGACCACAATTACCACGTTCAGCACCTCCATTACACCAATTACTTCCAGGACCAACGCTACGAGCACGTAACAAGTACCACCACTACGACCAGCAATACGTCTCTCAAGACTACCACCTCCGCCACAACGACGACCATATCTTCCACCTCAACCAGCACATCACCAAACAAATACCATGACAAACTCCACGATTGTAACGACCGCCACGACCACATCCACGACCTTCACCACACCACCACTGAGAGACCGGGTCCGGTAGACACCGGTCCTGTCAGATAACGGGTCCTGCAGTGTCGGGCAGAGACCGGGTGCGGAGACGTTTAAAAAGAAAATTCAAAATGTTTAAAAAAATTCAACGTCAAAAAAGTTTTTTTTAAATTCTGAAAATTTCTATTGATTTTCATGTTTCGAAAATTTTGAAAATTTTCAAAAAATTAAAAATTCCAAAAAAGTACGAAAATGTTTATAAAGCGCACAAAAATTAAAAAATTTCAAGTTCAAAATTTTTTCCAAATAGTTAGGATTTTTAGTTATTTTCGTTTCTATTGACATTTCTCTGCTTTTTGAATTTTTTTAAAAATTTAGAAAAATTTTCGAATTTTGGAAGTCGATCCACCGGCCTGTCCGACAGGCCGTGTCCGGCAGAGACCGCGTCCGACAGAAACAGGGTCATACAGAGAATGGATAATGTAGAGACCGGGTTGGGTAGAGACCGGTTCTTGCAGAGCTGGTGCAGCAGAGACTGGGTCCGGCAGAGTTCGAGTCTGGGAGTGGCCGGCTCGGGCTTAGACTCGCTGGGTACAGACCGAGTCCGTCAGAGACCCGGTCAGGCACACATCGACCTGCAGATATCGGGTTTGGAGAATTTTGAAAAATATCAACTTCAATTTTTTTTGACAAATTTCGAATTTTTTACTTATTTTGCTTTTTATGACATTTCCGAACTTTTTGAATTTTTTGAATTATATTCTAAATCTTGAAAATGTTTAATATTTTGAAAATTTTTCGAATTTTGTAAGATGATACACCATTCAATCTCACCGGTAGAAGCTGGGTCTGACAGAGACCGAGTACGGCAGGGACCCAGTCCGGCACAGACCAAGTGCTGCATATACCTGGTAGTGTAGAGAACGCGGCCGGTAGAGAGCTCTCGTTCGAGAGCGACTGGGTTCAGCAGGGACCGAGTTGGCCAGAGACCGGGTCCGGCACAGATCGGGTCCAGCTTAGGCAGGGACCTGGTTCGTCAGAGACCCCGGTCAGGGAGACATGGTTGAGGAGATACCGGGTTGGAAGAATTTTGAAGAAAAAAATCGAAAAATCAAAAAATGTAGGAAAATGTTGAATAACGTACAAAACAACTTTTTTTCAAAAATTTCAACTTTAAAATGTTTTTCAACATTTTCGAAAATTTTTGGTTATTTTCTTTATGACATTTCCGAACTTTTTGAAAAAATTTCGAATTTTTAAAGTCGATCCACCAGTCACCCTCACCGGCAGAAGCCACGACTACTACCACGACGACGGACACCAGTCCAAACTCGACCATAATCTTTCACCAAGATCACTGCCACCACCACGTTCACAATGACCACTACCACTACGACAGCGAACACCAAGACCACCACCACGAGCACCAAGATCTGCACGACAACCACGACCACCACAATCAACTCCGTGTCCACCACCACTATCAGCACGACCACCACGACACTAGCACTAGCACCACCATGACCACTGCCATGACGACCAATACGACCACAACCACGATTACCATCAATAGGACGACAACCATCATCCGCACCTGGACCACTATTATGACTACCGTCTTTACGATCACCATGCCCACAACCACCACCAACACCTTCGCCACTACCACGACAACCTCCACAACAACCATAACCACCACGAACACCACCACCATTACAACTACCACTACGACCACGACACACCACACCACGAATAATGCAACCACCTTATGAACATCATCACGATCACGGCCGCCACAACCTCCGCAGTCACTACGATCAACAACACCACAACTACGATACTACCGCCACCAGTGTGACCACCACCAGGACCAGACACAGCGCCATGACCTTCTGCAACACGACCTTCACCACTAACACAGCGATCACCTTCACTTCCACCACGACCACCACAATAAAGACAACCAACAATTACACTACAGCCACCAGCACGACCACCACCAATTCCAACATGACCCCCACGAACAACACCACGACGTCCACCACCACCAATATCACCATAACCGTGACGTCCAAGCAAAAGGAGTACATCCATTACCCTCACGACCAACACAACAAGCACGTTCATCAGTACCACTACGACGACCATCACTACCACCACAACGAGCACCACAGCCACCACAACAACGATTACCACCATAACCACGATAACCACCATGACCACAAGGACTAACACTACTACCACGACCGCCACGAACACTACCATCGCTTCCACCACAACCATCACAGCCACTACCATAACTACCACCACCTCCACCTCGAGACCACCATGACCACTATTACCACGATCTCCACAAACACCACCACCACCACGATCACGGCAACAACCACAAACACTGCCACAACCACCAATACCACGCCCACCAACAGCACGACCACCACCATCACTGTGACCACGAGTTGCACGACGACTGTCACTTCCACGACCACCTTGGCGACCAATATCATGACCACTACCACCACGACCATACCTCTACTACGACCATCACTACCACAAACTGCCATTACCATGGCAATCTTCACATCACCGCGACCACCATTGACAACGGCCACCTCCACGACCATCACCACGACACCACCACTGCAAACACCACACCACAATCCCTAACACTAACACAACCACTACCACGGCTACCGGTACCACCACCCGTACAACCATAATCACCAGCACCACGGCCATTACTTCCAAGACACCCACAAACACGACTACGACTAACACTACCACCAATACCACGACCAACAATACGATCACGACCAACACGATTACCACCGCTAGCAGCACCAGCACGACCGTCTCTACGACCACGACCACAGCGACCACCACCAGCACGATCACTATACCACTACTACTACAAATACGATCTCGACCATCACCACCACGACTACGATTATCGCGACCACCACAACCTCTTCAAAGACAACCACCACTGCTACCATCACCAACACGACCACCACTACTACCACCACAGTGACCAGCAGTATGACTATCGTCACTACGACCACGAGCACATCGCCCACAATTATCGCCCAAAACCACCACTACGACCTCTGTAACTACCATCACTGCTACTACTACCACCACTTCCGCTACCATCACTACTACCTCGAACACCACGACCACCACTGCGACTAAGACCACTACCACGATCTCCACCACAATCATGACGAAAACCACATCACGACCACCACCAACAAGACTACCAGCACGACCAACAATACTACCACCACAACCACCACCAGCGCTACTACACTGACCACGTGGCCTTGGTGATACACCAAGGCCACGACGATCACCAGCACTACCAGCAGCAATACAACCAATATCACGACCACCACCAGCTCAACATTCCACGGCCAGCGGCTGGACCAACACAACGACCACCACTACAATAACCGTCAACACGTCGTCACCCACCACGATCACCATGACCATCACCAACAACAACACTTGCGGTTTGAATCGTTGATGTCCCACTAAACATACACGATACGTGGAGGTGGATGAGTAAGATTAAATATGTTGTCTTTGTGTTTGCAGGCGAGAAGCCGTACAAATGCTCTTGGGATGGCTGCGAGTGGAGGTTTGCGAGGTCGGACGAGCTGACCCGTCACTACAGGAAACACACTGGCGCCAAACCATTCAAATGTCGCCACTGCGATCGATGTTTCTCTCGCTCCGATCATCTGGCCCTGCATATGAAGAGACACAACTAGCTTCCTTTCCCATCGGAAATGCCAAAATTATAACACTTCTCATCACTGCCAAAATATGTATTTGTGGCATAAGATATTGAAAGAAAAAAAAAGTAAATATTTTGGCTGGTACACAGTCAATAAATAACGGGGCCAGTTTCTTTTAGCAGTCTTTACATTTTCGCTCTCCCATTTACAGTGTTACGCACTTCCGTTCTTTCCATATACATCACATTAACGTCTTAACAAAGACTTTAATGTTCGTATGTTACTTCTTTTCAAAAAAGATAAATTATTGAATGGTATATTTTATAAAGATGATGCCAACTTGAACATATATTGAACAGGAAGATAGTCGCAGATGATTCGGTGTGTTTGCAACTTCGTGCAACACTAGCCTATGTATTTGACGAGAAAACAAAAAAAAACCTAAACAAATCGTGGTGGGGTGATTACAGATTTTGTTTCCTCCTCATTTCAGTGTTTAAAAAAAACATCATACAGCAACCAGAATATATATATTAAGCAACACGAATGTTCGTCTTGCTGTGAATGGGTTGCGCCCTCGATCAGTAATGTGATCAACAATTTTTCCTTCTCTAAGCAAACGAGTATCAGTATAATCTATATTCCAAGTTTTCTCCGCACACTGAACTGAATCAATGTTCATGGTGTCGGATAACATATTGACGTTAAATGTTTTTCTATGTGAATGAAAAGTTTGTTTTCTCTTGCTTCCATTTTTTCCTCTACATATAAGTATATACATACATAAAACACAAAAAAAGAGAAAAATTACAAAATGTTAATCCTAATACAAAGTGAACGCAGTATTTTTCAAAGACTGGCTATGTACAGTGATTCTCATCTAGTAGAGACAAGACTTGAATTTACGCGCCAGTGTAACTGAATGAATGTTTTGTGTGTGTACTGATTGGCTCCAAGTCCCTTTTGTTTAAATGGTATGATTGTTGACGTCACCTTGATTGAAATAACAAAACGTTAGGTGGGTTTTATGAAATTATTATAAACGTAAATTTAGTTGAGCTGTGTCCGTAGACTGTAGAATATAGATCCCATCCCCATTGTTAAATGATAAATGTTAGATTTGTAACAGATTATTTGTAATTGTTAGAATGGAGTAAGATAATATTTTTAGTATTTCTTAAATTTCATTTCAATGAAAGGGAACTTGAACCATGACGTACTTCATTTTTTTTTTCATTCCTTCTGCATAAAACTTCGCCTCGAGTCAACTGAGCGAAGAAGGGTGGACGATGTGGGAATTTTTTTTTAAATATGAGAAAAGAACATTTATTTCCTTCTGTTAATTTTTAAAACACAGCGAAATAATTAATTTCTCATGTATATATTTAAAAAAAAGTGTCGTTGACTATTTTTTCTCTTCAAAATCATGCAACGATCACTTAATTATGGTAATAACTGTACGTATTATGTACAAAATATGACTTTCTGTGGTTAATTTTTGATCTTAGCTTTGCCCTTATTTGTGTCCTTCATTCTAAATACATTCCTCTTGTACGCCCTTCCTTTCTTAATCTTAACTGCACTCCATTGAGAACAAGGAAGAAGGAATTTATTTCCAACAAATAGACTTTTTAGTGTTTGTACAGTCACGCTTCGTTGAACTGCGAAAACATATATGATTATTGTATATTTTGTGTAACATGGCGCACCAACAATTTGTAAAATTGTCAACAAAAAATAGACGCTTTGAATGTTTAAAAAACTCAGATGAGCGATCAGGAAGGTGAGAATTATAGGATTGACATTCTATTATAATGTGTAATTGTTGCGATTAGCATCATTGTGCAAACTGTATCGCCAGCATTGTGAGCACGTCTTGTAACAATTCTTCCATCTGTTATGCTGTGGTCGATTAAGGCATAACATTTTCAACTGAAAAGAAAAGCAACATGCAAGATAAGGGGACGCTTGTATTTTTTTACAAGAAACAGGGCAGTAAAAAGTGGAGTAAGATCGAAAATATTGAATGCTGTTTTCTCTTGATCTGCTCCATATTCAGTGTTAACAAATTATTTGTAATATTGAATTTCTGAATCGCTGGATTTTTCATTGCTTTTTTTCCCATCTATTGACGTATACAGATATTTTCTGTTTCCAAATTTCTTGGAGAGGTTTATGAAGCTCTGTAATATTAAAAGAATTCCATACCTTCATGTTCGTATGAAAATTGTTTTTACTGTATACTAGATTGTGTGAAAACATAGACTTTGTTACTGCAGGCTGTTCCTTATAGTAAGAGATTCTGTTCCAAAAAACAGACTCACTTTCCCAATTCGTAATGAATCACACTTCTTAAGTGCACTGAGTGATAATTCTTATAACATGCTGACTTCACCGTGCTAGCAGAGTACGCCTGTCGACAAGTGAAGTAGCAGTTTATAATAAACTTTTCATAACAACTCAGTTACATACAGAACGTCTTTCTGGAAACAGTCGTTATATCCGGATGAGTCATGTTCCGAGGTCGAAGGGGAATAATGCAAGTGATTATGGGCTGGATAAAATACCTTGATTTAAAAAAAATCCAAGAAGGGTCTCGTCACTGGGTTAAGATGGGCTTGTCTGCCAGTAGAGTGAATGTTAAGAAGATTTAATGGATGTGTTGGAAAGCCAGTTAATTTTCTAAAAGACAAAATGTTTAAAGTATTTATGAGCTGGATGATAATTAATTTTTGTAAGTTTATCTTACAACCAGTGATGAATCGAAATTTAATTAGCATAAACAAAAATTATCATCGTGTATAATTTTGGCTCAGGGGTATGTCGGTTTGTTCAGTAAGGCGTTTAAATTTGTAATGATGTACCTACATTTTTGCTCAATAAAATATTTGATAATGCTATATGATGGCTGTTACGAATAGTTGTATGAGTGAATACCACAATTGTTAGGGGGACTTTCATTTCTCCGTATGTCCTTAATTTATTTTGTTACGGATGTAATGTAGTGCAGTCATTTGAAGAATGCTAGAGAAATTTTTATTTGAGAAATACAGGCTGATATCAAGAATACAGAAATGGCAACACCAATATGCTTACTGTAGAGTTATGGAGAAACAGGTGTGTGTCTCGATGTCTGATTTGTAAATGATTCTAGCCCAGAACGAACAGCATGCAGTAACAATGCTCTTGTACCATTGCTTGTAATTCCCGCTCAGTGAAAATAAACGTATGTTGCTGTTAAAACTCAAAAATTGTTTTATTTATTACAATTTCTCTTAATTCCTTTGACTTCCATCAACAGAAACAAATTTACTGAGACTTGTATACAAAAATATTAGAACCAGATATGTTGATTGGGAACACCAGGAATAAAGGTTACTGAAGAGGTAGAAGCCACTAAATATATCCTTAAAGAATGCAAGAAAATAAATTCAGAATAAAAATATATCTTCGCCTGTTTAACCCACTTTCCGAACTTTATTATTAACAAATTAGGAAGTACATACAGCTTAATGATTCTGACACTTGCATTCTACATAAGCTACTATCATTTCCCATACTGTATTACGGTTCCATGACAAAACCGTACACGAAAATTGCGCACAGAAAAAAAGCCCACTCATAAATGCTCACACGAAAATTACCCACACGGACAAATGCTCACACTGACGAATGCACACACTGATAAATACTCACAGACAAATGCTCACACGTTAGAATGCTCTCATGGACGAATGCCCACATTCACAATACCATAAAGTAATCAGCCGCGTTAACTGGTTACCATAGTAAACCGACGTTTCTGGAACATATTCAATAAAATTTTCTCGGGCAATCAGCTGCGTTAACTGGTTACCTTAGTAAACCGACGTTTCGGGAACAAACCCTGAAGATGGGGACAGTTCCCAAAACGTCGGTTTACTACGGTAACCAGTTAAGGCGACTGATTGCCCGAGATTTTATTGAATTTGTTCTCAAAACGTCGGTTTACTACGGAATTTGTTCCTGAAACGTTGGTTTACTACAGTAACAAGTTAACGCGGCTGATTGCCCGAGAAGATTTTATTACTGAAACGCCGGTTTCCTACGGTAACCAGTTAACGTGGCTGATTTCCCGAGAAAATTTTATTGAATACGTTTCCGAAACGTCGGTTTACTACGGTAACCAGTTAACGCGGCTGATTACTTTATAGTATTGTGAGTGTGGGCATTCGTCCATGTGAGCATTTGTCCGTGTGGGTAATTTTCGTGTGAGCATTTATGACAGTGGGCTCTTTCTGTGCGCAATTTTCGTGTGGTTTTGTCGTGTGCGCATTTGTCTGGTCACCCTGCCTTACACATAGACATTTCATCCTTACACATAGTCGTCTGAAAATGAGTCTGAATTCATTCCTAAACTACTGTCTGTTTTGACGCCTCTAAACCTACTTACATTACTAGACACAGATTCCTGTACATCTGCCCACATTACTCTATGTGGTGTAGACTAAGGAATACCCATCCAATTAACTGACTCTTTCCATGCTCATATTACTATCTTTTCGGTTCTTTTATATTGTAATTCCATGCCTAAATTTATGGCTCTTTAAATGTTCCTGTATTCGCCTCAGTTACTAGCTATATAAACACCTCTTTGCTTGCAAATAATACTCTGTCCATATACAGTTCTGGTTACACAGGCCCATTTCATTGGCTGTATCGGCGACTCTACGGTGCTTACATGACTTCCTATTCAGAGTTACCTGTAACCGCCAATATAACTGGTTAAATAAACGCCTCAACCTATGTCCAACTTAGTGGAAGATTCCTGTGTCCCTCTGATACTATTATCTTGCTGCGGAGGTGCCTCTACAGAGTGATCTCTGACTATAAAGACGCATCCATTACTCTCAGCATTGCAGCGAACACACATGCCAAAAATATTGGCTATGTAGAAGCCTTAATAGGTACAGATGGCTCGTATCAGGCCTCTATATCTGACCATATTATAGTCTAAATAAGTGGATCTAATGCTGCCTATGCTGTTCTCTGCCATTGGCTGTACACTGGGTATTTGCATACTACTGGCTATGTACAGAAACCTCCGTCCATGATTGTAAGACTGGCAGAACAGACGTGTATATTGCACCTTATATGTCCCGGCCTTCAGACCTGGTTATACAGACGTCTCTGTCGATGTCAAAATGTCTGGCTGTAAGACGTCTCTATCACTGGATGTATCATCGGCTATAATTAATTACGTTTGTATCGATCGAAGTATACGCATCTACCCCGCTTCTATTGCTAGCTGCTTTGACGCTTGTATCACTGGCAATTTTCCTGGCTACAATGAAAATATAGACGCTTCTATATTTGCCTTAGTTTTTATATATACACGCCTATAGCCAAACCCATATTTGTGGCTCTATAGACGCTCCTCCTAGATATGTTGACACATCTAACAGTGTCTTTATTATTTTCTATATACACACTAAGGTAGCTTATGTAACTGGGCAAATGGACTCATCCAACCTAGCCTATAATGTAGGGTATAGAGACTAATGAAACCTGACCTTTTCAGGGCGTCATATCTTTCATCTGCCTATTATATGGGTATGACTGTAATACTGGCTTGAAAAGACGCCTGTATATCTCGCTGTATTACGTACGTAATGGGCACTTTTATTACTCTGTCTTAATGAGTACATAGACGTCTGTAAATATGCCCATATTACTGGTTGTACAGACGCTTCTAATCCCAAAATTAATGATATTTAAATCACTCAATACATGCCTATAGCATTGGCCATATAGATACCTCAATCAGTGTCTATAATACTGGGCACAGAGATAGTTGGATCCGTGGCTATAAAAATGACGAATCAGGTTCTATAACAATTCTTATAATACAGGATTTGAGACCAATATATCAATGTCCATATTGCCACAGTATAGCCCATTATTGGAGCAATAAAGTTTAATATCATACTGGCCATTATATACAATAGAAAGCGAAATTTAGGCAGGGTATAAAACGACATAACAGCCCAGTACAGGTGTTTCTAACTGGGATATTAATCTCGCCTTTGTATAGCCCACGAATGTGCTATAAGGGGGTACTTACAGTCCATTCTATAGCACAGCATAAGCGGTCAAACAAGAGCGAGGGGTGGCTATAGCATAGTCCTGTGTGCAAGCTATTTCTGGAAGCATCATTCTGGCCATAGTAAATCCCATTACGTCTTACTGACGGGGTTTCCAACTGACTATCGTTTTCTTCAGCGAGCTGACCTGACCTAACGTAACCCAACCCAAATTAATGAAAACATAACCTCCATTTTCACCTAACCATTGCGCATGGTGGTGACCACATGAGTGTCATTGACCCAACCGAACCCAACCAAAAACATTGAATGAAAATATACCTCGTTATTATTATATGATAATCGCACATGATCGTGTGCTTATGCATCACAGACCTAACATATCCTCCTAACTTAACCCAATAAACTCAGCTTAATGAAAACAGATCCCCATTGGACCTGACTGTTTGTCACCTGCGTATGAGCGTCATCGACATAACATAAGTCAATAGAATAATATAACCCTCAGCACCTGACCAGCGTGCATAGCTGTCTGCACATCAAAACTGCACGAACCTAACCTAACCTAACTCAACTGAACCCGGCGCATTGATAATATACGCCTTTGCAACTGACCAGTGAGCATGATCATTTTCGCATGTGCGTCATTGACCTAATTTAATCTGAACTAACATAAGCCTACCTATCCAAATTGAATATTAACAGCCCCTTTTCAACTGACCATTACACATATTCCTCTGCGCATGCGCGTTACTGACCTAACATACCCCCAACATAACCCAGCAATTAAGCGACCCGTGCTTCAGCTCACGCGCGGGCCACAGCATCTTCTCCATTCCTCTCTGTCACGTGCTCGGGTCGTCCAATGAATGGTAGTATGGCCACGTGTATCCCTGATGTTGTGCTCGGCGGCGAGAGAGTCTGTCTAACGAGCAGCGGGCCGACCCAGCGGTGCTTCTTGTCTCGCGGGTTCTACGTCACAGTGGCGGTGCTCCATGTGCCGTCGTTTCGTCTCACGACGTGGTCTGCCCAGAGGTGCTTCTGCTTCGCCACATGCCGTAGCGGGTCCTTCACGCCTGACATTCGTCTGATGTCGGCAGAGTGGAGATGACGGCCTCTCTGCTGGCGTAAGGTGACACGGATGAGTCGACGCCCAAGGGAGGCGTGGGCGACTCGAAGTTGCTCCGCAAGGCCCTTAGTATTGACCACGTCTCGGTGCCGTAGCAAAGTGCCGGCAGTACGATGGAGTCGAAGAGCTCAGCACGTAGTTTCACGTCTCGCGTAGCGTCTATCACCGATCGGATGGATCCGAATGCTGCCCATCCCGCTCGCCGTCTCCGCGCCAACTCCGGTTTGAGCTGGTTCTGCGCGGTGATGAGGCCTCCAAGGTAGATGTAATCTTTGACGTCCTCAAGCTGGAAGGCGCCGACGGCGACCGGAGCAACGGCGGCAGATCGATTACGCATTGTCTTGGTCTTTCTCATGTTCATCTTAAGACCGACGGCGTGGCTCTCTCTGTCCAGCTATGCCAGCATCTCGGAGGCTTCACCCGGCGTCGCGGTATGAGAACAGTGTCATCAGCGAAGCGCAGGTGGCTAAGGCGCCGTCCAGCAATTTGGAGGCCTCGATCGTCCCAGCAACAGCGACGGATCACGCTTTCCAGCACCGCAGAGAAGAGGTTCGGGGAGATGGAGTCGCCCTGACGGACGCCTCTCACCACTGGCACCACGACATCCCTCTGGTAAGGGATGAGCGTGGTGGAGCAGCGGTCGTAGCACGCCTGCAAAATGCAGACGTACTCCTCCTCTACTCCTTGCTGCCTCAGCGACTCCAAGACGTTCTCGGGTTAGACGCTGTCGAATGCCTTCTCGTAGTCTATGAAGGTGAGTACGAGCGGGATCTGGTGTTACCGGCTTGTCTCCAGCAGACGGTGGATGGTGGTGATGTGGTCCATCGTGGGATACGATCGGCGAAGTCCCGCCTGCTCTACAGGCTGCGCCTCCTCCAAGGTTCCACGGATGCGCGCAAGCACGCACCGCGTAAAGACCTTGTAGACGATGGGGAGGAGGGTGATCGGCTTGTAGTTGGCGAGGTCCTCGCGATCACCCTTCTTGAAGAGACGGACGGTGCTTCAGGTGTGCCAGTCGTCGGGGATCACTCCGTCTCGGACGTATCACGAGAAGCGTAGAGTGGGAAGCCGCAGGACTTGAGCTCTGTCGTGATGCCGTTGGCAGATGCGATGAGCGGAAGAAACTTGAGTAGAAGTCGTGCATCTCCTCCTCGATGCGGAGTCGCGACGTAGTTCGCTCTCCGGTAGATATCTCGAGGCAGGCAATGCACAAACGGTACTCGGCGAGATCGCGGGCGGTCTTCTTGACGCTCTTCCTCGCCTCGGCAGCTGCGATAAGGCGGCGCTTCCCGAACTTGGCGTGATCTTTTCTGACAGCGTCGCGGCATTCCCTGCAGAGCGAGCGGAAGGCTGCCGTATTCCTGTCAGCTTACCTCCTCCTCTCCAGCAGCTTCCTCGTCCTCTCCGTGATGCGCTGGTTCACGTAATTCGGCGCGGGGGACGTCGCCTGCTTGCTGACCATCTGGAGTCGCTCGACAAGGCTCGCATAGTCGGCATTGATGACTTCAATAACGTCGAACGCCTCCAGCTCCGCCATGACTGTGGCCAGGAGACGTGGTGGTGGTCGCCTGCTGCGTAGCTGGTTCAACCTTTCCTTCAGCGGGTTCAGATTAATCTTGGCACGGAGGAGGCGGTGGTCGCTGCCGCAGTAGAAAGACTGGACGACCGCGACATCCGACACCGCGCTGCGGTTGGAAAGAAAATGGTCGAGTTCGTGGGTGAACTGGCCGTCTGGACTAGCATAAGTCCACCGCCTCTTCGATGGATTCTATCCAAACCAACCGAATGAAAACAGACCATATTAGCACCTGAACATTTCGAATGGGCGTAAACACATTGGCGTCACACCTAACCTAAAATCAACTTAACCCAAACCAACTAAATGAAAATAGAGCCCCTTAGCATATGATTATTGTGCATGTTCTTCGGCGCATACGCGTGAGTAACCTAATCGATACTAACCTAACCCAAACCAACCCAGCTTTATCAAAACAGAAAACCTTCTTTTGTACCTGTCTATTCCGAATGTTTGCCTGCGCACGAGCGTCTCCGACCTAACCCAACCCTTGGACTTGGCTGGGCTGTCCCGTGTATGGGTTTGACCAATCTGGTCCTGGTATTGGCTAGGATGGACTTGTTCGAGTATGAGGTGAGGTAAGATGTGTATGATTTTTCCATGTTGTAGACCAATTTACAGTAATACCCCTTTTAACACGGCCCCGTTTAGCACTGTTTCGTTATAGCGCTCAATGGCAACAGCTGCTGCCATTTCAACATCATTGCTAACACTCATTTAGGTGGCCAATTAGTCACACTTCAAACCTGCATTCCTGTTGAAGTGGTTTTACCTTCTACCCAACACCACTTCATTGATAACAACCAATGGATCAGGGAGTAATTTCGAATTTTAATACCTACAACCTCCGTCGACAATTTAAGAACCTCGTAGAGAAAATAGTTGAAGAAGATAAAAAATCGATCAAGCAATTTTTAAAAGATTACAAAATTATGAATGCTATAGATAATATCTTGGTCCGCAATGGCCGCGCGGTCTGAGGCGTGGACCTTGTGCCGCTTGGTTACTGGAACCGTGGGTGCGAACCCCACTCAAGCCATGGATGTTTGTCCGCGTCTTTCTGTGTTGTGCTGTCCTGTGTACAGGTAGAGGCCTTGCGACAGGCCGATCCCTCGTCCAAGGAGTCCTACCGACTGTCTAATAGATAAACGCCAACGAAAAGTTGGGACCCGCAGTGCTCAGGCACTTGAAGAACGGGACGTTCCCAGTATCCCAGTATAAATAATATCAGAGAAGTCTGGAATGAAGTGACTCCAAACTGCGTGTACGGGGTGTGGAGGAAGCAATGGCCAGAAGCATGCAGCCATTTGGAGGAATCGGTCGTAAAAAACATCGCCGAACTGGCCAGTGAAACAGGAATGGAGGGTGTGAATGAGAACGATGTTGAGGAATTGCTGCAGTCTCATGGCAAGACCCTTAGCAATGACGACCTTAAAAAACAGCAGAGCAACGCATCCAGAATGAACTTACAGTCTCTGATCCAGATGAGGAAGCACCAGCGAGAAATTTTCCAAAAAATTCTCTCAGGAAGAGACCACCACGATCACGAAAATTATGGATCAGTTTATAGGATAATACCTTGATTATGAGCGGAGCTCCAAGGTAAGGCGAGGTGTTCTTGAAATGACTATCTTGCTACCAAGAAATATTTCGTGAGAAAACTCAAGAAAAGACTCTTGACTCTTATATCACCAAGAAGCCGAGTCTTGTAGATCCACAGGCCGGCCCCTCATCTAAAACATAATTAAATAAGTTTCATTCTAATCTACGGACTAGGCGACCGGGGTTCGATCCCCGACGGGGGCAGAGGATTTTTCTTGTAGCCTCTGCGTCCAGACCGGCTATGGGGCCAACCCAGCCAACTATCCAATGGGTACCGGGGTCCTTTCCCGGGGGTAAAGCACGGCCGGGGCGTGATGCTGACCACTCACCCCATCTAGTGCCAAGGTCAAGAATGAATAGGAGCTCCCCCCAAGCGCCTATATGGCATATAGTGGGACAGCTTTACTTTACTTTACTTTTTCATTATTCTAATTGTATTTGTATTATCACCCATCTAATATATACAAATGCTACAATGACCCCGTTTAGCGCTCCACTTTCTAGGAACGTATCGTAAGCGTTAACCATGGTATTACTGTACATGCTATGAAGTGGCGTATCATTCTTGCCATAGCAAGGCAAAAAATATTAGCTTTTTTGACGTAAATACATCTATAAGGAAGGGTCATTCGGCAAAAAAGTGTTACGAAAAAGGGAAACGAAAAAGTGTAACTTCATTGTTATGTTACCTAGGAAACGTTACATTACATTCATCTACCACAGACCCATCTTAAGCGTAACTAATTCAAGTTAAGCATTCAAGCATTTTTGTTACCTAGGAAACGTCATCTGTTTACTCGGCATTGTTGTTACCTATAAAACATTACATTACCTTACCTTACCTTACATTACATTACCTTACCTTACCTTACCTTACATTAAATTACCTTACCTTACCTTACCTTACATTACATTACATTTCATTACATTACATTACTTTACATTACATTCAGCTACCACAGACACATCTTAAGCGTAACTAATTCAAGTTGATTAAGCAATGTCTTAATCAAACTTGTCTCAATTGTAAAGTATGTATAAAGGAAATATTTAAAATAAAGGGAAGATATAAACTTCCTTTCCGTAAAGACGTATTTACGTCAAATTCTCCGGAACCGTGGTTCCACTATCACTTTTTGGTTTGTTTATTTTTCCTCATTGTATAGAACAAAATACGAGATATTCAGTAGGCAATGTACACTCCATTTTATATTCAAGTATAATAGCTATGATGGCCGTAGTATATAGAATTATACTTGCTATTATATGGGGTGTTTATCTTTCCATATTACAATTCAGAGAAGAAGCTATTAAAGAGTGTGTAAACTTGTCATAGAACAATGAAAAATACAAGTAATTAAGGGAGTATTATTATGGTAACCTGTAGAGACTGGTATCAATCTGGCCATAGTATTGCGTATTATATTATTACATAAATTTAGTTGCGTAGCTCAGTCTACTACCTATTAAGGTGCTTGTGGATGATTCAGACTCATCATTGAATTGGACAGAATGCATGGTACCAAAATTTCCATCATTTTGACCATTTCGAGCTATTAATGGAGGTACCATACTGGCCAAATTATATTACAGTATTTTAGTTATTGCTATCAGGTGGGGTATTTTTGCAATACAATATGATGTATTAAGATATGAAACATACTATGCATGGAATAGCCCAGTGTGCGGGCTATTAATTTTTGTATCACATTTGTCATAGCATAGCTCGTAATATATCTTTATGGCAAAATGAGATGCGAGCTATTGAGATGGGTAACAATATGGTAATTGAATATCGTGCACGGGACTCAAACTTCAATTACTCTTATCAAATGTAATTACTACTAAGAAAAATACCATTATGGTCACAATGTAGACTACTACACTAGCTATGCAGGTGATACCAATGTGGTTGTACAGTCGAGAATACGGGCTATTAAATGTGGTATCATTCTGTGTATAATATAGAAGAGCTATTAGTTTATAGATCTAGACATCGTGAAGTCTAGTATACGAGATATTAAAAGGTATCTCACTGTTCATAGAATAGCGCACTGTACGAGCCATAGTATAGCCGAGTATACAAACTATTCAGAGAATATGATTTTGGCCACAGTATAGCCCAATACATGAGCTGTTAAGGTATTTATATTCTGGTCAGAATTTAGCTGTTTACAGGATTTGTTTTGTAGGTATAAAGTGGCCAAATTTAAGTACATTATACGAACTACTAACGGCATGTCATACGCACGATACCCCATTATATGAGCCATTAAGTAGGGCAAAATATTGGCGATTACATAACGCAAAATAGTGTTCAGTAAATGGGCTACTATTCTGGACACAGTGTAGTCCAATATAATAGCTACTAGGGTGTATATTTCTGCCAATAAAATCTCACAATATACGAGCTATTGAGGGGTGTATTGTTCAACCCATACTGTAGCCCAGTACACGAGATACTTACAGGTTATAGGACTGGATAAGTATTCCAATGTACCATTGGTAATAGTATAGGCCAATATGCAATTTTTGACGGAGGGGATCATCCCTGTCATTGTAAAAAAACAGTATATCAGCTGATGAGTCGACTATCAAATCCGCCATTATAATTTCCAGCAATGGAGACATTACGTGGGCTAGCATTGTGGACATTGTCCAGTAACGTATGAGGTATGATTCTTGCCAATGTACTACCCGGGATGTGTCATTAAGGGGTGTACAAATACAGTCATAGCATAGCCCAGTATACGGACTATTAAGCTATGTTATTATGGACATAGTATTTCATAGTGTGTGTGGGCTACTTATGAGGTAATATTTTGGGGATATAATATTGAGATTAAGTAATATTAAAGACGTATAGATTATTCTATGGTAAGAACTACTAGAGCGGTGTAATTCTGGCCATATTGTAACTCAGTGTACTATATTTTCGGTAGGTTTCAAACTGGCAACTTAAGAGCTGTTAATGACATTATAATTCCATATACATAAATGACCAATGTTCAAAACGTATTGATTGGTAGTATTCTGGTCATAGTACAGTATAGTTTGCGACCTATTTATTTGGCAAAACAGTTAAACTCAGTATGCTGTTTTTTATGAATGGTATCAATCTGGATAAGCCACGGTGGTCTAGCGGTTAGAACGCTGGCCTTGTAATCCTGGGGTCTCGGGTTCGATTCCCGGCAGTGCCCGAATTTATAACTTGTGTTGGGCAAGGCCGTGGTCTAGTCAACACGTAGTTTTCCTCCGGGGGCTTTCCCGGTTTCTCCGTGGCATCCCAACAATTACTCCATCCACACACAGAAGAAGGCAATGGCAAACCACTTCTGGATCATCTGCCAAGAACGTATATGAACAGGTCCCAGTCCGAGAAAAGGATGGAAGGATCCTGTTCATATGGACCTGTCGTCAGACAGAACACTAAATAAATAAATAAAATCAATATGGCCAAACCATACTCTCTGTACGTGTTATTAAGTTTGTCTCTATCTGGCCATAGTACAGGGTAAGTCAAAAGTAGCTACACAACTTTGGAGAACTGTAACCGTATTGCCTGCAGCCAAAACGTGCTGATGTCAGCAGATATCTGTAGAGCGTAACCAAAAGTTTCGTTTGTTTGTTGTAGTTCTTCACTTTGCCGCTGAGAACGCTTGTGAATTTTGGAAAACAAAATGGAGACTTATAGTGGCGAGGAAAGAGCACATTGTTTGTTCTGGTTCAAACAAACGAATCCTCTTCCGTAATTCTCTAAGATCGTTAGGTAAGGGTGGGTGGTAAACGTGATCCTTAATGTATCTCCACAGGAAGAAATCTGCTGGTGTGAGATCCGGTGAACGAGGTGGCCAAGTGATTGGACCTGCTCGCCTAATCCACCGACCTGGGACGTGGAGATCCATATATGCTCTGACATCTGTATGGAAGTGAGGAGGTGCACCATCTTGCTTAAACTGAGTTGCATTCTTCGTCTGTTCGAACCAGAAGACACATTGTGTTCTTTCCTCGTCACAGGTATTTCCCAGTACTCGTGTTATAAAAGGGTGATTCCATTCTGGCTGTGGTATACACCATTATACGTGGCATAAAAAGTATATCATTCTGGTCATAGATTCCAACTGCTGATACTGCGGTTTCACTACGGACTGCTTGTAGGAATACACAGGTTTGTAATTAATAATGATATGGGTACATATGAGAACGTCTGGTAACACAAACAAGCTGTAAGCGGTAAGTCAGGTAAGGAAAAGTTTAAAATAGAACACTTAATATAATGGAAAGACTGTATTAACAAATAAAATTAATTGGTTATGCAAATGTATATATATTCATTTTAACTGCTAATAAATCTACCACCAGAAAAAATGAAAATCATTACCGTCTAAATATACATCTATACATATGCTTTAAAAACTGCTATATAGACGCCTTTAAATACGCCTATAATACGCCTATGATGATTATACGGACTCTTCTATGAACGCCTTTAATTCTGCCTATACTGACCAATCTAACCATTATACATCGTTATAACACAATGGGTATATAAACGCCCTAACCAAGCTTATAATAATTTTATACCAGTCTCTTCATGCCTAAAAATCTGGTTATATAGACAAAAATAGTGGGTTCAGAAACACCACTAAACATTCCTACAAAAACTAGCTATTTCTTCGAACGAAATTCACTCCTATATCATTGGCTATAGTGACCCCTCTATCAATGTCTAGAAAACTGGCTATATATTACTATTATAATATCTTAACTTCGGTATTGGACAAACGTCAGGGGTAAGTGTTGTACAGTTTTTTTTCATATCCCGGTTTAAATGGGTTGGCCCTTGTGCCGGATGGCGGTCTAGAATTCCTGACTGTACTGAATGAGTTATTCCAGCTCATGAATTTAAAAACATATAATGTATTCTTTTTATGTAAGAACGACCCTTGTATATTCAGAATCTTTGTTGGCCCACTGATATAATATGACGCAAGTAAGTCTAAGATCCATCTAATAAGAATAATTCGTGAAATAAAAAAGTATATTTCGTGTTCTGGTTGTCATTCTAATCAAAATTGAAATTTGTGGGCTCTTTGCCAATACTTGGCTCCGTTATAGGAAAGATACTTTCTTGAACATGAATCCAGGCGAAGCTCTGATCATCAGAAATTCTATCGGCGCTCCTATAAACCTCCAAGTGTCACGGGGAAGATAAAGAATTTCAGATTCTCTACACCTCGTTGCTAACCCGTCTCGTCTGTTTGTGCCCCATGTCACTTCCTACACCATCTCTGTCTCACCAGGAGCCCTAATTTGAATTTCAACGAACGCCCGGCCTCGAGTATTTTGATACGAAATCAAGCCCCTGTCCTCGTCTCGTACACTTCATGTATTACTGAGTGCATAAGTGATGCAAGGATTATTAAACAGACCAACTTCAGTACTAGCTGAATGCATGTCTTTATATAGCGTCTAAGATTTTTCAAAACATGTAAGGTCTCAGAATAAATTTACCCCACAACATTCTAAATATGAAGGGTAAACAAACAGGCTCGGTGGAAAGTATACAAAGATTTTTGTCAATGTCCTCACTAATACTACAGAGTAATCCACATTTCCTTTTGTCCTAATTCTTGTTCAAAACGTTGGATCCCATGAGGATCACTGTTGGGTCTCCTGAGAATCGTTTTCAGTACCACGATGGAAAACGATGGGTTAGAGGACTGTACGTGGACTTAAGTCTGTTTTATCTTCATACATTTTTATCCTGTCTAGGTACAGGCATTTAAGTTACTATTAGCAGATCCCTGCTCAAATGTTTAATGATTTACAGATCTGAATTAATGTCTATTCGAAACATGCCAGAGAACCTAATCTGAGACAATTGAGGAATAACAACGTTACTCGACAACGGCTTTATATTTGCTTTATTAAGCGTTACTAATAACGTATCTAAGCTGTCTCCAGTTTCCTTAAAACTTTTATAGGATTTGTTATTTTCAGCAGATTTCACGTAAACTCACCGCGCGCACAGGCTAGAAATATGTAGAGTGCAGTTGAAACTTAATTAAACCGCCTTCAAGTCGTGAAATACGTAAAACTACTCGATGCATAAAATTTGGGGATTTTCTCTGAAGGAAGAGTAGAAATTGAGAATAAATTTACGAGGAAAATATTTGGAACTGAGAGAAATAACCGGACAGTAATTGATAACCTAAATAATTTTTACTGTTTACGTTCCAGGCCTGTTAGTGTGATTAAACAAAACAGTAAGAAATTGGTTGTACATGTAACACGCGTAATGAAGGATAACTTTATGTAGTCCTACATTTTTAGTTGAAATAACTCGTGGAAGGAGATTTTTGGGAGTCTGTCGTTGATGATACGATATTAAGATGGGTCTTGGAAGGTATGAACTGTGTTTATTTGGTGTATATAGTTGTTAGTGGGGCGTTAATATGTATGTTATGGATAAACTTTATTAGACATAGTGGCAATAACTGCATTTTTTTACTTTTATTTTAATAGCGTAATATGAGACATAGAACATACTTTCGGAAAAACTTCTGTTCCATTACCGATCTGTGAACCACAAAAGGCTGAGAACCTCTGGGCTAGCCGATTACTTTATGACACTATATTAGTTACGGAAGTTATGTGGTTTATGACATTGTCCAATAAGATTATTATTTTTAAAGCGAATTTAATTTAAATAATAGACTATTTAAAAAGTCAGTTCCCATTTCAAAGGAAACACAACACGTCTTCGATACAAAGATGAATTGGTTAATGCAGTTTAGGAAAATATTCGCTGTTTATTCTAACAATCATACGAAACCCATAAATACATTCTTGAATAAAATTAAGCGTTACTGAATGTTGAAGCACGTGGTATATAATGTTACCACTGTGCTTTCAAGAATAGAATATTTAATGATACTATGTAATTTCGGATTAGAAACATTAAGATGAGTATGGATGCTGAGAAGTGAGAGACGAATACGTACTGAAGCAGGAGGCCATTAGACTAAGCAGATGATAAAAGTTCTTACAATAACGGAAATTAAATTATCACTACAAAGCAACATAGGAACTGTGTCACATTGAACGTTGCACTGACGTTGATATAAACGTCTGTAAGAGACATACTTTCAATTATTGTGGTAATACATATTTGTTTATATTTGTATGCGGTCACATGCATGTTTTGAATTTACTTCCATATTTTTTTCAAAATGTTATGGCAGAATATTTGTTATATAGCCTATTCATATTATATATGAGTCAAATATCCAAATTAACAGAGGATATTAAGTAAGCAAATGGATAAAATAAATAACAGAAACAAAATTGCAAACATTAATTTAGAACTCAACATTATTGTAACTAACAACTGTGTAGTAAACGAATCGTGGATACGAATTTCATACACGTAATGGGAAATTTGTTTCTGATTAATTGAATAAAACCCGTTATAAAACGTCAAAATAACACTTTGTACTCGGACATTTGGACCACGATTTTTGTAGTGTGGTTTCCTTATTCTGTAGCCTTTTCCTATATATATATATATATATATATATATATATATATATACAGGGTGAGTCAGAAGTGTGTTTACAAACTTCGTGTGCGTGTTCCAGGATCAAAAATAAGAAAAAAATGTTCCTATGAACATGTGGTCGCAAATGTTTCATTTTCGAAATAATAGCCAAAAATAAGTTTCAATGAATTGACCTTATATCAAAGTGAATCCACCTTCCAGCAAAGATTTTCATTTAACGTTTGGGCAGGAATTATTGGCGACATGCTTATTGGTCCACACATGCTTCCAACGCGTCTCGTTCATATCGGCGATTCCTAAGAAGACAGTTGCCACGTGTTCTTGAAGATGTACCACTGAATACAAGAAGACAAATGTGGTTTATGTACGACAGAACTCCAGCAGACTTCTCCCGTCGCGTCAGATATCATCTCAATGAACAGTACCCTCAGCGATGGATTGGGCGAGATGGCCCAGTAGCATGGCCACCGTGGTCACCGGACCTGACCCCATTAAACTTTTATCTGTGGGGTCACTTGAAGTCCGTCGTTTATGCAACACCCATAAACAATTAAGACGATTTATGGGAACGTGTGCAGAATGCATGCCAGATGATTCGAGGAAACCCTGGTGTGTACGAACGAATTCGTCAGTCTTGTGTACGTCATGCTCGTGCATGTGTGGAGAATGGAGGACCAAACTTCGAGCATCTGTTATAAAGAAACATCCCTGTCTTTATACTTGATTGATTTACAACTGGCTTTACACTTCTTAATAGCTGCCGCTAACACACGAAAGAAATTAAATATAACTTTAATATTGATATGTAACAGACTATGGGCTTTAATTTTTTGTTTATTTTAATTCATTTGTTACTAAAGTATTTACATTATGGTAGTGAAGATGTCGGGATAAATAACCCACAGAGATAATTTTATTTGAAATAGAAGGTAAGTCCAAATATTATCTTCAGTGCTTTTTCTCAGACGTCCTAGTTATACGCATTTATTTCCTACAGAGTGACTAAAACCTTTTACATCCACACAGAACAACAAAACAAATGATGTTATTGTTTATTTTTAGGTTTTATATTGGAAACGGTAACTGTGTGGTAGCAAGCATTCTCAAACGTAATTTGTCATTAATTTCTACGGGAATGTTATTTTGATTTCTTATTGTCTTTCTTGAATGTCCGGGAGCAGTTATTCCTAAGCACAAAGACGGATTCAAGAGAGGGCTGAATTTTTATTCTTAAGACGTAATAACATTTGTATGCAAAAAAAAAAACTAAAAGAACTTACGAAAAGAGACAATATTTTCATGTTGTGAGTTGTTTTTATTGTATTTCAAAACAGAGCAATATTTATCATATTACACATATCTCACCTATTAAAATGCGTCGTGTAGGCTAGTCGAAGATTATGGCCTCAATAACCACTGCGCAACATTACAAAAGACAGTCATTACCATTCTCGCCGCCGTCAGAACCTGAAATCTCATCTCCCCGATCGTCTCCGAAGTCACCAACATCTATAATAACTGTCAAATACAGCGTAACGTACCTGAGAGATTCTAAACATGTTTCATTGTACACGCAAGAGGCCACCTATCCTGTTATATCCACGACTTCATTTCAGTATCATGAGGAGTATCAGTATCCAATCCACCGGCGACGACAGAAGCTACCGCGCAGGTCTACAGAGTTGCGCGCGCAGTATCACCGACCCTCCCCACCATTTTTATTGCCGGGGAATACAAAATAAGACCCGACATTGTACAGCACTCAGAAAATGCATGGGAATTTATATATTTCACGTACATTGTCTTTCGTCTAATCATTTGAATTATCCTATTATTCGAGAACAAAAATTGTGTGTGGTTGAGAAGCTTAGTTATTTAGACTAAGAACTAACCATCCAATAAATAAATTAATCATATCGCAACCCTTAAAAGTATTTTTCATTGTTATTTTGGTTTTAAAAAGATAAATAAGAAACTTGTCAAATTTTCTTGCTTCATAAATCCTATTTGAGAGTACATAAATACACAGGATGTTTGAAAAAAGGAAATATCAAAAACTTACCCACTTCGTAATAACTTCGATCTAAAACGACTATTTAACGACGTTAATCCAACTCAACTGGTCATGTAACGACGATTGAAAGACAGTACGATTATGAAGGTTGAGAATCATGCAAAAAGAAACAGTTTTGGCCTATTTTATTTTTCAGCTCGAAAATGAAACTGATTAAGAATATTTAATCACTGCTATGGGATATTCCGAATACCAATTGGTAACCAATATATTGGTTAGCGTGCTCGCCACTGGACCCAGGGATCGCGGGTTCAATACCGGGCGAGGTCGATTGAATTTTTAAGGGTGATAAAAATCTTTAGCACAACTTCCTTCGGAGGGGAAGTAAAGCCGTCGGTCCCATGTCGTTGATTCACAGCATGTAAAAGAAACTTACGAGCATGATACGAGATGTTTCGTAAACAAAATTCTCCTGATTAACTGCTAGATGGCTCTGTCAAATCAGGATTGAGTAGAAATTGTGCACACTTCAAGACCTCCGAAAAGGAGGCGGCTAAAACCCACAACCGGGTTGTAGAGCCGAGAAACACGAACAACCAATACACCAGATTTATGAGCAACCAGCCACTGAATCCGTACGTGGCCGGCGTTTCTCTGTGACAGCAAGATTCCTGGCGAACGCCAAAACAAGAGGAATATTGTCTGATGGAAACAATGTCAAAGACTAATTACATCACGTCACACCACCCACTGTGTAGAAACGCATGATCAATGAGTTACCCTTCTATCGTCAAATTTTATTTAGAAGAAGGCGTGATTCGTTCAGTCCACTGTTCGATTAGTGTTCTAAAATAATTTGATTTGGATGGTGTTTTAGTTTGGGATGTTGAGGAGAATATTTGGAATTGTGAGAGAGAAAAAGAATGTAACAAATTATATACTTAAGGAATAAATAAATTTGTACTCTTCGCTAAATATTTTACGATTATGTGAGATAGTAACTTAAAACGCACAAAAATTATAAGAACAACGTACACAGATTTAAGACGAAAAATTTGAAGTGAAGTTACCTAAACGTAAAATGGAGTAAAATGTTAAATGGGAGATTGTCGACTAGGTACTTTTGGCTCAAGGTAGGGTCCAGTGCGTGAATCGTAAACACAGTTATTAACCTTTGGATTCTTGGCCAGCTATAAGAACGCCAAGTGCTTCATAAGATTATTATCACTTATTAATATAAAGAACTTGCATTATATTTCTTGATTAAGAAATAGAGTTCACAGTTATAAGTGTATTTATAATGCTAAATAGTTTTGTGTACAAGAAATGTTAACCAGTATCATTAAACGGTATACAAAACAAATTATGGAAGTATCTCCTATTTATGCATAATGGCATATATTAAATACACGTAATGTTATAATTCAAGTATATATTACGTGTAACTTATATCTGCATAGAGTAATTTAAAATATGATTTTTATATTGTAGTTGCAATGCGTATTTAATTTTTTATGTTTCCGAACCAAACAGCTAACTGCAACAAGCAGGGGTAGTCTTCAATATTGTTAGTTGTTCACCTGGTTAAGAAATTACCCTTTTTTATGGATCCTGAAGGTTCACGATAATACACTAAATTTATTTACTAGAATTGTACAGTTGAATGCAGTTCACATACTGAAAACTCACATCTAAAAGATCCATTTTAATATTATACTGCCTTCAGTCTGCATGCAAGGATGGGTAGACCCACCATTGGACTACCCAGCTATCGATCTATCGACTTTTAACTTCTAATGGTGAATATATTTATTTCCATCGATTCACAAAGATGTCATTAGATGAAGATATTAGGAATTCGAGTTTAACAAAATGGCTGATAATATTAAAGAACATCAGGGGAAGTTAATTTTACTTGATGCCAGACTATAGATTTTGAAGAAGAGTTCTCAATTTGAGATCTCAAGGAAAGAGGGATTGTGCGATGGTTTATAACACTTTGTGTGAGGTCGCAACGAGTATAATATAACTAAATATAAAGTGTCCTATTCTGTTTCCACGCCTCTCAGTGCAAATTTCTAGATTAATTTTTTTATCTCATCTCCTAATACGTACTAAATATTTGGATTGTCTCAATATTAATTTAATCACAAAGCATGAATATTCTCACTATATAATATAATCCACTCACAAAACGTCTGTGCAGATATATAAAGCCACATTTTCATTACCACTTTTTGTAATTTCAAATGTTTGGGAATTAATTATTTCGAAGAATTAGATCAAAATGAAAGATTAACTAACGAAATACTCTTTTTGGCCTGCCAATGAAATCCTTAAATCGCACTCAGGTAGAATAGTTATCCCTTCGTACACTTAAACAATTATTGTATAAAATCGTCTCATAAACACGTTAATAGTCTCAATTTT
The DNA here is from genome assembly GCF_977971745.1 of Zootermopsis nevadensis. NCBI lineage: Eukaryota > Metazoa > Arthropoda > Insecta > Blattodea > Termopsidae > Zootermopsis > Zootermopsis nevadensis. Next base: position 10,445,088 of record NW_028259143.1, read on the forward strand.
AAGTTTCTTTCTCAATTCTCCCGTTCATTTGAAAACAGTAGCTTACAAGCATGACATATTTACTATAAGTATTTTTCCGTCCCACCAATAATTTTTTTACAAAGTGTCTTATTTTCTATTACTACATATTTCGGGCTACTTGTGATCATCTTCAGGTGACACACAACATATTAAATTGAACTGTATGTCATAATGGTTTTAAATATGCCATGAACTTAACTTTAACCTTTTTATATGCCACCTGAAGATGACCATACGTTGAGCGAAAAACGTAGTTGTATAAAATGAGACACTGTGGTAAAGAAAATTTTGTGTAGACAGTATAATACTTTTAATTTTGAACACTGCACAACAGAATGCTATCGAAAAATTACTGAACATTACATAACATTTCATATTGGCATACATCACTTTTGCTCTGAAAGTTGCTTGTATCTGGGGCAGAGAATCTGCAACGAGGTCGGCTCTGCGGCGTGTCACGTGATAATGTCAACATGAGAGATGTGAGGGCTGGGATGCGCCATCTGTGAGGCATAATATTCACTGAACCTTATTTGTGGACCTGTGTATGGGATTATCATAGACAGAATGTCTTGCAGAGATCTGTTTGTTACGCTGTTGAATATTCACGAGATACACGGCGTTCTCCGCACAGAACAACAGCTGTTTGATTTAACCTTCTTTTAATCTGAGGAGAATCACACCCACTTTCACTAATAACAACAGCAACTAACATTTCGAAATTGTTTCCAAAATTGAAATTCAAACCTCAAATTCTGCTAAACGAATTTTTCTTTTAAAGTGATTTCAATTATACAAATATAATAGAAATTATTATAACAATAATAGCAATTATAATTGTAATAATAATTATTATTATCATCATCATTGTTGCTCCTGAAGCTACTAAGTCATCACATTAATATAATTAGATTATTTTACTGTTCAAGATATTTATCTATAAACTGTTCAGATGATACGAATATCCCTGCCCCTTCACATAACTTGAAGATGTATTAGTTTTCTCCCTATTCTGACCCTGCTGAATCCAATTCAAAATCTCACACCCAATTATTAAAGATTAATGTTAATATTATTCTACCACACAGGCCTAAATCCTTCCAAAAGGTCTATTTCTGTCAACTTCTTGGTTTAAAATGTTAAAACGTCTCTCATAGTCCGTATGAGTGTTACATGTCTCGCAGATCTCTTCCTGCTTATTTAATCGCCTCAAAAATATCCTGCGAAGAGTATAAATTATGAAGTTCTTTGTTATGTTTTTTCTCAAGCCTATTATTAGATAAATAATGTCGTTATTATGGCATGTCAGTTCAAGTGGTATGATCCTCTTACCAATGAAGATAATCCTGGAAGAGTATTACAAGAATTATGGAACAAATATTATCATGCAGTGTATGGCCTGAAGCCTTCACGGCGAGTAAGTATAATGAATTCTTCTCGGGCTCCCGGCCGTGTTATGTGGTTCAAAGATGAAGACATCAACATTTCGAGAACCATCTTCATCCTCGTCTGCGGGGTTTTGAAGTGGTTGGAGAACCAACCTGCCAACTAAGGGCAGAGTCTTGCTCAAGCGCAAGACATCGGTTCTTGCTAGGTTATAACATTCCTACGTACGAAACGCATTTCTGGAAATGGTAAAGAGTGAATTAAAACTAAAACGGCAGTGTGGTTTATCGCGGCGGGAGCCTCGACTATTCAGACTAGGGTCTGTTGATGCTGATGGGAGGTTATCCCGTTAGGCATCTTTTCTTCATTGAAAAGGACTGTGGTTGGATGGCTGTCTGGAATTTGTACCAAGAAATGCGTGTCCCTTTTTAATTGTACCTTGGAATTTGACTTACAACTGAGGAAAATCACAGAAAACCTGAGTGACGATAGCCGAGTGGTGAGACCATACGTTGAGCCGACTTGGCCGCATTTTCAGGGACAGCCTCGGCTGGCGTGCTGAACATCAGACCCCTTGGTCGCCCGTGGATGACCTCAGTCAACCCTTGGTGTCTTCCAAGTTTCCGAAATAAGGGGTTCCCCGCAAAAGCTAACTTTGAGTCGAAACTCTCAGTCAGTGCTCTGATGTGGTCGGCGAAGAAGGGAATCCCCAAATTCTCGAGAATTTGCCTTTTACTAAGGTACCAAGGCGCGTTAGTTGCAACACTTACAGGTTCCGGACGTGGCTGCTGGTAAGTGACCTCCAGAAAGGGTATGCATAATCCGTCATAGGACGCATCATCTTCTTGTAGAGCAGTACACCGTTTCTAAGGGTGAGGCCTCTTCTCCCGCTAAAGAGGTGGCCAAGCACACCCAATAATTGCGCTGTTCTCTACTCAACCTGGCTGACGTGCGCCGACCGGCTAAGCTCGGTGTCAAGGTTCTCTCCAAGATACCACCCTGTTTCGACCCACTGTATAAGCTTGCTGAAAAACAGCACTTCTCTGGGCTTTTGAATGCGTCTCGCGGTCTCAACGAAGAGAAGCCCGCCACCAGAGATCCAGTCTAACGAGAGAGGCCTCCAGATAATACTAGAATCGATGGATTACGGGGCGTGGCTACGAGAGCCGTGTCATCCGCGTACTGTGGCAGTTTGACGTGGCGGGAGGTTGTAGGTATGTCGTTCACATAAAGACAGAACACCACAGGAGAGACAAGTCCATTCTGAGCCACTCCGGCCCGCATGGCACGACGTGTGGATGTGGCTGACTGGAACGACGTTTGGAATGTTTGGCAGTAGGATGAGATGGTTTTCACAAGGTAGGACGGGAAGTCTGGAATGGTTAGCTTGTAAAGGAGGCCTTTGACCCATAATGTGTCGAGGGCTTTGGCCACATCCAGGAAAAGCACACCGATTAGCCGCTTCTCGTCAAAGTTTCTGTTGACCCTTTCAAAGAGGCGGGCCAGCTGCAGTGTCACGCATCAACCCACGTTTGTTTACCTCCTGTAGGATCCCAGTGAGCAGAATCTTCTCGAAGAGTGTCAGGAAGACTGAATGGTCTATAAGAAGAGGCCAGCGTGGGGTTCCTTCCCGGCTTTAGTATGGATACCACGCGAGCGGGTTTCCATGCCTGTGGGAAGGTTTTATTGACTGCCTCCTGAAGGAAGCAATTGATAAACGACTCAAGTCCTGTAACATCAACACAGACGGGAGGTTTCACATTGCGCCAGGCTTGGTATCCGGTGACGAACGTACAATCCAATCAGTAAGCTGGGCTAAAAATAGCAAGCACGCCACTCCGTACACCAGTTCCTATTGGCTACCGTGCAGCCATGAATACGGGGCTAACGAGAAGGTATATATAGAGCACGGGCTGGCTCGCAACCACCTTAGTCTCCTTAGGAGGAGGACAAGGATGGTTCTCGAAACGTAACAACCTGACACGGCTAGTAGCCCGGGAAGAATTCATTATGGTCATGCGCTTGTAAAAGTAATGGTATGTCATAAAAATACACAGCACTATTTATTAAGAAGCAACCATAAAATTGGACGAACGGAACTTTTGAAAACAATTTTTGTAATGTCTGTCCCAAAGTCACAACCAAAGTATGAGTGCTGCTTTCGATCGTGCTATTTTACATTACCTGCAATAACCAAAACTGTAACGCCAATCTTAACTTCGTATGTAAATTGTTTAATAATAACCAACCTTTATAAATTTTGAACATTTCCACGAACCGAATTGGTTAGGGTTTCCCGACAACGCTCTTTTCCTCTTCCCATATCTTCAGTAATTTTTTCCCTTTACAAAGTTACTCGTAAATTTTCAATATTATAATGGGCGTAACACTGGAGAATTTGAATCAGAAAAGTATAATATAACACAGCGTAATTACGTCTGTGGTAATTATTTAATTGTATTTGCAGCAAGCTATATATGAGTCAGGGCAATACTACTCTTGTCACTCAGGTTCGCATATTATTATTATGCATTATACATCGAAATTGGCCATGAACGTTTCTATTCGAATTTTAATCCTCTTGCCATCACGCTTACAAGGACTAGGTCATGAAATATCGTAAACAGATGACGTAAAATCCTTAAGCAATCGATAAGCAAGACTTTGTGAATCATTACAGAAAGAGTCTAATATAAATCTGTACATATTTCATATAGGCCAAGGGTTCTTTTAAAGTGTTAATATCATGCATTACCGTATCACCGGTAGCAATAACGAATGTCATGATAAAGATATGCTAAGTTTCAGTCGAAAAATCTGAAAGGAATAGACTATATGCAAGATACACATAGTTGATAGCAAAAATTTAAATTTTGCATTTGCTTGAACTGGCTTGGAACACAGTGTTTGTGAAAGTCTTTTGTAAACACAGTAATGAACATTCGGTTCACATAAAATGCAGCAAATTTCTTTACCAGCTCAGAAATTACCAGGTCCTCAATAACTTTTATGTTTCATGGATTTAGCTACGAGTTTGAAGAGTTTTATTTATCGCACTGAATTTCAAACTGTCGTCAGTTTTGTGAACGACATATTAAAACCAGTGTAAGTGTCATATACAGCAGCAGATACCAAAGCGTCATCCTATCAGGTATGATCTGCATGTCGGTCCATTTTATAAGCGGTCTGATTGTACTCTAGTAGTGACGTCATTTATTGGGTAGAATACACAGATGGATTTCAGTAACACGATCAATCATTGATCACGTACCATGACCGACTGTTTATCAATTGCAAGTCGACAAGAATTTCAAAATTATTTACATTTATGTGTACTAAATTGAATTATTGTGTTTCCGCCAAATCAATAATCCGGGTGTCGAGTTTATGTAGCTCAACGCATGATGGCGTAGCAATCTCATAACTGGACACAGTACAGAGACTGTCTTTTGTTTCCTGCGTAGAATTTGTATGTTTATCACAGCTGAGTTCCATGTGTGTTCACGTAGTAAATTATGAGAAGTCGAATTATAAATTTAGCTTAGAATATTTATTATGCTTTCTTTGGGTTTTACCATTATAAATGTGTAATAAATTTGTTACCGAAAATAAGTCACTTCTTCAAAACATGTAGTTAATGGGCTAATTCAAAATTTGAATTAGCCCATCATATTTGTCGTTTTTATTAAAAATAGATAATTCTGTTTTTCATTTGCTTGTTGAATCAGAATAGATCCATAACCACGTGGAGCTTTTCCGTCGATCTCCTTATGTAGCGCTGCTTAAGTTCAGGGATTTTACAATTTTACTCAATTTTCTAACGGCTTTGTGTAAAATGTTCACACAATTAATTTCCATGTCTGCCGAATTTTTTTAAGAAACATGACGTAGTAATATTCCATCATCAGGTCCCTGATGATGGAGGCAGCAAGGACCTCCGAAACATTTGTAAACTTCTACCAGACTGCACGGCGCAACAACCCAGAAGATAGCCATCTTAGTCATTAAATGTTTGTATGTACTTTGGGTTTTTACCTTATTCAGAGAATGAAACAATTCAATTGGACAGGGGAAGAGATATTCCATTATTCTCGTTTTGAATTATAGTTACGAGAAGAGATAATAATTGCGCTTTATTTCAGAGTTGTAGTTTTATTAGCTTGAAGGCATTGGAGTTTTCAAAAAATGTCTAATGCTACCTTTCCTGAAACTAGTCTCAAACTGCAATGCCGGCTTCAAACTTGAAACAACGCGGTATAATTATAATTTTCTTGCAGACCCATCTACTCTGCAGAATTCTGCGTGTGGTGAATTGCTGTAGGATTTGGGGGGGCTTGAATGTGTAACTTCCATTTGTTGAGTTACTTAAATATTTGTTCGAAAATTCAACTTCACTTCTTGTTCTTGATCATTAAATGTGAAAGAGTAATCTACTAACTTTGAGAACGGCCGCGTTCAGGTGGAAGTGAAATTATACGCGGAACTTTCAGCAGCTTCCAGTAAATTTACAGTTAATTTTTATAGTAAACTGTATTCGGTTTAATCTTGCTTTGTTGACTCGACACATAAAACTCCACAAGGGAAATAAAAGTTAAGTTATTAGCAATGTTACTAATTCTTATGACAATGTGTCTTTCTTCAGCACAATGGATGTAACACCACATGTACGGAGTTTACATTACTAATTGCATCTATATGCTCTGATTAAAATATAAGAACAAACCTCTTTGTTTTCGGACACTTGTAATTTATGTTAATTCCTGAAATTAGAAAGAACTTTTAGTTATAAAAAACAACACCAACAAAGGTGTGGAATACCATTTAAGCCACTACAGTAGTGATGCATTTGTTAGCGAACTTTGTAGGTGTGGTACATTTTTAATTATAATTTCTCACAAAATACTCTAAGGTCACTTCTCTCTTACCGCAAGCGTGGTCTTACTCTGTAGCTACAAGTTCACAGCTTTGCCTGGAAGGGACAATGGTTTAATTAACGCATTTCTGTTAATACAATCTGTTAGGATTAAGACTTTCCTCTGTCCTACAAGCTTAGGCTTCTACGTGAAACCTCAGAGGCAAATAATTAGGAGCATAACGGCTTTAATTAAGCTTAGTAATAACAATCATGATGTTTTGATGACCATAAGGGCTTCTTGACGTCCAGATATGTGTATTGTATACATAACACTTGAGGAAATTTAACGTGAAGCAGTATAAGAACTTAATTTGTGGTTGATACATGATTTAATCAGTTTTATTCAAATGGTGACGAGAGAGATAAAATAAATATATCCTCAATAACATTACACTAGATGAGCATTCGACTACAGCATTTGTGTCTATCGGAGTTTCCCTAAATATTTTATGATAAAGATCTGGTTAAATAAATGATTCTTACAGTTTTTATTCTTTACATGTTATGTGTTAGGCTTTCTTTTCCGTTTGCATTCAGAATAAGTTCTAAATTGTTAGTATATTTATTTTACCGGAGAGGGAGGGCTCATCGCTAGGACTCTACGTACATACACCCATGTCTCAGGTGGGATTCGAGCGCTGCGATCGCAGCGAAATCTACGGAGAAAATAATATACAGTGGCGACAGAACGTAAAAGAATAAAATTTAAACTAAATATGAAATCATATTGGTCACAGCTTTGGCATTATTACTAATAGATTACTTTACCATACTATCTTATTAATCATTCTTTCACAATACAGATCCATTCAATATTGTCTTTTAGAGCGTGTTTTATGATAATAAACAAGTAGATAGGGTTAATACATAATGGCCCGGAAAGTATCTATTTTGAGATACGTAGCACGTGATGAGATTTCTAGTTAGAAATTTCTTGGTCAGTGTAGTACTTATCTGTGTTGGTAGTATTCTAATCAGCTGTCGTTTGTTATGATTTCGAGTGATGCCAGGAGTTTACTCAACTTCCAGGATGGAAAAAGGTAATATCACAGGTGTTGTGTACCTCAGATTGGAAGTGAAGGAGATTGATCATATAGTAAATAGTCTGCAAACCTAAGCAAACGTCGAGAATGTGTAAATTTCCGCCTTATCCTTCGTGAAACACGCATACATTTATCCGAGGCATTCGAATTCTCAACCGCCAGTCATCTGTTTGTCATTTTGAACACCACATTTAAATTAATACATTTATATAGGTATCAATTAAACAAATAAATTAAGGTAATTCCGGGGAGATACCGCACTTTTTGCAACATTTGTTCTAACTCAATCCGAAAATGGTCAAAACGGCTGAAAATTCAGAGATATTATATTAAAGATCTCTACTATACTAATCCGTAAACAAAATATCTAAAGCAAATTAATTCTCAGAGATACAGAGCGGTAAAAAAAAGTTGTATTTGCGGCGTCTCTCCCGGATATGCCGGGAGAGATTTCGCTCTTTGAAAACATCCTTGAACTCAAAAAAAAACATATGTATATGAAAACTGATGAACTGCTTTCAAACTAATGAATTAACGTGAACAATAAAATGGAAAAATATGTGAATACCAATAAAAATTGAAAAGTTAATGAATATTCAATTGAAATTTCATTTATCAAGTAAACTGAAAGAAAAATGTTCCATAGGTTGCTTGGAGTCTAAGTGTAAACCAGTGAATTTAGAGTCTAAGCGTTAGTCAATGAAATTTGTACGGAGAGCAGAACTCATGCAGCCAGTTTCTGCAAAAGTTTTCCCAATACTCACAGCACTTGATGTTACGGTTTTCAGGGGTCTCTTGATTAGAACTTTCTTTTTTAAAGTTTTTCAGTCTTATAGACCTGAAGTACTCGAACTGTTCACCTTTGCTCTTTTTCCTCTGCTCTTTGACTTCATATCCTCTTTGCTTCTTTCGCCTTTCCTCTGTTGGCTGCTTCAGTGAGGACAGAAGTCAGTTGCCTCCTTGGAGTTGAGTTTTTCTCGGTATTTTCAACACTGGACTAATCTTCCTCAATAAGATAAGATAATGCAATAGAACAGGCATTTTTGAGTACTCTATAATGTATGTGTATAATTTTTTAAATCAGATGTGGTATTTTTTAAGTGCGGCGTCTCTTCCTTAATTTCTTGCGGCGTCTCTCCTTATCTTCAGGGAGAGACGCCGCGCCCTCCCACTTGCCTTACCCAATGACCAACATGGCGGCCACATTGTGTGAAGTCAAGACCAGCAACGCTGGAAACTTCTAATGTATCGTGATTTTATAGTTACTTCGACTGGAACTAATAAAGACACATTTTATGAACAATAGAAATAACTTTGAGCATAAAATTAACAAACTCACCGCATAAAATCAATTATAACTCTTGCAAAACAGCACCGATTTTCAATGCGTCCACTCACAACATTTCTCTTGGCTCACTGAACCAGGACATGTACTGACATCGGCCAAGGATTACCGGAACCCACCGAATTTAAAAATGTGACGTCTCTCCCGCCGCGGCATCTCTCCCGGATTTACCTTATTTTATGTTTTCTGTATCTTCCACTTTGTGTAAGACATTCTTAAAAGTCAAAGACTTTTAGAAAAATGGGACATCTTACTCTGGTACACAACCCAAGGCGGGAGTTACAATTCTGTGTTAGTAATTACTTCAAGTGCTTAACAGAATTCAACTTCCAGAGTAATTTTAATGTACAATGACACTTCCTCCTCGCACTTAAGAAACCCTCTAGCAATAGTTATAAAAAAAACACCTACCTTTGACTGTCTGTGAGCAGAAGATAGCTACATCAAGAGTAGACATGTTTACTATTATCAGGGGTCTGTACGAATCCTAGAAATTTGCAACACATGTCAGTATCAAAAGACTGTAAATCAAAATATGTACGTTTCCAAATCGATGTATATTAGCAATTTTATTTGTTTATGGTCATAGAACATTAACTCTAATGTACGAAATCAATGTTAAAACACTTTGTATTACACTAAATTACATTCGAAATTGATATTTTGTTATTAAATAACGTAAAAAGCGATTGATCAATGGAACCTTTGACCTGTTAAATAATGAATCGTATTGGTAATGGAAATGAAAAATCTAAACTTTATACATTAATATAGGGTTGAAGGGCAGGAAAAACCACGCAGGTGATCAAAATCATGTATAGTCATGCATATTTCTGTTTCATAAAAGAGATGTTTATCTGCGCACGAATTCGTTCGTCATGGTTTGGTGGCGTTCACTGACCTGATCACTGAACATTTATTTAAGTTGAGGGGTTCGTATACCGTTTTTTACCGTCTTTTAAGTATCGTAAATGACGCCGTTTTAATAAGAACAAAAAAATAACATCGCTGATAATTCAAATGAAAATTTCTTGGGGCACCCACAAGGACAAAAGAAACGAGGCGAATAATGTAAATGGGAACATGCGATAAAATTAACTTCTAGACGATTTTCTCAGAACAGTTTGATCTAAACGTGACACGAATTAGGTCAATTTTAGTAGGATTTGTACTGAAGTAAAAATGAGATTCGCGTGTTGGAAATATATTTACTGTGGGCTTTACAAGAAAATCATGCAGAACATTGTAAGTAGATCAACGACCTTGTAAAGACAAAACACAACGTAATGACATTACGTGTCATAGATCTGGTAGCGGCTTGCTCGGTCAACGTAAATGACCAGTGGAATGGAGGGAGAGTTCTTGAGGAGCTGGTTGTAGGCCTACGCTCAGTTGGACAAGAAATCTTAACATTTTGCTTAACCCAAAAGTTTATTACGATGTTTACATGAGCTTTCCACTGATCCCTGCCCCTAGCCAGTTAATTCCAGATCACACCCCTACATCCTAATTCTTTAAGTTCCACTGGTCCGTTATATTCCATTTTTGCCTACCTCCTAAGTTGACACCAGGTTTTTTCGTCTCCATTTGTGTGCAAATTTAAAAGGAATAATCAAAAAGTGATAGGTTCGAGATGGGGGGGGATATTGGTGAAAATAAATTAATCAGTTGAATCACACATTACGCCCAAGGCTTGCTGCGGTTAAAACAATTAAAAACATCCGTCTTACATTTTTTTATAACGACCTTGGTACCTTCTGTCCATGTATTTATTTTATTGAGCAGCTGTTAAATTATTTTTTCAGAAATTCGTTCCAAATATTCTAGTAGTTTCTTTCTAATTACTTTATTATTGTATGGATATCTGCTATTCCCATTTCTCTAATATCTTAATTGAATTTATGATGAGTAGGAATAATTTTCTTAAATAAAATATGAATCTTAAAAAGACGATGACACATCTGAACCCTTCTATTGTCAGACTAAAAACTGGTCAGCAGTAACACTGAAAATCAGACTTTGAAAAGTCTGGAAAGTAATGAGATTATTTTATAATCTCGACTACATCTAAGAATTTACAATTGGCCACTAGAAATTCGGATCTTAGTTTGGGCAGTGTCACGCAACGCATTGACACTTTTGAGGGTTTTTTTGAATAAGGAATACTACCGGGGGGGGGGGGCGGAAGTGGAAAAATGTACAGATAAGACGTAATTTCAATAGAAGCACTGAGGAGTTTCTGTAGAGTGCAGTCTGCGTAAGTTAAGTGATGCGCGCATGCGTAAATCCCCTATACCTGTTTGGAGGACATTGCTCTTTAGTACAAAGATATTTCTCACAAGTGTTTGTTACTTTACAGTGTCTTCAGCATCATTATTAATTTATTTTATTATAATTTTTATTATTTTATAGTAGTTGCGGTGTTATAAAGTATTTCTTGTTAACGTTACATCATATTAGAACGCGTATGTTTTTCGGTTTGCTAGTAATACAGCACGTGACTTCTCTAGCCGTATACGTCATAGGCATTTATACTTAATTCCTGCAGACAGAAGAACACCGTAAACTGAGACGGGAATTGTATCTACAGCAATGCGTGTCCTTGCATATAGTCTCCTGAGTAGCTCGTCAGTAATGAATAGTACAATAACCTCACAGCGTCAAGCTAAGTAGTAAGTTACAGCAGGAATTCAAGAGAAAGAGACAACTTTGTAACTTAATTTACGTCATGAAGAAGACAGTGATATTCGTACTCTCTGCCGTGAGAACCTCAAATCTCGTCGATTTAACAACTAATGTAAATGTTCTGTATTAAAACAGATCATGCTCGTGTGCGTACTCTTCGCGTGAGTAATTTGATTGAAGCGTGAAGTTGTCCACTCACGTCACTAATCGTCTCGGTCGAGTGGTTAGCACTCCTGCTTTATATACGGGAGGTCCTATGCACAAATCAATTTCTGGACACTGATTATCATGACTAGAGTTTTCGTTCTTTTTGTCCTTCCAGGCAAATGCATGGATAGTATCTAAAATTAGGGCACAGCCTTACTAATTTGTTATTCACTAATTATCCAATTAATTATTCACTAATCTTCCAATTAATTAGTCATCCAATTAATCATTCACTATTCACCATTTAATATGAAAATATTCAGTTCCACTCTAAACTGTGGAAAAATTCTTATATAAACCAAACAACAAATTAATAAATTTAATCACTGCCTTGTATTCTGTTCTGAGATTAATATTATGTGGAGGTTTACATTCACTTTCCCATACGTGTTCATGATTCAAGGCTTTAAGTACAGGGAGAATATTAACTATATTTCCACGTCTACCAAATTCATATACTCGGTATTTAATGAAGAAATAAGTAATAGAATCTACAAGACTGATGATTTATGGTGGAGAACTCATTATTTTGCAAATTAGAAGACGAAAAATATATTTATAAGAAAGACTTAATGAGAAATTCAACAAGGGAAAGACCATTTCAAGAGTACGCCGTTATAAAAACTAGATGATTGTATTCAAGATGCACATCATTTAGAAAAGAGGGTTAAAAATAGAGGTACTTATTTAATTTACGACGTAAATAAAAAATATAAGTCCATAGGAAATAGTTCCTTATAGACCAGACAAATGAATATCTTTATTCTTGACTTATTTAACAACGTTTTCATTGTCACACTACACAGTAAAGCGTGGAATGAAATCAAAATTAATAAATAATTACTTGGAAAGAATATGAAAGCTTAACGCGGGTACACATTAGCGAACTGTTGCATGTAACGTAACGGTTACTGTAACCAAATTTTGTAGTGTAGACGCCTTTCGAACCACGGTCGCGAACGCACTCTGTAACCACGACCAGCGAGCCACTGCTGGTCGGTTTTTGCTTGCGAACACAAAGGGGCTCGCAGTAGGTTTGTGGACGCCACACTCGCTTGTTAATGTGTACGTACCCAGCGAGCCAGCAAGCAATTAACTTAGGTGGTAACGAAGAAGACATTGTTTTCACGGCGAGCTCACCACGAACACAGTGGATCTGGTCGCTCGCAGCCGGTTACATGACGACTATGGACATGGCGTCCATGTCAAGAAGTACATACAGTAACAGTTACGTTACATGCAACAGTTCGCTAACGTGTACCCGCGTTTACAGTTGTGGTGCTGTATTGGGATTTTCCTGGAGGGACTATGGTAAGCAACGAAGACCTCGTAAAATTTGAAGTTCTCACGACCGCGAGAATGAAAATTTCTATCTTCCGGGTTACAGCGTCGTATGTACTGGTAGAAGAATACCACCGTTTCAAAGGGTACTTGCTGCCTCCATCATCAGTTCCATGATTAAGCCTTGAGTGAAGAATCGGTGTGAGATATAGGAACCCGTCAGTCAAGGCTAAACTTTGACCGGGTCAGTTGGGAATACGGTGAGGATCGCCGTAATGATAGAGGCGGTAGGTACCTTTGAAACGTTGGTAAATTTATACATCTACACGGCTTTATGACCCAGAATAAAGCAGTCTTCAACTAATACCTTGGTCTGGATAGTTATTCTCCGAGCCGAGATTTTGAAAAAGGAATTCCCAAGTAAGAAACAGGCGTGCCAACTACCCGAGGGTGATATTCAGTAATTAGCTCTCGTAATGTCATTTTTAATACACTTCCTTTTACATGTTTTATAACGGCCTTTTTAGCCTTGAAAAAGTGTATGGATCAAAGCGGCTCCATAAGATAATTAATTAGTAAAATCAAGATGTTCACTCTTTCTTTTGACATCTAAAATTAATATCAGGTACTAGAGCAGAAATTACAGAGGTACATTTATTTAACTTTAAAGTTCAAGATGCTCTCTGCGAAATTACAGCCAAGCCTTTAAAAAGATATAAAATTAAAAAATATATAAAAATAATTTAACTCGAATGTTAGACGCCACATCCGAAATTCGCCATTGATCTTGAGCCAGTAACGTCCACTTCTCATCCTCAACATAAAGAAGTTATGTATCTATAACATGCGTCTTAATATTATTTTCCAATATTATCCTCAGAATTCTGTTTCCGCAGCTAAATTTTATATGCATTCCATGTCCCTGTCATCCTAATTAATTGCATAGCCACTAAAAAAATAGGTGAATAACGAGCTTAGTAATTCACGAAATATTGTTATATCGAACAAATACAATAGAATTAGATGTGTTGGGTACACAGCACGCGTGATGAAATTGGGAATTTCATACAGATTTTGTTTTTTAACAACCACGGAGCTTGATTTAATATCGGATTTTATTCACTACGTATTTCATGGGTCCAAATATTTTTAGGCCCGTTTTATAAACTTGCAATTCATAACCTCTCAAAGTAAGATACCATATTTTACACCAATAAAACAATTGTAAAAATTATATATATACATATTGTATTAGCTATAGAGTGTTTCAATGTGGAAGTACTTTCAGCCATACTTTATTTATTTATGTGCTTTTAAAAATATTTGTAACGGCGTACATAAAAATTAAAAAAGAATTAAATGTAAAGTCGTACGGAAAAATAAATATTCATGTACAATTTAAATTCAAGTGTGTCCTGTCGTTTAATCCCTCCTCTCTCTCTCTCTCTCTTGAAAGGCAAACGAAATGTTAACAGTTTATGATCTGAACACGTATTTTAAGATTTTTTCCTCTGCCACCGATGTTTCCATAAGTCCATCCAGGTAGTTCTCAGAATAGTAGACCTATATAAATTATATCACGTCCGCTTCCTTTCATATCTCATCGAATTCGTTATTCACAGATGTTAGAGACACAAGGATCTCTGAAACGTCCGTAAACTTACACCAGACTACACGGCGCAACAACCCAGAAGACAGTCATCTTAAAAATTTGAATTTTTACCTCAGGCATGTCATTTTTCTTGAAACAACCGCAGTTCAAGGATTCGACTTAGCTGATGTTCTGACGCATTTATAGTCACGTTTCACAATTTCGCTTTCACACACATAATTTTTTATCCTCAATATGTCACATCCCCTGTGATACTTCAAAAATGCCTTCCAGCTGAATTCTAAAGTTCTATCCTGAGACGTAAGTTGAGTATTTGGTGAAAACAATTTTATAAAGCAATGACGCAATGTACAGCGATATAGAGGCGTCGTATTTAGTTTGGGTTTAACATGAAACTTCTGAACACTATTTGATCAGACCCTGCTTCAAACTATCTGATTCACGTAATAAGAGAAACCATACAAATAACGTATACCACACTGAAATTCAGCTTTAGAACATTTCAAAAATAAATTGAATGTAAACAATTTAAAAAGAGTTTAGTTTCGTCAACATTTATAAAAGGTAATTACCTTAACGGGTATAATTTTTTCTTTGTTGGTGGGGTTATGTGATATGGTAAATCGCACACCACGTGTTCATTTTCATTTTAAAAAGCGTTGGTTGACCTCTTGACCATAAATTTGAGCGATAATGTAACAATCTGTGTCGAACCGAAAACTATAAACCGTGATGTTGGTTTAAACATTACAATGTGGACTTCGCACAGGCAAATCTCTGTTTACGAACGAGTCCCGTTCCAAGACGTTGTTCGCTATACGTTTTGGTTCGTTATATGTATCTTGCATTCCTGAGCTTTTAAGATACATATCGTATACGTTAGCAGCTATTTTAAAGCATTAAAACCATGTACTAAACAACGAATGGTCTATATGATGCGTTTTACCTAGGCAAAGCAAGTGATGATCCTATTATATTATAATAGGGGGAATTACCTATTTCTTTCCAACGAGAAAGCATTCTACGCGGCGCGGCATGTAACCAACGTTTTCTACTGGCTAGATTAGTTTTATTAACCAAGAAGAGTTCAGTATAATTATCATATAATAATGTTTTGATAATTATTGTAATAAATATTTTTTAAAAGATTATTTATTTACATAAGAGTTAGTTTTTAATATCATAAGCATAATTGAGTATTAAAATATGAAACTATATATTTGGTAATAAAATACTGTTTATAATGATCTCTTAAAAATTATCTGAACTTCATAGTGGGCTTGTAAGTAGTGTCAGCTAACGGAATTGAAAATAAAACGTTAAATTGTTAAAAAGTAGTCTTGTGGCTTTACAATTAGCTGCTAACGAGAAAATCATGTGTTATGACCGCTTGAATGATTTTCATGGGCCATAAACTCCCAACAGTCATGTGGATATAAAATGGTCATCTATGGGCGCAGTGCTGAAATACATTCATGGGTGAACAAAACACATTTATATGTCAACGTCAATTAAAACTGCGTTGAAGCGAGCTCTATAAAAATGAGTTGAGTTCATTAAGCTATTGATCGCTGTGTTTTGTCCCATCTCATGCCTCAGCGACCGTGAAATCCCCAGTGCTACGTGCTGGTCCGTCTATCAGAGAGTAGATAACAACACTTAATTAAAACACAACTGACAAGTCAACTCTATCGTACACGCATATGTTTGTCCCTTAAAATGCACAGATGGTCCGACGTTGCAACGGAATTTACGTGGGCGAAAATGTGGCCTTTCTGTTAATCGTAGAAATTACATGAAAATACTTAATATTTAGCGCATCAGCAGTTATCGGTGTATTTAGTGTTGCATCTGCGTTATAACGTTAAACAAATATTATAAAAAATAGTTATATCATGTAATAATGTATCTTAAGGGTAAGCTGAGTTTGTCATTGGTGATAAATTTCACGGAAAATTGCAGGGTATTTGATGAACAGTATGGAGGAGGAAGATAAGGATGGGTGTATATTTCGAAAGAAAAATATAGTATTTGAAGTTCCTTAATTTAACTTTTTTTTTCGTTCTTTACCTTCTCAGAATAAGAATGTAAAAAACTCTTTTATGTTGCACACTCATTTTTCTGTTATAGAATATAGGTTTTTAGTCTTTCTTTCTTTCTTATTTTTCTCTTTTGTGCTTCCAATATTTAAAATGTCTTCGGGGTGTGAAATGAAGTAAGTGGGAGGATTTAAGTCGAATCATACAAACGAGAAAGATGGAGTAAGAAGTAAAAGTGGAAATTTAGAAAGATAGATATAAAAAGATCTGAATAAATCGTAAAGAATTGTTTGATTTTCTTGAGATTCTGTGCTGCAGAAAGGTACTGACAGGAGGAAAAAATAAAAAATAAAATAAAACAAATAAACAAAAATTCCTTCAGTCATGCCTCCTTCTGAATTACTAAATCAAATCAAATTGAAAATGGCAGGTTGAATGTTTAAAGAGCCGGAAAATGTTTCTAATTTCAAGGTTGGTACTACGACCCCTCTGTCCCTAAAAACTTCGACATTTAGCTCGCAATAACATGATCTAACGGATGAAACACGACCGCCATCAAAACTACAAGTGGCTGGCATGAATGCTAAATACGTAAGCATAGATAAACAACAGTTTATCAAATTCACTTTTACTCTTTACTGAAGTACATTGACAAATATTTTAATACACTTTAGAGAATTTCTCAGAAAATACAAGAAATAGTACGAATAATTACGAAATGTTCTGAGACTCTACGGGTAAAATAAAATTTTAATTACAATTTTTAATTTAGTTGTGTCAGCCAACAGAAAGACGATGACTTCGTGATTGGGTAATGATGTATTATTATTGTTCAGAATTTTATGTTTTATCGGCTTGAATATTTAAATATATAGTATTAAAATTTACCCGTTGGTTTGCAAATGTGTGAAACTTGGTATTATATCATGGACATAGATTATAGGTAAGGACATGGCTATCTTCTGGGTTGTAACACCGTGTAGTCTGGCCAACGTTTCAGAGGTCTTTGCTGCCTCCTTCATCAGGGCGATACTACACGGCGCTGCAACCAAGGAAACAGACATCTTCAAACTTACCGCTGTGAGAATATCAAATTCTAGAGTCTAGAATCTAGACTGAGGGTGTCCGCAAACAAAATGCCGATAAGGATATCTAGACCTGAAACACAGAACACAATAAGAGGATGGATAAATTTGCAAAATAAAGAAGCTTCATATTTCATGCTCTTTACTACATACGAGGTGCGATCGGAAAGTTTCAAGACTGCGCCTATAAAACCCCTACACTTATCTCAGGTATTAAATTCATCCATCACCCTCGAAGTAGTTCCCCTGGGAGTGAACACAACGATCCCAGCGCCGCTGCCAAGCCTGGAAGCATCCCTGGAAATCTTTCTTTGTCAGCCTGTCAAGCACCATCTGCGATTCTGCCTGAATCTCTTCAATCGTCTCAAATCTCGTACCGCACTAAATGAGATTATGAGAACGGAAATCGAACCAAATACACTATGAATGTCGACTGTAAATATCGTTAAAAGGGTTAGAAATTGCTATGTGGAAAGAGATAAGTGGAAGAATGTCTTAAACGGGTAAAACAATAATAGATCTTAGTCCCTCGTTAGTTTAGCAAATGCGTGTTATAATGGCTGAAAGATTTGTTCGTTATACACGTGAAGGTGTCAAGTACCGTGATCGCTTTAACCGTGAAATGTCGCTCATAAAATACATAATTTCTCTGTTTACTCGCAATAGCCGAGATGTCGTTATAACCGTGTTCGTTATAAACGAGTTAGACTGTGTGTGTATACACACACACAAAATGTCGGTGAAATAACCTTAAGAAAAGATGCAACTCGGGAGACCTAGACGTTAATGGTTGGGTAATATTAAATGAATAGAGTGCAAATATGATTATTATTGGTTGGGATTTGAGCTTTCGTTTTGCATAAATGTGTCGAATTTCTTGATAAGTTGTGTGACTATCAGCTTCCATATAATATATAATTTCCTACTTGATGTAATGAGTAGGAAATTGTGCATTATATGGTTTTTCCCAAAAAATGTTTTCCTAGACAGTTTTCGTGATTTTCAAATAATGCCATTGTTTGTTTCTTCGATAGTTTAAATCACAAAATCTTTTGTTTAGGATCTGTCGTCTGACAGAAACTCTGTTTTGAGATCTTATAAAAATATTACGGTGCAGCTTGTGAATCTATTCCAGAGGTACTCGGTTCGATGTTCGGCAGTGGACTCATTATCTTGACATATATTTTTGTGGTTTTCCTCTGTTTTTCCAACCAAATTCTGCGACAGAAAATTTCAGTATGAAATTATTGCATACGATGAAAATCTATTCAAGTCCTCGGATATCATTAGAGTCTAGATAATCACTATAGTTTATACAACATAGATAATTGAAGTACAGACCAATGAACCAATCAAATTTAAAAAAATATAGTGCGTTTACTGATAAAGTTCAACGCAACTGTCACTTTTCGGCTTCCGGCTATAATTTTTAGAATTCTCGCCATTCTCTACAAGGTTTTCCCAATTCGAGTCATGTATTGCTCCATAAAAACCATAAAATCAACTTAACTACCTGATAGCAGTCTCTGCTGGGGGACGGGATATGGCAGTTGCGTTCAACTTTATCAGTGGACGCACTTTATAATAAATATATGTAGAAGTAGAACTCTTACACCCCTGATACATACAACAAGCCGTCACGGATTATCAGTATAGTTACTTTTGTTCATTACAGATGGAGCCGGACATGTTATTTAGGGCTGTGTGGGATAGGACAATCCCGAAACAGATAAACGCTTACATCTGTTGGAAAATATTGTTTACGGTTTCCATAATTCCTTTTAACGTTTAAACCTTGAAACATGTTACCCAGCCAGGAATTAAAACGCTCTCTGAATACCAATTAATGAAACGTTTGTCCTACTACATCATGTGAATTTAATGATCAAGGTTGAATACTTCTAGTTATTTGTTAAAGTAATGAATTAACGGAGTTGTATAACTGTTGAAGTGCACCTAATAATGTATGCAGGATTTAATTTAGTTTACAAATATCTGTTAAAGGGACGTAATTATTTCTCGAATAATCAGTGCACTTTAGTTGGAATTATATAGAGTTATATAGAATAATAAATAAATTCGATAGTTATTACAGTGAGATTTCTGGATAGCGCAACCGTAAAGCGTGTGTTAGGGGTCCATTATAGCTGACGGTAGGAGAACCAGACCCTACCGCCTCACTCTGCGCTATAAAAATTCTGTGTAAATTATATTTTTCCATAAAAAAGGTAAAGAATACATTGTAGTTGAACAACTCTTTCGCCTGGCCCAAACGCAAAATTTTATTTTGCTTTAAGCAGTATAAATATTGATCAATAATTGTCTGCTTAGGTCCAGAACATAAACCCTGATGGTAATGAGAAGTGCAAAAGAGTAGGATGAGAAATATGGCGCTAAAGATAAAAAAGAAAAATGACGAAAGGGAATACATTTAGAGAAAAAACAGAGACAAAAGTTTGCAAGCATTTTGTTTAGAGTTATCTGTCATGTGAAAAGAAGGGGGATACGAAGTCTAAACCAAGAGCATGATTATTATCTCAGAGCAGTTAGTGTAGTTAAAGTTACAGTAATTAGCAAGACTTGCCTTTAATGAACATATACAAAGATTTACCCACAGCAAAATATTCAGTAAGGTCTATGGGCAGCAGGAAAGCACATTAAGGGACATAAAAATATATCTCACAAAATTATCAATAAAATATCATGATGAAGATTGTCTATTGATTCTAATTTCAAGGAAACGATTTGTAATGTTTCTTTTAAACAAAACTTTTATTGTGGATTTTGTTAATTGTAATTACAAATGGTGTTTCTGAACTGGGTTCATTATATGGTGTCGAGATATGAGGTGATTATAATTGATATATTTGAAATCATGTAAAAGGAATCGATCTAATTAAATTAATTAACCGTGAATTTGCATGTGGCATCACAGAGAATTAAACGGATGTTTCACGTTGCATTAATTGTTTCATCTAGAAATTTCTATTGATCACAGTTCAGTTGAGTAATTTATAAATGTCCTTATGGAGACTGTCCACCGGCTTGAAAGCGGTTATGATATTTTAATTTATTTTACTTCCTTACGGAAAAACCTATTCTTCTTGAAAAAGTCACAGGGAATCAAAGAAACCAAAGAAAATTGTCTAAGAGGAGCTTTATAATTTGAAATCACTCTTCAACTCATATCATTAGGATATTCAAAACTAAGAGAATAAGATAGACTGGGCATGTAGTACGCACGGGGTTACGAAATACATATACAATTAGTCTTGAAAACTAACCTTAGCATAAATTGGAGGATATATTCAAATACGTCGTTTGTGAGCATTTGGACTGGATTTATTTAATCCAAGAAAGGCTTTACAGCCAGCTCATATAAATACGAAGATGAAATTTCAGTTCCTATAAAACCAGGAAATTTGTGACTATTTGAAAGATTACCATATTCTCAAGGACATATTTTCTTCATAAATTTTGGCAGTTTTATTTATTCATAAGATGCAGTTAGCCCTGAAGATGGATGCAATATATTTTACGAAACGTTAGTGTTCATTTACAAGTCCACAGAAGGTTATAAACGAGAAGATCAACATCTTAGCAACGTCGTCACAACCTCATATCTCAGATATTATGTATCTGTCTAAATTTAATATTACTGCTGCGACACGAATTTTAGCACGAATAAAATAAAGACCTCAGACTATATTGCTGGAGATGGGATGTGCGGCTAGGTCTAAGGTCAAGGCGTTTTACACAATACAGCACGTGTAAGACGGATATAAACTAGATAATCTGAGAGGAACAGACCTGTGTTTTCGTTTGCTTACAAAATTAGAACCCTGTAATCATTACTAGGTACTCAAAATATGTTCAGTTTTCATTCTAAACTGCTGTAAAATAATAATATTTAATTAATTCTTAGAATCCCATAAACTATTAGAATTTTACAGGCCAAATGTTGAAGATGATCATCATCTTTCTGTTGATTTTAGAAGGTAGAAGTAAGTTTAAAATAATTTCCGTCACTAATAATTTGGTTGCTATTTAATTAATATTATATCGGAGCTGTTTAATTTTCGAGGCTACAGGAAAAGTTCCTTTTATGCCACTTTTTCTCTAGCATTAAATTATATTGGATTTAAACACACAGTGTTTTTGTAGATTTGTAAGGATCGCACAAACCGTCACGGTGGTCTAGTGGTCAGAACACTAGCTTTGTAATCCTGGGGTTCCGGGTTCAATTCCCGGTGGTGCTCAGATTTATAACTTGTGCTGGGCAAGACCGTGGTCTAGGTATCACGGAGTTTTCCTCCGGGGGCTCCCCGGTTTCTCCGTGGCATCCCAACAATTACTCCACTCACACACACAGAAGAAGGCAATGGCAAACCACTTCTGGATCATCTGCCAAGAATGTATATATGTATGAACGGGTCCCTGACAATCTGAAGAGGATGGAAGGACCCTGTTCATAGTATATGGACCTGTCGTCAGACAGAACACTAATAATAATAATATAAAAGGATCGCACGCAGTAATATAACTAAATTATTTTTCAGCAAATCGAGAAATAATTGTAAATATACTAGTAAATATATAGTTTAGCCGTTCATCCATCTGGAAGATTTGTAAATTCGTGGATTTATTTCTATTTGGTATACATTCCAGAACCGTTAATAAGACTTTAGAAATTATTCGACACTTGTCTTCAGCTGCATGTTGTATTTATTATACAACTTTAATTATCGGTTATTGGTCCATGACATTTCAGTTGTAATTTGATTTTGTCTTTCAGATCTTATTATTTTCTATATATTTTAATCAGCTCAGTACCCTTTAATTCGCAAATGAATACGTGATTGTTCTTTTAACAAAATTCCACCAACAAGATTAATTGAAAATAAAATGTTTGGAAGTATTAGATAAACAACAACCTAACCACAACTGCTGTGAGATAAACCACTGTTGCTCGCAGTGTTTCTGGTGTGAATTATTCACAAAACATGAAGAAGACAGAGAACAAGGACGAAGAAGGGAAATGAAGAGGAGGAGAGAGAACAACAAGGACAAAGACGAAGTGGAATTGTTCCACTATTCATTTCCCTTCACACAAGACGGCACAGCACTTTACCAAAATCCCAGACAGATAGAACAACTACATAATTCATGTCGTCTGCTACCAAAGAGGGACGGAGTGTTTCAGAGTGGTCAAATTGCAGCGCTAAATGGACACTGACACGACGCTAACAAATCTACAAGGCAAACACATTCGTTATTTTGTTCCTCTGCTGCTTTTCAGAGGAGAGATAATATTTAAGTAACTAACTAACTTACGCCAAGAGTTCGTCATGAAATTATTCAAGAATGTTAAATAAATCCTAAATAAATTACAGTACATAGAATGTCTGATGGATTTAGGGGATTTTAGTTTTTTATTAAAGTGAACGGTTTTTTGTTTCTGGCACCAGGTAATCTTTGTTGGTGGTTACAAACTATCTAGATCAGCGTTTCTCAACCGGAGTTCCGAGGAACCTTAGGGTTCCGCGAGAAATAGTGATGAATAGGCTAATCATATGTAAATGTATTTTTTAGTCATTTTTGTGTTTAATTTCATATTCGTAATTTTACTATACACGTACGACATATTCTCGGGAAATTCTTGGGTATTATAATAAAGTCTTCAACCTGTTATGTCATTTAGAAATATAATAATCATAAGAAATATATTTAGCGACATCTATACGGCGCCAGTGTGAAACCGCCTTTAGTGGTCAGCGTACAGGAGCTGTACTTAAGATGAGATTTACTGACCTATCCCTGGACAAGTTCTGGATTTCTGTGAAAGAAGAGTATCCTGCCATTCATAGGAAAGCAATAAATAGATTGCTGAGTTTTCAACCTCTTACATGTGTGAGCAAGCTTTTTCTTATTTAACAAGTATCAAGACCAAAGACAGAAATCGTCTCCTTTCAGTTGAAGATGAAATCCGTGTGTGTTTATCTAAAGTTCGACCCCGAATTAAGCATTTGTGTACCAAAAGACAAGCACAGTTTTCACATTAGAAAAGTAAATTTTATTATTTAAATTGGCTTCAAAAATAACATTTCCTTGACACATATATTTGTTCATATGACATTTTATTTTGATTTATCTTATGCCTTTTTAACATTGTCAATAAACGATTTAGTTATTGTAGTAGTTATTATCTGTTTTCGTTCTGTTTATATGTGTTATATACGATATTGGTTATTTATGTTAATTTTTTGTGTGAATGAAAACCTCCGTATGAGGTCTCTTGACAGGCAGTTTGATTTCAGTTTTTTTTTGTATTGTCAATAAACTTGAGAAAAACGTAAGTAATTTTTTGCGTAAACCAGCTATCAGAAAAAAATATTAAGTTTTCCTTATGAACTTTAAGTTTATAAAAAAGAAAGAAAGATATCAATAATGATATATAATAATTTTTATGTAGGGGTTCCCTGAGACATGAATATTATTTCAAGGATTCCGCAAGGACAAAAAGGTTGAGAAACGCTGATCTAGATGAACATACGCTTTCATCCTCAGGGTAGACTCGAAGATGGAGAGAGAGTATATCCCTTTGAAACGTTGGTAATCAACTGCAAAACTAAATGGCGTCAGAAACCATAAGAAAAAAATAAATTTTACAGAATTCATGAATTTACCCTGACATAAACCGTAATATTCTTGCAAGCACATGTGAATTTGTAAGTTTGAAACCGCGTCTTCTGTTTCTAGACAGCAAAATACACAATTATGCTTGCATGTATAGAAATTATTGTTGATATTAACCTAAAACAATAAATAATTAATCTAATGTTATAAATGAAACGTGTGTAAATATTATATCGTTTCTAATCGAATTGAGCAGCATTTGACATCTGTTTTGTGTATTATACCTAACATAAAAAGAATTATTTTAACACGAGTTAACTCGTGAAATGTTACCTGTTATATTGTTCTTGAACAAATTTAAATACATCCAAGAAGGTTCCTTTGTCAGAGCATGTACCATTTTAAATTCGTTTTCAATTTATTAAAGTAATTTAACAGCGTTAATTAAGCCGCGTTTGTTGGCCTTACTAAAGAGGTGTGATGAGACATCTGTATAGCTAATTATATTAAGTCTATTGTGTTTTATGAATGAAAAATATCAGCTTTATTTTCCATGTTCCTCTGGTCTTTAAAGGGGGAGGAACAAAAGCAGCGACAAAGCTTTGAAATGTTTAAATCGCTTTATTTTGAATTGGCATCCTTATTCTATTGTATGATGCAGAAAATCTTCTCTTCCTTCATCCATTCCATTTCGTTAGTTTAATACGCTACTAAGTTTTCATAAAACTGTAGACTGAAAAATCCCTCTCGTTATACAACTGCAGTGTAAATAGTTAGTACGTCTCTAGATGCTGAACAGGAAAATGACAATCTTTCCTGATCGAATTATGCCAAATGGGATGTAGAGGCAGCTGGAGTGAATTGGGGAGAGTGGCAGAAGGGGGGAAGTAAAAAGGTTCCCCTGAGAGAGATTCCTCTAATTTGGAGTGAAAGTCGTTATAAACTCGAGATGCTTGGTTGATTAATAGCCCAGAAAACTGAGTGCTCCAAGGAGACCATTCGAAGAACAGTTATAAAAATGATGCATAAAAATACATTAGAACATTGCAAGCATTGACGCCATATTAAACGGTGGAAATAAATCGACTACATCTGAATATAATTGGTGTGTTGCTTAATATGTTGATAACTTATGCAAAGCCAATTTGTCATACACAGAATTATTATATAACGGAGAAGACAAATCAGTTAGAATGAGAAGAGAATTTTTAAAATAAAAAAAAATAGCGACTGCACGAGAGAAATGTTGAAATTCCTTGTTTCAAGTAAGTTCTTCCATCATTAAATTTTTGTGGTGACTACAGGACCATGTTTTTATGAAGAATGATCCCAAATATGTATTCACCTGTAAGAAAACAAATATAAAGCTCATGGTAAACTTACTATTACAACATGGCACATCTAGTTAAAAGGGACTTAGTGGTAAAAATCATAGTGACGTGATACACACAAGTTACTTACACCACCTAGGGCGTGTATGTATGAAAGGGACTTTTGAATCACTCTGTATATCAGTGTTTAAATAGGATATATTATTCTGAATAAATAAATACATAAAGAAAGAAAGAAAACAAGAAAGGAGAAGGTTGTTTCAGAACGATTTGCTGAAGATGATTTCTGAACCTATGAAAGAATAAATAAAATGAGGATGTAGAAAATACATAATGTGTAGTTTCGTAATTTATGCCTTTAATCTGCTGTTTCTGACGATTATTAAATTAAATATGATGAGATAGGTGAGACTTGTAACACTCACAGGGTTATATGAAGTGAATACGAAAGATTTAACATTTAAAAAAGATAACTTAGGATGCGTATGTTTAGATTTGAGGATATTATTGAAATAGATTTCACAGAAATGGGATACACGATTATGAATTACAACAGATTCATAATAGAACAAAATCTCGGGATTTTGTAAATACAGAGATGAACATTTGTATTTTATGAAAACAGATAATTTCTTGGCTGGTTGGTTATAAACTTAAAAAAAATCTCTGTGCATTATAGTCAGTTAATATCACCATGGCAACAAGTTGTTCGTATCTTATATTCATCAGTAAGTTTCCTCTGTCATCATTGATTTTTATCTTATTAATAAAGGAAAAATTACACTTTTCCCGTATACAGCCATCTATAATTAAATATCCAGAACGACGTCACCCATTGATTTTATTGATTACTGTTGATTTTATCGATGATTGTCACTGTTACAATAATTTATTTAACAGTGTAGTGATTCACGCGCATTAAATTGTATGTATGAAACTAATGATTATTATGTATAAACGAAACATATACTTTAGAACGACTACATCAGTAACAAGTTAGAAAGTGCAATGGTGAAATGGAATTTTAGGAACTAAAATTTGTTTCGTGATAGTGAAAGCATGTTTAAATAAATTAACGTGTGAAATTCTTGAATGATTATCATTTCGCTACGGGTCACCCACCAAATGTTTACACTTTTTCAAATCCTATTTTGACTGCATACTATAATAAAGTGAAGGGAATGAATTTTTGTTTAGAGAAGAGTGAAACTAGTGCCACTTCATTTAGAATATAGAAATTTTATGTGGCGAAAAAGGTTTATGAAGTAGCTGATACTGAGGGATATGACAAAAACTAAGACCTAATGCAACGGAAATAGCTATAAGCTAGGAAAATTTACAGCTCCAATGTGACATAAAAGTAACCAGAGGGCAGACGTAACAAGTATTAACCACAAGGTGAAATCATAATCGTAGGGTTTCCGTACCACGTCCGATAATATGGATATTTACAAGCCTCGATTCTGTACAATGAATCGTCAGAGTGTGGGGATGAATCTCAACAGATGACGCTATGGTGACTTCACTACTGATTACAACAATTCCCGCAACGTGAGTCGTATGGAGACAACTTCGAATCCCAGCGTCGAACAGATGATCCCTTGGTCTATCGCTAGGTGCAGGATGGCATTTAGCTAGGTCCAAAGTCCTGCAATAGTCCTTTGCGACCTAATCCAACCAGCCGATAAAAATGTTGCTCTAGCCTCATGTGTTCTAGGGTATAGCCCATCGGACACGAAGCTTCTGCTACGTCTCGTCTTCCGTCTGCCATATAGTTTATCAACCCTACATCAAAGGCGATTTGTTGCGTATGCCAGTATTGTACGTAGCTTGGTGAAACACTTTGTAACCTGTTGGGATATAAGGCCCGAACATTTCCTTGTCCACTACCGCCATCTCCAGCTTTACACTGTACACATCTTGGTCTGCTTTCTCTGACTTCGTGAGGATGATGGCTCATGCATGATCCACGACCAGAACAGTCACCGCGGACGAGATCTGCAGTCCCCGCTGATCGCCTGTCATAGACGGGACTCGGTTCGAGAATACTTTAACCTTCGTGATCGTTGTTGTTAGATTTTAGCCAACATTGGAACGTGTTCAATTTTTTTTTGTAAAACTACTTAAATTTATATAATGAAAGGTCGTAATTATATGTGTTGAAAATTCGTCTGTCCATTAAGTTATTTCCGTTCTGTGTTATTATAGCCAGGAGACCACATAAACACAAATTGTCAGAATGTTATGTTACAAAATACTGTTTAACACATGAAATTACTTCATTGTTACAAGAAGTATGATCATGATGTGGCACGGCTTTGGGTCTAAGTAACACAAAATATGTACGATGTCATATCCTTTCGTTTTAGAACCTGGATTAAATTATAAGTTCTTATAATTTTTTATTGCAATACAGTGATTGTAATGTCCGTTCAGAGGATAAAATTCCCTACCACAGTTTACATTATTTATGGAGATTATTAGGAAATTAGTGTTAATAAAAGTTTCTTTTAATATGTGTGGTGTAATAAATAAATAATCTAATTGTTTCAGTAGTGTAGTTTATTTTCAGTAATACCCAGACGAATAACTGGTATGATTTAGCATTAATTTATATTTAAATAGGTTATTTTTATTTATTATTATGACAAAATTTACAGTCTAAGTCTTTAGGAATTTATAATTTCAAGATAATTATATTTCACAGTGAAGAGTTAAGGTTCTATGTCAAACCGTCCATTTTCAGAATGTTGCTATAGCTTTTTAAAAGATGTTAATTATAAACAAAATTGATTAGGATTTTATACCGTTACATTTGTGAAGAATATTTAGCTAACTGCATTAAGTTTCTTCAGTTTAAACCCTGATGCGCAAAATGGGAAATTATTCATGTTTCTTTAATATATATTTATACCTCTAGAACGTTTTCGGTTAAACAGTGTCTTGCCGAACTGAGGGCGTCTAGAATAGAGAATAAAATTGCACATTTTTAGCGAGAAAAATTGAGGCTGATAGAAGATTCGTTCCTAGAGTCGAAAGCACATGACTGAAGAAATATTTTGTAAGGAAGTGTTATGAAAAAGCATACAGAAACAGTGGACAGTACTTGGAGATAAAACTTCCATAAGAAAATTCAAAAACTTCACCTTAAACGATACAATTTCGATAAAACAATAAAACCCTATATTTTTTGTGGAGAGAAAATAAATACCTCGAGGAAACACTTTTGTTGAGGAAACGCGTACAGAAACTGTGTATCGTAACAGAGTGCTGTAAGAGAATATTTCTGTTTAAAAAAATAAAAGAAACCAATAAGAGACTTACACTATAAAAAAGAGTACCTGAATGAAAATAATCGATCTTGTACTCCTTATTTAGAGATGTGTGGTACAGTGTGTCATAGAGTGCTCACAGAGAAAGTAAAAAAAAAAGATTTGATTCACTCTTACACTTAATTCCGTTATGCCCCTTTTCAACCACGAAATGTTTGTAGTGACGTCATGCTACAATACCGGACCATTACGTAATATGGACACCGGAAGTAGCGTCAGTGGACACCGAAAGTGTTCCGAGTACCTTTCAAATATTTACGATGTGCACATGCCAACATTGAATTTAAAACCTGCGATTTGTCACCAGAATGTATTATCGAATATCAAAGCAGTTTTCTCTGAATGGCAAAATGAATATCTCAAGTGAAACCCCCAGCTAAGCACATAAAACAGACAATTAAGCCAGTAGACTTGATTAAAATTCTGGATGAAATAATCTCTTAAGCACAAGTAATTTCAGCTGGGACGAATTTCAGCTGTAAAAATAAAATGGCGTTCTGATAATATAAATCGATTTCGTAATGCCATAAGCTAGTCTTTCTTAGACAAGGAGAGAGTAGGTTAACAAGTTAGGAAATGTGCTCGGAACGTTATAAATCTGAAGCGTTCACTCTGTTATCGACTGCGTATATTAAATTCGTGCCTCTTATAAATAGCCCAACAACGAATTTCGAGTTTTTGCAGCAGATTAATGAGCAGAGAAATGGCTAAGATAAAATTGCATTTTTTCAACACAACTATCTGTCTTCATCCACTAGAATTTGTGCGGAATAATACAGATAATTTCATATTAGCCTATAGGTCATTAAGCGTATAATTATGCAGATTTAATATTAACTGAACTCACAAATCCACATCATGACCAACGTGTCTTATTTTGTGTAAAAGTGAATCACATCGCGCCGTGAAGTTTCACTCCTTTGATGGAAGAATTATTTGCAATTGTCACCGCTTCCTGGGAAAGTGTTATATCATGTGATTTGATTCTACATCCTTCTGAGCATTTGAACGAAATACTACAGTAAAATGTGACGCAGGATTCGTACATACTGACATGCAAATTTTATTTGTTCTGCGGGATGCATTAATGATATTCAAAGTTTACGTACCATTTCATGGGTTGATGTCCCATTTCATATTTCAACACGGATACTTTAAAAAGATTTTATTTTATAAATTTTAAGTTATTTGGAAACTAAGTGAGATAATGCATCTAGCTTGATTACTGACTTTCCCTATATTTCATGGCAAATTAAACCTGATAGCATTTTATAAAGGAAGAAATAAGAAAGAGAAATTGATGGAAGGATTTTCGCGATGCGATAAATTTGGGTGGTGTGCCGTATTAAATATGAGATTTTTATTTTTGTATTAATAATGATATGTAATAATAATATTGAAGGCTATTGCCCGAAAAATTGTAGGCAATGCTGTTCGTCTAATTGAACATGTACATTAAAAGTTACAGAAGAAGATCAAAGAAAGTGGTCAGAATAGTTACAAAGTTTATCTCAACATTTTCAGTAGCAAAAGTATTTTTATCCAAAAGGAAAACGAGACGTAGACCGACCAATAATTAGATGGTATAAACAGTATAATTAGCTTTGGAATATATTTTTGAGTCTAATCCTTGATACAAACACATTTTCTCATTTATTATCCGTATGAATCTGGAACATCTTCTCTGCGTAGGAGGCTAAATCGATTGTTTCCGAAAATAATGCGATTCTTTCTTGTTCTTTCAAGAGAGACAAGCTGTACATGTTGCAAGAAACTTCCAGGCATACCGATATTTAAACGAGAGATTCTACTACAGTTGAGCTGTCTAGCCCACAGGGCTACTGAGTTACCAAAGAAATTACTAAGCCTTTGCCTCTCCTCCCCCCCCCCCCCCCCCCGATATGAAACGGAACAACATATCGGGTTTTAGGGAAGGCTTGGTATGTTTGCCCTGCGGTACAATGACAGGGCGCGTGCGGTTGAACGACGCTGCTATATACGCCGTTTAAGTCTGTTCCTTCCTTGTAGTAAAGTTTGAAGCCTCGGAGACATATTTCCCCTCTACTTGATAATACACGCGAATGTAACCACGTTGCGTCGTCAGACTTCTCTCGATTCATAACAAACAGCGAGGAACATTTGATGATGCGTCGTTCTCCGGGAGTAACAGCATCCATCTTCGTGGCCTGTTGTGTGCGTAATGGTCAATGTGATAACCGTTATCACCTTAAGAACGCACAAATATATATATATATTATCCGTTGTGTAGATATCAATGTTATGATTACGAGTCGAACGACAGGTTTTGGTTCGCGGTTGTTGAATAGACCTTTACTCGTCATCATATTCTCCGAGGTCCCCAGAGGAAAAGTGTTTTTAACGTGAAACTGAGCACCCACCTTCAAATAGTGGATTATATTAATAATTATATATGTGGACGTTTACCTCTTTAACTTATACTTCATGTTGTAAACCAGGGATAACTTTGCTTTACACTGTAAACTGTTTACACTTCACTGTTGAAGCAGTTCATATTGTACGTACATTATATTTTATATGTATTAAAGTGTACATGTATTTTAGCGAGATTACATTTTATCACACGCCGTTGCTTTGTATGCATATTTTAATAAAATGAGGATAAGTAAATTAATCGTGTAGTCACGTGTTGCTAGTGGAATGTAGAACAAAACCGTAATATAAGGATAATTAATAAATCACTTGAACGTGTGGCGAAGTTAAGGTAAACTACGTGGTGATTAATAACAACGGCAGAAAATCAAAATTATATTCTCGGTGGAATTAAGAGAAGATTAAATTTGGGAAATTAATAATCAATTCACTAAAATGAATAATTAATAACGAATACTGCATCTTCTACAGTCCTCTCTAATAAGTTAAAAATTAAAGTAGGATACTACGACTTTTCTTATATGGGTGTGAAACTTGGTATCTCACGTTGGTATCTTAACCGTGGCTATTTGAGAAAAAAATGCTTAGGAAAATATTTGGAACTAAGAAAAAATATGTAACAGGAGGATGGGGAAAAAATACATAGTGAGAAATTAGATTTTAAATTTTCACGGCGACAAATATAAAGATTAAAATCGTCTGGGAGTTTGTTCCTTGTATTCTGGTAAATACTGACCGACGTTTCAGAGGAGCTTACTGCCTAAATCATGTTCATGAGTCACATAATTCATCGGTCAGTATCTACCAAAGAAATAAGGCGCAACATCCCAGAAGACATTTATCTACATTCTGCGGAATTTAATAATTTGTACTTATCACGATATGTTGCAAGGTTGAATAAATAATATAGTCTGACATGTGTTAGGTTTGGTATAAAGACGATGATAAATTCATACAAAATTCAGTCAGAAACGTAAAATTAATATACAAGATGTGAGACAGTCTTCATGCGTATATGGGAATATAATATTAAAATGGATAATTGATTGTGTGAAGATGCGAACTAGAGTGAAGTGTCTGAGGATAGGGTATAATGACCGGAATTTTATAACACTCTAATGCGCATTTGGGTTCTCTAAGCTCAAGGAATATATTGATTCTGCAGGATTTGGTTAAGTTATTCAAAATATGAAGCCAACGCTTTAAAATGTGTCTGCTAAAATCCCTTGTTGATAAGTGAAGTGAAGTTTATGTATTGCACTTGAGACACTTGTACGATGTTAAACGTTGTGGCAGTTTAAAGTAAAATAGTACTTTATCCTACGAAGTATTGCACTTTTTACATGTTTTGTGTTTCAAGTAACATTTTGTAGCGTTTTATAAAAACCCTTCAACTTTTAACCGTTCTTGGTTTTTGTCTGTGCGACCCTTGTCTTGAGCACTCTTCAGGAAACGAACTAAAGTCGAGACGGTAGAAGAGAAGGGTGGAAAACATTTTTATATGCAACTCGTCGCGTGGCAGTTTCGCTCGAGGGATGAACGACTTTTCAAGACTTTTTTATATAAAAGATGAAAACGTCTTGTTGGTGGTGAAGATGACGAACCCTCACTCACCTCAAGAAGCGAGTGCTCTGGCATTTCAAACAAGAAGCCGCTGAGATGAATAGGCCTACGCCGGACGCTTCGAGGCGCGAACATCTCCTTGGGAAACAATATACAGTTGAATGTTGTTATAAGAAACCTCCAGGGACTATAGAAACGGTATCATAATGACCGAACTTCTCAAACTGAAACCAGGGAGTTTATGTCCAGATTAGCAGCAAGCTACTAAACCACTGGGCGTCTGTATGTAGAATGTTACGAACGCAAATCTTTGCTCTTAAATCCCTGTTGACTTGGTGAATATCCGGATAGGTAAATCTAGTATTATATAGATTTTATATCTTCTCTCCTGTATCAGTGATATCAGTTTTAATAGTTTCGTAATAATTTTGACGTGTTCCTCTGCTGGTGTGTAAAAGCTCCGTTCTTGACGAACGATATTTCATTGAATTTGACTTTAGCATACTAAAATGTAAGTGGTAATGTTAAAACGTTCAGTGGGTGCCCTCTTGCCGTTCCAATAAACCATTTCCAGTCCTCTGTCCAACTGGGTGTGACTTATTTATTATCTTTTAGTTCAAGTCCAGTGTCAAGTTTGGTAGGACATGGTTTTTAACAGTAAAGGGCTCTGTCCTACTAAGTGGGACAAAAAGTGTTGTCTTGCCATCTCTCGTTGAAATTCTTAAAGAAATTTATTTTATAGTTTTTCAACAGGTAAAAGCACTAATAAACAAGTATATGCATACCACTTCTCTGTAAAATTTAAATAAGACAAACTAGTAGCAAAGTAAGGAAGTAAACTTTTCTGCTAAGGGTCAAACGTTTGCTACGCTAGGATGGAATACGCTATGAATTTATCTGCAATGATGTAACGCGATTTCATTGACTATATGAACCCGAGAGGCATGATACATTCCGTTCGGTAATGGAATAAATTTAATGTACTCAGCCCTGTTTTACTTAAACATGGCGTCTTTATTGAATTATGAACAAGTGTATGTGCAGTTGAAGCTAAATACTGCAAGGCTGTATAGACTAAATAATTTAAGAATTCAAAACGTATTTATCTTTCTGAATACACATCAAATGTAAGGGTTTATTTGCAAATGCTGGGGAGAATATTGTACGGGGATTTCTTGCTCGTGTTATTTAAATCTCAAAGACGGGTTTTTGCATTTTGGTTTCTTTATCTTCATAGACCATTCTGGCAGAAATTTTGTTCTACATAATTCATATGCATCCTTCGTGGAAAAACAATTCTGTATGTTATCATCCTTACAGTTAATAGAACACGATATCAGGTCTACCATGCAAACACAACTACATTTGATTTCCTTCTTCAATCTATTATTATTTTGCCTTAGATAACAATCTTCTTGTACGACTCAATTACACAGGGAATTTGCTTGCAAAATAACCAAACATCTTGTTCTAACGTTCAAGCCTAGTTTCAGAATTTAACATTGCGTCAGTGTTAATATCTCGAATCTTCTTAGTAAATATGAATTTTACATTAAAAATTTGCAGCTTTCTAACGAATGCATACAGGGGCTTTGCACTGAACATCAAGATGTCGTAAAATTAAGCTGATTTTTACCCCCTACCAGTGTGGAGTTTAAGAATATGTGGAGCCTTACCTTTGTTTACCCATACGTTTTCATGACGTGGTTGTTTAGTTAAATACGGTGATAGAAAGTTTAAAAGCGACGATTTATTTTTCATCTTATCAGTTTGTCTTTAAAGAGCCCGTTTGCGGAACAACTAAAGTGTGTAGCCTGTGTCACAATATGTACGGAATAACAGAATATGTAGAAACACGGAATTTCTCATTTCCGGAACTGAGTCTTAGGACAGTCTATCTTGGAGAAGATTTTGCGTGATTTATGTGCCATAGGAGCTTAAGTGAGTTTGTGACAGCTACCTAATGTGGTTTGCAACATCCTCACAGTAAAAGAGAAAAGAGATGACAACGCAACGGTAAAAAATTTCTCTCTCTTGTTTTAGGGACCCAGATGAACTCTTACTCATACACTATAAGTTCAGGACAGTGACACCAGATAGAGTGGGATTTGTCCGACGATTTTTGAAACAGAGGATCTGAATTATATACATAGATTAAAATTAACTTACGTGACTTCGTTTTACGTTTGGAGTTAAAATGGTCAGTTGACGTTACAGATAATATTTTAAGCCTATTATAATTTTAAAATTTATTGTTGTTAATTTAACGACGCTGTTTCTATTCAGAGGTTATATAAAATCGAATGATATTGGAAGATTTTTTATGTCTCTATACAGACTACTGAAGTTCTATATTGTTACGTACTTTCATAACTATACACATACATAAGAGGTGCGATCGGAATGTTTCTAGACTGCGCCTATAAAAACCCGTACACTTATCTCAGATATTAAATTCATCCTCACCCTCGAAGTAGTTCCCCTGGGAGTGAACACAACGATCCCAGCTCCGCTGCCAAGCCTGGAAGTATCCCTGGAAATCTTTCTTTGTCAGCCTGTCAAGCACCATCTGCGATTTTGCCTGAATCTCTTCTATCGTCTCAAATCTCCTTCCCTTTAGCTGAATTTTTATCTTTGGGAAGAGGAAGAAGTCACACGGAGCTTAGAAAGGAAGTTGGGGTCGGTTCTTGCAAGATCTTTGAGCTCCTGACAAACGAGAAGTCGATTCTGCTTCTGGTTCTCAGACAGGATGCGTCGCATG
Source organism: Zootermopsis nevadensis (assembly GCF_977971745.1). Taxonomy (NCBI): domain Eukaryota; kingdom Metazoa; phylum Arthropoda; class Insecta; order Blattodea; family Termopsidae; genus Zootermopsis; species Zootermopsis nevadensis. The sequence continues at coordinate 10,480,742 of NW_028259143.1, forward strand.
TGGAGTTCTTCCTTTAGAATCAGCTGACAGGTCCCATAGCCTATCCCAACAATGTCGCACAAGTCGTTGATGGTACGACGTCGATCTTCGTGAATGGCCTGCCGAATCTTCGTGACATTTTCGGGCGTTGTGCTCGAAGATGGTCGTCCAGAACGCTCGTCATCATCGACAGAGGTTCGGCCATTATTAAAACGTGAATGCCACACAAAAGTTTGTGCACGACCTATTGCGGACTCCCCAAATGCTTGCTTTAGCATTTCATAGGATCCGTAGCCGTTTTGGCGAGTCTTTGGCAAAATTTGATTTGTTCATGAAAATTCGCCATTCCGAAATCGCAGGAGGGTCGGTGTAATGCACTACCAAAACGCCCGTAACTAAGAAACAAATGCTAATTCGATGATGCCGGCTGGCACGCTGATTCACTATGAATGTAGGCCGCACCCCCTAAAGGCAGAAGCTCGTACTACATCCGGTTCGCCCGCTATTGACACAGTCTTGAAACTTTCCGATCGCACCTCGTATATTTTTGTTCTACAGAACTGGGTAGTTTATTATAACTACAGAGTTACAGGCTGGAGTTTACTTTAATTACCGTTTATAGATTCGATGTGGAGTAGCCTCGCATTCAGTTTGTACTAAGATTTTTATTTTTCGGCGTGAATTTTACCACTTACCTTCATCTGGAAAAGAGATTGAGAACACGTGGAGTTGTAATGCCGGTAAAAAGCTCCATACCTTACCTCACGTTTCTACCTTATGCTCCTTCTACTGTTGATATTATTACAGACACATATCCGAACCTGTCGGACATGGAACACGTATGTACTGTCTTTTACAGTGAAGATCTTCAGCTCGGATGCTCGAGAGGCCTTTTTAAGAAACCGGTTTTTTGCTGACTTATGGGATTCAAGCACGAAGTTTGCAGTGCGGTGGGACGGATTGTCACGTGATGACAGTTAAACCTATCAAAGTCAGAGAGTCTTCGAGACTGCAACGGTAAAGACTGTGTGTCGTGGCATTCACAGCGGAACATAATCTTTGATGAAAATAAAGTGCTTCAGGCCCTTGTTTGATGTCGACGAAGTTTTTTTATGTATTTTTGAAAATAGAAGATCAAGGTACCAGGCGTCATATTTTGAACATATAATCTAGAGACTTTTTAAAGTGTTTCGAAGCGTGAAGCAGAGACTGGCGGCTTTCTCGATGGTGCTGTCAAGACGTAATAACACAACTGATGAAAATTTTGGCCGTCTCAAGTAAGTAAAGTTAAATTTAAAATCTGGCAATAACTGTGTTCTCGTCATGCATCTTCTTACATAAGTGAAAAAAGCTTAGGTTAGGTTATTAAGCAAAATGACATGGGAAGTTATAGGTTATTCTTATTATTCTTACTAAACATCAGAAGTAGAATAAAGAACGGTTATCATCAAGATTATTTGACAAGGAACGTATTGATTAATAACTTAACCTTGAAAAATATTTGCATTTGACGAATAGTGGTCGACACTATTCTGAGATCTCTCGTGCACTGGGAATATGGGGTTGAATCCCGCTTGAGGCAAGGATATTCTACGGCGACTTTATGTGTAGTGATGTCCTGTGTAGATAGAAGCTCTCCTGCTCAGTCCTAAAATGTTTCGAAAGAGGTTCATAATTTCAGAAGTAATTTCAAATTGATGTAGTTCAAAAAGTTTGATCCGTAAAAACTGAAGAATAAGAAGAAAACTAATTCGTGTCTAAAATGAGACAGAACGTGTATAAACAAAGCGTCGCTGTATCATGAGTACGGCGGGATGAGAAGACGCAGTCCTTAGTTAAATAGATAGTGTTTGTTTATGGTAAAGGTAAATGGTCGGCCTGTTTGACTTACACTCTCTAACTGGAGTTGCTAATTGAAGTTCCTGACAGTAGCAAACTATGTCGGCCATAGTAAAGAACATAGAACACCATGAAGTAGACATTTGAGTCTAGTGTACACCGCCGTGTGTGTTACAATTTGCATTGGACACTGTCGTTTTCAGAAGGTATTTGTAAAATATTGTAATGTTAATACAATAATAATTATTAATTATTTTTAGAGACTCGTAAATGTTATGACTATTTGCCAGTGTTAAATAACGGATATCATCAATAACAGTTATTTTTAATTATCACGCGATTGACGGCAGATGCTATAGGGAAGGGTACACTGAAAATTACGACCGAGAGGTCAGCCTTCGTGTTTTGTAATCGGGAGCTCTATGGTTCGAATACCGGCCCAGGAACAGATTATCGTATCTGAAGTTATTTGTGGGTTTTCTTCAGTCCCTCCATACAAATACCGGGAGAATACATTAAATTATGCCATAAAGTCTTCCATTTATAGACTATGAAATTTATTGTTCATTAATATTCACTCATATCTACTAACAGTGACGTTAAATAAATTATTAATAAATAAATAAACGAATAAAAATAAATACGTGGAAAAGGGTTCTGTTATATGGGGGTCATTATTTCTGCTTTCATTTGGATTAATATTTGCTGATCTTTATCTGCTGATTTGTAACGTCGTGTTTACTTGTAGGTAGACACTATCGCTTGAAAGGAAAATATTGTTTGCATTTTAAGGGCTGTGATGACGGCTGTAAGTTAAAACTTAGAAGACAAACATGGGCATTTCCATCGCCGACAGAACATAAAATCTCATATAGATTCTATTCGACTATGACTCGTAATGTTATAATTTTCTCAAATCAATCTATATAAATAATTAAGACAGATTCTATTAGGCCTATAAGATAGGAAATATCTCAGTTTATTTTATAAATGGTTTGTGACTTAATTGTAGGGGCACTATTTTTATATCACAGATTAATTTATAGTTCAATATCTCTTTTCATATTCAGAATATGGATGAAATACTACAAGGGGAACTTATCATCAAGGTTTGAATCGCATTCAGAAAGTGTACTAGTCCAGAGACACTATTATCTGACTATGACATTTATTTTTATTTTGGAACATGAGTATCATTTATGTATTGCGATGTTATCTTAGTACCCGTGGGGTGTCTCCGTTACTCGAAAATCTAGCGTTCGTATCAACCACTAAACCAAATGATTTTACTAGACAGATTACAGGAAAATGTGAATCTGATGAGTTAATTTATTAATAGTTCCACGTCACAAAGTAATCCCAACTTATAACAACCTAGAGGCGAATTCTAGGAAACACAGCACCAGGAGGAAATTTTTATACTTTATTTCAAAGTGTAAAAATCTGCGACGAAATATAAATTCCGGAAGGGATTGAAACTTCTCGTAGGTACCTTAATACCCCGAGAAAGCCTCAAGACTTGTTCAGCACAGGAGCTGCTAGCTAGTAGCTGCCCCGACGTCTTGAATATTCATACCCTGCAGCTTCTTTGTACAACTTTTTACCTTTCTTCATCAACCTATTTTCTACGACGGCGTCTTGTTTATCCAGCATGAGACATTCAGCGTCCTACAAGGTTGGGTCAAAGATGCGGTCCATATGAAACATGAAAATTAATTCAATTCCACAAGGAGATTACGTCAAAAGTGCGTTCTTGCTACACAGAAAACTTCACTTGGTTAAGAACAACGCTTGCGAGTAAACTTGAAGGTCGAGTGATACGCTATTTCCTTAAGTTTTGTTAAGGAGGTGTCTGACTAACCATCTGCGTCGTGTAAGATCTGCCTTGAACCTTGATTCTTGTTGTTATGGAATCCGAAGGTGTTTTGTCTTTGGTAAGAAACCAAACAACATAGAGGTACAGTCCTTTGAGAAAAACCAAAAGTCACACAGTTGGCCAAAAAATTCCCCGCCAAGTATGGAAACCGAAAATTCATTACTGTGGTTACAAGGCTCAATTGTTGAAACCTGTTCTGGGTAGTTTCAATTCTGCCCGAAATCTTATACTCCATATTTTATGATTAATATTAATGTTAACGTCCTTATCACTAGAGATCTTTTCACTCCAGTTTTCCGGATTAAAATTGTCACCTTCTTCATGCGTTCTACACGTTCCATCCACCGCACACACTTTCATTTGGATATGTTATGAGGCGTGAAAATTATGACGACCCTGATAATGACATTTTATCAAGTCTCCTGTTACTTCTTATTTTTTAGGTACAAATATTTTAATCGCTTTGTTTTCAAATACAATCTGTCAGAGTTATTTAATCGAAACAAAATACTGCCTTTCAGACCTATTCTGTGCAGCATTAAACCATCTCACAACTTAACATATTCAGTTAATATTGTCTACTTAGAATATAAATAAGCAAACAAACAACTATTAACACTATAAAGAAGACATTATTGCCATACGCGTTTCGATCTCAAGAGATCATCATCAGTGGCATCAGGGAAACCAATTCATTTAATTAAATAGTTCAAACTTGATTTAGAAAATAAATAATAAATAGGACATTTGACGAAAAGTATTTTAAGCGACACTGCACCAGATGTTGGTATTCATAGGAATAGACTCTGCACCTAGCTATTTATCCGGTGGTCCGGTGGCCGTAGCTGGTCTGCGGCAAGCTGTAGTTTCGTCGTCCGTACTTGTGAACTCCAGAACAGTGTACTTATTTATATTCTAATACACTACAAGGTACCGCCACGGTGGTCTAGCGGTTAGAACGCTGGCCTTGTAATCCTGGGGTCTCGGGTTCGATTCCCGGCGGTGCCCGAATTTATAACTTGTGTTGGGCAAGGCCGTGGTCTAGGCAACACGGAGTTTTCCTCCGGGGGCTTCCGGTTTCTCCGTGGCATCCCAACAATTACTCCATTCACACACAGAAGATAGCAATGGCAAACCACTTCTGGATCATCTGCCAAGAACGTATATGAACAGGTCCCAGTCCGAGAACAGGTCCCAGTCCGAGAAAAGGATGGAAGGATCCTGTTCATATGGACCTGTCGTCAGACAGAACACTACAAATAAATAATACACTACTGAGGCCAACTGTTAGTCTCTTCCTATGCAGTGTTCAAACAGATAGCCTTAGCTTCTTGTTTCTGTGTTATGAGGTCAAACAGGCCTGTAATACCTTCGAATCAATGGACAAATGTTTATTAAAATTGGTATGGTTATCATAGTTGGGTAGTATTTCACGTAAGCATTGTTTGAAACTTAGTACTGACATGAACAATAACGTACTAATACGAGTATGTTATTTAACCTTGTTATCTGTTTAGTTATTGTTATCATTTATAGTTCTGGATTTTCGTACCCCTCATTAAGGCGGAGAAATAAGGAACCAAGTCACGGTTGTAGCTTGAGCCATGAAGTCGTTTATAAAACTTGTATCTTCATGTCCTGCTCATTTTCACACAACATATTATGGCAATTTTGCAATAAAAGCCGTCGAAATAATGGTCCTGTAATGGTAAAAATTTTCCAATGTTAATTTAATATGCGTTACTTCTTTAAGCAGTTCCGGTGACTCTAACTGCATGCGACTGTTACCTGTGGGGCATGCTGAAGAAAAAGTGTATGTAAACAATCCGCACACTGCAGAAGCAATTAAAGAAAATATTCGGCAATTTCCCAAGAAGAGCTTCGTCGAGTATTTCGAAACATGTTAACGAGATGTGAAGTTGCTTGCAAGCACAAGGAAGTCACTTTGAAGATCTTTTGTGGTTTAAGGTAAAACAATTAATGTAATAACATGTGTTAGTAACGAGAAATATTTGTAGTTCGCTGTTGCTAGCGGCACTGAAACTGATTCGCCGGTCACCCACCGGAAGAACGCGCACGACTCCCGCCGAAATCAACAGAGCGCCGGCCGACCACGCAATGCAAGCACGACCGCAGCCTCATAAATTGTAGACCCGGTATTTGTTGTATACTTTAAACTTGCGTCTTTTCAAACGTTTTACTACAATGAATTAACTTCAACGGAGGTAAAGTGAAAGGTGGGATTATTTTATTCCACGTGATTATGATTTTGCGATACGTGGTGTATTTGAGGGTTTTTGAGAACAGCGTCGAGAAAATATTTGGAACTAAAAGATTATTACGGAGAAAACTGTATAATGATGAGCTTCACGACGTATACTCACCTGACATTTGAGGATGAGGTTGGCAGGACACGCAGCACGCGAGGAGATAAGACTCGATGGAGTGAAGTGGATGCAACTAGCTAAGATTAGAGTCCGGTGGCGGGCTTGTGTGAACACAATGATGAACGTTCGAAAATATAGCAGGTGGACAGTACAGAGGGATAGAAGACGGGGTGGTAGGATTTTTTACATTAGGAATTTTATGTAGAAAACTCCACTGGTAAGATGATGAAAGTTTTAATAAGCTAATATTTGGTTTCCATGTGAGAGTTAGTGGAACCCTAAATCAATAAATAAATCAATGATATTTGAGATTCTCGTAAACCGTATTATAATACACCGATAATACAACAGTATAAATCAGATTGTGTTCTGCAAGCTCTCCCCTCAAAATACGTTATTTCTCGGTGATATCGATTATAGATTTAATAATGATTGGTTTTATGTCTTTGGTGCTTCGTAACACAAACCTGACGAAAAACCCAAACTAGTTTGGTACAAAAAATGATTTGAGTTTCATGGCATCCATCAACCATGTTTGCTGTCGGTGAGTGATGTTTATTCAGTAAACAATTCGTCATATAAAGTCACCAAATAAGCCACAACATCTGTACTTTATTGTTAATAATTTGTCTCTGGTTAAAGGTGTTTGAGAACAGGGTGGTGAAGGTGATTTGGATCTAAAAAGGATGGAGTGACAAGAAGGCTGGAAAATTGGCTAATGAGGAGCTTCAAGAGGAAAATCTCGCATAATATTACACCGATCGATTTACGGATAATGAGATGGGTTGGACGTGTAGCGCACATGGAGATGAGAAATGCGTAAAGAATTGTCAGCTAGATGCTGATTGGAGAATAATATTAAATTACTCTTAAATTATAGTGTAAATGTGTGGATTAAATTTTATCAGAATACAGTTTGATGGCTGGCTTGGGTGAATAGAGTGTTGAACCATCGTATTTTATGTCCTCTTAATAAATAATATTGTATTTCCCACGATTATTAAATTATTAAGAAGTTAATAGTTCCTTGTGGCATATATATATATATATATATATATATATATATATATATATATATACGAAAATAATCTGTTCGTGTGTTTCGTTATTACAATTTTTTTAAGGTTATCTTAAAATACACTGATAACTATATGTTCTACGTGATTTAACAGTTTATAATAGCATTTTTCTCGCAGAATGAAGTATGATTCTTAGAGTAAACAGCACTGGTCTTTATAATGAAGAAATTTTTTTAAAGGAAGTAAATATTTAAATACTGTTTACATGAGTCTGGGCTTCAAAGCTTTAATAACATTATCTGCTACGGACATCTAATTTATAGCGAGATTCTGACGAAAGGAACACGTGCTTTCATTTAGTATCAGTTTTTTTTCTTTTCAGCGAACAGAGATGAAAGAAAGTCTGTAGGCAAAACAACTTACACCAGCCACGGGTTTATCCTCGGCTAAAATAATAATAATCCAGACTTGTCTGTGATATTAATACAGCGTTTCAATACACAGTTACATCAGTGTTAATTAGTAGAGACAAAAGAGTATGAAATAAGCAGAGACGAAGAGAGACAGCAGATAAAGAAAGAGAGAAAAACAGAAATGAGAAAGAGTATGAAAAGGGTAAAAAAAAAGGCTTTCAGTTTGTGAAATGAGACGTGACACCACGCGTATCATCAAAGTGGTCTGTTGATTGCTCAGCGAAAGGGTCGGACGGATAAAAGCAAACACGACGTATTAAAAGGCCAATTTCCATTACCGGAGCAAACATTAGAGTCCTCGCTTTTTCCGGGTACCATAATGGCGTCTAGGTACCTACCTACGGGCTATTTCGGCGAGTAATCATCTCCATCTACCTGTGCCAGAGACACTTCCTTGTAATCTAATGCTATATTTAAATGCTGCTCTATTCCTGTCTTTTATGTTCGCTTCAGTCTTATGGGAAATGAGCTACAAATGAAGAGATGATAAATGTTACGCAGTGCACGTCTATTTGTGATTCTATTTTCTACGTGAACACAGAGTAACAACACCAGAATGTATATGATTTTCTGAGGATAGCATTTTTTATATAATCGTAAATTTTTACATACGTATTTGTTACGTACCTAAATGTCGTTTTGAAATATTTTTTTCAGAAAGTGAGAAATGTGTTTGCTTAATAATTAAAGTCATCTCCTAAAATTAATCACCGTCAGTATATTCTTCCTGCAGCATCCTTTTACGTTATAGAGTGCGTTAACCGATAAAGTTAAACGAAACTGTTACTTTCCGGCTTTTGAAAGGACCTAAGAAAGTTATTGTTTTTACGGAATAATGTGACTTGTATTGGGAAACCTTGTAGCGCTTGGCGGTGAGTAATGCAGTTCCAGATGGGAGCCGGGAAGTGACAGTTGTGTTTAACTGTGTCAATGAACGTACTGTATAAAGCTGTTAAATATTCAATTAACAAAAGTTGACTGGGTCTATTGCATCAATGTACCATTATAAGGAAGAAGCTAGCTACTGATATCACCTTAGGGCAACATGTTTCGATTGACAGAGAATCATCGCCAGGTTCAAATCTGCTCTCCTATACACATGAGCTCCTGCACTTATAAATATATTGGTTGTTGATTTTATGTAGTATCACCGAGAAACAGTAAAAGTAATAAAACAGATACAATGACAAACATTAAAACATTCTCAATTCTAAAAGGTTTTGACGACAGTAGTTTACACTTAAAATTATTCGTTGTCAGGACTTTTTCCATCGTCTGATCTTTAAAATCATGACGTTTCGGAGGCTGACGTCGTGATTTTAAAGAGCAGACGATGGAAAAAGTCCTGACAACGAATAATTTTAAGATTAAAACATTCTCTAAAGGTGTTAAAATAAATGTACGAGTCAGTGGTATACTGTAATATAGCTAATTTTGTGGTATGTCATTGTGGGTGCTGTGTTCTAGTAAAGGTTTCTCATTGTTTGCACAATTTTCTCTGTTACCATATAAAATCAGCAAGCCTAAATTTACATCGAAAAGTGCAGTGAATAACGTATGCAACAGAGTAGATGCGAAACTGAAGATGATTGTTTAGTAGCCGAATTATAGTAGGTATATATATATATAATATATATATATTTATATGCTCTTCCTTTTGAGAATAGGAGAAACAAACTTTGATTTGTATTAAAAAGTACTTACAAAATATGTGAACTGATTTAATAATTTGTACCGTAATTTAAATAGACATACAACAGCCTGAACGTTTTATTTATTAGGCCTATAAGAACATAACACACCTTATTTGCTAATAAAGATAACACTAAAATATTCTTTAATTTCTATCACTTTTTACGAAAGTAGGTGTAGAACTCCTTTAAGGACAGCCCTGTATCGAAAATTCAGCGTAATCTTTCGTATGTCCCTTACGCCACTTATTTAAATAACGACTTGCTCTTAACTAATTATGTAACTTCGTGGAATAAGAATCCTTCGCTAGAAGCAAATACTACGCTCAAGTAGTCAAAGATAATCAACATCACGTTCATATACCTGTTTGCGGTATGGATTCCGTATGATTCTCACTGTAAACAGCTTTTATTTCCTTAAACAGCGTTAACAAGTTGATCTTTTGTAAAGATGGAGTCTTACATTTTCTTTGCTGTTATGGAGCTTCGGCTTTAAAGGTTAATCGCTTACTACATTTGCAACATTTATACTTTACTTTTATTTAACTTTATATTCGTATAATCCTATAAGATGTCTTTACAGAATAACTTAGCTGGCCACCAATATTTTATACGACTACTCGCGTCTCTTGTATTGTAACAGCTTGTAAATTGTTTCCTCTTTCTTCCGTAAATCTGTTTCCAAGTCAAGTTGAAGGGTGGACGAAATCTATACCACACGTGTTGTTGTCCCCATCTCGAGGTTTAGAAGAAGAAACTGGATAGACAACTGAGAACTACTTGTGGTTTACTTTCGCTTTTCAGATAGTGTTTGCCGGGCTGTATAGGTTTCCCTGAAAGACAATCCTGATGTATCTGTCACGTTGTTACGAACGAATTTCTTCCGTATAAAATTCTGGTGTCGAAGAAGTCTTTGCCTTTGGTTTGTTCTGGGAAGATTTCACACACGGATTTCAGGTAAATCAGATCTGCGAGACTTAATTGTTTCATTAATATAGTCTGCAAATATCCCATAAAATCCTTTATTCTTAACGTAAATTTAATACAACTTACTAAGAATAATTATAAGATGGCTGTCTCCATCATTAGGGCGATGACTTAATAATCGCCCTGATGATGGAGGCAGCAAGGACCTCTGAAACGTTGGTAAACTTCTACCAGAATACACGTCGCAATAACCCAGAAGACAGCCATCTTCGGATTTATCGCCGTGAGAACCTTAGATCTTGTGAATAATTTGTTTGAAATAATTTTCGGTTTTCAGAACTGAATGAAAACAAATAAATAAGGAATTAAGTATATTTAAAGATGGGTTTCAAAACTTATGCTAATACCCACTTAGGTCAGTTATTAGGATAATTAATTCGTGGAGGACAAGATAAGACTGACATGAGGCAATCATGTGAGAGATGAAAAAATTCATATACAGTTTTAGTTTGAAAGCTTAAAGGGAAGATACCTCTTAGAATTTGAAGAGGTAGGCAGGAGAGTATTAAAATTGACTTTCAAGGACTTTATTGGAATCTGTGCTAGATTTATCTGATTCACGGGAGGTTTCAGGAGCGACCTCGTATAAACACATATAAATAAACGATATTAGTTAACTGCGGAAGGGGTATGTTGAAATTTGTCCATTGTCCCATGTGTATGAAACACAGGATCCATAATTTTTCTGTGAAAATTTTCTGGAATACTTATATTTGGCAAGTAATGTTTTAGGTACAAATAATAATAAGAGAAACAACAGAATTTGGTATTGAATTAGCCAGTTAAAAAGACATTTAGGATTTTAAGATAATTCTTTCAAGAATATTTCATCTTGCCAGAGAAATAAATGTAACTTACATATTTCTTCTCTTTGAAGCCTACATTTTACGGTTTGGTTTCTTCCCCATAGTCGTAATTTATTCATATCTTTCCAATCTCCAGCATTGGATTCCCTTTTTTCCATGTCGCCAATAATTTCCTTTCTCTACGATCTGCTCGGAAGACCATTTTTCTCCTTCATTTTGCATCTCAAAATCATATTCTATTCGGAAAATGCTGCATTTTTATAGTTTGCATGGATTCATAACACTACCATCCATCCCGTTTGTTTAATTTGGTCTGTAAACGCATACTCTTGTAATTAAATTCTAAAGGGTTCTGACAATGGTGGATTACACTTAAAATTATTCATTATCTGGACCTTTTTCATCGTCCTTGTTTAAAAGAAGAAACCTCCATACAGGCCTCTACCGGTAGGTTCCTATTTTACGGCACAGAGGACACTAGAGGTAGTTATTCTTTTGTTTGTTTTAATTTCCTATGACGACATAGAGGCTGTGGTTAACCCCCACCCCCACTTACGGTTTGATTCGATGTCAATTATTGCGTTATCGCTATTGGTCGTCTTTTAGACTTTTATGAGTGGTCCTGTAATTTTTATTTTACCATATTCTTTCTATCATTTGCTGACAAGACCTGTACCCAGGTGGATATATTGAGACAGTTCGATGACCTTCCCAAGTCGGACAAGGATCAGTCGTCACCACTTAACTACAGGTCAATCAGCCTCTTAAATTCTCTCACCAAAGTGTTCGAAAAAATAATCTTGAAACGACTAAACGCTCGGCTAAAAGAATTAAAATTAATGCTGGAAGACCAATACGGTTTTAAAAAAGGTCACTCACGCACTGACACGCATCATTGAACGCATTACCCTGGGATTCAATAACAACAAAGCAACACTAGCCCTCTTTTTGGACATTGAAAGAGCTTTCGACAAGGTGTGGAGAACCGGACTCATTTCTAAACTCATCAGGGCCGGAATTCCCGCACAGTTTATCCATATAATATTCAACCACCTTAATAACAGTCTTCACGGTTTTCCATGGAAATTCGGAATCCACACGGCGTCTCATTCAGGCAGGAGTCCCCCAAGGCAGCCTGTTAGGGCCAGTATTATTCAATATTTATATAAATGATTTACCACCAATAGAAAATGACAATAATGTGGCCGTGTCAATATACGAGGTGCGATCAGAAAGTTTAAAGACTGTGTCAATAGAGGGCGAACCGGATGTAGTACGAGCTTCTGCCGCTAGGGGGTGCGGCCTACATTCATAGTGAATCAGTGTGCCAGCCGGAATCATCGAATTAGCATTTGTTTCTTAGTTACGGGCGTTTTGGTAGTGCATTACACCGACCCTCCTGCGATTTCGGAATGGCGTGTGCATCAAATTTTGCCAAAGACTTGCCAAAACGGCTACGGAAACCTATGAAATGCTAAAGCAAGCATTTGGGGAGTCCGCAATGGGTCGTGCACAAACTTTTCTGTGGCATTTACGTTTTAAAAATTGCCAAACCTCTGTCGATGATGACGAGCGTTCTGGACGACCATCTTCGAGCACAACGCTCGAAAATGTTACGAAGATTCGGCAGACCATTCACGAAGATCGACGTCGTACCATCAACGACTTGTGCGACATTGTTGGAATAGGCTATAGGACCTGTCAGCTGATTCTAAAGGAAGAACTCCACATGCGACGCATCATGACAACGCGCCAGCGCACACCGCCCTCAAAGTTCGGCAGTTTTTGGCCTCAAACACCATGGCCGTCATCCCGCACCCTCCTTATTCGCCGTGTGACTTCTTCCTCTTCCCAAAGATGAAAATTCAGCTAAAGGGAAGGAGATTTGAGACGATAGAAGAGATTCAGGCAGAATTGCAGATGGTGCTTGACAGGCTGACAAAGAAAGATTTCCAGGGATTCTTCCAGGCTTGGCAGCGGAGCTGGGATCGTTGTGTTCACTCCCAGGGGAACTACTTCGAGGGTGATGGATGAATTTAATACCTGAGATAAGTGTACGGGTTTTTATAGGCGCAGTCTGTAAACTTTCTGATCGCACCTCGTACACTGATGATACGAACATCGCTGCTCGATCAGGCAACGTACAATTGGCGCCAAATAAACTGAATAAAGCAATTAAAACTTTCGAGCCTTGGTTTGAAAAATGGAGGATTAAGATTAACGTCAATAAATGCTCGGTGGCATTGTTTTCTAAACGGCTGACACACCTCTGCAGCGAAGTACCTCCCCTGAAGATCTTTGGAGCAACTATCCCCCGGGTGAATGAAGTCAAATACCTTGGCGTCATCCTAGACCGCAAACTCGCCTACAGATCACATATAAGTAAAGCAGTGTGTAGAGCCAACCATAGGCTCAGACAACTCTACCCAATTCTTACCAAGTCCTCCTCCATTAACATTAACCTAGCACTTAAAATCTATAAAACACTCCTACGCCCAATAATAACGTACGCAGCCCCTGCATGGGGATACGCGGCTAAAACACACATTAGTAAGCTCCAAGTTTTTCAGAACAAGGTACTAAGAATTATCACGAAACTCCCATGGGTAACGGCAATCGAAATTTTACATGAGAAAATTGGCATAGCGACGTTCCGATACCATGTCAGGAAGATAGCAAATAAATTTTACGCTAAAAGTCAATTAAGTGAGAACTCCCTAATTAGGCAATTAGGTAAATATGACCCCATTTATGACAAAAACAAGCGACCGTGGGCCCTACTAGGGGACTGATCCTGCACATACCCTACTAATTGCAAATATTTAAACAAACTAAAGTCCTTTTTGGGCGAAACTTTATTCATTTTAGCCAGCCGTTCATCGGAGGACGCTCCAGCGGAACCCCTGCCATGGACCAGACCACGAAGCCAACAGCTGAAGAAGACCATGAAAACACGGATGACCTGCATCCATCATATTATGTTGTATTATTGCACCAAATGTACCTGACGTTATCAATAAAGGCCATGGCACAAGTTAGGGAAACCTAGGGGTCGTATAAATTCCTCTTTTGTCTGCCGAGCCGCTGGCTAGTAGTCAGTGCGCATCCAGAAGGTCCTGCGACCGGGCATCTCGACACAGGTTTTCCTTGGTTTTCCTCTGTCTTCAAGCAAATGCTGAGATGATTCCCAAGTTCCAAGTTGCCACTGCATTCTTCTCATGCAGCCCTCCCGATTTAAATTAATCAAAATTTACCCCCCCCCCCCTTCAGTAGGAACTTCTAAATTATGTACAACTTCCAAATTAATAGTCTCAGCTTTGTCTAATACAACGTCTTCACTCTTACTTTATCCTTAACAGAAGGACGAGCGGGCATTGCCTGGGGACCTTCTAACTATAAGATGCTCTTTCTCCCCCCCTGAAATCGAAGTGTCTCTTACTTCTCCCACCACCAATAACCTCTTGCTCTCTCTCTCTCTCTCTCTCTCTCTCTTTTCTTTTACGTGTTGTTCAGTGATGGAGATTAGGTCTTTCTGACGGACCCAACTAAGTAGTTTCCTCTCGGCTGAAGACGGAAACAGAGCCAGTTTCCGAAACGTCGTGGTTTATTCTTTTAAACATGGACGATGGAAAAGTCCAGGTAATGAATAATTTCAAGCATACTTCTGTCCTCATTATTCGAGCAGTCGTCTCATATTTCGGTTTTACATATTCTTAAATCCCCTTACATTATCAGAAACTTAACCTTTTATATCTCTCGGCTTAACTGTCCATCGTACAACACTCTGGGCCTGATTTATATCAGAATACACTCATGCAGTGTTAACACTTGTTATTGTGATTTAGCTATATATATATATATATATATATATATATATATATATATATTATAGGCCTAGTAGGCTATAAAATTTACAAAGAAAATGCGTTAACATTGTGACATTTTGCTTTGTCTGTCTGTTATGCCATCCATAATTAGCAATATAAAATCATGCAGTTGTGTAAAATTAGTCTGTTGTGACACTGTCATTTACGTTGTTTTATTTTAATTTTACACTTAGTTCGTCATGTACTTTTTTATGTATGTGTATTCATATTCGTTTCAGAAATCTCTCGGATGCTTTTCGTTTTATGAAGTAGACATGTTAGAAGTCCGTAAACAAATTCTATGGAAAACAGAGAAAACTATTAATTTTCTAAGTAATTTATTTACTCCTAAAATCTAAGGATGTCCGTAAATAAAAATAAACTTCGTAATTTTAGGACTACTAATAATTTCTTTAGTTTAAGTTTTTGGTAAAGGAACTTGCAGATATTTTATTATACGTCGGTAAGAAGTTTGGTATAAAAATAGAAGCAGATTAAGCTACGAAGTATAGCATATGTTCAAATCTCGTAACCAGACTGAAGAACGAAATTATAATGTAGAATTAGCTAAAGATGAGATCCTTCAAAGATGTGACAAAATTATTTGGGAACAACAGCATACCAAATTTACATTCCCGAATAAGTTAAGAACATAAATTTTTAAATATTTGCCTGTGTTTGATAACGGGCCGCCGACGAGAATTTTTTGGACTTAAGAAAGGAGATATAAGAGGCGGATGGAGAAGGTTGCGTTGTGAGAAGAATCATAACTTCTGATCTTCACGAAATATATTTGGGGTTATCAAATCAGAGGATGAGATTATTGATGCATGTAGCGCGCATGTTCTAGATGATGAATGCAAACCAAGTTATGGTCAGAAAAAAGGAAGTCAAAATACATCTTGAGAAACAAATACATAGATCGGAGGATAATATTAAACTTTATATTAAATAAATAGTGTGATTGGGTGTGAACTGGATTTATAGGGTCAACTGACATTTTGTTCTGGAAACTATAATGAATAATCGGAACCCACAAATAACGTGAATTTCTTAAATGGCTTATGTACATGCCTCGAATCTAATTTGGAATATTAATTTTGATTCTATGAAGCTTTATCTTCATACTGTTATTTGTCTTCAGAAGTAAGTTGAACAGTTTCCTAGGCAGTATTTAGGAAACGCAACTTACTTCAGTGGAATACTTTATTCAGTAGACTGACTGCTACCATAATGGCAGTATGAGCTCCTGGTACTAACACCGGGGCCTTGTGTAGTTGGACTGGCAATGCATACACTTAATGTTGAATCCTGAAACTTTGTTTTCCAGTAGTACTAAGAAAAATATGCAACTTTTGTTAATAAAATTACATTATCGACTAAAATAACCTGCGCCTCTGACGATATTTGTACGAGGGCGTTTCAAAAAGTAACAGCAAATTGACAATATTTCACGAAACGAATACCCCAGGCATTTCAAACTCCCGCACAGGGAAGATACATTCTTAGAGAAGGTTTTGACACTGCCCAATAAATGGCGTGGCGTACTTAATTGGAAGGGGTGCATATACGAAATGGCGGCGCCCTTAGCTGTTTGCACCGTAGAGGAGCAGCGAGCAATCATCAGATTTTTGTGGTCGGAGGGTGTGAAACCTCGTGAAATTCATAGAAGAATGCTGCATTGGCGAGAGAAGAGTGTACAAGCGGGTAGATGCGTTTAAAAATGGGCGAACATCAATCCGGTCGTCCATGATAACGCACGCCCTCTCACCATTCGGAGATTGAGATTTCAGATCTTACAGCCCTGACCTTGCTCCCTCTGATTATCATGTATTTGGACCCCTGAAGGACGCGTTGATTTGGGAATGATGACGAGGTCAAAGAAGCGATGCATTCCTGGCTGAAGGCACAACCAAAAACATTTTTTTCTGATGGAATAAAGGAGTTGGTGCAACGGTGTGAGAAGTGTATTGAAAAGGAGGGTGATTATGTAGAAAAATGACATATCATTTGTATCTCTAATTAAATTTTATATATCAAAATATTTAATTTGCTGTTACTTTTTGAAACACCCTCGTATGTACCTCTAGGTTTTATGAAAATAACTACTGAATCAATGGAGTTGGGCGAGTGAAATGCACTCCGGTACGCATTATACATTTTTGTTTTGTTTTAAATTGCGTATGTGCACTTGTGTGAATTATACATTTCTTATACACTACAGATAAGTGGCGGAAGTTTTGTTATTCAGAGTTTATATATATTTAGTAACTGGTTATGTCTCTGTTCAAGTTTCTTGTACTTCACATATAAATGCATTACGGAGTTAGTAGTCATAACGAATGCATTTATGTCGAGAAATAGGTCAGATTTATGCAGAAACAGACTTCAGTTTAAGATCTTAGCATATCTTTTCTTAGGGAAATATAACTGCAAATTTCACGTCCTCTAAAATAATCTTATCCTTCCTTGTGCTTATAAAACAAGATGGATTCGCCATTGTAAATAATAAGTGTTCAAAATGTTACGTTAAAAGTTGAGGTAGTTAGAATTCTAGGGGATAACAGAGAGACGACATTTATTAAATACCTCTTTTGTTTAGTTGCAACGACGAGGGGAATTTAAGTCTTAGTGCGTCTCCCGTTACACATACAAACCACGTCTTCATTAGCACCACATAGTGCTTAGGGCTTCTACTGCTACGGCCTGCGCACATATTAGTGAAAAAAAGTTTTAAAAAGTAATCTTGTGATATATAGAAGCTGGCGGCACTGAGTAACTCCAATAATTAATCGCGAATTACACCATCAGCCAGAGTTTAATGGAGGCAATTTGTTACGGAGCCACCACCAGATAGCGCTACAAGCCGATTACATTGATCGAATTGCTTGCTGCTATTCGCTGAGGTTGTAGAACTTCTAGTAGTTTTATTTTACAAAAATTGTGTCTTATATTGATCTTTCATGTTAATTTCTTAAAGATACAATTTTATGTGTCTTCAAAAAATATATTTTTATATATTCTCCATTTTATCACTGCCAAAGTGGTCTCGCATTTTAAGTTTTCAATCAAAAATTGTGTACGCATTTCTTTTGTCCCCCCTTGTATGCTGCATGCCAGATACATACACTCGTCCGTTTTTACTCTGATATTTAGCTGTGTGTTTAAATTACAAACCCCGCTCATTAAATAGTTTTCTCGTAAATGGAAGTGATCACAAAAACCAAGATGGCTGTCTTTTGCGTTGCTGCGCCGTGTAGTCTGGTAGACGTTTACCGACGTTTCAGATATGCTTGTAGCCCTTATGACAGAGGGAGAAAGCACCTTTGAAACGTATTATACACGAATCAACAACCCAGAAGACAGCCTCTCACTGTGAGGACCTCAAATATCAGAATCACGTGAAGTTCTCTGATACGGTTGGGGTTTGACGCCAGTTGTCGAAGTGGTGCAGTCTCCGAGTATACACGAGTCGTGTCACGTTTGGCAGCGGTCGGATTTCTCCGTTGGGATTTGGCGAACAGCAGCCATGCAAATCAGCAGCAGGTGTCTGAAACGGCGAGCATTAACCATTCACAGTGGGAACGCTATCCGTCTCGCACACGGCAAAATAACTTAAGGGCTTCTTGATATGCGAAGATTGTATGTTATGGAAAGCAACGGACAGGATGGCTTTCCAATCAATCCGTAGAACAAACTTTCTTTTTCTTTGATCGGTTTGAATTTCGAGTTCCTGCGACTGCTTGATAGTTTACGTGAATGAAATTTTAGAACGTTTTCGTGATGCATGTCGAAAATAAATCACATTTATTTTGTTGTACTGAATATAAATCTGTTTCATATGTAATACAGAATTGAATTACACTTTGTACGATTTGAGGTTCTCAAGGCGGTGATTACGAAGATGGCTGTATTTCTAGTTGTAGCCCTGATGATGGAGGCAGCAAAGACCTCTGACGTTGGTAAACTTCTACCAGACTACACGACGCTACATCCCGGAAGACTGCCGTATTTGAATTACACTTCACTTGGTTTGAGTCCACGGAATCGATTACTCTAACTCGAAAGCCAGCCTCGCCATCTTGGCCATCTGTCAGATTTTTTTTATAAAATTAAGACATACAAATTCTGAATGCTTTTTATCGTGCATGTTAAGTGTACTATTAGTACTTATTTATCACTGTCAGTGTCTATGAATATTCATCATTTCAATAAGAAGTATGACATAGGCTCCGCAATTATATTTAGAAGCAACAGACCTGGCGTAAATTTATTTGGTTTTTAAAGCCATCGAAATAAACATGACCTGCCATCTTTCAGTATTCACAGTTGTTCGCCACTTTTATAGAACAGAAAACAATTTTTTACATGAAAAACGGCAAGAATATTATCAGCCCAGTTTAATTAACGTAATAGCATATTTATGCATTCTTTATTAATTTTTCGAGGCATCAGAAAACTGGATCTTTTCACAAATGCTGTATTTTATCGCTTTATGCATACGTATTGGTAGCATAATGACTGCAATTAACTGAAATAAATGTCTCTGTTTTAAACTTTGTAGCATTTAGAGGACAGCTGGGCTGATAGATCCTGTCTTTCTACCCACCTATTCACCCACTCACCTACCCATCCTCCCATCTGACCCAGGCGTGGGCCACTAGTCGAGGTATTAAGTATTATATATAAGTTATTACCAGTTATTGGGAAAAATTAAGGCCAAAACCGAGAATAGTGTAATGATTAATCAAAAATATTTAACTGTTAATGCTAAAAACATAAAATAACTTTGACATATTACACACCAGCTGGATTACAGTCATGAATTAAATTACATGTTAAAACAAGTTTAAATCTTCACGCGGGCCGCGTATGATACGACCGCGGGCCACTATTTGAGAATTCAGTGCCGAAATTCGTCTGTCTGTATTTATGTATAAGTTACCTAGCGATCTTTCTACTTATATTTGTTATATTTTTCTGGCAATTTTGTTTATTTATATTTCTGGAGGTGTATTGAACTCAGCACGCTTTAATTGCAAGGCTACGCGTCTGACAAGCAGTGTTGCTACTACACAGGGGGTCGCTATGGTGTGAACACGTCTTCCGTCACGCGGGCTTACTGACTTAATGAGTCCCTGGGTTATAACAAAAGAAGCCTGGTTTTTATAGCATTGTTACCACTGCGTAGTCTACTGTGCTGAACCAATGTCTCAATCGAATTGCGACACACGACTCCCTTGTCATGGCTTCATTATTATCACGCATTCTATAAATCTAAGCACCGGCTATGCTATTCGGGAGTTCTTGGGTTCAAATCTCGACCCAGAGATCCGCTAGCCTCTCATAATTTTCGTGGTCTTCCTCAGTTCTTCTCTATATGTTACCTTAAATTAGGCCGTCCTACTTTCCTTCAACATCCTTCCTAATTCATTATTCGATAATTAGCCTGTCAGTAGACACTGTTACTGGCAGCGTCTTAAATTAAACCAAGAATAAACAAAAAATGGACATCCTTAATTAGGGATTATTTAATTTTACTAGTTTTAAACATTAGTATAGTCGAGCAATGATATTTCGCTATCCAAAGGACAAGAAGAGATTGGCGAATTTGTCTGTTTCCTTGTTATTATAGGTCTATACGTGCAAGAGTTCTAACTACGTAGTTACAAGGATCTGTCGTCGTTGAGAATCTGATAGTTGTTCAACTGGTAAATACATCCCGCCTTTCATGGAAATCAAAGTGCCATTTACCCTGAATATGACTGTCTTGTGGGGAGAATAAAAATATAGGAGATCCCGAAATACCATTACCGTGTTCACAAATATCCATCACCGTTTCGCATTCTGAAACAGTTCTGTTCATTACATTACATAACACTGCATTATGGAAAGACAGATTCTAACATAATCCTCTAAGATACATCTAGAAATATGCATACAGCGTTGTAGCTTTGTTTCACTCTTACGTAAAATAGCAAGAAGTGAAAAATATAATTTTAACAGGATAACATTTTCCAGATCCTACCTACCTTGTGGCTTCGAAATGTAATTTTTTTTCTCTCTTTCTGATTCCTGTTTAGAGATAACGTCGTTTCAAGAATGTGTCATTGTAAATTGTACTTTTCGAGATTGTGTCTCGCGAAGGACAGAACTCGCTAAGAACCACCTCTGTCATTATTCAGCATCTGTCGCAGGCCATGTAGTAGGCATTTTACTCTTCCCTAAGAATTACCTGTGGGTACGAAAGCCGGAAGAGATTTGTTATTGGTGATCACATGACGTGGCAGTGGAAAAGCCTTTAAGGGCCACAGCTCTCTCAGCGGAACCATGTAATATATTATTCAGCGGACTCTTGGTGACCTACTGACAAGGGAGATGATTCTGAAACTACTGCCAAGATCACGTTGGACGTCCAATTCCCCATACTGCCATCGTGTCTTATTTGATGTAATTCTAAAAGGACCTAAGGCACTGCCAGTTGAAACGGTAGTAGAAAAACTTTTCCGTATAAAGCTTTAATAGTTGCAAGGACGATATCAGAATAACACAGAAACTTATACCAGACTACACGGCGCAATAACCCAGGAGAGAGCATTCTTCAGACTCACCGCCGTGAAAACCTAAAATTTTACATAAACATAGAAATAGACACTACACTAAAATTTTAATAGCATTCTAATCTACCGGAACACTATAAAAAAATTTAACGAGCGGTAAAGAAGACCAGGAAATTTATATTTGATCAAGACAACTCATTAATTTTACTCTAATACAAAAATTTATTAAATTAAACATAAAATGTGTACGTTTTGTTTAAGATATATTTGTATAGATTCCGAAAACTATAGACTAAATTTTCTGATTGGGAACTGCAACAATTATTAATTATTTTAATCTATATCTTATTCAAATATAGTATTTTCAAAGAAAATAATGGAAATTTAATGTATCTAATTTAAAATATCTTTCTCAATTGACAGTACCTAAAACCTACTTAGAAAAATATATTTGTGATGTAGCAATGCGAAAACTTAGAAATAGCAAGTTAAGAAACTTTTCTTTTTTAAGAAATATATCTCTCATTTTTCCATTTTCAAGTATTACTGTTTATATCATAAAAAACCACTATTTTACAATGGTCTTACAATCGATATAAACAAATAATTATATATGATAAATATAGAATGACTCAAAGGTCAGTTTAGCTGTCTTAGAGTGCTGTATACTCATATCTAAATTTTATGTCAAATCTGTTTGCTTGCACTTGTTCTGGAAGGGGGGCGTGAAATTTATGAAATGTTTTAAGGGAGGCGCAAGGTATAAAAGTTTGGGAACCTCTGGTATAGAATAAAAGTCTATAATAAGCTATACAGTAATAGCATATATTATACACAAAGCTTTGGAATCAATGTGCAACTGTATCGATCTCTAACTGGCACATTTCTCGACTTTGGATCTCCCCATGTTGAGAAGTCAGATGGACTCATGTGGTTGTTTACGTATTTTAGTAGACGCCCACAGTGATTCATTTCTCAGTTTGTATTTTTTTAAGCCCTGGAGGAATCTTCTGTTCGTTATAAAATATAAGGAGCTGTTTGGCTTCCTAGCGTCATGGACTGTGACGTTTTTACAACAAATCACGTGATTACATATTCGTTAGCAATACAAATAGAATATTAACCACTGAATGGTTGTGCTTAATAGGAAATGCGTAATTTAATTACATCTTAATACAGTATATAATGTACAGACAACTATCTACGCCTATTAAACAGTTTTTGAGAGATTAACATAGAAAATCAGCTTCTCAAGAAATTTCCCAACTTTACGAAACTCCGAAGGCTCATTAATATGTATATAAGAGCGCAATAATAGTCCCTACCCTGGGAGTTAGATGAACCTAGTCTACATTCTCACGTCCTATATCTTTGAGGTACATTTTAATATTATCTTATCAAAGCTTAGGTGTCTGAAGTATTTGCAACATTCCAGGTTTTCCGGAGAAAATTCTGAATGCATTTGTTATATCATACGCGTTTTTTGCATGCCACGATTATCTCATCCAGCATGGTTTAATGACCTTAATAATATATGGTGAAAGTAAAATTGGGTAAGCTAGCCATTTTGTAATGTTTTTCATTATCATTTTACTTGAGCAGGTACAACAATATACAGTAAAACCCCTATATCCTGGATACTCCTTTATATTGGACTCTTTTAATTGGAACCGGAGAATATCCTATAATTTTATATGTCCACAATACCCTATATCTTGGACACCCCTTTATCCTGGAACTTGAACACCCCTTTTGTTGTAAGTTGGACAGGTTCATGCACTTAACTTCGATGCTTTTCAGGGAAACTTTTTCAGTTACATATTTTGTTATTTTGAATTTCTGACTGATGAATGCCTCCTCTCTGGAGGATTATCTTATGGACATTGAACCCATCATTGGAATGCATTGCAAGTGTTTAACTATTTTTTTGCTGAACCTCTAACTGGACTACAGTTTTGCAGAAGACACAGTTTTAACTCCGTCAGTACTGTGCTTGCATTTGAGTTCAGACTGTATTAACAGAAATGGAATTTGTCTTTTTGCGATGGGGAAGCGAAAAAATGTTATTGAGGCTAAAATGTAATGTGCAATACATGGGAGTGGGCTTCAAAAGATTATTATTAATACTATTGTCATTAATTCTTAATTCAAATAAGCCTACAGTAGTTAGTGTATGTAAATAAATAGATTATATTGTCATTAGACCACAATCTGATTTTTCTCTTTCCCTCTATTTTGGACACCTGTGGAAGTTGGACACATTTTCGTGGAACCCCAAGTGTCCAACTTAGAGAGGTTTTACTGTAATTTAGGTGTTACGGTTGTAGACATGAGTTCTGTCGGGAGACACGAATCGGATCGATACATTCATTCCTTTATACAAAGAACGAATAAAAGGCATGTCAAGACTGAGATTTCTCATATTTGTCTCAGTTGTACCAGGAAAAATGCAGAGTTATTACCAGAAAACAATCCAAGTTATCCTTCTTTCATGTTCCTGTACATATATCTACATCGTTCAAAATTTCCCTGCTTAACTCATTCGTTATTACATTATCGTAGTCTCGTAACAACCAATAATTTATTATGAGTGACATTCTACCTTGACACAAAGTCACTATGAAATTTGTAAGATCTGAATCTTTTACTACCATTAAGTATTAATGAATTATTATCGGGCTACCAGCCATGTCAGATGGTTTAATGGAGAAAACGACGACGTTTCGAGAACTGCCTTTTTCTTAAACTACCTGACAGGACTAGCCCGAGAAGAATTCATTATAATAAAACTGTCTGTCAGCAGCAAAACGAAATTACTAATTATTTTTATGCGATATCATTGGTTTAAAATGTTCTATGCTTTAGTGTTACGAATACACGCTAATATACGTAACTATTCACAAATTCAACATAATACTAATTATACAGGCATATAGATTATAAATTTACATCTGGAAGAATACAATGTAATTACTTTTTACAGACATATACCTTAATGACAATTTTTCACGATTAAAATCATTTCTATAAGATTTATAGAATTTTGATGGTGGCAAAGTTCAATATTATGAGGTAAAATGATTCTTTCAAGATTTGTGGCGTAGCTACGTATATTGTAATGAAATTATTATCCATTTTCAGAGGAGTATCCGACATTTAGAAATGTTACATCACTTCCACCTTCGGTATATTACATCGACGAATTTTTCTCTCTTTCCGATAGGAGTGGCAACCCAAGTGATCTGATGATTCGCTAAAAAGATTATAAATGAAAGTCAATCGATTAAATACAAGAATAGAGAACTTTTGAGAATCTTGGGGCTAAAAACATACTTCAGACGATGGATAGTTTCTTACAAATAGTCTGCGTAATTAAATGTCACAATTAGTATATATTTCAGAGTCTACTTACACTATTTAATGATCTTTCTGTAATTTTGTTAGGAATCTTTCAAAGCTAATTAATGTAATGTTTACAATTTTAGCGTTTCTGTACTTGTTGATACCGCTGGCCTCTTACAGTCCAACGATTAGCAATTCCTTCTTCTTGAACCCTCCATTTCTGCTTCTCAGTCGTGGTATTTATCTTTCAAGCTTCTGCAAAGATTCATACATGACGATCGATCTGGTACGGGAAGTTGGTTTGCAGGGCTGGGATAAGCTGTAGTGCACGAATCTCAATTCGGTTCTGTTGCTTGGTTTGAATTCGATTTTACGCTCGTTGAGGGGCCGCGTGTTCTATGGACGTCATTCGACGGCCGACCCAACCAAATGTCACCGTCTCTCGAAATCCGACTATTCCACAAACCACTGCCAAGTTTAAGCAGGTACAAACGCAAAGTTCTTCTTGTATCGGTTTGTAGTGCCTCGGTGTGGTGTCGCTGTAATAATGGGAATTGATTTTATTGAGGTATACGAGCTAAACTTCCATAAATAAAATTTTGGAATCCCAGTGGAGAGACAGTAAAAGCTGGTCCAGTTTTATCTGGATCACAATTCCTCCAACCCCAACGCACTGTCTAAGAGATGAGTCAGCTCGTGTGGATCCTGAACCTGTTCTGCTTGGCTGTGATTAGTTCTTGGATGGTGTCAATCCGGAATTGTTGACCGAAACTTTTCTGCTGTAGCCATACGGTGAAACAGAAGTGTTGGTTTTATGACTGTGCAAAGAGGAGTGCTTCTTTACCGACTCTGGCTAGTACGGAGTGACACTTCCATGTCATAATTGTGGTAATACTCAGTTACCTGCTTTGGAAAGAAACCCATGGCTGGCCACGTCTGTGAGAACCCTGGGTTCGTTGGAGTATAATATCGCGTCGAAATAGTAATATTTCCCGACGTTTTAGATAAACTTGGCCGAACTGATGGAAGAGTTGTGTCGAAGGTTCTGTATGTAGGAATAATAAAAGAATCATCAATTTTTAAACCGGATTCTTCATAAAGTAAACCGTACTGTAATAATGAAATTGTAGTACGAGAAGATATAATAGCGGTTGAATCATTAGCACTCGGGAGACCCGGGTTAAATCTAGGCCTAATGGCCTGTTAACCTGACTGTGGTGCATCGTGGTTTCCATCTGTCACACCAAGCACGTGATACGATAGTAAGCCGACCTTTCAGTAGACATCGACTGCTACCTTCCACAAACTTTCCAATTCATTACCACTAATTGTCACAATATCCGACGCTGTGTAGTCTGAACTAGTAAGAGTGTCGTATCTGACAAATAAATAAAATCTCATAGTTTTTAGTAACTGTATAGACCTATGGTTTTAATTTTTTCGATATTGTATTTACATAGAAATTAAAGCGAATGTGAGGATAAATATCTTAATATTGGCCACAGTTGCGTCTTTCTGTATGTCACTAAAAATCACCCCAAAAAGGATATATTACTTTCGATGGTCTGCCAAATCAAGAGTTGGTAGAATGTGGCTAAATATCTTGTTTTCCAATAGACTTTTGCTTTGTGCTTTCTACAGGACTTTTGTGCAAATGAATGCGTCTTTATTCTAGGACAGTACTGTGTGTCAGTCTTGCAAACACATTTTAAGTTAGACAATGAAGAGTTGCATAGTTTATAATCTTCACCTAGGCATAAGGCAGATAAAAATTCGAATATTTATTTTGCAAAGCCTGAAATTAAGATACAATTCTGAAGACCTAAAAGTAGATGAGAGTGTGATATTAAAATTACTCTTAGGACAATATATTTGGAGGTTTGAGCTGGACACATTAATGGACATTACAGTTTCATAACAAGTGGAACTTTCTTTAATAGCTGAGCCTTTCTCAAGATGGACTCTACCCAATAGAGTTAATACTTTAAACACTAAATTTCCCTTCCAAGCCCACTGACACTATTCAAGAAGGAATAGAACTTCGTACAAATAAGAACTTCACTGCTCAAAATTATAACATAACGTTAAATTTAATAGTCTTCCTTTTCTTCTTAAAACTGACACATTCTAAGTTTAAACGTCTTTAAATTTCTTTCTCCGTCGCGCATTATTTTATGAGGTCGTTCGATAAATGTCACAACGCTAAAATATTCAGAAGCATGAGCATCAGCAAACATGCATAGCTCTTCAGTGTCACAGATTTATTGCTATCACAGTATAGGTCTTATCTGTGTCGTATAAAATGTCACCAAAATATTTTCCGTTTTATATTACTCAAATAAAAAAAATCCTGTTGGTATTCTAAAATGATTTATACCCTGGTAATTTTTACTCTTCTATCAGGAGTAAAAAAAGAAAATTCCTTATATAAAATTGGCCTATAATCTCTGGAGAATTTATAAATTGCTTTCCTGTTAAGTACTAAACAAGCATCTCCCCCCCCCAAAAAAAAACAAGCCCTAAAACTTGTAGTTATACTACTTCGTATACACATCTTGCAGTAGTAATACGATAATAGATGTGGATGTCAGCGCATGTTGATTTAAATTTCGAACGAGCTCTGGTTTGCCCCTAACACTCATAGTCCATTCCCACCCCCCACCCCCCCACCCTCACAAAAACCAAAATCCCAGTGTGAATTTCCTGGCTGTAATGTTGAATTACTGCGGACATGACATGGGTAAATCTGATTTGGCATAGCTCCCCCCCCTTCTCCTCAATTCACACGAAAGGGGTTACAGCTACTCCAGGCCAAAGTGTTGACAAGAGGGATCCCACGCGACCACGGGTTCGGTATGTAACGAACAGAACACCCCCCCGCCACCAACTTCCACATTCGCTTATAAGCCAAGGGCCAATGGTTCTGTTACACACTGCCTAATCCCATGGTATTAAACGTATGGGCAAACACAGCTTCATTATACCACGACAAAATATACTATTTCTTCTTCACCTTGAACGGATTAAATCTTTTGACCATCTTCCATTCACAAATACTTCTGAACAATTATAAATCTGTTTCAACATAAGACAGGAGTCCTTGGACGGGCGATCAGCTTGACACCAAGGATCTACCTGCACGGGATAGGACAACAAAAAAAGACGCGGATAGACATCCGTGCCACAAGTGAGATTCGACCCAAAGATCCTAGTGTCGGAGCGATCAATTCCCAAGTCTCAGATCTTGCGGCCATCGAGAAGTACAAGATATTACTTCTTATTTAAAATATTACATATTTTTAAATGGTAAGAAAGTGTCGTACAGCAATGAAGACAGGCGACAGTGGTGTCCGCGCAGTTTCAGAAGCGCCCCGTCTTAGGCCACGCGCATACAAGCAGCGAAACTTAATCAGTTCGTGCGCTATAGCAGTGTTATTAAATACACCCAACTGTCATATAATGCCAAGATATTTAATAATAATAATAATTTAATTAATTTATTTATGTGTTTACCAACAGCGAGAAGCCAATAACAGGCAAACACTGATAATACGTACATACAAATAATAATAAAAATAATATTGTAAAATATTACAAATACAAAAACAAACAGAGTAACTAATAATAATAATAAAAATAATAATGTAAAATATTACAAATACAAAAACAAACAGAGTAACTAATAATAATAATAATAATAATAATACCGTGTCATTGTTGTATTATATAACAAAACGTTTCTTTTATGTTCTTAGATTTGGTGATCTTTCGGCGAAACGCCATCCAGACACAGAGTTACTAGTGGGAATACTGAACTGGCGAGTTAAAATTATTCTCTCAGAATGGACATTTCTCGTCGGATTTTTATGCTCCAGGTTGATTATGTAGACCTTGCCACGTACTAATTCCCAGTCCAACTCGTTTATCGCGGTGTCTGAAAAATCTACGGACTACATTAATTTCGAGTCAAAATAGGATAAGTGCCTTTATTTCGTGCGAATATAAGAATTAATATAATCACTATAAATGAGACAAAATGGCAAGAAAGGAATCTACGTTAAGCGATAAAAAGGTCAACAGTAACTAAACGGGCTAGAAGACAGCATACAGACGCTTAATATAAAAAATTCCTCCCTCGTTATATAGATTACAGTCGTTAAATTATCGTCATTGTACAAAGCCGAAATAATATAATACTGTTTATATATATATACGTGTATTATGCATGACTGAACACGTTCTCAGAAATGACGCCAGATCGCAGAATATTCTTCATCTTAAAGATGCTTCTGCCAGCAGGAAACTTTTAGAAATAATTTTAAAGGAGAAAATTACAAAGTGGGGAATAAAACAAGAAAGGTGTAATGGATAAAGAAATACAAATAATAAGGAAAATATTCCCCGTTGAATTTTAACGAGGGGAGCTACAATTATGGTACTTAGCTAAAATATTTATTTGAAATAAAGTAGTTCGTGTTTATTTGTGACTAGAGATGCACAAATCAAATCGGAATTTAATGGCGCTACTGAAGTGCAACATTAGACCGATCCACTGTCACAGTTTGTAACTTTGTTAATAAAATTTCTGCTTAACTTTTATGTTTGTGTTGAAGCACAAAGTCTAAATTACCTCAAAGACAGACACAAATTATTACTATTACGTCAAATGTAAAGACCGTGACGCAAAATATTTTAATTTGCAGTCGTAACGTGATAATCAAATAAAATTTGTTTAACCATGACTGAAATGAAGTCGTCATAGCCAATTTCGACCACCATTACGGAATTTGTGTGCAGGAAGTGAGAGTCAGCAAAGAACCTGAATTATAATAACCATTCTCTGTGCCAAGATCTGTACAGACGGATAAATAAATGGCTTCCGCTCCGAGAGATCATACAGGTGCGATCGGAAAGTTTCAAGACTGTGTCAATAGAGAGCGAACCGGATGTAGCACGAGCTTCTGCCGCTAGGGGGTGCGGCCTACATTCATAGTGAATCAGTGTGCCAGCCGGAATCATCGAATTAGCATTTGTTTCTTAGTTACGGGCGTTTTGGTAGTGCATTACACCGACCCTCCTGCGATTTCGGAATGGCGTGTGCATCAAATTTTGCCAAAGACTCGCCAAAACGGCTACGGAAACCTATGAAATGCTAAAGCAAGCATTTGGGGAGTCCGCAATGGATCGTGCACAACTTTCGTGTGGCATTCACGTTTTAAAAATGGCCGAACCTCTGTCGATGATGACGAGCGTTCTGCACGACCATCTTCGAGCACAACGCCCGAAAAATGTTACTAAGATTCGGCAGGCCATTCACGAAGATCGACGTCGTACCATCAACGACTTGTGCGACATTGTTGGGATAGGCTATGGGACCTATCAGCTGATTCTAAAGGAAGAACTTCACATGCGACGCATCCTGTCTGAGGACCAGAAGCAGAATCGACTTCTCGTTTGTCAGGAGCTCAAAGATCTTGCAAGAACCAACCCCAACTTCCTTTCTAAGCTCCGTGTGACTTCTTCCTCTTCCCAAAGATGAAAATTCAGCTAAAGGGAAGGAGATTTGAGACGATAGAAGAGATTCAGGCAGAATCGCAGATGGTGCTTGACAGGCTGACAAAGAAAGATTTCCATGGATGCTTCCAGGCTTGGCAGCGGCGCTGGGATCGTTGTGTTCACTCCCAGGGGAACTACTTCGAGGGTGATGGATGAATTTAATACCTGAGATAAGTGTACGGGTTTTTATACGCGCAGTCTGGAAACCTTTCGATCGCACCTCGTACTTGTTCTATGCAGGGCTGCAGCGACATCTAGGATCAATTTTATCGCGTTCAGATTACCATTTTGGCACCTGCTTTTAACAAGATTATATGTCTAATGTTTTACATATGTTTTGGATTTAGTAAAGAACTGACATCTTAGTTAAGATTTTATGAGTGTTAACAGAGACCATGGTTCCCCTATTCCCAGTTTAGCCAATAAAACCTTGATTTTGCTAACCGCAGTTGTTTTCAAGAACAATACCCCACATGGTAGAGGAATTGCTGTACTATAATACGTTTAACTTTTTAACAGTGCTGTAAAATGAGGAGTTTTTGCACATGAACAATACTGTACAACACGGAACATTGGATTAATTAATTTACTAGTCCCCAATTTCCCATCTAACTGGAGGATAACTTCAGCCCTTATAAAGTATTCATTACATGTGCAATTAATGCCAACCTAGCTGCAGCAAAAATGAACATGTCAAGTATGGTTGTAAAGTTACATCAGAAAGCCATATTTATCCAGAACTTTGTTACAGAAATATCAAAATGAAAATACGACATCTATTAATAATTGTGTTGCCAATCCAATTAAAGGCATGGAAATGAGATATGGTTTTGTGGTTAGAGCGGTTACATTTGAGAGATACAAAAATGTTGTGCTTTTTTCCTCTCTTTCAGGTAAACGGAGAGTAATTCTTGCGTAGTAATTTTGCATAAAAAATTTATTACTTTAGCACGAAAGGTGCTTGACTTTATTCTTCCTATTTACTTAAAAAATACAAAATAACTTAAATCACTATTAAAAGAACACTTCTTAATTTATGTAAATGCTACAAGACAAATCAATCATCTTTGTTTATAAAACTACTTATTTGTATATCATTACTCCAGGACACTAGTACCGCTAAGTAAACCGTCATATTTCACCGGCTTCTACATTGTAAGACAGTAGGAGCCAATTTTGGTGGAATTAAGCGTACTGTTATGAAGAGTTTGTACAACATTACCTATGTGAAATCTTTATGGCATAAGCATAATTTCATGGTTGTTAAGTATATCGAGTAAAGTGAAGGTAATTATAAAAAATTTCAGAACCCCGAACATTTTTTGTTTTTTACATGCTTATCTTAAAACGAGTATGTTGGTTAAAATGGACCGCATTTAAAATTTAATACTCCAATAATACACATAAAGTAGCTACACTAAAATGGTACGTGTTCCCTGAAGGAGACTTATTTTCAGTTTTTTTATGATCAAGGGTCAGACGTACATGAGCACTTCTTACGGTAAATTTATGATTCTCATGGACCGGTAAAGACGTCGGTGGGATTCCTCATAATCCATCCTGACTTTTCTCAAATTGTAGGTTCTGTAGAGTACACACAATAGTCTACCAATCTAATTATTACAGGATAATCTAAACATATTTATATACATTAAAATAATGAAAATATTTGTATTGTATTAAAATTATAGACACTTAGCAATCATCCACATTAAATTTCTAAATTAAAAATTATGCATCAGGGCATACTAAATAATTTTCCAAACGTATCCTTCACCAAGGGATTTACTGTTTCTTATTTTAAGCTGGATCTCAATTTCTGAGGGATGCAATGACCGTACCCTGTCCCTCATGACCTCGCTTATTACAACATTAACCGTCGCTAAAAAAATGAAAGTTTAATGCAAAGTCTTTGGCTTAAAAAGTAAAAAAAAATTATTAAATAACTTAGCAAATTTCCAGTTTGTGTTAAAATTACTACAATCTAGAGCTGCCTTCAATTATTAGACCTACAGTAAATGAAAATCACCCCATTGTGCCGAAAATACATTTGGAATAATACCAGTTGCAGAAGCTCTAATCAAGACAGATAGATACGTCGTCTTCTTTTGTTGCTGAATTAATTAGGAATATTGTTCCTAAAGTAGCAGACAGGATACTATTTTCACAAGGGAATTTTCTGTTACTATATAAGAAGTGGCGAAACTTCTAGAAGGCAAGTCACGTAACCAGTTAGAACAACAGTTCTGTCTCCTATACTACACACAAATCATGAAGAGTTTTTGTTTTTGAGAAGACAATGATCCAGGTTGAGTTGCTGTGTGTTTGTGATGACAGGAGATTACTCACGTGTTCATCCGGCAAGAACATACTTATTTATCACTTTTAACCTCATTAATAAATATTGATACACGTATATGTCTGATGTCATTTAACAATTATGCGTTAAAATTGTTCTTTTGGATTTTGACCATTGTCTAAATTATAAAATAATACAACTGCTAACTCCGACAAAATTCAGGGTCTGAGCTAGGTCAACTAGGGACCCAACAGATAGGTTTTGTGTCATTTTATTCCTTTTTCACCTGAAGACGGAAGCAGAATCCAGTTTACGAAATATCGTAATTTTATTATTTTATAATTCAGATAATGAGCATAGTCCAAAACAATAGTTTTGCATATGATATGCGTGTTTTCTTTTCCACACATGTAAATTGTCTTTAAAACAAACGTGATTATTGCTGGCCATACCTTTAGTGGTTCAAATTAAAAGTCCTTTTATATGAAGCATTTTATAAGTCCTATTCCGAAATTCTACCTATTTAAATTCTATTTCACTTCTAATAAAGTTAAAGGCATAAACAGAGTGATTCAAAAGGTTAGGGCCAAACTGAAGGAGCGCATAGAGGGACTCAGAGAGAACAACTTTCGAATAGGAATCCATGTCCTCCAAAGTTATCCTGAGTCAGTCGAGGCCATTGAAGGTAGGGAAGTCTGATAACATACCGCTGAAATAATTTGGTTTGTAAGATTGCTAATGTAATCCTTGTACATTAATAAAAAAACAAAATTAAGCTAGTACGAGAATAGCAAAGTACAATTATTTCAGCGGTATGTTATCAGACTTCCCTGCCTTAAATGGCCTCGACTGACTCAGGATAACTTCGGAGGACATGGATTCCTATTCGAAAGTTGTTCTCTCTGAGTCCCTCTACACGCTCCTCCAGTTTGGCCCTAACCTTTTGAATCATCCTGTATACATGTGTGTTTAATCCGTATAAACAAATCACTTGTATCTGTTCGGATTCACTTTAACAGCCATAACACATATCTGATCATCAGTTCAACGTCACGTACATTCATGATGACTTATACATTTTATGTTTATGGCACAATTCCTTCATTTACTGAACTCTCTCTGTTGTTTTGTCATAGCATTACGAGAAAACTGTTGACAGATTTTAATTAAATTGCGAAGTTAAATGTATATAGGCTATATTAGAGTTCTGGAATTATAATTCATATTTGCTACTACGAACAAACTCGGTTAACTTCAGCTAATTAATTAACTTTATGCCACAAGATATTATATTCATAAAATACAATGCAGTTCTAGAAATTCTTTGATGATGTGAATTCTGGAAGATTGTAGAAAACTACACTTTTCTATGAAAGCCAGTCGAACGTAGTTAATGTAGTTAAAACCTATCCACTTAAAATCCATTTTAATATTAAAATCGAGTCGACGTTTGGGCCTTCTAAGTGATTTTATGCAAGAAATTTAACAAAAATTATTACTAGTTTTGTAATCTATTCTCAACTCATATAATTTAATAATTTAACAATATCAAGTGTAGAATATAAATTATTTATACCAAGGTGCAAAATTTTCTACAGTCTCTTGATCTTCATGTTCTACTTCTTTTCCGTTTCAACTAACTTTATTTCAAAATATATTTAAAGAACTAATGTACACAGATATTATTTTTCAGCATCTTCATGTTAAATTAAATCTAGACTACTGGCTATTTACTTTTTCGCCCAAGTGTACTTACAAGTAAACGTAGGTATACATTACCGTGTTCACAGTAATTTTCTAACCAATTCATTTATTTTGTTAACTTGATGCGAGCAATTCCGCTAAAAGTCATTGAAGTTTTAAATTTACTGCTATCAATAATGCTAATATGAGATCGGAAAGTTTCAAGACTGCGCCTATAAAACCCCTTACACTTATCTCACGTATTAAATTCATCCATCACCCTCGAAGTAGTTCCCCTGGGAGTGAACACAACGATCCCAGCACCGCTGCCAAGCCTGGAAGCATCCCTGGAAATCTTTCTTTGTCAGCCTGTCAAGCACCATCTGCGATTCTGCCTGAATCTCTTCTATCGTCTCAAATCTCCTTCCCTTTAGCTGAATTTTCATCTTTGGGAAGAGGAAGAAGTCACACGGAGCTTAGAAAGGAAGTTGGGGTCGGTTCTTGCAAGATCTTTGAGCTCCTGACAAACGAGAAGTCGATTCTGCTTCTGGTCCTCAGACAGGATGCGTCGCATGTGAAGTTCTTCCTTTAGAATCAGCTGATAGGTCCCATAGCATATCCCAACAATGTCGCACAAGTCGTTGATGGTACGACGTCGATCTTCGTGAATGGCCTGCCGAATCTTCGTAACATTTTCGGGCGTTGTGCTCGAAGATGGTCGTCCAGAACGCTCGTCATCATCGACAGAGGTTCGGCCATTTTTAAAACGTGAATGCCACACAAAAGTTTGTGCACGACCCATTGCGGACTCCCCAAATGCTTGCTTTAGCATTTCATAGGTTTCCGTAGCCGTTTTGGCGAGTCTTTGGCAAAATTTGATTTGTTAATGAAAATCCGCCATTCCGAAATCGCAGGAGGGTCGGTGTAATGCACTACCAAAACGCCCGTAACTAAGAAACAAATGCTAATTCGATGATGCCGGCTGGCACACTGATTCACTATGAATGTAGGCCGCACCCCCTATCGGCAGAAGCTCGTACTACATCCGGTTCGCCCTCTATTGACACAGTCTAGAAACTTTCCGATCGCACCTCGTAGCTGTCGCCCGATAAATACACTGTGAACTCTGTTGTTTTCGTTGTTATTTGATGGCAATAACTAATGAACTGTTGGAGCCAAGTATGCGAAATTTTATACGTACATAAATGTGATAGATCTGAACGTTAGTAAGGTTGATTACAAAATGTATAATAAGTCTCTAAGTACAAAACATACAGATGAGTACAATTCAAAATATTAACTGTGGTTTCACAAACGACAAGGGTTAACATAAAAACATTAAAATATTATCCTACAATAAATCGACTCATACAGCAGATATGTTACTTACGATGATAATTTATACTGTATAAATAAAATAACCTCTAAAAGGATTATATATACTTTTTAAACTGTAGGAATTCATGAACAGAATAAAAAGTGCGTATTTAAGTATTTTCTAATGCTATTTTAAATTTCTGATTTTTATCTGTAATAATTTTTTCACACTGATAATAGACTTAAATATTTTAATGCCACCTCTTTAAGTACTTTTCTGAAAATATGTAAAGCTGGCGACTGGTCCATGATGATGGAAACAAATTATAATCGTATTACCTACAGTTTTAATACGAACCGGTTGTATTTTAACGTCTAGAAACACGAGCAAAACATTAATGTTATATGCAACAAATTGAATGTAGTTGAAATATTACAGGAAATTATGCATAGAAATAACTTTATAGATATATAATATTATTCCATTGGCCTAAAGTAATTAGGTGAGGAAATGTGGATGTCAGATCTTGGTGTTTCTGTTTATAGCAGACATGAGTGACCAGCAGAATGTCTTCCGGCGTTGTAATTTCACGTTATGAAATAAATCAAACTAGTTGGAAAGCTGAAGATGACAAGTCTGTTTCAACTTTCTGAGTATTTCCCGTATTCTCGGGTGATTGGTCAACTTGGTAAATGGGATAAATTCAATAGGAGACCTTCAGATATACAATTTATGGGATAGGAATGTGGTAAATCGCTGTCACAAGCCAGAGCTTATAAGCGTCACTTAGCTCAGGGGTATTGTCTCCAATAGCAAGAACCGCTGTGTTAACAGTGAAGGAAATACAAACATAGTCATTTGGAAGAACTAGGCTTAAATAATATTAAGATGTATGTGGGTTGCATTAAACCGGCTCAGGTTTGGGTCCACTGGCGGAATCTAGTAAACTTGGTAATTATTTTGTGATTTGAATAAAAGGTGGGAAAGTTCTGAAACAGTAGATGACTTTAAATTAGTTGTTGTTTGTATGAAATCGAAAATCTTTGTATCGATTATCGTTATATATAAATTATGGTGACTTTCTGCGATAGTTCATGAAAATTGTATGAGGTGAGTGTTTTGGAAAAACATTTTGATAGTCGAAATGTCAGTAGTGACTTTATACGTGTTGTGGGGCATTTAACTTACCTCCCTCAGTATTCTTGATGTGAGAATTATTTTCAGAAGACTTAGAAATGTAAATAGGCCCTAGTTTAATACCAGATATGTTTCATAATGATCCATCAGTTAACGATGACACAAATCGAAATAGGAAGAGACTAAAGTGTTATAATTTCTACTGCTACATAGAAAATTTATCCCCCCACTCCATAATCTTCGTGGATATTTTTTTGCTACGTATACTCCTTTGGGAAGGGCAAAGGTGCTTAGTCCTTCGCAAGTACTCTACCTGCACTGGACATCACATTCTCTGCTAAAAACCTGATGATGTAATCGATAGTGATGCAATCTACAGAAAACATTTGGAAATTGTGTGTATTCGAAAAAAGATATTTTCCGATATTATATATGCAACGGGACACGGGGGTGAACCGGAAGTGATGTTAAAATGAACCTATCATTACGTATAAAATAATACGAGTAGGTTAAGGATCCATAGTGATTCTTCTCGGAGACCATGATTTCTTTTGAAACGTGCCCTTTATAGTTCTTCCACCTTAAGTCCAGGGGATCTGTACAGTCTCGACAATCAATCATCGCAGTGGAAGCTGAACGCCAGTGTCTTCTTTTTGTTTAACTAACGTAAGATCGTTACGGATTGTGTACACCATGCATCTTCCTCTCAGCATCCATGTCGGTGTTTCCTTATCTCCGAGACGCATGGTAATAAGACGCCACAATTGAACTTATAAATCTGTTTGCGAACTGAGTAGGCGATAGTTACGTGTTTGATCATCTACAATTCTTATGTCGTGCACGTAAATTAAAAAATAATTAGTATAGAGGTTTCTAACTGAACAGCTAAGTTTTAAACTGGTTTGGGTAAATCTGTTTTAAATTTGGCAAGTTAGCTAAGCCGCGTAAACAGTTACAAATGAGAAAAGATATTAAAGAAATTTATTTTAAAGAAAGTGTATTTGTGGTTATAAAGTAAAAGAAATTTAGTTTACTTATATTTGTAGGAAATATATGCGCATTAGATGATCATGAAGTGATTTAATATATGCGTCTCTCTCAACAACTGATGAAATAGATGACAGATTTTCATGAAACTTGGAATGAAATCAAGCATTGGAAGTCACGTCTACATTTGTAGTGCATTTTCGAATATCTCACCATGAAGAATAAAATAGCATGGGAGCTGTGTGAAGTTCTGGGTTATTGCCGCTTATAGAGGATATTTAAATTTATTGTTAAAAATATCTTGGAAATACATTTGTTAACGTTTTAATGCAAGCAATCGTCAACAAGACGAGGATGACTAAGTGTGTGTATATTTTACTTAAAAGTTTCAAATTATAAATTTGATGTTGTATTTGTGTCGCTTAAGAAAACATAAATTACCTTTGAAACGCTGTAAACTACTTATTTTAAATCAAATACAAAATGTAATAAAAGTATAGAGGACTGGAAACTGGAATAAGAGAGCGAGTAGATTAGGATACGGCAATACAGGAGTAGAATGCGTTGTATTCGGTTTAAATGAGCAGAGAACAGATTTACTGATATACGGTACATCGCGTTCCGTAGCAAGCTGATGGTAAACTGGTCTGAAGAATTTCTTTCTCGTGTAAGATTCATTGTTGGACAGAAGATAAACTTCGGTCGTTTTCTGTAAATTCATTGTTTTTATATTCCGAGATTTGTTTGTTCACGAAAGCGCAAATATTAAAAATTATATTTCGTTTTTAACAAAGAATTAGTTCCTTCTTATTTTCATGATCCATTCGGATTTCAAAGATGCTTTTGTGAAACTTCTGCGTATGCTTTGTATTGTTTAAAAATCTGAATTTAAAATTAACTTAAGACAATTCTGTAAAATTAATAATAAACAGGATGTTTAATTAAAAATGTATTACCGCAGTATTGGTAGATTGGTAGCGTAAAGTTTTTACTAATGTCCCTTTTAAGCGTCACAAAATAACATTATTTAGAAATACTTACCATCTTCGGTGTGTCCGTGTCCACTCGCTCACATGAGTAATTTATATCGTTATTGTTTTAAGAACGCATGGAAAATGAAACATACCACTAATTAGCTAAATTCATGGAACAAACGTCTTATTGAGAAGCTGATAGTCAGTCGGCTAGCCAAAAAATTTATCCTGAGCCAGATTAATCCGGTCCGCACCCATGTTTACTATAATAAATTCTAATAATATTCCTCCATCTTCGCTTAGGTCTTGCCAGTAATCTATTCCCTTCATGATTTTGAATCCAAGCTTTGTACAGTTATCTCCCCCATGTGTGCTACATGTCCCGCCCACTTGTGTCCAGTATCCTATCACTTCCTTCCTCTTACTCCCCCTCAGCACCAAGTTCTCGAAAATTCTTATATCTGTTCTTCTCTTAAAGAGAGACGAAGTTAAATACATTTCCGTGCGTAACATACAGAATTATAGTTTTGTATATTTTAATCTTGAAACATTCAGATAGGGGCTGAAAGACAAAATTATTCTAAACTCATTCTCCGAACTTAATCTGCTCTTAACTTCTTCTTGAATGTAATTTTGTTCGCTTACCTTTGTTTCCATTTAAACGTTACCACATTTTCAAAAAAATTACTACCTCTCTTTATATTACGCTACACTATTACACAGTGAAAGTCGGTCCATGTTATCACTACTTTGCCCAGTTGTAATTTAAGGTTGATCCAGTTCTTAAGCTGTAAGTAATCGGCTAATGACTTCGGAATTCAAACTCCGCCATACTTAAATATTATGAAATTAAATATAGATATCTCGAATATTCAAATTCCCGCAATTAATTTCCTGGCAGCTGTCTCACAAACATAAGATTAATTTAATGCACACTGGAAAATATTCATACTTAATCCTCTTATCATGTTCTGTTAAAAGATTTTCTGCGGGCCAGCATGAGATTACAGGCTAACGATTGGGAATTTTTCTTAGGCTACATGGAAAGCCCTGAGATAAATTTCCATGTCTGCTTTAGAGGATCTCAGGGAAGACGATGAACGGATATAATCCCAATAATATTCTCTTTTCTAGTTTTAGGAACGAACATTTATTCAGCAGAATTCACAAGCTGTGAGAACGTTTCAACAAATTGGAATCAAGATATTCTTCTCCATGCAAATGTAACGAACAGTATAATGCTGTATTAGCAGGCTTTACCACCAGAGACACCAAAACGGAACTGTGAAAAAGGGACATTGTCTGTAGACAAGGATTTCAGTTTGTCTATGAAAATCTCCCACATCCACCAATTGTCGAAAATTCAACACGTGGAAACATTAGGAGAGAAAATTGAATGTATTACAAGTAGACTAATAGAATTGAGAAGGCAATGGAGAAACACGTCAGGCGAGAGATAAAAGGAGGGAACACTTGTAAATGGTAGGAACGTGAAAAAGATAAGAAGGTAAGCCGATAATGAGGTACGAACGAGAATAGGAAATAAGGGGAGAAAAGAAATATATGATAAATATGGTACAAAATGTAATATATTTTAAAATATATTAAAATGAATTGAATTAATGAATTGAATTGAAAATGCTCTATATTTGAAAAGATTCAGGATATTTATAACTTATAAAATTAACATTGAATCACAGTGTCGTGACGATGGTATGTTTTACGATACGGAGCATAAACTGAATTAGGGGCAATTAACACTAATTGCTAGTAAAATAAATTGGTGGGCCTAATGGTATAGGACAGTCTTTGCATGAAGAAGCAGGCTAGTAATCTAGGAATAAACAGCTCGTGATGGATTTATAGATTGTTAACGTATAGATTTAGATACATATTTATTGTGCGTCATTTTCACAATGCGCGTAAAGTGTACTCATAATGGAAAGGTCGTATCTACCTGTAGCTGTACAATCTATGAAATTTGAGATATAGGGATTTTACTAAAATTTCTCGACAGGTTATAGTTTTGGTTAAGATCGGGTATCAATAAAGGGTATTATACATGAAGACCTTGCATTCTGAATTTGGATTTTGCTCCGTAGGAAATTCCCCTTCCATTAACAAAGGTCAGAAATCAAATACTGGCGAAAGAGCCAGAATTATTACGCAATGCATACCGTTTATAAATTGTTTAATCGTTATGAGTGAAATTAATTCATCCATTGATGTTAAAATTATGCGCATTTACAGACGTAAGGAGACTACATAGAATCTAATAGACTTTCTGCTTGTAATTTCAACTACTACTGGCTACGTCTATGTAAAATATTCATTACACAACACAAAGATTCACACCATTGCCATGTTATAATTAACATATAAAAGGTTTCATACAGAAATTTGTGGACCTTTCGTGACGTAATTTTACACAAATTTCACGAGTCAAACTCCATTGATTTATTCTTTATCGTCATCAAACCGAAAGCTAAAGATTGATTTTATGCTGTATCCAAATTAACAGTAATAAGTTCTGGAGAAAAGTTGAATATTTCTCATATATGATTACATTACAACACATGATCATACGTTACTCCAGAATTATTTGCGATACTGCGTTTCTACAACATTAGAAGTTGGCTTGATTGCCATGTTAGTATTTTACGGTAGGTAATTATATAGTCTGACTATGAGGGGACCTCTATTAACATAAAATTCTTTCCGTATCTCATGCAGATTAGTTGAGCAATTTAAAAAAAATATTAGCCAGGACAGACAAAAGGAAGTAGATTTGATGAAACTGTAAAACTGCAAAATTTCGGCTTATCCATTTCAGTTTGGTGTTTATATTTCAAAACTATTTCACGACAGTATAGATAATGGATGTGTAGGTGCTGGGCTGGGGATCTATGCTCATTATCCTGCTATGTAGTTTTTCTGTGTCGTTGCTTGCGTCACGAGCCGTTGAGCGCTAGCAAGCAGCGAACCGAGTAGAGTTCCTCCCCATTTACCTCGTGTGCCAATGCTCGTAAGGCAGCCAAGGATTCTGTTCTTTCAACTCACCAGAAAAACGAAATCTGAGCTTCCGAATAAATTCAGTTGGTAATTATTTCCCATATTTCTTGTTTCCAAATGGTACTTTCGTATGCACAGTATAGAAACGTACGTATATGGCTCCTTTAAATGTGCCGATATATGGTTTTTTTTTTTGGAGAAATGACAATTTCCATAAAAAAATAAACATGAAAATGCATACAGTATTTTATTAATTCACACTTTTAAATGCTAAAGGAAATATTATTATATAATATATATACTTAAGTGGCTTATTGTTTTTACCTCAGAAGTATGTACTACCTTCATGACTGTGTTATTGATGTCGGGATGTGGAAAATTATAGTGTTTAGTATCTTAATGTTCACACCAAATTTACCAAAAATCTGTTAATTATTTCAGAAATTATTAAACGGGCAGACAGACACACATGGAAAAGGAGACATGATGTCATAAGCCTGTATTTTTCTAATAAAAAATTACTTCTTCGAAATACATTTTTAATTATTATTTTTATTCGTACATGCCAATTAAAAAGACTTGAAAATTTGAACACCTTGTAAAAAAAAGAGATAAGCTTTTTTCATTTAAAGTGTGAATAGCTGTAATGTAGTTCTTGTACTATGTGAGTGTTCTCATATAACACTTCACTTTTCGTAAGTAATACACTGACAATGTCCTTCGCTAATTGTTCTCTGTCCCACGCAACGCACTATCAGATTACCGAACACCCCTCCTCTGTTGTATATTCCTGCAGAAACCATTCTATCTTTCTGGCATGGGGTTGAAACGTTCCTTAGCGGGGGGTGGGGAATAAACGATATCTGAAACAAGGGAAGGGGTCATATTTTCACAACCCTTAGGCTTCTCAAGTATAATACTAAAAGCAAGCCGTATGTGGATAACTCTTTGAATATCGATTGTTAGTGTATGAAAATATCGATATATAAATCAGCCTTTGTATTTTAAAACATCAAAACAATTATGATCGATCAAATCAAGTTAAATAAGATTGAGGTAACACTATCAACTTCTCAAGAAGAACTATACCCCATTTAAGTAAAAATTGTGATAGTATAAATAATAGAAGATTCATTATACCATTATTTCTACACAGCAATAAATATTAAAAGGCTTGTAATATTTTAGAATCGTGGGTTTACATATTTTTGGAAAAATCATGGAAGAAAGCAACATTCCAGACACGTTAATAAGACCAATAAAATATCGTTACAAAATTGTACATATTTATATAAAATATAAACATAAGAACGTTACTTGCATACTACATACTTATTGCTGGTAAGAAATATTTGAGATAGGGGCGTACTTTATTACCCCCAGACCCTAATATTTAACTTATACTTCAACGAAGTTTTATAGGAACAGAGAACAGCAAGTTAGAATCTGGGCTACCTCTATAAAAATCATTAATAATATAATATACGAATAATCAGAATCAGAATAAAAATTACGGGACACCAGTTAAATATAATTTCAATTAAATATAAGATAAAAACATATATTACTAAAACAAAATTAATGAAAACGTGTCGATAAACACTGGAAGAGAAATTACTGCATTATGTTATAGGCCTACACTTATATCATCAAACAGCTAGAAAAATTTGAGTAATGAAAATTCCTTGTCTCATATCGCAAGACGCAAAACTCGTGCGTGCTTACCTGATGATAATACACGACTTTTCTCTTACGAAAATAGTCTCATCTAAAGCAACTCTCACTAGGAACAACATATAGTCTAATTTAAGGGTTTGTTAAAACGTACAGAGTAAATTAATGACAGAATACTGTAAGGCGAAACTTTGTTATTTTTACATAATGTCCGTTTTCTTCAGTACAACACTTTCTAACTGAAACATACGTGTTAATTAATGACTGCCTAACTAAGTAACTCCATGAAGTAGAGTTATTCTTGAGAAGGTAACAGTCGTGTAGCTGGCAAATAAATTCCGCTGTCTTTTATGGAAACTGAAGGTTCATTACCATGTTCAGTGGAACTCGCTACTGGAACTTACCCTAAGCCAGCTAACAACCTATTTCTTAAAGTTTTCTTTTTGTGTTATCCATCCA
This sequence comes from Zootermopsis nevadensis, assembly GCF_977971745.1. Classification (NCBI taxonomy): domain Eukaryota; kingdom Metazoa; phylum Arthropoda; class Insecta; order Blattodea; family Termopsidae; genus Zootermopsis; species Zootermopsis nevadensis. The sequence goes on from NW_028259143.1 coordinate 10,524,666, forward strand.
AGTCTCCTCTTGTCTTGCTTTCATACTAAAACTTGGTATATATTTCTTATTTCCGCCATATATTTTCATTGTTATTGTCAGTAAAATACGCAGAATGGGAATTAATAAAATTTAAACTCAAACATACACACATGTATAAAGTATGCGTACTTTTAATAACATCTAGACATCTCTTTTTATCTTCGTTCTGTAGGAACCTATAACAATTATATGCATTTTAGGAATCCTATCTACGTACTGCCTGCGAGTAATATCAAGCACTATAGAATTAAATATGCCCTTTCTTAGAAATCCGGTTTTTCGCGCTTAGATATGGCTGAATATTATTTAAATAATATAAAAAAATTTAGTTTCTATCTAAAGAGAAAAGTAAAGTCATCTCCATTGCAAGGACATTTGTTAAATGTTTTTTAAGGAAACAATGCAATTTTTCTGAGAACATGCAAAACCAATAAATAAATTCTGGGGGGGTGGGTGCAGTGTTAGTTCACGGTAAGGGGATTTGTATCAATAGTTACGCTATGGCTTGAAGCAAAGAGGTCCAGCGGTTTCTTTCCTCGGGTCAAGAATAGTTATTTCGTTGGAATTAATGTCAAAAATAAAATTCTTCTTGGGTTGTTTTTGAAAAATAGTAGCTAATTTAAGTAATCTGTAACAGTACTTAACTCAGAAGTGAAAAATAATCCTTTACATATGCTCAATACTTAATTAAATATGCAAAAATCACAGTTTTTATTATTTTAAAATTTCTCCTTCTTCTATATGACACAATTTTTAAGCAGTAATCTTACATTTTATGGCAGAGTTTTGTAGGTAGTCACATGTGTGACACTTGCACGTAAAAAAGCATACGAGATAATTACAATCTTTCTTTTTCTTTAGATTCTTTGGAGTGAAAAAATACATCAGAGTTTGTACTAACTAGTTTTACAACAACAATCTATTTCGCTAGCCTGGCTACAAGTGATTTCGGGCCGGATATGGCCCGTGGACCGCAGGTTTTAATAGCTGCTATGAAAGGTTAAATACTGCATCTGACAGCGGTCAAAAGAAACCAATTTTTACTGTGACTATCTATAACATCTCAAAACACAATTTAAGTTGATATAACCTCTGTTTCTATTAATTGTAGTGTGCGGCAGACAATGGGAAAATTTGTATGCCAATTTATCTTCATTATTAGCTCCGCCCAACACCCGCAGCTCTTCAGAATATTAGGGGAGAAGGGTAGAAATTGTCGCGCTGTAAAATTGCATAACACATCCGGTGGTGTTAAAATAACAGTTGAATAATAACATTAATGTGACTAAAACTTTTCCGTAAAGGGTTTTGTTGAAATGGTGACAGACTGAGCGTCGCTGAAAGATTTCATGGTTTCCACTGCAAGCTATTAATTCAAATATTGCTCAAAGGAATTCTGTTAATATTAGCTCATCGAGTATTTTTTTAAAAAAATATCCAATTTTTATTAAACAGGAGTATTTAACTTTATATCCGACAAATTTATAATAAAAATATGTTATAGAATGTATACTTATAGTTAATGATGACTTATGAACTTGGTTTTCGCGCCTTTACGTGGGAACAGAAACAAAGCATACATGTTTTATTAGGAAAATTTCTCGGAAAACGCCTGCTTGGTAGCCCAGGAAGGAAATGGGATTGTAATATTGAGATAGGTCCTTAAGAAATAAGTTTTGAGGAAGGGATGTTGTAGTTTCGTTAGTTTTCGCATTGCGGGATTTTATATCAGTTGTGTTGAACCTTCGGAGTCCATTAATCCTTCCTTGTTGAATGGCGTTCAGCTCTCCGGACACGTTATGAACCGCCACTTTGGAGGGAAGTACAGTGATGAGTTATGATGCGATATTAAGTCCCACAGTCGCGCTCCATCATGACGGTACGTGCAGATATTCAGCCTCAATCTTTCTTAAAAACTAAAGCCGACGGTTAGGGAGAAGAAGACAAATTTTGGTGTGATCATCGTGAAAATCCACCTTGCATTCTACACGACGCACCACTAACATCAATTTCCTCGCCTCGTGTGTCCCTATCTATGCACGCCAGAGGTGTACACAGTAAGGCGGTAATGCCTGTCCTTCATCATGAGAAATTTCAACTCTTTATTTAACTGATAAATTCTGTGCACACTTTATAAACTTTGACTATGTAAAGGAAATGTAAAGTAAAATACTTGTATAATATATGTGTATGTATTTTCGTTTTTATTCATTGGTGTTTCAAATATGAGGGATATCCTCTTATATTTTATAGATGTTCCTAAATTCATGAAGAATCAGATCATAGCATTGAATCTATTGTCATAATACAGCACAAGAAAACAAGTCGTTGTATATTTAATGATGAAGGAATCCATTAGCTGTTCGCGTCACACTAGTCGCCATATTTAATAACCTCTACTACCATTTAAGACATCACAGTCAGACACATCTACAAAAGACAGATAAATACTTAATTAAATTGTTTGGCCTACAGGCGGATGTAAGGGAAGATTCAATTCTTACAAATGTGAACCTCACCTTCACGTGGTACTGTTGTTAACTAATGAGGCTCTGGCGACCGAGTATAGGTGGTATAACCTAAACATCTGGGTCAGGAAAATACTACTCTCCATTCTGTCGGTTCGGATTCTATAACATGGCAGCCCCATCACCTGAATCGGATGTTGTAGGCCAATCATCCATACATCTTAAATTTTGTAACTAATTACCGAAACGTCTAAAAAAGAGGCCCTATGCTTAACCTAGGAGCGAAAAGGATCTATATAGGCATACAGGAAACTTCTAGGAACATTATAGAATTTATGACGCTAATAGTCGTTCAGCTGTTCAAGAATTTTCTTCATTTTATGGAACCCGAAATTGTATTGCCGTCACTGGTCCATATTCCAAGCCAGATGAATCCATCCACACCTTATGAGCATACTTTTCAATATTAATTTTAATATTATATCATCCGAGCTACAACTTGATTTTACAATCTTGTTCGTCGCTTTGGATTTTATGACACATTTTGTATACTTTTCTGATGCCTCTCATGCGAATTTGATGGAGTACAAATTTTATGTTCTTCATTATGCATTATCTCTACCCTCTTTTTAATTCCTCTCTGCTAGGTCTGAATATTCTCTTCAGTAAATTATCAAAACTCTTCCCGTAATGTAAAATACCAAGTTAAATACCCGTACAGTACAGGATTTTGGCTATTATATAACAAATAACATATGTTAATAATACCTATATACAAAACAAACATTTATGGCTTCGTATTATTTGTTCTGATGTTTAAAATACAAAACGGTTTTTCTTTGTTGTAAGGTAAAGTTCTTTGTTTAATGACCGCGATATTTTGGAGAGACATGGGAAGACAACATCTTATAGCCAAGAATTTCTTAAACCAAACCAAGAGTGCTGACTCCTATACTACAATTATGTTCTAGTATTTTATTTTACTCAGATGCTCCAAATTGATATAATAGTGCTCAGAACCGTTTGCACGTCCAAATATCCCCTTTAACAACACACCCCAAAACAGTTATAATTTTCGCTGTAGAATAAATAAACTTACTTCCCTTACTACATTATCCGTCAAATGAAACTGTTTTGCATTGCATTTTTAGTTCTTCCACGTGGCGCGGCGTTATAAATTGACGGTTAAGTATTAAAATCCTTCTGGTAGATGAATAATGAAGACCAAATGAGCAGGGTGCGGTGGAAAGGGGGTGAAAGTACATCGCGCGCATCCCTCACCCTTCCTACATGTTAAGCTCAACCAGCATAACGTCCGTTAAGCGTTCATCGGTCCATCTCGTATCTCAACAAATATGAGAGAGACGTCGGGGGGGTCCCATTACACACAATTAGCTTTGACAGTAATTAAGCTTGGAAAGAATTATGCAAACTTTTCCACACAGAGCGGGAGAGTGAAATGCAAGTTGAATCGCGGCGAAAAAAAAATAGGGTTGATAGTAGCAAGAAATGGAAGAACGTAGAAGAATGTGAGAAGTTCGGGGAGAAGAAAGTGGCGTAGAGCCAGATGCCAGAGACTTGCTCTGACAATCGATGAAGAAATGTGCGGATGGAACAGAAGGAGGAAGGGGGAGATTTTTTTCTTTATTTTAACTCGAAGTCATGGAACTACATTCACGTACGAGATGCTTCCCGATCCTTTACCCTTCCCACATCTTAGTTCCCAAAGCAACTCCCATGCATAATTCAGGATGAAAGGGCGTGTGAGGTGATGGGGACGAACACAGAAGGATGAGAGAACACTGAGGAATGGAAATTAGAAACAAGGAAGACAAGGAGAATGGATGATAAGTCGGGATAAAGCAGAGTACTGGGTGATCTGATTGCAGCGATTAAATTGGTCGGTTTGATTTATCCCAGTAAGCGAGATGCCAGCTGCTGCAGCTAACTCGGTGCTGAGGATTGCGGAACTAAGGGTCGTCAACGGTAATGACAGTCTAAAGCGCGCATTTCCTTCTAGAAGGAATTACAATACGAAAATAAATCACTTTAGAACACAGATTTACAAAATGCCGGTAACAATGATTGTGTATCTATTTCATATTTCACTGTTATCTAAATCAAATGGTTAATGATGTTTCAAGAAATAATATATTTTTATACTGAGCGTTATATGAAAGCCATAATTAAAAAATTCAATTGTTAAAGTACATGGTACATAAAAATGACTCTCGACTTCAAATGTTAACACAGTTTTTGAACTCAGTAAGTTACGTTGCGTCAAGGGATAAGGAGATTTGTATAAAAAGGTTAAAGAGTTTGTACAAGAAAGTGGTTATATATAATTTTAAGGTACTAATCCAATATCTGCGAGGAGCGATCAAAGGAAAAACCACGAAACATCTCAATAATACCCAGTATCAGAACAATTTTAAAATATACGACCTAACGAATACGATGCAGTAATGCTAACCACTCGGCTGGATATTGTCAGTTAGCGGCTACAAGCGGAATGTGGAGATATGATAATATGCGTTGAATCTGACGAACACTAAAATATTATTAACTTGTATCAGTACAATTTTAATGGTTTCCCAGGTACAGCCCAGTAAAATAGCTGTACGTGTACAATGACCAAAAAGGGAGACAAGATAATTTTATTTATCAACACTGTCATTAGCTCACACTTTATAACATCGAATGATACGGCCGGGGCGTGATGCTGACCACTCACCCCCATCTACTGCCGAGGTCAAAAATGAGTAGGAGCTATACCTCCACTCCCCCCCAAACGCCTACATGGCGTATAGTGGAACAGCTTTACTTTACTTTACTGATATTTCGATTAATGAATAATGATTACTAAGAATGTGGAATGAAACAGCTGGCTATTTTTTATAATATAAAGCATTTATCTGGGGTCACTCAGAAAAAGCACAAAAACCACAGTCAGGATACCGAGTAGCCATGCTGAGGTTAAACCCGGAAAGTTCTGTCACTAACCCCTAGACCGCGACGTTCAGTAGAGGTCGCGCGAGCAGTAGTGGCACCTAAATGCGCGATGTGTAAGCCGAGAGAGGGGAGTTCAGTAGTAGAGGGGGTCGCACAGCCTCGGCTGCTGTGACGCACCGATCTAAACACAGCTAGAGCTACAAACCAACTGAAGCTGACACTCCTCTAGCGTGTGCTTCGGACGGGTCCATCTCATACGACCAATATCAGTCCTTTGCTCGGCCTCTGCTCCACCATATTTGGGTCCGCGTGCAGGACCTACTTTAAGATATATGTAACTGTTTTCAAAGTTACATAGTAATTTTCTGCGATTTATCTACTGGAAACATATCGTTGATAAGCTAACGCCGCAAAAGATTATTCAATATTTATGCAATTTTGAAAAGTAAGATATCTGTTTTGTGTTGATTGTAAATTACAACTGCAGTCCACGTCGGTATCTTTGTAAACGAACATAGGTCTATAGTTACAAAAAGTAGTTAAAATTAGATTCACAAAAAGTAAAAAGTAGAGCATGTCAGTACAAGGTTTTTGAAAACGAATTTATATGGTCTAACATTTACAGTGCGTTTACTAACACAGTTAATCGCAACTGTCTCTTCCTGGCTTCTGGCTGGAACTGCATAGCATCGCGAAGCGCTATTATGTGTTCCCGATTCAAGTCAATAATCGATCCATATAAACAATGAAATAGACCTATCTTTTTTATAGCAGTCCCTGTCGGAAGCTGGTAAGTGACAGTTGCGTTCAACTTCACTAATGGACGCATTTTACTATAGTTCTAATAAAATAATATAAATATTATCCGCTGCAAATCCTTAAAACAAAACCAACGGTCGTTTAAAACTATCTAATATATCCTGTGTATAGCAGAACGCAAATGTTTAAAGTCGTTAACGCCAAAATTCACCAATGTACACTAACTAAACAAAACCCTTGTTTTCAGTACCTACCTAACATTTGTATTTTGAATTCTTCCTTCAAAGATGTTTTCGTGCTTCTGTGACTTGAAGACGACATGGGCCGGTGTTACACGAAGAAAAACACTGGGTTTAATGATCTATACAGGCCACTTAGAATTGTTAGGATAACGAAATATGATAGAGTGCTTTGGGCTGTACATGTATAGGATGGATAGACACACAATATGAAAATAATTGTGTTGGAAAAATTTATTTTTGAAACGACCACTTCAAAGGCCGCAGAGGAGGTGAATGGATAATATTTAGGTCAAGTTCAGAAAAATAGTTTCTGAGAATTAGGATGAGTGGAACTGGAAAAGAATTGTGTCCATAGGGCGGGGCTTTACATTATCGGTTTTGAATCAAGTTCTACTGCCAAAATGATAGTCTGTTTGAATATTAGTTGGGTCAAAGTTAAAGTTCTAGATAGATAACACAAAATTTGTTATTCCTAAATTCGATCTGGAAACACATCACGGTATATTCTGACTTCTTGACAAATAAATAATTTTTGCAATATTTTATGGGAATCATAATAACAGATTTAACATAAGTCGGGTTCATGCGAATCATCGGCATTACAACACACTGACAGACCATTGTCGGCCAGATCGGTTTAGATTAGCCTTTGTTCAGCAGAAGTGAGAAAGACATTCTTCTGACTTGATTAAGCAAGCAGGAAATCTGTTGTCTACTTATTGTTCCATGCGAAACCGGTCACGTGAACGTCAGCAAACACGTTGTCTCCAGTCTATTATCTGGAAACATGATATCAGCCATATTTAGTAGCAGTTAACGCTCAAGTGCGTTTTCAAACATCTCGCGATATTTTCAAACATGTTTACGACAGGCACACGCGTACTTTTGGAGTAGATTCACCTTTTTCTCGTTGACGTACTGGGTCATGGCTGTCTGTTTCGAGCCCTTTTATTTACTGAGGAGTGGCTAAGAGGCAAAAAGGATAAATAAGGGTAAACAGGGTAAATGTATAGACCAATTGGATACTCAAAGATTATGGATAATTGTATGTATGATAATGTGATTAAGGTCTTGCAAAATAGGCAAATGAAAGTAAGAATCTAGAGGCTGATGTAAATAAGTCGTGGCCTGGTTGAAAGTTAAGTCCAAAACTTATTTGAAGATGAGTCACTGTCACGATGTAGGGAATAGTATGAGGGGGCTGTATATTGCGAGGTAAAATGTGATGTCTGTATGATCGACTGCGCCATTAAGGAAAGGAAATAATACGACAATCACAGAAGTTATCGCATAGTCAAGGGAAAATGGTATTTAAAGAGTAAAAAAGGATAAGAACAGGAAGTAGAGAAAACGAATGAATAAAACATAGATGATAGAGAATTAAATCCTCGTAGTTGGGGGGAAGTTTAAAAGAAAATGTGAATGACAAGATACATAGGAGGTACCGCAGAAGAGATTACAAAGAAGATGAAAGAAAAAGATAGTGAATTTACAGCCACGGACAGACAAAGGGATAAAGATAAGGACATGAGGGGCAAAGTCAGACAGAAGTGAAATACAGACAGGAGAGAAATGCATACATAGGCAAAGACAGAAGATTAAAGACAAAACATAGAACGAAGGAGGGAGGAATAATGACACAGACTTATTATTATTATTAATATTATCCCATGTATTCACCACTTTATGGGGTATGTACTCCCATGTACCCGAGACAGACCTTGTCCCTAAGGTACATAAGGCAGGAGCTATTTCCGTGATCCATATTGTTTTCAGCAAGTGCCACATGTATTATAAAATGTTTTACAATACACGTGACACCAAACTACTTCCTTCATTTCTTCTCTTGTCCAAGCCACTCTTGTTTTTCTTGATTGATTTTCTTGTGAGTCTTGGGTTTGTTGGCTGTGCGTGTCCATGGTTGGTCTGCGTTAAGTTGCCTCGTTGCCGTAACCAACCTCAGCCCTTGGAGTACCTAGGCGACCTGTACTCCAGATTATTATCATTGTCATCGCCATCATTATCGTTGTAGTAGTTGTTGTTATTGTCTGTGTAACCTTCAAAGTTCTGTTCAAAGACACTACGAATCGACGAAAGACGGGCAGGAAGAGAGTAAAGAGAAACCGAGGAAAGTCGAATAATTTAACAAACTTAAAAATATATGCAGTTGCCTATTTCAGCGGTAACGTGGAATGTCGAAACGCTTCGTCTTTGCTAAAACAGTAAGCACCAAGTTTTGTTTTACAGATTCGCTCTTTGGTGGTCTTTAAATCAGAATATGAATACCTCAAACTCGAGATATTCTAGAAATTGAACAATTTAAGATTCCACTTTAATACATCTTCTTTTGTTTTCGCCGATCTTTTGTCGTCAGGGGCTCCGCCTACGAGGAACTTTGGACGGGGAATTAGTAAATTAAGAACATCCAGTTCCCTCCCCCTTTCTATTCGCGGGTTACCCTGGAGTGCTTGTTTGCTTTTCTCGACTGGAATTATGTAAATCTCCGATAAGAAGACCCTGCAGTTCTCTTGAACGTGCCTCAGACGAGAATCGCGGCATTTAGCGCTGGGACCAGCACATGGCTCCTGCCAATTACTGTCTTAATACACACACACACACACACATTCATTCTTGCCCGTGTTTTGGGGATTAAAGTTCTCAAGGTGAAAGCAGGTCTCGACAAACAAAAACCTTGACGTCAATAAGATGACTGTCTCTGGGATGTTGTGCTGTGTTGCCTGGTATACGTTTACCGACGTTTCAGATATGTTTGCTGTCTCCATCACCAGGGAGATAGATAAGTAAGCCACACGTCTTATGTATTTGGATATACGTATCGTCTTTGAAACTTCATGCCCTATATCACTGACCTCCATTATTCATATGCTGTGATAATATTGTTTTGGGTTTTCGGTGTCGGTGTCGTGTATGCTTGTCCGCAGATGCCAGCGTTTTCGAAGGGACATGCTGTCATCACTTTCAGCTATCTTTCGAACGTTGACAAAGACGAATTTACACTTAGTCAATACCCAGAAGAATAACAAAAGTTTAATTACTTTTTACCTTCCAATAGGGCTTCATTTCTTGCAAATTTTTTCAGTTCTTTTGTTATATAGTTAATTCATGGGCCCATATTAAGTACAGTTAGTGACAAATCACATATAGGTCTTATTCCTTCACTGGTCCTGTTGAATAATTGGTGTAAATTTTTTCATTCTTATTGTTATTGTTGTTGTCGTTTGGTGCTACAGTGATGTGGTGTAAACTACATTAAACTTAACATACAGAAAAATAAATTGTATATTTCATACGTGAGACCAACAGTATCCATTTTAATTACTGTGTAACTGATATCTTAATTTCACGATCTTATCGAATAAATGCTCTTGGTGTTATGTTAGATAGGCTTATTAATTTTGTAACTAATAATTTCTCTTCTGTAGATTCTTCGGTTGTTTCGTGCTTTTATTTAATCCGGCCAAAGCTAAATTTTGGTTCTGTAATATGGAATAAACTTGCATCGACCGACTCCAATAAAAAATGCCTCTTTATATCAATATCAGTTTTTATTTGTTTGATATTTTGCATAATCATGATCATTGGGCCTTTTAAATTTTAGAACACTTTATTCCAGACGACGAAATTTCGATTCTTTATTTCTTATTAATGGTTTCTAGGACAAAATAAACTATAATTCCATCACGGCTCCATTAATATTAGAGTACCTTAAAGGCAAGTAAGAGACTGATATACTTTGATCAGTATACTTTGAGCAGTTCATTAAGACATAGTTCTTCAGCTAGATACGTCATTGCATATTTTGGACACTTTTGTCAAAATCATTAACGTCTTTAAGTATATCCAACAAACTGTATCGAGTGATCACGTCTTTGGAATGTTTTCGGGCAATGAAGATCAGCCAAGCGTTTTAGCGTTTGTCGGTTTTCTTCATAGTAACATTGCAACTACTAGTTATCCTACATATTTGATGCAGTAATCGTGCTAGTGTATCTCACCAAAAGTTGAGTATCTTTTAAGTTCAGCTGTCTTATAACATTTCCAGATTCTACTTTTCGTGGTGTCAGTGTTGAGCCCTCCTCAGAAGTTTTCATGGCTAGCAGACGATAATAAATTTAAGAGTACAAACGTCAAATGGTCAATTGCGTCATGATACATATATATATATATATATATATATATATATATATATATATATACCGAGTTTCGTTGAAATTCATAGATTTATTTAAAAATTCAGAGGGGGAAATACACATGAACATGTAGTCACTCTAATCCTATTTATCTTTATATAATAAGGAAATATACAAAAATCGTATAAACCGATACACAATATCAATTTTTTACGCAATGGAAATTCCATAGAAAGGTCTCGGGGTTAGAGATTTCATTCCAAATTCTCCCTGGTCCTCCAGTTTCTGAAACACGCAGGAACAATTTCGTTCCTCTTCCCCAATCCCAAGTTCTACTCTGTCAATAAAGTGCATATTTCCCTGTTCGATCACTGAATCATGATTTTAATTTCTTAAGACTTAGAGAAACGTCGAGGATGAGTGAAGCCGGACACGGCCACAACGTGATCTGGGACGTGAGAATATATTTCTGGGATCATACGTTGTAACCCCGCTCAAGGTTTGTTTGTTTGTTTGGCTTCATCTTTCTGTGTTGTATTGTCCTGTTAATATGCTTGCAATTTAAGAATAAAAATGTACCTATTTCCAAAAATGTAGAACCACATGTGAAAGTAAGTGGTTAGCGCTCATGTTTCAAATTCGGAAAATTTCTGGTTCAAATCTCGGCCCCAATATCGGCTAAATGAATTAAGTTTAACGCGATTCATCTCAGTCCCTACAGGTACATTATGGGAAAGCACCTTCTATCATGAAATTTTCTACATATTAATGCTGTAACAACCACCATCCATAAACATCACCTCTACAGTTGAAACGGCGTTTTTAAGTAAATAAATAATCAATAGATCATTAATTTATTTTCCATATAAAAATGGTTAAGTATTAGGTTACAATTCATCCTACTAATTATTCCTCAAGTAACTGTACAATAATTTATATATAAAACGCCCTCGGAGGGCATTGTCTATCCAGCTATAAATTATACACGGTGACTGCTGCTATGATCTCCACTGTACCTCACGTCTCGTGTTCCTTATCTTAAAGACTGTGTTTTGCCTCAGGCCAAGCGTACTAAATTGGATCGCGAATATCAACACGGAGACAGCTGACGGCCTGTACCTTGGAACACGATGTACTCCCAAAATAAATAAGTCTAAGACTAATTAAGTAGAAGCAGTGCAAATTCAATTCAATTCACACGTAAATTAATCGAACAGGAAGAAACATATGAATTTGAAAGAATAAATTTGTGGTGGTTTATGATAATTTTTCATGAACCTGAAACCAAACGTCTTTAGAATCTGAAATATATGTTTCAGGATTTTATTGTGCATTGAAAATTGTTATTAAAATAGCAAATTATTTTTTTATCTGTAGTCTATATGTAATTTATAAATATGTTTCTCGTATCTGAGATAAATAACCAAATATTACCGGAAGATTACACTAAAGAAAACAGATAAATAAATGAGACAATAAGATAGGATATACACGAGGTAATTGAAAGCAATGGGAGAGGAAACTATCATTAAAAACGGAAAATAATAGAAAAACTACCATAATAAATAATCCATAAATTTTTATCTCAATTTTGATTTTGTAAGAATTCTTTCCCTTGTTTTAGGGTAATTTCAGTAGAGATGTCCCACCTGGGCATTTTCCCCATCAGCTACACTAACACGAGGGCTTAGTCAGACAATCTTCGAGAGAATCTGAAAAGGTTCACACTGTGTTCTTTTGAGTCTTGTGTTTTGTCAACTAATTTATTCCGAAAGGTAAGTACAGCTGTTCGTAACGTGCGATCTAATCTGCATACTTAAAATAGAAAAATTATCAGTAACAGCTACAATTAGAACTAATTACGTGTTGAAACAACAGTGTTTAAGTACTGAACGTCAAGACCTGTCATGTTTTTATTCACTGATTTTGAAGTAGTTGGTCGAGCAACTGACCCATTTTAAAAGAAGAGATACCATGCTCTTATAGGTACTGGTGTTCTGACACAGCATTAATACGAGGCGCGTCCTCAAAGTAAGTTTCCCACTCGTCCCATAGCTAGCAAACCTTATATTGCGCGAAGCGACTGTGCGTACGTGATAGAGCAATGACGTAGCATGGCGCATGCACTAACGGTACTTCCCGCGTTCTCACAGTAGCATCGTTGCAGCTGTTGAAGATGGAGGTTCTTATTCCAGCTCCCGCCGACTGTGAAGTGCGGTCAGTGATAACGCAGGGCCGCACACGGCTCGACGGACAGCAAGTCTCCTGCAGGAGTTCAGCTGGGAGGTGTTTAATCATTCACCCTACAGCCCGGACCTCGCTCCCAGTGATTTCCATCTTTTCCTACACCTCAAGAAATTCCTGTCCGGTCAGCGTCAGCGTTTTGAGAATGACAGAGAGGCGGAGATGGTTGTCACACAGTGGTTCCAATCCCAGGCGGCAGACTTCTACGACACAGGTATTCAAAAGTTGGTCCCACGGTATGACAAATGTCTCAATTCCGGTGGCGAATATGTTGAAAAATAGCTGGACACTTGCTGTATCTGTTGCAATAAATATTTCCATGAAATTGTGTTTTGTTTCTGTAAACGGCCCCAGGGAAACTTACTTTGTGGACGAGCCTCGTATTATTTCAAGACCATGTGACGTTTCTCTGCTGTTTATCAAGAAATTCTCATGTCCCTACCAATTTATGAAAAACCCTCAACACCAATCCCATATTTTCCCATTTATTATTCACTTTAAGCTCCGTAAACACAAACTTAACACTCATTTGTAGATATTTCGTATTTTTCTACGTAAATCGTTTATTATAAAGTTTACCTTTTCAGAAATTATGTCAATAAAATACCTATGAAGAAGCGGATGCAGGAATTTCGATAAGTATAAACAGAAGAAAATGATATCGAAGTTATTACAATAATCGATCCCTACAAGGCTTGTATGAATGAAGCTTCTAGACTTTACAGAATTTCTGCTCACAATATTTGATATGGAAAAGAAACGTGGATCCTAACCACATATCCTTCAGATCCGCAGGTACTAATCATGACTTGTTTGATTACATCGTTTTATATTTACGTAGCATTTAATACATAAAACAGCATAGTCTGTAAACATACATTATGAAAAACTTTCCTCTGAAGTAGCAAAAATGGATAATAAAATTAACTTCCTTGTCCATGCCCCTCTCAACCAAATGACTGCTGTATTCGAAACAAAAATTATGAATCTCCTAAATCACATTATTTCACTCAAATTTTACTCTAAATTAATTTTGAATAGGCTATCTACAAAATGTACGCTTAATATACACGCTGCGGTGTCATGTACGTCATCATGTTCAACATAGCTTCATGATTTTGCCACTACGGACAGCGTAAACCTCAACGAGTAGTTTGACATCACATAGAGTACATTGTCACGAATTTTAGTAAATAATTATAATTAAAACTCAGAAGTACTTTTGAGCATGCCATATCTTTGCTTGCGTATAACTAAGCACATAACTTGACACTTCTTAAAAATTCAGCACCCGCTGTTCGTATCTTACTAATATTTCTTATCTCCTTAAACCAAGTTTTACTTTCGCATGAATGTGTGGTAATTTTCATTAATCTACTTCGTCTCTGTGGCTGGCTATCTTTTTTTTAAACAAATTCACATCAAGACGACAGTGATAACTAACACGATTTTCAGTACAGCACACATCGACAAACAAAACCACCAGCGTCAATTTCCGGTCAAAATGTTATTTCACTTACAGCAATGTGTCCAGAAATAACTCTTTTTATTCATTTCATACCACAGACTAATAGGAACTGTCCAAACATCTGTCGAACGCAGAATCAACATGGTACTACGTATACTTAAAAACGCTGTATTTTTGTTACCATTCTTTATGCTTTTCAGGTCTGATTCAGTAATTTTCTTTATGTACGTATATACAGAGTGTTCCACAAGGTCAAGGCCATAGAAGACCTCGGATATACGGCTAATTACACGTAACTCTCGGTTTACGAACAAGTCCCGTTCCAAGACGTTGTTCGTTATACGTTTTGGTTCGTTATGTGTATCTTGCATTCCTGAGCTTTTACGATACGTATCGTATACATTAGCAGTTATTTTAAAGCATTAAAACCATGTGCTAAACATCGAATGGTCTATACAATACGTTTTATTACAATGTATGTATGCGTTATGCGAGAAAACATTCTACTGGCAAGATTAGTTTTATTAACCAAGAACAGTTCATTATAATTATAATATAATAATTTTCTGATAATTAATGTGATACATACATTTTTTAAAAGTTTATTTATATAAATCTTACAATTATGTTCACTATACGTTTGGCATTTCTTTTTATAAGGAACTCTATCTATTGGTGACTTTAAGAAATGTTGAATGAATTGTGACGTTCGTTATAGCGAATGTTCGTAAATCAAACGTTCGTAAACCGAGAGTTGCCTGTATATAAAATGTAAAGAGAGAGAAATTGTTGCAAATCTTGTGTTTCGTAACTCAAGTTATGGACAGTTTTACCTAGGACGAACTGTTAGGGTTACGCTATCAGAAATAAAAGTCGCAGAGTTGTTACCACGTTGACATGACAGCGAAGGAGGGATATGTTTCTATTGATTCCTGTAGAAAATGTGTCCCCTTTACTACAACCGCAGTATACTACTTTTGGCCGACATGCTAACGTGGTAACATCACCGTAACTTTTTATTATTAATAATATAAAGAGTCTAGCTTGCCCTGAATAAAAATTCCAACACTAGAGAATGAAAACACATCATTTCCAACAACTTCCCTCTTTACATTTACCCGAATTCTGCCGAGCACCAAACTTTTCCTATGGCGGTAGACTCATGGGACACTCTGTGTATGATAATGTTTATAATGAACATTCTGTGAAAACAGACATAATGTAAACAAATGGACGGAATAGGAAAAAATTACTAGAATTTCAAAATGGTTCTCACACAAGGTACAAAGTACGAAATTATCACAGCCAAGTAATCTACTTAACCTATTTTGAAGCGAGCTCTGGGAATACTTGAAAATGACAAGAGTACAGCACCTAGGGAATTGTGTTCTCAACCGTATCCAGTGTTTTTATGTCTTGTTACGACACGTATGTGAATCTATATATTTATGCACGTGTCTAACAAATGAAAGCTGCCTTAACGCTCAACACATCACCACAAAAATAATAACGCGCTAAATTTTTAAGTAAATATCTCCCTTATAACACTGGGTAACAAAATGTTACAAGACCCTGCTAGAAAATTTAATACTTGCTCAGATACTCAATAAAGTTGACTAATTAAAAGTTATGAAAAGTTCATAATTGTGTTCACAAAAACATATTTGTTGGATCAAACCGGCTTTATTTGGCTAAAAACGTCACCTACATTTTTAATCGCGAAAAAATACTCAAAAATGTAACGCTAGAAAATTTCATTTTCACTATAAATTTCTTTTAACGAGATACGAAAATACAGTTGAAATATTTCAACACGAGTTTTGTTTCACCACTTATTCTAACATTTATCAGTGCTTAATTGACATTTACATTCTACACAATACTACCAGGTGATTCAAAAAGGACTTCACAACTTTGAAAGTGTATAGAAATATATTCAGAAGGCTTACAGAATCGGTTGAGGTGTCATTTTATAGCAAAACAAATCAAGTTTGACTCACGTTGTGTTGTAGTACCGAATTCCGTCACCGCGAGCGCAAGCGGCAGTGCATTTGAAAATGGCTCAAAAATTTTCTCAGTTGCAGAAGTGACATCGGATATGCTGGATCGTGTTTGGCAAGAAATTGATTTCAGGTGGGATGTCTGCAGTATCACCAATGGCAATCAAATCGAACCAAATGACTATTTGAGATAAAACTTGATTTGTTGTGCTACAAAATGACACCTCAACTGATTCTGTGAGCCTTCTGAATAAATGTCTATACACTTTCAAAGTTGTAAAGTCCTTTTTGAATCACCCTGTATTGTAATAAAGCAGAATGAGCTGGAACGTTTTATGTACATTTTGTTCCCATTATTGTAACAAACGTAATTTTAAGACGTATAAACAACCAACAAAAATTCATATTAAATACATCTTTAACCATAACAAAATTAATGTTTATGCCAATAAGCCTACAGGTTTTATCAGATATCTTCATAAATTTAAAAATAAATGTTTTGTTGAGCGGAAAATAGCAAAAGATAACTTTCCAAAATCGAATTATCGCTACATTGAACATCGCAGTTGAATATATTCCTTTGTATTCGAGATATTCTCATTCGATTCTCGACCAGAAGCTGGTTATTCTAAAGACTGAGAAGTACCGTCAACTTGGCCAAGACAACTTTCTTTTTCAACCTACCCAATTCATCATTCACATTCGTGCTTCCATTTGGCAAATGCAGGCCAGATTAATAAACGAAAAAACATTTTGTAGACTGTAACCAGTTTCTAGGTGGTAGGTAGTGGAATGGTAATGCATGTCGGTTTTCGTCATACTTTGGCAGCACTGTATGTAATACCAGAACTTGTTGCATATATTATGAAACCAAAATTCAGAGTTGAAAGGTCAAAGTTCCGACCGCTCTATTCAATGCAGAGGGTAATCCATCACTTCTGGCCGGGTTGTACACAACACATCGATAACTCGTCCGATTGTTACACGCGCGTCAATGCTGCAACATCCACCCTGTTCGGCGGAGTTTCAGTGCTACCAACCGTAAATACATATGACAACAGGTTTTTAAATTTCATATCTTTTACTACATACGTTTTCGGGGTATTCTGGCAATTACTGGGCAGTTATTTCTGCTCAGTGTATTTAATAACAGGGTGTCTAGGCGTATTCGTATGTTCGGTGAACTATGACAGCGGTATTCAACCTTTCTTGTTCGCGTACCCTCAAATATAATATCTCTTCAACTTTGTACCCCCAAAGTTGTTGGTGTATAATTCAAGTTATACATAGTATATAATCTACATCTAAAATAAATTAAATAAATTACATCCAGTGTTTTTCATAAAATATTTTTTTTAAATTTTACGTACCCTGTAAGATGTCTTCGCGTAACCCAGGTTGAATACCACTGAACTATGAGACGTGTAAAGAAAACTTTATGCTGTATTATAAGTTAACACCAAAGCACTTACCAGAGTGGCTGAGTAAAGTCAGAGAACATTATTAAGAACCGTCGGTTCCCGGTGTGGTTACGGACTCCGAACATGTCCACAAAAGAGTCGATTTGTGGAATCTGGGAACCTGAAATTGTCACAGAAAACAATGTTGAAGGTTATCCAAAGTAACAGATCGCAGTACACTTGAAGTGAAATGTACTACCAATTTAAAGTATCGGATATGTTACAATTTCAAATTAAAATAAATTAAATAGGAAATAATTAGAATAAAATAATTTTGAAGTGACGTAACATGAATGTATTCAGTGACAGTAAGTTGTGGCTAGGTGAGATTTCAGGTTCTCACGACGATGAGTGTCATAAAGATGCCTGTCTTATGGGATGTTACACCGTGTAGTCTGGTATAAATTTACTGACCTCTGTGAGAAAGACGATTGTAACACAATAGGTTTTATTTTCCCACCGATCATCTTAAGACGGATTTCGAGACCAATTTCCGAAACGTCTTGCTTTATTTAATAAAGAAGGCACCAGACAATGGATAAAGTCTTGCAAATAAACACACACACTATTTATTATAAGGGCTACTCAAATTCTTAGATACTTATTGCACATATTTCCGTATTGTTCTTGCTATGAGTCAAAACATTAAAAGTTGTTGCCATTAAATGAGAAAAAGATACAAAATAACTTGTATATCTGAATTAAACTGTGGTTGAAAAAACTTCAATGTTCATAATAGTACAGGCGTGTAACAGTTGAGATAAGTAGGGTCGCGCGTTCAACTCTCTCTTGGGGCGGTGATTTTTTATTTGTAATTTTACGTGTTCTGCAACACAATTATAAGGCAGATTCAATAAACAAAGTTGAAAGACTTAAATACCGTCAGTGGTTAGGGCTAACATTATCTATCAGTCCTCATTAAGTATAAAGGTCTATATTCTTACCTGAAGACGGAGACAGGTCGAGACTTCGAAATGCAGCTAACTTTAGAATTTGAATACTTATATTTTTAAATAACAGATGATGGAAAATGTCCTATGAAATAAACTTAATAGTATTAGTGCATTATTTTCAACAAACTTTAGAACGATGTTTTATCTTTTCCTGTTTTAGTGAGAAATTCTTGATGTAGAATCACCCATAATATGATACACAGAATTCTATCTAAAGTCAGAAGCCTCAGATCACACAAATTCACGGTTCCTTCTATGACAAGAGAAATCCCTGCGCTCGGCAGCGTAAATTAGACTGAATCTTGTTTTCGGTATAATATTTGAGCTTTCTGAGACTCAAACTCACTTCCTGCCGTTTCAGACTCGTGTTGCATCTGCCGCTCGCTGTTCCAAGACGAGGAATAAAGAGGGTTTTATTAAAGGATTCGCTTTCAGAATGAAAACCCTCGAGCAATGCTAAATCGGATTACTCGTATCTCTTATTTCAATTAGAGAAACGTCAGTCCTGTTCTTGCCTCTACTCTTCGTCTTCTCGATTTTAATTCTACTCGTAGACACACAGCCATTCCTTCCCCCTCTCCTTCATGTACTCCTCCTTCTCACAGCCTATTTGGAATATGCTGTTTCTATACATGTAGTCACGAACACAAATTTAGACCAAGAGTACAAGTCTCCGACTTGTGGCATTGCCATTCGCGGAAATTAAAGTCTCCTTATGTAACCAAAGGAGGAATTTCGATATTTAGGATCTACTATTCGGAAAAGAATGTTTTCTTAGAGCCCAACAACAAAGGATTCTTCCTCTAGCCTGTGCGTCAACACCAGTTCTGGGGCCCCAATGGGTCCTTTCTCGGCTGCAAAGCGTAGCCTTGGAGTACGCTAACCACTCACCATCATCTAATGCCGAGGTAAAGGAAGTGTAGGAGCTATACTACCTCTTCCCTCAAGTGTCTTCATGGCGTGTAGAGGGGCGGTTTTACTTTTAAGGGTGTTTGTGGATAGGGTGCTGAAGAGAAATTTGGACACAGAAGGCAGGAAGTAACAAGAGGCTGAAGGAAATTTTACGAATTGAAGGTTCGTAATTTTACTCTCCAATAAATATTATTAGGGTAATAAAATCAAGAAAGGTGAAGTGACTGGGCATGTACTAAGCATGTCAAAAATGAGAAGTTCGTTAGGAATTGTGGTCGTAAAAATTTTATGTATACGTGTACTGTCGTGAAATAACAAAGTCATTATTAAATATATAAAACATAACGCCAAGAAACTGAGACGTTTCCAAAGATAACCGGAACTTAATAGTACTAAAGGTATGTTCGATGGTTATGCAGCTAGGATAGCGAACCGCGGTAATTGAAGTTACCATACATTTTGGGCCTAAATGATAGTTTTTACATATGATTTTTTGAGTTGCTCTTTTGGGTCGCGTCACGGAATTACAATCCAGAAAAACAACACTATCATTTTCACAGCTGCGAAAACTGAAATCTCACATATTTTACTACTTCTACAGATTTTTATGAAACTCGGTACACCGCAGTTCTGCCTTCCACTATGATTACCTTTCCGATTAGTTTCACTTTCAAAATTAGCTGAAGACCAAAGACCATTTTGGGCTTTCTTACTACCTGGAACAACATGACTTAGATAAAAACAAATAAGCATAATTTGTATGATGCAATATTTACACAAAAGTAAGTGGTTTAATTAAAATTACTAGTTTAATAAAGATGTATAAACATCAGTGAAGCAACATACACCGTTATCTCATAACAGTTCAGGTTAATTATTATTGTTTATTAAAGAATAAGAATTTTACTTTATCCTGAAGATATGATAGATCGTTTCTTCAAATACATAGCAGCACCGAAGTGGTTAATATCACATTGGACCTTATGTAAACTGATTGAAATGAATGTAATAATTTAACTGACAATGTAGTCTGGTGACTGGAATTTGTATTTGGGTGAGAATCGTCTGAACCCAAAATAAAAGTCAGACAACGAAATTACCTTCGAATATTTAAGATAAACCGCAGATACAACCGACAAGCCTTTATGTGGTTTTCCAATTTCAAATCAATCTGTTTAATACTATGTGATCAATAGGTATCTAACCGAACGTACAAAAGGCAATGTGTGCATTAGCGTTTAAAATATGTCTATTAAGGTCGTGATTTTATCTCCGCGTAGAAGTGTAAATGAAGCGCTTTTATTACCTTACTGCAGAAGGAAAAATATATCTATAAGACTTGGTAACACTGTACAAAATTTGGGATACTTGCTTCAACTCTTTGCACTGCATTTAAGCCCCAAGTTCCCCGTTAATATAGACAGCTAAAGCGTAAAGAGAAATTCAATATTGTTTTTACTAAATTCATCGCTGAGTATATTAAAATAAAGCCACGACGTTTCGGGAGCTAGTTCATCCTCGTCTTGAGATGATAAAATTACTCTTTTCGGTCGTCTAGATCAGGGTTTCTCAGCCTTTTTGCCCTTGCGGAACCCTTGAAATAATATTCATGTCTCAGGGAACCCCTACATAAAAATTATTATATATCATTATTGATATCTTTCTTTCTTTTTTATAAACTTAAAGTTCATAAGGAAAACTTAATATTTTTTTCTGATAGCTGGTTTACGCAAAAAATTACTTACGTTTTTCTCAAGTTTATTGACAATACAAAAAAAAAACTGAAATCAAACTGCCTGTCAAGAGACCTCATACGGAGGTTTTCATTCACACAAAAAATTAACATAAATAACCAATATCGTATATAACACATATAAACAGAACGAAAACAGATAATAACTACTACAATAACTAAATCGTTTATTGACAATGTTAAAAAGGCAGAAGATAAATCAAAATAAAATGTCATATGAACAAATATATGTGTCAAGGAAATGTTATTTTTGAAGCCAATTTAAATAATAAAATTTACTTTTCTAATGTGAAAACTGTGCTTGTCTTTTGGTACACAAATGCTTAATTCGGGGTCGAACTTTAGATAAACACACACGGATTTCATCTTCAACTGAAAGGAGACGATTTCTGTCTTTGGTCTTGATACTTGTTAAATAAGAAAAAGCTTGCTCACACATGTAAGAGGTTGAAAACTGCAGCAATATATTTATTGCTTTCCTATGAATGGCAGGATACTCTTCTTTCACAGAAATCCAGAACTTGTCCAGGGATAGGTCAGTAAATCTCATCTTGAGTGTACGATCAGATTGCAGCCCGCAAAGTTCTTCCTCTTCTCTTAAAGTCAAGTTCTCAGGATGAGCAGAAGATTCAAAGTATGGATCCCTCACCCAATCATACACTTGTGTTGAAAGGGAAGGAAAATAATGTTCGATTTTGATCCAAAGTTCTTCCAGGTGGGTTTCAAAAAGACTTGAAATTTGCTGATATCCTTCTTTACTTTTAAGCCCCTCCAGTGATTGAAACATCTCAAGATTCCCTTTTGCAACATGATTTTTCCAAAGTTTCAGTCTTCATTTAAATCCAAGAATCTTGTCACTTGAAGTCAATATATTTTCTCCAGGGCCTTGCAGTGACTTGTTGAGCTGATTCATGTGATGAAAAATGTCTGCTAAGTAGGCTAGCCTCTGCAACTATTTTTCATCTTCAATGCACTTGGCAAAATCTTGCTTATTGCTTCCTTGAAAGTATTCCTGCAATTCATGTTTTAGCTCAAACACTCTATTTAGAAATCTTCCTATACTCAGCCACCGGATTTCTGTATGTAGCAAGAGATTTATGTGCTCTTTGTCCAGGTTTTCACACAGCTTTTAAACATTCTGGAGTGAACTGGTCATTGTTTAATAAAGTTAACCATTTTTGGAGCTTCATCAAAACCTTTTTTCAATTCTTCTCCAAGAGATTTTGAAATCAGCACCTCTCTGTGACGAAAGCAGTGTGTTGAGACAACATCAGTAGTTTCTTGTTTTACGTGAGAAACAAAACCTCTTACGGAGCCAAGCATGGATGGGGCACCATCAGTACAGTTCTTCCAGGAGAGACCTTTTGTTTTCAGATATGAGGATAAAATATTGAATATATCTATTCCTTTGCTTGTCTCAGGCAATTCTTTGCAACAGAAAAAGTTTTTTGAATTTCACCCTCATTGACAAACCTTACAAAAGCTACAACGTGACATTTATTTGTAGGATCTGTTGACCCATTAACCTGGATAGAAAAACTGCTATTTTCTAGTTTATCACACAAAACCTCTTCAGCGTCATGTGACATGTCATCGATACGTCGACTTATTGTAAAGTGGAACATTTTCAATTTCTCGAACTGCATCTTGTCCCATCATTTTACCCACTATAATTTTACATGTTCCTTACCAACTGTGTGACTTTTCCTTTTCTGTGCAATAATTTCTGCTACCAAATAACTTGCTTCTTAAACCTTTTCACTGACACTAAATCTATTCACAACAGCTGTACTCTGTTTATTTTGAGATTCCAATAGCATTTTAAAATAATCAGCACTTTTATTTTTCATATGACTGTGATTTGTCGTGAAGTGCCTTTTTAATGTTGCTGGAGCCATTGCTGCATTTGAAAGTTGTTTGCCACAGACGAGGCACATTGGAATAGGACAACCTGGATCACCAGTCCATGTAAAGCCCATTAATAAGTAACTTTCATTGTAAAGACGAACCCTTTTTGTGCCCGTTTTTGCACTAGTGAAATATGTCAGGAGATTGCAATTCTTCATCACTAGCCTCTTCAGAATTGTCTGGATATTTCCTCTTCAAAAATTGCCACATTGCAAGGTCAGACATTTCTCTAAAATAAAAAATAAAATAAAGACTGTAAAAAAGAAGATAAATAACTTCATAAATAAAACTTAAACAAATAAAACTGAAGCAAATAAAGGCAAACAGAGGAAATAACTTTGGAAGGCAGAGAGAGAGAGAGAGAAAACACACAAACAAACTTCTCATAAATTAACAAAAATAATCATAAACATACTTAAATTTTTAAAATTCATATAATCAGATAACATCCATAAATGATGGGTAAAATTTACTAAATAACGTGGGTGAATGAGGGACTGTACCTGGAAGCCAGGAAGCACACACAGGACTGATGGAGACCGCGCATGCGTCCTGTACTCGAGTAAGTCACTCGATGACACGTGAATCCACCACGTACAGCTCCTGTACACTGACCACTAAAGGCGGTTTCACGCTGACGCCGTATAGACGTCGCTAAATATATTTATTATTATTATTATATTTCCAAATGACATAACAGGTTGAAGACTTTATTATAATACCCAAGAATTTTCCGAGAATATGTCGTACATGGATAGTAAAATTACGAATATGAAATTAAACATAAAAATGACTCAAAAATACATTTACATATGATTAGCCTATTCATCACTATTTCTCGCGGAATCCCCGGCGATTGCTCGCGGCACCCTGGGGTTCCGGGGAACCCCGGTTGAGAAACGCTAGTCTAGAGGGAGCTAATCTCAATCTCTATTTGTAAAGTTTTAAATGTAAAGCCTCCCGTGCTTCGGACGTGTCCATCTCATACGACCAAAATCATTCCTTTGCGCAATATTATGAAAACTTGAGAATGGATAAAACTCTAGTCAGGCGTTCTTAGCGTTATGCTGGCGGCGAGTGTAAGCCTCAATTACCTGGCTAACTGCGTCAGGCTGGCTACAACTCAATAACGAAGCATTTTATTTGATAATTTCTGCTGTTTTTAATGTATGGAGTCCACTAAACCACGCACGTAAGATAGAAATCTTCTTGTTTTCGGCCCCTATGATATCTATGTCTTGAGATGATTATATTTGCAAGAAAAGATCACGGATGGCAAAAAATTTCCAAATTTGAAATTACAAGCAAGTGTAGAGAGCAAGAATACGAACGTTTTTTTTGAACACCATGAATTCCTCGTTTTGTATTTCACACTTACAAAGTCAAAGTCAACGCCTTCTATACGGGGTAGATAATTCCTTCAGAAACCCTTTTGAAAAGGTGTTATCCGATGGCAGACGTTTCAAGTGACAAAGATCGGGCTCCAAGAGCAGGCAGAAGAATGTACGTATTGCTGTTTTGTTATGTACCGATGCCTATACGCCCACAGAAGGGAAAAATGTTGATTACCATCTTCACATATCATTCGACACTACTTAACCTCTGAAACTAAAACCAACTCCACGGAGCTGAGTCCAAATTGAGAAGCTGATAGTAGCTCAGATAGTCAAGAAATTTTTCGTATTTTATAAAAACCGACCCGTCCACAAACACAACCACTTTTGGATCCATTTTATGGGTCCTCTACTTTTCAACTTGTTTATTGATGACATATGCCAAGTAATTAATCATTCTAAATGCCTTCTTTTCGCTGATGATATCAAAATTTTTCGTGCCATTAAATCTCCCAACGACTGCAATGATCTTCAAACTGACATTGACTCGGTACATGGTTGGTGCACTGCTAACTTCATGAAACTCAATATTAGTAAAACTACAGTAATTTCCTTCTCCAGGAAAACCACTATTTTGATCTTTGATTACAAACTTTTTCAGTCCTCCATAACATGTACCTACACCATTAAAGATCTGGGAATATTTATCGACAGCAATGTTGACCACATATTTTCACATTGTATTAAGTTGCTGGGTCTTGTTCGCACATTAACCTTCTCGTTCTCTTCTCTCGATTGCCTGTACATGCCGTATTTTACCTTAGATCCAAGCTCGAGTACGCCTCGGTCGCTTTGAATTCTATTACGACTACTGATGCCAACAAACTGGAGCGTATCCAGCAGAAGTTTGCAGCCCTTTGCTACCATCGCTATGCTGATGCTTTAGAGTATTTAAAACTCCAGACCCTGCGTAAGAGAAGGCATTGCAGTGATGCACTGTTCCTTGCACAGGTTTACCGCGGTCTTAAACACTGTCCTTCCCCTCTGGAAGCTGTCGGTCTCCGCATCCCTGCTCGGAATCTGAGAGATTTTTCTATGTTCAGTTTTAGCTCTTTGATCAAAAACAGTCCTTCTGCTAGATGCGCATCAGCTGCTAATGTCGTCTGCAGGGATTTGGACATATTCGAGACGAAAATTGTCACACTTCTTCACATTTTTATAATAGTATAATTTACTTAATTGATTTAAATTATTTTTACAAATATCCTAATATATTTAGTTGCAATTTTCTTGTGTATTTATGTCTTCAGTAACAATGTGTACTATATACTGCTTGTTTTATCTTTTATGCTTTTATTGTGTTCATGAGCTCATCTCTGTGCTGTATCTGTAATTGGCCATCTGGCTGTTGATACAGCACACAAATAATAAAGAATTAAATTGAATATCACGTCTCTTTTCCACAGTTTCCCTGAAGGTGAAATAGCATTATTAAAAATATTAACAGATACCAACTATCCAATGAACAGAATATGAAGAAGAATTGGGAGAATAATTGTTACCGTATACGTAGTTCAAAATCTTTCATCTTCACATTTACCAACTATAAGCATGAGTATATAACATAATGACTATAATTTCATCTTGTTTTTGTATAGATCTGATTCTTGGTCTTACAAATGAGGAAGAACACAGATTTAGGGCATTTGAGTACATGGTGGTAAACAGGCTGGATAAAATTACATAGGCCTAATGAGGATTTTTATAATTAATATTATTTAACAAATATTAATGGAACAATCAAATTAATGGTATCAAGATTGGCGGATAAGGTAGCGCGGAGAATCACGATACGAAATACACACAAAATTTTAGTTCTCAACCCTGAATGTCAGAGAGTGTTTACTGGATTAAAATGGCACAGGAGTCAGCTACCTAGGTAGCAGGGATAATTAGTAACTATAAGAGGTGTTTAATAGTTGTGAGTAATTTAAGGGTTACAAAGGATTAGATTTATTTATTCAGAACTACATTACCCGGCTGCTTCTCTCTCTCTCTGTCTGTTGAATCATTAGTCTGCCTCCTTAATAAATTATGAATATCAATATTTAATATATTTTATTAAAATATATTAAATATTGATACCTGTACAGCAGAATTATAAGTAATTTCAATTCTTTTTAGAATTATAGCACTATTCCGTATGAATTCCTGAAAGGTAGGACGCTAAAAAACGTCCCCTTTAATATTGAAACAATATCAGTCTGTAAGGCTGCCGTTCTGCCTTTGTGACTTCAAATGTTTCACCCAGTTCATCTGCGATTCTGACCATAAATACTTCGAATATTTATGTAACAGTTGCCTTTCCTGATCCAATACAGTTCTCTCAGTAAATAAACTTTAATGTTTCTTAATTTATCTGACGACTGTTTATCAACTACTTAATTTATGTATCATCGATTTTTAGTGACTGCAAAGTTGTATAACTTAGAGTTATCTTACTTCAATTAATATTCACTATAGTACCAATTACTTAAAATTATGTGGAATTGGTCAAAACAACTCCAAAATTACAACTGTACAGGGCAAAATATTTTAAATTGCAGTTAGTATTTCATTTCTGTAATTATTGGGTATAAACTATTCTCCTGGCAGTAATTCTTCTTCATATTTTGACCAAACGAAAGACCATTTAATATTCAGTCAATAATTGTACGTACCCTAAAATGACAGATTTTTGAGTTATTATGTTCTGATCAAACATTGCATAATTAATTATTATGATAAAGGTTGACGTAATTCATAGTGCAGAACAGTTTTTATTCTCTGTTTGGCGATATCTTTCTTTCTTCCACCACGTGCTATGGACCAGTAGGTGGAAGACCGCTGTCATTGTAGCAACTAGAATTATTATTCAACTCATACAACGGTCTTTAAATTAAAATGTATTAAATTTAATACTTTGGGCCCCGAAATGCGTCCAGATATTTAAAAATCATTTCTCTCCTCAAAGAAAATACGATTTTCCATTACAAAGATAAATTGGTTAATGCTCTTTAGGGATAAAATCGCTGTTTACACTGAGAATTATTCTAAACTAATTAATAAACCTTTGTGGGAAAAAATGTTGAGTTAGAAAATGTTAAACCTTACTGTGCGTACAAGTGCCACGTTATTTAGAAGTTTTAAAAATAAGTTGTTTTAAACACAATATTTACAGTACAGTCACTGTTACAGTAAATAATAACTAATTATTAATTTTCCAGATTTATTAAATATTTCCACTGCATTTCCTTCTCTGTTTCCGTTACTTCTTATCATTATTTAACGTAGGATAGTTTAAATTGTAAGCCTTCAGTTACTCTTTGATGTTTCGTTTAAGAGCTCATCCAATTCGCAGTGTCCAGTTAGACTCATCCCCTGGAGATTAGGGATAATGACCGCTCACTGCTATAGATACTCACCCTACAGATCTACCCCTTTTTTATATTAGCCATACAGGAAGACAATAATTTACCTCATACGATTTACTTATAGATCCTCGTTCTATGTAATAATGTACTGTGTGAACCTCTGGTTATGAATTACACGCAACACGCACATGTTATACAATACACCCTTTTGTTCAGTAATCTTCACTCCAACTCCTTCACTTT
This sequence comes from Zootermopsis nevadensis, assembly GCF_977971745.1. NCBI lineage: Eukaryota > Metazoa > Arthropoda > Insecta > Blattodea > Termopsidae > Zootermopsis > Zootermopsis nevadensis. Next base: position 10,552,947 of record NW_028259143.1, read on the forward strand.
GTTTTCCTCAGGTTCCTAGACGACCATAACTGTTTTTGCAGCACAAAAATCTATTTATGTCCATCTCTGTTTTGTTGCTTGGCAACTGTTTATTGTATCAAGCAATCACTGTGCAGAGGGGTTCTCAAACTCTTCCACATTTATTCTCCCTTATCGATTAGCGGGCAGGTCAGTCGACCGGTTGAACCAGAAACTCATCTGGAATGTTATCATTAAATTATGTGTTGTGTTAGTTTCTATGTGTGTCTAAATTATAGTTTCTGGGAACAACAACAACAAATAGGAATGAGGTCCATGATGAAATTTAGAGTAGAATACATTTGGGAAATGCTTGTTTTTATTAAATTAAAATAACCTATTATCATCTCGTTTGCTTTCCAAAACACTGAAGATCAGGAGATGTAAAACAATAATTTTGCCTGTAGTTTTATATGGCTGTGAAACATGGTCTCTTACCTTGAAGGAAGAACGTAGATTACAGGTGTTTGAAACAAGGTGCTCACGAAGATATTTGGACCTAGAATGGATGAAATAAGTGGGGAAATCAGAATATTGCATATCGTGTAGTTGGGTAAATTGTACGAGTCACCTAGCATAATGAGAATAATTAAATCTAGGAGGCTCTGATCGGCTAGACATGTAGCACGCATGGGCGACAAGGGTTGCATACAGAGTTCTGGTGGGAAACACTTCTGGAAAAAGACCACTGGAGGGACCAAGAATGAGATGGGAGGATAATATAAAGATGGATCTTAGGTAGGTGGACTGTGAGGATGGTAAATGGATGCAGATGGCTCAGGTGGAGGGATTTGGTGTTGTCGGTGTTGGACCTGTGGGTTCTGCTACCAGGGAATTAGTGACTTTAATTTATTAAAGTAATTTTGTACTAGGCCTATTATTATTCAAAGTATGTATATTTCTGACGTATAATATTATGAAAAGTACTTTTACTCGTGTTTATTTTAAGTGTGGTGAACAATAATATATTTCAGAATTTTCTATTCTCGAATCCAGAACAATGCGTATTTTGCATGTAGTAACAGTGTTTGTTTATAGAGAAAATTGGTTAAATTCTTTTCGAGAGAAATCTTCATCATTGGCCCAAACCTGTTTGGTCACCCTTGCCTGCGGAACGTGTGAGACTGTTCGTTGTCGGTCCATCGAGGCTCTTGTTGGTTACAGACAAATTATGGTAATGACGTCATGTCGTGTTAGTAACATACACGTCACTCCATCGATCACTGGTCACTTGGTAGGTGCGATAAATACAACAATGGCGGAACTACACGCGTTGCTACGCCTTCCCTCGAGACTGCTACGCATGCCTACTGAGCCCATGGGACATTTCCTTCCCTCTGTAGCGTTTGAAGTCCAAACAGTAGCGCTCGTATTGGCCCCCAGAGTCCACGGACATTTTCGTCTCTATAAATTTCACGAATCACCCTATATGCTATGAGTAATATTGTTTCTATTTGCTGCGGAACTCTGATGTCATAAACAGATCAGTGATTTCCCAGACGTATCTGTGATCAAATCCAAAGAACTGAAGATCACAATTCAGTACTGACATACGTTATTCTCATTAGAATTGTGCCAAAAATATATAGTGAGTTGAACTTCTTAATTAAATGTATTCTTTGAAAAGGATCGTCTTCTTTGTTCGCTCCATGTAATCCGATAGAAGTTTACTAGGATTTCAGAGGTCCCTGCTGCCTCCATCGTCAGGCCGATCATTGGTAAACTTCTACCAGCCTAGACGGCATAACAACCCAGAACACGCCACTGTGAGAAACTGGAATATTACAAAATTCTTCTAAAATTTCTTCAGTTTCTCCACAATATTTTTGGACTAATACGGAAAAAATAATCGGTGACCACTTCGTCAAGAATCACTTAACGTTGTTGTGAAATGAACAGAACTCTTGTTCCTTACCCGCGGTTGATTCTCGGCCAGAAATACCTCTGTAGTGACTGAGGCAAATCAAGTTTAATTCTGTTAATCCCTGAAAATGTACGTATTTTATCTTAAATTTAGTTTCTGTTGTTTCATTCCACATCCTTTGCAATTCTCAGACCATAATCAGTATTCCATTCGATTCTATATAGATTTTTCAGATGACAAAGAGTAATCAAATAAACAAAGAAATAAATATACAACAAAATCTTTCTTAATTTCTTGGTATGGACAACATTCTCGACAGGATACTTCGGCGTGGACAGAAGGTAAACTGATGATTCCCATGTAACGTTATTCGTTACAAATTACATACAATCCATTATGAAGAAAATTTGGCACGAGACTATAAGACTCTATAAGGATCTAGGCCTTGTTCATATGATCGAAATAATCAGTAGTCGATGAGTTGAAAGACAATAAAATTATACTCTAGTTTATCTTAAACAACAAGCTTAATAAAGTTTTATTAAGACAGCAGAAGAAGATTCAATGACAAACTGTATCTTACTTAAGTGTATTCCAAATTAACATTACGTTTGGACCTGTCTCTACGGATCTCGATATGAAGGAAAACTTAATTAATAAAATTGAGAATAATCAAATATTGATGTTTGTTTACTACCTGATATTCTAGTTCGAATTCTGGCCTGTAGAGAGGCGTAAATTAATTAGTCGACGGAATAAACGTTCCACAGAACACAGCGCAAAATATAGTTATAGTTATATCAGCAAGCAAGTCACAATACATTCTGAAAACATAGTTGATTGACCTTCGTTGCATAATTGTACAAATTCTGGGTGACGTCACTACAAATATTGCGTTAAAATTAATATCTTTTACAAGTTCAGAAACCTGAAAACGTGTATGAATTTTATGAAATATGCAATTTGATTTATTACCTCTGTTGATTGTTGACATAAATTTCTTCTGATATCAACGCGCATTTAAGCTTTTGTAATATTAATTAATTAATTAATCGCGTGTCTCTTCTAAATGCGTAGCCAATCGCCTTGAAACAAAATATTCATTATCCGTTCAAATATTTACAAAAGTTTAATCACTTTAACTCACTCAATGGAGCAGAGTCCTTGAGAAGGTAACAGTATGCTTACCTAATAAATAAATTACCTACTTTTCATGGAACCCGACGGTTCATGACCGTGTTCACAAAAGCCTTACGCCGGTCCCTATCCTAAGCCCGGCAAATCCAATCCACACCCCAATCCTACTTCCCTAAGATCCATTTTATTCCCCTAAGTTTGTCATTGGTCCATTGTCACCACGGCTTGGGGTGTACTCAGGTTGCGGACCGAGGAAAAGAATTCCAGAACAGCTGCAAATATGTTGAATAAGTACTCGCGAACAGCCAAGAGTGGATTGTTCTCCATCTTGGGAGTTGGATGGGGGGCTAACAACTCCCAGCTGATGAAGCCAGCATGTTACAAAGCATGACTGGGGTCACACTTCAAATTAAAATCCAAAGAAGGCCTATGAAGCCAAGAAGTAGAGACTTTCCGAGAACTGAACAACAAGAAATATTTTGTGTTTTATTAAAAACGAAAATTCGTTACAGTCTTAGTAATCGCCTTGTATTAAGCCAATTGAATCCAGTACAAACTTACACTTATACGTCCTTTTCTCTAAGACCCAGTTTAATATTATCCTCAAACATAAACCTATGCATCCAGTGGGGTTTGTTCCTTTCAGAATTTCGAATGAAAATTTAAAATAAAATTTCTATTTACCCCATGCGGACTATTTGTCTCGCCCATCTAATCATCCTTTTTCAAATCTCCTTTATTACGCGTACACATATATATAAAGTCGTACATAAGTCGAGAAAATAACGTTTCCCTAATTGCAATAATACCAAGTACAAAATACGAGAACATGTAATCTACAGATGGCCAAGAACTGGACACTACAAAAGAATTGTACAGCAAAGTCATCTTTCATAATGCTGAATGCAGCTGCTGAACATCCTTGAACAGGCCTCACTGTCTATCGATCACAAATATAACTGAACCCAGTAGTAAAGTGGATCAGACAATACACGTCTAGGGAACGCACACACCAGAACTGAGGTCGAGCAACATGGCCCCTTTGTTACGGCTTTACAACTCTCAAAACATCACAGTATTCACAAACGGCCTTCATGGACCGAAGACACATATGGAAGTGACATTTAATGTGTGTTTATTTCGATTTGAATCCTCAAATATATTTTATTCATAAATGAATATCCTGCCGAATCCGGATAAATTTACCCTTCAACTATTATTTGATAACGAAACAATACAAAAACACATACTATCAGCGCGCCATGAGAAGTCCGCTTGGTGTGAAGCAGACACGAATTGCTACTACGCTTCGCTCTTCCACAAAGCATGCCTCCTCCCTGCACTGTAGCTTAATTTTATCTTTCTTTAGTTCTTGTCCTTTCCCACACCATGTTACTCTAAAGCCTATACCTCAGACTCGCCCGTAAATGGCTCTTTCTGTGCCGAAGCTGCATACATACGCCTAAAAATTCCGTACAGCACATGGAAAACGCTTCAAAATTGTCGCCTCGGGGTATAGACATGTTGTAGCAAACATAATTAATCATCGAAAAACATAACTAATGATGTCATTGCACATATGAACACTCTCCTCATCCCAGCATTTCATAGAGACCACCCACTGGCTTCCAGGCGTGCCGGAAAGTGAAAATCTGGGTTCGCAGGCCGCTCTGTTTGCTCTAGCTGAATGAAAAACGAGAACAGTGATGCGTCATAACGTTCCCAGCCATAGCCCACAAACAGCCGTAGCTACAACATGGGCAGAAGACCAATTTCCTTCTGCCGAGACCACGCTAATTTTACACTGCCTGCCCACCGGTATGTATAAGTTTAATTACGTAACTTTCTCTCGCTTTATCATTCCTTCCTCTACAACTTCGCTTCTTGTCTTGTTTTATTCTCTTCTACTTTCTCCCCTCCTTTCTTGTTTTGTTCATCCTCACCTGTATCCAAAACTTTCCTAACTTTTCCTTCGATATAATTTCATATCATTTCACGGAAAACCGTAATTCATCAGTCTGAGAAGGCGCTGAGAAAAAAGTATCAAATTTCGGATTCTCATGGAGATGCTGTTGGACTTCTCGTGTGGGACGCCGTCTAGTGTTGAAAGTGGTTACTAACATAACGAAGGAACATATTGCTTCCAGCTTCGCCCACAGTATCCGGGAAAAAGCCGAGCGTTTTGCCTTCGTAACTAACGTGTCGATGGGAAAAGAATTTAAATATTAGTAAAAGTAAAGCTTTCACACTAAACGCCATGTAGGCGCTTGGGGGAAGCGGAGATATAACTCCTACTCATTCTTTACCTCGGCACTAGATGGGGGTGAGTGGTCAGCATCACGCTCCGGCCGGCTTTACCTCCGGTAAAGGACCCCGGTACCCATTGTAGAGGAGGCTGGGTGGGCCCCAGAGCCGGTCTGGACGCTGAGGCTAGAGGAAAAATGCTATGCCCCCGTTGGGGCTGGAACCCCGGTCGTCCAGTCCTTAGCCATGTTGACTGAATTTAAATACTACGTAAACCAAAAACACTACGGACACAGGAATTGAGAAAGCCAGTTACAAAGTACTGCCAAAAGGAAATTATATTTTAAAAAATGGACAGTTTTCGCTTCTTATCTACTGTCCTCTCTACCCTCTGATGATGACCACGCTGTTTACTGATAACGGACATAGAACGCACACATTCGTCCCGATTACTGAAACTCGGATAAGCTGTACGAGTCAGGAGGAAACTGCTCGCTTGTTCTTACGTCAGATAATCTGTCCAAGAAGTTGCTACACCTCGTACCAACACTGCCATCCACAGTCGACAGAAACAAAATTCAATGAAGTCGCGAACAAAAGAAAAATTGTAAATTAAAGTACAAGAAAGATGTAAGACTTGAGGTTTTCACAGCGGTGAGTATGAAGATTTCCGTCTTCTGGGTTGTTGCGCTGTGTAGTATGGTAGATGTTTACTAACGTTTCAGAGGTCATACTGCCTCCATCATCAGGGCGTTGAGTATGAAGATTTCCGTCTTCTGGGTTGTTGCGCTGTGTAGTCTGGTCGATGTTAACCAAAGTTTCAGAGGTCATACTGCCTCCGTCATCAGGGCGATGAGTATGAAGATTTCTGTCTTCTGGGTTGTTGAGCTGTGTAGTCTGGTAGATGTTAACCAAAGTTTCAGAGGTCATATTGCCTCCGTCATCAGGGCGATGAGTATGAAGATTTCTGTCTTCTGGGTTGTTGAGCTGTGTAGTCTGGTAGATGTTAACCAACGTTTCAGAGGTCATACTGCCTCCGTCATCAGGGCGATGAGTATGAAGATTTCTGTCTTCTGGGTTGTTGCGCTGTGTAGTCTGGTCGATGTTAACCAACGTTATAGAGGTCATACTGCCTCCATCATCAGGGCGATGAGTATGAAGATTTCCGTCTTCTGGGTTGTTGCGCTGTGTAGTCTGGTCGATGTTAACCAATGTTTCAGAGGTCATACTGCCTCCGTCATCAGGGCGATGAGTATGAAGATTTCTGTCTTCTGGGTTGTTGCGCTGTGTAGTCTGGTCGATGTTAACCAACGTTTCAGAGGTCATACTGCCTCCATCAAGAGGGCGAATCAAGAAAGATGTCACAAGGCGATACTCGAACTTAAAGTAAATAGTGCTCTTTTTCGTAAAACTGTCTGTCTAAAAATCGCGTTTGTTTAGAAATATTACAGTTGCTGGTTTAACTTCATCTTTTGTCACAGAGCATCAATGAAATTCACATTCTTGGGATTTTTTTCTTTCTGTGGGTGTTCGTCCATTTTTTTTCTTAACAGTCCCAAAGCAAAACATCCACGTTTTCACGTTGCGTGCAACTGAGCACTTATAAAGACATACAAAAAGAGAAACTTTATCTCAACTGAACTAGAGTACATGCCTTCTGATCTGTGAGCTGTGCGTCAGACGATAAAACTGTAGGGAAAACTTTGCTACTTCCGAGAACGCAATACGAGAATATTACTGCGCTGACAGAAGAGACGGGGGCGAGAGGGGGGACTCTCTGAGACACAAAAAGCAGGAAACAGGGTGCCCGACTTTGAATCCGGCATATGAAATGAAAGAAGACAATCACAAATTATCCAGGTCTCTCAGACTCTATGTTACTATCTGTTATTTCAGTTTTTCACTGTGGCGAATTTAAATATGGCTGTCTTCTAGTATTTGAGGCTGTAAGGCATTAAGCACCTATGAAACGTCGGTCAATTAATACCAGTTTACGCGGTGCAAACATTCCGGAAGAAGTTACCTTCAGTGATAATTCATTTCGGATATGAAAAATATTTCACAGACGCATCCAAACTGATTTCTCATTGCGTAAGTTATTTATTTATTTATCTGTACTTAAGAATGTTGTCAGTGGCTCAGATAAATCGCTGGTGCAAGGCCAAGGGTCTATAAATACAAAAATCACATGTGACATGAGACTTTAAATTCGGTGCTGTTTAATATTATCTTAAATTTAGCAAAAACATCAATAAACTTCATATGTGAGATTTCTGAAACTTGGTTTTCGGTTTTCGTTCCTTGACTTAATCAATCCTTTGTCGTGACACCGGCGATAAAACATCAAATGATAGAACGATTAGTTAATAATGAATTGGAAAGGTTATGGAAGGAAGTGGTCGTGACCTATGTCAGCATTTGCCCAAACATACTAAAGAAATCGATGAAAAACAGCAGGCAAGACAGCCGATATCCGACTTGTAATTTAAAGTCGTATCTCACGAATAACAATGAATGTTAATCACTCAAACTCAGCCTTTGATAAGCAGTGTAGAAATATGAGTTAATGAGATTTAATTACAAAAAGATAAGTCGGATAATCAGAAAGGAAGACATCACATGTTAGACCTAGGTGTAAATGGGAGGATAATATTAAACTTTTTCTTAAAGAAGTATGATATGAGACAGCGGACTGGATTTTTCTGGCTCGAAAGACAGATTAATGACGGTTCTTTTGACATGATAATTAATTTTAGATTTACACATAGGGCAAGAAACTACTTGACTAGATTTTTAAGTTGGTTGCTTTTAATTAGACGTACCTGCCAATAAATCGACAGCTGTCCTAAAGACAGTGGACAAAAAAAGTTCACATAATTCTTTCCAGAGCCGTGTCATGTCCATTAAGAATGAATATATACAATTTCTAATGTTTCAGCCAAATAACTTTACAACCAAAATGCCAGAATATAAATGTTATATTGCAGGTGGTTTAAGTCACAGCGACAACTGAAATTAGAATTAGTAACATGATGTTCAAACTGCACCAAGATTCTGCAGATGGCGCGGAGTGATTCGCGTTTCTTTTCCGCCCACCCCAACTCTCGGAGAAAATGACAGAATGATGATGCAGTGAGCGGCCATTTCTTTAAATTATATCCAACGTTTCTTGGATTTATTGAATAAGGGATGAAAACCAACGTGAATCCAAGAAATGGGCTAGCATCATTTCTGTGTTCCACCAATTTACTGAAAAGAATACAAAAATCTTTATGGAATCTTATCGAGATGTAACGAATAAACGCTTTTAAATTTAGCAGTGTATTAATTGGGATATTTACAGTTTCGTATTGTTAACACGTCTGAAATTATTTCCACTCTTAAAGGATCTACGTTAAATTAAAATGGAGACAAATGGATATAAAATATATCAAAAGCACAATTGTGTTAGGTGCTTTTAAAATATGGTTTGAAATAAAATCTGTAATATCGTGTGACTGTAATTAATTATACATATCACAAACAAGAAAGTGTAATTCTGATTTAGACTCCAGATACACCATTATATAACTTTTCTGCGATGAACTGCAATGTTCATAACTACACTTAAATATTCCTTCATCAGAATTCATTTCATTTAAGGAAAATCACCGCATTTACAAAACCTAAGTTCAAATGAAGTTCAGTCCAGTTCAATTTAGATACGATTCTACAAACTTCATAATTTAAGAACTTCGCTGTATCCTGGAATGTTGCACCGCATAGTCTCATAGATACTGATCGACGTTTCGCAGGAGCGTACTGCTTCTATCATCATGGTAAATACGATGGAGACAGTAAACACTTATGAAATATTGGTCACTATGTACCAGACTATACTGTGCAAAATTCTAGAAGACATTTATTTTTACACTGTCGTCATAATCACAAATCTCACGTTTAATTTAACATGTTTCAATTTATTTACAATGTAGAACAGTTCTCGTCAAACTGTTGGTTATTTCACTTTACCTGTTAACATTTGATACTCTCTAGCTTAAATTACTAATCCCTATAATAACTTTTGAAGCCCTTCAAGTGCCAATAATTGAATTCAAACGCTCCTAATTAATTCGTTTGATATATAGATGTTTAAAAATAAATTTATGAGTTTCCAGGTTATTTTTAAAGATTCAAGTTCCACCCACTTCCCATGATGCTCGAAATTAGATAAAATCGTTAAAAATAAATTTGCCACAGTACTTTTACGTAAAGAATCATAACTTGGCAGAATACAGAAACCTTTGGATTAGTGTAGCAGTTTCCATGTCACTACGATGTAGCACGTCATCTGGTAAAACACAGGGGGAGGAGATGGCTTTCAGATATGGGGGGGCAAATGTATTGAATAAGCAGTAAGGTACAATCGGCACATGGTGGTGCTACAGTTTGGTCGGTCAGATAGGACGCTAAACAACCACTCAGAATATAACACTGTCGCGTTGGGAAATGTTTCAGAACACCGTGTACTTGGGTAGACTGTTTTCACGGTCTAAGCTAAGGCAATGAAAACAAGGATAATAAGATAAGTTGGACACATAGTACGCATAAGCGATTAGAAACTTATAAATATTTTGGTCGGAAAACGTAAAGAAGGAAGACCACGGAAAAAGGGTATGACTGGATTCAGATGACTCAGGATAGACTATAATACTGGAGTCATGTGACTAGGGTAATTAACCTTCAGACTTTGTAAAAAGGATGGAAATTTTTCGAACACTTGAGCCAGTAACAGCTTCTGAAAGTGAGTTTTTCGGTTTTCGGTATTATTTATTGCATCCTGTTTATGTAACTTATTAACCAAGTTAGTAATAGTGATTATAGTTATTGGCACTATTTATTTTCACTACGTTTCGCTTTTAGTGAACCATCATCAGGTGAATAATCAACATGTATTAGACGTATCTTATGGTGGATTCGCCATTAAAATTCTCAATATACTAAAAATAGCTAATTTTTTAAATAATATCCTTGGGTAATCAGTTACAATATTTTACCATTGTGAGAACTTTGGTGACAGACCCACCATCATCCACACACATCAATTAATTTTATAAAATAATAATTGTTAGCCTTATAATCAATGTTTTAACAAGTCACCTGATGATGGTTCACTGGAAACGAAACATGTATAAATAATTAATAACAATAGGCCGACACCAGAGTAGGCACAAATTTCTTCCACCTTCAGTTGATGACGAATACATCCATTTTTCGTAATGACCAAGACGATGGAAATTGTCTAAAATAACAGTCGACCCGATTGAATCATAGTCGTCACAACCCTTTAGACTTATCTTGAGTACATTTGGTGCTATAGGATGTGAAACGGTGTGAATGTTAAGTAGCTACAGTTTTAGTAAGAGTTTATGGTACATGAGGAAATGTTTCTAAATTGTTATGGTACGCCAATATTTCACGTAGGAAGCTCCATCAGGAAACAGCGAATGCACCCTCACCCGATGTCTTCCTCCTACAGTGGGTGGATTATCGCCCGTGTAACGGGAGAACATTGACGGTAATTCAGACAAAAATAGCTTAAATTACGTATCTCCAGGACATGAAGTTAATCATAATTTATAATAAAATACATCTAAATTGTCTCACATCTCACTACAAATTCTTAGAGACAGAATGAAGGAAAATTTAACGCTCACAACTAAGTTGAGTCATCTGAATTTAAAGGTTTTCCGTAAAAATAAGGGCGTGTATCGTCTGTTCCGAAAATTCTACTCTGCATCCAGTTTACGAACAACTTCACACAATAGGAGAAAATGTTTCATAACAGGTAACATTTTGACTGTGTGTACATTTCAATTTTTAGATTGTGTTCAGAAGACTCACGATAAACAAGTGTTGAACTCGGTTCTCGTATAAAGACGGGGATATGTTTGACTAGCTAAACGACTGCTAGCTTCTCCCGAAAGACACTCTACTCCCTAGAGTTGGTAATAATCGAGGCCTTTTGGTTCTTGTATTGAATACGGGAAAATAAAACATTTTTATGTAAGTGGCAAAACACACTCAAATTATCTATCTTGAGTCTTGTCATAAATAAGATTTTTAGGTTACCCCCTCCTATATGATCTTTACAACATTTTCAAATTACGTGATATTTTTAAAGTTATTTTTTATTTTAACGTTATTTATTTAACGATTAACGTTATTTTTAAGTTCAGTAAGATTTCATGTTTTCATGGCGAACAAATTCGCTAAGGAAGAACCGCATTAATATTGAGTTAAAAATCATGGATTACCCTAATAATGGAAACAATAATGATATCCGAAACCCTGGCTTTCAACGCAACTTTTATATGGCTGATCATCCTAAAGAATTTTGTTATTTTAAGTACTATTATTCTACTGACATATCATGCAAAATATATTGCATAAAATTTTAAAATGTACACGAGAAAACTTGTGACAAACAACCATACAAACACACACAATGAATTATACATGTATCACTCATACTCTGAGCTATGGTTTGTTAAGCAGGGGGACGCATACGTCATATCGTGACGTGATGAGACGATGGACGGGTGAAGGAGACTTATTCGCGCGAAGCGACGAAACAAGGATTGGAAGTGACGAGAACAATGTTACCTAGTCGTTTGTCATCGTCAGTGTCATCGCTTCTCGTCCATCCACAAAGAAGCTTGCTTAAATTCGGCTTTCTGAAAGCGTCACTTCTTCTGGTGGGATTCTTTCGTATATATGATCGAGTTTCTTATGTGAAACGAAATTAGCAACACTAATGAGAAACGTAATTCTATGTTAATTATATTTTCAAAACGAACAACTTGACGGTTCGTATAATTTTCCCCATTTAAAATAATAATGCACAAATTTTTGTTTTGTAATGAATACGTGATGTAAAAATAAGTAAAGTTACATCACAACATACAAGCACGTTTTATGACAATGAACTTTGTGGCTTAACTTAAGTTCATAATTCTTTAAACGACTTTAACCTACTAATATAACTTATCTTACTTCCATTTTATGTAAGCCTAGAAGTGTATTTCTAAAGCAGAAGGTATTTTATGATAACTCAAGCATTCTTTTTGTAGATCTAACTAATATTAAAGTATAGTTTATAACGGAAAGTTATAAACCGAAAAATTTGTTGGCGTAATTTCACTATCTTATATCACGTCCTCATACATGTTCCCCTAATAAAGTTTTCAACCATAAAACATATTTTTACGAAATTTCAACAGAATCATATTCAGATTTTCAGTTGTTATACTGATTGTTAGTAATATGTGATTACACCTATGAAATTATTTAATTATTCTTACTAAACTTCCAATGGAGCTCAATTAAGTTATGAATATCATAATACAAACAATTTTTTTACTTTATAACTTACTCCGATTTGCCGGCTGTACGAATTTCTGAGTTCCGAGCGACATTTCATGAAGGATTCTGAAGTTCGCTTTGAACCAAAAACCAAATATCTATATTTAACTATTCATTTTGTGACGTTAATACATTAAAGGTGCGTATGGAAGCGAGATCTGGTTATCAGACCACAGAAAACTTGTATACTCGTAAGACATTTTGTAGTAAATAACGTAAGTTTTTAATTTGTTTCGCAAAGCTACTAAAGTTTTTAGCTGTACATTAACGTCAATTTCTAATTTTTACAAGCATAAGAAACAACAAACAAATGACAGTATATTTGAATTATTTATAGTTTATTTGTCGACGCTTTTACGAGTTCAAACTATATGGCGTCGAATGATAGCATGATAGTGAAGAATTATGTGGAAGAAGCGGTCGTGGCTTAATTTAAGGTACTTCTCTTGAGAGACTGAAGAAAACCACGAAAAATCCGAGTCACGATAGCCGGTGTTCGGACCGATATTTGAACCTGGGACCTCCCGAATACGAAGAAAAAACACGTTCGATGAGCAATACATTAACTGTCTTGATATCTCACAGAACTTTTATATTACTGTTATATTTTCAACGTCTTTTTTCTGTTGGCAACTCCGTAAATAATTTAAAATCAAAATATATTTATATTTTCAGCGTGATTTGTAGTATTTACGAATATAAGCCAGTGCTTAAACAAAGAATGCCTAACCGAAGATTCTGTTGGAGAGAAATAGAAATATTTACATTTTGTTTTGCCTGTAACACGAAAATAAATAAGCCATTTGCTACATTCCATGAGATTACAAGCTTATGCCATAAAACAGCTGATACATATCACATTTCATTCATTTGCCGATAAATTTCAGAGGAATGTTTAATGATCTTTGTTATCCCCATCTTTCTTTCAAATGACTCTTTTAATGTTCTGTATTTTAGTTTTCGCGTAACTTTAATCCACTTTTTGCGTTTCCATCCCGTAGACTCAGCGCATACAAACGTCCTTTATGAATACTATCTCACTGATATTTTAAATGGCAAACACCATCTACATTGAGAAAGGAGCACTCAATTAGCCAAACAACCACAAAAAAATGGAACAGAGCGGAAGAAGGATTTCATGTAATAGACGGAGTACAGTGGGAAGCCTTCGTCTGGACCATTGACCTCCATGTTGCATCCGTTTCTATGACAACCGTATGGATCCCATTTGCGTTGCATAGCGTGCTATGATTGTGTGGCAAGCAAAATAGACAACGAAAGGGAGGAACTTTGTTGGTTTTCTTTTGTTTTTTCATGTGCTACATACACAGTCGTGGTGTTGATAATCACCAAAGTAGTTCAAGTATGAACTAAACAGTCCCTGACGTTCATAATAATAGACCAATGTAATCCCTTCATAACACTTGTCTCGGAAGAGAGATTTTTGATCGTCTATAATTCTTATTTCATATAATTTGTTTTGCATATGTTGCTAATAGTAGCTTTGAAGATACAAGATCTTTATTGACTAAGAGTTTCTTATTGTCAGACGCTCGAAGGATTTCAACAAAGTGAAAGAAATTGTACTTCTCAAATATATTTAAAACCTCTGTACACAATGAAAGGAGGATGTAAATTGGTAGGCCATGTGGCACGCATGACAGAAAAATAAACACAGAAGTTTAAAATAAACCTAAAGACAAACTCATCGTCCTGATGATGGAGGGAGCAAGGACACCTGAAACGACGGTAAACGTCTACCAGACTACACGGCGCAATAACCCAGAAGACAGCAATCTTCGGACTCACCGCCGTGAAGACTTTAAATCCTGCATAAAGACAAAGTGTTTGAAAGACCTGGGAATAGATGGTTATCTTCAATACGAACAACGGAGCCCGGGCGGGGAGAAGACAGCTCAGAACTCGTAGCGAAGCTAACAACGTTGTATTGGTGACTTATGAGCCGCCTGGAAATTATGCAATTTTGTGACGGCTACTATAGTTGAATCAAGCAGCGTTACACAACACTAAGAGGGAAAGTGTAGCATCTGTTTCTTGTTTTGAGGGTCAACATGCACTAACCCCCGTTCACAGTGTAACATTTACCCAATCTGAAAGGGGAAGAAAAATTCTGAATATAAATAAATTTTTATTTTAACTGTCGTGCCGTGTTTGGGTAATTGCTTAATAGAATTTGAGGTTCTTACGGCTGTAAGAATATAGATGGCTGTGACGGTAATCGCAATGATAATGGAGGCAGCAAGGACCTCTGAAACGTCGGTAAACATCGACCAGACTACACAGCGCAACAACCCAGAAGACAGAAATCTTCACACTCTGATGACGGAGGCAGTATGACCTCTGAAACGTTGGTTAACATCGACCAGACTACACAGCGCAACAACCCAGAAGACAGAAATCTTCACACTCACCGCTGTGAAAACCTCAAATCTTACTTAAAATTCTTAATTACTTGGCATCCCTTAATTTCTCCAAAAGCCAAATTTGAGTAAAATCGAGTAATCAAACTCAATACAACTGCTTACTGTCACCAGAGTCTGGTACATGGTACTGTAATAATTTCTGAATTCATGATTGTAAAAAAATATTTACATAAAATCTGTTTTATTTATGTTCAATATACAATTATCTGCATATATTTCAATTATAGATTACTGGTGATTACGGTATTTTACATAGTTCTCGACTTACATCCGAACAAGATGGTATTTAATTTCTACTGCCCTTGATTATCCAGTACGTGACAGAACTTTGGATTCGTGCAGTAATTTGCTCCCTACAATAATTTGAATTCCAGTGGTAAAGCTACGAGTCACGGGTGCGAGTCCTTCACACCGAATCTTGACGACTGGTATGCTGTCGGATTATCCCATTCTCACTTATTATTAAAATCTAACTCGGTTTGCACATATCTACAAAGATTTCACGAAAAAGTTAGCAGCACAATGCATACAAAATGTATTATTAAATGAGAATATACAGCATTCCAGATCTTTGACAATTGCATTTAAACTGAAATAACTAACCAACTTTATTCATAAATTACTCACCTGGTCAGGAAATATCTTACTTTCATGGGTCGGACCCGCAGGTTCACTGCCATTTTTACAAAACCAAGACAATTGACCCAATTCATATCCTGAATTTGTAAAATTAGTTTTAATATTATCTCTACTTATATATCCAGATTTTTCAAATATCTCATCCATTGAACTGTAACATTCTCTTTAAATGAGCTAAGAAACAAACCAATAAATAAAAGGCCATAAATTGCCTGTTTAATGAAATAAAGGTATTTAAGCCTTGAAAATATTTAAGTTTTCTAACGATTTGTTAGATTTAAGTAATTAGCTAGCAAATTGACAATAATTTAAAACTGATAAAGTAAAATAAGTCAAAAGGCAGAGGTGGGCGCGGCATTTATGCAAATGATATATGGGAAATGATAAATTTTGTTTGGAAATCCTGGTTTAGTTAGTTGGTTGAATTGTTTGACAATAATGGTTATTTTTTGCTGACAATGTTAAATAACAATTATATTCAAATCTAAGGTAAGAGCACTTCTAAACGAGATATATAGTTTATAGCACTGAAAGGGTTATGTAACAGGAGTATATGCACCTTTTGTATACTGAGTTTAGAAACAGATTATGAGTACTTCAGTTATTTTTGTACAAGAAAATACTATGTTATATATATATAAACAACCGAAATTCCTTAATTAGCAGCAAGACGTCCTCCTGCAACAACACAATTATGTCGCCAGTAAGGAAATTACATTACGTCTATTCGTACAATGAAAACATAATTAAGACTGGAATTAATTTTTACCAGAAAGTGCGTTGACACTCCTTTGTCTCAAACTGGAAGAGGACTTTTTGGTCTTTCTGGTCGTCTGTAATTTCCGGGCATATCAAGATGGGTAATTTTTATTCGCCCTGGGATAAGCACGTGACAAAATGTCCAAAGTGGAAACAAAATGACTGAATACATTATCAGTGGCAAAGAAAATGAATCCGCTCATCACTTAACCTTCAATTGGATGGATTTTAAATCTACGACTGAACAGAAGAGGTTAGAATCCCCTCGCGTGGCCAACATTTTTGGGAAATTCAGAGCACATGGAAAAGATGAGAATTATATTCGTACATAATCTTAGGCTAAATACCTGGAGAGAAAAGATCACGTGGAACATGAAGATAAAGATATGAGGATAATATTAAAGTGGATATGAGTAAATGGGACTGGTTTCAGTTTCAAAACCGATTTCACATATTTCATGGAGACATAAATTTTCTGTGTACGATATTTTGAACAAAGACCTCAGACCGTGGATTTTGTTACATAATGAATTAGTTCCGAGGTATGGAAGACGATGTGCTGTTTCTTCTTACTCATTCGGAGGGCAATGACGTTGAATAACAAATTTTTATTAACCTTGCAAACCATATCTGAAGTGTAAGTTTTGATAGCACGTGCAGTTATGAATTTAATTTGACTTTCACCTGCACATATTTTCATTTCGGTAAAACTTAACAAACACAGAGCATTTCTGTTACTTCAGCATTGTTTCACAATATTTTTCTTTCAACATTTAGCAAAAGGATGTGATTTTGTTGGTGAAATTGTCAACACTGCTGTGTTTTGTTTGACTGGTAGTAAAGTTAGGTCTACGCCAATTGTAACCTGGGATCGGACAAACCAACCATCGGGGCCGTAGGGGGACAAGAGCTTCGTGTCAACACGAGTGAGAGAGGGAGGTTTGCCCCATCATCAGAGCAAGCTGGCCGGCCAGCCTTAATTGCCTCTAGGCTGAACCGATACACAGCGGACGGAGATAGCTTGTCGACGAGAGGAAGGAGTCTCCTCTTTACTCTCGAGTTCCTGTAACAGGGGTGTACAGCACAGCCTCAACACTAAACGCCATGCGGCGGTTGTATCTTGAAGACTGCTGACTTCTGGGTTGTTGCGCTGTGTAGTCTGGTCGATGTTAACCAACGTTTCAGAGGTCATACTGCCTCCGTCATCAGGGCGATGAGTATGAAGATTTCTGTCTTCTGGGTTGTTGCGCTGTGTAGTCTGGTCGATGTTAACCAACGTTTCAGAGGTCATACTGCCTCCGTCATCAGGGCGATGAGTATGAAGATTTCTGTCTTCTGGGTTGTTGCGCTGTGTAGTCTGGTCGATGTTAACCAACGTTTCAGAGGTCATACTGCCTCCGTCATCAGGGCGATGAGTATGAAGATTTCTGTCTTCTGGGTTGTTGCGCTGTGTAGTCTGGTCGATGTTAACCAACGTTTCAGAGGTCATACTGCCTCCGTCATCAGGGCGATAAGTATGAAGATTTCTGTCTTCTGGGTTCTTGCGCTGTGTAGTCTGGTCGATGTTAACCAACGTTTCAGAAGTCATATTGCCTCCGTCATCAGGGCGATGAAGATTTCTGTCTTCTGGGTTGTTGCGCTGTGTAGTCTGGTAGATGTCTAACAACGTTTCAGAGGTCCTTCTACAAGATTCATCGCCCTGATGACTGAGGCAGCACATCATATGCTCCTAACAATACCCGACTATCAAAAGACATTAATTCCATTTTATAAATCTCAATGTCTCTTAGCATCCGCAACCGAACTTCAGGGTCATAACTTCCAACTAAGAATACGTAGCAACATCTTAAGACATGCGTTGAATTGACATATTTACTGAGAAAATCAATGGGCATAGATTAAGAAAATAAAATATTTCTGGTAAATTAATATCATAAAAATTGTAGCATGACAGATTCGGTCCAAATGCTGTCAACATTATAAAGGGAGCGATAATCAATTGTTCTTATAATCAAGCGATGGTAGTGAATGTAAAAGGATAAAACAAAAATCCTTCGTTAATTATAGGTTGGGAATTGTGTATAAAATACATACTTCTTCACAAATACCCATAAGATTAATAGTTATTGAACGCATTTATTCCACTCCCTGCAGGATTAAATTAAAGCAAAGTTACGTATACAAAGATATTAAATTGTGTCACTTATGAAGCTAATGACCGAAGCTAATGAAGACTAAACCACACTTTACGTTAACGGACGCTAATAGTGCGTAAACTGCACGTTATAACAGGCATCTTAAAACAAAGTTCACCCAAAACTTCATTAATTTAATAATCGTTTTAGTGACGACAAGTACAATTCACATATTATGATATTTCAATAACTTCAATGATTTGTATTATCACATCTTAATTTATTATCCATTCCTGAATAAGAAACTAAAAATATGTAAAGAAAGTCGATCTTTGGATTGTATCCTACAAATCCTGTCGAGACGATAACAGCAAAGCCCTATCCAGTCTGTCATTTTGTCTATCCCTCAATGTAAACAGACATAAAATGAAGCTGTCCAAACTCCTCTCGATATGTGGAAGGATTTGAGTTTGTGCCACGTCTCTATTTCACTCATATTATCTTCTGCTCCGTATCGCTTTGGATCAACACATCGCCAATATATTTCTGTACTCTTTATTCAGGCTCGGAACCCATTTTAGTTTCCTTTTTTCTTCTTCTCGTGCAGAACGTATTTCCAATCCGAGCGTCTTTAGCCTATGGCTCCTACCACATATTTTTCCCTAACAAAAATTAACCTATATTTCGAGTTTAGACGCATTTTAACACTATTTTCCATGGCACAAAATGACAACTTCTGTATACCCGCAGTGTTTATGGAATATCAAATAGTTAGTAGCTAGGGGATTTTATTTGGCCAGTATATACTGTCTGATGTTTTAATAAATAAATTTTTTAAAAATAAAGTTCACGACGTGTAAATGCGCGATCTAAGCAATGGGTATTGACCGCTTGAATTCAGGGATCGTTTGTTCAAATTCCATTCGAACCACGACTGTTTCACTGCGTCGTATGTGTACATAATAGTACATAATATATTGAGTAAACAAAAAGAAAATATGTTCTTAATTGATTCCTGCGTTACATAACAACGCCTTTTCAATTGTGCATGTTACATACCACAGAATGTTGCGGTGATTCTGAATGGTGACATCGAAATAACCCAGAAGGAATAGTTGTGGCGTATTTTAATTTAAGGAACCTACTAGCCCACAGTCTTGAGGAGGAATTGAGAAGAACCGGGAAGAACGTAGATTCAAGACAAAAACCACTTCACTGAGGCAGTCAGTACCAGAAATGTTTAAAATCAGAGCCTATGTAGGATTTATTTCTTTATTTATTTATTCCTTGTTTATTTAGCTAAGCTTTGAAATTCTCCAATATCAAATGTAATCAAAATCGGTTTATCCATTTTAGAATTGTGTCATGAGTACATAAGACAGACAGACAGACGGACGAAGCGATTTTAACAGGCGCTCCGCAGAATAACAAGCATGTTTTAGAAGTGAGAAAACACCAGTTCTTTACGCTACAACAATTGATTGCTAGGATACCGACGGTAGAATTGTTCGTGTGTTGCCAAACAATAAATTTGTACAGGCCTATAATGAAAACTAAAATGGCTCCACAGTCTTTCACAAAATTTTCTAAAATCAAATGTTAAAAAAGTAATATATTTTCTGTTCTTGTGCTGTTTAATGGGTACGGACAGACGGATGGAAGGAACAATTTTAATAGGAGCTACTCGGGGTTCTGTATAACCTAAATAAATATTTTACGGTAGAAAGGATATCCCCCTTATATTATACTACGTACTCTGTTGCTTAGATCTCATCAAGTGCCATGTTACTACAAGAAATCGTATTAAATGTCATAATATAAAACTAACAGGCGAATAAAATAGCTGAAAAAGTTGCTTGATGCTGTGAAGGTATTAAAATATTAAACAAATATTAACGTAATGTCCAAACACCCTGCACGGAAATCTTAAATTTTCGAAGTTGTAAAAATGTGTTCTTGGAATAAGATGGTTCAGTACTTAGACGTATTGTTTAATTTCGTCGTGTTACTCTCTAGCAGTCAAACGTTAATCTCATTAGCAATTAAGCAGATAATTACCTGGTTAATTTCTAAGCATGTCATAATCTACTTTGCATTGTGTCTGTGGCAGGTAGAACATTCAGCTTAATATTGTAGTAGTCCCTTGATGCGTTATGAAAAGGGGGTAGTCACTAAACATCACTTCCCAGAAGAAGAGACAATTGTTGAGATCTATTCAGTAATATACTTATCCCAATATTTCATTGTGTAACTGAATGGGAAATTTTGCGTTTTAATAACTTAACACTGTTTTCACTTGATCCTATTAATAATAAGAATTTTACAACAAACTTATTTCCTTTTAACCGATTCGTGCACATAATTCTTTTCTTCGTAACACCACAGAAATATTTTATTAACTTTATCCTATTGACATGGTAGCATTTTATAGTTCTAGAACAGTCAGACGTACTGATATTACGCACTGATGCTCAGTATGTGAACAAAAACCCTAAAACATCTCGGTAGAGCAGAGTTGGAATTCCCTTGAACATCAATACGTGCATTAATTTCCAATTATAACGCAGATCACACTTCGAGAAAGCTCTGACCTCACGCAAAAAAAAAAATTACAAATACGATTCATACCACAGATAGAGCGGTGAAATCTCTTCTCTAACACATAACTTTCATTGCAAATCCAGTATATTCTAAACAAAATTCCACGTCCACCTGTACAATCATTTAATTTATAAATGTTTCACTGAATAAAATTTGCAAATATGGTAAAGGGTATTAAACTAGTGAACGATAAAGTACATCGATTTTTAGAGGCTGTAGATTATGGACGAACACTGTACAGAACACGGTAATTCAGTTTCGTAACATTTAAATTATCGTCGAGTTTCTGTAGAATGTTTGCATTTTGGCTTTCCAGCTTAGCATCCACCTGATGAAAGATATTCAGGGGTTGAAGGGAAAATTGTACATACAACGTTTCTAGTAACGAAGGGGGAGAGAGTTGGGTGTGTCACTGTGTGTGTGTGTTTGTTCAGGTGGAATTGTTTTAAATAGGGGAGGGTGATTTATAAGCTACTGCAGACAAACAGAGCTAGATAAATATCTTTATTTATTGAGGAACTATTGTTTCTTTTACGCTTCAGAATAAAGAAAAACCTGGTGAATCAAGACGTAAGATCGCTCACACCAAAGAGAACAATAGCTAGTCACACTGATAATGAATTATTACCTGAATAAACACACACTCTCTCGAATAATTTTATAATAGCAAACCAGGGCACAGTAGTATCATGTATGTTGGTTCATAAAGAAAGGCCTGACATAAATTGTAATTAACATGAAAATAAACAACCGTGTAGTCTGGATGAATTACCCTGATAAAAAAGGCAGTCGGATCCTCTTAAACGTCGGTTAATATGTACCAGATTACATGACGAAACACCCCAGAAAACAGTCATTTTCATGCACATTGCAATGAAGAACTTAAATCTCACTTTAAAGAGCATACAAACTGTAGTTTAGATTGCTTTTTAAAATACATTATAGCTACATTATAATCCAGCAAAATCCGATGCAAATTGTCACAAACGAGCATGACTAAACGATCCTAGATACATTTTTAATGGTATCAGAGTGTCTCATCTTAATTTAAATTTCCGTTATGTTATGTATTCAATGGAATACTCAAAATCTGAGGTGTGGTGTAGCACAAATAATTAAAATTGAGTCATGCAGATTCAGTAATTTGTTGTAAGAAGAACAAGTACGCTTAATAGGGAGGGCCAGTTAACCGCCGTGCGCCACTGCAACTCCAGAAGTGTTTGTTTTTCGGAAGATGGAAAACTTTAAAGTGTGCCGTAAAATTATATTTGAACTTTTAATGGAATAATTACGAATGGAGGATTGTTAGAAAAGAAGGGGAGATAACTATAGATTTCGAGTTAATTTTATAATTTCGACATTCAACAGCAGTGACTCTGGAAATCAATTAAAATCTTATCCCCTATAGTCAAGCAGAAGTGTAAGAAATTACACGATTATAACAAAGAAATACATAAATATGTAATCACATGTAACTTTGTTAATAAGAAAAATAGAAAATGTCATAAAACTTTGCTTCTGTAATAAGATCTTCAATTATCTTGAAAGATTGCATTAAAACAAAATCCATACTGTAAATATGTTACTAATATCAGACATACGTAAGTCAAATATAATATCAGATCCAGTAGCAGTAAACTGAAATGTATTTAGTTTCATTATTGGACTCTCATACACACCACAAATTATGACAATTAATGCCCATTTAGATTAATCTTGTTAGGCAGAGCTCATATTACGTTAATATTCACATGAATTGAATTGTTATTGTTTATCTCTAGTTATAGCCACACTTGCAATCAGGCCTACCTTCACATTACAAATATCTCATGAAAATATTGGTTCAGTATTTGGGTCTGCATGAATGAGAAGGTGTGAAGTCGTACATCAAATTTGTTCTACAGCAAACTGAACGTTTAGCAGACAACACAGCTGCTACCTATTCAACTCCACCGTACTCCGTGTTCACAACGCTCTTTACACCACACATGTCCACTGTAAGTTGTTTAGAATGGTGAAAACTTCGAAAAGTGGTCCTTTGTTTGGTCAAAACGCTGAAAAATACTCCAATCAGTTGAATTTGTTAAGTTCGTTCGCCCTAACCTAACATAACGAAATGGATTCTAACGTGAGAATGTACGTATGCATACAACCGAGTAATTCGCGCCGTGCCTGCCACCTAGCGGTGGTAGCAATAAGTAACAAAGGATCCGTTTTTACTTCCGTAGCATAGTCCAAATCATTATCGCCTTTTATCAATAATACTACTAATCTGCGTTCATTTTTAAGCGAACTTTTATTATCATTATTGTTACTATTTTCTATCTTCTACACTTCTATGATTCCTGAATTAATGCGCGTTAAAATATTTCAGAAAGAATTATGGGTATAACAAACCCGGCTGCCTTGTGAGTCCATGGCGTCAGTTTTTAAAACATTGTGCTATGCTGAAACTAATAAAACAAGATGGTGACATTTATAATTCATAAATGACTAACATACAGTCCAGTGGCTGGTTTTGTGATGCCTGTCTACTGTTAAGCTAATTCAATTACCGTCACGGGATCCTTGTAAGTAAACATTTATATGATGCAGTTCATAATCAGAATGGTCTAAAACAAGGGTATGGTTTATCGCTGTTTTAAAACTCTGCTTTAGAATACGCCATTATGAGCATCCATGACAACAAGAAGAATTAGAATTAAATGGAACATGTCAACTTATGGTCTATATTAGACAATAAATTGTAAATTGTGTTCATTCTCAGGCACTAAGGACCTTAGGGCTTATTCGTTTTATTACTTATCATTTTCCTCTTTAGACAGCCTTGTAGTTTTATATAAGGCTTTAATTAGGTCAAAGCTTGAGTATGCCTCGGTCGTATGGAATAATCTTACACAGACAGATTCTAATAAATTATAAAATATTCAAATAAAATTTGCCAGTTTGTGCAATTTCCGATTTTTTCAGTTTAATATCCCACGCAAATATAGATTGATCTTATCTACTTTAAATCTGAGAACACTCTATTCCAGACGACTAGAGTAGACTTTTATACTCATGTCCTGTGACAGCATTAAAAAATCATTAAAAGGGTATCTATTAAGTCCTTAATAAATATAAAAAAATTCAAACATTTGAGAACGACAACAACGAATCAAAATTAAATTTAGGACGAAAATTCAAGACCATATTAAATTCAGATAATATCTGCAAATATTTAGTTCTGAACCTACTCTCATTCTGTAACCTACTAAGAAATATTGCGCTTTTTTGAGATTAAAGTAAATATTTATTTGTCCGTTAGTGGTTACTCTACTTTTCCAGATGAAATAGTCGACCTTCTTCACACTCTTTAACGAAGATCCTTTTTAAAAATAGATTTATCCAATCGTTTCCTGGGTCTCGCAATGCGGTATCTTTCTTTGAGATTACCCGAATAAATTTCGGTATGCGTTTTTATAACTCTTGGTCTCCTTGATTTCATCAGCCTGAAAATAAGCCTCCTGTCACATCCTCTGCCACATTATTATCAATACTTTGTTCTCAGACACTAGACTTAAGATTATCCCTTCAAGTAATTTAAAATAAATAGGCTGAAGTATGCCTAAATATTTTTGTCTATTCTAATCGTTTAGTTATTACAAGGTCACTTAATTTAACTCATCAAAATCCATGTTACACTGTGACACAAAATGAATTCACACTGGATTCGATTCAGCAACATTTTTTTACGTTTAAAATTGTCGTCATATCACCAAACAACGTTGTCTTACAGGAAGCAGATAGTACAACTAATAATACCACATTCATAAAAGTTTAATTGTACAGCCTTACAATGATCAAAGTATTAATAATGTATTCATACTAAAATTTCCATCTATTTTGTTAGGTGTAATGTAGTTTCCATATATCAATATTAATTTCATAGAATGTGCAGCAAATAATCTAATTATGATCTGTAAAACCGTGACAATACTTGTCCCAATGCATGTTTAATTTATATATACCTACAGCATTGACAGATCAAAATAAATACAGTCTGCAAGGGTTACAATTGTCAGCTGATGGTGAGTCAGTCGGGAAGAGATTTTGATCAGTGTTTGAAATTTGATGTATGAAATTTCGGTCCGGTTATAAAGTTACGCAACCTCAAAGAACAAAGTGAAATAACTGTAATTGCGCGGTTAATTCATGTTCGGTCTCTCAGGTTAGCATTTTGTCACCGCATTTTGAAATTAATATCCGCTATCCGGGTATTATGATATCCGGTGTGAACGTAACAGTAGGGTAGTTAAGCATAGGAATATTATCTTTGATGATTGTAATAATAATTTTCATTCATCATTATCATTACTAATGATATTCAGTAGATTATTTGTGATTTAAAGATCAAGAATAATATTTGGAGTGTAGAAATATTGTGAAATATGAAAACTAAAGACATGCAGGCCTAAAATATATTTGATTCTCTTCTTTTGTTGGGTAAATAAAGCAGTATTTCCTTGTAATTCCTTTAAATTACAACTCTTTTGTCGGTGATACATCTGTTTACCAGTTAATGAATTATTTCGCCATTCACCAGGTAACGTATTACACCTTTCAATATAATTAATTGTACATAGGCAGTGGGCTTGTCACTCACTACTCATAAATGCACACTTCAAAACAAAGAAACCTTCCACATGGGAAGAGGCCAAGGCTCGACTTTAGGCTGTTGAGCCATAGAGTCAGTCATAATAAGTGGATGTCCAGTAGCGGTTGAAGTACGAGGTGCGATCGGAAAGTTTCAAGACTGTGTCAATAGAGGGCGAACCGGATGTAGTACGAGCTTCTGCCGCTAGGGGGTGCGGCCTACATTCATAATGAATCAGTGTGCCAGCCGGCATCGTCGAATTAGCGTTTGTTTCTCAGTTACGGGCGTTTTGGTAGTGCATTACACCGACCCTCCTGCGATTACGGAATGGCGTGTGCATCAAATTTTGCCAAAGACTCGCCAAAACGGCTACGGAAACCTATGAAATGCTAAAGCAAGCATTTGGGGAGTCCGCAATGGGTCGTGCACAAACTTTTGTGTGGCCGAACCTCTGTCGATGATGACGAGCATTCTGGACGACCATCTTCGAGCACAACGCCCGAAAATGTTACGAAGATTCGGCAGGCCATTCACGAAGATCGACGTCGTACCATCAACGACTTGTGCGACATTGTTGGGATAGGCTATGGGACCTGTCAGCTGATTCTAAAGAAAGAACTCCACATGCGACGCATCATGACAACGCGCCAGCGCACACCGCCCTCAAAGTTCGGCAGTTTTTGGCCTCAAACACCATGGCCGTCATCCCGCACCCTCCTTATTCGCCGGATTTAGCTCCGCGTGACTTCTTCCTCTTCCCAAAAATGAAAATTCAGCTAAAGAGAAGGAGATTTGAGACGATAGAAGAGATTCAGGCAGAATCGCAGATGGTGCTTGACAGGCTGACAAAGAAAGATTTCCAGGGATGCTTCCAGGCTTGGTAGCGGCGCTGGGATCGTTGTGTTCACTCCCAGGGGAACTACTTCGAGGGTGATGGATGAATTTAATACCTGAGATAAGTGTACGGGTTTTTATAGGCGCAGTCTAGAAACTTTCCGATCGCACCTCGTATGCCAATGAGTTAATAATAAATTGTAAGACAATCCAATAAGTTTTGTGAATGTACTTAAAATATAACTGATAATGTCGTCAGATCTTTAAATTGTCGTCTTGCACATTCATAAAAGAAGCCACAGTAGGATATGTGATTATCTAGAGGCTTAGAAGCTCGGAGTAAAGTATTGCAGCTGACAATGGATATGTTGTGGTGCTATTATATATTCTGAACAGCAGCGCAGGCAATGAGCGCTAATCCAATAATGTACAATAGTCAAGATCCATGCACGCGACCCGAGAAGTAAACAGCCATCACCAGTAATTTAGAAAGTAGGATAACACAATACAGCTGTTGTCACCGGGCCAGAGAAGGATCAATAAAGCAGGTTCAAAAGGGAATATGGAGACAACAGACAAAATAGATTAGAGAAGGAAATAAATTTTGAGTTA
The DNA here is from genome assembly GCF_977971745.1 of Zootermopsis nevadensis. Taxonomy (NCBI): domain Eukaryota; kingdom Metazoa; phylum Arthropoda; class Insecta; order Blattodea; family Termopsidae; genus Zootermopsis; species Zootermopsis nevadensis. Next base: position 10,580,274 of record NW_028259143.1, read on the forward strand.
AATTGACATCTATTGAATACGCATGCTTTCGTATTATTATAGAACATGTGTGTTAGGAGGTGTAATAGATTTCAAAGAACTGACTTCTATATGGAAAATATTAGAATCCCTCATAAACTTACCATTACTGCCACGATTATTTATAATAAACATATTCATTAACTTAAATAATTCGAAATATTTTTAGCCTACAACTGTTTTTTTGCCTATACGCAAAATAATCTTTTTTATTTATACAGTGAGAATAACAGTCAAATTTACAAGCCTATTTAAACATCGTATATATAGGGCTTATATAACTTTTAACAAATCAATCGATATTATGGGGACTAAAATCTTATTTAAATATTTAAGCGTTATGATATTATCTCAGTTGTTGAAATGATAACAAAGTTAGATCTATTAGTAATTAGACGGCGATTTGTATCAAACATTCTGCAATAAATGAAAAATAATTAACCGTGAAGATAAATCAAATTTGGATTCAAGTAACACTAGTAGCTGTAAGAACTTAAAATCTCACAAAGTATGACAAAGTTTCGGTCATATTTAAGTCTGCATATTGCATATAAACTTGAAGGGAAGGCCCAGGCGTAGACAAAACATTAATATAGAAAGAGTTCCTTGAGTAAAAAGGTGTGTAAATTGAAAGTAGCCTGTAATAAAATTCATTCTTCCATGTATCCCTGTGTATAAATTTTGTTGTCGTTTAATTTTAACCGATTAGAGTTATTAAACAAATCTCAGAACATGTTATATTAAATATTTCTTGCATATAACGTGTAGACAGGTCTAAATTCAGAACTTATGAAAATCAATGGATACGAATTCAGGACAATTTGAAAGACGTCGATTAGCCTTTTACCTCTCTCGTAGTGAAATTCTATATTACATTGGATAAGTATGAGTTATGGATGCACAAAACAGGCTGATATTCAGTTACAAAAACCCGCACGCATTCACACACTTATTTTATACAGCATGGAGTAGAATTCAGAATTCATTATAATTCGCTGACGAAATTATCTGAGCAGCAAAACAAGCAGTTGTCTAGAAGATAAATCGAATAAAACACAGGCAGGGAAACTGTAACAGGGTCGGTTCGCTCTAGTTGGGTTAGCCGAAGTCCCAGGCTTCGATATCTAGTGCAATTTAATGGGGAATTGGACGGAAAAGTCGCTGTGGTTAGATTGGGGTCACCGACAAATAAAATTCAATTTTCCTCCCCTTAGTATTTCTTACATGATCCAAACTCGATTGGTACACCACGTGACCTCACATCGATCAGAAATGGGGGATATTATTATTTTTCGTTTTCGCTTCCTTTGGAATGTTACACGTTTCAGTTTCTCTCGGTACAATATTTTAACAAATAAATTCACGACTTGTATACTAACTATAAATATTCAGAATGCTTTTTTCATTTGTAGATGTATCATATGTTTATGATAGGTCCTGTGTGTCATCCTAATAACATTTAAATGAACTTCTCAACAAGGTACTCAACTTCAGTACCCTGAGGACAAGGACGAAGATGGTTCTCGAAATGTTGGTGTTTTCTCTATTAAACCACCATACACGGCTGGTAGCCCGACGGCCTTAGATCGATTACATGAGACAATTAAGATGGACGATATAGTTGACTATTTAATTCTTCAAGATTTGCCTCTCAACTGTCTAATTAAGAATTATGTTTTCAAATCATTAATTATTTTAGTCATTTGTAGGATTTCCTAAACATCCCAAAGCCTCTACGTACACACAAGATATGTACATGTGCCCCGAGTGAGATCAGAGCCAATAATCCTAGTGTTTGGGCCGAAAATAAAAAGGGTGGCCTAATTTAAGGTACTGTTCTGGCAATTACCTGGAGGAACTGAGTCAGGATAGCCGGTGTTCGAGCCGAGATTTGTACCCGAGACCTCCCGAATACGAAGCCGACGACCACGACAATCGATTCGATGTGACGGCAAAAGAGACAGTTTTTGTTATTTTAAACATTACGACGTGGATGTGAAACGTTTTCTAATACTAAAGGGTGAGCTACTATCAGTTTCTCAACAAAGACGGTTTTAATTTTTAGTGATTTTCCTCAGTGTCTCAAGGCAGTATCCATACTATTGCAACCGTTTCCCTTTCAAAATTCTTAATTAATCACAATTCATTAACCTCTAGTCTCATCTGACTTTATTAGATATATATATTATTATGTTAAAAGAGTGTCGTTAAATAAAGATAGCGTTAAGCAAGTTGTAATGATTCTCTTCAGATGTGTATTTAATCAATCTTGTGCCTTTTTAACTGAGTACAATATATTTATTCGGACGACAAGTGATCCCTTAATTACAAGATGCTACAGATAGTACATTTCTCAAGTTCCAACAAAAGCAGACTCATGGTGTGGAAGTTTCCTCTAGCGACGTGCAGCGTCTTAATTACATAAAGTTTCTGTTCTGTACGTGCCACTAACTCTGTATAAAGCCATCTTTCTCGTTTCTTCATACGTGCTGTTCTGAATTGCTCTTTATTCGGTTTACAAGTTTTGTAACTTCCTCGAAAAGCTGAAATAAAGTTTTATAAAAGCCTCTCATGAAATAAATAATATGAGAGAATTTTAACGAAAATCCTTTTTTAACTATTATTTCACTTATTATCATTAATATTATATAAATACAAATGATTGTCTTGAGATCACGTTATAAACAAGATCATTTCTTTCACTAGTACTTGTACACATAAATTCAAAAACGTAGCATAGCCTTAGGGTTGGAAATTTAGTCGCGTATTAAAAGCTGCATATTATAGTAGCAACGAAAAGCAGCGTTTAGAAAGCCCATCCCCTGAAACGACTATAGTTAGTTCTCCTATTTCGCTCAGAATAAGCGGGAATGTTAAATGAGACAACTGTCTAGAAGGTTATGTTACAAAATAAATACACTCAGGAGACTGTTTGCAGTCATTCCTACATATCAGTGAACATCGCAGACTAATGGCAATTCAAACAAGAACTTCTGGAAAGAACTAATGATTCTTACTTTATTTCAAATAATTTAATTTTTAATTACAAAATAATAATTGCATAATTTAGTGAGCTGTTGTTAGCACGGTAATGTACCTTCAGTTTCCGTAGAAGGCGGAGAATTTCTTAACTAGCTGAGTCTGCAATTTTCTTCTTAAAAAGGACCGCTGTATACGTTAATGTGACTTAGAGATCCATTTATGTGTGTATTCCATACGCAGACCTATAAAGTTTCACTACATTAAAAGTTTCAGATAACCTAACCTCAAAGTTTCGTAGCACAGACATGTTTGTAATAATTAACATATAATATATATGTTTCATAAAGCCTATCTCTTTCACCTCTATATAGCAGTTAAATATACACTACCCAATCACGCGTTTTTGTTTTAGATTCTGCCAATATAAATTAACATTTCTAAAAATATAGCATATTTTTTTAAAATTCTGTTATCACAGAAAATTGCTGGATCCCACAAAATGTCACGCACGTATCACTCCAATTTAAAAAATTCGCACAACTGCCATGTTTTTATTACTGACAGGAATGTATAAAGTACATAGATGAACATAGTTTTCAGACCAATTTTAATTAAAATCCGTATATTGGAAGAAACGGTATAAATTCTCTATGCACAACCCATAAATGGAGAAACGACTGTTGCAGTTATGTGACGATTAAACTAGTCACAAATGTGTATCGCTTAATGCCAGTGATTAATTCTATCACCACACGTAATGCCTAATTATATTGCTTCATACGAGACACCTATTAATAACGACCAAAATCACCCAAATTATAGCGGATGACAACGTGGGATTACATACACGATGTGCAATACTGGGAAACCATATTGATTGCAGTTGCAATAATAGACACGCTAAACTGAACAATTGTCCTGCTGCTCGTAACTTGTCCTCTTTACCTGAATTGCATTGTGATTATAACGATGCAAGACACGCTGGACACATGGGGAGATAAGAAATGCGAAGTCAGAAAATCTGTAGGAAAGTTAACTTTTTCGAGATTTAGTAGTAGGTAAAAGGATAATAAACGTGTATCTTACATAAAAATGGGGTTGAGTTTGTAAATTGGACTGGTTTAGAAAAAATAACAAATGAAGAAGGAATCTTTATTTCTAATATTTATGACCTAAATACATCTGACAAGACATTGCCCATTGGTAAAATTTTGTGTCAACAACACTCAGTATTTGATTTCCAGTCATGAGTAAATGGACGATGGATGCAGTTTTTGGTTAGATAAATGCGAGAGAAGAAAACACTTTGGGAACTTATATACGAAAAGTTACTGACTCAGAACAGGGCACATTGCAACTGGAAAATAAATTTGTTCCATAAAAGGGAGAATTTTTTTAAGCACATGAGTAAGTATTGAATTTTTAAGAAATGTCCTAAAGGATACAATTATGTGATCATCATGTACTATTAACACTTTAAGGCACAGTGGCAATTTATTTATTTTATTTATTTATAGTTTATTTAACGACATTTCTTCAGTAGCTCATACTACAACGTTGACCAGTGGTAATTATATATACCGCCTGCTTTAACATTCAACAACTCCATTGTGCCCAGAGATAGCACTTACAGATTTTGTATGATTCCCAAATTTAAGAGATACATGAAATATTTTATTTGTAATATTTACTTTAATTCAGTCACAATGGGATAGAATCAGTAATGTTAATTGGCAGATACGCAGCTGGCCACTAGCTATATGATAGCCTAGCATTCTGCATAAATACTGCACGTGGAGGGACGAGGTCCCATGTCCCATGATGTTATAGGAATTAAAACAAAATCTACACGAAATTTCCGTGGAAACTCTATGCTGCGGTCACATATCGCACTATTTCCGAAGCTTTTATCATAATTCTCTATAAATTTACCACAGACGAGACCGTTCAGTTACTGTGAGTAAATGACAAAGTGAGAAATTTAAGCAAATAAAGAGTTTAAATTTCAGTAAATTAATTTATTCATACATAACATATCCATTTGCCTTATGTAAAAGATATATTATAATAGGTTTGTTTAGAAATCTTGAACAATGGCGTGTTTCTTAACGTCCGTGATCCATTTCTTATTTCCACGAACAGATAGCAAATATAAGAGGAAAGACCACGGTGACATATGACTATATCCAATTGAATGCATGTATCTTCTTTGTTGTTATAAAATTAAATTTCCAAGTCATTAAAAGAATCACATAATCAGAATTGTTAAGTGGTATGAGTTTAGAAGGAATCTGTCTTCGCCTGGCACTGCACAGGTATTGAGAAATTGAAGAAAACCTTAAGAAAAATCTCGGTTAATGTAGTTGCTAACAATTATAAGTTTTGAACCAGTACTTAAAGAATGAAATTCTAAAATTCTACCCCTTAACTACCCTACTTGTTGGCTGTAATGAAGTAACTTTTATTATGCTCTACGTTAGAAAATTTTAGTGTCCTAGAAAGAAAAACTTACAAAATTTGTGACATTTTCCCGTCTAAAACAAGATCAGATTTTAAATGCGATGCTTTCAAATGATCCATAAGCTTGGCAAGTTACAGAAGAGGTCTCCCTCCCACATTGGACCTACAGTATGGCGAATTTGTATTCCAGCGTAGCTCTATCACAATTCATCTTCCTCCATCTCCAGACGAGGCGTCACTTAATCACCTTTCGCTTTAAATTAACCCTGCAGCGTTCTAACCCGTCGTTGTAATGCGGGACCAGATCTTTACTTACACTTAAAATATTTCCAAGCGTAACGTTCTTTTGAATAGCAATAACACAAACTCCCATTTACAACGAAGATTAAGTGGGGGATGTACTATTAAAGTTTGTGACAATAGCTAATTCATTAGCTATACCAGTATTATGCTCTTTCTAGGCCTGAGAAACTTCCTGTTTCATGATACTATCCACGCTTACATTTGGAGGAAAAAATAAACCCCTCAACCAGAATAATCTGTCTTCAAGGCTAGATCTGAAACATAGCTATACCTGACAAATACAAGTCATGATTACAGCTTTATAACTTTAATTGAGAAACTGCAGTTACTGTTCCTCTATTATTTAAATACGTTTTATCAAGTATATACGCTAACGTTAACGGCCGTATTATTAATACAGATATTTTAAAATATTGTACACAGGTAAAACACACTCTGTCTATTGTAGGCATATATCATACATGTTACGTCATTTTTCCACGAATTTTATACGTGGTCACGTGACGGGTGTATTAACTAATTGCTCTTTCAATATAGCAGCCAATTTATTACCTCCTAACTCCACGGACGGAGCAGAATTCCTCTTCAGAAGCAAACAACCACTCAGGTTCTCAAAACATCCGTCGCCTTCTGTAGAATCCGAAGGCTCATTACCATATTCACAAAAGCCCGCCAATGGTCTTTATCCTGAGTTAGATAAATATAGCCCACACACCCAGAACCTAAGATATATTTTAAAATTATACTTCCATCTATGTTTAGGTCTTCCGATTAATCTTCCCTTCAGGTTTCACGAACAAATTTTTGAATAAATTTGTCATCTACCAGTACGTGCTACATTCCCCACCAATTTCATTATTCTTTATTTGATTATTCTAGCAAAATATAATTCAGTAAAAATTATTATCTTTATTATGCAATTTCCTCTAGCTTCCTGGGCCTAAATATTGTCTTTAAGAACTTTTTCTAGGACGATTTCAGTCTTTTTTGTTCCCTTAATGTGAAAGACGACGTTTCATATCCATACAAAACAACAAGCAAAATTATAGTTTTCTGAATTACGTTATTGAAGTTTCAGGTAATAATTAGGGAGGCAAACAATTATGAGCTGCATGTCAGCAAGATGTCAGCGAATTGAATTTGTTTTTTATTTCTTCTTAAATTAATTTTTGATCTGCTACTGCCTTTTCCAGATATCTTAATCTTGCCGCATTTTCTATCAGCAACCTTTGCTCTATAACAATTTTTTTTTTGCAGTCCGGTGACGAGACTTGAAAATATATTTAGTCTTCGTAACTAAGAACATCAATATATCTGACACTCTTTTTCAGAATGCATAACAGGATACTTGAATCTCATGACGACACAGCACAGATTATAGTATTTATTACAACACGAAACTCTTAAAATATTTCATAGTTAGGAAACTTGTTTCGGCCCTGTCATGAGTTTCTGCATATTGTGGAACATCCCCAGTGCATATATTTATTGTACATGCATATGGCCGCCTCCCGTGTGACCAGAATGTTAATGCCATGGCTACCGCCCGCAAAACTTTCTGCCTCGCATATATCACTACACTGACGCCCTCTGCTTGGAGCTTTCTTCGCAGTTATAGAACAATGGACATTTCGGATACAAGGTAAAAGTCGATATACACTGAAGCTGATAGAACAAAAATGAAATTGTTTAACTCTTCTCTTTAACATTTCCTGACAACAATTTAATTTATATAACTTCGACTTTCAGAATTTACAAGACTCAGCTGAATATTTATTAAGGCTTGAATTATTCACATTATGATGTAAACTTTAGATTATTTTAATGCAGATACAATATAAATAAAACATAATATGCCCATACCATATCAATAGTTTTTTACGTCAAAGGTACATCTTCATAAACGGCACGAAAAACATATAAAAACATGTAAGCCAATAATAAAATTATACTTAACACAGATGAATTCAGTAAATGCAATTTTAAAAGCAATATAATGCACCCGTATTTGTGTTCTTGCAGAAATCATAAGACAGCAATGCAATTGTTTACGCAAATTAATAACAAATAATAAAATTAACGGACGAAAAACTAAGATAATCTTAGCAAATTTCTATATGGAAACTAATTCTCCAAATAACAATAACTTATAAGGAAATATTATAGATAAATATGTAAATATTCTAATGTTTGTAATATGCTTGTAATATGTTTGGTAAATGAGTAGTACAACAGATGTATGTGTGAGCTAATGACGACGCAATAGTGTACCATACTGCCATGTTGTCACAAGTTTCTGAATATAATACTCGCACATATGAAAATTGAATAAAATTGTTGTGTTCACTGAAAAAGAATTTAGCTTAATTAATGTAACATGCAGAACAAGAATGTCCCATTACAGAATAAAGCTTTATAGGCTACCCAATACTATGAACTCTTCTATTTCCCCGGCTAATTATCATCCCACCATTGTTATATACTCATCTATCATCGCCCCATGAGGTCTGCGATAGTCCTCATGAAGCGGAACATTGTCACCCTCCGTCTTCAGTTAGGGGCTTCCTCTCTGGCACGGAACTACGTTGCCTCTGAGTAAGACAATTTAATTTAGGCTACCATAAATCGGAACAGTGTAAAAATATCTAAAAGATTACTAAATATATTACAAACATTTTTATTCTCACAGTGGCAAGTTAATTACTGTCTTTCTGTCTCACTCTACGTAACTTTTTATAAAGCTACCGCCATAAAATTGTGTATTTTAAAGTCATCACAAAATCGTGCAACGTTTAAACACGAAGAGCAAGGCTCAGGCGGGTAAAGACAGCTCACAACTCACACCGTAGCAACGCTACTAACTCTGCATTGGAGACTTAGTGCCGCATGGTAAGGGAGGGGGGATGAATTTCTTCTGTGACTTTGAAGCATTAAATTTGGTGGCAGTCGTCTAAGTTAAGAGCGCTTGAAACTTTATATATTTAATCTACATATTCCCCTTAATTAAAGCATTGTTGGATTCTTTACTGTTTTTCAATTTTAGTCTTTTCGTCCGCGTGATTGAGCACGCCATCTTGCACCTTTCAACGCTGGTTCCTTTGTAATTCCTGCTAACCTCTCTTAACAACAAAACGAAATTTGAAAAAATCGTGAGCATTTCTAGTTTCTTGTAACATTCGTGTGTTATTTATTTGTATGAATATTGTCTAAGAATTACATTAAAATTGACGGACAAAATCGATAGTCTCAAATTCCAACCATGAACCTAGCAAATACAAGTGACAAATTAGTACACGATGTATGAAGTTTTTACGGTGGTAGATTATGGTATATTGTACGTTGTTGTCATCATATTTAAGGAACATGTCACCTGCACCTTTAGAGTAACTTAAACTACAGACAACTGCTTTCTAAACTACAATACAGATTATTTTTTAATGCTCAGAAGAGACTAGGCTAACAACAAACGTGACTGCAAATAAATAAATAAAAGTAATAATCATGTAGACGTTTACATTAAACTTTACGGTTTGGTGATATATCATGTTGAGTATTTTAATTCATTCATAAACCACTTACTTTTAAATGTATTGTATAATAAATCTCGCATTCAATCCCCAGTGGACAGAAACGTGAAGAGACGAGAATTACAAAAAACATTAGCGAGATGAAATATATATAGTGTTTTATATTGTCTACTTTAAGCCGAGATTGTAAGATCCATTTAAAGAAGACATTGCCATTTCTGCAATGATAACTGCACCTATTACGAATGCGTTTGTAACTGTGTAGTAGCATTAGCATATATTTCTAACTAAACCTTCTTCCGTCGAAGACACTTTTTAAGATGAATATAGAAGAAGAATTTTCATGATGGTAATAATAAAAGACTGTCATTCAGCCCTATAATTATGTTTGTTACTTGAACCATATTTTTATTTTATTTGCATTGTCTTAGTTTTACAGTTTCAAAATTAGCTGTCTCCCACGACAATTAAATCTTATACCTCAGTGGCTTCCATTGTACAAACGCTGGAGAAGACAGCCATGTCATGATATATATAGCTTTGTTTTTCTGTTAAAGTTGACAAGATGTGGTAGGCATGATAAGGAAAATATATACAAACATTAGAATGCCTAATGTTTTCTCACAGTGACGTGAGTCCAATACTCACTTTCACCACAATAACGAAAAATGTCTCCTGCTTATATCAAAGATTCTCTAAAACATTTTAACATCTGTTGATTCACTACACCAGAAGACCTATTATATTTGGCATTACTTATTGCCTGAAATATAGCCTATATTATACACTCGACATTTTGAGAGTTGGCTACACTTCCGTCTTTAAAAGATTAGCTATCATACTGGCAAAATATATTCATAAATTCCTTTGGATCTATAAAATATTATCAGCGATGGTTTAGATCAAACCCTGATCGTTTAAATACGTGCTTAATCTGTCAACCACAACCCTAGTATTGGAAAGGACCGTCTTCGATTACATCTGTCGCTACTAACGTTATCACATAACATTCATAATATGTCAGTAGTAACAACTAATTATTAAAGAAAGGATTGAAGTCAACTCCCGAAACGTCGTGTAGATTTACAACAAATGTGTTTTAGAGAAATGTCAAAGTATGTTGATGTATACTTAAGAGAGGTGCGCTAAAAGAAAATATATCGAGACAATATTAAATGTAGACATTATTATCTGTAGTACTGGTTGCAGATTACGCAGAATTTTCATTCAGGTGTGGGCTGTTTTGTTTAATGGAAGTATTGACTTCCACCAATATTTAATAATTTATAGATCTTGATACGACGTATCTTTTAATGTAAAATTATTTGTCTACTGAAACGTTTTTGAGAAAGTCGAACAAATCCGAGTTTCAAGTGTACGTTTATTGAAGTGGTAAGTGTCAACATTAAATTCGTTAGGCAAATTAGTTTATAATGTTTTTGAAAATAGTCTTATATTTATTCTGGGAATATTACAAAACACTTTAGCCCATAATGCAGAGTTAATGTGATCGTACGGACTAAATCAGGTGGTACATATAGTTACCACTGTGATAATGGCTTTATTTGTAAATGTCTGATAATGTGAAGGGTATTGGGATTTTTTTTGCGATATTCTCATATTATATTTGAAAGCCCTCTACAGGTAGAATAAAAAACGTTTAACAACTGGATGTGGTTTGTTTGCTCTTTGAACACAAGCGCGTACAGTATCAGCCTAGCAGCGTTTGATTTAATAGGTAACACAAACACTATTGTGTGTTTCTGACGTGAATATAAACACAGAGGTTTTCGTGTCCATGTTCAATGTATGCCCACGCATTATTGTAGATTTTCATATCTTATAAATTGTTTAAATTATAAAACAATGTTTCGTTTTATTTTGTACAGTGTACGTTTCTTGCACAATGTGATAGAACATAGTGAAAACTGTCTACATACAGAGTGTCTACAATGAAACGCTCGAATTTTATCGTATTCTCAGGAAGTAAGGAATAGAGATATGGCCTATTTACTGACAAATATCAGTCACACAACACATCAAGTTTAATTAAAAAAAGCAATACACTTGTACGTGAGCACCGTTGGTTACACGTGGGATATCTAGCCTGTAATCGAGTTCCGCCCAGGTCCGCTGCAACATGTCCGGAGTGGTGGTACCCACAGCTTCCACAATCCGGGCCCGGAGGTCTCGCACTTTAGTGGCGTAAATTCTGTCCTTCACGTAGCCCCACAAAAAGAAATCAAACGGCGTGATGTCAGGAGAACGTGGAGGCCAATCCGTTTGTCCATCTCGTCCTATCCAACGGCATGGAAATGTTGCATTCAGAGCTCGCTGCATAGAGACGCAACCGCTTTCGGAGAACCTTATGCACAGTTGCTCATGGCATCTGTAGTTCCCGTGAATCCCGACGAATTGACTCCCTTGGACTTCGGATGAACGCTTGACGGACGTTCTCTACCTTCTCATCGGAAACACGTTACCGGCCTCCTCCGTGTCCTTTCAAGACGCTCCCAGTCTCCAGAAACTTGTTGTACCATGCTTTAATCCTTTTCGCGTCTGGTGCTGCTTTCTGATAAACACGACGAAACTCCCTTTGCACCCTCACAATGGACTTAAACTCAGAAAACCACACAACAACTCGCGCCTTCTCCTGAGCTGACGCCATCTTTGCGTGAAAAGACAACAGTGCCCAATGGTGGACCGTGAGGTAGCCTAAAAATTTAGGCAGGAATTTGAACTCCTGTAGTTCGCAGGAGACCTTTAAGACTTGAAAAAAACCATTTGCCTATTTTTAAAAACTCTCCAAAATCAGGACGTTTCATTGTAGACAACCTGTATTTCATCCCCAAAACCACTGAACTGATTTCCATGACATTAGTAGAAGTCATTAGTTATTTTGCGGCTGTGCCGTTGGGACAAGGACTCGCGACAACTGACATTCTGGTAGCGTATAGAGGGATGGCCGCACAGTGACACGTTTCAAATATCCCAGATGTTATATGGGTTTTCGATTTTAAACTTTTCCTATAATTTTTATTTTAGTTTGTACCAATCCATTCTTATGTATGATCTTAATCTTTTGCTGCGACTAATTATAATAAATTATTCTAGGGCTAACAGCCGTATCACCTTTCAAAATAATTTATTAGCCTATTCTCATACTTAATATAATAAATTACACATAAAATTTGATCTATTTTATTAAAAATAGTCCACCATACAAATAAGTTTTACTTTACGTCAAATAGTCTATACATGCAGAGTATTCATAAGTACTAATTTTGTTTACGACACTGCCAATATAGTTAATATTTAACGAAGTACAAGAAGAAATAATGTAGTCTATGTCTGTGACGTATAATAACTGGTATTTCTCTGTAATGTTAGGCAAGCAAAGACCTTTCCTATATACTGTTGGGAGTTGCCGATAAATGACTCTTTACATCATATTTCAAAGTGTAATGGAATTAAAACACAGTTTTCTTAAAAATAAATTAAAACTTGCTCACTTTTAGAAATCCCTAAAGTAATTTTATTATTTGCTAGCCAGAATCGATTACACATTGGCTCTCGGCCATGCCAAAGACAGCACTGACGTCACAGATGCCTCGTTTTCCTTTATATATATCTTCCTTATTTATACTCCTTGCCCTCTTCGGTATTTTATGTGCATTCTTATATATTTTCTGTATCGGTATTTCGTGTTTTATCTTCAATAGTTTGTCCAATATGATAACTAATTCTTCAGAATAGCATTAATTTCTATATATCAGACAAAACGTTTAACATCAGGCTTCCTAACTTTTAGCTTACGGAAATTAAACTTAAACTATTACTTCATAACATTAAAATACGGTAAGTTACGTCGGTGCCCTACCTACTATCTTCCTTACACAGAGCTTTATCAGAAAACCAGTAAGTTGCAAGCAACGGAGGTAGAAAGTTCATAACTTTTCATTAAGTAACTACTTTCTTTCATAAAATATTAGTGCAGCGTATTCAAAACAATTGTTGGGATATAAAACGAAAAAGCCGCTCCAAAGACCTAGGCATATATGGGAGAATAATATTAAAATGTATCTTTAGGAAAAATGATTTTAGGATGTTAACTGAATCCGTGTGACTCAGGGTACGGTCTAGCAGCTGGACATTTGGTCTTTGATCAAAATGATAAATTTTAATTTATTAATACTGGATACTGGGAACGACCCGTTCTTCAAGTGCCTGAGCACTGCGGGTCCCAACTTTTCGTTGGCTTGATCTATAGACATTCGGTAGGACTCCTTGGACGAGGGATCGGCCCGTCGCAAGGCCTCTATCTGTACACAGGACAGCACAACACAGAAAAACGCGGACAAACATCCATGGCTTGAGTGGGATTCGAACCCACGGTCCCAGTAACCAAGCGGCACAAGGCCCACGCCTCAGACCGAGCGGCCACTGCGGACCCCATTTTTTAATACTGTAGTGAATATTTGTCGGAATAAAGTAAAATTAAGATTTCTGTCTTCTGGGTTGTTGGGCTGTGTAGTCTGGTCGATGTTAACCAACCAACCCTGATGACGGAGGCAGTATGCCCTCTGAAACGTTGGTTAATATCGACCAGACTACACAGCGCAAACCTCAAATCTTACAAGCTAAAATTAGTTTAAGCAACTTTATTCACGTTCAAGAAAATACGTTAAAATAAATTAGACACGCAACTTTTTATCAACATTATTTGAGATGATCTCAAGAAAGAATTTATACTGTTATGTGAATTTATTTTTAAAATTGTAGGATCTAAATAAAAGTTGAAATGGTTCTATAATGTTCATAAAACTCTCTAGTGAAAATTTAATTAAAATCGGGCTATCCGTTCTAAGTTGATTTATATGAAAGGTGGAAGATGATCATGCATTACGTCACATCAGCTGCATGAACTCACCTTATATACCCCACTAAATGCGATGGCATAGTTAGCAACTGACAGTCTCCTTCCGCCCTTGCCGGAAAGGTTGCATTGGATGAAGTCAGACTGAGATTTTCACACATCAAATCCAGAGGCAACTAAGTGTAAAATTATCCACGGAGGGAATAGAAAATTTTAAGTCGCTAAACCCACAAGACGTGTATACCCAGACTGAATTCAACAGAAATTACTTAAAATCACTGGTATTAAAACTCGCAGTAAACGTCCATGTTCTTGGTGTCATCGGATTAGCTTCTATTAACTGAGGTAAACCACGGAAACCGTTCGCCTCGATTTATCGATCAAGAATCGGTTTTAAAACTTTTGGTATGAGATTTGAAAGCATTGACACTCGGTGAATTTTATGTAGGTGTAATTCTTCAGTTCATTAATTCTTGACAAAACGGTACACTTTGGACAATTATGTTTGAGCCATAAAAATCTAATAATAAGAATTTTCAGTTCTGCTACACAAAGTGTTGGACTGCGAAGTGGTGAGGGTTTCATCATGCTAATGTGGTGTTTTACGTCTTGATTCATCATCGTTTCAACAACTTCCTGTCTCGTGTAGATTTATCACTGTCACAGAAATTATTCTATAATTAAAATTAACCCCAAACAGGTTTGATTAAACCACAATCTCTCCCACTGTTAAACCTTACAGGATCGATCTATCGACCAAACGTCGCGTCGAGTGGTTATTATTTCTGTTTTATACTCAGAAAGTCTTTGGTTCAATTCAAGGCCCGGAGACCAGTTGTCCTGAGACTTTTCATGGTATTCTTTTGTAACTCTACGCAAATTCTCGGATAGTAGGCTATCTCAAATTAGACAATGGACGCTGTCTTCCACGTCCTTTGCAATTCCCGATTCACTAATATTTAAATAACATTAGACGCTACGTAATCTGAGCTACTGAAGGTTTCTAAATTAATAAAAAAACGTAAATAATAGAAATTACTAGATCGATTACTATTCGTAGAACAGAGATGATATATATGCCTATCAGTCAATTTAAACTACGAAAAAGATCCGTTTTAATATAAAATATCAAACCGTATAACGCGTCTTATTATGTTCACTTACATTTCCTGTCTACTTATTTTCTTTTCTTTATTCTTATATTTCTTCTTCATTCCAAACAACATTTTCCCCATGTGAATTAAAGTATGGAAAACCAGTTTGCTTTTTCTTCCCTCTGGAATTTCCTTCCATCGACGAAATTCAATTACGAACCATAATGAAGGCAGCACTGCGCAAGAAACGAATTATCCGCCACGCTGAACTGTATATAGGTATATATGCCTATATATACACACACCACAGCTGTGTTCTCGCGTTGACAAAGACTCACCATAATCATTATTTTTGGTGTATACCCAAGATTTTACCGCCACTGTGTTCAATGCACACACCATGAAGCCCGACTGCCAATATTACAGACCATAAGCACGACTAAGTATCTCTTTCTGGATATTTCAAATTATAGAAATAAACTAAGTAACAGTATTTTAGGCAAAAATTACTTCATATGGCATGTTTGAAGATGAATTTTGCAAGGTTCAATTACTGTGTGTAAAATAGACGCCACTCGGTTAAAAAAAATTGCTTTGTACACACTAAAGTAAAAATTCACGAACTAAGAAAGTGTTTAAAGGCATTTTTGCTATACACGCAAATATAATCGACTTATTTCCTTCACATGAGTAGTTAATTTTATACTCTCAAAACATAAGGTATGAACACAACTCTTGGATAAATATATAAACTAAAAAAACAAAGATTTTGGGTAACTCACTGTGAATGACAAGACATACATATCTCCATCAGACTAATCTTACATTTTCCATGACGCTAGTTATGATAAACTGAAAATACAATCAGTCTGCCGATAACTCAATGATTTTCAGGCTTAAAATATTTTATAAAAACAGATAAATTAAACAGCAGACAGTGGATATTTGTAATAAATCCGAAATTCCTGAACTTTCAGATTGAAATGTTAATACATGTTATGGATGTTTTAATCTTCCTCCTCTTCATTCTACTAACTTAAATAACTGACATTTACTTATCACTTGGTCCTTCTCCTTATATTCAAATAAATATATACTTAAAGTAATATATCATATATCGGTCACATGTACCAATGTCGAATACCTGCTTCGACTAGCGCCGCCACACCACAAGAATTTAATGAAAGCAAAATAAATAATTTACACTAAAACAACATTTGCATTGTGGTGCATCACTGACATGCACCCAGTCCATACACTTACAATCTATTGCCTTAATGAATTCCAAATTATCTCATTCCTTCAGATTTTAAAACCAAAATGTTACATGTATTTCTCAGTTCTCCCTCGCCCCTCTTTTCCTCGATTTGAACACAAGAATAACAAAAGGCGATGAGTACAGATTATGGTATTATACGAAAGCAATTCATTGTGTTTTAATATTATATTTTAATTACGGTATTCAATTAGTTTTCAATTCAATTTCAAACCTATGTCAATTTGTAATACAAGTTTCATCTTAATTCAATTTTAACACCTAGTTGTAGCATTAAATGACACTGTTCTAAAGACGGTATTTTTAATACGGTCGCCATAATAAATTGTTTAAGAATTAATTTTTTTGAATGCCATATTTACAATATAAATTATCTTGATAGATGATCTAGCTTGGTTATCTGTTTTTTGTATTTCTTTAACGTTTTACATCTATATTAGTGTTTCCTAGGTGGATTATTTGTTTTTATTTATATTTCTTATTTTATTTTTCTTTGTGTATAGTATTGTTTCTATTTTGGGATTTCCTGTATTTTGCTGTTATATTTAATACTGTACATGTATAAGTATAGTTAATCTGTTTGTGTACTATTTTTCATTATTATTTCATTATTATTGTATGTATTATCAATGTTTCCCTGTTATTGGCTTCTTGTTGTTGGCAAACAAATAATTGAATTGAATTGAATTATGCAGTTTTGTTCATCCACCTATTACTTTCTTTTGAGTCCAAATATTCGCCTAAGGGCCCTGTTCTCGTACACATTTAACCAGATAGACAGATAGACAGAAACATAAGTAATGCACAGCTACTCCTACTGCAGAATTTACTGATGGGTAGCTTATGTCAAAATGCATTCAGGCGTCACTTAAATGTGAAAACTTCATCGGACGCTGAATAAAACTAATGGAAGTATGAGACCTAGTAATTAAAAGCTGAAACGTAAAGATGTAAAAAAATTTAAAAAAATTATCTTGGCTCGACAAGAAATCTTATGAAGATAAAGTGATGAAGGAAGATGTTACATTCTAAATGATGGCTTAGGATGAAAGACAAAATAAATAAGAATTACGGAACGGAAAAGGATTAAGAATGTCTAGGATAAGGTATTGAATGAGTGTGCAAAATTCAAACAGAGGATACATTTAATTACTAAAACTTTTATTTTCATTTATTTTTATCCACTTCCTGTGATATAAGCTTTCTTCGTCACATCAGCCTTCTACAAGAATTAGAATCGCTCAGACTTTAATGAAGACATTAGGTAGAAATTGACTTCTTTTAAGTACCTCTTCAGATTCATGTATTCAGCACCGGCTAAGATTTAAATTTGTGCGCACGTTGCACAGATAATAATAATGAGAACAAAATGCGTAGTTCTTGCTTGTCTGTCTCTCCATCCGTTTATCCGCATCTTCCAAACCCGAAACTATTAAATTAACCTCGATCATGTGTGACATTAGCGTCTACGGCAAATTAATTGAGAGATTTTAATATTTTCGTTTATTTGTTCGACATACCTAATTCTTTACGTAAAGTTCAAATCTAAACAGTTATAACTTTCTTAAAACGATCAATCTTACATAGATTAGTAATAACAAAATACAGACATCATTATCACATAAAAATTATATTTGAAACAATATTTTGTTTATGTAAATAACATAAATTCGTAAACACATTCGGTTAGAAACCCCATTTTTCTTTATCTATGTAAAAGTAAACATTAAAACATACAAAAGTGTATTTTAATTGTTCGGAAAATAATAAGGATTAAGATGTCTGAGAACAGGGTGCTTAGGAGAAATTTGGACATAAGGGATTAGGCTGGAGAAAACTTTATAATGAATTTAGAACTTGCCTTCTTCATTAATAATATTAAGGTACTAAAATTATGGAAGGTGAAATAGGCGAGGCATGTACTTGCGGGCCGACAAGACGGAAGGCCAGCCAGGCATCTGCCCCCCCCCCCACCTTGAATTTCGGAAAAGGATAACATTTAAAGAAATATAAATAAGGAACTCTAAAAAATAAAACTATATTTCTGAATTTGTTCTTAATACAAATTATAAAGGCAACTTTTTTAACCAAATCATCCTCAATTACTTTCTCGGCTCATTAATTCTTTTGTTACCCCCCACCCCCCCCCCGGCACCAAGCCCAAAATATTCCTGGAAGCATCCGTGTGCGTATGGAACGCCTGGAAATCACTGGGTAGACAAAATAATATTTTAATGAAATTGCAAAGATACATCATACGAACATGCGAAATGGAAGCATTTGGATGAGGAAAAGGCTCCAATGTTGAAAACGCCGGGAAATGGTAATGAAAATGCGGTTTCCATAAATAAATGAGAAATTTTATAACTAACCTAAAGAATTTTATACACCTTGCAAGTATTCTTAATGGTGTTCAACAGTCCTTAAACTTTGCACTGCAAATCAAATTTTTTTCTTAACCTTCGCAGTTTCCATAAAATTTTACAACTTTCTGTCTCGATTCTACAAGGCACCTTAAGTTAATTAAAAACAGAAACGTGTTAAATAAACATCACCTTCTCTAATTAATTTCAACATAATTTAAATTGTTAAGTCATTACGTGATTTTTCCGGCATTACTAACCCATGTCAGGCTTACATCCTCTACTGACTACGATATATAGGATATTTTCTCTCTTCAATTAATTTTTAATAGGCAAAAATTTCGTCATTATTTTATTTCCCATATTTGGAACACCCTTTCACTTCATTAGTCTCAATATTACCAAACACTAATATCCTGTGCTCAACAGACCACATATAAAATGTTTGTTACTTATACAAGGGTTTTGATATTTGGATACTTCCCCCGTTTCTGCAGGAATGGATACCCCTGTAAACTTTACTACACTTAAGAGCGTCTCTGGAAACTTCGGCCATACCCCACTGTCTGTAAGAGGATTAGATGTCTTGTAAAATGATGTGCTAAGTGTTATTTAGGAAAGACAGAAAGTCACGATGCTGGCAACCGCATTGCTTAACGTGTTCCTCATACAGTTAACATATAACAATATCAGTACCATTCCCATTACAAGTCTTGATTCACTAAAATCTGTGTCGCTGTAAAGACAGAGAATAAACACGTAGTTGCTACATATTAATTATTTATGACCTCCGTAAAATTAAGTGTCTAAGATTCTGAAACTTCCTCTTTATTTTCACATTTCCAGCTATTGGTGTATTAAAATCTTGATTTAGAAAAAATTACAATCGATCGTCTATTTAATAATATATAATATTTGCGATTCTGTACATCATTGTAAAAGTTAAAACCCTTGTCTGTTAGTTATGAGAGTAGTTATATGCTCTTATTCCTGTGTGTGGTTCCAACAGCAAAAATACAAATTCGTGACAGCGTTTTTATTAACGTAATTGAGTCCAACTTTCGTACTGTAACACAGGTACACAGTACATATCGATACTGGTCCCTTTGTCGGAGTCGATTATAGTATTTTGTTGTTATATCATTCTTGGTGATGTTTTGTATGAGTATGATATTTTGTCATATCCTAAAGAAAGAACACAGACTAAAGACAATGAGAACAACATTTTGGTGAAGATATTTAGAAAATAAATAAAAATAAGACGGATTAAATTACAAAATGAGGGTCTTCATAATTTTTATTCTAAACACAATGTTAATATATAGGTTTTAAAGATATATAAGATTCTGGAGATGAGAATTGTAGCTATGTAATATTTTATTCCGAA
Source organism: Zootermopsis nevadensis (assembly GCF_977971745.1). Classification (NCBI taxonomy): domain Eukaryota; kingdom Metazoa; phylum Arthropoda; class Insecta; order Blattodea; family Termopsidae; genus Zootermopsis; species Zootermopsis nevadensis. Next base: position 10,600,560 of record NW_028259143.1, read on the forward strand.
AAACTAAAGGTAAAACCACTTGACAGATCTAGGCGTAGATGGGTTAGTGATATTAAAATATATCCTTAATAAATGTTCTATTAAGATTTAGATTGATTACATATCTGTGTGCTGGATTGTTGCGCCGTGATAGACGTTTACCGACATTTCGGAGGTGTTTGCTGCCTCCACCCATGGCGCTGGTGATGGAAGCAGAAAGCACTTCTGAAACGTCGGTTAACGTCTACTAAAGAACGCTGAGCAACAACCAAGAAGTCTGGCATCTATAAGCTAAGAATAAGTCAACATCTTTTTAGACGTAGACAGCAAAATAAGAAAATTAAGAAACTGATTTCATTGTCTTCGTATATGTCCAATAAACTTAAAATTCTTGGATCAATTCTAAAAGTTTGTAACGATGGTGCGTTGTTGAAGCAAACTGTTTTCTGGACATTATCCATTGTCGAAGGTTAAATAAAATTATAACAACAACAGTATCAACCATCTCACAAAATGAAAATAAAATGGACAACCTAACCTAAGAGCGACAAATTTATACTGAGATCGAATGTCAGTTCTGCGCGGAAACCGCTAGACTCATTCTAGAAAAGGAATATTTTAAGTCCTGTGAATATAAACGTCGTTTTTTATCCGTTCACGTCAAGCTAAACGGTTGGAATCGTAATTTTAAAACCACTACAGCAGACCAGACGCTTCGTAAGAATACTTTACGGCTGTCTCAAAAGGCAATAACAAAACAGCAATAATCTACAACAATAAAGCATTTTGTTAGGACTGCCAGACATTTTTAAAATATTGACTTATTTGTTTTGTTCTAATGTATAGTATTCAAAAAAGAATACACTTGATAGTTGTGTTAGACACTATTAGTTTTATTAAAAAATCAATGTTGATGGGCTGAATACCCTTAGGAACTGATTTATTGTTGTTAATTTAAAGATTGCTGGGGTATCGTCGTCTAAAAATTGTGAACCAATATGCTAACATAACAGTAACGTGCGTGGTTTATGTTCAGGATGTCTGTGGTTCAAATCCACCCGAAAGTATCTTAGAGTAATTTTCTTCATTGTTTTCTTCAGCAACTTCATTGCGAATTCTTGGATAGTACTTTGAAAGAATCCGAGACTTATTCCTTCCTTAAACAAAATTCCTTATCACATTCAGTTCCAACTTAAGCGTAATTAATTTATTAAAGATTTGGTTATGTCGTTTGAAATATGAGAACGATAATGAAAATTTCGTGGTGTGTTAAACGAAAAATTGTTGAGGAAATTTTCATGGAGAAGAGATAAATCATGAAAAACTGCGAGTTTCGTAAAGATTAAATTCGGGCACCGTTAAATAAAAGTCGATCGAATAAGCCCTGAAATCAAAATTGGTTGATACTACAATTACTATTCTAGATTTCTAGACTTTGCCATTCGTCTAGTGTTCTGAAAAAGACACGTCGTTTCGGAAACTGAATCCGTTTCCATCCTACCTACTCAACTAGGTCTGTTAGAAAGAGCCTAAATCATTGGTCCACTGAAACAGATCCTTATAGGATTTACAGTTTTTACAGCGGTGAGTCTAAATATGGCTGTCTTCTGGGTTGTTGCGCGGTGTAGTCTGGTAAAAGTTTACCGACGTTTTAGATAGCCTTCTGATGATAGAGGCAGCAAGGACCTCTGAAACATCGGTAAGCTTTTACCAGACTACACGGAGCAACAATCCAGAAGACAGCCATCTTCGAAACAGATACAGTTTCAGAAAAATTTGTTCTTTTATACACAATACGAGGACAATACTGATTGCGAGCCTAGTGTGGTATGGTCATAACCCTTCATAAGGAATTGATATTTTCCGTAAACATAAAAGAAAGTGCCTCACAGGTGTATGGAGGATTCGCGCCGTCCTGCCTCGGTATTCCGTCTCATCTGTGAATTGTTAACAGACCTGGTGCATTAATCCCCACCGCCATTACGCTACACGCCACACTCCTACCTCTAAGCGACTAAGCCGTATCCTGTACCATGTGGCCGACCTGTGGGACTATATGTGTCCCTTCTGCCTCTTATTCACATGCTCAAATTCCCCTGTCGACCTCTCGACACCTCCACGATGAGATGTCAGCCAGTACGGTTAAGACAAACCGCCTAAGAAAATGATATAACTCATCTACGTGGTGTGAATTTACTTCATCCTGTTATGAGCAAGATACTAGAGGCCTTAACTGGCAATTTATTCCCGAGTGCACTTCAATTTTCATTTGTTATCTCTTTTTGTGCTCATGGAAGTTACGAGAGGTAGCAACGCTTTTGAAAACAGAGCCATCGACTAGCCTTGTATTACGTGCTCGAAACGTAATCAATAAAACGATATAAATATTACTTCATTCACAAAAGTGCATCCAATTATAATTCTTGAAGGTCTGATAATATGAACTTTCAAGTTTTCACGGCGGTGAGTATAAATATTGAAGATTTCTGTCTTCTGGGTTGTTGCGCTGTGTAGTCTGGTCGATGTTTACCAACGTTTCAGAGGTCATACTGCCTCGGTCACCAGGGCTTCATACTCACCGCTGTGAAAACGTAAAATCTTACACAGTATAAATATTACTGTCTTCTGGAATGTTGAATCGTGCTTACTGTAGTCTGTAGAAGTTTACCGACGTTTCAGAGGTGCTTACTGCCTATATTATCAAACCTGCACGGTGTAACATCCTATAAAACAATTATCTCCATGTTATGACAATATACACGAGATTATGTCCGTATCTAATTGTACAAATGGCTTAAATACAAGCTTTTACATTCAAATATATGTATACCAGGTTCGTGTTTTTTAATAGGTGTGTGCCCCCCCCCCCACACACACACACACACACACTCTTTCATACATTATTTTCTGTCTTGCTGTAATAACGTAACTGTGACCATTCCCCCTTTCAAATAACATCTTGATTGTTGTTCGTTATTTTATTATATATATATATATATATATATATATATATATATCTGTGGTATCCTCTCTGCAGTTCAGGTTTTTAGTTCTTCTGCTGGGAGATTTAATTCTTACATATTGTGTATTTTATGACAATTACTGATTAATTTCTTATTAAATATAACGTGGTGTCTTGATTCCGTGTACTGTGTACATCTGCGTCATGTGTGATTCTCTTTTTTATTTAAGAATAAAAGTTCGGTAATTTCTTTATGCTGTATCTATACAAAATGAATGTTCAATGTCTTCAAATATTTTGTTATGCAGTGGTGCACAACTTTTTAAAGTCTTTTGTTGATGGTCTTCGTTGAAGCCCTTGGTGTGGGAATATAGTGATGGTGTTCGTACTGGTTGGGAAACCTGAGGGGAAGAGACCGCTGGGGAGACCTAGACGTAGGTGGGAGGATTCTCAGGCGGGATCTATGGGAGATAGGAGTTGAAGGAGACTGGATTTTGGTGGCCCAGGACAGGGTCCGGTGGAGGACTTTGGTTAATTCGGTGATGAACCTTCGGGTTCGGTAAGCTATTTAGTTAGTTACTTAGTTAGTTAGTTAGTTAGTTAGTTAGTTAGTTAGTTAATTAGTGACGGTGTTCGCTGGCGTGTATTACCCAAGGTCACCAGTTCTAACTCCTGTTGTGACACGAATTGTACGAGAATGCATAACATAAGAAAATTCAAAGGCACTTAACATTCACTCGGTATAGGCTATCCTGTTACTTTTGATTAACTTTCATAATTAGGAAGATATTTGATCTACTTAGGGAAGTGAAAATAATATGTCGTCCATGTGGGATTGTTTTCCAACTTTAGGTTCACAGGTTCTGTCTCCTTATGTGAAAGTTCACAATCGGAGTTTCTTTTCAACCGAAGACGACTTGCTCGTATCCAGGTTTACAACAATTCGCTTTCTCAATTAAACAGCTACTCAGTTAATTGACTTTCCTGTTCAGTCTACAAGTGCTACCCTCTTCAAGTGCTCAGTGAGTCTGACAGGTTCTGTGCTTATTACACCAAGTAGGATAATTAATAATGCGAAAAACTGGCAACAGTAACGTTAAAAAATTAATATTAGATCCGTTGATATTTATCAGCTCTTCACCCCAGTTCAAAGATTGTTAAGTAATTAATACATCTTAAGAAAAATTTGAAGTTTTCACGGCAGTGAGAACAAAGATTTTTGTCTTCCGGGTTATAGTACCGTGTAGTCTGGTAGAAGTTTGCCAACGTTTCAGATGTCCTTCCTGCTTCCATCGTCAGGGTGATTAAAGCTCAAGGACCTCTAAAACGTTGGAAAACTTCTACCAGACTATACGGTACTATAACCCCTTACGACAGCTGTCTTCAATACATCTTAACTTGGACTATCGTGATTAAAAGTCTCATTGTGCAAACTGTTCGGTACGAAGTAGATTTGTATGTTATTTTCTCTCGATACATTCGTCTCTCTTTATACCACAATGTCGGAACCCGTTACTGATGAAGAGAGGAAATTTTTTTAAAAAAATGCTATTCCTGTGTTTAACCAATTTCAATTTTTTTCCGCGTTTATGTTCTTTTTGAATTCTTTCGTATTTTTGCCTCCATTTATTTCTACTTACTCCATTCCTTCCTCTTCATTTCATTTGTTTCGCGAGTTCCTTGTGTCATATCTCACTTCCCCTTTCACCTCCTCGCCCCCCCCCCCCCCGTCCAATCTTCTCCAGGAGAAAAAAAATTTCTTCACTTTGATTTATTTGTGTTTACTTTCTCTTCTCTCATTCGTTGACCTTCCTTTCGCTCTTCACGTTTCTCATCCCCTCCTCTTTGCTAACACCTCCCTCCGTATCTGTACTAACCCCTGACATTACACTTCGCCCCTTGTTTGATTTACAACCCGAACAATATAATGGAACACTGGTAAGCAAGTAAACGGCCCATAAATCTATAACACCTCAGCAGAGGCAGTTTGTCCTGCATTAATTCAGATGCGATGCGAATTGATTTCGAGTAAATTACTGAGACGACATGGTACATCGTACATATAACTAAACTCAAGTTTAATTCATGTACTCGGCCTCCCTGAAATTTCAGAGAACTTTTAACTGCCATAAAATATAGTTTCATGGCACAGATTCTTTGTAAGTGTTTATAGTTCCTCAGGTAATCAAGAACTCAATGGTTTGTTGTACAGTTAACAGAAGTCCATCGCTGGACCATAACTTGAGAGAGTTATAGCCAGTTCATGCCTTCAAAACCTGTTTCTTTAAGTTCAATTTTAATATTATCTTCGAATCTATCAGTTAATAATTCCTTCACGTTTTTGGACTAAAATTGTGAAGCATTTTTATCCCATCGCCTGTTCGAGATGCCCCATTAATCTATTCCTTGACTTGTTAACCCTAATAATAATTTATCAAGTCTACAAATCAGAAAGTTCCTTTTAATGTAATTTTTACTTCCTTCATCTTGCGTCACCAAGCCTAATAGATATGTATATTTTAATCTTGACATATGTAGTTAATTTCCATACTGAATTAAGCCATTTTACCTACTTAAAATTTAATGTGATGTTCCTTCATATACGGCCTCCACTTTAAGCTCAAAATTGCGCTAGGCACCATTTAAACATACTGTCTAAGGGAAACAGAATTTAGAGTAGAAGACTTATGAACGTGCATAACATATGCCTTTGAAACTTGAAGTCCTCCTATATATAAATGTATTCTATATCAATGTATTTTAGTACAAATATCCGAACTAGCGATCGGTACATCCAGTTGAGTGTCGTGGTGTACGCTCAAGTACGATCTGCTGCGATACACCAATTTAACAGCAAGTACACGGGAAAGAGCAATGTAGACTCCCCCCCTCCCCTCCAAGCCCCTTTGCAACAACAGGGCGTGCAATTACCACAGACTGCAGCACTTTGCATAGCGAAGCTCATTTCAACAACATCACAAGAAAAATGTACACACTAAAAAAACCTCTGTTAATGACACTAATAAGCAAGTAGCACCTACATGCGGAGATGCTAATGTAATGCTTGGACAATCTGCATTCAAGGAGATAGTCTGATAATAATGTAACACACCGTCGTATCTAATCGGTTGAATTGTTTGTTCTACTTCTTCGTATTTGGATATTTCTAGGTTTGAATCTCGGCCCGAAAGTTCCCATGGTCTCCTTCAATATCTCTAAGCTAAAGCTGGTACGGCACTTTCATCATCATATTCATTTCAATTTATCATTCCCAACCTCCACACCATCTGAAATTAATCGTCAAATAACTTCATAATCAATGGTGTTTGCTACGTTTAATAAAATTAGAGACGACTGCAAATTATTACTAGCATTTAAGGTTCACAACACGTTAGATATGATTTTAAAGATATGATACATAATTCTATATAAATATATGATAAATTAACCTTGAAACACTTAAACGTGGATGAAAAGATAATATTAAAATGGATCTTTAAATATCGGGTATAAGGTCGAGTAATGAGTTCAAAACGTTCAATGCAGGCACTAGTAATGAGTTCTTACAAGCAACCTTAGGATCTCATAAAAGGCAGGTCCATTATTTACTAGATAAATGACTACTAGCTGTTAAATGAGGACTTCGGATTACACAAGTTAGTTGTAATGAATAATTTAACTATATGAATGATACTGATATTAGAATCCAAATAAAACGAAAATTTTAGGATATAACCAATATTATTTATATAACTACTGCCAGTTCTAGGCGACAGAATATCAGAACACGATTGGGTAAAGTTAAGTATGTTAGACTAAAGCCGTTTGAAGTAGATAGATCTGCATGCGTGTTAATAGTAATCGTACTTAAACAGAAGCAAAACGGTATAATGGACATAATTTTTGTTGTAAATACAAATGTGTGCTTGGTGTACCAAAACAATAATTTAGGTAACATTACTCCGTGGACTCCAGAAGAATGAATAAATTATCAATTCGCATTAGTATATGCAAGTTCTTAGAGAGGACTCGGTGATAAGAAAATTAGCCGGCTTAATAAAGAGTAGAACTTACAAAACATTATCAGAACATTTGTAATACAAATTTGGTTCTCAGAAAGTTTCAGACATAAATTGTTGTACAGATACCCATAAAAATATTACTCAACGTCAAAACTTTGATTGTAGACTCTACACAAGACAAAGAAAGTAACGTCTTGTATGACTATAACATATTAACAACAGAATATCGGCATATTGAAAACCATCGATAATTTTGATTATAAAAAGTAATTCAATTCATTTATTAAAATGCTTGACAACAGCCAAAAAGGCCAATAACAGCCAAGCACTAAGAACAATACAGACATTGCAATACAAAAGCAAACAAACAAAGAACTGAAAACATAACTGTACAATATTGATTTATTGCAAAATAAGTCATAAGTAAAAAACTAAATGCTATAGATAAGTAAAATAATAATTATACTAAAAACAGTTTAATATTGGACAGAAAACATACACAATAAAATGTTATACTAAGTAAACAATAAAAACAATGATTATTGTTTAAAAAGCTGACTGACCTCAGCAAGCAAAACACGATCTTTTTTAAAGATGTCGATGCTCCTGCAGACTGCATTGGCACCAGAAACACATCTGGCAGAGGGACTGGCCTTGAAATTACGTTGTACAGTAAAGGTAGAGTAGTCTCTGATAGACCTAGTAGGTATGCAGAGACTAACTGTATCAAAAACAGATGAGCAACTAATTTTGCCTTTAAAAACATTAACGAGGAAAAGAGCATCCAAATGCCTCCTCCTTAAATACAACGATAAGAAATTTAATCTAACTAATATTTCATCATAATTATAGGCACAAACGCCATTAAAGAATCTAGCGTAACATAGAGCTACAAATTTCCTTTGAGTCCTTTCCAAATGATAACAGAATTAGTAATAGCATTACTGAATGTAACTTATTCCTGAAACCAGTGGCGTCATCTATTGGCTCAATATGGTTACCTTAAAACACATACAAAATTTTGTGCGGAAATCTTCAAAGGCGTTACTTTATAGTCGTTTTTGCAAGTCACTGAACTTTGTTTGTGCACTTGTCAAACGCAAGGACACTTTTAGATATAAATTCTGACATTTATGGCTAAATTACTAACGGAATCTACGATATTACAAGCTAAAGTTCAAACCGAGCTTCATATTCTGGGGCCTTAACTAGCAATATACAGATGAAAGTGATATATAATCTTCATTTTCATTATTAATAGATAATAATTAATGCCTGAAATTATTTAAATGATCTTCCGAAATTGTCCCGACGTTTAGGCCCATTATTATTATTTTTCTTAACATTGATTGCTAGGCAGATTCTAAAATATTTTTACTTTACTAATTTATGTTATAGTCTTCAAACATATCGTCATTATCATAAAAATCAATTGAAGAAGGTTATTCACATCCGATCTGAACTTTATTTTCTATGTGCACGTTTGGCCAGTAATCCTCCCCGACTCTCAACCCCTGGTTTATGAGAAACATCAAAGCAAATTAAAGTTACGAAAGCAATATAATTAAACTTGTTTTCCTTTGTAGTTTCCCGATGAAGACAGCGATCTCTACAGTAAAGATAAAGCGATACTGGAACTTGTTAAAAAAATCACGAATTCCCTCCCTTTACCTAGACAGTATTTTTATTTATGCTGGAGGCATAAAGTATTTCTTTTATAGAGCTATCGCTTCTTTCACAAAACTTCATGATAATGTTGTCTGTCCTTTCAGGTGGAAAAATCTCTTTCCATATTTCTTCAGGTAACTCAGTTGTTGTTGTTAACCGACATCAGATGCACCATTTCATGCCTTAAATTAAATTCAAGCTTAAGATTAAATTTTCACACGAGGTGGTTCATGTAGTTTCTTTCCCCTTGGCGCTGTATAATGACGGATTGAAACTTCCATTAACCTTTTCTCTACACCAACTTAATAATTCAAATGCAATTCGTTCGTGCTTAAGGTAATTACTGGGTTAGGTCGAATAGCATGTTTCAAAATTAGTATGATGTACCTGTCTATATTTTTAAACTACTTTCAAATGAGAAACTTAAATATATTTCAAACCGATCACAACGGCCACGGTCTCTGAGGCGCGCTTGGACACAGGGACCGTGGGTTCGAATCCCCCTCAAGACATAGATATTTGTCAGCGTCTTTCTGTGTTGTGCTGTCTTGTTTACAGGTAGAGACCTTGCGACGGTCTGATCACTAATCAAAGGAGTCTGAATTGATTCATAATTTCAGAAGTAATTCTGAACAGAAACAGGTCAAATGGGAAAAACCGCAAGAGTGTTAAGAAAAATAAATATATTCTGTACTGACTGTAGTTCATTGGACAGTAGATAAGCCCTGCGAAGCCTAATATATACTTCTCAATTCGAAACTGTTATTTTTTGATAACATTTCTGGATTAAGTGCAGTCATTTAAATACTATTTATTTCAGTAAAATTTATTAGCAACTTGTCTTTTATGGTAACAGCAAGTGATGTAATTTTCCATTTATAAAGAATCTCAACCACTTCCGGTAATAAACAGATAAACGGAAGGGTAAAGGGTGTCACAAATCCAAGAATAACGTTATGACGTTTACTTTAGCCTGAATTATAGGAATGCGAAAACGTATTACCCCTTCATAAACATTATCGCCTACATAAATAGCATTAGTTGCAGGGTAAATTGTCTTCCCATTAGCTGAAAGTCTACTTTTCGTTTATTATTTTTATTGTCGTCTCTGAAAACAAAATTGGTGTTTCCTTGCTTATTTAACTTATGCTGTATAAACGACTTTAATTAAAATTGTTAAGTAATATTTTTGCCACAGTTGTATTAACACTCCAATTGTAAAAGCAATTTTGATCCGATCTCAACTCAGGCGAAACAATAATAGCACTACATTTACTAGCATATTAACATATAAACATAATAATGCGCAATAAAGTTTTTGATGAAGATTTTAATGAACATTTGAGGTTGTGAACCATTCTGACACACTAAGTGCAATATTAAGAACGTTATTTCTACGATATTTTAACTGGAAAATATTTTATTACATGAAGATGCTGTTATATCATGTCATGTTATGTCATATTATATTATATTACGTTATATCATGCCATGTTATGAGTACGGAACAGAAATTGTAGTAAGTCTAATTTAGGTTGAATATAATTTTTTATTACCATGAGAGATTTATCGATTTTCGGTGACGCTTTTACATTGAATTTTATTTAAAGTCATAAAATTGTGCTCTATTCGAGCTCTTTCTCAGACGATTGTAAATACAGCAACATGCACAGTTTGTTTTATATTTTCGCATTTTTAATTGTTAGCGATTTTACGTATTCAGCAATGTTTCTATGATATTAAACTATCCATAGCACATGTCTTACATCACTTACCGTAAGAATGTAACAACACCTTGAAATATCTCCTAATAAAACAAGTTCGACGCTTCATTTGTCTTGTGTAACAATCAGCCAATCAACAAGTGAAACAGCTCTAAAGCCTTGTTAAATGACAGTTTTCGTATTGCCACATAAGGTAATAAAGTAGTAAAGTATCTGATTTCCTTGATTATAAACTGCAGTAAACTTTGCCGACCCCTAGAACAAGCAAAACTACAGCGGACTTGTAATATTCGGATCCTCAAAGCGGCGAGTATGAAGATGGGTTGACGCGCCGTGAGATTTGGTAGAAATTTACCGACGTTTCATGATGAGTCACTGCCCTAATGATAAAGGCAACAAGCACCTTTGAATCGTCGGTAAATTTACAAGGCTACACGGCGCTACAACCTAGTGACGGTATACCATTTACCCTGTTTAAATTCAACTCGTTTATAATGAATGTTAGGTTATACTCAACGTGAACTATTCGGAATTATTTTACTGTCCAATGAAATCATAGTATATAATTATGAAAGAATGCCTTCACGGCAATGTGAGCATGGATATGGTATTTTGGGTTGCTGCGTTGTGTGTATGTAGTCTTTCAACTCTGTACACTAACGTTTTGGAAGAACATACAATCTCCATCTCCAGAACTGGGTTCTACTAAAGACTTAACGATGCAAGAACGCAAATATTACCATCTAGTACATAATTAATTTGGAATAGTAGGATGTGGGTTATCACATGCTCGCTATAACGTACCAAATGATGTGCTCAGATACGCTACAAGAAATAGGCCCACGTATACTTAAAGTTACTGTAAAACCATGTTTCATGTATAATCCATAAGCTGTGGATTTACTTACCAAAGCTTGAAATATTTCATCAGGGTGCTGATACCGCATTTCAACGACTTAAAAATATTTTGAAAGAAACATGTTTGTTAATTTGTTAATAAAGCGATTGACAAGAGAAAGTTAAACTAAAAATATAATATAAGATGTTAATTAATTACTACAGAAAAGTTGCTTGAAAACATACGTTTGTCATCCTACGCCAATTAAATTCAATTATGCAAATAAGAACAGACGACAGTATTCTTTTTCCAGCCCCAAGACATTTACTCAAGATGCATCAATTTTCAGTATCAGGCCGAGCTCTTTCGTATTTATATATTATTTGCGCCCATTTACAATACAAAAATTTAACACACAATAAAGATGTCAGCTTATTTAAGACACATGTTTCATTTCGTAATATATTTGACAGACTTATGTACAAATTCTTGCTTCAAAAATCCGCCCTGAATTATACTGAGGCTAATAGAGCAAGTCTGTATTAAGATTTCTGTCTCTTGGATTGTTGCGCTGTGTAGTCTGGTTGATGTTAACCAACGTTATGACCTCTGAAACGTTGGTTAACATTGACCAGACTACACTGCGCAACAACCCAGAAGACAGAAATCTTCATACTCACCGCCGTGAAAACCTCAAATCTTACAAGTCTGTATTACTGAACTGAATGTTCAATGGTTCTTTGGGTCACTGTTTATTTTCGTCTCAGAAGACCTCCTTCACTGAAACACCTAGATGAATTTCACAGACATTAATTAGCGCATATTAGCCTACCATATTACCAGCATCAACGTTAGAATAAAAAAAACTGTTATTGAACAGAACAAATCAAATAAATAATGTTTAAGTTGTCTGTATTTTAAAATGAGAAACAGTAATCTTTCCTGAAAACATTGATCAAGATCTACCAGGCTATATTATGATATGTCGTCGCCGTAAGAACCTCAAACCTCACCAAATAAATAGTCTTCTTTATATTTTTTGCTGTTGCCAAATTCCCCAACGGTCCAATTCAGAGGAACTTGCCACATTACAAAATAAATATAAAGTTTCAAACCTACGTAATTTAAATGCTAAATTCTCATAATTTGTAGCTCTTTAAGTCGGCAGCCGAGAGTAGTCGGAAATATCGAACGCATGCAAACATTAGAGCCCGTACATTCATCACGATGTCAGAGACCTTCCGTCTACAGTAATCTTCTCCCCAGGAGCCTGATTTATCATTTTGGTTAGGCAGAGATTGATTCCTTTGCGGTCAAGATACGGCCACTCACCTATGTGTAGCTATGGTTAACTACTGCCACACTTTGCTCTATCCAAGTTTCCGTTTCTATGTTTTCGACATCTAAAACTTTGTAGTATTACACAATGAAGTTCACGGATCAGATTACTACAGGAACGAGTAATCTACAGACTAATTTAGTACCTGTTTTACATTCGATTCGATATTTGATTAGATTCAATCAATTATACCAATATCATCCTGCCTACGTCTAGGTCTACCTAGTGGTCTCTTTCCTTCTAAACTGATTACCAAAACCCTGTATTTACTCCTCTCCTATCCGAGCTACATTCCCTGCCCATCTCATCCTCCTTGACTTGGTCAGTCTAATTATATCTGGCAATGAGTACAACTTATGAAACTCCTCATTATTAAACTTTCTACAGCCACCTAGTAATTCATCCCTCTTAGGGTCAAATATTTTCCTTAGCTTCCTGTTCCCAAACACCCTCAGTCTACGTTCCTCCCATAGTGTCACAGACCAATTAGCACCCATACAAAACTACAGGCAAAATTATAGTTTTGTACATTTTTAATATTTATGTTTTTGTATAGCAGACGAAAAGACAAAAGGTTCTGAACTGAGGGGTAGCAAACATTAAGCGAATATAATCTGCTCTTAATTTCCACATAAATCAAATTTTTATTTGTTACTATCGCTTCCAAATATCTGAACTTTTCCCTATTTTCAAAGGATCCATTAGCTGTCTTTATGTTATGATTTTGCCCTGTAGTCAAATGACAAGGCATGAACATATACTTACTTTTCTCTGTGTTTATTTCTAGACCAACCTTCTTACTAGCGCCAGTTATTTTTCTTTGTAGTATTTATGTAATCTCCTAAGAGATTTATATCATCACAGACCAGAAGCTGATGTGTCCCATTCAATTTCAGTCCCACCTGATTTTCTTGGGCCCTCCTAATTGCATATTCTAAAACAAAGTTAAAAACAATAACGATAAAGCATCTCATTATTTTAGACAATTTTGAATAGGAAACGTGTCAGAAAAATATTTACATACATTGACGTTACTATAGGTTTTGTTTAAGCACATTTTAATAAGCCTAAATATTTTAATGAGAATATTATCTAGTACTTCCCTCCTAACTGAATCATAGGCTTTCTTTAAGTCTATGAATATCTTTTGTACTGTCTCATTGTGCAGTGATTTGATTACTACCTTGCGATTAATAACTTTGCAATTTCAAATTCAAAAGCACTAGGCTCAGGCACTAACGGATCAACTTATGTATTAATATTTCAGGCTGCCTAACATCACTAACCCCATGAACATTCAATAACTGAGATAAGTATTCTTCTACCCATTCAAAATGTTGCGGAAATCTTCAAGCACATCACCATTCTCAACCTTAACCAAGTTGGTAACCCTTCTTAACTTCATTTATACTTCTGTATAAGTCTCTAATGTTCCTGTTCTTACCATGTATTACAAGCTCATTAATTTTGTCTCTCATATATTCCCTCTTTTTGATCGTAAAATGTTTACTAGCTTCTCGTCCTACATTGTACACATTATCTCCGTTTATTTGGCTCGGATCCTGTAACCATTGTAATTTGGCTTGTTTACTTTGATCTGATAGTTTTAAACATCCTTCGCCAAACCATGGCTTATGCTTCTTCAATTCGTAACATCCTAAGCTCTATTTTGCTGAAATTTTGATATTCTCTTTAAGGGAGGATAATAATGGACCTTAAACACGGTGTGAGGATTTGGACTGTATTAAACTGGCTTACAACATGATTCAGTACAGGGGATCTTCGGTAAAAGGTAATAAACCCTGGATACGTTTTCAACTCGATGAGGTAATATCAGCGTCTACTGAAACATTCTTGTGAATACAGTTACAAATCGAAAACGGTCTTGAATTCAAATTATTGAAGATCCAATTAACTGAAAGAATTTCTGCAGGTCGATGTCGTTTGTTCTAACAACTTTACTACATCTGTCTTTGAAGTTTTCGTATTATTACCAATAACAACGAAGATCAATGACATTTCTAAAAAACGTATTAGTCAATGTAAAATTAATCACGAGCGCACTGGAACGCATCTCTCTTCAGTGTTACAAACTGAAAATGCACAGACAAATAAGTATTTGCGAAGTCGCTTATTTTAATTTATATAAACGGAGCCAAAATCGAAAATCATAATTATTAGTTCTTGCGGACACATACTCTACACTTCTATTTATAAGTAATACAAAGCAAAAAATAAAGAAATTAAACTTTTCTTGGCATCATGAGTTTTGGATCATATGTCGCCTTAGTAAAACATCAGGACAAACAAACAAACAAACTGTTACAGATTTTTTCTGTTGAGTGTACACCGTATCCGGATATTCCGTATGCAACACGAGACATTAATGTGATGATAACATTAATAACAATCTATGCTATCTACGACTAATTACTATGCGTTGTTTACATGAATTTGCATAACCGAATATTGAGAGGTAGTGTTTGTCTGTCCGTTCATGTATTTAATTTTTGCAGCTCACACAATTTTATTTAATTTGGTGTGGGCTGTAGAGTAGATGATGGTGGATCACTTTCGCTGTCGTAATGTCCCACTGCCGTCATAAGTTTCGAAATTGAAACAATTTTTTATAAAATCTCAAGAGAATTACACACAATACAAAAAAAAAAGTATTTATGATATAATGTCTTATTTGAAAAAAAAGTTTTAACAGAAGAAAGACTCCATTCAGATACAATAGAATCAGTTACTTCGTTTGCTATTTCGTATTCAGACGACATCACTTGCAGTAGTTTTGTTTTCGTCGAATCTTCCTGCACATTGTCACTGTGTGACAAATTTGGGGTTCTGCCATTAATCTCCCATTAGACACAAAATTACTGATCGTGATTATGGTGCTGGTGGCGATGATTACAGTTAAACACAAAACCTTGGAATATTCTTCTGCCCAAAGGGTCGTAATCAAAACGCTACATAATTTCAGTTGGTTAATGAAGACAACTACCCGCTAAACAAAGTTTATATTCATAAAACCATTTTACATTAAAAACATTATTTCCTTTAGACATAAAATCATTTTACATTTGACGTTATACCAACAGTAAACAATAGTTACAAAATCATCATACCAATCTAGAAAAAAAAACATGTTGCCCATCTTTGCATGTTGAAGACTTACAACTATTTATCTACTGTATAGAGATTATTTTGACATTCTATAGTACTATTACTCTGTTAAAATAATGCCAGTCTAATCTGATATTTAAAAAAGAAAGTGATGATTTAAAAGTCGAAGAAACTAACGTATCCGAAACGTCGACAATATAGGCTAGAGTACATCAACACGGTACGATTGTCTTCAAATTATACATTTCGATTTCATAACGGACGTTTCAGATAAACTCAGCAGCAGGAAATGGCAGAAGGACGTAAAACGTCTGAGACAAAATTGCACTGGCAAGATTTTCTTAAGGTCGAAAAAATTAAACGTTTTAAAATTCAGCAACTTAAGCTGTAAAAGGTAACAAGAGAGATGTTATCCAGAAAAGAATGTACTATGTAGTTAAAATGCAATGCAACAAACAGGAAAGGGCTTTCGTACTAGTAGAATAAACATGACAGAAATTATGTTATCAAGATAACTTTGCAGTTTATTTTATATAGAAAGAGATAAAGGTAGTACTGTAAAATAACTAACTTAAAAATTACAACCACGTGCTCCGTTACGGCAAAAATAAAATAAGATTTGTCTAAAAGAATAAGTTTTTTAAAGTAAAATTTTTTGTCCCACTGGAGTAATAAAACATCGCACGAAAAGAAAGAAAGGCTTCTTCTGTTATTTATTTTCATAAAACTCGATATGTAAAAGAAAATCAGGCAAAACTCAGAAGAATCTGACGTCACAACTCATTCTTAAATAAAGGAACGGCTCTTTCTACTTTCAAGAGATTTTACCCAATGCATAAATCATTTCACAATCGAACAGACTGTGAGTCTCATACCTACTCCAAGACTCCACAAACTAAGAAAAGCAATACGAAACTTTCAAAACATCTGCCATGCTTAAGGGTATATCACGAGCAGTTACATTAGAAAAAATCATATTACACGATAACGTTTCAAATAATCTTTGTTTACAAACAAAACGTGGGCCGAATAGGTAAAGGAAAGTTTGATTCAATTTTGTTGTAAACTCTAAAACTTCCAGTGTTTCATCGCGGTTGAACGATAATGTGAATCCTATTTCGAGATAATTGTACAGTATAAATTTGGACCTTATAGCCGAGGTTTCGGAGATTATTTAAGTCTCCATCTTCAGGACGAAAGAACAACTATTGTGACGTAAGCCCGTCAAGGAATTGTCTAGCTCAGTGTTGCGCAACCTTCCTACACTCGCGGCACACTAAATATTGTCGAAGAATCATGGCGGCACACCAACCTCATTTCGTATATTGCTTGTGTGTATAGGGGGGAGGAAGATGGTTTATGGCATTGGTTGACAACTTCTTATAAATCGACCCCAATCGAAAAATGTTCTATTTGATATTCATAATTATCCGTCTTTATTATTATGTAATTCGTTTTAAATATGTTTATTATTTGAAATAAATTAAAATATAATATTTCCTACCGTTTGATCCAAAATTTATTAACTATGTGTAAACATTTAAACTTAAAGATACTTATTGATATCTGTACATGTAGATTGCAGAAAAATACATAGAGTGGCAATAAAAATAAAGGGGAGATACATTGTCTGCCCTCAGTCTACCCGATCATAATAAAGAAAATTAAAACTGATACAGAGCAGAAAATAACATTAACAATTATGTCTCATTATGGTTATAATTATAATATGAGGTGAAAATTTCGTGACACGCCTAGATGACTTCCGCGGCACATCGGTTGCGGATCACTGGTCTAGTTGAATATCTCAGCTAAATATTTCAGTAAAGTGTATTTTCGAAGCCCCGAGTTTAATTCTCGTTTCACAAGCCGAAAATCTTAGCCAGGTCTTTCCATTTTATTCTTCTGTTCTTCCCGGCAAACGTTGAAATTTTGATTTTTTATTCTAACCACTATTTTATTTATAATTCATCCTACACTCGTGATGATAAATAAGTTACGGCTTGTGAACGTTATACCAAGACAACAAATTATCACCAGTAGCCACATATAACAATATTCCATCATCATATTTTCTTAAATTCGCCAGCATTTTCTTCAATGGGTCCATATTTGTTGCGACGTGTAATGAAGGTCCCAATACCAGTAACGGAATAGGAAACAGATTCACCACTGCTTTATGAAGAAACATTGTTTTTATATTAATTTTGTTTTAAAATGACTTCCAACACCCACAGAGAATATCCCCTGAGAAGATAATCCTTTTAAAACTATTTATTACTTTTTAAACAACAACAAAAACAGGTATACTCGATTTTTGTAACGTTGTTAACTCATGGAAACTACATGCGTAGAATATGGGTTCGACATTATTTCAACCAGTGGAAAAAACAGAATTATATGTAAATATCCTTTTGGGACTCCACACAAAACAATATTTTGGCATTCCCATTCAATAACCTATAAATACATTAACTTTCAATGGTTCGATTCCTACTAGTAATCAGTAAATCAAAATCAAAATTATATTCACTCTTACAAGTCTAATTCCCTTTATCATGAAGTCTTTTCTGGTGAAAATCATTCTGTCGACAATCGTGTGTTTTAGTCTGTGTTTCGGGTACAAAGTAACAACTGGATTCTGTTGGTGTATTTCAGCCAGGGGTTTATCGACGTTGACAGAAGATCGATTGGGGGTTGTCGTGTCCGACATTTTCTCGGTTCTTAGAAAATCTCTTCCTCTTTCTACAACTTTCGGTTTCCACTCTCAATCTCGCCTGGACCTCAGTGAGCGACCAATGTTGATACTCGTTCCAGCACAACCATCTGTCAGAATGGAAAGCCTCTCTCTGGCACTGTAATTTTTGGGTTATTTTACAGATAACCAGTAGGTTCACAACAACACGTAACGTAATATAACTGAAATAAATGTATGTATTATTTAATGGTAACTATTATTTCTGTGTTATGTATGTGACATTTAGCATATTTAAATTTTCAGACACAAAGTGCTAAGATACCTCATCTAGAGATTAAAAAGCGACATAAGATTTGCAAAATTATTTTTATGATTGTCATAATCTATCTCATGCATAACTTCGTAATGACTTCATAGTTCATAGTTCTCGCCAGATATTAATAAAGCTATGAAATAAAAAGCATTAGAGGTCGAAATATGTAGGTATACAAAATTTCAGCCAGAAATTTTGAAAGAATTGAGACCACTTTAAAGTCCCAGGCATTCATGAAACTTTAATACTAAAACTGACCTTTAAAATATGACTGGCTGCTCGGGCTGGTGACGGGATTTTCCGAACACTGCAATAAATGTGTGGGTTCCATTAAGGCGAGAAGTTCCTTGACCATGTGGGCGACAATCAGCTTCTAAAGAATATTCTGCCGCAAGAGTTACTTAATATAAGTAAATACAATAAAACTATAAGGCCTGCCATATTTACTCATTTTGATTTCACCATATGGAAATGCTATCTCATGAGATTCAGGATTTTGAAGCTGCATTTTAGGACATTTAAATGGGGATCGGCTCATAATAAGGACAATACAACAAGTAAAAACTGAGACATAGATGACAATCAGTCACCTGAAGACGGGAGTGTAATCAACTTCCGAAACATGGACTCATTTACATTAATAACATGCACAAATATTTCTCAAAACTTTTCCACGATTTTACAACTGTCTCGGTAGATAAATGCTTGACTAATATCTCAAACTTCGAGGAGGACCATAAACAATTGAATATAGTTTAAAAGCTCTCAGATTCAGATACAGATACCCACAGAGTTTCCCAGAGATTTAAACGAAAAAACTTGGTTAGGTTAGGTTCTGTCTGCATGGTAATTTCTATGGACCATAAGAGGTTTAATGTATAAAACTATCTCCACTAACGTTTCGTTACTAGGTAGTCGTACAAGTACGGTTTAATGTAGGTGGCACCAGTAAAGGTGTATGACGTCATATTCTTTTGTTTTATAACCTGAGCTAAATGGTAAGTAAGAATAATTGAGTGACCTTTTCTTTCAGTACAGTATGTTTCATGTATTCGTTGAGAAGAAAGTGGCCTGTTATTTTTTAAACTCTTCATGATTGTTAATAAAAGACGTGTGTACAAGATTAGTGTGTAGTTACGAGTTTTAAATATGCGTGCTAAGACCTTTAATTACTTCAGTACGATTTATTTTATGTGAAACATGGGAGATTAACGTGTAATTTTGCTGGTGTGTTACGTGTACAAACATTGAAATATTCTGAAACGGACAGGGCTCAGAGATCCCAATTAATTTAATACTGTAGCGTCATGTTGTGCTACTTTTATGACTTTTTTTATTCAGTAACTTATTTATACAACGTTTCTGGATGTAAATAACACGAATGTCTACCTATAGTGCCATAATAGTACATTGATTATAGACTGTTAAACAACGTTCTGTAAAAAGTGCCTGAATGAAACAAGATACCAAATTAGGCTACGTTTATACATCGTATAAAACACTGCGTAAGTCTTATGATCGGCATTATCGTTAAGATTCATGCTCTAATTGAAGAAAAAAGAAACGCCAAATAGAACAATGTTATTTATTTTGTGTTTATTTAAAGACGCTCTTTCAGTTGCTGCATAGTTTCGAATGATGATAGTGAATAACACATTGGAAAGGATTTGAAAGGAAGTGGTCGTGGCCTAATTGAAGGTACTAACCGGGAATTTGCCTGAGAAAACCACTAAAATCCTCAGTCAGTATAGTCGGTCTCCGAGCCGAGATTTGAACCAGGGATCTCCCGAATACTAAAATAATGTTATGGAGCTTTAGACGAAATATTTAACCAAACGCAACCAAATAAAATTTTTATTAAGAGGATTTAAATTAAATATTTATAATAGTACTCCAAAACAATAATCGAGATACTAGGACTAGCATGATTACAGGTTGAGTCACGAACTTTATGTTCAGCCCGTCATGACGTAAGCACAGCTTAACGTTTCCTGACTGAACGAGGACTAATTATTTGAAACGCAATGTAGGAGATAAAGTTGCGTAAACAATCAGATGTTTATTTATCTCCGATTGTATAACGCAGTGACACACAACACGCTGTCTGCTATAGAGGTCTTTTATTTCAGAAGCTATTTTCTTATAAACAAAGAGGTCACCATGTAACATTTTACAACATTCTAACTTTCAAAACAACATGCGTCTATTGAAACAACACTCTGTCAGATCCGAAAATGAGCGGATAAATTTGATACATATTTTAACACGTAAAATTAAATGCGGTATTTATAATATTCTTATGATGACTGATCTCAAAGCACGATTGGTAGGTCATGTTTAACAAATCTGCTAACAAAATATCTTTTTGCGTGTTTGGTTGTTTCAGTTTTTTTAATTTAGACCACAGAGCATTAATTACGATTTGAGGTACTCAAGGCAGTGAATACAAAGATAACTGTGTTGGGAGGGTCTTACTGCCACCATCATCATGGTGACGATCGTCCAAATGGTGGAACAAGTACTTGTGAAACGTTGGTAATCTTCCACCAGACTAAACGGCGCTACAGTCCAGAAGACAGCCATTTTCGTACCGAACATTAATTATAACTCAGTTCCCTTGTGACATGTACGCTGAGTCTTTAACCAGACCGCAGGAGCAAAGTAATTTCATTCAATTTACGACTGCAATAATATTTGTTTTATAAAATAAATACTGAGATCGGTGTTAGATAATGAAACGCTTCGTATAAGTGACACGCAGAACTAATAAAGTGAGATTATATACCATACTTCAAGCCAACGTACACACAATAAAATAAAGGAATTTATTCCTTTTCTCTTATACAACTATTAATGTTTATAGCCACAAAATAGAGATTTATAGCACAATTTTAGTGAACTGAGGCACGTGGATTTCATAAAGCCCATTTTCTACATGATTTCAGTGTTTTTTCTCAATGACCTCTTGTTTTTTGGTTCGTGGATTAAATCTTGAGTGGAATTTGGCGAACATAAAGTTCGAGTTTCTTTTATACATTTACTTTACGATATTTACAACCTAGATTTGACTGCAGTAACTCCATAGCGAAAGGTCAGGCAGTTAAGTTCATAAGAACACATTTAAACAGGATATAAATAAGGCTGTAGCTAAGTTATAGACTAAGTAGACGTATTGCTTAAAGACAATTTCGGTATATTAGTTTGAAATAACCGATCCTCATTATTTTCGATAAAGAAAATTATGCCACCCAAATAACATTTATGCATAAAATCAAACTACAATAACAATGTAATGGTGTGAAAAAATAAATCTGAATATTATTACTTTACTAAGAGAAAAGTAAATCACAAATATTTATGTAATAAATTATTGGCCACTCCCACGCGATTTAATGCTAATTCTTCCCGATAACCCGTGACACAATAAGATGTTATCTGATAAATCTTTAATCGTGTGGAAAAGTTCAGATAATTGAGGATGAAGTTAACAAACTAAAATTGCAAGTTAAATTCTGTGAATGCCTATTAATATATTTTCCATCTGATATCTAAAAACGCAAAGAGTAGGAACATATAACATAATATTACACTGTTTAATGTTTGTGTTCCTTAAAATGACGGGAATTGACGAGCTGAGCAAAATGTTAGGTTCTCAAGAACGA
The DNA here is from genome assembly GCF_977971745.1 of Zootermopsis nevadensis. Taxonomy (NCBI): domain Eukaryota; kingdom Metazoa; phylum Arthropoda; class Insecta; order Blattodea; family Termopsidae; genus Zootermopsis; species Zootermopsis nevadensis. The sequence continues at coordinate 10,622,891 of NW_028259143.1, forward strand.
CTTTTCATACCGAGTTAGAAAAAAAATAGTTAATATGCTGCCATTTGCAATCCTAATACCTGCGTAGTAACGAGTTGTTTTACGAAGACATCCGGCAATTCTGTGTACAACTCACTTGTGCTCAAGTTACCAGAAGTGACATAACCCGCGTAATTAATTTACTTGTGACTTTTATGTTTAACGTTGACTTACAGAAGAATATTTTGTAGTTTACAATTTAAAGCATTGTGGATATCTGGCTAGCGTCCGTAATGAAGAGCCAAGCAATGTAATTATTTCAACCCACAGCTTAACTCCCCGTTCTGCTTGATGATCAAGTTAATCGTTACTCGGCAGTTAAAATGAAATTCCTTTTATTACATCTTGTTCCTCTTTTCTTTCCCATGTTAGGGTAGATGAGTTGACATTTAAAAGAAAGCGCGAAGGGATGAGGATTTTTAGGGGTGGGGGACTATATTTATAAGATTAGTGCTGTCCAACGGATAACTGTAGACAGACAGAAGAAAGAAAGTGGGAGGAGTTGTCTTGATGTGATACTGGTAGTATACTGTGCAGTTGGAATCCCATTCTCTTCTCAGCTTCTTTCCTTATAAATGTCTCGCGGGAAATAACTACAGAGGGTGGACTGGGGTGGGACAGCTCAAGACGAGGGAGAGGAAAGAGTCTCAGGGGAGATTTGCCTGCCATGTCTGTAACTGCAATATCCCTTTACGCGACACTATTGCACCATCCATCACAAGACAGGGAGACCGGAACGGGTCCATGCTGAAGACGAAGAAGAAGAAGGCAGGCAACCGATGAGGAACCGAAAGGCAGTGTAAAAGCATCGTTGGCGTTGTTGTGAAGGAGCAAGGGTATTTCTCGAAAGGATGAAAGTGGGTGGTTACACTGTGGTGATGGTGGTTGGATGACGACACAGACTGTTGGAAGGGGTAGATTCTGCGGCTCGCTGAGTCCACGATCAACATCGACCGAGGCACATTGCTCCTCTGGCCCAATTGTATTTGTTCGCTTCGTCCATTTGTACATGAATTTTTAGACTACGGCTAGTGAAGTAAGACAGTGTTATATTACTTCGTTAAAACATATTTTTATATTGAAATCTGCTACCCCCCCCCTCCCCCAAATAACTCCTTAGGTCTAGACTCAATTTTATTATATTTTCATAAACACCTACTTAAAAATATCTTTCTGAGGTTCTTTTTATCAATTCGATAAAACAATTTTTCAAAACTTTCAATCTACAGTCGTTAAAATCTATACTGTCTGTGCCCTGAAATGGTTTAAGGTGATTTTATACTAAAAGTCAAAATAAAATAAAATCATACTTACAAGCACGTGACATATATTACAAATACAAACGTTAAACTTGCAGTTTATCGTCTGGATAGAGACGAGACCACATCTTTACATTTTAGGAACTTTAATACACAGTATTCTCAAAATTCATTTCGTTTATTCTTCGTATCTTACTGCTCTTTCACTGTGCATTCTGTGTTGGAGATAACTAAACGTAATAAGACGGCACTTATGGGGCATAAGGGAGTTGTAAGAGATAGCGGGGGGGAAAATAATGAACTAACTTGTAAAACATTCGTCACTGACGTCTTCCTTTCGACCTTTCTTACAACACAGCTGGCCTATTTTAATTACAGTTTTAAGTAGTCGCTGAACGAAAATAAGGATTCTACTGAGATAAAAAGTAGCAAAGCAAGACGAAAGAAGGTATGCATTACTCTGATATAAGTCTTAAAAGTTAGATTTTAGTTCTAGTGAACTTAGGGAACATTAGAATTCCTTTTCTTAATTTGCAGAAGATGTCTCACATGGATGATGAGGGAGAATTTCTTAATTTCAGTGTTGATGAAGACTGATTTCATTTTATTTAGCCCTCATCACGCGGTCAACACTACTGTTTTATAACAGGGGGGTTATCGGATTTCAGTGTCCACCCACTGACCAGCTATACTCGTTGTTATCCTCAGTCTACTTAATGTAAACTCTGGTATAGTACCTTACAATAGCACAAAATTACTTCCTTCTACATCCCTCTAAATTCATCACTCACGGTATCATATTACCATTAAAATTTCTTTATATAAATTTATAAGTTTAAAAGCATATTTAAATAGTCAGAGAACATAACAAGTTGGTGAATACCAATAGTGATATTTATGGTAGACTGGATTAATTTAATAGTTAATAGATGATGGATGTAGCAAGTGTCGTCGGTAAATTTCTACCAGACATAGCGCAATAACCCAGAAGGCAGCCATCTTCAGACTCACCGCCGTGAAAACCTCAAATTGTACTTAGTTAACCCCTAAAGCATCCAACATCGATCCCGATAAAAAATATTAATGAATTATACTAATACTCATCTTTAACATTCAAAATGGAAATTATTTTTCTTTGTAACAGATTAACTGAACTATAATTTCGAATCATATCCGTAGAGCCGTTTATCTTTACAATTTAAAATGAAAGTAAAATTTTCGCCACCCGGTATAAATGTACAAGCAATTGTGTATATTGTTACTGTCATTGTTAATATTATAACGGGGTGAGACTATGTATCGGTGAAAATGGGTCTCTAACGGACACTTTGTTCATCCCCAAATGATACATAAGAGAATATGGAGCAAAAGTGGAATTATATTGACAGGAGAAAACTGATGTAAACGAATAACATATTTTCCCAGTTGCACTTCGTCCAACAGTTGGGCCTACACAGCACTAACACTAACAATCCTGCACTTTATACCTTGAATTAAATCCATATGTCCCAATTCATCTAATGTAGATAATTGTTGTCAACTAATTACGCCCATTAGGCTATTCTGGAACTGTTATAATCTTTTTTTCTACAAGTTACTTCTCTAGCACAAAGTTCTGCCTACAGAAATTCTAATCTTCAATTTCCTTCCATCATTTTCGCCCCTTGTTTGTCCTCGGAGCTTAAATCCTCTACTACTGTCATAAAACGCAAAGAACAGACTTGTCAATGTTTTATGCATTTTTTGTTATCCTTAATATATTAACTTCCTAACATACAAGTACTTCTTAACATGTATATTTTATAGAATTTAATTTTTCTAAATTCTTATTTATTTTAAAGTGGCAACTAATTCCAAATTAATTAAATGTTATTTTATTAAGTATTACTGTTTTTATTTTTGTCTCCCGGAAAGTCGTTTAATTACAGATTTAGTTAAAACGAATTCATTTTAATTTCTATAGCAATTAAATATACATAGCTTCCAAATATCCTTAAAACTAGCTCCACGTTTCAGAAGTCTTATTTAAGAGCGAATTATCTCTCAACTAATCAATAAATATTCTTTGTTTTATGTACATATGTTGAAGGTTCATTACCATGCACAAAAGTCCATCACTGGTCTCTGCCAGAGCCAGATTAACCCAATTCATACATCCTTTCTATTCGTGATTAATTTTATATTAACATCCCTTCTATTTCTAGTCACCCAATTTATCTCATCCCTTCCGGTTTTCCGACTAAAATTGTGTATGCATTTTTGTTTCCCCACGCGTGTCGCAAGTTACGACCATGTAAATTTAATTAATTAGATCACCCCAGTTAAATAGAATGGTTGAGATAAAATGTAAATTTAAGATCAGGAAGGAATTCATCATTATTCTCTCACGATTAGAAAGAGGCGTTGAACAAACTACGCTTGTAGATGATCTTGTGACCAGATACGACGACAAACATATGGATCGCTGCCTTCAACAGCAGTAAGCGGAGATGTTGAAGGTGGGTTTCCAGAAGCACTTCGTGTGACAAAGCCTAATTTATGAGCATCATGTTAGTTCTCTTCAACAAAGCGAGCCTCTCGGAAAGAGACAGATCACACAACTCGGATGACACGCGGCTGAAAAACTCTTAATAATCCTCTTATCGGGACCCGTTGTAATGGTAAGTGGACGGTATTTCCACTTTGCATTCCTCTTCTGAACAGAGACGAGCAAAGTTACAGAAGAACGAAATTCGACGCCGCGATGCCTCGTCGTCATGTGTAAATAGCGTACGTTTGCCCTAATCACAACTTCTTTTTAAGAACCACTGAATTTAATTTGTACACTTTACGAATGCAAATATTCAGTATTCAGCGCATATACAACAAAATAAATCAGCTATAGCATTACAAAAATTGTTGCTTGGATAAATGCAATCTTCGTAACCTTACTGTAACCGTCAACAAAGTGCATGTTTCAAGGCCAGACAACTACTTCCCCCCTTTACCGCGCTCTAAATCACAATTACAGCGTTTCTAGAATTGCTACGCTGCAAATTCTGAGTTATCTTCACTCACATGGGTTCTGCTGTTCGCGTTGTAACGTTGTACGGCTTTGTTATGTACAATTTGATGGCGGCTAATAAAGAATCAAGCAATACCAGTAATACTCACACATCGTCCGACATTTTAAATTTCGGTGCGTTATCTGTAATAGATACTACGTTTTCTTTGAGTTTCAAATCCAGTGTTTAAAGGGCACAAATGTGAGTTACTGCTCGAGCCCTGGAAAATTCAAGCAGTGAAGGGGTAAATCAGTTCTGAGCAATGTGATTATTACCACGGATATCATTTAATTATTTAACTATTCATATTACTGTACACCATATGTATAGAATAATACATAGAATAAGTATGAGGAAGCAGAACACGTGAAGGATAGAAAAATTCAGAAGCAGAGATATCGCACATCGTACTTAACAAATTCATCCGTCATTTCAACCCCTCGTCACACAGACGTTAAGATCGATCGACCGCGTTTCTTATGCCGAATAAGACCACAGTCTTCCGTTAGCGAGTTCAGAGTGCAAGACAGGAATAAAATTAATATCGCTCTCAAGTAATTGTAATCACATATCAAACTTTAAATTTCCTTCCATAGAAACTGGCAACCGAATTTTTCCTGGCTGAAAATTCGTATGTATTGTCGGAGGGGGTGAAATCGATATATAACAGAATTGCAATAGTTACGAAATAAAGCTAACGGTTAGATCTATGAGCTGTGATTAGTCAGAACGGCTCAAACAGTCATGGCTCGTTATGGCCAATAATGGTCGTCCGACATGTCAGAATGTAACTAATATTGCTGTCATTGACAGCTGGTGTTCTTTGGCCACGACGTATACTGTTGTTGAACGGGACAGACTTCAGATCCTTAAATTCTGAAGTAGGAGGATACAGTAATTTCCTAAATCAAGTCGGGAAAATTTATTACAAAGACACGATAAGAAATCAACAAGATTCTCCAATGATCTAAAATGCTGCCCAGATCTCGTACGTGGATTATTTTGCTTAAATTTCATTCTCAACTCATGGATTTGAGCATAAATGTATTTATCCCCCATACTTAAATAACACAGAATATCAGCAAATCTGCGGAAGTTAAAGATATGTAACAAAACGTAACGGGTTACTTGTGGGAGGACAAAGAACAAACTTAGATCAACTTTGATTTCAAAGTGTTAAGCACCATTACATGCAGACAGATGAGGGGGGGGGGGGGAGTGGAGATATAGCTGCATATATCCTTAACTTCGGTACCTAGACTGGGGTGTTTATCTTCAATCGCCGGTCGCTTTATCTCTCAGGAAAAACTGGTACTCACTGGACAGGAGGCTTGGTGGACCCCAGAGCCATCTTGGGCTTCGTGGAAAATAGAAAAAATACTAGCCTACCGGGAATCTAATCCAGGTCGTCCAGCCTATAGCCTCGTCACTATATTTATGTAAACTGAAAATAACGTTTTACATACGGGCACCAAATAATGTTTCATTTAGATAGAAATGCCGACTCCGCGAGTGGACGTGGAAACATAATGTTAAGAGAGAAATAAGTTCTCGTAAAACTAGAACTACCGATGATGAAAACACAAAGTAAGGACAGAAGAAAGATAGCAGGGAAGAAGAGAGAAAATAAGATAAAAAATGTCTTTTACGGAAGAGTCATATTTTCCTAGTCTACAGCCTACACAAACAGTTCAGTCTCTCGTTTATGACCCCCATATGTAAGAGGCAACCTAACCGGCTCATATTTGTTTTGTTTGGGGATGCTGACGTCGTGTAGCGGACATTCATCACATTCTGAAATGCTGTTTCTCGAAGATGAACAACACAATTTCTCCCAGCGACACTCTGCGAAGATACATCGTGTCGCGACCAGTGGACTGCCTTGAATACTTGAATATTTCACCTATACTGCTTCTAAACTCAGGTGTCTCTTTGCTTGGGGTATTGTCCACTTATATTCTTTTCATGTATTAATACTTCTTTTCGCTTAGCATTCTGGATCAGGAACACCCCATTTCTTTTAAATTTCTACGAACATGGTAACACTGCGAAATTCTCAGATTAATGTCGTAATTTTACTTCGATATTTAACTTTTTGTTATTTATTTCTTTAATTTTTGGAAAATTGTGCAACACTAAATTGCGTAATTAATAATTTTTCATATTTTATAGCATTTTTAAAGGCATTAAGAGTACTAAAATCTTCTCAGAACTCACCTTTTAAACACAAATATTTATATTAACACACAAATATTGCGTGTTCACCCACCACTAATAAGCAAATTTCACAACAGACCTACTCTTAATGTGATCAGTGTGTTTGACCCTTTATCACCTATCGGCTTTTCTACTTTGATTATACGAGTTGTGGGCATCCCAGTGTGAGTGATAAGATGCCTCAATAACATGTAGCGCTCTAACGCGCATGCGTGATGTTAACATCTGCATGAGAACATTAATATGCCAGGCAAGTTATATTGACCATAATTTTCGAGGCAGTTATTCGGGCTAAACTTTATTTCAGAATTACATCCGAGCATGCTACATAAAAGATGATGTCCTTGAGATGTATTTTATTGCTCAGATGATCAAAACGTTCCCCACATTTATTGAACCAGAAGGTGCATTATTAATGACAAAATTCTGATTCTTTTTGCGACAGATATCAAGTCCTTTACAAATCATTTCACTTCATTTTTATATGTTCTTTAGGGCATTATTGCTGACCCCATTAAAACTTCACTCCTTAGATTACATTAATAACAGCATAAGGTTCAAATGCCTACAACTTCGTAATGGTTTCTTCCCATCAGGATTTCAAACCAAATTTGCATATGCATTTCTAATCTCTTTGTTAATATTCAGTGAAAATTAAACGTTATGGAGCTCCTCAATATACAGTGTTCTTCAGATTCCAACACTTCATTCCTCCTATATCCAAATATTCTCCTTAGCGTTCCTTAGGTCTTTCAAAAGAATCCACCCAAGCTCGTAGCCCTGTGTAAACATTTCGTAACATATTTTTTTCTCAGAGTGGAGTGTTACTAGCCCCTACCTAACCCCCAAACTATAGACCTGCCCCTTGTCGGCTGTTCGCCACAGCTTGTTCAATGTATTTGAAGTTACCCTCAATATCTAGAGGTCTTGTCCTCCATCCTCAAGTTCAGGACGTCCGACGGGAAATTTATGGTTTTCTATACGTAAAGAACCTTCGCTGTTTTGGAAAGACGGGATTATAACATTTTTCGAACTGGTATTTCCACAGTGCATCCCTCTAAATTTATCGCAAATCGAATTTCTGTTTGTCAATGTTTTTCCTGATACTTAATTTTTGTGACATCAAAATGTGCCCAGCGCTCAAGTTTCTGAGACGTTAAGAAGGGCTTCAAATGTGCATCGTAGCTTGTGAGATCAATTTCCTCCCAGCAAATAATTGTTCTTACTCCACTAGGAAGTTAAACTATAGCAACGAGACCCAACCAGACCAAAAATTCTATCTTATTATGTATTCTTTACAGAAATATTACAGATTTAAAACCTAGTGCGTGTACATCTGCATGTTTTCTGTTCGAAAACACTGGACAAATTTCAAATAAGTTTGGTTTTGGTATTTACACTTAAAGTTGTCATTATAATTTAATTTTTTTATTGAAATTTCTTACTCTGGCCTTTGGAGACAGTGTGTTTAACGTATTCCATGCAGAATTATTCTGATAAAAAGCAAATTTCCTCTGTATCAGTTAAAGTTTCCACTCTTGCGCAACCACAAATAATTCTCTTAGTTTCCAAAGATGATGCTACACGATTCTCTTCACTGGCGAAGTACAGACAAGAGTGTCTGTAAATGAGATTTTCACTGAAATGTATTCGTAAAACATAAAGAGTGAGGAAAACAAAATATCGAATTTGTTCTTTCGGAAACTGAACATTTTAATAATATCATAGTGATGTAAGTACACTTCGATCCTTAACTACACTTAATATTCCAGAATAACAGGATGTAAAACATGACACATTGTTCAGAACTGTGAAATCAAATTATCTATAATTGACACACTATTTTTCCCAGGACACATGCAACTAATTTTACTGTTCAAATGTTTGCCCCATTATCGGTGTTGTATGATGCAGATTCGCAATCCTTTGCCAAACTGATCTGATAAAGAAGTGAAATAATGGTAGAGCATCCAGCGTTCAAAAGCCGCCCTAAATTGAAGCAATCAACCTTCTCTGTAGCTGTCGTATTATTCAGTAGGAGAAACAGCCGCTCATTACGAACAATTAAAGGGCCAGTAGCCATTTCCTTCCTATTGAAACCACGTTATCACATTGTAAATAGCAAAACACGCAACACTCAGTTGTTGCTAGAACCATTCATTGGTCTTCACGGATTTACCATTGGCACTGAAACTCGTCCCCTGTCGCTTTTCACAAACACATGCCAGTGAGAGATAGCTCCTTTCTGATTTATCTTGGATGGCTCGTTAGGTATTTAAGGACGTTCATAAGCCAAAATGTTTAGGCAACGTCAAATGTTGTAATGCTAAGATTATGTGTGGTGAAAAGGAAAATATATGGTCAACAAAACACTTCCTTTACGTCAAATCGCAGCGTGAACAGTCGCCTGCAACATGATTAGAATATGTCTGAAAACGATAAAAAATAACTCACATATGCGAGAAGAACGACACATTTTTATTCACTGTCGTTTAACGTGTTTGTGGATTTTTTAACGACAATGTTCAGATGACAGGATGAGTAATGAATAATTAATTAGAAAGTATTTGGAAGCAAGCGGTAGTTGCCTAATTTAAGGCTTCATCTTTGAATTTACCTGGAGGAGCTGAGGAAAATCATATAGTCCTGTAAGATTTGAGGTTTTCACAGCGGTGAGTATGAAGATTCCTGTCTTCTGAGTTGTTGCGCTGTGTAGTCTGGTCGATATTAACCAACGTTTCAGAGGTCATACTGCCTCCGTCATCAGGGCGATGAGTATGAAGATTTCTGTCTTCTGGGTTGTTGCACTGTGTAGACTGGTCGATGTTTACCGACGTTTCAGAGGTCATACTGCCTCCGTCATCAGGGCGATGAAGATTTCTGTCTTCTGGGTTGTTGCGCTGTGTAGTCATCAGGGCGATATTCATATGACCTCTGAAACGTTGGTTAACATTAACCAGACTACACAGCGCAACAACCCAGAAGACAGGAATCATCATATAGCCTGTTTACGGACTGAGGTTTGAACCCAGTAAATCCAGAATACGAAACAGGATCGTTAAACTCTCGACCGCAACTTTCGGTCTGAACGTACTGTGAGAATTTTGATGCCTCTGTTTATCTATAGTTTGGCACCAGAGCTATACGAAATTTCAAACAGGCAATTCATAGTATAACCCAGACCATTTGCCTGGTAGATCTCATACCGATGAGGTAATTACGAAGAATGTGACAAAGTATCGTTAATTCGGAGCAGAGTGCAACATTTGAGACACCTTTTCTGTCTCCATCATAAGATAATTATGTAATAAGTACCTAACACTGCCTGGGAAAGATAATTTCTCTGAAACATTGCTTGGAAATTAACACGGCTGATCGCTCGACAAAATTGTTTAACTTTTAGCCGCCCTGAAAACTTCAAGTCTTAAATAATTACGCAGATATTTTGTTAAAATTAATATAAGACACGGAAATGCCCAAAATTATTCCAGTTCCTCAAGTTTAGGAAATTGTGCCCAAAACGTAGGGATATTAATGGATGTCAAGAACCCGGATTAGCTTGTCGGTTGCTACCCCTGACTGTCGTATTACAGAACACAGTGTACTGTACATATTATACTGTGACCTACTTGATGAAGTTTTCTTAGAGAAGTTAGCAGGCAGACATTCCCAGACGGCTGTCTGTAACTTAATCACCTCTGAAACGTCTCACTAGCTTCTAACGCATATATTGTTTCCAATAGTGATGGCCGCTTCGCATATACTTCAAAATATACATGTGGTAAAAATTATCATATTTACAATTCAACCTTTAACCCTCTGAAACCGAAGCTATTATAAATAATATTTAAGAATTCGGTCTGTACCTCAGAAAAAACACAACACTTCATCGTTACAAACTTTAAGTGGTTAATTCCGTTTGAGATAACAGCCCTAGTTTACACTGAGAATCATACGAAATCCATAAATGCAAAATAAAAAGTTACTGACTTTTAAAATAGTTGGTACAAATAGTTATCATTCAGGTTTAAAGGTTTAAAAGATGTATTTAAAATTGGAAGAGACACGCGTGCACACTATTTTCGATAGGTATGTGGCGATAGCACAAAATGCTCTTGGTTTCTCAGTAATAATAGAAAATAATTAAAAATAAAATTGACACGTGCATGGAATAAATTATTACTTAACACATTAATCATCGGTAAAAATATTGTAGGTTACCTGTACATTTAATATCCCTCCGTTCAATTAATTCGTCTCTCAACACTATAGCAGTTTTTATTAAACGTTACAAATGTGCACGTACATACAAAAATTGTATATTTTTAATATAAATCATTCGAAATAGTTCCCATTCAATAACCTCTCTTTTCAGTTGGATGCGTGTTTTGGTTGCAATTTATTTATCCCGTGATAAAACCCACTCTGTTACAATGACTAGCGGAAAAGCTGTAGATCTGGATTTATAATTTACGCATTTATAATAGAATCCCAGTATACCCATGACGTAGGAATATATACTGTTAAACATTTGTGACCTTTCTTGTTTTGTAATTAAATCGTTGCTTTTGTTATCATCAGAAATATTAATTTAAATATTTGAAACAGATGAATATGTACAGCTGGCAGCCCGAGAAGAATTTATTATGCTAGGAAAAATGTTTAGACAAAAGAAAAAGAAATTAGAACGATGGAGGAAAATTTATTTCCTGTCTGATACCGTTACAGCAATAAATCAAGGACAGATGGGACAAGCATATACCATGTATAGAGGACATGACAAATGCAAACAAAATTTTGATCGGGCAACCTCAAAATAAGATAATTTCGGAAGACCTAAACGGAAAAGTGATTACAATATTTTAATGTTTCTCAGACGAGGATGTGAATATACAGGTTTATTCATACTTCCCTGACACATTACAAAAACCGCTAGTCTTCAATGGTGCAATGGATGGTAACACAGGACACGCCGATAGAAAGAGAAACACTCAAAGTTTATTTTACATCCCTCATGAATGCGCAATAACAATGCGCTGCTTCATTGACCACCCAGATCACCTGACCTGACGCCATATGATTTCTTTTTATGGGGGTACATTAAGGACCAGATCTTTGTACCGCCTCTGCCACGGGATCTGCCTGAACTACGAAGACGAATCATCGCTGGCATCTCACAAATCGATCGTGACATGCTGCAGCGGGTGTGGGCGGAAATGGATTATCGGCTTAACGTCTGTCGCGTTACAAAGGGTGGACACATAGAGCATTTATGAGGTATGTAAAATAACCTTGAAGAGTTTCTCTTTCTATCGGCATGTCCTATGTTACCATCCATTGCACCATTCTAGCGATTTTTTGTAATGTGTCAGGGAATTGTGAATAACTCTGTATTGACTAAATTAATCTTTCTCAGTATATGGTCCAATAGCGATCTTCTGCAAACGTGGCCAAAAAGTGTTTATCACACTTCTTATGTTACATGTTCGGAGTCTTTAACAAATGTGTTATCGCACTACCAACAAACAAAATCAGCCAACCAAAAAGCTAACTAAGGGCGGAGTCCTTCGTAAACGCAAGATATCGTCCCTTGCTAGAAAACACCATTCCTGCGTACGAAACGCATTGCTCGTCACGTGACGTTTTATACTCGCATACAGGTAGCCCTCGATTTGAGCCGATTCAGAATAACGCCGATTTTGAAACCAGAAAGTCAAAAACTGAAAAAATATATTTTACTATTATTTATAACCTTTTTACAATGTTTCTCGTACTGCTTCTTATACTAAATCGTAATTCGTACATCGCTGATTTTGAATAAAAATTACAAATAGTCATCTCTGCAATTACGTATGTTTCGTTAACGCGAATTTGCTCTAATGAGAACGATGAATCGGTAAAAGCTGTTTGTGAAATGCAAACTTTTGCATATGCGAGTTTGTTCTTATGCGGTTTAAACTTTCAAAGGGCTAATTTAATCTCTGCGGAGGTACCGGGATTATTTTTACTACGCGATTTTCTATAGGTCGGCGTCTTACATGAATGCAACTATCGCATAACAGCAGAGATGACTGTACACATCAAACACATGAAATAATTGCAATCAATCGCGGGGACCAACGAATTGCCGATTGTAAGTGTATAAAATATATTTTTTAAATTTCCTTTATTTTATTTACGTTATTTCAGAGCTTTAAATGTAATGACATTATATTAATCGTCAATGTTTGGGTGCTGGGAACGCATGTAATTGACATCCCATTGATTTACATTAGAAAAGACTTTCAATTTACGCCGATTCCGAATACGCCGGTTCGCCCAGGAACACATCCCCGCCGTAAATCGAGGGCTACCTGTATTTGAATTACTGTGTGAGCGCTGCTATCTTTCGGCGGTTTGTTGAGTTAATCTCTATGTACAATAATAAAAACGTTCTCAAGCTGCGTGACGTTGTAATAATACAAAGCGTCTACCGGTAGATGGCTCTGCCAACCAACATATAATGTAATATTCAGCGTGGGACTATGGTAGGAGTGAACACGCGTTAATTATTAACACGGCAAAAGAAAAGTGACAAGAACAACGTGAATATTAGCGATAGTACCGAGAATCAGGTCGTGAGGTTTTGTTAGAATTACTGCGTGCAGCAAATATGAATTAAAATTAGAACGGGTAAGGGCTTCCCGACATGTTCACAGTTTACGTTTAATTCCCTCACGTCTTCCTCCAAAATACCGAAAATAAGATGAAATGAACGGGGAAGAAACAGGCGGGGACTCCCAGTGGGGTTGGCGAGCGAATCGAACACGGACAGGCCCATACACTCCCTGTGTTGTATCGTTCATTTGTAAATTATTTTTACTGATAAGATATATGTTGTATTTTTTTCTAAACTGTCTAAGTGTTCTCCTTTCTCTGCTTCTTGATATTGGATACGTTGCGAATATCAAGACTTAATTTTTTTCTCTCTCTACAAGCATAAGAAGACATTTTATTGCAAAGTCTTGTACCCAAACTGCGGGTCGCAGATGGGCAATTCATGGACCCGTTAGAACGGTTAGCGTGTTTATTACACGACTTTAAAATAATTCAACAGACATATCTGATGTTATAATAACTAAAGCCAGTAATTTTAAGAATGGTCACCAACCGACACAAATATTTTAACATATATCGTAGGTTATATAATTCATTTATAGATTAAGTTTGTAAAAAAACTCAAAGCCTTCTGAATCAATGTTGTTTAGACGAAGATGTTTCCGAAAAACACTTGAATCTTTAGAGAAGAAAAGAAACAGTGTTTAAAAAAGATATTTATGTATTTACAAAACTCGTGGAAATAATATACATTACACTGCAATTGACCTATTCGGTTAAATACGAGATTAACAACAAGATAATTGGGTAAGAGTTAATAATTAAATTTTGAGTTTAAGAAATAAGTCTCACTGTTTTTACATTGCCTGCAGTTAATAGCCAGTTTAAAAAATATCATTACCAACCAATCAACACTTGTCTGTTACACAGACAGATTTCAGAGAGCGTATTTTATATTCAATCAACAAATCGATGCCTCGCCACTAATTACGATGTTGAGTTTCTAAATCAAATTCCTTTAGACCTACAACATAGAAGCAGTGTCCACCGTTTAGCTGAATGGAGTTTTCTCTTCATTTAAGCAATAACCGGTAATCACTAAAAAAAGATTCAAGGTTAAAACACATAAATTAGGGTCATGTTCGTACTGCCTACAATTTAACAAATTCAATCCAAATCTTTCTACACTTTTTTATTTTTCTTTCGCTGTATATTTGTATGCGTGTTAACTCACGAATGCAAGTTCAGCAAAAAAAAAAGGTACATTGATAAATTATCAGATCTGCTAATTAATCATATAAAGTGTCAATGTGTTGAATAGGGATAGAGTCCTGCCAGTTTTTATTTAATCGTGTTGGCTCGTTTCAAAATTCGCGTACTGTGATCAACTTGCTTTGTTCTCTTCATAGAAATAGAAGAATATTTTAAAACATCATTTCATGCAACGGTGACCACAAAACAGCGCACGAGAAACGGATAGTTTAGGTGCTGTAATAAAGTCCACTTTTAAATACGTACGTGAAACTCATAAACTAATTAACACGTTTTAACAATGCGTTTAAGTGATTAGTATTCTGAATATGTATTAGAATATTCTCTGGTTTGATTGGCGACCCAGAGTTAACGTAACCTAACAGTGGTTTTGTGGATTTTCTGAACCCCTTTAGACAAATAATAGGTGAGTACATTAGAATTAAGCCATGCTCGTTTTCTTTCATATTCTTCCCAATTCATTATGTGCTAATCTTTTATGATTAATTGTGGTTAACCACTCACCCAGATCCCAAGCAGGCGAACCTCCGCTAATCTGTTGTCCGCTACTGCTTATTTAAGGCCGGGTGCACACGAGCGGGAAAATGTCGCGCGTGCTCGCAGCGAGGAAACCCGTGACAGTGCACACGTAGCGTCATCGCTGCGAGTTCGCTGCGAGCACGCGCGACATTTTCCCGCTCGTGTGCACCCGGCCTAATGCATTTGCAACTACAGTCCATATCAGTCCTTCAAGCTTGTCCTCACCTCTAACCCATCATCACGCGCTGCTGTGGTCATTTTACAAACTACTCCAGGTGTTCCAGTCCGTCACATGATATGTAATGGTACGCTGCAACCTTTCGCTAGGAAACATGGGCAACACTGTTTAAACACGGCACAACAGATGGCATTTATTTTCATACAACCGAAAACTAACCTCCTGGGAAGACAAAAGGAAATGCTGAGAGAAGCCCTTTGTTGTCATAATTTAGTGCTAATGTATTAAGAAACGTTCCCTGTTACAACTTGATCACAGATGACTAACCTGCTAGAGGCTACAAGTTTTAAGAATGATCACTGAACTGTATATAGGCTTATTTTCGGGAGTCACTCCAAACCAAACCACTGTTTCATGTGCCATGCCATTGGCTCACAAGCCTTCTTCGTACTCTGTCTGAATGAATACAAAAAATTGGCATTAATTATAATGTAATAGTTTTGTTTTGTGTCTTCGAGAATAAACAATCGAAATGTAATATCTGTCGTTATAAATGGGGACTAGTTGGAGATCTGTCGATTAATTACTGCACACTGATTGATGTACAAACGATTAAAAATTAAAACTACATTACATTATAGCAAAGTTTAATACAAAGAATCAATCATATACGCCACTTGCCTTTTATTATACTTTGATTATATATTTATTTAACGACTCTTCATCAATTGTATGGGTTATATAATGTCGCTTATGGATAATGAATTGAAAAGGAAGAGACCGTGGTCTACTTAAAGTACTTATCCAGCATTTCTCCAGGAAACTGAGAAAAACTTGTTAGAAAAAGTGTGCTTGAACCGAGATCCAAACCGGGGACTTCAGAATCAATTTAGCAACGCTAACTACTACCCTCCGAGTTCGATGACTGTTTGGAACGTTATTTCTTAAGGTATTGTAGATGCGTCATATTGTGAATTAATAGTATTAAAATATTTAAATATTTAAAAATAACCGTCAATCACAATAAAATTAAAAGATTAAAAGATTAAAATATCATATTATGTAAATCGAGTACTCGATAGGGAACATAATATGATATTTTAATCTTTTAATCTTTTAATTTTATTGTGATTGACGGTTATTTTTAAATATTTAAATATTTTAATATTATTTCTTAAGAAAATTAGGCTTCTGATACCATCACAACATATCGCTTTATGCGTTTCTCTGTCTGTTATGGTTAAAACAACACGAGTCCATTTTAATGGAATTGAGCTATTTTTACCGCAGCACTTACCAGGGGTAAATGTATCGTTTCCCGTAAGAATCACGCCAGTTCAAGCCTTTACTGCACATGCGCAGCCTTATCTATCGTCTGTTTTCCATACAGACGACATGAGTCCTGGATTTGTCATTGTAATACTTGGTTTTGACAATAACGAAACCACTAAAACCCACAGCGACTTATCCCACCAATGAAAATGAAACACATAATCACAAAATCATGCACCGGTCATTCAATATTACGTGGGTCTTCACAAAAACAACATGAGTACAAAAATAATTTTAGCTTATAGTTTTAGTTGTAATAAATGTTAGTGGACTACTGTATCAAACAGACACCCGCTAATTATTCTTGGAAAAAATCAGACTTTCAATAAATGTGTTTTCTAGCATGTTTTCATTTATCACGATATACCAAAGTGAGTTTTGTGGACTCGTGTGGTTTTGTAAATGATCGATTCAATTATCCTGTCATATCATTCAACGCTAAAATGGAGCAGAAGTTGGAACAATATTGTTGAATCTACCAATCTCCCATTTAAAAGACACATTATGGCTCGGGTTAAAGCCGCCAGCCTTGAACGGCAACGTTATTCTAAATATCAGCGTCGGTTCCAGAGAACCACAGACCAAATAATGATGATGACTACGGAGACGTTGTTATTGAAGTGAACACCTTCTCATTCCCTAATTTAAACGCAATGAGACAGAGCTAGAAACAAGACACTCCCTCATAAAGCCGACACTGTGGAAACAGAAAAGCAGATATCAAATTCTCTTCTCTCATTGCAAAAGTGATACACGAAATCAATTGCGTGGTTTTGTGATGCGTCATATGACATAATGTGTGCATTTACACAGCCAAGAGTAAATTAAAAAGGTCTCCGAAAATAAATTTTGACACTTATGCCACGACATTTTTCCTGTTCTACATAGACTAATTTAATCAAACTTCCATGAAAAATTTAAGTTGGCATCAATAAAATCTTCTCGGGCAATCAGCCGCGTTAGCTGGTTACCGTATTAAACAGACGTTTCGGGAACAAACTTTATCCCCATCTTCAGGGTTCTGATGTGACGTTTCAGGGGTCCTTGCTGCCTCCACCATCACAGCCTCATAATGGATGCAGCAAGGACCTCTGATACAATGGTAAATTTCTACCACACTACACGGCACTACAACCCAGAAGACAGTCATCTTCGGACTCACCGCCGTAAAATCCTAAAATCCTACTCAACACAAATGTAGTTATGCTACAGTTGAGGTTTTCATGGCGGTATGACAATATTCTTCTGTTTGTGACGTCATGTAGACTCGTAGGTAGATGCCGTCGCTACGGATAAACATATCGTCTTTATTTTCAGCCCTGAAGCTGGAGATAGTTTGTTGGTATTCACCTACGAGGCTACGCAGCGTCACAACCAAGACTAACATGGTCAAATAGAATTCTGATGGGAAATGAGAAACTGGATGTTACATCGTAGTGGAGCATCACATATATAAAAATTGGGGACTGTGTTATAAGTTTTATGTAGACTGTAGAACTGAGAGATGATTCGTTGGATAGAACAATCCTGAGAACTATGATAGAATACCCTGGCATGGAACGATAATGTACGAGGTGCGATCGAAAGGTTTCCAGACTGCGCGTATAAAAACCCGTACACTTATCTCAGGTATTAAATTCATCCATCACCCTCGAAGTAGTTCCCCTGGGAGTGAACACAACGATCCCAGCGCCGCTGCCAAGCCTGGAAGCATCCCTGGAAATCTTTCTTTGTCAGCCTGTCAAGCACCATCTGCGATTCTGCCTGAATCTCTTCTATCGTCTCAAATCTCCTTCCCTTTAGCTAAATTTTCATCTTTGGAAAGAGGAAGAAGTCACACGGAGCTAAGGAGGGTGCGGGATGACGGCCATGGTGTTTGAGGCCAAAAACTGCCGAATTTTGAGGGCGCTGTGCGCTGGCGCGTTGTCATGATGCGTCGCATGTGGAGTTCTTCCTTTAGAATCAGCTGACAGGTCCCATAGCCTATCCCAACAAGTCAAGTCGCACAAGTCGTTGATGGTACGACGTCGATCTTCGTGAATGGCCTGCCGAATCTTCGTAACATTTTCGGGCGTTGTGCTCGAAGATGGTCGTCCAGAACGCTCGTCATCATCGACAGAGGTTCGGCCATTTTTAAAACGTGAATGCCACACAAAAGTTTGTGCACGATCCATTGCGGACTCCCCAAATGCTTGTTTTAGTATTTCATAGGTTTCCGTAGCCGTTTTGGCGAGTCTTTGGCAAAATTTGATTTGTTCATGAAAATTCGTCATTCCGAAATCGCAGGAGGGTCGGTGTAATGCACTACCAAAACGACCGTAACTAAGAAACAAATGCTAATTCGATGATGCCGGCTGGCACACTGATTCACTATGAATGTAGGCCGCACCCCCTAGCGTCAGAAGCTCGTACTACGTCCGGTTCGCCCTATATTGACACAGTCTTTAAACTTTCCGATCGCACCTCGTATAATTGTCAGAAGCTAACGTAGTCTAAGAATCTGGTGTAGGCGATTTAATGACCAACAAGCTGAACAGTGAAACGTTCGACACTGAAGTAGTTTTTCTGATTCTTTGAAGACCTGCGCGTTAGCCTATATGACAGGATAATATTAAAATTGATCTTAAATCTTTGAAGTAATATTTTGTATTAATATTTAAAAATTAATTTCCTGCCTCAAAGAAAACAACACATTTTTTCAATCATAAAAGTCAGTCGCTTAACGTTGAAAAGAAGGAAAGTCGCTATTCATTTTTAGAATCATACGAAGCCTATAAATAGACTACATTTTGTGGGGAAAATGTAGATTGTCGATTTTTAGATCAAGTGGCACGAATAGCAACAGCTGGGTATTATACTGTTAAAGAGACAGAGTGCTCACTGGGCTCAACTGGCCCATGACTGGGTCCAAAGGCGAGCCTCTCGATTGCATAAAAGGATTTGAATTTCTTGACTGGTTGAGCAACTTTTGATTCCTCAAGATGAACTTTTCTCTATGGAATTAGTTAAATGATACGTACTTGTCAATAAACTGGGTGTAAATGTTCATAAAGGCGATGATCTTTCCGCCCAAATCTATACTAAAACCTTAAATCCTTCTACTCCTGACGAAACCAGTCGATCGGAAAGACTCGTTTAAGTACCGCTAGACATTAAGGATTTCGAGACTTTCAACCCAAGACATATTTCATTTAATCCTTTCTTTGTCTGAAACTGACCATAACTAATTCCTATAACAAAAAATACATGGAGCTTCCAAAAGGTAACTTCATATCCTCAGTTTGTTTGTAATTGTGGGGGAAATTCAATAATTTTAAAAGGCTTCCTAAAGTATCTTTTATAGGTTTCCCAAAACTTGAATTTATTGATAAGTAATAATTGTTCAGTGTTTGCTTCTTGCAAGACGGGAACTTCATCTATCAGTCAAAGTACAGTTTACTTTGTTGTTTATAAAATCTATTTAAGATACATAGCCTAGAGAAGATTAATTTAATATAGACTATGCATTATTGCGAGCATGCACGACACAAGAAACTTCATAAATTCAGTCTAAAGATTACTTAAATAATAAATAGATAACAACTATTGCTTTAGATGGTTATAAATAAAGTTAATTACTCATCAACTAATTTAGCTCTCCATCCACCTTTATCACTAACACGGCACACAAGTTCTCTTGACACAAACTACAGAGACAATTACGACACTTAAACAGCTACTAGACCTTAAACTGATCAAGAAATACCCATCACTTACAGAATCCAAAGATCCATTAGCATGTTTACAAAAGCTATCGACTAGCCTAAGTCTTGCGCTAGATGAATTTAGACAAGGCTCACACATTTATTTAAGATTCATTTTAATAGTATCCTCCCATCTATGCCTCGCGCCCCGTAAGATTTTTTCCTTCCAGGTCTTCAGACTAAAATTCTGTGTGCACTTAGCCTTGTTCCTGCGCGTGCTACATGCCCTGCCCCGCCCAACGCATCGTCCTTAAATGAGCATCAATATTTGGTAAAGACTACAGAACTATGAAGTTCTGTGTTACGAAATTTTATCCATCCCTCACGAGTCCAAATATTTCCCTCTACGCCTTACTCTCAAATAGGCTCAAACTCAAGAAATCTCTAAGGTAAATACTTTATAACACAGAAACAAGGGACCAAATAAGACTTAGATTGTCTAGATAGTAGAAAGGCTATACGCCTGCATTGTAATGAGTCGCTGAAAAGCAAAAAACAATCTCTGTTGAAGAGAGCAATGTTTCTGAATATAAAAATAACAATGTTTTCAAATTTTCAGTATTAATTTACCCGTAAGATGTTCTATGCGCCGTGGGTACTCAGACGAATAAATCGGTCACAAGATAATTAGTCATATAAACTCACAGAACCTACCAAATTTGTAACTGCTTACGAAATACATTACGTCTTACGCTCATAAACTATACAGGCTAAACGTAAAAGAATCTTGTTTTTTAACTTTAGTCCACGTAGGTCCTACTGATTAATTTTCGGCAGGTATGTACAAACTAGCTTACTATTTATAAACGGGGCTGTTTTAACTTACTGTCTATTCTTTTACGGTCGAAAATAAGGCGGATGAAACCAGGTAATAATATAGTATACGTATCAAAGAACACGATATGAAAAATTCAGAAGATGTAATGGAACACCTTAAGACAGGGACGCCAACCCCACCACTACATAATGCCATATACATATTTCAAGACATCACGAACTACAAATTTGAGGAACATCTCACAGACTTCACCTTCCCCTCGCAGTTGCAGATTGATTCTCCTGACGGTGTAGGCTGCACTGTTTATCTGCGGTCTGAGCACGAACCATGTGTCCATGAAACATTTGTTCAGATATCGCTGAAGGGCGGTTAAATGACAATTGTGATTCTCACAGCGACAAATATGAAGATGGCTATTTCATGAAATGTTGCAACATGTACTCCGTTAAATATTGACTACCTGGTGATAAACTCCGCTGAAACGTCGGTTAATATCCACCAGAACACAACGTGCAACATCCCAGAGAACAGGAAGAAAACCTAATGGGCTATTGTCTAAACAGTGATCATTCTTGGGCCACCCTGGTGGTCTAGTACGGTACTAGCTCTATATTTGAATGCCTCGAGTTTGATTACAACCCTCGCTACTACGTAGTATCAGGCGTAAGTTAGACATAATTTGCGAATAAAATGACGTCCAATCAGCTGGAGACGAGAGTAGAACAGAGAAGAAGCATTCATGTTAACCGTATCAGACGTATTATCCGGGCCAACAACCAACCCCAGAAACGTCAAACAAATATCAGACCATGGATAATGTCCAACGTCGTACGTTTATAAAATCTGTTGACTCCATAGAACTGTTCTCAAACACTACCTTCTATATAATGGCTTCTGGCTAACATGTTACAAACACAATACCGGCCTCATGTACTTTACTAGATGAATCTCATTATACACGCAAATACAGCTTTATGTATACTATGTTACGGAAAAAGTAACATTAACACGCGACAGCAATGCTGCTTATAAAACAAACGGACATTAACAATATCTTTCCGCTGAGAAACAAGTATTAGCGAAGAAAACTAAAACTTATTAAATTAGTACAAGAAAATTATCACTCCGTCCCATCCGCATACGCTACTAGCCCTACGTGGCGGTAGGGTACAGGAATATCGTTTACATACAAACTGAAAAAACGAGGGAAGACGATTCCACCCTGAACTACACCAGATCGCATGCTATGACGTGTCACTGCCTGGAAGTGTGCTTGAAATGTCTGGGAATGAAGAAATGAGGATATGATGTTCAACTAGGATGGGAAGTTTCAGATAAAAAGTTTGCAAAGGAGACCTTTGACCCACAGAGTGTCGAGGGCTTTGGCCACATGCAGGAAAACCTCGCTGATTAGTCTCCTTCTGTCTGTTAACTCTTCCAACAAGGTAAGCCACGTCGAAACCCAATTGATAGTCACGCAGTCAAGACTTTGTTAACAGCGTCAAATGGGTCTATGGGCGGAAGATGATGTGGGTACTTTCCCAGTTTCAGCGCTTTTGTATGAAGTGTTTATGCAGGAGAGTGTTCTTCTTCTTCTTTACGTCCTACTTTATCTTATTTTCTTATAATTCATTACATCCTACTTTTTCTCTCTTCTCTTCTATTTTGTCCAAGTAGTTCTTATTCATCTCATTTTTCTGTTCCTTCACACATCCAATTTCTTCTACTATGTACAGACACGGAAAATAGGTCCGTTCGTTAACAAGGACAACAGTGCTTACGACTGGTGATAAAGGCCACAACGAGTTAAGGAAAGCCCAGCTAGACTGACAATTCTTGGCTTCTTTGCAGTCCTGCGAGTTGGATTAGGCAGTACGCTGAAGAAGTTGAAAGATACATTTGCAGCAACATCTGAGGTTTCTGTATTCTAATGGAGCTACCGCCCGTACAGCCTAATAGAAGAGCAAGTCCCTTGCGGTTTTGCGGATACTTTACCGACGCCATTAAAACTAAGATCTCCTATTCCTTTCTATCTCTTCTTCTTCTATCACTTTGTCTTCACTAACGACTTCCAGTCATTCCCTTCTCACATTGCCTTGCAGTCATCAAGAAACATATTAGTCATGTTTCTTACTCGTCTTTATTTCCATTTTGATATCCATCCCCCTCTCCCCCCCCCCCATTCTGTTCACAGAGGAACAGTTAAAAATGATCAGCAGACGAAGAAAAGTGTTGCATCTGTTACACTAACGATCATTCAAATTCTTATTATACATGTTGTATTTGACACAATTTTTAATTTAACTAATTGATTAATTACGTGATCAGATCGTAAAATCTAGGCAGAATTTAAGTAGAGTCCTTCCTAAGTTAACAGTTACCCAACTGGTTAAGAAATGCAATCAAAGGAATATTACAATGTTTCTGAAAATTATATGTCTCTAAAGTCTTCTAAGAAAATACGAAGAGATACCTCACAACTCGTTTGTATAAAATTATAGTCCAAAATGAAAAATTTAATTTCAACATCTTCAATAAAACAGGAAGGCAAACATGTGTTTTTCCTTCAGACAAGAATTAGGCCTACCTTAGAAGCCTTAAGTAGCTATTATATCCGACAGATTTTCAAGATTATACATCGAAATGACATTATTCACTAACATCCTATGCGTCAAACAGTATGAGATCGGTGTATTTTTTCGTATCCGTAATTTGACAATTTTACAATTTTTTGCGAACAAATAGCCTACATTTCACATTTTTAAAGAACATACACCATGAAATTCATCACCAGAAGTAGGTACGTTTAAGTATACCGCAAGCAGGACCTCCATGCAAAGGCCTACGTTTTTACGTTATGTTTGTGCTTTAAGATTTAGTTTTATTGGCAAGAATTACTGTATTTTTACTCAAGCGGTTCACTTCTTGAAGACAAATGAGTTTTGAATGACAAGTAGAATCGCTATCAATTTCCTATATTTTTGACATCGCCCACACACCAATTCTTTGCAGATACCTTTACTTCTCAAACCATATTTTTGAAGTCACTGTTTTCATAACAAATATGATGATTCGTTTGAAGATTTGTACCTTAGTTCTGAAAAGATGTACTTACCCAAGGCAAGAATGGAAAGTTCCACTTCAGACTGCACGACTAAACACTGCCACTTTGGTTACGATTGTAAACAAACAGAAAAGGATGAAAGGATCGAGGTAGCCTTGACAATGCTGCCAATCGAGTGGAAGGACAACATGCAAAGTGAAGCATGAGTCAAAAACATTCGACTCATCGGCAGACTTGAAACCTAACACCTGATGACTATGTTTAGATTATGTTGACATTGTTACCTCGAACCAAGTATTTTCGATATGGTATACCCTTATATAAATGTGAAATTCACGCGCAGTTTATTCGAATTAGAGGGGGAGTTCAGTAGTATTGGGAGTCGCACAGCCTCAGCTGCAGTAGCCTGAATGGAGGGGAACCAGCGTGGCCGCGTACTATTCACTTTTCTAAAAAATTTGAGTTTTGTTTTTTATACCTCTGGTCCACATCCATGCTTCACTCTGAATCTGACAAAAGAGTCAGTATTCCCTCCAAACTGATGTCTTCATTATCTTCGCTCATGTCTGAATCCGATGACTCTAGGTTGATAACCAATTCCTCAACAATGTTATCAACCAAGTGTTCATTTTGCATATATTTCTCCCCCACTCCTTGTACGTGTTTACATTCACTACAATCACCAACTTCGGGCTTTTTATCATTAATTAAGCTATAAGTAGGGCACGTTTGAAATGCCGCTCCTGGTTGTATACATGACGTCATTGCTCATAGACCAATAGGCGTCACGAAACATCCGCCATATTAACCAGGCTGAACTGCGAAGAACCTAGTTACATCCAAAGCCTAACAGATGGCAGTATTGATTTTAAAACATGTCCAACTATTACAAAAACATTAAGTGAAATAAAATTAGATTGCCGGTTTATAGTGTTACTTTCAAACGATGATACAATAGCACGATGAAGTAAGAGACAGATAAGCCTGCAAGTACAGAAAGTTTGGCCAGAATAGTCACATGCCAACAGTCGTTAATCTGAGGGATATAGCCCAGTCATCAATATCAGTTGGCAACATGCGCTTACGTAATATCCACAGGTATCCTGTATATGTGTATATCAGTGGAAATAAACAAACACTGCACTGAAGGAAAACTCTCACGAAACGTTTTACAAATGACAGTTTAACGATCTCTTTATTTTCCTGCACTTCGTACACAAGAAATATGACTGAAGATTTAGATGAGTGTTACGACGTTATTGTGAAACTATCAAAAAAAGGAGGGCAGGTAAGCGCATGAAATGTGAACAAAATTGCATCTAGTTATATGTATATATACTTCGAAAGAGAGATAATGTTTGTGCTACCTTTAAATTATTGCTCGATGGTTGGTGGACCTGTCGAAACGAGCGTACTACAGATCACAGATGACTTGCAGAATGATTGGGTTTAGGTTTCAAGGGAGTTATTTTGATCTTAGATAGAATCTTTTGCATGTTTTTGCTTGATATGCTATGCTGAACAAACACCCCAGTTACTTACAGAGCTCACAAATATCGGAAATTCCAAGATTTTGGTTGCTAATTATAAGATAACCAGATTTTTAAAAGTTCGAGTTTGGAGGTTCAGTAGCTGTATTGGTGAAATACAACATAACGACCGTGTACATTATTGCTACTAATCTATGGGTTTTATTTTCAAAATTAGGTTTTTCAACAATTTTACTCTTCCTTTAAGGGACACAAATTTTCTGATTTATCCATGCATATTGTTTGAATGTGACGGGAATCTTAATTTTGGTTGAAATGTATGGCCTTTGTCCCAGCAGGAGCAAAGAATTACATATTTTAATTTAAAAAAATTATAGGGCAGAAAGTAGAGCCAATAAATTTCTGTAATCCGAAACAGAACAGCCATCAATTTGTGTATACAATTTTATGCTTAAATAAAAATATATTGTGATTGTGAAGAAATTATTGTCTTTGAATTTTAATGATACAGTATAATTCAGATCCCATATAATCAGGTCTGCACAAATCCCAGGCACCAGGTTGCCATGGCACCACAAATTTTCTTGATATGCCCAAAGTTTTCTGCAGAATATTCTGATGGTAGTTTTTTTTTTTTTTTTAAGATTTCCAAATTTGTATTATGTTCTATTAAAATATGCTTTTGGTCTAATATGCAAAAATAATTAGTATTTTGTTTCATAATCACATGCCAAAAATATTTCCAGTTTTGATACATATATTGTGGCTGCTTGAGGTGGATTCCAAATGAATTGGAAATTTGTGCAAGCCTATGTATAATACTGATTTTTCTCCCCATTCTTACCAAAGTCTGGATGATGAATACATTGGATATGTTGCAATCTAGGGAAAATTAGTTTCCACCTCTATAGGCTAAAAGTTCATTAATTGCTTTCTTCTTTACAGTTAATACACGAGAGAATTTGGAGTCAAAAGAGTGTGCAATTTAAATCCTGTGAAGTGGACCTGGTCACAGAAACGGACCAAGAAGTAGAAAAATTACTTATATCAAGCTTGAAGTCAAAGTTCCCAGGGCACAAGTATGTTTTCATGATGATTTTTATAAACTACATTTAATGTAACCTGTCCTGTTTTCATTGGCTCCTAGGAAACTGGTTTACTAAAACAAGATTTTATCCCCATACTATTGAATAACTGCACATTTGGATTATTATTTTCAGAGAGAAATTAATCATTACTGATATATTTAAATGCGATGTACAGACATAAACCAAATTCTGACAATCATTTTTAGCCCACTTTCCCCACAAATGCTATGCCACCAGCCAACATGAAATTACTTTGAAGATTGCCGTCTTCAGGGTTCTAGCGCCATGTAGTCTGGTAAATTTCTACCAGACTAAACAGCAGTATAACCCAGAAGACAGCCATCTTCATACTCACCGCCATGAGAACTTCAAATCATCATACAGACTACCTCAAAATATTTATTCACAATAGATTTGTGATGTAAACAGCAAGTCTGAAAAATTAATCTGTTATTCAAAGCAGAATTAGAAACATAACCTTGTTCTGTTTCAGGTTTATTGGTGAAGAATCTACTGCTGCAGGAATCAAATGTGAACTCACTGACTATCCAACATGGATCATAGATCCTGTAGATGGCACCATGAATTTTGTGCATGGCTACCCTAATGTTTGTGTGTCTGTAGCACTGTGGGTGGATAAAGTTGCTGAGATTGGCATTATATATAATCCAGTTTTAGAACTTTTCTTCTCGGCACGCCGAGGACAGGGAGCTTTTCTAAATGGAAAACCAATACATGTTTCACAAGAAAATGGTTAGATAATAGTTTCGGAAAAAATGTTGTTATTTGAATTGCATAGATGAAGGTAACTTTTCCTGTCAAAAATATCCTACACCAACTAAAAATTTAAAAATGTGTGTGTGTACTCACAGGATGTATTTTAACTTTATTGCCACATGTAGCAAATAGTAATTATCACGACAATATATTACCTTCATTTTATTAACAAATCCATAAAAAACATAAAGTCAAATGCTATCACAGGCTATGATCACAGTATTTGACATTTGCAAGTAAGATCACTATGAAAATATAAATTTCAAAATAATTTGGAAATGACTGATGTAAAACTTGGAGTAATTCTTCCAAGTTCTGTGTAGCTCATAAACCTTATGAGTTCTTAGTGAGCTGAAATGAGTAGTTTTGTTCTGAACATCATACTGTTTGGCAGTTATAATAAACCTCTTACAAAATGCTTTATTTCACTTGTTGTGTACAGCCTGCCATTACTTCTTCATATAATGTACACTGAATTTTACCATTATGATATCATCACATCTCTTACTCTTGAGTTCCAACTTCAGTTTTGAAACAGACATATGACCACAAATAGTGAACAGATAAGAATCATGCAGTTTCTGATCAGAAATCCCTACAAATACCAAGGAGAACAAGCAGGATTATTGTGTGGTGGAGAAACAAATCTCCAGTGTACCATTTCTCAGGACATTTTCAACATACAACTTCCCATAAACACCATGGGACATGTATAAAAATGGTTCATTCATTCTTTGCCCCTGTGAAAAAACTTGTGATGCAGATTTCTTTGACTATCAAAAAACAATTCCCTGCACATCTTAAGATGAGCTGGGGTAGCTCAGTCAGTATAGTGACTGACTACAGACTGAATGACTGGTTCGATCTCTGATGGGCAGGAGATTTTTCCTCTAACCTCTGCATCCAGACGGGCTCTGGGGTCCACTCAGCTTCCTGTCCAATGGGTACCAGAGTCCTTTCCCCATGAGTAAAGTGCGGCTGGGGCATGATGCTGACCAGTCACCCTTATCTAGTGCCGAGGTCAAGAATGAGGAGCTATACTGCCTCCTCCTCTCCCCCCCCCCCCCCCCCCCCCCCCCCCAAAGCTCCTATATGGCATGTAGTGGACAGCTTTACTTCTATTACATACTTGAAGTCATTTCATATGTGAAATTCAAACCTGTACAAATGTTGTGAGTCCTAGCCATTGTTCCCACATATCACAGCTATTTTTAAAGTTTTCAATAACATTAACACTATACATTTCCATTGCATTGTTTCCTTAATGACATATCTGATGGATTTGAAATTAATGGTAAATAATTCAGCATACTGTATTCTACCAGTATCTTTTACAGGAACACTACTATGGTAGACTGCAATGCAGGCAGTCTGGAAATTTTTTGATCACGTCATAGTGGTTTGCACTATTCATATCTGAAATGCAAAGGATTGAATCTGAGCCTCGAGAGTGGTTTCGACTAAATCTTTTGCCATTTTTCTTAGTCCCTCCGAAAATTGCTGGCATAGTACCTTAAATCGACAACTACCAACCTCCTTACTAGTGTCAAATAGTTTCTTTATTGTACTTATATTTAAGATCAATAATTTAACAGTAGCAGAGAAGAACTGTTAATTTTTGTATTCAATATATTATTTTCTGTTCTAGATTTATCAAAGTCGCTGATAGGATATGAATTTGGAACAAGTCGTGATCCAGAGAAAATGAAAGTGGTAATGGAAAACATGAATATACTTACGCCACTAGTTCATGGGTAAGTTGTAATGAACACCTAAAATTTAACTTGAGATTTTTTGTCAAATTCTATCCTATTGGTTAGTTCCAAGGCCAGCTTGTGTGCCTTTTAAAGAATAGTACATAGGTTCAAGATTAATACGTACGTTAGAATATCAATAAAATCTTCTCGGGCAATCAGCCACGTCAACTGGTTACTGTAGTAAACTACGGTAACCAGTTGATGCAGCCGATTGCCCAAGAAGATTTTATTGATTGTACTCGCCGCAAAAGTCTCAAATCCTATCTGTTGGTAGTTAAAACATTTTTTAATTATATGACACCCAAGTTAAACAGTATCGGCACTCTTGAAATCAAAGCTCCAGAAATACATTTGTCCACTTACCATGGGCAACTAAATGAAATTTGGTGGCATAAAGATATGTTAGGCATACTGCACGAGTATGAGTGAATCTTATGAAGTGTTGTGTCAATTTAATTTCTGCTTCTTGAGCCATAATTAGAATAAATAATTACATTTAAATTATCAGTTCTACAAGCAGGGTACGCTTCCAATATACGTTATTTATAACGCAACTGTAGCATGTCATATAGCTGGGCAAACAGTTGGTAGGGGGACTAAGGGGGTTGGTGAAGTGGGCGACAGCGCAGGGCCTCATGTCTGTACTTGGATCAGAAATACCTCTTCTCCTTACACTGTTGCCATAGTTTTCCTTATGCCTGTACTTTAATCTGAGACTGACAACAATAAAGATAGAATTGGGAAAGTTTTCAGTAGTTTTCAATTTGTAAAATTATAATAATTGTAATGTTTTCTTAACGGGCCTCACGAATCAGTTTTACCCTTGGCCCCACAATTTGCTGTGCTGCCACTGGATACTAACTTCTTCAGATCTTATTTATTAACTAAGTGACTTAACCTGCAAAGATAATTAATTACTCAGATAACTGCTACGAATAGACACGCAGGCTGAAACAGGCTGGAGCAATAAGAAAATTAAAATACACCTTCCGTAAATGTTTTAGTACCAAAAACACCTGTTTACATTTCTTAATCTTCTTTTGAAAGTACTAGTCATAATATAATTTTATCTCCCATGCAGTTTAACGTAGAATCGTGAAAATGTTAAGTATTTTTTTATTCTTAACATTCCAACTGTGGAAACTATGGATATCCTTTCAGATTTTGTGATGATAAGACATTTCATGAAAAAAACAAAGTAGGAAAATTGGAACACTTTTCTTTACCATTCCATCATGATACCCTTTGTTTTTCCCATGGACTGTACGCTGATTCTTCGAACAGCTGTTATTTTGCATGATTTTACCATCAGAAACATATAAAAATTAGAGTTTACAAGGTGTCGGCATGATTCATGTTGACTTAGACAGTGACACTTGGACTACATGCAAAGCAGCATAAATTAAATTCAAAGGCTGTACTTGTTCTGATTATGAAAGAAAATTAGGCATAATGAATCAAATGCACCCATGCTTCGGACCAGCGATATAGAATGGGCGCTGGTTCGAGTCTCGGGGGAAAAGAAATTTTCTCATGAGCTTTCGACCAGTGTATGGGACTGGTGCCAACCCAGCATCATGAGGAAATTGGGGAGCTACAATAAGTAGCGTAATCCGGTCATCGAAACTAGCAATGGCTGGGGGTTCGTCGTGCTGACCACACGTCACCCTATATCTGGTTGGATGATCGTTCACCTCTGCTTAGGCATGTGAACGTGAAGCCAGCAGTCAGCTAGTCGGCTTTGGCTCTCTGGAGCTGTTACGCCATGGAATCAAATGCACACAACCAAACATGAACTTCATTGAAATTTACAGACTTAACTGGGGAAAATCCTGTCTCCCACTGAAGAATTCTATTCCAAATTTTCCATTACAAGTACCATCCAAAAGGGACAAAGATCTTCAGGAATACCCTATGAACACCGGCACAAGACCATAACAAGTCACTAGGCCTAGAACATGGAACTCTGGTGACAATGATTACCATCAATACTGGTCCCTTTTAAGCTCCACCATGTTAAAGATTGAAGTGGACGATATTGTCTGAAAATTTTCCTCATCCTCCCAACCAAACATTGTTACCGCCACCCGTCTCTTGACATACACGGCCTCAGCAATGTGATGCAACATCATCGTATATTGGATTACCATTTCTTAAAGATTTTCATGTCAATACAGTCTTAGCAATTGCTAATTTTACAGGTTTTATATATTAATTTTGTGTGTTCCCATTCCAGGGTCCGTTCAACAGGTTCTTGTGCACAGAATATGGCAATGGTTGCTCTCGGTGGAACAGATGCAAACTTTGAATATGGAATTCATGCATGGGATATAGCAGCTGGATATCTCATAGTAACTGAGGCTGGAGGAGTAGTCATTGATCCTGCAGGTGCATAATACAATATCAAATTAAAAACTGGTCACCTGCCATCTATACGCTGTTTTTCACAATACAAGTTATGCCCTATGAAAAGCTGGTGGAACCTTCTGTTTCTACTAACCTTTGTATAATAAAAACTAAAATAAATAAATTTTATTAAAAATTCTCCCCTCCCCCAATTCTTGTTACCAAATCTGTTTTGTTTCTCAAAGACAGTCTTGCATCCTACAGAAAGTCGTGCTTATAATCCATTAATATAAATGTCTTAAAATGTCTATTTCACATTGTACATATCAGGTGAACAAGTACTTGTATTTTTTAAGCCCTGACCATAATTATTTTTTACAATAATTTTTAAAACATTATTTTTATTTTAGTATATATAGTATACTTTGCTGCACGTGTGCACTTGTGTTCATGTACACAATTTTTTTGTGTGTGTAAACTGTTACTGCTGAATAATTGTAATGCTGTTAGGTTTCAAGGGGAAAAAAAAGATAATTTTAAATGTGACTGTGCATTCCATCATTGAATCACATACTGTATTTTAATATGGTAACAAAACTTTGAAAGGTTCTTGTTGCAGGTGGGCCTTTTGATGTGCTGAGTCGCCGCTACTTATGTGCCTGTTCACAGGATTTAGCTGACCAGTTAGTCACGATCATCAAACAGCATTATCCAGAAAGAGATTAAAGTTGTTCAGTGCTGACCTTGGTTAGCTCAGGACAAGCAAAACTGTGTAGTAATTGCATAAATAATACAAAATTATATCACTAAAACAAACATCTAGTATGGCAGTAAAATTAATTTCTTTGAATCTTCATACCAAATAACTCACTAACTAAAATTACCAGTTATTCCAAGACAGAAAAAGAATAATATATTCTTAAGTGGTTTCCAAAATTGGGGTGCACATTACTTTTAAGCAAACATGATACAAATGTAAGTTCTAATTAATTCTGCAAGTCATTTATATTTCCAGGGCCAGTACTTTACAACTTTATTTTTCTTTAAATATATCTACAACCATTTCTATAGTTCTATCAGTATTAGTGTGGTATTTCTTGCATATGATTTGCTGAATCACAGTACCATTTAAATTGCTAGAATTTAAATTTATTTTAAATTCAACTTCAAGCTGAACAAAATAGGTTTTGAGCAATAATAGCATAAAAAAAGTTCTACCTAGTTTAATCGGTAGCAATGCTCACATTCCGCAATTAAGCAAAGATTATCTTTGACTATTACTGAAATAAAATATTTTCATCTTTGTTGTACTAAGATGGTTCATTCTTCATCTTATGTAAATTTATGATTTGTATATTTTAATGGTTTTTGAACTTGTTGATGTCACGTTTCTGTGTTTATCTTTGTGCAGGACTGTATTTAACATTAACTGGTACATTAGTATTGTATTGATATTGGCTGTATCCAACGGTGTTTAAAAATGTATGTGAACTAGAATGCAGTCATGAAAACAAGTATTAAAAAGGTTCTGTAGTTTAGAAAGGCCTATATTTTTCACCAATCTTTTGTATGAATTCTTTTGAGAAAGCTGTGAAACCTGATTTAATCTTCATAAAAATTTTGAGTTATAAAAGTATCAGATGGATGTAAAAAATATCAAATTTATCTCTCTTTTAGCATATACAAAACTTCATGAAGATGCACCCTTCTGGTTATAAACTCAAAGAAATTTTCATTGAAGAAGATTAAAAATGTAGGATTTGAGGTTTTCACAGCAATATGCATATGGTGGTATTTTGGGTTGCAGACAGACATAGTATGTTCCTCCAAGAGTTGGCATACAGCCAAAACACACGATGTTCCAACTGAGAAGAACAGAATCTTTATTAAATATACTGTACGAAGATTTGAGTAGTTTTACACCAAATGTTCCTTAAAAACACCGATAACCACCAAGACTACATGGTGTCATAACTCAGAAGACCACAAACAGCCTAAACCCAAATTGTGAAAACTTCAGATCTTTAATTTTTATTTTCATACCCAAAGAATACAGCATCATAATGATGGTACCTGTATTTACAAGGTAAAACTATCCCACGTACACGATGTATAATTTAAAATGCAATGCAACGATCATGTACTACAGTACAAACATGAAATTATGAAGTAGGTCCATCCCCATGTAATACTAACTTTTATCGTAACACTCGTCAAGGTCACCCTGGCCATGCTGTGCAGACACAAACACGATGTCTTCATAGCAGAACGTATGTCCATTCTTGAACATTACCTCACACTGAGATCATCTGCTGATGTTCGTGAAGAATTTAACAATACGTATCCTGACAAGTACCACACGAGACAATACACCAACTGCTAACAAAATTTCATGACACAGGAAGAATCGGTGACAAGTGCTCAAGGAATAACGAAACAACTAAATTACAGCCATGCCAATTTCAAGAAGCAATCAGCTGCAAGGATTCAGTATTTCACTAGTTTCATTTTGTGCGATAGGGTTCATGTGTAGTACTTCAGGTTGCATTTTAAATTAAATACCCTGTACTAATTAAGTACCACATCATGAAGATATTTAGAGAATTGGAGGTGTAACTCCAGTCTTTCTTGACTTCTGCACTTGACAGAGGTGATTACAAAACTTTAAAACAATAGATCTGAAGAAGAGATGTTTGCTTCATCACCATCTTGTAGAATATGCCATTAGAAAGGCCCAAGAAAGTCAGCAGTAACTGGAGCTGAATGGGTTACATCAGCTTCTGGTTGATGTTGATAATTTATTATGAAAACCATAAATACCATTTAGCTAAAGCAATCTTTAAAAGCTGTATTAGATATTATAGTGCTAATGAAGTTGTTAAGGCAAATGCCACTTCCTTGATCCCAACTGACGATGAATGACTCACTGCCAAGCACTACAAGGTTCTCCTAATATGAGTGAAGTATCACTCCACATAAACAAAATCACCTTACCCTTTTTTCAGTTCCTACCTGAAGTGACAATTGCATTCAACTTTATCCATGAATGTACTGTCATAAGTAGGTTTGGCTAGAAGTAAATGCACAGGAAACTATGTTCGCATCATCATCAGAATACAAAAAATCATAAAAGAAGGTAAATAAAACAGTGACAGAGTTTAAGTATTTGGAAACAACAGCAACAAATCAAAATTACATCCATCAATAAATTTTAGGAATGCTTGCCAACATTCAGTTTGGAATTTTGTCTTCCCATCTCTTATCCAAAGATGTACAGATTAAACTATAAAAATTTCCCTCAATTGGTCTCAATCCAAGGGACAAATAAACAAGGCTGTAGACATGACAACTTGATGCCACAGATAGAAAAAATACATGAGGAACTTCACAATTTGTACTCTTCACTAAATATCAGGGAGACCATATCAAGCATGAGATTGGTAGAGCAAGTTGCATATGAGAGATAAGAAATTCATACACATTTTGGTTGGAAAACCTGCCACAGAAAGAGACAAATTTGGAAACCTGAGCACAGATACCAGTATAGTATTGAAATGTTTTTTAAGGAAATTGAATTTGAGGGACTGGATTTAGCTGGCTGAGGAGAGGATCTAATGACATGCTCTTACAAGCATAGCAATGAACCTTAAGAGTTCCACAATGGCATGGGCTTTACAGACCACCTACGGAACTATCAGTTTCTCAAGGACTATGCACCATGGTTTAAGTTACTATCAAAATAAGTCCATGTTATGAAACCCAAAGGTCAGTAAAACCTGAGTTAAACTATAGTATGAGTAACTGAAGAAGAGAACACTGTACAAAGAAATTATTTATTGTTTTGCATGAAGAATTATAACAAAACATCAGTGTAAAGCATCTTCAATCTTCACAGAATTGTTTCCAGAAGATCTGCAACACTCAAAAATGCATTAGCTAGAAGCAATTTACCATCAACAATAATAAATGTAAGTGATCATGCATGCAAATACCTACACACTGTCATAAGAAGAAAAAGAATTTATCAACTTGCAAGGTTTAACTAGACAATTAGGACTGCTACATATTCACCATTATCTTTTTTTGCTCTTGATAAGAGGAATCCAATAAACTCTTCCAAGTGATGTATAATCTGAAGCTTTCATGGAGACAAAGTACAATAAATTCTTCTTGGGTTACCAGCCATGTAAGGTACCCCGAGGAAAAGAACAAAGACGGGTCTCGAAACACTGGTGTTTTCTTCATTAAGCCACCTTACACGGCTGGTAGCCCGAGCAGAATTTACCTTCCAAGTGAGTCCGCGCTGACGAAATACTCGCTGTAGAATGTCGTAACAATGTATGTATGTATGTTCCATATTTTGCATCTAATAATTAATAAATATACAGCAAAGAACCTGCTCCTACTGAAGGCAAAGGCTAAGGCTACACCTATCAGAAACTTATCACATACTGTGACCCACTAATGTGATTGCCAGCTGTTTCTGCAACCAAACAGAACATGTTATATTGATGTTTGTGACCACTGTCTGATTTATGTATAACCTAAATAAACTACAATTTGAGAATTCTCCAAATACTGACAATTTTTTCAAGTTACTTTTATGTGTGTGTGTGTGTGTGAGGGGGCCCCAAAGATGAAATGACTGTTCATACTACAAATAAAATGGCATAACACCGACAGCATTTTGAATCTTTCATATAAAAAGTTGAATGTATGCTGAAAGCAACCTACATAAAGAAAAGAAATGAGATGGAAGTGTTGTCTGAAGAAGGCAGAACAGGTTCAATATACATAGGGCAGTCAAAAAGTTCCTGGAATTGTGGTATAGCACTGTAATGGTAGGACATATGGCAACGCTTACCTAATCACCTTCAAAGTAGGACCCTTGCGCACACACACACTTGCTCCATCGATCCTGCCATTGTTGGAAGCACCAGCAGAAGGTTTCGTTTGGAATCTTCCAGAGTTCGGCTGTCGCATTCGACACATCGCTGATTGTGCAGAAATTCCTCGCCGAGAAAAGCATTCCCGTCATCACCCAACTACCATACTCTCCGGATCTCGCTCCGACTGACTTCTGGGTGTTCTCTACTCTGAAAATGGGCCTCACGGGGACGCGTTTTGCAACCATGGAGGACATCAAATCGAATGTGACGGCCAAGCTCCGGAAGATTCCAAACGAAGCCTTCCGCCGGTGCTTCCAACAATGGCAGGATTGATGGAGCAAGTGTGTGTGTGCGCAAGGGTCCTACTTTGAAGGTGATTAGGTAAGCGTTGTCATATGTCCTACCATTACAGTGCTATACCACAATTCTGGGAACTTTTTGACTGCCCCTCATATACCTTCATTCTATTAGTGGAAAATACACTAAATGTTTCAGTGAAATCCAACTTCTGGCATGACCACTCTCAAAGTCATCTACTATGAAAAGCAAAATACTAAACCTGGCTGTAACACTTTGTAAGTAGCATCCTTCAAAAACAACTGGAAGAAAAGGGTACTACAGGAATATTTTTTTCTTTCTGGTATATTAGATACACTGCATGCATACAGGATGCACACAGAGTTCAAAATGGTCTCACCAGAATAAATACAGCAAACACATACATTAACAAACATCGTAAGACTTATTATCCTTATCAAAATGAATGGTGTTGTAAGACCCTAAAAATGTAATCACAATCAGCAATCTTACCTCTTTACTTGGAACTTACCTGACTTTATAACAAAACCAACAAAATACAGAAGTAAGAAAACAAAAATTAAAATAGAGGATACTGACAGAAGTATACCTTGAAAATGCTATTCCACTGTTGCCAAATAGTCCAAATGATTTTCAAAGCACCTCCGTTAGGAAGAGGCCGTTTTGCTAGAAAAGAAAGTGTAAATTAGACAGTATCCTTGCACACAGACCACAGACATATACAGTAAACATTCTCATGTTCATCCAGTCTTAAATTTTTGCTAGTAACTTATAAAAGAAATGCATTAAAACAAAATGAGAACATTACAGTTTAAACTGAAAATCTTTTGATACTTGATGAACAAAAGAACAAAAAGATAAATTTCATTTGTACCAATGGTCTCACAGAGAAAAACAAGAATTCCACTTTCAGAATGTACAATTAGTAATAAATACCCTTTGATGTTTAAGAAGTATGGGTAAAAGAAGAAAAATAATTAAAATAGTATAAAACCTAAGCCCACAAACAGCACCAATCAGTACTTTTAAAGACGAAAGTAACTTTTTAAAGGTTGACACATTTTATGATACAAGTACATGTGACTATAATTTTTTACATAACTACTTCCTCTGAATGAAATGGCTTTAACTTGCAGAGTTAAATAAATAACAAGTAGATTTCTGTCTTCTGGGTTATTGCGCTGTGTAGTCTGGTCGATGTTAACCAACGTTTCAGAGGTCATACTGCCTCCGTCATCAGGGCGATCATCGCCCTGATGACGGAGGCAGTATGACCTCTGAAACGTTGGTTAACATCGACCAGACTACACAGCGCAATAACCCAGAAGACAGAAATCTTCATATTCACCGCTGTGAGAACCTCAAGTCTTACAAATAACAAGTAATCGCTATAAATGTGACCGACTGTACAATGTACCAATAGTTCCTATTATTCAGTTCTTTCTGATAAATTCATTTCTAGTGTTGCAAATTCATAAAAATGGAAAAATGTAATTCCCCATGATACCATTGAAAAATGCCATATCTTTTCCGATACATTACACATCTGTTGACAGTTGACTTGTACAGCCTGCAAATATAAATATTGTATAAAATTACAAGCAGAATTCATCAGGAAAGGAGAATCTGACAGAGGACTGCTTTCTCATCTCAACTTTCTAACATACAAACTGCAAACATTTATTTGCACTAAGCTACAGGACAAATTCAAAACCTATAGTGGTACCCTTCCAGTTCGTAACAGCAATACCTTTAAACAGCAATTGTAACATCTGGGCTGACGTAACAGCACACTCAGCCATGAGAAGACATGGGCATGGCTGCTCGGCCTGTATTCTGGAACAAGAATTGCCACAGTAACAATTTTGTGTCACTTTTGTCAACAACATTGGTGAACAGGATTCAGTCTGGTGTATAAGATGGTCACGGTGGAAAGAATGTGGAATTGGAAAACCTAAGGCAAGGGTTCAGGTTAAAACTCAGGGAAATTCTGAATGCACTGTAATTAAGAAACCCTTTCTAAATACAAAAACAGTGTAGCAATTCTTAAACGGGTTCATGGACTTCTTTCAAATGGCAGCATTCTGAACACATAAGACGTCTAATACAAGGATATATTTCAACTAGTGTAGAAAGGCTCTTAAATTCAACAAGGACTGATTTGTTCATGTCCTTTATCCCTTCTGTATTTACCACCTTCTCCTTCTCCCATATTGCTTTTGCATTCCTTCCACATCTCAGTAAATATTTAGATATGATAAACACAATTTTAAACTAATATAATACTATCTACTATAAACAGAAAAATAACTTGTAGGCAAAAAATACTGTCCAAAACATGCCATTATAGAAAAATAGTGAACTGTATTAGCCAGGATGCCCCACCACGTCATTAAAGCACTTGAGGGGGAGAGCAGGTATAGCTCCTACTCTTTCTTGAGCTCAGTGCCAGATGACGGCAAGTGGTCAGAATGCACTTTATCCCAGGGAAAGATCCCCAGTACCCATTCGAAAGGAGCTTGTGTGGGAACCAGAGCCAGTCTAGATACTGAGGCTAGAAGAAACATACTTTAACCTGTAAGGGATTAAACTCCAGTCATCCAGTTTGTTGTCAGACAGTATACTGACAGCTACAATGGCTCCAAGCAGATAATGCCATTGGTAATAATAAAACATTATAATATGAAACAGGAAATTGCTTGATCAACTACAATATTATAATATGCAGAAAAGAGTGTGTAATTGCAAAGAAAAATTATGGAAAATACACCAAAATTTCTTATGCTTAGGATGTTTAAATATGTTTTTGAACACTACTCTGGTAAAATCATTTAACTGAAGAATGTCATGATGTGACAGAATGGTAAACAATGTCTAATCAAATAATAAAGGCTTGAAATTTTCTACAGTTCAAGAGGTCACACAACAAACTGATGATTACCTACACTTAAAAATTTTAAACTTGTTTTGCCAAAATTAAATAAGACATGTTTCATTAAGTCCCAGATACTTCTAGATAATAAATGTTAAAAAGTGCACTTTTCATACTTTTAATCAATTATCACATACTTTATAATATTCTGGGCAACTCATCACACAGTAATAAAATATTCCTTGTACAGAAGTAAGATATTAGAATCATGGAAGGTGTCCAGAAGATGCAGAAATATATATTAAAATTGATGAATTTATATTACTATGAAATGATTACCAGACTGCAGTCATGTACCTAACTAATTTGTACACAGTTCTGTGTTTGTATATATGTGTACATGTGTATATATAAGGAAAGAAACTACATATGTAGTGTGCTCTTGTTCAAGACCTTCAACCTGAAAATTTTGAGACAGAATCATTCAAAATGATTGGCCTATTCCTTGACTTTTGTTTACCAATGACGAAACAGTCATGAGGAACGGAACAAAATGAAATCAGAAAAAGTAGCACAGCCACAGACCAGACCAGACCTGTGACACAGTGCAGTTAAAAAATTATGCTTTCCAAAGGAAATGCTTCTCTTGAACAGAGCAAGGACCAAGAGGTGGTAGAAACTCTGAGCAATTATTGCAATAAGTTAACGCTTCAATAAAAACTGTAAAACAGTAAACTTGCTTAAGAGAAGGCAGTGGCCACTTTGATTTTTTTTAATTTGTGTAATAATTTACAGCTTCAATAAAAATTATGAAACAGTACACAATAAACTTGCTTTTTATGCTATTATCATCAACAATTTCGAATGTCCATAACTCATTGAATACTGAGAATGTGCAACATTATTACGCTTTATTTTTGACTTGTAACAGTCTCGCATGAATACAGGTGAAGAAATGACTTCATGCCATGGGACACTACAATTCCAAAGAAATTATTAATTGTATAATTATGTATGTGATAAAGTCTATTATAGTATATTTTGTTCTTAAGATGTCTCTGCATTCATGTTGTATTTTCAATATTTTGTGTGTGATGTATTACACTCTGACTTGTTCAACCCGCTTAATAGAATCTATGGAATACATCGATGTACCTACATCACAAAGGATAAAAATACAGTTATCCCTTAGCTTATATACCATGCCAAAAAAGTTGTTTATGGATGTGGCAATGGAGTTTGGTGTGACACTAAATATTATGATGACCTTTGACCACCCATTGGATTTTGTAAACTGCTTTTTTAATGGTTGATTTACAAAAAATAAAATTTCCTGAAGCTTAAGATGTACTATCACTGGAATCACTGAAAATGAAGATCTGCTACATGCATCTGTCTCCATTTAACATTGCTACATTTATATATTATACTTTATGATCAGTGTGTAACCAAAGTCTTGCAAAAAATACACACATTAAAATCTGCCACAAAAAAATTAAATGCAGAAAGTAGTCCATGATACAAAACAATTTAAGAATAGCTTACTAGTCTTTCAGTATTGAGCACTCACATTAACAGTGCTTGAAATACTTTTTTCCTTTTTCAGTTTCCATAAGTAAATATAAAAATTTATATTTTAGGTACATTATTTGTTTTAATTTAAATGTCATCCACATTTCTGCAATTACCAAACAGAACATAGATATAAATCCTTTCATACTCGTATGCTGAAGTCAGGCATAAAATTAGAACTCCATTGCTAACAATTTTATCTATCATAGTAAACCTATGCCATACAGAAGGACTACAGTAAGGACAGATGGGGTATGAGCACTGCTTCATTTATCTAACAGTCATGGAACATCAGTTAGTTCAGTATTTTCTTTTCAAGGCACAAAGTCCACAATGTTTGATCCACATGCCTACAATGCAACACTAAACTGTAAAGGATTTGACTAGACACGACCTGCAAGTTCCTGAAAATTTTAGAAAATCTCGAATTCACCCTTCAGTTAAAACATACAAAATCCCTTTCAAAACCTATATTTTCATGGGCATGAAGACTGCCCACAATTTGCCAAATACTCCGACTTCACGGAAGGAAAGATATGATCCCTTACGTACTAACATATAAACATCTGTG
This sequence comes from Zootermopsis nevadensis, assembly GCF_977971745.1. Classification (NCBI taxonomy): domain Eukaryota; kingdom Metazoa; phylum Arthropoda; class Insecta; order Blattodea; family Termopsidae; genus Zootermopsis; species Zootermopsis nevadensis. Next base: position 10,664,592 of record NW_028259143.1, read on the forward strand.
TGTACAAGTAAATGATACAAAAGAATGTAGAAGTATGTTTCTTAAAACTAAGAACTAATGCTGTAAGAAATAATAAACTGTCCATGCAATTGTTACTTGAGCAAACAAAATACATTACAGTAATTTACTGAAAAGATGTGAAAGTGTTAAATGAACTTCTAACAGAAGCTACAGAATAGAAAATGTATACTATGCCTAAAAATATAGTTCTGATTCATATGCTTAATCATGCTTTATTACATTAAAAAACATCAGTGACTTATTTTAATCCATTTATATGCTTAAGGCTAATCCATCACAGACATTACCCCTATTTTACAGTAGATCTACTGGAACAGAAGGAATGGGTGTAAGGATACTCAGGATAAATGTGCTGGAAATTCCCACTACTCTTTAAAAACCCAATGAAGAATATTCAAGTATTGACATTTCTTGGATGAGTAACAAAATGGAAGTATGAAACAAAACATGTCACAACACGAACTTGTTATATTCAGACCAGAATATAACAACTGCTCCTGAATGTCTTGCCAGCATAGCAACATTTTAAACAATACAGTGCAGTGGGTGTCCTTGATGTAAAAGTGGACTAATAATCCCTTCAGTCACTGCTTTCACAACTTACATGTTTTCCCACATCAGTCATTCAACTTTCCCTTCCTCCTACCACATTATCTCATTACACATTTTGGCTGTTCAGAAGGTAAACTAATGGTATTAAAAGAGATCTAAAATGTTCCAAGGATATTACTATTTATTATTTTAAAATAATGGACACTTGACAAAGAAATTACTAAACAAATTATTTTTTATAGCTTTTACTATCATTTTTCATCATTAAATAAATCAAATATAGTGCGGAATAACATTCACACATAAGTATCAATAAACTTAATGTATTCATTTCTCATCTTAAACAAGACCAGAAAATTAAATAGTAAAATTACATGAAGATCAGATATTGTCCCGCTTGTACTCACTAATGACATTACGTACAGAGTGTACCTCAGGGTTCCACTTCTTTAAATGCAAACCATGACTTATGTCATAATTTATATTATGATATAAAATAAAGTCTCATATTTCACTGCTTTTTGCTTGTGAATTAAATATTTCAAAGTTTTACAGCAAATTAAGTTTGAATAAAATAAATGTTGTGGCCCCACTTCTCTACCAAGTATCAAAGAGCATAAAGTATGTTAAGACCACGCAACATCTTATGAACTAGCTTAGCAACACTTCCCCGCTGGAGGCACTCCTGAGACCACTAGTTACCTCTCTCAATAACTTTAACCCCTTGATCTCAAAAGTCAGCAGCTCATATCTTCTCCTGGATGAAGGCGTGCGTCAGGGCCTGGTTGATTGCAACGCGTTTTGAGGAGTCCAACATCAGAATTCTCTCCAAAAGGTCCTTGAGCTGATTGACTTTCCTGGCTTGATCCTCTGGAAGGTTCTGGTTGCCAACCAGTTCAGACAGCAGATCTCGGGATGGGTTCAATGTTGACATAACTACTACTTTTTCCTGCAACAATAACACTTTATGTTTTGCAGCATTTGAGCTTGAATCATGGAAAATGCCAAATACAGCATATCGTTACAAGACATTCTAATAGGTCACAAATTTAATTATAACAATGAAAATTATAGAAAAGTATAATTCACACTGTCACCTATGTATTTATGGTCTTCTGTGGTTATTATTCAAATTTTGCAAAGTATATGCACAGACAATGAAAACTTCCCATATTGTGTGAATATTATAAATAGGTACTCCCATGTATTCTTGTGCAAGACAGAAGATAAAATGACTTAATCAACTAAATTATACACAAAATATGTACAATTAAGAAAGACGGCAGCACCGTCTCTAGTGGCCTTTATCACTTTGAGATTCCTCCTTATAGTTTTCAAGATTCTGAGAAGCAAAGCACACACATTGCTGGCATCAGTTCCTCATTTCAATCTCTCATTAAATAAGGTATTTCACTTGCACTCTGCATCTTCTTCTGAGGAAACATGTCCTCTTCATTAACCTCTTTACACATAGCATAATTTAACCATTTGAAGCCAAAGCACATCTAAATAAGCAGTCTATACCACAAAGAAAACTCCACACTTCACCATTATAATAATATTTAGATTAAAAATATAGCAACTAAAAATCAATTTCAAGAAGCCAACAGTACTACACTCCCCATCAATGCATTAAAATCAAACTAAATACCTACTCACTCACTCTACGTTGCAAGATATTTTTTTGAAAACCTGATTGTATACTCAGCTTATCAAAGAATAGCCCACATTCTTTATGGAACCTGAAAGTTCATCACCATGTTGACAAAATCCCACCACCAGACTATCCTGAGCCAGCTGCATTGATTTCTATCTTCCTAAGGTCCATCTTAATGTTATCCTCCACCTACACCTAGGTCTTCCCAGCAGTCTCCTCCCTTCAGGCCTCCCAACCAATACCTGGTAAACACCCCTCCCCACCACCATGCATGCTGCATGTCCTGTCCACATCATCCTCCTCGATTTAATCGCCCTAACAATATCAGGTGAGGAGCACAGGCTGTGAAGCTCATAATTATGCAATTTCTTCCCTCTAACAAAATACCTAAAGGAGAAAAAATATTTAGCACAGGATATTAGAGCAAAATTTAAAAATACAGCACATAAATGATTAAAGTATGCTTTTATTTTCAGTCTTGAGGAGCAATGGATGATTACGTAGTAATGTTTTTGAAAAAGACAGCTCTAAAAACACAAAACACGTTTCACTTCTTCTTTTTGGCAACACAAATCTTACACCAGTCAGATTGCCACTTCAGTGTTTCCAGACAAGTTTTCATTTTATAGTTTCATTTGTGGCACAGATTTAACCATTCTGTAAAAATTTGAAAGTACGTCACCACCAACATACAGACTGATGATACTGGTACTTACTTAAGTCCTTCCTGAGAAGCCAACAGTCACTCAGCCACTCAAAAAATTCCCAACATTTCATTACAAGGGCCTGCCATGATAATGGTCCACTTTCTAATTTATCAGGTACTATACTAATCCCTGCCTTTCCAAGGAATGTATCATCCAACTGCATCACAGACCCACTTTACTCTATACAGAATTTGGGATATGAGTAAAAATACAATTTCCTTCCTCTAAGTCACTGTCATAAAATTCAGTACCACCAGTTTTATGTCACCATTCCATGTACCATCAATCTATCTCAACAATAACACTACCACCAGTCTGTGAATTGCATGGTTTTTTATCTTAAATATCTGACAATACATCTGCATGAACTTCAGCAACAATTTTTCTTTACTGGTCTTATTACAAGCCTCCATTCTTACATACACAACAGCTGAAGAACTTTCATAATCATAATAATTCATTTTTAAGAAGAAAAAGAGGACATAAATTTAGTATTAATCCAGAAGCCTCAGCATAGTAATTCAATTTTTTAAACAATCAGATTTTCTCTTGTTAAGCAGAGGTTGATTTCCCACATGGTAGAACAGAATGAATGTGTGGGATCGAAATTACACAGAGTATAAAAACAGACATCTCACCAACACTCACTTCATGTTAAGATAACAAAACCCGGCAATCACCGCAGGTAAATATGTTAAGAATAAAATTTCCCAAACCTCCACAATCACACCAACATGAAACTTGTGTAAGACAGCATTACTGAAATCACGCTGATGAATACTCACCCTTTCCGTAACTTTATCAACTTCATGATATAAAAAATTGCAGTTGGTGTCAAAATGTTGTTCCTTGAAAGATCCCTTCCTTATAATTTTATTTGGCATCTTCCCCTTTAAATCCATGAAATACTTCAACATCTGAAAGCACATCATATTCCTTTAAACAAAATTAAATTATGTGGCTTACGTAGAAGAGTATTTTCCAAAGCCAGAGAATAGTGAACTGACAAAACTTTCAAACCTATTAAAATAATTTAATTACAAAATATGCCCTCAATGTGCATGTGTGCAAGCACAATAATCAATTTATTTTTTATTACAAAATTCAAGTTTACAAAAATATGAACTTACCAGTTGGAAATAGTGTTCTCTTGGAATATGACAGTGACAATATAACTAAAAACACAAATACTCAGTCTAACTAAACAAACATTTTGAACATCACAAATTCTACTGAAAGTCACAATCTTTTATTTTGTGTATCATCTTAATTACTTCACGCATAATGAAACTGTGTGTTATCCATAATGTAAACAAATTAAATTAAATTCTCCCACTCAAAAGTACTTCTCAAACACTGGTACTCCTAGGGAATAAAAAAAAATAAGGAAACTTTCAGGTTATGTCTGCAGTAAGATAAATGTGAAAATAAAATACTGTACAGTACATCGCTACTTGTGGCAAATCAAAGTGTAGGTATAGACATCAGACTATCAATACGGAAAACACTAATGATTTGTGAAACAGATCAACAACAAAGTATTATACACTGAAGATTTCAGTCTTCTGGGTTGTTGCACTGTGTGGTCTGGTCGATGTTAACCAACGTTTCAGAGGTCATAACGTTGGTTAACATCAACCAGACTACACAGCGCAACAACCCAGAAGACAGAAATCTTCATACTAATCGCCCTGATGACGGAGGCAGTATGACCTCTGAAACGTTGGTTAACATCGACCAGACTACACAGCGCAACAACCCAGAAGACAGAAATCTTCATACTAATCGCCCTGATGACGGAGGCAGTATGACCTCTGAAACGTTGGTTAACATCGACCAGACTACACAGCGCAACAACCCAGAAGACAGAAATCTTCATACTCACTGTTGTGAAAACCTCAAATCTTACATGTTATACGCTGCTTTCTACCTGTACACAGATATGTATACATTTTTATCACACAACATAATTTCTTTTTGGAATATAAAAGATAACAGTATATAAGAAAGGGGACTATAGCAAAATTTTAAAAATGTCATAAAGTCTTACCTGATTATTGGTTTTTCCAGAAAACATTATTTTCCCAGTATACAGTTCATAAATGGTACAACCAGCAGACCACATGTCAATACCAAAATCATACGGAATGCCTAAAACTAAAAACAGCATGTTACATTAAAATGGCCATTCAATTAAAGGATTAAGTAATGTCATTTTATCCTCAAAACTAAGAACTCCTAACAAGTCTCTTGCCCTCATGCACTGCTTTTCTAAAATAAGGTAATTATAAGACAAAATCAGAACTCATTATGGGGGTCAAGTTAATATGTATGTATATGAATAAAAATCACAAAAATTACAAATACATCAAATACCCATATTATATTTACAAAACACTTTTTTACAATCTCATAACTGCTTAAAACTGAGGAATATTGGCACAACTGTTGCAATCACACTCAAAATATCATTTTTAAGAGCATGGCAGCCACATGACATTTATATAATTCTTGGCAACAGATAGCAGCACTAAAGCATAATTTTGTAGTGTATGGTAACGCATAAATATAAACTAAAGTTCAATCCTTCAACCCAAGGGTTAACGAACTGTATACTACAGAAAACACAAAAATAATAAAAGTAAGTGGTTCTTTGTTGTACAAAATGCAGTACCCATTTCTGAAGTTGTGTAGCATCTAATCTAATTGTGAACAATAATTACAAATGTCGCAGCAAAAGCTGATGAAAAATTGTGGCTAGGCTCTGTCCCCCAGCTGGGACATAAACTGTGGGTCTCTCAAATGCACTACCCCAAAAAATAAATAAAAAAAATACAAAAACAACTCAACAAGTCCAGACTACGCAGAAAGCACTATATGTAGGAAATATCTGCAATGCTTACTGTTTGAAAGCATCACACACTATTTAAGTGGACACTATATTTTGCTTACTATATCTGTACAATTTTTTAGTAAATAGTACTCATCCAGAATCTAGCTTTATAATAAAAGTAACTGCTTCTGACGGCCCACAAACAACAAAATGTTCTTGACTGAAACAAATTATCAGTGCATGAAATTCAATACTAATATTGTTTTCCCAATGCTGAATTTGTTTTATTTCAGCATCCTTATGCAAAAAGCAATTTATGTTAACTTACTTATTTCTGGAGCCCTATAGAAACGGCTCACTAGATAGGGGGTTATCTCATTTTCAGCCACATGTGATGCTGATCCAAAATCACAAAGTTTGAGAACGAGTTTATTCTCACTGACCTAAAGTTCAAAAAACACACATCAGGAACAAGAATGTTAGGGTATGATGATGATGATGATCTGGGTTTTGGCACCATGTAGATTCATCAGTAGATGCCAACATTTTGGATAAACATACTGTCTCCACGTATAAAGTGAAGCTTTCACGGTGACCGAAGTTCATGAAAGACTCTCGGGTTACAAGCCGCGTCAGGTAGCTGAATGGTGAATAAACCACATCTTCTGAAGATATTATAACCCGAAAGTCTTTCATCAACATGTTGTCTCCACCTTAAGGGTTGAAGATAGAGACATAATGTTTCTATGAAATACTGGCATCTACCAATATGGCTACATCGCACATCATCATCCTCACTGCTGCAAAAACCTTAAATCTCACATGTTATGGTATGACCACACAGAAAGCAGGTTGCTTGGAAGCGAATGACAGCCACGTGGAAGGAATGTGAGCAAAACAAAACAACAAAAATCATACACATATGATTATGCAGAAACACACTCACACACCTGCCTCAAAGCCCTCTGTTATCTGCTCCTCTATCAGAACAAACATGTTAGTTAAAATGCTCATTACTTAGAGGAATACTGTTAAAACCAATAGTGTAAACCCTTGTGTAGTTATACTAAGTGACACTACATTATAATGCAAATTCTAATCAGCATTGTATAAGAAGATTGTAGAATCCAAGCCACAATTTACACAAAAAATCTGTAGTTTTCATGAAAGATGGGAGGAAGTCACTAAAGCAATGGGAAAGGGTAATGAAATTATTAGTTTAATAACCAACTTCCATATCAGCAAGTCATGTAGGATATGATATACATTTGTTCCTAATATGTTACAATTATTCAGAACACATTAATAGTGTATTGCAGCATTGTAAATTAGTATATTTTCAAGGAAAGCATTATCATTTTGCCATGTTAAAATGATTCAAAAATATTTCTGACACTCTGGGCATAAGTTGAAAATTTATTTTATGCTGGCTAAGAATAAATTTATTTAAATCTCTACTTGAGTAACTTCAGTCAGGTTCCTCATGTTCCTAAACAAAATTATAAATAATGCATATGGTTTTAACAACCGAGGTTGTATTACATCCGTCTCAACACATTTAAGCAAAATTAGCCCCTTAGTAACATTATTCCAAAAGAACATTCTACACTTCTTTGAGCCCTACATAACCAGTGGTCAAAAACAATGTTCCTCAGGGTACAACTTTCTTGCTAAGAATGGCCTCATTAAACAATGTAGCAATGCATGCTCCACAGCTGCTAGTAATACTACTTGGTACTTCACTCTGACATCCTAGACTACCTACGTCAACAGTAATCAGTTCACAATAATATATCTTCCATGCACACGAAAACTCTACCTGCACTCCAAATTTTAAGGACTTCAATAATTCAGGAGTTAGAACAAACAAGTCTTTCTTTGGATTCTTCAGCTAATGTGTCCAACATGAATCCTCCACCAGAAAACACTACATTAACATGAATGGATCATTGCTAGATAGTTTGAGATACTGATACAGCATTGTTAAATAAACTATAAATTTGAGGGTAGCTGTGAATATACAGAATAAGCAGTTGCTGACAGTCAACATGGAGGGTGGGTCCTCCACATTGTGAGGGGGACAAATCCTCACCGCAGAAAAACCAGCATGTTAAGAAATGTTACACAGTGCCCTGCACTTGTGGGATCTTCTGAACACAACAATCAACCTTCAGAGCCAAGTCACTCAAGACGTTCCAGACATTTTATGGAACACAAAGGTTCATTACCATGTTCACAAGAACTTGCCATTAGTCTCTATCATGAGTCATATGAATCCAGTCCACACCAAACCAACTTTTTTCTTTAAGATCCATTTTAATATTATCCTCCCACATGTCTCAGTCTTCCTAGGGGTCTCTTTCCTTCTGATTTCCCCACCCAAATCCTGTATGCATTCTTTTTCTCTCCCATGCAGGCTACATGCCCTGCCCATCTCATCCCCTTTGACATGATTAGTCTAAATATATTTGGCAAAAAGTACAACTTATAAAGCTTGTCATTATTCAACTTTCTCCAGCCTCCTCATAATTAAACCCTTATAGGGGTCCAAATATTCTCCTCAGCCCCTTCTCAAACACCCTCCCTCAGTTTACATTCCTACCTCATTGTCAGAGACCAAGTATCACACCCATAAAAAACTAAAGACAAAATTATATTATCATACGTTTTAATCTGTATATGTTTTTATAGAACAGATAAAAAACAAAAGGTTCTAAAATGAATGGCAGCAAGCATTACCCAAATTTAATCTGCTCTTAATTTCCTCACAAATCAAATTTTGATTTGTTACTGTCAGTCACAGGCTACGGGCTGGACGGCCGGGGTTCGATCCCCGACGGGGGCAGAGGATTTTTCCTCTAGCCTCTGCGTCCAGACCGGCTCTGGGGCCCACCCAGCCTCCTCTACAATGGGTACCGGGGTCCTTTCCCGGGGGTAAAGCCGGCCGGGGCGTGATGCTGACCACTCACCCCCATCTAGTGCCGAGGTCAAGGAAGAGAGGAGCTATACCTCCTCTCACCCCAAACGCCTACATGGCGTATAGTGGGACAAACTTTACTTTACTTTTTACTGTCAGTCACAAATATTTAAAATTTGCCACATTCTCAAATGACCCATTAGCTATCTTTATGTTATGATTTTGCCCTGTATTCTAATGACAAGATGTCAACATATACTTAGTTTTCTGTGTTTACCAACTTCCTTACTAGTGCCACAGCACGTATTTTTCTTCATGGTATTTATGTTATCCCCCAACAGATTTACATCATCAGCACAGACCAGAAGCTGATGTGTCCCATTCAATTGCAGTCACACCTGATTTTCCTAGACCTTCCTAATGGTGTATTTTTAAGCAAAGTTGAAAAGCAACAGCGATAAAGCATCTCCTTGTTTTAGACCATTTTGAACAGGAAACGTGTCAAACGTTTACCTACATAAACTTTACTATAAGGTTTCATTCAAACACATTTTAATATGAAATAAACCTTCAGGTTCCATAAAATGTGGGGAATTTCTTGACTTGCTCATATACCATCAGCTTCTCAAGAAGTGTGACTGGTGATATCCATTTGCATTTAGAACTTGTGACTATATTTCTGCGCATCTTTATATAGATGATAAAACTCTCTTAATGAATACTGACTGCGCACCCAATACAAATCAGAAGAAAATTCCCAAAGCCTTTTTGCTGTTCTTTCCAGGAATACGATATTTCTGGATATCTTCGAGAAAGACATTCTTTCTTTTTATAGACACTGACAAACACACTACACATAAGATGTAGTAGTCGCTTTCTTCCTCCTACACTCCATATATTCTGCTATGTCCAACCTCCAAGCAACACACCTGCAGTACAGCCACACAAAAGTAACACAGATACTGACAGAGCAGAGTCAAGTGAAATTATTTCAGTCTAATAAGACATGTACACAAAATTTAAAAATGTAAAATACAGAGTTTGTTAACATTTACAGTTGTATTTTAAACATTTTTAATGTGATGAATATCTTAAAAAAGCAAGTAATGTAGTACGACTCTATAGAAAGGGAAGCTTTCACAGCGACTGAACTTGATGAAATACTCTTGGGCTATGGGCAGAAGATATGGTTTATTCACCATTCAGCCACCTGACGTGGCTTGTAACCCGAGAGTCTTTCATCAACTAGTACGACTACCTTTACAGCAATGCGTTTCTTTCTGTAATAAATGAACATTACTGCCAACATGACAAAAAACATTGCAAAGAACGCATTTAGAAAAAGAGTCCAAATTGGAATATAGCTCCAGTAATAAAATAAATTGTTTATAGAATCAATTGTTACTTTTAAAACAAACCAATTACTCAAATTCCACATCCTTCATAAAATGTGTCTTTGTTGCAGCTGGATACAGGAGTATGAATACTAACCAAAATGTTATCTGGCTTGATATCTGCATGAAGAATATTAGCCTTCTTCAACAGCTTCAGAGCCAGAAACAACTGCTGACTGTATGATCTCACAGCTTTCACATGTAATCCAACATCCTTCCCATATTTCTTCAGAACCTGGAAAAAAGTAAAACAATGACTGAGGGGAAAATAAAGCAAAAGACACCCCTGCACTAAAAGCATGGATAATGATCACTCAAAATTTCAAACAATGTGTAAACTCTTTTCTGAGATCAGTTAGACTGTAGCTTGACTTCAATGGAAGTTTCTAACTGCACATACAAAGAAACTTCATGCTGGCTAACATTATGGCTTATTACTGAAAAATCATTTTTAATTTGTGCTACTACTTTACATGAACAACTGAGTTAGAAAATACTGACATTTACAATTCTTAACTCATAAAAAAAATCCTCTGCACACTTCATACCTGTAAAACCTTTGGTTAGAAACTATCCTTCAAGAAGAAAATCAAAAGAACAAATTTTATACTTTAGAGATATTGAAGATACATTTACTTTTTACCTCAACTGTATTCAAATAAACTCAACCAAACTTACATAAATCAAAACCTACAAGCAACTCTCCTCTTTATTAACTGAAATAAAAGATGACAAAAGAAAATCTGATTGCTTTCAGAAGTGTTTATTTTCAGATCCCAATTTTTTTTAAATCTATTAATCTATCCATTTGGTTTTCTCTTCCATACCAGTACTTCTTAATGTCATCTCCACTGCCACTGGTCTACTAATATTTACATTAATTTCTACCCAACATATTAATATGGGCAAATAGTAACTTTTAAATAGGCATATTTCATGCCCTTCTTAGGCATTTCTCATTTCCAGATTACATCCCTCACTAGTAGGTAAACTTTTCTGACATATGAGGTGCGATCGGAAAGTTTCCAGACTGCGCCTATAAAAACCCGTACACTTATCTCAGGTATTAAATTCATCCATCACCTCGAAGTAGTTCCCCTGGGAGTGAACATAACAATCCCAGCACCGCTGCCAAGCCTGGAAGCATCCCTGGAAATCTTTCTTTGTCAGCCTGTCAAGCACCATCTGCGATTCTGCCTGAATCTCTTCTATCGTCTCAAATCTCCTTCCCTTTAGCTGAATTTTCATCTTTGGGAAGAGGAAGAAGCCACACGGCGAATAAGGAGGGTGCGGGATGACGGCCATGGTGTTTGAGGCCAAAAACTGCCGAACTTTGAGGGTGGTGTGCGCTGGCGCGTTGTCATGATGCGTCGCATGTGGAGTTCTTCCTTTAGAATCAGCTGACAGGTCCCATAGTCTATCCCAACAAATGTCGCACAAGTCGTTGCTGGTACGACGTCGATCTTCGTGAATGGCCTGCCGAATCTTCGTAACATTTTCGGGCGTTGTGCTCGAAGATGGTCGTCCAGAACGCTCGTCATCATCGACAGAGGTTCGGCCATTTTTAAAACGTGAATGCCACACAAAAGTTTGTGCACGACCCATTGCGGACTCCCCAAATGCTTGCTTTAGCATTTCATAGGTTTCCGTAGCCGTTTTGGCGAGTCTTTGGCAAAATTTGATGAGCACGCCATTCCGAAATCGCAGGAGGGTCGGTGTAATGCACTACCAAAACGCCCGTAACTAAGAAACAAATGCTAATTCGATGATGCCGGCTGGCACACTGATTCACTATGAATGTAGGCCACACCCCCTAGCGGCAGAAGCTCGTACTACATCCGGTTCGCCCTCTATTGACACAGTCTGGAAACTTTCCAGTCACACCTTGTATTTCATTCATGCTGTAATTTTTTTCCCAAGAGGGACAACATTCAATTAATTGGAAGGTTGTCAGAGCAAATTCAGCAGGGAACTAGTCCCTGGCACCTGCAAGGTAGCACCGACAAGATCTGAAAATAAATGGCTAACAGGGCTACAGTGAATTTACATATCACACCCAGCATACCAATCGTAGGTTTTGAACGTTTCAAGAAACATCAAACACATGCCCCTAATAAAATTTATTATTCGTATTATTATTATTAATGTTGCTGTCATTCTTCTTGTTCTTCTTTTTCTATTTTCACAGGTTTTTTCCTGGTACTTTTCCTCTTGAACCCACCTCAGGCTTCCGGTTTTTGATTGTAGCACTTTTATCCAACAAATTATTTCCTAATATTGTTTCATTTTTTTCCCTCTCCTCTTCCTTTAGTTACAATTCTTGTGACACCAATGAACACTAATAACAAATGTTCCAAGTTCACTGAATTTCTAAATTTAAATTTTTTATATTTTAATTTATTTTATTATTATTTAATATTTTCACATAGCAAACTGCTTGATAGCAGTAGACATAAAGTAAATACTGAAGTACCAGCTGTTTTGAATTATCCACAACAGTTCCACACTCCAATATAGCAAATAATTCAGTCTAACGTGATACCTTACCACTCAATATGATGTGCAGTGTTAGTCCCGTCAATATGCTATTATTAATATTTCATTCTACACAATAATTCTTAAAAACAATGCTACATAAACAATGTTACCTTTCTTAATAAACGATACTAAAAATTATATTCTATGCTTACCTCACGTAGATTCATACTCAGAGGCTCAAAAACCATACATAAGTGGTTCTTATGAAAAAAGTGTCGGAATAGTCTCAGACAATGAAATTTATCATCAGGATCAGCATCATTGAGACGTCTTAAAATCTCCAACTCTTTCAATCCAGTTTTGTGCCTGTAAACAAGAGGAAGCCACAGTTAATCCTAATAACTTATAAACCATAACTGCATGGGAAGATTCAAGTGCTACCACTGAATGATACTAGTGAAGTACTTTACACTATACAACTGCAATACTTTATCCTCCCAAACATCTCCTTAAGTCTGAAAGGTCACTCCATGCAATAAAGTATTCTCAGGCAATCAGACATGTGAAAATAGAATTGTTATCCAGCGTTCTGGAGACGTCTCTGCTTCCATCATCACAGTCAGCAACAGTCTCCAAAACAGTATCTACTGGATAACAAAGCCATCCTCACTTATCTGATTGCAAAAGAAGACTTCACTGACTTCATTACAAATCTACAAATGTGTATCATCTGTGAAAGATCTGCAAAATGAAACTAATTAAGGCAATTTGGAAGTTTATATTTAATCCAAAGTTATCCCATTCATTTTGACAGGTACTGAAAAATCAACAATACAGCGTAAAATAAAGATCCTCAAATACTGTAAATACCACAGCATTCAAATCACGCACGCTCATTCTGTCAAGAATATTCCATAGTTGTTTGAATGATATTCTGTAACACCAAACCAACAAACAAAGGCACCTGCATGTTACATATACTGGCTAAACAACAGGAAATAAATCTGAGAAGTGATAAAATGCAAAATTTTGTGAATAAAAGTGAAAAGTACAAATAAGATGTCAGCAACATTGTACAATAACAGAAAATCAAGTTCTTTTGGTCTGTGTACAAGATATAATTACAGCATTGAATGTCTGTATTACAGAAAATATATACTGTGCCTAAAATTTTGGCTTGATTAGCACAATAAATTTGTATTTTGCCCTCTCTCTCTACGATCATTTTCATTTAATGGAAGAGAAGAAAAATACTGCCCTAATACAATGCATACCATTTTGGAATAGGTGGGATAAAATGACAGATATATGTTGATTACTGAGATCTGCTGAATGACAATAAATTAGAAAAACAGGCAGAAGACATCCTATGACAAATATTAATAAAATAAACCTTGAAAGTGATTACATTTTCTCAAAGCACTTGGACTGTTTCAAATGTATTTTCCTATCAAGTATTTGACCAACATGAATCCCAGAAATTTCTCAATGAGTTTTCAATTCCAAAACTGAAAATACTTTACCGTCAAATTTAGTTTTTATAATTCCAAAAATTAGTCTGAATGTAAACCTAAATGTCTGAATAAACTGTAGATTTTTTGCATTGGCCTGCACATTATCATGCACAATGTATAAAACAAACATTTTGAAGCTACATAAATTTCCTGTATTTCCAAAAATTTCAATCTGACTTATCTTAGCTTACGAGATTCCCACTGTTGCTAAGTGTTGTATTGAAACTTTCTTCACTCTCTAGCCAGCCACAGAATGACAAATTCTCCCCTGACAGTGACTGAGAGGCCTGTAAAGAATGACACAGCCTACAGGCTAGATTACAATGCACTACACAAATACCAAAGATGTGCATATTTTCTTCAAATATACCACAAATGACCAATGTGCTTCAGTGCGCATTAACTGCGTCCAAGTACACATTCATAAATGTGTATATGTGAATATATGGTACGCGTCTGAATGTTCCACATAGCTGAAGCTCAGAAACAGTACCACTGCAGTACCCTGCAATGAAAATATAAAATACCCAGGTTTATAATTCTGTATGATGTACATGTCAGTGCCTCTGTTGTTTTAATTTAAGAATAAAATCCATTCAACACATTTCACTAATTTTACTGACAGGATAAATTAATATGACACACATATACCAGCTCTCATACTTCGTAAGCTTACACAATAAAGACTAAAAGTACAACAAAAACAAATGCAGGCCAATACAAAATGCAGCAGAGATATTTGCCTCACAAATGTTCAATGGTGTCTACACTTTATTACCCAAGACACAAAATAAACTATGCTTTAATACATGAATACCAATTTTGAAGAGTAAATTCTTCAATGTAACAGACTTAAGATCACTCTGTATGTAACAACATCAATTAAATGACCCAAAAGTTATGTAACAAAACACACCAAACTATGTAATAATTATAAAAATAATAAAATGAGATCTGAGGTTCTCATGGCCTGGATTGTGTCACCATGTAGACTTGTAGGTATACACCAATGTTCCATACAAACATACTGCTTCAATCTACATCTCTGAAGATGGAGACAGTATATTCCACTAACAAGCTGGAACCTATCTACGAGCCTACAAGGCAATACAACCGAAAAAACCAATGACAAGACAATAAAACAATTCCTTTTCTAATTATGTAATGAATACTAATTCGGTGATTAAATGCAACATACTGACACACCTGTTACCTGAAACATGCAAAACTCACATGATTTCATTGTTGCGAATAATCTTCACTGCCACATCCTGATTACCCCTTGCTCCATCTCTGGCCCTAATCACATTAGAGAAAACTCCCTGGCCAGTATAACCATACACCACGTAACGTCCATCCATTACTTCTCCAATACGAACACGATAATAACCTTCAGCATCATCCCAGTTATCTGTGAGATTCGGATTTTCAGGACCACCATGCAGTTTGTCCACAGTGCTTGGACTCTAAAATCACACACATCAATCAACTGCTGTTAGAATACTGTGATTAATGACTATTAATAAAAAGTATAAAATATTTACTCAAACTTTCTCTCATCCCATAATTTTCATAATATACATTTTCAAGAGATGATAAACAGCTAAAACCGTACATTGTACTCTTCCAAAGTGTCAGCTTCTGCAAACATATCCCATTCATTCTTCTTTCCATCCTTGCGTTCTCGCTTTTCTTGTTTACTGGACTTTTCTTTCCCATCATCAGCTGTCTCATGAGAACTGAATCTTGATTTTCCTTTCTCTGCAACATCTTTATCCATTTCTTTAGGCTGACTGGTTTCATTATACTCTAACAACTGACCATTTACACTATTATCATCTGATACCGTAGTAGGCCGTTCTGAGGGACTGCTTCGTTCTGACAGATTCACAGTTGACATATTTGAGTCTTCATTTCCGGCTCCCAGTCTCTGAAATTCAAAACCAACATGGTAAAAAAAGTAAAGCTGTCCCGCTACACGCAATGTAGCGCTTGGGAGGGGTAAGACATATAGCAGCAGCACTAGCTAGGGTATGTTTATTTATTTATTTGTGGTTTATTTAACAATGCTGTCAGTTACTCAGACTAAAACATGGTATGGAGTTCAAACCGTGATTTAATTTTACTTAAACAAGGTTATGGACAATATTCATGACTAGTGCCCTGAAATTTAAAATCTATCATAAAATGTTCACTTGAATCTGAAATTTGGGGTTTTCATAGCAGAAAAGATGAAGAATGTGGTCTTCTGTGTTGTAACAACACATACCCTGAAGAAGGCAGTGCTATATATTGGTAAACACCTACAAAACTACAATTTTCATGTTAATTCGTTTCCAGAATGCACATTCTGTGCACCAAAGGATTTTAATAAATATACAGTGAAACCTCTATCCATCGTTCCCGGATGCATCGTCCGTTTTGTTCGGTCCTGAATACATCCCATATAAAATAATGTTACATTTTCCCGCTTCTATCGTTCCTCGAACTATCGTTTTATCGCATCGATCGTTCAAAAATCTTAGTCCCGGCCCACAATTTTCCCGCAATGATCGTTTCTGAGAATTTAAAATGCTGGGTTTAGAGATAAATTAATACCGAAAGACGCATAATGTTTTTGGAATACACAGTAGCGATAACCTGTTATGTCGCCCAACCAGCACAGATTATTTTGGAATGAGGGGTCAGCGGTGCAGGGGTGATAGTTGGAGTGAATGGCGGTGCTCATTGTCAGAAATTTTACGATTTTAATTAGGGTGCACTCATATTTCGTTCCAGCGATGCCAGATGGCATGTGCAGTGTGAATTTCTTCACAAATGCTTTTATTATAAGTACAAAGGAAAGGCTGGCGGCACTTTTCATTCTTCTGGTTTATCTCGTTTCCAGTAGTTCAGGGTCTTCTACAGCTACGTTTCGTTGAGTTCGGCAGTAATAGTATTTCCATTCTTCCTGTTATTGTTTGCGAAGAGGGTGGGAGTGGTGAGGAAGAGGAAGACAACGAATGCGAGCCCGAAGCTTTGCCGAGTTTTGCCGAAGCACACGCTGCATTGGCAAAAGTGAAGTCGTTCTTTTATGCGCTTAATATTAGTGAACGTGACGAGGAAAACATTTTGAACGTGGAAAGTGCTCCGTTTGGTCTAAAACGTAAAGTTTCGACAAACCAGTTGTCCATTAAAGACTTTTTTGGTAAAAAGAAGTAACTTTGAAAGAGAAACATTGTTTTTTTTTAGATTTTTAATGCTTTCCCGCATCTATCGTTTTCCCGCATTCATCATTTTTATTTCCCACCCCCGCCGAAAACGATGCATCAAGGTTTCACTGTAACTGTTCCCATCAGGCAATATATCAGCAAATGATACACATCAACCTCATGACTATCAAGAAAGCAAATTGTGATGAAACCACAGACAAAAGCTTAGTGATCAAATGTCAAATGTTTATACTGTACATTTTCCTGCACTGTGCTTCTCTTGGAAAAAAATTAATATTCCATACCTCTCTTATTACCGTTAATATGTTCAACAATGTTTTCCATCAAACTGTATGTAAAATCTGAAAATAAAATATCTTCAAAGCATAAATCATCTCCAGTTCAAAAAATGAGTATTTCCACTCTCTGCTTTGAAAACTGCCCCAGGACACGGCATAATGTGTCATGGGTCATGCTGTCATTCTGATTATGACACGACATCTTTGCAATCTGGTTCAAGCAATCTGTAGTGATATTTGTACATAAAATAATTATGTTAGAAAAAGAAATTTTCAGAAGTACTTAACAAGTCTTATTATAACTTTCCACGTATTTGACCTTGCGGCCTGTTCTGACCTGAATTAGTTCTAAAAGTATGAATTCCTTTTAGACATTACTGTCAGTATCTGCCAGTTACAAGCCCTCTAGACATGACAAAGCATGGAAATTCATGCCTCAAGTGGGATTCAAACTCATGATCCCAGTGTGTCTGAGCAGCCAAGACAGCACTGCAATTTCATAACAATTATATCATAACGAATCAGTGAGGTTGAACAACTTTTGCAGAAGACTACATATTTCCACCAACTCTTTGTTTTAACCTTGAATATACAGGTTAGGAATTTCACGGTTACTACATGAAAATTTACATTACTTTTCATTTTGGTTTCATTCCCAATGTACATATTTCAAACTCATGATTGAGTTTTGATTTTTAGCACATTGGTGGAGGTTCTATTTTATTAACAATGTAAAAATTACATGTTCCTGAGGTTGGAATTGCCACTGAACAAAATTACCTGCTAGAGAGGAAACAGCCCCACAAAGTTTCAGTCTTTCATTCATCATGGGTTGAACACATAGTAATAATGCACAAGATGGAGACTATGCCAGTTGGCACTATTGTGCCTGCTGAAGACCAACAGGATATAATCACAAGTGAATGAGTTACGAAAATTAAATTCTTAGATTGAAACAGAAAATCTAAATTAGATATAAAGAGGTTAGGAAGAGGATTAACAAATCATAATTTCAAACCTGTTGGCTCAACTGATTTTTATGATGGAGTAAATTAATATATGAAAGTAAATTATTTGTTTATAGAATAAGCCAATAGCGTTGATAAATTAAGCTACTCAACTGTTTGACCAATGACTTATTCATTATAAATGTTACTAGCAGTGTGGAAAAGCAAGGATTTATTCCATAAAAAATCTAACTATAGGAAAACTTAATATAAGAATTACAATTTACCCTAAGAAGTTCTTCTCGCTGCTTACGTCTCTTCTGAATAATTTGTTCTTCATCCTCGTCTTCCTCAATATTAATATCTTCAATTTCTTCTGACGATGAGGATGAAGACTTTTCAGCTTTCAAACCTTCAGAAAGACTGTCCTTAAAAATATCACCCTTCTCTCCACTTCTTCCTTTATTCTGAGATCTATATAAAAACAAATATTTTTTATCTGTTGTGTGAATGGTTACACAAAGTAGTAAGTGCAAATAACACACCCACAACACACAAAATATTCTGTAACTACACACCAGTTGGTAACTACTTTAAACACAATCTTCCTTCCATAACTGTGCTTTACACAAACATGCACCACAATTATTTCTCACCAGACATTCTATCTGCTGGTTTCTGCCTGCTTACTAATGTAAGGCGGCAAGAAATACAAAATACACACCTGCCATGACGAGAACACCGCTGTCGATCCCGGTCCTTGTCACGATCTCTTTCCTTGTCTCTACCTCGAGGTGACCGTGATCTTGCAGATGGCCACCGCCTGTTTCTCTCTCTTTGTCGTTCTATCCTTTCCCTGTCTCTTTCCCTATCCCTCTCTCTCTCCCTTTCAGTATCTCTGGACCTACTCTCATTTCGTTGGTTGTCTGCATCACGACTTCGGCTATATGAACGTGATACAGTAGTCACTAAAAGAAAAATAAAGTTTAGCACACGAACTAAAGAAAATACGTTTTCAAAAATTACAGTCTGTTTTCTCCAAGGTGTGGTTTTCAAAGGGCAATACTCCATAAAATATTATTTCTTGAAGTAATAGTGGTGCCACACACACACACACACACAACATTTTTCAACAATCTGTATGTAACAGATTCTGATTAATTTTACATTAGTTTTGATAAATATAATATATAATGCACGCATGCAAAAAATGCTACGGATATACTGAACTTTCTCCAATGCAATACACAATACATCCACTTCTTACCAAGAGGTGTCCTGCTTCGGCTAGGTATTTTTCTCTGAGAATCCCTACTTTCTCCATACTTCCGCTGGATATCTTCCTTCCTTTTCAGCTCACCAGGCAATTCACGCCGACCACTTCGATCATTCTGTGATCGGTGATATCCTGATTTCTCTTCTCGGTTATGGTGTACATGTTCCCGATCTCTGTCACTTTCCCTTGGTTTCCTTAAATCTCGTGACAGTTCTGTTGTTCCTCGTTTCCTGTCTCGATCTTTATCCTTGTCCCGTTCATCTTTAGTGCCTTTCCTTCTTTCATCATTGGTGTCTGGTTCAATCCTCACCTGCCCCTGTTCTCTACTTCTACTCCTAAAATACATTATAAAAACTGTAATCAATATCTGTAACATATACGTTGAGCAATTCATGGGAGACTTCAATATTTCAGTATGTCAAGTATTTTACAGTATTCCTTACACAACTATTTTAGCTTTCACATATTAACTACCATGTCTGTCAGAAAGTTTTTCAGCAATTATTAGCTAACTGCACTTTCCTTTTAACACTATTTGTACCTGTGAACTCATCCTTACAAGTGCAATGTTCACTACTGAATAGTAAGAAATTTGTAAAAAGACAAGAGCTATTTTTAAATAAGCCAAAATGAAAGAAATGCAAGTGTCCATATTGTCCACCCCTTCACAGCCTGACTTGTTTGCATTGTAGTACAAATTAAACAATCATATACAACATCTAAGCTCCCACAAACCCAGTAATACCTATAGCAGCTATTTATGGAATGTAGATACAAACTGAATTCTCTACTCACGAGTCACCAAACTATATTAAGACTTCAAATTTTATGCAAACGTACACTAAATTACCCATATTAAAATCACACAAAACCTGTGATGTTCATTAGGGAATTATAACTCTGATATTCACAGTATTTCAAACAATGTTACCAAATCAACAAGTTTTCTTGTACTTTGTATATTATACCACTGGACATTTACTGTGTTTTCAATATGACAATGGTGAGAAGATTCACAACAAATCTAGTTTTAAAAGCAAACTTAAAAACTGCCAGCTGATGCTGTCTCTCCAGAACATTAAGGCAATGTCCTACATAAGCGATAACAAGCGAGCTGCATAAGCAGCATGGGGTGTCATAAGAAGCGGGGAATCGCTTGTTGTTTCCTACATGAGCGACCGCAATAGAAGCACATGGTCTTCCTGCACATGCACCTTCCATGTACTGCACAGTTGGAGCTTTCTTGTGCATGCGCCTTACTGGCCGGCCCAGCGACTCGCAAGAAAATATAAAAATATTTGATCTTGGACTTTAGCCACTTTCTTCACATGACCGCTTCGCTGGAACCTAGGACAGCGCCACACAAACAGCCAGTTTGATATTTCCGCTTCACCCGAGCAACTCGCACCGCTCGCATTTAATCGCTCACATAGGACACCAGGTAAGACTACAACACTTACTTATCAATATGATCAGCAATGCACAATCACAATATCAGCGCTAATCATATGTTATTAATTTACATAATTAGTTTTACTACTCATGAGCTATGTAAAAGGTAACAATTCTTGACCTTCCTCCACACAGTCAAATTTGTTATTATAAAAATGGTTTCCAGGCAATACAGCATTTCATTTAAATCAGGACACAAGTGGTAAATTACTGCAAGAAACGACCAACACCAATGTGCATGTAACTTCATACTGAAATCATGTGCCTCCCATGAATCCTCCAACTAAACTAAAATACTTAACTTCAAGAAACTTACAGCTCTTACCGACTATGTTTTCTTTTTCTCTTTTCATGCCTTCTCCTAGGAGTTTCTTGAGCCACTTCTGAATCATCATCCACCAAATTAATGACTTCAGGAACAGGCTTGGTAGCTTGTTTACCAGCATTACAATTATCACTGTCATCATCATCATCAGCTTCTGACATATATGCACCTAGTCTGGCCTGGAGAAGTGCCTATTAAAATAAACAAATATTACATGCTTGTAGTTTGCAATTTAAAACATGGTAGCTAACGTACATTATTTATGTTCAAAATCACAAAAATTTAACTGATATAACATGCTTTGTTTTAGTACCATACTTGGAAGACAAGTAGTTAATATACAAGACCATTCACAGTATAAGCACCAAATAATAGTATCCCTTACGTTTCTTACCTTCTGGCGCATAAGATCTTCCAAATCAATGTCATCCTCAATCACAGCTACTTCAATATCTGAATCACTTTCCTTTGCTTTGACATCATCTTCAGATTCAGATGATTCATCAACTGGGAATTTTGAATTATCTGCTGGTTCATTTTTCTTCTGTTCAGGTTCTATTTTCTGCACTCCTTTTCCATTTAAAACAACATCCTTACAATTACCTACGTGTTTTTCAGTATTTCTTACTTTAACCTCCTCTTTCACTTCTCTTTTCGAGCTCCCAGCTGAAATCTTTATTGAAATATTATCCTTTGGTTTATCAGGTCTTTTGTTAACATCCACATGGGACACATCACCATTTTCACTCCCTTTTCTGTGTTTTCGTTTTTTATGGTGTTTCCTGCAAAAATAATACAATTAATATATACACACGAATGCATTACAAAATTGCACAACATATAATAATAATTGCCACACTTCAACTTTGTTCATAAAAGTATAAATTAAACTAAAGATTTTATTACAACAAAAATGTTATTTCCCACTTCCCAAAGTATGTTTCCACATAAAATCCATGTATGATGTTAATAACCAGTAAAAGTAGGGCACTACGAAGAACAGAATAGAATTTATTTACATTCCAAAGATCTTTCACAGTACAAGCCAAACATGTAGAACAAATACAGTACTTAGTACAAACAATAATTAATCTATATAGTAGCTGACTTTGGATTGGACAACCAGGGTTCCATCCCCAACAGGTACATTAGATTTTCCCTCTAGCCTCTGCGTCCAGATCAGCTCTGGGGCCCACACAGCCTCCTGTCCAATGGGTATCGAGGTCTTCCTGGGTGTTAAGCGTGGCCGGGGCATGAAGCTGACCACTCACCCCTAACTGGTGCTGAGGTTAAGAAAGAGTAGGAGCTATACCTCCTCTCCCCCAAGCACTTACACAGTGTGTAGCGGGTCAGATTTACTTTCTCTTTAAACCCACAGTTGTTGCAGCTATTCACACAAATATTCAGAGTATTTAATAAATTTCAACTGAAGAAAATAAGTAGAATAAGTAAGATAAAATATAGTTTTAATGCTTTTATATAATGACTTAAAATGTTTAACATTAGATGTAATAGTATCAAAAAACTTCATCCCTGCAAAGTAAACATCTTTCTGATAATTAGCGAGGTTGGTGCTAGGATGATGGTCATGTTTATACCTTGTTTTTATATTATATATGCCAGAATTTATTTTAAACTTCTCCATATTATCCACAACAAACGGCAGTAATGAGAATAAGACTGTTCTAGCAAGGATCTAATTAGCGGCAAGCAGAATCCTTTGGTTACAGAATGATAGAAACAAACTTATTTGTTCATCCCATATACACACACACACATTTGCATGTATGGAGAGTACACGTGTTCATCGCATGTGTGAAAGAGGTATCTGTGGTGCAAATGGACCTGAAGTATTAGACAAACCAGGAAAAACTATGCCTGGTAAAGGGAAATAAATTATTTTACTGCCAAATCAAAGACAACCATAAAACATCATGCCCAATGAACATCAGGACGACTAACAGCAGGCTAGTGAAACCAACACTCACCTCAACCCGTATGGCAAATTCTAAGAATACTGAAACCTCACTTCTACAGCCTATAGATATCTTTGTAGGTAATAACATGATACAGTTATAAAAATTTTGCATCTCCTGTAAAAACTGGTTTCAGAACAGATGTTAAAAGACACTGAAATTTACCGTATTTCTCCGATTTTACAATGCATATTTCACATTCTAAAATTTATGAAATTGGGGTGCATCTTACATATGATGGCATCTAAGAACCAAAGTTGATAAATCATATTGTATTAATAAAGGATAAAAAAAAATTTTGTGTCCGTAACATTATTCACAGAACATAAAAATTGCAACAATGTTAATTTCATAAATTTTAATACAAAGAAGTTTTACATTTGAATATTGACAATTCCTACTGTAATATATGTACTTATTTTGAATCTATTACTAACTCAAAGATGTGTCTTACAATCAACAGCATAATAAAACACACCTTTCATGTTTATCGGATAAACAATGTTTTTTATGTTTATGGTGATGATGTTTGTGCTTCTTTTTCCTCTTCTTTTTGGAAATATCTGCATTCAGATCCTTTCTCTTGTCCTTCATCATCTCGGTAGAATCTTCAGAATCACAGTCTGGAGAGCTAAAAACGAGAAATGTTTATAAGTCAAAAGATAACACATACACATAACCGTCTTACTGCCAGGATCCAAAGATTGTCTAAATACAAAATATTCCAAACAATTTGTCTGTTTTTATTTTCAAGTATTAAGATTACTGCAACAAATATGTAATTGTGAGTGACTGGCTTACATTCCATGCAATTTCTGGCACAGTTCACTGCCTCTACAAACAGTAGGCAGTTACACAAAACAATAAAATATAGTGGACGTCAGAACAACCTTAACAATATGTAAAAATGTTGTTTTAGACTTCTTCCACTGTGTAAATTATAAAATAATAAAACTTCAATTTTTTAGACCTAAGGTCTGGGGATAACCCAACTAGGGGTCTAACAGTTAGGCATTCTGACCTCTTCCCCCTTTTTCCACCTGAAGACAGCAGCAAAATACTGCTTTTGATACGTTGAAGAAGTCCAAAATAACAAACAGTTTTACATATCATGATGCACCGCTGTCAGAAACTTTCAGACTTGAACAAACTCAACAATGAAAACTTCTTTTATTCAAACAATATAATGCATAAATAAAAACAGCATATCTGATATTTATCCCAGAAAAATAAATTTTATCATTAAAAAACTAAACTATGATCTCTTCATCTAATGCCAGTTACCAATCCAAATCAAGATTATGTCAATTTTGTAAAATAGTGATGACAGTTTTGGATTTTTCCATCATCAGTTTAAACCAAAGAATTCTTGAATCAGTGTCTAAAAACTGGACACTTTAAAACATGTTTATGGTATTTCATGTCTTATGTAACAGCTTGTTCACATTCATAAAACATAAACATGTATGTACTGTCACTATTCCCCAATTTTACATGCTCTAAAGCTGTAACACCAACTTCAACATATATTCTTTAAGTGCTCATTAAATGAACTTGCACTCGTCTATGCCCTGCAAGTAACCAAAATTTTGTTTCATGTGTTATATATATTGTATATATGTTGCCTTTGGTGGACTAGTGGTTAGCGTGCTTGCCACTGGACTCAAGGTTCGCGGGATCAAACCCGGCCAAGGTCGATGGATTTTTAAGGATTATAAAAATCCATAGCACAACTTCCTTTAGAGGGGAAGTAAAGACGGCAGTGCCATGTCGTAGATTTACGGCATATAAAAGAACCTCGCGAGCATGAACGAGATGTTTCGTAAGGAAAATTCAGCAGCCATTTCTCAGCCAAGTCTCTCCTGATTCTCTACTAGATGGCTCCAAGAGATAAATCAGGATTGAGTAGAAATTGTGCAGAGGCAGTGGGCTTGTCACTCACTACTTATAAATGCACACTTCAAAGACAAAGAAACCTTCCAAATGGGAGGAGGCAAAGGCTCGACTTCCGGCTGCCGCGCCATAAAAGAAGAAGAATATATTGTGTGTGTGTGTGTGTGTATATATATATATATATATATATATATATATATATATATATATATATATTTAGAAATATGCTCAAGCTCATCAAGCATCAAAGCACTGGAAACATGTTCCCAAAGAAATTCTGGTCTTTTCATATGAAGAAAATTGCACACCCCAATTCATATTTTTCTTATCACAAGTTAAACAAAATTGTGTTGCTTATGTCAACATTGGCCTTAGTAACACCATATAAACCTGTATATACAAGTAGACACCAATGCTTTGGATAAACATACCCGGTTCTCCCATTTATGGTCACTGCTCTGTCCAGCCTGGGGATGTGAGAAACTCAGATCTCATACAATGTGTTTGCTTACCTCAGAACCTACCAGTAATCACAAGGAAATTAATAAATATATATTATATTTTTCTCCTTAAAACTGGAGGAGATCACACATCTTTAATTATACCAGCCCACACGTTCTAGTAGGAACTGTATTCTACATATTTTACTACAGCTGTAAAAAGTAATATTTTACAAACAGTAAGTACATTGCTTGTTTTCATTTTTATTTCCTCTTTGCACTTGAACAATTTAAGCAGTTAATATTTTTCACTCTCCTTTTAGAATCTTTTGATGGCGAATCTGGTAAGTGCGAGTTTTTGGGTTAGTTACTGCATCCCTCAGAAATGGGGAGACAGAGTTGTAACAAACTCACATTCTTGAAATGGGAACTTCATGATTTCTTGCATAATTCATTTAGTTAATCACTTCAGTATGAAAATACTTATATAACTTGCAATTATGAGGTTAAAAGAGTTTATAGATTTGATTGGATTAGATAATATGCATTCCGTAGATTTCAGTTAATCAGGATGTGGAACAAATCAGTGTACATTTCAACGCAACAAGCCAGTATGCTTATTAATGTAAGTCCAGTCACACATAATATAGAAAAAACAATAACAAAATAACACAGAAAATGAAGAACACTTAAAATATATGATGCACTGAATTCTGACATCAACATGTAAGGTGGTTTAATGGAGACAACATTTCTCCATTAAACCATCTTACATGGCTGGTAGCCCAAGAGGAATTCATTATACCTAGTCGCCATGAAAGCTTTAAGATCATAAATGTTTCAAAATTAATCCACAATATGTTCACTCTGTATATAATTATTAATCTCATAATATATATGACTTACAAATTCAACAACAGAATGAAAGTGTATAATATGTAAAGGAATTCTTTTAAAACTAACTGAAACTGTTTTGTGTTAGCTGATAAGACTCATAATTTTTACTGGCAGCTTGTTATACAATATAATTCCTTATTAGTGCATACCACTGGTACAGTGTAAAGTTAACAATCTATATACATCATGTCTGTGCTAGTATTGATTTTATGAACCAAAAGTGTGATTGGAAAGACACAATTATCCACCCTAAATGTCATTAAAGCAAGTACCTACTCAGAGTCACATGTTAATATGCAGAACCTTCTAAATAATGTCTGTATGACACTTCTATGAGCATTAGCAACAATTCTACTAATTTTCTTATGTAAAAGAGAAACTTTTTTGTTACTGTTAGCTGAATTATCCAAAGACATGACATGGCTAAGATGTATGCTAAGAAAAAACAACACAATACCACAAAATAAAGAGACATCTCATTATTGAACAAAGTTTTGGTATTACATGATATATGTGACTTTTTCAAATTAATTCACTGTCAATTTGGAGACAATGGAATTTGGCAGTTTAGCTTCCTGGACAGACATATGCTCATATTAGTTAAGGGTTCATTTGGAAACAAATTTATTTTGTCAGAATTTAAAATGAGTTTTTTAGCTATGAAGTATTTGTTTAAGAGAGTGTAGATATAGTTTTGATAATAATAGATTGTTATACTGGTACCATCATCAAAGAGAACAGGTTTTGAGATCGCATTTGTGTTGGATGGAAAATACACTAGGAAATGTTAGACAAAGTATCAAGCCTCATGGAACTCCATATTGTACATTATACCAATCTGAATTAATGTTATCCTGAGTCAGATTTTATCCCTACTGTTTGTAAGATATGATCTGAAACATTTTCCTATCCATAATACAATACTTCTACAAGCACAATCCTAACGTTGGCAGTCAGAAACCTTCGCAAGGTCATAATATTACTGGAACATGAATTTTTCTACTTAAAGCCTTCAGTGTTTCTGATGTAAGTTTGTACGTAGCTTCGTCAATGGAAATTTTTTCTCTAATATCAAACCGTTCAGTAACTAAAATATGGGTTTGTGTTCTTCCTTCCTTAACATAAACGTTTCAATTTTCTGTTTTTAACAGGAAAATATCCAAGTGGATGAGGGAATAATCCCAAGATAAGCCAATACTATTACATATAAATGGCTGCATAGTAAGATTTGAGGTGGGTAACTGTTACATGTTTCAAAAGTTGAAAAGAATTAAATATGGCAAATTATGCAAGTAAATATAAGAGTACTACTATGACCGCCTAAAAACATACATCTTTGGAATTGAAGATCTTAATATAAGAAACTCTCCGATATGTTGAAAACTACATGTATATTGCTTAACTGTGCACTATTAGAGGTATGCCTTCTTCTAACACTGGTTAATCAGAGGAAACAGGCCCGATGAATAGCTGGAACAAACACAATTATAACTAAGACTTCACGGCTTACAAATTAACAGGCTATAAATAATAACGCTCTTTAGTATCATAAACTCACCCCATTTCAGAATCTGTACAAAATATACCAATGCAAGTGGAATTTTTATATAATTATATAAATTGTTGACGACCACGCACAAAATCCACCATCTTACAAACGA
This sequence comes from Zootermopsis nevadensis, assembly GCF_977971745.1. Lineage (NCBI taxonomy): Eukaryota > Metazoa > Arthropoda > Insecta > Blattodea > Termopsidae > Zootermopsis > Zootermopsis nevadensis. Next base: position 10,693,022 of record NW_028259143.1, read on the forward strand.
TCACGGAATACAACATAATGCACGGAAATGACATCACAGAACAAACCAGCGGTTCGCCATCTTGTAGTCTCACTGACGTCATAGAACAAACCGCGGACTGGTTCGAAATACAGATCTGCTTTAAACACGTCTTGCTAATAATGCATGTAAGCATGTAATTAAAACTCTGATTATGATTAAATTTAGTATTCATCAGTAACCCACTAAACTAATGATGACATGAATTTCGAACTTCAACCCAAATTGAAAATAGTTGGTAGGAAACTTAAATGTGTTTTAGAAATTCTCATAAGATTTAAACAGCTACAACTGTTCAAGTCAGAAAATGCAGTCACCATACAAAGATCTGCATATATGTTGGAGGGTTCGGCACCTCTTCTTTCCAGGTTTTGAACCTACAATCTTCTTTCGCGTTTCTCATTTTTCCCATTCCTAAGTTACTTCAGGCCCCCGTTGATTTGATAGCATAAATAATATTTGGAGGTGAGTACAAATTATGAATGTACTCATTATGCAGATTTCTCTAGCTTAGCACCCTAATGTCAAACTTCGTCAATTTGTGTTCATTTGACCTAGTGTCAAAAAATAAAATTACAGTTTTGTATAATTCGGTATTTATTTATATAGAAAGGAGACGGAAAACAAAAGAAATGGCTCCTACACAACATTTCAAAATGTAATCTACTGTTTGGTTTAACCTGTTCTTAATTTCTTCCTGGATTTTTTGTTTGTTTATTTGTTACTGCCGTTTCTATATTCACAGCCTGGGTGGCGATTAGCCCTATTTTCGAGTTGCTGCATGTATGTTAACCACTTCATCAGCGAGCTGAAAGGGACAAACGCTTCTGCTCTTCCCCTCCACCCCCTCCAAGATGGCTGTCTTCTGGGTTGAACCGCAGTAACAAACCCAAAAATCAGCCATTGATTAATAACTTGTTATTAGCCCCAACACACGGGAATTCACGAATGGAATGACAAGAACGGACTACGATATTTCAAGGTCGATATCTCTCTCACAGCCTGCAGTTTGAATGCAACTGCTCACAGGGAACAGAAGCGATAAACTTGGTCTTAAAATATCCCAGCAGCCAAGACATCAGAATAACTTGTGGTTTTTAGGTGCCTATGAATCAGAACTTTCCACTTCATCTCGAAAATAAAATCGTATTCCTGTGAAGTTGTATGTCGTATTAGCGCGTTTCATACCTCTTTTTTTTGCGCAACTGAACTTTCTATCTGCACTAATTCCCAGATTTAACGATGTCATGACCCAGAGAGTGAAGACGGTGGGGGGGGGGGGGGGGATTATAATGCTGGAGTCGCTACGTGTACCCTCCCACCACATACTACATACAAATCTTTGTATGGAAAATAATACGTTGGATAAAATGATGAATACAGTGCTAGAACTGAATAGTTTTTATCAGTTTAAATTTTATGGTATTTTCTAAAATAAATTTTAGCTTCATGCTAACTGTTTTTAATTTCAGTCAAAATTCGTTTCATCAATCGTTTTAATGGTCTGCAGATATATGTTATATTTAATCAAAATCAGAGTTTTTCATCATATCCTAAAGGGAGTTAACTTTCTCCAAAAGATATATGGCATGAATGAGTGAAAGTACGTTGAGAATCCTCAACACTAGCACAAATTACAGAGATGTATTATTGCCCAAAAGTCTCTCCTTTTCATGGGGGAAGCGTCTAAAGAGACATTACGTGAAATAGACTACTGGCTAGAGCACTGATTTCGGCAATCATTCGTCGTAATTCTATAAATACGATTCTTGGTCGGGTATTGGGATAAACATTAACGTCCTTTGAATTCTTACGAAATCAAGATAGTTTATATAGATCTTTCGCTGCAGACAGTACGACATTAAGAGTACAGGCTTCGGGCAAGTTCTTTGTGACCGATAAAAATGCCTACCATTCATACTACTAGGTTTTAAGCCCCAAGAGATCAATAATCCTAAAACATTCCTCTTACTTTTTGTCATACTTCCGGCAAAATTGCGGTCTTTGCTAAAATAAGAATAAAAATTGAAATACGAAGTTGGACACTGGCGGGTCAATCACCCAAAGCAAAACTCACTTTTGGAGAGAATGGCTAAAAACTGTAAGTGTTGCGAGCTTCTTTTAGCAAATTCTAACAGCATCTTAATTTAGGACGCAGGCTTTAATCCCAAATTATTATTTCAGGAAAATCCTTCACCAGAAGTCCCAGGCGATAGGTTAATATATTTGCTTCATATTCTTGTGTTTAGAGTTTCAAATACTTGCCCGGAGACCGGCTATCCTGACTGAAGTCTTGCGTGGTTTTTCTCAGTCCTTACAGACAAATGCCCGCATAGTACCTTAAATTAGGCCACGGATGCTTTATTCCACTTCCTTTTCAGTTTATAATTCATTAATTACTGTCTTCCGACGTTATACTCTCTATGCTATTGACAGCGTCGTTACATAAACTACAAAACAACCACCCGTTGTGAGATTGCAGGTTCTCACGGCGGAAAATATGAAGAAGACTGTCTTCTGGGATATTGCGCAGTGTAATCTGGTATAGACTGACCGACGTTACAGAAGTGTTTTCCGCCTCCGTTATCAGGGCGATACGGCGCAATATCCCAGAAGACAGTCTTGAAGACTGTGAAAAAAAAAAAGAAGAATAAGCGATTTCTGAAGGAATGAAAGGCGCTTAAAAATACCGTTCGTTCCGTTCACCCTCCTCAGTGAGCACAAATCTGACTAAGGTTGCAGCGTGTCCATGCGTGACCGCGAAAAGACGCAACACTGCCATGTTCCATGTTATGCTCGTGTGGGCAGACTTTGAGGGGGCTCATCGGATGGGGGAAAGGGAATTGAGGCCACGGCGTCGAGACGCTAGACGGCCGGGGTGCAAAATGATGAGCTTCTAGAGGCTTGATTCTGCCGGCATCGTGCACACGTGTTTCTCATCGGGTGAAGAGTGAGTGAACATCAACTGATATTATCGTTCATTGGTACGTATGTATTCGCATGTATCATTAGGTCACCTTCGTTGGTCTGTTATTCACTTCCGCCTTTGAATGTGAGCTGTGCCAGGTTTGGTTCTTCGCATGAGGTAATGTGATGCGCAGTACGTTGAAATAGAGAGGAAGCGAGTTTTCGTCATAAATGCATGAAGTCACGTGTTGTATTTAACAAAATACAACATAATTTTATAAATAAGAGTTAACTTATAAATAAACGAGCAATGAAAAAATAAGTGAAACTTTGAAGTCTGCACAAAAGAGAATTTGATGTAATTTAGGCTATTCAGTAGTGCATTTAATTTATACTTCATCTTTAGATGGCGGTTTCCGACATTTTCGAGAGGAACTAAAATTAAAATTAAGAATCTTGCACAAATAAATTACTTCCCGAGTAATGTTTCTTGAAAAACGACGTTCGTACAGTTTTGTTTCAAGACGTAACCACACCCTATGCACTTCAATCTGAGCGAATAGGCTCTGAAACTCCTTCTTTATATAGGGATGTAAGACTTGACGCCTATAGCATCTTGAATTTCGTCATCACTAGCAAAAATACACAAGCAACAACACTGCGTAGTAACTTTAATGGAAGATCGCCAGTCTTTCTCGTTTCACTTTCGATATTCCGAGTGTAATCGGTTCTATAAGATCGAAGCTTATTCTGATGAGAATCTAATTAGAGGATAAAGTTATCAATCTCGTTGTCAAAATGCCCACGGGTGATATTCAGGTTGAACTACAGCTCATGGCTCGCAGCTAAAATTAGACGCCAGGAGCTGCAGTGTACTATATTCAGTCGTGGTTGAAGTCGAACGGCTAGCGAGAAACAAGATCCAGTTTATGATAATAAACACTAAAAATGCGAAAACATGAGTCACAGACTTTGGTTTCAGCCATAAAATTACTTTCAATTAACAAATTGCTTTTATCAAAAATAACAGAAACGATAATTTAACTTTGTAGTTTAAATGCGTCATGTTTGTGCTTAATTCAGTAATATATTTATTTATTTCCGTCAATACACAAACTTAGTTGTTAAAATTGGTGTTATTAAAGCTAAACTTTAAAATTTGGCGCTTATCATCGCTATTACGATGTTACAATTTTAGCGCTCATTATTTTATTTCACAACATGTTTCAATGCAACTGCATCATCTTCAGGCTATTTTCGTCTTTAAAACTAATGTATATTTATTAATGCAACTATCATTGATTTGTTTGTTTTGTAGTTTTCATTTTTGTAGGTTGTTTCTTTTTGTTGTTCGTCTTGTTTTGTATTTTTTAGATCAGTCGTTCTGTAGTCTGTGAAACAATTAATTGACATTCGAATTATTAATTATTTATATGAAAAAGAGTTTGGAAAATAGAAAATATTTATAACATATAGCAATATAAGATCCATACCAGAGTTGTGATTTGTGGTGTGTTTGCGTCTGTGGTCGAGTGAAGACTATGTAGGACTGGGTATGTGCGTTGATGTACGTCGTATATATAGTGAAAGTTGTTTAGTGGGTTGGGTCGATATCTTGTAATGCATTAAATATGGGGTTGTTTAATTGTAGGTTGTTGTCGTTTAGTGCGATGTTCTGTTTGTGTACGCGCTGTATATAGTATTTTTCTATAGTGTCTCTATGACGTTTATTATGCACAATCTTTATGATGTCCAATGTTTCTTCAATTTTGTTATATGCGTGTCCGGTGTTTAATATATGTTTAGCATATGCAGAGTGGTCTTTATTGTGTCTGATGGCTGTTATATGTTCTTTGTATCTTTGATTAAAGGTTCGTCCTGTTTGGCCGATATAGGTTAATGGGCAATCTTTGCATTTCAATCAATATATACCAGGTTGTTCGTATTGGTTTTTTGTATTTAATTGTTGTTTTTGTTTTAAAATGTTTTTTATTGTGTTGTTAGTTCTATATGCGACTTTTATATTATTATTTTTAAATATTTTTGATATATATTTAGTTTCTTTACCTACGTATGTGAAGGTGGCCCATTTATTTTGGATATTTTCGTTTTCACTGCTATTTTCGTTTTCATTTTTTATTTTGTTTTTGGGTTTTAGTTCGTAATTGTTATATTCGTTTTCTATTAAAATTTGTTTTATTATATTACATTCAATTTGTTTGTTTTTTGTGGTTATGGGATATGTATTTTTTCTGTTTATTAAATAATTAATGGCCATTATTTTGTGTTCATTGGGGTGGCATGATGATGCGTGAATTATTGTACTTGTGTTAGTGGGTTTCCTGTATATTTTAAATTCAAAATTGTCAACGTTTCTTATTATGGTTAAATCTAAGTAATTTATTTTGTTGTTTTGTTCTGTTTCTAAAGTAAATTGTATATTTTGGTTTATATTATTGAATTCGTTTAGTACGTGTTTTATATTTGTCTTTTTTGTATCAAAAATAATAAGTATATCGTCTACGTATCTACTATAATATTTAATTTGATTTTTATTTAATATATTTACGATGTAATTATGTTCAATATATTGTAAAAATATTTAACGTTGAGAATATTATTTATTTCCATGTCGTAGTCTTCAGTCAGTGTTGTCAGGGTGATTAAGTCGTGAAGAATGAGATGGGCAGGGCATGTAGCGCGCATGGATGGGGCAAGAGGTGTGCACCGGGTACTGGTTGGAAAACCTGAGGGGGAGAGACCGCTGGGGAGACCTAGACGTAGATGGGAGGATAATCTCAGGCGGGATCTATGGGAGATAGGAGTTGAAGGAGACTGGATTGTGTTGGCTCAGGACAGGGTCCGGTGGAGGGCTTTGGTTAATTCGGTGATGAACCTCCGGGTTCGGTAAGCCATCTAGTTAGTTAGTTAGTCCTCAGTCAGTAAATGACTGGGTAATGGCTTCAAATAATTTTTCTGTCCGAGAGCATGGCCCAGCAAATACCAGATTTGGGACGTTCCAAGGCTTGCAGTATGCACTAAGGGGTTTTCCTGCTTGAGGTAAAGCGACAGAAGAGTAAACTAACCTGGAGTTGACTATTCGCCCCTATTTAGCGCCGAGGTTAATATGCCACCATAGTGTGGTGCTTAGACATGGAGTTAACTTTACCTTTACCACATTTCACCGTCTCTTATGTTTATATTTATAAAATAAGAGATGGAAATTGTTGATTAACAGATCTGGGAAGGAAAAATTCATGGTCTCAGATCTGTCTTCAGAACACAATATCGCGTAAATTACAAATAGATAACTCCTAATACTAAAAGTGTATTTTATCACCAATGTACCGTTTATAATTGGTCTACAGTGTTTCCTGAGAAAACATGTTGTGTATAAACTCCGTATAAAAATTATCTGACTTCAAATAACAAGGCCCAACATAACATAGCATGTCTCCAGAAGGTTAGCTTGCGTTGATTGTGTAATCCAGATTAACAAATAACCGCTTTTACCATTGACAACAGCTTTTTTTACATAAGTCTATAAACTTTTCAATCTGTTCATGTAAAACCCGTTTTGCTTTAATTGTGTGATATTCTAAAACCTGTTCTGTGTTGTATAGTCAGCGACTGTAATCTTGAGACTTGCGGGGTGCGGAAGTGGGGTGAAGGAGGAAAGATAGCGTCTGCCTTTATCGATTCGGACTTCCTGCATTCCGTGAAAGTCTCAAGATTACAGTCGCATACTTGTATGCACCTTGTGGTTTAGTTTATATTACTATATCTAATTTTAAGAGCATCAAATAACAATTACGTTTATCATCTGAACTTCTTGACATGATAACACCTAAAATATAAATACTGTCATGCATATGTAAACGCTGTCAATTTAATTTAAATTAATTAATTGTAAGTTACACTTTATTAAGGCCCTAAATGAAATTTTCAACACGTTTGACAGATTCTGACAAAACTATATAGCAACACTACATTTTTATTACATGAATTTTACGTTTTAGACCTTTAAGTACACAGTCCTCTTGTGCATTAATCTTCTCGAAAATGTTTATTGGGAGTTTTCGTGTGTTTCAGAGGTACAGTCGTCATGTCTGGGAGGTCAGTGCTTGGTCGACCCCGGCGCACGAAAGTATATGACTGTAATTACACGGCTGGAGAGAGGTACTACAAACCCGTGGTGGATTCTCTAGACCGGAGGACTGCTGGTAGATTCTCCTCTCCAGCTTTGAGATCAACATTAGCGGCAGATGAAATCGAGGTTCCGACTTTCCGAAGACAGATATCCAGACCTGACGAAGATTTTGATACAGATGAACCACGCAGGCAAGTGAACACTGCTCTCATGGACGAATTCGATTCTATTTTTGAAAACCGTAGCAGAGCCATTCGTTCAGAACGGTCACCGAACAGAAATCTGAGGACGTTAGAAGACGAAGCAGACGAAGAGATCTCGTCATATTTGAAACGCGTACGAGAAACCAGAGCAGCCAGAAAAACCCTCGAGGACGAGTTCGAATCGGAAGTGACACCAAGAGGTAGCAAGAGACGTCCTATTATAGACTTCCAAGAGAAACTGCTTGATAGTGTGGGAGTAAAGAATTCTGATATCGACAAAGCTCGTTTGGCAATACAGGATGATGCCATATTCAAAAAACGTACACTGAGGGTGACGTCTGAGGATGACGAAGGGGCACCCTCGCTGACCAAGTGGTCGTCTCTGAACCGTCGCAGTCAGCTGGACGGCGTGGAGCCGGAGGAGTTTGGAGCAGCCGCGGCTAGAGCACGCAAGACAAGATCACGCCTTCAAGATTTGGACACCGAAATTGAGGAACTAGCAGGTCGATCCGCGGCCCGCGAGAAGAGAGCAGAACAGCTGAGAGCCCTGGTGAAGGAAAACGAGGCAAACGCTACCGAATCGTCTTTGTCTAGCAGCAGAGTTGTCAAGAAAGCTACTGTCAGAGCTGAGAAAAAGACAGTCACGTTTTAACTGCATCTTATTGCAGGGAATGAAGGGACATTAAGAAGTGACATTAACTTATCTTAATTAATTAAAGTAGAACAGTGTGATATTATAGCCCCTTGCATCAGTATATCATAAAACGTCGCATAATTTAGATATTTTTGTTCAAACAAGCTTCTCTATTCAGGAGAAAAATGTATCGTATTTTTAAGCAAATTCTTACTTCAACGATAGAATTATTTTCTATCCTTCGGAGGTAGAATTATTCACGTTTGTAAAAAGTTAAAACTGAGAGATGCTTAATTAATTTCGGAGTTTGATACATGGAGCTATAATACCAAACTTGTCCTACCTTACAAGAAAGAACTGAGAAAAATATTAAGTTCATCAAATTTTCAGGTCAGCAGCATCGAAATTTCATATCTCTGTGCCATAAATTTAAAGGTAACTGAAACTGAATAATTTTGCAGAAGAAAACATCGGTTTATAAGCTTTGAAAGTAATCGATCCGAAAAAGTTAAATTCAGTTTCGACCTTATAACTGCACAGGGGTTTGAGATGCTGCAGCTAATAAGTTATTTATTTTCATTCAAAATGTCTTCTGTAGTTCTGTGCAAATGTTTTCTTTCTGAGTGTTCTTTGATATTATATGTTGACAGCTTTATTCCTTTCTCAAAGAAAAGCTAACACTGGGTGCAGTAGACTAATAGTAACTAGCTAAATTGCGCGCGTCATACTATCCCCCCCCAAACATCTAATTTATGACTTATGCAAATTTGTTTTTATACATATGTCTTTTTCGTGATTATTGTGTGTTTTGACCGGGATATATCGATTCTCTGCCAGCCACGAAGAGTTACTTCTCGCCGTGTACATAAGCTGATTAACCGGATATAATTTGAGATATTTTACATAACGTTTTTATAATCTGAATATACCCCCTACACAGCTAAGCTTGTACGTTGGTTTCTCATACAGGGAATTATTTGTGACTGTGTAAAGTTTCGTAGAAAGGAGTGTCTTTAATAAAATATTTAATGGGAAGCACACTGAACGAGTATACAAAAGTTTCGCAAACATTTATTAAAGGGGATGAGAACTACAAGATCCTAAAACTCCAAAGATATTTTTAGTTTCAGGTGACTTCGGCGCCCGTTGTACCTCGTGACAAAGACACCAAGAGAACATTGTTACTACTCTGACGATCAAGTAAAGGCCATTACATCAGTTAACAGTGAAGTTAATCTGTCTTTCTTTGGATTCTGAAAACAGCTGGAAGATAATCGCTGAACTTAGAAAGGATAACGGATTTTCGGGACATATGATACAGATGCAATTTACCCAGTGTACTTGTAACAATATAACTCCATTCAGCAATGTCCTTCTTCATAAACTAATAGTCTCTCAGCTAATCAACAAGTTCCTCGCCTTTTATGGAACCATAAGTAACATTACCGTGCTAACGACAGCCCACCACTGGAAAAATTCCAAGAAGCTGTATTTTATAACACGCTGGTCATTTTATAGCGAGGAGTTGTTGACCGCTACAAAAAACATCCAATCTGAAGGATAATTCCTTGTCGGGTTATCCCGACTGCTCATTCAGAAATTATACTTCATATTTGTCTCCTTCACTCACAAGCTGAGAACGCGTCATGTGCCTAAGTGACAATAAACTTATTTAACCTCCTGAAGTCGAAAAAGTGAAGAAAAAGGAATAGTGAGAAGCAAAACATTTAACGGAGGAGGGGGGAGGAGAGAGAGAGGGAGGGAGAGTAATTGTAGGCCGTGAAGGTTCCCAGGCAATGTCCTCTAGTTCTGGTAAATTGAAAGCTACGGTTCCTACCGCAAATAAAACACAGCGAGCCTCTTTACAAAGATCAGCTGGTTAATTCTGTTTATGGAAATAATCCGTTTACACTGAGAAAAGTATGAAAAAAAAGCAGAATTACTAATTGTCAAGGCAGGTGGTACATATACCAGTATACTTTAGAATTTTAACACTGAATCTACGTAGTATAAAATATTAATCTCTTTATTGCCTAAAACTTTATGCTAAAATAATTTTAAATGCATTTGTGCCTTTATGTACAGTGGGAGACCAAGTTGTACAAGGATTCCATTTCCTCAACTTCGTCATAACCCTTTAATTCAGATCAAATTTGCCATATGTGCACTGTGTAATCGGCGTGGCATCACAATGAAATTCTATTTCCAGTTTCAAATACCATCTCAATCACAGCGCACTGATAATGGTCTCGAATTATCTTAGGTTATAATCTCGCTCAGGTCATGGTCTGTATGTGTCCAACGTTCTTCAAGGTTGTGACGCCTTCTAGACTCGTAGGTAGGCAGGTCTACCAACGTTTCGGACAAACGTACTGCCTCCACTGTGACCACTTCAGCCCTGAAGATGGAGATAGTATGTTTATGCAAAACGTTGGTATCTGCTTACAAGTCCACACGGCCCAGAAGACACGTTCACCGCCGTGGGAACTTCAGCATACCCACGGTCTCCATTCGTTTTCCATTGCCACCAATTCATTTCCAAATGCTAATGTGTCACAGACAAATTACGTTAAAGTTCTGAATGATGGCGGGGACTTCAAGGACTGCCAGCAAACTTCACAGTATGTATGAATGTGTGAATCAACTGCATTCATAAAATATGACACACAATTTATTCATCTTTTCTCCACACATATTAGCATATTATATACCTAGCTATTAAATGATATGTTTATTTTAAATTTTTCACACGCTCAACAGTCAAATCTTAAAATGTTACTTTAAATTTGGCAATTAAGTTTAGACTTTTTACCACTATAAAAGTTTGTCGCTTCTCTTTCTCTGTTAGCGACTTTTATTATTTGTCTTCATTTTATGAATAATACCGTAACTTTTAAATGTTATTTATAATTTTAATATTTCCAAAATTTATAAAATTATTCGTTTCTCTACTGCCCGTTCGTATTTTAATTGAAAATCTGGGAGTACTAAGTTACTTATAGGTACTCATCTGTAACTGCTCTTGGAAGATCAGTTTCTGAACTTGGAAGCAGAGAAAAACTCCGAAAGGTTAGAAATTAATTGCATTGCTGACCGCCAGAGAAGACAATTGAATTTAGTTGCCGCGAATGCTTCAAAGATTTGTGAATGACAGTAGCAAACCTAAATGCATGCCATGAATACACAGATTAAATTTTAACACTTGCTACTTTTCCAGGCAGAATGTTTCACATCTGTTATTTTATATGGATATAGAACTTCTACTCTTACCCTAAGTGAATCAATGCTCGGCTTTTGTAAACACGACAATGAATCTTTTGGTTCCATAAAAGACGTGGAATTTCGATCAGCAGAGCCACTATCGACTTCTCTAAAAGGTCTCAGATTCATGGAGTTTATTACTTTTAACCGCATTAAATCTTTTACATACCACACACACTGTATATGCTTGCAAAACAATTTACTTCTCTCAAAACACATATTCCCGAATATTGAAATGTTAATAACCTCCTCATTTCACAGTCCATCTACCTTTCATGTTTAAATTAAGACTCAATGTCGTTTACAACATGAGGAATGTTTGCCAAAGGTTACTCCAACTCGCATAGAAGTCTGTCACCTAACGGCGAGCGAGGAGTCCGGCAAGTAAGATCCAACGACGACCCTGGCTATAACGGGCAGTACAGCTGGATCCACACTGAACCAAACTAAAGTGTCCAAAAATAAAACGCAAAGGAGAGTTTCTTTTGTTTGCTAAGTTGCTTGTAGTCATGCCAGAATCGGCCACGTATCAGCTTCCCTCTTTGGCAAGACTGTTGATACCAGAGCCAAGATATTCACGACTCAGAATCCATTGCCACGATAAGAAGAAATTTTCTTGCATTTAAGGAGAAATGGCTTCTTCATAGTGCTGTAGACCGCTTAAAATCTCGGGTTAGAGGTATTCTTAGTTATTTTATACAACATTTAACAATATATAAGTAGATTATCAGATCATTTCAAATATAAAACGATGTAAATGTAATATAATCTGTCACGAATCACTTATTCTAAAATGTATGTAACCAAGCGAAGGAAAATGGGACTTTACTTAATATATTCTTTAATAACATTTAAGCAAAATGACTAATTAAAATATGTAGTATATGTAGTAGGCACTGTTCCAAAACAAACCTACAACGAAACACCTCTGTGTGCTGAATCGTTGCTCTCTGCACAAGTAGAAGAAAATATATGCATATTTTTTGTTTCCAATACAGTCAGCTTATTATTTGGGAATTTCAGTTTAAAACACAATAAAAAATGTTTCAAATAGAAACATTCAAGTTCGGTGAACTTTCCATACCTTAATTCTAGAGTTAATTCTACAGTTAATTCTAGAGTTAATTCTTCCCTAGCAATTAATCCTACAGTTAATTCTAAAGTTTTACATTTTAGGAGGTAACTGTGTCATTTATCCTTGCCAATGCTAAATCCAAAAGTAAGTAAGGGGCACCCATTTACCAAAGATAACAACTAGGCTATTTTCGGCCCAAGATATTCCATAGTGCTGATTATGTATCACACGCCAGGGTCATTGAGTATTGGTTTATTTAACGACGCTTTTTCAAATGTATACGCTACATAATCAACTCCAGACAGTCAGGAGTTGTTAGCCAGCTAGCCGAGGCTTACCCTCTCCGCGAACATAACGCTTTACTGGATGAAGCTGGCTAATGATGTATTTCATCAGGCCAGTTCTGATGTGTTCCAGTGTAAGGAGTACCGCTGAACCAATGAAGTAAGTAATAAGATTTTACATTTCGTTTTTTTTAAATGTTATCCGGGCTAACGCGGTTAACAAGAACGCTTTTCGCCCTTGTCTAACAAATCTTGTGTGAAACAGGTGTAGTACAGTTACGACACCGTTCAGCAGTTAACTTTCCACGATTTGCAGGTTAGCCAAATGAAATGTCCAGGTACAATAACACGTTTCTTACGTCAACCGAGCAGAAGTTGGCAGCAACGCACAGAGTAACGAGAGTGTGGGTACAGGCGGGCCGAGTTCTTGAAACACGTTTAAGGAGTTACGCGCTACATGGAAAAAAATTCCATGGAATACATCAACATCTCTGACATCTTTTCCCATTATGATTTACATCTGTGACGCATTCAAACGTCATTGGGGGTTTATCCCCGATTATAGACAGCACTTTCAAGCTGTTCGGGCAAAATTCCTTCCACAGATATGATTTATAATGAGTTAGCATTAAGAACGGAATTCAGTTCGTTACCAGAGGGAATTAAGCCAGGCTTTGTTCTCCAATCCTAAGGGACGAACACAGATTGCAAACACTTGAGAATAGGGCGCTAAGGAGAAAAATTGTACTTAAAGAAGAGGTAGGAACAGATAAAATTAGGCAAGAAGTAGTTTTATAAATATGTTTTTTTTTTAAAAACAATATTAAGAAAATCGAATCAAGAAAAACTTGTACGTATGGGGAGATGAACAATGCATACAAAATTTTATTCAGTAATTCTAAATTCCCGTGTGGGGTTTGCTAGATCCTCCATCGGGCGCCTCCCCAGGTGGCAGATCGGGGAAAGCCTCCCAGATATGGGTGGTACCGAGGAAATTAAATTCTCGGGGCGGACCAAAATCTAGCACTGGTGGAGGGCAGCAGTTTCACCAGAATCAAACTGCGGCGTCGGAAGAATGACTCCGAAGCGGCGTAGTACTGAGTACCGGAAAGGGCAGCTGTAACAGCCCAAACGGTTTCCGCACTTCTACTGTACTATTTTTTCCAAATTATCTTAATGGCTGACGAATCTACGCTGGCCATTTTGATAAAACTATGCATTAATTGATAAGTCATATTAAAATAATTTTAAAGAACTACGGGGCAATAGTTTGGACTGGTCTCGACTGAATCATAGGAGATCAGTGGCAGTGTTTTGTGAACACGGTAACGAACATTCTGTTTCCATATTAAGCGGGATATTTCCTGATCAGCTATGTGACTAGTAGCTTGTAAAGAAAAACTCCTCTCCAGACAAGAATGTTTCAAGGACATACTTTAAGGCTTGATGCTATTAAATATCAACAGTTTTTAAAAACAATATAAGTATTGTAATTATACTGAGGAATAATAACCTGTTGCAGGACTATCACCATTAAATCACCATCAGATTATGTCCCGAAACCACACGTAACCACTTCTATGACCTCTAATTACTGCCTTGTAAAACATCTTAGCTTATAGCTAATTTGTTTAGTTATTTTGTTTTCCAGACCCTTCAAATATGCGCACAGAAAGAAGTAGTAGGATTATTCATCATTGCGTGGTTTGGCGGTTAACCAACTTCAACAGCTGCAGTGTTTGTGTGGAGAATGTGATTGTAATGCCCCAACTCCGCCCATCACATTGCAGAGACCACCTACCAGATGACTGCTTCACTTGAGTGAGATTCCTGCCAAACGAAAGTTGTCATCCATTTGCATTGTAATTAGTTCCTGGATTAAGGCGAATTTACAATGTTTGAAGCCAAGTCTAAACCATCAAGCATCGAAGGACACATTGCAGATGTTACTATTCCCTCGCATTCAGAAGCGTCTCGGGTTCGATTCTCAGTTCGAAGATATTTTAACAGAGTAACAGCACATATATACCATAAGTAGCACGCCATGCAGACGTATGGAGGAGTGTATAGCTCCACGCATTCTTAAACCGGGATCAATGATAAGCCTTTCAGTTCCATGACTCCAAGAAATTGTTATTCATCTGCACGCGGATTTTACACCTTACTAATTAACATCGTAAATTACCGTGTACATGTGTAAGGGACAGAATACGTCTTTTAGAGCCTCGAGACACAATTCAACATCATCATCTCGTAATGTACGCCTTTATGACAAAAGAGTCCTTGGCATCCGAGTTAAGCCAATACAACCATAAAACCTTTAACGTAGGAAGTGGTTTCAACAGAAGACAGCCGAACAACCATTACTTCGCTACCAAGAAGAAGACTGGTTTGTTTTAAGTTTAATTTTGTAATGTTCGATTTGTTAAACATTCACGAATAACCAGAGCATCTGAACCTACTGTAAACTCAGCAATAATTTAAACATTACATAACACAGCTCGCCTTCAATCCATGTCTCAACAAATCTGTGTCTGTGGATGGATTGATATACCATCACTCAAGACATTTTTAATCTTTCCAATGTATAGAATATATTCTTGCAGCCCAAGGGAAATATACAGATAAGCGCAGCTAACTACGTTGGTTACTTGACCTTGTAACCGAGTAATACGATTTAAATTAAATCAAAACTATTAATTTGTCTTCTTTAATTAAATCATGAGTTGCTTGTAAATGTATACTTATGTGTCGTATAGCTTATGAAGTAGGACTCCACTCCATGAAGTTGGTGCTTCTTGACGCTGGGATCGTAAGAGCTGACGATAAATTATTTTCCTGGGACACTTCTAGTATCACGTACGTGATAGGCTCACTAAATTCCTAACTTCATAAAAAAAATTGCAAATTCTACGTGCAGATTTTCATATAGAATTTAAAACAATGAATTGCCTCCCGCAGAGGTCTTTTAGGAGAGTTATGAACTCTTCCGACGAATAGGAGTCAGAGTTGTAGTGTACCTATAACAGACTTATATTTTTAATTAATTTCAGAGTTGGTAATGATACAGAGTAATTCAGAACGGTTTTAACATTAAAAAACACAAGTTAGGCCCAGTCGGAAATTTCAGGCGGAGAGATAGACTGGGTTATAGGCTTAATTCAGTACAAATGTCTTCATTGCTGAACGGTGAATTGCAGTACAAACACTGCCGTATAGAAGATATCTGAAGATGGCTGTCTTCTGGGTTGTAGCGCCGTGTAGTCTGGTAGAAGTTTCAAAGGGTCGTAATATTTCTGCTGACGGAGGCAGCAAGGACCTCTGAAACACTGGTAAACTTCTACCAGACTACACGGCGCTACAACCCAGAAGACAGCCATCTTCGTACTCGTCGCTGTGAAAACCTCAAATCCAACGTAGAAGACATCTGGTATGAAACAAATATTAAGTATATCTTAATATTTTACCATCTAATAAAAGCACAGGAAATAAAAAAATACTAAAGTTTGGTTATTTTACCTTATACCCATGTATTATTTAATATAGTGTCCTACATTCCATCCGTAGTTTTCTGTGCGAATTACTGTACACCCAAACAAATTGTTAAATCCTTGAAACGGGAAAACTGGCTACTAAATTCAGGATATAGTTAGCTGTACTGACGTCATTTTATAAATATTTTCACAGATACGAGTGTTTCTAACTTAAAGCACGAGACAGCAAGTCACATAAACACAAAAGAATAAACAGCAAATGTTCAGCTGGAACTTACAGATGATTTTGCTTGGCGTGATCCCAGCGTGCCAACGTCACAACGGTATTTGCATCACTTACGTGTAATAAAATCTGAATTTATGAATGGCATCATTCAGTATACGTATTGATTACGCGTTAAGACACTGACAGCGAATTTGTGATAAGTATTCGGTACTCCTGCTCGGGTTGAAATTTTTTATGTAGTAACTTCAAAAACCTTATCATATGGCCAAATATATGTACACATGTATACATGTAAAATAGTTGGTGTAGCCGATTACAGTTCACTTCCAATAATTATCTGCCAGGGATGCGAGAACCACGGCAGTCCGCGACATAATAACAGTAATAACAGACGCTTGAATATTCTTATAGCATAGCATAGTTTCCTTAATTTTATAGCGATTATAGGTTTATAATATACTTATGTTCGTGTGTCCATGTGCCTGTCAAAGTAATAACTTGTTAACCAATTAGTGGAAGTACTTATCGAGATTTTACATTTAAATAAGTCATGCAAATTAGGCTGAGATTTAATGTTCTCGTAGCAATGAAGATGTTCATGGCGGTACTGTGGGTTGTGACGTCGTGTGGACCTGTAGGTGGGTACCAACGTTTCGGAGGAGCATGCTGTTTCCTTGGGTTGCTTCACCCAAGAGTATATATGAGATTATTTTTATCATGAGGAAAAGGTATTTTCGGCTACTGTGCTAAAAGTTCACAATTACAAACTGAACTACTAGCTTAAATCGCTCATAAGTGAGGTGACGAATGACGTAAAAAGAAACGAATGTGGTTACCCTCACATGAACAGACGAACAAGGAGACTAAAATAATTAAAAAAATAAAATCAGGCTCCTTTATATTTTAGATGTAAGCAGAAGACTTAATTTATGCATACTTAATTTTCACGGTAAGTAAAACAAAATTTCTAACCGTATGGAGCAAAACCGGTCCACTTTCTCAGAAGGCAGTCGTTGAGTTGTTCATAAGAATTTCACCTTAATTTAATTAATTATAATATAAATCAATGTAGGCAAATATCTCTACGTAGCTTTTTACATTAATCCTTTCTGTGATAAAAATAATCACATTTGTAGTATCAGTAAGTAAACATCAAGACTAAGAGAAATACAAACAGCTAAGAACGCATACTCCAAAGTGGAGTACATCTCATTCTTGTCCGATTTATGTCGAAACAAAGAAACGTGGACAACCATGAGAACTGATACACTAATGTGAAAGGGAGAGACAAACATTAACGTAATTTCCCGGTAAATACTTCACTGGTGTAATTGCGCGATTATCTGAGTGTATCATCTCTGAGTGAACTACCTAGGGTCAGTGGTCTAGTTTTAAATGGGACACTAATTTAACACTAAAGTGTGGACAGCTCGAACAATACCGGGCTTTAAGCGAATGTCAGTCCTATTTGGGTATCGTGTGCTTCTCCGACCGAATGAGTCCTTGGGTAAACATAGATCTAGGTGTCTCCTAAAGATACACCCAACTGCCCTGGCTAAGATACAAATACAACGTATTCTGGAATGCCAGTCTCCAAAGCTCTGTGTAAATATAAACAAGTTAAGAAATGTACGCATAGCGCAATAATTCTGGCGTGTCTGTCAGAATTTGTGAATGAAAGGAGTATTTTCCAAGCGGGAATTCAACGGCTGAGGATTCCTCACCCAGTCTCGCGAACATAAACGAATGTTATTCAAGCAAAATGCCCGATCTTAAAATTGGGACGTAATGATAAATTTAAGCAAATTTCCCGAATGTCACGAAAATTCGTTCAGCTGTTTTGGAGTTTTTACGTGCGTACAGACGGATGGAGTGGTTTAAATTGGCGCAACTAAGGAGACGTGTTTTATCAACGGTCAGGTATTACGGAAATGTTTTTAACTCAAAATAATATTAAGTACATTTAAATATACCATAATATTAAAATTACTTAGAGAATGTATTGGAATCTAAATGCTTGAAAAATAACAAAGTAATCACTCGCTTTAATATATGATAAGAATCAACAGAGTAAAACATTCGTACACTTTAAAAATTGATACAGCTTCGTTTGCTGTCCAAAGCACATCCCTAAAACTAACTACATTATCCGCTGTTTTACATGGTTAAAACTATGACTTAAGCATCCACTTAATGAAATTCCAATAAATACAATCAGATCAATGAAAAATTAAGTACGCGAATAACAAATGGAGTGTTAAGGTGGACTGGGTTAGAAGTGGAGACGTACATTCATTGTTACGAAAAATAACTGAAATATCAAATTTATATTACGATCTTGTTTTATAGCCTAGGAACATACAGTGTTTTTTTAAATTGTGATAGGGAAGATTCAGTATCTCAATATCCATTAAAAAGCTCTAATAAACATGGGTCCAGAAATGCTTCTGTATAAAGTTACGAATATATTTTAGTTTTTGTCCCGTTCTGTTCCAGAACCTTTCCACACGTGCTATAGTGAACTAGTACAAACACGTGCCCAAGATCACTATTACATATACGTGCGTCACATAGGTGTTTATGTTTTAAAGTTTTATAATCTGTGTTCTCCGGTACGTGTAAAAAAAATGCTGAAACTATTTCTCCTTCAACTGCCAGTAGAAGGGGCCTTGGTCTCGCCCTATTCATGAGCAGCGAATAATTTTAGGTACACGTATCTGTCAGGACTTCTAGGACCGGGGATCAATCAATCGCGAGACCTTCATCCGCACAGCACAGAAGACAACTGAAGCCTACAGCCATGTTCTGAGGGAGATTCAAACCCACAATGGGACCCACTGTGTCAGCGACCTCAGACCGCGAGGCCATTGGTTAGGCAATGCAACTAAAATAAATCTTGCTAATTTATCGACCTTGTGTAACAAAATTCTCATTAGGGAGAGTCGAATCTCGGAAGGACGTAGTCCTACATAATTTCCTTTTGCATTTTGTATTTATGCGTAAAAATGGACAATTTCTTTAAAGAGCGTTGACCAATAGATGTTTATAATGGCGAAGTGTGGTGTTTTATTTACAGTACTGATTGAATTATTAAATATTATTTATATGAGCTTCGGATTTAGAATTCAAATCAAGTACATTTCAAATACAAGGCAGAGTAAAGCATTATTGTCAAGATGGCGGCCATGAGTTTTGTGAACGTAATACACGCTTCATGAACCTAAATCTATGGAGCAGAGTCCTTATTCAAAATCTGACAATCAGACAGCTACTCAAGAAATTTCTGGTCTTTTACGAAACTCCAAGTTTATTATACATAGTGTCCAAAACAGCTTGCCAGTGGTATCTACCCTGAGCCAGACGAATCTAATTTATTCCCTCACAAAAAATTATTTTTTATCCGTTAAATATTATATTTTCGTACAGGCCTCTATCCTCCGTTCGGACTTTCTAGTCACAATTTTGTTCGCATTTATCACGTCTCTCATGAGTTCTGCGTTAACCGTTTTCATGATTCACAAGTGTTAATTAGACCTGCACAAACATTCACAGAGAGCTACATCTAATTTTGTTTTAAAATTTGGCTCGTAAACAGGAGACTCTGAGTTTCGTTCGCATTTCTGTTGATATTTTTTTCGGGACCTTTCAATCCGATGAAGCAGGTGTTGGAACAACATTCTAAAACAATATACTTCCAGTCCCAGACTTTCTCAAAACTGCAGATTAAGGGATACAAAATCCAGGCATTTCTGAACACATAAATCAAATTGATGTGTTGGTACAACTATAAAGTACACGTATCGCATTCGCAAAGTACCTGGTTCAAATCTTAATCGATCAGAGACCAGTTCTTCTGCGTTTCCTATACATAATTCAGAATAATCCTACCAAATTACACTAAATAAACTCAGCAGTTGATACAACACTTTAAAAACCAAAACTAACACTGTTAAGATAATACAGATTCCCCAAGTCCTTGGATCGATTTCCGAATCGGGTATTCTAAGTCAAATACCGTCACCATCTTCGTTTATGCTAACGGATTTCAAGTATGTGGTTTTCAATTTGTGTCCAGTTTATTCAACAGCGGTATTATTTTTCCGTATCCACGGTTTTTTATTTGAACACACACCAAAAAATCTGTGGCTTTAACATTAAAATATCCATATTGTTTCGGCGCAGGTGCGTATACTGGTCTCCGCATAACGAATTTAATTCGATCCATGAAAATCTTAATTGTGGATTTGGGAAGTACATGTTAAAGGCCTAATGCGTCCCAAGACCATTCTAAATAAACATTTCTACTTTAAAAACATAATTTATAACATTTAAACACCAATTCTTGACGAATAAACATTATAAGAACAAGGTACAAGATTAAAATTAATATAAACACTGGGGATACTGGGAACGACCCGTTCTTCAAGTGCCTGAGCACTGCGGGTCCTAACTTTTCGTTGGCTTGATCTATAGACATTCTGTAGGACTCCTTGGACTAGGGATCGGCCCGTCGCAAGGCCTCTACCTATTTACAGGACAGCGCAACACAGAAAAACATCCATGGCTTGAGTGGGATTCGAACCCACGGTCCCAGCGACCAAGCGGCACAAGACCCACGCCTCAGACAGCGTGGCCACTGCGGACCCCAATAGAAACACAGTATAAGAATCAATAAATATAACATAAAAACATTACAGTAAAACAATTCTTACCATAGGCTAAAAATATGCTTAAGGGTTATGCCTTTCCTACTTTACCTGGCCTTTTTCGAATTACTTTCAAGAGAATTTGGGATCAGTATTAATACAATTTTAAACGAGAAAATTATAAGTCTGCAAGACAGCTCTTTCCACAACCAAAACACAGCATACAATATAAATTCGTAAGCAATTCGTTATGCGGGTAAACATCGTTACGTGAGTCAATCGAGGCCTACGAAAGGCAATTCGTTTAGCAAAAATTCGTTATCCGATTACTTTATTATGCGGGAGTTCACTACTAGCCTCCGAAACAGGTTTTACAGAACACCATTTAAACTCTTCATCATACTTAATATTTATGTTATTATGTAGATTTAGTGATTATAACTTTTAATCTGATAAGTGTTAATTTCAGTAGCGGTTAATCTAACCCACAATTTCCCATAATTCCTTGGTCTATTCAACCAAATTCTTGTTCCCTCGTTTGGCGACGGCTTGCTGTACTCCACGAGAGGGCATGGCCATACTTAAAATGTTATGAGCATATGCTGCAGAAACAGACCTACAATATGAATGAAACGAACTAAAGGCGCTCTGAACAAACACGGTGAGGCCGAACTGGAACAGAGTTAGTGATGGCAGCTTATTGGCAGAAGTATATATATAAAAAGACCAGTCACCTGCTACGTACAGTAAACAACTTTTAATTGAGATGTACAGTGGAAAATTCGCTTTGCACTTCTATATAGAACAAATCAATTATATAATATCTTTTAAATTTCCTTTACCCATTCTGTATCAACTGCATATGTTATTCCGTAAAATATATTAGAACTGACAAAATTTGTATAAAATTATGATTAAAACCTTTAGGTATGAGAAATAATATAGATACACTGAAATCAATGACTATTCGCGGAAAAGACGAAATTAAATGGATTTTACATACACGCTTTGCTAAGTACAGATTGAATTATACTGGTTTTATGCAGATTTAAATGTTTTGTAGTAAAGAAACTTTGGACTGTTTAAAGTAGGAAATGTCTTGACCAGCTTATTTTGTTTATCTCGAAGCTAAGAATGAAGGAGACCTTAAAATATGGCTTCACTGAATTATCTGATATTTCCTTCGTACTTAATTTCAAATAACTCTTCCAGCTATTAACGAACTCAGAAAGACACAAATGCTCTCAAAGACTATTACGTTTCTTAACTACTGGAAGCCAAATAAATGAGAGAGAAGAGGTAATGAGAGAGGTTAGTGAGAGACGCCAATTTAACGGGGCAGCACATAATTTTCGTAAATTTTCAGTATAAAAGTATGAAGATGATTATCTTCAGGGTTGTTGCCTGGACCAGCGAGCATCTCTGAAACGTTGGTAAACTTTCTTCCCGACTACACAGTACAGCAACCGAGAAGACAGCCATCTGCAGATACTTTTTCGGCTACAAAGGTTTCCCAGGCAGTGACCGCTCGTCCTTCTGGTAGAGGTAGGTTGAAAAAAGATAAATCGTTCGGAAGTGTAGCCGGTAGGGCGAGGAGAAGCGTATAGAGGAGACAATTTGAGCAGGGACTTACTGCATTCGATTAAGAATTTGAAATTTGATATTAACTTCTGGCATTAATGAAATTTATAAGCAAACGAAGAGGGGTCTTTTAGGACGGACTTGTAGTACTAATATTGTGAGTGGTACATGAAATATATGCATTGAAACGTGAAATTTGGGTACCAACTTTATATTTGCTCTCAGCCCGAGGACCTTTCGAATGCATACGGACTTCTAGCCAGTAGACCAGGATTTAAATACGCAACCTTCGTCTAAATAATATAATAATTCAGTCCCCACGTAAAAATAAGTCACGAAAACTTTTCCATTACAAATTCAACTTATTACTTCTGATTAAGAAAGTAATCCTTGCTTTTATTGAAAATGACACAAAGTCCATAAATAATGAAATGCAGCGTTATTGATTGTTAATGTGGGTGGTACATATGCTTACCACTGAGACTTATTAAAAGGTTAAGAACTTTTCACTATAATAGAAGTATTTAAAAATCTAAAATTTAGATTAAACCAGCAACATAAAATGTTATCTGTTATCTAAAGATAATTTGGAGGTATGTAAATTTCTTTCCTGTAGCTCTACAACCAATTTGGGTCTTGGCCGTCTCTTTTGGAGGTTTCTCGATCTATACATACATATTACTTAGCAATAAATAAGCCTACTACACGAAGAATTTGAAAAGTTGTTAAAAGACCCACATTCAGGTCGCGATGCGCTCTACAGTCCTTCGTCCCAAACTGTTACAGCACAAGAAGGCCTTCATACCTGTACAACAATAGCAGCAGGTCAGCAGCTAATTTTATTTTCACACTCGCAGTGCGAGTTACGTATATTTTAAAAGCTTCAGGACAACTGAATATAAACGTATCCACTCGCATTCCATAAATATTCTTTCTAATGGATAATTATTTACAAATTCCGTTATGTAGAAAGGGAAAAAAGAATAATAAATTTCTCAGTGGAGGGAAGTCATATCTACTACGTCAAAGTATCTATTTATTTCTTAAGTAACCCAATATTAAAGTTGTTTGTCGAAAATAATGTTTCTTTTTATGAATAATTTTCTCTAAAATAATTTGTTACGAAGAATGTCGGCACATAATGTTTCTTGAATGTACTGAAAAAGTCTGTAATATGCAGAAATAAGTAATTTCTTAACACTGGACTCTGTGCTATCCTCGCAAAAATCAGTTTCTGATAAACAAATTAAACACCAAAAGCGAAATTCGGGAGGAACCTGATTTGAATACTGGCCAAATTACATGCTATTCTGACTGAGGGTTTTGTGTTTTATCGCAACCTGTCCAGTGCTTTCAAATAATCCATGTCCATCTCCCATATCCTTAGGCGGGCATGCGCAGAATTGGAATACTTAATAAAGAGCAGAGATTAATGTAATTTTTCAATGAGCCCGAAAACGAGTGTCATCATCTAGGAAGATCGCCCTGTGCTTCCATGCTTAATTGTTGCCAACTACGAACAGGTGTGTCAAAAGAAGACAGCTAAAGATTACAAACGATATATTAAGTTTGCACCGCACAGTATGAGCGGTGCCACACAAAGAGAATATTGTTAGTGCTTCGTGTGGAATTATTCTCAGGTGGTGACCCAGGAAAGACATAGCTTTGTTTATCCGTGGGTTGGATGAATAACCATTGCCATTTAGAGGTTCTAATTCAATTAATTCAATTCAATTAATTTATTTACGTGTTTGCCAACAGCAAGAAGCCAATAACAGGCAAACACTGATAATACATACAATAATAATGAAATAATAATGAAAAATAGTACACAAACAGATTAACTAAACTTATACATGCACAGTATTAAATATAACTGCCAAGTACAGGCAAACCCAAAATAGAAACAATATTAACACAGAGCAAAAAATGAAGAAATATAAATAAAAACAAATAATCCACCTAGGGAACACTAATATAATTGTAAAACTTTAGAGAATATAAAAAACAGATAACGAAGCTAGATCATCTACAAGACAATCTATCTAGATCATTTCCCTTGTTGAGAACGTTCGCTCAAGGGAGACAATGTTTATGCGAAATACGTCCAAAAATTTACATACGTCATTTGCAGCGATGACGCACCTGGCTGAAGGCCTGTGTCTTAGCGCACTGCTCACACTAAAAGTAGAAAATTCTCTTATTTGCCTCGCCGGCACACGTAAACCAACAGCGTCCATAATGGAATGGCAATTTATTTTGCCCTTAAAGACATTAAAAAGAAATAACGCATCGAGATGTCGTCGTCTGGAATGAAGTGTTCTAAAATTTAAAGTAGATAGGATCAATTCATATTTGCGGGGGATATTAAATTGGAAAAATCGGTAATTGCACAAACTGGCAAATTTTCTTTGAATATTTTCTAATTTATTAGACTCTGTCTGTGTAAGATTATTCCAAACGACCGAGGCATACTCAAGCTTTGACCTAATTAAAGCCTTATATAAAACTACAAGGCTGTCTAAAGAGGAAAATGATAAGTAATAAAACGAATAAGCATTAAGGTCCTCAGTGCCTGGGAATGAACACAATTTACATGACAGTGAAAATAAGATTAATGTTATAGGTTATAATGATGTATAAGTGGACACCACAACTGAAGATAAAGACAGTAGTATGTTTCTCCGAAACGTTGGTATCTACTACACTTCACATGGCTATAAATTACAAAAAAGCAACATTTGACAGTTTTAAAGCGTCTACTCTATTTATTTTAAATATTACAGGCATATCACATTTTAAATGTATGATAAGAGTAATAATGCATTATACATAACCAATGCTTGTGAAAGTACTGAAAATAATAGAAACAACGGAAAACAAAATAACTTTCCGTAGAAAGTGAAATTGATTGAATTTGGCTACAAAATAACATCCAAATAATAAAGTTCTGGTTTCAACATTTTAATTTACGCGTTAAGTGAATAGTTAGTAGTATGTTGCCTCGCACAGCAGTGGAAAAGGAGTTATACAAACCAACTGACGCCGTGGAGTAGCCTTTCTTGAGAAGCTGGGAGTACGCTTACATAGTCAAGAAATTCCTCCTCCCCATGCACACGCGTTATATTAAAAAGTACTTGCTTGTCGGTTGCGATAGTATATGAAGCTGGTCATATTAACAAATCACTGTTAACCTATCTTTCTTTCTTAATGGAGAAAGTAGGGTTATGGGATAATCAAGCAGTCTGTGTGCGTCCCGTTTCAACGTCTGTACCAACTGGTTGACTTTCACAAAATTTGGTATAAACACAAAGCGCTTGTAGCGCACTTCGATCTCCAAAATTGATTATGTGAAATTCTTTTTCAATCACACTAAACGAACTAGAAAATATTCCAACATAGTTTAAAATACACGAAATACGTGTTTACAAGTTGAAACTGAGTGTCATCCACAGACTATCGATGTGTCGGAGTCTTAAAAGTCGATGAATTTCTCGACTAGCTGAGTAGCTATCGACTTTTTAAAAGACTCTGAGCCATGGTGTCAGCTGGTAACTAGCTAGTATGTAAGCATATACTTGTTTTCGAAGAGCACACACACCACCTCTATGGTAACCTTACAGACTTTCACAATTATAAAAAATCTAAACCATTCGTGATGAATAACATGAATTAATCGTTTCTTCAAAAACCTTACATTCAAGGTGGACTACAGTTCGTAATTAACAGCCCGGATAATTAAAAATATCAATATGACCTCCAGTGCATGACGAATGTAATATACGTTGGTTTAAAATTTTTTATTGAACACAGTCAGTTTGTATTAATTGCCCTGTGAGATTATTTCAATACTAAAACCAGTTTAAAAACTATTTTTAACCGACGCCGGTTTTAAGTTGCCTTTCGGCCATTAATTCGCGAGCATACCGGTATCGTGTGGCAAATTCTGTATAATTTATCGAATCTTTTCTTTCTACCAAGCCCCCACATGTTGCCAAATGATAAGCGTCCATGATGCCTTCTTCGCAGATAGGCCATGTTTGTGTATTCGAAAGTCCAAGTCTATGAAAGTGCTTCTGTAGGTAATTATGACCAGTCAAGACTCTAAAATTAGCTACAAATTTCTCTCTTGGGAGGAGTGGTGGAATGTTTTTCTCAAGGAGACTGCAATACTTATTCCCATTCACGCAGGTTTACCAATCCTCTCTAACTTTTTTGGCGATGGCCAGCTTAATCTGGTTTTTCGCACTTAAGAAGTGGGTTAGTGTAACTGGTTGGTCCAAGTCACAACCTTTTTCGGCTAAGCCATCGGCAATTTCTTTGCCTGGGACGCCGCAATGGCTAGGAACCCATTTATGTTCCAGCATTTGCAGATCAATTTGTGAATGCAAATTCGGGTCCTCTTTGATAATAGTACTCTGAAGAGTTGTTTATCAAAGCCAGTATAGTTTACTGGGAATCTATAAGGGTGGCAGGTGGCCTCTTTCACCACCTGTATCTCCGGTTCAACGTTTAAGGCTTTCAGGCCGGTTGGAAAGGGTTCCTGGAAGAGAACTTGGCAATAAATTCCTGCTATTTGCGTGGTGGGTTCTGCAGAGCCATCTGTATAAATATGGAACCAGTCCGAAGTTGTATGTTTTCCTCTATGCATTTTTGTGGCATTACCTTACGTTCTGTGATGTTACAATCTGCCTCTCTTGGATCTATCCCTATTTTGAGACAATAATCTGAGGTAGCCATATTTGTTAATTCCAGGGATTCGTCTAAGAATGGATCCCTGATTGACCACTTGAGTCCGAAGTCGTCACAGAGCTCTTCTGCCTTTTTCAAAAATAGTTTTTTTTTTGAGTTTTGAATCTTTGTGTTGGTTGAATGTCTTCCCTCCAATGGTGCAAAGGCAGCCTTTAAATTTTTTCTGCCATAATCATAGACGCCTCTTCCCTCCTTGATCTGAGGGGGAGGGGGGTTATGTTGGTCTGGGCCTCCATACTCACTACTGGGATGGATTCTGCAGCGCCTGTGATTATTCAAAGAGCCTGGTTTTGCACCTTGTCAATAAAATCAGTGGTATTATTACTTGCGGTGATAAGCATTCCAGGACAGGCCTAATGTATTGTCTATATGTGGTGCTTAGGACTTCCTGAGCTTCGCCCCATTTAGAACCAGTGAGTCTTTTCGGTAATCTTAATCTGTTTTTACCTTTTTCAGCAGTAAATTTAGCACGCTTTGTGAAAGTCAATTTTCTGTCGAGGTATATTCCTAACTATTTTGGAACTTATTATTTAATAATTTTCCCCTCAAACTCTAATGAGACAGGGTGTACTTTGGTGGACAAGGTATACAGCTGCCACACTGTCTTGTCAGAATTTACTGACATCTGATTGTGTTTACGTCACCTGAACACAAAATAGTGTTCAGGACTGAGTAGGAGCTATTAGTGAGGTACATGACGAGGTCATCTGCAAACAGTAGACAGTTTAAGCCTGAGACATTTCTTAGTTCAGTTATGAGGTCATTTATTAAATTATTAAATAAGAGGCAACTGAGGACAGCTCCCCGAGGCAAAAACGTTGAACTTTATGTAATAAACATGACAGTCTTGGCTAAGACAGACGATTATCATAATGTTTATTTATACATGTTAATAAGCTTTGCGGAAAGAACGATTTACATCGTACACAATTCGCGCAACTTTATTTACGCAAAATGGTGGAAATCTACAACTTTCAACATCACTACTTTTTCATTGGACAGTGTCTCTTAACTTTACGATTATTTCAAATCGTAAAAGAGAACGTTTATTGTAATAGTGTACATATATCTCACACACAGAGAATTTCAGAATGTCCTACAGTTGGAATCCCGAATAAAACCACGTACTTTGACGAGATACGCTTTATGTGTGCATGCATGCATGTATGTATGCGTGTCCCTTTCTAATTATACTATTTCAAGGGAATGCAATTGCAGAATATCCAGACACATTTATCTGAACTGAAACATATTAAATTGCTTATTGCTTACATCGCACATAGGCCGTTTAATAAACTTTTACTGCCTCCAATTACGTGTGGGGCCGTCATCCATGTTTAAGCCTGTCTTTAATAAATTCATCTTAACCTCCTTATACATGAAAGTGAGTGCAATGCAAGAAACAAACACTGAATTATATTACTATTCATTGATATAATAAAAACGATAGAATGCGAAGTAACATATCTTAATAACGCAAATAAACCACCTCATGCATTTAATCGTATATAACTAATGGGAAATATGACGGCGAACACTGATTGATTTATGCACTGTACCTAATTGTCTTTTACTATGCAGAAGGATTTTGTGTTATACACTATACATTTTACGACAAATTATTTATAGTTTTAATTATATTTCAACAATTAGATAATGCTGATTCGTGAAACAATCGAATACTGAAAATCATACAAAACACATAATTACACTCTATTAGTAAAACGCAATCTTATTAAATTTAAGGCAAGTGTGCTTCAAAAGGTTAGACTACGTAACGAAAGAAAAAGACATGTTTTACCATCAAACTTATTGAAAATTTCTGTAATTAATTTTACTCCTTTTTCGTTTACTGGTTAACTTGTGCCCCATTAAATACTCGAATTTTTTTATGTTTATTTTATTTCAAAGGATTTAACTGTTTGTTAAGCAGCAAAACAATAAGAAAACATGTGAAACTCGATAGATTCCTTACGCTATGATAAATT
Source organism: Zootermopsis nevadensis (assembly GCF_977971745.1). Taxonomy (NCBI): domain Eukaryota; kingdom Metazoa; phylum Arthropoda; class Insecta; order Blattodea; family Termopsidae; genus Zootermopsis; species Zootermopsis nevadensis. The sequence continues at coordinate 10,722,241 of NW_028259143.1, forward strand.
TTCAACTCAAAATACAGATTTAATTGCATTATACCTTAATTGTCTCTTTGTATACAGAAATATTTTACAATACACTATATTTTTATAATACAAAGTTCAATCAAGCTGTAACTGAAGTTCAGAACTCGCCCACAGGCCTACTATAAATTATTCACAGTTTCAAGTTCTTCAGTCGCTGTAAATGTTGTACACAGCCTTGGATATATTTTCTTGTTTACAAGAATAACGTACCACTTAGTTAAATTCTAACTTGGGGAGTTCAGAAATACAATAAGTTGGTTCAAAATGAGCGTTGTACTTCAGACAGTGTAACCTCCAAATGTCTCAGGTTGGACGTGTAAAAGATGGATGATGCCCTAGGTTAAGACAAAAGAGGGGAAAGGTGACATGCTTGGGAGGAGGGAGAACGGTAGAGGAATTAAAATTCGGGGGAAGAGGGGGGGTTGAGCTTTTGCCGGGTCCATCGCAGCTTCCAGTTGCTAACCGTACAGGACAGAGATCACAACACTAGCAGAGTGGACTGTAGGTGAGTGCAAGCAGGTGGAGCGGTGTGGTGTGCTACCTCCCTTCCACTCTTCTTCCCTATTATAAACCACAGCCAGTTCGCCGTGCATGAAGAGAGACGTACGCCTTAGGTAAGAAGCATGCTAGTTTCTGTTCTCGGGCATCGGTATCAAGCGCATAGTAAAAACGCTGATAATTAACACGGGATCTTCTTACTTTTTCCAAAACAAACGCCAACAACAAATCAAAATTACCCTAATGAAGAAAAATGAACGTCAGTAACAAAAATAAATCCATTCACGAAGAGATTAAGAGCATATAAAATTCGGAGAAATGCTTTGCAAGGGCGTAAAACTTTGGTCTCTCGCTCTGTAAGTAACGTGGATCTTAGATTGGCTTCAGCTCCACTTATTCCAGAATCATTATTACATATGAGTATCATAAGATCATCTTCCTGCTTCTCTAGCAATAAAGAAACACGGTGAAGGTGATCTGTAAGAAATATCTTAAGGTCTTTACACTTTGTGAAACAAGATATCTAAATCCTCATTACTCATTACAAAGAACAAAACAATTGTTACATGCCTTTCAACGAAGATGGCTGTCTTCTGGGTTGTAGTGCCATGTAGTCTGGTAGAAGTTTACCGATGTTTCGGAGCTACATGCTGACTCCATCATCAGGGCCGTAAATATATACCAGATTACACGGCTCTACAACCCAGAAGACAGCCATCTTTGTATTCAACATCATGAGAACCTCAAATCTTACTAATTTCTGTGAAGTGAAGTCAACACACATTCCTAAAAATAATTGAGAAAACAGAAAAATAACTCCTCAATAACTTTAATAAATTTCTAAAACATAAGAATTGAATGGAAGCATCAATGAGTTGTGTACAATAAATGTTAGAGAAAATATTTCATGTAACAAGAAAACGGTACCTAATATGACCATAAACACACTATAAAATTTACATAAAGAGACAATTTACAGTTTACAGATTCAAATTCTGCCAGATGCATGAATGAATGAAGGACTTGGACAAATATACCAAGTCATATGTGCCAAAGTAAATATCCATTAACCACTGTAAAGTGTTTTAAAATAATATAATTATTTTTTTTACCCTACAAACGTTTCTCTTCTTTCGCTCTTATCTGACAACTCTATGACTGTTTAATTAATTAATCTTGTCCGTCTAATCACAATTTAAAATTTAAAATTAAGATAGTTAAAATACCATGTGATGCTCCTTATCGAAACATTCGATTTACATTTGGAACATCACTTTCTCACTACATGTTTCGGTTCTTAGATGAACCATCTTCAGGTGTGTAAAAATTACAATTATATAAACTTAAAACTTAATCATAATTTCTTATATGCAACTTTTTTGTAGTTGTTTATCAGTTATTAGTGGTGTTCACTTCCAGATTCCATTTTAATATATTTGAAGTTGTTCTATATATGTGCGTCGTGTTCAAATAAACTTTTAGGTTGGTGAATGTTTTTGTTGATGTTTTTTATATCAGTCTGAGATGAGAGGTGTAGCTGAGTTCCGACATGTAGTGAGAAAGTGATGTTCCAAATGTAAATCGAATGTTTCGATAAGGAGCATCACATGGTATTTTAACTACCTTAATTTTAAATTTTAAATTGTGATTAGACGGACAAGATTAATTAATTAAATATATATTTTCACACTATGACGCAACTCTATTATCTATGACTGTTACAAGAAAAAATAATTGAAAAGGAACTTCTGCTTTTTAAAAAAACGAGAAACACCGAAACAAAGTCCATGAAAGTGTTTGTGAATTTTTGTCTGTTAGCTTGTAAAGTCAACTCACTTCGGGTCAGACGCTGACCACATATATATCAAGCCCTATAATTTGCGTAATGTTTATGCATTATTAATTATCACAGATGCCTTCTCTGTGTATCTGTATTGATAACAACTAAATTATATACAAGATGTCAAATGCAACTTATATTTATTTATAGCATATTTAAAAACATTTCCAGTAGCTAATATTATATATTTTCGCAATAGAATTATTAATGAATTGAAATAAGTTTCGGCCTAATTGAAAGCACTATTACAATATGTCTGGAGCGACTGAGGAAACACATAAAAAACCCGTCAGGGCAACTGATCTCCAGAACAATATACAAACTCAAGACCAAACTTCTAAAATCTTGGTTCTCTCACTTCAACCTACATTTTATTCAGTCCCTTATAGATATCTTTATGGGTCCATTAATAAATTCTAAAATCTAAGGTCTACATCTACTACTGCTATAAGTACCACCAATTACACGACAAAACTACAGTCAGAACAAAAGTAAATTAAATATCATCAGAAGAAAATTTAATCAAAATTAAAATCTGGTACTAAAGGTTTAAAATAATTTAATGATTAAAAAATAAGATATTCGGCCTTATTCAATTCAATTAAATTAATTTATTTACGTGTTTGCCAATAGCAAGAAGCCAATAACAGGCAAACACTGATAATACATACAATAATAATGAAATAATAATAAATAATATTACACAAACAGATTAACTAAACTTATACATGTACAGTATTAAATGTAACTGCCAAGTACAGGCAAACCCAAAATAGAAACAATATTAACACAAAGCAAAATAAATGAAGAAATATAAATAAAAACAAATAATCCACCTAGGGAACACTAATATAATTGTAAAACTTTAAAGAATATAAAAAACAGATAACGAAGCTAGATCATCTATCAAGACAAACTATCTAGATCATTTCCCTTATTAAGAACGTGTCCTCAAGGGAGACAATGTTTATGCTAAATACGTCTAAAGATTTACATACGTCATTTGCAGCGATGACGCACCTGGCTGAAGGACTATGTCTTAGCCCACTAATCACACCAAAAGTAGAAAATTCTCTTATTTGCCTCATCGGCACACGTAAACCAACAGCGTCCATAATGGAATGGCAATTTATTTTGCCCTTAAATACATTAATAAGAAATAACGCATCGAGATGTCGTCGTCTGGAATAAAGTGTTCTAAAATTAATAGAATTAACAGAACGAGGCACTTTTTGTTTTACAATCCTTGTTACCTTGTGACCAAGGCCTAATACCTCTAACATCGCAAGTTCTAACAATTATTTGAGACCATCTTGGCATTCAAAGGAACTGGCTTTAGAAACCTAACCCTACAAAATTCATGCTACTGATGATGAAGGCATTTTTCAGATATAAGCTTTCTAATATTGTATCAGCAAAGTTAGAATTTAGGATGCATTCTTTAATTCTCTGTGATTTGAGTTTCACGAGACCAGTAGAGGGTTCTATTTTATGTAAGTTATTAGTAATTATCCAGTCATGACTTGCATTAATATACAGTAAAGTCCCAATTATTTGACATAAGCGGACAGAGGGATCGTCATATAATAAAAAATTACGGATAATATGTAAGACTAATGAAAAAGACAAGGATATAATATTATTAAATACAACCGAGCATAAAATGAAAAAAAAAATCACAAACAAAAACAGTATTTAATATAATGTAAATGAAAAGTTTATTTTTTTAATAAATCGGTAATGGATATTTGCACATCTGATTAATGAAAGTTACACAGAGCCTCACACTTGTCCTCCTATGAACACGGTAATGAACCTTCATGTTGCTGAAAAGATGGGGAATTTATTGAGCGGCTGAGAAACTATTAGTTTTTCAAGAAGGACGCTCCTCCATAGAGTTAGTTACTGTTAATTTATCACTAGTTCCCAACAATACAGAAACTTTTGTACCATTACAATGTTCTTTCTTGTGGCTAGAAAAATATATTACTACAAAAAGTTTGCAATAGGTTATTTCATAATGTGTATACAACAAATGCCATTTGGCCAGCGTACAACACACAGATATATATATAAAAAATTATTCTCCCAAAGTACTTGCATGTGTACTATAAAATTACATCTTTCTGCAAGCAAGTTAGAGAAAACATACCCCAAAACCAAATTTGTATGCTCCTCATGCACATAAACCAATGCCACTGTGTATTTGTAAAATTCCCTGCTAAAAACTCAGCTTGAATACCTACTAGCTGAGATTTGCACTTTGAAGTAGTTTCCACTTCTAAATTAGCCATGCTCTTGTCTCACACCTCGTTCACTAATTAAGGAGCCAGTTATAATTTGTGAAACCAATGCACACATTTAAATTGTTTTTTGAATTTGGGCATTAAGGCAAGTGACAGTAGAACCACGGTTCCGGAGAATCTGACGTAAATACGTCTTCGTATTTAAATTATATTTAGGCAATAAATACAATGAAAGGAGGTGCAGTGATCATATAATCATAAGATAAGTAATTGTGATATTCTAAAACGTCTTTAACAGCACACTATTATCTACTCTACGACGCACTTCTTCTACAAACAGTTCACAGCTCAGCTCTTTCCGCAATAACGAAAGCGGATTGTTGACTGCAGTAATGTAACACAACAATGCCGAGTAAACAGATTGCATAACAACTAGTTTCTTAGGTAAAGGAGTAAAGCATTGTTATGAACGCAGGAGTTCATATAAAAACTGACCATTGTCGGTCCATATTTACACATTGTTGGTATGAGTCTTACACATTTTCCTAATGCTGTTTTTGCCGAATGACCCTTCCGTATAGACGTATTTACGTCAAAAATATGTCATCACAGATAAAAAATACCCACTTGTTTTATTACCGAAGCTGCATATTCATACATGCATGAACTTAAACGCACACACTTGCATGCGCTGAGCATGAAACAAAAGATTGTCTGTCATAGTGACAATATCAGTTGTAACAATAGTATGATTCCTCAGGTCCGAAACTTCTAGGTGTTTGATTTCAATTTCCTGATTCATACTTTTTCCATGTTTTGTTGTAGATACAAGGTCAATTACAGTGTTGCTAAATGTTAAAATCACTGTCAAGTGTTGTTTTGATATTCTATAGACTTGAAAAACCTATATTTTAATCTAAAATATAGAATAGTTTACGAAATGTATTCGTAAAAGAACAAATATTACGTTATTTATGAACTGGACCATGAGTAAAGAATTTGTTCCATTTTCCGTTATAATTTTAAGCAACAGGAACGATGCCTAGAAGTATCAAACAGTTTTAATGAATTTGGAATAATTTACAGTACTACAGAGCCCTGTGTAATATTTCACATTATGCAGTACTCTTAGAAAAGAGAACTAATTTCAGCCATTCAGAAAATTCTTATTCCATATAATTTAACAAATTCAGATGATGATGACAACCATCTGGAATATTACACTGCATAATCTGACATAGAAGTTGCCTGATATTTACTACGTCTTTCATCAGGAGCCGCCAAGCACCTCTGGAAAGTCAGTAAACTCTTATGAGACTACACACAGCATACTATTCCAAAAGTCCACTGAAAAAAACAACTGAAATCACAAATTCAAATGAATGTTTGATGGTTTCTATACCCTGTAATTTAAAATTATATATACTGTCTCACGACTCAACACAATTGGAAAGGTGTACTCTTTGAAGTACACCAACATTCCAAAGGCGTACTTTACACTTCATCACGAGAAATGACGTTAGCGAGGCAACCAAGGGAATGACAGCTAGCAAGAGTATCAAAGGCAACAATATGAGCCAAAAAGTCCCTGCTTTGCATTCTTCTTCTTCTTCTTCTATGGCTCTCCGGTCCGTATTTGGTCCTTCTGTTAGGCCCGTCTGTCCGAGGTTGAGGTTTCGAAACATCTTTATTTTTACGGTCCAAGGTTGTTAGCCTTGCGACCAACCCCCAACCTGGAGGACCAGGGTACCTGTCTTAATCTGACCTCTCCCCCTCGACCAATCTGTCTAGCAAGGCCCTACCAGTAGCTCTTGGGGTCACTGAGGTACTCAAGCCCCACCACCACAAGGTGCAGGTACCATAAAGTAGGGCTTTGCATTCTTGCAATTCAACGTTGTTAGATCATACTGATGATGTTTTAGTGTTCTTGAAAGATTACAGATTTGTCTATCATTTGCAGCAGCAATGGCAGATGAGGTAGCTCCAGAAGAAGCACCATCTACAGAGGTTCCACCTGAAGAGAGCCTGCCACTAGAAGTCTCTCAGACACGTGATCCCAACCGCACAATCCTATTCAGACACTGGAACCGACCTACTTACCTGCAGTACAAGTATCTGTATGACTACCGCCATAATTACTATGATGATGTTATCGATTATCTGGATAGGAAGACGAAGGGGCTTAACCGGGATATCCCACGAGCACAGACGTGGGCTGAGCGGGTCCTTCGTACATATACGAAGGATACAAAATCAGCAGCTTTTCAAGGCAGAAATAAGGACATCGAACTTCTAAAATCAATCCGCGCCAGCAACAGTTACTACTGCTTCCACAGCAGAAACTATCTGATCAGGAAGTACCCGGCTCTTGGTCTATAAGCACATGTCAAGACAACGTCTAAAGATGATCTGGCCATTTGACTTCAGATGTGTGCGATGTATCTCAATTAGATTGACGAATGCCTACAAGTTGGTTAATGAACATCACGTTGAAGTATCCCTCAAAAGACGGCCCTTTTATCTAATTTTAAAAGACAAAGTATTTTACACATCTTATACCTACTTATTAAATATTACAGGTAATTATCTTACCAAGACCTAAAACCTATGATAAAACTTCAACTTCTGAAACTAATGACGATGAGGATGGAAATCATATAAAGCCTGGAAAATTGTCCACACCAATGCGTACTTCATTAAAAAAATTAACTTTTCTATGTAATTATCAATTTATGTAACTTATGAAACTATATTCTCCTGTAAACATAGAAATAATCTATGACCATGTAATATACTTAAGCTACTTATCATTGCCAAAACTGAATACTTCATTGTTGATTTATGTTTGATATTACCTAATACTGTGAAATGTATCATACTTGAATTTTACTTAATCATAGTGTGAAATAAAGGATGAAATGTATACTTTTCATTTTAAAAGTTGATTTACACACACGCAAATCTTATGTCTGTTATCAGTAAGTGTTTTGAACAGGATGGGTCTAAATATCAGAGATTATACAGAACTTATGTAATGCATTTTGCTACACATTTTAGATTAGAAAATAATATACCAGTGCTAAAATATTTTGTTCAGAAAGACTGATAATTTTATGTTCACGTAATTACTATGAAATACCATTAATTCTGATTTCTGGTTCAATCCATACACTAAATGACTTCATTATATTGACTTCTAGATCTGTATGATGTCATAACATGAAACAAAGTCAAAAATAGTAAATATAATTTGTGTTTTATGCAAAGAAAACCATAATAATAAATTATTACTAATAAATCATTGCACTTTGCTATTTAATGTGGAAAGTTGACCACAATTTAAGGGGATATGTATCTGAGAACTCTTTGGTAACAGAATCCGAAGGTTCGACACAGGTACTACTAAAGCTCATAATTGGAAACTATCTTGAGCCAGTTAAAACCAGTTCAATGCCTCACCACCTACACTAATCTCCTGCTGTATCAAGCACTTCCCAAGAGTTGATCAAAGACCCTCGGGCGACAAGCCGCGTCAGGTGACTGAGTGGTGAATGAACAATTTCCTCCGCCAACTTTGTTGCCCGAGAGTCTTTCATCAACTTCAGTTGACGCGAAAGCTTCACTTTATACACTTCCCAAGAGGTTTCCCATGAAAACTGTCTATCCATTTGTTATTTTCATATTTAAGCTTATTGTCATCTCACCATAACTACAATTTTTCTGAAAAACAAAGTACCTATAAGTGGAAATGAAATCATTCCAGTATTATTTTAGTTATACGGAATCTGTCTAATCTCATTTGAGTTATTCCATGTCAAATCAACACAAAAAATGTATTTAACACAACCCCTTTAATTCCTGATGATGGAGGCAAAGACATCTCAAAAACATTGGAAAATTAAGTCCATACTAACCTGGCAGCTGAGAATAATTTGTTGAATTTATACCTTATAAGAAAAATGCCTTACTTGCTTATGAGATTTGCTGTTTTATGCAATAGGCATTTCAATATTTCCTCTGATCCAATTAACAAACTATAACAGTAGTTCTCAAATTTTTATGCTTTATACACTTGACGAAGTAAAAGAAAAGTCTGGTACCTCAAGCATGTTCCATGTTTGAAATAACATTTGTAAAATTGGTGTTTTTAAGTTTTTACTTTATAATATAGCATTTTTAAAACTACGGTACCATTACCCCTTGGGGTAAGAGAGATCCTTTCCGGGGGTACCACAAATCCTCATTCATATATAAACATACAGCATTAATTAAACATAGTATTTGTGTAATCTTGAGTCACAAACTGGTTTAAAACAACTGAGATTCCAGGCTTTCATAAAGCCAATAAACCGTGAAAGACATGCATTTCCCTCCAATCTCATTAAATTTCAAGAGATGTGACTGTGGTTTTGCCATCTTAGGTGGCCTTTGATAGGACTTCAGGATTATTGATTATCAATAACTGACAGTCAGTGTTTCATCACAACATAATCAGGTAAGATTTTCTTGTTACTGATACAATTACAATCATATTTCGTAGGATTTGAGGTTTTCATGGCAGCGAGTCTGAAGATGGGCATCTACTGGGTTGCAGCGCCATGCAATCTGGTAGAAGTTTACCAAAGTTGGTAAACTACAACCAGACTACATAAGAAAGCAGCCATCTTACAACAATATTTAAGTTATGTGTTAATAATAACTGTCATACAAATGGATACAGAAACATTTTTAACCAGTTCTGCTAGAACATTTTGATGGCTTATAATTAAAATGATTTTATGTTTGCTTGTAATTTTATTTGCAAAAGAAAATTTTGTGCATTTAGTATACAAAAATAATTTTAAATTGGATGGGCAGCATGCACACGAACATACACAGGTACACACTCATACATATTACTTCAATGGTTTTAACAAAAATATTTTTATCTTCATTTGTTCTATTATTATGATCAACAAAAATATAAAATATGGTTGTAATTGTCTGGCAGAGAGGAAAACTTTTCATATGACATGGTGAAGGAATAGTTCATGCTAAAATGTTATTACATAAATAAATCGCCTATGGTAAATTTATATAGTTAATCTGTGTAAAAGTTTTCAAGATAAAACATAACTCATAAGCAGACAGAAGTATAAGTGTAGTATAAAATCAAATGCATAAATAGAAAATTTTCATAAAATGAAATCGTGAATTATCTGAACTTATTTCTATTGCAAGTGTAAAAAACCCATTGAAATTCAATGGGAAATAATTTCTTTCATGACTTAATCCCTTACCATCTTTCTTCCATTCCTTTATCCACTTTTCTCAATTCTCATGTATTCCTTTCCCATCTATTCCACAGCTGTCTCCTCAAACATTTTCACTCTGTCTTCTTTCGCGTAACACACAATATTTTAAATGAGCACTTTCTATTTCAACTTCACACTTTGGCTGATTTATCTTTATATCAAGAGCCCCGTTACCCATCAGATATTCGACCGGGTGACATCCAAAACCAGTGTGAACGCAATGACGGAGAAAAAATTCTCTGCCACTGCCAAAAAGTCAAATCCCGAACAGCCAGACCATAGCCTAGTCACTATACTGAGGCGCCCCAGCCCCTTATCATGTCACGCAGAAAGCCTTTCAAAAATGAGTGATTTTCTCCACAACTAGCCAGACTCGTATACAAATGATTGAGGATCAAAATTATTTTGCCTATGGAATGCAAAGTTTTATCAGAGAACAATTTGATTTCTCCTGTTGAGCTCCTACTTCAAGCAAAGTGTTATAAACTATCAACAAACTGTCGTCCTCTATTGCAAAAAACTCATTAACATTTTTAAAAGATAACTCAGCAACAAAGATTAAAAGCATAAGAGCTGAAGATTTTGCATGCCATAACATGCAACAAGATACCAGATTATGATACACCAAGAATTAATTTGCAGTAAAGGAATTAAAGCTGTTACACTGCACACTGTTAACATTTTGAACCCTTACCAACATCAAGTACTACTTCAGTCCACCACATTTAAAACTGTAAACCTTGATAACAATAAAGAATGCAGAATGCAGAAAAATATTTGCTGCGTAACATAAATATCAACAAGTTCTGTACATTACCAAGCAGTATTCAGTAAGGAAGAAATGTTAATAACTTGTCAAACTGTATGTATTTATTGAAGATCATAACATTCAGCCTCTGTTTTACAATATTATTATTATTATTATTATTATTATTAACATTACCTGAAATTAACAGTAAGATTTTATTATGGAAGTACATGCATCATTCTCTTTAACACTTTAATTCAATGAAGGCAATTTTACAAATAATGATATTTCAAGGCTTTGGGATTATTAGACACAAAATATAAGATGAAATCCACAAAACAATAACAGTTCAGGTTTTCAAAGTGAAAAATATGATGAAGGAAATATGAATGACATATCACATTGTACACCTAAGTCAAAAGATTACAATAATTATTAGGAGAAAATTCAGGGAGGACACGGTAAAGTACAATGACACACTTACAAGGTAAAATGTATAAATGTGCTCTTATTTTGTGCTTTCGTATGCACAAACAGTGATCAATAAACACCACACCCTAACTTATAAAAAGTGAATAAGAAAGCCTGGTGTTTACAGAAAACACAGTGATCCTTGGCTGTGACATTACCTTCAATCCTCAACAACAGCTGAATATGGAATGTCTATATATAATATCACACGTAAATCTGTTGGTATGTAGATTATTCACAATTTGTGGTGAACACCGTTACTGGAAGTACAAATCAAATATGCAACTTATTCACCTGGCATTCATGGTGTACTGCTTATTAATCAAACTGTTTGAATTTTATATTAATTGTTCCAAACTGCAACAGTTTCTCATATTATGCAACCAATTTTGAAATCACCTTTAAAACATATTATGTTACTGGAATAATTTTATGACTTGCTTGGTTATATTGAAGAAACAGCAGAGAGATAATTGATTTTAAAAAAATACTATAGTCTATGGACTAGATTATAATCATTCATTGTCAAATTAGGCCTTGCAGATCATTTCTGTCCATTTTGCTATACATTTTTATTATACATAATGCATTAAATCCCCACTTATTTTGCCCATACCGACTTTTCGTAGTTGGTGATGTCACACAGAGACCACTGTCACATTGTGTGCAGATTCTCATAGATGAAGCTGGTAAAAGATGATCCTGCCCTTCTCAAATTAAACCAAATTATTTTCAAAGGAGCAACCGAACAGTCTCTTTTAATTCACATACCATCAATGAAGAAATTAACTGGCTAAAAACCAAATTACTAGCTTCTTGATAATATAAAGTTACACTGTTCCATGTACGTGCATGTTTACAAACACCAGATTTTCTTTAAACTGAATCTTCTGTACAAAACTGTTACACAATGTATTTTAAATATCTGATATTTGAACACGACAAAGTCTTGTTGGGTGAACAACCATGAAAACACTGCGGCTACTACCATCCAGCGTTCTGGTGACTGTCTCTACCTTTTAAATGAGGTTAGATGTGGTGAGTGGCATGACTGCCATGACTCACACTGGTACAAATACAATGGACAGTCATGTTATTTATCACATCTAACCTCATTGAAAATGTAGACACAGTCTTTACAACAATAGATTTGTAACTTCATACTTAAAATGTCTAAACACCTAGAAGACTTCATTATATTCTGTTGCTTTAAATCTTACATTCATATTTGAGGTTTCCATGCAATGAGAGTTCAGATTTCGGTATTCAGGGTTGTGACGCCACCTCTGTAAGCCGGTTAGAGCCATTTAGAATAAACACTGTACTTCCATCTTTAGGGCAGAAGTCACCGATGATGGAAAAGGCATGTTCCTCCAAAATGTTAGTTAACGACCTACAAGACTTTACTGTGTCACAACCCAGAAGAAGAAAACCTGACATGTACTTTAACTTCATAACCACTTTTATGAAATTGTCTTCATTGCGGTTTATATTTTATTGATTATATGCATAATTAATATACTGTATAAAATGCCAAACATTATAATTAACTATTAAATATGAGTTACCACATTTATGTATTGGTTTAGTCTGAACAAACTGCCAAGGTTCATGTTACAGAATAGAAAACATCACCAACTCCCACCCACTACTCCTCAAATTGGCTGCACCATTACTAGCTGAAAATGGTAAGGATAAAAACTGGAAACCGTAAATATTAACACAGAATAATCAATTTAATGCCGCAAGAAAACAGCATTACCTGAAATATGAACACACAACACACAGGAATATACTTAATTCAAGGACACAGAAACACACAAACTCACAACGGCCAGAAGAAAGTTTCTGAAGACAGAACAAATAATTCTTGTTAAAAAAATCCCCATGGCTCTTTACAGCTTTCAAAGAGGATATTGTCCATGCATTACAGTTGATTCCTTAATAAACAATACTACGACCAAACTGGCTAAAAACATTTTGCATCACATTAAAACTTTAGAGAGAATCAAACTGTATTGCTAAACGCAATATACTGGGCTCTACAAAACTGAATGTGTGTACAGCTAACCTTTATCGTTTGGGGATTTAAATCCCCATATTATGGGGCTGCCAGCTGGACTTTTGCTAGCGGCATGCTAGTGGGACGCAGAGGCGGCTGGAATGCACGTAAGCTGCATCGCACAGAGCATAAAAGTCAAATATAAATACTTTTATGTTATTTTGATTGTACACAAACATTACTATTGCCAGTAAGTCTTTATTGCTAATATTTCTCCAGGATATTCCAAATAATATTTGTGCTTCCAGAAAATTTATTTGTGAATTCATACCAATGTGTACTGTACTCTTTGCATAGAGTAAGTGTACTCTGCCAAAAGAGGCAATGTAAACCGTTTAATAAAAGTAATGCTAAAAGAAGTTATGAAGTACCTCAGTCTGGCCAACACACATCCTGGGAATGTGAAATGGATGGGACACAGTAAGAAATCATCAACAAGAAGGGCAAGATGGCATGTCATACTGGAATTATAAGCAATTCCACCAAAAATAAATCCACATTACTCCACATAACATAGTCATTAAATTCCCCAAAAAATTTCAACCAACAAGTACAAATATTTAGATATTTTTTGTTGTTAAATACTCTCTTTAATTATTCCTGAGAAAGAGAGTTAAGGAATATATATAGGACATTAAAAACAATCAACATCTCTGTGCAGACATCACTGATACCAGCTATCAACAATATGTCCACACAACTTGGTGAAGGGAAGATAGCATAATCTATAATCCACACGCACTTTAAAGCATAAAGTACCTCCTAAATAGTTTTCAAGTTATTCCTAAGTGGAACAAATTCAGAAATGTGTGATCATTAAGTATAGTAATGATATATCCATAGAAACTGTCAGCCGTACATCATGATACTATCTCGCTTTACTCTGGGTCAGCAACGCAATTTTATAATTAAGAAGTATGTTTAGCATTCAAATTGGAATTACTACTTAATTTTATGATATACATTCATTGTTGCAGTATGAGCAAATATAATCTATGCATTACTCAGTCAATAAATGTATATTTTGTATCCGTTAACTTCATATGTTTCCACTGGCTTAATGAGGGAAAAGACACCATTTAAAAGATTACCGTCTTGTTCAGAGTGGTGTCTATAAAAATATGGCTCTTCTTTCAAGACCTGCCTAAAAATTACAGTCCAGATTTATGCAAAACATGTGGCAGACTGATTGTTCAATATTGTCATACATTCTAAAAGATACGAAGGTAAAATAGAGAAAAAAATTCAAGTCTCTAATGAGGTTTATTGCTTTATCGAGCAAGAAGAGTACTTAAATGCTGTTGTGTGTTGAAAATTGTGGTGGGGATGAAACCCTTGGCAAAATAGAATAAAAAGAGTTGAAAAAGATCACATTCTTATTAACATTCACCCTTATACATACATACAGGCATACACACACACACATTCAGATGAGAGGAAGTCAAGCCACTCCCATACAGGTCTGCCACTCCAATACTGTTCCTCTTATTAAATTAAATATAAAGATTGCAGGTTCCCTTTAAGAGTACCCTCAATTATTTCACAAAGGAGGGTCCCCTACAAAACCATATGACACCCTTCAAAAACAAAGTGTGTTGTTGTTTCCAAACCTAAGAATGGATCCATCAATACACTTTCTATGTGCAGGTGGTCTAAGATTCCCTATAAAGAATGTAGTGGTCTAGTGACCACAAGGCTGAGCTAGCCAGCACATCATCAGTTGCAAGCACTTTCATGGTCAGTTCACTGTGCTTGCGGATCACACTGCAACAGCCGTACAATGGACGGGTCGCTCTTGGCTCCTTCAATAAACTCCTCCAAGGACAACTTCCCATCATTGTTCTTGTCCATTTGACGGAATATCTTGTCTGTTCGTTTTTCAGGTGTTGACTCATCTTCAGGCATTTTCATTACTGACCCAACCATTTTGTAGATGGCCTGAAACAACATCTCATACTTCGCTTGTGCTGCAAACATGGCAGATATGCACCTTCTGCTACTAAATAACAACAGACATAACAAATCTGACTGTGATAAGGTGAGACAGGAATATGCTACACCATCCTGACTAGATTCAACCTGAACCACTTTATGCAGCTGAAAAATACACAGTCCAAAACAAATCAGAGATCTGAGAAGATACTGGCTGTAATAGTCTCTTGAACCCATCAAGCTGCAGATGCAATTAACTTTTATGTACAGAGAACTAAAAAAACACCAACTTCAAACATGTAAAAAAAGGACACAGATAACAAGTTCAGATAAAACAAATTTTAATGAGAAAGCATCCATAGCAAACGCATACTAATGAAGTTTTTAAGTATCTGCATATCACAGTAAACTAATTCCAGTAGGATTTGAGGTCCTTATGGTGGCAAGAATGAAGGTGGTTGATTTCTGGGTTGTACAGACGTGTATTCTGGTAGAAGTTTATCGATATTTCACAGCTACATCACATAATGCTACAACCCATTTTGACTAATTCAGGTTCATACACTACTTACACACAATGCAGATGACTATAAAATTAAACACCTATTCATGACTGATGCTCAGAATTCAACAACAAGTAATGCCAAAGAAAGTAAAATCAATTTCCAGTAATGTGAGATTTGAACCAATCACATAGAGACAGATATCAGAACAACAGCATGGCGTTACAAGTTCAGTGTGGGGTGGAGTATGTTGCCAAAGTGGCATATCACGTGTCTATCATTAATAATTATTTAATCCAGACAAATGAAATAAAACTGAGAACTCACACTACTCAAGAACGCACAATTTAAAATTACATTCATCCTTAACTCGATAGTGCACTAAATAAATAAATTATATATATACATACATATATTTGTTTTCAAGCATGACTATATCTACATAAATGTCACTGTTGTCAAATATTCAAACACAATACATGACTACTGTTTCCACTTGGCTCAGGTCAAAGACGACACTGGTAACTTTCTGACTAAACAAACTGCAGAGGTGTGAGGCTTGTAAGACCAGTGGACTAAAGGAAATGTTAATGTTTGGAAAAAATAATTCTGTGCAGTAATTATTATTATTATTTAGTGTTCTGTCTGACGACAGGTCCATATGAACAGGATCCTTCCATCCTTTTCTCTTCTCGGACTGGGACCTGTTCATATACGTTCTTGGCAGATGATCCAGAAGTGGTTTGCCATTGCCTTCTTCTGTGTGTGTGAATGGAGTAATTGTTGGGATGCCACGGAGAAACCGGGGAAGCCCCCGGAGGAAAACTCCGTGTTGCCTAGACCACGGTCTTGCCCAACACAAGTTATAAATTCGGGCACCGCCGGGAATCGAACCCGAGACCCCAGTCTTCAATCATATAAAATTTAGACAAACAGATTCTTTCTTGGCTTTCTGCAAGACCAACTACTTGTGTATTAGATCAGTTAATGAGGGTCCAGACACTAACAAAAACCAAGCACACTCCAAGTGCTACTGATGATACACTTACCAACATAACGCTACTTGTACTTAATGAGGGTGTACATATCTAAGACAGCTCAGAACTGTATTTATTACTCACTGAAACAATTTCCAGCATCTCCTGTCGTGAGATGAAACCATTACCGTCCAAGTCATACATGCTGAAGGCCCATTTAAGCTTCTGCTCCAATTTTCCCCTTGACGTAACTGAGAGCGCGCATAAGAACTCTCGGAAATCAATTGTGCCATCACCATTTGCATCAAATGTTCTGAACACGTGTTCTGCAAACTGACACAAACAATTTAATCACACAATGAAGATAATGGTCACGTGTTCTGCAAACTGACACAAACAATTTAATCACACAATGAAGATAATGGTCATAGAAGACAACAGGCAAAGTTATTGTTTTATATATCTTCATCTTTCGTGTTTTGGATAGCAAACATTATAGCAGTTTTTGAATTGAATAAAAACAAGTGTTTCCCGGATGTAATCTACTCTTAATCTCATTTCTATTTGTTATTGTTGTTCTCAGATATTTAAATTTTGAAACGTTTTCAAATGATGTGTTACTTATAATTATGTTCTGCTGTTGTTGCTGACATTGTTTGCAATCACAGTATCATAAGAGTACAACAATTTTCTTTTGTAAATAAAATTTGAAGTTGTTTAAAATATTTTTCATGATTTGCACTGACAGTATGTGAACAATGACTATTATGTACTGATTAAAAGCTCGTCAACTGTAGTTTATTGCTCAATTTTATTTATTTTGTAAACTTACTTTTGAAGCATCACCATATGGAAAGAAATTGCCATATATTTTCTTGAATTCTTCTACACTCAAGTGACCACTAGGGCAGTCTTTTAGAAATCCTTTATACCATTCTTGAATTTCAGCATCTAAAATGAAGTTAAAAAATAAAAATGACAATTATTAAAAGACAATACAGGTAAAAATTTGAAAAGCACCTACAGGTGTTAGTTTCAGAGACAAACAAAATAGTAACAGCAAAAATATATTCTGCAGTCTCTACATAACTTGATCCTTCTTAAAATATTTTATGTAAAAGTCTATGATAAAGTAAAAATTAGATGCACTGAAATATTAAATCCATACATAAATTATTCATTACCTGAAAATTCAGTGTTCTGTCTCAGATCTTCCAGAACTTCTGGTTTTAATTTGCTGTTTTGCTTACCCATTTTTAACTACAACCTACTGATGTATACAATGGTTCTGGTTTCACCAATTGCACCTAAAACAAGAATGGAAACTTGTTATATTCACAGTAAAAACAATTATACACAGTTAAATTCATTGCATAGAACCAGTACCCTATTGTAATTCAGACTTGACTTTCTAGCAACGGTAAAGATTAGGATTGTGGTCTTCTGAGTAGAACTCCTACCCTGAAGATGGAGGTGATACATTCCTCTTAAATGCTGGTAACCCAAAAAGATCACAATTCTAATACCCAACAAAATCTGGGAAATCTTGTCTTGGCAACAAGCTAACCCAAGTCTGTATTACCCATCTTACACTATCACGTTCACATATGAAGGCATATAGTGGGAAAATGATGAGAGTAATATTTAAAACCAAAACATTTGCAAGTAAATGCTTCATTTTCAATCAGTTTTGATGCCATGTTTACAAGATTATCAGCAAAATTCCAAGGCTTTTGCCATTCGACACTGAACCAGAAATAACACACCACAGCTGCTATATATAATAGTCATGTCCAACTCTTTAGTTTATTACGCAATATTCAAAACCATATAGTTCCATACTACACTATAATTAGTTGACAGATACGTATAAAAGGATTCAAATTTCGTAAAGTTTGGAAGAGAAGTCCACAGAACACAGAACACAGTATAATTAATTCAAGTCCAGAAAAGTCCATTGAAGAAGCAAAAGAATTTCTTTGATTCCTGGATAATATAATGAAACACGTGTTAAATGAACTGACTGCTGTCCTCCATATTTACACATTTACATGTATCAGCAATTTGATTTACACACTGCCTTCCAAGTAACTGCCATTGTCTAAATTGACAGTTATCGTCTATGTGATAAACCGTACGCATGATTAAGCTGGCTGGCAGCCCATAATATGGGGATTTAAATCCTTTATTCATATATAAGTTAAGCACAAAATAAATATAAAATATTAAACATATTTTTAAGAGTGAAGGATTTATACTTCAGTAAGACAAATACCACTTCCGTTATACTCTAAAGGTATGATTATAGCACTTACATGTGAAAATAGTATAATATATACATCAAAGCCAGGAGAGTCAACACCTGCATTATATATGAACTCACGTTACTTTATATACTAACAATATATAAACAGTGTGTTCAATGATGAGATCTAAGATTCTCACAGCAACAAGAATGAGGATGGCTGTATTCTGGGATGTTGTGCCACCTAGTATGATAGAAAGTGAACAACATTTCAGAGCAATCACAAGTAAATATCAACCAAACTACATCCATCCAATGGCTTTGGCCTCCTCCCATGTGGGAAGTTTCCTAGTCTTTGAAGTGTGCATCAGCGAGCAGTAAGTGACCAGCCCACTGCCTCTGCACAATTTCTACTTATTTGTCTGCCATGTAGTAGAGAATCAGGAGACACATTGGTGAGAAATGGCCACTGAATTTTGCTAACGAAACTTCTTGCACATGCTTGTAAGGTTCTTTTACATGCCATAAATCTATGACATGGGACCGCCAGCTTTACTTCCCATCTGAAGGAAGTCATACTATTGATTTTTATCACCATTACAAAATCCATCGACCTCAGCCAGGTTTGAACCGATGAACCTTGGGTTCTGTGGCGAGCATGATAACCACTAATCCACCGAGGGCGGATAACCAAACTACACGCACTTGTATATCCTCATCAGTTTTTATTTTGGCAGAGAGTTAAGGCAAGTATATTCACAAACTCGTTGACAGTAAAAGTGGCATTATGAGAGAACCATAACTGACAATGTCTGAAATAGAGAGCAATCAAGACTAAAAGGACAATTCAAGTTGTAATAAATAAGACACAAAAGTGACTATTTTTTAAAGGACCACATACGAGAATATGCATGTACCCCCCTCCAAATAAAAAACATCAAACATCTATTAATATTTTAAATGTAATAATAATACTGTTAATATCTGATTTATTTTTCGGTATATAGGTCCAAATTGCGTTTACTATGTCTACTATGTAGCATTGGGTGTCTATTCAGATACGGAACTACTATTTACAAAAAGGCCCACACTAAAGTGAGATGCAGAAGATCTTTATAGCTTACCAAATCTAAAAATGGCTGAACTGATTTCAATCTCAACAAGAGAAGAAATGCTACTGATATTTAGGATATGAAGACGATTCAGCCAAAAATGTATTTTAAAATTATACCAAATGCAAGCGCAGAGGAAGCTGTGCATAATTACATTGTTGGTCATTTGTCTTAAACATTAGGCAAAGAATTAAACAAGAATCAATGATGATCCTTCTTTTGGGTTTCGGGGCCATATGGACTGGTTGGTAAAAGTGTACTGTGTCCATCTTCAGGACTTCTGCCCTGAAGATGGAGAGAGTACACTCCTCCGAAATGCTGGCATCAACCAACCAATCCACATGGTGACCAAACTCAAAAGAACATCATCAACATCATCACCACCACAAAAACCTGTAATGTTACAAAGTAATATTACTTAAACATCTTCAAAATATAAAACATCAGCAGAACCCAGAAACAGGTTGATGTTTTCAAGGTTAATGTAGGTCAGTCAAATATAGGTGAAGATATGATTTATTTTGTACATATTTTCATACTGAAGATGGCTGTCTTCTGGGTTGTTGCACCACCCTGATGATGGTGGCAGCAAAGACCTCTAAAATGTCGGTAAACTTCTACCAGACTGCATGGCGCAACAACCCAGAAGTCAGCCATCTTCAGACTCACAGCTGTGAAAACCTCAAACCCTACATTCATACTGTTTATACAGTCTACCTGTTAAGTTACGTGTGCGTGTATGAACAAAGTTTGCATCAGGGAAGTTACAAGTTTTCATATTTACATATATGAAGAGGGGAAGTACCACTTTTCACAAACAAACTTAAATGACTACATGGCATCACAATCATAATTTTTACAATGTGCATTACTCTGGGTACGTAACGTTGTTCACGAGTTCTGACATACACAAAAGACAGCGGCTTTAGCGTAATACTTGTATTTCAGTTTCACATTCTGAATTGTTCTCTCCCACCCTCTAACTATCAAAGATGAGATACATACATGTTTTAGCGGGAAACGTAAACAACAAATTCAAAACACTAGAATCCATTTAGAATCTGAAATAAATGTAATATTTATGGAACTATATGATTCTGTTACAGTAAATTAAAGGAAATTTCTTGCATTGTAAAATAATAATTAACTCACAATTTAAACACATTTCATACAGCGTATTATACAATAGGACACAGCAAAATTCCAATATGGAAACTAAACATAGTAATAAAAGTTATTAAGG
Source organism: Zootermopsis nevadensis (assembly GCF_977971745.1). NCBI lineage: Eukaryota > Metazoa > Arthropoda > Insecta > Blattodea > Termopsidae > Zootermopsis > Zootermopsis nevadensis. Next base: position 10,743,433 of record NW_028259143.1, read on the forward strand.
AAATCTCATGTTTCATATGCTTTGATTTAAATAATATATGTGTATATATTACAATATGTGCAGAAAAAGTACAAAAATATAAAAGTGCATAAACAACCTTCTTCCATTTCAATTGAAGACAAACTTACTTTTTCTCAATGGTAAAACCTCTTAATATCCACACACCTAAAATAAATTCAGATTAAAACAAATGCACAAAATACTGTACTGAGCTGAAAAAATATATACAACAGTTACTTTCACATTTATCATTACAACTTACATTGTTTTCACACCAACAGTTAAAATTACATTAACATATTATACTGAGTAGAATTCACTGCCACAAAATTTTAAAGTCTTGAAGTTCAATCATAAAACAGACTGACTAAGTTAAAATTAAATAAAGCAAAAATATGTTAAATATAATATCAAAGAAATAAACATATTACGTTTCACATCCTCTGGTGTACTGACCACCCTTCATGGTTCACTTCCTACAAAAGCCCTTACAGGTACCAAAAAAAATTTAAACACAAGTAAAATTTTCGTTTACTTCAAAATCAAGACCTGACTAAAGCAGTTTTTAGTAACAGCACGCAATTTGTAATTGCTGTTGCTACAATCCTTTAACTCTCCATATAAACTATTTTAAAAGCTATACAACTAGTGACAAATTCAATAAATTCTCAACATCAGGGCTGTATACTGTAAATACAAAAAACCTATTTTTGTATAAATTTCACATAGCCTTAACTTGTACAGAATTCTAGTTTTGATTTAGTATTTTTGTTAAAATGCAATATTAAAAAAGAAACGAGTCTCCCAATTAAATCTGTATGGTGATGCTACGCATGAAGTTTAACGACACAAATTAAGAATATTATTCACTGATTTCCTACAAGAAAAGAAGTTCTGGGAAAAAAGATAATATTTTGGCAGTGACAAGAAGTCAGCATTTTTCTGCTACATATTCAGTAACAAAAATAAATTAAATGAATAGTGCCGAAGAAAATAATAGCAAGAAACAAAATAGAACCATAAGCTTAGTAAAATGGAAAACTATTTCAAAATTTCTAACCTCATCATCATAGGTTTATATGTCTACATGGTCGCTGGGCTGAAGGAAGATATAACGCTGCACTGTCAGTTGTTTCTAAGCTTGATGACAAGCAAAATGTATATATGGGACTTTGTTTACCTGTGAAACTTTCCTCAATTTTATGGGCATTCTTTACCAGGATATAGCCAACACACCTGTAGCAAATACTGCCTGGGTATTGGTGGTGTATATAGCATATTGCAAATAAATTTCCAATGATTACAGTCTGGGCATCAACAACAAATTTCTGAAGCAGACAGGAATCTTTCTAAATATAATTGACAAACGCCACAGGCATTTTTATCATCTCATTAAAACTTCATCAATGTCTATTACGTGAATAAGTTATGTTTTAGACACATTAGTGATATTAATTAAAGTTTACTAATGAATCTTACTCTATGCCATACACTGTCTTTAATAAAGTTTCCATATAGCCTGCAAAGAAAACTTTTTACAAATTCTAACAACATATTTTGCTTCACCTATTAAATTTTTGTGCTGTTCAATGGTAATGGAGCAGACAAACAAATATGGGCTGCTTACTGTGATAATGAATTGTGTGTCTTATTACAGAATCAATAAGCAGTCTGAAAACTGTTGGATTCTGATATGAATATCTCATGTTTTGAAGGTGGAAGATCAGTAGATTTCATAGAAATTTTGAGTTAACAATGCTGTTCATTAATTGATACTACATACTCATAATTTCAAAAAGAAAACACAAGACAGATACTAAAGTAGCTTACTGAGCATTAAAAATATTCATTCATATGTGCTTATATAAAATATCCAAAGAGACAAAGCAAGGTCAAAGTAAAGCCATAAATATACACATTCTTGTTGGGTTATATAAATCAAAGAAACATAACTAAGGCATCAAAATCATCTTTCAGGTTAAAATAATTACAAATTATTATTCTGACACAAGTTAATTTCTTCTACAAATGCCAAAATATTTTGTCCTAAAACCAGGACTTAAATTATAATTGAAAAATACTTTAATAAAAGCAATAAATTATAGTATTTACAGATGGGATCAACTAGCTCATTATCAAGATAAGCACAGACTTGCAGCTGATGAATATGCATTTAGCCAGAACTGCACATAGCAAAAACAATTAACTTTGCAGTACAAAAAGGATTAGTAGGCGATCTATAAAACTGAAATTATGATGATGATAATTATTACTATTAAATTCAACTCAATCCTTTATTGTTATTCTGATTCAATAGCGAAGTTGCCAATTATGGAGCAGCAATAATAATAATAATAATGACTATGATAACAGATCTTGACGGAAATTGTATCATAGCAATTAATTAATTTCATATGTATTTTCCAGAAGATACTATGTACTGAGCCACAGAGACAGAGTTTAACCCTGTCTGATGGACAGATACACTGTAACAGGGCATGGATGATGATGGTGATAAAGGAAAGAGGCAGAATCTGATGGCAGGTGATACTTTTCTGACTGCACCCAAATATATATGAACTGTGGATATGTACAACATGATCCATATTCTGAACGCATACCAAAACAAGTTTAATTCATGATGAAATTCTTGAGTTTTTGAAAACAAAATGACACTGGTATGAAATATGTATCATTTCATATTTTTGCCATATTACATTAAAGACTTTTAACTCAGAATTCCAAAATCAATTCCTGTCTTTGTTAAAATAATCTACAAGTAAGAAAATTTGACTCTGAGAAAGCTGCTTATGATAAAGTTTAAGGTGAACTAGAAAAACAAAATAAAGTCCAACTTTGATCCATAATGTGATTTTGAGATGAGTTTAATTATTCAAACAATTACTTTTTACTTGCATTTCTGTAGCAAGATAAGTAGTCAATATATGGTAAAATTCAGATACTCATCACAGAAAGTATGAAGATGAGTGCCTTATGAAATGTTGCACCATATAATCTGGTAGAAGCTTACTAACATTTCAAAGATGCTTGCTTCTTCTATCATCAGGGCAACAGAACACAGTTACCTTCGGTCCATATATCTATACAACCGGTTCTGGTAAATACAGTAAAACCCCTCAAGTTGGACACCCCTTTATTGGACACTTTTAATTGGAACCGTCATATATCCTATAATTTTACATGTCCACAATACCCTATATCTTGGACACCCCTTTATCCTGGAACTTGAAGACCCCTTTTATTGTAAGTTGGACAGGTTCATGCACTTAACTTCGATGCTTTTCAGGGAAAGTTTTTCAGTTACATATTTTGTTATTTTGAATTTCTGACTGATGAATGCCTCCTCTCTGGAGGATTATCTTATGGACATTGAACCCATCACTGGAATGCATTGCAAGTGTTTAACTATTCTTTTGCTGAACCCTGAATTGGACTACAGTTTTGCAGAAGACAGTTTTAACTCCGTCAGTACTGTGCTTGCATTGGAGTTCAGACTGTGTTAACAGAAACTGAATTTTTCTTTTTGAGATGGGGAAGCGAAAATTGGTGGAATTAACTTTAGAAAATGTTATTGAGGCTGGGGTGTAATGTGCAATGCATGGGAGTGGGCTTCAAAAGATTATTATTAATACTATTGTCATTAATTCTTAATTCAAATAAGCCTACAGCAGTTAGTGTATGTAAGTAAATAGATTATACTGTCATTAGACCACAATCTGATTTTTCTCTTTACCTCTATTTTGGACACCTCTGTAAGTTGGACGCATTTTCGTGGAACCCCAAGTGTCCAACTTAGAGAGGTTTGACTGTACAATAATTCAAGTGCAACAAATAATGAACAATGCAATGATGAAGTTATTCATAACTGCTCCAGAATAAGGTACATTATGTCACCCAACATCACAGTATGCACAAATGGAAAGTTTAAACTTTTATGTGATAAGAATTCAATAGCAACATAGCACAACAGTGATACAGCCATATGTTAAACTTGTCGACCATATTTGCAGAATATTACCTTCTCATGAAACTGTTGCTTCCACATAGGTGTACTTATATATATCAGAATGTTACATGCAGCATAAACAGTATTGTTATATATTCCCAATGAATGGAGATGTTGCAAACATATCTGAGCATATTACTTTAAGTTATGTCAAAGCTGACTCTAGTGCACATTGAAAATAATAGAAACAAAGAACTACACTATTCATATATTTCAAATATGAATGCCCCAGCAAACAGCATTTAAAACTATTATTTATAATTCATATTTTTACTACTTTTCTTTTCTCTTGAATATCACCAAGACAGTATAGTCATTTACATTAAAGAATCATTTCAATGGTATAATTCATAAACCAGAAAAGAAACGTGGTACATGGTGCTGTATTTGTAAGAAAGGGATACTGTTAAAACTTTTCAATTGATTTCTACAACAGTTACTTGGCCTCAAGAATGATACATACAGGTACCAATTTAAAGTTATTCTATTTTTGATTGGCATTAACTTTTAACTTCTATAACACGCATTAGCATACTGATAACCATTGACCCAGAAGTTAAAGTCTGGCCAGCATCTCCATAGAACAAGGGTATAAATACCCTATCCCTGTATGAAGGTTAATTCTCACAGAATTCTTATTTTGGTCAATAGATAGTTTTGCCTGCAGTCTCATGCAGATATCTGACGATACTGTTTCAGCATAACTTTTCAAGTAATTTTATGACTATACTGTAATTTACTGAATTCCATTAACTTTCAAAGCACAATATAATAACACTAACAAATAAATGCATACAAGAAATTGTTGGTAAAAATACAACAATTTAGAGAACTTAAAAAAATAATTAACAAAACTAAACTCGTTAATAAATAGAATTAAGTAAAAGAATAAAATTATTAGCAAAAATATTAGTTAACTCCTTTGTCAATGTAATATTATCAGTAAAGGTGTACAACTTACATTCATGTTAATGAGACACATGGTAAAAAGGATTGTTATTGAAAAAAGTAAATTCAAAGACAATACTTAGATAGCAGATTGAGGGAATTATTAACTTTTGTCAGTTTCGCTGTTACATGCAAATACTTGATAACATTTGTATACATATTTATGACAGGTCACTCAATGAAATTTAAAAGTTGAAATAATATGATAAACATTTATGTTCACACTATGTGTAATTCTGCATGACAGCCATCGGCTACCAATATGGCACCCCAGTTCCACACATTCTTCATGGCATGGCTAAAATCCCAATAAACCCCTCATCAAGGACAAGAAACATGTCAAGATCTGATGTATGTGTTTTCTTTTAAGTTAAGTACATGTAAGCTTTTGAAAAATATTATTCCATAATCATGCAATACTATGTAAAGTCAGTGCAAGCTAGGTGAGATTTCAGGTTCTCATGGAGGCAAGTATGAAGCTAACCATCTTCTGAGATGCTGTAACATACAAATTTACTGACATTTCAGATGTGCATGCTGCCTCCATCATCAGGGCTTGCTCATAAACCTGATGATAGAGGCAGTATGCACCTCTACACCACCAGTATGTTTCTATGGGATTACGTGGTGCAACATCCTGGAGGACAGTTATCTTTGAGTGTAAACTATATTTTGTCCTCTTATCCCTCAGATATTGCTTATGTTACATTAAAAGTGTTGCAAAAATTGTGGTTACCACTAAAAAACTTTTATAAAAGTCATTAATGATACTCAGAAAGACAGCTGATAAACCTGATATAATGGATCCCTGTTAGTGAAATAGCCCAAATTGATTCCTCCTTTTTTGTGTAAAACATGGCTTAGAACTAAGTGAGATTTCAGGTTCTCACAGTGGCAAGTCTGAAGATGGCTCTCTTCTGACGAAAGTTTACTGACATTCAAAGGTGCTTGCTACCTTCATCATCAGTGTGATGACCGGCTGCCTTGACGACAGAGGCAGCAAGCACCTCTGAAAAATCGGTAAACTTCTACAAGAATGCAAAGTGCAACAACCAAGAAAACAGCCATCTTCATGGTTTGGAAATAGTTTTGTATCAGCAGTTAGTAACACTGAAACGAGTACTTAGCAGTAGCATCAATACAGCAGTGGTGGAGCATATGATACTTCTAATCAGTCACCCTCATGCTCTGCAGGGACTTATAGGATGAAAATGCAACATAAAGCGCTATATACCTCACATACTCAGAAAATTCATACCCAACACAAATTGAAAGAAAGGCTCATTATGAATGTCTACTGCTGTAACTATAATATAACAATGAGCTTCTATGAAGAAAACTCATAAAATAAAGATTAACTGTGTTTAAAAATTCACATTCAAAACTAAGAGGAATGCATCTACAGAAAATAATATACATGGATGTTCTTGTTACATCCAAATTCAAATCCTCCTATTTCTCCTTCTACTCCTGTTTAGTAATTTATATTATTTTTGTTTGATTGAAGGAAATATTAACATGTCAAGGATTAAGCTTTAACCATGTGCTTATTATCAGTCAGCTGAGCTGCAATGACAAGATTTTACAAATTTCCATAGCAGGAAAGTTCAACAGTCATTCAAAACAAAAGTGCGAGATGACATAAACTGATTATTTAAGCCACAACTGTTCAAGAATGGATACCTAAGAATATGAGAATTGTGCTCAATTGTTATTTCTCAACATTTAATGGCAACTTAACCCAGACAAATAACACTCCATTGCAAAACCTAGTCTACAACACGGACATGATGACGATTAATAAAAACTTACATATTTAAACAAAGGAATCTCCAGTACAAGTATTATATAATTTTTTAACCTTGGATCAAGCTTTTTGGATGCACCACTGTAATATATAACCAGCAAACAGAACAGCTAATGCAGTGGGCCCTCAATATCCATTAACTTCCAAGTCCCTCATTTCTCACGTCATTCACTTTGAAACACTATTATTTCCACATCCATCAATGGCTCTCATACTGCCACCTGTCTCAGGCAGTATGTCACTTCCCATAGATCAGCCGTCTTATTCTACCAGAAACATTGCTAGTGAAAGGTTCTCAGATCAGGTCCTTGTGTCTTATTTGTTTTATTTTCGGAACAAACTCAGTGCCTATGTTTTGGACACAAAATGAGAAAGCCAGTAGACCAACACCAATCCCTATTTTGGACACAAAATTGAAAATTAATGTTTTTCCGAAGCTGACGAACAAGTAGTCAATATCAGACACGAATATGGAATACTGCCTACAACAGAAAGAACAAATGTGGCTGATAAACATATAAAGTAAATCAAGTAAAGGCTGTCCCACTACACACCACGTAGGTACATTGGAGGAGAAGGGGCATAGCACCTGCTAATTCTTGACCTTGGCACTAGATGGGGGTGAGTGGTTAGCATTACGCCCTGGCCGCGCTTTACCCCCGGGAAAGGACCCCAGTACCCATTGCATAGGAGGCTGGGTGGGGCCCAGAACCGGTCTGGACGCAGAGGCTAGAGAAAAAATCCTCTGCCCCCGCCGTAGATCAAACGATAAATGTCTCATAATTAGCAGCGAGTGGCAGAATTAAATGTCTGAGAATCATAAAAAATATTGTGCTGAAAATGGAGAAGCTATTATTGATTTGCAATTATGATCAGCAAGCTGTGAGAAATAATATAAATTCCACATCAGTGAAGCAGGATTTTCAACAATCTCAAGGCTAGTTTTGACTGGTGTTAATTTACCTAAAAAATTAATTCAGTGCTCACATTTATGACTTCCCAGGAACAAACTGTCAATATAACGCACGAATATATTGCTCCATATCTGCCACTTCCTTATCCATCACATTTTCAAGAAACCAACTGATTACATACTGAGGGCTCACTGTGCTGATAATTTTGAATTTAAATACTTCCTGTTTGTTGCATGACTTTCAGACCCTTCTAGACAGTATTAATTTTGAAAAGTGAAGACATTTAGAACCTTTGATGGATCCAACCAGTTTTATATTACCATATGTTTCTCTAGAATTAATAATATTTTTAACTACACTGTAAAAAGTATCATAAGTAGATTGTGCATCAGAATTTAAATTATTTTATCGGAATGTTTTAATATAATTAACTGATTTAATAACTACAAAGGAACCAGAGACCTAATGGTATGTCAAAGCATAAACATGAAACATGTAATTTAGAACATCAGGGGCTGACTGTCAGACAATTCCTCTCTTAACAGCAAACCTAATAGACAAAGCATGCTATGGCATCAGATTTTTAATTTGTATGTTATAAAATGGAAAAGTTTAAGAGTTTAACAGTTTGCTCCAAACAGGGCAATACGCTTGTTACTTTCCATGATAACTGTAGTTGTTTGTCCATCCTGCAAGCTTTACTCCAAGAAAAGAAACGCTAAAGTTTATATGTAAAATAACTCAATGTATCAAAATTATGCATTTCCTACTTCTAACTTGACAGCTATGTGGTAACTGCAATAAAGCTGAACTAACTTCAGTGATAAATTTTAAGTTTTAAGAATGTAATTCAGTACTACACTTTCAATATCATATAGATTATCTTTCGACAGTTACTAATTTTCAAATAAAATTAAATAATTGCTAACTATGCTGAATTAATTCTGTCCATCTTGGGGAAAAAAATATATTTTGTTTTCATAAACTGCGCTATTCACAAAGTATCCAAATACAGTAAAACCTCTCAAGTTGAACACCCCTTTATCCTGGACACTTTTAATTGGAACCAGCAAATATCCTATAATTTTTGATGTCCACAATACCCTATACCTTGGACACTCCTTTTGTTGTAAGTTGGACAGGTTCATGCACTTAACTTCGATGCTTTTCAGGGAAACTTTTTCAGTTACATATTTTGTTATTTTGAATTTCTGACTGATGAATGCCTCCTCTCTGGAGGATTATCTTATGGACATTGAACCCATCACTGGAATGCATTGCAAGTGTTTAACTATTCTTTTGCTGAACCCTTAACTGGACTACAGTTTTGCAGAAGACGGTTTTAACTCCGTCAGTACTGTGCTTGCATTTGAGTTCAGACTGTGTTAACAGAAATGGAATTTTTCTTTTTGCGATGGGGAAGCGAAAATTGGTGGAATTAACTTTAGAAAATGTTATTGAGGCTGGGGTGTAATGTACAATGCATGGGAGTGGGCTTCAAAAGATTAATATTAATACTATTGTCATTAATTCTTAATTCAAGTAAGCCTACAGTAGTTAGTGTATGTAAATAAATAGATTATATTGTCATTAGATGACAATATGATTTTTCTCTATCCCTCTATCTTGGACACCTCTTTAAGTTGGACGCATTTTCGTGGAACCCAAGTGTCCAACTTAGAGAGGGTTTACTGTATATCCAAACACATTTTCAAAACAATATAAAATGTATTGACATTATTTAATAAACTAATAGTGAAATATTATCACTAAATGATGCAAAAACTTCTTGAAAAACAAAATACAGTCTACTGGCACATTTTCCCCTGATGCTGTCATGTTTGTATAAAAACATAATACACATAAATCGATGCAAACATGTTTTGATTGTGCAAGCAGTAAGTGAAATTTGTTACCCTTCCTGAATAATCCATTCATAAGTCACTTAATCTTCAAAATATGTACTGTATTAATATCATATGTTACTGATCACAATACCCAAAGAGGGTTTACCCTGTGAAGAAAGGAGTCAAAAGACAGAAAGAATATCTGACGAAACTACCAAGTTAAGGTTGCACATATTTCAATTTGACAAAGATCTGAAGATTATGACTACGAGATATGTTGTACTTATGCAAAATGTGGAAACTCTGGTCATTACTAAACTCCAATAATGTTGTGCATGCAAAGCTGAGAGAGTGAGAAACATAATGTGAGACTTAAGTGATACATCATTATGTTAAAGAAGCAATAGAAAAGTTCAAAAATGTCCTACGCAAGTCTATTTCCCGGTAGAAGTTCTTGAGTGTCAACTACTTCACGGAGGTCTATAACACAAACTGCTCATCACTGAGCATTCTACACAAATGTGATATGTCACTTGAAGAAGATATAGAATAAGGTTAGCAAAATACATCTACTTACATTAGTAAATCTTCTATATTATCAAGACCGTAAAAGAGTTCTATAAGCCACTCTTCTGAAGAACTATTTTCTTTCACATTTGTTGAGGTGCAAATACTGCTGCGTAAATTAATTTGTCTGACGCCAGTTCTGATTAAAATAAATATTTAGATTAAAACATTTAAAAACAATGTTCAATTTGTGTCAATAAGAATAAAAATATACTTCAACTGGGTTTCGCTTTTTCACGTTCAACATTTTTTCTTGCAGAGGTACTGTTTGCGACTGCAATCTTGAGACTTGTGGGGTGAGGAAGTGGGGCGAAGGAGGAAAGATAGTGTCAGCCTTTAACGCTTCAGACTTCCCGCATTCCTTGCAAGTCCCAAGATTACAGTCGCAAACTATAATTACAGCATTCTTTTGATTGCTTAGGCAAACTACGTAGGTCTTATTGACCCACAGGCCAGAATGGGACTCATCAACAATCATCATATCTTAAAGAGGCCAACACATTTCATAGGAAAACTAGAATAAAAGGCAAGTGTACACTACCTGTAACAAATTCTGCTATTGTAAAGCCACATGTGCATTTAATCATATTGTTCTGAGGCAGTGGTCCCCAACGCGGTGCCCGCCCGCGTTGTTACGGAAAGGGGTTATACTGAATAATGAAGGCCGTTCAACCATGAACATTATAAAATCAAAGCACAGATCTCGACTTACTAATGCCCATCTTGACGATTGTTTGTGAGCAGCAACATCATCCTACACTCCCAAATTTGAAAAACTGGCCGATGAAATGCAGTGCCAACAACACACTAACTTCCCACTTGAGTAGTAATAATTGTACTTATAAAACTACGTATTTTTGATTGCATGGTTTCTTGTATCATTAAACGTCTTGTTGTTTTGTGTATTATTTGGTGTCCATATCTTATTTGTCCAGAGAAAAGAAAATTTGGCTTTGTTAATTGGTTGGTGCCCGCCACGATCTCATAAACTCTCAAATGTGCCCATAGGCACAAAAAGGTTGGGGACCACTGCTCTGAGGTATTGCGAACTATTAGGTATGATGCACATCAATACGTCCACCAATTTATCCTGAAATATCCAAGCTGGTGTTACAGGTTCACTTAACACCTTTTTTCAGTCTTCCTCCAATCTATTACCCTAAAAACACATGGAAGCTATTTTCTTATGAGCAAACTATTCTGTAATTGATGGCGTGCAAAAGGTGAAGGATATTATCTGCATGTGAAGTTTCGTTTTATGGCAGAATTATCATTTAAGTAAATGAGATACTCAAGATGGTACGAAATTAGTTAATACGTATTCAGTACTACATTAGGAACCTTATTTCCTCAATCAATCCTGTTTCTGTTTGCTGCGAGATGAAATTAAAGGAAAACTGTCTAAATAGCATAAGAAAACTGTTTAAAAGTTGTGTGCATGGATTCCATACATATTTTAAACAAGCCTAACGTGTAATATTATCAACATAAAATAATCCAGATATCGACAAATCACATCCATAAGCCAACTGATTAATGCAGCAGTTACGCCTGTAAATTGACCATTTTAAACATGCATATAGTCAAAACTAAATATCACAAACTGGAATGTTTACTTCAGCATTGTTCTTGAAACGAGATAAAACATTCTGTTGTATTGATGATTTGATTACATTATGGAATGTGGGTTATGAAGCCTTCATCACGATGTTTCAATGTGCCACCCGTTTCTCTTTTCTGTCAGAACGCAATGTTCTGGTCACTGCCCACCGGATGCAGCATCTGGAATGCTCTATCAACAACGGAATTTCATAATTTTAATACTTAAGATCATAAAACGAGAAGACATTTATATGATGAGAATGTCTTGTAGTATTTTGGAGTTTTGATTTTCACTTATTATGGTGCAAGCATTCTGGAGAGTTCATCATCTTGCAGGCAACCCTTGAGGAACTCTTCCTGAGTCAACTGACCATCGTTGTTCTCGTCCATTTTGGCAAAAATGTTTTTGGCTCGCTCTTCAGCCGAGTCTGCCGGCCGGTTTGCTGAGCAGGCACCCAGCATATCATAGATTGCCTTTGAAGTAAGAACACATCAAATTAGGCCCACTTCTGTATGAAACTTACATAGAAGGAAAAATTACAGAAATAAGAAATTAGTTACACACATTCAATTTGAATAAAAAAAACCAAACAGGAACTTTTCACAGTTATGTATCACTTTATACAACTATCTAAATCTCTCGTATATTAGCTACTGGTCACAATAAGTGAATACTACAGCAAGTAACAGCATTTGAATGAAGCAACAGTGTCTTTTTCTGCCACTAATCATTACAGTAGTAACTGTAAACTGTATATACTTGTTATTTTGGGACTTCTCTGATAACAAGTATCAATTTATGTAACTGATAACGATTACTATGGCCCCTCGGTTACCGATAATAATTGTTTCATCGAAAATCATAGTTAATTTAAACGATCGTCACTCGAATATAGGAAATATGTCAATGGCTTAATTCGTTCCAAGACAAGCAACCCACACGAAACACTGAAAGGGAAGCGAGCTGAACTCCAAACGCTCATAAAAGGGTTGCCAGATTGGCTGTGACCTGCTGAATCTACCTAGGAGAGCCACGATTGGCCGAAATTGGGTGCCATGTTACATCACATACATATCGATAATAGAAAGAATAGGTCGATCGTTAATCGAAATATTGCATCGTAAATCGCGGGACCGTTGTATATACAGCATTCAGATACTGTTACTCTCTCAGCGCCACCTACCTTCATTTGTGATGGTGTGGTGCGATAGCAGAACCCAAATGTTCAATACCTCTAATACCAAAACTTACCACTGAACAAAATCCATAAGTACCCCCATCTTCCTCCTAACCTCTAAGAAGATTTATCAATACTTTCAATAGCTCATTCCGTCAAGAGTTCTGAACCTGTGTTGTAGACCTCTAATAACATATTTCATTTCAATATTACTGTTTGTCACTCTGTGAAATCCGTTGACATCATAAATAATAAACGTTCATGTTACTATTTATTCACTTGAAATTTTCTGGAGGTAAATAAATATAGCTGAAGCTTTGCATGTAAGTGTGCACAGCGTATTAGTAAGTATATAACCAACCTGAACTATTTTCGTCATTTCTTCAATGTCTATTACCCCATTACCATCCACGTCATACATGCGAAATGCCCATTTCAGTTTCTCTTCTGGTGAACCCGAGGATGTCACATCTATGGCCAACAAAAACTCCTGGAAAATGAAGGCAAATTGTTATAAGTGTAAAAGTGTTGCACCTTTTATCATAGATTACTGCCTTTTACAAAAACATAAATAATGTGCGGAATTAATGTTCACACTGTCAGTCAGCTATGGCAATGCAGATTCATTAGTACTGAATTGTGGGGGCTGGCCCCACCAAACTATCAATGATAACCAATGAGATGTCAATTAAAAGTAAAAAAAATAATAATTGTTTAACAAACATAAACATGACAGTATTGACACCAAATTTTTGGCTGATAAAGGACTTTGAACATAACCACAAAAGTGCTTGATATTTTTTAACTGTAACTTTCACACACACGGTTTGCCACTTTCTAAGCGTTTATCGAACAACATGTTTCGGTTGCATCCGACCATCTTCAGGTTCGACATGTCTACGTAATAAATGCACTGGCATCATAAACTGAGATTTACTGTCATTATTGGTTATGTATAAAACTGACATAAAATGTTTTTAAGATACAATGTCATAAGCAACTGAACTTCTGAAATGTTTAAAATTTCTTTTTAAAATCTTTATAAAATTTCAGTGGCACTAGTTGAGACTTGGAATGGTGGTGTCTTGTATCATCTAGCTGTGCTACTAAAGTTTTATAATTTTTAAAAAGTTTTAAACATTTTAGAAGTATATTGATTGCTTTTAGAAACCATTTTGTCTCAATTTTGGATTAAACCAATAACGACGGTCAATCTTGATTTTTTATCCCGAAGATAGTCGCATGCAACTAAAACATCTAGTTTGATAAACATTTAAAAAATGGCACACAGTGTGTGTGAATATGACGTATCTTAAGAATATAACACACCAGAACGCTGCATTAAAAAACACAAAACTTGGACCGATAATGTTTACAGGGCAGCCTTCCTCATTATCTGAGTGTCTATTAGTCTCATAAAGCAATTTCTAAGATTTCTAGACATATTAACTGCAATGACAACCTTGAAGATGTCTTCTTGGTTGCTACGCCGTGTAGTCTGGTAGAAATTTACAGCCGTAAAAACCTCAAATCCTTAGTGACAAACTTGATGACTAGGTATTCTAGTATTCCTTTACACGAAGTCCGAAGTACATTTTAGATATATTCCAATAAATATAAACTGTGAGTAGATCAAACAATATTTAACGTTATAGCAAAGGGAGTGTGTATTATGGGTTCCATCGAAACTTTCAAATATCTGCCATAATCAATGTAACTACAGAACGAAATATAATTTTTTCTACTAATGAATATATGGGAAGGTTTTTCCACAGAAAACTATTGAGTTCTGCTTGGCTAATTACAGAGTACGACCAAAAACCAAGATCGTAGATTTAAAATGCAGATCGGCGCACCAATGTTTGCTTTCCTCTCGTTGTTGCCCAGTTCTGACAGCAATCTTACGGCCGACCGAGCCCTCGCTTACAAGAAGAGTCGAGCCAAATCCGCGATTCCATCAGTAACGAAGCCAATGAGTCAGCAAATCCTACATACGGTTTCCTACGCGAATAAACACAAACCTTCAGGGGGGAAAAACAACAACTTCAGTTTCGTTTCAACTTGCATGTATCTGCTAGGAGAAAAGTCCGGGCGAGGTGGGAAGCAGCGCTGTGTGATCGTTGCACGGTAATGAAGCATGATCCACACACACGCATCTACCAACAGGTTCCTCTAAGTCGTCACGCTACTAGATTCTTCCAAGAAGAATGTAATTATCGAGGCGAGTTCTTATTTTCGACTTACAAGAAACTTCTAAGCACGCCTATAGCTGAGCGGAAGGCTAGTAGGTTCTGCAACTTCGTCGAATATTATTGTCCGTCGAGGACGAGAACTGACTCGACCATCAAACAGAAGTATCCCATCTGCGCAGGCGCACAAGCGTTCTAATACGCTGTATAGAAACATCGGCTGACTCTCAGCTATCCATTAGTTTTCTACCTTTCTAGTGTTTCGTCTCATTCTTCTGCTTTTAATATTTCACACTTTACATAGTACATAGGATTAAGTATATTGGTCGGGCCAATGGCAACACAACCACAGTACTAAATATCATGCAAATTGCTTCAATGGTGGGAACATTTTTAGTATGGGGCAATATTTTAGGACAACATTCTGCATAACGCCACGTCTTCAAGATCGAGTAAAGGTGAAGTAAAATTATTTCAATCCAGAAATAAAACAGTATTTAAACATTCGCAGGGAGAAAAAAAAGGAAGGCAAACAAAATTAAGGCCGAGTGGAATATCCGAAAATTATGTACAAATTCATATTCATCGTCCTGATGACGGAGGCAGTATGACCTCTGAAACGTTGGTTAACATCGACCAGACTACACAGCGCAACAACCCAGAAGACAGAAATCTTCATACTCACCGCTGTGAGAACCTCAAGTCTTACATATGTACAAATACCTTGCGGTGGTGTAAAATATTTCCAAGCTCAAATTACATAAGGACCTCACGTGTGGCATATCTACTAATCAATCGAGCTGAGTGATTCTTTATTCAAACTGTAAACTGAATGGTCGATCGGTGTAGGGTTCACGGACTCTCACTAATCAGAAAATTCTTGTGCATCTAACAGACTACCGCACGATAGGCAACTGTCTTGAAAGAACATGATTCTCATAACGTTAAAATATCTCCCTGCCTGTTCAAACAAGACGCCCTGTATATGTATGTGCGTTCCACTCCACGGAACTACTTCACTCCACGAACCGTTAACGCAAACAAAATCCTCTTGAGACGCTCTAGAAGCGAACATGTAAAAGACATGGGTACGGTCTGCTGGAAAATGCACGTGATTTGAGGTTCTCAAGGCGGTGAATATGTCGACAGTGGTCTCCTGGGTCGTAACGCTGTTATCCTGTAGGCGGTTACCAACGTTTCGGATGAATATATCGCCTTAATCTTCAGGGTAAAAGTGAAAACTAAGGCGATACGTTCCTCCGAATTATTTGCTAAACACCTACACAATCAATAATTTATCTAAATATTCCAAGTTCCTTCAACCTCTAAAAATACAGTTTGACGCAAGAAGTTAGCTCTGTGTAGCAGACTACATTTCGCTCTATATAGTCACCTGATTTTCTTTTATAACAACGTATTTACAACAGTAAAATGCGGTTCTATACTTCTAAACGCAAGACTGTCGTACACCAACATATTTCGCTATTAATGTTTATTTAACTCATTGATATTTTACATGATTCACACTCGATCCAGAGCCATTTAAATCAACAAAGGCGCACCTAGGCACGAACACACGCAGACAAATTATCAGTAATTTACAAAATAAGCGTGCGTTAATTTAGTACATCTTCTGGCAGTAATCACTAATAGCTTAATTCGGGAACCACTGCTTATTTTATACCACAAGATCCATTACGAAAACCGAAATGGCCTCATAGCACAATGATCATGGTAGTAATCCGTATGTAACAAAAATGGCAGTCCTACGATTTCACATAAACAGGTAATAGACTAATTTCCCTGTGCAAGTGACCCTCAGCGACAGAAACAAGAACACAGATAGATCCATGTCCCAAAATCGATCATACACGAAAATAAACGACCCTCCAGCAAGAAACAATAACTTAACCTACAACATCAAATTATGATGTGGAGGTTTAATTATCAATTTAATCTCCCCACGACAGCATTCAGTCTCAAGATGGCCAATTGAAAACGCTTTTTTTTTAAAAAAAGTATGACGCGTAGACTATGCACATATCATAAAACATGTCATAATGTCGACAACACAGTCTATTATAAAAAATCTAAAGGCTGACTTACCATTTTTTTATAATTTAATTAAATTAGTAGAAAAGGCTCCTCAAAAACAAAAAGGAAACTAGTTTGTATCGCGTATCGCCATACCTTCTAAAATATGCTTAACAGTAGCAGCACTTGTAAAATGTAACATTATGTCACCTAGCGTCATTACTGAGAACATGGTTCGTTACAAATAAAACATGCACATAATCAATCATAAATCGCATTCCAATTAATATATTCAACAATAATACGGTCATTTCGGTAACGACACCTCTGAATGTCTAACATCTTGCATCCTACCTTCGTTTCTCGAGGAAAAAAATCACGTATCAGGTCACCATGCTGTCAGTCTGTCTGTCTGTCTCTCCTTTCGGCGTTTGAACTCATACATCGATTTTCATGAAATTTGGTACTAATGACCACTCTTGGCCATACCAATCCTGTAGTTTTACATTCCATACAATCAACAGTAGGCTGTAATAACACGGTTGAGGCGCAAACAAATGAGGTGGCAGCGACAGTGGAGCTACTCGATAAGTAGTCGTGACAAGATATGTGGTAATAAACCTTCCAAAAATACGCGACTTCTGTACAGGTAATATTCTTTTTGTAGAATTACGACATGTTGATTGTGGTTTCAGTCTGATGGTAATAACTAATGGGCCACTGAAGGTAAAATACAGAATTCTACAGGGACACAGATTACAAACATTCCTACAAATTGTGTACATAATACTGATTTTAAGTCGGCATTTCCATCCACGGAAAAATGCGAAATTTTATGGTTATATCCAGTGACTACTCAAGGACAAACAGATTCAGTATACTTTGATCTTACTAAAGCTTTTGACTTAGTTCCTCATAATATTCTTTTTGGTAAACTTAGAAACTTTGGACTATCATCCAGTTATGTTGATTGGTTCCATAGTTATCTTTCTGACAGGCAATCCTTTGTTCGTGTCTCTGGAACTCTTTCGTATCCTTATCGTGTTAAGTGTGGAGTGCCTCAGGGTTCCACCCTAGGCCCCTTACTTTTTAATATATTTATTAATGACATCTGCGAGTCCATACATAATTCACAGTGCCTTTTATTTGCTGATGACTTAAAGATGTATCGGAGTATTAGGGATGTTGATGACTGCAAACTGTTGCAGGACGACATCCATTCAGTGCAAAATTGGTGTCTTGTGAATGGGATGCAACTTAATTTAAGTAAAACGACTGTTATATCGTTCACCCGGAAGACAAACAGTATTTACTTTAATTACAAATTGTGTAACAACCTGGTGGCACGCTCCCATTGTGTTAAAGATCTCGGTGTTCTACTGGACTGTAAGCTTTATTTTCACCAGCATATTAACTATATATTCTCACAAAGCTTAAAAATGCTAGGTTTGATTCGGTACATTACTTCTTCCTTCTTCACTGTTGACAGCCTTTTGGTCTTGTACAGTGCCTTAGTCCGTTCTAAAATTGAGTATGCTTCCGTTGTTTGGAACTCTATTACTAATACTGATTCCTTTAAACTTGAAAGGATTCAAAGAAAATTTGTAGCTCTATGTTACGCTAGATTCTTTAATGACGTTTGTGCCTATAATTATGATGATATATTAGTCAGATTAAATTCTTTATCGTTGCATTTAAGGAGGAAGCTTTTGGATGCGCTTTTCCTCATCAATGTTTTTAAAGGCAAAATTAGTTGCTCATCTGTTTTTGATACAGTTAGTCTCTGCATACCCACTAGGTCTATCAGAGACTACTCTACGTTTACTGTACAACGTAATTTCAAGGCCAGTCCCTCTGCCAGATGTGTTTCTGGTGCCAATGCAGTCTGCAGGAGCATCGACATCTTTAAAAAAGATCGTGTTTTGCTTACTGAGGTCAGTCAGCTTTTTAAACAATAATCATTGTTTTTTATTGTTTATTTAGTATAATGTTTTATTTTGTGTGTTGTTTGTCCAAAATTGAACTGATTTTAATTTAATTTTTAATTTACTTATCCATAACATTTAGCTCATTTACTTATTAATTATTTTGCCATATCAATATTGTACAGTTATGTTTTCAGTTCTTTGTTTGTTTGCTTTTGTATTGTAATGTTTGTATTGTTGTTAGTGCTTGGCTGTTATTGGCCGTTTCGGCTGTTGTCAAGCACTTTAATAAATGAATTGAATTGAATTGAATAATATTTAACCTAGGCAGAATATATATTAAGTAACAAGTTCTATTGAAAATGAAAAATAATAATGACGACGATTAATAATCAGTAATTATAAGTAACGTATATGTAAGCGCATATAACGAAAGCTTAATTAAAGTGTGATTGGCTAAAATTTCTTTACAGGCGTATATTCTTATTGTATTTACACAGGAAAAGGCTAAAACAAAAGACAAACAATGGAATAATGTATGTTACAAAAATCATTAAGTTCTCGTTGACTGTGCAGCGTTTTAAATTTTCTGACTCGTCCGTAGAATTGCTTACTTGGTAGAAGGGCCCCGAGGGTCTCCGAATAACCTGAACTATGAAGTGAGACAATTAACAGAAGTTAGTGAAACAACACCCCTGTTACCACAACACATATTTAAAATTAAAATGTCTTGACAAAGAAAATACAAGTAAGACAGCATGACTGCTGTGCAAGTATGTAATGGGAGGAATAATTATGTTTGTGCAGACATTCTGAGTTAGTGATGCTGCATGGTTATTTCAAAGTTGTGAGGAAATGATAATCCTACCATATAAGTTCATTCCAACTCTAAGCAAGTGGGCACATGAGCACATTTCTTTAAACTAATAAAGCGGCCGAAACACAGTGTTCAGTCACCTCACAAATTCTCAAACAAACCCCCACTGATAGCGTCCAACTGTGTTTCAAATGATGAATCAATGTCGTAGCTGGGTTCCATTTCATTTATGGTAGTCGTACAAAATCGGACGAAACATGAACGCAAGGGAGCAAATAAAGAAGAAAAAGCAAAGTGAGACAAAGTAAATAATGAAAAACAAAGAAAATAAAGCAGTGGACAAATACTCCATTTTATCCATATCTTATGGTATTTAATCTTGTGAGTTTTTTCTAGTTTTCTATTGTTTATTGTTTTTTAGTATTAATGAATTGAATTATTATATTACTTAGACATATTATTTAGCCCATTTACTTGAGAATTATCACTCAATAAAGGAACTGATTTTTATTATTATTATTATGGTACATGTATATATTTAGTTTCATTTGTTTGATTTTGTATTTGTAATGTTATACTTATTATTATCGAAATGAATATAATTATTGTATTATATTTCATCGTGGTTGTTCAGTGCTTGACTGTTATTGGCCTTATCTGGATGTTGTCAAGCACTTAAATAAATGAATTGAATAATTATAATATTGTAGATTTGTGGCGCTTGTAGTTGTTAAAATAAAGAACTGAATCGAATTATTCCCCCCAATTAGATGTTTTTTCCCGGCGCCACTGATATGTGTACCAAAGACGATATTTCGTTTCATAAACATTATTTAGGCCTATAATTAAACTTTCTTTTATCTTTTATTTGTCCATATTCTGCAGGTTTCATATTGCACTTATGTACCGTATTTACTTTTGTTCGTTAATGTTATTTGTTGATCTGATTTTTTATTAATGCCGTTCCTCACATTTCCGCATTTCTGAAATCAGTAACTTGATATCTGAAAACTTTCTGAATCTTTTTATTAAATTTTTCGACTTATACCCCCTTACTCTAGCACCGGCCATACATTCATATGGATTCTCTCATTATGTGTAGTTACGGATTATATTTCCTATCAGCAGGGTACAGAATAAATTTATATACAAATGAGAACGTAGCAACGTAACAACAAAAGAGCTGGCAAAAATAGAAATCAGTGATTTCTTGTTTGCGTGACAGACTTCGTGGCTCTACTATTCGTAATTTTATTCAAGATTAATTTTCAGGTTGATCCCTTCACTACAAAATAACATTTCTAACTGCCACAACAAGAAAAAAAAAACTACACGGTGTCCTGAAAACACGTATGCATGCATTCAATACATGAAATTTCTACATTTTAATAAACTAAACCATAACACACGTCAGCACTGGTATTTAGTGAATTACAGAATTTAGTGTAGATGTTCAAAACGAACACTGTTAGCTTTGTGGCACAGTTTACAGCGGTGAGCAATTCACTTGACAAACGGCCATCAAATTTGCCTCTGGGACAACTGCAAAACACCCTGCAATTTCTTGCCCGAGCTCTAGAAGTGTCGCTGGCTTCGTGCTGTACAACGCGTCCTTCAAGTAACCCCACAAGAAAAAGTCACTGAGTGTGGTATTCAACAGATCCCCCGCGGGAAAGGCGTAAAAATAGGCCCTGATATCACGATGGTAATGTGGGGGGAGGGTGGCGTGTTGCTGATACCACAAAACTATACCCTACAGATATCGAGACACACATTCGAAAGACTGCAAATTTAGCTGCATCCGGTTTTACCTTTTATTTAATTCAAGATACTGTCTTTCTGAATGAGCCGGGATAGCTCAGTCAGTATAGTGACTAGCTACGGGCTGGACGGCCGGGGTTCGATCCCCGACGGGGGCAGAGGATTTCTCCTCTAGCCTCTGCGTCCAGACCGGCTCTGGGGCCCACCCAGCCTCCTCTACAATGGGTACCGGGGTTCTTTCTCGGGGGTAAAGCCGGCCGGGGCGTGATGCTGACCACTCACCCCCATCTAGTGCCGAGGTCAAGGAAGGGAGGAGCTATACCTCCTCTCACCCCAAACGCCTACATGGCGTATAGTGGGACAAACTTTACTTTACTTTACTGTCTTTCTGAGGACGTATCAATCGTGGGAAATTTAGAAGCCAACATTTTTAATGTTTCTAACAAAAAAAAACTACAACCGAAAATGACAAATACTATTTCTTAACAATTTTTTCGGGGGGGGGGGGGGGGGGAATCTTCGGAGAAGAATTAGAAGAAAAGGGCGCAGCATTTCTCTGACCAGCTGAGCGACTAGCAATTTTTACGTGATGAACTCTATCACATGGAGATATAATATCCCATTAATAACCCTGTTGAGGAAGGGGGGTGTTGGCGTTGATCACAGATGACTGGTTGCAAGTTATGTCGTCACTGTTGTGAACATAGGTAAGTTAGGTGACATTCCAGTATCTTACGGCTAAGAATACAAAAATGGCTGTCAATGGAAACATCGGTCAATATCAACCCGACTACACAGTGCAACGTGCAAGAAGAAAGCCACATTCAGAAGCATGTTGCATAGAATATCCTCATGGATGTCTGAAGTGAAATTCAAATTCCCAAATGATATGATTGTGTCCAATTTAGGTTATTTAATAAAATGTGTGGTAAAAATTAATAAACTTCCCAAACTTTTGATGGTCAAGTTCGACAGAATACAAAATAATTGAAAACGTAAAGTTTAAATCAATCCAAGCTCCATTTTAATCCAACTTTCAGACTTAGAGAAACAGTACAGTAGTGGTGGTCTTGTAGCAATACCATAAAACCTACTAACAGGTCTCGAAATAGCATCTCAACAATTCCACAACTTATTACAATAAAAAAACTTCTTGGACATTATCTATCGTCTAAGTTTTAACAAAAATTACGATTCGGAGACTAATATGTCTTTGTCATCGACTGAGCCCAATAGACCAAGTTTTACTCGACGACGGAGACAGATTCCAGTTTCCGAAACGTCGTTTTCATTAACATTTAGACGATGGACATTATCCAACAAGTTTGCGATTGCAACATTCCACCATCGTCACAACGTTCAGATTTAATTTACGTAAATTAAGTCCCGCAAAAGACCTACGAACACACCAGGACGTCATACACAGAATTCGACACGCAGACCTCCAGATATGGAATGAAATGCACTGGGAAGTGACACAGTCATTCGTTTGTCTCTGGCAGACACACGAACCTAAAATATGTACTCGTATATGGAAATGTGCTACAAGGTTAGCAAGGGGCACGCGCACAAGAGGCGTGCTGATTTTTTTCAGCAGTTTCCTTGTTAATTACGTGTGAAGCTTGAACCCTTACGTTAAGGGAAGAACAGATTGACAATGTTCGAGGGCAGGGTGCTGAGTGCATACGGAAGACGAGAAATGCTTATAAAATGTTGGCTGGAAGTCTAGAAGTAGATGGAAGGACGAACCGGTGGTTGGCGGATGTGCACTGGATTAATTTGACTCAGGACAAGAACAGATGAAGGACTCCTGTAAACACAGTACTGAACTTCCGGTTCTAAAAAAATTCGGGGAGTATCTTAATTAGTTAAACGTCCTACTAGCTTCTCAAGGACTCCACTCCACAGAGTTAATTTTCTTTGTTAATAACTCTTACGAGTATTTGGGAAAATTTTGTTTGCTTCAGTAATTTCCACTTTCAGCTGTGAACATAAAGTTTTCCAGGCTACGTGTCTAGCTTAAATATGTAATTTGGCATACGCCTCCCAAACAGGGCACAGAGACACCTGCCTCCATTAACATTCCTACCTATTGCATACGCAAAGCGGCAGAGCAAATACTGACTTAGTAGCCTCCAAACACAAACGACACCTGGTACGATTATGTGCACTAGGCAACTGCCACGATCAATACCGCACATAAATAATTTACATGACAAAACTATGCACCCATTCCTAGATTTACGAACGTAATACGTTCTATGAAAACTTTTCGCAAGGTGAATATTCGTGATTCGAAAATAAAATTCCCATTCATTTAAACGTAAGAAATTATGACTTGCTCCTAACTCCCAGAAATATTACCAACTTGTTTGATACTAAAGAACTAGAATAATGTTACTTTTTTGTTAGTTATTTCCTATTTAACCCTATAAAGCATGAGCCGGGATAGCTCAGTCAGTATAGTGACTAGCTATGGGCTGGACGGCCGGGGTTCGATCCCCGACGGGGGCAGAGGATCTTTCCTCTAGCCTCTGCGTCCAGACCGGCTCTGGGGCCCACCCAGCCTCCTCTACAATGGGTACCGGGGTCCTTTCCCGGGGGTAAAGCCGGCCGGGGCGTGATGCTGACCACTCACCCCCATCTAGTGCCGGGGTCAAGGAAGAGAGGAGCTATACCTCCACTCACCCCAAACGCCTACATGGCGTATAGTGGGACAAACTTTACTTTACTTTACTTTTTTACCCTATAAAGCACTAGTGAAATGTTAAACCAAACGTTTACATTGTACAGCACTTGCTTTAGTTACAGCATAAACACCAGAGCTTATGTATTCCTCTGCGTTCGTTACTTAAGAAACAGGCGCTAGCCCTCGGATGACGGCTGGTTCTTTGTTGCAGCGAAAATTCGTAAATCGAAGGACAGATGTATTCAAAACGCCACCACAATCTGTATTTTCGGAAGACAAACCTCACACTCTCTGGTAGTGTGATTATTGAAAACATAGTCCAGAAGTTTGAGATAAAGCCCTACACGGAAATTAAATGAAAACAAACGTTACAGCGTACAGTGGACACACGATACTAAAAAGATCGTCTTCTGTCACGTATCACAGATAAGTCTACCTTACTCAAACTCATAGCATATTCTAAATCCTGCTCTATGACAATGCATGTGACGAGTATATTTTGCACAAATTCCGCTATGTATGTGTGTAATGTTAACAGAACATTCCCGATATGACAAGAACATAAGTGCGTTTGAACAGTGCAACATCGAATCTGGAATTTAACAGTTTACAGTTTGGTTTATTCCGCACCAATGTTAAATGTACTATTATTATATGTATAAGATCATTTTCTCTTGGGGGAAATGCGCTGTGTAGTCTGGAAAAAGTACGTCGTAGAAATTTGCAGCCATGAGAACCCAAACATCTCACCTGAGTTATATATTACTTTCTGCGAATGTTGAAAGAATGTAAGTTGACAATATAGTAAATGGTATCCCTAGATAAACCCAAGAGAAGAAAAAACACGTTAGTGGTTTAGCTAATTTCAATATTTACAAACAGAAGGACGTTTACAGGATATGTCAGTGACTGAAGAACGTGTACGACCAGTATTAATAAATGGCATAGTGAAACTTGGCTATTTATAATTCGGATATAAAGTGACAAAGTTTTAATAAAGATACAAAAGTATCCATCTGATTTATTGAATTTTCCTATACGGGAGTTTCCTTTCTCGTAATTTCCTTGACAAAAGACTACTACAACCCATCAGTATAATGAATTCTTCTCGGGCTACCAGCCGTGTCAGGTGGTTCTCGAAACGTTTGTGTTATGTTCATTAAGCCACCTTACACGGCTGGTAGCCCCAGGAAAATTCATTATATAATACTTTTAGTCGCCGTGAAAGCTTCAGATAATACAGCCCATCAATACGTTCAATATTTCGGTAAGATGCCTCACCGATCGGTATATTCCCCTTCAGACATTCAAAACCGGATATCACATACGCGGGCCAAAAGTTTATACGAACAGATAGTATAAAATTATAATGCCAAACACTGCAAAGAATATCTGCCCATATGTACGCATGTGAGGAACGAACATTGTTTCTCTGTATTTTATTCGAAAGAATGTCACGGTAAGGTAGAAAAATCGATAAAGTATAATAAACTTCGATATATCGTAGTAAATACTCGAATTATACAGAGGATTTTAAACTTTTCTTTTCTCACACGTATGAAAAATAAACCCTAGAAATGAATATTACGGCTTTGAAAAGCCGTGTCCTAGGAGCTTTGTTCAGCACGAGATCATGGTAGGGCATGGAAAAAAGGGTGAAAAAAAACGGTCCGTGACTGAATTAATAACGAGTCTCTTGTAGGGCAGCATTTCGATCGATGCATGAGCAGTGCTTGCTTACCTGCCGCCCGCCTCTCTTTCCACCGTGTTTACTGTTCAAATGACATTTCGGGAAGAATATCACAGTGTATATTCCACAGATATATAGGCCCACAAAACGAGAACAATTTGCGGCAAAGCACCCTGGAATAGTGTAACAACTACGAACTAAAGGCACCTACTTCGCTTCACGTAAGGCTATAGAGAGGCTAACGCTAATTTCAACAAAACACGTATGCAAATTAAAGCTCCAGTTCTACGCATTCAACCTCACCTCGAGGTTTCGCACCATTGCCATGTTTGTAATTTGAAAAGGAGTAAAATGAAACAGAAAGTTGCAACCGAAGTAGGCCAAAAAGATCACGTAATACAGAAGGCTTACTGTTATATTACATTCTAGCCTACAAGAATAAGTACTGGAAATAATTCCTGATGATATAACCTCAAATAAACAAATTACTTTGTTTGCCACTGATGATTACATCTTGAGGTCGAAACGCGTTTGGCACTAAGTGTATTTTCAAGTGTAAACAGTTTTGTTTGAATGCATGATTTTATATATCAATACACTGCAAGGTAAGCAACGTTTCAAAATCAAAGTATCAAGTGTTTACCAAGTCTGTAATTATTGATAAGATGGATATAACAGTATAAAATAAGTTGCAGGTCCATAGTTTTTACAACAGGTAGTACACACAGTCACTGCCGCGTTGGCCACAGGAGGAATAGCGGGTGTATTGTTTACCTCGCCTCTCAAACATCGTGGAATCGGATAATGTTCTGCCACTTCATAAAATCACAGGTCCGGATCGTTATTAATGAATTGAGCACATTAAAAAGTACATATTTTGGGCTGGCATGTATTGGCACGATAGCACATTACGGGAGATTTCAGCGTAGGAACGATTTAACAAATCGAAGCGAAAAATTAATTGGCTCTTCGTAACGAAACCATCGGTTACCTCGCCTACAACGACAGGGAAGTGATAAATGACTCGTGGTACGTACTAAACCCGAAGTTTTAAAAATGTCCTTGATTTAGGGGGAAACTTAACATACGAGGTCGAAAATATCATGAAGGCCCCTATATTTTATTCGATATTGAACACCAACTTCAAGTGGTTTACCTAAACCTATAAAACAAGTATTGAGAATATTTTCCTCACTTTACAAAGAAACCTTAATCCGAAACATTTTTCGAATCGATCAATATTTGGAAAGTTACGCTCGATATGTACGCCGAAAGTATCCTTTACTATTACAGTCAGAAATAAATTTTATCAAAATGGGTTAAGTGATTCCTGAATTGTTAAAGGAATATCGGATGGTAGACAGAACAGCGAAGGTAATTAGCGCATCTTTGCAACATTTCGTTGGGAACGTGCCTCAAATCGGACCAGAACGTTCTAATGAAATTAAGGAGACATGAAGGGTCCAGTAACATTAATACATTTTGTTGTGTAGACTTCACCGTCAAAAATCAATGCACGGTAAAATAATTTAAAACTATTACTTCCGGCAATGGTACGAGGATACTCCATCGGAAGACAAAGACGCTCTAAACACAAATAAAACTTTGGGCAGAAGGATAAAAAGTGTCCACTATGGAATCGTGCGAATATTACCTCAAGGCGCAGTCGTTAAGAAGAAATTTGTGAACAAAACTGGTACAAGTTTAAAATAAATTACATTCCACTCAGACTGCTACCTACAGTAGAGTGTCCCTCACAGTATCTGCTTCCTGTGGGGGCTAGAATAGTGTCACATGTAACACTGATGTACGAGAGTTGAACAAATCTCAAGTCATACAGAAGATAAAGATGGCTGTCGTCTGCGTTGTTGCGCCGTGCAGTCTGGAAGAAGTTTACCGACGTTTCAGAGATCCCTGCTGCCTCCATCAACTGGGCGATGAGTCTTGTAGAAGGACCTCTGAAACGTCGGTAGACTTCTACCAGACTACACGGTGCTGCAACCCAGAAGACTTCTTCGGACTCAGTGAAAACTTCAAATCGTACTTAGTCGTCTACCCTTTCGGCTGGTATGGGCCTTGTGCTACGTTAATATACGAAAGTGTGTTCCTTTACTAGGTGCCAAATACAACCTGGACCACATCTCACACCAGACAAGAAGTTGCCAGTAGAAAGTTCATCAGTGGTTTTTAATGCATAATGCAGTCTATTTCTCTACAGTTAACAATAAGAAGAAAAATATAAAGATTCAGAACAAGCAAAAAACCCAAGAACAAATGTAACGCCGATGTTTGTATTCTGCGTTCTTACACCGTGTGCATTTAGCCCTGAAGGTGGGGGCAGAATATTCCTTCGAAACGTTATGATATACCTACAACCCAGATGATAAACATCAAGAAATATGCATTTTAAATTTAAATATTAGGCCCACGTCTTACGGTTCAAGACTAGAGACACACCTAGGACTGCGACTGGCGTGCCAACTAGAAAGGAGGCATATTTATAACCTTTCACTAACTCTAAGCCAAAATTCTATCGACGTTAAAAAGTGTCACGAGCCGATCAAACATTTTTCTATCAGACTGAGCCTCAGAGATAAAGGCGAAAAGGCGGTACGAAATATAACCGTTTCTTATTACAATTAAAATTAAAAATTGATAATTAATAAGGAGAAAAATTGCTGCACACAACTGCGTCGATGGAGGGGTTCAATTAGGTGAATACATACAGCCCCTCTGGCTGTAATACATTCATTACGGCATGGTAGTTGTATATTAATAAGCCTGGTGCCATCTGTTGTCTTTATGAATAATACAGCGACTTTTTGTAAGCGACAACAAACGTCTAATTGTATAAATGTATCTGATAATATACACACAAATACGTAAAATATTAGATTCTACAACATTTATCCACAATTTTAGCTGGTACGTTCGCATCTTTGTGGAGCGTCTTATTAAATCGGTTCGTCCGTCTGTACGCGTGCAACAACGGTTGAATGGATTTTAATTAAATTTGACACTGGGAAGTTTTTCAAAATATCTTCGAGTCATTTCAGTTTCGGCTGAGACTGGATCACAAAAACGGGCATTTTACATGAAAACCCACTTGCTTACACGAGCGTAAGTAACAGGGTGGGATATCCTCCGCTGGAAATCTCCAACCATTCACAAAGGTCAGAGGCCAATTCTGGTTAACGCGGCATAATTTTTACAATATGCGTAAATTCCCTTTCTTGTTTGTGACGTCAGGCGGAAAATTAGACATTCCTTACGTACAGTGGGGCCAATCTACAATGCGTAAGTTCCCTAGCGGTCGCACTGTTGAGAAAACTCACTGTACATAAAACAGTTGTAATAGATCAACTTTCATTCCAATTTCAAGATTTCCTTTTCCTGCTAATCCCCAAATGAAACTAAGTACGTACTTAGATGAGCTTTTACTCGCCCATGGATTATAACACAACTAATTCATACCCTGCAAAAGTATCCGCAATTAATAACGATGCAACAAAGGTTTGACGTGTATCTGTCGAAAAGCTTCGCTATTCTTCAAATAACCACAAAGAAAACATGACTCATTTCGATTTAAACCATCTCATTTCCGAGCGGAACAACATGACAGCGATTTGGGATGAGTAATTACACCCCAACACTCAAAACCGAATGACATCAATCCTCAGAGGTTATCACAAGATGAGTCGTCTTTCGAGTTAACTTTGTGACAATAAGTTGCTACGATTACAAAGTTATTTTCAGGGAATCTCACACATCATGAAGCACATGCAAAACACTCTCCTTTACTTAAGTTATTTTGTCAGTAAGTAGGATTTGAGGTTCTCACGGAGGTGAGTACGAAGGGTAGTAGGGTAAAAATTTACCATCGTTTCAGAGGTCCTCTTGGTGATGGAGGCAGCAAGAACCTCTGATACCCTGGTAAAATCTTAACGATTTCATCAGATTGTAAGTGCAGTTTTTTAAAATTAATAAATTAACTGTTTAGACCAGATACAAGGTGCTTAGCAGAACACTCACCTTGAAATCTATGTAGCCATTCTTATCCATGTCGAATGTCCGGAAGACATGGTCGCAGAATTCCTCAGCATTTCCGTTGGGGAAGAACATCTTATACATGTCGACAAACTTGGTCGGTGTTAACTTTCCATTAGGGCAATCTTGCTGCAATGAATAATGAACATAAATAAATAACTAATGCCTAACATAACATAGTCGACTAGAGCTGCAGGAGTGGGTACTTCCTACGTGGTAAAATTAATCCAACCTATCCACGTGTTAATAAAAAAAAGTGCCAGAAATTATGCGGAGAACAGCCTAACTGTAGTATGCGAATGATTCAATGAAGAAAAGGAGTCTGAAACCTCAGCATAATTTGATGTTTTCTCGGCGGCAAGTTCGAAGATGGGTTGAACTGCCGTCAGTAGTCATCTCAGCAAAATTTGTTTTTAAATTCTGTCGCTTATGCTTTAAACAAACTCACACAAACAATCGATTCTACAGGAGGTAATTAAAACTTTCACATTTAAAATTATGCACCCAAATACAGTATCATCAGGTCATGTTAGATACAATAGGAAATAATTTCATTGCGTACTTACCTACGATATAATAAACATACTTTTAACTGAAATCGTTATAAACTTGAACAGAATCAACGTAAAATTATCAGCATTCTGTTATCTACGTATAAGTAACAGTTCTAAGATAGGGTCTGATAAAACAACAGAAATCGGTACTGTTAGCCTACATCAACAAATAATTACAATAAATATATCGCTGTTGATTTCAAATATCACATTCATGGAATTTTAAGTATAAGACTTCAAAGTTTATATCTTACAAAGAAAATCAAGAATCACTTAACTTATTCTTCTTGGTTTATTTAATTGCAATTTCATCTGTTCAGACTTTACAACACCGAAATATAGGACGATTAGTGAGTGACTGATAATGGAAACGATGTGGAAAAAGCGGCTGTGGATTAATTTAAGGTATTAACTAAATCGGAATTTGGCCGGAGGGGATAAAAACACGAAAAATTTCCACCATGATAGCCTGTCCCCGGTCAGAGATTTACCTTACTAACACAAAGCAGGGATACTAACCAATCAACCGCGAAGTTCAATGGGGCATTTAATGCGTCTAAACATCACAAAGGAACTAATAAAAAGGTTCGTGTGTTTATAGACACAATATTAATACTTTGATCCAAATATCACAACAGGGAAAAATTATGAATTCCGTGTCAAGTCCTTTCAGTTCCGGAAACTAAAATCTTGGTTGTAAAATTGAAGTTCTAAGTTTTTGACATCTTAATGTTTATCTCAACGTCATTGTAGTAAGACAATAATTTTAGTCAATTAATGTGCAAACTGAAGTACATGCGTTTGTTTATTTATTTCAAAAATACAGATCATTACAAGATTTCACCGACCGTACGTAAAACACTATAAAACCGAATTTAAAAATTCAGTTAGCCATTCTGATACGAACATTCTATCTGTATGTTCGACCTTCCAATAAATTTGGAATTATCTGGCTTATTTACAAGCAACGCAGTACGAAATGTAAGTATCAAACTGATACTTCTAACAAAACAAACATTTAGGTCTTGGGAACTGTACTAGTAGGTAAAACACTAGCACATTAAACGTTTACCGAAGTAGAAGTACACTCGCAATTGTACTTAACAGATAATAAAACAGTACGAAAGGAGTCGGAATGTCGGCTTAAGTAGCTGAAGCCATGGCATGTAATTCGAATTAAACTACAAGAAACATAATAGGTAATATCTTGGAAGCCTGGGTGTGAACACGTAATCTGAGTTAGAAGACGAACCAGCGGCAGGCTGCTGTGTAAACGGGAAACCTTCTAGTTCCATAAGAGGCGGGTAATTTATTTATAAGCTAAGCGACTATAAGCTTCTCATGAATAACTCTACCATGGGATGAATAATGTTTATTCAGTTGTGTTATCTTATACTACACAGATCTGTGTCGGCATAACACCTACACAAAATTAAAATGTACGTGGTGGAATAAAATAGTAATTCTAGGTTATGAGAAAATCATGGATATATAAATATGTATTATGATACAGTAAGAGGGCAATACTAAGAGAAACAGACGTACAAGAACTGTGGATCCAAGAAATATACAGACTTGGTTAATGAGTTGCTTGAACGTGTTAAAATAATGAATATCGTCTGTGTTAATATTCATGCATTTCATATGTATTTATTAAACGCAAAGTTTTACCGCTTCACTTAAAGTAATCTGTACAACAGTCAATCTATTTGCCCCCCGGTCCACGTCACAGATATAAAATTGACTTATTTATAGCAATCAGGCAGTATCCGATGTGACAGAACCCAAGCGCTCCTCCTTTCCTGTTCGTTTATTAGTTTAAGTAAGTTTCTTGCAAACATGGAGCGATGCGAATACTTGGCATTTTTAAGATCAGGCCATGTGTATTTGCAACACGTGGGCTACAGATGTAGCTTACGCGTGTTTCCGACAATGCAATGGATGCATGCCAGACTAAATACACGGCCCTGAAAACACTGCAAAGAAAATTCAGGTGAACAAATAACTGGTCCGTTACTTCCGCTACGCACAGAGAACTTCTCTCGTACGCGCAGCCATGCTGGCGCAGATCGCGGTGTGGGAGACATCTAGTGCGTAGAAAACATTTTTTCACAGCAGTTTTCAACCAGAAGCCCGCAGATGTCATTTGTGGCAGTGTATAATTCTTTGTAGTATTATGTCACTCTGCATGATGGAAAATACTTACCTGATATTAAAATTTACGCTTTGATGCTTTGTTATTTACCGGTACTTATCGTTGTAAGAAACTACAGCGAAATGAAGAACGTCAAGTCATGGACTATGATGGGTCTCAAGGATCATCATTAGGAGGTACGCGAGCTAATCGCAAAAACATAAACGCAATATGATATCGAAAGACGTCAAATAACTCACAAACGACTGACTCTGTTGAAGAATATATTCAGTAACTTGTGAACCTATTTCTACCAGTAACGTAGCAACATTTATAATAAAATACCATGGCGTTTCAATAAAGTGTCCTCACTTATATCCTTGCGACTCGCTTGTCGATAAGAAAGGATGAATGCGACCCTGTGTTTGGAAAAGACTGGGAGTCACTGATGTCACTAGGCTGAAGATGACTGTCTTCCGGGTTGTTGCTTCGTGTAGTCTGGTAGAAGTTTACCGGCGTTTCAGGGGAGCTTGATACCTCCATCATCAAAGACTACCCAGATGAAGGTAGGCCAATTCTGGAGAGGATTTGAATTACGGAAGTACCAGATCATTGCATGAGGAAGTTTTCATAGTATACGACAACTATAGGTCGCGCGAGAAGTGCTGGCAATTGCGCAAAGGACTTATTTTGGTCGTAAGAGATGGACCCGTCCGAGGAACGCGCTAGAGGGGTGTCAGGTTCGGTTGGTTTGTAGCTCTAGCTGTGTTTAGATCGGTGCGTCACCGCAGCTGAGGCTGTGCGACCCCCACTACGACTGAACTCCCCTCTCTCGACTTACACATCGCGCATTTAGGTGCCACGACTACTCGCGCGACCTCTACAGTGAGAATTTACTACAGCCACTGCACGAACATTACTGAACTCCATTATGTTCTTTGTACGGATAAGAAGCTAGCTGATGAAAAGCAGATATTAGGAACACAAACCTGTAAGTGTAGACTTCTGCTAATCCAGCCACAGACATCTGTCTACAACCCGTATGCTTTTACATAAGTTAAGTAAAGCTTAATGCTAAATAAACCCGACATGGCGGTTACCAATGTCAGCCCATGGTCGTTGTAAAGCCAAAGTCCCAATCTCGTTAAGAGCCCCCGCAATGCTCTGTCCTATGATTCGCCAAGACTCTCAGAGAAACTGTGTCTGCTAAGGAACTATCGATTCTGCTGTTAGAAGTGTGCACAAAGGAAGACGCTCCTGTCAACAAATTTACACAGATTGAGGGTGTGTGAGAACAGGGTGCTAAGGACAATATTTGAACTACAGACATAAGAAGTAACACAAGGATAGAGAGAAATGTAGACATGTTATGAGGAACTTCATAATTAGCAGCCCACATTTTACCTGGACGTAACAAGTGATGAAATGAAGGAAAATTTGCGGAAATGGTGTAAGGGTGTGGAATGCATTCATCTGGCCATCGACAGGGTTCTGTGAATTCAGTAATGAATCTTCGGGTTCCGAAAAAGGCAAGAAATTCTCAGACCATCTAAGCAACACTAGACTTATAAAGGAAGATTCTGAACAAAAAGTTGGCAAATTATGAAATCTAACGTTAAAAATTGTGAACTGCAGCCACAACGATATATTATAAGACATACAAGGCGCCTGACAGAACCGCCATGTTAACGTCGGTACACTTCTACCAGGGTACACGGCTCTAGAACTCAGAAGACAGCCATATTTAAACTTTGAACTTGTACAGGTTCCATCAGAGCATCTATTTACGGTAAAGATCAAATTCTGGCGAGCAAACTAAAATTATGCTGTGTAGACATTTGCTAACTTGTTCTCCTTACCGTCACCCACCGAGCGTCCTATAAAGTTGGTACCGTGAACAAAGCTGTTGGTGCAAAAAGATGCTCATAGTATTACCCAGATTCCCCAACACGTCTTCATGACGTGGCGTTTAATTAAGCAAGGGAGAAACAACCTTTTAAACCTTTTACTTTCAGCTGTACCAGGCAGTGTTAACCGGTGGTCTGCTGCTCTCTGAGCACATAAGCGCGATTCTTTATTAATAACAGCGAAAATAAACGAAACAGTCTGAACATGCGGGTGTCTCAACCAGCTAAAGCAAAACGCGACTCATACAGCGAACAGTATGAAGATGGATGTCTTCTTGGTTGTGGCACCTTGTAGTCTGGTAGAAGTTTACCAGTGTTTCAGAAGTCCTGTCTCCATTATCAGGGCGACGAGGAGA
The DNA here is from genome assembly GCF_977971745.1 of Zootermopsis nevadensis. NCBI lineage: Eukaryota > Metazoa > Arthropoda > Insecta > Blattodea > Termopsidae > Zootermopsis > Zootermopsis nevadensis. Next base: position 10,778,426 of record NW_028259143.1, read on the forward strand.
TGACTCATCGGCCTGATGATGGAGGCAGCAGGGACCATTTGAACGCTGGTAAACTTTTACCAGACTACACGGCGCAACAACCAAGAAGACATCCATCTTCATACTCACCGCCGTGAAAACCTCAAATCCTAACAAGGAAACGGTCATTTTATTCATATGAACAATGTAATATCTAGAGTACGTCAATATTTAGTTAAATATATATTTTTATTTTTTTTTGTAAAACAGATAAGTGACAGTTATTTGGTCAATGTATTCTTCACTTCATAATTGATGGGTTTCAGTAAGAACGTCAAAAATGAGTCATTTTAAGTAAATGTTATTACATAAACATATCATTACGACAAAATCTCATTAGTCTAGACGAAAATGACTTGTGAAGTATCTGCTTTTTTCCTGCCTGCACTGCTGTATTTTTCAAGCAAAAACAACGTATGACCATTTCATCTAGTCTAATTCTTCTAAAAGTAAACTATTTATAGTACTTTAAGTATATTCATATACTACAAAACACAGAAATACACTGATATAAAATAAAAATATCAATATATTTTCAATGGTTCAGAAGCTGGTAAGGTTTCCTTTTAATTAAACATTTTTTGGACTTACGTAATGTTGCCCATTAAACACTCAATCGCGATGCCCGTTGTATTTCACTATTCACATTGCAAAATACTTTCTAGTGCTTTTATGAACATGGAAGACGTAAGTAATTCGCATTCTTTTTTACATTTAATATATGTGATGTCATAATGGAACAGTCGACGTTTCTTTATGTAGGTTACAATATTACTGCATTTCACTAACTTTTACAAATTAAATACAACAACAAAATACGTAACAGGTACAGACGAGGTTCGTGTATAACCTCACCCTCGTATCAAGTGATAAAAATATAAAGCTGCTGCTTTCATAAAAGTTATTTTTAAGAGTATTATAAAAACAGCTCTTTTTACCTCAAAAGACTGCCAACCCTTTATCTATACCAACGGAAAAGCGACGGCATTGTAGGTGGGCGAAAACTACCACCAATCAATGAAGACCCTCAAGGTATCCTATCATGACAGATTTCTGCAGCTAGTAAACTTACGGTAACATTGTGCTATATAATACCTGCTGATATCAAAAGTATTACAAAAATAGGATTTCAGGTTCTCACGGCGACAAGTACGAAGATGGCTGTCTTCCGGATTATAGCGCCTTGTAGTCTGGTAAAGGTTCACCAGCGTTTCAGAGGTCCTTGGTACCTCCATCATCAGAGCGATGATTGCCCTGATTATGGAGGACGCAATGGAACACTGTTGAACTTCTACCTGACTACACGGCGCTACAACCCAGACTAATTAAAAACATGACTAGGCCTATAACCTTACTTCGAGACGTGTATTTTGTTTAAAGTGACAAATATGTGTTCTGCGTAAACTAATGTCGCAATGAAGAGAGACCTTTAAAATCAACATTATGTTACCGCTATGTATAAAACACACCAGTACGTTATTCTTAACTTGAAATATAACTTCCAGTAAAGTACGAAAATTCAGTTACATCTCGTCCAAAAAAATCGCTGTCAAAATGTTTGGTAATATACCGACTTTGTACGAGAATTAACTAGTGTGTGCTTGTTAATCTACAAAAGCATATGCTGTCTTTCAGTCTACTGGTTCTCTGAACGTTCTGCGACGACACCATGTCTGACTCATTACACTAATGTAACGGTAGACATTTCCATTGTCCGAGGTGTGTTTGATATAGGCCTACAATGCGCTTCGGGAGTTCTTTTGGAGGGCTGTTGCCATTATAACTGCGGTGGTTTTATTTTAATATTCGTCGCAACGGTCAGGAACAAGCGAAGGTCGTTAGCGTACTAGGCTGGTACTCGAAAGGTCCCAACCCTCACCATTATCAAAACAAAAATAAATTAATCAGTATAATGACAACCAATCGGCTGAAGACGGAGTACAGTCAACTCCCGTAACGTCGTGTACATCAAATATACCTCTGACAATAGACAATGTAATATTAGTATAGCGTACTGCTGCAAACAAGCGCACAGTAACACATTTGCCAAACCTAAACCAATTCCCGAAACGTCGTCCATATCAAATATACCCCTGGAACAATTTGGCAAAGCAACATGAACTCCCAAAAAGTCATGTAATGCCTAAAAATATGTACAGACACAAGGTTAATATTCCGTATTATAATGTGTATAAATAATTTGGAAAACCACGTATATCAATAGGCTATGCCCTTGACCACAGACAGTAGCACGCTTGCCAAATTAACATTAAACTCAGGACTCGAGACGGGGCAGCGCAAGGTTGCAGAGCAGCAAAACAGATAAACCAGTATTATTACTGGCCTACAGACATCTGTCGCTACACGTAATAGAACATTTAATGTAGCCTATAGCATGCTTTACGAGCCACGGTGGTCTAGCGGTTAGAACGCTGGCCTTGTAATCCTGGGGTCTCGGGTTCGATTCCCGGCGGTACCCGAATTTATAACTTGTGTTGGGCAAGGCCGTGGTCTAGGCAACACGGAGTTTTCCTCCGGGGGCTTCCCCGGTTTCTCCGTGGCATCCCAACAATTACTCCATTCACACACAGAAGAAGGCAATGGCAAACCACTTCTGGTCATCTGCCAAGAACGTATATGAACAGGTCCCAGTCCGAGAAGAGAAAAGGATGGAAGGATCCTGTTCATATGGACCTGTCGTCAGACAGAACACTAAATAAAAATAGCATGCTTTATACTATTATAAGGACGACTGTTATGTTTTACATTTCTGGTTTCTTTCTGACACATGTTTTTAAATATCCTGAACTGGCTAAATACCGATTTTTCGCCCAGGATTTTTTCTAAAAATAAACTGGACTTTTAAATTGTTTATTTCTTGTCATACTTAATTAACACTTGCAACTACCTGTATATCAGATTGGTCTGCCACACGACCCCTTATTAATCTCATAAACACTGTAAACAAAAAGGTCACATTAACCTTTTAATTAACACATACACGTAGGCGTACTGCAAAAAATTCTTACTTATCGCTGAATTCAGGTGATAACAAAAGAATGGAACACCATTTTATAGACCTAGTCAATAATTCGACATTTTCTGTAATTCTCACAGCTATTCTCGTATAACAGGGCTCTCGCGTGAAAGTCGACAAAATTGGATAAAATAGAATTGTGATAGCATTATACTGTAATGAAGTTAGCAGATAAAAGAAGACGAATGTTACATTTCGATCTACGAGTTTACGTAAGATTTTTTACTACATCTCAAAATCACTGTGCATAGCGTTAAATGTATGAACACACACGCCGGACAGAAGGTAAACAACTGAACCATCTTGTTTTCTATTAACACCAAACACGTTAATACAGCTAAAGCGTGCATCTTACTACGGGTGTGCAAGTTAAAAGTAAGATTTACTGTTGTCGTGCCGTTGAGTCTAGTGAAAGTTTACCGACGTTTACGAGGCAGCAAGTAGCAGAAGTGGTTGAACGTTTTGCATGCTATTTTCTTAATACAAGTTCTAGAACAATTTCTTTATTTGCATGCGACGTTTCACTCCATTTCTTAAAATAATCGTGACTGCGCTATTTTGGAAACCTTTTTGGTGGCATTCTCCACTTATATGGCAGGCAGTAGATGAGGAGCAGGATTTGGTGGTGCTGACTGGTGTAGGGAAGGAGAGGGCTCCTATACAGCACATATTTACCCTAAATATGGCAATGAAAAGTAGCCGAAACACTGGATAATTCTCAATATTCTACGCGGCTCATCCCTAAAAGTCGAAGTTGCACAACACATTTCTTGTTAACTTAAATACAATATACACACAGTCGCTTCAGTTGAATTAAAAGTATCGAGTGGATTAGTTTAGGCTTTTGATATTTCTTTATTCCTTTTTCCTCAAAGAAAGTTATGTTAGATCGGAACCTCACACGCACTCATGATTGCATATTGTACATCGAAAATGGCAGACTGCTAGAGGTGGTGATGAAAAACTTATACTAACATTCGTCAAAACGGAACCATTATTCCTCCAAAGTCTTACTTTCAAACCCAAAGTTTCCTTACATTTTCATTAAAATCGCTGGTTTTCAGTAACAACAGCGTAACGCTACTTTCTACTATCGCTCCATCTGTTAACAGCCGCGCATATTTTAATATTTTTCTGCCAGAATTGTACTATATACACGTACGTCTGTCTCTCTTACTTTAACCTCCACACAGAAATGACAAAGGCGGTGGCGGTGGCGGAGTTACAAAGGAAAATAAGCTTTCCAAGTATTAAAAACTTCAACACACAGAATCCCTCAGAAATTTCAATACAAAGTCTTCATTAATATGCATTAATATTAATATGCCGACGTAAAGCCCACGCAAGGATTCTGCAATAGCAAAAGGGAAAATTTCATGTAATGCCGGATTTATGTATAAATGAAGTCTCAGCTTACGATTTCTCATTATGAAGGGCTTAAATATACGATATATATATTTATAATATCACTGCAAAGCCCTTAGCTGCTCTTACTGTAATATAAATAAAAGATGCATTTTAAAGAAATCGGACAATAGTCTATTCCAGTGATGCGTAACCGATGTGCCGCGGAGGTCATCTAGGTGTGCCACGAAATATTATAATTATAACCATAATGAGACACATAATTGTTAATCTTGTTTTCTGTTATGTCTAGTTTTCACTTTCCTTATTATGATCGGGCAGACTGAGGACAGACAAGATCTACTAAATGGAATTGGAAAACAACACAACCACTTTGCAGAAAGACGTGTATCTCCCCTTTATTTTTATTGCCACTCTATGTATTTTTCTGCAATCTACATGTACAAATAAGTATCTTTAAGTTTAAATGTTTACAAATAGTAATAAATTCTTGATGAAACGGTAGGAAATATTATATTTTAATTTATTTCAAATAATCAATATATTTAACATAAATGACATCATAATAATAAAGACGGATAATTATGAACATCAAATAGAACATTTTTCTGTTGGGGTCGATTTATAAGTTGTCGCGGCTAATCAATGCCATAAACCATCTACAATATGCAAAATGGGGTTGGTTGCCGCTATGACTCTTCGACAATATTTAGTGTGCCGCGAGTGTAGGAAAGTTGCGTAACACTAGTCTATTCGTTACATCTGCGTCAGTAATCATACGCAAGTTCAATGCATTACTTACATAGCTCTTTCTTTAAAATAATCAATTTCTTCATTTGTTGTGGGGCCAACTGTCCAACAACATAGATATTAAAATACAGTATAGACCTACTAAACTATAATTTTACCTGTCGTTCCGTATAACTGTGGTATTTTTTCTGTCACATTAAGACAAGAACGTTGATAGGGGTGTCTGAGAACAGGGAGTTGAGGACAATATTTGGATCTAAGCGGGATAAAGTAACTGGAGGGTGGAGAAAGTTGTATAATGAAGAATTTCATATCGAGATAATCAAGATGAGATGGGTACACACGAAAAGATCATGTAGAGTATATATGAACCTTGGTGTAGATTAGGGCCCTGTGTCAAAATTTTGTAAACACGGTAATGAACCTCTATCTCCCATAAAAGCATACCATTTCTTGACCAGATAAAACGGCTATCAATTTCTCAAGGTTGATAATGCTTAGACAGGGCTGCAGTAAGTGTAAATCCGGCCCGGAATGCGTGAGTTAAACCAGAAAGTCTACTAAGGCCTAAAATACCATGCAGATCGACAGAAAAAATTCTTATATTGTAAAAACCGTCAGTCATATTCTGGCTACGCAGTTGAACACCGATTAGTACACGTAACAAAATGAAGGCAGCGTCCCGCAAAAATACCCCTGATAGAGTATACTAATTACAAACATCAGTTACGTAAATCATACGAGTACAATAATTCCGTGCATTTGAAACAATAGTAAGAACAACAATCCAGAAGATATTATTCGGAGTAAACAGTCCTGATAAAAATTACACGTGCAAACAAAGTCTCAAATACCACCGAATATTTAATAATGCGGTTCTTTCCTAAAGATAATAGCATCACCGTTGCGAAGTTCAGTCTCTTAATGACAAACCAAATTATTTCCACGGTCGGATTACGTGGGCGATATGCAGAGTTAATGGACGTTAAAACAGGTAAGAAATAAATAATGCATCATCTGATGGTGGAGTACTTCTTGAAGTTGTTAGGTTGTATTTAGCAAAAATTTCTAGTTACTTATTTCTATTAACGCAAAACTGTTACTGTTAAAACGTCACCATGAGGGACATTCATTCGCTCATACTGCTAAATACACATTATTTTCAGAAGTAAGCAGGATCCTAAATCAGAAATCTTGTTCGTAGCCTATAAACACGTAAGCTTTAAACCTATGTATGTATTGGAAATCTTAGAGCCTTTATATTAACTGAACATACCTTAAATCCCTTGTACCATTCTTTGATTGTTGCTTCATCGTATCTGGTATGGGATTTGAGGAACTCCATATCCTCTCTCGAAAGTTTGTCTTTGCTTCCGAAGCAACCCATCGCAATAGCTTCAAGTTACCTGAAAAGACAGATGCGAATGGAGAACGTCAGTATATAAATTCAATTACATCTGTAAGAACCTGATAATGTACAGATGCAGCAGAATCACAGACTGTGGCCAGATCTAATAAAAATTCAAGAAAAACAGGGCTTTAATTCCTTCTCTGCGACGCAAACAAACTCCCCGAGAGAAAAAAAGAGAGCAGGCAATGTGGCAGCGATCACACCCCAAACTGTGAGGCAGGATAATTCCCCTTAGTTCGATATCCAGAAGATTCTACAAACTATCGTGGATCAGAATCCTGGAACTTTACATCCAAACTCATGTGTTCACACGGCGTGTTTCAAGATATTGGGATAAATTTACCTCTGAAGATGGCTGTCTTCTGGGCTGTTGCGCCGTGTAGTCTGGTAGAAGGCAGGCACTTTCTGCCTCCATCATCACGGCGATAGAGCTGTAATGATGGATAAATTTCTACACGGCGCAACTACCCGCAACACAACCATCTTCATACTCGCCGCTATGAAAACGTGAAATCTCACAAAGTTACATTAGTCTCTTACAATTGTACGAGTGTGAAATTAAGCAAAGATAAACAATTATTTTAATTTGTGTATGATGCCTTGTTACACTTTTCAACGCAAAAGTGTTTTAAGGAAGATTTTCCTTTGTTTGTTGATAACTGTTGATGGGTAATTTTCTAGGAAAAATCTCAAGAAACTGTGTCTATGAAATAGTTTCAAAGAAGAGAACGAAGGTTAATTCCAGATTGGTGGAACAGATTCCAAACGTGATCTTCGAAGAATTTAATTTTCTTCGTCTACGTATATTTCGGCACTGCAGTGTGTATGAAGATGAATGTCTTCTGGGTTGTTGCGCCGTGTAATGTTTACCGACGTTTCGGATGTGCTTATGCCTCCATCAACAAGGCGATTTCCCTGATGATAGAAACGTCGGTACATGGTGTAAGAACTCAGAAGACTGCCGTCTTCGTTATTAAGTGACGTCTGATTACACTCAAAGTGAAACACAAATTAATAGGAACTATAAAATAATTCTGACGTAAGTTTTATAAGGATGCAAAATACAGTCTCTTACTCTGACCGAAGAGGATAGTATATGAAAACAAAGTTCTGAGAAGAACACTTAAATATAAAAACTATAACGTATGTGAGCAATTTGGGATATTACATAACAAGAAATTTCTTGAGCTATACACGTAACCAAAAAATTAAAATTGTCAAATCTAAGGGTCTTCGGTGGACTGGGTTTGTGACTATGAACGGAATCATACTTTTAACGGGGAAACCTCTTCTACGCCGTGCATTTAGAAGTTCGAGACAGAGATGGAAGACAGCATTACGGAGGATGTTTGATAGAGACCCAAGGGTGAGTGAGGGGTGGGTATAACTGGCTCAGGATCGAATCTAATGGTGACCTGTAACGTAATGTGTTCACAAAAACTCGTACCATCTCATATTATATTCTAACGATAGGATATATGAGTATATTTCGTTCAAGTGATGTGAAATGAAAGGAGATATACCTCACTTCAATAAACAGGTTAATTGTCTGCGCTCAAATATACGCAAAAAGTCCCTAGCACAACTCACACGGCCTGCTTTCCTACTGCAGACTTCCAGTCCGATGTTAATGTCTTATATGGGTAATGTGCATGTATAATATGCTGTGAAAGTCAGCAACAATAAATTCAAATACAAAATCTGCAAATATAGAAATTAAATTCAGTGACTGAATAACCGGTATTTACCTTTCTTGGTACTACGCGCCATTATAGGCTCTTTCTAGACAACTACAAGCCAAATTTGTCAAAATAAGAAGAAATCAATAATATTCCCTGGGGTTTCTATGCTAGGTAGAACACTTTTCTGCATGTATGATTTCTTAAAGACGTCGTTTCAGAGAAACACGACGACGGTACGTACAGATTTAGGATACTATTTATAGAATACATACAAGTTCGATATAAAATATCGACAATCGTGAAATTAAGGCTACACCGGAAACAATCATGATAGCCTACAATTCTAATGAAAATCGAACAGAAAACCTGACGTATACACGTCACACGAGTATCTGCTCGTTCTATATTGCTCAATGTTTCTCGATAGACACCTCCATGTACATCCTTTCATCCTATTACCCGAACACAATTATTTCTAAGACGATACTAATCAAACACTCGCCCTTGGGTCACTACAACAAATTTTCATTCGTAACAAACCTGCGGTGTATCGTGAATATTCATTCGTGTTGGCTTTCATATTTTCCTTGTGTGTCCACGGGGACATTGTAAGGAATCGAACTGTTATGGAAAAGTAACCAATGCGTTCTCAAGTACGTAATTTGAAGATGGCGCAGCGTACAGCCCAACGGGAATGCAAGCGAAACACGACCATGCAGTAAAATGAGAACTATTAATTGCTTCTAAAATAGTAAGTTGCGCGAAAAATTACACTCGTTTTAGCAAATACTGCTGAAAAATTAAGTTCTTCACGAGTCCCAACACACTAACGCAGACTTACCACCACTATAATAATGAAAATAAATATTTAACACTAGGGAATGTTCCTTTTTCCGCCTCAGAAAATCAGATAATAAACCCAATGAAACGATGAAATTCCTTATTTGTTACGACCATCTTATAAAGACATTTTCTCGTGAACCGATTCTCAATTACTTACCGATGTATATGCGACAGTAGAAAAAGAATTACCTAAATATTACAAATAGCCCACAGGCTTAAATTCCCTTATCCCCATATTGTATTATTCACTACAATAGTGACGCATACTGACCACTTCATGTATTACACAGCTGTCAAATAACTAAACACATGGACACATCGATGTTACGTTATTAGAACATGTTACTGGCGTCTACATCACGGCCTGAAACAGTGAACGCCGCTCGGCGAAAGAATTTTATGTGCGTGTGTATGTACAGGTGCTTTCTATGCTATTTGTACTTCGTCTTTGGTTTAATTTATTACAGCTACATATCTATCGGTGGCGGAAATCATCAAACTAAAACTGTGGCAGAAGAATCCTGAGTTTCAACACTACTAAAACCAAAGCCTGGGCAAAGTACCGAGCTGGTTTCTGCCGCCTCCTACCTTCACAACTTAACTCACTAAGATCCATTTTAATGTTACCCTCACATCAATACTGTATAATACTGTAAACAAAAATAATCCATGTAGACAAAATGCTGGTACTAAAGTAATAATGTAAAAAGACGCGTCCTTATATCAGTCTTCAAAACAATTTCTGCTAGACTTCCCAGGTTCACTCAATTCAAGAAGTTGTAAGAGTCGTAAATCAACAGTATTTGCATTGGGGCTAGTCCATTAGCTTCTTCAAGCACGCAGCTCATATAAATAACAGTTACCTATCAGCTTAAAGAACACGTGTCTCCATTACAAACATAAGTTGTTTAATGCTCTTTTGGAAAAATAATCATCGCTTATTCTGAGAATCAAAGATATCTATAAATATACTCTGTGGCCAAATTCAGAGTTACCGAATGTCAAAATAAACGTGTGACGATTTCTGGTCGGTTAGAAACTAACACTGTCGGAAATGACCACCTATTTTAGTGGTACCAACGTTAGTGTTTAAATATAATATTCACAAACTTAAACTTTAGAAAGTATATATAACTGTATCAGTAAAATCCACGGTTAGATTTTAAAATTATGCCTACTACAGGGTTTGATACGCAAGTGTTCTCCGGCCTTTGTAATTCGCAAACAACTAAACAGACCTGCAGGTGGTCATTAAGTAAACATGACATCCAAAAGACAGTTTCCTAGTGAGCCTCGTGTTTGAGGTCATGCATATTCCCAGGCATTTACCTTCGTCTGTTCATTTAGAAACTCATAATGCCTCGGAACCTGGTTTTGCTCCATCATCTGATGAAACCGTACAACCTAGTAGCATCCACTGGGTGCACGTAATCTACTTCCAATGGACCCAGCTGGTTAGGTTGAATGGTATCGCTCGATGAGGAAGCCGAAACGTTGGGTGTTTTGAAATTAATAGACGAAGCAAATTGTCCAATAATATTCATAATTTAATGACATACCTTCGTCAAAAGCCTTCAGGCAAATCCCAGGTTTCAGGTTTAGAAACAAAGAACGGTGATAAATAAAGTCAATGGAGGATACAAATTATGAAATCTATCGAAGGACAGAAAACAATAAAGCATGGACAGAAGGACGAAAGACCTTGTATGACCTATAAGGACACAGTTGCACTATGTAACTGATTGTATACACGCATTTTCAGGCGGGTTCAACATACACCAATTAGCGCAAAGAAAAACAATTATCACATTCTGCTGCAGCAGTACAAATTCAGTTAGCATCAATTTCCGAAACTCAAAATCTAGCTAAATCCAGAAACACCAATGAAAAAATTTTAATCGGTAACTCTTGGTAAAAACACGATTTAGCGTGCAAATAGCATACACACTCCTAGCTACTCTAACTGCTACAGCATTTAAGACAAAATGCTATTTAGGCGTGATTTAGACTATTTTCCACTAAGTAAATGTAATGCCTGTTTCCTAATTTCAAGTGCAGACTAGTGCTAATAGCGTTTGCAGTATCGAGTTAATAGTATTCCTTTCAGAATAATTCTACATAAAATAACTATTTTAAAACACAATCTCGTGTCGCGAAGATTGACATAAAATCCGCAATTTAAGTAGCTATTAGGGCCTCCAAGGGTGTCAACTGCCAATTCTAGTATTACTGCAAGACAGATTCATAATGACAACTTCCTGGATGAGCATATCATAACAGAAACAGGCTACCAAGATTTTTCTGGTTGAAACAGTTTCGACGTTGTTTGCGACAGGGCGATGAATTAATTACACGTGAAATTACATCTGCCAGATGTTCAGTTTCATGCCAAGAATACCGGTAGAGGGACAAAGGGAAATATAATAAAGCAGGTGGTACAGAAAGTTACCACTAGGCTTTGAACGGTTAGGGAAACGACGGCTATGATAAAATATTCACATTCGCTGGACATGAAACAGCGCGGACAGTGGGATCGGTAATTCGTTCTTTCGATTATGAATACAATTGGCAATAAGTGCACCTTTCATTGGAATTATGTTGCAGTGACGCGGATTTAATTCTGAAAGTAAAAGCACCTTACCTCCTATGGAATAGAAATATTTACTATTGGTTCGCCGTGCTAGACTGTCAAGGCGAATCAATATGCAGAAAGGATGGTATAACGGTTCTGTTATATGGAAAACGAGTCTGGGCATCGGCCCAGTGCAGTTATATCGCACAATTACTCTGCATGAAGGCATGCATCCATCCATGTAAGTGACAAGTAACTTGGACCAATCCTTCGCCAACCGCCGGGTTAGGTTCCTGGCAAGCAACGCGGCTGACAAAAACAAGACCTTATTTCAAATACAGGGTTATGAGAAATGTAGTCGCTGCTTACACGAAAGACTGACTAACGCAAGAGTAATCTGAAAACCACAAAAACTATAAAATTTCAAAGTTTCACGGCGGCAATAAGAATATAGCTTACTTGTCTTCTGGATTGTTGCGCCATGTAGTCTGGTAGAAGTTTTCCGACGCTTCAGATGTTCTTGTTGCTTCCATCAACAGGACACTAATCGCCCTGATGATAGTGGCAACAAACACCTTTGAAACGCCGGCAATCTTCTGCCAGACTACACGGCGCAACAACCCTGAAGACAGACATCTTCAACTACGAAACTGGCTTCGTTATCATACGATTACAGCCCCCAACTCCTGCAAATGTAAAAGCAAATCTCCTAATGTGGATGCCTCAGTCTTCCGCGAGTAAAAATTTATAAACCGCAAACACAAAAACAGATTACCACAGTTGCGAAAACTAGCGCCGTGTTCTCAAAAGTCCGACATTCTCTTTTATTTTTATGAATAACTTACAACAGCATATCAAGTTAGAATTATGACTAATAAGTAGTGAAATGCTATATCACAAACTATACATAATCGAAATTTAATAATTCACCAGTGACGCTCATAAAACTGTAATTTAGTCGTGACTTCAGTTTTTAAGAACCGAACAACACACGCTCATGAATGTCCAATAGTTGTAAAATATATACAGCAGACTCACGGTTATCCAGGTTGGTTGGGTAATATTTTAGTTTTCGTTTAAACCATATAGACCCGGGTTAATCCGCCCTTCGATAATCAGGAGTCTTATTATAACTTAAAAGTATTTCAGGAAATGATTTATGTTCCGATTTCAAGACGTCTCAAAATGAACCACACACTGTTCATTTAAACATGCTAAATAATTTTATAGGTCAATAAACATGTGCACCCAACAACAGTTTGATTTTTTCAAATATAAACGATTCCTAGCATTTTTAACTGTCCAAGAAAATCTGCACTTCGCACAGTTCAGCACACATATTTTAACCTTAACATTAAGTCACACGAAACTGCTATATTTGTTTCGTCAGAAGTGTCATATCCTTACCAGAATTTAGTTTCCTTTGTTCGAATCACTTCAAATGTAGTGGAGGGTGCTAACCTTCCATGACATCACAACACAACATTTATATAAATCTTAAAGACGTTCCCGAGAACGACTGCCTTAGGAATCGATTCGGAGATTGATAATGTTTAAGTCGATCATGGTCTTCTGGGTTGTGACGCCGTGTGGTATTTCTGGCTGTTCGCAACCTTTTGGAGGAACCCAGAATACCATGATCGTCATTTTTACCGCCGTCAGAACAAATATCTCAGAGAGATATTTCAATACTCTAGACGCTTAACAAAGACTTTTGGACTCTTTTAATTACTGTGATGCAACAGTTCACCAAGCAAACGTAGTTTAATATAAAACGGAACTGTTAAAATAAATAAAGAGGCTGCCACTTGCAAGACCTGAATCAACTTTTGTCTGAAAGTGACAAATGCTTTCTGAACTGTTAACATTAACACCGCCCCTACGATCACGATACCAAGTGACCGATTCCCACTAACTTCTCATTCCTCACCAAGTAAACGCTGGTGCAAGATAAGTTGAGGCCCGGCCGATCCTGTTCTGAAGTGGTGGTGGTGGGAAAGGCCAAGAGGCAAGCAGTTTAGTCCGAGAACTAAACCGTGTTGCAGTGCTTCGTATTCAGCCAATTAACCGCACTTCTTCAGAACGAACTCAGTGCTTCAAAAGAAACTGTGGAGAATGATAGGACACTGTCGTTGATTCATCTTGGACTGCTTAGATGAATAACCAATGTCAGAATAAAGTTGAAAGGATCTATATGGTGTTTCCTAAAAGGAACTACAGTTATCAATTCAATACACACTTTGCACAACACTATTACGCCTCAATCCTATGAGCTACACGAAATGTAGACTGTCTGCAAGCGAATGCGTCGATATTTATAAGAACATAAGCGATTCAGTGAAGATGGGCGTGTGGATTAGTAGGAGCACGTTCAAAGGCCAAGAACCGAAGTAGGTCCCCGTTCTTCAAACTAGTTTCTATCCCCCGCTACTAGCTCCGACTAGCACTTTCACACTGTACGATCAATATTTACTGCGTTACTCAAAGCAAAATATATTAACCAGATCGAGGGCTTCTGACAGTGATGTTTCACCAACAAAGTTCTCACAGAAAAATATGCAGGTAAACCCGGGATGGCGCAGATAAGTTTAAAATAGCAGATAGCCGGGAGATCTGCAGGCCCCTTGCTCTCACAATCCGAACTCCGGAGTGACTATCTGACGTGCAGCGGGCGGCCGCGAAACTCTCCCCGCGCAGGACAGCCAACCAGCAAGCCAGCCGCTGGACGGGTTAGGCGGGAGGGCGAGTCCACCTACGCTTCCATGTTACCAACATCCATGAATGAATGAACAGATGAATACAAACACAAAACTGATCACAAAGCCTGAACGTGAACAGTTCGGCCGAGTGGCATTCGAAAATTTCTTTCATCCTGAGCAGAATTCTACTTAGAACGAAAGAAACCTCAAATCTGAGGTTCTCTCGGTGGCGAGTAGGAAAATGGCTGTCTTCAGGGTTGTAGCACCGTGTAGTCAGAGCGATAATTGCCCTGATGATGGAGACAGTAAACTTTTACCAGATTACACGATGCTATAACCCAGGTAACAGCCATCTTATTTCATCCTGTTCAACGTCCTAATGCTCTACGTTTAGGAACCCTTCATGTCTAGCCTCCCATGCAGATAAGACAGGCTCGATTTCCGATACCGAGGGAACAATAAAGAGCTCGAAATAATAATAAAAAAACATAAGTACATTTATACATAGAAATTATTAATCCCTTTCTTGAATTGCTAATAATTATTATGAGTCTGGTATGCACAGCAGTGTTTTTACAGTGGACTGTACCCGGATCAGTTAAATCCAGTCTGCATCTTCGCCTACCTTTACCATCACTCATTCTAATGTTATCCAAACATTTATGCTGTCTTCCACTTCCCATGCGATCTCATAAAAAGTTTGTACAATATTCCCTTCCCCCATACATAATTAAGCATGGCTTTCCACAATCACTTACGCTAATGATTCTTGTTGTTCCTTGGCTCTACAACCAGTTTGTGGGGTTTCGCCGCCTCCTTTTCTGAGGTTTCCTAGTCTTTGAAGTGTGCATTTGTGAGTAGTGAGTGACCAGCCCACTGATTCTGCACAATTTCTACTCAGTTTCCTGATTTGACTGCCAGAACCATCTAGTAGTGAATCAGGAGGGACTCTGGTGAAAAATGGCCGCTGAATTTTGCTTACGAAACATCTCGTATCATGCTCGTAAGGTTCTTTTACATGCCGTGAATCAACGACATGGGACCGCCGGCTTTACTTCCCCTCCGGATTTTTAATCACCCGCGAACCTTCGGTCCAGTGGCGAGCACGCTAACCAGTCCACTGAGGGCGACACGCTAATGATTGAAGTACTCGTAAATGTATTCACGCTCAAATGATGGTTCAAGGAAGCAAGACAGTAGATCCTGTACTCACAACTCACATGTTTTTACCATCTGCAGTATTGATGCTTCTGTCAGCGGTAACTTCACAAAGCTTTACTAGTACTGTCTGTCACAATACATGCATATCGCACAGAAATAACATTTACTTTCAGATCACACATCTTCTATTTATTAGCTATTCCTTTAAATATTCGTCACATCGAGAGACTTCACACAAGACTAAATATTTAACATCCAACGAGACGTATATTTTATTTTACTTTCAATATTTTATTTGTGTTATTTTTAGATAACAAAATTCAAGAAGTTTGATTTTAAACTTAATGTAAATAAAGATATCAGATTGACAAACTTATAAACAATTCGACGAACAGCATTCCATCTAGGCCCTCAATATAACATTAACTGAAATCCCTGAAGTAGTAACCGAGATAAATCATGATGGCAGGAGGGAAAAAAAACTTGTCCATTGTTCGTTCAATTAGATCTGGCTACTTAGTGTAAAACACATAAGAATATGGGCATGCCGACAATTTTAAAATAATATAAAACCAAAAAAAAAAATCGTACAGGAAATAATTGGCAAGCCGGAAAGAATTACGAATTACGAATATATGACTTCACTTGATGTTGAGACGAAGCGACAATGGAAGCTCCAGTCTCCCGAGTAACGTCGTCACATAGAAAGCAATGGCAATGTTTAGAATTCAAATGGTCGAATTACATCAGCATGGTCGTTGTAGCCTAACAAAGTGTCGGTGTGACTGGACTAAAATCCTGGGCTCTGTCCAAACTTTAAAATTACGTTTTAGAGGCTGGCTCAGTCTGAATGTTCTGCCAAAGAATGAGAAGGGGTTCCATTCCTCTGGACCCTTGGTACAAAAGCCCCTTGATGGCGACACATCTGCCTAACAGGCGAAAAGAGTACAACCTTTTCCCTTGGCTGGAGACGGGGGAGAGACAACCTCCGATACGTCATATATTTGTAAACAGACTCTCCTTACAATGTTTATTTTCACAATGGAGAATATCTCAGAACACCGACAATCCACTTGCATGAAGATCTACAGCTTTGATCTGCCTCTCTTATGCATAACAGTAAAAATATTGGCTACCTGATTACTATTTATTCATGGTTTATTTAACGACGCATTTCAGTGACTCATAATGAGAGGATGATAGTGAACTGGAAAGGATGTGGAAGGAAGCGGTCGTGGTCTAATTTAAGGTATTATCCCGGCATTTTCCTGGAAGCACCGAGGAAAACCACGAACATCCCCAGTCAGGATATCCTGTCTCCGGGCAGAGATTTGAACGCCGGACCTCCCGAATACGAAGCAGGAGTGTTAACCAATCGACCACGACGTCCGGTAACTGATTATGGAATACTGACTGATTAACATAAATAGAAATATGTTGCAGGTGAAGATTTTAAATTAAAATAACCATGATGACGACTGTAATCTGGGATGTTGCACTGTGAAGTTTGGTAATAGTTAACCGACGTTTCAGAGGTGCTTAATGTCTTCACCATGAGGCGATCAACACTGTAAGAACGTGAAATCTCACTTAAATTACCATTTTCCCACAAAATAGCGTGTTTTGTGATATGCAGAAGCATACAGTAATATTACATCTTATACATGCACTTACTGTTCATCTAGCAACTAGTAACCAAGATGAGATTGTAGGGGTATGTAGCACGTGTGGGAAGGTGAAAGAAATCTGTACATTTTTTCCTGAAAGGTTCCGTAAAACTCAATATCGGAAACGTAAGCGAAGATAAGACACTATAAAAATAGATCTTAAAAAAAGAATTTGAGTTGGAACTACGTTGAACTAGCTTCGAATATAGTTCAATGAAGAAACTGTGAACATGATAATGAACCTTTGGGGTTCCGTAAGAGACAGAGATTTCTAAACGCGAAGAGTAACCCAAGTTGTTAAGAACATTCCTGTATCACGGAGGTTATTTGATTAGATTATGGACTAACAGAAAAGCATTAGACAGAGTACAGATGATGGAATGTTGTGCTGGTAAGAACACAATGACAGATGGAAAAAAAAAATTAATCACTTTACACTAACTGAAAGAGGTGGAAAAATGGAACTGGCTGACCGCAACAAAACGAAATCGCAAAGTGGGGGGGGGGGGGGGGCAAAAATAAGATGGGAAAGCCCCTAGAAGAGAAGTTTATTGTTGGCGGGGAGACAGTCAGTTTTGTGAAAACGAAAGAAAAAATTTACTCTGAGATTCTTACGGCGCTGAGTCCGAAGATCGCTGTCTTCTGGGTTGTAGCGCCGTGCAGCCCGGTACAAGTTCACCTCCGTTTCAGAGGTTCTTGCTACCTTCATCATCAGGGCCCTGATGATGGTCAACAATCCATAAGACAGCCATCTTCGCAAAACATGTTGCTTATACTCCGGCCCCTGAAGCGTGAATCACAATGCAAGACTGATGTCCCTCCAAGTGTGTTTTAACAGTACCAAAATCGTCCTATATAAAATACTAATACCCATCGGGCCACATAGCAAAGTCTCATCTGAACATCAAATTGCATGGGTGTCAAATCAAGATAGAAGGTATCTGTCCTCATACCACGCCCAGCTTTGCGTTACGGTCGAAAAGCAGTGAGAAAACTTCATAATTTGTAATCCTAACCAAACATTGTTTGGGGTTCAAATCAAGCAGTACAAGATGACCGGGTTATGCCACGACTTATAGGGAAGAGACTACTTGGGAGACCTGGGTGAAAATTGGAGAGTGCTATTAATACTAATCTTAGTGTTGTAGTGTGTGAGAACGTGGACTGGATATATCTCATTTAGGATGGGGACCAGAGGTGAGAGGTGGCCTCTTGTAAACACGGCCCCATAAAGGGTGGGTAATTTCCTGGCCGGCTAAGCGACAAACAGTTTCTCACGGCAACCTCTGCTATATGGAGTTAATAATGAGTAAGGTTACGGTGGACTTGGCAGCATTATCATTATTTATCCTAATCATTTCAAATCATAACAACTGCAGTTTCCATGCCCCACGGCATTGGAAACAAATACTGTTTGACGACGTACCGATTGATTGGCAGATTTAGAGCAGATTCAACGGGCACTGGTCATATACGTCTCTCAACACATAATTAAAATAAAAATTTAGAAAATCAAAGATAACAATCTTATCTAAATTCTTACTGGTCTAGTGAAATTTCCTCCCTATCAAATTTACGGGCAAAATGTCCGTTAACCGTCAGGGTGAAACACTTCAAAATTTATGAGACGAAAACTACCAAAGCACAAAATTGTCTAATTCGACAATCACCTGCACATACAGTTGTAGATTAAATGTTGCAGCATGTGTTAACTGGGTATCTAGACAAGCCCTGCAGCTAATGCATGCTTCACTTCAATGGCCCACGGGCGAACATAAAGACCACATGGTCAACAGAGTCACTGTTATTGCTCTTTATGTCCTTCGACCACTGTTTGACCTTTCACGTACTGGGTGTGGCTAAAAAGATGGGGATCAAGTCCTAATTTCGAACATCGATTTTCCATGACATAAAATGAAATCTCGTTTTAGTCAGTGCATTGTATTACCAGCGGACGCCTTGCTTAACTTCCAGTGACGCATGGCGTGGCCTCATGGTTTCGTTACTGAAGCGTGGGATCGTTACAGCACTCAAAATCCGATGTGTAGATCAGCTGAAAATAATAGCGCACGAAAATACGTCCCATATGTTTGCTTCAGAGTAAGGATAATACATAAATTATCATACGAATTATAAAACACCCCAAGACTATGCCAAGTTTGTCTTAATTTAATTAATGAAATACTCTCGTAATATTCTTTTAGATTCAGTGAACAAAGTGCAGAAACTCAATGCATAAGGATGAGTCGTGTGTGCTGCATCTGTCTCCTACCAAGGCGGTCACCGTTGTCTTAGTCGCATCAACAGAAATGCGTCGTGAAGGTTCCCCGGGTGGTTTATCCGACACTGATCCTGCCTTCACGAATTTCATCAGCAACTTACACACAGGTTTGGGTAAATGAGGTCGTTCTAGGTAACGTGTATTGAACGTTTCAGCAACTTCTCGCTGACTGCGACCTTCAAGCAGTACTTCCAAACGTTTATCTTAAGTCACTTTAGTCCTGAGGATGGAGGCAGTATGTTCCTTCGAAATGTTAGTATTTACCAAAAGTTCACACGATTTTACAACCCAGAAAACCAACACTGGCATCTTAATCACTGTGAGAACCTCAAACCTCATACAGCAGACAGACGTTTCAATAAAACGTACTCGGGTTCTTCAAGTTCACAAAGAAGGCCGTCACTAAAAACGCAAGACTATGCAGAAATTCGTATCCGGTACCTACAAAATACAACTTTAAGCGATATAGCAACATTTATTCTGGTAGGAAACATAGCTATTTATGTAACGCCTTGAAAACCTTTATCACACGGAGAATTCAGTGTTGAATTTTATTATAAAAACCAAAGGCCTATTTTTTTCATCACCTAATAAACATTTATAGGCATCCCTTCACTGAGAAACAAGAAACATGGGAATGTACTGGAAGTATATGAACACTCATCGTAAAGCTAGTAATTCTGAAAATGTTGACTGAAAGGGACAAAAACTTAGAAATCCTACTTCGAGATATACAGAAACAAACAATGCAATCCGTGTCCAGAATACACTACACAATAAATTTCAGAGAAGTAGCATATACTCTTTTAATTAAATACACTTCTAAAACTTCTTAAGTGTAGTCAGTGTACAATACTGCGTTCGTATTCGTCTGCCTGATTCAACTAGAGAGTCACTTGAGGACTTGGATTTAATTTGATATTGACGTTGTGCAACTGGAAAATATCCTAAAATCGTTATTTGTAATTTCCTACAGTTGGTAATACAAGCATGGCGGAAGAACAAACTTGTGAGATGGGATCGACACTAGCGCCACTTCCGATACTGCCATAAAATAATGTATGATTATAAATTTCGGTAAATACAAAACTTTGGTATAGGAAAACTTTGTATAATCTAAAATAAGAACATGACGGCAAAACTTACAGAAGATATTATGGCCATATGACTTGAATGGATGGAAACTAAAGTGACGGGAAGTTAAGATAACTGACGTAAACGTTTATTGACAATTCAAAATTCGCAAAGAACGTATCTGTGTGTTCCGGTACCGATTACACATTTCCAGTTCCGTTTAAAGTGGTTACTATCCCCCTTCAGTTGGCCGTAGTCTCCAACAAGTCGGTCTCTGAAGCGCAGTACTAGGGTCGATCCACCAGCACGTTTCAGTTTCTGTGTGCTGCACCTCTGTGAAAATCCCACTTGTCTCCAATTCTTCTGTTTTCCTCCTCCTCCTTCTTCCTCATTTTCCTTCTCAAATCATCCTCCCTTTTTCGACACTTTGTAGTCTACTGTATTCAACCCCCCCCCCCCCCCCCCCCCGGAATAAAGCTTGGATTCAGTCATTCTACACGAAGAACTGGCAACACTGACACCAAACAGTCTGAAGTAGCTGTGATAATGGTAGGTACACAGTTCGACTCTCCATCATATTCTTGTTTCGCAGGGCTACACCCGCTCATGTTATTGGAAGCCACGTAATATTTGCTGTTGACAGATCGTTAGTGTCACCATGTACGTTCGGCTCACCGAAATGACAGTCCACCGCAGCTGAGGACGAGACCTTGAGACAGACAACACGCTCCCACCAATCGCTGTGGATAGAAACTTCACATTCAGTAACGCAAAACCTGAAAAATCTGAATAGATTCAGAACCCAACTCATCACATTTTAAAACTTTCAGCCACAGTAATTACGCCACACTGTATCATATATACGAGTATGCACACGACACTATAAGCTGTTCCGTTTAAAGAGCAGCCCCCTAACGCACAAAACGACGGAACCAATGAAAATACTGAACTCTTGCACCTGTATCCCTCTGTTATAGCTGATGCACTGACAAAAATCGGCAAGGACTCAAATTCAGTCGTTACGTTGTCCGATGACAACTTGTCGCAGACAATATTTCCTATGTCCAAATACTTTTTTTGATGCTTCCTGTCATATGACACTGCCAAATTCTTCGCAAACAACAACAAACGATATCGATGCAAAGTACGAACACACGATCTGCGTGTGAATACACCATAATCCCACTTGAGCAGCTTTCGCGCAACTGGCAACTAGGGTGACCCTGACTCGATTTTCATACATGGAGATACACCTGTTTGTAACTGAATTTCTGTTCGGAAGTATGTAATTGTTGTAGAGTTGCGTTTTAAATGGTGCACAGTGTACTTCCGAATATCCAAAACTGTGTGCAACGATGCAATCTGGTCCTGTGACAAGGGAATTATACTCCAGTCACGTTATAATTCCATACAGATGAACCGTTGACTATTCTTTGTTTCATTCTGAACGTTTTGGAGGTGCCAGCTGAGAATATCGGTCATGTCCGGTATTATGCGATTTTATGTGGTATTACTCAGGTAAATTCTCTCGCAAACCTCACTGCATTCTACATAAACTCTTGCTGTTAATACAGAAATATTCTAATGTTTGGCCTCCGTGAAGAATTTGCAAAAACCCTTCTAAAGATGGGAACACAAACATGTTCAGACATTAGAATACGCACACCTCAAAATTTGGCGTGAAATTACGATTATACGACCCCGAAACTGTGAAACACTAATAAATTCCTAGGCAAAGGCGTGACCAAGCCACGAGTTGATAATTTATGGGCTTGTGTTCATTTAAAAAGAAAGAGGGGGAAACGGCTCTGCTTTTACCAAATACCCATCTGTCGTGCCAGTATATCGTCACGAGACTTTGATGACCCTTTTGATAAGGCCGACCTGCTATTTTCAGAATCCAGATACATATGAAGTCGGTTGCAGTACGAAGTAACAAATAGCGAAACCAAAGAGAAACGCTGAAAACAGATCAAACTACGATTTCTTTGTGAGACTTCAGGATGTCACGGTGGCGAATATGACGTATGAAGGGTTGTTGCGTTGAAGTTTACCATGGATTCAGAGGTACATGTCTACATATCGCCCAAATCACTGCAGTGAATGGTGTAAGGCGGTTTTCAAATATACATGACGCTCAAAACCAACTGTAACAAGATACCAAACAAAAACGCTCATGACATCAAAACTTGGTGCCATAACTGAAATAAAACACAGATACAAAGCATTTATTTTATCCATTTTTTCCAAAGCACAAACCCAAAATATTATGACAAAGAATATATCCATGAGGATTACGAAAATATCTACTTCGCTTTTCAGACTTCAGTTTTCAACGGGTCACTATAGTATGCCTGCTTATACCAACACTACAGTATTAAATATCCCGGCAACAGTACATAAAGAGAATAATAAATCATGAAGTTTTCCACCTACGTACTCCCTGCTCTACCACGTCAATTCCTCTTTTGCGGTCACACACACATACACAGTCTCCAAACACTCTCACTTCATTTTCTCAGTTTGTGAAAGAACGTACATTGCGCATACCAACTCCATGAAGCAGAGCCCTTCTAGAGCAGCTAACAATGCGCTCGGATAGTGAAGCAATTCCCCGCCTTTTGTGGAACCAAAAGATTTATTATCGTGTTCTTAACAGCCCCCCAACGGTCCATGTCCTGAGCCACACGAATCCAGTCCACACCCATAAACCCAATTTCACCGAGATTTATTTTAATATTATCCTCCATCTACGCAGTCATAAGAGTGGTCTTTTCCTGATCGTTAAAAGAAACCCCTCTAACTCGGAGGCCCTTTATAAACTTTCATAACATTATGTTTTTTTAACTGTGTAGAGTTGTTGGGCGCCCCGTCCTAATCCCAAGCTGGAAACTACCCCTCATCGGCTGTCCGCGATTGCTTTTTGCGTAGTCTGGTATAAGTTTTCCGACGTTTCAGAGATGCATGCAACTTGTGTGAGCAGCGGCCTAGCAACAAGAGCGACCTTGACTCTAATGTCACGGGAAATGTTGGGAAAGTCTACTACACGGCGATGGACCTGCTTCTGATTTCATTTTTATACCATGGTACGAGATTGTCGTTGCTTGTGTTCAAATAGTGCAGCATGTATTTCCAAAAGTCTGAACTCTTATAAAAAGGCAAAGTTAACTTCACATTAATTTTCTACATCAGCCTGAACGTCTTCCGGGATGAACGGCTGGGATTCGATCATTGTCCCAAGTTTTGAATTTTCCGTACCATTCAGCATACGCAAATTATTCTGACAGAGTTTCCCCTACAATACAGGCAAGTCTAAATGATGTTCCCGATTTGAAACACATCTTACTCACGTTTAATGAAATTCAGATGCACAAAATTGGTACCGATGGAAAGAGAAACTCTCCAAGTTTATGTTGGTATACTTCGCGGCCGCGTAGTAACACTGTTCGCCGCCAGGGGCGATATGAGAGAAAATGGCTGCCATCGAAGACAGGGGAGCCTTCTGTGTCCTGGATTTCCACGTTCACCGGACCTGACGCCCTGTGATTTTTTTTCTGTGGGGGTTCGTCAAAGACCACCCTTACCACAGAACTTGCTTGATCTGCGAGCGCGCATCACAGCAGCCATTGCAGCAATCGATCATGATATGCTGCAACGTGTCTGGGAGGATCTCGACTACAGGCTGGATGTGTGCCGAGTTACCAAGGGGGGCTCACATTGAACACCTGTGGTGTACTGAAACAAAACTTGGAGAGTTTCTCTTTCCATCGGTACCAATTTTGTACATCTGAATTTCATTAAACGTGAGTAGCATGTCTTTCAAATCGGGAATATCATTTAGACTTGCCCTGTATATACGACCTACGGAAAGCTAGACCATTTGTTTCTGTAATTCCATAACGATTAAAGCCTCTTAACCGCATTACACTCTTAACAAGCCGGGCACGCGAAAGGTGTTGTTAGCATTGCTTCTACGTCTTCGAATTCAGTCCATTATAAGTTTAGAGAAACAAAGCAAAACGTTTCAACACGGAGGACAGAGCAATTTCATGTTTCACTCCACACATCCGTGACTAAACAGAAACATAACAAGCAGGAAACCGTGTTTTCAAACGGACGTCAGATTAACCTGAATTATAAGCGTGATACAAATAGCGGAAAGACGTAACTCCCTACTCTGAGCGAAGAGGACATTAATGTGAGTATACTTGGTTGTCACAAGTAATTACGTGAGGTTTTGCTCCGTACCCTCAGACCGCCCAACCTTTCTGTCTGCTGCTTGCGTGTACTCTAATAATCGATATCAGTACCCTGTTTCTGGCACTACTGGCTCCAGTTAGGTTATGTAACCGGTACTGCCACATTTACAACGTTTTCTTCCCCTATCTGTTATGTCGGAACAAAATTCTTCACTGACACATAAACCCAAAAGCATCATTACACTACAAATCGTAAATTATTCTCTTTCTCAATGAGTCTATCAAACACGTAAAAAATACTCTTCATTTAAAACATTAGAATGTAACTAAAAAAATAATTAATTAACACACTATTTTATCAGGCAGCTGAAGCTTTATAATGATTGGTTATTTAATTACGCTAGATCAATAATTGTCGTCAGTTAGTGCTGACAGTTGGACGACTCATGTCATGTACCAACTGTGGTGAAGTGCTGTTGTAAAAGCGGTCAAAGGGTGGGTAAATGCAGGGCTGACAGGATCACGATAGTGGCCTGATGGTCTTCCTACGAAACCACGCGTTCTATTCTTCCTGCACAAAGTTGCTGTGAAATTAAAGTTTAAACAAATGAAGATGGCTGTCTTCTGGGTTGTTGCAACCTGCAGTCTGGTAGAAGTTGAACGACGTCTCACGAGGTGTTTGTTGCCTCCATTATTCTCCTCATGATAGACGCAAAAAGCACCTTTAATACGTCGGTAAACCTCAACCAGGCTAAAAAGCAACAAACCCAAAAGACAGCCATCTTCGTACTCGCCTCCGTGAGAACCCGAAGCTAATAGAGTTTAAACAGCTGGGTCCATTTTATTATAAGTATCTCCGTGCTAATATTCCGGTTAATTACACAAAATTAATAGCATGGAAAAAGGTTAATGCAGGTTTTCATGGTTTTGATAAATTAAGAATATAACATGGATTTGGAATTTATTTTTGGCCTTTCCTAAAATTCTCAATAATCTAGGACATCCCATAATTGACTGACTAATGCATTAAAATACATCAACACTAATAGAATAAACACCTACGCCTGTCTTCATATTACGTCATTACAGACTGTAGCCTATTTAACTTACAATTATGCAATATCCTCACAACGATTATTAGCCTCATTACATTCAATAAAGTATCACGCACAGCTGCATACATAAACAAGACACGCATTTCATGTGACTTGTAACTGTAAAATAATTAACCATAGGTAAAGAGAAACCATTATGACAATAAGAAAACATAATTTGCAAGTGAGAGGAGTAAATGTTCTCTCACACACAGAAGACTGTATTAAAAACAGAGTCGATAAACATCAATCAAATATGAAGTCTTTGCCGGGACATTTAAAAACTTTGAAGTCGAATCTCGTTTAAATAATATATTAAAATTCAGTTCTAACCACAACGGGTCTCAATTATAAAGATCAAACGGTTACAGAAAATTTCTTCCAAAACCTACACAAATGTTCCATTGTGTTTCCAAACACATATTTAACCTACATTTTAATACATTTCCAGTTTGTTCTAATGAAGCTATCTTATACATTACGTGAATCGGATAAAATAATGAATAAATCAGATTTTAGCCAGAGTATAAATACGTATTATATACGTACCAATATTTTTATATGCCTTAATCATCACATCCGTAGGGAGAATTTTTTCAGGTATTAAATACATTACATTGGAAAATGTGAAAGCTCCAGTTGCTTTAAAAGGAACAATAAAGTAAACAAAAACATCTGAAGATAAGGTATAAAGCTAAATTAATTTAAATGCTTCAGTCTTTATTGGGATGCTAGCAAGAACAATAAATAATGATGGTACAATTTAGTGAGTCATTCATGCGCATAATTTCTAGCTGCACACGGTCCGATTATGTTCAATTACGAGACATAACACTACTTCATATGAAATTTAATAACTCTAGGAATCCCACCCCAAAGTTACAGTCTAAAAAGTTTTTTTGTCCGAATCGGTAAAATGGGGGTGACAGCCATAGATGTAACTTTAATGTAGCGATAATGAGGCACAGAAATCGATCCAAGGCAATTTCACGGCGTTATACCACAGCATGACTTCTGTGTCACACATCTCAGCAACCCATGTATGTATCTCCAAAAAGCCAGACATAGTCAGCACCACCAATAAATTTACAAATAACGAGTATACCATAACTTCAGCTAATTTTACAGATCTAATGGCCAAAACACAACTTTTCTTCCATTCTGAACTAAAGGTTACATGTAATAATCGTCTGTCTTGACAGAGGAGCCATGATAGCTCAGTCAGCACAGCGACTAGGCTACGGGTCTGACGATCGGCGCTCAATTCCCGGCAGAATAGGATTTCTGTCTTCCCTACAACGCTCTGAGGTTCATCCATCCCCCTGTCCAATGGGAACCGGGGTTTAACTCGGGATTAAAACAACGTAGATGTAAAGTTAACCATTCACATCCATGCAGTGCAAAGTAGAGAATGAATGGCGATATACCTCCACTTCACCATACGTCTGTATGGCGCGATGCTTACGTAAATACTATGGACAACTTAAAATTTACGTCTTGAAAAGTAAGTGATAAAAGAATATTCAATAAATTATCATTGAATTCCTTGGTATCAAGTCTTCTTCTTCTTCAGTTGGCGCTACAGTCCTGGGTGGAACCTGGCCTCCTTTCACTAATATCACTACGACGGATAAATTTAATATATTAGCAAATTCTGTGGAAGAATTACACTTGAAAGACAGACCACAAGACAAAAGGATCCAAGGATGGAGATGGAAATACACTGTGAGGACGGAACTACGACCGTGTCCCATGGCGATTCCTACTACCAGATTTAATTCTGCTAGCGGCTCTCAGAATACCGACGATACAAGACTATCTGAATCCTCGGCATAAATACACGATTAGTTTAATGCAAGAGGAAATGTTGAAAGGATACACCATATAACTGGGATCTATGGTAAAGAACTCTCTGAGCTATGTAAATGACCGTCTTCTAGGATGATGCACCGTGCAGTTCGTAAACGTTTACCAACGTTTCAGAGATGTTGACTGCCTCCATTATTAGGACGGCGCAACACTCACCGTCCTGACGATGGAGGCAGAAAACACCTTTAAAACGTCGGTAGATTTCTAAGATACTACACGGGGCAACATCCGAGAAATGTTATCTTCATACGACAAAGAGGGAGACGTGGTCCTCTTCCGTGTTCATTCATTTATTAACTGGTTCCATCATTCTCCTTCTTTCTTTCCTTTGACAATTTTTCATTTCTAAAATTCATTAATATTTTATAACGAGTAAATTAATTTATGTCATTAATATAATAAAGTTTTGAACTGTTCTTTCCGTACTTTTAACAATCAAACCACACGGTCCACTCCGAAACCACACAACAGTTTATAATTCCGTTGGTTGCAGGAATATCGACTTTGCAACGTCCGATAAGGTATCAATCGACCCTCAGAACACACTTTGATTGCTTGTGACCTTAAGATTTAGGGTCGGGACACGCTGTGTTCATAGTGACTTTTCGAACGTTACTGAAACCGCGAGTGATAAAATGCGACATATGCAGGAGTGACAATGGAGCGAGGTTTCAATATCATGTTTCATTTGTCAAGTACCTACATAATAATAAATCCAAATTACATGTTGAACGTCCTTACTTTCTTTGCAGACCTTTTCACAAATACGCCCTAACGCTTTGGGACAACCAAGATTTGAATGGGCGTTTGCCACCACAACTTCAAATCAAGTCATGTAACATCTGCAGTTTGTAATTCGATAAGACGATTTCTTTGCGTAAAAGAGAGATACGAGTAAAGTAAGTTCACTCCCTAGCAACCAGGATCTCTACAGCACTCCAATCGCGTAATAAACACCTACACGAACGCTGGATCTGATGTCAACACCTGGTTGGTTCTTCGATCGATATGTTAGCAGTTTGTCAATGCCCACGATACAAAAAAAAATGCTATCATTTGAACAGGGACTACTTAATACGTCTAAAATGTGGAGTGAACAGCTATTCTCACAGTTATTACACGGCTTGCCACCTGAAGCGGTGACCTCATTTTATACCAGTAGGATTCATATAAACGTGGTCTGCTCATTAGTAACAAGTCAGCGCCTTGAATGCACAAGGGTGGGAGAGAGGGATTATTCTCCTGTTAGAAGTGCCGCTACTGCTAATACAGTGACGTAAACAATTATTGCTATTAACAGTTTACCACTTTCGAAGTTCCAAGAACCTAAGAGTGCTCGATACAGTGTGGTCTCCTTTAAAGAACGACATTCGAGGTTCTTATGCTGGTGACAATGAAGAAGAGTGTCTTCTGGGTTGCTGCACCACGTAGCATGGCAGAAGTTTATCTACGTTTCAGAGGCACTTGCTGCCTCTATCATCAGTATTGTGTCGCTCTAATAATGAAAGCAGTAAGTGCCTCTTAAATGTCAGCAAACTTCTATAAAATACACGGCGAAATAAGCTTTGAGACAGTCATCTTACTTTAAAGAATTATCTGCACTTAATGATAACATATAAGATGAACGTAAAACAGACTTTTGGAGAAGAGTAAAGTTGCACAGAAAACTCAAGATGAACTTGGCAAAAAAGTGGCCTACACACGATATCACTCGCATCAGGTGAGAAAAGTGAGGATAGAATAATGAACCCTTTTCCTTCACTTCATGAGGAAATGCTGAGTCCTGCAAATTGACACTTACGACGCGAAAACAGAAGATGGAAGTCCAGTCATACACAATATATTTTTATTCACAATCAAAGCATTTACTAGATCGACATGTTTACAACTAAATGGATAACATTCAGTCCCTTACAGATACACTTACATTTGAGACAAACTGTTCTTACAGTAAGAGTATGCATATTTACATATGGTATTTGTGTAAATAACGGTTAATGCATTGTTCATTCGGTAACTGGTGCTTTGAAAGAGCGTGATACACGAATCAAAGAAACCACGTCTGGAACGGTCTGGTGCTGTCAAAGTAACTACAGTTTCAAGCACGTGAGCATGGTATTCCCAAATGAATAACGTTTGTCTGCTAAGTGTCTGAACACTCTCTCCGTCTTAGTCTGCGTTTTTTTTTCTCTCGTACATTTAATTCACGGCTGATGATGCTTTTAATCCAAATAGCAACGCAACGATACTGCTCCAAGTTCAAAGTCTATTCTCTTATATTGAATTTGTTGAATCCCGTTATGTAACTAACGTGTCGACTGAATTCAATGGGTCGTATCACAATCTCGTATTGGTAAATTTTATAACGTGGGTCAGGGGATGTACAGCACAAAATTCAAAAGTCAAATTCAACTCGATGGTCGAATATCATGGCTAATATTTCTCAATTCTTCTTTCATCCCTTCACATTACGCAGACCACGACCATTTTATTTAGGTTTCTCTTATCTTGTCACATATAGCTGCATTCTGACCTGTCGTAGGAAAAATTTGAATTCAGAACGACATCTTAAACGGATGCGCGACTTACTTGCGTTTCGGATGTCGTACATCCGGTTGAAATACTGGACGCGGATCATGTATTCATCTATCCGCTCCATTCCATTTCACTGTAGTATCACCCTCTCGAGCGACGCTAAACTGATTTGTAGGTTATTTATCGACGCTTTTAAACAGCAGCAGAGGTCATACATCTGAAACTGTGAAAATCTAGGAAAAAAGAACGTGAGCCACGAATTCGGTAAGGCAGTCAATGTTTTCTAAAATTTTGTAATTGTGTAAGATGTAATTCCTTATACAGTGCAAACATTGCGGCTATGCGAAATCTATGTTTAGTTTCCAATGTAAGAACGAGAGACTTTTTTATGCAGTCATATCATAAACACAACCTAAAAATTATAATTTTTGGAAACTTAAATTGAAAACAACTGCAAACATGGCAGAGGCGCCAATCTTTTATGTTACCATACATAGAAACAAAAAAGACAACCCGACAAATCTGCATTAGTGACAAATTTAATACAGAGATGGTTTACTAAACACTGAAATTAGTAGCGCGTACGCATTTTCCGCCTGAAAATTTTTACGATAAGCAGAACGAAAACAAGCTACTTTCTAAATATCTTAAAAGAAATGTCCAAGAATATATTTGAACCTCAGACGGGTCAAATGGAAAACAGGAGATATTACCTAGCAAAGAAATTCATAATACACACATATCACATAATATCGTTAATGTAGTACAATCAAGGAAGTTGCGATGGGCTGGCTACGCAGAAGGGACATGAAAAACAATAAATACTTCCAAAATATCGGCGCAGCAACACTGTTGAAACAGCAACCACTTAGAAAAACGAAGAGATGTGAAGTAGACGCAGAAGGAATACGCACAGCGCAACAAACCTGGAAAGTTCGTTAAATGTCTCTGGGTTCAATAACCTTTGCATGTACGGAGTATCTGGCTGGATAGTAATGTCCACACGGAGAATTTTACTTCTCAGGAAGCCACGGTACTCTCAGAAAATGTCTCCTAGAGTCATACCGAAACAAATGTAAAAATATTTATGATTCGTGAAACGTAATCGTTCAAATTGCTGGATGTAAATGCTAATTGAGATGTACGGGCTTTTTCGTAAAATTATCCAGTACCAAATTTATTCAGAATCGGTTTATTAATTCTGAAGTACTTTCATGCTTACGGACTACGGAGCGATTTTAACAGGCGCTCTCTAGGATTACGAGAGATCCTGAAATGAAATCGACTGTAAATACGCGAAAACTGTATTAAATGTTTTGAGGATTTTGTTACTAGCGGAGCGCTGAAACTATGATGAATTATATTAAGGTACTGAATGTGTTAGCCCCTGCAAGATGTAACGATAGTACACTGAAGCTGCACATGCCATAATCTGTGTTGGAGCCTGAAACAGTGTCATTAAGATAGGTTGAATGCAATTGGACGTTACTTTAAAATAACGTTTTTACTGCTTGAATAGTTTACTACGTGTGTGCATGTCCTAAATACATTAAGAATGCATGGGAAACCAGCCCATATACCTGAGAGTAAAATTAACTAATCAGATAGACCAGCCGTCCACTGCTTTACCAATTAACTACAACACGGAGCTCGATTTTATAACGACCCCAGTATGCGGGTTACAGCCATTAAAGTGGTTCAAATCTGCAACTTAGAGCGTGCCAAATCATTAAGCGTGCGGACACTGCAGGAGTAAGACGCTCGTGAGGTCAAAAGTGCAAGTAAATATAGGCATATCGTATGTACACCAAACAAAAAAGAATCGCATACAAGTTACATGACAAATGTTAGCAGCGGCAGTAATGTATTTACCTTCATGTATTAAACATTGACATTCATGTTTTAATTAATTCGTAACGGAGAATTTGATTATGAATATTCATCAAAAACCCTTAGTCTTCCTACGACCTCTAAAATACTGTGATATAAAATTCATAGAAATGCCAATTACGTAATCGATCACACCACTAACTGTCCAGACTTGTATTTGAAAGTGTCCGGTTCAAATCTCGGTAGTGTTTAGGGAAACTGATAGACGACACTGGGATGTTCTAGGAGAAGTATACGTTTATTGTCTCTTGAGACACACAAACGTATATATATCAAATCACTCTTATTGTAAGGTAGCACAATGATTCGGATGTTTTTATTTATGTAAAATTTTACGTTTGAATAAAACGTGTCTGCTCGATTGAAGAACCAAAACTTGAGAGAGCCCCGCCATCCAACCAACCAAAAAGGTAATTAAGGGCGGAGTCCTGCGCAAGCGCAAGACATCGTCCCTTCCTCGGTAACACCATTCCTGCGTACGAAAAGCATTGCTGGAAACGGTAAACAGAGCCTTAAAATGGAAACGGGAATTTTGCTAACGCTAACAGGGTTCTGTCGTGGCGGGAGCCTCGAGCATTCAAACTGGGGTCTGTCGCTGCTAATGGGAGGTTATCCCGTCAGGCAACTTGTCCAAAGAAGAGAGCCCCGCAACCACAATCGCTCTTTAAATCCTCCTGCATTACATAATTGTTATTAAATTTGAATTAAATGCGGCGATCTGATTCGTTCCCCTACAAGCCGTATTCAAATCCAATTGGTCAGTCGCAGTGAGGCGATGGTCGTAA
Source organism: Zootermopsis nevadensis (assembly GCF_977971745.1). Taxonomy (NCBI): domain Eukaryota; kingdom Metazoa; phylum Arthropoda; class Insecta; order Blattodea; family Termopsidae; genus Zootermopsis; species Zootermopsis nevadensis. The sequence continues at coordinate 10,811,358 of NW_028259143.1, forward strand.
TGTAATCGTCATCCCACATCTGGAAAGGGGTCATTCCACGTCTTGGATGGCTTAAGTATACGTTGTGTAACAATTTGAACGACTGCGCAACATTTGTTCATTTCACGCTCCCTCTAGACGGAAAGTCGAGAAGAGAGACGTTCAAGCGACTAAGTATGGCCACTTCCTTCCAATTTAACAAATTTAACAAGGCTAAAATTAATAAAATTAATCAAATTTTGGTGAAGTAAGGCGTACTAAATACCATCTAATCACGCCTCCTTCGTTTATACAAACCAGATTTACATGCCAAAGCCTGGTTTACCCCTTACCTCAAGGTTCAACGAGTTCGGGAATCGAACTACGAACCTGGACTGGCACATGTTCCTCGCTAGGCTTACGTCGTTTTCCTCGATGTCTTCTGGACAAAGTGATAGTGCCTTGAAATGCGTCATGATCACGTTTCGAAATGATTACCCAATCAAAAAGCATTCTTATATTTTCCCGGCGTATGAATTCTGCAGTTAATATAATATCGTATTTCTAATGCACAAGCTTGTCATAGATCTACTCAGTTCGTAATATACGCAGTTTAAACTGACATTTGGGAATAACATTTGGACAGAAGTAATTCTCGAAAATGTAAGTTAAGTTCTGGCAGTCTTCGCAAAAAATATAAAAGGACGTCCGTGCATGTCTAACCCAACGGAATTTATAATGAACAATTGTTTTCTGAGGAATAAAAAACACGAAATTATCTTGTACTTCAGGAAGCGAAACACTATATGAGATATGCCACACTGTTTGATCAGATACTACGTCTCGACCAAGACCAAGCAATAGATGGAGAGATGATACTATCTGTGGTATAAAATCGAGAGTTTGAAGCTGTAGGCTGAATTCAACTAAGTGAGGGTGGGGTCCAGATGAGGGCTCATGTGGCGAGTTCGGTAATAAACCTTCAGATCACATACCCGTCGAATTTTCTGACCACCTTAGCGACAATCACCTGCTCCAGAAATCAATTAACAAATGTTATGAAATCGCAAAACACTTTGCACAGCAAATGAAATGAACGTATACATGCAGAGACTTAATTTCACCGTTTGCTATGACAAAACGACAGTGAAAGAATAAGTGAAATTAATTTTAAAATTTTAATCTGCTATATAGACTATTTCAACAGCATGATGATCGCTGTATTTTGGGTTGTAGCGCCGCATAGACTGGTAGAAGTTTTCCAACGTTTCAGAGGTGCTTGCTGCCTCCATCATCAGGGCCTGATGTCGCAAGTGCCTCTGAAACGTGATAAACTTCTACCAGACTACAGGGCGCCACAACCAAAAGACAGATATCTTCATACTCACCGCCGTGAGAAAATTAAATCCTACTTATTGTAACAATACTTTAATAATATTTTTATCGCGGTTTAACAAGTACCTGGCAACTCTTCTTAAAGAGATAGAGATCACAGTTTGGAAAAGTTGTAAGTATGGGCACATGGAGATGTCTGTAACGTACAGACTAAATACGAACGGGAAAAGTGTATAAATACGATTTTTTAACATTACAATTTTATTATATAAACCAAGTTTGACGTTTGCTTGCTTTCATACATATTATGTTCTCAGTAATTAAGCTAGATAGCAAAATGCTCTGTATTCCAAGTGCAACTGCGATTAGGTAACTCCAGAATGAATTTATAATATGGACAACGAAAACTTCAAATAACGTAGTGCGGCTGATATTTATCAATGTTGCTCAAGTTGAAATTAATAAGGGAGAACGGGAAGAAGCAGATAAAGGTGCGAAAAAGAGTAAATGAAAGAAATAAATGTAGGATTTGAGGTTTTCCCGGTGGTGAGTCTGAAGATGGCTGGCTGTCTTCTGGGTTGTTGCGCCGTATAGTCTGGTACAAGTTTACCAACGTCTCAGAGGTCCTTGCTGCCTGCATCATCAGCTTATTCATCACCCTGATGATGAATGTAGCAAGGACCTCTGAGACGTCGGTAAACTTCTACCAGACTACACGGCGCAACAACCCATCTTCAGAAAGAAATAATGTTGAGTGGTGGATAAATTTACAAAAGAATCTTTCCTCGTTGAACTTCAACGTGCTGCATCCACTATAGTATTGTAGTACTGTTTACGGCAATATTTCGATGATGAAATCATAACCTCATACCTGCCATGTGACAACTATGACAGTGTTTTGATCACTGCATTCAGCGTGTACGTCTACACGTATGTGCCCTTACCCAATTTCTTCTGTCCAGAACTACGAGTACGTGAGCTGCGAACTATTGTAAAATTTACCATATTACCTTTACATCTATTTTAATATTATCCTTCAATTTACGCTTAAGTCTCCTAAATAGGCGATTCGGTTAAGGTTCCCCTATTAAAATTATGTATGCATTCTCAACTTCCCCAGCCAAATGGAAATCATTTATTCATTAAATTCCGATAGCCATGACACACGTGTTCGCAGTCGTAACGTTTACCACGCTGAAGTCATAACCATAGATGGGGCTTCATTTAAAAAAAACCGAGATAATCGGAACGTTATGAAACTTCGTTTGGAATGTAATTCCGGACCAAACGTCATAAACGACCAAATAAATACACCTACCAAAGTCATTACAGTTGACCTTAAAACTGGTTTTATTTATCACAGCAATATTGATGGGAAATAACAAAACTTGTCAAGCTACAGTAAAAAGAAAATATGTACGTAAGCTGAAAAGCCTAACAACTAGGGGGCAGATCCTATACACAAGCACAATACACAAGGAAATCGTATAAAATGGATGGAGATGCCCTCCAAAGGCTATAGTGTATAAGTCGTAGTCATTTTCAGAAAACCACAGGATAACCCACCCCAAAAGAGTTTGCCTGCACAAGAACTACGTATACTGCGTTCCATGAGAGGCGATGTAAACAAAGTCGCGTAAGGGGAAGGTCTCTTACCGCTTCCTAACCTTGTCCCTCATCCGGTGTCATTTCATATCACTGTTTTTTTTAAAAAAGAATGCAATAGCAATTATATTATTCTGTGCAGCGATAACGGTCTGGAGCGTCATTTTGGTAAGAATTTATTATATAAATAGTGTTAAATGTTACAATTATACATTCTGCTTAAGTTCTTTCTGTACAAACGATTTGGGGTGGGTGCATATCTATTCGAACAGCGCGTTGAACAGCCAGTTGACGGACTACCCATGACGAAAACATTCTTTCGTGAGTTTTGTGACTTGTAACAGTAATTTTTGTAAAGTCACAGTTATCAAGTAAGAGTGTATTTGTTCGCGAGGCCTGGTGACTGATGTGTATAATATAAATTTACGTTATATTTTAATATAGTAAGCATAGAGCATTACATTAATAAAGAAAGTACCAGAATGATAGCAGCATAACATTGCTACTATGTGTTACAAAACGAGTGGGAGGAGAGAGGAATTTGTTTTGACCGCCTCTCATCTTAGTTGGAATAGCTTATATACATCTACTACACTCCAACATTTGGTTTTAGTTCTTAGGAGCTGGTTCTAGAATAAATGCCAACAATAAAATTTACATAAATTATTCAAAAACTTTAAAGGATTAATTAATAATCGTATGTCAGTCCTAGTAAATAATCACGAAGCCCCAAAGGAGCTAATTTGATTAAACATTCCTTCCCACAAAAAGAGAAGTCAAGATGTCCTCGCAATGTTATAAATACTCAAACTAGTAGGCAATAAACATATAATATTGTTTTCCTAAATTAAATATGGACTACAAAGCTGATTCAGGCTTACATCGCTGGTACCAGAGTAAAAGGCGTACAAGTCACAAAAACCTACGGGAAAGGAAAAACAATTTTCCGAAAGTTCCCACAAATAAGTTTTATTGATTTTTACAAAACGTTATATAAATACGATTATATAATTAACACATGAGCTACAGGCTGTAATTACAGTTTTGTTGTATTACAGACGTAATTAAATTTAAGCTACAAAGTAGCAATTACAATTCGGTTATAATGTCTGGACTTATGTCCCTTTACCCTTGCAACGGCGACAAAACGAATACTTACAAAGAGCATACACCACACACAATTCGCCAATATTTTACATACGTCAGTGCAAATATTGCTATAACATTACAAAATGTTGTATTTGCGTACGTTTGTTATAGAACACTGGCAGAATATATATTTAATAACTAACTAACTAGATGGCTTACCGAACCCGACGGTTCATCACCGAATTAACCAAAGTCCTCCACCGGACCCTGTCCTGGGCCAACGAAATCCAGTCTCCTTCAACTCCTATCTCCCATAGATCCCGCCTGACATTATCCTCCTATCTATGTCTAGGTCTCCCCAGCGGTCTCTTCCCCTCAGGCTTCCCAACAAATACCCGGTGCACACCTCTTGCCCCATTCATGCGTGCTACATGCCCCAGCAATCTCATTCTTCTCGACTTAATCACTCTGACAATACTGGGGGAGGAGTACAGATTTTTAAGCTCATCATTATGCAGTTTTCTCCATGCCCCATCGTCTTCCCTCTTAGGCCCAAATATCCTCCTCAACACCCTATTCTCAAACACCTGCAATCTGTGTTCCTCCCTCTGAGTGAGAGACCATGTTTCGCACCCACACAAAACAACAGGCAAAATTATTGTTTTGTATAATTTATTTTTCAGGTTCTTAGAAATCAGACGGGAAGACAAAATATTTTGAACTGAGAAGTAGCAAGCATTTCCAGAATTTAATCTCCTCCTAACTTCCTCATGAGTGTCATTTTGATTTGTTATTGTTGTTCCCAGATATTTGAACTTTGTAACCGTTTCAAAGGACTTATTAGCTACCCTAAGATAATTTTGCCCGCCTGTCTTCTGATGACGAGATACCAACATGTACTTAGTTTTTTTCTGAATTTACTTCTAGCCCCACTTGTCTACTAGCCTCTAGTAAAACTTCTGCGTTCCTCTTTATTGTATTCATATCGTCCCCCAATAAATTAACATCATCAGCATATGCCAATAGCTGATGTTTCCCATTCAGTTGCAAGCCCTCCTGCCTATCTTGGACTTTCCTGGTGACGTATTCTAGCGCAAAGTTAAAGAGCAAGGGAGACAAAGCATCTCCTTGTTTTAGACCGTTCTTGATGAAGAATGTCTCAGATACATATTTACCTTTTCGAATTTTGCTACAGGTTTCATTCAAGCACATGTTTATTAGACTAACTAGCTTCTATGGTATGCCAAATTCAGTAAGAATATTATATAACACTTCTCTCTTCACAGAGTCATAACCTTTTTTGAAGTCTATAAATAATTGATGTACGGTCCCACTGAACTACCATTTTTTGCTCTAGTATCTGACGAATGCAAAAGATCTGATCAATTGTTGATCTGTTACGTTTGAACCCACACTAATGATTCCCAATAATTTCATTCGCATCTGGGGTTAATCTTGCCAAAAGAATGTTGGATAGATTTTGTATGAGGTTGATAGCAGCGATATTCCTCGGTAATTACCACACTCAGTCTTGTCCCCCTTCTTATGAATAGGAATAATTATGGATTCCTTCCATTGTTGTGGCATCTCTTCCTTATCCCAAATTAACTGAATAAGCTTATGGATCCTCATATGAAACCCTTTGCCACCTGCTTTAATTAATTCGGCCGGAATCTAATCAATTCCTGGAGATTTATAACTTTTCAACTTCCCAATGGCTAGTTCCACTTCATCTAAGCTAGGTTCTGGCACCAACAGTTCAGCTGTATGCATTTTAATCTGTCTAATATCACCAGTCTCATGAACAGTTAAGAGCTTGCTAAAGAAATTTTTCCACCTATTCACAATTTTTATTGGATCTGCAAGCAAATTGCCACTATCATCCTTTACCAAATTGGTCTGGGGTTGATATCCTTTCTTAAAGTTATTAATGCCTCTGTACAGGTCTCTGATGTTTTTTTCCTTATTATTTGTCTCAAGTTCAGCAATTTTGCCCTTCAGGTATTCCCTTTTCTTAGTCCTAAAGGTTCTACTAGCCTCACGTCTCACGTTACATAGATTATCCGCATTTGTTTTGTTTGGGTTCTGCAACCATTGAAATTTTGTTTGCTTCCTTCGATCTATTAATTTTGAACATTCTTCATCAAACCACGGTTTATTTTGCTTTCTCCTGTAGTATCCTAGTTTCTCTTTTGCTGAAATTTTGATGCAGTTTCTGACATTTTCCCACTCCCTGTTGATGTCCACACTTTCATTATCCTCATTTGTCTCTAAAATTTGAAACCTATTCGAAATTTCAACTTGATATTGTTCTTTTGCCTCTCCCTCACTTAATTTTTTCAAATCAAATCTTTCTGTGTCAAAATTTTGTTTATTTCGTCTACTTACTGAAAGCCGCTCCCTCATTTTCGCTACCACCAGATAATGATCAGTGTCGCAATCTGCTCTTCTGAATGATCTCACATCAATTACATTTGTCTGCCTTCTCTTATCTACTAAAACATGATCTATTTGATTGTGTGTTCTGCCATCTGGGGAAGTCCAAGTGTAATATATATTTAATGGTACGAATAATTTAGAGTTTCCCGTTTCGCCGTTACAAAGATCAGTTTGTTAACGCTGTTTACAGAAATAATCCCTGATTACACTGCAGAATCGTACAACCCCACCCCCCTCGCCACAAAATGCAGGTAAACATAGTTACTACTCGGTTACAAAGGGCTAAAGATTTGTTCTATAGAACCGCCAGATAAATTTTGTATAGACGTTATGCTACGGGACACAATAAAATAGTATCTTTTAATTTCATTGTTTCATTACCAAAGTATGGAGTGAATTCGACCAAATTTGATACAGGCTTTCTATACTAAAAACTGTTGGGCAAATTTAATTTTGGTAATTGTTCTTACAGCCCCCAATTTACTTAATAACGCTACGAAACTAAGCCAATCTTAAAAATCTGATAGTCGCTCGGTTGGTCAATAAATTCGCAGTCATTTACCTACAAGTTCATTACCATGCTCACAACAGCCACACACTGGATCCTATCCTAACACACTTAAATCCTCACCCTCACATACGCTTCCTGTACAAACCATTTTAATATTACATTCCACTCTTGAATAGTAGCGTTTCTCAAAGCCTGACATCGTGTGGGTATTTGGTTATGTGAATCTGACACTTTCACACCAGCGACATAGAAACAGCACCTGTACATAAGCTAGAAGCACGAAGTGAGAGTAAAAGACGAACGATATGCGACCATATCTACTTACAATGAACATGTATTCAGGTCACCTCTTTGATCTGATCGTAAGAGCTGGCAGTGTGCCTGCCTATCGCAGCGTTCATACTAAAGAGCAAAATTATGACGATGATGGATGAATTTATTTTTAAACAACTCCAAGCCCTTGAAATGCCAACAGTCGCTCAACTAGTAAAAGAGAGCCAGGAATTCTATGGGAATATTTAACTGAATATTTATCACACACCTGCACACCTTTACATAAAAAGTACCATTAGTTCACACGTTTTCAACACAATGAAATTCATCACCATCTTTCTTAACTTTATGCCCTGAAGGCATGTTACAGACACACCTATCACAAAACAATCTTTTTAACCGCTTAGAAGTCTCATTTAAGCACAATGGTAACTGTATGCCCTTCAACAATCAATAATTAATCTGTCATTTATAGATTTCGTATTATTATTACTGTAAACAGGGATTCCCCTCTTAAACGGCTTTAACAAGTTGATCTTTGCAATGGTGAAGTGCTGTTTTCTTTGCGGTACGGATTTAATTCTTAGATATTATTTACAGGAGCCTCGGCTTGAAAGCGTTAGGTGTTCTTCCTTTGGAATAATGTTACAAAAATAATCTGTTCTCATCACAACTCCTCCCAGCAGGTGGATGTAGAGTTAACGGCCTGACATTGTACTCATGAGGTACCCTGCTCAAACCTTAGTCGAGTTATAGACCACCCTGAAACGTATTCGTAGTTTTTCTCAGACTGTTTAGACGAAAACCAAGTCATTGCTCTGAACATGCCACAAAATGCCCTTAATGGACCCTTGGCTACTTACCATTCACAAGAAATCCACATTGTATTAGGTACTAATAACTTCTGTGCTTGAAGAAGGGTAATTGAATAACCTAAGAATATAAAATTTCCCCGTTTCGTCTAAAGAGGTATTACAAATTACGAGTATTAGCTGTAATAATGTCATTACCTCTTGATTTATGTTACGGTCTGCCGCTTCCATCATGAAAGACATTTCAACTGATAAGGTCTATCTTCTCTCACCATCCAATCTTCTGTCCCATAATTCACCGACCGTGACAAGATTGATTAGTGAGTGTTTTATCAACTCTAAATCTTAAGTTATGAATCCAATGAAAATAGAAACAGTTTATGTGTCTATATGCCTATTTAAAATCCAAGACTTTAAAATGCATGTATTTCGTGGACACCAACGCAAATTACGTATTAAACAAATGTCTGGAGTTAGAATTGTATGTTTAAAGACACTTGTTCAACAGCAATTTCGTTTTAATCACGGCGCCAGAGGACAAATGTGGTGTGTACCAGTATCAACAACTCGTATATTTGACACGAAAATGAAAAACTAATGTGAACCGTGTTAAACGAATGTTTATTTGTAGAACCCTTCAACGTCCATACAGGCGGCGCCATCAATATGACATCAAGCAGAATGGGGTACATCCGCCTGCGTCCTTCATTACACCATGTGCATCAAGTAACGTTCTGTGACAGAGTGATCGTTAAATCGCATCATTATACATGACACGTCGAAGTATTATTCACTTCAATAATGCGTCTGAAAAGAAATGTTGAAATTCAATAGGATGGCTCGTATATTTGCAGACGCGGTGCCAACTCAAAGACATGGGTAGATAGTAACGTAGAAGAGACAAGAATTGGTGGACACATCTGGCACTTTAGTCTGGGTACACCTAGTTGTGTTATGAATAAGAAATCTTAGAATCTGAACAAGAGTAGAAAGACGTTATCTAATTTGGAGAACATAATTTTCCAAATGTGAGCCTGACAATAACATGTGAAATAATTTGTGAGAGATTTGAAAAACTGATCTACATAAATTTTCTAACTAACTAACTAGATGGCTTACCGAACCCGAAGGTTCATCACCGAATTAACCAAAGCCCTCCACCAGATCCTGTCCTGGGCCACCATAATCCAGTCTCTTTGAACTCCTATCTCCCATAGATCCCGCCTGACATTATCCTCCCATCTACGTCTAGGTCTCCCCAGTGGTCTCTTCCCCTCAGGCTTCCCAACCAATACCCGGTGCACACCTCTTGTCCTATCCATGCGCGCTACATGTCCCGCCCATCTCATTCTTCTCGACTTAATCACCCTGACAATATTGTGTGAGGAGTACAGATTTTTAAGCTTATCATTATGCAGTTTTCTCCATGCCCCATCGTCTTCTCTCTTAGGCCCAAATATCCTCCTCAACACCCTATTCTCAAACACCTGCAATCTGTGTTCCTCCCTCTGAGTGAGAGACCATGTTTCGCACCCATACAAAACAACAGGCAAGATTATTGTTTTGTATACATTAATTTTCAGGTTCTTAGAAATCAGACGGGAAGACAAAATATTTTGAACTGAGAAGTAGCAAGCATTTCCGGAATTTAGTCTCCTCCTAACTTCCTCGTGAATATTATTTTGATCTGTTATTGTTGTTACAGAGTCCGTCCTGGTCCGAGGCTTAGTTAATTTTTTCGTAACGGTGCTTTTTTACGGCGAAAGGTTGTTAGCCTTACGCCCAACCCCCAACCTGGAGAACCAGGGTATCACTCTTAGTCTGACGCATCGCCTTAGACCTGTCCGGCTTGGGTAACCCTACCATGAGCCGAAGCTCCGGCCGGCATAGCCCTAAGGGTCATTTGAGCACGCAAGCTTCCTCACCCGGCAAATTTCCTTCGACAAGGTGGTGATACCTTCGAGGAGGTACCAACTTAAATTTTCTCTATCACAAATTCGACAAGAACGGGCCAAATTTCGAACTAAACTCACATGACAACGTGTATTCTTTCAAACCAGTCAACTAGCTCTTTCGTCATAAAACAGGCTGAAATACTCAGGTACCAACTGGGCTATACTGCATACTAACATATTCATGATAAATACACACTGGTGGAGATAACGACAGACATTTTGAGTTTCTCTTTTCTCACTTCAGACAAGAAAAAAACACAAAAGAAGTCGAGGCCAAGGTCCAAACTGAATTCTCTAAGAGCTGATGGCCTGACCAAACTAGTTTTTATTCAAGGTGAGTCTGACAGGTCAGAACGAGACTGCACCCATCTTGACTTCATTATCAGTGGGTTGGCATTCGCGTGTTATTTGTAACTGGCTGCTACAACTCTGGACGCGATAGGTTGTACAATAAATTCCTTTCGCTTAGAAACCCTATCAGACGTTGGCCTAGACATGATCGTGTCAAGTCATTATAACGACGAAAAAACCGTAAAATAAAATTTGACTAATGTCGTAATTACGCGATTTCAAAACGCACAATTGGGACACGCAGGCGTAGATTAGAGGATAATATTGAAACGTTTCCTTAACAGATAGTGCCCATATCGTCATGCCCTGTCTGATAGGGTATGAAGATGTGAATTGGATTACTATAGCTCACATTATATTCCAGCGATGCACTCTTCTTAATACTATAATAAATCTTCGAGTGATGAAGAACTCTTCTCCATATTATCTAAATATTCCGGCAGCCAACTCGATAATCATCAGTCGGTTGATATACAGCACTGCGTCACAAATAGAATCAATGGCATCTTATTCAATATTTGGGGCTGAAATTCATTTGCTGTTATTCATCTCTTCCTAATCTTAAAATTAAATTTCTTCAGGTATAACGAAAATGAATTATCCACATAACTTTGGATGAAGATGGTATTAACTGAATAAATGTTAAACCTTGTAACGACTACATTTTAGAAACCTGCGACCAGAGAGTGGTATATTCGGGTTGGACCTATCCAGAATAAGATAGTGTGTATCCAAGATTTAATTTTACGAATGAAACGTGGTTAAAAAGACAAACACGAAAGTCTGTGTTTCACAGACTTCGTTCTTCAGTTATAAAACACCCTTTTAAAACTAAGTTTGTCTTTGACGAGGCAGGAGCTTTCAATTCATAAACCAGAAACCCCTAGGGCCCCCATACAACCCTTAATTATTACTGCTGAGCTTAGAATTACATAAAGCAAAAATATATCGTTTTTGTTATGCCCAAAAATGCTCGAATTATGTCGATGTTGTCCTCAACACCAGAGGTAACTATTCAACCACATGTTATGTCACACAGAAACATTTCTGCACAGACGAATTATACGTTATAAACACTTGTTAAAAATAATAAACCCATCTTTTTCGGAATTCCATCCCGGTTCCTAACCTGTGGGATTTCCATGAGGCTTGCCTGGAGCGGTATTATATAAACACGACTGTTCCACTGCAGAGAAACGTACTCTGTGTTGTTTCTTTTCTAAATTAAAAAGTGACAAGCGTAACAACAGATTCAATAAACTACAGTCAACACCAATAGCCTGGAGTCGTAAGCTGCAAGGTCGAAACACCCTGCTGTCAAAGACCTCGCCTCATTCAAGTTTCCACAGAATATCACTTGATTAAGCAAGCTGTGTCAGGATTAACTCACAGGCGAAAAGAAGCCAGACGTGAAAGTAAACAGCCTTACATCTACACAAAAAGGAATTAATTTTCTGCATTCGGCGTCTAGTGTCTCGTATCCCAATTCGTTCAACTTCGATCTAGCATGCAGACCTGCGGATGACAAAGGTGTCTTTTTAGCAATACTGCTGTACTGTTATACGGTCATATTACTACATTTTTAAGTACCTTTCGTTGAGAGACAGACGACACAAGTAACTGTGGAGTTGGATATATCACATTACAGTTTCATATTCTACATTAGTGTTCGGTCCGAAGCTGCTGAGAAAATATAGAAACAATCAGATGGACTTATTTCATAAGTTTATGCGTCATTTGCACAAAATGCATACATAGACTTAGAAAATGATAAGGTAGCCATGCTCGTCCGACCTAGGGTTAGATCCGCGAAAGTAATTTTTCGGATTCGTTTTACAACTAGCATTAAGTGTCTGTGTTAAAAGTGTCAAGGCAAATTTGATTCTGGTTTGTATCGACTCAATGTAGTCTCTTTTTTTCCTTACCATGAGACCAAACGACTACTACAATATATAAAATACAGACCTCATTAGCATGTACTCTACAGCATTTATTTAAAACTGTTTTCCACATGGTATAATTTTAACTAAACATTCGATGCGTAAACGATATGAAAAGAAGATCACGGTTGAATAAATTAACTCATGAGGAAAACAACAGGTTTTACTCATTTTGTCTATGAAAGGAATTCAGACATCGCTAAGAAAATAACATAAAGGAATTATGGAATTCATACAAAATCAGACATAACTCAAAAGAAACATGTTCTTAGAATTCCCCACTCAATAATCCTTTCTAAATTAAGCGTTGTTAACCAAATGTACGAAGATCTTTAGACAGACTTTATAAAACAGGCATAAGATAGTAACAGACCATCAGAACAGACGCGTAAGGTTGATACTATGTTTAAAATAGATACGCAATTTTTACAATTTATCTCTCCCAGAAAGACTGCCGAATAAGATAAAGAAGACGAACATAAATTATATCTCAATATTTATACAAATTAAACATGGAAAGAAAGAGATCACCTGGAAAACCTAGGCGTAGATGGCACAATATTATTAAAACAGATCTTACACAAAGACTCATGATATGAAATTAATTTTATAGCTCAGAACACGTCTTGACTAGCTGGGCTACATCAGTTTTCGAGGAATAAATCTGTCCCGTGGAATTAGTAATTTTCATATCATAAAATCGCTATCCATAAAAATTACCAGTTGCTAACATTTGGGTTTTAAGGGCCTATATTTAATCAGTCATAAATTACCATAAATATTTTACAGGAATGCACATTAACAAAACTGCATTTGGGAAACAACATATGCCCTTACACTATTTTAAACTACCAGCCAAATTGTATATTTCTATAAATAAGCGATGCTTGAAGGATGATGATCGTTTTGCTATTGAGGGATTTTGAGCCTTATGTGTTGTTATAACCATTGCGATGACAATGTTGATGAAGAATTTTGGGATATGGGACAATTTTTATGACTGTATACTTACTACTTTATATTCTTCCCGTCATTCTTAACGGGCAATTTACTAATTGTTACTTTACATCGATCGATCTGTGACGCATCAACAGGAAAAGACGTACACAAAAGTAAATAATCCTGCGTGAATGTAAGAAAAGTTTTAGATTTTTGTATTTATATCATTTAACACAGGATGATCACAACTGACATCATGTGCATTCGTAAGTGGATATCAACGTTTTGGAGAAACATACTGGCCTGAAGATGGAAGCAGCATATTATTGCGAAGCTGTCACATATAACTGTGGTTCCTGCAGCCTGAAACTACTCTACAGTTTACTAGGACGTCGCGTCGCACGCACTTATCCGCTGTAGTGACGTAATTAATGTCGAAGTAGGACAACATCAGTAGACCACAAGTAGTGAGTGTACATGCAAATATGACATGGAGAATATTCCACAATAAACTTAATGATTGATGAACGAGCTATTCATAGGAAGAATAACAACGTGCGAAGTTCGTTATAATTAGCCCGAAATTCAATTTATTGATCTAACAATCCCTCGTTATAACGACAGTACAAGCAACGGTCGTCCGACATACAGTTGTTCCTGCCATGGATCCTCGACACATCACTCACTTTCTTCTACAGGTCATGGGTTCAGTTCGTGAGATCGCATGGCCTCAGATAAAACTCAAGGTAGATGTAACCAAACTTCAAATTTTACGCAGGAGGAAATATTTAGCGACAAGTGTGTGTATTACGTAAGATGACCTATACCTGAAAATACACGCGTAGAGTACCAGAAATATTAAGTTACAAGTGTGTGTATTACGTAAGATGGATTATACCAGAAAATACACACGTGGAGTACCAGAAATATGAAGCTACAAGTGTGTGTATTACGTAAGATGGCATATATACCAGAAAATACACACGTGGAGTACCAGAAATATGAAGCTACAAGTGTGTGTATTACGTATGATAACCTATACCAGAAAATACACGCGCAGAGTACCAGAAATATTAAGCTACAAGTGTGTGTATTACGTAAGATGTCCTATACCAGAAAATACACACGTGGAGTATCAGAATAACCATACACCTCAAACAGGAGTTCAGGCCCACGGCTGGGTTCCAAACTGTGCCCCTCCCCTCCAGCAATAAAATGTCATTAACAGAACTACAGCAACGGTCTGTGGAAGTGACAAGACAGTAGAACAAAGAGAAAATTTATGGGGGAGAAGTGAGAGATACTTAATTTCTGGGGAGGGGGAGAAACAGCATCTTATACTTAGAACGTTCCCAGGCAATGGCCGCTCGTCCTTCTAGTAAGGATAGAGTAACAGTGAAGTGACAGCTTGATTACAGACACAGCAGAATTTTGATTTGCTTGTTCAGTGAATGTTGAAGCTGTAATTTGGAAGGTTAAGTAAGTATTTTAGTGCCCTACGCAGTAATGGGGTAAATTTTGATGGATCTAAATCGGGATCACTGAATGAGAAGCATTCAGTAGCACTTTAGAACTTTGGAACCATCTTAGCATTTGCTTAGAGACAGGAAAACTGTCGAGATGGCCAGTCACAGGACCTTCCGGATGCACATTTGACTACAAGCCAGCAGCCCGGCAGACGAAAGGGAATATAGTCGCCACCTGGGTTTCCCTAACTTGAGTGCCACAGGCTTTACTGATAAGCTCTAATACACTGGATGCAATAATACAGTATAATGTAATAAAGTTCAGATTATGTTTGCATGATCTTCTTCAGCTGTCTTCTCAGTCGTGCGGCTTCTAGGTGTGTCCCATGGCGGGAGCAGTCTTAAATGCTGCCTAGAGACTAGGTCCTCTGGAGCATCCTCCATGAACATACGGCTAAAATGAGGAGCATTTTACCCAAACAGGACTTTAATTTATTTGAATATGTGTAAATGGTGTGGCACATATGAACACTTCGCCGTACAACAGATAAGTCCCCTAACAGGGCCGGCGGTCTTTTATGTTTATCAGACATAGGATCATACTAACCTAATTGTCTGGCTTGAGCATTCTCAATGAACTGACTTTTAAAATATAATTTACGTGCTAGTTTGCAGAAGCGTGTTTTAATCGTCTCCATGTCAGTTTGCTGATGCAAAATGTCGATTGGCGTTACCCTTGGGAGTATAATATTAATTCTCAGTACTTTATTATGAAAAACTTGGAGTTTATTGAGGTGCGTTTCGGCCACATATCCTCAGGCCGGGGCCGTATTCGTTGTTATTGATCGTTTGAGGGTTTTATAGATTGTTAGAAGAGGACTTGTTCATGATTGTGTTGAATTTCCCAAGCCTGTGGTTGGCTTGAAGCACTGCTTTATTTACGTACAAACTGTAGGTGAGTTTCCGATCTGAAGAACGAAGCCCTTGCAAATAATATTCGAGAATTCAGCTCTTACCTCAAACAAAACAGCACTTCTAGTACATTACAAAAGTCAACAGGTCAATAATATTCAAGAACGTAATAGCTGTTTCTTCTGAAAATAACATGAAAAACAGAAATACACACCGTGAAAAAATGTATTGTTATTAAATGCTAGCAGGCTAAGCAAGGAAATAGGCCTAGAAGTAAATTTATACGAAACGAAATACATCGGCGTAATACGGGATCAAAATCAGCAACAACGGCAGAACATAATTATAAGTAACACATCATTTGAACAGGTTTAAAAATTTAAGTATCTGTAAACAACAATAACAAATAGAAATGATGTCCATGATAATATTAAGAGTAGAATACATTCGGGGAAGGCTTGTTCCTATTCTGTTCAAAAACTGCTATCATCTCGTTTGCTATCTAAAACACTAAATATCAGGATATATAAAACAATAATTTTGCCGGTTGTGTTGTATGGTTGTGAAACAAGGTCTCTTGCTTTGAAGGAAGAACGTAGATTACAAGTGTTTGAAAACAAGGTGCTCAGGATGATGTCTGGACCTAGCACGGTCGAAATAGGTACGGAATTTGGTATATTACACAACGAGGAGCTTCGTGAATTGTAAGGGTCACCTAGCATAATGAGGATAGTGAGATATAGGAGACTCTGATGGGCTGGACATGTAGCACGCATGGGGGAAGGGGTGCACACAGGATTTTGGTAGGGAATCCTTCTGGGGAAAAAACCCCGGGCAGACCAAGAAGGAAATGGGAGGATAACATCATGATGGATCTTTGAGAGGTGGGCTGTGAGGATGGCAAATGGATGGAGTTGGCTCAGGATCGTGGCCGGTGGCGGGCTTTGGAGTTATCGGTGTTGAACCTACGGGTTAAGTTAGTTAGTTATTAAATGCTAAAGCACGTTGTAAATATAGTTATCGCTGTGTTTAAAGCGAATAAAACAACTAATGAAGATCACTTCGTCCTCTTCTAGTAGTTTGCGGAAGATGCAGCCCTGAAATGACACTTGAGTACCACAATCGGCTGGTAAGGAGAGACAGTCATTGCTTAAATATAGCCTGCATTGTAAACATAAGTGTTTAACTACTGCGGGTATAAGCCTACGTTTTTGTGCAGAACAGCAGAGGGTTTAACGCCTTCCTTGCGTCGCACACTGATAAAAAACCCTTTACAGTGTTTTAGATATGTTGCCATATACATCATCATGAAAGCTATTGAAATGTTACAGAATAGTTTACACATCGTAATATCTACTCCACGATCATGGACGTCATAAATCCAAGGGCAAAGCCACTACCGTTGTCCTGGTTTAAAAATGACCAACATTTTTTAAATTATCGAAACTACGTTTTGGAATCGACAATTCGAAAAAGATGCAATTTTTTTTAGTTTTGTGTACTATTTTGCAAGAGGCACATGTTATGCCCATTGTGTCTGTCGGTCTGTATATTATATAAGGGTCTCCATATGTATAACGAAATACAAACAGTGTAAACATATTTTCCAGTACTTACGATTTTGCATATTTAATGATCTTGTAGATCATTCAATGCAAATATGTATCTATAGCTGTGAAATTGCACAGTACTTCAGAAATCAAAACGAATACTCAGAAATGGCGTTTCTTGCATTTAAACCACAGTCTATATTTTTGTCACCTTGTACTACTAGTTTAATTTTCAGAACATCCTGGGTTTGATCCCAAACGTGGCCACTAATGTTAAAAAATAAAATGTAAACAAATATATCAGTATAATAATGATAAGAACAGAGTTCCACGAAAAAATGAAACCAGGCAGCAATCATTTTTTAAATTTTAAATTTACATTAAATGCGGAATATGTCGAATTTCTGTACGTAATAATAACTGTCACGAGCTACACACTGGGGTAAAAACACACAGGAAGCAGTGGGTTTACAGTGTCATGCAAACCGTAAGGCCGAAAATCTCTTAATAACGTTACCATGGCTAGGATTGTCAATTTATACAGAACACAGTCTAAACGGCATTCTATAATTATGTTCAAAAGGCATAAAATCTGTTAATAGCGTTACCACGACATCGGTTATAAAGCAAAACGCGCATAAACATTATCCTACTATTATAACATACATACAACAGATAATGTAAATTGTACGCCTTTTTCTTGTGCAAGAATATTTAGGACTTTCAATTCAACCAATAAGAACTCAGTGGGTCTCGGTTACATGTCATTAGCCAAGTGCCGCATTGTGAACACACATACGACTAACCATGACCGGGTCCTCGAACACAATGCGACCTGAATGAAGAATGTGTGTGATAAACGTAAATCCAAGATGTGTTTCACTAACAAACTACGGACGAAATGACAGCATTGAAACTATTAACATTCTGGTCACATATCATATACACTTGACTCTCCTGAATATCTGCTCTCACACCAGAGGCTAGTAACATCTTATAAGTAACGGCAAGCAAGTTGGGGGAACTCGTCTGCGAGTACTCCAAGTCAGGCTGAAAAGCTGGAGACGAAGCGAAAAACGTTTGCCTTCCAATGAAAGCAAATGAAGGAGTAGGTAAGAATTTGGTAGTAGGAGTAGGAAATATTCATATCAATTTGAATGACAGCAAAATGGTAACTTAAACTCTTAACCACATCAAATGAATCATGTCAGAAGGGCGTATATACGTATTTGAATAATCGGAGATATTAGTGGGATGTCATGCCAGCAGGGTGTAGCGCTGATACTGCTTTACACAGAGATAAAAATGTTTTTAAGTACTACATCACATTATTATTACTCACGGCCAACTTTCTACTTACAGTAGACTCCAGATGATCCGAGGGGGGAATAACCGGGGTCTATCCGGTTTAAACTAAACCTAAAAATTAATTCAGAAAATCTGTTGTAAAACTTGGAACACTTAAACTGTTTCTAAAACCTAACCTTTACGACGACAGAACGTAATTACTGTTAGTTTGAATCCTTTTTCAGAAATAGTTGGTATGTACTGTATTAAAATATATACAAAATTCTTTCGGTTATTAGTAAATCTTTAAGAATTAAAGTCGTACATATCTGTATTTGTTACATTTGCATGTTTTTCTTTCATTTTCATTATCCGGGGGTTTCGATTCGGTAAAATATATTTACCAACCAACCCGGATAATCGGGAGTCTACTGTACATATTTTGTGAACCTTCGAATTCCATAAATTGGTAATTTTGCTGACCATGTAAGCGACTATCAAAGAGAGTCACACAGCTGGAAAGGGACCACTTGGCCGGCAGAAGCGGAGACAAAATATGTGTGATATAAAGTTCTCACGGCGGTGAAGATGGCGGTCCTCACACCGAAAATGGAGTCAATACGTTCAACCGAGACGTTGCCAACCACCTAGAAGACCAAATGGCGTCAGAACCCAGAAGACTACTATCGATAGAGTAGTATATTACGAAATATATTCTAGAAACCTAACAATTAAAATATTCCAAACTATAATTCACCTGTTTTTCTGCTTTCTCTCTTACTTTCATGGAGTAACATACAAACATTGCACACCACACTGAGGGTTTTTGAAAAGAAAGTGCTGAATATAATACAATCAAAACAGCAAAATAAATACTATAAATTACAAAATGAACAACTTTAGAATTCGGGTTTATCTTCTAATTTTCTTAAAGGTAAATGTAAAGTTGGCCCTGGTATTGAAATAAGTACCATGACATGTATACGTGTGGGGGAGTGGAGGCATGGCTGAACGCTTTCTTAACCTCGCCACAAGAAGGTAAGTGACTAGTTTCACGCCCGACCGCTTCATTCCCCAAAATAATCCCGGTACCCAGTGGTCAGGAGGCTGGATGGGCCCAGAGCCGGTCTTGTGGCGAAGAGAAAAATCCTGTCCTTTCGAGAATAGAATCCCGATCGTCAATATCGTAGACCAGTCACTACACTGAGTGAGTTATTCCAGCAGCTCAGCTGATATTCTTAGGATGGTTAAATCGAGGTGGACGAGATGGATGGAACATAGATGACGTATGGAGACGTACCAGGCCGGAAATATAAAAAGAAATGTCAAACTGGATGCGAAACTGACTCGGGACACAACCGCAGCCAGAGCTACGAACTTTCGTGATCCAGCATGCAGCAACACGTTAGTTATGTAAACGTCATTAACCTGTGTGACGTTATAATGGAGTGCATTCTTTTCAACATACAGACACACAAAAATTCACTTGTCATACAAGAAAACCGAGTCCATATCCTGTAATAAAGAAAGGTCAGTGAACCAGCCTGCAAGCCCACATGAAGGACCACGTCGGCCTACCACTCAAGCATCCGCACAGAGGTGCGTGGTTCCGATATTAAACCTTGGTTTAATGTCCCAATGTTCGTATTCATCGTCTTCCCAGGCTCAGGCTCTCAGATAGCAATGAAGGGCCAATTTTTCACTTTCTTGAACCTATACGCAACAGGTTATAGACAAAGCTGAAAAGATATACCTCAAGATATAACCTGCGTCAGTGGTGAGACACCAGCAGAAATTTCCTGAGCCTTCAAAAATTAATGTATTTGAGGTTCGGCAGCGAGTATAAAGACTGCTGTCTTGTAGGTTCTAGCGCCTTGAAGTTTTGTAGAAGTATACCGTCGATTGAGAGGTACTTGCTGCCTCCATCATTAGGACGACCATCGCGATGATTAGGGCGATAATAGTCCTGATGATGGAGGCAGCAAGCATTTCTGAACCATCGATAAACATCCACCAGACTACATGAAGCGTCAACCCACTAGAAACCCATCTTCATGTTGTGTACAAACTTGAATGCCACTTGGAAAGCATTGATACAGTTGTGTGAAGTCCACCTGACCCAGGAAAAAACGTTCATGTTCACCGCGTTAGCACCGCTAAAAGTTTGAAAAACGAAAAATATAAAGTCTTTTGTCTTACTTTCGTGGTCAGGCGGTACTCTACACACTGAAATACAGCAGAACAAATCAGAAAAAAATTAATCGTTAGCAGACCATTCTATTTCGGACATCCACATAGAGAAAGCAGTTCGGCTTTAAACGATGGTAATGTGTAACTTTGGTGAAGTTCAGCCTTTGATTCAGTTACGCAGCTCCACACCTGAAACTGACGTCTCTCAGCAGAGAACAATAAGACAATTCATATGACGTCATATGACGTGACAACTCAGATGCAGATATTCAATCAGGTCTCTTATGACAATGAAAAGAAAACATGGGACGTACGAGACAGGTACAGTTTGTTCTGTGTAAACATGTGACATTAATCTTTCAAAAGGAGCATTAGTATCTGTTCAACGATTGATCAAGCAGTTCTACAAATACGCTTATGAAAACGCTGGGAGACATTCTGAGTGAATATCATGTGGTGGCAAAGGCGACTGATGCCTCGAAGACAGTATGCAAGCATTCACTAGCACAGGAAACAAACCAGAAAATTATTCGATCTACGAGGGTCGCTCATTAAGTAATGCCCCACATTTTTTTTCTCAGCCAATAATGAAGATAGAAAAGTGCACTTTTACATGCTTGAGATTTGATGTTTCCCGCGTTCGTGTACGGAGTTTCAAATGATTCCAACCGATAGCGGAGCTGTAGTGAACTGTTAAAATGGCGTCTGTGAACGACTCTTGTTACAAGCAACGAGCTGTAATTGAATTCTTTTTTGCTGAAAAAGAAACTGTGGTGAACATTCATAAACGTTTGTGTGCTGTGTATGGAAGCTGTGCAGTCGATAGGAGCACCGTTGGTCGCTGGGCTAAGAGAGTTAAAGCTTCAGGAAGTGAAGAAACCGAGCTCAGTGATTTGCCGCGCTCTGGGCGTCCTGCCACAGCCACCACTCCAGACATGTTGAACCGCGCGGATGCCATTATTCGTGAGGATCGGCGCATCACAACTCGACAATTGGCCCAACAGCTTTCAGTCAGTAATGGAAGTGTAATTGCAATTATCCGGGCTCTTGCATATTCGAAGGTGTGCGCAAGATGGGTTCCACGAAGTCTCACAGCAGACCACAGGATTCAAAGGAAAATGATTTCTTCTGAATTGTTGGAGCGTTTTGAGGCTGAGGGAGAGATCTTTCTGTCCCGGATCATTACAGGTGACGAAACCTGGATACACCACTTTGAGCCGGAGACAAAAAGGCAGTCAATGGAGTGGCATCATCCTCTATCACCGAGAAAGAAGAAATTAAAGTCAACTCCCTCCGCCGGAAAAGTCATGATGACTGTCTTTTGGGACAGTGATGGGGTCATTCTTGTGGATGTGATGCCAAGAGGTGCGACCATCAATTCAGACGCGTACATTATGACCCTGGAAACCCTCAAGAAGCGTTTCCGACGAGTTCGGCCTCACAAGCATCCAGCAGAAATTTTGCTCCTGCATGACAATGCACGCCCTTACACAAGTCCGAGAACCCGGAAAGAAATCACCAAATTTGGTTGAACGGTGCTGCCCCATCCACCCTCCGACTCCATCTCTTTGGGCCACTTAAAGATGCTATCCGCGGAACAAGGTTTGAAGATGACGAGAGCGTTATTCAAGCAGTGAGGACATGGCTACGTGCACAGGACAAGAGCTGGTACCGGCAAGGCATGCACGCACTTGTTCCACGCTGGCGTAAAACCGTACAAGTTCATGGGGACTATGTGAAAAAATAGTATGTGTAAAGGAAACATTGATTTATATTGTCACTAAATTTCAGCCATCTTGAATAAATATATTCTGAGGAAAAAAATGTGGGGCATTACTTAATGAGCGACCCTCGTAAATATGTCTCGAGAATCTCGAGAATCCAATTTGCATAACTCTTTTCTTTAATCTGACGACACAACGAGAAACGGTTACAACGAAAAATTATTTTCAAAAGTTCTTTTCATAAAATACGTGTCCTCTGTCTTCACTATTCACGTGTTTTCTTCTCAGTAAATGCCTCCCATCTTGTACGATTTGAGGTTCTCACGCCTTGTAGACTGGTAAAAGTTCTACCAGGCTACAACCCATAAGACACCCATCTTCAGCCTCCCATCTTATGTTTCACTACAGAATATAACTGCCTACGAATATCGGGTTTTATGACTATTAAACAAGCAGAATAACGTATTATCTAAAGCTTTAACAGGATTTCTAAGAACACCCCATAAGAGGCCTGACAGCGTTTGTCAGACTCCTGATTCACTAAAACGTATTTATGTAACATACATCACTAAGTACGATCACTGGAGATCACCCCATATTGGAGACTGTAATAACGTAAGCATTGCAGCTCTAAGAACATCTGACACAGAAAAAACCCGTTATACCAATTTAATACAGCGTTTTTAAGGTGTGAGCGTGTGTGGCGATACGAACCTAGAAAAACATGCAAATTTTTACGTTCTTTCAGACAACACAAAATCAGGCTGACAGAACATGTTAGTAGTACAAGAAGCATTAAAATTTAATGACTCCATCCTATCGGAACCCTAAAATAAAACTTCAAAATATGAGTGTTCTTAATATTTATTACATCAACGCACGTGGTTTCAAAGAGTGCGAGACTCATGAGGTGCCTTTCAATCCGCCTGTTCTGACTAATTTAATTCTGTAGCAATGGACCGTTGGGCCAACTTGATTTGAGGTTCAGAGCACCATAACAAAATCTTCCTTGAAAGCAAGTGAAGAAACCCCCAGCTAAGACAAGACTCGTCGCCCTGAAGATGGAGGCAGCAAGGACCTCTAAAAAGTTGGTAAATTTCTATCAGACCACACGTCGCTACAAACCACAAGACAGCGATCTTCGGACTCACCGCCGTGAAAGCCTCAAATCCTATAAAATCTCAAACCCTTGGGTACCGCGCTCGCAAGAGCCCACCACTGGCCCTTAGCCTGAGCCACATGAGTGCAGTCCACAGTCTCTGTCCACTTACTATCTCAAAAGTGGCCCCTCTGGTAAAATTCTAACCAAAATTTTGTATGAACTTCACATTTCTCCAGGAGATCTACTCGCCCAGGACTCTCATCTCATTTGATTTAATTACACAAAAATAACCTGAGACTCAGTGTGCTTTGCATTTAAGACCTTGCTCACACACAAGCGTACGACAATCGAGATACGGAAACCAGAATAATGAAAGACAGAGGTTGCAGCACGCCAGGGAAGTTAAAACGGGCTGTAATGAATGTAACTGGCTCAGGACTGTGTCCAATGGCTGACTTCAGTATCACAGGTCATCACCTCAACCAAAGTGAATGGTTATGCGGACATAAATAGAACTATTCATTCAAGAGAACGCGATGCTATTCGACGTCACCATCCCGCTCACAGTCAAAGACTACCATCACAGGCTATTATAATCACTGGAGTATGTTTGTGCTGTATTTAAAGACGTTGTCAGGAGGTCAGACTATAAAGTCTCGAACGATATCATAATTAATAAATGATAAATTTGAAAGGATGTGGAAATACTCGGTCATGGTCTAAATTACTGTAAAATTCCGGCATTTCCCTGGAAGAACTGAGGGAAACCAAGAACACACTCAACCAGTCTCCCGGCCGAAATTTCAACTCGAGACTAACCTTTTTCGGGATACAATACCAGGTGTGGCATTATCATTTGTTATATCCCTTTCTGGCTTGAAGCAATAAAGAATATGCACCCATTTTAGCAGTTTCAAGACTTAGTATTCGTACGCGAAGCAGATACCGCGGCTCTGGCTGGCACATTCCGCAATGGATGGTAGCATTTCATAACACAAACATTATGTCCTACTTCCCCTCTCAACTTACTGTGCATGGATTGAAAATTAAGAAAAGAATCACGGCCTGCGTATTATGAAATGGAAGGCAACAGGGTGGAACAAAATAAATTTTCATTAATGGTAAGAGTTTCGCAAATAATGCCATTACAAAGTGATAACACAAATGCAATTGCGAAGAAAAGCACAGAAAACTTGTAAAATGTATCTGTATTTTATTATTATTATTCATTTTGTATGTATTGTTTACATTTAACTGTTTTTAATTTAATTATTATATACTTAGGCATATTATTCAGCCCATTTTCTTGTTGATTATTAGCAATAAATGAGTTGAATTATTTGTACATTTATATAATTAGTTTATTTGTTTGTTTGTTGTTTTTTTGTATTTTAATGTTTCACTTTTATTCATATTATTTAGCTCATTTACTGTTAATTATTTTATAACAAATTAATGAACTGGTATATTATTATTATATTGTACATTTATATATTTAGTTTATTGTTTCATTTGTTTTTGTATTGTTACTTTTAGTGCTTGGCTGTTATTAGCCCCTTTTGGCTGTTGCCAAGCACTCTAATAAATGAATTGAATTATTATTATTCGCTAAACAATAACGATCCGACTCTTGCGAAGGTCGTTAAATTAATATAATTATAACATGTCATAATAAGATTACTGTGAAATAAGCATATGGACGTATTTGATAAGATAAATTGAACGCTCCGATAAACTGTAACCAAATAATTAAAGGCTACTGTATACAAACCGTTAAAAAGTTGACAGTGGAACCATGGTTCCGGAGAATTTGACGTAAATACGTCTATACGGAAAGGAAGTTTATATATTGGCTTTATTCTAAATATTTCCTTTATACATGCTTTACAATTGAGATAAATTTGTTTAAGATATTGCTTAATCAACTTGAATTAGTTATGCTTAAGATGGGTCTGTGGTAGCTGAATGTAATGTAAAGTAATGTAATATAATGAAGGTAACATAACATAACAATGCAGTTACACTTTTTCGTTTCACTTTTTGCCGAATGACACTGACCCTAAAATATAGACGTATTTAAGTCAAAAACAATCACACGGTCATTTCTACACATTTAGTTTTTCTACATAACAGTCAGCGTTTCAGTTAATTTGGACCAATGATCACACGTTTCTCAATTCCGGTTGGACTTTAAATCACAATTAAAACCACTTCTTTGCAACAGATACTCATTACAGGTGAAATTTAATCAATAATGATTCTTTGGTTACCCAGATACTCTGATCGGTCTGTAACGTAACTTGAATTCATGTTATAGCCGATGGTCGACCAGACTCGTCCGCCCTCATTTGAATCTTTCCACCCGTTCGTAAACTTGCTTCTAGCCATGTACCCGTTCTCACACTCTCTGACCACAAACACCAGATCAGCCTTCCTTGGTGCATCCTATCAAAGAAGCAACCATGTTAAACATACCATGGAAATGTCACTATTCAAAAGACAATGAAAACCGGCTTCATGCAAATAAGTGAAAGCTGACATTGTTAACAGTCGATATTTCGATGCTGTTAACACCGCCTCTGAGGTAGAGGCAATTTCCTTCATATTTAACTTTCATCTGTAATACATCATATATAAATATAACGTAGTTGTAATTATACAGAGTGTCGCCCTCGGTGGACTAGTGGTTAGCGTGCTCGCCACTGGACCCAAGGTTCGCGGGTTCAAACTCGGCCGAGGTCGATGGATTTTAAAGGGTGATAAAAATCCGGATAGGAAGTAGATTTACGAGCATAAACGAGATGTTTCGTAAGAAAATTTCTCACCCAAGTCTCCTGATTCACTGTTAGATGGCTCTGACAGTCAAATCAGGATTGAGTAGAAATTGTCACAGTCACTCAATACTCACAAGTGCACATTTCAAAGACAAAGAAAAACCTCCGAAAAGGAGGCGGCGAAAACTCGAAATTGGGTTGTAGAGCCAAGAAACAGCAGCAATTATACAGTGTGTTTCACTTAAAACGCAACCCTAACGAAAAAAAAATCTGTAGGCTTTACGAATGGAGAACGTATATTTCCGTCACAGGCCTGGCGTTAACAAAGTAAAACAAAATTAGAATAGCCAGTCACAGATCCAGATTCGAACCGGATACTTCTTGAATGCTAGGTAGACGAAATAATATTAAAATGGATGCGAGGAAGTTTACTGGATTGAACTGGTTCACCAATCGCCGAGTAAACAATGAAGTATTTGATCCCATATAAGGCAAGAAGTGACATAAAACGTACCGAGCATTTTGGCTCAACGCTAATTGTATTTAGAATAATGCTGTTAAACTCTCGGAGAAGCAAGCAATCAGTCGTAATTGGAAGCACAGGTCTTTGGCCTGCTTCGTACACAGTCGTCCTTACAGCGAAATAACTTCTGATACTAAGCAGATCACTTAAATAACATATAAACTACAACAGCAGAAAACATGTCCTAACTTGTATTACGAACACGTTTAATTTTATTAAGAATCAAACGAGGTATGACAATTAAATAACCGTACTGATTCTACAAGGAAACTTAATTACAATCAATACGGTTAAGTCGTATATTTATTCATGGACATCTTTATTTCTGGAAAAATTAAAAGTTTCAAGTGACCAAATCAGGCTCTGATTTCAAAGTGCTACTTAAAGTGATTAAAGGAGTGACGTATCATTACGATGCAATATACATTTCCGCGGCCAAAATGTTAGCCTTCTTCGACGAATATACAGGGCTAGTCTAAATGATGTTCCCGATTTGAAACACATCTTACTCACGTATAATGAAATTCAGATGCACAAAATTGGTACCGATGGAAAGTGAAACTCTCCAAGTTTATGTTGGTATACTTCGAGGCCGCGTAGTAACACTGTTCGCCGCCAGGGGCGATGTGAGAGGAAATGGCTGCCATTGAAGACAGGGGAGCCTTTGTGTCCTGGATTTCCACGTTCACTGGTCTGTTATTAGTGTGCAACGGCATTTCCGAACAAAGTTTGCGGCAGATCCACTCAGTGGGCATACAATTCGTAAGTGATATTCCGAATTTAAGAAAAGGGGCTGCATCTGTAAGAGAAAGTCAACCGGCCGCCCGTCAGTAAGCGAGGAAACAGTGGAGCGGGTCCGTGCAAGTTCACACGACTAGAGGCTGGATGTGTGCCGAGTTACCAAGGGGGCTCACATTGAACACCTGTGGTGTACTGAAACAAAACTTGGAGAGTTTCTCTTTCCATCGGTACCAATTTTGTGCATCTGAATTTCATTAAACGTGAGTAGCTTGTCTTTCAAATTGGGAACATCATTTAGACTAGCCCTGTACATCCACAAATACTGAAGATAACATGGTTCTATTCGATAGTACTTTCTTGGCTAAGTTGGTAATGGAAAAACGTTTGATGAAGGAGCATCTTACTGGTGTCGGAAATTCGAGACTTAATTTGATTTGTTTCTGGGTCATACCGTAGCAACCAAGTCTCATCACTAATCACTAATTCTTCCAAAGGTGTTTTTGTTTCCAACAATCTTGCTGAGAATTCTAAGTAAATATTTTTTGTGCTTTTCTTAAACAAAAAAACATTTCTTGCAACTATAAAACAAATTAAATTCCAGCGATTGTTGATACACAAGAGCCTCATCGTTTTCACGTGATCAAAGACACATCATTTGAAATTTGTTGCACAAATACACCGGTTACGTAACTGTCAGACCTCGCAAGTTGATTTTTATTAGAGAGGCTCGTTGCCAAGTCCGAACGGTTTCATTACCTTTAATTTCCAGGCATTCATGAACCAGACCATGACTTCAGCGATACAAGTATGGGTGGGGCGAGCAAATTAGGTCGTCCGCCTTCGTGGGGTGTCAACAACTTTCAGCTAATTCCTTGGTGATGCAAATGACGTGGACTACAAACACAACCCTATCTAATGTAAGACAATAAAAGCATGTGATGTAAACTTAATAACAGACTGACCTATATACGTCAGATTGCAATTTCTTCTCTTTCATGACACATAACAGGCTTCCCATCTTATTTAAAAAGTAGGCCTACACGGATGATATGAAAATTAGGAAGGGGACAGGAATTTTACAGGAATGAGAGCACTGGACTTCATTTAACGCGGATAACAATGACAATAAAGAGAAAATAGCTGTCTTCTGGGTTCTTACGCCGTATAGTCTGGTAGAAGTTTATCGACGTTTCAGAGGTCCTTGCTACCTCTATCATCAGGGTGATCGCCCTGATGATGGAGGCACCTCTGAAACGTCAGTAAACTTCAACCAGACCAACAACGTGCTGCAGTGAGAACCTGCAATATCATCCAGTTACGTTGAACATAATTTCACAGACACAATTTTATAACACACTCAATTACTACCTTCAGGAGATCGAGTGCATGAGAAGCTAGCAGTTGTTCAGCTAATCAAAAATACTGCCTTTTATGCGATCAAAACATTAATTATAGCGCTCAAAAGTGTCAATACTTGACCCTATTATCTAAGAAACGCGCATGGCATCACATTACAAATCACTGCCTAGTCAATCAGTACTCTAATTGCTTTTGAACTTTACTATAACTATCAAGTATCAAGACAAAAGGGACAATAATAACATACACAATATCATCATTATCCTTAACTGTCTGTTGGCAAACCTGCATGTCAAGATTCTTGTGCGTTCGTCTCTAGGCCTACAGCCGTAATATCTGAACCAGTGGAACTTCTGAAGAAATTTCCTCTGTTACAAAACCCGAATATATTAATGTCTGTCAACGTTTGGCACATGGATGAGCCAATTCACATCCCCACAATGGACTTCACTAAAATCTTAATATTATCACCTACGGTGCTTGGATATCTGATTAAAAAGTAAAGCCGTCCCGTACACGCCACGAAGGTCGTTTGGGGGGAGTGGAGGTCTAGCTCCTACTATTTCTTGACCTCGGCACTAGATGAGGGTGAGTGGTCAACATCACGCCCCGGCCGGCTTTACCCCCGGAAAAGGACCCCGGTACACACTGAATAGGAGGCTGGGTGGGCCCCAGAGCCGGTCTGGAAGCAGAGGCTAGAGGAAAAATCCTCTGGCCACGTCGGGGATCGAACCCCAGACGTTAGCTAGTCACTATACTGACTGAGCTATCCCGGCTCCTCGTGGATATCCGATACAAGCCTAAACACATCAGCAGTAACAACAAAGCATTATAGATTTCCCCGCAATCAAAACGATCTTCATACTATATTTACGTGGTCTTCATTCCGTTCCCACTTTATATAGATAGTGAAATGCAATAACAAAGAACCGATAACAACAATGAGGATGACAGCGATTATGAGTACCATGATAAATGATAGTATTATAAACGTAAACATTACCCTAAAACCATTAAATCTACGTTGCATGGCCATTTATTTAATCACATAATTCATTACGGTATTACGAAAGCTGCAATAAAGCAGGAAATAAATTTAAAGACATATTTCAAAGCAGTGAGAAATTCAGTAGTCAATCACTGTTAATTCACCTGCAGAATCTTGCTACGCGGAAGTCATGTTAACTACCGCCATTATCTTGATGCCAACTCAATCAAGTAAATGAAAAGCGATGTCTGTCAGGAGTGAGGAACACAGGTATCTTCGTTACTTCCGTTACTTAATTGGGACCGGTATCCAAGTAACGGATCGTTTCTGTAAACTTCTACCTCACTGGAAATTCTATCCGCTTCAATAAAACCCTGCCAATAAACAAAGCAAATTTAATACAACGAATTAATACAGAAAAGGTACGATTTTAGCAATAAATATTTTGTTATCGTGAATGTTTGCCATCAACGTTTGGGGGGGGGGCATTGACCACATCATAAACCACAGGCAAAAAACGCATTTTAAAAAGTAATGTGAGCATCAGTAGCTAATCTGTTACCCACCAGTTGTCGCCTTCTTCTCGTTCATTCTAATTATTTAGGTCACAAATAGTAAACATGTAACATAATAAAATAAGATACGTCGATCTAACAGATAAGTATAAAGACACACAAACAAAAGGCAATCATACGAAGCCGTGACCATAACAAGAAAGAACACACAAAAAGTAACATGCCAGTTATAAAACGTAACATCTCACATACTTACCAAAATACATCCGAAATCATCACGCCCGATGTGCAGACATATGGCAATTGCATTTTGCAACTTAACTGTAACAAAGCTCTAGTGGCTCAACATTCACAACTTCAGCTTTAAAAAGGTGGATACCTATGAAATGACAATAATTTGGTCGTACATACAAAACACTGATGATGAAGACAGTAAGCACCTTTGAAACGTTGGTGAACATTACCAGAGTACATGACGCAAAATCCCAAAACAGTCATCGCCATACGCGCCGCCATGAAAACCTAAATCCTAACGAAAATACTTCTTCGACCATGTTCACTCACTTGATCAACATTTATGGAACCTAAATGTTTATGATCTGAAGCTTTCACGGCCCGAGAAAAATTAATTAAATCTGAAGATTAGCGTGCTCCCGGCAGCCAGCCACCGTAACCCACTTTCAGCTAGATAAATCCAGTCCAAAGCCTCACACCATATTTCAGTCCCATTTTAATAATATAAACCTATCTACGCCTAGATTTATCAAGCATTCTCACCCATTTTACTCTTCCAGCTAACTGTATGCATGTGTTCAATGTGCGACGTCTCCTATTTCCGTAGCGCACACATTCATTGAACACCTTGGAATCAACAAAAAACGTGAAGTTTAAACTTTCAGATTTATCGGAGTAAGCTATAAAATTCCAACCATAACCATCCTCGGTAAGCTCTATTGGTTCGTGCCGCTTGAAGGATTATGTGGGAGAAAAATCTAGACTCTACAATTAAACGTTACGACCTGAATTACATCGATTTGTTCTACTTAAACTAGTGAATTACGCAAATGCCCAGGAAAACAGAAACACAACCACAGGCATTGGATAAACGCTATCAAAAAAGTTCTATGTCGGCCACGTGAAAAAAGTGATAGTGGAACCACGGTTCCGGAGAATTTGGCGTAAATACGTCTATACGGAAAGGAAGTTTATATATTGGCTTTATTCTAAATATTTCCTTTATACCCGCTTTACAATTGAGTAAAGTTTGATTAAGACTTTGCTTATTTAACTTGAATTAGTTACGCTTAAGATGGGTCTGTGGTAGATGAATGTAATGTAATGTAATGAAATGAAATGAAATGTAAGGTAAGGTAAGGTAAGGTAAGGTAAGGTGAGGTAAGGTGAGGTAAGGTGAGGTAAGGTGAGGTAAGGTGAGGTAAGGTGAGGTAAGGTGAGGTAAGGTGAGGTAAGGTGAGGTAAGGTGAGGTAAGGTGAGGTAAGGTGAGGTAAGGTGAGGTAAGGTGAGGTAAGGTGAGGTAAGGTGAGGTAAGGTGAGGTAAGGTGAGGTAAGGTGAGGTAAGGTGAGGTAAGGTGAGGTAAGGTGAGGTAAGGTGAGGTAAGGTGAGGTAAGGTGAGGTAAGGTGAGGTAAGGTGAGGTAAGGTGAGGTAAGGTGAGGTAAGGTGAGGTAAGGTGAGGTAAGGTGAGGTAAGGTGAGGTAAGGTGAGGTAAGGTGAGGTAAGGTGAGGTAAGGTGAGGTAAGGTGAGGTAAGGTGAGGTAAGGTGAGGTAAGGTGAGGTAAGGTGAGGTAAGGTGAGGTAAGGTGAGGTAAGGTGAGGTAAGGTGAGGTAAGGTGAGGTAAGGTGAGGTAAGGTGAGGTAAGGTGAGGTAAGGTGAGGTAAGGTGAGGTAAGGTGAGGTAAGGTGAGGTAAGGTGAGGTAAGGTGAGGTAAGGTGAGGTAAGGTGAGGTAAGGTGAGGTAAGGTGAGGTAAGGTGAGGTAAGGTGAGGTAAGGTAGGTAAGGTAAGGTAAGGTAAGGTAAGGTAAGGTAAGGTAAGGTAAGGTAAGGTAAGGTAAGGTAAGGTAAGGTAAGGTAAGGTAAGGTAAGGTAAGGTAAGGTAAGGTAAGGTAAGGTAAGGTAAGGTAAGGTAAGGTAAGGTAAGGTAAGGTAAGGTAAGGTAAGGTAAGGTAAGGTAAGGTAAGGTAAGGTAAGGTAAGGTAAGGTAAGGTAAGGTAAGGTAAGGTAAGGTAAGGTAAGGTAAGGTAAGGTAAGGTAAGGTAAGGTAAGGTAAGGTAAGGTAAGGTAAGGTAAGGTAAGGTAAGGTAAGGTAAGGTGAGGTAAGGTGAGGTAAGGTGAGGTAAGGTGAGGTAAGGTGAGGTAAGGTGAGGTAAGGTGAGGTAAGGTGAGGTAAGGTGAGGTAAGGTGAGGTAAGGTGAGGTAAGGTGAGGTAAGGTGAGGTAAGGTGAGGTAAGGTGAGGTAAGGTGAGGTAAGGTGAGGTAAGGTGAGGTAAGGTGAGGTAAGGTGAGGTAAGGTGAGGTAAGGTGAGGTAAGGTGAGGTAAGGTGAGGTAAGGTGAGGTAAGGTGAGGTAAGGTGAGGTAAGGTGAGGTAAGGTGAGGTAAGGTGAGGTAAGGTGAGGTAAGGTGAGGTAAGGTGAGGTAAGGTGAGGTAAGGTGAGGTAAGGTGAGGTAAGGTGAGGTAAGGTGAGGTAAGGTGAGGTAAGGTGAGGTAAGGTGAGGTAAGGTGAGGTAAGGTGAGGTAAGGTGAGGTAAGGTGAGGTAAGGTGAGGTAAGGTGAGGTAAGGTGAGGTAAGGTGAGGTAAGGTGAGGTAAGGTGAGGTAAGGTGAGGTAAGGTGAGGTAAGGTGAGGTAAGGTGAGGTAAGGTGAGGTAAGGTGAGGTAAGGTGAGGTAAGGTGAGGTAAGGTGAGGTAAGGTGAGGTAAGGTGAGGTGAGGTGAGGTGAGGTGAGGTGAGGTGAGGTGAGGTGAGGTGAGGTGAGGTGAGGTGAGGTGAGGTGAGGTGAGGTGAGGTGAGGTGAGGTGAGGTGAGGTGAGGTGAGGTGAGGTAAGGTAAGGTAAGGTAAGGTAAGGTAAGGTAAGGTAAGGTAAGGTAAGGTAAGGTAAGGTAAGGTAAGGTAAGGTAAGGTAAGGTAAGGTAAGGTAAGGTAAGGTAAGGTAAGGTAAGGTAATGTAATGTAAGGTAATGGAATGTAATGAAATGTTTTATAGGTAACAACAATGTCGAGTAAACAATTGACGTTTCCAAGGTAACATAACAATGCAGTTACACTTTTTCGTTTCACTTTTTGCCGAATGACACTGACCCTAAAATATAGACGTATTTACGTCAAAAAAAACACAAAACAGAACGCTTTACAGCAGAAACTCAAAATAAACAGAGAGTTCAAGAAGATGCATTGAGTCCGTTGCTTAATTTGCAACGAGCACACACATGACACCAAGCTCTAACATTTGCATGAGTAGTTCACCTACATTATTGCATTATTTCACAAAAATATTAGCAGTAAAAACAGTCTTATTATAATTTGACACGCACAGAATGCGTTCTCAGCAGGAAAGTGTTAATGTTGAAAATATAATCAACAGAATATAGAATACAGAGTGTACCATTTAAATATTACCCAACAATCGCGTAGAAAGGTAGGGATATTAAAAACAGAAGCAGGTGTTAATATATTCTCCCAACGCCCCCTCCTCCAACGTGACACTGGAACCAAGGTCAAACTTGTCGTGGCCCACGTCAACTGTTAAAAAGTTGTGTAGGTGACAGCACGGGTTACTCACGGGCAGAACTTGAGTTCATTCTGGAACAACCCTGGTCATCGAAATCGTCTGTTGCTAAGCAATGCGCACCCTGTCAAGGAAGTACAAAATAAGACAACTGTGTATCAACATTACGGGACACAGGAAGTGTTTGTGTCATCGCGAAGCGAAGGAAGTGGACATTGCTGCAAAGCTGCTGAGTAAAAATTAAATGGCCATATACTACTGTAGTTAAGGCTGACTTTTAAGTGAAACAATATATATGTACATTTATTGTATTGCGTTGAAGAAGCCTAAATAAGAACATCGAAAATCTAACGGTTTTCAGCAATCCTTGAATTCGTACAAAAATTTCCGAAATGAAATACTGCGTATTTGTGGTCCAATTTAAAATATTTGCAATAACTTACGTCTCGACAAGACAAAACACCAATTTATCCATTTGCATAATTCTCTGCCCCCCCCCCCCCCCCACTTCACAACACAGAATGATCAAACGCCATCATATTGCTAGATACAAAATCGCCTATGTGTTCCGATTTAACGGGACATGTTGCTAATCTTTCGAAATCAGATCTCAAAACATACATTCTGTAAGTTTATATTCTGTAAACAGAAAAAAACAATATCCTTTACGACAGAAGTAAATTAAAAATACGATAAAAGCATTTTTAAGCCTTGACGTCATTAAATAATGTACGAACAAAATGGAAGACAAAAATTAAATTGAACTAAGCATGACAATTTTATATCGTGATGATCAATTTCATATACATAACCTCCTTAATTCCATTTGGAATATGGAATAATTGCCTCAGCAGTGGAAGGAGTCTATTACTGTACAAATTTATAGGAAAGGCGATAAAAGTGACTATAGTAATATAAAGGCATATCACTATTATCAACTTCATACAAAACTGTATTCAACATCTTTCTCATAAGGTCAAATCCATACGTAGACGTATCAAGATCTTTAATGTGGGTTTCGACGTAATAGGTCAATTAATAATCAGATTTTTTGTATTCGTCACATACTAGAAAAAACAGTTACGGGGGAAGTATTCTACAATATTCTCATTAAAACTAGTTAGGCTTGTTAAAATGTGTTTAAACTAAAGCTATAGTAACGTCCATATAGGTAAATATTTTTCTGACACGTTCTCTATTCAAAATGTTATTAAAAGAGGAGATACTTTATTACCAAAGCTTTTAAACTTTGCTTTATAATACGCCAATAGGAAGGGAGTGAATCTGAATGGGACACGCCAGCTTCTGGTTTGTGCTGATGATGTCAATCTACTGGGGGAATAACGTAAATACCACAAAGAAAACACAGAAGCTCTAATTGACGTTAATAAGGTTGGTCTGGAAGTAAACACAGGAAAACGAAGTGTACGTTGACGTCTCGTTACCTGAATTCAGGGAAAAATCGTAACATAAAGACAGCTAATGAATCCTTTGAAAATGTGGCAAAGTTCAGATATTTGTTAGCGACAGTAACAAATCAAAATCTTATTCATAAGTAAATTAAGTGTAGATTAAATTCGTGTAATGCTTGCGACCACTCAGTTCAGAACCTTTTGTCTTTTCGTCCGCTGTCTAAAAACGTAAAGATTAAAATATACAACACTATAATTTTGCGTGTAGGTTTTCATGGGTGTGAAACTTTGTTGCTGGCACTAAGGGAGGAACTGAGGGTGTTTGAGAGCAGGGTGCCGAGCAGAATATTTGGACCTGAGAGGGATGAATTTGTGGAAAGCTGCAGAAAGTTTCATAATTAGGAGCTTCATAAGTTGTACTTATCGCCAAATATAATTAGCCTGATCAAGTCAAGGAGGATGAGATGGGCAGGGCATGTAGACCGCATGGGAGAGAAGAGGAATGCAAATAGGGTTTCGGTGGGGAAACCAGAAGGCAAGAGACCACTAGGAAGACCTTGTCTTTGGTGGAAGTACAATGTATCTAAAAGAAACAGGATGGGGTGGTTGGCCTGGATTAATCTGCATCAGGACAGGGACCAGTGGCGGTCTCCTGTGAACACGGTAATGATCCTTCGGGTTCCATAAAATTTTGTGAATTTCTGCAGTAGCTGAGCGACTGTTGGCTTCTCAGGAATGACTCAGGTTCATGAAGTAAGTAAGTAAGATGATGAATTTCATTAATATTGCAGCAAATGTTTATTGAAGTAGGCTAAAATACATCCGTTTTCAATATTCGTCCACGTATGCTAAATAAGTCCGTCTACGCAAATTTATTCGCAAGGATTTAAATAATCTCGACAACTGTTTGTGCTCGTGTGTAAAGTCGTACTTAAAACTGTCAGAACTACTAAATAAGAACTTCTACTGGTCAACAGTTTTTCATATAATTCTCCAACATCAAATTTAAATAAAACTTATTTTTGTATTCTCAGGACTGTTTCACGGTAGAAGATAAACACGACCTACGTCACATAAGCTGAGCTTAAAAACGCCTTGCTTAATCCCACGATTAAAAGCGTAACTAAGAACATAACTGCATATTTTAAGGTCATCACTCCCCCCCCCCCCCCCAATAACTGCTAGGCGAGAAGTCAACAGTACATCGTTGTACAATTGAAACATGAAATTTGGTCAATCAGACGCTAAAAAACCGAACAGCAATATTGACCATAGATAAGAAAGAGAAACGACAAACACTTAAAATGTAGACTACATGGTTGATGCTCTGTAAATTAAACTAGAATTTTTTTTAGCATCAATCCCCAAGCGACGTTTACAGCCCAGAGCACGTTAAATATATCGCATATGCTAAACATATATCAGACAAGCAACATTATTTCAAAACAACAGGCTCTACTATATAAATAATATGAATCATGCTAAGAGGTCGCAATAATGGCTACTTATGAATACATCGAAATGAGTTAATAAAATAACGTACTTTTCGAATTGGTCCTGGGAAATGAGGTCACAAGGGCTAGCAATCGTGGGCCATAACACCGGTTCCATGTCACAATAATCCACTGTCTTAAACCACGTACTTAGCGCACTTAAAATTCCACACATACCGGAATGGCGACCGCTGCACATTAACACTGTTCCGCAGAATCTCAATTCCGCGTACAACTTACAGACACATATTGCATTATAATATATAAACTACGGGGTAAGTAGGTTAACGGCAGTACTTCAATCTACCCACAGTAACAAGTCAACTACTTCCGCTAACAAGGCAACCTCTGAAATATAAACCCGGGAAGGGTTCACATTTAAGCACTAACCAGTCATTATGTGTGCTTCTCTGGGCATTATAGTGTTCAATATGTGCTTAATGAGGGAGCAACATTACAGGCTACAGCACCCACTTAAAAGCTATACAGAAACTCCTATGACCAGTGTCTTAACTTTACACCACTTACGTGTTTATAACTTTTGCCCCCTTCTACAATTTTGGTTGAAGGTTTCTGTTTCATTTATCAGACACTCAAAACGAGTCATCAGACTTCTGTGCGATCTATAACATACTAAATCAGAGGAAGACTAGAACACGTAACCTTACCCCGATTTGTATTTGAACCTGCAAAGTAAGTCGTGAGTAGACCTAATATTTATAAGTTACCTATCGGTCGGTCTAAGTTGACTATGGTCTTGGACCAATCCACCACTCGGATAGCAAGAAACTCTTTATTAATGATTTGTAATTTAATACCGGTGTCGGAAACTCTGACCTTTTCCTGTTAACTGCTGACAACCAGTATAACGGGCCATGAAACGTTTGCCTAGGGTTTTCTGAAACATTTAGTTGCGTCTATACGAGGTGCGATCGGAAAGTTTCTAGACTGTGTCAATAGAGGGCGAACCGGATGTAGTACGAGCTTCTGCCGCTAGGAGGTGCGGCCTACATTCATAGTGAATCAGTGTGCCACCCGGCATCATCGAATTAGCATTTGTTTCTTAGTTACGGGCGTTTTGGTAGTGCATTACACCGACCCTCCTGCGATTTCGGAATGGCGGATTTTCATGAACAAAGAGTGTGCATCAAATTTTACCAATGACTCGCCAAAACGGCTACTGAAACCTATGAAATGCTAAAGCAAGCATTTGGGGAGTCCGCAATGGGTCGTGCACAAACTTTTGTGTGGCATTCACGTTTTAAAAATGGCCGAACCTCTGTCGATGATGCCGAGCGTTCTGGACGACCATCTTCGAGCACAACGCCCGAAAATGTTACGAAGATTCGGCAGGTCATTCACGAAGATCGGCGTCGTACCATCAACGACTTGTGCGACATTGTTGGGATAGGCTATGGGACCTGTCAGCTGATTCTAAAGGAAGACCTCCACATGCGACGCATCATGACAACGCGCCAGCGCACACCGTCCTCAAAGTTCGGCAGTTTTTGGCCTCAAACACCATGGCCGTCATCCCGCACCCTCCTTATTCGCCGGATTTAGCTCCGTGAGACTTCTTCCTCTTCCCAAAGATGAAAATTCAGCTAAAGGGAAGGAGATTTGAGACGATAGAAGGGATTCAGGCAGAATCGCAGATGGTGCTTGACAGGCTGACAAAGAAAGATTTCCAGGGATGCTTCCAGGCTTGGCAGCGGCGCTGGGATCGTTGTGTTCACTCCCAGGGGAACTACTTCGAGGGTGATGGATGAATTTAATACCTGAGATAAGTGTACGGGTTTTTTTTTTATATATATATATATAGGCGCAGTCTGGAAACTTTCCGATCGCACCTCGTACAATAAGATAAACAAGTTGTTTTAGTTTTTTATATATATATATATATATATATATATATATATATATATATATATATAACTTACAGAACGGCTTTACAGCAGATGCTGAAAATATCCAACACCTTATGAAAGACAACTATCTTATCTTTTTATTGGGTGCCGTGTGAGTTCGGAAAGTGTTTCTGGGCCAATGTTGGTAACAGTCTGTTCAATATTGTTTCAGTTCCCCGAACCTCCGTTGGTTCTTGGTATAAACCCTTTCTCTGAAAAATCTCCAAAGAAAGAAGTCTTTACACCGTGGTGGACAAAGGCCCGGTAATGCGATTAACAAAAAAAAATGCAGTAAAGCATCTGTGTTCGCTATGTGGGCCGCCGCCCCGCTGTGGTTCGACGCCGGACTTGTTTCCCATATCCGGAAATCGTGTTACCAGTCGGTGTTGTCTTATTCAGTACTTCCTTGTCAAGATACGCATTGCTGAATGTTTGACGACCAGCAGCAAACGATTTAGATGCGAAGTAATTTTCGCGAATAAACACACGTTCTGCTTGTGAATACATCACGTTCGCACTTGCGTGAGCAGCGGCCTAGCAACTAGGGCGAATTTTACTCAACTATCACGGGAGGAGTGGAACAGTCTGTTACACTGCAGTGCACCTGTTTCCGGTTTCATTTTTGTACCGTAGGACGTGGCTTTTGTTGGGTTGCGTTTTATATTTTTCACTCTGTACTAGTCTGCTTTTAGCGGTATATTCCACAAAGATTGAAAAAAACAAGCAATTGAATTAACCACATAAAGCCCCATATGTGTTTACAGAACGTGTACTAAAACGCAAATCGCGAAATGACAAAAATAACAGGAATGTACTTAATTAATTAATAATTAACAGAAGACCACCTAGAAACATACCCACATAAAATAGAATGTCACCAAAAAAACAACTCAAGAAGAACGTATATATTGGAACTACATTCAGAGAAAGATACCTACTAGACTTCCAGAATCAGAGTCAGGGTGATAGAATATTCACGAAACCTACAACTTACATGAAAGAGTATATTCTACTTGTGGTAGAAATTCTTCATTGGTTAGAAAAATCGTTTATGTTCCTTCTGACAGAGCAAGGATTATCAACAAAACAATAAGAGGAACTGACATTTCAAACGACACGAATATATGAATATATATATATATATATATATATATATATATATATATATATATATATACACACACACACACGTAAATGTTCCTTTTATCAAATTTCGATCTAGCCTGAAGAAAAAATTTCCATACATTGCACGTGTAACTGTGAAGAAACTATTTATAACTCTATCTACATATTTTATTGCTAGTTTAAGAACAACTAGTCTACAGAAGCAGTTAAAAATAAGAAAACAGATGTCTGGCAACATTCAATTATTTAATCCTGAGTTTAACTGTGGAAAAAATAACACATTTATGTTATATTTACTTGGTTTTTAAAACACAGAATGCTACATTATGTGTATTAGCACAGTTCCATCGCGGTACACTGATCCACGTCGTAAGTACGCTTGTCCCCGAATTTTGAAGTTGTTCCATTTTCTGCGGTAATTATAAACTACATAAAAACATTAGAAAATTTCCTGTCAAGAACGACGGGAGAGTCTAAAACAGTGCTTAAAACATCTTTATTGAACAATGCAACAAAGCAGCATACAGAAACCGAAATCATTACTTATCTCTGCTGAATTACAAACCCGCGAACAGTTAAGTATAAACCTGTTCTTCTGCGTTTAATTCAAAGTAGGCCATAAACGATCACTAACTAACATTTACCTTTTTGTATGTTTTGACAGATTAGCACAGATTTAAGATTCGTCTCAACTAATTAACTCAAAAGAAAACACGTAAATATTACAAACATATGACAGTGTATATTTGCGCTTGTTTTACGTGGCAAGTTGGACGAAAGGGCAGAACAAAAGAATACATTAAACAACTCCCTTCTGAATATAATATATTTGGCGACATGATAAGTGTTTCGAAGAATGTTGTATATTAAGTTACGAACACCAGAACTTCATTTCATACCCCACAGCAAGTTGCTATGCAAATGAATTCGAAATTATAAAACTTTGTTCCCAGAAGCACGAAAGAACGCACTTGTTGGGGCTTGTAACATATCTGGAAGCAAAATATATTCCAGACTTTAATTAATACAAACACATTTGTTATGACGGCGGAACAATTTCAACAATCCAAAAATATGATTAAATGCCAGGTATAAATTAAGAATTCCCAGGGAAAGTTTGAAAAATTATTTCCCCCTAGACACTTATACGGTCTACCCTGAATTTCTCGGCATGAAGGTCTGAGCGAAAGGCCAAAGGAAAGCGGACACTAATCCACGCTGTTACAAGCTACGTAGTTCAGACTACTTACAATTTTGAAAACGTACTGTACGCTACAAATTCATATAATGAACAATTAACCAGAATGAATTTTCAATGCCTTCTACATTTTTGTTACGCAGTGCCGCACAACATCAATCTCTTTTTCGTGTTCCTTTATTTCTTGTTTCTCGTCACCCTATGCCTTATTACACACCCTCTTTTTTGGAAGTGACTATGCTCCATTATAATGTTTTCACAAAAATTGTACAATCAAAACAACAATTGGATTTAGTCGGTTAATGCGCAACATACATTGCTGTAGGGATTCAACAAAAACCAGCAACAAGAGATTTTAAAAGGTTATGTGGGACCGCATAACAAATTATTTGAAGACACTGAACATTCACCTTGCTTAACATATAAAATAGATTCATTTAGAAGAAAACAGCCAAATCGACAGAACGAGCTAACATCAAGGTAATGTCACGCAAACAGCATATGCTTCAGACATCCTGAAACTAAAACCCTGGTTACGAATTTCTCATACTACTTGGACTATGTAAAATTTCTCAACAAAATTCAAATCCTACAAAATTAATAGGTTTTCAAAATAAATGCTTCTAAACCATCACATAATTTTCGGTGTAAATTTATTACAGCTGTTATTCAATAAATAAAATATTTCGACATTAATGTATGTTATTGGGTTCACGATAAAATGGGGGGGGGGGGGAAGCGCAAAATATAAATATCATACGCGCCACACTTCCTAAAGTTTATGGATATTATCCGTTGAACATAACTGTGTGAATAAAACAATTAATTTCAAAAGTGGAGTTGATATTCATCGGACAGAATTCGTGTCACAAAAGTCGTGATAAAATGAAATGGTGTACTACCGACCACCAGAGTAGCATATCGTCGAAAGCATAAAACATTAAACAAAGTAGTTGGGAAACATAAATTACAATAACAGGCCTATTAACAAATTGAAATTAAGTTTATTTTCCCATATTATAAATCTCAAAAACCACATTTTGAAAAATAAGATTACAATAAAAATGGCTATATTCTAGGTTGTTGTGCCGTGTAGTCTGGTAGAAGTTTAGTAACTTTACAGAGGTCACTGCTGCCTCCATCATCAGGGTTCGTTAAAACCTTAAATACTACAAGATTATACCGAATCCAGCCTGAAATTATACGGACGTATGTAAAACTTAAGGGCAATTTTATTATAAGTATTAACAAAATAATCACACAATAGCATATATATCGTTTATCTAAGAAATCGATAGGATTTTCAATTCATTTCGTCCCACGGTACACAGGTTTAAAGGTTCCATCAAAACAAAACGCTATCGGCTGGAGCTTAGAATCATTCCTGGGCAGATTCTTTACATGGCGTGGACAGGATCATATCCGTCGTTCTTTTCAATGATATAAATTCACTTTTGAGGTCAACTAAAATTGCCTTTAGGTTCTTACTTTCTTTTCTACAATAACACATATTTCTGTCCTTCCAGATACCCACATGGCACGCACCATCTCCAAGTACGGCGCTGCCTACAGATTTAAACCCCCGGAAAATATGTGATTTATGATAGCAGAAAAGTTTCTTCCTCCTCTGTTAAACCCCACTTTAAGGTTACACAGTTGTAAAAATTAAAGAGCTCGAGTGACATGCACTTAAGACAGTGTATTAATATGCGGAGTAAAGCCGTTCATGGGGAGAAAAGAGGTAATCATGTGAGACAGCGAGTCCGATAATTTTAAAGTGCATAATAAGATCCAATGTGACTACAGTCTTTAGCCGA
Organism: Zootermopsis nevadensis; assembly: GCF_977971745.1. Taxonomy (NCBI): domain Eukaryota; kingdom Metazoa; phylum Arthropoda; class Insecta; order Blattodea; family Termopsidae; genus Zootermopsis; species Zootermopsis nevadensis. The sequence goes on from NW_028259143.1 coordinate 10,854,393, forward strand.
AAGGAGAGGGAAAACATTAAAGCCCTTTTTGGTCAATATTTCACTGCAGGGTGGTTAAACGTCGGCTTCGAAATTTGATTCCAAAGGTCATGGCTTCAAAGAATAAGTGACTTTGATTAAAAAGAAATCACTCAACTCACGTATAATATATTTTAAATCGATAAATTACCCAATTTAATGTATGACATGAAGCTTTCACGGCGACTAAGTATAATGAATTCTTCTCGGGCTACCAGCCGTGTAAGGTCGTTTGATGTTGTACCCTGAGGATGAGGACGAAGACGAAGATGATTTTCGAAACGCTGGTGTTTTCTCCATTAAAACAACTTACACTACTGGTAGCCCGAGAAGAATTCATTATACCCTATTTCGAACTTTTGGTTTGAAGGTTTGGTAGCAGTGAGACTAGAAAAAACAGAATATGTTCAATATTGACCATGCTGTGGTGAGCTGGTAATGATTATCAGAGTGCGTCTGCTTCAGAAGCAGATGACTCTGACAGCGAATTCGTTATACGATGTTCAACCTAATCAGGATAAATATGTCAGCAATGAGAATATCTCGTGGACAACACTTTAGGGGGCGGGGCACTAAAACTACTTTTACACACGAGCCCGTGAGCCGCTTAACTGAGGGGCTAGCTGAGCCGATACTCAATTCACTGGTCAGTTCACATGACCCTCCACTAGAGTTACCAACTTCACTCAGTTTCTCCAAAGACATATTTTCTGTATATTAGTAGCGTTCATCAAATCATGCCTGAACCTGAAGAAGAGGTCGCTTTTGTTGTGTTCTCTACAAGAGCGAAGGAAGCGTAGAAACAGAAGAGTGTGGGTACATCCCATTGTCAGTAGTAGACTTACACACGGAAGCTTTTATACACTGTATAATGAACTGAGGGATGATGATAAGTGTTTTTAATTACCTCCGAATGTCAACTGCATCATTTGATGGGTTGTACAATACCTTAAAGTGCTCCTTTTGTGAGAGAGGCACAGCTATGACAAGATGTGTTCCGCCTGAGGAGAGAAATGTTGACATTGAAGCAAGCAAAGTTCTCCATTTTTGTAACAGTGGATTCCCAAATGGATGGTCAGTCACGAACGTCATGTCGTCGTATAAAGTGTTCGACATCGAATGATAATTCCTCCATTTCTTTTGGAAAACAATTCAAGCACAGCTATTTATTTAACACATTATATAAAATGGTAATGTTTTACAGTATAACTAACTAACTAACTAACTAACTAGATGGCTTACCGACACCGAAGGTTCATCACCGAATTAACCAAAGTATAACTATCAGTAATTAACAAATAGTGCCCATTTCTAAATACTTAGTGGAGTCCTTTTCTCCACAGAAGAACCTCCTCGTTCCTGTACAAATGCACTGGCTAGACTGGATTATCTGCAACTCAGTGAGCCTAGTGTGAATGGGTTTCATGTTAACTCAGAAAAACGTTTCCCCCGCCAGTAGCCACTACTAGAGGTCGAGCGAGAAGTGATGGCACTTGCGCAAAGAACTGATATTGGTCGTATGAGATGGACCCGTCCGAGGCACGCGCTCGAGGAGTGTCAGCTTCAGTTGGTTTGTAGCTCTAGCTGTGTTTAGATCGGTGCGTCACAGCAGCTGAGGCTGTGCGACCCCCACTACTACTGAACTCCCCTCTCTCGACTTACACATCGCGCATTTAGGTGCCACCACTAATCGAGCGACCTATAGCTGGAAAAGCTGCAGAGCGACTCATGAGCCTGGCTCACAGGTTCACCGGTTCTCCGAATTCTGCCGGGAGATCTATCCCCAGCAGTCGTTTCAGCTCTAGTGAGCCGCTCACATAAGCCACGTGTGAAAGGGCCCTAAAGTTACAGTTTTTCTAAGTTCGAACTGGAAACAAGATGAGAACGAAAATAATGTCACCTGACTTCGCTATTCTACAAACATTCAAAGCCTGGAACTACATTCATCTACAGAAAGCAGAATCGACCTACTTTTCTGTAGTGAAAAGTACCGTGTTGTCCTCTAAGAGCACCATGTGTACAACATCGACCTGGCACGTCCGTTGTGTACACACACAAAAGTGTAAAAAGAAATCTTCAAGATCCTAGCGACCACGTCTTCCAGACGTCGAATAGGTTCCACTATAGACGCCTTCTAAGAGGACTTTGCCGGGGAGACGTGGCGATTAGATGTAAGAGGTGCTCAGAAAGATCGTTAAGAATTGATTTACAAAGCAGATCCCATTGTTATACTGTATTAAGGCCGCAGCGGTAAAACTGAACGGTTAATTAACATGTGTTGTATACGCCGTACTTCATGAACCAACATTCATAATTTTCTGCGCGAGAAACGAACGAATATAAACATCCTGAATATTATTTTAAAAAACTCATTAAACAAAAAAGCAAAATATTTTTACGAGAATGACATCTGCCTGTAGAAAAGCGACTAAATGTAACTGCACTGCCACAATTCCATTATTAAATATAATTCAATTTATTTATTACATTTAGTTGTATTTCTTTGGCACCCAAGAAGAATCAATCCGCGAGGACGCACGCCGAGGTATGGTTTCTTGTATCATATTCGGAATATACACAGAATCTTATTACATTTAATAATTCTGTATCAACTGAAAACACTGTACAGCATCGGAAGAGAAATGACAATGGTTATAAACGGTAAACTGGGAAGAATTTGGAAGCAACATCGTAATAAAGAACGGTATTTGCCTACAGGACTGCGCTAAACCACGATAAACCATACTCAAAACATCCTATAGCAGAGTTCTAGATTTGCACCGCGGACTTCCATAACATGAAGCAGAACATTAAATTTTGCAAATATTTCGTGTTGTGGCTATATATAACAAATACCGAATGCTGTCGAAAACATTACAAAGCCAACACGGCGACAAATATATATAAAAATACATAATAATAATGACAACTGATGGATTAAATGCCAACTGAGTGTCGACTGATTATAGTTATCAATACAGCCTACACAATCTCAGAAATGAAGAAACCCCACAAAACCAATAAAGAGAAAGCTGAGGCTATTCGTCTACGTAATATTTAAGAGTACAGTCCGTACCGCAGAGAGAACACTTCACCATTACAAATATCAACTTGCTAAAGCTGTTCGAGGAAATAATCGCTGTTTACAGTGATAACAAGCTGGGAAAGTGTGTTCCGCTCCAGAACACACATTATATCTTCATGCGCTCTTTGCAACATGCATTTAGAGGTATTACATCCGCCTTCTTCGATAGTTCTCACTTTAGCTACTAGATCGCAGCACCTCGATGTCTACCCCTTGACTTTCCTCATGTTATTTTGTTATCGCCATTATCATCGTAGGATATCCAAAAATACGATTTTAAGATGGAGCAGAATAGCACAACCTCCACAACAAATTTCAACCATATCTGTCCAGATATTCTCTAATTTAATCGACGGGCGGACAGACACGACCAGTCCATAATGCGTTCTCGACACACACACTTCATGCAAAAAACATAATAATACAAAATGAATAATTGATTGTCGAAGCAGGTGGGACATAATTAAAATCTGGATATAAGGGATCATGGATGAATATATGTCAGTCACCTCGCTCTGAGATTACATTATCATTCAAGTGATAATTGCTCTGTATATTTCTCTTAAAGAAGATGCTGTTTCTTCCTTGCGAAATCCTTTGTTAGTATTGGTGGAGTAATACGCATGTAGAAACATTCTTGTGTTCACACTCGGTGTTTGTTTAACACAAAAGCAAATCTCGTTTTTGACGTTCTCGTGTTATAATACACACTGACGGTCAGAAAAAGTACTTTTAATACGAGAAATATAGCTTTTCATTCATATTCATATCCACCATTTGGTGTGCATAAATATTTATACTGAAATTTACCATAACAAATACCTTTCCGTAAAAGAGAATTTGGCTGAGTTCTTTCTTTTTGTGCTACCAAGTAACAAAAAGTTGACTTTAAAGTACCAAACTTTCTAAGATTAGATGTTTTAACTAAGCATTAACTGACACAAGTTTTTCAAACTGCATAATAATCCAATAGGGAGCATGTGCCATATTCTGCATTCCTACACTGACACCACCAAATCCGCGTATCCTTAACGAATCCAGCCCAACTAAGCCAGGAAATGTAGACTCCGTTTACGAACGTATTCGCCCATAATTACAAATTCAAATGTCTCTTCCTAAGATATTCCAGAACGGAAGTACATTCATTGAATATGCAGGTAAAGTAAAGTTTGTCCCGCTACGTGCCGTATAGGCGCTTGGGGTGACCTCGGCACTAGATAGGGGTGAGTGGTCAGCATCACGCCCCGGCCGGCTTTACCCCCGGGAAAGGACCCCGGTACCCATTGTAGAGGAAGCTGGGTGGGCCCCAGAGCCGGTATGGACGCAGAGGCTAGAGGAAAAATCCTCTGCCCCCGTCGGGGATCGAACCCCGGTCGTCCAGCCCGTAGCTAGTCACTATACTGACTGAGCTATCCCGGCTCATACGTATGCAGGTAACATGTCTGTAAAACCCTGAGACTTTCTGTCGTGCATCATTAACTGGCTAGATGGGGGGGGGGGGGGGGGCAACGAATAAAATGTATCACATGATCAGGCAGAGCAAACGAAGATTGTTTGGAGATATTCTACCGCATTACCACTCAACTGATTAAGTGAGTGGTTCAATAAAATGTTTAAACAAAATATTTGAACGACATCTTAAATTCTAAAACTTGTTCTATATGCATGAGAGAGCTCTCTTGAAAATCATAAAAACAAATTTAGTTCTAAAAATAAAATATATATGAATCAATGATACGCCGACTTTTATGCTGCAAGGTTTGTGATAAGATCACAAGCCTTGAAGAAATCAAGTGTATTTATGAATCCCGTACACGGAACCATGGTAATCAACTGATTCCCGATGTAAACAAATTTCTATGGAAAATTCAACAGGCTCAGAAAATCAAGCATCACAAACTGGAAGACGTGTTGCTATACATCACTGCATTATCTACGATATCTTCTTATACAAAAGAGAGCAAATGCACAAGTACTTCCTTCCACTTATCAAAGCATACAATGAGACTGTGTAATTGTAACTTCAGCTGAAATAAACTTGGGCGATCTCTCATCTAGGAGCACGCAATTCAAACTGTTCTATCATGTGGCGAATGCATTTCCCATGCGGTCAGAAACTACATCAAAACAGACTACAAAATATTCAAAACACACTTCCAGCTGCATCCCACTGCAATTACAGAACACGACGCTTCATATATAACAAAAACAAAGTGTGTAATAAATAAACAATTCCATGTTACGGTATAATAAAAGAACACATTCACTGTCGAAAGCAATTAATACATATGGATGAGACTAGACTTTTAATTTATCATCCAACGGAAAAATCAATCAGATATTTATTCATAAAAAATCAAATTTAGATTTCCTCAACATAAAATCAGATGGCTGTCTTCTGGGTTGTAGCGCCGTGTAGTCTGATGAGACTCATCGCCCTGATGAAGGAAGCAGCAAGGACCCCTGAAACGCTGGTAAGCTTCTACCAGACTACACGGCGGTACAACCCAGAAAACAGCCAGCCACTTTCGGACTCACCGTCTTGAAAACCTCAAATCCTACTAGAAATTAGACAGACTGTGTAACACCTTTCTACGGAATTGTTTTGGGTAACAACTCATATACGTCGCCATGATACCAAGCTACGTATTTCATATTGAAAGAACCATAGTTGAATCCCATTCATGCGATGTCGACATCCCTGCCTTTATGATGACCCACAAAAATGACAGAATTCCAGGTATTCTGTAGTTTTTATAAGGCACTGTGCTTCCCCCTAATCAGTACATACAAGGTATTCACCATTTCTACAAGGTAAGACAACGACTTTCGAGCAATTATTCTCTCAAACGTTATGTTCCTGGCACTAGAAGACGTTACGAATATAAACAACGCATCTCTGTGGTATGAACCTACTTGCTATTATTGTTTTCAGCAGTGATAAGCTAATACTGTAACACACTTAATGCAGCTGCTATGTTTTTTTAATGTAGAGGTCGCGCGAGTAGTCGTGGCACCTAAACGCGCGATGTGTAAGCCGAGAGAGGGGAGTTCAGTAGTAGTGGGGGTCGCACATCCTCAGGTGAGGTGACGCACCGATCTAAACACAGCTAGAGCTACAAACCAACTGAAGCTGACACCCCTCGAGCGCGTGCTTCGGACGGGTCCATCTCTTACGACCAAAATCAGTCCTTTACGCTCGGCCTTTTTAGAAGAACAACGATCCCTGATCCGACGTTTAGGGTCGGAGGGCGTAAATGACGGTAAAATTCCCGAAAGGATAACAATTTGGTACGGTTAACACTGTACCTTGTACTAGCTTCAGGATGATTCAAAGGAGGGAGGGCGAGTGTTTATAAACGCGATGGGAGATCAAGTGTAACACGGATTGAGGCCAAGAGACAACCCAATCAACTTATCTGAGACAACCAAAGAATCAGCACTGACGAAACTAGCTGTAAACGAGACTATGCAAAAATGGCCTCAGACCAAACGGGGGGAGTAGTATATAGATGAAATCATAAAAACCCATACATCAAATGCACTGAGAAACAGGGCGATTACGTATAATAACAATGTAGTGGTCATGTCTTGTGTCGCTGTACGATATGTTGTGGTTTTCAAAGCGATATGAATATCGATGATAAGGGTCGTGGTGCAGTGCAGTATTTTGGCTGTGTGCCAGCCTTCCTCTCAACCCAAAATACTACACGGACCAACAACCAAGAATGATGTACTACTATTTTGTCATGATCTGTAATAAAACTGTCCTTGTTTTTACTTGCCTTCGTAATAAAGTAAAAAGTGATGGTAACGGAAACCCAAGAAACACGAACCTTCGTTACTTCCGGCACGAAAGGAACGCATTCTGAAACCTGATTGGCCAACACGTGAATGACACTTCATGCTTGTGGATACATTTCTGTAAGCGAAAACACAGTGTAACAGAGAGATCTAGAAAACTATTTCTTCTCCTTCAGTTGGCGCTACAGTCCTTGGTGGACCTCGGCAACCTTAGAAAATTGTCTAACCAAATAAAATATTGCAAGTCCAATGAGACTTATTAAAAAGGTACAGGAAGTATTAGAAAGTGCATCAACTGAATAATACTTCGGCTGGAGCATTAAAAGACTACTTAAACATCTGTGAGTGCAATAAAAAACGAGAGACCTTATATTTATGTATCAATTGGGGTCTTCCACCCTTAATAACATCCACGTTTCATGCAACAAGTGTAAACAAACATAATTATCCAATCCAGTCTTACCCCACATTGTTGAATACGATTCGACATCCAACTCTGCCTGAAAGAACAGAAAACAATCAGTGAATTGAAACAAATTAATACAAACAGAATAACAAGCAAATGTACATAATTCAAATAATATGCTAGCCGTCATGAAATTAGATGTTAAGGAAAAAATCTTTACAAAGTCGCATCACCGCGTCACGTAAAACCATAAACTCCTATGAAGATGGCTGTTTCTCGGGTTGCGCTGTGTCCTGGTAGTAATAAAACGACTTTTCAGACACATACTACCTCCATCATCATGGTAATCGCCCTTATGATGGAGGATGCAACCGCCTCTGAAACGTCTGTGCACTTCTACCAGAATACACGTGCGCAACAGACCAGAAAATAGCCAACTTCATACTCGTCGCAGTGAGAAGCTCAAATCTCACATACATTTTTTAACATATACTTTCTCTTTCTCAATTATTCAAATCATAAAACTTTTATATTTTCTGATCATTATGAAATATACAAACCATTTAAACTATATACGTATAGTATATAACAATTCAATCGTCCTGTCAAAGCCATTCGCTTCCTCCCACTCAACGTCCGTACGGGCTTCTCAGAGCAGCGTCCAAAGTAAAGAAACGACTATAGATCTCCCGGGATGTTACTTCAATGCGGCCGGCCACCCACACGAAACCAAATTTTCCGGGGTATGGGGTGTACGGTGACCGTGATGCACTGGGCCCCAGAAAAGTGTAGGTTATGATAGAATACGCATGTAAATTTGGTACCGCGGGAGAAAAATCATGCAAGAACGGTGTTGTGGGCGACAGTTTACTTCAATACAAGAATACCCACGAGTGGAAAAAGTAAACCGGTAAGACGCGAATAATTAACACCAATTAGTGCCGTAACAGCTCATCCTAGGTAATAAAATATCTCCAACACTTCAGATCGTATGCAATAACTTTTTTGAGCAAAAAAAAATATTTTTAAAGAGGCAGTCGTGTTTTGTTTTGAAGTACAAACCAAACATTCCGAAAGCAGATCCAGTTGAGATTCGAACAGAAACCTCACCAACACACGTCTGGATAGTCTGAGGCTACAATAAATTACTTGAGGTTTGCTTTATTACTGAAATGCTTTGTTTCTATGAAGCCTGCATTCCACGAACAGCGCAATGGCGAAGAAGCAGTCAGAACTCTTGTCATATAACGTATTTCCTTCCGGTTTCTCAGATTCTATAGAAACTGGGCTAAAACGACAATCTGGGAAGCTATAAAGCCGTCCGCGATAAGGAACGCCGCGGATAAATAGAAATGAAGACATTCTGCAGCGTATGGCTTTCCGACGGTGATATAAATGTTACATATACAAATTTTATATCACTTTTACTATGGACTATGTTGTTAAGATACAACGCGTACAAATCACAGAATCTGGAACACATGCATCTCATGATGATACTATGCTCAGAATGGAATAAAACTGTATGTTGCAAAGTTATACGCCGAACTATACGAGCAATGTATGTTAAATGTTTATAGCAGATTGAAGGAAACAATCAGGTTTTACAACACAAGTTGTTTTCGCGTATAAAAATCATTAATCCATGTTATCTATTTGATATTCTTTATTCGGAATAAATATACAAAATAAAGTACGTCAATAGATTGGGAAAGATAATATTTGTGCAACATTTAATAGAAAAAAACAATCACCTGGTGCGGTTCAAATGTTGACCGTGTTTTGATTGGTAAGTTACAAAATGTTCCGTGTTATTTGAAGCTTTCACGGCGACTAAGTATAATGAAGTCTTCTCGGTCTACCAGCCATGTCAGTTAGTTTAATGGAGAAAGCACTGACGTTTCGAGAACCATCTTCATCCTCTGGGTACTTAAGTACGAAGATGGTTCTAGAAACATGTTTTCTCCATTAAAACACCTGGTACTTCCTTGTTAGGATACACATTGCTAATTGCTTCACGAACAGCAGCACATGATCTCGATGCGAAGTAATGTCCGAGAATAAACACACGTCTTGATTGTGAACACGCTATGTTCGTACCTGCACAATTTATGAGCAACTGGCATGAGCAACGGCCTAGCAACCGCTGTGACTTTGATTCAAGTGTCGCAGTAGAGATTAAAGCGACGGACGGACTTGCTTTAATTTTTGTACCGAACTATGTGACTGTAACAGGGCTGCGTTTTAAATGGTGCACCTTTCATATTCAGAGGTGAGGAAATATCAGGTGACAGACGTAACTGATACACGATCATTGGCTCCATCGGTTTCTGTACCATATATTTCAGCCAAGACGGGCAAAGCCTAAACACTTACACAAAATTCTATGCACATCAAGGATGCCATAGAAATTATCTATGCCAGAGTAACTTCGCGTTGCAATTATTATTATTATTATTATTATTATTATTAAATAATAATAATAAAAAGAATTGAATTATTATTATGCGCCAGTTGTTAAAAACACAAACGTTCAAGTCACTTTACAAGAGTTACGATTATTAACTTCCACAGATCTTTCTAACGACGACTACATACATATGTATTGTTCTTTATACAAAAACCTTATTTAGCCTATTTCATATTTACCTGCATTCGTACACATACAATTCTTTGCGCAGTCTTGGTACCAATACTCATTATAAATCGGTTAAACGTGTTCATATGTGATGGTTCATTAGGCTTACTCACAGAAGTCTACCACTGGACCGTATTTTGAGGCATATAAGTCTCGACCTTAATTCCCTGCACAATTAAGACACTTTCATCTACACCTAGTTCTTCAGAGTTGTCTTTTCATTTGATGTTATTGAACCAAAAACTTGCATATTTCTCACTTCCTTATTCGTATTACATTTCGTTATGAAACTATTCACTATCATTTCTTTCGTCCTCTGTATTAAGGTAAGTGAAAAACTGTTGTCCAGTGTTTGCCCATGGAGCGGAAACACTGACGTATAATTCAAACAAAAAAAAAAAGAGCCCACAGGTATTAAAATGTATTAAAACATAAAGCGAATTTTGTATAGTATTTAACAGTAAGAAATAAGTATTGATAATGGACGGCTAATAGTGTATTCCTAAACTAACGTTACATCGTAATGTAATTAGCCTAATGGCACATTCCAATTAATGGGCATTGCTGCAGTATCTCTTAATAAATACATTCAGGCGAAGAATGCCCAGATCAAGATGAAAATGATCAAACTACTCGTGAAATCAAGTACAAATATTTCACGGTGCAGAACGGAAAACCTCGTTCTATAAAAGAGGCAAAATCATCTAAAGCCCGGTAGTAACTGTATATCCCATCTGCTTCAACAGCCAGTATCTCATTTTGTACTAATGGGTTTAGTGATTCTCAACGTCACCAGCAATTATTTCTTTAAATAACATTAAAAAGGTGATAATTGTAATGGTGTACTATACTGTATTCTTTGTGTTACAGACTCAATTCTTAAGGTATTATTTAAACGAGGAAATTGTAGGATCAGCACAGATTAAGTAAAAACTTCATCGTAGAAATTACTGAAACTCCCAAATGGATACAGAGAGTACGCCTGCTACGAGCATTAACGCTGTGCACATCCAGTAAATCCCTTGCCTAGAGAATGACCAAATCCGTAACAGTTGCCAGCAGAAGACCTTGAATTTTATTCTAATGACAAAATGACAGGGCCTACTAATTTTAACTAATATAATGAGCATGCAGGTGGGTATTATAAAAAAAATAAGCAAAAGGTACAGACAACAAGAAACATCTTCAATACAGTGTACCTCCAGCCCCAAATACAAACAACATGAATTTCTAACCACATGGAATATTGATAATTGGACAGTTAAAAGGGGAATATGGCTGTAACGTGAAGATAAACTTACTTACACGAAGCATGTAAACAGAGTTCACGTCATAAGTTTCGTGCTACATAATAACGTATTAACCATATCACCCTGATAAACACAATACTACCCTTTAGAGTCCTTAAGATAAAGCGTTATGTTAAATATTGCTGTTTATGTCGACCTTATCCATCGTTAAATATTCCAAAACAAGACTACTAAATTTCGGAGGCTGGGCCTGCTCCCGTCTTCTGGTAAAATACTTATTCTGTTGGGTACGATGAAAGGGGCAAATCCTAATACCGAAACGTCATGTATTCGTTTTAGAATATCGAATGATGGACGACGTCAAAATAACAGCGACCTCGAAGGGAAAAATTAGCTTTCTGGGACCACTATTATAGGTTTCACCAGGCTGGCCCATCAGAGAAAAACTTCAGGTTCTAAATACAGTTGAAGAAATACAAAAATATATACAAAAATTAAAAGACAATTTGCAACGCACGGACAGAAATAGACTTCCAAATTGGTATTCCGTTACCAATCACGAGGATGTAGACACCTGGGACGACCGAAGCGTCGATGGAAGGACCAGGAACATCTATCTTGATATTCACAGGGACAGACCATACGGCCTAAAGCCTAAATAGTTCGTGATGATGAAGATGATGAAAAAATTTACACTCAATATCACCCGTTTAAAGCCTATATGTCCCAACTGCTTTAATAATCAAGAAGTCTGCATTTTTATTAGTGTATTTATAATTGTCTGCGTATACGGGAATTATTTCCTTAAACAGCGTTAACAAACTAATTTTTATAATGGTAAAGGGTAACGTTTCTTTGCGGCACTGATTGAATTATTAGATATTATTTTGACGAGCTTCAGTTTCAAAAAATTATCTTTCTCCCCAAACACCCCACCAAAAAACAAAGCGTCTCTACAGCCCACATACGCACGCACACACAATTTGATCTTTCCTTCTACTCATTTTCTATCTCTCCTCTATCATGTACTGGGATATTGGGAACAACCCGTTCTTAAAGTTCCTGAGCACTGCGGGTCCCAACTTTTCGTTGGCTTTGATCTATAGACATTCGGTAGGACTCCTTGGATGGGGGATCGGCCCGTCGCAAGGCCTCTACCTGTACACAGGACAGCACAACACAGAAAAATGATGACAAACATCCATGGGTTGAGTGAGATTCGAACCCACGGTCCCAGTAACCAAGCGGCAGAAGGCCCACGCCTCAGACTGAGCGGCCACTGCGGACCCCCCCTCCCCCCTCATGTTTAGGTTTCAAAGGGTAAAATATGATTTCCCCTCAACACGAAGACAAAACATAAAGCTAAAACATCGTGATATAACGATGTAAGGGGAAGTACAGCCAGAATTACATATATTCTTGGAGAACAGTAGGCAGCTTCACGCTCCGGCTGCTTTAATTTCGGTACCATTCAACAGGAGGTTGTGTGGGCCACCGATAGCCGTTTGGACACATTGATGTAAAGAAGAATTATTGCTCCTGCCGCGAACTAAGACCCACCAATGGATGGCTGTACAAGCACGCAGACGTACCAACCGAAGCACATGCAACAATTTCATTCTGTGACTAAAATGATAAAAACAAGAACCGAGAAAATACAGAAACTGTAGTCATTTCAAATCAAAATATGTTGATTAGACGCGAAATGTTATCGTTAAATGAAACGCGACTAATCACGTGAAGATTCCTAGTGCCTGTTGAAAGGGACGGTGAACTAGCAAAGCTACGGCTGGATGTCCCAGGCTGCAGGCTAAGCGATCAATAGCCTCGCCTTCTTGAACCGAGCCGTAAAACACCTGCTGGACCGACATATGACGTTCATCTGTAGCGCTGTTAGCAATTTCATGAACCTAGCAGATGGAACACACAACTAGAAGCAATATTTTTATTAATTCCACACAGAAGATCACATTCTATACTCACGTCCTAATACTGTTATGACAGCTAGGATCAAGGAAGATTAGATGCGAGGAACGTGAACACACAAGATGAAATGTAAAACAAATTTAGGTCGCTAAATTTTAAGGGAAGACGCCAGCTGACAGATCTAAGCGCAGACTGGAGGAATTCAACTGGCGTCGGAGAAAATATACTGGGGAGCGTTTATAACGACGATAACGAATCACTAGGTTCCTTAAAAGCTACAAATTTGTTGGCAGACTAAGTAAATGTCCAAGAAATAAAATAATACACGATAATTTACTAGCTTATAGACCATGAATGTAAGTTACGATGCGTTTCAATACATGAGAAATCGTATCCCATTGCTTTGAATTTATTGTAGAGGTGAAAAAGAATTCGTCGGATTTGTGTCTCGTAACATGACAAACCAACTTAATGCACACGAATAAGTTTATATCTATAAAATACACCAGTGGTTCGCAACCGGTGCACCGCGAAGCTTTGAACACAACAATGATTATATAAAAGTAAATATGCAAATTAAAAAATCAAAATATTTGTTTATATCAAATTATTATCGATAACTGGGTATATTTTAGTAATAAGATGATGCTAAACAGTAAACTTATATTTGAACCTTGGATGCACAAACGGACTACGTTTGTAGACAGAGTCTATCACGAATAGTTAATAGACGTTTGTGAACACAGGATTCCGTGTCGCTAAATTATTACACTAATATGAGTGGGTGTAATGCATATTGATGAAAACAGGTTCCGTTTCTTTTAAAAAAGGGAATTATTTCAAGTATTGCGTGTGTGTGTGCCACGCATATTTTTAATAAATTTGGGGTTGCCGTCATATATCTTCACGGGTTAGGGTGTGCCACGGGTGAAAAAAGATTGGTGAATGAGATGTTAAAATTTTTTGAAAATTACATTCAAAACGCAAATTTTGTAAGCTTATGTAAAGCAAATCAAACAAACACAGTACCTTTTACGACAGAAGTGTATTAAAAAGAAGTAAAACTGTATTAAAAACCGTGGCGGGAATAAATAATGTACGAAACAAAAGGCAGCCAAAAAATAAATTGATCTGAGCATGACAATTTTTAACCTAACAATTTCATTAGTTAGTATTGTATTAAAAGTTTATTGAAGTATCCTAAAATCCATTTGTGCAAGCTGCTTTCCATATTCGTCCACGTATGTTAAATAAATCCCTCTGCGTAAATTTATTCACAAGTATTTTAGATAATTTCAAAAACTGTTTATGCTCGTATATAAAGTGGCAATTAAAACTGACAGAACTAGGTGAGAATCGAAATGGTCTGGCAGTTCTTCTTATAATTCTACAATGTAAAATTCGGTTAAAACTTATGTACAGTGGAAGTTGAACACGACCTACGTCACATCAGCTGCGTACAAACAATTCTTTATTCCCACGATTAAAAGCATAACCAACCAAGAATAAATAACTACAGTAGTCGTTATCAAACTCTGTTTTAAGGCCACGGAAGGGCTTCAACACCCCCTTTCAGCTTGGCTCTAAGGCAGCAATACATCGCTGCTATTTATGCTAGTTGCTACTTCTGAACTGCTTTCACTCGCCAAGACTTCGCTGCACGTGTTGCAACATTGTGCGACTTTGTTATGACCTTGAAACATGCAATTTGGTGACGGCCACTATAGTGCCCGTAATAATATATAAAAGTGTTTTTAATTGATTTTGTCAAAAGACACTTAACTGGCGTTAAATGACCATTTGTCTTAAACACGCCTGTCTGAATGGTTCTCCCCTTAACCTCTTATCCACAGGTTACTTGACGACAACAGGTGTTAAGGTGGGTAAGTAAAAGATCTGGAACGAGTATGTGGTATATTCAAGGCAACGGCGTTCAACTAGTATGGCCGATAGACAGATGATGTACACCCCAAGGACACCTGAACCGTACATAGCCGCAACGGCCACACCAACCAACCTGGTCCTGATACGTGACTGCGGACCGCACTCTAGTGCCTGCTGCTGAAGCCAGGCAGCGCAAAAAATAAACCCAGCTCTAAGATCGATATGCATAAAACGTGTCGCGCTCCGACACACGGCATGCAAACCCAACGAGAAGTCTCTACATTGATTCTCGGCTTATCCACCATGTGACGCTTCAAGCACTGCATTTCAACCAGTCCCATCTGCAGCCTTTCCAGCGACTGACATGACAACCAATTCCGTGGTGCAAAATCCTCCTTGGAATGCTGATTCGTATTCGGGAGGTTCCGGGTTCTAATCTCGGCCCCGGAGACCGGTTTTCCTCAGTCCCTCTAGAAAACTGCGATCGCTTCCTTCCACATCCTTTCCAATTCATTCTTCACTATCGTCCTCTCATTCGACGCAATATAGTCTGACCTACTGACAAAGCGTTGTTAAATAAACTATACATAAATAAATTTGTGTGTATGTATATATATATATATATATATATATATATCGTATCTCTCATTCAGTATTCCTTTGTTTGACCACAGCAGATTAATAATGTTTCAGAGGAGGAGGCCTATGGATTATAAAGCTTCTGATTCTGTTACTTCTGGTATCGTCATGTTACAACACCCCCCCCCCCCCCTTGAGTCAAAATATTCTCTTTAGCATTAAGTTCTCAAACACATCCAACATCTTATCTTACCCTACCTTACCGTAATGCGAAAAACCAATTGTCAAAACGAACATTTTAGTTTTGTATATTTTAATCTGTCTATTTCTTTACAGACAGAGTACAGGAAGACAAACGTCCTCAACTTAGGGGTAGCAAGTATTTCCCTAATTTAATCTGTCCTTAATTTTTCAAGAATTAAATTTTATGATATACTTCGTTCACAAATATTTTAACTTTTCTAATTTTTTTAAGGCAGTATTAGCAATCCTTGAGTTTTGATTTGACCTGCATTCTGAGGACGAGACTAGTGGCCGATACACTGTATTATTAAACCCTGCATGCTGAGACAGTATGGACGTCCATGGTATGCACACTTGACCAGTAATACAGGCGCGTCCCAGTTTACAAGAGAGCTATGTTATTGGAAGACCACACAAATCGATAGAAGTGAAAACCGCGTAAATAAGAAGCAAAAATCGGTGGCGACAATACTCCACATTTATTACTCTTACTATAATGTCATACGGGACACAAATCGCGACGAAGCAAGACAGTTGTCCGCATGATAGTTTTTGACAGACTTCAACACAACGGTGATCGCTCACGAGAAAAAGTAACGGTGAGATGCTTTCATCAGACAAATCAGAGAACTTCGCAAGGAAGATGGGTAAAGATGGGCAAAGATATGAGTATTACATTAAGCGACCAGACCTCTGGCGACCCTCTAAAAAGAAAATCTCATATATTATTAATACTTTATCTTGTACTATTTTTTTTCGAAAATGGTTGTCTTCTGGGTTTGGTGGAAACAGCAAGGACCTCTGAAACGTCGGTAAACTTCTACCAGACTACACGTCGCAACAACCCAGAAGACAGCCATCTTCAGACTCACTTTTCTTCTTTCCTTTTACTGCCGATTGTAATTGGACTTGTTCGGCTGCTGTCAAGCACATGAACAAATGAACTGAATTATTGTAATAATAATTCAATTCATTTATTAAAGTGCTTGACAACAGCCGAAACGGCCAATAATAGCCAAGCACTAACAACAATACAAATCTTACAATACTAAGGCAAAAAAACAATAAACTGAATATATAAAGTACAATGAGCTAAATGTTATGGATAAGTAAATTAAAAATTAAATTAAAATCAGTTCAATTTTGGACAAACAACATACAAAATAAATTATTATACTAAATAAATAATAAAAAGAACAACGATTATTGTTTAAAAAGCTGACTGACCTCAGTAAGCAAAACACGATCTTTTTTAAAGATGTCGATGCTCCTGCAGACTGCATTGGCACCAGAAACACATCTGGCAGAGGGACTAGCCTTGAAATTACGTTGTACAGTAAAGGTAGAGTAGTCTCTGATAGACCTAGTGGGTACGCAGAGACTAACTGTATCAAAAACAGATGAGCAACTAATTTTGCCTTTAAAAACATTGATGAGGAAAAGCGCATCCAAAAGCTTCCTCCTTAAATGCAACGATAAAGAATTTAATCTGACTAATATATCATCATAACTATAGGCACAAACGTCATTAAAGAATCTGGTGTAACATAGAGCTACAAATTTCCTTTGAATCCTTTCCAATTTAAAGGAGTCAGTATGAGTAATAGAGTTCCAAACAACGGATGCATACTCAATTTTGGAACGGACTAAGGTACTGTACAAGACCTAAAGGCTATCAACAGTGGAGAAGGAAGTAGTAATGTACATTTTTAAGCTTTGTGAATAATAATAATAATAATAATGTTGTCACGGCGTGGCTCATCCTCAGGTTACGGACGGAGGAAGCGGATTCTAGATAAGAAGGGTAGCTGTGACTCTGTTGAATAAACAGTCGCAGACAGCCGACAAAGGGTAGATCACCAGCTCTGGAGATGGGCGGGGTAACAAATCCACATTGTAAAATATCAGCACGTTAGGAAATGTTACATACAGAATCAACATGGAAAGATTCTTTGAAAAGTCGTACCCAAAACTGAAAAAATTCGTAAAAAAACTCTTAGTTGAAAACCCTAGAAGGAAGAAGCCATTCCAAATACCTGGGTGTAAAATGAAGTATAATATTAAAATTGATGTTATGGAAAAGTGGTGGAAGATTGGACTGGAACAATCTGACTCAGGGATATGGACCAGTGAAAATATCTTGTAAACACGTTCCCATAAATGGCGAGTAAGTTCTTGACGAGCTGTGAGTACCACAGCTTTTGAAAGACGACTCTGCCCCATGAGATGGCGCGTAACAGAATTCTGAGCTGTGAACTGAATATGATTATGCGATTAATCTAGTAGCTTTAAGAGATATTCGATTCTGCTGCTGTTCTGAATGACAATCAGCCGTTCCTTTGATTCCGTAGTTGGTATAACGAATTGCCGTGCATATTAGGCAACTTCTTCGACACGTGTGGCAGACTGGTCAGTCAAAGTGGACGCGCAGGCGTTCAGGCGAACAGTGTGGAATGAATGTCAACATCATGGAGTCATTATTTAAAAGTGAATTAATAGTCAGTCGCTTTGTTCGTTGAAAAAATGCCTTATGTGCCCCCACGGTTAATTGCCGTTTTCACAAAAACTGTCCATTGGACCCTGTCCTGAGGCAGTTAAATATCCAGCAACAAATGGCGTGTATAAGCATGTAATAAATCACTATATTTTCACTCACCCTTGAATGATTCTGATGTAAACAGAGAGGCGGAAAATTCGCCTTAAGCCACAACACCCGTGGTTAACGTTTTATGAGGTACGTACGTTTTTGCAACATTGCGTTGCGTCATCGTCAACTGTTAACTTGTTTTATCCTTGATGCTTAAAATTAATTCCTGTTAAGCGATTAAAAATTTCTATCAAAGCATTCACAGGCACGAATGTTAACTACGCAGTGTTTCTTCAGGCACTTCTAACAGAAAGAACTACAAAACGAAAATTCTAAGCCCACACAGAATTACAAGTACAAAATGCATACATATAATTATTAACAGTGTCTATAAGAAGGTGAATTATTATTATTATTTAAACAGATAATTAATGATGCCTTTTCAATACAAGTCACCGAAAGACGCACAAGGCAATTGGCGGCATTAACAACTTAGGAAAACCTTCACTGAACATCACTTTGCCGCTCTCGCAACCAACAGACGTGCTTGTAGTCATTAATAAATCACAAACTGGAATAAGCTACAAATGTAAAATAAATTGTCTTTATAAGAGTAATTGGAGTTGAGAGAAAATCCCAAAGCCAAACCGAGAGGGACAATACACGAATTCTCGTTTATATGTCATAGCACGGTAAAGAAAAATACCGACATCATAAATATAGCTGTCTTCTGGGATTTTGCACCATGTAGTCAGGGACGATCTCACTGATGATGGAATCAATACGCTCCTCCAAACCATCGTTCAGACTATACGGAGAAACATCCCAGAAGACAGCCATCTTCAGACTAGTAGCCGTGAGAACACGAAACCTTATCGACATCCTACATGAAAGAAGGAACTACTGGAATATTGCCCCAGGATGTAGCTATGTATATATACGGTATCAGAAGCTGATCTCCTCCAGACCTGGTTTCATTTAAGAACAGCGGCCCCACAGAAGCCAGTAAAAGAGAAAGACTGAGTTCGTGTTTACTCAGACTCTTTTAAGTCTTCTCAGTTTAGCAGAAGATACGGACAGGAGACTTAATATTCAAGTCTATCAGCAACAAACACCTTGAGGCCGTAAATATTCTCAGCGAACGACCGGCAATCACTAAAACAAACTGTCGCTAACAATTACCTGAATAGCAGCTATCTTCAACTAAATATGCGTATCCGGTTTAATTAATCTTACGAACTACACACACGACACAAAACCTTCACAAGCATTAAATGTGGTAAGCCATCAGAAAAGATAGCACAGTTTAGTTGAAGGAGCAGGTACAATGTCTAACACCGTGAAAGCAACTGACTAAAGAGAAATCTACAAACCAACGTTAATTCATAATAATTATGAAAAGTCTTCTCACAAAGTGTTACGAAATAACCAACAAATAAAACTACGCTTTGGGCATTTCAGATCTGATTTATAACAAATATACAGAAAAATTTAAAATAGAAGTCAAACATACAGGAAAAACTGAATCAAACAACACACTACCTCTCGTGTATCTCAAATTCCACCACGCGGCCACAGTAAACAAAAAGGTAAAACTCCAAACAAAACCCATGTCTTTTTAATACCCCATCCACCAATAAAATGACAGTCACAGGCTGTCAAGCAAACACAACTGACTGATACAGTGCCTCTTAAAAATCCACACAGCTTGCTTTCAAACGTACTAAGACCAAATGACACAAGGCGCTCTACAACATACAATAAGAAAGTGAGATTTGAGCTTCTCACGGCGGCGAGTATGAAGATGGCATCTTCTGGGTTGTAACGCCGGTCCTTATGATGGAGGCAGCAAGCACCTCTGAAATTCCGGTAAACTTCTACCAGACTACACGGAGCTACAACCCAGAAGACAGCCATCTTTATAATAAGATATCCATTGAATTGCTGTTACATATGTAGTCTACGTATCTTATTCATAAATAAAACTGGTACCGCCATGATATATTGATAAGAGGTACGAACATAATGCCACACAAGCGACCCACATTTCGCACTTACTAACTTCCTACCATCAAAAATACGAAACAATTTTGCACCTGCAAGCTTCTAAGGGGAGGGACATATCAGCATAACCTAACGTAGGGTCCTGTAAATTTTATGGCATTAAATGTACGAAAGATACGCAAAAATCTTAAAAATAATAATTTTCTATAACGTATAAAAGTAATACGCATACCACTAAAACTCTGTATTTTGATATGGTATGATGGTAATAATATATACCATCACAGCAATAAAATTAAACTTTTTAAGGAGACACTATCATCACACATAAAAATTCAAAATATGGGGACGGTACATTGGATAAGTTTGTCACAGCTGGAATCTTTGCTAGTAAAAACCATGCACAGATACACCTCAGTGAATTCCATATTTATTAATATTCTTGTCGGCTTCACAAATTCATTCCAGCGTTTTACGAAAAACAGGTGCCAACATGTTACTCCCACAAATTCTGGTAAAATTTATATTTATATACGAGGGTCGCTCATTAAATAATGCCCCACATTTTTTTTCTCAGCCAATAATGAAGATAGAAAAGTGTACTTTTACATGCTTGAGATTTGATGTTTCTCGCGTTCGTGTACGGAGTTTCAAATGATTCCAACCGATGGCGAAGCTGTAGTGAACTGTTAAAATGGCGTCTGTGAACGACTCTCGTTACAAGCAACGAGCTGTAATTGAATTCTTTTTTGCTGAAAAAGAAACGGTGGTGAACATTCATAAACGTTTGTGTGCTGTGTATGGAAGCTGTGCAGTCGATAGGAGCACTGTTGGTCGCTGGACTAAGAGAGTTAAAGCTTCAGGAAGTGAAGAAACCGAGCTCCATGATCTGCCGCGCTCTGGGCGTCCTGCCACAGCCATCACTCCAGACATGTTGAACCGCGCGGATGCCATTATTCGTGAGGATCGGCGCATCACAACTCGACAATTGGCCCAACAGCTTTCAGTCAGCAATGGAAGTGTGATTGCAATTATCCGGGCTCTCGCATATTCAAAGGTGTGCGCAAGATGGGTTCCACGAAGTCTCACAGCAGACCACAGGATTCAAAGGAAAACGATTTCTTCTGAATTGTTGGAGCGTTTTGATGCTGAGGGAGAGGTCTTTCTGTCCCGGATCATTACAGGTGACGAAACCTGGATACACCACTTTGAGCCGGAGACAAAAAGGCAGTCAATGGAGTGGCATCATCCTCAATCACCGAGAAAGAAGAAATTCAAGACAACTCCCTCCGCCGGAAAAGTCATGATGACTGTCTTTTGGGACAGTGATGGGGTCATTCTTGTGGATGTGATGCCAAGAGGTGCGACCATCAATTCAGACGCGTACATCAGGACCCTGAAAACCCTCAAGAAGCGTTTCTGACGAGTTCAGCCTCACAAGCATCCAGCAGAAATTTTGCTCCTGCACGACAATGCACCCGGGAAGAAATCACCAAATTGGGTTGGACGGTGCTGCCCCATCCACCCTCCGACTTCCATCTCTTTGGGCCACTCAAAGATGCTATCCGCGGAACAAGGTTTGAAGATGACGAGAGCGTAATTCAAGCAGTGAGGACATGGCTACGTGCACAGGACAAGAGCTGGTACCGGCAAGGCATGCATGCACTTGTTCCACGCTGGCGTAAAACTGTACAAGTTGATGGGGACTATGTGGAAAAATAGTATGTGTAAAGGAAACATTGATTTATATTGTCACTAAATTTCAGCCATCTTGAATAAATATATTCTGAGGAAAAAAATGTGGGGCATTACTTAATGAGCGACCCTCGTATATAGGTCTATACACAGTAACGCAAAGAATGTCACACAATCTGGAATGTGTTTACCCATCAACGTTCTTACAACAAAAAAAACCCCTTCAGAATCTGTTCCACTGCAGTCGCGGAACGAACTGATCAAAAGCCGCATCACACATAAAACGAACTTCTGGTAGTGAAAAATGTAAACGCCATTACTTGGATGTCTGAACATATTAAACTTTATCTCCGAACTGCTACTACTAGAAACCTTAAATGGCTCATTTACATGCGCTTATTAGCATTGATGAATCCGCAGTATAGGGAAAGGAGAACTTTAAAGTTAGTTTTTATCTCTCTGCCAGTTATTACGCCATGACTAATTGCACCTACTGCTTCTTGGTTCCATTATATACGCTCATTTATAACACGCCTCTTTCCAAAACGGATTTTGCAAATAGGAACCCTAAGAATTTCGTAAGTATTATCAAGACAAAGTTTCAACACGCGTTATAACCTTCCGGAGAATACTCGTGCAGTAACAACGCTCTAGACTTGTTATCGGAAAGTTCACGTTCGAATTTTAGCTGGGTCACACAACATACTGAAGTTTTTCATGGTTTTCAACAGTACCTCCATGCGAATGACGGAACAGTGACGAAGTACATGACCACTAATTACCATCTTAAAACTTTGCATACCGTGTAGTGTATTAGAATATAGAGTGAACAAACCAACAACTATTAACACTATAATGGACACTATTGCCATACGCGTTTCGATCTCAAGAGATCATCATCAGTGGCATCAGGGAAATTAATACATATAGTCAAATGGTTCGAGCAAATTTTATAATTAAAATGAAAGGTAATTGACAAGATGATTGCACTAGATGCTGTTATTCACAGGAGTTCACAGGTACAGACGACGCAAGTACAGCTCGCCGAGACCAGCAACGGCCACCGTACAACGGAATCAACAGCTAAGTGCGAGTTTTACTCCTGTGAATAACAGCATCTAGTGCAGTCATCTTGTCAATTACCTTTCATTTTAATTATAAAATTTGTTCGAACCATTTGACTATATGTATTAATTTCCCTGATGCCACTGATGATGATCTCTTGAGATCGAAACGCGTATGGCAATAGTGTCCATTATAGTGTTAATAGTTGTTGGTTTGTTCACTCTATATACTAATTACCATGTTACGTAATCAATGCAGTTGGTATAACCATGTTCAATAATATAAGGATGAAAATATTTATTTTATACCAATCGCAGTCTACAACAATAAAGAGGGATCATAGCCCAACTCAAATACATCAAAGCTCTCCATTTAAGTACACCCGTTTTTCATATGTACTGTGATTTCTTATCTGTTGCCTAAAAATTCAAAGATTCTTGTTGTTTAGTATGGGTATAGATGTGCAGCATTGTCTCTCGCGTTAAGGGGAGAACACGTGTTGAGGGTGTTTGAGAACACAATGCAAAGAGAAACTCCTGGACCTAAGAGGTAATGCATAATGAGGAGCTCCATAATTTGTACACTTCACCAAGTATCGTTAAGACATCAGATCACGGAGGATAAGATGGACAAGACATGCAACCCGAATGGGGGAGATGAGGAAATCCCCAAAGTTTTGTACAAGAGAGACCAGAGTACTTGCTAGCTGAGCTCCCTAGTGCTGTGGCTAGTTACACTCGGCACGGCCCGGTCGGTGCACGGAACGGACAGGTAGAACGGGTAGAAAAAACGTGGAGGTGCGCGCGCAGTGCTTATCACCTAGCTCTTCACCCCAGCGCCAAGAACACGCAAGTAATAGGTAAGTCTGAAGGGAATACACTACTCGGAAGACCCAGGTATAGATGGGAGGTTGACATTAAAATGGGTTTTAAGAAATAGGTTTCGAGGTGTTGAATGGATTCATGTAGCTCCGAATAGAGACCAATAGCGTGCTCTTTAGAACACGGTACTACACGTTACATAAAAAGGGGAGGATTTCTTGACTAGCTGAGTGTATTTGTACGACTCTTCTCCATGGAGGCTGTTGTTTGTGATGTTGCAAACAGCAATGGCCTTCATGTTCATTGACGCAAACAGCGACATTTAAAATATAATTCTTCTTCGTGCCATTAAATACGTAATCTGAAACCGTAAATCTTCATTATTTACTTCAACAATTTCCATTATCTTTCTTTCCGGAGCTATATTCTATCGCCATTCATGCTATCTTCTTTTTATCACCAAGGTTTCGGCCAACAACCCATTCCAGGGCTAAATTACTTGGTTCCACAAATATTTTAGTGGATGACAGTTTTCTTCCTATCATGTCCACAATATAACGCTTGAAGTGGGTATCGAAGACGTCATTCTGATAACAAGTTTCTTCAAAACTTTTTGTAATATTAAATTTTATCTGCAACAGACTATAAATGATCCATGCCTCCTACTATCTTCACTAGTGTTATTTCTACTCGTTATTCCACATACGGATATCACACAGTTCATCTGCGAAACTTCAAGCGTTGAGTCAGTCAGAATGAAAGGCATTAACGAGAATCATATAGACGTAAATAAGGTAAGGGAATTCGGAAAACAAAGCGATAATGCAGAAAGCAGTCGTTGCTGCTTATCTGTAATTGTGATATTTTTCTACATGGACTTTGGAAAAGCACGAAGTATTTGTTAACACCCAAAGACTCAAACCTGATAACTTATGAAAACAGATCACCGGTTTTTATGTCGATTGCGGATTTATTCAGCAACGCAGAAGCAAGTACAGTCAATGACTGTGGTGGAGGCAGACCAATGTCAAAAGAAACACGAATAAATTACTGCATACAAATTGAAATATTCTCTTTGGATTTCTCCTAAAAAATCAAATAATCAAACTTGACCTTTTTTCCTTCCAACAAATTGTAGTGACTTATGGGGAATCACATTTTCACAAATGTTACCTCCGTTCGTGTCATGACAAAACGGAAATTAAATTTTGTTACGTATTTTCAACGGCAAAGTTGCAGGTCATGAACTACGAGGAGTAAATATTGTCTAGTATAGCATTTACTTGCCTTGTATGTTTTAGAACAATGGCGATAAACTGTCTTCATAGAGGTCAGGGACAACCAAACTTGGCGCACGCGATTAATACAGGATTACGAAACATGGCCACTTATGACCACGTGAATTAAGATAATATAGAGCTCCAACAGAAGATTTGTGTTTGGCGTGAAGAACCAAAACGAAAAATTGTCACACAACAGCGTCGCGTAACGAATTAGAACTGTACATAACGAGAAATAAGTCGCCACTTATCGTATTAATTCTTCCGAAAGTCAGCTTAATTTCTTTCATTTGCCTTTCATCCGTTCACTGGAATCACCGTGAAGTAAGCCTACAAAGACGTCTGAAAGTTTCTGATGATGGTACGTTATATATAAAATTCTTCTGAATTTTGGCCACAGTCTAAATTATGAAATTATAAAACTACAACGTTTTAGGAGCTGCATTCTGGGTCAACTAGTCTAACTCAACCAGAGGGCTCAACATATGTGTTTTCTGTGCTCTTCGCCCTTTTTAAATGAAGGCAGAAGCAGAATCCAACTTCCGAAAAGTTGTAGCTTTACCAGGTGATTCAAAAAGGACTTTACAACTTTGAAAGTGTATAGAAATTTAATCAGAAAGCTTGCAGAATCGGTTGACGTGTCATTTTGTAGCAAAACAAATCAAGTTTGACTCACGTTGTGCTGTAGTACCGAATTCCGTCACCGAGAGCGCAAGCGGCAGTGCATTTGAAAATGGCTACTTTCACAGGTGCGGAGCGCGCATCAAGTTTGACTCACGTTGTGCTGTAGTACCGAATTCCGTCACCGCGAGCGCAAGCGGCAGTGCATTTGAAAATGGCTACTTTCACAGGTGCGGAGCGCGCTCGCTGTGTGCTGTGGTTTGAAGAAACAAAATCTGCGACAATGGTTCAACGAAATTTTCGCACCCAGTATGGCAAGGATACTCCCACTAGACCTACAATTTACTCTTGCCACAAGAATTTTGTTGAGACTGGTTGTTCTGTTCGCCATGACAAATCTCCAGGTCGCCCGCGTGTTTCTAGTGCTGTTGTGGAACACGTTCGTGACAGAACAAAGGTGAATGTGTTTTGTGCCCTTAGCAAAGTTAAAGTGTACGGCCCGTTCTTTTTCCATGAGAGAACCATCAACGGTATCGTGTATCTGGAAATGCTCGAAAATTTTCTCATACCACAGTTAGACGAAGATGACCAAAAAGGACGCATTCACTTCCAGCTAGACGGCGCACCACCTCACTACCTCACAGAAGTCCGGGATTTCCTCAATATCCGTTTCCCAGGTCGGTGAATTGGTCGAACAGGGTCGATAGCATGGCCACCTCGTTCTCCAGATTTAACACCTCTCGATTTTTTCTTATGGGGTTTCATTAAAGATCGTGTGTATGTTCCACCCTTACCTGCCAATCTCACTGAGCTCAAAGCTCGAATCACCGCCGCAGTTGCAGAAGTGACGCCGGATATGCTGGATCGTGTTTGGCAAGAAATTTATTTCAGGTGGGATGTCTGCAGTATCACCAATGGCAATCACATCGAACCAAAATGACTGTTTGAGGTAGAACTTGATTTGTGTTGCTACAAAATGACACCTCAACCGATTCTGTAAGCCTTCTGAATAAATTTCTATACACTTTCAAAGTTGTAAAGTCCTTTTTGAATCACCCTGTATAATGTTATAATTCAGACGATGGACAAATTCCAAAAAAAAATAGAAGCCCGGAAGGGTTTATGCAATTTCAAATTATAACATGCAATAGTTTCGTGGTCCGTGATGAAATTCTGATAAAATTGTGAAGTTTAATTCTTACATTAACGGTCTAAATTAAAATGTTATCCAATCTGCACTAGTGAAAAAACCGTACACCCCATTTAAATGTATTTACACAGAAACCAACTAATAAAAATCATATTACGTTGCCTGGAAATGTATTTTTAAAATACAAGCAGGATCATAATAACACACATCATTCCTTCAAGTATTCTACGCTGTCACTGTCTCCACGTGACTTCGCGTCTTAACAGACGCAGTCTCGTTGCTCTTAATCTACGTTCGTGTTTCTCCCATTCTGTGATTGCAAATGCAGACGTGTCATTAAGACTGTCAACTCAAGGCAAGGCACTGAGGTATGGGATCGGTTTGACTCATACGATATCGTTTTACGATTACAGATAAATATAAACAGACGAAACTCGTATTCAGTAGCAAAAAACCCTTGGTACTTTTCTCATGTTTTAGTTAAACCTTAATTTTGCCTGGTCGCAGCAATGGTATTGACATTGCTAAACGCAACCCGTAAACACAGTGACACTTATAACACAAGCCTATAAAATAGAAGGAAGAAGAAGAAGAAGAAGAAGAAGAAGAAGAAGAAGAAAGTGTGTGCATAGGATTTTAAAAAATTGTGCAGTCTGTGAAAGAAAATGATTATGTTGCTAATTAACATCTAAATCTGGCTCATTTACAAAGAACTGCAAGATGGTTCTGGATCTTTTACGAATATTCAAATAACAAGATTCCAACCAAGTCGCGAATTCATCAAAATGAGTGCCGATTTTGTGTAACTCAAACTACGATCTCCACAAGCCACGGAGTTTCAAACCCAACACCAACAACAAATAAATGCTGTAATAATGGATTGTGTCTTACTTATTTAATCCTACATTACTGTGCCAACAAAACTTTCTGGAATCTGCTTACTAAACTTATTCTGTGGAGAAAGGTCATTTTTTCAGAAGACAATAGTCGCTCTAATTCAATCACGAAATGGCTTACCAAGGTTCATTACCGTGTTCACAAAAGCCCGCAACAGCTACAAACCTCAGGCAGAAGAATCCAATCCACAACTTCCTACCCCACATCCTTAAGATCTACGCTAGAGAATCAGACCAATTAAACTTTAAGAAGCAAACCTACACGAAATAAAATAAAACTGCTCTTTCGCTCCACTTTATAACATTAATTATTATATTTAATTAGATGAACTCCATTAGATGCGAGATAATTTTAAGGGCACATTGAACCTAATGTTTCACTTTGCAATGAATAATAACCTTTCACGAAGATATTTTTTCTGCGAGTTCGCAATATCACCTGAGTTGGATCAACAAACAAATACGCCGAGTTCAACAACTCACCAAAAGGCAGAGTTGATATTATAATCTACCTACAAAAATTATCTATCAAATAAACATACTGAAGGAGAACTGTGATATTTAATTTATCAACACAGTTGCGCTTATGATTTTGAACAGGGACTAAATGTATATCGAGAAATATACTGCGCAGCGATCCAATTAATTTTCATACACACAGTGAAACACAATCACACAACCATTTACAGTATTTTACAATTTTATTATCAAAGTGTGAGCAGAATATGACACCCACTACAAATACCACAGCCAAATAATGCAAAACAATAACGAAAAACGCAGGATTCAAATTACGATAGAAAAATGAAACGCATGAAAGAGATATAAATAAATTCAAAAATTTACATGAGTCGAGAAATACACACACAGGTTCTGCGGTTCAAACAAAGTCCAAAACTTTTAAAGATCGTAGGCCCATAAAAGCTTCGTCAGAAATATAAATATTTACAGTTAGTCTTTGCGTATTTCGTGAAATTTCGTAAAAGTTGTGAATCCCCAACGCAATTTATTCACGTATCATAATACAAAACAAAATCATATAAAGGTTTCGTAAGTGCGCGCTATTAATTAAAATGCAACCTTAAGACCAAATAGAAAATAAAATGTTTCTGTGGTTCGCATTCGGTCATCGATGTTCTGCAGTCTAATGCTCAAAATATGCCACGTTGAAGAAATCTTCTGGGCTGGGCATGTAGCGCACACGAGGAAGGTAAGAAATGCGTACAAAATTTTGGTTACAAAATATGAAGGAAGGAGACGACTCGAAAGACAGATAGGAGGATGATATTAAAAATTTATTTTATGGAAGCAGGGTGTCAGGGTACACATTTGATCCACACACTTGGCTTAAGACAGGGATCGGTGGCGGGACCTTCTGGAAAAAAACTAATAAACTTTCGGGTTCGATAAAAGTCGGTTAATTCCTTGATTTCTTGACAGCATGCTGTCTACTGAAGAGTGATATGTGTTGTTAAGTGAAATGTACAGTCTCCCTCATCGGAAAAGATAATTTAATGAGGAACAAAAGAACACGAGCATGTGGTTTAAGTAGGAGAGATAAACGGGTTGCACTGTACATTTATTATACATGAAACCTGGGTCAGAGCGTTCACATTAACTGTGTTAGCTCTGCAAATACCAAAAAACGAAAAATAATTAAGTCTTTACCTTACTTTCGGGGTTAAGTTGTACTCCATACACTAAAACACAGCAGAACCGACGAGATAAAATGCATCGTTAGCCAGCTAGTTGAGGTTTACGCTCGTCGCGAATGTAACAACGCCTGATTGGCTGTTATTGGCTAACGGCGTGTTTAATCTGATCAGTTCTGCTGTGTTCCAGTGTATGGAACAAAAACGAACCACAAAAGTAAGTAAAAAGGCTTTATTTTTCGTTTATCAACGTGTTAGCCAGACTAACACGGTTAACATGAAATGAACATATGAGCCGCGCAATCAGAATCCCCATACCGTTGAGTGTGATCCATGAACAAGGTCAACTATCCCTCTACGAGAGGAATTCGGAGTCTGGTGAACATGCCCATTACTCCCATGTTTAAAAGTACGTACTCCATGAATACAGTAACACATTCCACTACATTCTGTGCAATAAAAACCAAGCTACTGAAAATTTCAAAGTCCCAAACCGAAATTATGAAATAGCTCCAATCATTCGTAATAAAATGTAAGCGAATGACGTGTATTAAGTGAGAAAATATCACTAAAACAATTATTCACCACGAATCGAATACCTCGAAATATTTTTCATGTTGCAGTACAAAGTTGCAAACTTTTCATGTGCTTAAATTCAAAGGTGATGCAATAATTTATGTCTCGTGCTTATGATACGACACTAATATGTTTTGATCGAGTCAAGAACTACCCGCGTGTGTGAATGAGCCACATTCTGATGTGCGGAGTGCGCCAACCTGGCGAATAGTCGATGCCGTCCATTCTCTCAGCACTTGATTAGAACGTTGGGTGCCCGAACTATATGGAGATCTACGGTTGTTAATTTCCCCCTTGTGACTGTTTACATGTAACCTGGGACGACACAAGAAATATGTGCCAATTACAGCGACTCCATTACTCAGAGCGACAAACAAGACTATTCCTTCGTCATCCTCCCTACTAGTCCACTGACATCGGAAACCCGACCCAATAAAGAAACCATCACTTAGCACTTGTATGTAGAATCCATCACTTAAGAAGCTTGTGGCCAGATATGGTTCCACTCGAAGTACAGTGATGTCAGAATGCGTTTTATTAATTGTTACCTATTTCGAAAAACATTACTACGTAAGCCTTGTGTGAAAATTGCCGTCAAATGACCCAAGTTATTAATGTAATCTAGGTTGTAATGCAGTGTGAATTTGTATGTAGGTACCAATGTTTTGATAGAAATGACTGCCTCAATCTTAAAATCTAAATATGAAGTGTGTTCCTCCATAATGTTGGCATCTTCCTACAAATCCACACAGCATTACAACCCTGAAGACCAACACAGACATCTCCACCGTCGTGAGAAACTCAAATCTCACAGCAGTGTCAAATTTTCAAGCATACAATATATCTAATATGCCCAGAGTAAATTCATTATTTCCTAAACGAAAACCATTACAAGTGAAGGAAGTCGTCCAGGTATTAATCCTGCATTCTGGAGGGACTGAGGACAACCACAAAATATTTTAAATGATAACTGGTGCTGACCCAAATCAGAAGCGATGACTTAACAGAATAAAAAATGCAAACCAGTTCATCGCAAAGATGAGTATTTATAAATTATCACCTCTGTAATAAGCCAACTCATGTATTTGCCTAATTTTAACATAACACTTCCATTCCGGTGGTACGTTACGGTATTGTGGTTGAAATCTATCAAAACTTCGTTTGAAGTTCGTACAACTTACACGTTTAACAAAAGTGCTGTAGGAGCTAGAATAACTTGGTTAACGTTCATATCAAATTTCAATCAGTGACCTGGGAGCGTTGACTTGTGTGATGTTACACGCTTCCACAGGCTACAAGATTTAGCTACTATACGCCTTCGACGAATGCAATTTCTCGAACACAGGTGCAGGGAGGGATATGAAAACAGCAGGGACATAAATACATATCTAAACCATTTCTCCTTTCCACGTCCATTATTGTCCTGTGATATCCATGGATACATCACTTGCTTGCTACATAATCATTCATGGTCTTGCAAGTTGACTCTCAATTATACTCACTGAGATTGTCCGTAATTTTGCTTCGGAACAGTATGGTGAAATAACCCAGGTTCGCTTCTCTCTGTCCTTCGAAGCTCACCTGTTGTGATGATAATGATGGGCGTGGTATGAAAATGAGACCCTTGATACTGCGGTCTCAAATGGGCTCACTGACTGTTCCACATCCTCACAACGAAGTAGAATGGTAACTAACAGGACAGTCAACGCGGAAATATCTGTCAAAACACCACAACGTCCAAAACACGTATCTTATAAGCGTCATTATTAGCGAGTATTTGGTTTATAGTATGTCTTATTCGTCTACAGCCCAAGGCAACCCTTGTAGACCAATGACAAATTCGAACACAAAGTACTTAATGACCAATCATTATTTACAATCGCTTCCTTCCACTACTACCCAACCACATGTCAAATACCTACAAAATTACAAACCCTCATTACAAATTTTAGAAAATTAACCTCTACTACTCTACTACTACTACTACTACTATTAAGCACCAGTTCCAAAACAACTCGAGATGAAATTCACTTGTAACTCAAGTTTAAAGTTTCATTTATACAATTACTAGCCACATAAATAAAATATCGTCTTTACTGCTATCACTTCATAGCACTAGAAAATTAACACTGATAATTAATGAGTAATTAATTAGAAAGGATGTGGAAAGGAGAGGTCTTGGCCTAATTCAAGGCACTATCCCGGCATTTTCCTGTAAAAATGGGGAAAAACAATGAAAGGGCTTATCAGTTTTGCCACTACCCGGGATGGTGACCTCCCGAATAAGAAACAGGACCGGTAACCACTTACTCATTACGTTCGATCGACCGCTTCTTAATGAAAAATGCATTGTCAGTACCTAATTTTACGAAACTGTCAAATGCTGTCTCTAATATTCATGTCCGTAAAACAGCCTGGAGAAGAAAAGAGACAAGATGTTGGTAATTTTATGATCTTACGTCTGTAAAGATGTCGATGGTGGCATTCTGGGTTGTTCCGCCATCTTAATCATTGAAAATTGTGGTAGCATGTTCCTTCAAAACGTTAGTATTCACCCAGGAATCCATACGGCATCACAACTCAGATCACCATCGAGAGACACAAGCTGCTAGCTGAGTTCAAAAGCTAAAACTTTGTTCCCTCGGGAAGCTAATACCAAATTAATCTAATATTACGAATTATATGTACAGACTTCGTAAACTACACAATTAGTGTGAAGTATAAACAGGAATTAGGTCAAACCTATGATTTACGCAGGGCAGGGCTGTGAAACACCATTCTAAACAGCGTCACAACCCACAAGGCCACAAATCAAGAGCTTCGTATTTTTTTTTAAAATTTCCTATCATAAATACAATCAAAAAGAAGAACAAGAGCACAACACGTAGCACGCATGGGAAAATAAGAAATACATACAAAATTATATCACAAATCCAGAAGGGAAGATCGTCAGAGAGACAAATGAGTTCCAAGGATGATAACACTGAAATTAGTAGTAAAGAAATATGATGTTACGGGGTGCGTAATACGACACAGCCTCAAGAATAGGTCACGACGGCTTTTGCTGAATATGATAATGAACATTACTCTTCCATAAAAACAGGCAAGTTCTTGATCGATTTTATAATTATCAGTTTTCAATATCTAGCCACATGCAACGAAAAGTTATGCTTAAAGTCCTCACTGTACCCGACCGCACAAATCGCTTCTGTCGACAGCATTCACAGAACGGATAAAGGCGTTAATACATACATAGATGGTGGCCAAAGATGGAATGGTGTATTCGCGTGCTGAACACCACGTATCAAGTTCCAGGTACCAAGATCACACGCGAGGCACTTGAGAAATGACACGTTCAAATGACGCAAGATATACAACAGTATGTGCAATCAAATTGCCGAGTTCTTAACTTTTACATTTGTATGCACAACTACGCTATGACAAACGGACACTCACTGTAATACGATGGCCCAACATAAGGAAATTCATATGGCCAGGGTGATGAAGTCTAGGAGACTAGGAGGCTTTATTTGTTTCGAAGAATAAAAATGCATAAGCTACATAATTTAGGCGCTGGTAGTAATTTATTTATTTACAGAGTGCCCGCAGTGTTACTGTGGTGAAATTCGACAAATACATTTTTACCAATCTTTATTGCCCGAAAGCAGATCTGATAAATCAATACGTACCGTTGAATATCACAGGAAGATATTATCCCCCAAACCCAACATCTTAAATGGGACTCAAACTCCGGACACTACGAGTTTGTGACCTTAGATCCTGAAATCTCCTCGCAGAAACTAACATGTATTACCTTGACGCCATTCTTCTATCGTGGTTAGTTTCTGAGTTACAGAATCGTCAGGACTCAAACCAAGGGCCGTTTTTCGGTGTTGTCTATATTTCTGTAATCTTCTAGCTAAATCTCCGAGCTACGCTAACCTAACCTTCACAGGGATAGAAACTCATAACACTTTCCTCAGTTCTGACCCTCCTATATTCTCTTTCTGGATGAGCCGAGGTAGCTCAGTCAGTACAATGGCTACGGATTGGACGACCGGGGTTCAATCCCCGACAGGGGCAGAGGATATTTCCTCTAGACCGGTTCTGGGGCCCACCCAGCCTCCCATCCAATCCTATCCAATGGGTACAGGGTCCTTTCCCGGGGGTAAAGCGCGGCCGGAGCGTGATACTGACCACTTACCCCCATCTAGTGCCGGTGTCAAGAATGAGTAGGAGCTATACCGCCTCCCCCCCCCCAGCGCCCACATGGCGTATAGTGGGATAGCTTTACTTGCTGTTAAGTTCTCTTTCTGGTCTTGAGAAATTAGCATAGTTTGGTGCAAATCGATGTGTCCATTTCCGAGATATAATCGAACAAACACAAATAAATATACCCAACAATTTCAACTTTCCATTAAAATTTGTCGGTAGCTTAGACTACACAGCGTTGGATGGTGGGATGAATGATACACGTTTCGTCTTCAAATGAGTTGCTGTTACTACAGTGACATATTCTTGGGGGCCTTTCGAGTACTAGCCTAATACGTCCACCACTAGACCAACAGGCTGGCCCAGAAATTGTTTATATTTTAACTAAAACAATTTCTGTGCCGCCGTGGTAGTCTAGTACTTAGCGTTGTCACTACTAATACAGGTGAGTCAGAAGTATGTTTACAAACTTCGTGTGCGTGTTCCAGGATCAAAAATAAGAAAAAATGTTCCTATAAACATGGGGTCGCAAATGTTTCATTTTCGAAATAATAGCCAAAAATAAGTTTTAACGAATTGACTTTATGTCAAAGTGAATCCAGCTTCCAGCAAAGATATTCAATTAACGTTTGGGCCGGAATCATTGGCGACATGCTTATTGGTCCACACAAGCTTCCATCGCGTCTAAGAGAAACTTCAGATCGGCGATTCTTAAGAAGACACTTGCCACGTCTCCTTCAAGATGTACCACTGAATACAAGAAGACAAATGTGGTTTATGTACGACAGAACTCCAGCACACATCTCCCGTCACGTCAGATATCATCTCAATGAACAGTACCCTCAGAGATGGATTGGGCGAGATGGCCCAGTAGCATGGCCACCGAGGTCACCGGACCTGACTCCATTGAACTTTTATCCGTGGGGTCACTTGAAGTCCGTCGTTTATGCAACACCCATAAACAATGAAGACGACCTATGGGAACGTGTGCAGAATGCATGCCAGATGATTCGAGGAAACCCTAGTGTGTACGAACGAATTCGTCAGTCTTGTGTACGTCGTGCTCGGGCATGTGTGGAGAATGGAGGAACAACCTTTGAGTATCTGTTACAAAGAAACATCCCTGTCCTTATTCTTGGCAATAAAGCATACATTGAAAATTATTTTTCGCTATTATTTCGAAAATGAAACATTTGCGACCCCAAGTTCATAGGAACATTTTTTTTATTATTTTTGGTCCAGGAACACGCACACGAAGTTTTGTAAACATACTTCTGACTCACCCTGTATAAATATGTGTCTTCCTATAACTGGCGGAGATACTAGGCAAAATCCAACTGGAAGAGCAGAGAAATGATTGAAGGATAATCTTTGGGAGATTAGCTATGAAAATGGAATGAAAATGAGTTCCCTTTTTGGTGTTCTGTTTCTGTTTATGGTGCGACAGCCCGAGCCCAGCCTTGGCCTCCTCCCATGTGGGAGGTTTCTTTGTCTTTGAAGCGTGCATTTATGAGTAGTGAGTGACAAGACCACTAACTCTGCGCAATTTCTACTCAATCCTGATTTGTCTGCTAAAGCCATCTAGTAGTGAATCAGGAGAGACTTGGGTAAGAAACGGCCGCTGAATTTTGCTTACGAAAAATCTCGTTCATGCTCATAAAGTTCTTTTACATGCCGTAAATATACGATATGGGACCGCCGGCTTTACTTCCCTTCATCATTAAAAATCCATCGACCTCGGCCGGGTTTGAACCCGCGAACATTGGGTCCAGTGGCGAGCATGCTAACCACTAGTCCACAGAGGGCGACTCCCTTTTCGTCTTAGCAATATCGAAATTTTGAATTCTACCATAGATTTAGTGTTCAAACAAGCGAAAAATCTTGCCGTGTTGCCATTTCGAACCAGCACTAAACGAGGTATGGGCTACGTTCTGCAAGCTGTATCCTCTTTTATGCGACCAAAATTATATGCAATAGAGTCGTGTGGCATTTTGACCAATAGGTCACTAAACAGGAACCAGTCAAATGGCTTGCTTTGATATTACCGATATTCAACACCATTCATACTAGTGGTTACCAGCCGCTTTGATGTTAGCGGTATTCAATCTCCCAGTTCTAATGTTATAATGTTAGTTACTACACATTTAAAACAATTAGGCTCTACCGTTTTATGACTTATAATACAACCTACAAATACACTGCGTTCAAAATGTCAAAGTGCAGTTGTGGTTAAATATCAATGTACGATCCGGCATCACTGGCAGATCGTGGTTAACTGCAGAGAGACTTTTCGAACGAGATTAAATATTTTCGAAAAAAGACTGGACAGTACCGGAATACGTTGAGATTCACCATGCGTTCTTCGCAGCTTTGCCGCACACGACGTAACGGTTGCTCTCAACATATGATTTAGTCATTAACTCCTATATAACATAATCCATGTTAGCTCCGTGGTAACATAGTGGACTCGTGCGGTGTGGTTATGGTATAGGATCCTTATGGAGTCGATGTCGGCTCTTTCTTAGCCGTCATATTGTTGTTTTACACTGCAGTAATAAATACTGTACATTTTTCGAAGATCATTACTGTATGACCCTACATTTAGAGTCGATAATGTCGTTTGCATCTCATACGTCCCTTTGTCCACCATGTTGGCATTATCGCTTGCAGGAAATTGAGATTACAGTTATAGGGTACCCTCCAACGTCCATACCAAATTTCATCGAAATTCATCTAACGGTTCGTTAGTTTAATAGTGCGGACAGACAGATGAATATGATCAACCCTATGTGCTTTAATTTCGGACGCATTGTGCAAAGAACGCATAATAATTTGCAGTGACAGGCTTCTTATGCAAAATATAATTGTTACAGTTAACCTTCGTGCAGGGGAGACATGGCAGTTCTTTGTCACTGTTTGCCCTCCCTATAGGCTGCTTAGAACTGACGTCTAAATGCCCTATGTTTTATTAAGTTAGTACCTTTAATAGAATTCAAGTCGCTCTAAGCTGCTTTCAATATGACAGACTCAACGACCCTTATGGAATTTTGATGCGACAGAAGTACAAACGCACTTGTCCTCATGCAAGTACTGCTGCACTGACGTCATGTATTCTATTGTTAGGTATAAAACAGTTTTTATCTTCAGAAATCAGCATTGATAAATTTTAAAGTAAGTTACATATACATGTATGTGTTTGTGGAATCAAATTTAAATATACGTCATACTAAACGACCTTTAAAAGAACACCAAAGGGCAAAACACATTAATATGTACACGTCACATCCCCTAACCAAATACAAACATACGGTGTTGATTGAAAAAACTATTTAAATAATTTGGTGCATAACTTGTTTAAAATCGAACTGAATCTACAGAACATACAAAAATATTTAATACAGACAGATATACCTATAAATTAATGCCTATAATCAGACCAAATATAAGCTACTTTAATCCAATGCGCATTCAAAAATCATATCATCCTAAGATACATTTTAACTTTGAACTCCCATTCCCGTTTCTCGATCGAAATTCGCGTTTGTTATTATTCAAATCCGGGTTCAGCCCTGATAATGGACAATTTATATAAACACATCCACCACTAGTAAAAAATACATTAAAACTGCAATTTTAATCCCTCCAATAACCACGTCTTTCTAATTCCTATTGATTACGTTTAACCCTTAAAAGCCGGAGTTCAACTAAATAATTCAGTCCATACTGCAAATAAAACACATCTCCATTTCAAGATAAACTAGTTAATGTTGTGTAAGTAATCGATATTTACTCTAAAAACCACAAGAAACCCATTAATACACCGTGTGAGCAAAACCCAGAATTAAGGACTACTGAAGCATGTTGTATAGGGTTAAAATGTCGCAGGAAGCCACAACCCTTATCCACGTACCCAGTCTCCCCCACCATGAGCTCCTACAGAACTCAAATTGATACAGGAGTCAGCCATCGTCTTCCGCATTCCGTCCCCAGAGAACCGATCTTACGTGTGAAGAGTTCCGAATTGTAACGGCAATTTACTGCCGGACCGTTTATTGCAAAAATGTAGTATAGAACAATGTAATATTGGCTACACATACAAAAAATCTAAAATCGTCGTAAACCTTTTGTCTCTTCACCAAAGCACAAGTCTACATAAAAACTAGAGACACAGAATCGTTTCTACAACATGAAAATGAACCAACACATGCGCCATCAAAACGGCGATTTCTTGCGTTAAAATAAATTTATTATAGAGGCAGGTGTCTGCACAGAAATCAATAGCAAGGAAATGGGATGCAAACAGAAAAGTAATAGCAGTTACAGTGAGAAACATTACTTTGCGTCACCAACGGGATATACGTGCACAGAATACAGAACCTGCTGAAGAGAGGTGCAAAAGACGACCTTCTGCAACGCGAAACACACTACTAAGAAAACTCATTTCGAACTCTCCATATCTCAAATCGATTTATGACCGATTTTCTGCACAGTTCGCGATGGCACATAGAAAAATTTAACGAAAAACATCAAGCATTTATTTACAGGAATGTCTGAAAAACTTCGTCGATAAGATGAAGTGATAACTCTCACCTCGACCACGTACAGAAGCGAAATGAAACAGTGTAAAAGATATTATGACTTTTAAGAATTAGGACACATTTATATTTCTGGTTAAACTATACCATCTATAGTTTGAATAAGCTTTAATTTGTTTAATCATGGTTTCTTAAACAACACCGTCATAGCCCCACAGCGTCGAATCATAGAATAATTGATACTTACTTAGATACTTTGGCGACTCGTTCTTCAGTGCCTTGATCATCTTCGGGTCCCAACTTTTCGTTGGCTTTGATCTATAGACATTCGGTACGACTCCTTGGACGAGGGATCGGCCCGTCGCAAGGCCTCTACCTGTACACAGGACAGCACAAGACAGAAAAACGCGGACAAACATCCATGGCTTGAGTGGGATTCGAACCCACGGTCCCAGACAACAAGCGGCAGAAGGCCCACGCCTCAGACCGCGCGGCCACTGCGGACCACAGTAGACAAGAAAAAAGGCACATTAAGGAATGACCGGTTTTTGTCAAGAAGCTTTTACGACGTCGGAGATGGGAAGTACTACACCATCCTCCATATTCACCTGACCTTTCGCCATGTGACTATAACTTAATACCCAAATTGAAACAGCCATTGCGAGGGAAACGCTTTCGTACACGAGAGGACATTTCCAACGCAGTTCGGCGCGAGATGGCAAGATTTGGAGATGGTGAAGCTGATGGTATTCGCCGTCTTCCTCGTCGTTGGCAGCGGATACTTGATACACTCGGGGACTACTTTGAAGGTTGCTAGTCTTAATGTAAGAATTCTGATTTAACTCACTTTGAATTTTTGAATTTTTTAAAATTACAATTGAATTTTTCGAGGATTAAAGAATGAAAAAACGGTCATTCCGTAACATGCCTTTTTCTTGCCTACTACACCTACACCCATTCACACCTACCTGATCTGACTACGCCAATCGGAGGAGTATATCGTGCCCTTTCATATGTATATTTTTAACTTTCTTCAATATAACGTGTTTGCCCCCAAAAATTAGTTGCCATGACTTTTGAAGTAACTCTCCTAACTAGCGTCTTGCTGATCCCTATTATCGTTAGTGTCGACCTTCGTTTTGTAATTCAGGAATCTTGTTTCAGGTTATCTGTGTTATAAACGATGTTTTTTTCGTAGCAGTGCGCAATTTTTTTATGATTTTTATTCCCTTTGTCTCTGGATCCAACGAATGATTTGCATAGAGATTCTGCAGAAGTTATTTTGAATGTGACTTCGAAAGGAATGAATCTAGCGGACGAATTCGAATTTTCTCTTTGTATACGTTATTCTCTTGTCGAATAGAAGGAAAGGAGTGTTTTTGTTCTTTGGGAGGATGGGAACAGTGTTCAGCTGGCTGGCGGCCAGAAGACATACAAATATTTTTCGGTTTATTTGCTTTAATGGCAGGTTCCAAATTATACTTGAATTGAAGTGTTGGCGGCCCTCATTGTTTACTAATACATTTAATTTTCTTTTCGCAGACGTCGTTTAACTTCACTCTGACTTGTCTTCTGACTTGAAGACTATTTATCATTAGAAACGCACGATTTTTTTGCTGTCTTTGAAAGAATCGCTAAGAACACCAGCTTTTATATCACCTGATTATTTGTTGCAAAAAGAATTTTGGATGGGATTAGGTTTAGGAGTTTACTCTGAAAATTTTGTTGAAATTTCTTTGTTCTTATTGGCACGTTAAAAGATTGGGGCCTACTAGATATCTTGAACTATTCCATTGTACAAAAAGTGAGCGTTTAAGGAAGAATGTCTAAATTTATAGAGAACGCCTTTCTCATGTAAAGTACAAGACGCACAAGACAAGTTGTTTAGCTTTATCAGTAAAGAAAAGTTAATGGCTTTTGAAGAAATCTGGTATTTGTGTCTGCACAAAGCATTCGGAGAATTTGTTTCCCATGTCGGTCGAATATGTTTTCCATCACAACTCACTTCATCCCTTCCCACAAATGGCGTATTGTACACACACACACACACACACACACACACGCACACGCACACACACAAAATACACGACATTTTCCGGTACTGAAGAATATCACGATAAACCTGTCTGGACACCTCGTCTTCGGGCCAAGAATTGAACTTGGGGTCCTTCCCAATACGAAACAGGGCAGTACTCGTCCACGAAAAGGCAGAAACGGTTGGAATTCGGCTGCGAACTGAAATATTGTTTCGCTTCTTTATTTGTTGTTAGGTTACAGAACGGGGTACAGTTTTAGAAGACCGCAGGTTCGTGATCATTGCCGTCGAGGTGGCCGCATTACCAGGCAAATTACTTAAAATTATGAAGTTAGTTTTAATTTATTACAGACGACACACACACACACACAAATTGTACTCAGCGTATGCGATATCTTAATCTTTCACAAACATTAACAAACTCTATGGAGCAGAGTCCTTATTGAATTGTTGTTAGTCGCTTATTAGTCGAGAGGTTATCCGCGTTTTGTGAAACGCGAAATATTATCTCCTTATGAGTCAGCTGTGCCTGTCCTGAGCTAGATGACTCCAGTCCATGTCCTCCAAGATCCACATTGTCATTTTTACTTGTTACAGGATATGTCCACAAAGCAGGTTCGTACCTCGTTACTGTGTCCCATTAGGTAGTCGTTTAGGGAGTATATTTCAAACTAATGATGTGCTACGGTAAGATCTTTATTGGATGAAATTAAATGTAATGAGCATGTAAGCATTCTTGGTTGTCTCCGCGTTTACGTCTATTAGACAGTTGGTAGGACTCCTTGGACGAGGGATCGGCCCGTCGCAAGGCCTCTACCTGTACACAGGGCAGCACAACACAGAAAAACGCGGTCAAACATCCATGGCTTGAGTGGGAGTCGAACCCATGGTCCCAGGGACCAAGCGGCACAAGGCCCACGCCTCAGACCACGTGGCCACTTTGACGGCTAGGATAATTGATAAATTGGACAATATATGGCAGGTAGCGATAATGACCGAATTTATCACAAATATGGCATTTCAGTGGAGGGGCTCAATTCTGATAGCCACATTCCGGGATGAGATTTTACCCGAGTATCTGCCGAATATGAAGGAGTGCTACGAACTTTACCAGGACGTTCGGTGTACTCCGAACAGCTTTATAACAATTATAATTGATATCCACAACCTAATGAAATGAATAAATGCTGATCAGCTTTTTATTCTTTCTCACAATGTGGAAGCAAAATTATGAAAAATGTGTGACAAGTGAAACTGAAGCAAAGTTTTATTGAAATAGTACAGATAAATGTTAATCGGGACATACATACGATTAATATTCATAGTAGGCCTACAATTAAATATTACGTCTTGCCGGCGGTAAGTTACATCAAACAAAAGGCAAATCAATTTCTTTAGTTAATGAGCTTCCACTTACTTCAGAAATAAATTAAATGGAACTGCACTTTTTATGATTTTAAGACATTTGTAACTGTTCTATAGCAAGTCGTGTTCATTGGTATAACGGAACGTAACCGTCACTTCGCGGGTCCCGGCAGGAACTGCGTGACTCGCCGCCAAAAGCTATTAGACTTTTCGGTACGAGGCAAGTATCGCTCCATGAAAAACAAGATCAACTTATCTTTCTTTACAACTGATATCTGAAAATTATGTTCCTGCAGACAGGTTGAAATTCAGCGGTTCGTCACTCTGACTGCTGACGAAATCGAGATGCCGGTCTCTTGTGCAAGGCGTCGCAATGTTTTATGTTGTGTGTGTGTTCTAATGTAGCCCCCATTTCGTCTGGTTTTCCTTCTGCAGGAATTAAATTTCACAAAACACGCTTTTCAACAGCGTACTGAACCATATCCACAAACACACAAAAACCTAAAACCACTGCTTAACTAACACATGTCAGGCGGCCATGCAATGTCGTGCGCATTTTAACGGCAGCTGCTGCAGTTCCTGCCGGGAACCAGGAAGTGACAGTTGCATTCCTTTGTGTCTGTAAAAGCACTGTAGATCTGCATCATTAATAAACAAACGTGAAGGATAATGAAATGAGGGTAACTGCAGAGAGGGAGTATGGACAATTCAAGCAGTCCACGTTGAGTAGAATATGCCTTAACATTCCCGATCAGGTTTGAGGTAGTGGCTTTTCGCTGTGGCTGTACATTCGGCTCTGATCAACACAGTTACAAAATCAAAAGGCGAGGGCGGGCGTATGATCGTAGTGGCCACACCAGATCAGTCAGCGGAAATTCTATTCTATTCCCGACAATGGCTCCAGGTGATTTATTTTGTTTAGAAACAGAACCCAATTCCATTATGAGCGTCATTCATGGTAAATAATAACAAAAAAGACGATAGTGGACTTGAAGAGAAAAGAGGCTACTACCGAAGACAAAAGAAGTTCATATTTCAGCAATTATCTAGCACATGAACTTTATTTCAATTTATGGGTATAACATACAGTCCTGCCATAATTTTCAAACAACCATAATCCGTTAGACCATGTCAACATTTTCGCTGCAGCAACAAATTCACATCTCAAATACCATCGTGGATTACGGCATTAAGAGTACTCAAAATCCAAACTTACAACGGAACATTCCGTTGCTTCTTAGGTCATCCTACCTTTCATCTTCATGTTACCTTACATTCCAGCAATTTTTATGAGATTTACTTCAGATGCAGAATTAGGGAATGTCCCAATTAACCATATAAAGCTATTTTACATACCAGCTGATTTAACAATTAGTTATACACATTTTATAATCGAAAATCTATTATCCTACATCACTGTCATGACCCTATAGCGCTAGTGTCGATCCCACCTAACACGTTCTTTCGTTCGCCATGTTAGTATTACGGACTGCAGAAAATTAAAACTTGCAGTTTTAG
Organism: Zootermopsis nevadensis; assembly: GCF_977971745.1. NCBI lineage: Eukaryota > Metazoa > Arthropoda > Insecta > Blattodea > Termopsidae > Zootermopsis > Zootermopsis nevadensis. The sequence continues at coordinate 10,898,238 of NW_028259143.1, forward strand.
GGTAAACGCCCAATGTCCATACGAAATATCATCCAAATACATCCAGCGGTTCTCAGATGAATCATGCGGAAGGGTGTTTGGACAGACGGAAAGACACGGTCAGCGTTAATTTCACGCACATCGTGCAAGAAACGTATAATAATATTTAAGAATACTATTAAAAAATCAACTTAATTCTGTTTAAGGAAATAATTTCTGTTTACTCTGAGAATCCTCTCAAACGCAAGCTTACAAAATGCAGAATTTCCGATTGTTCAAAGCATTTAATTACCACTGTGCTTATATTGGGTTAAAATGCACTTCTGGGTTTAAAATTTTAAAGTGTATGCTTGTTTCTAGAGAGTCAGTTCCAACAAGTATAATTACGTTAACCGTCAGCATCTACCATATTTAATTAGGCATACAACACAAGAAGAACAACTTTCCACGATTTCAGGTACAACAGAACAGCGTAACAAGACTATTAACCATTCACATCGGGCAAGTTTCATTAAAAGAGTGACACAATGGGCTTATTTTCTTCCGCAGCTTTCATTTAAACAAGATAAGAAAGGTGTCCTCTTTCGAGTTCACTGACATTCCACATTACGTTGCAATAATGTCCTCCGAGGTCACCGGACCCCAATATACTCGTATGTCGTTGTTGCGCAACCATGTTCCAACAATAGTCCTGGCCATGCGAGATATATCCCATAAAAAGAACTCAACAGACAGACATGGACAGGCCGGGCCGGGCCCATAAATGATCTCAGTTTGCGCCAACGAACACCTAAAAATAAGTACAATTAATATTTAAATAAACAGGCCTATATGGAAAACACGTTTCAACGTGGTATCTTGTGCTACAGTACCTGTAGTGTCAATTAGCCTACACAAAATTAAATCACATTTTCAATCTTTTGCTCGTAATTTAATCTATTGAACATTCGGTATAACTTCTTTAATAAACAATTTAACAACTGTATGTGCCACTTTGTTTGACATTAAGACCTCACATTGTAATGATGAGGTTCCTATAATTCTCAGGATAAACAGCCAAGTATTTCCCTAAACAGCATTAACAAATCGATCTGTATAATTGTGACCTAATGAGTTTTCTCTGAGGTAGAAACTGAATTCTTAAATATACTTCAGATAAACTTCGTCCTTCAAAGCGCAAACCATCGAAAAACCTCAAATGAAACAGTATAGCCCATAAAAATTGAAAATATCGATGCACTGAGCAAAATTAGAACCAAAAATTCTGTTGTTTGAGGGGTCACAGCAGCGGGAACCACAAATTGGCAACTGTATAAATATCCAGGCTTTCGGTTCGACTCCCGGCAAAGTCAAAAAATGTCTCTTAAGGACTGCGTGCAGATCGGCTCTGGGGCTCAACCAGCTCCCTATGCAGTTAGCAGAGTTTATAGCGGACGAGGCCTGAAGCTAGCTACTCACCTCTACATAATGTGGAGGTCAAGAACGAGTGAAGCCATGTTTTTACTTTTCCATATTCAGTTAAGGCAAGAGACAACCTTATTGTTTTGCTTTGTAATAGAGACACGTCGGTAAATAAACACTACAAACACGATACGGATTCCGATTACATTACACTGACGGGTCACCACAAAAACGGGTTGACTCCAGTTTTGGCAGAAATTTAATTTTACACTGTTCCATACATTAAAAAACTGCCCGTCACATCAGTGGAAGAACAGCATGGTCCAACCTTTACAGTAAAAATAGAGCCATGCCACGTTTACTGACGTCTTAATCGCCACCTCTCAAATCTCAGATGCTGTTAACCATAAGTTCAAAAGCATAACATTTCACTATGATGTAACAAGGGTCAGCTCCAGCGGTTTCTTGACATCTATTTGGGAGATACTGGTTCGAGTCTAAGCCGCAGTTCTTCTCAACCTTACGAAAGTCTTCTGATGTGTTCATTGAAGGCGAATCCTGATCCAGTACCTTGTAAGTGGTCAGTGGTGAAGAACCAAATCACTCCGAAGCTAAGTAACTTCCTTAACTGATGCAGCGTCATTTAACCTCTGCAAGACTCAACCATGGTCAGCTGTTTTCTACAGAATTACTAAGAAATATGCATTGAGAAGAATTAGTATAAGCGGAAATAAGATTATGTTGTTCTTTATAAAGCAGACAAAAAAAGCACTGTGGTAATCGTAAAACGTTCAGTAGAATGGGGTTCAACGTATCGATCGATGGATGCTGTGGTAACTCCTGGCAGATATTTTCAGAGCCAACTAGCAGCAAGACACTTGAGAATTCTGTACCCATTATTCCCTAACCACTTCATTCCTAGATCCGCTCTAAGACCGTACAAACTGCTTCTTAGATTTACTGCTGTTTATATCGAAAAAAGTCTCTACCTCCAAACATTTGCAACTCATTATTTCACGATAAATGGAAACAGAATCGCTCTCAGAGGAAAAACATATCAACCTACGTTTTAATACGCTCAGTTACGCTGCGTATAAGAGATGATTTAAGCTTTCGCTATCCGTGCTTTTATTTTAGTATGAGCATTAATATCCTATTCGCGGCCATGGTAGAAGCTGCCCAGAAGGTCCTTTTAGTTGCGGGCGCAGTTTCGCCCCATCATTTTGAGTCCGAAGATTACAAATTAAGGCCCCTCGTGTTTCATCACTCAGAAAATACACATAAATGTTATACGTTTCCCAATCCACGCATTTTCTACACACGCGGCGATTCACAGGAACGCAACCCCGGGTATAACGAGAGTCACATGTACAGAAGTCACATAGCGTCAAATGAAAGATAGAGACCTAAAAAATAAATGTGGTACAAGTAATCGGTGTTCAGTCTGATTAATAAAGCCTGAATTGCTTTTCAGTACTATTTTAACACTGCTAGAGCATACACGGTAACAAAGTTACAGATAGAGAGATTAATTTCATACACTTCTTAGACGGACTGTATATTCCCTCCGCGCCATCGCAAGAAACTTGCTAGCTTAACACATCACAGTAATGGTAAACAGGGTAAGTGAAGCTTCGTGAGCAAACCAACGTTATGCTTCTGCATACAAATAAGCGCATGCACAAAATAAAAAAAAAACATCGAGAAAGCTGTGGGAATGTGCAGACCGCACAATTCTGAGAGAAATTGCATAAAATTTGGAGCACAAATGTTTTCTAAATGCATCACTTAGGAGTTTACATACCTTACTGGCACTGATGTTCACTTATGACTCGTGTAGATCTTGTACCAGGATAATTACTAGTTATTTATTCTATAACTGACCATCACAGCCAACATGCGGTAAAGACGAACTGAAATTCTTCTATTCTGTTCCATCTTTGTGTCGAAATACTGGAAACCAGCTACTGGGGCCTTCAGACACTGACTTGAAAATGCTCAAGATGACTATGCCTTTCCACCTTGACATGGTGTCTACTATACCAATGGGTCTTGATGAAAATCAACATGTATAAGTAAATCTTGCAAAACTAGTATTTACTTCAATTCTTCATAAACATTACCAGTAATTTCGTTTAAACGTCCGGATGCACGTTGACACCAAACGTAGTACTGATTTTTGCATTATAGGCTGTAAATACAAATAGTAAAGTCTACCCTAATCTGTATTCCATTAATCTCACACGCAAGCTACTAACACACTTTCCACGTTATAGTTACGTCCTCTACACAGCCCTTGGTAACATGACTTTTGCCATGATCGATTTTAAGTTCAGGTCAAGTCAATATAAAATAATACTCAAAGTACAATGTACAGAAATCGTCAATGAAGCGACTTAACCCGACAGTAAGAAAGGAGCTGACCTCTCATGCATTTAACAGACCGATGCGAGAATGGGCACCTTCAGCTCTGAAGATGGAGACAGTATGTTTCTCCGAAATGTGGCTTCTGCCGAAGAGTCTATACGACGCCATCAACTGTTGCAGTTTTGTTATACGCAACTCTCGGTTTACGAACGAGTTCCGTTCCAAGATGTTGTTCGCTATCGTTTTGGTTCGTTATGTGTATCTTGCATTCCTGAGCTTTTACGATGCGTATCGTATACGTTAGCAGTCATTTTAAAGCATTAAAACCATGTGCTAAACATCGAATGGTCTATACAATACGTTTTATTATAATGTATGTATGCGTTATGCGAGAAAACATTCTACTGGCTAGATTAGTTTTATTAACCAAGAACAGTTCTGTATAATTATAATATAATAATTTTCTGATAATTGTTGTAATAAATACATTTTTTAAAAGTTTATTTATTTAAATCTTACAATTATGTTCACTACGAGGTGCGATCGGAAAGTTTCAAGACTGTGTCAATAGAGGGCGAACCGGATGTAGTACGAGCTTCTGCCGCTAGGGGGTGCGGCCTACATTCATAGTGAATCAGGGTGCCAGCCGGCATCATCGAATTAGCATTTGTTTCTTAGTTACGGGCGTTTTGGTAGTGCATTACACCGACCCTCCTGCGATTTCGGAATGGCGTGTGCATCAAATTTTGCCAAAGACTCGCCAAAACGGCTACGGAAACCTATGAAATGCTAAATCAAGCATTTGGGGAGTCCGCAATGGGTCGTGCACAAACTTTTGTGTGGCATTCACGTTTTAAAAATGGCCGAACCTCTGTCGATGATGACGAGCGTTCTGGACGACCATCTTCGAGCACAACGCCCGAAAATGTTACGAAGATTCGGCAGGCCATTCACGAAGATCGACGTCGTACCATCAACGACTTGTGCGACATTGTTGGGATAGGCTATGGGACCTGTCAGCTGATTCTAAAGGAAGAACTCCACATGCGACGCATCCTGTCTGAGAACCAGAAGCAGAATCGACTTCTCGTTTGTCAGGAGCTCAAAGATCTTGCAAGAACTGACCCCAACTTCCTTTCTAAGCTCCGTGTGACTTCTTCCTCTTCCCAAAGATGCAAATTCAGCTAAAGGGAAGGAGATTTGAGACGATAGAAGAGATTCAGGCAGAATCGCAGATGGTGCTTGACAGGCTGACAAAGAAAGATTTCCAGGGATGCTTCCAGGCTTGGCAGCGGCGCTGGGATCGTTGTGTTCACTCCCAGGGAACTACTTCGAGGGTGATGGATGAATTTAATACCTGAGATAAGTGTACGGGTTTTTATACGCGCAGTCTTGAAACCTTTCGATCGCACCTCGTATGCGTTTGGCATTTCGTTTTATAAGGAACTCTATCTATTGGCTACTTTAAGAAATTTTGAATGAATTGTGGCGTTCGTTATAGCGAATGTTCGTAAATCAAACGTTCGTAAGCCGAGAGTTTCCTGTAGTCATTATATGCATACTGAACTTGTACTCAGACAGAAGTTGATAGCCATACACCTGACCAAAAAGTTAAATATTATAATTTTAAGGAACCGAAAGGCTCATTACAGGAGCCAGATTAATCCAATTGTCATATGTTAATCTAATAACAGTTTTTAATATTATCATCCAATCTACGCGTATGTATCCCAAGTTCTTTATCTCACACTTCAAGTTTTCCTGACCAAAATGTATGCGCACCTCGCATCTCCCATGCCTGCCAATATCATTCTCCTCGGTTTATTACCCTAGAAGCAAGTCTAATTGGTAAAAAGTAACAACCAGCCTGGAAATACATCAAACGTAAGGTTTATCAGACGCGTAACCAAGATTCCTACACTTGTTTTCAAGTTTTGATTTAAAGTTTTGATTTAAATACTGTGTAATTAATTTTACAGTATTCACTGCTTATTAATTGAACGCCTGTTTCACACGTGATGTGATTACCAAGTTTCACCCATAACTACACCAATAACTAACCAAACACATGTAGCATAGCCCTCCTTCAAAAGCTGATAACGCATTTCGGAGGCCCCGTGTAGAATCTCGTAACTAACATCAGTATTTTGCATAGAGAGGCTGTCAGTCCTCCAGACGAATACATAAGCTTCAGAACCACCCCTCATCACCCGTCCGTCACTTCTTATTACGCTTTCTTTGCACAAAGCGCATAGCCAGAACACATTATGGGCTGTTCGAGTCTGTCTTTCCTCCCCTCTGTCCAGACGATTCAAGTCGAGAACCAGTGGACGGATTTGGATTAAATTTGATGTGGAGATTGTACCTTTCACTGCGACCTCAAAATGATAAAATGAGGAAAGTCATATTGTAGACAATGAGGAGTTCCGATCTAATCGCCAAAGTGGGAAATACCAAACAAGGCGTACGACTACGGAGCACACTTTCCGAGTTTGTTCAATATATTCGCTGCTACCCTCCACACATGGAGGCCTTCGCCTCCTGTAGGAGCATCAAGCTGGCCTAACTCAGTTTACACGCGTCCCACGTGACTGACATACCATGTGTCGCCAGTCTTAGAATAATAATTTACACACAAAGAAGCAAACTGAGCAGCGGTACGGTATTTCAAAACATCATTTGATATTCACAACAAAATATATAACTTTAGACGTCTATGCAGTGATGTGCTGAACTCAGTATTTCATTGTGTCACTGAACGAAAAGTGTTGTATTTTAAAACACTCGATACTTTTAGTATGAATAATTTCGCTATGTACGTATCTCATTTTAACCAAAGTTTTATTTACCCATACTTCTTTCCCTTAGCATCTCAAAAACTGCTGCACTTTCCAATATAGTACATGTCAGAGTCTTAAATGCAAGTTTCTACGCTAAATGCTTAGCAGCCGCAAAGGTGTTAAATATGCTGTAATATTTAACTTGGAGAGCTTTCCTTGCTCACCGTGAAGTAAGCGAACCCGAGCTCTAGTGGGGAAAAGACGTGTCTAAGTCTCCCATATAAAGAAACAAGTTTCACGCTGCACATTGATATGTTTAGTAGAGTCCGAGCGAGAAGAACTGATATTGGTCGTATGAGATGGACACGTCCGAGGCACGCGCTCGAGGAGTGTCAGTTTCAGTTGGTTTGTAGCTCTAGCTGTGTTTAGATCGGTGCGTCACCACAGCCGAGGCTGTGCGACCCCCACTACTACTGAACTCCCCTCTCTCGACTCACACATCGCGCATTTAGGTGCCACCACTAACCGCGCGACCTATAGCTGGAAAAGCTGCAGAGCGACTCATGAGCCTGGCTGACAGGTTCTCCAAATTCTGCCGGGAGATCTATCCCCAGCAGTCGTTTCAGCTCTAGTGAGCCGCTCACATAAGCCAAGTGTGAAAGGGCCCTAAAGTTACAGTTTTTCTGAGTTCGAACTGGAAACAACATGAGAACGGAAATAATGTAACCTGACTTCGCTATTCTACAAACATTCAAGGCCTGGAACTACATTCATCTACATTTAGGTGCCAAGACTACTCGCGCGACCTCTACCTTACCGTCCGTCACGTCGGGCTCAATGCATGTAACCTAAAAAAACGGTAAAGAAATACAAGGCTGTCTTTTTTCCACACTGGTTCTTTATACAAAATGTATAATGGTAACGTCGTTTTTGTATGCATAAAGTATCTGCAACGGGTTTCGAATAAATTCCGTTTATATTACATGTTATCAGATGAATATAATTTGTCAACATAATTCCTACTTTATACGAAGCTCAAATCGACGATAACATAAAAGCCGCGTATCACATAAAATATAGACGTATTAGGGTGTTTAGGTCTGTAGGTTATAAGATATATTCTTTCAAATAAAGTTTATAGTCTATTTAACGACATGCATACCTTTTTAAATATTATATACGCAATCTGATCAGCTATGTCATCAATATATTTGCATCTGCAAAACAGTAATGGGCGCATTTGGGGGTAGTATTTTCATATAATCCTGCGATACTCTTGTTCCGTGAAAAACACTTCACTCAACGCCCACACTGATCATACAGTAAGCAATGATAAACGGGCATATCAGCATCGTCATGTCAATAGATGTTGTATATTCGAATTGTGGCTGATTGTATTATTTCAAATGTGTTTTTTATGCTTCCGAATTGTTCTCTCTTCATTTTATGAAATACAGGTAGGACTCGGTTTACGCCGGGGTTAGGTTCCTGTGATTTCCGGCGTAAAATGAAGCGGCGTAAATTGAAGCAAAAATATAATGGGAACATATGTAAATACATTAGGTTCCGTTCCAAGATTTTCAGTAATCAACACCAAATACTTTAAAAATGTTTTACTTTATGAAATTTACGTATTGAAAATTGTATAATGTTTAAGATAATAATGTTTAAGAAAAAGAAAGAAAATTTACTGCCTTAAAAACGATAGAATAGATGTCTGTTTGGTTTTCTTCTTTTCTGATAATAAGTTATAGTATGGCTGTAGAACTGTATCAATTCCTCTCTTAATGGTTGAGCTTCGCTCCCAGTTGGGGTCTTTGCTACAGAAGATCTCACATCCCTTATTAATAAGAGCAATAGGATCAATCACACTTAACCTTTCAGCGTCCTGTTCTCTAGACACCAGTGCATGTTTATCAGTTTACTTGCAGTTCTTAGTCCGTGGTTAATGTAATTTGCTTTTTCTCGTCGCATTTTATACTCCGTTTTTGTTTAATTATTTAAATTTTAGGCCGTAGTTTATCATTTAATATTATAGTTTTATTACAGTGCCGGGACCATCTGTGTCTAAAAAGTCGGGCAGATTCATGATTCATCACCCCGTCCAATCGTGATCTATGAGAGGCGCAAAAGTGGGCGGGCGTAAATTGAAGCGGCGTAAACCGAGTCCTACCTTGTATTCTCCATGAGTTACAAGTTGTGGAATAAAATTAAAGAAAATGTCTACATCTAAAGAATGGAAAGCGGAATTTAGGATATTGCATAAAGGGAAAATTACGATTTATACAGGTAATATTGCACTAACACAACAGTAAAATCCATATCATTACCTCTGCAAGGCTGAGGAACGGAGACAATACGATTAAAATCGATAATGACAGGTTATAACAGGGGTGAATGAAATTTGGAAGTAGGTCAGTGTCGATCCCGGACTATGATGATAATGACATCTGGGTCTACCAGAAAATTAGTGAAAATCGTGCATCTTGCGCTTAGGTCACTGTCAACTTTTGCGGAAAACAGCAACATGGCGGCAACGCGAAACAAACATTTTCCTTCCGGTTTATATGCGGCAACTACTACGTAGTAATAAACGGTATACGGGCTGGCATACGAAATATACCTATAATATAAAGGTAAATATATAGCATATATATATATATATATATATATATATATATACAGTTATGTTCGAAGTTGTTAAGGTACTAAAAATATACGTACGAAGACATATCACTGGGTTGTATATCCATCATAAGACCACACAATTTCTGTATTATAAAAAAGTAATGTTATTGGTTCTTCCCTGGACTTAATATTAAATCAACATCGCGTGTGCAGAAAGTTGCTTCTGAATGTGAATCAACTACACCTCTTCATTTCCAAACACATGTTCACACTGCCTGAGTCACATCGTGAGCTAACTACAAAGATACTGAGAACAAAAACCATCTTTGCCCTAAACCTCCTAAAAGGAAGACAGAATAATACGAAACACCCACACAACTGCTACATTTTTCATGACGCAGACAAGACGCATTATGTTCTGTGTAACTGAAATGAATAACCCGGAATAACCGCAGGCTTCCTCCCCTGTAGTAAGATCTGAAGCATTTCTCATCGAAACCAGAACAGCGCTATTTATCATCACACTGCAGCTGAAGACGTTCAGTGGCGTACTTCGTTTTGAAAGAGGGCCTCATTCAACAACGGTTTCTCAAACGCGCTGGTCATACAGGCTAATGGATGAGTTGGTGTGAAAAGCGAATTAAAAAATACGGAAAAAATATATACCTACAGTGGTTTAGTTATCACCATTAAACCAACAAATTTGAATGTAGATTTCAAGCGGCAGTTGTAGTTAATCATCTGCCACACAAAATTTCAGGGCCATACGCTACGTGGTGCTGGTGTAGGTTAGTTATATCTTAAATTTCAGGAGGTTATCACTGATGTCAGGAAAGTACAGAAGTTACAAGGTGGAGTGGACTGTAAGCATAATGCTCATAGCAAATTTTATAAACATCTGTCAACTAGTTCAAAACGTAGGCCTGACAGGAGAATTAACATGTTACATTGTGCATGCATGTGTTACAAACGGAGTAATGAATCACAACCACACAGCCAATCATACTGAACAGACTCTGGGAGTGTTTCATTACCATTTATCATTTCATCGGTTAATTTGTTTCTAAAATCTTTGCAAGTTTGTAGAAATTAATTTTACATGTACAATCAAGTAGTCCCGCTTACCAAAAGAACAATGTCGTTTTTATTATCACAACCCATAGCATGCGATATTCTATGGAAGTTTGACACAAAATCTTGCAATATTTCCTATTCGGTGAACTAGCTGTCAGCATGCTTGCACGAAATGAATTATTCATAAGCCATCAGACCCACGCCAGTATATAACGAACACATCTTGACGAGGAAAACGAGGATTAGATGACACAGGGAGCCAGGGGATGCATTTTGAGGCCAATGACACAACACCGACTGTGTGACGTCTTGTACGAACTTTGTTACTGCAGAGTCAGCAAGACAGACAGACACACGCGCGGCATCGTAAGTCGGACTTAGTGGATCCCACTTCTGCTTCGTATAAGGGAGTTTCAAATCTTAACAAGACGAATGGTCACCCGGAATAAAGTTTTTCGTAATTTTTTCCGACATCCAAGAAAATCCCAGGATAGTATCTATTTAAATTGGGCCACAACCTCTTCCTTCCACAACAGTTCCAACGCAATATTCACTAATCGCCATAACATCCGACGACAGTTTAGCTACTAGCAGGGCCGGGAGTCGAGAAGATGATTATGAACTACGAAGTAGCAAGCATCCCTACAATTACTTCTGCGTTTATCTTATAGTATCGCTGTCGCCGCTATAGAAACTTGTCCAGTTGAAAAAGCATCGTAAAATAAACCAAGACTCCATCGCTCTATTATCGGTATCGCTCTTCTCGAAACCAAGCCCGAAATTCGGCAAAAACTAACTAACCAATTAAGACAATTACACAAGATTCAAAACACAAACAAGCGTCGATCAACACGCGGATATACAGTAGCCTTTAGGCCATAAAACGCCATTGCATTGTAATGTACAAAATCCAAATTTCAACTGCTGTTAAGATCAGAAGCAGAAAATCTTTGGCCCTGAAGATAATGCAATTATTTCACAGTGAACCCAATAAGCAACAGAAAATTCTGTGCCATAGGTCTATTTGGTTTGGATACTTTCCATTGATTCAGCCCTGAAGATGGAGGCAGTATGTTTCCCCGAAACGTTGGTACAAGTACACCTACACACGGCGTTAAAAACTATAAGATCAACACCGACATACTTACAGCCGTGATAACCTCAAACTTCATACAAGATGTCTTAAGACGCTGCATAAACTGCATTGTTGGATGAGTGAATGGTATAGATGGGGAAGGAAACTGTAGTATATATGGTGTGCCTGTTGTAGGTAATAATATGTACAAAACACCTCTTCTTTCAAGGCAGTGGTCTGAGGTCTCTTTTAAGTTAAAGCAAGTTCAAAGAGAAATACACTAATGTCCTATTACGTTACAGGACCGCGTGCAGACCGGCTCTGGGCCCAATCCAAACCTGTCCATTCTATTGAGTAAATACCCCGAGCTATTTCCAAGGGTTAAAGCAGCCGGGTCGTGAAGCTGACAACTCAATCCAGTGCCGAGTTTAAGAACCGTTGAATCCATACCTTGTCATGGTATGGTGACTATTTGAGCATAAGAACAACTTTACGTTTAATACTGCTACAGTAGCGGCTATGAACTAATAGTCCGCGGTGCCTTGAAACTGGCGACGTGACTGGTGTTTGTCACTACATAATTTACTCGAGAAGTTACAATTAAATTTTCGACGACAATTGTAGCCCAGTCCACCAGACGACTTCAGCAGTCCGAAATTGGAGAATAAAAACTCGGATTGTGACTCACTCGGATTGTGACTCACTCGGGCTGACAAAACATTCTACGCCATGTTGACACTGCGGTATTCAAGACAGCCCTTATTATAGCTTCGTTGGTTTCTCCAACTTTTTCCTCTTTCTTCAACTTCAACTTCAACTTGGCTATGAGTGACAACTCTCGTATACGGAGTTTAATTGAAAATTCTCATGCAAGTACGAGATTTCTCATTCTCTTGTCAATGGCGTTTTCTCTTCATCATCAAAGTCTAGAGTCTAGACCATCTGGCTGTCACCTCTCACTACTACACTACTGTTCGAGAAGTGCAGAGAATGTACGAGACACGACAAGGTCGCCTAAAGGTATAAAACAGGAAATTGAGAACGAATACACGGTCGTCTTCATGATGAAAGGGCAGTTTCTGTGATACTGTGAACACGCGGATGTGCTATTGGACACGCTGACTTCAATTACAGGGTCTCATACATAAAAATTTAAAAGAGAATAGAAAATCTATAAAATATGAAGTACAGGTATCCAATTAAATATCCGAAACTTTTAAACATATCCCTGTCGTCCTAATTAAAGAGTTGTCTCCATTTTTTCAAGTAAACAACAAAGAATAAGACGCATAAAATTATACTTTTAACTGCCGTGTCAGTAGAATTTATGACTTAAGAAATAATAATATTTCACAGGAAATTAGGAACTGAAGTCTGACAACCTAACATCCTAATAGTTAATTTTAGCAAAGGAAGAGTTTAGTAAAACCAGATCGGACAGACTCTGGGCCTCGATGGGAAGATGGTTGTCGACCGTGGCCTATTTGAAGGTACTACTCCGATATACGTCGGAGAAAAAACAAGAAATGACTGAGTTTCAATTTGGGTGCTTAATGAATACAAATCCTCACCAAGCTGTCCGTCTGAAGAGTATGTTGATTAATATATCGCACAGTATCAAAATAACGTACCCATCGAAAAACCGGAGATAGAACAAAAATTACATACAAAAGAGGCAATGATATGATACCGCTTTCCCATAAAATTACAACCATAAAAAACTCACCATTTAAAAAGATCTTGCGTCGCCATCATATGCTGAGTATGTGAATGAGCCTTGTATTGGATCTGGAACAAAAAGTAAAAAAAATCACTGTAATTAATCCGTCCGTACACGCAAAGGAGTGCGCTAAATCAGAATTCTGGTACCATAAGAGACGAGGTAATTCTTAACCACAGGATGTAAACTACGAGTGTCTCTGCTTTTCTGCCTTTAAGTGTGAATTAACAGAAATTACAAAGATATGGAATATAAGTAAATATTTTATATAATAATATTCCACTTCATAAACCATTGCAGTAAGTATATAGCTTTTCCTCCACCGCCTTTAAAACGCGCCCTCCTTCCAGCCTCCGACACAAAGCATACCATTGGGTCCTCTTCCGGAGGGTTCCGGAGCATGAAGCTTACCACTCATCTCCAGCGCGTGCCGGGTCAAGAACGCGTGGAACTTTACCTCCTCTTCCCACAATCTAAAATTCACTTCATATCTCACAACGTTGTGCTTAACCATCTGAAGTCGAAGTTCGTTTAAATAAGAAATTAGTCCGTGCCACAAAGAATTCACAACTCTTCACCATTATAGAGATCAAATGGTTAATGCTATTTAAGAAAATAATCCCTGTTTCCACTGAGAATCACACGAAACCCATAAACACAAATTGTTAAAACAAGGACATAACATACTGACCACTGGACTTCAAAGGGTTAAGCTACACAACGTTACTTTTCCAAATACAAACTGGGATCTCCGTGTACTGGACACAGCTAAAAGTCTCTACGCTTCTTAAACGTAACAGACTAGTACGAGTGGTGACAAGGTAAAAATATAGAAGGATGTGTTTTGGCCTATTTCGATATAATGCACTATCATCTACTGAGACTGAGTAAAACCACTAAAAACGTCAGCCAGGGCAGCCGACATATAAAGAACATTTTCAAAACAGCTGCTGCATACAACAGAAAATGGCTCGCGTGGCTAATTATTAAGTTACTACTCTGTTTTAAATGCAGAACATATACAACACCGAATAAGATTGGAAGATGGTCACGAACGGCATGTGGTAGATTTAAAATGATACATTCGTGGTATATCCGAAGGTAATAAACGGAAGGTTGCCTAGTGACTGAGGAAAAACACAAAGACCCTCGGTCACGAAAGTCAGCAGCAAGGCCGATGCATGAACTCGGCACAAACCAGAATGAAGCATACAGCAATAATTGGCAACAAAGGATTTCAGTTTCATAATAAGAAAACTGTCTTCATAAACCGCACTATTTCTCTGTGACGATAAGAGGCGTTTGCAAAATTCATTTTGTGCACGAGCACTTTTTAGAAGAGTATATTACGAAACAGTTTTATTACTTTATCCGTGACCTAGTATAAATCAATAAATCCCAAAACCAGCATTCTACAAAACAGAGGCCATACCCTACGTGCCACCTCGCGGTAAGTAATCAAACTGTATGTCGACGCCATCTGTTAGCAATATTCAGAAAATACAGCTCCTTTGGCTACAAAAATATACAGCTTAAATATCATTGTATTTTAGACATACACAATATCTCAAAAACCACTCACATATTAAAAATACTTATACAATCAAATCTCATTAGGCTTAGGAGATGATATACTGTTCATAAGCTAGAAACAGCATTCAAATATTACTGTTGTACTGAATCGTTGTACAGATAACTGGGAAAGCAGTGCCATCTAAGGGACGCCGTTGGTACTACCTGTGTGCCTAAAGAACATTCTAAAACAAATTACAATTTCAAGCATGAAAAATACGTGATTTACAACGTATTATCACCTCAGACATAAAGATTCGGCAACACACATGGATACTTCATCTTATCTTCACAAAAAGGTTAAAAACAGCGGTATAACCTTCTAACAACGCAGTCACAAATTATTTTCCTTTGTATACTGTCAAATCGCAACCAAACAGAGAAAAATATCTGACATTTACATCACAACACGGTCTATATTTTATGTAATTAACTACTTCCTTTCTATGATGAGTCCCTTTGGAAACAACTGTTTCAGTGTGATCTGAACCTCGTGTAATAGACAGATAAGAACCAAAATAAATTCGTCAGGTAAGGAATCAGTGTTGCTTCTTCCCCTACCCCTTTCCCACACACAGTACCAAATGAAATAAAAATCTGTAAGGAAAACAGGCATACACAACCACGCTAAATGAGCTCATACAAAGAACCATAACAGGAACAGAGTAAGCCACACAACACCACCGTTACATCATAAAAGCAATACCAACCTTCGAAAAGAAACAGACGTAACTGTCTGTTTTCCCAAGAAACAGACGGGGCACGGTTCATATGTCAGAATTGTAACAAAATTAAACAATCTTCGTGTTCACTGTTCTTACTGGTATTACGTGGAGTAGATATTGTATCTTGTAAATGCTCTGCATTACTCTTTCGAAAATAATAACTTGTAAGAGGTTCAAAGTGACTGTGTTCTCCGACTCAAATCCATACCACGTAAAAAAAAACTTTAGCTAGTATACTCCAATGTGCTCCCGAGTACACCGCACATTATTCTGAACCTTCGTTACAGGATGTGGGTGTTTCTGGTATAAACCACCTGAAACTATTCAGAGGCTTTGTTTGTTCAATAAAACGATATTCCTTTGTATGGGCATGTGGAATTAACGTACAAACAATCATTATGAAACGACTTTCAAATCGTTTTCATTGATCCAATAGTCACAAAGGCCGGCAAAACTAGTTAGAAAATGTAAGCACAGCGTAACAATCCTGACGCGTTTGCTCTGTTATTGCCGCTAGACATTCAATTCGCATATCTCCAATAGCGAATCTCTGTGAAATAGCGTAAAATAGGTGGGCGGGCTAGCAAGGCAAAATCTGATCGCGCCATGTAGTCCACGCCTTCATCAGGGCAATGATGGAGGCAGCAAGGACCTCTGAAACGTCGGTAAACTTCTACCACACTACACGGCGCAACAACCCAGAAGACAGCCAGCCATCTTCAGATTCACCGCCGTGAAAACCTCAAATCCTACAAATGATATTTTATCAGAATTATCATCATCCAAACAAAATAGGAAACAAACAGGAACTTATACAGTAGACCAAAAGCAAATCATTCCGAGTCACCTGTACATCGTATTAAGAAATACGTGGACGATGAATTAAATATAAGAAAAAGTAAGAAAACACAGTTTAAATCTTATCAAGTAGCGCAGTTCCCACGGTCTGATGTACAAAACAAATGTATGTTAAGAACAATAAAGTTTTTGCAAAATTCAAGCAACGGAAATTAAAATTTTAACAAGGGTCAGGAAATTTACCAGATTATACAAATTTATAAAAATGTATCTTAAGAGATAAGGACTTACACATTAAATGAAGAAACAGATGATTACAGATACATGATTAACCCACCCGAACACAGAACACAATTACAGCCTCCCAAAACATGCATTTACAAACCAAGGATAGACAGATGTAGAGAACAACCTAAGCATGACTGTAAAGTCACAGACTTGAATCTAATCCGTTAACAGAAGAATATTAAAATATAAGTTCTCTTCATTAATTCATGTATTAAAACAAAACAGACCCCGGTACTCTGGCCTATCACGATGGAGACGATTATATCTGGGAGTGAAATTAAGTGCAAAGCTTCAACCCCTGACCGTAACATGGTACAATGCGTTAAACTGATACTCCATACATAGGCCCATATCAAAAGTACACAAGCTTACATAAATTATCCTATATGTGAAATGTGTAAGATATTTAAGAACTGTTCTCGCCTTGCATAATTACACCATTACAGTTCTACTCTTCAATCAAGAGAATGTATGTGTATTTAGAAATACATATCTTAGTGCTTTAAAGTTAAAACAATGAGTGAGATAAGGATAAATCATTAAACGAGTTACGAAATTAAACGTATTTAAGTATTTTTAAAGGGAATGTATTACAAACTACAAGCACAGGCTATACAGAGAATGACAAAATAAAAATAAATGTTGGCAAACAAATGACAATCCTAACTAAATTAAGAACACGTTACGTCGAAGGCAACACTCAGGTACGTTGTAACGTTACGACCGATTAATTAGCACCTCAACTTCTTAAACCGGAGAGTCCGGGTTCACATCTCAGCCCGGACATATCCCCCCAAACCCTCAAGTCAAATGTCAGAATAGTACTTTAAATTAGGCAATATTTCAATTCACTTATCACCCTATCATTCAAATCTATTTGCCTATAGTTTCAGCTAATAAACGCGTCGTTGGATAGACAACACGTAATGAAATAAAACATTCAGATATTGAAGTGTATTGTGGGTTTTGAATAATAGAGAAACAGTACAGATGAAACTCGTAAGACCAGTGTGGGATCGGAGAAACTGATACAGATACAGATGCAAAGAAAAATGTTGAAGGCATATGATCATGAATAAATATGTAAAAAATAAAAGACTGCAGAAATAATGAAGAGAAACAGATTACCGAAGCTGTTAATGTACTATAAACCCAACGGCAAAAGAAAGACCAATCCTTGGATGAGACTTGATGTAAGGGCCTTCCTGTGGCTCTACAACTTCGTGTCGGTATTGGCCGCTTCTTTCTGAAGTACATTTTTGAGTAGTGAGTGACAAGCCCACTGCCTCTGAACAATTTCTACTCAATCGTGATTTGTCTCTTGGAGCCATCTAGTAGAGAATCAGGAGAGACCTGGCTGAGAAATGGCCTCTGAATTTTGCTTATGAAACATCTCGTATCATGCTCGTAGGGTTCTTTTACATGCCGTGAATCAACGACATGAGACCGCAGGCTTTACTTCCCCACGAAGGAAGTTGTGCTACGGATTTTTATCACCCTTAAAAATCCATCGACCTCGGCCGGGTTTGAATCCGCGAATCTTGGGTCCAGTGGCGAGCACACTAACCACTAGTCCACCGAGGGCTTTATAGATCCAAAATCCAACTAGTTCAAAAACAAGAAGACATTTTAGTTTACACAAAGAACCTCAGACACTGCTTACTCCACTAACGCAAAGTGTGTGCTGGAGTACGAGGCACCTTCAATCATGCACTGAGGTCGCCATCTCTTTAGATTATCCTGCGGTCTAACCGCCCAGGATTATCAGCTGGAGGAGGAATACGAAAAAAACTGGATTAAACGTAGCAGAACAAAGACTTTTGCTACAACACACTAGAACGTTCCAATTATCTTACGAGAAAACTCTATTATATTTTTCACAAATTCTCTATCGCGGATCTGTGTTTGAGTAGCCCAGCTTTAAAGCCGTTCCTGAGCAAGTGATCTGCTAAAATAGGGCGTGGTGTGAAAAAGCTTCCTCACGGTAAATTGTTTTTTATCATGACACATTGTCACGCAGTAGAACAAACAGTCGTTATTTACAACAGACACTGAAATCATTTAATTACGCGTTGCACTGAGGCTACGAACCTCTTGAAATATCACTGTGCAAGAAATGGTGGCCTACACATTTACGCATGTCAAAATCGAATGTTTATTACATGTTACAGTGTGTAATGAGGTTCGTAGTGGCCGCGCGGTCTGAGGCGTGGGTCTTGTGCCAATTGGTCGCTGGGACCGTGGGTTCGAATCCCACTCAAGCCATGGATGTTTGTCCGCGTTTTTCTGTCTTGTGCTGTCCTGTGTGCAGGTAGAGGCCTTGCGATGGGCCGATAACTCGTCCAAGGAGTCCTACCGAATGTCTGTAGATGAAGCCACACGAAAAAGTTGGGACCCGCAGTGCTCAGGCACTTGAAGAACTGGTCGTTCCCAGTATCCCAGTAGATTGTGTAATAATTCTGTGAACGACAGAGAAGCTGTTCTTGAGAAAAACAGTAAAATCCCATTTTTGCTTCATGTATGAGTTACATCATGCAGATACGAGCCAACATTATTTATAAATTTCCCCAATATATATACCTGCTCAATGTATGCAGTTAACGCAAAAAGTGCAATAATGAAAGGTTGCGTTCCCTGAACACATTAAAAAGTGGTACCGGAGCCTAATTTTTTTTCTTTATCACATAATTCCCAACAGCACTTCCGAAATTGACTGGTAGCGATTTTTTTCAAGTACTGTTACCTAACACCTCATGCTGACTGTCTATTCAATTTAACCTAAGTTAACCCCGAGCCCGAATGCGGGCATAGCAGTATAAATCTAATCTTCACGTGCGAAAACATTACATGGGCTTATAGCTGAGAGTACCAAAACCAACTTCACCATCCATTACATATAAATTATGAACATATTTCTACTGTATTTCTTGGTTTATTTAATTCTGATTTATAAACTGCTCAAAAAAGAAGTTACTACTAATTTATAGGGTTCAAAAATGTGTTATCTATACGTATATGAATATCCTCCTTATTATAGTGTGGTTTCGACATGAAATCGCTCGCCTACAATTGTAATTTACACTAAAGCACGTTTTGCATACACATATGAAGCAATTCCCATAGCAACGACACGATTCTGGAACTCGTTCCCAGACTTCACTCTCTACACACGACACTGTTTACTAATACAAAAAATGTTAAAACCACATGCGTCCTAACAGGGCACAGAGATGTTATTTGCGGGCCATCTGGGACGCGAAACACTTGGTCAAAATGAAAGACAGCCAAAGGGCTCTTCGCGATGGAGAATATCTCTTCCGAAACTCGAAAATAGCTTACATGAAGAGAACATTAATATTAATATTTTCTCAGCCATGTCGGTAGAGTTCTCCCGCAGGAACAATACCCCCGCCCCCCGGACCATACAGGCCGATATCCCGTAGGAACAAGGACTCCACAACTCCGATAATGCAGGTTGAATACCCCTACGAAAACCGCGACGGACACGTACAGACGGGCCCAAAAGGTGTTCTACGCTCATGCTAAAACGTGAAGAATGCCTGAAAATGGAGACTTGAAAATGCAGCGATGTCCCACGCCGTTTAACTCAACTACATTCGTCAAGAAACATTCACTCTACTGGTTCTAAATTTGCTACGCACGGGACAGAGAAATAAACAGACTTCATAACAACTACATACATTCTTTTCAATATCCATGGTTAATATACACCCGAAATAGTATCAATGCATGGCCGTCTTCGATTTACAAACCGTTAATAGTGTAACCACATGCTCGTCATAAATTTAAGATACTGAATTCAGGTTAAATGCTTATAAAACGCATCACGTTCAACTTCACTATAAGAAATTGCTAACACTATGCGTTTCAAAAACACAGATCGTTAATACCGCGTCCATAAACCACTCAACTGATAAAGCAATATTTGCAAGATATTCATGATAGAAATTTAAATTCATTCCACGTTCCAACTTGCTCCACTACGTCTTATGAATAAGCTTCAATAATGAGTTTCAGGTCTAAAGATTTGTAAATGAAACACGAAGACCACGTGACATGTTCCAGTTGAATATACATGAACGCAGGCCACACAAAGAAAGAAGTCACGACATTTTCAGACCAACGCAATATTTCACAATAGCTACTCGGGAGTTAATGAGAAAATGTCAAGCTGCCTATACGAGTGCCTTTATATTCTTGCTACAAAGGTAAAGTTGTCCCTGAGCTTAAGAATCGCAGTATGAAGATGTATGAGAGGCAGGAGGTAAAATTTCGTTCACTCAAATTCGGGGTTAGACGGAGGTAAAAGACAAGCTTCATGATTCCGTTGTTTATCTACGATTAAAAACTTCCGGTGCCCAGTAGATATAAAGGTTGGGTGGACCCCAGAGTGGGTATGGTCGGTGTGGCGAACAGAAAAATCCGTCCTTGCCAGGATTTTTAATCTCACATGTCCAGACGTAATCATTAACTTTAGTGACTTCACCACCCATCCCAGCCAACGCCCTACGCTCTGAATTAATTTATTTTATGTGTCAGGGAAGTGGTTTACAGCTACCTCACAACACATCTTAGGGCAGAAATATGGTTTACTAATTCTAAACATGCCTTTGAGTAGAGATGGTTTACAACTAATTCAATACAAACCTTAGGGTGGGTATATGGTTTACAGCTACCTCACAACACATCTTAGAGCAGAAATATGGTTTACTACTTCCAAATATGTCTTTGAGTAGAGATGGTTTACAACTAACTCAATACAAACCTTAGGATGGGTATATGGTTTACAGCTACCTCACAACACATCTTAGAGCAGAAATATGGTTTACTACTTCCAAATATGTCTTTGAGTAGAGATGGTTTACAACTAACTCAATACAAACCTTAGGGTGGGTATATGGTTTACAGCTACCTCACAACACATCTTAGAGCAGAAATATGGTTTACTACTTCCAAATATGTCTTTGAGTAGAGATGGTTTACAACTAACTCAATACAAACCTTAGGATGGGTATTTGGTTTACAGCTACCTCACAACACATCTTAGAGCAGAAATATGGTTTACTACTTCCAAATATGTCTTTGAGTAGAGATGGTTTACAACTAACTCAATACAAACCTTAGGGTGGGTATATGGTTTACAGCTACCTCGCAACACATCTTAGGGCAGAAATATGGTTTACATGTCTTTGAGTAGAGATGATTTACAACTAATTCAATACAAACCTTAGGGTGGGTATATGGTTTACAGCTACTTAAAAGTGTATCTTAGTGCAGATACATAGTTACAACTACTTCAAAACACACCTAAACACATCATTATCGAACACCGGATATTAAAAGTACGTGCACTCATTATGCTAAATTTAGCGCACTGTCCCTTCACTTGACTTGATAGCAATGAAGCTCCTACTTCATTAGACGATAGTGATACATTGATTAAACCCTATACGCAGGCAGAATACAAAATTGGAGCACACAGCATTATCAATCCAATTCTGTCCCTAAACTTTCAAAGTGTCAGACAAGACCCAAAGGCGGACTTCTATGAAGATGGTAAACATCCGGGTTAAATATCCGAGTATTAATTAATTAGCTGAATAAGTACTGACACCTGAAAAACTAGTAGTTCCTTTTCAAACTATCATTCCTCGATTAACTATTTGCAGCTTCTAAGATGTCGTGTCATTGGAGAAACGAAGAAACAAACATTTTCAAAAGGGGCAGAGTGAGTACAGTAGCACTCATGTTCCACCGTAGATAACGAAAAGTCTAGGTAACCAATTCATGACTCTTTAAGAAGGAAATCTGCAGCTTTTATCATAAAAGTTACATCAAATCCCTTTAGAGCCGTTTCACTTAAGCCAATTCCCGAATTATGAAAGTGTAATGACTTTTAAAATACAGAACTCTAAGTATATAAAATCACAGCCAACATCGGCTAATATATCGGGCATGTTGCACGTCACATTCTGTCTTTCACTCAGCAAAGTGTGCATGCGCTTGTTTGAACTCAAAAAGGAATTACAAGCTTTTTCACACAAATCATCCCTTTTAGGCAAACAGCTGTGTGGCTCCAAAGGCTACCTTATTTTAGATACCTTTTTTTTACGTATCAATGACAACATCGATACAGTTAATATAAAAAATGAGAACTCACTATGTTTTGAAAGATTTTTTAAAATATCACATTGACTGCTGCAAACTGTTAGTTTTTGGTGGAAAACGTCATGGTCCAACATTTCAAAATCATATCCTGAAAACAACGTTTCATTAGCGGAAAATTATATTTCTGGCGATTTCTAGTGACAACTAGAAGCGAATTTTCTTTTATGCCATAATTTAAAAACAAAAATATTTTATTATGACTGAGGATTTAAAATCACTTTTCAGCATTCAGCCTTTAATCAAAACCCGACCGTTAATAAAAAATCAATGCCTGTTTACTTCATAATTTATTTCACAGGAAAGACATTCCCTCAAAAAATTAGTCCAATAACTAAACACTAAAATAATCTTGACTCGGAAATGGATTTGAATCCAGGCCTTTCCTTCGCAGATGTATGAATATTCAAACACCCGTTCTTGATTTACCCAGAACAATTGGCAAGTATCTATTTTTATACAATTAGAGTTCACTAGCATTTTCTCATCTCTTCAGGGTTCTAGAGTCTACATGTCCAACCCACCTCACTCCCTTTGAGCTAATCATCGCAATATTTAATGAACAGTATATTTCCTGCAACACTTAATAATTAAAGTTTCAAATTCTGGGTAAGACACGCGGTCAAATTTCTGACGTGAGGCTTACACTAATTAAAACTGATCGCACGCTATACGTCAACTTAGAACGCTCTAAAGAGGATTATGTAAAACTTCGCGCTTCGTTACTTACTGATGTAATCTGGTTCAAATATCAGGCATAAGATATTTAATGCCGATGAAAAATATAGAAACGGGAAATATCAAGATACGCCCAGAAACCCATGCACACACGCTTAGAATTGCATGGTTATTCAATTAAAAAACATCCGTGGCGTAACAGCTCCAGAGAGCCAAAGCCGACTAGCTTGACTGCTGGCCTCACGTTCACATGCCTCAGCAGAGGTGAACGATCATCCAACCAGATATAGGGTGACGTGTGGTCAGCACGACGAACCCCCAGCCATTGCTAGTTTTCCTGACCGGATTACGCTACTCATTGTAGCTCCCCAATTTCCTCACGATGCTGGGTTGTCACCGGTCCCATACACTGGTCGAAAGCTCATGAGAAAATTTCTTCTTCCCCGAGACTCGAACCAGCGCGCATTTCGTATCGCCGGTCCGAAGCATGATGCCTCAGACCGCGCGGCTACGGCGCGGGACATGGTTATTCAATACACCTCTATAAAAAGTTGTTTCTTGGTTCATGATAATTTTCCAGTGGTCAGATAACTTTAAACGATTCAAAGATAAACGGTTATACATTACGCACCAAGAGTCTAAAATAAACACGAAACTAAGCATTCAATCAGATACTTTCATTTTTAAAAAAGACGGATTACAAAAGTTAAAAAGCTTATGCGGTTCATATAGTAAATAAAAATCAGACATCTGAAAGGAAAAATACTGAACTATGCTCACACAGTAGCAACATATAATTTTAGGTGTGACGGACATTAAGTTGTGGAGTGACTGAACCCAGTAAGAGAGAGTTATAAATTGCCTGGCCTCAGAACCATTACAGTTTAAACGATTAATTTAAAGGCATTACGAGAAACAAATGGAAAACTACTAGAATGTTTATCCCCTGAGGGGAAAAATATTCAAACCATAAACTGAAAACAGCATTATTTCTGGAGGCTACGAAGAATCAAACTACATTTATAAACGTTTTAAACCACTGAATCGCTGTGATTATATAAAAGCAACAGAGCGTAGTCATTTGAAGATTTCCTGCATAAAGCCAATATTGCAGAAAGTTTAAACTGTCACTTTGCAGTAAGAATACAAAGACAGCGTTAAGGATCTGTCCTGCTAATGTCACTTTCAAATCGCCTTAAAACAAACTACAAAGGTGCCGCGGTGGTACGCCTTTGGGGAGGCGTTTAGCAGTGAACTTTCGTATACCCTTCCGACACTGCTCCTCAGGGCGAAGGATAAACGTGCGTCTAAGAACCAGACCTACACTTTTCTTCTTCGTTGGGCCACGTTACATCCACATCTGTAAACATGACTGCACAAGTGGCACTTAACTACACCCACTTAGACACTTACTTTAATTCGCATACAAGGAGCGAACGATTCTTTAATTTATAAACTAATACTGCATCCGTTCTGAAACAGTGCTCTTCACACCCGGTCTATCATGGGGGGGGGAATTTCGAGAGTTATTTAGAGTAAAATAGTGTTAATATAACACTGGTCCTATTTCCAACCTTTGCTGAATTTTTAATATGTGCAAACAACAAATGTGTGTATTTACTTCGATAGATGGAAACACTGGTGACGGTTTCGGCTGAAGACATGTACTTCGTCGTTGTCAAATTATACATTTATTCATTAGCATCGAATGAGAGAATGGTAAGGAATAATGAATTGAAAAGGATGTGGAAGGAAGCGGTCGTGGCCTAATTTAAGGTGTTAACCTGATGTTAACCTAGTGGGCTATAGAAAGCCACGAATCTGAGTCAGGAAAGCCGGTCTCCAGGGCGAGATTCGAACCCAGAACATCCCGAGTACAAATCAGGAGTACTAAACACTCTACCACAACGTTCGTTCGTCGTCGTCATGATACAGGCAGCAAAGTGTTGTCTAAGACAAGCACAACTGTGCAGTGAAAATCGTTGCGGACATTTTGAAGAGGGATTAAACTTATATGATTAACATTATCGTGTATTTTTGCCTTCACACGCCTTTAAACCACCGCAACGCTTTTGACATTTGCCATTCGAAATTACCTCCCAAATCAACCCACGAAGTGTGAAAGGTTGCTAAACACCTTGTATAAGCATAATTTCATCCAAAACGGCGTCCGTAATTGCGGGTGTTTATCACACATTTCTATGCCATATGATTATACTTGAACTTTTGATGCTACACATTCTATAAACAATACTAATGGAGATAATATTATTATAGAGGTATTTTTATTCATGCAATAATAACCACAAAATTAATATATATATATATATATATATATATATGTACACCTGTCTTACCCTGCAAATTAATTAGAATTCATTCAAAAAGGAAAGAAAAACGTGAATTTTTATTGTAATCTGATGGATATTCATGACTGAATTAGAACGCTTACAAATTGCCTTCTCTACCAAAATTTTAGGTCAAGGTCTTGTACCATTCCACACATCCATTCCATTTTACAATGGTTTCTCTCTTGGACGAGCTGTTCTGTAATTCTTGCTTCTGCCATTCTTTCTGTAGTGCACCCATTTCATCTGTATTCATTAGCAACATATATTGCTGCTGTCTCCTAAAATCATCTCTACCGGTGATTTTGTGCGGAAGGGGTCTTGAGCAAGTTGAACATGGTTTTAGACGCGCCAAGGGCATAGTCGCGGTGTATTTGAGAATTGCCATCATATGTTAATATCTTGCTCGGAGCATTGATGAATGTCCATTTTTCGCCGTCGTTAAATAAAACGATGGAACAGGATTGTCTGAGAAAACAGAAACGAAACAATAAATCCTTTAAAAGACCAAGAATCACGGACCACAGCGTCGGTGCAGTATGCGACCAGGCATCTCCAAGCACTACTTAATCCCACCCGCGGGATCTCCTCTCCCAAGTGATTTACCACCGACGTCTATAACAGAGACGCGTCTAATGGTTGCCGAGACGAGGACACCTCCCGATCAGTAAACGACGACCTCCCACAGAGATTCAGTGCACAAAGACGTTATACTTTAATTTTCCTTTCTATGCCATGTCGAAATCGCTGCGCCGTGTAGGCTACTCATTCCTCTTTCAACCTTAAACGATATTAGAAAGGTTCAATACTCGTCAAGTGTTGCCAATGCAACTTTGCAGCAAAAATTAACTATTCAAATCACGCAACTATTTGACAAGTTTTTATATTATATTTTAGAGTTTTACTTCTATCACTTTTAAAACTCATAGACTATAACTGAGAGCCGGTAAGAGCCTATGACCTATGGAAATAATCTTCAGTCCATTACCCTAACAGCGAATCACGAGACAAACGTGTTACTGCAAAACAACATGAGAAATTACTGAGCAACATAACTGCTCAGAAATGAAGGTAAAGCAAAGTTGCATGCTCCTGGTGCTTAACTAGGCACCACGCCAAACAGACGAATGATGGAGTGAAATAACAGCTCCATGCATTCTTTACCTCGGTAATGAAAGAAGGTGAGATGTCAGCTTCACTCCCTGACCGCTTTACCCCAATGGAAAAACCCTGATGCACTGTGGGTGTGAGGCTGGCTGGGTCCCTGAATCAGTTTGGGTAAGGGTGGCCACACACGCTACGGCTTACCGGAAGGCCTGCCTTCCAAGTTAAAGCCGGAAGGTAAGCCTCAAACCTCTGAGAGTCCACACACATACAGACTTTGTGGCAGGTTTGTGCTCAGTCTCTTTATTCTCCAGTCGATGCTACAAGTAGTTCAGTGAAGACGATGCGATTTTAATCAGTCTTGCTGTTACTTCAATGTTGAAAAAGAAAAGAAAGTTGAAACGTTCTAAGTGTGTCAGAAGTTGGTTAGATGGATCAAAACGGTCTCACATAAATTTGTTGAATGAAATTCGATTAGAGCCGACGGACTGGCGTAACTACCTGCGAATGAATGAGGACACACATTTGGAACTGTTAAACTACGAGGATTTGAAGTTTTCGGTAGCTGGTTGAGATGACTAAATGCTACAAGCCTTGCCTTTACCCTCGTCTCTGCCCACACACGTTACGACTTGTAAACATCCAGTAAACCTCGAGGCAAAAAATCAAACGACTGCAGATTTATCGCAGGCTCGGTTTCCGGCCAAACCTTCCGTCCAAATTCAACACACACACTCCGGTTTGCCGGAAGGTTGGCCTTCAGAGACGTAAGCCTTCCGGTAAGCCGTAGAGTGTGGCCACCCTAATGTGGAGAAGAGAAACCCCCTGCTCTGCTGGAAATCAAAGCCTAGTCGTCCAATTCCGCAGTCTAATCACTGTACTTACCGGACTATTACGACTCCGCTCAGTAAAAAATCAGTCACAATTTAAATAACGTATTTTGCATTTCACTGTGTAAGAAATTTCAACAGGCAATAATTTTAAATGCCTGGCAGAAAAACGAAGTTTCTCTTCATCGTAAATAAACCAGAAATTTTTCAAATTCAGCTATGCATATGCAAACAGAACGAATAAAACCCATCTTACAAACCAAATGTCAACTTCTCACGTTTTCAGACAAAAGCCAACTATGTTGACATCAAAATTTTCAAATCTATTACCTAGTCTGAAAACTATTACACACACCTTTTATTCTGTAAGATTTGAGGTTTTCACAGCGGTGAGTATGAAGATTTCTGTCTTCCGGGTTGTTGCGCTGTGTAGACTGGTCGAAGTTAACATCGACCAGTCTACACAGCGCAACAACCCAAAAGACAGAAATCTTCACCTTTTATTCTGTAGGTGACTTCGTACAGTTTAAAAAGGACACGTAAACCTTAAAGAAGTTGTTCTTATTCAGTATAAATCAATATCATTAACATAAATTCTGTACAGCGGTGGATTTAGTGATACATTTAACATTTTTATGTCAACCTTTGTCGTCTGTGAAATCTAATTAATTTTTAAAATTGTACACATTTGCTTTGTAACGTATTCCGCGTCCTGTAGATAGTCGAATTCTGAATCCATGCAATGTGCATATATATGAATATATGTGTACGTATGTATGTGCATATGTATGCCTGTATGCTGGCACACTTTATCAGACGTTACCAATGACGTCCAAGCTCATTTTCCCTCAACACAATGTACGCCTACAACAAATTACTAATGACAATGTCCAGGGCCACTATGACAATCGTAACAAGGTCACCATGATAGCAAAGGTAGAGGTCGAGCGAGAAGTGCTGGCAATTGCGCAAAGGACTGAATTTGGTCGCTTGAGATGGACCCGTAC
Organism: Zootermopsis nevadensis; assembly: GCF_977971745.1. Lineage (NCBI taxonomy): Eukaryota > Metazoa > Arthropoda > Insecta > Blattodea > Termopsidae > Zootermopsis > Zootermopsis nevadensis. The sequence goes on from NW_028259143.1 coordinate 10,926,798, forward strand.
GAAGCACGCGCTAGAGGAGTGTCAGCTTCAGTTGGTTTGTAGCTCTAGCTGTGTTTAGATCGGTGCGTCACCTCACCTGAGGATATGCGACCCCCACTACTACTGAACTCCCCTCTCTCGGCTTACACATCGCGCATTTAGGTGCCACCACTACTCGCGCGACCTATAATAAATACACTGCAATTCGCGGCATTCGATGTTATTTTGTATGAAAACAAAAGAAATCCTACCTAGCGCGTTTATGCTGTTAATGTCACCATAACAATTAAGGTAACTTCGAACAGTCAGTTGGAGTAAGGTGTATATAGGTTGATTCAGAAGTATGTTCAAAAACTTCGTGTGCGTGTTCCAGGATCAAAAATAAGAAAAAATGCTCCTATGAACATGGGGTCGCAAATGTTTCATTTTCGAAATAATAGCCAAAAATAAGTTTCAATGAATTTACTTTATATCAAAGTGAAACCACCTTCCAGCAAAGATTTTCAATTAACGTTTGGACAGGAATCATTGGCGACATGCTTATTGGTCCACACAAGCTTCCATCAAGTCTAAGAGGACCTTCATATCGGCGATTCTTAAGAAGACACTTGCCAGGTCTCCTTCAAGATGTACCACTGAATACAAGAAGACAAATGTGGTTTATGCACGACGGAGCCCCAGCACACTTCTCCCATCGCGTCAGATATCATCTCAATGAACAGTACCCTCAGCGATGGATTGGGCGTGGTGGCCCAGTGACATGGCCACCGTGGTCACCGGACCTGACCCCATTAAACTTTTATCTGTGGGGTCACTAGAAGCCCGTCATTTATGCAACACCCATAAACAATGAAGACGCCCTATGGGAACGTGTGTAGAATGCATGCCAGATGATTCGAGGAAACCCTGGTGTGTACGATCGAATCTGTCAGACTTGGGTACGTCGTGTTCGGGCATGTGTGGAGAATGGAGGACCAAACTTCGAGCATCTGTTATAAAGAGACATTCCTGTCCTTATTCTTGACAATAAAGACATACATTGAAAATTATTTTTGGCTATTATTTCGAAAATGAAACATCTGCGACCCCATGCTCATAGGATTTTTTTTTTGATCCTGGAACACGCACACGAAGTTTGTAAACATATTTCTGGCTCACTCTGTATATGCCTGTATTAAGTTGATGCGAAATTGGAAATCTCTATATGTCACAGAAAACATACATGTTCATGTAGATATTACATACATCAAGAATAAAAGACAACAGTTATTTTAATGAAGAGATTCATGATCTTATTCGTAGTTTCACCTACACGTGAATTTAATGTAATTAACATTACATCGGAAGCGTATCCTTGAAAAACAGCAATAAATTAGTTCCTGGTCCAAGGGTATAAACAACAAAAAATTGCGATATGTTACTTTTGTACAACTTAAAATACGTATGGTGAGAAAAGACCGTCTTTATCTTTATTATGCGATAATGACATCGCATGTGGCTTCAATGTTCAAGCGAGTAGTTGTAACAAGAATGATTTGCCGTAGCCCCAGACCACTGTCCACACAGACCAAAGAGAGGTGAGGATGTATTGACAACCAACTGGAGAGACACTTCAATGTTCTTTACAGACAAAACAGAGGGTTCACTTAAAGCCACCTCATCATCTCAAACTGTGTAAACTTAAATGCCTCCGTAACAAGGGAATGTAAATCATGTCTAAACTTTACTTGACGTGTTAATGATATTTCTCGAGCAGGATTAACATATATTACTTGTAGAGACTTGGGTAAACAGACTGTTCAATTACAAAGCAGATGAGCTCTCGGCACTTTAATCACTGAGGATTAATACACCTCACCTCCAATCTAGAAAATCTTGACAGAATTTAGCATATCTCTAAATCACACGAAGCTGTGCAGGCCACATCTAAACAGCAATTAAAAACAAAATATAGAGCACTTACGTAAAGTGTAATTAAATTTATATACCGTTAAACCGTGGACAAAACACGTCGTCGTAAAAAGTAGTTTACAGTATTCTGGGCCGTGATGCCATGTGGTCTTCTACATGGTTACTAATGTTTCGGGGGAACTTGTCGTCTCCTTCTTCAGGATGAAAACATTTTCAAAAAGAATAAGCGCTTCAAATCTCCGACAGACAATCTCTATGTGTAGGCAACACTACGCAGACTTCAACGTTTGGAATCCTTGGGCAATAAGACAGCCAAACACCTCTTTCCCTGTCCTTACGAAGATCACACGACGTAACAACCCAGAAGACAGCAATCGACATCTTCATCGCCATAAGAACCTCAAATCTCACATAAATCAAAAGGAACAATTATGCCACGAACACTAACATCATCTGCCCATAATTCTGTGCAGCAGAATCCGAGTAGCTCATAATTATTCAGCTGTTCAAAAGCATTTCATGGCATCAATAGGTTCACTGTTGTGCTCACAAGATCCCGCCACTGAACCTTATTCTGAACCAAGTAAATCCAGTTCATAAGCCAAACTGTTTTAAGAACTAAAATGAATGCATTTCTCAATTTCTCATGTCACCAATATCAAGCCCGTCTCTTCTCCTAGATCTGATCAACCAAATGACAGGTAGCTACCATTTAGAAGTCTCCTCTTTACGTAATTTTCTCCAGCCTCCTGCTACGTCCTCTATCTTAGATCTAAATATTCGTCTCTCAGCATTTTGTTCTCTTGTTCTGAAACCCTAAGTCTTTATTATATTTGAAGTTCTCACAGTTGCGAAGATAATATTGGTTGAGCCCTGAAATGGAAGCAGTGTGATCCCCCGAAACACTGGTACCTACTTACAATCATACACAGCATTACAACCCAGAAGACTGGCGATCACAGCATCAATCTATCATCTCAATGAGTTGAAAGACCAAGTTCCAAACCCAATAACCTGACAGAATAACACAAACGTGTACGTTCCAAACAAACCGAAAGTCCGTGATGACGTCACAGCAATCGTAGTGGAATCCGGGGGAAGGTTATGTGAGGAAACGGACGGCGGACTATTTTAGGTTACTGTCTCCAGCAGATGCCTCTGGAGAGAGAACGCAACTACTCCATGCATGACATTCGGTCTCCTGGCTAGTTTCCGATAACGACAGATTTCAAATGAGAATTGTGTTAACCTCTACACTATATAGTTCAAATTTCTACATGTTCTGACACAGCTGATGGGCTCACGTATTCGTCTTGCAAAACCTAATCTAGTATAATTTAAATTAATCCTACAACTTATTGGTTGTTTAACAAGATTTCAAATATTATCTGCATCAACTGTGATACGAAGATAGTCGTCTTCTGGGCTGTAACGCCATGTAGAATGGTAGAAGTTTACCGACGTTTCAGAGGTCCCTGCTGTCTCCACGGTCCTGTGGAGGAGCGACAACCCACAAGACAACCATCTTCGTACTCAACGCAGTGGAAACCTCAAATCCTATTAGCTGTAGTATGTATCAACATAACCTGAAATATATAGTTTAAAGAAATATAAGTGTTACCTCGCATTACTGTTAGGTGTAGCCGTGTTACCATCGCAATGTTTGTCGACATTCTAGGTATCAGCTGCGGAAGAAAATGTATTTCTATTGGTGTGCTGCTGTGCTAAACAAATACATATAAAAACGTATTCGTTTCGTTGTAATGGAAATAGACTTGTATACTCACGAGACAATATATGGAAATAGTAAAATATCTCAATGAAGAGCGCGCCATGGTCGAAGCAAGCAATGCCGCAGGGAGAACGCGGGACCCTTTCAAAAAGATTAAGGATATCACGACCAAATTTAAGCCTCGTGTAGCGGTGCTTAACAGCAAAGAAGGGAAGGTGATTAAAAACTGTGAGGAGTATAAGAAAAGATGGAAGGAATACACAGAAAACCTCTACAGGAAAGATCCGCACACTTCAAGCACTTTTCCTGAAGAAAACTTTGTTCAAGAACCGACTGTAATGGAGGATGAGGTGCGTTGGGAGATGAATCAATTGAGCAATGGGAAAACAGCTGGTGCAGATGATTTGTCAATAGAACTGCTGAAAGCAGTAGGTGACGAAGCCCTGAAATCCATGACGGCTCTATGTAAGAGAATATGGGAAGATATTTATTATTATTATTATTAGTGTTCTGTCTGACGACAGGTCCATATGAACAGGATCCTTCCATCCTTTTCTCGGACTGGGACCTGTTCATATACGTTCTTGGCAGATGATCCAGAAGTGGTTTGCCATTGCCTTCTTCTGTGTGTGAATGGAGTAATTGTTGGGATGCCACGGAGAAACCGGGGAAGCCCCCGGAGGAAAACACCGTGTTGCCTAGACCACGGCCTTGCCCAACACAAGTTATAAATTCGGGCACCGCCGGGAATCGAACCCGAGACCCCAGGATTACAAGGCCAGCGTTCTAACTGCTATACCACCGTGCCGGTGGATATTACATGACCTAAAGAATGGAAGAAATCCATCTTTATCCCAATACTAAAGAAAGGCAATCTTAAGGACTGTGCAAATTACCGCACCATAGCGTTAATTCCACAAGCATGTAAAATTCTGCTGAAGATTCTAGAAAATAGAATTAAATCATATATGGAGAGAGAAATGCCAACGGAGCAGGCAGGATTTCGTAAGGGACGCGGAACAAGAGATCAGATCTCTAACAGAAGAATTGTGGACAAGGTGAGTTTCACTCATGAAAGAGCTGTATAATCATCAAATAGCCACTGTAAGGACACCGATGGGAGAAACAGAGGAGGTGCATATTGGGAAGGGGGTAGAACAAGGCTGTGTCCTTTCACCCTATCTTTTTAATATGTACAGCGAATACCTCGTGAGGGCAGTTGAACTGGACACTGATGAGGCTGGCTTTAGAATTGGTGGCCTCAAAATTAATAACCTCAGGTATGCAGACGACACTACGCTCCTAGCAAAAAGTACAATTGACTTGCAAAATTTATTATGAAAAGTCAAACAGAATACGATATGGAACTGTCACTTAACCCGAAGAAGACGAAGGTGATGACTACAAACGATGTGACAAAATTCCAAGTCGACGATGAGTGCTTAGAAGTTGTCGACCAATTGGTTTTGCTGGGCTCCCTTATCGACAAGGAAGGATATTGCACCAAAGAAGTGAGAAGTGAAAAGGAGGCTGCAATTAGGAAAAGCAGCTATGGCAAATGTCACCAAGATCATGAAAGACAGGGAGGTATCCTTGCGAACAAAAATCCGCATAGTACGTGCGATGATGTTTCCAGTGGAAACCTACGGGTGTGAAAGCTGGATAACGCGAAAGTATGAAAGAAGGCGGTCAATGTGTTTGAGCTGTGAACGTGACAAAGATTGTTGCGAGTTCCCTAGACCGCAAGGGTTACCAAAGCTGCAATCATCGAACGCATTAAACCGACCTGTTCGTTGGAAGCTTCGATGACAAAGTTAAAACTTACATACTTTGGCCACATCATGCGGGCGAAGGAGTCAAAGGAGAACATCGTATTGGGATCTACGTCCGGGAGAAGGAGGCGTGGACGGCCTATACTGCGATGGGTAAATTCCGTTAAAGAATTTACCGGGCTGGAAGGACTAAACCAGAAAGTGAAAGACAGAGCTATGTGGAGAAGCAGGGTTCGTGAGGTCGCCATGAGTCGGAAACGACTCGACGGAACGTGACGAACAGTAAAATTTTAAGCGCCATACGGTGGCCTTTTCTGCCCAAACGAGCGGTAAATTTGTTACAATTCAAACTGTTTCTACAAAGCCACGTGTTCAAATGCACTTATTGCCATTTTTTTGTCTTTACCCCAACTAATATAAAGTGCGTTCTCATGAACTAGGGCTATAGATCCTAAATAATTAATGGCACTGGGGTAGATTTTAAATTTGTAGTTGGTGAGAACTTTGAAATTATGAGTCCCCCCCCCCAACAAAGAAAACAAATAATGAGTAATACCATCCTCACTGAAATTTCATAAACCAAAATTTCTGACACTTCTATTAAAACGTTAGTCAGATTAACAGTTCCCTACAGTCATCAAAGGGGCGGCACGGTATCGTGTCTTATAATCGGAACGAGCATCGGTTGTTTTCCAAACCATCTTCAATTACAAGCGACGAAACGTGAAATTTGCTTTAGGTGATACTCAAAAACCGGAACAGTTTCAGCAACATAAATATGATTGTGTTGATGCTCGCGACCTATGTAATTGTTTCTGATTATCGATAAAGGTGTAGACACATTTTCATCCAGCAAGTCAAATTACAGAGGTTTCAGAAATTTTTAGATTATCATCATCAGCCTCACAGAACACGCTGAATGGCCTCCTGCAGCTCACGTCTGAGACCATCTTTTTCTGGGTCTCCCCGGATGTCTTCTTCCTCTCGGTTTTCAGCGTCACAGATATCGTTTTACAGTAACAGACTTTTAGGGGCAGCCAATACGAAGATTGGCATTATTTAGGTCTTCCTGTATTGTAAAACATAACAAATAACTATGGGATTCGAAACAGGGCAAAAGGTTTTATCATGAACGTCATAAGATCTCGGTTGTTACGAAACTCATTTCATAAGAACAAAGTTTCTCTCTTATAAAAGTACTGTAATGTCTGTAGGAGTACACAAACATTAGTATAAAACAGTCTTTCGAGTCAAGATGACGCAGAACTCAGATAAGAAATCACTAAAGACTTTGTACGGTATAAAATATAGATAAGAGAAATCTTGAAGATTATTAATTCTTTGGCTGCATAACGAATATACAAACTACAACGCAAATGAGGTCCACACAAAACAGTACATGGATCACATAATTTCAGTTAACACATAACACAGACTGAGAGAAGAAGCTTTGGAAAAACTTCTGATGCCCAATTTCCTTAAAATGTTTCAATCCATGTGCGAGGCCTAGTAAGTACAATGAATTCATAAAGATGTAATTTAGTGATCCACTTCTAGTCGCAAAATCCACTACTACAGACCAATTTACGTCTGATGTCAGCTAATAGCGCGCTGCCTCGGTCCGCAGACCGGCTATCCTGAGTGAAGTTTTACACAGTTTTCCTCAATACCACCAGGAAAAATCTGGGATAGTATTTTAAATTAAATCCTATCTGTCCTATTAACATCGTAATTAAATAAACAATAAATAACAGATACGAAATACCAGGCGTAATTTTATATGACACAGTCTCGAACATATGAATAGAACAAAATACTGAAATAATTAAAAATGATTTCTGTTAACAGGAACGTGTTAGGTGATGATAAATAGTCCTATATAAACTATTTCCTAACGCTTTTCTAAACTCAATTTCTTTCGAAGAGCGAACCGTCTAAGTGAAAACTTAGTTAAACATCTTTAATACAATTTAAACACGGCAGAGCCTGAATGTTGTGAATGGCACTACAACCGAAGTGAACAAGACAGGAACTGTATGCATAATATAAGAATTCTGACGGCTTAGAAAGTATTTTACCCTTGACCTCACTTACTATTCTGAAGTCAACAGCACGACCGATGCCGTCATAACAGAATATTTTCCCCTCCCCCAGGTAGAGAAGTTAACCATGGTAAAGATATAGCTTCTGCACGCATATTTATATAATTTCAAGCACATTAGGAAATCTATGCACAGCGTAATAATTCTGGCGTGTTCGCTAGAACTTGACTTTTGACCTTAAAGCAAGACACAGCAACCATGGTAACCAAGGTAGCCTCGAGATTATCCATTCAATACTTCGGCGTTCTAAAACGCGTGCATGTATTCTTGTAATGTGCCCAGTATTGTTCTTTCAACCAGGACTGGAACGTGTCGGCAATTTTTATATCAAATTTCATAAAAATTCGTTGTCTTGGTTTATTTGTTCCTTGAGTACGGACAAAATGATTTTTATTAACGTGTGTTAACGCGCATAAAAAATATTTATGGTCTTATGTAAAAGAGTAATTTAAAATTATCCTATAGCGATAAAAATGTAACCGTCTCGATATTTTTCGTAAGATCATCAAATATCAAGAAAATCGGTTAATCAGTCCTCCAGTTATTTCACACAGGCGGAAAGAGCTATTAAAATAGTCGCTCTGCTGGACTGCGAGTGCGCCTGAAGTGTACCAAGACACTCCTCCAACTGTACACCAGATATTTCAGTTTCAGGTAAACAGGCATACAATCCTACCGGACGTCAATAACAAAACCTATCAAATAAGCAACGTCACCAGCTGGTATCTTCAACAAACACGAAACATCTATATATGAGTTGCGGTTAGTTACGCTACAATTCGCAATCAGCAATACATTATTAGAATAATCATACAACGTAAATTAACACGACATTGCAATAATAATGGTTCTGTTACCATGGCAAAAGATTGCTCGGCTTTCAACTTTAATTGCACTACAAATAGCACATGTTATCGCCTAATGACAACACAAATAGTCATCGAGATTCGTACATAAATGTGCAGAGAACTAATGTAAGTTAAAGAGATCTTTTTGATGTAATGTTTGCGCTAAGGAAATCCTAGCAATTTCCTTAAAAACGCTTAAGAATAAGACACACGACTAACATTTTTTAGTATTATCGTATTTCACGATCAGAGGACACAAGCTTGTGTCACACTCCCTACAAAGCGTGAAAACTATCACTTCACATGCTTTGTGGCACATCCGTGAGACATGGAGACAGACATCAAAGTTCATATTTTTAGCCTCTCTACGTAACAAACGCCTGCTTGCAAGGTATTCGCGACTACTCGTAAAAAGACCTTCAAATAAAATCAGTATGAAGGTTGGCGCACCTGGACTCATAATATTAGCGGTGGCAGCATATGAGACAAATAAAGCAATGAAGAGGTCAAGTTATCATTTTGATATTTTCTTCAATAATTAATATTAATCACAATTATTAAAATTCATTACACAGATTCTGGATGAACATAAATTAGATATAGAGAACTTTCAAGTGCTCTGATCACGGAGTGGGTATGACCACCTAAAATTCTGATAAACTTCTACCAGACTACACGACGCAATAACCTAGTAGACAGCAATCTTCAAACCCTTAAAATAATTCGAGGTTATCATGGCGGTAAGAATGATGTTCTGGCCCTGCAAATGGAGACAGTACGTTTCTCCGAAACGTTGGCATCTACATATGAGTCTACACAGCGCCAAAACCGAGATTAACAACACCATAAAATAGGTTTTTTGGGCGTATCAATAAAATAAATCAGGCTTTCCTACGTTTTCGATCGATTTTTTGCCACCACGAAATGCTGAGTTACATAATGTATAGGTGCATAACGAACTACATCAAAGTTCCTCTACCACTACCAGAAGATTCCAAGACATGGACCAGAGCCAAGATCTGGCCTATAAAACGAACTTCTATGTGTACACAGAAGACTTCCTTTCTTAATGGCGTTCTCTTCTACAAACTTAGTCATTACGCCCCAGATTTTAACCCATTCAATACGAAATCCTGTTAAAAACAGAAAATGGATGTTGAATACAGCAGAATGGTACTGCAGGATTCAATTACTCGTCTTCTATTGATATCCGGAAATGCTTCTGTATTAAATGCATACTGTCTAATAGAAAATAAAGGATGCTGTATAAAACTGCTACACTGCTACCTCGCTATAACATCCGTGCAGTTCATATTCCGATGTTCAATTATAAACAGAACCTTACGAAAGGCCACGTTCATTCTTAAATTGTAGCGTTCAGTTCGAAATACGCTATAAACCTAGCAACAATAAATAAAGAACGTCTGTTCGTAAAAACAAATATTTCACTAAAATGTGAGTCACGAACATGGATATATTTTAAGATGGCTGTCTTCTCGATTGTTACGCCGTGTAGTCTGGTAGAAGTTTACCGACGTTTCAGATGTCCTTGCTGCAACCATCATCAGCGTCCTGATGATGAATGCAGCAAGGACCTCTGAAACATCGGTAAACTACCAGACTACAGGGCGCAACAACCCCGAAGACAGCCATCTTCAGACTCACCGCCGTGAAAACCTCAAATCCTACTTAACACTGATATATTTGTTAATACACCAAGTACAAACAAAAAGTTATTATTTATAATAACTAATGAAAAAAATATATTTTTAATTAGTCTTCCAAGGAGTAACGAGAAAACTCATGAAATAAAGTAAGCAATATTACAATAAAAACACAAGTCATTCGCTTCAACTGAATACATCATGAAACAAAAAGGAAATGTATTAATTTTAGCAGGTTTATTACAGAATAACATGCTAGCCAAATAAATTATCAAACAAGCAACATATACAATAACACAACGATCTGACGCTTATAGCGCAGTGCGAATGGAATGTAAAGGCCACAATAATACCGATGTTTCTGCAACTGGAAGTTTATACCGATTATTTCACACGCATTTAGACGACATCCATGGTAAACTTTCCAGCGTGGAAATGTAAAATATGGCCATTCTGGTAACAGTGCACATCATGAAGAGATCTTAACATAGCTAATTAACTTCACGAGGCAGAGCAATTTCTTTTTGAGAAGTTAACAACAGTGCGTATTCTCCTTAAGCACCATATTCTCAAACATCCTCAATTTGTTCGTCCCATAACGTGACAGGCCAGGTTTCACACCCATACAAAATACAAATTATAGATCTGTATATTTTAATCCGAACGATTATTCCCAGAATTGTCTCTGCTCTTAATTTCTTTACGAATGAAATTTCATTGTTACAGTCGTTCCAAAATGTTTTAACTTCGCACGATTTCTGAGAATTTATGAGTAGCCTTTATATAATGATTTTGTAATGCAGTCTCGTGGCGACACAAAGAATAACACAGAACCTCTATTACGTGCCGGTATGGAAGTTGGTCTAGACGTAAACGCGGAGACAACCAAGAATGCTTACATGCTCATTACATTTAATTTCATCCAATAAAGATCTTACCGTAGCACATCATTAGTTTGAAATATACTCCCTAAACGACTACCTAATGGGACACAGTAACGAGGTACGAACCTGCCTTGTGGACATATCCTGTAACAAGTAAAAATGACAATGTGGATCTTGGAGGACATGGACTGGAGTCATCTAGCTCAGGACAGGCACAGCTGACTCATAAGGAGATAATATTTCGCGTTTCACAAAACGCGGATAACCTCTCGACTAATAAGCGACTAACAACAATTCAATAAGGACTCTGCTCCAAAGAGTTTGTTAATGTTTGTGAAAGATTAAGATATCGCATACGCTGAGTACAATTTGTGTGTGTGTGTGTGTCGTCTGTAATAAATTAAAACTAACTTCATAATTTTAAGTAATTTGCCTGGTAATGCGGCCACCTCGACGGCAATGATCACGAACCTGCGGTCTTCTAAAACTGTACCCCGTTCTGTAACCTAACAAATAAAGAAGTGAAACAATATTTCAGTTCGCAGCCGAATTCCAACTGTTTCTGCTTTTTCGTGGACGAGTACTGCCCTGTTTCGTATTGGGAAGGACCCCAAGTTCAATTCTTGGCCCGAAGACGAGGTGTCCAGACAGGTTTATCGTGATATTCTTCAGTACCGGAAAATGTCGTGTATTTTGTGTGTGTGCGTGTGTGTGCGTGTGTGTGTGTGTGTGTGTGTGTGTGTGTGTGTACAATACGCCATTTGTGGGAAGGGATGAAGTGAGTTGTGATGGAAAACAAATTCTCCGAATGCTTTGTGCAGACACGAATACCAGATTTCTTCAAAAGCCATTAACTTTTCTTTACTGATAAAGCTAAACAACTTGTCTTGTGCGCCTTGTACTTTACATCAGAAAGGCGTTCTCTATAAATTTAGACATTCTTCCTTAAACGCTCACTTTTTGTACAATGGAATAGTTCCCGGTATCTAGTAGGCCCAAAAAGTTTTAACGTGCCAATAAGAACAAAGAAATTTCAACAAAATTTTCAGAGTAAACTCCTAAACCTAATCCCATTCAAAATTCTTTTTGCAACAAATAATCAGGTGATATAAAAGCTGGTGTTCTTAGCGATTCTTTCAAGGACAGCAAAAAAATCGTGCGTTTCTAATGATAAATAGTCTTCAAGTCAGAAGACAAGTCAGAGTGAAGTTAAACGACGCCTGCGAAAAAAATTAAATGTATTAGTAAACAATCAGGGCCGCCAACACTTCAATTCAAGTATAATTTGGAACCTGCCATTAAAGCAAATAAACCGAAAAATATTTGTATGTCTTCTGGCCGCCAGCCAGCTGAACACTGTTCCCATCCTCCCAAAGAACAAAAACACTCCTTTCCTTCTATTCGACAAGAGAATAACGTATACAAAGAGAAAATTCGAATTCGTCCGCTAGATTCATTCCTTTCGAAGTCACATTCAAAATAACTTCTGCAGAATCTCTATGCAAATCATTCGTTGGATCCAGAGACAAAGGGAATAAAAATCATAAAAAAATTGCGCACTGCTACGAAAAAAACATCGTTTATAACACAGATAACGTGAAACAAGATTCCTGAATTACAAAACGAAGGTAGACACTAACGATAATAGGGATCAGCAAGACGCTAGTTACGAGGGTTACTTCAAAGGTCATGGCAACTAATTTTTGGGGGCAAACACGTTATATTGAAGAAAGTTAAAAATATACATATGAAAGGGCACGATATACTCCTCCGATTGGCGTAGTCAGATCAGGTAGGTGTGAATGGGTGTAGGTGTAGTAGGCAAGAAAAAGGCATGTTACGGAATGACCGTTTTTTCATTCTTTAATCCTCGAAAAATTCAATTGTAATTTTAAAAAATTCAAAAATTCAAAGTGAGTTAAATCAGAATTCTTACATTAAGACTAGCAACCTTCAAAGTAGTCCCCGAGTGTATCAAGTATCCGCTGCCAACGACGAGGAAGACGGCGAATACCATCAGCTTCACCATCTCCAAATCTTGCCATCTCGCGCCGAACTGCGTTGGAAATGTCCTCTCGTGTACGAAAGCGTTTCCCTCGCAATGGCTGTTTCAATTTGGGTATTAAGTTATAGTCACATGGCGAAAGGTCAGGTGAATATGGAGGATGGTGTAGTACTTCCCATCTCCGACGTCGTAAAAGCTTCTTGACAAAAACCGGTCATTCCTTAATGTGCCTTTTTTCTTGTCTACTGTGGTCCGCAGTGGCCGCGCGGTCTGAGGCGTGGGCCTTCTGCCGCTTGTTGTCTGGGACCGTGGGTTCGAATCCCACTCAAGCCATGGATGTTTGTCCGCGTTTTTCTGTCTTGTGCTGTCCTGTGTACAGGTAGAGGCCTTGCGACGGGCCGATCCCTCGTCCAAGGAGTCCTACCGAATGTCTATAGATCAAAGCCAACAAAAAGTTGGGATCCCCAGTGCTCAGGCACTTGAAGAACGGGTCGTTCCCAGTATCCCAGTACTATAGCTACACCTATTCACACCTACCTGATCTGACTATGCCAATCGGAGGAGTATATTGTGCCCTTTCATATGTATATTTTGAACTTTCTTCAATATAACGTGTTTGTCCCCAAAAAATTAGTTGCCATGACTTTCGATGTAACCCTCGTATATACGATCATGAAAGGTAATTTACTATAAGACAGCGGCTGAGAATAGTAACAGCGTGTGGGTGAGTGTGTACGGTATTTTAAAACGTACAAATTTCGAACAGCAGACATACAATTCACACATACAAAACTACAATATGCATTACTAAACAGTTTCAATGTTTATAAACGAAAATTAAGCAGTAACCCATTAGTTAAGTAATTTATGCAACCGGTGGTCACCTGAAGAAGATTGTATCGAACTATCCTGTGAGGCGGCAACATAATGGTAATATGTTAAATAATAAATAAGAGCTATTTTTGTTCTGTCATCTGTAAAAACACTTTTATAACTTATGTCAAAACAAGATAGGAATAACGTCACACTTGCAAAGATACATTTGTGAAAGTCCAGGAATGAGAAACGTCAGGAATCGCTTAGGACACGCGCTGCGGGCAAAATGCTTTAGGCCCAAACTGCTTACGCAGTTCTTAAAGCAACTGTGTAAACTATAAATAAAATACACTCAAAACAAATTTACTACCAAAGACGGAATCTGTTCAAACTAATCCACGAATACCTAATAAACATAAAAAACCGGCAAACGTATCTAAAATGCCCTTTTACAAGATCCGGTCTTAAACTTGAGTATTTATTATTCCAACAAGTTACACAAGTTTACGTTTCCTCAGCCATCACTGCTATAGTTTACCTGAAATAAAATTTACCACATCTTAAAAGCAGCAATAACATTTATATACCCCCCGGTTTATTTAACATGTAAATGTATTCTTTCCTCACTAGTTTACGTCATATAAACGTTTCTAAATGGCTTTACTTAAAACTTTTACAATCTCACTTAAACCTGTATCACTTTAGGCCTACTTCAACTTGATCCTGCATTTCTAATCACTGACAATGCAAAACAAAACACAAGCTGCCAGAAAGCCATGCATTTCCACGCAACCCACGTCCACCGGAGCCTGTACATCCAGCTGAAAAACATGTCTTACGAAACACATCAGCTCAGTGTCTCCCTAGAAAACGATTTTTAAAGACGTTCTCAGGATAAACACAAGTGGAACTGGATCAGTCTCCTAATCTGTTAAGTCCAAAACGATGTAAGTCCACAACACTTTGTTAACAAATACAATACCAAACGTCACACTCGTAAAAACGCCTGACACCCGCATATAAAAAACACAGCCAAATATATACGTCATCATGTTACGGTAGTCACGAAAGGACATTTCTAGAGGATCCACAACAGTCCCTAGGGGGCATCTCTTAAACTGACGCCATGTCACACCAGCATAACATTTGTTTCAAGGATCCGGAAGAAAGAAATATAAACTTTTTCAGAAGGTGAATCTAACATTTAAAACTGAATGTATGTATAACAGTATAATTTGTAACTGCGACTGTGCTCACATGTATGCAATTTATAGGCAAAAATATGAACTATACACACATATATCATAAAAACTGCTACAGGAAAATATAAAATGAAATAAAGATGGGTATGCACACGTTACTTCCTAGAAAATGCTGCACACTTAATGATATGATTGAAGTCAATTTGTATGACGACTGTAAAGTTTAACAAGCAGTGTGTCAAACAATTAAAACTTTTCAAGGAGATAAAATAGGTTTAGCTCTCATCCTACAACTGTAACAGTACAGCAGCGTTGTGACGTACTTCTTGGACTTCTTAAAAGTATAAATACAGTTTTGGCATGAAGGTGGTAATAAATTTACTGGACAAATGCCAGGATAGCAGGGCCCATCTTAAATTTTTCCATGACCACCTCCTTCCATATCCTTTCGAATTTGTTGCTAATTAATCTCCCTATCAGTCGACGCTGCGTAGTGTGAGCTACTAACGACGTCATTAAGGGAAATACAAAATAATACACTGAATCGCATTTCTCCAATGAAATTCGGATCTTGTAGTGGGGCAGATAAGCTACCAAAACCATTTATGCATCCCCATAAACAAGATTGTAAAAGTTTAATCCATACCGGAATATACATACTGTCCGCGACTGTAATCTTCAGACTTGCGGGGTGAGGAAGTGGGGTGAAGGAGGAAAGATAGCGTCTGCTATGAAGTAGCCTTTGACGCTTCGGACTTCTTGCATTCCTTGCAAGTCCCAAGATTAGACGCGAACAGTACCTTTCTTCTTAATTTTTAAACGTTCCTAGCTATCAGTACCGTTCAAATAAGCGTGGTAATATACTACAGACAAAGTAAAATTGTAAATGTATCTCATAAACACATTTATTCAGTTACTCTTACCCTCCTTTATTTCTTAACGAAACATACCTAAATCTAGTATATATATATATACACTTTTTTCAAAATTTAACATAAATACAAGAACATACGTTTAAAAAGTTGTTTTCTGTATTTTCTGCTTATTCAGTTGTATTTAGGGAACTAACTGTTCAGAGAATAGCATAGATTCTTAGGGCCTTAAGTTCGTATTACAAACTGATCAATAAACGGACCTCCAACATACATTAAAATGTCTCTTGACCGTTTAGTTTTAAATAACAATTTTAAAAAATATAACATCGGTTATCTTAAGTTGACAGTTGCCCCTAATGATTTCTTGGGTAATGTAAATCAAAACCGGTCCGGCAAAGATACGAGTCACCTCTGTGGTGCCGTACTGAACTCGTACGCATGTGGTCATGGGATAAAACCCCGGTTAAGTAAATTTCTTCTTATTTCATACTGCCACCAATGTATCATTTTACAATATACAAAGAATGTTTTCCTCCAAAATTGCGTGTTTTCGAAGAACTCTTCAACACTGTATTGCGGCATTGTACGCAGAAGCCCTACTGGCGACCTCCACCTCACGAGGTTGTTCGCCGGCTCTTCTGGTATTACCGATCGATGGAAATTAAGAAGTTAGATTTTAGGGTAGATCTCAATGGCAACGCAAATTTTATCCAAAACCGTCCAGCGTTCTCGAGCACAATATGTGGACTGACACGTGGCCAGCCTTATATTCGTTCACTTGACGCACACCTTGCAAAGAACGCATAAACAGCTTGAGATATATTCCGAAAACAACTACATGTTAATTCCTTGTCCCGTGCCAATATTTCACAAAAATAAAAATCTCATTTTAAACTACATGAATACAGCCAGAGATACGTGACAATATACTGAGGCTACGTTTGGAGTATGACGTCCAGATACGTCTCTAGGCATGACGGAAATGCAGGGGTGCGCGTTATTTATTTAACGATGCTGTTGGTACCTCAGACAAGACAGCATCGAGTGTGCAAAGTCAGAAGGCGCACCCCGCTTCGAAAGTGACAATATTCACAGTTAGCATCAATGAACCTACGTAGCAGAAATTGTCCGATTATTTGTAAGAATTCATTAACTGAGCAAATTATGCCTTTTTAAAAATCTCAGCCTGGTTAAGCAAGATGGTTAAATACCGATATGCGCGGAAGTGGGGAATATACAAGAATCCGTATATATTTTCACTTTGAACCAACATATCCTGAAACAACAGATCGGACACAATGGCCTCAAGTCTGCACTAAAGCGCCTTAATGTTTATCACTGCTCAATTTAAATTATCCTCCGCACAGTAACATTTAATATAAACAGAGAACGATATTCTTAGAAACGCCTCAAACTACTTTCTTTGAGCATACATCAAAATCCAACCAGTGTGAACAGCCACAAACACGGACTTTCCCCCCATTTGACTTTGACCGTGGCGCCCCTAGCATGGTCAACATGGTCACTCCGCTTACCACACACGCCAAACAAAAGCAGCATGCAGTGATCTCTTTTGTGTGTGCGTATATATAGCTGAAAGTGTCAACAGTGCAGGTATTAATCGTAGATCGTCAGAAGACCCTGGTAAATTTTCTACGGCAGTAAAGAGGGAACGGTTAGGCTTACATGACCAAAGGTGACCGAACAAGTGGTACTGACGATGAACGATCAAAATGGAAACGACGGTTACTGAAGTATTGAATCCTATGTCAAAATGGTAATTCATTACGGAAAAATCACATAATTGAGCATCAAACTCATTTTGAGGGAGGGGGGTTAATAACTACAACAATGCCAATTAATTTAATAAGTATATATATTTAATTGTCATCATTTAACTATCAAGTATTTTGGGCCTTGTGACCTGATCCAGCCTCAGTCGTCAAGGAATCTTTTTAAAGCGCGCCCTTTGTTTCTTCTTCTTATTGGTTTGTGTTTCGAAATTAGATGTGGCAATCTGTCCTTGGTCATTATTCGTACATGTTGGATCCATTTCCTTCCCTGTCTGAATTTTTTTCCTAATATTCGTTCTGTTTGCAGTTCTTTGTGTAGTCTTCATTCCGTTTATGATCTCTCTTTCTTAAAAACTTCATCTCTGGCGCTGCGATTCTTGATTTGTCACTTTGTTTTATTGTCCAGATTTCACATCCATAGAGAACTGTGGGTATGACCAAAGTTTTATATATTTTCAATCTAGTTTGGGTTGGGGTTTCAGAGGATTTAAAGATTTGATTAATGATTCCTGTAACCAGGCCCGCGCTGAGCACATCTGCCGCCCCTATGTAAAAGTACTATATTTTTTTATTTTTAAATTTCAAAGTTTAATTATGGCTGGATTTCAGTTATATTTTGAGCCCCTTCAACCATGGCTCCCGTAGGCAATTGCATACTTTGCTAGCCTATGGTGCCGCCCTTGATTTTCAGCACTCAAATGCCAAAAAAAGCGTTTTAATCCATTTATGTCATCACCATTCCGCTCAGGAATAATTTTGTTAATACATATGTCAAACAATGTTGGTGAAAGAGGTCTTAAGCCTCTATTTATACGTATTGATTTTGTTAATTTAGAGTTCAATTTAATTTTTATTTCGCCGTGTTCATAAATCTGATATATTATTTGTAATAATGGGTCAGGTATATTTCCCTTACATAAAATTTCAAATAACATGGTTCTATCAATTTGATCAAAGGCCTTCTCATAATCCAAGAAAAGTAAGTGTTTCTAAATTAAATTTTCTCCTCTTTTCTAAATAATTTTAAGCTGAACACAGCGTCTGTACATGAACGGCCTTTTCGAAATCTACACTGGAGCTTTTCTAGAAATGTTTCTGTATGTACCTTTAATTTACTGTTCAATATTTTTGAATATATTTTATAACCTGTATATAATAGATTTATTCCTCTGTAATTCTGAGAGTTTATTCTGTCTCCTCTTTTAAAGATGGGTATTACTATAGCACGATTCCGTTCTTCTGGTATTCTTCCAGCAATTTTGTTGTTAAGGAAATTTAATAATCTTTTCTTAGAATTGTCTGTTGAGAATTTGTATAATTTGTATGCACATATTTCATACAGGCCGGTCACAATGGCCGAGCGGTCTGAGGCGTAGGTCTCGTGCATTTGGACACTGGAACCGTAGGTTCGAATCCCACTAAAAGCATGGATGTTTGTCCGCGTTTTTCTGTGTGCTGTCCTGTGTACAGGTAGAGGCCTTGCAACGGGCTGATCACTCGTCCAAGAAGTCCTACCGAATGTCTAAATAGATCAAGAAACCTCCGAAAGGAGGCGACCAAGGCCAACACTGGGTTGTAGAGTCACATTTTAAAACATACATTTTATTCATACAAGAAACGTACAGACGTGCATTTAAAAACATATTTAGTATTTTAAAAATTCTATTTAATACATTTATTGTAGAGGAGTTCAATAATAATCCGTCTTCCTGAAAATAATTCAGAGTTGATCCGACTCTAGTCTTCTTAATTTTAGCAGTAACTTCATTGTATCGGCAATTATCAGTTTCCAAATCTCTAATAATTTTACAAATTCTTTTCCAAATTAGTGACTACTCATATGGCCTAGGGCTTCCCTGACAGTGCAGACATGATCACTGGTTTTATCATAAAATAAATAAATAAAAAATCGTCAAGTATGCAACTGCCTTGCAACAGCGGGGGGTGTTGTCGACAGACTGAAGAGTGCGGCATGACTACACGACGGTGTTAAAAGAATGGCCGACGGATAACGAGGGTTTATTGTATTATGTTTGCTTTCAGGTATTATTAATTAGGCTACATATCTTAACCACTTTTATTTACTTAAATTTCAGATAACGCTTTCAAATGTTCATTCAATCTTAGGCAACAATTTATCTACCTACCAATAATACTGACGATATAACAAAGGGCAGAAAGAAATAAAAGTGCCTTCTACCCACCTTTCCTCATTGTCATCCTGTCCGTCAATCACTTTGCACAAGCAAACAAGATTCAAAAAATCAATTTCTTCATTGAAGTAAACATCACAAATCTAGGACGGTCAACGCTGTTTGAAGAATCATCGCTGTTAAATCTGAGAATAAATACACCTCATAAATAGGCCTTCATTTTGTTGGCATTATGCAGAGTTACCGAATTTTGAAGCAGAAGGTATGTACAATTACCAGTGTATCTAAAAGGGCTAAACTTCATGTAAACATATGTAATCTATTCTATTAGTAGCTTAACCCCAGATGGGTCATTGCCGCCTCCTTTCGGAGGTTTCCTAGTCTTTGAAGCGTGCATTTATGTGTAGTGAGTGACAAGCCCACTGACTGCACGATTTCTAATCACTCCTGAGTTGACTGCCAGAGCCATCTAGTAGCGAATCAGGAGGGACACTGGTGAAAAATGGCCGCTGAATTTTGCTTACGAAACATCTCGTTCATGCTCATAAAGTTCTTTTACATGCTGTGAATCAACGACATGGGACCGACGGCTTTACTTCCCCTCCGAAGGAAGTTGTGCTACGGATTTTTATCACCCTTAAAAATCCATCGACCTCGGCCGGGATCGAACCTTGGGTCCAGTGGCAAGCACACTACCCACTAGTCCACTGAGGGCGACAAACATATCTAATAAAGTCCACTTTATTTCCTACCATCCGACAATGCGAACGTGTGAAACTGTAGCTACACTACTAACATACAAACCTAGAGCCCTAAACAAGTGTGTAGAAATACTTGGTCAAGAAATATATGCAACTTCTGCTACATTTTTTTTTTCAGAATGTAAAACAAGAACCGACCGAAATCTGCATATTTCTACTGTGTTTAGGTTTTATTGCTATAATAAATAATTGACTCAGGGATGTAAACTGTTGTATGTAGTTACTTGTATATCATATAAATAGCAACAGGTTCTATAAAAATGTGTATATATTAACTACAGACATGGTGACGGTGCAAAAAGTTGGGGTTATATCAGGAAAATTTAACGCACTGAAAAATCTGCTCTAATAGAAATCATTCAAATTGATTTTTTAAATTGTTTTACGCTCGAAAGCCCAGTGGTAACTAACGTCCTATCTGTTTCAACAATTATTAACTTTTTATGGATTTCATACAATTCTCATTCTACACAGCGATTATTTTCTTAAACAGTACTAACCAATTCATCTTTGTAAAGTGAAGTGTTTTCTTTGGGGCATAGACGATTTTCTTAAATATTTTTCACATGAGATTCGGCTTCAAAGGGTTGGCCACTAATTTATAAGTTAATTTCCACCAGGCCCGCCCTACAGATGAAGTACTTAAAAAAGTTGGTGTCAAGGTATTTACATAACTTACTATAGCATTAATACTGCAGCTTAATTCTTTCATTCACCAAATACACACTTGGAAGTCTATAAAGAAATGTGAGCCTTCAGATGTACTAGTTTATGAAACAAGGAACAAAATGAACTCCAAGAAGCACAGTCCATCTAGAAAAGCTAGCAGTTGTTCAATTATCCAAGAAATTTCACGATTTGTATGGAATCTAATGTAAAAAAGAGCCTGCCAACTAACTAACTAACTAACTAACTAGATGGCTTACCGAACCCGAAGGTTCATCACCGAATTAACCAAAGCCCTCCACCGGACCCTGTCCTGGGCCAACAAAATCCAGTTTCCTTCAACTCCTATCTCGGATAGATCCCGCCTGAGATTATCCTCCCATCTACGTCTAGGTCTCCCCAGCGGTCTCTTCCCTTCAGGTTTCCCAACCAGTACCCGGTGCACACCTCTTGTCCCATCCATGCGCGCTACATGTCCCGCCCATCTCACTCTTCTCGACTTAATCACCCTCACAATACTGGGGGAGCAGTACAGATTTTTAAGCTCGTCATTGTGCAGTTTTCTCCACGCCCCATCGTCTTCCCTCTTAGGCCCGAATATCCTCCTCAACACCCGATTCTCAAACACCTGCAATCTGTGTTCCTCCCTCTGAGTGAGAGACCATGTTTCGCACCCATACAAAACAACAGGCAAGATTATTGTTTTGTATACTTTAATTTTCAGGTTCTTAGAAATCAGATTTGAAGACAAAATATTTTGAACTGAGAAGTAGCAAGCATTTCCGGAATTTAGTCTCCTCCTAACTTCCTCACAAGTATCATTTTGATTTGTTATTGTTGTTCCCAAATATTTGAACTTTGTAACCCTTTCAAAGGATTTATTAGCTACCCTAAGATAATTTTGCCCGCCTGTCTTCTGATGACGAGATACTAACATGTACTTAGTTTTTTCTGAATTTACTTCCAGCCCCACTTGTCTACCAGCCTCTAGTAAAACTTCTGCGTTCCTCTTTATTGTATTTATATCGTCCCCCAATAAATTAACATCATCAGCATATGCCAATAGCTGATGTGTCCCGTTCAATTGCAAACCCTCCTGCCTACCTTGGACCTTCCTGATGGCGTATTCTAGCGCAAAGTTAAAGAGCAAGGGAGACAAAGCATCTCCTTGTTTTAGACCGTTCTTGATGAGGAATGTCTCAGATACATATTTACCTACTCGAATTTTGCTGCAGGTTTCATTTAAGCACATTTTTATTAGACCCACTAGCTTCTTTGGTATACCAAATTCAATAAGAATATTATATAGCACTTCTCTCTTCACAGAGTCATAGGCTTTTTTGAAATCTATAAATAACTGATGTACAGTCCCACCGAACTCCCATTTTTTCTCTAGTATCTGACGAATGCAAAAGATCTGATCAATCGTTGATCTGTTTCGTCTGAACCCACACTGATGATCCCCAATAGTTTCATTCGCATATGGGGTTAATCTTGCCAAAAGAATGTTGGATAGAATTTTGTATGAGGTTGATAGCAGCGATATTCCTCGGTAATTACCACACTCAGTCTTGTCCCCCTTCTTATAAATAGGAATAATTATGGATTCCTTCCATTGATGTGGCATCTCTTCCTTATCCCAAATTAACTGAATAAGCTTATGGATCCTCATATGCAACCCTTTGCCACCTGCTTTAATTAATTCGGCCGGAATCTGATCAATTCCTGGAGATTTATAACTTTTCAACTTCCCAATGGCTAGTTCCACTTCATCTAAGCTAGGTTCTGGCACCAACAGTTCAGCTGTATGCATTTTAATCTGTCTAATATCACCAGTATTATGAACATTTAAGAGCTTGCTAAAGAAATTTTTCCACCTATTCACAATTTTTATTGGATCTGCAAGCAAATTGCCACTATCATCCTTTACCAAATTAGTCTGGGGTTGATATCCTTTCTTAAAGTTATTAATGCCTCTGTACAGGTCTCTGATGTTTTTTTCCTTATTATTTGTCTCAAGTTCAGCAATTTTGCCCTTCAGGTATTCCCTTTTCTTAGTCCTAAAGGTTCTACTAGCCTCACGTCTCACGTTACATAGATTATCCGCATTTGTTTTGTTTGGGTTCTGCAACCATTGAAATTTTGTTTGCTTCCTTCGATCTATTAATTTTGAACATTCTTCATCAAACCACGGTTTATTTTGCTTTCTCCTGTAGTATCCTAGTTTCTCTTTTGCTGAAATTTTGATGCAGTTTCTGACATTTTCCCACTCCCTGTTGATGTCCACACTTTCATTATCCTCATTTGTCTCTAAAATTTGAAACCTATTCGAAATTTCAACTTGATATTGTTCCTTTGCCTCTCCCTCACTTAATTTTTTCAAATCAAATCTTTCTGTGTCAAAATTTTGTTTAGTTCGTCTACTTACTGAAAGCCGCTCCCTCACTTTTGCTACCACCAGATAATGATCAGTGTCGCAATCTGCTCCTCTGAATGATCTCACATCAATTACATTTGTCTGCCTTCTCTTATCTACTAAAACATGATCTATTTGATTGTGTGTTCTGCCATCTGGGGAAGTCCAAGTGTATTTATGAACATCACGGTGTGGAAATTTTGTACTTTTTACAATTAAATCTTTTGACGTAGCGAAGGTCACTGCTCTGACGCCATTATCATTACTAAGTGCATGGAGACTCTCGCTGCCTATTGTGGGTTTGAAGACATCCTCCCTCCCAATTTTTGCATTGAAATCTCCTAGCAGAATTTTCATGTGATACTTGCCAAATGTATCAAATACTGATTCCAATTCTTCATAAAAGCTATCCTTGATATCATCGCTTTTGTCTTCAGTTGGGGCATGAACATTAAGGACAATGATGTCGCACCAACGTCCTTCCAAAATTACGTAAGACAACCTGTCACTAACAAATTCTACTCTCTTAACTGCTGCCCTAATTCTGCTATGAACAAAAAAACCCGTCCCTAGCTGATGATTGTCATTCCCCTTTCCATAGAAAAATGTAAAATTGTCCACTGGGATCGTGCCCTCCCCCTCCCATCGCACTTCCTGCACTGCCACTAAGTCTAACTTATAATTCCCTAATTCCCTACACACTGATTTCAGTGCCCCAGCCCTATAGAGGCTCCTAATGTTCCAGGTACCAAATCTCATGTCCTTTTTCAATTGCCGTGGTCGTGCCAAAGAGTCCGTCCTGATCCGAGGCTTGGTTGATTTTTTCGTAACACATATTTTTTTTAAAGGTGAAAGGTTGTTAGCCCTACACCCAACCCCCAACCTGGAGGACCAGGGTATCACTCTTAGTCTAGCGCATCTCCTTAGACCTGTCCGGCTTGGGTGACCCTACCATGAGCCGAAGCTCAGGCCGGCATAGCCCTAAGGGTCATTTGAGCACGCAAGCCTCCTCACCCGGCAGATTGCCTTCGACAAGGTGGTGATACCTCTGCCAACATAAAACAAATAGCTACAGAAAAGTGATTCTTCAACAGACTTCACACTGTACTTTGCGATAGTCTGACCAATACAGCAGCTGTCACCAAATTGCATGCTTTGAGGTAATTGCAAAACCAAACACCTTTGTAACACCGACAGCGGCGCCCGGACGAGTAAGGGCAGCCCAAAACTCGCACGGTAGCACAACGCGAAGTAAGGCGTTTGAAGCCCTTCCGTGTCCTTGAAGTATGAAATTTTTTTGAAGACTTCTTTCGTGTTGGCATTCATAACAGAAGTAACTCTCGGCCTGGAGACCGACCATACTGACTGGGGTTTTCGTTGTTTTCGGGATATTGCCATATCAGGCCACTACCGCTTCCTTCCACATCCCTTACTCACTATCATCCTCTCATTGGACGCAGTAGAGTCTGAGCTACTGAAAAAGCGTAGTTAAATAAACTATAAACAAATAAAACGACTCGAATATAAAAACTGATCAATCAACTAATCCTAACACGAAACAGTCGACAACAATGAATTACTTTTTCATATCTTACCTCAGCTGTATCAATAAGAAACAGCAACACTATGTTTGCAATTGTCCGTTGGCTGAGGGAAGTCTTACATACACGACGTTTCGGGAGTTGGCATTACTCCCGTCTTCGGGTGATTGGTTGTCACGATACCCAATTCTTTTGTAACAATTGTGATCTAAGTAATAGCCCAGCGTTCAAAAAGTCCAGGGTTTTCTATTCCGACCGCTGTCACAAGGATATAAAAAAGTAGTCACTTGAAGATGGGAATAGAACCAACTAGCGAAACGCAATGTATTTCAAATATAATTAAACAATACGCAATGTTCGATATAGTGTTCCTACAATGAATCGACCAGTCACAAACCTTTGGACAATCACTGTATAATTAGTACTTTGTATTAATATCCATGGTATTACAAAAGGAAGATAAGTAAAAATTGGTCAAAATAAGGTGTCGAATGTGGTCTTACAGACTCTGACTCGTGCAGTCTTGGTAAGTTTGAAACCAAGACGTTGTTCAAGACCCGGGACAACAGGAGCTCTCCGTCCATTTTGCAGTCTTCTCACTAAAAGCTGGTTTCAATAGAAACTCAGTAAGAAAGCAAGATTAATATTCTGTTACGGACTACCTACACTTCAATTTTACTTCATCATGCAATTGCACATGAATATGTATAAATGACCGAACTGGGCACTCCGTATTTAAGACGAAAGTCGAATGTCAATGTTGGTCTTCAAGGCCGTACCGCCGTGTGTAGGTAGATACCGACGATTCGGAGGAACATAATGCTTCTATCTTCAAGGCAGTTTATTGCAACAAAACGTGTGTATCTTACCTACAGGCCACAAAGCGTTACAACCCACAACACCAACATCGACAACGTCTTAAGAACGTCAAATCCCAAAACTTATTCATCCAAGTATCAATGAAACTGTGGTCATACATAATCCTTCCTAACTGCCCATTATACACCTTGCGACCGACGTAATCTGATGTCTGAGACATCATTTCTACAAATGACGAAGCTTTGTTCACATATATTACACGTAGCCCTTGACTTTGCTGTATACAGCTGGACACCTATCACCAATGTTATTGTTTGTCTGTCTACCTAATTTCACAACTGGGACAATCAGTCGAAAGCCAACACTGAACGTCACTTCCCATTTTCGAGCTACAGGGTGATCCAAAAGTCCATGTGCACATGTTAGAATAACAAGTATTGGAAGCAGGAAGTTATTCAAATGTCCCTGTACACACAAATGCCCCAAAAGAAGTACTAATTTGTGTTACACATACAGCGACTTCTGGATCACTTACCGCTTCTTAAAAGAGCACAGGGACCTTGTATCGCAAACCCTGTGCAACAGACCGTGCTGTTGAGTCGCAAGAAACAAGATTCAAATTCCATATATAAACATACCACATGGTTTGTTTCGTGACCGTCATCTAGGTGTGACGTCAATGAAAACCTTGAATGGGAAAGATATTGGAATGAAGTCTTCCTGTACGCGTTGCCTGTTTACTTGAAAATGGAAACTCTACGACGAACACAAAACACGTATGTTCGTCAGACTTCATTACCATTTATGTCTGATAAGTTTCTGAAGGAAACAAAATTCAGCCACCTCATTAATATCTATCTAGAACATAAAGAAAGCCCAGTGTTAAACTTCATTTTTAATAGTTTCGAGTTCAGTAGTAGAGGTTATTATATTCAATTTGCATTTTAGTTGAAGGCTACTTTCATACAGACGCATTTTTTCGTTAGCAGACTACGATTCACGATCTGTCGAACGTTCCCGCAAAATTGATTCAATATTTGTTTTGGACAACACAGTATTTATTTTAGCAGCAACAACTATCAGCGTAGCTCTCTCACAATGTTATGCGTTAAAAATGTTTAACATATTCAGTAATTTTCCACGATGCGTCAACGATTAAACGTATTCGGGACACAATAAATTTCAACCAACATTGTTACATTCTCAACTTGGGTCTATTCCTCACAAAGCGAGCAGAACCATCTATAGTCCTGCGTTGGTAACGATGGGTTCTGCAAATAAATAAAATAATGAACCTACCCTACTCAACCTTCCAAAACCCAATGGTAACTATAGGTACCATCTGCTTCAACAATCAGTAACGCTACAATTTGCCAACAGAGTACATTTATGGGTTTCGTATGATTTTGTGAGCAAACATAAAATATTTTCTGAAATAACACTGACCTTTGTTATGGAGACGCAATGGTTTCTCTCTGACGTAGGAACTGAATTTCTTAAATATTATTTTAGTTGATATCCGAATTTCAAAGGATTAAGCAATCAACACCATCGATCCGTATTTTCCTAAGCATGGTCCTCAGTTCAGGATTCACATTTCATTGGGAAAGTGACAGAATTAACAAAACGAAATTTCACAGACCCGCAAACTGGAATAAACGATCACAAAAATCGGCATTGACCGTTCCCACAACACAAAAATAGCATTTGATCTGCATTCCAAAAACAAGATGTAGATTGTGAGGGAATCCACTGGCGTATTATCGTCAATGTGGCAATGACCCTCCATAAAAGACGAGGAATTTCTTCACCAGTTGAGAGAGTATCATATTTTCACTGACAGCTGTGATCCATGGAGTTCAGTTTGTAAATATACGAAACAAACTAAACAGAGAAACGAAATATTTAGTAAACGTCTATAATATGTGCCAGACTTAGTAAAGTATTAATATGCATCACATTTTGAGTTCTTACGCACTTTTACTCATTTAAAAATATTTCGGTAACGTGTGGTAACAGCAGTGAGACCTTGTTCTGCGTCATTTTGTTATCTCGTCGGCTTATGTTCCTGCTTTTTGTTAAAATGTGCTATCATTCTTCTTAATTACGCATTTCATCTGAGTTTACAACTGCACTGTATTAGAATGAGATGCTTTTCTCGCAGATAGCAAACTGTTAGAACATCCTCTGCCACTCCTGCAATTTTATTACTCGTTAGTAAAATGACGTTAATAGGTTGACGTTTTCTAATTACATATACATGTGTATGTATATATATATATATATATATATATATATATATATATAAAACAAAGCTTGTAGAATAACACGAATATAGTTTATGCATACATAAATTTATAATATTATCACTGTTATTATTACCATTATTCCATCTATTCGCCACTTTATAGGGTATTTACTTCTACGAGGTGCGATCGGAAAGTTTCAAGACTGTGTCAATAGCGGGCGAACCGGATGTAGTACGAGCTTCTGCCGCTAGGGGGTGCGGCCTACATTCATAGTGAATCAGTGTGCCAGCCGGCATCATCGAATTAGCATTTGTTTCTTAGTTACGGGCGTTTTGGTAGTGCATTACACCGACCCTCCTGCGATTGCGGAATGGCGGATTTTCATGAACAAATCAAATTTTGCCAAAGACTCGCCAAAACGGCCACGGAAACCTATGAAATGCTAAAGCAAGCATTTGGGGAGTCCGCAATGGGTCGTGCACAAACTTTTGTGTGGCATTCACGTTTTAAAAATGGCCGAACCTCTGTCGATGATGACGAGCGTTCTGGACGACCATCTTCGAGCACAACGCCCGAAAATGTTACGAAGATTCGGCAGGCCATTCACGAAGATCGACGTCGTACCATCAACGACTTGTGCGACATTGTTGGGATAGGCTATGGGACCTGTCAGCTGATTCTAAAGGAAGAACTCCACATGCGACGCATCATAACAACGCGCCAGCGCACACCGCCCTCAAAGTTCGGCAGTTTTTGGCTTCAAACACCATGGCCGTCATCCCGCACCCTCCTTATTCGCCGTGTGACTTCTTCCGCTTCCCAAAGATGAAAATTCAGCTAAAGGGAAGGAGATTTGAGACGATAGAAGAGATTCAGGCAGAATCGCAGATGGTGCTTGACTGGCTGACAAAGAAAGATTTCCAGTGATGCTTCCAGGCTTGGCAGCGGCGCTGGGATCGTTGTGTTCACTCCCACGGGAACTACTTCGAGGGTGATGGATGAATTTAATACCTGAGATAAGTGTACGGGTTTTTATAGGCGCAGTCTAGAAACTTTCCGATCGCACCTCGTATGTACCCGAGACAAACCTTGTGCAGCAGCTAAATACATTTTGTTTTTAAAATGTATTGCATGTATTATATACTTTTATTGTGAAAGATGACTATATATTTTACGACAGCGTCTTTCGAATGATGTATGAAGATCCCAAAATGGCAGTTTTCTGCAGTTCCCTGATGTTGTGTTCGCTCGGGATGTTGGCGAAATATTTTCTGAGTGACTTGGAGAAAGTTCCAGTTGCTCCTATAATTGTTAGTATTACTTTTGCTTTCATTTTCCACATTCTCTGTATTTCAGTGAGAAGGTCCTTTTTTTCAAGATCTCCTCCACTTTCTTCTTAATCACATTTCTGTCGGTTTGTATTCCTATATCAATTAAGAGACAAGTTCCACTATCTTTATTGAATTGCATTGAATTATTATTCAATAAAATCTTCTCGGGCAATCAGCCGCGTTAACTGGTTACCGTAGTAAACCGACGTTTCGGGAACCACCTCTGTCCCCATATCAGAGTCGGTTTACTACGGTAACCAGTTAACGCGGCTGATTGCCCGAGAAGATTTTATTGATTGTACTCAAATCCTATACGAATTATTATTATGAATCAAATGTTTGGTTGGTCCACAAACAGCCAAAAACTTCGGGCTTTTGGCCGTCATAACTCGACTGCTTGCAGCCCAGATGAAACCGTAGCCACGGCTCAAACCATGAGATGGGCGGCTACAGTGAGTTGGGGTCGTGCGCACGTAGTAGTCGGAGCGACCCAAGAAGCACGGCCTTTTGCATCCGGCTGAGTATTGCTTCAGCGTTACGCTGGCATGCCGGAATGAGCTTGATGTTAGCCAGCAGTGACGACTTGACTCCTCCAAGAACTCCAATTATAAGGACGATTAATTTGACAGTAAATCCTGGATACAGCTGTCTTAGCTCAAACACAAGGTCTTGATACTTGGTCCGTTTTTCAGTCTCCTTCACAACTATGTTTGTTTCAGCCGGGGCCGAAAACTCAATGACATACACAGTGCGTTCAGAGACATCGATGAGATGCCTGGTACTGGGGAACGAATAGTTCCAATAAATTTTACATTTGTCATTCTCAACAACGGACTCAATGTCCCCAGGAGCGTACGGCAAAACGGGGGTCTTATCTATGCCGTAAAAGTGTCTCAGGTGGTAATAGAGTATACGTAAAGCAGCATTATGTCGATGAATGTAGGCGCAGCTGGCATAGTGTCTACATGCAGACAGAGGATGCATCAGAGTCTCTGGTTGCATTCGGCATGCTCTGCAGACAGTATCCGCTACCCCCACACCCATCACCATTCGGCGATACACAAGTGTGTTTACAATACCATCTTGGCACGCGAAGATGAAATCCTCGGTTTCAGACTTTAGTCCAGCCGACCGTAGAAAGGCGAACGTCAGATCTTTTGACAAGCCCATTTTTTCTACATTTACGAAGAAGGCCCCATGCATGGGTTTATCTGCATGTTGTTTGAGCAACAAAGTTTGCTCAGCCTTCTTAACAGTGCCCTTGAATTGATCTGACGTCAGCATCGAGAGGGGCAACTGTCTTCGCCGTCTAACTGAACTGATGTCGAAGTCAAATTCGACGTCATTTGCTGCTCTCTTTGCCGCCTGAAATATAAACGCCCCTACACCCGCAGACTCATGCGAACATACGAATGTTAAGAGGAAATCAGAGATATTTATGATGGACTGTGCTGTACCCAGTACTTTCCTGTTAAGATTTTCCAGACCCAAGAGTCCTCTACCTCCAAGATGACGTAAGAGGTATATGAGTTACACGGATGATTTGGGATGAAGACTTCGGTGCATGGTCATAATTTTTCTGGTGTCCCTGTCCAAATTTTTTAATTCATTAACTGTCCACTTCATTGCTCCAAAAGTATAGAGCAGGATCGAAACAGCAAGCAAGTGACGTTGTTCCTACCAGACGGCTCAGAACTCTCAAATCTGTCGTAGGGTTTGCTGCAAAGCCTCTTTGACTTTAGACACATCCTGGACATGACTCTCACTCACACCAAGGTCTCTCCGGTAATAAGATGGTGTATGATGCTTCTGTGCACGAGTTGGACGTCTTCGCCGAAATCTCTATTTCTCCCCCTTTTCAAATGCAGAACTGCACACTTGTCCAATCCAAATTCCATGCTTATATCCTGACTGTATACTTGCACGGTGTTCAGTGCACTTTGAAGGTCACTGTCGCTGACGACACAAAGCTTTAAGTCATCCATATAAAAAAGGTGGGTGACTTTATGCCTGCGGTTGGAAGGTACACCTCACACGAAACCGCGTTCACGTCTTAGCACAACGGAAAGAGGTAGTAGCGAGATGCAGAAAAGAAGAGGACTCAAGCTGTCACCTTGATATACCCCGCGGTGGTAGCATACCAACTCAGTTGACACAACACGCTTCCCAGATGTCAAAATGAAGCGCGTTTTCCGGAGCGGTGGTAGATTTTCGATGCATCTCACTATGTCAGGTTGGACTTTCAGCACTTTGAGCAAGATGACAATCAGCTCATGAGGAATTGTGTCGAAAGCCTTCTTGTAGTCCGCCCAGGCCACTGACAGGTTGCGTTTATACTGGACAGCATCTTGACAGATGCATCTGTCAATCAACAGATTGCCCTTGCAACCCGTAATGCAATGTTTCGAGCCCCGATCGTATACCTCTTTCCAGGTGGGGTCGACGTGCTGCAGTGTGCGTTCGTTCAAGATGGAGGTAAACGCTTTGTACAAAGTACTGAGACAGGTAATGGTCGGTGGTTTTTTGTATTAGACAAATCTCCTTTCTTTGGGATGAGAACAGTGCGCCCTTCTGTCAACCAAGGTGGAATGGGCTCTGTACTAGACAAGAGAGATATGTACATACGAGACAGATGCTTGTGTGTGCTCGTGAATGTTTTCCGCCAAAATATGTTGATAGCATTTATTTCAGGAGCCGAAAATTTATTTCTGCCAGTAAAGGTAGATTTCACATCTTGTTCGGTGACTATCAGGGGCACATCATCCTCTAAGTAGCGATCACAGAACTGCCGTAAGAGGCCAATGGCTGGAGAATTTATGTTTAACGAAAGCCTATTTTCGTAAAGTTCGTTACAGAATGATTCGACCTGCGTTGCAGTTGGCGGGATATGAACAACTGGAGTGTTATTTCTAAAGAGAGGGGAAGGGCATACACGAAAGATGGTGTTCTCCTTCACTGTCCTATAACGTATCACTAACTTATTATTATTATTATTAGAATTAGAATTATATTACAAGTTGCGTCGCCCTCTGTAGACTAGTGGTTAGCGTGCTCGCCATGGACCCAAGATTCGCGGGCTCAAACCCGGCCGAGGTCGATGCATTATTAAGGGTGAAGTAAAGCGGGCTGTCCCATGTCGTAGATCTACGGCATGTAAAAGAACCTTACGAGCATGCATGATGTTTCGTAAGCAAAACTCAGCGGCCATTTCTAACCCAAGTCTCCCCTGATTCATTACTGGATTGCTCTAGTCAAAACAGGATTGAGTAGAAATTGTGCAGGGTCAGTGGGCTGGTCACTCACTACTCCGAAAAGGAGGCGGCGTAAACCCACAACTATGTTGTAGAGCCAAGAAACAACAACATATTACAAGCTGCAGCCACCTCCACGGAAAAGGGAGTAACACGCGTAGAAACGTCCGGTGCGTACATAAAATAAACGCATAACGAGAAGTCATATACTTCTGTTCAGATGATTCATGTTCCAAAACTCGAAACGGATTTCAATAAACATTTCTATAGGACGCAAAAACTAAAATCTGAATTTCAGTATAGTACCTAAGAATCAATACAACAAGTACTTCATATGGAGTTAAAATTCCATTTCGAATTTCCCAAAAACCCACTCACCGTGCAGAAAATGTGAAATTTCTCCTGAGCGTAATTAATCACCACGCCATAAAAACGTAGTATGGGACAGTGGAGGTATAGCTCCATTCAGTAACTTCGTTTTATCCCCCCCCCCCAAAAAAAGCCACTTAGTACCACCGGACAGGACGCTCAGAGGGCTCCAGAACCGGTCTCGAAGAAGTTATAAAAGAAAATCCGTGCCGAAAATCTAACCCCATTTGTCGAGCTAGTAGCTCTGTGGCTACACTGAGCTATTCCGGCCCCCGAAAAAAACAGTCTTATTAAAATACTCGCATTTTTAATTTCCATGGTCTATAGGCCTAAAACAAAAAATACAGGCCTCGTACAAAAAGGTGCTTCATTTCATTTATAAGAAAATGCTCAACGCACATTATCACAAAATAGAGGCTGTCCCGAGGATCTGCTGAGTACCCCACGATCGCTAGATTTCTACGGCATTCTATATTTATATCATCAAAATTATCGAAAACATGAACATGAATTTCGTCATAGTTGTTGAGATCTCTATTCTGGTAGAAGTTTACCAACGTTTCAGACGTGCTTACTGTCTCCATCGTCAGGGCAATAAGTCTATTTTCCCACACGCAAACACAAATGTGAATTTCAATAATCATATTTACAACTTATTGAACTGTAAGATGTACAGCAGCTGTTCACAAGTAGCTATTTGACACGCATATTGAACTTCTATTAAAATAATGACGTTTGGTCGGACATCGTGTTTAATTCAAGTAATGAGTCGGTATAAAATAGCGAATACGGCGCAATTTCACATGTCCTCATCGGGATCTTAATTTTTATTCCACCATACTAAACCCGCAAAAAGTAAAAAAAAAATTGAAGAAACTACAGACCCACATGCACACAAGTTCTTGCAACACACAAACGAATGCACAAGAGTGATGACATATCGCCGACATTGGAATTTTATGGTGTCATGCTTCAATTTGTTTTCAACGTGACATACCGCATGGATATAATCTTCATCCTACGAGCAATCAACATTTCGCTTCGGGAAACATACAAACTCATTTTATGAACGATCCGTTACGTGTGTATACGATCCAATTTGTACACATCAGTTGAGCTCAATCATTAAATTTTGATTGCTGAAAAAATACCGTCAACAGTGCGTCCAGACAAATGAGCTTACGTTTCTTAACTTCTTCGTGTCGCTATAGCCCGATTTCACTATTGGACACCTTCATTACTATTGTCTGCATCAGTATTTATTCCAAGAAGCAGGAGTAGTCAGTGGTTGAGAAAATGACAATTGCAAGACCTCTGCCACAAGATAGAATAAGTAAAATATCCCTGAACGAGATGCGAACTAACGATTCCAGTTGAGATTTAAGGTTCTGACGCCGGCGAGTATGAAGTGGCTGTCTTATGGCTAACTCACAGCCCTGATATAGAAGGCAGCTACCGACTCCTCAAGGAAAGTAGCCATGGTAGTTCTCGTTAAACGAATTGCAGCTGCATGTGTCCTACGACATTCTGTACTTTTTGGCGATGCAACCTTCCCATTCGGGACAAAGAAGTACAAACCCTCCACCAGAACAACCGATGACAGACCAGTTGCCTGTCTTCAGCAAATTTAATACTGTAGACACATTTTCTCCAAGGAAAAAATGGCTATTGCATAGTACAATTGCCAACTGAAAGAAAAATATCGGTCACCTGAAAATAAATCAGCTTACGAAGTCTTCTTGTTTAACAACCGTATGGTTCAGGTTTTAAAAATCTAACCTGAAACAATATTTGGATAGATGGCTCGAAGATTTAGTAGACCTCAGTCTGCAAGAATTAATTTCATTTGTGCTTCGGAAGACAAAGAAAACCCTCGAAAAACAGCCCGATATGATGTCTAAAGGTCAACGTTTGGACAGGGGATCTCCCATACACAATCCTTCCACCACGACGTTATTTTCAAAACGTACAAGTTGACAAAGTCTTGACAAATATGTAAAATAAAACGTTCCGATGTAACAGAATCACCCATTTCAAGACACGGCACTAAAACATGAAAAACTTACCGGCCTTCTTTCAACTCGTGGGAAACCGAAAGCAACTTCGCAAACTTGTTTTCAGGAAAAACGCAAAATGGAGGAAGCGATAAATTTGTCGCCCATAGCAGTTACACTGGGATGGACTCACCAAGCAAATCTTCTATGTTTCGCGCCCTAAAATTCTCCGCCTACCCTCCAAATTTGTATTTAAGCCCCGGCCTCTTGAATATCAAGCAGACACGCAACTTACGAACGACAAGGGTATCAAACGACGCTATATGATACCCAGGAACAGATGTGAGGATGCAGTTCAAACGAATGCCACACTGCTCCTGAGGATTAGAAATTGGAAAAAGGCAGCGGAGGATAGGACCGAATGGAAGAGGAGAACTGAGGAGGCCATGGACCGAATACAGACCGGAGAGCCATCGAAGAAGAAGATATGAACTGCATCGGCTATATGAATCGTATGAAATCAGAGAATAATATAACTGATATATTCAAAATAGAAGAAAGAACAGCCATAAAATATTTAAAGTTACTGGAAATTAAGAGCGTAAACTACCAAAGACTACGGTGAAGATAACTGGTTTTCAGATCACATTCGGGTCCGGGACCTACCAAAGTAAGATGCGTTGACACTGTTCTACCCAGCATTGCTCTGTAACTCTATCCACTTCCCAAGCACTGTCACTTCAACCTTGAAAACTGAGACAGTAAGTTTATCCGAAACGCTGGAATCTACCGACGAGTCCACACGGCGCCAAAATCCAGATAACATCATTTCCTCATGGCCATGAAAAACTCAAATCTCACAAAACAGTTCACTTAAAAGAAACAATGAAAAAAGAAATTGTAATAGGCGCTTGAGGCTCGTTCTCTAAACACCTTAATGTTATTTAAGCCAAAGTCAGAACTGATGGACACAACTATAAACATTTGTTCCAAAGGTTCAATGTTCGGATGCACTGCAGTTTAAGGTTAGGTATACGGGAAAAAATACAAAACTGTTGTCGTGAAACCTTACGGGGAAAAGATGGCGTGGGAGAGCTAGTCACAAAATTAGAGGATAATTTTAAGAAAGAGGATCCTAGAGTGTGGACCAAATACACTTGTCTCAGGATAATGAAAAAAAGGCATGTTTTTGTGAAACACGGGACCCGAAGTTTCGGAGGTGCTTGTTACCCCTTTCGTCAGGGCGATTTTCCCTGATTATGAAGGCAGCAAGCACCTCTGGGCGATTCGCCCTGATGTTGGAGGAAGCAAGTACCTCTGTAACTTCGGTAAACGTCTACCAAACTACAGAGCGCAAAAACCCAGAGGACAGCCATCTTCATACTCGTAGCTGTGAGAAATCTCACGTTTATGAACCTTCGGGTTCCATTAAAGGAGCGAAAATTCTTAACCCGCTGAGCAAATATCAACCACTCAAGAACTACACTCCTTTATGAGTTAATGTGAGGCCCGGCCGTAGTTTTATTAGACTGATGTGAGGTAAAGTAAAATACGCCCATCAGTTTTCAGTTTAAGTTCCCACATCAAGTTTGTTAACTAATTTTGGGTGTTAGCGTCTGACCTACAGACTTAACTTCCCTTTTGTGCTTTAATTTGTTGCACTTTGTGCAAAGAATGCATAAAAATGTACAAACACGTTTTCATTTAATTCTGAATAAATAAGACTGACGTAGCGTTTACTAATAACTCGGCGTGATGACAGAATATTTCTGGTTTTTACTTTCATTTTCAACGTTGTTAAGAGACAGTCTATAAATCGATTGGAATGACATCTACTAAATGGTGCGCTGGTCCATTACGTCTCGCTCGAAATCCAAGCGCACAGCACTTTCGATTTTATTCCATGAATAACATGGATTACAAAAACTAACTCCAATAAAAGCTGCATAACTACACAAAGATACTTTCGTACCTTCGATATTTTTATAATTTTAACTTTTCGACAGGCGTTTGTAAGAACAATAACTCAACGATCCAGCACAAAATTTCCTAAATTTATTAGAATTTTCAAATAACAATTGTCATTAATTATCGAGATGTAGTTATTTTTGTGCAGTATTCACCGATCGCAACAAGCTTGTAATTGTCACAGAACGAAGACTTACTTTCCGTTCTATATTTGCAGTATAGAACATCGTACAAACTGAGATCACTGCCATTTTCAAATTTTAAGCCGTTTTTTTGGGCTTAATAGCGTTGTGTTAAAAATTCACAAAAGAAAAGTTTAATCTGTTGCGAATTTAAGAAGTGTGTATTTTTATTTGATGTTGCTCCATATCTGTAGATAGCAAAAGAAAAACTCGATGTCTGATTCTGGACATAACAGAGTTAGAAGCTTAAATGCTGATTTCAATTACGGAGATTCTACACATCTTATATTCTCTCGTGCCTGTAGCAAACTCAGTATTTGTGGAATGGCTGGCATGATGCAGCTTTGACTGGAAGGGCAGCTGTTATCCAGTCCAGCTGCGCCGAACTCACTCAACTCGCAAATCCGTCTATACCACCAGTCCGTGCTGCTTTACCCTAAACACCTGGTGAGCTAACACCAGCATTATTGAACCCCAAAGGTTCATTACAGTCCTCACAAAGAGCCGGGCCTTGGGTCGCTATCCTGAGAACATATATCCAATCCACGGTCTGACATACTAACCATTTATTTTCGTTCCAAGTTAATGGTAGTAGCCCCCCTACAAATCCCTAGTTTTTTTAAACAACAGCCTATATATTGTACTCATCTCTCTCACGCCTGCTACAACCACCGTCCATCACATCCTCCTTGATGCGATCACTTTAATAATATTTGGTGAACAGCACAATTTTGAAACTCCTCATTCTGTATATGATTTGACGCTTTCGCGGAGACTAAACTTTTCGGACAATCAGCCGCATCAATTTAATACACAAAGCTACCAACATTTCGGGAACTCTAGGTTCTGATGCACCGTCAATTCCTCCCTCGTGTGTCCAAAATTGTCCTCGGTACCTTGTTCTCAAACAGTCACTATTTATGTTCCGCCATCAATGTGAAAGACTATTTTTCAAGCCTATACAAAACAGTGGGTAAAATTACCTCTAAGTTCGAAAAAACTGCTAAACTGCACCGAAAGCCGTCGGGCTAATATATGTTCGCGTCGGACCAAAACAACCAGTACTGTTTTATTATGTATAAAACTAAAATTGAAAATTATATTTGTCAAAACCGTTAATCGTTCAACACAAAATACGTATCTGGTTTCTTCTTCAACTTTTACTTCAACTAATATTATGTATGACGTAAACTATATTTAACAAAATAAGACAAGGGAATTACCACGCAGTGCCAGATAACGTGATATGTGTTGCAAGTGTTATCTGCAATAACACAATGTCCAATGTCGATGACAGTCGATATCGTAACGAACGTATTCAGAAACCATGTGTATTCCGTTGTATTTAAACACTAGATCTGAAGATCACATTAGTTTACAAAATCAAGTACGTCAAACCTTACTAAAAACAGGATATAACCGGTCAGAAATCGGCATTTGTTACGATATAATTACATGCAGACTGGTTGTTACTACGAAAATACCAGGTGTAAAGACAATGGCTAACTATTTCCTTTCATTGTGAAATGCTTAAATCATATCGTTATCATACTAATGTGACGTTTGACGCCATCTTTCATAAAATGGACGAGGACATTCTTTTACAGCATATTTTAAATTGTAGAAAACAGCACGGCAGCAACTTTTTAAACAATAAGAATGTGAACAAAGAGGCTCCAGAGCTTCTGATTGGGCTAGATAAGGTTTCTGGAAAGCACGTGTGCCTAACAATCGACTCTCATCGTCATACCCGCAAGGCTGTGGGCCTAAAAATCTTTCGCTTATAGCTTGTACACACCTATAAACATTGTTGGCGAACAAGTTTCGTCCGTCTTTGCAAACAGCCCGCAAACAAATATTCGGTGTAATGTATCCTGTTTCCCGTTGCAAATGGAAAGCAAGATAAAATGTTTGCAAGTGTGGACTTGTTTATAAACACGGCCTCAGTCTATCGCGAGCTTCCACTTAGGCAAGTGCTCAGAATGTGGACAGCAAGAATATGTTGTTGTTTTGCAACCAATCACTTCAAATAAGTACTTCTGACAATATTTCCAACACCAGTTCCATCTTCTACTTTCAAATCTGCCAAAAATTTATCGCCTTACGTGCCTTATTCACCAACGTGTATGATTTCTTCGTCGTCACCTTTAATGTAACAGAAAAATATGGCAAGCTCAAATTCCAGTCTGACTATTCATTGGGGTGTATGCACGCGAAACAGTGTTTGCCAACAATTTTTGTAAGTGCGCAACAGGACAGCCGCAGGATGGAAGCAACATTCTTAAAACATTCAAAGCACGATCAATTTTCGTCTTTTATTGTGTGCCATGTTTGAATCAAGTGCACAGAAGAATCAAAACACACAAGACTCTTATGTTGCACCATGTTTTACATGGTTACGAAAATTCGTCAATCACCCTGAAAACAAAACAGACCACGGGTGTTTGAGAACATTGGGCTAAGGCGAATGACGCCATGTAGTCTTTCTTGTATGTGGATTATAAACGTTTGGAGAAACTGTCACCTCCATCTTCAGGGCTGAAGGTCAATTAAGCCGTGAAGATTGTGAGCAAATATCGAGCTTCTGAAGGTCACTTCAACCCTGAAGATGGAGGTGATACGTTCGTACGAAACATTGGTAACCCATTTACAACACTACACAATATCACAACCCAGAAGGTAGCCACTAACATCCTCGCCAACGTGAGAATCTCAAATTTCAGATGTTGAAGAGAATATTTAAACTTAAGAGGGAGGAAGTAACAGGAGGCTGAAAAAACATAAGCAACTTCATAATATGTATTTTTCATGAGACATTATTATCGTGATCAAAGCAAGGAACATAAAACAAACGGGACGTGCAGTAAGTACGTGGAAATGAGGAATGACTAAACTCCAATCGAAAGTAACCTTGGGATACATGACATTATAATATTAAAATAAATGACAAAGCCATAGTACGTAGCTGTGGACCGAACTGAACTAGTCAGAACAGCATCCAGAGGTGGGTTCTTGTGAACATGGTAAATGAACTTTTGATTCCGTGAAAGGCAGAGATTTTGTGACTGAGCTGCCATTAACTTCTCCGGAAGGACTATGCTCCGTGGAGGTTGCTGAAGTCGACTCGTTAGGCAGTGACACTCTGATCGCAATATTGCACCTGTTCACTCCCACGCACGAACTACCCACAATGATACGTGTTAGAAGCCTTCTTCCACCTTGCATACGTTCTATTTATGAACAAGGTCTGTTCTCGGTATATTCACGCATTCGCGACAAACGGAAATGACGTAGACACGTAATTTTCAAACTTAAGTTAGGTTCTTTTATTCAACGACGTCACGAGACGGTTATCATCTATCAAAATGTGACATGATAGTTGTTGTAAAGACTAAAGAATACTTCGGAAATCTGTATTTCGGATGAGATTCAAACAGCAAACCTTCCGAATACCGAATAACCGTAGAAATCACTACACCGCAACATTACTCCATTTGAATCTCATTCTATTAGCTATAACCGTCATTTATATGGCAGACAAAAACACTTCAAAGTTCAAAACACAAGTTAAATACTTAAAAAGGTACCCCGTTTACAGTTGTAGTTTATTTTTACGAAGACAAGGGTAATATTACACAAAATCAGAAAGTCAAATATCACATCCTAATGTAACAACTTTTATCAACATATTTCTGCTTCCTCTCCAGTTAATTATCTGAACAAACCACAGGAAATATAATTCTTCTTGGGATGCCAACAGTCCCTCAAATAATAATAAATAAATAAATGTCTAATTTCTTACATGTGTCTGACATTCCCCACCAATCTATTCCTCAATTTGATCACCCATTTGGTGAACAGTACCAATTATAAAGTCCCTCATTATATGTACAATTTTCCCTGGCCTTCTGTTAGTTCCTCTCTCTTCGGTCCAAATATTCACCATACTCTGTCCAGACACCCTCAAACTTTCCTAACAGTTAATTTTCCACCTGTTGCTGTACACATTATTACTCTAACAATGTTAAACAAAAATATTTTTATATTAAACATTTCAAACAGTATGAAAAAAGGACAATGATAATCAAAAAAGTGACAAACTAGATGTAATGGATGAAATGTACAATAAAGAAAGCAGAAGTCATAATAATGTTACAAACATTTCTGAATTTGGCAAACATATTCCAATTAAATGACTATGGCTAATGTGTTTTGGGAAATTATGGTGCCCTTACACATAACAATGACTTAGAACTAAATAGGAAAAACAAGAACTATAGGATTTGTATGTAAATTGCAGGGAATAAATCTGAGTTCAAATCATGAGTCCAAGAAAGAGATAAAATTATATTTTTTTAAGCACCTATAAAATTATGTTGTCTGAGATTTGAGATTTTCATGGCAGTAAAAATGCTGATACTCATCTTCTGGATTGTGTAGGTGGTTACCAACATTTTGGAAGATGGCGGTGAGATGTTCCTTCGAAATACTGGCAACAATCTACAAGACTACATGGCATCACAATCCAGAAACCACAACTGATAAGCATTCAGAACTCCTTTTCAAATATACTGTCAGTATAGATTTGACATGGATCAGTCAAGTAACAAACAAAAAACCATACTGGCCTGACTTTTTGTTAATAACTCAATGTATCACAATCACACATCAAGTCTATCAATCCATTGCGTGGGATCTGACACCTAGCTAGAGGATCTTGCATTTCCAGTGCAAATGGACTGCGTTGAGGGTGACATTCCACATCTCCAAACAGAATAAAAAATAGCCTGTCATTTTTACATTTATTATTCAAATGTTATTGCATATTTTTAAATTAAAAAATGTAATTCTTTACACTTTCCAACACCTTGTGAAAATAGAGGTAAACTGCCACGTAGG
Organism: Zootermopsis nevadensis; assembly: GCF_977971745.1. Classification (NCBI taxonomy): domain Eukaryota; kingdom Metazoa; phylum Arthropoda; class Insecta; order Blattodea; family Termopsidae; genus Zootermopsis; species Zootermopsis nevadensis. The sequence continues at coordinate 10,968,980 of NW_028259143.1, forward strand.
CAGATGAATATGGTAAATCCACTGACAGAATCAAATATGCCTATATTACACTAATACTTCACTATTATCATAATAATCACTGCTGCTATTATTAAAAACCATATCATATGGATATAACACGTTCCCTTCAGATGTTACAGGACAGTAACCAAAATATTCGGAGTTCCGAACATACGCAGGGATGGAATATTAGCCAGCAAAGCAATCATCTACCAACTAGCCAAGATTCTCTTATCATACTTAAAGGAACTCATTTTTTCTACAAACACCATTCCTTTACTGCTGTATGGAAATGTAAGTCCAACCGGATTGGTAACTGCATCTAAACAAACACAGGGCAATCCTGACTGCTACAGCTAAATTGGTCATAAAAGATCTACGTACAAATCAATATATGTTAATTTAACTTTAGTACTCTCTTGTGCAGTAAACAAAGTTTCCTGTAGATACTATTACCAATCTATTCATTACTATTCAATCTGAGATCAGGGTTCTCATGATGTTAAATATGTTGACTGTGATATTATGGTTTGTGACACAATGTAGTTTTGTAGGCGGTTACTAATTTTTCATAAGAACATACTGACATCATCTTCTATGACCATCCATTAAACCACATGGTGTCACAACCCAGAAGACCACAAGTGTGCAATTTATTTGTTGCACAGCACAAATAGAAGTATCCTCTCGCAGACATTTTAAATCCAGATTCTGAGAAGACGCTTTAAGGAATCAAGTACACATGGCAATATCTAACCTTTTGTGCATAAGCGAACAGATGACTTATACCCATTAATAGAATATTTATGAACAATGCAAAAGTAGACCAGTACTGGCAAGTTCCTACTCTTACACCATTATTTCAACATTACATTGTAAGACAGCAAACGATAAGTCACCAAACATGTCAAAATTATTTTTGTAAACAGACATGCAATGCTAACTATTCATTCACACATAAGACTTGGACATGTTAATAACACACAGTTCAATATAGTATGTTATTTAGCACATGCAAACTGAAATTGTTCATCACAAATTTTCAAGGTCTCTGTACTAAAGTTAAAAGTTCTTCGTTCTTTCAAGAATAGTGAGACAGTACTTTCATATAGCTCTTTCCTCCAAATCTTCATTTCTAATTTAACTTTAAATTAATTCATGAAATGAAAGAAAAATGCTAGAAGTTAACAAAATTCATGGTTACTGAACTATATTTTTCCTAATTCCCTTATCACCATAATTTCAACATAACCTCAACCTAACTTCTATTCAAAAAATCCACACTTTAAGACTTAAAAGGAAAATATTTCTATTTTAATAATAACTGTTTACTTACAATGTTCTATTCAATGCAGACATCTTAAATTGTGTACAAAACCACCTGTGTCAATATAAACAAATGACTGACACCAACTAGCATTACCATCCTCAACAACTAAGTGTTGTCTTACAAAAACAATGAGTGTATGATAAAAAACTGCAGCAACAAACTTCACCAGTAAATAAATTACTGCCAATTTTTCTCAGATTTTAGACGTGTATGTCTAAAAAAATTACAGCAATAAAACTGATCCATGTAAAGGAGATAAGTGCAAAACAAATTACATAAAAGGTATGAGCATTAAAAATACATATGTCATGTAAGAGTATAATGTTGATATGATGGACAAAATAATTATTATGTGATCATTCACAGTTTTGCATTCAACTATCAACAATTACAAAATTACTGTTCTCAAAATCTGTTCCATCTTTTTACACAGAGCAAAAATATTTTCTTTCTAACATGCAAACAGTCATTTTCTTCTTTGGCACATTCTTTTTTCAGTGTATGCAAATATTCACTCATGCTCCCTGATGTGATCATATAGGCTGTCCCATTTCTCCTGTCACTAAATTCCTCAGATCATACAAACATCATAAGTCAGAGTACACTTTGAAATGAAAATAAAATGATAACATAATAAAAACGAGGTTCACCTTACCTTCAGTACAGAGAAAATGGAATCCAGTTCACAATTCACTGTTGATGGTGATTATAGAGTTTACACAGTTCCAGTCTTCTAATCATCACTTTTTAACACCGTAATATTCCACACTTATAAAATGTTTCCAACGTACAGAAACAAAATATAAAAAAAATAAGAACGACATAAGTCGGCAGTCCAAACTTGTTCTTGTGGTTAAATCCCTGTTGGTTGCTTATTTGAAAGTTGATTACAATAACAGAAGCATTCAATCACACACTCAATCATACATACACACATAAATATATATTCATTGACAAGACCAACTAACAAAAAAGGAGAGCTAAAACTCGAAAGTTAACATCAAACATCAAGAGTAAAATTAAACCTACATAAGGAGCCAGAAAAATATTACAGTAAATGTAAAAAAGAAATTACACTGGCAGAGTTGGACATATGATTCAAAATTCAATACACAATCAAAACCTAAAAACAGTGTTTCTCTCAGAGAAACATGTCAAGTGTGTTATTCGAAAGATTTCCCTTGCAGCTGGGGGTGTTGTATGAAAACACACGTTATCAATCGCATATACATAAAACTGCCTTCTTACAAATTTATTCTATATAAATTTAACAGTTACCCGTATTAAAGACAAACATACATTCTACTCTACAAACCTAAATATTCGTGCCTGTTAGTAAGCCACAAATACCTTTAAGTTTCAAAACATGTTCATCGACAGACTACACGACCACTGTCAGAGATGCCATATTGGATATTGTATAAAACAGCTAGTTAGAAATAACGTGCCGTCTCATTGGCTTTCTTCCTTGTTCTTACAACGATAACCATTGGCAGAAGCCTCTACTGATCATTTACGCGCCATAATATGAAATCAAAATATTACATCATAACCGCAAATAGATACCAATATTTAAGTTAGGAAATAAAAATTACTTCTTTCACATTCATGAATTCCGAAGTTATAATAAAATTAAAATATGACCGAATTTACATATGTAAATGTATAACTACTGAACGAAGAACGAAGTACTGTAAACACTGATAATGAAAATACTGTATGTAGTCCTGTAACTAATACTGAATACATGTGTATCGTCTTGTAACGATGATTTAATGACAAAAACTGTAATCACTCATGTGTAAAGAGGAGAGAATTAGCGAGCACAGAAATCATCACCTCAGCCACCTGTTTGTAAATATTTCTGCCTTCCGAAGGCCAACCAAATTCGATATGCAATTCTTTCTTTCCTTCTTGAAATTTAAATAAATTATACAAGATTTAGACATCTGCCTATATGTTTGTACAGGAACGTAAAAATAAAGTTGTATATTATAACTTTATCCTAAACAAGCGGAATGAAGGAGTCAACAAGAGTTTGCCGCTGATGTTTGTAACCGTACCAGTTCAGTTCACACACTTTAAAACCCATTTCATGATTCTCCCATCTACGCCCTTATCTCCCAAGTGGGTATCTTCCCTTCACATTTTCCGACTAAAATGGTTGATGCATTGCGAATGTCTCCCTTGTGCCCATCTCTTCCTCCTTGATTTTATCATCCTAATAATATTTGGTTATGAGTACAAATTATAAAGCTCATGGTGCAATTTTCTTCAAGTTCCTTTTGCTTCCTTTTCCTTAGATCCATATGTTGTCCTCAACACTTTGTTTTCAGAAACTCTCAATATGTTCTTTCTTCCTTTAAAGTGAAATAACAAAGTAAACATCCACACTCAACAGATAACGCTATAGTTTAAAATATAATCTTCGTGTTATCAGATATGAGACATATTCTGAACTCAGTGGTACCAAGCATTCCTGCTCTTAGTTTCCTTGTGAATGTAAATTTAATTTGTCAGTTTCGTTCGAAATATTTTAACTATGACACATTTCTGAATAATTCGCTGGAAATCTTGGGGCAAATAGCCTATTATGGTCTTGTCCTGAATTCTAGTGACAAGACATTAACGTATACCTTGTTTTCTTTACTTGTATTCCTATTTCAGCATTCGAACCAGTGTCTAACATTATTTTTGTGTTTTCTTATATTTACGTTACCCAATAACTTGATATCATCAGCATAGGCCTGACGCTAATGTGCCTCATTTACTCATTAACTTAAAATTTTATATCGTAATCTAGTCGCGCGATACATGGCCTGCCCATCTCAACCTCCTTATTTCGTATCAGCCTGATAACTAATATTTGGTGAGAGTAAATATAAAATATGGAGCTCCTCGCTACGAAATTTTCTCCACCCAAAGACCCTGAATCAATGTTCTTTCCTCAGTGCAAGAGAACAAGTTTCACACCCACACAAAGCAACAGGTAAAGTCATAGATTTAATATTTTAATTTTAGACTTATTAATTTATAGCAACCAGGAAGACAAGAGATTTAAACTAAATGGTAGCCAGCATTTCTCGAAAAATGATTTTGGTCACTCACACCCCGTAATATTAAGGTCTGGAATAGTAATCGATAATTTATCGACTTCTTTAATTATCTATGCCTCATTAACACTAATCCTGTTGCTTGAATTCGAGCTGAGTGGAAGCAAAAATTTGAACAAATTGACTGCTGTAAACTATGGGTTAAGTACGTTTGAAGTGTACTGGAAAGATTGTTTCATATTAAAGAATGTGCTTGACTTCAACCAATCTGAATTACAACTTTAAAAATGTGAAATCATGCTTGACTTTTCAATTTGGAGTTGGTAATTGCGTATCACTTTCACGATTGGGTTGGGTTAGTCTAGAGCAGATCCACATCGCAAGAGGGTATAAAAGGTTTTTTTTATCTTGTGGCCTCATATATTTTGCCAAACAATTTCGTTTTCAAACATGACTTTAAAAAGGTTACTAAATGACTCATCAAAATTTCCACACAAGAAGACATTTCTTGAAGTCTGCCTACATTTGAAAATATAATACTGGAATCGTATTTTGAAAGAAAAAAATGAAAATACACAAAATAGTTACTCATATTTTTATACGGTCGTAATGGTGATCCTATTATAAATAATTAGATTGTGAAAGTGACCTAATGCACCTTTTTCTTAAGTGGACCATGTGGCTCAAAACAATGTAATGTTTTATAGATGCTACCATGGCGGTGTTTTAATTGAAAATTAATGGAAGGAAGACTCCAGTTAGTCCGCTGGGATCGGGGCGGATCTCTGTGCGTGAGAAGATGCACAGGACAAACAGACGGAGCGACTAAACAGCAAAATAGGGGACTTGGGTCATGTTTGAAATGCGATAGGTTTACAGAGAAAGACCTTCCAACCGAATGGGCTTTTTCATTAAAAAAAGATATTTGGGCCTTTTCATTCAAGAACGACACATCTCTCCTGCAGCTAGGTTAATTTGAACGTATCAAAAAGCTGATTATTCAAGGGAATTTCTAGCCAGCTACCTAAAAACGAAATAAGATGTAGAACGAAGATTTCTGTCTTCTGGGTTGTTGCGCTATGTAGACTGGTCGAGGTTAACATCGACCAGTCTACATAGTATATAATCCACATCTAAAATAAATTAAATAAATCACATCCAAAATAATGTATTAAATCTGGCCCTGATTATTCAGTGCTTATCATAAAATAATATTTTTTTTAAATTTCACGTACCCCTTAAGATGTATTCGCGTACCCCCGGGGGTACGCGTACCCCAGGTTGAATACCACTGCTTTATAGTACGGCACATACAAGCACTGAACTAGTTATGTGATTTCAAATCTAATTTGAGCTGACTTTGCCTCCGTGAGCCAAGTCTATTCTTTGTGTTCGGCCCTACTATAACTAAAAGTTTTCCAAAATTACCCGATTACAAATTGAGGTTGTTTTATAACTTTTTTACCGACTGAAGCCAGCTACTTTGTAAGAGTAAATTACGCAAATATTCACCAAGGTAATTCATTATTCTAATCTGCTTCCGAACAGATAAACCTATCTTTCTGCCAATAAAATTGATAATTTACTCTATTAAAGGGGCAGCAGAATCCACATTCATATCTCAGATAAATAAGATAAACTCACTGTAAATTAAGATTATAGCTTATTCATCAGCTTCTTGATATATGGACCTACAGCCTAGATTAAACTAACTTTTCGCTTTATATAGTAATAGAAATAATAATTATTTAATTCGGTTCTTTTATCAGACAGTTCGCCAACACCAAAGACACTATGACAGCAACACCAAGAAAATATATTAAAAATTAACAAATTAAAATTAAATTAAATTAAAATAAATAGGCCTAACCAATCTAATAACATCCCTGAATTAAGAGTGTCCTTATTGTAGACTGTAATGTTAAATATTTTCAATAATATTTATAATAATGTTTGAGTGTAACTGTTGTTCTTCTGTTGCATTTAGGCGCGTTCATAACGCTGGAAAACGCCTATTAAAATCGCTCCATCTGTCTGTCCATACGCATGAAACCATTCGAGCGAATAAACCGAATTTTATTAAATTTGGTATTGGAGAATTTTACAAAACATTGCGGAAATATTTAATTTTCCAATTAAATCAGAAAGTCTTTAACGACCACTTCACATAATGCATTCCCGCCCAACCTGTAGCTCGCGGGCAACATGTTGTTGCGACATAGTGTTATGTTGCCCGCGGAGACCTTTGAAATAAACCCTTTCCCTGGCAAAGGCGCGATAGAATACCAAAGCAATTCCACCCACTTCCTGGCAAACTATGAAAGAAAACTTGCCACCAATTCGATATTTCCAAATAACTCTATCACAAATCCTTATTATCAGCTGTTGTTCTCTGCCGGAATTGAAATAACTTTGTCGACGATTGCCGAGAAGTATTGTTACGGGGGCGTTTTTATAGTTAACAACTTACAGATGTGCAGACACCAGAAGCTGCTTCTTTCTGACATTTCCATTGCCAGTCGGTCTTATTGTGCAAAAGATCACACCCAAGGAAAATCAATGAAATGATATTTTAAAAAGGTTTTGAGTCTTTTTTATTTATGGAGACATACATTACAATACTATTTAATTTTGTAAATATGTGCTAAAAATAAACACACCCTACCCTAGATTGTGAATTGCATTTTTTTACAAATTGTTCACATTACCAGTATATATTTATTGTATATAATGTAAAAAATATGCAGATACGAGGGTGAGTCAAATGAAAACCGTAAAACTGAGATAAAAATTCGAAATATCGCGCCATTGTCCTATAAGTTGGCAGACATTTTACTAATGCTATAAAGAGTATCCTATAGGTGACAGTATAATGCAGACAAACAGAACGCCATCACAGTGCCAGTTTGAAGCTGGCTGCTCCACTAGTTACATGCACGAAAGAAGAACAACGTTCTGTAACTCGTTTTTTGATCAGTGAAGAATCTTGAAGAATCATCTTCGACCTGCAGTCAGATCAAAGCGACGTGGACTTTGGACTAGAGGTGTCCTTTTGCAACATGGCAATGCTCGGCCCCATACTGCCCGTGCAACAGTTGCAACAATCCAAGACTTGCACTTTGAGTGTCTTCCACATCCGCCATACTCACCAGACCTAGCCCCCAAGTGATTACCACATGTTTGGGCCATTCAAAGAGGCGATGGGAGGAAAGAAGTTCCGTTCTGATGAAGAGGTACAGCAGGCGGTGAATGAATGGTTGCGCAGACAACCACAAGAATTTTTTTCTAGAGGAATCCATACACTTCGTAAACGCTGGAGGGGCCGTATTGAACGAAATGGAGACTATGTAGAAAAATAATATAGTTGTGTACCACTTTCACTCAATAAATTAAATTTAAAAAAAAATTACGGTTTTCATTTGACTCACCCTCGTATATCATTGTACGTATACGTTCCACAGTTTATATATTGAACTTCATGTTGCCCGCATACAGACCAAATTCCGCCGAATTTTCCCTCACAACAAAAAGGGTTAGGCTGGCCTGACATAAAGGTACAATTATTTCTTGGGACAGAGAAATGCATTTGTCAATACAACATCGCATACTTTAACTTTCGATATACTTTTAATCTATTGTTGTAGCGTAAAGTTTTGAACATTCCGCTTCTTTAGATGCGTTCATAACACTGCGTAGAACCTACTAAAACAGCACCGTTGCTCATACAACTCGAGAACAGCTAACTGGATTTGAATAAAATCTGATCTTTGGGAGTTTAACTAAAATTTGTTGATACATTTCAATGTCAGTTAAAATCGGACAATAATAATGAGAACTTCATACGAAACGCCTCTGGGTAAATGGGTGGGGCATTTCCAAGTTATCATGCGTACCATGGTTACTATGTTTACCTGGGTTAAAGATCCAAGGTCAAATTATGGCAAATGCGTCAGAAATCTTGCGCTATGTTGCATTTATTTGGATGTTATTCCTAAATTGTTGGAAAAAGTGCTTCAGATTTTGGAGTAGTAATTAAAGAAAATTAAATTCGGATCTGAGGTCCTCACAAAGGCGAGTATTAAGATGGCTGTCTTCTGCGTAGTAGCGCTGTGTAGTCTGGTAGGAGTTACACGTATGTTGAACGAATGGCATTAATGAGAAAGATAAATAATTTTAACATGATACAGTCATAATTACATTACCCCGTAAAAGCAATGTCCAATTAAATAATAGGTATATAAAAACTTAGTGAGCAAGAAAAGCATAACGCTACTCAATTAAAAAAATCAATCGATTAAAGCCGTTCAGAGGAATAATCACTATTTATTATGAAAATCACATGAAATCAAGTAATGCACAGTGTGGACATAATTTAGAGTTACTATTTAATAAAACAGGTGGTGCATATAGTTACCATGAGGCTTTAAAATGTTAAGTAGCTAGTGGTACCACCAGAGTGAAGCACTGAACCAAATCAGAAGAAATGCAGTTACGTACCGAGAGATAATATTACAGTTGACAAAGCACATTTATTATACATTCTTTCAATAACGCATACAAATTTATTGCTATAAGAAATAAAACAAATAACAGGCTACTTGGATTCTTACTTTAATCTCTTGTTATTTTTATATTAGTAAATTTCCCTTGAAATTTAACGGTGAATGATTTCGTTTCTTTTCTTTCGACCCCTAAGTTTTCTTTCTTCCTTCTCTCTTTCATATTTATTTCCCATCACTTTCATTTCACGCTTCTCGCCTTCTCTCGCCCTTCCATGCTACCACAGTCCTCTTCTTAGTTCTTCACTTCACATCACATCAAATCACATAACATCACAGCACACTGTCTAAAACAAACATCTAAATAGAGAAATACTACATTCCTTTCTTAAATGTAACTTCACATACACGCATTTAACAGAATTACACTCACACTTCGTAATTTAAAAAAATATATAATATCCATTACACAAAATTTGTTCCATTTAAACAATGACTAACTAAAACCAATTACCTGAACACACAAAATTAATTTATAACCCTGCAAAATCATTAACCCTTTAAGGCCCAACGGTAACTATATTTTCCACTTGCTTCGATAAACGATAAATCCTCATTTTGTGTTTCGTATGATTCTCAATATAAACAGCGATTATTTCCTTGAACAATATTAAGAAACTCATCTTTACAATAGTAAAGTGTTGTGTTTTTTTTTAGGTACAGACTTAATTCTAAGATAATATTTAGACGAACTTCGGCTTCAAAGGGCTCAAGATTACACCCACTCTTTGTGAAGTAACAATATATAATATTCATATCATAGAATTTACTACATTGAAGCTTTTCCACAATAAGCCCAATCGAAGTATCGTGAAACCACATAACTTTAATACAAAGTACTTCGGAACAGGTCTACCGTACAGAATATTTTGCCACTTAGAATCATTATTTAGAATTTCTTATACCATTTTTCCTAAATATTAAATCATGTGCTAGAGTGTTCCCAGCGACGTTCGCCCCACTTCAATATCTCCTTCTTTAAATATGCCTTGAAAACAGACACACAAACAGATCTGACTTCAGAATAATATATATCAGCGTATAGTTATTTGAAATCACCAGTGTATTAAGTTGTTTGGATTATTCTGTATCGATCACAGTCGTTGTTAACTGTTCAACGTCGTGCTTGGTCAAAAACCCTGCATCATATTCGGGACGCTCTAGGTTCAAATCTCGTACCAGAAATTGGCTATCCTGGCTAATGTTTTTCGTGGTTTTACTCATTCCTTCAAGGCAAATATTAGAATAGTATATTAAATTAGGCTGCGACCACTTCCTTTCCAATTCCCTGTTCCCTATCCACCAAACCAAGAGTAAAAGAGATAAGCCAAATATCTTTCAAAATTCATATCAGGATTTGAACCCACAACCCAGGTGATCCAGCTACTTACGATCACGTGGCCATGAATAATTTTCCGTTCATTCTAACACCTGCAAATTTTGAAGTGTAAAAAAGTGAATTGTTTGAATTGGATTTAAAAACGCACCCACCAGCCTCAGACCTTTATTTCCCACATCATCGTCCGTACACCGAGGTCACTAGAGACTTCCTTATGACTATGGCGATTCTGTGACGTTCATTTTCTCTCATTGACGTCACAACAGAATCTGGTCTTGCCTGTAAAGGCCATACATAAATATTTTGCTTTTCATGTAACACTTTATTTTGTGGGTTCAAGTAATGATAGTCGTGACTGCCTACGGCAGGGGTGTCCAAAATAACATCAGAGCGAACCAATCTCGTGCTGCAATTTTGCTTCGTATGATTTCTATTGATAAGATGCTATTATTATAACAAATGAAGCTACCTCTCTGAAAATGTAAAATTTAATTGAAGGCTGAACTCATATACAATTATTATTAGAGTAATTAATCACCAAAAATGAGATTTGTGGTAAAAACAATAAGCGTGGAGAAGGTGAGAGATGCATACGAAAGTCTAATCGGAAAAAGAGAACCACTTTGGGGACCTAGGTGTAGATGGATAGGTAATATTAAAATGGTTTTTGAAGAAATATGGTTTGAGGATAAATTCATCTGTCTCAAGATAAGGTCCAGTGGCAAGCTGCTGTGAACGTAGTTATATACCAAAGTGTTTCATAAAAAAATGGGGATTTATTTACTAGCTAAGCAACTATCAGCTTCTGGAAAAGGACTCTGCTCGATGCAGTTAATCCACATCCTATAAAACTCCCCTTTATGGTACATGGCAGTTAAGGGCATTTATTCGTAAACGTATAAAAGTTTTTTTTATTTCCAGAACCATCAAGAACAAGGCATTTGGGCTTTGTGATTATGCTTACGTTCTTTATCTATTTGTATTTACGTAGTATAAATAAACAAAGGAGTGGTAAACGTTGGGATATTCAGCTGTATCCCAAAAACGGAAAATGACTAGAACTGAGCTGGCGATTTCGCCATTTTATTTAGTAGCTAAATACTGACACCATCGCTGTCATGTACTCAACCACTGGCCTTTGTCGACATATATTTCATTTTATTGACTGATTTTTAACTTAAAGTTTTATCTGTCTTAAAAAAATATCTTAATGCATTTTGTACCGGTGCACCTTCTGCGCCATCAAACCGCTTATGACATTTGACATTTGGATACCTTCCGCTCATACCCCCATACCCCAAGCCCTCGAGGCCACCAGCAGCTCGGCTATTCTCATCCCATTGATTCTCGGATATAACCTGCTTCCAGCTAATGGAAAGCGTTTACAATACTGTAACAAAACTATAAACACTAAATTCATACGTAAAGTTCACATTCTTCACGCAAGAAATTCACACACTCAGACTAAAAGATATTTTGTTTCTAGAATAAATACACCGAAAATTTGTGTGTCTGAGAACTTTGCTTTTTGCGACACCACTCGCAAGACTGATGAAAGAAATCGTCCGTAAAGTACAATTATTCATTGTCACAAGAGTTGTAGACTGCACAGTTGAGATCAGTTGTTTTAGAAAGCGTTCGCAACCAAACGCTACAAAAAAATCGGTTGTCAGCTTTGTGATGTCTATTTATCCGTCTGTGTGCATGTAACAACACGATAACCGCTTTAAGTTTTTTTACTAAATTTTATATAGGTGAGTTTTGCTATAATATGTCGATAGATTTCAATCGAATACAGTTCCGACATCAATAACAGACACTTTACAAGAAGACCTACATGCTTTCTTGAGCGCGGAAGTTACTGGGTGAGGTGCCCCCTTAGTCAGTTCCATCCATAGTCACGCGACCACGTGAGAGATCCCTGGGCGATGACACTGGCCCCAGTCAGACACCCCTCAGGAGAAGGTCATTAACCCATAAACCTTTGAAGCCACTGACACCATTGGCAAATGTCACATTCTGACAAACCAGAACTGCTAAGGCAAAAGCAGATTCCCTATTTTTTTCTTAATTAGGGACTGTTTCTCTCCTGTAGTACTTCAGCAAAGCTAAGGTATGAGTTGCGAGGTCGAAAAGAAGCCGTTTTAATAAGCTGCTATAGTTTAAAGGGGCTAGAAATCCACAGATTCACCGATTACTAACTCTTTCTCGTTTATTGATGTTACTACCCATTTAAGTTTTTAAATCTAAACCGGTTTACTTTATTTCTCACGTTAATCACAGCTATTTCAGTCATCTCTAAGGAATATTCAAACTGTAAGTTTAATTTTTACAAAAATAAAACCGATTTCACACGAGATGTTTCGTAGGCAAAATTCAGCAGCCATTTCTCACCCAAGTCTCCAGATTCACTGCTGGATGGCTCTGGCAGTCAAATCGGGATTGAGTAGAAATTGTGCTGCTCATAAATGCACACTTCAAGACCAGGAAACCTCTCAGGAAGCCAAGACCCGAAAAGGGTTATAGCGCAACTGACGATGATGAAAACCGATTTCACGTGATTACCTTACCGTTTCACGTATTTTCGACATTTTATTTCGTAGATCCGTTGAATTGCCCATAGAATGTGTTTATGAGTTTTGTGTGATTTTCAGAGTAAATAGCGACTACTTTCCTAAATGTGTTGTACTTTCTGTGTGCATACAATCATCGGTTTCCGATGATTAGAAAAATACCTTCTTTAACTTCCCCCACGATATGAAAATTATCTATAAAAGACACACGCAGACGTGCGCACAAAATCTAGGAGTCGTCTCATAAGGCTGCTTTCCTAGCAGAAATGAACCTAATATAAAGTTAAAAATGTAACTTTGAACTTTCTGTTACTACAGATTTGCATACACATAATCTGATTCTCGCATCGTATCAACACTAATTTTAGCCTATAGGCCTGTTATCACATCTCTAAGAAGATATGCCTTCTTAGTTCGAGTTTTAAATGTATTCAGTAGTGAACCATGTGTGATAACCTTGCCCAAAGTTATTTAGTTTATTTTTGTGAAAATTTTCCATTCTACGCAGAAGATACGTGGCTTAGAATCACAGATCACTTGGTTTCAATTATTTTGTGTTCGAGAAATTCGGTAAAATAAATACTCAGAGCGTGTTTCAACAGTTTAAGCAAACTATTCGCGGGTTTCTAACAATGGAACTCATATAATGGTTAAATATTTGAGAGTTCGTATTGTTTGCTTAATATTCCAGATGTGTATATAAAATCGACAGCACTGACATATTATATGCTGACAGAGACAAACAAAATATTATGGTAGAAAGATTTTCGTATAATTCATATATCTTCCACTTCAGGAGATGATACGCGATAAGTATAGAATTGCAACTCAGTCAGACAAGTCAAAGGTTAGAAATCAAAACAAGTGCAGGTTCAGATCGTCTAGGTCGAAGCCCCCCTCCCCCCTTCCCCCCCAATTCCACTCAGTTTCCAGACAGAATGCGGCATGATAACTTTTTAGAATCGAAACCTTCAGCAATGAGACGGATTGCTTCACAGGATCAACAACTCGGAATAAAGACTTAGGAATAAATGCTGGCACAGTTATTACTCCATCGATAAACAAGACATCAAAAGAGCATCCATTATGTTTTTAACAAAGTAAATTTATATACACAGTGCAATTTCTGTTGAGACAATTTGTACTAAAAAGAAGTGAATTGAATTTTAAGACTAATAACATTTAGTTTACTGATTATGAAAAGGCATTGGATGAGGTTTAAATATGACGAGGATCATTTGCTTTCTAGGAACGAGACAATCGTTCTACAATGAAATTCACCTTCTAACTGGAACAAAAATACAGACTTTCGAAGTTTTACATAGCCTATTCTTATTCTCGATGTCGAAGTAATTACATCAAAGGGTGTTTACTTATTTATATATATATGTTTATTTGTGGCTTATTTAACGACGTTGTCAGTAGCGTAGATTGTACTGCGTCGAAAAGCAGTGTTACAGAAAAGTACTTAGGTGAACGCAGAGGTAAGATGACAAATTAATAGGTTTACACCATTACTATTAGAAAAACCGAAGGAAAACCTCCATTTGTTCCTGTGGATGAGAGGATAATAATTGAATCGGTCTTAAGAAATAGGATCTTAAGAAGCTGAGTGGACTCATCTCGTTCAGGATAGGATCTGTGGCAGGTTTTTGTAACACGACAATAAATCTTCGTGTTCCATAAAAGAAGACAAATTTCTTCACTAGCTTGGCGTACTATAAATTTATCAAGAAAGACTCTGCCCCATGTGGTTAGTTACTTTACTTATGTCCACACGATCTCACATGGACTATGTATCTACCGTCGAAACAGAATGACCGTCAGTACCCAGCAGAACGCCGTAAGGGTGTGCTCGGCTTCATCGATCCTGCTAGCTGGGTTCCGCTTTGTGCCTCGCCCTACAGGACCCTACAGGTCTCCACGGCCTTTCTCAGGTAACATATCCTATGTTGTACACGTGTAAATATATGGGCACTTATAAAACAACAGTTTCGTCAGACTTCCTTTGCCAAAAACGAAGAACCTGTTTTATGGTGGACGTCGAAGGGCGTAAATACGTACGAACAAGTTAAACAGTCTGGGACCTGTGGCCATCAGCAGCTGCAGTAACAGAAGAGACATTTATTAACCCGACAGTTATGTTCTTTAAAATAGTCCCTCGAAGAGATTTCTTATACGATGAAGATACAGGTTTTTAATTATCGAAACCATGTGAAATAAAATTGTAATTAAAAAAGGAAATTAAAAACGTTGAAAAATGTCTAAAAGTGAAATAGGTTGTTGATTCTCTTAAAACAGGAATACTGGATAACTTTCCTTTAATTATCTTTGAGACTTTCGTTTCATAACAACAAAATATGAAAGTCATGAAAGAGAAAAGACTCCAAGCGACCAGTCTATCAGAATTTTATTAAATTCACGTCAGTGTACACAGATGTTATTAAATAAAACGGTATGCAATAATATGCTTCTAGAGAAAATACCTTGTATAATTCATACTCAGATTAAAACACACACTAATACTAAAAAATATGACTGTGTCTACAATGATCTTAATTTCTTTTTTTACTTTATATGAGCTGATCTCGGTCAAAAGCACAGAACAATGCAAATACCTAGGATATTTTAAGTTCTTACGGCGGCTAGTACGAAGATGGCTGTCTCATGGGTTGTAGCGCCGTGTAGTCTGGTATAAGTTTACCGACGTTTCAGAGATGCTTCCTGCCATCAACATCAGGGCTATGAGTCGCCCAGAAGATAGCCATCTTTAATGTGAACACTTCGTTATTGACAGTAAAAAAAGTAAATCATGAAGTATTCACTCCAATCTTTCCAAAGTCGAAGTAACCCGTAACATTCAATCACAAATAAATCCCGCATTATTAACAATAGGAGTGAATTTTGACAAGTTTATTAATTATTCTGTTCACACCCACCGTAACTGTGATGTGAAATTAACATTTATTTCCTCGACTGGAGTCAATTATTCTTTCCCTCTGGACAACATGCGAGTAATTCCCATATTACTATGTGATTATCTGAATAAACACTCCTGCACTTTTCAACACGTATCCGCTAAAGTTATCGCTATCCATAAACAAAAAATACATCCTGGATGTAATTAGCTCTTGAAAAGATTTCCTGGCAGAACTAGAGACTGGAGTTCCTGTAACACTTTCTGGTGTGTGCTATGCTTCGCTACCACCGACCGCAAGAGAACAAGTCTCACCCTTTTATAAAACAAGCAAACTGTTCCTGACAGTTCCTTATAAAATCAGAGTCCCGTCAATTCAGCAGTTTAAAATGTCTGCCTCTACCATCACAACTAAATCCTTCAGCTTATTTCCTTCTGAAGCAGTATATTTTTAGTTCTACCCTCTCCAATAAGTACCACATACTGAATGAGTGATTTTTTGCATAAACATTGACAGTGAGAAATATAAATTGTAAAACGAGTGAGCAGTAGTCCAGTCCCTGCATAATAAAATTAATAGGGACTTACGTTTTATTTAGTTATACGAATGATACCTGGAACTGTCATAAAATATTGTTTATTTTTAATCTTGTTTTATTAGATATATTTATAATTCCATTACAATTCCTGGTCTGTTACAAGCAAAACTAATTAACTGAAAGTGTTTGAGAAGAATGTGCTGACCTCTAAACCCTAACAGGTAACGTAAAAAGTGTTTTCCCTTGCTATATGTAATAAATAATACCACTCAGTTTAGATTCCTATTATGAATTTATTAGTTCAATAACATCTTACATCTCATATGCAGGAATTATAATAATGATTATGAATTAATCGACAAACAATCAATAGCTTTCTTCATAGTATTAAAACACTGGTAAAAGATTACTGTAGACCCTGTGTTAAGGCAAACGCATCCTAACAAGCATTTGCATTTTGCACAGCTAGTTCAAACTTCAGTGAAAATTGGTATTCTAACCGACAAAACTACAGCACAGCGGGAGTCAGATAACGTGCATGGGAAAGCACCTCAAAGTTCCTGGAAATATCAGACTGCAGCAGACACTGATTGTGTGGAATCTGGAAGCATGGCTTCCTTGAGCCGAAATGCGTCACCAAAAACTTATATGGACACATAGTGAAGTTCTTGTTGTAACCCGCAAATGTTGTAAGCTATTTTTATTATCCGACTTTTTAAGTATAATTGATACGATTAAACAGACTAATGCGGCTAAAATATAATTTCCTTAGTTTCATCTGAATGCATCCCCCGGGGCAGCCTTTGTACCGATTCGCCGAACCTTCTCTGTGAGTATATAATTTAACTTTCAGTTAAGATATGTCACCAGCACATTATTAAGGTGTTTCAGATTATTATATTTGTATTACCATTACCATTCTCTTCTCTCGATTGCCTGTATATGTTATATGTAACCTTAGTTAGATCCAAGCTCGAGTACGTCTCGGTCGCTTTGAATTCTATTACGACTACTGATGCCAACAAACTGGAGCGTATCCAGCAGAAGTTTGCAGCTCTTTGCTACTATCGTTTCCTCGTGTGCTCATCTCTGTGCTGTATCTGTAATTGGCCTTGTGGCTGTTGATACAGTTCACTAATAATAAATAATTGAATTGAATTGAATTGAATTAAATTAACTATAAGGTAAGACGCTTAGCCTTCTAAGTTCTTCTAGGACATCAGACACAAATTGTAAGTAGAAATGTCTTAATGAATCCCGATTTGATACATTCGCAGAGCACATGCGCCCCATTGCAGTTAAAATTTCAAATGTATTGCACACTATTAGTCTGTGCATGGTCAGAAGGCCATGTCAAAAAAGACGTCTCAAAAGATTTTATTATTATTTACGATTTTCAGTCTATCTTCGATTAGTTGTATTTAAATTCGAGTTATATTTATAAAACATTTTTTCAATAAGCCGTAGAATAATCGATAATTATATTTCAAAACGATTTTTAAAGCATGTACTTATAACAACTTAAGAATTTTCAATCAAAACTAAGAAATCTTTGTCCAACTCTTGTTTCTGTGTGCCCTTAAAAAGATTATTTTCCCAGAATACTTTTGCCTGAGGAACAGCAATTAATGTTTTAACTTCTGTCCAATCCAAACTAGATTTTGTTTCGATTATCCCTAATTGTGCGAATATTTCTCGAAGAAGAAGGCACTCATTTCTACATAAATCCAGCTCATATACCAGTCCTGCATTTACTCATATCACCGACAGATACTGGAAATTCACTTTTGCATAAACATTAATCTATCGATTCAAATTGAACTTGATACTGTGTAGACCTTGTCCATATCCGGTTTCACTTCTCCAATCTAACTTACAATGTGAGATCATTTAGATGAAATTTGCTGTTGAACGAATGCAACTTCCAGGAATAAGGTAATTTCATAATGCTCTATTTCAACATTTAATCCAGATACCGATCTGCCGTGCTGAAGCAAGAATTTAATTGCGTTTGGATTACCGATGTAAACGTACGTGTGTTTGGGCACGAGACCACGTCGCGACGCAACACGACCGTCCTAGTTACGGAATTTTGCTTATTTTCTCTCATGCAGATTCCCAGACTCGTATTTGACACCCAGCTCTAAAATATAATGGCATAGAGCGAATGAATTCTGTATAAAACCCTGCCAGCGCATTTATTTAATCTGTAGGAGCAATTACAGCCCTAAATCATAAAACATTATGTGTTCAGGTGAATGATAAAGTTGGACACAAATTGAACTGTATTAAATATAAACGAAGTTCCATGAAGATTGTTGTGCCGTGTAGTCTGGTAGAAGTTTATCGACACTTCAGAGGTCCTTGCTGCCTCCATTATCAGGGCGATGAAAAGTCGGTAAACTTCTACTAGACTACACGGTGCAAAAACCCAGAAGACAGCAATCTTCAGACTCACCACCGTGAAAACATCGAATCCTACGAAGCTCCATTACTTCCGGAAATTATTAATTACGACGTTTAGAGAGACAAAGGTAGATTGGACAGGCAGTCGAATAGAGAACCAGAAAAACTATCTCCTGTCCTAGTGATTATTTATTTAATGTAGATATCAGATAATTATTTTGATTGTTCCAAATCAGTTATAGATTTTTTTTGCAACGAAATATTGCGAGCACGGATTCGGCCCAAAGAGTCAGACGTTCCAGCCGTCTAATCGTGCCAAAGCGCAAGTTCGCTTCACGGCTTCACTGTCTACAAACACACTGTACTTTATGAACTGGACACATCAAATTCACAAAAAAAAATTTCTGAGATGCCGATGGTCTCTCAGATACTCAAAAAATTTCCCGCCTATATAAAACACAAATTCTCATTACCACGTTTGCAATGGCCCATCACTGGACCCTATGTGGAGCCAGATGACTCAAATATCTTATTTTTATAAGACCTGTTTAAAAGTATTTTACTATTTACGCCTATGTCTCTCAATTTATTTCTTCCCTTTATATTTTCTGGCTAAAATTTTTCATTTCATTCTTAAAGATTGATCCGACTTTCTGGTTTCGTTTAGATACTAAAGATTGAATATGCTACATATAAGCTGAAAACGTAAAGTAGCGACGCTGTGATAAAAAAGTGAACTGTGTGAAATTTAGTGAACACATTTTTGGCATTCGTCTTCCACTGACTGGCAAACTAAAAGTAGGATACTTTCGAAACAATGCAAAGTATGTTTACAGCTTGGATAGAGCCAACTCTAACGAAATAATATTTCACGAAGCAAGACATATAATCTATGGGTAAAATGTTGATACCACAAATATCACAGAAAAAAGTGAATAGTATAAATTTCTTAAGAGGAAATGCGTAGATATATATCACAAAGAATGACAATTTTATGTCTGGAATGTCTGTTTCAGCAGACAAAAATCTTACCTTTCAGACAGACGAAATCCTCTATAAATGTAGAAACAACATTTTCCCCTCTCCGGCTTCAATATTTCAAAGTTAAAGTGAAATAAAGAATGTTAAACTAATGAAATTTCACGTGAAGACGCGATTAAGATTTTACAACCAAAATCGTATATGGAACAACTAGAGTTTCCCGAAATATTATATGACTAAATGTCATTAACACTGAAATCATTACAAATGTTCACTAATGCTCTATAATGTGAATACAGAAAGAAAGAGAAAGAGAGAGAAGGCACATTAGAAGACTTAAAATGTAGATGACATTTTGCGGCATCCACATCCATTAGAGGCCTGATGATTAAAAAAGTCTACTTGGGAACCAAACCCAGGTCGTCAGGACCGTAGGCATACACTCTACCAGCTCTTCTTAACTTTTTTAAAATTTATTTCATGTGAACCGTATAATATAACTGATGAAAAACGCATCTTTTCTGTTTAACTTCTGAAATGTAAAACTACATTTTTACCCATACCAACTTTTGGCTTTCCGCCACAGAAATGCGATGTGTTCTGATTATGAAGAAAGTGTGTACTTTATAATCAGTATTTATTTGGCACCATGGAAAATTTTTCACGTTCGAGTTTCGCGTTTCTTCTTGTTTAACCTACAACGTCCCATGGATATAACGGAAGTTCATAAGTCCATAGCGACTATGAATTCCGTAGTGTTTGAAAACGAGTCGTAAGTGAAGATCTTTAATAAGACTTGTCATGAAAATATTATTTTTGGTCAAATCCGTCAGTGGGAACTGCCGCCCGTTAAAATACGCACAAATATATCAAATTATAAACTAAATTAAAAAGCAATTCTTCAGAAAAGTTTATTAAATATGAAGAAGAAAACAATAATTACGTAATTAGGAATCAAAACAAGAGAATTAAAGCAGGAAAAATTCGGTTATTTCAAAGATGGTTGTCTTCTGAGTCTTCGTTTAGTCTTGTAGAAGTTTAAAAATGTTTTGCCATCATGATGGAGGCAGCAAGCACCTCTGAAACGTCGTAAAACTTCTACCAGACGGCGCAACAAGACAAAAGACAAAAGCCCTGTAGATGAAGACAGAAATCATCCCTGAAACTTCTGTAAGGTTTTACCAGACCACACGGCGCAATAACCCAGAAGACAGCCATCTTCATACACGTCGCCATGAGAACCTGACATTTCATTCAATTATTTCGATTGGAAACGTCTTGTATTGTTCCTACTATAGAAAATTACATTGGAATTAAACAATATGTACATTTCTGAGTATCGATAATGAAGCTTTAGGACTCGCATTCTGTTTGTAGTGTCGTGATAAAACAAATGGATCAGGATGTGATATGTTACGTTGCAAAAGGTAACTGCTCATCGTGTGTGACAGGAGAAAATGAAACTCTACTTGCTAATCAATTCGTAATTACAATTAATGGTCTCAACAGTGATACTTTTCTTCTTTGTTGTTAAAAAGAAAATTCAATTACGATAACTGTACAATTTACGGGAATAGTCATATATTTTCAAAGAAAATTCTAATTAAGAATATAGAGGAATTTTGACTGGTGATTATTCTTAAGGGGATTAAAAGAACGAATTGAAATCGTATTCGTATAATTGAAGAAGACGTGGACAAATCAATGAACGAAGAATATAGTAATTTCTCTTTTGGATTAACTCCAAATGCACGTATTTTTAAATCTTTTTGAGGCAAGGAAATTCAATTTTCATTGTGTTGCCATAAAAAATAAAAAATACCAACGAAGAAGTGCTTAAATAAAGAATGGGACATCTCCGAGTAACAAATGTCTGCTTGTCACGCCATGCTGGAGAGACAGAGCTCCTCTTCCAAGCAGATTAATCGACACACGGTCCATATCTCTCCACGCCTCTTCTCTTTGAATAGCATCTCTGTGTTAGATAAATTATCACCGTCGCCTTTCGCATTCCCAACCTTTGTCGCTCAGAGGGTTGTCCAAAGACTACGTACCTAATCGATAAAAACATCGTGTTTTCTTGGGAAACAAGGAAATTTAGCTATGCTTGAAAAGCGTTCCTTTACGAGGGGAACCTCTTGACACGATCAGAACATTAATTACAAAACGTATAAGAAATTTTTAAATTTAACTAGGTGCCTATGAAAGTTTTGGCGTTTGTTTAAATTAATTTAACGTTTAGTTGGACACATTATGTGAGTATGCATGTCCTGTATAGACTGAACATTTATTTGGTATTATTTCACACGCTCATATGTTTTTAAATACTCTCTTCCGTGTCAGATGGGGTGAGCTGTCAGCATCACGTCGCGGCCGCGCTCTGCCTCATGGGAAATTGTCCCCGCCTCCCACTGGATAAAAGGCCGGGTGAGCCCCACACCTGGTGTGGAGGCAGAGGCTACTGGGTCACCTCGACTCGTTCAAACTGACGTAGTGACGTGCTGACGTTAATAACCAGACAACGTGTCATCAAGTGACGATAGTGGAGGGATAAAAATAAGTTACGCTTCTTCTCCGGCAAGTGAAAACTGTGCACTGGGGACTCGCATCAATTTATTTTTGAATTCTTTATTTTATTGGTTATTTTTTATTTGTGGTTCATCTTACGATGCTGCCGATAACTCAGACTATCAAATGTGATGATGATCAATGAATGATGAATTGTTAGGTTATGGAAGTAACCGATCGTAACCCAATTTTAGGTACTATCATTGCATGTCACTGGAGAGTCCGAACAAAGCCACCATAACTTCAGTGAGGATATACGGTCTCCTGGCCGAGACTTGAGCACGTGGCCTCCCGAATACGAAGCAGTATTCCATCCTGCGCATACACAATTTCTCTCCTATTTGTTGCAGGCAGTTCCTTCTCAGACAAATTCTAAGAAGCTCAGCACGGAATCAAAGTATGTGAGAAAAGGCAACAAACATCGATACAGCTCTTTGTGCAGTATTTGTTTTTTGTCTATTGCAGGTAATTTTCATGGTTTACATTCGATATTTACGTTTCTCTACCTTCGGATAAAATAAATCGTACACAATGAATAAGAAATGTGCTTCAATTCAAGTTATCCAAAACTCGTTCCAGAATAAGGAAGGGTGAGGACATTCTATATGCGATCAGACAACAGAAATTTAAAATGAAAGGTTAGTGTGCAAAGTAAATATTAATACCGATCATACTGCCGAGGTATGTTATTTGTAATACTTCTGCGCTTTGCTAGATGGCAGCACAAAGCAAGTGATTCGTAAACAGGATCAATAACACATTGGCACAGATGACGTGTTTATTGTATGGACGCAAATTGTAGTCATACATACTTTTCAATAGGGTATATCATTAGCTACAGATTTACGACAAAACCCGTCATACAACGTTGCCTCAGACCAGATAACCGACATGCAAATGACAAGTGTGGGTCTCTGTAAGTTACCAATGAACACAAATATTTACCCCAGTCCCATTACAAGTTCAAACTTCACATACAAAAATTCTTCTTTCGAAAACTAACAAGGAAAAGGGGGAGGTGAAACAAAGAACAGATTTTGAGAGTGAAATGAGTATTAATATTATTATTATGCCCGTTCTTCACTCGTTTTAGTTTCGGATCACACATTCGTCTCCAAATCACAATCCTTCGATTTCTCATACATTGCCTACATCATGGTTGGAGCTATACTTTATGTATCCCATTTTACAGCATGTTCAATAGTTCTATTTACGAACTGCAGGTTCTTTCAGTTGTCTCTGTCTTCCTGATACAAATACCACATCCAATAAATAGGCCTAAACAAGAAAAGGGAAAATATTATAGTCGAACGACACTGGAAACAAACCAAGGTTTGTGAGTGGACAACGATTCGACGCGATGCTTGTCATCGGCTGGTACTGAATACATTTTGCTTGCTGTCTGTAGACGTACTCCTTCAATGTTCTTATTTATTCAAATCCTTTATAACCATTATCTCTATTTACCGTCATATTTTATGAGAAAATTCCAAGGGCAATTAATACTGACCTACTTCTACAGAACTGAACACAAGAATAAAAATTATAGCTAAACATCCCGTATGACGTCATTTTATGTAGCTACGTAATAGGTTCGGGTTAATTTTCTATTCGAGTGTGTGTGGGTTTAGTGGAGCGTCAGCTTCTCTGACTATTTGAGCCTATAAACACTTGAGGGCAGATTAGCATCGATGACGTCACAGACACCTTTATGGTTGACTTGCATGCACAAAGCAGGACGCCGAACTACGATTAAAGGTAACTAACCATCAGCAAATGACAACAAGAATAACCTTGCATATGGCTATATAGAGACCTTGACAATGGGCTTCAAAATAAAACAAACTTGTTATCGAAAAGTAGCTGTGTTCGATTCCTTCTCGAAGGTATCACCACCTTGTCGAAGGCAATCTGCCGGGTGAGGAGGCTTGCGTGCTCAAATGACCCTTAGGGCTATGCCGGCCTGAGCTTCGGCTCATGGTAGGGTCACCCAAGCCGGACAGGTCTAAGGAGATGCGCTAGACTAAGAGTGATACCCTGGTCCTCCAGGTTGGGGGTTGGGTGTAGGGCTAACAACCTTTCACCTTTAAAAAAAATATGTGTTACGAAAAAATCAACCAAGCCTCGGATCAGGACGGACTCTTTGGCACGACCACGGCAATTGAAAAAGGACATGAGATTTGGTACCTGGAACATTAGGAGCCTCTATAGGGCTGGGGCACTGAAATCAGTGTGTAGGGAATTAGGTAATTATAAGTTAGACTTAGTGGCAGTGCAGGAAGTGCGATGGGAGGGGGAGGGCACGATCCCAGTGGACAATTTTACATTTTTCTATGGAAAGGGGAATGACAATCATCAGCTAGGGACGGGTTTTTTTGTTCATAGCAGAATTAGGGCAGCAGTTAAGAGAGTAGAATTTGTTAGTGACAGGTTGTCTTACGTAATTTTGGAAGGACGTTGGTGCGACATCATTGTCCTTAATGTTCATGCCCCAACTGAAGACAAAAGCGATGATATCAAGGATAGCTTTTATGAAGAATTGGAATCAGTATTTGATACATTTGGCAAGTATCACATGAAAATTCTGCTAGGAGATTTCAATGCAAAAATTGGGAGGGAGGATGTCTTCAAACCCACAATAGGCAGCGAGAGTCTCCATGCACTTAGTAATGATAATGGCGTCAGAGCAGTGACCTTCGCTACGTCAAAAGATTTAATTGTAAAAAGTACAAAATTTCCACACCGTGATGTTCATAAATACACTTGGACTTCCCCAGATGGCAGAACACACAATCAAATAGATCATGTTTTAGTAGATAAGAGAAGGCAGACAAATGTAATTGATGTGAGATCATTCAGAGGAGCAGATTGCGACACTGATCATTATCTGGTGGTAGCAAAAGTGAGGGAGCGGCTTTCAGTAAGTAGACGAACTAAACAAAATTTTGACACAGAAAGATTTGATTTGAAAAAATTAAGTGAGGGAGAGGCAAAGGAACAATATCAAGTTGAAATTTCGAATAGGTTTCAAATTTTAGAGACAAATGAGGATAATGAAAGTGTGGACATCAACAGGGAGTGGGAAAATGTCAGAAACTGCATCAAAATTTCAGCAAAAGAGAAACTAGGATACTACAGGAGAAAGCAAAATAAACCGTGGTTTGATGAAGAATGTTCAAAATTAATAGATCGAAGGAAGCAAACAAAATTTCAATGGTTGCAGAACCCAAACAAAACAAATGCGGATAATCTATGTAACGTGAGACGTGAGGCTAGTAGAACCTTTAGGACTAAGAAAAGGGAATACCTGAAGGGCAAAATTGCTGAACTTGAGACAAATAATAAGGAAAAAAACATCAGAGACCTGTACAGAGGCATTAATAACTTTAAGAAAGGATATCAACCCCAGACTAATTTGGTAAAGGATGATAGTGGCAATTTGCTTGCAGGTCCAATAAAAATTGTGAATAGGTGGAAAAATTTCTTTAGCGAGCTCTTAAATGTTCATAATACTGGTGATATTAGACAGATTAAAATGCATACAGCTGAACTGTTGGTGCCAGAACCTAGCTTAGATGAAGTGGAACTAGCCATTGGGAAGTTGAAAAGTTATAAATCTCCAGGAATTGATCAGATTCCGGCCGAATTAATTAAAGCAGGTGGCAAAGGGTTGCATATGAGGATCCATAAGCTTATTCAGTTAATTTGGGATAAGGAAGAGATGCCACATCAATGGAAGGAATCCATAATTATTCCTATTTATAAGAAGGGGGACAAGACTGAGTGTGGTAATTACCGAGGAATATCGCTGCTATCAACCTCATACAAAATTCTATCCAACATTCTTTTGGCAAGATTAACCCCATATGCGAATGAAACTATTGGGGATCATCAGTGTGGGTTCAGACGAAACAGATCAACGATTGATCAGATCTTTTGCATTCGTCAGATACTAGAGAAAAAATGGGAGTTCGGTGGGACTGTACATCAGTTATTTATAGATTTCAAAAAAGCCTATGACTCTGTGAAGAGAGAAGTGCTATATAATATTCTTATTGAATTTGGTATACCAAAGAAGCTAGTGGGTCTAATAAAAATGTGCTTAAATGAAACCTGCAGCAAAATTCGAGTAGGTAAATATGTATCTGAGACATTCCTCATCAAGAACGGTCTAAAACAAGGAGATGCTTTGTCTCCCTTGCTCTTTAACTTTGCGCTAGAATACGCCATCAGGAAGGTCCAAGGTAGGCAGGAGGGTTTGCAATTGAACGGGACACATCAGCTATTGGCATATGCTGATGATGTTAATTTATTGGGGGACGATATAAATACAATAAAGAGGAACGCAGAAGTTTTACTAGAGGCTGGTAGACAAGTGGGGCTGGAAGTAAATTCAGAAAAAACTAAGTACATGTTAGTATCTCGTCATCAGAAGACAGGCGGGCAAAATTATCTTAGGGTAGCTAATAAATCCTTTGAAAGGGTTACAAAGTTCAAATATTTGGGAACAACAATAACAAATCAAAATGATACTTGTGAGGAAGTTAGGAGGAGACTAAATTCCGGAAATGCTTGCTACTTCTCAGTCCAAAATATTTTGTCTTCCCGTCTGATTTCTAAGAACCTGAAAATTAAAGTATACAAAACAATAATCTTGCCTGTTGTTTTGTATGGGTGCGAAACATGGTCTCTCACTCAGAGGGAGGAACACAGATTGCAGGTGTTTGAGAATCGGGTGTTGAGGAGGATATTTGGGCCTAAGAGGGAAGACGATGGGGCGTGGAGAAAACTGCACAATGACGAGCTTAAAAATCTGTACTGCTCCCCCAGTATTGTGAGGGTGATTAAGTCGAGAAGAGTGAGATGGGCGGGACATGTAGCGCGCATGGATGGGACAAGAGGTGTGCACCGGGTACTGGTTGGGAAACCTGAAGGGAAGAGACCGCTGGGGAGACCTAGACGTAGATGGGAGGATAATCTCAGGCGGGATCTATGGGAGATAGGAGTTGAAGGAAACTGGATTTTGTTGGCCCAGGACAGGGTCCGGTGGAGGGCTTTGGTTAATTCGGTGATGAACCTTCGGGTTCGGTAAGCCATCTAGTTAGTTAGTTAGTTAGCTGTGTTCGATTAAACTTAAAACTGCCCAACTGTAGAAAGGCCTGGCAGTGCATCTATGCTCAAAGACGAGTGACTTGATAATTAATAAGCCCGTAACAAGACTGCCGGCAAGGCTGTAGAGGGGTCTGTACGTGGAGTTAGGACTCGTAAAATATAACGGGGTTCCATTGAAACTTAAGTTTAATTTTAATTTTGACAGGTCGTAAGTTCCTACAGACAGGCGCTGGTTCATCACGCACCAAATGACAAAGTGAAAAATGCTTGTGACCGATTCGGAGGCATGTCAGTGTGACTCCTCCTACCTGACGACAGTGAAAGACGATAGCCACTTCCGCACAGATGGCAGCACCTTACGCAATTTTCTTCCCGTATTGCCACGAGAAAAGAATAGCGCGATGTAAGAAGATACGAACATCGTAGTCGAAATATCTATCAGAGACCAGCGTTCCGTCCAAGGCTGCCCTGTTGCCAGCGAACCAGTGCTCAGGTGCCCAACAAAACACAACAGATCTCAACAACGATGGGATGGTCAGGAGAGTGGCCACTGAGACACTGTAAAGCGCTTAAGGAATTTGTGCAGATAAGATGGTGGCGGACGAACAGAAGAGCTAGGCATATTGCATAAAGTTTGGTGGTGAGGACGCTGTTAAAACTGTGGGAGCGATAGGAAAATACACTGACTGTCGGTCGATCCTTGTACAAAGGAAAGATCAGGGGCTCTCCCGACTCCAAAGGTTTGTTCTTTGTTCCCTCAGACGACTAGTGCGAAAGGCGCAGATTGTAAGACGAATTGCTGCATTGTGACTGCGTCTACGCAAGAAACAGGCTGTGTATTTACTATCAACATCGAGAGATATGCATCGCTCAACTCCTCTCGAGAATTTGTCGACATAGATTCCATGGACGGCATTACGAACGATCCTTTGCCGACCAACATGTTTAAAAAAGCAATAAATTCATAAACAGAAGAAAAATGAGATGTGGGACAAAACTGCTGTTGTGAAAACACAGATAGACATGACAGAGCCAGGTGAGGATGAAGTGGTGATTATGTTGATGATATGGTATGTGATCAGGACGAAAAGAGATCAGTTGAGAAGAAGAAAAAGTGGTAACGGCGATTACAAGATGAGACACGAAAGTGGAAGAAGTTTAGGAGATGGAAAGAAGAACCTGACAGACCCCTTACCTTTATGACGGGAAGGCGCAGAACCTATGAACACATTCACTGCCGGCATTTAATGTTATGCCTTAATTTAAGGTCTCGTGACGTGGAAATTATGTGCTAAATCGATATCTTTCGGCCATGTTAGTATTAAGATCTATCCATTAGGCATATATTGAAACCCTAATTTTTGTACAGCAAATGTAAATTATCCATTACCTCAGACACAAAGTTACAAGCCTAAAGCCGTTTAAAATAATATTGATATAAACCTTGTTAACTCAATGGAGCAGTCTCATTGAAAAGCTAATAAACGATTCGATAATCAAGAAATTGCTCGGCTTTTATGTAACCAGAAATTATATTACCGTGGACAAAGTAAACCGCCACTGGAACCTGTCCTAACTCAGAAGAATATAGTCTATATCCTCCAATTTAATTTTCTTGACACCCACTTTAATATTATCAACCGCCTATGCCTCAATACTCCAATTGGTCTTTTCCCCTCAGGTTTCTAATCACTTCCTTTGCATGCTACAAGCATGATGTTGACAAAGGTTTCCAAAATTGCATTTACGGATAAGTTAAAAACAGATGGAATTCGATAAATATTTGTTACTGTTTAGCTCAGAATATTTTGTGTTTTCTTCAACTATTTAACACCTAAATACGTATTAAGTTATATTAAGATGTCACTGTATCTATTATGAGTGTAAAATATGAGAACCTCTTCCTACGAGAATAACACAGAATGAGGTTATTCTAGAACAAAGTTCCTAAGATAATATCTAGACCTAACGGAGATCAACTTAACAGGGAATCGGAAATATTACGTATTCATAATCGTCATTATTCGCCTAATATTATTAGGGTGAACACATGAAGACGGATAACATATGGGACATGTAGCACGCAAGGCAAGAAATAAAAAAAATTAATCCGGAAACCTGAAAGAAAGAGCCTCCTTGGAAGACCTAGGAGTACATGGGGGGATGTCGTAAAAAACAGGATGGGGTGTGGACCAGATTATTCTAGCTCAGGATGTTAAAAAGTAGTAGTGTCTTGTGTAATGAACATTCGGATTTCATAAAGGCGATAAGTTTCTTTACTAATTGGAATTAGTTGTACTTCCATTTCTGAAACGCAAACGATAGAACTTAAGGCGATGTGACATTATCTCCAAATTATACTTACATGTGAGTAAACGGCAAAGTTGTTTTTGTGTCCAAGAACAACAGCATAATACCTGGAGGTTACGCTACACGCTTTACGCACACATTTACACATTTTGACGACAGTGTAACGTCCGCCCTTTTTGGATGGCCTTACTCGCCTTTACAACTGTAAAAAAGCATTGGAATAAAGTCAAAATAGTTACGTAGTTGGAAGGAGATGCAATATGTCAATAAGAAACTTATATTACAGATTCGGGACTTTCTTTTGTCAACTGACACAGTTATTTATGAGTTAAAAAGTGGTAGTGGAACCATGGTTCCGGAGAATTTGACGTAAATACGTCTATACGGAAAGGAAGTTTATATATTGGCTTTATTCTAAATATTTCCTTTATACATGTTTCACAATTGAGATGAGTTTGATTAAGACTTTGCTTAATCAACTTGAATTAGTTACGCTTAAAATGGGTCTGTGGTAGCTGAATGTAATGTTAAGTAACGTAATGTAATGTAATGTAAGGTAAGGTAAGGTAAGGTAATGTAATGTAAGGTAAGCTAATGTAATGTATTATTATTATTTAGTGTTCTGTCTGACGACAGGTCCATATGAACAGGATCCTTCCATCCTTTTCTCGGACTGAGACCTGATCATATACGTTCTTGGCAGATGATCCAGAAGTGGTTTGCCATTGCCTTCTTCTGTGTGTGAATGGAGTAATTGTTGGGATGCCACAGAGAAACCGGGGAAGCTCCCGGAGGAAAACACCGTGTTGCCTAGACCACGGCCTTGCCCAACACAAGTTATAAATTCGGGCACCGCCGGGAATCGAACCCGAGAGCCCAGGATTCAAGGCCAGCGTTCTAAGGTAATGTAATGTAATGTAAGGTAAGGTAATGTAATGTAATGTAAGGTAAGGTAAGGTAATGTAAGGTAAGGTAAGGTAAGGTAATGTAATGTAAGGTAAGGTAAGGTAATGTAATGTAAGGTAATGTAATGTAAGGTAAGGTAATGTAATGTAAGGTAATGTAATGTAAGGTAATGTAATGTAATGGTTTATAGGTAACAACAATGCCGAGTAAACAGATGAAGTTTCCTAGGTAACAAAAATGCTTGAATACTGAACTTGAATTAGTAAACAGATGAGGTTCCTTAGGTAACATAACAATGAAGTTACACTTTTTCGTAACACTTTTTCGTTTCCCTTTTTCGTAACACTTTTTTGCCGAATGACCCTTCCTCATAGACGTATTTAGGTCAAAAAGTAAAACAGCACAGTATGCCAGTACATGGATATGAGAGGTCAGTTTGACGTTCCGTCCGCATTATTCCTGGCCTAAATGACACGCCATATCCACTGGATAAGAGACTGGGTGGACTTCAAATCCAGTCTTGACATTGTTACCAACAGGAAAGATATTTTTCCCTTGCTGGGAATCAAATTTCCGGTCATTCAGTCATTAACTGAACTACCCCGTGTTGCATTTGTGTGTAGCATGATCAAGCTACAGCAGAAAGAACAGATCTTGTAAGCCGGACGCTTAAAGAGTAAAATTAAAGTAAACTGTCCCGCTACACATCATGTAGGCACTTGGGGGGGGGGGGTGGTGGTGGTGGTGGTATAGCTCCTACTCATTCTTAACCTCGGCATTAGACAGACGTTTTAAAATGTATTCTGTTAAGACGAATTTAGAACTATTGTTCAAACTTACGAAATACTACATGCACGAGTCAACAGAAGCAGATGATTCTTGGTCGTTGGTTTAACGAGTACCTTCGGCTTTCGGGTGTGAGCCGCGTCGAATGTTGAATACTGACCAACGTTTCGGTATACACTGCAGTTGCCATCTTGAAGAATATGACTTTCACCTTGAAGATAGCAATTCTTCAACAGGTTCCACTGCTACTAGTGTTGCTACAGCGGCGATTATAAAGATGACATCTTCTAGAATGATGTAGGTAGCGAGGACCTCTGAAACGTCGGTAAATTTCTACCAGACAATACGGCGCAACATCCCAGAAGATAGTCATTTTAGGTGGTATATATATTTACCACTAGTGTATAAAGGTTAATGTGTGGAGTCCTGAAGTA
Source organism: Zootermopsis nevadensis (assembly GCF_977971745.1). Classification (NCBI taxonomy): domain Eukaryota; kingdom Metazoa; phylum Arthropoda; class Insecta; order Blattodea; family Termopsidae; genus Zootermopsis; species Zootermopsis nevadensis. The sequence goes on from NW_028259143.1 coordinate 11,000,793, forward strand.
TGTTAGTGTTTGTCTCCTTGAAGAATTTCTTTCATATTAAACTCGTCTGCAAATGTACATGATTTGACGACACATTTTCTTTCTTTGGATTATAACATGATGTGGCAAAACAAGTATAAGCAAGCTTTTGCTCTCGATGCTACTGTCAGGAGCTGGAAGTAGGAAGGTTCTTATTTCGTGATTTATTCTTTATGGTCATCTGACATTTACGAATACCGTTGTATAAAACTTGCACTTTCATTGCACACAGTCTTCTCCTTCTATGCCTCGGAAGGATGACATTTCATAATGTACATGGCGCCATCTCCACGTATAAGAGTCTCTGCTTGCAGGATCCATTACTTATTATACCGAAACACAAAAACCTCTACACTCTGCAAATCACGGAAATGCTTCAATAATACAAATGCGGTCGATTAATTGGCACAGACTTTATTACTTTAAATACGAATCATTAACTACCTGTACCATTTTATTTAAGAATTAAATAATTATGCATTTTCTATTTTTAAAGTTTCTAAAATTCTCACAAAAAATATTATTTCTGTAAACGGTGTTAACTAGTTGATCTTTGTAATGGTAAAGTGCGGCATTTTCTTTTCGGTGCGACTGAGTTCGTAAACTTTATTCAGACGCGCTTTGGCCCCAAAGGATTAAAATGCGCATTCAGTCAGTCTACTGGGCAACGTACGTAATGACTCGTCCATGTTAAAAAGACATACTCGTGCCCAGACTGTTCACACGCCACTGTCGCGAGCCACGGACACTTCAGACAAGCTAAACTCTGCGCGGAGTTAACTAACCACAAATATCTGTGCTTCGAATCGTAGAAACCAATTTTTAAACCATTTATAATTACTTATTTAATGGGTTGCGTGACTTTTCGGCCACTCCATACAATATTTACACGTCCGAAGGTCAAAGTTTTGATGATGCAATCAATAAGTTCCAGTTTTCTACACATTAATTATATTAATTTAAAACAGCTTGGAATTTGGTCCACCCATACTTACGAAGATGGCTGGTAGAGATTTACTAAAGTTCAGCCACACTAAACAGCGCAATAACCCAGAAGACAGCCATCTTCATAGTCGAAGCCGTGAGAACCTCAAATCATACCCATATTTATGATGTATAAAATACACTTTGTATCCTTGAATAATGATACGTAATACAAATTAAAAGGCAAAGCTTTTATGACGTGAATACGTCTTTAAAATCAGACCGACATATGGGATACCAGGACGGAAACGGCGATGTAACGTTTGCAGTGTGATCCATTCCGACACTATAACTTCGTGACTAATAACACGATTGAAATAAATGTGGTGTTGTTCGATCGGGTATACAACTACGATGCGAGCATGACCTTGAGTTGGCGCCGCGCATGCGCGAGGCGCGGGTGGGGGGCCGCGGCGACTGACGGCCATTTTGGGCGTGGGCGAAAATTTCCGGGCAGTATATCTCGCGACTCCGATGTGCTAGCGCGCTGATTTTGGTGCCAAACGAAAGATCTCGACTAGATCTGTCGATTTAAGCAATGAAAGTGAACTTTGTAAAATATTTGTTGGTGACAAATCAAAAATAAGTCGTGAAAAATTTAAACTTTCTGATGTCGGCCCATATTAACCGAAAAGCCAAGAGGAAATACATGCAACGCATATCATCGGAAAGGGCGCCTAATCAACGATCACACGAATACTTACTATACTTACACCCGAATGCGTCGGTTGAATTCTGTCTGTATCGATCGCTCATGCAATATTTGGAGAGCGTTAAGAAAATCTTTCTCAACTTCTTACCCGACACGGAAACTCCGATCGTTTTAACGGGGGACTTCAACATCGACGTACGACGCAACCAGTCTCTGGTTGAATTCATGCAACGCGAGTTCCGTCTGCAGTATGTGCCAACGACGCCTACAACACTGGGCAACACTACTATAGACTTGACGTTCGTAAGAAACATTAACATCTCAGTTATGCCTTTCGTGTCTTACTTCTCTTACCATAGACCAATGCTAAACAAAATTGTCATCGATTACCAGCTAAGACTCTGTATATTTGTTGTGCTAAATAAAAGCCATGTATCCATTTCGTTACTTTCATTTCATTCCCATATCCCAAAGAAAATATCACCCGCTAATGCAGACGTATTCACGTAAAACCCACTGCCGTGTCCCGACACAGCCACACCCCGAGTTTTTTTTTCATTATTATTTCATGCCCATTATATAAAAAAGTTTCTTCCAAAATCTTTGCAGAATTTACGTGTACATTCTTCAAGAAGTCTCAATGAAATGACCACAAGACTTCAATACTAACTCGTCAATACAACGCCTACATACGTAACCCTCTTGGCTCTAATGTGGTCTGTTCTGGAGAAGAGAACATATAGTTCAGCATCTGTTTTGGCTTGATATTTACCGCGCTGTTATAAATTAAGCCTGAAGACCTGGAAATGTCCAGTAACCACCGTCCTGAACACAAAGGTGTATCGGGTGATCATGTAATCCGTCACGGAGTTACCGCGATGTATCCTTGAGACAATACAACCTGATACCGTTATAAGAAGACTTGTGTGTGACGTAGAGACCACGTGACCAGTTCTTGTGGTCCGGTTTTCGCCTCTCGCCTGGAGTTCGGGCAGTCTTACTCAGACCAACGTGCAGAGAAGCCTGACAGATGGCAGTGTGAAAGGTGTGACCAAAAGTGACAAGGTGTTGAACGCGAAGTTAAGTGGTAATATAAATGCGTGCAGACAGTCTGTGGCGATGGCTGTGGTGCCAAAATTGTTTGTAGTGTGTCCCACTTTGGTGTTTGTGTTACTTGGTTGCTGTGGCAGGATAACAGGACAAGGTAAGGAAACAGGAGTTTTCAACAAAGACTCGAGAAGTTTGAAAGAAAAAACAAGTTTTCGTCGTTGCTTTTAAAATACTCGCTATTTTATATTCCGTCAACTAAGACTTATCACCAAATATATGAAAGGAAATCTTAAACATTCACACGAAAATATGTTTTGTATGCCGGCTGCTAAATATAATATCAGCTTAACCGCGGAAGTAAATACGTATTGCCAAATCATTACTGCTTGAAATACTAGGACTTTCTTCGCCTTTACATGGCATCATTCCACGAAGGAAAGGACTCAAGCATTCCAGGTATCATCAGCACGTGGAAGACAATGGTTGGCGCCGTCTTAACCCCCTTAAAGATCTACTCTATAAAAAATGATTATGCAAAACTGCTACTTTTGATAGGGCACCCGCGTCCTTTTGTTTACACTTTTAGACTAGTTTCCAAAATCAAAATGTTTCAGAGGCAATGTAGTCTAACACTATGCGTCTGCATCCCATGTTAACTGATCAAAAATCGAAGGTAATGTCAGTAACGAACATTATAAAACGATATTATTTCAGATCTCTATTTTCAGCAGTAACGTCGTTAAGACTTCCGAGGTGTCTTTCAAAGTCTTGTACTGTCCCATAATTCTGAAAATAACATCAGGGCTACTAAACTAAATATTTCGACAAATCTCTCGATACTCATAAAGCGTTAAGATAAGGGTAAAAGTGAGAATAGAAACAGTCCCTATGCCTGGACTCCATGATACGAAAAACAAGACTTAAACATAGACATCTGATTAACTTAGTCACTAGATTTATCTTAGCAATCAGCTTAAAGCTCTTGTCGTCTTATCCCTTGAGAAAGTGTTCCCCGTATCCACTGGGCCGACAAAGAAGTCGCTATTATGGTAGAGATTAAAAAATTAAAAAGACCGCGCCGGGATTAGAAGCCATGTATTATCTGAGCTGCAGAGGCTACTAGCATTCTAAATATGCTGAAAATGAGAACTACTTTCTTCTGCGATTTGGTACCGTGTAGACGAGTCTACACACAGCCAAAACCCAGTAGACCATCATTATCCTCACCGCAGATCTCACACGTCTACAAAAGTTTGTATTTCATCGAAAAGTAAAGTTTAAATTGAAACGGACAATGAACATTTACACTTCATTTGCTATTCGTAACTCACTGGTGTCCTACCATTACCCGCTGCGTGACCTACGGTAGGGATCACAAATCGTGTGGCTGTGGGCGCCACTGCGCCTTCAGAAGGGTTTTAGGGTGATATTGAGAACTTTAAAATGTCGATAAATGATATTTTTTAAATTTGCTGGATACCTTTTGAGAGACAGATTGAGCCAAAACACATTTTGGAAAATGTCTTTCGTGACAAAATAATGTTATATAATTATTTCAATTCTATTTTATTCAATAGATTCATATGGTGCCCAACACAAGTCATAAAGGTGTCCCAAATAGTTGTATACAGAAGGTTAATATTCCGTATTATGTGTATAAATCTTTTCGGGACACCTGTATAAACTTCTGCTAGATGCCCGTTGCTAAAGAAAGAATGGCTGCCCCAACCCTGTGGGGTTATAAAGGGTCATTATATAAACAAAAAATTTCATTTATTTGGATTAATTTGTACTGTTACTTGGTACAACGAGAGAAACGGTCTTCGAATATCGATTTTTACAGTATCACCAGAGACAAAGTCTACACGGAAGACTGGGTCTGATACCAGGTGGGGTGTCTCATCACCGAGGGGCAATAATTGGTAGTTTCTGTTTTAAGTTCTTTCACCGTTCCTTGTCTAAATGCATATAGAATGAAAGCGAAGGAATGCTTTGCAGTCCTCTGACAAACGCGTAAGATTTGTGTCTGCTTCCAGGGACGACTTACATGCAGTATATCAACTATAAAGTGGCTAAAACAAAGAGAGAAGAATGCTAGAATTTGGGCTGATATTATGACATGCAAAACACGCGAAATAGACATCAGAGGATTACCAAATATGTGTAATTATATACATTACTTGTAGTTATGTTGCGAATGAAGTCATGGAAAAATAACACTTGAAAAACTCATCTCAATAATGTTTTAAGAGCTGGTTTCCTGCGTCCAACGACATACAGGATGTTCAAAATATCTCTGTACAGTATATACGTAATTGCAAGTCTACAACATACAGAGATAAGCAACATGGTTATTTTTTTGTCAAGGTTGGTAGCACGGTTTTATGTAAACAGTGAACAATTGTCATAAATCCCAGGCACCAAAGAAGACAAAAATAAACATTTCGCTAATCTCTGCATGTTATAGACTTGAAAATACGTATATCATGTACAGAGATTACTTGAAAACCTGTACATGGCGAACAGAGTTCTATCTCTCCTAAGTATATTTGGATTAATAAAGTTTCATTAAAATTATCACGTTTTACTCTGAAAATCAAACCCATAGATTTATTACACGGAATGCCGAGTTACTGAACGTTAAAGCAAGTGGTACACATAACTACTATTGGAAAGTATGCAGTTTAATATAGGCTATGATTAGTTATTGTTGTCAATAAAAACTCGAAACAGAGATGGTGCAAATATGTATTCTTTTCTTTAAAACCCGGAAGACAAGTTTTCTCTTGTCCAAACGAAATCTGTCGGAAGAACGAACATTTCAAAAATGCGTTTCCTATTGAAGACAATAATATTCGATTGTGGAAACCACATGAAATCTAGGCCTGTTGTAAACACCCAGTATTGTTTCGTCCGATATGTGGAATTCCTTCAAGAAGAATAGAATTATCATATGGTTGGGAAAAGTTTCTGTATGTCAAGGTTCAAGTTTTATTTCAGAAGGATTACCGGAACACAGATCGTTCAAGGCTGAGATATCCTGTACACTTACGGGCCGAGTTGTTGGGTCAAGATGTAGAGATACATTTATCTTACGTTTGACTACAGATTACAGCAACTTAATGCAGAGAAAGCAGTGACCATAAAGAAGGAAAACAGTGCAGATTAATAGACCTAGTGTCTGAAGACAAAGTCCTCGGGAAAATATTTGGACCTCAGAAAGATGCAATAATCAAGCGATTTGGTACATTATAGGCCTATAAAGAACAAGACCGTGATTTTTACGAGTCACTACAATAATGATATATTAAAGACTAAGATGGACTTGGTATATGATTAGATGAACACAAAGAATATGACCAGGATATCAGTGGAGTAGCATTTTGGATACCTTATTCAGAAGGAGATGAAATGACTCATGACTGTGTTTAATTCTCTGGCTGTTGTGTCGAACCTTTGGATTCTGATATAAAAACGGAAATTGCAAGTAGCAGGCCTGAGTCTAAAGCAACGGTATAGTAACCCATTTGTTAAACACCTCGTTACTGTTACCTGGAGCGCAATGGGTGGATGTGGAAACAAGGTTCTGCGTATTTCAAAAGCTCGACACCAGATGAAGAAGAGAAATTGAAGGCAGAATTCCACAGTGGACAAGAAGCTGAGTGAGTCCCAGCTGTAGGAGATAAAAGAGTCTAATGCCTCTGACGGGAGTCGAACGACCGACCATAAAGATTGTTATACTTCATACTTAAGAATCACGTAACTTTAATTTTAATTAAAACATGGTATATGAATAATATCTCAAAATAAATGTGATACGTACAATTTTACATTGGTCTGTGAACCAGTTTATCATCAGGGTCTGCAGAAGGAGCCTTATAAGGTATGTTGCCAGTGAAGTTTCCATTGCAGGAAGCACAAGCAGTTCTAGTAATGATTTTATATTATGGTTAGCTGAGCGATGCCAAGACCTGCAAAATATTGTACGAAATGCAACAGACATTACCCTGTAATGAGATTACTTTTCTAGAACACAGAAAGAATAGTCTGGAACTTAGATTCAGTAGGGACGTAAGTTCCTCTCATCCTTACAGACAGTCAGCGGTCTAAACCTCAACTTTCTGCTTCAGAGTAACAAAGAGAGTTAGAGAGGAATCCAAATGTAAAAGCAGTTAGTGTTAAGGTAAGTTTCTGGAAGATAATCCTATGTTTAATTGAAGCAGATTGATAAGTAAACAGGAACACGACATAAATATCTCTGAATTAACTCAGTAAAAGATAACTATTTAGCATAACGTGTGTTATTTTCGTTGTGTTTGCTCGATATCCACATATTTTACTGTGAAATTTAATTGAGACACTACAAATTTCAAAAATGATCTCGGATTGCGAGATTTCGTCTAAGTAGGTGAAACCTCGCAGTCCGCCATGTAAGTTCATACCCACTTACCTCTGCACTTATTGGCTAACTAAATTTCTACGTCCCTTGCAATGTTGAAACCCGAATGTTCATCACTGCAGCTACAACACTCTAAGAGTTCATTATAATTTACAACACTGAAACTTATTTTCTTATAATAGGGTCTAGATTATAACATTGTCTTCAGCTCATAAGCACGATAACTCTTCTGGATATTATCCATCATCGTTCTTCCTAACACAACGCCATAGAAATTGAGTTCTGACCCTTTAAACAAAGCTAGTCTCTAACCCAGAATCCAGACGCTCGCTATTCAAAAGACCCTGCTGGCTACCTTGTGGCTGAAAGAATTTGACAGCACACTATCGTCAAAACATTTAGACGTAGCTTAATAACACCAAACAGCTGTTGGAGAAAGAACACAACGTACTGCGGGCACTACGTTAGGCAGCTGTTTATAACAAGGGGCGTTAGAAAATGTTGCAACGGTTAAAATTCGTAAGTTACATAAAACCAGGCAAAACATAAACTTGTTTTTCATACGTATTTAAGAACAAAATGTGTTATAATATAATGTTTATACCGTGATACTGCTATTAATGACACAGAATATTTAAAATCTACTCAAATACAGGTCTACTCTATTCGATAGATTTTTAGGTTATATATAAATTTTGTTTCGAGTGGTGAGTTTATGTAGCGTCTTGAAATCATTTCGACGGAAGGGGTCTTGTATATTTCCAAGCAGTATGTAAGGAATTCAATAAAAACTTGCACGGGATAGTCGGAAATCCAACAAAGATTCGAATTGGGTATCCCAAGAAAACAAGCATGTAGCTCAGAACTTGGTTTGCTGACACGATGAAAAATGTCATGAGATGTGCAATCACGGTGCTTACTGACTCGTTGTTACTGTCGCATGTTTGTCCTGACCCTTCCACTGTTATGACTTAATATTACCCGAATTTTGTCGGCTGTGTGACTCGACCACAGTCAGTACAGTGGACAGTCAAGTTTATATGCCCACCTAAGGAGGAATTGTTCTCTTCGACAAAATTAACTCCGAAGTTCAGCCAGCCCTCTATCTAGTGAGTAACAGGGGCTCTATCCCAGGGGATAAAGCAGTCAAAGCGTAAAACTACTCAAGCCCCATGTGGAGCCGAGATTAAGAATTCTTGGAACTTTATCTTCATCTGTGGTACCCAGGCGATGGAAAATTTATCTGTTTTTACCTTTACTCTACTAATAACATTCTCATTAGTAATAATTTTTCATTTGGCATTTTCACATATCATGTGTTAAGAAAGAAAGTTGGTCTGCGACATTCAGATAATTTCTTTAATGACTGTATAATGCAGATAGATTGTGTTTTAAAAAACGTAGACCTCTACTCAGAAACTGCGAAATAAAATAATATAGTGGCTTTCACAGGTCTGAGGTTTACCGAATAGAAATACATTGCAGATTGGTCAATGGCGTTTGGTTTCGTGACAGTGTAAAGAATTATGTAACGCAAATGTCGTATTTCACACAAATATATGGTCCTAAACTGTGAAATACAATAGAAATACTTGTAGCAGGTATGTTGACTGTAGTGAAACAATACGCATGTGTGTACTTTCTTTTGTCAAGTGATCTTATTCGAAGGTGAGCAGAAGGTTACATGCTGAACTGTTGTGTTGTTACTGAACGGAATTTGTGGTTCACCTTGAAACAAAAACCTCTCACTGAGCGAGATTTGTCTGCGCGAATAATGTCTCGTATTGTTTTGTTACCGTCTGAATGGTCCTGAGCTCCTGTACTTGTTAGCCAAGTATCACAAATGTACAAATATTTAGTACTTTTGAATATATTTACACAGCTCTGTTACATTTTTGTAATACGTTCTATCTTGGATTAGATAGAACACGACATTAATGTAGGGAATTTCTTTAACATATTAATAATTACGGGTATGGGGCGACAGAAACAGTATTTGAACAAAAGTGGCAACAAATATCCGATTAGACCAAATACTGAAAGATGTGGGAAACTTTAATTGAATCATATATTTGGAACGACAGCTACACATGGGATAAATACAAGGCTCTTGTATGAATGATGTGAGAGTAAGAAAAGGACCATGGCCTAAAATAAGGTTTTCAGGACGGTACAGACAATTAGTTGCCTAATCCGTGAAAACAAGAAAAGTAGTTTTGAATAACAGCATAGTAACAGAGAATACTTTATTCTCACGCAGTGGGGACAAAGTTATGCGTCGACGTGCTACAAGTCTACATGTTTCATAAGTATTCATCGCCCTTTCAGACACCCACATTATGAGCAAGCCCGATTTCACCTTTCCTCTTTCACTCCTTTTTTGTCCTTTTTATCCTACTTCCTTTTGAACCATCTTCCTTTTCGCTTCTTCCTTCCATCACCTTTTATCCTAACTCTTTTCATCATCGGCTATTGGACAAAGACATAGCTACTCTGTTCGTCCAATCACATCTTTCAAATCCAATTGCCAAATCTATATAAGGACTTCCAACCCCCCTCCCCCAAATCAAAGGCATTCAGTCTGAATATGGCAACTGCAATGTTTGCCGAAACGTTTAAAAACCTCAAATATTTGACTCCGCTTATTCCCAGAAGCCGAAGTTGTGCACACAAAGCAAAAGACGTTTTCCGAAGTCTTGCAGCAGTCGTTTTAAAACTGAAGTGGGTTTGTAAGACATGTAAGCCCTACAATTTTTGCCAAAGTGCCATGAGTGCAGTTCCTGTCATGTACGTAATTTTGTAAACTTTGCTTTGTAGCATTCTGGTAGCTTTAGAGCCGATGTGGAAGACAGTGCACAGTCCATCGTGAGAAGCTTACACTTACTCAGGCAGTCAAAAGCCGAATGTTCATTACCGTGTTCACAAGAGTCCCTGTTCTGAGCCAGGTGACTTCATTCCACACCCTCCCACCTTATTCCCTCAAGATAATTTTCAATATTATATTTCTATCTACGTCAATATCTTCCGAATAGCCTCTTCTCTTCAGGCTTCCTAACCAAAATGTTGTACGCATTTCTCATATCTTTTATGAATGCTACACGACCCACCAATGTGATCCTCCTTAATTTGATCATCCTAGTAATATGTTGTGAAGAGTACAAATTTCGGACTTCCTCATTGTGCAAAAATTGCAAAACTTACCTTTTAAATACAGGTTTAAATTTTTTAAATTACTTTCTGTTACTGAGCGTTAATATCACACCCTGAAACGTTTGTTTTACAGATTATTGCTTCATTTAGTCACACAAACATGATATTAACTTTTTCCCCAAATCAAAGCTGATGAATTCTGACACGGACTATGGAATTTACGTGGTCATACTTATTCTTGTCTTTGTGGGTGTGCTTTAGGGTATGAATGCGATGGGTCACGTTGACTCTCAAGGCATTTGCTACATTAGATCAATTGGTAGCAATTATGGCCTAGAAACAAGCACAAAAAGGCGAATCTGACTTTGGTGCTGGTATCAGGCGTCGAAAATAATGCCAATACCCGTCTCTCAGTTGCGGTGTCCAGTCACATTCCAGCTCCTGAACCTATTACCCAAGTGAGCATTGCTTTTTCTTGCAAAGTCAAATAGCTAGTCAAGAACTTCCTTCCTGTTATGAAACTTGAAGTTTCAGTACCATGTTCGTGAAAGCCCTCTATTCAAACATATTTTGACCCAGTTAACACCGTCAGTATCATATTTCTGTAACATCCATTGTAATATAATTTTCCCACCTACGTCTAATTCTTGAACCGGTCACCTCCTTCCAGGCTGTTGAGCCAGTATTTTGTGTTAATTTTACATCCAAATGGGTGCTGATGTGTTCTACAAATCTCATTTTTGAACACTTTAATATATAGGGATGAATATAACTTATATAATTTATTCCATCCTCCACTTAAGTCCAAATATTTTCCTCGTCGCTTTGATCTCAAACACTCGGATTGTATTTAGAGTTGTTTTACACTGATACAGAACGATATATATTATTATTATTTATTATTCTAGTCTACATCGGAGACCATCCAATCAGACAGACGGTAAGACTCCTAACATGGGAGATCACTCTTCGTTAGGCCTTTAAAAGAACATTCATGCCAACCTCACACGACTGCCTCGTTAGAAAGTCTTGCAGTCAAAATAAATGTTAAAAACCTTCAGTAATTCTCAGGATCTTAAGACACGCATTGAACAGAACCTGGATTAGACCTCACTCACCTTCTCACACACACCTGTAGGTACAGTAAATAAAAATATTAAATATTTGGAGATGGCTGTCTTCTGGGTTGTTACCGACGTTTCAGAGATGCTTACACATCTTCATACTCGCAATCGTGACAACCTGATATCTCTCTTATTGTATATTTCTACGCAGTAAAGACCCCAAAACTTTAATATCCTTCATAATTTCCTATTGGTTTTCAATACTTTCTCTACACTGTGTATCAGAAATTAGTATTTGATAGCAAGTCGCCGTATTGTCAATCAATCGTGGACTGCAATTTTTACAGATCGTTCACTCTGTCAAATGACTCGTCAGGTCGCGTCTGACTCAAATACTGTTTGTAATTCCTTCGGATGCCCGAATACACCTACAAGCTTTCTCACGATGCACCTGGAAGCTAAAGTCGCATAGTGTATTGCGATCCGCCGACCTCTTTACGTGGCCACGGTTCTTCTCTGCGGAACAGAGAAATCGGCTTCTCCTTCCTTTGGCCCTACATCGCAACACCGGCTGCATTCTTAAGAGGCGACCACACCATATTTCCTTCAGCGATACGTCATAAAGTAGAGAACTATAAACACACGTAACGTTGTCAAAGTAACGCGCTTATCCATATTAGTAACATTCATTTCCTGTACAATATTTGGAGGATGAGATGGACAGGATATACAGCGCATGGCATAGAAGACACGAGGGTACCATATTTTGGTTGGAAAACAAACTTATCAGTCTAAACTACTTCTACATATTTATGTTGGCTAGATGATCAATCTGCCCTTGTAACACATGTTTCGTGTTCTTCTTGGATGCAGAACTACTGGATGATATCCAAATTTTTAATACCGTACTTGGTACCGTTAACCTTCTTTTAAACTCAGCAACCCTACATTTTGCCCACAAAGTGAGTTTATGTGCTACGTACGATTCTCACACTAAACAGCGATTATTTCTCTGAACAGCATTAACCATCTGATTCTTAAGATGACTGTCTTCTGGGTTGTTGCACCGTGTAGTCTGGTAGACGTTTACCGACGTTTCAGAGGTCCTTGCTGCCTCCACCAAGGGCATCTGAAACGTCGGTACACTTATACCAGACTACAAGGCGCAACAACCCAGAAGACAGCCATATTCAGACTCACCGCCATGAAAACCTCAAATTCCCACATCTGATTCTTGTAATCGAGACGAATTGTTTTCTATAAGATAGAAACTTAACTTCTAAGTCATATTTATTTTAACTTCGGCTTAAAACGAGCTTTTCCTGACTTTTCGGACTTTTTATTGACAACGCGGTCAGTATAGTTGCTAGATACAAACTGGGCGGTCAGAGTTCGATTCTCAGTGTGAGCAGAAATTTGTCTGTTCGTCAGTACGTCCACACTGGTTTCAGAAGCACCCAGCTCCTACTCAGGATTTTCCCCGGGGATATAGTGTTGTAGCATGAAGCTAACTCCTCACGTCCATTTGGTATTACGTTTAATACCACCCAAATGCACTTCCACGGCGCTCTAATGCTTTCATGCGTTTATGGTGACTTTAACCAGATTTCTCCTCAAGCTGCAGTCGAGTGTCGCTGCGTCGTGAAACTTAGACAGTGAAAAGACAATTTTCACGTCAGCACGCCCAGGCCCCGGAGAGTATGAACTGTAACGACATCGTAGCATGGCATGCCACTCTTTCTACCTGAGAGAGAAAACGTTGCATTAGCGCGGACATCGGAAACAATGGTGACAGAGAACGGCGTGCCTCCTATTTTGAAGCAGGTTCTGGTACTGTCGAAGAACGTTTTCCTATCAGGCCAAATCTGTTTTGGAGCCACAGCCATAAAAACCCCAGTTTAGTAACAGAAATTTCATGTATGCCAAAACATTTATATCTTTCTTCACTAACTAACTAACTAACTAGATGGCTTACCGAACCCGAAGGTTCATCACCGAATTAACCAAAGCCCTCCACCGGACCCTGTCCTGGGCCAACAAAATCCAGTCTCCTTCAACTCCTATCTCCCATAAATCCCGCCTGGGATTATCCTCCCATCTACGTCTAGGTCTCCCCAGCGTTCTCTTCCCCTCAGGCTTCCCGACCAATACCCGGTGCACACCTCTCGTCCCATCCATGCGTGCTACATGCCCCGCCCATCTCATTATTCTTGACTTAATCACCCTAACAATACTGGGGGGGGGGGGTACAAATTTCACAAGCAATAAAAATATTCTTCACTGTATATTTTCTGGTTATAATGCGTTATAATTCCGTAGATAGTTACAAAACTTCCGAACAAACATATAGCCTCAATATTCAGGGTACAAGTGAACTTTTAAATCTTAAATATTTCCCCAAAATATATCATCATACAAAATTTCAAGATCCTACATTGAATGAATTTTCCTTACACGTTCACACGGCCGCCATGTTACTGTTGTTCAGTGCATGTAAAAGTAAATCTGTCCCACTATACGCCATGTAGGCGCTTGGGCGGGAGGAGGTATAGCTCCTACTCATTCTTAACCTCGGCACTAGATGGGGGTGATGGTTAGCATCACGCCCCGGCCGTGAAAGGACCCCGGTACTCATTGGATAGGGGGCTGGGTAGGCCCCAGAGCCGGTCTGGACGCTGAGAAGACTCAGGGAAAAAAAAAAAAATCTTCTGCCCTCGTCGGGGATCGAACCCCGGTCGTCCAGTCTGAAGGCAGTCATTGTACTAACTGAGCTACCCCGAAATATTTTAAAATATCCGAGATGGAGAGTCATCCAAATGCCATAGCCATCATATTGGCTTTTACAGAAATCGAAATGTTAGTGTCTATGAGAGTGCGGTATCAGAAAACGGACAGACACGGTTCGTTAATAGGATTCCGAATAATGTTTTCTTCCGAACTTAAAAGTTTTCATTTTGAAGTTACAAAAACAGAGCTCACGCTATTCGCATGAATGTATCTGGGAAAAATACGTTTCCGTGCCAAAAATTTAAAATATTTTGTTTATATTCTGTTCAGTAGGTCTGTATACCGCGCTTTAAGAACTGTTTGTTCACAGGAATCCTATCAGACCAGTAGTACGATACGCGCGTCGTCACATACCACTTCCCGTTGAGCGAACCAAACATTCCTTCAGCGACCAAGGCAAGTCCACTGACCTTCTCCCGTTGTTATACCCTGAGGTGTTTTTCATCTGCTAGCACAGTAGCTCACTTTTAAATTTATTTACAGTTCTTGTAACGGTCTGCCTTCTAATTCCACGCCACCTCAACTTGGCAAGTGCCCGAAACCTATCTGCACCGGTCTGACGCCAATCACCGCTACAAGGTGCAAGGTCTTGTAGGTTTGCAACTAACGGTGTGTTCAAGAAATTAGAATCTCGTGTCATGGTTAATCACATTACGACATTGAATACAAGCTACTAACCGAATGTGTGTCATATTTGTTGATATTCGGTATTATCTGTGGTTTATCTAACGACAATATTAGTAGCTCAGACTTTACATTATCGGATGATTAATGAGTCATTAATTATAAAGGATGTGGAAGGAAGTGGTAGTGGCTTTGTTGAATAAACTATCCATGCAAAACTGCGCAAAATCACAAAAACCTCAGTCAAGATAGCCGGTTTGAGATTTGAAACCGGTACCTCCCGAATAAAAAGCAGGAATGCTAACCACTCAGCGGCGATATTCCAGTCATTCTGGCACGTTAGCCACAATTTGAACATTGATCTTTGAGACTGAACGAAGAATTCTCTGACTCGGGATTCCCATCTGAGGTTATCCTGCGCGAAAATTCACCACGTTTGACATTTCTGAATGGCAGAACCTTCATCAAAGCTGTTCTACCAACTGTCTAAGAGATTCATAGTTTTAGAAGTTAGTTTTCTAAACTGGAACAAGGCAGAGGACCTAACAGACAAAAGCCGTGGAAAATAGACAATATGAAAAACTTCCTACACTGCGCAACTAATGACACCTTTTGCCACAGCAACCACACAATTTCCCTTTGTATTATGTTCCTGATAGAAAGTATATAAACAGGCCTATAGAAAATTACTTACATCATAATTGAACTCTGATAATAATATTTGATGATCGTCATTACAATCGTAGATTACAGCTTTGTTTCTTCCCATGCGTAGAGTGAAGACAATTCATAGACGATTGTTACGGAAGAATGTTAGATCCACTAGTTCGTATTTACATAAAAAGTTAGTACAATAGCTGCTGTATGGATATTTGAATAAGATAATGTGCAGTTAAACTACACTTCGTTCGCGGCTGAGTCACAATATTGTCGATTTCTTTAGAATTCGATAATTTCTTATAAAATGTAAATCAATAATATAGCGGCGTTGACAAAATTTTCATTTACCTTCAGACTACTGGGGACAGGAATATGATATGTGATATATTGTATATTGTAAATGTTCAAACACACTGTGTGATAAATATTTTTATTATAAGTCAAGAAAAACAGATATGGGGAAGGTTAAAAAATCTGAGGTTATGTCCGAAAAATGTAAGGCAGACAAAATCTGTTCAACAAAATAGTCACTTCTAAAACAGAAATAGTCTGTAACATATTTGCAATTGAGAGCAATAAGAGAATTCTGACTCTAGCCTATACGAATAAACCCAAGACATTTTATTGCTGGGATGACCTAAATATGACGTTAACAATACATGAATTGTAGTCCAGGAAGTATACACAATTGGAAGTATAATCTTCCGATAGAAGCTCACGACTCTTAAAGAGTTAGAAACATTTCTTCACATTTTAAAGACTGCATATTTAATATATGATGCTGGCATGAATTTGTCAGATTCTTGCTTGCTCATTAAGTAACAATGAGTTGTACATGTGTTCTTCATACGATTATGAATATAACTCTTTATGATCTATAAGACGTTGGCAATACGGATTTCCTCTAACTTTGGATTGTCAGTCCATGTGTCTAATAAATAAACCGAGATTTTACTTTTGTGACGATAATGTGATGAATTAGCAACTTATCACAGAACAAATTACGTGATTCTGGGCAACATGTGTAATGTCAGCACCCACATGTTCTGCTTTTAAGTTTCGTAACACCTCAATTTATCGTGTCTGAAACAACGACGGTTATAACGTGACCACCCTCAATACGCCATGTGGCGTCGCATGAGAAACTAAGAGTTTGCACTTACATCGAATGACTTTGCAACTTATTCTCCATTTTGTGAATCTCGAAAGCGTGCTTAAATTACTTGTCGCTAATCTATCTCCTAGCTGTAGAGGATGGTTAATTCATAGCTGTTCCCGCTCTTCACAGTTCATAAACGAAAAGGTCGTTATGAATCGGAAATAACAGTCCGTATTTTTATTTCCGTATAAGCTGGAGTTTTGGTATCTGAATCAGGTTTGAACCCAGTTACGATACTCATCACCCTTGTTAATAAATACGACATTATTTTATCGTTCTGTTCATCACACATCATTTACCCGAAGACTATATGTTTATTACATAAATTCAGATAGACCTAATCCTCTATAAGACTGAAATTCATGTGGTGATATTTGAGAATTAGGATCCTACCTCCAAGAAATCACATCACGTCGCCTTTACGAAGTTTGTCGGATAAAATGTTGTAAAATGTTTACGGGCGTTCTTTTATTGCTTAATTAATGGATACTAATAATTATATTTTTTAATATTATCACTAGCGTTAACATCGCATACCCATCACTGGCTGTATCCTGCGTAGTGATAAAACGCAACCACGGGACACTTTAATTGCCGAGTATCTTCAATCGAACGACTGGAGTAGGTTAGTCTGTAAGAACGAAATGCCTAAAATCATGATTTTCCGTCCTAGACTTTAAGAGAAATAGTCGTTTATATATCTAACTCATCTAAGTAATATTAAATAATTAGATCCGCACCTGAAAGAAAACACAACGCATCTCCATTACAAAGATAAATTGGTTAAAGCTGCCCAAGAAAACCGTTTATATTTATTCTGAAAATCATACGAAACCCACTGGTCTTCGGGCAAAATTGAGAGTTGCTGATTAAAGCTGATGGTACATGGAGTTACAATCTTATAACTAGGCTTTAAAGTGCTAAGAATAGATTAAAAATAGACTTTCAAAGTTGCTTTCAAATTACAAAGCAAAGGACACGAGGAATAATAAAACCCATTACATAAACTGATGATGAAACAGACCAGAGGAGATAATCCCTGAAGAAGAAGAATAAGAATATTACAACATCCGCCTAGAAATGATATCTGAGTATCATCAAACAGACGCTGAAGCGTATGAACTGAATGGTTGGGTGGTCGATCCACTTCTCGTAAATAATTTGTGCTTGCGATAACACACAGCAACAGTGAGAGTGTGTCGTTCCGTTGTGGGGTGGCTGAACACACAATGAGACGTTCCGCTCTGCAGGTGGTGTGCGACTTCCGTCCTGCGACCAGTCTTCAGAAGCACCTGCCTCTCTTACTACTGGGGAGTCGAATGTTTAATCCTAAAAGCTCTCGGTGGTAACGAAAAGTCAGCAACTTCCAACATTTAATAACTGTATTTTGCTCACACATGGAAGATTTAATATGGTTTTCAGAATAAATAGCGATTATTTATCTAATGTGCACTAAACAAGAAATCTCTGTGATGCAGAGTTGTTTTCTTTGAGGTAGGTACTCAGTTTTTTTAATATGAGATGAAATCAGTGCTTCATAGAGTTAAACTATGTTAAACGAACGTATGCAGTCTGGTTTATCGGTTCGTTCAGATGATCAAACTGTAATGACATGTAATACTAAAGTTCATAGCCGCTTTACCAAAAGATGGTTAAAAGATAGTCATAGTTAGTTATCAGTTTGTTTACATTAAAACGTGAATTTTGAAATAATGTAACTATTCAAGTCATAATTACTAAAAGATATTTCTTAAGTATAAAGTAAACAGACGCGTTTTTGCTGAGCGTATTCATGAGTTTTTAAGTTTCCTCATAATTAAAACCGACAATAATCTACTTAGGCCGTAAATGTGCACAATGAAAGGGCAGAAGATTTGTGTATCAACTTCAAAATTTCCTAGAAGAGGAAAAATTGTGTGATAACAGTCTTTCATTTATAGCCTATAAGCAAAATTTCTGTCAAATTCGGTTTTAGTAAAATTTAAATCAACTTTGTCTTCCCGTCTGCTGTCTAAAAACGTAAAGATTAAAATATATAAAAGAACAGTTTTGCCTCTAGGCTTGTATGGGTGTGAAATTTAGTCTTTGACACTACGGGAGTTACGTAGACTGAGAGTGTTCGAGAACAGGGTGCTGAGGGGAATATTTGGACCTAAGAGGATGAATTATTAGGGTGCTAGAGAAAGATGCATAGTGAAGAGATTCATAAGTTGTACTCATCACCAAATATAATTAGACAAATCAAGTCAAGGAGGATGAGAAGGGAAGGGCACGTAACCCGCATGGGAGAGAACAGGAATGCATACAGAGTTTTGGTGGGAAAACCAGGAGGCAAGAGACCACTAGGAATACCTAGACATAGGTGGGAGGATAACATTAAAATGGATTTTAGAGAAATACGATGATGTGGTTATGGACTTGATTCATCAGGCTTAGGCTAGGGACTAGTGACGGGCTCTTGTGAACACGGTAATTTACCTTCGGATTCCATAAAATCTTGTGAGCTTCTTGAGTAGCTTAGCGACTGTTTGCTTCTCAGGAAGTACTCGTCTTTATGAAGTAAGTAATTAAATACTAACTAAAATAATAAAACATTTATAAATTAACAAATATCATATTGTATAATGAGTGAGATATTTCGGCAATGTTTACAAAAATAATTTGAAAACAAATCCATTGTTTCCCAATGATAACACGAAATAAATAAATGTTATTTCATTCGTAAAACACACAAATTAAACTCAAATGTCATTTGAGTTTAATTACATATTTTTATGTGAAGTCATGCGTGTATGTATTTAACAAAAATTGTATATTTATACTACTGTAACCAATATTCGAGCCTGGAGAACGTAGTCAGTATCGCCACTTCCCATGGTCTGGAATACTGGGGTTCGATTTCAGGCAGGTTGCAACTCTTTGCAACCGTGTCAGACATTTTGGGGACCACCCAGCCTCGGGGTAAAGACGCCGGGGCGTGAAGCTTATTATTATTTCATAGTAGTGCGCAGAAGTTACTTGGTCATTTCAGCGAGCTGGACACTTGTTCCGAATAAATAAATTTATTTCTTTGGAAAATTTTACCACTAGAATCAACATATTTCTTGATAACATATTTAGCGTATTACAATACAAAAATTAAATCAGAAGCTGTTCTATTCTCACACTCCAGTCAAAGACACCCTTGTTGCTAGGCCGATGCTCACGTCAGTTGCGCAAAAGTTGTACAGATGCGAACATGGTGTATTGACGAGAAGAACGTGTGATTCATGCACTTGCCACAAAAATCGTTCGATGCTCTCAAAGAGGTTCCCAGTAACACAATTTCGGGACACAGAAGGAAGTGTTTGCGACAAGAAACTTGTCTGGCGTCGGACCTTAACGGGGTGACGGCCTACATTACGAACACAGCAACTGCTGCACTGCAAAATTCTTTTTTGACCAACTATTGGGCGTGGCCTTTGACCACCGCGACCTCCAGATCTTGTCAGACCAGACATCTTACTGTGGAGATTTCTCAGATAAATAGTTTATTGGAAAAACCCACGACTCTTGGACGAATACTGAACACACAGACGCAGAAACAATTCGCAAAATCTTACGAAACAACGAAACACACTGAATGTGGTAGATGTTTGTCTTTGATAACGCGATTAACATTTTTAGCATCTGCTGTAAAGCTGTTATGTGATTACCTCCAGACAAATAAAAACTAAAAAAAGCAATTGACTTTTCTTGTTATATTTATATTACCAAGGCTTACAAATACTGTTGTGGCAAGGGTTACGATTTAAATGTAACATTCCGTACATTGTTTCGTTGTTTCAGTGAAATTACGTATAAGGTACAGCGCTGCCATCTATATTCGCGCGGTGTGGTGCGTTGTGCTTCGTTAACTGCTCCCACGCAGTCGACTTTCTGATTATGCTGATTAGAATCACCACTTGAGCAACTACATTCAGGAGATACATTACTTTCATTAGTTGTAAATAGTTCCCATAGTATCATGTTTGGAGTGCACTTTTTCAATTCGATTCTGCATGTTCACAAACTTCAGTTTAACATTCAAATCCACCCTTGGGGTCCCGACACAGACTGGTATTTCGCTTAGAAGTGACGTTTATCTGATCAACGATACAACATATGAAATGTATTTTAAATCGAAAGACAGTAGCTACACGAAAGAGCGTTGGTTGGAGGTTAACGGATTACAACGCTTACCTCACAGTCTGTTTTCAGTATGTCAGTGCCATAAATTAAATGAATTTAATCGAATACTTTGCAGGAGTTTTCAAGAAAATGGGTGGTTTGTGGTGGGTCCTTCGTGTAAATGGGTGAATATATGATAACATAATAATCGGATTTGAGGTCAGTATTAATGATAATGTACCTGTCTTGCTGCGTGCACACAGAGAATTATAAATTCATGCTTAATGCCAGTGTTCGTCTATAAACGACTATGCTCGAGGTCACAGGCCCAAACCAGTTTCTTCATTCTTTGCCCACCTTAGGTCTGTAACATAACACGTTTCTGACCAATGGCTTAGCACTGCAGACAGTTTGTGACTCCGAAGTGCCACATTTCCTCTGAATATCAAGATTTAAAAAGCGTTTCACTTATTACAATGAAAATTTTATTAAGATTCTGTCTCCCCGTCTCATATCTAAAAATGCAGCAATTAAAATATACGTAACTAAATTATATTCTGTAAAATTTGTTTGTGCAGCCTAAGCTGAGAACCCTGAAAGAGGATGCAGTTTTCGACGTTTTGATGACAGTGTCAATTTGGATGTGTTTTCACAATAGAGGCAGCACGTTTTTCCGAATGACTGATACAAAACTAGAAGTATACACGGTTCAACAATCCCGAATATCACAATCTAAAACTGACTGCCTTTTTGAACACGGTGTTTCGGATTATATTTGTACCTTAGAGAGAGGAAGTGATAAGAAACGATAAATCTTCTTAGTGAGGAACCTCTTAATGTACAGTCTTCGCCGATATTATTATTATTTTGAAATCCTTAATTTAGAAACGAACATCGCTAAATGATTTGTAATATTCTGCTATGCCACCGCCTTTTAGATAAGGCACATGCGGAATCATTCGGATTGTTAATGAACTCGGTCAGCTTAGATATTGTGAAATCTTCATTGCGAAGGAAATCTAAGTACAACACACTGTAAACTAGGACATCGTCTTATTCCGTCCTGATGCATCATTTGGCTAATGTGTGGTAAGATCATCGTTTGAGGATAAGGAATATAAATTAAGGAAACCATTCCAAATTTTCTAAATACTTTTAAATTACACAGTGATTTTACTGATAAAGTTTAACGAAACTGCCACTTCACAATTCCAGGGTGGAACTGCATAGCTCACCTTCAAGTTCTATTAGATTTTCCTGATACGAGTCAAGTATCGCTCCATAAAAACAATAAAATCAACACAACTGTCTCATAGCAGTTTCTTCCGGGAGTCGGAAAGTGACCGTTACGTTCACCTTTCCAGCAAATACGTTGTACAGTGACTCTAGTAAAACGCGCTTTCCCTGTCCGCATATCCGCTCTTTTAATTCAGTGTTATGAGGAGCATCAATATCCTATCCGCGGCTATACTAGAAGGTGCCGCGTACGCCCATTGACTTGCACGCAGTTTCACTAGCTCGCCCCATCTTTTGACCATGGGGACTTCAAATTAAGACCCCTTATAATGTATTCCTCAGAACTCCTATGAGCATCCATATGTTTCCCACTTAACGCGTTTTCGATATACGCGGAGATTTGCAGGAACGCAATCCCCTCGTGTAAAAACAAAATTTGAGACATGCTAATTGTTTTAATCCAATCAAGAACCTCTTGTTTGACTTTCAAAGTTCCGGCTCAACAGCTCCTAGGAGGAGGAAGGTGGAAACACGGGCAGAAACCCTGCAGGTGTAGTCATACTGCACTGAACATGACCTTGTCGGAGACTGGGTGTGTCAGCGATCGGCCCACAAACAACGAACATATCTCAAAATATACAGACAATTATATTCGTAAATTACATGAGAAGCACACTGAGGGGTACATATGAACCGCTACCCTTCATCCAGTGTCGATTATGAGTAAAAAGGTCGTCTTTGAATGCACTTCAAGCTGTTCGTCCAGTATCCATTTCATGTAGACCTTTCGTTGTAAGAGAACTTGCCCAAAGGTACAGACGTAACTCGAAGGTCATACTGCAGTTTCAAAGTATCTTGTCAAATTAAAACTGCCAGGTATAGGATGGTAAATATGTTTCACGGATCTTTGAAACCGCAAATGTATTTCGCTCCAACGTAAGAAGAACCGAGTATTAAAAGAATACCATCCAAATGATTGGTCATTTTTTCTAAGTTTGAGTAAATGGCACTTAACTGTCAATTTCATAAACAAATAAACCCACAAAACACAATTTTTCACAGAACCGTTTACTGGACACAACATATTTCATCACAATTCCGTAACGCCGTCAGTGTTTTCTGCCACACCGTTTGCTACTTAAGTTCACAAATAAACGAAATCATCTCGAAGCATCCTCATCGGTTATGAAACCATTTTTATCTATTTTAGTATTTCTTCTGTCTTGGGAATTACAGTTCTATTAAGAATACATTAACTGTTTAATCAGATTAATAGTTATGGGCTTGATTACAAGGCGTTTGATTGCCGGCAGACACGGAACCATTTCTCGTCACGGCGTCCACACTGGCTTTGGGGCCCACTCCGCCTCGTTTTCAGTGGACATTGGGGTTCTTTACCCCGGGAAATTCGCCACTTACTTTTCGAGGTCAAGAATTCGTGGAGCTATATCTCCACTCCCCTTTATCTCTCCATGCCGTTGCGTTTAATTAATAACATATGTATTTTTGTTATTATTTTAGTAATGGCTACGTGAGTTGACGTTTTGCAGTTAGGAATTTTTAAATAAATAAACGCGCTTCTCTTCACCACAACAAACAACTAATCCTGATGGCCAACGTGTTAGCGCCCTATTTTGGAGGTCCCGCTTTTAAATTTCGGCCCGGAGACCAGCTATCCTGCTGAGGTTTTCCGTCGTTTCCCTCAGTCATTCAGGCAGATTCTGAGATAGCTCTTTCTGATAGGCCGCAACATATTAGATCCTTTCTAATTCATTTATCATCCTATCACTCTCCACGCTATATAGTTTCAGGTATTGACAGCGTCGTTAAATAAAACATGAATTAATTTACAACAACTCACCCTAGACAATGTCGCTTTAAACCAATATTTTATCTGCTACTGATCTGTCACTATGTAAATATAGGCTAATTAAAACACACCAGTGACACTGACATGAGTTCTGTAAGTAAGTACAATTTATGTGCAACTTTCACTGAAAATATTATATGAATGGAGTTGAAACAGACTTTTATTGACATCAGCGCTTCACATGGATGCTGTATTGAGCTACAAAGAGTACAGAAGTGTACCTACCCTGCACACCCTCACTCACTCTCTGGTGCAGGATTTTCTTTGAAAAGTCGATTGTATACTCGGCTTGTCAAAGAACAGCCCACTTTCTTTATGGAACCCGAAGGTTCGTTACCGTTTTCACAAAACCCCGCCACCTGACTCTATCCTGAGCTAGCTGCATCCAGTTCGCTCTATCGATTCCTGTCTCCCTAAAGTTCATCTTAACATTATCCTCCCACGTACGACTAGGTCCTCCCAGAGGTCTCCTCCCTTCAGGCCTCCTAACCAATACCTTGTAAATATTCCTCCGCGCCCCCATGCGTGCCACATGTCCCGCCGACCTCATCCTCCTCGATTTCATCACCCTAACAAGAGCAGATGATGAGTACAGGCCTTGAACCTCATCATTATGCAATTTTCTCCATGATCCGTCTTCCTCCCTTTAAGGTCCAAATATCCTCCTCAACACTCAGTTCTCAACGATTCTCAATCAGTGTTTCTCCCTCAAAGTGAGAGACCAAGTTTCGCACCCATACACCTAAATCCATTCTTTGGAACTCTACAACTAGAACTGATTTAAA
Organism: Zootermopsis nevadensis; assembly: GCF_977971745.1. Taxonomy (NCBI): domain Eukaryota; kingdom Metazoa; phylum Arthropoda; class Insecta; order Blattodea; family Termopsidae; genus Zootermopsis; species Zootermopsis nevadensis. The sequence continues at coordinate 11,025,380 of NW_028259143.1, forward strand.
TATTCAATTACAGCAGATGCAAGTAGTTGGTAAGGGTAAGTAACGCTGCATATAGGCACTGGATGCATTCTGTTATATTCCTTTAAATACAAACAACGAAAATCTTTTTAAAGAGAAGGTGGCGTTGTTTATGTGGCCTCCACACACTTCCCTATGTCGTGAAAATGTTACATGAAAGCATGCCTCAATCCTACTTGCGGAATAAAACGAATTATTTATTAGCTGCTTCCCAAGAATAGACCAGTTTCTAAAATAGGCAGACACTAACCTTGACATCTGACGTGTCATTAGAAACTGCTAACAAAATACCGTGGCGGTCTTATGTAACAAGCTTTCCCGTTATAACTATTAATTATAATGAGAACTGTTACTCGGTATTTCCAAATCCGATGCTGAGTGACTCAAGTATATGCATTTCCTTGACGTGAAGAACTGCGTTTCAGCAGACGGCAAAATGATACTCATCACAATATCGTTATTGGACGGCTGGCCAATAGCATCATTGACATTTAAAACACAACCGTCCTACAGCACGACGAGAAATGCTGTTTATGTAAGATATTAAATTAACTCTTCTGAACTCTTTTTAACCAGTGTTTTGACAGCACTGGCCTAAAAGTATCGATGAAAATAACGAATAACATCAAGTGAGACTTCAGATTATCATGCTATTACTTTCCAAAAACAATGCCCAGAGGAGTTTCTTGACCCTTGGATTAATAACAAAATTATTGGACCATCCTTGCATTTGCCATACAAATGTGTAACAGCCAGAAGATTGCCAGGTGGACGACGTAAATGAAAGTAGAAAGTTAGAGACTCACAAAACAAAATGGAGCTTCCTTGGATAATTACATTAACATTTACTGGCTCTGATAATTATAACAGTTCAAATATAAGCAAGGAGAATATTAGCATACTTTCACATGAGTTTCTTCGTCTTGAAGTAACACCAAACCAAATTTCACTGCTAATTACAAAGGTAACAAAATATTAATATTATTTAAGAAATAGATCGGTTAAAGCTTAAGCATGTGACTCCTACAGCACTACCTAATACTGGTTCGGTAAAAGGTAAAATTATCCCTTTGCTCGACCTTTATACCATGAAGGCGTACTGCTTTCTAACATTCTTAAGCTCTGCGCTGAATGCATAGTCCTGCACCTTTACAGCCACTCCATGGTCCAGTAACCCAACTGCGTATATCGGTATACCTGTACGACTCTTTGCATTTTTGATAGCGTTTAGAGTAGTGTGAGATGTGCGAAATAGCTGCATAATATTTACTCAAGGGACTAGTTTTCTGTCGAGCGCGTTTTGTAGAGAGATTTTACACTCTCATGACACAGCTTTTCTCCTTTGTCCCTGTAGGCATATGAATCAAGCAGGTCACGGTAACTAGGGCCTACATCCATCCAATTCTATCACTCAGATTGCCCTGCATTCGATACATCGTAATCTGACAGTTCATTTTCTTATCGTTCGATACCGAATACATACAAAATAATTTCCTTTGAGTATAATTACATGCCAAGAAAACAAAAAAAACGCTTCTCCTTGTAAACGGTGCCGGTTTCATCTACACTTGTATTATCCATGACTACTAAAACACAAATACAATAAAACAGGTGTTAAAATGCGATATTTAAACAGAAGATTGTTTGAACGTAGTTCACCAGACACAACTTTACCTTGTCATGGCTTAGTGGTTAGGAAACTATTCAAGTACCATATGAAGGTCAATCTTTTAAGGCTTAGGACCAGATGGTTTTGTTCTGAGTTTTCTCTCACGCGAGCAATCATTCGCTCATGATAGGATTCTCGTTATAGACCACCAACGAGGTTGTATCTTGTAATTGTACTGACCTATAAAAAAAGACATATTGCCAAAGTATAAGTTTCACAGTTAAAGAATCAGAAAACACTGCGCACAATATTTGGAAAGTAAAATGACACCGTTTAGCAGTGACGCATCATTGAAACGATTGTCTTACAAAGTCTTTCACTGAATTTTCTTTGGAACTTGCTTAATACAACAGCTTTTACAAGAATCATTAATAATGAATTTTAAATAGCCTACTCTAATGATTCGTCCTCCAGTATCAACTTTAGCTGTTATTCCAACCTTAATAAAACATAGATAAGCGTCTCTTATAGGCTTTTCGGTTCTCTGTTATTCAACCCTTAGTACGACTCTAATTTCAGTGGTATAATAACTGTAAGACGCAGTTAATTAAAGTAGTGTGTCCGAGTTTTTGAGCTAATATGTATCGTGAGTCTTCTTGCAATGCCGAATATTTCCCTCTAGTGAGTGCACTTCTATTATAGAAAGGAAATTATTAATATAGCAGTTAACTGTTAACGCTGTATGTGTTTTAAGAGCTTCCAAGATTTAGGAGCAGCATAGATCTTTCTGGAATATAATCCCAAAACAAAGTATTCTTATTAATTATTTTTCTCTTAGTCTTTATGGATATTGCTGCTCCCTTGCATTTACGATATGGCATTTAAATGAGGTCACAGAAAAAATAATTTAAAAAGAGCAGTTTTCCTTGTTATAGACAAAAAATGGCACTTGAGTGCCGCTCACGTATTGTACGCCGTCCAGCTTCCAGTACGAACTTCAGTGAATACGTTGGGCGGATATAATCGAATTACCAACTCCTGTTTTGGTACCGGTTGCACTTGAACTTGACTAAGAAAGACCGTCCCCCATTGTTTCGTTCCGAGGAATCACAGTTTAACAAAAGACGAACTAGTGACATTGTTCTTGTTTCGGACGGTGATTTCAACGCATGGCTGACACAAGAACCCATCTGTTCCAGAATACGTACCTGTCCAGTGCTCACTCGATTTGAAACTTAACAGTCCTTAAAATTTGCTACTTTCTATACAATTCATTTTCTATATCAAAGGCACAACGCTTTACTGTGCTTCATTATTTCAGTCTGCACGTGGGTCTGATTTAAAAGAACAATTACTACTATCAGTACTGGGAGTACTCAGAACAGAGGGGTACTAGTTACCTATGAATAGAACCATTCGCTCACTTACTCACTCTATGGTACAGGAAATTCTTTGAAAAGTCAACTGTATACTCGGCTTGTAAAAGAATAGACCACTTCCTGTACGGAACACGAAGGTTCATCATCGTGTTCACAAAACCCCGCCACCGGACTCTATCCTAAGCTAGCTTTATTCAGTTCGCTCCATCGATTCCTATCTCCGCAAGGTCCATCTTAATGTTATCCTCCCACCTAAGCCTAGGTCTTCCCAGTTGTAGATATGTTACGACGGAACCCACATTGATGATTAACGATCCCATTCAATGTATATCTATCTGCGTAATATCATGAAGCACATGAACCTTTAACAGTTAGTTAAAAATGTCCACCATTGTCACCTTTGGTAATATTCACTATAGGTTGATAACCTTTCTTAAATCAATTTATGCCTCTGTATAAATCTGTAATATTTTTTAATCTATAATTAATTTCAAGTTCATTAATTTTGTTTTTTAGGTAAACCCTTCTACTGGTTTGACGTGTCAAACTTTGCAGACCATTCCCATTGATTTGGTTTGGGTCTTGCAACCATTGTAATTTAGCATATACTTCCGTTTGTCTATCAATTTTTAGCACTCATCATCGCGTGACGCTGACCACTCATCACCATCTAGTGCCGAAGTTGGGGATGAGTAGGAGCTATACCGTCTCTCCCCACAAGCGCCTACATGGTGTATAGTGGGACAGCTTTACTTTAACTCCATTCATCATCAAACCATGGTTTACTGTGTTTTAGTTTGCGATATCCGAAATTTCTCTTGGCTGAGGTCTTGAGACTGTCCCTAATACTTTCCTAAGCTCTATTAATATCCAAACTGTCATCTAAGTTCTTTAAAGCCGCAAATCTATTGCAGATTTCTGTCTGGTACTTTCCTTTAACTTCTACATCATAGAGTTTCTTCAAAAAAAATCTTCCTAAATCAAACTTTTGTCTTGCTTATTTACTTACTGAAAGCCTCTCCCTTAATTTTGCCGCTAACAGATAATGGTCGGTATCACAGTCAGCTCCTCTGAAAGATTTGTCATCCATTACGTTGTAGTGTTGCCTTTTGTCAATTAAAATATGATCTATTATCTGATTATGTGTGACACCATAAGGAGAAGTCAGAGTATGTTTATGAATGTCACGGTGAGGGAATGTTGTGCTTTTGACAATTACATTATTTAAAGTTGCAAAATTTTCTACTCTGGCCCCATTATCATTACTAACTTCATGTAGATTTTTCTTACCAATAATCGATTTAAAAATGTCCTCCCTCCCTATCTTCGCAGTTAAATCTCCTAGCAAAATGTTCTTATGGCACCCAGGGAACTGGTCAAATACCTCTTATAGTTCTTCGTAAAAGTTATCTTTTGTGTCATCATCTCTATCCTCAGTTGGGGAATGCGCATTCAGCACAAAGACATCACACCAAGGACGCTTTAGACTTATATACGACATCCTGTCAATAACAAACACTACTTTTTAACTGCTAAAATAATCCTGTTATGTACGAAAAATCCTGTCCCTAAGTGGTGATTAACGTTCCCATTTCCATAGAAAAATGTAAAATTTTCTGTTGTTTGACACCGCTCCCCTTCCCACCTAACCCCTTGTACTCTCATTAAATATAACTTGTACTTCCCTAACTCCTAATATTCCCAAGTGAAAAATCTCAAGTCCTTTTCACATTGCGTAGGTCGTGCCAAAGAATCAATCCATATCCGAGGCGCTTTTAGAATTTCGTAACAAAATAAGTTTTTGTGCCACACGCCCAACCCCCAAGATGGAGGACCACCCCTTATCGGCTGTCCGCGACTGCTTATTCAACATATTCGCAGCTACCTTCCACATCTGGAGGCCTTCTCCTCCATCTTAATGAACCATGCGCAAATGGTAAATGACCTCACACGTACCCAGTTTGTGTCCATTTAGATGAGAGATTTCGAATTGGTAACAATTTTAACCGTAAAATCATGGGGACCTTCAGCATGAAGATGCATCCATATTAAGAATTCGAAGGACCAAAAGTGAAGGTTCAAACGTTGCTTGTATTTTAAATTAAAACTTTTGTTTTCCTCAAGTAGTCTGCTTTAATAAATTCACGGGACAATTAGCATAATTGTAAGGAATTACTGTTTCAGACGGCCTACATGTTTTCTAGTGGTCCTTAAAGATGTTTTGTTCGGCTTAAACTACTTTACTAGAGGGTACGCTGCTGCGTTCATCTGTAAGGAAATAATAAAATAACGTAACTGTAAAAGGAATGCTTTTCACTGCAGTCTCAATAAATGGCATGGCTTTAAGCATCTTCATACTGAGGAGTTTACCACTGACAAACATATAACATTTTATGAGATTTCATTTCCCAAAGCAGCGAGTATTAAAATGGACGTTTTCTACGTTGTTGCGCTGCGTAGTCTGGTAGAAGTTTGTCAACGTTTCAGAGCTCCTTGCTGTATATATCATTAGGGCTATAGCAGAGGCAGAAAACACCTCTGGAATGTTGGTCAATATCTACCAGACTGCCTGGCGCAACATCCCAGAACATCAACATTCATAACTAACTAGCAATTTTTCATTCGGTCGTATATATAATCTTTGTAGCTGAAATATCTTCGGTAAATGTCAGGAGTCATTTTTGTACTATTTTAACACCTGTGGCATTCACAACAAATTGGATATCTCTCGTCATCTCAGCGGAAGAAAGTAAATTGTTCCTGACGGGCCAGCGATGCAGAAAAAGTCATGATTGGTTAATTTTACTAGGTCAGTCTGCACAGCATAATTAACTTCATCGGTAAGAAAATACATGTCAGAGAGAAAACGCGAAGTGAAAATAGTTGTTGAAATGTACTATGACCACTTTTTTGTCGACTTACACAGGAACATTTTCTTTATATTTAAAAGTGTTTGTAACTTTCAAACTCGTTCATCCAGTTCTCATAATTAAAGACGAAGAAGAACGTAATTCAGTTATAATGAGTCATATGATTGTGTTTGCTGTTGCTTGGAAAACTCCGTGTTTTCTCCCTGTCACATACTGTTTGTCTCGTGAGAGACTTTCTTTCTCGTCTCCCGACTTGTGTACCTGCGGCAGTCGGTGGTAACATCAAGAAACTGACCTTGTAAATGACATGAAGTATAAAGCTACAGAACGAACGTACAAACACGTCTTCTCCATCCATATCGCGCAGGCCTAGACAATGTGTTTCTTGGGGGGGGGGGGGGGGGGGGACTAAATAAATAGGCCCCGAAGCAAAGACCACTTCTGGTTCTCGCTGTCTTTTGAAATTCGAACAACGGAATTTGAACTCCACAATTACATTCTCAGAAGGTGATTTTTTTTGTTTATTTTAAATTCTAATTCGCAAAAATAAACATAATTCATTCCTTCAATGTTGTAAAGCAATGAGCAAAAAGTGATGTGTTAACTAGCCAGTTAGGTTATATAATTTTTAATTGTTACAATTTGGAAACAAGAAAGAATTCAACATGAGAATGCGATTTATGAATATGACGTGGTTATGTACAAATAAGGAACTTACGCAAAGAAAATTAATGACTTGTACAAATAAGGTGCACAGCAAATTTAGATAAAGTTAATTATACGTCGGAAAACGGTGAGAAAAGTATAATAGAAAATAATATTCAGCTCTTACTAGATGTAAAATAATAGTGTTATATTAAGGACACAGTACACCGTAACATCAACTGTTTAACGGTGATCTGTCTCACACTAATTTGTATTTCTAAATAAACTCAAGTTAAATAACTTGAAATTAAATTCTTTAGCGTTAAAAGTAGGAATTACATTTTCTCATTAACATAGTTTCTCTGTTTCTTGATAATAAAAATATTATGTGAATATAAGCACCCCTTACTAAAAAACTTGTACGTTCCTCATAAAGAATATTTTCATTCTCCTTCCTTAACCTTGAATTAATTCACTGTTTGAAGAAAATCGTGTGTGCAGGATATTCTAGGCTATTTCCTGTGCAGTTCATGTACTTGTAATTCTTCTCTTGGAAACAAATGTTATCATAGTCTCATACAATTCTTCATTAAGGAGTTTTAATTAATTTTCAAACATTGGCCTATTATGCAACGTGTTTCACTTTATTATATGCATTGTAATGTCTATGGTTCCATATGTGTGAGCGTTCTTTCAGATTTATGCTATTTCTCGCTCAGTGTCCATGTTTAAGGCTTCTTAGTGTCCTAATTATCCAACTTTCTTCGACCGCTTAGCTCATACCTGAGTTTCGCTCCAATTGGCTTTCTGTTCACAATGATACGCTTCATTTTAAGGATGTGTTCCTTTGGATCCCGACTAACCGTATCTCCGCTTATGATTACAATGTCTTTAGAATGAAGGCAATGGTGCCTGCAACTGGGATTTTCATAATTTAATTTCGCTTTGATCTCACACGAAATAAATTATACACAGTCAAGAGATGGGAAGAAATATTCTGTATCAACTGTAAATTTACTCCCTAGTAGCTTCTCACAGACCAAATTTAACACAAGCAGTAACTATTCTTATTTGGGAGATTCTCTGTTCAATTCTCAGCTGACCAACTTCCTCTCCTGATGTGTTCATGGTTTTACTCAGTCCTTCAAATAAATTCTATTGTACCGCTATGAAACAGATCATGATCGATTTCTCTTCGTTCCTTTCCAGTTCATCGTGCATAATCGTCGTCTCATTTTTCTCAACATTTAATAACGTCTGCGCTTATTCAACATTCCTAAGCTACAAATCAACCAAAAGTTCATTAGTCTCACTGTTTTAAGCACATTTAATAAATCCCGAAGCATAGTGTCAAAGGTTCATAACATTGATATGACAAATTTCCCTTGCAATACAAATTTAAAGATTAGTTCACGCAAATAGAATTATGATTTAGAAACACAGATGCTTTGCTGCTTAGTTGACAAAGCTGTTAGAATGAATTATTGTTTTAAAACATGTAACTAAGAAAAGTGGAGCAAAGCCTAGTTACACACAACTTTGTTAGTGCGCATGGAGGGCATGATCGAACTGTGCATGATCTTACGAGTCGATCGGTCAGATTCTTACTTCCTTTACCTTCGGTTCTTAACCCTAAAAAGTCCGGTGGTAATTATATGTACCATTTGCTTTGTAAATCAACAACTCTGCATTTTTCCCACAGTGTGTTGTGTTTTTTATGAATATTAGAGTAGGCCTATAGCGCGATTATATACTCAAACAACACTAACTTATATAATGGAGGGATGTTTTCTTTGAGGTGGGCACTGAGTGTTTAAATAGTATTACCGGACATGAGATTGTATGGGTTACTTAGCATTTGTGGACTGAATACACAATCAAAAGTTTGCCATGAGGACACTGAACCACTTCTGTTACTGTAAGTCTGCTAGGGTTTTTTATTGTATTTATTATTTCATAATCAAGCCCTGAGGGGGGAGGGTCATTTATCTATGTCTTTGATGAATCGTTCTGCCAACCGAACTGATTATACCAAATATTATACTGCTTTTTACAGCATTTCGAGACATCCATGTACGTCATAAGCATATCCGAAGTCTTCAGTAACTGAATCTTTAAAGGTCTGTGATAATGGATGAGACATTATACCAACATTACGTTGGAAGCTGTCCATTATTTGAGGTATATTTAAAATAGGCGACATACTGGGAATAGGTTCTACTCAGATCTTCATGTGACTGGTTGTCATTATAGTGACATTATTTGTTTACTGAAAGATTATTGGCGGAAGTCGAGATCGAACCCATGATCTTTAAAAACAGGCTAGTGCAGTAACTACAACACGAAGGTAAATGATAACCTAAAAACGGGAGTAGATACAATTCATGTGACGACTCAGACTACCTCAGACGTTGGGCAGTATCCAACATAGCAAGTAATGTTGGTATAACACATAAAAATTGCTGTCATAAAATCTAGAAGTAAAGGCAATTTAGTTCTTATGTGTCCTGTTTCGTTTCATAACATAATTTCACATCACAAATCATGCCTTTCTAGTGACAACACAACATTTCAGAATAGACTACGGACCGTTTCTTCGATCGGCGTAGCGTGTAAGAGTCCCTTAACACCAGATGCTACTACTTCGTATAAAGTTTTCTCCGCGTTTATTTGATCTAGCACCTTATAAACATAAATATTTCAGTAGGTCAACGATAGCTAAAAAGTTAAAAGATTGCTATTAAACGCATAAAATCTGCTATATCGACGAACAAGAAGGTTCAGGAAAAATTCATTTACAGGCTTTCAGTCCGAATAGAATATTTAATGAATGCACATTTATAAACAAACAAAACGATTAATACCAATTTAGCGTGCTTTGCTTGAAAATGGCCGTAAATAATATCCAATGCTAGAGAGACCTTAGGGCTTATTCGTTTTATTACTTATAATTTTTCCTCTTTAGACAGCCTTGTTGTTTTATATAATGCTTTAATTAGGTCAAAGCTTGAGTATGCCTCGGTCGTTTGGAATAATCTTACACAGACAGATTCTAATAAATTAGAAAATATTCAAAGAAAATTTGCCAGTTTATGCAATTACCGATTTTTCCAGTTTAATATCCCCCGAAAATATGAACTGATCCTATCTACTTTAAATTTTAGAACACTTTATTCCAGACGACGACATCTCGATGCGTTATTTCTTATTAATGTATTTAAGGGCAAAATAAATTGCCATTCCATTATGGACGCTGTTGGTTTACGTGTGCCGGCGAGGCAAATAAGAGAATTTTCTACTTTTAGTGTGAGCAGTGCACTAAGGCATAGTCCTTCAGCCAGGTGCGTCATCGCTGCAAATGACGTATGTAAATCTTTGGACGTATTTAGCACAAACATTGTCTCCCTTGAGCGAACGTTCTCAACAAGGGAAATGATCTAGCTTGGTTATCTGTCTTTTTATATTTTTTAAAGTTTTACAATTATATTAGTGTTCCCTACGTGGATTATTTTGTTTTTATTTATATTCCTTCATTTTTTGCTCTGTGTTAATATTGTTTCTATTTTGGGTTTGCCTGTACTTGGCAGTTATATTTAATACTGTATATTTATAAGTTTAGTTAATCCGTTTGTGTAAGATTTTTAATTTTTATTTCACTATTATTGTATATATTATCAGTGTTTGCCTGTTATTGGCTTCTTGCTGTTGGCAAACACGTAAATAAATTAATTGAATTGAATTGAATTGAATTGTTTGCAACTACTGGATGTCCTTTACGACTACAGAGAAGAACCCCGGGGTTTTCCCCACAAGTTTCCTCAAGGTCGGGCTTGTCATTCATGTCTACTGCATCTTACATCACAAGTTAGGTCACTGTTGCAACAATTACCTTGGTTCGCATTGTTGTGATATGACCTTGGATCATTGATGCAACAGTTACCTCAGATCACAGTGTTGTAACAATGACTTTACCACTGCTGCATTTTTACTCCCATTATTTACTGATGACGTCATCGCCAGTTCTGTAGTGTAAAGATCACTTTTGAAATTCAGTGCACTCCAAAGATTACATATTTCCACCCTTGTAAATATGATACATATACGTACAAAGAATTATAATAGTAATAAATACGGATTCTGTCGAAGTTGAAATTTTCGGACACAACTGAAAAGCTCTACACTTGTCACTCTGTAATTGCTGACTCACAATAATATGTACTTGTAGGAATGTTTAAGCTGTCCTCCTTAGTACGAATGATTCTGTAGTCACCAATGTCAAAGTGAAAGCCGAATAAAAATTTTACACGCCGCCATGTTGTTTCACGTTCTACAAAATAACAACATGGACAACAAGTGCATATTTAATAGCAGGTTTTCAGAAACTTGCATTAGGTGGCAATAGTGTCGCTCACACGTCACTAATTTGTACGTGCACCATTTTTTGTTACTGACTATACAAAATTAAAAACTATGAGACTGGTCACACTTCGTGAAGATCGGCCAGATGTTCCACAGTTGAAAATAAGGTACACATACACACAGCGATTTCGGGAGCGCCGTCTTTAACAAAAGAAAATCAGACAAGACTGATAATGTATGCTTTTTAAAAATTAACTGTTTTCCTTGCTACAACTCAGTACTCGTAGACACCTTGTAAATTTTGACTGAAAAAGGTTAATTCGTATGTTATACAGTTAGGCTTTATCGTTTGATAAGATTAACTTGCATGAAATTTAACGTCTGTGAAAGCTGTCATGGTAATTTTCTAGATGACATCCAGGCATTCTTGTTGAAATACTGAAAGAAAAAACGCAAATCGTCAGTTACCATGGCCGAGATTTGAACTTGGTGAGGTAATCGTACTGTTCAGTGGAACATCGGCTAAGATTCCAGGAACATATTATGACGAGAAAATTACAAATATGATAAATAGTAAATGTAAACCTCTCCTAAGTTAAGATGCGTGTGCATCAAGACAACGGAACTCCAAATATGGGAACACACTAAGGTCAGAACATGTTACGAGGCCTAATAGTTTGGAGGCCTACGTCTGGGTCTTAGTGGGTCAGCAAATAGCGCCGTCTATACTACATGCTCCTTTAAAGCGAGATCCTGCTAAGTAGCAATGGACTGGCCGAACATGTTTTTGGTGCACGGTATCGATGATGAACATTATTTAACAGTTATGTTTCAACTTTTGGTTTTGTAATATTAATGGTGGTGGTGATAAATGGACAGGAAAGAAAAGCAACTACAAGATATGAATTAGATTCAAAAATACACGAAGTAACCAAAACAATATAAAAAGGAACATTTCGAAAAGAATCAGTCTGAAAAGTGTATGCCCACAACGGCAACTTGGCAGAATTTATTTTTGGTAGTTAAACGTGGACGTCAAATTCAGCTCCTCATAACATTCAGATATGCCTCCTGAGGTCAGAAGTAAGATATAATCTGATAAGGAGAGAAACGAGGTCATGAGACAATTGTATGACTAAAACACAAAGAAAATCTTCATGTCCATAAAACTAGTCCTGGGACATCAAACACAAAGACAGCAACAAATAATTTTTCAAAAGTCTTAATACACTGAAGCTTTATGTTTGAATATTGACAGTTGTTATTGTAATACAAGTATTTCTTCTGAAAACCCATTACTAAATTAATAGTGCGTCTTACGATCAGTAGCATTATTTTTTTCCCTGAAAACCTGTCACTAAAATCAAGGATGCGTTTTACCTTCGATGGCATCTCAAAATGGAGGAAATGCGGTAACTGTAGAGGACAGTAAATAAATAATAGAATATGTAGAGACTGGAATCATTAACATGCCGAGAACTATAAGCAATGAAGAATGAGAGACGTCAGGCTAAATTACGTTCTATCCAGTATCAAGAGGATCAAATACATTCTAAGACATTACAAGACCGGTTGTCCCACATGACTTTGCCGAACCAGCTTACACTGAGGTTCATACGGCACGAGGCCATGACCTGCTTCCCACATTCCCCACCCACTATCCAAATAATCCACGCCAGTGCAGGCCCCAAACATGTAGGTCCTTCTCATCCTTTCATGATAGTAGGTCCTGGTTTGAACTCACGACTACTCGTCCTTATTGCCTGTTTCTCTGAATATGTTCCAGAGAGTCACAGATTAATGCAATGCGTTCACTGACTTTCCGGCTCCCGGATGAAATTGCATGACTCACCCCCAAGTGCTAAAAGGCTAGGAGCCAAGTATCGCTCCATAACAGCAATGAAATCAACTTGCCAAAATAATGGCAGTTCCTGCCGGTAGCCTGGAAGTGACACTTGCGTTCAACTATCGAAAGCACTGTATTTAAAGAAAAACTAATTGTGTGCATAGTTCCCTCTGTAGTACTTGATTCAGATTCGTGCTGTCCCAGTGATTGTACACAGAATTTGTTGTTGTTTCTTGGCTCTACAACCCGGTTGTTGGTTTTTGCCGTCTCCTTTTTCGGAGGTCTTGAAGTGTGCATTTATGTGTAGTGAGTGACAAGCCCACTGACTCTGCACAATTTCTACTCAGTTTCCTGAGTTGACTGCCAGAGCCATCTAGCAGTTAATCAGGAGAGACTTGGGAGAGAAATGGCTGCTGAATTTTGCTTACGAAACATCTCGTATCATGCTCGCAAGTTTCTTTTACATGCCGTGAATCAACGACATGAGACCGCCGGCTTTACTTCCCCTCCGAAGGCAGTTGTGTTACGGATTTTTATCACCCTTAAAAATCCATCGACCTCGGCCGGGATTTAACCCGCGAACCTTGGGTCCAGTGGCGAGCACTCTAACCACTAGTAGAATTTGTAGTAGCTCATAATTATCATGCCAGTAGAGCTAATATAGTTCCCCAAACAAAATTCTGTTCTCAAAACGACGATGTTCAAGTTAAAGAATTCTGAAGTATGAAATTGATTCACTGGCGAACAAAGACACGGACGGACATAAACAGATCTGCCATAAGAGTGTATATCGTTGATTTTTGTCTTCAGCACTGAACATGGAGGTGGTATGTTTCACCTAAAGGTCAGTGTTTGCAAGTCCACACGGAGTTAACAATCATTCGTACATTGCAAGGCAAATTAATAGCGATCTGTTTGTTGACGGTTGCCCGTTCCAGTCAGTACTCGAGTCTCAGGACTTTCACTGCACGAACTGTCATTGCAATCCGCATCAGTTTCTTCGGTTTCACAGTTCATTAATAAACACCTCACGAGAGCCTACGCTGTATGCCGAACTATAGCACACACTAAGCCTATGATCATAGTGCTGTGAATAGCTTGCAGGCGTGCTCTGACTCTATCATGTGCCTATTTAAGGAACGACTGCGAAATTTAAGACCACATGATCGATTTATACAAGTCGAACTCGAACCTACGTAATTAACCCTTTAAGGCCTTGTTCACATTACGCGGTTTGCGCCGCGGCAGCCAGATTCACCATGGACGTGGAGGAGGCTGCATGTCTCGTACTTTATTCATTTTACACGTGCTTCCTCGGTCGAACCGCGCGGGCAACTGAACGCCTGCATTTGAACTCATGGTAACACAACCGCGCGGTTAGGCACACCGCGTTTATGGCGGCGCGGTTGAATGTGAACACTTAATGAGCCATCTATGGTAAAAACAACCGCGCGGCGCAAACCGCGTAATGTGAACAAGGCTTAAAGAACACTACTTTAACTTTCATCAACTCTGAACTTTGCCTACAGAGCGTATTTAGGCCTATGGATTCTCAGAAGAAACATCTACAGAGTGTCTACAATGAAACGCCCGAATTTTATCGTATTCTCAGGAAGTAAGGAATAGAGTATGGCCTACTTGTTGATAAATATCAGTCACACAACATATCAAGTTTAATTAAAAAAATCAATACACTTGTACGTGAGCGCCACACCAAACGTTCACTCCTGTAGTACGCAGGAGACCCTTGAGACCTGAAAAAACCATTTGCCTATTTTTAAAAACTCTCCAAAATCACGGCGTTTTATTGTAGACATCCTGTATAATTGTTTTAAACACCATTAAACATCTGATCTTAGTTTTGGAGACATGCTGTGTTTTAATTTAAGTAGTAACCGAGTTTTTAAACATTGTTTAGACGAGTTTAGCTTATGCTTAAGAGCATTGATACATAATTTTATATCAATCAGAAATGTCCAAACACTATTTACTTTCATCGAGTAGGTTAGCTCAAGCAATAACGCGCCTGACTTGTATTCATAAAGTACGCGATTAGTGCCTCGACCTAGAAGCTGATTACCATGTGTGTATTACGTTATTCTTCTCAGTCCCTCCAGACGAATATCATATTTTTTGAATGAAACAGATCATGAAGGAATCGAGGACGATGAGATGAGTGGGGAAGGTAGCACGTATAGGACAGATGAGAAATGTGAACAATTTTTTTTTTGGAAAACCTAAAGGAAAGAGTGGTCATTTAGAACTAGGCGTAGATGGAAGGTATTAAGGTGGAAGAATGTGAACTGGATTCGTCTGGCTGAGGACAGGAACCAATGGTGGATTCTGGTGAACCTTCGGGGTCCGGTAGAGGTGGGTAATTTTTTAATAGCTCAGTGATTGTCCGCTTTCCAAGAACTGCTCCGTGGAGTTAATTAGATCATGAACAGTACTTCCTTTTTCTTCAGTGTTCAGTAAATAACTAAGCTTGCCTTATTCTACTCTGCAATTCGTTAAGAAACCAACAGCTTTGTTTGTATTAAATTTCGTTTATCGTAATTCTGATTTACGAGGGGACCCTGGGCAGCTACCCTCATTTTACAACGGATAAAGCGGCACCTGTTAACAACAATTTTAAGTACTTACCTAACAAATTGCCCCGTAAATCGCTGCTTCTGTCAGATCTGTAGAAGTATTTTTCGTTGATACAAATTCGTTTTGCTCAGTATTAAAAAGACAATGCGCATATCATGGACAAGTATAAATTATTGCTGAGACTGTACAGTATTTGAAGCGTTTCAGGATGTTCCAACAGAAAAGAAACAATGACAATTCAGTATTAAATGACAACAGGACTTTCTTTTTTGTTGAAAAGGCTTCTCACAGCAGGCAGAAACAAGTAACGGTGTATATTACGATTCAAATTACATCCATAGCGCAAGGATTTTTTTATAAAGATAAGTTACTCAGCCTGTCAAGAAATACCGTGCTTTTATGGAAACCAAATTCATATAGGCTGTCCTTAACCAGTTCAATACAATCTTTATTCTCCATTTCTGTGATTTATTCCATTGAGGATCCCCGGCCAGAATTCTTATTTAGATTATATAAAATACCACAAAGTACAGCTGCTGCTGATACTGACTTGCAAAACAATTCTATTATAAAATATACATCATGCAGCATTCGATGTTGTTGAACGTCTTAAGTAATTTGGTCACATCATTTACAATTATAATTTTGTGGAGTTGATGAATCACTATTTTAACACTGTAAATATATACTGAAATAATATGCTTAATAAAGGTGAAACCATGATATTAGCATAATAACTTACGAACCAACACCTATGTAACTCATCCTAAATTTCCCACCACTGACTTTGTATTGGTTCTTACTTTCGTACTCTGCCTGTCACACGAAAATTCATTATAGTTACTTTTCAGGCAATTAAACTTGACGAGTAACAAACTCATTATTTCTGTTATGCTTGCCTGCTTTATATCAAAATGCACTATAGAAAACATAGCGGGGTTACTTCCCTCTAATAACTGACAACATTGGCACTTATAACATTATTTTGGTTAATCCTTAGCGCACAATTCAGTGTAATCCCAATAGAACACATTAATCTCAACATTAGCAAAAAATAAGTATCGAAGAAAGAGTTTCAGCCGAAACACGATTCCCTCCCTCTTTTTCGAAATCCTCGCAAACTTATATTACGAAACCTTTGCATGGCAACGTGCTTTAACATTAAAGACCAACCAAGTACATGAGGACGTTTCGAAGAAGTATCGTGTACTGCTGCGTAAAATCGAAGATGGCTGTCTTCTTGGTTGTTACGACGTTTCAGAGGTCATTGCTTGCTCCATCAAAGGTATAATGCAACAATAAATAAATACTACGTTCGTTGTTTTGTGGGTGTAGGGGGTCCATATCCAGTATGTACGGCTGAGTTTTAAATGGAACGCTCTTTATAAAGCAGCAAGTTTAATCCGTTGACTCTTTATTGCGCTCTTCTGAGCCTTACAAACAAAATTGCTAGTTGAGCAAACGGACAGTGGGTGAATGTGCCGCGTGGGGACTAGATTCCAAGTAGGTCAGAAACTTTAGCGTGTAAACGAGTTTACTTCAGCCGTATAAACTCACTAGAAAAACAACACAAGACATCAGTATTACAGCAGCCCCTGATACGGAAAATTACGCTGGGTGCTTTAAAATCTGACAGGGAAATTGCCTACGAAACGAAATTACCCACTGGATCATATGAACTGCTGCTGTGTGGATCTAAGTAGATCACCTCCAACCACTGGACCATGAATTTAATACCTCAGTTTATTCTTTTATTAAAACAGTGCAATTTCTACTGTTGACTCACCTTCCCCAGTTAAAGTACGACGTGTGATCAGAAGATTAATTCTAAGAACGAAACCGGATAAACGAAGTATCTGGAGTGCAAAAAAATTTTCGATTTACAAGTACACAGAGTGTTAAACACGATGATGGCAAACAACTACGTTGATAACCGAAACAATAAATATAAAATTAAATTAAAATATAAAACAGGATTTTTTAATAATCAATACTCCACATCTCAGATTTACATCTCGGATATGCAATATATATGACGTAATCTTAGTGTACAAAACGAAAACTTTAAACGTATTTATCAAATTTAATATGCGCTTTCACGAGTAGCGTTTCTTTCGAAGATGAAAATACAAGAAATTCTCTGACGAAATCAAAATTTGGACACGCATTGTGACGTTCTATTGGTTCGTTCATTAGACTATATAATCTGAATTACTGACAGCATCGTTGAATTAACTACAAAAATAAGTAACTAAATTAACACATTTATTTGTTTCAGTTGTGAAATGTGGACATCCAGCGGTGCCTGTAAACGCCCGTGTGTCCCTGTCGAATCCAGACCTGACACCGGGCACTGCAGCCACCCACACATGCGATGAGGGCTACGAGCTCTTTGGGTAAGCTGGTGTTGCCAACCGCCCGGAATAAAAGTTTAAACCTCCTTAACACAATATATCAGACAGAAACAGAGAATAAAGCTTCATGAAAAATATCTTCTTTCGCATCACAACAGAACGCGCAACAAGAAGTCCTGATAAGAACCTGTGTCTCCTCATTTCCATGTAACTAACTAACTAGATGGCTTAGGGAAACATTTGTTCATTTTATGTAAAATAAAATGCCAGGATGATTGTGAATGTTTTTTTTTTTCAGTATGTGCAACGAAGCGGTCTTTGCCTATTTTAAGGTAATTTCCCAAAATGTTCTGAGAGAAGTGGTAAAACCGTGAAAAGCCTGTCAGAATATACATTGTTCTGGTTGGGACAAAATACATAGTGCCATTTGGCGAATGAGATTTTTATGGGCTGGGAGGGATCTGGAAGGAATGGGTTGTGCTCTTTTTCAGAGAGAACTTCGGCTGAGGTTGATGTATTCCTATTGCGCCACAGTTTCTGATGTAAAAAGATAAATGTAGATTATAAGATTTTGTAGGATATTCGGCAAGACTAGCGTCAACATTCATCCTTTTCAGATATACAGTGAGCTTGAAGATGGCTAGCTTCTGAGTTGTTGCGCCGTGTAGTCTGGTAGAAGTTTACCGACGTTTCAGAGGTCTTTGCTGCCTCCATCATCAGGACGGAAATCAAATAAATCTAATGTTGATCCCACTTCAGAAGTTAGCACGGATGTCATGTTTGTTTTGTTCATGAAAAAATCAAATATTTGAACGCTGAATAGCATGATCAAAAAGTAAAATGCTTCCTTCACTTATTTGGTACAAAAGTTACTAGAGGCAAACACAAAACAACAAAGATCCTAATTTCCTTATACACAAAGAAAGTAGACTGTCGTGAAGCTTGGTGATATAATGAGGAAACAAGACTTCTATGTCAGAATGAACAGGTTCCTCCATTTTAGCCTGATTTCCACTTCGCTCTTTAGAAATAAGACAATGTGTCGTAACGAAACTTAGGAGCTTGAAATAGGTGCATCACGCTACATTGGCAATATTATTCGGTTGCATGGAGAAACAATCGTGACGTTTTAACATTTGTGGTGGCATTTAAAATACTTCGTTCATCTGCCAAACACACAACAATGGGCAATGTTGAAACCTTACCTTCCAACCAACAATTATAATTAGAATGTGCCAGTTTCAGTCAAAAGAGTACGCATTACATTCCAATCTTGCAATAAAACTCATAAAAATTAAAATAAATAATCTCATAAACTATGTAACCATTCATTCACTGTACTTTACGAGTCAGGATTCACTGGACATGTGAAAGGACAGCGATTGTTTGAAAAAATGTCAAATACAAGGACAGGCCTATCTGAACTAAACACAACGAAATTCGAGTCCCTTCGTAGGACCCTATTTTCATTTTTACAGTAATCTACTTAATCTCCATTTCTTATTAATTTCTTATTATTACTGATGTTATTGTTTATACTTCTCGCCAATTACAATTAGACAAATCAAATCAAGGAGGATGAGAAGGGAAGGGCACGTAACCCGCATGAGAGAGAAGAGAAATGCATACAGGATTTTGGTGGACAAACTAGAAGGAAAGAGACCACTAGGAAGACCTAAACGTAGGTGGGAATAATATTAAAATAGATCTTAAATAGGATGGGGTGGTATGGACTGGATTCATCTGGCACAGGATAGGGACTAGTGGCAGGCTCTTGTAAGCACGGTAATGAACCTTCAGGTTCCATAAAATATTACGAATTTCTTGAGTGGCTGAGTGACTGTTAGCTTCTCAGTAAGGAATCGGCTCCATGGAGTAAGTACTATTGTTGTTATTGTTGACAGTAAAATAAACATGTCAACAACAGCTGTTCTGGAACAGATAACTGTCGATTTAGTGAATCTGCATTGGATTTGTAGTTATTTGCAGTTTATCTTACGACGCTGTCAGTAGCTCAGCCTATAAAGCGTCAAGTGAGAGTATGGTTAGTGGATAATAAATTAGAAAAGATGTGGAAGGAAGCAATGGACGCCGAATTTGAGTTACTATCGCAGGAATTATCTGGAAAGACAAAACAAAAGCACGATACCCTCAGTCAGGATAAACGGTCTTCGGGCGGAGATTCGAGCCGTAGACTCCCAAATATGAAGCTGATGTAATTTTAAATAAAGGCCGAAGTCTGCAAATGCTAAACGTAACCTCGATTTCATTGCACGCGCTCTGCGGTTTTGTTATAAACGTGACTGATTTATCACAGTTCATGACGTGAAGTGACTCAGTGTTGCAACAAAATAAAGGCTTTACTTTCACCTCCCAGTTATAGTAAGATAATGTATTATCTAGATTTATGGTAGTCCAACCCTTAATATTTAGATACATAGCAGACTACAGCGGGGTAGTGCAATGAAGTTTGGTGTATAAGAATCTCTCTCAAACTACAATCTTTGCCATTGTGTGTGTGTGTGCGATTATAAGGTTATATCGTGATAAATAATATTTATTTTTCTTCATATTAGCATGTAATCTCAGTAACGTAAAGGTGATTTGTTGTATGTCTGTCTGTCCCTGTTTTTGTTCAAAGTCTCCATATCTAGATAGGTTACATATGACCGTTGCAGACTTTAATGCTTAACTAATTTTAGTGGGGAAGCTCAATATCGAATTTAATCAAAATCTCAACTGTTGTTTCCAAAATGAAAGCTGGGGATAGACAGCCACGATCTCCGCATTGTGTACTCACTTTATTCACGTTTGGAAACCGCATAAAAATATTTAACATGCCACAATTACCCCAACATTGAGCGTCAAAATCTGAAAAGGCGCACTAATACTACACATTATTTAAATTGTTAGATTAAGAAACATTCTTTATGTGGTTGTATATTTTACTGTCTTATTTCTCCGTTTCAGAACTCCGACTTTGGTGTGTTCGTCCTCAGGAACTTGGCAAGGAGATCTCCCATACTGCGGTAAGATGCAGTCCCACTTCATTATACTACCAGATTTACCACTTTTTTTATAATATGAAACTACTAAACCCTGAGTATACCTGCAAGGCGCAGGTGAGAAATTCATTCAGCATTTTGGACGGCAAGCCTTATGAGAAGAGACCATCTAGATAAAGATGGGGACTGGATTTAGCTGCCTCAGGATAGAATCAAACAGCGGGCCTTCGTGAACACGATAATAAACATTCTGGTTTCTTCAAAGCAGGGGATTTCTCACCCCGCTGGGCGACTATCAGCTTTAGAGGAAGAGATCTTGGGCTAAAGAGTTAGTCAGTCCTTCGATCTCAAAACGTAATGTTCTTTTAGAATGAAAAGTAAAATCAAGCTGTAATATAATTCCAGACCCTACAAAGCTAGGAAACTTCACAGTCCCATGCTCAAATTACCCACTAGATAGGTATTAGAAACGCCGACAGTGCTCCATGCCTGTCTAACCCCGTTTTCTCTAATTTCAACTTAATACTTAAAAAATGAATCTGAATGCCGAAAGTATGCCACCTCATTTCATAGTTCAGCAACAGGATTTGGAGTAATATCTATCTTGATTTTTAAATACGAGGTGCTACCCAAAAGTTCGGGGAATTTGAATTCCACGGGCGAACCGGTTGTGGAATGGCCTGCCGCCGCTAGATGGGGCGAGCAGTACCCTTTGTGAATTAGTGTGCCAACAGCCGTGAAGGCGAGATGCCGCGTTCTCGAGTCTCGTGCGTTTTTGTAACGTTGTGTTGTAGTGGTTCGGCGATTTTTTAAACCTGCATAAATGGCAGATTTTAAGGAGCAAAGAGTCTGCATCAAATTTTGCTTTAAGCTTAAAAAACTGCTGTAGAAACCCACCGCATGCTTGTGGAAGCATTTGGTGAGAATGCAATGAGTCAAAGTAAAACTTTTTTGTGGTACAAACGCTTTAAGGATGGACGAACGTCTGTCGAATGTGAAGTTCACGTCGATTTTTTTTTTTTTGACATCTAAGGCATTGTCCACAAGGAATTTGTCCCCCCTGGTCAAACTCTCAACCGGAAGTTTTGAAGCGGCTACGGGAGAGCATTAGGCGCAAACGTCCGGAGAAGTGGGACAACAACAGCTGGGTTCTCCACCGCGACAACGCGCCCGCCCACACATCGCTCGTTGTTCGGCAGTTTTTGGCTTCCAAAAACACGACAGTGATTCCCCACCCACCCTGTTCGCCTGACCTCGCCCCCCTGGGACGTTTACCTGTTCCCAAAATGAAATTTCGATTGAAAGGCCGTCGTTTTGACACATTTGAGGAGATCCAGGCAGAATCGCAGGAGGTGCTTAAAACACTCACACTTGAAGATTTCCAGGGATGCATGGAATCATGGAAAAACGCTGGGATCGCTGTATCCATGCCCAAGGGGACTACTTCGAAGGAGACGATGGAAACTAGGAGTTACGATAAGCAATTTTGTTTATGGGAAAATTCCCTGAACTTTTGGGTAGCACCTCGTATTATTAGAGTAGCTTTCAGAATACTGTAATCTACTAAAACAGATTATAAGTTTTTGCTACTCTTTTTGCCCGACATAACCTCAATTCCCCGCCAGTGGTCACATCTGTAGCTGTAAAAGATGTTTCATACAACTCTTACATGTACGTCCATTTTTTAAATATGTCCGAACTCTGCCAGCGAAACATCACTTATCGCCATTAAACGGAAATCTGAATACAAAACGCCTCACATACTATATCATTACAGAATACTTCTAGCCCGAATAAATGAATGAATTAATTAATAAATATAAATACTAATGTTACTATATAAATATATATATATATCCTACATATCAAATGGATTTCAGTACGTTCATGTGCTTTACAAAGCAGAGGCTACATCGTCATTCGTCCACTTCATTAAGACATACAGAAATGGTATCCAGAAAACCGTAATGCTGTTGACGAACAACTTTTTTTAGGAATGAGGCACCGTTTACCTGCAAGGTCATATGAATCTGGGTAACATGCTTTGTAGTGTCATACGGCTGGGTACCGTGTATTTACTTAATGGATTTCCATAGTTTTACTCATAACATTCCGGCAAAGCACGCTACACGAGTTCCCTTTTAAACCTTTAATGCACTACTTCAACATTCTATTTATCTGTACTTTGCTAACAGTGAATACAACATTTTGCATGATTTTAAAAATAAACATCGATTTTCCCCTAAAGAAGCTTATCGAATTGATCTTTATAATGGAGACGCGATGTGTTTTCTTTGAGGCACTAACTGAATTTGTGAATATTATTTAAACTTGACTCGGCTTCAAAAAGTTACATAACACCGTTAAAAGTGCTTTGATGTACCAGGGGTTCGGATCTGACCGTGAAGGTCTGATTCAAATCTAAGTATCCTCTCATTCCACGGAACGTAACCTCTGTAGTACCAAACGTGATTTCACAAATAATGCACAGATTCACGTTTGTCCTTTAAACAGCGATTTAGTGAGGAGAAAAAGAATCATCCTGTTATAAGGTTCCCAGCAATTCGCCCGCTCGCCTCTCTGATAACGGTAGTATAAAAATGAAGACAGTGATTAAGATTGCAAGAAATAGGTGCAGTAGCTTAACATTGAAACAGCATAATTTCAATTTTATGATTAATTTATGCTGACGTGCATAATTGGAACGAAAGTAAGTTGTTGGTATCCTTAGGAAGGGGTTTTTAATTTGCAAAGCATTTCTAAATTATGTTAAAAAAATTTCGTTAAGGATAATTCGGTTAACAATTATGAATATATTCGCAGTTTATTGAGAATCAAACAAAAACAATTTTGGAATTCATTGGGCGAAATTCCCCAGTTGTTGAACGTAAGCCATTTAAGACTCAAATAATCAGGATGAAGTAGGTCCACCAAGAAGTGATTGGTCCCAGAATGAATAGAGAGATGTTGAACAACTCAGTACTATTTCCCCAGCATGTACAGTGTGTTCCATTTAAAACGCAAGCCTAACTAGCATAATAAGACCAAACCTACGATAATATTGAATTCTTGCAGCTGTGTCTGAAATCGCTACAACTGTAATTCCAGCTGTTCTGTCACTGGATGAGAGCTTGTCACAGACTAACACTTCCTGTGTACCGAAATTTTGTGACTCGAATGTCACGGGGGAGGTGGACCAGCTTCTTATTTAATTTGTGTGCGCATTACGTGATTGTTTTTCGATTTCGTTTTAAACGATACAATCTCAGTTAATTGTTGTGGCAGATGATTACGCATTCGTGCAGAACGACATTTAAACGCGTAGAAGACAACTAATGTCTTTCTTTAGAACCTGAGAAGGTCATTTTAACGGATTCAGGTGCATCTATGCATAGCACCACAAAAGTTAGTAAAACAATAATCATACTACTAAAATGCTTATCCATAGAATGCATTTTAAATAGATAAACTATTGAAGTTTCAATTCGCTTGCAAATAAAAATATATAGGCCTATATAACACACTTTATATTGTGCGTTCAAACTTCGGAATTATTTTTAACTTGAAAATACCTTCGTAAGATCTTTAGAGCAACGCTATTACAACATATATTTCACGGATTCTTCGACTTTTCTCAGTACAATAACGTAATCTTTCATCCGCACTTCCTGTTCGTCAGTCGTGAGAAAGTTTAGTAAGACTCGAAAAAATCCAATTTCAGAACTACGAATATAATAAAATTAGGAAATGCAGAAGATACTTCCCACATTCAGCCTATTGTGTGCGTGAATAGTATTACCAATATCTATTGTATTCACGTGCGTTATTCATCGAAAATTATGATCTTACGATACTAAAATGTTCGATTATATTAACAAACGACTGCAATGTTTTAATGATTTAAAGCTCGTAAATACAGTAACATATGAAACATTTATATCAAAACTTAAAGCTTGTATGGCATACTTCATTTTGGAATTTTCACAGAATTACATTTACTTGTTATTAACAAACATTATAAATATGTTGAAACCAAAGTTTCCACCAGTTCCTAAATTATCATTCCGTATTTAAGATGGCGACAAGATCTCCGAAACGTCAGCAACACAGTCTATATTTACACACTGTCATCACCGAGAAAAAGGATCAAGGACTTCTACAACCTTACTTGCTACTGGTCGGATCAGGGTCTGCTTGAGACAAATTACGCAGTTACAAGTTACTAAAACAATCTTTATAAAATATTGTTCATATAATTTTAAAAGCTTTTGTGTTTTGCAGTTTACGACTCGTAATATTTAAATTAGGCAACTAAATTGCTTGTACACATTCTGTAGTGAAGTGACGAGAAACGTATCTTCTGATAACGAAATTGGCCAACACTAAATAACAGAGCAGTCCTGAGTACTCGATATCACTTGATTACTGACGTACGAGATCCAGGAATCATTCAACCGAATGACTGTGACACACCCATCGAAAGTAAAAGAACATACCCGAAAAGCAGTTCATTATTTAAGTAAACTGGGCAGAGATAGATTGGTTTTAGGGCAATGGGGCAAGACTCATTCGCAATAGTATTCTTTCACCAAAATTGGCGATAGACTCCTCTTTGTCTACGAAATGCGTAACTGAATTAGCCTATAAGGTCACTGCTGTTGAATACCAGAAGCTTCCAACTATAAAGCCTTTAACGGATGTTTCGGCACAGTCCCTATGAATTATAAACTAATCCTTTCATGTGCCTGTATTATTTATATAAATCTAGCATTACTAAAACATATACTCCCCAAGGTATACGTACATACTTTCCAATGGCGTTATCTGCAATGTTATATCCTCCACTGATGTATATTCCAGATGCATATAATTAAATTATGAGTGCAGATAATCATGCTCGTATATCCTTTTGATAACAAAGGCAATTAAAGGTACAGACAGTATGAACACACACAGTGGAAGTAAAAGTACTGCTACTTGTACTTCAGTGCGTATGCAACGTACCGGTAAATGTTTGCATCTAAATTATAGATCATAGTAGGCCACTACCTCTTTATTATGCTTTTATTTTATACACTTCGTACAAGAAGCTATAAGAAACGTTTGCACAAAATCCAGCGTAATAGGGCATCACTGGTAGGTTCATCTGCTATGGGTCTAATATTTATTTACTATTAAATTTTCCGTCAAAACTAACTGCAAAATCTTACGTAGTAAACGTAATAAATATTATTCCAAAAGGTATAAAATCCGTTAACATCAAATGCACCAACACTAACCAACCAAATTGCAAACACTTGCTTATATAGACAGATTCCGTCTGCAGAATGTTAATACATAACAAAGATACACTGTATATAAAAATATACCCAGTATAATAAAATGTGATTCAGTATAGCATTTTCCGAAAACGGGACAAGAACTTGTTCTGTGAAACCCGAAGTAGCTTTAGTAATATTTTGGATGATATTTCAAAAATCTTCACAACCACATTGCACTTTAACTAGATCTCGGTGCTGTTTTAATGAGGAACTTTAAACAGTTGTGCTCAGACACGATAAACTTTCGCTCACTGTTCCGCTTAGAGGGCTTTGACGTTAATTAAATGCGCATTAGTTTGCAGAGACTATAATAGCTTGTGGGTGGTAACATCACAAGATATGTGCCGACTGTCATCACGTTAACGGATGTTAACGGCGCCTAACTGCAGCTTAAATGCCCTCTCTCGCTCTCTCTGCGTTAATGTAAAACATGCTGATGTCTTCACTCGCTTCAGGAAAATGCAAAATGAAACATCGTCACCTCTTCAACGGTGGGATTCATGTGGCAAAATGTTACACACTAAAATCACGTTCTGTCACTGGTATGATTTGAGGTTATCACTACAATGAGTATGAAGCAAACCGTAACTCACCGCCCTGATGATGGAGGCAGTAAGGACCTCTGAAACGTTGGTAAATTTGTACCAGATTAAATGGCGATACAATCCAGAAGACAGCCATCTTCGTCTTCCAGGTTGTTGCGCCGCGTAGTCTGGGGACGTTTCAGTGGTCCTTACTGCCTCCATCTCAGGGCGATGATCTACAGTTAATTTATACAACGAGAAAATAACGCGTTTTATAAAAAAATTCCCAATCGGTTTATTAATCACAGTCTAACTAATTTATAACGAGCACGGTTATAACGACATCTCGGCTATTGCGAGTAAACAGAGAAGAGTTGGTTGGAAATTATGTATTTTATGAGCGACATTTCACGGTTAAAGCGATCACGGTACTTGACACCTTCACGTGTATAACGAGCAAATCTTTCAGCCATTATAACAAGCATTGGCTAAACTAACGAGGGACTAAGATCTATTATTGTTTTACCCGTTTAAGACACTCTTCCACTTATCTCTTTCCACATAGCAATTTCTAACCCTTTTAACGATATTTACAGTCAAAATTCATAGTGTATTTGGTTCGATTTCCGTTCTCAGAATCTCATTTAGTGCGGTACGCTACTCAAAAAGACCATAGACCTCGTTCCAGTGGTTTAGCGGAAATCCTCGCAGACCCTGCGTGGCCGGGGTGCCGTGGACCTACGGGGACTCTCAGGTATCAAGGCAAATGTATAGTTATCTAAATGGTTACCCATGGCGGGGGAAGGCAGAATGATTCCGTTACATCGCTGCACCGTGTAATTATAAGCTATGTTTATTCATTGTTGTTATCATTCCTTTTCTATAAGTATATATCTGTGTTCTTGCGTTTGTGTGATAAAAGTATTGAGTAACAGCAAAAGTAACATTTCGCTACAATAACGGATATAACGAGTAACGGTTATAACGAGCAATTTTCCTCGGTCCCTTGGATCTCGTTCTAACCGAGTATGACTGTATATAGTTTTTGCTTCAGAAACGACGTATTTTATACGTATTTGAGGACCTTATTTTAGTAGTGATTTATTTAGATCTTCCAAAATTGTATTCATACCCTAATTTATAAACGGAAACACAGTCACATAAATATGCTTGAGTTATGTAATTAGTTATTCCTGCTCTCAGTTTTGAAACTTATGTCTCTAACCTCAAGTTGTATTTTAATAAGGCCGACATGCTTACTGTAACGATTGGTTTCAATTTCCATTTCAGCAAACTGAAAACTGGTTCTGATCTAAACCGCTGTCTGATTCGTGAAATTAACAACTCTTTTAAATCTTAAACTTTCACATATTAGGCATCTGGCGTGTTCGGATTCAAAAAATTTTAAACTTGTGAATTATTAGATATTTGGTAGTGGACAGGCCCATCGCAAGACTATAACTAGCCAATATAACAAAGAAAACCGCGGACACATACACACGCACACACACATATATAAATACACACAAACATACGCACGTGCACGCACATAGATGCATGCTACGGACATACGTGCATGCATACACTCACTGTGAGCGGAATTCGAAACCCCGACCTTAGTATTCAACACTTCTCAAACCGTACGATTACTGTGATCAGCAAAATGATGACAGTTCAATAAATTGCGTGTATGTGTGAAAAATCAGCTTACTACAATATCCTGAACCCTCGATTTATGGCCCCAGAAAACATATATCTCTTAGGGTTTTCTGCGCAGCGTAACAGAACCAGGTTTTTAAGTTTCTCCAAACACATCCCAAAGGACAACGCTTGTTCAGCTGCGCGGCTAGAAGACGACATATCTTGGGGCAACATGGAATCGTTTCGTAAAGAATACGAGAGGCACAGCTGTAGAGACCCATTATTTATAAGAGGCCTAAGTCATATAAAATTATCATTCGTGGTTCTATCCGGGAAATAAATGGATAACAGCTTATAAGGAATAACACAGGAATAACACTGGATGCCTGTTACAATGTAAATAATGTGGAAGGAAGAGGTCACGATCTGTCTTAAGACAACATCACTGGTCTGAAGGAAATGAAAAACCGCGGAAAGTCTGTCAGGGCAGCGGGTCTTCGGGCCGAGATTCGAACCCCAGGCTCTATTATGAAGCAGGACTGCTTCCCACTCGACCTCGACTTTCGACGAACAGTAAACGCCATGTATTTGCTTGCAGGAACAAACATAGCTTTCCGGAAGCCAGCGAACCAGTCGACGACGGTGCGTGGCGGAGCGGCTAGCAATGGCAACGACGGGGAGAGCACGACAGTGCATGACGGCAAACGATGCACGGAGACGATGAAGGAAGCGTCTCCCTGGTGGATGGTTGACCTGCTCCGACCCTACCCCGTCGGCGTGGTTCGAATCACCACGCGTGGCTGCTGTGGTATGTGTTTATTGCATGAAGAAGCCCTAGCAAAAGTAAGGATGTGACACCCCAGAAGTTTGCTTATCTTAGACAGCAATTCTGCTGACGTTAACTCACGTTCTTATTATAGAACATTAATAACCTTAACCTGACATTCATTAAAACAAAGAGAATGGGACGAGATAGACAAGTATCATGTTTGTGAGAAAGGGAACACACGGCACTTTATTCGGAAAACCTCACTGTGAAGTATGAAGATGTAATCGGGAGGATATAATGTCCACCAAAATGTATCTAGTGAAATAGGGTGTGAAGCCCGAGACTAGGTTCAACTAGCCGAAGAGAAGTTACGACACATCACTTCAATTTTCGTAGCCGAAAACTACATTTATTATTTAATATCCAATGTGATGGTGTAGGGGTACACGAATACATAAATTTAATCTGAAAATTACAAGGAAAAAACCCACCTTGAGACCTAGGCGTAGATGGTATGATAATACTAAAATTGAGCGTTGAAGCTCCAACCGATGCAGAATATGCATTGGGCTCAGTGGGTGGCTCTTATGATCGCGGTAATTAATCTTTAGGTCCTATAAAGGCAAGAAATCTATTGACCAGTTAAGAGGTTATCGGCTTGGATTATCATTGTCTCAAAACGGACATTTACTAACTCCATGGAAGAAGATTCTTTCTTGAGAAATGTATAGCCGCTGAGCTGGAGTATGAATTTCCCGCCTCTTTTTGAATCCCTAAAGTTCATTACCCTTTTATCAAAAGCTAGACTCTGAAACCTAACCCGATCCATTTAAATCCGGTCCACACCCCGTGTCCTACTTGTGTAAGATTAATTTTAACGTCGTGCTATCTATATCGAGGTCTCCCAAGTGAACTCTTTCCTTCAGATTTTTCTCATCCCCAATGTGTTTTAAATCGATCATTATAGGCCGCTTCTCTAATGCTTTGCTTCTTTTTGAACAGGTCACCAGCCACTGAAGGACATTGAGATCCGGGTGGGAAACAGCAGTACCGACCTTCAGAGGAACCCACTGTGTGCTTGGTTCCCCGGAACGATAGGTAAGACGGTAATTACATACACGCCAACTGGTAATACATATTTGAGGCATTACACAGCACAGACACGCAGGCCTGTAATCTCTGAGACCTGCTTATTCCCAAGCTATTATCTTACAAGGCTACGGCGTTTGCCTCATGAAATATTAACGAAAGCATTTAGATCTCCAAGATCGGAACTGTTATTTGGATCTAAACTAGAAAGTAAAAAAGACGGTAAGTAATACATAAAGATTAGCGTCATAATTTATAATTTAAGCCAGATATTAAGCTAATACAATGACTAAATTAAGTAGATCGAGATGGGCTGAGCAGCCACCACGCAGAGGATAGATGAGAGACGCAAATAGTTTTAGCTGGAGTCGAATTGGGAGACCCAGGCGTAGTTGTGAAGATACTATTACAGCATATCTTAAACAAAACAGACGTGAGAGTGCTGCCTATGTTTAATTGACCCAAGACAGAGCCCGGTGGTGATCTTTTATCAATGAGGCAATTAACTTTCGTGTTCAATAAAAGGCAGGGAATTTCTTGACCAGCACTGAGACTATCGCCTTCAAAAAAAATTTGTTCAATATAGTTCGTAAATTTTTATTCTTCTACTCAAATTATCTTTAGACATAGGTTACAATTCGTAATTATTTACATGTTTTAATGCATTCAGAAGTATGTGTTGGATAAACTCACCCAGTCCTGCAGGAAACATTCAAAGCATTTATATATTGTCTTTCCACCTGTCGATGTTGGACTTCTGGGTTATGACACCTTGTGGACTTGCAGTATCAACTCTGAGGGAGGAACATAGATTGCAGGTGTTTGAGAATAGGGTGTTGAGGAGGATATTTGGGCCTAGGAGGGAAGACGATGGGGCATGGAGAAAACTGCATAATGATGAGCGTAAAAATTTATACTCCTCCCCCAATATTGTCAGGGTGATTAAGTCAAGAAGAATGAGATGGGCTGGGCATGTAGCACGCATGGATGTGACAAGAGGTGTGCACCGGGCATTGGTTGGGAAGCCTGAGGGGGAGAGACCGCTGGGGAGACCTAGACGTAGATGGGAGGATAATCTCGGGGTGGGATCTATGGGAGATAGGAGTTGAAGGAGACTTGATTTTGTTGGCCCAGGACAGGGACCGGTGGAGGGCTTTGGTTAATTCGGTGATGAATCTTCGGGTTCCGTAAGCCATCTAGTTATGGCAAGGTGTTTGCTCTCGTTCCAGAGGAAGGCGTTACCAAGACGTTCACATGTGCCCGCATGCTGACTGGCCAACACGTGTTCGTACAGCTGGTGGGAGTTGAAGGGTCTCTCTCAGTTTGCGAAGTGGAAGTGTTTACAACTGACGGTAAGGTCTTCATATCAGAACTCTACCAGCATGAATATATTAGGTGAGGTGTATATGAATTGTAAACACCCAGCGTTCAGAAGATTGCTATTTGCTGAGTCGTTGCGCCGTATAGTCTTGTAGAAATTTACCCACGATTCAGACTACACGGTGCAACAATCTCGAAGACAGCCATGTTCAGACTCACCGCCGTGGAAACCTGTTCGCATTTATTTAGTTTGTATTAAAATATATTTAATGTTTCAAAATCCCATCAACCTATCAACATACGAGTTAAATATTTCGTGTGATTTCGTCCGTCTGACCGAACGACATTGCCGCTTCGCATTTTGGAGGCCGTGCGTTTATATCTCGGTCCGAAGACCAGCTGCTTGACTGGCGTTTGAATAGTTTTCCCCATCCCTTCCAGGAAAATACCTGGACAGAATCTTAAATTGGACCATGATCAGTTCCTTTAATATTTTTTCAAATCATTACTCATCCTATCATTTGACACTTGTAGTCTGAGCTACAGACATCGTCGTAAAACATACAATAAAAATATATTTATCTGTTTTTCATAATAAAGTTGCATATTTCCATTTGTACTTAAATTATTCTTAACAACGTCGTACAAAAACGGAGTCAAATAACTGTAAGATTAATTTGTTTACTGTAATGGATCTAGCGTTGGAATACAATTAGCCCTGTTCGTATATTTCACATGCTTCAATACTTAGAAACTTCAGTTTATAATCAACAGAAATATGTGAAAGAACGTGTAAAAATGCTGACGTAAGGCATCCGAAAGAATGACGATGTCATTCTTTTGTAACCTACCGTCCATCCTTTTTGTCCATCAACTTTCTTTTCCTGATAGAAACACAAATTATTATTTAATGCGACTTATATAAATACCGGAATATTACAGCTTGTCATGTCGTGTCGAATGTTTACGAAACGATTTCATGCTGGTGATGGCTGTATTCTGGGTTCTTGTGCCACATAGTACGATCCAAGTTTAACAACGTTTTAAATGTGCTTGCAGCCTCCTTAATCAGGGCGATGATGAAGGCAGCAAGTACCAAAGAAACGTCGGTAAACTACTACCGGAATACACGGCGAACCAACCCAGAAGACAACCCGAAATCTCACAGACATGAACTGTTCTGATTTTCAGTCAGATTAACTGACGCCCCAGTCTTACCCTAGCAACGAGCGACATCGTTCTCGTGTTTCAGAGTTCTCGAACGACCGCTGCGTGCCGTCTGGTGCGGCAGATGACGTTGAACTGTCAGCGTTCGACCGCACCTGTTACGAATTCAGCGTGGGCCGCGGAGGTTCATTCGAAGAGGCGAGAAGCCATTGCAAGAAGCATGGAGGCGATTTGGTGCATGGACTGAAAGGAGCAACATCCAGCTTCTTGCTGGCTGAACTCGAGCGTCGTAAACCAAGCCTCAAAACTCAGCTGGTGTGGATCGGAGCGCAACGCGAACCGGGGTTTACATCCAGGACGTGGAGATGGGTTGACGGTAGGGTTCCTTGTTTATGTAGTGCTTCCATTTCCTGCGTCTGCTTGCTCATTTCACAACACACGCTTCCAGTTATGTTACGTATTTTATGTCCAGTGGTAACTACATGTACCATCTACCTCAACAATAAGCAACTGTATGTGCTTCAAATGATTCTCACTGTAACAGCATTAACAAATTGATCTTTGCAACAGAGAAGTGTTGAGTGTTATTTCCTTTCAGATTAGCTTCGGCTTCAAACGGTTAGCATGTCCTTTCGTTTAAATATTATTAGTCAGGCAGGCGTAGGGTTTTCAATCTTTGTCACAGCTCCCAGATAGACCCTGGGGCCTACTCAGACTTCAATGGCTACCGGAGGCGTCTTCCCAAGGGATAAAGTCACCTTAGTCTCACCTCCATCTTTTTCAAAACTGAAGCTTTACCTTCACTTCACGGTTGTCTTAACGGAGCGGAGGGATAACATTGCTTCATAGAAAGTTCCACGGGGACCTACCTAGATACAGTGGTCCATTAGGTATCACCTTTCTGGCCGTGAAATCAGGCTAGTTTTGCATTTTAGAAACCTTTACTATTCTAATAGACAAAATTTTCAGGTCCCTCATGCTAAAATGGCGCTAGTGTCGCTCCCACCTCACACTTTCTCACGGCCGCCATCTTTTACTACAGTCGGAGGTGTGACCTTCAATGCCCTGATGCATGCACCAATTTCCCATTACCAAGTAACATGGCCTCATAAACAATCATGGTGAACAATTAAAATCTCAGCAAAGCATTTATACGGAACAAATTGTCATGTTCCAGATTCCTTCATATGTGGGAACAATATAGTTTGTTACGAAGCTAAATTTTCGAACTGTTTAATGAAGGCAGTTTTTCGATATAATTCTAGTCTATATAAACTATTAACCACATCACATTGTTTTAGACTTGCACATGCAACAACAGAATTCTGAAGCTGTGTGTGTGTTTTAACATTTTGTTGTAGGACAAAATGTATTTAACATAAAGCCATCGATCTATTAAATTCCACAACTTTAGTCTGAAATATTTCTTTGTCGAAGTGTACAATAAAATGCATTTATGGGCTAATGTAAATTCAATCTACATTATCAAGTTTGGACTAAAGGTAACTGCTATCGACAAAATTAACAGCTTCCAACAATAAATTCCGTTAGTTTCTGGGTAGCATGTAAATGAACGCCGAATTTAACCCAATTATTACTATGCATTTCGATAAAGCAGAACCCGAACCATTGGGACTTAGAATATGATAAAATATGATCATGGCAAATTAAATCAGTGGTAGTCCAACAGAAACAACTTATAATCAAGCCCTGGATGTCTGCATGCCTTAATGACCCCATTCAGTTGTTAGACCATGACTTCGACAGTCTCAGCTACAACTGATGTCTGTACCAAACAAAATAACTCCAGAGACGGAAACATTTCTCACATAGAGAAGTGGCAAATTAATTCTGTGGAAAGGAGAGTTCTTTCTTTGATGCTTGGTACTATTTCTTGTGGCGTAGGAGAGATGGTGGCGAAGCCGGCGTGGGGAAAGGACCAGCCGAATAATTACAACGGTGAGCAGAACTGCGTAGTACTGGATGGAGGACGCAACTGGCAATGGAATGACGTGGGTTGTAACCTGGATTATCTCCATTGGATATGTCAGCACAGTAAGTGGTTTGCGTTGTTCTACTAGATTGATGAGTAGCCCAAGGACTTCAAGAAAGAAAGACAAAACAATACCGGAATGCGATTTATCGTATTGTTAGGATTTTAGGTTCTCACATCGGTGAGTACGAAGATGGCTGCCATCTAGGTTGTAGCGCTATGTATTCTAGTAGAAGTTTAGTAGCGTTTCAGAAGTCGTTTCACAGGAACTCTGAAATTCCGGTAAACTTCTACCAGACTACATGGCGCTACAACCAGAAGACAGCCATCTTCTGAAGACATTCGAACTGTCTCTTCATCAGTCACGACTTTCAAGCAAGCAGGCCTATACTACTGTGACCACCTCATCCTTGGGATAATTTTGTTACCACAAGTTTTGTACTTTTCGCGCCATTACACGCATTTCTTTTCGTCCAAGTTCCACATCATTTCAAGGCTCTTCCACGTACTGCCTATAATCACTCTCCTTTCAAAATGCGTCTCGCCCTCTTTTCAATAACCATTTTCCAAGCCACGCCCCGAATTACAGAACAATCTTCACGAACAGGCGAATGAAAATGTGTCTACCTCCAGGTTTTCAAAAGCGGATTAAGACATTGTTTAATAGGATTACCGCTGATCACATTCACGTACCTGTGTACCTTGTTCTGAGCCATCCTTATCACCACGGCATAAAGAACATTCATATCAGCAGTTCTGCCACATACCCCACGGTTTTCAAATCATCAGTAAATCCTCAGTTGCAACTTTCCAAGAAACTGTATTTTAGCCTGATTTCCTTTCTTAAGGAAATAAATTCTTATATCACCATGCTGTCTGCATGTCTATGTGTGTCCCTCTTTTAAGCCAGTTGATAGATTTTCATGAAATATGGCATGAACAGTAATCATGAACCACGTACTGACAATTTTTAATTTCCTACAATCAGTAATAATAACATGGCAGGTGCGCGAAGTAGGCCAGGAACAGTTATTTTTAAATTCATCGTTCACAAATCATTCGACCCTTTGCAGTGTAAACAATGTTGAGTAATCGAAGATCTTCTATGATAAAGTTGTATCTGGCACTTAGCTAACCATGCCACGTGTACATATGGGGGGAGTGGAGGTATAGTTCCATGCATTCGGCATTACAAGCAGTCGAAGAACCCCTACATAGCCTAAAACTGACCTGTTTGTGTTCGCAGCCCCAACTTCATGCGGCAGTCCCGACAAGCTAGTCAACACCACCATCTCGGGTTCCAACTTCAGTGTTGGCGCCACAATCAGCTACCGGTGCCCCGAGGGTCACATGTTGGTCGGTGGGGAAAACCGCACCTGTACAGAGAAAGGCTTCTGGTCTGGTCACGCGCCCACTTGCAAATGTAAGGAAATTAATTACTGTGCCGTCGTCAGTATGACAGAACTAGCACAAGAAGGTCAGTTTTTACTGTCACTGACTTTTACTGCATTGGCACTAAAAGAGTCAAGATCCAGTAGACAGTACCAGCGTCGATCAGATAGATCCTTCGCATCAAGTTACCGATTTGTATTTTCACACGCTACACTAAAACTGATTAGCAATATATTTTCAGATGTTGACTGTGGGCCCCTACCTGGTCTGGAACATGGATATGTAAACCTGAAGGACAAGAGAACCACACACGGTGCTTCAGCAGAGTTCACATGCCACGAGAACTACACCCTCATCGGGAGGGAGAGACGGACATGCCAAGATGATGGGCAGTGGAGTGACAACCAGCCGCAGTGCCTCTGTAAGCAATATTATTACTTACAGCATTGCAATATTTAACTGGAACCAATAATTTATGCATTAACAAAGCTCAGATAGATTATTCAACAGTACTGGCAAAGTGCAAAATATATTACAAATTAATAACACGTAATATCCACAAAGTCCACTTAACTTATGATTGTTACCACAGAAACAATGTACTGTGTAAAAAAATGTGCGTCTTATATCAAATCCAAATTGTGGGTAAGTATGTTCCTTATAGCTTAAGAATGAATATAAAAATTTAGGCCAGACTTGGCATGCTTATGCCTAAAACCAGGAAGAGATTTAAGAAAGATCAAAATGCTAAAAATGTTCAAGTCCCGGTGAGGGCAATTCATGTAGCCTGGAAGATACGGACAATGGAAGAACGGTGCCAAGACCAGAGTCATTTGTTTCAATGAGGAGATTACAGAAACAAAGGTCACAACTCCAAAATACTCTCCAGTGTTATGGTTTCAAGCATGATAAAAAAACAGCACCAAGACGAAGGCTGCACATTTGGCAAAGAGATTACAGGAACAATGATCAGAACCCAGGATATCTGTCCTGGGCTCAGTCCCAGTGAAGAAGGTAGAATTGTTGAAATTTCCCATAGTAACACTGCAGACATTCTGCTAGTACTTGAATGAAATATAATTTACACTTTTGCCTAAATAATCTTCTGATTTCTGTGATATTAATTGAAATGTAATGAAAGGTATATTTGCCCCTACATGTAAATTGGTACACAGATAATACTGTCCAATTTGGGCATAGAGTCAGTTTGATAGGTACATTTTAATTAGTATTTACAATTCCAGTTCTGAAACATATATATTTATATTTATTATAACACATAATAAAGTGAGTGAATTCAGAGTATGTTATCACATCAAATTTTTGGATAGCAGTACCAGCAATACTAACAATTTTACTATGATCATCCATAACCTCTTCACCTGAATATTGTTTGCTACAACAATGTTTCCCTTGTCTTCGCCTGTTTGTCTCACTGTGTGTTATGGAACTGTTGAATGGACATTATTTTATGTACTGGCACTTCACATAAAACAATACAAAATCAGAATGAATGTGCATTTCAGTTGATTGGTGTCCTGAACCACCAATGGTGCAAGGCGGTAGTGTACAAACTTCTGGACACCGTGCAGGATCTACTGCCACCTATTCCTGTCAAAATGGCTATATAATGTCTGGACAGCCGGTGAGAGATTTTATTATTGCAACCAAGTGACTTGGTGACTTATTAAATAGGATTATGTAATGGTCAAAACCTCCTAGTCAATGTAAAGTTCTGTCATTCTTAGCACAGAGGAAAACAAGATTGGAAAGGTGTAATCTTTGGAGTACAGTGAAATACCAAAGGTTGTCTTCACACCACATAAGTCATTGTTGCACTGATATGACCTGAGGTTACATTTGTGTCTTAGATCGTCCTTGCACTGTGATCCTAGGTCATTGTTGCACAACAGTTGGAATCCTTAGATCCGAACAATGAGTTCAAACAAAGGTAATTTTGTTGTAAATATGCAAGAGACAGACAAACATGGAGGGGCCCATAAGGTTCCCATCATCAATGATGGAGGCATAAACTTCTCTAAAATGTCAGCCAACATCTACCAGATTACACAGTACAAAAAACCAGAAGATAGCCATCTTGATACATGTTGCCATGAGAACCTCAAATCTCACCAAACCATCTCATATTTCATTTCAATAGGCACTCTAATATGTTTTGTAGGTGCTGTCATGTGGACTAGGAGGAGAGTGGTCAGGCAAGGCACCAACATGTAAATACATAGACTGTGGGGCTCCTCCCAACATTGACAATGGTCGCTATGAACTCCTGAACAGAACCACAACATATGGTAGCTTGATTGAGTACTCCTGTCAGGAGGACTACTGGTTGGATGGCAC
The DNA here is from genome assembly GCF_977971745.1 of Zootermopsis nevadensis. NCBI lineage: Eukaryota > Metazoa > Arthropoda > Insecta > Blattodea > Termopsidae > Zootermopsis > Zootermopsis nevadensis. The sequence goes on from NW_028259143.1 coordinate 11,063,631, forward strand.
CGAGAAGCAGATGTGTACTCGGGAGGGCAAGTGGTCTGCTGACACTCCAGCATGCGTCTGTAAGTTTTTCTGGTTTCATCTTCATTTTATACTCAACTTCTGCAGTACTTCATAACACAATTTTCAACAAACAGCATAGAGATTAGAATTTTGCACTTCCATCTTTTAATGCTCCTGTTATGTATCCATACTGCTCCAGGTTTGCTTGCAGATTTATTTCAAGGACATCCCTCACAATTCTCTGCCATGGCAAGCATAAATGAGAAGTTCTGGGAAGAATTTACAAAGCATTCTTTCCTTTAAATTCTTCAACATGTGTGGGGATCCTATCTATAACAATTCCATTACATGATCTGTGTCTGTGCGTAATTTAAACTAGAACAGATTTTTAATAAAACATTTATCAGATGCAACTTCAAAATCTGATACAGGCGCTATGTTTATAATTGTAAACATATAAATTATGTTTTACACACAATTTACGATTCATTCAATTTCATGAAATATCTATCATACAAAATTTCACATGCCTAGCTTAAGTTCTTCATTCGCTGCATCAATATACCAAAAGATATTTTTTTATTTAAAACCACTGCCATATTAGTTTTTCACATTCTACAAAAAGCAGCATTTAAAGAAGTTTAATATTTTTTAATCTCTAATGCCACATGAAATTTCAGAATCTACAATAAGCGGCACTAGTGACAGTTCCACCTCAGTTTATCAAATGGCTGCCATGTTGGTGTCACTGACAATAGTAAATTGAAATTACAAGACCAAGATGATATTTATATTTTAATTCAATTCTTCAAAGATGATTTGAGAAGAAGAGACATAGATATGATACCATAAGCCCTATAAAGCAAGGAAAGTGTTCTAAAAATCATTACAACACAATTCAGTTGTTTGGATGAAACTGAAAAACATAATCATCACATTCACTCACTACATTATATTATGACTGCAAACAAAGAAAAATTTTCAGTCACATGGTAGTTTCCCACATCTGCAATCTGTATTCTACTTTCTCAATTTGAATTTTTTTTAAAATATATTTATACATTATTATTCTTCTCCTTCTCCTCCTCCTCCTTCTTCTTCTTATTCTTCTTCTTCTTCTTCTATGGCTCTCTGGTCCGTATTCGGTCCATGGCCTCCTCAATTCTCCTCTTCCATTCGGTCCTCTGTTAGGTCCATCTGTCCCAGGTTGAGGTTTCAAAACATCTTCCTTTTTACGGTGCAAGGTTGTTAGCCTTGCAACCAACCCCCAACCTGGAGGACCAGGGTACCTGTCTTAGTCTGACCTCTCCCCCTCGACCAATCTGGCTAGGGAGGCCCTACCAGTAGCCATGATACTGCCAGCATAGCTCTTGGGATCACTGAGGTACTCAAGCCCCACCACCAATATTTATACATTGCCCTCTATAAATTATAAGCTTCTTCTTGCTGCCAGTCATCAAGATGGGTTGACAATCCCTGTTCTACAGATTTCTACACTTATTTCCAAACTGTGTCCTAAAGACTCTTCACAACATGATATCCTGGGTAATAAAACATTAGCTACTAAACTACATACACATGCAATCACTTCAAATAACTTATGACATGTTCATTAAAATGCATTTACAGTGAAACCTCTATCCATCGTTCCCGGAACTATCGTTTTCCCTGATGCATCGTCCGTTTTGTTCGGTCCCGAATACATCCCATATAAAATAATGTTACATTTTCCCGCTTCTATCGTTCCTCGAACTATCGTTTTATCGCATCGATCGTTCAAAAATCATAGTCCCGGCCCACAATTTTCCCGCAATGATCGTTTCTGAGAATTTAAAATGCTGGGTTTTGAGATAAATTAATACCGAAAGACGCAAAATGTTTTTGGAATACACAGTAGCGGTAACCTGTTATGTCGCCCAACCAGCACATTCTTTTGGAATGAGGGTCAGCGGTGCAGGGGTGATAGTTGGAGTGAATGGCGGTGCTCATTGTCAGAAATTTTACGATTTTAATTAGGGTGCACTCATATTTCGTTCCAGCGATGCCAGATGGCATGTGCAGTGTGAATTTCTTCACAAATGCTTTTATTATAAGTACAAAGGAAAGGCTGGCGGCACTTTTCATTCTTCTGGTTCATCTCGTTTCCAGCGGTTCAGGGTCTTCTACAGCTACGTTTCGTTGAGTTCGGCAGTAATAGTATTTCCATTCTTCCTGTTATTGTCCGCAAAGGGGGTTGGAGTGGTGAGGAAGAGGGAGACGACGAATGCGAGCCCGAAGCTTTGCCGAGTTTTGCCGAAGCACACGCTGCATTGGCGAAAGTGAAGTCGTTCTTTTATGCGCTTAATATTAGTGAACGTGACGAAGAAAACATTTTGAACGTGGAAAGTGCTCTGCATGGTCTAAAACGTAAAGTTTCAACAAACCAGTTGTCCACTAAAGACTTTTTTGGTAAAAAGAAGTAACTTTGAAAGAGAAACATTGTTTTTTTTAAAAAATTTAATGCTTTCCCGCATCTATCGTTTTCCCGCATTCATCGTTTTTATTTCCCACCCCCGCCGAAAACGATGAATCGAGGTTTCACTGTACTACACTCATATATTTAAACTTAAATATGAAATCAATCACACAAAATAACTTTAAATGTAGAACACTTCTGAAACTGACACCTTTCCTGCCAGTTTATGGCTCCATGGGCAAGTCTCATCATTCTGCTACAGTGACATCACAGACTGTGCAGATGACATGTACTTACAATTTTTTCTCAAAGCCCACAACTGTATTAGTTTATTTTTTAAATGAAGAAATTTGATTTCTTTTAATAAAATGTTTCTTTTGTCCACAGTGATCACCTGTGTCGAACCAGAGCTGCCAACTGGCAGTTATGTTGTAGGATATGACTTCAATGTGCATTCATCAATTGAATATAATTGTGAGGTGGGTCACATTTTGAGGGGAGAGGCCACGCATGAGTGCACCATGCAGGGCGAGTGGTCTGGGGAGACACCCACTTGCGAGTGTAAGTCTCTGACATATCAGATATGATAAGACAGTGGTCTCTAACTTATAGAAAAATAAGGATGGTAGAATTCTGGTATATTGGTAGTACCACTACAACTTGACACGTGGACAAAGTGCTTAATCTTCAATGACTGTGTCACTACTTACATGTGATCCCACAGCAGCATACTGTTAAAACATTAAAGTCTAGCTGGCAGCTACTTAGATTCAGGGGTTAATCCACTGTACTCATATGATGAAGGTTAACCACAACACTAAAATATACAGAAAAGTTATACCAAAAACATGGTCCTTGAAGTAACATTAACACCATGTATTTTTCAGAAGACATTGGAAATGCAACAGTTTGAAATAGAATACACAAGATAAAGTACAATTTAATTTAAACAAATACAGAAAATAAAAAAATATGGTGTAGAAACATTGGGTTTGCTCCAGTACATTCAGAGATACACTGACTTCATATCTAATGTAGTATTCGGTCTGAATCATGGATAGTATGTCCAAACACGAGTGATATTTACATTATTCACCTCAAAGGAATAAACTGTTATTCTTTGGGTAAGCTGCACAGAACCTCTCTTATTGGCTCATCTCCTTAAAGAGGCTAAATCTGAAATGTCAGATGCCATGACACTTGTAATAGTTTATTAATTTTGTCTCTTTTGGCACATCGTGTTCAAATGCATTGGTGTCAGAATACTAGTCCAGGTGCTGTTGAATATTCAGGTAGGAGAATTTTAACCCATGAATACTAATATTAGCTGTTCAGACATGCACAGGAAATGCTCTCAAAGTGTTTTTTTGTAAATATTTTGAGATAATGATGCTGGAAATCAGTGTGGGTCACATTTCACGGATATGACGATGACAACAATGACAATGACCTCATCAACAGAATAGAATTGACAATAATAAGAAGGCAATATCTGTCTATATTTAGTAATCTACATTAATACATTTTCATTTGTAAGTTACATGTTCATTTTCTATGATTTATTTGAAATCAGAGGGTAACATAATATTCAAATTGGTAGGCCTGACATAATTATCAGAGCCCTCTAAACGCCACAAGAATTTTTTTCTTTACAGAATAGTTCCTTCATTTTTCAGATGTTGACTGCGGTAAGGTAACTCAACTGCTGTATGGCTCCGTTACATACGTAAATGGCACCACATATCTTGGTAGTAAACTATCATACAGCTGTGTTAAGAGCTATAAACTTGTGGGTGCTACATCCAGGCAGTGTCTAGAGAATGGCCAGTGGAGTGAAGAGTCACCTCGGTGTGAGGGTAAGTTCTGTGATTTAACCATTAACAGTCCACAATTTGTTTAAGACACAGCAATTCAATTCCTACTTGGCCCACTGTGAACTTCAAGACAAAACATGCATGCATCGTGGCTTTATTATTGTCATATTTGGTTCAAAACCAAGAAAATACTGTCACTACACTCTGAAAGGATGGCCACACACCCTTCATAAGGGACCCTTGCTTCTCCTTTAAAAATATTTTTTCATAGCCTTCCTTGACAACTAACAGCTGAAATTTGTATGTAAAAAAGGCTTCCTGGTGTTGTACTCTGTAACTTTCAGCTACAACACTGAGTACAGACTATAAATTTTGGTCACTTAATTGAAACGAAGCCACTACACACTGATACATGTCCTTTTACATTTATGTACAGATTTTTATTTATTTCCGGGTTTATTATAACGAACATAACATATATAAATACACTACATTGCAAATAGTTGGAGTGGTTTCAAATCAAGGATTGGTGTCAGTCTGAAGATTGCCACATATAGCTAAAACATGTTGCTTTAATCCTTACATTAACTGTACAGAATAAATGCACCATAATAATTTACACAAGATCAAAGATGGCTGTCTTCTGTGTTGTTGTGCCATTATCAGGGCGATGAGATCACCCTGATGATGGAGGCAGCTAGGACCTCTGAAACGTTAGTAAACTTCCACCAGGCTACACGGTGGAACAACCCAGAAGACAGCCATCTTCAGACTCACCACCGTGAAAAACTCAAATCCTACTTTAAGATTATTGTGTGATGGTACAATTTTTACTCAGTTCAAAAATCACAACAGGATGCCTATCTACAAGCCCAATTCCAAGACCATCTTGATGAGCAACGTTGTCTTCAGAATTATTCTGCTTCCCCATGCCTAAAAATCATATTCAGAACTTTCTATTGCAGAGATTCGATGTCCTGAGCCTGTCTTGGCAGAGCATAGCATATTGTCTGTGACAGGCAATGACCGGGTATATGGGCGCACTCTGATCCGAACAGCAGATTCTGGCACATCGCTCACTACTTACAAGATTGGATCACTGGTGAAGTATCGCTGTGAAAGAGGTTACAAGGTGATTGGTGAGCCACTCAGTACCTGTGAGGATACAGGCCAATGGAGTGGAGATGTGCCTCAGTGTGTCTGTACGTAGTCTCAATTAGAGTGAAGGGAAGATACCTAGACTTAGATGAGAGGGCAGTATTAGAAAAAAAAGGGGTATGAACTGGATTCAGCTGGCTCAGGATATGGTTCAGTAATGGTCTCTTGTGAATAAGCTAATAAATCCTTGAGTTTCATAAAATATGGTAAATTTCTTGACCAGCTGAGTAACTGCCAGCTTATCAAGAAGGAACATATTCCATGGGGAATGGAAAATGGACAAAAGAAATTATGGTTTGCTGACAGCATATTCACTGGAAATGAAAGTCAATGCAGCATGATCCTAACCACTTTTATCTAACTAGAAATGTGAAACCATATCGAGTTTACCTCCATACCACCTATACACCTTAACAGCATGACACTTTTTTACTTTGTTACAAGATTAAATTTACTTGTAGAGAAAACAAATGAATGAATTTGAATAATCACATACCTAATTTGCATTACAAATACCATGGATCAAATCCTGTGACATGTTTTCATAACTGATGATGTCCGTCTTCTGGGATGTTGCACCATGAAGTCTATTATATGATGAGTAACATTTCAGAAGAGCTTACTGCCTTCATCATCGGGATGATGGTTTTCCCCTCCTCTAGACAAACGCCCAGATAACGATAATCCCTACTTCCATAATTGTCGCTATTATCTTGCAGCAAGAATGCAAAGAACAAGAAAACACTAAATGAGTTAGAATAGCTCACTAGTATATTGACCATGGACTAGACACCTGAGGTAAAATTTGCACCAGGAACAATGAAATTCCTCTTTACTATCACACCCAGGCTAGGTGTGGGACCCACACAGCCCCTACCCAATGGGTTAAAATAACCAAAACATGAGGCTGGCCACCTCCATCCAGTGACACAGTTAAGAATGTGTGCACAGTTATACCTCTACTCCCCACACATCTTCATGGTGTGATAATTAAGCACAAGGTTAACTTTTACTTTATACAAGACAACACACAGCATATGTTGTTGCTTTATTATGATGTAATTTACTCCAGAGCTTACTTTTTAACTTCTGAAAATCTTTGTTTTACATAGTTGTGGACTGCAAAGAACCTGAGATGTTACAGCATGGCAAGTACACACTTGCATCCAATGCAACATACTATGGAGCAGCTGTTCTTTACGAATGTGAATCAAACTATGAACTGGATGGACATGGACGACGGCTCTGCCTTGAAAATGGTACCTGGTCATCTGAAACACCACAGTGCAAGGGTATGTCCAAGATGCATTTATTAAATCAATTTGATCTCTGACAGAACTGAATTATTTATCTGGAATATGGAAAGTTTGTGTAGGTTTTAACTACTAGTTTACTGTTTTACAATTTTAACACCCTGAAAAATCAAATTCAAGTATTTTTCAATATTTTATGCACAGAATTCATTTTATATTCTTCTTGGCCATGAATAAAATTTGAATGTATACAGGTATAAACTATACTTCAAAAATAGTTTATAGATATGGATGGATTTGTAAAATGTTTAATGTGATTTTGTATTTAATATACAAGTAATCCACATAATGTGAAAACATCTTGGGAAGAAGAAGAAATTGTCTGTATAAATATTTGATCTTGCAGCCCATTCCTTCCACAGCATCAGTGTCAGTTCTGAGATTAAGTACAGTAATTTCCAGTCTAATTCAAATTATAAGCATCAATAAAATAGTAGTTAATATGTCTTAAGCCCAATTGCCTGATATGGTCTCATGCAAACTTTTGTATGATTCCCTGAACTTCATCTTCCATTTGGTTGGTAACAGAGAATTAGGGATGGTATTCCTGACTGAAGAATTCAAAGAACATGTTTCCCAGTTACCTCTGTAATTTTCTATGACTTCAATGACATTCTTCATTATGTCTAAATTTATTTTAAGTCCAAATAAATTAGCCTGCTACTGTCCTCATGAATTTCATTTCTTCTGCTTCTGCTTCTACTTTCATCTCTCTCACATTTAATCTAATATTCACTGTCATAAGTCAATATGAATCATGCTAAGTCTTACAAAGGCTTATAAGAGTATGTTTTTAACTGAAACTGGGTTTGAACACTTGCATTCATGTATTACCACTCCAAAAGTATATATATATATATATATATATATATATATATATACACACACACACACACACACACACACACACATACATTGTCCATTAGTTGACATTTTATATATATATATATATATATATATATATATATATATATATATATATATACGAACATTTCAGGAGTTGGTTCCACTGCCATTTTCATACTGAAGTTGGTTGACATCCTGAAGTATTTTTTTTTATTTTTAATATGTAACTGCTTCACTAGTTTAATCCTGTCTATACAACAGCCTAAGATTATTCCTTAATTTTGAAAGTCTTAGTTTTTTTCTCCCCTATATTTTGAAAGACTGCCACGGTGGTCTAGCGGTTAGAACGCTGGCCTTGTAATCCTGGGGTCTCGGGTTCGATTCCCGGCGGTACCCAAATTTATAACTTGTGTTGGGCAAGGCCGTGGTCTAGGCAACACGGAGTTTTCCTCCGGGGGCTTCCTCGGTTTCTCCGTGGCATCCCAACAATTACTCCATTCACACACAGAAGAAGGCAATGGCAAACCACTTCTGGATCATCTGCCAAGAACGTATATGAACAGGTCCCAGTCCGAGAAAAGGATGGAAGGATCCTGTTCATATGGACCTGTCGCCAGACAGAACACTAAATAAATAATAAATATTTTGAAAAATCAGGGTGTAATTTCCACACACACACAAAACACAGTTTTAGTTGTATTTGGAAGAGTTTCCACGTCAGGTAATTTTGTAGGATCTTTTCCATAGGACAATTTATTTTTCAGAGATACTATGCGGACATCCTGAAAAGAATGATGATATGACAGTGCAAGTAATGACCCGCAGCATTGGAGGAATTGCCCACTATTCATGTCCTCGAGGACAGTACATGCTGGGCAACTCAACAAGAACCTGCCTGAAGAAGGGCACCTGGAGTGGATTAATGCCTGTATGCAAATGTGAGTATAAATTCTTACAAGTCATAATCTGTATAGAATGCCTAACACATCAGAATGTAGTAAGTACAGTATACTAGATCATGGTATAAAGAGATTTTAAATTCCTGGTCTGATAGTGCAAATTTAAATATTGTGGCACAAAATTAAAAATATAAATTCTTTATACACATTACAAAAGCATTAATGCATATGATTTTGCCAGAATAAACCAGAAAATAACCATCCTTCCAGCACAGGTTGGTAATTTCACAATACAGAAATGCTACTTTTCTTTGCCTAGTGTGCAGTCACAATTATATTCAGAGGAAATACTAGTTTAAATATGTAGAATCAAACACAGTGCATGTTTTGACTTGGAACACAAAAATGTATCATTTCCAAACATATTTCAATTTGCCTTGATTAACTAAGAAGAAATTCTGGATCAACATAGCTGCTCCTCATTTTCTGGGAATATGAGCATCTGAAACATAGTTTGAGAAGGCTGACTACTAAAGTTGGTTTTTATAATGGTGCAGAGTCCTCATGATGCTGTTAGTCACTCAACTAGTAAAGAAACACCCTGCCTTTTATGGAAACCCATAGGTTCTTTATTGTGTTCTCAAGAGCTTATCACTAGACCACATCCTGGACCATGGAAGTGCAGTCCATATTGAGATCCATCTTAATGTTATCATCCATGTTCATTTGTGGTTTACAAGTGGTCTCTTTCCTTCAAGTTATCTGATTAAAATTTTGCATGCATGCTATAATTCCAGCCAATCTCAACTTCCTTGATTTCTTCCACCCTCCTGCTACTTTCTTTATCATAAATCTAAATATTCTCCTCAAAATGTTATTTATCAGGTACCCTCAGTCTATATTCTTCTTTAGATACAGGAATTATTTTACCTATAACTTTTTATCCATTCTTGACCACAAGTTTTCATGGCTGGAGTTCAAAATATTAACTTCCACTTTCAGATATGAGCCATGTTTGCCCCACTACACATCCAACTTGAAAATGGCAACTGCAGTGTTTGTTAAAACATTAACACCAAACATTCAATGTGATTCACGCCTGAAAGTTGAAGTTATACATTTTTTATCTAGTCCTCACCTTTTTATATATCCATAAATCCATGTATCCTTGAAGTGAAAGTTGGTGTGTTAAATTATAGAACCATTTTTATCACCATTACATAAAATGTGACTAAAAATGAATAATTCAGTCAAAATATTTACATGTTAGTTAGAGAAGAAAAAGATCCATAATTTAGTTGTTCATTGCAAAAATTATTGCCTTATTTAACTGATATATCCATAATCCATTCAGAGATTATTATTTAGGCGATTATTTGCCAAATACTTTATACATGTTTCCAGTATTTTTCATTTCAACGTCTGATTTTAACATCAGGTTTTAAAACTTTCAGAGTATTTACAATATAAATTTAATTCATTTATCTTTTGTGGTAATTTCACTAGTTTCTTCAACTTCTTGAACTGTAACATGACTAGGTATGTCTAATCAGAAAAGATGAAGAAGTGGTTATCTCAGTTATATAGTGCCTGGATGGATTGATAGAGAAACCACAAAACAATGCACTGTCAACTCCCACTGACAATTCTATTATGTAATTTAACAGCAGCATAAAAGTGTTTGGGAAGAGAAGTTTAGGAAAACCACTGAAAAGATGGCACAAAACTATAACAGGCCACATGTTCTAATATCAGCCAGGGTGGTGATGGTTACATTTCCTTTGTAAAAATTCAGTTTATGAGTGTCAAAAGTGATATAGTGATTTTTAGTCATGTTGAATTTTTTCAAGTAGCAATAATTGCACCTCAGATAAACCTCAGTGGTCACAAACGCATTCTATTAAAACGTCTGGAAATGGAGAAATAGAAGGAAAAATGATTATGCTATATATAACTCAGCATAAATAAGAATTTAGCCTATAAGAAAATCATAAATTGTACTAGTGTAGTTGATTTAAAAACTATTTGAAAAGACTCGCACAAAATTAGATGTAAATAAAAGAATAAAATCAGTAAGATAGACCTAAACTTCTTTCTTCCCACTTCTAACCTATTCACAACTTGTTATTGCTCTGTCACAACCATAAAATAGATTAACGTAAGCCTAAAAACATACTTAATTCCACAGATGTGGACTGCAAACACCCTGGAAGCATAGAAAATGGCCGTGTGATTGTGATGAATCAGACTACAACATATAACAGTGCTGTGGAGTATCACTGTGTGCCCAACTATGAGCGTATTGGACCATATTTGAGAAAATGTATGGAGGATGGCACGTGGTCTGGTGAGGAGCCACGGTGTGAAAGTAAGCATCTCCTGTAGAATTATTTATTCATCTGGGATATGAACAATTTTTTCCTGCACTCAGTGCTGTGGTACATTTATCTGCTGAGTTAAACCATTGGAGTCTGCTGGCCTGCTTCTTGACCTGGAGAATGCATTTAACTGGCAAAGTCAGAGCACGTAGCATAAGGAATGACAACTTCTGGTCATGGACATAATGGACATAATGGTTGCATATGAGTAGAGCTCAGTGTTAAATTGCAATAAATTAATATATCAGCAAGAATAGATTTTCCTCGGAATATGCCATTAGGAAAGTCAAAAAACACGGCTGTTTGGAATTGAATGGGACACATCAGCTGTTGGTCTATGCTGAAGATATTAATCTGTTAGGCAATAACATAAATACTATAAAAGTGAATACAGAAACACTCTTAAGGACTAGTACGGATGTTGGTCTAGAAATAAATGCAGAAAAGACCAAGTATATAATAATGTCTCGGCATCAGAATGCAGGACAGAACCAGAATATAGGGATAGCTAATGAACCATTTGAAAATGTGACAAAATTCAAGTATTTAAGGATGACACTAACAAGTCATAAATTCATGATGAAATCAAGAACAGATTAAATTCAAGGAATGCTTGCTATTATTCAGTCAAAGACATTTTGTCCTCCCATCTTACATATATATAAAACTAAAGGTTAAAATATACAGAAGTTTAACTTTGCCAGTTGTGCTGTATGGATGCAAAACTTAGTCTCTCACTTTGAGTGAGGAACATAGATTGTGGGTTTTTGAGAACAGAGAAAAAGATATTTGTACCTAAAAGGGAGGAAGATGGATCATGGAGAAAACTCCATAATGATGAGCTTCACAGCCTGTACTGTTCACCTAATATTGTTAGGGTGATTAAATCAAGGAGGATGAGGTGGGTGGGACATGGGACATGTATGGCGGTGGGGAGGGATGTTTACAGGGTATTGGTTGGGAGGCCTGACAGGTGGAGATGGTTTGGAAGACCTAGACATAGGTGGGAGGATAACATTAAGATGGGCTGTAGGCAGATAGGCATATGTCTTTCCTTCAGTAATCATAAATCATGTAATTACAATTACCAATAGTCATATGTAAGAAGCGGGTTAGAAAAATATAATTCTTTTATTTCCGGTATTACTACACTACAATAATTTCTTTGCATTTTTAAAAAAAATCCACTAATATTTCAACTCTAACACTACAACCATATTGTATGTAAAATTCCCAGATTATTGTCTTTCTTCTTTTATCAGAGGAAGAACACAAAACTAAAGCAATACTTGGTATGGAAATGTGTAAAGTTACATTTCTTATTTTTCAGTGACCACAGGAGAGGCAAACGAACCGCAGAATCTAGGCATGTCGATTGGTATTGGAGCTGGAGTGATTTTGTTCCTCCTCATTATTGTGGGACTAATCTATTTAAGGCTGTAAGTATCTCATGTCCTAACATGACTGTAAAAATAATTACATGTATGAACAATTAGCAATTTACACATTTTTTTTTACAGTTCAGACAAATTTCAGCTACAGAAGAGCCATCTTCAGTGCTACAGAATTATAACTTCCACTGATCATGTGTCACTGCCTACACATAATCTAGCTGGCCCTGCCTGGCTCCATGCATCACATTAGCAGACTGCTAAAACTTCAAATCCCATAGTCAAAGTACAACAAGCAGCCTTCTAGTTTAGGGGTTGCAATTCTCTACACTCTACAATATATGTTTACTTACATTGTCTCGTGCAACTACAGTGAAATAGTACACAAGACAATATGCCAAATATCACTGTAAAACTTTATGAATCTACAATCATTTCCATAAAAAGACAGGACTAAATTATACACATGCTGAAGACATTAGGTTAAGAAAGGAACTCTAAAATGAGCAAACCACCTTGAGCATAGACCATAGAATTAACAGTAATAAAAATAGTGATTTATAAGTAAAAACAGACCAACAATTTTTTTAACATATAACAGGTACAAAAGTTATGTCTGGACACATCACAGAAATGAAATGTTCCTTCATAAATTCAAGTGAAGATCTGTCCACCATGGTATTACTAAACATATCTCAAAGTTATCAAATCATGTATAAATTAACAGATTGATATACTAAGGTTTTTTAAAATTATTTTGCAGACGAAAAGCAACCCCAGTGAAGAACACAGAGAATGTTGAAGGTGCTGTACGAAAAGAGGACCAAAACGCTGCAGTTATGTCTTACGCAACACTAAATGATGGTAACAGTTATGGTATGCCAAATCATTCCAATATTTATGAGAATATTCACGAAGACAATATGTATGATGCACCTTATGAAGAAACATCACATCGTTCTCATCACTATGAACCTACACCAATCAGCAGGGGAACAATGAGACCAATGGTCACAATAAATGGTGTGGCAGTTCGCTGAGATGAGACTGGCATAAGTGATTTTTATAAGAATCACATAAACTACCAAACTTATTTATGTATTAAATTGGGCAGAAAAACTTGATGTTCATTTTAATTTTATTGAGACAATGGAAGACCATAGTTTTTAATGCAATGCTTCATCCTAGAAAACCTAGAAAATTCAGTATTTGTAAACTACTTATGTTTTCTAAGGAAGACAGACCAAAACTGCTCCCAAGGTATAATGCAGTGTTCAAGACTGTGTGAAATAACCAGTTTCATGAATGAGTGTATGTACATATGAATATTATGTAGAAATATTTTGTATAATAGCTGTTTGACTGTGTGTGAATAAAGATGGTTTGTTACCTTGTATATCAATTTTATCAGTAAACACACCTTAAGACACACTTCATCAGCACTGAGATATCCAGCATGCAAAATAATGTGTTCATCATGCTGTTTCGCGTTAAACCCACTGACACTATATTCATTGTTGCAACAAGTTAGAAAATGTACACATGCACACATTATACACAAATTATGGTGTTGTTACTCTGTTACTTACTGGCTCTAGATTTTCAATTTATAAATGCTACCTTTTTATGTTCTTTTATAGAGAGTATAAAACAGGTGAGAAATATGAGAAACAGCCTCCAATGTAAAACATGGTCAAAATCAATTCAACATTAAATCCAACCCATCCCATTACTCATCATGTAGGTGCACAGGAAAGAGGAGTTATGTATAGCTCTTACTCATTCTCAACCTCAGCACTAGATGGGGGTGAGTGGTAAACATCATGACCCGGCTGTGCTTTATCCCAAAGGAAAGGACCCCTGGTTCTCAAGTTTTTGATAATATTGCTTAAAAATCACTTAATTATCTCAAAGACAGTAAGACTTACGGAAAAAGGTAATGAATGTAGAGTGTGTTCCACTTTTCACAATTTCTATATAAAACATTTTTCACTGTAATAAATATTTAAAATGCACACAGAAACACATTTGGTCTTTATATAAAGTGTCCATTATTGTACGATTTTAACCAAAATTTGAATATGCAGGGAAATTTTCATAAAACACCATCAGTTTCAAATTTCATGAAAATCTGTATAGTAGTTCTCAAGTTTTTGTGTGCAGATAGACACATGGTGAAACAAAGAAGAGTATTTTGCAACTTTGTTGCAAATGCACCAAAGAAACAAATCAACAGGTAAGCCTAATAAATAAAAGCATACAAATATGAAAGTCTTTAACTAGAACCCATGTATTTTGGTATCTAGATGTTCTCTTTATCTGTGTCTCAAAATAATGGAGAAAGAAGTAGTAACAGCTTTCTCTTAAATATTTGAGATAGTTATGTTTAATGGAGTAAGTGATTTTTTAAACTCAAGCAATGTCCTTGCAAGTGAATGATTTGGATTTAGGAAAAGACTTTCAGCTCATGAAAGCCCCTTTAAATTTAACAGATGAAATCTTTTGCGCTCTTCATAATAACATGCATGTTAGTGAAATAACTTGTGATCTTTCTAAAGCATTTAACTGTGTAAATCATGAATTATTACTGTCAAAACTAAATGTTTATGGAATTCAAAATAAATCATATTTGTTAGACTATAGGCCTGTATCTGTGACATACGAATGTGAATTTTATGAGTTCTCCTCTAATGGTTTATTTTGATGTGTGAAATATGTCACATTCTTTGTGAGAAGTGTTTTCTTTTTGTGCATTAGTTTCATCAAATGCATAAAATGAATGCAAAATTTGGCTGTTTGTCTGTTCATAGCTAGTCAGTGGTTTAAATCATACCTTCATGACAGAAGGCAACAAGTAGAAACAAAATCACCAGATTCAAATAAAAGCACCTTTTTAAATTGTGGCATTACAAAACATGGAGTTCCTCATGGCCAGTAATTAGCCCTCTGCTTTTCATCTCATATATATATATATATGATTTACTGCCAACCATTAACTCTCAGTCTAAACTCATACTTTTTGTGGACAATACCAATTTAATTATTTCACATCCAGAAATTGAATGTTTCCAAATCTGCATAAATGATGTCTTTGCTAGCTTGAACAAATATATTAAAGCCAATAAACTCACATTAAATTTTTACAAAACAAATTTTGTACCACCAACACAAATTGTGTTAACCTTGGTATAAAGTATGAGGATCGAACAATTAAAGAAATACAAACAACCAAATTTCTTGGCCTACAATTTGACAGTAACTTAAATCGGAAAACACATACAATACGCTATGCCCAAACTAAGCTCAGCTTGTTTTGCTATAAGGACTGTTACATCACTCATGAACACAGAAACTTTAAAATAGTCTGCTTTGCTTACATCCCTTCAATCATGTCACATGGAATAATTTTCTAGGGAAACTCAACAGACAGCATAAAAGTATTTTATATCTAAAAATGTTAGAATAATAGCAGGCAATAAAGTGAGAGCTTCATGTAGCAAATTGTTTAAGAAATTGAATATTCTGGCACTAGACAGCAATTCATACTCATTATTATTTGTGGTAGACAACACTGAAACATTTTAAACAAACTCTGATATTCACAATAAAACTACAAGAAACAGACAAAACCTTCATATGCCAAACACTAATCTCAGTAAATATCAAAAAGGAGTTTACTATACTAGAATTAAGCTATTCAATAATCCCCCCTTCACTATGAAATGTCGGAATCAAGACATAAAGAAGAATTACCTGAACCAAAAATTTTCTGCTATTTTAAATATGTAAGCACCAGTGGATATGCTTTCTTGTATAATTATTTTTATGGTTATACTGTAGTTGACTGTCATAACTATGTAATTTATACTTGTATTAGGAACAGGTAAGAAAGCAGTGAAAGGTGTGTATTACTGTAACAATTTCCAAGGAGGGTGATAAAACTGACTGTAGTAATTATCAAGGTATATTACTGTTATCAACTTCATACAAAATGTTATCGAACATCCTTCTCTCAATGTTAAGTCCATACATAAACGATATTATTGGGGATCATCAGTGTGAATTTCAATGTAATAAGTTAACTGCTGACCATACCTTTTGTATTCATTAGATATTAGAGAAAAAAATGGGAGTACAATAGACAGTACATTAGACATTCATAGACTTCAAGAAAGTTAGGAGGGAAGTATTGTACAATATTGAGTTCTGCATACCCATGAAAATAGTTTGGCTTCAAAATGTGTTTGAACAAAACATATGGTAAAGTCCACATAGGTAAACACTTGTCTGACACATTTCGTATTCAAAATGGCCTGAAACAAGAAGATGCTCTATCACCACTGCTTTTCAACTTTGCTTTAGAATATGCCATTAGAAAGGTCCAAGAAAACCAGGCTGAATTGAAATTGAATGGGACACATCAGCTTCTGATTTATGCTGATGACATATAGCTATTAGGGGATAACATAAATACCATAAAGAAAAACACAGAAGCTCTAATTGATGCCATTAAGGCGGTTGGCCTAGAAGTAAACACATACAGAACTAAGTATGTGTTGATGTCTCATCACCAGAAGGACGGGAAAATCATAACATAGAGATGGCTAATGAATTCTTTGAAAATTTGGCAAAGTTCAGGTATTTGGGAGTGACAGTAAATATCTAAAATTTTATTCATGAGGAAATTTAATGCAGATTCAATTTAGGTCATGCTTGCTACCAATCAGTTCAGAACCTTTTATCTTTTTGTCTGCTGTCTAAAAATGCACAGATTCAAATATACAAAACTATATTTTTCTATAGTTTTGTATGGGTGTGAAACTTTTTCTCTGACACTAATGGAGGAATGCAGACTGAGGGTGTTTGAGAACAGGGTACTAAGGAGAATATTTGGACCTAATTGGGATGAATTACTAGGGCACTTGAGAAAGATGCATAATGAAGAGATTCATAAGTTGTACTCATCACCAAATACAATTAGATCAAATAAGGAGGATGAGATAGACAGGTCATGTAACCCACAAGGGAGAAAAGAGGAATTCATATAGGGTTTTTTGTGAACTAACCAGAAGAAAAGAGACCACTAGGAAGAACTAAACGTTGGTGAGCGAATATTATTAAAATTGATCTTACAGAAATAGGATGGGGTGCTGTGGACTGGATTCATCTGGCTCAGGATAGGGATCAGTGGCACTCTCTTGTGAACACAGTAATGAGCCTTCGGGTTCTATAAAATAATGGGAATTTCTTGAGTGGTTGCGCGACTGTTAGCTTCGCAGGAAGGACTCGACTCCATGGAGCAAGTAAGAAGTATTAGAAACAAGTATTGTATTTGTGCTATGACGTTTTACATCCTTGGCTTGGGCCTGTGAAGGTTCTACGGAATGTAAATAAATTCCGTTCTGATTTGCCAGGTAGTTTGATACAAAAAGCACGAAATTTTATTGCTTAACTCATCAAGGTCAATGACATCAAGGGGCATGACGTAATCGTGCACATGATTAATTAAGTCATGGTAATTCCACCTTACGAATTTGAGCATCGTCACGTTGATATTACCAGCTGCAGAAGTGTAGAAGCGGCCGCCGATAGATGGCAGCACGACCTGTTCGGCTTGAAGTCGCTACAGATAAATCAATAAGTGAGAAAAAATCATGTACATAAGGTGTTGTACTGTTTTTCGCTTACGCTAAAGCTTAAAAAACACCAATAAGAGAAAGGATTTACTCTTCCAGATGTTCAGTGATAGTTTTAATGGTTCACAAATACCGTATTTGAATGATGCCTACAATTGGGCGTATTCTTATCTACGCAAATTAACATGGCGTCGATACGAACTTGTAGCATCCTCGGCTATTAATCAAATGTATGGGAAAAGTGTCTTTATGTGAAATGAAAGTTGCAGGTGGAAACAGTTGTGACTGTTGCAAAAATAAACATCATTCCTCATGTATAAATACGAAAAAGGAGATGAGAAAATGGATTTGCAAATCATGTGCATAACCTAAATCAGATTATTTGGTGCGAAGTATGTAAGATCGTAGCTAAAGAATTAAAATATTGAAAGAAAGAACTCTTTTTAAAGACAGAAACAATACAGATTTTGTTGAAAGACCTGGCACAAGTGAAAGGAAATGATTAAATGGAAAAACAATACAAACGAACTTAACCTCACCACTGTTACCTCGATCGGAAAGTTAAGAAAGGGCACATTAGGAAGGACATCAGTTATAGAAATAAAAAAGTAAGAAAATAAACAGGAACGGAAGGTGAAATTTAATGTTACATCTGCAAGTTTCAATTGGTTTCATTTGTTAGATGAACTTGAATCCTCGTGAAATATAGAAACAAAAGCAAACATTATACCTAAGCAGCTAATAATAAATAAACCACATAACTATATCCCAAAGATAATTAAAGTTATTGTGGTATGAGACAGCCATGCCAAAGATTATGCAGAGGAACTTATCCCACATTTCAAAATTTACATGTATATGGACATGTAAAAAAACCAGGGGCAAACACTAGGGCAATTAGCAACAGCATAAATGTTATGTCCTATAAAGCAACTAAGAATTGCAGTTTTGTGAAGTGAGGCTAATGATGTATCAAAAAATAATACAAAGGAAGAACTTAAAACATAAGTGCATTTGTAAGGGAGCATGAAAACACAAGACATAATATTTATGAGTGATCCACATAACTTGTCACTCTTATCATATGTCAATTCTGAGGTACAAAATTTCAGTAGAAAGATGTAGAAAATAATGAAAATATACTCACATGTAATTAATCGACATTGACTTGTTAAGGAATAATTTTACAACCCATGGCCTGCATATGAACTCTAAGGGGAAATTTGAAATAGCACAGGAAATTGCAACACGTTACTGATATCACAAATAGGAAGAAAGAAAAATCAGTTACTACACCATAGGGCCCCCATTTCATCTGAACGAGTGTAACATAGGTTCTTGTTCCACACATTGAGACTGAGCATGGGCAATGTGAGGCGCCTTCAAGTGTTAAGTGGAGTCAGTAACGTGCTGGGTGGTGAACTACCGTCTTCTCAGCACCCTTACTAATTTCGAAGGCTAGTACTGCTCCTGATGGCAAACTCCCATAGTAACGAGGCAGAAGCCTTAGAAGCAGAGGAAGCTACTAGATATGTGACCATAGCCCAAGCTATTAAGTTAATAACAAAACCATTTTCGGGTGATCCGAAAGAGTTGCATTCTTTTTGTGACAATGTGGAGGCTGCTATACAGGTTACAAAACCCACCATGAGAGTAGTGTTGTTGAAATTTATAAGAGCTAATATTATTGGGGAAGCACGAGACAAAATTATTAATCGAAATTCAGAGCAAACATGGAATGAGATTAAAGCTTGTTTGGAAGAACACTACATGGTAAAGCACACTCTGGAATATTATGCAGCTAGTTTATTTCAAACTAGACAGTCATTCCGAAACAGTTGTGCAATATAGTGCTAGGTTAGATGCCCTATCAATGGAGTTATCGCAGGAAATAAGAGCTCGAATGATTAGACTGGAAGAGCGGCGCCTGATCAGCGGCGTTCAACCTGATCTACTCAGTGGAGCAGAAGCTTTAATGACTGAATTGGTGAAAGGTACCTTCACTGCAGGCCTTAGAGACGATAGGGTTAAATATATAGTGAAATCCAGAGGCTACAATGTTAGCCTAGCACAACTGGTAGAAACAAATACATATATTTATTTTCACAGTCTATACACAAACTTATTTAAAATAATGTTGTTAAAATATTATAACATTTATAGCATATAATGAATATATAAATTGATAAACCTGAAGATGATGTCATAAAACATCGAAACATGTCGTTCAAAAATAAAAGCGCTGAATAATGTAATGTCGTACTACGATAGAGGAGCGCCATAAATATAACATAATATACTTTATACTATAAATGTTATAATATTTTAACAACATTATTTTAAATAAGTTTGTGTATAGACTGTGAAAATAAATATATGTATTTGATTCAACACAAACATGACGCACTTAAGATACAAAATGGTAGAAACAGCTTTACAAGAAGAAAGGGAGTTAAAATCACAATGGTTTAAATATCAGTTTCAAATGCCAAGGTTCATGCAACCCAGACTGTTTCAAAATACAAACAGATTTTCATCAGGTCATTACCAAAATAATAGACAGCCCCACATGTAAATGTTATCGGAATGACATGTTTCCGATGTCAGGGTCACATAGCTAGGGAATGCTGCATGTAGACAGTGTGGTAAAATAGGACATGAGACCAAGGATTGTAGGTCCATGAATCAAGGGGCTCAAGGGAGCCATAATAGGGAGTCAAGGGACTCAAAATAGGGGCTCAAGGGAGCCATAATACAGGGGCTCATGGGAGCCATGATAGAGGAAAGATTGTCAAGACTTTGAGGACAGGATTGGGGATGCCCATACCCTGTCAATACAAGTCAAGCAATAAGTTACATGTAACTAATTAAAGGATGAAGTAGGAATAGCATTGTCGGACACAGGGTCCCAAGTATCACTAGTGAGAAAAAGAAGTTTAAGAGGATATAATAATTATGAGGAAATAATGAAACAATACAAGGTATTAGTGGAATTGATGTAAAGATGTACAACTGAGAGTAAATGATATAGAAATACAATGTTATGTAATTAAGGAACTACCACGAAATCTGGATGTGACATTGGGCATGAATTATTTACAAAAGGCAGGGTACATGTTAACTCAGTTCATAGAACCTTATTCCCAAAAGGTAGCTACTTTTGATACTCATGAAAAAGGAACAAGATATGTAGAATCACAAATGTTAAATGACAGTTTAATTTGTGCTACAAGTATGGTTGAATGTAAAAATTCAAAATTTCAATTCTTAGTATTAAATTTAACAGATGTTAGAATCCCTGTGAAACAAACACCTCAACTCATAAAACCACCGTGTCAAAGTAGTCAAAAAGAAAAGAAACAAATGAATGTAGACAGAAAGAATTTATTACATGAAAATTTACGACTGACACATATTCAAGATGGGGCTGAGAAAATTAAGCAGATTTGTACAGAATTCATAGATATTTTTAAATTGCCGGGTGATAAATTAACAGCAACAACAGCTGCTGAAAATTCAATCCCCACTCCACCAATACCACAAGGTAGGGCAATTACATTAAAAAATTATAGACTACCAGAAGCCCAAAGCAATGAAGTACAAAGTCAAATTACAAAGATGTTGGATGAAGATATAATAACTCCAATTAAAAGCGAATGGAATTTTCCATTAATAATTGTTCCTAAAAAGATAGATGCTTCAGGAAAGAAAAATTAACAAATCCCCCTCTTACAATATCCTGATTTTACTCAACCATTCCTTCTTACCACGGATGCTAGTGGTTATGCAATAGGTGCTATTTTGAGCCAAGGAAAGTTAGGTTCTGACAAAGCCATTTGCTATGCTAGTCGAACCCTCAATTCTGCTGAAACTCATTACAGCACCACAGAAAAGGAACTACTTGCTATAGTATGGGCAGTTAAACATTTTCGACCATATTTATACGGTAGAAAATTCACCATTTGTACAGATCATAAAGGTCCAGTTTGGATATTTAATGTCAAAGACCCGAGCTCAAGACTCGTTAGATGGAAGTTAATATTAGAAGAATACGAATATGAGATTGTTCATAGAGCAGGAAAGAAACATTGCAATGCGGATTGTCTTAGTAGATACCCCTTACAGTGCTTAAACATAGAAATACAGGAATTAACTCCTGAAAGAAAAACACGTATTATTTCTGAAATGCATGATTGCCCAATAGGTGGACATCAAGGTATAAATAGGACAATAGAAAGAATCCAATTATATTGTAAATGGGAAAACATGTATAAGGATGTAGAAACATATATCCGGAATTGTCAGACATGTCAACAAAACAAAGTTATGAGACAACGAACAAAAACTAAGTTAGAAATAACAGATACAAGTGAAGAGGTGTGGGATAAAATGTATTTGGATCTAGTTGGACCATTTAATTTAACTGAAAATGGTTTTAAATATATTTTAATATGTCAGGACAATTTAAGTAAGTATTTAATCACCATTCCTCTTAGAACCCAAAGTGCAGAGGAGTTAGCGGAACAGTTTGTAGAAAAGATAATTTACATTTTCGGTATTCCAAATGTTGTAGTCACAGACCAAGGTGCAAATTTTATGAGCCACATATTCCAGCAAATTTGTAAAATGTTAAGAATTAAGAAAATTCACACAACAACATACCATCCTGAAAGCAATGGAGCTCTAGAAAGAACACACAAAACACTAGTTAATTATTTACAGTGTTTTTGTTCCGGTAAGAATAATGAATGGGATAAATGGATTAGTTGTGTTAGCTTTGTTTATAACACCACACCTCATTCTATTACAAGGTATACACCGTATGAAATGTTATTTGGTAAAAAGGCAAATATTCCAGGTAGTTTGCAGAAAGAACCAACACCTTTGTACAATTACGCAGACACTGTGCTAGGATTGAAACATAAATTAAGGAGTGTTCACCAAACTGCAAAAGAAAGGTTAATTACGAAAAAAGGAACTACAACGTAAAAAGAGTCAAAGTAATGAAAAAGAGTTTAATGTAGGAGATTTAATTTTGTTATACAATGAACAAAAAGGGAATAAGTTGGATATAATATGGAAAGGTCCATATGAAATAAAAGCAATCAGTCATCCCAATGTCACTATCCAAGAGTTAGGAAAAAGAAAACATATTACAGTACATAAAAATAGGATAAAACAGTATTTTTCTGTTACAAATGAAAATAACATGGGCACTGCTGATAATAGCATGCATACAATTAAGTAAAAGTACAACCAGAGATCATAACCCCTATGTAAATTAAAACTTTAATTGTGAGGGACCAACTGACATCAGGAACGGGCTATCCCAACTTCACTTTCTCAGAAATACAATGACCAAGGTGGCAGTCCGCCTCAAACTTTCAAGCAACTACTTATCAAGAAACACTGTCACAGCCACGTGAAAGTGTGGCCCTGCTCCATCCTGTTGGAAGAGCAGACAGCCAGAAGATCTTCTCTCAATTGGTCTCATGCATATCTGAGAATGTAATATTGAGTAACAATGTGACACCGTATTAGAATAAGGATTGTAATAGTGCTGTAGTAGCCAATAAGTAAACTTCTTCATATGACTGTGAAACTTGGGTTGTTTCTGTATATGTACCAAGTTATTTCTTTCGTTTCCAATTGCACTGGTACATTAAATATAGCCAATTGTAATCGTATTATTCATTTTTAAACAAGCTGTATTGTTAAAGATAACTTAAATTTGCTACTGTGGATATACAGTTACTCCTTTGTAGAAGTGCTTTTTGCAGTGTTTGTGAATGTATGATTAATTTTAGTACCATCTTTCTACTTGAATAGAATATTTGTTGACTTACCAGTATGCAATGCGGAATTGCAAGGTGATACAACTTGATGTAATCTGTATGGTAATTGGATGATTTATTTGTATGACTAAGGCACTCTTCATTGTAGCATAAATTTAAATTTACTT
Source organism: Zootermopsis nevadensis (assembly GCF_977971745.1). Lineage (NCBI taxonomy): Eukaryota > Metazoa > Arthropoda > Insecta > Blattodea > Termopsidae > Zootermopsis > Zootermopsis nevadensis. The sequence continues at coordinate 11,087,483 of NW_028259143.1, forward strand.
TAAGTCAGTTGGTATATCAGGTAATGATGCATACCAAAATGTTGACACATTTGAATGTTACATTGTCAGAACAACAGTCTACTTAAAAAAATTAAATTTGTGATATTTTGAGAAGCATCTCTTTTAGTGAAGTGTTGTTCACTCTCAGATGGCGAGAGATTTTACATCCAACAAACTGTTCATAAGAACAAACTCCCACTTTTACAATATGAGAATGATTTCTGCTATAAACAGGCACAATTAGCTGATTTAAGTTTCAAACAGATTGTATTGGTTGAATCTGTGGCGTTAAATGTATGCACACATTCCGTTCACTATTGATATTGTTGGTGTTCACTGCAAGATTATATGCATTTTAAGTAGTGCCAATTAACGATTTAATTGTTTTAATAAGTTTAAGTATTATTATACTCAAAGTTTAAAACATGGTTTTAATATTTTTTGTGGAAGGGAGGTGTAACATAGGTTCTTGTTCCACACATTGAGACTGATCATGGGCAATGTGAAGTGCCTTCAAGTAAGTGTGTGTGTGTGTGTGTGTGGTCCATGTAACTTGCAACTGTGCCTTTAGGGGTAGGTTCTGGTTCCCCACAGTGAGACTGGGCAGACACAGTATGAGGCACCTTCAAGTGTGTGTGTCTGGCCCATGTAACTAGCAGCTGTGCCTTTAGGGGTGGTACATTTTTTGTGGCGCCATTCCCTGTGACATATCTCTCATGTGTATGAGTGGGGTCGTATTTCAGAGGAGAATGACATTAAACCTCTTGACCTGACTGTTCACCCCCACCAAAAACCCCATCTCGTTTGATGTTCTATATAAGCTTATGACCCCAAGGCACAGCAGCAGAAGGTGATCTTGAAGTCATAGCATATACTTCGTGTAACTTTACTGTTCAACTTTACTATACACCTTTGTTCTTTGTCTTGAGTTTTGAATAAAACTCTTCTTATTAGAAAATACGAACTGACTATCTTCTACAATTGGAATACCTAGTTATTTCAACTTATCCGCAAATCCTGAACAATCCCAAACGTATTATACAACATCCAAGGAAGCTGATTAACAACTTTACCTCAGGCACTTCCAAACATATTACACGAGCACAACAACATGTGGAGGAACAGAAAACATTCTTGAAATAGTAGTGTAGCCCTACTACTAACACGCAAAGACTTTCTGCATGTCTCGGTGTATAATCTTGCTTTAACCATTTTTGAGCCAACTCAAGTTATTCTCCACTGCTTCTGCAATGGAACAAATAATGACTAATCTTCCAGAACATTGGTACCAAGTGGCTGTGATACATAGTTTACTTTCTGATCACTGAGCACAGGCAATAGATATTAATATGAATATAACTGTAGATAATACAAGCTACAAAGATATTAGGTGCTTATCTGAGGACAATCTAACAGGATTTTGCTTACTCCTAGGAAGTGAAGTTTTGGCTGGATGTATTCATTGAACCTGATGTAAATAAAAAAATGGGAAAATTTCTATACCACTTTACATTACTATCTCAATACAGCCTATACTACTGTTAGGAAGAAGGTTTTTGATATGAACAGAATAGCTTCTAAATCAAAGTTACAATTTATTTAAAAACTTTATAAGGAAACAAAGACAACTTCACAATAAACAGTTATATATTACATATAAAAGGAAATGTTATACCATAATAAAAACTGTTAAAGCAAACTTTGTACATAACATTATTTTGAACTCTTAAAATAACTTCAAATATGCCTGGAGAATTGTTAATGAAGAAAGATGTATGTAATGGGGACAAAAATGTTGCCAGAAATATCTCATTACAGTATAATGAAAAGGTGGTAGTAAATCCCAGTAATAAATTGAAAGTCCAAGATAGGCAGGAGGGTTTGCAATTGAATGGGACACGTCAGCTATTGGTAGGTATATGCTGATGATGTTAATGATGATATAAATATAATGAAGAACACAGTAGTTTTACTAGAGGCTAGTAGACAGTTGGGACTAGAAGTAAATTCAGAAAAAACTAAGTACATGTTAGTATTTCAGGCAGGCAGAATTATCTTTGTGTGGCTAATAAATCCTTTGAAAGTGTTACAAAGTTCAAATATTTCGGAACAATAACAAATCAAAATGATACTCATGAGGAAGTTAGGGGGAGACTAAATTCCAGAAATGCTTACTACTTCTCGGTTCAAAATATTTTGTCTTCCAGTCTGATTTCTAAGAATCTGAAGATTAAAATACACAAAACAATAATTCTGCTTGTTGTTTAGTGTGGGTGTGAAACATGGTCTCTCACTCAGAGGGAGGAACAGAGATTGCGGGTGCTTGAGAATAGGGTGTTGAGGAGGATATTTGGGCCTAGGAGAGAAGACGATGGGGCGTGGAGAAAACTGCATAATGATGAGCTTAAAAATCTGTACTCCTCCCCCAATATTGTCAGGGTGATTAAGTCAAGAAGAATGAGATGGGCAGGGCATGTCGCATGCATGGATGGGGCAAGAGGTGTGCATCGGGTATTAGTCGGGAAGCCTGAGGGGAAGAGACTGTTGGGGAGACCTAGACATAGATGGGAGGATAATCTCAGGCGGGATCTATGGGAGATAGGAGTTGAAGGCGACTGGATTGTGTTGGCCCAGGACAGGGTCCGGTGCAGGGCTTTGGTTAATTCAGTGATGAACCTTTGGGTTACATAAGCCATCTAATTAGTTTGGTAGTAAATCCCCAAATAATTAGTAATATTTTCAATGCAACATTTCTAGAAAATAGATAAAATAGTCTCTAGAAAATTTCAATCAACTGCTGATTGCAATAACACAATTTCATAAATGATTTATTATATCTTCCTGAAGTGATAGAAGTGAACTTATCAGATATTATTTACAGTATGACAAATAAAGAATTAACTGGATTACATGTCATCTCTGTTTTTTTATTAAAAATATATGTTTTTTTGTATGATGGAGCACTTGCTTAAGATTATAAATTCATCAGCATAAACAGGTTCCTCTGTAGCTTTAAAACATCATAGAACCAATCCCTAAAAAGGGGTCAGCACAAGATGTTGATAATTATTATCCTATTACCCTGGTACCAGCCCTATCAAAAATATTGAAAAGAACAGTTGTCATTCTTTGAGATACTATATACAATTTTTAACTTCTTACAATTTGGCTTTAGGGAAAATAAATCCATGAAAGATGTAATCACCTAAATTCTGGATAATGTAATCAAACCTCTTAATGATAAATTATATGGTAATGGTGTTTCTACAGATTTGTCTTGGGTGTTTGACTGTATCAAGCATAAAATACTTTTAGATACATTATACTAGTATGTGATATGTGGTATCCCACACGTACTAATACAGACTTACCTTGCAGACAGGTTCCATATAGTGCAAATAAGCCATAAAATGGATAATCATTGGAAAGACTATTTATCAAGTTGTTTACCTGTGAAATATAGAGTCCCTCAGGGCTTAGTACATTGCCCCTTACTTTTCATAATACAATGCATTCTGGTTAACTGGGACACATCAGGACTAGAACACTTTGGTCCAATTAAGCAGCTGCCCCAATTATGCGAAGTTCCATGTAGAGAGTTAAAAAGGTTTGTTCTTTAAGATTTGTCCATAATAAACGTCTGTCCCAATTAACCAGAATCTGCTGTATATGTTAATGATGTCTCAAAACTAAACATAGGTAAGACAATTATGTATGCAGATGATACATCAGGTCTAAATGTAGGGATGGATCTAGAAGAAGTTCACAACTGTTAATATGAATAAAGTTACTGAGTATTTTGCAGTAAACACTAGTGTGCACTAACCTGCTCAAATCAGACTTTTTACTATTTCAGTTGAAGCAAAGTAAAATTTTCTCCAACTTAAATGTCTTAAATAATAAAGAGATGAAGATTTCTGTCTTCTGGGTTGTTGCGCTGTGTAGTCCAGTCGATGTTAACCAATGTTTCAGAGGTCATACTGCCTCCGTCATCAGGGCGATGACGGAGGCAGGTGAAACGTTGGTTAACATTGACTGGACTACACAGCGCAACAACCCAGAAGACAGAAATCTTCATACTCACCGCTGTGAAAACCTCAAATCTTACATAATAAAGAGATGCTGAAGAAAATAATACAAATTTTCTCAGTGTTATTCTTGACAGCAACTTAACTTGGGAATCATATATTGGAAAAATCTGTAACAAGATTAGTTTTATTTTATGTATAATTAAAAGATTATCATATTTGGTTGATAGGTGCTAATTACTGCTTACTACGGTTTAATGTTCCCATTTCTCTCTCTTCTTTTTTGGGGGAGGGGGGGCAATGTGCAAAAAAATATAAAAGAGTTTTTACATTGCAAAAAATTGTCATGTATTGCAGGACTGAAGCACACTGACTTCTGTTGAGAAAGTTTTACTGGTCTAAATATTTTGCCCATATTTTCTTTGTACATTTATGAAACAGTTCTATTTGTAAAAGATAAAAGTAATTGTGTAACAAATTACAAGATTCATGCACATAATACTAAATCCAGCCTTCATTATCATCAGTGTGTACACAAACCAGGAAACCAAAAAAGGCCAACTGTTGTAGCAGGTAAATTTTATAACAAACTCCCTGCATACATCAAGCATATCAAAGGTAATCCTCTTTTTAAAGGAAATGTAAGCAGCTTTTCATAAATGGATGTTAATGCTCAACTGAGGATTTTATAAATGATGATTTTACTTACACTGGTTGTTGATTTGCACTTATTGGTTAATTCTTTAGTTCTGTTTGTTTTTATTGTTGTATGACGTTCTTAATAACTTTTGTAATTTTTGCTTTGATATAGTGTTGTTCATTTATTTTATTTTTGTACTTTTTCATGCTACATCAAAGTGATATGTATTATTCTCAATGTGATGCTATATCTTTCTTAATTTGTTGTATTATCATACTTTTGCACCATGTTAGGTGGGTCCTCAGGTTGCAGATGGAGGAACAGCCTCCAGTTAAGGAGATTAGCAGCCAATATATTGAATATGCATTCCTGGACAGTAGATAAGGGGTGCGAAAACAACAACAGCCACAAAATTGGATGGGTTGTATGGAACAACCCAGGCAACATTTAAAGTACTTGAGAATTGGAACATGGAATGTTAGGAGCTTATATAAATATGGATTTTAGGGAGGTGGGCTGTGAGGATGGTAAAAGAATGGCTCAGGATTGGCAGACTTTGGTGTTGTCAGTGTTGGACCTGTGAGTTATATTTTTGTAAGATCCTGACATGTCCTATATCATTGTAAAGTGATTACATGTATAAAAATGAAATTAAATATGATACTGAAGATACTATATTTTTTAACAATTACTTTGTTCTGCATGATATAATATGTTTATAAAATATAGTTAATGTCTGTAAATAGTAGTGAGTCATCCATATATTTATAAGTACTTTAATTTTGGTTATGATTATCGGTACTGGTATATGATGTTCGACGTGCTTGGTTTAGTCCTATGAAGGCTCTATGAAATATAAATTCTTATTCTAACTTATATTGCTCTCAGGATACTCACTGTTTTAATGTGTCTGTACTTGTCAGTCAATTGTAAAACATAGTCTAGGCGAGAACTTTTCGTTTTTATTCATGAACTGCTGCAAGAAATTCTTCTTTTCCCGGAAGCGACCCACTTTTGTGACATGTTATACGAATGCCTTACACAGCAGTTTTGGGGAAAATCTACAAAACAATGTATAGCGTTCAAATTTAACCTGAGAAAAGACGTGTGTTCATACATTCTGCTACATGAGTTTGCGATATTCATCGATATTCCAAAGGTGGTAAATTTTATTTCTCTTTTCGAACCTCGATGCCGATGTAGAAGCCGTCATCCATTTTTCTACCATGCTTCTACATCTTGAATCCTATTTTGTTGCTGTTTGTTGTATATTTTAGTCCAGTATTTCAGTTCGAACTCTTAAAATTAATTTTGGCTATTGTATTATTACGTCTTGATCTTATATCATGTTCATATTTGTATTTCCGATAAATCTTTTGCCGTCCTTTGAAACACCGGTACCATAGTGTAAAATATTTGTTGTTTGAGTAATTTGATTTATAATGTTTGCCTGAAATTTTATCGGACCCATAGGATGTAACACTAGGAAGTTCAACTGTGGGCATTTATTATGACGATAAGGAGAATCTCTCAACCAGCAAAAGAGACCCTTCTCCATATGGATAAAACAGAAACAATATTGGGGCCTGATCGGTTATTGTAGCTTAAACGCATGCTTGATTAGTTAGTTTCGTTAATATAGCTTAAATACATACTTGATGAGGGAATTAATGAATCCCACTGGGCTAGAGATATCGGTAGAATTGGCTATGCTGTGTAGTAAGGTGCACTGAAACTAGTGTAAGTACAAATCAATTAAAACGCAGCATTGTTCTCGCTGTCATTCGGTTTTCAGTGGGTTATAGAAACAACGGAATAAATATTCCGAGTTTTCTGCACATACTAATAGTAATAATGACATTAATTAACCTCCGTAGACCATGCTGAAGAGATAATGATATGAATTCAGTACAGAAGGTGTAAGATTTCTCTGTCGTAATTACAATGTCCGCATTGTAACCATATACGGCCAAAGAGAGTGACATCCATATAAAGGCATAGGTGATCATGGTGGTGGGGAAGTATTCAGGACGTTTCACTTTCTTTTCACAAATATACACTGCTTGCACCACGCACGAAATCTGAAAATTATTTACAGATCAAAAGATGACAAACATTTATTTTCATTAAATAAAACTGCCAAAATTTCAAAATCCATGGTATATAGCACGAAATACTAACTTACGTATTTGAACTGCTTAACATGCAGTAGTACAGTGACCTCATTTCTGTCTTCACAGAGTGCAGCACTTTACCACGGGTGTGGTAGACGTCTGTGAGTCAGCATTGGCTTAAGGAACAGTTGAAACGTTGAGGTACATATTTCTCAGGTAAAAACTTATTTGTTACTGATTTATGATAACAAATCAGCTCTTTGTTATTAATGTATTTGAGCTAAAGTTATCTCATGAATTTTTGTCTTAATGAATTGAATATTCGCAAAATGTTGGTCATTGTTATTAAATTTAGATTTTATAACAAATTGCTAGAGTGCTTTTATTTGTGAAAGTGGTGTGAAGTGTGAACTATTAATGTACCATATACATTGTGTGTATTCAACACGAGCATATGCGTAGCAGATATCTAGAATATCGACTTTTAATTTTCTCATATTCGTTGGATGAAAATATTGACAAGTCCACCTTCTCAAACTGCAGTAAAACATATGTAAGATGTTTTGGGTTTAAAGTGATATTGACGAAGGGTAGTGTTGTATTTTATAATCACTATCCGGTTTTTTCGTAATAAGCTCACCTGTTTCATGTTACAGTGGTTGTTTGTTTGATTTTAACATGTTTTAAGAATAAAAGTTGAGTTTGGTTACACTTTTGTGATTTGTATAGGTTATGTAGTAAGTTATTGAGTTGATTGTTTTGTGGGTATGGAGAGAGACAAGGCATACAAACAAATATGGTGATGAAACCTCTTGGAAAATGTTTGCTTTGAAGACAGGAGATGTGAGGTTTGCATTAACATCAAGGAATCAAGTTGTGAGGATGGAAAATGGATGAAACTAGCTCAGGATCATGTATAATGGCAGGCTGTGATATTAGCAGTGCTTAACCTCCAGGTTCTATTCTCAGAATTCCAGTTATATGCTGAAAATAATCACTTCCATGTACCAGTTTTTCATTCAAAATGGCCAGTAGTGAATCTTGTCCATTCTCAAGACAAGTGTGGAAGTTCAGATTGTGGTCATCTGTGTTGTTGTGCTATGTTGTCTTGTTGTGTACCAGTGTTTTGGAGGTGTGTGTATATATATATATATATTACCTTCATTTTCAGTGTTGAAGTGAGGAGCTGTGGGATTTTGATGATGGTAGACAGAGGATTAGGCTAACAATGCTTGGCCATTGAGGCCCATGGAAGGGAGGGAAGATGGATTCTTTTTGAGTCAATTGGAGAGAGCAATAAGAAAGCACCCTTTTCAGGGCCACCAGAGAGGAAGGCCACATTATATTTTGTCCTTAGAGAGAACATTTTTACATTCATTTTTACTTGCTCCTGTAGAACCCATCAATGGTCTAACCCTCCTCACTTGAGCCCTGAAATTAAGGTGGCATTTTCCTCCAAAATATTGATGTACAACTGCAAGACTGCTTGGTGCAACAACCCAGAAAACCACAATACAAACTCCCACCACAGAATCCTCAAATCCTGTTGATGTGAATAATTTGAATTTGACATGTCTTCATTGTTTGAATTTTTTGACGTAAATACGTCTATACGGAAGGGTCATTCTGCAAAAAAGTGCAACGAACATGCGTAAGATCTATACCAACAATGTGTAAATATGGACTGACAATGGTCACTTTGCGTGCATTGTTATTACCTAAGAAACTAATTGTTACATCATCTGTTAACTCAGCATTGTTGTGTTACATTACTGCCGTCAACAATCTGCTTTCGTTATCAATCGAATATCAAAAGTACTTATCTTATATAAGAATTATTATATTACATTTCATTACATTACATTCAGCTACCACAGACCCATCTTAAGTGTAAGTAATTGAAGTTAAATAAACAATGTCTTAATCAAACTATTTACTCAATTGTGAAGCATATATAAAGGAAATATTTAGAATAAAGGTAATATATAAACTTCCTTTGATTGTATTTATTGCTTAAATATAATTTAAATACAGAGATGTATTTACGTCAAATTCTCCGGAACCGTGGTTCCACTGTCAATTTTTCCGTCATGGAATATTGCTACTCATGTGTACTGTGAATTACAGTGTGGATTGTGTTGACATGTCTGCCTTTATTCCACAGTGTGATCAGAAATGGTAATAATTGAAATTGCTTGGGAATAGAAACAAGAATTTGGAGATTTATAATGTGTAAAATTTAATATTTTTTTATTCCTTTTAGAAACAAAAATGGCATCTCGTAAGACAACTAGTCGTCGTACTACCACCAAGAAACGTGCACAGCGAGCAACCTCCAATGTTTTTGCAATGTTTGATCAAGCCCAGATTCAGGAATTCAAGGAAGCTTTTAATATGATAGATCAGAATAGAGATGGCTTTGTGGATAAGGAAGATCTGCATGATATGTTGGCTTCTCTAGGTAAGTATTGTTACTGTAGGAATAATATATCTTTGGATGGAGAATCAGATTTTGTATATGTATGCTTGTTGAACAAAGTGATTAGTGGTTTATGAATTGTTCCTTTGTACACATTTGTTTGCAGTGGCATTAGTTTAACAGAAACAGTATTTGTTGTGAAACATTGTTACCTAGAAGCTAAAGATCCCAAATGTTCTTATTGCCAGTAAAAGGAGGTTAATAAGCATACAGACTTATCCATGTCTTACGCCATAACATTGGGCTACTCCTGCTGATATTTTTAATAATCAGTTTGATTTGGCCGCAGAATGTTGCACTGTAATTGTGCTCAGATTGTGTCTGTAGGTTCAAAATGACTTCTTCATAATTTTGAAGGTTTGTGATGATGGTGTGTTGTTGAAGCAAACTACTTTCTGGACATCATCTATCAGACGTCCTGAAGACAGAGATAGACTCCAATCTCCGAAGCGTCATGTTTTATTAAATCTGGGACGATGGCTATATGTCGAGGAATTACTTCTTCAGTTGAGCAAACAAATGTAATTGCATGGGGATACGTTCTTTCATCCATGATTTTATTTTAAAGTATATTATACTTACATTTTGATTAATTACACAAATCGAAGGTTTGTGTACAAGACATAATACAAAGCACATAGTATCAGTGTGATTTATAGTGTACAGGTTGTTTCAGATATTCATGTATTAGGTCCAGTTATTCATTGCTTTTTAGAGAGTTATTCATTGCTTTTTAGAGAGTGGCATTTGTTTTCCAGTATTGACGTTTTTATTTGCAATTGTTACTCTGTTTCCAGGAAAGAACCCAACAGATGATTATTTGGAAGGGATGATGAATGAAGCACCAGGTCCCATCAACTTTACTATGTTCCTTACGTTATTTGGGGAGCGGCTGCAAGGCACAGATCCTGAGGATGTTATAAAAAATGCTTTTGGTTGCTTTGATGAAGAAAATAAAGGTGTGATCAATGAGGAGAGATTGCGAGAGCTGCTGACATCTATGGGTGATCGATTCACTGATGAGGAGGTATGATGCATTGTGCATTGAGGGATTGAATATTTTTCTTCTTCTTTTAGTAAAAGGAAAGTAAAGCTATGTGCCATGTAGTTGCTCAGGGGGGAGAGGAGGTTTAGCTCCTACTTGTTCTTAACCTCGGCACCAAATGGGGGTGAGCGGTCAGCATCATGCCTCGACTGCGCTTTACCCCCAAGGATAGGAACCCCGGTACCCATTGGACAGGAGGCTGGGTGGCCTTAGAGCCAGTCTGGATACAGAAGCTGGAAGAAAATTCTCTGCTTCGTTTGGGGATCGAACCCCAATAATCCAGTCCATATTCAGTCACTACACTGACGGAGCTACCCAGCTCTTTCTTCCTCCTCTTTATAAGATATTTCCACTTTATGTGGCCTCTCTATTTGTCTGTCTTTCCACAGTTCCTTCTTTTGTCCTATGTTCCTCCTTCCGTCTCTGTGACATTGAGGTTCTGTAGCAATGAGTAGTTCCTTTTCTCACCACATTACTGTTTGTCTTGTTTGAGTTACAATAACTTGGTATCAGGGCTGTGGAGTCGGAAGCAATTTTAGGTGGAGTTGAAGTTGGTAAAAATGTACTGACTCCGACCCTGATATAAAATCTTCTCTGCCGTGTGAGCCGCTGGCGACGCATTGAGCTACGTGGTGTGGGAATAATGCTTTGTAACTTTGGCAATGGTACCTTAAGAATACAAATCAACCGATTTCTGCAATCACCATTAGACTTATATTTAAATACAGGTTATAAGTCTAAAAAGTAGCCTGATGATTTACGTGGTGGTGATGAAATCTCTTGTGGTACCATTTACCATTTTAGCAGGTTTACCATTATTAATACATATTGAGGTTTTATGAAGGAGCGAGAGCCGGAGGTTTTAATACCAACTCCACAGCCCTGCTTGGTATCTTTATATCAAATTGAAAAGAAACTTGATGATGAGATGGTTTCAAAAAGGGCTTTTTTGTAGGCATGTGAATAAGGCTAGCCTTGAAGCGTAGTGTAAAAATGCAATTTTATGCCCTGTATGAAAGGCGTGGAAAATAATTAAATGCTTGTTGGTATAAAAGCAAATCATGGTAGTAGATGTCTTCACACAGTGACGAGGAGAGATTGGATTGGCAAACAAAGCTGTTTCCTGGAAACTGAAAAACTATAAGACAGATAAGAACTACTAATTTATGGGTTTTTTCAGAACTCTCTGGATTGCCTATTAAAATTGCTCTGCCTGCCTGTTATGCGTGAAACAACTAAAGAATGAATTTGCTGATGTTTATTAAATTGACGGAGAATCTTGTCTTGTCAGTTTTCACTTTTGTGACTGCAGGTGAAATATGCCTTGGCTACTGTGGTTACCTTGATGACCTTGGTTGCCATGGTTATCAATGATGACATCACCCTGCCAGACACATTTCCTATGTAAATGTCATTGACCCCAGACAATATTTTTAGCGCCATTTCCAAAGGCCACACTGGAATTGTTATACTATGCACAGAGTACCTAACTTGTTAATATACAGCGTGAGATGTCTTGATTGTAGGAGCACAATTGCGTTCTGATGAAGACAGTCTTACCAGAAGCTGGAAGTATAATTGTGTAATCATTTAATTTGAAGTCTGAAGTGTTCATTTCTTCCCATACTGGATTACTCAGAAGGCTTAGCGTGTTTGTACTAGAAAACATTATCACATGAGCTGTCGGTCGAATTATAGTTTACTAATCAGATGTGCAATTATCTTCTGAACATGCTGCACATGTATACACACTTCAACAAATCAAAAACCTGTATAAAAGCTTTAATACTAAATTTATATGGACATCAAGGGATGACTATATGTCATGTTGTGGGCCCCTCAGTATAAACATGTGCTTTGCTTTATACATTAAATACATCTTGTGTATGAAAATACATTATCCTATATGACAGCTAAACATCTATATAAATAAAGACCAAAGAGCGTGCTTGTACTGTTTCATATTTACAAATTTCTTTCTTCCTTTGAATAATAACTGTATTTATTCTTCAGGTGGATGAAATGTACAGGGAAGCCCCCATCAAGCACAGCATGTTTGACTATATTGAATTTACGCGCATTTTGAAACATGGTGCCAAGGACAAGGATGACCAGTGATTACTGTGTCATGCGTCTAGAGGATGTGCCTTATCTGTACCACAAAACCTTTGTGCAAAAAGGAGATAACCTCAAAATGGCAAAATCTTCTTTATTATTAAAAATAACAGCAGGAATAGGTCAGTGTTATGGTGCGAGAAATGGATAAGTCCATATATTTAAAGTAACAAAAATAAAGACATTCATGCAGTATTGAATTTTTAAAACTACTTTTGTCCCGCCAGAGAAAATGTAGAAACATCATATTTCCTTTTTGCACCACGTTCTTTCCCCTCCCACTTCAGTTTTTATTTCCTGCATTTATGCTTGCATTGAAAAGGTTCAATGGAAGTTTTAGTAAACATTTTATGTTGATCATTATGTGTAACAAGGGACCATAACCTTGTATTTCTTTCTAATATATTTATATGAACATTTTCCAAATTAAAATATAAAACAAAATAATTTGATGTTGGTATTCATTCCACGTGTAGTATTTGTGTATAGAAAGAGGTCCAGGACCTTTTTGCTTCTATATTGAATTTTGTATGTTTTATAATGATTATGTTGTTATAAGTTAATAAATAGATGCAATGTAATATACCATATATAATTTTGGTAAATGGAATTCCATCTTTTGTGGCGCTGTAGAAACCTTTTAAATACACGACTAATAAAATTGTTTTGAATATGAAACTGGTTGTTTATCTTGAGATTTTGGCTTTTATGTCATTGAAGATGCTGATCGTGTGGTGGCAGGTGGTTACCAACACTGCCAGTTTCCTACGATGGCTGAATTGGAGGGGAAACAAAATACTGTATTATTAAAAATTGCTTAGTGTAGAACATAAAAAACATCTCAAAATAGAAAGAGATAAAAGAGTAAAAATAAATCTTACTGAATCTTTAATTTAAAAGAATAAAACTATATACCATGCACAGTGAAGGCCAAGATATTAAATTATAGTCTTCAAATCACGAAAATGTCAGGTGGAAATTTGAAACATGACTGGAAATGTTACGAAGCGTTCTGCTGCAGATACTTGAAAATCGGAAGCCAGTAAGACGTGAAGATTTCAAACAACAGAGGAAAACTTTTTTTAGTGCAATTTGTTTCTATTGCAGCCAATTACAATGTACTAATTTTCTGATATTCCTAAATGAATGCAATGTCTACAGACATTTCTTGAGGCTGTCCCTCAAGTAAGGTCCGTTGGTGTTTATTATGCACTTTTCGAGTTACTGTAAATAGAAACATGGTGTTGGTGTATTTCTCGAGGCATTTTTCACAGAGGAGTGCAGTGTATATGTATTAATTTATCCACTACCAGCAAAACTGTGGTATTTGTATATTTCTTCTGATACTTGCTACAAATACAGTATCTGTGATTCTTCAAGCACTTTCTCTGAAAAGTAGGTTACAGATGCTGTCTTTAAGGTCATTTAAATTATATCTTCAGTTGTGGGACTAAAGGCAGATCAATTATGTTTGTTTCCCTTCCATGTCTCTTTCAGTCCCCACAGTTTGACATTATCTTGTGCAGATCACAGCAGATTTATCTGGTTTGACTTGTGCTCACATACTTGAACAATTTATTTTAGGATAAATTGTGGTCACCAACCAACACTTGTACATGTAAATGTATTCATTGAGTTGACATTATGTTATACTAATTAAAAAGATGTATTAGGTGTATGTTAATCCTATTTATTTGCACAGAATATTAATGTTGCATTTAAAATGCAAACTGCCACGGTGGTCGAGCGGTTAGAACGCTGGGCTTGTAATACTGGGGTCCCGGATTCGATTCCCGGCGGTGCCCGAATTTATAACTTGTGTTGGGCAAGGCCGTGGTCCAGGCATCACGGAGTTTTCCTCTGGTGTTTCTCCGTGGCATCCCAACAATTACTTCACTTTCATCACCATCTCACAAAAAGGGAGTCACAGCAGGAGCGTTAAATGTTGCGGTCCCAAACGAACCCATGTACTGATGGGTCTTGAATCCTGCTAACCACCAATGCACACCATGCTGAATGTTGGGTACTGGATATGAAAAAAAAAAAATTAAAATGCAAGCCCAATTACAACACTTGAACCCCTTCTCAAACAAAATGATGACAATATTGAATTCTTACAGCCATAACCCACTCTTACAGCTGATGCACTGCTTGAAATTGGTATGAACTTATTTTCAACTCTTTTATCGCTTGATGAGCAATTGTCACAAACACTTTGTGTGTCCCAAATGGTGTCAGCTGGTGTATTGTATTATTTGGTGTTAAAAGCGGCCTAGCGATCAGGATGACCTTGAATTGAGTTTTACAGAGCAGGTTGGGAAAGTCCATTATACAGGGGTGGACCTGCTTCTGATTTAATTTTTGTACCATAGTTCGTGCTTGTTATTGGTTTTTGTTTCAAATGGTACATCCTGTAGAAGATCATCTTTCATATTTAATTTACTTGAAGATATAATTGGCTTGGCATTTTCTGTAAAAACAACTTTCACTTTTCTTAATATAAATACAATTGTGCTGGTATCAAATTATCCTCTTTCTTTCTTTTAGGTTAAAATGCTGTTCATTCCACTATCTTTCCATCATTTTTCAGGGCAGCCAACATTCCTCTTTCCCCTTGGCAGTCGATCTCTAGCTATTCTAACGATACTGTTTTCTTCGATTCGATATATGTAGACATCCCATTCACCTCTTCCTTTAGCTACCCATTCATGTATTTGTTGAATATTACAAATTTCTTGAATGTCCTGATTTCTCACATGGTCTCTCCAACAATTCTCAGAACTTTCATTTTAGCGGTTTCACACATTTGTGTAGTCTTAGTTGTTTCAGGCCTTTTCTTTAATGCATACATTATAAAGGAACGTACCACAGATATTCTTGTTTTTACATCTCAATATTATATCAAATTATAGGGTATTTCATGAAGAAGGAGGGGGTCCACGATTATACCTTGCCCAGGGTCCACCATTGCCTAAAAGTGGCCCTGAATATGATTATGGGTTCAGTAACTTACATCCAAAATGTCATAAGAACATTTTTATGCAACGCTTGTGAATACGTAATAATCCTACCGGAAACATTATCTTGTGTCTTCAAGAATAAACTCTTGGGATGTGCTTGGTAGGAAAATACTTTTACAAACAGCAGAACCTTCCTATTTGTTTGCAATGCTCCTTATCGTACTGAGCAATGTGATCTGTTCTTTAGCATCATGCCACATTACATACAAGGAACAGTTGGTTTCTGGATTGTGTTGCAATCTGCAAGTGATAGTTGTGGAAGTGAATAGTCAATATACTCCAATTTATGTAAGTGACTTAATGAATGTGCGATAATCTCTGTTTAAGAAAATAGATGTTCTGAGATTATGGTAGATTTTGCGTTTTGACCGTGAATGAGTTACACAAATAGAATTTTGTTTAGAATTTATTTATAGGTTATTTACCGACGCTTTCTCAGTATCTTAGACAAAAGCGGGATGTGGAAAGAAGTGGTCGTGGCCTTCTGTACTACCCCGATATTTTCCTAACGGGAATGAGGGAAACCACGAAAACTTCAGTCAAGATAACCAGCCTCTGGGCCGATATTTGAACCCGGTTACAAAGCGGGAGTGCACTTATACGTAGTTACCAACGTTTACCTCAATTTTTGGGGTCAAATGGCAACCTAGAAGACTACGAACGATACTTTCACTGCCGTTAGAACCTCGGATGTTGAGTGAATATATTTCCTTTCACTTACAGTTTTGAAGTGAAGTATGTTCTAGTCTTTTCTCTATGTGAATGTCAAACAGACTGTTTATGCACGTACGGTCTCTGTTTTGACTATGTGTGAATGTTGTATGTATGCATATAGGCATGTGTGCATGTAAATATGCGTATTGTAGGAAATGCGGATGCTAACCACCACCACATGTTTACAGATCAAGCCCAATGGTTCAGGTTATATCGTGGCTGAACTTCCAGTTTGTGATTTTTCTGTTGAGGCATTCAAATGGAGCATCTTCTC
The DNA here is from genome assembly GCF_977971745.1 of Zootermopsis nevadensis. Classification (NCBI taxonomy): domain Eukaryota; kingdom Metazoa; phylum Arthropoda; class Insecta; order Blattodea; family Termopsidae; genus Zootermopsis; species Zootermopsis nevadensis. The sequence continues at coordinate 11,103,912 of NW_028259143.1, forward strand.
AATGCAGTGATTTACAGAGTAAAATTTCTCGTCTAGAAAATGAACTCTTAAATATAACAGAGCTGAAACAAAGGTACGGGATTTTTTTGGACGTTTGTTACCTAAGTAGCTTGTTGTTCTTTTTAGTATTATTATTATTCTGTTCACGGTTAGACACCAAAGTGCAAGATAAAATCATGGTATATATTGTTATTACATCATTCTTAACGGTGGCAAGTTTCAAATACTTGGGTACGACAGCTAAAATCAAAACTACGTTTATGAAGAAAATAAGAATAGAGCGCTTTCTTGAAGTTCAGAGTTACCTGTCTTTAACCTGAATTAATGTGCGGCATAAATACGTAACATCAACTTGGTTCCTCCCCCATGGGAAAAAGATTCAAGGTGCTTAGCAGAATACATGTACTGTAGAGGCAGGTTTGAGGGAGAAAGGTTCATCATGAGGAAATCACTAACACGTTCTCATTATGGTTTATTATTAAGGTGAACCTAATCAAGGGAGATAAAATGTGTGGGGTTCGTAGAACGGATACGGGAGTTCAAAAATAAAAACAAAATTGTTGACGGAAATACAGAAAAAAGTTGAGACCACTTGGCGTAGAAGAGGGGACAATGTTAAAATTCATAACAGAATAGTGTGTCATGTGGATGTGAACTGATCCATCGGCATGCTTTTGTGGACAAGGTATTGAACTTTCTGGTATTTGTAGAATGGTTGAATAACAGCTCAAAGAAAATTATGAAACGTTATCTTAGTTTAACGACGCTGTGTGTGTGTGTGTGTGTGTGTGTGTGTGTGTGTGTGTCTCCCCCCCCCCCCAACAATTCAGATGTTTTTTTACGCGTCAGCGTAAGTGAAGAACACGTTATGGGACCATCCATGTGTCTTTCATCACAATAACCTCTGTTCGCGTTGCTGCGACTGATCTCGGATCACACTTTTGCAACATGATCTTGGACACCACTGGTAAATTTATTTCCTGTTTCCCTTCTGACGTCATCACACGTGTTGCGGCATAAAGAACACCTTTGGGATTTCTTGTACTCCAAAGAATACACCATTCTTACATTTCAGGAACGTCTCGAAATAGAAACAAAGAGGTTGAATTCACAAGAATTGGTGGAATACCAGTTTAAAATCCAACGCGAACAATTAGAAGCAGTCAACCATAATCTAAAGAAACAGCTGGAAGCTGAGGAAGTTATTTTGAAGAGTAAAGACGAGGAGATGAAACAATTGCAGACTGTCAACGAAAGTCTGACAAAGAGAGTACAGTCACTGAACCGTACAGTGTTGCAACTGGAACGGCAAACAACGAATATTGTGAGTATAAGGTCGCTTAATGATACGAGGGCTGCAAGAGATAGGATACATTTGTCGTAACTTTTCTTAACTTGGTACACTTCATTTCACAGAACATACCTACTCTGGAGATGCTGCTAAAGTAAGATCTTTGGTAGAGGAAGGAACAAATGTAAATGTCAGAGACGATTCCGTCCACCATTTCACACCTCTGATAACTGCTGCTATGAATGATTATGTCGAGGTGGCGCGGGTGTTGTTAGAGGCTGGTGCTAACTTGGAGGACACGGCTTCTTCTAGCGGGAACACCGCTTTGCATCAAGGCTCGTCAGCAGGCAGATTGAGAATCTGTCGCCTTTTTCTCGACAAGGGAGCGAAGCTGGACGCTATGAACTTCGGTATGAACACGCCGCTGCACTTGGCTGCAGTAAACGGACATTTGTCAGTCGTGAAGCTGCTCGTAGAGAGAGGAGCCGATGTTCATCTGAAGAATGCTGTGAACGATACGCCCAGGGACAGGGCGTGGGGAAATGGAAAGAAGAATGTAGTAGAATGGTTGGATTCGGTACGCTGAACTCCAAAATCCGCTGCAGTGTGCTTACCTTGTAAAACAAAACACTAGCCCATTTTAATGCATTATTTCAACGTTTGCCTGGATTAAGTAAGGAAAACAAAAAACTCCGTTAGTACAGCCGGTCTACGGGCCCAATTTTGAAGCCATTAGTTCGAGATTGTGAAGTAGGAGCGCTTAAAACACACTACAAATGTTAACATTAAGTGTAATGGTTCGAAATATTCTCCCTAGATGAAAACCTCATCAATCTTTCTCTGCCATCTGCGAACAAGTTGTGCAACTATTATGAATGTTACCCACATGATCGACTAGACCAGTGGTACTCAACCTTTTTTGTTCGCGTACCCCCAGATGTAATTTCTCTTCAACTGTGTACCCCCAAAGTTGTTAGTAAATAATTCAACTTATACGTAGTATATAATCTACATCTAAAATAAATTAAATAACTTAAATTACTGATTATTCAGTGTTTATCATAAAATAATATATTTTTTTAAATTTCACGTACCCCCTAAGATGTCTTCGCGTACCACCGGGGGTACGCGTACCCCAGGTTGAATACCACTGGACTAGATTAGGCTGTTGTAGTAAGATACAAATCATAACAGTAGAGGGTAAGAAAACAGTTTTTGGAAAGTTCTCACAAATCATGTTTTTAAGTTTGCAATTGTGGCAAAACAGTTTACAAAAATAATAATAAATATATCAGTGGTTCTGTGTACACCACTTTCGATTTATTTTATTTCAATCACGAAGAAAATAGCTGATGAATGGCTATTTACAAAAGTAAGACAACTGGAGAAAAATCTTTAATGTTCAAAGTAACTTTAAATTAAAATTAAAATTTTGAGTTCGTGAACCTTCCTCAATTTTTCTTCTCAATTATTCCTCGTCTTTGTCGGATGAAGAAAATGAAATCTCCTTGTATTGAGAGTCGAGAATAGTTGCAACAGAAAGAGAAGCACTAGAATGGATAAACAAATCCTGCGGCCGAGAGGAGATTCTGTGGGAGTGTTTTCGAAAAAGAAATAGAAATGTAGACTTTGGAGTATTGTGGAATAGTTAGCCGACATTACTAAGATAATCCAAGGTTAAATGAATGAGGCTCACCTGTGAATATCATTATGAGCTTGAACATAACATAGGCTTTGGTTGAGTTCGTAAATATATAACCTTGAACTAACTGGCAATACCATATGAACTGCAGAGTTTACATGGCATCGAATGGGGCGAGATGACGATTTTATAAGATTGGCGGATGAAACTTGGACTTTATCAATAAAATCTAAGTCAACATAAACGGTGCTCTGACCGAGGCTCGATTCTCATCCCACTAGAAGAATAATCAGACGCTTTGTAGCCGATTGCGCAGTTCGACATAAAAAATAAACATTACAGTGTGAGGCTGATGGAATAACCCGGGACGGAAGCTAGAACTTGTGGTGATTGTGACTTACAGTTGAAGGATGGGTGACGTAATCGCACAGATTTCTGGTCTCGATCTTTGGCACTGAGGCAAATCTCAGTTCCTGTCGGGATATTTTTATCCCGACAAGGAGCACCGGCCTTCCGATGTGTTTACTTGAAACTTACGGCTGTCGGCTCAAAAAAGAGCCTGAGGTTCAGGAGTAAAGAGATTGTTGTCCAGCAAATAAAATTATGTTGCAACGAGTTCAAGCAATCCCAGCTCTTGCGTGTAGTTACATTCCTAGAGAGAGTTCGTAAAGTGAGTCGTTAATTCCCATAAGCACTAGGTTATAATCAGCAGTTGCGTTCCCGAACGACCAACAAATGACCAAAATAAAACAACTTTATTGTCTGAAACTAAACAAAAAGAAATGGAAACGTATCAGATTACAAGGAATACATATGTAAAAATATAAACAAATATAAATACGTCCTGTAAACAACAATAAACATTTTTCTTTCCTTCATCATTTCTCTCTTAGCTTAAGTAATTGCGTGGGATTCATGTGAACTGAGGCGCGATACATGGGGATGCGATTGTAAAGGTCATCAAGACCTTCTGCATCAAGTTCCTGCCTTGTTTTTTCATGTATTCTTCACTCTCAGAAGCTTGTGACAATCTGGCATTTGGTGATAAGATTCAAGGATTGCAAATGTACAGTGAATGAACATGAACTTCAAACTCGTCTCTTTTTGGGGGAGAGAGTTGCTGTATCGGCACTAGCAATGCTAATGTCCGTGCAACTTCTGAAAGATAACTGTATTGTATGAATGATCATAAGCTGAACACGCATTTTAAAGGGAAATATATGGTAGTGTTTCTAACCCCCCCCCCCCCCCCCCCCAAGCCTCTAATCTAGTGTCACTGACCCTCTGTTCTTTGTCTTCAAAGCCAATAGCCTAAGTGTCGAATTCGAACCGTCTATGGTAACCTACTGCTGAGACGCGGTATGAGATTGCTTCTCGCGTATGTACACATGCTTGATATGCAAGGACTGTGTGCATGTCCGTTGACATCCACTACTCTCGTTCTCTCAAATCATTCTTTATTACGGTGAGATTTTTTACGCAGCAGATAACCGATCACAGGGTGCTCTGGATGCTACAATTGGAATCAATTTTACAACAGAAACAATTTATTAGACTAAATTCTTCATATCACGTTCCATTTTATAGTTGTGAGATACAATTTAATTACGACCTCTGTTGTAGCAAATCTGCATTATGTAAGTTAAATACGTGTTGAAGTAAACATATCATGCACCTAAATAATTTCTCGTAAATAACTCGTGTAGCAGAACCGTTTTAAGAGGCTGATTATCGCTTAACTTAGTCAACATATTCTCCGCGTTTTATGGAAACCAAAGGCTCATTACCGTGATCAAAAAGCCCCCCCCCCCCCCCCAACCAGTCCCTATCCAAAAACTAACATGTCCAGTCAACACCAGACCACATTATTTGTTTAATATCAGTTGTAATATTACCTTCACATTCTCACCCAAGTCTGCAAGGTGGTTTCTTCTTCACTCCAAGTTTTCCGACTAAAATGTTGTATGCATTTCTCATCTCTCTCTTTCGTGCTACATGCCCCCGTCATTTCAGCCTCTTAGATTTGATTTCCCTAATAACATTTGGTGAGGCCCCCCAATTCGAAATTCCCTTTATCATTCCGTTCCTATATCCCAGGCCCAAATATTTTCTTCAGTACCCTGTTCTTAAACACCCGAAATTTCTGTTCTTTTAATGCGAGATACCAAATTTCACGACCATACGAACCAAGAGGTACATTTTAATCGCTACGTTCTCAAATAGAAGACGAGACGAAAAGAGATTATGAACTGAATGATAACATTCATTCCCTGAATTTAATCTGCTGTTGTTTGTGAATGTAATTTTAATTCTTTACTGTCGTCCCCTGATGTCTGAACTTTGCAAATAATGCGTTGCAAATACCTGTGTGATACTACGAATATCCCAAAGGAAAACATACAATCAATTAACTGGCGTGCTTCACGCTAAAAATAGTGTACATTCTACTCCCGTGTTTTTGCACGATGTTTAAAAGCAAATTATGAGGTTATAAGAACTCTAATTTAAATTACAATAGCTTCCGTCATAACTTGCGATGGATGCCGGCACACCACATCGCGTGACGATGAACCTGTTCTGTATGCGGTAAACGTCAATAGGTCAAGCGTACACTTCCTGATGTTTTAAATGCTTTGCTTTGATTTACCGTGATCTACTTTCACAGGAACTCACTGCAGCTCTTGAAAAGAAACACGACATTGTTTGAAAGTTTAAAAAAAGTATATACCGGTCATGTCTAAAAATAACATGTCAAGGACAAGTTAAATCGTTTCCACACTTGTTCAAACTTGGGAGGAAATTGGCAATGCCCTCTGTCATCTGAACGGTGAATCAAATCTTGCTTGGGTTATGTACATAAATAAGTCCACCTTGTGAAGTTGTTCTTGAGAAGCTAATAGTGCTCGTCTGGTCAGGTACGAAAAACTATAAGCCAAAATGTCGGCAAACTCCATCTAAATCTCGCATATAACACCTAATGGACAGAATATATCATTGGCCAATGCTCCGGTCTTCATAATATTACGCCGTCGTACCAAAAAAGCTGGAGGAATGTAAAGAAATGTTCACTAGAAAAACAAAACAGCGGCATATTAAAAATTATAATATTTTTATCATTATAAAATTCCTCAGCATCGTGGCACCATTGCTTGGGAAACATTAGTAATATTACACTTGCGCACGACCTTACTTATAGGCTAGGATTCTCCTCTGACACACAGCTTTCAACCCTAGAGCGTCGTACGATGTGTTTGTCGAAGGAACAATAAATATACTTCTTCAGCGTATGCAGGTGCTTGCGAAAACTCGTTTCGTCACTTTCCATCAGTATTATGTTGTATGTTAGAGGAATCATAACATGCTGTGACAAAAATGGCTGCGTAATTACTAAACTATTAGTTAAAGTGTAGCATGATTGATGACTTTGAAGGGATATGAACTGTTCCTCTGTTTCAACAAACTACTCCATGTTCGTTGTACAACACGTTTTGTGGTAAATATTTGTGATTTCGGATGTCTCCTCTCTGGATTTTTGAGTACTATTAGTTGATGGATCTGAATGGCTACATTTCATGTATTCTCATGTATTATGTGGGAAGTAGCGATAATTTAACCTATTGTTTCTGGCTGTTATGTACAAATATTTAACATTTGTCTGATCCTGTTTGCTACTTGAGGAGATGTCTTTCAGGTACATTCATTACCTGATCCTGTGTGGCAAGCATGAGCCATTATTCACGCCACGATCAGGCCACTTGTGGATCTTATACCTAATCACACATTCTTCCGCATAAGCAAGTAGCCCTTTGGCTGGCGGAAGCCTGCAGTTCCGGAACTTGAACATAGAGTGTGCTGGAAGTGCTTGGCGGGGATGTGAGCGAGGTGTGTAATGCAATAGTAAAATGTTGTGGAGTGTTTTGAACGCATTTCTGTCGAGAATTTACAAACGATAATTGGTGCATTGCGTTATTTAAAAACGTTATGACATGCCATTCAAATCGTGAAGTTCCAGAGTATGCTGGTAACGCCAGCATAGTTGCTACTGCTACGTGCTTAACTGAAGTGTTGTGAGGCCATTACATTTGTAGGTGTTTCATGAGGCCAATTGTCGTTCCACCGAATACTGCATTAACCTAACATCTCTGTGAGCTGTTTCAAGACCAGACCACAAATCCGTCTGCGATGCATTTCACGTTGCTGTTTCACGCTACACTCTAATGGTGAGTTTTGTTTTACTGCACAATGGCTAATCTACGCAAAGCGAAATTGACAGTGTCATAAAGATTATTGCTTATCTGAATTGATATGCGGTATAGTGTCTACGGGTCTTCAACTGTTAGCACTATCTTTACTGTGATTTTAGGCATGTATCTGTTTACAAAACTTCATATTTACTAGGCGACAGAAGTTGTAAGCTGTTCGGAACTTGACTGCTAGCGTAACGTGGAGCAGGTGATGTGTGTTTTACATTAATTTTTCTTCTGCGCTAAGCCTAGACTTCACTGCTGTCTCGGTGGCGTCAATGTATCGCTTTACGAAGATGTTCAAGTAACTCAGTTACACGAACAGATGTGTATGCTTTCTGCATTATTTTTATTTGACATTGGAATTTTCTGCTCAAATTTTGAATTTTCTGCCTAAGATTTTGCACATTAGTAAACATTTATAGTGTTAGGCCTCCTTATCCCAACACTATGGCACTGGCAGTGATTTCAAGTATGCGAATTTTACTGACCGTTTTGAAAATCAATCTTTCCGGTTATACAAAACTGTGTAAAGTAAAATAATTTAAACTGAACGTAAACAAACATAGCCTAAGGTTGATGAAGTGTTTATGCTGTAATTGTCGTATTTAGTCTTATTTTAGCATCACAGAATAATGTGCTCGCTTATACCAGGTGTCTACTGATTGCTGTGTGTATTTGGTTGTATCCAGTAACTGACAATAAGTATAGTTCTGTACCTCATTTTAATTAAGTTCCATTCCGTTGTACAAGTAATTGAAAACGTGACATTAAAGTAACAACCCGGTACAACTCATATTAATTATAATTTACATTGCTGTATCACTCTCAAAATATTTCGATTTACATTGGTAACCGTATAATCTTAGCAAGTTACTGGGTAAATATAAAAAAAGTAAAGTTTGTCCCACTATACGCCATGTAGGCGTTTGGGGTGAGTGGAGGTATAGCTCCTCTCTTCCTTGACCTCGGCACTAGATGGGGGTGAGTGGTCAGCGTCACGCCCCGGCCGGCTTTACCCCCGGGAAAGGACCCCGGTACCCATTGGATAGGAGGGTGAGGGGGCCCCAGAGCCGGACGCAGAGGCTAGAGGAAAAATCCTCTGCCCCCGTCGGGGATCGAACCCCGGTCGCCCAGTCTGTAGCCAGTCACTATACCGACTGAGCTACTATAGTTATAGTATTATAGTTCCTATAATACTTAATTCTTATGCCCTTTGAAGTCAGAACTGGTTCGCGAATTAATCTTAAACCTCTGTTGTTTCAGCGTCTGTGTTAATTGCGCATTAGGTCGTTATGTATTCATCTCTTTTTTAGATTTGTTCAGGTTCTTGATTTGCGTTGTGCTCCGTTATCCTCAGAGTTGCTACAATGTTTTGTGCTGTGCTTGCTTGTTTTCTTACTTTTCTGTTGTTTCCGTTTCTTCGAAATGTTTTATCCCAGTGCCTTGTTTCTGTGAGATCAAAACACATTTATAAATAACATGAGCTGTTTTGATACTGAATTTAGTATAATTCTTTAGCTTGTAACGGTGTCTTCGGACAGACCAAACAGCCGCGAATGAAAGTCGGTCAGTGCAAGGTATTGTGAGGGTCAGTAACCATTTCTGTTTTTCTAAGTTTTAATTTAAAATGAGACTGTTCGCAAAGATTGTTTCATTGACCAGACGTTTTAAAGCCTTTCATAATAGCCAGGGATATTACTACAAACGTGTGTTTAAATTGTTTTCAGAAGATTTTGTATTTCAGTTGATTTGTGTTAGGTCAGGTCTATTCTTTGTTTCGTAATTTTAAGGGACATTTTTATCGCAACGAAATGAATTTCGAGATTATAAAAGTTCGCTAGTCGTACACTTGGAAGTCTACGTGTCATATTTCCACGAGTATTCCAAACACATAACTATGAAAGCGTGCATTCCATTGTACGCAATAACAGCAGTTGAGAAACTGGGGAAGGCATGTCTGTCACATGACAGGTTAAGAGTGACATTATTGAGAGGACTTCACTAACATCGATAATTTCGCAGGTGGTGCTCATGTGTGTCCTAAGTATTACTTGCACGTTTAACCCAGTTCAGTCCCAAGGAGGATAAAATACGTGAGCAATTTAGGAGGTTACATAGGGAGGAATTTATTAATGTATCCAGATAACCTAGAATTTCTAGAGTCGTGAAATATAGGACGATACGAAGGGCTGTCTCGCTAATAGATGACGCAAGGAATGTATATATTTTTGTGAGGAAACTTCTAGGGCAACGTCGTGGAAGAGGTGGGAGGTTTACATTAAATGTGCGTCTTAGGGACTGCTTGAGTCTTTATTATGGCATTCATAAGTGTGACTTTTGTAGGTCAGTATCGGTATGTCAAAGTTTTTCAGTTCGATATGAATCTCCTACTTTTTAAACATGTCTGAAGGGAGGCAACAACTAATTGGAAGGATGGTAGCAGGAGGGTGGACGAACTTCTATTGTCATTTTACAAGAGACTATAAATTATTTGATTTTGTGCATATGTTATATAAGAGATCACATGTATTTTTATTGGTAGCTTTTCTCTCCGAGATTAATATTTAGGAAGATAGGCTCAAAAATGTTGAGTAACGTAGGCCTTAAAATGAATTCAGACAAATTATGAAAACTCGAATAATTCTAGGGCCGTTTACAAAGCTTTATCAGAATTTGTCGATGTACTAAGTTACAAAGTTAATTTTCTCCCCTGAGTAAAGTAGCCATTAAGGTGAATCAATCTAAAGAAAAATCAAAATGAGTCGAAAAAGTTATGTGTGAGTCTCTTGTATCGAGTTTTACCGAGGTTAGTCGAATGATTTGGAGAGAACAACAATACCATAATCGAAAGAAAATGAAGACTTCATACTTCCTCTGTGACACCATGACATCTTCTTCTGAAATGTTAATGTTCACTTTCTTTCTTGCTATCAAAGAATCTTATAAATCATAGCTTTTAGTTAATGGCTGTGATCTACTGTGCATACAAAGAGGAACTCCAGACTACACCTGCCGATCTTATTTTGTTTTCTGTCCTCTGACTTGGGGTGGAATGTCGGATTGAGGGGTGCACTGATATTATTACTGAAGGGGGCGGAGATTAGCTCAGCTGTTGGGAGGATCGCAGTGGATGAAGCGTTTCTACTTCCTACCCTGAAACGGGTGGTACGTAGCGATCAATAGAATATTACATACATTGCGCAGTCGCACTCATTTGCGGCACAAAGCGGAATTACAGTTCGGTGCAAGAAAACTTTGTCCACTGCAGGAGCACTGTGACACAAGTTCTGTTCTGTTGAAATAATCATGAGAGACGTGCATCTTGCTTCTCAGAGGCGACAACGTGCGTTTGTTCTCTGGTGAATATAACAACAAAACTCGCCGAAGAAAGCAATGTCGTGTTAATTCTGGCACCGTCTAACCTCATTCCCTATAAACATGAGGTCATACGTCTGCATGCTTGAAGGTGTCTGTCCCACGATTACAATTGTATGATTCACAGTACCAATTTTTAACCCTGAGAGATATGTATCCATTAGAAAGGTCAACTGGTTAGTGCTGTCTATGGAAACAATCGATGTTTTCTCTGAGAATCATAGGAAACCCATAATATATTCTGCAGGCAAATTGTAGAGTTAGTAAAGGATGTGACACATGCAATTATCACTGTTCTAACAGTGCGAAATGACAGATGCGCTCTGCTATGAGGTGCCAAACAGATCATGTTAGCTTCAAACACTTCTCTATGAAATTTATGTGATAGATAATTAAAACTATTATTTACATAGAAGCAGTATTAGCGTGTTTCAAAGATGCGTTATACAGACTGACAGATTCTTATTTTGTTTAACGACACTTTGTCAACTGTGTAGGTCAGATAGCTTTCGCCGAACAGTATCTCCTGGTCAAATTTTACCCCAATTAGATAACTGTTACGCTTTCCAAATTCCGATAGGTCTGTATGGTTAAATTACCATATAGTCAAATTACATAACTCAGTCACTCCGAGATAACTGGAATCAACATTTTTAAAGTTCTGATAGGAACTTATGACGATTTCCTTTAAACACTACCACCCATTCAGAGTATAAATTCTCAAAACATGGTCTGCGGACCCCATGCTACCCATTTATGGTTTTTGTGCGGGCCGAGAAGATTTGTATATCGCAACGTAATTTTAAGTGGACAGTTAATATAAAGAGCTAATGAGCACATTTTTCAAGAATGTTATTGAATAATACACGACCGTGTTAGCAGATGCAGCGGTAGTAACATTTTGAGGTGTGGTACGGTGCGACTATTTAGAGAGCTTTGTCCGTCTGTCTAAACGCATGGAACAACTGGAAAACGATTTTAATGATTCTGACTTTGGAGAATTTTACGAAACATTTTCTAGCCCTTTCAATTTCCTTTTGGGTTTAACGATCTGTTTCCATGAAATCAATTAAAGTTGCGTAAATTTATTTTTTAACTTGCGTGCATAAACATGTAAGACGTTTTATAAATGGATTTTGACTTACTTCTTGAAAAATTATTTATTTATTATTATTCTAAGACCACCTAGAGCACTAACACTTTTTCACCAGTATTTTGATGTAATTTTATCACAATATATTATTCTACACGAAAACTAATAATTTGAATGTTTCAGCAGACGATCGTAATAAGAAAAGAAACAAAATACTTATTTTAGACTGTTTGAAGTAACATTCGTCTTATTGTGTTAATTTAGTACTCAATTTCAACACGATTTTAAAGCGTATATGAACCAAGTTATTTCTTGTACATTACTGCTATGTAAGTATTTACTCCAAAATATTTTCTACTCTATTAATTTTCAAAATCTGTGCTTAGAAGCGCGTACTTTTACAGTGTATGTGGGCGTTTATAGGTAGATGCTTTCAATGCATTTAATACACTTTCGATTCACTAATCAAATTCTTCTTAAATTTTCCAGTCACAGAACTCAATTCCTTCCTCACATTAGGTGCAAGCATTTCATAATTATATCCTCGGTCTTTATGTAGGGGCTTCACCTCTAAGCCAACATTTGCTGGTCTGGAAGTACCTGTAGTTGAGTTTTGTGAATAATTTGAAGAGCATGGAAGTTTTAGCATATCATTTATAATTACTTCTGCCTAACGCGCCTCTTATTATACTTCACAGACTTGTTAATAGATTACCATGAAGTTTAAGAAGTTTGGGCCTTCCTCATTTATAATCCGTCGGCACGCGAGTTGGTAAAGTGTAAATACTGTTCCAGTTCTGTTGAGAAACCCTGAATTGGAGGAGCTTGTAGAGACAATAAATGAGCAATTTCGCTGTCTACTTAGGTCCATGTCGTGTAACTAAAAGTATGTGGCATGACTTCGAAGTTTCACTTAATCGCCAATTTTATACGCATAATTCTTTAAGTTTGTATATCAAATTTCCGTGACTCATCTCCTTGCCAAATTTTATGTGCCTTTCCTCAAAGTTTCATTATTCCTTGTCATCAAAGGGAAAGCTTGTACACATTTTGTCCTGTTGACATATTAACATTTTAAGTCTTAGAAACATGCCTCAAGAAAAGTAGCATGTTCGCACATCTGTTGGAACATTATAGAAAGCTGTTTTGTGGCGCTAGTGATCTTTCTCACCCCAGAATTTCACAAAAGTAGCTCATATTATGCTATTATTTATGTGGGAGATCTTTTTTTGTTTGCTATGATTTAGTTCAAATTTTAGTCGGAAAACCTATAATGAATATCTATATTGGGAAACAGGCGTAGAATTGCGGATAATATTAAAATTAATCTTAAAGAAGTAGAGTGTCAGAATGTTAACTGGAGTCATCTAGCTCATTACAGGAATTGGTGGCGTGCTTTTGTGAACACGACAATAAGTTTCGTAACCCGTAAAAGGAAGGGAATTTATCGACTATTTTACCGACAGTAAACTGTTCTAGAAAGATTTTGCTCTACGCAGTTAGTTCGTCATCTTTGCCGTGTTAAGCCGATCTCATTATCCTTGATTTGATCATCCTAGTAAGTAAATATCATATAACAGACACAGATTCTTTAGAGTAATACTGTAATTAACACATTATTAGACTAAAACTTTGCTTATTATCCTACAAGTAGACAACGTAGTACAGTTCCCTTCATAAATCCACGCAAATGAAACTGCTTGACTTTTAAGATAGCGATGTCCTCTCACTACGTCAACTTCTGTTCGAAGCCCAGCAAGGGCATGTGAGACAGTGGTTGTATAAGTCAGCTTTCATCTGAATTATCGCATTTCCTCTCTCATTTATTTCACATGTAGTGCTGTTAAACGATGAATCAGTCAGCTGTAAAGACGAAACAGCTGCATCACTATTTGCGTTCCTGAAGGTCTGGTAAGCCTAGTCCGTATTCTGACAGTTCGCTTCGCTCCATCACACGAGGGCCTCTCGGGTTTCCTTTTTGCGTCTCTGTTCTAAGAATATCCTGCATTGTGCCGCACATAACACACAGTAACGTTACATTACTTCGTTTCCGTACCCACTGTTTTGTCTTCTCGTACGGACAGCTCTTGTTATTCCAATGCACTTAAGTTGATTTCGTTTCTATTATATGAGGCTGCTTGTTTTAATGTCACTTTCGAACTAATAATTTTGGTTTACTTCGCGTTATTACTTCTGTCTAGCCGTACATATCTCTTTACTGCAGCGTTTTCTACATTCACTGCAATACCCATTGTTTATTATACCAGATCTTAAAGTATTTAAAGATTTCATTTCAACAGCTGGAGTCCGAAAGTAAAAGAGGGCAAAACGACCAGATATTGTGTAGATGTATTTACTCATATTTCTTGTTGTTACGAGGGTGGGGCGTTTATAAAACAATTTTGAAACACTTTTTTTATAAAGACAATTTCGTTGCGTTAGACATTTAGATTTTCGTGTAGAAATTACGGAAACAGGGCAGAAATTAGAGCACACAGCATACAGCAGTACCTGTTGCTAATGTGTCTAATGTGTTTTTTGTGCCGTAATTTCGTTTTTCTTCTTAGCACTGCCACTAACTTCATTGTACAGTAAATCCTTATTCAGACAAAACTAGGGTTGCTTAATGCAGTTCTGTCTGTAGCGGATTCAACCCGCGATTCCAGTATTCAGATTTTCTAAGACATTGACTATTTTCTGAATCACGCTGTAATACATTTGTCTGTTTGTGAAAGAGAAATCTGTGACTGCGTTTCGTGTTCTGTATATTCCCTTTCGTACTGTTGGTAGTTAATTAATTCATCTATTGATCCCGCTGTTCAAACATTCTGAAACTGCACCATTTTTGCGTCCTCGATGACGGTACAGTACAGGTCATAACATTGAGCACTGTAAATGCTGTGTCTGCTTTCGACATGTAACTTTTGTGCTTACACAGATTCCCCCTTTGGTTACAGGATATTAGATAATATGACACACGGGCCTAATCCTAAGAGTATTAAAATTAAGAAGATAATAAATACATTGGACCTAGCTGAAACGCATTTAAATACTCACAAAAGTAAAATACATGTAATTGTGTACCATGTCTTGATACATATGGGTGAGTGGAGATATAGTTTCACTCATTTTTAGCCTCGGCATTAGGTGAAGTAGAATTATTAGTATCACGACCCGTCCTCTTTACTCCTGATAAGATTTCCAGGTTTCCACTGGACAGGAGTTTTGGTGGGACATCCAAGTATGTGACATACTTTAATGCACTATCCCAACATTTTGGTGGAGGGACTGAGTAAAACCACGAAATAACATCAGTGAGGTTAGCCAGGAGCCAAGATTTTTATCAGGAATGTTCCGAGTAAGAAGAGTTTGGTTGAAATGGGTTTGTTGTGTTACAGTTTCAAGAAGCATTTATCCAGTTTTATGGTAACTCTTTATATTGTGTCGTCATTGGTTGTGGTTAAACGACGTTTGTGCTATTCGATAGTATGTGTGTTTCCTGAGAAAATAATGCACATGAAAGGAGGTAACATATACCAACAATTTATATGCACGGTATTTTTGATAGAAGCTGTACTTGGCATTCAGGTCTCGCATCATCCCCTATCTTATTGTGGGCAGTTTCATCTCTGTCTCCCCCAGAGCAGTTAATCACCAAACCAGCTCTGCATTCAGCACACGAAATTATGTGTCTGTACGCTCCAGCAGTTTCTAGCAGAGTAAAGGGGAGCACAATACATACCTAACTACAGAATCATTTAACTTTGTCGTCTGTTGTGATTTGCGACAGCACGAGTCGAACGAGGTGCCTTGTTATTTTTTTACTTGTAATACTTCTTTTCTGACTAACCTATTTGTTAGTTCGTTCGTTATTTTGTTACTTTTTTACTTAATTATTTATTTATGTGGTGAGATTTCAAGTTCTCAGGGCGACAAACATGAAGAAAGCTGTCTTTTAGGATATTGCGCTGTGTAGTCTGGTAGAAATTTGACGTTTCAAAGGTGTTTACTACCTCCATAAAAAGGGCACGTGTGAAACGTCGATCAGTTTTTACCGGACTACACGGAACAACATCCCAGAATACAGCAACACTTATTTATTTATTCACCACTATTTCAGTGCATATAATTATCGTCCAAAATAAATGGCTATTTAACAGAGCAAGAACAAGACGACAGTCTGTTTTAGAGTTGCGTTTTATTGCATAACCTAAACAGTAAAGAATTATGTACTACTGCGATGTAGCCAGTTTTGTAACCTGCAGGAACACGTCAATGCTGTTGCCTGATTTTACAGTCATGCCGTTGAAATTGACTTTTATCTCAGACGTGATGTTAAGAGAGTTGTCTGTGTCGGCTTCAATAATTCTGCGTTTTAATTCTTCACAAATGTTTGTAAACCATTTTGATTAACAAACGCTGGACTCAGTACTGGTGAACGACTGCCACTGCCAATCCAACTGGTCATTTTGAAATTATATTTGCTGGGAATCCTCGTTTCCATAGTATATGAGTTTGTTTTCCTTCTGCCCTAAGCTAGTGACGTAGACGAAATGCACTTTTTGGTCCCGACTACCGTTTCTTAATGGAGTCTAATTTCTTGTACCTTTGTAACTCAAATATGACAAAGCAACTCAATTTTAAGCAGTATTGCAGGTGTTAAGTATCCGCAGAAACTTGTCTGGAGGTGCCATAATTGTGTGTAAGTAATCATATGCAATGCTACTAAACGTTATACAGTTACTTTGTTGTCCCTGTGCACACCACTGCAGATATTTCTTCCTGCGTTTAATCTAGCTCGATCATTTCTTACAACGGACACTATCTTGTTCCTTTTAGGAGAGAAAGAAACATTGGAACCTCTTATTCGTATGGCGATCATGTCCACCGGGCTATGGTTTAGTATCTTGCTGAACGGATTTGTGTGGAATTTGGCAGAAAGGTCACGTCACTGCAAGCCACGTTCTTAAATTTCTATCTTGAATAATGCAGACGTGAAATACATCCAAAATTTTAAGGTGCGTTCAATGGCAGCAGTAGGAATGTCATATTTTTTTAACATTAAACCTCGAAATCAAAATATTAATCAATCACGGCACAACTGTTCGGATGAATGTTACGCGGTGATTTAAAATCTTGGTAAATTCACCAATGACTGGATTGGAGACTAAGATAAATCAACAAAATATTTTGGAGTTCTGGCTGAAAAATGTGTTGGACGCTTGTAGGGATGCAAGTACTTCCATACGTCTTTTATTCTCTGATTTTTCAGTCGGTATTCGCTAATATCAGCAAGTTTACACAGTGCTGGAGTTATATGCGTACATTTTTACACTTATAAATATATGTTCATATGCATAATACCACGTGAGCAAATCCAGAATGAAGTGAATACCGTGTCATATATTACAACTAGTTTTATGGCGCAGACATATTGTCAGAAGTGAGAAAAATCTTAGACGTATAGTTCTCATATATCTGACACTAACAAGAGTTAGATAACGATTGGAACACAATGTGGATAGACATATAGTGACATAATCATATCGTTTACTTAAAAGGAATGAGGTAGACGCTTTGTCTGTCTGACGGGAGTAACTCAGGATAATCTTAGAAGCATTGTATGCTAATTCAAGTCGATTGTATAAGCACACAGCAGTTTTAATACAGTAAACATGAAGTACCCACTTACGTAGTTTAAGTTTAGAAATATGCATCATTACGGACAACCCATATTGTATTCAGAATGAGTAGAAGGCTCGTGTTTTGATTAACATAAATGCAACAGAATCATTGTTTTCACAAGGCAACACACACAACCAAAACTTTGCTTTGTGAAGACCTTTCCCTGAGTTATAATATTGGAGTACACTGACATTCCAAAAGTGTTCTTCACACCACGTCACATAGGTCGTTTTTACACTAATGTGATCCGAGGGCATCGTTGCGTCTTGACCATTCTTGCACTAATGTGGTAGCAGGTTGTTGTTGTGAAACAATATCTTCCAAAAATGTCCTTCGGTTGTTCTTGCCGCAACAATGGATTCCTACAACCTCCGGTTTTATTGTTGCGAAGAAACGCTACAGACAGACATAGAAGCTTATAAGGTGTTCTTCGCTTTCGCTACAGCATGAAGAATACCTCTAGTTATTAACACAATCTATTTCCAAAATGTAATATAGTTTAATTTAATCGACTTTTCTTTCATTGTGGCCATCTCATTGGCAGAGTTTTGACTTTCTTAAATTCGGTTTATTTTCTGTTAAATTTCGAACGGTCGCATGAAGGAGAGGAGGATGTGTTTATTATAATAATATTTTAAAATTCCGCTTCTACTTCCCTCTGCATCTATATTTAGGCTACATTACCAGCATAAATCGAGCAACGCTGACCGGAAAAATATTCTTGTTTAGTCTGCGAAAAACGGAACTCGTGAACCCTTTCCGACGAAAGTATCGGGTTATTAACCTTTAAGACAAGCGGTATGTAGTTACCACAGTCTTACGTCTTCTACAAGATTAGTCACAATAAACATAGCATCTCTTTAGTAGACCGATGCACTGCAACGCAGAACACGATTAAAATACCCAGCCGTGGACACCGTTTATTCTCTGACATTCGAAAAGACTGTCCATTGTTTGTTTATTTTATTTTTATGAATAACATTAACGTTCAGAATTGTAACAATCCAAGACTTCTGTGTGTTAAATTACGAAAATTTGGCACAGCTTCCTGCAGTGTCTTTTAATAGTGTCTGAAGAATGCTGCGAAAATGTTTCAGGACAAGAGACGCATTCCATACTGAAATACCAGTTAACCTCCAGGCATCGTATTCCTGACTTGCTGTCATGAAGTTCTGGTCTATAGAAACATGAACAGAGAATTTGCAACTTACCACAAGTATCTGAAAAAATATCGGATCGATATTTAAACGAATAATTTTAAAACAATGTTGCAGATTAACTTATCACTTTGAATATGTCCAGGCATTCATGTATTTATTATTTATTTGACTGCAAATGGGTTTTTACCCGGTGGCAGTGGTCCTACAATAAGACACAAAACAATAAGACACAACAAAACATAAGACAACAAAAACAATAAGAAACAACAGAACAATGAGACACAACAAAACAGTAAGACAAAAAGACATAAGACACAACAAAAACAATAAGACACAACAAAACAATGAGACACAACAAAACAGTAAGACAAAAAGACATAAGACACAACAAAAACAATAAGACACAAAAAACATAAGACAACAAAAACAATAATTTATATCTTAACTGCGTCATGTTTGTGTTTAATCAATATAATAATTCATTCACCGTCCATACACAAACTTAAAATGTTGTTAAAATTTACTTAAAATTACATAAAATTACAACATTTTTTAGAATTAGATCTTGATACATTTCACATTTGACGACATGTTTCGGTGTATTACACCATCATCAGGTCAATCAATTTAAAAACTGTTTTAAAAGCTGTTGTACATCCTGCTCCGCGTATATTGATACGTTTGACTGTTTTGATTTCTTCCTTTTAATGCTTGGATGTTTATATCGGGTTGTAAGTGATGCGTTGCAATCTACAGCCCCATAATATCGGACGTACAACGCATCACTTACAACCCGATATAAACATCCAAGCATTAAAAGGAAGAAATCAAAACAGTCAAACGTATCAATATACGCGGAGCAGGATGTACAACAGCTTTTAAAACAGTTTTTAAATTGATTGACCTGATGATGGTGTAATACACCGAAACATGTCGTCAAATGTGAAATGTATCAAGATCTAATTCTAAAAAATGTTGTAATTTTATGTAATTTTAAGTAAATTTTAACAACATTTTAAGTTTGTGTATGGACGGTGAATGAATTATTATAAAAACAATAAGAAACAACAGAACAATGAGACACAACAAAACAGTAAGACAAAAAGACACAACAAAAACAATAAGACACAACAAAACAATGAGACACAACAAAACAACACACCACACTCAAAATAAAACAACTCATAATATTACAAAACCATATAACCTAAAGTACATAACTTAAAAATTAATACCAACTAGACATAAGACAGTAACAGTAATGAATCACACGTTTCATCAGGACCTTCTCTTCACTTCACTACACTTATGAAGCCTTCCCATCCTCACCCCAATTTACCCCCCTTCACTGCACCCACCCATCTATTTCCTTTACTTCACCTCATTTATCACTTTTCTAACCTTCTTTCTAAACGTACTTGGTTTACAGGAGAGAGTCCCTAAAACCTCAGCAGGTAGCTGGTTCCAGAGTTGGATGGTCCTATTTACAAAAGAATATTTCCCGATATCTGTTCTTTGCTTTCTGCTCCTAATTTTCCGAATATGATCGACCCTGCTCAGATAATATGGCCTTTGCAATCTGTCACCTATAGCCTTCCATGCCCGTTCTCCCGTGTACGCTTTGAAGAGAGCACATATACGTGCTATCTTTCTACGCTGTGCCAAGGTTTCCCAGTTCGAATCGCTCCTATGATATGCAAATTTACATGCTTTTTTTTGCACCCGTTCTAACGCATTTATCTGCCCCTCCCTGTAAGGATCCCAGCACGCCGCCCCATATTCCAGAATCGGACGCACTAGTGATGTGTAGGCTAGACTTTTAGTGTTACTATTCCCCTTTTTGAGAACACGCATTGTAAAATGAAGTGCCTTCCAGGCTTTCTTCACCGTATAATTTACTTGATCAGCCCAGCTTAAATCGCTGCTTAAGAGTATTCCCAAGTATTTACAACTTTTCACTTCCGGAATTATTTGGTCCCGTAACAAATAGTTTAGTGGTTCCTTCACCCGACTTCTCATGAAACTAACTGCTTTACTTTTACTTGGGTTAATTTTCATAACATTTTCAGCCGCCCATTCCCCCAGACTGTTTAGATCCATCTGCATCTTTCCTATATCTTTACTATTTATAATTTTCCTATATATTATACAGTCATCTGCAAAAAGTCTAATAGTCGATTCAATGTTCCTCCAAATATCATTTACGTACGCGAGGAATAGAAGTGGACCCAATACACTCCCTTGCGGTACACCTGACGTTACTCTGACTTCCTCTGATAATTGCCCTCCTACTCCAACTCTCTGCGTTCGGCCTAAAAGGAATTCCCTTACCCATACTACTATCCTCGAGTCCACGCCCGATGCAGCGATTTTCATAAAACTCCTTTTGAGGAAATTCCTACGAAAGTTTGTCATTTGTGAAACAATTTTACTATTTCACGTCTTTAAATTACATGACCAAGAAACTCTTATTTCGACCGAACGTTATTATCTGGGACGTCCCGGGTTACAACATCAGCTTGGAGACAGGAAATGCTAACGGAAGTTTGTCGTCCATTATTTATCTCTACTAATTCCGAGTTTACATGCTAGAGAAATAACAGTTTTTCACATTTCCTTTTTTAAAATGTTATATGTATTTCTTACAGGTCCCATTTGTCATACAGACATACGCAAAGAACACCAAAATATGTCGTAAAATATTACGATATCTAGATATTTACATGGTCGAAAGACTTTCGACCATGGATATTTATCAAGTTTCTTCGGAAGAAGTTAAAAATCAGTTTTCTGGGTTCTTAAAACGTCCTTTTAGTGACAAAAGTCTGAAGTTACGAGTTACGTGATGATCACTGAAGGTAGTCGATACTGCGCTTACTATAGTTTCTTTATCAGACTTTGCCGCTTGTTTCTGTACCTTTGAATCTCACGTCTCGCCTCGAGAGTGATGGGGCATTTAATAAGTTCTAACTACGTGGGATGTTAGCTAAACAATGTTGAGGGAGAGACGGTCGTGGGGTATTTTAAGACAATTTCTTGTGGATTTATCGGAGGGCGCAAGAACAACGGAGTCCTTACCATATGTTGAGAATTCGATCTGTTTATTTCTTGGTTCGCCAACTGTCGCGCCGAGGCTATTCTACGCCACTGCTAGGCTTTTGGCTCTTATGTTATTTTGTCTGGAACCGTATTACGACATTGAAAAAATTTTTATGATGCAATTTCAAACGACATTAAAGCTTGTCTCTGTCTGGCAAGGACATCAATGAAATCGAATTTTGAGTTTTCCGTGGTGACCCTTTTACTGAAGAATGTTCTGGGTTCAACACCGTGTTCAGATATTGAAAACAGCCAACGTCGACCCGGAAAACGCAGGTACCATGGTGGTCGATATATTCGATAATTGTTACCGTAATCTATGCTCAAAAATGTCTGGAACAGAAAGTAACAGCAATTTATTTTCAATATGTTCGCCGCCATGTTAACTCGCAAAACATGTTCCAGTGAATTCTGCTTCGCAGATCAGCGTTGATGCCCTCGGTGGACTATTGGTTTGCGTGTACGCCACTGTACCCAAGGTTCGCGAGTTCAAATCCGGCTGAGGAAGAGCACAACTTCCTTCGGTGGCTGGGGGGAAGTAAAGCCGGTGGTCCCATGTCGTAGATTCACGGCATGTAAAAGAAACTTACGATCATGCATGAACGAGATGTTTCGTAAGCAAAATTCAGTGGCCAAGTCTCTCCTGATTCACTACTAGATGGCTCTAGCAGACAAATCATGATTGAGTAGAAATTGTGCAGAGGCAGTGGGCTTGTCCCTCAATACTCATAAATGTACGCTTCAAAGGCAAAGAAACCTCCCACATGGGAGGAGGCCAAGGCTCGACTTCGGGCTGTTGCAACATAGTCAGATCAGCGTTGATGGATCCGTAGACTACTCATTTCAGGGTTATTTGACCCTTTAAAGCTAACAACCTACCTACTTTAACACCCAGCTTTAAAGTTTGCTGGCATTGGAATAAATAGCAATTGATTTCTAAACAGCGTTAACCTGAGTTTTCTGATCGAGAAACATTGGGTTTTTCGAGTAGGAACTGAATTTATGGCTAAATAGGTTTTTTGTGTAGGCCGATGAAGATGGAGGTGGAGGAAATCTTCCCAATGACGTTGGAACGGATTTTTTTACCCAATCCTTGTAATTGAAGAAGAAGAAAGTTTGATGTTGATACTTTAAATAGATAATAATGCAACTTTGTTTTATTTTGGGCGTTACCTCAAGTGCCCACTGTCACACTTTTTGCAGTACATCAAAATGCAGATAATGGAATAAATAAATGCAATTAAGCTGTTTATGACTCATCGCATTTCAGGAATTGTATCAGATTTTCAGTGTAATAATTTGAAGGGAAGTTTGGAACAGAAAATGACGTCTAAGCCACCAGCGAGCAGGCTGAAATTTCAGACTATGCCAAGTTTGCCGGTTTCTCACCCCGGAGGCCCGGATTTGTTTCCACAGCAGCGTGTGTTGTGTTTGTGCTGGACAAAGTGACACTTCGACAGGTTTTTCTCCAAGTTCTTAGGTTTTCCGCTGTCAGTTATTATTCTTCTGCTGCTCCATATTCTGTCATGTATCATATGGGGGCTGGACAATGGATCCGTTAGCGGCCTAATTCCATAGATACATAATCTCACCCCTACACAACGGTAGCAGTAGTAAATGCTGAATGTTTTGCCGTGAAACTGGAAGCCATTCTTTGGCCCTGCACTGTGTGAGCAGCCTACAGTTTCTTCGTAACATCAGATTAGTAGAAGCTTTACTTAGGGTGCAAGGGTGAAACGGCACGAGGGTTGGAAAGATTGTTTGAATGGGACCGATCCGTCAAGTGTAATGTAATGTACATACAGCTGACGCGAAAACAAGAGCACTTTACGCCCCATGTTTTGGGGCTGGAGAGAATTTGGCTCGGTGTACTGTTAGTAACAAATTTGACTCCCTATTCCTTTGTTTCTCAGGTCGTTCTGTACAGAGAAAATGTTAAGTTGATGGGATAATTGTATGACAGTATAGACCATTCAGGAAGTGTAGGAAGTGTCGTTGTATTTCTCATCAGTTGTAAAATTTGTATTCATTCTAAAGACTTCAATTTGTTCGTCAGTTTCACGGGGTCCGAATGAAAATGTATTTACCAGAGCGTCTCGGATCGATTAGAAGAGGATTCGACAATAGGAAGCAGTAACAAACGTTCTCCTTGCATAGCTGGAGTCTGTAACACATCAATTTACTGACTGAGCTATTATGGAAACTTTCTGTTGAACAAATTAAGAATGTGGCAAACGGGAAAGTAAATTGTGCTTGAAACACTTTGTTAAAAATTAACTACAATTTGAGTTACATTCCACCTTCAATGAATGTACGTGAAATGCGGAACTCCCGGCGATGTAAACTCGATGTGTCAAATCAAATCGTGTCACAAGACTATCATGCATGTAATAATTGCGTGCTCTTTACATTCTATTCTTTCAGCTAATCCTTATACAGATTTCAGAACAGTGTATATTTGTAACCGGGTGATATTAAAATATGCAAGCTAAGTGTACCAAAATAAAATAAATATAAACTCGAATTTTTAGCGGAATTTTCAAATGATTTTTTCTTTTACAATTTGATGTTCTTATTATTATTGCTTTGCAAACAGGCACACATTATTTTTTTTTTGGATTTAGTATGAACTGTGATTTTTTTTAGAAACCTGATAACGTGTGGTTTGAGATTCTTCCTAAAATTGCGGATTTTTTTAAGCTTTGGATAAATAAAGTTTATTCTACAATTTAATGTATTCCCTTCAACACTTTGGAGCACGTATCTAAGGTAAGCAATATTCAAAAGTTTTTTTCACATCTCAGAGAAAACAACTATTATTCAATCGGTCAATGCTGTTTGCTCTCGGAATCGTACAAAACACATAAATACATTCTGTGGGTAAAATTCAGAGTTGCTGAATGATAAAACATGCGTTAGTTACGTTATCACTGTGTTTCAAACATTTAGTTGTCCTTTGTTCATACCAGTGGAAATATGCATGACACGATAAAGAGTAGTCATTCTCTTTGGCGCATGTTTCAAGGCAATCGGAAAGTCGGAAACCTTTAGTTTAGATTAGACAAACTTAATATCAGCTATCGCGGATGACTTATATCGTATATGAGAACATTACGCTTATCTGCAAGAACTGGTCACCGTCATGGGACGCCTTCATTTTCTCCTTCGCGTGGTGATAAAACTTCGGTCTCTGTTCGTAGCAAATACGTTGGAAGTTTGGAAACAATTTTGGTAATATTTAGGCATTACGAAATTAATTATACTCGTCGTGCTTTTTACAAGTAGGCGCAGACGAACTCTGTATAACGAAGAATATAAAATCTGATAACCTCGCTGTGAAAGAAGAAGGCGAAACTCCACATATATAAGGTTTTGCGGCGCAAGATGGAGGTGAGTGGTCAGAGAGACGCTTTCCTCTCCCGGGACAAAGTTCCTGGTCTGGATACCAGAATTCTGTGGTACACTGCTATGTAACTAGTAAAACTTCAAATAGTTTTACTCTCCTACTGTACAGTATTTAGATGGTTGTTTACTGGGTTGTTCCGTGTAGTTTACTAGACCCTCACCGTCTTGTCCGACAAGTTCCAATAGCTCAAGCAGATCGCCCTGATGACGGTGGCAGCAAGCACCTTTG
This sequence comes from Zootermopsis nevadensis, assembly GCF_977971745.1. Taxonomy (NCBI): domain Eukaryota; kingdom Metazoa; phylum Arthropoda; class Insecta; order Blattodea; family Termopsidae; genus Zootermopsis; species Zootermopsis nevadensis. The sequence goes on from NW_028259143.1 coordinate 11,129,138, forward strand.
AAACGTTTGTCAACTTCTACCAGACTACACTGCGCAATAACCCGGAAGAGAATCATCTCATACTCGCCGCCATGAGAATTTAAAATCTTACTCATACAATATTTATTCTAAAAACTATAATTCTGCTCCAAAACCATAAAAATTATTTTTACATTTTATTTTATAGGAGTATTTTTCTATATTCCATAGTTCTACAGCATTGGTACAGTTTAATATCCTCTTATAAACACTTATCCATTAATAATAAGCCATGTTTTGCTTAAACCTGCTTCAAAAATGCGTATTTATTTTGGTTGTGTACTTTCTAAACATATAAGTTTTATGCTTATTGCATAACAGTGTATTGCAGTGTTGGTAGACCTGATCACATCAATACAACTCAGAGAAGGAGGCAGAAGAAACCGCGATGCGCGAGCAGAAGTTCCCGTTACACGATAACAGTGCAGTTGCATGAGTCACAGAGCGTAGAAGCTAGTGTCACCGGGTAGCCTACGCCGGCGGGCGCAATTATTCTTTAATTACATTGATGTATAATAGTGACATCTTGCAGAGGGAGGACCAGGGGATTTCTGAGCACTTGGCTCTCGGACTGTGATGGACTGTACGTCTTACAATGTTTGAGAATCATGTCACTGTAACAGAATCGCTCATTCGCTTGTGATTTCCCACGGATATGTTGAATTTTGAATCCATTCGACAGTCTGTGACTCAGGTCATTCAATCGGCTACAGAACTCGAACATGTGAGCCCAGTTGTTCATTCAAAGGCTGCCACACTGCACAACAGCCCACAGTATATGAAAGTTTCAAAGATTTATAATCATTACAATGTTTTAAAATGCTACTGTCGCAATGGAACGGTAAGGTCTAATATTAATGAAGAGATGTTTGTAAAGATGTAATCATCACTTCGAGTTTTCGGGAAAATGGGAATTTTTTTTAGAAAGTTACTAGTAACAGACATAGACACACTGAAATTATTTATCTGTATCGCGACTTTTATGGTGTATTTCAACATAATTGAAACAAAAATGTGAAGTATCACCACTTCCGAATAGATGACTGTCAAATTAACACAAGTTACTGAACTTCATGGACACTAATTGTAGTTAATCCTGTCTATAAATTTTCTGTTTTTGTGGAACCCGATAGTTCGTTAGCATGTCCTTAAGAACCTGCCACTGGCCTTTATCCTAAGTCACTTTAACTCAGTCCACACCCTCGTCTGATGTCCCATTTACACGCTAAGAGGTTTCTTCGCTTTAGGTTTACCCACTGACATCGCGTTCGTATTCCTGCCTTCCCCTCTGCTTGCTACTTGTCCGCTCAGAAACAAAGTACAGAAAAAAGAAAACAATCGAATTTACTAAAACTTAAAAGATTTGTGGTTTTCACGGCGGTAAAAATTCGGATCGTGGTCTTCTGGGTTATGACGCCAAGTACTTCTTAAGCGGTTAACAACGTTTCGGAACAATCAATTGGTAGGTTCCTCCGATAGGTTTTGTAACCACGCAAAATGCTACTATATAGCTTCATTGCAGTCCCCTTTCTTCAGATTAATTAATTAATTCATTCATTCATTCACCGAAAGTCAGTGGTTAGTTAGCTTACTCCTGCTTCGCATTCGGCAGATCCCTGGTTCGAATCTCATTCTATAGACCGGAGGTTTCCGCAGTCCCCGTAACCGAATGATAAGATAGGATAATTACCGTAAAATAGGACCCTCAGTTCCCTCCTATTTCATTACAAAGATTACTGTTTTACTGCACAACTGTTGCTCTGTGTTACATCCATCGTTTTACTGCATTCGTTTGAAGTTATGCGTCCTTGGATCGATCGCCGTTCGTTGGACCAACAGTCGAAGCTGAAGGCTGTGCCAGCTCAGAATCGAATGTATCAAAGCGAGTTTCACCAAGTGACGTGCATTTGTCTTCGTTTGAATTTGATATGACTCAACGTCAGATAAGAACCCCGCTCCCGTCACCATTCATGCAAGTAGTTCAAACAAAAGGTGTCTCCTACTGCACATCGTGTCTCTTTAAACCTTATCCCAGGTCAGTTCAACAGGGATGAGGTCACAGTTGTAAGGGGGGCAGTCTAAGTGTCATGTGACCACATGCATTCAGAGGCGGATTAATTCCATATTTTTCTTTTGGTGTGTAGACCTATAGTTCTTGTCTACTTGTAGGTGTATTGTTATATATGACCTCTTTCCTCAGAAGAGTTTACAGTATTTGTTTATCTTTTTGAATCTCTGTGAGGTGTTAGAAATAACCTCTGGATTTTCACGTAGATCGGGTAGTAAATTTTCAGTCTGACTCTTTCATCTTCTGTTTCTCACTTTTCTTTGTGTTTGCATCCGTGGAAAATTGTTCACACAACCGAAGAACGCAAGTTCCTTGATGTGCAATGTCTTCTAGCCCTTTGCGGTCCCTTTTAAATACCACTACTGCTCTCTGCTGGTCTATTTAAATACCACTAAGCTGTATAAATTCAACTGCTGTTATGAACTGGTTTGATTTTCTATTATAACTTGCATAAATCAGAAGAAACTTTGCTGAATATGGTGAAAATATGTTCCGAAAGGATCACAGTTCTTGCTGTTTAAATACTGACTGTGTGAAATATTTTTCACGGACTGTACCATTGTCGGTAGTGAGATGTGGTGTAGTAAATGGTGTTTTTCTGCATGCTGTCATTCGGAAGAGAACAATGCAAGACCAAGTCGATAGATATGACTTTGTCGACGTCTAAACATCTTATATTACATGCAGATATATGATGTTTAAGCATTGAATTTCATAATCTCAGAGCTATGCTTTCTTTCGCGCTGATGTGTTCGAAAGTTCAAGACCAAGTTGAAACGATTAAGTCACTACACATAAAGAACGCTTGAATGAATATGCATATATCAGTGGTGGATTGCTCTATGCGTCAAAAATAATTAAAAATATATAATTTTCTATTAGGAAGAAATTTGTTTTATAAATTTATCAGATATAAAATATTTCTATTCTAAGTAAATATGACAGTTACACACCCAACGGTATTCTCCCCACTTTATGATATACGCCAAAATACTTGGTGTGGAGTCCTGGCTTCCTTGGACACGTGTCGGAATAAAACGACGTATCTCTCCTTCCTCCTTTCACTATTATAAGGGTCACAAAATATTTCCAGGAAAATTTGAATAGCACTAGTGCACAGATAAAGACTTCAAAGATTGCTGACACTGTTTACCAGCCTCACTTGAAACCAGATCATGTATAAAATTCGTAAAACACGTGGCGGACTCAGTCCGACATAGGACCGCAAAGGACTAGCAACACTTCTTTGACTTCACTACTTGGCCAACGTTTTTGAATATCAAAATGTTATCAATCTACGCCTGTTCCAAACAAAAATATATCTTCCCTGCAGCTCGAAGTTCGTTTATTCAATTCAGTGTATCTGCAAAGCCTCTCGATTCTTTGTAATATTTCTATTAAAATGGTAAAGCTGTCCCGCTAACGCCATGTAGGCGCTTGGTGGGGAGTGGAGGTATAGCTCCTACTTACTCATTCTTGACCTCGGCACTAGGTGGGGGTGAGTGGTCAGCATCACGCCTCGGCCGGCTTTACCCCCGGGAAAGGACCCCGGTACCCATTGTAGAGGAGGCTGGGTGGGCCCCAGAGCCGGTCTGGACGCAGAGGCATCCTCTGCCCTCATCGGGGATCGAACCCCAGTCGTCTGCATGTAGCTAATCACTATACTGGCTGAGCTTCATTACTATTTCTAATTAGTTTCTCCCGAAGAGAATTTATTTCTTCTTTCAAAGTAAAATCGGAAAAAGTTTCTCACGGTTAGTAGCAAGTCTGAAATTGATGTAGAAGTCCAAGAACGCCTTTTTTACAGAACATAAATCAAAATCGTCCAATTTTGCATTCTTTCAACTTTTCGAGTCGGGTACTTGCGTAGGGTGCACAAACGACTGACTGTCCTTCCTTCTCTCTTTAATCCCCCTTATTATTTTTCTCCCACCGTTGCCACGGAAACGGCGGCAGTTTCGTTCTTCTATCAATTGCGCGGGGAAATGGCAAAAGAAGACTTTCTCTCCACTGCCTCACATTGCCGAATCGCATTATGTATTATTTCTCTTGCTTCGTTGCTAGTGGCTTTGACTTTTTTAGACTGCTGGATAGTCATAGGCTAAACAAGGCTATTTGTACATACATATATATATATATATATATATATATATATATATATATATATTAATACACAGGATGAGTCAGAAGTATGTTTACAAACGTCGTGTGCGTGTTCCAGGATCGAAAATAAGAAAAAAATGTTCCTATGAACATGGGGTCGCAAATGTTTCATTTTCGAAATAATAGCCAAAAATAAGTTTCAATGTATGTCTTTATTGCAAAGTATAAGGACAGGGATGTTTCTTTATAACAGATGCTCAAAGGTTGTTCCTCCATTCTCCACACATGCTCGAGCTCGACGTACCCAAGTCTGACGAATTCGTGCGTACACACCAGGGTTTCCTCGAAACATCTGGCATTCATTCTGCACACGTTCCCATAAATCGTCTTCATTGTTCATGGGTGTCGGATAAACGACGGACTTCAAGTGACCCCACAGATAAAAGTTCAATGGAGTCAGGTCCGGTGATCTCGGTGACCATGCTACTGGGCCACCACGCCCAGTCCATCGCTGAGGGTACTGTTCATTGAGATGATATTTGACGTGACGGGAGATGTGTGCTGGGGCTCTGTAGTACAAAAACCACATTTGTCTTCTTGTATTCAGTGGTACATCTTCAAGGAGACGTGGCAAGTGTCTTCTTAAGAATCGCCGATCTGAAGGTCCTCTTAGACGCAATGGAAGCTTGTGTGGACCAATAAGCATTTCGCTAACAATTCCTGTCCAAACGTTAATTGAAAATCTTTGCTGGAAGCTGAATTCACTTTGACATAAAGTCAGTGCGTTGAAACTTATTTTTGGCTATTATTTCGAAAATGAAACATTTGCAGCCCCATGTTCGTAGGAACATTTTTCTTAATTTTGATCCTGGAACACGCACACGAAGTTTGTAAACATACTTATGACTCACCCTATATATATATATATATATAGTGGTTCACAGCTTTTTGACCGTTTCGTGCATCCTAGTAGGATTTTACTACTACTACTACTAATAATAATACATTATATTATAATTCGAAACAAAAACGGAACATGTATCTTAATTGATATAGCAATATAGAAATGTAATTAAGGAGGAAGCGGAGAAGATCTTGAAATACAAGAAACTTCTCATTGAAATACAACGAATGTGGAAAGTGAAAGCAAAAGTAGTTCCAATAATTATAGGATCAGCTGGAACTGTCTCCAAGTCACTCAGAAAATATTTGGCCAACATCCCGGGCGAACACGACATTGGGGAACTTCACAAAACCGCCATTTTGGGATCTTCATACATCATTCGAAAGACGCTGTCGTAAAATATATAGTCATCCCTCACAATAAAACTATATAATACATATAACACACATTGAAAGCAAAATGTATTTCGGAAATAGCTGCTTCACTATCTACCTCAAGGGCAAGTTTTGTCTCTGGTACGTAGAAGTAAATACCCTGTAAAATGGCAAATAAATGGAATAATAATAATAATAATAATAATAATGCATCGCGTGTGAAATATGAAGGCAAAGGTAGTACGGATTATTATTGATTCAAATGGAAAATCATCACGATCGTTTCAGAAGTATTTAGAAGACATCCCTGACACCCTTAATAAGCACTCAAGCGTGGAACTACGAAAGATGGCCATTATGAGAGCTGAGGAAGATATTTACATAGTTCTTAATTGATTTCAAGAGTGTTTTACAGAAGCAAGTGTGTAATGAGTCTCAGGGATACGCTTTGATCCTGGCTTTTCGACAGGTACTCCGTAATATGGTGATGATAATTCAGTTAATTTAATTTATTTCAATGCAGCTAACAGGTGTAGCTTATAACAGGTAGGCACTTAAATACACGTAATGCATAATAAACACAATTGAATGAACAATAAATAAAAATAAAAAGTTACTAGGATTATAAGAAGGATATATATCCTCCCGGGAAATTGGTCTATTCTATTGGCTGCATTTACATAGCAATATTTCTAATGGCTCAGTCGTTAAAGTAACTGGCTTCGGGCTGGATGACCGGGTTTCGATTCGCTAACTGGTAGGGATTTATCTCTTCGCCACCGCGTCAAAACCTTCTGTTGAGTTCATTCAGCCTACTGTTCAATGGGAACACTAGGTTATTTCCCGGGGTTACAACGGCTGGAACGTGAAACCAATCACTGGCATCTTAATATCCAGGTTAAATTACGTTTAACTGTGTAGGATTTGAGGTTTTCACGGCGGTGAGTCCGAAGATGGGATAATGGAGGCAGCAAGGACCTCTGAAACGTCGGTAAACTTCTACCAGACTACACGGAGCTACAACCCAGAAGACAGCCATCTTACGTGGAGCTGAGCTACACTTTCACTCCCCCGTCTTCATGGAGTGATGCTTTCTTCAGCCCAGGGGCAACCTTATTTTTTTTAACAATGTTTTAATTAATTTGCGTATTATGACAGTTCTTGTTTTCCATAGTTATTGTTGGATCGTTTCGTGTTACCATTCTGTGGACAAGGTACATGTAGCGAATCTATGATTGCAGACGGGTCCTACAGCTGTCAGTTCTTAATCAGATATGTGTCTGGTCTTCGTCAGAAGAAACTGATAAAATTGTCACCTCATGTTATAGACACGAATTGCGTCATTAAGTCGTGTGCAAAATTAGATCGAATTTGGGAAAACGTTCCTCAGCGGGTAGGTGACGTTGTTCCTGTAGCGGGGTGTTGTGCGCGCGACGTGCGGGTACGCGGAGTGCGGGGGGGGGGGGGGGGTAGACCCTGGCCTACAGCCACAAGTCAGAACCTTGTCAGATTGCTGCTGCAGGTCGTCCGTCGTCAACCGTGTGTATTTCCGGGACCAGCTGGTGCGCAGGATTGTTACAGCTCTCATATCGGTGCGACTTCATGCGAATGCTAAGAGCGGGTGTGGAGGTGTTTCTATGGATTTATTAACATACAGCCATCCAAGTGCGGTGTATGACTCACGTCTTTTTACCTAGGGACCCACAAGTAACAGGGCACATCAACTGTGTTCTCACTGGTCAGTTACCGTGGTCATTCCACTGCTTCTCTTTCTTTGTGAAATCGATTTCAGTCTTCACCCACACTGATGCGACTTGGAATAAGTGTCTTGTTGTTTTACTAGAGGTTAAAGACGAACTTCATCCCAACAGGAATTGATTTTCCTACTGCGAACATTCGGAAATGCCGTTTAAAATGTGGTGAGTTGTCTTTCACTTTCTTTAAAAGTATGACTGCTTATGTAACATGCAGATAGGCGGTAATAGTTATCAACAAGGTACTACAGCGATACATATGTGTGTGACCTCGTTTCATACAACCCACTACAGCGGAGACGCTTTCATTTTTAAATTTTTGCTGGGATTGGTGTAGCTCTCGATCACTGTACAATTAAACTTGTACTCTTTTAAGGTGAGCATCAGGTATTGGTTGGGAAGCCTGCGGGGAAGAGACCGCTGGGGAGACCTAGATGTAGATGGGAGGATAATGTCAGATGGAATCTATGGGAAATAGGAGTTGAAGGAGACTGGATTTTGTTGGCCCAGGACAGAGTCCGGTGGAGGGCTTTGGTTAAGTCGGTGATGAACCTTCGGGTTCGGTAAGTCACTAGTTAGTTACTCTTTTGAGTACACTAACTATCCAAAGGTATTCTTTACGTCACATCATGTGTAGGACGTTACTGCAATAATGTAATCAGGTGTCACTGTTGCACAACAGTGTGTTCCAACAATGGGAACACTTTGATTGCATTGTTTAAAAAACCGCGGCAGACAAACACAAGGCCTATAAGGTGTTTTTGTTTCATAATATCCATCCTTGGGCTGATTTTTATCCACACACTCATATTTTGTTGGCCTTTGTAATACCGGGATTTTGATGTTTTATTCACCCTCCATTTATTTCTGCATACAATGATAACGTTCATTTTTGACAGTATACAAAAGTAACCATTGTTGTCTTTTATCGTAACATTAAGTGTGGATCACACATGTATATAACAGTTTGTTCTTAAATTGTAGCGCTTAGGAGCGCACTGGGAATGCATGAAATTTTTCAATCGGGAGACCTTACTATCGACAGGAGAGTAATATTACAATATTGAGCCTCTGCGGCAGTGATTTGGCTCAGAATAGGTTCCAGTGAATGGTGATTAGATATTCCTTATCAGATCATCGGAAAGTCACACATCTAGACCGCGTGTCTTTGTCGTGTGCGAAACAGTTGAAGGCACTAATGAAAGTGCGTATACATATGTGTGTGCGTGCGCCCGTGTGTGTACACGCTCAGCTGTTCTGTTCATGGCACGGTCCGTCCGTCACTTTACAGCCTGCTTGTGAGAATTCTAAGGAAGCTGAATTTGATCCAGTTTATGAATGTATTCTAACAAAGATACGTACCTGCTTGCAGATAAAGCATTATTGGCACGGTACACGCCCCATGGAGTTGTAGTCTAAATCAGCGGTTCTTAACCTTTTGATTTCTGCGGACCAGCATTGAATCATCACTGGAAGCCACGGACCCAAAGCCATTTCTACGAATTGAACATAAAAACAACACAGAAAAAATACACAACAAACAAATACACAAATTACGAATACAAAAATCGGAATTTTAATTTTAATCGGAAAGTTGATGCCGCGTCACAGCGACTAGCTTTTGAATGTCGGTTTTATTTCTGAGAGTTGAATTCTAAGGTCAGATTCTGCATTTCTTAAGCGGTTTCTATATTTATTTTTCACATAAATAGGTGGTGGGGAATGGAATTAAAACTTTCACTGCTTTGCACGACAAATCGGGATAATACGTTCGTACATGAAGCCAAAAATTCGTCATAGAATTTTCTTTGAAGTTTTAGTACACAATCCGTAGAGATTTCAATCAAGCCATTTTCTTCTGCTGCTGTCAGTTCATTTTATTTGTCAATATGTACAGGGTGGGTGGGAAGTAAGTAGGCATTAAATATAGAGGTTATAACCATTTCTCAATGCCTGCTTACTTCCCACCCACCCTGTACATTAAATGCTTCTGTAATCCAATTTTTACTTTCATCGCGAGGTGGAAATTGCTCGCGAAAACTGTATTGCAGATCTTGCAGATGCTGGGTAAAAAAATTCCAAGACTTCGTTCGATAATTTTTGATCAGCAGATTCCAGGAAGGTTTTCAGGTTTTGAAAAACATCGAAATTTCTTTTTGATAAGCGACGAGTCCACAATTCTAGCTCTTTGATCTTTGCCTCAATCTTGTCTTGGACATTAAAATTGTGATGCCTTCTCCTTGCATTAACAAGTTAAGTGCAGAATTCATTAAAACTGTTGTACACATGTTCAGAAGTGGTGTGTATCAGAAGCGGCAGTAATGTTTCCCTTATGAACTAATATCTAAAGTAACACTGTAAATGAGATTTCTTTGCAAAGTCCGTACTTTCATCCACCTGCAGGCTATTATTTTGACTTTTACAAGTTCTTTTAATCAACTTCTCTCTAAATTTTGTGAGTTCCCTTGTTTAACAATGCCACCAAATTTAAACCTTTCGCTGCTTTCTCTCCAACCACTGCATTAACCATGGCTTTAGCAGCAGCTAATATCACTTTTCAACGACTGTATGAGGTTTTCCAACTTTATCTATGAACATGAACACTTCATATAATCTTTCACAGCATCTTCACTGCAAGAACCCGTTGCGATCTTCTTAATTGTTTCCCCACTTTGTCGGATCTCTTACTTTTATTTTTGAAAAATTCGATGGTAGCATGTTCTTTATGCTTACTTTCCAAGTGTCTTCATAATTTAGATGGTTGAATGGCATAATTTGGTAATGATTCGTAACATAAAACTCATTGCGGCCGCTGTCCGTGTTCTGAACTTGGAAACGTGAAACCCATCGATAAATATTCAACATCGTATTTGCGAAATTTAGCCCTCTTTGTTTTGAGCATGATGCACCTCCTTCATTGATGTCTTCAGTGTTTTTCCGCTAAAGCTTAAGCCAGCGATCAATAGTCCTTTTGTGGATAACCACAAATATATTTATTTACAACGTGCTGTTATGGAATCGGGTTCAAGTAAAGCAGGCCTTTGGTAACGCACTTAGACTTTAATTACACACACTACGCTTAAAGACCGCTATCGCCCACTCTGCACTGCAATTTGCTCAGCAGATCAACACACGGAGGTTCCGGCTAAATGAAACACCATCGATATTTCTAGACATCTCGAACTGTATGGAAGTTTCGAAGCCTCTTAGTCGCTCTCATCACATACAGATGGTGCTTGTGCTGCTCCCACAAATCAAGCTGAGGGTACCAATTTAATTTTTAATCTCCAATTTAAGATTCCTTCACTTTTACAGAGCGTTTTAAAATTTTAAAATTCAGATTTTTCTTTTTGTACGCAAAAATACTTTATTATTCTGCTGGGAAAGCTATGTAATTTCCCAAACAGTCGCGGACCCCCGGGATCTGCGGACCACATCTTACGCGCCGGTCTTCATCCTAAGCCATAATTTCATGTCAGATACAAACACAGCAGTATTATGAACCAGTGCTCCGCGGCCAAATTAATGCCTGTCCGCAAATTATAGTTGGCGTTATACATACAAACACATTAACATTGCTTTAAGAAATGCTAACTAGTGATTTTTCGCTTTCATTTTTCCATTTGGAGATTTCCATATTTTGTACTGAACATTACTATAACATTGGTAAACCTGTAGGCCTAGCCTGTTTTTAGCACAGTCACTCTGAGTAAGTCCATTGCCATTATGGTACTTTTAATTTTGTTGTGTAGGATTTGAAATTTTCACGGCGTTGAGTCTGAATATGGCTGTCTTCTGGGTTGTTGCGTCGTGTAGTCTGGTAGAAGTTTACGGACAATCTCCCTGATGATGGAGGCAGCCAGGACCTCTGAAACGTCTGTTAACTTCTACCAGATTACACGGCGCAGCAATCCAGAAGACAGCCATTTTCTTTCCTTTTGTTATTCCAACGAGAAAGTGCGAACATAACCTCACTAACTCCATGGAGCAGAGTTCTTCGCAAACCAATAGCATAGCAGCTTAATGTCCTTAGAATTAAACTGCTTGTTTGAATTTAATTTTAAGATTTTGAATGATTTATATGGCCTCGTACATTCGTTTGCCTTTGCTAATGCTCCTTAAAAGTTAATGCAACATAAAGACATTACTTGTTTCTCTCTAAATAAACACGCGTAGACGTGATTATAATAATTAGGCTTATGTTGTAAAATGAGAGACATATTCATGAACAGTATTTCTGTTCAATTGTTTTACTTTCAGTTTATCTAAAGTGAAGCTGAATTACTTCTCACTGAATTTTCAGCAACAGAGTAGTTTTTCGATGGAGACAGGTATCCTCTAATTCCAGGTGCTAGTTTAGACTAATTTACTGCATTATGGTTTATCGACCCCTCTGCCGCGTGGTTTTAAACGAACGAAAATACCCTGACACAACACAGATGCGAGGATGAACGACCTGTAGACGAAATTGTTATATTCATACAAAAATATATTGCCCATTTTTACCCTCACATACGACAAGCCATCTGTCATCTAGACCAGGGGTGAGCAGAATTTTGTATGACAAGTGTTTCTTCGAAATTTTCCAGAACTCTCCAGTCCACTTCTTTAATGCAATGTAGGTGTTCTTGGGGTGTAAAATGCAGCTGTCATAGGTTACGTACAACTCAAACACCAATTTTTATTGAAGAAATTTTAAAAAATATGTTACATGTATATACAATTTTACTAACTTGAAAATTTAGGAATAGAAACATGTTTTCAACATTCGACATTAAGATAAAAAAATTATACCTTTCAAAAATGTTATTGTTTTACGCATTGGCGTCCTCCAAAGGTTGGCTCGCGGTTCACCGAGAGACAGAAATGACATACATCTTTTCCTTTTAAGTTTCCTGCTTCGAAAGTGAATAATCAAGTTTCGAGCTTAGTATTGTAGAGAACAGGCTATACGCCTGAAGGATCAAATATATTTACATTTAGCAATGAAAATATGAATGTAATTAGCTACTAAATTTATAATTAGATCTAGTACAAACGATGTCGAAGACTATGTGAAAGTTCCCGAATGAGATATTTAGAGATGCAATCAGTGAAGATTGTTGTGTCTTCCAAATCCTTTCGTGGATTGATTGGAGATTGAAACTTCCACAGAAACGTAAGCTCCTTGCATGTTTCTTAGAATCTCGGCGTAGTTATCAGATAAGCACAAAATGACACACTAGAACGGATTCTTCAGATTTCATGGCACTACAAATATACATACGTCGAGCATGGATTGACCCCAGGGTCCCAGTTAGCCCTCCGCACTTCAACTGCCCTTATAGATGTAGTAGCTTACAGAAAAGAGAATGCTCACTTTGTTTCAGTGTTTGAAGGATCTGTTGAGTCTTGAAAATTTGAATTTTTTGGAAATTATAACATAATTATTACTGTAGAATTTCGGTAGACGATAATAAAATCGATTTTATTTATATCAATCATTTAAGGATATCGTAGAAGCCTGTCTCCGATATCGTAGTATCTCATTTTTGATTTTTTCCAAATCTTTATTTTTGATTTATATGGTCCTATTAAATTCTGCTTTCTGGTTACCTTTCATCTTCAAATCTTTCAACCTGCACTTTTTCTTGTAGTTACTACATTTCCTTTGTTCTGGTGTGCTCAGATTTAATTTTAACTTCCCCTACAGACCTCATCTGATACTTTTATATATTTTTGTCTTTTTTATTCCTGACTGCTTCATGTCACTAATTCCATCGTCATTCTAATAATGTCTGCTTAATTGGTTTAGACTAAGAGGATCGATTTTTGTCATCAGTTGCTAATTACTAATTAGGACTCCATCTTATGAAAGTTGGAATGGTTTTGTTGACGCACACGTCTTATGTCCTGTTTTAAGTTTTTTCTTCAGGTCTCTGATAGTTAACAAAATGTTCTGGGAGTAACTTATGATGATTACTTCCGTCCAAATACATTAATTTACACAACGACGCTAGCAACGACTATAATCTATAGCCTTTAATATTTAGTTATCAGTTTTTCTTGTTCACAGTTTTCACAATTAAAGATTTCTAATTAGATTTGTCACATATATAATCTCAAAAATCTGCAACGTCGCCTTATTTTTAACAAGGTGGTGTTGCTCCAGTGCTTAATTAAGCACCACGTCATAAATACGTATGGGAAAGTGGAGGTGTAATTCCACGCGTTCTTAACGTAGGCACTAGATCGAGGTGTGTTAACTTCATGCACTTAAGAGACCGAAAAGCAGATCGGAAGATAGTATAATAATAATAATATTGTGAAGATCGAAATTTTATAGAATTGACCCAGTTTTGGGCTTTAATAATGACAGTGTTGCACCTTCGGCATCTGCACTAGAGATTTACATTATGCAGCATCTCTTCGGTGTCGTTTCGAACGGGAAAATTGACAGTCAGAACTTGTCTGCGAATCGCACCCTCGACGTGAGCCACCCTCTGCGGCCAGGCCTGCGTTCGAGTGCGCAGATCGATATGAATTCGACTGCGACGCAACATCCCTACTGCAGCAGCAGCAGCCTTGGAGAACCGTCTTTCCTTATGACGTCTCATCATCCATCATCTGAGGTGGGTGTTCGTGGGAACAGTCAACCCAAAAAGCAGCAGTCCCACACTTCATTACTAGTTGATACTTGAGTTATTTAGCGACACTTCTCAACTGCACAGGAAAAATGTCTGTCATTATATGTTTGGTGATTACAATTGATCAGTTGGAAAGGTTACGGAAGTGGTTGCGGCCTATTTTAAGTATTTGTCTGGAGAGAGTGAGGAAAGTCACATGATAGCCGATTTCCGGACCGAAACTCGAACCCACAACCTACTAGAATTTGAGGCAAGAGTGATTTTTCATCAGATATTACAGCTGTTTTATGTTTTCCTCAAACGACAACACTCCGATGTCAGAGTGGCGTATTTTCGAGTTCCGACAAAGTTTTAATATCTTTTCCAGCTGTAACTCATGGTATATGGTCGTTCTTGTAAAGATGACATTCTACTGGTCAAGAAATAGTAATTTTGTCGAACTTTTCCTCCATTGCGTCTTACCCTGATAGTTTCTAGCTTTACGTAGTAGACCTACTCTTTGTCTAAAATTAATTTTAATTACGATTGTGGTTTTCTTGGTTATGAAGTGAAGAATGTGTTGAAATCTGATCAAGCTAGGGCTCGCGTTGCTGTGAAGGGTGACGTACCTCTTTAATTTAAAAACACTTAAAATGTTTACATATGATAGATGTGGAAGTCGTTGTTAACATTCTTGCTGGATTCAGCTGAAATCTTTTATAATGTTCTGCAGCTGTGAACATTAGTGCATTTGGCTGTGGAGAGTTACGCAGTGAGGACGTCATTATCGGCTGCATATCGCCTTGTCGAGTGTCCTCTCTGGCGACTTTTAGAAACTGCTATCACGGAATTATTTGTGTGTGTGGGAAAGCTGTAACCGTATTCACTTACCAGACGCTGGGCAGCCCACAGAAGGAATTCCGCATAAGTTATCGTTTGGCGTTAATTGACACAACTATTTGGACAAGAGTTTAAAACATATTCTAGAGTTCTTCAGATTTCAGTGCCAGACTAATATACTTTCCGGAGGCATATCCTTGCAGCTGTGACGACTGGGAAAATTCTGAGGAGAAAAATTCAAGGGTTACGTAGAAGGATAGCAGTACCTCATACACCAGCAGACATAGCGATATATTTTCCTCAGTCATTTTCAGATGTCCCACAAGGAGACGTGGGTGGTTACCTGCTCGAGCTTGGCGGGTCGTAGGTGTATTATGAGTGTCCAAAGCGATATCTGTTGTTCTAGGTACATTACGCTCTTAGGCATGTCATGTCCGGGTAATATTCTACAGAAACTTATCGGTGCTATTAGACTTACATTCATATTTGTTCTTCATGTAGTAAATATTTTTTCGTGCGATTCATCTCTCCCTCGAGTCGTAGTTTTCCCGTTTCTAGTGCACAAGTTGTTGAAACAAAGTTAACATAATGGACCAAAAGTACGGGACAAACCTTATGCAGTCTATGTAGGATATAGGGCGGGGTTTTTATACAAAACTCAGTCGTCGGCATTAAAGTCTCTCACGCCTGAAAATGTTCCCTCATCCGGCTCACTGTCTTGTGTTTGCAACCTCTTGTAATCTGAACCATTTGGGACTGTAATCCAGCACGTAGCATCAACCACAATGTCAGCGAGATTTTGGCTCAGATGACGAAATTTAAGATTAGTTTTTGCAGTAGAAACTTAAAATATCATCACCAACATTACTACCACTAATACTACAAACAATAATAACGTTGGTCTGGATCACTGATATGTTCATGTTTCAAGACTTACCACGCAGTTGGGGATGTCTTCCTAGATGCGTAGAGCAAATATAAAATCACTCAATCCTTGGCTACAGTTGTTGCTCAGAACAGAATCATGTCGACGTAGAATTTAAAATGAAAATGAACGTTTTTTGGAAGCAGCGCAGGCTTGGCTAAGAGACTACCTGTGCAGTATTAGTTAAAGTTCTTCGTGTGTACAAGTTCTGCGCCATGAAGACAGGGGACTGGACATCCGTATTAGGTGGAAGTAAGTGGCCAGCTTCACGCTCCTGCATCTTCACTCTCGGACCTTTGGGTCCCTCAGTAAACCTTATCAAACCACATCTTACGTCTCGAGAAAGAAATGTTTGATCGGTCACTGAGCTAATAGCTAATGTCACGTAACCTTGATGAAACAACGATGTACGAGGTTGTACATGAAGTACATCCATAGGCAAATGTGACATCCTTTCGTCTCCTCTGTAGTCTATATTCTATGAGAGCAACCACGACATCTATGTGTGTAATTAATAATGCGGTCTATGTCCACCGCTGTTTATTCGCTGGGGAACCACATAGGTTTAATGCATACGTCGATCTGTTTGTAATTTACACAACCTACCACCGTACATCTCCACAGGAGTAGGTTCAGGCATTAACAAAGTGTGATGTGATGACTTTTTATTTTTAGAGCCAATGTAATGATGAATAAGCAAAATTTAGTTTGTTTTTCTTGCAGTGCACTAACATATATGTCAGATTAAGTGCCTTACTTTTTATGGATTTTATTAGAGGTGTATGCATAACAGGGATTCTCACCCATGGCCCTCGGCCCGCGTACAGTTTTGTAACATAACACCACTCCGTATACAGTAACATGTTTACCATCTAAAATATTTAATAATAAGGGAAAAATAATAAAAGTAACAAAACAAATTTGTTAAAGAAAATTATTGTGTAATATGTGATCCTGTTTGCAATAGTGGCGTAAAAGTCAGTAGAATTTCTAAAAAGGTACTTCGTTTATAATCTAGTTGCGGGCGAGTCGACAGCAGAGAGTGAACGCGGCTAAACAAAGTGCTGATAGAATACTTACTGAAAAGAGAGGAGACACACAACGAAGAACTTCACAATGTGTAATCCTCACCACCTAGAACTATAAAACCAAGAACGATTAGAGGGTGGAACATGTAGCTCACATGTATGAGATGAATGCATATAATTGGTTAAATAATTAGACGCTGGACAGGTAGATTCTTCAGAGTAGTAGCATTGGGGCTTATTCAGAATGTAGCTCCGTTTCCATGCTCAGCACTTATCACTAGGATTTGTCGGTTTTTAAAAACCGGGTTTAAAAACCGGTTTTTTGGATAAATTTGAAAAATTGGAAAACCGGTTTTTAAAATTTAAAAAAACCGGTTTTAGATACTAGAATTAATATGTACAAATTAAACATTTCAACAAAGAAATCTAGTGTATTTCCACTAGCTTCAAAACTCGATATTATTAAGTTATCTGGAAAATATTATCTAGAATATATCCAAATTCTTGTATGGAAACAGATTCCGATGATGAATATATCGGAGACGGAGAAACTATTAATCAGGGCAATGCTCTAAAAGAAGCCATGGAAAAATCAATTCATAGGTTTCTTGAGGAACCTGAAGAAATAATATCAAATCCGAAGACACTGAAGGCCGAATTTTCAGTATTTGAGGCAATCAATAAAAGAACAAAGAATTTAGATTTATTATTTGATGCCCTGAAAACGATAAAACTAAGTTCAGTAGCCACTTTAGAGAGTATTGTCTATTTCAGGCAATTTTGTATCTAGAATAAGAACAAGATTAAGTAATCGTTAAGTGGACTTTCATGTTCTTTGAAATCATATTTCCTGAAGAAAAATACTAAATGAAATAAGAATTTATAAATTATATTTTGTACGGATTTTAGTTATTTTAGTTGTTTTTATTTGGTTTTGTATGGAGTATATTTTATTTTGTTATATTTTTGTAGTTCCATAAATATTAAATAAACTGTAAATTTTTAAAACAAGTATGATTTTTTTACTGTTTTAATTATTTTTGGAAAAAAATCGAAAACCGGTTTTTTGGAAATACTGGGATTCGAAAACCGGTTTTTTCAAAAGTCGGTTTTTGTATAAACCCTACTTATCACTTTCTTTTGTACTCCCTTTGGTCTTGTTTCTTCAGATCCTCGTACTACATCAAGGTAACAGTCTAGGATGAGGGTTCCATGCCCCCCCCCCCCCCCCCCCCCCGGAGAACATCAGGAGATCTTTGGTCGCACGTCCCACCCGAGCCCAGAACGCTGTGCACTCAAATTTGTGGTGCTACGGAATCAGTGCATAGCCGACTTTTACTTACCGTTATTAATAAGACGAGGTGAAAATGGAAAATGTCGCTAATACACAATAATTTTCCGTTCAGTGACATAATGAAATAACTTGTTGAGTACTTGACTTCCTAGATGCCTTAAGTTCTTTCTTCACATGGAAAGTTAGGTTTAGTGACTTGACCTTTCCCCCCCCCCCCCCCCCCCCATGTATGTAACACCACAAAAATGAGCACTGGAGACCCATGTAATTTTATCTGTCGTACTTGTAGTGTTGTGATGCATCCGTTCACATTCGATACCTGTGAGATTTAACCTAAATACATTTGGCTTCACCTTTCTGACAGCTGCGGTTTACTTACCAGAATAGAGCGTGACGGAGAAGTGACAGCCAGTGACATTAGTCGTCAAAAACGGAGGCGGTGGGGTGGGGGGGGGCGACAGAAATAGCATTGTCAGGGGCAGTTGTTTGCCCAGATTAAGGGCATTGATTTTTTGGTTGGCCGGAGTCCGCCCTCTCCTTTTTCCTTTAAAATGTGCCGGTAATCACCTCGGCGGAAGGTAACACCGCTAGATTTCAGCCGAGGTGACTCCACCAGGTAGACACAGTATAAAGGTTAGTGAGAGACTGTGCAGAACCCTGATCGCACTTTGTGACGTTGACAGTCACCTCAGCATGCGTTAAGTAACATCGATAGGAGGTGACTTCACCGGGTCGGCACGGCCTTCCTCTTTGCTCGTCTTTGACGTACGGTGTCCATGTGGTTTTTAGTAGCTCCTTCGATGGATACATGGACTTATGCATGTTCTGGAAGAAATGTCTGTTCCGGTTACAAGTGGGGCGTGGAGGAAATTCAATTACCAAAACTGAGATTAAATTAGCTCAAACCTGGTTTTTAAATTTTGATTTGGTTGGTATTTTGTGTTGACAATCCGAGTGATCTGTGTAGTGAAACGAAATTAAACCCATTGACCAAATCCTTTCCACTTATCGTAACGTAATGATATTCTAATTTAATTTGATGATAAGTAACGTGTAGTTGATAGAGTGTTTTAAATAATCTTTGACCCAACAAATCAGCTGTCCATATTAGTAGGACAGATGCATTTTATAAATAATATTGCGCTTACCTTAACTCTGGTTGGATTGTTATAAACATTGGGAAACAAATTGGCCTATAACGTTCATATGCACAGAATTTGGAATGGTGTGAGTGTTATTAATTCGAGAAAGAGTCAGAAGCATTCTGAAAGGACTGAGGATAACCACGAATATCTTTTCAGGACAAGTCTTCAGACGCGATTCAATGCTTTGTAATGTATGCACTCCATTGGTTACAGAATACATAATTTTATGATGACACCACGATACATTGAAATTATTATTTCACCTCATTCTCCAAGGGTCGCCATGTTGATGATCTGATAGAAAATGTGAATCTGACGTTCATATCAAGATCAGTTTTAAATGTTAAAGGACAGACAGCCATTCACACAGACATCATGATGCATGTGACTTACTTTTGTAAAATGACGAGACCAAGATAACAAATGACAAATATATTTGCAACTTTGTTTTATTTCCTGTATCTTAGTCTTATACTAACCCCAAGAACTATTTCAACGTGTTGATGTGCTATTTATTTATTTGTAATTAACTCAGTTTATCAGAGTTCTTCCAAAGAAGCGAATAATCACTCATAGCGTTTAAAAAATATCAGCTCATGTGGAACCTAAAGGTTAATTAACCATGTTTACAAGAGCTTATCCGGAACCAGATGAATCAATGTGATATTTAAAGTTCTCATGGCGGCGAGTATGAAGACATACGACATGTGCTTCCTGCCTTCATCATCTTGTTTCTTCGCCTCATCCCCCTACCTTTGGACCAAAAAATAATTTATCATTGAAAAATTGTAGCCAATCTTCGTTATCATTAACAATACTTTGAAATAACTCATTGCCATGGGATATGCTCAAATATAAATGTTACTGAAATGTGCAAAAATTGCTGTAGGGTAAAATATTATTTGAAATGTGTTTCTATACCAGCCTGTCTATGACACATGTTTTGCATGGAAAACTTACATTTTAAGGCAGCGTTTTAAAGTCACTAACATGTGTAGCACTTTTATGTAAATCAGCAGACGAGGTAGGAATCACGATTTTTTCACATCCTTCGGAGTAAATAAAATAAATGAACTTGCACTTTCTAGTAAAAGACCAACAAATAATTTCTCGGGTCTTGTTACAAGTGGTCTCGAGCTGGATATGGTCCACGGGCCGCCAGTTCGATTACGCTGGTCAAAACTAGTGGCAACATTTACGAGTGGATTTTCTTCACAGATTATGAAATCCATGGAGGAGATTCTATCATAAGCAAATAGTCCTTCAGTCGGTTAAGTACACAGTCCATTTCCTTGTTACTCTCCCATGTATGCCCACGTTTAGATCTGTAAAGTAGTCGCAGGCTATAAATATGAAAATTCCATATTAGATTATATACACAAAGATAGCATATTAGTAAAACTTTTTTATTCTTTGGCTTGTTAAACGTATGGAATGTAAACTTTGGAGGGTCACAGATCCGTGAGGAATTCAGTCCAGAGCAGCTTCCGCTCAGAGTAAGCCGTGTCCGCCCATGACATGAGGGGTTTTCACAGATAAAGTGGCTAAATTATTGCCTTCCGTGTTACTTTCAGACGGGGTTGTTGGATTCTCTTGGGGTTTTGGTTCTGCTTATGATGCCTCGATGACTCAGATGTGGAATGCGTTGTTCTGTCTAGCAGCAGCTGACAGCAAAGCCAGCACGTGGTTGGTTAGAAAGGGAAAAGCCAAGTTCGGGGTTATTCTTCGAAGGGAAATGAGAAAGGATCTACATTAATGCCGGCTTATTGTATCAAAGATGAGAAATACTGAATGTTTCATTTATGTAGGGCGTCAATTCCAGGATGAGAATTATACACCATCAGCGCATTGTATCTAAATACGAGACGTGAAATTCTCCTATCGTGTGACTGACAATGTGATCGATCACAAATCTATTGTATTACTAATACTTTTCACTCCCTTTTCTATCCGGAGAGTTTTATAGGTTAGGGATTGGCTGGAGTAAACTGAACCTGTGGTGTATCGACACTCTGTGGCCGATAGTAGTAACAGTAGTAGGCCTAGTAGTATACTACTACTACTACTACTAGAGGTAGTAGCACAGTTTGATCAAGAATTAAGTAACTCATTGAATGGCCAACAACAACCAATAATATAAATAGGTTTCAAGAAAGTTCTTGAATCAAAAGAGTTGAGACTTTTTTCAGAACTATCCTCCAGGCTAAGAAATTTCAGTTTGTGATGTTAGATCATGTTTAGTGATAGGCTAGGCAGAATGATATCTTGATTTTGTGGTGGAAAGCCAGAAGCTGATACTTGCATTTTATCAGTTTTTGTATGAAGATTGAAACAAATTTGCAGTGGTGTCCTCCGCTTGGGAAAATATGACATCCGAACGAAATCATTTTAAAGATATACTGTCAGCGAAAATTATAATTTTGCAACCGGAAAATGTTATTTATATTAACTATGTAACTTTTAAAATAGTTTTCTTTAACTATAGTATTCCACCACAGAATTATTCCGCTGTCGTGCAAGATTGACCTTAGCGTTATGGAGGAGTACGAAGTCGCGGATAAAAACAAGCCACAGTCGATAAATGTGTGCTGCAGGCACGCCTAAATGTCCTCTGAGCCACAGGTAGGTGACTAATACAAATTTAAAAGGTCGCATAATCACCGGTTTTTATACCTATCAGGATGCGGAACGTGTTGTCGGTCATACCGTACCACACTCGCCTACGACATATTACATCATACTTGTGAAATAGCTCGCTTCAAGGATTCTACAGCATGACGTACAGACTGGCACACACAAATTTCCAGCCATCTTTCCCTTTAACGCCCCCCCCCCCATCTGCCTTAATAATAAATAATTCTGCATTTTGTCCAAAGAGTGTATTTGTTGGTTTTGTATGATTCTCTGTGTAAACGGAGTATTTCCAAAACAAAATTAACCAGTTGATCTTTGTAATGGTGAAGTGTGGCGTTTTCTTTGAAATACGGACTGTATTCTTAAAAATTATTTAGAATACCTTTGGTTTCGAAGGATTATGCTACAAATGAATTAATTGTGCTGAATTAAGAACGCAGTGTTTCTTTAACCATGGTTGTTAAGCGACAGTTCATTAGAGGAACATGGATTTAAGATTAATATGGCTGTCTTCTAGATATTGCACTGTGTATTCGTCGCCGTCAGAACTTAATGTCGCCAGTTTCATATCAATTGAATCGCAATGATTGGAGATCTGAGATTAGGTAAGTCAGCGTGGACCAGCTGGTAGCTCGCTGGCCACTTTCGATCCGAGACCACTTGTAATCAGGCCCGCGAAACTCTGTTAATTTTTAATAGTTACCTCATGCTGAATTATTTTCTTTACTCCGAAGTATAAGAAGTAAAAAAAAAATGTAATTCTCATCTCATCTGCACATGACTTCAGAACCGTGCGATAAAATAGATGTTTTCCGGGTAAAAATTGTGTCAGATACAAGATGTTGCAGGAACATTTTCAAAATAACATGTGATTTCATAGTTATTTGTGCACATTTAAATACATTTTATAGTTAGTGTTAAAAATATTGCCAGGAGGATTTTCTTCGTCCTTGGGTCCAACGGGAAGAATTATTCTTGACCGAAGGAAGAAAAACGTTGGACCACCACGTACGAATGTACATGAATGTATTACAGTGAACAGTACCTCATTAATTCGAAACAAACATAAGTTTTCTAAAATAAAAATATAAATATGTGTGCTGTTCGACATGCACTGGAAGTGGGTCACTCACTGATAATAGTTATCTTCTGACGTTACGAGGCTTAGCGAAAATTAAATATGTCGAAAAAGAAACAACTTTTTAAGTTCTTCAACTCAACGTAAAACAGAGAGACAGCGTTCCTTTAAAGCAAGCTTATTTTTGCCTGCACTGACTGCGTTGAACAGTCTTTCCTTAAAAGCCGATAGTCGCTCAGTTGCCTAAGAAATTCCCCGCCTTTTATGGAACCAAATGGTTCATTACCGTGTTTACAAGAAATTCGCCACTGGATCCTTACTTGATCTTCATGGAATCTAGCCTACACTCTCATGTATGTTTTATACTAGCCCCTTTCGGGATTTCAAGCTACAATCTTGAACGCATTTTTAATCTCCCCATGCTCATATTATTCTCCTTGATTTTATAATTCTAATATTACTTTTGAAGAATACAAATCATGGAAAGTCCACATCACGCACCTTTCTACCTCCTCACATTGCATACGTAAGAAATGAAAAGTAAGTTTTATAATGCAGTAATTTAAAATGACGTGAACCATTCACCGTGCTTTATAATGATGTTTACGGACTGCTAGCATACAACACGTAAATCAAAAGGCGTGCGGAGAGGATTAAGACGGCAAAAAGATCTTTTCAGAGGAATGATTTAGCGTTTATTATAGCCACAGGTGATTTTTGTGGGTCACACAGTTCATATTGCCAACTTCCTAAAATGCCTCGATGTTTGGAAGTTTTCTTCTGCAAAACCATTCAAAGATCAAGTCCGCTTTTCGCGTCTTGGGACACAAATAAGTATATAATAAATAAATTATTATGTCCTGATTTGTGTTCCAAGAAGTAGTGATATTCAGATGGAACACGAGTTATGTAAATTGACCAGAGCAGGTTGCTTATTACAGTGCTATGTCATAATTCGGTAAGATTCAGATGTACTCTTATTTAAGTCCTATCTCTTAGTAAATAAATAGGTTATTCTGGTGTTTAAAACACATAAAACGCTGTCTATATGTCAGTGAACCTAACTAAATTAACGTAAAGTAAAATAAAATGTTTCTTATTTTATTTTGTTACCTTCATGTACCGATATATAAAAGTCGATTTCCTTCTTTATACTTTAGGTTATTTTGACAGATTGTCTCACCAAATCCTCAATAGTGTCCATTACAGAGACCAGTATTTATTTAGTTTACTTTATTTATGGCGTTTAGTGTCTTCAGTGTTTCATCATGGCGTCACCTTGCACGCAGTAGATTGATTACCGATACCACTCCTTGTAGTCTGTCGTTGCCATGGAAATATTAATGTTCCTCATCCGGCCATTTGGTTCGTCAGGGATTTTAGTAACTATGGCAGCCGTACCATTTGAAAAGATGGGGTCTTGATGTAGTGACGTGTGCAGCCAATTAAGGAGTAAGAGAGAAATTTCTGCATCACATGGCAAGAATGAAGATTTATTTCATCATACAGAGTACATCATTTAAGACACAACCCTAAAATAATTACATATTACGGTAAAATGAACAAATTAAATAAGAAACAGGTCTACTCCCGTGCGTTACTCTTCGTACCTCCGCCATGACACTCGAGTCAAGATCTCCCTTGTTGCTAGGAGACTTCTCACGCCAGTTGCGCAAAAGGTGTGCGGGTGGTAACATGGTGTGTTCATGAGCACAACGTGTGTTCATTGGCGAACATTACTTCGCATATAAGTCGTTTTATGCTGTTCTTGAAGCATTTAGCGATGTTTATTGTGACATGGAAATACCGAATAAGGCAAAATACGACTGGTAACAAAGTTTCGGGATACAGGAAGAGTATGTTGCAATAAACTTGTTCGGCGTCAGACAGTGTTGGCAGGTGAGAAATTTGCGCATAGAATAACAATTATGGCGTGTTTGTTCTGTTGTCTCTATATTTTCAATTCGTCAGTGCTAAATTTTTACGTTCTCTTAGAAATAGCGCAAGACAAGTGGGGCTTAAGATGAAATACTTCCTATATTATATTTTATTAAAAGAAGTCCAGCGGTTTTCGAGATATCACAGTATGAGAATCCGTTTTAATTATCTCAGCAACCGTAAGATTTACCAAAATAGTGTATTCTGCGCTAAATGCGCTTCAGTATTGCCCGAAACTTTTGATCGGAACTTTATTGTTGTCCCATTTTAACTAAAGTCGGAATTTTTCGACACATTTTAGTTAACTTCCCCAATACATATTTTACGAAAGGCTGTTCTGCGATTCCTGAGTTATTGCATGCGGATGGACGAAGCTGATGGGCATATTTTTGTAAGTTTGTTGCGAATTCGCCTGAAACAGGCTCCTAAACAACGTTCTTCTAATGTTTGTCCCATCACGATATGACGGTTCGTAAATCAGTGAAGAATGTAGATGGCTGTCATTTAGGTTGTTAGGTTGTTGTGCCGAATAGTCATGATGACCCATCATGATCGCCCAGATAATGGAGGCAGCAAGCACTTCTGAAACGTCGCAACAAACCAGAACAACATTCATACTCGCCGCCGTGAGAACCTGAAATCGCACAAATATAGACAGTTTCTCCATAACAGACTTAAACAGATGTTGGACCCTTTATTCATAATTTTTGGTAACAAAAGATGCTATCGCAGTAGCTGAGAGGTAGAAGGGTGTGAAACACGAGAGTCGCGTTTGTGATTTGCACATAGGACGTAGATGTACGTCTGTGCTCTTTTGTCTGGCGGTGCAGCCATCCACTATCATCCAAAGTCCGTTAGCTTATACTAATAAAAACACTGACACCGTTTGTAAAACGGTGGGACTAGAAAGAACAAAGTGTTAATCAGACCAGAACATTTCGTGCTCTGTGAAAGTGGTTTCCAAAACATTTTAAAATAAGTAGCACTTAACAATTTAGGATCAGAATAGTAGGGTTAATAACGTACAGTAGTTTCTTTAAGCTGTAGCAGCGAACGATAATGTAGGTCTGATAATGAAGGAACCATGGTGGCTGCAAGTGGAAGTGAGGGAACTTAAGGACTTTAAAAAGATACCGATTTATTTACCGCCAACGTTATAAAACGTCTAGGTTTCAAGCTTCTACTCGCTGTGCGGGAAGTTTGTGCATTGTTTTAATTAAGTAATCAACTGTTTTTAGCTGTAGCAACGTAATATAATAAAATTACTGTTTGTTGAAGCTAAAGTCTATCATGTCGTAAAAGAAAGTTACTACAAATTTTGTCATGTGTTAAAGATACTTGACATTGGAAGTTGTCAGGCGGAGATTCACGGTGACCGTGGTGACGTTATCACCATTGTGCCATGAAAGCGTCATAACCCTCCGAAAAAACAGTTGGTAGAGCATACAAATTGATTGATTGATATGCCACTTGTATGTAACCAATGAGTAGTATAATGGGATGTTAAACTCCCAAGCCGTTCGTAAATTAATGTAGTAGATTGGGTTTTTTAACCTACGGCCAATGGCGTTAGTGCGGTCCGCATATAATGTTTTTATATTGTGTCATTCTTTGCACTAAAATTATTACTTTCTCAATTAAACATTTAATATTAGGTGAATAATTGTAAATAAATAAACGAACTTGTTACAGAAAACTGAGTAATGTGTGAACATATTTGGAATAATATCTAATGGTTGCAACTATTTTATGAATTGCCATAAAGTTTCACTAACTTGACCTCATTTATAACATGGCGCCCGCAAGTCTGTAAGAAAGGGTAAATGCGGGCCGCAGAGCGAAGGTTGACAAGCCCTGTGTTAATTAGATTGATATTTACGTTTCCGGCACTCATGTAGACCGCGCATTAAAAACTGATACCTTTTCATCCACTCGTCCGCAAGTAAGTCCCGAGGCGAAACAGAAACACCGCGACTTCACGAAATACCTGTCGGAGCGCGCTCATGTTATAAATTATGCGACGTTTACTTCCGCAAGATATCTCCGAGCATCGTTGACCGCTGCAAATGTAAAAGGCAGCGGCCTGCCAACCAGGGTGAGGGGAGGGACAAAGAACGATAACGCACAAAGTGTCTTGTCCTCCCTCTACCTTTTCCATTTTTCCTTCCCATATTACTGTGACGTAGCTCAGGATCGCAGATATTTAGCATCTAGTATAAATTTGTCTTGCGTCCAAGGAATATTCGCTGCCACTATAGTTTGTGCTGAAATTCTACTTTCAAGCTGAGGTAATTCCGCTGGTAAAGTGGATTAAGGACATCTACGACCTGGATTCGTTTCCCACAAGGCCAGGAATTGTTCTTTGTGCCGCTACGCCCAGATGGTCTCTGTGGGACGTCCACCCTCCTATCCAATGGGCACGGGAACAAAGCGATCGGAGCCTGATGCTGGCCACTTCAGCAAAGTGCACTGGTAAAGAACGCCGTGTCTTCGTAGCGTGACTCTTGGGCACAAAAAATAAAGAACTGAAGTGATCGGTTACCCGAGTTTACTGTATTCCTGTGGCCGCAATAAAATTGCATGCTTGAGGTGACGTCAAAATCGTACAACGTTGCCGCACGAAGACCATAGCACAGGCGAGTGAATGCAACTCAGAACTAGCAGCGTAGCAAATCTAGCAACGCTTCACTGGTGACTTAGAGCCGTGCGGAAAAGGGGGGGGGGGGGGTTGATCCTTCAGTGGCCTTGAAGATTGCAATTTGGTGGCGGCTACTGTAAGTTGGTGAATGTAATTTTTGTGTTATTGCCGTTCCAAGTCAGAATTTTAAAATGGTTGCACGGCGAAAATGTTTTTTTACGAGTTTATGGGGAGTAGGCTGCGATTGGTTGTTCACCAAACGATTGGTCATTTCCTTCTCGTCAGAGACATGTTGCGAAGACCAGCGCTTGAATGTGAGGAACAGCAGAGTGGGGTTGATAAGGTCAAGTATGTAGCAACGTGAGAAGCCACTTCATGTGACAGACTTCTTGTTTATTTGCATTGCTTTTAACAAGCATATGTACAGCTGTTAGTATGGAAAGTGCGTATTGAATGCAGTGGTGAATTCTGGTCTGGAAGTCGGGTCGAGCGGAAATTATGTATTGCGTTATGTAGCAAAATATATTTTTCTATTTATACATTTATTAGTGATCTGGTGGCGCACTCCTTGCTAGAACGCAACATTCGCCACTGAGGACCAGTAGTTCCTGGCTTTACACCCTTGAAGCCGAATAAGACAGAAGAGAATGTGGGTAGAGAGTACTGAGCGACACATAAATTTATGGATATGAAGGTTCACAGGCAGTGCCCGCTCGTCTTTTTGATAAACAGATTCGGTAAAGGCACAGAAAGATTTAGAAAGTATAGCAAGAAAGTAGAAACAAAGAGAAAATTGATGAGTGAGAACTGAATGACACTTTGTTTCTGGGCGGAAGAAAAAGCATAAGAAGAAGAAGAAGAAGAAGAAAGTTTCCAGGCAATGCTCGCTCGTCTTTGTGGCAAGGCTAGACAGAGTAAGAATGAAGACGGTAAGGTGATAATTATTGAGAGCTTGATTTTATAAAAGCAAGTTGAAGAGAAAGTAAGGCGTTCGTACCTCAAGGAAAACACACTTCTCCATTACAAAGATCATGTAGTTAATGCTGATTAAGAAATTAATCTCTGTTTACGGTGGCAGTAGTGCGAAACCCGTTAGTACTAAATGCAGTTATTTTTAAAGCAGGTGGTACAGATACTTACCATTATGATTTAAAGGGTTAATGATTGAAGTGAAAATTGGTGGAAGGTTGCCGAATCCCTGTCCATTTGCAAAGACAATAGTACAGACACAAGTTAACCTACTTCCCTTATTTCTTTTAGTGGATTTTGCCACTAGGGCTGACTCTTAAGCTTCTGAAAAACCCTGTTTCAACTACAAAGGGCATATGGCAGTGAATGAGTAGATGAGGATTTGGAAATAGGCCTATTGTTGGAGTCTGTCGCGTCATTTGCTTTAGTCCACCGAAGGAAATGTCAGTATTCCATTACATAACAGTGGTAGTATGTGGGATTACCCAGTCCGCCCAAATCCTTGTCTTGCCACATATTTTGTTAGCGTTTTGTAAATGATAATAATGATCAGTCTAATTAATGACTGTGCCATGAGGATGTGGATACAGCGTGTCCCAAAAGGGGGAGCAGCAACTCGTTGTGTCCTTAAACCAGAGACTTCATAATTTGGGCTGATTAAATCAAAGATGCTGAAGTGGTTGGTACTTGTAGGACGCATGGGGAGGTAAGAAATTCACATAACATTTTAGTCGGAAAACCTCAAGGGAAGAGACGACGTTGCAGATCTAGGTGCCGATTGAAATATATTATTAAAAAGGCCCATAGAAAATAAGTTATAAATGGACGGACTGGATTAAAATGGCTCGCGATAAGATCTAGTGGTCGGCTTCTGTGAGCACAGTAATGATCTTTCGGGTTCTGTGGAGGCAGGGAATTACTTGACAGGCTGTGCAACTGTAATGACAATGTATGACGGATTTAGGTAGTTTGTCGTAGAAGAATCGTATCAGATAGAAAGAGGCTTAGCGGAGTCTGAGCTCGAGGCCTGTCTTGAGCAGCTGCCTTCAACATCTGAGCTACCACATCGCCTCTGTGACTCAGATGGCAGATAGAAAACTATAAAGACGTCGTGTTCCTCAGGTCGAAAGAATTTCAATTTGAACCACAACGACCAATAAAAAATATGTTTGGGAAGTCTTGGGTTCTTTGACCGGGTGGTTCAAGTGACTCTGTGAAACCACCGAGCCGTGAACATCTAACTGGATCGAATCATCCGGTCATTATAGTTTTTTTCCCGTGGTAACATTGTTAAACGGAGAATAGGAGGGCACAAAGAAATTGAACCTTAGTTAATATCCCATCTCCCTCATTTGGTATTTCTGGGTTTGACTCTTTGAAGTTGAAAGGCGTCTGATTTGTAATTCATAACATCTTCTTCAAGTAAAATCCACAAGACTACAACGCATTGCGAGTTAACTGTGTTCAGCGTATTGGAGTTACGGACAAGTGGTCATGAGATCGAATCCTGGTCCGTTCAGATATTTTTATTTCAAGCAGCCTGTAATTTTTTTATACTTCTTAGATAATTACGTTACATTATTTTATGTCCATATATTTAGTGACGCTAGAGTCTCTCCTACTTCATACATTTGTTCGTCCGCCATGTTGTTATTATCGATTGTAGTAAATTAAAAAGTACAAGTATAAGGTAGCCTTCAGTGGCACAATGTCCAAACCATGTTTAATCATTTATTCATCTGATATCGAGTTGAATTATGCGGACATACAGACAGACATGTTCAACCCTAATTTTTTTTATTTCGTTCACATCGTGCAAAGAACGCCTGGTAATAACTGTTCTTAAAGTCCGTTGAAATTCAACGGAAATTTCTTCTTTCACATCTTAATCGCACCCTCTTTCTTCCATGCCTTTCCTGTTTTCGGTTTCTTTGATTCTTTCTTTCGTATTTCTTTCCCATCCCTTTTACAACTCAGTTTTCTTTTCCGTTCTCACCCTTCCTTGTTACTGTTCTAAAATAAATTATCTGAATCTGCTACATTTCAGACGACCCACTTAAAGGGGATTAGTCTTCAAAGAATAGCAACATACTGTCAGGGACCGAGCTCTGTAACCCTTAAAGGAATGCGGAAGCTGTGATGTGGGTGGTGGAAAAGAGGACATGCATGTATTATTCGGAATGAAAGTATTGACCAAGTGGGCCTTTGCTCGATTTCGGAAGTCTACATGCTGACATTTCCGTTACCATTTGTCAGTATTGCCAAACTAATATGATTCACTGAGAGGTGATCATGTCCACGTCACAGAGCGCAGACCGTTGGTCGCTGGCTCCTCGACATGGAGGCGTATTTCCAGAGTGGATGTGTTTGTTGCGTAGACCGGATTAGCAGTGGACTGCCACCTGATCAACTGGGTTGCTTTTCCTTATTCCACCTCGCCACAATATCCGTCACACAGAAGTTTCTTGTTGAAATAAAAAATGGCTAACCATTTATCCGAATATCTCACACATTAACATCTGAAGTCAAATAAACAAGATTACATCCACATTTCGTAACATAATAGTGCTTACTATCCATCGACCAGAACTTATTCCTTTGAACGCATTCTACTCCGTGTCGTTTCGTAGTCCCCTAAAACCAAAGATCGTCATTGCAAAATACCCACTGGGACATTGTATTAAATTGTCTGTCATCTGTACTTATCTAGATGTAGATGGGAGGATAATGTCGGGGGGGGATCTATGGGAGATAGGAGTTGAAGGATACTGGATTTTGTTGGCCCAGGACAGGGTCCAGTGGAGGGCTTTGATTATTTCGGTGATGAACCTTCGGGTTCCGTAAGCCAGTTAGTTACTTAATCTATAGTTATTGCTGAGAACTTTTATATCAGCCGACTTACATGTTAAGCCGTCTTCTGTTGACGTCCGCTCCCATTTAAAGAATTCGTCTTTGAAACAACAGGTTTTCAGGAAAAAGACGCTCAATCATTTTTGAACGCCATTAATTCAAGACACACCCGGATTTAATAAAATTAAAATGTGAAAACATGCGTCTTAAAATGGATGAAATACGTTAATTTCATAACCATTTACATGTATGACTTGCGCTTAACTATACACCTTCCGTACTTTAAGAGAACTCTCAGTTAGATGAACTAGTCATTGTTATGTGTTCAACCTTCCGCTACTGAACGCGGGTTGTAAACTTCATCGTGTAAAGTTGTCTGTATCATTAAGTTGTTATAACCATATGGAAGAGCCATCTGTCTGTGGGATGAACATTCCGTACAGTAATGGCTAATAAATTGCATCCTGAAACTAAGTATGATGCTGGCTGCGGAGTGCTGATCCTACCGTGACGATGTATCCCCTGCAAAAGGTTAGGCTAACCTTACATTCGGGATCGCGTTCGATTGATTGGAATTTGGGTGGTGTGCACAACATGACTGATGTGGTCATGTGTCTCTTTTCACTTCTAGGGTGATCAGTGTTAGTCGCTGTGGTTCTCAGTAATTTCTTTATGGTCAAAACTAAAATTAAAACCTAATACTAAAATAACTTGCGTCCAGGACTTAGCCCGTTTTTTTTTAAAAAAAGAATAAGGCTGCCCACGTGCCTTACATCTTAACACCTACACTTGAAGCACTACATTCACATTTGTTTCAACAGGACATTGCCACAAGAAAGAGACGGCCATCTTTATTCGTGTGTGAGAAATAAATTGGCAGGGGCTGGTTTATCACTTGGCCGCCTCGTTCACCTGACATTACTCCCCTTGATTGTTTCTTTTTGGCGGGTACATTGAGGATGATGTGTACGTACCACCAGTGGTTAGTACTGTCACAGAACTTACTGGGAGGATAATAGTTGCATCGGTGACATTTTTACCTCAACTTGCTGTACGTGTGGACTGAAATTGTATACAGACATATCTGCCGGGCCATTTACAGTACCCCAATTGAAAATCTGTAAATTGTGGATCACGAAAGCCTGCTAATTTAACCTGCTTAGACGCTTTTAATTGTCATTCCTTTGTCTTTCAGTTCTTGAGAAATGTTACAGTATGTTAGACCGTCAGTGTAGAACACGTGACTGTTTTTAATTGGTACGTAGTGGAGATTAATGCACGGTTCCAGACGTGATTATAGTACAGGCGGCAAGATGATTCATAAGTAATGAAGATTAACACAAGAATGTTGATGTAATTTGTACCTAAGAGAGAATAAGTAACAACGGGCTGTAGAAAATTGCATAATTATGAGGTTAATAATTTGAAATGCTAACCAAATAGCGTTAGGTTATCAGATCATGGAGTACAAGATGAACGTGGAGTTTGTATGCATGACGAGATAACCACACAAAGATTTAGACAGAAAACTTGAAAGGAAGAAATCCCTGGGAAGATCTTTGAATATAGATGGGAGGATAATATTAAGAGAATCTTGGGGATGTGGATTGGTTTTATCCCGGCTTAGTATATGGTTCAGTGGCGGGCTGTTATGAACATTGTGATGTATCTCAGGGTACCAGCCTGCTCGTAATCGGAGATCTAACTACAGTACAGTTAATTTAATATACGTTATTCTTTAGGTTCTAAAATTATTTTAATCGACTTTTCAGGCTTTTTATAATAGACCATGTTTGTGTGTCGCTGCTAATAAGTTTTGAAACAGTTCACTGATTTTTATTAAATTTGACGTGAACATCATGGGACGTTACCTAATCCCATCTTTGTGCTTTTTTGTTTCTTTCCATCGATAATGCCAACATGTCGGCCAGTAGTTGTGTAGAAATAAATAACCTTGAATTCTTCATGTGGAAATATAATTTCGATTCACAGGAAGGGACGCAATATAAGAACACCATGAATTGCTCTTACAAATTTTTGCAGGGTAAACGTAACTACATAGTACAAACTAATAAACGAAAAGGTTTGCTTCGTTCGTTAAGACTAAATGTTTTATAAACGGTTGATAAGCCATAGTATATAACTAATCATTAAAAAGAGCAATGATGTGATTATAAGCCTACAGTTTAATTTAGAATTATGGTTACGTGCGGGTTTTCCATAAGAAAAGCAGATGGCCCAATAGAAATAATGGTATAAGAAACGCATCAAATCGTAATTTTAGAAGCATTTTGACTCTAACCGCAAAAGTCGTAATTTATATTACAAGGTGTGTATGTCGCAGTCTGTAATAAAAACGGCATGTCGTAAAGAAGTGAAACCCGGCAATAAGTGACTGCCTTATGTCGTGATCGTGTTCCATTAAGCTCAGGTTTACGTTTAACCCTTTAAAGGTGATGCTTGTCTAACCAGTATTTCATAATTCAGTACGTACCACAGAGAAGACACAACACTTACCAACTGGTTAACGCTGTTTAAGGAAATAATCTCTGTTTACAATAAGCATTTTAATAAACCTGTAGAAATGCGGACTTAATAATTGTTAAAGTAGGTGGGACGTATATTTCTCACTAGTCTTTGGGAGGTTAAACTTACGCTGTGCACGGACGTTTACATACCTTTGGACCACGTAACCTTTAGAGATTTTTTTAACTTGCATTTTGGTATCTGCACTGCAAATTTTAGTAGTCAGTAAAGTTACTAAGTTTTAATGGTCTCACAGAGAAGTCCATGATTTTTAAATACCAACCGAACAAGTTCCTACATTAATAAATTTTGGTAAGAATAATGGAGTGTACACTCCTTCAGATGTTAAAATCTGATAAACTAGTAGTGATTAACAGAAGAGTAACTGAGAAAAAATTAGTTAAGTATTTCTGTCGATAATTTCATACTGCGTAAAATTGCAGTCAGATATCAGAATTTTACACTGTCATGTCTGTAAATGTTAACATAACGAATAGTTAGTGTCAGATTGTAGGTAAGTTATGTTTATGATGTAGCTGCTTGTACAAATTCTATACAGAAGTAAGTACTCAACCAAAGAGCACCAGAGAATCTCGCAGCCTTTGCGGTGCTACGTGATGTACGACAAGGGGTGGGTGTTTTCTTTCGTGCGACAAGTCACACGAAAAGTTCTCATATGTAGTAGGTTCACTTTAAATCAAACTGGCAACTGTATAAAATACATACTTTACATTCAGTAACAGATTTATTTCATGAATTTCGTACGATAATCGGAATTATTTACCTAAACTCATCAACCAGCTGATCTTTGTAATGGCGAAGTGTTAGGTTTCCTTTAAACGTCCTTTAGATCACCTTCGTGTTTTAGTGATAACTAAGTATGGTCCTTCACGAGTAATAAAATCCCCCCCCCCCAGAAACATTTTGTACTTTCGGATACAACACTGCTTTGTTTATCTGAATACAAACTAAAAATATACAAGAGTTAAACTTGAATATATTGATACTGGATTTTATTGTTATAGGCCTATATTCATTTTTCTAAATGTTGTAAAGACGAAGTTAAAAAACTAAACTCATAATTAAGAGACCCCGTTTATCATGCAAAAGATTTGTCTACAAAAATAGGCCTCACTGAACGAATTTTAGTCACGTTTTGTGTTGGTGGTTTAGATCAGGAATTACGGGATGAATTTTATTATTCTTTTTCTCATTCTTGTTGGTCCGATGTGAACTGTACTTCACATGACAGGTAAACATTAAACCGCTCGTCGAACGAGGCCTTTTGTAGATCATAGAGCTCGTTAAGATGTGAAGTGTCAGATATTTTTCGGTATGATCTGTGCGTGACGAAATACAAGAAAGATAATGACTGACTGTACGCGGTGACGAGCTATAATTTTTCATATTCATGCCTGTACATCCCCAGGAACATATCTCAGCTTAAAAGTTTTAGTCTCAGGATTCACTCAGGAGTCCAGATCCTGTTAACCGTGTTAAGTACTACTTTAGAAAAATCATCAAGAAGCTTCGCCAAATCGTTTGACATTAAGTTGTGTGTAAACAAAAACGAAACACAGGAACATCATCTTGGCAGCCTCTGTCTCGAAGCGAGTTCATTGACTGTTCAAAGTTGCGTTCATTGAGGTATCTAATTTTGGAGATTCGGAATTGAAAGAAAATAACAATCTAACCCGTAAAAACTGCAATAGCACTGACATTTGAAAGGAATTTAAACAAACAATCAAAGATTTATTTAAATGCAACGGTCGTGCACCTATATCCTATTTTAGTTAGGCCAGTGAACACATTTGAATTCATCACAGTTCTTGACAATACTGATAACAAATTATGATTATCACATATGTGACATTAAAAGTTAAATAAGTCACTGTCTAAATTTGAACTTTGTAAGATTTTGTAACACAGTCCGCAGAATTTTTATTTATGGTCTCGAAGAGAGATGTTTGTATTCCCCTCCCACTGTAAGAATAATGTTATTTGTAAGAAATACCTTCGCCATTCATCAGATCGAGAAAAGGGATGTATTTAATACAAGGCAGATTTTTATGAGAATGTATTACCTACATTTGAAGCGAATGGGTTTGCCGGATTGTAAATGGGAAGAAATTATAGGAAGGTCTGGGTGTTTAGTTTGGCTGTCAAATATTGACTAAGAATTTAGCAGATGAATATGGCAGATGTTGTAAGAGGATGGTATGAATGGTAGATAAGGAATTTAAAATCTGAAATTCAAGTATTGTTACCTTAGGGTAAAAGACTGTTTGTAGTGACCCAATAATTTATAGGCAATTAAACTAGCAGAAACTAGCAGAAATATATTCTCAACATACAGCGAAAGTTCCAGGGGAAATTCCATGAATTCAGAATGAATGGAACAACGATCCATTTCTGGCTGCCAAGAAAAGATTAACTGAGTCTCCGAAAGTAATATGTTAGCTGTGTCTGGTGATAACAGAATTACAGAAGCATGGTGAGAGTTTTATTTTTCTCAGGTAGTATATATGTTACCTTAAAAGCCCGAATGTTGGTGAAACCTAGAATTTTCCAGACAAACCTAGGTTTTACCAAACGGTGTTCGTAAAGGCCGAAAAAAGAACTATTCGCATCTTATTTCGGGTTCTTACCGATGGGTGTTGTTGGTAAATGTTAGGATTTGCCATAAGCAGGTAGTAAAAAGGTTAGGTTAGGTTAGCAAAAAAAATACTTGTGCAAATCCTCACTTTGTTGCAAAAAGTAAGTCTTGAAACAGCAGTGAAAAAAATGTTTTTTGATGATTGAAATGTTTTATATTCTTTATTTTACAATTTTTCTATTTCTTGCAATGTTTTTATCTATTATTTTGACTTCTGTTAAAATTTTTAAAAATACAACTTCGATAAGGAATGTATGTTTATAAACCCCGAAAATGGGGTTTTACCAATAGTGAATTGTAAAACCCCGAAATAAGACGCGAATCATGCTTTTTTCTGCCTCTTACCAACGTAAAGTAAAGTAAAGTAAAGTTTGTCCCACTATACGCCATGTAGGCGTTTGGGGGGAGTGGAGGTATAGCTCCTCTCTTCCTTGACCCCGGCACTAGATGGGGGTGAGTGGTCAGCATCACGCCCCGGCCTGCTTTACCCCCGGGAAAGGACCCCGGTACCCATTGTAGAGGAGGCTGGGTGGGCCCCAGAGCCGGTCTGGACGCAGAGGCTAGAGGAAAAATCCTCTGCCCCCGTCGGGGATCGAACCCCGGCCGTCCAGCCCGTAGCTAGTCACTATACTGACTGAGCTATCACTGTTTAGTAAAACCTAGGTTTGTCTGATAAATCCTAGGTTTCACCAACATTCGGGCTTTTAAGGTAACATATATATTACCTGAGAAAAATAAAACTCTCACCACGCTTCTGTAATTTTGTTATCACCAGACACAGCTAACATATTACTTTCGGAGACTCAGTTAATCTTTTCTTGGCAGCCAGAAATGTATCGTTGTTCCATGCATTCTGAATTCATGGAATTTCCCCTGGAACTTGCGCTGTATGTTGAGAATATATTTCTGCTACTTTTGCTTCACAAGCTCTGCCAGCATAAGACGGAATTCGGTGAAGGAGCAATGGCATTCTTGGCATGGGTTCGTTAAAAAATGAAAAAGTAAATTACTTCACAGGCGTGCTTCTTTAAATTTTAATGTACTTACTGCGTGGTGAGTCGGGATAACTGAGATGGTAAAATGGTTGACTGAGGACTCGGGGTTTGATCCCCAGAGAGTTTTCATATGCTGACACGACAAACCACCTCTGCGGCCTGTACAACCTGTTGAACGGGGACTTTTCCATGTGTGTGAAACACACTGCATTCGAATGCATGGAGCTTTAACTCCGCCACCCCTAAAAAGATTCAGTGCTATTGTGTTTTGACGTTATGTCTTTAATTTATACAGTGTGTTACGTGCAGACTTTTTACTCGTCTCACCTGACTGTAAGTTTTCTTTAATTTGCTTTCGTAATATTTGCTATGAGGATTTTCGTCTGTTCATCGCTAATAATTATTTTATTTCAAAAGTAAATACATTTCCTAACGAATTTCTTTATTTGTATTCGATTACATATCAGAAAATTTCAGTCTTCTAGTAAGTTCTTTCCATTTATACGTAGGCCTATGCTCCAGCAACAGAGAATATGTTTTGAAGTTACGAGAATTAGCAGCACGAATAAGTGACAAATTAGAAGCTGAGTGACGCATGCCGCTGCTGTCCTTGGCAGTTCATCCACAAGTGCTTGGCCACCATTAGCTGCGTTGTTTGCTGCAAACAGCAAGAGGCTGTCGTAACGTAGCAGCAGGTTCGTCTTTTACTCCCAAAATACTGATGCCCCCCCCCCATAATCCTCATAGATTCTGCTGAACTCATGCACACAGAAATTCCTTCCCTGGGCTCTGTGTTCACGAATTCAAAATTCTTCTCTGTTGCTGACAGTATTTGTGATATTAATCTTTAAAGAATAAACGCCAATTTGATCGCTTCATGCATTGCGCCACACAGGGCTATGAAATGGCGAAACAGCTGTGGACGTTGATAGCTTTATGCATTGTTATGCTTTATGTAGTTGTCGAACATTGTCGGCTTTCCCATCACTGTGAGAGTTTTACGATGTCTCTTGCCACTATCTTCTGTTAAATTTCGTGGTGACATTGTCATTTATTTAGTCTGTTGGTGCTTACAATTTGCAGAGTCTAACATGAATCCCTAGTCTTATTGCCCGGTTTCTGCCTATATTTACACCCATCTTAATATATTTTCTGCTCTCTCCATTTATATTTACAGACTATACTTGCTCCATTTGTCTTTATATTTACTTAAATATAGTCCGATGTCTGGCAGTTGTTTTTATTTTTTCTTGTAGTTATCCTTATAATTCCAATTTCTGGATAAGTACCTATAAATCTTTCGCCTACCAACGCATCTCTCCAACTTCTAGCTCCTCTACATCTTCATATCTAACACCACCCTTCATCTTTACTATATATGGGACACATCCCCTGATCAATATTTACCCTGCCACCCTCTGATCCCCAGACGACCATTTTCCACTACCCTACACCTTTACTGGCATCGTGGA
Source organism: Zootermopsis nevadensis (assembly GCF_977971745.1). Taxonomy (NCBI): domain Eukaryota; kingdom Metazoa; phylum Arthropoda; class Insecta; order Blattodea; family Termopsidae; genus Zootermopsis; species Zootermopsis nevadensis. Next base: position 11,167,952 of record NW_028259143.1, read on the forward strand.
TACATAGTTATGTATGTATGATAAATTTCGCAGCACACAGCTGTATGAATCCATTCCTACTGTTAAAATTAGAAAAAAATATTGTTCATTTTAAGAACTTTATACCAATGCTTTTCTAGATATTTTGTTAACCTATCTGAAATGTTGTTTATAAGTGGCACTAAGAAACTACGATTCCGCAATGTGGAAAGAAAAATATTTACAAATATTCGGCTGAGGGTCGATATTCCAAAGCGCAAAATATGTAGAAAGAACACACATGTTGTGTGGGTAACGCGCCTGATGTGCCGGGTTCGAATTTCCTGTGTTGATTTTTATGTTTCCACGCCTTACCTGTTGTTATATCATGTTTAAATTCCTCTCTTATAGGAAACTACGTAATATCTTCAGTTTTAAATAGCGTAGATTAATAAGCAAAGGATGAATTATAAATAGTAACTACTCCGTGGCACTACAGCCCTCTTGTAGGGACTTTGCCTTTATAAGTAGTAAAGAGAAGTGAATTCTAGGCATAATTCAGTGTCAGAGCAGTGGAATGCATACATATTAGAATCTCGTGTTCATATCCCACTCGGAAAATGGCATACGTCAAATTTTTTACGTGACCTGACATACCATGTAAGGAGACCTTCTGTATGTTTAATTAGAAAAAAAATTCTTATACTACGGACGACAAGTTTAATAGAAGACTGTAGCATTAATAAGCGAGATAAAAATGCAGTAAAATGTGTGTGCACTGTAATCACAAGGAATCTGAACAACTTGTCTTCATTTCTTCCTTTCTGCAGTATTCATATAAGTAATAGAGGAGCCCAGGGCAGAACGGGGCCACGGGGCAGAACAGAGTATCGGCTTTATTTAGTCTGCAATGCGTTGCTATCTATCGGGACCGGATGAAATACCATTAGCATACAGCAAGGGGTCATGTCATATCAGTCAGCGCCATTTTGTGGTCACAGTTTCGGAAATAATCACCCATGCTTGATTTGGCTCCTACATTTTACAAATTTTATTCAACTTCCAGTGAAGGTAAGACCTGTTCATTATTCATGTCCACTTTGTTGAATGATGCGTGTTACAAGGTGTTTTCTTGAAAGTCTTAAACAAATTATTTTTATTGATTCTCATGATGTCATTTTTGGTGGGACAATCCTAATTTTAAAGAGTATACTCGGGGCAGGATGGGGTAGGGCAGAATGGGGTACCCAGAAAAGAGGATCAAATGACAAGTGCCTGTATTGTGGCGATGTCTATTTGCAGTCTATTGAAGGATGGATCCGGTATTCGTCTTGCTTGAAATGGGCCCATAACTCATGTGCAGATGTTGGTAGTCACGATGATGAAGAGGTGCACATGTGTGCCGTCTGTGTTAGGCCTAAGTAGATTTCAAATATGTAAAGTTTCGATATTTCACATAATTTTTATATCCTACGTCATAATTATTAGATTAATTTGTGTCTTCTTACAACTTTTTCAAACATATATCAACCTTACCCAGGCTTGCCACGGGCACGGAGAAAAATGGGGGAAGTTACATTTTTTAAAGAAATTCATATTAAAAAACTGTAATTCTTACAACTAAACTAATAACTCATTATCAATCTCAAATAGACAATAAATGCACACAAGGTTCCTCCATGTGTTTATCTTTATTATTGTCCCTTCCACATGCTTCCAAAGATTAAGTTCCTCGTTTGCCCTGGTCTCCCCTACATATTTTGTTGTCAGCGTGGTTGAATTCTTCCTTATTTATAATAGAAATATTAGTCTTACAGGAAGCAGAATACGAAGGCAAATTATGACTTGAAAACTGAATCGACTACTTAGAGAGATTATTTTTCCCCAGAGTAGTAGACCTAATTTTCATTTATGTTTCCACGTTCTGTTTCCGCTGTAAGAACTATTGGTGGCCTAATTTTACATTAGTTTTCACTCAGTATTTTTGAGACTTCAGGTTTAGCGAGTTCTTACTTTGAGTCAGTTAAGTTTGATAATGAAAGTCTTTCTGTTGGCCCTCTGGTTTGTCTTTTCATTTAATAGCCTTTTTATTATAATTCCTAATTCAGTGTCTGTATTTAATTAGTTCGTTAGTTTTATACCATTTTGGGAATTTCACATTCCAAGAAGGTCGCTATTAGGATCTCCCTTTGATTATCCTAATTGGAGACATAGTTTTAGAGTCGTTTCACAGTAATGGCCAAATATGCCTAGTATACCCATAAATGCTCTAGTATTTTCCGTATGATACATGATTGCTTTTCAAAAGGGATTTACAACTTAAGACCCGTTTGTCGAGTTCGGTACACATTTTCGTGCCTATACAGTTGAAAAAGGTAGTTAAATCAGACTACACCAAGAATAAGTCAAAACATGAAGGTCATGACCGCTTCTATCCGCATTCTTGATAAATAATCATCCTACAAGTTCATGGTTAAAAAAGCGTTGTTGGTAAATCAATAGTCAATGAATGAACCAAAAATACAGCACAGTTACTGGGATTCTTTTCAGTTCAAGGTGCTTAAATACCCCCGCATCTAATTCGATTACAGGTAGCATGGATAGTAAGTAAGTAACCTTCCAGCCTTGTTAGACGTTCACGGGATTACAGCGTTACAGCTGATGCGTTCAGATCAGGGAATTCATCTCTACCCAGCTTACGAGCTCGTATTTAAGTGGTTAACATTTGCTGAGCTATTACGTCACTCAGTAACATGTTTCATACACACCTACATGTTAATTACGTAAAGCAGCTCAAAATTGCACCCGTGATATTGTTGCGGACGGGTTGCGTAATTCATTTCATGATATTTAAATCATTAAACGTGTTTATCTACTGACCCACGCTTCTTACAGACTTTAAATAAACGGGTTGTTATGTACTCAGCATACCGTGCTGTTTACTCAATGTCTTACGTAATGCGATATTCTTCTGTCTGCCCACTTTACTTACTTCCTCCCTAGTCTGGACCCTAGGAGATCATCATAACACATTTTAGCATCAATCTAAATGTAATTAATTTATTCGAAAATAGTATATAGTAAGATGGGATAGGATGTTGGAAAATTACAATTCGAGGAACTTATAATGTGTACCCTTCACAAGATGTTATTACTATGATCAGATAACATGGGATGGGCGAAAAATGTAACATGCACGGATACGAGAGATGCATGCAAAGTTTTAGTCGGAAACCTGAAGAAAATCTGAAATGAAGAGATCACTTGACGAGACTTTGGCATAGAATGGTCGTAAAAGTGTGGGAATATGGACTGGATTTAACTAGTTCAGGACAGGGACGAATGTGGGTCCCTTGTGAACACAATAATATACTGTGAGGTTCCTTGAAGGTCGGGAATTTTCTTGTCTAGCTGAGTCACTGTCTGCGTTTGACGAAGGAAACTTCTTCATGAAGTTAGTTTAACTTAATGTGTCGTTCCTCTGGGTTTTAGCTTCGTTGAGACTTAGAACTGTAGGTATTCGGCTCTGAAGATGGAGACATTATGTTTCTCCGAAACGTTGGTATCTACCGACAAGTCTACACCGCTCCAAATACCCCAGATCTTACTCTAGCTTGATAATAAAACTTCAAGTGACTTGTCATGTTTTCTAAATTTCGGATATCACTTTTACCTTTTTAAATACGCTCTCTAATTAATGAGAATATTTTTTTAAGCTTTGCAGTGAGACTCTGGTCTAAATGGATAGTCGCTTAGATGTAAGTAGTAACCTGAGTGTCGAGTCTTACTTTAAAGTAACTCTTTCCTGCACAATTTTCTTGAATATTCATGAGAGCATTCTTAGTTCGTTCACACATTTTTTATTGTTCCACTGATTATGAGGTCATCACTAAAATTAGGTGTGGCGAAAAACGGTGTTATGGCAAGGCACGTGGCAGTTCTTTCACAGAGATTTTAAATAATAATATTAAAACTAAATATAAAGTAATTGTGAGGATGTAAACTGGATTGAATAATTTCAGGATCATGTTTAATTGCAGACCTTTGTAGTATTAGCAGTGCTGAATTACCATAGAGCCTGAGGCGTGTGTCTTAAGCTCTTGGGCACTGGGATTGTGGGTTTGAATCCCGCTCAAGTCAGGTATGATTACCGCGCTTTTCTGCTTTGTGCTGTTATATGTGGGTAGAGGCCTTGCCACGGGCCGGCATTTCATCCAGGGTGTCTTCCCAATTATTGTAAAAGCTTGTTCCGAAACCTACCATAAGCAAGCGGAATAGATTTTCCAAGAACTGTTCAGCCATCGCAAAAGAAAGTAAAGTACTTGGCTAGCTAATTTATGCAATCTAAGTTTAATGAAAGCGTGTGGAAATTGGAGTCGAATAATTGTAAACCCGGTTTAAGACAAGCCGGCGGTGTACTGAGCAAAGGTTTTATTAACTTTAAGGCGGTCGTAGCCACCACACACTTAGATCGCGATTTTTAATCTCGTTGCGGACGTTGATGCTTGTCTCCTTTTTCGGCACGTTTGCAACTGAAAGTTGCTAAATGCACGTTTTTGCTCCGTACAGAATATTTTCGACACATTTCAGTTTCAGTTAAAATCAGATAACGGTAACGAACAGTAGACACGAAGACCGACATGCGTTTTTGGCTTTTATAAAGTGTCGGGGAATCCCCATGATGTCATCGGTAACCCCAGACAATGAAGACGTCATTGGTGCCATTTTAAAATAACCATATTACATGTCCAGGCGAAAAAATATTTTGGCCGTCTGCATGCTAGTGACATCTGGTTTAATTATTGGAAAATTGCGACAGCAAAGACTAAAAAGTCCGCGTTTTGTGTTCACTTGATATTTGAGAGTAGTTTGGAAGGGTTCGGTTTAAACGTATGGAACCGCGCAATTTCCCCAGTGGCTGACGCGGCCCTGGTGATAAGCCTGTGTATTTTAACTTCAAGTCATATGCAGTGTACGGTACTTGTTGTGAACAGACCTCTTCAAGCGCATTACGTCATGTGATTATTATTTTTATGCTCGTTGTATGACCTCATTATAACACCCAACGTGTTTTCTCATGGGTGTCGACTGGTAGCCGGGTCGTATTGTAGGCCAACATCCCAGTCCGTCGTCGTTTTATTTGAAGATTTATTATGCCAGTACAGGATATCCGCTCCCATCCTCTAATTAAAAGTATAACAATGACACTGTGTGATGTCAGAGATAATGACGAAAAAGAGCTTAGCAACAGAATTTAATTAAACGTGCCGCTCTGAATACCGGCGACTGATTTGAATTTGGACAGAATGCATCGTCTCTGACAATGAAGACATTACTACATGCCTGAGGATTCTTGCACTGAGATATAAATACACCGCAAACACAAGCTAGGTACACATTCACTTGTTTTTGTCAGAATTTCTGTATGCATAATGAAGGACTCTAGCCATGGAGACACTTCGTGTTTAACTCCTTGAAGCCAAAGCTCGTCTAAATAACATTTCGGAATTTTGTTCATACCGCAAAGAAAACACAGATCCTTCCATTACGCAAATCAGCTGGTTAATGGTGTTTAAGGAACTCTTCCCTGTTTACAGCGATATTCATGCAAAACATAAAAAAAATACAAAATGCAGCGTTGTTGATTGTTAAAGCAGCTGGTACATATAGTTACCACTTGGTTTTAAAGGTTCGAAGAAACGGAGAAGGGGTGCGCATTCAAAGCTACCTGAAGCGTCTGGTACAGCAAATAAATACGTTCTACGACATTAAATTAGGTTGTAAAATATTGTTTGTGGGACGAACATACGAACAGCATTTCTGAATCCGTGTCCAAATTGCAGTGCCTCGTAATTCTGAAACTTTCATACTCCCTTCTGCTGCGCCACGCTTTCGTGTACAGCGAACGCAAAATAACTCGGAACTTGGTCTACGTCACTATAGGAGGGGAAGGGAAGATGGCAAAGAGTCTGTCTTAGGATACACTAATTTTAACACAAAACTGTATTTTGTGAACCAAATGACTATTAAACACCAGCAACGTACGTACAGGCCTAAACCGGCACGTGTTACTTGTACAGCCTAGACGTAATAATTTCACATCTTATAGTAAACAAGGAAGAACTTGAAGTTAAACTCTATCGGCTGACAGTCTAAGTACATCATTGCTATGAAGTTTTACACGTAATTCTAACAAAAGTTGAAAAAACAGGGTGTGTTGATAATATGGCTTTAACAGGTGAGGAAAGTGAGTCATCGCTTAAATAACCTTCACAGTCAAATAACAGAAGACACTTCATAGTGTTGACTATAAATACACATTCAAGGGCAACATGTATTGCGGTAAAACTTGGACAAGTGTCGGAACCCAAATGTATAGTCTACTCGCGTGTGTGTTACGTGCTTTTAATTTTAAAATAATGCTTCTTGTTTCGTCATGTAGCCAGGAACCACTCTACCATTTACCCTTAGTTTGCTTGTAACAGAAACAAGAACAAAGAAAATGAACCGCAGGAAACAACACACCGATAGTTAAGTAGGCGTAAAGGAGCGGGTATTTTCAGGTGTAATAGGAGCGATTAAACCGGATAAGAGGGCGATTCCATGGAGTGGAGTTTATAAATATCTGCTGTGGGTTCCAGGTAGCCCGTTCGATGTTCAGGAATTAGCAGTTTCTCATTCTGTTTCAGATGAATGGCAGGAAAACTACATCAGCGCCACACAGCGATCCCAGCCAGGAACATGGTCCCGGGTCTCGGTCTATCACTGCTGCCGCCGTGGTCACCCATTAGAACTACACATAATCATAACAACGAGATCAGCACCTGAGCAGCATTTCGCTTGGTGTGTGCAACGGGTTGCTTTCCCAGTGCCAGATGAGTGTGTGCGCCTGCCGTGCTACCGGCAAGTGTGCAGGGAAGTACAAGCCAGACTCTCCGTTACCTCTGTTATGAAGCATAACGTGACCTTGATGTGTTATCGCAGGTCTACCTCGTATGCGTGTGTACGTTGTAAATTGTTTTGTTTTGATCTTCATGTTTACTATTGAAAGCCACTGCAAAACAAATTGTTCTTCACGTGTAATCATTAAGAGCACACCTAACCTCAAAAGTGATGTGTGATTCTTGATTCTTTTTATATTTATTTGCCACAAGCACAAGACAGTATTTCCTTCTATTTTACGTATAATTTCGGCGTTATAAGTGATAATAATGTTGTCGTATATCCTTCCTGTTGAGGAGAAACCTCCTCCAATACCAAATAAAAATCATTTGCAACTGGAACTGGAATTGCAACAACAGCATAGCATTCAACACCATAATCATGTTCTGACCGCATCTACACCACCCTCCGTCAATCCTGACGCTGACAGTCGGAAGATCATCATGAAGACGACGGCGGGGGCTGTGAAGACGTCCGCGTTGTCGTCGGAGAGCAGCGTGAGTAGCATCAGCAGCAGTGACGTCGCCAGCAGCACTACGATGACACCCACCGACAAGCCCAAACCGAAACTCGTTGTTAACGGTTCCAAGCACGCCTCCCTCAAAAGGTAAGCTAAGGATGTCTTCTGGTTTGATGCCAACTGCAGGAATTATGTAGAGGGACAGGAAAATCGTGAATTGGGTCTGGAAGGTAGTGGTCGTAACCTGATTTTAATATCTTTGGCTGAACTTACTGGGGAAATGGACGAAAAACCTCAGAATTTTAATCCAATACCTCTGGAAGCCAACGCAGGGTTTGTGACATCAGAAACGCGAAGAAAAGGAACCTTGCTCTTGCAAATTAGTGATTGCCCTCGTAGGTATCGTGACAACGATTTAGAACAGTATGCTACTAGAAGTCACGAGTTTTTATAAAGAAATGAAACAATTTATTGACAGTTCATATACTTCTAACGTAACCGAGGTCAGGAACGTGATTGTCGGTCTCTCGTTGCCGGAGTTGTCATTTGCTGCTTATGTAGGATTTGAGGTTTTCACGGCGGTGAGTCTCAAGATGGCTGGCAGATTTTATGGCGCAGAAACGATGTGATTCCTTTGCTGTTTCTTTGTCTTCCAATTTCTTTATGCAGAAACGATCACAGTGGTAATAGAACACTTGTAAACGGGAATATATGCTGATACCTTTAGTGCTTAATAAGTGAACAGTAGTTTCTATTTACTGAGCGCCAAAGATAAGTAATCAATTTCATTGTTTGAGTACTCCATATAAACTAGTGGGGTGGAGTGTGATTAAGACGCGGTATATTCAGCTGTATTGTAGTTTTAAATCCTATGCAAGACATCCAAGCAACATCGATATGTACAGTGCGATATGCAAAAGAAGCTGGAGAACTGAATGTGGTTGTTACGTTTCGTACTTTTAGATCATCTGCTGACATTCCTATCTCTAGATATGTTAAAAATCGTGCATGGCATTTATTAAAATCAACGAGAAATTTATTACTGATGTTTATTTGAATTTTAGATAAAATAAACTCAGATTAACTATCATTTTCTATCGTTCCTAATCATTTCCATATTCGTTTAAGGTCGACTTTCTAATATTCAAGGAAGTGTGACATTTTAAATATTTATGGTATTTCATTAGGAATCGTACTTAGCCGAAGACGTTACAAGTGTCGTAATAGGGAAATTATTTTCTGGAAAAAAGGTAGGTAGGCTATATTTGACAGCAGAATGAAAATCACTAGATTCCGAAACAGTAGGTATAGCAACTATGTCAGCATTTTACAATCATTTTTTTACAACTTACGAACATTGTTGTATTGTACCGCCGGAAATTATAAACTGTAAGAATGTATATCGCGATTTGGTTTTGCAAAATCGAGATACGCTGCTGTTTATATATCCCTTTCCTTGAATTGCATTTATTACTTTGGTCGAAGTAACAAATGACGTTTTCCTAATCTGGTTGGGTACTCGATTCATAAAGCGAATTTGAAAACTTTTCAGTGCACGGTATGCACACATTCATAACACATTTTTAGAACTAGGCAGGCCTGTATCCTGGTCCTATCAACTTCTCACATGGTCGTTGAGGCGTACGAAGCTACTATACAGCTCCCAGCAGTGCCCTGTCTGCTGCGCAGTTGCAACCTGGCACGGCTATCGGCCGCGTATTCCCTAAGCCCACGAATTATTTCAATTGGTTCTAAGTGTTCTGCTGCATTCTGCATCTCTCGTCCTTACAGTAAATATTAAAGTTCACAATTTGCTGTCTTTCGGTGTTTCTAGACACGATACTTGTTTAACGGACTATCATGATAACTTGCGTCTTATTCAGCGATGGGCTAGAAGCTCACAAGTTAGTCGGCACAAGACACCCTTAAAGCACTTTTAATCACGATAGGTCGCATTGCCATTTATGGAAAAGCACGTGCTTTTTAGGCCGTGAATGAGATGTCTGTGCCTTTGCTGTTCTGTGCTTGCGCCATTCCGACTAGTCGGCATCAACGTGTTGACACGGACTGTATTTTGTGTTGTGTTGCGATGGCATATTTCACATGAGTATCTGGCATAATACTGTTAAGTAATAAATTGAACCTTCGAAAATGTCGTCCTCTGCATAAATTTCCAGGCTTTAACCCCCCACCCCCCCAATTTTCGATGATTATGAAGAATACCGGAAGCACGAAAAATTAAAATGTTTTTACACTTTTTTCCGGAAGCACCTTAACATCTGATGATTTTAGTATGTGCGGTTGGGAACTATAAAATATAAACCACTCCCCTGACACTGCTTCATTGGCTATACTAAGAGATAACGTGGCGTAGTTTTGTCGAGGAGTTCAATTCCCCGTCTTTTATACAACCCAAACGTTCATTACTGTGTTTACAAGAACCGATAACCAAGCCCTATCATGAGTGAGTTTAATCCAGTCCACATTCTAATTCATTAGGTCCTTTTAATATTATTTTCCGACCTATGCCTAGATATACAAACTTTCTCCTGAACCGTATATCCTCTGTGCGTGCTATATATCCCGCCCGTCTCATCTGCTTTGATTTCATTATCCTGAATATTTTTGTTCAATAGTCGAAGCCATCCGTACTTTAAATAGACGTTTTTGGTTTTCAAAACATTTCATGTATGTTATAACTGCACAGCGAACCACTTATGACGTGTTTATCGAGTGAGTATGAGTACTTCCGGCCTGTCAAGAGAACGTGGTTCATGTGACGCTAAACGAGAAGTTAGTTCTCTTATCGTTATATTCGCCAGTTCAAGAGTACAGGACGTCTTAAGATGCGATGCAAGAGGAACGAGTTGGCTCGCCTCCAGTTGACTGCAAATAGTACTGGGCAGTACTGGCGCCAATGACGAGAAGACAGAATTATCAATTTCAAGTTGTTCATACACATGGCGTTAAAAAGCTGTGAGGTAGGACGGGGTAAACCGTGGCTAAACTGTTATTGGCTACATATTTTGAGACATTAAATTATTTTTCATGTCATGGAATTACTACCCTAAAATAAGCTACGGAAACATTCCTTTCCGAGAATTATGCTTCTCGGAAATCATAATTGTCTTATCAGCAAAGTAAAACCGAAATTAAATTTGGTAGTTTTGTCTCCCAGATTGTAAGCCCAAAAAATGTTTTCTAATCTGAAGAAAACACCCGAAACATCAGCTACGTTGAGAAGGTCCTTTATCAAAATATTGATTTTGTAAATACGTTTTGTCGGAAAAGAAAAAATATTGTTTTTCTTCGACAGTGTTTACAATTACTTGACACGGAATAGCATGTCTGTGTGTTTAACCTTAAAAACTACTCGACATATGTCAATGAAATTTATTATTATTATTTATCCATATTACACCTCATGCGCTTGGGCACTGGTACCGTGGGTTCGAATCCCACTCAAGCCATGAATGTTTGTCCGCGTCTTTCTGTGTTGTGCTGTCCTGTGTACAGGTAGAGTCCTTGCGACGGGCTGATCACTCGTCCAAGGAGTACTACAGAAAGTCTAATAGGATTAAATGAATGAATGTGTACCTGGACACCTGCGAGTAAAAATAATCCTTGTTACATATTGTCGGACGGGTTTGATTTTGATCTTGTAAGTTGTCGGATAAGTTGATACGTACTTACATAACGTGGATTGTAAATATGATTAGAATCTGCAACTTATGTTTGAAACGTTTTTGCACTTGTTGAGCATGTAAGGAAATGAAGGAAAAGTGACTTTTACTGCTGCTGTTGCTATTTTATCTTTAATTGCTGGTTATAAAGGCTTTTAAGGTGTGCAGAATTGTGATGAACGTATTCGGAAGACGTATGTACTCCAAACTGAGATATATTAATTTCAGGTGTAGATTTTTGCAGGGTGCAACTTCCTGTAAGAATTGTGAAGAAGTGGTAAGTAGTACGAGGATTATGACTCGAAATGTCCCGTTTTTTCCAGTGCGACGCGGACATGTTACGTGTTTTGCCGCAAAATATTTACATATCCTCACATGCAATGTTTATCGGAATAGACTTATATCACTATGCATATTTAGGCTATAATTTCTGTTCTCACGCTAGGTAAAGTATTACATATTTGCACTCAGTGTTTCAACAGTTTCAATTTGTGTATAATCAGAATTGTTGTGCTCTGACATTACACTCTTTATTAATCTTTGAATCGATGTAATTGAATTCAGGAATTCGATTGTTGAAAGGTATTAACTAAGGCTTTTGCTAACTGTTAAGAAATGTGGATCCAGAAATAATTTCCTACACTTAAGCCAAGTCCATGTTAGTTGATTGGTGAATAGGTTATGTAAAACGCTGTCTTAAATTTCAGAGTCGTGAATCCGCAGATGTGAAATGCAGGTAATTATAAATTGTGAATTGATGAGTGAAGGCATTCCAAAGAAGAGTCACTGTACGGCTTGTGGAAGTGGATAGCCGGACCCCAAGCCGTGTTTCGAACCGAAAACACTTAGGTCTTCATGGAGCATCTGAATAAAACATGTAGTAGCTCTTAGCTGGGTGAGAGCGTCTTAAGAGGTGCTTCAGAAATATGTGTTCTGCTGTAGACATTCTTAACCCTTTGAGGCCGAATAAGACAGAGAAGAGAAAACAGGAAAGAGTAGTGAGAGTCATTATATGTAACAGGGGAAATAGATAATTTTTTTGCTATGATGGATATCATGCATTGCCCGCTTATCCTTCTGGTAAAAGTAGGTAAGGCGTTTGATAGTGGGGAAGGTAGACCAATGAGAAGTGGAACAAGGAGAAAAGTTGAACGGGGTCTTTATTGCATTCGATCGCAATTTTAAATTTTGACATTATGGCATTTTGTTAAACTTTGATTTTAACGTGGAAGAAGTTACTTTAAAGAATTAAGTACGTATCTGAAGAAAAAAACAGCAATTCTCCATAAAAAATAAGATGAACTACTGAATGCTGTTTCAGGAAATAATCCCAGTTAACACTGAGAATCAGTATTCTCACACAGTCTCACTCACCCCTTCCCACCACAACAACAATAACAGGTCATGACCGCCTTCTTCCGAACCCCTGTCATCTTCCATTGTCATGGCATATAACCTCTGCAGTTCATATAGCGTTCATAACTAATCTAATAATAGCTCATTTTGTGGCAGAAATTATCATTAAACATAACTAACATATTCGGACACCTGGGTGTTGAAGTGGTCTTAAACTTGTGTGTTTAGGATCTAAAATTAATAGACTCTTGTTGTAAACAGCCAGTCAAGGTTTGTTTTTCCTCGCAGGAGATGGTTCCTTCAGTATATTCCCACTGAACCCAATTTTAAAAATTATAAATAATTCCAGTTGTTAAAATTCAGTGTTCGTATTTACTGCAGATAGTAATACAGTATGGACTGATCCATATAGATCAGTCGATAAAGTGACTGGCGATCGAGATTCAATTCCTGGCCGGAAATGGGTTATTTCTTCTAGCCACCACGACCAGACTAATTGTGGGACAGGTCCAGTGGGTATTAAAGGTTAAAGATGCCGTGGCACGAAACTGATAACTTATCTCCATCAAGTGCCAAGGTTATGAAAGCGAGGAGCTACAAAAATATTTTGTCGCATTTCCTTGACTGCAAAATAGAAATGCTTCATATTACGGTCGTGCCAAAGAATTCAAGGCGGAAGTCTGTTTAAACTTTCCTGACCTGGGGAATTATTTACCTCTCATCCTTGCCTGTTGTAGGTATCCCACGACTGCTTATGTATCATGTATATGGAGGTTTCTCTTCCATCCAAAACCTGAGGACGCATCACATTACCTCAGTTTTCCTTTACAAGTAACAGTAACGATTTTTTTCGGAAATACAAACGTTTTATAAGGGAAGTCGGCATTGTTTATAATTATTTTGGGGTACCCTGCGGAATAGTCGCTGGTCAGATTGACATTTGATACAAATGCTGCTTGAGTCAACGGCGTACTAGTTTCAGGCCAGATGTTGGAATGAAGGAACTCAAATATTCCTGTCCTAGTTCTCCAGATGTTGGACATCAGTGGCCAGCGCTGCTTCCAGCATTAAGTTCGAACAGTCGATTGAGTCTTCGGGCGAAAGCATTCAAAAGGCCCAGTGGTGCAGTCAGCCATAGGTTAGAAAGAGTTTCTCCCCAAACCCCACTGCTGAGGGTGAAGAGGAAATTCAACACAGCGAAGCTTAGCTATCGGTCAAAGTTTGTCACGCGTCATTTGATCTAGTGAACGACCAGGGAACTAGATCGACTGCTCATATTATAGACGTTCTGTATTCAAATACTCTTGTCCCTCTTCGTAAACGATCTGTTTAATCTCTTTGTATGACCTACTTATGTGTACAGCCCCATTATTTCCGTTTCGCATGAGATCTCAATCTTATAATGACGATCTTCTGTTCTGCACGACGTTTATAAATAATATGAACGCAGGAAACAAAAGCCAAAAGACAAAAATTGGACTGGAAGTGTAAAAAAACCCAGATGATTTGTGTTACGCAATCGGAAAGTTTCAAGACTGCGTCTATAAAAACCCGTACACTTATCTCAGGTATTAAATTCATCCATCACCCTCGAACTAGTTCCCCTGGGAGTGAACACAACGATCCCAGCGCCGCTGCCAAGCCTGGAAGCATTCCTGGAAATCTTTCTTTGTCAGCCTGTCAAGCACCATCTGCATTCTGCCTGAATCTGTTCTATCGTCTCAAATCCCCTTCCCTTTAGCTGAATTTTCATCTTTGGGAAGAGGAAGAAGTCACAAGGAGCTTAGAAAGGAAGTTGGGGTCGGTTCTTGCAAGATCTTTGAGCTCCTGACAAACGAGAAGTCGATTCTGCTTCTGGTTCTCAGACAGGATGCGTCGCATGTGGAGTTCTTCCTTTAGAATCAGCTGACAGGTCCCATAGCCTATCCCAACAATGTCGCACAAGTCGTTGATGGTACGACGTCGATCTTCGTGAATGGCCTGCCGAATCTTCGTAACATTTTCGGGCGTTGTGCTCGAAGATGGTCGTCCAGAACGCTCGTCATCATCGACAGAGGTTCGGCCATTTTTAAAACGTGAATGCCACACAAAAGTTTGTGCACGACCCATTGCGGACTCCCCAAATGCTTGCTTTAGCATTTCATAGGTTTCCGTAGCCGTTTTGGCGAGTCTTTGGCAAAATTTGATGCACACGCCATTCCGAAATCGCAGGAGGGTGGGTGTAATGCACTACCAAAACGCCGGTAACTAAGAAAAAAATGCTAATTCGATGATGCCGGCTGGCACACTGATTCACTATGAATGTAGGCTGCACCCCCTAGCGGCAGAAGCTCGTACTACATCTGGTTCTCCCTCTATTGACACAGTCCGATCGCACCGGCAATGTATGAAATCCGGCAATGTATATATAGAATGCAAAGGCAAAGTGCGAAATTCAGGCATTCTATTGAATGATTAGGCATTTTATAAAATGCCTAGAACTTTTAGGCAATGTATGAAACTAACGGTTTATTTTATACTTTGACTAAGTATTCTATAGAATAACTAGGAATTTTATAAAATGCCTAGAACTTTTAGGCAATGTATGAAACTAACGGTTTATTTTATACTTTGACTAAGTATTCTATAGAATAACTAGGAATTTTATAAAATGCCTCAGATTCTTTAGGCAAAGTATATAATAAAGAAGTTTCTGCGATTTATTCAGTTTTATTTTATATTTGCAAATCTTAATATAAAACGTTATAATTCTCAAAACATTTGTTAAGTTAGGTTAGCCCAGCATATAAAACAATTTTTTTAATTCCCAAAACTTTGGTTATGTTCAGATTCAGTAGCTTGGTGTTTTCGCGCACAATCTCCATCTTGACAGCTTACCCAATCGACTTTGATTAATTTTAATTTACACAAACAAACAATATTAACATTACGATTTATTTCATACCTTGTCTACTTACTTTAGGCGTTCTATACCTTGCCTAGTTATTCTATACATTTCCGGATTTCATGTATTGCCAGTAACATACACTAACTGTTCGTTGTACGAAAGGACCGGGTTTCTTGAAAGTTGTTAGTTATGAGATAATTCATTAAACGAATAGAAATTTCCTGTTAATATAATAGCATTAATGGTTTAAGACTGGCAGATTGTGAGAGGGATAAGGAGAGGACCTGAGAAACGTGAGATGCCTTCTGTGCAGATGTATATTATTAAAATGTTTGGAGACGAGGAATAAGGGGAACAGTTTTTGAGCAGGAAATGACTTACTATTAACTAACAGCTAGTTACTAGGAGAATAATAAATTGTAGTAATTCTGCTGAATTGAGGAACATTGGAAAATATTGGTATAAAGGTAGATTAAATTGAGGAATAAAATTAGTAAATTGTGCATGGGAACTGGGAAGAGGAGAGAATAAAGTCTGTGTAAGACGAGAATAGCCCCTTTATAGACAGTTATACTCGAGCTATGGTCGGTAAAAACCCAATGTTAGCCTGAATTTGAATAATTTAGTGGTATTAGACGTTTGGTGACCTGAAATAATGCTTGCTTAGATCCCCTCTTAAATAACAGTAGAAGCAGGTGTACCCAATACACGTATGTCTCTGTATGCTTTATAATGAATAGCTACTAATATTACATGGACGGCGGTTTTGAGTTTGAAATTGCTGTTGTAAAGTTGAAAACTTATTAATCGTCAGGTAGTGATCAATTTAGTTCAAAACTCATCAAGCAGGAGATGAAACATTACATTCCGAGATCCTTAAACTCCTTAATTCTATTTGGAATTTAAAGAAAATCCTCAGCAGTGGAAGAAGTCTATTATTGTACCAATTTACAAGGAGGGTGATAAAACTGACTGTAGTAATTGTCGAGGCATGTCACTCTTATCAACTTCATGAAGAATGTTATCCACTATCCTTCTTTCAAGGTGAAGTCCATACGTAGACGAAATCATTGGGGATCATCACTACGGATTTCGACGTAATACGTCAACTACTGATCAGATTTTTGTATTCATCACATACAAGTAGAAAATTGGAGTACAATGAGACAGTACGTAAGCTATTCATAGACTTTAAAAAGCGTGTGATTCAGTTAGGAGGGAAGTACTGTACAATATTCTCATTAAGTTTGTCTTTTCCCATGAAACTAGTTTGGCTTATTAAAATGTGTATAAACTAAACTATAGTAACATCCATGTAGGTAAACAATTGTCTGACACGTTTCTATTAAAGAGTGTCTAAATTAATGAGATGCTTTATCGTCATCGCTTTTCAAATTTGCTTTAGAATATGCAATTAGGAGGGCCCAAGAAAATCAGGTGGGAGTGAAATTGAATGGGACACATCAGCTTCTGGTCTGTACTGTTGATGTAAGTTCTATTAGGGGATAACATAAATACCATTAATAAAAACACAGAAACTCCAATTGATGCTAGTAAGAAGTGGTCTAGAAGTAAACACAGAGAAAACTAAGTATATGTTCATGTATTGTCGTTAGAATACAGGGAAAAATCATAACATAAAGACAGCTAATGGATCCTTTGAAAATAGGGCAAAGTTCAGATATTTGTTAGCGACAGTAACAAATCAAAATCTTATTCATAAGTGAATTAAGTGTAGATTAAATTCGTGTAATGCTTGCGACTACTCAGTTCAGAACCTTTTGTCTTTTCGTCCGCTGTCTAAAAACGTAAAGATTAAAATATACAACACTATAATTTTGCGTGTAGGTTTTCATGGGTGTTAAACTTTGTTGCTGGCACTAAGGGTGGAACTGAGAGTGTTTGAGAGCAGGGTGCCGAGCAGAATATGTGGAACTGAGAGGGATGAATTTGTGGAAAGCTGCAGAAAGTTTCATAATTAGGAGCTTCATAAGTTGTACTTATCGCCAAATATAATTAGCCTGATCAAGTCAAGGAGGATGAGATGGGCAGGGCATGTAGCCCGCATGGGAGAGAAGAGGAATGCATATAGGGTTTCGGTGGGGAAACCAGACGGAAAGAGAACAGTAGGAAGATCTAGACATAGGAAGGACGATAACATTAAAATGAATCTTAGATCAATAGGATGGGGTTGTATGGACTGGATTCTTCAGGCTCAAGATAGGGGCCAATGGAGGGCTCTTGTGAACGCGGTTATGAACCATTCCTAGAATAGTTCAGCGACTGTTGGCCTCTCAGGAAAGAGCCGACTCTGTTGAGTAAGTGCTAATTAAAACAAAGGAAGAATGGGAGCGAGAAACAAATAAATGGCAATAAGGAGGGACAAGATGTCTTTCGATAAAATCTACACAAGTGGTTTAGTACACAACAAACATCGCAGCTCAAAGACGGTGAAAAACTGGGAATGTTTTTTTAGTCTTTTTAGAAAGACTGAGTGATATTGCGTAACTCATTCGTTCTGGGGAACTCCTGGAAGAAATCCCAGTACGTACTATACATACAGACTGCGGTGGGTTCGGTTTCTTTGTGTCAGTAGCGTCATTAAGTTTGAAAGTAACTATCAGCAACTGAGCCGTTTCATGGGACAGACCGTCAGACACGCCGCACTATTTTGCGTGAATGTGCTTAAAATTAATTCCCTTCCGTTCTGAGACATGAATATGATTTCTTTCCGTGTTTAGAAGTTCGAGGTTTAATGCATGTGTTTTGATGGAATGCCACATGTCGTGTAAAACTGCTGCTAGCTTTGTGTTAAAGGCGCACGGAAACCTGTGTTCTTTTAAAGGTCGCCGATATTGCATCCGACACCCTTGCTGTCGCCCTTATTAAAGGGAAGTCATTATTTGCATTACATCCCCCTCCCCGGCCTTTCCTCTGATACAAGAGAGGTTTGCGTTACTTTCTGAACATTAACAACTGCCAAGACTTCATCGATGCACCAACTGCTTAATAAAAGATCTAAATTAATTCTTCATACTTCCAATTAACGAAATCCACGAAGCGAGATTTTCGTGGTTCTCCCCAGTCCCTTAATGCAAATTTTGGTACAATATTCCACATTAGATCAACTGTCTTACTCGTTTATAACTACAGAACGATATATAAAGGCAGTACTCAGATCTGTAATACCGAAAAAAAACATAAGGAAATAAAGTTAAACGTATGAAATATATGGTCAGTGGACGCAAAATAACTCTCAGCTTGAACTTCGTCACAGTAAGAAGGACTGGGTTATCTCGCCTCACGTTCTTTCGTTTTGCGCTCTATCCCTCCTTCCCACGTGGCAACGACGCTGGGAATTATTTTTCGTCTACTGTATTTCGTTATACTGATTAATTAAGAATAAATAAATTAGTAGCACATACGAGAGGAAATGAGTTTACAAAATGGTAGATGTAGGATCTGGTGGGTTTGGACGCCTAGGAGTTTAAATGGATCTTAGGTAATTTATGGAGTTGTGATCTGGATTAAACTATTCTTGGACAAGATACAGTGGCGATCTTCTGTGGTGATGGTTATACATTTTTAACTGACGTTTACCATGGATTAACTCGCTGGCCCTCAGATCTTTAGACGTCTTCTCTTATGCTCTGTTGTTTCGTCGAGGAAGTATCGAAACAGTTTGTCCTTTGTGCGCGAATACTTTCAAAGCTTTGAGTGTGTATGTGACATGCGCAGAACGTTCTGCAGATTTTCACTTGAGTGCAGAACTTCAATGAGGATTGTTCTGGCGTCGGACGAAAATCAGAGTTCCAGCTGGAAACTCTAAGAATAGCGTCAGAGCTCATGAAATCATCACAACTTTTGGCATTCAAAACAGCTTGAAAGCCAGGCATCTATGTCAATATGCTCAAAGAGAATAAACATGACATTTCTCGAAGCAACATATCTTGTCATTCGTTCTATCGTTGAGGGTTCTGTATATCCAGAAAACATTTTGGCCGAAAAACGTATTTTAATTATAGCCAGGCGTTAGTAACTCTTATTATAACAATGATAATAAAAATTTATATAATTTGAAAGCCTGTTGTAAAGGAAGCCACAATAGAAGACACAAGATCTGTTTTGAAGATTTCTGTCTTCATACTCACCGCTGTGAAAACCTCAAATCTTACAAGATCTGATTTAATTACCGAATTTATCGGATAGATTCGATTATTTTTTTCATGTAAGACCAGCAGGTAGGTTAGACAATAATATTAAAAAATAATCTGTAGTGATGAGATTTCTATTGAAATAACTGACGGTAGGTTTCAATTGAATTCTCATTGTTAGTGTTAAATCGCGCCGTTATAATTGTTATCATCTTCGCCATCGGAGTTACTACAAATAGCAAGAGATAGTTGGTAGTTGGTTATAAATCAGCTACAAAACAGAGTCAGTGCCCGTAATAAACATATCCATGTCCAAATAAACAGATTGCATTGTTTTGCTGTTATCAGCACGAATAGGTTATTTGATTTAAAGAAAACAAGGACTATGAACTTTGCAGTTGAGCCGAAAGAAGTCTGAATAATCGAATTATATTTCGTAAAAGATGTGCGTGTGTATTTTTTTGGTTCCACAAACACATTTGTATCACGCGCAATGTTTCAGGGGGTTCGTCAAAATAATGCAGGACTTTATTTGCCTCTCCTTTTATTACGAAAAAGGGAAACGATTTGTAAGGCTCAGTTGTGTGACAAACGGTAGGGACAAAGAGAAGAGAAGAGAATCCACATAGGGGAGAAGCCGATCTAGGAAATATATTGTTTGCAAACCACAGTATTAATAATCTTACTCAAACGAACTGTTTGCTAATCACTAGACTGACTATGGACTGGCCACTCTGCCGGAGTTCAGTACTTGGTAAAATCGTTTGGAATTGTTTACCGTTATGTTATAAATGGTTGTGAGATCATTCACTCGTCTTTAACCAAACGGTATAATAGCCCCATCCCCCGGGATAAAGGCCACTAATACTATTTTCACCTAAGTCGAACATGACCGTAATCTTTTATACTTGTCGTTTGTTGTAAGTTGATTTTAATTTTAAACATAAGAACCAAAGGTAATGTGGAGTAAACTGAGCAGATGCAATTAAATGTCAATGAATAACATTAGTAGAAATTTTAAGTTCAAAAATGAACACTGTGTCTTCATGGTTAATATAAGATATCAATAAAATAACCTGAATAATAATTCAATTAATTTATTAAAGTTTGTCAACAGCGAGGAGTTAGTGACAGACAAACACTGATAATATATACATATACAAAAAACAAACAAACTAAACTCAATATATAAATGAATATATATATATATAATAGACGAATCAAACATTTCCTGTATTGAGTATAATAGCCAATTACAGGCAAAAACAGATATAATATACATAGTTAAATTACAACAATCACTAGACCCTTTCCTGTAATAGTAATAACAATAACAGATAATATCACAACAAGAAACAACATTAAGATTTATGTTAAAACAACTAGAAATTTTAGACTCATTAGTTTAATATAGCGTAGAATAACTTACATGCATTTATTATTTTAAAAATTAAATTATTGTTCCAAAAAGACGTGTTACATAAAATTACTTATACTTTCCATTTTACAACGGAAGACGACGTATAAAAATTAGTGTAGGGCCGAGTAGAGGCTGACATGCACAGGGCAATTTCGGAGTGTGGATTGTAAGACGAAACAAATAATCATTCTTCTTCTTTGTACCCTGTTTGATCATATGTGGAGCATAGGGTCCTCCTTTTGGAGGTTTCTTGATCTGTTTATACATTTGGTAGGACTCCTTGGACGAGTGATCAGACCTCCTGTAGGTGTATACCTGTACGCAAGACAGCACAACACAGGAAGACGCGGACAGTCATCCACGCCTTGAGTGGGATTCGAACCCACGGTCCCTGTGTCCAAGCACACGAGACCCACGCCTCAGACTGCGCGGCCGCTATGACAAATAACGCGTTCACATAAATTACTGAATAGGTGTTGATCGCATTCAATTTGAGTAAAATATGTACTGGCTTACCTGTATACTTTACAAGGCCATTGTCATGCATTCTGAAACAACAAACATTTCTTATAAACAGAAAAAACTAGGAGATTTACTAATCCTTTAGAGTGAAACGAACTGGCTACTTCGTAAACAGAGATAGGCCGTTACATTTAACAAACAGAGAAATTATAATGTATGAATTATTATTATTATTCCATCTATTCAACACTTTATAGGGTAGGGTATTTACTTCCATGTACCCGAGACAAATCTTGCCCCTGAGGTACACAGTGCAGCAGCTATTTCCGAAATACATTTTGTTTTCAATGTGTGTTATATGTATTATATAGTTTTATTGTGAGGGATGACTATATTTTACGACAGCGTCTTTCGAATGATGTATGAAGATCCCAAAATGGCAGTTTTCTGCAGTTCCCTGATGTTGTGTTCGCTCGGGATGTTGGCCAAATATTTTCTGAGTGACTTGGAGACAGTTCCAGTTGCTCCTATAATTGTTAGTATTACTTTTGCTTTCATTTTCCACATTCTCTGTATTTCAGTGAGAAGGTCCTTTTTTTCAAGATCTCCTCCACTTTCTTCTTAATCACATTTCTGTCGGTTTGTATTCCTATATCAATTAAGAGACAAGTTCCATTTTTGTTTCGGATTATATCTGGTTTGTTATTTGGGATGGTTCTATCTGTTTTGACTTGTTGGTTCCACAAAATAATGATTTGGTTATCCTGACTTGTCTCAACTGCCTTCGGGATATGTTCATACCAATGCTTCTTTTCTAGCTTTACCCCAATTATTATTATTATTATTATTATTATTATTATTATTAGGGCTTATTCGTTTTATTACTTATAATTTTTCCTCTCTAAAACGCCTTGTTGTTTTATATAAGGCTTTAATTAGGTCAAAGCTTGAGTATGCCTCGGTCATTTGGAATAATCTTACACAAACAGATTCTAATAAATTAGAAAATATTCAAAGAAAATTTGCCAGTTTGTGCAATTACCGATTTTTCAAGTTTAATATCCCCCGCAAATATGAAGTGATCCTATTTACTTTAAATTTTAGAACACTTTATTCCAGACGACGACATCTCGATGCGTTATTTCTTATTAATGTATTTAAGGGCAAAATAAATTGCCATTCCATTATGGACGCTGTTGGTTTACGTGTGCCGGCGAGGCAAATGAGAGAATTTTCTACTTTTAGTGTGAGCAGTGCGCTAAGACACAGTCCTTCAGCCAGGTGCGTCATCGCTGCAAATGACGTATGTAAATCTTTAGACGTATTTAGCATAAACATTGTCTCCCTTGAGGACACGTTCTCAATAAGGGAAATGATCTAGATAGGTTGTCTTGGTAGATGATCTAGCTTCGTTATCTGTTTTTATATTTGTGTAATGTTTTACAATTATATTAGTGTTCCCTAGGTGGATTATTTGTTTTCATTTATATTTCTTCATTTTTTGCTCTGTGTTAATATTGTTTCTATTTTGGGTTTGCCTGTACTTGGCAGTTACATTTTATACTGTACATGTATAAGTTTAGTTAATCTGTTTGTGTACTATTTTTCATTATTATTTCACTATTATTGTATGTATTATCAGTGTTTGCCTGTTATTGGCTTCTTGCTGTTGGCAAACACGTAAATAAATTAATTGAATTGAATTTAATTATTATTATTAAAACGGAATTTAAGCATTTCGTCCGAATGTGTAAGTTATGAATTGCTGTCACTACCATATTGCAATCTTATCCAAGGACTGAATATTCCAACTGAGTGTGTCGAAGCAGAAACAGGAAAATTGGCTTTGTGAAAGTGGAACCGTTCGATGTAAAAGCCCACAAGCACTCTGCTAATGTCGGATAAACCATAACCAGAAGCGTAGCTCTAAAAATAAAGTACTGGGATGATCTGACACGTAGTTCCATATTAAAATAAATGGGCATGGTTTATGATATGAGGTCTTTCTGTATGGCACTTTATATCTTCACACTTTTAAATGGAGAAACGAATGCTTTTGGCCACAAGCAGAGAGGTATTGAATATTGAACAGCCCTAAGTTCTGTCTGACTTCTGTAGACCTGCATAATTTTTTCCAACTTCTAGAGGGGCGTACTCCGTGTCTTAATATTTACTAGTGCGACTTCAAGCCCCGCTTGTCCTTAGGTCACGCCACCTTTGTTTGACATCACTACCTTTAAAAGAAGTGCTAGGGCGGCTCCCCGGAACCCAAAGACCACCTGGGAGTCGCCTCGTACCGCCCTGACTCGACAATAGCCCCGATTGATTATACGAACTGCCCTGCGCTGATTGGAAACATTCCATGCGATAGGAA
Organism: Zootermopsis nevadensis; assembly: GCF_977971745.1. Classification (NCBI taxonomy): domain Eukaryota; kingdom Metazoa; phylum Arthropoda; class Insecta; order Blattodea; family Termopsidae; genus Zootermopsis; species Zootermopsis nevadensis. The sequence continues at coordinate 11,191,648 of NW_028259143.1, forward strand.
CAGCTCAGCATTCTAAAAGCAAAGTTTAAACGAATGGAATTTGTTGTTTTGTGATGTGTTCATGTTTATGACGTAAGACACTTTAGATCCGCTATTAAAGATGTCAGTATATTTGTTATTATGCTCATATATACCCAAATAATTTATAAATAATAAAAATTACCACTTTTGAGAGAAAATAAGGTTCTTCATTATCTGCTACTATGTTGGCTATGTGACTGGATGGGCCTGCAGATCACATTCTACCCGAGACCACTTGTATCCAGGCACGCGATATTATTTTCTGACTTGTTACTAGTTGCTACAAGTTCATTGATTTTCTTTACTCCGAAAGATTAAGAGAATCGTGGTTCTTATCCCGCCTGACCCAAGCATTAATAAATAAATATTTATTGACTTTAAGTCGCTGACGTAAAGTGCAACATTATCAGGTACAAATTGTATCAGATACAAGCTGTTTCAAGAGAAAATTTAAAACAATATGTAACTCATTTGTACACATTTCAATAACATTCCTATTTCAACACAATACGATAATTTGTCATTTCAGAATAAGTAATGTTAAAGATAACGAATATTGGCGATTCGTTTTAAAAATAGTGCCAGAAGGGGTTTTTTATCCTTGAGTTCGGCCAGAAAACTGTTCTTGACCCTACGGAAGAAAAAGGTTGGACCTCCCTGACCTCCGAAAGTGATTTGCTGAACTGTAACTACGTCGCGTGCTTTATGATTGCAAGGTTCGTGTGAACGTGCCAAAAATAAAACGACTTTCAGCGTCCAAAGAGAAGTGGTCTTGACCGTGCTGCCTTCTTCAAGGCCAGGTTCTGAGTGTTTAAAAGAAATCTATTGTGTTCGGAAGAACTGCATTGATTAATGAAAATATTCATTGGCTGGTACGTTTTTTTCATGTCGTGCCCATTTCCAAGCCAACAAACCGTCTGAATGCGTTTCTTAATCGGTGCAGGATAATGAAAAGCAAATTTAGTTAATATTGATATTTTTATTGTAATGGTTAGCTGCGGGCGAACAGTGACAACAAAACTCGTATCTTTGCCCGGTCCGGAGACAGACTATCCTGGCTTTTCGTGGTATACACTTCTTCCAGGCAAATGCCGGGATAGTACCTTAAATTGGAGCATGACCGTTTCCTTCCATATCCTTACCAGTTAATTAGTAATTAAATCATGTTATCATCCATCATTATATGTAGTCTGAGCTACTGATAACGTTGTTGAATAGACCACTAAGTGCAAGTGGAGTTGGTTTATTTGACTGTGTGTTGTAACTCTTCATCAGCATGTTAGAAACCGGTATTTCACACAGCACGCACTCAGAATATCCAGTTTTACGAAAATAAGTCAGTGCAAATATTTGCTTGTATTTGTTTCAGGTAGATGACAGACACGAAACTAATTGCACAATATTTAGTAGATAGAACAGTTTCAGAAGTGACTTCTTGTGATTTTTAGTTTCTTACAAATGTTAACAGCACACTCAGTCATGTGTTGTGTATATGAAAGTTCCGCTTCGTGTCACATGACACAAATAAATTACTAAGGGGCAGGTCGAGCCACACCTAAGGAATACAGCCGTAGCGTACTCCCATTCAAGTTTATCAAGAATGAACGTAGTAATAATGAGACTGTTACTAATTAATTGTTCTTGTGACTGTGGCATGTTTTACCTAATAACTTGTTATGAAACAGCGAATCCTTCCATTGCATGGTAGGACCAATTCCGTAGGTCTACATAGCAGCTCGTCCAGAACATGTTGTTGTGTCGTCATACACCCCCCCCCCCCCCCCAAGTGTATGTTCATGCCCTATAGTCTACGCTGAGAAAAATTCTTTTGACAGATTTTTTAACCTTTCTTCGACTTTTGTAGGATTTCCTTGAGTCGGCTATTCGCAAGGCCCTCTACCTACAGAGGTCAGTATAGCGCAGAAAGACGAAGACACTAATCTATACCACAAGTAGGATTATAACCCACGATCCCAATATCCGAGTGTCGAAGACTCTCGTCTTCTGCAGGAACCATAATTTTATAGAGACTACGTCATAATTAGCTAATGTCAGTGAAAACTGCTTACGTAATACGTTTATGCATCCGCCCCTTTTTCTTCAGTAACAGATGATAATGGTGTCATTTATTTACACTCCGTTAATGTAAAGTGGCATTCTGCACATCCATCACAGTTGGTGTGTGTGTGTGGGGGGGGGGTGTAGTAGGTCACGGCCAGACAAGGTGAGTTGCATTATAGGTCAGGAGTTGGTATTGATTTTCCAGATGCCGGTCCGGTCCTGGGTTTGGGCTCATTTACCTGGTTTACCTCTGTTAGAGAATATTCTGCTGGGTCAGAAACAACTGCGAACTAGAGCTTGGCATATTTCTTCTGAAGCTTTTTACGTTTCCCGACAGAGTGGCAAGATATCCTACGATGGAGTACAAGTGCTTCATTGTCTGAGGACATAAAAGTTTCAAAAATCACATTCTCCCACAGTCTTGATTTCTTGTATTCGGTAGGTTCCCTGTTCGATTCCCCTCCTGCGACACTGGTTTTCTGACTGACAAGTTGCCATGCAAGTTCCCAGTCCCCACTAGTTCGTCTTTTCAGCGTTTGTAACTTCTGATTCATCCTCCAGTTATGTTGCTGCATCCGTAGTTTCATGACGAGTCCCGATTCTGAAAACAGCAAAATGCAAGCAAGCATGGCTGTAGATGGCTGTCTTCTGGGTTGTTGCGCCGTGTAGTCTAGTAGAACTTTGCCCAGATGATGGAGGCAGCAAGGACTTCCGAAACGTCGGTAAACTTCTATCAACATCCCAGAAGACAGCCATCTTCAGACCTCAAAACCATGGCTATATTGTAAATGTAGTTAGGTTCTGTTCTAGCATGGCCTGATTGTATTTGCCAGAGAACCTTTGTTATAGGACTAACATTTCCTGCCAAATGCTGCATTATGCGATAACGAGATATAAATAGCGCGGTTTTTAATGTTATAAACATTAAAATTACATTAAGTTCTTTATTCTCTTCGTGTGCTATATGAAGAAGAAATTTGACAAAACACAATGCTGTCCGCACGCGCGCACACAGATAATACATGCCCCATGTGTGTTTTATAATGCTTAGATGAGGTAACATTATCGTAGAAAATTTATCATTATCATTTTATACCGTTCACATAATGGGCCTATTGTCAAGAGTACCTAAATAAGAAAGATAACTTGGTTTGGGTTTGTATTAGACATGGGGGAAATAAACAACCTCGGTCGAAGAAACCTCAAGAAATGAGGTCATCTGGAAAATCTAAACGTTGATGTGAGAGCCTTAGTTTCTGTGTAGGTTTACTGATTTATTCTTGCTCAAGTATTTAAAAGAGGCTAAACAGGAAAGATCCATTTTCTAATTTGTAACGTACCCTTTTGAGAGTTACATAAATCGGTGTTTGATTCTTTTAAATTAAAGAAATGTACACGAAATAGGTCTACTTGGCAGAAAATACATTTTCATTCTTAAATGTTTTCCTCTTCGACGGGAATTAATACGTTTTTATTTTGGCCCAGAATTTTTGTATTTAAAAATGGTCTTGATTTGTTTGAAAAACTCACGCAGAAGGGGAAAGTATATTTATGCGTTCTCGTATTGCGTGAAGTTGTTACGGAGGGCGTATAAAGGAGCTCTAATATCATCGCATCTCGTCTCATGTACTACGTAATGACTGTCAATGTAGTTATAAAGCGAATTTAATTTTGTTCCGTGTGTGTCTATTATTGACACGTATTTTAAGTTTCACGAAGCTCTAATCTAAATTATTCAGTTTTTCCAGAACGTTTCATAATACAAAAAATAGTGCGTATTTGTATATAGTGTGCATGTAACTAAATACAAAAAAAATTGTTATCTGTAAGTAGACTTAACACTGCTTGTTGTTTGTAGGTAATTTATGGCTATAGGACGCATTATACTATCAGCTGTTGATTAAGTTAGCCAGAAACTGTATTACGTCTCAGTCAGGGCGAATGACTGTGTGGTGAGAAACGGAATTATTCATTCAACAGAACGCGTTGCTAGGCAACCACACCAATCTGTTTATTTGCTATAGACTTGGCGCCATCACAGGCTGTTATAACCACTGGTCCTTGTCAGAATATAAAACGTCTGTACATTCTTTCTAAATCGGGATGTATCTTTCTACCCTTGTTACTCCGGAGGCACATATTTGCGTAAAGCGTTACAAAGATTTTCAGTATTGTATCAATACTAATAAACAGGAACTCCTCTGACTATAAGGAAAATGTGAAATACTTGGGATGTTTGTTTCTCTGCTCCACAGAAGCAAATGCTCTAACATTCTTGAATTAGTGGGAATTCGATAATGGGAATTAACACGTGCTACTGTTAATTCAGTACCATATTATTTGTTCAGTTGCTTATAGTAGAACTGGTATTCAGGAAAACAGAACGTTATATTTCAGCTTCAGAGCACTTGCATTAAGTCTGTTGAATGTTATAGCACCAACAGCTGTCAGAAAAGAATACCACATTTCGCCTGTAAAATATCGACTAACCCGAGTTTGAAGAAGTGGGTGGAAGGCGATTGGATTTTGCTGGCCCAGGACAGAGACCGGTGGAGGGCTTTGGTTAATTCGGTGATGAACCTTCGTGTTCCCTAAGCCATCTAGTTATCGTGGATGGAGAGACAGTCTGCAGAATGGATTCTCAAACATTTCCTGACCTGCTGACACATTCGGCCTTTGTTATCCACTTAAGTGCGGCAAAGATAAAAATGAGGACAATTTATTGAAACACCATTTTTAGTTTGTTAAAAATGCTACTGCAAAAATGGATCAGTTGACACTCTGTAATTTTATTTTACAAAACGAGTTATTAGTGATAATTTGACACTGCTTTGGTTGAATAATCTTACATAAGTTTATTATTTCTGTTGTGATTAGCATGTATACCTTCAAGCAACTATCACCTAGTTCTTGATTTGACGTTACTAAAGAGGCTGAAGAGTTGCTCACGGTGATAGGAAAGACCAAAATACTGACGTTATCCAAAAAGTGTGTTTTCTGATATCAGCGAAGTTTTTTTAATCATGCAGTGTTACACCGTATTGACAGACCTCATGCCGTCTGCGGCCTGCGGGTTGAAAACTTCCGTAATAGCGTAACAATTGTCGGGCCGGTCCGTGTAGGTTCGCTGGAGCCCCTGCCTTCCACAGATCTCTTGCCGAAATGGTTCAGTATACAAGAACTGTAACTTGAATTTCATACTTTTCGGGATGTGGAACTGAAAAAAAAATGAATGTACAGCCTTTGTAATGTAACATCCCTATTATTCATCTTCCCTATCAACAACAGAAAGCATGACTGGTATGTGCCTACACCTTGGAAGAGAATTAAGTTTTGTACTGAAAATCAGACAGCGTCGTGCTGTTGAGAGGTGTGGTGTGTGTTACCGGATTTGGGAAAGTGAAACGTGATGCTACTGAGGCGATGTCGAATTGAAATAAATACACGATAATAATTAATATGACAGTAGTAAAAGTCTGTTGATAGGTATTGATACAATGGGTTAGTTTGCACTGTATTTTTTAATCATTATAATGCCTCCAGCGAAATCCGTCTCACCGTCTTGTTTGGTTCCAGCAGATTGCAGCCGTCCAATGTCCGTTGCTTGCCATAAGGTGCTGTGTTGCCTAGCCGTTCTGCACTGCCCTGATTATTTTCGGCTGGTATTAAAGCCTGTGGGAGATAATGACATTTGCTGTCTCGGCTTTTCTTTTCGTGATCCGTAAATGGAGACCGCAAGTTCGCATCACATTACACAGGGTACGTCTAGCAGTAATGAGAAATCTTCCGTTGGACGACATGTTGGTCTCTCGATAGGTTTGTTCGATAACACAGGTTAGAAAATATCGATATAAATTCAACACAGATAATGCAGGGAACGAAGGAAAAACGTTTTCAACGAAAGAATTTTATACGGTCAGATTTAGTTAGATTCGTGATTTATTAAGTCTCAAGTGAGGCCTGTAACTTCTGCTGCTAAAAGTGTAGACTGTACGCTTGTATCTAACGTTGATTTTACCAGTTAAGAATTTTAAAATATTATAAATAAAAATACCACTTGTGGGCCATGTCATGCCCGAACAGGCCTATCGATATAGCCGATATATTGATTCATAAATATCTACACAAAATATCAGTAGGCGCGTGTCTGGGAATCTCTGTTCCAGAATAGTCTGTGAAGTATCATACTGTTGAAGACACTCCCTGACACTATTAAATTTGTGTGTTCATTACCGTCATCACAGAATCCGTTAAACAATGCCCGATGATGAACCACTTAAATCCAGTTCACATACAAACTTCTTATCTACTAGTCCAGGGGTTCTCACCATTTTTCGCTGGCGTACCACTAGTTCTAATTTAACACACTAAATGTGTCACAATTTATTTATGTTAATATTATATTTTGATTTTCTTACTTAGTTCGCGTACCACTCAACATTGGCACGTGTGCCATAGGTTGAGAAACACTGTACTAGACAGTTCCCAGAGTCGGCCTCTGACTTGGTTGTATCAGTACTCGGTTGTAGTCTGAACAGGTGAGGCGACAGTGACAAGAGTACTGGTATGTTTGTGTGAACTATTATTGCAATCGTAAGAATGCAAGACATATTGCTTTCCCCTTGCCCTTTCCATCTTTCCTTACCCTTTTGTTGTGGCGCAGCACAGGCTCGCGGACATTTTGCGTCTAATATAATCTGCGATCTGGAACTTTCACTAAGATACTGTATTGGCCATTGCCACTATCTGAGGTGCATTTAACATAACCATACAAGGCGTTTTGGGAATTGGATCTTATTGTAGCTCCGGAAAGATATGCTTTGACGTTATGCGTCAGTAACACGCAAACAACCGGAGTGTCCTGGTCATTTGGAGACTAACATGAAGGTCAAATATAAAATTAACATAACATCACATCCAAGTAACATAGAAATATTACAAACATGCCATGACTTAGGCCGTACGGTCAGCTCCCGAAACATCGTGTATCAGTTATACGGCAGCCAAAGGATACTCTAGAACATTGTAAAGAAAAATAAACCATTGTTGAAAGTCTTTACCGTGCACTCGGCTAGTTTAGAATGTAGCGTAATTAAATTAGTTTTTGTGTCTGTTATGACGTAGTTTGTGTAATGCCAGGGTTTTAATCTGATTTAATACCTGGAACAGTGTTCTTCCTCTTTATAATTGGGCCCTTCGACGCGTGCGACAACAATAAACAAGCACACTTCTTATGACGATCATTGATTCCTTGCAGTTGTGTTCATTCAGAAAGTCCCGAGTATGAATCTCGATCCGGGAACGGCTATTCTAAGGTTTTTTTTGTAGTTTCCTCACTTCCTACAGTGAAATACTGGGACCGTGTCTTTATCCTCGACCGCTTCCTTCCACATCCCTTTCTTGTCATCACTCAGTCATCCTACTGTTTGAGCTATACGGAGTGATTCAAAAGGTTAGGGCCAAACTGAAGGAGCGCATAGAGGGACTCAGAGAGAACAACTTTCGAATAGGAATCCATGTCCTCCAAAGTTATCCTGAGTCAGTCGAGGCCATTGAAGGCAGGGAAGTCTGATAACATACCGCTGAAATAATTGTACTTTGCTATTCTCGTACTAGCTTAATTTTGAATCACACGTATCCCGTCAGATTCTACAGAGGCCCCTGGGAGACTCTTGGGGTATTTGAAAGGGTGCGCCAGGGTTTCGTTCGCCGATGCAATGCCTGCATTGAATGTGGAGGACGCAACTTTGAACACTTGTTGCAAATTTGGTTTGTAAGGTTGCTAATGTAATAAAAAAACAAAAACAAAATTAAGCTAGTAGGAGAATAGCAAAGTACAATTATTTCAGCGGTATGTTATCAGACTTCCCTGCCTTCAATGGCCTCGACTGACTCAGGATAACTTCGGAGGACATGGATTCCTATTCGAAAGTTGTTCTCTCTGAGTCCCTCTATGCGCTCCTTCAGTTTGGCCCTAACCTTTTGAATCACCCTGTATAACGTATGGAGTTGAAAAATTCCTTTAATAACGAAAGTGGATAAATCAATTCAAGTGACCGAGTCAGAGAGGCAAAGGACATACCAGTACTAAACTTCTATCTCTTTAATATAAAATAGATTTATTCAGTAGCTATGTAATGAATTCGCCGAATTACGTCACAAGACGAAACGCATAACCGTAATTGCTATTAATTCGTTGGCATGTGGCAGGAAGCGGATGGATCTAATTTAAGGTTTTCCTCGCCCTCTGTGTAACAGGATTTGTGTTGAATCTTTCAAGTACGTACGTGGCAGAAACGGAACTATGAGCAAACACCTTGGTGAATTTGTTTCTTTTGGGGCCTATGATTTATTTAACGATGCTGACAGTAGCTGAGAATAAGCATCGAGTAATAGGTTGATAATACTGAATTGGAAAAGATGTGGAAGGAAGCGACCTTTCTCTAAATTAAGATTCTATCCCAGCATTTGCGTGGAGGGACTACGTCAACCACAAACGGTTCAGTCAGGGCATCTGGTATATGAGCAGAGATTTGAAAATGAGCCCGTCTAAATACGAAGTAGGAGTGCTTTCGGAAGAGTTATTTGACTAGATTCTGTTGTCTTCAATGACGAATACTAGATGTGAACTGGTAACATCCAAGGTAGAACTGATAACGGAAGAATTAGATCATATCCCCTTTAAACTTGTAGTTAGATTAAATCTGCACTGAAACATTAACGTTACTTGCTTTTAGCAGATGGTGTACAAATTGGCAAGCTTCTCGAGGCTGGAGGTCGGACTCTTGAACTGTGTTATTTTGATCTGTTCTTGAAATAAAAATGCATCACAGAGTGACCTGCTGCGAACAATTTTGATGGAGTATGAGTGAGTACCTTGTCATTTTAAGTTGATCTGTACAAATACGTAGTATCGATCTATTTCTGTTCGCGTTGCATACGTACTTCCTTCTCCTGAAGAATTGCCGATAAAGGATCGCAAGATGACTCTGCAGTCGCATAGCTGCGCCTTGTAGTTTTATATATGTCCGCCAGAGGTCTGCTAGCTGCAGAACTATTATAAGTACATATCTTCCACAAGACAGCCACCTTCATACTTGCCACAGTAAGAACCTGAAATCTCACTACACATTTTCTCTTTTGTATATTATTGTTATGATTTTATCTTTTTATCCATAGTTGCTTTGCATAATTAAGTTGTACTTTGTATGATCTAGAGCTTGTACCTTGGTACCTTGAATGTGGTAACGGTGGTTATTATGCTGTGACTTTCATGGTACCCTAATGAAACAGTTCCATCTCCGGTTTTTGCTTTTGTGTTTTGCACTATCGGCTTACGCGTTGAAGCAAGGAACTTATATTTTAAACTCAAGAAACGTACAACGATTAGTTCTGGGGTAACTCCTGCTTTCTTTGCTTCTATCCATAGTACGGCTAGCAAAATGAATAATTACACAATTTATTTGTTCATAATTTGCACTACAACCTTAAAATTTCTCACTTTCGCCATGTTTTTTATTGTTAACATCTAAATTATCTTTCATACAGAATTTATAGAAGGGTTATTTGATCATCTCTGTACGAAATTCACATGAATCTACAAAAGAGTACGTTAAAATATTACATTTTTACGTTATATCTTTGTGCTCCACAAGATAGCAACTTCTTATCATTACGCTAGTTACTGTGCTACTGTAGCTACCAGCTCACAAGCATAGTTGCCATATCGGTTTATCGATGAAGGAAATTAAATACATAGTGCGGTGTCCTGTAGTAGCACGGATTTCACACAACGTTTCATAATAACCCGTCCATTCGTTCGTTTACCACAACCAGAGACTTGTGTGTGTAAAGCCATAATACTGGACGTTCAATTAATCCACGTCTGTGATTCCAAAATGTGGTACGCGAGCTTGTGATGTAGTGGCAATGTGAGCCTAGTATTTTTTAACGATAGTCTTGGTGCATAGGTGAGATATTTGAGATACAGGCACAACTGGACTGTTCAAATTCGAAGACTCTGATTTGAATTATACGGCAAGCCTGGTGTTAGGTTATGGCTTTCAATAATAAAAATAAAGTACGATCATGTGCCGATGCAAGAGAAACTGAAAGGCTTTCTTAAGGCCGCTAAAACAGGTGGACCTATCAATTACAAGATTTGGAATCGGAACGGAGAAGACTTGATCTGTGAAGGTAAAACTGATGGAAGGAGAAAAACGGATTCGGGTTGCCTTGTTTCTCTCACTGAAGCGATTGAATTATTAGTAGACTTTGCTGTCTCCGCTTATAAGCAAACTAACAAATTTGCGCTCCTGTCATTACCCATGGATAATTTCTGTGGTCTGTTAAAAGACTGGACGTGTCTCACAAATACAGCCTTTGGCCGCTATTCATTCCCTTGGCTGTACATGTGTTTTATGGTCGTACAGGTGCTCCACGTTATATGTGTGTTCGAGAAATTGCGATTTAATTAGGTCACACAGTTTAGATTGATTTCAATTAATAGCGCTTACTTTAGTTTGAATTGCTTTTAGGCCAATCGAATAAGGCGGGGAGAAGGGTAGTATATGCGTCTGAGGAAAAATGCAAAGGGAGGGGGATTTTCCTTTTCGATTTATGCGATTTCACCCTCCCCGGCTTCTGTTTGTAGCACAATTGTCGCAAAGTCGGATTCTATAAATGACGGATCTTAGTTGGAGTTTGTTGGATAATCGAGAAAGAAGCAAATCTATAAACGTATTAATGCGGCAATTTCCTGTGATAAATTATGGAAACAATAAAAGTTTTCAGGTTTTATTATTTCACGATTTAGTCAAGGGATAATCGGAATTAAAATTACAAGCTAATCCATTCTATATATGTGTTAAAGAAGACGTTAATATATGTGTGTGTCCCTCAAAATATTAATTCTTGTGTAAATTATTGGGACATGCAATCCTATAGTAGGCTGTAGTTGGCGTATAACTGCAAGTTTGGCCTCAATACTACCTATAAATCTTTGAAGCACGGAATTTCAGTTCCTGTCTCAAAGAAAACACAACACGTTTTCATTACAAAGATCAATCGGTTAATGCTGTTAAAGAAATAATCACTGTTAATTCTCAGAATCTCAACAAACCTATAAATACAATAATGCTTTAAAGGGTTAAACAGGCAAAAATCTCTTATTTCCTGAGCTCTACCCAGTGTTCTAATGCTCATCACAACTTACGGAAGTCAGAAATAAATTTCGTTTGGTACTAAACGGTATAGTTGTGCAATTACCACATATGAAGCCTTGAGACGAAAGTCTTTTTTCTAATTATTTTTAAAATCAAATAAATGGGGATTGAGAAATACGAAGAAGCTCTGTGACCCACATGAAATTGAATGTAATAGTCCTGGAAGTATTCCAACCGATTGTGCTATTTCTATCTGCATAAATGATGCAACTCTGAATTATCCAACATTCTAATTAGGTTCTTCAATACTACTGAATTAGTACAGAGCACTTTGGAAAGTTTCGGTGTTTGTTTATAGAGGTCACTGTGTTTACATCTGGAACTTTTCGGCACGATTCGTATTTTCTGGCTCGTGAGCCAACATCCGAAAGACAATATACCCGGCAGTTCTGCAATGTGGGGAAAATCCTGGAATGCATTTAACTCAGTCTTTATATAGATTATTGGTTGGTAGATGACTCAGTTACAATGTGTCAACTACGCAGATGATTTAGCGTCAGGCGAATGTAATTGAAATGAAAAATATTAGGAGAAAGCAGAGTAGTTATGGTCGTGGTATATTCGAAAAGTTGTTGTTGTATTCGCCTGGACGGACTGAGAAGAGCTACAAAGAAACTCAGTCAGGACAACCAGTGGTCCGGTGAACCTCTGAATCAAAGCAGAGTTTTCCCACTTTTCTTACCCTTAGATCGAAACTTGTCTGCTGCATCCATTTTCTTTGCATTTGGAAGGTTCGAGTTAATGTAGTGAATTCGGTATAGCTGTCTGAGTGTTGGCTTCATTTTATTCATTTATTCTTTATTTGAACTTAGTGGATGAAGTGTCCGTCCTTATGTTACCTTGGCTTATCCCGAAATAATCCGAATCTTAATATAAATTTCACATTGTGGAGTCTGCAATAGAAGTTCGATATGTTCGTAATACAATTTCTGTCCCTGCGGTGAATTCTTAACTTTGTGAACACTGGTATTTACGAGTATCTATCACTGAATCCCGAGTACTACAATGCCACCGACTGTTCTGAAAAAATACACTAAAAGTAAATCAAATCTAAATTTCGTGACGATGGTGAGTCATTTTAATAAAAAAAATTCTTGGATATTTTCCATCGTCTAAGAAATAAAATAGAAAAACGACGTTTCGGAGATGGGGTTGTATCTGTTTTTCTATTTTATTTCTTAGACGATAGAAAATATCCAAGAAAATTTTTATTCAAATTCACACTAAAAGTAGTTGACGTCACTATATTTAACATATCATGAGGTTCAGTTCTGTTATAGGTCGACCTCACAACAACATATTTTCACTAATTTTCTTTGAGAAGTTTTCAATGTTGCATCTGCGACCACATCAGTCCAAGCCCCGCCTACATCTCGTAACATTATCCATCTTCAGTTTGTATTTCCCGTCCACCCATGTCTTCATATGTTCTGAAAGAAAGATATGTGATGTGTTTATAAGAATTCATAACCCAATTCTCGCTTATCCCAGAAACGTATCCCTCGTAAATACGGAGTTTTGCCTATATTTGCATATTTAACACGTTTACTCTTCATCGCCATATTGAAATGGAAGACAGCAAGATATGGAATATGATTTTTAGTAAACGTTGTATCTGGAATATCTCTGTGCGCCATAATCTCCTGTCAATTAGAGTACAGCATTTTTAATACGACTTTAGTGTATTTTCTGTTGGTTTAGGCTATACATTCACGTTTTAAGACGCCAGAGAAAATTCTCAGATTAAGAGTCGCATAAAATAATAACTTCGGAAGTTGTTAGCCATCTCTTTTAAGGCAATTAATAAGTCATGTATTCTTCTACGTGTATCAACTTTTATAGGCAGCTGGTACCTTTAGGTTGTAAATAGGTTATTTCACAAGGTTTTCTTACCAACGCCCAGCACATTCTAGGAATACGTACATGAACAGTACCATCCTTTGTCTGTGAAGTGTGGCAAATACGGACCTCGGTCTGTTAGTGATAACTTGTGAGGTGCATGCATTTTGACACTAGAAACGGAATTGAGAAGAATTTGCCGACTTTTCCTGTTGACTCGAATATTCTAAGCCTTAATCTAAGCGCAGCATTTTTTGAAGCTGTGCAGATAATTCTTTACATGAAGTGAAGGTTTCGAAAAATAATATGTTGACCTATGTTTGGTTAAATTTATCTTCTCAGTATGTATCATATAGGCTTTTGCAGCTTAAAGTGAAACCATTTTCAGTTTCAGATGTAGCCTATTATGAAAATGCTTGTGTGTACGTAATTAATAAAGCCACACGGGTTTTGTTATGTAGTCACTTATTTACAATTGTAATTGACCACTTTTTTCTTTGTGATTTATTCAAAACAATCTTCTTGTCAAAGTGTGTATTTGTGTTGGCTTCATCCCTGATCAGGCATTTGGCTGGTTTCGAATTAAAGTTACAATTTTAGGAAAGTATCTAGTGCCAGTGACTGGCCTCAGTTGTTTAAGTAAGAACGACTTAAAACTAAAGACAGTGAAAAGTGCCCCTCATAGCAATATTACACAGTAGTAATCTTAACTTTGTATTCTTTCCTTCTGCATTTTGTTCAGTAATTTAATGTCCGTAAAGATAAATTTATCTGCTTTTGAATCAGAGATGTCGAAATCTCTGTGTAGTTTATCGGAAATGATTGGTGTGGAATTGCTCATGGCCCATTTGGATGTTCTGCTGTGAGGAAACTCGCGGAAATCTTAATATGGCTTATTCGTGCCGGAATTCGGTCTACTGTTTCCTTGAGTATTGTGTTAGAAACTGGTACTGGTATGTTTTGAATGACGTCCAGTCGCATGTATGCCCAGGCATCAAACCGTAAAGGCGTGTAGGGTCGTGATAGAAAAGCTCCACGCATCCTAGGACTAAGTGTTTTGTGGAAGTGAATGGTCACCTTCTCACTTCAACCTGCTCATCTTCAAATGTGCAGGCGTTGAAAAAATCGTGTTCACGTAATATTCTTGTTCTTTACTTCGGCTTGCGTGTTATGTTAAAGGTATCACGACGGTTTTTTTGAAACATTGCAGTTTCTGCTTTCAAAGCGAAAGATCCTGCGTCCCTGAAACTTTTGAACACCGACAAACGACGACGAAAGCCGAAGTTATTTATTACTGAAAGATTCTATGCCCTTGGCTTCCTCCCCACTTCTCTTGTTTTACTTTGGAGCCAAGTCAAGTTCAGTGCCAAGAGTTAACCAGTGGAATGTTATGCTGTACTGTCTCAAGTAAAATGCATTCTCTTTACACTGTTTTCTGGCGTGGTGATGCCACCCTTGCGACAGACGACGCTGGATTCTTGCAAAACAAAACCATAACGACTGGAGGAAACAATTCAGGGAGACAGTTCATAACAAGTAGGGAGAGAAAGTGATCAAAGTCGCGATGTCTTTCATTTTGTGTCAGACGCTTGGGTTCCTCGTATTTTAGTGACATCACAAACTGCCGTGTCTGCTGCCTTTAAAATGTACGAGGGTCGCTCATTAAGTAATGCCCCACATTTTTTTTCTCAGCCAATAATGAAGATAGAAAAGTGTACTTTTACATGCTTGAGATTTGATGTTTCCCGCGTTCGTGTACGGAGTTTCAAATGATTCCAACCGATAGCGGAGCTGTAGTGAACTGTTAAAATGGCGTCTGTGAACGACTCTCGTTACAAGCAACGAGCTGTAATTGAATTCCTTGTTGCTGAAAAAGAAACGGTGGTGAACATTCATAAACGTTTGTGTGCTGTGTATGGAAGCTGTGCAGTCGATAGGAGCACCGTTGGTCGCTGGGCTAAGAGAGTTAAAGCTTCAGGAAGTGAAGAAACCGAGCTCCGTGATCTGCCGCGCTCTGGGCGTCCTGCCACAGCCACCACTCCAGACATGTTGAACCGCGCGGATGCCATTATTCGTGAGGATCGGCGCATCACAACTCGACAATTGGCCCAACAGCTTTCAGTCAGCAATGGAAGTGTGATTGCAATTATCCAGGCTCTCGCATATTCGAAGGTGTGCGCAAGATGGGTTCCACGAAGTCTCACAGCAGACCACAGGATTCAAAGGAAAACGATTTCTTCTGAATTGTTGGAGCGTTTTGATGCTGAGGGAGAGGTCTTTCTGTCCCGGATCATTACAGGTGACGAAACCTGGATACACCACTTTGAGCCATAGACAAAAAGGCAGTCAATGGAGTGGCATCATCCTCAATCACCGAGAAAGAAGAAATTCAAGACAACTCCCTCCGCCGGAAAAGTCATGATGACTGTCTTTTGGGACAGTGATGGGGTCATTCTTGTGGATGTGATGCCAAGAGGTGCGACCATCAATTCAGACGCGTACATCAGGACCCTGAAAACCCTCAAGAAGCGTTTTCGACGAGTTCGGCCTCACAAGCATCCAGCAGAAATTTTGCTCCTGCACGACAATGCACGCCCTCACACAAGTCTGAGAACCCGGGAAGAAATCACCAAATTGGGTTGGACGGTGCTACCCCATCCACCCTACAGTCCAGATCTGGCACCCTCCGACTTCCATCTCTTTGGGCCACTTAAAGATGCTATCCGCGGAACAAGATTTGAAGATGACGAGAGCGTGATTCAAGCAGTGAGGACATGGCTACGTGCACAGGACAAGAGCTGGTACCGGCAAGGCATGCATGCACTTGTTCCACGCTGGCGTAAAACCGTACAAGTTGATGGGGACTATGTGGAAAAATAGTATGTGTAAAGGAAACATTGATTTATATTGTCACTAAATTTGAGCCATCTTGAATAAATGTGTTCTGAGGAAAAAAATGTGGGGCATTACTTAATGAGCGACCCTCGTATATACTTTTTTTTCACGTACACAAAAGATTAAATTCCAGCTAGTGTCTGTCTCGGAGGAAGGTTTTCGTGAGAAAAGGTGGTTTTCCTTCTGCAGGTGCTAGAACCTCTGAAGCAAGAAGAGCTTTAACCTGAATACCATTACCCTTGATGATGATCCACTATTCTCCATATATCACGAGGAATTTGTTATATCATTTATCAAAAGGAAAAACGGCTTTGCTCTTGTCCCATACATATTTCAGTTGAAATTCGCATTTAAATACGAACTGAGAGAACAGAAATAGAGGCTGGAAGTTTGTTTCTTTATTATGAAGAAATCTGCCGTGAACATGTTCTTCTAATCTGCTATAACCTGAATTTATAGATTGTGGTGGTATGATGACGATGAAAATTTTTTAAAAATTCCGTTCCTGGTAAAGAGCGCATGTTGTGATTTCGGCTTCGAATCTTGTTCGGGTCAATGTTGTTTATAAGTGTTTTTCTCTATATCCATAAATCTCTTCTGGCGATAAAGGACTGATACAACCCCGCGAGTCCTTTACGTGTCGAGTTAATCATATGAACATGTCAAAGTGCCTAACCCTTGAAAATACAAAAATAATAAATTGTATGATTTGAGGTTTTCACAGCGGTGAGTATGAAGATTTCTGTCTTCTGGGTTGTTGCGCCGTGTAGTATGGTAGTATAACAACTTCAATAAAGAAATTGTACGTACTCTTAACTGAAGGGAACAGAGAGATGTGTTTGTATGTAATGTACTCGTTCGTCAGCCAATCTAGATGAGTATCCAAGTCAAGTGTTTAATAAGGAAGTGTGTCGGATAAAAGACATGCAGGGAATTGAATGACGTGTCTGTTTTCGATCTGCATTTATTTACTTCTTAACTCATGATTTAGTGGTGCGTGTGTTCTTATTTATCTGTGCCGTGATGTAAAGGTCAAGGACTTCTGACATCACAGGAAAGTGTTTTCAGCCTTTTTTAAAAATATCCAGATATTTTTCACTCTCGATTTGTTGTAATGACAAATTAGTCACAAGTGAAACCATTCTATTTGTCTAAAAATACTGAATATAATATTACAAATTTGAGGCTGAGCATCCACAAAGACCACGAATTCTGGGCAGTGTGTTATAATTTTTTATATCGGTTTGGAACCCAATGTTTCCATGCTCTTTCAATATCTGAGTTTCTGTTTCTTACCTGTGGCTTGCTAATGCCGTAACATCACGAACCAGTGCCGAACTTCTCTTCGTATTCCGATGTTACTTGGTTTGCATCTCTAACGTGAGGTCGGCCGTACTTCTTTTGTTTCTTTAGGAAAATATCATTACAGTACGTATCTTGATACTAGTCACGACCTCTTACCATCTGACCTTACATACGTAATGAACTTATTCGTTGCATATAAACAACTGACGCATAATCCTTAAGTACATATATCCGTATCAGTTGTTTCGTCTAACAACGTAATTAATAATTTACTGAAGTATAATATTAGCAGTGACGGAATACATTCCAGAATAATGTAGATCCGTGACACTGTCTGTGAACCATCGAAATGAATACGTTTCTTTAATTTTGTTTGTTTTTTAATAAAAAGTGAAACCATGTAGGTCGTTTGGGGGGAGTGGAGTTATAGCTTCTAATCTTTCTTGACCTCGGCACTAGATGGGGGTGAGTGGTCAGCATCACGCTCCCGCCATACTTTACCCCCGGGAAAGGACTCGGTACCCGTTGGACAGGAGGTTGGGTGGGCCCCAGAGCCGGTCTGGACGTAGAGACTAGAGGAAGAATCCTCTGACCCTGCCGGGGATCGAACCCGGTCGTCCAGTCTGTGGTCAGTCACTATATTATTTGAACTACCCCTGCTCACATTTTGTTTTTGAATACATATATTTATTGATAATTAAAAATGTATAACGTTCATAAAATGTGTAAAATTATGGCATACTTAATATACATTCACAGCAAAGGCAACTTCATTTAATCGATCTTTGGTGACTGCAAACCTAAGTACTGTGTAGGGAAATGATGGTGTTACTTCATTGGTTGGTCCACCGAGTGGACACGTGGAAACGAATATTAGTGCGGGTGAATCCAGTAATCTGTCTGACAGTCGAGAGTACGTAGGCTGCGACATGCATACCGACTTAGCCCGCAGCACTATGCCAGAACAGAAGCAACGAGTTACCCCGTTAAGATACAGCAAAATGCCCTTGCATGTCCATAATAAAGTACACTCAAATGCTGAGATAGTACGAGTAACTTCAAATGGGACCGTCTTCTTCCAGTGCTCAATTATTTTGTTATTCGGCGCTGTATAACCTTGCAGTTGGCAAACTGTCATTATATTAAGTATGAAACATGTAGAACAGTCAATGATTATAGCCATGTTCCTTAGGGTTTCCTTCGGGAGTTCCAAAGGATCCATGGTCGAGACACTTATTTACGAAAGCCCACTTCAGGAAGAGCCGGAAGCCAGTCCAATCCTGGAGGGTTCTTGTCCATTTCCAGCCGACGGAGAAAATGCAGAGTGAGTACATTGACTTTGTTAATGGAGAATTTAAAACAGTGCCAAAAATAATGCACGAATAATTTATCTCTAGATTTAGGTGTGTTATTGAGTGTATTTCTTCTTCTTGTTGGCCAACCAGACTAACTCATACATGGAAAAAGATCCTTGAGAAGCTTATAGTAAGCTTGCATAGTGAGTATATTCCCCGTCTTTTATAGAACTCGGAAGGTTCATTGCCGTGTTCTCAAGAGCCCGCCACCGGTCCCTGTTCTGAGCTACATGAATTCAATCCACACTCCCCAACCTATATCTCAAGATGAATTTTTTCATGATTTTCTAATCGCTGCTGTAGTTGCCTGGTGTCGTGGAACACAGTTTGAAAGCCACGCCCTACTTTCGAGATTACCACGGGATATTGACCGAAGCAGCATTCTCGCTCTCGCTTGTGCAATATTAAGATTCCCATTTTCCCCGTCTCTGCGGGAATCTCGTTACCTTTCCCTGGCACTTCTGCAGCGACCTTGTGTCCAACTCTCACTTACCATTTATTCAAATTACGCGAAGCAGAGCCCAGTGTCTTATGTCACGAGTTCGTTAACCGTCTGGACTCTAGGGCAGTGGTTCTCAACCTTTCGATGCTTGCGGCACAAGTGGGATACTCGTCTAGACGCTGAATAACTAACTAACTAGATGGCTTTGCGAACCCGAAGGTTCATCACCGAATTAACCAAAGCCCTCCACCGGACTCTGTCCTGGGCCACCAAAATCCAATCTCTTTGAACTCCTATCTCCCATAGATCCTGCCTGACATTATCCTCCCATGTATGTCTAGGTCTCCCCAGCGGTATCTTCTTCTCAGGCTTCCCAACCAATACCCGGTGCACACCTCTTGTCCCATCCATGCGCGCTACATGCCCCGCCCATCTCATTCTTCTCGACTTAATCGCCTTGACAATATTTGGAGACGAGTACAAATTTTTAAGCTCATCATTATGCAGTTTTCTCCATGCCCCATCGTCTTCTCTCCTAGGCGCAAATATCCTCCTCAAACACCTGCAATCTCTGTTCCTCCCTCTGAGTGAGATACCATAGAAAACCAAAATTTATGAGAGTTCACTTATTTTGAATTATCGTTATTTTGTGTACACAGTTTTAAAGTTGTCCCAAACAGAAGGATTAATTATTAAAACATACTAAGTTACGGATAATGTGATATTAACAATTATAGGATTTGCGTGCTCATTTAATTCAAGCCTCGCGGCGCACCTGTTGAGAACCACCGCTTCAGGGTATAAAATAGTTGTCATATACCTCTGAACTACAAACAGTGACTAAGTCAAAATTTAATGTCGCAGACACACAGAATAGGGCGGTGTTATGAAAAACAAAAGGAAAGATAAAGGAAATTTTAAGTGGGCACAGTTCTTGAAATTTCGAGAGCATTGTTCGTAAAAATGCTCTGAAGATACCTGTTGGACGAAGTGCTAGTCGGTTCAGTGTTTGGTCAAAATCTGTTTTCAGAATACTTGTGCGAAGGGAGATTTGATTGAATTATACGGTTCATTTCTGTGGACTACTGGAAACAGACATAAATCAACGAAACTCTTTGAATAATTGTGTCATTCTCAACTCACTTTCCACTTCCAGATTTATAATTTTAAAATAAAATTACTTTGTATGTAGAGGTCCCTAATGTCATCCGCCAATAATTAAATGTGTCTGTGGTAATCCTGCAAGTGTCATAGTATCGCGGTATACGTTTTGGTAACAGTCGGAGTAGGTGTTTCTGTTACACATTCGTAGGACTCATTGGAGTAGGAATGAGATTATCGCATGGTCTGTACATACCGAGTGCTGCCATGTGTCAGATCCGGTCACAGAGTTTCCGTTTATTTATTTACTTTCCCGTGTCGGTGTTCCTTCTGTGGGCCCAAACTATATAACACGATCTTACATTAGTCAGATCATAATATTAACTTTCTGAATAGATAATACACAAAGGTAATTGTTTATAAAATACTCGTTCCGGATACAAAGCCTTCCTTTAGCAGAGGTTATCATATCCGCTTGTCTGAAGCAAGTACAGCTCAGATAGTAAAGTGGCGGCCGGGGTTCGATTTCCGATATGCAGAGATCTTTCTCTTCACATAACATCCAGAATAGCACTGTCCAATCGGCTCCTAGGAACTTTAACAGAGCGATTATAAGTATTTCTGGTTTGCAGATGACTCGTTGTATACAGGGTTTAAGTTGTTGCTAATCGACGCGTATAACGAAAACGCGTTAAACGGTAAACATATAACAATTGCCATTTTCATGTAGACTGATGTCAGGATTCTTTGCTGCCAATATTATTATCTGTATCATGTTCCCTGATAAGCATAAAGAAGTTCGACACAAGAAAAAAGGTTTTAAAATTTGGCTGAATGAAATAAAACAGCGGATATGCGAAAACAAAGCGCGTATAACGAGAGTTATCTGTAGTTGATTTTCTTGGGTAGCTGAACGACTTTTAGCTTTCAAGTAGAAATTTGGTCCTTGAAGTTAGTTCATCTTCAGGACCTTTGGGAAGAAAGTATGAGGGTGGGACGTGGATGAAACCAGCTGAGGATCATATTTAGTGGCAAGCTTTGATATTAGCGGTGAATTAACAATATGGTTCTGTTATCGTGTAAGTAAGAATGTTCTTTCCTGACTTATATGTGGAGATTTACACCACAGGTTCTTAAAAAGATTAATCTCCCTTTTTCTTTCAACTTTTCTTTTTAACTCGTTTTAGTTGTTAATAAACTGGGTTAGCAAGTCTCGGGTTCAATTCCCGGTGGTGCTCAGATTTATAACTTGTGTTGGGCAAGGCCGTGGTCTAGGCAACACGGAGTTTTCCTCCGGGGGCTCCCAACAATTACTCCATTCACACACAGAAGAAGGCAATAGCAAACCACTTCTGGATCATCTGCCAAGAACGTATATGAACAGCCCCCAGTCCGAGAAAAGGATGGAAGGATCCTGTTCATATGGACCTGTCGTCAGACAGAACACTAAATAATTCAATTCAATTCAATTCAATTCATTTATTTGAGTGCTTGGCAACAGCCAAAAAGGCCAATAACAGCCGAGCACTAACAATATAATAATAACAATAATAATAATAATAATAATAATAATAAGTTAAACATAAACTCTTTTTTGTCTCCAGTGTTCCAAATCGCATGAAACAAGAAATCTGTTCAACTTCAATCGTAGATGGCGCCATTGTAGTCCCCTTCCTTTTGTGACAGACAGACTCGCTCTAGGCTGAGTTTGAGCGGCCTATTGGTCTGGCGGTTACCGATAGGGTTGGCGGGCGAGCTACGAGGAGTCGGGCGGGTTGGTGAGGCGTGGCGTGTCAGTTAGTGTACACGAGTTGGTTGCTTGGTGTACGTGTGTTTTGCCGTTGTCTGCTTAATACAGTGTTCTAGTAGTGTGTACGTCTCGTGAAGAACTTTGAACGTAACAGGTAAGTTCCCACAAAGAAACTTTAGTGAACAACGAAAATGTTTCCTCCTCATCTACTGTGGATTCGTCCTTGTGCGGTGGTAACTATAGGGTGTTCGTGAACATTTACTGTCGGTCTAGTTTCGAAGTAAAAGTAGATGCTGGCTGCAGTTTGTACTGTTCTCCACCGTTTCGACGTTAACCAAGTGGATTGCCAACGACTTCAAAATAAAACTTGATGCACGGCTAAAATTAGAAATATTCTCCTTGTAATGTGACAGGCGTTGATGGGGGCCATACACACTAACGCTGCCGTCTTTTTTTTAACATGGTCTTCCGCGCTGCAACTTTCGCAACAGAAACGAACAAATACAGTTCTTGCATAATGAGACAAGCGTTATATAAATATCGTGTCAGTTTATTTTTAAGGACTAAGTTGAATATAAGGTCCATGTTTTCTTTTTATGGCTCTAGCAACCTCTATTTTGAACCGAGTTCAAGTTTATGTTATAAACCAGATTTTGATCAATATTTTGATAAAATGCAAGACGTAGGTTTTGACGACAGCCCTTCGGTAACTTGCCGAGTCGATATGCGTAAAAGTTACTTGTGAAATAGGCAGAAATTTTCTCCAAAACGTCTGTTTTTCTTCTCTTCATGTTGCTATTTCCCGCAAGATCACATCGAATTCAGTGTATGAAATGCGATAACTAGTTTCAGTAACGTCGCTCACAAATCACTGCTCTATTTTATACTTAATTTATTCCAAAGGGGAGTAGAAGTGAGAAATGTAGTGAAGATACGCCATCCTACCTTTTTAAAATTACTTTGTGTACAATTTTCATACATAAAGAACCAGCTGTATGGGAAAATAAAGACCTAGCAAACGTGTGTCTTCCTTTGATCATTCTTAAATCATTGTCAATAAAATGATTCCTGCCTAATCAGCTGGTACATGGATTTTATGATAATGTGATTTTTTAATCCAGGTAACTTTACCAGAATTGACTAATAATGTTGCAGGTAGTATAAATAAAAAAATTACCAAAAGTGGATTTGTGGTAGCTTCCTCTGATGACGGGTAAGTAGCCCTAAAGATGGAATATAATAAAGGCATGAAATAAATTGCCACAAAGGAAAACGTTCTTTATTTGAATGGTTGTGTGTAGACTGATAAAAAAAGTTTAGACCACAGTATGACACTGAAATAGAATTTGTTAAAATACGATTTCAGTTTTAAAGAAGATATTCTGAAGTCTTCAGGGCAAGGGTTAGGCACAGTTTCCAGTCTGTTCTTAACAGTAGCAAGTAAACATCTTAGGTCATTGCTACTGATGTTTTTCAAAATCTAATATCGTGGCATATGCGTTGCTTACACTTCAATCTGACAGTGTATTTTGGTATCGTCGTGCAGAAATTTCCCAGCTGAATACAACATCGAATTTTCTTATTGACGCAAATTGTGGCACTTTTCTGCCTTTTATTACGGAATTGAATGCCATTACAGCTGTGTAAAAGTTGTATAGAGAACGATATTTGTATGAATGTGTTTCCAGTGACCTGGATTGTAATTTCTAAAATATGTAATGTATCATGTAATAAGCGTAACACTGTACCGTGGGATAGTGTAATGGGTTGAAATATCAGCCAGATGCTATGTTTGATTTGTCCTGGAAAGAGTCTGAACATCACATCGTTCTTGCCATATACGGCGTTTTTATGGGCTTACGTCATAAGATTGCATTTTGCCCGCGGCTGTTTATGGCATCCTTGGAAAAGGCAAGAGACGAGCAAGGCTGATGTTAGAAATACCTTTTCTTTTGTTGTGATTCAACAGCACCACCAAAACTTCTGAAACATGGTCCTGTAATGAGGTAATGAATGTGATAATTGGATTTGTACTCCGATGGTGACGAAAGCAGGCGATTTGTGTTTCTGGTTAGTTGACGCCTGTTTGAGGTTAAATTTATGTTCTAACTAACTCCCTGCTAGTAGAATTCACAGGTCCAACACCGACAAAACCAAAGCTCGCCACCGGTCACGATTCTGAGCCAACTCCATCCTCACAGCCCACCTCCGTAAGATCCACCTTGATATTATCCTCCCATCTCCTTCGTGGTCTGCCCAGTGGTAGTATTGCAGAAGTATTCCCCAAAAAAACTCTGTATGCACCCCTTGCCTCCCCCCATGCGTGCCACATGTCCAACTCATCGGAGCCTCCTAAATTTCACTATCCTCGATGTCACGTAACCCAGCTCCTCGTTGTGTAATATACCAAATTCCCTACTTATTTCGACCGTCCTAGGTCCAGATGTCTTCCTGAGCACCTTGTTCTCAAACAATTGTAATCTGCGTACTTCCTTCAAAGCAAGAGACCATGTTTCATAACCATACAAGACAAAAGGCAAAATTATTGTCTTGTATATCCTGATCCCCAGTCTTTTAGATAGTAAACGAGATGATAGCATTTCTTGAATTTAATAAACACAAGTGTTCCCTGGATGTATGTATTCTGCTCTTAATTTCATCTTGGACCTCATTTCCATTTGTTATTGTCGTTCCCAGATACTTGAATTTTGAAACATTTTCAAATGACGTGTTACTTATAATTATGTTCCCGCCATTATTCCTGATTTTGTTTATGTTCTGAGGAGGAATATAATTCCATGGGCCTTTCCTGAAGCACGTGGTTCAAAAATTTGTTACGTGTGCTCGCAAACGGTGTTGACTATTTAAATTTAGCCTAAATTTGTTCAGGGTCGGCCGAATAATAAATGATATTTTGTGTGGTCTGTAATGAAATTATGTCAAGGGCGAATCAGAATATGCACAGAACCGCGTTTCAGATGTATTTGTGTGTTTTGTGTCAGTTGATGCGTAGGCAATCTAGAAATGTAAAGTTGTCTTTCCACAATATATCTCTGTATTTTCTGTCGAAGCGACGTTATCAGGAATTTTACTGTTGATCCAGCGAAACTATATGGAGCTGATTTCGCACTGTGTGTATTTTGTGAAAGCGATATATATAGCCTTTCCTGTGTCGACATTTGAGCGCTTCGTCGCTCTCGTTTGTTTTATCTCGTGAAAGGGCACTGACCCAGTTTCAGTATACAGTACTGCTGTTTTTACCATGCATAGCAACTTTGTTAGTTTGTGGATATTTAATTTTATGAATTTCTAGAGTGATGGTGTAAAGAACGAAGCTGTGGAGAAACAGAAGCAAGATGGCGATGGTATAAAAATTGTGCTAAGTAGGATTTCAGTTTCTAAAGGGGTGAGTACGAAGATGGCTGTCTTATGGATTGTAGCGCGTTGTAGTCTGGTAGACGTTTACCAACGTTTCGAAGGTCCTTGCTGCCTCTATCATCAGGGAAATGCGTGAGGATTTACTCATCCCCTTGGTGATAGAGGCAGCAAGAACATCTGAAGTGTTGGTAAACTTCTGCCAGACTACGCGGCGCTACAATCAATAAGACAGCCGTCTTCTTTTTTGTAATATTTACCAGTAGTAGGAAGGTCAAGCCAGAGTGGGTGGGGCATGTAGCGTGCAAGTGGGAGATGAGAAATTTATACACAATTTTCTAAATGTATGAGGGAAAGGGGCACCTTGGTAAATGGGCCACAAATAGGGTGTGAGTGTTTGGACTGAATTCAGCTGACTGAGTAGGGTCTAGTCGTGGAGGCTTCTGACCACTGTAATGCGCCGTCTGGTTGCATAAATGGCCTGGAATTTCTAGACTTGCTGACCGAGTGTTAGCCTCCCAATGAGAAACCTGCTGTGTCGAGTTAGTGACGTCCGTTCTGCAGGACATCTGTTTCGGCCATATCACATTACAGGCAATGGTAACTGTAATCCTCCATGAACAATCATTGATGCTGCATTTTCCTTACAGACCATATACATGGGACTCCGAAGATTGTCAGCGTAAACACCAATTATTTCCATACTTCAACCAAGTTATTTTTGGAATGTGGAAGTGTTGTGTTTTCTTTACGGTACGAACTGAATTCTGTAATGTTGTTCGGCTTCACCTTTCGAGTCACATCTCTTTCCCTCATTCATGATATATTTATAATCGCTGAAACTCATTTCACCATAGTTTGTTGTATTTTACGCTCATTGTGCAGGCTGTCTGTTACGGATATGTTGCACTAAAGCTGATTACGTAATACCCTTTCGAGTTTCAGCTGTTTTTGTAACACCGCATTTATTGTCACTGAAATAATGAACTCCTGATATGTTATCGCTGACATCACCAAAGTTCACTGCGGTTTATACGACACTTTCTCTATCGGACACATCCTGATAGGTTGGATGCCGAATACGTCACCTTATCTCGCCTATCGTAAAACAAAAGAGACCTAATTAAAAAATAGTTGTGTTGAACAACCCCGTGTAATTACCTGGCATGTTTCGGTCAATACCAGGGTTCATTTTATAGTCAAACGTATGGAATTTAAGTTATTTACGGTCTTAACAGTTCATTACTGGTTTTTGCATGGAAATAACTTTCTCTACGTCCATATAGACTAATTATAGGTCATAAGTCTAAAAAGTTAAAATCTTTGTAGAAATTGGTTTATTTACAACGCTAATGTCTGGGTAGCTCAGGAACGCGACAAAACATTCGATGTTCGGTGTGCCAGTCCAGGTTCGTGGTTCGATTCCCGAACGGGCTGAACCTTGAGATGAGGGGTAAACCAGGCTTTGGCATATTGATCTGGTTCGGTGTGGTCTTCAGTTGCTCAAACCCAGAGATTTCACTTACTTGGCACAAATGCCGCTCCAACCGTCACAGTCCCCGTACATTCCCTGAGATTCGGAGACTCACGCTCTCCGACAAAACCTGTGCCAAATATCCCTTCATATCCTTCCGCATACCCAAATTTATATCTCAAGCTGTAACCGCGCGCAAACCGGGCACGCGACTGGGTTTGATCCTGTGGCGACCAAAGTAAGAAGACGAGTCGTGGGCGGAAGGGCAACCTGCCGTTATTGTCTCTTCACTACGACGTTCAGAACTCCTCTTCGTGCGCAATGATGCCGTCAGTCGTCACCGAAGGTTGTGCTCCCGGAGGTTGAAGGTAACCGCAGCGTGAAGTTGATCATTGTCTCCACGCAGACGTAGTAAGGTGATCGGCTAAAACCTGTGCTGAAGTGTCCGAGGCGTGGTAACGATAATTTACTGCTACTGAGAAATTTCGGTTAGAATAGAAATGTTTGTGATAAATGGAGCGTAAATTATTTCAGAGTTACAGATTGTTTGGAAGTTTTGTAATTTTTTTGTACCCACCCCACATCCACGAAACTGAGTCCTAGATATGTCCTAAACATGCCTTAAAGACACAGTGTTTAGTGCAGTGGGTCATTTATTGTAGACAAGTTTACCGTAGCAAAGCTAATCGTATTGTATAAATACCACTCTGCACAGACAAGAAATAACTGCTTTTATTTCCTTTAATAATTATAGAGGAATGTTTCAAACAAAAGCAATCTATCTTGAAGAGATGTAGACCAAATCTACATTTTATTTCTTGTGCCCCGTTTTCAACATAAATTACGACCTGAGGTTTTCAGAAAATGTGAGTTTGGGGAGGTGGAATATGCTTACGGACACAATCTAAGTATAATACGTTCATTTTGTAAAAACACAAAATATGTTATAGCAAGTAAACTAACTTTACATTTGGCCAGCATTTTCCAGGTGCTTCTTAAACTTTAGAGTCTTGATTTCGACGATTACACATTCCAGTACTCTTTGAAGCCGAAGTTCGTCCAAATAATATTTAAGAATTCAGTCCTTCACCATTACAAAGATTAATTTGTAAACGCTGTTTGTCGAAATAATAGCTGTGTGTACTGAGAATCGTACAGACCCATAAATACAAAATGCACAATTACTGATTATTAAAGCGGATGGTACATATAATTCCCCACTAGGCTGTAAAGGGTTCCGTACCGTAGAAGGAAAAAAAAAAAACACTTCACCATTACAAAGCTCAACACGTTAATGCTGTTCAAGGACACAATTCCTGGTTACAGTGAGAGTTTTGTTAAACCCATAAGGGAAAAAAAGACTTGTTGATGGTTGAAGCCTTTGGCCTTTAAAGGACTTAAAATAGTTGCTTTTTAAAGAAGCAACCGAAGTGTCATAATTATTCGATTCTGGTACCATGTTAAATTCAGAAAGCTGCTTTCAAGGAATCTAAATTTTCACACCATCGCATTGCTAAACGATTTATATCCAGGAAAATTATCTATCTACATTGAATGTTTTCGGCATGAGTTGTATTTTGATTTGTCTTCTTGTCAATTAATGGACAATTAATTATTTTTTCGGGAATATTTCACGGACCAGCATTTACAAGCTTTTATTTTCCTTTTACACATCCGCAATTAGCCGCATTGGTTTCTCAAGGTAACTACATCTTTAATAAGTGCATCTGTTGCTGTTCGCTTTGTGTTTCCTGTAGAATTTAATTATGTAATAATGTATGCGAAAACAGAAAGGTTTTGATACTTTAAAACGATTTAAAACATTTCAACTGCTGGCGAGGCCTTCGTCACTAACATTGTAATGCGCATGCCCAGACCGTGTTAACTGTGTCATGGCACGGAGCGTTTCTGTGGCTCCCCAAACAAATCGATACAATACCGACCAGTTCGTGAATGAAAGCAGGGGAGAGAGAAAATTAGGAACAATTTGTGTTCGTGGACTGACTCTCTACCCGCTAGAAGAGTAACTTACTTTGCAGTCCGGTGCAGTTGTTTCGAATCTATGACGAAATTTGTGAGTGAAATTTTATTATATATTACGTTACTGTGACAAACATAAACATAAGAAGGTGATATTAAATGTCTTCATCTGTTATGCATGAAATCGAGGATGTGAGTGACAAAGTAACAGATGTTAATTAATAATGGTTAATGTTAATGGCTTGGTTTCACCGGATCATTCCTAGAATTCTGAAGTTAAAAAACGTGTGTGACCGAACACCGTTTCACTCGTGTTGAATCCTATTATGGTTTTCCTGGTGAATGCTGGTATAGTACTTTAAAATAGCCTGCGGCATCTTCGTCGAAATCTTCGTTTATTCACCATTATTGGTTATCTTTCGATGGTCTGATCTCACCGTTTCCAGGAGCGTTGTTAATACCTCAAGAATCCTTTAAATTGGGGGCCGGCAACATTTTTGTTTTTGCGATAAGCATTGTCTATTCTCGTTTTTATCGAGGACCGCAGAAAAAGCATTGTCGTGGATAGTAAGTTAAACTATATTAATTTAACTTAGAGAATGGCTGGTATTTGCTTGAAAATGAATAATAACCGTATTTATCCATAGAACTGACACATTTCTTAGCTTTCAAACAGTTCGGATTTCAAGTGGTTGTAAATTTTATATTTTCCTACATTGTTACGTTTTATGTGATTTGAACAACGCAACAATGTACCTATGTGCAATAAAGTGATTATCTGTTATAGGTCTACAACTACATGATTTTTGCTTGTTTAATTAAAATATTTTTTGAGATTGTTTGCCTGTAAATGTAGATAATGTTTGCGTATTGTGTGTTCCTCATCAACAGAATTGCGAATTCCCAAATCGTGTGACGGGTTGCATAAAAATATTGCGTGGACCACATGTGACCCGCGAACTACAGGTTATTGACCTCTGATTTAAATATACGTTCAGTGACAGGTTACAGGCGTGTAAGTTGTGAAGTAGTTTTAAATCCGCAGGTTAGGCCGCCAAATTGATTTGTCCAAATACCGCAGAATTCCAGACAATTAGGATAATAGGGAACCTTAGTCATTTTGCATATAATTACCACTAAGCTTATATTTAAGGCATAGAAAGATAACTTTTTTGTATTAGCTGAAAAAGTAGTATAACTTACATTTTACTGTGTTGTCTTTATACAACTAATTAACAGCTTAATTAGCAGATTGCATGTCGCCCTACTAGGACGGTAAGCGTATAAGAGATGGAAATTTTCCGTAAAATTCCTGTATTTTGGATTATCCTGTCAGTACCTGAAAGTTTGCAAACGATGGTGACGTTAGCACTTCGAAACACAAACAGTGGAAGTTTTCATACATTATATAGCATTAGTTCGTTATCTACCGTGAAAGCCAACTATAAAGCTACAACTTGTAATTTTGTCTCATCGTTCAGCTATTTTCTATCCCCCCTCCCCTCCCCAGAAGACTACCGAGCCAAGAGTTTCATAATTTGCTCTTTGATTATTATTGCTGGTGTTTCGCACACGTTACTTCAAAAGGACAGGCACGGGTCTTCTGAGTAAATGTTCTTTTCGTGAAACAAAATAAACCGGGCTATGTGTAAAGATTACTTCAACGATTTCAACATTTTGTCTGTGTTGTTTTTGTCAGTCACCCGCTGAATATAGCCTATTCGCCAGCGATATGTGGTGCTGTTTCAGAAGATTGCTGTCGTTTCAAGGTCACCCACAAAGTAGCTTGACTTTATTCTACTAGTACTCAGTTCTGATGTCAACCAGGGTATAGGATATCTCGACTGAGACACTTCGTGGTTTCCTCCAGTCATTTAAGGCGAGGACGAGAGTGACGTAACTTGACCCATTGCGGTCTGTTGTACGAAATTCACTCAAAATAACCGGATTTTGTTTCTAAAAATCAATCAGCGAACCATCTGAAAATATATTGACACTTGCTGTTCTTAGAATCCGACACTACTGCCCGTACCGCAAAGAAAACAACGCATCTGCATTAGGAAGATCAAATGGTTTATGCTGTTTGGGGAAATAACCGCAGTTTGTTCTGAGAATCGTACGAAATCCATTAATACGCCCCCTTTGCAGGACGCATAGTTACTGATTATTAAAGCAGGTGGTGTATACATTTACTGCTATTGGGGTTTAAATGTTTAAATTAATGAACTTTTACTTAATATCATTATGCTGCCTTCCCTAAGTTGTAAATGTGTTTCAGCCTTTAATTACGCCATCATCAGGTATGAATACGACCAATAGTTAAATACAGTACATTAATACTGTTTTCTAGTGGTACATACATGCCTTACAGATTACTTTAGACAATACTGTCTTTGCATGCAGTTGGTATAGTCTGAAAATGACGTTAGTGAACGTCGTCCTGTATGTGGGAGCGACTGTTGGGTGGCTGAAGTAGAATACTTAATAAGTTTAAATGCTTCATAATTGGTGTCATTTCAGATCGGGATGGGGGGGGGGGGTGCACGGGGCGCGAGTGTGGGGAAGAATAGAGACCGTTCAGAATTTATCAGATAGTCTGAAGGCAAATTTACAGTTGGAAGCAGCTTGTCATGGCGGTATCGCCTCTTGACTTACGTGACGCGGTTACCTGTTCGGGTCTAAAATAATAAACGGGCTGTCATGTGTTTACTCAGTCATGTCACGCAGACCTTGGGTCATTGCCGTAAAATTAGCCAATCCCATTTCGCACTTCCTTCCACGAACGTCATAATTGTCACATGTCTCTTGATGTTGCACGATCTCAGCAGACGTTCTAGCAGATATTTTGTTTTACATTCTGAAAGTTAAACCGTGAATATTTTTTTAATTTTAGTACTTGTAATTAGAATATTATGTATCATATAACACAAATACTGGTGCCCCAAGAAGATGTATGCACATCATAATACGGAATATTAACCTTGTGTATAGATCTTTTCGGGACACTCTGTATATTTAACTTTGCATCAAATTGACTTATTTTCAGTAAGAATGCGAACAATACGATCACTAACTTAAAACAAAGTATAACAACATGAAAAATATAAGCTAATAATTCATAACTTCCTATATTACAGCTGTACAACAAACGGTAAGATGAGTCCATTTGAAATTATTTTAATGTGGTTTATGTACTATAAAATGCCGCACTGAGGAAGTTAATACTTGAAACATGTCTAAAGATGACGTATCAGATGGCTTAAGTATAACACCATGAAGTTGCGTATTATATAAAAGTAATGTAGATGGAAATAATAATGAATAAATTCGAAAAATACACAACAGGAACACTGCAACATAAAATCAAACATAAAATGACTGTAATGAAGGTAATCACTTTACTTCTGCCCCTTTGCATGGTCAGATTTTTTTTTTTCTGTAGAAACTGTGCCGTGTACTTTTGGTTGACCTCAGTACAGCTGGCATTTCTGGAGGGTGATGTCATTCTGACGTCACAGATAACTTTCTCTTGACATGGAACTGATACCTAGCAGCATTTGAGGTTCTCACAGCGGTGAGAACGAAGATGGGTAGTGGGCAGTTGAGGATTTTGTTCTGAAAGCTTCAAGTTGTTAGTTCTCGTCCGTTTGGAGCTCCTGTGTGGTGGAATCGCGATTTACAAGGAGCCAAGCCTCCGACTTCTCTCTGTATTTTTGAATCCGCTGTGTATGAACCCAGTCACTGCAAGGTTTAACTGTTTGAACGGCGATCATGTCAGAGAACACACGCAGGTCCTCCATTACAAAGACGAATTGGTTCTTGCAGTTGTGGTCAAATAAC
The DNA here is from genome assembly GCF_977971745.1 of Zootermopsis nevadensis. Lineage (NCBI taxonomy): Eukaryota > Metazoa > Arthropoda > Insecta > Blattodea > Termopsidae > Zootermopsis > Zootermopsis nevadensis. The sequence goes on from NW_028259143.1 coordinate 11,224,310, forward strand.
CGAGAATCTCACGAAACCCATATATATGTACTGTGTTAATATTGCTGAATATTAAAGCAGATGGTACAAATCTATAGTCAGTTACACGAGATTCTCATTGAATTGTTTTCCCCCCATGAAACTAGTTACGCCAGTTAAAATAGTGCTTTGGAAAATGTTTCAACATAAGACGGATTTCAGACTGGAGAGACGATAACCTTTATAATTTCTAATATTCACCATATCAAGTAGGGCTGATCATTTAGCTTGCATGGGGAGATAAGAATGCATTCACAATTTTAATTATACATCTGAAGGGAACAGTCACTCGGAAGACCTAGGCATCGATGGAAGGAGAATATTAAAGAGTATCTTGGAGAAGTAGGTAGGAGGATGTTGACTGTGTTCATTGGCGTAAGATTTCTGTGATGTGTGATTCAGTGCTTGACTAGAAATATTTGGTATTTCTAAGCCTTACCAAATTATGGAAGAGCTATGTGATGTCACATTATTTTTGTTTAGGGAGCTGAACTTAATGAAAACGAGTATAATTCAGTGTTTCACATTTGACGTTACCACTGGGGTTTGAAGTGTTAAGGTGAAAATATACACATTCTTAACGGACATTGTATGAGTTCATTAAAGATTTTTTGTAAGAAATATGCTGCTTCATTAATTCATTACAGAACATCCTGACATAAGAACGGATATTCAAGCTGATATGATTTCGCAAATAATCTTCATATTGATTAATTTAAAGTTGTCGCATTACTATTTCTTGTGTATATTTCAGCTGTAAGTAACGTTTGTACTCCACAGAACCTATAAATAAGTGAAAGATCTTGTAGAATGGTGGGCATCTTTTCCTTTCGGTATTGTCAAGGGATGGGTTATTCAGTAATACGTTAACGTAAATTCCAGATATCCCGAAAGTGGGAATATCAAGAGTATTTTTGTGTTCTGTTGTGATGAGGCATTACGATTTATTTGTATCATTTGATATTTTAGATAATGCAGTAAGCCGCTGTACGCATTCAGGATGAAGGAGTGTGCTGTGAGAGAAATTCAATAAACATGTGACTGGGTTGCGGGTGGAGGGGATGAATCAATATCTTCCTACACTTTAACATTCACGGCTGATCGTAAACAACGCTGCATCTTTCTATATGCAGTAAGATGTTTGCGTTGGGGCTACAACGTAGGTTTTTTGGGACTATGTATGAACTCCAGGCGACAACTGTATTGTATTTTGTTAATATCATTGCGACATCTGAGTGTTGCTTTGCTGAATTTAAATTGTTTTTAGGCGATTCCTTTAGTTTCCAACGTTTCTTTACGATTTTTTTTACAAATATCGCCAGAAAGTACAAACTGTCAGCATCAGACTTGTTTAGTCACCACAGCTCTAAATTACGAAATCTCTGAAAATGACTGTTAACTGACGTGGAAGAATGTGGAAAAATGAACGCTGTCACTTCTTATGGTTAGAATCACAATTAAAATTTTGCCGTATCTTTGTGTGAAGTTAGCGTGCACATTTGTTCGGCGAAGGACTACTTTTATTAGCGCAGACTGTTAGACCTATATTCTTCTTGGGAGATAATCGTTAATACTATTCGTTTGGCCCTAAGATACCAACCAATGTGTTGTGCTTCATGATTTTCCTCAAGCCATCCAATTTAATGCTGCGGGTGTAGTCCACGATCGCTTTCTTGCAGCCAGCCATTCAGTCTCCCATTTTGATGTGACTTACGCAGTTGGAAGGCGTTGTTAAGTGTTATTAAGTGCTCTTGTACTGGCCAAGCCATCCTTAATTTTGGCCCCGAGGCAACAGAAATAACAACATGTCGACAACCAGCGCTTGTTATTGCATTCTGATACTTTGTATTGACGCACTGTTTCATATTACAGCTTGCATTTGTTGGGCATAATGTAAACTAGAAAGTTTTGCGAAATGCCAGTCAGAATCACGTCTCTGACTATTTCTGGACACACAAAAGTTCTCTCACGTCCTCCTAGTAAAGCGATGGCGTCATATGGCCAGCAGGTTGTGCCAAGATTCAGGATGTGCGGGGAAGAGGAGACTTTTTATGAGTTTGTACTTGTAGCAACAAACGATGCTGTGACCATGGACGACGACAAAATCCTGTCCTGTTCAAAGATAACTCAGTTTGCGTAAACATTGTGAACTTAGTAGTGGTTTGTAGGTTCTTTCATGGTTATGACTGCAGGGAAATTTCAGTTTACATTAAAATTGATCCTGGCAGAACTGAACACAATATAGCACCATTTTAGTTTGAGTACTGTATTTGTGTGGCGTAGAAAGAAGAATGTACCTGAGAACCGTGACCTCTTGGTCTGTTTTCACTTCGGCCATTGTATCCGAAACTACAGAACATTAATTACTAATAAAATTATTGGGAATAATCTTCATTTTTGGAAACATGCAGTCCAAGAATGTCTTAGACCCAACTGGAAATACTATTCTGATGGAAACATGATTATTGTGAATTGTTAGACGAAAGGCATTAAAAATCAGGGAATTATACGGGAAAACTACGGAGAGGTAATTTTTTCAAAGCTTTTGTTAAAATTGTATTTGGTATCAAAATGGATATTTAAGGAAACAGGACTCCAAAGTGTGGACTGGACTTTACTTTCTCGGGATAGGATCCACCTGCGAGCTCTTATGAACATTGGAATGATCCTATGAGTCTATTGAAAGGCTAGGAATTTGAGAACGGCGATGTTCTGGGAGGAACACGGTCAGGCATAGAATAAAATACACAAGAAAATCGCCTTCAAGAATGACGGGGGAAAATAGCTTGCAGTGAACAGTGATATCGTGTAACGTTTGTTACACGACTTTCGAATCCTTCAGCAAACGTATTTGAGACTATCATCACTGAAAATAGATATTTTAGAAAAATTATCACCAGCCAATACACGAATTTGAACACATATCGTAAAATGTACATTGAAAAATTGATTAGTTTGTTATTGAAAGTCAAGGCTGTCTGAATTGATGCTGATGTATCGACAATCTGTTTCCGATAAACAGTTTAATCAGTAGCAATGTTTGACAAGTATGTTCTTGTATTTCGGTGAAATTTATGGAAAGTATGTGTTAGATCGCAGTTCGGTAGTTTTTGTCAATTTTATTATTAAGAAGAAAAGTAGGTAAGAGTGAATGAACAAATCTTATGTTGAAGAGTTACTCTTGGTTTTACATTGCTTGCAATCTAATAGTGATCAACCAACCACCGCTTGTCTGATATTTGCAAAATGATTCTGTTTTTGCTTAACAAATTACATACATACTGGTTAGTCGCTGCCCTCCTCTGTGACTTGTAGCTAATTTATGCTTTTTCGTGAAACTTTACTGAATTCTTGCCAAAAGAAGCGTCTTTTTTATTTAATAAAACAAATAATACTTACATGATCGCAGTACAAACTTCTCAGGTGAGAGCGATGCTAGCGCCACGAAATTCAGAGTTCTGAAATTTTGTGTGATAATACACATTTGAAATAATGTACCTTCTGTTGTCCTCTCTCTTTTGAAGGTAGGCAAAAAATATTGTAGCCGACGAACTTTGATTTGCCTAAGAGTCGAAGCGAACACACCTCTTTGTATTAATTTTGTGATAATTCGGTTACATTCTGTCTTGTGTTGTGTCACCTTCAGCTTAACTAAGTACCGGTAGACATTAGACGTTTCTGGAACAGATAACACAAATAACTGTGACCTACATAATGATTTGTAATGCGGTTGCAGGACCAAGCACGCCAGATTTTCACTCGGGGGGGGGGTTTATGGGTTTGTCCTCTATGGCACTCGTCACTGACGTGAGTTCGTTTAAAATATGGAAGACTATGTACTGCCATCTTACTTCCTTGCATGTAAAGTTAAATAGTCTGATGATAACTTCGGGGTTATATTGAGGAATCTGATAGGTACATATGTGCTTGTGCGAGGGAGCGAAACTTGATCTCTTAATCTGTATAGGCCTGAAACAGCGGCATGGTGGCTGCCCTGTTCCTGCCTCCGAGCTGCTTTTGGCAGCCATTTCTGCGACTGCGATTACCAGAGTTAATTTTCTGAAGTAAATCGAGAGATACAATTTACAGCAGTTAGTAAAACTTCGTTACGCTAATAGTTATTTTGACTTGAGATTATAAAAGTTTTACACATCTCGAAATATTTGTCGTTAATATGGTTGTGTAATGAGGATTAGCGTAATCAAAGATAACTATCTCCCTGGTAGCAGAACCCGCAGGTCCGACACCGACAACACCAAAGCCCGCCATCGGACTCCGTTCTGAGTCAACTCCATTTACCATCCTCACAGTCCACCTCTCTAAGATCCATCTTTATATTACCCTCCCATATTCTTCTTGGTCTGCCCAGTGGCCGTTCTCCAGGATGATTCCACGCCAAAATTCTGTGTGCACTCCTTGCCCCCAATGCATGTCCAGTCCATCAGAGCCTTCTAGATTTCACTGTCCTCACTATGCTAGGTGACCTGTACAATTTACGTAGCTCCTCGTTATGTGATATTCTAAATAGCCTACTTATTTCGATCGTCCTAGGTCCAAATGTCTTCCTGAGTGCCTTGTTCTCAAACAATTGTAATCTGCTTTCTTGCTTCAAAGCAAGAGACCATGTTTCACAGCCATACAAGACAAAAGGCAAAATTTTTGTCTTGTATATCCTGATCCCCAGTCTTTTAGATAGTAAACGAGATGATAGCATTTCTTGAATTTAATAAACACAAGTGTTCCCTGGATGTATGTATTCTGCTCTTAATTTCATCTTGGACCTCATTTCTGTTTGTTAATGTTGTTCCCAGATTCTTAAATTTTGAAACATTTTCAAATGATGTGTTACTTATGAGTATGTTTTGCTGTTGTTGCTGATGTTGATCCTGTATTACGCCCTTGTATTTAGTTTTGTCTACATTTACTTCTAGGCCTATTTCCTTGCTAGTCTGTAGGAGAGTTCCTGCAAATTGACTTCATCAGCATAGGCAAGTACTTGGTCACACCATTCAATTCGAGCCGTTCCTGATTCTCTGTGACCTTCCTGGTGACAGTTCTAGAGCAAAATTAAAAAGCACTGCAGTGGGAACGGACCAGACAGAAAGTTACTTATACACACTGTACTAGATACCCCATCCATAAACATCTTGATTAACCTAAAAAGTTTCTTTGATTTTCCAAACTCAATCAAAATGCCATACAGTACCTCTCTTCTAACTGAGTCATGTACCTTCCTAAAGTCCACAAATAGTTGAAGTACTGACCCATTACACTTCCACTTTTTCTCTAATATTTGTCGAATCCAAAAGATCTGATCAATAACTGACCTATCAAGGTCAAATTCACATTGATCGTTCTCGATAGTTTTATTCAGAAATGGCGTTAACCGTGCCAAAAGAACAGGAGCGGAAAATCGTACACGTGTTTTCCAAATAAGTCGTCCGTCGCACACAACTATAAAAAACAGGTGATAAAGTTGTATTGCTTAATACTTTTCTTACGTATATTTCTCTCAGTTGATCCAGTCAGCGCGTTGTTCGAACAAACTTTTTTATTACAGCAAGTTCCCTCTTCGGAATTCGAAATCAGTTGAAGGTATTTTGAGTTTGGAGACACACAACTTTGTTGCAAAGCGAACAAGACTGGATATTAAAAATCAGAATTTTAATACAGTTTACGGTTTAGGTTGTCTGGTCTTTTCTGACGCACTTCAATCGTAGATACTGGATCTGTTTGTAAGCTTTCCTTGGATAGGAGATCAGCCCGTCCTAGGATTGTAAGACAGGAAACATTTGTTTCCGTGCGGGATTCAAACTCTCGACCCATAGTCTAAGACACGAAATTTAGCAGAAAGTAATAAGGAAGTGATAAATTTAATCTTTCATTCGTATCGTCTCTTACATTCATCTATTTTTTTTTGATGGGAATGCTATTATAGGACATCTTTTTTATCTGTCGATGTTTCTCTTCTGAGTAGTAACGCTGTGTGAGCTTGTATGTAGGTATAATCGTCGTCTGAAGATGGAGACAGTATGTGACTTCACATCGAAATCTTTACCACTGTTGGAATCCAAGATATTTTTTTATGTACCTGTCTGTGGACAGGCGCATTCCTAATAGCTTTGTAAGTTTGGTAATCGTGTATGTAGTAGGTCGTGATCTATCACTAGGTTCCCATTTCCAATAGGCTTGGAAGATATGCACCGGAACCAATTCGTTGGTACCACAGGAATAACATTGCACCACGGTCATTACGCGTGTTGGAACAACTTTTCAGAGAGAAACAAGTGAACTTACTGGTTTTACACTTTTTTACATAGTTAACAAGTTCTCAGTTTTTCTCCTGAAGCAGCTCGAACCTATACGATGGAAACAAAGACTTTCCAGAGCGCAGAGCTTTGCTTGTAAAGTCTCAAGAAGATTAGTATAAACCTTCAACAATTTTCCATGCATTACACAACACTGCATATACGAGGGTCGCTCATTAAGTAATGCCCCACATTTTTTTCCTCAGAACATATTTATTCAAGATGGCTCAAATTTAGTGACAATATAAATCAATGTTTCCTTTAAACATACTATTTTTCCACATAGTCCCCATCAACTTGTACGGTTTTACGCCAGCGTGGAACAAGTGCATGCATGCCTTGCCGGTACCAGCTCTTGTCCTGTGCACGTAGCCATGTCCTCACTGCTTGAATCACGCTCTCGTCATCTTCAAATCTTGTTCCGCGGATAGCATCTTTAAGTGGCCCAAAGAGATGGAAGTCGGAGGGTGCCAGATCTGGACTGTAGGGTGGATGGGGTAGCACCGTCCAACCCAATTTGGTGATTTCTTCCCGGGTTCTCAGACTTGTGTGAGGGCGTGCATTGTCGTGCAGGAGCAAAATTTCTGCTGGATGCTTGTGAGGCCGAACTCGTCGAAAACGCTTCTTGAGGGTTTTCAGGGTCCTGATGTACGCGTCTGAATTGATGGTCGCACCTCTTGGCATCACATCCACAAGAATGACCCCATCACTGTCCCAAAAGACAGTCATCATGACTTTTCCGGCGGAGGGAGTTGTCTTGAATTTCTTCTTTCTCGGTGATTGAGGATGATGCCACTCCATTGACTGCCTTTTTGTCTCTGGCTCAAAGTGGTGTATCCAGGTTTCGTCACCTGTAATGATCCGGGACAGAAAGACCTCTCCCTCAGCATCAAAACGCTCCAACAATTCAGAAGAAATCGTTTTCCTTTGAATCCTGTGGTCTGCTGTGAGACTTCGTGGAACCCATCTTGCGCACACCTTCGAATATGCGAGAGCCTGGATAATTGCAATCACACTTCCATTGCTGACTGAAAGCTGTTGGGCCAATTGTCGAGTTGTGATGCGCCGATCCTCACGAATAATGGCATCCGCGCGGTTCAACATGTCTGGAGTGGTGGCTGTGGCAGGACGCCCAGAGCGCGGCAGATCACGGAGCTCGGTTTCTTCACTTCCTGAAGCTTTAACTCTCTTAGCCCAGCGACCAACGGTGCTCCTATCGACTGCACAGCTTCCATACACAGCACACAAACGTTTATGAATGTTCACCACCGTTTCTTTTTCAGCAACAAGGAATTCAATTACAGCTCGTTGCTTGTAACGAGAGTCGTTCACAGACGCCATTTTAACAGTTCACTACAGCTCCGCTATCGGTTGGAATCATTTGAAACTCCGTACACGAACGCGGGAAACATCAAATCTCAAGCATGTAAAAGTACACTTTTCTATCTTCATTATTGGCTGAGAAAAAAAATGTGGGGCATTACTTAATGAGCGACCCTCGTATATTGTACACTCAGGCATGACACACATTTGAATATTCTAAGAAAACTAGCTGGAAAAATACAGTTAATATCTTAAGGAAACACATTCATGATTCCAATGGACTGCTAGGTTAAGTGTTAACTAGTTTGTTGAAATAGAAGCCAGAGTAAAGATTAAGGGAATATGTAATGTGTTAAAACCTTTGATACCAAAAGTTAATTTGCATTTTATAACATTCTTGCGGTTTAATTTATATACGCTGATAGAGATGGTTCCCGAAGATTTATTGATTTTATAATACTATTCATTAGCATATGTGGGTTTACCATATAGCATACTTGTAGAACGGTGTTTGTAACTTCTATGTTATATTTTTTATGGTTTGGAAAATGTGTGAGAAAGTAAATATAAAATCTACTCCAGAAGCCCCGATATGTAAGAAACTCATGGTCATACCGCGTTCACGCTGAAATCGTGAGTAGATGTTTGTGTCAAATGTACTCATCACCATGCATGGTTTAGCATCTCGTGTAAATAAACCACTACGTCTTAATAGTTTTGGAAATTAGTTCCCAAGGCTTAGTAAATGCGGAAAATCTATAAGGAAAATGCTGTGATTAAATTTCTTCCAGGCTTCAAGGAATGTAATACTGGGCCCTCACTTTGCTTCATGCCAAGAACTTTCAGTTCAGGACAACAACGTGGGACTGCTGAGTAGGAAACGATGTTAAATCTCAGTTAATCGTAGAATGAACCTTCTGAAGCCAGTCTGGTATCCAAAAGTTATATCCTCCCTCATATAAAAATACACGTCTCCATTATAAAGATCACTTGGTTAAGGCTTTTTTGTAGAAATAACTCTTTATAATGAAAATCTTACGAAATCCATGAATACAATCTGTAAAAAATACAGTTACTGAGTGTTAACGTAGGCGGTACGTTCATTTACCACTGGGTTTTAAATTTTTAAAAGCGTGGTGTTTAAACCAGGGTGTTCTATGTCACCTGCTGGAATTACAGTTGAGCTACTGTTGATGTAAGTAAAACGGAAGTTTTGTCTGTAGTTGAAACCACGACACGAAGGCTTGTGGGAGAGCGCAGGGATCGTTGTACACATTCATAACGTCACCACTAGATGTAAATGAATGGTTAGTTTTATGCTCCAGCAGTTTTACCCCAACTGTAAAGCCGCCAGTAGTCGTTCGGACAGGAGGCTTGTTGAATCTCAAGTTTCGGTGTGGAAGATGTGGCGATGTCCTGGCTTAGCATTGAAGTAGAAGAATGGTTGTATGATAACGGTTAATACGGAACGTGTTACTCCCACGATGATTACTGCTCTTGGCAGCAAGCACCGTCTTTGGTTTCTGGGTCATTAATACCAGGTTTTCCAGTTTGTTAACGCTATTTCTTAGTTTTTATTAAACGACACGTGGCATATAAGTCGTTCCATAGTCCGAATGAGGATATGGTCGTTAGTTTGCTATCCCAGCGTTTGGGACTGAGGAATCACGAGAAAGTCGGTATAAGGTTTTGTCAGAGGTAGTCCATCAGAATATTGGTCGGTTTAATTTTACATACGAAGTGTAATAACAGTCATGGGCTCAGACAGTGTTGGTTGTCAACGGTTTTGTAAGGGCTGGCATTCTTGCTTCGTATTCGGAACCTGCCTGACTTTGGTATCGGCTATTCTTACCCAGATATTTGAGTCTTCAATCAGTTTCGTAATAAGATAAAACCCCTCAAGTTGGACACCTCGTTATATTGAACACTTTTAATTGGAACCGGCGAATATCCTATAATTTTACATGTCCACAATACCCTATATCCCTATAATACCCCTTTATCGTGGAACTTGAATACCCCTTTTGCTGTAAGTTGGACAGGTTCATGCACTTAACTTCGATGCTTTTCAGGGAAACTTTTTCAGTTACATATTTTGTTATTTTGAATTTCTGACTGATGAATGCCTCCTCTCTGGAGGATTATCTTATGGACATTGAACCCATCATTGGAATGCATTGCAAGTGTTTAACTATTCTTTTGCTGAACCCTTAACTGGACTACAGTTTTGCAGAAGACGGTTTTAACTCCGTCAGTACTGTGCTTGCATTTGAGTTCAGACTGTGTTAACAGAAATGGAATTTTTCTTTTTGCGATGGGGAAGCAATAATTGGTGGAATTAACTTTAGAAAATGTTATTGAGGCTGGGGTGTAATGCGCAATGCATGGGAGTGGGCTTCAAAATATTATTATTAATACTATTGTCATTAATTCTTTATTCAAGTAAGCCTGCAGTAGTTAGTGTATGTAAATAAATAGATTATATTGTCATTAGATGACAATATGATTTTTCTCTTTCCCTCAATCTTGGACACCTCTTTAAGTTGGACACATTTTCGTGGAACCCAAGTGTCCAACTTAGAGAGGTTTTACTGTACATTAAACGGCATGATCACTCCAATCTTCCTTCCTTGCAATGTGTTAGCAAATCAGTCAATTACATGTGGCGACTCACGCAATTAAAATATTTATATTGGCCGTCTTATGCTCCATTGTTTACTGTAGATTCCTGTTCATCGACTGGTCAAAAACTGTCGCTGATTTGCAGAGTAAATCGATAGATCGGGCTCGAATTCGGAATTGAACAGAATACGATGTTTCGGCCATGCCCCTGACCCTGAGATGCTGAGGAACCACGCCCTGGTCGGTGCACTGGCTTCACGAACTTCACACTCCAGTGAACAATTAAAATCTGTCAGGACATGAGCACACGTGCGTGACTGTACAATCTTCTGGACATGTGGTTGGTTCACCGGACTGCATTGGAGGTTAAGACGCTCTCAGAGTGACAACGTTACAATACTGTTCTAAATACCTGTCAGTCTGAAATTTTTAACGGACTTCAAATATGTAATGACCTAAAACATTCTAGTTAGTGGAAAAACGAACTTTGAATTGTGAGAAGTGTTAAAAAAATTTAGATCAGATTAAATTCTGCGAATTGCTGCTATTATTCAGTTCAGAATCTTTTTTTTAACTTCTTTTATACTGCTAGAAACTTTGGTCTCACAATAGCAGGTGGTCGTGTTGTTTGTCGTAAACCGTGAATTATTTCATCACGCCTCTTGCGAAATGTTCAGCTGTGGCTGATAAGGGAAAACTTGTTTAAAAGAGGAAAAGTGTGGATCAGAATGTGGATTGCGAGAAGAAGAAAGGGCTTGTGGAAAATTATAATTTGAAAATTCTGTAGTTATAGAAGTAACAGTATTTCTCGATTGACGATACTCTTTTCTATTTATCCCACTTACACTGTTTACAATACTTCTTTGACATTTTGTTTGCGTTGGTATTCAAGGATATGCATTTCCTTTGCAAATAAATAAATTACGACGAAATGAAACACATGAACATACAGCTAAACCTAGGAATGGTAGGGAATTGTGATCAAAATCAAACCCTGGCTGCAAGAGTGCGTATTGTTAACGCATAAGCTAGGTTCTATATATTACCTCTAGTTAGGGCAGTGTTATTGATTATGTGCATTCCTAGTTTAATTCTGAGATTTAAAATTGCTCTAGGTAGGGCAACTGTAGAACAACTGTACAGTGGACACCTACCTTAAATGTGAGAAACCCACATGTACCAAAAGACACGTAGTTTTCTTCTTTGGAAAACAGACGAAGACTGAAGAAGAACATAAATGATTCTGCTCTTATATTCCAACCGAAGCGAGGGGTTGTGTGGTGAGAATGTGTTGTATACAGTCATCAGAAAAAGTTTGTACGCTTCAGCACCATTGTTTATTAGCCAGAGACTTTGGCGATCAGAGGCTGATATTACAAGTATCCTGCTACAGGTAGCGTACTGCTGGTTGGTAGCTGGCATGCTGAATACTAGTAAATCTTGTCACTGGCGTGCAGAGCAAGTAACATAGCCCCCCCCCCCCTCAACCCCAATCTGATAAGTGATACCCGCCTACAGTTCCAATACAGGGCAAGATTGAAGCCCTGGCAGTCGAAAACTTGCGGTATTTTCATACAATACAGCAATTCCAAGCAAAGAATGTTTTTACATATTTAGGTAACACGAATGACAAAATTCAGTTTACCATATGTGCTAGCTTTCTGACTATTGAACAGATGGCCATGCTATCGAATCCAGGTTAATTTGGAATGTTGATATAGCTCACGATTTTAAATGTTATTTTGGGGGAAAACGTTTTACGTTTGCAGCCTGTATGTTTTTGTCTGCTTTGAACTTGTCGGCCGTAGCGTAAGAAATTTGCATCGTCGCCGTGTTTTCAAGTGAGAGTTACAAATAATTTCTAGGTAGATCTCCATATAGAATTTTATTAGCCTGAACCGGGCGATTAATCAGCCATCACCATTAAACAGAAATATGGATTTCGTGCAGCCATAATGTTGTTTTAAATTCTACAAAACATATTTTACCAAAGTTGTATATTTTCGAAGACACGATTCCGTAATATCATCGACCCTTCGTATCACAGCCCCTGTTATTATCAGCTGTAGGAAATTAAAATAACAAGAGATTACGATGGCCTCTATTGACAACGTTCACAGCAAATTCTGCACAAAGTTTTTACATAATTGGTTTATTATTGTAACGACGACGATGTACGCTATGTCATTGTTTTGTTAGTTTATATGCATTTCGACCCATTCAGCTATCTTCAGTGCAGTTTTCTGAATTATACACGTAATACACATCTGACCAGATTTCATAATGTATGATGTAATAACTTGTAGTACTGTAATTAATTTAGTACTTCTTAGGCCTAAATCTAATTTTCCGCTTTTATCCGCTACGAATCCGTTTTTGAGAACGCGTACGTACCTGATTTCATGTGAATTCAATTAGGTAATTAAACTCGGCTTTGTGTGCTGTTTTAGTGTCTGAGCGTAAATATACATTTAGTTTGTACCTTAACCTACGACATTACAGTGCAGCGCAGCAGGAAAAGAAATGATCTAAAGTGATTTTATTGATCGTCGGGTTGCCATAAGGCAGTGTGTGAGGGAATGATGTCAAGGTCGCGGTTCACTAGAGGCCCCGATTTGGGTTTTCGGTTTCATGACGAACATTAGTGAAGTACGAAGCTCTTATATCTTATCACATTACATGGGTCACTGTAAGGACTTGCATTAGTATAATTTTTGTGCGCGTTGATCGTATGCATAGTATAGAACTGATTAGATTTCAAATGGCTTTAGCATATACACACACGCTTATAGCCTGACTCTGGAAAATGGTTTACAAAATTCAAAACCTACAGTTAGAGAATACAAATGGTTTTTGACACAAAATACAGACGGAAGAATTGCCTGATTTCTTTGTTGAAATTGGCCGTCGTTTCATAGGCTGTCTGTATGCGAAGGGACAATTTTGTTTCTCATATTGGTAGGTTTGTAAAGGCATGAACAGTTTCGGCAGTGTATGTACAGCACTTAAGACGTCTTCTCCAGAATTTAACCTTTACGAAAGTTGCCAGCGATGATTGTCTGGGCTGCAGGGAATTCCTCCACTAAACATTGTAACCAAGGTAACCGTGGTAACCAAGTTACCTGCGATGAAAGTAACCATAGTCATCAATTCGCCGTGGAATTTCCCACCGTCATTTCCGCGCGCCGAAACTCACGACTTCCCAGAAGACAAGTAATCTTCAGGCTTAGGCACTTTTTTTCCCCAAGTTTTTCAGTGAACTGGCTTAAAAACGATGGGATATGTAGACGGAATATCAGACTCAGAGCACGGCCTCTGTGTCTCTCGTAATCCTCGGATTGAAGGCTCAGTGTTGAATATTATGAAGCAGCTAATGTCTGCCAGAAGTAAGATGTATAACCGTGTATACTGAATGGTTCCTTTTTCTGTGTAGTCATATACACCGCACAAGTCATCGTGCCACAGCTGATTGCTGCGGGTTCTGTCTGTCTGAAGGACATTGCAGCTTCGCTGCACTTCACGCCATACGGTCTTCGTTACCGATTCCGAACTATAAGTGCAAAGAACCAGAAGTGTTTCACGGAGAACAAGTACCAAGTCCGTTTCTGACCGTGCTGCAGAAAGAAGCGTAGGACGATACATAATCGTGTCTGCTTACCCTCGTTGCCAGAGTTACTCGGGCATGTACAGTACTCGTACAAGAAGTTCTGCGAAGAATTTGATTCCTACATCAGTTCAAATGTTAAATTCTGCATGGCCAAGCATGCAAGACTACAAAGTAGTTCCACTACTACTACGTTCAATTTTTCATATGTGGGCTAGCCTTAATAACAGTTCACGCCGTTTGCTTGTTTAAGAATAAGTGACTTAAAAGCCGAAACGTTCTTCCTGTTCGTTTTTTACTAATATTTGGATTAAAATAAGGAAATAACGAGGATGGTGACGATTACGTAATGAGGAATATTCTTCACTGTCCGGTGGCCAGATTGAAGTGGGTGAAATTGTTTGGAATAGATTGAAATGCAGACAAAATGTTTGTCCGAAAACAGGAAGTGAGGAGACCACTTGGTAGACCTAGGTGTTAGGTTGGAGGATAATATTAAAGTGGACCTTTAAGAAATATGAGGAAATAGGAGTTGTGGTGTGGGCGGGTCTCGTAGTGGGCTACTGTGAACGCGACAACGAACCTGTGGGATCCATAAATGGCAGAATGTTTTTTACCTGTCCCAGAAGGTTGTGGTCCATGAAATTGGGTTATTGGGACCCTTGATAGAGGTGATGATGTACTGAAACTTTTGTGATCTTTAAGGTTTCCATATGAGATATTTTTCTCATTGTGGCGCCTGCAAGGGAAGACAAGTTCAGGAAAGTCATATTTAATTAAAAGTGAGGTTAGTTCACACTATAGGGGCAGGTCGCTGTCAGGTCATTTCAGACCAAATATAGAAATTGTTCTTTCAGTGGGAATCTTATGGGTAGGACAAGAAGCAGCTCCCAATTTGGTTGAGGGCGGGATACCTTGGGGCACTCTGAGGGACAATTTTTGTCCGTGTGCCCCAACCCCTAGGTACTTGTCGCCATTTCTAAAGATAGCCGAATTGACATCGGCGGTGTGACTTGATGGCTGACTCCGTACTCTTGCGGAAATAAGTTTTTGTGTTTCACGGGCCTTTGGGACTGTATGAAATTCACCCTCGTTGATATATACTTGTTATGCATCTACGTTATTCTATTTTTCCCCCTTTTCGCAATTTGTTTATAAACTGTTGCCAAAATAAACACTTCCACTCCCGATATGTCCGACATCTTGGTACGTACCACTTTATGCCCTTGTCTTTACTTTTGACCGAGACCTGACCTAATAGTGTGCACGCTCCTCCCAAAGTGTATCCTTGCCTTTCGAAGGCTTGTGCAACGCATGCCACAGCCCTATAGTGTGAACCAGCCCATAACGAAGAGGGAACTGTGTTACGATTTGTCGCTAATATAGTCTACTGCCCTGAGATTCACATACTTAGCGTAAGGAAGTGCCTGGGTTAGGTCATTCAGTTACCAGATGAGAAATACTTTTTGGAAATTTAAGGTTTTTTAATACATCACAATGGGCCTGCACTTTGAGAATAGGCGGGGAGAGAGAAACTGCGTTCAAAGTAAAATATTAAATATTTATGTTTATATTTTATTGCGTGTTTAGGGATGGCCCTAAAACGACTAGCAAATCCCAGACTATTGTGTCTGCTAAATCGTCTCATAACAAAGGAGATCGGACTTTCACTTTCTGCAACCCACGGGGTTCAAAGACCCAGCCAACCGGTTTAGTGTACCTACAGTCACTGTGTAGTGTTCTCATCATGGCAACATGCATGTGCTGTGACAGTGTGTTCTGTTGTTACATAACTCGGCGAAGTGCGCTACATATGCCCTGTTTGAAAGTAGCGAATTACAACATTTATAATGGTGATAAACGTGGTTTATCGTTTTAATGTC
The DNA here is from genome assembly GCF_977971745.1 of Zootermopsis nevadensis. Classification (NCBI taxonomy): domain Eukaryota; kingdom Metazoa; phylum Arthropoda; class Insecta; order Blattodea; family Termopsidae; genus Zootermopsis; species Zootermopsis nevadensis. The sequence continues at coordinate 11,240,068 of NW_028259143.1, forward strand.
CTCCTCTGAATGCCATTGGCAATGGTATTATAACACTTTTGTTTTGTGTTGGACATCGTCTGTTAAATGTTTTTTTTTTATTCACAGCGTTTCGAATGATGGACCTTACTTCGTCTTCAGGTAAAAACTAGGAGATCCCGGATCTGGTGGACTGATCTATTACTAATGCGTGAAGGCCCACCGATTGGAACAGCTCAGTCTACTGGATCCATCAGTCTCCCCTCTTCCTTACCTGAAGATGAAGAAGAGTCATCATTAAAAACGTTGAGATTTAAAAGACGATGAGCCAAGTCAAGCAAGGAAAGTAGTAACTTATTACGTCGCCTAACACGCTAACTGTCTTCTCGTACGAACAAGACAGACCAGATTTTGGTGAGAGCTGTTAGTTTCTCAGCTACTGAAAAAGGCTGTCTCTTGTAACCATGACTGAACCACAACCACCCGACGTGCCTGTCTATAGTTTACCTTCATACAAATGTTAGCATTACGTTCCCATGTACATCCACATTTCTGTAGTAACAACTAGGAAACTAAATGTCACGGTGAGAAATTAATACACCATCTATTGTAGTCTGAAAATTGGAAGATAAGGGGCAAGTATTACGGAAGAGAATATTAAAGGTATGATATCATCACATCCTGTGGTGTAACAAATATTATTGTTATTATTATTATAATTATAGACTAGTTTTATAAAACCCTTTCGAAGAACGGGTATTTACTTTGTGTCAAACCGTATAAGCGTACGCAAACATTTTAAATCAGGGTTTCTCAGCGTTTAAGACCTAGGGACACATTCACCCTTCTTATCGACTCGCGGGCCGATTATTTACTGACACAGAACTTCAATTTATTGAAAGATGATGGTAGTTTATTAAACATGCTTCCATCCTACTGTCTTCAACGGGTAAACGTATTAATCATTGCTTATTTTTAATACTCGTATTATTGCAATTTTTATTGGCCATTCTCTTGAAACTTCCCGCCATAACTTTTTTTCTTATAGAGTGATATAGTGTAACTAAAATGTACGCGGGCCGCAGAAGACACATCGAGTATCCGCGAGTTAAGTACCCCGGTTTTAAGTATTGCTGACCACATTCGTGAAGTGACAGTTCTTGAACCTGTTAACCTCCATTCCTGTGTTTCTGTGCCCCATATTTCAGTCTGTGGATGTTTCATTATGTTACATCATACAGGAGGGGGAAGTGTATGCTGTTAATTCACGGCGTGCAGCACCAGCGTGAGAAAGTGCCAAGTTTCGGTAGAGACGACGTCATTTATTTCCCCTCATGACATGATTATATTGTTCCTTTCTTGGACCGACAGGTGGAACAATGTCGCCATGTTGGAGTCTGCTGCCCAGTCTCTGGTTCCCAGAGAGTCAGAAACCCTATTTGTCTCCCGCAGTAAACTGCATGGTGCCTGGTCTTCTATTAAAAGCTGATAGTTACTGAGCTGATAAAATACATTCTATACTTTTATAGGACTCAGAAATTCAAAGTGTGTTTACAAAAGGTCGTCATTGGGCTCTGCCCTGAGTGAATAGAGCCTAACCTACATTCTCACACTTATTAAATGCATTTTTGTCATTTTCGTCCCATATACTGTCGTTGAAGAGGGAAACCAAAATGTAAGAAAACAAAAATGCCGTGTTGCAGAAAGCCCACTTTTGCATTATTGGCTCCTTGACTATCTTGAAACCTGTCTGTTTAATATTTAAGGATTGAGTTCTTACCTCAAAGAAAACGCATTCCGTCACCAACACAAGCATAAACTTGTTGATGCTGTTTAAGGAAATAATAGCAGTTCACAGTAATTATTATTGCAAATCCGTTAGTACAGAAGTAATTGAATTTTAAAGTAGGTGGTACGTATAATTGCCACCTGGTTTTAAAGGTTTACGAAGAAGTCTTGTGCCTTTGTATAGCCACATTGCATCTGTCTACAGTTATATATAGCTTAACATTTTTTGCGTACGATGATTTATCAAAGCAAAGCGAGTGGATTAATCAGCCGGATGTTTAAGGAAGCGTTTCCATCGCATGCAAATACAAACCAGACATTAAAGAAAGTGATGATGCGCACTTTCGATTTAGTTAGTAGTCTTATTTGGCTATATCGTGTGAACATTTTCAGTGTTCAGCTAGTTTTGTACTCGGTATTCATCTTAATTAAACAAGATTCTTAGGTTTTCATGTGTGGCGCCCAGTTTTGACTAAAGATTTATGTTTTTAAATTAAGTGCAACCAGCGTTAAAGGAACCTGCACAGGGCGGAATTTGTGAAACGCTCTTTAAACCTTTATAAGTCAATGGTAACTAAGTATCACTCCTGCTTTACGTTCATAACTTGCTCACAGAGCGTTTATGGGCTTTATTTGGTTCTCTTAAGTAGGAAGAGATGAACTATAAATCACTAAAATTTGTGTATGTGGTATGGTGTGTTGTCTCAGAGGAAAGAATTGCGCTTTTAAATATTATCTGCGGGAATTTAAAGGTGTTTACTTCATCGGTCCCGTTCATCAGTGTTACGTAACATATGTTAATATGCGAGGCACCTTCCTGTAGAGGCCAGATGGTGGGTGCACAGTTTGCTGCTGACAGTATTCGTATCGTCGCTCGCCTGCCATCTGGGCCCCATACACTCGTACATTTTACAGAATGCGTGTTACAGACCAGCCAATCAGTTCTGTATCACATGGGCTAAGTTCATACTTTTGGTCGGGAAGTCTCAAAGGAGGGAATTGAAGACACAGATAGGAGAAAATTGGTCGAGGCTGCAAGAGTTAATGTGTTCTCTCAAAACACGCACGCATCTGTCCGGTACCTACTCCCATACAGTGACAACTTTGAATGGTTTCTTTTACTTTCTATTTGGCTGTTCAAAACTTCATTTTCTCTGTCCAAATTCAGATGTTCTCAGAGGGATATCATTATTTTTGGGAACACGGACAGAAAACACGGGGCGAAATCAGAAATCAAGAGACGGCTATGGATTTCCCAGTCTGGTCTTTCGAGACGAGTGTGCTGCCACAAACGTTAGTGGATGTTGAGAACTATTGGAATGTTTTTGAGGAAGAAATTAGCAATTAATGAGGTTTTAAGTTTTCACGGAGGTGAGTATGAAGATGGCTGACTGCCTTCTGGGTTGTGAAGTATATAGTTTGGTGGTCGTTTACCGACGTTTCAGAGGTGCTTGCTTCCTCAATCATAAGGATGATGAAGAATGAATGTATATTTTGCTACAACAGAATAATCACATTGTGGCTTTTTTCGCTGTTTTCACTCACGGAGACTGGACGTTTCCGTTGAGTGCTTAACATTTTGTTGAGTCGTACTGGAAGCCGCAATTCATACCACGTAACTGTTCTTTTTTTTCTTTCGAAATATAAGTGTTTTCAGTAGTCTTGATGAAATACAGTGTTTCTTTCCTCAGTGCTTTTAACAATCAGTATACTATATAAGATATTGTAAATGCGTCATATTGTGATTATAAGTATTAAAATATATTAAAAATTTTTGCCGTCAATCACAAATATAATAATGTTAAAAGATTAAAACATCACAACACCCGTTGATGGCTAAATTATAGCCGAAACTAGTCGTGTAAGTTCCTATTGTAATCGAGTACTCGATGAGGAACGTTAAATGATGTTTTAATCTTTTAACATTATTATATTTGTGATTGACGGCAAAATTTTTTAATATATTTTAATCAGTATACTGTCAATAAAACACCATCTGCAGCCACAAAACAAAAGTAAACTGAATCCCCCCCCCCCCAAAACTGTTTAATTAATTTGTCACGTTACTGTACGAACAACTCGCCAGTATTGCCATCTGCTGTACAGAACATAAGTCCAGTTAATAACTGTCTCGGACCTTGTATATATTCGCCACATAATTGAAGATTAAACCGTTTTAAGTTCTTAACGGTTTATTAGTCTCCAAAGCCACTTAAAACATTGTCTATGGTAAGTACACGAGTAATTCAATCCTATAGAAAGAATTGTGTGTATTGTACTGCAACAAGTAATGTTCCGACACCTACGAAACAGGAAGTACATGTACGTGACGGATCGTTATTGTCTAATGTCCTGCTTGTAGTGGGTGCCAGACGGAATAGACATAAACCACCAGGATCTGGCTTTAAGCCCGTATGGCATCATCCTTACTTCACTTAAGACGGTTCATGTGGGAGTCGAAAAGTTTATGTATCTGAGGTCATTTCGTTTCGCCGAGTGTGTGTGTGTGTGTGTTATTGCTCGAGAGACGCAGTATCTGGCAACAAAAATAGCTTCCAGTCTAGTCCATCCAACTGCATGTAAGTTGGTCTGAATAGCGATTACGTAAGACGAAGTAGGCTTATACTAGTGATATGAATTACTGTTAGAGACTCTGTGAACATTCGCCATCTTGAACTCGTAATTTGGCAGAGAAACGAAAGTAATGCGTTATATACCATGGAACATCAGACCTGCGGTGCAAACGAGAATTATATTCGTCTGCTCATCATTATTTGATTAATTGTTCGGAACAAGTTAGAATCTATTCATATTCCACGAGGCTTCTTAGCCTTAATTCCCAGTGGTCAACGATTGGTCGCTCAGATTCGTGATTCTTGAGAAGAATTGAGCATGTTGGTCGTGAGGTGGCAACAGTGCACTGAAAGTGTTTTTGTCACACTGTGCTTTTGCTCTGCTGGCAGTAAAGTGAGCATTTCTTCACGGTGATTATGGAGCTGCATACTTCGCAAGTGGACCAGAAAGCTGATGATACTGAAGTTGTGGTGTAGGTAATCTGTTTTCAGCTTCTTATAAACGACCACTTACGTGAGAAAAGCAAAGATTCAAAAACGAGCACTAACCGAATTTTGTGGGTCTAAGGTTCGAATCTCGGGCAAGATATGACGTTAGTCGTACTTGTCTTGGTCTCCCAAGGCAGATATTGGAAAGGATTTCTGTGAAACATCGTGTTCCATAAAAGGCGGTTGTTTTCACTGCTTGCAGACCAAGCGTTGTGGTATAATATCCCTGCACAGTGACCGACATGGCTCATGCTTGGAGTTCCTGAATGCTTTATACACCTGTTAATTGAAGTTGATTGGTTCGCAAAGGTACGTAGATGCGCAGAAGCGTTTAAAACTCGCCCGCCATCGTTCCTGTGCCTCACTCTAGTACGCAGGAAGTCGCAGGTTGGAATCTCGGCTCATGTATCAATATCCTTATTGAGGTTTTTCTTCGTTTTTCCGTGTCGCTGTGAGGAAAGCGTCGTCCGCATCTTTCCACAGCCAGATCCGTGAAGCTGACAACGTCGATGTAGAGTGATGGAATCTTCCGGCCGAGTCCATGTGTATTTTACAAGAATATATTGTGGTCAAGAAATGTCCTTGCTTTTTACGTGTTTATTAACTCAAGTGCTTGTCATTGGACCGTGTCCCGTGCCGGTTCAATTTAGTTGTCATTGGGAACCCGACTGTAAACTCCCTCAGTCGATGTCTGTGTTTCTCTTTCCACGAGGGGTTTCAGTCAAATATTAGAATGCAGTTCACGTTTCTGTGCGTGTCACACTTCCTGCCTGTGTCATAACTTAATGACGCAGTACTGGCTTAAAAGTATGCGGAATGCACAGTCACATGATTTTCTAGTTTTGTCAGTCCGTCGCCCTTCTCACATTAAAATATTCTCGTTCCACACTCATTAACAGAATATTGCTGCAGTTGATGCTGCATTTGGAGTGGTCAGAACAGTGGGATTCATCCACTTACGATTCTCACAAAAAGAAAGTTAAAAACATTTACTCCTATGTTGCAGTATGTTATTGGCATCACCAAATAGCGTGTTAGACGTATCCACGAGTAGCATTAGAATGGCGGTTAGAAACAGCAACTGGAACGTTGCATTAGACGTTTAGTGGAGCTCTGTGTTTATTAGGACAGTGATTCCGGGGGTCGGCGCCCTGAAAAGAGGTTAACTGCCATCCATGTTCACGTATAGCTTGATTTAGACTAAGGTTCTTGCCACCTGTTAACACTTACCGTGTCGGAAAGCGCTGGACTAGCTTCGTTCTCGGTTGGTTCCAATACCAACTGTCGATCCTGTGTTAGGAGTGCTGTATTTTCCTGTGAAAGTATTCCGCACGCAAAGAACTTTACTTAACTGTGACTGTGTCGGTTCAGTGCACTTTTTAGTCGAGGGATGCTCGTGGGGCGAGTTACAAAAAGGGCTTCCCATGGTCGGGTTGGCATTGGTGCATTGTCAGAATTTCCGTAAACTGCCTGATATTTCGTTTTCGGTAGTAGGTTTGCGACTTATAATTTTGAGGAAAAGTAATTAATTTGTTTTTCAGGAAGCCCTCATTCTGGCAACCAACGCCCCGAATACTTCAAATAAACCTGACAAAGAAATTTTATTTCAATCAGAAGTGATGGGTTGAATACGAAGGTATACTGGGCACAAAATATCTGCTAACATGATCTGCATTACAGTTAATTGAGAAGCGATAAAAGGAAAGGAAGGATAATGCGCTGTAGCTTTCCCTCCCCATATCACAGCTGGCTGGCCACCTACGTATGTGTTTGTAATTGTCAACGTCAGCTCGGAGATATTTTGCGACAAATGTGACGACGCTGTTCGTTAGAGAAGATCACTTATGTCTGGACAGTCTCTCTGGCTGAAGGAGCATAGCTTTTTTTCCGTTTACTGAAAAGTAACTCTTGTTTAATGAATGCATTTCTGAATATCACAAGTTTAAAATGTATTTTCTTTACACAGTCAATTCTGATCAAAACCAGTGAGTCATTATCAACGTACGAACAAACTAGGGCGACGAACACTACTGTGTTAAGGTGAAAACCTGAAATCTCAACTGTACTATGTCACTTTCTCAGACAAGTCTTCTTGAGAAATTCCTTTCACTAAAATTTATTCAGGAATACAGGGAAGTAGAACGAAGACTAGAAACAGTGAAACTCTGTCGAAGTTTTCTTTTCCTCTTTTAATTTTCTTCTCGGAAAGGTGGCAAAATTAGAGCTATTAGAGGAAACACACTGACAAGTTATTTCAGGCGAGCGCATAAAGGGTAATTACGATAACTTCATTCTCACAAGTAGGGCTTTGAGACCTTCGTAACTGATAAAGGTGTCTTATTTGTTTTGCATTATGTCATACATGTAAATCTATTCAGACATGGCGAAAACACGAAATTAGCGTGTCGAAACTGGGAATCAACGGCTGTTGTGAAGAGTCCGTACTGGTATATGCATTTATTTCTAAATCTAAACCCCATGCGTCTTTTATAAATCGAATACAGTTCAGAAACAGATGAAATGTAGCTCTGCTTGCAAAATGATAGGCATTTTAGAAATGTGACTGACAGTTCACGTAGGCTGCTGTTGATGTATGATTTCCTACATTTGGAACAAATATTCATTTCACCGGCTAATACTGTTCTTACATGTGTAATATTTAAGTGTAGATGGGAGAAAAGTGTTTCTGGTATCTGAAACAAGTAGAGGGCGCGTGAGAGCACGGACTGATCATTCATGTTCCATAAAAAATGGGGAATTTCTTTGTCAGCTGAGTGACCATCAGCTTCTCTTCTAAGCCTTCACTTCATGCAGTTGCCAGATGTTACATATATAGCATTTCTGGAATTTAAATTTTTTACTCTGTTGGATCGTGTGTCATTGAGTATAAGGCCTATTTTTATTAGGTTGTGTGTGCTTGTTACGAAGCATCACGAATCTGTAGTTTTGTAGCATAATCTGTTAATTTCCCCAGTGTGTATTCGGCAAATAGGAACCCTAATCGTCCTTCTTTAATACACTACTCAGTCAGAAATTCGTTACTTTGCGTTTCATTTGCTTTCATGGACACGATAATCCCCCCCCCCCCAACACATTGGCAGCAACTCAAAACTAAAAATAAAACGGGATATACGCGCTAGTGCTTCTTGCTACGAGAGTTTTGCACATATTTCACAACATTTACTGTCGGCTATTCCTGTGTGTTCACATTTGTTAGGAAATAGTTTTTGTGTTAACTGGTAATTAGGACCACAGTTTCGTTTGTCACTTTGCCTGGGGCTTGTGAAATCATTTTTCGTGTTTCTTTTTTTTCAAAGCCACTGCATAAAATTTCTGAATCGGTATTTTGAAGTAAGCCATGGCTGGTTTAACGGTCTGTCCACTTCATCTCATTCCATGCCTCCATCACTAGAATTCGTAATAAAATGTGGCCGTAGAAACTGATATTTCGGTAAGCGCTATGCATTTTCATAGTCACTGGGAGAAGGTTAATTTAAAGTTAATGTGTACTGTGCATTGATTGTATCGACATGCATGACAAACACAAATAATTGAGTGTAATTAAGCTTTTGAAGCTGAAGTTCGTCCAAATAATTTTTTTAGAATTCAGTCCGCACCGCAAACAAAATACAACGCTTCACCATTACATAGATAAACTGGTTAGTGTCGTATAAGGAAGTAAACTCTGTTTACACCGAAAATCATAACGACACCAGTAAATTCAAATTGTAGTTACTGGTTGTTAATCCGGTGGTACATACAATTACCACTGGGCTTTAAAAGGTTAAAGATGGTTTACTGTTCCTTTTTGTGAATTGTGGGCATGTTTCTTACACAAAATTAAACTTTTCTTTGGGAGAAACTAACATATAGATGTTTTATTTTCGTTTTCTTTAAGTATCGTGCCCTTAATGAGCTGGGGTACCTCGGTCAGTATAACACTGCTCTGTAAAGGAGGGATTCGTAAACTTTCGTAGACCTGGGGCGACATATACCCTTTCTTACCGGTTTATTAAAATTGGTAAGCTAACCCACTGATTAGTCATTACTGAGAAGTTTTACACCGCTTTTGCTGTTGGGATTCACAAGTTTCATCAAGAATATGCGTCCTTTTTCTTGATTCAATGCTATTAATTGGGCTAGAAAGTTGCTCACAGCAAATGTATCTTCTGACAAACACAGGCGACATTAACAAGACATGCTTTCTGACATCAGGAAACTGTTTTTTGATTATGCATGTTGACACAGTATAAAAATGTACGCGGATGGGTTAGAACCTGGGTGGGCCGCTGGTTGAGAACCCAAGCTGTAAAACGTTAACCCGAAATAGTGTGCAGCTAATTGAAAGGTTTAACTGCTAGTTCTAACAACACGATTTAATTTCCAGACTTAAACGCGGTCTAGCTTATGGCGGTTTGTTGTTTTTGTATCTGGATAACTGACTCGTATTTAAAATGAAAGAGCCTGAATTAGCCTAAGCTGATCGTTTCAGAACGTCCTTGAGAATCAGATAGTCAATAACAAGCTCTGCAGAGTGCTTTCTTATTTGTTGATTTGGAGCTTGCAGATCGCTTGTACTGGTCATATGATGCTGACGTCAATTTTAAGCTCTACAAATACACTACTGGATTTGCGTAGCCTCAAGAACAAGAAAATTAAAAAATATGAACTGAGAAGCCCTTTCCTTTGTGTAACGCTTGTTTTTAACTCATCCACCATAACAAATGATAGCTTGAAAGCTTGTATTTGTTGGGAGATCTGGAGCCATATCAATAAAAATAGAGCAGTAATTCAGAACATGGGATTAGAGTGAATGCAGATACTTGGAGTGCGAGCAACAGTAGCATAGTAGGCTTAACCAAATTGCATGTTTGAAGGCCACTGAAGGACCCCCCCTCCCTCCCTCCCTCCCTCCCTCCCTTTACCGCGCGGCTATAAGTTAACGGTACAGCGGTGTTAGCTCTGCTACGCTGCGAGTTCTGAGCTGTCTTCATACGTCTGTGCTAAGCTGTTCGTGCTGTATCGTTGTTCGTATTTTCCTGTGACCTTGAAACATGCAATTCCGTAACGGCTACTATACCTGCTATCTCTGGCCAGCTGAATTCAGTCCACGTCCCATTTATTTAAGGTTTCTGGTCAGTGTCCTGTGTGCTTACAGGCACGCCCTTCTCATCTTGATTTCATCACCCAGATAATATTTGAAAACTGTGATGTACCGCTGATTTTTTTTCAATCCTCCTGTCTTAGATTCGAACATTTTCAGCAGCAGTGTTCTCGGGATACCTTTCTTAGACTGAGAGACCAAATCTCGTAACGCACAGTTTAATGTAATTTCTTTATATTTTCAGATCCGAGCCGAGCAAGAAGGTGCGAGTGACCTTCTTCGAGTCCGAGAAACCTTTGATTGTGAGCTCACCAGAGCCTTCTGACCTTACCGACGACTTGGATGCTTCTGGCATCATTGCAGCCATGACGACATCGGGACCAGATGCTGACCATACGCCACCTTACGCCCGCCAGACCAGGTGAGTTGCCGTTGCTGATACGTGGTTCAGTGGGTGGTACAATTATCATCATACGAACTACGTACCGGTACTTAGACGAAGGTAAAATAAATAAAGAACTATCAGTATACTCAGTCATGTAAACAGCTAATTCCTCAGGACGTCGTGAGTATAAAATTTGTACTTGAAAATGGACGATTTCCAACATAATTGCGCTGTAACTCTTTTTATGTCATTCAAGAAACATTTTGGGTGGGGAGCTTCAGATTTTGAGCACTGCCCTCTTCTGGTTTATTTTGTCTTCATACATTTGAGAACATCGACAAATTGATTTTCCTCACAATGTTCTATTGCGTGTAAATAGAGGTCCTTGCTGCCTCCATCATTAGGACAATGAGTCATTCATTCCTCACGATCTGAATTCTAGATCAAGATCAGCCACTGGTAAACCCTTTCCCATAAAACAGCTTTGGAGTGCTGGCTGAGTCACCTGTAGTCAAGTCAGTTTCTATCTTGATTTGGTAGTCTTGCGTTGGCAGTTCGTTGCGTCAGGAAAGCAACATAGGAATATGTGTCTGTTTTGAAACGAAATAAAATATGCCAAAAAAATCGGTTAGTTTTTAGTGAAGAAACCCAGTCCTTGCGTTATTAATACTGATGTGATTTTCAATTCAAGGACCTGCAGTTTACATGATGGCGCTGTATTTCTGTAATTTCAGAAACTGTGTCAGTAATCTGGCAAATTACAACTTTCGGATAGGCTACTTTAGAAATACCGCCATACTACAAAATAGGGTACTAAGATAAGTAATTATTTAAATATAATTTTATGTAGGCGTTGCATAAATTTTGAAGAACACATGAAGACAAAAGTCTGAACTGAAAGACGGCATACAATTGTACGTAATCAGGAGCTGATAGTCGTTACGCTGGTGAAGAAAGTGTCTTACACGGAACCCAAAGGTTAATTATTTTTTTCGCAGGAGCCCGCCACTAGGCCACCTGAATCCAGTCCACACCCCAATCTGTACAACAACCATTTACTGATTCGTTAATTTTCTTAATATGTTGATCACAATCATCACGATACCGCACTAATAAAGTGATGTTAGGAGGAAATTGTGTTCTGTTAGATATTCGTGCTGGCTGGTGAACTTTCTGTACAGCAAGGTAGTTCCTACAAATGTCAGCGAGTTTGGCATTTTCTCTGATATTAAACCGCTATGCCGATGTATAGAATGCAGCAGAAAATGGGAACAGAATTGCCGTGGAACTCTTGTGTACGTTTGCTGATATGGACTTCTGGGCATACCTGCCTGCAAATTAAAAGTTTGTTTGGTTATGATCAAGGCTTGTGTTAACTGTCCTTATTTTCGTGTTTCTCATGTTGGCTGCACAAAGCGGATCTGACGTCAGTCTAGATGCAAGTTTCCTAGGGGATCTGTTATTTCGTAGTTCGGTTCATCCATTCAGTTACCAGTATTTTTGGATTCTGAAAGTTTAAAACTGTGTACTGAATTTAAACCAATTCTTATGCCTGATACGTAGATCTTGGAGCTTGCAGCGAGACCATAGGAAGTTACAGAACTGATATTTAGAAATTATGTTGACCGTTTAAAAGGCAGGAATGGGTAATGTTTGTTCTGGCCTATGAAGTGTCTACGAACTTTAATTCTTTGCATATTACCTATCGATTATTACATTCTGTACACATTTGTCACCGATTATCGCCGACCTGTTAATAAATTAAGATTTAGTATGGCTTCAGTTAGAAGCTTTCATATTTAAATTCGTTCAGTTCCTGAATTGTTACATTCAGCGTTAAGTTTTGTGCCTATGTTTACTTATCTCACTTCTTCTCTTCACAAAAACTCTCTCTCCTTCCTTTTATAACTTTTTATCATTTATTCTTACCATATCCATCGTATTTATGTGATACACGCGTCTTATAATGAATACATATTTAACTTTACTTTGATGCCCAAAGTTGAGGCTATTCATTCTTTTGCTGCCCTTAATTAACCTTAAAGAATTAATTTCTACCTACTGTACAAGGTGCGATCGGAAAGTTTCTAGACTGCACCTATAAAAACCCGTACACTTATCTCAGGTATTAAATTCATCCATCACCCTCGAAGTAGTTCCCCTGGGAGTGAACACAACGATCCCAGCGCCGCTGCCAAGCCTGGAAGCATCCCTGGAAATCTTTCTTTGTCAGCCTGTCAAGCACCATCTGCGATTCTGCCTGAATCTCTTCTATCGTCTCAAATCTCCTTCCCTTTAGCTGAATTTTCATCTTTGGGAAGAGGAAGAAGTCACACGGCGAATAAGGAGGGTGCGGGATGACGGCCATGGTGTTTGAGGCCAAAAACTGCCGAACTTTGAGGGCGGTGTGCGCTGGCGCGTTGTCATGATGCGTCGCATGTGGAGTTCTTCCTTTAGAATCAGCTGACAGGTCCCATAGCCTATCCCAACAATGTCGCACAAGTCGTTGATGGTACGACGTCGATCTTCGTGAATGGTCTGCCGAATCTTCGTAACATTTTCGGGCGTTGTGCTCGAAGATGGTCGTCCAGAACGCTCGTCATCATCGACAGAGGTTCGGCCATTTTTAAAACGTGAATGCCACACAAAAGTTTGTGCACGACCCATTGCGGACTCCCCAAATGCTTGCTTTAGCATTTCATAGGTTTCCGTAGCCGTTTTGGCGAGTCTTTGGCAAAATTTGATGCACACGCCATTCCGAAATCGCAGGAGGGTCGGTGTAATGCACTACCAAAACGCCCGTAACTAAGAAACAAATGCTAATTCGATGATGCCGGCTGGCACACTGATTCACTATGAATGTAGGCTGCACCCCTTAGCGGCAGAAGCTCGTACTACATCCGGTTCGCCCTCTATTGACACAGTCTTGAAACTTTCCGATCGCACCTCGTATATCTGTTTAGCCAACTTCACTACGGTATGTCATAATTGGTATAATTGTATGTTCATTTGTTATTTTGGTTATATTTTGTGATTTAGCTAAGGCTCAGTAAAAAAAGAAAGAACGAAAATTGAGAGAAATTTGAACAGGTCGATTCTGAGTGGATATTTAGAGTTAAGATCCTGAACAAAACCGCGGCAGTTTCAATATTCGCCTGCAGAAACCAAAAATACGCCACTTGCACTGCATTGGGACGCGTCGTGTTTGCAAGAGACCACATCGATACTGAGTGAAGTCCCTGCAAAAACTGTGACATGCTTAAAATAATGTGACGGGTAACTATTTTAAATCGAATCAACCGTAAAGTGCAGAGTTTGGAGCTGCCACGTAGTCCAGTTCAGTCGTGGTCGGTAAATCTCATGCTTAGTATTTTTTTTTCTTACTAGGGTACATCACCTTTTCTTTTGTGTCCGGCCTTCAGATAAGAACACGGATCGATGTTCCAGAACAATGCTGAGTCGAATGTTTGAGTCAGAGACAAAAGACATAACAGGACGATGCTGATAAATATGTAAGGGGCTCTATAATTTTACTTTTCACCAAATTACTGCTATCGTTGGGGAGATGAGGTGTGTTGAGTATAACATTCATAGGAGGGAAGAAATGCGCAGAAAAATTAGGCGGAGAACGTAGTAAGTGTAAGGATAATATTAAAATGTGTATCATAGAAATAAGTTTTTAACACCTCGACTAACTAGCTCAGAATTGGGCCCAGTGACGGGCTCTTGTACCTTAGGGTTCCAAAAAGAGCGGGATCAACAATCAGCTTCTTGACTGGAACTCTTTTTTATAAAGTTTATTTAGTTAAATACACTTCTCCAATTCAGTCGTTATAAGATGTACTTCATCAGAATTTTTGTGTTGGGCCTCATACGATTCTAAGAAATGTAAGCTCATTTAAGTGTTTTAATCAAGCCTTAATTCAGCTGCGTGGATGTACGTATTGTGCCCATTGTACAAATTCTGGAAGATAAATGCAGAATAGCTATTATAGAATTTGTTCGTCAGCATACATCTCTGAAATTACTCCACCGATTAGATTATATTTCGTTTCTCTGCACTAAAATTGGCGAGCAAATATAATTCTATTTGGTTCATATCTTTTATACTTAACTTATACTTCCTAAGAACCTCAAATTCCACTCAACAATGTTAAAAATACCCGTTACATAAGACGTAGTTCAAGTTACGAATTACAAATGTTGTTTGCTTTTCTTTGGAATTGGCGAACGTTTAACAAAATACAGGTTGGGGAAAATAAAGTATACCGAAAGATGTTTGGTGCGCTGTCTCCAGCCATGGCATCACCGGGTCGTATTTTCTTTAAGATGGTCGTTGTCAGACAGTAATCGACAAACAAGTGCGATATCGAGAGGTGATTGAGAAATTTGTCGGCGAACTGAGATTTCGTCGTTCAAAAAATTTACGTATGAATGAACAGTGGTTCTGACAAGATGGGGCAAGAAGTGAAACAGCTCGGGAGACAATCACAGTGCTTCGAGGCCATTTTGGTGAACGAACCATTTCCAGAGGCACCAATTTTGCGTACCCCGCGCTTTCACCGGACCTTGGAAAATGCTCAGAGAACTTGTGCACAGAGATCCAGTATCCCACACTGTGCTTCAGTTAAAAAAGAACATCAAACATGTTTTTGCAACAGTATTTAAGCACGCATTGGATGCAGTCATAGAAAATGCAGCGGTAAGATTTTAGAGATGCCTGGAAAGAAATGTAGGACTCTTACAAAATATAATGTGCCGACATGTACACTTGATTACTTGTAATAAATACGTTTCTTAATTATGTTCGGTATACTTTATTTTAAGCAGTCTGTACAAGAGAAAATATAATTTTTTATAGTGTGAATTAGGTTTTAAAGAAGAATTTTGGACGTGAAATTCTATTTGATTTCCATCATGGACTCCGCACGTTTTAAGTAGAAGTGCATTATTCGTTGGCTAATTCAGTTGACTTCCTGTTCAACAATCGTGGCAGGAAAGCTGTTGTTTGGGTAGGAAATTATATTTCCGTGTGCAATAAACGAAGTCACTCGAATGTAGAATTACAAAGAACGTATTTGGAAAATACGTTTCCTCAAATTTGTATCCTTTCCATACTTGTTGCAAATATCTGTAGGCGTAGAGTGACAGAAATTACTCACGTATTTAGACTGCCTACAAATATTAAAATTACTGAAGCATTCATTGGCGTTAACTCGTGGCCCTAGCATTAACATGTGTTGAACTCTGACCTTATCATATATATGGGCCATAGCAATATAACAGACGTTTCTGTTGTAGACCTGTACATAGAGGATCTTCATGCACCCGTATAAGCAATTGCCATTTTGTTTGGTATCGAAAAATGCAGGGCCTTCGGAGTTTACATGAACTCTTATCGTTCAAGTGACATCTCGCTTCGCTTTTTTGGGAGGTTCGGGGATCAAATCTCGACCTAAGTACTGGCTATTCTCACCAACATTTCATTCTTGTTCTCCCAGTCCGTCATGAATGCCGTAATTTTACGTCGATATGCGTCTTTTGGTGCCCTCTACTTGTCTTATTGGATTCCCGAAATTAATGTAAATAATATTTAAACGTTCATATTGAAATCTGCAATAAGGATCATGGAGGAAGGCCAGCTGTTACGATCCGTTTGCGCGATGTGCATAGAATGAACTCACGAGTTTTTAATCTTGTCGTGCTTGTCCGCATGTTTAAACTCAACCCCTAGGCAGATTCTGATGAAATTTCGTACGCACGGTATGACATTTGAAGCCACCCAGACCTCATACTTGAAATTTTCTACAATCAGCAATAACAACGTGGCTGACACACGAAGTTGTAAGGTGGGATGACACTAGCGCCGCTTAATATGTGGTCCAGAAATCTAAAAAAATATAGTATTTGTTTAGGTATTTCGTTCAATGAATGTAAAACAGCCCTGCTGTTGTTGTCTTTGTTTTGGCACTTTTTTTTAAGTCAGCTGCTAACAAACTCGGCTACGCGTTACAGCGGTGCCGAACTTTGAGGTTATATTGTACCGTTTAACGTTTTTAGATTCTGTATATAAGTTCTTCCTACAAATATTTTAATAATAACAATGCATGCCCATGAGCTGCGTTTTGCTGTAGGAGGTAGTTCGCACGAGTAATGTTTGCATCGGACACGTGTAATCTTGCTAAGTTGGATTTACAGTTGACTTTTACGTACACTAATTTAAAAATGTCACGGCTGTCACTATAAAACTGTTTGCTGCTTAGTGCGGACTGTATCTCAGTATTACATACAGCCTTTGAGCACTGTACACTGCGTACGGCTGGACATACAAAGAGCGTTGTGTGTGGAGATTATTCCGGATCAGATGCATCTTTCCAGTACTGTTTAATATCGTATTGTTCTCAGTTTGTTATTAACCAAGCTGGTTTTGAGGCTACATTTCGTGGAACTATGGATGCATGCCGGAGACCTCTGCCCGTACGTTTCAACATCCGGACATCCCACGCATGTTTCTTATTGGGTGTTGGTGTTAGAAATTTGTTAAACGGTGGGATTTGGAAACAATTTTCCGTATTATTTCAACAACAAATCTAAAAAACCTTCGGTATGGTTCGGATAGTTGCTTTCGTTTACGCTCGCTCCTTTGTCGGGAAGGAGGTGCATGTGTTGCTGGGGCAAGCGGCGTTGCCAGATTGTACTCGATGATTCGGATGTTACTATGCGCTGAAAAATGTGATCGCTGTCTCACACAGTATTGCTTCTTTTCCGACTGAACAATTGCTCGGCATGCTTATACACCGTGTACCGTTCAGTCACATACTTTTGGCCCCTGTGTCTGGAAAGGGACGTCTAATAGAAGCGAAGTGTGTGCGGTAACAGACGGGGAGGAGAATTTTGTAACAGTAAAGGTGAAGTAGAATCAGCTATAATAGTTCACATTTTCCAGGGTTTCTGATCTGTTGGCCGTATTTGTGACCATGAAGGTCACGTGATGTTGCCGTGTCGGCACCCAAGAGCTCTGCCTACAGCTATGATGTCATGTCTGCTGTAAGGATATCGTAACTCATTACCATAAGTCGGGTTTCCTCATTAACGAGTGACATATAACTTTTCATGGCGGTTAGTCTGAAGATGGCTGTCTTCTGAATTGTTTCACTGTGGTACTCTGGTACACTGCGCAACAACCCAGAAGACGACATACAGCATTTGGTTGTGTGTTTGAACGAGAAAAATACTTCTCATGAAATCGTATGCTTCTATTGAGAAAATTCATAGACTTCTGGGCTCTTAACTCGAGAGCTTTGATAAAATTGTTTTAAAAATCACTTAACGCAAAACTGAAAAACGTTTGGTTCAAGAATGGTCTTCCTATCGGAAATATAAGATTTGAAGTTAAGATGGCGGCAGTATGTTTCTCCGTAACGTTGGTACCCACGGCGTTACAGCCTAGACCACCCTGGATATCGGAAATAGACAGAGGTTTTGCTTTAAGACAATCCTATTTCACGAAAGTCCGCTATGCCGTAAATGTCATTCCATCTTTTTCTGGAAATCCGTTTTTCAACGAAGCTGGAGTAAATGTGTTAATGAAGGAAGGGAATATTTCTTCTTAACCTACGTCTTCCTAGCTCCTTGATGTTGCGTCGTTAACGAAGGTTGCCATATTCGCCCTCAGAGCTGGCGATTGAGCGTGAAGTGAATAAAGCCATCATCAGCGGTCGTATAAGAAGGGCCTGAGCTAGACCATGAAAAACTCGTTACATACTTGGCGTTAGGAGGAATAGTGCGAGACAGATACGAACTGTGGGCATTGATGAGTATACCACTGGCATTCCATCGAAGTCAGCGATGATCTGGATCAACATTGGCGTTGACTGATCGGAATGTTTGACAGCTTCGATTGTTCATTTAGCCAACTCTTCTAATAAAACCGGAACGTTAAAAGTCACATACATGGGCTAACCTTCTACAAGATTATGACTCATTTTATAACTTCATAATCCATTTGCTGGTATTGATTTTAACATTATTATATCTGTTTAGGTTTCTACCTTACAAGATTTTTCCGCTCAAATTTTTGTCGATCAATCGGTAAGTATTTCACGAGGTCGTTCCTGCTGTGAATGATTTTTTTTTTAATGCGAGCTTTCATTCAATTCTAATCCGGTTCGACTTCGAAAACGAAGTACGAGGTGCTACCCAAAAGTTCAGCGAATTTGAATTCCACGCGCGAACCGGTTGTGGAATGGCCTGCCGCCGCTAGATGGGGCGAGCAGTACCCTTTGTGAATTAGTGTGCCAACAGCCGTGAAGGCGAGAGGCCGCGTTCTTGAGTCTCGTACGTTTTTGTAACGTTGTGTTGTAGTGGTTCGGCGATTTTTTGAACCTGCATAAATGACAGCTTTTAAGGAGCAAAGAGTCTGCATCAAATTTTGCTTTAAGCTTAAAAAACTGCTGTAGGAACCCACCGCATGCTTGTGGAAGCATTTGGCGAGAATGCAATGAGTCAAAGTAAACCTTTTTTGTGGTACAAACGCTTTAAGGATGGACGAACGTCTGTCGAATGTGAAGTTCACGTCGATCTTTTTTTTTGACATCTAAGGCATTGTCCACAAGGAATTTGTCCCCCCTGGTCAAACTGTCAACGGAAAGTTTTGAAGCGGCTACGGGAGAGCATTAGGCGCAAACGTCCGGAGAAGTGGGACAACAACAGCTGAGTTCTCCACCACGAGAAAGCGCCCGCCCACACATCGCTCGTTGTTCGGCAGTTTTTGGCGTCCGGTGATTCCCCACCCACCCTGTTCGCCTGACCTCGCCCCCTGCGACTTTTTCCTGTTTCCCAAAATGAAATTTCGATTGAAAGGCCGTCGTTTCGACACAATTGAGGAGATCCAGGCAGAATCGCAGGAAGTGCTTAAAATACTCACACTTGAAGACTTCCAGGGATGCATGGAATCATGGAAAAGACGCTGGGATCGCTGTATCCATGCCCAAGGGGACTACTTCGAAGGAGACGGCGGAAACTAGGAGTTATGATAAGCAATTTTTTATGGGAAAATTCCCTGAACTTTTGGGTAGCACCTCGTATGATCTGAAAACAACGATCGTTATTGGACGTGCTATTGAAATAGGTTTGTATAGGCCTGAACATTACTTTTCGCATCACCTATGTTCAGAACAAGAGTCGGCGTAGCTCAGTCAGTATAGTGACTGTCTGGAGTTTAACATGCTTCAAAATACGATCACAAATACAATCCTGCACCACCTAATTATGCAGGTACAATGTTTTAATAAAACTTAATGTTGCGTACAACACCCAACAGGAACTGAAATCACACATAAACAGTTAATTTTTACATCACCATTGAAAGAACACATTCTTTCTCTTCTGCACTACAGGCCAAGGAGCACGGACATCACAGTCAGAATTGCTTCCTATAGATTCTTCGGGTGGGACGAACACTTACGAAGATTAACGAAACTACGAAAGCAATGCTTCCATGCACGGCCCCCCATTGATGGGCATTATCAGTAAATGAAAGAAATTGAGGTATTACAGCAGTATTTTGCAATAAAACAAACTCATGCATATACCAACGTTACCACGACAAAATGTTTCAGCCATGAATGAAAAGTTAGCAACACTGTGTCCAAAAAACTAGGTTTTCTGAAGCAACGGGCCTGTTAGCATAATCTACACCAGCGTTTCTCAACCTTTTTGTCCTTGCGGAACCCTTGAAATAATATTCATGTCTCAGGGAACCCCTACATAAAAATTATTATATATCATTATTGATATCTTTCTTTATTTTTTATAAATTTAAAGTTCATAAGGAAAACTTAATATTTTTTTCTGATAGCTGGTTTACGCAAAAAATTACTTACGTTTTTCTCAAGTTTATTGACAATACAAAAAAAAACTGAAATCAAACTGCCTGTCAAGAGACCTCATACGGAGGTTTTCATTCACACAAAAAATTAACATAAATAACCAATATCGTATATAACACATATAAACAGAACGAAAACAGATAATAACTACTACAATAACTAAATCGTTTATTGACAATGTTAAAAAGGCATAAGATAAATCAAAATAAAATGTCATATGAACAAATATATGTGTCAAGGAAATGTTATTTTTGAAGCCAATTTAAATAATAAAATTTACTTTTCTAATGTGAAAACTGTGCTTGTCTTTTGGTACACAAATGCTTAATTCGGGGTCGAACTTTAGATAAACACACACGGATTTCATCTTCAACTGAAAGGAGACGATTTCTGTCTTTGGTCTTGATACTTGTTAAATAAGAAAAAGCTTGCTCACACATGTAAGAGGTTGAAAACTCAGCAATCTATTTATTGCTTTCCTATGAATGGCAGGATACTCTTCTTTCACAGAAATCCAGAACTTGTCCAGGGATAGGTCAGTAAATCTCATCTTCAGTACAGCTCCTGTACACTGACCACTAAAGGCGGTTTCACACTGGCGCCGTATAGATGTCGCTAAATATATTTCTTATGATTATTATATTTCCAAAAGACATAACAGGTTGAAGACTTTATTATAATACCCAAGAATTTCCCGAGAATATGTCGTACGTGTATAGTAAAATTACGAATATGAAATTAAACATAAAAGAGACTCAAAAATACATTTACATATGATTAGCCTATTCATCACTATTTCTCGCGGAACCCTAAGGTTCCGGGGAACCCCGGTTGAGAAACGCTGATCTATACTATAAAGACGACTAAAAGTGTTGGTTCGTTTGACAACAAACAGGGCACGTGTTCAAACATCTTATGTCTGGTTTGCATTGTACCGCGATCATATCTCAGTACGAATGAACATGTCTGAAAGGGAATGTCTGGTGTTTTCACAACGTAAAGGATAAATTCCATATGGCAGGATCTCCGAGATAAACTAATGGAGTAACAGATGTTACACACCCAAGCCAAAGCTTTGCACCCCTCCACATTGCACAGTGGGCCCTATCCAGGGCGTCCAACTACACACAAAGAAACCTAAAAGCACTGGAACATACATTTTGGGTTTGGAGCCGTTGGCGAGATATAATATGCTTATTAATATTGAAACCATTTGTTTGAAGAAACTAACGTATATGTATGTAAACCTCAAATATATATCCACACTAGATCAAGTTTCATCTTAGTATTATTCTCTCATTTCGGTTTTGGCGAACTTAATCTTGTGTGATTTTCTTGTTTCTCTGATCCAAATTACATATCTAATCTATCACAATTCCCTGGCTTGTACAAACGTTAGATGTATGCAGCATCATTAAATAGCCCATCACTCTTCATTTAACTACCTTAAACAGTGTTTGTTAAGAAAACCCTCCTTTCATATCCAGATGTTTACACTGATACGTGTCACATATTTGCAAAAAAAAAGTCAAAGAAAATCTAAAATTACTTATAAAAATCAGTGTACGTATTTTTACTCTTTTCTTTCCGAAATTTCCGAAGCGATAGCGTACTTTCGCTCGAAACGGGAATTTGATAAATGATGTTCAAAATGCATGAATACAACTGGCGAGAAAAATCTTTTGCTGGTAGAAGCATCTATCCTTGATGTTTATCATCTGTACGACCATTAAGAGATGCAAGTCTTACCACTCACCACACTTGGGAATAAATATGCATTTTTAAAAAAGCACTCGGAATGAATTTGATTTTAAACACCGACACATCTGCAATGTTTACACTGTGTTTGTCGTCAGACATCTTGCCTTTCTTAAATTTTGCAAGGTAGAGACGAGGAACTTGGATTTTACAAACTAAATGACAAACGGAACTGTTAGTGTTGATGCTGTTTCAAGTGGATCACCGGTAATTTTTCTGAAAGTAAACCCCACTCTTCCGTCCTGCAGACCGGTGACTGCGAACAGGAGCAAAGCAACAAATGTATGATACTGATTCGGAAATACCGGCACGACGAAAGGTGTCTGTAACTTGGAAAGGATGCTTTTCTGGAGTCATGTTCACATGAACGTTTTAAATTGTTTTCCAATGTACCGGATCAAGTTACACTCGGTAAATTCCCACATAAGTTAGCCAACAAACAATTCTGCATTTTGTCCTGTAACTCAGCTGTTGCCAATGTTAACAAAACTGAAGAATTTTAGAATTTTCTCATAGCAGATTTGTTGCCGTACTATGAGTGCAGATGAATAGTCTCTCACAAAATGAATTTTTTTCTCAGAATTGTTCTTTAAAATGAGGGTGTGTGGTGGTGAAAATTCCTTTTCTGCAACTGTCGAGGTTTTCCCGCTTGTCTTCGACACCCGTTACTTCTAATAAAAGATGAAACGTCGTGAATGACTCGGTGTCCACATTAAGCTGTACCGGTCATCTTCATCATTTGGAGTGTTAGCTCTTTCCTTGTCATGCGTACAGGTCAGAGGGTTCATTTAGAGGCATAGACAGGAACTATATAATATATATAAAAAACTATCCCGTAGAACCTCATTACGTACACATTCTGTCTGGAAAAGAATTTCAAGATGGACCACAAACTTAAATTTGTAATGAATTGACAGAAACTTCATTGTAACCAACAGCATAAATACAGCCGTGCAATTGAAGAATTTTTCAAGAAATAAGCCGAAGTTCATTTTAAAGGAACATTATTTTTATTTAAATTATGCATACAAACAAAACTGTTTACAATTTGAAGGACACTTGTGCCAAACGCGTTTCGACCTCAAGAAGCCATCATCAGTGGTAAAACAAAATGCGACCAACACATCCTCGACCACGGACATAAATACGGTCCCATGGAAGATATCATGGACGTGTTAAGAATAGCATCGAAAGGTAAAATGCTTGACATTTTAGAAAAATTCCGTATCTATAAATCCAGCAAAAAGCATAACATCATAAATGAACAGAACGCTCATGACTCCAATGTGTTATTTGACCTGGCAATAAACAGAAAAAAATTAAAATTTCATATGCAATAGTTGGCCACACTGATAGTTAATATCGTATACCCTACACATTTTTCAAACTGACAGTAACGCCCACGCATCGTTGAAGTTCACAGGCACAGACGATGCAACCACGGCTCACCGTAGACCAGCAACGGCAATCAGACCAGTGGACATAAAAGCTAAGAGCTCAATTTAATACACCAACTCCTGTGCAATCAACGTCCGGTGAGGTGTTACATAAGTTTGGTTTTGTAAAGTACACATCTTTTATGTTCTGTATAAAACCATAACCTTTTAATTTATATTATGTGAATTAATTTGTTTTGCCACTGATGAAGGCCTGTTGAGGTCGAAACGCGTTTGACATTAGTGCTCCTCAAAGTGTACACAGTTAAGTTTGTATGCATGATTTATATTCCAATATACTACACGGTTTGCAAGGTTTTAAGATTATTTTAATCGAAAATCTAAACGTCTTGGTTGTAATGAGTCCTTTTGTTTTACCTCCATGATGTGAAATATTACTGTGTTTGTGTTTAGTCGTTTTAGCCAACAAATCAAACTTCTCTCGTCAGTAACGCGACCTCTCTCTTGGTAGTAAGCAGAGCAAGAAATTTCACAAATCTGTTGACAATTTACATGCAATATCCGGTGTGAGTAATTGAACAAGTCTCGCTGTTGGCAAAGCATTGAACGGAAACTAAAAGTGGGTGCTTCTGCTTGACGTACACTTGTGCACCACAAACTTTACCATTCATCTCGTAAGTAGCATCGTGTCCGTGTGCTTGTAGAAATTTCACTTTTAATTCATACTCAAGGCATTGTAATAAAGTCTGTGCTAAACCCCGACTCATAAAATTCGATAAATTCCCGAACTGTAAGACATCTTCCTTGATTTTATCTTCGTAACGCCAAGACTAAAACGTTTCGCTGAATATAACAGTTTTTTCGTTGGCTAATTATCAGGAAACCGTCTTTGTAATTCATAAGTGCAAGTTTGTTAAAGGTTTTGAGTTACAAGTTATATTTTCGTTATACGTGTGTGGTGAAAATTTTAAGGCATGTCTGGGTGCATACTTTAAGTGGGTCAGAGATACCTGTTACCAATAACAAAAATTGTTATCATCATCGTAATTTCAGAACATTTAGACGTGCAGTATCTTTGTGACCCCCCCCCCCCCTTACGAATAAACATTGACGGTTAAAAAATGCAAGCTGAGTATTAAGTAGGTTTTATAGTGTTCGTGTTAATATTGAGTTTATGCCCTTTTAGGTAAATTTGTTTGCAAGTTGACATTTTGTTTTCTGAACTTTACACTTGCTTTCTTCTCGAGCTTTGGCATCGATAAATGTGTGATTGGACTTGAAGAAACACTTCGATTTATAAATCAGTACAGACAATGGCTGTCCTTTTTTGTATTTTATAGCATATGTAATGCTTGTTTTGTGTCTTTTGTCTCATACATAGTTAATTTCTGATTTTCATGTTAGTTTTCTGTGATTCGGGAACATAACCCCATTTAAAACATTGCGCTTGTGGGAAATTGCTCGCTTTACGAACTGTGTCCAGGAACGTAACTATTCTTAAAAGCCGACTTCATGATATTACTCGCTGTATTCCTCTGCTGCTGCTTTCTAGCGACAGCTGTAGGAAACCAGTCACGAACGACAGTTTTCCATTCTTGATCTGAGTTTCTCAGAGAAACTTGTCCTGTGTAAAGCTGTGTGGTGCTCATTTGTTAAAGAGTCAAACGTTTTGTGATGAATCAACTGAAGAATGTAGCTTAGGGATAAAATAGGATTGGCGTGAATTAGGGACCTTCCTCAAAATCAGCAAGAAAACATGGACACCCACTTTTTCAAGAACTCTGTGGAAGACGAGAGTAACAGACACGTTTATGGAATGTACGAGGCGCGTCCACAAAGTAAGTTTCCCACTCGTCCCACAGCTAGCAAACCTTATATTTCGCGAAGCGACTGTGCGTACGTGATAGAGGAATGACGTAGCATGGCGCATGCACTAACGGTACTTCCCGCGTTCTCACAGTAGCATCGTTGCAGCTGTTGAAGATGGAGGTTCTTATTCCAGCTCCCGCCGACTGTGAAGTACGGTCAGTGATAACGCTAGGCCGCACACGGCTCGACGGACAGCGAGTCTCCTGCAGGAGTTCAGCTGGGAGGTGTTTAATCATCCACCCTACAGCCCGGACCTCGCTCCCAGTGATTTCCATCTTTTCCTACACCTCAAGAAATTCCTGTCCGGTCAGCGTCAGCGTTTTGAGAATGACAGAGAGGCGGAGATGGTTGTCACACAGTGGTTCCAATCCCAGGCGGCAGACTTCTACGACACAGGTATTCAAAAGTTGGTCCCACGGTATGACAAATGTCTCAATTCCGGTGGCGAATATGTTGAAAAATAGCTGGACACTTGCTGTATCTGTTGCAATAAATATTTCCATGAAATTGTGTTTTGTTTCTGTAAACGGCCCCAGGGAAACTTACTTTGTGGACGAGCCTCGTATTTATTGTGCTGTTAAATGGGAGACAATTTTCTTTATGTTTATTTAATATACGAGTACATTAATGACATTAAAAGAAACAGAAATTAATCATTAGACGCTGGTTAAGAAATATGGTTATGTTACATTCTCGTCACCAGACTGCGGAAAAAATTACGAAGATCAGAAATTAATAAATCATTAAAAATATAGCAAGATTAATATATTTGAATCGACAACAGAAAACCAAAATGATATTGAATTCTGGGAATCCTTGCGACCGGGCAAAAGTCTAAATATTATAATACACAGAACTATGTCGTTTCATGCGGGGTGAAATTTTGCCACTCTCCGTAAGACTAACACAGATTAAGGGTGTTTGAGAACGCCGTATTGAGGAGATATTTGGAACTCGGAGAGACGAATGAACAGGAGGGTGTAGAATGTACTCGAAATAATGTCAAGGTTATCTTGTGAGATAATTGAGTGAGCGGAACATGCGTTTTTGGCGAAACATAAGCCAAGGAAAGGTGGCTTATATTGAAAGGAATTTTAATAAATTAGAGTTACTTTCTTAATACTTGTATGTTACATACGCACTAACTAACTAACTAACTCCCTGGTAGAAGAACCCGCAGGTCCGACACCGACAACACCAAAGCCCGCCATCGGACTCCGTTCTGAGCCAACTCCATTTACCATCCTCACAGTCCACCTCTCTAAGATCCATCTTTATATTACCCTCCCATATCCTTCTTGGTCTGCCCAATGGCTATTTTCCAGGATGATTCCCCGCCAAAATTCTGTGTGCACTCCTTGCCCCCAATGCGTGCTACATGTCCAGTCCATCAGAGCCTTCTAGATTTCACTGTCCTCACTATGCTGTACAATTTACGTAGCTCCTCGTTATGTGATATTCTAAATAGCCTACTTATTTCGATCGTCCTAGGTCCAAATGTCTTCCTGAGTGCCTTGTTCTCAAACAATTGTAATCTGCGTTCTTCCTTCAAAGCAAGAGACCATGTTTCACAACCATACAAGACAAAAGGCAAAATTATTGTCTTGTATATCCTGATCCCCAATCTTTTAGATAGTAAACGAGATGATAGCATTTCTTGAATTTAATAAACACAAGTGTTCCCTGGATGTATGTATTCTGCTCTTAATTTCATCTTGGACCTCATTTCTGTTTGTTAATGTTGTTCCCAGATTCTTAAATTTTGAAACATTTTCAAATGATGTGTTAGTTATGAGTATGTTTTGCTGTTGTTGCTGATGTTGATCCTGTATTACGCCCTTGTATTTAGTTTTGTCTGCATTTACTTCTAGGCCTATTTCCTTGCTAGTCTGTAGGAGAGTTCCTGCAAATTGACTTCATCAGCATAGGCAAGTACTTGGTCACACCATTCAATTCGAGCCGTTCCTGATTCCCTGTGACCTTCCTGGTGACAGTTCTAGAGCAAAATTGAAAAGCACTGGGGATAAAGCACCTCCCTGTTTTAGGCCATTGTGCAGTGGGAACGGACCAGACAGAAAGTTACTTATACACACTGTACTAGATACCCCATCCATAAACATCTTGATTAACCTAAAAAGTTTCTTTGATTTTGCAAACTCAATCAAAATGCCATACAATACCTCTCTTCTAACTGAGTCATGTACCTTCCTAAAGTCCACAAATAGTTGAAGTACTGACCCATTACACTTCCACTTTTTCTCTAATATTTGTCGAATACAAAAGATGTGATCAATAATTGACCTATCAATGTCGAATTCACATTGATCGTTCTCGATAGTTTCATTCATAAACGGCTTTAACCGTCCCCGAACAATATTTGACAAAAAGAGATACCCTGGAAGTTACTGCACTCAATTTTGTCATCTGTTTTATGGATAGGGACAACAATTTATTATTTCCACTGTTGTGGTAGTACTTTCTGGTTCCATATCGACACTATAAGCGTTTGTATATCAGAGTGCAGTGTCCTACCACCTGCGTGGATTAGTTCTGCTGGAATTTCCCAATGGCAAATTCAACTTAATTGAGGCTCGGTTCCGGGATGAAGGGCTCTGATGTATGTACTTCAGGCTCTTTAAGTTGATCAGCTACGTGAACGTTTAGTAACTTACTAAAGGTATCTATCCATCTGTCTATGATGCCATGTGAGTCCGCTAGCAGATCCCCATTCTCCTAATTTTCACTGAAGAATTATATATCTACAAATGTTATCATAATGTTTTGTACAGCGCAAGTTCTTTGCATTGTTTCCGTCGCATCGATTTGGGGCGGAGGTGCATCGTGTTCTCAGCTTACGGGAACTGTTGAAATTACTGTGGAAATACGCGTTTGTCATTGGAACACGTTTCAAGGCCAATGTATATTAATGTTTGTAAATTCGTTTGATTGTGACGTATATACAGGCACTGGCAAGATGTCTGCAAGCCAGATAGTGTCTGAAATTATCTGCGACTGTAGTTTCCTATCCCCTTCTGTAACAGTAACTCATTGACGTAACTAAGTTGGTGGCGGTTTTCGACTGATTTTGGTTTTCAGTGTATATCACCGGGTGGTAAAGCGACCCGATCTGGCAACTGGCCACTTATCTCCATCTAGTACCCATGTGGAGAATGTGTAGTGCTTTACATGTACTCCCCCAACATATTATTGACGTGGTGTTTAAGTACATTCAGTTTTACCTTTGCTTATTACGGCATCAGGAGGCGAATTCGTGCGCTTGTGAAGTGTATTTATGTAAACGCGATTTCAATTGCATGCCGTATGGAAATCACGTGACAGGTGCAACAATGTTGTCAGCATATGAATCTCGAGGCATCAGCTTGGAGGTGCGACGTTTCCGTAATGTTTGTTACTCGGGGGGACAGTTGTGACTACGTGGGCTAGTTTGCTCTATCTCGTCTATCTTCGGTTCTGCACAGTTCCAGGGAACCTGTCGTCGTATAAGACGCATGGCCACCAAAAATATTTTTTACTCCGAAATTTTCTGATTTAAGTGTCAATTCAGTAGAACTGCAGAAATGTGGTCGGTGCGTCACTAAAGACCGGTTTTAAGATTTTATTTATTTTTGTATTTCAGTTCAGAAATGACGATGCTCATTTGAGATACAACAGAAATAAAAAAATCTCGTGTTATTGAATTCATATTTATTACTGATAACCGCCTCACCCCCCAAGCAACCATAATTGTGTATAGCGGGACAACTTTACTTTACTTGCTACTTGTACTTCTTTTACTTCTTTATTGCTGATATCGTACGTGTTTTATGCTTCATTTAGGTCTTTGTGTTTTTATTGTAATAGAAGTATGTGTATTTAATTGTATGTCGAATATATTTAGCATAATGTTTTCTCTGGTTATTTACTTCTGAAATTATGGTGCCTCTTGTAACCAGTAAGTACGGTATATACTGAGTACATATTTTTTATCCCAGCAAGATCTAGTTTACGCAATTCGGTTTTGTAGAAGAGCACTGCCTCCATTTAGCCCCTTAGTGCCACCCATCAGAGATCGAAACATTCAAAAAATTTCAATTGCACCTTTACCTTCCCGCAAGCTCTGGAGTAGTAGTAGATTTTTTCCTCCTGCTACCATCAGAGGGAAGTTGCGTGTAATAGTATAAAATGACCGACATCTCGGAAACAATGGATCATTTTGATCGACGCTGAAATTTTGTGAATTTCCTTTCCCGTCGATTTAATCGATCTTGTCGCTTTGAGTTAACCTTTCTCGCAACATGCAAAGTTTTAACATAGTATATATGGTGCTGAGTTCCTACTATCGTGAGATTAACTAGAATTTAATAGAATTCGTGTTTTATGACGTGTGTGGAGATAGACGAATGATATTTTAAAGGATTATTTATGCCTTCCATCTTCAGTGTAAAGCGGAACTACTGCGTCTTTTACCGATAATTTTGTTATGGTGGACAGGGCAGTCTGTATTAGTTGTATTACTAATTATTTGTCACTGATAGAAATCTACCTTTGGTTGGAGAAAGTATTTGTGGCACATTGTTTGAGAACAAGGAGTGTGATGATACGTTTTGCTCGAACTGTACCACAGTGACGGAGGTCACTACTACTAATAATTATAATATATTTATTTTTCCTGTTGGTCTGAACGAACGATATCATTATTTATTAGTTCGTTCTGCCGTAACATGTGTTTTTTTTCCTCAAAAACACATTAACTGACTACAGTTGATGTTCACAGTCAAATGTCTTGAAAATATTCACTTAAAGTTATGTATTTTTATCAAAATATTAAAAGTGGTAATTGGCAGTTACAGTGTGATGAATAATGCCCGTTTATCTTTGGTGTTTAATTTTAGTAATATCTAAATCGTAGAAACAATCTCTTGCACAATATGGTACGAAAACTTGCTGATATACAGTTGCGAATAACGATCCTGAGAGAATACCTTAAAATAGATATTGATTCGGTTTTTAGCCCATGTATATTCATTAATCATTGTTCACCTTTTCTTGAAATGTCATATTCATGAACTCTGCTGCGAAAAACTGAACGAGAAGTGTCGTAACTTTAAAGAAGATAGGTCAGAGATGAAATGTGTACGTCCACTGTAAGAAGTTCAATTCCCACCAACCCTCGATCAAATTGAAGGGAATGATTGCAAATGCATTAATCTACCGTGTTTTAATTTCCCAGTAGTATTAGGCCTACGCTCCGCACACCACATCCAGCCCAGAGTTATGATCAAAGAAGCCAAATTGTAATTTCCATGACTGGAAACATTGCTAGAAATCATTCTCTGGAAATCATGTTAATGGGATTTACCGTTGTCGTATCACTCTGTACATCTTGAAATGATTCAAAGTTTAATCCTTTCAGAGTGGAATAGTGAGTGAATGCTCAAAAACGGATAGAAGTAATAGTTATGCCTGTAGAATCCAATAGCTCAACGCTGTATTTACATCTTACTAAATTCGTAAGATCAATTTTGGTATTAACCTTCCATCTGAATGGTCTTCTGAACCATTGGCATATCTTTCCTAACAAATTATAGTTGCATGACAGGCGATCTGTGGGTATAAATTTCCTTGTCCCGCGTTATGTAACATTTTCTCTACCTCATCCTTTGTTACAAACGTCCTTAACATTGTGTTTTTACGTTCTAGCGGTTTTGAAGTTAAACTTTACAGGTAACAAGGCGACAAGTTTTTATGACTCCGCCAAACGAACTCGGCAGTAGACGAGGGATAGCATAAGGAAGTCCCCCTTCGTTCGGTGGCAACTTCTAGCTTCATGTGACGTAACCGCTCGAATAAAAGGGGACCTCTTCCCTTATTGTGTGAACTTGAACAGAACAGATTTATCGGATACAAGCACGAACCCTGGTGACCCGTCTCTTTAATGTAACCGTCGTTGGGTACGTTACATTTTATTTGCTACGCACATATCGTTATGCGAATGGCTTTGTCCGTCGTGTCAGTGTGGTCTTTGTGGCAGATAATAAAAACTAGGGGTAAATTAGACTCAGCGTTGTTCTCAAGTGCGCGAAGGAAAGGAACTAAGTTCATACTGGAATAAATCGACTCTTAATTGCACATTTCTTTGAAGTGGACCTGTACAAAACAGTTCCCACCTGAAAATGTCAGTTGCTATTATTGTTTATAATAAAATCTATCTAAAACGGAACCATAATTGAACAGAAACTTATCTTTAAACGGAAAGTGGCCCTGGTTCTAATAATACAGAGTGAAACTAAACTTAAATTTGCTTGGGGGGGGGGGGGGGAATTTTAACGCGGAAACGGAAAGGAAGAGAGTGATCTGCTTGAATGTTATTTCCTCTTTGTATAAGTTGTGTGCTGCAATTCGTGATATTTAGATCAATATGAAAAGGAAAATTCATGTCAAACATGGGGAAGAATCCGAGTCCGACGGTCAACGAAATTTGAGAGTATGTACTTAACTACTGAAAAAATAAATAAGTAGAACTGAAAATGTATTTTGTTCGATATCTGTGTAATGTTGGCTGTAACTGGAGATATAAACAACAATATATAAATGTGTACTGTGTAATGATGTTTTATCTTCGGTATCTGAGTTAAGCGGGAAACTTCCTGAAACGGGAAAATGTTCTTCGGGTGCCTTGAGATTACGTAAGAAGATTGGAAAAATGTGTCCACAGTTTCCGCATCCGTTCGCTACACTTTTACACTCTATGTTAAATTACGTGTGCGTGTGTGTATATAAATGAATTGAATGTAGGCCTACATCGAGATGTCTCTTAACCTATTAATTTTAGAGAAACATATTCATGAAACAAAAATTTATTCTAATTACATAAACGTTTTCCGTTGAAACTTTACAAATCACGTTTTGTTCATGTCATTCGGTTACTTCAGGGCTCGTGCCCAGATATCCGTAAAATAGAATGCCTGTCGTCTTAATTTTTTATTACTCGGGTTTTAAATATATTATTTATCATCATTCATTAGAAGAGCTTTAAATGTGTCTGTTATGACACCAAAGACTCGCACCGTCATTCACTATGGTTTCATTTGTTGATTTATAAATAATGTCTGTTCGATACAGAATCTGAAGATACCACATTTTATGTGACCCTGTACAGTGGTCCATTAGTTATCGTCATCAAACTGAAATCTGAGTTAAGATTCTATGCAGTCGCCATTTTGATGCTTCCGTACATAATTTGAGCACTTCATATTAAGTGACACTAGTTTTACTCTCACCTCATAAATTTGTGTGTCTTCCACGTTAGTATTACCGATTATGCGAAATAAAAATTAGAATTTGAATTATGCTCAAGTGGCATGACATCCATACCAAGTTTAATCAAAACCGTCTGGCGGTTCTCGAGTTAAAATATGCGGACAGACAGATCGGTCCTGTATGCACATCGTGCGAAGTACGCAGTCAAATTATGTCCATGACCGCTGAACGACCATTTTGATCATTTTTCAATATTCCAGTGTTTTGATACTTCTGGTACTTTCTGTTCAGTACCAATCGTACTTCCGTCTAGTTCTACAAATAGTAAGAGCAGATAAGGTATGATCTGCCTACTCTCTTTAAAAGCGTATGAACATCACTGATAAATTATCTTTTGTAGTATTTTATTAACTTGTTAGCTGGATCGAAATATTTTAAAATAAGTTAGAGACCTTAATGGGATATATATTTTGTCATTTACCTGTGGTAAATTTTTCTGTATAAACATCAGCGTTACAGTTTACATTCTACTTCCATAACTTAGAATTATGGGAAGTATCCTATTATGTTAGAAATGATAAAAGGCTCGTAATTAAAAGGTATTGCGTAATAGTATCCGTATACTTAAAACATCGACTTCACCTAGTCATCTGCCCATGAATAATGTTTAATACCCTGTGAAAAATGTTCTTATTTGCAGTATTTTTATTTTTGTTGGCAGTGTACAGTGTTTAACATTTTTGCAAATGTAACTTTGCGATGTTGATAATTGTGTATGACCAATGAATAGTAAACGGTGAGAATATTTGACGGTTGTGCCGTTCGCACAAGAAAACGCGGCAAGCGAGTCATTGATCGCGCATATTGGAAAGGCCGCGCCGTACTGCCAGCATAGCCGCCAAACATCGACACTAGGCTGTAGTAATAGCCCATATTCTCTGCGAGCAATGAACCGGTAACAGTTGTGTTTTGTTGCAAATGAATAACTGACTTGGTGGTTTGGTTATTTTAATTTATTTTAATGGAAGCCACTAAAGTGTTGGACTCTCGCAGTGAAGTTAAGGAATGTTCAGGATTTGTGTAAAGGTTTCCGGTGTAAATTTGTGTTCGTAACATGTTCTGCTCCAAGTATTCTTTCTTCTGGAATCCGTTAAACAATACTGGTCATGCATCTTGGGTTAGAGCCTAATGGAGCTGCTGTGTGGACTTGGGCTGTGTTAATATCATTTCCTAATTTATGAAGGAACTAGACTGTGTTTGTATTTTACTATACACTGTGCTATAAATAAATTTTGGGGCCACAGCCGTTACCGGCACCAGCACGAAGACACCCGCGCAAATTCTTGAGAGCCACTTTTTTCTTCTTTTTACTTTAATTTCCTACGTCTCTTGTTATCCGAAATTCCCGGTCCTAGATTCGCAACGAATGCCGCATGTTCAAGCTGGAATCGCTCGTCCCTCCAGCTGGGAAGCGGTGCAGTAGGTCAGGAGACCTGACGAAGAGGGGACGCGATACGCCATTGTGGAGAAAGGTCACGGTTTCATCGTTCTGTGTGTCATGATTATTTATGCATCAGAGTGTGATGGAACGGCTATTCATAAAGATTGAGAGTGTTGGGACTTTGAAACGGTAACAGCAGTTTTAATTATAATTGCAGTCAGCTACACGCACGCGCGCAGTCCCTGTTCTTCCTAGGGGTCGGCCATGTTAGATCGATAGATCCGACACTCAGTAGTCTTCAGCAGAACTGAGGAAGAGTTGCAGGTGACATCAACGAAGCCGACCTCCGGTTAGCTTGACGTATGTAAACACTGTGTGGGCGGTCCCAAGTATAGACGAGGTGCTGCAGACCTCCAACTGGGATTTAGAAGTCTGTGCTAGTTGGATGTTCAGCTGTTGTGCAGTGTCAGTTCGATTCTGAATTAGGAAGAGAAATGCCGAGCATGGCTGCCAGTCACGGAGGAATCCTCTATTACGTAGTTAAGGTGCCAAAGGAAACAAGGTTGGTTACTCCAGGATCGATTGGACGTGACATTCTCATATTTGAACACGTTCAGGTGGGATGGGTTTAGTTAGCATTCTGTCATAAATGATCGCAGTGTGATACATGAAATTTGCGTGTTTAACATTACTTTCAGGCAGCTCAGTAGTTTTGCTGTTCATTCGAAGTGGCGATGATAACTCCACGCGAACATTCGTTTTATTTCGGGTTCGTATCCAGGATCTTGTACTAATGGAAGTTTCATAACGAGGTGGTGATTGCTCGTTTCCAGTTACATCAACAGATAATGATCCATGGAGTTTTGTGAATGAATTCCTTCCGTGAGCGGTCGTATGAAGGTGAAACGTCTGTTAAGTGACGTAATATGTTAGAATGAATGAACAAGGTTACTTGCAGTGTTTTGTACCACGAGCTTACATGTCATGTGTTCAGTTTTATAACGTGTCACTTGAATATGTGTGACGTGTTTCGTTAACAGTCTGGAAAGTTACTTGTGTTAAACCATTCGGACTTTTCGTGTTGTGTCATCCAATTTAAATAGTGCCCTTTGTAGCCTCTAGAGTATATGCTATCGCTAAATTGTGTAATTTCGATATAATGACAACATTTTACATCTTACCTAGTTACTTCATATAATACCTAATTATTCCACGAAATAACTGTTTTGAAGACATTTGAAATGTGAAAGAATGGGTATCGTGTAGGTATTTCCATACATTAACTGAGGTTAGGTTAGTGCAGGTAGGTTAGGTCATGTTACATCAGGTTAGGTAATTATATCTTTAAGCAAATCTTTCAGTTCAAACAGGCTTAAAAAAATAAATTAACCTAACCTAACTTATCATAGGTATTGTGGGCAATGTATTTTCACAATTTATGTTGGCAAAATTTTGAAACCACTACTTCTTTTTTACGCGTTACCTCCATGCTTTTCTTTGGGTTACCTACTTACAAAAATGTTTGTGTTTTAACTTCAACGTTCATTTGTTATTTGAAATACATACGTATTCTACGAAATAGCCTATTCTATGTTTTAAAGATAATATCCATAATATGTAATGCTGACGCTCAGCTGAATAACAGATAACAGGAATCGTCTGGCAAATCATTTGTGTGACTTCTTCGTCCATCGACAGTTTTTTCATCTTCCAAGAAGAACATCTGCCCAAATCGTTATGCTGTTGGTAACCTTAAGGCACAGTGCAGTTTGTATCCATACGACAACAGGTGTTTTGAGTCGCAAACGAACGCTCTTCGGAAAGTAATACTCGATACGAATATCAGCCGTGTTACGGGCTCCATTGTCGGTTTCTGTGCTTTTCCTCCGTTCAGGCAAATGCTGGTCATATACGCAGTTTACTTCTCTCTTAATCACTTCACACTCACCAGTTATTAGTCTCTCAACTGGCCAGGAAATTCCATGCCTTTTATGGAAACCGATGTTTAATTGCTGTTAAGAACGCTATCTTCTCGGATGTTACGCCTTGTCATGTGGTGGATATTGACCGACGTTTCAGAGAAGTTTACTACCTCCATTGACATTGATAGTGCCCTTGGGTTTCACTGACGAACATTTTGTATATATTTCAACTGCTGCGTGTGTGCTACGTGGCTGTGGCTGGCTTATGTGCACCTTTGGTGTCATAGATGAATATTGTAACCAAATATTTCTACTGGACACACCTCGTAGGACGGGGGTGGGGGAGTTCTATTGATTTCATGATCCATTATTCAGCCATTTAATTTTGTGTTTTGTGAGGTTCGTCGTGCCAGACAATGTTATTTTTTAGGTGTAGGCAACCGCTTAAAATTTTTAGTGTCTCTTAGCTACATTCCAGACGTGGACTGACTTTACTGTGAGACGGACCGACTGGTTTTGGAGTGATGTTACCCACATTCTTACAAACTTTCAAGGCATTTATGGCTAGGTGTCCATTTAACATTTAAATTTGTTTTCTGAAATAGATAGATATTTCTTCTTAAATTCAGTTTTTATACTTGAAAATTTGGACCTAACTAAATGAATTAGGGAAGGGGAAAGGGTGTCATTCTTAGTGCCCAGTTTAGAAACTCGATCTAGACTTCTTTCAAGAGCGATCTTGCTCCAACTTGCATATTCTCAGAAATGCAAAGGAATAATGATTCGTCTGTGGGCTTGGGAGGCTCTTATTCGTAACTTTGGTACCTTTTTTATGTTGCATATACGCGCCACTGGTCCATGTCTTGATCCATATGAATCCGTTTAATATCCTACGTATCGTATTCCTTATAAGGGCGATTTTAATATTATCATGTATTTACGCCTCGGTCTCTCAGGTGGTCTCTTCAGTATTGCCAACTAAGACGTATGCATTTCTCACTGTACTTTTACTCTCATTATACATTTTTTAGCCTCCCGCCATTTACTTCCTCTTAGGTCGTGAGCACAATTTTCTAAAATAAAAAACCCTCAGTGTGCGTTATTTTATAAATGCGAAAGACGAATTTCATACTCGTACAAAAACAAATATCTATGTGGCATTCGTAATATTTATTTTGCAATTTGTTGCAATTTCCCTGTAGTCGAGTGTTTTGGTTGTGGGTACTAGGTACTTTACGTCTGTACCTTAAATATT
The DNA here is from genome assembly GCF_977971745.1 of Zootermopsis nevadensis. Taxonomy (NCBI): domain Eukaryota; kingdom Metazoa; phylum Arthropoda; class Insecta; order Blattodea; family Termopsidae; genus Zootermopsis; species Zootermopsis nevadensis. Next base: position 11,277,157 of record NW_028259143.1, read on the forward strand.
AGCATTTCATTGACCTTACTGAAGTCTTTAATAAAATTGCGAACTACTAAAATAAAATAAGCTAATTATTTTAGATGCTGACAGTTGCGTTTGGGATGTAATTAAGATGAAATTGTCTCCATCAATGAGGCGTGGAGCAAAGCTATTCTCGTGTTGGCTGGAAGAATGGTAGAAAAATTTATTGACAATACTGGTGGCTCTGATTTTCAGTTGTTGATTAGTGTGACCTCGATGTAGAAAATTGAATGTCGCAATGGGAAGTTGCAGGATGGGCGTTTCTCGGCTTTATTGCGTCAAGACTGAAAATGACCTGGGAGGCGTAGTCCCAGTTTAAAATTGTGTTCTGAAGAGCAGGATCGTTTTGTGTGTCATAGTTTTAGGCCGCCCTTGCGTTTATATCACAGGTTTTAGTTTGCTTGGTTCTGCGTTTGTTTTGTGTTTGTGGAAGCCTTGCAGGAAGCCATTTCCCCATCTATGGACTTCTGTCGTGAGTGTGAAACGTAATCATTCTTAGCCGACACGCCTAAGTGCGTACAAAATTTAATTTATGTTACTAAAGTTGCCGATAGAGTTTGTTGGAGCACTTATGCGTGTTCCATATAAATACGTCACACATCACTATTAGGAATCTCTATTCATGCTAACTTTTTCTGTTGGCATGTGACGTATCGTTGTTGAAAAGCCACGTTGAGGGTTGGCAAGACACGTTTCATTTGTATCACAAAATACAGTTTAAAAGAACCACCGCTTTTTTAAATCGAGATATCGCGTGCATTGATAATGCCTGGCTTGTACGTCACGTCATAACTTATATATTCTCTGCGTGGTTTGCGCGGTTTGCGCGCGTTTGTTTGTTTGTTTGTTTGTTTGTGTGTGTGTGTGTGGGGGGGGGGGGATGACCAGTGACATCTACTAGCCACTTGTGTTATACATTTTTGTACGAAACTTCTCCACTCGTCAGTTCCGAATCAGGTTGCCAGCCCACGAGAAGAAATAATTTAAATGGCGGACGGTAATAAATCCCCTGTACACGCTTCGTTAATATTATAATGCATCATGCTGTTTGTACCTCTGCCTTTTAAACTTTTGAACAAATTGACCTTTTTATCAAAATTTGGTATGAACATTGTACGGAACTTTTAGGATTTGACTGCATAATCAAATGTGCCTGAGTCGTGCACCAGTCCATCGGCTGAATTACGTTTTATTACTGGGTTATCAATTTGCATTACGTTACATTACATTAATTAGTTACCTCGCCTTAAGTAAGTTAGTAAGTGGATAAAATTGCCATAGGAGTCCATTTAGAATGGATAAAAGAATAACAAAATATGAAACAGAAATCAGACTGTTAGAGAACTGGAACATGAACTGAAGTTATAAGAAATCTTAACACTTTTATTGACAAAATATGAGATGAATTAAGTATCTTCTGAGCAGTGCATCATGTGGTTGTGTGAGTAAGGTTAAAATGTGTGTGGTGTTTTCTTGTGATACAAATGAAACTTTAAGTAAAAGGATAAGAAATCAGATAATAATTTGTTTGATGTCTTGATTCTAAGAATGTCAGTGATGATATGTGTTCTTGCAAGAATTTATATTAATATCGCTGTTTAGTAAGTTAAATGCCTCTTCTCTTAACTTCAGCACGGTTCAGTAAGTGGGCATCTCTATCATTGTTCTGTAATTTCAGCATTCTAGTTGAAGGTTTGTAGAAAAGCAGACTTTGCTCTTGTGAAACAGATAATTGAATTTAATATGAAGAAGGGTCATCATTATTTTATTATTTTTAATATATTAAAAATCATGTGAATATCAGAGACTGGGACTGAAATATGTAGTTTTTTGTGTTAGTCTTTTGTCTAGTTTGGAAAGATAAATGTACCAAATGGAAAGGGAGAAGGAGAGCTTAAAGATGGTGTACTTAATGTTCACTGAACGTTTTTTATGTTTTCAGCACTGACAGTGGGTGGGACAACCCATTTCGGCCTGATGGGGACCTGAGCAGAGAAGCCGACGAGATAGTCGAAATGATAAAGGGTGGCAAACCGATCACTCCAACCCCGGGCAGTGTGGCTCCGAAACTGCCTTTTACAAGAGAAGATGAAGGACGGGATGAGGCAGACCACCTGAATGCAACATCCTCGCCTGTTGCAACAGCAGATGTTGCGACTACATTGTCACAGTCCCCACCTGTAGCTGCCTCGAAGCAAAATAATGAAAACAAAGTAGGAGCTAATGGAAATGCTCCGTGTTCTAACGAGAAACCGTCAGCACCCGGAGCAGTGGAGGTGCAACGGGGAACGGTTGTCCCGGCCAGTGACGCATCACAAGTGGAACACGTTGTCCTCAAGAAGAAACCAAAGTGCAAGTGCTGCGTGATCCAGTAAACCAGATCGATTAGCATAGCCGAGATACGCGCTCAAACACACTCTCGTGGTGCATTTTGTTTTTTTCTTGTGTATCCCTTACACTGCAGTTTGGTGAATCTTTGCCTCTTGGGTCTTTATGTCATATTTTTAATCCCTCTTTATCCATGTTTTGTACAACATTACTTTTTTTCGTATTACAGTATCTTGTGCTATCACTGCTATAATACGTGGTAAAGGGCATTTAATCACTTTGTTTAATGAACACATTTAACCGCTAGGCATAGGAGAGTGTGTTTGAATGTGTCTGAGTGCGTACATTTGCTGGAGAAACCTATGGAAAGAAGTGATCGTGCTAATTTAATGAAAACTTGAACCAAGAAAATATACAGTACTCTTTGTCTGTGCAGTGCATTCTCTTTGCTTGTGCTTTTAAAAGGACACACTAGCGTAATGTACAGACTCGTGCTTCTTTACAAAGACTGGATTTTGTTCAGGATTTCTGTTTGGAGGGGGCGGGGGCTTTTATCTGAGAAAAATAAAGAGTATCTGGATCTGTTGCGCACGTAATAAACATTCAAAGCGAGATGCTGTCAAACCCATATAAGAGCAACACAGCAGTGTGGTTCCACTCTGGCAGGAGTCATCGTTCGGGCGGATGTGGAAATGGACCTCATTCTTGACAGAAAATGGGCCTCTGCCACTTCTCTCGTTGTTAATGTTGTCGGGTGTGATCACATTTAACCATCCGAGTTGAAAAGTCAGAGAAACGGACAATCAAATACGAAAGGACCAGAGATGGAATTTCTCATTTGTTTACCGAGATTCATTTTGTAAGCAATATTTTGTTGTTGGAGCTTTTCAAATTGTGTCTTAATATTACAATAGCTTGTATACATCAGCTATATAACTGATTGGAGCTTCTTTTATGTAAACCTATTTTTTCATTAACTCTCTTATTTTATAGATTGATGTTACATAATAAGGGGCCGTAATTCCTTTCTATATAACATTGTCAGTTTAATTAGAAACTGTCCATGGAAGCCTTCCTAATCCACTTCCAGAAGAACTTATTGCAGAAATACACTGACCAGTATATAAATTTGAGAAAACTGGAAAGTGCAACCGATATTTAATAACTACGGAACAAATGCCTTCCTTCCTTAATTAGTGTTCTGGCCTAAATTCCAAATTTCATCATGGCAGGCACCAAACCAAAGTCTGACAAGTTGCTAAGAAAATAAGTATTCACTCTTGTCAAGAAATTGGTCGCTATGTCATCTGATGGCCCAGTATATTCAGTTATACTGAAACTCAGTTGCGGGTAGATTGACAATATTAACCTAATTAGTACAGTGAAGTCTTTCAGTTTTGAGCAAGGTTAAAATTCGATTGGCTTGCTGAGGCTTCATTGTATCAATAAGTTTAATTTTGTTATTATGTAACATAACAGATTTTATATTGAAACAGGGTTCAAAGAAGTTACGACATACGTTAGGAAATTTGGGATGTGAACATGTGGGCTGAGGGATCTCTGAATTATTTTATTAAAGAAATGTTAGGAAGTCTTATTTTAATGCAAATAAAGTGAGATCGAGAATGGAAGTTCTCAAAATTACTGTACGAGGACTTTGCGGAATTAACAAATCAACGTGTTGCATGAGGAAAGAAATGATTGTATAAGGTGTAAGACATCTGGTCCCCACTTCTGAACTTTCACCTTGTCAAATGTCAAATATTGTACCCTTAAAATAAATTGTACCATAAGGAAAGTATAATGATATTATTTTAAACAAAACATTTTTTAATCGAGTGGTAGAATGCATGAAAGTCATAAGCGATAATATCACAGGCGAGGGACCTTTTGTAAAGTATGGTAATAAATGCACGCTTTGCAGATTAAATTATGTAAACATGTATAAAGATGAGTTGGTGAAATTTGTGTAACATGAACTGATATTTCATACAGCAAATTTGATATTCAGAAGGATGGTTCCTGTCCTGAGAGGAGGAGGTTTGTCGTCCTGGGACGAGAGTATCATACCTCTGTAGAGGTCAGTCCCAGAGCTCATTTTCTAACAAACCACGCTCTCAGAAAATTTGGTGTCGGTAATGAAGAATAACTGGAAATATTTGTTCTAGTCAGAGGGTTGTTGGAGTCTACTCATTCCACTTAAAACTTTTTGTTGTACGTTGCAACCAGTTTTCAAGAACAGGCCATCATTGGTGCTCCTTAATTTTATTAAATCCATCTACAAAATGCAAACAAATGTAATTATAATAAATATTTCAAACAATGCAAAAGTCTCATTTTTGAAGCAGAATGTGTAAAACAGTTGAAAAGTAATAATGAATGTTGATAAACTGTCTATACTATTGTTGTAAATTCAAATCACCGGTAGAATGACAAGTTATGACTAATTTTGTTCCTGTATTCATTTTTGTCATTTCTGTTTCAGTTTTTGGTGTTTAATTCTATTTATGTTGAGTTGAATATTTTTTTCTGCATTTAAAATGCTTGTATGTGGTTTCTAAGTGAACACTTTGTTACTTTATTAGGAATGTGCATGTATTTTGAGTTTGACCCCAGCTGTGGAGAAAGAAGTTGCCACAACAAGTATACTCTAACAGAAGATTTATACTGAGAACTCCTTGAGACATGAAAGAGGCTTGCATTTGATTTTATACCCAAACTGGCATACATCACATTTGAATTTACAGATGTGGTAAAGAAGTTCTTTACTGTGTAAGATTTGAGGTTTTCACAGTGGTGAGTATGAAGATTTCTGTCTTCTGGGTTCTTGCATTGTGAAGACTAACTAAACTGTTTATTGACATTGTTATGCTGCTCTCATGGCAACACGTCACAGTATTATGATGGGAAGGTACTGTCAGGCAGATCATATCTAGATAGAAGACAACATTCTGGTGGTTGCAGATCTTATCGCGAGTAAACCAGCAACATGCAAAGTTTGATATGGCAGGATTTAATCTCACGAAGATTAATTATTTGGATAAAAAAGAGAAAGTCAAAACCTTGAGACTTTTACAACTTTAGAAAATGTTGATAAAGAGGACATCAGGGAAGCATGAAACGTTGGTAATAGTCTCAACTATTATGAGTAAAGACAGCATAAACCTTGGTTTTATAGCTATGCCATAATTAGGTGGTTAGGCACAGGCTTCTCACTGGAGGCCTGTGTTCATACCCTGGTCAGTTCATGTGTGGAATTTGTGGTGAACAAAATGACACTGGTACATTTTTTATCCAAGTCTTTTGGTTTTCTCGCATTCTGCCAACTCTCCACATTCACTCACATCTTTTGGGAAATGAATAAAGGTTGTGCTAGAGGCCCAGTTCTTTGTCGACAGTCTCACCCCTTTGTGGTAATAACAATAACTGTGGTTTAATGAACAGCACTTAAATTGCAAATCAAGGAAACCAGGCTACATTCCAGTGGTATAAAAATCCAGGCAAATGAATCAAGATAATATGAAGAACATAAGATATCTAAGCAGTAGAACTTCCAGTTACAAGAATGGGAAAATCTGAAAAAAAGAAACTTCAAACAAGCAAGCAAACATCCAAACAAGAACATAAATCTTTGACACTTGGCAGATTTTATAAGGGTTAGGTAACAATAAGGGAAAGATATGTGAAGTGGATTTATGTGACTCAGGATAGGGTCTAATTGCGGTCTGTTGTGAACATGGTAATGAAGTAATGAACCTTTGACTACCTGAGTGACAATTGACTTATCGAGTCAGTCTGTACTAATTTTCAACAGAGATCTGCACAAAGGCTGTTGAATCAAGAAGAGTTTATGCGGTATGTTACATACAGACAAAATCAATTGGTTTTGAAAAATTACATCATCAAACTCTACCACAGAACATGAACTGTTTAAAAAAATTAAGGTTTGGGCACATTCTTTATAATTCTTCCAAAAAAATATGGCCATGTAAGACTGAAATATGAACTAGACGGATGATAAAATTACACCATTTACAGAATATCCTAAAAATACAAATTAAAGATAAAGTCGTACACTGTATTATCAGGAGTACATTGAATAAATTATGACCAATAACATAAAATCATACTAATCTTGCTTCTCAAACTCAGATTTGATTTTAAACATTCTTAACAATGCCTTTAATTCAGCTTTTGCTGCTGTTCAAAAACTCCAACATTGCTGATGCTAAGTGACTTTTAGATGGTGGTAAATTTGAAATTGAAGGTTCAACAACTAACATTTATGAAAATGAGTTGGTTTATTCTGACTGCTGGTAACAGAATCTAGCAATAAAAGCAAAACGCATCAGAGACACAGGTATTTTCTATATTTTACAGCTGGATTCAATGGGCATTTTTACCCATCCCTCATTTCATCTGCCAGTGGATCCTATTCTGAATCAGATGAATCATGTTCAAACCATCCTACATTATTTCTTTAATATTTATTTCAGTGTTATCCTCCTATCACTGCCTCTTCCAGTTAGGGTTTTGGTTAAAAAATGCTATATGTACGTTTCTCTCCAGTATATGCTATGTGCTCTATCCATCTTGTCCTTGATTTGATTATTCTAACAAAATAAGTATTATACACTCAAGTACACAATATATTGGCATTTCTAAACCCTCAGCATAACCTAAAGCCATCATTCTAAAAATGCCATAGAAAAGCTGTGATATGGTATGCAAATTTGTATTTTAAGAAATGATTTGTGTAGAGGTTTATATTTTGTCTGAAATTCTTTGTAAATTGAAAACCCTATACCAATCAAAATTTGGCTAACAAACTTTAACAGTAATATTTGGAATAATTTGAACCTTGCCTTTGCAGGGCTTCTGTCTGGCGTAACACTACTTCTAGTCTTAATAAAACTGAGCACTGGTATTGAGAAAAATCTGTCACATTAGCTGAGCAGTAGAGTAGAATACAAAGAAAGATGAAAACTGGTTCTTTTAATCAGTAGAGTAAATGCTGTTAGTTTCTGTATGGAAGGATTCAGAACGAATTTCCCCTTCCTTAACATGTAACTTCAATAAATATGTAACTAGTGCAATAACAATTTCAATTCATGAAAAGTGCAGTTGATTTTGCTTTTTCACAAATTTATACAACTAATTCTAATTTCTATAAACCTACACCATGATTCCTTTCAGTGGCAAAACTAGATCATCGGGCCTGGTTCAAAACATTTGGGTGGCCCATATCTACGAGTAGTATGCAATTTGTCATCATGACATACCAATAAATGCTGATGTTATTTGGTGATGTAGACAGATACTTATTACCATTTATTAGAATTGAACTTTTCTTTCTTTAATTTTGGCAAAGGTTTTATTGTGTAAGACTTGAGGTTCTCACAGCGGTTTTATTATTTCTTCTGTTAATAATTCTTGTAATTCTAATTTTAGTGGATGTTATTGATGTCCACTTAATCATTCTTACCCCAATGCAGCTCCAAAAAGGATTTTTATCTACTAAAGCTTTGAAAATGATTGTTCAGAAATTGCAACTGTGTTTGCGTATTAAGAAAGTAGAGACCATGGAATATTTTCAGGATCTGATCTGAACTACTGTTGAAAGGATAGTTAACTAAAATGACGGCTAAGTCAAAGCCAGTAACCTCTAATATTGTTGGTGCCAAATTATATATTTATTAGAGTTATAATATTTCTGTTCTGGCATTGCTATGAAATTAATATGCTTTTACAGAATGCTCATCACAGTTTCCACAAGGAACCTCCAAACACTACTTTGTCTCAAAACCTATTTTTTGGAACTAGATATTTTCTTAGAATTTATATTATTAGCAACATTATAAAAACTATTCAAATAAAACACAGTCTGATGCAACTAATTAATGTTACTTAATGGTCTTCAATTCAGACGACATGTTTCGTTAATTACATTTCAATCATCAGGTCAAAGGAATAAATATTCGTAAGATCCTGGAAGTTGCAATGCCAGTTAGTTAAAACCATTAAAAGATAAAAGTATATAAAAAGTTTTAAGATTTTAAACCGTTAAAAAATTAAAATAAATCAACAATTTGTACAGGAAATATCTCAGATGTTTCAATCACACTTTGAAATCTGAGTTGAACACTATAACAACTTGCATTTTCTTATGAAGATATTCGGGTAAGATTTTTTTCCCTGATGCCATGTACTGTATCCTGCCAGGATAATACACTCTGTCCAGGACTGTTTTAAAAATCAGACTGCAGAATCAGTGGATCCTAATATAAATTATATATATTTCTTGAAACAGGTCTGTGAAGCCTGAGCATTGTGGAACAAACAAATTTTAACTGAAAAGACTGCAGGATTAAATAATTCTGCAGTGAAGTATATCTTTTCTCACACTTGACATGGAAAAGAATGTTTTTCCCTGATACCATGCACTGTATTCTGCCAGAATGATACACTCTACCCACGACCATTTTAAAAATCAGACTAGTATTCTGTGAGTGACACACTGCAGAATTATAGGAACCTAATATGATAAATTATATCATATTTCTTGAAACAGGTCAGTGAAGTCTGAGCATTGTGGGACAATTTTAACAGAAAAGAGTAGGTACAGGTTTCAGTGACACAGGAGAGAGAGAGAAGTAGGATGCTGAAAGGATATATAATGTGCGAGTGATAACAGAAGAAGACAATGACGGTAATAAACCTATAATCATTGTGAAACTCCAACTATCTTCGGCGTAACCATTTAAATTGTAACGCGTCTGCATTGACAAATGGCTTAGTGACTACGAAAACGTATTGTCTTCATATGGTAGGGAATTTTCTCACATAAGAGGGATAATTGAACCTAAGGGTTATTATAGTCATCGGCAAATGTCCAATAGCCGAGAAGGTTAACTGTTGTAAATGTAGATAATCGTGGAGAACGTAGTGTTTGAGGCTATCTAGTAGCGTACATTTTATTTAAAAACTAAGCCGACTTAGAAGAAATCTTGAGAAAATGGTGACATAACTTTTCTGGCGCCGCAGTTTCTTTGAGTATCTATCTCACCAGTTCTGATATTGGACATTTTACAGCGTGCATGAACTGGGTAAAATAATACTAGATTCTCGACAGGGTAGGAAGGTAAAGTGGAAACTGTATTCATTGTGGTGGAAGAAGATTGAGAAAATTTACTTACGCTGTTATGTTAATCTAATGGAAAGGTACGTATAACACGGTTGGGTTGGCTGCATCTGCTCGGTATTTGGAAGAAAAACGTCATAAGTATCTGTCAGTGTATTCTGGAGTTCTGGATTCTGACAATCTAATTTTTCATGATACTTGTATGTGGTCTGTGACGTGTTGCATATGCATGCATAACTAGGTTTGAGGCTGTGTTGTAGAGTATGTTTTGTGTAAAACGTAAGCATACATTTGAAGATAATAAAATCTGATAACAAAAACCAAGTAAGAATGACCACTAACGTATTACCTTTATATCATGTAGGCAGTAGGGATTTTTAGTTAATGTCGGCGTAGGGCAGTACGCTATAAATTTCATTGCATTATTAAACAGTTTAGAAGATATCTACCATAATGTAATGTTATAATTAACAGCATAAAGGATTGGTCTACCTCATGAACTTGAATGTAAAATAAATTTAGATTGCTTGCCTGTGTGTTTCAAGACGTGGGTGGGGTAATTTGAAACAAGGGTTTTACGTGTTTCATATTGGTCTGTATGTATATACACATTTTTCTATTCTTTATTTCATTCGATGAACTGCTAAGTTAGCCAAATGAAAATATATGTGGAATAAGTCGTAACAACAGAATGCTTTATACAAGTAAAATTTATACTGTTATGGAGATTTCACATAGTATAAATAAAGGGTTCACATAAAGTAATGATATGTTACAAATAAATCTACCCATTGCATACAGTAGATTAATTATACTGCAAGAAAACCTTAATGAACATTATAACTTACTTATAAAGATCAGAAATTTATCAACAGAGTAAAAGGAGCGTGTAATAGAAATTTTTATTGCTACTTTAAATTGTGCAATTTATTTTTAAGATTTGTGATGGTTGAGAATTTCATTGCCTTCATAGTTTACTCCTGATTTTCTTATTGAGATAGTGTGGGAACAACAATAACAAATCAAAATATATTCATGAGGAAATTAGGAGACTAAATTCTGGAAATGCTTGTTGTTTCTGAGTTCAAAATATTTTGTCTTCCCATCTGATTTATAAAAACCTAAAGAATAATTCTGCTTGTTGTTTGGTATGGGTGTGAAAATGGTCACTCACTCGGAGGAACATAGATTACAGGTGCTTGAGAATAGGATGTTGAGGATATTTGGGCCTAGGAGAGAAGAGGTTGGGTTATGGACAAAACTGCATAATGATGAGCTTAAAAATTTATACTCCTCCTCCAATATTGTCAGGGTGATTAAATCAAGAAGAATGAGATGGGCAGGGCATGTTGCATGCATGGATGGGGCAAGAGGTGTGCAACGAGTATTAGTTGGGAAGCCTGAGGCGAAGAGACCACTGGGGAGACCTAGACATAGATGGGAGGATAATCTCAGGCAGGATCTATGCGAGATAGGAGTTGAAGGCGATTGGATTTTGCTGACCCAGGACAGGGACCGGTGGAGAGCTTTGGTTAGTTCAGTGATGAACCTTTGGGTTCAGTAAGCCATGTAGTTAGTTGGTTAGTTATAATCTGTATGTATATCACCTCTGATAAAGAATTCAGTTTTTGGATTAAACAGACACTTTAAAGTAGTATGTAATCCACGTGAAAAGTGTTTGTATTGCAGTTCAAGTAGCATTTAATGATTTGTACAGTGAGTTTGGTTTATACTTTACTATTTATTTAGGGAAATGTATGATTTTGTTTTAGTATGAGTTCCAGAAGAAGAAGAAATCCAAACTTGGTATCAGTATCATCCCATTCTCAGCAAGACCCTGATTTTCTCAGTGAGCATAAACACTGTGAAGTTTCTTTGGAAGATGAAACTGATGCTACTGCATTGTGGATAAAGCAGCTGAAGAATGTCTGGGGATTATGTATGTTGATTATTAATTTCTGTTTGACATTGTTTATTTGTTGAAGTATAATTTTATTAACGTATAAAGGCAAAATTTTGGCTCACTAGCGTCACATATTTAATGTTATCAATACAGTGAATTCTGCTTTAATGCAATAGTCGTGTTATTTGAAAAATCCTGCGTTATAAAACATATTGTATAGGAAGTGCTTCTCCCTCCAATGTGTGCCCAATTGCCATGTTTTCGACTGTTATATCCAAAATGGATCTGCTATATGAAAGCTGTGTTACCTCATGCACTACAATTCTCTTGGGCTGTCAGCCACATCAGAGTTGAGGTAGAAACCAGTGTTTTGGGAACCTGCTGTGTCTCCATCATTGGGGTTAAGCCTGATGTTGGAGACAGCAGTTGTCTGATATGTTCATTTTTAATCCAACTTTGGTGCAGCTAATTGCCTGAGATAATTTTAGTGCATTTATTTGCTGTGAAAGCTTAAAATCATTTTGAGGTTTTGCCAGATAGTTTCATTATGTTTTAACCATGCTTAACAACAAACACACATTGCAACAGAATTGACTGCATTGGAATTTAGACTCAATCACTTTGCCATGATGTAATTTACAGGCATGTAAGTATGAAGAGTTTCTCTTGTTTGCAGATTTAATTTGGATGATGCTTTTATTTTATCAAGTTGTTTTATTACCAAAGAAATCAACTGTAAAAATGAAATGTTACAAAAGTTGCACTGTAGAAAGAACCACCACATAGTACCCAAGATAAAGAAAAACCCACTGGGAAAGTATATATAGCACTTGTTAACTTTACAGTTAAGGAGCTAATGCAAGAAGATGGCTGTCTTCTGGGTTATAGTGCTGTGTAGTCTGGTAGAAGTTTACCAGTGTTCCAGAGGTCCTTGCTGCTTCTATCATCATCATCATCATGCCTTGTCGCTACAACCCAGAAGACAGCCATCTTCGGACTCACTGCTGTGAAAAGCTCGTATCCTACTAGTGCGAGAAGTTCTGGAAATAACTTCTGATGTATGCTTGCAGATTTTTTAATTCTATAGTGAGACTAGCAGGAATTACAAATTATTCTGTTCAGAAAAGGCCTAAAGACATTTTTCTGTGCATAATTTCCACTGTGTGGATCTGTCAGGTATTCTAAGTTTCTTTCTGTCGTGATTTGGATTTTTAACTTGCAACAAATGTTGAGTGAAAAATGTGTAATTGTATAAGATACTGCAATTGCGTCATATTGTGGTTATACAAGGAGCACATAGCAGCCATAAGACACAATAAAGATAGTTCTGCATACTCAAAACACATTCTAAATACAGGACATGCATATAATACAATCAATGAAACAATGGACATAATGAAAATAGTAAAAAACAAAAGACATAGGGACACAATAGAAAAATATTACATATATCAAAATTATAAACAAAACTTATGCCTCAATGATAACGGCATTGAACTTAATAACCCTATCTTCAAAACACTTCAGTACCTTGACCCAAACCCGGACAAACCACCTTTCACCCACTAGCCCCACAGTCAGTTACCAGCTCCAATCCTGTACCGTTCAGTGTTCTCCGTTCACATACTACGAGTGAGTTATTGCTTCTTGGGTGAGTTTACATGTTTGCTTGTATGTTTGGTTTTATTATATTACTATTTATTTTTAACAATTATTTTGTTTTCTATATTCTATATTCTCTAATTTCAATTGTCATTAATGAAATTAAAACTTTAATTCACAGTCACAAAACGATGCCAAACACAAAATACAAATTATAAACCTAATAAGGACTAATGATAATGCAACAAAACAGAAAACGGTAAAGAACAAGAACAACATCAAGAATGAAGACAGTGATATATGAATAACGTTATAAATCAGTAAAAAATGGTGATAGGTTTATACAGCATACACCCGTCGATGGCTGAATGTAGCCGAAACTAGTAGTGTATTTAAATGATGTTTTAAATCTTTTAATACTATTTTATTATTATTATAATTGTGAGTGACTGTAAACTTTTGATATATATTTTAGTGTAATTGTATGTATTATCTCCATACCAAATGTATGTATAGTATTTCTTCAGCTGTCACTATGAAACACAATGCTAACATACAGATTTCCTGTTCTTGTTATGTTGTAGTAAGAAGAATTTTTTTTAAAAAAATATATATACATTAATCAAATCTCTGTTGGCCATGTAAAATGTTATGACTCTCATGTGTTGTATCCATCTCAGAAGTTTGTGGCTATACCAAGACTCATAAAAATCTGTTAGTTTGCTCAAATGTATTAGGAGGGAACAGGCATGGGACATAAGATATTTTTAGCTAAGTGGTTAGCATTCCTGCTTTATATTCTGCTCATATTGGTTTCATATCTGTACCTAGAGACAGGCTATTCCTACTCAGGATTATTGTGGTTTTCCCCGAGTTCCTCTTAAGAGTGTCAGACCATTTCCTTCAAAATATTTTCCAATCTGTTATTCAGCAGTCATATTATTTGACACTATATATTCTGAGATACAGACAGCATCATTAAGTAAACCATAAATAAGTAAAAATACGAGTCTTTGTTACAACTTCACTTATGGTGTAGAAAATCTGAAACTAAAGTCTATTTACTGCAAGATCAGCCAAGTGACAGGGCGGAAATGACCAAACAGAGATTGTGGTATTCTTGATTATGACGCCATGTGGGCTTGTAGGTAGTTGCCAACATTTTGGAGGAACGTATTACACTCGTCATTCTTCTTGATAAAGTTGCTTCTATTTCCTTCAGAGCTCATCCAATTTTTTGTTTCTTAAAATTCTCTTTAACAGGGAAGAAAAGTGAAGGAGTGACACGGATGTTACATGAGTACTTTGCATCAGCACCCAATCCATATACAGCAACGCTTCATATAATGTTCAGTTGTGAGGATATTCACCAGGGCAAACACAGTTCTCTTTTATACACAGGTATGATATTTGATGTATGTTTCTATTCATAATCATGCTGTTTGCTGCAACCTGCAGAAGGAACATGAGTAGCTTGTTCAGTGTGATGAGTTCTTTGTATATTTAAAAATTTTCTTCCTTAGTTGGCTACCAATTTTTATTAGAGGAACTCATCTTCTGTGCCTTTCATGATTTTTGAATTGTGTTACAGAACAAACAAATTAATTAATATGTATTTATGCATGGAAGAAAAGAGAGAACTAACCTAATGTAGCCTAGCCTAGCATAGGCATACCTAATCAAATCTAATGTAACATAACCTGATGTAACAAAGAATAAATATAACCGAACTTACATAAGATAACCTAAACTAAATAAAATTAACATAACTGTACCTAACTGTAACATAACCGAACCTAACATAAACTAACCTAACCTATGGTATCCTAGCCTCTGGTTTGACCTGATGTGACCGAACTTGAACTAACCTGGCCTAACCTAACAAAACCAAACCTAGCTTCTGTCCTAACTTAACATAACCTTACCTAATCTGAACTAACCTAACTTAACTTTTAAGAAACAGGTGAATGAAGTTTAGTTCAGAGTTTTTTCATTATTGGGCCACATCTTTGAATATCAGGAATCACTTCATTTGTGAGTTGTTTGTAACTACAAAATATCAGAAAGTAATGAAGTATATAATATAGTTTGGAAACAAAATATTTCTGGAATAAATTGGTCACTGCTAAAACTGTCAAGAGCCATGTGAGAAATGGCATCAATCACATCATTAGTCTTTAGAATCATTGCCATATATAATCAAGATTCATATTTTAAATTGTGAAGTTTAATCTGAATGAAGAGGTCCAGAAGGTGAAGAAGAATTAAAGTGTATCTTCACATATATCATGATTATTATTACAAGTTGTCAAATACAGTGGATTCTGGTTAATTTGGACACATCAGGACTAGAACACTTTGGTCCAATTAAGCGGCTGCCCCAATTATGCGAAGTTTTATATAAAGAATTAAAAAGGTTTATCCTTTAAGATTTGTCACAAATAAATGGCTGCCCCAATTAACCGATGGCCCAATTAACCAGAATCTACTGTATATGTTATTTAAACTTGTATAGTGCAGTTGGATGATCTTAATTGGTACTAGATTTCCTTTACTGTTTGTCATAATTTTGATACACTTAGTTGTCCTTTTGTTTTCTGACTACAAGAATTAATAAGGTAATTAATTATTTTCTCATTACAAGGCTGTATGGCTTTTGCTTTCTCTTGTCAGTAATATCAAAGTTATGAAAATGTTGAAAGACTTGTCTTTGGAGGGGGGGAGTTTTTTAACTCGAGTCCCTTCCCTATTCATATGGAGAATTAATTTTTGCAGTAATGGAGGAATTTTCAAGATGGACAGCAAATAAGGAAACTGAGTTGAAGGACCTTTTAACAGTTGATATAAAACTTCAAGCATTCATCTCTGCCACTCAGCAGAAAAATGTTTCATTTTGCAAGATGGTTTTCAGTATTTATCGGTTGATTGATGATAAGGAACTGTTTATAGAGCCAATAAGGGAATTGATTTCTAGAAGACAGTACAAAGAAGTAAGTGCTGACATTTTGTTCACTTAAAATTATTTTTTCTTTCATTAGATTTAAATTATGCTTATTACTGTGTATTTCTAATGATTGCTTATTCTGTGTCATGCCATGAGGGTTCTGTTTTGGATTGATATCTAATGAAAACATTTATTCCCCTGTCTCATGTAATTTTAAAAGAATATTACTGCATTTAATTTTGTAGTTTTGAAGCTGTAATTTATGTAGAGCGGTCACAAAGTAACTCTGTACTTCATCTACGTTAAAGTAAGAAGGGAAGGGAAGATGGAAGGTTCAAAGGGAGCAGGACAGCAAGGAGTCTGTCTGTGCATGTTTATGAAAACTGAAAACAATTTTTTACCCTTTTATATTTGATGCAGTTGGTGGTATTTTGGTATACAAACCTTTACATTACACTGTATTTTATAAACACTATCAATGCAGGAACACATGTTGATGAATGGGTGCTACTTCTACAGCGTAAATACTGTTATTTCACAAGTAATACTACAGAGAAGGAATGGATTATCTCTCTGTATTATCACTTCATGGTCTTCGCCTTCCTTCTATATTTGTGCTTGTAATAGTCATTCAAGCTCAGTTATTTTGTGCCCACTGCACCTTAAGTATTTCAGTAATTATTTCTTCAAGTCCAACATTTAACCAAATATTTTCATCTCAAAGTTACTATATCATTGATTTTTTCAGACTTCTGTAGTCATATCATGTTTTTCCTTTTGTGTGAGTGTGAAACTTGGTCTCAAATTTAAGGAAGAACCTTGATTGGGGGTTGTTGAAAATATAGGTAAATTTTGCAACTGAATAAAACAACAGCAGGATGTTGCTAAAATGTGGCATTAATGAGCCAGATTAACAACAGTGATGCAGTTATAATTAGGGTTCGGATGTTCATGACATGTCATATTTTTATTGGGGCTTGTATTTTCATTCTAAACTGAAATTAAACACTAACTGGGTTATCCTAATCACAATTATGCTGTTTCTATTTTGCATATAAATGCATACAATTTAGGTCATTTTTATGTGTTTGGTCATATTTGTAGTTAAATGCATATTTTGGTTATATTTTGAGGATAAAATTCATATTTTGGTTATTTTTTGGGTATAAAATTTGTACTTGTAACTACATTTCTTAGGCATTTACAGTGAATCCCTCAGTTAGTTAAGATGTCAAAAGTGAAGTGTTCTGAAAGTGTGAAGTTAAGAGGTTTAGTTGAAGATTTTGGCGAGGAATATTTTAGTTCTGATGGATCAATTCTGTTCTGTAAACTTTGTGAAGTTAAAGTTACTGCTGGTAAGTGATTTAATGAGCAACAACATTGTGATATGGCAAAACAAAAATAATTTGAGCTGACAAACCAGTCATCAAAGCGAGCAACGAGTTCTGTTCGATAACACTGCAACAACTTCACCATCAAGCAAGACATCGGAATTTTCAAAGGACCTGTGTGAAATTAAGGCGTCTGCCAACTGAACAAAGTGAACAATGAGCAGTTCAAAACTTTCTTGGAGAAATACATGACTCAGTTAATTCCAAACGAATCAACACTAAGAAAAAACTGTGTACCTGCCTGTTATGAAGATGTTCTGAAAAGAATTACATGTTCTGTGGGCGACAGTGAGATTTGGGTTTTGCTTGAAACAACGGATGTCTGCGGCAGATATGTAGCGATTGTCATTATTGGCACGCTCTTTGCTGGTCACCCTGGTGACTTGTTACTTCTTGATACAGTAAACCACTCCTCTATCGCTGTAATTTTCGATAATGCCATGAAACGTTTGTGATGTCTCTAGTTTCAAGACCATATTGTGCAACAATCTAAGAAGATTTTCATTTGAGACCTTGAAAATGCAAATTGTTATATATTGTAATGCTGCCAAAAAAGGAAAATGAAGAAGGTACTTAATATTTTGAATTTTGTTTATTTATTTGTAATGAATTTGGAATGGATGAAAGGCTCTTACTTAAAATTTATCTTTTTTTTTTATAGGAGCACGTATACTCAAAATCTGATGCTCATCCAAAACGAGGCATTTACAACTTAAAACGACTGAGTTTTTTGATTAAAATTGCTAGGAAATCAAGTAATGTGATAGTTGTACATGCATATGTAAATAAATAACATAATTGAAATACAAAAGGTTTTTTTTAAATTTTAGAGAATATTTTTTCATAACAAATTCGGTCATATTTTGCCTTTTTTGGGTCATATTTCGCTATTTTTGGGGCATATTTACATGCATATTTCTCAGTTTTTTAGGTCATGAACATCCGAACCCTAGTTATAATAAACTGATGAGTGAAAGTGATTATGAATGGAACTGTAACTATGATGACCATAAAATTCTCATCGTGGAAACCAAGTGGCTCATACGTTTTAAAGAGAGCAGGTGACTTTATATTTGAAACAGAAGGGATTCTTATTGCTTTACCTTGAGACTTAGTTCAACTTCATATAGTACATATCCAAATGCCAAGCTGACATTCTTCATTTACCACAGGGTTATTGTAACAAAGAAGTCTGATGCCTCGCTTTGTAGTTATGGCTATTAGACTTCCTATATAATTTGATTTCTGCTCACAGTACTTCTTAAATGACTGAATTAATTAGTGACCTTTGCAAAATTTGCACACATATTTCTCTGTTTGATAAGTATTTGGCTTTTCCTGGACTAGATGAAATTAAAAACTTGTAACTGTTATATAAAACTTACGATTTCTGGTTTTTCAATTTCTCATGTGCATAATCCTTATGAATAACATGGTGGCTCATCAGGTATACATGATAAGGTTAGAATTTGGTCAAAATAATCGGTTCGCATTTGTGTTACATTTACTTAGTTAAAATAGGAGTTCTGTCTTTAGAGTAACCCAGTAATAAATATATTGATGTTTGTAGGCATGCCAAAGTGCCACTCTGCTTGAACTCCATCAACACTTTACTGTGGAAGATTTCATCATTCAATTAGTGTTTCAAGACAAGCTTTCAGTTGCTGAGGAGTTTCTACTTGGTAGCCCACAGCA
Organism: Zootermopsis nevadensis; assembly: GCF_977971745.1. Lineage (NCBI taxonomy): Eukaryota > Metazoa > Arthropoda > Insecta > Blattodea > Termopsidae > Zootermopsis > Zootermopsis nevadensis. The sequence continues at coordinate 11,296,176 of NW_028259143.1, forward strand.
CCAGAGGCTTCTGGTCTCATTTTTGGATGATCTGTTGGGTAGAAGGAATATTAAATCTGAAGGAGAGTTTATTATTAAGTAAGCATTGGTACCGATGATGATGATGATATTGAAAGACTTCTTATTGATGATCGGGAACTGATCCTGAAAAGGCATAGTTTGCAGGTAGTAGGTAGTAAGGCAGAGGTCAACAATTGGTGCTGACTGTGATTTTGCCGGGGACCGATGTTCACAGGTTTTGTCTTGTGTTGTAGGAATATATGTTGCCACATGGTAATTCATCATGCTGTAATTTTTTGTGAAAGATATTTTCATCCTGAATACAAAAAAATGTGTTATCTATATAAAGATACCAGCAGCTACAAGAAAGAAAAATTTATGTTCAAAATGAGTACTGTTTGTGTCACTTTCAAAACAACCACATAAAACAATGAATTGAAATGTACAGTATCAGATTTGAGTGTGGAGTAGTTACTGTGTGTCTTTGAGTTGAAAGTAAGATAATTATTTTGGATGGCCAGTTATTTGTGCATACTGTCCCCATATAATTGAGATTATACAGTACTTTGTACCTGGTAATTTTAGTATGAAGTTTATTGGCACAATGACAAAGGGTTTGTGTTAAGAAATTTACGTGTGTAAAATGTTTCTTGATGTCTGAATTTTTCAAGGAAGTTTATGGATGCGGTGGCATAGTGACGGAAATATTGATTTGCAGTCAATAAAAGAATCCCCAACATTTTTATGTTGCAAGTTAGGATGCTAATACAAGAAAAAATAATTTATAAGACTAGGAGTTTTTTTATAATTATGTTAGGTTACAAACATGGTAATATGTAGGATTTCAGGTTTTCACTGTGTTGAGTCTGAAGATGGCTGTCTTCTGGGTTGTGGGGCAAGGACCTCTGAAATGTCGGTAAACTTCTACCAGACTACATGTCGCAACAACCCAGAAGACAGTCATCAACATGGCAATTCCTGTTCACTGCTGAACTTTTATGAATTTATGTTGGAAAATTAACATATTGATACTGCTGCAGTTCAAGTATACTTTGTCTGCATTGAAAACTCGTCATTATGAGCATTATTATTATCATGTCACTGTACAGTTTGGTGTATTGGTAATGCTTTAGACTTTCCTGTGGGAAGTGAACTCAGTTTGAATCCTGACTTATTTTCTTCTTGTTTCTATGGATCCTTTCTCTGATAAATGCTCCTCCACATTAAATGTTATACATATTTAAAAACCTCTATATAACAAACCTGTTTTGAAGAAGAATTATCTTATATATAGGTAGATTCTGGATTATAGTGTTATAGGGACTATAACTTGTGTAAACAACTCCCATATAATAAAGGTTTTAACCACTTGTACACTCTTTTGTAAATGAAAGCAGGCAGCTTTGTTATGGCACCATTCAATTTTAAATACTATTTCAATAGTTTATGAAAGTTGTTTGTTGCTGCACTTGAGAATTACTTAATTAAGGTATGATGAACAGTCAGATTTTTTTCTGTGAAAGAAGTGTTGTAACTAATCTTTTGTGAATATGGCCGGATTACTGAGAACTTAACAAATAAAAGATTTAAATTAGGAAACCTTAGCTTTAATGTCAGAAGGTTTGTTTACTGTTCATATTTGTGTGTTATGAGCAATAATTTTTTATATACTGGTTTCTGACCTTACAGAAGGCTACATATACATGATGCTAAAGAAGACAAACTGCATCAGAAACCCTTGAGCAAACTTGTTGCTAGATTAACAAAGGCATATAATTTACCACCAGAAACTTGCCCAAATCTGAACCAGAAACGTAATGAGGGAGCTCTCCAATTCCTCATCCATAAGCGATACATAGAAAATACATTAGGTAAGTAGTTTCATGATTCTTATTTTCAGAAAATGATTGAAGTATGAGATTTCAGGTCCTGCAGTGGTGAATATAAAGATGACTGTCTTCTGGGTTGTTGTGCCATTTTGTCTTGCAGATATGTACCAATGTTTCAGAAGTGCTTGATGCCTCCTTCATTACAGCAGTGATCACAATGCAGAGGACACCCATCTTCAACCATTTTTGTGTTGAACAGTGATTCAATTTGATGCAGCATTATCTGTGTGTATTGTAGCACTTTTATGGTTAAATTCACTTATTTATTTCTTCCTTTATTCAGCAATGTTATTCCAGTTATATTATAACTAACTAACTAGATGGCTTACCGAACCCGAAGGTTCATCCCAACCAATACCTGGTGCACACCTCTTGTCCCATCCATGCGCGCTACGTGCCCTGTCCATCTCATTCTTCTCGACTTAATCACCCTGACAATATTGGGGGAGGAGTGCAGATTTTTAAGCTCATCATTATGCAGTTTCCTCCACGCCCCATCATCTTCTCTCCTAGGCCCAAATATCCTCCTCAACACCCTATTCTCAAACACCTGCAATCTCTGTTCCTCTCTCTGAGTGAGAGACCATGTTTTGCACCCATACAAAACAACAGGCAAAATTACTGTTTTGTATTCCTTAATTTTCAGGTTCTTAGAAATCAGACGGGAAGACAAAATATTTTGAACTGAGAAGTAGTAAGCATTTCTGGAATTTAGTCTCCTCCTAACTTCCTAATGAGTATCATTTAAAATTTGAGAATGACTGAATAATGAAGTGGAAAGGATGTGGGGTAGTAGTCTTGAGCTGTTGTAAGGATTTGTCTGGAGGAACTGAGGAACCATGAAAGATTTGAGTCAGCATAATTGACCTCCAGGCTGAGAATCCAGTATGGAACCTCTTGAATAAAAAATAGTTCCACGGCAAGAGTTTGAAAGTGAAGTTTGTACACATTACTTTCTTACTGTCAGTATGTCAGAGTGAGAAACAGGAATCATTTGTGGGCTGACACTTTCTGGGTTGTGACAGTGCATTTTCAACCTTTTGCAGGCTGAGGTCCAAATTTACACTTGCATATTGACTGCAAGGTTATAAATTAGAACAATTTCTTGAAACTTTAGGGCAGTTCATTAAGAATGCTGCATAGTTTTATAAAAACGTTTGTGTATGTACTGTTAATCTTTGTTGGCAAAATCAGACATTGGTGGTTCCTATGCTTGAGTAGTGTTTAAATATCAGGTCCTCTTGTTATTCTCAAACATCCCCCCAAATATTTGTCGGTAAGACACATCTTGCCTCTTGATTTGATGTTCTTTATTAAACTGTAGTTTGTTGCTGCAACTGATTGCATTAACAAAATATGTTTTCTGATAAGAAAGTATTTTTCTTCATTAAGATTGAAACAGTAGGAATGTTGCTGAAAATGTACATGGGCCACATATAACAGTGTAGGACTATGCATTCTATTAGTGAAGAACCCCTGCTCTAGATTGTACTGTGCTTGAAATGGTTATGTTAACAAAGGGTTTTGCTATCAATGCAGAGATCCTACCTCCTAAACCCTATCATATAATTTATGATCATCTTCCATCTTATTTACTGCTAACAATTAATGTTTTAGTTAACAGGTTTTATTATTTACAAGTGTATGAGTTTTCCAGTATTATCAAAAGTGTCATAAGCTGTCCTTATGTTATTCTGATGATGAGACATCAATATATACCTAGATTTTATGTGCATTTATCTCCGGTAATGTTGTAACGGGTAATTATAGGTCGCGAGAGTTGGAGGGAAATGGTACGTGAAGCAGTGGGAAACAATAGAGACTTGCAGTTGGAACTTATTGCATGTGTTAATAACTGTGGGGATCCACATGAAGCCTTATACTGGGCAAACACATATGGAATTCCAAAACATAAACAACCATACAATGTTCAAAGGCTTCAAGAAGCAGATTCAGATATTAGGTAAGGTTTAAATTATATTGTCTGTGAGCCTTCTAAATTCATGTCTTGGGAGAAATTAACATGTTCACTTTGCTCCTTGAGTCTAAGTGTTCTTTCCTTGTGTTTCTTTCAGACAAGTTTTTTGTTGGGTGGACATATTGTCTGTTTGCTTTTATAATTTTTATCATGAGCTATTGCCACCGTTTGGGAATAGTTTGTACAGGTAAACCTCGATTTACGCCAGGGACGCGTTCCTGGACGAACCGGCGTAAATGAAATCGGCATAAATTGAAACTCTTTTTATAATATAAATCAATGGGAAGTCAATGACGTGTGTTCCTGGCACCCAAACATTGACGACTTAAGTTCCTCAAAAATTGACTTTGCCTTATCCGTGATAGCAATTTCAGTCAAGAGAATGTTTTTTCGATTCATGTCATCCACCCATAGCAACAGTAATTTTTCCATTCTTTCTAAAAGTTTACTTCTGCTATAACTCACTTGCGTTGCACTTACTCTTGTAGCTTGTTGCATTGTCTGTTTTATTTTATATGAATTTTTCATTATGGTAGTCACAGTGGAAGGAGGCAACTTCATACTTCTGCACATGTTATGACGGGTATCACCACCTTCTATTCTATGAATTACGTCCATCTTATCTTCTAACACAATAGACCTACACAACTTTTTAGCAACACATTCACTTCTCTTACCAGACATGGTGGCTCTTCTACAATTTATAAATATAAAACAGTTGCTACTGCAGAATAGTGGTCGAACAACAACACAAATACTTTAGCACACAGTTTTCAGCACATTCAATGTGTCAACAAGAAGCGAACTGAGCGTATTTTTCCTTACTCCCTTATCAGGCTGATCACAATTGACTCACAGTGAAGAGTGACCAATGCTCACGTGACTGTTGCGCAATGTTGGCGGATTTTTAGGAGATTATCTTGCAACTACTTAGCAATGAGTGCAGAGGTGACTGTATTTATAATTTTTATTCAAAATCAGCAATGTAAGAATTACAATTTAGTATAAGAATCAGAACAGGAAACATTGTAAAACATTATAAATAATAGTAAAATATATATTTTTTTTCACTTTTTGACTTACTGGTTTCAAAAGCAGCATTATTGTGAATCGGCGCAAATTGAGGTTTACCTGTATTATATTGATATATATTATGATGATCTTGTGTTAGACAAGTAAGTAACTGTGTCTAATGTTTGTTTTCATTAGCCTGCTGCCTGAGACATGGCATCCATGAAACAACAATTCCTTTAATTTTAATGAAGATCTTTGAATCTGTTTAGGAACTACATTAAGAACAATTACGATGAATCACAATGTGTAATTTTTTTTAGTGCTGGAGGGACCATCACATTATTTGGTAAGATAGTAGCAGAAAGGTTAATCATGTCTTATGTATTGTGTATCAACCCTTGACTTAGACATAAGATCATCATATTCCTGTCAATGTAATATATATGTTTCAGCTAAATTCTGAAATTTAATGTTAAATGTTAAAATCAGCCAGCTGATTTTGGTATCAGCCCAAACAAGTGGTTATGGCATGAAATTAAATTGCAAACACCTGTTATTCTTACAGTTGGATCATCTTAACATAGGCACTGCTATTCTGGATAATGTCTAACACAAAGGATTTAATGTTGTCATTAAAGATAACTCTATGGATTGTAAAGGAATGAAGTTTGTCCCATTATTTTATTATTTTTAACCATTAGGTTTCTCAATGTGACTGGATTTTGAGGTTTAGCTATGCATGCGCACACACACACACCATGAAAATAGATTTTGATATTTGAAAAATACATAATTAAGTGAATTCAAATTGAAATGATGGTACATGTTTAGAATTTATGTTCGTGAAATTGTACATGTGCATCTCATGCGATATGGGAAAAATTGATATGACATTCGGTCTTTACTCAGACATAGAGTATTTCTGGCATTATGGTTTCATAGTTGCCAGTAACTTCCTATATGATATTGTACCTTCAGTACATTGGCAACATCACAGAAGAAATCTGAGCACCTGTTACTGCTCTCAGAATTTTATCTGTTACAGTTTATTTTCACAAATGGAAGAAGATGAAGTCTTCCAACAAGACAGTGCATTGTCTCATTTAGCAACTTTTTTGTGTAAGTGTTCTGAATGAAAAATTTCTAGGCTTTTGAGTGGTGACCAACTAGGTACCCACCGCTTAAATTTTTTTAAGATACATAAAAAGTGCAGATTAAAGTTTTTGTCATAATTTTATTTTCTGTTTAATTTGATTATGTGTTGTGATTATAAAAATATAATGTTTTCATACACAGAACATACTAAATACATTTTGTTAACACTTTGTGTGTGTGTGTGTGTGTGTGTCTGTCTGTGTGTGTATATAAGTTCTGTAATTTAGCAATAGATTTGTTCTACACACTGTAATACATTTATAGATAGCCAACTTTGTCAGTGAAATATTTAAATGTGCGTTATATGGACATGAGGCAATGTGAAAATGGTAAAAAACACTTTTTGGAACGTAAAATGAAATGAAATTCTCAAAGCATTTAATAACCATTAAAATACTACTACTACTACTACTACTACTACTACTGCTGCTGCTGCTGCAGTAGACCATTGTTATACTGCATCTCATTATATCCCTGAATCAGATACACGAAGGGTATGTCCCCCATACAAACAAAATCTAAAATTAGATAAATCCTGTTTTTAATTTTAACATGAACAGCTTATAACATGGGTGTTGAAGCTGTGTTCTAACACCTGCAGTATAACAAGGATCTTCTGCACTGCATTTCAGAAGTTATCTTTTGTCTTGTTTACAGTCAGCAGCAGGGTGCAGTGGCTCTAGTCTATAGTGATAACCAGGGAGAGCAAGAATCATGGGATGATGACTCACCTCAATACTGGTATCATGTTTTTCCACTGTCCCAGACTAGCATTTTTGTTGTGGATACAGAGGAAGGTTTTGAACTGTTTCTTGAATATATTAAAGTAAGTGCTAGGATAATTATTCTAAATCATATAAAAGTGCCCAGCAGTCATTTCCCAGAAGGATTCCCTACCAAAATCCTGTGTGCACCCCTTCCCCCCCCCCCCCCATGCGTGCTACATGTCCAGCCCATCAGAGCCTCCTAGATTTAACTATCCTCACTATGCTAGGTGACCGGTACAATTTATGCAGCTCCTCATTATGCAGTATTCTAAATTCCCCACTTATTTCATCCTTCCTAGGTCCAATTGTCTTCCTGAGCTCTTGTTTTCAAACACTTGTAATCTACATTCTTCCTTCACGGTAAGAGAACATGTTTCACAACCGTACAAGACAATAGGCAAAATTGTTTTATATATCCTATCATTTGCGTTTTGGATAGCATACAAGATTGTAACAGTTTTTGAATTGAATACAAACAAGCGTTTCTTGAATGTATTCTACCCTTAATTTCATCATGGACCTTATTTCTGTTTGTTACTGTTGTTCCCAGATATTTGAATTTTGAAACATTTTCAAATGATGTGTTACTTATGAGTATGTTTTGCTGTTGTTGCTGATGTTGATCCTGTATTACGCCCTTGTATTTAGTTTTGTCTGCATTTACTTCTAGGCCTATTTCCTTGCTAGTCTGTAGGAGAGTTCCTGCAAATTGACCTCATCAGCATAGGCAAGTACTTGGTCACACCATTCAATTCGAGCCCTTCCTGATTCCCTATGACCTTCTTGGTGACATGTTCTAGAGCATTGCCATGTTTTAGGCCATTGTGCACTGGGAACGGTTCTGACAGAAGGTTACCTCCTTCAACTCCTATCTCCCATAGATCCTGCCTGAGATTATCCTCCCATCTACGTCTAGGTCTCCCCAGCGGTCTCTTCCCCTCAGGCTTCCCAACTAATACTCGTTGCACACCTCTTGCCCCATCCATGCATGTCACATTCCCTGCCCATCTCATTCTTCTCGACTTAATCACCCTGACAATATTGGGGGAGGAGTATAAATTTTTAAGTTCGTCATTATGCAGCTTTCTCCATGCCCCATCGTCTTCTCTCCTAGGCCCAAATATTGTCCTCAACACCCAATTCTCAAGCACCTATAATCTATGTTCCTCTCTTTGAGTGAGAGACCATGTTTCGCACCCATACTAAACAACAAGCAAAATTATTGTTTTGTGTATTTTAATCTTCAAATTCTTAGAAATAAGACGGGAAGACAAAATATTTTGAACTGAGAAGTCACAAGCATTTCCAGAATTTAGTCTCCTCCTAACTTCCTCATGAGTATCATTTTGATTTGTTATTGTTGTTCCCAGATATTTGAACTTTGTAACCCTTTCAAAGGATTTGTTAGCCACCCTAAGATAATTCTTCCTGCCTGTCTGCTAACGAAATATTAACATGTACAGGTTTCCTTTAAGCATATTTTTATTAGATTCACTAGCTTCTTTGGTATATTAAATTCAATGAGAATATGGTATAGCACTTCTCTCTTAACAGTGTCATTGGCTTTTTTGAAACCTATAAGTAATTGATGCACGGTCCCACTGTACTCCCATTTTTTCTCTAGTGTCTGACGGATGCTGATCAATTGTTGATCTGTTACGTTTGAACCCACACTAATGATCCCCAATAATTTCATTCACATGTGGAGTTAATCTCACCAGAAAAGTGTTTGATACAATTTTGTATGAGGTTGATAGAGAAATTCCTTGGTAATTACCACACTCATTCTTGTCCTTGTTATAAATATGAATTCCTTCCATTGTTGTGGCATCTATTCCTTATCCTAAATTAACTGCATAAGCTTATGGATCCTCATATGGAACCCTTTGCCACCTGCTTTAATTAATTCTGCTGGAATGTGATCAAACCTGGAGATTTATAACTTTCTGTATGTATTTCAGGCTCTTTAAATTGATCAGTTACGTGAATATTTAATACCTTACTAAAGTAATCTTTCCATCTGGCTATGATGCCATGTGAGTTCGTGAACAGATCCCCATTCTCATGCTAGATCAAATGTGCGCTAGGTTTGTACCCCTTCTTAAATTCAATCATGCCTCTATACAATTCTCTTATGTTTTTATTTTTTGCTGTTAGTTTCAAACTCCCCTATCTGATCTTTTAGGTACTCCCTCTTATTCCTCATAGTTCTGCTGGTGTCATGCCTTACACTGACATATCTTTCCCTGTTTATTTGAGTACAGGCCTGCAGCCATTGCAATCTAACCCGCTTCTTCCGTCTTACCAAGACAGAGCTTTCTTCATCAAACCACGCTTTATTTCATGCAATTTTATGATACCCTACACTCTCTTCCGCTGAAATGTTTTTATCCCATATATTTTCCCAGGCCGTAATGTCGTCTGCTTCCCTACTTTCTTTATTCTCGACAGCATTTTCTATGATTGAAAACCTATTTGAAATTTGTACCTGATACTCTTACTTAGTTTCTGCTTTGCTCATTCTTTTAATGTTGACTTTCTCAATTCTGTATATCTGCCCCACCTGTTTTCTGACCAAGAGTCTTGTCTTCAATTTTGCTACCACTAATTAATGGTATCACAGCCTGCTCCCCTATAAGATCACTCATCCACAATGTTTGATTGTCTCCTGTGATGGATAAGAAGATGATCAGTTTGATTATGGGTAATCCCATCAGGGAAAGTTTAAGTGTGCTTATGGATATCAAGTTGTGGGAATGTGCTTTTGATGATCAGATTTTTGGATGTGGCAAATTTCACTAATTTCACTCCATTGTCATTACTAAATTCATGTAAACTCTCTATAGTTGGTTTGAAAATATCCTGCCAACCAATTTTGGCATTGAAGTCTTCTAACAGAATTGTCATGTGGTTTCTGCTAAACTGATTAAATTAACTGCTTGCTGAAGATCTTTTTTTGCTAAAAGAAAAAAGATTTCCAGGCAATGGTCCTTCCCCTTTCCATGGTATTATATGTAGTTCCCCTTTGTTACTCTCTCCATCATTAGGCCATTTAACCTGTATTCCTGCAATATCCAAACTCTACTTCCCTACCTCCATAGCTAATATATCCCTCGTCCCTGTTCTAAATAAGCTCATCACATTCCACGTTCCTTTAAGGAACAGCCTCCATTTATGAAGGTTAGCTGTGAATATATTGAATAAGCAGTTTCTGACAGCCAATAAGGGGTGGTCCTCCAGCTTGGGGGTTGGGCATAGGGCTAACAACTTCTACACTGTAAAAATGTTTTATGTTACGGAAACAACAGCATAGCCTCGGAATAGGATGTTTGTGCACATGCAAAGATATATTAAGGCGGTGTTTCTAATTGCAGGATGTTCCTATGGTGGGTATTGATTCAGAATGGAAACCATGCTTTGGTACTAGAAGAAATGAGTTGGCTTTGATACAGATAGCTTCTAGAGAACAAGTTTATATTCTGGATGTCTGTAACCTAGGTTCAAAATGTGCAAACCTGTGGCATGAACTGGGTCTTATCCTATTTGCCAATGAAAATATCATCAAATTGGGTAAACATATTTAACAAATTATTTTTTTTACTTTTTATCATTTAAATGATTAATTATTTTTGTTATAAACAGAAATACAGTGAAATGTCATTAGTGGTTACCGACTAAAATTTAATTATAGTTACAGCTTTGGTATAATGAAATTTAATAAAAATTGTAATTTTTTCCTTAGACATATTTGCTAGCCCATTTTGGAATAAATGCATGTATTCATTCCAATCAGGTGAGTTTTAAAAATTAGCAGTTGTAATAGTGGTTTAATACCCCTAAGCAGAAAATTAATAAAGTTTTCAACTCGTCAAAAGACCTTTCAATTATGAAGTAGTATCTCAAAAGTATAATTTTAAAAAGAATTAGTTTTATAAATATGTTGAATGTTTTTCAGTATTTACAATCAGAATTTCATCTGTCTGCTAACCTTTTACTAGCATGAATGTGCCAGTGCAGCGTGGTCCAACTGGCGGCTCGCGACCACTTGTAATCCGGACCATAAAAGTATTTGGTAATTTGTTACTAGTTAGTACAAACCCGTTGGACCACTCTGTGCTAGTGCATTCATTGTCAGGGTGTTGCATAAATTATGAACCTTCCCATACATTTTGCACTTCCCACATCCTGTAGCATACACATTTAGAGTAAATTTGTGCTTTGCTTAGGACTCTGAACTTCTGATGTCTCTTAGAGATTGATTACATGAAGTTCTCATTTTGTTTCCCTCTTTTATCTCTTTCTCTCTATGTATATCCAAGAATGGCACAAGTAGCAATATTGTAATGAGAGGAAATAAATTCACCCTGGCAGTGTTTTTGGGCCTCTTAAATATCAGTCAGGTTGGTTATTATCATTATTGAAGCCAAATGCAGTGTTTGTCTAAAAACATGAAGGATGAAGATTGTAAGATCAGAACATGAAATATTAATTATAGAATTTGTTTTGCTATTGTTTAGAATGTTTATTAGAAACCCAAATTATTTGCAGTAGAAGTATTAAAAGTACAGTGTAAGGTGCTTCAGTTACTAGACAATTGATCTTGTGTTGGTTATGGTCAAGTCATGCACATTTTCCCTCCTGTACTTGAAACTAAATTATGAAAATGTCCGTCTGTGGAGCTGATGAGAGCAATGTTGTGAAGCTGAAGTATACAATATGGTGAATATGTGATGTTAAAGAATTTTGTTTTGGTAGTTGTATCCAAAATTTTGATGATTTTGTTAAACACATTACTAACTTGTGTCATGAAGTTGCAAAGTTGGCCTATGAATGTCCTCCTTGAGAAACTGTTAGTATGCTCATCTAGTCAAGAAATTCTCAAGATTTTATGGAATTGCAGTTCTTTACCATGTTCACACAAGTACCAGTCCCTACTTGAACCAGATAAGTCCAATCTCTCCCAACTCCCATGAGATTGTTTTATTCCACTAATATTTATTAGTTAGTTGTGATTGGTCCACTTTTAATTTAGAAGCCTTCATGTTGTTATTTTTTCAAAAGGAACAGATCAGAAAAGATAATTACTATACCTGTCATTAGAAAATATTTTAATGATATTTCACTGTATTAGCAATAAAATGTCATGTGTTTAACTCTCATAGTTTATTATACAGAAAATGTCGCATTATATATTACACACTCTTGATTTGTGATGTAAACAGTGATGTTAGTGTGTAATGGGTAGTGACTTTTAAAGGGAGGATTAGTCCATATTGGTGACTTGTTCATTGTGGTTTCTTGTTCAGTGAACAATAATTCTTTCCTTATACCACAACTGTGTATGACATTATCCATTGTCTAGAGATATATTTGATATATTAATACATTACACTTCAGTAGTTTACTGTATGCACATCTTTATTTAGGTGATTAGTTATAATTCTACTGATGTATGATTTTGTTCTATATGGAAGTGAAACTTTGGTTAGCAGAATTTAATTAATTAAATGGAAGAATTGATTTTTTAGAGAAAAACATTCTGGAGGAGGACAGATAACCTAAAGCTTCCAAAACTTAGTTTATGGCTGTACCATCTGACATATGTCTCCTCTGACAAGAATTATTTTCTGTATTCATTCAACTATGAGGGTTGCAACTCAGAAACAATATGTGTTTGCATGAAGGTCTTAGCCAGTAACCAAAACATATTTTGGAGGAAGATGAAAGGATTGCCATCATAAAGAATATCATTCTGAAGGTCTGGTATGGGTACTAGTCTTCTTATCCTGTTCTGTAGCAAAACAGTTTCACTATTCTGTTCTAAGTAGGATGTTCTAATTTATTTTGTCATGGTAGATAACGAGTACTAGCTTTGTTCAATAAACCTAACTGAGTAGGTATTTTGCCTTCCTCCTTGTTTCTTACCCGAAGAAGGAGATAACATTATAGACATAACTCAATGTCACAGAGTGGACAATTTTCATTGACTTTCCGTACATCAGGAAGAATACATTGTTAGACAGTGAAGTCCCACAACTTGTCATTCCTTAGAGACTGAAGAAGTATAGCCAATTAGGAAGACCATTCAGAAGGTGGCTGTGAAGTCAGAAGAGGTTTAGACTTATCTATGGAAAGTAAAAGAATAAAAACAACAATGTGCTTTTTTTAAGTTCTGGTGCCGTGTAGACTCATCAGTAGATGCCACTGTTTCTCTAAAGCATTGGCATCTGCTGATGAATCTGCATGCTGCCAGAATTGAGAAGAAGAACATTATCATCCTCACTGCTGTGAAAACCTTGAATCTCACAAGAATAAGGTGTTACAGACCAGTCAGGATTGAACCAGAAACCTTTGGAATACTAAACTTGTATGCTAACTACTGGAGTAATTGGTGATCTTCTTTTCCGTCAGTAATGGATAGGCATGAATAGCCATAGAAGCTGACACACCGCTGAGCCCACAAACAACAAGTTAGCAATTTAATCCTCTATTATCATTTTATTTTGAACACTGCATCATATAAGTAGTTATTCATTTAATCGGATCAGTAATCCATTCTAGGGTTTGGTCTCATCACGGACATGGACATGATGAAAAGATCTCTGCCACACTTGGGAGGGACAAGTCTCAGTGGTAAAGGGTATATAGATCTTGTTGTACTGTGGAAGAAGTTGATCCAGGACCATCCTTTTGTCTTTCCTTATACAGGTGAGTGACAGGCAACTCTCTGGCCAATTAGAAAGCACTTTGATACATTCTCTTTTAAGGTAACTGTCTTCTGGGATATTGTATTGTGTAGTCTGGTTGTACTTACCAATGTTTCAGAGGAGCTTACTGCTTCATTTGTTTCCGTGGGAAAAATTAAGGTCCAATACATTTTGAACAGACCTCATACATACCCTATTGTTTGCATTAAGTTGTCATTAAATGATGTATTTGTTTGCCTTTCATTAAGTAAGTTTATACAGAGTGAGTCAGAAGTATGTTTACAAATTTCGTGTGCGTGTTCCAGGATCAAAAATAAGAAAAAATGTTCCTATGAACATGGGGTCGCAAATGTTTCATTTTCGAAATAATAGCCAAAAATAAATTTTAACGAATTGACTTTATATCAAAGTGAATCCGGCTTCCAGCAAAGATTTTCAATTAACGTTTGTGCAGGAATTGTTAGCAACATGCTTATTGGTCCACACATGCTTCCATTGCATCTAAGAGGACCTTCATATCGGTGATTCTTAAGAAGACACTTGCCACGTCTCCTTCAAGATGTACCACTGAATACAAGAAGACAAATGTGGTTTATGCACCACAGAACCCCAGCACACTTCTCCCATCGCGTCAGAGAACATCCCAATGAACAGTACCCTCAGCGATGGATTGGGCTTGGTGGCCCATTAGCATGGCCACTGAGGTCACCTGACCTGACTCCGTTGGACTTTAATCTGTGGGGTCACTTGAAGTCCGTCGTGTATGCAACATCCATGAACAATGATGATGACCTATGGGAACGTGTGCAGAATGCGTGCCAGATGATTTGAGGAAACCCCGGTGTGTACGAACGAATCCATCAGTCTTGTGTGTTGAGCATCTGTTATAAAGAAACATCCCTGTCCTTATACTTGGCAATTAAGGCATACATTGAAACTTATTTTTGGCTATTATTTCGAAAATGAAACATTTGCGACCCCATGTTCATAGGAACATTTTTTCTTATTTTTGATCCTAGAACACGAAGTTTGTAAACATACTTCTGACTTATCCTGTATATTAATATATTGATGACAAGTTTAATAGGATATAAACAACAGTAATTCTAACTTCTGTTTAAAAAATAATTATAATTTGTGTTTAGTGGAACATACGAGGTCTGCCACAAAAATAACTAGACTGATGCTGTAAGTAGGCAAACAATTATGGTGAGGGCGAAATAAGCAGACCATATTTGACCCTGATCTGTCCTCTACCAGTGACGCAAGTTTCAACTTGTTTGCTTCACTCAGTAGCAGTGGACGAGTGTTTTTGTACAGATGTGTTTTTACCCTCGGCTGGAAAATGTCTGACTGCAAAAGTGAACAACAAGTTAACATCAAGTTTCTAGTTAAACTGAAGAAATCAGCGACGGAAACTTTTCAATTATTGACTGAGGTGAAGATTGCATGTCTCGTACACGCGTTTTTGAATGGCACAAAACGATTTTCGGAAGGCAGAGAATGCGTGAAATGATGATGATCGCCCAGGACGTCCACGCACAGCTGTTCAAGGCAATGTTGATTGTTTTCTTCGATATCATGGGTATTGTGATGGCAGAGTGGGTACCCAGTGGCCAGACGGTAAATCAGCTCTTGACAAATTTGCGTGAAAGTGTGAGAAAGAAACGACCGGAATTATGAAGAAACGGGCGGATTTTGCACCAGGACAACGCGCCAGCCCACAACGCCTTGTCTGTGAAGCAGTTTTTAGCTAATAAAAACATCACTGTGCTTGACCACCAACCCTATTTGCCAGACCTCGCTCCCTGCGACTTCTACCTCTTCCCAGAGATGAAGTCGGTGCTCAAAGGAACCCATTTTTTGTCGGTAGAAGATGTGTAAACAAAATCGGCGGAGATCCTCAACAGCCTTACAGAACATGACCTGCGGAATTGCTTTGAACGTTGGCAGCATCGTATGCAGCAGTGTGTCAACTCAGAAGGGAACTATTTTGAAGGCGATCATAGTTGTTTTTCTGATTTTGTTAAATAAAAAGAGTTACAGGCACAGTCTCGTTTTTTGTGGCAGATCTTGTATATGTCTTTGGACTGATAAACCCCAAGCTTGGAAATCAGATGTTGTGGATGACTGGTTAGCATATTTATTAGATTTGGGTTGGAACATCAACTCATGACCAGTTACAGTGACTCAGGTTTGTTTGGTCACCCTAAGTCACTGCAAACTAGATTATAATCTCTTCCTTTCTAATGTATACTTCAGTCATGCCACCATCTTATACTACATAACCAGTATGGTACCTCAATAAAGTGTCATGAAATCAGTCAAGATGTAGTTCCCTGACTGCAGAGCTGATCTGTCATTTTTCATTTTATTTTTTGTATTTGAAGTGCATTCCAGTATAGTGAGCAGTAGTATCACCATTGATGTTTAGTAAAGTGGGGCAGGAATCTAGGGATTGCTGTAATAATGTCCACATCTTGTTTAAGCAGTTGAAGATGGTGCTTCAGGGGAGAGCTTAACTCGTCTGGTGCACCTCTGCTTAGGAAGGCCTCTTGACAAATCTGATCAGTTTTCAAACTGGGAAAGGAGACCTTTACGAGACAGTCAGAAATTGTATGCAGGTAAGCAGTTATAAATAAATATACATTGCACACTATAATAGGAAAGTTGTTAACTGCATGTTCCATGAAATAGTAAGAATAATAATCTCATGAAAAGAACATGATTGTAGTGTTTGTTCTCACACTTTTAGTTCTAATATTTGTATCTGTTTTCAGCTTTGGATGCATATTGTTTATTGGAAGTGTACGACGTACTTTCACAGTGTGCACATGAGCAGGACATTCCTTTGTTTGAGATCTGCAGTGAGGTTATGGCTGACGTGAAGTCTCCTCGAAAAATGGCAAAACATTCCAGGAAGCCAGTAAAACAAAAGGTAATCAGTCATAGCAGTATTCTTTCAAAATGAAAGTTCATGAGATGATAATTTATCTTTTATTAGCTGCTGCTTGGTACTGAAAACACTTTCCTGGTGCTTCTCTTATTATTTATTTCTCTTTATCGAGTTCTCATTTACCTGACAGTTTTCAGTTTTGCATGTTTAATTCAATTCAATTAAATTAATTTATTTACGTGTTTGCCAACAGCAAGAAGCCAATAACAGGCAAACACTGATAATACATACAATAATAATGAAATAATAATGAAAAATAGTACACAAACAGATTAACTAAACTTATACATGTACAGTATTAAATATAACTTCCAAGTACAGGCAAATCCAAAATAGAAACAATATTAACACAAAGCAAAATAAATGAAGAAATATGAATAAAAACAAATAATCCACCTAGGGAATACTAATATAATTGTAAAACCTTAAAGAAATATAAAAAAAGGTAACGAAGCTAGATCATCTATCAAGACAACCTATCTAGGTCATTTCCCGTATTGAGAACGTGTCCTCAAGGGAGACAATGTTTATGCTAAATACGTCCAAAGATTTACATACGTCATTTGCAGCGATGACGCACCTGGCTGAAGGACTATGTCTTAGTGCACTGGTCACACTAAAAGTAGAAAATTCTCTTATTTGCCTCGCCGGCACACGTAAACCAACAGCGTCCATAATGGAATGGCAATTTATTTTGCCCTTAAAAACATTAACAAGAAATAACGCATCGAGATGTCGTTGTCTGGAATAAAGTGTTCTAAAATTTAAAGTAGATAGGATCAATTCATACTTGCATGGGATATTAAACTGAAAAAATCGGTAATTGCACAAACTGGCAAATTTTCTTTGAATATTTTCTAATTTATTAGAATCTTTCTGTGTAAGATTATTCCAAATGACCGAGGCATACTCAAGCTTTGATCTAATTAAAGCATTATATAAAAAAACAAGGCTGTCTAAAGATGAAAAATTATAAGTAATTAAAACGAATAAGCCCTAAGGTCCTTAGTGCCTGGGAATGAACACAATTTACATGACAGTGAAAATACAGTTTACTGTCTAACAAAACACCAAGATCATTTATACAATTAGTATGCAAGATTAAAAAGTCACTAACAATGTAATTAATGTTAGGAAATCAATTAAATGTTTTTAGTGTATCAGCAATGTATGATGTAACATAGTCTGTGATTACTGGGATGACTGACCACCTGGACAAGGACATTGGCCCTCTGATGGTGGTGGCAGAGAAATTGGATTGGAACTCCATATATACTCAGCTTATCGCCGGAGATGTCATTGCATTATGCATTTCGCTTAATTTTGCTGTTCATTATGACATGGTTCTTTTCAGTTCTTTGCTTTTGCTTATTGGTATATAGTATAAGTCTTCCAGAAATATACTTCTAGGCTGTTGATCTGCAGTAAAATTGTTAAAATAGATAGTCATATTTTGTTTTATAGAAAATCTGGTTTTATGGAGTCAGTTTTGTGCTAACCTATGTAGCTTAAGCAGGATAATGTTGTATGTTGTTGTAACTTGTTAGCGTCATGCTTTTATATACCATTGCATTTTCTATCAATTGTGTGGACAGAAAAGGAATAGAAGTTGGAAACTGTTTTCATTTCAGAATTGAATATTAGCTTGTGTGTAGATCTGGTAAAACATTAAGTAGAAATCTGGAAAAATAATATATTACTAGAATTCTTATATATTTTGTTAGCTTGAGAATGAAAAATGTGTCCTTTTAGAGGAAATCTCTTGGTCGGGTGAATAATTATAGATGTCCCAATAAAGGTCATGCTTTCAGTTAGTGTTCATCTGTTGCAGGACATGACAGTACAAGAGGCATCCTTACCTCCTACTGAACCAATACCAGTAAGTCAGTTCAGAGCAGTTTGTGATAATATGGTTCAGGGTTTGGGGAAGATGTTGCGGAAGTGTGGAATTGATACAGAAATCCTTGCAAATGAAGATGATCATGATATGTGTGTGAGAATTTGTAACAAAGAGCAAAGAATAATCCTCACTCGTGGGAATGTTTATAATCAGGTAAGATACAATAATTTTTTTTCCGTGGCGTAACAGTCCTATGAGAGCCAAAGCCGTATAGCTGGCTGCTGGCCTCACGTTCACCTGCCTAAGCAGAGGTGAACGATCATCAAACCAGATATAGGGTGATGTGTGGTCAGCACGACGAACCCCCAGCCATTGCTAGTTTCCATGACCGGATTATGCTACCCATTGTAGCTCCCAAATTTCCTCACGATGCTGGGTTGGCACCGGTCCCATACACTGGCCGAAAATCTCATGAGAGATGTCTTTCCCCGAGACTCTAACCAGCACGCATTCCGTATCACAGATCTGAAGCATGATGCCTCAGACCGCGCGGCTACAGCGCAGGACAAGATACAATAATACCTTATCAATATTGAGCTGATTATGAGGATAAAAGAATTCACCTGATTGATGCTCTTTCAGATACCAGACCCTGAATGAATGCACAGCCAAGGACAATATCATTTGACTTAATAGTTATGCCATATTTCAGTTTGTAAATATTTAGTTTCCATTATAACCAGACAATTTTTAATATTTTATAAAATTACCTTAATTCTAAGTAGCTATATGAATAAGAACTTTATTCTGAAAGAATTATTTTTGTAAAATACTTTCTACATGTTTCAGGCTTATCAGATGGTCTTCAAGTATAGTCTTATATGTGGAATAAATTAGATACATTTTAAGTGTGTTAAGTGATGCTGTGGTTTTGTGTATTCTTACGTAGGGTCACATATGTTGTGGTGAAATAAATATTTGGATACAATGTGTATAGACAGCTTTCTGATGATAATGTTAAAATTAGTTATTGTAAGTCATGCATTGACAAGTCATGCATTGACAAGTACTTAAATGTGAAACACAAACTTTGGCCTGCAGTATTAACTTACATTTTAACAAGACTAGAGCAGAGTGCTCCTTTCGGAGTGCCTCGGGGGGGATTGGTCAAGTTTGTAAAACGCAACCAACCTTGTGTAAGAAACTAAACTAACCCCCCCGAATGGGCGGTTAAACACTTGACCAACCACCCCAAATGGGGGGTTGGTTGCGTTTTAAAATCTTGAGTAAGAAACTAAACTACCCCCCGAATGGGGGTTAAAACACTTGACCAACCCCTCAAAGGGGGGGTTGGTCAAGTGTTTAAAACGCAACCATGGGGGGGGGGTTAGTTTAGTGTCTTACTCAAGTGTTTTAACCCCCTTCCTTTCATTGTATTTATTGCCTAAATATAATTTAAATACAGAGACGTCAGTTTTCGTAATCGTAATATATCGAATGAGCAGTATGATTTGAATGACCTTGTTGGTGTTGATAACGTCTTCTTTCACTCTTCTTCATTCCCTAAATAGTTCTGATGTTTTAGTTCTTTACGTCGCTGTTCGGAGGCCAACTGTCAGTCAAATCTTCATTTTTAAAAATGTGATGTGCTGCTTCTGGAGCAGTGATCATGCGACTGGCTTGGTAGTAGGTAATCTCGTAGCTGTGAACCGTTAATTGTTTGATGATGTCATTTTTTGACGACAGATTGGTTGGCTACAAATTGGTTGACAACGATGGGGAATCACAAATTTTTATAATAGATAACACATCAGTGTTAGCACTTTGTGTTCCAGGGTTCATACTCCATAGGCATATATTTTGAATATCATTCAATAAGAAATAAATGAGATAATCCTTTGCTTTCTGGAAGTCATTTTTGTGTGAGAACATTGATTAAGCAGCTGCAGATAGCTGGCAAGGGGTGGTCTTCCAGCTGGGTGCTATAAGAAACTAGTGCTTACTGACTTTTAACACAGAAAAGGAAAATTAACTTTCATCTTGTATAAAAGGTGGAAATTCCTTGGCAAGCTGAGTGACTGTTAGCTTTCAAAGGAGGACTTTGTTCCAAGGAGTTGCTAATTGAAAAGTATCAAATAAAGATTGTTCTGTATGATTTGCGGTAGGTCACCCACTATGACTCATTTTGTTATGGTCTTTTGTTGTATTCTTTTCACATGGCACTGATTGCTGCTAAAGATTAAGTATTAACATTTCAATTACTTCATTTATGTGTATTTACTATATGGACTTCTTTTATTAATTTTTATGAAAGCAATTGAAAATGTCATTTTGGTGAATTATGATGTTTGTTGTTCAGCTGTGCCAACACGTACCTCAAGGACACTGCTATCAAGTGAAATCGGATATAGTGGAGGAGCAACTCCAGGAAGTGCTCAAGTACTTCAATGTTTTTATAACCAGGCAAGATGTCTTCAGCAGGTGCCAAGTAAGTTTAGTGACTGACTGGTAATATTACAAACAAACATGAAAAGGCATGTACCAGTTTAGAGTACTGTGATGTCAGCATATTTGATATTATAATAATGTAATGTATAACAATCTAAGAACAACTGTGGGTACATTAATTCTGTCAAAATTTTGTTTGATTATATTATGTGGGTGTATTCATTATCCTGTTCGTGTACATGAGATTTGGGTTGAAAATTTACTGCACCACAGAACACTGTAGAGAACAAATTTCATATCACACTAAAATTTAATTCACTCTTACCTGTAAACTGTCAAGTGTGAAGTTTTAGTAACCCATAGGTTGCATTTTATAAATAATTAAGTTTTTATCATTAAATCTATTATTCAGTTAAATGTAATTTTTTAATCAAGGTTTCGCAAATACAGTGGAACTTGTTTATAACAAGATCTCGGCTATTGCGAGCAGACAGAGAAGAGTTGGTTGGAAATGATTATTTTATGAACAACAGTTCACAGTTAAAGGGATCATGGTAGTTGAGAGCTTTATGGGTATAACGAGCAAACCTTTAAGCCATTATAATGAGCAGTGGCTGAACTGCTAAGATCTATTATTGCTTTGCCCATTTATGACATTCTCCCCCTTATCCCTTTCCACATCCCTGCCAGTAGCTATTTATAACCCTTTTAACGATATTTACAGAGACATTCATAGTGCGTTTAGTTTGATTTCCGTTCTCAGTCTTATTTAGTGCAGTACGCTACTCACAAAGAGCATAGTCCTCATTCCAGCAGTATTGTGGAAATCCCCACAGACCCTGTGTGGTTATGTTGTGGGGGTGCCAAGGGCAAGGTATCGGGGCAAATGTATAGTGTTCTAAATGGTTACCCATAGTGGGGGAGGGCAGAATGATTCTGTTGGACCGCTGCCTCCTTTGGATAGAGCATGTCCTACGTTGTGGTTGCACATGTCATTGAGCCCCCCCCCCCCCCCATATCTTAGTCCACTCTCCTGTCTCTTTCTTAATGTTATGGATTCTCAGAAAACCTAGGGAGGGAACTAACCAATGACATTTTTTGTATCAGTATGAAACATTTAGCAAAGTAACATATAGCTACAATAATGGATGTAATGAGTAACGGTCGTAACGAGCACTTTTTCTTGGCCCCTTGGATCTCGTTATAACCGAGTTTGACTGTATTTTGTTTCAGATTTGCAATGGTGGGGATTTTGTTGTGGTGACTCAAGATGTAATGCACCAATTAGCTCAGGCGTCTCAACTAATGGCCCAGTTTTATGCTAGAAATCAAGAATTAAAGTTGGATGAAGGGTTCTCAACTGAAAGTGGTGTCATTATAGAACATTGTAAAACTAGGAAAGGAGTCACTATTCATGTGGATGCTGTTCCTGCAGGGGTTTTAAATCAAATTCAGGAATTCCATATCTGTGAAGACTGTGGAAAATGTTATTGGGATGGCTCACATTTTGAAAGGCTTGTATGTGGTCGGCTTCAGAACATTGTGATCTCATAATTCAGGAACTTAAAATAGTATAACATTGGATAAAGTGTTCAGTTGAATGCATCACCAGTTTGATAAATTGACTTTCCTTTTAAAAGCTAATTCTTTTAATTTGGGCAGCTGATGTGGGTTAGAAAAGGGACTGATAGTCAGGATTAAACTCCTGGTAAGTGTGATGGAACTTTTTTTTTATTTTTATATTTGCTTAATTATGATATACTTAATAATGCTGGCAGTAGCTCAGACTGTATAGTGTTGAATAATAGGATGATTAATGATTTTGAAAGGATATGGAAACAAGTGGTCATGGCCTAATTTGAGGTGTTGTCTTGGTACATTCCTGAAGAGACTGAGGAAAATTGTGGGAAGGAGTCAGGATGGCAGGTCTCTGGACCAAGATTTTAACTCAGGACCTCCCAAATATGAAGCACGAGTGCTGACCACTGGATGGAAACTTTGTTATCACGTTGTGTGTGGGTCTTGGAATCCTGCCTGCCATATATCCATTGGGTATGGAAGCTCCATCCACCTAGTATTGAGGAAAAGAATGTGCAGTGCAACACCTCCATGTCTTCTTGGCATGGTGCTTAGTCACAGGGAAAGTTCTACCTTTTCCTTTCATTTATTAATTTGAAGGGTTTCTGACCATTCACCCCTACACCTGGTGCCGAGGTCAAGAATGGGTAGGAGCTGTACCTCTTCTCCTCCCAAATGACCTAGATGGTGTGTAGTGGGACTGCTTTACTTTTTTACTTCCCATGTAGAGGGGATTGCCAGTGTCTACCAAAGTGTGGACTTCAAGTAATGTGGATGAATCCCCCCCTCCTAAGTTGGCCCTCCCTGCAATGTATTATTTCCAATGTTATCTAGTTTTTTTGAATAGCAAGATCCATCTCTGGACTGCTCCTACCTCAGAAACAGGTTTCTTCATGTCACAACAGCAATGAACATCATAGCCAAGTTGTTAGCACTATTACTACATAGGAGGTTCCAGGTTCAGTTCTCAGCCAAGAGATTGAGTATCCTGATTGAGGTTTTTGTGGTGTATATCAGTTCTTTCAGGCAAATGTTGAGACAGTACCTTAAATAATGCCAGTATTGCTTCCTTCATATCTTTTTCCAAATTTATTATTCACAAATGATCCTGGTATTTGTTTCTATATAATCTAAGCTATTGACACCAATAAATAAACCATGAATAAAACTCACCATTTTCAGCAGAGTCCAGAATGATAAATGAAGCTTGTAACTGTAGTTATCTGCAATTATTTTAGTTGTACTTTTACATCTAAGTGTTAACAGTTTCTTACAAGTCCCGCGCCGTAGCCGCGTGGTTTGAGGCATCATGCTTTGGACCGGCGATATGGAATGTGCGCTGGGTCGAGTCTCGGGGGGGGGGGAGAAGAAATTTTCTCATGAGCTTTTGACCAGTGTATGGGACCGGTGCCAACCCAGCATCGTGAGGAAATTGGGGAGCTACAATGGGTAGCGTAATCTGGTCATGGAAACTAGCAGTGGCTGGGGGTTTGTCGTGCTGACCACACGTCACCCTATATCTGGTTGGATGATCATTTACCTCTGCTTAGGCATGTGAACGTGAGGCCAGCAGTCAAGCTAGTCGGCTTTGGCACTCTGGAGCTGTTATGCCACGGATTTAATTTAATTTAACTGTTTCTTACAATATGAAAGTTATGTACAGAGAAACTAAACAATCAGGAGGATTTACATATCTGTAAGAATGACTGAGTGATGTTTACATACACATATTATTACATACTTTTATTTTGGGAATTTTAAGAAATGTGATGAATGGATTGTATGTGATCCTGGAAATTATAAAATACTGGAATCATCTGTTATTTTCTGTCATCTGTTAGTTCGAGGCATCAGAACATAAAAATTCTGCTGTGCAATATATGGCACTACAAATTTGATATAAAATTGCCAGGTGAATGGGTCTGATATAGCGTACTTAAAAGAGTTGTTGTTTAAACCAGCATTTTTGTAATTGAATCATTTATTGTTCGCTCAGACATGAGCTGTGAGATGTGCGTGAATGAGTGTAAGGACGCTGTCTGCTAGTGGTAGTGGGCCATGTAGGGGAACATCTTTCTCTGTACTACTAAACACAAAAACATAGTGCAGATTGAATTACTTTCAGTGCTGATGAACATTTTAGAAAGCTTCTATTCCACTTAATTCCTCATCATCTTCTTCTGCAACTTTTTCATCCATTTCCTTTTTCTCACTACTGCTACAACTGCTGGTATCACTGTCATTTTGTAAATTAACTATAATTTAGTATTTGAGGCTTTCGTGGGAAGTACAATCAATAAAATCTTGGGCAATCAGCCGCGTCAACTGGTTACAATAGTAAACCGACGTTTCGGGAACCAACTCTGTCCCCATCACCAGGGTTCTGATGATGGGGACAGAGGTAACCAGTTGACGCGGCTGATTGCCCGAGAAGATTTTATTAACTATAATTTGTTCTGAAATTTCATCAATAATAGGTTCCAACCGCAAGTAATTCTGTTTGCACTGATGGGAGTTGTTGCACCTTGAGTTCTATTCTTCCTTTGTGATGATACTAAACTTTTCCTCAGCTAGTTTCATGGCGTTATCTAGACGGAAACTGACATTCTTTCTGGCGATGTATTCTATAACTGATCCACATGTCAGTTCAATGGGATTAAGATCTTTTTCCCCCACTCATTTATTATGTTCATACTCTTTTTAAATGCGTTTCAGAGCACTTATGGACATACCAGTAGCTTCAGAAAGACGGTTTTGTATTTGATTTACATTAATCACATTGCCGCTGTCAGCTTCTTCCTTAATAAAACTGTAAACACTTATCACCTTTTCTCTACTTTGGCTGTGTATTACTTTAGTTAGTTAGTTAGTTAATTCCTTTTATTCCTCTTGAGAACATAGGGCTGATATAAAGCTCCTCCACCTCACTCAGTTGTTGGTGAGTGCCTTTATTTTGTTCCAAATTTCCCCTGTGATCTTGCTTCCTTTTCAATAGATCTCCACCATGTAATCCTCGGTCTTCCTCTTTTCCGTGCTCCTTGGGGGTTCCAGTCCAACACTTGCTTTGAAATTCTCCCAACCTCTTTCCTAAGCGTGTGTCCCAGCCACTTCCATTTCCTTTCCTTGATCTGTTGTTGTATTTTCGTTTGATGGTAATTCTCCACAATTTTTCATTTGAAGTATTTTCTGGCCATCTAATTTTTAGAAAAAACTGTAGACATCTTTTGGTATAACTTTGTAACTTTTGCATTAGTTCTTTAGAATCAGGCTGGCATTGTTTTATATCAGTTTCTTTCATATTAGAGATTTAAGGCAGTGTGGGTTATAAGCCACTCAGCTGCCCGAGCTTGGTGGAAGGGCTGCCTCCTTTGGCCCCTAGGCTTTGCTTACCCCTTCTCTTCAGACCTTACCAGCATGGGTGGCCTTACCAGGAACATACGTTCCAGCCAGCATCGCTCTTCGGGTCATTAGGGGACTGAACCCTCCCAGGGGTATTACTTTATGTCCCCCTGTTTTCTTTACACCTCTGCCCTCACCTTGCATTCTGTTTATTCTGAGTAGGAACAACAACAATGAAAATGACAGGCCAAATTATAAATGGTCCAATGTTATTGAAGTGGAATGCAACACACAAAGCGAACTCGGTCATGGCTCGCTTGTAACTGACCTCCGCTTACACCCTACTCACTGTTCGAGTTGCAAATACGCTGCACGTCTCAAGGCC
Source organism: Zootermopsis nevadensis (assembly GCF_977971745.1). Classification (NCBI taxonomy): domain Eukaryota; kingdom Metazoa; phylum Arthropoda; class Insecta; order Blattodea; family Termopsidae; genus Zootermopsis; species Zootermopsis nevadensis. Next base: position 11,322,232 of record NW_028259143.1, read on the forward strand.
ATAGCTCATGTCCCACCAAATGTCTAATACTTGGAAAAGGAAGCATCCAGAAATATAAACTTTATGGGAAATACAAACAATTGTATTTTATGAAGTTTGGGATGGGTTAGAAATATATTTTTTAATGACATTGCATCATATACACACACAATCCCCCTTTTGGAACCAGTTGACCAACTTGTCAAAGTTGCTCGCAGACATTCTCTTTCTCACTAACTGATTTCTTATAATAAAGACATCCTTTTGATGATATGTAAACAGTGAATCAGAGGTACTTTTTATTAAAAAATAATACATAACTAAAGAATATATATTAAAGTATTATAAATCTTCAGCAGGTCCCTTGGCTTATTTTACTGGCTGCTGAAATATTTCCATGTATAAATTATATTATGTCAGTTTTATTTATTCATTTACTTTTGTTAGTTTATTGGAAGGTTTCTAGCATATGATCTGAAATTCTTTGTTGTGGGTAAGAACTTAAGGATTGTGAGAGAGAAAATTACTCCCTGGTAAATCAGTCAATAAACTAAGTATTCCAGGATTAGGAGAATCATATCAAAATTCATTATACTTGCAAACTTTGAAAGAAACTTCACATTATGTTCTGTATGACTGATTTCCTATTGGTAAATTTTTATGTACTGTGTACATGATATTCACAGATTGAACACATGTAGGAGTGATTGTGTCTGTCTGCATGATTCAGCTCTAGATCTTTTGAATAGATTCTGATGAAGTGTAGTTTGAATTTTATGTCATTGGAGGCTATCCTAATGGCACACTTTTTAATTTCCTGGAATTGATAATACCAACATGGTGGACAGATGAAATTGCTAGGTGATAGTGCCTTTGGAGCCACATAATTTAGTGCCCTGAGATTTTGTATAGCAACATCTTAAAAATATGTCTTTTGTTACAGTAATTCTTTGTACATTGTAAACCATCAACATTGTAGCTGCATGAGACAGTAACAAAAATTTTATTCAGCCAGAATTTTATCACGTGACCATGTGTGCACTATTCCAATTCACTACCACAGAGATAATTTTCATTGTGTTGTATTGTTACAGATTTATATTACTTGAAGAAGACATTAAGAACATATGATTTGTGAAGTTAGAAATTAAATTTGTTTTACTAAGAAAACATTTTATTTTATGAATACTTGTTCTTTGAAATCAACTGGTTTGTGTGATATTTCAATATGTGTATTAAATAGTTTGTAATGCAGATACAGAGTCAAGACGCTGCATTTGAAACTATGCTGTTCTGTCAACTGTCTGTTTCTGATAAGAGACGTGACTCTGTAGAGAAGAAAGAAAATATTTAAAATGTATGTTCATGTATTTCTAACGATGATAATGGAAGGTATATGAATTGGATTGCACGTGGCCCCAGTTTATTTTGTGAGGGACAAGATAGGTAGGTAAAGACTTTATGAATAAATCTTATCTGATGTTGAAAACATATGCATGTGTTTTTACATCATCTGCAGTCTATTGCTATGCTTATCAGACCGTACTTATTGTAAGGCATATGTAATCAGATTGAAGCATTCAGAATGCAAAAGTGCAGAGAAGACGTGGATAAAACGTTTCTGGTATAGTGCCAGATAACCTTTGGGGTCCTTGATCATATGCTGGCCTTTTAAATTGTAGGTATACAAATTCAATTTTGGTTTTGGTAGCATCTCTAAGTGGATATAAATGTGCATGTGTTGGTGTGCGTGTTTAAGAGCCACACCTCTTTTATCAGTAGGTACTGTAACTTGTGTGTAAATTTCCGGTACCATTATTTAAGCTTCACTCCTTTGTTGCTGTAATGTGGTTACAAATTGACAACGGGTGTTGAATGCATCTTTTTATTTCCAGTATGATCTATGTAGTATGTGAGTTTGTTCTGTGTATAACATTTATAATTCCTCTGCGTTAATGTTAAAATATTATATTAAATTAGGTGATGAACATATCCTTGCAACTTATCACTCTTGTGTACTGATGTGTTACTTCATGATGACTGGCCAATGCAAGAGGGGAAGATGTGAATAGTGAGGTAAATTGAAACTTCAAGCACAAGAAATAGTGACAGTAGCTACCGATGCGATGGAAAACATGAACTTTTCATTACTATAAAACATGGCTCAAGTATAGTAATTATGCAAAAAATTGTACAGTTCTACTAGAATTGACTGTAACTGAATTGTTTTCTGTTTAAAATTGATTCTCTGTACCTATACTTTGAATAGGAGCTCTTCTAAGAACTGATGCTCTTATGCTTGGTAATGTCACCTGGCTCAAATAATGAAGTTTCTCTGGTTCTCACACACAGCTCTTGGCAAGCTGACCCATAAACATGTGTCCATGTTTTTTGTAGGTTCGACGAAGTTCACAGTGCAGCTGAAACTAAAGGGACACTGTAGAGTAACAGGTCAGTAAATTTGAGACTGTCATCACTTGATAAATAACTTGCACACCAAATAAGACAGTCATGAGATTTTTAATGGGTGCCATTGAAAACATCGGTACAAATATAATTATTTTGCATCATGTGGAAGTTTTGTAGCAGCAGATAAGTCAACATCATGATCACAGTGACATACACTGTTTGGCCAAGGATATATAGTCATGTGCATAAAGAAGTCTTACATTAGACCGAACTCTTACTGTAACGTGTAAATTTCCAGTATCAGTATTTAAGTTTTTCTGCTGTGTTTCTGTATTGTGGTTACAAATTGACACAGGTGCTGCATGCATCATTTCAGTATGATCCATATACTATGTAAGTTTCCTTCTGTGTATAAACATTTATAATTCCTCTGTGTTTATGTTAAACATTGTATTAAATTCAGTGATGGCCGTTTCGTTACAACTTGTCACTCTTATATACTGATGTGCTGCTTCATGATGAGTTTGGCCTGTGCAAAAGGGGAAGAAAATGTGAATAGTGAGGTAAATTGAAACTTGCAAGTATCAATGTTGGTAGCACAAGAAATAGTGGCAGAGTTGCTTATACGGCTGGTAGCCCGAGAAGAATTGATTGTACTTAGTCGCCGTGAAAGTTTCAGATCATACATTACTTTCTGCTTACACAAAATTAGCGCCGTCGCCATTTTTCGATACATGATACATTTATGACTTATCTCCATACCACGTTTCACATGCTGTTACTGCAGCTAAAGAAAAGTTTCGGACGATCGCGATATTTCTGTTTTACATTAAACAAATACGAAGCTTAACCGAAATTGTGTATGTTTCGAATGTCTGTTAAGAATACATGATTTCGGGACCGAGAATGGAGTGATTTGTGATTGTAAGAAATTACGAAGTATGAGTTTGTGGATGCGTTCTGTAGCATAACGTCCATTCATTAACATCGTTAAACTGGTTAAAACTTAAAAGAGTGATGTGTGATGCCGTAACCGTTAATTTTTGGAACTGGAATTTTGTGGCAGGTAAGAACAAATTTTTATCTTACAGTGCACGATCGTTCGTATGTTACATGAGAGGTTTTGGTACAGAGAAGTGGGGAAGCAATTTCATTCTTTCAGTGGAGTTTATCTTGGTAAAAATCCGAACTATTTCGCTAGTTAGATTTGTCATTGCATATACAAAGTCATTACTGCAACAGCAATAACACTACAGAACATATGCCAGAGAGTCGGAAATTACCATGTTAATGTTGACTGCATTGAAGAGTTGTAGATGTTAATAGTGTCTAACGTATGTGATTAAAAAATGTATGATGAGCAGTATTTGAGGCAATATCTCAGCGTTTCCCGACAGGATTTAGGGCGCAGGTAGTAGCAAAGAGTATATCCTCAGTTAGAAGAACAGGAAATGGAAGACAGATGCCACCCTTTCACTCGTGCCGTACACGTAATGTACCTATTTTATGAAGTATCTCAAATTTTAACTATTTTAATTCAGTCTTATTAATTTCTGGAGATGCACTAGTTTTGTTTTCGTGGGCGAAGTGTCAGCGTTAATACCTTTCCGTCCATATGTTGTTTTTAACTTGACACGTGTTAACAGTATGCCTTGAAGATGATGGGCTGTATATATAGTTTCCATGCCAAGAAAGCTAAAAATAACCCGGAAAGTTTTCTCGCATTTCTTTCGTCGAGGGTTTTAAGACGCGGCGTCACGAATTGTGGCAAGGCCAATGGTCCGCGCGCCGTGAATCTGCAGTCTACTGCCCTCTGGCAGAAGGCCGCTGACACAAACCACGGTCGTGTCGCATTAAGAAGTGAATCAGAATTGAAGTACACTGTAAAATATAGCTTAGGTGATGGACTCAGCCTTAAATTATGTTACAAAAATTATAAACTGATCTCGGTGAGAGGAGTCGGTTAAGGAAATTAATAAATTCCCAGTCTTTTATGGAATCCGACGAGTCATTACCGTGTACCTTAATCTGAAAATATAATATTTAATGAAGAGTGTGAATTATGGAGATTTTTATTGTTCAGTTTCAGCTTTATCTGTCGGGTTGAAATATTCTCTTCAACATCTTGACTTCATCTGTTTTCAAAAAAGGAAAAAAAACAAAGACGTTTTGTAATATTCAGTTTTTTGATGTTATTGTTGGCGCTGATATGAGCAGAATTTTCAAATGAATGACGAACATACCAACGACAATAAGAAACCAAGGTCGACTGTTGCACATCAGTTCGAATCCCGATCTACGCATCGTTGTGTGGCACACATATCAACTGAAACCAAGTTTTTTTTACACAAAAATGTATAAGCATAGCAACCGTGAACTTTCAAGAGAAGTGAGATAGTGCCGGTATGTTATCCACAGTTCCAGTATTGCAACGCTTTCTGTTTCTCCGACTCTGTATTTCACGTCTACCATAAATAAGATTCTCTTCTTTCATGTTTCTTTTGAGCAGAGATTTGTTTTTCTTCGATCATGTTAGACTCACTTGGGGGAAATAATTGTGTTGCAATTTTCTGATTGCAACGTGTTCGGCGTATGATCATATAATTTATCCTTTTGTAGTTTTAACTGCTATTTGCTTCCAGATGTTAAATTGTTCGTCTTTACGGACTAAATAAAACAATTTCCTGTTCTTGTAACAACGATTAAAAATCTTTGACCTTCCTATCGGATGTCCTTCAGTTTATTTTGACAGGGGAGTTTCGGGATTTGATTTTCGGTCATTATTTCCTAATCTTACAGCCGCTTATTTTGATAGTTATATTGATATGTTTTTCCCATTAAGATAACTATATTCTTGGTCGTTGCGCCGCGTAGTCTGGCCCTGATGATGGAGGCAGCAATCATGTCAGAAACATCGGTAAACTTCTACCAGTCTGCACGGCCCAACAACCAAGAAGACAGTCATGTTGATATCGCCGCCTTGAAAGCCTCATATCTCCCAATTCTTCTCTAATGCGTCATTTGTGTCTGCATCTGCCATGTTCTGTGCTGTCATCGTATCGTCAAATGTTTGGCTAGAGTGGCGTGGACGTCACATGTCATCAACAATAAATTGATTGGCTATGGGTTGTATGGACCGGATGGATGTCCATGCCCACATATTTTTTTCCGCCACGTCCACACCCGTTTCTGGGGTCCACCCAGTTTCCCAAATGTTGTTTTCTCCGTGATACAGCAGCGGGACGTGAAACTGACTGGCCAACCCTGTCTACTGTCGAGGTTAAGAATGCGTGGAACGTCGCTTCCATTTCCCCAAACAACTTTGCCTTTCACTTATATGTTGGTCTATTCGGTTCATTCAGGCGGTCTCAGGTTCTATTCTCTGGCCGGAGAACGTCTGTCGTTAAAGCTTTCGTGTATTTTCTCAGTATTCCATCAGTGGGTGTTATTGCGTCGCCAGTACACGAAAATTGGAGGAATATAAACTACATGTTTTGCTATTATTCGTAACAGTGGCATAATCATATCATTGTATAATAATGTTACTATTAAAACACCGTTATGTTGTGCTCTGATTATTTTGAGGGGGATTTAATAATATTGCACTTTTATCACAATTGGACTTCTAGACCAGGATTGTCCTCAGTCATTGCTGGGATACTGCTTTAAAATAGGCTACAAGCTGTTCGTTGTACATCCTTTCCAAGGGGCTTGTTCATAGTCTTCCTATCATTCATTCATTGCTGTGTAACCAGTACGTTGGAAAAGCGTTGTTAAAGAAACAAAGAATCAGTCTTCGTTATGTATGCATGCCTACTTGCTTTTATATGTTACATACAATCTTGTTCAGCAGATGTGAAGTAGTTTACTGTATGAAATTTGAAGTTCTTACAGCGGTGAATATGTCGATGTCCTTTTGGGATGTGATGCCATGTGTACTTGTAGGTAGGTGCAAACGATTTCAAGGAAATTACTGTCTTCATCTTCAGTTCACACGGCATCACAACCAAGAAGACACCATGGACAGTTTGGTACAATAAAATCAATGCGAGTTGTTTTATCGTCTCTATTAACGATAGATTATCTTTACTACTTTAAAAACAAAACTATTTTGTCAGCTACATATGTCAGCCTCTTGTTGTTTTCGGTATTCTGAAGTTCAGTTCCGCCCCCCCCCCCCCCCCCCCCCGTCAGATTAATAGTAAGCTTAGCGATTAATGTTTGAGGTCCGATCTGTTTTTTAAATATCGGTTAATGTCTCCGATCTCTCGATTAAACACATCTGTGCCTCATGGTTCTTATGCACGTTTTTGCGTGTCCGTAATTAACCACTTCTGTCCACAAAGCGTCCGTTTTTCTTTGTTCGGTTTCTTTTTCTCAAAATAAGGTTTAAGTTGCTGAAATTTTCGAAATGAATTTAATATTATATTCATGCATCCTGTTGGGAAAAATTTCAAAGGTCCGAAAATAATTAAAGGAAATGGCGCTGAAATACCTTGCTGCTCGTAATTGGACGGTACCTGGTTAATGTTAAAATTTGATTTTGTTTTGTCGCATTCTATTTCTGTGAGTTTTAATACCGTTAATGCGATTATAGAACGTAACAGTAGGTTGTTACAAGCTAATTGACTCCTGTATAAACTCTGTTCTGTTTAGCTGTAGCATTTTTCGGTCATCAAAACACTTTCTATTCCACTTTGCTGAGATGAAAGTGAAATTACGTAAAATCCACATGGAAGACCAATAAGGGAATAAGAGGATTTTAGTAAAGTAAATTTTGTGGATATTTATTGAAACAGCATAATCTGGATTGAAATGGCTTAGTATCGCATCAAGTGACGAGTTTCGTTAGTCTTCGTGTAAATAACAGAATTTAGATAAAATGAAGGACGTTTTATCAACCTTTGTTTTTCGATTGGTTTCCATATCATAAGTACACATTTGATAAATTTCAATTTCAGAACGATGACATGTTTATCAATCGTCTGTACATGTGTGGTTCGTAGCTTTTAAAAACAAATGAGCTTCGGTACAAACATTGACCGTTTTCCCAATTCAAATGCTTTGTGTGCCCCTTTTTGCTTGTCTTTCTAATAGGGCAGAACGGCAATTAGCGGGCCTAGTGTCCAGGTCGCAGATGATACATGAGTGAGAATTCGGAGCAGCGGTGGAATCATAGTGACAGGGGAAAACCGAAGGACTCAGAGAAAAGCCACTTTGTCCAACGCAAATTCCACATAGACAGCCCAGGGAGCGAACCTGAGAACGTTAAACAGAGAAGAATGTTTATCTTGAAGAAATAACTCCAGGTTTGTTATTAAATTGTGTGTCATAGTTAGGAAAGCTTTGTTTATTGAAGTAAATGTGGCAATCGTACATCTCAAGGTCAGATGTTTTGTTTCTGTGCGATGCGCGTTCTGTTGTCAGGCAACCATATAGCGCAATATTCACACAAAGACAAAGCTCCCAAGGCCACTAGTAAAGTAATTGGTAGATCGTTGCAGACGTTCATTGCCTACCTGTGCCCTAGAAACGAGTGACGAAAGACGAAGGCTCTTGATGCAGCTTCAGTTCTGTAACACCTGAATCAGCCACTGACTAGCATTTTCTGCGCCCCAGGCTGTATCAGGTTTTAGTTTATTTTGTTGCAATTCGCATGCTCGTCTGCGAAACTCCTTAGCATTTTGACTTTCTTCATTAAGCTGCTTAGTTAAGTTCCTCACAGCTGTAGGTACTACCGAATATTCACATTCACAAAGCGTATTTGGAGATGTCAGGTGGAATATTTTAAATCGTACAGCATTACGCAGTGTTACAAAAATGTCGCGTGCCACCAAAAAACACGTCGACGATCTACATGCAACCTGCGAGCCACGGATTGATAACCCTTGAACTAGAGTTAGAAATAATGCCTGCATTATACTTTGTGAAGATTTCAGTCTTCTGGGTTGTTGCGCTCTGTAGTATGGTCGATGTTAACCAACGTTTCAGAGGTCATACTGCCTCGGTCATCCGGGCCCTGATGACGGAGGCAGTATGACCTCTGAAACATTGGCTAACATCAACCAGACTACACAGCGCAACAACCCAGAAGACGGAAATCTTCATACTCACCGCTGTGAAAACCTCAAATCCTACATTATACTTTGTGTCTGCCCCCTCAACTTGGAAGAACGCAAATAGTTGACTGGGGTGCGTTAAGGTAGTTTGTCGCCGTCAGCATCCTAGATTAAGCTCAAGTGACCTGCCCTGGTTACGAAGGTTTTTATGCATTCTTTGTAAATATCCTAGCCAACGCTTTTGTTAGTTGTTATTATCGTATTTGTATACGTTCGTTGCAGTTCTGCTGTAATTTCTTAATTTCTTTTAGGCCTGTAATCTGCTATTCTGTATTCTGTGACATCTCTGAGAAAACTCTTTTAGGTTGTCTCCATTCTTATTTAGCGTCTAGCGCTCAGATCATTAAAAAAAATAGTGGTAGGGCTGTGCTGGTACCGCATGCGTTTGGAATTTTCCTAATATGGGCCTAACTGGTATAAATTTGAATTGTTCCTGAAATTCTAGGACGTTGATTTATGACATGAAATTTCTCTAAAACTGAGGGTCTATACATTAGGATCGTGATAAAAATTTAATATAATTTTTACAGTTTAAAATTTGAATATATTTATGTAGCCCGGCTCAATGCACGCAGTCATAAAAGTGGACGAAACTCTAAATTTGTAGACAGAATAGCTGAAGTAAGATATAATTACTGGTTACAGACATAAGGCTAAATAAGGGAAATATCCAGCTACATAAAGGCAGGAGGAAAGAGGTGGAGGGGGTAAACAAGTTAGGAAATGTAGGGTCTACGTACATGTGGAGTTTTGGCGCATTCGCTCTGTTATCGCATCTAGATCTTCAGTAAGTGTGTCTTACCTTTTTATTATCTTTTAAATACCTTAGTTCAAGTGGTAATATTGCATGATAATTGTAGGTGCCTCTGGTGGCGCTTGACTGGAAACTATATACCAAAGTGTTTAGCGTCTTGGATTAGTCGACCTCTTTTAACAAAGGACAATCACAAATCAAGCTAAACAGATTTACTTTAAGAACTGAAGAATGTTTAAATAGAGTTGAAACGCATTTGTTTCATAATCGTTGAACTTCAAATGCTGATATAGTTCACTGCAGTATCAAAATATTGATTCTGTTAATGTAAGTAAACTATAAAGCATCGCCGAAAAATATTTTACAGCCGTGCACCTTATGAAAACCGCCATATTTACTTTCTAGTGCATGACTTATGATCACAAAGAGACCGTTTACTACCCGAATCAGCAACAATTCCGGTTTATAGACGTTTCGATATGTCAAAGTTCACATGAGAATAACGCTATGACTAATATTGTTTGCGGCTTACTTGTATGAATAAGAACGATATTACTCTTAGCTATGTTGCTTGTACGCGATTAATATTATACAGCACTTACAGGCGATTTGCTTCTGACGTAACTGCTAGCTAAACGTGATTCGAACGAATAGTTTGCAAATAGGTTACTAGTGAGCCATTGAATATTTCTATGTCACTTTTTGTAGCATGTTATATCTCATTACAGCCAACTTTAAGAGCTAGACCTCTTTATTAGAAACATGCAACTGAAATACATATATAATGATAATCCAGAAAAGAATAAGTAAAAATGGAACAAAGTTGAAATTTTTTGAAGTCTCGGACAGCTTTAACCAGAAATGAAATTTTGGCTAATGAAATAAAGTGTTTACAATGTCGGATAGTATAAATTAAATAAGAGAGAAGTACATATATTAAATGAAATATGGGAAGATGATTAAGTACCGTCTTCAGAAGAAAGACGTTGACCTTGGCATTAAGGACCCACGAGGAAGTCCGACAGTGGTAAATCTATGGCTAGAAACTGGTGTAATCCATTTGAGGAAGCTGTATGCACAATAAGAGTCTTATAATTTTATAAGGTAGATGTATTGCCTCTACAACGTTCGTTTACACTGTCAAGGTCAAAGATTTTCTGTTGAGAAACAGGCAATATGATAGCACATGGAGAGGCAACAGTATAAAGAAGAAGAAGAAGAAGAAGAAGAAGAAATATAAATAAAATGCAGTTTTAATTTATTCAAGTGGTATTGGCAGTAGTGATAAAGATGGCGGATATGAAAACGTGAACCCCCCTCATTAGCACCTGTTTGGTTTAATTGACTTTTGAGTAGTAGTCTTATATTGTGACACGTTTAACGTTGCTCTTATTGGTGGAGTGAACCAAAGGACAACGACGATCTGTCATCAGATTTTTGTGGTCAGATGATGTGAAAAGAAGTGACATTCACGGTAGATGGGGTCTCGGGTTCGATTCCCGGCGGTGTCCGAATTTATAATTAGTGTTGGGCAAGGCCGTGGTCTAGGAATCACGGAGTTTTCCTCCGGGGGCTTCCCCGGTTTCTCCGTGACATCCCAACAATTACTCCATTCACACACAGAAGAAGGCAATGGCAAACCACTTCTGGATCATCTGCCAAGAACGTGTATGAACAGGTCCCAGTCCGAGAAAAGGATGGAAGGATCCTGTTCATATGGACCTGTCGTCAGACAGAACACTAAATAATAATATAATAACTGTATGAGCCACTTGGAGTTTTACGAACGGGTGGAAAGACGAATGTTGACGATACGCGTCTGGGGTGACCATTGACTGTAACACGTTCTCGGAGTTAAGGAGCTGACCAATCAGCGTATCCGTGACAACCGAATAATCAGAATTGATGAAATCAGCATCAGCTATAGACTGTATTTGTGCGAGAAAGGCTTGGGACCCAATCGAAAATATTTTGTACCTGTGGACCGTTAGACCTAATGCTCTTTACGTCAAAACAATCTCGTAGAAAATAAGGATGTTTGACTGCTGTGAGATTTTATTGAAGAAGCTTTTTGTCTGTTTATTCACTGAAGTGCAGTTGTGTAACTGGCAAGATATGGCTGTAACATGATTAACACAGGTGAAACGCTGAGATAAGATTATGGGAGAATTATTTGTAATGTAATTGACAAAGATTTACATAATTAAGGATTTATAGGTATTAGTAGTTATGCCTATTTGATGTGTGTGTGTGATCAACTTCTGTTTGTCATGAGGAAATCACGTTTCTTCTGATACGCCAAGCAGTTAATTGTGCGACAGTAATGAGTAGGAGCTAACGAAGCTGCGATAAATTTGTCTCCCGAACATTCTAAGGTCATCCTTAAATACGCCCATGTCTAGTAACGAAAAGGACAATATGCTCAGACAGTTATTTATGTTCCAGACCTGACCTTTTCATGTTGCTTAATTCATAAATTATTTTGTTGTAGAAATTTCTGCTCTGGAAAAACGAATAGAAATGACGAAACGTGCAGTAAGTGTCCCACAAAGCCTCTGGTACCTTCGTGCTAGCATCGTAGGTAGTTTTCACTAATGAGACCGATTATATTAATTGTTGTGGAGGCGGGAATAAAGAATCCAGGTTATTTTTTTTAAGTTTCTTAAAGGAGGAGGTGTGAAGGCGTGGAGTGAACTCATTTTAATAAGAATCGGACCCAATGAGAAATGAGACTTTAGGTTTTATAAAATACGGGAGATTTGTTGTCCAGCTGAGCTCTTCGAGGACTCTGTTATACATAGTTGGTAAATTAATTTTATGTTAAGCAACTAAACTGTCCAATATTTTGTATTGTGTTAAATTCCGATGACAAGCATGACAGGCTTCGTAAACTCCCACTTGGTGTCGTTCTCATCAGACTGTGAAGCTTTTCTGCTGCATCTTATTTCGTCTTATTGGGTTAATTAACTCCATAAAGAAGATGCCATCTTGAGAAATTGGTAGTAGCTCAGATGTTTTTATATGAAACCTGAAGGTTCATTAGTGTTTACATTAAGTCGCCACTTGGACCTATCTCTGAGACAATTAAATCCAGTCCACACCCTCACACATATATCCTTAAGACTTTTATTAATATCTTTGTTTCATCTACGCCTATGACGTACAAGTGGACTTTTCCATTCAGGCCTTTCTTTCAATTTAAATGCTGTTGGCCTTGTTAGATTAACATAATATAATGGAACTTTGGTTGCTGTGTCATTGTTTTCCAATCATTGCATGCTTAATTCTGCAGTTGGCAGATGGCAATTTATATTAAATCAAGTTTAATTTATTTTTGTAATTAGGTTGCAATGTTGACATCTGGCTGCAGAGTACAAGATGACATACAGATTTCCGGATGATACGACATGATGATGAATATAAACCTAACATACTAAACATTCTAGTCGTAAAAGCTGAAGGACTTAAATTTCTTGGAAGACATACCCTAAGCGGGTTGTAGGCTATCTAAAGGAATAAAATATGTGCGTGAACTGAATTCAGCCAGCTTATTAATATAGGGTATATACCAGGATCTTGACAACACGATAATGAACCTGCGATTTCTTTAAACGGCGAAGATCTTAAAAAGCAAAGCGTTTGGCTTGTTAGCTGAGAATACTCTGCTGTATGGAGGTAGTCAGATGTAGGATGCCCCTTGTTAATTTTTGTTAAATTATCTGAACCCTTTGTTATCAGCACAGAAAATATCAGATAATTCAGGCTATATATCATTATTAAAATACCGATAAACCCACATATCGATACATCCATATATCGATACATCTTTCCCGTTCCTGCTTGAAAATACCAAAACGAAAACGTAACTCGCCACTGCGAGCCACTTGTCAACAAAATGACAATTTGCTCCTGCCGTTGTACTACGTCATGAAAATTGATATGTTCTGAACACGCGAAGTACGGACTGGCTCAGTTGTAGGGTCTTCTCATGGTTTCTCTCAGTCCGTACAGGCTAATGCCATAAAGTAAGTACGAAGTTTCTTCCTGTTCTGTAAGAACTTACCCCTCCATCTTCATTGCACTCTGACGTTACAAAACCTCTACGGGTGGAGAAACGTTGTTAAATAACCTGAGAATTATAAGTATGTGCAGTATTATTTTAGTAGAAAAAGATGTCCGACAATTTTAACGTATTTTGACGGTCTTGAAGAAAATATATCGGTATTGCCTACCGTTGAAAGACTAAATTTTCGATTCAAAATTGACGCCAATTTTTGGCAGGGTACTGGCACTTGTGCTGTCCCTGTAACATTTAAGGTTAAAGCTACATGTGTTGAAAGTAGCACAGTGGTTCCACATGCTTTCCTTGCTATTTCCTACCCTCATTAACCTTGGTGTCGACTTATATATTACTGGCAGAGGTACAGATCACTAGATGCACAGATTGCTATAGCCAATCAGCGTTAAATATATCACAATGTACAGACAAACACTCTTTTATTGTCGCATATCTCATGAAATATGAACCCATACAAAATAGAAAAGCATTTGAAATTAAAGTTAAAGGAAAAGAGATGTTTGTTATATTTTGTTTGTAATGTTTAATTTGAGGATCATATAAAGTATGGGCGATAGCTTTTGGTTTTGACCCCCTTTCCACCCCAACAGAAATACGTTTTGACAGAAACACGGAAAGATGTCTCGAGACCCGAAACACGTGTCTTGCATAAGGCTATCGCTGCGTTATGTACTGCGGGTTCCAGCCAGCGCTGCCTTCAGTCGCGTTGAGGTTGTCGTGGCGAAAGGTTCGTAGTGTTTGTGAGTCACATGCTGACGTCTTTGTGGTGCACCGTGAGATGACGCATGCCCCGACCCCCACGAAGCGCACCTGTAGCGCCACCCACGAGGATGAATTGGACACCAGTCTTCAGCCTCCGCCTCCAGACGGCGGTTGGGGGTGGATGGTCGTGTTCGCTTCGTTCATGATCCACATCGTTAGTAAGTGTTCATGATATTCAGCCAAAGGTTTTGTTTTCATAGCTCATTCATGCTTTGGATGGGAAACAAGTACACCCTCATATATAATTTTCGTTGTCAGTCTCCAAGGGAAGAAAATGGGCTTTTGGTAGAAGTGAGAGGATATTATTAAAATAGATCTCTCAGAAATAAGTTGTTACGATGTGAATTGGATTAAGCTGGCTCTTGATAGGGTCCATCGGTTGCCTTTTGTTAACACATTGATGAATCGGGTTTTATAAAACACTGCCATTTCTTCAACGTTAAGGTGATCAAGCAGGATTTTGTGAGAGTACTATTTGCCCGATAATGTTATTTCACGTTTGAAGCTGTGCAGGGAAATCTCAATGGATTATTAATCAAAAAACAATTTAACATGCAGCTGAAGTTTGAAGTGCATGCTTGTCAAAATTGTGTTGGTTTAATTAGGTCTATCTTTACAATAAGGTCACCACCATCTACGCTATACAATTTAGAACAACCTTCAACAATTACGAACGTTTCAGATATTATAATAATTATGTTTGGCCTAGATCCAAACTCAAGGACACGAACACGTGGCCATCGTATTGTAAAATTGTTGTTCCAAACTTAATTTTTCTTATCATTTCAGAATTAAAGCATATATCTTTATTTTTTCAGTTGAAATATTATGCAGAAATGCGTCATTGACATTTGACCTCATTCCGGCATTACACAGTACTGATATTCGAAAACGTCTGATCAAGACGGAGCTGGTCTTAATGTAATATAGTGAGTCTTAGCTCGGCTGCTGATACATCCACCCTCATATGTCGTCTTATAAAGCGTTGCGCTTAAGGCACAAAGGACAGCTTTGCCTTTACGGCAGTACCGATCATTGATCACTATGCAAGCCTTGTAAACCTTGGTACATTGGCGGGCTTCACAAAACACGTGGTTGCAACGTGTTTGCTGTTTACCGAAGCAGAACACCAACATTTCCTCTTCCGCTCTAGTTTTGAAACGAAACTGTACAATGAATTCAGAAGCTGCAGAAGTCGTTTGGTAAACCCGATCAGATCAATCACTTGTGACCGGTCACGGACTCGAGGACACGAGTTCAGTTTCCGGATGGCCCAGGGATTCAGGGATTGTTTCTCTTCTCTCACCACTACGTTCGGACAGTGTATACCGGAGGCTGTATATCGTATTTGTGGGTAAAGTTACCGGAGCATTCAGTGCCGAGGTGTATGGAACTTTACTGGCAGAACAAAAGGGAAAAGTTTTTCATTCAAATTCTACAAATATGAAACAGATTTGTAAAAATGTACGAGAACAATAAGATGGATTTTAGGGAGATAGACACGTGCTGTAACGTGGCTCGAGCTGTGGTTGCTGTGTGTTTTACGACACATACCATGGTGCCGTGATGATTGTGGTGACAGAGGTGATGCAACATTTTGGTTCTTTGTGACTACAGAGTGATACGATTCGTGATGATCCACCTTATCAGAGCATTCGCTTAGTTTAGCTACACGTTCTTTTCACAAGCTGGTCCAAGGACAATCATAGGATTTGGTAACGGGGGAGGGGAATCCCATGGACTGTGAGTGTTTAACGATAATGTGATAAAGTCAGTTTGAAAGGTAATGCTAGTGAAAATGTAAATATTACGTATCAGATTTGGTGATACGGCAAAGGGGCTAAGAAGTTAAGAAAAGTGTTTCAGACAGATATCTCTTTTTCATATAAGTCAGTAAGATTACACATTTATTTACATGAAGAACTACGTCTTATTAGGACTGCAGTATTCTAGTTTATGACGCGATTTAGTCTTATTACCAACGTTTGGGAAGAAACTATCGCCTGCCTCCGTCTTCAGGGTAGAAGATATTTTTGCACTGAAGTTGGAAGCGAAAATGGATGGACGGTGTAAATCTTGACTGCATTTTCGAAGATGGGTGGCGAATTTAGTATAGTTTGTCGTATACAATTTTAAGTCATAATGGATTATAATTCGCCATAAAACATATTTATTGGCCATATTATTTATTTTCTATCGATAGATACAGAGATGGAAGACTTTTCTGTCTTTCCTGGAATTCACAGTATTCGTCACCTTTAAAAAATGTCGCAAAATAACGTGGCGTACGTCCTGGCCTGTGGGCTTTCATTGTTATGTGACGAGTGAACGGACTTTCTCTGTTTAGGATCTGCCAAAACCCTTAAGAAGTTTACGAGGCTCACAAATACCTTTTTTCCTGAAGAAAACCTAACGGTTCAGTATTAACCTTTTGTAGGAAGTTCGTAGGAAAACATCCTGAGCAACGCAGGCTACATAAAAGCAGCGGCAGAACTATAATCCTCGTGTACATCAGCAATAACAATACAATTTTAATAATAGTGCGATATCCAACATAACAGTATAATTTTAAAAAACGGCGTAATGTGTATTATTTTATTTAAACTGTCTCTGATTTGTAATGGCGCTCCTTCAAATGCAAATGTTGCTGTGGGTAAGGATTAGAAAGAGACGGTTGTTGTTTGTTTCAAGGTATTCGTCTGGAGAGACTGAGTTCATTCATAATACAAATCCAGAGATTTAAGTCTTTTTCAATCTGTTATTGTATCTAATTGTATTGTTCCGAAATTTAAAATATAATTACCCAGTCTGCGACATGTATTTTTGTTCAAAATATCTCCACGTTTGTGTCTGCTGTATTGGTTTTAATATTTCACAGGCGAGGTTCTGTTTTGGCAAGGCGGAGGATGATATTCATATTATTATTGTCATTAAGTCAGCGTTTTCCCAATAACCAGTTATTTTTTATTGTTTTGCAGTGAGATTTTCCATTATTATTATTATTATTATTATTATTATTGTTGTTGTTGCCATGGGGTGAGACCGATTTTTCAACCTTCTGCGAATTCTCTATATTTTTTCATGTCTGTTAACGAAACAATCAGGGATATTCATCGCCCTGATGACGGAGGTAGTATGACCTCTGAAACGTTGGTAACCATCGACCAGACTACACAGTGCAAAAACCCGGAAGACAGAAATCTTCAATTTTTGTTATCTTTTGTTATTTTGCCTTTTTTACATTATTATCCAGAATAAAAATATCCGGTTCATTATAACCAATTGAAGCTCCTGGCATGTAGCGAATTTATGAACCCATATTTACCCGCAGTTTACAGTTTCTCAGACTTGCATGGGTAATTTAAACGGAGTCTCCATTTGTCTATGTCGCACTGTGGCATTCATTTCTATTCTAAACACTGGCAGGTCACTGGCTACGTCTGTTTTAGATTCACGCCAGGGACAAGACTTAGGATCTTGTGGATGGTTGCCTTCTGGGATGTCGTGCTGTGTAATTTCATACAACTTTAATATATACATTTACAATTGGAATGTTAATATTTTTAGAACTACAAACCGTTGTGTCTAGAAGTAGTGAATTCTGATAACATCAATAGAAATCCGAGACTTCGTGGAGTTGTTTTAGAAGTGTTCATATAAGGGTGTATATAAAATGACGTATACTAACATTCAATGACTTACATAAAGGGATTTTAATAAAATAAACCATTGGCACTTCGCAGATAAGAGTATCTAATGTAAGTGTTCAAAATGATCACCGTTAGCTTCGTGACACAATTGACAGAGGTGAGCAATTGATTGACAAGCAACCAACAAATTTGCTGCTGCGTGTATGTCTTTTTGGGACAGTCTCTATATAAGTTTAATTGAAGTGCTGAGCATACCATATCCAGGAAGAAAATGAAAAATACTTTCGACGTAAACATTCTTTTACGAGTTGGAAAATCTGATAGTTTAGACCGAAGCACGGAAAATTTAACACCTTTATTTTCAAGAGAATTAAAAATGTTTCTTCTGAAATCACTCTTTCTCGAGGCTATACCATCTGCGAAATTCAAGGTAATACAAGTCACGTTTCTTTCTTTGAAATGTTAAGACTGTACAGTGAACATAGTTGTGCCTGATTCATTCTCGTGACCAGATACGTAGATAATGTGTAAAGGTAGATGAAATATAAGCCGTATTAATGGAGTGACAAAGTCGTACGCTCAGAGAAAATTCCTACTTCAACTTGGTCGTTCGGGTCATAGCAACGTAAGTAGGGAATATTACAAACAATAGCGTATGAAAGTCATTGCAAAGTGAAACTTCTTAAACGAATCCTTTGGTTTTAACGTGTAACTTCGATTTTTGGGTGTGAGCCTCGTCGAATGCTGAGTCTTAACCAACGTTTCTGCGAACATTAAAGTTGCCATCTTGCCCACCATGAACAATGACTTGGTGTTTACTGTCCGGCCGGACTGTATAATATTCGCGTCTAAAAATAAAGTGCTTTGGTTTCTGTCGTGGATAGGGCTTTTATTAGTTACTTAGTATACGTACTAATACCTTTCTTCCGCCAGTTGCCAGGAAAAAATCGCGAACTTCTTGGGGTTTTCGCGATGCTGCTCTAGAACAGTCGTAGAATCCAAATGACGGAACGGAAGATGTAAAATAATACGTAGCCAATGGCATTCGGCTGTTAGGGATCTGTGCAATTTAGTAAGCGTTTACCAGTCATCGTCAAGTAAACAATCAATCAATGATGTGTGGAATAAATACAACTGTAAGACCCTGCGCGCACGAGCGGTTTGGACCGCAGCGTCTTTTCTGCCGAATTGATGGAACGCACTGTTTCAATAGGAAGCGAGCGCACGTGCGGTAGTTCTGCCGCAACGTGCTTCATTTTCGATGCGGTGCGGTGGCCGCACAGCTGCTGACGAAGACAATAGAACACGAAAAACCCAACCTGAGTGCGCGCACGAGCGGCGAAACAGCCGCACGGCGACCATTGTTTGCCCGACATTGGTGTAACTGAACAGGAGAAAAGGCTGGCACTGGCACTGGCCATTTCGGCCATATCGGAGTACAGTGACAAAAACTAAATTAAAACTGTGGGTGGAAGTCTGTGAAGCTCTACTGCCGAACTCGAGCCAACTTGACAAAAAAAGAAAGCATCTGAATAATCTCTTTGGAAACATACGCAGGTCTTCTTATAACTTTTGAAATTGGGCTTTCAACAATCTTTGACTTACAAGTGGAGGGAACCAAAATTTATTTCTGCGCTTTGGCCTTGTTCTTACCAAAAGCGCGCACAGCGACAGTCTCAACAAAATCCATGCCTCGACTTATCAGCTTAGAGCACACACTTACTGTCTACAAAAAATCCAGCTTCCAACTGATAATAAAACGCAAATATTGGCGTTTATTTCGCCGTCCGTGCGCACAGCCAACAAGAATATGCGGTTGTTATACCACTGCGGCGAAAAAACCGCTCGTTTGCGCTAGCCCTTACTACGTCTCTGAATAAATGGTAACAGATAATCCCCACGTGTCATTTAGTCGTTGTACGAGGTCAGAGAAATTATTAAACTGGACTTTTACTTCTTCCAAACCCAGTCTCGACCCGTTTGCTCTAGGCAGCAACCGAAACCAAGTAACTCCATTTTCTTCCACTCACTACGAAACAATCAGCTTCACCTAGGACCACACAGCGTTATAAAATTATACGGTTAAGACGACCGGAATTATCACCTACCCATCGGGACCTCTTAGAATGAACTTGGGCATTTGCATGATTACGATAACTAATCGACGTCCAATTAGTGAAATGAGGTTAGTTATCGGAATCTGATGAGTGCAGTGGGACGGAAAAGAGTGACAAGTGACAGGAAACCGGAACGTATCCTACAGTATAAACCACAAGGAAGCCGAGACCATGGTAGACCTTGTAACAGATGCAATGAGGATGTGAAGTCGGAACAGGCGTGAATACATGCATCATGAAGTGAAGAAGAACTTCTTTAGTTTATATTTCGCTAACATATTTTATGTTTCGGAGGATATTTCATACAAATAATATTTTTTTAAGGATTACTTTAACTGTCTTCATACAAAACCATTTCCTACTATAAATCACTGATACTACCGTATTCCGGACGCCATCGATTGTGAGACATACCCTCTTTGTAGTAATGGGCTTTCAGGGGGGCATAAAACGTTATATCGATTCTTACACGTCATCAAATGCAAAGACGCGCCCCGATTTCAGAAATGTTAAAATGTGAAGAATACTAAGTCTTAAAATCGAGGGAATATTGTAGTTCGGCTATTCTTTGTTAAGCCATTAATCAAGACAGCTACAGTTGCTTATGCAGCGTCGTAAAATCGATAAAAGCCCTTCAAAATATTTCAGAAGAAGGACAGTTTGGTAATGTGGATCTCCAAAATGAAAAATTTGTGCATCCTTGTTGTAGGGAAGTATGACCATGGTTCTATAGGTACACGAACTACCTAACTGTTTTCATATTTTGATTTTGTTTACAGCGTAACGTAGGTATCAGAAACGCTTCTGATAAACCTATTTAAGTTTATCTCCATTATTTTTGTAAGCAGACAGCTTTACATAGGCCAGTTCAAAGCGTAGGCCTCTATCATTGTGTTAATGTTTACGCTACATCGGCCTATCTGTTGTTGACAGCTGATACGTAGGTGAGGTGCGACACTGAAAAGTGATAACTATTTTTTTTATTTAGTAAAATCGAACAAACCGTCGAATTAAAGAATGTTAACATTATAACGTAGTTCTGAACAAATTTTAAAAAGTTTAACCTTTGTTTGAACTAAAGTGCGACTTACATGAACGGATAACTAACTCCATCGAGCAGTCTGCTAGAAGTAATTTATGAATTCCGATGGTTTATTATCGTGTTCTTCAGTTCCCTCAACCGGGCCATTTCCTGAACAAATTTATTCCAGTCCACACTCTCCCACTTTATTTCCTTGAGATCCAATTTAATATTATCCTCTCATTTACGCCTAGGTATTCCAAGTGCTTGGCTCCCTTCAAGATCTGCGACCAACATTTTGTACCTATTCCTTATCTTCCCCGCTCATCTTATCCTCCTGCATTTGATTATCTTAATAATATTTGATGAAGAGTACAAATTGTGAAGCTTCTCATCAAGAGGTTTGCTTTACCTGTAACTCGAATTGCTGTTGCTTCAGAACTCGACCGTCGCTCACAGCTGTACTGCCGAGAGAGAGAGAGAGAGAGGTTCGTGTTGTGGTCAGATGACAGACAAGCAAGCGAATCAATAGAGGCTGTATCCATTTTTCATACATCAAACCAAAGGTAGTAAGGTGAACCGTTTTATGACGAACCTGATAACCTTAGATTTGACTTTCGCGTGAAGTAATTTCATGCAGGCCAAACTCTCCCCAAGCCAAGAAAAATCAAAAATAAAAAAAATGATAATCATTTT
The DNA here is from genome assembly GCF_977971745.1 of Zootermopsis nevadensis. Classification (NCBI taxonomy): domain Eukaryota; kingdom Metazoa; phylum Arthropoda; class Insecta; order Blattodea; family Termopsidae; genus Zootermopsis; species Zootermopsis nevadensis. The sequence goes on from NW_028259143.1 coordinate 11,343,817, forward strand.
CTACGATAGCGAGGGAATTGTGCACAAAGAGTTCGTACCCAGTGGCCAGACAGTTACTGCTGCCTACTATCTGGACATTTTGAAACGTTCGCTTCAGAGAATCCGTCGTGTACGGCCTCAGTATCGAGAAGATGGCATTTGGTTCCTGTTGCATGACAACGCACCAAGCCATAAGGCTCTCATTGTTAGGGAGTTTTTAGCCACCAAAAAAGTCTGTGTATTCTCGCATCCACCGGATTCACCGGACTTAGCACCGTGTGACTTCTTTTTGTTTCCAAAACTCAAAGCACCACTGAAAGGCTCTTATTTTGATGACGTGGACACCATTCAAAGGGCTGTAACGAGAGTACTGAACAGAGTTCCAGACACGGCCATCCGCCATTCCTTCCAGTTGCTTCGTGATCGTTGTGTGCAGTGTGAAGATGCAGGAGGAAGCTACTTTGAATAAACAATGCTCAGATTGCTCATATATGGAACCATTACTTTTTTCCAGCATCAGTCCCGTTTTCCAGTTGGTGCACTGTTTATGTGTTCCAAGGACGCAACACGAAGCCGGAGGTGGGTGACATTTGTAGATATGATTGAAAATACTCTTGTGTAACTGATATTAACGTTTCAGCCCACTTTTCTCAAACTTTAACGCAAATGATGAACAATCCTTAAGGGCCCTTCCATGTCTGTCTGTTGCGTCTTTCAAGACTGCTACAGCAATGGCCTTCGATACCATTGCCGCAACAATTACCTTGGTTGCCCTGCTGAAATCATCGCCCGTGATGTGGCGTAAAGGACGCCTTTGGAATTTTAGTGTACTTTAAAGAGTGCTTATCCAGGCTTGTTTGTAAAGATACACATCAGGCAAGTTTCACGCGTCCCGACTCTGTTCTTGAATTATATGCACTATGTTCGGTCTCAATGTTCAAACTTTAATAAATGTTAAGTTTAAAATGAATGCCAAATATCTAATTGTGTATCACTGTTGTATATTTTAATAAAATAACGTGGAAATGTGTTCCAATAGTATTTAAATTTGCGTGTGCTTATGGGGAAATATAGGAACGAAAAATACTTCTGAAATTTAAGCTTAGAATTAGGACGGATAGGAGGCTATGATTCTACTCTTGTTTTATAGCTCACGGTATAATTTACCTTGTTCTTAAACGACATTTTCTTTAGTAGAAACTGGGTGTGACATACCTGGTCGACAATGTTATTTCAATTAGTTGACGAGTTTCCATGAAACTTGGTATGAACATCATGTCAGTATGGATCGCCCCATCTTTACACTTTTAAAATCTTTTTTCAACAGTTGTGGGCTGAGGTGGCGCAGTTAGTAAAGTGATTAGCTACGAGTTGGATGGACAGAGTTCAGCGCCCAACAGGACCCCCCCCCCCCCCCCCCCGAATTATCTCCTCGTTGCGGCATGCAGACCGGTATTAAGTGACGGAGGCGTCAAGCCTACCAACCACCTAGTCTAGTGCCTAGATTAAGAAAGCGTGAAACTTTACCTCCACTTCCCCTTACGCTTTCATAGCACGACGAAGAGATCAATCAGAAAACTTAAGTGTAAATTGGGGTATAATATTAAAATGGTTTTTAAATAACTATGGTGTGAGAGCATGGACTGGGTTCAGCTGAGCCGGGATGTGGTCCAATAACGTGCTTTTGTGAACATTAAAGGAGCGTATTTATTGACCAAGTAAGTCAGAATGAAGTAAGAAAGATCTTGAATCATGCAATTAGTCGAGACTTGACCTCGTTTACTGGAATGTCGCCGATATTTACGGGTCATGGGCAGGGTATCTTGTATTGGACACAATTAATTCATATTCGGAACTTTCTAGCCTATACGCATGAAGATCTACCATTCATGACAAACGATGACTCTAGCTAGTACATTCTGATCAATTTGTAAGCTTGGTGGAGCCGGCGTAGCTGAGTCAGTAGTTACGGGATGACGACCGGGGTTCGATCCCCGACGGGGTCAGAGGATATTTCCTCTAACCTCTGCGTCCAGACCTGTTCTGGGGCCCACCCAGCCTCCTATCCAATTGGTACCGGGATCGTTTCCCCGGGGTAAAGCGTGATGCTAACCACTCACCCTCATCTAATGCCGAGGTCAAGAATGAGTAGGAGCTATACATCCACTCCCCCCAAGCGCCTACATGGCGTATAGTAGGGCAGCTTTACTTTACTTACTTGGTGGCGATACAAGACAAAAAAGTTTTTTCTTTTCCGTAGGAAGAAATTATAGAACAGCTTTACAGCAGATGTCCACCCACCATGGCCTTGAAGACACACGAGCGCTTCCTGTGTTGGCAGGCGAACATTTGTCACAGACGAACACTTCCTGTTTCCCGAAATTTTGTTTCTAGTCGGTGTGTTATTGTCTTATTAGTTGTTTCCTGGTAAAGGTTCGCATTGCGGAATGTTTAATTAACAACAGCAAAGGATTTCGATGTGAAGGAATGTTCGAGGACAAATACAAGTTATAATGAATGTGCCATATTCGAACCTGCACATCATTTTAGCTGCGGGCGTGAACAGCAGCCTAGCATTAAGGGAAATCTTAATTCGTATATCATGGGAAGATTGGGAGTGTCTATTAACACGGGAATATACCCGCTTCTGATTTCATGTTCATATTATAATTCGTGATTATTGTTAAGTTGCCTTTAAAATGGTATACTCTGTACTACGTACTGTGTATTACATTTATGTTACACGAAAACAGTACGTGAATTACCAATGTCGGAGTTAGAAATTGTCATATTTTCTGAGGCCTTTGACACTCCTTTTTATTATGTACGAAACTACATTAACATTTTAAGGACACACACATCGCTCAGCAGTGTTGTCACATAAACCAATCCTAAAAGAATGGTTTTACAATCCCATTTGAAATGTAGTCTTCTTAATTTGCATAATTTTCCCCATCTGGCCTCACACACAGCGCTGTAAGTGGCTTAGAAGTTTGAGATAATTAGGGAAATCCCAGAATAAACGCTATGTGAGTGAGGAACGTGAAGGCAGTTTGTTGTTTGTCGTCATTTCTGCTCTGAACGTTCCACAAGGTTAATTTCTGGCTGTTGTGCGCCAGCCACACTTCCGGAGTAGTTAGTGTGATTGCTGATATTAACTTCCGCCCTTAATCCTGCTTCAATACAACGTTGCATTTACACTATTTAACACATCCCTTCTATGTAACTGACTACTTTCAGTAGAGTTTTTTGAGAAGCTGGTAGTCGTGCAACTAGTCGGGAAATTTCTTCCTCTTATTGAATCCAGGTGTTAATTAATTACCGTGTTCACATCAGCCCGCCATTGGAGTCTATACTTAGCGAGTTGAATCGGGAACACATCCTCATATGTTGCGTATTCAACACCCACTTTGATGTTATCCTTCCATGGGTATTAAATGTTTCGATTCAACTCATTCTGCTTCGTTTGATCACCGTAATAATATCTGGAAAAAAATACAAAATACATTATGAAGTTCTTAATTGCGTTGTTTTCTCACTTTTCCTGTTACTCCCCCCTCTTACGAGCAAATATTCTCCTCAACAAGTACCCAGAAACCTGAAAATTGTGTTATTGTCTTGAGAGCGAGAAATTAAGTTTTATACTGATACAGAACAACAGGCAGAAATAAGTTTTGTTTATTGTAATCTTAGGGTTTTTAGGTAGGACGTGATACGATAAAAGTATCTGAACCGAATAGTAGTAAGCACTCCTCAAATTGAATCTACTTCTGTCTTCACCCTTTCTTTAATTATAAATAGTTAGATATTCGTATAATTTGTAATAAGTAACACAGTCCTTAATTTGAAAACCATAAATCTCGCTGTAATCTACTGGATTCCATGTTTAATAAAAGGTGGGAAATCACTTGACCACTTGTGAGAATGAAGATGGCTGTCCTCTGGGTTGTAGCGCCATCTGAAACGTTGGTAAACTTCTACCAGACTACACGGCGTTACAATCCTCAGTACTCACCACCGCGAGAACCTAAAATCCTACTTGAGAGAATATTAGTTTCTCAATAACGTCTTCACCCTGGAGTTAGTTACAAGGAAACGAGCAGTCATGTACACTAAAGAGTAAACTTATTTTCTTGTTAAACAGTAAGATCAGATTGATTAAACAGTAAAGTCGGTCGGCTCTCGATCCCAGTGAAGTGCGTGAATTTTTCATCACCCACCCAGTCTTTCGGAGCTAAAACAGTAGGAACGTGAAGCTGACCTCTCACATTCAGTTAGTACCAAAATTAAGAACGTAGAATGGATTTGTCTGCATATAGCCATTTACAGCGGCATGTTCAGACATACGAGGCGCGTCCCAAAAGTAAGTTTCCCTGGGGCCGTTTACAGAAACAAAACACAATTTCATGGAAATATTTATTGCAACAGATACAGCAAGTGTCCAGCTATTTTTCAACATATTTGCCACCGGAATTGAGACATTTATCATACCGTGGGACCAACTTTTAATACCTGTGTCGTAGAAGTCTGCCGCCTGGGATTGGAACCACTGTGTGACAACCATCTCCGCCTCTCTGTCATTCTCAAAACGCTGACGCTGACCGGACAGGAATTTCTTGAGGTGTAGGAAAAGATGGAAATCACTGGGAGCGAGGTCCGGGCTGTAGGGTGAATGATTAAACACCTCCCAGCTGAACTCCTGCAGGAGACTTGCTGTCCGTCGAGCCGTGTGCGGCCTAGCGTTATCGTGCAGGAAGACAATACCGGCACTAAGCATCGTTGCAGCTGTTGAAGATGGAGGCTCTTATTCCAGCTCCCGCCGACTGTGAAGTGCGGTCAGTGATAAAGTTTTTGAATGCACAGAGCATAGCGCCGATCGAAATTCATCGTCAGCTGTGCCGGGTCTATGGGCCTAACGTTATGAGCAAGCAGATGGTGCGTCGCTGGTGCAGACAATTTTCAGCGACGGGCCATTCAGAACAAGCGGCGCGGGATGCTTAGTGCCGGTATTGTCTTCCTGCACGATAACGCTAGGCCGCACACGGCTCGACGGACAGCAAGTCTCCTGCAGGAGTTCAGCTGGGAGGTGTTTAATCATTCACCCTACAGCCCGGACCTCGCTCCCAGTGATTTCCATCTTTTCCTACACCTCAAGAAATTCCTGTCCGGTCAGCGTCAGCGTTTTGAGAATGACAGAGAGGCGGAGATGGTTGTCACACAGTGGTTCCAATCCCAGGCGGCAGACTTCTACGACACAGGTATTAAAAGTTGGTCCCACGGTATGAGAAATGTCTCAATTCCGGTGGCGAATTTGTTGAAAAATAGCTGGACACTTGCTGTATCTGTTGCAATAAATATTTCCATGAAATTGTGTTTTGTTTCTGTAAACGGCCCCAGGGAAACTTACTTTTGGGACGCGCCTCGTAAAAACAGATCATCACCATTTGTGTCTACGGTCAAATAATTCTTTAACAATGCATAAAATACATGTTAAATCCGGACAAACACTACAGGAAGCAAGTTTTATACATGGTTGGAAGTTGAGAACTGCCAGCGATTTTGACACAAAAGTAAACTTCTTCTCACTATAAAGTATTTAATTTGTTATCTGTAACTGGCTTTTGCCCATAAGATAACTTTTACATGGTGGACCAAGTTTGTCCCCTAAATCAGTGGATTTGTGATTCAGTAACTGGTAATAAAAACAGACGTTTTCGTCCCAGGTTGCGTCTGGTACATGTCTCGCATTGTACAGTACAAATAATAGTCTACAAATACAATTCTTGTCAACACGTCTAAACATGTTTATTTAGTGTATAAAGTGATAAAAACTTAAACATGGTTATCCAGTGCTCATCAATTCAATCTCCAACTGACTAAAGTAGAGAATCAGGTCGTGCCATTCTCTTTGCACAAGGAGTTCATTACGAAGTTCGAAAGTACTATCAGATAAGATAAAATCCTTGTACTGTGCACTTGAACACAATGCTTCAAACACGTTTCAGCTGTAAACACTTATCCAACGGATAAATAATTTATAACATCAACTAGAAAATAGATAACTGAGAGGTGCCGAGGCTGAGCGGGTCCTCTTATAATCTGGCGAGAGTTTGGGACAAAAACTTCAAGGGCTCTCTGCTTTTGTTATATAGTACATTGATTTTATACTATTGCCTACATAAGCAGGATTTAAAATCGACTTGTGTAGTCCTTGAAGTCCAGAATTTATATTTTCCCTTCACAATTTGGTATACGGATTTGGAAATGAGAGTTTTAAAATAATTCTTTAGAATATAGTCGAAATTGTAATTTTTCAGGATTCCGAAGTATTTTAAGGGCGATCTGTCTTCGGAAGACATTACTTTCCTAATGCATACTCATTACTTTATTCATTGTGGAACGCTCCCAACGCAACAACCTAAGAAGAATATCATTCAAGATGGCTATCTTATGGGTTGTACCGATGATGGAGGCAGCAAGCACCTCTGAAACGTCAATAAACTTCTACCAGACTACACTGTGCTACAACCCAGTAGACAGCCGTCTTCATTACTATCCGCCATGAGAACCCCAAATCTCATAAAATAATCCAATAACATCTCGGGGAATTGGCCGCGCCAGTTGGTTGCACGAAGAGACCATTTCTGTCCCCATCATCAGGGTTCTGATCAGAGCCCTGATGATAGGGACTGAGGTGGTTCCCGAAATGTTGGTCTCTTCGTGTAACCAACTGACGCGGCTGTTGCCCGACAAGATTTTATGGAGTTTGGTCGCCACGAAAGCTTCAAATCATATATAAAACAATTCACTTTACAAAACTTCCACTTTATTTTACTAATTATACTTTTAGTCTAGCTTATATGTTCAAGGTTTTTATATTTATCAAATGTTTTTCGTTTATTTTATTTCCTTCCGATTTTATTTCTTCGTGCACCTACGAATTTGTTTTTGTAATGGCAACGTGTGTTGAAAAAAATACTTTGCATATTTCAGCCTTTTTTTTCTGTATTACAATACCAGGACTTTCTTATGAGAGTGGGTGTCATTTGTACTCATATTAGTTCTTACACTCAAACTAAGGCGTCTTTTACAGAAAGACCAAAGTGACATAGACCTAGTTTTTGGGCAGAAATTTAACAAAATAGGTGGGGACAGTTATTGCTCTGCCATATGCTGTTTTGTATCTCATTTCATTGGCCTTGATGTTCATTTGTTGAAGGTACTAGTAGGAATTATTTGCCGCGAACCTAATCATACTACAAACTGCAAATTTGCAAATTGGTGGATCCCATGGGAAGCTGACTGTTATTAAAATATCATATTACGCTGGGAACCTGTCGATCGACTGTTGGTTTTCGTTTTAACATATATAGAGACTAATAAACTTTACGTGTGTTAGTAATAATCGACAGAAACTACACACATTAACAAATTCGAATCACGACAATTTTCAGCCATATGTATGTCGCAGTGGATTTAGGGCTAGTGTTGCAAAACATCAGATCGAAAACCCCTTAACAGCGTTATCATGGCAAGGGTTATAATAATTTATGCTTAAGGCACATAGTCAGAAACAGTATCCATTATTATATGTACTTTGTAAGACGAGCCGATTTGAATTTCAAATAAAGAATTCGGATAATTTGACTGACCTCTGAGCCGTTGCGCGCCGTGTAGTCTAGTAGAAGTTTACCGACGTTGCAGAACTGCTTGCTGCGTCCATCACCAGGGCGATGTTGGAGGGAGCAAGTACTTCTACAACGTCAGTAAACTTCTATCAGACTACACGGCGCAACAGCCCAAAAGACAAAAATCTTCATTCTCGAAGTCTCTCAAAGCAGAGGGAGTTAAGACTCTAAATTAAATTTGCTACCTTTTCTTTGTGCACGGTTAATCGAAGTACAAGTAGTTTTGGAAATGTAACATAAGAAGTGACGACAGGGCGTCTTAATTATGTGTTCATATTGTACACTTTGTACAAAGGCTTACTAATATTCTTTCTTTCTTTCTCTCATCCTCTTTTACCCGTAGGTGTCGAGGTTTTTTACTTATTCGATTGATCTGTTTTGGACAATGGTAGGACTTCTTGGTTGAGTGATCAGCCCGACGCAAGGCCTCTACCTATACAAACACAGAAAGACGCGGACAAACATCCATGCCATGAGTGGGACTCGAACCCACGGTCGCAGCAGTCAGGCGCACGAGATCCATGCCTCAGACCGCGTGGCCGTTGGCTTTCTAATATTAAGAGTACAAAATGACATGGAAATGTACCACATATTTTAAAGCCGTTGCGCTATTTGAACAAGTGCTATCGTTTTTATTGCAGCTACGTACGTTTTACGTTGTACATGGGTTTATCCAAACATCTATTGTAATAGGCGTTATTTTTAGTGCCTAACGTGTCATTAAAAGATAAACAACGTTGGTAAGGTACACAGTGTATCACATAGACATTAACCTTCTATGAGGTTCAGTTTAATGTGTGGGGATCATTTTCTAACAAAGAAGAGGACATTGTACGTAGAAACTGTGGTTAGGACCATGCGGTTTAATCTTTTTGTCCAAAAATTCGATCTGAAACATATTGTCTTTAGGTTTGGCCAACAGTTATCATTTTCTGTTTAGACAAGCTTATCACTGGGACTGAATCATACGACACCCACAGATAAACTGTATGGACAAAAATATAAGTTTTGGTTGTTAATGCAGGTAGTACAAAAATTTCTACTGGGCCTCAAAATGGTATATCCAGCAAATAAACCGAATACTGCATAGTTAACATAAATTGAACATGAGATCCAGTGCTCGACCGTATGATGATACCATTGCGACACGAGTTAGGTTAAAAACAAAAATGTCGATTACTCATAAACTTATTTCTAGGCTAATAAAATTAAAATTGACGCTGCCATTTTGCTCAAAGTAGTTGCTTTATAAACGATTAAAACCAAGGGAAGCAAGTTACTTCATCTCAGGCTTGTGCTTCAATTATAGGCGAACAAGTAAAAAAACTTTACAAATTCACTCTTCTACATGTTCAGACTCACCGCCGTGAGAACCTCAGATCTCACTTAGGATAAATGTAGTTATTTTGAAATTTATAAAATGACATTTTTGAGATTTTATTATTTTATGTAAGACAAAGAGGCCGTGAATTTAAAATTAAATACAAACGGTAAATACACAACCTTAAATAAAAATACGATGTTTCGATAAGCAAAGCACATCGATTATATTTACGAATTGAGCACTTTTATGGTTATATGCGTAAAGGAAGGAGAATCCTTCACATTTATAAATCTATAAAATTCGAATATATAATAACAATATGAACAACATACATCCAAATAAAACTTAATATTTTATTTTTCGATGGACTTAGAAAGATAATTAATAAGGGAATCTTGGTAATAAGGACTATAATATAAAGTTAAACAATAAAACCACCAACGCTAGTAACGCTACTATTACAGAAACAAGTGGACATAAAGACAAGTTACATAGGTAAAATACAATCAGTCACACAGAAAATAAAATATAATTACTGATTAGATTTCAACGACTATAATAAGCACAATGTAGGCTAAAACGATACAAAACTATGTCCCAACAGAAACAATGTGACCCTCCATGTAATGAAGATACTTTAAAGACAGCATGATTCAGTGACCTGCTATATAAATAGACCAGTGGCACTTAGAGCATGTGTCAATACGAAGACATACTATGAGAATAAATAGCAAACAGAAATTACCATGGGTGTCGATTTCGTTATAAGAAAGGTGCATGGAAATTACTCGTAAATACGAGGCTCGTCCACAAAGTAAGTTTCCCTGGGGCCGTTTACAGAAACAAAACACAATCTCATGGAAATATTTATTGCAACAGATACAGCAAGTGTCCAGCTATTTTTCAACATATTCGCCACCGGAATTGAGACATTTGTCATACCGTGGGACCAACTTTTGAATACCTGTGCCGTAGAAGTCTGCCGCCTGGGATTGGAACCACTGTGTGACAACCATCTCCGCCTCTCTGTCATTCTCAAAACGCTGACGCTGACCGGACAGGAATTTCTTGAGGTGTAGGAAAAGATGGAAATCACTGGGAGCGAGGTCCGGGCTGTAGGGTGAATGATTAAACACCTCCCAGCTGAACTCCTGCAGGAGACTTGCTGTCCGTCGAGCCGTGTGCGGCCTAGCGTTATCACTGACCGCACTTCACAGTCGGCGGGAGCTGGAATAAGAACCTCCATCTTCAACAGCTGCAACGATGCTACTGTGAGAACTCGGGAAGTGCCGTTAGTGCATGCGCCATGCTACGTCATTGCTCTATCACGTACGCACAGTCGCTTCGCGCAATATAAGGTTTGCTAGCTGTGGGACGAGTGGGAAACTTACTTTGTGGACGCGCCTCGTAGCAGGCGGTATCTGTATTAAGTTCAACGAGTTTAGTAACAAGTAATTCTACTTGGCAATCTTCTCACTAAGTAAAATATATTTATATTCAAACTAAGACAGGTAAACAGGGCATATCGAGGTGAGATTTTAGGTTTTTACTGCTGCGGGTAGGAAGATGTCTTTTGGGATGTTGCGCCATGTTGTCGGGTAGAAGTTTATTGACGTTTCGGAAGTGCAAACTTCTACCGGACTACACGACGTAACATTCCAGAAGACATTCACCTTCAGGATCTATCAACATTTTAAAATGTCTTAATCCTTGAGATAAATTTTAAGTCAACACACATATAACGTTAATATTTAAAAGATAATTGGTATAAAATGTACATCATGAAAGAATTGGACACCGAGCAGTGATAGGGTAATGAAAGTGTAATAGAAACTGCTGACATTTTAATAAAATATTGTGCACTGTATGAAGGGACACGTGATTATAAAAGCCAAATTAATGTATAGCCATAAACGACAATCTGTTGTAGGTGTATACAAGGTCTAACTAAATAAATCTTTAACCTCACATATGAATGGAGACGCCTGTGTTTCTTGCTTTTCTGGGCTTTAGGACGTCATAAATTCCAGTTGGATGAAATTCTCAGGCCGTCAATACTGACCTGTCGCTTTTCCTCATCTCAGCCCTCTATGGTTTTGTCTCCATTACAACCTATAAAGATCCAAAGACTGGCACCTCACCCTTTCATAGTAATGCTATTGCGTATATTTCGAAATAGCTGTATAATTCCTTAATTTCATTCGTCATTTTGCTGTGTTTTCAACTCTTAAAGTGCCTTCGCGTCGAATAATGTTGACTGTCATATTTGCATATACTGTAAGTTCACAAAAACTGTTTAAGTTACAGTAAAACGAAATTTTGCTTTCACAAACATGTAATAGTAAGGGTGGTTTAATTTTTTCCTTCCTTCGGGTAAAGGATAGCTTTCGCGTTGGACTCAAAGGCCAAGAAACCCCTCCTGGTTCTGTTTTTAAAAAACCGTAAGAAATTTTCGTTATTTTAAATAATACATCCATAAATAACAAATTGTTATAGTATATGTTCAAATATAAATGTTATTAAAATGTGCACAAATTAGTACAGAGTCAAATATTTTAAATTTTCTTCTGCAGTAGCCTGTATCTGATACAAATCTACCTGGCATACCTACATTTTACTGCAGGGTTTTAAAATTAATAGCCTGTATTTGTACTTAAAGCAGTAAACGACATAATCATCATTTTTAAAATCGTATTAAGCGAAGAAAATTAATGAACCCTTAGCAACTAATAAAATATGAAATAATTTCGCGGTCCTGATTTTAAGTAGTCTCGGGCCGTATGTGGCCCACGAGCCGTCAGTTTGATCAGGCTTCTGCAGGCATATATTTATAAGCATTATTTCGTATTTTATTATGTCTTAATGGGTTTACTCATAGTTTTTGTCTACAACTCTATGAAACTGAAACATGTTGCTGTTTCCTCCCAAAAGAAAGTAAATTAGGAGCAGGTGTGCACTAAACCTAGTGAGGAAACACGGACGTTTTGAAAATTAGTTAACAGTAGCCACACTTTTACGTGCACGCATTCACTTACTGCATAGCAGGTGTTAAGGCTACTATTTCTTATGTTTGACGAAAAGAAACGATTTCGTGTTGTCCCGGACTGACTGCAAGCTCTACCCGTGCAGACATACCAGTTTAATGCGTTAAGTAGTCACGACAGTGACACAGTTGAGCGATATTTTAAGACTTGAGATTAACAGCTGCGCGCTACGGATGGAAATAATGTTAATTATAAGTTAAAGTAGCAATAAGGAAAACATGCGATTATATGCAACATGGAGCATTGCAGTGATAGTGGTCATATGGAGAGACATGTTTGTCAGAGTGCAAACTGCACTTTAAACAAAAAGTGTGTTTCAACAGGTGGTCCGCGATCTGTTGTCGGTGAATGCCTTAACTAGTCGATTCTAGGGTAAAGGTGTATACGTCTTAAATGTTTACGAAACGAAGCTTCTATCCAGTTGCATATTGGTCCAGAACCCGTAACTTTATACAACTGTTAGGTTTACACTACACAGAACCAATTCAGTACGATTCTTAGTTTTACGACTTGTTTAACGACGCTGTTTCTAGCTCAGACTGTAAAATGTCGAATTACAGAATGTTAAATGAACAATGAATTGGAAAGTGTGGAAGACAGTTGTGGCCTGATATCGCAGCATGTGTTCGGAAATTCACGAAGAAACCCCGCCAGGATAGCCGGTCTGCGGGCCGATATTTGAATCTCTGGCCTCCCGAATACGTTACACGAATGGTAGAAGCTTGCTAATGTTTCAGAGGTACTTGCTGCCTTCATCATCAGGGCGATGATGATGGAGGCAGCAGGTACACCTGAAACGTCGATACACTTCTGCCAGATTAAAGGCGCAAATGTAAAAGTGTGAAGATTTCCGTCTTCTGGGTTGTTGCGCTGTGTAGTCTGGTCGATGTTAACCAACGTTTCAGAGGTCGTACTGCCTCCGTCATCAGGGCGATGAATGATATAACCCAGAAGACGGAAATCTTCATACTCACCGTTGTGAGAACCTCAAGTCTTACGTAAAAGTGTGAATTTATAAAGGTTTTTTACCACATTGAAACACATACACTTTATCTGTGGGTGTTGTATGATTCTCAAGCAAACAATCATTTCTCTTAAACAGCATTAGGAAACTGGAGTCTGCAATGTTGACTCGTTGTGTTTCCTTTGAGGTAGAGACTAAATTTTTAAATGTTAATCATATGAGCATTGGCTTCAAAGTAATAAACCCGGCACGTGTCGTTCTTTTTTGCGTACGGGATCTCTTTGTACAAATGCTGTATAAAGAGTATACAATTTAAAATGCAACCCAACAGAAATTACGCACTACTGTAAAAAAATCCATTATTGCACTGTGACGCCACGAATCAAGGTCATACTGGTTGACAGGCCGCTGCTTTCGCCAGATGCGCAAAAGCTGTGCGAGTACGAATGTCGTATATTCACGAGAAGAACGTGTGTTCGTTCATTCATTTTCGAACATTACTTCGCATCGAAATAATTTGCTGTTCTTCGTGAAGTATTTAGCGTATCCTGACAAGAAGTGCACAATCATACGACAATACGTGGACCATGACCAATATTTCGGGGAACAGAGAAGCGTTCTGTGACAAGCACTCATCTTGCGATGTAACAGAAGACATTTTTGTTCTACCGATTTCAAGCAGTGCGTTAGCAGCAACAACGGGACATGTCTACAAGAATTGAAAATTGCCTTTGGTTTCGTTTTTATTTGCGTGAAGGGGTTCATTTACAGTAGACAGGGTTGCGTTATAAATGTAATACCTCTTATTCATATTATTCGTTTGCTGTTCTATTTGCCTTCATTATGCACATGTTGCAGCCAGTTGTGTTGTAGGCTTCAATTTCTCGTGTATCTGCTCTAGGTGGGAGTCTCCCTGCATCCAGACTCGTATCGGTTTCGTGTATATTAAATTAAATCGTAGCTCGACATCATATTGGACTAAACGGCAATACTAACTCTATGGAGCAGAGCTAAAATTTTCTCAGCTGATTAAGAAATGTACACTCTTTTATAAAGCTCAAAATTCATTACCGTGTTCATAATAACTCCTTTCTGGACCGTATTCTGCGGCATGTACTTCCAGTCCACGCCCTCACTTATTATTTCTCGTGGATTCATTTTAATGTTATCCTCACATCTACGTCGACATTGATGGTCCTCCAGCTTGGTGACTGTTCAGGAGCTAAGAGCAACTCACACTAAAATGCCAGCGTGTTACGAGAGCTTTCACAAGTCCTCGGACAAGGTATAATTAATTGCATTCGGCCTGTAAACTTTGTGCCAATGATACAGCTAAGCTAAATGACCTACGGAACAATTAATTAGACGGAAGAAACTCTGAGAACACGAGGTAACATATAAATGCGCAGTAATCCCGTATATCCTATTAATGGCTTTAAACTGTTAAATCAGAGGACGAACGGTTCTTACAGGACAGCTCTGCTGTCTGTTTCACTGACCTGCCAAGTTAAATTTAGCACCGTAAACTTCCTTTCAGTCCATAAAAACAGTTTCATGTTAATTTAAAACGTTGCCCTCAGAGAAAGCAAAACAACAGTGCGCTGATGTTGAGGTATTGATTCCGTAGGATTGTTGATTATGAGCAGCGATGGCTAGCCATCAGACAGTGTAGAGATGCTAAAATTGTTGTCTATCATTCAAGCTATCACTCTTCAAGAAATGATTAAATTAATGAACAAATAAATACATAATAAAGACTCCAGACGCATTAACGGCGTATCGGAGCAAAACGTGTTATAAAACCTAATATGTTACTTAAAAAATGCGACCGAAAACGGAGAGCAGCAGAGGAATGATACTGATGACAAAAGCGGAAGAACTGAAGAAAAACCTGTCCTATTGCCACTTTGTCCACCACAAATCTAACATGGACTGACCTGGGCGCGAACCCGGCCCTTGGTGGTGAGAAGCTAATCACTATCCACCTAAGCTGTAGGCTGTTTACAAGTTTAATTACCCACTGAGTTTTTCTTGTCTGCCTAGACCTCTTTGTGGTTTATTTAACAACGCTTTCAGTAGTTTAGATTATACAGCGTTGAATAATAGGATGATTAGTGAATACTGAATTTGTTCGGATGTGGAAGGAAGCTGTCGTGGCCATGTTTAAGATACCATTCCGGCAACTGCCTGGAGGAACTGAGCAAAGGCGGTTTAAGGACACGTATAGTTTTGTCGATTGGTATGTACATATCAGAGAAATGCATCGACACGTTGTACCTATTTTTTATAAAATTTCAGTGCCTCGAAAACTTATATTTTTACAAAATTATATTCACTTGACAAATTTTATTGCAAACTACCGATAAAAGTCTTGTGTCACGGATGAAGCTTGCAGACACAGTCTCTCTCTTCAGCTTCAATTTTACGTATTTTGTGCAAAGAACATACAATAAATTAATTTTGTAACATTACAAAGTACTCTCTCCAGGTTTTGCTCCGTCGCCATGTTTGCAGATAGTAACATACAGAAATTGTAGATGTCTCGATACAGCGTTCCACTGGTTACTGTCAACGAACCGAAACTAAATAAAGATTTCGCGCCTCTGTCATGCTGCTGTTTTACGCTCTGAAAAGAAAATAACCTCCCATCTTACAGTTCGCACGACCAGTGTTGATGACAAGAAAGAAGTCTGAAGGTGCGGTGACCTCGTATTTCATGATGCTCATACCTAGTTTCATGAAAATCTATCAGTTGGTTCAAAAGTTATTAGGGTGACAGTAATATAGACATCATGGTTCCGTTTATCTTCCCCAACAAAATAAGAGAAGTATTAATTACCAGTCAGGAAGTTCTGTGTCATTTTAATAGAATGGTTCTGGTGAAACTGTTTGGTGTGCACAAAGGAAGCTTGCTGTTCTAAGTTTAACTTACAGGGTCATTGACGTCTACTGTTGCACAACGGTTCTGTAGGCTTGCTCATTAGCTGAATATAGAATATATTCTGTGCACCAGTGAATTATGTTAAACATTAGCAAGGAGATTAGCAGTTGGTGGATTGTGATGGCAGCTAATATCAAACACAAATGAATACCACAATTTACGTAAATCGTTGAAGAGCACCTGATAGTTTTGAATATCTTAGTTGCAAAGAATCCTTTGATTAAACAGATACAGACTAAGAAATTTATCTCAATCTTAAAACTTTGCATACCGTGTAGTGTATTGGAATATAAAATAAGCAAACAAACACACTATTAACACTATAAAAAAGACACTAGTGCCATACGCGTTTCAACCTCAAGATCAGTGGCAACAGGGAAATTAATTCATTTAATCGAAATGGTTTAGAAAACAAATAATGAAGTAGAGTATTTTACAAAAGCATATCAGGCAACACTACACTAGATTCACAGGAGTTGAACTATAATTTATAATTTATCTCAATATCGTGGGTTCGAAACTAGCTTGGGCCATAAATGTTTGTCGGAATATCTCGATTTGTCATGTCAATTGTTGTCTTGAATTTGTAGATGCTTTCATCCAAGGAGGTCTTATAAGTGTCTGAAAGATCATTCAGTCGGTATGAATTCCCAGTCGGAGCAGATCTATAGATTAAGAAAAGTTAAGTTTCTGTCACATGCTGTCTGCTTGTTTATCAGCTGCCGAACTTTCTCGTTTCAGCTGACGGAGTGACGTACTCCTTCGGTGTGTTTTACTTGACTTTTCTGCACTACTTCAACGAAGGGAAGGGTACCACAGCATGGATCGCCTCCATCTTGGTAGGAGTTACCCTCTGCTCAGGTAAGTTACATCGAGCTGAACCTGGTCGATTTTGATATTTATTTTGCGAACTTGGGATTTAACAGGAGAATCACGTTGATTTCACATGCTGCATCGCCAACAGACAACAAATTCCGCGGAACAGAGTCATTGTAGTCGCTCAGCTAAGAAATTAATAATTTCTTGATAACCTGGAGGTTCATTAACCGTATTCATAACACCTCGCCACTGATCCCTTTCCTGGGTTAGATTAATCCACTCCACACAATTTAAGAACAGTTTAAATATTATCTTCCTGTCTTTGTGTAGGTCTCCAAAGCGGTATCTCCTAATCGGATTTTCCGATTAAAATGTAAAATACATTTTCGTTTCCCCGAGCGCATTACATGGTCCGCCCATGCCATTGTTCAAATCGGCCTAATATTTAGTCGAAAGTACAAATTACGAATAGGTCGACTAGCTGACGAGTTTGAAGCATGCTCTGTCAAATTAGTAGTGTCGCGAAATCCCCCCACGTCAACGAACTATAAGATTATACTCCTGTGACGTCTGCTTATGGAATTTAGGGTGGTGTATTGTGTCGTTGTGCCGACTCGCTGGCGCCACTTAATACACGTTCCGGAAATGTAGGCTGCTAATTTCCCCTCAGTAGGCTCATCCTTACAGCGTTCGTCGTATTGTTTTTGTCTGGTGAGTCTCCCATCCTCCATTTTGTGCCACACAGTTTGTATTTTATCTCCGCTTCTTACAGTCAGTGTCTACTGGTTTATTTATTTCAGCCAGTCAGTGCGTTCTTAAGGGAAAGGCTACAATTTCTTAGACCAGGGTCTCAGAATTTGGAGGTGAAATAAAACAATTTCAATGTCTCAGAAATCTGCCTGAATTAATTAACGAATTAATAGTTTTATTTTACATTTTAGTTAACAATTGCTTATGTAGTCATCAAGTAAAAAATTAATGCTGTCCCACTATATGCCATGTAGGCGCTTGGAGGGGGAGGCGTGGCTCTTACTCATTCTTAACCTTGGCATTATATAGGGGTGGTCAGCATGACGCCCGGGCCTCGCTTTACCCCCGGGAAAGAACCCCGGTACCCATTGGATAGGAGGGTTGGTGGGCCCCAGAACCGGTCTAGAGGAATAATCCTCTGCCGCTGTCGGGGATCGAAGCCCCGTTGTCCAGCCCGCATTTAGTCTTTATACTGACTGAGCTACCCCTGCTCTTGCTTGTATAATCTTTGCTCTCGTTAACTTTGAATAGTTTTCCTACTTTAAAATAGCCTGTTTAGTTTTGTCTATTGAATTTTTATTTGTTTTCTTAGCTGTTTGATTGTTCCAGTATTTCTGTTACCCCGGTCGTTCACCCTCTGAGTAGCATTGTACTGAAAACCGTGATTTTCTAAGAAATCAGCTAGACGGCAGCCTTAATAGCAATACAGACATTGTGTAAATGAGACGTGCTTCGTAAATAAGGGCCGCTGAAAGAAGTTAGGGTTAGTGGTCTTCAAATGCCTTATGACGGTTGTGAAGACAGTTATGAATTCTATTTCTGTCCGTGGGTTCACACGATTATGTATTTCTAGTATTTTCTGCTCTGGTTTGATTTATTTCCCACAATTCTCTTACCTTTATTTGGAATTCGATTCTTCTTTCAGGAATTGTTTCAAGCCTTTAAGTTCCATTTTCTACATTATAGTCCTCATTTGACTGCCATAAACTCGATAGAGTCCTCACAATTTCATAATTTTACATAAACGTTTCTACGTCTTCTGGGGGAACGCTTATGAATCTGTTTTCCGATGCGCAAGTGCGTGAATTCGTAAGTTGACATCTCCGCTACTTGGCAGATGCTCGCAAAGTTTGTTTTTTCAGAGGAACTGCAGAAACATTTACACTGGTTTTATTCTTCGAAACACAGAACACTGTCTGAAACACTTCCAGCTCTGACCTGTATTCAAGAGGTTCCCGGTTCATATCTCGGCTGGGACATGGTTCTATCCTGGCCAAGGACTTTTGTGGTTTTTCTCAGATCCTCCAAGCGAATGCTTGTATTACACATTGAAATAAGAAATGACCAGTTTCTCCTTTCACGTTCACAGAACGTGACTGTCCCTTCATCCAGTTTGCAGCTATATAACATCAGCAGTTGATTCAGTGTTGTCAAATATGCTTCGATCCTTCCTTCCGAATCCTACGGAACTCATGGCAACTGCGAATGCTCTAAGAGTTTTGCAACTCACTCGAATCTGTCTGAAGCTTTTAACTCGAAGTATAGGACAAAAATAGAATACTTCGCCGGAACACGTGGCAGGGACATTGCTCTTATTTAGTTGTTTTCTGCTTTCTTCGAACAGAAAGTTGAACAGATATGATCCACGAACAGGATGTGGCCTTGACCTTCGTGAGTATAATAACACAAATGCATGATTTTTGTACGTACCAGACGTGTAAAGGATTCATTATTTCAGAATCAATTATCTTTCGCAACAGACCAGGGCACTTAATCCGTGATAACCAAAGAAAAGAATACTGCACAAAGGAACTCTGCTAGGTCATTAATCTTAACGTGTTTTTTCGGTGGATTTCTCGTGGCTTCCACGTTTGGCCACTCTTGCTCTCATCTCCTGATCAGACAAAAATGTTGGCCCACTGTCGTGCGTGAATCATGCCGTCGTAAGTGAGCCAGCCACGTGGCTAAATACTTTACAAGAGGTCAGGCTTTGTCAGTGTGTGTCGGATGCCGCCTTATTGGGTGCAATTAGCAGTGCTTAAACTGCCTCATAAAACGCAAAGTTCGGTGGTCTAGTGGTTAGAGTACTAGTATAATATTAAAAACATCGCGGAGTCGATCCCATCCGTAGTCACTAATTCAAACAAGATAGGAAAAATGTACACTGACACTATAAACGCCACATCACATGTTGCACTGAAGTGTTGTTGCGTCTTGTACTAAAGTCATTCCATTCCACCTACACCTCTGACAGATTAACCACCCCCGCGAAAAACGCGATAGACTTAGGGAGAGATAAAGACGACTCATAACGTGTTATTAGCTCACAGTAGAGGGTGAAGGACACTGAGTTTGATGTTGCGAACAGAGCAATGACATCAAATATACATTAGACAGTAGGCAGTGTCCAACATATTAGTATAGCACTAATGGATAGGTCTTTAGAATTGATACTAGGCCGACCTTAATGCCACCAAATCGTTGGAAGTCTTGACTTCGATTCTCTGAATTTGCATTAGCATTTGACACTTTAAATATGTTATATTTTATAACAGATAAATCTGTTATTCTGATTTAGGCTGTACACGTGTTTGTTCAGCGTGTCTGGGAAACGGAATTGATGCTCTATTAAAATAGGCTACTACCACTTCCTTTCCACTTCATATATTTTCTATGTAAATAACACACAAACCCTCATTCTTTCACTGTCTGTGCCCCTCTCTAAACTAGTCTGAACAAACTTGTGAAGATAGAAATTCCAGCTTTTCTGTTCGGAATCAAACTCAGGCTTTCCAGGTCATATCTGGTCACTTTATTAACTAATCCCTAGTTTTCAAAGTTGACATTTTAAAAGAGGTTTCCATTTTGTAGCCACATACTCAACCTATCATAGCTTTTCAAATTCACTAACTATTTAACTCTCTGGTAGCAGAACTTGCAGGTCCAACACAAATTCACTACCCTAACTATACTATATACTTTGCAACTCATCAGACTCCCCGTTATCTAAATTAATAAGCTAAATTGTTCACTCATTCCATCATTCTTCAAATGCTTGCAATTTTCTGTTCTTCCCTTATACTAAAAAGAAAATGTTTCATACCAATATATATCTGGCTGATATATTGTCTTGCATATTCTTATTTTCAGTATATTTAAAAGCAGTGGGTTGATAAGAGTTTTAAAAATGAATAATAACAAGCATTTCTAGAGCTTATCTTATCATAATTTATTCACAAACCTTATTTCTGTTTGTTAGTGTCATTCCCAACGCATGAATTTTGTAACTTTCTCATGAGATTTATTACATAAAATTGTGTGACTTTGACTTTGTTGTTGATTCTTGTTTTGTATAAAGTTTATATATTTAGTTTTAGCTGTATTTATTTCTATACCAATTATTTTACTGATTTGTAGTAGAATTTCTGCTGGATTTGTTATGTTATTTATATTCTCCCCTAACAAATTAACATAATAAGCATAACAACATTTAGTTTCAGCCCTTTCTGACTCTCAGACCATCTTGATTAAGTATTCTAGGGAGAATTAAAATAGCAGGTCTAAAGGATGTCCATGTTTTATTCCATTGTGAACTGGAACAGGGGGATATAAATTTTTCATCTGTATGAAATTTGCTTGACATCCCAGAAAAATCTTAAATCAATGTATTTCTTCAATTTTAAGATATACTTTTTTCACATTTTCAGATTTCTGAAATTGGGGTGCATCATACATTTGATGGCATCTAAGAATTGGTATAGCATCTTTTTCCTGAAAACCTATTACTAAATCATACAATTGATGTCACCACAGAAAATCAAGGGAATATGGTAGTTTTGAGAAAAGGAGCAAGACAGGAAGAGTAGAAACAGAGTGCTCAACTGAATGTCTTACATATACTGCATAGTTGTAGTGTGGCCTGAATTTGACTCATACAAACACAGCTGTATCGCAACCAAGGAAAATGGTTATGCAACAAGAAACTGAATGCCAACCCCACCATTAGTCAGGCAATGACATTAGCACTGTCAAATAGATAACCACTTATCTCTGTCAGAATATATGCGTTTTGTACTGTTACACATTAAAGAGAAACTTTTGAGAATGGAAAAATCTTCAGAGATCTTCAGAATTTGTTACAGATAGGTTTTTAATGTAGAGAAAATTGAAAGCACTCATTGGACTTACTGAAGGAGTGCATTCTATGTTTAGACTAGGTGTGTGAACTAGTGATCGGAAGGAATCGTTTATGTTGTTGTGCAGGTCCGATCTCCAGTTCCTTCGTGAACAAGTATGGTTGCCGGGCAGTGACAATTGCAGGGTCATTGCTGGCCGCTGTCTCTCTCATGATCAGCGTCTTTGCTCAGAATGTCCTCACACTCTACTTAACCATTGGATTGGGAGCAGGTATGAGCAATGGCTTAAGTTATTTCACTTTGTATACATTGCTTGAGAACACATTGATATGGAGCCAGTACCTTCTCTTATCTGTGTATTTAGAATGTGGGTGTTTCAGAATGGGCTGATGGGAATATTTTGCTCTAAGATAAAGAAAGTTGTAGCTGAATGGCAGAAATAAACTGATGAGAAGCTTCATAGTTTGTACTCTTCAACAGATACAGAGTGGAACATGAAATGTTTACCCTTTTAAATCCTGCACAAAATCTGTATTTCTTACAAAAGTCTTGCATGTCACATACACACAAGCATGGAAAGTTGTTTCTAGTGCAGAACATGTTCAATATGACTCCCATCCTGCCTCATCACCTCTTCTAGGTGAACTTGTATGTTTGTGATCACGTTATGCAACAAGTCTTGTGAAAGTGTGTGGCGCAGCTGGATGATCTTAGCTCTGAGTTCAATTAATGGACCAGGTTTCCTTGAGTACAGTTTGTTCTTCATGAAGCCCCACAGGAAGAAATCACATGGATTAATGTCAGGGCTGTGGGGTGGCCAGACCTGTCCACAATCATGGTGTCCAGGAAAACGATGAGAAATCACTCTGGGGCCAAAGCTTTCATACAGAAAATCAAGGACCACATTAACTGTGTGTGGCCTGGCTCCATCTTGCATAAACCACTGGGTTTTGATCGACAATCCTGTTGCAATAAGTTGCGGTATAAAGCTGTTGCACAACATGCACAGGTAATGAACAGAGTTCACCGTGTCATCGAAATAGAATGACCTGAACATTCTTTGGCTTGATATGGCAACCCGTACAGTAATTTTGTCATCATAATTGTGTCTCTCGTGAAACTGATGTGAATATTCCGTAGCCCAGAATCAAATGTTTTGTTTGTTAACAGCTCCATCCATGTGCCACACACTTTCAGAAGACTTGTACCGTACAATGTACAAGTTCATCTAGAAGAGGTGATGAGGCAGAATGGGAATCATATTGAACATGTTCTGCTCTAAAAATAACTTTCCTTGCTTGTGTCCTTTAGTGTGTATGTGATATGCAATACTTTTGTAAGAAATATAGATTTTGTGCAGGATTTAAAAGGGTAAACATTTCGTGTGCCACTCTGTATTATTAGGATAATCAAATCATGGAGTGTGGGATTGGTAGGGCATGTAGCTTACATGGAAGAGATGAGAAATGTGTACAAAGTTTTTGTCAGGCATAGATGAAAATCTAACATTACAGTGGATCTTATAGAGATTGGGTATGGGCTGGATTCATCTGGCTTAGGTTATTGATCATTTGTGGGTATTTGATAACATGGCAGCAAACCTTTAGTGTCTATACAAGGTGGAGAATTTCTTGAGTAACGAAGTGACAGTCAGTCTTTCAAGAAGGTATCTGCTCTATGTAGTTAGTTACCTTTATACTTTAGCATAAGGCACTAAAATTTTTTATGTAAGGATTTATTTCCATGTAACTCAAATACAAACCTTTAAGTCCAACTTTTAATATGTGTAAATAATTTGACACTACTTTGTATTTATTATTTACACTTAATATTACAAACCTGAACACAATGGTTGAACTCATACACAATAATTTCCACTAGTAAAGGTGTTCAAAACTTAAATTCACTGAATTGATAAAACTCAAATTAAGTAGGTTAAATAATCGAAGATGCTGATGCAGCTTCAAGTCTGTTAAATAAGCAACTAACCCATAGAGCATAGTCCTTCTTGAAGTGGTAATAGCCACCAACTGACCAATAAATTCCTCTCCTTTCATGGAACCCAATCCTGAGCTAGATAAGTCAAGTCTGCATCCTCACACCACATTTATTTTATGTCCACTTTAATATTATTCTATCTACACCTAGGCCCCTCAAGTGGTCATTTTGCTTCTGGTTTTCTGCCTAAAACTGTGTGAGAATGCTACAAGGCAGACTGAACCATGATTATTCATCTGTTTCTTTACATGATCCATCTCTGACCTATTGAATGAATTTTGATTGAAGTTATAATGCTGGTGTATGCTAAAAGTTTCTTCTTACTGGTCAGTATAATACTTGCTTTACATTACAGTATTATAAAAAATGGTTCATGTAAAAATTGATATCTTAGTTTAAAAACATATCTAATTAAGATATACAATTCTTGTTTTAAACATTTTTTATTGTGGTGAACATTTAACTAAATTGAAGTAAAAATATTTATGACTGTGCAGTGTGATATGCATTGTATAGTTTGGCTGTGCCATAGCTCAGGTTGCAAGTCACTGGCTTTTTACTGTTGAAGCTAATGTTTGCACCCAAGGCAGTCCATGTGGAATTTGTGGTGGACAAAGTGGTACTGGGACAGGTTTTCTGAGTCCTTTGTTTCCTTCTATCAGTATTATTCCACTGCTACTCCATATTGAAACATGTCTTAGGTGGAGTCTGGACAAAGGGCCTGTTAGGAGCCCAGTTCCATAGACACAATCTGCCCCTTTTGCAACAGTAAGAATAGTTTAGATTTGTGGCAATGTTAACTTTATCAGCAATGAATGAATATCAAGACTAGTGAGGTATGCAGAAGTAAAAGAAATGCATGTGCTGGTATGTTGTTGGAGTAGTCCTTTCCACCATTCACAGTTATGTCATCAGATGATATAATACTGTAACGTAAAGTTATAGATACACATGCTTTGTAAGGCTTTCTCCTATGATGTGCCTTGCTGCAGAGAAGTGAAAGTCTCATCTCTCTGTAATGCAATGTAAACAGTATTTATTACTTCTTCTCATTTGTCCGAGTATAAACACCTTCACCAACTGGTTGTAAAAGCTTTAATAGGAACAAAATATACTCCATAAACTGCCTGAACTACCAACTTGTTTCATATGAAACTTTTTATTGCTTCCAAACATAATATATTTGTCCACTGTTTTATTATTAGATTCATTTCATAAACACTGTTTCAACTTTTATAATTTCGCCATTTGTGTCTGTCTCTTCATTCATCCATAATTCTACTGTATTGGCAGATTATGACTAAATTTTGTGAGTCCTTACCAAAATTATGGATTCATTTGAATTCATGCTGAACAATGTTTATGTACCTTCTATATGTTGGTGTATTTCAATAGGTATTGAAACATGTGGGATGAAAATTACTAATAAGATGAAAAATTTATGTGTTGTATATGTTCTTCATACAATGTGTCAATTTCAATATAACAGCTGTTATACACTAAAGTAGAATGAATTGGTTCATGATGTGGTTCTGTGGTGGACTTTTGTGATGATTGTAATGAACTTTTAGAAACCAGAGCTTGGCGGTTTCCTAATAATTTGAAACTGATGATTTTTACCCAGGTTTTGGCTTTGGTCTCATCTACCTGCCAGCCATTGTGAGTGTGACGTGTTACTTTGAGAAGTATCGTTCTCTGGCAACTGGAATTGCTGTTTGTGGTTCTGGGCTGGGAACCTTTTTATTTGCACCAATCTCAGAGTACCTTATCACGGAGTATGGATGGCGTGGAGCTTTGCTAATCATTGCAGCGGTTGTGCTCAACTGTATCATCTTGGGTGCGCTGTTCAGGCCCATACCAGATATTAGGGAGAGCAAGCCAGTCAGCAGGGCTGCCTCTTCCAGTGCAGTAGCACTTCATGGCAATGCTGCCACTACAAACTCAATGGATGAGAAAAACAGCTCTGAGCAGAACCTGCACCAAGTAATTTCCACGTCTGTTTCGAAAGGTGATGACAATGCCTTACACAGACCTCGCAGCATTGGACACTTCATGATGCCTTATTCTGGGAAGATGCAGGGCAGGTCAAATGCTGGGACCTCAGATGTTGCACGACTTGCTCTCAGCCAACCAATTTTACTCTCAACTTCAGCTTCAATGCCTGATCCTCATTTAAAGCCTACATTTGGGAGCCAGAGTCTCCGTAAATCCAGTGGCATCATGTACAGAAGGGACATCTTCTACCGTGGAAGTCTACACAACATTCCTTATCACAGGTACCTGCAATCTTAAGTATGGCAAGTTGGTGTTTTGTTCCTAATCTTCATTATCTGCAAGTGCCCCAAATTACCTATGATTTTATACATACACAGACTCAATATAGTATTTCATTTGGTCCATATGCTCAATTAACGCAAGGTTTTTTAATGTGCAATTTCTGTCAAGTGCTCAAAGTTGGGGGATCTTGTGGCATGAAGGTAAGATAGTGTAATCTCATTCAGAGAGTTCTCTGTTTGATTCCCAATTAGATCTGTTTGCAAAATTTTTAAAATATCTCTGTAAGAGATTAAATCTTTGGATGTGGTGAATATGAAGCCTCCAATGTGGTTCAGAGTCTGTATTAACCTTTGACTGACCATTTTATGATACTGTATCATTGGGAGTAATGGAATATGTTCTAAGGGTGCTTCAACATGAGAAATAGATTCTATGCCCTTGTCTGGGTGGGCAGAGGCCTGGCAGGTCATCTTAAACTATATGTTGAGGTACTAGATGTGAACAAACTCTGTCCTCAAAGCTAATCTGTTGAAAGTTTTCTCATATCTATGATAATTTCAATATTTATAATTAAAATTAAATATGAATATTACATCTGCTGTCTGTAATAGAACATTATATCAACTAAAAATTTGTTTTCCAATATTTGTTTTTAAAGTAACACAAATAACATATCTCTGTCTTTGCTAGTGGGATAATTCAATTTTGTCACACAGCCATGCACAGAAAATACATTCTGGTCATATCTTAGGGTAAAATCATGATGATGAAGACAGCTGAAGGTGTTACAGAGTTCTGATTTTTGAAACAAGTTAAAAGAACATTAGATTCAGGGATTGCTTGCTATCATTTAGTGAACATAACTATCTCCATCTTCAGGGCTGAAGGGCAATATATTTTTAGAAAATAAAAGTACCCACCTAGAAGGCTGCCAGAAACGTATTCACCACCATGAGAACCTCAGATCTAAAAAGTGTGAATTGTGAAAGCAAAGCATGAAGAAAATATTTGGTGCTGAGAGAGGTGATATGAGAGTGGAATAAGAAATATTTATTAATAGAGACATTTGTGACTATATTCTGCTGGCATTGTTACAGGATAAAATGTAGGAAATCACTGCTTGCTGGGCAGAAGAAAATTTGTACCATATGAAATTTTAGTTTGGTAATCTCTTGATAGACCAAAACAGTAATTATATATATATTGAAGTGGTGGTATTTGTTGGTGGACTTTTGTGTTGATAGCACTGAAGGACTGGATTTTAAAAAAAGGAGTGTTAATTTTTATGATAGTAGGCAAACATGATTTGTCAATTGTAGTCCATATCTGTTTATGCCATTTGTAACCAAGATAATTTTATGTTCTGTGAAACCAAATGTCAGCCTTCTTACAGGTTTCCAAAGTAAGATTTAAATTCAGATAATATATAAAACATGGGACTTGGTTATTATGCATTTATCAGCTTCAGTTTATTTTGCCCCGGTTACTTTTTTGTCTCCAATTTCTTTATTCTTCTGTTCAATTTTCTCCATTTCTATCTTATTTTTCTCATGGAGGAGGAAGAGGGGAAGAAGCTGTACTTGGCCAGGCCATGGAAACTTCAGAGTCTTGGGTTTGAGGCCTGGAGGCAACACATTCTTTAAGCAGGGGCCAATGGTTGTTTCTTATTCCTCAAATAAGGTTGAATGCCACATGGTGAGGCTTGGGTAAGCCATAGTTGGCATGCCAAGTGTGTAGAATGCATTTTACCTAGCATGATCCCACCAGCCTTGTCTTCTGGGTATCATAAATCAGAGGCATCTAATTTACTGCCCTTACTTATGTTGTTAATGAAAGTTTCTGTTTCAGGATTCACATTTTTCATAATGCATTATATAGTTCTAACACACATACTGTGAGTATATAGCTAGTTTTATGTCAGATGAAAACATTAAATTCTCAGGGTGAACAAGATACATACAATACAGATTTATTAGTGACCTGTATGCTGTGGCATTCTTATAATGGAAGATGTATAATAGTTGTTATAATCATGTTGTTGTATTGATATCATTATTCTAATATAATGCATTCACATTTTAAATGAATATTATGATCTGAATATCTCTAAGTCTTCTTGGGCTGCTCTGTAATAATTGTCATCATATCATATAATGGAAAACTTAATTTTCAGTGCATATGATGTAACACACGTAAAAGAAAAATCCATGCAGAAGTTGCAGATACATTGTATTTGAATGAAGGTATCATACTTCTGTAGTTGGATTTTTGAATTATGTAAATTTAAGGATGTATATGAAGGAGATGCAGTCAAATGTTATCATAAATTACACCCTGGATCTAAATATCTCTTTCTCAGCTTTCCTCCTCCTCCTGTCTTCATCATCATCTGTCAGCTTGTAAGTAAGCATTACTAAATTGTTGCTGACAACTATTTAATATGAAAATTCTTACTTTTGCAGGTCTAACGTATGGCTACAACAGGATATAAAACATGGGGAAGAGTCTCATCAGCTGATGGAGCTGAAGGGCTCAAAACAAAGGCAAGATGATGATGACAGAATGACAATATGTGGCTGCTCAAAGGAGACAAGAGATACACTCACAGAAATGTTGGACTTCTCCCTCCTCAAGGACCCCATATTTATTCTCTTTACTATCTCAAACTTCTGCACTAGTGTGGGATTCAACATACCTTATGTATATTTAGTGGTTAGTACTCATTCATTAACTGAATCCATGGATTTTTTTGTTTTCTTATTTTATGATGATATTCACAGGGACCAAATTCTCATTTATAGCACCCAAAACTTGATGTGGATAGTATAACATTTTGAGGCCACTAATTTTGATACTTTTTAACTAATGGATCTATTAATTTGTGGGGTCATCAAGTTTGGTAAGACAATAGAGGTGTTAAATATACCAAACTTGTATTAACATAATGGTTTTATATTTACACTTGATGACTTTACAGAATATTTTGTATAATAATATAACTGAGTCAGTAGTGACTGACTGACTGTGGAGTGAATGATCAGGGTCCAGTTCCTGTAGGTCCAACAGGACTTTCATCTTTACAACTATATGGAGCCCAACAAGCCTTCTACTGTAGCTCTTTCCCCAGCTGTAAAGGTGTTCAGACTGTGGATCTAACCACTCGCCTCCATCCGATGATGAGATAGGAATGTATGAAAATAAACTTCCATGTCTCCTACACATGTTCAAGGCCACAAGGAAAACTTTACCTTTGCCTTTCAAAAATGGAAATTGGCTGTACGCAGTCATGTGTAATGTAGGTGTGATTGCATATATTAGTTTCTGTACTGAGACTTTCTAAGAAATTATTCCTTAGGAAAGTTAAGATGATATGACACTTAAGATAGATGATTCATCTACTGGAGGTGTTTGACTTTGCTTCGGACATGTTACATAGTTCTTTCAACAACTTATGGCTGTGAGCAAAAATATCTTACTTTATGAGTAATATTTTCTCGTGTTTTAGGCACAGGCTGAAGAGCGAGGTATCTCAACAGACAAAGCCAGTTTACTCTTGGCAGTAATAGGTATTGCCAATCTTATAGGCAGAATTATTCTAGGTTATGTGTCTGACAAACCATGGATAAATCGACTGATGGTCTACAATGTGTGCCTTACCATCTGTGGCGTGGGTAAGTAGGAAGACACATTTTGTTATTTGTTGAGATTATGGTCTGTTAAGGGTTTAAACTAGCATTATACTTTGAGTGACAGTGGAAAGAATGAAATCCAGGTTTAATTGGTTCTGAAGCAGGATGTTGATCTTATAACTAATGATTTTAAATTTATATAATGCGACCAAAAGTATATAAGAAAGATATAAAAATTGTTTGTATTTACACTAAGCTCTGTATATGCAAACTTGCAAAAAGAAGTCAGAGTGAGGTACAGTATGCTGATGTTAGGGATGTTTCTAAGAATGAAAATTGCAAATATATCAAATATGAAAACTGAAGATGTGTAGTTTAGAACTGTGACAAAACCATCATTGATGATGGACTGCTGTGGTGACTGACAAATGACTTGATAACACAGCCACCACTTCAGAGTTCTAAGCTACTGTCATTCTGTAAATTTGTATTTATTTGTGTCTCTAGAATTATGCTTAATGATGAGGTGGGGGAATGTCTGAAGTAGTGTAACTAATCGTTGCCAAAGATTTTAAATAACTTGAGGACAGAGAAGATGAAGGTTTAAATCCACAAGCTGAATTAACATGTCTGTAACTTCTGAAGTTTACAATTTAAGTAATATTTTGTTAAAATTTTGTAGTTAAATCCTGTAATGTGTGCAGAATACAAGGCTGTGTTGTACATTACCTTAATAATTTGACTTAATGTGGTAGTCCTTTAGCACTGAAAACAGATCCCAGTAGTACAATATAAATTTCATCAGTTGTTGCTGGTGTCCCTGACCATGTTAAAGATTCGCTTTGGGCAGCTCCACAATTCCTGCAGTTTTGTGTTTTGTTCTACATAATAATTAGCCTCAGTTACTATATATCTCAAAATTCATGACTGAAAAATTGTTTGAAAATGTTCAGTATGACATTTGTGTCCTTAGCTACACACAGTGGTTCAAATGCAGGCTCCTGTACAGTAATCTGACTGGTCTTCCCATTCTGTATGTCTATCTCATCATCATTTTCTTTCTTTCTTTCTCTTTTACCCTCTTTTACCCGTAGGTGTCAAGGTTTTTGTTTTATTCAATTGATCTATTTGGTCAATGGTAGGACCCCTTGGATAAGTTATCATCCCAACGCAAGGCCTCTACCTATACAAACACAGAAAGACGCGGACAAACATCCATACCTTGAGTGGGACTCAAACCCACGGTCGCAGCAGTCAGGCGCACGAGAATCATGCCTCATCATTATCACCATTTATTAATGTGGCAGCACATAATTATTTACAAAATTTTCACTGTCACTGTCTGAAATAAATGTCTTATTTTCAATTATTTGATTTTAAACTTTTATCTAGCTGATCTATTACTCATCATAGTGACTACTACATCATTTAACTCCTAAGTAACATATGGATTATTAATGTATCTTCTAGACAATCTGTCATTCAGTAGGCATATGAAAACAACCATCCTTAATTAAATGTTATTCTCTTTTGTAATGAGAAATTATCAGGCCAAGCCTATAATGAAATTTTTATTTTATTATTGTGGTGGGGCAATTCCATATCTCAGTGGAGCTGGGCATCTAATTGATTACAGATGTGACATATATTGTCTTGGTTCCATTCAGCTTTAAAAAACTAAAATACACATTTCACATGATACAGTATCTGATGGAAAGAGAGAAAATGACAGGTTAATTTTCTGTACTGTAATCAGTAATTATGAAAATGGAAGAGAAAGCTGTATGTCTCTTGGTGCTGAGTGGTTTAAGGATTTACAGATCCTTAGTTGAAGGATTTCAAATGATGGCAATGTTATTCACCAAAGCACTCTAAACTAACAGTGACACATGAAGATAATGTTGTATAGGTCTGTTAGAATATTTTGTGCATAGCAACTGACTATAATGCTATTATATATTAATGTATGATGACTAGTGTTTATAAATTCTATACACCTGAAACCCTTTTATTAACATACTTGAAACCATGCAGTTTGAGTATAATTATCATATTAATTCTCTGGATAGTATAAGAGCACCAATTTATGTAAAAATCATTGACATGAATTGATATATGATGATCTATTGTCATATAACTATTTCCATGCATGAATGTGTATGTGTGAAAATGTGAAATTATGCATACACACATGCACAAACATGAAATACATTTTTATGTTCTATTTCATAATTTATGAACATTACCTTTTTCATGTTTTTTTTAATTCCTTGTGTGTTTGTTGGAAGTGTTCATATTCTTTAAAGGAAAATGTATGTTACTAACATATATCTAGTCAGTATGAGCTGAAGCTTTCACGGCAACTAAGTATAATGAATTCTTCTCGGGCTACCAGCCATAAAAGCCGGTTTAATGGAGAAAACACCAACATTTCGAGAACCAACTGCAGTATCCTGAGGAGGAGGATGAAGATGGTGTTTTCTCCATTAAACCACCTTACATGGCTGGTTGCCCGAGAAGAATTTATTATATATCTAATTGGTATTTATATGGATAAAATTTTTGCTGTAAATAACATGACTTTATTTCTTTGTTCAGCAACCGCATTCAGTGCCTTGTGTTATGAATTCTATTCATTCGTTATTTATGCATCTATATATGGGTTCACCATTGGAGCTTATGTGGGGTTAACTTCAGTCATTCTGGTGGATCTTCTTGGACTTGATCGCCTCACCAACGCATTTGGATTGCTTCTGCTCTTTCAAGGAATTGCATCTTTTCTTGGTCCTCCTGTAGCAGGTATAGCCAATAGCGCACTCACAATAAAGTTGAGCACAGCTGTCACTTCCCAGCTCCTGGCAAGAAATGCATGACTGACAAGTGCTACAATTTCTTTCCAATATGAATCAAGTATCGCTCGATAAAAGTAATATAAACAACTTGCCTCAATGTGTGGCTGATGGTTGTGTAGTACAGGATTTTAAATCCCTATTTTCATATGATCCAGGTTAATGTGTAAAAAATAGCTTGCTGAAGAGGATTAAATACTCTGATTTTATTTGTAGTAGCCTTTATACTGTTGTTTTTGACTGTAAACATTTAAATATTAATTGAAAGTTGCAATGCATATTTAATGTTTTTATGTGCACATAAAGGTCTATAATGTGATAAAATACAGTTGTAAAAGTTAATGTTTTCCATAATTCTGACAACAAGACTCTGGTATGTTGTAGTGAATGTTTTGAATGGTCAGAAGTCACTTTTGATTTTGATTGTTTGAGAATGACTCAATTTTGTGAACTTAAAGCAACTTTTATATAAGAATTAAATATCCAAGTTTTATTAACAGTTCCAATAATTTTCATGACAAATTAATTTAATTTTTTGAAATATAATACATGCATCTCGGGAGAGTTGAATTTGTGTTTTCCCGTTATAGGCTGGCTTTATGATGCTCTCCAATCATATAACCCTGGATTTTATGTGGCTGGCATCACAATTGCTGCAAGTGGGATTATGCTCTTTTGCATTCCGTCATTACAGAGGTATGTGATGCAAAGGAGGAACAGCAAATCAAGCCAAAAATTAGCTGTCCACCAAAATGGAAGTATAGCACATTCAGCAGCATAACAGTTCAACTGGAACCCTTGTGCTGTATGAGTTCACTAAACATTGAGAAAGTTTTTCGAGGTGAAAGAAGAGTTTTAGTGAGGGGTAAATTTGGTGCAGATATAAATTCAGACAAAATAAAATTGCCATGGAAGTTGTTTAGAGATTATCTTGCAAGGAACATGTCAAAAAGCATGCAGACATTTTTAACTCCTGGTGCTAAATAAAGCAAATAGACTGCCTTTCGAAATAATAATTATTTTATTATTTTGTTTTGTACAATAGCATAAATATAGATTTTTGTTTTTTTGAGTACCAGAAATATCATGTGAAGTGCGTATAGGATAGTGTGTGTTCATGAGTTTTGTGATCAGGTATGTGTATTTTGTCTCCTGTGTCTGTGATGTTATCTACAGTTATTTCTTTAATATTTGCAAGGAGGGAATGGCTCAGTCATATAATTTTGGAAATATTAAATTTCAACTGTGCAACTAATTCATAATATTTTTTTATATATATATATTTGGATATGAAGGATGTCTGGGACATCAATATGACAATACATACTGAATGTACTTCTAATTGTTATTTTTAATTGTGCACTGTTATTCTTATTTACACAGTTCTTAGTAAATTAGTACTTCATTTTGGTTATATTTGAATGTGTCTGATTTCCTCCTTCATAAAATGGCAAGTCAATTTATAAATTGCAAACAGTGATGAAACTTGTTTTGAAGCTGTTGCATCTGTATTGAACACAAAGAAAAGCACTGTATAATATTACTTTTTATCATGTGTACTTTGCATGATGTGCTTAACCCGTTAACCTTTGACTTACGTTTCATTGTGGGAACATAAGTTAAGTTCTTGTTGGGAACGTAAACTCCGGCAACACTGGAAAGAGACTTGGCTACTTCTTTTACACTGATTGAGGACTGCATTCAATGAAAGAGCGTTGTCTAGGGTTTTGACAAAGGTCAGCTTGAGCTGTCAACCCTGAAACTGTAAACATAAACAGCGTACATTGTTTATGTCCAGTGGGTTTCGGCTTCATTTTCAGGCACCCCAGTTCAAAGCTCTTACATTCCTCGACAAGATTGGCGAATAAAAATACGTATGCACTAAAACAGAGGGAAACAAAATTTTGTCTGTGGCCAATAGTTCACAACCGTGGCTTCTACCAAGCCTTCAAAAAAAAGAAAGAAAAGTTACTAAAGCCAGAAGTTATTTTAGACACTGTCAGTGACGAATCAGAAGATGACGGCAATTAAACAGCGGACGGGGAAAAGGATTATAAAAGTGATGAATCAGATCAGTCGTTGCATAGACCACCAGGTTGACCAGCAAATGTTGCCAATAAAAGTCACTAGATGAAATAAGCACTGGCCTGTTTCATCTAATCGACTGCGATGTCACGTGTTCAGCTCGGTGAGAATCGAGAAGTCAGTGTGAAGTGTCAGCAATGGAAGGTGGGTTTACGTCTGGACAAAAACTGCTTTTGCGGATATCACACCAATACACAGTTATAAAAGTGTTTCAAGTGCAAAACCCTTCGCCAATGATGCCTCCAACCAAGATGTAAGTAAAAGAAACACGAAATTTAGAAACATAGATATTAATATGTATTTATGCAAGTAAGATATGACGGTTTTTCAAACGACTCTGCGTAATCTGTTATATTCGCATAAAAATGGCGTTTATTTCGTCACTTTATCATTCTTATTGTAGATAATATTAAAGTTTTTGGTAGAAGAATTTAAATGCACGCAAAAAGAAAAATTCCGTAGGGCTGCCACCACTATGCCACTTAAATTCCCGTCCGTTAAAGGTAAAGCCAAATGGTAACTATATGTACCAGTCAGTAATGCATTTTTTATTTATGTATTTTCTATGATTGTCACTGTAAACAGTGATTATTTCCATGAAGAGAGTTAAACAAGTTTAATGGATGGGTTGTGTGTTCTCTTTGCAGTACAGACTGAATTATTAAATGTTATTTAGATGAATGTTGGCTTTAAAGGGTTGAATGATTGCATATGTGATTGACTGTTCTTCTGTCTGCATGATATAACTGGACAGATATTGATGAAATCTGATATAAACGTTATGTCATGGAGGCCATGAAAAGTCATACCCATTCATTTTGTATAATCGATAAGAACAACAGAATGGATAGAATCTTATGGGGTGGTAGCGGTACTAGGACCACAAAAGAGGTTCCTGAAATCATTAAAATATGCTTATGAAAGTTTGCTTGGCACCTATGAACAAACAGATGTTAACATTTTTTTAATTTTTAGGATATTTTGATATTGCTGATGGGAACATTTGTTTTCTGGGAGAATATATGCAGCAACCAGCTTGAGGGGTTGGAGTACTGAGTAAAATTACTGAATTTCTGTTCATATTTTGTTGTTGAAGAGAAGATGTATATTGATATTAAAAATAATAATAAGATATCCATTAATTTGAGTGGGATTTGAACAGACAGTCCCACTGTCCAAGTGCATGAGGCTTATGCCTCAGACCATGTGGCCACTGCGACCAGCAAATGCCAGCATAATACCTTAAAATTAGGCCATATCCTTTCCAATTAATTACTCACTGTCATCCTCTCATCTGGGAGTTTAGATACTGAAAGTGTCATTAAATCAACTATAAATACATAAAAATAAGATACAGTGAAATGTATTTATAGAAGGATAGGTACAAAATAATATCACAGATTTTGTGACCTTAAATACAGATTCATATTGCATCTATGTTTTACTTGATTAGTGAATAACATTGCATAGCAGATAACTAAGTCATGAAATAAAATTTGGTAGCGTGCAGAGACTTTAGATCTCACTGAACTAGCTGTGGTGACTTTGACTATAACAAAATTAAATGTCACATACTAAACCTTGTGCATTAAAATAAAATGTATAAATAAACTAGTCAAGGGTATATCGAATTAAATGTCAAATGGAAACAAAGCTGTCGGGATTGTCACTAAATTTTCCAAAAGGACCATGCAGGACAATACAGACAACAGCTTCAAATTCTGTATGTTGTGTGTGTGTGTGTGCACGCGTGCGTGTGTATATCATATATATGTGTGTTTGTGTTTATAGAAGCATGACTGGAACTGTGTAACAGGACTTTTACAAAAAAAAGGTAGTTAAATATAAAGAAACAGGCCTGTTATTTTATTAAATATGAATATCTTGGATTTAATGATTCATTTTTACTTAATCTACTGAACTGCTGATTTTGTCCGCTCATACAGTCCATTTAACTGATTATATCCTGTAGCATCCTACTCCTTAAATATATACTATAATGATGACAATTATTTTTCATTAGTTCTTATTTTAATAGGCAGAGAAAAAACAATTTTCAGACATGTGTTTGGCAAAAATTTCAGCTCAGTTTTTGATGGAATCTATGGAACAAGCCTTGCTGATTGCTAAGTTCAGATTATGGGCTGCAAAGTGAAATTAAACTGAAAGTGGGTGCCATATCTCTCAAGGCAGTCTAAGTCTCCTCCAAACCTTGACCTGTAACATTTATTAATGGTTCAAATTATATGAAGTACTCCTTTTTTTCTTGAAAATGTACCAAATACTGGCACTAAATTGTTCCACTAAAAATGTGTCTGATGTTTCCTTAGCTAATAAGCATACAGAAGAATATCAGTATTTACCAAAACTGCAAGTTTATTTACGGCAATTGAATTATGCTACACTAGATACTACAGTATTTTTATTTTTAATTTTTGGTAACAGGGCATTTCTGGGTCCATTCTGTAAGTGTTTTGGTGAAATCTCTAATATGAAAACACAGCAGAGAATGGCAATTACCATCATTATCTTAAGGTTACTTCAGAACATTCCGAGATCCAATACCTCTCTGTTGCCAGAGGAGACACTGACCAAAAATCCCTTTTTCTAAACTAACGGAATATTTTCATTACTAAAAGCAGTGGGGAGGAGGAGAGTGGATACCTAATCCCCTCCATTATGACACTGCATGTGTAAACAAACCAATTTATAGTTTTATTACGTACTTTGTCATTGAGGAACTGCCAGAATCATATGAAAGAAAAATTTGATGGTGTTGCACAAAAAATTATTTGATTTTTACAATATTGTGATTTTTTAAGAATAATTTGCTTGTTATGCAAGCCATCCATCCATTGTTAGCCATCCACCAGTTAGTTTAAATTGTTATTTTAATTTTTCACCAAAATCATTGGAAGTAAATAATTATGATAGGAAAATAAAGTTTCCTGAACTGAAGTCCCTGAAAAGGATTATGATCTTCTATAGAAAGGAAAACTGAAATATTCTGATTTTTAGAATTGGGTAAGAATTAATTAGCTTAGGTAGTTGTAGTTAAGAATCCTAATTTCAACATTGCATATAATTCATTACAACCCTTCCCTCTGATTAAACAGACTTCATACAGAGACCAAACTTTCACAGATAAAGAAATTTTTGTAATTTTCGTAGATACATAACATTTGACATACAAAAGAAGAAATCGGGCAGTTCTTACGGATAAGGCCGATCTGTTAAAAGTGAATGAAAAATAACGAAAGTATTCCATAAGCCAGAATCAATTTTCGAATAAATAAATCTGCCATCAATTGAGTATCGTAAAATTGTCACACCGAAAAACACTACTTAATGGTTAGCAACTGGCTTTGTATTTGTGAGGTTCTCTAATCGAACCTTGGTCGAGAGACTTTTGGTGAATATTCTCAGTACCTGATGGCATATGTACTACCTAAATACAATTGGAGTTCTTATTGAGTAGCTGATAGTGACTGGCCAAGAAATGTCCTTTCTTCAGATATTTTATTACTCTATTTACAACTGCCCACCATTGATTCCTACCGTGAACAAGTTGAATCTGATCTACATACTATTTTATAAATTTTAATATTATCTTTTTATGTAGGTCTTTTAACTGTTCTACCCCCTTCAGGTCTTCTTGCTTTCAGTAATATAATACAGTTCGTTTTCATTGTGCAATATATTTAATGCCCCACTTTATGTAGTTTTTATATTTCTGTTCATAAATGAATACGAAGCACAATTCTATACACCGTGACACTTCGGCTCGGTATATTTAAAGTAGGCAAGAAGTGTGCGTGTTCTTATACCCCATTCACCTTGTAGTTCTTTTTAATAAACAAACTCTTAGCTTTTGTAGCAAAAGAAATGACAACTTATTTGAGCATCCGTATATTACCAGCACACAACGCGCTGAGATCTAGTTTCGCAGCTGAACAAAAACTGATTAGTATGGAAATTGGAACTTTAGAACAAGGCACAAAACTGACGCTGACTATTAAAACAAATCGTGTGGTAATAGTAAATGGTTGTTACCCGGTACAAGCTACATGGAGCAAGGCTGCATCAGCATAACAAATATTATTAAATATGCAATGGAAGTCATTTGCATAACATAATACAGAGTGTGTCGGAAATATGGGTCATAAATTCTAGGGCGGATTCTATAGAAAAAGAGATATAATTCTGCTTCTGTATATATCTTGAGACGAAAAAGTTGGGACCCACAGTGCTCAGGCACTTGATGAACGGGTCGTTCCCAGTATCCCAGTATATATCTTGAGGGTTTTTAAATTAACTCAATGAGACATTCATTAAATTAAAACAATAGCATTTAAATAATACGCCAGATACTCGCCGTTTGAATGTTATATTCTTAAAAACCACGATACGCGAAGTTCAGGAAGTTTGTGAAAAATAGGGTTAAAGGAACCAAACACACACGAAACATTATACTTAACATGTTTAATGATTAATAAACAGGAAATAAATATGTGTTGGTATAACATTCGGTTTTTCTGGCTAAAATGTGTCAGGCTGGTCTAACACGAAGACAACAGTCAGTTCTGAAAGTTGCAAAACGATCAATCGAAACACACTCCTCGTGGTACAGACAGGCGGGCAATTGTGGGCTGTTGTGTATTACCCCGTGCGTCTGCGCATGAGCGACCGCTAAGGAGCGAGGGACCTACGCCGCGATACACAAATATTATAACAATTTTTCCGCGAATAAAAAAAGCGATTTGCAAACCCACGAACGAGAAGGGTCTGCTGTATTCCTTGTAGGAAATGTTAAATGTCATTGCCATTCATTTTTACACACGCCTTTGCTTGTCTTGTGAGGGACTGACACGTGTGCTAGAGAATTGCTAGTCTTGTTGTACTTTAGAGCAGATTTATGTTTATTTACATCAAATCCAACGTCTTCTGTGTCCGCATGGAAGCAAAATCAGACCCATATTTATCTTCGCTACGAAATACGACGCATATTTATGACAACCCTAAAAATCTGTGCAGTAATAAGTGGTAGACTAATATAACAGTTTGATTTAAATCGTCTCCCTGGTACGGTTATTAAATATTAACTTAAATTAATCACATAAAACTGGTAGTTTCTGTTCTCATAAACTGTAGGTTATGAAGTTTCTTACACCTAAGTGATGAGCCAGGATTGTGATAATTTTGGTGATAAACGACTCAAATATCTATTTAAAACCCAGGGTTATGGCTCCAGATACGTAGGCTTATACCTAAGTCGGCTAGTGTAGTCACGGACCACAGAAAATACAGTAGGACATAACTAATTTCTACCACTGTGACAATAAGCATAAAGTAAGATTTTATTAAAGAGTGGGCGGAGTGAGCTAGCAGTTCACCTTTAGCTGCAGTAAAAACAAAGACGAAAGAATAAGAGGATAAAATGTAATATTTTTTGTACTTCATGTAGTCGATAGGTATCGAAACATTTATCACCTTGAATTATGGCAAACCGAACAACCGCTATCTCGAGAAAAATATTCGTATACTTTCTGTACATTCTTACATTATAGGAAGTACGGTGGAAGTATTGCTGATTATACTGGATACTGGGAACGACCCGTTCTTCAAGTGCCTGAGCACTGCGGGTCCCAACTTTTTGTGGGTTTATCTATAGACATTTGGTAGGACTCCTTGGACGAGGGATTGACCCGTCGCAAGGCAGACACAGGACAGCACAACACAGAAAAACGCGGACAAACATCCATGGCTTGAGTGGGATTCGAACCCACGGTCCCAGTGACTAAGCGGCACAAGGCCCACGCCTCAGACTGAGCGGCCACTGATTATACATGGGTTTAAAATACGTATCGTAACCTTTGGATGCAGAACTGTGTCTACATCCATACACCTTCTCCCAAGTAATAAATTCTACTTACAGAGAATAGGTTTCGTACATCCTAGTTATCAGCTTTCCACTGAATACGACTGCATAGAATTAAGAAAGAGATGGAAAAATGTGTTCGTAGGAGTACACATAAATTTCAAAGGCCCGTATTTGAGTAGGGACGTTCTATTATAAATGTAATTGATGCAGACGTAAAGTTAGTCGAGGGAAATAAATGCAATTCATAACTCTCATACTAACACTTTACATTACCAGTGAAAATATTTTTTTCAAAATATTCTCTTTGATGTCGCACTAAAAAATCTCATTCTGAGCTTACTATACAATTGAGGCTAAAATTAAAAAAAAAATTAAGCCATGGCTACTTCCTTAATTTAAAATTCTGTAAGTTCAGTCCCTTTGGCTCACACAGAGTGATATTATTGCAATTCGACAAATTCATAAGATGCGTCACTGAGATCATGTTAGACACAAAACACTATTTTAAACAAAGATTTATCAAAAATTGTCACACTAAGATTTGTTTTTTTACAAAACTTTTATTACAAAAATGGAGCTAGGTTGGTTTTACAATGTATGATATGACTGAGTGTAACAAATTCTTCTCGGGCTACCAGCCGTGTAAGGTGGCTTAATGAAGAAAACACCAACGTTTCAAAAACCATCTTCGTCCTCGTACGTCAGAATTTATTAGGTTTTACAATATTTACGTAATGCCAGATTTCAGGTTCCGACAGCGGTGAAGGTGTCAATGTTGGTCTTCTGGGTTTAACGTCGTGTGTCTTGTAGCTAAATACAAACGGACTGAATATGAAGCCAGTGTTTTTTTTCTCGAAACTTTGATATCAGCCTACAAGACCACATTGCGTTACAACCCAGAAGACCAAAATGGATAGCTAAGTAACTAACACTATGTTAATAGAACCTGAAAGTTCAACACTTAATAACAAATTTCTCCATTGGATATGATCCATAGTCAGTATCTGTAAATTTTTCATTGTAATCGACTGATCTTTCTCAGATCTGCTATAATGCTAACCCATATCTTTTCCTCTATATTACTAAGCCCCTTCCGCATGTAAGCAACACTGCTGAAAATACGTATATGTTACCAACAGTGTTATTAACAAACTCACGAGATTTGATGAAATATTATTAACAAAAATGTTTAGAAGAGTGTTATTAAAACAATTGTTTTATATCCTCAGTCAGTAAATATCAAGGGAAAGTTAGAAACTAATGTTTCAAACAGTGTTAAACCCCATCCACACATTGCTGGTAACAACGATTATGTCATCCATATCGGTTGACATTGTTAAAGAAGCTTTCAATTTCGGTCTAGAAGTTCATATTTGTAAGATGTATTCGAACAATTTTGAAATAAAATAATTGTAACAGAGTTTTAAAAAATGTTATTAATCGTGGACTGGGCTCAAGTGAACGTTTCTGACAAATTTCCCTAGAACATTCTGTGTATCTACCGCTCGTGGTCATACGACCAGCCTGTCTTTTAGCGTGGTTTGAAAGACTCGTCAGAGTTTAAAGCTCTTTCCGCCTGCATGAAATTATAATGTCCATACTCTGTGGATATTTCTGGTGACATAAATCTGTGCATATATCACAGTGATGTGCGTTGTCTATCGATGTAAACATAAAGTTGCAGTTGACGGAGTGACACAGTAATTTCGTGAAGTAAAGGCTCAGCCTAACAGTTCTTCTTTTCAGGTCATATTACAGTCCGGTTTTTGTACGCCTGCACCTAAATCCGATTCCACCTGTCTCTCTGATAGCCATACCGTAAACAGACGAATACTGTCCCGCATGTCTACTGTGTCAGAGTGTTGCCGAGTTGGTAAGGCGATCGATTCAATTTCATTCAGTACGAGTGTATGGAGGGCAATTCAGCTAATTACAGGAACCTGAACTCAGTTCTGCTTTGAACATGATTGTTCTAACAGGGCTTTTATAAAAAGCTAATAGTCGCTTAGGTAGTGAAGGAATTTCCCGGAGTCCTAACTTGGACCTTATTCTGAGTCACATGAAGACAGTCCACACCTTTACATCATATTTCTGTAAGATCCATATTAATATTATCATACCGTCTATGCCTAGGTCTCAGAAGTTGTTTTTC
Organism: Zootermopsis nevadensis; assembly: GCF_977971745.1. Classification (NCBI taxonomy): domain Eukaryota; kingdom Metazoa; phylum Arthropoda; class Insecta; order Blattodea; family Termopsidae; genus Zootermopsis; species Zootermopsis nevadensis. The sequence goes on from NW_028259143.1 coordinate 11,386,333, forward strand.
CTTTCATGTTTGGAGCTACGATTTTATACGAATTTGTCATTTCTTCCGAGAGTGCTATATACACCTCCCATTTCACCCTCAAATAAGATTAAACTTGAATCCTGAAGATAGAGCCTATATGTTCCTCCGAAAAGTGGATTTGTGGTTTAACCACTTACAGGACTATATCGCGCCGTAGAACAGAATATCACAATGAACATATTCACAAATGTTGTGTTTTAGAAGTTAATGATAGTACTCATTTGTTTGAATATTATCAGACTCTTGACAAATATAATGTGCACTGTATTAAATGGAATGTAAAAATATTTGTTTTATTATGCCCATGGAAATTTCTTAGTTTTTTAGTTACAAAATGAATAAATTTTAAACTTAAGTGAGGTCAATTAGTAGTACATAAATGATACAAGGACTTTTTGTGTTGTTTTACATTAATTCTCCACTGCACTATTAAACTATTCCTAGGTATCTCCACTCGAAGTTAGCCAATGCTGCTGAGTCTCCACTAGGATTAACCAAGTATCCTCTAAATCTCATTTACTCTCGTAAGCCTCTCCAATGAAATAACGCACCGTATTCAATTGTTTTAATTACGTAAGTGGATTACACCACACAGGCCAGAACTTAATCCTTCCTTATGACCGCTATACACAAGTTTTCACACACAATTTATTGGCGGTAGCTCAAAGCTATGTAGGGATTTTATGTGCTTAATTTCGCAGCGACTGACTAGAGCTTTGTCGATACAACATTCGATTTCTCATATATCGTTGGTTATATAATGATGTTTGGGGAAATCAAATGACCAATAATGCATAAGGAAGAGTAATTTAAGGCAGGGTGGTCCAACGTTTTTCCTCGCTCGGGCCAGAATAGTTTTCCTGTTGGACCCAATGGCCAAGAAGCCCCTACTGTCACTATTCTTGCATTGTCGTTATCTTTAATAATGTTTATTCAGAGATGACAAATTACCATTGCATATGATGAAATATAAATTTTATTTAAATGTATACAAACTACTACAGAGTTGTATATTATTTTAAATTTGCTTCTGCAACAGCTTGTTTCTCTCACAATTATCACCTGGAAAACTTACACAAATTATTTGAATTCCGCTACTTTAACAGTTTTTATCTGGTACAATAACAATTTGTACTAGTAAAACGTATATCTTATGCTTTTAAAGTCAATGACTTTAGTGAGATCACAACAGAATGCTCTTTTATCAGTAACAGAATATCAACTTTCTTGTCATTTATGATACATCATTATTAAATAACCGTGGAATATGCATAATTTTAAACGCACGCTCCATCTATTTCGATTGCAAACACAATATACTCCAGGTTCATTACCGTGTTCACAAGAACTTGTCCTGACCGCTGTTCTAAGCGAGATTAGTCCATTCTGCACCTTCCAGCACTATCTTATCGACTGCATTAAGGTGTAGGCTACACCTTTTACTTAAGATGGATCTGAGGTTTTTCTTCTGGGTTGTAGCGCCGTGTAGTCTGTTACACGGCGTTACGAACCAGAAGACAGCCATATTTTTACGTAAGATATTTTCTGATGTGGTGTTTATTTAACAAAATATAAATTAAAGTGTTTATGACTATGCGGTGCTATATACAGTGTGATTGCCTTCGCGGTGATGGAATTTTGTGCAATAATACATAATAATAAAAAAAGACTTTTTGATGAACAAAGTCATTACATACTTCAGTATTGACACTTAGTAAATTCGCGAATTTAGTATAGGTATTCAAAATGACCACTGTTAACTTTCGTGGCACAGTAGACAGCGGTGAGAAATTGACTTGACAAGCGGCCACCAAATTTGCTGCTGGGACAGCTGCACAATACCGTTCAAATTCTTTCCGAAGCTCCTGATCTGTTGTTGGCTTTGGGCTGGACGCCACGTCCATAAAGTAACCCCACAAGAAAAAATCAGTGAGTGGGGATGAATCTGGCAGTTGTGGGGGCTGATCAGCAGATCCTCTGCGTCGTATCCATCGGTCGGGAAGTGCTGTCAAGATAGGCCTTGACGTCACTATGGCAACATGGGGGGTGTCCGTCATGTTGATATCACATGTCCTCATCTCCATACAGCTGACGAACGGCGAGAAAAATGGAGTATTGAATGTGTATACATCGTTTTGGGACACCTTGCATAGTCTGTATCAAACCGATTGTCGTATAAGCAATTTTCAAAGAACGTATTTTTACAATTTTTTGTTTTCATTGCATTAAGCTTTCAGATCTTGTTTCGTATGTGGGAGTTATGTAAACACAGATTCATGTAACTGATTTAGAACTCTGCACTACAGGAAAGCGCCAGTAATTTAGTCAACTGTAAGGTAGCCTGGAATAGGCGTACAACATGAATTGCAATTTGTAAGTTTGCCGTGTTTAGAAATAATGAATTAGTACATGGCAATTTTAGTTTGGTGATAAACTTTAATTTAAAAATGCAGTATATTTACGAGAATATGCCATCATATGTAAAGGCGACATACACTCTGATGTATAAAAACGTTCCGCATTGCTTTCTGAGTGAGAGATACGTAAACTCCCGTTTCGGCGATGTTTGTAAGAGAATGCCTCATTTGTACACAACAATAAAAATAAGACGGAATCATTATAACTTCATTCAACAGAGTCCTTTTGAAAGGCGAATAATCGCTTAGTCGGTCGAGAAATATCCTACGTTTTATGTGAACAGTAGGTTCTTAACCGTGTTCACAAGAGCCCACCATTAGTGCTATTTATTAACGATAAGTACAAAACCCAATACACCACGTAATATGGCAAAGAATGTATTTGTAAATGTATGTAAACATACATGAGGTTTCTGCCATAATTCTTCCATCTTGCTGTGAATAACGGGGCCGAAAGTATTTATTGATTTTATTGTGCTGGTAGTTTTGCGAGTGCAATTTGCAAGAAGTCTTAACAGACACACTTCCTTACGCGGTTCGTCCCATCCACAAGTCTGTCATGCGATTCAACTACGAAAATCGATATTGTAAACACCAGATGAGCGATTTTCGTTAACATTATGCTACTGGAGAACCCATATCCATAATCTATCTTGGTACTTTTTACCAATATCTACATGGCGTCCTTGCGAACTAAGACGTTAGAACATAACTAGCACCTTTCAGCCCGGGGCTTAAATGTTGCATAGATTTAGATCTTTGGAAACTTTGGTGAATCTATTATTGAAGTAACTTATCGAGGAAAATGGAAAGTAATAGCTTCGCGAATGCACGAAATTAGATGATCAAGTGATGGATATTTTACTTTTCGCTTGTTAAATTAGTATCATGGCATTCTGTGAACACGCCTGTCATGATTATGAGTTATAATAGAACCTCCAAATATACATCTTAGAAATCCCAACTTACAGGTTGGTCAATGGTGTATAATTTATTTACCTATTGGTATTATTGTTATAAAGCACACTATATTCATACAATTTCCAAATGATTCATTATCATTTGTTTGCTTTCCATTATAGCCTCAATACCAGCCAGTGCGCATGACTGAATTTGGAGCTGTCATTCATGCATACCACACTGGTTTGAGAGAACATTTAACAACTTCGTTCCCCATAATGTTACCATTAAATTTTAAACACCTATTCACTTTCCAACAGCAGGTATCTTCGGCTGTACTTTATCCTACAGTATAAACTGTCAGGACATATACCCAAATTTAATGAGAATGTTGTCGGAAGGAAATCGAGAAGTTCAGGGTCGCTCACGAATCGAGTACTCGTTACTTTGAGATTTCGTCTCTTCATTTTAGTTACGTAATTAATAAAGTCCACTGACTTCACTTGTTATTCATGACAGTTAAATATTCAAATAAGTAGGAGAAAGTAAACTTGAAGTTTTAGTCTATTATAACGCGTTCTTTACCTGCTGTAAAGCCTTTGCAGTGGAAATTTAGCCATCCCCATAATAACACGTGTAAGAGAAGAAAGGTAGACCGTCGATACAGAGCCGCTCATAAATAATGTAGGTATAATATCCGTTGCGAGCTGCACAAGCGGACGTAAACACGCCTGTAAGTTATGCTTAAATTAGCTACCGAATTAACCAAGTTCGTGAGGAAAATTACTTCTTGATCAGCCAACAGTACTCTCAGGAAGCCATATTAATCGGATTTTGTGGAATAAGAATGTTTATTATAGTATTTACAAAAAACCTTGCTACGGTCCTTGTCCTAAGTCAGACCAATCTAATCCAGAACCTTCAAACCTTTTTCTCTCATATACATATTAATATTATCTTCCCATCGATTTATACTCCATGTAAAAATTATACTTTTGTGGAATTAGTGCCTGTTGTTTAACTCACTAGTTTTTTTGTCATTGGAGTTACATATAGCCTATTTAGAAATTGCATTATTAGGATCTGCAGGCGACCGCCACGTGCGACATGAAGAAAAGACAAAACCAGTTTAACTATATTATGTACGTTTGTGAAATTTGAAAGAATAATTATTTTTGGGCAAGAATAAATTAAGAAAATGCGCATAATATTTTAATATTTTGGTCCGTATTCCACTTTTCGTCTGAAACGCGTTTTATCTTGTTTGGTCACAATATATCTAAAAATTGTGGGCGGATATATCCAAGCATGTATGTCATGCAGCTAATATGGATTTGCATTTTCATGGACAGAATATGTGATGCAAATATTTGTATCCTCAAGCTGGAAAATAAGTATTATTATTTTATAACATGCATAAAGGCCTTGCTTGCATTATTCATCAGTTTATTACAGAATTTGTGATAGCCGTAAGAATGAAACTTTGATGCTAAACGTAGTTACACAGTGTCAATTTTGGCTTTGTGAATAATAAATCTTGTTTGACGAAAACCAAAATAAATAATTATGCAGAATATTGTATGACATTTAAACAAATGTTAAGACTGATGTTGTGTTCGGTTAATTACAACAATTCCGGAAAAATGTAGGATTCGATAACAGGAACAATTTCCGTGGAATTATCATATGTTTCTGTCTGCAATGCGAGCCTGTCCCAAGTATATCCTCTCAGCGTTGGTATTCATTTATTTTTATGTTCTACTTTGAACCAATCTAAATTTCACAAATTATAAATTTTTCAAGATTATCAAGGTGATTGGTACAAATGTGATGTTATTCAGAAACTGAAACCTTAATTCAGCTTAGATCACACGTTACATATCGCCATTTAATATACTGCCACATAGCATACACAATGAATTTCTTGATTCTACATCTTTCAATGTGATTTTGAAGATTAATTAAGTAGTGCAATTAACAGGGTATTCAGTATTATCAGTAACACTATGAAATAAAAATTTATGATCCTATATACACGATGTAAACAGCAGAGGTAATGCACGTGTACAAAGAGTTTCGTCGACCTTCTCAAGTGAAAATTAAAAAAAACAACAATATTCCTTATCAAAACAATTACAAAGCCAATTAGAAACTTGGAAATGTTAAATAAAATATATGAAATTTTATGTTGATTTATTATAACGCTATTAGGGTAGAATATCCGAGCATACCAATTGTTGTTTCAGACGACTTTATTTTATACCAGATTTAGGATTAAAATTATTGTGTTTTGATCAGTTGAACTTATTCATTTATTAAATCTGAAACAGAATGGTGATCATAAATACCTGTTACGAAAGGAAAATTATTCAGAAAATATAAATTTTACTGTCGTAATCCATGTCGGAAAATAATAAAAAAGCTTAATATTAACCATCTCGAACGCACGAAATGAGTAAGAACATCAGCTTTGTAGAATACTGTCTAGTTTCACCCAGTGAAATTGAGGACCATAAAGTTTCAGACACTATTTATTTAACCTTTTTTTTATATAAATACCATTTGCGTTTTTATGAGACTAAATTAAGCTTAAAATTTATTATAATTTATCTATTAATACTTAGTTTATAAGAATACAATTTAACCTACCTGCCATAAATTATATTTACATTTTAATTTGTGTTGTAATGTGTTTAAATATTTTGTGTACCCGTCTGTTTTCTAAGAACCTAAAGATTAAAAAATACAAAATAATAATTTTACCTGTTGTTTCGTACGGGTGCAAAACATGGTATTTCACTCTGAGGGAGGAACACAGATTGCAGGTGTTTGATAATAGGGTGTTGGGGAGAATATTTGGACCTAGGAGAGAGGACGATGGGGTCTGGAGAAAACTGCATAATGATGAGCTTAAAAATCTGCACTCCTCCCCCAATATTGTCAGGGTGATTAAGTCGAGAAGAATGAGATGGGCGGGGCATGTAGCGCGTATGGGTGGGTTAAGAGGTGTGCACCGGATATTGTTTGGGAAGCCTAAGGGGTAGAACCACTGGGGAGACCTAGACGTAGATGAGAGGATAATGTCAGGCGGGATGTATGGGAGATAGGAGTTGAAGGAGACTGGATTGTATTGGTCCAGGACAGTGACAGGTTGAGGGCTGTGAATAATTCGGTGATGAACTTTCGGGTTCCATAAGCCATATAGTTAGTTAGTTAGTTAGTTAGTTATGTGTTTAAACCTCAAAATAAAGTTATTTTGGTTGAAGGAAACAATAGAAATTTACCACGATCACAATATTATATTAGAACCTTGTTATGGATATATGACATCATAGGAGAGAATAGGACTGCATGCTGGCTCAGGATAAGACCAGTGGCTCGCTCTTCTAAACACAATAATGAACCTTCGGATACCATAAATTTTTTGAAAATTCTTCAGTGGCTGAATGAGTGTTGGCTTCTCAGGAAGGACTCAGCTCCATGGAGGAAGTGAATTATGGATATATGACCAGTTTATTTACTTTGTGACTTTTCCCTATAAATAAAACACTGATTTAACTTTGGATCATCGCCCAGAAGTTATGATTAAATATTATAACAAGAACTCCTAACCTATCACAGATGACTGAATGCTTCTGAACCAGACTCAATATCGTGTGTCAAAATGCAGTATAATTAACATTCAAGCGCATCATCATTATCTATGGCTCTACAGCCCGGTGTGGGTCTTGCTCGCCTCTTTAGGAGGTTTCATGATCTATCTATACATTTGGTAGGACTCCTTGTACGAGTGATCAACTCGTCTCAAGGTGTCTACCTTTAGATAAGACAGTGCAACACAGGAAGACGCGGACAAACATCCACGCCTTGCGTGGGGTTCGATCCCACGGTCCCAGCGTCCACAGCATACCAGACAATTTTAAAATAAATTCCAAAATTTATACAATTATAGTACCATTCGTCGAAATCAGATATATATATATATATATATATATATATATATATATATATATATATATACATATACACATCTTCCTCTTTTATCTTTCTTAGCACAAGTCCGGGCGTGAATGTCATGTAATAGTAGTTTTAATCAACTGATTTAGGTAGAAACTCTAGCTGTTATCAGTAATTGCAAATCTAGTAATTGCAGACAGCACTTTGCAGCGATGAATTCAGTAATTAAAACAGATGATCATATAGTCAGGTTAATGAAAAATTCAATATCATTGTTAACAGGCACTCATCAGCTGTATTCTGTCATTTATCAAACTTACTGCATTTCAAGAAAGCTCCAGTTAATAATGTAAAATAATATAATCTGTTTCACTGCTTGTATTTCTACATGCGAATCAATTTTAATTGAAATTCTGAACGCTGAATGGAACCGAATAAAAAATATGGCAGTAACCTGAGTGCACTTCAATACAAGCAAGCGAGTTAAAAATATGTTCCGCTTATAACATAATTTATTGCATACGAGTAAAAAAACATTCGTTGTAATAAATACAAATCTGAAACTGATTGGCTCTTTACTTTCAGAGAAAAATTCTCCCACTTCTAAACGTATTTCACGTATGCTACGACATTTTAACGCTTACTTGAATGTATCTTATCAATTAGTGTTGGAAAGTAATTTTCATTCTTCACTACTGACTAAAGGAATACATAAAGAAGGAAAATGGCTTATGATTGAAAATAAAATGAAGAAGAGCTGTAGTTCGTGTATAGTGGAATTGTGAATTTTAAGCGCCTATCCGTTTGTCAGCACGTCATAGATCCTGAGAATATGGATGAATTTTAGTATTCATGCCTGCAAACGCTATGGGAATATACGACATTTTACTTTAGCTTGTTGTTTCAAATATGAATTAAGTTGTATAAGAAACTCATGCTGTACTGACTGTTCTCTACTGATTGAAATGCCTCGTAATAGATAAATTGGCATAGAAAATTAAAAATACATTTCTTCGAGATCTGAAAATTTGATGTAGGTCGTTTTTCGACATGGATCAGGATGATAAACGTTTTCAGTCCCGTAAAAGACGGGAGATCTTTTGACTATCTTAAGGTTATTTGTTGGTTTCTCAAGGAGCCGCCTGAATTAATTTTGGCTTTGTTATTCCCTCCTGCGTTGCATAGTCCCACAAGGATCCTGACCATAAAAAATTTAAAAAATATTTCTTTTGCGATACTTTCATATGGATGGGAAATCGGATATGGTTTTAACTTGTAGACGTACGGCAAAATACAAAATATCTTGCGAAATAGAAGCTTAGTTTAAAAACGGTGGATTCAAACATTATTTTTAACATAAATATATTTTGCATCGTGTTATGAAAGCTTAGGGTGGGACGTAGGCCTACTTATTTACATACGTGTAGGCTGATTATATTAATAATATAAAGTAGACGCCCGATAAGAACGTATAAACATTTGATACCAAGATATCTTTCCTGCTAAGAAAAAATTATGCTGATTGGAATAAACGTATCATGTATTGGAACTGAAAATTTTTAGTGAATCAAATAATGGTTTTTTGTTGTTCTCAGGTGTTCATATCATAAATTAATAGTATCACAGTCTTAATAAATCGTCAGTTAAGGTGATCTATTATAAAAATTCGTGATTTGTCGTCTATCAAAAAATGACGTCATCAAACAATGTTACGTTATATTTGTTTACTCGGCATTGTTGTACCAACACAACAATGCCGAGTAAACAAATGACTTTAGTAAGACACTAAACTAACCCCCCCCGTTTAGTGTCTTACTCAAGATTTTAAAACGCAACCAACCCCCCTTCGGGGGGGTTGGTCAAGTGTTTTAACCCCCCATTCGGGGGGGGGGGTTGGTTTAGTTTCTTACTCAAGATTTTAACGTTAATGAAACTGTTTTTTGAATGTTTGTGAGGATAGAAGGTGGGTGGAATATCCTACCCACTCAGCTGCTCTCACCCAGTATTTCTGCCTTTCACCGCCAATCCTACAGAATTCAGTGGTCATCAATAAACCTCGCGATGGAAATGAGTAATGTAAAACACTTGATGCAATCACTTAAAATTGCTGGCAGATATGCAGTAAAATTATGAAATTCATAATTGCTTCACTTTCGAAAGAGACAGTTTGGATGGTGAAGGTTATCTACATTTTGAAGTATAAATAAAATTGCGGTCATAAATCGGAGAACCACAGCTTAAGTACCACATTTTGAAACATATGGTACTTGCGTGCCCCGCTTTTGAAACTTAGTAAAATTATAACGCCAGTGAACGTGGTTTGATTCATAAATCATTGTAACTGCGTATAATACCCTCACTTTACCCAGACGGAAAGGACTAAAATGGAAGTTTGGAGGGACAAAATTTTACACTGTTTCACAGCTTTGGTCTTAAAAATTAATTATTTCGTACTGAAGATTAACGTTTTATTTCAAACACAAACTTGGTACTACCAAGCGATTTATCGTAATCTTATTGTAGTAGAGTCTTTGTTGTATTGAATAAGATGCTTCACATTCAGTTTTTCGTGGCAGTGCACATAAATTATTCTGTTACTTACAAAAACGTTAACGAGTTTAGTATAAGAATCTGAAACGGAATGAAAGTACTTGAATCTAAACCATGTAGTATAAATAAAATGATGAAAAAGATTACACAATTCAGTGAAGTGACTGCCTATTAGATGCGTGGTTCGATCTGCTCATTAGCACAGTGCTCTAATTCATTAATTACATTGTATTGTATTTTATGGTTAGGCTATAAACTTAGATCTTACATTACCAAAATTAGCATCAACGGTTAGTAGGTATTATTTGTGGTCTTGTTAATAATATGTCTTGATTAACATCTGTCAATTAGTAAAGTAGGCTTTATCAGTTCTGCGTAAATTCGTTATTTTTAAGTAACTTTGTTACTTAAAATACTACAGCCATGATGAGTTAGAAAGCCAGGAGAATAGGAGGAGGAGTAAAGTTATTAATTGCACGGGCTTGAAAATACTTACAGTTTTTCGCCCCTTCCCTTCAAAACAAATTTTATTAGGGCCCTTGTTAATTGCCTCGGCTCGCTTCATGTTTAGATGCAACAATACAAGGCTACAAAATTGTAGTAAATAGCAACTACATAACACGAGACGCAGTGGAGGACATAATTTTGACTATATCTGGAGATAAGCCAATTAAATGAAGCTTTCCTGCTGTAGTGAACCTTATTTCGAAACAATGTGTACACACGGCAGTATAGAAACTTTCAGCAAATCCATGCTGACAGTGTGGTCATGTCGGTTTTTTTGAAGTAACAAAACTGAACCACAAATTGTTAATTGGCATGCAAACCTGAAATTTATTTAAATGCATATCTTAATTGGGGTCTGCAGTGGCCGCGCGATCTGAGGCGTGGGCCTTCTGCCGCTTGGTCGCTGGGACCGTGGGTTCGAATCCCACTCAAACCATGGATGTTTGTCGGCATTTTTCTGTGTTGTGCTGTCCTATGTACAGGTAGAGGCTCTGCGTCGGGCCGATCCCTCGTCCAAGGAGTCCTACCGAATGTCTATAGATCAAGCCAACGAAAAGTTGGGACCCGCAGTGCTCAGACACTTGAAGAACGGGTCGTTCCCAGTGTTCTTCCCCAGTACACGTAAATGTAATTGTGATTTATAATAGAGAAACAACGATCGGGAACAAATGAAGGTGTAGAAACATTAATAAATACAAGTGGGAAAGAATAATAATGGGCATAAATTAAATTAAATTAAATTAATTTATTTATGTGTTTGCCAACAGCAAGAAGCCAATAACAGGCAGACACTGATAATATATCTACTATAAAAATTTGTGATTCCTCGTTGTCGTCAAAAAATGACGTCATCAAACAATGTCATCTTACATTTGTTTACTCGGCATTGTTGTGGAACATAACATGCCGAGTAAACAAATGACTTGAAAAATGACTTGAATAAGACACTAAACTAACCCCCCCGAAGGGGGGGTTAATTTAGTGTCTTACTCAAGATTTTAAAACCCAACGAACCTCCCCGAAGGGGAGGTTGGTCAAGTGTTTTAACCCACCATTCCGGGGGGTTGGTTTAGTTTGTTACTCAAGATTTTAAAACGCAATCAACCCGCGTTTTAAAAACTTGACCCCCCCTCCCGAGGAGCTCCGAAAGGAGCGCTCTGTTCTAGTATATACAATAATAATGAAATAATAAAGAAAAATACTACAAAAATAGATTAATTAAACTCATACATGTACAGCATTAAATATAACAGCCAATTACAGGGAAGCCCAAAAAAGAAAAAAATTATAAACAAAGAAAAATAAATGAAGAAATGTAAATAAAAACAAATAATCCACCTAGGGTACACTAATATAATTGTAGAACGTTAAGAAATAATAAAAAAAACAAAACAAAACAGATAACCAAGCTAGATCATCTATCAAGACAACATATCTAGATCATTTCCCTTATTGAGAACGTGCCCTCAAAGGAGACAATGTTTATGCTGAATACGTCCAAAGATTTACATACGTCATTTGCAGCGATGACGCACCTGGCTGAAGGACTGTGTCTTAGCCCACTGCTCACACTAAAAGTAGAAAATTCTCTTATTTGCCTCGCCGGCACACGTAAAACAACAGCGTCCATAACGGAATGGCAATTTATTTGCCCTTAAAGACATTAAAAAGAAATAACGCATCGAGATGTCGTCGTCTGGAATGAAGTGTTCTAAAATTTAAAGTAGATAGGATCAATTCATATTTGCATGGGATATTAAACTGAGAAAATCGGTAATTGCACAAACTGGCAAATTTTCTTTGAATATTTTCTAATTTATTAGAATCTGTCTGTGTAAGATTATTCCAAACGACCGAGGCATACTCAAGCTTTGACCTAATTAAAGCCTTATATAAAATAACAAGGCTGTCTAGAGAGGAAAAATTATATGTAATAAAACGAATAAGCCCTAAGGTCCTCAGTGCCTGGGAATGAACACAATTTACATGACAGTGAAAATATAGTTTATTGTCTAGCAAAACATCAAGATCATCTATACAATTAGTACACAAGATTAACAAGTCACTAATAATGTAATTAAAATGGATACGGTTGGTTTTACGTGTGAACGATATAATTTTGGTTTTCTCTATGTTAAGTTCCATATTGTTATAATCACACCACTCATGTACGGAATCAATATCTGCTTGAAGAGCTCTGCAGTCATCCACAGATTTAATATCACGATAAAGTTTCAAATCATCAGCAAATAAGAAAAATTTAGAATACTTCATTTTGTCGCAAAGGTCGTTAATAAAAGTATTAAATAAGAGAGGTCCCAAGGTAGAGCCTTGTGGAACTCCAGATAACACCGCGTAGAAAGAAGAAGACTGTCCTAAAATGCGAACAAAGGCAGATCTGGATGATAAATAACCTTGGAACCACTTGACATAAGGAGAAGATAGTCCAAAGTTATTTAGCTTTTTCAAAAGGATAGAATGCGGGACTGAGTCAAAGGCCTGCCTAAGATCAATATACACAGAGTCGATCTGTCCCTGTGAACAAACAGACGGCTGAACATCATTTAGGTAGGTAACTAAATTGGTTACCGTAGATTTTGATTTACAAGAGCCATGCTGACTGGGGTGTAATTTGAATTTTAAATAAAAGGAAAGGCGATCATGAACAATACTTTCAAAAGTTTTGGAGAGGTTATTAAGGATCGATCATATAAGGAAGTGCTACAGTGAATTTCAAAATATCTAGCGGAATGTTTTCTGTAATCGGATTTTATGTCCCTGAATACGACAGTGTGAGTCAATCAAATTTTCTTTTAATGACATAACAGGGAGTTTTTAATAACACAAAAATTATTACTCAATTTAAATTCAAGGCTTTAAAGACAGATTAAAATACAGAAATTAAAGAAGTTTTAGAGAACATTGAATAAAATATATGAAATAATGAAAAAGCAGATCTGAATTGTGTAAAATAATATGAATAATTGCATGCTTCTTCGTGCGTACTTTCATTTCAGCAACCAAACGTGATGTAGATGCGTTTCTCACCATAGCCTATAAGATTATGAAATATCAGAATTAAGAAACTGCAGATGATGGTGATATCAGGTTTATAAGTGAAAAAGAATGGCTTTAATATTACGAATGTGTCTGAATGTATTACGACAAGACAGAAATGAATATGCAAGAATTTAATTACTCAGGACATGACAATATTAATTTCGAAGCGTAAAAATTAGAGAAACTTTAAAGAATAAATGATGGTATGTAGACGTCTGGTAGTGATGCGTTGAATGTAGAAATATTTAAATATGCAGCAAGGAAAATTAAACGGAATTACTAGTTATAATAAAATGACGAGAGACATTAAAATTTATTTTTTAATAATGTAACTAGGTTATAATGAAACGTGTTGTTAACAACGGAATTAAGGGCATTTTAACAACTACTAATCAATCAAAAATTAATCCACAGTCTCCTAAGTAATGCATACAGTATTTACTAAAATGGTCTTTCACAGATATTCTTATGTGAAGGTAATGCTTTTATTTGTAACATAAAATCATTTAATACAATAAGATTTTTAAATAAAGCTATAATACAATACATCTGATAGAGTGAAATACTATATGAATACACATTATAAAACCCACAAAGAGTACCTTCTAAAACGCAACCCAGTATAAATCACGTACTTCAGCACAAAAATTAAATTAGAAGCAGGTCCATCCCCATCCCTCTACCCTGACACTCAGATCAAGGCCCCCCCTGATTGTTAGTCCGCTTCTCACAAAAGCTGTCCAGGTGCTAGCATTGTGTGTTCTCCAGCAGAACGTGCGTTAATTTTACAACATTATTTCACATCGAAACAATTTTCTGCTATTTGCAAATCATGCTTATACTGACAAGGATGTTCTGAATAAAACATTTCATTGACTGTAATACAATTCTGGGACACTGAAAGTGTTTGCGAGGGGAAGTATGTACGGCGTCGGACAGTGCTTTTGGCTCTAAAGCTGTTCTGCTAGTACCTCCTAACAATAAAACTAATACACGACGCATTATATTGATGTAGGCAAAGCCTGCAAATATTGTAGTTGGATTACGTTTTGAATGGAACACCTGCATATTCAAACAGAGGCAAGAGACAAAATAGGTACACAGTTCAATTAATTTAGGATTTTGATAAGTGTGTAGTGTGTTGCCTACGTGTATTCATGTCGATGAAATAATGAAACAATTAAAAAACCAGCTATATATACGAAATTTTTTGAAATAACAATTCTAGGCTTCAACGTTAATAGAGATTTTAATTCAAATATTCGCCAAATTCTGATCATGCAAAGCACCTCGGTTAGGGTCGTATACAAAGGGAACGAATTACCTTCTATGTAAAGTGTTTGTTTACCTCGTGGCATGCGCCAAGTATTACATGAAATGTAGTTAGTGGGAACCAATCTCATTTTCCTCCCGGCAATAATGTTTCAAAGGAACTAGAAACAGTTTGAAACCCTATGTAAGAGTTTTATGAACGCGTTTGATTTCTGCCTCGAGCAGATTTCTATTCTTTTGTTTTGCACAGATAACTTGTCACTGAAGGCTCCCCCTGCAGGACGCTGAAAAATTTCAAACGTGTATTGAATACAAATAATTATAATAGCAATATTATTAGTGCAATTTATTTATTATATTGCAAATATGTTTTTCTGTGAAACGTATTCTGTTTGTACGATACTGAATGTTAACTCGAGCTGTTCATACTGCAATCGAGGTATGATCTCTGTGATGTCTTGATGCATGCTCCTCAGAGTAGTATTGACTGTGACCAGGTGAATGTTTGTCGTACAAATAAACAAGTTAGGAAGGTTACGAATAGCGTAACCATTGACGTCTGTGAATGGCCGAGAAATCACGGTCTGGTGACTCCCCATCTTCATTCCACGTGCTTAGGCGAATGTAGATTTTTATCTGAAGCAAATTCCTCAGTATTAGACTTTTTGCGAAAGTAAGTTCAGCGGTTATCGAGTTGTGACGGATAGACAGAAATATGTAAACGCATTTTTGCAATTTTTAGTTGCGAGGGCACAAACAATGGATTACTGCTATTAAACCAGCGTTAACTTAAATCCTTTCCTGTCAAGTAACACGTTACAGCAAATACTACAAAAAAATATTAAACAAATGAAAGACAACACCATTTTGGGAGATATATAGCAGTAGATTTCGGCTAATTGGGCCAACGGGTATTCGGGGCAGCCGTTTATTTGGGACAAATCTTAAAGAACAAACCTTTTTAACTCTTTAAGTGGAACGTCGCATACAGCCGCTTAATTGGGCCAAAGTGTTCTAGCCCCGATGTGTCCCAATTAACCGAAATCCACTTATTCCGTATCTTTTAGTGGTTAAGGGTAGAATGGACTGAAGAAACGGTGCGGTTCTAAAATCAAGATGCTTAGGCCCGTTTCACACTGTCGACCGGCTCAGAGAGGTGACATATCTATTGTTTCTTGTTTTCTCCCGTCCTGTTCATGTCACTCAAGTGATCGGTATATCATGCGTTTTGATACTGAAAGATTTATTTCGGCCGTAGAGTCACGAAGAGCCATTTCGGACATTGCAAGTCCCAATTATGCAAATAGGAAGTTGAAAAAAGGGTGCACCCAATGTTTTCTACTACTCTTTTTCCTGTTTCTTTTAGTGGAACGAATTTTTATCATTATAGTGATCTCCTCGACGTCCATACTGCTTGAATGCTTCCAAAGTACTGAGGCTGAGGCCTCTGTCTGCGCTGGTTTCCTCGTTTGGTTGCTGATGGTTTTGGTCGTTCAGCGACTGGGTCGCCGGCTATTTTAAATCTATTGAAAATATATTGCAGTCTACTACTTTAAATAAGCGTATTGTTTTGGAATAAATCAGTAACATCAACGTACAGCTGTTATAAAGACGTATTTGGGAATTTAAGTGAAGCAAAACACATTCTTAATTGAAGGGGAATGGTGAGCTTCACTGTCTGTCTGATTGATCTCTTTGCATAAAACCGCTGATATCGTTAGATTATGGCCACCAGGGCAGCGCTGCACATCGTGGCAAAGGGGAACATCCTGCTAATTCCCAGAATCGTATTTAGACCCTCTAGCCTAGAGCCAATCACTTTAGAGACAGCCATTCCTGCTCAAATCAGTATTGGCTGTAAAATATTTTACTAAAAAAAATTCGTGTGACTCCTCAAAGGTTTCAAATTGAAAGGGGTTGAAAAATGGAAGCGAACACAGCGATTTTACAGCTGGTTGGCTAGTTTGGCTTCCTTCATAGTTAATCGGTAGTGAATTTGGAGAAAGGTGGCGTGCTGGAAACAGCCGAGGTCGACTATTCTGTCTGAATGTTTGTGATTGTACTCGGTCCGTCCTTGTAAATGCCGTGATATCACCTTAAAAAGCATGCGGATTGTTACCACTGAAAAAAGGTAAAGCTATCTCACTACGCACCATATAGGCATTTGGGGGGGGGGGGAGTACAGCTCGTATTCATTCTTAACCTTTGTACTAGACAGGTTGGAGTGGTCAGCGTCATTCTTCGGCCGCGCTTTACTCCCGGGAAAGGACTACGGTACCTTTGGATAGGAAGTTGGATGGACCTCAGAGCCGGTCTGAACGCAGAGGCTAGAAGAAAATCCTCTGTCCCTGTCGAGGATCAAAATATAATGGCTTAGTTTATTAAAATGTCTTCATTTCCTTAATTTAATTTGTGTATACATCTTTTTTGGACATTCTTTATATATCACAGTGTAGATGCACAGACGTAGGTGTCCAGGGTTTATGCCTTAGTTGACCAGTTTTTAAGCTATGAGAATATGTATAAGGCTTAAACGTGGTAAAACTGTAACGAGGAGTTAATGGATGTCGAGTAATTAAACAGGAATCAATTTTTGTGCTTATTTCTGATGTTCACTGGAGAATAACTCAGGAACGTTTGCGATTCTCACAAATATAACACAGTATTTATTTACTTTGTATTGCTATATGGGTAGAAAGTGGGAAATTTAGCATATGAACACTTGCATAAACTTAAATTGGTAACAGCGGATTTGCTTAATGGGGGGGGGGGGGGGGGGGAGAGTATTGAACGTCGACTGTGCATATGAAGATATTGGAACGGCAGTGGGATAACTCACGAAGTTAGAAAGTCTGGAATAATAAAAGAATGTAATGTCACAATACAGACACAGAGCTTGAAGAATTCAAGATGCTAAGGTGCATATAACCCATGCAGGCAGTCTGTAGCTGCGTCACGATTACATAGTTGCGATATTGTTTCCAGGACGAACATCGATACTGAATTATAGTTTTTGTTATATCCACATACTGATACGGCATGTAATGAAATTTGACGACAAAAATAAATCGAGTGACAGTTTATGAATGAGGTAGTGCCATGAGAGTTAATGTATCACAGGGAACTGATAATTTTGCTAGCATGAACTCCGAGGAGTGAGTATAAAATAAGACATAATTTAACAAACTTCGTAAATAAAATTACGAGTTCTGAATTGAGTGTGTTTTGCAAGATATCCTCCAAGATATCTACGTTTAGCCTCAGTATTTTAATTCCTGCAAATAATGGAATATGTAGCAATTGAATTTTACTTCACCGTCTCTTAGTCACTTCCTTACGAAGTGTGTGTTTTATGGATTATATGTCTGAGACAGCAAAGCACAAATCTAATATCTGATTTAATTAAACCCTTGTTATTCCTTAAGGCTATGTAAATATTAATTATAAACGGATGCTCGAGACATTTCTGAGACGAAATTTTTAAACTTTGACATCGAATTTAAAACTTCAATCTTTAAGTAGGCAGTAGTTAGTGGTAGAAGAGAAACTACTAATTACATAAGTAATTCATGCTATATAATTCAGGATACTGATGCGATTACAATTATTTCCTTTTAACGATAATTTTTAACATTTTCGTAAATTATTTAACTACACGGTTTACGCAGTACAGAATAAATGGAAAAGTTGGGTATGAAGCTTCATGACACCTTTTCGGTACTGACCTGTAGTAACTAAGAACATTCAGGAGTTTGTCAGTCAGAAGAGTCGATTAATCTTTTGACGTATTACCGCTAAGGTTAACTTGTTACTGTAGCGGCGAGGGTAAACCTCAACTAGCTGGTTAACTTCTGCCAGGTAGAGTTGGTTGACGATGTGTTTTATCCAATCGGTTTTGATGTTCCAGTGTATGGAGTACAACGGAAACAGTAGAGTAAAACAGAATATTTTTTATTTTTTGTCTTTCAGAGTGTTAGCCGGGCTAACATTTGTAACACAGTTTTAATACAGCATATTAACTTCATCATTGTTTGTCACTAGCACGTTCGTGCTCATACCTTTGAGTCGAATTGAAGATTCAGAATTAATTAAGTATAATTTTAGCTTATGGTCACCAAATCGAAAATAATTCAGAAACAAATATCACAGTTTTCACGAAACAAAGTTCTGTATATTATATACTTCATATTATATAATGAATATCATTTATTCTTTTATATGTAAAGCTCAGTAAATGTCGTTCATGAAAATGTAGTATAAAGGGTAGGCCTACTTGTTCCAGCGGTTCAAGTTCGAACTTGCTTTACAAAGTTTGCTGAATGACAACCCACCAAAACACTTTAATGCTTGCGGTTTATTTTACGACGCCCTCAGTAGTTCAGGCTGTGTTACCAGAGTCGAATGATGTTACGATCAATCCTAATGAATAATGCAATAGAAAGAATATGTCAGGAAGCGGTCATGACTTAATTAAGGTTCTATCTCGACATTACGTGAAGGAAGGTAGAATGTAACGAAAGGAGAGAGGGAAGGAGAAAGGCAGGAAGGATGGAGTGGGTTTAGGGAGGGAAGGAGAACGGGAGAAATGGTGGGTGAGGAAGGGAGGTGAAAGGGAGGAAGGCAGGCAGGATAATTGGTTTCCGGGCCAAGATTTAAACCCGGGACCTCAGGAGGAGTGCTAACCTCTGAACCGCGTAATTCTGCCATTCATCAGATCGATACGCATGCAAATCGATGCCCAAACCTTCGTTATGGACAGATTGAGCAACGAGAGGCAATTAATTCAAGAACAGTCGATTATAAAATTTCCACTCGAACAGGAAGCCATTGTTCTGTGCAATCTTATTAATGACGATTTTAATTAGAGTAGTCCTCTTGTGATAATGTGATGAGCTATTGACCTAACGTTTGTTAACTAACCATCACTTCCATCGCCTGTTTCCTGACAAGGAATTTGTCTAAATTCTGCTCCTATGATGCGGAAACATTCAAACATTAACACGGGGATAAAAGCAAATTGCTGATGGAAGAAACGTATTAAACATGTATTCATGAGTAATAGTACAAGGAGGACGTACTAAATGCTTGTTAAGTGTTTTCCACACGAAGCGCATATAATGAACACTTAGTGGGCACATTTTAGCATAGGTCACTGTTCCATAGATTTACTTGGTTATATTTCAAGAAACTGGCAGATTGAACTGTATTTAGTATGAAATTTGTTCTCTTGGTCTTTATGCATCGCCTAAATTATGAATTTATAAAACGACGTTTCGGAAGTTGAATTCTGTTTTTGTCTTCGGGTAAGAAGGGACCCACGCAAATCGAGCTGAAGAACGGGTCGTTTAAGTGCTAAGTGCTAAGTAAGAAGGGGTAAGAGGACAAAGCCTGTATGTTGGGTCTCTAGTTGCGCTTACCGCAGACGAAGTCTGAAACAATTGTAGAAGGCAGAGTTCCTGTTTATTACAGCGAGTGGTACATACAGATACCACTAGGCTTTAAAGGGTTGATTAGGTCCATACATCAGAAGTGGTAAACAAATTGTGACGCTACGGCCGTCTCATATTTATGTAATCGTTTGAACTTCGAATATCAGCGCCGCGCTAGACGATACACAGAGAGGTTGGTTGCTTTTGGATATAACCACTGACTGTGTAAGATCTCCGAGTGTTGACTGTGTCATACAACGTTTTATCCCTTTGAAACTATAAGTAACTTTCGTATTAAACTTCTTGTTTAAAGCTTTTGTGGATAGGTTATGTTTAACGTTTACAGATTAACGTGAGTTTCAGCATGAAGAGACATAGGGCAAAGTGGCCATGTGGCTGGTTTTTATTAGTTGTTTCAGTTTTCCCTTGCCACTTAACATTTCACCAGTGCTCTGTAATCACCCTTATCATCAGGTGACTGGCAATATAGGCCAATCTGTGGCACAGTGTAGAAGCACTCAGTATTGCCGAATTATTATTATACCATGATGTTACACGGTGTCTGTAAGCCACAGTCAAACCTGTGATTCATTACATAAATTGTAGCTTCTGAAAAATATATTTTAAATCAGATTGCTGCGATAAGATCTTCCTCAAGATGTGTGCTGTTCTGTTGTTACCTTTTCTTCTCTTATCACGGGTTGTTTTACGGTAATTTCTTTCTTGAACCAACTGCGAACCGCTCCGCTCAAACTTCAAATTTCAGATTGTAACACTTTCCCTAATGTGTGTGTGATGTTTCTAGAATGGCTGTCCTTTTGTTCAGAATCTACTGGATTATTCCGTTTATTGTTTCCAGTTACTTAGACATTTAGTTACAATTTCTACGGCCTCAGTTGTTACTGGTATGGCAAGGCATTTTATATTTCACACTTGATGAATTTCTATACTTGGATTTTTTATATTAATTTTTTCGGACTCCTGTATTACATTTCTATTTGGTTGTACGTATTCCAACATCTGTCAGTAAGCAAATGTTATCTTTCTTTAAGATTTCCGTCTTCTGGGTTGTTGTTATCTTTCTTGTTTATAATTATCATGTCTGGCCAGTATTTTTTACGCATTTATTACACAGTACTGTTATATCTTTATCTCGTCCAAGGAATCCTACCAAATGTCCATAGATAAGCCAACGAAAAGTTGGGACCCGCAGTGCTCAGGCACTTGAAGAACGGGTCGTTCCCAGTATCCCAGTTATTTCTTTATATTCACATACAAACTCGTTATGCGTGAATTACAGTTTTCTGTTGTTTCGGTGCCCAGTGTCTTGGATATTTATAATAAACAATCAATCACAATAGAAACTTATTGTCACAAAGAACGGCATTCAAAGAGAACGAGGATGTCGGGAAATTTATCGCACATGGGGAGAAGAAACACGCATACTAAATCATAATTAAACAATTTTAAGAGAACAAATCACTTGGAACACATAGGCGTGCAGAGGAAAGTATAATAATAAAATGGATTTTAAAGAAATAGAGTATGAGGATGTGGATAGGATTCAGGTGGCTCCAGATAAGATCCAGCGGTGAGCACTTTAAATATGAAAATGGATTTTTGGGCTCCATAAAATGCGGGAATTTATTGATCAACTGAGTAACTGTTAGCGAATTCTAATATACAACAGAACTTTGAACAGCTGCTATTTAGCAATAGAGGATGTAATGTAGGCGGTTTCCTAGAATTATGAGATAAAAATGTGCGAAAACCTTGATGTATCTCAAATACAGAGTGTCTCAAAAAGATTTATACATACATGAAGACATTTTAATAAACTAAATCATTACATTCTTCGTCAGCATTGGCACAGTGAATAATCGAATTGTAGTGTAGGTGTTCAAAATGTCTATTGTTATCTACCGGCGCTCTTGAAGTTTTGCAGGCTTTATGCTGTGCACACCTTCCAACTATCCGCTACTTACTCACTTCACCTTGCGGATGCGACCTCACAGAACAGCTTCTATAATTAATTTTAGTGTAGGTTGCTTTCGACTTATCGATAGATACAAACAGTTTTATTTAACGTGGAATTGTAGTGTCATAATGCAACGTATTCAAGAATATGGTTTCCGCTTGGCTGAGTGAATTTATTGAATCTGTTATTATTAATATTTATTATGAATGTGTGTAACTTTACTCATTCGAATGTTAATTTCCACCTGTTCTGTACAGGCGGGTGGGAAGCTATGTCGCATATGTATATGACAGTGTGTTCAGCATGCCGCTATTAAAACGCTCCTGTGTAGGCGTTAAGGTGAAAGGATGCAGTAAAACGAACCAGCTATGAAGTAGGCTGCATGTTTTATTTTTAAGTATTCTGTAATTAATTTCACGTAAAGAACGAGTATTGAGTTTTGAGATTTGAGGGTATCATGGTGGTTAAAGATGTTGATACTGATTATCTGGGGTGTGATGCCGTGCGATATCTATAAAAACGTTTTGGCTGTACATACAACTTCCATCTTCAGAGCTGAAGATGTTTAATTGATGTGTTTAAAATTGTGTCAACAGTTTCTGACTAAATAACAATATGGTTGTGTGTACAGAAGGTTCAACACTGCTAGTACCAAAACACTCCATTGGACTCGGTCTTAAGCCAGTTTGATCCACTTCCTTTTCTTACATTGGTTCTTTAAGATACATCTGCATATTATGCTTTGGTCATCTCTTCCGCACCAACATTCTGCTTGTATTTAATATGTTTATTATAGCCACATGCCCAGCTCAGCTCCTACACTCCACTATTTATAAAACTTTCTGACGTAAATAAGTTACAATGTTCATTGTCGTAAAAATTAGTCGAAATATTCATATTTTCCAGAACAACTTGTTTTCAGAGACTTATAATAGACCAGTATATTCCATCGTGAAGGAAATTCAATCGTTACACACTCATGCAAAAAGAATTTAAAAAGGATCTATCTCACTACGCGCCGTATAGGCTCATAGGGGGAGGGGTTTATAGCTCCTTCTCATTCTCAACCTCGGCATTAGAAGGGGATGGTACCAACTGGACAGGAGGCTCGGTAGACCCCAGAGCCGGTCATGTGAGAATAATGGAATCATTATTGTTTTGTATAGTAGACGGTGTGATAAATTTTTCGAACTAAAAAGAAACACGACTTTCAGAATTTTTTACCTTCATAATTTACACAAAAAGATAAATTGAATTTTTGTATAAATAAAGCTATATCTGAAAAACATATTTGTCAGATTTAGGCGTGAATTTTAATTTTCATAAACATTGAATGTTTTGCAACTCCGAGGAAGACAAAACCAGGAATTGTAACTAACGTTTTACAAGCAAAATATAAAATAAAAGTAAAGAACTGCCAGTTTCATTCACGCTATTTTGTGCGAGGTGTCCTGTTCTCTGTGCCAAAAAATTAGAAATGAAAACCATACTCTTGTTTTATAAAACATACAGTCACTATCCTTCTCATTTTAAAGGCAGCAGTACTGTGTTTTACATCTGTAACAAAGTGAAGAAATTTTTTGTGACAAGCGTATGAAATAGATATAGGTTATAAGTTTTATTAGTAACTCGGAAACATTTGTTGCAGCTGACGAAAGTGATTACCTGATTCCTAGAAAAATATAAATGTAACGGAGAGATTTGATATTTATTCGCCGTTATCATGAGGTAGAAATAACATCTCCTCAGTACAGTAAGGCTTGGCTTTGATGACTGACACATGCCACCATTGCAGTCACACTGATGAAAATGTTTTGTCGCTTAGCGGGACTAGACCTGCTACATCTCGCAGTTATCGGCGCCAAAAATTGAAGACCTTGTAGCAACAGTGGACTAACCTACAAATTAAAAAGCTAAAATAAATATAAAAATATATGTAGAGGTGGACTAAGCCACGTACGATTTATTATCTTAAAATATATGTGAGATTTCTTGTTCTCAAGGCGGAAAGAATGTGTATGTTGATCTTCCGGGTTGTAGCGCCATGAAAACTGACTTGTAAAGAAATCGGGAATAAAGTGTTCTAGTATTTGATGTAGAAATTGCCCTCCTTTTACTAATAGCAATTGTAATGACACTAAAATCTTACATTATATAAGATCAAATCATGCCGGGGGTTTGGCCAACCAGAGTAAAGAGACGAGGAGATGACAGAGAATAAAGAGATAATCTGAGTAAACATGTTTTTCAGAATCTTACAAATTGAATTTGGAGTAACGATGTTTAACTTTAAAAAAATTTACAACTACTTTTACGACTATTATTAGATATTTATATAATTTTCCTTTTAAATGCGATTTACTCGTTAGATAATGAAATTTTTTACGACGTAATAATTATAATTCATATATGTTTGAAACAAATATGAAAATCACAGCCACTAGTGATGACTCCATGGAACTTAAAGTCATTTATGACAAGGCAAGATAAGTAAATACATACCTATAATAATGATAAAATCTGTTGGTCGCTGTAAGTTTCATTTGCTCCTACTCGGCATGAAAGGTCTTAAGACTAAAAAGCTGGCTGTTTTCTGGGTTGTAGCGCTGTGTAGTCTGGTATAAATTTACCAACGTTTCAGAGGTCCTTGCTGCCTCCATCATATTTGGTATACTTCTACCAGACTACACGCCGCTACAACCCAAGAGACAGCCGTCTTCTTACATACTGCCGTGAGAACCTCAAATCCTACTTTGTTTTTTTAATGTGTTTAATTTTATATCCGTTTAACTCAGTTTTAATAAAGTGTGGGTTGCCATCAGGTCTTCATGTATCTGAAAGGTAGCAGAAGACTGAGTTCTATACCAGCTGACTAGCCAGAACTGAAGCTGGAGTCAGTATGTTCCTGCGAAACGTTGCGTTATAACCCAGAAGACCAAAATGGATATCTAGCCCATAGACTAGAGCCCTTCTTGAGGCGCTACTTAGCTGGTCAAGAAATTCAACATGTTTTATGAAAGCCAAACATTCATTGCCTTATTCACAATAATGCTTGTGTAACACGTTTAATCACATCTTCTGTATTTTATGGATTCCTACAATTTCATTTCAAGAACATTTTTCTCTCATGATAATACTGCGCATTCAGAGTAAACAAATTCGTGACACTATGTGGAGACAGACGCTAGTTAATGATCGACTTTCCGTCAGTAGTCTGTTAAAGCAATTGAAACATCAGTATGTGTGATCTGTCGCCATAATTACAACACTCTACTGCTCTGTCTGTAACACTGAGAGGTTACCAAAGGAACATTGTCACACACGTGACAGACGACTGTTTGTCCCTTTTGCATTACTAACATTACGATCCCTTGAGGGAATCTGTGTGGAGTCTAGTCATGCAACAGGTTCATTCGGATAACCTAATAATTAGAGAAATGCCCTTAAACCCTATGATGCAATTACGTCAAACACTGAGTAGGTTATCTGATTCAAATCACAGCGAAATCTCACTAATTTGGACAATAGGAGGAAGGGGTTGTCTGAGTTAGTGAAAAACACGAATTTTAGAGATATAAATATTTTAAAGTCGTAGTTCATACAAATAAGCAAATATATTCACAATCCAGCAACATAGACCAAGATCTATGTTAATTTAAATGATATTAGAACATAAATAATAGAAGAAGAAAATGTTTTATGAAAATGAGGACGACTATCTTCAGGGATGTTTCGCCGTAAGCTCATCACCATGATAATGCAGGCTGCAAGCACCTCTGAAACTTCCGTGAACTTATGCCAGACTACTCGGTGCACTACATATCTCAGAAGAGTCATCTTTATAATCGCTGCCGTGAGATCATGAGATCTCACTATTCTCTGAAAACCTCTGTATTCAAACGAAATTTGGGAAAATCACCATTGTGCAATTGTAAAGTGTCACGTTTATTCACTATTTCGAGGAATCGGAGTATCTGACTGTGGGGTTCAGTTGGTCTTTAATCTTTTTTTTAAAAATGTACAGGTAAACTGCAAATATCGGCTGTACATCAAGGTATCATATTTTTGGAATATCATGAGTGAAGTTTAGGTATTCCTCCTATTTCTAAACAAACTATGACTATCGACAGAAAATTCAGAGTATCTCTAAGGTGTTCTTCAGCCACTGTAGGAAGGCTAAAAGAGAGATATTTTCCGAATTTTGAACCTTTGTCTCCGAAAATGTAGAGTTTGAAAGAATCTATTTTGTCAATTCAACAGCTGTACAAAGTCGTTGAAGTTGGGTGAATGTTATTGATTTCTGGCGATTTTCTGACCTCACTAATATGTAGGAATAAATTTGCCCAAACTGAATATATTTAACATGCTTTCCGAATACATTTTACAGCTTTTCAGAGTCATAATATTGGAAATGTATGCAAATATAATAACTTAAATTGTAGGTATTTCGCGAAGAATAATTTTAGGGCTAAAATGCGAAATAAGAATGTGATAAAGTTCTGTAGACGAATTGAAACAACGCCCCACGTGCATTCACTAACTGGTCAAATGACGTGGTTTGCACAAAGCCAGCAGCGCTGTTGGAAATATTTTCCAAAGCGAACTGGTATTCTGCACGAATTTCACGAAAGTTACTTTTTGTTGTCAGTAGACCACACCCACAATTACAGAGCGTTTCTAGTATCACATGGGCGTGAAGCGGCTGAATACATAGCACCGCCATTCTGAACAAAGTACGGAACAATTTACTGTCAAACCTTTTTTTTTTTTTTTTTTTTTTTAGAAAAGTCTGTTATTATTCTAAATTAGTCACACGGCTGTGTCCATACGCAGGGCTATGGGTTTTACAAAGGCAGTAATGGAAAATATAACGCTAAAACAGAAAATAATATATTCTAACAACATTCTGTGCCGAATTACACTACCGTTATAAATATGAAATTGGAAGTGAAATAGATATCGTACGCTTTATCCTACTGGAAAGGAATTGTGGTTTAATTGAATTCTGTATGATATTTTCAATGCTCATATATGTGGGGATTTTTAGCTGATTAAAGTGGAAGTTTTTGTCTTCGGGTTGTTTATCCATTTGTAATTGTTTACTATTACTGATCACATTTTTGTGGCACTTAATTTTGGTAATCCTCTCCAATTTATTGATAAAACTGATTTCTTCACAGACTGTGTAATTATGTAAAAGTTGTAAGGTAAAGGTTATATTTTTCCTGTGGCTATACACCAAACACCTAGACGCAACGATCCACGTATTTCATATGTCGTCACTAAATGGGAGTGGTTTGATTCACGCTTTAGCCGCCTTACCCCCCGCAGAAATGTCCCACTTCCGTTATTGAATAAAAGATCCCAGAGACAGTCTAGCTTTGATGAACGAGAAGATATTCCTGTCCATGCCGAGAATCCAACCCAGGCCATCTGGTCTGTAGTTGCTTGCTTTATTGATTCTGTATATGGAAACCCAGATGTTTCAAACAAAACTCTTAAAACATGTTCGAAATATATGTTTGAAACAACAGTTATAGGTGCTAACAACGTACAGTTTTGTTTATTTATAAAACAATGATTTCCCAGATTGTACAGGTATATACGACCAGGCCGCTATGGAAACCTCAAATCCTAATTGTACAAATAAAGTTAGATTATCGCAGCTAGTTGTGGTGTATGTGAATTATAATGGTGCTCGATCGCCTTCGGTCGCCCTCTGTGGTCTGGTGGTAGTGTAATTGCCACTTTACCCAATGTTTGCGGGTTCAATTCCGGCCGAGGTCGTTGGATTTTTAAGGGTAGTAGAATCCGTAGCACGACTTACGTCGGAGGAGAAGTAACGCCAGCGGTCCCATGTCGTAAAGAACCTTGCGAGATATTTCGTAAGCAAAATTAAGCGGGCATTTCTCACCCACCTCTTTGGTTGAGGGGCTGATCACTCGTCGAAGAAGTCCTTACCAAATGTCCACAACTGAGAGGATCAAGAAAACACCCACTGGGTTGTAGATCTAGGGAATGAAATATCAGAAGGCAGAGAAACGTGGTTTTTGCACTTCTGGGCTATAACGCCATTTGAATTTGTAGGTAAATGTAATTTCGGAAGGCATATACTGCCGCCAAGATGATACAATTCTGCTTCTCTCACACCTTAAATTTGTTCCCTTTCTACCATTTTACATCATTTATGGATTATATTGTCCTGATTGTGGTTCTTAAAAGGGTTCTCCTTGACTAACCTCAAAAATTACTAGACTTTCCTTTGATTCCATCGTCCCTTTTGGTCCTCATAATTGACCACATTTTCTCTTTCAGCCTCTCCCCACCAAGCCTTCCTCCTTGGTTCTCTTACTGGTTTCATCATAATTCCATATTTCTTCCTTTCCGAATCCACCTCTTAGATGGCCTTCATGCTCTACTGAAGAACAATCCACGGGCCGATTAAATATGTCTTTTTCCTCGTCCGCGTGATTCGGCTCTATTTTTGAAAACAGTTGTTTGACAACAGTGAGAGCCAACTCCTATTGTTTTGAAAATAATTCTAGTTGTTTTAAGCCCATCATTGTACAACAATGGGACCTAGAATAACATTAGAACAAAAAAGTTCCAAAGTCAATTTTGGAAGACCGTTGAGCAACAGTGGTTTGAGCTCACATCAGTGCAATTAGTAGCTGAAGATGTAATAGTGACCTTTGGTAAATTTTGTACAAGAATGAGCTAGCATGTAACAATGAACAGAGGTTAAATTAGTACAACAAAGACAAGTGATGTGGGGTGAAGAACATTTTTGGAATGTTGGTGTTCTCCAAAGCGTATGTTTTTCCAATCTTTTTCTCACTTCTTATTGGCCCCTATCTCTGGTTCATGTTTCTTGGCTCTGATTGGCCTATTTCCCCCTGGTCTATTCCACTTTCTAACACTACAAAACATCCACTCGCTTCAACCATGAACGTGGAGGCAGCATGTTCCTCTGAAACGGTATCTACCCACAAATTCACACGGCGTTTAAACCCAAGGAACGAACATCGACATCAAGTTCTCACGGCGTTGAGTATGAAGTTGGCTGTCTTTTCGGATGTAGCACCATTTAGCATGGTAGACATTGACCGACGTTTCAGAGGAGCTTACTGCTTCCGTAATTAGGGTGTTGATGGAGGCAGTAAGCTCCTCCGAAACGTCTGTCAGTGTCTATCATATCACATAGTTATTTTCAACAGTGACATTATTCACCGACACGAGAACCTAAAGGCTCTGTATGATTTTTATAACGATTGTCTGTATTCATTAACAGAAATTTTGATTTGTTATTAGCGACTCCTGCATTAATCTTAGATTTTTGTTTTCTTGCGTATTTACCTTTCGCTTGCTATGACCGATATGTCAATTTTATAGAGATTATTTTCTTTCTGTATGTGTTTAAATAATGTTTCTTAAAAGCATTTTAATGTTTCATTCCATACCAAACTGCCCGCTTTAACAGCCTTTTACATTTATAATACAAAATATAAAATACGAGGATTTAAGGTGTGAGTTGAAATGGCGTATATAACCATTATTTAAATTATGATATATTATTATTTGTTGGTGTTAATTGACATTCTCTTTACAAGGAAGTTATTTGAACCAACCTCAAACGAAATCTGGACTCTTTTTATCTCCACGGATCGTTTCAATTTGAAGTTATAACAGTTGCGATAATTAGTTCCCCGTCTCATAAGGAGTTTCAGTCGAATTAACTGAAGTGCTTCAAGAGCAAAACTTGCTCTGTGGACGCATTTTTTCGCCGATCGTTTTATTTGAGGTTTGTGGGCGAAATTTGGAATTGCTGTTTAATACAGATCTCGACTCTTTGGCGTTCCTTGCCCTAAGACTGAATGCCCTGTCTGAAGTTTACTCACGTTCCTTTGTCTGACATCTAATATCAGCTGCAAACTCGGTGAATGAAGCGTGATTAAACTTGATGCTGACTGTTCTCACCATATGCTACTGTTTTGTGTAATGTGTTACAGTATATAGTTCCCATCTAATAATAGTCTTCAACTTCCACATCAATATTCTTTGTGTCAGTCGTCGAATATATTTTATTTTACTAAAGATCTCAAGTTTTCAGAACGGCGAGTATCGTATAAAGATGGCTGTCTTCTGGGTTGTAGCTCCGCGTAATTTGGTATAAGTTTAACGATATATCAGAGGGGGTTGCTGACTCCATAATCAGGGCGATAGGCCTGAAACGTCGGTAAACTTCTAACATACTACACGGCGCAACAACCCAGAAAATAGCCATTATAGTTTTATTTGAAATTTAATAATTTTATCGGGTCAAACAAATGTCTTATTATTATGATTTTAATTTCCTGGGCGAACACATGAAATTACCTAAAGAATAGTAAAGTGCTACTATGGAGTCTGATCTGTAAATAGGTGTCATCGTTGGGAAAATAACAAATCCAAATTACATTGTGAGGTTTCAGGTTCTCACGGCGGCGAATATGATGACTGTCTTCTGGGATGATGCAGCATGTAATCTGTAGAAGTCATTTCACTCTGATGATGGATACAGTAAACACCTCTGAAACATAGGTAAATTTCTACCGTACTCTACGGCGCAACATTTCAGAAAGCAGCCATCTTCAGAATTACATTTACAAAGATACTAGAATAGATAGGTTGTTGCGCCGTGTAGTCTGGTAGAAGTTTATCGAAATTTCAGATGTCCTTGTTGCCTCCATAATAAAGACGATGGAGGATGCAGCAAGGACCACTTCTACCAGAGTACACGGCGCAGCCATCTTTATACTCGCCGCCGTGAAGACCTCAAATCCCACAAAGAGCAAATTTAATTCGGCGCTTGCCTAAATTACGACATGTGTTTCAAGGTGAACTTAACCCGTGCGTCATTTATCATTAGTCGACATAGTTTTGCAAAAACTGTTAGCAGTTCTAAAAATGATTCACTTATTTGGACAGCAACATGAAGAAGTTTCACCTGAGACATTTGTTTAAGTGTTTTATACGATTGCATTCGAAAATAATCTTCAACAATAATTACATTTTGCACTGTTGAAAACGGTATGATGCTTGTTATACAAACAGCTGACAAAGACCATTGAACACTAAGAAACTATATAAAACGACCGACTTAGAGAGGCAGGAGTCCAATGTTGCCAATGGCCACAGAAATTTACATATTGCTATGATAAAAGGAAACTGTGTCTTACAACTTTGAGTTGCGAGACTTCTGGGACGAGCTGTACGGTTTAATTCAGAATATTTTTTATCTGCCTCCGTTTCAAACCATGAAATGTGTCAGAATAATGAGTGGAATGTGGGTTATAGGTCCGTAGGCTCTTACATATGTGACTCGAGATTTAATGCAGTTCAAGTATAATGATATGCAGTTAAGATATAGGTACGAATTGGCAAAATGGAGGTCTTCATTGACACGGACAAATATTCTTAGTACCCCTCTGCGTTACGTTCATGTTTCCTCAGCTACTGTTTTATTTAAGTTTTAAGTAGTTAAAATTTCTGATTCTATCTACTTTTTACGTGGGCCTTGTGCCGCTTGGTTACTGGGACCGTGGGTTCGAATCCCACTCAAGCCATGGATATTTGTCCGCGTTTTTCTGTGTTGTGCTGTCCTGTGTACAGGTAGAGGCCTTGGGACTGGCCGATCCCTCGTCCAAGGAGTCCTACAGAATGTCTATAGATCAAGCCAACGAAAAGTTGGGACCCGCAGTGCTCAGGCACTTGAAGAACGGATTGTCCAAGTATCTACTTTATAAGACGGGTATATTATGCTGTACTTGACGAGATAATAATAAATCGATTGTGTAAGTTGGAATCGCGCCAACTCAGAACCACTGTTTGACAAGAATCGTTAATGGTAGGAAATTTTCGAGGCGCGTTGGAATTGTAGCAATTTAGAGCACTTAGGCTGCTTACTGTCAATGCAAGGCCTTTGTACAAGTTCTGGAAGTTAAGAATCGATTTTCTGTTCCTTGAAACAATTTCACCGTGTCCTCAGGAATGTACGTCATCGGTTTCTAAGAGAGAATGCTCTGTAACTTCGTGGCGCAAAGTTCTTATTAAGAAGCTCATAGTTACACAGTTGCTCAAGATGTACACATTTGAATGGTATTGTGTTTTCAATTTATATTTCTGCCTAGTAGTTCCTTTATTTCAGCCTTTCTGACTAAAGTTTCTTACACATTTACTCTATACGTGCTACATGTCTGCCGGTCTTATCCGTCCTCATAAAATCAGATTTAAAATGTTTGTTGGAGAGCTAAAGTAACGGAGTTCTTAATTATGTAATTTGATAAATGAATTTGTCTGATTTGGGAGGAAATAATGCATGTAATTAAATGAGCCCTAAAGAGAAGCTGAAAGAAAGTAGGCTACAGAGTAGGATACAAATATCGGTCATGAAGCCAGGTACCGTGATTGAACTTTTTAGATATTATTATGGTACTAAGATCATTATGACTATCGACTGAAAATCCGGACAAAGTTTTTAAAGATATGTCTCAGTCACAGACTACAAGGCTGGAATGGATTAATGTGACCTAACACCTTGACTGTTTGATGATGATGCTTCTAAGGAATGCTAAAAGAGATATATTTGTCGAATTATAAGTCTCCTCCGAAAACTAAGCTTTTGAAAGGATTTCAAGTCTTCGGTTGAAGATGGAGTTGTTATGTTTCTCGAAACGCTGGTATCTACCTGCAAGTCTACACGGTGTTACAACTGAGAAGACCGACATCAATAGGTATATAATCGGTTTTCTGTTATGTTACACGTTAGGATATTTTTTATAATCTTAAGATTCATCTGCAACATATTGCATTGTTTTCTTTCTGGCTGTCTAAACATGCAGCTTCGTATTTTGCCTTAAAAATATCAACTGAGTAAGTAATGTTTGATAGTACGCATATACGATATAAAAATTCACAGGAGATTCAACCGAGCCAACGGGCAAACTTGAATCAGAAAGCACCTTAAAGTCAGGTGTTTAGCTCTTTGCCACCAGCATGCCCAATTTTGTTTGGGACTCACCAGTGGGTACTGGGGGCTATTTATCCGGCTAAATGGTGGTGCTGACCATTCACCACCTCGCTTACCGACATCAGGAATATGTGGAGCTTTACCTACACTCTCTCATACATCTTCCTAGGGTTATAGTTTGTTATTGAATTGATTTATCATTTAGTCACTTATAAAATCTAATGACTGAACATGTTCTAGGCTATTGCATCGAATGCATCTAGAAAATGAATGTTAATGCAGAGGGGATAAAGTTTTGGGATGAGTCGATTGTGGGATATTTGATGATACGTTCTAAACAGTCGATTGAATTAACTGAGGAAAACACGGGAGACCTCAGCAAGAACGTAAACCTGCAGCATAACAGCCGAGAATTGATCCGCCTACCACTTGAATATAGTTCTACTGCATTAGCATTACATAAGCCCGCTTAAAATTAATTTGTTTTTAAAAATTACACTGCATGACTACGGTATTGTATTGAATTAGATGAAAGGTATTTAATATTTTAATTTGAACCCTTTGAAGACGAAGAGAGAGAGAGAAAAAAAGGAAATTGGTGGGGGGAGAAGTGAGAGACACTTCGATTTCGGGGTAGGGGGTGGGGAGGCAGAAAGAGCATCTTGTAGTTAGAAGGTCCCCAGGCAATGCCCGCTCGTCCTTCTGTTAAGGATAAAGTAAGAGTAAAGACGTTAGTGCGATAATTGGCAGAAAATACGGAATTTTGAATTTTTGTATTAGAGAAAGCTGAGGCTATTAATTTGGAAGTTTAGCACATAATTTAGAATTGAAGACGAAGTTCCCCTAAGTAGTATGTAAGAATTTAGTATGCACCACAAAGAAAACGCCACACTTCACCATTACACAGGTCAAATGTTTAACGCTGTTTGAAGAAATAATCCCTCTTTATAGTGAGAATCATACGAAAGACTTAAATACAAAATGAAGAGTTATTGACTGTTGAAGGAGGTGGGACATGAAGTTAACATTGAGTTTTAAACGGCTAATAGTTACGACGCAAAAATACACGTTCTTTTTTTCCATCTCACAGCTTAGGCTGTTTTATTTTCAGGCGAATGGTGTTGCAAAATGCTTCTGGAAGTTGTACGCTCCAGAAAAAATTGAAGTATATGATTTCGGTTAATCTTACATGATAGGTCGTAAGGATCCTGGATGTAGGAAGAATTAGGAGTCGAAATATAGTTGAGATGTGGAATGAATACGAGTCCATTTGAAGCTGATGGCTTTGAAAGAACTCTACAACCAAGGTTTGGTACAAGGTGACTTCAAATTATGACTGAAAATCACAAACATCTTCATTATACTATGCGATTAAACCTATGAGAACAACATTGGGGGGTCAGGAAGGAGAGTTTTGTGCCAAAAGTTTAGCGTGAAAGTGTTCGAAGTTATTATTGGTCATTTTCGTGATATTACGTAGAAATATGAGAATAAACTGAAATTTGATGGTGATACCTCATTGAAGGAGGCATTTCTCCGTGTGACTGGCTGATACTGGGAGCCATTATAAATATTCGAAAGGCCATGAAGAAGAAAATATTGTGTATAACTTTCCCTTTATGTAGTTCCTGAAATTAAAGAAAAACAAGAAAGGGACATTTAATACATAAGACTGTGTCTGTGTCAGTTTCTTGATTTATTGGTATATCTTTCATTAATCTTTGGCTCCAAAAACATGTAATTTGTCAAATCTAAATGATTTATTCAAAATTTACCAGTATTATCACCACTTGGTCAAAATCTTTAAACCGCACGACTTTATAACGCTTTGGAATTTTGTATAAATTACGTACTTTAGACTTAATTTAATATTATTTTAGTTACGGTTTTTAAGAACCCTTATTTTGAGATTCCATCGTGGTGTTTTCAGAAAAAATAAACTGGAGTTGACTTTAGAACGGTGTTGAGGGAAAGCTTGTTGTTTCAATGTTGTGAGACAGTTAAGCCGAGGAAAATTATCTCTCGCATATTCTCGTTTGTAACATGTTAAATAAACTTCATTAAAAGTCGTGAATCATGACTCCAACGTTAAATTGATGTGACGGGCTGGACGTAGGGGTTGACTGTGAATGGAGCACCCAGTTAAATTACGTGACAAGAGTGTCTACGGGAAATCAAGGGACTCGAGGGAGGAGGCGCTTATCATTAATTCAACGGCATGATGTTCAGATTCGTGAAAGGTGGATAGTGTTTATGAATTACGGTACCTTGTTCCATTTAACTAACAACGTACGAGATGTTCTCCTTTTAAAACTAAAAGACGCTAAAGTTTTTCAGGACCATTCTGCGTTTTATTGAAGTAGAAGATTCTTTGCCGTGTCCATGAGATCCCGTCAGTGCACTTTATCTTGATCCAATTTAATCCAGTTTGTACTCACACACTGTATTTATCCTTACATTTATGCTCTTATCTCTCAAGTGGTGCTTTGTCTTAAGATTTGCCTGATGCATGTAAGATTTCCCGCATGCAAGAGAAAACTTTAATATTCAGTTTACTCACTTACTTAGTTACATGAACCGATCCTTTTCTTGCATTAAAAATCAAAGAGTAATATAAATTAGTGCCTGCCACACTTCAAATAATGCGCTGTTAAAAAGTAAAGCGCCCGTGAACAAACAGTAGCGGCTTAATAATTCTATTCTTATAGAGGAAATACCATAATAAGTATTTAGTTAAAGTTAATTATTGTTCTTAGACTTATGAGACCAGTATTTAAATACTTCTGGGTCAAGCTCTCTTTTGTTTAATTATACCGGACGGAAATTACAGAAATTACTGCAAGCGACCCAGTTTGAAATACGTGGTTTGTTAGCTTGCAGCAGTTTTAAACATTGCTTTCTGTAGGTACTGTAAAATAATACGTTACTAAACTTCCGCGTGTATTACTCGTATGCTGTAAAATGTTAGAAATTATATTTTCTTACATGTTAAATTCACTTCGTCGAAAATATTTTAAATAAAAGTTACAGAGTGTAGTGAGACCAGTATTTCTTTAAGCTCCAATCTATGTAAATTCCCCCGAAGAACGTTAATTTATACCCTAAACGCCGAATTTAATAAAAATTGGAACATTGCTGTCTTTTAGGTTGTAGCGCTATGTAGTCTGGTAGAAGTTTACTAACGTCTCAGTGTTACTAACGTCCTTGCTGCCTCCATCATCAGGTAAGCAGAAAGGTCCTTTTAAACGCTGGTAAAATTCTACCAGACTTCACGACGCCACAACCCGGAAGACAGCCATCTTTAGACTCACAGCCGTGAGAACCACAACTCCTTCATATAAATCCGTTTGCAGTTTCGGAGATGAAATACGTAGACGAACAAAGAGACAGACATACATACACACCCACCGAGTTTGTGTTAACTTAATTTACTTTTAGTAAGGGAAGCGTAAAACTAAGCAGAAGTGAAAATAAAGATTTACAGCGAATGTTATCTAAAATAAGACCCAACATTTGAAAGTGGCTTTTACTTTTTAACGCACGTAAGGGGCTACATCGTAAGTACGCAACTATAAAACCATTGAGGACTGAGTTTTTCGATTCAATTTCCGTCAAAGAGGAAAACTTGTTATTTATGTGTG
This sequence comes from Zootermopsis nevadensis, assembly GCF_977971745.1. Lineage (NCBI taxonomy): Eukaryota > Metazoa > Arthropoda > Insecta > Blattodea > Termopsidae > Zootermopsis > Zootermopsis nevadensis. The sequence goes on from NW_028259143.1 coordinate 11,423,073, forward strand.
TGTCGAGGCTTGACCCTTGACCCTCTAAGAGAACTTTCTTGTCACATGTTGGAAACTCCATAAGACAGTTAGTAGGACACCTTGGACGGAGGCCCTTCGCAATGCTGTTACCTATACAGAACAGCATAACAAAATTTGTGCCTCGAGTGGGATTCAAACCCCGATTCCAGCGTTTGAGCGGCGAATGTAATTAGGTAATGCATTTTGCAAATAATGGGAGCGGAAGTTGAGTGGGTAGCATTGCTATGAGAACAAGTGAACTTTACTCAGTACATCGTTGGTTATTGACTCTTTATTAACTGTACATAAGAGCTTAACTCTGTACTTTCATACATGAAATTTTAAATAATGCTTATGATGAAACTCATCAACCGAAAGTAACTCACTGAATCATTTATGAATAGTGTGATGTATATTAATATTAAATACTGTGAAATGTTATCCCGCTTATGATTACTGCTGCAGTGGTAAGTACGTGCAGTAGCAATGCATAATTAACATGAAATGAAACTATATGAATCTCTGAATTAATTCATTTTCCTTCGTATCGTTGTAGTGGGTATTGGAGGACAATAATTTTCAAAATGATCAAAACATCATCGTCACAGTTTTATTGAAGTCAGTATGGTGTTTGAAATGAAAGCTAATCTCTGACTTGGAACCAACTCCCTAATGCAAGGTCTTCCCTGACAAAAAAAAAAAACTTTCAAAAACTGCCCAAGTTCTTTTAAGAACCGGAAGTTCAGCAGCTGACTACACCATTAACCGACAAAGTTCAGTCTAGTTCTTATTTTCATAATTTGTACCAAGAGTATTTATTTTAATATTATCCTCCCATCTACGTCTTGATATGAAAACACTCGCTTTTAAAGTATATTTGTGTATCAAATCTAAAACTTCTTGACGATGGTGAAGATCAATTGAATAAAAATTTTCTTGGATATTATCCATCGTCTAGTAAATATAAAACGTAAAACGACGTTTCGGAGATGGGACTCTATCTCCGTCTTCAGGTTCCTACACAGTTGGGCCCACTAGATAGAGCTAATCCCTATCTCCGGACAAAGTAAAAAGTGAAAGTCACAGAATAAAAAGGCATTACCACACCATCCATCCGTGGAAAGTAAAAGAATAGTATGTAGAAATCAAAATTCATGAACACGATAAAGAAAGAAAGAAAGAAAGAAAGAAAGAAACTCACAAAAGGTGGGAATAAATACACATGAATATCAGCTCGAAACTCGATGCCCAACTTGGATTTCTTCGGAGATTACAGGTATCCAAATAGGAGATAAATCCAAACTAGGCTGGCTGATAGGGTTGGCGAGTAGTGCCATGTGTGCCGCCTCCTTGTATTTTCTGTGTAGGTATACGTGTTGAAGAATTAAGCTATTTTAGTTAAGATTGTAAACCTATATTTTAGATGGTAAACTCCTTGTTGTTGACTTGTAGTAGAATTTAGGATTTGGGTTTTGGATGCCATAACAGCTTCAGGGATAGGCTTATCCCTGTCTAGGAACCATGGATTTGAAGCAGGAACGGTAGCAGTGGATAAGTCAGAAGAAGCGAGCTAATGGTTTGATACATTCATATCAGTACTTTCATGGATAAAGATCCGATAATAAAACTAGATCTACTTTATCACTTTACTTAACACAACTATGAAGTAACTTTCAAGGGAAGTATAATATTATTTTTTGGTTTCTGCCATTCACTCACTTTATATGTTATCACACTTTATAATCCAGTTGTAAGGGAAACCAGAACTTTCATTTTCATACAGAGTTTTATTTTATTATTTATTTCAGTGCGTTTCATCCCTGAATAGAGCCTTAATGAAGTTGAAATTGCCATTGGAAAATTGAAAGGTTATAAATTTCCAGATATCGATTCAGTTTTAGCGGAATTAATTTATGCAAGTTGTAGGACACTGCACTCAGAGTTATATAAGCTTATAGTCTTGATTTGGAACCAGGCAGTATTACCACAACAGTGAAAATAATCAATTGTTGTTCATATCGATAAAACAGGAGGGAAAACTGAGTGCAGTAACTTCTGAGGTATATCTCTTTTGTCAACGTCACACAAAATTTTATCCTAAATTCTTCTGGCACAGTTAACACCATTTATGAATGAGACTATCGAGGACTATCAATGTGGATTCCGCCATAAAAGGTCAACTACTGATCAGATTTTTTGCATTTAAGAAATGTTAGAGAAAAAGTGGGAGTATAATGAGTCAGTACATCAACTATTTGTGAACTTTAAGAAGGCATATGACTCAGAAGAGAGGTACTGTATGGCATTTTGATTGAGTTTGGAAAATCAAAGAAACTTTTTAGGTTAATTAAGATGAGTATGGACGAGGTATCTCTTAGAGTTCGTCTTGGTAACCTTTTGTTGAATACATTCCCAGTGCACAATGGCCTCAAATAAGGCGATGCTTTGTCCCCAGTGCTTTTAAATGTTGCTCTAGAATATGTCATCAGGAAGGTCACAGGGAATTAAGAAGGGCTCGAATTGAATGGCTTGCACCGGGTATTTGTCTATGCTGATGAAGTCAATTTTCAGGTTGGTAGTCCAGTGTATGAGATAATTAAAGTAAATGTTATAAAGTTCGAGGAAAAAATAATTTTGATTTAAGCTAACGTAGTAAATTAAGGAATAACTGTTTCGAAAGAAAAATTGAATATAAATTGGAAGTTCATAGCAGAATAAAGAACCAGAGCCCATATCTCGGCAAAAATAATAAAAAGCTGTTTTTCTTACCTGATTTTGCATTTTATACACGAGCAGGTGACATTAAATTTGGTGGCAGCACTAGAATGTGTTTTTATATCGTTATACTGTCCCTTTCTTAGTTACAACCAATTGTAAGAAATATTGACTTTGTTAAGTAACGTATAAGGACAGGGCAATACCAAGTGAGAGTTTATATTATTTTGATAGCAAAATCCATATTACTCTAGTGTTTCTGTCGTGACGTTATGGCTTACAGAACCGATATCAGTTGATTATCATTTTTGAACATGAACTTGTTAAGCATTTGAAAGTTTGTGTTTTAATGAACATTATACAACTTCCAGTTCACGATCATAAAACGTGAGAAATAGGAGCCGTATTGAGGATGTTTCTCTGCCTCCAAGTGGCCAGGAGTGGTACTCAACTTGCTGCGAAGTTCACCGTTTAATGCTACTAACGTGAGTTAAAGAAGTGGCGAACACTTTTAGGCAGTGCTTTTTTTGCACTGGTACTCAGAACTGAAATATTTTCTTCAAAATATAGATAAGATCTTTAAAATACGTTTAAGTTTTCAGGTATAACCCCAGAGTACCACCACCGCTTTTATACAAGAAAAGCACTGCTTTAAGTGGTAAGAGCAGGAACAGAGCTTCATACTGATGTAGGGGAACTATTTAGCGTTCTTGTACAGTTTAACCCTCTCAATATAGTATATCGCATGAGCGCCTTACACTGACCAGTATTTGAGGTAGAAATAATGCATAACTTTTTATTACTGATTTAAACCCTTTATACCAGTGCATTGTTAATACATTAAGGGAAACAGATAATTCTAGGTTACAAGAATACAACCGGTAGAATTCCTACACGTTCACTACCCAATAAACTGACTCCAAATTTGCTGCACAATGTCGGTGAAAGTTTAATTTACGTATAACTTAAAATTTGGATCGGTTGTTCTTGTTATTGAACGTTTTATATATTTATTTATATTTTTCTTTCTTTCGTTAGTTATTTTTCTCTTGAATTTCCATTCTTTTAACGTTTCGCTCTATCTATCTATCCATCGCATTGTTTTTCGTTCTTAATTTCATTTTCTCTGTCTTTCTTTCTTTATTTTTCGTTTTTATATTTTTTCTTCCTTCCTAATTACCTGTCAATATCCTCTTTCTTTCTTCGGTCAGCTAATATTTTCATGCATTCCTGCATTTATATTCCATTCATTCCGTCTTATTCCTATCCACGAAACGAGGAAAAACCTTAATCCCTACCAAGATTCAAAGCGACTGTTCCTGGATTACGAACCAAGAGTCTGATTCTGATTGTCTGCGATCCTTAAAACAGTAAACTAACGTGCTTTTTATAATGTGACATTATTTTCTGCACGCGGTTCTAAATATTTGACCCAGATAATGAATAACAAAACCGCTGCACAGTTGCAGATCCATATTTAATAATATGAAACATAACTTAGCACCGTGCTTCAGTACTGTGGAAAACCAGAATGAACTGTTCAGTCCAAGATGCTAGGTACTGGGAACTATTCCCTATTTTAGTCTAACAAATGCTTATTGACGTCTCGTGATGAACTCACTCACTCACTCTATGGTGCAGGAAATTATTCGAAAAGTCTATTGTATACGCGGCCTGTCAAAGAACAGCATAATTTATTCATGGAACCCGAAAATTCATCACCGTGTTCACAAAAGCCCGCCACCAGGCTCTATCCTGAGCTAGCTGCATTCCATTCGCTCCATCGATTCCTGTCCCTAAGGTCCATGTTAACGTTAACCTCCCATCTACGTCTAGGTCTTCCCAGCGGCCTCCTTCCTTCAGGCCTCTCAACCAATACCTTTTAAACACTCCTTCCTCTCCCATGCGTACCGCGTGTCCAGCCCACCTCATCCTTCTCGGTGTAATCACCCTAGCAATATCATGTGAGGCGTATAGGCAGTTTTCTCCATGATCCGTCATCCTCCCTTTTAGGTCCAAATATCCTCTACAACACTGTTTCTAATGACCCTCAATCAGTGTTCCTTCGTTCAGAGTGAGAGACCAAGTTTAGCACCCAGAAAGCAAAATTACACTTTTGTTTATTTTAATCTTTAGTTTTTTTATATGAGATGGGAGGACAAAAGATTTTTGACTAAATGATTGGAAGCATTTGCTCTTGATTTGTCTCGTGACGAACGCACAGTGTAATGGAGACTTCATCATTCCTCGACCATTTTATCTACAGAGATATGATCATTCTAGATAATACAGAAAAAAATTTAGAAGACAAAATGAGGTAGAATAATAGCTGACGTTTTCAAAATTCATAAACGAAAGAACAACAACGAAGACGCTACCTCCTTCCCAGAAATGAAACAATCTGTTTTAAATCTCTTGCTTTTGTTTCCTGTAGACTTAGCAAACACGTCAGACAACTCACGAAGTAAATACTTAAATACTCATATTTTTGTTAAAGAATCTTAGGATAATTGAACAGTTAATGGAATTACTGGACATGCTTATTAAAAATTGAAACAGCACAAGTTTTCTTTAACTAAAGGAGTGAGAGGCAGTACTGAAAAAAATAGCTGTCTGAACGATGAGAATCCTTTCTTATTTGTCTCAGTTTATTTTAATTGTCTGTGACAACACGATGACGCATTCGAATTGGATTGTCTACTGATAGTATGCGCCAACAAGAACAGCGATGTGTGATCAGATTCTTATATAATTTATATGGAAGTATGCCAGTCCATTATGGCGTTAATTACATGAACCACAGGATAATTTAATGGCAGAAAGACTTAAAACAAGCATGGGGGAATGTTTTTGATGGTACCCGTTCAGGTCGGTCATCGACTGCAGAAAGTGCTTAGGTCGAGATTGCTTAATGTACCCGCGAAAGCCGAAAAAGTAGCAGACTTACAATTATATTTCAGATTATTGTTTTGACATGAAAGAGGAGGTTCAAGAATGGCTTAATGCCAACTGACGACTTCGTTTTTAACGTAATCCGGATAATTGTGGCCGTTGAAATGCATAATAACCTTCCTTTAGATTTTGAGTTAATTTTTTATAGTAGCATGTCTGTTAAATATGAAAGAGCCAGGATTCTGGATAAGGTGAGATAGATATAAAGAATGGATACAAAATTTCAGACTGATTGTATATTTGACGTCAGCTTTATCACAGTTTCTAAACGGTGCCAATTGAGTCTCTTACGGCAGCAGGAAAGGTTAACACATGGTAAATGTAAGGATATATCATGCACTGAATTCACAAGACACAAACAATTACATGTCAAATTTGGAATTTCGAATAGAACTACGTTTATTTCGAAGCGTGTGTGAAATGAGGCGGCGGATGTTAGGCGGAGAGAATCATATAAAAAACAGATAAGCACAAAATTAATTTCTGATCGTCATTGTAATTATTGAGCCCAATATATGCGAAAATAATAACACAACAGCGTTAAATGTTTTCTGTAATAACTATCTGGTCTGCAAAACACACTTAGCAATGTTAGTTAATCTGTACCATGTTCCGACGGCAGATGAGCCTTTTACACGTGTATCACTCGTACCTGTTAATTTGCTAGCAGTTAAAAGTTACACGATACAACTCGGAATCTGATATCTCCTTCAAACACGAGTCAGTTCTACAGGCTAAGGCGATAAGTGGTAGAGTAATATAAGTAAACTGATCACGTATCGTCGGTATTACACTGGGCTTTACGTACAAGGTTGGCAGCTGTATAAATTTTGATGAACCATTTGAAAGAGTGACATTTTTGGAGGAGTAACTTGACATATGCTTGCATAAATACACTTTTTATGTATGCAAAACATTTGTAAGGCACGTATTTCTAAGCTTTAATTCGGCAAGTCCTGAAGAAATGTTGATGGATATACTATATGAAAACAATCGTCTAATAAAATAATAAAATTGAAAATTTTCCCCGATTAGAAATTAAATTTGGAATTGCAAATTACATAAAGCACGTTCCGCCATTTTAAACAGTATCGGTGCTATCTGAACACTGTATGTTCTCTCTTCATCTATCATAAACCTACGCTATACTTTACTCTTTGGTAGTAAGGCATTCGCCAGACAATAGAGTTGCTGTTTCACTGAACTGTATGTTTTTCTGTTACAAAATCAAATAATGGAGCCTTAAACTGTAAATCCATATTACATAGCTTTGTCTTTCACATGTATTTAATTAAATAACGCATGGCAACAGCCGTTGCTAAGAGATTACACACAAATCGCTTCATATTTGTTGAGACTTTAAAAATAAACTGTAACTCTAACACCATTAATCCCGAAATGAATCGGCCTGCAATAAAAGAAGCCGAAAATGGGCCTGGTGTTAAGGAATTTACATTATTCTTAATTTGTATTTTAATATCCTTCCGCCTAAACGTTTTTCTCTTTCCGAAATCATACCTCGTTAAACTCCTGAGCGTGTTTTTTGTTTCCCCAAATCTGTGTTCAACCCACTTTAAATTCGTTGATGCTATTAAGCTATCTTACAGTAGCTGATTTGAAGTATATTTAAAAATTCATTTTGTACCTCAAAGAAAACACAGCTCTTCACCATGACAAAGATAATTTGTTTCGCGCTGTTCGAAAAAAAATCATGATTATTCTGTGAATCATACAAAATCCATACATATAATCTATAAACAAAATTTAGAGTTTCTGAATGTTAAAGTATGCGGTATATATAACAACATGAGAATCCGGCATCTAATAAAACAGAGTGAATATTTAATTCGATAGTTTTTAATAACTAGGTTCAAGTTGTGTATAGTTTTCAGTTTTCAATTATGGGATTTGTTTATGTAGGGGAATGTAGAAGCATGATTAAAACTTGAAGATACCTGTCTTCTGGATGTTGCACCATGTGGCCTGGCAGAAGTTTACCGACGTTTCAGAGTTGCCGCCACCCCTAGAACATGAAATTTCACCTAATTAAAAACTGATCAGCTAAATGAAACCTCTATCCTTTCTCGAATCAATTTTATGAAAATTTCAGATTACTGACCCTGATCTATATGCAGCGTGTAACAAAATAGGGTGTTACGATTTGGAGTGAGTGCAGCTTTCGGGGTAAGGTTTAATGGCGGGCTGTTGTGAACATGGTAATGAACCTGCGAATTATATATACATCAGGGAATATATTTACCACCTGAGTGTTTCTAAATTTCTCAAGAACGATTATCTTCATGAAATAAAGTTAGTTTTTTCATTATTTCTCATCCACAAATTCATAAACACATTTTTCCGTATTAGGTGGGTCCCTGTCACCACGACATGGCGCGTCATCAGGCTGGGGATGGAGGAACAGCCACCAGTTATGGAGGTTTGCTGCGAATATGTTGAATATACAGTCGCGGAAAGCCGATATGGGTTGGTCCTATAGCTTGGGGGTTGGGCGTGACCGTAAAAACTGTCTTGTTACGAAAAAATATACAGCATTGGAACCGGACGGGCTCTTTGGCATAACCAAGAATCTGAGGTTTGGAACCTGGAATGTTAGGAGTCTCCACACGGCAGGGGCACTGAAATCAGTGAGTAGGGAATTAGAGAAGTAGAAGTTAGATTTAGTGGCAGTGCATCTGGTGAAATTGGTTGGGAGGGCGAGATTCCAGTGGAAAATTTCACGTTTTTGATAATCACTAGTTAGGGACTGGATTGGTTGTTCATAGCAGAATTAGGGCAGCAGTTAAGAGAGTAATTCTCGAATGACGTTGGTGCGACTTTATTTTCTTTACTCTTCAGCCCCAACCGAGGCCTAAAGTGATAACATCAAGGATTGCTTCTATGAAGAAGTAGAATCAGTATTTTATACATTTTGCAAGTACCATATGAAGATTCTGCTAGGAGATTTCAATGAAAAATTTTGGAGAGAGAATGTTTTAAAACTAACTATAGGTAACGATAGTCTGCATCCAGCTCTTAAATGTTCATGGGACTGATGGTGTTCGACAGATTAAAATGTTAGTGCCAGAACATAGCTTAGATGAAGTTGAACTAGACATTGAATAGCTTAAAAGTTATAAATCTCCAGATATTCACCAAATTCCAGCAGAATTAATTAAAGCAGTTGGCATAAAGTTGCATACGGAGCTTATTCAGCTAATTTAGGACAAGCAAGAGATACCACAACAATGGAAGGAATACATAATTATTGCTATTGATAAGAAGGGCGGCAAGACTGAGTGTAGTAATTTCCGAGGAATTTCTTTACTATCAACCTCATACAAAATTCTGTCGAACATTCTTCTGCAAGATTAACTCCATATGTGAATGAAATTATTGGGGGTCATCATTGTGGGTTCAGACGTAACAGATCAACAATTGATCAGATCTTTTGCATTCGCCAGACACTAGAGAAAAAATTGAAGTACATCAGTTGTTTTGTTTTATGAAAAGGCCTTCGACTCTGTTAAGGGTGATGTGTTATACAATATTCTCATTGCATGTGGTATACCATAGAAGCTAGTTAGTCTAATAAACATGTGCTTGAATGAAACCTGTAGCAAAATTCGTAAAGGTAAATATGTATCTGAGACATTCTTCATCAAGAACGGTCTAAAACAAGGAGATGGTTTGTCTCCCTTACTCTTTAACTTTGCGCTAGAATACGTCACCAGGAAAGTCCAAGATAGGCAGGAGGGCTTGCAATTGAATGGGAAACATCAGCAATTGGCAAATGTTGATGATGTTAATATATTGGGTGATGATATAAATACAATAAAGAGGAACACAGAAGTTTTACTAGGAAGGTGAAACTAGAAGTAAATTAAGAAAAAAACTAAGTGCGTGTTAGTATCTCGTTGTCAGCAAACAGGCGGGGAAAATAATATTACGGTGGCTAATAAATCCTTTGAAAGATTGACGAAATTTAAATATTTGGGAATAACCTTAACAAATAAAAATAATATTCGGGAGGAAATTTGGAGGAAGTTAAATTCTGTAAATGCTTGCTACTATTCAGTTCAGCATATTTTTATTCCTTTTGTATCTATAAGAACCTAAGGATTAAAATATAGAAAATAATAATTTCGCCTGTAGTTTTGTATGGGTGCGAAAAATTCTCTCTCACTCTGAGGGAGGAACATAGATTGCATGTGTTTAAGGATAAGTTTTTGAGGAGAATATTTGGGTCTAGGACAGAAGAGGATCGGGTAAAGAGAAAACTGCACAATGATGAACTTAAAAATTTGTACTTCTCCTCCAGTATTGTCAGGGTGATTAAGTCGAGAAGAATGAGATGGGCAGGGCATGTGACATGCATGGATGGAGTAAGAGGTGTGCAACGAGTATTGGTTGGGAAGCCTGAGGGGAAGAGAAGGCTAGGGAGACCTAGACGTAGATGGGAGGATAATATCAAGTGGGATCTATGGGAGTAGTATTTGTAGGCTATTGGATTTTTCTGGCCCAGGACAGAGATTGGTGGAGGGCTTTGGTTAATTCGATGATGAACCTTCGGTTTCCCTAAGCCATCTAGTTAGTTAGATGGTCTTCACATTCTTACCCCTACAGAATGTGCTGTAACATTTCCGTTGTGAAAGAAACGTGGCTTTGTCTGGGCTAGAAAGTTTACAGAAGTCTGAAATAACTCAAGTTACTTAAAGAATGGTGATATGTAAAGTTTCAGTTAATCCTGTCACCTTGCTGTGAACTCTCAGGTATGCTGCTGGAAGTCGAGTGTAATGTACAAAATACAGACGTACTAAGACGACTTAACACATTGCGTCCTGCATACAAGTGTTTCAGAGATTGGGTCAAGGATATTTATTTTGTGATATTTGATGTTTTTTCGACGAGTAGTATGAATGTGACTGTCTTGTGGGATATTGCACCGTGTAGTAGGGCAGATGATTGAGTTACGTTTTAGAAGATCATATCAGGGTGATAACCCTGCAGGCAGTAAGCTCTGAAACGTCGATTAGTATCTTCCAGATTTTACTTACTTAATAGCTTCTGTGAAGGGGTTTGCGTTTTATGCCGTATGGAATGGGTGCTCGGCACTTCGTCCTTTATATTTTTGTTATTTTTGGGCCCGACCTCCTAAATATTACACTTCAGCATGTTTCAAATAAAGTAATTATACTTTGTAGGCACAGACTCTACGCATGGCATAAACTTTCTGCTGTCTGAAGCTGTTTTTCTTAGATATATTTAGGCAAGGTCGACTTTAACGTCGTAGGTAAATAAGTGATGTTATAATTCTTGAATACTTGGCGTAGTTCCTCGTATTTTGTACGAAAGAATAGCTACATAAAATAAAGTATCAAACACAGTGTTGGGTACGCAGAATGAGGGTTGTCTTCCTACGCGGTCTTTGTATGTATTTGCTTATTCAGTCATGTTAGAGAAGTGGGACATAATAATAAAAAGTTGCTTTTGTTTATGCACTCTGAACTTTAGAAAAAACTTCTACATTCAATTTCAGGCCCATAACTTCGGTGTTGAATTTTTTTCTTGTACGATCGGATTTTGAGGCAGAACCAACTTTCCATTTTGTAGTTCATAGGTACTGGTCATAATAATTTAATGCGATTTGAAAATATGATAATAATAATGAATCTGCAGATAGAGAACAGTCGTGGCCTATTACACCATACTCCCTGGAAATTTTTCAGGAGGAAGTCGTTTGCGACCTTGAATTGGAACCGCGAATGACAGGGGTGTCGACACATGATACGACGGAATCACACAAATAATTGTCACAAAATTACGAGTACTGATAAACGATTTTGGAGATGGATTTTATACTTCTTGTGTTCTTCATTTTCTTCTGTCCTCTCTTTGCTTCTTTAGCGATGCACAGAATATACAGCGTCCAGTAAGAATTAATATCCATTTTGTGAAACGTTAATCAGTGTCTTTTGTGATGTAAAAGCGAACCAAGAAACGTGCACATATAATTAAGTACAAAGGTAAAGATAAAGTTGATCTTCTGAAGAAAACTACTGATAAGTGGAGGTAAAGCTCCATTGCTTCTTAAACTTGGCGCTGTTTACAAATGAGTGGTCAGTTTTACGCTCTCGACGCTTTAATCCCAATAGTCATTAGGTAAGAGACCGGGTTTACCCCATAGTCGATAAAGACCAAATTCCTATGCCCCAACTCGTAGCAATTGCCAGCATATTATCTATTCAGCGTCGTTACAGTAATTTTATAAAAGTTGGAAAATACTTAATTTGTCAGACGTCGATTGTGGGCCTTCTGGGTTGTGACCACATGTAATTGTATAGATGACGACAACGTTTCGTAGTAATATATGCCCTCTATCTTCAGCGTGAAGGTCAGAATATCAGTGTTGACATCCAAACCGTCGAGAGAAAGTTAAATCCGAGATAATTTGTTGCACACGGTACCTTACATGAATAGGCATATCTGTGTCTCGGTATAATCGCTAAATTACCGATCGGATTAGTAGATCATACGGTGCGCTTTGTAATAGATTAACATTGAACACTTCTTGATTTCTTATTTCGCCCCTACAGTTGTGCGCGTCGAGCCGACTCATCGCACGACGCATGGCGGTGGAACTCCCACGCTCGGAGTAGTGAAGAGCGTGCTGGCACTTTGTCTTCGAACTTCGCTTGGCTCACTGGCAGTTCTACACCCGCGACGTTTCACTGCGCAGATCTCGTACGGCTTTATAAACGCTTAGTGTATACACTTTTCATTATTTACTTAATGGAAAATTTATTGTAGCATATTTTACAAACAGCAATCCCTGAAATGTTTCTTCGACAGTAATTGGTATTTAACATAACGGATAAATTATAAGAAATTTTGTGGTGTTAATATGTTTTTGCCATTGAAAACTCTCCGCCTCATCAACAATTGAGGCTTATACAATCAAATCTGTAAAAATATTGATGATTTTAGGAAAATATTAATTAGGTTTAACGCGTTATGATTTTTGTGTGTCAATGTGAATGATATTCGTACGTGCGTGTGAAATATCACCTATTTAATTTACATTGTGACGATTATTAAAAGAACCACTACTTATTTAAATTTCCAGTATATGTTATCGAGTAATGATAAAATAAAATTCGTGTAAATACAGCGCGCTGAAATGACAGAAGGAAACGCTTATTTTAAATAAATTTTAATAGTAATACTCGTGATGAATGTGTTAAAAATCTGAAATAAGGAAAGCAAAACTGACATTCAGACTATTTTTTCGTCACCACAGTGCTGTAAATCTTATACGTTTATGAGCAAGAAACATTTGTGTGTGTATAATGCATATTACTGAACATGTAAGACGTCTGACTATCGGATTTCAACTTTGAACATTTCTTCAGCATTACTGTTACAACATTGTTGGACGATACATCATGATACAACCGTAAGTACTAGCTGCATCTAAAAGTCTTTATTTCGCAACAGAATACGAGTGGCAGTCAGTGAATATAATTATTGTGGCAGCCTGCTGTATGTCTACTTCCACAGTTTTCAACCTTTCGGGATTTCTGTGAAATTTGTTGTTGCGCAAACACATCTGTTTTATCGTTTTTATTATTATTATTCTTCAAATCATGAAGTTTTTCTGTATTTTGATAACTTTCTTACAGTTGTTTTTAAAACCTCGAACTTTTAAATGATTTCCATGTAACCTTTGAGTGCATTTTTGAGACAGTAACTTTCACACCCGCCAAATGCTTATTCCATACCCTATAGGAAAAGAATGAAACATCCTACAAAGAAAGGAACCGCAACGTCAAAGTCAATACATTTTTGCGATTATTCCTATGGAAGAGTGAACAAATTGATTTTAAGGAAGTCCTAGCATTTTTCAAGAGATAACTGACACGCTTAATAAAAGTTGCTTCCCTTAATTGAACTTGTAATATAAAATAAATGATCGGGTATTGGCTAAATGGTTTCTAGTTTATTTAATATCGCGTTTCCAACTGCATCTGTTTTGACCTTACCAAGGTAAGGCTTATCTAAATTATAAATATAAGTACACGAGTTTCATTGTCTTAATACCCGTAAAGGTATTTCAATCACCAATACTATATATTTTGTTTAATAACATACTTGCAGTTCAGGCATCTACCTTTTAGCAAAGACCGTACGCGCTTTAGACTACGCGGAGGCTATGGATTTCACTAACACATTTTGATTCCTAGGTATTTGAGCGTCTGAGGACAATGGTAGAACATGTTTATCGGAAACAGAGTAAAACTATAGAAGTAGTCAAACCAACCAAAATACTAACCATTTATCTGTCATATAAGGTTAAGAACTCCGTGAAGATAACCTCTTAATGATGCCAGCATTGAAATTTGATCCAATGCTGACACGTCGTGTAAGTCACTAAATATATATTGTATGTATAGTTATATTAGTTTGTGTATAAATAATAAATATTAAATCACAGAGTATGTAATTTAGCTTGTTCCTTAACATTTGTCTTGCTTTATTTTGTGCCCTTGGGATTAGATACCGTGCCTTCCCGTGTAGCACACATATTTATTTAAGTTACTCAACTGTAAACACTTTTACTCTATGCATCGTACTACTCACGCTAACAGCTTCTGGTGATAATTAATAGTTTTTAAAACGTCGTTCAAATTGGACTAAAAAACGTAAGATTTGTATGTATATATACAATTTTGTCACTGTAATTCGTTTTAGATTTTAGAAATATGTATTAGCATTCGTTGTTGTGTTGTTACACCACACGTGCTCTGAGGTTACTTCCTTTGAGGTGTTTACACCTTATGGGCCTGTCCATGTTTATTTCTTTATCACGTCTTTAAGTCGACATCGGTCTGCGATTTATCGGTTTTCATATTAAAGAATATATCTCCAGAACGGCTGATTGGGATATAATCACATTTGTTGTGGTAGTTTCATCATTACAGGCAGGTTCAAACTAATTACTCTTAATATCCTTCAAACGGCACTATCAACGTAACGGATGCTCAAAGTCCTGAGGTGGGATGATAATGACGCCATTACCCAGGATCCTGTGTACAGATATTTCAATGACCCTGGATCATATTGTTACAGCTTTTAACCATTATTCGTTTCGCTAATGCTTTTGTTAAAATTCTTTCAGTTCTTATTCCTTTGTCTGCCGTCATAATGTCATCGTCATTGATGTCCGTAAACACAGTGCATTAACTCGAGGAAGACCGGACGGATTTTCGTGAAATTTGGCACGGGAGTTTACCATTGACAGTAAAAAAAACGTACTTTTTAGTCGTTACTCTTAACGTAACGGAATGCCAAATATGGTAGGTTGAAGTGTGACGACATCATTGCCGATTATCTCTTGCGCATCCGTGGTCACATCATTGTACTTGATGGCGTAATCCACCGCGACGACGCCAAGGTTCTCGATGGAATGTTTGCGTAGAATGTGGTGTAAGAATATCTTTGGAACCTTCGTGCACGCCGAAGAGTACACCTTTATAATCTTGCTAATTTCTGTTACATGTCCATGTTCATACATGTAAGCCTTTTATGTAGTTTGTGAAGTTTATGAATCTGTGCAAGTGTACATAATTGTGGTGTATTAGTGTAGGCTGTTGATATGGAAATTTTCTGTCTTCCAGGTCGTATTTAAGAATGTTTTACAAAGGTGTACTCTGATGAAAGTCTGTAACTATACGTATTAAGCCCTATTTTCAAACTTGTTGAATTTTTTAATGCAATACTATGTGTTCGTAAATCTGCAGGAACTTACATTTTAGTAGGTAGATTCCAGTATATTTTTACTATATGAAATATTATTACCATTTTGTATAGCATTGAGTCTTACGGTAGTTACTTATATTTGATAGTAATTTGAATGCATAAGTAACTTATTACAGGATTTATTCTAGAGATAGAGAGATGAAAAAATTACGTTAGATGATTGTTAAAATTTATATCCTAATTTTATTTATAGTTGTTAATAATACGCTTATTAAAATTTGTTCCGACGAGTATTATTCAAAAATTAGCAATCCACTTTTTACTTTTTACCAACTAAAGAGGTAATTACGTAACGAGCTGAGCTACTATAAGATTATCAACAGTTCTGCTTCATCGAGCAACTTTAAGGTATGTAGTAAAGGCACCTTGGTGACGAACTAAATTTGACTGTTGGTTTAATGAAATGGTGAGGTTTCTTCAATAATCGTAGATAACGAAATCTTCCCTTGTCACGGGCCGTAACATGTTATCTCCAATCCTAGTTACTTTAAAGCTTCGAGGAAAATTACACATTAAACCAGACATGAAATAAGTTACCCGTTATTCACGTAGTAGAGTTACTGTTATGCCTTTTCGTTCTGTGCAAGAGTTTTGATGACACGCTTTCAAAGTCGACTTTTGGGGTTGTGCTGAATTTTTATTTTTGCTGTTAAAGGAACTACGTTGTGTCAGAAGACATTAAGCGTAGAGATGTTGCTTCCGTGTCAGGTGCAGGTACATAAACAGGTTGCCCCTAAAAGATGTATATGTTACCGGAAATGTATAGAATAACTAGGCAGTGTATAGAACGCCTAAAGTAAGTAGACAAGGTATGAAATAAATCGTAATGTTAATATTGTTTGTTTGTGTAAATTAAAATTAATCAAAGTCGATTGGGTAAGCTGTCAAGATGGAGATCGTGCGCGAAAACACCAAGCTACTGAATCTGAACATAACCAAAGTTTTGGGAATTAAAAAAATTGTTTTATATGCTGGGCTAACCTAACTTAACAAATGTTTTGAGAATTAAAATGTTTTATATTAAGATTTGCAAATATAAAAGATAAAATAAAGCGGTATAAATCGTATTATAGAAACTTCTTTTTTATATACTTTGCCTAAAGAATCTGAGGCATTTTACAAAATTCCTCGGTATTCTATAGAATAACTAGGCAAAGTATGCAATAAACTGATAGTTTCATACATTGCGTAAAAGTTCTAGGGATTTTATAAAATGCCTGGGAATTCCATAGAATGTCTAAATTTCATACCTTGCCTACTGACTTTAGGCATTCAATACATTGCCGGATTTTATAGTCTGCCGGTAACATACATACTCATTCAACAAATTTGCTTTCCTTGAAATTCAATGGACCCTCTGCATCATGGTAAAAGCCATCTGTCAAGTTTAACAACACTAGATTCCCCTCGTAAACGTAACACATGTGAGATCTATAACAAGGTTAATATTCCGTGTTGTGTGTATACATATTTTTGGAACATTCTTTAATTTATAAATTCCGTTCTTACGATTTTGCACAAGGTAATTGTTAACCTTGAAGAGGTATTCGCATTTACTAATGATACAAATTTACGAATAACACCACAGAACCAAAAATAATATTATTTATTAAGTGTTCTTTCCAAATTGTATAAAAAGTACTACAAGAAGGAGGTCGCTTGGGGTGAGTGGAGGTATAGTTCCTCTCTTTCTTGACCTCGGCACTAGATGTGGGTGAGAGGTCAGCATCACGCCCCGGCCGGCTTTACCCCAAAGATAGCCATCTTCGGACTTACCGCCTTGAAAATTTAAAATCCTACTAAAAATGTGGTTGTAGAGAACAATATCAGCATTAAACTTTTCATTTGTTGGGTCTTCTTGGTGTAACGGCATGTGAACACTTAGGTAGATATCAACGTTACGGAAGGACATACTGCCTTCATGATCAGTGTTGAAGATGGAAGCAATATATTCCTCCGACCAGTTCATCAACTCTACACGTCGTTATAACCCAGAAGACCGATATCGAGAATTTCTCTTCTATCGCGAGAAAATCAGATCTTATTAGTTCTATAACAGCGGACTTGTATCTGCAATAGGTTGACGTCAAAGTCAGTTTCATATAAAAAATCACAAAGAACAAATTTGAGGAATATGTTTACCGTAGATTGTGGCATGTCTTTTGTCCAATCTCCTTCTATTATCAATGCCGCTTGAATGTCATAGGCCTAGTTTCAAACATTCCTCTCTCTCTTGCAGGATACAAGGTTCTTACGGCAGAGTCTGAAGATGGCTGTCTTCTAGGTTGTTGCGCTCTATAGTCTGGTAGAAGTTTACCAACGTTTTAAAGGTCCTTGCTGCAAGGACCTCTGAAACGTCGGTAAACTTCTAACATCTCTCTTGTTCTTTTCCCTGCTAATAAAGTCGTCAATATTTATACAATTTTTAATACTACGTAATTTAATCTGAAATACGGAATTGTTACGTTATTTGCAACTGATAGATGAATGGGTTACACAGGGTTTGTTTGTGTGGACAGGATTAAAATGGCTCAATTTATGGTCCAATGGTTGTGTGAACGATAAGGAACCTTCGCGTTCTATGAAATACAGTTAATTCCTGAACAAGCTGTAAGTTTTTCACCATCTGTTTATATATTTGGTTTATTTTACGACGCTGTGGGTAGCCCAGACTATACAGCTCCGAATGGTGGGATGATTACTTAATAGTGAATTGAAAGGATGTGAAAGGAAGCTATCTTGGCATAATTTATGGTACGAGAATTGAGTTTGCATGGAGGGACTAAGGACAGCCACGGAGACCTCCCGAATACGAAGCAAGATTGCTAACACTCGACTGTGAGGTTGGATCGTCAACTTCTCACGAAGTATTAATTTCCATGTAGATAGTTATAACGAACCGGTGTTTGACTGTGGAAGATGATTACAGCTCGATGCTTGTGGCTTAGAATAACAAACTATGGGCATTGATTGGCGGAACTAAGTTTCATGACACAAATGCACATTATAGGTCCTAGGTGGTTTACATTTGTGAAAAATATTCTGTCTAGCGTCGTTGTACCATACTGTAGGTTAAGCAGGATGGTACAGCTAGGATGTTTACAAATAATGAGAGCGACATTAATCCTGTACAAGCATATACGGCTAGAGACGTAATATCTGTGTAGTTGCGTATCAAAATATAAACAGCGTATTGTGTTATGCAAACCGAAGGTATTAAAGGCTGTATGCAGCGTCAGATACACAAGCACAAAGTATAAAACATGCGCGATGGTAAAAGAAATTATAATGTAAAAGAGTGAACTAATTTTCTAGTTCACATAAGTTTTAAATAAAATAAAAATTAAACTCCAGTTAGGTATTAGGAAAGTTTTCATTATACTGTATTACAAAGCACAATAGAATTTCTGTTTCAAACTCTTGCAATAACTGCTTAATATACCCAGAAAGTTTTAAATAGGAATAAATAATACTCTCTTTTATCGCCCAGAGGAACTGTTTTATTTATACATTATACTTTCTGTTCTGTGTAAAGTTCTACATTTACTGTTGGACGTTGTCACTAATAAGTAAGGTTATTCATTATATGTAGGAATAAAACCCCGCAAAATGATGGCAATGAATGGGATTATTAGCAGTGGTGACAAAAAGGCAAACAGAATCCATATCCTAAAAGCGATTAAAACTCCCCCTCGCGCTTTAATTATCGAAGAAACCATAGGCGGTTTGTCATTCATAACATCCTAATAATTCTGGCGGTTTAAATCTTTCAACCACAAGTACTTCACATTTCATAACTGTATATTTCGCCCACAGAGGGTATTTATGACTTTCGTATCATTTTAAGAATAAACATAAAATATTTTCCGTAACAGAATTAACCAATTTGTTTTTAATGTAAACGCGATTTTTTTATTTGATGCAGGATCTTAATTTTAATTATTATTTATCCTAGCTTCGTGCTTCATGGGCTTAATATACCTTCTAAACCGACATTAAGGCCCAATATTCACATCATTGCTACCGTGAGAATCTCAAATCTCAAAAAAAATATTATATATGTGTCGTAAAATTGAGATTTGCAAAGTTTAGTATTTTAGTAAGAACATAAGTTATCTCCGAAATACTTAATTGTTTGTGTTCTTGGCAACTGGAGCTGAGTTTGTATCTTTGTATTCTTAATTTAGAGCTCGCAACGTACCTAGTTTAAATAAAGACGAGATAATTAGTTTAAGGAATTTCTCTTTGGTCCATGTTAATGCTGAAAGAGTGTTCGATGCGGACACTTAACGTTCTCATGATTTACAAACGATTTATTACTTTCACCTTTATGTTCCTCTACTTGACGTAATATTTCTAGTTTTTTCTGCACCTTCAAAAAATAAAAGTAATAAATGAACTAACGAATCGATAATCATTTAACGACTTTGTTGAGAAATATATTTTAGCTACTTGTACTCGAAATTACACTCGTGCTTGTAATTATCATTTTTGTCATATGTATGTATTAAATATTCATTTGTAGTTAGGGGATGTGGGGCAAATTTGAGCATAGTTCAGGCCATATTTAAAAAAATAGAATTTAATTTCAAATAAATGGATACAAATAAGACGTTTGCTTACTCAAGTCATTTAGATACTTACAGTAGGCCCACAAATTGATACACATTAGCTTGCATTTGGCTCGTCTCCAATGAAAAGTTACTACCATGTAATTTTGCTCATATTACCCCTCACTGTGGGAATGTGAGCATCACTTACAAAATCACAGTAATAATAGAACAAGTTGTCATCTAGGGTTAAAAATAGGAGCGAAACAAAAATAAGTCTCGGATTTAATAAACACTTCCGTTTCAATCCAGATTTCTATGAAAATTGTACAGGAAAAACGACAGCACTCACTGAATTTCTTACTTGTGAACACTCCTAAAAATTTGTCGGCAAACATTTACCGACTTCAAATGAAAGAGTTAGCCTACTTCATATGTAAGTTCTTATATATTTATATTTCGTTCAATAGTGTACACGTCGTGACTTTTCGTATTTGAAATAACGTTTCGAAACTTATCAATGCTGTGATTTATTTGTTTTTTGTGCAATCGTTATTACTTGGCGTGAAATGCAGGCCTAATAAATAAAGTTTTTGTATCGTTACATTAATAGTTTAGTATAAAATATATTTTATCTAAAATATTTTAATTTTTCTGGTTCTTGGCAAATGGAGCTACGATTGCATCGTTGAATTTTTAGTTTAAATTTCGCGCTCCGACAGTCATGTGGCTTGCAATGAAAACTGCACAGCAGTATGGGATATCTGACGCCCATTTTATATTAAAAGCGTGTATTTAGCAGAGGACTTGAAAGAGATTTCTGAATGTTTTGAGCAGATGCGGAGCTTCCTTCCCTGTATATTACAAAATTGAACATTAAGAAACGCATTAGATGTTGAGCTCTTAAATATACCGGTGTGCTACATGATTTATGAAAAAAAGGAAATATGAAAATAATGAAATGTATGTACATAACGACATTGTGGAAGGTATATTTCATTAGTGTATAAATTCTTATTCGCAGCTTGACATAACAACGCATGTTCTTTAATATTGACTGTACCAGAGTTCTTTAAGAACAAGCAGAAAACACACGTCTGCAAATATCTTATTCGGCAGATTATAGTTTAGAATTAAATTTGAGTAATGTCAATAATGAAACTTCATCGAAATGGTGTAACTGCAATCACCAGAAAAGACACGTTGAGACATGTATCAGTCGACAACTTCTGGTAAAGAATTAAGTCTCGATAATCTGTTAAATAGATTGAGGATGATGAAGCACGTGGCCAGACACAAATTCTCCATATCAAGCTTAACTACACATATCACTCACTTTGTACAAAGGACGCATACATTTTTCGACAATATCAATTTCTATATTCTTTGCCATTTTCTACCTTGTCCATGTCAAAGCAAATCTGGTTCTTATGAAGTAAAATTGGTAATCAAAAATAATAGAGAGAATGGCACACATTTGTAGATTCTTTAAATAGGTTACGTTGAAAATAATTGTAATTGCTACCCAAATCTCCCTTCTAGCAGTCATCGTTAATATGATGTGGTGATCTCCATGGAGTAGAATCCTCTTTATAAAGCCAATATTCCCCTATCTTGTCAGGAAAATTTTCGCCGTTTATTGGACTGTGAAGTTCGTTACTAAGTTTAATGAAACAATACCGTGATCCGGATGAATCAAGTGCGTACAAACTCTGTATCTGCAAAGTCATTTCATTATTATCCTCAAAGAGGTTTATTTATGTTTCTTTATTGTTTTAAATGTCACTGTAGTACTGTTTGTAACATTAGCTGTTTGTAACGTTAGCTGTTTATAATACGGTTTTAACCAATGTAGTATGTTATCCTTTATAAAGCAGGCGAAAAAACATAAATATTTTTGTTATATTATCTTTTTCGTCTTATGGTTTTGATTATGTTCCTGTGAACATTTTTGAACACCCTGTGACTGTTATATGCTCAGATGTTTTCTTAGTCCTTCATGCAGTTATAGTGTCGTTACAATTGTACCTACATTTTATTTTGTTTGATTTCTCACGATTTAGAAGATATTTTCGTCAACTTATTTTAGGCACTGTTTGCCTGCTTTCACAATTCAAAACATTTCCTTATTTTTTTATAAATCAGGGTAGAGAAACAAAATGCATTTCTCGTCTAATCCTTTTCTCCGTCTTACGACTGAGGAAACAATATTTCCTAAGGCACATATTTTCGAACACCTAATGTCAAATATTGAAAATTGAAAGTTTATGTACTTTATGTAGGAGACGTCGGTGAAGGCAAACACTTCAAGTTCTTCAGTTTATTATCTCCACATAAGGTGCCCTTCAGGAGATGGGAAAAGTAGAACAGCGTCCTGAGAATTATCAAAGTATTTTAATATTTTCGAAATTTCCTGGTTCTGACTAACAGTTCTTAATTCTTTAATATTAAACTATAGACAGAGATGAACATCCTCTGTCATATTGTGTAAATACTTTTGTGAAGAGTTAATAACTTTTTAAACACTTGGAGCTGATTTTTTTTAAATTGACATGTTTAACCGGACAGATATAAATTTGTCTGTTAATGTCATGTTTAATTAGCATTACCTGGCTACCCTTAGCATGGTTTTGCTATCCACTATATAAACTGTTCTGTGTTGTAACACAATGTAATTTTTTGACGCGTACTTACATAAGATTATTAACACTGTATGTTTGTAATTACAGTTTTATTTAAAATGTCAACTAGGAGATAAAGGAGACGCTCAGTTGATGACAGTATAATTATGTAGTCTAATTCAAATGGAAATGATGTGCAAAATAGCTATTTAGCTCGGGTTTACCTACTGGTATAATGAATAACAACACATACGTTATGTAGCTTCAATCCCTCTTATCAGTGTCTTTCCTGTTCCAGGAAGTACGTGTGCTATGGAGCTGTACATTTGTTTCGTTTTAATTTTTAAAGCTAATTCTAAATTACAGGCTGGAGCATAGATGATTGTTCGAAATGACAGGAGCGTGATACATAACGCCCGAAAATCTGGGTAGTCCATCTATTTCCTACACTAGAAACAAGTTTTTCCATACTTCACAGTACTGTTGGTTTTGCATCGAATTCAGCGATAGAGATATCGAGTTTACTCCTATTCAAAGTCGAATAGACAAACTGCGCTGATTGATATCATAACTGTCATGAAATTGTTTGATAACACTTGTTACAGCACAATAAAATGTATGCTGTAGTTAAGTAGAGATTATTTACATAACTGATTTAATATGGACAACGTAAAAAGAACCTATATCGAACTGTAGGAGTATTCAGTACTCAGCAACAATATTTGGATAGATTACGTTATTAAATGGTTTCAGAATTATTGTGTAGCTTCAGATAAAATATAAATTATTTTCAGAATCTTATCCTCTTAAAACCGCCATCTGCAGACCAGGGTCATTCCTACCTGGTCACAAGGCTACTTCTCTGAAGTATACGGTCATCTGCGGAGTATGTAAAGGGTTTGAGGTTTTCACAATCATGAATATGTCGAAGTTGGACTTCAGATTTTGGACTCCATGTGGACTTGTAGGTTATTTAATATTTGAGCTTCCAGGTCCTTCCTAAAGAGACAACAGCTTGCCCCTGTAACAATGTAAATTGATATGATGGCTGTTTATTCTCATAGTCATATCCAGTCCATAGACTAAGTTTGTTGGTAAAATGTTGAGTAGACTCTGAGTTTCTGCCTTGAGAAGAAGGCTTCAGTCGTGTAACCATAACGAGATAGATTCAAGAAATGAGATCTCTCATGCCTT
The DNA here is from genome assembly GCF_977971745.1 of Zootermopsis nevadensis. Classification (NCBI taxonomy): domain Eukaryota; kingdom Metazoa; phylum Arthropoda; class Insecta; order Blattodea; family Termopsidae; genus Zootermopsis; species Zootermopsis nevadensis. The sequence goes on from NW_028259143.1 coordinate 11,446,921, forward strand.
GAGCTCGTAATTCTGATAATGAATTACTTTTTTGTTTATCACTAATCACACACACACTGCTATAGAGATCAGTAAAAATCAAATAATTCTCAATCTTTAGAGTACGATAATGACACATGGACCCGTTGCACTTCCGAAATGTCAAGGTTCATATGGTTTATGTGTGTGCATTAGTGATTAAATAAAATTGGTCGTAATTTTTTATATCATTGTTGACGCTCTACAGACATAATATTTATTTCTGGTCTATTTAACTTGTCAGGAAATATCTGACCGATAGAGCAGGCAGCAAAATCATCCAACTGAACTAAAAAAATTCTGTTTGTCATTTGCAGTGGCCTTTCCTAACAAGCCTCCTAACTTGCTTAAGAAATATAGAAAATCAATGATAATTACAAGTGGCACAGCAGTCAACAAACGTGTCCAACAGAACTTTTTTAACAATGGTGTTCGTCACAAATAGCCACTTTTCCTTATTTGTGTTGCAAGTATTGAAAAATAAACACAATAAGAGTTTACAAAAATTTGTTTTCGCAGTTTCTTTTTCTTATTTCTATTTTCTGTTACTTATTAGTTCTATCTTCTTTCTTCCTATCTCTTTCCACTTCCTCTACTCTTCTTCCAGGAAATATCAGTGCAGAGAGAGATCTGACCTAGCGCCCATTTTGTGTACGAAGTTTCATTTGGAGTAGCAGTGGGGACTTGGTGTGCAATTTACGCGTGAGCCACGAATGCAATTATGTGACCACTTGGCTGGAATGTGTGGGAGAGGAAACTGCTTGCAATTCCGTTAATGACAGTTCCTGAAGCTTCGACATTTTCATAGTACTACCATTATCATGAATATTGAGCTCAGCAATAATAGAGTTAATGATAATAATCTTGACACCTGAATGCAACACAAATTTATGAGGGTAGTGACTAATTTGGAAATGGGCCGAAATTCAAGTATACTGGAGGATGACAGTAACAAATTAAAATTATGTTCGCTATTAATGTAAGAATATTTTATATTCCGGGAATTCTTGCTGTCATTCATTTCAGAATATTTCCGTATCCTAAGTAAAATTTGAGGTTTTCAAGGCGGTGAGTCCGAAGATGACTGTCTTCTGGGCCTTAGCGCCTTGTGGTCTGGTAGAAGTTTGTCAACGTTTCAGACGTAACTCTGAAGACAGCCATGTTCGTTTCCACATCCTGTCTAGGGGTAGGTTAATATATAAAAATCTTCCATCTTAATACGTAGAATATGCAGCCATAAACGTTTCGCCATATTCGTACATTTGCGGGGACAAAGCATCTAAACATCTTAATAACTGACCTCGAAACGTCTTTAACCCCATGAATAGCCGAAACTTAAGAGTTGAGGTTTTCAGGGCGGTGAGTCTGAAGATGGCTGTCTTCTGGATTGTTACGCCGTTTAGTCTGGTAGAATTTTACCCACATTTCAGAGGTCCTTGCCGCATCCATCATCATGGCGATGAGTCTACACAACGCAACAACCCGGAAGACAGCCATCTTCAATAGATCAAACGTCTCTAAACTGAGGCCTCTGCTCGTTTTATTCTGTAAATAGGAGAGATTCGCATGTTCAGGTCAAGAAGAGATTACGGCCTACTCTCTGCTACTTATCCTCATGAAACCAAACGAACAGGTACAGTAGTGAAACGCAGTATCTGAAAGCCTGCCAAGTATTTATAGCCCCTACTGGGAATACACCTTCCTTAATTAATTCAAGTGAACAGAGGAATAGAATTACGAAACTTTGTACCACATTACAGTAATAATTGGTTGTGAAAGAGACAGAACTAAACGTAGGTATTATCGGCCTATCGGCCTATAATACCCCAAATTTGTAGCCTCTTAAGCGCATGCAAGGCACGTTCATAAGTAATAACACTGTCGGTTAGAAGACACATTCTATGTACACATGTGAGCCTTCTCATTCTAATGCAGCACGGACACTGTTTATGTTAATTTAAATATTCAGAACGATGAAAATATAACGGCCACAGGGCCAGGAGGATTTTTGCGTTTCATGCAAGTCAGACCATTTGCCACGGATGATGAAAATATTTAGAACATTCTTCATTGGTTTAGAGAATGTTATGCGCACATTTTACAACCCAGCCTATAAATATTTGTAAATACATTCCGGATACCGACTCGATGACCGGAAAGCAAGGGGGAATATTTCTTCCTTCGATATAGCTGCCTACAAAATGGCCATGGAGCCCACCAAATCTCCTGTTTGTTTGACACCTGTCCCTCCTTTCCAGAGGTAAAGTGATTGCATGTTACGCTGGCGTGTCTCCTATTTTAAGAATGCATGGTATTTCTGTGAGATTTCTGATTCTCACGGCTGCGAGTATGAAGATAACTCTACTGTAGTCTGGTAGAAGTTTATGTGTGTGACTCATTGCCCCGATGATAGTGGCAGAAAGCACCTATGAAACGTCGTTAAACGTCCACCAGTCTACGTGACGTAACATCCCAGAAGACAGTCATCTTTCCGTATGTCCTTCTGGCGAAGTAGAAGTTTGCGTAACTTCCACATCCTTTCCAATTCACTCGACGATATAGTTTGGGATTCTGAAAAGAGCGTTGTTAAATATGCTATAAATAAATAACGTTATTGTTCTGTACACATTACAGTCGATTTGAATTAATTCCAAAGTAATTATAAAGACATTTACATCACGGTGGCCTCAAGGAACTAGGTGACATCTGAATGCTGTGATCGTCGGTAGTCTGGTAGAAGTTTACTAACGTTTCAGAGGTCCTTGCTGCCTCCATTATCAGGAGTTTGTGTACTATCAGTGGACCAATGGTGCAAATGCGGGATGGGCAGATGGCTCTTCTATCAAAAAGAAGTATTTTGTACGAATTGTTGATCCTAAACATTGTATAGAATTATTTGGAATTGTATTATTTATGAATATAAATTACCCGCACAGACACACGATTACATGTATTGATATTAGGGTTATTTAATATAGGATTTGACCTAAAACAGCCTCAAAACGTCTTCCACAAAGCTATTCTTAATCTTCGCAATTATATTTTACCAGCAAACATCTAGCCATTGATTTATTATGCTAACATTGTACTAAAATATTATCGTGTAAGATATTACATTGTTAGTGACTTTTTAATCTTGCGTACTAATTGTATAAATGATATTGGTATTTTGTTAGACAATAAACTATATTTTCACTGTCATGTAAATTGTGTTCATTCTCAGGCACTAAGGACCTTAAGGCTTGTTCGTTTTATTACTTATAGTTTTTTCTCTCTAGAAAGCCTTGTTGTTTTATATAAGGCTTTAATTAGGTCAAAGCTTGAGTATGCCTCTGTCGTTTGGAATAATCTTACACAGACAGACTCTAATAAATTAGAAAATATTCAAAGAAAATTTGCCAGTTTGTGCAATTACCGATTTTCTCAGTTTAATATCCCATGCAAATATGAATTGATCTTATTTACTTTAAATTTTAGAACACTTTATTCCAGACGACGACATCTCGATGCGTTATTTCTTTTTAATGTCTTTAAGGGCAAATAAATTGCCATTCCATTATGAACGCTGTTGGTTTACGTGTGCCGGCGAGGCAAATAAGAGAATTTTCTACTTTTAGTGTGAGTAGTGGGCTAAGACACAGGCCTTCAGCCAGGTGCGTCATCGCTGCAAATGACGTATATAAACCTTTAGACGTATTCAGCATAAACATTGTCTCCTTTGAGGGCACGTTCTCAATAAGGGAAATGATCTAGATATGTTGTCTTCATAGATGATCTGGCTTGGTTATTATTTCCTTGTACTTCTTTAGCGTTTTATATTTATATTATTGTTTCCGTAGGTGGATCATTTGCTTTTATTTGTAATTCTTCATTTAGTTTCTTTGTGTATAATATTGTTTCTATTTTGGGTTTGCCTATGTTTTGCTGTTATATTTAATACTGTACATGTATAAGTTTAGTTAATCTGTTTGTGTACTATTTTTCATTATTATTTCACTATTATTGTATGTATTATCAGTGTTTGCCTGTTATTGACTTCTTGCTGTTGGCAAACACGTAAATAAATTAATTGAATTGAATTATCAGTGTTTGCCGTTTATTGGCTTCTTGCTGTTGGTAAATACTTAAATAAATGAATTGAATTAAATTAACTGAGCATCTAGATGCAGCTGAATTAGGCTACAAATGATCTCGATGCCCAAATAAGTCTGTTTGATGCGTTTCGTTTATATTTTTAATGTGTCTGCTTACAACTACAGCCAATTTTCGTAGATTTCTTGACGTTCTAGCACCACATACATGCTCATGCAAATAACAAGTTCACTTCTTTCCCGATTATGTGATTTATTGAATAATCGAATGATGACATTGATTAAAAAGAATAATATAAATTTAAAATTCCACCGTATCATATATTCCAGCACACAAAAGAAATATTTTAGAGGATGATGAATAATTGTCGTATGCAGCGTACAAATATATTTTAAAGTTTTGTCGTGGATAATTATTAATTTACTTTGAAAAAACTTTTCTGAGCAAGCTATAAAACAATTCGCCATGTACAGGGCTGTATGTAAGTTATAAACATACAATATGATGTTAATGAATCAAATAAGCTGTTCCCAGACCTTTTATCACTGAGACTGAGAGTACAAAGCACATTAGCTGGTGGCAATTTGCGTGCCTCGGAAGTTAACAATCTGACAGACGGACAGACTAACTCTGTTACTGACCGCCTGTTCCATACACTTTATCATCTGTGTACATGTACTTAATAAAAAGGCTGTGTTATTTTAATGTTTTAGCTCATCTGTTGTCAATTTCTTCAAGAAATATCTCGATTCAAAAATACCAACAATTAGAATGGAACAGCAGACTGTGTTCTCACACCGAACGTTACAAATAAATGTTTATCACTTGTGCTTTGTATTCGGGAGGTTTCGGGTTCATATCTCGCCCTGGTCATCGGGTATCCTGACTTTTCTTATTTTTCTCTCAGTTCCTCCAAGGAAGTGCCGTGATAGAAATTTAAATTAGGGTACGATCCTTTCCTTCCACATCCTCTCGAGTTCAACATTCACCATTATTATTATAGCAAGTGTTTTACAGCCTTTATGGACATTTCTCGCTTTCTAGTCGCCATCTTGTCGTATCTATCTATTAATCTACTCCCAACTGTCTTCTTTCCATTGCTTTTCTTTCTCTAACCGTCTGTTTCGGCGCCTTTCTCTTCTTCTGCGTTCTGTCGGTATCTATTCCCAAAACTTTTGGGGTAGTTTTTGTTTTCGCATGCGTTTAAGGTGTCCGTACCAGAGTAACCTTTTTGTTTAAATAGTGACTGTAAGTGTTCTTTTATCTTCCATCCTTTCTCTGATTTCTTAATTTATTATATGTTCGAGTCGTTAAATAAACAAGAAATAAGTAAATAATTCACAATGCTTAATATCTGTCAAGCTATAAATCTTAAATTTCTTGTATATTTACTCGAAACTATATTTACTTTTGTCTTTTTTGTTTAGGCTACAAGGATGTGTTATACATTATACTTACTATTAAAATTTGATAGCAAAGTCGAACGTGACGGTTACTAGTTTTTGACTAACTAATTACGACCTTTTATATGCTTGTCACATTGAAATCTAGTATGGCAATAACTAGTTAATAAGCCGTTTGTTAGTATTGGTATCGGCCAACAACTCGGCGCATGGGTCATGTCACAATTCCAGGAACTTGATACCGATTCTAGTAGTAATCTAACTGTGGGAAGTATTTTGAGAGTTTATAATATACTCTTTGATAAAAAGGAATATGCGAACACCGTGTCAGGTATCATACCCTGAACTGGCATATTTTCTGATTTAACGCGCCGTGTAGTCTGGTCGAAGTTTACCGACGTTTCAGAGATCACAATCGTCCTGATGAAAGAGGCAGCAAGGACCTCTGAATCGTTGGTAAACTTCTACCAGAACACACGGCGCAACAACGCAGAAGACGGCCATCTTCAATGAGTTTTGTTCTTGAACTCGAATGGCAAAGGTTTCTCACTGTTGCGATTTCCTTGTGGTATAGATTGTCTAGATTTTAAGAAGCGTTACTAATTCCAGCCTGATTTACCATTATCGATTTATGTATAAAATATTTTCTGAAATCACTGGACTCTTTCTGAAATTGTATGACACATGTGGTCTTGTGATCTTACCAAATTAATATTGATCTGTGGTAGATGATATTAATGCAACGAGAAGTTTTACTTTGCGTCTAAAGAGAAGTATTGAGCAGTAGCAAATAAAGATGTAGTACAAGCTATTTTAATTTGTAATTAAACAACGTTATAAACCATTGTCTTCCTTGGCGTCTACACTGTTTTCCCTTCATCTCCTTACTTTACTTACTTTGCTTTTTATATATTTTCTTACTTTCTTTACTCACATTTGTTTATTTTTGTATTTATTTTTATTTTCTATTTATTCCTTGATGTGAGCCGGGATAGCTCAGTCAGTATAGTGACTAGCTACGGGCTGGACGACCGGGGTTCGATCCCCGACGGGGGCAGAGGATTTTTCCTCTAGCCTCTGCGTCCAGACCGGCTCTGGGGCCCACCCAGCCTCCTCTACAATGGGTACCGGGGTCCTTTCCCGGGGGTAAAGCCGGCCGGGGCGTGATGCTGACCACTCACCCCCATCTAGTGCCGAGGTCAAGGAAGAGAGGAGCTATACCTCCTCTCACCCCAAACGCCTACATGGCGTATAGTGGGACAAACTTTACTTTTATTTATTCCTTGATATTTATGTACATTTTATTGCCAAATAATGTGTTATTACAGATTGTAACATATCCTGTTGTTTTAGACGTTTCAGAGCTGCGTACATTCTCTCTATCTTCAAGAAATAAGCCATATTTTATTTCATTCATATTGTTTGTTTCCTTCTTATCGTATCTTTCGTAATTATTATAATTTTCTTTCATTTAATATTTTCGAAGTTGTCTTGGAAAAATTCTGGAACTCTTTAAAATTATTGTTACAAGTAACCGAAATTCAGACTGTTCCTTCGGACTTTGTTCATCGTCTAAATTATTAAATAGAAAACTGGAATGTTTCGGAAGCTTGATGTGTTTTTCGGTTCAAGTCTTCCTCATTTTTCCCAATTTCGCTTGTATTATTTCTTTAACTAGTAGTTTATCAGCTTCTGACGATGTAAATCTATGGGGGATAACCATAACAGTTCTAATTGATGCTAGCAAGGAGCTTGGTCTGGAAATAAAGACAGATGAAGTTAGTAAATGTTGATGTTCCGTTACCAGAATACAGGTCAAAATCGTAACATAAAGATAGCTAATGGATTAGAACCTATAAAAATGTGACAGATTTAAGACATTTGGGAGCGACAGAAACAAATAAAATTTGATTCACGAGCAAATTAAAAGCAGGTTAAATTCGTGTAATGTTTGCTACTATTTAGTTTAGAACCTTTGTCTTCTGCCTAAAAACGTAAACATTAATATATACAAAACTATAATTTTGCTTGTAGTTTTGTAGGAGTGTGAAACGTGGTCTGTGGCATTAGAGGAAGAACGTATACTGAGGGTGTTTCATTACAGGAAGTTGAGGATAAAAATTTGGACCTAAGAGAAATGAATTACACGGAGGCTGGTGGAAGTTCCATAATTAGGAACTGTCATGTGAGATGAGATGGACAGAACATGTAGTCTGCATTGGAGAGAGGGGGAATAAATACAGGGGTTTGGTGGGAAAACCGGAATGAAGGGGGCCACTAGGAAGACCTAGACGTATGTAGGAAGATAATATTGAAATGGATGTTAGAGACATATGTTGAGTGGTATGGACTGGATTCATCTGGCATAAAATAAGGACAAGTGGCAGGCTCTTGTGAACACATTAATGAACCTTCGGATTTCATAAAACTTTGGGAAATTCTTGAGTTGCTGAGCGACTCTTGGCTCCACAGGAACTTTTCTCCATGGAGTAGGGAAGTATGTGAAGGTTCATCACCGAATTAATCAAAGCCCTCCACCGTTCCCTGTCCTGGGCCGACAAAGTACAGTCGCCCGTAGATCCCACTTGATATTATCCTCCCATCTACGTCTAGGTCTCCCCAGTGGTCTCTTCCCATCACGCTTCCCAACCAATATCCGGCGCACACCTCTTACCCCATCCCAGCGCCACATGCCACACCCATATCATTCATCTGCACTTAATTACCCTGATAATACTGGGGGAGGAGTACAAATTTTTAAGCTCATCATTAGGCAGTTTTCTCCATACCCCATCCTCTTCTCTCCTATGCCCAAATATCCTCTTCAACACCCTATTCTCAAACAAGTGCAATCCATGTTCATCTCATACAAAACAACAGGTAAAATTATTATTTTGAAAAGTTTAATCTTTAGATTCTTAGAAGTTAGACTGGAAGACAAAATATTTTATACTGAGAAGTAGCAAGCATTTCCACAATTTAGTCTCCTCCTAATTTCCTCGTGAATTTCATTTTGATTTGTTATTGAATTAAATAAGTAAGGATTTTAAAAATTCAGAGGTGCATTTGTTGTTTCACCGAAAACATATACTTATATTATATGGTAAATTTCGAATCTGACTAATATGGTATGCACTGGATTCGAATATTGGCAGGTTATTTTTAGTTTCGGTGGAGTTATTTAGGGTATTTCGTGATTTATACAAGCGATTAGTTGTACGATAGACTACTTTAAATCTGCCATATTCACTTCCTTCTGTCTTTAAGTTAAATCTGTGTTCACACTGAAATAAAAATCATACGGGTCATAAACATAAAATGTAACTTTGCTAATTCTAGAAGCAGACGGCACATTTAGTTACCACTGGTCTTTAAAACATTAATAATGTAGTCCGTAACTCAAAGAAAACACAACCCACAACCATCAGAAAGATTTAATTTTTTAACAATCTTTAAGGAAATAATCCCTGTTTACACTTAGAATCATACGAAGCACATTAATAAAAACGCAGGCTTATTGATTTTTAAACCAGGTGGGACATATAGTTACCACTAGGCTCTAAAGGGTTACAATATATCATGAGAGTGGTTACCAAATAAACTGAAACTGTTTGCAAGTCGGCCTATAAACCCAATGAACTAGATCCTGGGACCGTGAAGTGACAACTTTATCAGCGAGCAAGTTAAAAATATCCAGGAACATTAAGCCTACAGTAAATGTTTATCTCCCTAAAACATCTCAGCACCGTTATCTAAAAGCGTTAAATCGTTTAGGATTGTCAGGAAAGGGACGTGATAATTACGCAGTTGCGTCTGCAAACAAGCAGTTAGAAAAGTGTCGCTTATTTAAAGTTGGCTGTATTCTCGAACGTTGCACCATGTAGTCTCGAAGAAATTGACCGACGTTTCAGAGGTGCTTACTGCCTTGATCACTCATATCCCTTGTTATGGAGGCTGTAAGCACCTCTGAAATATCGGTAAATTTTTACGAGACCACACGGTGCACGACTCTAGAACACAATTCTATTTATTTTCGCCGCCGTGAGAACCTCAAATCTCACATTATAAATTTATTTCTAATCAAAAATCTATGGTTTTCTGCTGACAAACTATATTTTAACAATATTTTAAACAAATAACAAGCTCTGTACCTCATGAAAGTTCTAATGAATTTTATTAGTTACAACTCCGTATATATCACACAGCACAATCTAAATAGTTTGATTGCTAACTTGGTCTACGATTGTATCTCGTAGCACAACCTTAATTGAACACGATCAAAATTTAACAGGGTTCCAGCAGTGATCGTGTTGTGTGGTAGTGAGATTTGGATTATAACAAAGAAATGCGAAGGTAGGACACAAGCTGCTCAAACGATATTTTTAATAAGTATGAAAGACTGTATTGTTATTCGTACTTGTTAGGATAAATACTACTAAATGCTTCAATAGCAAACAATTCAGATGAGAAGTAATTCGAAAGAATTAACCACATGTTCTGCTCGTGAATATACCTTGTTAGCACGTCAACACACTTATACAACTAGCGTGATCAAAGTCCTATCAACCTTGACTCGAATGTCACAGGGAATTTGGGAGAGTCTATTACACGGACATGGACCTACTTCTGGTTTTATTTGTGCGCCGCGTGACGTCATTGCTTTTTGGATGAGTTTTAAATGGGACACGCTGTATGACCTATGCAATCGAATAAGCATCCCTAAGTAAAACAAGATTCAAGCAGTGTCAGGATACAAATTGTGTTCGGAACGAAGGAAAAATTTCAGGACGTTCTGCAAAAAGCCTTCATTTTCTTTAAACTTGTTCGTCACATAATATTTAAATCATGTAGATCCTATGCATGTTTGTGTTCAGTTTTTATTCACACATCCTTGGCTACACATTCGGTTCTCTGCTAACGCAAAAAGTGACAAAGGAAATCCTATCTTTTTTTGAAGCTACACGTTTCTTATGCCCTCCAACTGTGAAAAAGAAGTCTGATGATAAGAAACGATGTTTCAACAGTAATACATCCTTGTTATTCAACAGTCTTCCACTTTGCATACTTTATTTTCGCTTATATTTTGACATATTTCTAATCAATAAGATTAACAGGCTGCTTTATACATTAAATAAGCTATGGTGTTTGTTTGTATCCGAGGATTTCCGGAAAAGAGAATATATTTAGAAGATGAAGAATTGCTTATTTGTAATGGCACACATTTTTAATTAACTTCATGAGTTAACTACATGTGTATGGGATTAATGGTCAACATACCCTTCAATAAACTTTATAAATAGTATAAGAAATAACAGGCACTTTAACAGCTTAAGTGACAGTTTAAATTTAATACACTGTAAGAAATAAATATTGAATTATTCTCACTTATCATTACATCCATGTTCTGAAATTTAACGTATGTTATAACACTTCTATTTATATTGTTTGCTGCTATGGCGCAGTGTATTAAGAAGGCTTGTAAACAGGCTTACCTCAGATCGCTCTATACATTATGCCATATAATGTTTCCCAGTAATTACCAGACAGAGAAGAAAGGGGGAGAGAGGGGGATTTTGTGTTATGGAACATATTAGGAATATTCCTTATTACTTTACCTGGAGTTTGGAGATTATTCTTGTGGATCAAAATTGACTATTCTTTTCTTAATTTACATATAGAGTGGGTCGGTCCGAATTAGTTGAGGGTGTTTGAAAGCATGATCCTTAGAAGAACATTTGAACCTATTCGGTAAAAAGTAAGAGCAGAATCGAGAAAATTGCATAAAAGCTTTGCAGTTTGAGTTAAGGGTGGGACGTAATAGGTATGAGAAATGTGTTTGAAATTTCTAATGGAAATTTGGAATAAATGAGGATGATTGTCTTCTGAGTTGTACTGCCGTGTAATCTGACAGATGTTTACCAACATTTTAGAGGTTCTTGTTGCCCCCATCATCAGGAAGAAAGTTCATATGTGGCGTTGGTAAATTTATAGTGGACTGCACGGCTCTACAACCCAGAAGACAGCCACCTTCATACTCTCCGCTGAGATAACCTGAAATCCTACTTTGAAGAAATTAGGCCACTTGGAAGAGACAGGCTTATCTAGGAATGTAATATGGATGCTAAGAAACAAGGTGTCAGTGTATCAACTGGATGCATTTGGCTCGAAAGTCCAGAGAAGGGCTTTCGAACATTGTAGCGGAACCACGGCTTTCAGAAAGGGCAGAAAATCTCGTGCCCAGCTGAGCAGCTATTAGTTCTTTAACGTGGACTGGTTCGCGAACTTAGGTGTTCGATCCTCGGTATAACTTATTACTTGAATTGTTGGGGCCAAAAGTCGACTTTATCTTAAAATTTGAGGTTTCGCGGTGATGTGAATATAAATTATCTTATGGCTTACTCGACAACAACCCAGAAGTTTATCTGTAAATACTTTTTGTATGAAGAGTTTAAATACAGCACGAACCAGGAATATTTATTACTTTCACAACTCTGTTTGTTGTTACAATAGAAGCAATATTATGTCTCTGCAATCAATATAATTTAAGAGAAAATATGGGAAAACTTCCGTTTGTCATCTCTCATACACTCAGGTATCGATCGCTACCGACATTTCCTATATTCTCAGCTCAGAACGTGTCATATGTTAACCGATGTGGAATATCCTTTGCGACTATTATGTTCAGGTCCATGCACCAGTTACCTGTTACAGGTAAAGGGACGGTGTTATATTTGATCGAGGTACTCAATGATATCGTCCATTTGAACCAATTTCGTGCCAAACGCAGCATAATATATTTGCTATTTTGAGTTATTCCCTTTTCTTCTCTCAAGTAGCAGATTTCTAGATTACTGTCTCGTAAGTTTCTTATATTTCGTTACCATGATATTCAGAGTTGTGATGTGCGAAATAATGAAGTTATAACACTCTTTCTGAAACCAAAAACATTTACTAATTTTTCATACACGACTGGGCAACAGATTTGTATGAACGTGAATTATGGTTATAATTTTAAAGAACATATATACATCTATGAGCTTAGAATTTATCTTTCCTTCACAGTTAAGTACCTACACAATACATACTGTTACGCAGAAGTACTTAAACAAAGAATGTCTGGAGTAAGTGCCCTGCGGTTTCATCAGCATCGAAACTGAGTGTCCTTCACTTTTCAGGAATTTTGTAATTAGTACAAAGCATCCTCGCTACATGGATCCAGCATCTTAGTAACTTGGCTTTCATGTAACTTGATTTCTCACTCCTAGGGAAGAACATATTTTGATAAATCTAAAGGTTTATTGTAATATTCTGCTGTGTAGGTAGGTGGTGCTTGGAATAAAGGGCCGAGAATATTTGGACCTAAGATTGAGGAAGCAGAAGGGAAATAATGAGGACAAGTGTAGTGTTCATCAGGTTTTATTAGGGTTTTTGCATGAAGATCGGTAGTGAGAAAAGTAAGGTGAGTTGATACGCAGGTGATGTGACGCGCAACGTGATAATCTTTCATCATCTGCACGAATGAAGTTTAGAATGGATATCTCAACTTAATTAAATTTTATCTGCCAGAGTTTTCATTTAGATCCGACAATTTTAACGACTACTTGACGTAAGAACACAAATAACATATAAGATAATCTCAAATATACTTACTAAAGAAGTTGCATAATTTGATTTTGTAGTTGGATGATCTTGTTATGGGTTTTGGCACCGTGTAGACTCGTAGGTAGGCTGAAGATGGAGACATTATGTTCCTCAAAAGCGCTGACATCTCTCTGTTTTGGCTAAATGAATTTTAGCTTACTTTGATGAATATTCACTGAAATATTTATGAATTTAAATTGACCGTTAGAGGCGATATATTGCTGAATTAAGTCCTTCATTGTGAGACACCTTATTTTTCCCACCACAGAAAGACAGATTGATGGGATATGTAGCACATGAGGGACCATGACATATGTCTTTGAAGCCACAGCTCATCACTCACTTAGAATTTCGGTCCCTATCTCAATGAAAGCACGTTAGAAAGATAAAGTTTTAAAATGTTTTAAGAAAAGAATACACAGAGAATTATACAAAATTTAAAAACACATACCTTAGACAAAATGCAACATTATTGATTGTTGCCTCTGGAAATTAAAGAAGCATGAAACATTTTAGGAGATACGTCTGCCGTCCGCCATGATGATGGAGGCAGTAAGCACCTCTAATACGTCGGTTAATTTGTTCGAGACCTCACGGCGCATCATCTTCGTACTCCCCGCCGTGAAAACCTGAAATATCACGTCGTAATTTGTTTTCATAGAGACACAATACAGAATTGACATGTAATTTAAATAGTGAAATAAAACATATGAAGTTTTGGAAAGGGAGAGAAAAACGTTTTTGGAAGACCGACTCGGATATGGAACAGTAATATCAAAATATATGTTTAGGAAATAAATACAGAACGTCCCGCAACAAGATGTCCATTGCTTAACTACGCGCTGTTGGGATTATTTTGAGTCGAAAAGTTCAAATAAACATGGATCCGATCTGCAACGGTTTGTCAAGAAAATTAGAATGAGCATTTTATTGCATTTGTAACTTATACATTATTTCCATTTAATTTTAGGTTACATTGTTATTGTTGTTGTTGTTGTATTATTAAGTTTAAACTACACTCTAAATTTCATTTTCAGTTACTCACGTTGTTTACGTTACTCGAAATGGCCACTCTGGTTGTCGATGTACGGTTGAGCCGTTCGTCTAATTGACGTAACAGCCCTTTTTACAGAGTCATGATCATTTTTGATGTTACACCGGAGTCCATTATTCTATTCAGCAGCACAACCCTACTGTTTGACTTTATGGCATACACCAGGAATTTTATGTGACTCTGGAGAAAGAAGTCCAAAGGCGAAAGATCCGTCTCCCTGATGATGGAGGCAGTATGACCTCTGAAACGTTGGTTAACATCGACCAGACTACACAGCGCAACAATCCAGAAGACAGAAATCTTCATACTCATCGCCCTGATGATGGAGGCAGTATGACCTATGAAACGTTGGTTAACATCGACCAGACTATACAGTGCAACAACCCAGAAGACAGAAATCTTCATCGCCCTGATGACGGAGGCAGTATGACCTCTGAAACGTTGGTTAACATCGACCAGACTACACAGCGCAACAACCCAGAAGACAGAAATCTTCATCGCCCTGATGACGGAGGCAGTATGACTTCTGAAACGTTGATTAACATCGACCAGTCTACACAGCGCAACAACCCATAAGACAGAAATCTTCATCGCCCTGATGACGGAGGCAGTATGACTTCTGAAACGTTGGTTAACATCGACCAGACTACACAGCGCAACAACCCAGAAGACAGAAATCTTCATCGCCCTGATGACGGAGGTAGTATGATCTCTGAAACGTTGGTAAACAACGACCAGACCACACAGCGCAACAACCCAGAAGACAGTTATCTTCATCGCCCTGATGACGGAGGCAGTATGACCTCTGAAACGTTGGTTAACTTTGACCAGTCTACACAGCGCAACAACCCATACGACAGAAATCTTCATCGCCCTGATGACGGAGGCAGTATGATCTCTGAAACGTTGGTAAACAACGACCAGACCACACAGCGCAACAACCCAGAAGACAGAAATCTTAATCGCCCTGATGACGGAGGCAGTATGACCTCTGAAACGTTTGTTAACATCGACCAGTCGACACAGCTCAACAACCCAGAAGACAGAAATCTTCATACTCACCGCTGTAAAAACCTCAAATCTTACAGCCTTTATGTTATTAGGACAATCTTGTCAAGGGAGATGAGATGAACCAAGCATAACAAATACGTAAGCATTTTGGTTGTAAATCGTGAAGAGAAGAGAGAAATCTGTAGGCGTAAGAACAAATTGGAGGATAATATTGAAACGAATTATAAAATATGGTTCCTCCCCAGGTTACTTAGAAGTAAATTTGTTGAATTATGACATTTACTATACTGCCGAAAAACGAAAAACAAAGTTAGTAATTTTCACGTTATAGTTCTGTTTATTACATTTTTCTTGGTATCTATAAATGCAAGAGAATATATTGGAACAAAATTGTTTATTTACAATCGTTTAAATATGATGCTTAATATAAAAATATTAAGATTAATTATTCTTCAGAACGTAAGTTGAATATCTTTTCCTCGTCTTCTAAAGAGAGCCATGTCTTACATTCTTACGACGAAAATACAACACACTTTTTTAAACATCTGGTGTGTGTCCTGTGGTCGCCAGTATATATAAGCTTTTGCAGAACCAACGTTTCAGCAAGCCACACGTAACAGTTCTTGTGACATGTGGAAAAAATTCCTCGCTTAAATCAATGCCGATTTCTTTTAAAGATTGACCATTATTATCACAGCGAAACACAGTTTAACCTGAAACTGTAAATGTCTAAACTCTGACGGTTAGCCTGGCATTATTAGTGGCATTCTGGAAATAAATAGTTTCTTTTTATGTACATTCTGAAGATGGCTGTCTTCTGGGATGTTGCTCCGCATAGTCTGGTAGAAGTTTACCGAAATTTCAGAGGTCCTTGCTGCCTCTATTATCAGGGCGATGAGTAAGCGGTTCGAGTGGTGAATGTAGCGATGGATTTTTTATGTAGGATTTTCACGACTGTGAGTCTGGGTAGTCGCGCCATGTAGTCTAGTAGTTTACCGACGTTGCATAATTGATTGCTGCCTTCGACACCACACCGATAAAACATCTACTGCTACCAGACTATACAGTGCAACTTCTCAGAAGACAGTCAGCTTCATACCTACAACCGCGAGAATCTTAAATATAACCTAAGAATTAATATATCGAATTACTCTTTAATTCCACCAAAACTCTGTTTCCTCAAAGTGGCAGTTTGTCACGTGTCTTCAAGAGAGTGTGTTTAATTTGTGTAGTAGAACTGATCCTACGTAACACTAGGCAAAACCTAGTCTGTTCCCCAAGGAACTTAGCAAGTTGCATTGATTTTTCAAACTATCAATCTGTGTTCTTCTGTGAGTCTATAAGTAGGGTACTTCTTTATTTATTCGCCTCTTGTGGAGTGTTTATGCAGAATGAAAACTGCTTAAAGAACACAAGATTGCTTAGTGCGGTTATAAACTTTATACCATGTAAGAATGCGTCTGTTGCTTATTAATAGGTTCACTATGGATGTAAGTAATTCACACAATTTGTGAACTAACTAGAATTTATTTATTTATTTTGTCCACTGCGGCTGACAAAAACAATTCAGATGTAAGGTGTGAGGCATACATACGAATTTACAACATGATATATTCGTAAAAAGGTTTAGTTCGAAAACATGAATGGCAGGCAGACGAAGACGTAAATGGGTGGATAATATTAAACCTTAAAGAAATAGATTGTCAATGAGTGGACTGCATTAATTTGATGTAAACTAGTTCCTACTGGCGGGCTGTAGTGGACACTGCGGTGAACCCTTGGGTTTCTTGACAAGCAGAGAAAAAGTTTATACCTCATGAAGAATTCTGCTTCACGGAATTAATAAGGTAAAAATTGATATTCGCCCACATTTAATTCTATTTAAATTGGCATCAAACAGCATAATTGCCGGGTCCAGGTCTGAAGCTAGCTCAACCAGGAGGCCAACAGATAGGTTTTATACCCATCTAGCACCTCTCTTTTACCTGATGACGAAGGCAGAACCAAGCATTCTCCTTTAAAAGTTTACATTTTGTATCTCTTGAAGATATTTATAGCAGTCTGGCAACAGTAATGAAAGGTCTTTCGAAAAACGAATTTCTTTAGTGCATCCTGGCGTAACGTGACGTGGCATGACGTTAGAACGTGAACACGAAGTCAGAATATAGTCTGAACGTGACCGAACTGACTGACGTCAAGCCACAATAAATTTGTTTAGTTTAAGTCTTGCCTGTGTTTAATTGTCACTCGTGGTAATGTTTTAGTACACAACTTCATATGTCATTTATTTACTCGTACTACATTGCTCCTGATATGTCCAAGCGTTTCATTACGGATAACGACATAAAATATGACGAAAGCTGAGAAGGTGTTAAACGGCTGAAAGTTTTAGTAAATAAGTTACAGAATCTACACTGAGGGTTTGAGTAGTTTTCCGAGGGTGTTCGAGGTAAATGCTGGGATATTTAAATTAGGCCACAAAAACTTCCTTCCGTAGAATTTTCATTTCATTAACCATCTTAACATTTGACGCTATATAATCTAAGCTACTGATAGCGTCGTTAAATAAACAGGATCAAAAGGTACGTTATTGCAGCAATACATTTCCCTTCTCCTACATGAAAACTTAAATATCAAGAGAATATATATATATATATATATATATATATATATATATATGTGTGTGTGTGTGTGTGTGTGTGTGTGTGTGTAATTGTACCTCTTGTTTTCCATTAGCGTGAGACTTGTTTTTGTTCAGTAAGATGAAAAAATAAATTTATAAATTTTGAGAACTGGGCACCAAAGTAAATATTTTAACCAAAGTGGGATGAAATAACAGGAGACGAGAAATTTGCATAATGAGAACTTACTAATTTGTATTTTTCTCCAAATGTTATTAGGATAATAAAATCAAGTGGGGGGCGAGATGGGCTTGTTATGTACTATGCATTGGGTAGGAGATCAGGGTAGAGTCAAGTGGAAGGTTATTGAGAGGACTGTGTTGAAACTTATAATTTCACACCAGGTACTGAATTTCTTGACCAACTGAATGACTATTAGCTTATCAAGAAAGCCTCTTTTTATTTACAAATGCGATGAACACATAAGAAATCGGCTCAAAGGCACTGATTCTCAGTTTTATCGTGCGGGCGTACATGCCCTTGCTCCGAGGTGGAGTAAGTCAGTTGAGAGAAACGGAGACTACGTTGAAAATTAACACTTTGTTCCTAAATGCTGTACCTATCCACTGTGTGAATAGAAAAGTTTTAAAATAAAAATTGAATTTTTTAAAAACATTTTGTGCGTTACTTTTGGAGTGACCCTTGTACTTCAAAAGCGTTTTAAACCGCGTATATTGAAAAGCTAAAAATACGAATAATTTATGTCTTTATATACTTCCAGGATTTGTCAGGTTATAAAATGTGGAATTCAGTTAATGTTATCCTGTACGTAGGATTATACGGGGTACAGAAGGAAGTTTATTATTTTAATCTTATGAAAAATATCCGAATTATATTTCATTTATATAGGTCGTGGAACACAGCCATTCGTTTGATTTGCTTTTAGATTGGCAGTTGATGTACTTTGAGAGGTTTTTAAAATGTAAATAAGCTCTCGATGTATAGATGTGTGTATGTGAATATGCCATCAGCCACTAGTGATGACCCACACTGCTCCGGAATATACTGAATTTTAACTAATTAACGTTTTGACGTATTTAGGTTTTTAGGTTGACTACTGTTTTAACCTTGTCTTCTAGGAATTACACATTGTCGAGTAAAAGAAAGAGTACCCACGTTTATATCATGAAGTCTGCATGGGAAATGGACGTTCGGTACCTTTGAATCCTTTATATTATGCAGTCCCGTATACTCTGTTAAAGTTTGTTGTGCTCGTCTTCTTTCAGGCGTTTTGTATAGAAATAAAGCGTTACCGCAGTGAATTCCGCGCGTTAACCGACTAAGAGCCAGTTGCTGGTTTGATTGTACACTCTCTGTAAAACCACGTTCAGAAATTAAGGAATGCGACGAAAGAAAGTGAGAGAGAAAACAATCTCTCACAAAACTGATGTTTTCAAGCAAGCCTGTTTGACGGGTGTTGTGCAGAACTGCATAACAAAAATTTGTAAGCATCGAAAATTTGCTGTGTGTAAAATAAACACTGAAGTGAATGAAACTTAGACCTACACATTTAACGGACATATATATAATTATCGCATATCACGGACGGACATGCCAGAACTAAAATCCAAATTTTGATTCTGCAGTCACAAACGTTTGAAGTATGTATAATATTAAATGAATTCTGTCTCGTTAAGGGGCTGCTGTTCTCATAGCAATGAATTTTTAAAATTCTTCTTATGGATTTACTTAAACGACATTAACCAACTTATCATTGTAAAGGACATGCTTTGTATTTTTACGCGGTAAGAACTGAAATTTAAATATTATTTACATGAACTTTCGGTCTTTAAATGGTTGAATTACTTTTGTACTGTTCTAAACAGCTATAATTTACACTGTCAAATATTATATTATGTAGTTTAAAAGTCAGGAAAGTTGCCTTAAATCAGTACAAAAAGAAACCCACACACACGTAATATTCATAGAATGCTGAAATATGAAATTTCGGGCAGTTATAAACTTATATTTTCATAAAACCTTGCATACCGTGTAGTGGATTGGAATATAAATACATGCATACAAACAGAACTGTTTACACCTTAAAGGACACTAATGCCAAACGCATTTTGACTTCAAGAGGATATCGTTATTGGAAAAACAAATTAATTCATACGATGCATTTCAATAGTTCTGTTTGTATGCGTGATTGTATATTTTCAATTGTAAAATAATGCACATGGCCAAAACATGAACATATACTGTAACATACCTACCTAATAGGAAGTAGACGTGTGACCCCTCGACCGCCGTGCTCGGTGTTATGAAATGAAGGATGTAATGGAAGGGACATGTAAGAGGGATGACAAATGCGTGATTTTGGGAGACCTAAACATAGATTCGATGCACTAAAGTTAAAGCGATTCTTAAATAGGCGTTAACGAACGTTTGCGCTCTGTAAAATTTCGGGAATTTCTTGGGCTATTGAGCTGTCTGTTTCTCAAGAAGGACTCCGTTTTATGGAGTTAATTAAGGTGTGATTTTATGGCAGTAATTTGAGAATTTTATCGCTATATGCATATAGTAGCAGGCTATAATTTTATATTTTGGGTGTAATTTTTATACAGAAATTTCGGCGCCATACGCTATGTTTTCATGGGCTGTAGAAGTTCCTCAGTGTGAACATCAGCTGCAGTTAGACAACCACATTTCTTATTCTGTATAAATATTCGGTTTTTGAGGCACGGAGACTGAGAGAGAGTTTAAATAAACTACCATTTCGAAGAAGGACAGCAGTAGAGTTTATTACATTGGTGGAATTGTGTGTTTGAATTTCTATTCGCTTTATTGACAGTTTACGCGCTATGTGGGGCCAAGACTTTATACACGTAGAACAAAAGTTGACAGTGGAACCACTGTTCCGGAGAATTTGGCGTAAATACGTCTATACGGAAAGGAAGTTAATATATTGGCTTTATTCTAAATATTTCCTTCATACATGCTTTACATTTGAGATAAGTCTGATTAAGGCATTGCTTATTTAACTTGAATTAGTTACGCTTAAGATGGGTCTGTGGTAGCTGAATGTAATGCAATGCAATGTAAGGTAAGGTAAGGTAAGGTAATGTAATGTAATGTAATGTAATGTAATATAAGGTAAGGTAAGGTAAGGTAAGGTAAGGTAATGTAATGTAATGTAAGGTAAGGTAAGGTAAGGTAAGGTAAGGTAAGGTAAGGTAAGGTAAGGTAAGGTAAGGTAAGGTAAGGTAAGGTAAGGTAAGGTAAGGTAAGGTAAGGTAAGGTAAGGTAATGTAATGTAATGTAATGTAATGTAATGTAATGTAATGTAAGGTAAGGTAAGGTAAGGTAAGGTAAGGTAAGGTAATGTAATGTAATGTAAGGTCACAGATGACGTTTCCTAGGTAACAAAAATTCCGAGTAAATAGATGTTCCTTAGGTAACCATTATTGTTGATTTGTTGTGAACAGATTAAGTTTCCTAGGTAACCATTGTTGTTTATTTGTTGATAAACAGATGACGTTTTCTGGGTAACATAACAATGAAGTTACACTTTTTCGTTTCCCTTTTTCGTAACACATTTTTGCCGAATGACCCTTCCTTATAGACGTATTTACGTCAAAAAAAGTTTCTTCTTCCTAAGAAATGGCTTGCTATATCGTGGTTAATGCTGATATGAAATAGGGGAATGGAATTTGCATAGATATTTCGTAAATAGATTTCTAGTTTATAATGTATTATTTGTGAAAAAGAATGTGGTTACATACAAAGATTCAATAAAGATTGTCTAACCATTCCTGGTGTTTGTGAGGACTTGTGGAATGTAGCACAGTATGATTGAGAGAGAAGGAAACAGTTCTGTTTTATGATATTCAGACAAAAACTGAATAGAGAATGTATAATACTCAACCGAATAAGAATACGGAACACTGAGGGAAGAAAAATGAAATACTGTATTCGCCCTAGGACATCTCGTAGGCCGAGAAGAAACGTATGAGTTGGATTTCAGCGCAGAATTATATAAGTATTACTCGTAATTCGTGTGTGGAAACTCCATATAAAAATACCGCAATGAAAATTAACTATGCCTTTGCACTAATAAGTATTTTACCAAGTGAATATATAACTATGCTTGGAGAGCCAGCGGAATTTGTCTAATTTTTTTTTTTAATATTATTAATTAATATATTGCTCTGTGAATACGTTGATTAAGAATGTTACAAATTGTAGTGTGTGTTCAAACTCCAACAAAACGAACAAACTCTTAATACTATACATTGCAAACTGTGAGAATAAGCGGGAAAATATAATAATTCGTAACCAGGATATCCGGTGCCTCGACAAAGACTCATTCCCATGACTCTGCATGCACAATAAGATGTGGCTTATTAAAGCTATGATGTTCTTTGTCGGTTAGTACGTTTATGCTACAGGGAATCCCACCTAACTCTGAACCTATCTATGGCTATGTTCCGGCAGTTATTTCCCTGCTGCTACTGCTTCTGTCATGGTGGGTAACATGTTATGTGGGACACTGTATTCAATAAAACTGTGGAGTTTTCTTAGGTAGTATTAAACAACATTTTGCAGTGCTGTTTGTAATGTTTCGTTTTCTAGTCAATAACTGTCAACATACTGGGGTTTCGTGAGTTTCTTTTCAGCATCAACTCGTCATATATCGCATTCTAAATTTTTTGCCCATTTGTCGTATTGTCTAATTCGGTACTAACATTTCTGATCTAGAAATTAAGAAACTGGCTATTCATGGTTCATATCCGCCTGTGGACGAGATAAAGTTGGCTCAGTACAGGGGCAAGCGGTAGGTACTTTGGGTTCCGTTATAAAGGATATTCGTTGACTAGCTGAGTCTCTCCGGAAAGACTTTGCTTTTGGAATAAAGTACGTAAAAATTAGGAAATGCACGCACAGCGTAACAATTCATAGCGTTCGACAGAATGTGACTTTTGACCTTTACGAAGGTTTTCAGTGACGTTAGAGTTCCCTGGGAGGATGGGATTCCGTGTAACCATGGTAACTAATGTAACTCGGGGATTCCCCAGTCAGTTGCTTTAGTTTGAAAGAAGCATTTAAGTCTTCGTGTAAAGTGATGTATGTTCTTGTATGATTTTAATCACAATCGGGATGTGAAGACAAAGTTTAGCAAAACTCCTTATTAGATTAATTCAATTTTTCTGAGTTGTTTCATGCCTACAGACGGACAGAGTGATTTTATTAGGTGCTTCGCAATAATGCAGTGTGATGTACCGAATTCATCATACTTCACGTGGTTTAATTTTAGAAGTTTCACATTTTTTCGCGCACATAACGAGCAGTGGCCATTCAGTCAATTGGTGCATTTAGTTGTGCTTTTGTTCCGCCATTTCTGTAGCTTTGGCCATTATTAAACGTCACCAGATGGAAAACACACCAGTTTAATTATTAGATTACATACATATAGTATACCGACAAGAACATTTCGTAACTTTGAGGCGTTTATTTTGAAATGTTTATATTTTATATATCATAGATATACTGAATAAACAAAATGGTATGCCTGCATGTTGGTTATGACATCTCTTTGTTGACAGGTTTGCGGTTCCAAATATTCTGTTCCCACTAAGAAACGCGTACATTAACATAAATCTAAATTACTACCATAGCAGGTATATATTATGCGAATATTAATTACAATCAACCATATTTTACAATCACAATGATGATTTTAATGCACAGTATAGTCCATAATATTTCTTAAATTCCAAATGAGGACAGAACTAGAAGGAGTAAACTGACATCAAAGTCTCATCGTTTAATATATCAGTAATGTTAAACTATCGTCGAATGTATCATGCTATTAATCTATTAATTATTTTAAGCCATAGTACAAACTGAAAGTAAAATGTCCAACACACGCATATCAGACTGATGCTCCACATTATATAGAGTAGGAACTTTGATACGTGAGTCGGGGTAGCAGCTGGACGACCGGGGCAAAGGATTTTTCCTTCTAGCTTCTGTGTCCAGACAGGCTCTGGAGTAAAGCGCGGCCGGGGCGTGACGCTGACCACTCATCCCCATCTAGTACCAACATTAAGAATGAGTAGGAGCTATACCACCTCTCCCCCTAAACGCCTACATGGCGTATAATGGGACAGCTTTTAGAAACTTTGCTATAGAACATTTTAGTAAACTTTTTAGTAATAATATTGTAGACAAATCATTATTGACAGTTTACTTCGATGTCAAAAATAACTTTACAATCTGCCGAAGATTACAAATTACGAATTATACACTTCTATCCAAAATTTGATACTTCTTTTCTGAGCCAAGTATTATCCTCAGCGCTTTCTTCTGGAGGGAATTACAGTGTTTATATTTTATATATATATTTTATATATATATATATATATATATATATATATATATATGTTTGTATTTTCTTAAGATAAATCGAGCCCGTGTCTTCCGAGTGGTCGCTTCCTTTGAAGCCCTTTTCAACCAAAATGTTATCACCTGCCTGCTACATGCCCTGACCATCTCATCCTTTTTGATATTATAATAGTAATATTTGGTGAAGGTTATTTCTGGTATCTTGTTTACACTGTCGTATCAATATCAAATGATCTGTATAAACTACGAAGTTGATATTTTTATATTTAAATTGCCCATTTGCTTCATCTTTGATGGTACGAATATTTCCCTTGATTATGTTTCCAAATACTTGTCATATATTCTTACCACAAAATAGGAAATCACGCTTTACACCCATAGAAAAAAATTGGCAGACTTGTTTTGTGTATTCTAATTCCAATGTTTTGGAAAGTAGGCGGGATAAGTTTAAAAAAAATAACAACATGCATTTCAAAATCTATTGTTCACAAGACTACAGGAACTGGATATGGTTATTTCCACAAAGATAATGTGCTGACAGTAATGTGAACCTCAACTTTCTTAAGACATATCCAGTGTTATGTGCCATAATTTTCATACAGTACCTTCATAAAGCTAAATACAGATATACGGCGTAGTAAACACTGCACATTACATCTGACTTGCATTCTCTAGTTACAAGCCTTTTGCTGTCCATCTTGAAGGATGGACAAATATGTTTGCCTACCTGTCTGTAGCTACACCGAACTTTTTATCGATATATCTGTCGATATAGTTCTATGTCGATCTATATACAAGTGTCTTTCTACAATATGTTTATCTATCTGAGTCTGCCTGACTGTATGACTCACTACCTGACTGTCTGTATGTGTATATATATATATATATATATATATATATACACACACACACACACATACACATACAGTGTGAGTCAGAAGTATGTTTACAAACTTCGTGTGCGTGTTCCAGGATCAAAAATAAGAAAAAATGCTCTTATGAACATGGGGTCGCAAATGTTTCATTTTCGAAATAATAGCCAAAAATAAGTTTCAGTGAACGACTTTATGTCAAAGTGAATCCAGCTTCCAGCAAAGATTTTCAATTAACGTTTGGGCAGGAATTGTTGGCGACATGCTTATTGGTCCACACAAGCTTCCATCAAGTCTAAGAGGACCTTCAGATCGGTGATTCTTAAGAAGACACTTGCCACGTCTCCTTCAAGATGTACCACTGAATACAAGAAGACAAATGTGGTTTATGAACGACGGAGCCCCAGCACACTTTTCCCGGCGCGTCAGATATCATCTCAGTGAACAATACCCTCAGCGATGGATTGGGCGTGGTGGCCCATTAGCATGGCCACCGAGGTCACCGGACCTGACTCCATTGGACTTTTATCTGTGGGGTCACTTGAAGTTCGTCGTTTATGCAACACCCATAAACAATGAAGACGACCTATGGGAACGTGTGCAGAATGCATGCCAGATGATTCGAGGAAACCCTGATGTGTACGAACGAATTCGTCAGTCTTGTGTACGTCGTGCTCGGGCATGTGTGGAGAATGGAGGAACAACCTTTGAGCATCTGTTACAAAGAAACATTCCTGTCCTTATACTTGGCAATAAAGGCATACATTGAAAATTATTTTTGGCTATTATTTCGAAAATGAAACATTTGCGACCCCAAGTTCATAGGAACAATTTTTCTTATTTTTGATCCAGGAACACGCACACGAAGTTTGTAAACATACTTCTGACTCACTCTGTATATATATTTGTATCGCTGTATCTGTATATGTGTATACACACACACATTAACTATTTATTTGTGTGTCTGTCCATCCATCCACTCTTCATTAGCTTAATCGGTCTTGCCGTACGCAGGTTGGAAGAAGGCATCCGTATCGAAAATAAATATGTTTTAATGTTAAGATATTTTCTAGTATTCATTGTGTGACTATCAGGTAGTATAACTGCTACTTTTGTGGGAGCAGAATTCCAAGGTCCTCACCACTAAGATCGCCACTAAACACAATCGTGATGCACTTTCATCAACCTGCTATCCTCACAACCTATCTTCGCAAGAACAATCTTGAAATTATACTCCCATCATTTAGTTCCTCATTATGAAATATTCTAAAGTTTTAATTTATGCCATCCTTCACAAGTACAAATCTTTACTCACCGTTTTGTTATCGAACAGTTGGATTTGTGGCAATGTTTTAAGTCTGCTTTGTGACTCCTTGTGGATGATCTTTTCGGAAATAATTACTGTCAACATGTTCATAGTCCTGAAATTGAGGACTTCTCCGAAACGCTGTTCTATCCTTACGACACAACGCGACTCCAATATCCAGAACACCAACACCGAGCTTAAAACCTATCACCGAATCACGAGAATGAAATGAAAAATCCTCGAACCAGGAAACAAGTCGAATAGGCTGTAGGCTCCATTATTGCTTGACAACCCACGAAGGTAATTTATTAATGTTTACATATTTGAATGAAGGAACTTAATTATCCAGATATGGCAGCATGAGATGAAACAAACTTATGTTTGGGTGTTGCCATGTGTTGGCATGATGATTCGGTTCGCTTATAACTTATTACTACGTACACCTATATTTTGTCTAACCGTTTGGTGCCACGCTGCTCATAAACTAAATTGGACAGAGTTTACCAGTTAGTCCACCACCAGAGCACGGAAAGAAGAATGCTGTATCAGCTACCGACCACAAAGTGAATTTAGCATTACATATTCCATCAAAGGCAGGAGACCCCTTAAATTAAGGAAAATTAGCACAGGCTGACGCTAGATCCATCTGCAAATAGAATGTATTACTGACGTTTATATCGGCATCAATATTAATTTAAGTCAATGTGCTGTATTTGCATGGAAGTCTAGTACACCCCACGCCTGGTTTGTGTTTCAACGGCCATTTTGTTCTAATCCCGTATGGAACAAGGGGTTCCGACTGAGAATTTCAGTGATTTTGCTTGTTCCACTAACAGAATATTGAATTAAATTCGCCGGGAGAACAGCCTTCCTAATCCATTGCTTATAGAACGTGTTCTAATATGTATTAACAACAAAGTGAATTTAAAGTTACATGGCCAGCCTTGAATCAATAGCCTGATGCTATTGCGTTATAATGCACTAGCCAAATGCGAAATGATTTCGGGAAGCTAAACAATGCAGATGATAAGGAACAGTGTTAGATCGTAGTCTGAAACAAGTCTGCAACTCACAGGCCTTCCAAGTTCACTTTATTTAAGCTTTGCAACCAAACTGTTTAATTTAATAAACGAATCTTAGTTAAACATGTTTGGAGGTGTTTATTGGATTGGATTTTTTGTCTCATGATGCGGACAGGTGGTGGGCTCTTCTGAGAACGATAATGAACCCTTGCGCTTCTGTGAAAGACGGGGTATTTTTTGACTATGTGAGCACACTTTTCCTTTTCCACAAGGACTGTACTAAATTAAGTTTTGTTAGTAAGTTCAATGACAACAGATTTATCTACACACAGAATTAGGTTATTTGGTGGATGTGCCGCTGGGATCAGAAAAGCGGCAACCGACTCAGTAATCGCATTTAGCGGAACGACCGCCTGGTTGTACCTCGTACTACGGAATTAGACCTTTCAATACATATGCTCAGTATATGAGATCTTACGAGTGTTTGTAAGATTGTAAACAATAATTTCTTGCGTATTATTTGATTTAAAATATTTATTAACAAAGAATCACGTAACGGAAATAAAAGGAGACATGTAAGGTATAGAGTTTGTTCAGAAAATCTCAGATACTAAAGTCACAGATTTACGAGATGCTAGGACAAACCAAATGTGGTTTCTTTATTACATTTTTAGGACACACTGTTTACCGTATGCGTCAAGAACGGATTGCCCTGTTGTTACTTAACGCTTACGTTAATTCCTCTCCAGACATGTACTAACAAGGTGCCTCAGAGTTAAATTAGTGCCTCGCCTCGCTTAATTAAAACCATGACATCCGCTCAGAGTTTGTCGAAAACGCATTAGTATTCATCAACTGACTGATGGTTTATTTAATAACGTAGTTTTATTAACAGCAACTTTTATATTCGACGAGGTAAAGGGCAGGTTATATATAGATGGATAATTCCTTGAATGAATCGAAGAAGATAACGGAAAACTCTCGAAACAGCCGAGGAATTTTACCCACAGAAAATATTCCATAAAATTTATTGAATTCGGAAATATTTTTGAGGATTTTTCAGGTTGACAAAAGTGGCATATTTATACTACGTGTTCTATATCGCAGAATTAATATGTGATGTTATGGGAGAGAGGGTTAAGTCGATAAAAATCGCTTATCAGGATAAGAAAGATAATCATGACGGAAGAGGATTAACTCGTCAAGGATAACTTTTCAAAAGGAGACACAAAATTAAGTGCCCGTGCAGTAATATGTTTAACTCAGTGTTTTATTATGTCACCGAGCAGAAAGCATTGTGGCTTAGTAACACAACTCAATTTTAACTTAACCAAGAGAATTAGGCGAAGGAATTATCTCATTTAACCAATTTTATGTACTTAACCTTCCTTTTCGCAACACCGCAGAAACACTAAATTCAATGGAAAGAGCAATTACGCAGTACGCTGTATGTGAGAGGAAGAACGTTGAGATTTAAAATTTTTAGGCACTTATCACTTTCTTATGGAGGCAACAGGATCAACTTCTACAAGACTGCGCGGTGCAATATCCCACAAGACAGTCATCTTCAGCAATTATTTTTCTAACCAGCATTAATAATTGATTTTTGTAATGGACACGCATTGTTTTCCTTGAGGTAGGACCTAAATTCTTGTAGGCTTCTTCTTCTTCCATGGCTCTCCGGTCCGTATTCGGTCCATGGCCTCCTCAATTCTCCTCTTCCATTCGGTCTTCTGTTAGGTCCGTCTGTCCGAGGCCTTGATTGAGGTTTCGAAACATCTTCCTTTTTACGGTACAAGGTTGTTAGCTTTGCGACCATCACCCAACCTGGAGGACCAGGGTACCTGTCTTAATCTGACCTCTCCCCCTCGACCAATCTGGCTTGGTAGGCCCTACCAGTAGCTATGCTACCGCCAGCATAGCTCATGGGATCGCTGAGGTACTCAAGCCCCACCACTACGACAAGGTGCAGCACCATTAAGTGGGGAAATTCTTGTAGGCTATAAGTTATAATTTAGACTGACTTCATGCGGGACTACTGTGTTATTTTGTTTGCCGGACAGCTGGCTAGTAATCAGTGTTTTTCTAGTTACAAGTTGCTACTGCATGCTTCTCACGCAAACCTTCGGATTTAAATTAATAAAAATTACCTCCTTTGCTGTGGAGGCCACTAAATTATACACATCCAAATTATTATACCAGTATTCATTTAAAATTCAAAATGTCTCTGTCCCAAAACGTTTAATACTTACCATTCTAACACCTTCACGCCTACCCTATTCCCATAAGAAGGATGAGCGAACTTTCACTGGGTGTCTGTTAACAGCAATATGCTATATCTCCCCTCCCCAATAAATAAAGCGCTGTTCATTTCTCTCCCATATTTTCGTTTTGTTTCTATTTTTCTGCTGTCCTCCCTAATTGTCTGTCTAATCCTCTTGCTTCAAAGGGTTAAGCACAGGAATAAATTTGCCCTAATTACTTACAATAAGAAAATATACTAGGCGGTTTGAGGAAAAGCGAAAGAGTGAGACCAATGTGCATAAATAGTTTTATTGCCAGACTCAAGAACTATCTAAATAGGAAAGTACGTAAGTATTTGGCAAGAACGCAAATTCCTTGAATACCAAAGTCAAACTGGACACAGTAACAAGTCTGTACATTGAAGTCGACATCCAAACGTAATTTGCTAACGTTAGTTTTCATATTCTCCTCGCTCTTCAACGTGGCTGTTTATAAGACGTTTCAAAACATAAATTATCCTGTAGTTCTTGCTTCTGTTCAGTCTTTATTTCGGTTCACTAATATACGTACCAGGTAACCAGTAGGATGTATTTCCATTGGTCAAAATATTTCCCTTCGTACTTCGCTTCCACATGTTCATAAATTGTCTTCACTCCAGTGAAGAGAGTTTCATGACCACTCAAAACTATTTATAACTTAGACCTCTAATGTTTGTTTTATTAATCACAATCTTAGTCATCGGCGTTATGGATAGAACAGAGGATAAAAAGAGTTTTTATGTGTGTAATAAGCATTTATGAGTTTATTTTAGTAATTTCATCGTGAGCAAAATGTTTGGGGTCCGCAGTGGCCGCGCGGTCTGAGGCGTGGGTCTTGTGCCGCTTGGTCGCTGGGACCGTGGGTTCGAATCCCACTCAAGCCATGTGTGTTTGTCGGCATTTTTCTGTGTTGTGCTGTCCTGTGCCTTGCGACGGGCCGATCCCTCGTCCAAGGAGTCCTACCGAATGTCTTATAGATCAAGCCAACGAAAAGTTGGGACCCGCAGTGCTCAGGAACTTGAAGAACTGGTCGTTCCCAGTATCCCAGTATCCAATAAAATGTTTAGATATCAACTTCTCAGAGCTTCTTTTGTGAACTTTCTTACAGTGCACGTATTTTTCTTCACTTTTGTGTATATGTGTAATTTTATCACCATATGAAATTTCGAAACATACCAGTCGTTTGCACCCTATGAGTGCAATGATTGTAAATCATGATAGAATTCAATCCTTAAAGCAAGCAACACTCTAAGATCGTACTTTCCAAAAACACTTTTTATTCGTTTTAGGGATGATATGTTTTTATGTTAGACATGAAGGTAACAGGGCGGCTGAAAGCAATGAAGTCCTATCCGGTGATCAGGTTTATGTATGGCGATGATCAACTTTGATGATGGAGGCAGAGAAATTATCGAAACATGGATTGTACATCTGATCGCTGTATGAAAAGTTCTGAGTTCTCTCAACAGGTGGATTAAAGGCATTTCGACACTGACAGTTACGCGAAACATTTGAAATATACCAACAGGAGGTTCAATAAAATTTAAAATGAAATTAAACACAAGTGGTAAATAACTTGAGATAATTATTCATGCATCCTTTTTTGTTTCTGTGTATTGTGTAGGAGAAATTTGATTAAATTGCACTGCATTGGAAATAACGGATACACTGGACCTTCTAAGGGCGCCTGAAGGTTTTTACACGACTGGAATTTACATTTGGACCTTCTTGAAAAAATTGATTCGATCGGCTTCATAATATTTGATGTTCATGAAAATAATTTTAACGATCTGTAGCATAAGAAGAAGAGACGAGTATTGATTAACCCTTCGAATCGCAAGAAGAGAGAGATATGTATAAGAAGGATAAGAAGAGAAAATTCGCGGTGAGAAGTGAGAGCATTTCGGGTGGGGGGAGGGGGGAAGAGCATCTCAGTTATCAGTCAGCGCCCGCTTGTCCTTCTGGCAAGGATAAGGTAAGACTGAATATGTTAGGGTGATAATTAGTGACAACTTGATAACAGGGACGGCAGAATTTTGATTTGCTTGTGAACTTTTAATCTGTAATTTGGAAAGTTAAGTAAGTATTTTTAGTGCCCTACGCAGTAACGGTGTAAATTTTTATGAAACTAAATCGGGAGGGCTGCATGAGAAGCATTCATTAGCACTTTAGAACTTTGGAACCATCTTAGCATTTGCTTAGAGACAGGAAAACTGTCGAGATGGCCAGTCACAGGACCTACCGGATGCACATTTTACTACAAGCCAGCAGTCCGGCAGACGAAAGGGAATATAGTCGCCACCTGGGTTTCCCTAACTTGAGTGCCACAGGCTTTACTGATAAGCTCTAATACACTGGATGCAATAATACAGTATAATGTAATAAAGTTCAGATTATGTTTGCATGATCTTCTTCAGCTGTCTTCTCAGTCGTGCAGCTTCTAGGTGTGTCCCATGCTGCCTAGAGACTAGGTCCTCTGGAGCATCCTCCATGAACAGACGGCTAAAATGAGGAGCATTTTACCCACTGCTTTATTTATATGCGATCTGTAGGTGAGTTTCAGATTCACGATGACGCCAAGGTATTTGACTTCATTTAACCAGGCAATATTAGTTCCAAAAATTTCAGTAGGGGTATTTCGATGCTGAGGTGGATCAGCCGTTTTGAGAATAATGTGATAGAACCTTTGTTAACATTAATCTTAATCCTCCATTTTTCAAACCAGGTTACGAAGTTTTTGACTTTACTTAGTTTGTTTGCCTACAATTGTACGCTGCCTGATCGAACAGTGACATTAGTATTATTATCATACATGGAGACGGTCATATTATTATCATTTTCTGTACATGGTTTATCGTTTTTGTAAATATTGAACAATAAACGACCTAAAGGGCTGCCTTTGGGGACATCTGCCCGAATAGGACCCATAGTTTTACTTAGAATTTCCATGGAAAACTGTGAGAACCCTATTATTAAAATAGTTATGTATAAACGGAGCAGGAATTCCTGCCCTAATGAGTTTAGAAGTGAGTCCAGATATTCACACTTTTTCGGCAGCTCTTTCAATACCAATAAAGAGAGCAAGCATTGAAGATTTCTGTCTTCTGGGTTGTTGCGCTGTGTAGTCTGGTCGATGTTTACCAACGTTTCAGAGGTCATGAATCATCGCCCTGATGACGGGGGCAGTATGACCTCTGAAACGTTGGTTAACATCGACCAGACTACACAGCGCAACAACCCAGAAGACAGAAATCTTCATACTCATCGCCCTGATGACGGAGGCAGTATGATCTCTGAAACGTTGGTAAACATCGACCAGACTACACAGCGCAACAACCCAGAAGACAGAAATCTTCATACTCACCGCCCTGATGATGGAGGCAGTATGACCTCTGAAACGTTGGTTAACATCGACCAGACTACACAGCGCAACAACCCAGAAGACAGAAATATTCATACTCATCGCCCTGATGACGGAGGCAGTAATTACCTCCGAAACATTGGTAAACATCGACCAGACTACACAGCGCAACAACCCAGAAGACAGAAATATTCATACTCATCGCCCTGATGACGGAGGCAGTAATTACCTCCGAAACATTGGTAAACATCGACCAGACTACACAGCGCAACAACCCAGAAGACAGAAATATTCATACTCACGGCTGTGAAAACCTCAAATCTTACAGAACAATTATTGGTTTGTTATTATTGAATCCAAGGGTAATGCGTTCTATGATCCGTGTCAATTCATGTGTCATACAGTTACCTTTCTTAAAGCCGTATCGATCATCTCGTGTTAAGTTTAATTCTTTTAACGAAATTCCATCTTTTTAGCAATATTTCTTTTCAAATATCTTTGCCAAAGAATCTAAGAGACTAAATGGCCTGTAGTTGAGTAGTGAGGACTGATCCCTGTCCGGCTTAGGAATTATAACAATTTGTGTAAATTTTCACTGAGACGGGAAGTAATTATTTTCTTTGGATGCTTTATAAAGTATGGCTTTGAGTGATGATAGGGGTAAGTTTCGTAATACGATATTCTGTTTGCCATTGAATCCAGCTGTTTTGCGAGATTTGAGGTGTCGAATGATCCAATCCACTTCTTTGTAAGTTGTTTGCATGCCGACAGCAAAGACGGTTGAGTCAGAAAATTCCTACGATATTCTCGGTCTGCTCAGAGAAATGACAGCGTACTTCAGGGTTAGTCGTAAAAATGTCTGCAAATAGATTCACTTTTTCATCGCACGTAACTGCAGATCTATCATTTAATTTCAAGGGAGTATATTGTGCGTGTTCTTTGTTAAGTTTTTTGTGATTGGCCAAGATCCCTATTATTTCTGGGGTCTAGTCCTTACACCGTACGTTGCCAGGTGTTACTTAGCTGATATTTAATGGTCGTGTCTATTTGCTGTTTTAGGGCGTTTGTACTTGGGCGTAGCGTGGTATTATGTGTCCTCTGCCATATGGTTAGCAATTTATTGCGCTCCTGAATTAGCAGGCTTGTCGACGTGCTAGTTGCATGGTACTGATGGTTCTAGTTTGGCTTGGGACTGATTCTTTAATCGCTAGATGTAGCACGTCGGTAAGATGGGTGACTGCATTATCTATTTCAGTAGACGTTACTTTATTTTATATGATTGGAAGGATCCTGTTCATATGGACCTGTCGTCAGACAGAACACTAAATAAATAAATACATAGTGTTTAAATTACCGCCACGGTGGTCTAGCGGTAATCCTGGGGTCCCGGGTTCGATTCCCGCCGGTGCCCGAATTTATAACTTGTGTTGGGCAAGGCCGTGGTCTAGGCAACACGGAGTTTTCCTCCGGGGCTTCCCCGGTTTCTCCGTGGCATCCCAAAAATTACTCCATACTTCATACACACAGAAGAAGGCAATGGCAAACCACTTCTGGATCATCTGCCAAGAACGTATATGAACAGGTCCCATTCCGAGAAAAGGATGGAAGGATCCTGTTCATAATATGTCGCCAACCTCCTGTAAAGGAGACGGCGTAATAAAGAAGAAGAGTGTTTAAATTATTGTTAACCACATTTTGAAAAAGTTGCCAATTAGTGTTTTCGGCTCGTCTGTTTGGACTGGGCAATGTCTACTGCAGAAGAGGGGGATGGGGTTCTTCGCATGGACTGTGAGCTATTGGAATTTGCCGCTCAGTGCGGAGGCAACTGACCACGTTTGAACCGTGGCTAGTTTGTTGAGAGGAGTTGCCTTTGCAGGTACAATCGGTGGGCTATGTGAACTGTTGGTCAAGTTTTTGTAGTTGGGCAGGAGGCATGTACACTTGGCTCGGAACAAATTGACTATTAAAGGCGGTGTTTGTCAGCTGCATGAACGACCTTGGTCTGGGCGTGGCTATTTGAGTTCTGAAGACCAGTGGTCTGTTCCAGGCATTGTTCACACGCATGGCTGGTTGCTTACTGTGTTTGAAAACTGGTGGTGTGCAAGGGACGAGCTTTTGGACAAGGACACCTGTCTTGCCAGTTTTGTCGGGTTTTCTCGTGTACAGAATTTAATGGTTGGATTTTGTGGACTTCTTTGGATTAAGCCTGCCCTCCTTTTCCATTACGACTTGTAAGAATGGGCACACCCGAAATTTGGCGCTATTCGATTGTGCACAATTCGAATCTCAATATCGTTTAAATATTATTTAATAAAACAGTCAGTACCACAAAGAAAACACCACAATTCACCATTACAAAGACGAGCAAATTAAGAAATAATCACTCATTTTGAGAATCATACGATATCCATAAACACACTCTATAGGGGAAGTGCAGAGTTACTGGACTTTAAAGCGGGTAGTACATATAATTACCAACCTATCTTAAAAGGTTAATAAATATTCCGTGCATCTGTTGATGTGTGAAAGATTTGAGTGGAGGTAATGGCTGTGAAATTGCACTCAGTTATGTTTGGCTTTGTTTAGAAATGGAGCAACATTGTATCTTGATGTGACTGCAGCATTAACTCATGCATACTGCCACAAAATACTGTCTAGAGATGCAACTCAACTGCATGTTTACTGATAAATACATTTATTCTCTGCGAGGACCGTACAATTATATAAGA
The DNA here is from genome assembly GCF_977971745.1 of Zootermopsis nevadensis. Taxonomy (NCBI): domain Eukaryota; kingdom Metazoa; phylum Arthropoda; class Insecta; order Blattodea; family Termopsidae; genus Zootermopsis; species Zootermopsis nevadensis. The sequence continues at coordinate 11,482,741 of NW_028259143.1, forward strand.
GCTTAAAATCTATCTGTATTTAAAAATCGGCGAAGTGACTATTCCATTCTACTTACTGTTATACAGAAGCAGTCAGTACTAATGCTCATTTGATTCCTATTTTCCCTTTCTTTCGTTCCTTTTAACTTAATTCTTTTCTTTTTGTCTGTTGTCTTTTACATTATTTTCCTTAATTGATTTAGTTATTTCCTTTAATCCAGAACATGAAGGTGATACGTTCCTCAGAAACTTTGGTATCTATCTACAAGACTGCCTGGCGTCATAACCCAGATGACCAAAAGCCACTTTTATTTTCTTTTGCCTTTCCAATTCTTCGCTTTTCTTATTTTCCCTTCGTTTCGCTACTATTTATTTCCATTCACTTTTCACTCATGATTTATTTGTGAAACCCTAATTTAACCTGTGAAAGATAGGAACTGTAACATCAGTATAAGTCTGAAAAATGTTTGAACCCCCTCTGTCTTTTGGACAGACTGATAGCCATGTCAGTTCACATTGCATCAAATCCATCCTTATGTTAACATATCAGTACCAAAGTCCGACCGATTTAAACTCGATTGCTGCTACATAGCAAATTATATGCACCGATGAACAGTCATAAGGGGATCGTGTTGATTCATGTATCATGTAACGAAGCGTCACTATTATTGCATAACAGATGTGTCCATCACTAGCCAGCAACCCGATATGCAACTGCCCTTTGAACTTTGTGTAAACATTAGCTACAATCCTGAAATATGTATCAAATAGTACTTATTAAAACATTGTTGCATGTACAATTTTCATAGAATGAAACATTAATGTACAATAAGTGTAAATATTAGATGAAGATTTAAGATTTATCTTTTAAAATTATAATTAGTGGCCAGTTTTTATGGTGCTCTTTATGGCTTGTTTAGATTACCATTCTACGTATGTTTCTCAAAAGCCTACAGTTACTAATTTGAAATAGAACAAATCGTATATACATGTGAATGGGACTGTGGTGGGGGTATTATTATGGATATAGAGTAATGTGGACCTACATGAATTATTAGTATGGGGCACTAAGTCCCATTTTCAAGTGGTAATACTATTTCCACCACCATCGAAACTTCATTGAACTATCATATTCAAGAGGTATTTGAACTATGACATAACGTAACGTTAGGTTATTTATACATTAACAGGAAGCAAATTCCAAACATTCTGATGCTTTGTCTGAATAAGAATGAAACCTACAATTTGTGGAACTGGATAGGTACAACACTAATTCGAGTCGTTGTCCAGGGTGATACCTGCTTCTAGCTATCCTGTAATTAAGCTTGGATCCATGGATACTGAACTCTTACTAGAGTTTGTGCTTACACAGATATATACGTACGTTCTGGTGTCGAGCTGTTTGCATAGCTTGCTTAATTTGATGTTCAACGGGAAGGTTTGGCACCTGGGTGCTATTATAAAACATAACCGAAGCCATGAAAACCTTTATTCCTGAAAGTTTGATATTCGATTAACTGGCCAAGAAGGTGTCCACCTAGTTGCAAGCCGGAATTTAATTACCGTATTCACATATTCAAAAGAAGAAGCCACTGGACCGACCTATGAACCAGTTCAATTTACAGGGTGCATGGGTAACTACAGACATGATCAGAATGTGTAGTCATTCTTGAAAAATTTCTTCACATCGAAATTTATGTGATGGCACTGCTATCTCAGCCCTCAACCCTGGAAACTTGTCATACCGCAAATTTTGATTTGGTAAGTGGCGTTCGTCGAGTACTTAACGATGTAATCGAATTTTAAATAGAAATATGATGTAGTGGGCATTAACCTTCTAAATGTTGTGTCCCATCTTTTCGTGCAATCCTGTAACTTTTCTGTACAAATCCATTTTCTTTTCTTTCGCATTACAGTACTGGAAGTTTATTCGTAGAAATAAGTGCTTCGACAGGGACAAAGGTTATATCACACTGTATTTCCTACCTACCGTCTTCTAAATAATGATAAGTTCCAGGTAGAATTTTATCAAAATTACTCCATGGTATTTAGCTATACTTTTACTGTTCCACAACCTTTAAACGTAATTTGTGTTGCAATTCTTTTGGTGTTGTTAGTGTCATATTTAGATAATTTAAATTCATATTCAAAGAAAACGCCACGAACTTAATGTTCTGAGCATCTGAGCAGAAGGATCGGACCTTGCTCGTGAGAGTACTTTTCATTACTTGCGATTGTAAATATGATACGTATGGAGCGTTGTCATCATCATCATTATCATCATCGCTGTTGTTGTCGTTATGATCATAATTACTTTTGCATGAAAATTTATTTATCTAATTCGTCACAGATTCTTTCTACGTCATACAATTTGAAGGGTTCCCACTGTGCCAGTCTAGGTTCGTGGTTCGATTCCCGAACGGGCTGAACCTTGAGATGAGGGGTAAACTAGGGTTTGGCGTATTAATCTGGTTCGGTGTGGTCTTCAGTTGCTCAAGCCCAGAGATTTCACTTCCTTGGCGCAAATGCTGCTCCAACCGTCACAGTCCCCGTACATTCCCTGAGATTCGGAGACTCACGCTCTCTGACAAAACCTGTGCCAAATATCCCTTCATATCCTTCCGCATACCCAAATTTATATCTCAAGCTGTAACCGCGCGCAAAACGGGCACGCGACTGGGTTTGATCCTGTGGCGACCAAAGTAAGAAGACGAGTCGTGGGCGGAAGGGCGGTTGCACCACAATAATCGTGTTTTTTATTAGTTGACTTACAGATGTTATTCATACAGAATTTGTAGGTTTGTGTATGACACTGTTCAACAAATTTTGGATCATTTATTGTTATAGGCATGAAAGTAAGTTTACTTTATAGATTTTGGGGTGCTAAACACGGAAATAGTGCTTAAATTGGCAGATTAGCTCTTGTTTTCGAATAAAAACTAGTTTGTTATATTTATACAAGGTATTTTTAGTTATATATGGGAGTACTTACATGCCTTTGTCAAACACAGCGCTTTTTCGCCTTTCGCTTGTATTTAGCTACTGAAGCATTCCTTTTCACCATCCAACAATAATCGACTAACATGGCGGCACTCCATTTGCTTTTGTATTTTTGCTCCATCGCTGAGATGTCTTGATGGAAGCGCTCACCATGTTCGTCGCTGACGGCACCACAGTTTGACGGGAAGAAATCCAGGTGTGAGTGCAAGAAATGTTTCTTCAATGACATGTTGCACCCCAGTTTTCCATAAGAAGTCAGTGAGTTCACCTTCTGTTTGATAGAATTTATCACAGTCTTTATTTGCGAGTACGAAATGTTGTCACTTTCACAGAATGATCTAGAAGATTTCACTGTTCTAGCCTCGAGGCCAAAAGCTCTGTCTTATTCTTCGGCAGTTCGAGATTCCTGATGAGGTCATTAAGCTCACTTTCTGTGATTTTATGTGGTTCAGAAGGATAGGGGCTTGTACAAAATGGTAGATCTGTTGACGTAGGCGACTGCTGTACTTCTTAGTGTATATATGAAGCTCAATATGAACTTCATCAGAGTCTACAGAAAAACCTTCGGGTGGTTCAGGAATAGGTAGTAGTTTACTGTGACGCATGGGACGAATTGCAGATGGTATATTTGAGTACGTCACTGTCCACTTTTTATTCATTGTCACCCCTTTTCGAATAGGAGGCATCAGACAGTAGTAACAGTCTGTGATGTGATTTGTTGGCTCCCACCATACCATGGGCATTGAGAAAGGCATAGAATGTCCCTTACGATTCACCCACGCGTTGAGTTTTGATGAACAGGTAATGCAGCATATGTGTGGAGCCCAGTTCTTGTCCTGGTCGCCTACTTTACACCCAATGTACAATTCGTAAGCCTTTTTATGACTTAGTTAACGTACACTTTCTTGAAGCAAACGTGACTTCTCCAGATACGTAATAGACGTTTTCTGGACTATTCACACAATTACGAAGCATATTAATCTTACACGACATAAATACTGCGCAAGAAGTAGGAATTGCAGAGAGAACCATTAACTGAGAACAAATCATCCGGTAACTGGCCGGATTCGACAAATACTGCAAGAGTTGAATATGCATTTGAGGCGGCAACAACTTATCACATAATGCAGAGCGGGGTTGCTGTTGCTGATCACGTTTTAAGAGCGTAGTGGTACTATAATTGATGATAATGTAGAGAAAATCGCTAATATGAGACCCTAACAGTAATTCGAAAACAGGAGCCAATCGACAAATGTTAATGTGATTTTCGTGTTAAACAGCCTAACATTAGTCAAGATCGGTTAGTTTCGTTTTCATAACATTTTACGCGTTGACCAGTGTTGATATTCTGTCTGTTTCAAATTTCTTAATTCCTATCTCAAATTTTCATTGGTTAGTAAGGTAGACTTTAAAACTAAAAGAAAATATTCTTAAGGCCATTCGGAACTTCATTATTTATTGTGCAGAAAAATGCAGAAGAAGAGAGTTGAACCTCCTGGGTCGGCTAACTCTTCCAAGAAAGTGAGGCCCACAATGATTGGAGTGAGGAGCTCTTCTTCGCTGTCTGTCATTGCGAAAAGGGTGAGAATGAAGTCACTGTTCGTCTCTCGCTTCTCCCCGGACGTCACTTCCGCAGATATAGAAGGCTCACTTAAAGATCAATTAAAACTGACGTCGCTTACCTGCACCAGGTTAAATACAAAATTTAACTCGTACGCGTCATTCCACATTTCAGTCGTAGAGGATGACTTCCATCTTGTAAACAATATCGGTGTCTGGCCTAGTGGGTGTTTAATTGCTCCTTATTTCGGTCGTCTTACTCCTGAACAAATTTATTCCCCTCCGACTCTTTCATCTCGTCCGTCCTCCCCTGGTGCAGAGGTTTCAGCTCTAGGTGTCGCACCTTCAGATCAATTAGGTGCAAATGCCATTTCTGAGGAACCTCCGGAGGATGGGGCCACTTTACTCAGTTAAATGGCTCTCACCGGTGATGTCAACACGGGTGGTTTTTCCATGTCTACTAGAAAACAGCTTTTAAATTCTTTGGACATTTATTACCAAAACGTCAGAGGTCTCAGAACCAAGCAACTCGAATTCTACGATAGCGTCTGGTCCTCTGGTCATAGTATCTTATGTTTAACTGAGACATGGCTAAACGACTCGTGTTACGATCACAATTTATTTCCGGACGGTTACACTGTTTTCCGTTCTTACAGAATATGCACAAATAAGACGCGTGGAGGTGGAGTGTTAATAGCTTTATCCCCCGGAATACATGCCTGTAAACGCAGGCACGACTTAGAATCTTTCGAAGAATGTGTATGGGTTGAAATCCCCTCTTTTGATGGTCTAAATCTACTCATTGGCAACCATTACTTTCCGCCTGATGTTAAACCTGAAGTTGTTGCTAATTACTTTCGATTTCTAGAAAACAATTTGGACACACAAAATTTTCGGGTTATTCTCATGGGTGATTTTAACACCCCTCGTTTTGACTGGAAGCGCGGTCTCCCTCTGGCTAACTGCCATTATTATTCGAAACTCAAGGGAGATGCCATCTACACCTCCGCGTGTCTTCTCGACCTCAGACAATGCATGGAAACTGTTGGCAGCAGTGGTCTCCTAGACCTTGTATTTACGAACTTCAGTGAGTTGGGTACTAGCTTTATTGATACTTTTATTGTAAAGCCTGATGTTTACCACCCACCTTTTGTTATTAATGTCCCATTGTCCCTGGAAACAGGTATAAGAAATTCCGAACTTTCCTACCGTAAATTTGCATCTGGGGATTACACCCTGTTGTATAGCATTCTGTCGAGTTATGACTGGTCATATATGTACAGTATCACCGCTGTCGATGATGCTGTCGCTAGCCTGAGCTCGGTTGTTTTAAATGCTATAGATAGGGCTGTTCCCCGCGGGTTTACAAGAAAATCAAAATTCCCCCACTGGTTTTCGAGTGCCTTACGGTACTACATCTGGAAGAAAGATTTCTTTTACAGACGTTTTAAAAAGAACAACTCTGATTATTTTTATAGTAAATTTTCCTTCTATCGCAAGCTAGTGAAGGCTACAATCAAGTCTGACAGACATATTTGGTTGAAGTCGATTGACGACAATTTAAAGTCGCAACCCAAGCAATTTTGGAAATACGTGGCGTCACGTAGAAAAAGAAATTCCACCTGTATTCAGCTTGAGGTTAACGGCACTCATTTGGCTGAACCCCATTCTGTTGCCGATGCATTTGCTAAGCATTTTCAGTCGGTCTACAGTACCTCTTTAGGCGTATCCCCTTCCCCTGTGGAGTCCTCTGACTTCTTGTCTTTAGCCCCTATATCCGAATTGGACATTTGTAAAGCAATTCGTCGTCTGAGACCTTCCAAATCTGTCGGACTTGATGACATTCCTAGCTTTGTTATAAAGGGTTGTTCGGAAATCTTTGTTCCTGTTCTCAAGCACATCTTTAATTTAAGTTTAACGCAGAATTATTTCCCTATTTTATGGAAACAGGCAGCAGTAGTTCCTGTTTTTAAAAAAGGTAACTCTGCCACTGTTAGTAACTACCGACCCATTTCTATACTTAATACTTTTTCCAAATTATTTGAACTTGTTATTTATGATCATATCTCACATTACATAAAGTCGAAATTAAATCCTTGTCAGCATGGTTTTACTAAATCTAAATCTACAGTTACTAATCTCGTAACTTATCTTGATTTTATTAACCCAATAGTTGGCTCCCAGGGTCAAGCTGATGCTGTTTATTTTGATCTTAGCAGTGCATTTGATCTTGTCCCTCACAATCTATTACTCAAGAAGCTCAGTGCTTTTGGACTCTCTGATGGTTATGTACACTGGTTTCGTAGTTACTTAACCAACAGACAATCCCAGGTTCGCGTTTCTGGAACTCTTTCGTCTCCTTTTGTAGTCCTCTCTGGAGTTCCACAGGGATCTGTTTTGGGTCCTCTACTTTTCAACTTGTTTATTGATGACATATGCCAAGTAATTAATCATTCTAAGTGCCTTCTTTTCGCTGATGATATCAAAATTTTTCGTGCCATTAAATCTCCCAACGACTGCAATCAACTTCAAACTGACATTGACTCGGTACAAGGTTGGTGCACTGCTAACTTCATGAAACTCAATATTAGTAAAACTACAGTAATTTCCTTCTCCAGGAAAACCACTACTTTGATCTTTGATTACAAACTTTTTCATTCCTCCATAACACGTACCGATACCATTAAAGACCTGGGAATATTTATCGACTCCAAGCTCCGATTTCACAACCATGTTGACCACATATTTTCACATTGTATTAAGTTGCTGGGTCTTGTTCGCACATTAACCTTTTCGTTCTCTTCTCTCGATTGCCTGTATATGTTATATGTAACCTTAGTTAGATCCAAGCTCGAGTACGCCTCGGTCGTTTGGAATTCTATTACGACTACTGATGCCAACAAACTGGAACGTATTCAGCAGAAGTTTGCAGCCCTTTGCTACTATCGTTTCCTCCCCCAAGTTCATTACAGCTACGCTGATGCGTTAGAGTATTTAAAACTCCAAACCCTGCGTAAGAGAAGGCATTGCAGTGATGCACTGTTCCTTGCGCAGGTTTACCGCGGTTTTAAATGCTGTCCTTCCCTTCTGGAAGCTGTCGGTCTCCGCATCCCTGCTCGGAATCTGAGAGATTTTTCTATGTTCAGTTTTAGCCCCTTGTTCAAAAACAGTCCTTCTGCTAGATGCGCATCAGCTGCTAATGTTGTCTGCAGGGATTTGGACATATTCGAGACGAAAATTGTCACACTTAATCATATTCTATAATAGCATAATTTACTTAATTGATGCATGTTATTTTACAAATATCCTAATGTAGTTAGTAGTAATTTTTTGTGTACTTTCCGTATCAATGTATTTTATATATTGCTTGTTTTACCTTTTATGTTTTACTGTATTTGTGAGTTTATCTCTGTGCTGTATCTGTAATTGGCCACCAGGCTGTTGATACAGCACACAAAATAATAAAGAATTGAATTGAATTGAATTGAAAAATTGCCTTCATAAAGCCGAATGAATATTTTTTGAAAAAATATTACACTTACCCCGCACTATTTTACGATTTTTATGAAGAGGCGATAGTATCACTAGAACGTCAACAGTTCTTAATTCCGCTGTGTTGTTGTTAGCGTTGCAGAAAATTAGTAATTATGAGCGTATGGTGTCTTCCAACGATATAAAGGTAATACCAGAATTTTTGACGTGAAAACGTCTTTAAAATCGATGCCGGGTGTGCGGAGGCAATCGCGCCCAAATGAGCGATAGTTTCTGTCGAAGTAAATTCAAACTTCAATAACTCGGCTAAAAATAGACATAGCGCCGCCATCTTAGTCTCGATTTAAAGAGGAAGGATGACAGTTTGTGCCAGTACCGCTCCGACATTCGTGGTGGCCGGACGTCGCGAATTGCGCAGGCTCAAATTGAACCCACGATTTTCGACTTTCCGGATTCCACAAGTGTCCATAAACGGGATCATATCTCAGAGACTAATTATTCGATCCGAGTGGACGAAGTGTTGTTTTGAAGAGGAGTGTATATGTTACAACTCATCCTGGCCTACAAGTGTGTATCTCAAAAACTCAAAAAGATACGAGGCTGTGAATTTGAAAAAGTTTGAAAATTTCCCGATTTTCTTAAAATGTCGCGATATATGAGGGCAAAGTACAACCAGAATTACAAATATGTTTAATTTCAGTATACTATACACGATTGACGTTTTCACGAAAATAACTGCGACAGTGTCCGACACTGCCTATCAATTTTTAAAATCGGCCAGTTGCTTCAAACGTTGAAATGGGGAACGCACAGACACATGGTGATTTTATGATCTTACCCTTTTTAAATGTCTAATTAAAATCATCAATGAGAAAATATGTGCTAAAATATTTTACCGAAAATGTAGGTTGTGCTACGATAATGCATTCGGCTTACATAACACGCAAAATATAATTGGGGCGGGGGGGGGGTTATCCTAAATATTTGTTACTCCGCACTTTACCGTGTTAATAGGAATACCATGAACGATGTTAATGGTGTAAAATATACTTGCATTTAGCAGTAAATAATAACTTCAAAATGATTGACTACTGTTAATCTAATAATATGCACAAATACAAGCAGAGCGTTTGTATCATGCTTCAAAAATTATGATGCATTTATTCAATTATAAATTTGAACGGCTTATAAGAATATGTATTCTATAGTAGCAACACGTACAGGTAATTTTATCACCACCAGTCTTCCACATCTTAGGCCTTGGTCAATTTTAGACTTGAAAGCGGTTGAAGTTGTTTCAGCTGGGTGCTAGATAGAAAGAGTTAAGACGGGGGTGGGCGAATCAAGAGACCTGTGGACTGGCTAATTCATAATTTCTCTGTCTTGATGGGGCAGATATTGTACTGTAACCCGGTCTCCAGAGCGTTGTTGATTGTCTGTTTTGTCACGTAAAGATGAGGATGAAGGGTAGGAGAATCAAGAAGACATATAGTCCGGCGGTGAATAATATGTGGCTAGAATCTAATGTTAAACATTTGAGAAGACTTTATGGACAGTAAAATGCTTCACTTTAGACAAGGTCAGTATGTTGCCCCCACAACGTCCGTGGGCATTGCCAAGGTTAAAGCTTTTCTCCTGAGTAACACTTATTCCTTTTCCTCTGCATAGGCTATTTTGTAGTATTGGCGGTCTACGTCTATCCATATCCATTCCAGATAGAATTCTGCCGGAAAATACATTTTGAAGTATCGGTATTAATAATAAATATTATAATCAAACCGAATGTTACCTGACTAAAGTTTAATTTACATAAATTTCTCTTATACATTCATTTAAATTTTAAAACACAATTAAGTTTTGAATAAAATAACGTCCATAACCAGTATCTTCTTAGAAATGTGGTTATAAATGCCTGTCTTGCCTGTCATTTTCAGGAAGTATGGAGGAGAGAGATGGAAGCACCTTCCAAACATTCATATTTATAGATTTCAAGACAAAAATGCCACTATTTTAAAATATATTTTAGTAATGACAAAGATAGTTTCGCGTTTTAAGATGTGTTCAAGCAGCATATGTTTGAAAATCTAATGCACTTATATGCTACAAATATCACATTTTCTTATGACCTTCCCAAAGAATATTTCAAGAACACTATAAAATTAAACACTATTCTACCATGTAGATCGTATTGTTTGTATTTGACGCTATAGAGACTTAATTACTGACAGCTTCGTTAAATGAGCTACAAATAAATGAATAAGAGTCGTATTTCAGAAGATTGTTGGTTCTGTTCGTTGTGGGTATAGAATCTGTGAAATTGTTGTAACAACATTTGTGTCCAGTAAGTGTTATTAAAATAACAGTTGGCATTTTTTTGACCAAATTAGCATGAGAAAAAGAGTTTACATTGTATGACAATTTTGTTATTGTGTCAGAACCAATATGTTGTCTGTGTATAATTAACCTGTGCCTATTATGTAGGGAGTTTATAAATAAAGTGTAGGTCTACAGAAAAAATACTTATGAATCGTACAACGTTACTTCTGTTATACATATTGTACATATTGTTTTAACTTCAACAAAAATCTGCGTAACGTTTCAGATTTACAATAAATTCGCTGGATGCACTTGAGTGTGTAGTTATTTAAATTGGTAATTAAATTTTATTTTTCTGTGGCTTTACAGCCCTGACGGGCTCTCGCTTCCCACTATATGGAGGGGGGGGGGGGGGTTCTTAATCTAATTAAAAGCTGGTGGGACTCCTCTAGAAAGTTGAGCGGATCATAGACACAAACATTTGTACCTGGAGTGGGTTTCTGTGTACCAGCGATGAACGCGCACGCCCCAGACCGCGCGGTCACCGTGACCGACAAGACGCTTATATACGAAGCAAATTCATTTGCACAGTCGACTCTCATTTTAACTCAGAACACTGAAACAAAGCATTTAAAACTATACAGGTATTAGTATAACGAAATCTTTGTGAAATTTTTATGTTTGGCAAAACAGAAAGGGACCTCAAACGTGTAATATGTAGCTTTGCAGTAGTTTATCATTCACCTGGACTTGCCAATTTGCATGACATCTCATGTGTTATTTTACACACTAAATTTATAAGAATAATAATCGTAAATATAATTTGATTTTTAGATTTGAAGTTTAGTTCATATTTATTGTAAACTATTTAAAACATATAAGATATGCATAGAAAATATTCGGTTTTAATGATTTGATAGTGTCAAACAGGAAAATGTGAGTTAAAACGAACAAACGTTTAAATAAAGGTCAGATGTAACGAATATGCAAGCTGCGTAAACGTTCACTAACACGCTGAATTCATGTAAGTTGTAAGATTTGAGGTTTTTACAGCGGTGAGTATGAAGATTTCTGTCTTCTGGGTTGTTGCGCTGTGTAGTCTGGTAGATGGTTACCAACGTCATACTGCCTCCGTCATCAGGGCGATGAATGTGCCAATTGGGTGGGTGGGGCTAGGTTTATAGGAGCCGGACCGTCGATGGAGTCTGAAGGCAAAGGAACTTTGTATGCGGTTAGAATTATGATGATGATAATATCTGAGGATCAGAACTCTGCTGAAGTCTGATTAATTCTGGATTTTAATTGGCAAATTCTCATTAAATTTGGTAGCTTATGTTTTACAGAGCAACATATGATATTAACTTTAACCTCAAATTATTTCTAGCTGTTTCACTGAGCAACTTAATTTAGTGAACCATTACGTCTCATTAATTTTGATCGTAATTATATGTGTGTTTATAAATTACAGCTGTTAATGCAGACTAATTAGCATGGTCATTTACATGATATTCATTAATAACAGCGCAAAATTGAAATAACAATCTCCGAATTTCTGTGTAATTAGTTACATGTTGAAGTATTGGGTATTTATTGTACAAATTTCCGTGTTTAACGAGCTGGTCGCGCGGGCGATGGGGGAGGGGGCAGTCAATTCACCATCTGCTGTGTCTATTAACATTTCATTTTCATCATCTAATTTTCACCCCAACGTATTTCGCGATCTATTCCGTTCAGAAAAACGGTTTAAGTATGATCACGCTCTTAAGCGAATGAATTTACTTCAAAACATTTTCCGGGTGGTTATATTTCAGGTCCAGAAGCTGGTAGTTTGAAGTGCAACTTTTTTATCCATCATTAAATTTCTTTACATAACACAGCGCTACATTTTCAACGGATGAAATGTAATCGTAATCCTGAAGCTTATTTATGATAACATCACTCATCCAGATTTAGCATAGTTTGCATTCGTTTGCCTGGCAACTGAACTAACATAGTCGTTATTTCGGCTCGGTTTATAACGGCCTGATTTATGCAACGGACCAATAAAGCATTTAGCCACTGATTAAGTAAGATTCAATACGGAGGCTATTTCTCTATTGTAACATGTGCACACTGGGCGTACAATAGGCAAATGTTACTTTAAACAGTAATACTGAGTATAGCGTGTGCAAAGCCTTTATACAGAATAATCGAAGTCGGAAAAAAAAAACTAGTGTTAAGTAATGGAAATTACCACTGCGTTCATCGATTAACTCATTCATGACTTCCCCGTGTTTGATGCAACCTGGTGAAGCTTTCCAGTGTCATGGTAACTGTCCACTAGACGAGGTACTGTAGATCTGTTTGGTAAGGGAGAATGGAGAAATGTATCCCTAAATTTACTCTGTCTAGTAAAGTTAAGAACGAAGTGCAAAGTAGTGTTCAACAATGAACTTTTCTTGCACTTGTGAAAAAGATATAATTGCACTTCAGTTGTTTAAAGACAACTTACGGACTTACAATATGACGTGACATGTGTGGGCTCTTGTCTAGTCGCAGGGAATTTACTGTTTATTAATCCAGTCGAATTGTATTAACGTGTAACCACAGATAAATATTTTAACGTGGGTTGCGTGACTTTTCGATAAGTCTTTACCAATCTGTCTTTTCGGCCCCATTCCGAAAGAGGGCAAAGAATTCGTAGTCCATGCTTATGTGAAACGCGAAATATCTTGTAGTAAAAAGTTGTTAGCGTAAAGTGATTCGAAACAGAACCAAACCAAGCTATCCAAAAATATCCAGCGTTCAACCAAGCGAGTCAAATTAATAACAGATTTCCAAACAAAGCAGTGGGGCTTAATTTTTGCCGGAATCCGAAAAGCTGTTTTGCTTCTCTTTCATAACATTTAGCAATATTCAGGTGTTACTGAATGTGAATTTAAAGTCGGTATAATTCATTATTAGAAAATATTGTATCTAACAATCTGCAAAATAGAGCGAGTGCCCTTACATTATAATAAGGTGCGAGAATGTTGTACAATATTTGCATTTTATTTAAATTCTTATCATTTGACTGGTTTAAGGACAGTCTATTTATATAAAAGCAAGTGTTGTTAGCTTGTTTGGTTACTGTTCATTTAACGTTAAGGTGTCATGAACTTAATGTCATAATAAATATTAATATGTGTGTGTTATTATAGCTGTTACTATGCTATGGCCATCCTTTTACGGGATTTTGAACCTTACGGGATTATTTGTATTTATGGATGAGTGTTTATTAATGTAGATTTTCCTGTAAATTTTTGGCGATTTGTTTACTGGTATAATATATTATGACAATAATACTTTTAAAGTGGTGACGAGTAATGCTAAATTATTGTCGCGTGTTTCAAATTATAAATATTTTCCTGGGTCATAATCGCTTTATGTACTGAGCTGTATTACTAAGAAGTTATAAATAATTTATATGGGTTATATGATTTGAGGTTTTCACGGCGTGGGTCTGAAGATGCCTGTCTACTCGGTTGTTGCTCCATGTAGTCTGGTAAAGTTTACCTACGTTTCAGAGGTCCTTGTTGAAACGTCGGTAAACTTCTACCAGATTACATGGCGCAACAACCCAGAAGACAGCCATCTTAATTTGTGACATAAGATAGAAAATTTGATACTGAGAAAACTGGAGATGACGACTGTATTGTTAAATAATTAAAGGAGTAACCTATGCTAAGAATGTTTTTTGAGTTGGGTGTTGAATAATAAAAAGTACATTGTTCAGAAAATTCGCAACACCTTAAACTAATTTGTACCTATGAGATATATTATATTCTTACCTATTCCCACAAACAGAAACTTCAGAACATTGGATTTGTACTCTCCCATGTAGATCATGCTCTGTAACGGTTGTATGCAATCTGTGGTCCGCGGACTAGAGACGACCATGACGTTAAATCGAAAGAAATGCTAGACCGAATGTCGTCAACGTATTCCAGTTTAAAAATATAAATATACTTTGAAGAAACACGAGAAAAAACCTTATTAGTAAAACTTTCTTGCATATCTAAATACTAATACTTGCAATAATTAATCCGTTTCTAAGAGAAATAAACAAGAAAACTGTAACCTACGCTTAAAGTCTTGCAGTATTTCCCGAAAGTATCTTCCAGTTATTTTCACAGCAACAGATGTATCTGAAATGTTTGCAAGTTTCTACTCTGGATGCATTCAGAATGAGCACACAAACACACTCGTCAGGCCTGACATCTTCATACTTGGTTATGATGTAGTGGTTGACAAAACAGGATTCTCCAGATGTTATTCATGGCAAATTTGCCCCAGGAAAATAAAAATAAACTCTAAATGAATTATACTGTTCTTTCACAGCCAGTCATAAAGCGGAGCAGGGTATATCATCTTTATGCTTCACCTCATCTGACCACAGCACTGTACACAATAGCGTGATAGGCTAAATCGCTGATACACGAGAATATATAAAATAAATTCATATTAAGTCCGTCTCCTCTTTCATGCTGTTACGAATCACAGAATCGTAATCTATGTGATTAACCTGAATTAAAAAATAAATTATAAAAGAATAATTTGTCTCGGTTGTTTTATATTGGTCCGCAACATGGTCTGTGACTCTGAGGTAATATGCAGATTACAAGTTTTCAAAACAAAGTCTTCACGAAGATAACCAGATCTCTGAAGGATGAAAAGTAGCCGGCGTAGCTCAGTGAGTATAGTGACTGGTTACGGACTGGACGACCGGGGTTCTATCCTTTGCGACCAGACCGGTTCTGGGATCCACCCAGCCTCCGATCCAATGGGTAACGGGGTCCTGTCCTGGTGGTAAAGCGTGGCCGGGGCGTGATGCTAACCATTCACCTCCATCTAGTGCCGAGGTCAAGAATGAGTACCCCTCTCCTCCGAAGAGCCTACATGCCGTATACTCGGATATCTTCATTTTTGCTCATTATTATCTGTCATTTATAGCATTTATTTTCTCACTAGCACCAACGTGAGGTACATCTGTGGTTACAAAGCCAAATGAAGAATTTCCAAAGCCCTAGTGGGCTAAGCACAGAATAGAAAACCTGGGGGCAGAGCCCCAAGAACAAGAAGCTCAGGGGTCAGGCACCAACGAAGCATGAAACATTTTGCGGAAGGATCTGGGTGGTAAAGCCTCGAGGGCTAAGGAAATAATTCCATTTGGAACTAGGCGTGGGGGGAATTACCTTAGGTTGTCCCCATTTGTTGTAGTTCCCGAAACTGTTTTAGACATGTAGGTAGCGAAGCCCTTCGGGGTGAGTTCAGTTCTTCTGAGGCCTGGATGATCTAGCCTGAGATGGTATATGCAAACTGGTATCGAACCCAGCGAAGATAACGCCAGGAGATGATGATAAAAATTCAGTTCAATTCAAATCAAGTGTTTATTATTAGTATGCTGTATCAACAGCCAGAAGGTGAATTACAGATACAGCACAGAGATGAGCACACGAACACAATAAAAACATAAATGGTAAAACAAGCAGAATATAAAAATACATTAGTTCGGATGAAACTAATACACAACAGAATTGCAACTAAATATATTAGTATATTTGTAATAATAATTTAAATAAATTAAGGAAATTAAAGTATTATAGAATGTGAAGAAGTGTAACAATTTTCGTCTCGAATTTGTCCAAGTCCCTGCAGACGACATTAGCAGCTGACGCGCATCTAGCAAAAGGACTGTTTTTGTTCTAAGGGCTAAAACTGAACACAGAAAATCTCTCAGATTCTGAGCAGGGATGCGGAGACCGACAGCTTCCAGAGGGGAAGGACAGCATTTAAGACCGCGGTAAACCTGCGCAAGGAACAGTGCATCACTACAATGTTTTCTCTTACGCAGGGTCTGGAGTTTTAAATATTCTAAAGCAGCGTTTCTCAACCTATGGTACGCATACCACGCGTACCACTGGTGGTACGAAATCAAAAGATAATATTAACATAAATAAGTTTTCCCTGAACTCATTTGGTTCGTGGTACATTCAATGTGTTAAATTAGAATCTGTGGTACGCCAGCCAAAAGAGGTTGAGAATCCCTGCTCTAAAATATAGCATAGCTGTAATGCACTTGGTGGAGGAAACGATAGTAGCAAAGGGCTGCAAACTTCTGCTGGATACGTTCCAGTTTGTTGGCATCAGTAGTCGTAATAGAATTCTAAACGACCGAGGCGTACTCAATCTTGGATCTAACCAAGGTTACATATAACATATACAGGCAATCGAGAGAAGAGAACGAAAACGTTAGTGTGCGAACCGACACAGCAACTTAAAACACTGTGAAAATATGTGGTCATCATGGTTGGGAAATCGGACCTTAGAGTCGATAAATATTCCCAGGTCTTTAATGTTGTCGGTACGTGTTATGGAGGACTGAAAAAGTTTGTAATCAAATATCAAAGTAGTGTTTTTCGTGGAGAAGGTAATTACTGTAGTTTTACTAATATTGAGTTTCATGAAGTTAGCAGTGCACCAACCTTGTACCGAGTCAATGTCAGTTTGAAGTTGATTGCAGTCGTTGGGAGATTTAATGGCACGAGAAATTTTGATATCATCAGTGAAAATATTGCGTTTAGAATGATTAATTACTTTACATATGTCGTCACTAAATAAGTTGAAGAGTAGAGGACCCAAAACAGATCCCTGTGGAACTCCAGAGAGGACTACAAAAGGAGACGAAAGAGTTCAAGAAAAACGAACCTGGGATTATCTGTTGGTTAAGTTACTATACGACCAGTTTACATAACGATCAGAAAGTCCAAAAGCACTGAGCGTGTTGGGTAGAAGAGTATGAAGGACAAGATCAAATGCACTGCTAAGATAAAAATAAACAGCATCAGCTTGTTCCTGGGAGCCAACTATTGAGTTAATAAAATGTAGATAGGTTACGAAATTAGTTACTGTAGATTTAGATTTTGTAAAACTATGCAGCCAAGGATTTAATTTAGACTTTACGTAATGTGAGATATGATCACAGATAACGAGTTCAAATAATTTTGAAAAATTATTAAGTATAGAAATGGGTCGGTAGTTACTAACAGTGGCAGAGTTGCCTTTTTTAAGAACAGGAACTATTGCTGCCTATTTCCATAAAATAGGGAAATAATTCTGTGTTAAATTTAGATTGAAGATTTGCTTGAGAACAAGAAAAAAGATCTCCGAACAACCCTTTATAACAAAGCTAGGAATGTCATCAAGTCCGACAGATTTGGAAGGTCTCAGACGACGAATTGCTTTACAAATGTCCAATTCGGAGATAGGGGCTAATGATAAGAATTCAGAGTACTCAACAGGGGAAGGGGATACTCCTAAACAAGGGGTACTGTAGACTGACTGAAAATGTACAGCAAATGCATCGGCAACCAAATGGGGTTCAGCCAAAAGGTACCGTTAACCTCAAGCTGAATAAAAGTGGAATTTCTTTTTCTACGAGAGGCCACATATTTCCAAAATTGCTTGGGTTGTAACTTTAAATTGTCTTCAATCGACTTCAACCAAATACGTTTGTCAGACTTGATTGCTGCTTTGACTAGCTTACGATATAAGGGAAATTTACTGTAAATATTCAGAGTTATCCTCTTTAAAACATCTGTAACAGAAATGTTTTTTCCATATGTAGCACCGTAAGGCACTCGAAAACCAGTGTGGGAATTTCGACTTTCTGACAAACCCATGCGGAATTGCCTGATAAATGGCATTTACGACAGCCGAGTTTAGGCTAGCGGCAGCGGTAATAATGTACATAGAGGACCAGTCATAACTCGAGAGAATGTTATAGAACAAGGTGTAATCCCCAGATGAAAATTTGCAGTAGGAAAGTTCAGAATTACTTTTACTTGTTTCAAGGGACAAGAGGACATCATAGGTGGTAAACATAAGGCTTTACAATACCAGTATCAATAAAGTTAATACTCAACTCACTGAAGTTCGTAAATACTAAGTCTAGGAGACCACTGCTGCCAACAGTTTCCATATGTCGTCTGAGGTCGAGAAGACACGTGGAGATATAGATGGCATCTCCCTTGAGTTTCGAATAATAATGGCAGTTAGCCAGAGGGAGACCGCGCTTCCATTCAAAACGAGGGGTGTTAAAATCACCCATGAGAATAACTCTAAAATTTTGTGTGTCCAAATTGTTTTCTAAAAATCGAAAGTAATTTGCAACAACTTCAGGTTCAAGATTAAGGGGAACGTAATGGTTGTCAATAAGTAAATTCAGTTCGTCATAACAATACATCAACAGTTGGAACAATGAGAACAGGAATGCTAATTCAATTCAATTCATTTCATTTATATGAGTGCTTGACAACAGCCAAAAAGGCCAATAACAGCCAATCACTAAACCAAAGTCCAGGATAAAATATTTATATAATTAAATTCATTTCAATAATAATAAAAGTAAAGTTTTACAAATACAAAAACAAACAAACAAATATTAAAAATAATAATAATAGTAATAATTCAATTCATTTATTGAATAATATTTCACAAGTAAAAGGGCTAAATACGGTACCTAAGTAATATAATTCAATTCAATAATACTAAATAAAAACATTAAACAATAAAGACAGAAAAAACTTACAAAATTAAATACCACAAAATAAGTTGCAGTCAGCACAGCAAGTAAATATAAGAAATGAGGTATTCAATTCAATTCAATTCAATTCATTTATTAAAGTGCTTGACAACAGCCAAAAAGGCCAATAACAGCCAAGCACTAACAACAATACAAACATTACTATACAAAAGCAAACAAACAATGAACTGAAAACATAAATGTACAATATTGATTTATTGCAAAATAACTAATAAGTAAAAAACTAAATGTTATAAATAAGTAAAGTAATAATTAAACTAAAATCAGTTCAATTTTGGACAAACAACATAAAAGATAAAATATTATACTAAATAAATAATAAAAAAGAACAATGATTATTGTTTAAAAAGCTGACTGACATCAGTAAGCAAAATACGATCTTTGTTAAAGATGTCGATGCTCCTGCAGACTGCATTGGCACCAGAAACGCATCTGGCAGAAGGACTGGCCTTGAAATTACGTTGTACAGTAAAGGTAGAGTAGTCTCTGATAGACCTAGTGGGTATGCAGAGACTAACTGTATCAAAAACAGATGAGCAACTAATTTTGCCTTTAAAAACATTGATGAGGAAAAGCGCATCCAAAAGCCTCTTCCTTAAATGTAACGATAAGAAGTTTAATCTAACTAGTATATCATCGTAATTATATATAATTATATATAATTAAAGAATCTAGTGTAACATAGAGCTACAAATTTCCTTTGAATCCTTTCCAATTTAAAGGAATCAGTATTAGTAATAGAGTTCCAAACAACGGATGCATACTCAATTTTGGAACGGACTAAAGTGCTGTACAAAACCAATAGGCTATCAACAGTGGAGAAGGAAGAAGTAATGTACCGAATCAAACCTAGCATTTTTAAGCCTTGTGAGAATATATAGTTAATATGCTGGTGAAAATAGAGCTTACAGTCCAGTAGAACACCGAGATCTTTAACACAATGGGAGCGTGCCACCAGGTTGTTACACAATTTGTAATTAAAGTAAATACTGTTTGTCTTCCGAGTGAATGATATAACAGTAGTTTTACTTAAATTAAGTTGCATCCCATTCACAAGACACCAATTTTGCACTGAATGAATATCGTCCTGTAACAGTTTGCAGTCATCAACATCCCTAATACTCCGATACATCTTTAAGTCATCAGCAAATAAAAGACACTGTGAATTATGTATGGAGTCGCAGATGTCATTAATGAATATATTAAAAAGTAAGGGGCATAGGGTGGAACCCTGAGGCACCCCACACTTAACACGATAAGGATACGAAAGAGTTCCAGATACACGCACAAAAGATTGCCTGTCAGAAAGATAACTATGGAACCAATCAACATAACTGGGTGATAGTCCAAAGTTTCTAAGTTTCCCAAGAAGAATATTATGAGGAACTAAGTCAAAAGCTTTAGTAAGATCAAAGTATACCGAATCTGTTTGTCCTTCAGTACTAACTGAAGGTAAAACGGAATTAATGTAAGTAACCAAATTTGTTGCTGTGGAATTAAATTTACGAAAACCATGCTGTGAGGGATTTAATCTGTACTTAAAATTTTTTTCCAAGTAATCATAAACAATAAGTTCAAATATTTTAGAAAAGTTATTAAGAATAGAGATGGGTCTATAATTACTAACAATGGAACTGTTGCCTTTTTTAAACACAGGCACAACAGCTGTTTCTTTCCACAGGGACGGAAAGGTGGCACTAGTTACACTTAAATTAAAAATATAGGTTAATAAGGGAGTGAAAATAACAGAACAACCCTTAATTACTAACGAAGAAATTCCATCTAACCCCACACACTTTGAGGGTCTGAGGCGCTTGATCGCCTTGCTAACTTCAGCAGGAGAGATAGGAGCGGCGGGCAAAAAATCAGAAGTAAAAGTATCGGTAGGAGTGACGGACCGGCAAGAAGTGTTAAAAATTGATTCAAAATGCGTAGCAAATTCATCAGCAATGTGTTTGGGGTCAGTGACAAACTGATCACCAATTTTCAGCTGAATGAAGGAGTTATCTTTTCTTTTGAAATTTGAAACGTATTTCCAAAAATGCTGAGGGTGAGTTTTAAGACTGTCATCAACAGACTTTAACCACCGCCGCCTATCAGACCTGATGGTAGCCTTAACTAATTTACGAAAGTGTGCAAAGTAGGAGTAATGTACATCAGAGTTGGTCTTTTTAAACCGACGAAAATAATGATTCTTTTTATTGATGTAATGTTTTAAGGTGCCGGAAAACCAGATAGGAAATTTAGACTTACTAGAATGCTTATGGGGAATAGCTAAGTTTAAAGCATCAGTAACCACCGACTTGAGCTGATAAGCGGCGGAGTCCGCAGAGGACTGATTGTATACGCAGGACCAATCGTAAGAGGATAAATACCTATAAAGTAATAAATAGTCAGCACGCGCGTAATTACGGGAACAACGAGAGGGCTGTGAATTGGTAGTCAGAGATATATTTCTAATATCAGTAACCAGGGAAGGATGAAAAACATCAGGTTTAACCAAATCGTGATCAGAAATCGTGACGTTTACAGAGGGAAAGTTAGCAAAGACAAGATCGAGTAGATTTATGTTTTGGATGGTAAGGTTGTGTTGAGAAAGTCCGAGGAAGCATGCGGCACTGTGAACGACATCCCCCTTAATTTTGGTACCTAAGTAATATAATTCAATTCAATAATACTAAATAAAAACATTAAACAATAAAGACAGAAAACACTTACAAAATTAAATACCACAAAATAAGTTGCAGTCAGCACAGCAAGTAAATATAAGAAATGAGGTATTAATAATAATAATAATAATAACAATAATTAAATTCCTTTATTAAGTGTTTGCCAAAAGCAAAGAGCCAATGACAGGCAAACACTAATACAAAGATACAAATTAGGTAAAAAGAAAATAATCTACGTAAGTAAAACACTAATAAAATAGAAGGAAAAAACAAAAACAAAAATCAAATTAAAACAAATAACCAAGCTAGACCTAGTCTAGGCCACTCTTTAAATCGTTTCTCTTATTGAGAAAGTGCCCTCAAAAGAAACAATGTTTATGCCAAACACGTCCATAAATTTACATAAGTCATTTGCAGCAACGACATACCTGGCCGAAGGACTATGTCTAAGCGCACTGCACTAAACGTAGAAAATTCTCTTATTTGCCTTGACGGCACACGAATAACAACAGTGTGCATAATGGAATTGCAATTTATTTTGCCCTTAAATACATTAATAAGAAATAAAGCATCAAGATGTGTCGTCTAGTATAAAGTGTTCTGAAATTTAAAGTAGTTAAAATCAATTCATATTTACGTGTAATATTAAACTGAAAAAACCGGTAATTGCACAAACTGGCAAATTTCCTTTGGATATTTTCTAATTTATTAGAATCTGTCTGTGTAAGATTATTCCATACACCGAAGCATACTCAAGCTTAGACCTAATTAAAGCATTATATAAAACAACAAGACTGTCTAAAGAGGAAAAATTATATGTAATAAAACGAATGATCCCTAAGGTCCTTAGTGCCTGTGTATAAACAAAATTTACATGGAAATGAAAGTATAGCTTAGCGTCTAACAAGACTCCAAGATCTTTTATACAGTCAGCAAGGGAAACTAAAATATCACTGACAAAGTAGTTAAAATGAATACTGTTGGTTTTCCGTGTGAAAGATATAATTTTGGTTTTCTCAATGTTAAGTTCCATATTGTTAACATCGCACCACTGATGCACAGAATCAATATCTGCTTGAAGAAATTTACTGTCATTCACCGATTTTATATCACAATATAGTTTCAAATCGTCATCAAATAAGAGAAATTTAGAATACTTAATTTTGTCACAAATGTCGTTGATAAAAACACTCCAGATAACACCGAGTAAGCAGAAGAAGACAGTCCTAAAATGCGAACAAAGGAAGATCTAGCAGATAAATAACTTTGGACCCACTTAACGTAAGGAGAAGATAGTCCAAAAATATTTAGCTTTTCCAAAAGAATAGAATGAGGGACTGTATCAAAGGCCTGCTTAAGATCAAAGTACACAGAGTCAATCTGTCCCTGTGAACAAACCGACGGCTGAACATCATTAAGGTAGGTAACTAAATTAGTTACCGTAGATTTAGATTTACAAAAGCCATGCTGACTGGGGTGTAACTTAAATTTAAAGTAAAATGAAAGATGATCATGAATAATACTTTCAAACATTTTGGAAAAATTATTTGAAATCGAAATAGGCCTGTATTTATAAACTATGACGCTGTTGCC
The DNA here is from genome assembly GCF_977971745.1 of Zootermopsis nevadensis. Lineage (NCBI taxonomy): Eukaryota > Metazoa > Arthropoda > Insecta > Blattodea > Termopsidae > Zootermopsis > Zootermopsis nevadensis. The sequence goes on from NW_028259143.1 coordinate 11,505,973, forward strand.
TTTCTTAAAAATAGGCACTACAGCCGCTTGCTTTCATAATAAGGGACAATTCCCACTAATAGAAATGGCAATAATGGAATAAACAGTGAGTTAGGCTACCCTTGCTGCGGTTCATTCAGGTTGCCTACCTAGTAGGAAAGCCGCGACGAATATACATACGATATATACTGGACAGGTCAATAGAATGTTCTTCGCTCGTGATAGAGCGTGAATACGTGGAAGACGAGCCAGTATTAGCCTATGAAGAAAGATTCTTCATAAAGTTAGCCAGCGTGTACATTAATTTACATGTTTCCCTGCGAGTGCGCGTGTGTGTTTAGTAGAACTGTATTAATGATGTTGAAATTACAAATTAAAAATACAGGCTTATCACAACACGCCGTGATGTGTTAAACATCCTGATGCTGTGTTAGTACTGAAAAGTCACTGTTTCTCAATTAATACCTAGCTCCAAATATCACATAGTAAATGTGTATTCAGGTTATTACACGTTATTACATTACGTATTTCCTAAATTCAACGAGGAATCCACGACTCATTTGTCATTTGTCGCCACTACTTTCACTAATTAGCACTGCTGAAGAGTTATACAATTTATCAAAATATTCACCGCATTTACAGAACATGAATGTTCTGTATCGTATTCACAAACTCATTACATTTTCTCTGTTATCCATGATACTCCACTTTCTCATGTTTGGCGCGTATATTTTCGAAATAAATTTTTGAATAATTTTACCTTCGCTCTTACTACTCTTAACTTTATGCTTACTATGAAATTTTGTATGCATATCTTGTTTTTCGATGCGTGCTACACATCTGACTAACAAGGACTTTCTTTTCATTCACTGTAAATTTCTACAGTTTTTCATTTTATATTGTTCTGCTTTCGTATATACTTCTTAGTTGCCTGCAGTCCTTCGTGAAGGACTAAAAGTGGAGTTATATGGTCACCATACTCTATGTGTGGGCGCGTCTCTTTCAGACCAGTTGATCGATTTTCAGGAAACTTTATGTGGACATTAATTTGAGACTATTCCTACCTCATACTTTTTCATGCTATGCAGTATATATGAACAATATGGAGGACGCTCGAATATTTCTTATTCTTGCGTTTATAGCTAAAACAGATTTTTAGAAATCCATTTGTACCTAAGAAGGCAAATGTATGAGCATTTTAGGGTATTACATTAGAAAATCCTTTCTTATTTGTACATTTAATCTAGTATTTTTAAGATATTGAAATGTGGTATTCTAAAATAGACTTGGCATGTGGCCAAAATGGCGAGGAAAGGAATGCATGCAAAATCTGGGAGGGCAAATAAATCTCTTGGAAAACATACACTTTAAAATCAAGAAGAATAGAAGAGGAAGGCATTAAGACATGTCTCAGTGAGAATGGCGTGGGATATGGATTATATCAGGATAATATACAGTTGTGTAACGTTGTTATCAGCGATGTTTAAGCTTAGATTTTTTATTAGTTACAAGAATTAATAAATTCTCTTAGTATTAATAGCTTGATTCTGGAATACGAAACAAATTTTTTAAGAAATACATTATGCCAAAGAAGTTAAAAAGCTCTGTTTTATATATAATATTTTGTAGTTTTTCTCTTTTTCTTATTTCTTTATCCAGTCTTAATACGCAAATAGATGTTTTCGTAAATCTGTTCTGTTCGTGGAATAAAAGGTTCTTTTATGATTGACTCTTATGCATAAGTGAAAGGACGTGAATTGATCGTTTTAGGACTCTGTATTGTGCATATTCTATCGTGACAACTAATTTTACGATGCCTGTTTCTGAATAATGTATTATAAGCAGAATTTAGGCAGCTGTGTAGTCCTTTTACTGGTGGTTCACATTCATGTAAGACTATTACTTACTTTAGATTTCAGGCGGAGACGTTTTCTGTAGCTTTAGAAATGACTGTTATTATTCGCACAGTTATGATAAAAATCCTTTGTTCTCTTGAAATAACGTACATACAAGGAAAGCATACATTTTTTTCAGTCTTCCGATACCTATGTTTTATACCTTACAATACCTGTAGATATGCAGGGTCATCTGAAAGTAATAAATTATGTTTTTGTACCTATTTGATTTTGACATTAAGTAATTACACTCACTTCGGCCGAAGTATTCCTAGTCTGTGACAGGGAAGCTACGACTATTTCATCTTCAATAATAAGAAAACACATTGTGCTTGATGTTTAATGTTGTCACTGCTGTGAAAATCTTTATTGTAGTTTTGTGGGTTATAACGCCATGTAGTTTTATAAGTCATTTCACTTTCGTATTCGGTGTGGAAACCTGCAGGCATTAGCGTATTTTGTTACTGAATTTAATCGTATAAGTTATTTTAAATACAAAAATCAGATATTTATTAAAACATTTTTAGATTTCAACATATCTTGTGCATAGTAATATGCTATTTAATTTACGGCTGGACTGTACTGAATTAGATTTTCGTGTTGTGTGATTTAAAGAATAAGATATTTCTCTTTAAACAGTATTATAAAATCCAATTAGTCACACAAACACGTCTGTAAGTAAGTCTATATGCTACCGGAAAATTAAAAATAATAATTTACATTGAGATTAATATTAATTAACTAATTTCATGGCGTTTAGGTCATTCGGGGTCCGCAGTGGCCGTACGGTCTGAGGCGTAGGTCTTTTGCCGCTTGGTCGCTGGGACCGTGGGTTCGAATCCCACTCAAACCATGGATGTTTGTCCGCGTTTGTCTGTGTTGTGCTGTCCTGTGTACAGGTAGAGGCCTTGCGACGGGCCGATCCCTCGTCCAAGGAGTCCTACCGAATGTCTATAGATCAAGCCAACGAAAAGTTGGGACCCTCAGTGCTCAAACACTTGAAGAACGGGTCGATCCCAGTATCCAGTATCCCCAGTTAGGTCATTCAGTTCGTCAAGAAATTCCCCGTCATTTATGGAAGCCGAGGGTACACTACCGTGTTCACGACAGCCGCCACTATTCTTATCCAGAGCGAAATGAATCCACTTAACATATTCCATTTAATATTTCTTTCAATATTTTCAAAATTTAGGTTACAGAAATAGTCTCTTCACTATATTATTGTTTGTTTTCTGTACGCATTACACTGACTTAAATCACTTAATGGAAGTCCTCAGTGTCTGCGCTTGTTTTGTCCTTCATAAGTACTTATAAAGATTTAGAAGTACTTAAAGAACTCTGTGTAAATGTTGTTTGAACTTCTGTTGTCTACTTAAATTTCATAAATATCTCACCCTACTCATTTATATATATAAGAAACAAATTGTTGAGCTGGAAAACATGTGGTATTTGTATTTCAAAGGTCCAAGAAGGCAAATCTTTAAAACGGCTCTGCATTTAACAATCCTTGAAAAACTACTGCTGAAAAAAAATTCATGTGATGAGGAAGAATTAACGGAAGCTCATGATACTAGCTTTGGTATTCTGAAAGATAATGTATTCTGAATTAATAAAATAATTTTTTGGTCTTATGAATACATGCTTCCCAAAATAACTCGGTGAAAGTGTATTAAATTGGTGAAATTATGACAGTGTTATGAATATAAACGTCAAGCTATGAAGCTGCATGCTAAATGTTTCATACATTGGCTGGTTGCCAAGATAGAAGCAGATTGTTTTTGTAATATAAAATCCGTATTGCCATATATAAATTAGACCAGAGACGGAGAAACATATAACAGTGGACGAAACGTATGTTGTGCAAAACATTAGCATGCCAGCAGATTTTAGAAAAAGATTAAATATACTAAATCCAGGACTTGTTTAAATTCCACCATCAGAACTTGCAGAAATTCCGCACGGTGGACGCTTTCCACAGCGAAGCGCATTAAGGACAGACTCGTGATATGTTTTCTTAAGCACGTGAATAAATCATCAGAATGTGTTTGGATTTTTTGATTTCAGTACAGAAAGTTTGTTTTCAAATAAAGTCATGAGACATGATTGTATAATTTATTATAAATAGGAAAACAACCTGTCATAGGTTACATAGACAGTCTTAGAATTTGGTAAAATATCTCAGGGCACCTTAAGTTGAGTCACTAGTTATCATATTCCTTCTTAATATCTGTAATAACAACTAACCGTCACAGTGGCCGTGTGGTCTTAGGCGTGGGTCTTGTTCCGCTTGGTCACTGGGACATTGGGTTCGAATCCCACCCAAGACATGTATGTATGTCCGCGTCTTTCTGTGTTGTGCTGTCCTGTGTACATGCAGAGGCCTTGTGACGGGCCGATCCGTCGTCCATGGAGTCCTACCAACTGCCTAATACGAGGTGCGATCGGAAAGTTTCTAGACTGCGCGTATAAAAACCCGTACACTTATCTCAGGTATTAAATTCATCCATCACCCTCGAAGTAGTTCCCCTGCGAGTGAACACAACGATCCCAGCGCCGCTGCCAAGCCTGGAAGCATCCCTGGAAATCTTTCTTTGTCAGCCTGTCAAGCACCATCTGCGATTCTGCCTGAATCTCTTCTATCGTCTCAAATCTCCTTCCCTTTAGCTGAATTTTCATCTTTGGGAAGAGGAAGAAGTCACACGGAGCTTAGAAAGGAAGTTGGGGTCGGTTCTTGCAAGATCTTTGAGCTCCTGACAAACGAGAAGTCAAGTCGATTCTGCTTCTGGTCCTCAGACAGGATGCGTCGCATGTGGAGTTCTTCCTTTAGAATCAGCTGACAGGTCCCATAGCCTATCCCAACAATGTCGCACAAGTCGTTGATGGTACGACGTCGATCTTCGTGAATGGCCTGCCGAATCTTCGTAACATTTTCGGGCGTTGTGCTCGAAGATGGTCGTCCAGAACGCTCGTCATCATCGACAGAGGTTCGGCCATTTTTAAAACGTGAATGCCACACAAAAGTTTGTGCACGACCCATTGCGGACTCCCCAAATGCTTGCTTTAGCATTTCATAGGTTTCCGTAGCCGTTTTGGCGAGTCTTTGGCAAAATTTGATGCACACGCCATTCCGAAATCGCAGGAGGGTCGGTGTAATGCACTACCAAAACGCCCGTAACTAAGAAACAAATGCTAATTCGATGATGGCGGCTGGCACACTGATTCACTATGAATGTAGGCCGCACCCCCTAGCGGCAGAAGCTCGTACTACATCCGGTTCGCCCTCTATTGACACAGTCTTGAAACTTTCCGATCGCACCTCGTATATCAAAGCCAACCAAAGTTGGGACCCGCAGATGCTCAAGGCATTGAAGAATGGGTCACCTAAGTTTCCTAAGTAATACCAACATAAATATATAAATAACTAGAATAGTTGTATGGTTCTAGTATACAGGTCGTTAATGAAATACACGACACTACGCTGGGGTTGTGATCTGTTCACGAAAACGAAAAATATCTGTGTAAACACGGGTTCTATGGTTCTTTGTTTCCAACCAATGCCCGTGAGATCACCTGACTGAAACCAGATGGATTTTTACGAGGCCATGCTGAAAGTACTCTATATGCTACGACAGTTAATGGTGTAGGGGAACTGGAAAAAGGGGTGGAGGACTGATGCGAATAACACGCCCCAAGTTTACACTTCTTTCTCTTTCAAACTAAAATGGGCCAAGTACCTATGCTTTCACAAATATTTGTCGTTACTTCTGTTTATAGAACATTACCTTAAAGTGGTGACGTATGTTTCAAGATCACTCTGTATAATTTATAAATAAATTTCAGCCGTTATGATGGAAGAAGTCTGTTGCCTGAAACAATGGCACACGGACAAAATACTGCACCGCCTAACAGACTAGTTCTTCATCTGTTTTCACATCGGCATGGAAAATTCAGTCTTATTAAACCTCGGTTATTAAATAAATAAGTTTAATTTGAAAAAAACCTCGATTTTAAACATATCCATTTTGACGTAAATACGTCTATATTTTAGGGTCAGTGTCATTCGGCAAAAATGTAACGAAAAAGTGTTACGAAATAGTGTTACGAAAAAGGGAAACTAAAAAGTGTAACTTCATTGTTATGTTACCTAGGAAACGTCAAACTTCATTGTTATGTTACCTGGGAAACGAAAAAGTGTAACTTCATTGTTATGTTACCTTGGAAACGTCATCTGTTTATCAACAAATAAACAACAATGGTTACCTACATAGTTACCTTACATTACCTTACCTTACATTACATTACCTTATCTTACATTACATTTCATTTCATTTCATTACATTACATTACCTTACATTACCTTACATTACATTACATTACATTACATTAAAATACATTACTTTACATTACATTCAGCTACCACAGACCCATCTTAAGCGTAACTAATTCAAGTTGATAAAGCAATGTCTTAATCAAACTTTACTCACTTGTAAAGCGGATATAAAGGAAATATTTAGAATAAAGCCAATATATAAACTTCCTTCGGTATAGACGTATTTACGTCAAATTCTCCGGAACCGTGGTTCCACTGACAACTTTTTAAAGTTTGAATCAGTACACTTGCTCAAAATTTCCTAAACTGAGGCCTATTATTTATCTGTAGTTTATTTAATAACAATTTCAGTATTTCGGACTATACAGTATCGAAAAGTAGGACGATTGTGAACAGTGTATCGGAATGGGGTGGTATAATTTAAGATACATTTTTAGCATTTGTTTCGAAGGAATGAGGAAAAACGCGAAGAACGTCACTCATGATAATGTCTTTGAATTGAGTTTTGAACAGCGACACATTGTCTTTAGTTGAGAAGTTTTATCTGAAAAATATGAATTTGAAACTTTTGTTAAACTTGTTTTTCAGAATCTGTGAGTTTTCATGTTAGGTCAGAACATCCCTTTAATGGCGTTTTAAGCAAGAAAAAGACAGTAAAAGTTTATGTCAGAGTACGGATTCTTTCTCATAAGGAGTAACAGTATTAAAATTGCATGTAGCAATGTTAATAGCGAAATTTCTTACTCATTTTAAGAAGACTGTAACTAAAAATCCAGCTGAAACTTTAATTTACAAATGAGTCAGTGTGAATAAACAATACGAAATAACCCGAGGCGCAAGCCAGCCATTTTCCACAAGCCACACTTCATTCACATATCAAATTTTTGATGGTAGTTGTGAAAACCAATTCTGAGGCGCAGTCTTTCTTGAAAAAGCTAATGATTATTCTTACCTTTAGGAAGTGCTACTGTTTTAAACGAACCGTAGATTCTTTACTGTGTTCACAAAAACCTGCCATTAGATTTTATCAGATCCACTTGATCAATTCCATATACGAGGTGCGATCGGAAAGTTTCTAGACTGAGCCTATAAAAACCCGTATACTTATCTCAGGTATTAAATTCATCCATCACCCTCGAAGTAGTTCCCTTGCGAGTGAACACAACGATCCCAGCGCCGCTGCCAAGCCTGGAAGCATCCCTGGAAATCTTTCTTTTTCAGCCTGTCAAGCACCATCTTCGATTCTGCCTGAATCTCTTCTATCGTCTCAAATCTCCTTCCCTTTAGCTGAATTTTCATCTTTGGGAAGAGGAAGAAGTCACACGGCGAATAAGGAGGGTGCGGGATGACGGCCATGGTGTTTGAGGCCAAAAACTGCCGAACTTTGAGGGCGGTGTGCGCTGGCGCGTTGTCATGATGCGTCGCATGTGGAGTTCTTCCTTTAGAATCAGCTGACAGGTCCCATAGCCTATCCCAACAATGTCGCACAAGTCGTTGATGGTACGACGTCGATCTTCGTGAATGGCCTGTCGAATCTTCGTAACATTTTCGGGCGTTGTGCTCGAAGATGGTCGTCCAGAACGCTCGTCATCATCGACAGAGGTTCGGTCATTTTTAAAACGTGAATGCCACACAAAAGTTTGTGCACGACCCATTGCGGACTTCCCAAATGCTTGCTTTAGCATTTCATAGGTTTCCGTAGCCGTTTTGGCGAGTCTTTGGCAAAATTTGATGCACACGCCATTCCGAAATCGCAGGAGGGTCGGTGTAATGCACTACCAAAACGCCCGTAACTAAGAAACAAATGCTAATTCGATGATGCCGGCTGGCACACTGATCACTATGAATGTAGGCCGCACCCCCTAAAGGTAGAAGCTCGTACTACATCCGGTTCGCCCGCTATTGACACAGTCTTGAAACTTTCCGATCGCACCTCGTAGTTATAACATTTTCCTTCATTATGAATTTTAATATTATTCTCACGTACTTTTGTTTTAAGATTGGACTTGTGTGTTGAGAATGTGTTTAAATTAATAGGACCAATGTAATTAAAATAAATTAGGTTCACTCCAAGTCCAAGATAGTAGATAGTAGATCAATACTCCGTGTATTTTAAAATATTGACCAATGCCTTATAATTCAGTACAGTGCCAATAATTTTTCATGTAGTTTCCGCCATGGCATCACAAGTTATATTATGTGAATTTACTTATCACTGTTAATGAAAAACACTCTTAAAATAATAGTGCAGTACACTTTACTTGGTGAACCGACGTAGTATGTGATGTCACTGATAATGTCCCTTTGAGGCTGCAGCTCGTCTTACAATAATTGTGCTAAATTCTGTTGTTATTTATTTATTTAGGTTATATACCTCAGAGTATGAGAAGATACACAATTTCTCAGCTTATACATTTGAATAGAACGTTAACTCGTTAGTGTGAATTGTCAGAAACCAAATTAATGATTTTGTGGGGTTTTAGTAAAGTGAAGTATTTGGTCTTCTTGTGAAGGTAACTAATAAATACCTGTTTAGTTATTTTAAGTATTATCTTTACGAAACATCTCTGCCCTCCTGCAAACAGTTGTGATGTTTCAGTAAGCGTAAATTTCTGAGATGTCAGGTTCACACAGCGGTAAGTTTGAAAATGACCGTCTTCTGTGGTGTAGCACAGTGTAGTCTGGTAGAAAATTACTGACGTTTCAGAAGTGATTTCTGCCTGCTTTGACGTTCTGATCATGGAGGCAGCAAGCACTTCTGAAACAATGGTAAACTCTACCACACTACAAGACGCATCATCTTAGTTATACAAATGTAATTTTGACTGAATGCATTTCTTTGAAGATTGGGAAAGTCAAGTTGCTCTCTTGCCTCAAAAATATTTTTTGAATCCAAAGTAATAAAAATAATGAACAAATGAAAAATAACTATTATGCATTTATTCCGTCACAGCATGTCAAAGCTTACCACATATTCCAAACCTCTGAATTATCGATTTGGATGTGGAGATGGTTCAGCTACTTTACGTTATGCTCAGAGTCATGATCGACCATCGCTGTCGAGCTCTTCAGAAAGGTTGCTCAGGTATCGATCGGTATATTTGTTTCGAAATATCGATATTCTGCACCATAAAAACATATTATCCTTGACTTGACTGCCGTTCGGTGACTTTCCAATAAAGTTCCAGTCACATTTAATGTAGACCGATGGCTCTGACCTCTCAGCATATTTAGAGTTCTATCAGCTCCGTACTGAGGAATATCACAGTACGACGGGAAACGTTATCGTTCAGCCATTTTAATTTATTTTGTTCTCTCATCTGGTTTAAATTATATTTCTAAGAAATTGTGTTCGAACGTTGATATTTAATTAAGAACATTAATGGAAAAAACAAAAATACAATTTGTTTCACTTTTGCAGCATATTTGTTATTGTTGAGGTTTCTAGCACGATCATAATTAAACACAAAATTTCATATATTTATTTTGTACAGTCTATACACAAACGTTTGAAGTTTATTGGTGTTGTAAAAATTATATAATATTAAAACATTTTGTTGTGTAAAATATTATATTAGCGCTCTTAATCGTAAATACGATTTTACATTATATTTTTTAGCGCTTTTATTAAAACGACATGTTTCGACGGGTAATACCGTCGTCTTCAGGTTTTTATCAATTTAAAATATTTTAAAAACTATTAGATATTTGATGCAAGGTATTATAATGACCCGTAGTTCTGTTTGTAGCTTTCCATTTTCATGGTAAGTTGGTTATTGTAGTCAGACGTTATATTTATCTGTGGAATTAATGTTTAATTATTTTCTTGGAATGAGTATGAATTAACATAGGAAATAAATAAATAATCGTATAAATATGTATTAAGAATAGTAAACGAGGAACATACCAAGAGATGTTGTGTACAGTAACGTACGTCTGACGGCTGGTGAAGAGAATCTGTGTCTGGTGTATGTATGTTGTTTGAGGGTTATTAATATATAAGTGAAAGTTGTTTCATGGGGTAGGGTCAAGAAACTGTATGACGTTGAAGATGGGATTGTTAAGGTGGATGTTGTTATCATTTAATGCAGTGTTTTGTTTGTGTGTTCGTTGTATGTGATATTTTTCTATTGTGTTTCTGTGTCGTCTATTATGAACTATTTTTATAATGTCCATTACTTGTTCGATTTTATTGTATGAGTGGCCAGTGTTTAGTATATGTTTTGCATATGCTGAGTTTTCTTTGTTATGTTTAATAGCTGTTATGTGTTCTTTATATCTCTGAGTGAATGTGCGTCCTGTTTGGCCTATATAAGTTAGTGGGCAATCTTCGCATTTTAACTTATATACGCCAGGTTGGTCGTATTGGTTTTTTATATCTGACGATAGGTTTTGTTTTAAAATGTTTTTATTGTGTTATTTGTTCTAAAAGCGACTTTTATATTATTTGTTTTAAATATTTTTGTTATGTATTTGGTTTATTTTCCTATGTATGTAAAGGTAACCCATTTATTTTGTATATTTTCATTTTCGTTTTCGTTTCCGTTATTGCTATTTTTTATTTTGTTTTTGGGTTTTAGTTCGTAATTATTATAACCGTTTTCTATTAGAATTTGTTTTATTATATTACCTTCGATTTGTTTATTTGTTATGTTTAAAGGGTATGTATTTTTTCTATTTATTAAATAATTGATAGCCATTTGTTTATGTACGTTGGGGTGGCATGAAGAGGCGTGAATTATGGTACTAGTGTTTGTGGGTTTTCTGTATATTTTGAATTCAAAATTATTAATATTTCTTATTATGGTTAAATCTAAATAATTTAGGGTATTATTTTGTTCTGTTTCTAAGGTAAATTGTATATTTTGGTTTATATTGTTGAATTCATTTAGTACGTTTTCTATTTTTGTCTTTTTTGTATCGTAAATCATAAGTATATCGTCTACGTATCTGCTGTAATATTTGATCTGATTTTTATTTAATATGATTATAATGTAATTATGTTCAAGGTATTGTAGAAATATTTCGGACAGTATACTTGAGGTTGGTGCACCCATTGGACTATGGGAACGGAACGGAAACGAAAATGAAAATATACAAAATAAATGGGTTACCTTTACATACATAGGAAAAGAAACCAAATACATAACAAAAATATTTAAAACAAATAATATAAAAGTCGCTTTTAGAACAAATAACACAATAAAAAACATTTTAAAACAAAACCTATCGTCAGATATAAAAAACCAATACGACCAACCTGGCGTATATAAGTTAAAATGCGAAGATTGCCCACTAACTTATATAGGCCAAACAGGACGCACATTCACTCAGAGATATAAAGAACACATAACAGCTATTAAACATAACAAAGAAAACTCAGCATATGCAAAACATATACTAAACACTGGCCACTCATACAATAAAATCGAACAAGTAATGGACATTATAAAAATAGTTCATAATAGACGACACAGAAACACAATAGAAAAATATCACATACAACGAACACACAAACAAAACACTGCATTAAATGATAACAACATCCACCTTAACAATCCCATCTTCAACGTCATACAGTTTCTTGACCCTACCCCATGAAACAACTTTCACTTATATATTAATAACCCTCAAACAACATACATACACCAGACACAGATTCTCTTCACCAGCCGTCAGACGTACGTTACTCTACACAACATCTCTTGGTATGTTCCTCGTTTACTATTCTTAATACATATTTATACGATTATTTATTTATTTCCTATGTTAATTCATACTCATTCCAAGAAAATAATTAAACATTAATTCCACAGATAAATATAACGTCTGACTACAATAACCAACTTACCATGAAAATGGAAAGCTACAAACAGAACTACGGGTCATTATAATACCTTGCATCAAATATCTAATAGTTTTTAAAATATTTTAAATTGATAAAAACCTGAAGACGACGGTATTACCCGTCGAAACATGTCGTTTTAATAAAAGCGCTAAAAAATATAATGTAAAATCGTATTTACGATTAAGAGCGCTAATATAATATTTTACACAACAAAATGTTTTAATATTATATAATTTTTAAAACACCAATAAACTTCAAACGTTTGTGTATAGACTGTACAAAATAAATATATTTAATCAAACACAAACATGACGCATATAAGATACAAAAAAAAAATCAGTTACAGTGCGCGGTAAATGTCACGAGATTATTCAGACACAAAAGAGTTGAATGCGTAAACGACGCGTTGCGACCTAACAATTATTTGTTGTGATTTAATATTGTATTTAAATTAACTTAGAAGCCTTTGTCTCGGTGGTTATTTACATTTAATAGAGAGAAACTGACAAATAAACAGTAAAATACATATATGTGCTCTTCAACCAATTATTATTATGAAATTATAATTGAGGATGATAGGTGGGGGGGAGGAGGTGAGAAATGTACAAAATATTTTATTCTGTAAGCCTGAAGACAAGAATATATTTGGGGAACTTAGGGCTAGATTTGAGGATAGTGTTCTTGAGAAGTATTTTGTAAGGCTGTGAACTGAATCAGTGTGGCTCAGTATAGGTTCCAGTGACGGATTAGTGTGAACACGACGGTGAAACTTTTCTCCCCATAAAGGTAGTGAATTCTTGATTAGCTTTAAGATTCAGTTTATTATTATCACTTCATCTACTGTGGTCTCTATTCCTTTCAGGTTTTACGACTAACATTTTGTATACTTGTCATCTTCGAGACTTCTGTTATATTTTGCACCCACCTTCTCTTACAAATTCTGTGTTAATACTTCTTGTCCATGATACACCGTGAATGATGAAGTAATCGATTCTAATTGATAAGACTTTGTATTCATGATAGAGATGTTTCATGTCGAGGACATTTATCACAAGGAGTATCATGTCCATTCCTGTATCCATCCACTTTTCCACAACGGTCAAATACCTCAGAGAATACGCTGTGATGTCCTAGAACACGTGCCATAAAGTCTTGACTACCTCGACGGAGTGTAACTCGTTTGGACTCCTCTAAAAGAGGCCGTAGTTTTGCAGATAGCATGCTATGTGCATACACACGTACGTGAGAATGTCTAAAACTACGAGAGTGTCTAGATCGTTCAAATGTATTCACAAAAGAATATTTAACATTTGTTCTCGGCTTCCTTCAACAGTTTGAAAAGCTGCCTGGTGTGTACAATTTTTGTTTTGTTTACATATCGGTTTGACGAAACGGTGCTACAAGGCACTTGGAATTTCCCACATACACAGTACGAACGCTAGACACTCACTAAGGTCCAAAGTTTGGTGTAATATGTACGTTGTCTTCGAAATCAGCTCAACGAATTGTTTGTATTGTCAGCGGTTTGGACAACAGGAGGAAGCAACAATATTAATAAAAAATAATAGTAATGTGTTTAGGAAGATAAAAACTAAAGATTAAGCAGAAACTTTTGTTTTAGAAATAAGTTAATGTTGATAAAAGCACGACGAAAATAATTCGAGACGCCATTTGTCATTTTTCTCGCAGCCACACATTTGCTTGCAGGACACTTTTTCAAACAATCATGAGTTTTATGGCTATAGATGCAGCAAAAATTCTGTGGTGTAGCATCTTCTTAAAAAAGCTAATTGATATTCAGCCGCCCGAGTAATTACACTTATTTTTAATAAACTTGTTTATTCATCGCCACGCTCACAAAATTTAAGTTCATAAGGAAATTAATACTTTACATAACATCTAATAATTCTCAAGAGATTATGAACGAGTGAAGACATTTCTATATTTAACCCTTTGAAGATAGAAGAGAGCTAGGAAGGATAGCAAGACAATAGAACAAAGATAATATTGACGAGGGAGAAGTGAGAGACTTAATTCCTGGGGAGGGGGGAAAGGGCAGCTTATAGTTAGAAGGTTCCCAGGCAATGTCCGTTCGTTCTAGCCGAAGCTCGTCTAAATAATATTTCAGAATTAAGTAAACACCGCAAAGAAAACAAAAATTTCACCCTATATAAATTAATATGTTGGCGCTGTGCAAGGAAATAATAACTGTTCAAAGTGGGAATTACACAAAACACACAAATGCAGAATGAATAATTCTTGATTGTCGAAGCAGGTGGGGCATACAGTTACCATTGGACTGACAAGAATTAAATCCGCTTGGAGGCATAGGAGGGGAAGAAAATGTTAATCAAGTTATTTGGCTTCAGAGATGTAGCACTAAAAAGTATATGTTAACGACTAATTTGATACAATCATTTTTGTATATTTGTCCTCTTTAGTAGCGGATTATGTGGTTTTTATACTCCGTAACTGAGGACCCCTTGTTGAAGTAAAATGGCAATAAAGGAGATTTTTTTTGTGTCTGAGCAATTTGAATAAAGTCCCACAATACACAGCCACGCGGCTCGTTATTTATGAGCGCTGTCTGTTTTGCACTTAGTCCCATGGAAAAATATGAGTAGGTCCTACAGGGCTGTTATAAATTGATAGCCATATTTTTTAAAAAGCTGAAAAATGGGTCAGCAAACCATAAACACAAAGTAAATGTGTCTACATCGCCTTGAAATATTTCTCTTGAACGTTGCGTGTTGGGTTCTGGTCGATTTGAAGACATCTTCTAACCCGGGTCATCACCTGAATCTGATCGGAGCAGACATCCTGCATTTCGGTAGCGTTATCCATGTCTATTATCAGAGACTGGTTGAGAAGGAGGTGGACTGAAACGTAAGATATTTGCTCAATCGATCGTCGTAGATTTTGTCACTTTTTGTTGCCATTCACAGCTTCAAATCTTAAATGCATATGATACAAGGCCTTCACTGTGTCGGATAGCCGGATGATGATTAACGACTATAAGAGAGAAGGCGGCCATGCCTTATTATAAGGTGATATTGACGAATTTTCTCAGAGAATCTAAGATTTCAATTCAATTCAATTCTTTCAATTCTTTATTATTTGTGTGCTGTATCAACAGCCTGGTGGCCAATTACAGATACAGCACAGAGATAAACTCACAAACACAGTAAAACATAAAAGGTAAAACAAGCAATATATAAAATACATTGATACGGAAAGTACACAAAAAATTACTACTAACTACATTAGGATATTTGTAAAATAACATGAATCAATTAAGTAAATTTTGCTATTATAGAATATGATTAAGTGTGACAATTTTCGTCTCGAATATGTCCAAATCCCTGCAGACAACATTAGCAGCTGATGCGCATCTAGCAGAAGGACTGTTTTTGAACAAGGGGCTAAAACTGAACATAGAAAAATCTCTCAGATTCCGAGCAGGGATGCGGAGACCGACAGCTTCCAGAAGGGAAGGACAGCATTTAAAACCGCGGTAAACCTGCGCAAGGAACAGTGCATCACTGCAATGCCTTCTCTTACGCAGGGTTTGGAGTTTTAAATACTCTAACGCATCAGCGTAGCTGTAATGAACTTGGGGGAGGAAACGATAGTAGCAAAGGGCTGCAAACTTCTGCTGAATACGTTCCAGTTTGTTGGCATCAGTAGTCGTAATAGAATTCCAAACGACCGAGGCGTACTCGAGCTTGGATCTAACTAAGGTTACATATAACATATACAGGCAATCGAGAGAAGAGAACGAAAAGGTTAACGTGCGAACAAGACCCAGCAACTTAATACAATGTGAAAATATGTGGTCAACATGGTTGTGAAATCGGAGCTTGGAGTCGATAAATATTCCCAGGTCTTTAATGGAATCGGTACGTGTTATGGAGGAATGAAAAAGTTTGTAATCAAAGATCAAAGTAGTGGTTTTCCTGGAGAATGAAATTACTGTAGTTTTACTAATATTGAGTTTCATGAAGTTAGCAGTGCACCTACCTTGTATCGAGTCAATGTCAGTTTGAAGTTCATTGCAGTCGTTGGGAGATTTAATGGCACGAAAAATTTTGATATCATCAGCGAAAAGAAGGCATTTAGAATGATTAATTACTTGGCATATGTCGTCAATAAACAAGTTGAAAAGTAGAGGACCCAAAACAGATCCCTGTGGAACTCCAGAGAGGACTACAAAAGGAGACGAAAGAGTTCCAGAAACGCGAACCTGGGATTGTCTGTTGGTTAAGTAACTACGAAACCAGTGTACATAACCATCAGAGAGTCCAAAAGCACTGAGCTTCTTGAGTAATAGATTGTGAGGGAGAAGATCAAATGCACTGCTAAGATCAAAATAAAGAGCATCAGCTTGACCCTGGGAGCCAACTATTGGGTTAATAAAATCAAGATAAGTTACGAGATTAGTAACTGTAGATTTAGATTTAGTAAAACCATGCTGACAAGGATTTAATTTCGACTTTATGTAATGTGAGATATGATCATAAATAACAAGTTCAAATAATTTGGAATCAGTGAAGATAATTCATGTCTAGAACAGGAATGTGAAACAAGTCGTAATAATTATATCTACCTCTTAAATGCAAAGACGAAAATCACTGTTGACTCAAAATTGTTTACACTTTGAAGGACACTAATGCCAAACGCACTTCGACCTCAAGAGGTCATCATCAGTGACAAAACAAATTAATTTATATAATAAAAATCAATACGCTTATGGTTTTCTACAGAACATAAAAGGTGTGTACTTTACAAAAACCGTATTTTATATAACACCTCACCGGACGTTGATTGCACAGGAGTTGGTGTATTAAATTGAGCTCTTAGCTTTTATGTCCACTGGTCTGATTGCCGTTGCTGGGTCTACGGTGAGCCGTGGTTCCGTCGTCTGTGCCTGTGAACTTCAACGATGCGTGGGCGTTACTGTCAGTTTGAAAAATGTGTAGGGTATATATTAACTATCAGTGTGGCCAACTAATGCATATGAAATTTATGATTTTCTCAAATCTAAACGTTTTTGACGATGGTGAGTTATTTGAATAAAAGGTTTTTTGATGTTATCCATCGTCTAATAAAATAATAAAATTTAACGACGTTTCGGAGGTGGAAGTCTATTTCCGTCTTCAGGTATACCTACGCATTGGAGTCATGGGCGTTCTGTTCATTTATGATGTTTTGATTTTCGCTGGTTTTATATATATGAAAATTTTCTAAAATGTCAAGCATTTTATTACCTTTCGAGGCTGTTCTTAACACGTCCTCTGATGATGACCTCTTGAAGTCGAAACGCGTTTCGCATTTGTGTCCTTCAAAGTGTAAACAGTTTTGTTTATATGCATGTTTTATATTCCAGTACACTACGCGGTATGCAAGGTTTTAAGACAATTGGCCCGTTTTATAAGGGTTGAAATGTCTTATGTTAAGGTAACATCAAAGAATTCACTTGGAGGAAGCGATATAAAGCAGAAAACGTTAGACAGGACGACCAGTGTCGATATCCAGACCTTAAAATTGTAAAACTAACTACTACACCTACCGTAAAAATTTCAATCGTCAACGTTGAGATATTTTTTTTAAAACTCGGGAGTAAATAAATACTACTTCAGTTGAGGATATGTGAAAAAGCAACAGTAGGAAGGCAGCTGGCTAATCGTTTCTGCAGCATCGATTGGTTGCGAGCTACAGCGTCGAAACTTCTCTAACGAAACCAGCGGGAATGTGAAACTGTTGTTTGCTGGAGCGAAGAAAGAACTGAATTGAATTAGAAGTCAGCAGGTTTTCCACTTCGATCAAGAATAGACTGCGGTCTCTAATTAAATAGGAAATGGGTTAAGTGTTGTAGCTGAACAGTGCCAGATGCTCCAATGGAACAAACAGAACAGGAATGAATGGAATTTCAACATCTTCCTGTTTCCTGTTTAAGTGATCTGTTAGCATTTCATTAGATTTTGATTTCAAACGTTTAAGGAGAATTATTTCGATTTTATTCCGCTATTCCTAATACAATCGATACAAAACTTACACATTCTAAACATACGTCGTACGCACCAATAGCCAATTTAGCTCAGTGGCTAAGAGCTAGACGTCCGGGATTGTATACCAGGCATGGACAGGAATATTGTAAAATTGAAACCAGGTTTAGTTGGAAATTAAAGTTCATCGAGTATCTTTGACCTAGACCCGTAGCTTGCTGGCGATGTGTACAGCTACTATTAACACTGGTTTCATCGTTTTGTGCATGAAGTGGTTTAAGTGCTATGGTTAAGGTTGAGTTCTAAATATATTACATTCTATTATAGTATGTTTAAACATCTTGTTTTCAATTTTGCACGAAACATAATTATTCACGCAAAAGACAGTTTTTATGATAATAGGGGTCTGGTCTACTGACAGCGTCGGTTAATAAACAGCAAATAAGATTTCCTCAAATCACATTATTGTTGAAGTCCATTGACAAGGTCCTTTCAATTAGCTGTTGTTTTCTTTAAGTATGATTTTTTTACAAATAACTTTCGTATTTATTCTGCATACATTACGTATTCCTATGAGAACTACCAGTGACACTTCCCCTAATGAAATATGTACTTCCGCTAGTTCAAGGTCATGGACAGATGTCTGAATTTTCTGAATGCCTGTGTTTATGTTAGCTGACTGGAGAAGCTATTGATGTGCCTAAAAGTTTAGTAAAATAGTTATTTGGTGGAAATTCTGTTTCTTTTGAAAGGAAGTACTAATTCATCTTTCATGTCTGTGTATTATTTTAAATAATTCAAATAATGTATAGCCAAGTGGTCTGTGCAAAACACTCAGTAATTAAGTTGAGACCAAAGAACACTGATTTACTTAAATTTCAGTTGCGTTGTCTCTTGTGGTGTTACGGGTTGTGACGCCATTTTGCCTTGTAGATGGTTACCATCGTGTAGGTGTAAAGTATCAACCCTATCGTCTGAGTTCAAATTTGATTGTTATCTCTTGTTACAGATCTATACGAACAGACTGCATCCTAACAGCCATGAACTGCTCTGACCAGGATATAAATTCAAATATCAGCAAATTTAAGTACAATGTTACTTACGAAGGAGAAGGTATGTTGCACCTATTATTACATGAGTCTTACTGTAGAAGTTAATATTTATGATCTACATGGAACACAGCCCGATTTGAGAAGATTATAGGCCTTTCGTGAAACCATTAGTTTATTATAATTGTCACAAGAACACGTCGTTGGGCCTATCCTGAGCCAAATGGATCCAATTCACATCCCATCTACCCTCGACTTTTCCGTGTAGTTTATCCGTTAAAGACCCTCGAACTCGTATTTTATATAAATTTACTAAGCCGTATGAAAATTCCCTTTTGTTATGGAACTCAATGACATCCAAACAGCTCGCCACTGCTTACGGTTGTAAGCTACTTCAACCTAGGTGACATGTTCCAGACTCTCACTTTAGAATGTCTGTTAATTTTTACCCTCTTTCATGATATTACAAGAGAGATTTCTGCACAAAGCTGTTGTTTGCTCGTTTTATGCACCCCACTCATCTTATTTATCTTTTGTGTTATTAAAAGAGTATCCTGAACTAGCAACGAGAAATAAGCGATTTCTTATCGGCTGTAATTTCACAAAAAAATTGCTTGTCTGTGAAAATGTTGATGAACAAAATGAAAATTCTATAATTTGCACGAACATAACTTTGATGTTGCTTTTCAACATTCTTAGTACATTGTACCATTCCACGTTGCACAGAAAGTGGTTGACGGGATGACGCAATGAGCTACTACAAACAATCAGGCGATATGCATCACTCGGTGACATGGCAGAAACTTTGCTTTCAGCACTTATCGCCTGTCAGCAAGCGATAATTTTAAAAGCGACATCACTGTTGTTCCCGAGTGAACGTTGTACATTGTTACGCGTGCAGTCTCTTGTAGTAACGTGTTTTGCCAATCGCCTGTTGCCTATTTTTGTTATAGTTGATTCGGTTTGAAAGTTGCCTTAGACAAAACATTTTAGCTTCCTCAATCATGTTTACTAACAGATTAATTTTTTTCTACATGTTTTATATTTATACTTTCGTCATGAGGCAACCAAATTAATTTTTTAAAATTCTTATTTCCTTTACTCCTCACGTTAATACGAGGCGCGTCCCAAAAGTAAGTTTCCCACTCGTCCCACAGCTAGCAAACCTTATATTGCGCGAAGCGACTGTGCGTACGTGATAGAGCAATGACGTAGCATGGCGCATGCACTAACGGCACTTCCCGCGTTCTCACAGTAGCATCGTTGCAGCTGTTGAAGATGGAGGTTCTTATTCCAGCTCCCGCCGACTGTGAAGTGCGGTCAGTGATAACGCTAGGCCGCACACTGCTCGACGGACAGCATGTCTCCTGCAGGAGTTCAGCTGGGAGGTGTTTAATCATCCACCTTACAGCCCGGACCTCGCTCCCAGTGATTTCCATCTTTTCCTACACCTCAAGAAATTCCTGTCCGGTCAGCGTCAGCGTTTTGAGAATGACAGAGAGGCGGAGATGGTTGTCACACAGTGGTTCCAATCCCAGGCGGCAGACTTCTACGACACAGGTATTCAAAAGTTGGTCCCACGGTATGACAAATGTCTCAATTCCGGTGGCGAATATGTTGAAAAATAGCTGGACACTTGCTGTATCTGTTGCAATAAATATTTCCATGAAATTATGTTTTGTTTCTGTAAACGGCCCCAGGGAAACTTACTTTGTGGACGAGCCTCGTAGTTCTCTTTAGTTTATACTAAATGCAACATTATATTTTTGATAAATGCTGTAGACCTAAACATTACATGGATGACAGTCTTTTTGTCGTACAGCTACGAAACTGGTTTAAGTTATTACGAATGCAACTATAGTTTCTAACATTACTTCGTTTCATGCACGGAAAAGCCGTGTAAAACCTGAAGTTGGCTGACATAAAACTTACCAACTACGCCTTTATATTCAGTATTAGACTACACAAGTCACTCCAAGTCATAAATGTTGCAGCTGAGAAGAGCATTAAGCATTCGGATTATTTCATCTTGAGCCTGTGTTGTAATCCATCTGTCATTCATAGTTTATTAGTTGTATTCAAAGGACCATCTAATCTTTTCCAGGCCATAAGCTGTCCCAAAAACTGCGTGTCTCTTTCCTACTTGAATTTTAGGAAAATTTTATTTTATGTTTTACATTTAAATTAATAAGACTGACAACACTATTAAAGTAAGAAAACAAGCCGAGCTGCAAGACCGTGGCAATAGATAGACGGGTTTTATTCAAACAACGAAGGCACATAGATCAATATTTAAGATTCCCGAACGAAACAACCAGTGGTTACTGCATGTTTGACATCGTAACCACATGTCCATGTTGGTCTTCTGGGTAGTAACTACGTGCAGACTTGTAGATAGATGCCAAAGTTTCGGAGTAACATACTGCCTTCATCTTCAGGGCTGAAGTGCTGAAGATATAGCCAGTATATTGTACATCTAAGCGGATTCTAGTACAGAGGTGGTGAACGTTTTAACTAATGCAAGTATTTTACATATTAAGAAGAATTAGTAACAACCGACGTCTTTTTTATGCTGCCCTGATATATGTGGTACATCACATTTTTAAAACGTATATTATAAAGCGGTAAAAAATCCTTTTCCACTCTATAGTAAGTCTCTTATATTAACTGAAGTAGAAGAATTATGCAAAGTGTTACTCCCCATTATTAAAAGCATAGTACAAAGAATGACAGTATATTATTACACCCAGTTTATTGGTTTGCTATTATGATCTGGCGTACTTCCATTGAAATTAAAAGGAAATAAAAGGTTCTATTCATGATTGGAATTCCAATTGAAAGGTCACTGTTCCCGTGATATAGTTAGGGTTTCACTTTAAAGAGATATAACATAGCGTTAACTGGTCTGAGTGGAATGTGCTCTATCACGTAGAATGACAGTAGCATCAGAATTGCATCTTGCAGTTAATCGACTCCCAATATTGTGAGGTGGCACAGGCGACGTTGAGTGTCCGACTCGCTCCCACAAAGTTACTTCACGTAACTTTCAGCAAAAACTCTTCAAGATAAAATAATTTAGCAGTGTACCTAAAGTTTAATTCACGCCAGCAGGTTACTTGATTATGCCGCACATTTAATATTGATGGAATTCTTTTCCAGTTTCTATTTAGTTATTGTAAAAGTAAAGTTTATCCCGCTACGTGCCATACAGGCGCTTGAGGGAGTGGAGGTATAGCTCCTACTCATTCTTGACCTCGGCACTAGATGGGGGTGAGTGGTCAGCATCACGCCTCGGCCGGCTTTACCCCCGGGAAAGGACCCCGGTACCCATTGGGCCCCAGAGCCGGTCAGGACGCAGAGGCTAGAGGATAAATCCTCTGCCCCCGTCGGGGATCGAACCCCGGTCGTCCAGCCCGTAGCTAGTCGCTATACTGACTGAGCTATCCCGGCTCATTTTTAGTTATTGTAATTTTCTTATTTTTTAAATATGTGTAGATTTGTCACCGAAGATATTTACGGCTGTCCTATCAAGTTCGATTCGATAGGTGAAAATTACAATCTCATGCTAAATTTAAATTTGAAAACATGAAACGATGAACAATTATAGGGAAATTAAGCATGAATGGGATGGTAACATTATGATGGTTCTAAGCAGTAGGGAGCAAGGTTCTAGGCTGAATTCAACTGGCTCAAGTTAGTAGAGATCACTGAACACGGTAGTGAGTCCTATAGTACTGTAAGAGGTGAAAAACGTCTTGAAACAACTTAGCTACCACGAGCTTCCTCTAAAGATCCTTTATCCGTAGAGTTAGTCACTTAAATTACATGCATTTTAGTATCGTGTTAGGGTATTGGTATCGGTCTCCCCTAATAGCTCTTAAAACACGTTATTTATTTCCCCCAAAAAGGTTATATCAACATTGTTCCATTATTGGTCGTCTAGCTTTATGCTTTATTTTGTAACATTAGTAATATCAACATAGCGGATATGCACATTTGTGAGGTGGAATGGACTATTAACATACCAAGGGAAAGCTTTTGAATTTTGTGCAGCAAAATACATTCGAAGAATATTCATGGTGGAATTATTAAGGAAACAAAAAATTGTGGAGCTGGATGAAATGTAACAACTTCTACCTTCTGTAGACGATAAACTAGAACCGCTTCGTTAATGGATTTTTTCATCGCTGAAAAATTAGGTCCCTCGCTTTTTTCAGCTCCTGCGCAGGCGCACGGAATAACACAACAGCCCACATCTGCCCGCGTGTCTCAGCACCTACATATCGCAATTTTTAGAACTGGTTGTTGCCCTTGTGTTAAGTCACCACGACAACGTTCATCAGGGAGACCGAAGTCATACCAGTAAACACAACACTAAGATGTATTTAGGTTTTTTAAATATTAATTATACTAAGTACTGTCCACAGACCAGGAGGAAAGCCCTGCGGGGGGAAGTCGTTTCTGGGGCGGTGCAGGGGGAATGTTTACTATCAAGTGGACTAGAGGGCTACTATTGGTGAGAAGTGTGTGATACGTCAGAGTTTTACACTACTGCACACATATTGAAAACATCCGTCAGTTAAGAGGAGATTGTAGAGAGTGTACCTCTAATGTGTTCTGTGGGTGTTGTGATAATATTCTAGATTAAATCACTGTGCCACTGTGAGACAATCTTAAAGCTATACCCATTAGAACACATGAAAGCCTGTTGTCTGTTGTTCATTCAGTGGTTGTGGAACGATTGATTTTAGGATGGATCGTCACTCACCACGAAATCTTGCGCATGCGCGTATATCGCATTCCTAGCAGGGCTTTTCTCCTGGTCTGTGGACTGTAGCATGCTTTTATCATCTGCCTACAAAATTTTATCCAGCATTCTTCTGGTGGGGGTTCAATCCATATGTCAAGGAAATTACTCGGGATCATCAATATAGGTTCCGTCGTAATAGATCTACAAGTGATCAAATTTTATACATTCGCCAGATACTAGAGAAAAAGTGTGAGTATAATGAGACCGTACATCAACTATTTATAAACTTCAAGAAAGCCTATGACTCAGTTATGAGAGAAACTCTTTACATGTTGCTTAAATTTGGCGTATCTAAGAAGCTAATCAGGCTAATTAAAATAGGTTTAAGTGAAACCTATAGCAAAATTGTGTAGGTTAACATTTGTTCGATAAATTTCCTATTTAGAATGTTCTGAAGCTGGGAGACGATTATCATCGCTGTTTTTTAATTTTGCCTTGGAATATGGCCTCAAGAACGTTCAAGAAAATCAGGACGATTTGGGATTGGTCTATCCTGAAGATATTAATCTGTTCGGCGATAGTATAAATACTATAAAAGCGAACACAGTAACAGGCTTAAGGATTAGTAGGGTTGTTGCTCCAGAAATGAATACAGAAGAGACAAAGTAGATGATTATATGTCGACATCGAAATTAAGGATAGAACCAAAATATAAGGATAACCGGTGAATCTTTAAAAAATGTGTCAAAATTAAAATACTTGGGAACCTTCACTATCAAGTCGGAATGACGAAATCAAGAGCACATTAAATTCAGGGAATGCCTACAATAATTCAGTCCAAAATCTTTTGCCATCCCGTCTCATATAAAAATGTAAAGATGCAATAGTATGACTTTAACAATTGTGCCTCACTTTGAGGGAGGACCATAGATTGAGGAATTTTGAGAAAGTACTTTGATGAAGACGGGTCACGGAGAAAATTACATATTGATGAGCTTTACGGCCTGTACTTCTCACCTGATATTGTTAGGTTGATTAAATCGAGAATATGAGGTGGACGGAACATGCATGGGGGAGGGGAAGGGTGTTTCCAGAGTATTTGTTGGGAGTCCTGAAGGTTGGAGACCACTAGGAATGTCTGGGCGTCGGTGGGAGGATAACGTTAAGATGGACCTTAGGGAGACAGGAATCGAGGGAACTAATTATATGTAGCTAGCTAAGGGCGTAATCAAGTTGTGGGCTTTTATGAACACGGTGATGAACCTTTGGGTTCCTTAAACAGAGTGGGCTGTCTTTTGACAAACCGAGTAACAATCGACTTTTCGAAAAATGTCCTGCACCATAGAGTGAAGTTCGACTTTCGGCATGTCTGAACTTAGCGCATCGCGGTTTTGCTGTTTTAAGGGGTAAACCTTCACAGACGTCGAGGGTGTGATGTATCATACATGTAAGCAGTGCAGCGATGAGTCGGTAGACGTCACGGAATTAATCCGTGCTGGCCAATTAGTCGTTTTCGAATTATGTAGCTGTTGGGAAGATCCATGGAGTGATGTGTTTCCTAATCATAAAAAAACCTTTCTACAATCCTTAAATCGTAAGTTGACTAAGATTTAAAATGTTTTAAGTACACATTCCTAATGACAGCCGTTATTTCAGTTCTAATTATTAGGTTCGGGATTACACAATTCTTATCATTTTATCCAAGGAGGATAAATACTTTTCCAGTGGTAGCATAACACACAATGTTGGTGCTATTATCTTAGCCGTTTATAACTTTGTTTTGAAATAAAGTTTAGTCCTGCTTATATGTTGTATAAATTAAAGATTTATAATTTTTTCCACAATGGTCACATGATCTGCTGTACTGTTTAAACAATGTAAAAATATATTAATGTTTCTCCTTATAAAATAAAGAGGCATTTATTATGTAATAATCACAATGATAAATTAATAAGGACGAAGCCCACACATTCTGACATCAGCCACTCGAACATGTCAGACACAATGGATCAACTAAGAAAATGCAAGGTACATCTCATATGACATTGCACACTCATCCAAAAGTCAGCTATCCTGGGCACCTGTCACATGTGATTTGTGCATTTCTATGTCATACAATACTGTTGCGAGGATAGTCATATTCACCTTGTAGGATAACTACCCCAAAGTTGATACAAAACAACATCTAGCAGGTGTGTTATGGATTATGATAATAATAGGATAAATATCAATAATGCTATATATAGGATTACGCCTATATCAACCAGCATATACTCTTTATTGCCACATGTAAAAATAAACATTATTGAAACATATACACCTAATCCTGCAGAGGAAACACAATACTAACTGTTACCAAAGCGAACACAAACTGTTCAATTGGTGTAATAGTACAAAATATTTGGTTACTAAACACGCCATAAAGTTATTTGAAATAAGAGGGATGTTCAATTAAAAGCCGTTTGTGGAGTTGCTAGAGAATGAAACCGATCGCAGTGCATCACATGCCACACCAGCAATGGACCACGATGGGTGAAACAGATTGGGCAGTGTGACGAAGTTTTGCGTTTTTGGAAACGATGCATACTTCATAATCTCCACTTTCTAACGAAATTGCTTTTATTATGAAACTTAGAGCGGGTCGACTTTCTGAAATAGTTGTTATTATACAGTTCAGAATGCTTTTTTTTTACTTTGTGATGTATAAAGACCTCGATATTAAAACACACAAAACGACAAACTTGCTTACTGTTGTATGGTAATATAATTCGGTATTCTACTGAAGAAGAAAATGAGCCGGGATAGCTCAGTCAGTATAGTGACTAGCTACGGGCAGGACGACCGGGGTTCGATCCCCGACGGGGGCAGAGGATTTATCCTGTAGCCTCTGCGTCCTGACCGGCTCTGGGGCCCACCCAGCCTCCTCTACAATGGGTACCGGGGGTAAAGCACGGCCGGGGCGTGAAGCTGACCATTCAGCCCCATCTAGTGCCGCGGTCAAGGAAGGGAGGAGCTATACCTCCACTCACCCCAAACGCCTACATGGCGTATAGTGGGACAAACTTTACTTTACTTTACTTTTTTACTGAAGATGAAGAGCATAAGTGGAGTGTTGTGTGATATGAAGAGAATCTTGAAGGCAGTAGTTAGACTTTACAAAGAAAATAACTGTGGGAAGGAGAACATTATATAATGAGCTGCTTTATAATATGTAGATGAACAAAACAACGAGGATAATATAAGTGAGACAATTAGCACACATGGGAGTTGAACAATATAGAATGTCTGTTTTGGGGGTGGGGTTGAAGGCAGAAAAATATTAGGATATCTAGATGGGTGATAAATTAAAATTGATCTTAAGAAAGTATTATTTGTAGGTGTGGTCTCATTTCTTATGGCTCAATACAAAATTCACCCTGAAGAAATAAGCTCCTCATAAAATTCTCTCAGTGTCTACGAGACTGCACGGCTCAAGTCTCATCCATTATAGGTTGCAGTGGCTGCCTATTTTGGACACGGTACTGGACCACAGGTTAATTAAAAACAAGGAGAATTCTTGATTAGCTGAACGACTGTCAGCTTGGCAAGAAGTCCTGTGTTTAATGGAGTTGGATGATAACTTAATGTAATTCTTTATTTTAACGTGCTAAATCAATAATTACAGGATTCAAATACAATTCAACAGAAAATATAATAATAATTATAATATGTCAAATTTTATATTGTTATAGGTTTGTATGACGTACCGGCTAGTATTATTGCACTGCTGTCCATCTTCTACGGAACTATTTCTGTACTTGCTGTTGCGGGGAACTTCCTAGTGATGTGGATTGTTGCCAGAAGTCGACGAATGCAAAATGTTACCAACTGTTTCATCTCAAATCTTGCATTGGCCGATATTATCATCGGGCTGTTCTCAATTCCATTTCAGGTAATTATAAAAATATATTTTAAGGAATTATTTTTTAGGTTGTGGTTAAGGGGCATTTTATAGTTCTGAGTTTACGAATTGAAATATCTGAATTTGTAAGTGCATGCTATTTAGACTTTTGAATAGTTAAAACAATAATTTTCTTGAATTTATACCATTTGTAGGTCGTAGTGATGTATAAGTTAAATGCAGCCACCTATGTACATTTGTGTAGTATTTGAGGTTTTCACGTCGGTGAGTTTAAAGATGGCTGTCTTCTGGGTTGTTGCGCCGTGTAGTCTAGTATAAGTTTAACGACGCTTCAGAAGTCCTTGCAGCAACAACCCAGAAGACAACCATCTTTACATACATTCATATAGAAACTAAATAAATGATTCTAAGTCGCGTTCACTATCTCAGTGTACTGCACGTGACAGATCGGACAGATTTGACTTCCTCTTCTGTTGGATTAAATGCTTCAACTCTGCCACCAGACGTAGAGCAAGGATCGGTGAACTTTAGTGATTTGTAACTGCTGTGTCGTCGCATGGTTTCAGGTGTGCTTCGAATTTTTATATGAAAATTGTGTAGTCGGACGCTATAGCTAGGAAAAGCCAATTACAATTCGTGATGTGCACAGGCACACAAATTGGTTCGTCATCGACAGTTTTGTCCATCGTGTATGATGTCCTCTTTCCACATGCCTTCATTCTTTTGAGCAGGGATTTATATGTGATACCTACACATTTATGTCCACGTGTAATTTCGTGCTTCCGTTTAGTGCGAGCTGATAAAATATTTCCACATATAGCTACAGTGACTCGAAGGTGTGGATTTCTACCATAACATTCTTATTCGCTCTCGTTTGATGGTGTTGGGAGCTTGGAACTTTTTATATTGTCCTTTGTTTTGTCTTTATTTCATCTTTCCTCCATTTCAGTCCCTTATTTCTTTTTACGCTTTTCCCTTTCTCCTCTTATGCATTTCCCATTTGCTTTCTTTCCCTCACATAACTTCTGTCTCCCGCATTTTAACGTTCCTCTTATTTTATTTTAATGCCATTTCCTTCCTCCTTAATTTCGTCTTGCGTGTGTTTAGAATTTCGTTTTCTGGTACTCGATTCCACTGTAGTGCTACACCCGCTGTCGTTCCCACAGTTTCAGGCTGCGCTGTTGCAGCGATGGAACCTACCTCATTTCATGTGCGCCTTCTGTCCGTTCGTTCAGGTGTTGAGCGTCAACGTGAGCGTCTTCACCCTCACAGCCATCGCGGTTGACAGACACCGGGCGATTCTCAATCCTCTCAGGTAGGAAAACAGCTATATGTAGTAACAGAAAATGTATCTTCAGCTTTGGCTCTGAGCGTGTTTTTGCACATCGTCAGGCTTTATCCCCTTAAATCTATGAACACGGTCACATTCATTGGCAGTTGGAGGCCTATGAAACTGACGTAATGAGAAGCTCTAAACTCGGTTCTTTTTGCAAATATTATTAGGGCGATCCATTAAAGGAGGATAAGACGGGTAGGATATATAGCACGCATGGAGAGATGAGAACATTTATTTTGGAACTCCTGAAGGAAAGACACCACTAGGAAGGCATAGGCGTAGATGGGAGGATAATATTAAAATTTATCTTGGGGAATTAGGGTTTGGGAGTGTGGATTGGATTCATCCGGCTCAGAATATGATCTGTAGTGAACCTTTAACTTTCGTAGGGGATGGGGGTGAATTTTTAATTAGGTGAGATTTTCAATAACTTTTCTCCATGTAGTTATTTAGTTAGCTACTGCTATTAGTGCACGATACGAATTTTGAATTTTGAAATGCTTAGTAGGAATGGAATAAGGAAGTGGGCGTTATTGAACGTAGAGAAAGACATTCACACACAACCAGCAACACAGAAAGGTTTTCAATATAAGTTACAGCGAAATATTGCGTTTCTTTGATCTGACAAGGAAAACCATACATACACACACGAAGGCAGCAGCTGTTTGTTGTTTCAATAAGCATCGGTTTCTGTTCTGGGTATGGCCCGTCAAAGGACTGCGTTTTCTCCCGTACTATAGAGTAAACTTACGAACCACTGACATAACTGATGTCCTCTGTTCAGATATATCCTTTGATAACTTAGGAACTCTATTTAATAAAGTCAATTCTGAGAAACCAATAGTCACTTAGCTATTTAAGAAATTTCCCGCCTTTTGCAAAGACCGAAGTTTCATTAATGTGTACACAAGAGTCCTTATGAAAATGTTACAATTAATATTGTATAAACTTCTTTGATAGTTTAAAGATACATTAAAATACCACATTTTAAAGACGTAATTTATGACAAACTGACACTGATTTTAATAGCGCTCACTTTATATAAATGTAATGTATTAGTGAACACGGTTTACAAATTCATAGTTTGAGTTGGTTCTCGATGTCATGATGAATTGAGGAAATAGTTGTGTAGTTTTTACACTTGCTGTCTTCATCATCAGGGCGCTGTGAGAAACTCAAATTCTACTGAGTAAGAAATAAGTCTCACCAGATTTCGGCCATCAAAATTAAGCAGAAACACATCACATCTCATAAAGTGAGTTTCCACATCGCGCGTGTCACTATTAGTGGTGTCTGTTGGTTTTGGAGGGTAAGGGTTGTGACTTCTGCACTGATGATGGAAACAGTACGTTTCTCCGAAACGTTTGCGTTCACCTTCAAGTCTACATTTCGTCACAAGCCAAAGATCATCATCAGGTCAAACTCATGTATCAGTACTGAAAAATTATATTTTGTACCAAAAGTTTAACTTTTTAACAAAAGTGATTTTTAGACACACATGGATCCACGCACTTGCACAAACGTAATATTTTACTACCGTTTAAGTGCAGTGATTTGTATGCGTTTAATAAATTATGTTCGAGTTGGTCAGTTCAGGGTATTTTATATTCCCTCCTTATATGAAAAATTTAAACCTCAATTCTCAACCATAATTTTAGTACCTGATACGTTAATGGTTAGTGACAATTTTTGATGCACTTTACCTATATTATTCTGAAGTAGGTTAATATTTGATGTTCGCAACACTTTTGGAGTTGCCCCATCCTTGTCCTCTGTTAATAGGTTATTATCACACCAGACTTTGATCTTCTGTGGCCCGAGCTATGTGAATTTAGAGAGGCCACAAAAATTTAAAAGCCGAAATATACGTTTGATTTATGGCTGAAGGGCGCATTAAAAATAAATATTAAACTGATGTGAATGAAGGTATCATCCTTGCACTGGTATAACAATAATAATAATAATAATTCAATTCAATTCTATATTATTAGTGTTCTGTATCAACAGCCTGCAAGCCAATTACAGATACATCACAGAGATGAGCACACGAACACAATAAAAACATAAAAGGTAAAACAAGCAGAATATAAAATACATTAATACGGAGGACGTTAATGCACAAGAAATTTGCATCTAAATATATTAGCATATTTGTAAAAATAATTTAAATCAATTAAGTAAATTACGAGGTGCGATCGGAAAGTTTTAAGACTGTGTCAATAGAGGGCGAACCGGATGTAGTACGAGCTTCTGCCGCTAAGGGGTGCGGCCTACATTCATAATGAATCAGTGTGCCAGCCGGAATCATCGAATTAGCATTTGTTTCTTAGTTACGGGCGTTTTGGTATTGCATTACACCGACCCTCCTGCGATCTGGGAATGGCGGATTTTCATGAACAAATCAAATTTTGCCAAAAACTCGCCAAAACGGCTACGGAAACCTATGAAATGCTAAAGCAAGCATTTGGGGAGTCCGCAATGGGTCGTGCACAAACTTTTGTGTGGCATTCACGTTTTAAAAATGGCCGAACCTCTGTCGATGATGACGAGCGTTCTGGACGACCATCTTCGAGCACAACGCCCGAAAATGTTACAAAGATTCGGCAGGCCATTCACGAAGATCGACGTCGTACCATCAACGACTTGTGCGACATTGTTGGGATAGGCTATGGGACCTGTCAGCTGATTCTAAAGGAAGAACTCCACATGCGACGCATCATGACAACGCGCCAGCGCACACCGCCCTCAAAGTTCGGCAGTTTTTGGCCTCAAACACCATGGTCGTCATCCCGCACCCTCCTTATTCGCCGTGTGACTTCTTCCTCTTCCCATAGATGAAAATTCAGCTAAAGGGAAGGAGATTTGAGACGATAGAAGATATTCAGGCAGAATCGCAGATGGTGCTTGACAGGCTGACAAAGAAAGATTTCCAGGGATGCTTCCAGGCTTGGCAGCGGCGCTGGGATCGTTGTGTTCACTCCCAGGGGAACTACTTCGAGGGTGATGGATGAATTTAATACCTGAGATAAGTGTACGCCTTCTCGAAGGTATCACCACCTTGTCGAAGGCAATCTGCCGGGTGAGGAGGCTTGCGTGCTCAAATGACCCTTAGGGCTATGCCGGCCTGAGCTTCGGCTCATGGTAGGGTCACCCAAGCCGGACAGGTCTAAGGAGATGCGCTAGACTAAGAGTGATACCCTGGTCCTCCAGGTTGGGGGTTGGGTGTAGGGCTAACAACCTTTCACCTTTAAAAAAAATATGTGTTACGAAAAAATCAACCAAGCCTCGGATCAGGACGGACTCTTTGGCACGACCACGGCAATTGAAAAAGGACATGAGATTTGGTACCTGGAACATTAGGAGCCTCTATAGGGCTGGGGCACTGAAATCAGTGTGTAGGGAATTAGGGAATTATAAGTTAGACTTAGTGGCAGTGCAGGAAGTGCGATGGGAGGGGGAGGGCACGATCCCAGTGGACAATTTTACATTTTTCTATGGAAAGGGGAATGACAATCATCAGCTAGGGACGGGTTTTTTTGTTCATAGCAGAATTAGGGCAGCAGTTAAGAGAGTAGAATTTGTTAGTGACAGGTTGTCTTACGTAATTTTGGAAGGACGTTGGTGCGACATCATTGTCCTTAATGTTCATGCCCCAACTGAAGACAAAAGCGATGATATCAAGGATAGCTTTTATGAAGAATTGGAATCAGTATTTGATACATTTGGCAAGTATCACATGAAAATTCTGCTAGGAGATTTCAATGCAAAAATTGGGAGGGAGGATGTCTTCAAACCCACAATAGGCAGCGAGAGTCTCCATGCACTTAGTAATGATAATGGCGTCAGAGCAGTGACCTTCGCTACGTCAAAAGATTTAATTGTAAAAAGTACAAAATTTCCACACCGTGATGTTCATAAATACACTTGGACTTCCCCAGATGGCAGAACACACAATCAAATAGATCATGTTTTAGTAGATAAGAGAAGGCAGACAAATGTAATTGATGTGAGATCATTCAGAGGAGCAGATTGCGACACTGATCATTATCTGGTGGTAGCAAAAGTGAGGGAGCGGCTTTCAGTAAGTAGACGAACTAAACAAAATTTTGACACAGAAAGATTTGATTTGAAAAAATTAAGTGAGGGAGAGGCAAAGGAACAATATCAAGTTGAAATTTCGAATAGGTTTCAAATTTTAGAGACAAATGAGGATAATGAAAGTGTGGACATCAACAGGGAGTGGGAAAATGTCAGAAACTGCATCAAAATTTCAGCAAAAGAGAAACTAGGATACTACAGGAGAAAGCAAAATAAACCGTGGTTTGATGAAGAATGTTCAAAATTAATAGATCGAAGGAAGCAAACAAAATTTCAATGGTTGCAGAACCCAAACAAAACAAATGCGGATAATCTATGTAACGTGAGACGTGAGGCTAGTAGAACCTTTAGGACTAAGAAAAGGGAATACCTGAAGGGCAAAATTGCTGAACTTGAGACAAATAATAAGGAAAAAAACATCAGAGACCTGTACAGAGGCATTAATAACTTTAAGAAAGGATATCAACCCCAGACTAATTTGGTAAAGGATGATAGTGGCAATTTGCTTGCAGATCCAATAAAAATTGTGAATAGGTGGAAAAATTTCTTTAGCGAGCTCTTAAATGTTCATAATACTGGTGATATTAGACAGATTAAAATGCATACAGCTGAACTGTTGGTGCCAGAACCTAGCTTAGATGAAGTGGAACTAGCCATTGGGAAGTTGAAAAGTTATAAATCTCCAGGAATTGATCAGATTCCGGCCGAATTAATTAAAGCAGGTGGCAAAGGGTTGCATATGAGGATCCATAAGCTTATTCAGTTAATTTGGGATAAGGAAGAGATGCCACATCAATGGAAGGAATCCATAATTATTCCTATTTATAAGAAGGGGGACAAGACTGAGTGTGGTAATTACCGAGGAATATCGCTGCTATCAACCTCATACAAAATTCTATCCAACATTCTTTTGGCAAGATTAACCCCATATGCGAATGAAACTATTGGGGATCATCAGTGTGGGTTCAGACGAAACAGATCAACGATTGATCAGATCTTTTGCATTCGTCAGTTACTAGAGAAAAAATGGGAGTTCGGTGGGACTGTACATCAGTTATTTATAGATTTCAAAAAAGCCTATGACTCTGTGAAGAGAGAAGTGCTATATAATATTCTTATTGAATTTGGTATACCAAAGAAGCTAGTGGGTCTAATAAAAATGTGCTTAAATGAAACCTGCAGCAAAATTCGAGTAGGTAAATATGTATCTGAGACATTCCTCATCAAGAACGGTCTAAAACAAGGAGATGCTTTGTCTCCCTTGCTCTTTAACTTTGCGCTAGAATACGCCATCAGGAAGGTCCAAGGTAGGCAGGAGGGTTTGCAATTGAACGGGACACATCAGCTATTGGCATATGCTGATGATGTTAATTTATTGGGGGACGATATAAATACAATAAAGAGGAACGCAGAAGTTTTACTAGAGGCTGGTAGACAAGTGGGGCTGGAAGTAAATTCAGAAAAAACTAAGTACATGTTAGTATCTCGTCATCAGAAGACAGGCGGGCAAAATTATCTTAGGGTAGCTAATAAATCCTTTGAAAGGGTTACAAAGTTCAAATATTTGGGAACAACAATAACAAATCAAAATGATACTTGTGAGGAAGTTAGGAGGAGACTAAATTCCGGAAATGCTTGCTACTTCTCAGTCCAAAATATTTTGTCTTCCCGTCTGATTTCTAAGAACCTGAAAATTAAAGTATACAAAACAATAATCTTGCCTGTTGTTTTGTATGGGTGCGAAACATGGTCTCTCACTCAGAGGGAGGAACACAGATTGCAGGTGTTTGAGAATCGGGTGTTGAGGAGGATATTTGGGCCTAAGAGGGAAGACGATGGGGCGTGGAGAAAACTGCACAATGACGAGCTTAAAAATCTGTACTGCTCCCCCAGTATTGTGAGGGTGATTAAGTCGAGAAGAGTGAGATGGGCGGGACATGTAGCGCGCATGGATGGGACAAGAGGTGTGCACCGGGTACTGGTTGGGAAACCTGAAGGGAAGAGACCGCTGGGGAGACCTAGACGTAGATGGGAGGATAATCTCAGGCGGGATCTATCCGAGATAGGAGTTGAAGGAAACTGGATTTTGTTGGCCCAGGACAGGGTCCGGTGGAGGGCTTTGGTTAATTCGGTGATGAACCTTCGGGTTCGGTAAGCCATCTAGTTAGTTAGTTAGTTAGTTAGATAAGTGTACGGGTTTTTATAGGCGCAGTCTAGAAACTTTCCGATCGCACCTCGTATTATGATCATATTATAGAATGTGAAGAAGTGTAACAATTTTCGTCTCGAATTTGTCCAAGTCCCTGCAGCTGATGCGCATCTAGCAGAAGGACTGTTTTTGATCAAAGGGCTAAAACTGAACATAGAAAAAACTCTCAGATTCCGAGCAGGGATGCGGAGACCGACAGCTTCCAGAGGGGAAGGACAGCATTTAAGACCGCGGTAAACCTGCGCAAGGAACAGTGCATCACTACAATGCCTTCTCTTATGCAGGGTCTGGAGTTTTAAATACTCTAAAGCAGGGGTCGGCAAACATTTTTTTCTAAAGGGCCAAATAGTAAATATTTTAGGTTCTGCGGGCCAAGAGGCAAACTCGAACCTGCTTATGTAACAAGAAAAAAACAAGTTTTAACAAATTTATTGAACAAAATGTAACATAATAATATTAAGTAGACTACAATTGTTTGAAATACAGCTCTACTAATGGGAGGAATGGAATTGCCTGTTATGAGATAACATTTCACCAAACTGAGGTTTAAATTCAGTACTCCCTATCATCAAAATTGATTGTAAATGTTCATCCGTTAATGCTGACCTGTATTGAGATTTTACATATTTCATCTTTGAAAATGTCTTTTCACACAGGTAGGCTCTGCCAAATACAGATATAAATCCCGAGCATATGATCTTAATTGACCGTATTCATCGCTTGGAAGACATTTATATAATTATTTCTCTCAACTACTCAACTCAGCCGTTTCGTTATAGCGCGTACTTTCAAGTTTCAAAGAATTTAAATATGTAAAATCCGTTCTTACCTCGCGGGCCGTACAAAAAGAGGCGGCGGGCCGGATTTGGCCCGCGGGCCGTAGTTTGCCGACCCCTGCTTTAAAGCATCTGCGTAGCTGTAATGCACTTGGGGGAGGAAAGGATAGTAGCAAAGGGCTGCAAACTTCTACTGGACACGTTCCAGTTTGTTGGCATAAGTAGTCGTAATAGAATTCCAAACGACCGAGGCGTACTCGAGCTTGGATCTAATAATAATAATAATAATAATAATAATAATAATAATAATAATAAGATGCGGTCCATTATAAGCGCAACCTGTCAATGGCCTGGGTGGACTACAAAAAAGCTTTTGACACAACTTCTCATGAGCTAATTGTCATCTTGCTCAAAGTGCTGAAAGTCCAACCTGACATAGTGAAATGCATTGAAAATCTACTACCGCTCTGGAAAACGCGCTTCATTCTAACATCTGGGAAGCGTGTAGTGTCAACCGAGTTGGTATGCTACCACCGCGGAGTGTTTCAAGGTGACAGCTTGAGCCCTCTTCTTTTCTGCATCACGCTACTTCCTCTTTCCGTTGTGCTAAGACGTGAGCGTGGCTACATGTGCGGTGCACCGTCCATCCGTAGGCACAAAGTCACACAACTTTTTTATATGGATGACTTAAAACTTTATGCTGCCAGCGACAGTGGCATTCAAAGTGCACTGAACACCGTGCAAGTATACACTCAGGATATCGGCATGGAATTTGGATTGGACAAGTGTGCAGTTCTGCATTTGAAAAGGGGAAGAAATAGGGATTTCGGCGAAGACGTGCAACTCGTGGACGGAAGCATCATACACCATCTTGATGCCGAAGAGTCCTATACATATCTTGGTGTGAGTGAGAGTCACGTCCAAGATGTCTGCAAGGTCAAAGAGGCTCTGTGCAGCAAGTATAGACACACCCTACGACAGATTTGGAGTTCCGAGCTGTCTGGTAGAAACAAAGTCACTGCCACCAACATGCTTGCTGTTCCGATCCTGCTCTATACTTTTGGAGCAATGAAGTGGACAGTTAACGAGTTGAAAAACCTGGACAGGGCCACCAGAAAAATGATGACCATGCACCGAAGTCTTCACCCTAAATCTTCTGTCCAACGCATATACCTCCCGCATCATCTTGGCGGTAGAGGTCTCTTGGGTCTGGAGAATCTTCACAACAGGATAGTTCTGGGCACAGCTCATTCCATCATTAATAGCTCTGACCCCCTTTTGACATTCGTATGTTCGCATGAGTCTGCGGGTGTAGGGGCGTTTATATTTCAGGCGGCAAAGAGAGCAGCAAATGACCTCGGATTTGACTTCGACACCAGCTCAGTTGGACAGCGAAGACAGTTGCCCCTCTTGACACTGACGTCAGATCAATTCAAGGGCACTGTTAAGAAGGCTGAGCAAACTTTGTTGCTCAAGCAACATGCAGATAAACCCATGCATGGGGCCTTCTTCAAAAATGTAGAAAAAATGGGCTTGTCAAAAGACCTGACGTTCGCCTTTCTACGGTCGGCTGGACTAAAGTCTGAAACCGAGGGTTTCATCTTAGCGTGCCAAGATGGTGTTGTAAACACACTTGTGTACCGCCGAATGGTGATGGGTGTGGGGGTAGCGGATACTGTCTGCAGGGCATGCCGAATGCAACCAGAGACGTTGATGCATCTTTTGTCGGCATGTAAACATTATGCCAGCTGCGCCTACATTCATCGACATAATGCTGCTTTACGTATACTCTACTACCACCTGAGACACTTTTACGGCATAGATAAGACACCCGTTTTGCCGTACGCTCCTGGGGACATTGAGTCCGTTGTTGAGAACGACAAATGTAAAATTTATTGGAACTATTCGTTTCCCACTACCAGGCAGTTAACAGCCACTAAACCTGACATCGTTCTCATCGATACCTCTGGATGCACCATGTATGTCATCGAGTTTTCGGCCCCGGCTGAAACCAACATAGTTGTGAAGGAGGCTGAAAAACGGACCAAGTATCAAGACCTTGTGTTTGAGCTAAGACAGCTGTACCCAGGATTCACTGTCAAATTAATCGTCCTTATAATTGGAGTTCTTGGAGGAGTCAAGTCGTCACTGCTGGCTAACATCAAGCTCATTCCGGCATGCCAGCGTAACGCTGAAGCAATACTCAGCCGGATGCAAAAGGCCGTGCTTCTTGGGTCGCTCCGACTACTACGTGCGCACGACCCCAACTCACTGTAGCCGCCTATCTCGTGGTTCGAGCCGTGACTACAGTTTCATCTGGCCTGCAAGCATCCGAGTTATGACGGCAACACGCCTGAAGTTTTTGGCTGCTTGTGGACCAATTAAACAATTCATAATAATAATAATAATAATAATAATAATAATAATTAGGGACAAAGTCTGTCTCGGGTACATAGAAGTAAATACCCCATAAAGTGGTGAATAGATGAGATATAATAATAATAATAATAATAGAAATACAGAGAATGTGGGAAGTTCAAGCAAAAGTAATCCCAATAGTTATAGGAGCAACAGGAACTGTCTCCAGCTCGCTCATCATCCGAAAGACGCTTTCATAGAATAAAATTATATAATACATGTGGCACTTGCTAAAAACAGTATGTATCCCGGAAATAGCTGCTGCCCTATGTACCTTAGGGACAAGGTCTGTCTCGGGTACATGGAAGTACATACCCCATAAAGTGGTGAATAGATGGGATAATAATAATAATAATAATTAAAGTAATGGGGAGAGGTAGTACCTTTCACCATCATAGTCCGACTATGCTGGACACTGGTCCTCACCCACCCAGGAGTAAGTGAAGCGCAATACAGATGCTAGGCATCCAAGAGCCTCTCCTTGCTCAAGACCGTCCGTGCGTGGTGAAGAGCCACATCCGACTAGAGGTGACCCTGTTATAAAACAGAACACGGCGGATCTAGAGGAGTAAACCTCGATAAATAATCCCTTAGTTCAAAGTGTGGACAACCGTGCAGCTACTACCGAAGAATGGAAAGACAAAGATCTGGAGTACAGGTCGCCTAGGTACTCCAAGGACTGAGGTTAGTTACGGCAACGAGGCAACTTAACGCAGACCAACCATGGACACGCACAGCCAACAAGCCCAAGACTCACAAGAAAATCAATCAAGAAAAACAAGAGTGGCTTGGACAAGAGAAGAAATGAAGGAAGTAGTTTGGTGTCACATGTATTGTAAAACATTTTATAATACATGTGGCACTTGCTGAAAACAATATGGATCACGGAAATAGCTCCTGCCCTATGTACCTTAGGGACAAGTCTGTCTCGGGTGCATGGAAGTACATACCCCATAAAGTGGTAAATAGATGGGATAATATTAATAATAATAATAATATATTTGGTTGAGAACTATCTACAGAGATTTGTGGCCGCCTAACACCAGGTTTTCACGACCACAGTCCTTACATACGAAGCACTATTAGCACTTCTTCTTACTACAATTATTCCTTAATGCTACTGTACTTAACTATACCTTACACTGGTATATAGAGATGACTGTGATGACGCAGTAAAATTTATAATAAATTTTATTTGAGGCCATTCATAAGGACAACATAAACTGTAGCTTAGCTTATGTGTAAGTCCGTCACTGGTTATCAGTGTAACAGATTTCTCGTTGTTCTTGTAATTTTACCAGTTTTATAATAGGAGGTGCGATCGGAAAGTTTCAAGACTGCGCGTATAAAAACCCGTACACTTATCTCAGGTATTAAATTCATCCATCACCCTCGAAGTAGTTCCCCTGGGAGTGAACACAACGATCCCAGCGCCGCTACCAAGCCTGGAAGCATCCCTGGAAATCATTCTTTGTCAGCCTGTCAAGCACCATCTGCGATGCTGCCTGAATCTCTTCTATCGTCTCAAATCTCCTTCCCTTTAGCTGAATTTTCATCTTTGGGAAGAGGAAGAAGTCACACGGCGAATAAGGAGGGTGCGGGATGACGGCCATGGTGTTTGAGGCCAAAAACTGCCGAACTTTGAGGGCGGTGTGCGCTGGCGCGTTGTCATGATGCGTCGCATGTGGAGTTCTTTCTTTAGAATCAGCTGACAGGTCCCATAGCCTATCCCAACAATGTCGCACAAGTCGTTGATGGTACGACGTCGATCTTCGTGAATGGCCTGCCGAATCTTCGTAACATTTTCGGGCGTTGTGCTCTAAGATGGTCGTCCAGAACACTCGTCATCATCGACAGAGGTTCGGCCATTTTTAAAACGTGAATGCCACACAAAAGTTTGTGCACGACCCATTGCGGACTCCCCAAATGCTTGCTTTAGCATTTCATAGGTTTCCGTAGCCGTTTTGGCGAGTCTTTGGCAAAATTTGATTTGTTCATGAAAATCCGCCATTCCGAAATCGCAGGAGGGTCGGTGTAATGCACTACCAAAACGCCCGTAACTAAGAAACAAATGCTAATTCGATGATTCCGGCTGGCACACTGATTCACTATGAATGTAGGCCGCACCCCCTAGCGGAAGAAGCTCGTACTACATCCGGTTCGCCCTCTATTGACAAGGTCTGGAAACTTTCCGATCGCACCTCGTATGTGTGTGAAACTTTGATGTTTTACCCACGGGCAGTGTTCCGCAAAATTTTTGCACCCTCGGCAGACCCTTATTTATCAGACTTATGATTGTACTCACAAAACCTCGCCTCACGGAAAGGGAGTAGAAAAATATACGTGACATAAATGTGTATCGATGTATAAATCCTTGTCCTATAAGAATGCTAGCGTGTGGAAACAAAATATAACACATAGTGAATAAAACTCGATGAACAAGCATGCGTGTATTACAAATTTACATAATAATATCTTATCTTTTTTTACTATAACGTGCAAAAAAGAATGAAATAGCGACACACTGCTCGTAAAACGCTGCCTTCAGGAAATGGCGTAGATTGAATCCCTGTAAGAAAATAGTGCGAAGGATAATATTTGGACCTAAGTGATGAAGGAACCAAAGGGGCAGTAAACTGCATAATGAGGGTGATTCGCCTGATGTTAGAGTGATTTAATGAAAGAAGACAATATTTGACATGTAGCACGCATGGGAGAGATGAGAAATTCGTATATGTGTGTAGCCGAAAATCCCGATGCAATTATACAGCTAGGAAACTTCTACGCCAGTATAAATTACTGAGTTTTTAAACTTCTTCCATTACCTCATATTCTGAAAATAAATAAGTTTCGATAATTGGATCTGTCATTGTCCTCAGGTGCAACTAAGGTGACACCTACTCTTTTGGGCCTGTTAGAACAGATTTATACGTCAATAGTTGAATTGAATTATGACAGAGGTAGAAAATGTTAGGAAATACAAATTTATTTCTAATTAATGTGTTAAAAGTAGTTTCGAGTACTGATCTTACGTTCGATTTGTTTTGTTTCCTTTTGACGCTACGTGTTTTTCGAGTACTGTCTCCCTGTTGTAGCCTGAAGCTTTACCACTTCCGAACCTGCCACATCGAGTGTGGATGTGTTGGTACTGCAGACTGTCAACTAGACGTTTGTGTACGGAAGCTTGAATTTCAGAAACCTTAACGTTGTAGCATTGCCGCAACAGTTTTACACGATATAAACGCTCCGTAACAGGCAGTACAAATTACTCTTGCTGTCTGATGTTCTGATCTCATATTCTGTTGGATATTTTATTAAAGTAGTGTATAAAATCTATTTATTTTTAAAAATATTAAAAGTATAAAAATTTACTAAGCTTTTGTATCACATTTCACACAAATGTGAGGATTAGATGTAAAATAGTAATTAATATTTCTGTTATGCAAATTCGTTGGAATCTCAATTATTTTCGTGTGGTGACAAAGTTACTGTAATAATAATTTCTTGGCAACGCGTAGATTTTACACTATCTGCAGCTACCATTGTGTAAAGTTATTTAATGTAATTTTACACAGTAATCATATATGAAATTGTAGTATTAATTTTTTTACAACGCTACAAGGCAAAATTATTTTTTTAGAAATTTATAATCTTTCGGCTGTTTCATCAATTTCATTTAATTAGTAGGCCTACTGTTGTGAATGTTCGCCGAAGTTAAAATCAGTTTATGCAAACAATTTTTTGTTTATCCAAATAAACTAAAAACATCTTATGCAAATTTTGTGTGATGTTGAGATAAGGCAAATAAATTATATACTCGGTCATAATTAGATCTCAATTTAAAGAAATAACTTTGAAATTAACTCGCGGCAGCCATATAGAACGCTTATAAAAATATAAATTCTAAAATCAAACTCTAATTTTTCTTCAATATAAAGTAATTCTTATCGTATCCCCTGCTTTGTTCATTTCTCAGTTACAGTTTCTTTAAATTGAGGCCTAATTGTGAATAATTCTGTATTTATACTCTTATATAGTGTGGTCGTTAAAATTGCCTGACATAAATGAAAACTGTAATAGGTTCGACAGTTGTTTTAAAACTCTACAGTATTAATTAAAATTGGATTATCCACACTCGATTGATTTATGCGTACAGTGGAAGATGATCACCAACTGCGTCACATCATCTACGTATCAACGTAAATGTTATTTCCCCGCCACGGGTTAAATAGTCCCAATGAAGTTTAATCTTCACGGTATATTAATAGGAAAATATTTTGATGTGTTCTCCAGTTACACCTGCTACATAAATTTATAAACTTAAATGAAATTTATTGCAGAACAGAGAAAATAATAACTAGCCTAGCGTATGACCCATCAAATTTAACATTATTCAAACCGTTTTATGTTTAAGAGAAAAACAATTTATTAAAATGCTGTCTTTGCAATCGCACTGAATGTACGTTTATACACTTCTTTTATTAATTATTGAAATGCGAAAAGACCTTCACGGCGATTGAAGCCAGATTTCTGCCAACCACTCATGCAGACTCTGTCTGACCCCGCCATAGGCGCCACCACAGCCCCGTTTCCATTTGTTGCTACCGCCGGAATAAAATTGAAATTTTTTCCATATCTCACAAACAGGTTACTCATCGAGTCAACTGTGAAGAACGTTGGCTGTTATATTAGGGGTAGATGTTATTTATCGATTGTTGTGATATTTCGTGAATAGTCTGTTCTATACACAATTGTATACGGCCGCCTTCGTACATTCTTACGTCGTTCACAGGTTCTGTCTTTGTTCTTCGCCTTTCTTTTTCTTATTTTTTCCCCTTTATATTCTCTGTACTCTTCGTTATTTTTGCATCTTTTTCCCCGTTATATGGGGGTTCATTATTTACTTTTGCATTTCTGAAATCAGATATGTTTGAATAATTCGTGATTTTAAGTCACATGTAATAAATAAATAGACTCGGAGATTAGGAAGTTTTGAATTTGTTGTAATACATGATTCGAGACGAGGAAGTTGAAGGAACAAACTTCTAAACTAGAAATGGTTTAGTATTAATGGAAAGGTAACTTAAAATAGAATGATCAGTTTTACTAATATCGTTGAATTAAAGGTATGCAATGTTCAGTTTTGAATTTAAAGAAGTCTATAGATGTTCATTCATTCATTCGTTTATTAACCCAGTTCTCTTTGCAGAATACTGTGTTTGTATAATACCGGGATTTTTTGGTCTACAGCTTTGTTTAACTGTCCCTAAGACACCACTGTTTTGTTACACAGACTTCATTCTTGTAATCAGGAATCCACCATTAAGTTCAATATTCATAATTTAATCTTACTAATTCTATTATCTTCGTTACACCTAGCTTTATAAAAATATTCGCCTGTTTTAAAAGAGAATTATGGTGGTGGTGGTAATTATATTGACGTGGCGAAATAAGTTTGTAACTGCTGATTTTATAATTTGTATGTTGAATGACGTTGCTTGCATTTTCTTTTCAAATTCAGTTATTTTTGTACCAACAGTGGAATTTATTCTCCTCAGTTTTAAAATTTACAGATCACTGTAGACGTGTTGGAGTTAGGATTTTTATCGTATGGAAATTTCTAAACTGTTTTGTACTATCTAGCTACATATTTTTCGCTGAAACAATGAATATCTTTGTCAATGCATGATACAGCTGAAAAGTGAAATACGCAAATGCAAGTCGCTTAAACAAACAAGAGACAACGAAGCTTGCATCGAACGTAATAAAACAAGTTAAAATAACGAATAAAGTAGCATCGTGAACGGCATGCTTTGCTGAAATAAAGTCGGTGGGGTTCACTAATTATCAATTCATATTTTTGTCAACATTTATATTATTTAAAGCTGATTGTTTTCTGAGTTGTTGCGCTGTATAGAAGGTGAAAGTTTGCTGACGTTTCAAAGGCGAATCCATCATCAGGGCGATGATTCATACTGGTTTGGAAGCAGCAAGTACTTCTGAAACGTAAATAAATATCTACCAGTCTACGCAGCGCAACATCCTAGAAGACAGTCATTTTATTTCTATTTTGTTTGTAAAACGTATGCAAACCAATTTAAAATTCTTTGATTTTAGGTACTTGTTCGTTTCTACAATTACAAAACCATCACCAGCGATCTCTAGCA
Organism: Zootermopsis nevadensis; assembly: GCF_977971745.1. Lineage (NCBI taxonomy): Eukaryota > Metazoa > Arthropoda > Insecta > Blattodea > Termopsidae > Zootermopsis > Zootermopsis nevadensis. Next base: position 11,550,734 of record NW_028259143.1, read on the forward strand.
AAGCACAGTTTGTAACACCACGATTAAACACGAAAGAAAAATGTTTATAATATTTTGAAATACACAAAATGAGTACGTTAATAAGTGGGGAAACAATTGGATTAGAATATCGATCTAAGGTAATTTAAATGTAAGGAGGAGAATGGTTAGCTTCACAATCAGGCCACTTTATTTTTATTAAATTCAATTAAAAGTAGTTGAATTTAAATTGAATTATTTTATACAGTACATAACAGGAGGCATGGCCATGATGCACTTTTCCTTATCCAAGTTAGTCTTGGTTTTACATTTTGTTTTTATCTGTTTTAAACAGTTATTTTTAGAGTTGCTTAGATACGTTTAGTGTCGGATGTTAAATTGAAATTTCCCTTCTGCTAAATGCGTGTCGGGAACTTTAATATGTTTCCAAAAATGGTTTTTCACATATTTTATAATAACCACGGTACTTATCAGTTTATTATACAGAGTGAGTCAGAAGTATGTTTACAAATTTCGTGAGTATGAGTTCCATGATCAAAAATAAGAAAAAATGTTCCTATGACCATGGGGTTGCAATAGTTTCATTTTCGAAATAATAGCCAAAAATAAGTTTCAACGCATTGACTTTATATCAAAGTGAATCCAGCTTCCAGCAAAGATTTTCAATTAACGTTTGGGCAGGAATTGTTGGCGACATGCTTATTGGTCCACACAAGCTTCCATCAAGTCTAAGAGGACCTTCATATCGGCGATTCTTAAGAAAACGCTTGCCACGTCTCCTTCAAGATGTACCACTGAATACAAGAAGACAAATGTGGTTTATGTACGACAGAACTCCAGCACACTTCTCCCGTCGCGTCAGATATCATCTCAATGAACAGTACCCTCAGCGATGGATTGGGCGAGGTGGCCCAGTGACATGGCCACCGAGGTCACCGGACCTGTCTCCACTGAACTTTTATCTGTGGGGTCACTTGAAGTCCGTCGTTTATGCAACACCCATAAACAATGAAGACGACCTATGGGAACGTGTGCAGAATGCATGCCAGATGATTTGAGGAAACCCTGATTTGTACGCACGAATTCGTCAGACTTGGGTACGTCGTGCTCGGGCATGTGTCGAGAATGCAGGAGTAACCTTTGAGTATATGTTATAAAGACACATCCCTGTCCTTATATTTGGCAATTAAGGCATACATTGAAAATTATTTTTGGCTATTATTTCGAAAATGAAACATTTGCGACCCCATGTTCTTAGGAACAATTTTTCTTATTTTTGATCCAGGAACACGCACACGAATTTTGTTAACATACTTCTGACTCACTCTATGTATTAGTTCTATTCGATATAAATGCATATATAAGTTTATCTCTTATAAGTTTGACTTTGGTTGTTGGAATTATTTTTATCCTCTACATTATTTAAATTGTTTGATGCAGACTGTGTGTTAGTCATTTGTTTGTATGCAATTCTTTTGCTTATTTCTGATCTTCTTATCTCTGTTTTAACACATGCTTATTTTCTAATTGGCACTTGAGCTGTCGAGTCAGCACGTATAAAAATAATCGGATTTTTAAAGCAGAATATACAACATTCGCCTCAAGAGTAAACCCTGACGCACTTTTGCAGTAATATAACAGAAATGTTACTGCACTACCAACAGTGCAGTATAACAGATAAAAAACTTTGACTTTATGTGGATGGCGCTGTTTGAAGAACGTGCCCAAAAATAATAAAAATTATACTAATCGCTGGATGCACATTAGATCGAGTCGTCCTCAATCTAATGCCAGTTATCGAAACAGAGTTGTAATGTTTCATTGGGCGTCTTCGAAAATACCTTAGTTATTTATACTTTAAAACGAGACATGTTTTTATGTAAAAGCAACCTTTTGTCATTTTATTTACTGCAGCAAACTTTATAAATTGAAGTGGCATTGCATTTAACACAAACATATTCAGCTAAACTTATATGTAAATCTAATGATTATCCTTTAGACGGTTTATTGAATATTTAAAATAGTGAAAGAAGTCTGTAAGACACCTCCATACGTACTAGTGGCTTGTGGTGGTGTAATAGACCGCCACAAGTCACAGAAATATAATTAAATTAAATTATTTACTTCAGTGCACTGCAACAAACATGAAACAAAACATAAAATAAATACATGTGGCAGCAGCAATAAGAACATTATTATAAAAATTACATTATTATTCCAGATAACATAAAACTATTAAAGGATGCTAACACCGAAACAAAGTTGCTTTAAGATATGATTTAATGTAACATGTTTATACAGGTTGAGTCAGAAGTATGTTTACAAACTTCTTGTGCACGGTCCAGGATCAAAAATAAGAAAAAAAGTTCCTATGAACATGGGGTCGCAAATGTTTCATTTTCGAAATAATAGCCAAAAATAAGTTTCAATGTGTGCTTTATTGCCAAGAATAAGGACAGGGATGTTTCTTTGTAACAGATGCTCAAAGGTTGTTCCTCCATTCTCCACACATGCACGAGCTCGACGTACACAAGACTGACGAATTCGTGCGTACACACCGGGGTTTCCTCAAATCATCTGGCATGCATTCTGCACACGTTCCCATAGGGCGTCTTCATTGTTCATGGATGTTGCATAAACGACGGACTTCAAGTGACACCACAGATGAAAGTCCAATGGAGTCAGGTCCAGTGACCTCGGTGGCCATGCTACTGGGCCACCACGCCCAATCCATCGCTGAGGGTACTGCTCATCAAGATGGTCTCTGACGCGATGGGAGAAGTGTGCTGGGGCTCCGTCGTGCATAAACCACATTTGTCTTCTTGTATTCAGTGGTACATCTTGAAGGAGACCTGGCAAGTGTCTTCTTAAGAATCGCCGATATGAAGGTCCTCTTAGACTTGATGGAAGCTTGTGTGGACCAATAAGCATGTCGCCAATGATTCCTGTCCAAACGTTAATTAAAAATCTTTGCTGGAAGCTGGATTCACTTTGATATAAAGTAAATTCATTGAAACTTATTTTTGGCTATTATTTCAAAAATGAAACATTTGCGACCCCATGTTCATAGGAACATTTTTCTCCTATTTTTGATCCTGGAACATGCACACGAAGTTTGTAAATATACTTCTGACTCACTCTGTATAATAATTCACACTAATTCTTGATACCAATTCTTTATTTATTTACGTGCTGAATCAACACTACAATGGCCAATTGCAAAGTAAACACGGGCTAAGAAAAGAGGAAAAATAAAAGAGGCAGGGAAAATAAACACACACACACGTACAAATAAATAAAAAAGAAAAATCAGGGTAGTTTATATAAGTAGGATTTGAGTTTCTAACGGTGGTGAGTACGAACATGGCTGTCTACGGGTTTGTAGCGCCGCGTAATATGGTATAATTTTACCAAAGTTCCAGAGGTTCTGCTGCCTTCATCATCAAAGCAATGACTCATCGCCCTGATGATAAAATTCTGCCATACCACACGGCATTAGAACCCAGAAAACAGCAATCTTCATAGTATATATAATTTAAATGATCACAGATGTGATTAAGAAGTGAAAAATGAAAATATATAATGAATAAAATTACTATCTAATAAATTGAAAAGTAGCATGACTATTATAAAATATGAGAAAAGTAATTCTTTTATAGTAATATTAGTACTAATACTAATACTAATAATAATAATTCCGAAACATAAATAGAACTTGCCTCTTAATTGATTTAGCAGTACCGACTGACAGGAATGTGATTAAGAAGAAAGTGGAGGGGATCTTGAAATACAGAGAATATGGAAAGTGAAAGCAAAAGTAACTCCAATAATTATAGGAGCAACTGGAACTATCTCCAAGTCACTTAGAAAATATTTGGCCAACGTTCTGGGGGAACATAACATCAGGGAACTGCATAAAACTGACATTTTATGATCTTCATACATCATTCGAAAGACGCTGTCTTAAAATATAGTCATCCCTCACAATAAAACTATATAATACATGTAGTAAGTATTAAAAACAAAATTTATTCCTTAAATAGCTGCTGCACTATGTACTTGAGGAGCAAGGTTTGTCTCGGGTACATAGAAGTGAATACCCTATAAAGTGGTGAATAGATGGAATAATTAATAACATAATAATTCTATTGTCGTGAAATACTACTGCATTAGTGAAAGAGAATTGAAGTTTAGGCAGTGAATATTTGAAGAACAAATTGAATGCATTCATTATCTTTTCTTATTTTACAATATAAATATGCTAAAAGCAAAGTTAGTTTCATAAACTGTTCTCTGTTTCAGTGATGATAAAGAATTATTAGCGAAGAAGACAGAGGAGTTTTATATTATAATTCGGCTAGATGTTTCGAACTTCTGAATAATTCAAAGTTCCTTTGTAGTTGCAGTCCAACGTAAGGTAATGGATAGCGTGGCGATTTATAGCAAGTCTGTGCCTTCCCTTTTGCTGGAATGGCGTCGAAAGCTAACAAATTTCTCGTGCCTTTTTTGCACAGTGAGTGGATACTTTTATTCAGGAAACGTTTGTAGTCTGTTCTATATATTCTAAGGAAGACTGAAGTTTCAAGCCTCTACTTTTCACTAGAATCAAAAAAGTTGGTACGTTAACAGATTCCGGAATAAGTTAAGATACTCGAATGTTTTAAAAAACTCTATAATGCCATGAGTGATATTGTCTTACTTAAGAACTTAATGTTCAAAAAAGTCAAGAAATTCCCAACATCATCTCAAGTGAAACACATGTAAAATCATAAATCTGAAAACGGAAAAAGGCTACATTTTCAATAATATTCTCCTCTTTTAAAGAAATTTTATGAAAGCACTGAATTGTTTACGTTGGATAGAGATGGACTTACAAATATAATCACCTTCAAAGCTGTAGTCGACGAAACAAGACATAACAATAAAAATTTCCTGTACAACAATAATCAAATAAAATTGTAAATGAGCCAGAGGGACCACAGAACATTTTTACACTGACGGTTTTTAAATTAAAATCCTAAAACTTTTTGTACAATAATATTTTACCTAAGCGTTTCACAATAAAAATAATGCAATTTTAAGTTTTTCATAGTAAAAAATGTTGAGGCAACCGCATTAACTACTTTATTGCCAGAATTTGACAAGAGCTTTGCACAAAAAATGACTATTTTTTGGGTTGTAATGCCGTGAAGTCCGGTAGAAGTTTACCAGCGCTTCATCAGGGCCTACTCATCACTCTAATGATGGCGGCAGCAAGGACCTCTGGACGTTAGTGAACTTCTACCAGAGTACAAACTAGGAGACAGCCTCTATGAACCTCAAATTTTATTCACAGCACCCTCTTTCTTTTGGTGTTTCTAAAGACATCTGCTTGTTTGTTTCAAGGAATTCATAATGTTTTGTTATTTCCAGCGCCCGCCCCTCGAAGACAAAGGCGAAACTTATCATCGCTACAATATGGTGCTTAGCAACAGCATTGGCTATCCCCATGGCTGCAGCACTCAGGGTGACCTACGTTGACGACCCAGACCCAAGTAAGTTCTGGTAGCAATTGGGTCATATATAAAATTTGATATTCTCATTGCGAAGATGTCGAGGTTTGTCTTTTGGGCATGTTTCTATGAATTGGGATACAAAAGTCCTATTGAATTTTCGTAATTTCCTCCAGATTCCTCGCTGGTGATTTTCTCATTTGGTTACAAATATGCGCTCTGTCTCTCAACCGTCTTAAAATTGTGCGCTTAAACACCGAACCAAGGGACTTTAGGGGTTCGAATGATACTGTACTCAGGATGTGTGCTGGGGTTCTCTCGTTTATACTGTAATGTGTACCTTTGGACCGTTGCCACGGGCCGATCCCCCTAGGGAGACTTGCGAAATACCGAGAAAGTTTCGAGAAGCTAGCGAAAAATTCTGCAGGAAGGTCAAGGCTTATTGAGTTGGTTTTTGTTCGCATTTTAACCTTTTCATTTTCCTTCCTTGAATATCTATGTTATGTTTTACCTTAGTAAGATCAAAGCTTGATTATGCCTCTGTAGTTAGGAATTATATTATGACTAATGCAAACAGACCGGAATGTATGCTGAGGAAATTTTCAGCCCTTCTTTTTATCCGCTTCTTTCCCTATGTTCATTATAGTTAAGTCATCGCTATAGATTATTTAAAACTCTTTACCTTACGTAAAAGGAGGTATGACATTGATGCACTGTTCGTTATTCAAGTTTGCTTTAGCTTTAAATTCTTAGTCTTTGGACATCTACTTGCATCTCACATACTGTTTTATGTTGTGTTGGCTGTTCACTTAAAATTTTTCTTCTAGACGCGCATCAGGTTCTACTATTGTCTTACTGATATATTTAAAATAAAATTCCTTTTGTTAGTAATATTTTATAATGACCATAGTATATTCCGATTTATGTCGCAATTATTTATGTTCTATATGGATGTATAATTATAAAATATGATTAAGAAAAACAATTTTCCCTTCGATCCTAAAGCTCCATTTCTATATCCACGCAGAATATTTAGTGAAGCTATGGAACTAGTGTGTAGAAGAGTTTCAGTTAAACCTACTGGGATACTGGATACTGGGAACGACCCGTTCTACAAGTGCCTGAGCAATGCGGGTCCCAGCTTTTTCTTAGGCTTGATCTATAGACATTTGGTGGGACTCTTTGGACAAGGGATCGGCCCGTCGCAAGGCCTCTACCTGTACACAGGACAGCACAACACAGAAAAACGCGGACAAACATCCATGGCTTGAGTGGGATTCGAACCCACGGTCCCAGCGACCAAGCGGCACAAAACCCACGGCTCAGACCGCGCGGCCACTGCGGACCCATATTAAACCTACACTGGATGTTAGTCACTCGTTTGAGAAAAAACGATTCGAGATGGGTTGGACGGAGAGACATGAACCCCTCTGAGCCCTGCCGGCTCTCGTGACTGGAACCAAATTATCCCAGGCCGGGAGGTGGTACGGTCGTAGGATACGAACAGCGGTTAAGCCAAAAAGCAAAATAATAGAACCCCCGATTAACAAAAAATTATTGAATAAAAATTATATAAACATTGAAATAAAGAGAACAAAGAGACCCTTTTCGGTCAAGCCTCCCAGGGCTCAGTCTCCGGTTTGGGTATACTACTAGACACGTCAAACCAGACCCCCAAAACAGACCTGCCTTCAACCTTCCTGCTTGAGTCGTACACTCCCGACGGACACACACAGACTGTCTGCCCTGCTGTCTCATCAGGGCCTCGAAGCCAGCGACTCCAAAGACCGTCGAGAGGGGAGAAGGCCACTTCGAGCCATGAGGCATGGCTCATCCTCTCCCCCCCCCCCAAAAAAAAAAAAAATGAAGACCTGCTCCCTGGGCCGGGGTTGTCGTAGTACAGGTGCCGGTAGTTCCGATCGCAGGTGACTTTCGGTCTGCCATAAAGCAGCTCCCACACTTCATGCGCGATCCCATCACAGCTCTACACGGGGACTTTCTGGCTGTTGAGTTTCCTCTCTGGCCCGGTCCGCCCCTCCTTAACTAACCTGGCCACCCCGGGCTCCCCCAGGGTGCCCATATTGATACAGAGCTTAGCGCGGACGTCCAGTCAATGTGGGACACAGCACACCAGAACTCCCAACCTCAAGTCATTCTCAACACTTAGCCTCCAAGTAGCTGGATTACAGGGGTGGGTCACCACTCCCAGCCCTGGTTTTCAGCTTCGATGCGGGCACCTTCCACCAGACAGCAGGGCTCCGAAAGTGCATACACAGAGAGACGTAGAGAGTCACAACCGAGAATTCACCCCCCCCCAAAAAAAAAAAAAAAAAAAAATTGCAAATCAACTTGTTTGTCGCACTTCACCCAACCGGAACGTGAGCTTCAGTTGGAGTAACAAAAGGCATATGTAATAACCAACTGAAAGATATTCTGCATAAGCAACAGACATGAATGTAACTTCCAGGGGAAAAAAAAAAATGTGACAACATTTCACAAACATCTGGCTGCCCTCATATAGCATTTATACAGATGGAATGAGAAGTATTCAACATTATAACCAACTTCGAACATACAAGATATGTTGTACAAATACTTCACAATAAAACTTTACTTCTAACTGATGTAAATAAACACATATATTATAGGTTTTAAACGTTTGCATCTGTAAAACATTATGAATACTGGACTTGGTCTTATTTTCATTCATTTGTTGCTTTACATTACACCGAACCCCTTTCTCTTTGAGTGAGTGAAATTTTCTCAGCGAGGACAAGTGGGTTCATTTCCACTGCAACGAGTTCATCACCACTCAGCCAATCCACGTGAATAGGATGCTTATATTTCTTTACTAGAACATCTCGCCTTGAGGACAGACACAATAATGCCAAAGGCATTTTTACACAGTTTTGATATCTTCATTCACTACTCTACAGCACTGTATCTAAACATCATATCTATAACACTCCCCAATACTTAAACTAAATATTATATCTATTACACCAAGGATGGCCATCCTATCTAAAATCTATACATACCTTGCTAGCATTACCTGCAACATACAATACAATATATATAGTACCTGTACCCTTGCATAACAAAGGGTTTGAGGTGTCTGTGTGTGTCGATCAGGCAGTCTTTTCCGGCTAGTCCACACGCAGAGGCACTCCCCCCCCCCCCCCGAAAAAAAAGGAAGGCACCAAGAACAATTTACAAATTCCTTTTCAATTGAGAAACGTGGGCCTTCCTTACATGTGCGTCAGTCACAGAGTTCACAAGCTGGGAGCACCTTAACATTAACTTGGCTGAAGTCTGATTAGTGGCGGAACTCGCCGGATAAACTTTGACCAACACTCGATCTCCCGGTTTGAAAGGGTTGGATGACCTCCCTTCGTCATATCGTTGGGCTACCCTTTTGCGGGCAACGCAGGCTTCTTAGAGCCTCTCTCCAGACCTTCTCAAGAGGAGGTCCGTCAGGATCCCCCAGGACCTCAGAAACTTTCCAACGAAGATTTAAAGGGTCCTTAACATCTCGCCCTAAGAACAGATTTGCGGGCGTTTTTTTCGTAGATTCGTGCCAGGCCGAATTAGAGGCGATGGTGAAATAAGGAAGATTGTAATCCCACGTCGTCTGCAGAGAATCGTGGAAAATAAATAACGCTGCCTTAAGATTCCTGTTGAAACGCTCGACATGATTGGGAGAGGGTCTGTAGGGGCTGGTAGTAAAATGTGTAAAGCCCCACCTGAAACACATGTCTCTGAACGCCTGGGATTTAAAAAGAGAAGCGTTTTCCCACATGATCTCTCTCGGAACCCCAAAATTCCCAAAAAGCCGGGTCTCGAGCATAGTGATAGTATTTAATTAATTAATCTTGTCCGTCTAATCACAATTTAAAATTTAAAATTAAGATAGTTAAAATACCATGTGATGCTCCTTATCGAAACATTCGATTTACATTTGGAACATCACTTTCTCACTACATGTTTCGGTTCTTAGATGAACCATCTTCAGGTGTGTAATTAGACGGACAAGATTAATTAAATATATATTTTCACAATAAGACGCAACTCTATCATCTTATAGTGATAGTAGTTTTAGCAGTAATTTCCCGGACCGGATACATGTTGACAAATTTCGAAAATCCGTCGATCACTACTAAGATAGCTCGATAACCGGATTTTGACCGCACAATGGGCCCAAAATATTCTATGTATATGCGCTGCATAGGGCACTCAGCAACGTCGGCCGAATGAAATCCGACCTGAGTGCTCCTAGCAGGCTTTCCTCTTTGGCATTTAAGACAGCGCCGAACATAGTCCCTAATTTCGCCTTTCATTCACGGCCAATAAAAATCTTTGTTGACCTTGTAATACGTCTTCAGAGATCCTAAGTGAGCTCCCAATGGAGAATCATGGAAATAATTCAAAATCATGGGTCGGAGAGCTTCCGGGACCAGAACCCTTGGTCGTCTGTCTCGTCGCGGGAGGAACACAACAAGGTCACGATGCAATCTCCATTCTTGACACGAAATGTCCCCGGCAGCAATGCGTTGGTGTAAACCAATACAACAGGGGTCCTTATTTTGATGGTCCTTTAAGGTCTCGAATGAGGCAGGGAGGGGTTGTAGAACTCGCACGGCAGGTTGTGCTGTCGGCGAATCCGGAGGTTCAAACAACCTTGATAGGCAATCGGCCACGACGTTCTCGCTCCCCCGCATATGGACCACCTTAAATTTGAACGGCGATAGGCGTAATAGCCATCTCCCTATGCACCCTAGTTGGCGCGAATGGCGACGCATCCACGAGAGCGCCTCATTATCCGTATGCACAACAAATTCCTTATGTTCTAACCTAACCCCGGGTTAGTCTACGTTGAAAGAAACGTAGACTAACCCGTTCGCAAACCCGGGATTCTAGGTAAGATGCAGGCGAGTAACAGCCTAATCTATACCTTCACTTCCAATGTATAATTAATTAACAAACAAGTTTCTATCTCTTATTATCAAGAGTAAATATTACGACCTATTTATATTTACGATGAAGAACAAGATTTTCAATATCCTGGAGGGCAAATAAACAGTGCATATCACTTTTGTTAAACTTGTGGACAGGCAAGGTCTAGTAATGCAGGGGGTTCCACGCACCAACAAAAAGCGAGCCACACTGGATACAGAACAAGGAAGAATGTTCCGATGTATACCATTACAAAGCAGGTATAATTAAACACAGGAAAAATTCTTATCTCACTACACTTACATTATTTTGGGGTTGCATTGTGTTATGTGACATTAATTTCGTCATGTTGAAATTCAAATCGTCATCTGTGCAACTTTCAGTAGCATGAGAAATTGTTTATGGTGAACGTAAACTAGGCCTTCAATTAAATCCCATGCGATTTCTAAGAAAGTGATGGTTTATAGACTTTTCTTGACTGATTTTTCATTTGCTGAGATAACGACAAGAACGTCCTCTGTATGTAAATAAAAGTAATATTAATAACTATAAAACATCGGCTTCCTTAATTATTCCTAAATACAGCGATTAGTTATTCTGTACACAAAAACAGATTAAAGTGCCTTTGAAAGCAGTAAAATCACAAGATTTTAATGCCTGTATAACACTGGCTCGAATAGCATTACCACCATACAAACAGGTACATAATATAAATCACCGATTATCCCGAAATATATTAGCATTTTGTGAACTTTACTGAGTAATCAATAATTGCTGACATTCTGTAGATTACAAGTGTTAGTGTAAATTTAAAATTTCGAAATTTTGTTCATATCATTTCCCTCGTGTAACAAAACTTGTCACACAAAGTTCTTCAGTTTTTCCCGGTCAGTGTCGTCCGATTTCTGCTCCACATTCTGGGAAACTTGGAACGACCCGTTCTTCAAGTGTCTGAGCACTGCGGGTCCCAACTTTTCGTCGGCCTGATCTATAGACCTTCGTTAAGGCTCCGTAGACGAGGGATCGGCCCATCGCAAGGCCTCTACCTGTACACAGGACAGCACAACACAGAAAAATGCGTCAAACATCCATGGCTTAAGTGGAATTCGAACCCACGGTCTCAGCTACCAAGCGGCACAAGGCCCACGCCTCAGACCGGGCGGCCACTGCGGACCCCGCAGCTGATTCAGTCATGTATAATCAGGGGGATGGACAGAGGGCCATTAGAGTCCCAGTTTCACTGAGACACAATCTCTTCTCACTGATAAAGCTCTATAGTTATATCATCTCGTTTATTCGAGTCATTTAGCACGTTGGGTTTTTCTATTTGTATCATTTAGTTACGCATTAAATATTTACGGATCCGAGAAAGGTTTTATAATATAATTTTTAAACTCATGTTGATTCGTTATCAATTTTAAATGCTATAATAAATTATGCTTCTGTGCCATCATATTCAGTCCTAACTCATTTCATCACGATGTTATGACATTGATTTCCAGTAGAACTGTTAGGAAACGTATTGCGTCCCTTCAGTATTACTGGCATTGTATCCTTGAATTGGACGTGGTTCTTGCTCAGATTTAATCTATTTCCGTATGTGAATATCGTACACGGTAAAGTAACTGTTCATAAATTGGTAAATTTACAGAAACTGTTGGACTACGATTTCATTTACAAATGCTTGTGTTGGAAAGCTTTCAAAGGAGTTAAACCAAATCCAAGGCGTAGCAGCTTATTACATATCGAGATATCGACCTCTCTTGCCATATATTACTAATACAAGTTATATTTATTTATTAGCGGAGATCAGACTGTGTAATATCATATGTTTGGGTGATTAGTGAATAATGAATTTAAAATGATATGGACGGAAGCAGTCGTGGCTTAATGTAAGGTGATATCCTAAAATATTTCCGGAAGAAATGATACCCGGGCTACGGGACGGGATCTGAAGGCGGTATCTCCCGAATACGAAGCAGGAGTGCTGCCAATGATATTACATCGAAGTGAGAACTCGAGACAAGCGTTATGCTTATTCTACTGCTTTTTAGATGAGACGGGATAGCTCAGTCAGTATAGTGACTAGCTACGGGCTGGACGGCCGGGGTTCAATCCCCGACGGGAGCAGAGGATTTTTCCTGTAGCCTCTGCGTCCAGACCGGCTCTGGGGCCCACTCACCCTCCTCTACAATGGGTACCGGGGTCCTTTCCTGGGGGTAAAGCCGGCCGGGGCGTGATACTGACGACTCACCCCCATCTAGTGCCGAGGTCAAGGAAGAGAGGAGCTATACCTCCACTCACCCCAAGCGCCTACATGGCGTATAGTGGGACAAACTTTACTTACTTTTTACTGGTTTTTAGGGAATTATAAAACTCAATATCCATGTCTGCGGTCATTGAAGATATTTTGAAACCTCCGTCATTTGGTCATATCTTTAAAGAGCTTCGTATCTTCAGCTTCAATATGTGTTTGTCTATACAGGCCTTGGGTTTCCTACCGTAGACAGCAAGCATTAATTACGAATTCAAATACAGGGAATAAAGTCATGCATATTACGGACATTTTTTTCAAAGACCAGTCGGACATTTATAAGCAAACTAAACTTTACAGTTTGAAAGAGGATATTCATTAAATTCGTTAAAATGTTTATCAGATGTTATCTTTCTCTGTAAAATCGTTTGCCATTGACGTAGTTTAAAGTTGATTTATGTTGACTTTGGTATTTAAAAGTCGAAGTCTCATGCTTTACGTTTCTTCCTCGATTTATACATTAATCAAGTGCTTTTTAGACAGGGCGAGATAGATTTACCTTCCGAATGATTTTCATTCTTGATAAGAAGGGCATATGTCAATAGGGATTCCGTCTACTTTAAGTCCTTCTTACCGAGCACTAAAGATATATTCGGGTTTCTGTTGCATGCCTTCCACTTTTTAACTACCTTAGGCGTGTGTGATGAAGTATTCATTGGTGTATGGATTTTCAGTTTTTAACTGCATCCAAGTTCTTCCATTTTTTTGTAATTTATTTACAGTTTAATATGATTTATGTTGTATTAAACCCTCTTGAAGGCTGTGTAAATCAGAGGTATTTAAATATTTGAGTTTCTGGCGAGCGAGCTCTCGATTTATTCTGCTGGCTGGGAGACGTCATTTTCGAAGTGCCCAAACATACATCTAGTTTGTTCCAGCAAGTTCATTCTTGCCGGTTGGCTGTCTGTCATTAATATGAAGGCTATCTTCTATTGCAAGGCCCGGTTATAGAAATAAGCTGTTGTATTGTTTCAGAAATATCGAAGATGAAGAGCATCATAGTTTGTATTCATCATTATATCTAAAATTTACATTATTTAAATAAAGGATAATGAGATTAGCGGGACATGTAGCACGCATTTAGGAGTTCATAGGTATTCACAAATGTTTAGTCTAGAAATCTTGAAATAAACCATATTTCTGAGACCTTGGTGTCGATATGGTTCAAGATCAGGACCATTAATGGGTTTTGTTGATATCGGTAATGAACCTTTGATTTCTGTAAAGGACGGTGAATCTTGTGGCCAGTTTAGGAGCTGTTATCTTAACAGAAGGCATTCTGCTGCATAGGTATAATTTGTTTGTAACTTGAAGTCTTTCAAGTTTCAGCGTATCAACTGAACACTTAAAGTATCTACATGTTAACACTATTTTGAAACTACGACTGAAGAAGGAGTGTTGGTAACTATGAAATAATGGGATTTTTGCCTTCTCAAACAACAGTTCTCCTTTACAAAGACCATCTGGCTAACGTCGTATATGGAAGTAATCCCTGTTTAATCTAAGAATCATTTAAAACCAATAGATACAAAATTCAGAGCTAATTATTTTTTTAAAGCAGCTGGTACATAATTTTCCCATTTGGTTTTAAAGGTTAAAAACTTTTTAAAAGCAAACAGTAGACACACATATATATATATATATATATATATATATGTGTGTGTGTGTGTGTGTGTGTGTTTACACAGATGGGAGAAAACTATTAAAAATGCAACGTGTTTAAATATGATAGCGTGTGCCTATTTCGACGTTTTGGGACATTTCTAGAGCAAACAGACCGTGTTTAAGAGAGAGAACTCAGTTCTTGGAGTAACTGGTAACTTCGGGTAATCTTCCCGGTAGAAGAGGTAAACTTTGCTTTTCATCACGCCTTAAGAAAGGCACTTGAATCCACACAACCGTTTATCCGATGAGTGTTGTGTACTGCTTACTCAAAGGTGACGGCCAACTGGCAAGCCACTCTGACCAATCATTTCCATCTAGCTTAGAGATTAGACAGTTTGCACTTTACCACCAAATATCGCCGCCGGTACGTTGAGCTTAGGTTCATTGAGGGTTTCTGTTTGGAGCAGAGACCGTATTGACAAGCTGACAGTCGATCATCACGTGGTCAATAAATACACCCCTTATTCCGTAACCCGTCACAACATTCCGCCATTGAACATTGTCCTCAACTAGATAAATCCAGCTCACATGATAACAAGTTTCGATACGTTTCATTTTTAATATTTTTTCTCCCGACTACGCGCAGTTATCTCAAGTGGTCTATACTGTAAAGTTTTTCGGATATTCAATTCAATTCAATTCAAATTAATTTATTTACGTGTTTGCCAACAGCAAGAAGCCAATAATAGGCAAACATTGATAATACATACAATAATAATTAAATAATAATGAAAAATAGTACACAAACAGATTAACTATACTTATACATGTACAGTATTAAATATAACTGCAAAGTACAGGCAAACCGAAAATAGAAACAATATTAACACAAAGCAAAAAATGAAGAAATATAAATAAAAAACAAATAATTTACCTAGGGAACACTAATATAATTATAAAACATTAAAGAAATATAAAAAACAGATAACGAAGCTAGATCATCTATCAAGACAACCTATCTAGATCATTTCCCTTATTGAGAACGTGCCCTCAAGGGAGACAATGTTTATGCTAAATACGTCCAAAGATTTACATACGTCATTTGCAGCGATGACGCACCTGGCTGAAGGACTGTGTCTTAGCCCACTGCTCACACTAAAAGTAGAAAATTCTCTTATTTGCCTCGCCGGCACACGTAAACCAACAGCGTCCATAATGGAATGGCAATTTATTTTGCCCTTAAATACATTAATAAGAAATAACGCATCGAGATGTGGTCGTCTGGAATAAAGTGTTCTGAAATTTAAACATTCTGGAGTAAGCAGTTTTATCTTCTTCCATGTGTACTACATTTCCCGTCAATCACATTTCCAGTAATCATTGTAAAATGATGAAGAGTAAAGTTTGTTATGTTCATTTCTCATAGCTTCTTTACTTTATTCCATTATGGAGTTAATTTGACAAATTACACGTTAGCGGTTTGATTACTTCCATTATTATATTATGCTTCATCACCGGTCTGAAACGGAGGATATTTTTGTAGAATTGTATTCCGTTATACTTACATTAATATTATACCACTTGTAATTTTTTCAGCCAAACTAGTTTAAACCTCGGTCTTTATCAGGGATTTTGCATGCACTTCAGGTTTTGATATTTCAGATTTTCACGACGGCGAATTTTAAAATATCTTCTCGGATGTTGCGCGTGTAGACTGGTAGTCTCAGACCGATCACTCTGACAATGGAGGTGGAAAGCACTTATTAAATTTCTCCTACACAACACATAAGACAGTCATCACTGTTTAGACAATTTCATGCAACAGCTGTAGTGTACAATATCGCTGTTTGATTTACTGCCCTACTTGATATGTTTATATAAGTCTCATAGAACGAGGATTAACAATTAGGTTTGTATGTATATAACATAGAGAGACAATGTTAACTTACGTGTTGAGATGACGTGAATTAAAAACACGATGAAAATCTGGTGCAACATTGAGATTCTGTTGCTTCCATTTCGTCATAAACTCATATGGAAATATACGTAAATAGACCAGCATGTGTGTAGACAAGCTGAATAAATTTGTGATCTGCACGGCGTGGATTATTTCGCTGAATGTAATCCCAAATGTAGGCCTGTTTAGTCTTTCAATTTGTATCAATTATTTGCTCTGACATAACTCATTAAATATTTACTGAATATACGAAAGGTTTTTAATACAATTTTAAAATTAATAACATTGTGGTTTTAATTTTGGATCATGCAATACTCTTCTGAGAAATCATTTTCAGCCCCAATGCATTTCGTCAAATTGTTATGACACTGACCCATGTTCAACTGTTTGAGCTGGTAAAAGTATTGAGCCCTCGGGGCATGACTGGCGTTACACTGATTGAAATTGGACGTCTTCTTTACTCAGATTACATTTGTACGCACATTTACATGTCATACATGTACCTGTAACTGTCCATAAATAAATGATATTAAAGTTTTCGCCATCTGTTAATTTATGATTGTTTTCAAATGCCTGTGTCAGAAAATTGCAGAAAAATGAATCTGAAATTTGTTAGATGTGTACTGCCGTAGGGGATCACAGTGGCCGCGCGGTCTGAGGCGTGGGCCTTCTGCCGCTTGGTCGCTGGGACCGTGGGTTCGAATCCCACTCAATCCATGGATGTTTGTCGGCATTTTTCTGTGTTGTACTGTCCTGCCTTGCGACGTGCCGATCCCTCGTACAAGGAGTCCTACCGATCAAGCCAACGAAAAGTTGGGACCCGCAGATCTCAGGAACTTGAAGAACGAGTCGTCCTAGTATCAGTACTGTCATAAAGAAGCAGTTGACCTTTTGTGCGGAGAAGTTGAAAGCGCGCTGTGTTTATAACTCGGACGCGTAGAGCGAAAACAAGGAATATTAAAATTTTATAAAGTAATTTATGTTCTCACATTACTATGCCGGTCAGAGCGCTGGACCCTAACTAGAAGAGGCAGCCGAATTGAAACAGTTGAAATGAGGAATAGGAGAAGAACTCCTTTTAGAAACCAAGCAATTAGACAAGAACTGATCATGGAGATGACAAATGTCTTCTGGGTTGTTTGCGTAGTGGAGTCTGGTAGTTGTTTACAATTATGTTATGAGGTGCTTGCTAATGGAGGCAGCAAGTACAGTACAACCCCACTATAACGCGGGTCGCGGGGGACAGGGAAACCCGCGTTATAGAGAAATCGCGTTATTACGGGAGTGCATGGGAAAAAAAGGAACTATACATTTTAACACCTATATAACATATTTTAATATCAAACAGATTGGTTCTGCAGCGACAAAAGAAGAGTTGATAAAAGATTTGACCGGTACATGCCAAATAAAAGATAATGAGTAGTTGACAATACAGACTATGGAAGGATTAATTGTGAGTTAAACCTTACAGCAAGAATTGCCTAATAAGACTAACGTTTTATTATGACGATAAGCCTCTTTGCGCCTGAACTTTAATTGTTTCCTTGTATATTCCAATAGCATTCAATTTGATCTTAAAATTCATTGTTTAGCGCTTGATGTGGCAGATATGACGCAAAGACTATATTTGGAATTTTGTCTATGAGGTAAAATGAGTTTACTGGGAAATGTAGCTCTGTAATTTTCCTCTATAAAATTTTAACGTCACGCTACTCTAGCTGTTTTGTGTTGGAGTAACACTCATTATTATTATTAAGTGTTCTGTCTTACGACAGGTCCATTGCTCTGCCCAAAAAGAGCTCTCCAGTTGTCCCTATTCTCGGCTTCTCGCTTTAATTCCTGGAACGTCATCTTCTTTCCTTGTTTAAGGTCGTCGGTTAGCTGTATCAATCTTCTTCCTAGTCCTCTCTTTCCTTCAACCTGGCCTTCGATGATATCACTCATTAATCCATTCCTTCTCATAATATGTCCCAGCCAGTTTGCTTTCCTTCGTGTAATCGCCTGCAGAATGCTTCTTTGCTCGTTGACTCTCCTCAATACTTCTTCGTTGGTCACTCGATCCGTCCACCTGATCTTCTCTATTCTTCTCCAACACCACATTTCAAAACTCTCCAGGTATTTCTGTTCCTTCTTCCTGAGTGTCCAAGTCTCTGCTCCATACAGCGCGACACTCCATACGTAACACTTCACTAGTTTCTTCTTCATCTCCAAGCCCAACTTGCTAGTGAGAAGTATCCTCTTCTTGACGAAAGCTGCCTTGGCCATGGCTATCCTTGCTTTTACTTCCTTGGTGCACAGAGCGTCCGTCGTGACTATGCTTCCCAAGTACTTGAAATGCTCCACATTCTCCATCTGTTGGTTTCCAATTACAACGTTCAATGGTTCTGCTCTCGGTGCTATCCTCATTACCTTTGATTTTTCAATGTTGATTTCCATTCCATACTCTCTACCTGTTTCCACTAACTTGTCCATCATGTTCTGTAATTCCTCCTCTTCCTTCGCCAATATTACTAAGTCGTCTGCATACTTTACAGTCTTAGCTCCACCTTTATTCATAATTATTTACGAAACTTCTTTCGAATTACGAGCTGGACCCATGCCCTTTTGTGTGTACTTTTAATATTCATTAGTGTTAGAGTTACGAGTTTTAAATATGAAAAATGTTATTTTTGTTCACGTCGGAACTATTTCTTTCGACAGTATGGCTTATGTAGTATTTACTTACATGACCTTGTGGTGAAAGATTTGTCGGCTTGTTCTACTGTGTGAAACATTATTCCACAGTATTCCATGCACTATAGTTCGTTCTTCCGTGGTCATTTATTGCCATTCGGCAATGTGTCAAAATACCTCATGACTTACTTCTGAGCCATGCCTCATGGCTCGGAGTGGCTTATCTCCCCTCTCAAAGTTCTTTGGAGTCGGCGGCATCGAGACCCTGATGAGACAGCAGGGCAGAAGGACAGTCTGTGTGTGTCCGCCGGAGAGAGAACGACTCGAGGAGAAAGTCGGAAGGCAAGTCAGGGTTTGTGGGGATTGAGTTGGGCATCTGGGGTTGGATACCCAGCCGGAGTTTGAGCCCTGAAAGGTGTCTTGATTCTTTTAATCCTATATTTAAATATTTTTCATTAAATAATATACTTTGATTATTCGACGTAGTTTCCTTTGACTTTTCACCGCTTTACCCTCCCCAAGCCGTACCACCTCCCGGCCTGGGACGATCGTGGCCTCAGTAACGAAATCTGGCAATCTCCTCCTCGGGGGGGTTCACTTCTTGACAGAGTATTGAATTATGTTTCTATAAAAATGTTATAAGATAAAGAAAATTTCAAAACAATAACGTTAATAATCTCTATGCTTCATAAGCATTATTTGGGTCGGCAAACGTGTACCAAACTACACGGTACAACAACCCAGAAGACAGCTATCTTCAATGTACATATCATTTTAAAATCTTACTTTGTCAATCTTATACGTGTACCCAGCTATTTAATCTTTCTTTGCTAGTAATTCGATTTTATAGGGTGAGGAGTGGCTTTTTTTTATAACAAAACAAACTCCTTCTTGGGCAGGTGATAAATACTAAAGTAGCAGACAACCTGTACATCATTACATTCACAAGGCCTGCTGCTTGACTTATGCTGAGCCAACTGAATCCATTCACCTACAAATTCTTTTTTTTAACTTTTTCATGCATGCTTTATGTTCCACATATCATATCCTTCTAGACGTTATCACCCTAATAAAAAGTGACGAGCACAAATTATGTATTTTATAATTATAATATATCTCCTATTATATCCTTTCTCCTCGCTTTATTCTCAGAAACTTTCAACTAATTCTTTTGCTTAAGTTGAAATATGACACTTAACTCCTACCCCTCCCCCCCAAAAAATCGGGTACAATTTGTAACAAAATTATAGCAGTTAATTATTTGAAAAATGTGCTTTTACTAATCGCGCACAGACGCACCCACATCCCTAAATAATCTAGATATATTATTTTTCAGTTGGTTAGATATTGTTAACAAGGTTATTCAGGCATATCTTTTTGGAATCGTAAAGTACAATTCACGGAAGGCAAGGCGAAACCACCGTGGTACTTTCGAAGCTGACCATAGAGACCAAAGAAAAGGTACAGTTAAGTGATGCTTTTTTCATTAGGCTTCGAATATTTTGAAGTTTGTTTACTCCAAGAATGCCTCACATAAATGCAGAAATAATCTCATAAGAACTCGAACCCAGGACAGATTTTTGTGGTCATTTCCTTTGCTCCTACAATCTCCCAGTAAAACAAGTAGTTTTGATCTTAGCGCCATTCTTTTATTGTGCTTGGTTTCCGAGCTAATGCCATCGAAATCCATACCCAATACATATTTTCAGGGTTGTGGCATTTGATTCCATAATTTCTTTGATCTTAGAGCCTTTCATGTGTAGAATTTATTTTCCAATCTGTAGAATTCAGTTTCATTTGAACTCGAACCCAGGATGTCTTTAGAGGGTTCAGTCTTTATTCCCATAACTTCCTCGTGAAAACAAACAAATTTGGCCGAGGCGCCATTCTTCAGTCGTGTTTAGTTTTCAAACTACAGTAACCAAATTGGATTCGAACTCAGGAGATATCCTCACAGAGTTTTTCACGCTAAAACAGACGGACCCCTTCCGTATCCTTAGCTATTCGCCATTTACGATAATTTTACTGTCTCATTTAACACAAAGAAACTACAATAATAAAGATCTTCACCTTGGTGGGGGGGGGGGGGGGGGAGACGTCGACGTCTCGACGACTGTGAGTCATTAAAATTTCTAGCGAGACGTATGAAGTTCGGTTTTATGGTTATAATGCAAACCACAAGGCCGAGAATGCTTTAACAGCACAACGATTATGCATATTTAAGCACAAGCGTGGATACCAGTTAGTATTTACCAAGGAATTTGTTATTCCCAGTTTTTTTGTGATACCTTTATGAAGTTTATGAATCCTACGACCAATATGATCAATCGCACTTCTGCTGTCTCAATTAAACAACTTATTTTGTGAAATCCAATATTTTGATCTTTATAATCCCTAGGGTATGGCTTTCAGGTCTACGCTACAGAATTCTAGTGAATTCTTTGGTATTTTCATAGTGATGTGTTTGTTTGTAAATCCATGCTAAATATAACAGTTGCTTTCTTCGTTCCCTACAGTACTAGTACATTTCTGCAGATATAGACGTGACATGAATTTATGTGTTGAGTTTGCCTGCACATGTTATTCGCATTTTTTGGATCTTTGTATACCTTTCAGCTGACAGTCGGTTTAGAAGAAACGTTGGATTATCAGAGTTCTTTTTTTTTTAGTTGCATGAATAACACACGGGCACCTTTCGTTTTAAATAGGAAATTACGAATCGCTTAGGAGGTTATATATATTTTTATAAAAATTAAAAACATTAAAATGCTTGCTTTAGATGTAAGAATACTTAATTTATTCTATATAATTTTAACAATCATTAGATGATTAAAATACCCACATACGGGTGTATATCAGGAGGTCATAGTTTGTTAAAGCCAAATAATATCAGTGGAAATCGTAAAGTTTACTGAAGTATATTTTACGTAACAGAAGAGGAAAACTACACATTTATAATGTATATATATATATAATATACTTCGCTTTTAAGACTACTTCTTAGTCTTCCGTCCTTTGCAAAGGACATGGTTTAAGGGTGTTTTAGAACAAAGTGGCAAAGAGAATTTTTGGGCCTAAGAGAGACGAAGACGGAAGAAATTTATAATTTGTGCTCTTTATCTTATCTCATTAGGGTGGTCAAATTAAGTACGGCGAGATTAGTAGGACACAAGATACGTATTCAACATCTTCGTTAAAGGTCATGAAGAAGACATTGGGTTGTAATTACTGCTGACTTTGATATTAAGAAATAGGGTGTAGACTGGATTCAACTGGTATAAAATAGGGTCTAGTAACGGGCTGTTGTGAACACAGAATTAATTTTGACGTTACATAAATCATGGAGAAGTTCTTGGCAAGCTGAGTGAGTATAATACCCCAAAGAGGATTCTCTTGTATGAAATTATTACTCCAGCTCCGCCTTACATTAATGCTGTACAGTCACAGTGACGCACGAATGAGACTTTTGTACGAACTGTAAGCTGTAAGCGCATTGCCCTTATGATACGTCACTTCGTTTTCTAATTTAACTTATACAGAAGTATTAAGACACAAGATACTTTAAAGTATGGGTACAATGCTCTCTGTATTCAAAATTTCGACACGCACCAGTTACATTATAACAAACATTACCGGTGGCAAATGATGAATAAGGAATGAAAGCCAACATTTTTAATCTTTCGTTGTTTAAAATTGAATTTTTATCAAGCTTATTGCTAGATGAAATCTTTATGCAGAATCAGATTTTTTGACACTGCCTGGTAACCTACCTAACCGAAAATTTATCTCTGTTAATTGTTGAATCTTCATTACTTCTCCCCTCTCGTAGTTGTTCTGCTGGCTCATTTATTCTTAGTTGTTCGTTATCCCCCAATCAAATTCCACTTCTGTATTTTGAATATTATTTAGATGAACTTCGTGTTTTAAAGGGTTAGTGTCTCAGCTGTTTGTTCAACTTACATCTTTAAGAGGTAGTTAAACCATTACAATTTACTGCATGGTTTTATGTCGAACCTAACCTAAAATTTACGAGTGCCAGAGCTGTGTTTTATCGCTTTTTGTATACACTAGGAAGCTTTAAGAGAAGATTTAAAGCCTGGAAGCTGGTGCAGTGATCTCTTGCAATCATCAGTCTACCTTCTCGCAAGGAACAAGGGTCTCTTTCAGCTCGTCATAGGGCAATGTAATTAAGAAAGACAATGTCTTAAGATGTTTATCTTCCGTTACAATTTCTTCGACATTACTTTAACAAACATAGTGTCTGTTAGGAGTAAGCCCGAAAGTGTGCGCCTCAGGCGGTCTTCTGAGGTGTTACAAGTAGGAAAATAGATGATTAAAGTATAAAAATTAAAAACCCCAATCTAGCTGTTACAAGTTAGTTTTAAAATTTGTACAGCTGTAAATTTAAGTTGGTCGATAAAGTATTAATGTAACAAAGCCTTTATTATTTATGCCATAGACATGAAACCTAAATTTGGACTGTTTTATGTCACCGTCGGAGTTTCTACCATGGTAGCCAATATAGTTCTAAAATTAATTTTTTTGTGTGACTCATATTAATTTAAACTGTTATTTAATATTTCGTCCAAGGAGTCCTACCAACTATCTATAGATCAAAGCCAACGAAAAGTTGGGACCCGCAGATGCTTAAGGCACTGATGAACGGGTCGTCTAAGTATCCTATATAATTTATTTCAAACTCTTAATATTTAAACGACATTGGTAAATATTTATACCACCTCCTATAACATTTAGTGATTAAATATTTTACCGGTGGCCTCCTTATTGGTTTATTATGACTGTGAGGAGAAACAACTTTATTTCCCTAAACAGAATTCTTTTTCCCTGAGGAAAGTACTACATTTTGACGTTATTAAGATGAGCTTTGGGCTTCAGAACGTTAGCCTACAATTTTTATGGAGTTTGTTCATCACACCGTGATGTCATCAAGTTTCAGTCCTGTAATTAACGGCAATGCAGGTCTCTGCGTAAGCAATTTTAGAGTCCATCTCTGCCACAGGTTGGAAAAGAAGAAGACAAATGCCTAAGGAAATAAAAAGAGGGACAGAATAGAGGTATAAAAAATCTTTAATTCGTTTTTTCTCATCCCCACAATTTTTTCTCCAGAAACTAACACCCCTTGGCGGGTTTAGGCGGGAAAGGTGAGCCAGACTTATATCGCGAAGATTAATTCCAACTTTTAATTTCGTTCCAGGAACAACCATGCAGTGTGTCTTTGTTTCTTAATGAGTTATCTCGGGGTGCAATGAATTCTAAAGGATGTTTAACGTACTTGTTAAAGATGTAGTTGGTGAGGGCTCAGAGTAATAGTGTAGTGCTCTGAAGAAAGTTTATTAAATGTAGCGAGAACAGTTTACATTTTGCAGATATTCTCTGCTTTGCTTGGATTTATTAATACGATTCTTGGCAAGGGTATAAAGAGACAAAGGCCGCGACACTGAGACCAGGCCGGTCTGGTTCGACAAGGTATGTGGGGACTACATGTCTCCCACTGGTTCGGATCCCACTCAAAATTGTAAATTGATACTTCCGGCCCTTTAAGTAATTCCTCCTCGAGAAGGCAATAGTCGCTCAGCTAGTCCAATTTCCCGCCTTTTATGGAACGCGAAGGTTAAGTTTATCCACCAGATACCGCTGCTGGTTCATATAATGAGTCACATGAGCTCAGTCCACACCAAGTCACCCTCATTTTTAGATACAGTTTAATATTATTCTCCCATAAGAGCTACGTAGGAGATGTCATGATGATCAACCTAAGGTCATTGAAGTGATACATATACTTCGGCATATTATTACTTATTATTTAAAAACAAACAACGTTTTGGAATTTGGTACTGGTTACGTCAACAGGTGAATATACAATAGGTTACCGAATCTGTTGGGTCCTTTGTATAAATTAGTTTTGTCTAGTAAATTGAGTACGGTGATACACTCAAGGCTCAATTCACCAGTCACAACATTTCTACTCACCAGATATTACCTTCATAAGACAAACCATGCGTACCCACGCCGTTGTAATTTCCAAGCATCAGCCCACGTACTGCTGTATAACTGACAAGACAAAATAATTTTCGCGCGCCAAGAGACGTTGGGGAGGGTGAAGGATGCACACTCCCCAAAATCCTATTCAAAACACATTATGCTCCAGTAGTGCAATGTATTGTGTATATGAATGATGTGTGCAGGGGAGGACGCATTTTTTAAAAACTGTTTAGCGTATAACTATTTATGCCGACCTACTCCCAGCGTACTTCTCGTGGCTCGCGGACAGTGCTGCCTTTTCTATGCAGGGAAATAACTGACTTGTACAGTGGCGAGTTGAGTCACTACGTTTAGCATTTCTTTAGGTCGTACACGTTGGAACAGAAGAAATTGTATAAAGCTACGAATCATTCACATAGCGATGAACACAAGCAACTAGATAATCTTTTTATTTTTCGTTTCCTGAACTTTTACACTGGCACCGGCGAATTGTATTTGGCTTTAAATATTATTTGTAAACAACGAAGTTCAGATGCGTTAATAAACGATCTCATACCTACACCAGTTAAAAATTTACTATTTGACACCCCTAGAGAAGTAAAGTAAAGTAAAGTTTGTCCCACTATACGCCATGTAGGCGTTTGGGGTGAGTGGCGGTATAGCTCCTCTCTTCCTTGACCTCGGCCCTAGATGGGGGTGAGTGGTCAGCATCACGCCCCGGCCGGCTTTACCCCCGGGAAAGGACCCCGGTACCCATTGTAGAGGAGGCTGGGTGGGCCCCAGAGCCGGTCTGGACACAGAGGCTAGAGGAAAAATCCTCTGCCCCCGTCACACCCCTAGAGAAATAAGTTAAAATATCAAATATCTTTTTACTTGTCAGCTTTAATTTTTCACTCATTATGGATACGCTGACTAGTTGGTTTAGCGCAGGTTGTAGAGGTAGTTTGAGTTACTCATGTAAATTATTAGTTCTTCGATGAATGAGATCCCTTGAAGATTTTTGGTGTAATCCTCCAATACAATATTTTAAAAAAAAATCGTTCGGTAACTTTTGCAATAAAAATACGAATGTACGAAATATATTATCCTGATTTTCAGCCATGTTATAGACAGATGTGTCGTGCAAATAACACACGCAGGTACTCATAATTACACTGGTACCTTATTTTTAGAAACACAAAATCAATAAGAGGTTGGTGCAGGAAACTTGTACCATAAATTCATCACGATAAATAGACATCACCATCACACCATTCGGAAACTCAGACTGCTTGTATTCTCCATTGTTTCACAGGTGGCATCGTCCACGTGAAGCCATTTTGCCAAAACGTTCACATGTCTGAAGTTGCCATGTTGTCGTATCGCATAGTACTGGTGTTGGTGCAGTATCTTACTCCTCTCTGCATCATCTCCTTCGTGTACGCCAGAATGGCACTGCGTTTGTGGGGGTCCAGGGCACCTGGAAATGCTCAGGACAGCCGAGACGCCAACCTCATGAAGAACAAGAAGAAGGTCAGTCAATTTGTCTTTGATTTATTTAACGACACTGCCACCATTTCAGATTAATGAAAAGATAGGAAAGGAAGCTATTGTAGCATATTTTATTATAATATTCCGGCATTTTCCTGGAGGAACTGATTAACACCACGAAAAATATAATTTAGTATAACCAATCTCCGGCCGGAGAATTAAAAGTGGTAGTCCAAAAACACGAAGCAGCAACATTTTATGAAAGATGCACTTGCACAAAAATTATAAAATAGTCTACGGCTTCCAACAGGGGTTTGTTAGTTTGCGGTGCTTTGTCGTTACTGAGAGAAATTTAACCAGCCGGTAGGCATATTTTTAATAGAATGCGGGGCTGTGAATGCTTGCCATATAGATATTAATATTGAATTGTCTAACGAAATAGTATTTTTTTATTCAACGAAAGAACGTAATTGGACACGATTCCGAGTCACTTCCATCCACCCCCGGATATTCATATGCCAGCTCCCAAACCACCATCATAATGCTGTTATGCAAAATTTGCATCAAATAAACGCATACAGGACTGTTCATGTCGGTCTTTCTACCCGCTTGTCTGTCCGTCCATATTATTCAAATCGTGAATCGCTGTACGAATTTGGTTGAAATATTATATGGACGTTATGCCATTGGTGACTAGCCGAAAATAATATTTTAAATTTTTTTACAATCGGTAATACTAACATGGCGAACAAACATACTTATGAAGTGGTATTAATATTAACTCCGCCTGAAATGGGGCTACACAATGATGTATTACAATAGACTTTCTGAAAATACAAGTTTTATATCGGTACAGAAATTATTTGTGAAATGTAAAATAACATGGCAGCTGAATTAGAATTAGGCAGAATTAGAATGTGTACTGGGTGGACGAAGAAAGAAACATATTTTGGTTTGATCAGGATATGACCCTACGGCCCTGTAGAAGTCCTGTATGCTACCACAGAACAAAGGCGCCTCGTGACGTAACGCTATTGAGTTACAACACATAAAGAAGATTTTTAAGATCGCAAGATTTGTGTAGATGGGAATTAAAATAGTGCAAGTTTACTGTCGTAATGAAAATATTCAAAAACGCATGTGTATATTCCCATATGGATTACATGTTTCCAGCCTTATTTTTCCATCTCATTGTCCAAGCAGTCGTTTTCCAAGGGGACCCCCCCCCCCCCAAACTTCTATATAAATCCCGTTTCACCTTATCCTAGGTATATACCCCAGCCTTTGCAGATTCTTACCTGTCACTAGTGAGTAGTCTATACAAATCACAAAGATTCTTTCACATATTATTCAGGACTGCCCATTTTCTTCATTCTTCTGACGTCCAAACAGATTCTCGTCCTTCAATTTTACATCTAGTCGATTTACTTAGAGACAATAACGTATCTTCAGTGCTTACTGACAACAACGTATTTCTGGGTTTGGGGTACAGAGTGTTGCGGTCTCAAATATGTCATGAAGCAATCATATTAGTCTGTTTAGAAGTAAAAAACTTTCCCGGATTAAAATTTAATTTCCATCTATCTGTGGCCGGCAGAGTTCCTCCCGCAACGTTCAGTTCCGCAAACACAAATATCCCTTAGAGGCGCAAATAAAAATTATATATGGCAAACACAGTAGTTATGTACGTTATATGAGGGTCAGAGTTTGTTATCCGTGTGCTAATAAATGTCCTCATGTAAAGCGAGTTTAAGGGATGAGACATAATCATATATAATTTTAAAAGCTGGGTGATTAGCTACACGCTTCGTTCACCTTTTCCTCCAGGGTAAGGGTTTCAGGTACGTACTGACCTAGCCATCAACTTTATAACTGGACAATGTTCACTGGTATAAAAAATCAACTTCTCTTCCACTGTTACGGTCAGAATCATTTCTTGAAATTTTACTTGTAATTAGATATTGCATAAGATAATAATACACACACTTATTTAAATAACAGGCCTGATCTAATTTGTCAAGTAAAAACATTTTTAATTTTATTGGAAGATTGGTAACAGTTATCTTGGCATATTGTAACATCTAAACCGCTGGTATTAGATCCTCAAGGGTTTCATTTCATAGAAGTAAGATATATAATAACTGGTGGGAAAGACCCATTGACATTCGACGGAGAATTATTCCTTTCATAACTTAATGCCTTACTCTCTTTCTAACTCAGAATTTCTACTGAAAATGTGAATTGGTTAAGACATTCGGTTGGACACCATGTACGAGAGGTCGGCTTGCCTTACAGTTCGTTCCTTCACAGAACGACACCAGATAGAAAGACGGGGACAAACATTCTCTAATTGAGTGGGATTTAACCCACGATCCCAATATTCAAGGAGCTGAGACCCACGCCATAGACCACACGGCCACCGAGATCGGTCCCTTTAATTTATCTGTCTTAAATTATCCGTCCGATGATTAACTTGAGTATCCATTATCCCTACCAGCCGATAGCTGAGTAATCGAGTGATGGATCGACCCCATCTGTGCCTCTTGATTTTCCATCGTTCCGCTCTTATTTGAGTCTTATACACCTTTAAAGACAGGAAGGCCTATCATATCTGATTACCCTCACCTAGTTTACCTTGTGGGTCAATACGTTCCACTAAGAGGCATTGGTGTAACTGAGAGGAACTAGTGTCCTCCACCCACCACGATTAATGTGATGAGATCAACCAAGATAGGGAGATACCATAGCTTACCTGCTCTGCTCCTCACACACGTCATACTTAAGCGGGATTTAGGGAAAACACGTATGAAATGATCTGTTTATGTAACGTTGAAGTCAGTTTAACCAAATGAGGTCCGCAGTGGCCGCGCGGTCTGAGGTGTGGGCCTTGTGCCGCTTGGTCGCTGGGACCGTGGGTTCGAATCCCACTCAAACCATGGATGTTTGTCTGCGTTTCTCTGTGTTGTGCTGTCCTGTGTGCCTTGCGACGGGCCGATCCCTTGTCCAAGGAATCCTACCGAATGTCTATAAATCAAGCCAATGAAAAGTTGGGACCCGCGGTGCTCAGGCACTTGAAGAACGGGTCGTTCCCAGTAATCCAGTATAATGGTGCCAAAACTTATAAAATATAACATTTTACTATCCAGTGTCGCTACTAATGAGAACGTTTAGACCTATAAGAGCTCACTGAATTATACACGAAAGCAAGGAAATGAAAACATAGTTTGTTGCAGTAATATGGAAACCTAAGTCCCAGTAAGGATTCTGAGACTAGTTCGGGCACAAACTTGCCTAATGTGTGAAATCAAGACAGTAAGACCTAGATATTTTGCATAATTTCAATTGTACCTAGCCGAAAGATAAATCGTGTTATAAAAACTACTTCTAAAGGTAATATAAATTGGCGGCGCTATTGCTTAGAAGTTCCCATCTGCCATAGTCGTTCAAGATATACAACATTTAGAATCTGTTAATAAGGTAAGAATAATATTTTTTTTTTGAAATCCGATTACAATTCTTCTTGAGAGGTACCAGTGTTTCAACTCGATAATCAGCCCTCCTTAAAGGAAGTCTTACTGTCCAGCAATTTTCAATACATTTCATAAGAAAATTTGATAATACAACGACCTCTTTAATTAAGATCTGTAGTATATATATATATATATATATATATATATATATATATATATATATAATTTGTATGCCGAAGGCTCGAATATTCCATAAGTGGCTATAATAAATTTTAACAGTTGATTAATTATAACAGAGATATTAATAATATTTTTCTAGTTCCTGAACTTACTTCCGTGAATTCACACAAACGTTGCAAATTTTTCTCACACCTTGCGATATTGTATTTTGTTTAAATGTTGGCCAGTGGTGTTCTTATTTTGAACTGCATGTTTAAATTAAATTTTATTAACATGCGGTTTAAAACTCAGGCCTGCATACCCTCGCAAGTAAACTTTAATCTAAACAAAATAATTACACCTGTATTTCGTTTCTAAATATAATTTGTAACGGTCTAAGAAGCGATATAACCTGAAAAAGGCTGTGTAAAGTGACGGAAGTTGATTGAGAATTAACTTTTCAAATCACGCCGCAGTATACAATACAAAAAAAGTAGATTACAACCACAGATAAGTGTGTAACAGAATAATTAAAAAAGTTGTAACTTAAACATAACTTTCCTTTATAAGACAATCAAGTACTGTAACACAAATATTTCATGAAACACTTGAGAAATCATAGTTTATATTGCTTTAATTTGTCGCTACTATGTAGTTTTCATTGTTACAAATATATTATAAAATATATTATAAATATTGCATGTGAGTAGTACATTTCATTTAGATAAACCAATCAGCCACTTTGAACAGAAAACACATTATTCATACAAAAGAGAGTTATAATCGCAGTTTCGTTTCCGAAAAATTGTTTAATCATTTGTTCAGTTAAAATATTCGTTGTTGTTTGTCTGATGTCTGTGTATACTAGCTTACTTTGTTCTTTATTTCACTGATTCTGATATTTTGTTGCCCGAATAGTTGATATTGTTTACTTTACAATCCATTGTCTGAAATAAATTAATCAACGAGGCAAAACGTTTTTATTTAATTCATATAATGTTGGCACCCTTTTGTTTGTATAATTGCTTATAATAAATTCTGTCTCTATTTTGAGGGAGGTTAAGTATGTGTTTTTGAGTAAAATACAGATTGGTCCTGCTTGTTTGTGGTCACAGAAGATTATATATACAGAATGAGTCAGAAATATGTATACACACTTCGTGTGCGTGTTTCAGGATCAAAAATAAGAAAAAATGTTCCTATGAACATGGGGTCGCAAATGTTTCATTTTCAAAATAAGAGCAAAAAATAAGTTTCAATGAATTTACTATATATCAAAGTGAATCCAGCTTCCAGCAAAGATTTTAAATTAAGGTTTGGGCAGGAATTGTTGACGACATGCTTATTGGTCCACACAAGCTTCCATCAAGTCTAAGAGACTTTCATATCGGCGATTCTTAAGAATACATTTGCCACGTGTCTTTGGAGCACTGGCAAGCGTACCTTGTGTAAGCGTATATAACAGGAAAATAAATTACGTTATTTTAGAATAGGGCGTTGAGGAAAATATTTGGGCCTAGGAGAGAAGACGATGGGGCATGGAGAAAACTTCATAATGAAGAACTTAAAAATTTGTACTCCTCTCCCCATATTGTCAGGGTGATTAAGTCGAGAAGAATGAGATGGGCTGGGCATGTAGCGCGCATGGAAGGGACGAGAGGTGTGCACCGGGTATTGATTGGGAAGCCTGAGGGGAAGAGACCGCTGGGGAGACCTAGACGTAGATGGGAGGATAATGTCAGGCGGGATCTATGGGAGATAGGAGTTCAAAGAGACTGGATTTTGGTGGCCCAGGACAGGATCTGGTGGAGGGCTTTGGTTAATTCGGTGACGAATTTTCGGGTTCCGTAAGCCATTTACTTAGTTATTGCCAGTTAAATACACTTAGAACAGGCCGTGCTGAGAGTTCCCAAAACGTGGACCACAGGAAGAAGGGTGGGGGCGTTGTTTACCATTCCTTTTAAACATGGTGGAATCACGTATAGTTATTATTAAAGGATAAATACTTATTACTTTTAGTCATGGCGTTTGATTGATTGTCATTTCCCCCTTGAAGCGTTTCAGCTCTGTTTGAAGTGTCAGTTACGTAAATAGTAAGATAACAGCTGTGAAGCAAGAGCACGTTATGGCTATCTGGTTATATCAACTAACTGCCTGTTTAATGCTATTATCACCCAATTTCCTCCTCTAACTAGCAAACGGCTTTTAATTACCAATTAAAGCGCGAAATGGCAACATACCCTTCAGGGAATTCAAATTATATAGATTGAATTCACAGATTTAATTTAGCTGTGTAGGGAAGAATTGGCCTATGTAAGGGATCTCAATAATATGTCTAACTCTTTATACGACAATATTGTATCTATTATAGTTAATTCTATAATTATGTTCTCCATACACGTGTAATAGGCTTCTAATACGCAATTTAATTTGAATCAACAACGGTTCAAAGAACTCAACTTCACTTTCGGGCATCGTATACTTCCTAACCCGTAATATTCAAGCCTAGTGGTATATCTATGGGATGATGTCCCATATATATTCTATTAGAAGAGCATTTAATCGTTTCTTACTCAAAAGCACATAAATACCGATGTTTCTAATACATTTATATAGAACACAAATTGACGTCATTATTTGCATAGACGTGAACACAAATCTCGTCACATTCTTGAAGAACCCGTTTAGAAACCCCGCTCGTGGCCAGCTAATTTTACCAAATTTATCATTTTTCTGTCTTTTAGGACATTCTTTCTTAGCCTTTCATAGCTGCAGAGGCAACAGTATGTGGAAATGGTTGCTTGTGTCATCTGAGGTTTTCAGTGAAAATGTATTTTTTTTATTTGTGGTTTCTATATTCTGTTCGGAAGATATAAGTAAACGTGTTATTACACGGTCAGACGCAGAAGATACAATCCAAATTTTTGACATGTCCATCCTTTGTCTTGGATAAATATTTACATAACCTGCAAATCGTTTCAGAAGTATAAAATTTGAGGTTATCACGGCAGCGAATATGAAGATTGCTGTCGTCTGGGTTGTAAAGCCGTATTATCTGGTAGAAGTTAATTGGAATTTCAGAGGTACCTTTGTCCCCCTGGTGATGGAGGCAGCAAGTACCCCTCAGGAAAGGCCGTCTTCTTTTTTCTGACTTATCTGTGTTCAGTAAGTGGAATCTGTCTTTCCTCCGATCTCTGGTAGCTTAACGCTGCGTATCCAGTTATTTTGTCCCTGGACCTCATTTCATGCTATTATGTTTGCTAGTTCACTACGTAGCATGATCTGAATGCTCTACATGTTCCGATTCTGTTTCCCATTCTGAATCTGCTGTTATTTTTTAGATGCGTAATAAATATTTTTGTTGTTTGTTTATTCTGCTCGATTCCCGCCAATATTCGTATCACGCGTAATAATATGTGACCCTTAACATTAAATATTAATATAAATTACACCAATTCTTAACTTTTTGAACTGTTTATTTTACATAATTTTACTTCACTTTTTCGTTTGCTGGTTTGCTAATGCGTGTAAGATCGTTAACTTCATACGTGAGTAACTCTGTGAGGACAAATTTGTGAGGAAAATATATGGACCTAACAAAGAGCAAGTGACAGGAGAACAGAGAGAGAGCATAATGAGGAACTCTGTGATGTGAGGTCAGATGGACAAGGACTATATCACTCACTGGATAGAAGAGTAATTCAGCGGGACCTAGCCGGGAAATCAGAACAGAAGACATCACTTGGGACTCCTAAACGTAGACGGAAAATTATATTAAACTGGGTCTTAAATATATAGTATGGAGTCTAATAGAGACGCGCAAAGGTTTTGAAGCTTAAGAATCTTTTATATCATCATTTTTATTAATGAAATACTTTGTATTATGGGATCTTTACGGATCGTTAATTTGCGAGTCATGACAATATTCCGACAGAGAAGAGGGCCTGCAGTCATGATAAATTTACCTAATTCATTCATAATTACCATGTTTTAGCGCAAAGCACTAAAACTTAATATAATCTGTAATATGAGCCACCGCATTGGTGAGAAATCCTTCCGGAAAACGCTCAAGAAGGATATGGGAGGATAATATCAAGAGAGATCTTAGGGAGGTCGGCTGTGAGGAAGGTAAATGGATGGAGATAGCTCAAGACAGTGTCCGGTGGCGAGCTTTGGTGTTGTCGATGTTAGACCTGAGGGTACTGCTACTAGGAAGATTGCTATTTAGTTTAGCTACCTCAGGTGGTCAAGAACATTTAAACATTAATTGTCTTGAAAATTAAGAAATCGTAATTAGGTGTTTGACCTTACCATTTTATTCTTACAAACACATGCTTATTATAATGAAATTGGATGTATTACTAGTCCAAGTGCGTCGGAATTTGTGATTATTTTGTTACATGTAGTAAATGTTAGTTACAATGAATTTGTTCTTAAGAAATGTACGTGAGTGAGAGACCATGTCTGCTGACGGGATACTAACACGTATTTTGAGTGCACGGTGCTTAGGAAAATATTCGGACAAAAGAAGGATGAAGGGACTGGAGGTTGGAAAAATTGCATAATGAACTCCATAATATATACTCTTTAAAATATAATTAGGTTGATTAAATCAAATATGTTCAGGTGGATGGGGAATGTAGCATGCATGGGGAGATAAGAAATACACACAAAAGTTTGGTTTAAAAGCCTGAAGGGAAGAAACTTCTAGTAGATAGTAGGATAATATTAAGTGGAGTTTGTGGAAATATGTTGCGAGGGTATTAATTGGATCCATGTTGTTTAGGATAGATACCGCTGTCAGACTCTTGAGAAGACGGAAACGAACCTCCCGTTTTCATAAAAAGGAAGAATTTATTGTCTAGCTGATCGTACTCTTAGCTTCTTAAGAAACACTCCGTTCCATGGAGTTATTTGTGGTATCTTTAAACATCATAACGTAATGGATGTACCTGATCCCATGTAGAGGTGTCAAGTTCGAACCAAAGACCTTAGTGCAAATATTCACACTCATTCAGTCATTTACATTGAGAAAGATGTAGCTCTAACAGAAATACAGTCAGCCATTAAACAAATCATCCACTCAACCTGCTGACTCAATTATGACGATGTGAAATTGCAGGTAATCAAATACAAACGACACTGGTCCGTGTAAAGTCGATAAAAATGCGCCAGTATGGCCAAGAATGGAGCAGATATGTAATTTAGGACGGACATAGTTCTGTTAAGGGAACTGACAGAACCTTTTATTAACCGCTTATATTGTGCTACTAGTACTCGTACCTTAATCTCTTTCGTACCTTAATCTCTCGCATTATTTCTTCTTCTGCATTATTCCCTTCGTGCCTTTACGTTCCTGTCTCCTTTCTTCCCTACTTCTTTTCCGTCGCTTGCAGATTTCAGTCTCGTCGGACTCTCTCGCCCTTCTTTGTCGTATTAGTTGTTTTGATTACATGACTTTGTTTTGAATAGACCGCGTTTCCTTCATATAGCCTCCTTCACAAACCAACTTTAAACGCGTTATACCACGCTTCTTAACATATGCACCGCACAGAAGTTACTCCATTCAAACTAGTCTGTTCTATTTCACATAGAAGTTTTTTTAAACAATGGCACCTTACTGCACATTACTCTAGTGCATTTTACAGAACATTATGCCATCTATCGTCAATACTAGCGAGGTAAAGACGAAGAACCTCAGTCAGGATAACTGGTCTCCTGGCGGAGGTAAGAAGCCGGAGCTTCGTGAATAGGAAACAGGGTTGGTGACACATATTTCTAAGATGTCTCTCGTATTTTACTTATCTCATTGGTTATTAAGTCAATTTGTTTGTGTTACAAATATCTTATTGTATGTGCAAATAATTCTTTCCAACCAAATGGCTGATTTGGGAATTTAGAAGAGTGAAATTATCTTTAACCCACAAAGACAGTGTAGTGGAACTAAATTCTTGTTTTAGCACTAACATGTATAATGTGATATTGAGAAGTTTTTCACTCTGCTTTGAAATCATTATTTTTACTTATATTTTGTTAAATATTCACAGTTTTGAAATATTTTAAACACTAATTGTAAATAATAATCATATCAACATTTATGCCATATAGAAGTTTGTGAACGAGGACTTTTTAAGAAAATCGATTAAGCACAGTATATTTCTTCTTTAATGACTTGAAAAAAAATGAAATTTGTTTTAAAGCTTTCACTATAGACTGTCAATACAAAATTGAATTAAAATCCGTTTACTGGTATTAAAGTTAAAACATACGGATTTACAGGCAGAAGAATGGATGCAATCTGAATGCGTTGTGCATTTTGTTTTTTATGTGTATGAAGAAAGTATCCTGTTTTACGTAATTACATGTGACGCTTCACAGACAGCAGGAATGAAACTGACCTAAATTAAAAATTATCCATTTTATACATCATTGAAGTAGACTACAGAAAAATGTCAGTACGAGGTGCGATCGGAAAGTTTCAAGACTGCGCGTATAAAAACCCGTACACTTATCTCAGGTATTAAATTCATCCATCACCCTCGAAGTAGTTCCCCTGGGAGTGAACACAACGATCCCAGCGCCGCTGCCAAGCCTGGAAGCATCCCTGGAAATCTTTCTTTGTCAGCCTGTCAAGCACCATCTGCGATTCTGCCTGAATCTCTTCTATCGTCTCAAATCTCCTTCCCTTTAGCTGAATTTTCATCTTTGGGAAGAGGAAACCTTAGAAAGGAAGTTGGGGTCGGTTCTTGCAAGATCTTTGAGCTCCTGACAAACGAGAAGTCGATTCTGCTTCTGGTCCTCAGACAGGAGCCTTGGCACAAACTTGGCTGCGATGCGTCGCATGTGGAGTACTACATCCGGTTCGCCCTCTATTGACACAGTCTGGAAACTTTCCGATCGCACCTCGTATATGCACGCACAACGTAACAATATTAGTGCTTTTGCTCTGTCACTGGATTTTATTTCCTAAATTTTAACATTTATTGCTGTCTTATAAGAAACATAAAGAGGTGTGACTGACGAGTAGGGTATCCTGAACACAAGTTTGATAAAATCAGTCCATTGTAGTTCTCGAGTTGCGAGAAGTCAAACCATGAACAATTTTTTCTTAATTTATTTCCGAAAATCTTGACTTGCTGAAAACATTTATTGTGCATAAAATGTATAATACACTTCATTTACCTCTACACGTTTTTCAAAACACTTGTTATACCGGTAAATATTTAGTGATTTACTTTCGAGATGCAAGCAGAAACGAATCTGGGTCTTCATTTGTTACACGTAGGTGTCTATTTTTAAACCACATTGACAAATATCGACATTTTAGTATAACTCTCCAACATAAAATTTAGTGAATGGTCGTTCTGCGGTTCTTGAGTTGACACATAGAGACAGACGGACGGGTAGAGAGACATGGCACATTTTTGAATATTTCACTTCCAAACTCTCTAAAGAATTACAAAATTTAACACCGAACAAGTAATATGAAATTATAGAACGGCCTTATGAAAATGAGTCAGAGTTCGTTAACAAGTTTTATTTAGTCTAACTGATAAGACACGAAGATATATGGAATACTATATAATGATAAGTTTTCCGGAAAAATAATCTTATTGAAGTTGGTTTAGAAAAAGAAAATCAATGCATACAAAATTTGATGGAACACGGAATTTTATTCAAATAATAGGAGGGAAATATTAAATTGGTCTTAAGGAAATCGATTGTGACGATATGCGCGGAATTGTGTTATTTAACGTTAGTGTTTAATGGCGCGTTTCCATTTGATTATTGTCGAACGTTGAAGCTGTAATAAAAGAGAATTACTAGTTTCTTTTATGACTGTAACATACAACGTGTAGCTAAATCAATATTCATTACTTTCCTTTTACAGTACAGCGAATAGAACCATAACGGACAATGAATTCAAATTAAACACGAAAACGGAAGACATCGTACATGTGTTTGCAGTACCGAAGCTCACGTACTGTAGAGTGAAAAAGTTCCCGTGTAGGACAAAGCGGCAGAGAACGTATAGTTCGAAATACGTCTTATCGCCGCATTAGAAAACATTTTACTACACGGAGCACGTCAACCGTATCGAGAACAAACACAGGTCTGTTAGTTTTACTAATGGATATGTATACGACCAATACGATTATCTCATTCACGAACACAGAAAGGCGTAACACTTCGCGTACAAAGTAGTACAGAATATACTAACTAAATCCATGGTGCGGAGTGATTTTTTCGGTTTATTCTACTTTCATTACAGTTTGTTGGCTGGAAACATAAATATAATAAAAGCAGAAACTTTAATAGATGTTGTTCTAGAAGTAAATACAAAGAAGACTCAAAGTAAGTACATGTTTGTGCCTCGTTTCCAGGCCAAAGAACAAAACCATTACAAAGGTAGCTTACAAATCCATTAATAATGTGACGGCGTTCAAATATATTGGAACTACGACAGTATGTAATCTACAGATTAAAATTTACGAATACTTAATTTTACCTGTTGTATGGGTGAGAAAATTGGTCTTTCACATTAAGGGAAGAACAAAAATGTGAAGTGTTTGAGAACAAGTTGCTCAGGAGACAGTGAAGTGACAGGAGGATGAAGTAGACTGCATAATGAGGAGCTATATTACTTGAACTCTTCAGAAAATATTATGGTGATTAAATCAAGGAGGATAAGATGGAAGGGGTATGAAGCGTGCATGGTGAATATGCAAATGCCTTCAATAATTTTGTTGGAAAGCCTGAGGGGATGAGACCAAGCGGAAGACCTATGTTAGATAGGAGGATAATATTAAAAATAATATTCTGGAAGTTGGGATGGTTACTGTGGATTGAATCCGTATGACTGAGAATAGAGACAGATGGCGGGCTCTTGCCCTGCTAATTGTACCATTAGTTTCTCAAGAAAGACTCTTCTTCATGGAGTTTCCGTTTACAGTCACCGTATTGGTCTCCATAGTTCAAATGTAGTTTTCCACAGTGGACGTAATATGTTTTCCACTTACATCTAGGTCGTCATCTTTTTCTTATTTTCCCCTTCATTCTTTGCTTTTGTGGTGATTTCACTACGTCATATTTTTAAAGATGGCTATCTGTCCTCTGGGTTGTTGCGCTGCGTAGTCTGGTATAAGTTTACGAACGTTTCAGAGGTGCTTAACTGCCACGCGATCGCGACCTGATGTTAGAGGCAGAGTCATAAATTTCTACAAGACTGCACGGTTCAATAACTCAGAAGAAACCCTTTTTCATTCTTACCGCCGTATGAACATCATAACACAACAGATTTTTAGATAATCTTCCCTGATTTATTAGTTCGTTATGATCATATCGTCTCAGTATGTTTCAGCATGTCTGACGTCGTGGTTTGCAAGATTCAACATACAGGTTCATTTTACTCACCTTTTGGT
Organism: Zootermopsis nevadensis; assembly: GCF_977971745.1. Classification (NCBI taxonomy): domain Eukaryota; kingdom Metazoa; phylum Arthropoda; class Insecta; order Blattodea; family Termopsidae; genus Zootermopsis; species Zootermopsis nevadensis. The sequence goes on from NW_028259143.1 coordinate 11,590,231, forward strand.
TTTCAGACAGCGAATTGTTTGTATGTACCTAACTTATGTTATTTCGGTCCGCCGCATTCACCCTGAAGGTGGGCCTTCCTGCGCCAAACATCAAAAGCACTAATTAAGTGATGTTTATGAAGTGCGTCTCTCCTTTGAGAGGGCAGAAGATCTACACACAGTATAAAAAAGTAAACCTATCCCACTATACGCCATGTAGGCCCTTGGGGGGGAGAGAAGGAATTGCACCTACTCATTTTTAACCTCGGCACTAGATGGGGTGAGCGGTCAGCTTCAAGCCCTGGCCGCGCTTTACCCCCGGGAAAGAACCCCGGTACTTTCTCAAATTTACTCTTTTAAGTCTATACTAAAAATAAATACACAGAATATTTTTATTCTACAGTGCTCCATTATTTATTCTAGATTTTCCAATTTATGATTGAATACCATAGCATCAGTTGTTATTTGTCCCATGGTTTGAGTCTTTAAGGAAATTGTGAAAAGGAAATTAAGGCTGCACATCCCATTAGTCATGCCTATATTGGCTTTCTGTTGTTTAGAATGTTAATAATCACATACCTAGAGGAGCTGACTAAATATGTGCAGTATTTTGTACGAAATAAAACTTTTTGGTACTTGAAACTAATTCGGCAAATCTAATTTACATATTTATCTCAAGGGATGGCATGTAGAATTTTCGAGACTGTCATTTCATAAATTATTCCATCTGCTTAAGTATGATTTCAAGCGGAACTTTCAGTACCGACGACAGGAAGAAACAGAACGCTTAGCTAACTAACTAAGCCGATATTAACTTTTCGTGTATCTGCATGCGAAATTGCGTTCAGCTAAAGGAGACTTTGTGATAAAATAGGCGAACCTGCTATGGGAATGGGTGTTATAAACTCGAAATACTTTGTGGTAATTTCAGTCTGCAGTGAATAAGCAATTTAGATCCTGAACCCGAAAATATACGACTCGTGAATTTATTGGACCTTTTTTGCACAAGTCACATACAACGCACGCATAACGGGAATTTCGTTATTCGCCACCCAAAGTTGTTCATAGAATTTCGTCGAAAATCGGTATTTTAAGGGTGAAAGAGAAGTTAAGATTTTGTCATCAACGTTTCCGAGGATTATACTGCCTCCATCTTTTTCAACTCGGTCCAATAGAGCCTACAATTTTCATAAATGAAATTCAAACACGTATTGCCTCACATGAATTATAGCATGTACTAGCCCGTTAAAGTTGACGGATATTAATTTTTTTGCGTTGAACAGTAATAAAATTTATTGTAGCATTTTCTCTGAAAATCGTGTTGAGAGAACTAAGTGTTTTAAATGTCTGTATATAGTAAATTAAATGTGAAAACCTCTTCACGGCGACTGGAGGCAGATTCTTGCCAAAAGCATCAGCAGAAGACCGATCACCTGACTCCACACTTCCGCCAAACGCAGACTCCACAAGACGCCACCACAGCTTCGTTCGAATTTCTTGCTACCAGAGACAATACCGTCAGGAATTAATTTAAATTATTTACGCACTGCGCGAACGGCACAGTTGTGTAGCCAAGCGTGACATACATTAGTTATTACAGTTGGGGTATATTTTAATGAAGTCTTTTTAAACGATTTTGATGTGATAAAAATTGACAAAGAAAATTATTTTATGATTATCCTATATGATATCTGTAGTATGGTTAACTTTAAAAAATATATTTTCATGTGCATTAACAGATTTTATCTACAATATATGAAATTAAAAACCGATTTTTTTAAGCGACGAAGAGACTATTTCGAAAAGAAAGTGTACTGAAAACTAGTATACACTCTGTATACTATCAGGCGAGCTAATCTCACGCTGTTAAAGGACATTCAGGAAACTGTCTTACTCCAGGGATGTACAGTATCAATTTCTGCCACAAAAACTATTCTTTTATTATTCTTTAGAATACGCCAATGCCAAGCTCCAAGGACGGCATTAAGTACTGGAAATGAATAGAAGAAAACAGCTTCTAGTCTGTGACAATGAAGTTAATTTATTTTGCAAAGAAATTATAAAATTCAGAAGATGACTTACATTATACGACTTTGGTTTATTAGTAAACATAGAGAATTCTGAGTAAGTCTGTTTTCATGTCTTCTCTACATACTGAACTAGAAAGTTATAGTATGAAGACTATTAATGAAAAATTCCAAATATCTCAGAGTTTAAATATTATGGAAGGACAGGAAGAGACCAAAATTATATTCATTCATGAAAAATTTAAGGACGGATTAAATTAGGAAAATTTAGTTCAGAATCTTTCTTATCGCCGACTATAAAAATGTAAATAGTAAAATACACAGTAATATGTATAATATTTGTTGTTGATTTCTTGAGTGAAAAACTTGAGTCTCACACATTAACTAATGGACATGAGATCGAAGGTTTTTGAGACAAGAGTGGTGAGGAAATAAGAGGTAGTAGGAGAAATTTGCATTATTGGGGAGGAGCTTTGTAATTTGTGCGCTTTATCAGATGTTATGAGGGTGACCAAACTAAAACACGCATGTGGTAGGTGGGGCACGTATAATGCATGGGAGATATGAGAAATGTATACACATTTTAGCCGGGATACCTGAAGGAAAGTTATTACTTTGGGGTTCTTATGGGTATGTTTGGAAGGTAATATTACAGAAACAAAACCGGAGTATGTCGATGTAGACTATATGCGTAGGTTTATGTATCATCGTAGGGTCTATATTCGAGCTATTCTGCAAACTATAATAAAACGTCTGCTGACATTTAAAAAATACCATCGTCTGTAAGTTGCTCTTTTGGACAGCTTTCATCGACAAAATTATAAAATAAGTTTCGGAACCTGTGTTCTGGTTAATAGTGTGGAAAAGACAAAGTCAGTCTGTTGGGCTCCTGACTGTGGTAGCCTCAGTCCAGGGCTCCATCGCCCTGTTGATGGAGGCAGCAGGTACCCCTGAAACGTCTGTATGCTTCTACTAGACTACACGGAGCAAGAACCCAGAAGCCAGACATCTTCTTACTGGCCTTCGTGAGAACCTTATGTAGTCCTCTTGTAACTTATTACGGAATCAGTTTATTTACTAAAACCTTCTCGGGTTATTAGTTGCTTCAATATTCGCTTAAGAATGAAAGTTTCAGAGACTTGATGTTGCCATCATCAGGATGGAAGGGACATTATTTTCAAGGGCCCATTCTACAATTTCCAATGCATGTGAAAGAATATTAAAATAATACGTGGAAGAGAATTTCATCTTGTAACCACGAGTGTGAGAAACTTTTACACATGAAATTTATACTTGTCCTACAGAGTACCTGCAGTTGCGGTCTATAAAACATTTATTAATCTGTAAATCGAAAAAAGTAGAACAGATTTACAATGTTTAATATTAGCCGCATTTTTCACAAAAATAATAAAATAATTTTATTCTTTACGCGAAGGAGAGGAACGGTGAAATGTGTGCACAGATGAACGTACCTTAATATTTCTTAAACAAACGCAGAGAGTAAGGTTAGGTTAGGTTCAGAAGTCCTGTATTTCCCCTCGAATTGTAACAGACAACTTATGTTCCAATTTTAAATGAGGCGTCATTATTTATTCAGATCAGAGTGCAACCTACTTTTATATTTTTAAAACAAGCACATTTTTTGGGGGGTTTCAAGATTGATTTATTTAATTTCTTTAACATTCAAATTCAGAAGTACCCAAGCCTTTAAATCCAAAGAGTTATTTCGAGAAACTTGCCCATTGTTCAAGAAGCTTGAAAATAGTACCCCGCAGGTTTACCCCTTGTCGTTTCGCAATTTTACGGTTACCTCAGAGAGATTATTGATTCAGTGGAATACACATTAATAGGAGCACTAAAGTTACTTTCCCGTAAATTAAAAGAGTATAGGCTAGAAGAAAGTACATCCATGTGGTACATAATGGATTCAACCATTCAGAGTTTAACTATTTTAAATTTAACTCTACTTCTTATGAATTAATTCAAAATTGTAAGTTGTACGAAGAGCTGAAGGCGTTTCATACAGAAAGCAATGTACTCAGCGCGCGATATGAGACCACAATGTTACATAGCAAAATAATGAAGTACGATATTGTTCATTATGTGTAGATACCTTCCAACAAACATGTACAGACTTCGACGATGGTTTTTTGTGTTGTGACGTCATCTTTACAGCCGTGAAAACCTCGCATCTCACATCTACAGACACTGATACATCAAATCATGCATCGGGTAATGGAGGCCCTAATGTGCAGTACTATTTTGAAATTTCAGTCCATCGTAAATACGTGCATGTACAAAGTAGAGTAGGGAAGGAACGGGAAACAAATTTGCTGTATTTCAGTTCCCTTTGAAGCCAAAGCCGTTCTAAACAAGACGGGATATATGTATTATAATACGTACTGGAATACAAATAATTTCCGCATGCTTTGTTTGCAAATTTTGAATTGTATATGCTCCTCAGCGAAATAAGAAAAATATCGCACATCTACGTAAACATTACCACTAATATCGTCTTCATAAGCTTTGCAATAGATCCTAGACGATGTGGAAACAAAGTAGGATCTGAGGCTCTGACGGGGGTAAGATAGTTGTCTTCTGGGCTGCAGCGCCGTGTAATCAGGTAGAAATTTACAAACTTTTTGGTAGTCCTTGCTGCCTATATCAAAAGGGTGCTACAATCCAGAAGACAGCCATCTTCATTAGGGTATTTACTCAACATAAGATTTATTCTTTGACAGTTACTTACGTGTCTTCTTATCAACAAAAGAAATGATCGAAGTGCAATACAATTTATTACTTTATACAGTTACATAGCACATAAAGCTATATATGTTTACTGCTGTTTTGGCTCTAGATAACACAGACATATACCTCTAGTATATGAAACGATCTGTTTATTATTTACGAGTCTTAACATCAATATGCGATATCGCGGTATATAATAAAGTTTTTAATTTTCTTTGCTTATTATAATGTACATTGTATGGGAAGTAAGTAAAAATCAGTGTAGTTTTTTAACATAAAATTTACTTTTATTTATTGCGTTGTTTATAAAGATTATTTAAAATGCATGAATGATTAATCTAATACACATATAGTTACAAGCCTAGGTAAGCAAGAATTTATTAACAATTTCTTCTAAAATAACCAGGTAATTAAATTTTTCCAGTGAAGTTTATTTTAAGCAAAACTGGGAGATGAACGAACATCTTTAATAGTATTTCTATAGCATATGTTAGATTATATTAGAGATGCATGAATTTGTCAGATTATAAAGTAAAAAACTAAAGAAACATTAAAAATCTGTGTCATGAACAAAAACACTTGATTTCTGCAAGTAATTAACAGATTTTTCATTTTCAACGGATATTTCACTGGGAAATGCTCATACATAACTACTACTACTACTACTATGGCGTAACAGCCCAAAATCGAGCCCTAGCCTCCTCGCTCATACATAACAGCCAATGCTTTATTGTCCATTCCACTATGTATCAATTATGTCATACATGTGAAATGAGTGATAAATTATATTTTAATGCATCTTGTAATTGAAATAAAGACCAGTCCCTTCTTTATTAAATTCTTAGTATTTTAAATTTGTGTAGTCATTTTTCATTCTGGCTTTAGCGTCTGTCGCTTTAATTTAGTTCGTGAAATTTCTTTGCGGTATGTAAGAAACAAATATTATTCTTATTCTTCTTTTAGTTGCTTGTTAGCACACTAATGAAGTCCGAACCTAAAAGGCCAGGGACCTTCATAGATTCAGCTCTTCAATCCTAGATTTGTTCCTTCCATTAGAATGAATCTGAACGGCCTTTGCACGTCTAATCAAAATAGCATAGAATCGTGTAAATCGTATAAATGTGGCATGAAGATCTCGTTCTGGGCATTATCAATCCTCACACTAGTTGTAAACGAATCGACAATTGAATTTCAGTGTACTGGTATCCACATCAATAGTTATGAATTGCAGTTTTTATTGATCTGAAACGTACAGCTTTTTGAGGAAAGAACGCAATTTGTTTGTAATAGAAAGTAATAGGACATTTCTTATACTTAACAAGTGTAGAGAAACTGAGAATTGTACAGTAGGCCTGGTACATACAAGACTCGAAATTTGTGATCAGTACCGGAAATTTGCAAATTTTGAATTATTATTAAAAGATTACGTCGGACGTCTTACTTAGACAACTTTAGTTTCCAACTGTACAAATTACGTGGTGTCAATGTCTTCTTTAAGTAATATACGCCAATACCGATTCGTCATAAGGCACGGTAACTCTGGTAGCATAATAATGTCTTATGGATATGGTCACGGGGTCGCATCGTCGTCAAGAGTGTTTATTTTTGTTCTGTCATTCAACCATCATATTGTTATTTTACTCTATACAAAGAATTACTTTTACAAAATTCTGTATTTTCCGAAAATATATAACCATATGTAATTGTATAGCCCTATTGAAAGTGGCGATAGTGTGGATCCGAGTTCACAGTTTTTTCAACCGGCATGTCGACATTACCGATTCAAGGGAATTGTAAAGTAAGATTTTGGGGTTGTCTCCAATATCATAAGGTCTCCAAATCCGTACAGCACTTCTTGAATTGAAGTATGCGACAGACGGATAGACAGACAGACAGGCAAACAGAAGTGTCCAGCCTTGTATGCGTTCATTTCATGCACATCGTGCATAAGGAGGAATTTCCTGATTTGTACACAAACTGATGCTGTAAGGGCAATGGGACTAAAGAGGCTACGTTATGTTGGGCATCGGAATAGGTTGTGGAATACAACAGATACATGTAGAATTTTATAGGGGAAATTTTCACGTGGAAATGGAGAAGGATGCCGATTTATCAGTATTATGGTAGGCCTCATGGAGACGAATAGTTACAACAGGAGATCGAAGTGATTCAGTATTGCGTTTATTGGTAGGCATTGTTATTAGTAGTGTTAATTGTGATTTATTTAGCGTCGTTGTAAGTAGTTCAGGCTGCAAAGCGTCGAATGGTAATTAATGAATAATGATCTGAGAGGATATGGAAGAAAGATGACATGGTGTTTTTAAAGTTTTATCCCAGAATTTGCCTGGATGGACCTGGGGAAACTATGAAAAACTTTATCAGGTAGCCAGAATTCCGGCCCAAATTTTAACCCAGATCCTCCCGAATATGAAGCAGGATTGCTGTACACTTGGCCGCGATGTTCATTACTATTATCACAGTGTAATTTGTGTTTAGGTAACAGGGAACTTAGACACAGTAATTCGTTACATTTTGAGTTGCGTTCACATATAAAGAATTTCATATTTCATTTCTATTGCTATAGTTGCTAATAATAAATTGAAGTTACCAGGCTAGTTTAGAAGCAAGATCATTGTAATTTTATTTGTATCTGGGACATATATTTTATCAGTGTTGAATTATTAAAGAATAAGCTGTACTGGTAGAAGTTCCATCATGTCACTATCATTTACTTTGCGCCTCATTTCAGATTCAAGTATCTAAGTTCATGTCGAACACTGAACACTGTATTTAATTGACTTAGAAATATTGTGCAAGGGTTAGGTTATTTTAATTTAAGTCAAGGGAGTAGCGTTCTTTTTGATTTTCAACAACCTGACAGTTCAGTAGTGTATTAATGAAAATCGGACATTGAATCACCTCCTAATCGCAACCTTATACTATTTTTCTTGAAGACAGATTATATAACACCATCTAGCTTATAGTGATGTTTCCAAAATAGTCACTTCACGTGAGGTTTTCCGTGTACAGGAAACATTTCTTCGCTTTTCGCTTATCCTGTTTGATTAGGTCACTCTAATGTTTTGAACCGTATCATCCCTTCAAAAAAGTCAAACTGGGAAGTTTTAATTCTTTATGTCACTATTTCTCTTGGCGATCCCCTCTTATGGATATTGGATATAAATAAACAATGATTATTAAATATAAATGCAAAATCTATTTGTTTCAAAAGAATAAAACATAAATTTTCTCTTATGGAGTTTACATGCAAGCCCTCAAGTTGAGACGGCAATAGCAAAATACTGGGAACGACCCGTTCTTCAAGTGCCTGAGCACTGCGGGTCCCAACTTTTCGTTGGCTTGATCTATAGACATTCGGTAGGACTCCTTGGACGAGGGATCGGCTCATCGCAAGGCCTCTACCCGTACAGGACAACACAACACAGAAAAACGCGGACAAACATCCATGGCTTCAGTGGGATTCGAACCCAATGTCCCAGTAACCAAGCGAAACAAGACCCACGCCTCAGACCGCGCGGCCACCGCAATAATATTTGCCTCATACGATATCTCAATCACTTACAAGGGAAGGGAGAAAAAACTACTCTCTCTCGCCTTAAAGAAAAGCTCGGAGCAGTCACTCCCCGAGAGATAGGGCAGCTACCTCCTCGAGTGAGCCTCGTACTCAACGAAACACACACCAATAAACAACGGAACAGCTGCTTTTAAATCTCGGGGAAAACCGGGCAATACGGAAACAGCAAACACTTTACCCAAACGGCGGTCCGAGATAAAGTGAATCTTGTGCTAGCGAGAATCAGGATAAATATTCAAATTCACCCTCCAATCCTGTGCCCCCTCACATAAGGCGCCGACGCAGCGAAAAGAATGTCATCGATCTGGCACTCGTAGTTCAGTTGGCCCTCACCCAGTCTCGAGGTCGCTTCCGTTAACTTCAGAGGAAATATGAGCAACGGGGTCGGCTCAGTTTTGAAAGTATTAATTGTGAAGATCGTTATTTTAAAATGTTCTTCGTCATTTATATTGATTCTTTCTTTAGTACAGATGCCATGTTTCGCATCCTGTTCTCAGACGAGAGACCAAAGACCAAATAAATGTGAAATAACTGATAAAATTGGATTTATAAATCTTAATCATTAGGTTTAATATTTAGACTGAATGGTACTAAGTATTTTTCGCATTGTTTGTCCTAAAATTCCTTATAATATAATTTTAAATTTTATTTTATTTCTCAAGTATATTGAATTTCATTTGTCATCATTCTTTATTATTTAATGAAACGAAGACTTGTGCAATGATCCGTTGTGATTCTAAATACCTCTCGCTGATAACTGTCGATTATGTGAACAGACTTTAAATTCAGTACGAAGTTTGTGCCACTTGTCATCATCTGCGATCTTCGGAGTTCAAGTCCTTGGTGGGATCCTCTTTCTTGCAGCCAATTGTGATTGGTGTTCACTCTGAAGGCCTGTTGTTTATTACTTACAGTCATTAATAAACTACGCCATAAAATTAAGCGAAATATATGTTTCTGCGTTCGAACCGCTGAAACTTTGCGTACCTCATCTGCACTCTAAGAAATAAGTTCCCACTCCTGCACATTTTGCTTCTTTTTCGTCTTTTGTCACGCCTCTGTTTACTATTTCTTGAGCTAAGTAACTTTCTCTTACTCTTTACAGCGGATTGCCTCTTTACTTCTTGAAAACCACAATTTGAGAGTGGATTAATATGAACTCTAGTGCAATTTATTTCCCCAGAACATGTACAGGATTAAAAGTAAAATTTACACCCGCTTTCTACCGACAAAAATGCATTAAGTAGATAAATTTCTAAAGAAAGATTTTGTAAACGAGATTGTCGTAAGTCTTTACGGCGGTGTGTTTGAAGATAACTGTCAACTGATTTGCTGCTCCGTGTAGTCTGGTAGAAGTCACGATCGTTTCGGAGATGTTTTCTGTCTCCTATCATCAGGGAGATGAGTGATGAATGTAGCAAACACCTCTGAAACGTCGGCGAACGTCTTCCAGACTACACGGTGAAATATCCTAGAGGATAATAATCTTTGTAATCTCCGCAGTGATCACCTAAAATCTCAGTTCCATATGGATTTGATGTCTGATAAAAAATATCAGATGAACGGAATTTTCTGATATACTTTTCCTGTGATCAGTAATAAGTGATCTAAAGAGGAATGAAGATAGTGAAATTAAATAGACGGAAGTTAGTATTAAATTAATTATAGGAACGTGTTGAAATACTAGGTGTATACCTGAGGTAGTTTGTTTTGAATTGTTGCCTTGGAGGGAATAGGAATACTGGATGATCATGTCAGTAAGAAGGATTTCGTAAAGGATCCACTTCGTGAGTTTAAGGCGACTACGATGATGTCAATAAACCGGGTTCTGATTATGTGGGCTTCTTCGAACAATGCCAGAATGGGACCCGAAGACATGTATTTCTGTTAAGAGTTGTTGGTCAGTCGAGGAACGATATCAGACAGTTGATACAGTTATTAACTAACTAACTAACTAGATGGCTTACCGAACCCGAAGGTTCATCACCGAATTAAACAAAGCCCTCCACCGGACCCTGTCCTGGGCCAACAAAATCCAGTTTCCTTCAACTCCTATCTCCCATAGATCCCACCTGAGATTATCCTCCCATCTACGTCTAGGTCTCCCCAGCGGTCTCTTCTCTTCAGGTTTCCCAACCAGTACCCGGTGCACACCTCTTGTCCCATCCATGCGCGCTACATGCCCAGCCCATCTCATTCTTCTCGACTTAATCACCCTCACAATACTGGGGGAGGAGTAGAGCTTTTTAAGCTCGTCATTATGCAGTTTTCTCCATACCCCATCGTCTTCACTCTTAGGCCCAAATATCCTTCTCAACACCCGATTCTCAAACACCTGCAATCTGTGTTCCTCCCTCTGAGTGAGAGACCATGTTTCGCACCCATACAAAACAACAGGCAAGATTATTGTTTTGTATACTTTAATTTTCAGGTTCTTAGAAATCAGACGGGAAGACAAAATATTTTGAACTGAGAAGTAGCAAGCATTTCCGGAATTTAGTCTCCTCCTAACTTCCTCACGAGTATCATTTTGATTTGTTATTGTTGTTCCCAAATATTTGAACTTTGTAACCCTTTCAAAGGATTTATTAGCCACCCTAAGATAATTTTGCCCGCCTGTCTTCTGATGACGAGATACTAACATGTACTTAGTTTTTTCTGAATTTACTTGTAGCCCCACCTGTCTACTAGCCTCTAGTAAAACTTCTGCGTTCCTCTTTATTGTATTCATATCGTCCCCCAATAAATTAACATCATCAGCATATGCCAATAGCTGATGTGTCCCATTCAATTGCAAACCCTCCTGCCTATCTTGGACCTTCCTGATAGCATATTCTAGCGTAAAGTTAAAGAGCAAGGGAGACAAAGCATCTCCTTGTTTTAGACCGTTCTTGATGAGGAATGTCTCAGATACATATTTACCTACTCAATTATTATTATTATTATTATGGAATGCATGGAAATTGTTGGAAGCAGTGGTCTCCTAGACCTTGTATTTACGAACTACAGTGAGTTGGGTACTAGCTTTATTGATACTTTTATTGTAAAGCCGGATTTTTACCACCCACCTTTTGTTATTAATGTCCCATTGTCCCTGGAAACAGGTGAAAGAAATTCCGAACTTTCCTGCCGTAAATTTGCATCTGGGGATTACACCTTGTTGTATGGCATTCTCTCGAGTTACGATTGGTCATATATGTACAGTATCACCGATGTCGATGATGCTGTCGCTAGCCTGAACTCGGTTGTTTTAAATGCTATAGATAAGGCTGTTCCCCGCGGGTTTACAAGAAAATCAAAATTCCCCCACTGGTTTTCGAGTGCCTTACGGTACTACATCTGGAAGAAAGATTTTTTTACAGACGTTTTATTCTTAACTCTGATTACTTTTATAGTAAATTTTCCTTCTATCGCAAGCTAGTGAAGGCTACAATCAAGTCTGACAGACATATTTGGTTGAAGTCAATTGACGACAATTTAAAGTCGCAACCCAAGCAATTTTGGAAATACGTGGCGTCTCGTAGAAAAAGAAATTCCACTTTTATTCAGCTTGAGGTTAATGGTACTCATTTGGCTGAACCCCATTTGGTTGCCGATGCATTTGCTAAGCATTTTCAGTCGGTCTACAGTACCTCTTGTTTAGGCGTATCCCCTTCCCCTGTTGAGTACTCTGAATTCTTATCATCAGCCCCTATCTCCGAATTGGACATTTGTAAAGCAATTCGTCGTCTGAGACCTTCCAAATCTGTCGGACTTGATGACATTCCTAGCTTTTTTATAAAAGGTTGTTCGGAGATCTTTGTTCCTGTTCTCAAGCACATCTTCAATCTAAGTTTAACACAGAATTATTTCCCTATTTTATGGAAACAGGCAGCAGTAGTTCCTGTTCTTAAAAAAGGCAACTCTGCCACTGTTAGTAACTACCGACCCATTTCTATACTTAATTCTTATTCCAAATTATTTGAACTTGTCATTTATGATCATATCTCACATTACATAAAGTCTAAATTAAATCCTTGTCAGCATGGTTTTACTAAATCTACATCTACAGTAAGTAATCTCGTAACCTATCTACATTTTATTAACCCAATAGTTGGCTCCCAGGGACAAGCTGATGCTGTTTATTTTGATCTTAGCAGTGCATTTGATCTTGTCCCTCATAATCTATTACTCAAAAAGCTCAGTGCTCTTGGGCTCTCTGATGTTTATGTAAACTTGTTTTGTAGTTACTTAACCAACAGACAATCCCAGGTTCGTTTTTCATGAACTCTTTCGTCTCCTTTTGTAGTCCTCTCTGGGGTTCCACAGGGATCTGTTTTGGGTCCTCTACTTTTCAACTTATTTAGTGACGACATATGCAAAGTAATTAATCATTTTAAACGCAATCTTTTCGCTGATGATATCAAAATTTCTCGTGCCATTAATTCTCCTAACGACTGCAATCAACTTCAAACTGACATTGACTCTGTACAAGGTTGGTGCACTGCTAACTTCATGAAACTCAATATTAGTAAAACTACAGTAATTTCCTTCTCCACGAAAAGCACTACTTTGATATTTGATTACAAACCTTTTCAGTCCTCCATAACACGTACAGACACTATTAAAGACCTGGGAATATTTTTCGACTCCAAGCTCCTATTTCACAGCCATGTTGACCACATATTTTCACATTGTATTAAGTTGCTGGGTCTTATTCGCACATTAACCTTTTCGTTCTCTTCTGTCGATTGCCTGTATATGTTATATGTAACCTTAGTTAGATCCAAGCTCGCGTAAGCCTCGGTCGCTTGGAATTCTATTACGACTACTGATGCCAACAAACTGGAACGTATCCAGCAGAAGTTTGCAGCCCTTTGCTACTATCGTTTCCTCCCCCAAGTTCATTACAGCTACGCTGATGCGTTAGAGTATTTAAAATTCCAGACCCTGCGTAAGAGAAGGCATTGCAGTGATGCACTGTTCCTTGCGCAGGTTTACCGCGATCTTAAATGCTGTCCTTCCCCTCTGGAAGCTGTCGGTCTCAGCGTCCGTGCTCGGAATCTGAGGGATTTTTCTATGTTCAGTTTTAGCCCATTCCTTCTGCTAAATGCGCATCAGCTGCTAATGTCGCCTGCAGGGACTTGGACATATTCGTTACGAAAATTGACACACTTCTTCATATTCAAGTTATTTTTACAAATATCCTAGCAACTTTCTTGTGTATTTACTTTTTCCGTATCAATGTATTTTATATATTGCTTGTTTTACTTTTTATGTTTTTATTGTGTTTGTGAGTTTAACTTTGTGCTGTATCTGTAATTGGCCATCAGGCTGTTGATACAGCACACAAATAATAAAGAATTGAATTGAATTGTTTAATTGGTCCACAAGCAGCCAAAAACTTCGGGCTTTTGGCCGTCATAACTCGACTGCTTGCAGCCCAGATGAAACTGTAGCCACGGCTCAAACCATGAGATGGGCGGCTACAGTGAGTTGGGGTCGTGTGCACGCAGTAGTCGGAGCGACCCAAGAAGAACGGCCTTTAGCATCCGGCTGATTAATGCTTCAGCGTTACGCTGGCATGCCGGAATGAGCTTGATGTTAGCCAGCAGTGACGACTTGACTCCTCCAAGAACTCCGATTATGAGGACCATTAATTTGACAGTGAATCCTGGATACAGCTGTCTTAGCTCAAACACAAGGTCTTGATACTTGGTCCGTTTTTCAGTCTCCTTCACAACTATGTTTGTTTCAGCCGGGGCCTAAAACTCAATGACATACACAGTGCGTTCAGAGACATCGATGAGATGCCTGGTAGTGGGAAACGAATAGTTCCAATAAATTTTACATTTGTCCTTCTCAACAAAGGACTCAATGTCCCCAGGGACGTGCGGAAAAACGGGAGTCTTATCAATGCCGTAAAAGTGTCTCAGGTGGTAATAGAGTATACGTAAAGCAGCATTATGTCGATGAATGTAGGCGCAGCTGGCATAGTGTCTACATGTAGACAGAGGATGCATCAGCGTCTCTGGTTGCATTCGGCATGCTCTGCAGACAGTATCCGCTACCCCCACACCCATCACCATTCGGCGATACACAAGTGTGTTTACAACACCATCTTGGCACGCTAAGATGAAACCCTCGGTTTCATACTTTAGTCCAGCCGACCGTAGAAAGGAGAACGTCAGGTCTTCGACAAGCCCTTTTTTGCCTTCTCCAAAAGGACCCATACATGGGTTTATCTGCATATTGTTTGAGGAACAAAGTTTACTCAGCCTTCTTAACAGTGCCCTTGAATTGGTCTGACGTCAGCGTCAAGGGGAGCAACTGTCTTCGCCATCTAACTGAACTGATGTCGAAGTCAAGTCCGAGGTCGTTTGCCGCTCTCTTTGACGCCTGAAATATAAACGCCCCTACACCCGCAGACTCATGCGAACATACGAATGTCAAGTGGGGATCAGAGCTATTAATGATGGAATGAGCTGTACCCAGAACTATCCTGTTGTGAAGATTCTCCAGACCCAAGAGACCTCTACCGCCAAGATGACACGGGAGGTACGAGGTGCGATCGGGAAGTTTCAAGACTGTGTTAATAGCGGGCGAACCGGATGTAGTACGAGCTTCTGCCGCTAGGGGGTGCGGTCTACATTCATAGTGAATCAGTGTGCCAGCCGGCACCATCGAATTAGCATTTGTTTCTTAGTTACGGGCGTTTTGGTAGTGCATTACACCGACCCTCCTGCGATTTCGGAATGGCGTGTGCATCACATTTTGCCAAAGACTCGCCAAAACGGCTACGGAAACCTATGAAATGCTAAAGCAAGCATTTGGGGAGTCCGCAATGGGTCGTGCACAAACTTTTGTGTGGCATTCACGTTTTAAATGATGACGAGCGTTCTGGACGACCATCTTCGAGCACAACGCCCGAAAATGTTACGAAGATTCGGCAGGCCATTCACGAAGATCGACGTCGTACCATCAACGACTTGTGCGACATTGTTGGGATAGGCTATGGGACCTGTCAGCTGATTCTAAAGGAAGAACTCCACATGCGACGCATCCTGTCTGAGGACCAGAAGCAGAATCGACTTCTCGTTTGTCAGGAGCTCAAAGATCTTGCAAGAACCGACCCCAACTTCCTTTCTAAGCTCCGTGTGACTTCTTCCTCTTCCCAAAGATGAAAATTCAGCTAAAGGGAAGGAGATTTGAGACGATAGAAGAGATTCAGGCAGAGTCGCAGATGGTGCTTGACAGGCTGACAAAGAAAGATTTCCAGGGATGCTTCCAGGCTTGGCAGCGGCGCTGGGATCGTTGTGTTCACTCCCAGGGGAACTACTTCGAGGGTGATGGATGAATTTAATACCTGAGATAAGTGTACGGGATTTTATAGGCGCAGTCTAGAAACTTTCCGATCGCACCTCGTATATGCGTTGGACAGAAGATTTAGGGTGAAGACTTCTGTGCATGGTCATCATTTTTCTGGTGGCCCTGTCCAGGTTTTTCAACTCGTTAACTGTCCACTTCATTGCTCCAAAAGTATAGAGCAGGTTCGGAACAGCAAGGATGTTGGTGGCAGTGACTTTGTTTCTACCAGAGAGCTCGGAACTCCTAATCTGTCGTAGGGTGTGTCTATACTTGCTGCACAGTGCCTCTTTGACTTTGGAGACATCTTGGGCGTGACTGTCACTCTCACCAAGATATGTATAGGATTCTTCGGCATCAAGATGGTGTATGATGCTTCTGTCTACGAGTTGCACGTCTTCACCGAAATTCCTATTTCTTCCCCTTTTCAAATGAAGAACTGCACACTTGTCCAATCAAAATTCCATGCCGATATCCTAACGACATTTGTGACAAAAGTAAGTATTCTAAATTTCTCTTATTTGCTGACGATTTGAAACTATATTGTGATATAAAATCGGTGAATGACTGTAAATTTCTTCAACCACATATTGATTCTGTACATCAGTGGTGCGATGTTAACAATATGGAACTTAACATTGAGGAAACCAAAATTATATCTTTCACACGGAAAACCAACAGTATCCATTTTAATTTCTTAGTCAGTGATATTTTAGTTTCCCTTGCTGACAGTATATAAGATCTTGGTGTCTTGTTAGACGCTAAGCTATACTTTGATTGCCATGGAAATTTTGTTCATACACAGGCACTAAGGACCTTAGGGCTTATTCGTTTTATTACTTATAATTTTTCCTCTCTAGAAAGCCTTGTTGTTTTATATAATGCTTTAATTAGGTCTAAGCTTGAGTATGCCTCGGTCGTTTGGAATAATCTTACACAGATAGATTCTAATAAATTAGAAAATATCCAAAGGAAATTTGCCAGTTTGTGCAATTACCGGTTTTTTTCAGTTTAATATTACACGTAAATATGAATTGATTTTAACTACTTTAAATTTCAGAACGCTTTATACTAGACGACTCATCTTGATGCTTTATTTCTTATTAATGTATTTAAGGGCAAAATAAATTGCAATTCCATTATGCACACTGTTGTTATTCGTGTGCCGTCAAGGCAAATAAGAGAATTTTCTACGTTTAGTGCAGTGCGATTAGACATAGTCCTTCAGCCAGGTGTGTCGTTGCTGCAAATGACGTATGTAAATTTATGGACGTGTTTGGCATAAACATTGTTTCTTTTGAGGGCACTTTCTCAATAAGAGAAATGATTTAGAAAGTGGAATTGGATCTAGCTTGGTTATTTGTTTTAATTTGATTTCTTTTTGTTCCTTGTATTTTATTAGTGTTTTACATTTATACTAGTGTTTACCTAGGTAGATTATTATCTTTTCATCAAATTTCTATCTTTGTATTAGTGTTTGCCTGTCATAGGCTCTTTGCTGTTGGCAAACACTCAACAAAGGAATCGAACTATTATTATTATTTAGTATTATTTATTTTATTTAGAATTATTAAATTGAATTATATTACTTAGGTATCGTATTCAGCTCATTTACTTGTGAAATATTATTCAATAAATGATTCGAATTATTATTATTAATATGGTACATTTATATATTTATTTTCATTTGTTTGTTTGTTTTACTTTTATTATTATTGAAATAAATTACTTACTTATTATATTTTATCCTGTACTCCGGTTTAAAGCCACGGTGGTCTAGCGGTTAGAACGCTGACCTTTTAATCCTGGGGTTTCGGGTTCGATTCACGTGCGGTGCCCGAATTTATAACTTGTGTTGGGCAAGGCCGTGGTCTAGAAAACACGGAGTTTTCTTCCGGGGGCTTCCTCGGTTTCTCCGTGGTATCCCAACAATTACTTCATTCAGACACAGAAGAAGGCAATGGCAAACCACTTCTGGATCATCTGCCAAGAACGTATATGAACAGGTCCCAGTCCGAGAAAAGGATGGAAGGATCGTGTTTATATGGACCTGTCGTCAGACAGAACACTAAATAATAATATAAAAAAAAATACTCAGGATTAGTGCTTGGCTGTTATTGGCCTTTTTGGCTGTTGTCAAGCACTTAAATAAATGAATTGAATTATTATTTATAGTCTTCTTGAATATCTCTCTATAAACTCGTAGATTAGCTTCTGGAAAATGCACTTGAAATTACAAAGGGTTACAAGGATATCTTTCCCCAATATTTTTGTTTTTCTAAGAACTTTACCAAAGTTTTTTTATTTTCATTGTTAATATTATGTTGATATTCATGGGTCTGCAAGAAAAGTAAGAGAATAATTTTCTACTTTTACAATGAGCAGTGCGCTTTTCAGCCAGTAAACCGTAATAAAATAGATCACCTGCTAGACCTAGATAAGGATGGAATATTAAAACATGTTTTACAGACATGAAAGACGAAACAGATCAACAATTGATCAGATCGTCTACATCCGTCAGGTGCTGGAGAAAAAATGGGAGTAAAGTGGAACCGTATATCAATTGTTTATAGATTTCAGAAAAGCCTTCGACTCTGTTAAAGGAGAAGTGTTATACAATATTCTCATAGAATTTGGTATACCAAAAAAACTTGTGAGTCTAATAAAATTGTGTTTAAATGAAAACTGTAGCAAAATTCTTATAGGTAAATATTTATCTGACTCATTTTCCATCAAGAACGGTCTAAAGCAAGGAGATGCTTGCTCTTTAACTTTGCGCTAGAATATGCCATCAGGAAAGTCCAAAATAGGCAGGAGGGTTTGCAGTTGAATGGGACACATCAGCTATTGGCATATGCTGATGCTGTTAATTATTGGGGGACGATATAAATACAATAAAGAGGAACGCAGAAGTTTTATTAGAGGCTAGTAGACAGGTGGGGCTAGAAGTACGTAAATTCAGAAAAAGCTAAGTACATGTTAGTATCTCGCCAGCAGACAGACGGGCAGAAGTATCTTAGGGTGGCTAATAAATCCTTTGAAAATGCGACAATATTCAAATAACAATTAAAAATTATATTCATGAGGAAGTTAGGAGACTAAATTCCGGAAATGCTTGCTTCTTCTCAGTTCAAAATATTTTGTCTTCCCGCCTGAAGATTAAAATATACAAAATAATAATTCTGTCTGTTGTTTTGTATGGTTGCGAAACATGGTCACTCACTCAGAGGGAGGAACATAGATTGCAGGTGTTTGTGAATAGGGTGTTGAAGAGGATATTTTGGCCTAGGAGAGAAGACGATGGGGCATGGAGAAAACTGCATAATGATGAGCTTAAAAATCTGTACTCTTCCCCCAATATTGTCAGGGTGATTAAGTCAAGAAGAATGAGATTGGCGGAGCATGTGGCACGCATGGATGGGCAAGAGGTGTGCACCGGGTATTTGTCGGGAACCCTGAAGGGAATAGATCGCTGGGGATGTAGATGGCAGCATAATATCAGGCGGGATCAATGGGAGATAGGAGTTGAAGGAGATTGGAATTTGTTGGTCTTAGACAGGGACCGGTAGAGGGCTTTGGTTAATTCGGTGATGAATCTTCGGGTTCCGTAAGCCATCCACTTAGTTAGTTTACAGACATAAAAATTGAAGATGTTTTCTGAACTTAGCTGGCTCATAATAAAGTGG
Source organism: Zootermopsis nevadensis (assembly GCF_977971745.1). NCBI lineage: Eukaryota > Metazoa > Arthropoda > Insecta > Blattodea > Termopsidae > Zootermopsis > Zootermopsis nevadensis. The sequence goes on from NW_028259143.1 coordinate 11,609,610, forward strand.
CCGTTTATTGAGTAGGGGAGACCAGGGCAGAACGGGGAACTTAGTCTTTGGAGGCATGTGGAAGGGACAATAATAAAGATAAACACATGGAGGATCCTTGTGTGGATTTATTGTCTATTTAAAATTTATAATGAGTTATTACTTTAGTTCCAAGAGTTATTGTTTTTTAAATATTAATTTCTTTACAAGAAAGTAACTTGCCCCATTTTGGCCCCTTGCCCGGGGTAAGACGGAATATGGTTGATATATGTTTGAAAAGTTGTAAGAGGACACAGATTATCATAGGAACATTTTTTTCTTATTTTTGATCCCGGAATACGCACACGAAGTTTGTAAACATACTTCTGACTCACTCTGTATATTGAATATTTCGGCTCCATAAACGTAAAGGAATTTGCTTACCAGATGAGGTACTATCATCTACAAAGGAAGGACTCTTCTTAATGTCATTTGCTACCATTGATTAGTTCCTACTGTAGAGACCTCACACTACTCCCGATCTACAATCCTGAGTGCCTTTATTTCATTACCCCACTTTCCATCTAAAGCAAAGATAATTAAGCGTACTTTTCACTTGTTACAGCTTTGTATTCTATATTCACGAACATTAATACTTATTAATGCGACCATTGAAAATTGTGTTTTCTGATGCAAGACGGTATAATGCTGACTCCATATCCATCTCCTAATGCCTCATTCCTCATTGCACTTAATAACACATAATAATATTTGCGTTGCTGAGTTTAGACTCTTGATGTATGTCATGACTGTTCTATCCTTTGTCTTGTCAACGGAATTTCTCTTTTGTCTTGTGTTCTCAGCAGCCAAGTGTTGGCAGACTTCCTTCGACTTGCGTGAAATACATACAGACGATGATTACAACGCACGGTACACGTAATGGAGTCATAGCTGTAAAACGTCATGAGTCAAACTGACTTCTAGGAATAAATATTCTCAGAAAGATAACGGCAGGAGAAACTAGATCATGAGGTTGTTTAATCGAGAATGACTTTGGGACGATGAAAGGTTCTTTCTTCTTGTATATTTGAAAGCGTGTCTAAAAGCAAAATTCTTCTTTTGATTGCCGTTTCACGTATGTCGCTGCATTTGTCTAGTGTGTATTGTGAATATGCTATCAAATGATTGGTGGCATTAAAATAATAGTAAATTAAGTACTTCTAACAGTAAGTAGAAAATCTGATATATTAAATTCTTGTTAACCACAAATGAAAAATAATATTTATGATTGAATTAAATATGTAGATAGTTGGGCATTGCCAACTAGCTGGTTAATGACATACTTCGTTTATTAATTTAGATAATTCTTCGGTCATTGTAACTTATCATAGATTATGGATTTCAGAAACATTACGGCTTATTTTATGTGAGATTTTTCTGGCATTACTTTCATTCTGGATATATTTGATTATAATACCATTACTCTTTGTCCAGATGAGGTTGCTCCCATTCACTCCAGTAACATTACTGGGCTAGTCCCTTATTTTGTAATGATTGGTTTCTTGAATATAATTCACTATCCATCACTCGCAAATCCCACAGCGTGGTATACTTGATAAAATGGCTATGATTAATTACCGAAGAATCAATCACCGACAGACAGTGAAGGACGTTTATGAAGGAAATAGATTAAAAATAATTTGCATGTAATTTAAGGGGGAAAACATCGGAATTCCGTGCCTTTTGTTTTGTATTTCTGTGCAAGAAGCTTTCAGATTCTTTCTTTCTGTGTTTGCTACCAATATCACTTGGGGCTCATTACTTATTGTGCATGCACGTTTTCTGACGTATTTTCTTGGAAGTTTTAATAGGTAATGGAATATTCTAAACAACTAACTCTATAGAACAGAATCAATATAGGGAAGTTGATCGCCACTTAAGAGATCAAGAAATTTCCTGCCTTTTTTGGAATTTGCTTATTCATTATGGTATTCGGGGTCCGCAGTGGCCGCGCGGTCTGAGGCGTGGGCCTTGTGCCGCTTGGTCCCTTGGACCATGCGTTCGAATCCCACTCAAGCCATGGATGTTTGTCCGCGTTTTTCTGTGTTGTGCTGTCCTGTGTACAGGTAGAGGCCTTGCGACGGGCCGATCCCTCGTCCAAGGAGTCCTACCGAATGTCTATAGATCAAGCCAACGAAAAGTTGGGACCCGCAGTGCTCAGACACTTGAAGAACGGGTCGTTCCCAGTATCCAGTATTATCGTATTCACATATGAGTGCTTTTGTAGGCCTCCCTGTTTTTTGCTAGTTTTATACTTGCTTGAAGATGAATGTCTTCTGAGTTGTTGCGCCATGTAGACTGGTAGAAGTTTTCCGACGATTCAGAGGTCCTTCCTGCCTCCATCATCATGGCGATTATGGAAGCGGACTCACAGCCATGGAAACCTCAAATCCTGATTACTTACTTTTTTAAAATATTTTAATATTGTCCTTCTATCTACTTTTAGGTATGCCAGTTATCCTCTTACTTTCAGGTTTTTCAACTGAATTTTAGACATGTATAATTTCTTCATGCTTGATCCGTATCCTCCCTATTTCAATTCTGTTTTCTAACAACTAATACTCATAATATTTGTTTAGACTCCTTTCAGGCCTTCCAACCAATACCCAGTAAATCCACTTCTCAACCCTACGCGTGCCGCATGTCGAGCCCACCTCATCCTCGATTTAATCACCCTAACAATATCAGGCGAGGAGTAATGACCGTGGAGCTCATCATTTTGCAGTTTTCTCCATGATCCATCTTCCTCTCTTTTAGGTTTAAATATCTTGATGAAGATCAACACCCTTTCTCAAAAACCCGCAAGCTGTGTTCATTCCTCAAAAGGACCAAGCTTCGCATCCATACAACACAACTGGTAAAATTACACTTTTGTGTATTTTAACTTTTAGATATTTTTAGATGAGGCAAAACGACAAAGGATTTTGGGATTAATGATGGCAACAATTTCCTGAATATAATCTGCTCTTGGTTCGTCATGAATCCCATTCTGATATGTTAGTGTCGTCCCCAAGTACTTGAATTTTGTCATATTTTCAAACAGTTTATTAGCTATCATAATATTTTGGTACTGCCCTGATTTCTGATGACGAGACATGATCATATACCTAGTCTTTTCTGCATTTATTTCTGGAATAACATCCCTACTAGCCCCTAAGAGTGTTTCTGTGTTAGCTTTTATAGTATTTTATTATCGCCCAACAGATCAATATTTTCAGGATAGACCAATAGGTGATGAGTCCCGTTGAGTTCCAAACAATCCCGATTTACTTGAATTTCCTAAGGCAAAATTGAAAGAATCAGCGGATAAAAGGACATCTCTCTGTTTCAGCCCATTCTGAATAGGAAACTTTTACCTATGCGAATTTTGTAAAAAGTTTCACTTAAACACATTTTAATTAGCATCACTAGCAAATTTGAAAACCCAACCAAAGCACTTTTGGAAATATATTTCTAATTTCAAAAAGAAAGACCAGTCGATTACACAAATTAAAGTTGGAGACAGTTTTATCACGGAACCCCAGGCAATTGCTGAGGCTTTTGCTGACCGCTTTCGTTCTGTTTTTAACTCCCCTTCTTGCGTTAATGTTACGACTAGTTCTGACTTCGCCTATTCTGATGTTTTGAATATTCCTCGTATCTCTGTTGATGATGTTACGCGGGCAATTAGTCGTCTCCGTTCGACGAAATGCGTCGGACCCGATGAAATCCCGACTTTCGTCATAAAAGGTTGTTCTGAGATTTTAACTCCTCTTTTACGCTATATTTTCAACCTTAGTTTATCTAGTGGGAACTTTCCTTTGTTATGGAAGCGAGCGGCTGTTGTGCCGATTTTTAAGAAAGGCAACAGCGCCTTAGTATCTAACTATAGGCCTATTTCGATCCTTAATAACCTCTCCAAAATTTTTGAAAGCATTGTTCATGATCACCTTTCCTTTTATTTCAAATTCAAATTACACCCCAGTCAGCATGGTTTTTGTAAATCAAAATCTACGGTAACTAATTTAGTTACCTACCTTAATGATGTTCAGCCGTCTGTTTGTTCACAGGGACAGATCGACTCTGTGTATTTTGATCTTAGGCAGGCCTTTGACTCAGTCCCGCATTCTATCCTTTTGAAAAAGCTAAATAACTTTGGACTATCTTCTCCTTATGTCAAGTGGTTCCAAGGTTATTTATCATCCAGATCTGCCTTTGTTCGCATTTTAGGACAGTCTTCTTCTTTCTACGCGGTGTTATCTGGAGTTCCACAAGGCTCTACCTAGGGACCTCTCTTATTTAATACTTTTATTAACGACCTTTGCGACAAAATTAAGTATTCTAAATTTCTCTTATTTGCCGATGACTTGAAACTATATCACGATATTAAATCTGTGCATGACTGCAGAGCTCTTCAAGCAGATATCAATTCTGTACATGAGTGGTGTAATGATAACAATATGGAACTTAACATAGAGAAAACCAAAATTATATCGTTCACACGTAAAACCAACCGTATCCATTTTAATTACATTGTTAGTGACTTTTTAATCTTGCGTACAAATTGTATAAAAGATCTTGGTGTTTTGTTAGACAGTAAACTGTATTTTCACTGTCATGTAAATTGTGTTCATTCCCAGGCACTAAGGACCTTAGGGCTTATTCGTTTTATTACTTATAATTTTTCCTCTTTAGACAGCCTCGTTGTTTTATATAAGGCTTTAATTAGGTCAAAGCTTGAGTATGCCTCGGTCGTTTGGAATAATCTTACACAGACAGATTCTAATAAATTAGAAAATATTCAAAGAAAATTTGCCAGTTTATGCAATTACCGATTTTTCCAGTTTAATATCCCCCGAAAATATGAACTGATCCTATCTACTTTAAATTTTAGAACACTTTATTCCAGACGACGACATCTCGATGCGTTATTTCTTATTAATGTATTTAAGGGCAAAATAAATTGCCATTCCATTATGGACGCTGTTGGTTTACGTGTGCCGGCGAGGCAAATAAGAGAATTTTCTACTTTTAGTGTGAGCAGTGCACTAAGGCATAGTCCTTCAGCCAGGTGCGTCATCGCTGCAAATGACGTATGTAAATCTTTGGACGTATTTAGCACAAACATTGTCTTCCTTGAGCGAACGTTCTCAACAAGGGAAATGATCTAGCTTGGTTATCTGTCTTTTTATATTTTTTAAAGTTTTACAATTATATTAGTGTTCCCTACGTGGATTATTTTGTTTTTATTTATATTCCTTCATTTTTTGCTCTGTGTTAATATTGTTTCTATTTTGGGTTTGCCTGTACTTGGCAGTTATATTTAATACTGTATATTTATAAGTTTAGTTAATCCGTTTGTGTAAGATTTTTAATTTTTATTTCACTATTATTGTATATATTATCAGTGTTTGCCTGTTATTGGCTTCTTGCTGTTGGCAAACACGTAAATAAATTAATTGAATTGAATTGAATTTTTAGTTACATCCAATTCAAACAAAACATTGTAAAGAGCGTTTCTTGCAACTGAGTCTTGAAGTCTAGTTGATGGATTATCCCATTGTAGTCTCACTTTTTCTCTATTACACACACACGTATACATTTTTCATTTTTGTTGTTGTTGTTGGTGTATTTCATAAATGCAGCTTCTTACTCAAGAAAGAGCGTCACTGAAATGTTCCTTCTAGCTACAGCGGAACAAATTAATTTAACTACCTGATATTAACAGCTATGGTCTATCGAACATTATGCTGCTGAGTGTACAACTGTATGGCCTCATCGTCTAACCCCAACAGAGGTATGGGCACATTTGTTGTGATCCTGCTCACAGAAGCCCATAATACACATCAAATCAGCCCCTAACCAGTTGAGAGTTGTATCGTGTCAAGAACACTTTACTGTTAGCACCTACGACCAGTATAAATGGTATAACTGTCGTTTAGAATTGATTTTGCACGCCAAAACTCCTGTTAGAAATCTCAGGCATTTGTTTGATTAAGTGTGAAAGTAATTTCTATGTAGATGTTAATAATTTGAACTATTACTTATGTTCACGTAACGTAGCAATGTTGAACAATGAAACATATTTCGAGACTAGACTATCTTCTGGCACTTTTCCCACTGTTTCGATTCAAAGTTGTAGATCTCATAATTATTGCTCAGAGACCTTTCATGTGTTATTACCACTTTAACTTGTTATAAGAGACATTGCAATCGAAATCTTTATAATGACGAATGCATTTAATGTGATAAGATGTAAAACTGCAGTTTGAGTTACTTAAAACACATAAATGGAAGATGTTATAAAAGGTTTTGAAATGAATGTCGACGAAAGAAAACAGCTGAACTGTCTCTCGTGTTTGTTGGACACTGGTACATTACGTGTGAGTTATACTGAAACGTTGCAATAGTTTAATTAAAGTTAACTTGTCTCGTTAGTCAACTAGTTCTAACACGACAATGGAAGTATAAATTGCTCTGGCGAATCGTAATCTGGAAGTTAGATCTTGCGGAAAATAATATTTAAAATCGCCGCAACACTCGCACTACAGAGATACAAGAAGGGAGAAATATTAATTACGTTTTAAAAGTTGACAAATATCAGTTTGCAAAATACAAGTTTTTATGTAAGGTATTAATGTTCCTACATACTGCATCAGCAGCAGAAACAATCTGGCTGAGGGACTTTGAAATCACGATGCAAAGTATAAATAGAATTGTCTTTGATTGGGCTGGTGGTTATGTGCAGACCACCAGTATCCAGAGTATTTGAGTAAATAATTTTGCCTTTAAAAACATTAACAAGAAAAAGGACACCAAGATGCCAAGATATTCATAGCTATTGTTACAATGCAAAACACTTCTTATGTATAAATACTCCGATTTTAATGATCTGGTAGCGCAGTACTTGCTACACCAGAGCATTCGACAGTTCTTTTCTCGTGAAACGTTAGTAAGAACTAATCAAAAGACCCTGAGCTACAGGGAGAGAAATGAGGGTTAGACGACTGTATTCGCGTGCATCACGGCCGCTTTCGGTTGGGTCTCTTGGGGCCACAGATTAACCAGCTCCGTACCTCCAATGCAACTTAGCGCCGTGCGTATTATGCTGTCCCCTGTGAGTGATTCACTGATAAATACAACGGCGACGTAACAGTAATCAAGTCAGTAAGATGGTTAATTCCTCCTCCCCCACCACAAAGACCACACATAAACCGTGAATAATTTTGAAATCCGCTTTCGTAATTCTCAGAGGAACTTGACTCATATTTAGGGTAAAAATGATTGTGTATGATAATTTTCACATAACTTTCATCCATCAACTAACTGTATCCCAGTAACATGACAGTTCCTTAAAAATGAAATAATCATAAGCATTTCATCCATATCAATTCAAAATTCTCTCACTGAAATGTACTGAACCATTTAACACAGTAAAATAAGAAAAAGCAATTTCTTGAATAATACCCATTTATATAATATATGGACTGCTACAGCCCGAGATGCAAAAAAAAATTGGATAGAATATCTAATATGAAACAAAACTATCTATGCCACTAAAGAAAGTGACTCTTCAATCATTATTAATCTGAAATAAACTGTCATGTGCACGACATGAACAACCACCACAAGCACAACCACTAAAAACAACTAAACTCATTACTGAGAACATATGATTGATTTCATACTGCAAATTTTGCAACAAGAACTCAAAACGACTCAAGGATTTAATATTTATGTAATAAAATAAGACTGAGAAAGTCTTCTGCATTTCTTATAATGAACAGCCCAACGGACCGTGATGACAATTCAATTCAATTCTTTATTATTAGTGTGCTGTATCAACTCACGTTTAATAATATTGTAGCAGCAACTGACATAGTACTTTTAAAGCAGAGTAGGAGAACAATAAACAGTGACACAATCTTGAAATTTTAGCTTCTTTTAAGAAGTGACACATGAGAATCTCTTCATAAAACAGTGATACCAACATTAAGATCAGAAATATCTTGCAAAAATAAAATGAGTTTATATATACAGTAAAACCTCTCTAACTTGGACACTTGCGGTTCCACGATAATGTGTCCAACTTACAGAGGTGTCCAAGATAGAGGGAAATGGAAAAATTATCCTTTAAAATTGTGGTGTAATGACAATGTGGTAATTGTAGATTATTATGGAGCCCTTCCCAAAAAGGAAATTATTGATAAGAAAAATCAAAAAGTTAAATTATTTTTTTACAAATTTGGTTTTGAGTAAATTAAACTTGCATGGATAAGCTCAAAGGGAAGGACACCAATACTTTACGTTTACCGACAATGTAATCTATTTACTTACATAATCTAACCACTGTAGGCTTGCTTGAATGAAGAATTAATGACAATAATAATAATGTTTTGAAACCCACTCTCATGGTTGCACATTACATCCAAGACTCAATGAAATTTTAAATGTTCAGATTGTATTTTTTTAAGCTCAACATAAGATGTCACTTATTTGTTATGAAAAACCCGTTACAAGACACTGCTTTTTTGCTTTTATCTTGGAATTTGCCATCCTCTTACTAATTTTTGCCGTAATTAATTGGAATAAATTTTCAACCATTCCTTGTTAGTTATGAGCGAAGGCATACCGTTCCAATTTATGTTAACACTGTTTAATTCAGTTTCAAGCATTGTACTGACAAAGTTAAAACTCCAGTGAGGGGTTTAACAAAGGAATAACTATACACTTCCACTGCATTCCGATGATGTGTTCAATGTCTCACACCCTCAACCATAAGGTACTTCTCAGGTAGAAGGCATTCATCAGTCAGAAATTCAAAAGAACAAAATACTAACTGTAAACGTTTCCCATAAAGGCATTGAAGCTAAGTGCATGCTTGCACCTGTCCAACTTAAAACAAAAGCGGTGACCAAGTTCCAGGATAAAGGGGTGTCCAAGATATAGAGTGTTGTGGACATGTAAAATTATGGGATATTCGCCGGTTCCAATTAAAAGTGTCCAATATAGAGGGGTGTCCAGGATATAGGGGTGTCCAACCAGAGGGGTTTTACTGTATATGAACATGATATATGGATAAATATGAGGTTCGTTTCCCCACACAATTCTCAACTGCAATGCACTTCTGCCAACATGACATCACTGGAGTTTCGAGATATATGCAGGTACCTGTAAAATAATAGCTTATTCGCTGCTGGTTTAAAATTATTGTTATAATGTCACATTATCCAAGTAAATTAATGGTTAACGGACACATTCTTCCAGCAATTCAATAACTGATCTCTGACTTTTGGACTGTCATGTGACTCAAGAAACTTGATACATGCAAGACACGTGAACTGTTGATTGAGAGTTTAGGCAGCTGCTGTATGCTACCTCAGTTACTAGGAAAAGAATAAGGAGACATTACTTTATTACTGACCTACTGATATGACAGAATATTCATCTCTCTCTTCCTTGCCCTCTGCCTGACTGCTTCAATCAACAACCAATTTGTTTGCTTACACTACCAAGGAATGAGAAATCCTTGTTTATTGCATAAAAATATCTGCAAAGCATTTTGTCAGAGTTTGTCAGAAAGTCTGGTTTCAGGACTTAATGGTACTAGGATAACTTACAATTTCATTCATTTAGAAAAGTTACGGTTATGAATGTATTATTAGAATATTAATTATTGCAACAGAGTAGAAACAATACAAATTAGTCTCTTGCTTCAAAATGTAACTAAGCATATTACTAGCCACGTATGAAAATTTTAAATTAAAAGAATATTATTTATTACACGTGGGCTGTGACTCCGTATAGTCTTCCACGTGGTTCACATTCCCTAGGGTAGCTCTAGCTGTACTTTTAGATCGCTACGTCACCACAGCTGAGGTTATGCAACCCCCACTACTACTGAACTCCCCTCTCTTGGCTTACACATCGCGCATTTAGGTGCCACGAGTACTCGCGCGAACTTTTTGTCTCATACAGCTGGGAAGCTGCAACTAAAGGCTTCAGCTGAACACTGTCCCACTCCGAAAGAGTGATTATCTGCTGTATGTCCCTACGATGTACATGCTCCGCGTCCGAGGGTTACCAATATATGAAAATTAAGGGAAGAATAAAGACATGACAGATAAAACTTGTACATGTTAGAATTTACACAAACTTGACGTGTTTACTACGTTACATAAAAAAAGAAATATGATGTATGATGGTATGAAATGCCACTTTCTCGGTATTCACATCTAATTCTCAGCACACAAACCACATACAAGCCATTACATAAATTTTCAAATACCTTGAAAGCTGTTGCAGGAGGAATAACTTTTTATTTTTGAAGACGTCAAAAGAAACTTTCGATTTAAAGACGAATTCGTCGACTACGTCTCCACTTTTCCGTACGTCTTCATGGAGTGATGCTTAATTAATTAAGGTTAACGTTGTGTGTACATGTTACGAATAAATTTTGTAATGAAAATAAGAGGCAGGAAAGAAACAGGCTATGTTATTATTAATTCCGAGCTTTTTGTAGATGAACAGAGGCGGTTCGGGAAAATTTGTGCCATTACTAAATCTTTGCTTGTGAAGAAAGTTCCCTATAAGGGTTAATTATGTCAGCCATGATTCACGTCCGAACTAGAAAGCTCTTTTGTTGTCTCCTGCGACATTTCTGGTCTTGTAACGGATTCACTTGGATTTCCGATTAAACTAGCGCTGGAAAGTTTTTCTCTTATATTACTACGTAGTCCAACCACGGGGTTAAATTTTATTATTGAAAATGAACGATTCAGAACTCTTTATAAACTGAACGATGAACCAGTAAAATTTACATTTATACATTGAAACAGACTTTCGTCGTTTCTCAGTAATGCAAGTAATTTCATGGCTCCATAGTAGATTTGCATTAAGTTAGGCTAAACTCTCCTTCTATACGAAATCGTTAGTGATTAGTGAGTAATGATGTCAGTCAGTAGTGAAGATGGCGGTCTTGTGAGTTGTGCCATGTAACCCGATAGAAGTTTACTTGAGTTTTAGTGGTCTTTGCTGCATCCATCATGATCACCCTGACGATGGAGGCAGCAAGCACCAGTAAAGCGTCAGTAAACGTCTACCAGACTACAGACAAGTTTTACTATTAGAAATACGATGCTAGTAAAAACTGAGCTACCTGGCTCATATTATACAAATTATATGTCATAGAAGTGAATACACCAGGCTAATAAAACAGTTTTTTTTATTTCCTAAACTGGACGATGAAATTTTACTTAAATTCTTTAAAATGCCTTGGTACTTTTATGCATAAATAAGTATTAATGTTTTACTATTTGTCATTTTTAATACAACAATCGATACGTTTAAACTGGCTTTCTCTTTCCTGACAAATTTTCACTGAAGACAGAGTTACTTCAGATTTTGTTCCGAATTTGGCAATTATTCGTAACACTGTCTTTTATATATCGCGATGCATCAGATATAAATTTTTCATATTTTCTGTACTTCTTGTACATACTGAGTTACATAATCATACACTGCCCCATCTCATATTAATCGAATTTAGAGTTACAATACATTGAGGGTCAAGGTAACCGAAAGTGTGAGTTATTATTAACCCATTTATTCAAGCAATACTTCACGAGTTAAACAAAAAACTACTAAGTTAAGAATAATTAATATTTTATATATGAAAATTGCAGCATAATACACTTCTGTTGTACGATTATGTTACATAAATAAAAATCTTAAGCAGTTTTATACGTTAAATTAACGATAGTCGACAGTAATGACATATATTCTGTAACTTACTGTGATGTAAATAATAGCACAGTCGTACGATTAAAAGATAACGAGGGACTGAAAAATAATATAAAAATAAGAAGAAATTTTGAAATGGTTTTACAGTTTCCACACTTCTATATGGAAACAAAACTCGTGTAAAGAAGAACAAAAATGTAATTAAAATTGAAACAGCGGAAATTAAACATTTGAGAAGCGTCAAGGGAGACAAGATTGAAAGCGAAGGTGCACGGAAAAAAGCATTCAGTTTATATGCATATATAAACCTATTATTATTATGTCTGTCGACGTCCTCCGATTCCCCGTTGCCATTCTTCTTTCTCAAGCCATTTTCCAACTTATGGACCTCTCTCTTTCATAGTCTCGTTTATTCCATCCATCCAACTCTTCCGTGGACTTCCCCTTCTTCTTTTGCCCGGGTGCACCCAGTGCATTACTTTTTGAAGTAGTTTGTGTGTATCCATCCTTTGTACGTGGCGAATACATATTAATTGTTTTGTTCGGTTGTAATCGCCCACAATATTGGTGATTTACATTCCATCGCGTATTACAATATTACGAACGTGATACATTTTGGATATTCTAGCAGAGCGCCTCCAGCAATCCATCTCTACTGATAGGAGTTCTTGTTTCTTTCTGTTAACTGCCAGACTTCACATCCATACGTAAGAATGTATAGCCGTTCAGTGATGGGAGCTTGGCTCCTCGGTAGACACTCGAATCCCCCCAGGGGACAACTAGAGGCTGCCGCTATTGCTGAATATTGTCCACTCCTTCATTTAGTTGAGAACAATACAGATATTAACTGGCTCTGGACGCAAGAAGATGATTTTAGGATTGCATTAGACTTAAATGTTTACGTGCGACTATGTTCAAAGTTTGTTGTAGAATGCCAAACCGACGCGCTGCTGTAAGCGTCCTGTCCCTGGTTCGAAATATTCAAAACCAGTGACGTAGTCACTTACATACAACTCTTGCGTCTAATTCCCTCTCTCAAACCTTACATTGCATTTCCCAGTAGCATTTGTCTGCTGAGTGACAATGAACCATAAAACCCAAACTGACTTTCGACATATTGAAGCCATAAATGTCAAAGTGTGACACATGGGACCACACCCAGTTCACGACAATTTATAACCCATCAGTGTAGAAACCAAGACTTCCGGGAACCGAAGGTCCTCGCACTTCTGTGTCTTAAACACTTAGGTAGATGCCATGAAATGGAAGTATCCATCCCAGTATTAAACTTACAAAAAAGAATCTGAAACAAATTCAGATTAACAAAATAATAAGAAATTTAAGTGTATCATTAAATTATCTCAGCAGAAGGTGTAATTTGGACCGTTACAAATGCTTATGATGATGGCATTATATATATATATATATATATATATATATATATATATATATATTTGTGTGTGTGTGTGTGTGTACTTTGTTGTTTCGCGTGATATTTCTATCCGACAATATTAAATTTAGTGCACCTAAAGCACTCCTGCTGGCAAAAATTCTTTCATTAATCTTTGTATCATGTTTACCATCAGCTGTAATTTTGACTATAAGATACTTCTATTGACATCTAGAGATGATTTTGCCTGTTTCGTATGTTAAATCATATTCCTCTTTGGTTTCTGTATATAAATATTGTGTTTTATTAAAATTTATTTCTAACTCCCACGTTATATATTCTTCATTGAGGTTACGGTTCATATATTCAATACCTTCATAATCTTTGGCCACTAACACCTGGTCACCCGCAAAACTTAAGGTGTAAATGGTGTTATCGTCCAGAGGTACTCCCATGCCATTATATTTCTTTTTCCCTGCTTTCAGTCCTTTTTCAAGATAAATTTTAAATAGAGTAGGGGAAATGGAACAGCCCCGCCTTAGTCCCTCCGTCACTTTAAAGACCGGCAGCAAGATCTTATTCCCAATTTTAATATGGAAAATATTGTCTGTGTATAAATTTTTGTAGCTTGTATGATGTTTAAGTTTATTCTAGTTTCCTCTAAGGCCTCCCAAAATTTGCTGACTGGGACACTATCTTATGCTTTCCGCAGATCTACAAATACTATATGCAGGTTACGATTTACAGAATGACTTTTTTCAGCCAGTTGAGTTAAACAAAAATATTGCCAATTGAAGATCGGCCTGCTCTAAAGCCACTTTGTTCCTTTGCCTCATGTTCCTGATATTCTTTCTCTAGTAGGGGAGCCCAGGGCAGAACGGGGAACTTAATCTTTAGAGGCATGTGGAAGGGACAATAATACAGATAAACACATGGAGGAACCTTGTGTGCATTTATTGTCTATTTGAGATTGATAATGAGTTATTAGTTTAGTTGTAAGAATTACAGTTTGTTAATATGAATTTCTTTAAAAAATGTAACTTCCCCCATTTTTCTCCGTGCCCGTGGCAAGCCTGGGTAAGGTTGATATATGTTTGAAAAAGTTGTAAGAAGACACAAATTAATCTAATAATTATGACGTAGGATATAAAAATTATGTGAAATATCGAAACTTTACGCATTTGAAATCTACTTAGGCCTAACACAGACGGCACACATGTGCACCTCTTCATCATTGTGGCTACCAACATCTGCACATGAGTTATGGGCCCATTCCAAGCAAGACGAATACCGGATCCACCCTTCAATAGACTGCAAAGAGACATCGCCACAATACAGGCACTTGTCATTTGATCCTCTTTTCTGGGTACCCCATTCTGCCCCGAGTATACTCTTTAAAATTAGGATTGTCCCACCAAAAATGACATCATGAGAATCAATAAAAATAATTTGTTTAAGACTTTCAAGAAAACACCTTGTAACACGCATCATTCAACAAAGTGGATGTGAATATTGAATAGGTTTTACCTTCACTGGAATTTGAGAAAAAATTCTAGAATGCAGGAGAAAAATCAAGCATGGGTGATTATTTCAGAAACTGTAACCACAAAATGGCGCTGACTGATATGACATGACCCTGTGCTGTATGCTAATGGTATTTCACCCGGTCCCGATAGATCGCTACGCATTGCAGACGAAATAAAGCCGATACCCTGTTCTGCCCCGTGGCCCCGTTCTGCCCCAGGTTTTATTGTTTTCCATGTAACCGACTGTATGTGTTTGTAACTAATATTGGGCGATAGTTGTCGCAGTTTTCGTCTTTATCCTTTTTGTAAATAGTAACCTCCATTCATTAGGTAGTAAATTTTCACCACTGAAACGTTTCTCAATTTTTTAATAATTTCGAATAGTTTTGTAGTTCTGTGTTTTATACGCTTGGGGGGTACTCTGTGTTTTATACGCTCGGGGGGTACTACTCCTGTGCCTGGGTTTTTTAATTTTTTGTAGTTTAAATGCGTCTATAACTACTTGTATATCGAGTGATATCAGTTCAGTTTGTCGTTCAATTCCTGGAACTTGAGACCTCGTCTTAAATTTCAGCCTTTCTTCAGTTAGTAGCCTTTTGAAATAGTGTTACCACTCTCGTGATTGTTTAATATGAATTGTAATTTTATTTCTGCTATTTTTTAGTACATTTTTTAAAATTCTCCATGCTTCTGTACAGCGTTGACCACCAAGATTTGATTCTATTCTCTTACAATTTCCCTCCCACAACTTATTATTTTATTTGCCAACAACCTTTCTTACTCTCGCTTGTACTCATTTATATTCTAATTCATCTTCAATAGTGTTTGTACTCAAGCATTTTTATATTTTTCCTTTTTTAATGTAATTGCTGCTGTAATTTCTTTGCTAGTCCAATTCTGATGCTTTCTCTCATCGATTACACCCAGGGCTTCTTCTGCTGCTTTCTGGAGACATTGGACCTTGTGTGAATATTGTTCAAGTACCGAGATAAAGTCAACATCATTCATTTTTTCATCTAATCTTCATTTATAAAAGTAATCTATGTTGTTGTCTTTCAGCGCGTCTAAATTTTATTTCATATATTTTAATCTCATTAGATCGGGATCTTTAGTGTCTGTTCCTTGTTTGTCCTTTAATGTGAAAAAGATTTTTGATCGAACCAAAAATATTGACAGGCAGTGTCGGACACTGCCGCAGTTATTTTCGTGAAAACGTCAATCGTGTATAGTATATTGAAATTAAACAAAATTTTTGTTTTGAATCGTTTAATTCATTTGCAACTTACATTTATTGAATACAGGGTAGTGGTATGAGAAGTAGGATACATATGGCTTTGAAATTATTTGAATACCTCTTGCAAATATCAAATCTATACAAGTTTTCCCTTGCGTGGTTGGTTTGTCCAAATCATTCACTAGTTCAAGTTTAAAGAATTTCTGAAGGTATGCACGTAAGAGTTCTAAATTTTCGTCACTAGTGTTGAAATCGCCCATCAATACGAGCGGTATGTCACAATTATATTCTAGTTCGAATGTCTCTGGGCCCCCGTCGCCATATTGGGTATGCCAAGTGGGTCCGATCGGTCTGGGTCGACCTCCATTACACTCTCCATCTCATCAGCAACAAAATCCACATTCATACTTGACCCAGGCTCGTCAGATGCCGCCTGAGTTGTCCGAGCGCGCTTACGTTGCCTATATTCGCGGCAGTACTGCGCGTTGGATTTGGGTCCGGGCCCGGCGTTTTCGGTGTCATTCTCTTTGGAATTTTGTGTTCTACGCATTCGTGCCCGATTTTTGTAATTCTGGTTTTACTTTGCCCTCATATATCGCGACATTTTAAGAAAATCTGGAAATTTTCAAACTTTTTCACATTCACAGCCTCGTATATTTTTGAGTTTTTGAGATACACACTTGGAGGCCAGGATGAGTTATAACATATACACTCCTCTTCATAATAACACTTGGTTCACTTGGATCGGATATTTAGTCTCTGAGATATGATCCCGTTTATGGACACGTGTCGAATCCGGAAAGTCGAAAATCGTGGGTTCAATTTGCGCGTGCGCAGTTCGCGACGTCCGTCCGCCACGAATGTCGGAGCGATACTGGCACAAACCGTCATCCTTTCTCTTTAAAACGAGACTAAGATGGCTGCGCTATGTCTATTTTTAGCCGAGTTATTGAAGTTTGAAATTACTTCGACAGAAACTGTCGCTCATTTGGGCGCGATTGCCTCCCCAAACCCGGCATCGATTTTAAAGACATTTTCACGTCAAAAATTATCACTACCGCAGGTGAGCCCTTTACATGCACGGACATCTTGTAATTTTAAAACTGACGATTGTTGTATAATAATATTGTGACGTGTCGACGTGAGTGTCGCGGACTCACACTGGCGGGGAGGAGCCGCTTGACTTCCAGTCTGCCTGGTCTGCATCTTTCAACATCTTGGGAGGAGGATTATAAACAAAGTCGCATTCCTGGGCACGGCCGAGTTGTGAAACAGCATGCAGTGAGTAAGCTGAAGGGCACGGCGGCAGCAAGACAGCGAAGCGTTGAGCGTGTGGTTAGTGTGTGGATTCCCATGTAAAAGTGTTTGTCGGATCGTATTCTAGTTGGCAGACTCCAAACAGGAAGGGTTGACAATAAAGGGCGTAAGAACCAACCTACGTCGCAATATAATGAACCCTATAGTTTATTGGTTCAAAGTAAATTTATTTATCTCCTTGTGATCGTAAGAGCTATTTAGTATGTTTAAGGAAAATTGCTGGCATAGGCGAATGAGTCGTCACTCACGGAATGACCGTTTTTTTCATTCTTTAATCCTCGACAAATTCAGTTGTGATTAATAAAAATTCAAAGTGAGTTAAATTAGAATTCTTACATTAAGACTAGCAACCTCCAAAGTAGTCTCCGAGTGTATCAAGTATCCGCTGCCAACGACGAGGAAGACGGCGAATACCATCAGCTTCACCATCTCCAAATCTTGCCATCTCGCGCCGAACTGCGTTGGAAATGTCCTCTCGTGTACGAAAGCGTTTCCCTCGCAATGGCTGTTGCAATTTGGGTATTAAGTTATAGTCACATGGCGAAAGGTCAGGTGAATATGGAGGATGGTGTAGTACTTCCCATCTCCGACGTCGTAAAAGCTTCTTGACAAAAACCGGTCATTCCTTAATGTGCCTTTTTTCTTGTCTACTGGGGTCCGCAGTGGCCGCGCGGTCTCAGGCGTGGGCCTTCTGCCGCTTGGTCACCGGGACCGTGGGTTCGAATCCCACTCAAGCCATGGATGTTTGTCCGCGTTTTTCTGTGTCGAGCTGTCCTGTGTACAGGTAGAGGCCTTGCGACGGGCCGATCCCTCGTCCAAGGAGTCCTACCGAATGTCTATAGATCAAAGCCAACGAAAAGTGGGGACCCCCAGTGCTCAGGCACTTGAAGAACGGGTCGTTCCCAGTATCCAAGTACTATAGCTACACCTATTCACACCTACCTGATCTCACTACGCCAATCGGAGGAGTATATCGTGCCCTTTCACATGTATATTTTGAACGTTCTTCAATATAACGTGTTTGCTCCCAAAAAATTAGTTGCCATGACTTTTTGAAGTCACCCTCCTATGATTAGCTTCAATTTTATACCTTAACTGTATTTTTTAAATGGTAGAGCATTAGTAACCCAAAATAATCGTTTTTCTGCTCTTTGGACTGAATTTATCTTATACCGAGTGATTCAAATGTTCTTGTGCACACACACACACCTAGGTAAAGCACGTACAAACACGGAGGGTTGAGGTGCACATCCAGTTCTTGTAACTTGTAGTAAAATTTTCACCATGAGAAATATTTTCTTACATGTAGACAGAAACTCTGTCTCACCTGCACGTCTCTAAGTGTTTGGTCTGATCTAGGAATCTGCAATATTTGTCGTACATTTGTAAACGTTTCGCATTACGAAACAATTCCAAAGCTGGACACCACCCCTAGATATTTGTCCGCACCTGGTATTTTCAACATAGTCACATTCCATTTCTGGAAACAATTTCACATGTACACGTGTCAGCATGTTCCAGGCTGTAACAGAGAAATGCAGGAATGTGACATAGAAGTGAACAGTAAATACGAATACAGATAGATAGTTCTTGTAACTCTTAAGTGGAGCATAGGGCCTCCTTTCGGAGGTTTCATAATCTAAAACGTACGAGTAGTGAGTGACTAGCCCACTAACTGCACAATTTCTACTCAATCCTGAGTTGACTGCCAGAGCCATCTAGCAGGCAATCAGGAGAGACTTGGGAGAGAAATGGCCGCTGAATTTTGCTTACGAAACATCTCGTATCATGCTCGTAAGGTTCTTTTACATGCCGTAAATCTACGACATGGGACAGCCGGCTTTACTTCCCCTCCGAAGTAAGTTGTGCAACGGATTTTTATCAGTTTTATCACCCTTTAAAAATCCATCGACCTCGGCCGGGATTGAACCCGCGAACCTTGGGTCCAGTGGCGAGCACGCTAAACACTAGATCACCAAGGACAGCAAATATAAATATCATTGTATGTAAATTATGTGTAATATGAGTATATTTTAACTTTCAATTTTATTTAACTTTGAAATTTATTTAACGACGGTTTTTTCAGTAGCTCGGACTATATAGAGTAGCATGAGATGGTGATAGAGCATAATGAAAGGGAAAGGATGTGGAAGTACGCGGTCGTGGCCTAATTTAAGGTACTATCACTTTATTTGTCTGGAGGGACTGATGGGAAACACCCCCCCCCCCCCTCCAGCAAGGATAGTCGGTCTCCGGGCAGAAATTTTAACCCGGAACCTCCCAAATACGAAGCAGGAGTGTCAGCCACTCGACCACGACGTGCGCTTTAAAGTTTCAAGTATCTGGCAAAATTATAAATACAACTGAGGTTTATTACGAAATGACGAAAACAACGCATTACTGCCAGCCGGGTTTCCTCCAAATCCCTAAAGATGAAGGTATACAGAAGAGAATTTTCGTAATTTTCTACATAAGTTAGGAACGTGGTAACTTTCTTGGTTACTTCGGGTGACGAACTGCTTTTTCTTTGCTTGAAAATCGCCAAATGCATGAAGAAAATACTGTGCGGTGTGATAGCGTGAAACAATAAAAAATGTATGACGTCACATTATTTTGTACTTTCAGTCACCATTTTTACATCCCAATTGGAATATTCATAATACATAAGCACTTTCATTATTTCTGTTTAAAAATAAAACAAGTCGACAAACGGGTGATGTCTCTAGTATTTTATAATTCACAGTAAACGAGTTTCTGACTTATAGAAGTCTACTGTTTATTCCTTTGCAAAGAGTAAGCGATCTCTTCATAGCCGAGACTCTGTAATTTTATTGCCGTGTTCGTGTATGAGATAGAAAGAAATACGAGCTTAGATAGCTTTGGGAACAATTTATAACGTAATTAAAGCCCACTGAAATACAGTGTTTCCCACAAATTGCACTTCTGAGAGCAAAAGAAGTAAAGACAACAATTACACCTACGATAATTCACGTAGAATATAAATTATATGAAATAGTTTACCAGCACGGATTCCTCTTCTATCCCATGTTGGCTACATGCCCTGTCCATCTCATCCTCCTTGACTTGATAAGTTTAATTATATTTGGTGATGAGTACAACTTATGAAGATCCTCGTTATGCAACTTTCACCAGCCACCGAGTAATTCATCCCTCTCAGGTACAAATATTTTCCTCGGTACCGTGTTCTCAAACATCCTCAGTCTACGTTTCTCCTTAGTGTCAGAGACCAAGTTTTACACCTATACACAACTATTTGCAAAATTATAGTTTTATGTATTTTAATCTTTACGTTTTTAGACAGGAGAATAGAAGGCAAACGTTTCTGAACATTACCCAAATTTAATCTGCTGTTAATGTAATCAGAAATCAAATTTTGATTTATTACAGTCGCTATCTAATATCTGAACTTTTCCAAAGGATCCATTAGCTGTCTTTATGTTACAATTTTGTCCTGCATTCTGGTGATGTGGCATCAACTTGGAATTCTCTGTGTTTACTTCTAGATCAACCTTCTTTCTAATGTCAATTGGAACTTGCGTGTTCTTCTCCATTGTATTTATGTTATACCCCAACAAATTTACATGAGGGTAGACTAGAAGCTCATGTGTTCCATTCAGTTTTACTCCCACCTGGTTTTCTTGGACCTTCCTAATTGAATAACTAAAGCAAGATTGAAAATCAATGGCGATAAAGCATCTCCATATTTCAGACGATTTAGAATAGAAAACGTGTCAGACGAATGTTTACCTGCATTGACTTTACTATAGGTTTAGTTTTAACACATGTTAAGAAGCTTTTATCATAAGCATAGACAATCTCAGTGAGGATATTGTGCAATACTTAGCTTCTGACTAAATTAC
Source organism: Zootermopsis nevadensis (assembly GCF_977971745.1). Taxonomy (NCBI): domain Eukaryota; kingdom Metazoa; phylum Arthropoda; class Insecta; order Blattodea; family Termopsidae; genus Zootermopsis; species Zootermopsis nevadensis. The sequence goes on from NW_028259143.1 coordinate 11,630,697, forward strand.
ATTCTTTCTTGTATCTATGAATAGCTGATATACCGTCTCGTTGTACACAAATTTCTTCTCTAGTATCCGACAAACACAAAATTCTGATAAGTAGTTAACCTGTTACGTCGGAACCCGCACTGTTGATCCCTAATTTCTTCTACTTATGTACTTAACCTTGGGAGAAGAATGTTCGATAAAATTCTATTCATAACAGTGATGTTCCTCGTTAATTAGTGCAGCAAATTTTATCGTCCTTGTAAATTGATACAATAACAGTCTCCTTCCACCTCTGAGGCAATAATTTTTATTCTAAGTATAATTAGGGAGTTTATGAATCTCAGAAAGCAAGGCTTCATCTCCTGCTCGAATCAGTTTAAAGTAATTCCATCACTACCTGGTGATTTATACATTCTCAACTTGCAATGGCAATTTCAACCTGAGAAGGACTGGGCTATGGCATTAATTGCTCAGCTGTATTTATTTACATGTACCTAATACAGTCAATAGCAGAGAGAAGTAATTCTTCCAGCAGTTCAAAAATGTTGTGGGGATCTAAAAGCAGATCGCCATTCTCATCCTTTATCAAGTTACTTCTAGGTTGGTCTGCCTTCTTAAATTCATTTATGCCTCTGTATAAGTGTCTAGTGCAGTGGTCCCCAACCTTTTTGTGCCTATGGGCACATTTGTGAGTTTATGAGATCGTGGCGGGCACCAACCAATTAACAAAGCCAAATTTTCTTTTTTCTGGACAAATAAGATATGGACACCAAATAATACACAAAACAACAAGACGTTTAATGATACAAGAAACCATGCAATCAAAAATACGTAGTTTTATAAGTACAATTATTACTACTCAAGTGGGAAGTTAGTGTGTTGTTGGCACTGCATTTCATCGGCCAGTCTTTTAAATTTGGGAGTGTAGGATGATGTTGCTGCTCGCAAACAATCGTCAAGATGGGCATTAGTAAGTCGAGATCTATGCTTTGGTTTTATAATGTTTATGGTTGAACGGCCTTCATTATTTAGTATAACCTCTTTCCGTAATAACGCGGGCACCCAAAAAAAGCCTTGGCGAACACTGCTTCAGTGTATCTAGTCTACTGGTACAAAACGTCTTGAAGTAGCCCCTTCCGCCGTTCTGTGCTCCGCTGGAGAACCTTCTCTTAGGTTAGCGAGGCGGTATGTGACTGATATCTACAGGGGTGTTCATAATTCCCTGACACATTACAAAAACCGCTAGTCTTCAATGGTGCAATGGATGGTAACACAGGACACGCCGATAGAAAGAGAAACACTCAAAGTTTATTTTACATCCCTCATAAATGCGCAATAACAATGCGCTGCTTCATTGGCCATCCCGATCACCTGACCTGACGCCATATGATTTCTTTTTATGGGGGTACATTAAGGACCAGGTCTTTGTACCGCCTCTGCCACGGGATCTGCCTGAACTGCGAAGACGAATCATCGCTGGCATCTCACAAATCGATCGTGACATGCTGTAGCGGGTGTGGGCGGAAATGGATTATAGACTTAACGTCTGCCGCGTTACAAAGGGTGGACACATAGAGCATTTATGAGGTATGTGAAATGAACTTGGAGAGTCTCTCTTTCTATCGAAATCCTATGTTACCATCCATTGAACCATTCAAGTCTAGCGATTTTTTGTAATGAATAAGGGAATTATGAATAACCCTGTATATCTAACATTGCTTAGCGAACTTGCACTCCATGCTACAAAAGTAATATTCTATAGGAAGAACTAGAAAACAAATAAACTTTCGATACATAACCAAATTTATTAGATGTTTCTTAGTATTTACTATTGTTTTCAGTAACAATGAGGTCTTGCCACATGTAGGTTAGTAAAAACAAAACAAAAGTTATATAGAAGAAACTTTCATAGATCAAAAGACGACTTTGTGAATCTTTTCAATACGGATACTTCAAAATTGATAATTTCTTGGTGAATTGTTATCAATGGAACCTAACCTGATAGCAAGTAATTTTTGCCAAGGAATATGTGGTAACTGTTATTATTGAAACAGTAATAAACACTAGGAATCAAGACTTTAAACACTGTTTTTACAGAAGATTTCCACGAATTCTGATTGTTCCTAGAGAATTATATATAAACTTGTCGATTACAGTTGGGGCATAAGTTTTACTGGCTACAGGTGGTATTAACGGATCTGGAGTTTTTGTCGCAACTAATATTTTTAACCTTAGCATAAGGAATAAAATTTGCATTTGAATTTACGTTCTGCACTTACAGTTACTGTATTAAATTGTGATGAGAACCACGTCATGCACTGTGACCCACAATTATGAGTAACTCAAGCGAATTTAACATATGAACACTACTCTTTAGAACTGTGATTTCTGTGAAGCGTTCAAGGTACTCAACTGTATGAAATTGCGACTAATTTCTGTAAATTTGACTTGTAAATCAATGTGGTATATATAACTGAGTTATGTGCCACTCACAGAGAGATGTATTGCTATGCATACGAAGTTACAAGCGACCCCCATCAATATTATCCAAGAGGGTCGTTACTTAACTTCTCTAAAGGATAATTTCCCATGAGATGAAAGAGACTTATGTCCTCTTATTCATAGGCTATTGACGGACTATAGTGAATGTTATCCTATATATCATGCACTAGTTATATATTGCTTGGTAGTGAAAGCCCAGTCGGTTGTAATGAGTTCCAGTGATTTTGGCATGGTCTATGTCCTGAATTTTGGTACGAAATACTATTTTATAAGAGCAACGACAAAGGAAGGGGACATGACATGAAGAAGTTAATTTTACTGTGATGAATTGTGAGAATGGAATATAGAATAAGGGTCTTGCGTTATGATGCTTAAATGTCATTAATATTTGCATATTTTCTTAACTCGTAATCAGTTTTATTATTAACAATTATTCACTTCTTACTAGATGCAGTGACAGGTAATTTATGACGTATAGGGATTTGTACACTTATGACGGTCTAAATTTACTAATTGACAACCATTACGTTCCCCCTGATCTTGAACCTGAAGTTGTTGCAAATTACTTTCGATTTTTAGAAAACAATTTGAACACACAAAATTTTAGAGTTGTTCTCATGGGTGATTTTAACACCCCTCGTTTTGACTGGAAGCGCGGTCTCCTTCTGGCTAACTGCCATTATTATTCGAAACTCAAGGAAGATGCCATCTACAGCTCCACGTGTCTTCTCGACCTCAGACGACATATGGAAACTGTTGGCAGCAGTGGTCTCCTAGACTTAGTAATTACGAACTTCAGTGAGTTGAGTATTAACTTTATTGATACTGGTATTGTAAAGCCTTATGTTTACCACCTATGATGTCCTCTTGTCCCTTGAAACAAGTAAAAGTAATTCTGAACTTTCCTACTGGAAATTTTCATCTGGAGATTACACCTTGTTGTATAACATTCTCTCAATTTATGACTGGTCCTCTATGTACATTATTACCGCTGTCGATGATTCTGTCGCTAGCCTGATCTCGGTTGCTATAAATGCTATAGATAAGGCTATTTCTCGTCGGCTTACGAGAAAATCAAAATTCCCTCCCTGGTTTTCCAGTGCCTTACGGTACTACATCTGGAAAAAAGATTTCTATTACAGACTTTTTAAAAGGAATAACTCTGGTTATTTTTATAGTAAATTTCCCTTCTATCGCAAGCTAGTGAAAGCTGCAATCAAGTCTGCAGACGTATTTGGTTGAAGTCGATTGACGACAATTTAAAGTCGCAACCCAAGCAATTTTGGAAATATATGGCGTCTTATAGAAAAATAAAAATAAATTCCACTTTTATTCAGCTTGAGGTTAGCGGTACTCATTTAGCTGAACCCCATTCTGTTGCCGATGCATTTGCTAAGAATTTTAGACAGTCTACTGTACCTCCTGTTTAGGTGTACCCTCTTCCACTGTAGGGTCCGCAATGGCCGCTCGGTCTGAGGCGTGGGTCTAGTGCCGCTTGGTCGCTGGGACCGTAGGTTCGAATCCCACTCAAGCCATGGATGTTTATTCGTATTCACGTTTTTCTGTGTTGTGCTGTCCTGTGTACAGGTAGAGGCCTTGCGACGGGCCGATCCCTCGTCCAAGGAGTCCTACCGAATGTCTATAGATCAAGCCAACGAAAAGTTGGGACCCGCAGAGTTCAAGACCTTGAAGAACGGGTCGTTCCCAGTATCCCAGTCTTCCGCTGTGGAGTCCACTGAATTCTTGTCATTAGCCCCTATCACCGAATTGGACATTTGTAAAACAATTCGTCGTCTGAGACCATCTAAATCTCTTGATGACATCCCTAGCTTTGTTATAAAGGGTTCCTGTATTCAAACACATCTTTAATCTAAGTCCAACACATAATTTTTTCCCTACTATATGGAAACAAGCCGAAATTTTCTTATGAGCTTTTGACCAGTGTATGGGACTGGTGCCAACCCAGCATCATGAGGAAATTGGGTAGCTACAATGGGTATCGTAATCCGGTCAGGAAAACTAGTAATGGCTGGGGGTTCGTCGTGCTGACCACACGTCACCCTATATTTGGTTGGATGATCGTTTACCTCTGCTTAGGTATGTGAACGTGAGGCCAGCATTCAAGCTAGTCGGCTTTGCCTCTCTGGAGCTGTTACGCCACGGATTTAATTTAATATTTTTCAATGGAAACAGGCAGTAGTAGTTCCTGTTCTTAAAAAAGTTAACTCTCCCAATGTTAGTCACTGCCGACCCATTTCTATACTTAATAATTTTTGCAAATTATTTGATTTTTTGATGTAAATACGTCTATATTTTAGGGTCATTGTCATTCGGCGAAAAGTGGAACGAAAAAGTGTAACAATGGTTTATCACCAAATAAACAACAACGTTTACCTAAGGAATATCAATTTACTCGGCATTTTTGTTACTTATAAAACATTACATTACATTACATTACCTTACCTTACCTTACATTACATTACCTTACCTTACATTACCTTACCTTACATTACATTATATTACCTTACCTTACATTACATTACCTTACCTTACATTACATTACATTACCTTACCTTACCTTACCTTACCTTACATTACATTACATTACCTTACATTACATTACCTTACCTCACATTACATTACCTTACCTTACCCTACATTACCTTACCTTACATTACCTTACCTTACATTACCTTACCTTACCTTACCTCACCTTACCTTGCATTACAATATATTACCTTACATTTCATTACATTACATTACATTCAGCTACCACAGACCCATCTTAAGCGTAACTAATTCAAGTTAAATAAGCAAAGTCTTAATCAAACTTTACTCAATTGTAAAGCGGGTATAAAGGAAATATTTAGAATAAAGCCAATATATAAACTTCTTTTCCGTATAGACGTATTTACGTCAAATTCTCCGGAACCGTGGTTCCACTGACAACTTTTTTTATTTATGATCATGACTCACATTACGTAAATTCTAAATTTAATGATTGTCTGCATGGTTTTACAAAATCTACATCTACAGTAAGTAATCTCGTAACCTATCTACATTTTTTTAACTCAATAGTTGGCTCCCAGGGACAAGCTGATGCTGTTTATTTTGATCTTAGCAGTGCATTTGATCTTGTCCCTCTTAATCTATTACTCAAAAAGCTCAGTGCTTTTGTGCTCTCTGATAATTATGTAAACTGGTTTTATAGTTACTTAACCATCAGATAATCCCAGGTTCATGTTTCTGGAACAATTTCATCTCCTTTTGTGGTCCTCTCTGTTGTTCCACATGTATCTGTTTTGGGTCCTCTACTTTTCAACTTCCTTATTGATGACATATGCCAAGTAATTAATCATTCTAAACGCAATATTTTCGCTGATGATATCAAAAATTTTCGTGCCATTAAATCTCCCAATGACTGCAATCAAACTTCAAATTGGCATTGTCTCTGTACAATGTTGGTGCACTGCTAACTTCATGAAACTCAATATTAGTAAAACTACAGTAATTTCCTTCTCCAGGAAAATCATTACTTTGATCATAAACTTTTTCAGTCCTCTATAACACTATTAAAGACATGGGAAAATTTATCGACTCTAAGCTCCGATTTTATAACCATGTTGACCACATATTTTCACAGTGTTTTAAGTTGTTGTGTCTTGTTCGCACAGTAACGTTTTCGTTCTCTTCTCTCGATTGCCTGTATATGTTATATGTAACCTTAGTTTCATCCACGCTCGAGTACCCCTCGGTCGCTTGGAATTCTACTACGACTACTGATGCCAACAAACTGGAGCGTATCCAGCAGAAGTTTGCAGCCCTTTTCTACTATCGTTTCCTCCCCCAAGGGCATTACAGCTACGCTGATGCTTTAGAGTATTAATACTCCAGACCCTGCGTAAGAGAAGGCATTGTAGTGATGCACTCACTATTCCTTGCGCAGGTTTACCGCGGTCTTAAATGCTGTCCTTTCCTTCTGGAAGCTGTCGGTCTCTGCATTCCTGCTCGGAAAGTGAGATATTTTTATCATGTTCAGTTTCAGCTCTTCAATTAAAACAGTCCTTCTGCTAGATGCACATCAGCTGCCTAATGTTGTCTGCAAGGACTTGGACAAATTCGAGACGAAAATTGTTACACTTCAACACATTTTACGATAGTCTAATTTCCTTCATTTATTTAAATTATTATCGCAAATATACTAATGTATTTAGTAGTAATTTTTTTGGGTATTAGCGTCCTCTGTATTAAGGTATTCCTATATTCTGTTTGTTGTTACCTTTCTATATTTATTACTGTGTTCGTGTGTTCGTCTCTGTGCTGCATCTGTAATTGGCCTTCTGGCTGTTGATACAGCACACTAATAATAAAGAATTGAATTGAAGTTTAATAATAATTATTTCAGGGCACACGAAGTTTTCATGATCTGGCTTAAGATCCCCATTTATTTCTTGGACGACCAGTCTCTCTTCTTCTGAATGGTGAAGAGTGGAAGGCTTTTTCTGGATTTCTCGTATCATATATTTCTTGTGGAGGTTATAATTACTAGAGTTGATTTGATTTTATATTGGATACATTTCTAGCTGTGTTTATAAACGTTTTATCTAACACCCCAAAATAAATTTTGGTCGCATATTTTCGCTTCTTTGAGAATATTTTATAAAACTATACACATACTACACTTATTCGTATGTCTATCAAACATTATATTTTGTGAAATTTCAGATTCACACTCCGGCGGGTGAAAATGGCGGTCTCTTGGTTTGACGCACCGTGTTTTCAGATAAACTTTTAACCACGTTTTGAGAGTTTCTTACTACCTCCATTTAATTTTCTGGGCCTATATCGCTAAGATTTTTGTATAAATTACAAAGACTTCAGAGACCAATACGACAGAACTACACATAGATCTATTGTAGTTTAGTTCAATAAATTCAGAAATTTCTAGACTGTTTCTAGTTTCGGGTATTGTAACAGTGTGGTAATTTTTTTCATTTACGCTTTCTTCTGCTACGAATTTTCTGTAAACCCGTTGGAAGAGTAGTATACACCCTACCACTCTCTGATTTAAAATTCATGAGTCATTGTATCGTTTTAGTTAAAACTTTAATGCGTATGCTTGGTACCAACCGGCATGGTGGACTACGGTTCTCATTGATCAATAGCAAATCTCTTGCATTGCTAACATAAGATACACACGCTGAATATAAATATTCCATAATAGTAAGTGATACTTGTATAATTAGGTACTTTATGGGGTTTAGCCTTCTTTTAAAAAAATAGTTATTCATTTATGCTGCTTTTACAGGAACGTATCTATCGTAGGACTGGAGAAATGACTATTGACGCAATCAAATGTGTTGTCCATTTTCTTGCTATGATCTTGTAATCTAGTCGTTTTTCGCTCAATTTACAACACATTACAACACATCTAGACAACAGTTAGATGCATTCCATTCACAAACTAAGCTCGTTTTTAAATTAATATTGTGAAAAGAAAAACTAATGGTTTTGTCTGAAACACATATAACTTTTGAGCTGTTTCAGCTATAATTATTGTGTCTGTCTTTTGTGTTTGCAGGTGATAAAGATGCTCGTCATAGTTGTGGCTCTATTCGCCATCTGCTGGCTACCTCTTCAGACCTACAACGTTCTAGCATACATCTACCCAGAAATCAATCAGTACGTATGGTATTTGTTGAACAGTATAATGTGGGAAAAAATGCATTGCACTATCTCAAGGTAGCGTTATTAGGCTAGAGATCACCAATTTATACGAGGCGCGTCCACAAAGTAAGTTTCCCACTCGTCCCACAGCTAGCAAACCTTATATTGCGCGAAGCGACTGTGCGTACGTGATAGAGCAATGACGTAGCATGGCGCATGCACTAACGGCACTTCCCGCGTTCTCACAGTAGCATCGTTGCAGCTGTTGAAGATGGAGGTTCTTATTCCAGCTCCCGCCGACTGTGAAGTGCGGTCAGTGATAACGCTAGGCCGCACACGGCTCGACGGACAGCAAATCTCCTGCACGAGTTCAGCTGGGAGGTGTTTAATCATTCACCCTACAGCCCGGACCTCGCTCCCAGTGATTTCCATCTTTTCCTACACCTTAAGAAATTCCTTTCCGGTCAACGTCAGCGTTTTGAGAATAACAGAGAGGCGGAGATGGTTGTCACACAGTGGTTCCAATCCCAGGCGGCAGACTTCTACGACACAGGTATTCAAAAGTTGGTCCCACGGTATGACAAATGTCTCAATTCCGGTGGTGAATATGTTGAAAAATAGCTGGACACTTGCTGTATCTGTTGCAATAAATATTTCCATGAAATTGTGTTTTGTTTCTGTAAACGGCCCCAGGGAAACTTACTTTGTGGACGAGCCTCGTAATTTATAGCGAGTGTCTTATGAATCTTGAAAATGGAATGCGAAATGAAACAGATTGTGTTTATGTTATCACATCTGCTGTATCATCTAGATCAAGAGGAAATATGACGAGTGTGTGACAATTATAAATCAAACAATTAAAAATTTAAAACTCCTTATAAATACAAGACTTAAAGCTTTCACAGCGACAGTGTTCGATAAAATATTCTGGGACAACAAACCACGTCAATTGTGGACAAAAGACCAGCGTGTCGGACACGGGCAACTGGCACGACTTGTTGCACCAGAAGATTTTATCGACACCTTGTGAATATTTAAAGTTCTCCCGAGAACACCAAAACTCTCCAAAGGGCATTGGGTTGCCTGGGGACATACGGTTGGTGATTCTTCTTCACACATTCCGAGAGTTAGAATGTTGTGTAATATCTTCAGACCTTAGACCACTTGGAGCGTATACCACTCCAGTTCAGTTCATCTGTGGTTCATTTAATGACCCTGCCATTAATTCAGAATGTATAGCGTCACTGATACAATGATTATTGATTAATAAATTGAAATGGACATGAAAGCAAAGGTAGCGACTTTACGTAGGTTGTTATCCCGTCATTTGTGTATAGGGATTATGGAGAAAAAAGACTCATAATTTCCGATCTCCAGAATAAGATTTCAAACGGAGACCTCCCAAATATGAAGCAGGGGTGTTGCACTCTAGGTCACAACAGTATTTTCGTTCTAAAAAAATATATTGAACGTCGCAGTCGAGTTTACATACCAGCACTGCTTCATGGGAGATATTGGGTTCAAATCTCTGCTATCGGTTGTTCTGATTTCGGTATTTTCTTCCGTGGTGAAATAGCATTCAGAATCTGTACATTAGAAATAACTGAAGAATTAATTACAGTGGAACCACGATATACGCGGGTTTCGAGAGACAGCCTCAGTACCCGCGTTGTGTGTGAAATATGTAGAACGTGTGTAATCGTATTGGGGGGACATATGACAGCCGCGGTTTATCGAGGTTACACTGTATAAATGCACTGAAAATTATATTACGCAGGAGATAAACAAACATTGAATACTCTTTCACCACCTATGTGGCTGTTCTGTGGTTACAAAGAAGCTGTGTTTCTGAATATATTGCTTCTTATTAATTAGTGTAATTTTCAGAAATATATATTTTACTTTTAATCACAATAATTTGTTTTCATAATTATTGTGATTAAAAGTAAAATATATATTTCTGAAAATTACACTAATTAATAAGAAGCAATATAAATAACTGAAATTCGTTAAAAATGCACTTTAATGTATTATTTTAAGATTACGTATGAATGTCATGTACATCAAATGAGAAATGATTGGTTGATTAGGAAGGAATCATGAATCGGGAAATTTTAGAATACGCTTTTACATCGTAAAATACTGATCTGCTATTAGCCTGGAGAATTTGAATTACGCACCTGAGTCGCTGAGCTACGTTAGCCGAAGTTCTGAAGTCATTTGAACCTTATTCGCTGATAATATACACGGAACGTTTCGAACGGTACGCTATAGATTTGTAAATATTGGAGGCACCATGCTGTTACCAGTTAATAATCCGTAATTAAGTAACTTCACGGCAGAAGCTGATTGTCAGTAATTCACAAATTCCCTGATTTTAAGAATCTCCTAAGAGTTCATTATCTCGTTTAGATAACATTGCTCTAATAATAGGCAAAGGTTAATAAATCTGTGCTCGACATGAATACAAACATTTAAGTTAATCTGGTAATCACCTTATTCGATACAAGAAAAGTCTTCTGCCGTCAAAGTTAATTCATCCGTGTTTTTAAGCTGCCTTACAAAACTTGCCTCTGCTGGAGTTTTCTACTGTATGCACGACGCATTGGTAGTATGAAATTAATTAACCAAACAGACCCTTTTTATGTCGCATTATTTTTAAATTTCCCCCAGCCCAGTAGATCCAGTATACTTTGCTTCAAAACTGTTTGGATAAGCTGGGCCTCGTAGTATAAATTGATATTAAGAACACAGAACTACCTTTCCTCCGCGAAAAATATCTTCTATCACATAGTCAGACAAAACATTTATTACTTTTTGTAGAATACATCGATTCACCACTATTTTTACAACTGCCCTGCAATATACCTCGCCCTGAGCTATATGAAATCGTTTCACTTTGTCACGCCCTATTTAATACGGTTGTAAATATTTCCTCCAATTTACACTTAGGTCTCCGTTTATGTTTTCCTATAAAAACCTTATATATAAATTTATCGTCTACCGTATTTGTGCTAATGTGTCCCTCTTCATTCTCATTAATGCGATTTTCGTAATAATATTAGACGAAAAGTAAAATTTACGAATTCATGATTGTTTAATTTCTTCCTGCCTTCGTTTACTTCCTGTAAGATTATTACAAAAATGTACTTACATATCATGACTGCCACATGCAGTTAAACGCAACTATATGTAGTGAGTTTGATTGAAAATAATCAGTTTCCCCAAGTAACACACAGAAGTGGCATTTACTTAAACATTATAACCTACTCTCAGAGTTAGTTTCGGTGAATAATTTTTATTCTCTTTGTTGGCAATAATGTGGAAATTATACAAGTGTTTGTTTCCTGTACCACCGTCACTTAACTCAAATACTCCCTTAGAAAGAGCTAGTCTCTGTCTAGCTCTTTCTAAGGGACCCAACAGAGTAGGTACCTTTTACCTGAAGACGGAGACAGAACCAGCATCAGGAACGTCGTGATTTTGGAAACAGACGATGGAAAAAGTCCTGGCAACGAATAATTTTAAGTGTAAACTACCGTCGTCAAAACCCTTTAGAATTTAAATTTTTGTTTAGATCCACCACTTTACATACCAATATAAATAAATGATATCATCACATTAGATCAAAATAAATGAATGCGTTGACTGAGTTTGTACTGAGTTTAAATCGTATTTGAAGATGGCTATCTTCTGGGTAGTTCCGCCATATAGTATGGTAGATGATGGGGGCAGCAAGGACCTCTGAAACTTCGGTAAACTTCTACCAGACTACATGGCACAACAACCCAGAAAACAGCCACCTTCCGACTCACCGCCGTGAAAACCTTAAATCCGAAATCGTATTTGTTTTATTTCTTAATTAAGTGCCCTATTACAATACAACATTGAAGAGCTCTTCTGAGACAGTAATTAAATTTACACTCTCAGACTCTATTTCAGTAACATCAATTTTAATATCACCAATCCATCCATCAACGCATAGTCCCAGAATTAGTACCGTGACTTCAGGATTGTCCGTTGATATTTTATGTCAAAATACGTATAATTTATACATAGGTTTACGCAGTGTTTGTTAAACTCTGCAAAGAAAAAACCTGGACAAAAAATGTGCAGTAACGTTTAATTCCTCTGTTTATGCTAAACCTTCAAAACACAGTGGTAACTATATATTCTGCCTGCTTTATTATTTAATAATTCCACAAATTATACGTATAAGTTTAGTGTAATTCTAAGAATAAATATAGATTATATTTCTAAACTGCATTAACAAATTTATCTCTGTATTGGAAACAAATTATGTTTTGTTTGGCTTAGGAACAATATTTAAATATATTCGATACAAATTTAGTGCTTCAAAGTCATCAGTAAATACTGGTATGGAATCTTGGCATTTTACAAATGCCATTTTACGAAGTTACGTATTTAATGTAGAATGCCTGTGATTAAAATACACTGCTACAATTTTGTGTGTTTGCAGGTATAGATACATAAACATCATCTGGTTTTGCTGTGACTGGCTCGCTATGAGTAACAGCTGTTACAATCCATTTATCTATGGCATTTACAATGTAAGTACAGTAGATGTTTATATCACCTGTATTTTTAATAAAGTTGTCATTTTATTTACTGATATTCTCTTAACATACTACCTCCACAGTGCAGGGCCCTTTTTCAGTTAATTCATTTATGACATTGCATTTCTTATAATTACCTTTATTCTACGTGTGAGTGTCTCAAGAGGCATCTTCCCTTCAGCCTCTTGGACCAAAAATTTTGTAATCAGTGTTCTATCTCTCTATCATTGCTACTCGCATTTCCCTTCTCATCTTCCTTGATTTTGTATTTTGAAATGTTCAAGAGTTAACAAACGCCTGTTACTTACACATAAGAGTAGTATTTTCATAAAAGCAGTTTTAAAACCTTCCCCATTGTTGAGAAACGAGAACTGCATTAGAATATATAACCAAAAACATTTGTTTAAATAAAATACACTATTACATTTTTTATTCGCAGGAGAAATTCAAGCGTGAGTTTCAACAGCGATTTCCTTTCCCGATTCGAGGGTGCTTTACACGTGCTAATACAACTGATAATGACATGGATAAATCGCAGACATTGCAGACCCGTGCATCAGTTAGAAGTTTCGACAGGAATCGCTCCTGTTCTGCAAGAGCCCAACTGCAGTGCTCCCTTCTTCCCCCAAATAACAGTTTCTACCGCGGAGTCGCTATCCGCGGATCGACCAGAAAGCCGGACACAAGTAATAATGGTGGTGTTGCTATTGAATTGTATGTATCACCTGACAAACAGCAGAAAAGTGGGCATAGTTCAGACATGGAAGAACTCTGAGTGTAAATCAGAGGAAAGGTATTCAAATGATCTCAATAATTTACCAAAGACTGATTAAGAGTTAACAGATATTCTTAGGCTTGCAGACACTGCGCAATTTAGTGACAAGTGGAGATACGGACAATATAATATTTGTAAGCGATGTTAAATTTTATCAACAATCGATTCTGGCAAAACAAATTCAATCTGTACGAAAAATTCCAAATACTATCTTCAAAATAAATGTATAGGTTGCTTCTTTGATGTTTGTAAAAAGTTTATCATTGATTTACTGGATATATGAAATCCTGACTTCGAAGCTTTGATGAGACGTACTGTGTTTGTCACCTCAGTTACGCACTGTTTCTTACAGCACATCTGAACTTCGTATCTACCTGATTAAATTAATTATCAGCCTATATAATCAATGTCTTGTTTTATGAAATAAACGTTTTGTGCAGATTCACAAAGAGACAGTCTGGCGGTTTGATTTCCAGTAATATAGAACAGTAAGTTACAAAAACTACAAATATTAAGGTAACATTAGTTGTCTGTAAACTTATTATTAATTTGTGTACACACTTGTATTTTCCAACCGAAATCACACGTATTGAAACAGGTTTTATGACGGTGGGAGTTTGAAGAAAACCGGAATCTCAGACCTTCTTATTACTGATTTTAATTTCTGAAGATAAGTGTTCTGTACCGATATTTCTTAATACTGATTAATACAGACTATTCTTTTCAGGTTGTTTAGTACTATCTTTCTTCAGCGATACCACATTTTAGAGTAAAAAATAGTGGTTTTTCATATGCACATCTATGACGTTTGACCGATTCTCAGTATGAAAAGAAAATGTCATCATTATTTGTTTTTGTTTCGTGCGTGATGTACTATACATCAGCTGCCAACATATTATTGTCCACTTCAGGAACCTGATTATATTTCGGATGTAAAAATGGCTACCACTTTATCTTTATTTCTTGTTATCACAAATTAATTATATAAAGATCCCATAACAGATTACTGTCATTCTTATGCGAATAGTGATTTAAAGCTGTAAAATAAAGCAAGGAAACGAATTACAGTTTACAAACAACAACGTAAGTTAGTTTTAAGTGTATTACTTAGCTGTGATTTCCATTTGCATTTTTCACACATCCAGCCTGTAATATATTTGTTCTCCTCCGCGTTGTCTTGAGCAACTATCTACATGTTCCTATGTTTTTCCTTTTTGTATTGCAGAAACGCCACTTTTGAATAGTGCGAAAGCACCATTTCGGATCTGATAAAAAGTTGCTTAGGGCTCTGCTTTAATTAAGAAGGATAAACCACATAAAATAACCAGATATTGTCTATTACATTCATAATAACAAAGATTATCAACAATTATTTATATATATGCATTATGCAACGTGCAAGATCATAAGGTACATGCAAAACACAACACGTAAGACATTTGTCATGTGGAAATGTGTGGCTTTCTTGTCGTGCAGTTTGCAGACACGCCGTGTCCCTTGACGAGCTATTACCCCGGCTTTACCAGACTGAGGAAAACCACAGGAAGACCCAGTCGGGTTACTTGCTCATTGTCAGCAGACTCCTGTAATGTGCTCAACGACCTACACACAATTTCTTAAATAAATTCAAATATTTACGTGAACACATAGTCTTCATCACCTTATCCTTCTTGGGGTTCCAGGATCACAGCGAACCGAGAACGGTTGCGTCTGCTTTAACTTCCCATATCACACACTCAGGGCCCTTGCTATATTATTTATCTTTTTTATCTGTCTAGCTTCCTTTATGGAATCCATCCTATTCTCAAATAGTATTGCATATCAATGATAATTGCTTTATCATCCACAGCTATGATCAGGTCTGGTCTCAAATTTCCCTGTACTGCCTCATTTTCGTTTACGATGGTATATTTGTTTCTGCTGCTTTTCTAACCCTGTTTACCACTGCATTATGTCTTCTAGTTATTAAATCAGAGTATCTCATGCAGTGGTTGATTACATGTGGCAGGGTTTCTCTCTCTTAACCACATATTCTGCAACTTTTGTCACTGTTGGGTTGTTTTGACTCCTGTTCAGCGGCAGTAAATTTAGCCGTTCTCGCTGAACGAACCGCCAATCTGCAAATCTGGTTTAGACGGCCGTTTGGAAGAAGTGAGAGCTACCTCGGTCGGCCACAACACATTTCATTACCTTTCCCTCGCTTGCTCTAAGTGAGCTAAGCACTTTTAGCCTGTGTTTGTCATGCAGGGTTTAAAAATCAAATGTCAATAAGAGTTTAATATTTTCGAATGCCCACTCCACTTCATTTCTCGTGGAGGCCTTTCTTGCATTCGTCCAAATAGTCGAAAGGGCGTTGGTGTTACGCCTGAATTCACCATCATTCTCCCCGGATAGGTAGGCGGCTAGGTCCTGCTGATATACCTCACGTCCAATCCTTTTCTGCACGGTAGTCTGCAGGTCGTCTAATGCTAGCTGCTTGATCGGCGTATCTTTGGTTGTCAAGAGCTTGAAGGCACTATCTGTCAGATAGTGATCAGATTTCTCTGTTGCCCCCGGTATCACCACACAATCGGTTTTGCCTGGACCATATATGTAGTCATTGGACGCCTCTTGTAGTATATTCAACGTCAATTCAAAGGTTGGACGACTATTTAAGAAATAGTCGTCCAACCTTATCCAGTTGCCTTTTTTGTATCCTTGCTGTTATCATCGGAAAAATGAGCGACGGGAAGAAGAATGCCTTAAGAGCGTCCAATCTTTGCCAGGGGGAGCTTTGATTATAATATTTTGTTTGCGGCTTTCATCAGCCGCGCTGGCTTTCTTGTATCCCTCGTAATCTGAAATCCGCCCGGTATTGCCAGGAACTCATCGAATTCACCGTCGCATAGGCTTCTAATGTATTCGTCGTTCTCCTGTGTCGATAAATGTAGTGAGAATGGCTTTGCAGGGTTGAATTTTATATTTACTTCTCCTGCCAGTCTCTCTACTTTATTTAATCTTGTCTTTATTTCTTTGGGTGTCTCAGCACAAGCTGGGACTTTTGAATAGTACGAAATCACCAGTACGGCATCTAATAAAAAATTGTTTTGTTCGGCTGCTTCTATTAAGGAATGAACCATATACAATAATATTACAGGTATAAACTATTATATAACCTATTTGGTTACACTTTTCTTGTTTTCAGCTAGAAAATCGCTACATATTTCACACAATGAAGAATACTAAAATAACGAAAATGCTTATTTATTTTGGTTGTCGTACGTTTTACTCTCACTATCTCACTCACTCACGCTATGACGCAAGATATTCTTTGAAAAATGGATTGTATACTCGGCTTGTCAAAGAATAGCCCAATTTCCTAACGGAACTCAAAGGTTCATCAACGTGTTCACAAAAGACCACCACCGGACTCTATCCTGAACTAGACGCATCCTGTACTCTCCATCTATTCCGCTCTTCCTAAGGACCATCATAACGTTATTCTCCCACCTACGCCTACTTCTTCTCAGCGGTCTCCTCCTTTCAGGTATCCCAACCAATACCTCCCTCACACCTCTACCGCCCCCACGCGTGCTGCATGTCCAGTCCACCTCATTCTCCTTAATTTAGTCACCCTAACAATATCAGATGAAGAATGCAGACTGTGAAGCTCATCATTATAAAATTTTCTCCATGATCTGTCTTCCTCACTTTTAGGTCCAAATATCGTCTTCAACACTATGTTCTCAAAGCTGGGAAACCCTGGCACAGCGTAGAAAGATAGCACGTATATGTGCTCTCTTCAAAGCGTACACGGGAGAACGGGCATGGAAGGCTATAAGTGACAGATTGCAAAGGCCATATTATCTGAGCAGGGTCGATCATATTCGGAAAATTAGGAGCAGAAAGCAAAGAACAGATATCGGAAAATATTCCTTTGTAAATAGGACCATCCAACCTTGGAACCAGCTACCTGCGGATGTTTTAAGGACTCTCTTGTGTACACCAAGTACTTTTAGGAAGAAGGTTAGGAAAGTGATAAATGAGGTGAAGTAAAGGGAATACATGGGAGGGTGCAGTGAAGGGGGGTAAATTGGGGTGAGGATGGGAAGGCTTCATAAGTGTAGTGAAGTGAAGAGAAGGTCCTGATGAAACGTGTGATTCATTACTGTTACTGTCTTATGTCTAGTTGGTATAAATTTTTAAGTTATGTACTTTAGGTTATCTGTTGTGTTTAAATACTTGTGCCTTATGGTTTTGTAATCTTATGAGTTGTTTTATTTTGAGTGTGGTGTGTTGTTTTGTGTGATGTGTGTTGTTTTGTTGTGTCTTATTGTTTTGTTGTGTCTTATTGTAGGACCACTGCCACCTGGTAAAAACCTATTTGCAGTTAATAATAAATAAATAAATAAATAAAATCCTTCATTCTGTGATTCTCCCTGAAAGTCAGAGACCAAGCTTCGCACCCACACAGCAAAACTGGTAAAATTACACTTCTGTGTATAGTGGATTCTGGTTAATTGGGACACATCAGGACTAGTAGACTTTGGCCTAGTTAAGCGGCTACTTCAATTATCCGAAGTTCCACGTAGAGTTAAAAAGGTTTGTTCTTTAATATTTGTCCCAAATAAAGGGCTGCCCCGATTAACTGATGGTTCAATTAGCCGGAATCTACTGTATTTTATCCCTTAGTTTTTTAATATGAGTCAGAAGGACAAAGGATTTTTGGTTGAATGCTGGTAAGAATTCCCTGAATCTATTCTGCTCTTGATTTCGTCAAGAATGTCATTCAGATATGTGAGTGTCATTCCCGGGTATTTGAATTTTGTCACGTTTTCGAACGGTTCATTAGTTTTTCTGCCCTGAATTTTGATATGTGAAAACATACGAGGTGCGATCGGAAAGTTTCAAGACTGCGCCTATAAAAACCCGTACACTTATCTCAGGTAGTTAATTCATCCATCACCCTCGAAGTAGTTCTCCTGGGAGTGAACACAACGATCCCAGCGCCGCTGCCAAGCCTGGAAGCATCCCTGGAAATCTTTCTATGTCAGCCTGTCAAGCACCATCTGCGATTCTGCCTGAATCTCTTCTATCGTCTCAAATCTCCTTCCCTTTAGCTGAATTTTCATCTTTGGGAAGAGGAAGAAGTCACACGGCAAATAAGGAGGGTGCGGGATGACGGCCATGGTGTTTGAGGCCAAAAACTGCCGAACTTTGAGGGCGGTGTGCGCTGGCGCGTTGTCATGATGCGTCGCATGTGGAGTTCTTCCTTTAGAATCAGCTGACAGGTTCCATAGCCTATCCCAACAATGTCGCACAAGTCGTTGATGGTACGACGTCGATCTTCGTGAATGGCCTGCCGAATCTTCGTAACATTTTCGGGCGTTGTGCTCGAAGATGGTCGTCCAGAACGCTCGTCATCATCGACAGAGTTTCGGCCATTTTTAAAACGTGAATGCCACACAAAAGTTTGTGCAAGACCCATTGCGGACTCCCCAAATACTTGCTTTAGGATTTCATAGGTTTCCGTAGCCGTTTTGGCGAGTCTTTGGCAAAATTTGATGGGCACTCTTTGTTCATGAAAATCCGCCATTCCGAAATCGCAGGAGGGTCGGTATAATGCACTACCAAAACGCCCGTAACTAAGAAACAAATGCTAATTCGATAATGCCGGCTGGCACACTGATTCACTATGAATGTAGGCCGCACCCCCTAGCGGAAGAAGCTCGTACTACATCCGGTTCGCCCTCTATTGACACAGTCTTGAAACTTTCCGATCGCACCTCGTAATCATCTAGTCTGTCTTCTTGAATTTATTTCTAGGCCAAAATCCCAACAAGCCCTTAAGAGTTTTTCTGTTCTCACTTTTATAGTAGATATATTATCGCCCAACAGAGTGATATCAGCACAGACCAACAGCTAATGTATCCCATTAAATTCCAAACCGCCCTCTGATTTCCTTTGACTTTCCTGATGGCTTCTTGTAATTGAAAAGCGGTGGCGATAGAACGTCTCCCAGCTTTAGGCCAATCAGAACAGGAAATGTATCGGAAAATGTTTACCCAAACAAATTTTACTACAGTTTTCAATTAAACATATTTTAATTAACCTGACTAGATTGAAGCGAAATTTTGAAAGGGCTTCTCTTTTAAATGAGGCTTTTTTAAATCTATAAATGTTTAACGGACTGTCCCATTGTACTTCCACTTTTTCTTTGGTGTCTGGCGAATGTAGAAAACTTGATAATTTGTGGATCTATTACGACGTAACCCACACTGATGATCCCCAATCATTTGAATGACATATTGAATCAACCTCTTTGAAGAATGTTGGATAAAATTTTGTAGTCAGATGATAAGAGGGAGATTCCTCTATAAGTATTACAATATCTTATCACCCTTCTTATAAAACGTTACATTAATAAACTCCTTCCATTGCTGTGGCATTTCCTCCTTCAGTCGTACTTTTAAAAATGTTCTATTATTTACCATTTTGGTGCCGTATAGTGGTCACTTTATGAACTGAACTGTTGCCACGCAACAGAACACCGATGGACATAGATCGCTTTTGTACCGTAAATAATTTAATGATCGCCAAGAAATACGATCAGAGACGGAGAGAAACACAGGGAGGAAAGATAATCCTGTAACGAAAATGTTGGTATAATGAATTTTATCACCACTGCTGAGGGAATTGTTTATAAACAGTTTACGCAGGGCGTGTCTTTGTGTATTTTTCTACAGAAAGGAGAATGAGGATCATAATTGGGGGTAGGATTTTTTGTACATAAGAGAATCATAGCAGTTAGGAGATAGAGTTTCTTGTCTGCAGGATGTCGCATAAAACACTGGTGCAATATTACTGGTTTAAAAGTGCGTGCCGCGACGGAGAAAATATTTTATGATAGAAATGATAATTTCTATGAGAAACTAAAGAATGTACTATATCAGTTTTCAAAGTACTACATGAAAATTCTGTTAGGAAATTTCAATGCCAAAGTAGGTAGAGAAGATATTTTTAAACGAACAGTTTGGAACAAGAGTTTACACGAAGTCTTTAATGATATTGGTGTTGGAGTAGTAAATTTAGCCACATCCAAAAACCTAATTGTCATGAGTTCAATGTTCCCTCATCTTAGCATTCATAAACTCCTGATGGAAAGTCACATAATCAGATTGACTACATTTTGATAGACAGGAGACGGCATTCAAGTGAACTTGATGTTCGATCTTTCAGGGAGCGGACTGCCATAAAGACCACTATCAAATGGTTGCAGAACTTAGGGAGATACTGACAGTAAGTAAACGAGTAATGCAAAAGTTTGAAATGGAGATACAATCTTAAGAATCTAAATGATTTAGAATATAAAGAACAGTATCACCCCAAAATCTCAAACAGATTCCTACCTCTGGAAATCTTAAATGATGATGCGAATATTAATAGAGCTTGAAAAACCATTAGACAGTATATAACAATTTCAACCTAGGACAGTCTATATTTTTACGGATTTAAGCAGCATATGCCATGGTTTGACGAAGGATGAGATAAAAGAAAAAGCCAAATTTTAATGGTAGCAGAATCCTAGGCAAACAAATGGAGATAATGAAAACAATATACGATAAGGTAATAACATTTCAGGAACGAAAAGAGGAAATATCTTAAAGACAGGATTAAAGAGCTTGCATAGAGACTTATACACAGTTACAGATGATGAATTTAAGAAGGTTATCAACCTAGAAATATCTTGATAAAGGATAAGAATGGTGACCTGCTTGCAGATTCCCAGATTTGAATCGCTGAAAGAATTACTACTCTCAGCTATTACATGTCTATAGGCTTAGTGATATTCGGCAGACGGAAATAGATACAGCTGAGTCATTGTTAGTACATGAGACTACTCCTATTTGAGTTTGAGGTATAAATCGCTAGGTAGTGATCAAAATTCCGCAGAATTGATTTTAGCGGTGGTAAAACATTAGGTTCTGAGACCCCATAAACTCAATAAACCTATTTAAAATAAGGAATAATTGCCTCAGCAGTGGAAGGTGTCTATTGTTGTACGAATTTACAGGAAGAGCGATAAAACTGACTGTAGTATTTGTCGAGGTATATCACACTTATCAATTTTATAGAATATTTTATCTAACATCCTTCTTTCAAGGTTAAGGCTATAAGTAGAAGAAATTAGGGATCAACAGTGCGGGTTCCGACGTAACAGGTTAACTACTTATCAGAATTTTGTGTTTGTCGGATACTAGAGAAGAAATCTGTGTACAACGAGACGGTATATCAGCTATTCATAGATTCAAGAAAGAATGTGATTTAGTCAGAAGCGAAGTATTGCACAATATCCTCACTGAGATTGTCTATGCTTATGATAAAAGCTGCTTAACATGTGTTGAAACTAAACCTATAGTAAAGTCAATGCAGGTAAACATTCGTCTTACACGTTTTCTATTCTAAATCGTCTGAAATATGGAGATGCTTTATCGCCATTGATTTTCAATCTTGCTTTAGTTATTCAATTAGGAAGGTCCAAGAAAACCAGGTGGGAGTAAAACTGAATGGGACACATGAGCTTCTGGTCTACCCTCATGTACAATGGAGAAGAACACGCAAGCTCCAATTGACATTAGAAAGAAGGTTGATCTAGAAGTAAACACAGAGAATTCCAAGTTGATGCCACATCACCAGAATGCAGGACAAAATTGTAACATAAAGACAGCTAATGGATCCTTTGGAAAAGTTCAGATATTAGATAGGGACTGTAATAAATCAAAATTTGATTTATGAGGAAATTAAGAGCAAATTAAATTTGAGTGATGTTCAGAACCGTTTGTCGTCTCTTCTCCAGTCTAAAACGTAAAGTTTAAAATGTAGAAAACTATAGTTTTGCCTGTAGTTGTTTACAGGTGTGAAACTTGGTCTCTGACAGTTAGGAGAAACGTAGACTGAGGATGTTTGAAAACTTGGTACTGAGGAGAATATTTGTACCTGAGAGGGATTCATTACTAGGTGTCTGGTGAAAGTTGCAGAAAGAAGATCTTCATTAGTTGTATTCTTCGCCAAATACAGGTAGACTGGTGAAGTCAAGGAGGATGAGATGGACAGCGCATGTAGCCCATACAGAAGAGAAGAGTAATCCTTACAGAGTTATGGTGGGCAATCCAGAAAGAAAGAGACCCTTAGATAGACCTAGTCGAACGTGTGAGGACACCATTAAAATGAGTTTTAGAGAAATATAACGAGGGTGTATGGACTGAATTTATCCATGAAATATTGGGAAAATCATGAATTGCTGAGCGACTGTCGGCTTCACAGGAAGGACTAGGTTCGATGCAGTAAGTAAGTACGTCTTTGTGTAAAGTAGGAGTTCTGTTATATCAATATGAACTTGTCATAAAATGGTTATAAGATTTCCACATACAGAATTTCATAGAAATGTTCCAAGTGGTCTACTGTAGAAAACGTCTATGTATAACGGTTTATTAATACAATTATTACAATTACATTATTGATTATCACTATTAAAAACTCCATGGTCCTGGAAATGGATGACATGATGACAAGAACTTGCCACTATTTCCACTCCGGGGAAAGATGAACCTATTCCACCCACACACACACACACACAATATTGATTCAATATACATTTATGCGTTCTTTAAGCTTTTGTGTATGCAAAGAA
Source organism: Zootermopsis nevadensis (assembly GCF_977971745.1). Taxonomy (NCBI): domain Eukaryota; kingdom Metazoa; phylum Arthropoda; class Insecta; order Blattodea; family Termopsidae; genus Zootermopsis; species Zootermopsis nevadensis. The sequence goes on from NW_028259143.1 coordinate 11,653,867, forward strand.
TAACCTATGGGCCGATCCAGGTGTGTCTCATCTTTCATCAGTAACAATGACCCTGGATCAGTTTTGCAACAGTGACATTGTGCAGAATTGTTGAAACAATTAATATTACTTTTGTATTTGTATTCCCTTAGTTGCGCTGCAGACGTCATTGCCAGTAATATGGCGTAAAAACCACCATTTTGTATTTTAGTGCAATCTAAAGGGCACTGCTTTCCAAACCCGTGGTAGTGTCCTCACATTTTTGCTAAGGGTATTCTAAGTTCTAGGTTGTAGCTTGAGATATAAATTTGGGTATGCGGAAGGATATAAAGGGATATTTGGCATAGATTTTGTCGGAGAGCGTGAGTCTCCGAATCTCAGGGAATTACGGGGACTGTGACGGTTGGAGCGGCATTTGCGCCAAGTAAGTGAAATCTCTGGGCTTGAGCAACAGAAGACCACACTGAACCAGATCAATATGCCAAAGCCTGGTTTACCCCTAATCTGAAGGTTCAGCCCGTTCGGGAATCGAACCACGAACCTGGACTGGCACAAAACTGTTGATATCAACCTGAGATATTACTACTATTTTGACTATAACAAATTACAAAAATTTCGTGTTTCAAAGAGGATCGTCGCATGCTCTCGAAACATCCAGGCATGTTAAGAACCAACTCGAATCTGTCTTCTCTCTGTTTCTACGCTTTCATAAAGGTCGTAGGAAAGTTGTGAACTAAAGATATGCAATAATTTCTGAAACGTAATCATCTCTCAACTTCTTCGTCTTTTTATACCTTTTGTAATTGCCCTTTTTCCAATTCTACACGCTTATGCACATATTCTAACTATAACAGTTTACCTGCGAATGTGGAATAAAAGATTACAGGTCAGCATATAAAATATTTCTGTTAGAATTTTGTCGAATAACCTGTACGACAAACGAAAGTAGTCGCTTAAGTTTCACTCGCTTTCGTAGACTTGAACTGAATGATTGGATAATTAAAATAGCAAATTAAAATAGCGTTTATATCCCTGCCGGAAGTGAGATCAAATCAGCAATGCAGTATTTCGAGTGGACTACGACACGTGGCTCTCGTAGACATTTCTCAAAATTAAATGCTATATTTCCCAGAGTAGATAGAAAATTCTCCAGAAAGAAAGATACGCAGAGTAAATTAAAGCGCCTACTATGTGGTACTGTAGTAACAAAAAATATATTCCTGTTCCTATTCACTACATAATTATCAACTGAGCTTAAACGTTTCTTATATATAATGCGTTTCATTTGAAACACAAGTCTAACTACTACATGTGGACCCCTTAAACCAATTGTTGCAGCCGTATCAAGTTGTTGCACCTGATGCAGTGGTTGAGAATGATACGGCCACTTGTCACGGAAAAATGAGCGTCTAGAAATTTTGTTGCCAGTCGGTTAATTGGTTTCCTATTCGCCATCGCATGCTTCGCGAATAGCAGCTAAGAATTTCGACGTGAAGTATTGTTTAAGAATAAACACGCGTTCTGCTTGTTCGCACGTGCACAGCTTTCGCAAAACTAGGGTGAGCAGCTTCCTAGCCGAGGGTAACTGGGAGGTTGGTAGAGTGTTTCACATGAGGGTGGACCTGCTTCTGATTTCATATTTGTACCGTAGTCCGTGACTGCTGTTAGATAACGTTTAAAATGGTAAACTCTGTTAAACTGTGATTGCTACCAGTGGTTGTGCTTAGTGCCACGAGCCGAGTGGCGCTAGTTTGCTGGCTCACGCAGTTATAATACAAAGGTACACACAACTGAGACATCAAGACGCAGTAGAGTAGGGTTAGATTAACATTGTGGCCTGCATGTCTCTATTATAGCATTAAGAAATAAACATACTTGTTATAATTGAACGCTTCTTGGAATATATTCCCTACTCATCTTTCCAATCCACGTATAGCTAAATTTCAGACTGAGCTCCACATACCAATTTTCAATGTGAATTTCATTTTTATATTAAACCAATAATAATCGTGAAAGAAACAAGATACTCATACAAAAATACTTTTAGACTTTAAAATTTGAAGTGTCAAGTCTTTTGTAAACGTGGGGTAACTTAATTCTTGGACTTGGTCCAACGTCTGTTTTTCAAGAAGAACACTACGTTTCAGAAGCTGGATCTGCTTCCGTTCTCAGGTCTAAAATGTACTTTCAGGTGGATGATACGTTCTTCCAGCAGAAAGATGGCTTGGCTAGCACACATTGGGGGGGGGGGGGGGGGGGGGGGGGTGTTTGCATACTGAATTTTGTTACGGAATCCTTCTGGAAAACGACCACTCGACAGATCAAGGAGATAAGAGGATAATATCAAGATGTATCTTAGGGGGGTGGGCTGTAAGGATGGTAAATGGATGCAGTTGGCTCAGGATCGTGGCCAGTGGCGGGCTTTGGTGTTGTCGGTGTTGGACTTGCGGGTTCTGCTACCAGTGAGTTAATATATATTATAATTACAAGCAATGAAGCTTGTGGTAGTAGGAGTAGTAGCGGTAGTGGTAGTGGTGATGTCCACGGTCGTCAGTAACAAAACAAATAATTTTTACTACAATATGTAGCAATGTCTATAAGAATTTCTCTAGTTACATCTGAAAGTTTGCTAGAGTACACTTGAGCGCAACAGAACAGATTTATTTTAATGACAAGTATGTTTTTCGGAAGTGATGTGAATTTTGTCAATAAAGGTGTTTATGTCTTTGCGGTGAGCAGCTACAACACTACAGTACCCGTATTACGTACGATTGACAGTATTTCTGAATGACTGGTTAAATAAATGTGTGTTACTGTGAAACAGACTAAATATGCATCTTTTGTATTCGTCAAATATGCAACAATCGAAATATAATTGACTACAGCACAAGCAGTTAAAGGCCAGGATTAAATGATTTCGGATTACCAAGAAACTTTGTAGGTTAATTAAGACGTGTGTTAAGTGTTTGGTAGAAATTATAGGTAAAATATCAAACAGTGAAAATGGACAGATTCATTGGCAAGAACAAATGAATCTCATTGATAGCATTCAGACTTCTGTCTTCTCATTGTTCTGCAACACAATTTGTAATCAAAATGTGTTCTAAACAGGGGGTTTCAATTTGTGGCCTTTAGCCATGTTTCGAGTGGCCTGCGCACTTTCCTTTTTAAATATCGAGTCCCTCTGATGAAAAATAGTTTTCCGATTAGGATTATAAAACCTCTCAATTCCACGCATGTTCAGGAAGTACGTAACTGTGTTGTATATTCGATGTATTTTAACATTATTGCATTAAGAAATAAACATACTTGTAGAATTAAAACGCTTCTTGGAATCCTTTTCCTGCTCAGGTTTTCATCTAGAGTCTCTAAACTTAGGCAGGTTTTAAACTCTCCATCATCAACTTCTGTGATGATATCAAAATCATGGTTTGTAGGGTATGAAGCTGTACTGTCCACAGATCACGAGAGAAACCCTGCTGGTGGAAGTCGTTTCTGGTGCGGTGCGGGGGGAATGTTACTTGAGGGCTGCTATTGGTGGGAAGTGTGATACGTCAGAGTTTTACGCTACTACGCACAGACTGAAAACATCAAGCAGTTGTAGCGTGTATTGAGTGCGTCTGTACTGTGTTCTGAGGGTGTTGTGATAATATTCTGTATTCAGTCACAGGTGATTTAAAGATGTCGAGTGTACGTAAACAGGGGAAAACTATTCACAGGGAAGCGCGGGAAATAATATCCAGCGTAGTGAAGCTGTGTGATGAGGAAGCAAGACGGAAAGAGCTGAAATTTCTCTTGATCCGTGCAACAGACAGGGCAGCCAGATACGCGGGTGTATCTAAGGCTTTAATTAAGAAGGTAAGGCGAGAGTCAAAAGATAGAGACGAGAGGGGCACACTGTCACCTTTACACACGCCAGGGAAACACGGTCTTAGACCTGCTGATAGGAATGTCACCACCGACTCCTTTGAAATGTCAGTGATAAGCCGGATTGTGCAAAAATTTTACGCAATACAGAAGAAAGTACCAAGCTACTGCCCATAATTAAACAAAAAATTGACCTTCCATGGGGTGTTGATTCTCTACGGAATATTTTACATAACTTAGGGTTTAAGTGGAAGAAATGTCTAAGTAAGCGCAAGATCTTGATTGAAAGGCCGGACATAGTAAAACTGGCGAGGGAGGTATCTAGTGCATATTAAGACGCTTCGCTATGAAAGCTGGATAGACAGCAATTTAACTTTCAAAAAGTGCTGGCAAAGTACGGAAGTTAAAGGGGTATGCTCTGATGGAAATGCTGGGAAAAGACTGATTATGGTTCACGCTAGATGGCGTGCTGGGTTCCTTCAAAGTGCGGGACTGATATAAGTATAAAGCTGGCTCGGCAAGTGGCGACTACCATGGTCAGATGAGCAGTACAAATTTTGAAAAGTGGGTTAGAGAGAAAATGTTACAGAATTTGCCCCCGAGTTCAGTGGTAGTACTTGATAACGCTCCATACCACAATGTACAAGCAGATAAAGCCCCATCAAAATATTCGGTTAAATCTGAAATGATCTCATGGTTACAGAGTCACGGAGTTTTCTGTGATCCAGCTATGAGTAAATGCCAACTGACAAGGAAAACAAACAAAAAAATTCAAAATTGATCAGTTACTAAACGCCCATGGTCACATTGTAGTTAGGTTGCCTCCATATATGTGTGACCTTAACCCAATTGAACTAGCAAGGTAAAAAACTACGTTCGCGAGAACAACGTGACAGGGAATCTGTCTTTGAAGCGGCTGCTGGATTTAACAACAGAAGGGATTGCAACTGTGACTGCAAAGGATTGGGAAGGCTACTGCCAACATGTGGAACAACTGGAACAACAATACTGGGATCGGAGGAGGTTGTTGCTGATGTGATCGACTCAATAATTATTATGAATAATAATATGAATAATTATGACTAAGAGACTTCTTATGAAGGTGTTGAGTCTGAAAAAGCAACTGACTTTTCTGACTCCGACCTCGCTCGGCCACTGTGAGGTAATTTTAAAGTTATACTCATTAGAACTTAAAAAGCCTTTTGTCTGTTGTTCCTTCAGTGGTTGTGGAACGAATGCTTTTAGGTTGGCTAGTAGCAGCTCATCACTCACCGCGAAATCTTGCGCATGCCCGTATATAGCATTCCTATCAGGGCTTTTCTCCTGATCTGTGGACTGTACTTTTAATACAAATTTTATTTCTGTTGTATAAGTCAAAGTAGTGTCACGAATATAGCCCTGCCCTCTATTAGTCGTTATTTAGTAATACAACTGTAACAGCTACTGTAGCTGACACGGTAACACCGTTAACAACTATTCAACGCCCAGAAATTCTCCTCCAGCATTACTCATACAAAGATGAATAGCGTTCCAAAACCAGTAGCTCGAAGAGACCGTATATTTGTCTTTCGGGCGAAAATGAGTGTTGTGTGCGAACTTCGCGTTTATCCACCAGGCCAAGTGAAGGAAGCATACTCATAGCAACATGGAGAGTTCCTTCACAAATTTACAAGGTACTGATATGGAAGCGGAACGAAGTAAACAAAAGTAGTGAAGGTGGTGGTGGGCGAAGTAATGGTTGTAGCAGTAGTAGTATAATCAGATTGGAAGTTTCATAATTTTATTTGAAGTTTCGATTGCTGGTACATAGATGGCGATAGCGGCAGGCACGTGTTGTGTACAATATTTTGATTTTTGAATTTCTTCTTAAAAATGGTTCTCGAAACGGTGTTTTCTCCATTAAACCAGCTGAAGAATTCATTTTTCTAGATACTTTGTTGGAATCAGTGGTGTTAAGATAATTGTAAACAACTTGGCTGCTGTAAAGAATCATAACACTACCTAATTAAAAAAGGAAAAGTTAATAGCCCATGTTGGTACTAATAGCTTTATGTCCTGCAAAAATTGGCAATAGGTATGATGATGGAAGTAAAGCTCACCGACAAAAAGAATAAAGAGGTCCTTAATAAAACCATTAAACTGAATATCGGAGTTATGAAAGACAAGTGAGTAATATTCATAGAATCGTTTCTGGTTATCATCCGAGTAGGTTTCCTAAAAATTGAAGTTTCAGGAACAAATCCCGTCCACATTATCAGCATTCTGAATCCAGGGTAGATTTTATGAATTATTCCGGGAAAGAGAATTACTAATTTTTCCCAGCATTAAGCGTCTTATCTGCAATGCACTAATTTTCCACACGTGGCTGTGTAAGCAAGCAATCGTCAATCGGGTTAATGAGACGAAAATTTCTTATGCCAACAGCAAAGAAAAAACTGCAATATGTAAATTCACTACACAGGTAGTGTGTATATGTGTATATATATATATATATATATATATATATATATATATATATATATATATATATGGGTTGAGTCAGAAGTATGTTTACAAACTTCGTGTGCGTGTTCCGGGATCAAAAATAAGAAAAAATATTCCTAAGAACATGGGGTCGCAAATGTTTCAATTTCGAAATAATAGAGAAAATATCTAAAACAAAACAGTAAAATAAAACAATTAAAAAACAAAATAGAAAATAAACATAATAATATATTACAATCAAATGGATCACCACATCCCTTCGCATGTCGTGTAAAAAACCTAACAAATATTCAATTAACACAAAACGAATATAACTTATTAAACAAAGGTTTAAAATATAACTTACATCCTAAACAAAAAACATGGATTAAAAATTTAGCACTTGAAGCAGAAACTGCTATAAATTTAATTCCTATACCATATACCATATACGACATGTAATAGCTAACAAAATTGAACAATTAATTAAACAAAATAAAATGAACAATCAATACAATAAAACACACCTCAATGAATGGAAAATAATAAAAAGAAATAAACAAAAATTAGAACAAAATAAATTAAGAATTACACAAGCAGATAAAGGAAAAACCATCATTATACTATCCACAGAACAATACCAACTATACATTACATAATTTATTAACACAAATTCATTCACACAATTAACACAAAACCCAAAACCAAAATTTCAAAAAGAAATACAAAAATAACCCAAAAATGCAATAATATTTTCAATCCACCTAAAACACAATATTACAACCATAGTGCTACTTCACCCATTATTACAAGTTAAAGAAAACTACACAAGAATCCATACTCCATTAGACCACTAATAAATTGGACATCTGCCCCTGCATATAAAATATCAGTAAAAATAGCAAAAATCTTAAAAGAATATTGTAATTTACCAAACACATTTAACATAACAAATTCAACCGAATTAATAAACGAAATTTAAAAACTTAAATTTAATAGTTACAAAAATATAAAAATCTGCTCATTTGATATAAATAACATTTACACCAACATTCCCACAAATATGTTACAAGATATTGTAAACAATATTTTAGATGGACAAAATATAAATACAAACCTAATAAACGAAATCACGACTATAATCAATACCATTATTAATCAAAACTATTTTAAATTCAATAACGATTACTGGAAACAAGACACCGGATTACCAATGGGTGCACCTACATCAAGCACACTATCTGAAATATTTTTACAATATATTGAACATAATCACATCGTAAATATAATAAACAAAAACCAAATTAAATATTATAGTAGATACGTAGACGACATACTTATGATTTTCGACACAAAAAAGACAAATATAAAACATGTCTTAAATGAATTCAATAATATAAACCAAAATATACAATTTACTTTAGAAAAAGAATAAAACAACAAACTAAATTATTTAGATTTAACCATAACAAGAAATATTAACAATTTTGAATTCAAAATATACAGGAAACCCACTAACACAAGTACAATAATACATGCATCTTCATGCCACCCCAACGAACATAAAATTATGGCCATCAATTATTTGATAAACAGAAAAAATACATACCCCATAACCACAAAAAACAAACAAATCGAATGCAATATAATAAAACAAATTCTAATAGAAAACGGATATAATAATTATGAACTAAAACCCAAAAACAAGATTAAAAACTAGAAAAGAAAATAACATTGAAAACGAAAATATCCATAATAAATGGGCCACCTTCACATACGTAGGTAAAGAAACTAAATATATATCAAAAATATTCAAAAATAATAATATAAAAGTCGCGTTTAGAACTAAAAATACAATAAAAAACATTTTAAAACAAAAACAACAATTAGACACAAAAAAACCATAAGAACAACCTGGCATATATATATTAAAATGCAAAGATTGCCCATTAACCTATATAGGCCAAACAGGACGTACATTTAATCAAAGATACAAAGAACACATAACAGCCATCAAACACAATAAAGACTACTCAGCATATGCTAAACATATATTAAACACTGGACATGCATATAGTAAAATTGAACAAACATTGGATATTACAAAGATCGTGCATAATAAACGACATAGGGATACTATAGAAAAATACTATATACAGCGTGTACACAAACAGAACATCGCACTAAACGATAACATCCTACATTTAAACAATCCCATATTCAATACAATAAAAGTTATTGACACAACCCCCTAAACAACTTTCACCTATATATACGACCTGCATCAGTGCACTTACCCAGTCACGGATAGTCATCATCTGATCACAGACGCACACACACCACACATCACAAATCTTTGTATGTTTCTTATATTCCTATAATTTTACAATATACAATCTCCAAACACATTTTCATATTAATATGTAATAATTCGAATGTTAATTAATTGTTTCACAGAATAATGAACAACTGACCAAAAATTTGCAAAACACTACGAAGATCAAAAAGGAATACCTACAAAACAAATAATAAGCGCTGGAATGTAACATCGTAATAACGATGAAAAGCGCTAAATTTTAATTTTAACAACAACATTTAAAAATTAAAATTAAGTTTGTGTATAGACTGAAATAATAAATAAATATATAGAGAAAATAAGTTGCAATGAATTGACTTTTTATCAAAGTGAATCCAGCTTCCAGCAAAGATTTTTAATTAACGTTTGTGTAGGAATTGTTGGCGACATGCTTATTGGTCCACACAAGCTTCCTTCAAGTCTAAGAGGACCTTCATATCGGCGATTTTTAAGAAGACACTTGCCACGTCTCCTTCAAGATGTACCACTGAATACAAGAAGACAAATGTGGTTTATGTACGACAGAACCCCAGAACACTTCTCCCTTCGCGTCAGATATCATCTAAATGAACAGTACCCTCAGCGATGGATTGGGCGAGGTGGCCCAGTGACGTGGCCACCGAGGTTACCGGACCTGACTCCATTGGACTTTATCTGTGGGGTCACTTGAAGTTCGTCGTTTATGCAACACCCATAAACAATGAAGACGACCTATGGGAACGTGTGCAGAATGCATGCCAGATGATTCGAGGAAACCCTGGTGTGTACGCACGAATTCGTCAGTCTTGTTTACTTCATGCTCGTGCATGTGTGGAGAATGGAGGAACAACCTTTGAGCATCTGTTACAAAGAAACATCCCTGTCCTTATTCTTGGCAATAAAGCACACATTGAAACTTATTTTTGGCTATTATTTCGAAAATGAAACATTTGCGACCCCATGTTCATAGGTACATTTTTTCTTATTTTCGATCCTGGAACACGCACGTGAAGTTTGTAAACATACTTCCTTCTCATCCTCTATATATATTGTATATATATTAATTACAGAAGTTCCAAAATATAAATTTGATAAACATCTGAAAATTCACTGAAAGGCGACGAAGAAATCTGCAAAAGAACGAACATAGCACAGCTGATTAGTCGGGAAAATATAAAATCAATTAACACAACCACGGCAAGTCATTTTCAGATAACAGGTAAACTTGCGTTTTTTGCATATTTTCATAGTAACTCAGGAATGTGCACTGATAATATTAAACAGCAATAGAGTTCTGAAACTAGGTATATGTTTCCAGCATTTACCAGAAGAAAAAGAAGTTCACCTTAGAAGATAGCTAGGTTTCGATCCCCGGCAGCTCAGTTGGGTATCATTAAATTAATTTTAATGTATTATAGCAGCTCAGTGATAGGAGCTTGGCTCCTCGGTAGACACTCGAATGATCAATCAATTATTGAGCAAGATATGGCAGGCCATACAGGAAAACGAGGAAAGTAAGTTAGAAAGTAGAACAAAGGGAGAAGAACGGTTAAACAAGCAGTTGTCGAAACTGTTCAGGTCCGAAATGAATAGGTTGAGCGAGCGTATTTTTACAAAGATGAAAGATGAAACCAATAACTTAAAGGAGTCTGTGGTTACCTTCCTGCAAGATACTGCGGAACAAATTAAGAGAACGAAAGAGAAATTATTTTATGTAAGCAAGGGTACAAATAAAATTATAACAAATGTTACCTAGAGCCTGATTACGAATGTAATACTGGGGATATGGTGGTTAGAGAACTACGAAGACACTGGACACATAAACGAAGTTCTACATTTGTGCGTTTCACGATCTGAAAACGCGAAAAATGAGAACTTAAAATATGAGCCTACAAGTTTGACAAATGTAATCTTGCTATTGTAAAACTTTAAACTAGACATTATCCGACTCTGCAGAACGTTTCCAAGAAGAATGTAGACGTACTACTTTGTGAAGACTAGTTCATTCTTACAAATTGAAATCGGACGGTAATAAAGCAGCGAACACAACATTCGTTTATTATGATCCCGCAAGAAGTAAAACTAAATATTAATTGTATTTTAGTATTAATACGTAACTTATGAAGGAACATGAGGTTCGCTTTGGTTCGCGGTTGTATAACTCGTAGCTTACGGTGATTTGAATAATCAATATTTATATGATTTAACATTTTCAAACACCTATCGAAACGAAAGTCTGTCAGTGAATATCAATACATCTGCTGAAGTCACACACATATGAGCTGCTGGGACATTCTCTGACTAACTACGAAATCGATGGAAGCATAAGAGATAAGTTCCAGATTTGTGCGTTTCACGATCTGAAAAAGAGAAAAATGAGAATCGCAAGTATGAGCCTCTAACTTTGTTAATTGTAATTGGACCATAGTGCAACTTTAAACTAGGCATCATCAGATTCTTAAGAACGTTACTATGAAGACTGGAAACGTACCACTTTAGCTTAAGACTGCTTCAGTCATAATTTTTAGTTGGGTAGGTAATGCATCCGCGAAATCAATATTCGCATAATACGTTTGCAGGAGCAGTGAAACTAAATACTAATTGTCTTTTAGCGTTAATACGTAATTAAACAAGGAAGATGACGTTCGAGTTACAACACAATTGTATGACTCGTAGTTAACAGTGTTGCGAATAATCTGCATTTAAATATTATGATGTCTTAAATAGAACGTAGGTCAGACAGTCAAAACGTCTGGTACCATCACAAACATATCAGTGGCTGTGACATTCTCAGACGAACTACGAAGTCGCTGGACGCATAAAACAGAAGTTCCCGATTTGTGCGTCTCAGGATCTGAAAACGCGAAAAAAGTGAACCCAAAGTAAAAGCCTCTAGCTTTGATAATTGTAATCGGACCATAGTGCAACTTTAAACTAGGCATCATCAGACTCTAAAGAACGGTTCAATGAAGACTGGAAACGTACTACTTTTAGTCTAAGAATACTTCACTCTATCAGTTTGAGATGGGTGCGCAAAAACAACAATCACTTAATATGTTCATGAGAGCGGTGAAACTAGATATTTATTATATTGACATTTACTGAGAGATTTACGTTTCGATTATTGTTTGAAGATGTCATATCTAACAAATGTTTATTATTCGTAACACTTTTAGCTATGAGTTACACATCCGTGATACAATTCGAACGTCATGTTCCTTCATAAATTACGTATAAACAATAAAATACAATTAGTATTTAGTTTCACTGTTCCCAAGAACTTAACAAGCGAATATTGTGTTCGCGGCTTAGTTACCGACTCGCCTCAAAAAGTAAAAATTAAGCAGTTCTAAAAATAAGGTGGTCCATTTCCAGTCTTCATAGAAAATTTCCTTAGAGTCTGATAATACCTATTTTACGGTTGTACTATGGTCCAATCAGAATTGACAAAGTTAATGTCTGATACTTGGGATTCACATTCTTAGCTTTTTATGATCGTGAAACACACAAATCTGTCCAGCGACTTCAAAGTCCGTCGGAGAAAGTCGCCGGAGCTCATATGTGTGTGAAGGCATCAGACATATTGATATTCACTGACACACTTACGATTCGAAAGTTATTAGAATGCGTCTCATCGTATATAAGTTAATTATTCGAAACACTTTACTTACGAGGTATACAACAGTGATGCTACTCGAACAGCATGTCCGATCATAAATTACGTATTTTGCTAAAGTACAACTAGTATTTAGTTTCACTGCTCCGTAGAACCGATTAAGTGAATGTTCTTTTCAGGGCTGTATTACCGACAGATCCTAAAATTTAAGAATGAACTAGTCTTAACCAACCGTGGAACGTCTCCAATCTTCAAGAAAACGATTCTTAGTGTTTCTTAATGAGTAGTTTAAGGTTTCACTATCGTCCGGTTAGAATTGACAAAGTTACTGACTAATACTTGGGGTTCACTTTTTCGCGTATTCAGATCGTGAACGCACAAATCTGGAACTTCGTTCATTTGTGTGCAGCGACCTCGTAGTTCGTCGGAGAATATCGCAACAGCTCTTAAGTGTGTGAATTCAGCAGATGTATTGATATTAACTGACAGACTTACACTCTGAAACACTCTTAACTTTGAGTTATTCAATGCATGATGCAACTCGAACGTCATGTTCCCTCATAAATTACGTGATAATGATAAAATGCAATCAGGATTTAAATTCTCTGCCTCCAAGATTGTATTAAGCGAATGTTCTGTTCGCGGCTGCATTACCGACACTTCTCTACATCACTATGGTAGGATTTAATTCACAAAGTTACAGGCTGATATTTCTTGTTGTCAATTATTGCGTTTTCAAATCGTGAAACGCACAAATCCTGCAATTCCTTTATTTGCGTGCAGCTACCTCGTAGTACGTCTGAGAACATCGCACCAGCCCATATTTCTTTAGATTTAGTAGACATATTGATATACACTTACAGTCCGATGGTAGTTTGAAGACGTATTATCATGCAAATGTTAAATATTTGAAACACTCTTAACTACGAGTTATTCAAACTTGGTGCAACACGAACGTCATGCTCCTTCATACATTACATGTCTAATATAAAATACAATCGGTATTTAGCTTCTCTGACCCCGAGAATGAGATAGAGACTATTCTGTTTGCGGCTGCATTGCCGACCATTCGCAAATTTATGTAATGAACTGGTACCTAAACAGAAATTGGTAGCTATCCAGACTCCAAACAAATGTTTTTTGGAGTCATAAAATGTCTGGTTTTAAGTTGCACTATATAACGATTAAAATTCACAAAGTTTGTGGAAGTCCAGGTCAGTGGTTCAATTCCCGAACGGACTGAGCCTTGAGATGAAAGGTAAACCAGGCTTCGGCATGATGATCTGGCTTATAAGAAAAACTAAGGAGGTGTAATTACATCATTTTTTAAACACCTTACTTCACCTAAATTATACTGAATGCTTAATTTTGGCTTTGTTAAACACATTGAGTTGAAGGAATGTGGCCCACATGACCACTTTGCGGGTCTCCCTCCTCGACATTCTTTCTGTTCCAAGGGAGCCTGGCGTTGAAAAAAGCCAAACATAAACCAACAAAAAAAAATACTTAAGCCACCCCAGACACCCTTCCAGATGTGGGGTGATGACTGCATTACGACCATCGCATTCTTGCGATGGACCAATTGAATTTGAACACAGCTTATAGGCGCGTTCCCGCCGTTGTGGAGGAACGAATCAGATCGCCGCATTTAAGCCAAATTCAGTAACTAATTACGTCATGCAAGGGTATTTATGCGCGATCGTGGTTGAGGGGTGCTCTCTAAAGTTTTGGTCCTTCGGTTGAGAGGGGGTGTTTTTCTTTTGCAAACATACGAAAGAACAAAGGAACACCCGAGCCATCTAGCTGCCTCCGTGTATGGTGATCCAGATATATACGTTCCTGTACGTATTAAGGTACATTAAAGTGTCATCCATCAGTGCAACACAGAAAAACTTTGTTATCCATTTGTGCAGAAAACTTGCTCCACCTACTAATTCCCGTATATTCCCGGGGAGTCAGAAACTCGGGCTCACCGACAACCTCACCATCAACAACAATCCCTTTCTGTATCTTTACACCTACCCACCTCAAGAAGCTGTAACCATATGAGAGCCAGTCTATGACTATACTAAACAAGAAGTGTGACGTCTGGTGGAACAAAAAAGGACGGTTACAAGTTACAGACTGAAATTTGCAGTTGTTATTTTTCGCGTTTTCAGATCGTGAAAGGCACAAATCTGGAACTTCGTTCATTTGCGTGCAGCGATCTCGTAGTTCGTCGGAGAATATCGCAGAAGCACATATGTGTGTGAATTCAGCAAACGTTTTGATATACACTGACAGACTGAAGACGTCATATCATACAATTTTGATTATCTGAAACACACTTAACTATGAGTTATTCAACCGTGATGCAGTGACTTCATAGGTCGTCGGAGAATATCGCAGCAGCTCTATGTATGTGAATTCAGCAGACGTATTCATATTCAATGTCAGATTTACGGTCCGATGTTTGTTTGAAGACGTCATGTCATACAAATATTGATAATTTGAAGTACACTTAACTACGAGTTATATAACCGTGATGTAACTGAAACGTCATTTTCCTTCTTAATTTCCGTGTTAAAGATAAATACAATCACTATTTAGCATCAGTGTGCTCCAAGTGTATTTAGCGAATGTTTCTGTTCGCGGCTACATTACCGAACAGCTTCAAAATATAAAAATGACCCGGTTTCTAAAGTTAAATTGGCACGTTTCCAGTCTTGATAAAAACGTTTTTCAGAGTCATATGATGAATATTTTTAAGTTTCTCTAAGGCCCGATTAAAATTCACAAAGTTACGAGTTGAAATTTGGAGTTCTCATTTTTCGCTTTTTCAGAACGTGAAATGCACAAATTGGGAACTTTGTTCGTTAGCGTGCAGCGACCTCGTAGTTCGTCGGAGAATATCGCAGCAGCTCTATGTGTTTGGAAGCAGCAGACGTATTGATATTCAATGTCAGACTTACGGTCTGATGGTTGTTTGAAGACGTCATGTCATCCAAATATTGATTATATGAAACACTCTTAGCTACGAGTTATAGAACCGTGATGCAAATCGAACGACATGTTCCTTCATAAAATACAATCAGTACTTAGCTTCAATGGGCCCATGAACGTATTTAGCGAATAATTTGTTCACATCTGCATTACCGACAATCCTCTAAATTTAAGAATGAACTGGTTTCTAAACCTAAAGTGGTACGTCTCCAGTCTTCATAAAAAAGTTTTTTGAGTCATATAAGTTAAGTCATATAAGTTTCAATATGGTTCACAACGTAACAATCCCATATTTGATGTCATTTTTTAGCGATTTCAGATAGAGAAACGCACAAATCTGGAACTTCGTTCATTTGCGTGCAGGGATCTCGTAGTTCTTCGGAGAATATCGCAGAACCACGTAGTAATGATATTCACTGTCAGACTTAAGGTCCGATGCTTGTTTGAAGACGTCATATCATTCAAATATAGATTAATTGGAACGAAATATCTACGAGTTATTCAACCGTGATGCAAATCGAACGTCATTTTGCTTCATAATTTAAGTGTTAACTATAAAATATAATCAGTATTTAGCTTCAATGAGCCCCAAGTACGAATTTAGCGAGTATTTTGTTTACGACTCTTTTATTGACCATTCTCAAAATATAAGATTGAATTTGTTTCTAATAGAGCTATAAGTATTAGTTCTGAGTTCATCCCCTCAAATTGAAAGACCTTGTTACATTTGTTTACACTTTTTCCATTAAGAATCGCTACATAAAGATTTTGTCCTCCTGTAAACTATCCACACTCAGTGGTCCATGTAGCCTATGTGACCCTGTAAGTAAACCCATCAAAAGATAAGATGGATTTAACTTTACCTTTGTGTGGCAGTTGAAGATTTTACACAGCCCATAATCAGAGACTGCGATGTGGCAGCGTGCATCAAACAGTATATTTTCTGGTTTCAAGTCACGGTGTATGACACCGATCTGAAAGGAAGAAATTAACGTGTTATTTGCACAGTATGATATTCTGCTTTTCAACCTTTACCAGACGGGGATTTAAATGGCAAAATGGAAGCAGCCCTAAAGGTTTTTTTTTTCTGCAGGTTTTTAACTTTTGTGCACGCAACACGGCTAACTTTAATATTATCTAAAGTAAACATGATAAATTGACAAAATAAAACCCATATTTATTCGAATAGAACAGAGAATACATAGAGTTTTTTAAAAATGCAGTTAATATCTTAATTGCCTAAATAGGCCTTAGTAACTTTACTTTCTTCTTTGGAAGCTCATTCGACATCATAGAAGCCATGGTTGTGAACTAATGACCACACAGAAAAATTTGTCTCTCCTTCTTCAGTGGATACACATTCTTTTCACCCATCATGAGGAAGAATGAGAGAAACTTTGAATAGGGGGTCTGAAAATGAAGCCCAAACCCACTTGACAATAACAATGTTTATTCCTGTTTACGGTTATAGTTCCCGGGTTGACAGCTCAGGGAGAATTTGCCAGAACCCTAGAGAAAGTGATTCAATATTTGCAGCCCCTAAAAGAGGCCAAAAGACGTAACCAAGTCTACTTACAGTGTTGCAAGTTTTGAGTTACGCACAAGGAACGTTCATAGGACCGAGTACACAACTTATGTCCCAGACAAGGAACGCTAGTAAGATAAAGGTTAATGTGGCCGTAAGTTGTAGTACTACTAATTTGCATTTCTGCCTTATAGCGCTTTAACTAAGATGTCATATATACTGTTATTGTTGTTTACCACAGAAAATAAAAATGACATTGAATAGAATAAAAAAGTTATAGACCCACATTCACTTAAGTAGTTTAATGCAGACAAGTGAAGTGATGTCTGAATACCTGATGATCTCCGCTAGGTATAGTCTTGCTGCAGTCTCTGTAAACTTGCCCCAGTAACGCAGCAAATGGTACAAGTCTCCACCAGGATAATAGTCTGGAAAATAATAATGCATTATTGACACTTAATGATACTAGCGGTAAGTGAGTGTTATTGCGTTATCTGTAGAATTAGACAATGGAGTTACTGCAATGTTATCCTCTGCAGAAGAATGGAAACAGCAGATTTGTTCGTCAGTGGGGGATGGAGCACAATCTGTAGACAGTCCTGTTGTACGTCTCTTTGCGTGACAAAACTCACAGCCAATGCAGGACACTGCACTCGATGTTTGAGAAGCAAATAAATAATTAGCTGACCTTTCATCCTAAGGTCCACATGCAGGTTACTCCTTGTGCTACCCATTTTAAAACGATTCAGTTGTTATTGAAACTTATTTTACTGCTACTATAAACAGTTATAAATTCTGAGTAAACATGGTGTTGACTGGAATCATTCAAACTGATGTACACTCAGTACACCAGACCACCTTGCTCAGCAAGAGGATTTGCCATATCATACATACTGTCTGTCTGTCTGTCTAAAGTAATAACTAACTCAAACTTCTAGGCATCCTGAATGTGGTCCTAAAAATATTAAACGACACGAAGAACAAATATTCAATTAACACAAAACGAATATAACTTATTAAACAAAGGTTTAAAATATAACTTACATCCTAAACAAAAAACATGGATTAAAAATTTAGCACTTGAAGCAGAAACTGCTATAAATTTAATTCCTATACCATATACCATATACGACATGTAATAGCTAACAAAATTGAACAATTAATTAAACAAAATAAAATGAACAATCAATACAATAAAACACACCTCAATGAATGGAAAATAATAAAAAGAAATAAACAAAAATTAGAACAAAATAAATTAAGAATTACACAAGCAGATAAAGGAAAAACCATCATTATACTATCCACAGAACAATACCAACTATACATTACATAATTTATTAACACAAATTCATTCACACAATTAACACAAAACCCAAAACCAAAATTTCAAAAAGAAATACAAAAATAACCCAAAAATGCAATAATATTTTCAATCCACCTAAAACACAATATTACAACCATAGTGCTACTTCACCCATTATTACAAGTTAAAGAAAACTACACAAGAATCCATACTCCATTAGACCACTAATAAATTGGACATCTGCCCCTGCATATAAAATATCAGTAAAAATAGCAAAAATCTTAAAAGAATATTGTAATTTACCAAACACATTTAACATAACAAATTCAACCGAATTAATAAACGAAATTTAAAAACTTAAATTTAATAGTTACAAAAATATAAAAATCTGCTCATTTGATATAAATAACATTTACACCAACATTCCCACAAATATGTTACAAGATATTGTAAACAATATTTTAGATGGACAAAATATAAATACAAACCTAATAAACGAAATCACGACTATAATCAATACCATTATTAATCAAAACTATTTTAAATTCAATAACGATTACTGGAAACAAGACACCGGATTACCAATGGGTGCACCTACATCAAGCACACTATCTGAAATATTTTTACAATATATTGAACATAATCACATCGTAAATATAATAAACAAAAACCAAATTAAATATTATAGTAGATACGTAGACGACATACTTATGATTTTCGACACAAAAAAGACAAATATAAAACATGTCTTAAATGAATTCAATAATATAAACCAAAATATACAATTTACTTTAGAAAAAGAATAAAACAACAAACTAAATTATTTAGATTTAACCATAACAAGAAATATTAACAATTTTGAATTCAAAATATACAGGAAACCCACTAACACAAGTACAATAATACATGCATCTTCATGCCACCCCAACGAACATAAAATTATGGCCATCAATTATTTGATAAACAGAAAAAATACATACCCCATAACCACAAAAAACAAACAAATCGAATGCAATATAATAAAACAAATTCTAATAGAAAACGGATATAATAATTATGAACTAAAACCCAAAAACAAGATTAAAAACTAGAAAAGAAAATAACATTGAAAACGAAAATATCCATAATAAATGGGCCACCTTCACATACGTAGGTAAAGAAACTAAATATATATCAAAAATATTCAAAAATAATAATATAAAAGTCGCGTTTAGAACTAAAAATACAATAAAAAACATTTTAAAACAAAAACAACAATTAGACACAAAAAAACCATAAGAACAACCTGGCATATATATATTAAAATGCAAAGATTGCCCATTAACCTATATAGGCCAAACAGGACGTACATTTAATCAAAGATACAAAGAACACATAACAGCCATCAAACACAATAAAGACTACTCAGCATATGCTAAACATATATTAAACACTGGACATGCATATAGTAAAATTGAACAAACATTGGATATTACAAAGATCGTGCATAATAAACGACATAGGGATACTATAGAAAAATACTATATACAGCGTGTACACAAACAGAACATCGCACTAAACGATAACATCCTACATTTAAACAATCCCATATTCAATACAATAAAAGTTATTGACACAACCCCCTAAACAACTTTCACCTATATATACGACCTGCATCAGTGCACTTACCCAGTCACGGATAGTCATCATCTGATCACAGACGCACACACACCACACATCACAAATCTTTGTATGTTTCTTATATTCCTATAATTTTACAATATACAATCTCCAAACACATTTTCATATTAATATGTAATAATTCGAATGTTAATTAATTGTTTCACAGAATAATGAACAACTGACCAAAAATTTGCAAAACACTACGAAGATCAAAAAGGAATACCTACAAAACAAATAATAAGCGCTGGAATGTAACATCGTAATAACGATGAAAAGCGCTAAATTTTAATTTTAACAACAACATTTAAAAATTAAAATTAAGTTTGTGTATAGACTGAAATAATAAATAAATATATAGAGAAAATAAGTTGCAATGAATTGACTTTTTATCAAAGTGAATCCAGCTTCCAGCAAAGATTTTTAATTAACGTTTGTGTAGGAATTGTTGGCGACATGCTTATTGGTCCACACAAGCTTCCTTCAAGTCTAAGAGGACCTTCATATCGGCGATTTTTAAGAAGACACTTGCCACGTCTCCTTCAAGATGTACCACTGAATACAAGAAGACAAATGTGGTTTATGTACGACAGAACCCCAGAACACTTCTCCCTTCGCGTCAGATATCATCTAAATGAACAGTACCCTCAGCGATGGATTGGGCGAGGTGGCCCAGTGACGTGGCCACCGAGGTTACCGGACCTGACTCCATTGGACTTTATCTGTGGGGTCACTTGAAGTTCGTCGTTTATGCAACACCCATAAACAATGAAGACGACCTATGGGAACGTGTGCAGAATGCATGCCAGATGATTCGAGGAAACCCTGGTGTGTACGCACGAATTCGTCAGTCTTGTTTACTTCATGCTCGTGCATGTGTGGAGAATGGAGGAACAACCTTTGAGCATCTGTTACAAAGAAACATCCCTGTCCTTATTCTTGGCAATAAAGCACACATTGAAACTTATTTTTGGCTATTATTTCGAAAATGAAACATTTGCGACCCCATGTTCATAGGTACATTTTTTCTTATTTTCGATCCTGGAACACGCACGTGAAGTTTGTAAACATACTTCCTTCTCATCCTCTATATATATTGTATATATATTAATTACAGAAGTTCCAAAATATAAATTTGATAAACATCTGAAAATTCACTGAAAGGCGACGAAGAAATCTGCAAAAGAACGAACATAGCACAGCTGATTAGTCGGGAAAATATAAAATCAATTAACACAACCACGGCAAGTCATTTTCAGATAACAGGTAAACTTGCGTTTTTTGCATATTTTCATAGTAACTCAGGAATGTGCACTGATAATATTAAACAGCAATAGAGTTCTGAAACTAGGTATATGTTTCCAGCATTTACCAGAAGAAAAAGAAGTTCACCTTAGAAGATAGCTAGGTTTCGATCCCCGGCAGCTCAGTTGGGTATCATTAAATTAATTTTAATGTATTATAGCAGCTCAGTGATAGGAGCTTGGCTCCTCGGTAGACACTCGAATGATCAATCAATTATTGAGCAAGATATGGCAGGCCATACAGGAAAACGAGGAAAGTAAGTTAGAAAGTAGAACAAAGGGAGAAGAACGGTTAAACAAGCAGTTGTCGAAACTGTTCAGGTCCGAAATGAATAGGTTGAGCGAGCGTATTTTTACAAAGATGAAAGATGAAACCAATAACTTAAAGGAGTCTGTGGTTACCTTCCTGCAAGATACTGCGGAACAAATTAAGAGAACGAAAGAGAAATTATTTTATGTAAGCAAGGGTACAAATAAAATTATAACAAATGTTACCTAGAGCCTGATTACGAATGTAATACTGGGGATATGGTGGTTAGAGAACTACGAAGACACTGGACACATAAACGAAGTTCTACATTTGTGCGTTTCACGATCTGAAAACGCGAAAAATGAGAACTTAAAATATGAGCCTACAAGTTTGACAAATGTAATCTTGATATTGTAAAACTTTAAACTAGACATTATCCGACTCTGCAGAACGTTTCCAAGAAGAATGTAGACGTACTACTTTGTGAAGACTAGTTCATTCTTACAAATTGAAATCGGACGGTAATAAAGCAGCGAACACAACATTCGTTTATTATGATCCCGCAAGAAGTAAAACTAAATATTAATTGTATTTTAGTATTAATACGTAACTTATGAAGGAACATGAGGTTCGCTTTGGTTCGCGGTTGTATAACTCGTAGCTTACGGTGATTTGAATAATCAATATTTATATGATTTAACATTTTCAAACACCTATCGAAACGAAAGTCTGTCAGTGAATATCAATACATCTGCTGAAGTCACACACATATGAGCTGCTGGGACATTCTCTGACTAACTACGAAATCGATGGAAGCATATAAGATAAGTTCCAGATTTGTGCGTTTCACGATCTGAAAAAGAGAAAAATGAGAATCGCAAGTATGAGCCTCTAACTTTGTTAATTGTAATTGGACCATAGTGCAACTTTAAACTAGGCATCATCAGATTCTTAAGAACGTTACTATGAAGACTGGAAACGTACCACTTTAGCTTAAGACTGCTTCAGTCATAATTTTTAGTTGGGTAGGTAATGCATCCGCGAAATCAATATTCGCATAATACGTTTGCAGGAGCAGTGAAACTAAATACTAATTGTCTTTTAGCGTTAATACGTAATTAAACAAGGAAGATGACGTTCGAGTTACAACACAATTGTATTACTCGTAGTTAACAGTGTTGCGAATAATCTGCATTTAAATATTATGATGTCTTAAATAGAACGTAGGTCAGACAGTCAAAACGTCTGGTACCATCACAAACATATCAGTGGCTGTGACATTCTCAGACGAACTACGAAGTCGCTGGACGCATAAAACAGAAGTTCCCGATTTGTGCGTCTCAGGATCTGAAAACGCGAAAAAAGTGAACCCAAAGTAAAAGCCTCTAGCTTTGATAATTGTAATCGGACCATAGTGCAACTTTAAACTAGGCATCATCAGACTCTAAAGAACGGTTCAATGAAGACTGGAAACGTACTACTTTTAGTCTAAGAATACTTCACTCTATCAGTTTGAGATGGGTGCGCAAAAACAACAATCACTTAATATGTTCATGAGAGCGGTGAAACTAGATATTTATTATATTGACATTTACTGAGAGATTTACGTTTCGATTATTGTTTGAAGATGTCATATCTAACTAATGTTTATTATTCGTAACACTTTTAGCTATGAGTTACACATCCGTGATACAATTCGAACTTCATGTTCCTTCATAAATTACGTATAAACAATAAAATACAATTAGTATTTAGTTTCACTGTTCCCAAGAACTTAACAAGCGAATATTGTGTTCGCGGCTTAGTTACCGACTCGCCTCAAAAAGTAAAAATTAAGCAGTTCTAAAAATAAGGTGGTCCATTTCCAGTCTTCATAGAAAATTTCCTTAGAGTCTGATAATACCTATTTTACGGTTGTACTATGGTCCAATCAGAATTGACAAATTTAATGTCTGATACTTGGGATTCACATTCTTAGCTTTTTATGATCGTGAAACACACAAATCTGGAACTTCGCTTTTACGTGTCCAGCGACTTCAAAGTCCGTCGGAGAAAGTCGCCGGAGCTCATATGTGTGTGAAGGCATCAGACATATTGATATTCACTGACACACTTACGATTCGAAAGTTATTAGAATGCGTCTCATCGTATATAAGTTAATTATTCGAAACACTTTACTTACGAGGTATACAACAGTGATGCTACTCGAACAGCATGTCCGATCATAAATTACGTATTTTGCTAAAGTACAACTAGTATTTAGTTTCACTGCTCCGTAGAACCGATTAAGTGAATGTTCTTTTCAGGGCTGTATTACCGACAGATCCTAAAATTTAAGAATGAACTAGTCTTAACCAACCGTGGAACGTCTCCAATCTTCAAGAAAACGATTCTTAGTGTTTCTTAATGAGTAGTTTAAGGTTTCACTATCGTCCGGTTAGAATTGACAAAGTTACTGACTAATACTTGGGGTTCACTTTTTCGCGTATTCAGATCGTGAACGCACAAATCTGGAACTTCGTTCATTTGTGTGCAGCGACCTCGTAGTTCGTCGGAGAATATCGCAACAGCTCTTAAGTGTGTGAATTCAGCAGATGTATTGATATTTACTGACAGACTTACACTCTGAAACACTCTTAACTTTGAGTTATTCAATGCATGATGCAACTCGAACGTCATGTTCCCTCATAAATTACGTGATAATGATAAAATGCAATCAGGATTTAAATTCTCTGCCTCCAAGATTGTATTAAGCGAATGTTCTGTTCGCGGCTGCATTACCGACACTTCTCTACATCACTATGGTAGGATTTAATTCACAAAGTTACAGGCTGATATTTCTTGTTGTCAATTATTGCGTTTTCAAATCGTGAAACGCACAAATCCTGCAATTCCTTTATTTGCGTGCAGCTACCTCGTAGTACGTCTGAGAACATCGCACCAGCCCATATTTCTTTAGATTTAGTAGACATATTGATATACACTTACAGTCCGATGGTAGTTTGAAGACGTATTATCATGCAAATGTTAAATATTTGAAACACTCTTAACTACGAGTTATTCAAACTTGGTGCAACACGAACGTCATGCTCCTTCATACATTACATGTCTAATATAAAATACAATCGGTATTTAGCTTCTCTGACCCCGAGAATGAGATAGAGACTATTCTGTTTGCGGCTGCATTGCCGACCATTCGCAAATTTATGTAATGAACTGGTACCTAAACAGAAATTGGTAGCTATCCAGACTCCAAACAAATGTTTTTTGGAGTCATAAAATGTCTGGTTTTAAGTTGCACTATATAACGATTAAAATTCACAAAGTTTGTGGAAGTCCAGGTCAGTGGTTCAATTCCCGAACGGACTGAGCCTTGAGATGAAAGGTAAACCAGGCTTCGGCATGATGATCTGGCTTATAAGAAAAACTAAGGAGGTGTAATTACATCATTTTTTAAACACCTTACTTCACCTAAATTATACTGAATGCTTAATTTTGGCTTTGTTAAACACATTGAGTTGAAGGAATGTGGCCCACATGACCACTTTGCGGGTCTCCCTCCTCGACATTCTTTCTGTTCCAAGGGAGCCTGGCGTTGAAAAAAGCCAAACATAAACCAACAAAAAAAAATACTTAAGCCACCCCAGACACCCTTCCAGATGTGGGGTGATGACTGCATTACGACCATCGCATTCTTGCGATGGACCAATTGAATTTGAACACAGCTTATAGGCGCGTTCCCGCCGTTGTGGAGGAACGAATCAGATCGCCGCATTTAAGCCAAATTCAGTAACTAATTACGTCATGCAAGGGTATTTATGCGCGATCGTGGTTGAGGGGTGCTCTCTAAAGTTTTGGTCCTTCGGTTGAGAGGGGGTGTTTTTCTTTTGCAAACATACGAAAGAACAAAGGAACACCCGAGCCATCTAGCTGCCTCCGTGTATGGTGATCCAGATATATACGTTCCTGTACGTATTAAGGTACATTAAAGTGTCATCCATCAGTGCAACACAGAAAAACTTTGTTATCCATTTGTGCAGAAAACTTGCTCCACCTACTAATTCCCGTATATTCCCGGGGAGTCAGAAACTCGGGCTCACCGACAACCTCACCATCAACAACAATCCCTTTCTGTATCTTTACACCTACCCACCTCAAGAAGCTGTAACCATATGAGAGCCAGTCTATGACTATACTAAACAAGAAGTGTGACGTCTGGTGGAACAAAAAAGGACGGTTACAAGTTACAGACTGAAATTTGCAGTTGTTATTTTTCGCGTTTTCAGATCGTGAAAGGCACAAATCTGGAACTTCGTTCATTTGCGTGCAGCGATCTCGTAGTTCGTCGGAGAATATCGCAGAAGCACATATGTGTGTGAATTCAGCAAACGTTTTGATATACACTGACAGACTGAAGACGTCATATCATACAATTTTGATTATCTGAAACACACTTAACTATGAGTTATTCAACCGTGATGCAGTGACTTCATAGGTCGTCGGAGAATATCGCAGCAGCTCTATGTATGTGAATTCAGCAGACGTATTCATATTCAATGTCAGATTTACGGTCCGATGTTTGTTTGAAGACGTCATGTCATACAAATATTGATAATTTGAAGTACACTTAACTACGAGTTATATAACCGTGATGTAACTGAAACGTCATTTTCCTTCTTAATTTCCGTGTTAAAGATAAATACAATCACTATTTAGCATCAGTGTGCTCCAAGTGTATTTAGCGAATGTTTCTGTTCGCGGCTACATTACCGAACAGCTTCAAAATATAAAAATGACCCGGTTTCTAAAGTTAAATTGGCACGTTTCCAGTCTTGATAAAAACGTTTTTCAGAGTCATATGATGAATATTTTTAAGTTTCTCTAAGGCCCGATTAAAATTCACAAAGTTACGAGTTGAAATTTGGAGTTCTCATTTTTCGCTTTTTCAGAACGTGAAATGCACAAATTGGGAACTTTGTTCGTTAGCGTGCAGCGACCTCGTAGTTCGTCGGAGAATATCGCAGCAGCTCTATGTGTTTGGAAGCAGCAGACGTATTGATATTCAATGTCAGACTTACGGTCTGATGGTTGTTTGAAGACGTCATGTCATCCAAATATTGATTATATGAAACACTCTTAGCTACGAGTTATAGAACCGTGATGCAAATCGAACGACATGTTCCTTCATAAAATACAATCAGTACTTAGCTTCAATGGGCCCATGAACGTATTTAGCGAATAATTTGTTCACATCTGCATTACCGACAATCCTCTAAATTTAAGAATGAACTGGTTTCTAAACCTAAAGTGGTACGTCTCCAGTCTTCATAAAAAAGTTTTTTGAGTCATATAAGTTAAGTCATATAAGTTTCAATATGGTTCACAACGTAACAATCCCATATTTGATGTCATTTTTTAGCGATTTCAGATAGAGAAACGCACAAATCTGGAACTTCGTTCATTTGCGTGCAGGGATCTCGTAGTTCTTCGGAGAATATCGCAGAACCACGTAGTAATGATATTCACTGTCAGACTTAAGGTCCGATGCTTGTTTGAAGACGTCATATCATTCAAATATAGATTAATTGGAACGAAATATCTACGAGTTATTCAACCGTGATGCAAATCGAACGTCATTTTGCTTCATAATTTAAGTGTTAACTATAAAATATAATCAGTATTTAGCTTCAATGAGCCCCAAGTACGAATTTAGCGAGTATTTTGTTTACGACTCTTTTATTGACCATTCTCAAAATATAAGATTGAATTTGTTTCTAATAGAGCTATAAGTATTAGTTCTGAGTTCATCCCCTCAAATTGAAAGACCTTGTTACATTTGTTTACACTTTTTCCATTAAGAATCGCTACATAAAGATTTTGTCCTCCTGTAAACTATCCACACTCAGTGGTCCATGTAGCCTATGTGACCCTGTAAGTAAACCCATCAAAAGATAAGATGGATTTAACTTTACCTTTGTGTGGCAGTTGAAGATTTTACACAGCCCATAATCAGAGACTGCGATGTGGCAGCGTGCATCAAACAGTATATTTTCTGGTTTCAAGTCACGGTGTATGACACCGATCTGAAAGGAAGAAATTAACGAGTTATTTGCACAGTATGATATTCTGCTTTTCAACCTTTACCAGACGGGGATTTAAATGGCAAAATGGAAGCAGCCCTAAAGGTTTTTTTTTTCTGCAGGTTTTTAACTTTTGTGCACGCAACACGGCTAACTTTAATATTATCTAAAGTAAACATGATAAATTGACAAAATAAAACCCATATTTATTCGAATAGAACAGAGAATACATAGAGTTTTTTAAAAATGCAGTTAATATCTTAATTGCCTAAATAGGCCTTAGTAACTTTACTTTCTTCTTTGGAAGCTCATTCGACATCATAGAAGCCATGGTTGTGAACTAATGACCACACAGA
Organism: Zootermopsis nevadensis; assembly: GCF_977971745.1. Lineage (NCBI taxonomy): Eukaryota > Metazoa > Arthropoda > Insecta > Blattodea > Termopsidae > Zootermopsis > Zootermopsis nevadensis. The sequence continues at coordinate 11,681,589 of NW_028259143.1, forward strand.
AAAATTTGTCTCTCCTTCTTCAGTGGATACACATTCTTTTCACCCATCATGAGGAAGAATGAGAGAAACTTTGAATAGGGGGTCTGAAAATGAAGCCCAAACCCACTTGACAATAACAATGTTTATTCCTGTTTACGGTTATAGTTCCCGGGTTGACAGCTCAGGGAGAATTTGCCAGAACCCTAGAGAAAGTGATTCAATATTTGCAGCCCCTAAAAGAGGCCAAAAGACGTAACCAAGTCTACTTACAGTGTTGCAAGTTTTGAGTTACGCACAAGGAACGTTCATAGGACCGAGTACACAACTTATGTCCCAGACAAGGAACGCTAGTAAGATAAAGGTTAATGTGGCCGTAAGTTGTAGTACTACTAATTTGCATTTCTGCCTTATAGCGCTTTAACTAAGATGTCATATATACTGTTATTGTTGTTTACCACAGAAAATAAAAATGACATTGAATAGAATAAAAAAGTTATAGACCCACATTCACTTAAGTAGTTTAATGCAGACAAGTGAAGTGATGTCTGAATACCTGATGATCTCCGCTAGGTATAGTCTTGCTGCAGTCTCTGTAAACTTGCCCCAGTAACGCAGCAAATGGTACAAGTCTCCACCAGGATAATAGTCTGGAAAATAATAATGCATTATTGACACTTAATGATACTAGCGGTAAGTGAGTGTTATTGCGTTATCTGTAGAATTAGACAATGGAGTTACTGCAATGTTATCCTCTGCAGAAGAATGGAAACAGCAGATTTGTTCGTCAGTGGGGGATGGAGCACAATCTGTAGACAGTCCTGTTGTACGTCTCTTTGCGTGACAAAACTCACAGCCAATGCAGGACACTGCACTCGATGTTTGAGAAGCAAATAAATAATTAGCTGACCTTTCATCCTAAGGTCCACATGCAGGTTACTCCTTGTGCTACCCATTTTAAAACGATTCAGTTGTTATTGAAACTTATTTTACTGCTACTATAAACAGTTATAAATTCTGAGTAAACATGATTCCTCACACAAAACATGAGTGATAGAACAGTGTGTTAACACCACAGCACGCAACTGGTGTTGACTGGAATCATTCAAACTGATGTACACTCAGTACACCAGACCACCTTGCTCAGCAAGAGGATTTGCCATATCATACATACTGTCTGTCTGTCTGTCTAAAGTAATAACTAACTCAAACTTCTAGGCATCCTGAATGTGGTCCTAAAAATATTAAACGACACGAAGAACATTCCCTGTGTTGCAGGTGCTGGCAGTGACCATTAATTTAAAAAGAGAAACTAAGAAATGCTGAAACTAGAAAAATGAGGTGAAACGCTGGAAACCTAATGAGTGTCAGCTGTTGATTTCTCTTGTGCGTGTTAGGAGGGATGCGCATCTCTGCAGATGAAGGTCAAGCTAGTTCTTCGCTCAGATAGACAGTACATAGGGTAAGGTTGCTCAAGTCGTACCAGTGCTTAAGTCGTACCACTTGAATTTTGAACGAACTACGACAACAGCACATACAACGGCAACCAAATATACATCTGAGTCAACCAAGTTGCTTTACGTATTATTGTCTGCCATAACCCAGCCTCGTTATAAATCCTGTCATCAAGTAAGTTTATTTCAATTTTCTTGTAATTTTGTGCATAATGTTTGGTAGTTAATCTTGCAAGTAAATTATTGATAAAATTATATTCCTTATTAAATATAAATTCAGTAGAATTTACATAATCGTTTGGTCGAAACGAAATCTTATTAATTTTATTCAATGTTATGTTATGTTTACTGTTAAATTTAACTTGTGCCGTGTCTTAAGTCGTACCCATATGAGATTCCTAAGTCGTACTGGTAAGAGCTTTCTGCAGTGGTTACACAAGAAAGTAAAGAAATCCATGAGGAAGAAACGGACGCGCCTATAAACTAAATAAAACTGCAATTAAATATTTTAGCTCCTATCCCAATAATAAACCAAAGCAAAGAGTTCCGTGAATGCTCTACCTCGTCAGTCGAAATAACGTCAACGCAGAATAAAGAAAACATAAAAAATGCGGCAAATAAAAGAAACGCAGTAATTAATAAAAAGGAATTGGCATTAAAAATTAAAAAGAAGAAAAGCGATTGGGTTTGTTTTATTTGTGGAGAAGATCGGGAGGAAAACATGATTCAATGCTTGAAATCCAAATCATGGGTGCACGATGTATGCGCTGGAGTTGACAAAAGAACAAAAAAATTTGTATGTGATGTTTGTACTAACTGAATACCTATGTGTCATGTAAACAGATTAATAAAAAATACGTTTTAATTATTATTGTTGCTTAATTGAATTCTTAGGTACGACTTAGGCTATAGGTGGTACGACTTTGGAAACCGGTTACTTTAGTCGTACCGATGTAAGTTTTTAAAGATTTAATTTATTTTACGTGAAAGCATATAGATTATCTAATTTCGTTATAATAAATAACAACAATATTAACACAAGTTTTGAATAACACATTTAATTTCTATTTATTTGATAAATCCTAAGTTTTATACGGTTTTTTCCTTAAGGGGTACGATTTGAGCAACCTAACCCTATATCTGTAAACTTTCCATGGATTCACAAATTATACCAACTACAGGATGTGGAATAAGGGACATGCAGATGTGTACAAATAAAAATATCAATTAGGTTTTACGGAAGATAGAGGTTTAATAACGATTTTAAGAACTTGCACAAAACGCACTGTTATGCAGAAGATAGGCTTAAGTACAGCAAATTTGTCCTTATCTTTAATACTATTGACACTAATGAACAGAATTTTGAAGGTTTTGATTCCAGCAGAGTACGCATATTCTCAGAACAGGGAATGTTAGGAATTTAAGTTTGAAGTTAGTTCTTATTCTTTGTGGTACTAGGGTGATGTGGGCAGCAAGTACCTCTGCAGCTTTGTAAATTTTACTGCATTACTTGGTACTACAATGCACTGACACTTCTGTTGTTAATTTGTTCACTTTGCTTCTCAACCATCCTGGAATCAGGAATTGTTTTTCATGTATCTTCCAAGTGCCAGACAGATCTTGGACTTTGTCTGGAAGGTGTAACAGAGTGCTACCAGGATTGGAAATTGGCAGCAGAGTTGATGTACGTAGCACTCTCTTTGGTATTTGTCTCGGTCGCCTTTAACGGGGACGTCAATGATTTTCATTGCATATACCGTGTTGTTATCCATGCCGCAGTTCTTCCACGTCATGTACACCTTTCCAAAACCTGCAACGGTACACAGTTATGATTCTTGTTTCTTTCTGCTCAACAGTGGTCTGAAGTATTTGTAGACTGTCCCTTTATAAAGATTATTATTGTTTATAAACGTTTTGTGAAATATCAAACATATATGTGATTGTTTGCATTTAGTGCTAACATTATAAATTTTTGGGTCTTTATCTGTACCAAGATAAAGACACAACGGTTAATAATGGTTACCATTTGTCTGTCCATTCTTTCCAGATAACATTCAAAGAAGTAGTCAGTAATGAGTAAAAAATGGTATTGTTGGCAAAATGTGTATTTTGATTTAACTTAAGCATAAAAGATGGTGGTGGTGATGATGGTTTTATAAAAACTGAAACATGTTGTGTAAAAGATGTTCCAAAATGTAAATCGATCAATCGATATGGAACATCAATGATATTTTATTTTCTTAATTATAAGAAATTTTAAATATTGTGATAAGACGGATTAAAATAAATAATTGTTAGAATATTCACAATATGACGCAATTACACTATCTTATAAAAGAATTTTGAGTTGTTTCCAACTTTTCTCAACCACACCATAACGTCTTATAGCAAGAAAATATTTATGATGCTTCATTTTGTTCAAACATTATTAATAAAGATTTGGTTCAGAGTTTGTAAATGTTGTGGTTAGGAGATGATTTTAATTTTATCTTCCTATGTATGTAAAGCTGTTTGTAGTGCTGTCTGTTAAATAATATTTAGTGTGTTTATTCATTTTCTAATTCAGGGACGTTGGGTAAACAATTCCATGACCATTGGTGTGATACCATCAAATAATAAAATTTTCAGTAGCATAATGTAGTCATGTTCTCCACTGCAGGAAATTATGATCATTCTTAAATCAAAGGCCAATGAGTACAAAAAAATACATTGTGACCACAGGAGAAATATTTGATATCGTTGCCACTATAAGTAGCAGCGTACAAGAGTAACAATAATGCCTGGTAATGGGAAGCAACTTCCAGTCACCTCAGAGGTTTACCACATATTTCCCTAAAATCCATGTTTCCATGCCACCTCCCCCACGTCACTGAAGTAGCCAATTACAATAAATATTCTTTCAAACACAGTACATACATGCCTTGTGCATCAATATTATTGTAATGCCACCTTCTTTCCTTTTATTATCCTAAAAGTAAAAGATGCACATAACCACAGAAATTTTGTGCTATATGAGTAATAATTGTCAGCTGAAATCTTCATTCGTAATTCCTAGCAACAATATTCTCCCTAGCAGTTTCTTTACAGACATTTGCAATTAACCATTATTCTGGTAATAGATTAATGCATTAGAAATTAAAAATAACAAATATGAAAACATTACTCCATTCATCCACACACATTCACATTTTGATGATACAATGTCAAAAGTAGGCATTCTAAAATTTACCATGCAAGACATAGCATGTTCATAAACTTAAAGCAAGAATATGAATATTCTATGCTACATTATATGAGCTTCTGACACTGCCTTTATATAAACCACAAATTAATAAATAAATAGATGATAAAATCTATTAGCTAAGATATGTACCATTTGCATGCGTTCTCTTCGCATCATTAGCAAAATTGTCCTGTATCAAACTTAGTACTGCCTGTCTTTTATGAGCCAAATATCCCCCTTGTTAATAGCAAGCAACACAAAATGATAACAGGGTCTGTCCTCCATGTGGTCTTTATCCCAGTTCTTGAGACTGTCATCGTCCCAGTTTTCTGGGGCTTTGTCCCAGTCCGAGACAGGTTTGTTTTTCTAGAATTGGCCACGCTCATTCCCACTGTTGAAAGGGCACTCCATGTTCTGGTACATTTCGTTGTTTTTACGATGATACTGGAAAGATAGGTTATGACAGGCGAATCAGTCACTGTCTGGCTGTCAAACTGACAAAGTCACAAAACTCTCCTCCTACATTTTATGGTTCATAACATTATAAAAATAGCAGTTATACTAAATCAGTCCAGTCCGTACCAACACATCACATACAAGATGTGTTTTAATGTTTCCCTCTCGTCTGTGCTACATCTCACAATTATTCTTCCCTCTCCATTGCAAATATAATCTCTCCTGTGTGTGCTGTATTTCCTGCCCATCTCATCCTTCTTGGTGTATCATTCTTATACTATCTGACTAAAGAGCACAAATTAAGCAGCTCCTTCAGGCCCCCCCCCCCCACCCCACCGTAATTTAAAATTTTCTTTTTAACACACTATCCTTAGACACCCTCAACTTGGAATAAAGGTCGCAGCATCCCAGATGATATTTGTCTTCTCGGTCTGTGTTCTTTCCTTGATCTGAGGGATTGAGCGTCAGGCCCATACAAAAGAACTTGTATAATTTCAGCCCTTGTTTATTTTTATTCTTTCATTTATTACATTTCTTGATAGAGTGCAGTCCATAATCTGACATTCATTGCCTTTTTTGTAGAATTTCATCCCTGGGACCTATCTTATAATAGTTGAACCTGTATCACAAGTAATAATAGCAGGTCTACATAAAGTTGAATTTATAACGCCCATTATACATGTTACACTGAACTAGCCTTCAAAGGATTTGCTTTAATTTCAAACAATAAAACAAATAAAATAAAATATAATGCTTTAAATACATATTTTTATTTCCTTGTCCAGTTTGAAAATATCAGGTTAGTCGGTCTCTGGGCACAGATGTGAATCTAGCACTCGCTAAATATGAGGCAGGAGTACTAAGTAAACCCTTGACAGCTACAATAGTTCCCTGTATATTACTTACCCAACTCCGCAAAAATGCTGTTCGCCAGTTGGATTTTATGCTGTACATATTAAAATGAGCTCTGTTCATCTTGTGACACACTTAGTTTTTTATCGTATTCTTTTTTTCACAGTTTACTTCGAAAAAATTTGCAAAACGTTATGTTAACGTTTCAAAATTTTCTCCCGCTGTTGACGATTGATAGTTGCACAATACCTGTCCGCAATCGATACATGTATCGATTGTGAGTCGAATTTTAGTAACGAAGTATCCGCTATGTCCGACAGATGTCGACAGCATGTGAGAACTCCATTCTGAATATTGATTTTGAAGACATTATTTTGGAGGTAAGTCACTACAGCTGATACTTTTCAGTCGACATCGCCTACAACATCAAATAACAAAAGTCAGAAGTTAAACAGCACAGCAGTATGGCAAATTTGCTCCGGAATTGTTCTGATAGGTCTAAAGTTTGAGGGTAAATTTTTACCATGTTATCTTTGTGAAAATGTGTGCCATTTTTATTTTGTGTATACTTTCTGAAAATTCATAATATCTGTAAAATGTTGATACCAGATTAGTAACTCAGTAGTTGTACGCTACTTCGTTAGGAGTCGTATACTAGGACTGAGAAGCATCATTAATTCTGTCACTGTTTTCACATCTATTTGTTGACAATGTAGCATAACCCAGATGCATGAATTGGCTTCTCTGTCACAGATGTGTTCTTATTTAGACAGGAAAGATTTTCCTAGGATGTGGCATATTTAGTTAACAGGTTTTTAGAGAAGTGTCCCATAAAACAGATAGGTAAAGGGTAGGAAATCAAGAGGCATGCATTCTTCTAGTTATAATACTATAAGGTATCTAAGTATTTTAGTTCTAAACTCAATTTTTTTTCCTGTTATATACTAAGAAAATGAAGCATTGTGAGAGTACACATTTGGAGACTTTTGACATTGTTTCTGGGTGATTTCTTTTAAAAATTCAGTAGGTAGAAAGTTTGATTTACATCCCTAGCAAAACAGCTTTTGTGTAATAAATGTCATGTATGCAGTAGGATCAAAGTAACATATTAAGATCCTTTCAGTACATGCTTTGAGTTTGTAAGGAAGTTACAAAAATGTTTATGCCATAGTTAGATGTCCTCATAGAAGCTGTATTGTTAAGTAACTTAAAGCACGGACCATGCGGAAGACTTCAGTTCAAAACGCTTCCACTTTCTCCACAATTGAAGAATCTTAATCTGAGGTGTTCTCGCTTCGTCGTGCCAGACTTTACAATAAGCATTCTGGTCCATACCTTTAATGTTTATGCTTCGTCCTTCATGACATCAGATGGAGAGAGATGTCATGAAGAGCTGCTAGCCACCTGTTGATAATGAGGTCATCTTTGACGCCAGTCAGGACCACTTGGGGGCGGAGCTTTTCAGTCATTCAGTTGCAGGAGTGTGAAAACTTTCCAAGGTCAGAACAATTACTGTCTTATGTTTTACTTAGTTCTGCATCAGAAAAGGGTTAATTTGTTGTTGTTCTGCTATCATTAGAACAGGAGTTGGAAGCCGAGGGCTTTAGAGCCCTGAAAACGATATTTTAGTTCAGAATGCTGTGGTTGTCCTTAGTCCTTGGTTCTGGGCAGATATTTGTGTGCTGTGGCCGATGTGATGCATATGAAATATTTAAGCTGCCATACTCAGGGAAAAGCTTTATGGGCATAGATGGAAGGAGTTAATGAAATAATAATAATTTCAGATAGTAATAACAGTAACTTAGTCGTTGTTTAGTCCCGTATATTTATGTTGTCACTAAGAAATGAGCCCACTTTTAGTCGGGGATATTTTTATGATAACCTGATCTGAAATAATGAAAATGTTATTCTGTTATGACAGTCAAAAAAATGTATATTTCCATTACCAAATTATGTTTCTGGAAGTGACCATAATCTATGCTCCAATAATGAGTTGCTCATTTATTGTGGCAGTGTTACAAACATACAGAGTACAATTTCAAGCACTTTAGTTCTATTACAGCTGAAAGGGTTGGCACAAATATAAGAAAGAGTTGTTTGCATCAAAGAAATTACAACAGTTTACATAATACAGGTCTGGAATTTCCTTTTCTGAGTTACAGCACCCCTTCTTTTTTCAAAATTGCCGCTTAGTATGGAAATTTCATAGGAGGTTCTGAAAAGACCTGTATGTTTGTGCATACAGTAAAATAAGCAAGAGATGTGGGAATTTTAATTGATTTGAGGAAGAGAAAATCAATTTCTAGATTATACATGTGTATAATGTGCTCCATAGAAGACTAAAACGTTAAGACTCAGAATTCATATACATAGCCACAGTTTTAGCATGGTTCTTATAGGTAGTGTTTTGAATGCCTGCCTTCTCGAGGGTATCACCACCTTGTAGAAGGCAATCTGCCGGGTGAGGAGGCTTGCGTGCTCAAATGACCCTTAGGGCTATGCCGGCCTGAGCTTCGGCTCATGGTAGGGTTACCCAAGCCGGACAGGTCTAAGGAGATGCGCTAGACTAAGAGTGATACCCTGGTCCTCCAGGTTGGGGGTTGGGTGTAGTGCTAACAACCTTTCACCTTTACAAAAATATGTGTTACGAAAAAACCAACCAAGCCTCGGATCAGGACGGACTCTTTGGCACGACCGCAGCAATTGAAAAAGGACATGAGATTTGGTACTTCGAACATTAGGAGCCTCTATAGGGCTGGGGCACTGAAATCAGTGTGTAGAGAATTAGGGAATTATAAGTTAGACTTAGTGGCAGTGCAGGAAGTGCGATGGGAATTAAAAAAAAAAATTAAAATTAAGTTTGTGTATAGACTGAAATAATAAATAAATATATATAGAGAAAATAAGTTGCAATGAATTGACTTTTTATCAAAGTGAATCCAGCTTCCAGCAAAGATTTTTAATTAACGTTTGTGTAGGAATTGTTGGCGACATGCTTATTGGTCCACACAAGCTTCCTTCAAGTCTAAGAGGACCTTCATATCGGCGATTTTTAAGAAGACACTTGTCACGTCTCCTTCAAGATGTACCACTGCATACAAGAAGACAAATGTGGTTTATGTACGACAGAACCCCAGCACACTTCTCCCTTCGCGTCAGATATCATCTAAATGAACAGTACCCTCAGCGATGGATTGGGCGAGGTGGCTCAGTGACGTGGCCACCGAGGTTACCGGACCTGACTCCATTGGACTTTATCTGTGGGGTCACTTGAAGTTCGTCGTTTATGCAACACCCATAAACAATGAAGACGACCTATGGGAACGTGTGCAGAATGCATGCCAGATGATTCGAGGAAACCCTGGTGTGTACGCACGAATTCGTCAGTCTTGTTTACTTCATGCTCGTGCATGTGTGGAGAATGGAGGAACAACCTTTGAGCATCTGTTACAAAGAAACATCCCTGTCCTTATTCTTGGCAATAAAGCACACATTGAAACTTATTTTTGGCTATTATTTCGAAAATGAAACATTTGCGACCCCATGTTCATAGGTACATTTTTTCTTATTTTCGATCCTGGAACACGCACGTGAAGTTTGTAAACATACTTCCTTCTCATCCTCTATATATATTGTATATATATTAATTACAGAAGTTCCAAAATATAAATTTGATAAACATCTGAAAATTCACTGAAAGGCGACGAAGAAATCTGCAAAAGAACGAACATAGCACAGCTGATTAGTCGGGAAAATATAAAATCAATTAACACAACCACGGCAAGTCATTTTCAGATAACAGGTAAACTTGCGTTTTTTGCATATTTTCATAGTAACTCAGGAATGTGCACTGATAATATTAAACAGCAATAGAGTTCTGAAACTAGGTATATGTTTCCAGCATTTACCAGAAGAAAAAGAAGTTCACCTTAGAAGATAGCTAGGTTTCGATCCCCGGCAGCTCAGTTGGGTATCATTAAATTAATTTTAATGTATTATAGCAGCTCAGTGATAGGAGCTTGGCTCCTCGGTAGACTCTCGAATGATCAATCAATTATTGAGCAAGATATGGCAGGCCATACAGGAAAACGAGGAAAGTAAGTTAGAAAGTAGAACAAAGGGAGAAGAACGGTTAAACAAGCAGTTGTCGAAACTGTTCAGGTCCGAAATGAATAGGTTGAGCGAGCGTATTTTTACAAAGATGAAAGATGAAACCAATAACTTAAAGGAGTCTGTGGTTACCTTCCTGCAAGATACTGCGGAACAAATTAAGAGAACGAAAGAGAAATTATTTTATGTAAGCAAGGGTACAAATAAAATTATAACAAATGTTACCTAGAGCCTGATTACGAATGTAATACTGGGGATATGGTGGTTAGAGAACTACGAAGACACTGGACACATAAACGAAGTTCTACATTTGTGCGTTTCACGATCTGAAAACGCGAAAAATGAGAACTTAAAATATGAGCCTACAAGTTTGACAAATGTAATCTTGCTATTGTAAAACTTTAAACTAGACATTATCCGACTCTCCAGAACGTTTCCAAGAAGAATGTAGACGTACTACTTTGTGAAGACTAGTTCATTCTTACAAATTGAAATCGGACGGTAATAAAGCAGCGAACACAACATTCGTTTATTATGATCCCGCAAGAAGTAAAACTAAATATTAATTGTATTTTAGTATTAATACGTAACTTATGAAGGAACATGAGGTTCGCTTTGGTTCGCGGTTGTATAACTCGTAGCTTACGGTGATTTGAATAATCAATATTTATATGATTTAACATTTTCAAACACCAATCGAAACGAAAGTCTGTCAGTGAATATCAATACATCTGCTGAAGTCACACACATATGAGCTGCTGGGACATTCTCTGACTAACTACGAAGTCGATGGAAGCATATAAGATAAGTTCCAGATTTGTGCGTTTCACGATCTGAAAAAGAGAAAAATGAGAATCGCAAGTATGAGCCTCTAACTTTGTTAATTGTAATTGGACCATAGTGCAACTTTAAACTAGGCATCATCAGATTCTTAAGAACGTTACTATGAAGACTGGAAACGTACCACTTTAGCTTAAGACTGCTTCAGTCATAATTATTAGTTGGGTAGGTAATGCATCCGCGAAATCAATATTCGCATAATACGTTTGCAGGAGCAGTGAAACTAAATACTAATTGTCTTTTAGCGTTAATACGTAATTAAACAAGGAAGATGACGTTCGAGTTACAACACGATTGTATGACTCGTAGTTAACAGTGTTTCGAATAATCTGCATTTAAATATTATGATGTCTTAAATAGAACGTAGGTCAGACAGTCAAAACGTCTGGTACCATCACAAACATATCAGTGGCTGTGACATTCTCAGACGAACTACGAAGTCGCTGGACGCATAAAACAGAAGTTCCCGATTTGTGCGTCTCAGGATCTGAAAACGCGAAAAAAGTGAACCCAAAGTAAAAGCCTCTAGCTTTGATAATTGTAATCGGACCATAGTGCAACTTTAAACTAGGCATTATCAGACTCTAAAGAACGGTTCAATGAAGACTGGAAACGTACTACTTTTAGTCTAAGAATACTTCACTCTATCAGTTTGAGATGGGTGCGCAAAAACAACAATCGCTTAATATGTTCATGAGAGCGGTGAAACTAGATATTTATTATATTGACATTTACTGAGAGATTTACGTTTCGATTATTGTTTGAAGATGTCATATCTTACAAATGTTTATTATTCGTAACACTTTTAGGTATGAGTTACACAGCCGTGATACAATTCGAACGTCATGTTCCTTCATAAATTACGTATAAACAATAAAATACAATTAGTATTTAGTTTCACTGTTCCCAAGAACTTAACAAGCGAATATTGTGTTCGCGGCTTAGTTACCGACTCGCCTCAAAAAGTAAAAATTAAGCAGTTCTAAACATATGGTGGTCCATTTCCAGTCTTCATAGAAAATTTCCTTAGAGTCTGATAATACCTATTTTACGGTTGTACTATGGTCCAATCAGAATTGACAAAGTTAATGTCTGATACTTGGGATTCACATTCTTAGCTTTTTATGATCGTGAAACACACAAATCTGTCCAGCGACTTCAAAGTCCGTCGGAGAAAGTCGCCGGAGCTCATATGTGTGTGAAGGCATCAGACATATTGATATTCACTGACACACTTACGATTCGAAAGTTATTAGAATGCGTCTCATCGTATATAAGTTAATTATTCGAAACACTTTACTTACGAGGTATACAACAGTGATGCTACTCGAACAGCATGTCCGATCATAAATTACGTATTTTGCTAAAGTACAACTAGTATTTAGTTTCACTGCTCCGTAGAACCGATTAAGTGAATGTTCTTTTCAGGGCTGTATTACCGACAGATCCTAAAATTTAAGAATGAACTAGTCTTAACCAACCGTGGAACGTCTCCAATCTTCAAGAAAACGATTCTTAGTGTTTCTTAATGAGTAGTTTAAGGTTTCACTATCGTCCGGTTAGAATTGACAAAGTTACTGACTAATACTTGGGGTTCACTTTTTCGCGTATTCAGATCGTGAACGCACAAATCTGGAACTTCGTTCATTTGTGTGCAGCGACCTCGTAGTTCGTCGGAGAATATCGCAACAGCTCTTAAGTGTGTGAATTCAGCAGATGTATTGATATTAACTGACAGACTTACACTCTGAAACACTCTTAACTTTGAGTTATTCAATGCATGATGCAACTCGAACGTCATGTTCCCTCATAAATTACGTGATAATGATAAAATGCAATCAGGATTTAAATTCTCTGCCTCCAAGATTGTATTAAGCGAATGTTCTGTTCGCGGCTGCATTACCGACACTTCTCTACATCACTATGGTAGGATTTAATTCACAAAGTTACAGGCTGATATTTCTTGTTGTCAATTATTGCGTTTTCAAATCGTGAAACGCACAAATCCTGCAATTCCTTTATTTGCGTGCAGCTACCTCGTAGTACGTCTGAGAACATCGCACCAGCCCATATTTCTTTAGATTTAGTAGACATATTGATATACACTTACAGTCCGATGGTAGTTTGAAGACGTATTATCATGCAAATGTTAAATATTTGAAACACTCTTAACTACGAGTTATTCAAACTTGGTGCAACACGAACGTCATGCTCCTTCATACATTACATGTCTAATATAAAATACAATCGGTATTTAGCTTCTCTGACCCAGAGAATGAGATAGAGACTATTCTGTTTGCGGCTGCATTGCCGACCATTCGCAAATTTATGTAATGAACTGGTACCTAAACAGAAATTGGTAGCTATCCAGACTCCAAACAAATGTTTTTTGGAGTCATAAAATGTCTGGTTTTAAGTTGCACTATATAACGATTAAAATTCACAAAGTTTGTGGAAGTCCAGGTCAGTGGTTCAATTCCCGAACGGACTGAGCCTTGAGATGAAAGGTAAACCAGGCTTCGGCATGATGATCTGGCTTATAAGAAAAACTAAGGAGGTGTAATTACATCATTTTTTAAACACCTTACTTCACCTAAATTATACTGAATGCTTAATTTTGGCTTTGTTAAACACATTGAGTTGAAGGAATGTGGCCCACATGACCACTTGCGGGTCTCCCTCCTCGACATTCTTTCTGTTCCAAGGGAGCCTGGCGTTGAAAAAAGCCAAACATAAACCAACAAAAAAAATACTTAAGCCACCCCAGACACCCTTCCAGATGTGGGGTGATGACTGCATTACGACCATCGCATTCTTGCGATGGACCAATTGAATTTGAACACAGCTTATAGGCGCGTTCCCGCCGTTGTGGAGGAACGAATCAGATCGCCGCATTTAAGCCAAATTCAGTAACTAATTACGTCATGCAAGGGTATTTATGCGCGATCGTGGTTGAGGGGCGCTCTCTAAAGTTTTGGTCCTTCGGTTGAGAGGGGGTGTTTTTCTTTTGCAAACATACGAAAGAACAAAGGAACACCCGAGCCATCTAGCTTCCTCCGTGTATGGTGATCCAGATATATACGTTCCTGTACGTATTAAGGTACATTAAAGTGTCATCCATCAGTGCAACACAGAAAAACTTTGTTATCCATTTGTGCAGAAAACTTGCTCCACCTTCTAATTCCCGTATATTCCCGGGGAGTCAGAAACTCGGGCTCACCGTCAACCTCACCATCAACAACAATCCCTTTCTGTATCTTTACACCTACCCACCTCAAGAAGCTGTAACCATATGAGAGCCAGTCTATGACTATACTAAACAAGAAGTGTGACGTCTGGTGGAACAAAAAAGGACGGTTACAAGTTACAGACTGAAATTTGCAGTTGTTATTTTTCGCGTTTTCAGATCGTGAAAGGCACAAATCTGGAACTTCGTTCATTTGCGTGCAGCGATCTCGTAGTTCGTCGGAGAATATCGCAGAAGCACATATGTGTGTGAATTCAGCAAACGTTTTGATATACACTGACAGACTGAAGACGTCATATCATACAATTTTGATTATCTGAAACACACTTAACTATGAGTTATTCAACCGTGATGCAGTGACTTCATAGGTCGTCGGAGAATATCGCAGCAGCTCTATGTATGTGAATTCAGCAGACGTATTCATATTCAATGTCAGATTTACGGTCCGATGTTTGTTTGAAGACGTCATGTCATACAAATATTGATAATTTGAAGTACACTTAACTACGAGTTATATAACCGTGATGTAACTGAAACGTCATTTTCCTTTTTAATTTCCGTGTTAAAGATAAATACAATCACTATTTAGCATCAGTGTGCTCCAAGTGTATTTAGCGAATGTTTCTGTTCGCGGCTACATTACCGAACAGCTTCAAAATATAAAAATGACCCGGTTTCTAAAGTTAAATTGGCACGTTTCCAGTCTTGATAAAAACGTTTTTCAGAGTCATATGATGAATATTTTTAAGTTTCTCTAAGGCCCGATTAAAATTCACAAAGTTACGAGTTGAAATTTGGAGTTCTCATTTTTCGCTTTTTCAGAACGTGAAATGCACAAATTGGGAACTTTGTTCGTTAGCGTGCAGCGACCTCGTAGTTCGTCGGAGAATATCGCAGCAGCTCTATGTGTTTGGAAGCAGCAGGCGTATTGATATTCAATGTCAGACTTACGGTCTGATGGTTGTTTGAAGACGTCATGTCATCCAAATATTGATTATATGAAACACTCTTAGCTACGAGTTATAGAACCGTGATGCAAATCGAACGACATGTTCCTTCATAAAATACAATCAGTACTTAGCTTCAATGGGCCCATGAACGTATTTAGCGAATAATTTGTTCACATCTGCATTACCGACAATCCTCTAAATTTAAGAATGAACTGGTTTCTAAACCTAAAGTGGTACGTCTCCAGTCTTCATAAAAAAGTTTTTTGAGTCATATAAGTTAAGTCATATAAGTTTCAATATGGTTCACAACGTAACAATCCCATATTTGATGTCATTTTTTAGCGATTTCAGATAGAGAAACGCACAAATCTGGAACTTCGTTCATTTGCGTGCAGGGATCTCGTAGTTCTTCGGAGAATATCGCAGAACCACGTAGTAATGATATTCACTGTCAGACTTAAGGTCCGATGCTTGTTTGAAGACGTCATATCATTCAAATATAGATTAATTGGAACGAAATATCTACGAGTTATTCAACCGTGATGCAAATCGAACGTCATTTTGCTTCATAATTTAAGTGTTAACTATAAAATATAATCAGTATTTAGCTTCAATGAGCCCCAAGTACGAATTTAGCGAGTATTTTGTTTACGACTCTTTTATTGACCATTCTCAAAATATAAGATTGAATTTGTTTCTAATAGAGCTATAAGTATTAGTTCTGAGTTCATCCCCTCAAATTGAAAGACCTTGTTACATTTGTTTACACTTTTTCCATTAAGAATCGCTACATAAAGATTTTGTCCTCCTGTAAACTATCCACACTCAGTGGTCCATGTAGCCTATGTGACCCTGTAAGTAAACCCATCAAAAGATAAGATGGATTTAACTTTACCTTTGTGTGGCAGTTGAAGATTTTACACAGCCCATAATCAGAGACTGCGATGTGGCAGCGTGCATCAAACAGTATATTTTCTGGTTTCAAGTCACGGTGTATGACACCGATCTGAAAGGAAGAAATTAACGAGTTATTTGCACAGTATGATATTCTGCTTTTCAACCTTTACCAGACGGGGATTTAAATGGCAAAATGGAAGCAGCCCTAAAGGTTTTTTTTTTCTGCAGGTTTTTAACTTTTGTGCACGCAACACGGCTAACTTTAATATTATCTAAAGTAAACATGATAAATTGACAAAATAAAACCCATATTTATTCGAATAGAACAGAGAATACATAGAGTTTTTTAAAAATGCAGTTAATATCTTAATTGCCTAAATAGGCCTTAGTAACTTTACTTTCTTCTTTGGAAGCTCATTCGACATCATAGAAGCCATGGTTGTGAACTAATGACCACACAGAAAAATTTGTCTCTCCTTCTTCAGTGGATACACATTCTTTTCACCCATCATGAGGAAGAATGAGAGAAACTTTGAATAGGGGGTCTGAAAATGAAGCCCAAACCCACTTGACAATAACAATGTTTATTCCTGTTTACGGTTATAGTTCCCGGGTTGACAGCTAAGGGAGAATTTGCCAGAACCCTAGAGAAAGTGATTCAATATTTGCAGCCCCTAAAAGAGGCCAAAAGACGTAACCAAGTCTACTTACAGTGTTGCAAGTTTTGAGTTACGCACAAGGAACGTTCATAGGACCGAGTACACAACTTATGTCCCAGACAAGGAACGCTAGTAAGATAAAGGTTAATGTGGCCGTAAGTTGTAGTACTACTAATTTGCATTTCTGCCTTATAGCGCTTTAACTAAGATGTCATATATACTGTTATTGTTGTTTACCACAGAAAATAAAAATGACATTGAATAGAATAAAAAAGTTATAGACCCACATTCACTTAAGTAGTTTAATGCAGACAAGTGAAGTGATGTCTGAATACCTGATGATCTCCGCTAGGTATAGTCTTGCTGCAGTCTCTGTAAACTTGCCCCAGTAACGCAGCAAATGGTACAAGTCTCCACCAGGATAATAGTCTGGAAAATAATAATGCATTATTGACACTTAATGATACTAGCGGTAAGTGAGTGTTATTGCGTTATCTGTAGAATTAGACAATGGAGTTACTGCAATGTTATCCTCTGCAGAAGAATGGAAACAGCAGATTTGTTCGTCAGTGGGGGATGGAGCACAATCTGTAGACAGTCCTGTTGTACGTCTCTTTGCGTGACAAAACTCACAGCCAATGCAGGACACTGCACTCGATGTTTGAGAAGCAAATAAATAATTAGCTGACCTTTCATCCTAAGGTCCACATGCAGGTTACTCCTTGTGCTACCCATTTTAAAACGATTCAGTTGTTATTGAAACTTATTTTACTGCTACTATAAACAGTTATAAATTCTGAGTAAACATGATTCCTCACACAAAACATGAGTGATAGAACAGTGTGTTAACACCACAGCACGCAACTGGTGTTGACTGGAATCATTCAAACTGATGTACACTCAGTACACCAGACCACCTTGCTCAGCAAGAGGATTTGCCATATCATACATACTGTCTGTCTGTCTGTCTAAAGTAATAACTAACTCAAACTTCTAGGCATCCTGAATGTGGTCCTAAAAATATTAAACGACACGAAGAACATTCCCTGTGTTGCAGGTGCTGGCAGTGACCATTAATTTAAAAAGAGAAACTAAGAAATGCTGAAACTAGAAAAATGAGGTGAAACGCTGGAAACCTAATGAGTGTCAGCTGTTGATTTCTCTTGTGCGTGTTAGGAGGGATGCGCATCTCTGCAGATGAAGGTCAAGCTAGTTCTTCGCTCAGATAGACAGTACATAGGGTAAGGTTGCTCAAGTCGTACCAGTGCTTAAGTCGTACCACTTGAATTTTGAACGAACTACGACAACAGCACATACAACGGCAACCAAATATACATCTGAGTCAACCAAGTTGCTTTACGTATTATTGTCTGCCATAACCCAGCCTCGTTATAAATCCTGTCATCAAGTAAGTTTATTTCAATTTTCTTGTAATTTTGTGCATAATGTTTGGTAGTTAATCTTGCAAGTAAATTATTGATAAAATTATATTCCTTATTAAATATAAATTCAGTAGAATTTACATAATCGTTTGGTCGAAACGAAATCTTATTAATTTTATTCAATGTTATGTTATGTTTACTGTTAAATTTAACTTGTGCCGTGTCTTAAGTCGTACCCATATGAGATTCCTAAGTCGTACTGGTAAGAGCTTTCTGCAGTGGTTACACAAGAAAGTAAAGAAATCCATGAGGAAGAAACGGACGCGCCTATAAACTAAATAAAACTGCAATTAAATATTTTAGCTCCTATCCCAATAATAAACCAAAGCAAAGAGTTCCGTGAATGCTCTACCTCGTCAGTCGAAATAACGTCAACGCAGAATAAAGAAAACATAAAAAATGCGGCAAATAAAAGAAACGCAGTAATTAATAAAAAGGAATTGGCATTAAAAATTAAAAAGAAGAAAAGCGATTGGGTTTGTTTTATTTGTGGAGAAGATCGGGAGGAAAACATGATTCAATGCTTGAAATCCAAATCATGGGTGCACGATGTATGCGCTGGAGTTGACAAAAGAACAAAAAAATTTGTATGTGATGTTTGTACTAACTGAATACCTATGTGTCATGTAAACAGATTAATAAAAAATACGTTTTAATTATTATTGTTGCTTAATTGAATTCTTAGGTACGACTTAGGCTATAGGTGGTACGACTTTGGAAACCGGTTACTTTAGTCGTACCGATGTAAGTTTTTAAAGATTTAATTTATTTTACGTGAAAGCATATAGATTATCTAATTTCGTTATAATAAATAACAACAATATTAACACAAGTTTTGAATAACACATTTAATTTCTATTTATTTGATAAATCCTAAGTTTTATACGGTTTTTTCCTTAAGGGGTACGATTTGAGCAACCTAACCCTATATCTGTAAACTTTCCATGGATTCACAAATTATACCAACTACAGGATGTGGAATAAGGGACATGCAGATGTGTACAAATAAAAATATCAATTAGGTTTTACGGAAGATAGAGGTTTAATAACGATTTTAAGAACTTGCACAAAACGCACTGTTATGCAGAAGATAGGCTTAAGTACAGCAAATTTGTCCTTATCTTTAATACTATTGACACTAATGAACAGAATTTTGAAGGTTTTGATTCCAGCAGAGTACGCATATTCTCAGAACAGGGAATGTTAGGAATTTAAGTTTGAAGTTAGTTCTTATTCTTTGTGGTACTAGGGTGATGTGGGCAGCAAGTACCTCTGCAGCTTTGTAAATTTTACTGCATTACTTGGTACTACAATGCACTGACACTTCTGTTGTTAATTTGTTCACTTTGCTTCTCAACCATCCTGGAATCAGGAATTGTTTTTCATGTATCTTCCAAGTGCCAGACAGATCTTGGACTTTGTCTGGAAGGTGTAACAGAGTGCTACCAGGATTGGAAATTGGCAGCAGAGTTGATGTACGTAGCACTCTCTTTGGTATTTGTCTCGGTCGCCTTTAACGGGGACGTCAATGATTTTCATTGCATATACCGTGTTGTTATCCATGCCGCAGTTCTTCCACGTCATGTACACCTTTCCAAAACCTGCAACGGTACACAGTTATGATTCTTGTTTCTTTCTGCTCAACAGTGGTCTGAAGTATTTGTAGACTGTCCCTTTATAAAGATTATTATTGTTTATAAACGTTTTGTGAAATATCAAACATATATGTGATTGTTTGCATTTAGTGCTAACATTATAAATTTTTGGGTCTTTATCTGTACCAAGATAAAGACACAACGGTTAATAATGGTTACCATTTGTCTGTCCATTCTTTCCAGATAACATTCAAAGAAGTAGTCAGTAATGAGTAAAAAATGGTATTGTTGGCAAAATGTGTATTTTGATTTAACTTAAGCATAAAAGATGGTGGTGGTGATGATGGTTTTATAAAAACTGAAACATGTTGTGTAAAAGATGTTCCAAAATGTAAATCGATCAATCGATATGGAACATCAATGATATTTTATTTTCTTAATTATAAGAAATTTTAAATATTGTGATAAGACGGATTAAAATAAATAATTGTTAGAATATTCACAATATGACGCAATTACACTATCTTATAAAAGAATTTTGAGTTGTTTCCAACTTTTCTCAACCACACCATAACGTCTTATAGCAAGAAAATATTTATGATGCTTCATTTTGTTCAAACATTATTAATAAAGATTTGGTTCAGAGTTTGTAAATGTTGTGGTTAGGAGATGATTTTAATTTTATCTTCCTATGTATGTAAAGCTGTTTGTAGTGCTGTCTGTTAAATAATATTTAGTGTGTTTATTCATTTTCTAATTCAGGGACGTTGGGTAAACAATTCCATGACCATTGGTGTGATACCATCAAATAATAAAATTTTCAGTAGCATAATGTAGTCATGTTCTCCACTGCAGGAAATTATGATCATTCTTAAATCAAAGGCCAATGAGTACAAAAAAATACATTGTGACCACAGGAGAAATATTTGATATCGTTGCCACTATAAGTAGCAGCGTACAAGAGTAACAATAATGCCTGGTAATGGGAAGCAACTTCCAGTCACCTCAGAGGTTTACCACATATTTCCCTAAAATCCATGTTTCCATGCCACCTCCCCCACGTCACTGAAGTAGCCAATTACAATAAATATTCTTTCAAACACAGTACATACATGCCTTGTGCATCAATATTATTGTAATGCCACCTTCTTTCCTTTTATTATCCTAAAAGTAAAAGATGCACATAACCACAGAAATTTTGTGCTATATGAGTAATAATTGTCAGCTGAAATCTTCATTCGTAATTCCTAGCAACAATATTCTCCCTAGCAGTTTCTTTACAGACATTTGCAATTAACCATTATTCTGGTAATAGATTAATGCATTAGAAATTAAAAATAACAAATATGAAAACATTACTCCATTCATCCACACACATTCACATTTTGATGATACAATGTCAAAAGTAGGCATTCTAAAATTTACCATGCAAGACATAGCATGTTCATAAACTTAAAGCAAGAATATGAATATTCTATGCTACATTATATGAGCTTCTGACACTGCCTTTATATAAACCACAAATTAATAAATAAATAGATGATAAAATCTATTAGCTAAGATATGTACCATTTGCATGCGTTCTCTTCGCATCATTAGCAAAATTGTCCTGTATCAAACTTAGTACTGCCTGTCTTTTATGAGCCAAATATCCCCCTTGTTAATAGCAAGCAACACAAAATGATAACAGGGTCTGTCCTCCATGTGGTCTTTATCCCAGTTCTTGAGACTGTCATCGTCCCAGTTTTCTGGGGCTTTGTCCCAGTCCGAGACAGGTTTGTTTTTCTAGAATTGGCCACGCCTATTCCCACTGTTGAAAGGGCACTCCATGTTCTGGTACATTTCGTTGTTTTTACGATGATACTGGAAAGATAGGTTATGACAGGCGAATCAGTCACTGTCTGGCTGTCAAACTGACAAAGTCACAAAACTCTCCTCCTACATTTTATGGTTCATAACATTATAAAAATAGCAGTTATACTAAATCAGTCCAGTCCGTACCAACACATCACATACAAGATGTGTTTTAATGTTTCCCTCTCGTCTGTGCTACATCTCACAATTATTCTTCCCTCTCCATTGCAAATATAATCTCTCCTGTGTGTGCTGTATTTCCTGCCCATCTCATCCTTCTTGGTGTATCATTCTTATACTATCTGACTAAAGAGCACAAATTAAGCAGCTCCTTCAGGCCCCCCCCCCCCCCCCCCGTAATTTAAAATTTTCTTTTTAACACCTTATCCTTAGACACCCTCAACTTGGAATAAAGGTCGCAGCATCCCAGATGATATTTGTCTTCTCGGTCTGTGTTCTTTCCTTGATCTGAGGGATTGAGCGTCAGGCCCATACAAAAGAACTTGTATAATTTCAGCCCTTGTTTATTTTTATTCTTTCATTTATTACATTTCTTGATAGAGTGCAGTCCATAATCTGACATTCATTGCCTTTTTTGTAGAATTTCATCCCTGGGACCTATCTTATAATAGTTGAACCTGTATCACAAGTAATAATAGCAGGTCTACATAAAGTTGAATTTATAACGCCCATTATACATGTTACACTGAACTAGCCTTCAAAGGATTTGCTTTAATTTCAAACAATAAAACAAATAAAATAAAATATAATGCTTTAAATACATATTTTTATTTCCTTGTCCAGTTTGAAAATATCAGGTTAGTCGGTCTCTGGGCACAGATGTGAATCTAGCACTCGCTAAATATGAGGCAGGAGTACTAAGAAAACCCTTGACAGCTATAATAGTTCCCTGTATATTACTTACCCAACTCCGCAAAAATGCTGTTCGCCAGTTGGATTTTATGCTGTACATATTAAAATGAGCTCTGTTCATCTTGTGACACACTTAGTTTTTTATCGTATTCTTTTTTTCACAGTTTACTTCGAAAAAATTTGCAAAACGTTATGTTAACGTTTCAAAATTTTCTCCCGCTGTTGACGATTGATAGTTGCACAATACCTGTCCGCAATCGATACATGTATCGATTGTGAGTCGAATTTTAGTAACGAAGTATCCGCTATGTCCGACAGATGTCGACAGCATGTGAGAACTCCATTCTGAATATTGATTTTGAAGACATTATTTTGGAGGTAAGTCACTACAGCTGATACTTTTCAGTCGACATCGCCTACAACATCAAATAACAAAAGTCAGAAGTTAAACAGCACAGCAGTATGGCAAATTTGCTCCGGAATTGTTCTGATAGGTCTAAAGTTTGAGGGTAAATTTTTACCATGTTATCTTTGTGAAAATGTGTGCCATTTTTATTTTGTGTATACTTTCTGAAAATTCATAATATCTGTAAAATGTTGATACCAGATTAGTAACTCAGTAGTTGTACGCTACTTCGTTAGGAGTCGTATACTAGGACTGAGAAGCATAATTAATTCTGTCACTGTTTTCACATCTATTTGTTGACAATGTAGCATAACCCAGATGCATGAATTGGCTTCTCTGTCACAGATGTGTTCTTATTTAGACAGGAAAGATTTTCCTAGGATGTGGCATATTTAGTTAACAGGTTTTTAGAGAAGGGTCCCATAAAACAGATAGGTAAAGGGTAGGAAATCAAGAGGCATGCATTCTTCTAGTTATAATACTATAAGGTATCTAAGTATTTTAGTTCTAAACTCAATTTTTTTTCCTGTTATATACTAAGAAAATGAAGCATTGTGAGAGTACACATTTGGAGACTTTTGACATTGTTTCTGGGTGATTTCTTTTAAAAATTCAGTAGGTAGAATGTGTGATTTACATCCCTAGCAAAACAGCTTTTGTGTAATAAATGTCATGTATGCAGTAGGATCAAAGTAACATATTAAGATCCTTTCAGTACATGCTTTGAGTTTGTAAGGAAGTTACAAAAATGTTTATGCCATAGTTAGATGTCCTCATAGAAGCTGTATTGTTAAGTAACTTAAAGCACGGACCATGCGGAAGACTTCAGTTCAAAACGCTTCCACTTTCTCCACAATTGAAGAATCTTAATCTGAGGTGTTCTCGCTTCGTCGTGCCAGACTTTACAATAAGCATTCTGGTCCATACCTTTAATGTTTATGCTTCGTCCTTCATGACATCAGATGGAGAGAGATGTCATGAAGAGCTGCTAGCCACCTGTTGATAATGAGGTCATCTTTGACGCCAGTCAGGACCACTTGGGGGCGGAGCTTTTCAGTCATTCAGTTGCAGGAGTGTGAAAACTTTCCAAGGTCAGAACAATTACTGTCTTATGTTTTACTTAGTTCTGCATAAGAAAAGGGTTAATTTGTTGTTGTTCTGCTATCATTAGAACAGGAGTTGGAAGCCGAGGGCTTTAGAGCCCTGAAAACGATATTTTAGTTCAGAATGCTGTGGTTGTCCTTAGTCCTTGGTTCTGGGCTGATATTAGTGTGCTGTGGCCGATGTGATGCATATGAAATATTTAAGCTGCCATACTCAGGGAAAAGCTTTATGGGCATAGATGGAAGGAGTTAATGAAATAATAATCGTTTCAGATAGTAATAACAGTAACTTAGTCGTTGTTTAGTCCCGTATATTTATGTTGTCACTAAGAAATGAGCCCACTTTTAGTCGGGGATATTTTTATGATAACCTGATCTGAAATAATGAAAATGTTATTCTGTTATGACAGTCAAAAAAATGTATATTTCCATTACCAAATTATGTTTCTGGAAGTTACCATAATCTATGCTCCAATAATGAGTTGCTCATTTATTGTGGCAGTGTTACAAACATACAGAGTACAATTTCAAGCACTTTAGTTCTATTACAGGTGAAAGGGTTGGCACAAATATAAGAAAGAGTTGTTTGCATCAAAGAAATTACAACAGTTTACATAATACAGGTCTGGAATTTCCTTATCTGAGTTACAGCACCCCTTCTTTTTTCAAAATTGCCGCTTAGTATGGAACTTTCATAGGAGGTTCTGAAAAGACCTGTATGTTTGTGCATACAGTAAAATAAGCCAGAGATGTGGGAATTTTAATTGATTTGAGGAAGAGAAAATCAATTTCTAGATTATACATGTGTATAATGTGCTCCATAGAAGACTAAAACGTTAAGACTCAGAATTCATATACATAGCCACAGTTTTAGCATGGTTCTTATAGGTAGTGTTTTGAATGCCTGCCTTCTCGAGGGTATCACCACCTTGTAGAAGGCAATCTGCCGGGTGAGGAGGCTTGCGTGCTCAAATGACCCTTAGGGCTATGCCGGCCTGAGCTTCGGCTCATGGTAGGGTTACCCAAGCCGGACAGGTCTAAGGAGATGCGCTAGACTAAGAGTGATACCCTGGTCCTCCAGGTTGGGGGTTGGGTGTAGTGCTAACAACCTTTCACCTTTACAAAAATATGTGTTACGAAAAAACCAACCAAGCCTCGGATCAGGACGGACTCTTTGGCACGACCGCAGCAATTGAAAAAGGACATGAGATTTGGTACTTCGAACATTAGGAGCCTCTATAGGGCTGGGGCACTGAAATCAGTGTGTAGAGAATTAGGGAATTATAAGTTAGACTTAGTGGCAGTGCAGGAAGTGCGATGGGAATTAAAAAAAAAAAATTAAAATTAAGTTTGTGTATAGACTGAAATAATAAATAAATATATATAGAGAAAATAAGTTGCAATGAATTGACTTTTTATCAAAGTGAATCCAGCTTCCAGCAAAGATTTTTAATTAACGTTTGTGTAGGAATTGTTGGCGACATGCTTATTGGTCCACACAAGCTTCCTTCAAGTCTAAGAGGACCTTCATATCGGCGATTTTTAAGAAGACACTTGTCACGTCTCCTTCAAGATGTACCACTGCATACAAGAAGACAAATGTGGTTTATGTACGACAGAACCCCAGCACACTTCTCCCTTCGCGTCAGATATCATCTAAATGAACAGTACCCTCAGCGATGGATTGGGCGAGGTGGCTCAGTGACGTGGCCACCGAGGTTACCGGACCTGACTCCATTGGACTTTATCTGTGGGGTCACTTGAAGTTCGTCGTTTATGCAACACCCATAAACAATGAAGACGACCTATGGGAACGTGTGCAGAATGCATGCCAGATGATTCGAGGAAACCCTGGTGTGTACGCACGAATTCGTCAGTCTTGTTTACTTCATGCTCGTGCATGTGTGGAGAATGGAGGAACAACCTTTGAGCATCTGTTACAAAGAAACATCCCTGTCCTTATTCTTGGCAATAAAGCACACATTGAAACTTATTTTTGGCTATTATTTCGAAAATGAAACATTTGCGACCCCATGTTCATAGGTACATTTTTTCTTATTTTCGATCCTGGAACACGCACGTGAAGTTTGTAAACATACTTCCTTCTCATCCTCTATATATATTGTATATATATTAATTACAGAAGTTCCAAAATATAAATTTGATAAACATCTGAAAATTCACTGAAAGGCGACGAAGAAATCTGCAAAAGAACGAACATAGCACAGCTGATTAGTCGGGAAAATATAAAATCAATTAACACAACCACGGCAAGTCATTTTCAGATAACAGGTAAACTTGCGTTTTTTGCATATTTTCATAGTAACTCAGGAATGTGCACTGATAATATTAAACAGCAATAGAGTTCTGAAACTAGGTATATGTTTCCAGCATTTACCAGAAGAAAAAGAAGTTCACCTTAGAAGATAGCTAGGTTTCGATCCCCGGCAGCTCAGTTGGGTATCATTAAATTAATTTTAATGTATTATAGCAGCTCAGTGATAGGAGCTTGGCTCCTCGGTAGACACTCGAATGATCAATCAATTATTGAGCAAGATATGGCAGGCCATACAGGAAAACGAGGAAAGTAAGTTAGAAAGTAGAACAAAGGGAGAAGAACGGTTAAACAAGCAGTTGTCGAAACTGTTCAGGTCCGAAATGAATAGGTTGAGCGAGCGTATTTTTACAAAGATGAAAGATGAAACCAATAACTTAAAGGAGTCTGTGGTTACCTTCCTGCAAGATACTGCGGAACAAATTAAGAGAACGAAAGAGAAATTATTTTATGTAAGCAAGGGTACAAATAAAATTATAACAAATGTTACCTAGAGCCTGATTACGAATGTAATACTGGGGATATGGTGGTTAGAGAACTACGAAGACACTGGACACATAAACGAAGTTCTACATTTGTGCGTTTCACGATCTGAAAACGCGAAAAATGAGAACTTAAAATATGAGCCTACAAGTTTGACAAATGTAATCTTGCTATTGTAAAACTTTAAACTAGACATTATCCGACTCTGCAGAACGTTTCCAAGAAGAATGTAGACGTACTACTTTGTGAAGACTAGTTCATTCTTACAAATTGAAATCGGACGGTAATAAAGCAGCGAACACAACATTCGTTTATTATGATCCCGCAAGAAGTAAAACTAAATATTAATTGTATTTTAGTATTAATACGTAACTTATGAAGGAACATGAGGTTCGCTTTGGTTCGCGGTTGTATAACTCGTAGCTTACGGTGATTTGAATAATCAATATTTATATGATTTAACATTTTCAAACACCTATCGAAACGAAAGTCTGTCAGTGAATATCAATACATCTGCTGAAGTCACACACATATGAGCTGCTGGGACATTCTCTGACTAACTACGAAGTCGATGGAAGCATATAAGATAAGTTCCAGATTTGTGCGTTTCACGATCTGAAAAAGAGAAAAATGAGAATCGCAAGTATGAGCCTCTAACTTTGTTAATTGTAATTGGACCATAGTGCAACTTTAAACTAGGCATCATCAGATTCTTAAGAACGTTACTATGAAGACTGGAAACGTACCACTTTAGCTTAAGACTGCTTCAGTCATAATTTTTAGTTGGGTAGGTAATGCATCCGCGAAATCAATATTCGCATAATACGTTTGCAGGAGCAGTGAAACTAAATACTAATTGTCTTTTAGCGTTAATACGTAATTAAACAAGGAAGATGACGTTCGAGTTACAACACGATTGTATGACTCGTAGTTAACAGTGTTTCGAATAATCTGCATTTAAATATTATGATGTCTTAAATAGAACGTAGGTCAGACAGTCAAAACGTCTGGTACCATCACAAACATATCAGTGGCTGTGACATTCTCAGACGAACTACGAAGTCGCTGGACGCATAAAACAGAAGTTCCCGATTTGTGCGTCTCAGGATCTGAAAACGCGAAAAAAGTGAACCCAAAGTAAAAGCCTCTAGCTTTGATAATTGTAATCGGACCATAGTGCAACTTTAAACTAGGCATCATCAGACTCTAAAGAACGGTTCAATGAAGACTGGAAACGTACTACTTTTAGTCTAAGAATACTTCACTCTATCAGTTTGAGATGGGTGCGCAAAAACAACAATCGCTTAATATGTTCATGAGAGCGGTGAAACTAGATATTTATTATATTGACATTTACTGAGAGATTTACGTTTCGATTATTGTTTGAAGATGTCATATCTTACAAATGTTTATTATTCGTAACACTTTTAGGTATGAGTTACACAGCCGTGATACAATTCGAACGTCATGTTCCTTCATAAATTACGTATAAACAATAAAATACAATTAGTATTTAGTTTCACTGTTCCCAAGAACTTAACAAGCGAATATTGTGTTCGCGGCTTAGTTACCGACTCGCCTCAAAAAGTAAAAATTAAGCAGTTCTAAACATAAGGTGGTCCATTTCCAGTCTTCATAGAAAATTTCCTTAGAGTCTGATAATACCTATTTTACGGTTGTACTATGGTCCAATCAGAATTGACAAAGTTAATGTCTGATACTTGGGATTCACATTCTTAGCTTTTTATGATCGTGAAACACACAAATCTGTCCAGCGACTTCAAAGTCCGTCGGAGAAAGTCGCCGGAGCTCATATGTGTGTGAAGGCATCAGACATATTGATATTCACTGACACACTTACGATTCGAAAGTTATTAGAATGCGTCTCATCGTATATAAGTTAATTATTCGAAACACTTTACTTACGAGGTATACAACAGTGATGCTACTCGAACAGCATGTCCGATCATAAATTACGTATTTTGCTAAAGTACAACTAGTATTTAGTTTCACTGCTCCGTAGAACCGATTAAGTGAATGTTCTTTTCAGGGCTGTATTACCGACAGATCCTAAAATTTAAGAATGAACTAGTCTTAACCAACCGTGGAACGTCTCCAATCTTCAAGAAAACGATTCTTAGTGTTTCTTAATGAGTAGTTTAAGGTTTCACTATCGTCCGGTTAGAATTGACAAAGTTACTGACTAATACTTGGGGTTCACTTTTTCGCGTATTCAGATCGTGAACGCACAAATCTGGAACTTCGTTCATTTGTGTGCAGCGACCTCGTAGTTCGTCGGAGAATATCGCAACAGCTCTTAAGTGTGTGAATTCAGCAGATGTATTGATATTAACTGACAGACTTACACTCTGAAACACTCTTAACTTTGAGTTATTCAATGCATGATGCAACTCGAACGTCATGTTCCCTCATAAATTACGTGATAATGATAAAATGCAATCAGGATTTAAATTCTCTGCCTCCAAGATTGTA
Organism: Zootermopsis nevadensis; assembly: GCF_977971745.1. Taxonomy (NCBI): domain Eukaryota; kingdom Metazoa; phylum Arthropoda; class Insecta; order Blattodea; family Termopsidae; genus Zootermopsis; species Zootermopsis nevadensis. The sequence continues at coordinate 11,710,837 of NW_028259143.1, forward strand.
TTAAGCGAATGTTCTGTTCGCGGCTGCATTACCGACACTTCTCTACATCACTATGGTAGGATTTAATTCACAAAGTTACAGGCTGATATTTCTTGTTGTCAATTATTGCGTTTTCAAATCGTGAAACGCACAAATCCTGCAATTCCTTTATTTGCGTGCAGCTACCTCGTAGTACGTCTGAGAACATCGCACCAGCCCATATTTCTTTAGATTTAGTAGACATATTGATATACACTTACAGTCCGATGGTAGTTTGAAGACGTATTATCATGCAAATGTTAAATATTTGAAACACTCTTAACTACGAGTTATTCAAACTTGGTGCAACACGAACGTCATGCTCCTTCATACATTACATGTCTAATATAAAATACAATCGGTATTTAGCTTCTCTGACCCCGAGAATGAGATAGAGACTATTCTGTTTGCGGCTGCATTGCCGACCATTCGCAAATTTATGTAATGAACTGGTACCTAAACAGAAATTGGTAGCTATCCAGACTCCAAACAAATGTTTTTTGGAGTCATAAAATGTCTGGTTTTAAGTTGCACTATATAACGATTAAAATTCACAAAGTTTGTGGAAGTCCAGGTCAGTGGTTCAATTCCCGAACGGACTGAGCCTTGAGATGAAAGGTAAACCAGGCTTCGGCATGATGATCTGGCTTATAAGAAAAACTAAGGAGGTGTAATTACATCATTTTTTAAACACCTTACTTCACCTAAATTATACTGAATGCTTAATTTTGGCTTTGTTAAACACATTGAGTTGAAGGAATGTGGCCCACATGACCACTTGCGGGTCTCCCTCCTCGACATTCTTTCTGTTCCAAGGGAGCCTGGCGTTGAAAAAAGCCAAACATAAACCAACAAAAAAAATACTTAAGCCACCCCAGACACCCTTCCAGATGTGGGGTGATGACTGCATTACGACCATCGCATTCTTGCGATGGACCAATTGAATTTGAACACAGCTTATAGGCGCGTTCCCGCCGTTGTGGAGGAACGAATCAGATCGCCGCATTTAAGCCAAATTCAGTAACTAATTACGTCATGCAAGGGTATTTATGCGCGATCGTGGTTGAGGGGCGCTCTCTAAAGTTTTGGTCCTTCGGTTGAGAGGGGGTGTTTTTCTTTTGCAAACATACGAAAGAACAAAGGAACACCCGAGCCATCTAGCTTCCTCCGTGTATGGTGATCCAGATATATACGTTCCTGTACGTATTAAGGTACATTAAAGTGTCATCCATCAGTGCAACACAGTAAAACTTTGTTATCCATTTGTGCAGAAAACTTGCTCCACCTTCTAATTCCCGTATATTCCCGGGGAGTCAGAAACTCGGGCTCACCGACAACCTCACCATCAACAACAATCCCTTTCTGTATCTTTACACCTACCCACCTCAAGAAGCTGTAACCATATGAGAGCCAGTCTATGACTATACTAAACAAGAAGTGTGACGTCTGGTGGAACAAAAAAGGACGGTTACAAGTTACAGACTGAAATTTGCAGTTGTTATTTTTCGCGTTTTCAGATCGTGAAAGGCACAAATCTGGAACTTCGTTCATTTGCGTGCAGCGATCTCGTAGTTCGTCGGAGAATATCGCAGAAGCACATATGTGTGTGAATTCAGCAAACGTTTTGATATACACTGACAGACTGAAGACGTCATATCATACAATTTTGATTATCTGAAACACACTTAACTATGAGTTATTCAACCGTGATGCAGTGACTTCATAGGTCGTCGGAGAATATCGCAGCAGCTCTATGTATGTGAATTCAGCAGACGTATTCATATTCAATGTCAGATTTACGGTCCGATGTTTGTTTGAAGACGTCATGTCATACAAATATTGATAATTTGAAGTACACTTAACTACGAGTTATATAACCGTGATGTAACTGAAACGTCATTTTCCTTCTTAATTTCCGTGTTAAAGATAAATACAATCACTATTTAGCATCAGTGTGCTCCAAGTGTATTTAGCGAATGTTTCTGTTCGCGGCTACATTACCGAACAGCTTCAAAATATAAAAATGACCCGGTTTCTAAAGTTAAATTGGCACGTTTCCAGTCTTGATAAAAACGTTTTTCAGAGTCATATGATGAATATTTTTAAGTTTCTCTAAGGCCCGATTAAAATTCACAAAGTTACGAGTTGAAATTTGGAGTTCTCATTTTTCGCTTTTTCAGAACGTGAAATGCACAAATTGGGAACTTTGTTCGTTAGCGTGCAGCGACCTCGTAGTTCGTCGGAGAATATCGCAGCAGCTCTATGTGTTTGGAAGCAGCAGACGTATTGATATTCAATGTCAGACTTACGGTCTGATGGTTGTTTGAAGACGTCATGTCATCCAAATATTGATTATATGAAACACTCTTAGCTACGAGTTATAGAACCGTGATGCAAATCGAACGACATGTTCCTTCATAAAATACAATCAGTACTTAGCTTCAATGGGCCCATGAACGTATTTAGCGAATAATTTGTTCACATCTGCATTACCGACAATCCTCTAAATTTAAGAATGAACTGGTTTCTAAACCTAAAGTGGTACGTCTCCAGTCTTCATAAAAAAGTTTTTTGAGTCATATAAGTTAAGTCATATAAGTTTCAATATGGTTCACAACGTAACAATCCCATATTTGATGTCATTTTTTAGCGATTTCAGATAGAGAAACGCACAAATCTGGAACTTCGTTCATTTGCGTGCAGGGATCTCGTAGTTCTTCGGAGAATATCGCAGAACCACGTAGTAATGATATTCACTGTCAGACTTAAGGTCCGATGCTTGTTTGAAGACGTCATATCATTCAAATATAGATTAATTGGAACGAAATATCTACGAGTTATTCAACCGTGATGCAAATCGAACGTCATTTTGCTTCATAATTTAAGTGTTAACTATAAAATATAATCAGTATTTAGCTTCAATGAGCCCCAAGTACGAATTTAGCGAGTATTTTGTTTACGACTCTTTTATTGACCATTCTCAAAATATAAGATTGAATTTGTTTCTAATAGAGCTATAAGTATTAGTTCTGAGTTCATCCCCTCAAATTGAAAGACCTTGTTACATTTGTTTACACTTTTTCCATTAAGAATCGCTACATAAAGATTTTGTCCTCCTGTAAACTATCCACACTCAGTGGTCCATGTAGCCTATGTGACCCTGTAAGTAAACCCATCAAAAGATAAGATGGATTTAACTTTACCTTTGTGTGGCAGTTGAAGATTTTACACAGCCCATAATCAGAGACTGCGATGTGGCAGCGTGCATCAAACAGTATATTTTCTGGTTTCAAGTCACGGTGTATGACACCGATCTGAAAGGAAGAAATTAACGAGTTATTTGCACAGTATGATATTCTGCTTTTCAACCTTTACCAGACGGGGATTTAAATGGCAAAATGGAAGCAGCCCTAAAGGTTTTTTTTTTCTGCAGGTTTTTAACTTTTGTGCACGCAACACGGCTAACTTTAATATTATCTAAAGTAAACATGATAAATTGACAAAATAAAACCCATATTTATTCGAATAGAACAGAGAATACATAGAGTTTTTTAAAAATGCAGTTAATATCTTAATTGCCTAAATAGGCCTTAGTAACTTTACTTTCTTCTTTGGAAGCTCATTCGACATCATAGAAGCCATGGTTGTGAACTAATGACCACACAGAAAAATTTGTCTCTCCTTCTTCAGTGGATACACATTCTTTTCACCCATCATGAGGAAGAATGAGAGAAACTTTGAATAGGGGGTCTGAAAATGAAGCCCAAACCCACTTGACAATAACAATGTTTATTCCTGTTTACGGTTATAGTTCCCGGGTTGACAGCTCAGGGAGAATTTGCCAGAACCCTAGAGAAAGTGATTCAATATTTGCAGCCCCTAAAAGAGGCCAAAAGACGTAACCAAGTCTACTTACAGTGTTGCAAGTTTTGAGTTACGCACAAGGAACGTTCATAGGACCGAGTACACAACTTATGTCCCAGACAAGGAACGCTAGTAAGATAAAGGTTAATGTGGCCGTAAGTTGTAGTACTACTAATTTGCATTTCTGCCTTATAGCGCTTTAACTAAGATGTCATATATACTGTTATTGTTGTTTACCACAGAAAATAAAAATGACATTGAATAGAATAAAAAAGTTATAGACCCACATTCACTTAAGTAGTTTAATGCAGACAAGTGAAGTGATGTCTGAATACCTGATGATCTCCGCTAGGTATAGTCTTGCTGCAGTCTCTGTAAACTTGCCCCAGTAACGCAGCAAATGGTACAAGTCTCCACCAGGATAATAGTCTGGAAAATAATAATGCATTATTGACACTTAATGATACTAGCGGTAAGTGAGTGTTATTGCGTTATCTGTAGAATTAGACAATGGAGTTACTGCAATGTTATCCTCTGCAGAAGAATGGAAACAGCAGATTTGTTCGTCAGTGGGGGATGGAGCACAATCTGTAGACAGTCCTGTTGTACGTCTCTTTGCGAGACAAAACTCACAGCCAATGCAGGACACTGCACTCGATGTTTGAGAAGCAAATAAATAATATGCTGACCTTTCATCCTAAGGTCCACATGCAGGTTACTCCTTGTGCTACCCATTTTAAAACGATTCAGTTGTTATTGAAACTTATTTTACTGCTACTATAAACAGTTATAAATTCTGAGTAAACATGATTCCTCACACAAAACATGAGTGATAGAACAGTGTGTTAACACCACAGCACGCAACTGGTGTTGACTGGAATCATTCAAACTGATGTACACTCAGTACACCAGACCACCTTGCTCAGCAAGAGGATTTGCCATATCATACATACTGTCTGTCTGTCTGTCTAAAGTAATAACTAACTCAAACTTCTAGGCATCCTGAATGTGGTCCTAAAAATATTAAACGACACGAAGAACATTCCCTGTGTTGCAGGTGCTGGCAGTGACCATTAATTTAAAAAGAGAAACTAAGAAATGCTGAAACTAGAAAAATGAGGTGAAACGCTGGAAACCTAATGAGTGTCAGCTGTTGATTTCTCTTGTGCGTGTTAGGAGGGATGCGCATCTCTGCAGATGAAGGTCAAGCTAGTTCTTCGCTCAGATAGACAGTACATAGGGTAAGGTTGCTCAAGTCGTACCAGTGCTTAAGTCGTACCACTTGAATTTTGAACGAACTACGACAACAGCACATACAACGGCAACCAAATATACATCTGAGTCAACCAAGTTGCTTTACGTATTATTGTCTGCCATAAACCAGCCTCGTTATAAATCCTGTCATCAAGTAAGTTTATTTCAATTTTCTTGTAATTTTGTGCATAATGTTTGGTAGTTAATCTTGCAAGTAAATTATTGATAAAATTATATTCCTTATTAAATATAAATTCAGTAGAATTTACATAATCGTTTGGTCGAAACGAAATCTTATTAATTTTATTCAATGTTATGTTATGTTTACTGTTAAATTTAACTTGTGCCGTGTCTTAAGTCGTACCCATATGAGATTCCTAAGTCGTACTGGTAAGAGCTTTCTGCAGTGGTTACACAAGAAAGTAAAGAAATCCATGAGGAAGAAACGGACGCGCCTATAAACTAAATAAAACTGCAATTAAATATTTTAGCTCCTATCCCAATAATAAACCAAAGCAAAGAGTTCCGTGAATGCTCTACCTCGTCAGTCGAAATAACGTCAACGCAGAATAAAGAAAACATAAAAAATGCGGCAAATAAAAGAAACGCAGTAATTAATAAAAAGGAATTGGCATTAAAAATTAAAAAGAAGAAAAGCGATTGGGTTTGTTTTATTTGTGGAGAAGATCGGGAGGAAAACATGATTCAATGCTTGAAATCCAAATCATGGGTGCACGATGTATGCGCTGGAGTTGACAAAAGAACAAAAAAATTTGTATGTGATGTTTGTACTAACTGAATACCTATGTGTCATGTAAACAGATTAATAAAAAATACGTTTTAATTATTATTGTTGCTTAATTGAATTCTTAGGTACGACTTAGGCTATAGGTGGTACGACTTTGGAAACCGGTTACTTTAGTCGTACCGATGTAAGTTTTTAAAGATTTAATTTATTTTACGTGAAAGCATATAGATTATCTAATTTCGTTATAATAAATAACAACAATATTAACACAAGTTTTGAATAACACATTTAATTTCTATTTATTTGATAAATCCTAAGTTTTATACGGTTTTTTCCTTAAGGGGTACGATTTGAGCAACCTAACCCTATATCTGTAAACTTTCCATGGATTCACAAATTATACCAACTACAGGATGTGGAATAAGGGACATGCAGATGTGTACAAATAAAAATATCAATTAGGTTTTACGGAAGATAGAGGTTTAATAACGATTTTAAGAACTTGCACAAAACGCACTGTTATGCAGAAGATAGGCTTAAGTACAGCAAATTTGTCCTTATCTTTAATACTATTGACACTAATGAACAGAATTTTGAAGGTTTTGATTCCAGCAGAGTACGCATATTCTCAGAACAGGGAATGTTAGGAATTTAAGTTTGAAGTTAGTTCTTATTCTTTGTGGTACTAGGGTGATGTGGGCAGCAAGTACCTCTGCAGCTTTGTAAATTTTACTGCATTACTTGGTACTACAATGCACTGACACTTCTGTTGTTAATTTGTTCACTTTGCTTCTCAACCATCCTGGAATCAGGAATTGTTTTTCATGTATCTTCCAAGTGCCAGACAGATCTTGGACTTTGTCTGGAAGGTGTAACAGAGTGCTACCAGGATTGGAAATTGGCAGCAGAGTTGATGTACGTAGCACTCTCTTTGGTATTTGTCTCGGTCGCCTTTAACGGGGACGTCAATGATTTTCATTGCATATACCGTGTTGTTATCCATGCCGCAGTTCTTCCACGTCATGTACACCTTTCCAAAACCTGCAACGGTACACAGTTATGATTCTTGTTTCTTTCTGCTCAACAGTGGTCTGAAGTATTTGTAGACTGTCCCTTTATAAAGATTATTATTGTTTATAAACGTTTTGTGAAATATCAAACATATATGTGATTGTTTGCATTTAGTGCTAACATTATAAATTTTTGGGTCTTTATCTGTACCAAGATAAAGACACAACGGTTAATAATGGTTACCATTTGTCTGTCCATTCTTTCCAGATAACATTCAAAGAAGTAGTCAGTAATGAGTAAAAAATGGTATTGTTGGCAAAATGTGTATTTTGATTTAACTTAAGCATAAAAGATGGTGGTGGTGATGATGGTTTTATAAAAACTGAAACATGTTGTGTAAAAGATGTTCCAAAATGTAAATCGATCAATCGATATGGAACATCAATGATATTTTATTTTCTTAATTATAAGAAATTTTAAATATTGTGATAAGACGGATTAAAATAAATAATTGTTAGAATATTCACAATATGACGCAATTACACTATCTTATAAAAGAATTTTGAGTTGTTTCCAACTTTTCTCAACCACACCATAACGTCTTATAGCAAGAAAATATTTATGATGCTTCATTTTGTTCAAACATTATTAATAAAGATTTGGTTCAGAGTTTGTAAATGTTGTGGTTAGGAGATGATTTTAATTTTATCTTCCTATGTATGTAAAGCTGTTTGTAGTGCTGTCTGTTAAATAATATTTAGTGTGTTTATTCATTTTCTAATTCAGGGACGTTGGGTAAACAATTCCATGACCATTGGTGTGATACCATCAAATAATAAAATTTTCAGTAGCATAATGTAGTCATGTTCTCCACTGCAGGAAATTATGATCATTCTTAAATCAAAGGCCAATGAGTACAAAAAAATACATTGTGACCACTTGAGAAATATTTGATATCGTTGCCACTATAAGTAGCAGCGTACAAGAGTAACAATAATGCCTGGTAATGGGAAGCAACTTCCAGTCACCTCAGAGGTTTACCACATATTTCCCTAAAATCCATGTTTCCATGCCACCTCCCCCACGTCACTGAAGTAGCCAATTACAATAAATATTCTTTCAAACACAGTACATACATGCCTTGTGCATCAATATTATTGTAATGCCACCTTCTTTCCTTTTATTATCCTAAAAGTAAAAGATGCACATAACCACAGAAATTTTGTGCTATATGAGTAATAATTGTCAGCTGAAATCTTCATTCGTAATTCCTAGCAACAATATTTTCCCTAGCAGTTTCTTTACAGACATTTGCAATTAACCATTATTCTGGTAATAGATTAATGCATTAGAAATTAAAAATAACAAATATGAAAACATTACTCCATTCATCCACACACATTCACATTTTGATGATACAATGTCAAAAGTAGGCATTCTAAAATTTACCATGCAAGACATAGCATGTTCATAAACTTAAAGCAAGAATATGAATATTCTATGCTACATTATATGAGCTTCTGACACTGCCTTTATATAAACCACAAATTAATAAATAAATAGATGATAAAATCTATTAGCTAAGATATGTACCATTTGCATGCGTTCTCTTCGCATCATTAGCAAAATTGTCCTGTATCAAACTTAGTACTGCCTGTCTTTTATGAGCCAAATATCCCCCTTGTTAATAGCAAGCAACACAAAATGATAACAGGGTCTGTCCTCCATGTGGTCTTTATCCCAGTTCTTGAGACTGTCATCGTCCCAGTTTTCTGGGGCTTTGTTCCAGTCCGAGACAGGTTTGTTTTTCTAGAATTGGCCACGCTCATTCCCACTGTTGAAAGGGCACTCCATATTCTGGTACATTTCGTTGTTTTTACGATGATACTGGAAAGATAGGTTATGACAGGCGAATCAGTCACTGTCTGGCTGTCAAACTGACAAAGTCACAAAACTCTCCTCCTACATTTTATGGTTCATAACATTATAAAAATAGCAGTTATACTAAATCAGTCCAGTCCGTACCAACACATCACATACAAGATGTGTTTTAATGTTTCCCTCTCGTCTGTGCTACATCTCACAATTATTCTTCCCTCTCCATTGCAAATATAATCTCTCCTGTGTGTGCTGTATTTCCTGCCCATCTCATCCTTCTTGGTGTATCATTCTTATACTATCTGACTAAAGAGCACAAATTAAGCAGCTCCTTCAGGCCCCCCCCCCCCCCCCCCGTAATTTAAAATTTTCTTTTTAACACCTTATCCTTAGACACCCTCAACTTGGAATAAAGGTCGCAGCATCCCAGATGATATTTGTCTTCTCGGTCTGTGTTCTTTCCTTGATCTGAGGGATTGAGCGTCAGGCCCATACAAAAGAACTTGTATAATTTCAGCCCTTGTTTATTTTTATTCTTTCATTTATTACATTTCTTGATAGAGTGCAGTCCATAATCTGACATTCATTGCCTTTTTTGTAGAATTTCATCCCTGGGACCTATCTTATAATAGTTGAACCTGTATCACAAGTAATAATAGCAGGTCTACATAAAGTTGAATTTATAACGCCCATTATACATGTTACACTGAACTAGCCTTCAAAGGATTTGCTTTAATTTCAAACAATAAAACAAATAAAATAAACAACAAACATACAGAGTACAATTTCAAGCACTTTAGTTCTATTACAGCTGAAAGGGTTGGCACAAATATAAGAAAGAGTTGTTTGCATCAAAGAAATTACAACAGTTTACATAATACAGGTCTGGAATTTCCTTTTCTGAGTTACAGCACCCCTTCTTTTTTCAAAATTGCCGCTTAGTATGGAAATTTCATAGGAGGTTCTGAAAAGACCTGTATGTTTGTGCATACAGTAAAATAAGCCAGAGATGTGGGAATTTTAATTGATTTGAGGAAGAGAAAATCAATTTCTAGATTATACATGTGTATAATGTGCTCCATAGAAGACTAAAACGTTAAGACTCAGAATTCATATACATAGCCACTGTTTTAGCATGGTTCTTATAGGTAGTGTTTTGAATGCCTGCCTTCTCGAGGGTATCACCACCTTGTAGAAGGCAATCTGCCGGGTGAGGAGGCTTGCGTGCTCAAATGACCCTTAGGGCTATGCCGGCCTGAGCTTCGGCTCATGGTAGGGTTACCCAAGCCGGACAGGTCTAAGGAGATGCGCTAGACTAAGAGTGATACCCTGGTCCTCCAGGTTGGGGGTTGGGTGTAGGGCTAACAACCTTTCACCTTTACAAAAATATGTGTTACGAAAAAATCAACCAAGCCTCGGATCAGGACGGACTCTTTGGCACGACCACAGCAATTGAAAAAGGACATGAGATTTGGTACTTCGAACATTAGGAGCCTCTATAGGGCTGGGGCACTGAAATCAGTGTGTAGAGAATTAGGGAATTATAAGTTAGACTTAGTGGCAGTGCAGGAAGTGCGATGGGAGGAGGAGGGCACGATCCCAGTGGACAATTTTACATTTTTCTATGGAAAGGGGAATGACAATCATCAGCTAGGGACGGGTTTTTTTGTTCATAGCAGAATTAGGGCAGCAGTTAAGAGAGTAGAATTTGTTAGTGACAGGTTGTCTTACGTAATTTTGGAAGGACGTTGGTGCGACATCATTGTCCTTAATGTTCATGCCCCAACTGAAGACAAAAGCGATGATATCAAGGATAGCTTTTATGAAGAATTGGAATCAGTATTTGATACAGCTTATATCTTAATTGCATCATGCTTGTGTTTCAATACAATACTTTTATTTTCCGTCGTTTACACAAGCTTATTGTTAAAATCATATAAAATTTCACATAAAATTGTTACATTTTAAAATTGACGACATGTTTCGATATACAATCTTATCATCGTCAGGTCTATCAAAATTAAAATTAAAATCTGGTGTATCTGTTGCTCTGCTTATATTGTTTTTGTTTTTACTCGTTTTTACTACATCTCCAGGCTTCTTCGATTTTATTTTTGGAGACGCGCCTGGGTGCCTATATCTGCAAAATCAATTTTAATTTTCATATCGTGATAAGGCTACCGAAATAGGAAATGGAATAATATTACTCTAATTTATAATATTTTAAGGAATTATTCAAATATATCGTATTACAAGCAAAATGAATGCAATCACAAAATATAAAGTATTATAACATACCGGGTTGTGTATGAGGTGCGTGTCCGTTGTTATTGAATGGCAGACAGTAACTGAGTTGTGAGTATCGTGTATGGCTATATATATTGGGTGAAAGTTGTTTAGGGGGTTGGGTCAATGGACTGTAGAATGTTAAATATCGGATTGTTCGTGTAAATGTTGCTGTCGTTTAATGCAAGGTTCTGTTTATGTGTTCTTTGTATATGATATTTCTCTATGGTGTCTCTATGTCGTTTATTTTGTATTATTTTTATAATGTCCAATGTATGTTCTATTTTGTTGTATGAATGTCCTGTGTTTAATATATGCTTTGCATATGCTGAATGGTCTTTATTATGTTTTATTGCTGTAATATGTTCTTTATATCTTTGATTAAAGGTGCGTCCAGTTTGGCCTATATAGGTTAACGGGCAATCATTGCATTTCAACCTATATATGCCTGGTTTTTCGTATTGATTTGTTGTATCTATTTGTGGTTTTTGTTTCAAGATGTTTTTTATAGTGTTTTTTGTTCTAAATGCTATTTTTATGTTATTTGTTTTAAATGTTTTTGTTATATATTTGGTTTCTTTTCCTATATATGTGAATGTGGCCCATTTGTTTTGTTTATTTTCGTTTCCGTCTTCATTTATGTTGTTTATATTGTTTATTTTATTTTTGGGTTTTACTTCATGATTATTATATCCGTTTTCTATTAGAATTTGTTTTATTGTGTTACATTCAATTTGTTTGTTTACTGTGGTTATGGGATATGTATTTTTCCTGTTTATTAAGTAGTTAATAGCCATCTGTTTATGTTCATTCGGATGGCATGAAGAGGCATGTATTATGGTGCTTGTATTTGTGGGCTTTCTGTATATTTTGAATTCGAAGTTATTTTCGTTTCGTATTATAGTTAGATCTAAATAATTTAATTTGTTATTTTGTTCTTTTTCTAAAGTGAATTGTATATTTTGATTTATGTTGTTAAATTCATTTAAAACATTTTTTATGTCTGTATTTTTTCCATCAAAAATCATGAGTATATCGTCAACATATCTACTATAGTATTTAATTTGATATTTATTTAATATATTTACTATGTAATCATGTTCGAGATATTGTAAGAATATTTCAGATAATATGCTCGAGGTGGGAGCTCCCATAGGTAATCCTGTTTCTTGTTTCCAATATTCATTGTTGAATTGGAAATAATTTTGGTTAATAATAATGTTAGTTATGTTTGTAATTTCATTTATTAGATCTGTATTTATATTCTGTCTATTTAGAATATCTCTCACAACATCTCGTAGCATGCTTGTTGGAATATTTGTATACATATTATTGATGTCAAAAGAACAAATTTGTATATTTTTATTATTATGAAAATTTAGTTGTTGGATTTCATTTATTAATTTTATAGAATTTGTTATATTAAAGGTATTTGGTAAATTACAATATTCTTTCAAAATGTTTTGCATTTTTATTGCTATTTTATATGCAGGGGCTGATGTCCAATTTATTAATGGTCTGATAGAGTATGGGTTCTTATGTAGTTTAATTTGTCCTGTGATGATTGGTGCGGTGGCGCTATGATTATAGTATTGTGTTTTGGGATGGTTAAAAATGTTATTACACTTTTGGGTTATTTTTTGTATTTCCTTTTGATATTTTAGTGTTGGGTTTTGTGTTAGTTGTGTGAATTCATTTTTGTTTATAAATTGAGTGATGTATTTTTGGTATTGTTCTATAGAGAGTATTATGATGGTTTTTCCTTTATCTGCTTGCGTAATTGTTAGTTTATTTTGTTGTAATTTTTGTTTGATATTGTTTATTAATTTCCATTCATTATTATTACTTTATATTTTGTGATTGCATTCATTTTGCTTGTAATACGATATATTTGAATAATTCCTTAAAATATTATAAATTAGAGTAATATTATTCCATTTCCTATTTCGGTAGCCTTATCACGATATGAAAATTAAAATTGATTTTGCAGATATAGGCACCCAGGCGCGTCTCCAAAAATAAAATCGAAGAAGCCTGGAGATGTAGTAAAAACGAGTAAAAACAAAAACAATATAAGCAGAGCAACAGATACACCAGATTTTAATTTTAATTTTGATAGACCTGACGATGATAAGATTGTATATCGAAACATGTCGTCAATTTTAAAATGTAACAATTTTATGTGAAATTTTATATGATTTTAACAATAAGCTTGTGTAAACGACGGAAAATAAAAGTATAGTATTTGATACATTTGGCAAGTATCACATGAAAATTCTGCTAGGAGATTTCAATGCAAAAATTGGGAGGGAGGATATCTTCAAACCCACAATAGGCAGCGAGAGTCTCCATGCACTTAGTAATGATAACGGTGTTAGAGCAGTAACCTTTGCTACGTCAAAAGATTTAATTGTAAAAAGTACAAAATTTCCACACCGTGATGTTCATAAATACACTTGGACTTCCCCAGATGGCAGAACACACAATCAAATAGATCATGTTTTAGTAGATAAGAGAAGGCAGACAAATGTAATTGATGTGAGATCATTCAGAGGAGCAGATTGCGACACTGATCAGTATCTGGTGGTAGCAAAAGTGAGGGAGCGGCTTTCAGTAAGTAGACGAATTAAACAAAATTTTGACACAGAAAGATTTGATTTGAAAAAATTAAGTGAGGGAGAGGCAAAGGAACAATATCAAGTTGAAATTTCGAATAGGTTTCAAATTTTAGAGACAAATGAGGATAATGAAAGTGTGGACATCAACAGGGAGTGGGGAAATGTCCGAAACTGCATCAAAATTTCAGCAAAAGAGAAACTAGGATACTACAGGAGAAAGAAAAATAAACCGTGTTTTGATGAAGAATGTTCAAAATTAATAGATCGAAGGAAGCAAACAAAATTTCAATGGTTGCAGAACCCAAACAAAACAAATGCAGATAATCTATGTAACGTGAGACGTGAAGCTAGTAGAACCTTTAGGACTAAGAAAAGGGAATACCTGAAGGGCAAAATTGCTGAACTTGAGACAAATAATGAGGAAAAAAACATCAGAGACCTGTACAGAGGCATTAATAACTTTAAGAAAGGATATCAACTCCAGACCAATTTGGTAAAGGATGATAGTGGCAATTTGCTTGCAGATCCAATAAAAATTGTGAATAGGTAGAAAAATTTCTTTAGCGAGCTCTTAAATGTTCATGATACTGGTGATATTAGACAGATTAAAATGCATACAGCTGAACTGTTGGTGCCAGAACCAGGCTTAGATGAAGTGGAACTAGCCATTGGGAAGTTGAAAAGTTATAAATCTCCAGGAATTGATCAGATTCCGGCCGAATTAATTAAAGCAAGTGGCAAAGGGTTGCATATCCATAAGCTTATTCAGTTAATTTGGGATAAGGAAGAGATGCCACAACAATGGAAGGAACCCATAATTATTCCTATTCATAAGAAGGGGGACAAGACTGAGTGTGGTAATTACAGAGGAATTTCGCTGCTATCAACCTCATACAAAATTCTATCCAACATTCTTTTGGCAAGATTAACCCCATATGCGAATGAAATTATTGGGGATCATCAGTGTGGGTTCAGACAAAACAGATCAACGATTGATCATATATTTTGCATTCGTCAGATACTAGAGAAAAAATGGGAGTTCGGTGGGATCGTACATCAGTTATTTATAGATTTCAAAAAAGCCTATGACTCTGTGAAGAGAGAAGTGCTATATAATATTCTTATTGAATTCGGTATACCAAAGAAGCTAGTGGGTCTAATGAAAATGTGCTTAAATGAAACCTGTAGAAAAATTCGAGTAGGTAAATACGTATCTGAGACATTCCTCATCAAGAACTGTCTAAAACAAGGAGATGCTTTGTCTCCCTTGCTCTTTAACTTTGCGCTAGAATACGCCATCAGGAAGGTCCAAGGTAGGCAGGAGGGTTTGCAATTGAATGGGACACATCAGCTATTGGCATATGCTGATGATGTTAATTTATTGGGGGACGATATAAATACAATAAAGAGGAACGCAGAAGTTTTACTAGAGGCTAGTAGACAGGTGGGGCTACAAGTAAATTCAGAAAAAACTAAGTACATGTTAGTATCTCGTCATCAGAAGACAGGCGGGCAAAATTATCTTAGGGTGGCTAATAAATCCTTTGAAAGGGTTACAAAGTTCAAATATTTGGGAACAACAATAACAAATCAAAATGATACTCGTGAGGAAGTTAGGAGGAGACTAAATTCCGGAAATGCTTGCTACTTCTCAGTTCAAAATATTTTGTCTTCCCGTCTGATTTCTAAGAACCTGAAAATTAAAGTATACAAAACAATAATCTTGCCTGTTGTTTTGTATGGGTGCGAAACATGGTCTCTCACTCAGAGGGAGGAACACAGATTGCAGGTGTTTGAGAATCGGGTGTTGAGAAGGATATTTGGGCCTAAGAGTGAAGACGATGGGGTATGGAGAAAACTGCATAATGACGAGCTTAAAAAGCTCTACTCCTCCCCCAGTATTGTGAGGGTGATTAAGTCGAGAAGAATGAGATGGGCTGGGCATGTAGCGCGCATGGATGGGACAAGAGTTGTGCACCGGGTACTGGTTGGGAAACCTGAACGGAAAAGACCGCTGGGGAGACCTAGACGTAGATGGGAGGATAATTTCAGGCGGGATCTATGGGAGATAGGAGTTGAAGGAAACTGGATTTTGTTGGCCCAGGACAGGGTCCGGTGGAGGGCTTTGGTTAATTCGGTGATGAACCTTCGGGTTCGGTAAGCCATCTAGTTAGTTAGTTAGTTTTAGTGTTTTGAATGCCTGGCAATGCAAGGCAGGGCAAGGCAGGGAAAGGCAGGGCAATGCAGGGCACGGCACGGCAAGGCAGGGCACGGCACGGCAAGGCAGGGCACGGCACGGCAAGGCAGGGCAAGGAAGGGTAAGGCAGGGCACGGCAGGGCAGGGCAGGGCAGAGTAGGGCACGGTACGTCAAGGCAAGGCAAGGCAAGGCAAGGCAAGGCACGGCAAGGCACGGCAATTCAGGGAACGGTAAGGCAAGGCAAGGAAAGGCAGAGAAAGGCAGGGTACGGCACGGCATGGCAGGGCACGGCAGGGCAGGGCAGCGCTGGGCAGGACGGGGCAGGGCAGGGCAAGGCAAGGTAAAGCAAGGCAAGGAAAGGCAAGGTAAGGCAAGGCAAGGCAAGGCACGGCAAAGGAAGGCAAGGTAAGGCAGGGCAAGGCAGTTCAAGGCAGGGCAAGTCAAGGAAAGGCAAGGCAAGGCTAGGCAAGCCAAGGCAATGTAAGGCATGTCTGGGCAAGGTAAGGAAGGGCAAAGAATGGCAGGGCAAGGCAAGGCAAGGAAAGTAAGGGCAAAGCAAGGCAAGGAAAGGCAAGGTAAGGCTAGACAAGCCAAGGCAATGTAAGGCAAAGCTAGGCATTTCAAGGAAGGGCAAAGAATGTCAGGGCAAGTCAAGGCAAGGAAAGTAAGGGCAAGGCAAGGTAAGTCATGGTAAGGCAAGGCAAGGTAGGGCAAGGCAGGGCAAAGCAGAGGCAGGGCAGGGTTAGGCATGGCAGGGCGAGGCAGGGCAAGGCAAGGATAGGCAAGGCAAGGCAAGGCAATTTAAGCCAGGACAAGGTAAGGCAAGGCAAGGCAAGGCAATGCAAGAAAAAGGCAAGGCATGGCAAGGCAGGGCAAGGGAGGGCAAGGCTAGGCAAGGCAATGCAAGGCAAGGCAAGACAAGGCAAGACAAGGCAAGACAGGGCAAGTCAGGGCAAGGCAGAGCAAGACAGGGCAGGTCAGGGCAGGTCAAAGCAAGCCAAGACAAAGCAACGCAAGGCAAGGCAAGGCAGGGCAAGGCACGGCAAGGCAAGGCAAAGCAGGGCAGGGCAGTGCAGGGCAGGGCAGGGCAAAACAGGACAGGGTAGGGCATGGCATGGCAGGGCAGGATTGGGCAGGGCAGAGCAGGGCATTTCAGGGCAGGGCAAGGCAGGGCACGGCACGGCAGGGCAGGGCAAGCCAAAGCAGGGCAATTCAGAGTAAGGCAGTGCACGGCAGGTTAGGTCAGGTCAAGGCAAGGCAGGGCCCGTCAAGGCAGTGAACCGTCCGGTCCACCTAATACTCGCTGACTCGTTGCTCGTGTATTCTACGCCCCGAGATATTAGTGGGGAAACCAAGGAGCATTGAAGGCAGTTGAACATAACAATCAATAAAATCAAACCCAATCAATTTGAAGTTAAACAAACAAATGAATTTAATATTTAAAATTGATTAAAGCAAGAATGACAAAAAACAAAACTGTAATACAAAACAAGAATACAAATTAATCTTCGGAAGAAACAATATTTCAAATTACACACATTCATACAGACCCCTGGTACGTCCATACAGATGGCAGACACACCCTAAACACAGATCGGGAAACATTTCCCAACTATAGCAGAATAATTCTTAAAGCCCCCCTCAAAATTTGTAGGTTTGCGAGTACTGGTTTAATTCCCGCAAACGTCCCTTCAGCTGCCAGATCCAGCCGTAACCCGACGTTAAACAATTAATTCATCATACTTCTCCTCGTAGCCACGCTACACTACAACACCGCACGCCGATTATTTGGCGATGTGCTAGTAAATGTGTTCACACATTTGACACGCAACTTCCCAATAACTCTTCCGGTGCCCCATGGCACATTTTCCCCAGCTGTCAGACCAGCCTCAACACAAACATCAAACACAAACACAGTCACACCTCTCTTTTACACACAACACCCAGTGAATATCAAAACACGATGCGTACGCTACAACACTTCCTCCAAAACTTCTTACTTTTCCGAGCAACCAATATCCTATGGTCCGCAATCAGAAACATGAAAGATCAAATCCCATTCATTGATCAATCATCCGTTTGAACCGCACAAGGATTCAAACACTCATCTTGTCTCGGCGTCATCACACCCCAGGAGAGCAAGAGAGCCACTAGCCTCTCAACCAGGCGTAAGCTTTGGGATCACGTGTTCTGCTACGCAGTAGCTCGTGATCGAACTGGTGCTTCCCCGACCTTATCACGCAGCTAGCCTATCGACAGGCGCCCCATTCCACCTTTGAGAAACGTTTAACAGACGCGATACAATTACCAAAACGCAACAAATACTCGTTCCCATTTACACACTAACAAAAGAGTAATATACAGGATTAAACAAATACAATTCCAGTCGACCTATATTACGATACAAACACGTTTCACACTGGGCCACACCCGACCCCAAGCACAACATACTTACAAGTCCATTTACTCATAAGAAAACGACTCACACCAGGAAATAAACTATGTACACAAGTTGCAAGTTCCGTCGTCCATCATAGTAAGCGTATCAGACTTAATTTTGAACCGAAATTGAGGACCAAAAATTTTGAAGCCAGACAAAACATTACACACGTCTGCTTATGATGACGGTTTACCGAAAAGAGGAAGACCCAAGCCAGGTCAGTCCTAATCACACGTCTTCCCGAACCAGAGACAGGAGAGGGGAAAAGTGACAGCTAATTAGTTGATAGTGACGTAAGGGAAACAGAGATTATGCTAGCTGGATCATCATCCTGCAGTATCCCATCCTCTCGTGACCAACCAAACACAGTACAAATGCTGGCCGCCAGAGATCATCAAAGGCCTGAACCTAAGAACGCTTCAGCAGGGCAAGGCAGGATGAGGCAATGCAAGGCAGGGTGGGGCAGAGCAAGGCAGGGCAAGACAGGGAACAACAGTGTAGTTCAGGGCAAGGCAGGGCACCTAACGGCAAGGCAGGGCAAAGCAGGGCAAGGCAAGGCAAGGCAAGGCATGGCAAGGCAAGGCAAGGCAAGGCAAGGCAAATCAAGACAGTTTAAGTCAGGGCAAGGGAGAGCAAGGTAGGCACGGCACGGCAAGGCAAGGGAAGGCAAGGCAAGGCAAGGCAGGTCAGGGCAAGGCAGGGCAAGACAAGGAAAGGCAAGGCAAGGTAATGTAGGGAAAGGCAGGGCAAGGGAGGGCAAAGCAGCTAAGTCAGGGCAAGGCAGGGCAATGCAAGGTAAAGCAGGATAAGGCAGGGCAAGGCAGTGCACGGAAGGTCGGAGTAGGGCAAGGCAGGGCACGGCACGGCAAGGCAAGGCAAAGCGAAGCAAGGCACAGCAAGGCAGGGCAAGGCAGTGCAAGGCAGGGCAAGATAGGCAATGCAATGCAAGGCAGAGCAAGGCAGGGCAACGCAGGGCAAGGCAAGGGAAGGCAAATCAGGCCTTACAGGGCAGGGCTGGGCAGGGCAAAGCAAGGCAAGGCAAGGAAAGGCAAGGCAATGCAAGGCAAGGTAAGGTAGGGAAAAGCAGGGCAAGGGAGGGCAAGGCAGCTAAGTCAGGGCAAGGCAGGGCAATGCAAGGTAAAACAAGATAAGGCAGGGCAAGGCAGTGCACGGAAGGTCAGGGTAGGCAAGGCAGGGCACGGCAAGGCAAGGCAAAGCAAAGCAAGGCACAGCAAGGTAGGGCAAGGCAGTGCAAGGCAGGGCAAAACAGGGCAATGCAATGCAAGGCAGGGCAAGGCAGGGAACGGCAGGGTAGTTCAGGGCAAGGCAGGGCACGGCACGGGAAGGCAAGGCAAAGCGAGGCAAGGCAAGGGAAGGCAAGGCAAGGCAGGGCAACGCAAGGCAAGGCAGGGCAAAGCAGGTCAGGGCAAGGAAGGTCAAGGCAGGGAAAGGCAAGGAAAGGCAAGGCAAGGTAAGGTAGGGAAAGGCAGGGCAACGGAGGACAAAGCAGCTAAGTCAGGGCAAGGCAGGGCAATGCAAGGTAAAGCAGGATTAGGCAGGGCAAGGCAGTGCACGGAAGGTCAGGGTAGGGCAAGGCTGGACACGGCACGACAATGCAAGACTAAGCGGAGCAAGGCACAGCAAAGCAGGGCAAGGCAAGTGAAGGCAAGGCAAGGCAAGGCAACGCAAGGCAAGGCAGGGCAAGGCAGTTCAGGGCACGGCAGGGCAAGGCAAGGAAAGGCAAGGCAAGTCAAGGCAAGGCAAGGTAAGGTAGGGAAAGGCAGGGCCACGGAGGGCAAGGCAGCTAAGTCAGGGCAAGGCAGGGCAATGCAAGGTAAAGCAGGATAAGGCAGGGCAAGGCAGTACACGGAAGGTCAGGGTAGGGCAAGGCAGGGCACGGCACGGCAAGGCTGCCTTCCTCTACAATGGGTACCGGGGTCCCTTCCCGGGGCGTGATGCTGACCACTCACTCCCATCTAGTGCCGAGGTCAAGGAAAAGAGGAGCTATACCTCCACTCACTCCAAACGCCCATATGGCGTATAGTGGGACAAACTTTACTTTACTTTTACACTAGTGTGAGTACGACTGCACATTTTTGAGATGATAACAGACGAGAACAGTGAATAAATGACGTATTGAATGAAACCAAAAAATTCTGTAGCCACACAATCAATCAAGTACATTCAGTCTTTAAACTGCTTTGTTATATATTTTATTGCACAGAACTGCAGTTGGACTGTTTGCCTACCTTATGCAGATACTCCGCAGCGTCGATGATTTCTGCCAGGTACAATCACCAACTGTAAACACTCCTTCTAACTCCAATAGTTGGGACAGGTCTCCACCTGCATAATATTCTGGAAAAATAATAACAAAACTTAGTTCTCTGTCGTATATTCAGTTAGAAAACAGTGTTTGCCAAATGATGCTCCGCACAAGACTGAAGTTGCAAAATGACTCTAACATAAAATTCTGTAATGCAAGAACCCAAAAGACAACCATCTTTATATTCAATGCCATGAGAACCTGTAATCTCATTTATGAAACTGTATGGGAAAGCTATTGGCACTATATTTCCAGATTCAAAACCCTTTAATGTAGGAAACTTAACGACTTTGTTCCCTGTACTGCCCACAGCAATGGAGAGACTAAGACATGGTCCCACGCCTCCTCCAGTTCCATCATCACATCTGCTCATGGCCCTGGTGATGGAGGCAGGAAGCACATTTGCAACATTGGTAAAGGTCATCGAGACTACATGGCTCTACAACTCAGATGACATCCATTATCTTGTTGCTTTAGATTAAAATTGAAAACTGTATACTTTGTGCATTGAAAGTAAATGTCATATGTGTTATTAAAGATACATTTTTCTTTTCATACAGTACATAACACCAAACAAGAATGTGATTGGGCTTTGTGGTGTCCCTTCTCTCGCATGTTCTTTGTCGCCTCTAGGTGCAACCACTAGAACATGTGAAAAGCAGAGTCATAATAATGAATCAGCAATCGGAGGCTTTTGAGGCTGGACAAGGTCTTAGACAAGGAGACTCACTCTCCTGTATGCTTTTTAATATAGCCTTCTAAAAGGCCATAAGACACAGGTAAACATGAATTTTTCTTGGACTTGGATGTAGTCCTGTATAGATGACAGCATGCTAGACAGCCCCGCTAGTTTTCCCACATATGTTGGCCCAAAAGGTATGAACCATGACCCACTGTTTGCAGCCCACCCCAGACAAAAACAGTATTTATGACCTACTTGCACTGAGTGGTGGCAAAGAATGCAACAATCGGTTGACGACTTTGTGACAAACTGTGATCCTTGCCAGCGGAGGGAGAGAATACAGAGCAGCTTTGGGAGATGGGAAGAGCCTACGGAACCATTCCAAGTTACCAGCATGGACATAATGGGACCATATCTCCTAACCCTGAGAAGGAACAAATACTTGTTAATATTCAGACATCATTTCTCATAATATGTGGGAGCCTATCCCATTCGAGATCAGTCTGCAGAGACAAAGTCATCATTCTATCCAGACCTCTACATGATGAGGTACCCAAACCACAAGAAGATAAACCTACTGAATCAGCCCTCTCTTTCAAGGCCAGAGCAACTGAGGATATTGCACACCCCTGCGTCAGAAAGGGTACAGTTTTGGACAAATCCGAATCTGATCAGCAAGATCGAGATTATGTACCACCAAAAACGCCTCGCTCCAGACGTTAACTACAGATTACTCCGTACAGACCACCAATGACCTGTACTCGCGCAAGAATTCAGCTACCATGCGATGTTAACGAATGACAATAAGTATGAGCAACAATATTTAAGGGGGACAACTAACGTTACATAAATTCCTTTTCAGCTAACGACAATGTAAGTTCTGATGACCTGACATAACCTAAGACCGAAAGATACGATGGCAAAAGGTTAAAATTTACAAGCCTAAGAAGTACGATCCTATGTACAAACATGACGGCTGAGCTCAGACACTGCGCTTGATACCTTGTGACGTCACTCAAGTAGAGTGATGATGAATGTAAACAAGAACACATGTAACGATAGACAAAAGCCACAATACACCTATGGAAAGAAACACCAACAAACGTTTTCTTTCTTCCAGGTCTTATGATGTGTGAATTGGGAAATGCTATCAATGTCACTAACCTCACTCACAACATGACTTTTATTAAGCAGAAAGACTAAATTCTGATAAACAACGTATGGAAAATTATGGTCAATTTTGATTTGTTGCATTAGAGAACACACTTGAAATTTTAAGAGCACACCTGGAAGAAATTACCAGACTTAGATCACATTTTGCACCCGTTAACAAATTAAAAGAGTTGGAATTTTTTTAAAATTGTTGGAAGCAGAGATTCTTCATTTAAGGCAACATTACCTCATCCCAGTGGGATTAGTCATGCTGGACATAGCAGGATCACTTTTCAAAGTTTTATTCGGAACAGTCACTGCAGTTGATTTGGAACAACTTCATCACACTGTCCCAACCTGGGCACATGAAACTTCTTGGACTATACAGTGGTTGAATTCAACTGTTCTTTCAAAATGAAACTAGTAATTATGTATATATATATATATATATATATATATATATATATATATATATATATATATATATATATATGGCAATTAGTTCATGCTATTGTACAACTGCAAGGAGAAATCTGAGAAGATTTCTGTCTTCATTTTGTAAATCTGATTCCCTGAAAGTTTGGCATATTAAGAATCTGTTGGGGGGAAAATCGTTGTTCATGCACTTTTATGTGTGAGGTCTGAGGGACGTTCTTTGGGTATTTTGCAACGCTTTATCAGGTTATGAGGTTCTGTAATCTTGAATAGCATATGATGATTGTCTGGGCCTGACACTGGCCTCGAGGGTTCAGATTCTGTTAGGTGGGAGCCTCCCGATGTCAGAGTGTGGTTATATACAATCATAACATTTGTCATTTCAAAATTCTTGGACAGCGGATCTCTGACTCATGCTTGGCCTGAGCTTGAATGTCACAAAACATCACCGAGCTTTGTTGCAGCGGATGACAAAGTCAGGCAGTGCAACAAATTATGACTGTGCGGAGCTCAACATCCAGGCCCGCGAACCGACATCAAGAAAACGGTGATAAACCTGAGTGGGAGGCCACTGGAGGATGCTGCCTACTAAGCCCTGGGCAAAAGGCCTGATATATGTAGTGGCCCCTACGGTGCTGCCCACTGAAGACTTCCTAAGCGGTGTGGAGAGGTCTGTTCGCTCCCTGCCTGAGGAAATATCCGATGAGGTCCGGCTGAGAGGAGAGCCCTCCAGAATAATGCGGACCTCACAGTCCTTCCTACTGACAAGAGCACCCCGACAGTCGTCCTCGACACTGCGGACTACAACAGCCGCGGCCCCGGGGTTCGGGGCCCCCTAGACTGTATGGACTCCGAAAGATCCCCAAGGAAAGAGCTCCACTCAGGCCCATCGAAAGCACCATCAGTGCCCCAGCCTACCGGCTCGCCCAATATCTCGCGGGACTACACGGTGGATTGGTGGGGCACTCTCCACGTCACGTAAAGAACTCCACGGAATTTATCGACACCATCAAGTCCCTCTGTGTGGGCCCTGGGGACATCATGATCAGCTTCGATGTCGTGTCTCTTTCCAACTTGGTGCCCATTGGTGAGCCCTTCGACTCCTGGGGCGTACGTATTATAATGTAGAAAATTTACAGGTTGAAGATTTGAATGGTGTTCTTTGAGGATGGTGTACCTGGTCGGTTTGTGGATTATAGCAACTATAGTGCGGCTTGTTTTGCATCATTACCTGATAAGATAGCTTGAGTGGAAGACATCCATCACCCTGAAAGGTGGCCGAGATTAGATAACGACTGAGGGCTTACTTTTCTCACGCACGCCCTAAAGAGACTTGGGCATGCATACGGGATAGGACTTGTAGGATTTTTCTAAGTGTCTTATCAGACTTTTATGGCTGGTTGTCGAGGGCGGTCATTCTGTATTACATTGATTCCTATTGAAGTGTACGATTGTGTTAGGGAAGATTTTGTTTACTACTTTGAAGGGGTCAAAACGTATTTTGTAGGACTACAGAAACATAAATTGTCAGGTAATTATCATTTACAAGCTTATCTTAAGTTTTATGAACCCACTGATTGCCGTAGCGTACTTCAATTGTGCGGTTGATAAATTATCGTTCTACTACCAGTTGTGGTTTTGGAGACATACTGAGACTTTTCCAGCATATATTAACCTTGTCTTTCTTCAAGTTCGGTGGCTTGTTCAAACGAACAGATCGACGGTGTGGCTATGGGTTCCCCACTACCATCTGTCATCGCCAATTTCTTCATGGAGCAATTTAAAGAAATGGCACGCCAACGCTCTCCTATTGGTCCCCACCCACGCCTCACTTGACACCTGGCTAGGATTAGGCTACTCCACTCACTGTCCGGTCCCTATAAACCTAGCCCTCTACACTCAATTGGCTCATTCATCACCCTGATGACAGACGCAGTATGACCTCTGATACACTGATAACATCTAACATACTACATGGCGCAACAACGCAGAAGACAGAAATCTTTGTACTCATATCTGTGAAAACCTCAAATCCTAAAGAAATCTGAGAACTTGAACACGTTTTTGAAGGAAAATCATCTGTTAATTTATGTACAATTTTGAAGGGTGTATCATGTCTTCTCGCTGATGTGTACACTTTATTTTCAAGTTTTTTTGACAGCAATATGTATTGGTATTATAAATATATGAAGGTTATAAGTTACCAAAATTGCCACGATTTGCATTTACTTATTTTTTTTTCCCATTTAAAAATTCTGATACACGGTATTCTTTGTATTAACTGATCACTGTTCCGATTCAAATTGTGAATTCACAAAAATTGTACAATTTGAAGTAGACTTCCCTTACTTTATATTGGATGATTCCAAGCAATGCTATCTTAGAAGGATAGAAACAGACGTTTCATTAAGTGAAGATAATTCTTTTGCCTTATGCCCAGCTGACTACGTTACCCACAGCACCACAACACCAAGATGCAAATCCAGTTTAAATCTCAAAAGGCAGAAGCATCCAGGGCTTTATGTAAAACACAATTATTGCCTCCTCATTACGCACCTATCATGATTTGACACACCCACTGGATTTTTAGTCTCCGCTCAGAACAGCGTGTTCAAACGAAATGTTTCACAAATGGCATTAAGACACAGTCACAGGTTAATTTTTGGAGGAAATGGAATTTTGCACAATGCAAGCTCTTGTTCAATTGTCATTAATGGAATTAAAACTTTACTTCACAGTCACAAAAATGATGCCAACACAAAGTACAAAATGTAAACCCAGAAATGACTAATGATAGTGCAAAAAACAAGCAACGGTAAAGAACAAGAACACCATCAAGAATGAAGACAGTGAAATATGAATAACGTTATAAATCAGTAAAATGGTGATAGGTTTATACAGCATACACCCGTCGATGGCTGAATGTAGCCGAAACTAGTAGTGTATTTAAATGATGTTTTAAATCTTTTAATATTACTTTATTAATATAATTGTGAGTGACTGAAACTTTTAATATATATTTAAATTAGTCCACCAATCACAAAACTAAGCGGGAAGTCGAACCAATGATGTTACAAAATTCAGATTTCGGAATGAGTGGGATAAATTCATATATTTGAGAGACAAACTTCTTTCAGTGAGTTGAGTTGCCATTCGTCAGTCGTTGTTGTGAGTTGTCAGTTATCAGTTGGTGCAAGTTCGTCCTTGAACAGTTCCATTATAAAATATTAATCGGTTATCACGGACACATATGTGTATTCACTTTACTCTGTTCACAAACAAATTTGCATCATTTGCCAGTATCGCGGGGAGAAATTAAATTAACAATTGCCTGCAATAAAGACCTAAAAACACAGCTGAGGTGATCTTAATTTAAACCCAGCATAAGAGTCTCGTGTCTCGTTTACCAAGAGCAGAATCAAGGATAACGAAGATAAGAAGAAGAGAAACAGTTACAATATAAAACACCTGTATATTATATAGATAGAAAGTTCCCATGTATGTACTTATTCAATAAACCACGCATGTGTATGTGTGACATTTCTGAAGTCTTTCACTGCCCTCTCGTCGCCTGGGCCACGCACGCCGTTGCACGGTGAATACCGTGCCACTGTTTGGTGAGCTGCTGTCACGTGTGTGCGTGGGGCATGAATTTTAACTGTACATTCAAACTTTGAGCAATTTTTTCGCACCCTTGCACAGCATATCAGCAGCTGAAATTTTGTGTACAATCATTACTAAATGGGCTCTGTAGACGAGAAAATCTGAGGTGAGGTTTTGACCTGACCAATCGGACCATTCCCTTGTGAATGATGCACCTACAGAGTTCTGAACAAGATAAAGATTTCTGCCAAATACAGTGTGTCAAGAAAAAACGTTCACAATTAAGTGGACATTCAGGAATTGAAAAACGAAGTTTTGCCACTGTCACAACATGAACAATTTGTTGCATATATGATATGTAGTGTAAAAATTAAGATAACTTTGTTTGAGCTTTGTAAGTAAAAGGAGCAGAAGAACTTTTGTGCTTGTTTCTTTATTAGTCTGTTTCCTTGCTTGCCACCCCCCCCCCCCCCCCCCAGTTAAATTTAGTTAGGAGATACAAAGCAAGGACGCTTTGTTTTGAAACAACGGGAATATTATAATAAAGATAAGGTGAAACAGCTGGTCATTTGTGCACGACAGATTGTAGTATCAGCAGTGTAAGCAGTTTCACATCCCCTTCGCATCTGCAGATGCTGACGCGATAATCTGAATTTTGATACCCAAGCGATCGTCACTTTAAAGCCAGGATCCCAGGAGAAAAGCACAATGAAGAACTGGCTCCCCCTTCTGTTCATTACAGGTAGCGATTGCTTGGAGCTTAAGGAAACAATTTAGAACTGTTTCTGCCCCTTGGTCGTAAAATTGTTTAAAATTTGGAACAGCTAATTTTTCACAAAATAACTGAAAAACTGGTGCAACACTGATCAGTTGGAAGTTAAGAGAAATTTGTTACAAATACTTTAATTATGATAGCTTCCAAAAATTTAGTGTGTGCACTTAGCAGAATAAATTAGTATAGAACACCAATTACTAGTTAAGTGATCATAAGACAGAAGCAAGGAAAGTTATTCTAGCAGTGCACAGCGAGCAGCGCTTCTGCTGTGAGGAAGGTCAATTCCTCACTATTGCAGCCCTGACGAAACTGGTCACGACCTCCACGTTTTGGACTTGACTCGGCCCATTTCTAGACTCATGACCTAGGACCACTGTGACTAAAAAATCTTACTGATGGTGGCAGCATGAACTCTACAATAACATTAATGCTAGGTTGGTAACTTTCTAAAATCATTTATGAATCTGTATAAATCTCTAATATTTCTGTTTCTATAATTAGATTCAAGTTCATGTTTTATCTTTAGGTAACTCCTTTTCTTCTCCCTAAATGTTTCACATCTTAGATGTTGCAGATTGTCTCCACTATTTTGCCTTGGGTTTTGCAACCACTGTAATTTAGCCTGGTTGTTTCTCTACTATTTTCAGCACTCATCATAAAATTATGGTGTACTCTCCTTTAGTTTGTGAATATCCATCTCCAGGCCTAAAGTTCATCTGAGCTCAAAGAATAACTTCTTTGGAGAACAAGCAGCATACAATGTTAAAGTTTTCTGTAAACATTGGATATGTACCTGTTATCCTAATAAGCAGTTGCTTTGTCATGTCCCTTCACAACCACTTGATCCCCAAGACTCCTTTGCACTGCCCTTCCCCTTTGAGGTGGTTATAACAAGTCTTTATGAAGCAAGCAAGCTGTAATACAGCTGTGCTATTTAAGATGACAAAGGGCCAGAAAGTAATGGTAAACTGTAGGAAATGCACAACCCTCTTACAAAGGACAAACCTGAGACCCAATGGCATTTTCAGCCCTTCAATCCTGAGATGTTCAGTATCAGGATAGAAGTAAAGTAGGACAGAACTTGTAATTAGAGGAAAATTTAGGGAGATTAGTTGTAAATATTGAGATATGAAACTCAGACAGAATAATGGTACTGACAAAGGAATGGTTACAATATTTATGCACAGGACACTGAAGGTGGTATATGGGTATAAGAGGGCACTGCATAAGGGAAGTCAGTGCACGGATTTGTAGACCAAGCAAGTAATATGTTAGCATAGTTCCTGCACAGATACAAACAGAGTTAATACTGTGAAAGCCAAATTGAATTGCCATATGTAAGACTTGAGGTTCTCACAGCGGTGAATATGAAGATTTCTGTCTTCTGGGTTGTTGCGCTGTGTAGTCTGGTCGATGTTAACCAACGTTTCAGAGGTCATACTGCCTCCATCATCAGGGCGATGACGGAGGCAGTATGACCTCTGAAACGTTGGTTAACATCGACCAGACTACACAGCGCAACAACCCAGAAGACAGAAATCTTCTGAATTGCCATAGTTTGTAATTTTTGTAATAATTAAATTGAGATGAGTTATATTTCACAGATTATGTGGCACTTTCATGGAAAAGTATTTTAAGTTCTGAGCCCAGTACCACTGTAAATTTTTCCTTCAACATTCTACACTGCTTATTCCCGTAAGCCAAAGTTAAAAATTGTAAAGTCCAATTATACGTTACTGCGGTAGAGAATCCATGGACAGGCTGTGAGTTCCTGCAAGCACTTTCAGGAGAGGCCTTGAAGATGATTCTTCTTCACCACTCTCATCTCTTCATCCATTCAGAAGATGTTCTTTGGCGTTAATTCACTGGCCCTCTGCAGTCTTCTGAACTGATGCCTCTGTCTTCTTGTCAACTTGAGGTGCTGTATGTAATTCCTACTGGAATTTCCACTCCTGCCACTGTGTTGAACACCACCACGATCCTCAGGAAGTGGTCACTGTCAGTACATGCAGAGGCTACTAGTGACAAATTCAAAATCATATTCTTTGTTAGAGTAACATGTACACTAATTATTATTATTTTAATACATAAGAATTTTGTATAAATTATGCTAGAAGTATGTGAGGCGGTCGCAAATACCTGGAAAACTTATTTCACTAGTGATGGAAGCCAGCGCCACATACTTCATGCACAGTTTTATAAATGAAAATACTCAAACTTGGATTAAGAAATTCAGTGTGGACAAAATATCTGAACATAAGTCTTTACAGTAGAAAGTAATAGATTACTCATTATTTGAGTAAATAAACTACATTTATGTCAAACTGTACCTTAATTCACAAAACTTTATGTTCATTATGTAACCTGAAACTAGAAATTCTGTGAACAGAAACCAATTCTGTCGGTAAAATTTCCAGAGCAAAGGCTGAGAGATACTGAGAAAACATTCAGGGCAAAAATGACAAAGTAAACCTGCTTAGTGTTTATCTTTATGGGGGAGTTCATGCATTCATGAGTGCAGGTATTCATATCAGATGTGTGTCCTTCATGCCAACAAAACATTGTATGTAAGTTCAATATTAAAATCTCATTTAAACTAAACGTGTCTGAATACTATACTGAAGAAACCTGTCCACACAAAAGCTATACTCATTCAGGTTTTCATCAGTTAGTCAATGAAAATATTGGATATTATCCGAAGTGATGCAAAATGTTCTTCCTTATACATATTTACAGTGCATCATTCACTGATCAGCTCAGCACATGACGCCACATAATCTGAGTTGTTGATATTGTTGAAAATAAGCCATAACACTGAACGGGGCAAACCAACAAATTAAGCACACATCACACAAAATATCATTGCTGGGTAAAAACTCAAGAGCACTGAGAAATAAAAAACCCACTCTTCTTTGTGATTCCAGCGCATGACGGCATGAACGTTGTTTTTTTTGAGTCACTATATTCACCAACTGATACTAAGAAGAGAACAAAAATATGATCTGAGACTGTTGAAACCATAAGTATTGCAACTGTGCTTGTCGGCATAACTGTAAGTAATTATACAGGCGGTTGAAATTAACAGAGAATGAAAAATATTAAGAACTGATGATTTTAAGAGAATAAAACTAATGAAAAGCCACAGAAACTTTTAAGATAATTGGAACTGAAACAAATGAGAGGCCTCTGAACCAGCCAAGATGTCCTTGGAAGGACATCTGACACAGTGAGGAAGAGACTGGAATGAGAATGGAGAAAACGCTGTGAGAACTTGTAGGGAGACTCAAGCTTCTAAGAAGCGATTACCCCCTCAATCGTCAGGGCTCATGATGTAGGCAGTAGTTTCTCTTAAGTGTAAGCATCTACTTGCACATTTACACAGCGTCACAATCTAGAATACCAAAATCGACACAGAGTTCCAATGTCTGGACACTTATGAAATTGTAAAAATATTGGTTAATGGATAATGTAAGTAGGTTACTTCTAAAATTAAATAAGATATCTCACCTGGTCTTTGGATGGTGCAACATGAGGTTCTAGTTTAGGTGTAGAAGCCAATGCGTCACTTGATTCTTGCACCATTCAATTAACATTCTGTTCACAAAAAGAAGAAAACCAAAATAACACCAGATGTCAGTTCCATACAGTAGTTTCTTCAACAAACACATTCACACTTCTTATGGAGTGCTCGCTAATGACAACTCAACTCAAGTTTGAAGCAACTCTTCTTACACCTGGCATTTCACAATCAACAGAAATATCAAGTTCCTTCTGGTTATGTCACAACTTGACTTTGATGCAACCTGCTGTTAAGTCGTGCAACTACAGTCTTTTTCAACTCACTGCTACTCACACCTGAGGCCATTTCACCTGCTTCAGTAGCAAAAGTCAATCTGGAATATAATTTATTGATGAACTCAGCGACCAAGAGTTCATTCAGCGAGACTACCAGGAAATTTCAAGTCTGGTGTGACCTGTTTTGGTTGAGTTTCAATTATTTCAGTGCAAACACTTCCCAGATACTAAACACCAATCAGAAGTGACTTTCAAGTAAGAAAATGGAACACAAGAATCTAACAAAATATACGTGGCAACACAGCTGTTCCCTGGTCTTTTATGAGGTGCGATCGGAAAGTTTCAAGACTGTGTCAATAGAGGGCGAACCGGATGTAGTACGAGCTTCTGTCGCTAGGGGTTGCGGCCTACATTCATAGTGAATCAGTGTGCCAGCCGGCATCATCGAATTAGCATTTGTTTCTTAGTTACGGGCGTTTTGGTAGTGCATTACACCGACCCTCCTGCGATTTCGGAATGGCGGATTTTCATGAACAAATCAAATTTTGCCAAAGACTCGCCAAAACGGCTAAAACCTATGAAATGCTAAAGCAAACATTTGGGGAGTCCGTAATGGGTCGTGCACAAACTTTTGTGTGGCATTCACGTTTTAAAAATTTCCGAACCTCTGTCAATGATGACGAGCGTTCTGGAAGACCATCTTCGAGCACAACGCCCAAAAATGTTACGAAGATTCGGCAGGCCATTCACGAAGATCGACGTCGTACCATCAACGACTTGTGCGACATTGTTGGGATAGGCTATGGGACCTGTCAGCTGATTCTAAAGGAAGAACTCCACATGCGACGCATCATGACAACGCGCCAGCGCACACCGCCTTCAAAGTTCGGCAGTTTTTGGCCTCAAACACCATGGCCGTCATCCCGCACCCTCCTTATTCGCCGTGTGACTTCTTCCTCTTCCCAAAGATGAAAATTCAGCTGAAGGGAAGGAGATTTGAGACGATAGAAGAGATTCAGGCAGAATCGCAGACGGTGCTTGACAGGCTGACAAAGAAAGATTTCCAGGGATTCTTCCAGGCTTGGCAGCGGCGCTGGGATCGTTGTGTTCACTCCCAGGGGAACTACTTCGAGGGTGATGGATGAATTTAATACCTGAGATAAGTGTACGGGTTTTTATAGGCGCAGTTTGGAAACTTTCCGATCGCATCTCGTATGCACTCCCTTAGTACACTGTAGTTTATGACTAAACTTAATAAGACTTTGTGTAAACTGATCAACATCTTCCTGGCTGCATTCAAACTGCAAGCTCTCCCAGTGAGGGAGGGTTTGCAGAATTGCACTGAACTGGTGTGACCCTCCAAATGGTTGGTTAATATTTCTGTTATGGGCACTGTCAAATTATTATTGCAATAATTTTATAGGATTATGGTAGAACGTGAGTCATGAAACCAGGAACTGGCCCATTATCACAGACTACAACTATTGTTAATACAAAACTAGGACATTGGTACACTGCTGATGATCACATCACATACTGGGCCAGTGGAACAAGAGTATACGAGCAAACACAAAACATATATTATGATAAGAATTAATAAATGGCCACCCCATAATAATAAATGTTTAATGCTCCATGTAAAGCTGGTCCCAAGTTTTCTTTTAGCATTGATAAAGGAAAAACATCAGAACCACATTTAACACGGCAACAACAGATTTTATAAAATCCACAGACCATTCTATATTTTAAATTATTGATTTTAATTGTGTATCGTTTTTGTTTTAACTAGAGCAACGTAACATTGCTTGATGACGTCACTGTTTGGCGACGGCGAACAATCACGAATTTTATATTAAGATACTGCAATGTTCTGCATTACTGTTATTATCGTGAAAGGAAGCACCTGCCTGTCTGAAAATGCGTCCGATAGAAACCTGATCCTACAGCCAACAAATAATGCGGAGCAACAGAC
Organism: Zootermopsis nevadensis; assembly: GCF_977971745.1. NCBI lineage: Eukaryota > Metazoa > Arthropoda > Insecta > Blattodea > Termopsidae > Zootermopsis > Zootermopsis nevadensis. The sequence continues at coordinate 11,743,892 of NW_028259143.1, forward strand.
AATATTAATCTAGTGTCTGAGTGAACCAAAGATCTCCGAGATGAGAGTGTCCCAGTGTCATTTTGCCCACCATAAATCCTACAGACTGCCTTGGGTTTCAACATCGGCTCCCACATTGAGAACTCGGCAACTAACCATGAGCTGTGGACTTTGTCGAAGGTCAGTTGATGAATACAGCCTGCCATGATGGAGTTATACTTTAGGGGAACAAATTCAAGGTTGTAAATATGACCTAAGTGTATCTTTAATCTTAATCTGTAAATGTAACGTAATATATGTATGATCTTGAGCTATCACGATGACTGTGTACAATATATGTCACATCACATAATTTTGTTCACTGAAGTACGTGTCGTATATTATTGTGACAGACAACACATAATCCATTCCACAATAATATTTTTTGGGAGAACCTAAAACTGGTTAAATATAGTTGACACCTGTCGCCATTTGTCTACTAAGTAGCTTGTTATTTTCTTGTCAATTTTTCAAACATAAGTAATAAACAAAAAGCACCAATCCTTAACTTTATAATTTGCAATGCATCTATCAGATACAAGCTTAAAAAGCAATGGAGGTTGTTATCACTGTGGTTGGGCGCTGCTTGTGGATTTCATCCAGAGGAGGTGAAACAAATGAGAAACTGCAATACATATTACAGAAGTCACATGCAAGCAGGCAAATTAATATGTACCGATATGCCCTTACTGCAGTGTTTATAAGACAAGACAAATGTTGTCTCTGAAAATATGATGAAAAATTGTATCTTCACTGTAAAACAAAGACCAAGCTCACGGAAATTAAAAAACTCTCTGTGTTGTGTCCGACTCTGAATGTTCAATACAGCCTATCTCAGCGTCCATCATCAGACCTCACTCAACTCGGCGTAATCCACATTATCAACATAAATTTATTAACGTATAATTTCAGGTCCTCACAGTGATGAATATGAAGATGTGTTTCTTGTGGACTGTCATGCAATCATGTGGTGGACGTTTACCCATATTTCAGAGGTGCTTGCTGCCTGCATCATAATCTCCCTGATAATGGAGGTACCATGCACCTCTGAAACGTCTGTAATCGTCTACCATATGACGACATTACAACCCACAGGACAGCCACCTTCTTAAAAGGTACATTTAAAAATTTTCAACAGTTTAAGTGGCCCGTCCCCTGCAGAATGAAAGGATGTCCAGACCTCAAATAGCTGGAAATATATTGGAAGGCAGGTGGGGTGCTAGAAGCGCCTCACTGGAAAAGTTCTAGTACGTTACAAAATGTCACACGTGGCTAATGTCTGGACTAGCTGAGTAAATACTCAGCTTCAAGAAGAGACTGTACTTCAGGAAGTTAACAACCCATTATGTTACTGATATCAGTCTGCATTTCACAGTCATGACCATTATTTTACTAATACCTGCCATTTATATGCATTAAGCAAGTTAAAGAATAAGGCAGTGTGAATTCTGAATCATACCAGAGTTACAGTGCACAAATATCAGCGAAGGCCTAATAAAAACAGCAAAATTTATATTATTATGTTACTTGAAGGCAATATGGCCCTCAGGTTCAGCACCTTTTCTAAAAGTAATAGAACATCAAAAATTAAACCTTATTCCCATGCAACACAAACTAAAATTTTGCAAATTTTTGTACTGACCTTGAAAGTGAGGCTGAGTGCCTAGTAACTGAGGGTGAGCATCCACGCCAGACTGGTCTTCATCATCATCATCGACAATGTTGTCATCGAGAAGCAGGAAATATGGCAGAAATATCGCCTTTGCCCTGATGTCAACCCACGTGGTGTCCTGTAGTACAAATCACAAGTGAGCCATGCCTCATGGCTCGAAGTGGCCTATCTCCCCTCTCAACGTTCTTTGGAGTCGCTCGCTTCGAGGCCCTGATGGGACAGCAGGGTAGACAGTCTGCGTGTGTCCGCTGGGCAGCGAACGAGTCGAAGAGGGATAACTTGGAGACAGATAGTTCTTAATTTTTTGGTTTGACGTAGCTAGTCGTAAGCCCGACCGGAGCCTGAGCCTTGGAAGTTTGTTCTCTTTTCAATTTATATATATATTTTTCTAAATACATGTTGGTAATTTGGGAGTGCTTTTATTTGTATTTGGGTTAACCCTTGTGATAATCCTACGCCATACCACCTCCAGGCCTCTGGGATAAATTGGATTCCGTTAACGAGAGCCGGAATGGCTGACAAACTTTAATGGTATGGAACAGCGTGCTTATTGCAGACTGAAGCCTGGCAAAGCAGACACAAGTGCACCTCAGTTTAAAAGACCCTTCAATTATCAAGCAAGCATGTACAAGGATCATGAAATGAAGTCTTCTGTGTAAATACAAACTGTGCTCTTTGTAAGTGTTTTGCAATGTCGCATTTACTGGGACGGAAGTTTCAAGTTGTCTGCTCATGTATTGTGAGGTTTCTTCTGAAATTCTGACCTCCCAGCAAGTTTTGCAGTGTCTTCCTAAGCCTGTTAATATATTTTATTATGTAACTACTGCGAATGCTTCCAGAATTATTGCACATGAGATGTTTCATTAGGAGGAGCCATTCCCAGAGGGGCACAGGGCCTGGGTAAAGAAGTCTATGTGGGTCCATTTCATAAGATCGACATCTGTAAGTTTTACTTTACTTAAACTGTACATGTATTCCTGTCTCTATCCTATGATTACAATTAAACTAATATGCTCTGTGTTTATTTTCTATCTATAGGGCGCTTAATTTGTCACTCAGCATGAAATATATCATGCTTCATAATGTCAAAATGTGGGGTTCTGAACACTCACCCCACCTTACGGATAGCCCGCTGCTGGAAACGTAAACCACATTTTTATTTACTGATGTTCAAAAAAATTATATCTAGAAATATTAAAACTGGACACTGGGTTTTATTATTAATACAGTAAGGTCCCAATTATCTGACCTTCGGTTATCCAACATTCCATTTTATCAAAGTGCCACCTCAGAATGTTTCATTTTACGAGCTGCCAACTGAGTACGTAGCAGAATGAATCACACTTCCTGACCAAGCCCCTTCTACATTTTGTGAAATCAGTTTCTTCAGAGTGCCTTCATAATTGGCTTCTGGATTGACATTTTTAATTATCTGATCATCCTTACATCCTGCTTAGATTTGATAATGAGAACTCTAATGTATTAGATCCATGAACAAGGAAATTCACTACGAGATCTGGCACTCATGGTAGGAAGTGTTCGAGCACAATCACATCTGTTTTCAGAATTACACTGCAAAAGAAGATTTAATTCATTTCTCCCCCATTAGAAAGATACATCTCAAATTATATTCCAAAGAATGTTTCTCATTTTTGTCACTTTTATGATAAATGGCTATTTTAATTTAGGTTTCCAGATTAGCAAATATTGTTCTCCTACAATAAAATCTTAGTTCTTTCGCTTTGGGAATCATTTCCTTCCCTGTCCCTCACATTATTCCCTTATAAACACAATTACTTATTTCCTGTTGGCCATCAGGTAGTTTTCTGCCTGGATTTTGTAAATGCACCTACTTCAGTGGCATTAAAACAGATAATATATATTAACTGAGTCTTTGTTAGGGACAAACTAATTTGTTTAGAACTTGTTTAAAAAACTTGCTGTTCAAAGGGAACATGGATATCCAATCTGTTTCCAGATGCCAAGACTAACTCAAATATCATCTGCTGGTTGATTTCTCCTTCTGCTTCAAAAGGCGTAGCTCTTGACAGCATCTCGTGCGTCAAAACCACACAGCTCCACCAATCAGTTGCCTGCAAGAATTCAAATTAGGACAACAGCTGAAATGAGTCATTTTTATTTTTTGCATCCAATTTTAAGTGGGACATTTCTAAGAACAAACAGTAGCTTTCTTTGTAAATCAATATGACATAGTAATTGTAGCCAGACATAAACCATGCTGAGTTTTCTATGGTTTTCCTTTTAAATCTTATTTGTAACTTAAAAGTCACTTTCTTAACTTTACTTTTCAATTACTATTACAAAATCATTCTGTATTTACATTTGACATTTATGCCCTCAGCAAATGAGTCCGCATTATATATATAATAGATGTGATTGTGCAAATATAATGAAAATCCGATCCCAGGTTCTTCAATGTGGTCGGACAGACAGCAAACTAACACAAAGAAAAGAGCTAACACGGGTATTTTTTAGAATTTGAGTTGTTGACGTGCTATGATTGATGACTCTGGTATGTACTTATTTCATTGCTGCAAGCTTAATCACATTTCTTATCAAACGAAGTTGTTGCAAATTTTGTGTACTTTAATACAAGAGGAGAATATCACACTATATTTAACATTTAAATTTCAGTTTGTGTCTTAGATATTAATATCTTCCTCTATGTTTTGAAGAATAATGGAGCCAACATAAACAATTACAGCTAATTTTTCTTGCAACAGGAGACAAAGAATTAGGAAGTGTTACTGAGTACTTCAGAGTATCTCCAGTGCTTGTGTTTCAAATTCCACTTTCTTACAAATATGCATTAGCTATTCCATCAGATACCAGGCAGACGACTGCACCAGATCCAGAAACCACTGGTGGTTTAGTTAAATTAAACTGTGTCATTATTTCTACATCCTTATAGAATGGAATAATTACCATTCTGTGCCCTGTCCCCTCATTGCTTTAGGGGCCAAGTACTGTAGTGGACTGCAGCAGGACTACATTAGTTTACCCTGCTGACAAAACAACATTTTACATAAGTTACAGGACAGGACTTAAAAAACAGATGCTACTCACTAGCTGTGGTACTAGAAGCAGAACACTGAGGATTGCTAGCACTCAAGATTGTCAACAGAAGCAGTTCAAAGCTAGTTCAGTTCATCACTTACCCTCACAAACCTTTTTCTCTAACATCCAGCCTACATGCAGAAGATTAGGCTAATTGGGGTGTATCACATCACCTAAAACGAAAATTTAATTTTCTTGCTTTATGAACATTGTTTACAATAGATTAACGCTGAATCTTACAGAGAAATTCATCATGAAGACAACATATAGAGAATTTTGTAATAATTTATGCTCTACGTTTGATTATTTGACAAAGTTTTGCAAAAACACGTTTGGCGGACCAAAGCAGGTATGCGGCAGGTATGTGGTAGTTAGGGTAGTTATGCTGTATGCATTGTGTGGTGTTGTCCCAGTTCAAAAACCATCGATTCCAAGTACAAACAGCCTGAGTTGTGTGCCATGTGTTCGTTACTGCGTGTACTGTACTGCCTACATTGCATTACTGTATATGGTGTATATGAACTTTTGTAGAATTACCACAGATTGATTTGATCCATGTCTTATATCCTTCAGAGAATTAGCATGTAAATGTGTTTTGCACTGATAGTACTCACGTAAGTTGCAACCTGTAGTCAAACTCCCTTGCACTCTTCCTCGTTTGTCACCCTGCTTCCTTCCAGGGACAAACTTACCAGTCTCAGACTATAATTCTGCCATGTGCTGGGGTAATACCACCATATACAAATCCCACTATAAAGCGACACACGTCGGCCACATCAACGAAGTAACAGTAACAGCTGATACGGGCTTATGACCGGGTCACTTGTCATATTCAGATATTGTTAATTGTTGTTTTCAGTCTTTAATTTTTCATCTAGTGGAAAGTTTTTGTTGAGTGAACAGCTTAATTTCTCAGGATGGTTGTTTTTGTATTACAGATTAACCATTAACCCACTTGTATCCTGTAATTAAAACTTTGAAACATCTCCCAACATGCTAATTATAAAAGTAAATCGTTATCTGACACAGCCATAATTTCTCTTTCTATAAATCAAGTCTTCTTAATATCTTCTGTGAGAGACGAAAATCGATTGCAGTGCAAACACAAACAGCCAAGGCACACGCATTTTGTGTGCGACTGGGACAAAAGTTCCATAAGAAATATTAACTTCATGAAGTTGCAGAGAATTCTTGGATTAATTAATCATTTTGTGCCTGTCCTCAGTTAAACCCTACTGAAATGTACCCTTCAGAGGCTACAGGACCCAGTAGTACAGTATATTAAAATTTTATTATAAAAATTGAGCATCTGAGTTTATACAACCTTTTTTCAAGTAAAAATTGATTTCAAAAGATCACAGCTTCAACAAAAATGAATATCACTTAAAAATTTTGATAAATGCCTTATTTAAGTTCTGCCATTTTCAAGAAATATTTCTTTACATACATTTTTGCAGTTAAGCATAAAATATTTGCCGATAACTTATATTCTTTCCAAATTAAATGCAATGAATTGCTGAACGTAATTAATGTTACGTGCCCATAATTTTAGTACTGCATGTCCAGTGAGGTGTTTTTTACAGCTTCTTGTATCTCCCTTTCTTCCTGATAGTCATCTTGACTGTCAGAAACAAATTTCAGTATTCCAAATTTCTTCAACTGGCTTCCCCACAGTTTGGTCTGTGGAATTTTCAGTAGTGCTTGGACAATAGTTTCTTTCAGGAGTCCTAAATAAACACCATTACATTCTATTAGATGCATCACTTATCAGTATTGAGACACGGAGCAGAAAAAAATATGTAATTTAATGTAACATATCTTGTCTTGTTAATTTTATTTTATAAAGAACTTGAATTTTCAGTGCTTGAGGGTGTTTTTAAAGAAAGTGCTGATGAAAATTGACACTAGAGAGATTATGTAACAATGACTGGAGATCTTCATAATTTTTATTCATGTTTTACTGTCATTAGGGTAATTAAAACAAGGATGCAATGAGCTAAACAAAAAGAACATGAGGAAAAATGGGAAATACATAATTATAGTTATAAATTGTCAAACACCAGTTGCAAGATGTAGGTTTGATGGGAGAATAATATTAAAGTGGATGTTGGAGAAACAGGATTTAACTGGCTCAGGATTGGATCCAGTGGTGGGTGGTCTTTTGTGGACAGTGATGAAATAACTTCCATAGCAGTAAAGGATTTACAGACTCTACGCTCACTGCCTTCTTATGAAAATGATAATAAACGACTTACATTAACGATTATTCTTCTATAAATAAGATGTTAGACATCTAACAACAGTTATAATATAGTCTACACATTTATTATCTTCTCCTTTTGTACAATTGTGTAATAATTTTTATAGGACCCCCCCCCCCCTCCCTGAAGCACAGATGTTTAAACGCCAACAACTTCAACATTTTAAGAATATTAATTGCATAGGGTAATTTTCTTTAAATTTAGATGTTGGTAATTCTGGTCGTAATTAGTATGGTGGTGTACCACAGTTTGGAAAGCAGTGTTGTATGAGAAAATTAATTGTAAGTTGAATAGAATAGAATTGATTTACATTCCATTGGAACCATCACCATTGTTACATGTATTTATACATTTTTCTGTTGGTTAGAAGGAATGAGACAGGAGATACTGGCTTAAACATTTTTATATTGTGATTAAGGGGTTTCGTATTTGAGTTCTTTATACTGTGTTGTTAAATTGTTCAAGTGTTTGTAAACATATAATGAAAATGTATTGTGTTTCAGAAAAAAGATTGTAAGTTATGTAATTAATATATAAATGTGTTACAGATGTAGCTTATATTTGTGCTATGACATGTTCTACATCTGTGGCTTAGCTGTATGAATGATCTGTAGCTTGTAATTAAATTCTGTTTAGCCGTTCACTTGAATATCTATGAAGGGAGGTTGCCTTTGTAGTTTAATATTTGTGTTATGTCATTTACAGGTATTTTATTTTGAGAGCATTTTATTCTGATTTTAGAAAAGTATGCCGAATATTGCATTGGGACTAGATGGAATTTGCCTATAGCCTTAACCAAAGCATCAGTTGTTGGCAAATTTGTAACAGATGTTACACTTGGTCCAAACAGCAAATGTGCTGTTTATGATCTTTTGAAGAACAGAAGTGAAGAAATATGTGAGCTGAGTGAAAATTTTCCCTCCCTTTCTACAAACAATTTGTATGCTTCAGATGTTGCAATAAATTGTAATATGAATTCATGTATTGACAATGTGGAATGTGCTGGAGGAGCGGATTATTCATCACTGTCAACTATGAAGCAGTTATATGATCTGGACCAGCAGCGGCGAAGGAGAGTGAAAGATTCCATAAATGAGCATTTTTGGAACATGGTGAAGGATTCTCAAATTCGCCTAATGGAGTTGCACAGTAAACATCAGTACCTCCAGCATGAGATCCAGGCAAAGGTGCTTCGAGATGAGCAGCTGATTTTATGCCAACTGCAGGAAGATAAGATTCTTGCAAATGAGAGGCAACAGCAGTTGGCACAACAACACAAAAAGCATACTCAAGTAAGGCAGACTTTGTGCACAAGATTTTATTTGAACATATACGTAATTATGCAGTATCAGGTTACCTCTTTCTTTTTAGGAGTGGGTTCCAGGTATGACCTGTATTCCTTCTCTTTGGCAGGCTACATCATAATGGTTTATTCTGTATATGAGTTGAGATTATGGAAACTTTATTATGTGAAAGAATAGAACCTTTTTTTCTCCCAATAGTATGTAGTCTTCTGTCATACTGTTATTTTCTCCCCATAACATTTCACTTTTCCAAACCTAATATGCTGAAAATATGCTTTAAATTAAGAAACTACATTCAGAATGGAGACATTCTGATGGCTTCCACACAAAACTTAGCATTGTTTTTTCATATTTTATTTAATTACTTGAAACTTATAAGTTAATATGCATCATGCTGTATGTGAGTGTTTACACCTTTCCGTCTGGGGAAGAGCATTGGGAAAAAGTACTATTTAATTTGAATGGCACTATGAAATGAAAAGAGAAATTCAAAATAATAATGAGATATCAGTTGTATAATCATACTATGAGTTTTTTAATCTTGTAATGTAGCCAGTTTTGTCATTTGTACACAGACTGTATATTATTACAGCAGAAAGAAATATGCCAACTCTGAGTAATAAAATACTTAAGACACTTATTACCAAGATTATTGCTACAACCTAATATTCTGCAATAGATGGTAATTTTCCAATTATATATTTATTTGGTTTCCCTCACAGTAGAACATTGGTAAGTTTTGATCACAAGTTCAAGCATACACAGTATTTTGATGCTTTTATGTAGTCACAGAAAAATGCTAGGGTAATACCTTAAAATATACTACAACTGCTTCTTTCCACAAACTTTCCAATTCATCGTTCTCAATCGTCCTCTCACTCACTGATATATAATAATTTTTAACATAAAAATGAATTGATCCATACTTAAGATGTGAGTTGTTACTACAGTTATATTTGTAAATATTTTCTTTTGTAGCGTATAAATGAATTGAATGAAAAGATTAAGGAGGCAGAAAGACAGAAAGAAGCAGAGGAGGAAGAGAGAAAAATAATAAAGGAAAGAAAGATCCAAATTGACAAAGTGCATCAGTATTATATCGAGTATCGGACAAAATGCGCACAGATTGTTGAAGCATCAAGGTATGTTGTTAGTGGTCAGGTATAATAAGTTCTTGTATCTGTTGTAAATTAGTGTTATTCAAGTTCTCCCTATCTTCCATCTCTTTGCTGGCCCCCATTTTCTTGTTCCTATCCTATACAAGTGTTATCACACAGTACTCTTCAATTAACATTGCTAGGGTGATTACAGCAAGGAGAATGAATAACCTACAGAAAGAGACCTCTTGAGTGACATAGGTGCAAATGGGGGGGATAATATTAAAATTTGTTTTAGAAAAATATGATGTGATAGGGTTAACTGGATTCAGCTGCTCAGAATAGAGTCCATTGGTGGGCTTACCTGAACATAGTCTTAATCTGTGGGGTTTTGTAAGAGCAGAATATTTCTTGACCATTTCAGTAACTGTTCACTTCCTGAGAAAAATGTTTTACCATTCGCTTAATTATTGAAAATCTGTTGTCTGAAATCACAGTCCGTGGTTTGGGCTGTAGTTTATATGTGACTTGCGCAGCAGTTGCCTTTTGGTCTGAATATGTGTCTTCTCAGTTTCACATATGCTAAACTAGAGGAAAATCCTGCTTTGACAAGATGTTGAAGGATGACTGTTTCTGGGATGTTGTGCTGTGTAGATTGGTTTATATAATATTGCTTTATTTCAGGCAATGTAAAGACAAGCAAGCTTTTGCAGCTGAGTTTTCTGATTATGCTTCCAAACTGAAGAGCCTTCATGCAGCCATGGATCAGTTGGTCAGAGAGTACAAGGTGAGAATCTATAATATTTATTACTTTTCCAGCTGTGCATTGTGTAATAAGTTATCTTTATTATACTACTACTAGTAATCCCTATTTGAGTAATCCCTATTTGAGTCTTTGGTGAACTGACTGGGCTAGTAGGGTTCAGTTCTGGGCTGCTGCTGTGTTAGGTGCTTGAAGCTGACTTCCAGATAATACGAAGATCTAGAACATGTGGAGTTTTAACTCATGAGCACATGATATGGTATGTAGTTGCAGCAGTTAGTATTTCATTTTGTATATTTTTTGATATTTAATAATTATAAATTATAATTATAATGAAATAAGATCAATTAAATTTACAGACTGGTGAAATTAACAACTTGGACCTTCAGGCTTCTGAATTTGTACAACAGATTGATGACATCTTAGGAGCCATAAACAAAGTCTGCGGTAAGTTGTGAAACATGAATTGTGAACCATATTTACAAGAAACTGGTGCTACCTCCCAACTAATTCATCTAACCAACCAACCAAAAAGCTAACTAAGGGCGGAGTTCTGCGCAAGCGCAAGATATCGTCCCTTGCTAGGTAACACCATTCCTGCGTACGAAACACATTGCTGGAATTGGTAAACAGAGCCTTATAACTAAAACGGGAATTTTGCTAACGCTAACAGGGTTCTGTTGTGGCGGGAGCCTCGACCATTGAAACTAGGGTCTGTTGCTGCTCATGGGAGGTTATCCCGTCAGGCAACTTAACAAATTCATCTTGTCTAGGCTTTATATTTTATACCTAATTAAGCAGAGGTCATCCTAAGAGGAGATGTCATCATAATTTCCAGCAGATGCCAGCAACCAAACACAGAGCTCATGAGAGCTTAATACTTTCTTTCTCAAAAGCATATTGTACACTGTTCATAAGAATTGATACAACTTGAAGGTCACATCCATACAACAGTCACGGTAATGAAAGTCAGTACTAATTATAACAGGTTTATTGAGTTATTTTGAAATTCCCAAATTGCTATCAACATTATAACCACAATCCAACTAATATGTGATTCTGCCAGACTATGAAATGCTTTCATTTTGTTTATGTGGAGATCAGGCGGATAGCAGAAATTGAGTGCATGGTAGAATTTCTGTATTAAACTTCTAATTTCCTGTCTTTACAACAAACATACAAATTTGTTGCAGAAAAAATTAATAAACAACATGATAAACCAGCAGTTGAGGCCAGTACAGCAAAGCAAGAGGATGTGAAGGCACAGACTTCACCATCCTCTGAGCCCACGAAAGCAGTAGAATCGAAAAAACTTCTGAAGGCAAGCATTCATTTATAATTGGTGTCCTTTGATCACTCCTGTGATAGTTACCAAGGCATGTGTAGTACATTAGCCACTGATTGCATTGTCTTTCATATGAGATGATTCATGGGTTAGTTATTCCTCACTTAACACACTACAGTGCCATTTGTGGCTTTTCAATTGCACCAGAATTCCATTCCAGACAGTTAGTGTATAGTGGTAAATGGCGAGTTCATTGTTTTGTGCTGTAAATGTAGGAAAATAGATTTTCAACATGTTAAATGTAAGACTGTGAAATTCTCAGTCGTGTCAAGGATTTGCATGCTTCTCACTTACAAATCAGAATCATTTGCAGTTCACCTTCATGTTGGTCAAAGGGCTTATCCTTTTTTCAAAATCAAGCAATTATGCATTCAGTAAGTATAAGATATATTAAATTTTACATACTTTTATACACATAACCTATACACTGTTTTAGCTACGAGAAATTAAGTTCACGGGGAGTTTAAAAGTGGTACTGTATATTCTGTCAGTTCTAGGGTTGAAAGTTGAGCTACATTCTTTATGATTTGCTGTCAGATATGCACAGCCTCTAAATGTGGTGTGGTGAAAAAATCAATTTTCTGTATTTCCACTTGCATATGTGAGAACCATGTCCCATCTTATAATGACTGTATTAAAATTATATTCATAATTTATATAACAGTGCAGTTGTTACTGATATTTTGAGATGGATGAATATTGGTAGCAATGAATATGTTGTCTGAGTGCTTATATTTATGGTATTCTTCTGTAAGGTAGTACTGCCACCAGTGACCAGAAAAATGAACTAATCTCATCTAAGCTGCTAATTTAATTATACATATATATACAATTTACAAGTTGGGGTTAAATCAGTTGGTGTGACCAGTTCCAATTGCTGTAATTAATTTTCTTTTACAAATTCTGATTCATTCTTGGAATTTCAGTTGTGGAACTCACTTGTAATTATGTCTTGTGTGGTCTTCGGCAGGCACAGTAATACTGAGTGGTGAGCTCAGATGCCATCTTGATGTCTGGTATATACCTAGAGAAATTAATTTTTAAGTATTCATTTTGTGGGCTGGAATCTTTATTGTATATATTCAACCCATGATGAATGCAATGTACATGTGCAGCAAAGAATTGAGAGTAATAATCAGTCCTCTGGCTCAGTCAATTGTATATATGATTTTGTGTCTGCAAGTGTGACATTACCAAGAGCCGATCAGTAACATTCCAAAATTAGGTACTAACTATCGCATGTGTTATTTTTTTCAGACTTGAATGAGTTTGTGGATAAAGAATCATTTAATATATACAAATCTCTGCAGGAGCATCTTCAAAGTATTGAAAATTCTTACGAGAATTTGCAGAAAGATGACAGATTAAAGAAGTTCAGATTTGAATGCCAGGTAAATGTAATTACAGTGTTAAGTATAATATTGTATGTAATAAGAACTTAATTGTAGTGTGCAAAATAATTGGCATGATCAGTTTTTAATGTTACAATGCAATATGTATGATCTGAAGCTTTCACGGCAACTAAGTATAATGAATTCTTCTCAGGCTACCAGCCATGTCAGGTGGTTTAATTGAGAAAACACCAACGTTTTGACATGGCTGGTAGCCCAAGAAGAATTCATTATACAATGGAAAATGTATAAGACAAGAGTTCTTCTTGGCACCATCATCATAAACTGTCACCACTTTTATTTTGTAAGTTCTTGCGTTGGTTGTACTTTCAGTTTTGTTTCCTTTAAATGCACAGATCTACACCAAGGTGGCTAGTGGGAATTAAAAATTAATTATTACACAACTAAATGACATTTGTATGCATGATGTCCAGTAGAATAATTTCTCTGACTGAAAGTTGCCAGACATAACTTTAAAATGTTGCTCTTTTAACATGATTGTGTGAAAACATGTTTTATATATAGTTCATAGGTATTTTTATCATTCTTTTGTCTGTATTTCAGTGCCATAAAATTTAAGGTATCACCTTGTTATCTTATGGTTAAAAAAGGAAAAGGTTTAATAAGCTGAACAGAAGACCCATCCTTTGGGATCTTCTGCCTCATATTCATTAGAATGTGTACTTAAGTCAGGGGTGTGAAGTCTTCCCCATCTCTTATGGAAATATGTTGTGTGATAATACTTTTTGTGAGATGATTTTTCTTTAATTTTATTTTATTTTCTACAGAAAGCTGTGAACATCCCAGTAAACGCTGTTTCTCACATAAGTGCAAAACATCTTCAGGATAAGCTGCTGAAACTCTCAAGACTTTTTTCTGGTCAGCCTGTGGAAGTTGTGCACAGCCAGATTATAGCTTCTTCACATCCAGAAGGCATCATATTCTGTAAAAATCTGCTGGCAAAGAAGTTTGTAGTGGGTAGTTATTTTGGGAATATGCTGGTTTCCTTCTTTAATTCTTTTTATTACAGGTTTTAGAGCTGTTGTTTTCATAGATTGTAATTGTGGAATTGTAAGGCCTTGAAAACATATGCATCATATGAGTTTATTTCAGTATAGTATTTATGTTGCACACAATTAACAGCAGGTCACAGTGGCCATGTGGTCTGAGGCGTGGGCATTGTTCGCTTGGACACTGCGACCGTGAGTTCGAATCGCACTCAAGGCATGGCTATTTCTCTGCATGTTTCTATGTTGTGCTGTCCTGTGTTCAGTAGAGGCCTTGCAACGGGCGAATCATTCGTCTAAGCAGTCCTACCAAATAACCTCAAAAGAGGCGGCCACTGCTGACACTGGTTCGTAGAGCCTGAGATGATAAGAGACATGATTAACAGCCTAATCATGATAGATTTATGTTGAAGTGTGTTGCTGTTCACCCAGTAGTTTAATAACAGTATATTTCAGCAGTTGTTTTGTGGACAGTAAATAAAAATGCTGTTTGTCTTGCCTTAAGGCCCCTTCTTACTGAGCACCAAAGATATTTAGTCAAGTAATTAGTGACTTTTTAAAAAGGGACCTTATCATGGATTTGGGTTGTAGAGGGAAAATTATGTATGCAAAATGTAATATAGTGAAACACATTTATGGTCTCAGTGAAATTTGTTATTTTTGACTGTTTTCAGTGGCAGGGTGAACACACTGTGTCCAGTAAACCTGAAGCAGCATTTGCAATAGCTGCAGTCATTGAGGCTCTATGGGCAGATTTTCCAGACTTTGGACAACTTATTTTAGGGCACTTTTATAGCGAATGTCCTTACTTTGTTCCCATATTCATGCCACAGGTGGAAGGTCAGTCCAGTGAGGACTATTACAGGTAGGCTATCTTGATTTTTAAACTGTTATATGTATTTAAAGGTATTGTGCAGATATTAATCATGTATTGAGTTGCTTCAAGTTGTTGAACGTGCAAGTGAGAAAAATTAATGATTAATGATTAAACAGCATTGATTTGTAGGATGTCTATAAATGATAAATTGAAAAAGATGTGAAAGAATGCAGTCAGCCTATTTTAATGTAATATTCTAGCATTTACCTGAAGGGACTGAAAAACAAAGTAAAACTTCGGCTGATATGTTGAAGTAACCTGCTTCATACTCAGGATGTTGCAAACACAGTTCTCATACAGTGGATCAGCCATGACCACAATTTTTGCTGCTTTATTAAGAACTGTGTTCTGTTACAGGTTACTAGGTTATCATTACAATGAAAATGGTGAGGTGGAGAAACAAGACAAATTTCTAAAGCGTATGTCTGGAATAATGCGATTGTATACTGCAGTGCTAGTAACGCGACCATGTAGATACCAGCAGAACAAGAGTCATCCCCAAGGACTTTCACATACTTGGCACTGGATCTCACGTATACTCAACATGGGTAACTAGTTCCTGCTTCATCTCCTTGTGTGTCAGATCACAAATTAGAACTCCTGTAGGATGTAACTTTGAATACATCAGGTTTTAAAATTCTTAAATTTGTTTTACTATATGTTTTCTTTATAAGCTGTGCATGCATTTTGCTTTGACATGAGGGCTGTGATTTTGGGACTGTTAGTGTGTTGCTGTTGCAGCAAGTGATATATTGTAACTGTGCTCTCTTTTCTGCAGATCCAAGACCTGACATCTGTGCAACTTTGCTGTATGATTTTCTGGAAGTAGCAGGCAATGCCATGTACTCTCATTATGGACAGCAGTTTCAGAAACTTCTGCATCTTATTTGCAAAGAATATTTCCCAAAAATTGAAAAGGTATTGTTTGTAGGCTTCAGAGGATGGTTCTAGTATAGATGCATTACTTACTTGGAGATATCTCGTCAGAATCTCCCTTCCACCCAGCAATGATGACAGCTTCATTTGAGCTAATATAAATACATGTGTGTTATTTACTTCATATTGCTTCTGCCTATTGGTCCAATTTCTTAAAGCTATAGTTTGCTTTTACTGACAGTGATATATTTAAATTTTAGACTATTTCTCCGTTGGCTGTACTAATGGTTGTCACAATCTCAAGATTGTGTAATATCAAAACTAATTATTATCCTTTTGGATGTGTAACTGTTATTCCACTGTTCAACTTATGTATTGAATTACTTAATAACTATTAATATTAATTAAATACCCAGACCAGTTCCAAGGAATCTGTACAATAACAAATCTTTACTTCCAACAACCAAACTAGTTTTTCCTTTCTTTAAAATGTCAGCCAATAATAACAGTACTTCCTAAATATTATTTGAGTTTACCTGCTGATCATATTTCTTTTTAAAAGTGTGAAAATGTCATCATCACAGTCATTTGATGTTTCAGTCATCACACATCTTCAGTTTTCTTTCCTTTCCCATGAGTGCTCCTTTTTTATTCTCTCCGATATTTCTATTTCTATACTTTTTATTCTTTATCTTCCCCTCACTTGTTCTTTCCACATTGCCCCTTGTCTCCCCAATGATTTTTTAATATTTTAGTTTCTTACATTCTTGTATGAATCCTATTGCTGGCCGTGCATAACCTGTTTCCATACCACTCTATCCTTGAGTTGATTTGCTTGTAATGTTTATAATTTCAAGGTCTTGTGTTATGTTAGGTAAAAGGTTGTAGTAAAATGTAATGCAAAGCTTCTTAATACTAATAACATTGATCTGTAATGAATTATTATGTTTACAGGTGACTCCATCAGTTTCAAGTGGACCCGTGTGTCGACTTTCAAGCTTTTTTGCAGAAGATTTTAAAGCAAGGACATATTCCTCCTCCGGCTGGTTTATTGCCATCTAATTTCTGGTGATGTGTCAGATCAAGCAATATTTATTTTTGTTAATACTGACATTCTGACATATTGACCAGTACAGAGTTCTTTTCTTGTACAGTCGTAATATGATTTTTAAACAGACGTGTAACCCGGATGATATATTAAATACCTGTGGATGTGCTTGAGAATCTTGTGTTTAAGAAATTATGAAGTAATATTTTACTTTGTAACGTCCCAAGATTAAGGCCAAAGTGGCCTTGAAGATGGAGGCAGGAGTTTCTTCTGAGATCTTGGAATCCATTTGCAAGGTTATCATATTTATTTGCAGAACCAGGTTAATTTCAGTATATTTATTTATCAGACAAATTATTTTAGAATGCAGTCAGTTCATTATGTGTATAACAGGCCTTTTCACATATATACTTATTTTCTATTGTAGCTGATTTCAAAACAGATATTTAAAGAAATCTATAATAAGAATTTACAAAAACATTTCTAAATGGATCTCAAAAAACGTCGCCTAAAGCCTTATGTACTACAGAAACTAATATCTGCTAGTGGGTACAACCCTAAACCTGTTCGGTCCAATTCTTTTCCTCGCTGTAATTTTCATAAATCAGTTTGATATTACATGCACATCTTTTACTGGTCTCACAACTAGCTTGTTTGTAGTAATAAATATGTTATGCATATTTTCCCCGTTTTACACTTTGTTATGATACTGATTTTGCTTCCACATCCATCATAATTTGTGGGTACATTTAACCACATTGTTGTATAAGCAGATCAGACTTCTGTCACTTGGAAAAGAAGCACTGGATGTGTGTTAACTTATGATTGTTCACTGATATTCAACATGTTATTAGTAAATAAACAACTGTGACTCATTCTCCTGAACAAAGATTTAATAGATGAAGACCCTGAAATGCTTCTATCAATATTAGAAAGTTCATGTAATGCAATAAGGATATAAAATTGCTCTGTTATCAGGGTATTTCATCACTCTACATTGACTTTTTAAACAATTGCATGCATTCTTGTTTTATTATGCGAAGAAGAAATCATTTTGTTAAATGTTAAACTGGCTTATGTAGATTGATACTTATTTCAGTATATTAAGCGTTCTTCATTCTTTGGTATAAGCAAAAATTCCTCATAGGCACGTTTTGGCCATCTGTTATGTCTGTTGCTCCTTTTAGCCAGTAATTGTTAGCTGCCATTTGTAAATGTCAATGTAAACTGCTCATGCAACAATATATTAGTATCCATATGAAATTTTTGATGTTGTTCCGAACAACATAAATGACTTTAGAACTTGTGTGTACTCCAAAGAGTAAACCTTTCCGATCTTGCTATTATCATTTATGCCATACTTCCAATGAGGAATTCTTTCCGCTCAGAATAAAGAAATCAACTCACGGAGACGTCCAGTCCATCCGTCAGCATTGTCAGCTGAAAAGCATCTATCAATTATTTGTGCTGCCATCTATCAGTGGCCATGTGAACGTTGAGCTTGTTGTGGTAATGAGTATGTATCTTTGTTCTCCTTGATTTGCACATGGTGACGCAACTATTTTTGTTTCTAGATCACATCCATAATTGTAGTTGCCGCATTGCGGGTGGTGTGGGGAATCCTCTGGCACCTTATCTGGCCATATGACGTCGATTTCAGCAGGCTGTCGGTATGTATTAATTTCACAGTATATTATATAATGGCAGTGAGCCGATTAAGTGTTGTTCGTGTCTTACTGTCTTTAGTGATCCATGCTGCAGAGCGACATGGAAGTTTGCCAACTAACACCAGCGAGTAACTTCACCCACTCTAGGAAAAGGTTTCAATTTGTGGAGATGAAACATACCATTTTTGATTTCACAGATTATAATTAGCCAATGCGTTCGAAACCAGTTCAAGCTACAACAATCACCTTCCACTGGTTGGTCATCATTTTGTTAGAGTGGAGTATGAGAGCAGTCAACAGCACATTCAGAAAACTTTAAAGACGCCTAGCTTTCTAGGAGCGGTAGGGTTGAACCAAAGCCCACCAAATATTTCCATCAACGCTTTCAAAATCTTATGTGCATCATATATGTGTGTCCTGTAATTTCAAAATGCTTAGTTTTATGCGAGGCTCGTGACCCAAAATGTCAAGGTAACCTTCGTGCCAGAAGTTTGTCTGTGAACCCAATTTAAAGTCAATGAATGGTATGTCAGTCAGAATACTTTTAATTGTAAATACTACCTGAATTTTTTTTTCCAAATGTCTTAAGCATTAAACATCGGGGATATAATTTGTGAAACCCCAACAGAGGGCATTAGATAGAAAATAAGATTGGAGGTGTGCAGGACGTTCTGAGCAGACAGAACCCACAAACCTTCTTGCAGCTTTACACACTCAAACAACTCGCTATTCCTGATAATTCTGAATATACATGACATACGGTTTTAAGGCTCGATTTCTGTTGCGTTCCTTTGTCAGACACCTTACCAAATAGAGGGTGTAGACTCTGTTTTAAAACCTTTAATACACGCAGTTTCTACAGATGTCTTAATAATAATAATAATCATCTACTACAAGGATTGGGCCTATTGACCCGTCCCAGGACAGATTCTCGGGCAACTTGTCCCCATTAGTCTTGTAGGGTGCATTTGTGAGTAGTGAGTGACCAGCCAACTGCCTCCACACAATTTCTAGTCAATCCTGATTTTTGTCTGCTACAGCCATGTAATAGGGATCAGGATACACGTGAGTGAGAAACACAGCCGCTGAGTTTTGCTGAACAACATTAATTCTCTCATGCTTGCAGGTTTACCTTTCGTAAATCTAAGACATGGGGCGAAGGATATTGTGCTATGGATTTTTATCACCCTCGACCGGGTTTGAACCTGCGAACTGTGGGTCCAGGTCCAGTGGCAAGGACACTAACCACTAGGCCACGGACCACTGAGGGTAGTGCCTTAATATCTGAGTAAATTATTCATTAAATAAAACATTTACTTTGTAAATCTGACAAGGACTTAACTTTCGCCATAGTCTTTAATTATTGTTTTTTTTAACAGGGAAGGCCAGCCACGCCGGGTGAAGAAGAATATGCGACATATGCCGGAATCTACGGCAGTGTTTGGTGGGCGGGCGGAGTAGGTGCCATGCATGGGATGCCAGGTTTGCAACAGGCACGACCGTCTTTTACCAGCACTTATGACACCCGTGAGTCAGGCGGCATAGTCTGTCAAAAGTACCAGCCAGTGCTGGGCCTGCAGCCGACATACAGCAGAACGAGTACTGTCCGCCCCCTCAGGGTTATATCAAAACAAATGGTGAACCGACGTTTCAACAAGCGGTGTTAGACAAAAAAAATGTTATGATTGGTTTTGTTATTTTTTTCAAGGAAAATAAGCTACTTTTAAATGTTTTTAATGTATGTTAAAACATGTTCAATAAAATTGTTATTCTTATAAAAATGGGATGTTTATTTGTAATGAAAACCCAAAGTGACCATTGAGCCATCATTGCCGCTACCAAGTGTTGCACTTCCGGTTTGACGCTTCTTGTCTGTCAACTGTTTCCTTGTGTACATTTATTCAGCTTTATGAGAGACAGCCAGTTCAAAAACGTGCTTCCAAATATATCTTTTTCGATCGGCTGCCCCCTGCCACAGATTCGGATATTTGTCTTTAGGAAGAAGCCACTCACATTTTTAGATATGGGCCTAGAACAATTCGTATAAACTGCAGAATGGGTTCAGCGTCTTGTTTCTATGCTCCTGAATGACTATCAGATATTCTGAAATGTTGAGAACAATGCTCTGCTCAAACGGAAGTGTACGTACGTAGACAATTGCATATGGCTGCTGGAATTGTTGAGTGCGTTCATCCACCACCAACCACGACTCATCTTGTGTTTATTGATAAAATATTTTCTAGCAGTTTTGAAAGTGACAAGAATTATGAATCAGCTGTCAATGAAATAACTGTAATAACCCCCAGAAGGGCAAGGCATTGTTCATTTTACTTACAAATTGGCATTTCCCATGAGGTTTGGTATTTAGCTGATTCAACTGCCTGGAAATTTGCGTCACGAATTTGAACGTTCAATGCCACTGACTGGTTGTCCTTTTTCGATAAGGAAAACTTTGGTCTCTTCTAATAATGATGAAACAAAGCTCGCGCAACTTCGTCTTTGAATTTAGTCAAGGAACACCTTTAAATGTCTTTGGTTTAGGTCACGTGGCGTTAAAAGAATCAGGTACACTGACTACAGCAGTCATAATTCTTTTAAATACCATGTCTTTGCAATGCTCCTGCATTAATTCATGCTGGACTCTTGCATACACCACCGAAGAAATGTCACCATGAAGATGGTTGTCTTCTGGTAGAAGTTTTCGGCGAACGTCTACCAGTAAAAACCCATGAGACAGCCATATTCACACTTGCAGACAAGAGATCTTCAATTCTCACTGACAGACAGCCATAGAGTAGCGTCATCAATTACTATGCCCACAAAAGTTAAAAATGTTGCTTCTGAAGAATACGCAGTAATATACATGCAAGAAATTCCATCGTTTCGTCTTTTGTCATGTCTGCCCTTACATTGAATGAGCATTGAAAGGTCTTCAAAATCAAAGTTTTTCACCGTGTGCAAAGAGAGAACGCGCAGTTGACACGATGTACGTTTATTGAGTTTCTGTGTCTTCTGAAATATCAGCTCCTGAATATTAGTCCTCTGAGCTTTTATCTTCGTTACTGCTATGTACTTATTTTCACGGCAAAACTTTTAGCCAGGAGCCCAAGACACCGCAGCATCAGATGCAATTCTCATTTGTAGGGAATGAGACACACCTCAAGAGTGCAAGCGTAACCAGCGACCACGTGTCCACTGAAGGTCTTCTTGTGATTCAAAGCTGAGAATACGACAATCTTGTTGTCCATACTCTGACAAGCCAGCCACTTCTGGTTTGGCGATTTTGCTTTTGAAACATTCATTCCTAGAGAGGAGGTTACGCGTTATACAGAGCGACGCAAGTTTTCATGAACGGCTACGACACAGTCAGTTTTACAGGTAGCAGATTGTGTGAGCCTTAAGTATGACTAAATTGCCTTGATATTTCTTAAAATGGACGAAGAGTTTTATATTACCCGCGATAATAATTAAGTAATTAAGAGAGCGTTAAAACATGTACATTTATTAGAGCTTGTTCTCTCGTGCTTTTGAACAGACGTTTAACGTGCACTTTCTTCAAGGTAATTCACGATCATTGTTGTCCGCTCGTGCAAACGTCGGTCACATTTGCGTCTGTTGGTGTCAAAGCCGTTGCTGTTCGGATTCCCGTCCCTGCCCACGACCGACACCGAGTTCGGTGAAGAAGAGGTGTTTCCTCCGGCTCCTCCGGGAGAAATGCTGGACTCCGGGAAATTCGCAGCTGTGCCTCTGATTGCAGGGGTCACTTCTCTCGAAGGCTTGTTGGCTCGCTGCAGTAAGTCTAGAGACTGTCTTACGTCTGTCTTACTCTTAACGAATGTTTCTACTAGCAATGGTAGCCAGCACGCTGCACTCGAAGGTGAAATTCTCTCTGTAATTAATTAAGCACAAAGACATTGCGGCGTATGGAAAGTGGAGGTATACCTTCGCATATTCTTAATCCCGGCATTAGACGAATGTCAGTAGCAAAAGATGCACGTTCCATCCGCTTTACCACCTGGAAAGCGTCTCGGGTACCCAGTGGATTGAACGGTGGGTTGACTTCAGAACCAATCTGCGCGCAGTGGCAAGGAGAGTCACCTAGTTTGTACACCGAAAATGTACTCAGTGTGTACTAGAGGACGAGTGAAAAGAAGCTAGTTCCTGGAACCATCACAAATTTACTAATTCCAAGCTTAAGATTGATATATATATTAAATTAACTGATGTCCAGACGCCTTTCATTTAATAAAGCACGAGTCAGAAACCTCCGGACTTCGTCTTCTCGTCAGGTACGAGATTCTCACTCAGCCTCAGAAACGAGAGACTGACTCCTCGTCTGTGCAGACGAGAGGCCAAAACGTCTGACGTGTATTACACTCAACAACAATGTCAAAAAGTCTACATTGTTATTGCACCAAACAATGTGAAATAAGCCGAGTCCTCTTGTGGCGAGATGAGGAATTAGTTTGGTTAGCTTCATGGCAGTCACATGTGTTAGACAGGAGCCCATATTAATTTTAAGATCTGTACAAATTAAATTCAAAAACAAAAGCAAAAACACGTAAGTCCTTTGTTTTCTTGTACCTATAGAAATGTAGTTTAGCCTTGAATAATGATTTGATTCTGTGCAATCACATTCTGCTTAGTTATTTTTTGGTCTTTGGTCTTTGCGGCGTCTCTCCCGGACATGCCGGGAGAGATGCCGCTCTTTGAAAACATCCTTGAATTCAAAAAGAAACAAATGAAAATGAAAACTGATGAACTTTATTCAAACTAATGAATTAATGTTAACATTAAAATGGAGAAAATATGTGAATACCAATTAAAATTGAAAAGTTAACGAATATTCAAATGAATTTTCAATTATCAAGTAACTTGAAAGAAAAATGTTCCAGAGGTTGCTTGGAGTCTAAGTGCAAACCAGTGAATTTAGTCTAAGCGTTAGTCAATGAAATTTGTACGGAGAGCAGAACTCATGCAGCCAGTTTTCCCAGTACTCACAGCACTTGTTGGTGTTACAGTTTTCAGGGGTCTCTTGATTAGAACTTCTTTTTTTAAGTTTTTCAACCTTGTAGACCTGAAGTACTCGGACTGTTCACCTTTGCTTTTTTCCTCTTTGCTTCTTTCGCATTTCCTCTATGTTGGTTGTTTCAGTGAGGACAGAAGCCAGTTGCTCCTTGCAGTTGATTATTTTCTCGGTATTTTCAACACTGGACTAATTTTCCTCAATAATATAAGATAATGCAATAGACCAGGCATTTTTGAGTACCCTATATTGTATATGTATGATTTTTTAAATCAGATGCGGTATTTTTTTAAGTGCGGCATCTCTCCCTTAATTTCTTGCGGCGTCTCTCTTTATCTTCAGGGAGAAACGCCGCGCCCTCCCACTTGCCTTACCCAATGACCAACATGGCGGCCACGTCGTGCAAAGTTAAGACCAGCAACGCTGGGAACTTGTAATGTATCGTGATTTCATAGTTACTTCGATTGGAACTAATAAAGACACATCTTATGAACAATAGAAATAACTTCGAGCATAAAATTATCAAACTCACCGCATAAAATCAGTTATAACTCTCGCAAAACAGCACTGATTTTCATTGCGTCCACTCACAACATTTCTCTTGGCTCACTGAACAAGGAAATGTACTGACATCGGAATAGAATTAACGGAACCCACCGAATTAGAAAATGCGGCGTCTCTCCCGCCGCGGCATCTCTCCCGGATTTACCTTACATTTTTTGTTTCAGCCATCGGGGCCCCCTATGCAATATTCTGTATTCTGCTTTTTCTAAAATAAACATAAGTAATATAAAATCGAGGCAAAATCAGTATGTTAATGTTTACGTTTCTTATTTCGTCGTACTTTTTCGTCTCGTCTTGAGACGTTTTACCGTAAAATGTTATCTTAACAAATGCACACGTCTTTATTGACCCAGAATATAGCCTTCTTACAGTGGCTACGAATAAATATAAGACTTTTTACGAAAAGAACTGACAATGGGTGGTCTTTGGGACTTGGGTCTTTGGGGTCTTGACAATTGGGTGCTGGTCTAAGAGAGTAACAGTTTTTCTCTGCCTAAAATTCTAAGCGTTCTTCTGTGGTACTACGGTGAATATGGACAAAACTTCATAATGATCTTTTGACACTACCATGTTCCCAAAAATTTTACGTGTCGATAATCTAAAGAAAAGAAAGTTGTACTTGGAAAATTGAAGAACGTCTTGTGTTTTGGGTTACAGGTTTGACGTTTATTTCTTGTAGTCTGCTTAAGAAATGTTAAGAATTGTCTGTGTTTGAGTTACTTTATTGATTTATTTTTCAACTAATCTAGTCACCTGCCAATAAAATATCCCTACTATCACAATTTTTCTAAGTGGATTTAATCTCAGAAGTTGGTTTTGTAACGAACCTGACATTTCTATGTTCCTATCACCAGAAAAATCATGTTTTGATGACCACTATTGGTCATTATAATTGCCAAGTAGTTAAACTCTCTGACTTTCATTCATGAGCTATTCCATTCGATTGAACAGAAAATTTCTTGGTTTTCGTCAGTCGCTTAACAAATGTGGCCTGAGTTTAAACCGTAACTGGGTTCGATCTCAGGGCTGTTACTACAGGAAACGTTGTGACCATGGGCATCCGACCGCCCGAAGATGGCAGTAAATCCAGCTTTGGATACGTCGAATTCAATAAATGCACGTTAGAAAATTTTCCGTCTCCAACTTAATTTTCTCATCATGAATGAACAATTTTAATAAAACTCTGAGAACGTTTACAGGGCCCATTGTGTTAAAGCAAATGAAGAATTGGTATTCTATATTTCTTTTGCGATGGGACCAATTGCATAATTGGGAACTCTATAATTCATAGTCTTCACGAAATATTAGGTGACGACCCTTAAGGGAAGAACCAATTATAAGAATTAAGATAATAAAGGAAGACATTATTAAAATTTATCGTAAGGAAATAAGGTATGAGTGTATGAAGATATCCGCTGGGGGACACTTGCTAAAACTGTAGCGAACGTTTGGGAATTTCTCTTTCCTCGATAAGAATTATGCGTCATGGAGTTATAAATTCTTTGCACTACGTGTCTGAACTCACAGTATCAATGTCTGTGTGTCTGTCCGCCGGAAAGTTTTATATGATCAACAAATTACTGGTTATTCATGAAGTTCGATATGAATGGTCTACACTGAAAGTTGAGCGAAATTAATTTTGTCTTTCTCAGTCCAGTAGAATGCGTACGTTATTTTCAGCTAAATTAGTGCTTTATAAAATTTTCAGAATTATTTCATCGTACAATAAATTACGTGTTCTGCATGATATAAAAAGTTGAGCGTAATAAAATGGACAACTTTATTGGTTGATTGCTTATTAGGTTTGTAGACAACAGCACTGGGTATTAGAGACTATTAAGACGTTGAATGCGATTCAGTCTCGACTAGTCACAATGACGGAGCTTCCGCGATAGACGTAATGGTTATGCCCCGTGTCTCAGTAAGCACAGTCTCGTTTGTGAAGACATTATTCACCACTTAAAGATGGCGACAGTACATCAGAAACTGCAAAGAGATTAGTTGTGCCACTAAATGTGTCATGAATCGGCTTCAAATAGGTAATTACATGAAAATTAATAAATATATATATACTGGGAACGACCCGTTCTTCAAGTGCCTGAGCACTGCGGGTCCCAACTTTTTCGTTGGCTTCATCTATAGACATTTTGGTAGGACTCCTTAGACGAGGGATCGGCCCTTCGCAAGGCCTCTACCTGTACACAGGACAAACATCCACAGCTTGAGAGGGATTCGAACCCACGGTCCCAGCGACCAAGCGGCACAAGACCCACGCCTCAGACCGCGCGGCCACTACGGACCCCCCCCCCCCCCCCCCCCACACACACACCTGGAGGAAATGTTAAAACTTCATCAGTTGATTATTGTGGCAATTATAAGCAAAAAATGTTATATCCACATGGGCATGATCATCAACGGTTAGCGAGATAATGCAGGTCTCTGCATCACCACCTACGCAGATCTAACACGAACTTCTACTTTTATTTGAAGAAGTACCTCTGGCTTCGAGAGTGCGGATGTGGAAACAACACGATGGAGCACCGTCTCACTACGGCAGGGAGATTACTACATAACTAAATCGGAAACTTCGAGGAAGGTGGATTGGACGAGGAGGACCTGTAACATGGCCACCCCGTTCTCCTGATCTATCTCCGTTAGATTTCTTTGTCTGTGATTTCTTGAAGAGTATCGTTTATCGGCGAGGTAAACTGGAAACTCGGGAGCAGCTGGCAGCACGCATACAGGGAGAGTTCGAAGGCTTCGGAAATGACTTTCCTCTTTTCCCTTGTCAAGATTTGATGGATCGACGGCTCGAAACGTGCGTTGAAGTAGGAGGTGGTCACTTTGAAAACATTCTGGACTAGTATACTGGTATTTAGCGTGATTGTATTTAGTGTTCTGCCTGTTCCATATGAACAGGATCCTTCCATCCTTTTCTCGGACTGGGACCTGTTCATATACGTTCTTGGCAGATGATCCAGAAGTGGTTTGCCATTGCCTTCTTCTGTGTGTGAATGGAGTAATTGAAACCGGGGAAGCCCCCGGAGGAAAACTCCGTGTTTGGTATTTACCACAATTAAAAATAAATAGTCATCTAAGATCACCTTTTTATTATTTTTATCCAAATACAGAGACCTTCCGTACAGGCGCTAAATTTGAATGAGTGTGGACCTCGCGGAAAACGTTCAAACAATGTCACGCGAACCACGGCATATTTCTTCGACAGTTTTCATTTTATGGAAGAAGATAAAAGAAGTAGAGAAACGAAAGGGAAGAACGGAGGGAGGGCGATAAATGTAAGAAAGGGACAAAGAAATAAGATGAGGTAAGAGGATACGAAATAAATCATTCAACGTTAAATTCTAACGGGACTCTCACATAACTGACAACAGTAAAATCCGACGACATTTCAGGTTCTCACTGCAGTGAGTGTGAATATGGCTGGCTGTCTCTGGGATGTTATCGTGATGAAGGCAGTAAGCACCTCTGAAACTTCGGTGAACTTCTGCCACACCACACGATGCAACATCCCAGGAAACAGACATCATCAATATTAAAACCCATTACTGCCATATTCCCTTTTGAAGTCTGCGATTCTTATAGACCGTGCATTGATACAGCCTACACTTATCACGATCGGATGTCGCGAAATTTTATTAACACCTGAATACTTCCTATACATTACTTAGAACCGGCAGGACCTGTTAATCTTCTATTCACTCTTCAGAAAAGTATAGTCTACACTCCGTGCAACAAACTGATAAAAAAGCAAATCACTTTGGAGAAGAAATACAGAATTTAAAAATGCCTTCTTCCTGATTTTATTTTCCCACTGATCTTCATGATGGCTATGTAGCACGCATGATAGAGAGAGAGAGAGAGAGAAACTGCATACATTGTGGTCGGAAAATCTGAATGTAAGATTCAGCGTAGGACAACCATGCAGAGGTGGGAGGATTTTATTAAAATTCTTCTTAGATACAAGAAATACTAAATCGAGAGATCGTAAATAGGCTGCCCCAATGGAGAATATATTCGTCGAATCATGCCTTCTATCTTCACTCTGCAGTATTGAACTCCTTGGAGCTACGACCTTACTTAGAATCAGATAAGCATGACACGTTGAATATCAAACTAAACAAAATGGACGAAGTTCGTCTAAATAATACTTGAAGATCAAGTTTTCTACTTCATAGAAAATACAGAGTGATCGAGAAGTCACACAGCCCACTACTGACACAAGTTCTATTTATCAAAGAATAAGTTACATTTAAATCATAAAAAAATGTTCTATTAAGTCTTTGAAATGTCCACCGCGTTCAGCGATGGATGCATTCACACTTTTCCTGTTTTCGTATTTGATGCAACCCAGTAAATATTTCCTGCGTCAAGGAAACGGTTCGCGAGACGAGACACGGTCGATTTGTTTGGCGTACGAGAATCGGGAAATGTACTCCTAAACTCAATGTTTCGAGTTACGTAAGAACGAGATGCAAGGTTATGTACGAGAATGAACACTCGTAGTTGTGAGAAAGACATCCTTGCACTTCGACTGTTGAAAGACAACTGACAGACTGGCTGGAGCAGGTTACAACACGACGCGACCTGCGTGGACACTTATATAGTCTGAGCGATGTTGTGTGTATTTTTATCCAATCGAATTGTAGCGAATTGCAACCATAAATAAATATTTTAACATGGTTTGTTGCAAAAATCAACTGATTAATGTTGTTTTGGTAAATACACGTTCATTCCGAAAATCACACGAAATGCAGAGTTTCTGAATGATAAAATCAGACAGTACAATGAATATAACCACCACTGTTCTTATTATTTTGTACATTATACACCAACCAAGAAAATTTATCACGATCACATTAATGCCTGATGGAAAGATTGCACTGCAGAACCTACAGAGTGTAAAGATGATTTAAAACATTTCCAACAAAACTTTAAGTCGCATCTGATACAAAGGTATCAGAAGCCATTGCAGACTGGACTGAACACGCTTGAAATTAACAAAATACGAACAGAGATTGAAATTCAAACATTCGTCATTGTCTTCATGCAGATCTAAATACCAACCTGTCGCCGAAATACGTGCATAAAAAAAACCTTAGTGGCAAATTGGGGTATTTCAAATTCACATAATCTGGAGATGTTTTGGCCCCGGATGTTTGGTTTAACGGTTTCGATAATGTATTATAAATGTCAACAGTTTGTTTTTAGGTTAGAACACTTGAACAAGATTTTGCTGTCCTAGTGTTCTGCATACCTGGTTTGAAAAATATCCTTCAAGTCTTCATGAAACATGTAGTTAGCACTCTACAGTATATAATAACAGCTCACACAGACCTACAGACACTTACATAATAGCAACAACATACGACAATGAACACTATTTGCCTACCGCGACCTACGCCACTTTTGGTTCAGTGGTTGCTGCAAGTTGACGCTCTGAATTCTGTTAAGATACCCAGAAACGTAACCCCAACAAACGGGATACCATCTGCATTAACGTGAACAGATTTAAAGACGTAAACATTGTGTGTAACACATCTGAGGCAACTGTGTGGAAAAACGATGTGTATAGTTGGCACAATAGTTTTTGGCCGGTGGAGAAGCTGGCGGACGGGCCTAGTCTGTGTACCTGAGGTGGCACGGTCAGCGTATTTCTTTTGTTTGGGCGTTCGGTCCGAGACTCGCTCCTAGCCTTCCCCTTGAAAATTCCACCGGCCAAAAACAACCGACGAAGTCTTCTTATACATTAAACACGAAGGGGTACCTGTACAAAAATGAAGGCCTCACCTTATTTTTGAAACACCTTCGTGCATCTAACAACGTAAATCAGCGAGCTGCTTCAGGTAGAGGAAAACACCTGGCTTTTATTCCGTAAGAACCGAGTTGGAATAGTGCACGTGACACCATATTTCCTGACTGATATTTATCTTGGATTTCCTCAGTCATCCAAATCGAATACCGGATCAGTATTATTAAAATGATAAAACTGCATCCTGCTTAGCTGTATCAAATTGATCGTGCATAATAAAATTCGTAATTCATACACACAGTTAATTCAGCGTTTTGAATAAATTAAAAAATAAACGTCTCGTAGTGTGATAGTATTAATAAAACATCATAAACTTTCCACAAGTTATACGCTGGATATGAGGTACCTATTAAACCAGGGGTCTCCAAATTTGTACACAACCGAGCTATTGGTCAGTAAACTACGCTGGGTGGCCGGACTATGAATGTCAATTGTTCCTTTATCTAGGGGTTCAACACAAGCTACAGATGTAGGTTATTTTCGTGTCTAAAAGTAATATTATGAATTGGGTAAATTACGATTTTGCGGAAACTTACACAATATTTCCCATCTAACTTTTATTTTTACTGGATATGATGCGTAATCAGTCATAAATTGGACACAACTGCAATGAATATCAAGCACATTTACGGGTACTTCATTTGTCCCACTTTAATTCCTGTAAAACTTGACTGTTACGATTAGTAAGGAAAATTCTGTATACAAAGTTTTAAGACTTACTGCAAGCTCGCGGACCGGATTAAATTACTCCATGGGATGTACTTTTGAGATCCGGGGTACAAGCAGTAACAGTACGTAACAAGGAATATGAACTGTTAGTCTTTCCTAACCATCTCGCTCTCGCACACATTTGACGCTTAAATTGGCTAATCAAGGAGGTCGCGCGGAGTCATCACCGAGGCAGGCGTGGGTTCCAATTGAACTCGGAGTCAGAGGCCTTCAAACCCTTCTTTCCAAACGAATGGGGACCTCATAAAAGCGCAGTTGAATATCTGATTCTCCTGTTCAGAGAATGGTAATTACCCCCCCCCCCCCCGCATCAGATAAGAAATTTTGAATATACCATTATTCCAGATTGCTAACTCAAATTTGATCGCGGGTCCATTTAAAATATAAGACAAAAATCATATAATCTCGCAACATGAGATTTGAGATTCTCACTAAAAATGTTTATCTAGGTTTTCTGGGTTGTGATACCTGAAAGATGAAAGAAGTATGTTCCTCCGGAAAGTATCTACCTGCAAATCCACGGCGCTACCCCGCGTTCAGCTCCTTCAAAAACTTGTGAAACTGCACAGTTGTTAAAACTTTGGGTATTTAATATCAATTTATAAAAGCGTAACTGTAAACAGTTTAATACACAGCCCTACAGCTGTTTCCACTGAGATCACGAAGTACAATGTAAACAACTAACACTAAAACAATACGGTCGAAATAATTATTTTCGTTGTCAGATCCTTTATTTGTAACGTCCTACAGAAAAATCATGTTTATGACCCGATAAAAAAATTATTACTGATAATTTCTGTCCATCGGCTCCTAAGTCATACAATATATGGACATATAATAATATTAACACACGTAACCTCGATTCAAAACGAATCTAAGGTAGAATGACTACCTCTTTCGACACGATTTGTCGCTGAACTGTGTAGTAAAAATATCAATGAGGGGCGAAGAATCGACCTTGTAAACCCTATTGTAGGCAGTAAGTACCTGGCTGATCGTTGGAATTACCCGCGAAGAGTACGCAGAGGCCCGTCTCGAAGTTGATGGCATGGCAGGAGACGTTCTGGCGACACTGCTCCAAGCAGTCCTTGAGGAGCAAAACGCCGGCACTGGTGGCCATGATCTCGCTGGGCGCGCTGTATACGAAACCGGTCATCATCTCGAAATGCACGTCTTCAGGTCGACAGGAGCGCGCTGCAGCGGCGAAACTCCCGGACAGCAGCAACAGCAACTTCGCGAGGAACTCCATGCTCACCGTACGACGGCACACACCAGTCTGAGCTGCTCCAAGCGTCACGCAGCCAGGCGTGACCACCTCGACCTGCGACGACATCACGGATTAATTCGAAGCGTTCCAAATCCTTGACATTTCTTTTTCGGGTTTCAAGGTCGGCTATCATGGCCGATTTTAGTGTTTCCTTCAGGCACTCCACAGATATACGCAAATTCAAGAAACCGTTGTATTACGGTTATAAATTTAATCGCCCCGACCAAACTTACTCCTCCTGACATCCTGAGAATCTAATACTTTCTCACAAGGCCATCACTGTGTCCACAAAAGCCCGCCACAGGCCCATATCCCCAGACAGGTGAATCCAACCCAAACCAAAACATTCTTTTTGTTGTTATCATCCCATCTACACGAGCGTCTTCCAAGTGGTCTCACATTCCTCCGGATTAGCTGCGTTCTTCTGTTTGTCCACACGCATGAAACAACTGACGTATTTGACTTAACATTTTTCGACACATACCAATTTGTTGTTGTTGTTGTTGTTGTTAAAATCGGACAATAATGGGCACTTCACCTGATTATCTTTCTGCGCGCTAAAACGAAGAATGGGATATTTTTATGCTGTCTTGGTTTCTCTGGGAGCGGTGGTTACAATAGTTAAAGGTCAAATTCTGGTGAACGCATCGCATTTATTACGTTATGTGTACAATACCTAATTTGTTTTTGATTTAATCAGTAGAGAAAAATGTTAGAGTCCTTTACGTTTAATGATTCACTAAGTTCATTGCATGACGGAATTCATGTCGTCATGTGCGAGTGCCATGTCTCTAATAACCCGCGATATAAATGTGAGTTGGAGAGTGTTAGTACAGTTTTGCCACGGAATGTTGGCAAATCCGCTTGGTCCGCCCGCTACACTCGCTGGTGCAGAAAAACAGAGACAAGTTCCGTGTTGTGGCCACGAAAAAAACAGCAGAACCTAGGAAACACAAATGCTTGCGGACATTGAACAGATACTGAATTTGCCAGCATATAATCATAGATAGTTCTGGGTTGTAACATTCGGAGTGATGATTTCCACCACAAACTGGCAGACTCAGTCGGGAATCCACAGGCGTTTAAAAACGGAGATGGTGCAAACAGGTGGGGTAGTGGAGTTCATTCTCACCAAAAAAAATTGACAGTGGAACCACGGTTCCGGAGAATTTGACGTAAATACGTCTATACGGAAAGGAAGTTTATATATTGGCTTTATTCTAAATATTTCCTTTATACATGCTTTACATTTGCGTAAAGTTTGATTAAGACTTTGCTTATTTAACTTGAATTAGTTACGCTTAAGATGGCTCTGTGGTAGCTGAATGTAATGTAAAGTAATGTAAGGTAATGTAATGAAATGTAATGTAATGTTTTATAGGTAACAACAATGCCGAGTAAACAGATGACGTTCCCTAAGTACACTTGTTACACTTTTTCGTTCCACTTTCTTGCCGAATGACCCTTCCTCATAGACGTATTTACGTTAAAAAAATTGGGCGGTGAGATCAAGAACTAAATACGTGGACTAGGCACGAATGAATAGGAAAACCTTAAATGAAAAGACCTAGGCACAGATGGAAGAAACATACAAATATGAAACTGAATCTATTATGGTGTGAGGGTACGAAGTGGATTCACCTAATCTAGGATATGAACCAGTGGTGTACTCTCACGAAAACGGTATTATTGGACCTTCGAGACGCATGAGAGAATGCTTGTGGATGATGCAGGAAGAAGTGGCAATAGTTGGTTTAAGGCACTGGAAATATCCCAGTATTTGCCTGTAGGGAGGTTCGAGCTACACAGAACCTGAGGCCGGACAGTGGGCCAAATACAAAGCAGAGTCACGCGACGGCGACGTTCGACAGGAAGACGCAAATCTCTGCTAACATTCTGCTGCATTGTATACAGAAACTTGGAGTAGGGACAGCCTACGTGGTGCAGTGAGTAGGCTACGAGCTGGACGGTCTGGACTCGATTCCTTGCAGGGATTTTTATCTTCGCCACCGCGTCCAGCCCAATTGTGGGGCCCACCCAACCTTCAGTCCCATGGGTACTTGGGGCTGGGGCGCGAAGCTGACCACTCTCTGAGATAAAGTCTTTTCCTCCAATTCCATCATCTTCACGGTGTGATGTTTAATTAAGCACAAAGACATATCGTCATGACTTGTTAGCTTGATGAAGAACAATGCCAATTTTATCAACAAAGACAGTGAAAGAATGTTCGTGCTATAGAATTGCCCTTAACGCGTAAATAACTGGGTTTAATTACGTCCCAAAAGCAATGTTAGTCGTCCAAGCTTAAACACATTTAAGGTATCATATTTACGTTCGTTAATAAGATAGGTTTATGAAGACAACTTCTGTAAAATTTGTACAATTTAAATCATTACATCCGCATTCTAATAGTAAGAAGTTAACAGAGTCAGTGACGAAAACCATCAACATCTCAAATTTATACAATTTTTATTTTATCACCATTACTTAAAGAACGGAACTGTTTTCGAGGGGGCTTGACCGCGGGTCACTGGACTACAGCCCTACTGACCTCGCGCCCAAGTTCTCGTCCCGCATGTGAACATTATGCTTGTGAACATTATGCTCCCACTTACCGAGACGTGCTACGCAGGTTTCACCGGCCAGAATTAAACGTTATTCTTCCAACGCACCCAACATTATTGGTTTCAAGCCAGAGATTTCTCGGCGTACGCTTGCAATATGGAACGCAAGGCCACTGACATGGGCGAGCAGGAAATGTCTTTATTTGTAGCGTAGGTGTGCGACCCAGGCAAACATCTGAACACACTAAATTGCAAGTAGGACAAAATTATGTCACCGCAGATTCAGGTAGCTGATTTGAATCACGGCCAGATCATCGACTATCCTAATTACGTTTTACGTGATTCTTCTCAGGTCTTCCAGCAAATACCGGGATAGTACCTTGTGGTTAGTCAAGATCGCTTCTTTGCCAGTTCACAGACAATCTTCTCCTTTTATCTGATTCGGCTTTAAGCAGCACCTTTTAGTACAACGAATCTACAAATAAAGCAGAAAAAAGGCCACGCTAAGAAAGATTGTGACGGCAGCTACGTCACAGTTGTTCATTACGACGGTGTGGAAAGTGGGGTTAGGAGAGGGCAGTCACTGACTACATGACATGTAGCGGGACTAAACGCTACTTCATATAAAATATCATCCAGGAACTCAGAGCTCGGGCTTTCAGTAAACTACTGCAGAAGTCATTAAGATTTTGACAATTGATTGGAGGTCTACTAGAATGACAAAATCGAGACAGGCGGAATTTGAAGCACGCACGATCAGACATCCGTGCAAAACTTTCGTTACATAACCTTAAGGAAAGATACCACTCGGAACGACTAGAGATATATGGGATAATATAAAAATGGATCTCAGAGAAATGGGATGTGAGGGTGTGGAGTGGGTTTGTCTGGCTTAGGACAGGGACTGGTGGCGGGCTCTCGTGAGATGGATACAGAAGCTTTGGTTCCCATAAAAAGACGGGGAATGTCTTGACTGTCAGTTGGTTGATAACTGTAAGTCTCTTGAATATATTTTAAGGAAGCTCAGAGTGTCCGTTGATTTGAACATGGTAAACCCTTTATAATTAGAGCACCTAACTTGAATCGTGGCTGGTCGCTTGAGAATATTCTAACGTTTTTTTACACTTCGGTGAGAACTTCAATTCGTGCGTGGAGACCAACTGTGGTCTTGGAATTTAACTTACATCAACTTAACCGTAACAGAAACAATTCCACTGGCTGCTAATGCTCAAGCAAAAAGAAGAAACGGGTCCTGTTACTGAATACCGCTACGGAAGTGATGTACCAATACTCCCAAAGGTGAGAGTTCTACTACCAAAATATTCCCAGGTCCCTCCCGCCACGTAAATAGAGAGAAAAGCAGCACAGGAAAATTCAAAAGTCTCTGTTCTCCTACAGAACACCTGTGAGAACACACGGTTATAAGCCCTGGAATTGGCAGTGGTCAAGGTCACACAGCCAAGTGACACACACACCAAAAACTACATGCGCCATTGAGAGACTTTTGAACATTGATCAATACCAACATCAAGATCGGTAACTCACCTGTTATAAGTTGGCGACACTAGCGGAAAATGACGTCAAGTAGATATTACGGTGTATCTATTTTCAGCGATATTGAAACTATTACATTATCTGGCGGTGACAGTTGATATTAATTCAAGGTAGCAGCCACTACCAAGACCTCAGTCGATAACAAAGTTAACCTTCATCTTACCAATCGCCGTGATAGAGGCAGCTAGGACCTCTGAAACGTTGGTAAGCTTCTACCAGACTCACGGAGCTACAGCACAGAAGATAGCCAACTTTAGATTCATCACCATGAAGACCTAAAATCCTACTTCATCAAGCTTGCTCAACCTCTCTTCCTCTGTGCCCCACACAGTAAACCTGATGTCTTCTAGGATGTTGCACCATGTAGTCTGGTAGAGATTGACTGCCATTTTAGGGTGATGCCCTGATAAGAGAGGCAGTAAGCACCCACTTCTACCAGACTACACAGTGAAATATCCCAGAAGACGGTCAACTTCATACTCACTACTATGAGAACCTTTGATAAAACCTTTACAAACCTGGTCCCCATTACTACAGAGGAACTTGCTTTTAAAAATGAGAGTATGTAAACTGGAGAAAGTTCCTCAGCCATTCCTTTAAAAAGCACTAAAATAATAATAATAATAAGGGGTTAAGGTAATGGGGAGAGGTAGTACCTTTCACCATCATAGTCTGACTATGCTGGACACTGGTCCTCACCCAGCCAGGAGTAAGTGAAGCGCAATAAAGATGCTAGGCATCCAAGAGCCTCTCCTTGCTCAAGACCGTCCGTGCGTTGTGAAGAGCCACATCCGACTAGAGGTGACCCTGTTATATAACAGAACACGGCGGATCTAGAGGAGTAAACCTCGATAAATAATCCTTTAGTTCAAAGTGTGGACAACCGTGCACCTACTACCGAAGAATGAAAAGACAAAGATTTGGAGTACAGGTCGCCTAGGTACTCCAAGGGCTGAGGTTGGTTACGGCAACGAAGCAACTCAACGCAGGCCAACCATGGACACGCACAGGCATCAAGCCCAAGACTCACAAGAAAATCAATCAAGAAAAACAAGAGTGGCTTGGACAAGAGAAGAAATGAAGGAAGCAGTTTGGTGTCACATGTATTGTAAAACATTTCATAATACATGTGGCACTTGCTAAAAACAATATGGATCCCAGAAATAGCAGCTGCCCTATGTACCTTAGGGACAAGGTCTGTCTCGGGTACATGGAAGTAAAAACCCCATAAAGTTGTGAAGAGATGGGATAATAATAATAACGGGTTAAGGTAATGGGGAGAGGTAATACCTTTCACCATCATAGTCTGACTATGCTGGACGCTGGCCCTCACCCTGCCCTCATTATTGACTGAATAATAATAACGAACCTTGTTCCGAGATGGTAACACTTCTGGATCTCTCCTCTGAACACATCTGAACTGATTGCTATTTCAAATATGAGAGGTATAAACATCAATAACACCACCTCAACAATAATGTTATATTAATAATATCTAGACACAACTTCCATAAAATATACTGAGAAAGATGATAAAATTATAAAAACTATAAATAATTGTAATTTGAGTTTAAAAGTTTATAATTTACACCTGATGACGGTTTGATAAACCGAAACATGTTGTGAATGTTCCGATGTAAATCGAAATGCTCGATATGGAACATAAGATGATATTTTAATCATTTTAATTATCTTATCTTACTATTTTATTGTGATTTGACAGTAAACAAATATAATAATTGTTTTAATTAATATCACAATATGACGCAGCTATACTATCTCATAAAATTTTTTGATTACTTTCCTCCCTACATTGTTTTGTCCGGAAAAAATGTAATGTGTTTTAGTTGGGTTTATAAATAAATTATTTATCTCAAAATACTGCTCTACCAAGTCTGTACTGAATAAGGTTACCTTTTGGAGTTCATTCATGTCCCGACCCATATTCAATATTGATGTGTCATCAGCATACATTAATGCTCTGCCTTGTGTTAGATGTGGGATATCATTTACATATAAAATAAAAAGTAATGGACCAAGGACAGAACCTTGAGGAACTCCATATCTAACTGGAAGGCTACTTGACAAGTATTCTTTCATCTGTTTACTTAGCATTGTTGTTACCTAGGAAATGTTACATTACATTTCAATACATTACATTTCATTACATTACATTAAAATACATTACTTTACATTACATTCATCTACCACAACATTCGTACTGGTTAGTGCAGCAAGTGTTCTCTTTAAAGTATTTATACAATTCTTTGTCTCATTTCTAGCAATGTCATTGGCACCTCCCACAATTACTACATGGTACTGAGAGCCTAATGATGAACAGTGTCTTAAACAGTTCTTCAATACACTTTTTATCTTAGCACTAGGCCTCACTTCACCATACATGGTTTGTTCTGAGCTAGTTGCCTGGCCTGGAGATTCCAGCATCACACTGATGTGTAAGGGTGAAACAGAGACATTGATTTCGCCTACCATTTACTTTCTAATTGTGTTCTCTGTATGTCTTCAATATTGGAGAACTTATCTGTAGCTAGTTTCTTATTTGACTTGTCTTTCAAATTAAAAACAGCTGATCCAGCAATTTGCAGGACCTCTTTTGTCTCCTCAAGAGTGATGGTGTGTTTTGAAATATTTCTGTGGTTGGTATTAATGATTGCGTCATAACTGAGAAACAGTACAATTCGAGTTTTATTAAGCTTCTGCTTCGATTTAATATCTTCCTTCCTTGACGCCTTTGAAGTTCTTCTTTTAAAAAGGGTTTTATGAAAGTTATATGTACAGTAGGTTCTTATATTTAAACGCAACATTTTATATGTGAAGGACGAAGCAATTATGAAACAAACATTTTGTGATCCTGGTAATTCTGAAGAAATGTATTATGGTGTAAATATACCTAGTGACGCTGTCTTAGAATCTGATGCACTGAAAATTGTGAAGAAATACAAGGAAGCGAGGTTTAATTCGTTTAAGACAAGACAGGAGGCTGTGGAATTTGCAGTTCAACGACCTGAAATTGTAGTTCCCTTATCTGTGTTAACAGAAAATTTAGAAACCAGCAGTCCTGTAATAGGCGAAAAACCAAGTCCTTTCAGAGCACCTAAATCACAGGATTTGGTTTGGCTGAGGAAAGTGATAGAATGTGGCGACGCTCATACATTCAGAAATACCATCTGGGATAATCCTCGGTACCTAGTGAGTAGTGGAGATACTCCAGCCATTCTTCAGGTATGCAGGTTGCTTTCCTGTAAGTAGTTTTGAAATGTGTGTGTTAATATTCTATATAGAATTCTTAACTTGGTCATCTCTGATTTTAATGCTCTTTCATACACAAAAAATAAATCAGACTGCCCTACCAAAACATTCTGTGCAATAAAATGGTTTCACAACATTAAGAGTGAGCATCAGAAGCAGGGATTTTGAAGTTAGGTGTTTCTTTTATTTTTATATGTGTAGTTGGGAGCCATCTATGAATGACTAAATGAAATCCAGGCTCTTGTATGGGTGATTATATACAGAAACCAAAGTTTGTTAAAAATGTTAAGTCCATGGGTTAAGAAAGGGTTATGAAAACTGGCATGAGTAATGTTTTTTCTTTTTCCTCTGTTATTTGTGTGTTCAAGATACAGGGTTGTTATTTTGTATTTGGATAATTATGTAAAAAACCAATTTAGCTTATGTATATATCACAGAGAACTTAAAACAAAAATTATCTGGTGTTGATATTTCTCCAAGGTTTCGTTAATACATTCAAAAGTATAGGTTAGAATTGCATAAGAAAATAAAGAGAAGAAAAACTTGATTATACTATTGCAAGATTAGAGCATTTGTCAAGAAATCACTGGTATATCTAGTCTAGCAATATGATGTTTCGGTCTTCTCAG
Source organism: Zootermopsis nevadensis (assembly GCF_977971745.1). NCBI lineage: Eukaryota > Metazoa > Arthropoda > Insecta > Blattodea > Termopsidae > Zootermopsis > Zootermopsis nevadensis. The sequence continues at coordinate 11,783,729 of NW_028259143.1, forward strand.
CATGAACTGCTATAAAATTAATGAAACTTCACCTTTTTCTGTAACAACCACGAGACCCAGCTATAATAATACATTTTTGCAACTGGTTTATCCAGACAATGAATGAAGATTCACTGACCCACAAGTATTGTTTTTTACTGACAAAGCCTGGTTTTACTTAATTGGACACATGAACACACAAAATAACTGATTCTGGTGCCCAAAATACCCTGGAGTAATTCAAATAAACAAAAAAACTCCCTCATTTCATGGAATTTGATGGGCCATCACTTTTTCATATAATACTTTTGACCAACTTCCACGTATGCCTAATTATATAAAATTTCTAAACTTTAAAATGGAACCATATACTGTACAGTATTTATAATTTCATTATCACTGACATCTCTAAACACTTTATGCAAAGTGTAGAGAAAAAAAGGTTTATATGCAACTAAATGAGTAAATAAATTATTTAAATTTGATCATTTGTCATGTAAATGTGCAGTAATAGTGATTAAATATCACTTATGAATAATAACTGACAATTATGTACAATTCTCTGCTAGCGATATTCTATAATTGCAGGTCATTATTGATAATAATATAATGACAAGAAAAATTATACGGTAAACTGAGACAAAAAAGGTGAATGAATCACTGGGGCCTACGTCCAAGAAGCCTAAAGTTTAATTTGTGAACATTTGGAATTATCTCTATTTGAGCAATTTTTTAAAGAAATACTCTTATTGCTGGCTTCCTTTACTGATCAATTCTTATTCTTATTCTTTTAAGAGTCTTTTATTCCTTACCTGCATAAAATTTTAAGATCATGTGAAAATATCACATATGTGCTTCCTACATAATAAACTATCCATTGCATTAAAATGTTCTAATATCTGATAATACAAATTTAACAATCCCATTCTTTAAAAGTACAAACATCAGAATTTACTACATCTAGATATAGATAAACATATTTCTAATTATAAAATATAGACTATTAGAATTTCATAAGTATTTTTCTTTTCAACCCCTGATGACTTAATGGTATATGATCCTGTAATTTTGTGCCATGCCTGTGGAGGAGTGGAAGACTGCATACCTTTTTGGTATTGTAAAGAATCTGCGACAGGTGTCTGAAGCATTCTAGTTCTTTCTTTAGGCCTCGAAGGAAGAGGACTGGACCATCTGAAAGTTACAAGACATATAATTAAAATGTTTTACCTTCTTAATGTCCATTGACAAATTCTGTCCACCATTTCCACTTCTTTGTAATTCAACTATATTTTCCATAGACATTTAGTTTAAAATTTGAAAAACATGTCTTCTTGTTGATGAAAGACTCGGGTTACAAGCCGCGTCAGGTGGCTGAATGGTGAATAGACCATATCTTCTGCCAACGTTTCGAAAACAACCCCTGCTCTCATCCTCAAGGCTGCTGCGTAACAAATCTGAGCCCTGCGGATGAGAACAGAGATTTCTCTCACAATGTTGGCAGAAAATATGGTTCATTCACCATTCAGCCACCTGACATGGCTTGTAACCTGAGAGTCTATCATGAAAGCTTCACTTTATACATGTCTTCTTGTTATTATCCATATGCACATACGAGAAACTCTACTCTGACAAAAAGGAGTTTTACTAAACTTTCTGTGATTATCGAAATACATGAAAAATCTTAAATCAATTTAACAATCACAAACTTCAAAGTGGAACATAACAGAAATATTATTAAAGCTAAAACCATTATCTTGTATGCATAACTACACAATTTAATAATCCATTTACACATGAACATTCCAAACAAGATATTTACTATTTAGTTTGAAAGTGAAAACAGATGAAATACTATGTATGGCTAGGAACGTGTTCATAATTCTTTTTTAATTTAATTAATATTGTGTACAAAGATAATACAAATACAAACAATGGACAACAAATTGAACTTGTACACTTCATACAACATAGAGTACTATGGATTTTCCATGGAAAATGCAGTACATACAAAAATTGAATGTTAAATTTTCTGGGAACCTTGGTCAGAAAATAAAAGTTGGAATTATCGTAAATGTAATTTTGATTTATTACTGACTAATTTTATTTACATTAGACACATTACTTACATGGCTCTCACACTTTCAGAGTACAGCAAAACCAAATGTCGCCATCTATAAATGTTAGGATATTCTATAGGGTCTATATTTCAGCCATCCAATGCCTGCATTACAGTGGCATCCAACTTGGTAGGTGAGTCACTAGAAAAAAAAATTATATTTCAATAAGACTATTTTGTGCTCATATACTTAGTATTCTGGGTTGTGATTCTGGGCACTCTTTAAGGTGGTTACAGATTTTTCATCATTAGATCTAAATGTTGCTAACCACATATAAGACTACATGGCAGCACAGGCGTTGAAAATTACAAGATGAGGAAACAACAAAATACAGCTTCTAGCAATCATTACCACTTTAAGTGATTAAAATTTTACTGTCTACAAAAATTAGGTAACAATTAGTGTGTTTGGGTACTTCACTGTCAGATAAAGATTTCATGAACGACGAACTGCTGACCAGGCAAATTTGAATTCTATGCAGCTGCCAAAAAAACTTTCCCCAACATTATGGTTAAATAAATGTAGCAGCAGTAGTGGGTAGACAAATTATTCCACTCTTTGCTTCATGTGACATTCAGTATTTACCCTGTATAAAAACATCTGGACATTCGTCTGGTGTTAACATTTCAGCATCATCATCATCATCATCGCAGTATGAATGTACTTCATTTCTGCTGAGTTTTTCAGGTGTTGATGGTGGTGTGAAATATTCATCATCATCATCTGGAATACAAATAAAACTCACATGCATAAGACATGATTTGTTAGAGGCTACCATCTATACATTTCATAAAATTATATGGTCTATGATCTATAATCATCTTTCAAATTCACACAAAGAACTAACATTAAAACAGAATTTATCAACACATAGCATTTGAAATTACACATGAATGAATAAGTTGGTGTTCAAATAAGTTACTTCAAGAAGATTTCTGTCTTCTGGCTTGTTGCGCTGTGTAGTCTGGTCGATGTTAACCAACGTTTCAGAGGTCATACTGCCTCCGTCATCCCCTGATGATGGAGGCAGTATGACCTCTGAAATGTATCCATCGACCAGACTACACAGCAGAACAACCCACATGGCAGAAAGATTCATACTCACAGCTGTGAAAACCTCAAATCTTACAAGTTACTTCAAATTTGCAAACTAGTAATAGAAATACATTCATCAGCCAATCCTACATAATAAATAAATATTCTGACCAGTTAAAAGTGTAATGTCTTCACTTCTGAGCCCAGTAAAGTCCTGGGTTAGAGGTAATTGCCAGAGTAAACCAAAGAACTCAGAGAAAAACATGTCTCACTGTTACTTTGCGACAATGCCCTGGAAATGAACCCAGGCCTCTGAAGTATGAAGTTAAGAATTGTATGTAGAATATTAACACACACATTTCAAAACTTCTTACAAGAAAGCAACCTGCATACCTGAAGAATGGCTGGAGTATCTCCACTACTCACTAGGTACCGAGGATTATCCCAGATGGTAGTTCTGAATGTATGAGCATCACCACATTCTATCAGTTTCCTGAGCCAAACCAAACCCTGTGATTTAGGTGCTCTGAAAGGACTTGATTTTTCTCCTGTTACAGGACTGCTGGTTTCTGAATTATCAGATAACACAGATATGGGAACTACAATTTCAGGTCGTTGAACTGCAAATTCCACAGCCTCCTGCCTTGTCTTAAACGATTTAAACCTCGCTTTCTTGTATTTCTTCATAATATTCAGTGCATCAGATTCTAAGACAGCGTCACTAGGTATATTTACACCATAATACATTTCTTCAGAATTAACAGGATCACAAAATGTTTGTTTCATAATTGCTTCGTCCTTCACATATAAAATGTTGCGTTTAAATATAAGAACCTACTGTACATATAACTTTCATAAAACCCTTCTTAAAACAAGAACTTCAAAGGCGTCGAGGTAGGTAGACGTTAAATCAAAGTAGAAGCTTGATAAAACTGGAATTCAACTGTTTTTCAGTTATGACGCATTACTAATACCAACCACAGAGACGTAGCAACCTCGGGATGATAGACGCCATTTCACGGACTGTAAAATGTTGGTATTATCTGTGGTAGTATATACATCATGCCTGATGAAATCTAAGGTTCTCACGGCTTGAGTGCAATTGGTTCAGTACTTGGGCATTCATATGCTAATGGAGGATTAAGTACAGGAGCTTATAAAAGTGTGAAGGAGTGAATTAATTGCATATATGAGGTTCTCACAGTAGTGAGCAGCATTGTTGGTCTTTGGTTTTAATGCTGTATGGGGTTGTTGGTAAATAATAATAATTCAATTCATTTCATTTATTAGAGTGCTTGCAAAATCCAAAAGAGGCCAATAACAGCCAAGCACTAACAATAAACATAACAATACAAAAACAAACAAACAATAAACTAAATATATAGATGTACAATATAATAATGATAATATATCTATTCATTAATTTGTTACAAAATAATCAACAAGCAAATGAGCTGAATAATATGCCTAGGTATATAATAATTAAATTAAAAACAGTTAAATATAAATAATACATACAAAATGAAACTTTAGTAAAAAAAGAAAAAGAAAAGGAAATTGGCTAAATAAAATGCCTAAGAAAAATATTCTCCTTGTTAAAAATGTTGATGCGCTGACAGACTGCATTAACAGCAGAAGCACACCTAAACAAGGAACTAGCTTTGAGACTACGATAAACAAAGAAACGAGAAGTAGTCTCTAATGGATCTGGAGGGTACGCACAAAGAAACTGAATCCAAAACGGATGGGCAGCAAATTTTACCTTTAAATATATTAATGAGAAAGAGAGCATCAAGATGGCTCCTCCGCAGGTGCAGTCAAAGAAAATTTATCCTAACTGAAACGTCTTCATAATTATAGTCACTTAGGCCATTAAAAAATCTGGCGTGACATAAAGCAGCAAATTTCCTTTGAATTCTTTCAACTTTGGTAGAATCAGTGGAAGTAATAGAATTCCAAGTAACAGATCCATACTCCAATTTAGACCAAACAAGACTATTGTACAAAACCAATAAGCTATCTAAAGTAGAAAAAAAAAGACATAATATACCTAATAAAATTTAGCATTCTAAGGGCTTGTGAACATATGTAATCAATATGTTGGTGAAAATAAAGCTTGCAGTCCATAATAAAATAAAATACTTTATTCCCTGTATATCAAAAATACATGGATATAGGAAATGTCAATCTACATTATACATTATCAATATTTTTAATATACCAATTAGGCATGATTTAATAAAAGAATCAGTAGTCAATAAGGAAATTAGGAAAGTAAATATGGACATAAAGAAGCTATGGAAAAGATTTAGAAATGTCAAACTGCTATATTTAAGGAATATAAGTAGAGGTTATCATACATGGCATGGACAGCATTTAAATAGAGTAGGTAAAGAGTATGTCACTCAAGAAATAAGTAAAATAATAGGTAATAATAGAGAAATCACCTCTGAAGTGATAGCCTTAGGTTTTTTAAGTCATGGAAACTAATAAAAAAGACTGTACCACAATGGCTCCAGTCATTACAAAATAAAAGAACTCAATCCAGGCAACAATTTAAAATTATACATCAAAATGCACATTATCTCAGAAATAAAACTGAGCTATTTACAGCATTCCTCCAAACTACTGCACCAGATATCTTGGCCATTTCCGAACATGGCCTTAAAGATGATGAAATAATTCAATGTACATTAGAAGGTTACACTGTAGCTTCATACTTCTGTAAAAAAGAACATAAAGGGGGTGGGATAGCTATTTATATCTCTAAGAATATATTACATTATAAAACAGTGAAATGGATTACAGGAAAAAGTATAGAATAAACTTTTGAAGTTGCTGGTATAGAACTAATTTGTGAAAGAAAAAGTTGTCAGTGGAACCACGGTTCCGGAGAATTTGACCATTGTTGCACCGTTTCGTTACACTTTTTTGCCGAATGACCCTTCCTTATAGACATATTTACGTCAAAAAAATTATTGCATTATATCGATCACCAAGCGGTGTATTACATGAATTTTTCATACAGTCAACAGGTATTCTTGAGCAATTAGTACAGAAAGATTGTTATATTATAATAGTAGGTGATTTTAACATAAATACTCAAGAAGATGGGTGTGACCACAAACAGTTACTAGATGTTATAAATGCGTTTAATCTGACTATGACAATAAATATACCCACTCGAGTAACTGAAAGTACGGCAACAATTTTAGACCAAATCATTACTAACATGCCTTCACACTGCTATTCAACTTATGTAATAAACAGCCTACTTTCACATCACTATGCTCAATGTATAACTATTAATATGACTATACCACAACAAATTAGATGCTATAGAGAGGGCAGGAATGTATCAGAAGCCAATGTACTAGGCCTTTGCTCTTTAATATAAAATGAAACTTGGACTGAAGTGTTCTGGAATAATGATGTAAAGAAAAAATGGGATTCTTTCTCTAGTATTTTTAACTATTATTTTAATATAGCCTGTCCAAAAGTTAGAAGAAATATTGTAAGTGCTTTAAATGTTCAATTTAATTTAATTCAATTCAATTCTTTATTATTTGTGTGCTGTATCAACAGGCAGATGGCCAATTACAGATACAGCACAAAGATGAGCTCATGAACACAATAAAAGCATAAAAGATAAAACAAGCAGTATATAATATACATTGTTACGGAGGACATAAATACACAAGAAAATTGCAACTAAATATATTAGGATATTTGTAAAAATAATTTAAATCAATTAAGTAAATTATACTATTATAGAATGTGAAGAAGTGTGACAATTTTCGTCTCGAATATGTCCAAATCCCTGCAGACAACATTAGCAGCTGATGCGCATCTAGCAGAAGGACTGTTTTTGATCAAAGGGCTAACACTGAACATAGAAAAATCTCTCAGATTCCGAGCAGGGATGCGGAGTCCGACAGCTTCCAGAAGGGAAGGACAGTGTTTAAAACCGCGGTAAACCTGCGCAAGGAACAGTGCATCACTGCAATGCCTTCTCTTACGCAGGGTATGGAGTTTTAAATATTCTAAAGCATCAGCATAGCTATAATGCACTTGGGGAAGGAAACGATAGTAGCAAAGGGCTGCAAACTTCTGCTGGATACGTTCCAGTTTGTTGGCATCAGTAGTCGTAATAGAATTCCAAACGACCGAGGCGTACTCGAGCTTGGATCTAACTAAGGTTACATATAACATATACAGGCAATCGAGAGAAGAGAATGAAAAGGTTAATGTGCGAACAAGACCCAGCAACTTAATACAATGTGAAAATATGTGGTCAACATGGTTGTGAAATCGGAGCTTGGAGTCAAAAAATATTCCCAGGTCTTTAATAGTGTCGGTACGTGTTATGGAGGACTGAAAAAGTTTGTAATCAAAGATAAAAGTAGTGGTTTTCCTGGAGAAGGAAATTACTTTAGTTTTACTAATATTGAGTTTCATGAAGTTAGCAGTGCACCAACCTTGTACCGAGTCAATGTCAGTTTGAAGTTCATTGCAGTCGTTGGGAGATTTAATGGCACGAAAAATTTTGATATCATCAGCGAAAAGAAGGCATTTAGAATGATTAATTACTTGGCATATGTCATCAATAAACAAGTTGAAAAGTAGAGGACCCAAAACAGATCCCTGTGGAACACCATAGAGGAGACGAAAGAGTTCCAGAAATGCGAACCTGGGATTGTCTGTTGGTTAAGTAACTACGAAACCAGTGTACATAACCATCAGCGAGTCCAAAAGCACTGAGCTTGTTGAGTAATAGATTATGAGGGACAAGATCAAATGCACTGCTAAGATCAAAATAAACAGCATCAGCTTGACCCTGGGAGCCAACTATTGGATTAATAAAATCAAGATAGGTTACGAGATTAGTAACTGTAGATTTAGATTTAGTAAAACCATGCTGACAAGGATTTAGTTTACACTTTATGTAATGTGAGATATGATCATAAATAACAAGTTCAAATAATTTGGAAAAAGTATTAAGTATAGAAATGGGTCTGTAGTTACTAACAGTGGCAGAGTTACCTTTTTTAAAAACAGGAACTACTGCTGCCTGTTTCCATAAAATAGGGAAATAATTCTGCGTTAAACTTATATTGAAGATGTGCTTGAGAACAGGAACAAAGATCTCCGAACAACCCTTTATAACAAAGCTAGGAATGTCATCAAGTCCGACAGATTTGGAAGGTCTCAGACGACGAATTGCTTTACAAATGTCCAATTCGGAGATAGGGGCTAAAGACAAGAAGTCAGAGGACTCCACAGGGGAAGGGGATACGCCTAAAGAGGTACTGTAGACCGACTGAAAATGCTTAGCAAATGCATCGGCAACAGAATGGGGTTCAGCGAAATGAGTGTCGTTAACCTCAAGCTGAATACGGGTGGAATTTCTTTTTCTACGTGACGCCACGTATTTCCAAAATTGCTTGGGTTGCGACTTTAAATTGTCGTCAATCGACTTCAACCAAATATGTCTGTCAGACTTGATTGTAGCCTTCACTAGCTTGCGATAGAAGGAAAATTTACTATAAAAATAATCAGAGTTATTCTTTTTAAAACGTCCGTAAAAGAAATCTTTCTTCCAGATGTAGTACCGTAAAGCACTCAAAAATCAGTGAGGGAATTTTGAATTTCTGATATACCCGCGGGGAATAGCCTTATCCTTGGATAAATAATGATGTTATTACAGCAAGAACAAAATTAAAAAAATTACAGTAGGGCCCCGCTTTTCGGCGCTCAACAGCTGAGTCAGAGAAGTGTGTCCGGCGCCATTTTCTCGTCGCTGATTCAGTCTGTTTACAGCTTTTGTGCGCTCCGCGTCTCTCTGTATTTCTGGCAATTTTTCAGTTATTACAAACTGTATATTTATATAATATTTTTGTGTTACTACAGTGTAATTACAATGGCGTCTAAGGGTAGTAGCGATAAAAAGAGGAGTCGTAAGCCTCTTACTTTAAATGCCAAGTTAGAGATGATTAAACTTCGTGAACAAGGCATGTCTATGGCTTCCGAACCATCACCAAAACGAATAGGATTCGTTGAAGAGTCACATGATGAAGATGCGCCATCTCCATCATCCTTCCTACTATAAGCATATCAATTTTCAAATTTATATTCACCAATCACTATAAGCTGAGGACAATGTGTGTATTACTGATATTCATTTAACTTTCATATCATTTTCTTAGGCCTAGCGCTATTGTGCACTTACTATATGATAGTGTAACATCTTATTACGCTTTGATATGCATTTGCAAGTGAAATAAGGCAAAGATCCGCTTTTCGGCGATTTTCGCTTTACGGCGGGGGTCTGGTCCCTAACCCGCCGTATAAGCGGTGCCCTACTGTATATGAACTTTACATTCAAAGTAAGATTCATGAACATAGAGACAAGTAATATATAAGAAATATATAAAAAGGAATATAATGTAATAAAAAATGCAAAAGCAAACTACATCCAGCACATTATAACTAGTGCAAATAACACTCCTAGTGTATTGTGGAAATTTGTAAATAGAGAAAGAGGTTCTTTAAATAAAGCATTGACTTCCAATATTCACCTGCAAGCAGGAAATGAAACAGTTACAAGTCCGCGCAGAATACGTAATATTTTTAATGGTACTTTCTTAGAAACTGTAAGTAAACTCATACTTGATAATAATATAATGACAAGAAAAATTATACAGTAAACTGAGACAAAAAAGGTGAATGAATCACTGGGTCCTACGTCCAAGAAGCCTAAAGTTTAATTTGTGAATATTTGGAATTATCTCTATTTGAGCAATTTTTTAAAGAAATACTCTTATTGCTGACTTCCTTTACTGATCAATTCTTCTTCTTATTCTTTTAAGAGTCTCTTATTCCTTACCTGCATAAAATTTTAAGATCATGTGAAAATATCCCATATGTGCTTCCTACATAATAAACTATCCATTGCATTAAAATGTTCTAATATCTGATAATACAAATTTAACAATCCCATTCTTTAAAAGTACAAACATCAGAATTTACTACATCTAGATATATTATTATTATTATTATTATTATTTATTATTGACTGCAAATGGGTTTATACCCAGTGGCAGTGACCTACAATAAGATACAAAACAATAAGACACAACAAAACAATGAGAAACATCAACACAATGAGACAGAACAAAACAATAAAAAAAAGACAACCAAAACAAAAAGACACACCAAAACAACACATCCCACTCAAAATAAAACAACTCATAAGATTACAAAACCATCTAACCTAAAGTACTTAACTTAAAAATTAATACCACCTAGACATAAGACAATAACAGTAATGAATTACAAGAGTCATCAACTGATGCACTCACACAAAAAAAAATTGAGACACACAATACAAAAACACACATCCACTAATTAATCACAATACTTAGATTAGAATATAAAGTCTACTCTCAGTACATGAAAATTTTATCCCAAAGAACTACAGCCCTTCATCACTTGGAGAATAAGAAACTTCACTTCCCTTATCACCATCTAATCCCCACTTAATAACCCCTTGCTTGTAATTACTTTTCTGACCCTCTTTCTAAAGGTGCCTAATTTACAGGGGAAAGACACTAGCACGCCTGGAGGTAATTGGTTGCATAGATAAACATATTTCTAATTATAAAATATAGACTATTATAATTCCATAAGTATTTTTCTTTCCAACCGCTGATGACTTAATGGTGAATATGATCCTGTAATTCTGTGCCATGCCTGTGGAGGAGTGGAAGACTGCATACCTTTTTGGTATTGTGAAGAATCTGCGGCAGGTGTCTGAAGCATTCTAGTTCTTTCTTTAGGCCTCGAAGGAAGAGGACTGGACCATCTGAAAGTTACAAGACATATAATTAAAATGTTTTACCTTCTTAATGTCCATTGACAAATTCTGTCCACCATTTCCACTTCTTTGTAATTCAACTTTATTTTCCATAGACATTTAGTTTAAAATTTGAAAAACATGTCTTCTTGTTGATGAAAGACTCGGGTTACAAGTCGTGTCAGGTGGCTGAATGGTGAATAGGCCATATCTTCTGCCAACGTTTCGAAAACAAACCCTGCTCTCATCCTCAAGGCTGCTGCGTAACAAATCTGAGCCCTGAGGATGAGAACAGAGATTTCTCTCACAATGTTGGCAGAAAATATGGTTCATTCACCATTCAGCCACCTGACATGGCTTGTAACCTGAGAGTCTATCATGAAAGCTTCACTTTATACATGTCTTCTTGTTATTATCCATATGCACATATGAGAAACTCTACTCTGACAAAAAGGAGTTTTACTAAACTTTCTGTGTTTATCGAAATACAAGTGAAATCTTAAATCAATTTAACAATCACAAACTTCAAAGTGGAACATAACAGAAATATTATTAAAGCTAAAACCATTATCTTGTAAGCATAATTACACAATTTAACAATCCATTTCCACATGAACATTCCAAACAAGATATTTACTATTTACTTTGAAAGTGAAAACAGATGAAATACTATGGATGGCTAGGAACGTGTTCATAATTCTTTTTTTAAATTTAATTAATATTGTGTACAAAGATAATACAAATACAAACAATGGACAACAAATTGAACTTGTACACTTCATGCAACATAGAGTACTATGGATTGTCAATGGAAAATGCAGTACATACAAAAACTGAATGTTAAATTTTCTGCGAACCATGGTCAGAAAATAAAAGTTGGAATTATCGTAAATGTAATTTTGATTTATTACTGACTAATTTTATTTACATTAGACACATTACTTACATGGCTCTCACACTTTCAGAGTACAGCAAAACCAAATGTCGCCATCTATAAATGTTAGGATATTCTATAGGGTCTATATTTAAGCCATCCAATGCCTGCATTACAGTGGCATCCAACTTGGTAGGTGAGTCACTAGAAAAAAAAATTATATTTCAATAAGACTATTTTGTGCTCATATACTTAGTATTCTGGGTTGTGATTCTGGGCACTCTTTAAGGTGGTTACAGATTTTTCATCATTAGATCTAAATGTTGCTAACCACATATAAGACTACATGGCAGCACAGGCGTTTGAAAATTACAAGATGAGGAAACAACAAAATACAGCTTCTAGCAATCATTACCACTTTAAGTGATTAAAATTTTACTGTCTACAAAAATAAGGTAATAATTAGCGTGTTTGGGTACTTCACTGTCAGATAAAGATTTCATGAATGACGAACTGCTGACCAGGCAAATATGAATTCTATGCAGCTGGCAAAAAAACTTTCCCCAACATTTTGGTTAAATAAATGTAGCAGCAGTAGTGGGTAGACAAATTATTCTACTCTTTGCTTTATGTGACATTCAGTATTTACCCTTGTATAAAAACATCTGGCCATTCGACTGGTGTTAACATTTCAGCGTCATCGCCATCATCATCATCATCATCGCAGTATGAATGTACTTCATTTCTGCTGAGATTTTCAGGTGTTGATGGTGGTGTAAAATATTCATCATCATCATCATCTGGAATACAAAGAAAACGCACATGCATAAGACATGATCTGTTAGAGGCTACCATCTATACATTTCATAAAATTATATGGTCTATGGTCTATAATCATCTTCCAAATTCACACAAAGAACTAATATTAAAACAGAATTTATCAACACATAGCATTTGAAATTACACATGAATGAATATGTTGGTGTGCAAATAAGTTACTTCAAGAAGATTTATGTCTTCTGGCTTGTTGCACTGTGTAGTCTGGTCGATGTTAACCAACGTTTCAGAGGTCATACTGCCTCCGTCATCCCCTGATGATGGAGGCAGTATGACCTCTGAAATGTTGGTATCCATCGACCAGACTACACAGCAGAACAACCCACATGGCAGAAAGATTTATACTCACAGCTGTGAAAACCTCAAATTTTACAAGTTACTTCAAATTTGCAAACTAGTAATAGAAATACATTCATCAGCCAATCCTACATAATAAATAAATATTCTGACCAGTTAAAAGTGTAACGTCTTCACTTCTGAGTCCAGTAAAGTCATGGGTCAGAGGTAATTGCCAGAGTAAACCAAAGAACTAAGAGAAAAACATGTCTCACTGTTACTTTGCGACAATGCCCTGGAAGTGAACCCAGGCCTCTGAAGTATGAGGCGCTATGAGCATGATACATCATGAAAAATGTAGGCTACCAAATACACAAGATCATGCACATCATCATAAATACATGGAAATACATTCAAGAGAAGTCTAAAGGTTTTTGATGAAGACGCATCATTCAACTGACACAACAGTGTACATTATCTTTCATCTATAAATTAGAAAAAAATTATAAAACTATACAACCTAACAATTTCCTTGGATATTATCCATCGTCTAGTAAATATAGACAATGGATAATATCCAAGGAAATTTTTTATTCAAATGACTCTTCACCATCGTCAAGAAGTTTTAGATATGATATATACGACCTAACAGTTTCACCTAATGATGGAAGCAGAGCTAGCTTCTGAAACATGGGTGTTTTAAATTTACAGATGAAGGAAACTGTCGAATAACACACATCAGTTTAACATCTTCAAGGAACTTCCTTTGCGCTTCGAACTGTATCCAGTTACAGTATTTAATTATGTAGCACACTGCCTTCCTTATTCCTCCCCTGCCAAATCCACAGAGGAGGAGCCCTTTCTTGCTTCAGCACCATACCCCTTAATCTATTCTCTTAACTCTGGATGATCTACAACACGTTTTCCCAACCTGGTATCTGTGCCCTGCCCACATTTTTTAATAATGTACCATGATAAATTAATTTTTCCTGTGTGAAGATTCCTGTCTTCTGGGTTGTTGCTCCATGTAGTCTGGTTGAAGTTTACTAACATTTCAGAGGTGCGATGATGGAGGTAGCAAATACTTCTGAAACGCCTGTAAACTTCTACCAGACTATACACAGTGCAACAACCCAGAAGACAGGCATCTTCATACTCACTGCCATATGAAAATAAAATCTCACTAATTTTAAGTGATTAATAAAACCAACATCAACAAATTTATAAATACAATTATTTAATATGTGGAACTGTTGGTGTTAGTATAATTTTCAATAAACTAACATGAAAGTTAAAATTGTTGTCAGTTACAATATGTAGCCCCTAAGTCAATAAGAAAGGATAAATGTAGTTCCAGGGTCTTCAAAGGTTGATAATCCATGCTTTACATCACATGGGCATAGACAGGGAGAAAAATAATGACACTTAGTTTCTCTGTACTATTATAAAATGAGGCCTTCTCGAAGGTATCACCACCTTGTCGAAGGCAATCTGCCGGGTGAGGAGGCTTGCGTGCTCAAATGACCCTTAGGGCTATGCCGGCCTGAGCTTCGGCTCATGGTAGGGTCACCCAAGCCGGACAGGTCTAAGGAGATGCGCTAGACTAAGAGTGATACCCTGGTCCTCCAGGTTGGGGGTTGGGTGTAGGGCTAACAACCTTTCACCTTTAAAAAAAATATGTGTTACGAAAAAATCAACCAAGCCTCGGATCAGGACGGACTCTTTGGCACGACCACGGCAATTGAAAAAGGACATGAGATTTGGTACCTGGAACATTAGGAGCCTCTATAGGGCTGGGGCACTGAAATCAGTGTGTAGGGAATTAGGTAATTATAAGTTAGACTTAGTGGCAGTGCAGGAAGTGCGATGGGAGGGGGAGGGCACGATCCCAGTGGACAATTTTACATTTTTCTATGGAAAGGGGAATGACAATCATCAGCTAGGGACGGGTTTTTTTGTTCATAGCAGAATTAGGGCAGCAGTTAAGAGAGTAGAATTTGTTAGTGACAGGTTGTCTTACGTAATTTTGGAAGGACGTTGGTGCGACATCATTGTCCTTAATGTTCATGCCCCAACTGAAGACAAAAGCGATGATATCAAGGATAGCTTTTATGAAGAATTGGAATCAGTATTTGATACATTTGGCAAGTATCACATGAAAATTCTGCTAGGAGATTTCAATGCAAAAATTGGGAGGGAGGATGTCTTCAAACCCACAATAGGCAGCGAGAGTCTCCATGCACTTAGTAATGATAATGGCGTCAGAGCAGTGACCTTCGCTACGTCAAAAGATTTAATTGTAAAAAGTACAAAATTTCCACACCGTGATGTTCATAAATACACTTGGACTTCCCCAGATGGCAGAACACACAATCAAATAGATCATGTTTTAGTAGATAAGAGAAGGCAGACAAATGTAATTGATGTGAGATCATTCAGAGGAGCAGATTGCGACACTGATCATTATCTGGTGGTAGCAAAAGTGAGGGAGCGGCTTTCAGTAAGTAGACGAACTAAACAAAATTTTGACACAGAAAGATTTGATTTGAAAAAATTAAGTGAGGGAGAGGCAAAGGAACAATATCAAGTTGAAATTTCGAATAGGTTTCAAATTTTAGAGACAAATGAGGATAATGAAAGTGTGGACATCAACAGGGAGTGGGAAAATGTCAGAAACTGCATCAAAATTTCAGCAAAAGAGAAACTAGGATACTACAGGAGAAAGCAAAATAAACCGTGGTTTGATGAAGAATGTTCAAAATTAATAGATCGAAGGAAGCAAACAAAATTTCAATGGTTGCAGAACCCAAACAAAACAAATGCGGATAATCTATGTAACGTGAGACGTGAGGCTAGTAGAACCTTTAGGACTAAGAAAAGGGAATACCTGAAGGGCAAAATTGCTGAACTTGAGACAAATAATAAGGAAAAAAACATCAGAGACCTGTACAGAGGCATTAATAACTTTAAGAAAGGATATCAACCCCAGACTAATTTGGTAAAGGATGATAGTGGCAATTTGCTTGCAGATCCAATAAAAATTGTGAATAGGTGGAAAAATTTCTTTAGCGAGCTCTTAAATGTTCATAATACTGGTGATATTAGACAGATTAAAATGCATACAGCTGAACTGTTGGTGCCAGAACCTAGCTTAGATGAAGTGGAACTAGCCATTGGGAAGTTGAAAAGTTATAAATCTCCAGGAATTGATCAGATTCCGGCCGAATTAATTAAAGCAGGTGGCAAAGGGTTGCATATGAGGATCCATAAGCTTATTCAGTTAATTTGGGATAAGGAAGAGATGCCACATCAATGGAAGGAATCCATAATTATTCCTATTTATAAGAAGGGGGACAAGACTGAGTGTGGTAATTACCGAGGAATATCGCTGCTATCAACCTCATACAAAATTCTATCCAACATTCTTTTGGCAAGATTAACCCCATATGCGAATGAAACTATTGGGGATCATCAGTGTGGGTTCAGACGAAACAGATCAACGATTGATCAGATCTTTTGCATTCGTCAGATACTAGAGAAAAAATGGGAGTTCGGTGGGACTGTACATCAGTTATTTATAGATTTCAAAAAAGCCTATGACTCTGTGAAGAGAGAAGTGCTATATAATATTCTTATTGAATTTGGTATACCAAAGAAGCTAGTGGGTCTAATAAAAATGTGCTTAAATGAAACCTGCAGCAAAATTCGAGTAGGTAAATATGTATCTGAGACATTCCTCATCAAGAACGGTCTAAAACAAGGAGATGCTTTGTCTCCCTTGCTCTTTAACTTTGCGCTAGAATACGCCATCAGGAAGGTCCAAGGTAGGCAGGAGGGTTTGCAATTGAACGGGACACATCAGCTATTGGCATATGCTGATGATGTTAATTTATTGGGGGACGATATAAATACAATAAAGAGGAACGCAGAAGTTTTACTAGAGGCTGGTAGACAAGTGGGGCTGGAAGTAAATTCAGAAAAAACTAAGTACATGTTAGTATCTCGTCATCAGAAGACAGGCGGGCAAAATTATCTTAGGGTAGCTAATAAATCCTTTGAAAGGGTTACAAAGTTCAAATATTTGGGAACAACAATAACAAATCAAAATGATACTTGTGAGGAAGTTAGGAGGAGACTAAATTCCGGAAATGCTTGCTACTTCTCAGTCCAAAATATTTTGTCTTCCCGTCTGATTTCTAAGAACCTGAAAATTAAAGTATACAAAACAATAATCTTGCCTGTTGTTTTGTATGGGTGCGAAACATGGTCTCTCACTCAGAGGGAGGAACACAGATTGCAGGTGTTTGAGAATCGGGTGTTGAGGAGGATATTTGGGCCTAAGAGGGAAGACGATGGGGCGTGGAGAAAACTGCACAATGACGAGCTTAAAAATCTGTACTGCTCCCCCAGTATTGTGAGGGTGATTAAGTCGAGAAGAGTGAGATGGGCGGGACATGTAGCGCGCATGGATGGGACAAGAGGTGTGCACCGGGTACTGGTTGGGAAACCTGAAGGGAAGAGACCGCTGGGGAGACCTAGACGTAGATGGGAGGATAATCTCAGGCGGGATCTATGGGAGATAGGAGTTGAAGGAAACTGGATGTTGTTGGCCCAGGACAGGGTCCGGTGGAGGGCTTTGGTTAATTCGGTGATGAACCTTCGGGTTCGGTAAGCCATCTAGTTAGTTAGTTTATTATAAAATGAGGAAAACATATTTTCTGAGAATATTGACACCACATATATCTGAAATTGTATGGACAGGAACAGGTGTAAACTGAGTTTCATATTACATTAACAAACATGGCAAATTTTATTAAATTATTATATTAAATATTTGCAATATTTCTTGTTATCACTCAACAGTGCCAAATGAAAAATATTCTTTATTTTCAGGATACTGCACTACTATAATTCCAAATAAATTTCACAATTTTCTGGTCATAAATTTTGTAGATGGAGATAATTTTCCTGGTTGTCCATGTGTTCAAATCCTTATCTGTAACAGGGCTGCAATGTATAAAATTTAAAACATAGAACACAGCACTGTATTTATAACATTTCCATTATTTAAATACAGAAATGAATTTTCTCTATAATTAAGGCCTCATGCTTTAGAGGAAACCAAAAATTAATGGAACATATTTCTGATCTGTGCATGATTTCTATTATTAATTCCCTCCCAAATTTAGGGGATCGATTTTACGTGTTTGTCAGAACCCCTACATTCTGTAAATTACAACTAGTCCCTTCAGGTCTTTATACAGGCTAGTCTAAATGATGTTCCCGATTTGAAACACATGTTACTCACGTTTAATGAAATTCAGATGCACAAAATTGGTACCGATGGAAAGAGAAACTCTCCAAGTTTATGTTGGTATACTTCGCGGCCGCATAGTAACACTTTTCGCTGCCAGGGGCGATATGACAGAAAATTACTGCCAACGAAGGCAGAGGAGCCTTTTCTGTCCTGGATTTCCACATTCACCGGACCTGACGCCCTGTGATTTTTTTCTGTAGGAGTTCATCAAAGATATTCTTCATGCCATCCTCACCACAGACCTTGCCAGAAGCCATTACAGCAATCGATCATGATATGCTGCAACGTGTCTGGGAGGAACTCGACTACAGGTTGGATGTGTGCCGAGTTACCAAGGGGGCTCGCATTGAACACCTCTGATGTACTGAAACAAAACTTGGAGAGTTTCTCTTTCCATTGGTACCAGTTTTGTGTATCTGAATTTCATTGAACATATTATTTCTTTCATATCGTGAACATCACTTAGACTAGCCCTCTATTCCACTAAACCAGGGGTGTTCACCCTTCATCGCTGGAATACCACTAATTCTAATTTAACACACTAAATGTACCACTAACCAAATTCGTTCCGGGAAATCTTATTTATGTTAATATTATCTTCTGCTTTTCTTACTTAGTTCGCATACCATCTGTGGTACGTGTACCACAGGTTGAGAAAAGCTGTAATATACAATATTCAGTCTCCAGCACTTATATTAGCATAAATTTCCATTTCAAAAAGACATGTACATAAAAACACGGATCAGAAATCTTACCTTCTGAAAACTCACCACCTGATGATATGTATGTCATTTTATGTAACTTATTAGTTTCTGAATTATATGTCTGTCTCCTTTTAAAGCTGCTCACTTTCAGAATACAGTGTGTTTCATGAATGGAACCTTCCATCTCACTAATTCTTGTACTATCACACTGCTGGTCAGAATCTAGTGGAAAGTACATAATTAATTAGCTTCATTATTTATTATAATGTACAATATGCTAATAGGATCAACAATAATGAATATGAGGAAGGAGATCAATTGTAACAGTAACTATATTGTCTAAAATCCTTTGAGTGTCACAGAAGAAGAATAGAATGCAATGGTATTTACAGCATTCACAGCACCATCTACTGAAGTAAAATATTGGTACTGCTAAAAATCTCTTTTTAGACATTCTAAACTTGTATGATTTTTCAAGAACAAATTGATTCTACAGACTCCACTCACTGGAAACCCTAACACTTGGAGGACTTATGTTTTCAAGAAAGAGACCAGTATATGCAACGAGTATAGGCGTGAATGGATAAAAATTTGATTTGTTACAAAGGTCGCTCAGTTACATTTGGGAGTGTCAAAGACTTCAACCTACATCACACGAACTGATTCCAACAAAAAATCTGTAATTCTCCTGCTTCATATTTGGGGCATATGATTTAAATCTTAGCCTGGAGACTAGTTATCCTAAGGTTTTTCATGGTTTTACTCAGGTCTTCCCTGCAAATTCTGGGATCAGACCATGTCCACCTTCTTCCATATCCTTTCAAATTCATTATTCATTACTCATCTCATCTCTTGATGCTAAGTAATCTGAACTACTGACACTATCATTAAATAAACCACAAATAAATAAATACATACATAAACAATTTTTAGTCACATTCAGCATTTACTTACTTTAGTTCAGAGGTTCAAATAATGAAGAATTATCACTAGATGGAACTGAAATGGTGATGGATATATATTTATTTTCAGTGCTTTGTTAATCCCCGAGTATCACTACATTTTTAAGGTGGAATAAAGGTACCTTACATAAACTAATATAATTTCTACAAATAATAAATAAAATTAAATTCTACAGACCAACACACCATGACATTTATTTTATGCAAACAACGTAACAAATATGCATGTGTCAAAAACTCACCATTATCTTCTACAAATGTAAGTCGTCTTGTAATTCCATCTGATGAAGATTGTGTGTTAGCTTTGTCAGATGTAAACCGCACATGATTTCTCTTGAAGGACCAACCTTTCCTAGCATTTCTCATAAAATTATGATTTTGTCTGAAGCATAAGCACTGTGAACCATCAGACCAAATCCTCATACATTCTTCTTCTGTTCGGACATGGATATCTTTCTTAGCACCACTGGTTTTGTCTGTGTCTTTATCATTTTCTTGTATTTCTAAGGCGCAAAGAATATACTCGGCAATACATTTTACCTGATTACGTTCACAATTGGTTTTTCTTTGGTGTTCATCATATGCATGTGCATCACGGTAACATATGCTCACATCATCCTCTTCATCTGAATAAGAACATGACAATGGGGAAACTGTAGATTGAAGACCAGCCACGACAAATTCCAGTTCATCACTAGTAAGCTCAATAAGCTTTGCTGCTACGATTACGGCGATTCGAGAGTGAACGAGATTAAAATCGACAGATGCGAATCTGGCGTCATCTTTAAAACTGCTGACAAGATCTTGGAGATGCCTAATTTCTGGATGAAGCATGTCAGGCACTGAATCACTAACCCGTACACTACGACCAACAAACGCGAGTCCATCAAACATTCGTTTAGCGAACACACAACAAGATTTTTCTACACATAAGAATGGGCTAAGACCTGGATTCAACAGAGTTTCATCTTCCATGCCAGCATTTGCATCCACTTTTCGATGACTGTACACATTTGATTTGGTCTTAAACGCATTCTCTACTAGTGGTTTAACTGGACTGGTGTCAGACAGACTGCACGCTTTAAAAGCAAGGCACAGATTTGACACTGGACTAATCTCATCATCAACTGACTGATTTTCACTATACTCTGTTAAAGATGATACACAACCATTCACTACACATTCTGAACTATCATAACACTCCTTGGTTGAATATGGTTTCTGTGCAGCCTCCTGAAATCTGTTCTTCAGATAAGCCTCAAGTTTCTGAAGCCCATCCTCAGAGGCAAAATTTGTAAATGTATCAAGAAATGGCCAATATTCATTCCAACCAACCCTGAATTCCTCAGCCAGGTCCCTGTAAGAAATCACAGGCACAAAATATATTATACTTTCGGGCAAAGTAAAGCAGATATTTTCCTCCTTTGCATTATGCTTCATGGTCAACATTTTCTTTGGCCAATAACATCAAGCTACTAACTGAAACTGTTTCAGCAGGACACCATTCTACTACTAAAACAAATATACTAATATTATTTCATGTGAAAATAGTAAAGACATTTTCTAGCATCCCATTATTTTTATATGGAAAAACTGAGGAACACTGTCAACAAAACTGAATGAATAATAAGAGGCAGAGAAACAGCATAAAGTAGAATAAAACACGCATCTAAATACAGAAAGATAAAACGGAAGGAAAGAATAAATGGCTTTGTAATTTACCATCAACAATGCTTGATATTACTTATGATTGGCTGATGTGTGAGTAGTGGAGTCTGCATTTCCTGTCAAACAGACTGCCTCGTGAGGTTCTAAATTTTAAAATGTATACATTCAGTAACAGTAACATATCATTTTGCTTCATAATCTAAACTTCATTTGAAATTACATATGCACAATATTCGGCTTTAGAGGTTAACTGGGACGTGCAAGGCTAAAGGTTCATATGGGGCACCAAATACTCTTGCCCTTTCTCAGGTCATGGTGCATTTATCTTATAATACATAAGAATATAACTGTTTGTTGAGTAAAATAATTTCTATATTTGAATCTCTGACTTCAAGAACCACTTAGATTTGGGCAAACAGTGTCTCACTAAAGCAAAGTGAAAGAAACATAAGCTTGAAGTCGTCCGTATCTCCCACCTGCCAACTCTTTCTAATCCTTTCTCAACATCCAGCAGTCTAAATGCATGACAACTCAGACTTCCTGTATATGCCTGTCTGCAGGCATTCTGGTTTGGAGTCCGAGGCATCCGAGGAGGAGTCTTCCACTTCTTCCGAAACACGATTGCTTTCTCATGATTCATTGGTCCTGCATAAGCCCGGATTTCCATTCTTCCATTAAGTGGATCAGCTTTTAATACCTGATGAATAAACATTTTAGAACAAACAGTAAATTAATAGAATGACGTCTCCTCTGATGATGAGCCATGTTTGTATGAAGTTAATTTTCTGCATTTCACAGACTGTGTCTGCCTCCAACACCAGAGACTGACAGGTTGATTTGATTGGTGATTGGGTGGGTGTAGTATAGATATATATGCACTGTCAGCTCATGGAGCCCAGTCTCCTTGATCAAGAATGGACCAAGGGGATAACAGTAGGTGGTGTATGGTGATCACCCTACCTAAAAGGCCACAGCCCCTAGATTGTTTCCTATAGAACTGAAAACTGAAATACAAAGACAAACAAAAATAACAAGAAATAAATTCAGAAGGCATTCAAAATATAATAAAGTCAAGATACAATTAAATAATGGAAAACAGCTATTAAGCACATAAAAACAGAACATCTACAAAAAAACTCAAAAAAGCTTTAATCAAGGTGTTTTGAGAGGAACACATTTAAACTGTACTCTTCGGTGCGAGGCAATATGATGACGAAAAAAAAAAATTGTGACAAAACATTTCACGTTAAGTAAAAGATTTTACAAACTGTTATATTTGATAGTTTTGGTTACATATGAAGTACACACACAATACATGAGACAGAACATATAAACCTCCTAGCATCCATCAAATAAGCAGTGTGTGGGGTCTAAACATGGTAACAGAAGTAACTGTCAACATTCCCGCTAGATATGAATCTCCAGACATCCTGTGAACACCCTGAATTGTCTCAGCTTCACTTTGCAATTGACACTTTGTCAACTACGTGCTCTTATATGAGAGAATTCTCTGACTAATTTAAATTTCTCGACAGGACCCTGCATAGTGAATACATGTGTAAAAACAATTTATTACCAACCAGAGGGCAAGCAGGAGAGAATGGATCACCAACAGTAGGCTGTACAGAATTATCCTCTGATCTAAGTACAGGAACATAAAACATGCCATCCAGTAAATTTGACAGTTTTTGCCTTAGACTTTCATCTGGAGAGGAAACACGACTGCAGATAACCTGGAAAAAAAGAAGAAGGAGAAATCATGAGTATGGTAAGTAAGATAGAAATAACGTTATGTACATATAACGGGTTACAGGAAGTAGCCACATTATTTTAATTGTTTCAGCTATGTAAAATGCTACATCTCAGCAAGCAGACTGGTCCTCTGGCAGCACTCCACATTTGTATTAGGGAGGTTAGCTAGTTTGAATCTTGACCAGTCTAATGACTATCTGGATTGTCATTTTTCTGTTTGTGAGTCTCTCCAGGCAATTTCATGGAACTGACATAAGCCATGACAGATTCTTATCTATTCACAATTCATAATTATCGTCGATATCACATTCAATTATATAAAATTTCTAAACTTTAAAATGGAATCATATACTGTACAGTATTTATAATTTCATTATCACTGACATCTCTAAACACTTTATGCAAAGTGTAGAGAAAAAAAGGTTTATAAGCACGTAAATGAGATCCTTGGTAAAACTCTAAAAGAAATTATTACAAAAAATATTTTAAAATGTCAATGTGCTAAATACTTTATTATATACTCAATTTAATTTTTTATGAAAATCAATAACACTGGGTGTGAACTAAATTTCTGGGTTATATGAACACTTTTTTAACAAACTGAGAAATATTTTGGACCAACTAACTCCAAGGTAGAGGACTTTTCCTTAAAAATTTCTGTCATTCAAATAGTCAAAATATTCCCTCATTTCATGGAATTTGATGGGCCCTCACTTTTTCATATAATACTTTTGACCAACTTCCACCTATGCCTTGACCTCTTGTCCTACGGTTTCCCAAACAAAACTTTGTACATATTTCTTGATTCTCCCATCATACTACATTCCCAACCAATCACATTCTTCTTAGTTGAAGCACAAAGAATAACATAAACATTTTATACCAAGTACTCACTCGTGAAGAATACTGTGATGTATATATGATAATGAAAATACATGTTACTTGCATCTCTTGGTGTTTGTCCATATTTATTCCTTGCATGTCTATCACATTGTGGATAAGACACCAATACATCTACAACTGAAACAGCTCCCAATTTAACTGCAAAATGTATCGGAGTCTCATTGAGGGCCTTATCAGGAGTATTCAGGTAAAGATCCAACAAGATACGAGCTCGGTCCTGACAGTTGGCAGCATCATCATCTCCATACAGCAACTGAATAAATGCAACATTGCTCACTGTCTGTAGAATTAGATCACATATTTGTGCGTCACAAGCCTTGGCTGCTACATGCATTGCGTTATACCGTGAGCCTTCCTAAACCCGGAAAAGACAAAGAAACAGTAAATAAATTATTTAAATTTCATCATTTGTCATGTAAATGTGCAGTAATAGAGATTAAATATCACTTATAAATAATAACTGACAATTATGTACAATTCTCTGCTAGCGATATTCTATAATTGCAGGTCATTATTGATAATGAATAGATTATTCACTTTTACCATAATATAAATATTACCAATATGATTGTCAGGCAGAACAAAGCATAATGATTTATAAGTTTATACAGTAAATTACAGCTAACGTAAAATAAATAAATAAATAATATATAAATAAAAGACTGTGACAGATCTTAGTGTAGTTCCCGGTGCAATTAAGGTTGAAAGTACCCAGAAAAAATGGTAAATCCCCATAAGAGTTGAAATCAAAGAAGAACATGGATGTTTTTCTGTTTTACATTTGGATCTCAAGATAAATGTCAAAGAACAACACTGACTTTTATTTTAATAAAAATGCACAGCAAAGCACACTCCAGTTCACACACTGCTGCTTGTTGGGAAAATCTTGAATATTG
The DNA here is from genome assembly GCF_977971745.1 of Zootermopsis nevadensis. Classification (NCBI taxonomy): domain Eukaryota; kingdom Metazoa; phylum Arthropoda; class Insecta; order Blattodea; family Termopsidae; genus Zootermopsis; species Zootermopsis nevadensis. Next base: position 11,808,904 of record NW_028259143.1, read on the forward strand.
CTTCCTGAATATTTTCTTTGATTTATTTTATGCACTTTGTCTTTCAAGCTACCCCATAAATAAAAATCACACAGTGTGAGGTCTGGGAAACAAGTTGGTCATAAACTTTCATTAATACATTTTTCACCAAACATGTCAGTTATTGTGGCCACAGAGTTATCGGTTGTGTTCACCTTTACTGAATCCTGCTAAAAGTAACCATACACCTCCTTTTTTTCTGTTAGCTTAAGGAAAATCCTTTTCAAAATCTAATTAACATAGCTTCCTGAGTGAAGACTATCCATAAAAGAAAAACAGAGACAATTATTCACCATACACTGATTCCACACCAAACACCAACTTCTGGATGTTGAAGTAGAATATCATGAATGACTCCACGGTATTTTGAGCACCAGAATCAGTTATTTTGTGTGTTCATGTGTCCAATTAAGTAAAACCAGGCTTTGTCAGTAAAAAACAATACTTGTGGGTCAGTGAATCTTCATTCATTGTCTGGATAAACCAGTTGCAAAAATGTATTATTATAGCTGGGTCTCGTGGTTGTTACAGAAATAGGTGAAGTTTCATTAATTTTATAGCAGTTCATGCTGAGAAGACCGAAACATCATATTGCTAGACTAGATATACCAGTGATTTCTTGACAAATGCTCTAATCTTGCAATAGTATAATCAAGTTTTTCTTCTCTTTATTTTCTTATGCAATTCTAACCTATACTTTTGAATGTATTAACGAAACCTTGGAGAAATATCAACACCAGATAATTTTTGTTTTCAGTTCTCTGTGATATATACATAAGCTAAATTGGTTTTTTACATAATTATCCAAATACAAAATAACAACCCTGTATCTTGAACACACAAATAACAGAGGAAAAAGAAAAAACATTACTCATGCCAGTTTTCATAACCCTTTCTTAACCCATGGACTTAAAATTTTTTAACAAACTTTGGTTTCTGTATATAATCACCCATACAAGAGCCTGGATTTCATTTAGTCATTCATAGATGGCTCCCAACTACACATATAAAAATAAAAGAAACACCTAACTTCAAAATCCCCTGCTTCTGATGCTCACTCTTAATGTTGTGAAACCATTTTATTGCACAGAATGTTTTGGTAGGGCAGTCTGATTTATTTTTTGTGTATGAAAAGAGCATTAAAATCAGAGATGACCAAGTTAGGAATTCTATGTAGAATACTAACACATACATTTCAAAACTATTTACAAGAAAGCAATCTGCATACCTGAAGAATAGCTGGAGTATCTCCACTGCTCACTAGGTAGCGAGGATTATCCCAGATGGTGGTTCTGAATGTGTGAGCGTCACCACATTCTATCAATTTCCTCAGCCAAACCAAGTCCTGCGATTTAGGTCCTCTGAAAGGACTTGGTTTTTCGCCTATTACAGGACTGCTGGTTTCTAAATTTTCTGTTAACACAGATAAGGGAACTACAATTTCAGGAGCTTGAACTGCAAATTCCATAGCCTCCTGTCTTGTCTTAAACGATTTTAACCTCGCTTCCTTGTATTTCTTCATAATTGTCAGTGCTTCTGATTTGTCATTATAGACATGCAGAGTGTCTGAAAAATAAAGCAAAAATGTTTATATATACAAATGCTGCATAAATCTGTCAATGGAAATGAGTGGATACTGTATGGAAATTCAACAGACAGTAATTAACTGTTTTACATCCAAAAGAAAATAATTAAAATAATGACAGGTATTAAAAGCAGAGGCTCTTCTAGAAAATTAGTTAGAAAATTTTCTACGCTTTCATTTGCAAGTGAATAAATACTCTCCTTACTATCATTTATGGTGAAAAACTTGGACAAATTTCAAATAAATAAAGATGTACACAATCTAAACATAAGATGTACATATGACCTTCAAATGCCAAATCCTAACCTCACTACATACCAAAAAGGAGTATATTATACAGGTATCAAGTCATTCAATAATCTTCCACATACAATTAAGAGTTTAAATCATGATATAAAAGTAATCAAGTCTGCATTACCTCTTAACCTACTCCTACTCTGTAGATGATTTTACCTCTGTTGACACTTCTTAAGCTTTAGGTATATCTATATGTAAATAAGGTTTTGTTGCAAGATTTGAGGTTTCACAGCGGTGAGTATGAAGATTTCTGTCTTCTGGGTTGTTGTTGTATTTAAAATTCATAAGTTCTGTACGTATATTATTATCCGTGGAATGTAAATACACTATGTCTACAATTCAAAATCTTAAAACTAACTTTCGAATGCACCTACTTACCATCAGACTCTAAGGCAGCGTTTCTAGGTATACCGTAATACATTTTTTCAAAATTATCAGGATTACAAAATTTTTGTTTCGAAATTGCCGCGTCCTTCACATATAAAACGTTGCGTTTAAATATAAAAATCTACTCTACACATAACATTCATAAAACCCTTCTTAAAACAAGAACTTCAAAGGAGTCAAGGTATGAAGACGTTAAATCAAAGCAGAAGCTTTATAAAACTCGAATTCAACTGTTTTTCCGTTATGATGCATTTACTAATACCAACCACAGAGACCTACCAACCTCGGGATGATAGACACCATTTCACGGACTGTAAAATGCTATTACCTTTGGTAGTATATACATCATGCCTGATGAAATCTAAGGTTCTCACGGCTTGAGTGCAATTGATTCAGTACTTGGGCATTCATATGCTAATGGAGGATTAAGTACAGGAGCTTATAAAAGTGTGAAGGAGTGAATTAATTGCATATATGAGGTTCTCACAGCAGGTAGCAGCATTGTTGGTCTTTGGTTTTAATGCTGTATGGGTTTCTTGGTAAATAATAATAATAATAATAATTCAATTCATTTCATTTATTACAGTGCTTGGCAACATCCAAAAGAGGTCAATAACAGCCAAGCACTAACAATAAACATAACAATACAAAAACAAACAAACAATAAACTAAATATATAGATGTACAATATAATAATGATAATATATCAATTCATTAATTTGTTACAAAATAATCAACAAGCAAATGAGCTGAATAATATGCCTAGGTATATAATAATTAAATTAAAAACAGTTAAATATAAATAATACATACAAAATGAAACTTTAGTAAAAAAAGAAAAAGAAAAGGAAACTGGCTAAATAAAATGCCTAAGAAAAATATTCTCCTTGTTAAAAATGTTGATGCACTGACAGACTGCATTCGCAGCAGAAGCACACCTAAACAAGGAACTAGCTTTAAGACTACGATAAACAAAGAAACGAGAAGTAGTTTCTAATGGATCTGGAGGGTACGCACAAAGAAACTGAATCCAAAACGGATGGGCAGCAAATTTTACCTTTAAATATATTAATGAGAAAGAGAGCATCAAGATGGCTCCTCCGCAGGTGCAGTCAAAGAAAATTTATCCTAACTGAAACGTCTTCATAATTATAGTCACTTAGGCCATTAAAAAATCTGGCGTGACATAAAGCAGCAAATTTCCTTTGAATTCTTTCAACTTTGGTAGAATCAGTGGAAGTAATAGAATTCCAAGTAACAGATCCATACTCCAATTTAGACCAAACAAGACTATTGTACAAAACCAATAAGCTATCTAAAGTAGAAAAAAACAAGACGTAATATACCTAATAAAATTTAGCATTCTATCTAGTCTAGCAATAAGATGTTTCAGTCTTCTTGGCAAGAACTGCTATAAAATTAATGAAACTTCACCTTTTTCTGTAACAACCACGAGACCCAGCTATAATAATACATTTTTGCAACTGGTTTATCCAGACAATGAATGAAGATTCACTGACCCACAAGTATTGTTCTTTACTGACAAAGCCTGGTTTTACTTAATTGGACATATGAACACACAAAATAACTGATTCTGGTGCTCAAAATACCCTGGAGTCATTCAAATAGTCAAAAAATTCCCTCATTTCATGGGCCATCACTTTTTCATATAATACTTTTGACCAACTTCCACCTATGCCTAATTATATAAAATTTCTAAACTTTAAAATGGAATCATATACTGTACAGTATTTATAATTTCATTATCACTGACATCTCTAAACACTTTATGCAAAGTGTAGAGAAAAACAGGTTTATATGCACGTAAGTGAGTAAATAAATTATTTAAACTTGATCTTTTGTCATGTAAATGTGCAGTAATAGTGATTAAATATCACTTATGAATAATAACTGACAATTATGTACAATTCTCTGCTAGCGATATTCTATAATTGCAGGTCATTATTGATAATAATATAATTACAAGAAAAATCATACAGTAAACTGAGACAAAAAAGGTGAATGAATCACTGGGTCCTACGTCCAAGAAGCCTAAAGTTTAATTTGTGAACATATGGAATTATCTCTATTTGAGAATTTTTTTTTTAAAGAAATACTCTTATTGCTGACTTCCTTTACTGATCAATTCTTCTTCTTATTCTTTTAAGAATCTTTTATTCCTTACCTGCATAAAATTTTAACATCATGTGAAAATATCCCATATGTGCTTCCTACATAATAAACTATCCATTGCATTAAAATGTTCTAATATCTGATAATACAAATTTAACAATCCCATTCTTTATAAGTACAAACATCAGAATTTACTACATCTAGATATAGATAAACATATTTCTAATTATAAAATATAGGCTATTAGAATTTCATAAGTATTTTTCTTTCCAACCGCTCATGACTCAATGGTGAATATGATCCTGTAATTTTGTGCCATGCCTGTGGAGGAGTGGAAGACTGCATACCTTTTTGGTATTGTGAAGAATCTGCGACAGGTGTCTGAAGCATTCTAGTTCTTTCTTTAGGCCTCGAAGGAAGAGGACTGGACCATCTGAAAGTTACAAGACATATAATTAAAATGTTTTACCTTCTTAATGTCCATTGACAAATTCTGTCCACCATTTCCACTTCTTTGTAATTCAACTTTATTTTCCATAGACATTTAGTTTAAAATTTGAAAAACATGTCTTCTTGTTGATGAAAGACTCGGGTTACAAGCCGCGTCAGGTGGCTGAATGGTGAATAGACCATATCTTCTGCCAACGTTTCGAAAACAACCCCTGCTCTCATCCTCAAGGCTGCTGCGTAACAAATCTGAGCCCTGAGGATGAGAACAGAGATTTCTCTCACAATGTTGGCAGAAAATATGGTTCATTCACCATTCAGCCATCTGACATGGCTTGTAACCTGAGAGTCTATCATGAAAGCTTCACTTTATACATGTCTTCTTCTTATTATCCATATGCACATATTAGAAACTCTACTCTGACAAAAAGGAGTTTTACAAAACTTTCTGTGTTTATTGAAATACATGAAAAATCTTAAATCAATTTAACAATCACAAACTTCAAAGTGGAACATAACAGAAATATTATTAAAGCTAAAACCATTATCTTGTAACCATAATTACACAATTTAACAATCCATTTCCACATGAACATTCCAAACAAGATATTTACTATTTAGTTTGAAAGTGAAAACAGATGAAATACTATGGATGGCTAGGAACGTGTTCATAATTCTTTTTTAATTTAATTAATATTGTGTACAAAGATAATACAAATACAAACAATGGACAACAAATCAAATTAAACTTGTACACTTCATGCAACATAGAGTACTATGGATTGTCCATGGAAAATGCAGTACATACAAAAATTGAATGTAAAAATTTTCTGGGAACCATAAAAGTTGGAATTATCGTAAATGTAATTTTGATTTATTACTGACTAAATCTATTTACATTAGACACATTACTTACATGGCTCTCACACTTTCAGAGTACAGCAAAACCAAATGTCGCCATCTATAAATGTTAGGATATTCTATAGGGTCTATATTTAATCCATCCAATGCCTGCATTACAGTGGCATCCAACTTGGTAGGTGAGTCACTAGAAAAAAAAATTATATTTCAATAAGACTATTTTGTGCTCATATACTTAGTATTCTGGGTTGTGATTCTGGGCACTCTTTAAGGTGGTTACAGATTTTTCATCATTAGATCTAAATGTTGCTAACCACATATAAGACTACATGGCAGCACAGGCGTTTGAAAATTACAAGATGAGGAAACAACAAAATACAGCTTCTAGCAATCATTACCACTTTAAGTGATTAAAATTTTACTGTCTACAAAAATTAGGTAACAATTAGTGTGTTTGGGTACTTCACTGTCAGATAAAGATTTCATGAATGACAAACTGCTGACCAGGCAAATATGAATTCTATGCAGCTGGCAAAAAAACTTTCCCCAACATTTTGATTAAATAAATGTAGCAGCAGTAGTGGGTAGACAAATTATTCTACTCTTTGCTTTATGTGACATTCAGTATTTACCCTTGTATAAAAACATTTGGCCATTCGACTGGTGTTAACATTTCAGCGTCATCGCCATCATCATCATCATCGCAGTATGAATGTACTTCATTTCTGCTGAGTTTTTCAGGTGTTGATGGTGGTGTGAAATATTCATCATCATCATCATCTGGAATACAAAGAAAACTCACATGCATAAGACATGATCTGTAAGAGGCTACCATCTATACATTTCATAAAATTATATGGTCTATGGTCTATAATCATCTTCCAAATTCACACAAAGAACTAATATTAAAACAGAATTTATCAACACATAGCATTTGAAATTACACATGAATGAATATGTTGGTGTGCAAATAAGTTACTTCAAGAAGATTTATGTCTTCTGGCTTGTTGCGCTGTGTAGTCTGGTCGATGTTAACCAACGTTTCAGAGGTCATACTGCCTCCGTCATCCCCTGATGATGGAGGCAGTATGACCTCTGAAATGTTGGTATCCATCGACCAGACTACACAACAGAACAACCCACACGGCAGAAAGATTCATACTCACTGCTGTGAAAACCTCAAATCTTACAAGTAACTTCAAATTTGCAAACTAGTAATAGAAATACATTCATCAGCCAATCCTACATAATAAATAAATATTCTGACCAGTTAAAAGTGTAATGTCTTCACTTCTGAGTCCAGTAAAGTCCTGGGTCAGAGGTAATTGCCAGAGTAAACCAAAGAACTAAGAGAAAAACATGTCTCACTGTTACTTTGCGACAATGCCCTGGAAGTGAACCCAGGCCTCTGAAGTATGAGGCGCTATGAGCATGATACATCATGAAAAATGTAGGCTACCAAATACACAAGATCATGCACATCATCATAAATACATGGAAATACATTCAAGAGAAGTCTAAAGGTTTTTGATGAAGAAGCATCATTAAACTGACACAACAGTGTACATTATCTTTCATCTATAAATTAGAAAAAAATTATAAAACTATACAACCTAACAATTGAATAAAAATTTCCTTGGATATTATCCATCGTCAAGAAGTTTTAGATTTGATATATACAACCTAACAGTTTCACCTAATGATGGAAGCAGAGCTAGCTTCTGAAACATGGGTGTTTTAAATTTACAGATGAACGAAACTGTCGAAAAACACACATTAGTTTAACATCTTCAAGGAACTTCCTTTGCGCTTCGAACTGTATCCAGTTACAGTATTCAATTATGTAGCACACTGCCTTCCTTATTCCTCCCCTGCCAAATCCACAGAGGAGGAGCCCTTTCTTGCTTCAGCACCATACCCCTTAATCTATTCTCTTAACTCTGGATGATCTACAACACGTTTTCCCAAACTGGTATCTGTGCCCTGCCCACATTTTTTAATAATGTACCATAATAAATTAATTTTTCCTGTGTGAAGATTCCTGTCTTCTGGGTTGTTGCTCCATGTAGTCTGGTTGAAGTTTACTAACATTTCAGAGGTGCGATGATGGAGGTAGCAAATACTTCTGAAATGCCTGTAAACTTCTACCAGACTATACACAGTGCAACAACCCAGAAGACAGGCATCTTCATACTCACTGCCATATGAAAATAAAATATCACTATTTTAAGTGATTAATAAAACCAACATCAACAAATTTATAAATACAATTATTTAATATGTGGAACTGTTGGTGTTAGTATAATTTTCAATAAACTAACATGAAAGTTAAAATTGTTGTCAGTTACAATATGTAGCCCCTAAGTCAATAAGAAAGGATAAATGTAGTTCCAGGGTCTTCAAAGGTTGACAATCCATGCTTTACATCACATGGGCATAGACAGGGAGAAAAATAATGACACTTAGTTTCTCTGTACTATTATAAAATGGGGACCACATATTTTCTGAGAATATTGACACCACATATATCTGAAATTGTATGGACAGGAACAGGTGTAAACTGACTTTCATATTACATCAACAAACATGGCAAATTTTATTAAATTATTATATTAAATATTTGCAATATTTCTTGTTATCACTCAACAGTGCCAAATGAAACATATTCTTTATTTTCAGGATACTGCACTACTATAATTCCAAATAAATTTCAGAATTTTCTGGTCATAAATTTTGTAGATGGAGATAATTTTCCTGGTTGTCCATGTGTTCAAATCCTTATCTGTAACACGGCTGCAATGTATAAAATTTAAAACATAGAACACAGCACTGTATTTATAACATTTCCATTATTTAAATACAGAAATGAATCTTCTCTATAATTAAAGCCTCATGCTTTAGAGGAAACCAAAAATTAATGGAACATCTTTCTGATCTGTGCATGATTTCTATTATTAATTCCCTCCCAAATTTAGGGGATCGATTTTACGTGTTTGTCAGTACCCCTACATTCTGTAAATTACAACTAGTCCCTTCAGGTCTTTATACAGGGCTAGTCTAAATGATGTTCCCGATTTGAAACACATGTTACTCACGTTTAATGAAATTCAGATGCACAAAATTGGTACCGATGGAAAGAGAAACTCTCCAAGTTTATGTTGGTATACTTCGCGGCCGCATAGTAACACTTTTCGCCGCCAGGGGCGATATGACAGAAAATTACTTCCAACGAAGGCAGAGGAGCCTTTTGTGTCCTGGATTTCCACATTCACCGGACCTGACGCCCTGCGATTTTTTTCTGTAGGAGTTCATCAAAGATATTCTTCGTGCCACCCTCACCACAGACCTTGCCAGAAGCCATTACAGCAATCGATCATGATATGCTGCAACGTGTCTGGGAGGAACTCGACTACAGGTTGGATGTGTGCCGAGTTACCAAGGGGGCTCGCATTGAACACCTGTGATGTACTGAAACAAAACTTGGAGAGTTTCTCTTTCCATTGGTACCAATTTTGTGCATCTGAATTTCATTGAACGTATTATTTCTTTCATATTGTGAACATCACTTAGACTAGCCCTGTATTCCACTAAACCAGGGTTCTTACCCTTTTTCGCTAGCATACCACTAGTTCTAATTTAACACACTAAATGTACCATAACCAAATTCGTTCAGGGAAATCTTATTTATGTTAATATTATCTTCTGCTTTTCTTACTTAGTTCGCATACCACCAGTGGTACGTGTACCACAGGTTGAGTAACGCTGCAATATACAATATTCAGTCTCCAGCACTTATATTAGCATAAATTTCCATTTTAAAAAGACATGTACATAAAAACACGGATCAGAAATCTTACCTTCTGAAAACTCACCACCTGATGATACGTACGTCATTTTATGTAACTTATTAGTTTCTGAATTATATGTCTGTCTCTTTTTAAAGCTGCTCACTTTCAGATTACAGTGTGTTTCATCAATGGAACCTTCCATCTCACTAATTCTTGTACTATCACACTGCTGGTCAGAATCTAGTGGAAAGTACATAATTAATTAGCTTCATTATTTATTATAATGTAAAATATGCTAATAGGATCAACAATAATGAATATGAGGAAGGAGATCAATTGTAACAGTAACTATATTGTCTAAAATCCCCTGAGTGTCACAGAAGAAGAATAGAATGCAATGGTATTTACAGCATTCACAGCACCATCTACTGAAGTAAAATATTGGTACTGCTAAAAATCTCTTTTTAGACATTCTAAACTTGTATGATTTTTCAAGAACAAATTGATTCTACAGACTCCACTCACTGGAAACCCTAACACTTGGAGGACTTATGTTTTCAAGAAAGAGACCAGTATATGCAACGAGTATAGGCGTGAATGGATAAAAATTTGATTTGTTACAAAGGTCGCTCAGTTACATTTGGGAGTGTCAAAGACTTCAACCTACATCACACGAACTGATTCCAACAAAAAATCTGTAATTCTCCTGCTTCATATTTGGGGCATATGATTTAAATCTTAGCCTGGAGACTAGTTATCCTAAGGTTTTTCATGGTTTTACTCAGGTCTTCCCTGCAAATTCTGGGATCAGACCATGTCCACCTTCTTCCATATCCTTTCAAATTCATTATTCATTACTCATCTCATCTCTTGATGCTAAGTAATCTGAACTACTGACACTATCATTAAATAAACCACAAATAAATAAATACATACATAAACAATTTTTAGTCACATTCAGCATTTACTTACTTTAGTTCAGAGGTTCAAATAATGAAGAATTATCACTAGATGGAACTGAAATGGTGATGGATATATATTTATTTTCAGTGCTTTGTTAATCCCCGAGTATCACTACATTTTTAAGGTGGAATAAAGGTACCTTACATAAACTAATATAATTTCTACAAATAATAAATAAAATTAAATTCTACAGACCAACACACCATGACATTTATTTTATGCAAACAACGTAACAAATATGCATGTGTCAAAAACTCACCATTATCTTCTACAAATGTAAGTCGTCTTGTAATTCCATCTGATGAAGATTGTGTGTTAGCTTTGTCAGATGTAAACCGCACATGATTTCTCTTGAAGGACCAACCTTTCCTAGCATTTCTCATAAAATTATGATTTTGTCTGAAGCATAAGCACTGTGAACCATCAGACCAAATCCTCATACATTCTTCTTCTGTTCGGACATGGATATCTTTCTTAGCACCACTGGTTTTGTCTGTGTCTTTATCATTTTCTTGTATTTCTAAGGCGCAAAGAATATACTCGGCAATACATTTTACCTGATTACGTTCACAATTGGTTTTTCTTTGGTGTTCATCATATGCATGTGCATCACGGTAACATATGCTCACATCATCCTCTTCATCTGAATAAGAACATGACAATGGGGAAACTGTAGATTGAAGACCAGCCACGACAAATTCCAGTTCATCACTAGTAAGCTCAATAAGCTTTGCTGCTACGATTATGGCGATTCGAGAGTGAACGAGATTAAAATCGACAGATGAGAATCTGGCGTCATCTTTAAAACTGCTGACAAGATCTTGGAGATGGCTAATTTCTGGATGAAGCATGTCAGGCACTGAATCACTAACCCGTACACTACGACCAACAAACGCGAGTCCATCAAACATTCGTTTAGCGAACACACAACAAGATTTTTCTACACATAAGAATAAGCTAAGACCTGGATTCAACAGAGTTTCATCTTCCATGCCAGCATTTGCATCCACTTTTCGATGACTGTACACATTTGATTTGGTCTTAAACGCATTCTCTACTAGTGGTTTAACTGGACTGGTGTCAGACAGACTGCACGCTTTAAAAGCAAGGCACAGATTTGACACTGGACTAATCTCATCATCAACTGACTGATTTTCACTATACTCTGTTAAAGATGATACACAACCATTCACTACACATTCTGAACTATCATAACACTCCTTGGTTGAATATGGTTTCTGTGCAGCCTCCTGAAATCTGTTCTTCAGATAAGCCTCAAGTTTCTGAAGCCCATCCTCAGAGGCCAAATTTGTAAATGTATCAAGAAATGGCCAATATTCATTCCAACCAACCCTGAATTCCTCAGCCAGGTCCCTGTAAGAAATCACAGGCACAAAATATATTATACTTTCGGGCAAAGTAAAGCAGATATTTTCCTCCTTTGCATTATGCTTCATGGTCAACATTTTCTTTGGCCAATAACATCAAGCTACTAACTGAAACTGTTTGAGCAGGACACCATTCTACTACCAAAACAAATATACTAATATTATTTCATGTGAAAATAGTAAAAACATTTTCTTGCATCCAATTATTTTTATATGGAAAAACTGAGGAACACTGTCAACAAAACTGAATGAATGATAAGAGGCGCAGAAACAGCATAAAGTAGAATAAAACACGCATCTAAATACAGAAAGATAAAATGGAAGGAAAGAATAAATGGCTTTGTAATTTACCATCAACAATGCTTGATATTACTTATGATTTGCTGATGTGTGAGTAGTGGAGTCAGCATTTTCCTGTCTCGTGAGGTTCTAAATTTTAAAATGTATACATTCAGTAACAGTAACGTATCATTTTGCTTCATAACCTAAACTTCATTTGAAATTACATATGCACAATATTCGGTTTTAGAGGTTAACTGGGACGTGCAAGGCTAAAGGTTCATAAGGGGCACCAAATACTCTTGCCCTTTCTCAGGTCATAGTGCATGTTATCTTATAATACATAAGAATATAACTGTTTGTTGAGTAAAATAATTTCTATATTTGAAACTCTGACTTCAAGAACCACTTAGATTTGGGCAAACAGTGTCTCACTACAGCAAAGTGAAAGAAACATAAGCTTGAAGTCGTCCGTATCTCGCACCTGCCAACTCTTTCTAATCCTTTCTCAACATCCAGCAGTCTAAATGCATGACAACTCAGACTTCCTGTATATGCCTGTCTGCAGGCATTCTGGTTTGGAGTCCGAGGCATCCGAGGAGGAGTCTTCCACTTCTTCCGAAACACGATTGCTTTCTCATGATTCATTGGTCCTGCATAAGCCCGGATTTCCATTCTTCCATTAAGTGGATCAGCTTTTAATACCTGATGAATAAACATTTTAGAAACATTTTAGAACAAACAGTAAATTAATAGAATGACGTCTCCTCTGATGATGAGCCATGTTTGTATGAAGTTAATTTTCTGCATTTCACAGACTGTGTCTGCCTCCAACACCAGAGACTGACAGGTTGATTTGATTGGTGATTGGGTGGGTGTAGTATAGATATATATGCACTGTCAGCTCATGGAGCCCAGTCTCCTTGATCAAGAATGGACCAAGGGGATAACAGTAGGTGGTGTATGGTGATCACCCTACCTAAAAGGACACAGTCCCTAGATTATTTCCTATAGAACTGAAAACTGAAACACAAAGACAAATAAAAATAACAAGAAATAAATTCAGAAGGCATTCAAAATATAATAAAGTCAAGATACAATTAAATAATGGAAAACAGCTATTAAGCACATAAAAACAGAACATCTACAAAAAAATTCAAAAAAGCTTTAATCAAGGTGTTTTGAGAGGAACACATTTAATCTGTACTCTTCGGTGCGAGGCAATATGATGACAGAAAAAAAAATTGTGACAAAACATTTCACGTTAAGTAAAAGATTTTACAAACTGTTATATTTGATAGTTTTGGTTACATATGAAGTACACACACAATACATGAGACAGAACATATAAACCTCCTAGCATCCATCAAATAAGCAGTGTGTGGGGTCTAAACATGGTAACAGAAGTAACTGTCAACATTCCCGCTAGAAATGAATCTCCAGACATCCTGTGAACACCCTGAATTGTCTCAGCTTCACTTTGCAATTGACACCTTGTCAACTACGTGCTCTTATATGAGAGAATTCTCTGACTAATTTAAATTTCTCAACAGGACCCTGCATAGTGCATACATGTGTAAAAACAATTTATTACCAACCAGAGGGCAAGCAGGAGAGAATGGATCACCAACAGTAGGCTGTACAGAATTATCCTCTGATCTAAGTACAGGAACATAAAACATGCCATCCAGTAAATTTGACAGTTTTTGCCTTAGACTTTCATCTGGAGAGGAAACACGACTGCAGATAACCTGGAAAAAAAGAAGAAGGAGAAATCATGAGTATGGTAAGTAAGATAGAAATAACGTTATGTACATATAACGGGTTACAGGAAGTAGCCACACTATTTTAATTGTTTCAGCTATGTAAAATGCTACATCTCAGCAAGCAGACTGGTCCTCTGGCAGCACTCCACATTTGTATTAGGGAGGTTAGCTAGTTTGAATCTTGACCAGTCTAATCACTATCCGGATTGTCATTTTTCTGTTTGTGAGTCTCTCCAGGCAATTTCATGGAACTGACATAAGCCATGACTGTATATTCCCAGATTCTTATCTATTCACAATTCATAATTATCGTCACATCACATTCAATTATATAAACTTTCTAAACTTCAAAATGGAATCATATACAGTGAAACCTCGATGCATCGTTTTCGGCGGGGGTGGGAAATAAAAACGATGAATGCGGGAAAACGATAGATGCGGGAAAGCATTAAAAATTTAAAAAAAACAATGTTTCTCTTTCAAAGTTACTTCTTTTTACCAAAAAAGTCTTTAATGGACAACTGGTTTGTCGAAACTTTACGTTTTAGACCAAACAGAGCACTTTCCACGTTCAAAGTGTTTTCCTCGTCACGTTCACTAATATTAAGCGCATAAAAGAACGACTTCACTTTCGCCAATGCAGCGTGTGCTTCGGCAAAACTCGGCAAAGCTTCGGGCTCGCATTCGTCGTCTCCCTCTTCCTCACCACTCCAACCCCCTTTGCGGACAATAACAGGAAGAATGGAAATACTATTACTGCCGAACTCAACGAAACGTAGCTGTAGAAGACCCTGAACCGCTGGAAACGAGATGAACCAGAAGAATGAAAAGTGCCGCCAGCCTTTCCTTTGTACTTGTAATAAAAGCATTTGTGAAGAAATTCACACTGCACATGCCATCTGGCATCGCTGGAACGAAATATGAGTGCACCCTAATTAAAATCGTAAAATTTCTGACAATGAGCACCGCCATTCACTCCAATATCACCCCTGCACCGCTGACCCTCATTCCAAAAGAATGTGCTGGTTGGGCGACATAACAGGTTACCGCTACTGCGTATTCCAAAAACATTGTGCGTCTTTCGGTATTAATTTATCTCAAAACCCAGCATTTTAATTTCTCAGAAACGATCATTGCGGGAAAATTGTGGGCCGGGACTAAGATTTTTGAACGATCGATGCGATAAAACGATAGTTCGAGGAACGATAGAAGCGGGAAAATGTAACATTATTTTATATGGGATGTATTCGGGACCGAACAAAACGGACGATGCATCCGGGAAAACGATAGTTCCGGGAACGATGGATAGAGGTTTCACTGTACTGTACAGTATTTATAATTTCATTATCCTTGGTAAAACTCTAAATGAAACGCCTTCACAAATTCTTACAAACAATATTTTAAAATGTCAATGTGCTAAATACTTTGTGATATACTCAATTTATTTTTTTATGAAAATCAATAACACTGGGTGTGAACTAAATTTCTGGGTTATACTATCACTTTTTTAACAAACTGAAAAATATTTTGGACCAACTAACTCCAAGGTAGAGGACTTTCCATTAAAAATTACTGTCATTCAAATAGTCAAAAAATTCCCTCATTTCATGAAATTTGATGCGCCATCACTTTTTCAAATAATACTTTTGACCAACTTCCACCTATGCCTTGACCTCTTGTCTTACGGTTTCCCAAACAAAACTTTGTACATATTTCTTGATTCTCCCATCATACTACATTCCCAACCAATCACATTCTTCTTAGTTGAAGCACAAATAATAACATAAATATTTTATACCAAGTACTCACTCCTGAAGAATACTGTGATGTATATATGTTAATAGAAAGACATGTTACTTGCATCTCTTGGTGTTTGTCCATATTTATTCCTCGCATGTCTATCACATTGTGGATAAGACACCAATACATCTACAACTGAAACAGCTCCCAATTTAACTGCAAAATGTATCGGAGTCTCATTGAGGGCCTTATCAGGAGTATTCAGGTAAAGATCCAACAAGATACGAGCTCGGTCCTGACAGTTGGCAGCATCATCATCTCCATACAGCAACTGAATAAATGCAACATTGCTCACTGTCTGTAGAATTAGATCACATATTTGTGCGTCACAAGCCTTGGCTGCTACATGCATTGCGTTATACCGTGAGCCTTCCTAAACCCGGAAAAGACAAAGAAACAGTAAATAAATTATTTAAATTTCATCATTTGTCACGTAAATGTGCAGTAATAGAGATTAAATATCACTTATAAATAATAACTGACAATTATGTACAATTCTCTGCTAGCGATATTCTATAATTGCAGGTCATTATTGATAATGAATAGATTATTCACTTTTACCATAATATAAATATTACCAATATGATTGTCAGGCAGAACAAAGCATAATGATTTATAAGTTTATACAGTAAATTACAGCTAACGTAAAATAAATAAATAATATATAAATAAAAGACTGTGACAGATCTTAGTGTAGTTCCCGGTGCAATTAAGGTTGAAAGTACCCAGAAAAAATGGTAAATCCCCATAAGAGTTGAAATCAAAGAAGAACATGGATGTTTTTCTGTTTTACATTTGGATCTCAAGATAAATGTCAAAGAACAACACTGACTTTTATTTTAATAAAAATGCACAGCAAAGCACACTCCAGTTCACACACTGCTGCTTGTTGGGAAAATCTTGAATATTGCTTCCTGAATATTTTCTTTGATTTATTTTATGCACTTTGTCTTTCAAGCTACCCCATAAATAAAAATCACACAGTGCGAGGTCTGGGAAACAAGTTGGTCATAAACTTTCATTAATACATTTTTCACCAAACATGTCAGTTATTGTGGCCACAGAGTTATCGGTTGTGTTCACCTTTACTGAATCCTGCTAAAAGTAACCATACACCTCCTTTTTTTCTGTTAGCTTAAGGAAAATCCTTTTCAAAATCTAATTAACATAGCTTCCTGAGTGAAGACTATCCATAAAAGAAAAACAGAGACAATTATTCACCATACACTGATTCCACACCAAACACCAACTTCTGGATGTTGAAGTAGAATATCATGAATGACTCCACGGTATTTTGAGCACCAGAATCAGTTATTTTGTGTGTTCATGTGTCCAATTAAGTAAAACCAGGCTTTGTCAGTAAAAAACAATACTTGTGGGTCAGTGAATCTTCATTCATTGTCTGGATAAACCAGTTGCAAAAATGTATTATTATAGCTGGGTCTCGTGGTTGTTACAGAAATAGGTGAAGTTTCATTAATTTTATAGCAGTTCATGCTGAGAAGACCGAAACATCATATTGCTAGACTAGATATACCAGTGATTTCTTGACAAATGCTCTAATCTTGCAATAGTATAATCAAGTTTTTCTTCTCTTTATTTTCTTATGCAATTCTAACCTATACTTTTGAATGTATTAACGAAACCTTGGAGAAATATCAACACCAGATAATTTTTGTTTTCAGTTCTCTGTGATATATACATAAGCTAAATTGGTTTTTTACATAATTATCCAAATACAAAATAACAACCCTGTATCTTGAACACACAAATAACAGAGGAAAAAGAAAAAACATTACTCATGCCAGTTTTCATAACCCTTTCTTAACCCATGGACTTAAAATTTTTTAAACAAACTTTGGTTTCTGTATATAATCACCCATACAAGAGCCTGGATTTCATTTAGTCATTCATAGATGGCTCCCAACTACACATATAAAAATAAAAGAAACACCTAACTTCAAAATCCCCTGCTTCTGATGCTCACTCTTAATGTTGTGAAACCATTTTATTGCACAGAATGTTTTGGTAGGGCAGTCTGATTTATTTTTTGTGTATGAAAAGAGCATTAAAATCAGAGATGACCAAGTTAGGAATTCTATGTAGAATACTAACACATACATTTCAAAACTATTTACAAGAAAGCAATCTGCATACCTGAAGAATAGCTGGAGTATCTCCACTGCTCACTAGGTAGCGAGGATTATCCCAGATGGTGGTTCTGAATGTGTGAGCGTCACCACATTCTATCAATTTCCTCAGCCAAACCAAGTCCTGCGATTTAGGTCCTCTGAAAGGACTTGGTTTTTCGCCTATTACAGGACTGCTGGTTTCTAAATTTTCTGTTAATACAGATAAGGGAACTACAATTTCAGGAGCTTGAACTGCAAATTCCATAGCCTCCTGTCTTGTCTTAAACGATTTTAACCTCGCTTCCTTGTATTTCTTCATAATTGTCAGTGCTTCTGATTTGTCATTATAGACATGCAGAGTGTCTGAAAAATAAAGCAAAAATGTTTATATATACAAATGCTGCATAAATCTGTCAATGGAAATGAGTGGATACTGTATGGAAATTCAACAGACAGTAATTAACTGTTTTACATCCAAAAGAAAATAATTAAAATAATGACAGGTATTAAAAGCAGAGGCTCTTCTAGAAAATTAGTTAGAAAATTTTCTACGCTTTCATTTGCAAGTGAATAAATACTCTCCTTACTATCATTTATGGTGAAAAACTTGGACAAATTTCAAATAAATAAAGATGTACACAATCTAAACATAAGATGTACATATGACCTTCAAATGCCAAATCCTAACCTCACTACATACCAAAAAGGAGTATATTATACAGGTATCAAGTCATTCAATAATCTTCCACATACAATTAAGAGTTTAAATCATGATATAAAAGTAATCAAGTCTGCATTACCTCTTAACCTACTCCTACTCTGTAGATGATTTTACCTCTGTTGACACTTCTTAAGCTTTAGGTATATCTATATGTAAATAAGGTTTTGTTGCAAGATTTGAGGTTTCACAGCGGTGAGTATGAAGATTTCTGTCTTCTGGGTTGTTGTTGTATTTAAAATTCATAAGTTCTGTACGTATATTATTATCCGTGGAATGTAAATACACTATGTCTACAATTCAAAATCTTAAAACTAACTTTCGAATGCACCTACTTACCATCAGACTCTAAGGCAGCGTTTCTAGGTATATTTACACCGTAATACATTTTTTCAAAATTATCAGGATTACAAAATTTTTGTTTCGAAATTGCCGCGTCCTTCACATATAAAACGTTGCGTTTAAATATAAAAATCTACTCTACACATAACATTCATAAAACCCTTCTTAAAACAAGAACTTCAAAGGAGTCAAGGTAGGAAGACGTTAAATCAAAGCAGAAGCTTTATAAAACTCGAATTCAACTGTTTTTCCGTTATGATGCATTTACTAATACCAACCACAGAGACCTACCAACCTCGGGATGATAGACACCATTTCACGGACTGTAAAATGCTATTTCCTTTGGTAGTATATACATCATGCCTGATGAAATCTAAGGTTCTCACGGCTTGAGTGCAATTGATTCAGTACTTGGGCATTCATATGCTAATGGAGGATTAAGTACAGGAGCTTATAAAAGTGTGAAGGAGTGAATTAATTGCATATATGAGGTTCTCACAGCAGGTAGCAGCATTGTTGGTCTTTGGTTTTAATGCTGTATGGGTTTCTTGGTAAATAATAATAATAATAATAATTCAATTCATTTCATTTATTACAGTGCTTGGCAACATCCAAAAGAGGTCAATAACAGCCAAGCACTAACAATAAACATAACAATACAAAAACAAACAAACAATAAACTAAATATATAGATGTACAATATAATAATGATAATATATCAATTCATTAATTTGTTACAAAATAATCAACAAGCAAATGAGCTGAATAATATGCCTAGGTATATAATAATTAAATTAAAAACAGTTAAATATAAATAATACATACAAAATGAAACTTTAGTAAAAAAAGAAAAAGAAAAGGAAACTGGCTAAATAAAATGCCTAAGAAAAATATTCTCCTTGTTAAAAATGTTGATGCGCTGACAGACTGCATTCGCAGCAGAAGCACACCTAAACAAGGAACTAGCTTTAAGACTACGATAAACAAAGAAACGAGAAGTAGTCTCTAATGGATCTGGAGGGTACGCACAAAGAAACTGAATCCAAAACGGATGGGCAGCAAATTTTACCTTTAAATATATTAATGAGAAAGAGAGCATCAAGATGGCTCCTCCGCAGGTGCAGTCAAAGAAAATTTATCCTAACTGAAACGTCTTCATAATTATAGTCACTTAGGCCATTAAAAAATCTGGCGTGACATAAAGCAGCAAATTTCCTTTGAATTCTTTCAACTTTGGTAGAATCAGTGGAAGTAATAGAATTCCAAGTAACAGATCCATACTCCAATTTAGACCAAACAAGACTATTGTACAAAACCAATAAGCTATCTAAAGTAGAAAAAAACAAGACGTAATATACCTAATAAAATTTAGCATTCTATCTAGTCTAGCAATAAGATGTTTCAGTCTTCTTGGCAAGAACTGCTATAAAATTAATGAAACATCACCTTTTTCTGTAACAACCACGAGACCCAGCTATAATAATACATTTTTGCAACTGGTTTATCCAGACAATGAATGAAGATTCACTGACCCACAAGTATTGTTCTTTACTGACAAAGCCTGGTTTTACTTAATTGGACATATGAACACACAAAATAACTGATTCTGGTGCTCAAAATACCCTGGAGTCATTCAAATAGTCAAAAAATTCCCTCATTTCATGGGCCATCACTTTTTCATATAATACTTTTGACCAACTTCCACCTATGCCTAATTATATAAAATTTCTAAACTTTAAAATGGAATCATATACTGTACAGTATTTATAATTTCATTATCACTGACATCTCTAAACACTTTATGCAAAGTGTAGAGAAAAACAGGTTTATATGCACGTAAGTGAGTAAATAAATTATTTAAATTTGATCTTTTGTCATGTAAATGTGCAGTAATAGTGATTAAATATCACTTATGAATAATAACTGACAATTATGTACAATTCTCTGCTAGCGATATTCTATAATTGCAGGTCATTATTGATAATAATATAATTACAAGAAAAATCATACAGTAAACTGAGACAAAAAAGGTGAATGAATCAGTGGGTCCTACGTCCAAGAAGCCTAAAGTTTAATTTGTGAACATATGGAATTATCTCTATTTGAGAAATTTTTTTTTAAGAAATACTCTTATTGCTGACTTCCTTTACTGATCAATTCTTCTTCTTATTCTTTTAAGAATCTTTTATTCCTTACCTGCTTAAAATTTTAACATCATGTGAAAATATCCCATATGTGCTTCCTACATAATAAACTATCCATTGCATTAAAATGTTCTAATATCTGATATTAAAAATTTAACAATCCCATTCTTTATAAGTACAAACATCAGAATTTACTACATCTAGATATAGATAAACATATTTCTAATTATAAAATATAGGCTATTAGAATTTCATAAGTATTTTTCTTTCCAACCGCTCATGACTCAATGGTGAATATGATCCTGTAATTCTGTGCCATGCCTGTGGAGGAGTGGAAGACTGCATACCTTTTTGGTATTGTGAAGAATCTGCGACAGGTGTCTGAAGCATTCTAGTTCTTTCTTTAGGCCTCGAAGGAAGAGGACTGGACCATCTGAAAGTTACAAGACATATAATTAAAATGTTTTACCTTCTTAATGTCCATTGACAAATTCTGTCCACCATTTCCACTTCTTTGTAATTCAACTTTATTTTCCATAGACATTTAGTTTAAAATTTGAAAAACATGTCTTCTTGTTGATGAAAGACTCGAGTTACAAGTCGCGTCAGGTGGCTGAATGGTGAATAGACCATATCTTCTGCCAACGTTTCGAAAACAACCCCTGCTCTCATCCTCAAGGCTGCTGCGTAACAAATCTGAGCCCTGAGGATGAGAACAGAGATTTCTCTCACAATGTTGGCAGAAAATATGGTTCATTCACCATTCAGCCATCTGACATGGCTTGTAACCTGAGAGTCTATCATGAAAGCTTCACTTTATACATGTCTTCTTCTTATTATCCATATGCACATATTAGAAACTCTTCTCTGACAAAAAGGAGTTTTACAAAACTTTCTGTGTTTATTGAAATACATGAAAAATCTTAAATCAATTTAACAATCACAAACTTCAAAGTGGAACATAACAGAAATATTATTAATGCTAAAACCATTCTCTTGTAAGCATAATTACACAATTTAACAATCCATTTCCAAATGAACATTCCAAACAAGATATTTACTATTTAGTTTGAAAGTGAAAACAGATGAAATACTATGGATGGCTAGGAACGTGTTCATAATTCTTTTTTAATTTAATTAATATTGTGTACAAAGATAATACAAACACAAACAATGGACAACAAATTGAACTTGTACACTTCATACAACATAGAGTACTATGGATTGTCCATGGTGCCTACAGATGTCTGAATAGTCTAAACGTCGTTATGTTGATATAGTAAAAAGTGCAGTTATGCTGACAGACGTGTAAGTGTTATCAAGTTGAAAATTCGACACAACGTGGATCTAAATTATAAATTTCCTATTAGGAATGGATTATTTGGTTTTATTCTTAAATATGGGCGTGTCTGACGAGCCAAACTGTATATATGTCAGCAAGGCGCACTTTTGAGACTGAATCTTATTAAATAATAATTCTGCCTTCCAAGGAAAAATAACTAGCGACCATGGGAAGAAACATATATCTCAAACACCGTTGGTCTCATAGGTAAATATTAAGCGTCCGCCCCAATTACGCGAAGTTTCACGTAAAGAGTAAAAAGAGGCTTGTTCCTTAAGATTTGTCCCAAATAAATGGCCGCCCCGATTAACCGACGGCACAATTAACCGGAATCTACTGTATTAACGTTAAGACTTTTGAAAGACCATGATAGTCGGGACGAATCTGTTCGTTCCACGTCCGTCAGAAGTTAATGTTAAGGAAGGGGGAGGGTAGCAAATGAGGAAGTGTTTACTGTCAGTACTGAAAACATTAACTTCAGCGGTATTACTTTTTAGCTCACTGTTCTGCTTCGTACGTCGGTAATATCTTTGGTTTGCGTAGTACGTGCGTTGGTTCCCTTCTACCCCCCCCCCCCCGCCCCCCAAAGTATGACGTTGGCGAAACGCACGGTTGGGTACCGACTACTGTACATTTGTTTTTAACTGTATACTTGTGTCGATGGTAAAACTTGGTGTGGTATTTTTACAACAGCAAGTGTCCTGAAATTTTTTTATTTTTATTTTTAGTGTTCTGTCTGACGACAGGTCCATATGAACAGGATCCTTCCATCCTTTTCTCGGACTGGGACCTGTTCATATACGTTCTTGGCAGATGATCCAGAAGTGGTTTGCCATTGCCTTCTTCTGTGTGTGAATGGAGTAATTGTTGGGATGCCACGGAGAAACCGAGGAAGCCCCCGGAGGAAAACTCCGTGTTACCTAGACCACGGCCTTGCCCAACACAAGTTATAAATTATGAAATATGACTGGAAAAATTATAATAGACAATCTTGATTGTCAGCAACGATTAAAACGGCTTGCGGGCAATTCTCTCTGGCTTCTTACTTACTTAATTGTCGGAAATGTAATTCATTCTGTAAAATATCTTGTGCTTAATATCTGTTGCACGTTCATTTGAAGTTATCAGCCTTTTAATACGAACCCAGAAAACGTTTTACAAAAACATTAAATACGTACGATATTTCAGTTTTACCAGTGTGGCAAGGCATTACTCAGCGCTCCACTCTAGTTGTGCACATGCGATATCACGGGCAACAATGATCGGACTTACATTGTTGACAAAACAGGACAGCAGTTCTTTATTTCTTGGAACAAATAGATGCAACTTCATTATAAATTAAAGATAAGAATATTTTCTGTTGCTTTCACGTTAGAAACGTAAAATAGATCCATCTTATTATTTTACGTAAATACGTCTATAGGGAAGGGTCATTCGGCAAAACAGCGTTAGGGAAGTGTGTAAGATCCATATCAACAATGAGTAAATATGGAACCAACCAACCAACCAACCAAAAATCTAACTGAGGGCGGAGGCCTGCGCAAGCGCAAGCATCGTCCCTACCTAGGTGAAACCATTCCTGCGCACAAGGCGCATTGCTGGAAATGGTAAACGGTCTTAATTTAAAAAAACGGAAATTTTGCTAACGCTAACGGGGTTTCGTCGTGGCGGGAGCCTCGACCATTACAACTGGGATCCGTTGCTGCTGATGGGAGGTCATCCCGTCAGGCAAGTTGTCCAAGGAATTTGGTTGGTTGGATCTCCGGGGTTTGAACCCAGAGAGGGAGGGGCCGTTTCGGCTGAAGGCCTCTGCGGCATGGGGGGAAGATCACTTCAGCTGATGGCCTCCGTGATCGGAGTGGGGGTGGCGGGCCGTGCCCCTATTAAGTTATACCCTGGCATTCGCCTTACAACTGAGGAAAAGCACGGAAAACCTCAGTCAGGGTAGCCGAGAAGTCTAACCACTCATTGTGCCGACTTGGCCGTCTTTTGGGGACGGCCTCGGCTGGCCTGCTGAACATCGGTCGCCCTCGGTTGCCCTTGGGCGACCTCTGGCAGCCCTCGTTCATCACGAGTCCCACTGGACACAACCAAAAAGCTAACTGAGGGCGGAGGCCTGCGCAAGCGCAAGCATCGTCCCTACCTCTCTCCAGGCTGTGCCGGTGGGGGTCTCGTCCACTCCCAATCACTCCTACCACTCACTCACTACCAACTCGCTCACCAATCAACTCTCCCAATCTACCTCAATCTGCGTTTCAATATACCATATATCCTGCGTTCTATAACAATGCTTTACTGCTTTACCTAAGAAACTAATTGTTACGTCATCTGTTTACTCGGCATTATTGTTTCATTATTGCTGTCAACAATCCGCTTTTGTTATTGCGGAAAGAGCTGTGCTGTGAATCGCTTGTAGAAGAAGTTTTACTTGACGCTAGTAGAAATTTGGGGATGAGTGAGGTTTTCCGAGCTTTTCCTCAGTTGTAAGGCAAATACAACAGCATAGTTCAAAAGGAGGACGGCCCGCCAACCCCAAATCATTGAGGCCTTCAGCTGACGTGAACCTTCCCCCCTCGCCCAACTCGCAGAGCGACCTCTGGGTTCAAATTCCAAACAACTCTCCAATCAAAATCCTTTCCAAGAAGGACGAGTTGCCTCACGCGATATGTACCTCACATCAGCAGCAACAGACCGTCAAGGCTTCCGCCCGACAAAACCCTCCTGTCAGTTATAAGGCTCATTTACCATTTCCAGCAATGCGTTTCTTACGCAGGAATGGTGTTTTCTAGCAAGGGACGATGTCTCGCGCATGCGCAGGACTCTGCCCTTATTTGCCCTTAGCTTTTTGGTACTGCTAGGTCCAGAAACAGGGACTAGCTCTACGGATTGGGCCCAACTGAGTCGGATTTCTACTTGGAGACGGAGAAAGACTTCAGTCTTCAAAACGCCATTTTTATTGGTTTTTGGTCTTGGACTTTGCATTAGGTCGAAAAAAATAATTTGCTTCAACATCTTAAGAGAGACTCGGGTCTGTGACCTTAGATGCTGTAATTTCCTCTGCGAAACGAAAGAATGTTGATTCGGCGTCGTTCTTTTATCGCTGCTAATTTCCTGTCAACAGAAACAATCCTTGTCAGGACTCGAATCCAGTGTCGACGCCTGTTTCTGTAATTTCCTCTCCGAAACGAAAGAATTTTGCCTTGGCGTCGTTCCTTTATCGCGGTTGCGTTCCCGTCAACCGAAACCATCCTTGTCGGGACTCGAACTCAGTGCCGAGGCCTTCGTTTCCGAAATCTCCTCTTCGAAGCAAAAACTCGGATCCTGGCGCCCTTCTTCTGTCTCGCTTAGTTTCGGTGCTAAAGGAAGCTCCCTTGCCGGAAATCGAACTCAGGACACTTTTCCCAGTCTTCTGAACTTCCTGTGTTTTCTCATGTGTCTTAAGGAATAATCGCGCCATGTTTCTTCTTCACGGGCCACAAGCGAACGAGTAAAGAAATGTCAACCCTCAATTTCGAGTTCCACAGTATTTACTAAGGAGGAAATACGACAGCTTCTTACAAATTCATCTTCTGGGTCTCAGACAGTCTTCGGGCTTGTGACTTTAGTCAGTCAAATCATTTTCCAGGAGAAAGACAGAATTTGCCTCAGCGCCATTCGTCCCTAGTGCTTGCTATCCGAGCAACAGAAAACATGTTTCCCGGGATTCGAACGAAGGAAACATTTTTCTCTGGCCCATCGCCCGGGACCCTCAAAAATCATCTTTAAAATTAATCAACTACACTGAAACCGCACGTTATTTTAAATAAGGGCAATGGAATTGAAATTCTTTCTTACGCCTCTTCTCATTATTTCTAAATGTTCGCGTATTCTGTTCTTATAGGGAAAGTACTTAATATTAATTATTGACTTCTTATATTCATGACTGAATGTAACTAAATTATAACTTAGAGTAATTATCTTTGTTTTGTTTTTTCAACTACCAACAATGTGCAGATATTGACCGACAATGGTCAGCTTTTACGTGAACACCTGCTTGCATAACAATGTAAGAAAAGGCATTGGAATTTCTAACCCACACCTGCAACAATCTAGCCTGAGCATCCCGTAAGGCTCTTTTCTCGTTTATTATGCATGCAGTATAATAGCCTGAATGAACCCTATTGCACTCCATTCCTTTACCTAAGAAACTAATTGTTGCGTCATCTCTTTACTCGGCATTGTTGTGTTACATTCCTGCCGTCAACAATCCGCTTTCGTTATTGCGGAAAGAGCTGAGCTGTGAATCACTTGTAGAAGAAGTGCGTCGTGGAGTAGATAATTTTGTGCTGTTAAAAACGTTTTAGAATATCACAATTACTTATATAAGAATTATTAAGAAATCTTGGTTATTGCGGGTGGACATCGTGGTCTCTTACAATTGAGCGAAGTTTGAGGTAAGGATTCCTATTTATTATTATTAATGTTCATCACATTTAATGTTTTCATCTTCATTTGTGAACTCGTGTAAGAGAATTAGGCTTGTCTTCTTTTTAACACAATTTCAAGTAATATTGGATTGACTTCTGTTTGTTCACGGCATCATTGATAGTAAAATAATATTCCATTAGGCAATTAACATTTTACAATTTTAAAGGAATAAAACGTGTTTCGCAGCCCAGAATCTTAATAAAAATACGTGGATGCTAAGAGTGGGGTATATAGTCTGAACAATAATTCTAACACTTTACAGTTCTTGATACATTATTAAAGCGTTTTAGGGAACCCTAAAAAAATTTTATTTCGGTTTTACAAGCCAAATTATCGACGAATCTCCCTCTTATTATCTCCCTACAACAGCAGATTAAATCGGGGATTGCTTGCTATTATTGAGTGCAAAGTATTTATGGGTGCAAAACGTGGTCTTTCACTTTGAGGGAGGAACATAGACTGAGGGTCTTTGACAACAGAGTGTTGAGGAAGATGTCTGGATTCAAAACGGAAGTGGGACAGATAATAGAGAAAAGTGCTTGACGAGCTCCTCACCCGATGTTGTTAGGGAGGGGGTGGGCAGGGGAGGGCAGGAGAGTGGTGCTTACAAGGCCTGAAGGGAGGAGACCTCTGGGAAGACCTCGGCGTAGGTGGGAGGATAACATTAAGATGGACCTCAGGGAGATGGGACTCGATGGAGCGATCTGGCTCAGGATAGACCCCGGTGGCGGGCTTTTGTGAACACGATAATGAATCTTCTGGTTCAGTAAAGGAAGTGGGCTATTCTTTGACGAGCCGAGTACCAATCGACTTTTCACAGAATATCTTGTACATTGCAGTGTGTGAGTAGCGTGATTTAGGCCTGATCTACGCATGCGTTAGAACAACTTACAGTTTTTGTGCCAGTGCAATTTTGGGCGAGGTGTTGTCTTTTCTTAAATTTTATCAGATGTACATAAGAAAAGACAACACCTCGCCCAAAATTGAAAAACAAATGGCATGAAACATCACCAAATGGAATCATATTTGAGTTTTAAGTTCGTAAATATTATACACCTGATGATGGTTTTATAAAAACTGAAACATGTTGTGTAAAGAATGTTCCAAAATGTAAATCGATCAATCGATATGGAACATCAATGATATTTTATTATCTTAATTATAAGAAATTTTAAATATTGTGATAAGACGGATTAAAATAAATAATTGCTAAATATTCTGTTGCAGTTATATTGTTGTTACAAGGACCAGCACCTTCGATCATGGCCTACAAAGACAAAGTACCGGCAGGGATGATAACTTTTATGGAGCAATTATTCACTGTACTACCCACTAAAGTAGTCTGGTTCCTGTTCATGATGTTTATGACTTTATGTGTTTTAAGGGTAGGTACAATGTCTCTCTGTCTGACTGAACATGTCAGAATAAAGTCCTGGGGTGTATATATGGTGTAAGTGGCAAGTAGAGAAAATTACATAATGAGTTACTTGACAGTTTGTAAACTTTTAGATTAGCCCAATCAAGCAGAGGATTTATTTGCTACGAAGGAAAGAAAGAAGGGCTATGCAGTTTTCTTTGGATGATAATGAAAGTGAGAACTTTGTAAATACACATGTGTGGATGTAGGTTAACACAGAAATAAAAATTAGGGACAATTTAAACATGTGAAGTTTAGTAATCTCACTCCTCAAGATGCAGTGATGTGTCTTGGTCATCATGATAAATCTGGGGAGCTCTTGATTGGCTATGTAAGTGTCAAGAGTGAATTTCATGTGTCAGCTAACTGACATTTTTAGAGGTGCTTGCTACTTCTGTCAACAGGGAAAAGGATCAAAACTGATGTGTCAATTAACGTCCTAGGAGACAGTCATATTCATACTTGTTGCTGTGAGAACCTAAAATCTCACCAATGTCAGGGTTGACCATGCACCAGATATTTAAGCAGTTTCTTAGAGATTAGACAAGCACTAGTCCAATCAGAGGGTGATAATCTTTGTATCAAAATAAATTGCACATATATTTTGACAAGGAATATTCATTTTGGTACCACTGATCCAAAATAAGGTATGCATTTAAAGGTAGTGTATTTTTTGAGGGCTGGTGTACACATATGCTTTAAGTATTGCTGACCAATTCATTTCTAAAACAAAACAGAATAAATGCATGTTTGTGTACATATATAGGACTAATCAACAAACCAACTAATTGCAATTTGTTGGTTGCTTCTGAATGTCTTGTCCCTCTATTTCATTTAGGCTGTTTTGACACATGTTAAAATTCACGAGTTGCCAACAGTGTTGGCTTAGCACTCAACTTTACAGGTCTGTTGTGAAGAAATGTTATAGTAAAGTGTTTGGCACCCCTGTTTCATATTGAGAAAGTTCTGTGCTGAAATCTCAGCCTGCATATTTTTGTTTTGCCAAATTCATTAAAGACCTTTCCATAAATAACAGATTACTGTGACATACAAGTGTAAATGTTATTTTCTCTTGGTGGCAGATCATTATACCAGAGATGAAAGTGATGTACCATGTGACTGTCGCAAACATAAATGACTTTCTTGAGACACTGAGATGGATGCTCCATAAAGAAGATGCAGTGCATGTGCGGTTGGTAAGTGTGGAGCTCTTTGCTATCATCATTTTTCAGGGTGTATGGAATAAATATCAAACTTAGTCAAAATTAATACTTTTTAAATAATCAGATGCATACAGCAAGCAATATTTAAACTGCCATACTCTTTTATGAGTGCTGTAATTATCAGACTTATTGAAGATTTTTACACTGGTAACAGAGTATTATCACACAAGCCTGTAAATGTTATTTTCTCCTGGTACTACGGCTCCAAATAATTTGCAATGAATATTAATGGGCTGAATCATGCATGATATTTACACCTGCACTTAATTAGACACAAAGGATGTTCTTGAGTACTAGGGAATGATGGAATTGACGGTTGATTTGGTTATGTGACCTTTTCAAAATCCTTACTTTTGAAATATTTTAATATAATTATAAAAACAGTAGATAGAAGTAATTGTAACAATTAAAATAAATATTAATATTCAGAGAAAAGAAGAGCGTATAGGCTTGGTCACAGAAACATCTTGGATTCCCATTCATGTGGAAATGGAGAATACAGAAACATGTCAAGACTGTAATGCAAATCTGTATGTAGTTTTGAACTGCTGCACATTAATGTGATATCTGGTACTCGCAGTTCATGAGGTCAGAGGCTACTGTTATTCACTTTGCATATGTTTGTACATAAGTTTTCAACTTAACGTTTGTTTGGGATGCATCTTTTTTTAAAACAGTTGGCGACAAATGCAGGAGCTTTCAAATAATTCATTTATAGTATATCCATTTACATTTACATAGGTGAGATTATTTTGAGGAAGTTAACAGTTTCAGAAATTTTTTAATTTTATTCATTATTTGCTTTACAATTCTATGAACTCTACATGGAACATTTCTGATATAACCTCAACATCTGATGCAATGCAAGGTGGAGATTTTTTTTAAAAAGAAGTGTGTTCTAAAGCCTTCGAATATTTTCTCTCAAGTATGAACTTCAGGTGCATATTCTGTTGCAATGAAAGAGACATTTACCTCTTTCACTTGAAGTTGGGAAGTGCACTGTGTTTTATTTTGACATGAACCAGTTTTACAGAAAACTAGACAGACTCATGAGCCAAATATTTTGTTCTGTTCACCACATGCAGTCCATGGGCTCTATGTTGCATACCTCTTACTTACTGGCTAGAACAGCCTTTATATCATTATCATATAGGTTTTAGTTACCAATGTCATCAAATTTAATCCACTTACAACAGAATCAAATACGTAGAGCAATGTGAACATGTCCTTGTCTATGTAAGTACTGTAAATACCAAATTTAATTGACATCTTACAACAAATATCAGACAAGTGTGTAAATGTTGTTTTCTCCTGGTTGTAGATTTGCAGCCAAGGGCAACAGATAGATATGACACGTCGCATTGAATCACTGATGTGGGTAGATGAAGAGCAGCGATCACTATACCAGCAATCAGTATGTATAGAACCCTTACTGCCTTTTTCTCCACGCTATCACATAAATGCTTTATAACCCTTTATACTTTTAGCTATAATCACTACACATAGTGTTATGTTCCTCAAAAATGTCATAGTTGAATCATAGGGGTTTTTGAAGTACTATTTTAGGAATTACCTCACTACATGTAGTAATTTTAACATGGAATGAAATATATTTTGTTAGATACAGTGCTGTTTTTATAAGTGGCCACTGTGAGCTGAATTTGCATTGATGACAATAGCTAGTTCCTTGTAGTCTGTTTGTTAAAGGCCATTTGGCAATAGAAGGGAATGAGCCGTGGCCAGTATTTGCCAAAGAGTTGTCAGATTTAGGCTGGAATGAATGCTACTTTCATGGGTTTGAATTCCGCTCAGTTTATGCATATTTATGTGTGTGCTTATTTAACAGTGACCAAGCTTACTCATTGCCATATACCTCTAAGTGTGTTAATTCTGCCATGAGTAATTTATTTTCTTGACACTTGAGTCTTAAAAACTATTGCAGGTGATTGCAAAGAGTCGTCAAACCAAGGAACTCATAGAGAATTGTCAGATGTAAAAGAAAGAAAGCCTGAAATTATTACCAAGTTTTATACTTTTCCTCTGGTTATGTTCACAATCGGTAGCTCTAAGAGTTATGCCTATTAGTTTTACCTTCTTTATCTTTCTGCATGTAAAAACTCAAGAGCCTCTGAACAGATATTCATAAGATTAGTTATTGGAGAGTTTTATTGAAATGTATCTGCACATTTCAATTTTGTTTGAATGTAGAAAATAACAAAAACTTAACATTACTACCTACATGTTTCCTAAGTGGAAATTCATGCAGCTTAGAGAAACATTGGGGAATCCTGTGTTATGATATCAACTAACCAACATACTCCTATGTGAAAGTTAATACCCCAAACAGTAGTCTACCAACACTGATGCCATTTGCAAAGTTCACATTCTGCGGTGCAAATAGAACTATTGTTCTATGCATACATTTTCTAACATGTTAATTTCTTCGAGCAGAAAATAACAAACTTTCAGTATTCTGCATGCATGATCAAGTAGTTCCACCCATAACAATGTTTGGTAATATCTAAAATATTTCACTCTTCCAGGAGAATAAGCTGATTATATATAAAGGAATAGTAGAGAGAGATACTGAAATCATAAAATATTACAGAGATACCCTGCAAAGTATTTTCTGTGGCATTCTGAATGACCAATCTCAGTTCGTGTCTGATGCGGATATCGATGTAAACAGTGGAGGTAATGAAGTGGAAAATGGAAATTGTGTGACAGAAGATGATGACAGTGAATCCGAGAAGGAATACACCGATGATAATCAGGTGAGTGAGACAGAGCAAAGACGAACAACTAGCAACAGAATCTGAGTTTAGAATATAGTGTAACTGAAATTGTATTTGATATGAGGCTGTGACACAGGTTTTGCCATAATTCCATTTTCCCTTGTCAGTATTATTCTGCCACTGATGCATATTGAATCATTTTGCCATCTGGTAGGTGGACAAAGGGCTTGTTAGGGTTTGCAGTTCCACAGAGATGTAATCTCACCCCATTCCATTCTGAACCTGAAAAGAGGTCACTGGAGTTCATTTCTCCATGAAGATAAAATTTGTAGTTCCACATAGGTACTGTGTGATCGAAAAGTCACTTGCCCCATACTAACATTTGTACTGATGTAGCAATTCAATACATTTGGATGGATTAGTAAATGCACAATATTGCTGCAACTATACAAGTGCTCACGCACGTCATATTGTGTTATGAGCTGCTCATGCCAGTCCATCAGTTGTTTTTCAACAAATTCCAGTACAAGAAGCATGCGTTGTTGAACACTACCTAGTATTTTGTTCCTACTGAACTTTGCAGAATAAGGTTAAAGGTGCACTTCCTGATAATCCTCTGGCATATAAATTGACAATCTTTTGTGTGGTGCACTGTATGGCATTACACTTGGTGTGGAGTCCTGGCTTCTTTGGACACATGTCAGAATAAGGTGACGTTTCTCCGCTGCCTTCTTTCACTATTATAAGGTACACACAGTCTTACAAGGAAAACTATGATTAAATTAGTGCAAAGAAGAAGGCTTGAATGATATGCTGACACTGTTTGGCAGCCTCAGTTTGACTCCAGATAACGTAAAAAATTCGTAAAATATGTGGCGGACTCAGTCCGACATCAGACCGGAACTCCGATTTTTAAATGTCGGACTCAGCCCAACGTATGACCGCAAAGGTTTAAGAGCTGTGTGAAGTGTCCATTAATCCATCTCTCCAACTTTAAAATGCATTAATCAATCTTGTAAATTTTAATTCATGTTTGGAAAATTGTTGTAAATACTCTCATACTCTCTAGTGCTGCAGTCCATCAGAGCAAAAGAGCTCTGTAAATTTCTGAGGTGCTAGCAACTATACCCAAATTCAGTTTGACGTATGTTTGAAAATATAAGCAACTTTTCTTGTGCCTGTATGGTTATATACACATTTACTATTTGTATTGATACTTAAGTACAATTTCTGTCTATGGCATGAGAAATGTGTCATGTGAACAGCAAATTCTTTCTGTATATCGATTCTGCCAGACAACTCTGTCGTCAATGAACATAGTTGTTAATATGACATTTTTAGAATTGTGTGCATACATTTCATAACTTGCTGACTTATAGGAACAGAAAAGAACTGTTATGATATTCTGTGTACTTGGTAAAATTGTTCCATCCATAACATTGTTGGGTCATGCTTAAAATGTTTCAATGTTACAGAAGTTTGTCCCCAAGCCAACAATAATGGAGGAAAGAAATGAAGTTTATTCATCTTCTTCTGAATCCTCTGTACCATCAGTGATGCAGAAGGAGCAGGAGGGAGATACAAGAGAAGAGGATGCATCTTCTTGTGAATCTGCCATGCCAGTGACGATGCAGAAGGAAGATAAAATAGAGGAGAGTGTTTCTTCTTTTGTATCCCCCATGTCAGCAGTTGTACAGGAAAAAAATAAGAAGAGGAAAAACCTTTTCGCCTGGTTCCCCCATAAACGTAAACATGCAGGAGCGAAACAAAAAGAATAGTGAAGGGGGTTGTTTTTGTTTGGAATCTTACATGCCAACAATAATGGAAGATCATGATGCATCATATTGTTGCAGACAGAAACAGTGCTTATTACTTTACACAATACAATCACCGCCACAAGAGTGATAATAAAGTAATAAGCACTGTTTCTGTCTGCACAAACCATATATTTATAATACATTAAAGATGGTTGTCTTCTGGGATTTGTGCAGCACTAGTCTAGTAGAAGCCTATTAAAGTTTCAGGTCGGTTTCCTGCCTCTGTTGTGAGGTACTTTTCTCTCTAGACTGCTTCCCTATTCAGTGTTAAGGTGGAAATAAATATGGGTGTCTTCTGGGTTGTAGCACTGTATACTCTGGTATAAACAAACCAATAACTATTAACACTATGATGGACACTATTGCCATACATGTTTCAACCTCAAGAGGTCATCATCAGTGGCATTAAGGAAATTAATACATTTAGTCAAATGGTTCAAACTAGATTTAGAATTAAAAATGAAAAGGTATATGACAAGACTTTTGAAGTGACACTGCACTAGATGCTGTTATTCACAGGAGTAGAATTTGCGCTTAGCTATTGATCCCGTTGTTCGGTGGCCGTAGCTGGTCTCGGCGAGCTATAGTCGCAACGTCTGTACCTGCGAACTCCAGAACCGTGGGTGAGAGACTGTCAGTTGGAAATGCAAGGGTATATATAAGCTTGAAATCAGAGGGCCAACTACTGAAAAAATTTTACTTTCTCCTGTTTAATGCTAGGTCAGATAATATGTTAGAATCTTTGGTGTTTTGTTCGTTAACAATGGCCTTGTGTATACTACTTTTGTATATATGGATTTTTTCTAAAATATCTGGCATTTTACCTTTGGAGCTATTCTTAATATGTCCATGATATCATCTATGGGGCCATACTCATGTCCGTGTTCGAGGATGTGTTGTGCATATTTCGATTTTGTTAAATTGAATCTAATTTCGTGGACGTGTTCTTTAAATCTAGTTTTAAAATCCCTACCGGTTTGGCCAATATAGACCTGCTCGCAGCTTCCGCATTTTAATTGGTACACACCACTATTATTGTATTTGTTATCTTGTTTTCTTGAAATGCATTTGAATTTTACTGTGTTGTTAACTTTGTATGCTACTTTTACAAGACTGAGTGTGGTAATTACCAAGGAATTTCTCTGCTATCAACCTCTTACAAAATTCTGTAAAACATTCTTTTGGCAAGATTAACTCCATATGCGAATGAAATTATTCAGGATAATTAGTGTGGGTTCAGACGAAACAGATCAACGATTGATCAGATCTTTTGCATTCGTCAGATACTAGAGAAAAAATGGGAGTTCGGTGGGACCGTACATCGATTATTTATAGATTTCAAAAAAGCCTATGACTCTGTGAAGAGAGAAGTGCTACATAATATTCTTATTGAATTTGGTATACAAAACAAGCTAGTAAGTCTAATAAAAATGTGCTTAAATGAAAGCTGTAGCAAAATTCGTGTAGGTAAATATTTATCTGAGACATTCATCATCAAGAACGGTCTAGAATATGCTATCAGGAAAGTCCAAGATAGGCAGGAGGGTTTGCAATTGAACGGGACACATCAGCTATTGGCATATGCTGCTGATGTTAATTTATTGGAGGACGATATGAATACAATAAAGAGGAACGCAAAAGTTTTACTAGAGGCTGGTAGACAGGTGGGGCTAGAAGAAAATTCAGAAAAAACTAAGTACATGTTAGTACCTCGTCGACAGTTAGGCAACAGAATTATCTTAGGGTGGCTAATAAATCCTTTGAAAGTGTTACATAGTTCAAATACTTGGGAACGATAATAACAAATCAAAATGATACTCATTAGGAAGTTAGGAGGAGATTAAATTCTGGAAATGCTTGCTACTTCTCAGTTCAAAATATTTTGTCTTCCCGTCTGATTTCTATGAACCTGAAAATTAAAGTGTACAAAACAATAATCTTGCCTGTTGTTTTGTATGGGTGCGAAACATGGTCTCTCACTCAGAGGGAGAAACACACATTGCAGGTGTTTGAGAATCGGGTGTTGAGGAGGATATTTGGGCCTAAGAGGGAAGACGATGGAGGTGGAGAAAACTACATAATGATGAGCTTAAAAATCTGTACTCCTCCCCCAGTATTGTCAGGGTGATTAAGTCGAGAAGAATGAGATTGGCTGGGCATTTAGCGCGCATGGATGGGACAAGAGGTGTGCACCCGGTACTGGTTGGGAAACCTGAAGGGAAGAGACCGCTGGGGAGACCTAGACGTAGATGGGAGGATAATCTCAGGTGGTATCTATGGGAGATAGGAGTTGAAGGAAACTGGATTTTGTTGGCCCAGGACAGGGTCCGCTGGAGGGCTTTGATTAATTCGGTGATGAACCTTAGGGTTTGGTAAGCCATCTAGTTAGTTAGCATTAGAACACTCACTAAGATATTCAAAAACACAAACGTAAAAGTAGCATACAAAGTTAACAACACAGTAAAAATCAAATGCAGTTCAAGAAAACAAGATAACAAATACAATAATAGTGGTGTGTACCAATTAAAATGCGGAAGCTGCGAGCAGGTCTATATTGGCCAAACCGGTAGGGATTTTAAAACTAGATTTAAAGAACACGTCCACGAAATTAGATTCAATTTAACAAAATCGAAATATGCAGAACACGGACATGAATACGGCCCCATAGATGATATCATGAACATATTAAGAATAGCTCCAAAGGGTAAAATGCTAGATATTTTAGAAAAATTCCATATACACAAAAGTAGTATACACAAGGCCATTGTTAACGAACAAAACACCAAAGATTCTAACGTATTATCTGACCTAGCATTAAGCAGGAGAAAGTAAAAAATTTTCAGTAGTTGGCCCTCTGATTTCAAGCTTATATATACCCTTGCATTTCCAACTGACAGTCTCTCACCCACGGTTCTGGAGTTCGCAGGTACAGACGTTGCGACTATAGCTCGCCGAGACCAGCTACAGCCACCGAACAACGGGATCAATAGCTAAGCGCAAATTCTACTCCTGTGAATAACAGCATCTAGTGCAGTGTCACTTCAAAAGTCTTGTCATATACCTTTTCATTTTTAATTCTGAATCTAGTTTGAACCATTTGACTAAATGTATTAATTTCCCTGATGCCACTGATGATGACCTCTTGAGGTCAAAACGCGTATGGCAATAGTGTCCATCATAGTGTTAATATTTGTTGGTTTGTTTACTCTATATTCTAATACACTAGACGGTATGCAAAGTATTAAGACTGGTATAAGTTTACCACAGTTTCAGAGGTTTTTGCTGCCTCCATTATGAGGCCGATGAGTAGCCATCACCTTGATGATGGAGGCAGCAAAGACATCTGAAACTCTGGTAAACGTCTACCAGATTACAAGGTGCTACAATCCAGAAGACAGCCATCTCTGTACTCACCACTGTGAGAGAACCTCACATCCTACAAGGTGGTAATGCTTTCTATGCTGCCACTTTGTCCCCGCAGATTGAGATAGTACGTGTCTGTAGACTCTCTCCATCGTCAGTTGAGAGGTGGCAGTACTTTTGTGTATATGAAAGGCCTTGCCATTCAGCCCTGAAGGTGGAGACTATTTTTCTCTACTGATTCTTGTAAAAAAATAAGGGCTTGAAGATGGTGACAGTATGATTCTCTGATTCTACAGAAGACTTGATACAGCACAAAACTCAGAACAACATCACAGTCATATAAAGAAGAGAGCAAATTTTGAATTGGTTTTCGTAGAATGTTTGTTCTCTGTAATATGGTTTGACCTAAGTACTTTTTGGGGTAATCTTGGGAAGCCAATTGTTAAAAATCTTTGTTCTTATGTATATCATTATGATGGTTTTTCACTTAATTTAACTGGTGTTATTAAATGCATATGGATTTCAATGTTTTTAAAAAGATTATTTTTCTGGTTTGATTACCTATGTAAAAGATATTGATTCTGTTGGTATTGACAAGGAATTGTCATTAGAATTCTGTAATAAATCTTTTGCCTTACATATATTCGCACCATATGGTATGTGTTTATCCCATTCACTGAATACTACGTACCTGTTCATCTGTGTCTAAATGGATGACAAGAGTGATCTGTGGTAGTGTGTTTCCTGTAAATGTCAAAACTAAATCTGCTTTCTTGGTTGTTTGTGTCAACTTGCTGTTACATGAGGTGTCATGGGTTGATGTTCTGTAGGCCGGCACCAAG
This sequence comes from Zootermopsis nevadensis, assembly GCF_977971745.1. Lineage (NCBI taxonomy): Eukaryota > Metazoa > Arthropoda > Insecta > Blattodea > Termopsidae > Zootermopsis > Zootermopsis nevadensis. The sequence continues at coordinate 11,847,158 of NW_028259143.1, forward strand.
AATGGTATCCTCTCATCCCAGTCTGGTGCATTAAAAGACCATCCTCGTATGCTACTCAACCATCTTCACATAGTATGCCATGCTGTCTGACGGCAAGCAAATAGGGGTGGTCCATGTCATGTTTATCCCAGCTGATAATCAGAGTTGTCCCTTGTTACTGTGAAGCTCTCTCAGGACCCTGAAGTATCAGCATCTGGTTCCTGGTTCTGTCTTCTCGGATATTGTGCCTTGTAGAAATTTACATATGTTTCAGACGTTCTTACTGGCTCCACTGCCAAGGCAATTATGATCATCCTGATGATGAAGGTAACAAGCACCTCTGAAACGTCTATTTGTGTCTACCAGACTGCAGGCTGTAACAACTTAGAAAAGTACCATTTTAAGGAAAATAATTGTTTAGAGATAATTTGTTGAGGCATTAAAAGAGTATGCATGACTTTTGATCAGATTAATTGGTTAATATTTTCATTTGATTCAAGAAAGACTGTTTATTGAAGACAAGTTTTTGATAAGTAGTTCTGACTTATGGCTGTTATAATTTCCATACTACCACATCCCTTTAAGTGCCTCAAACAAGCCCTCTTTCAACAGTAAATGTTTACTAATTAATAAGATATTCATTTAACCACAAGGCAAGCATAAAAAGCTGTACTTTGAATTCTCTTTCATGATGGTAACTGATAAAATATTTAATTTAGATTGGTTGCAGATGATAACAAAAACATGCAAATTATAGGAAACACATTTGCTGTTTATTAGCAACTACATACATCTTCATGATATCAAAGATTTGAGGTCGTATCTGCCAAGTTTTAATTTGGTACTAATCAGTACTAATGAATGTTATGCACTGAAACCACAAGATTGCATATTATGCAATTATAGTATCCCCACTAGCCTCACCATATAGATTGAAAAACTTGAAGGAGAAAAGGCATCTGAATTTATTTCCTAAACTGCTTCAACAATAACATGGTCACAACTATATTTATAGTAACATTTGGTTTACCTTACATCCTGAGCTCATGAAGAAGCTAGTTATAGACTGGTCAACGGGGATTTGATTACTGTCAGAAACACATATTGATCAGTGAAATAGAGGACCAAGTTCATCACACCCTCATGTAACTTTTGTATGCATAGCATATTTCTAACAGATGTAACCTTGTTCCCACATAACCTTAAATTCTAAATTTACAAAAGTGATGAAATCTAGTATTAATGCACACCAAACATTATACATTAAAGTAATTAGAATGGGCTGAAGCAATTTAATTCAAATACTAGTCAATAACAAGAATGTCTTGCTTCATTTTGTCAAAACACATAAAGTGCCGTTGATTTTAGTATTGATAAATATTATACTGCCTTTTTGTATAAGCATATGTAGGATTTGTAATCTCGGTGTTACAAAATTTCATACAAACACAGGCACCGTTTCATTTAATTTACAACACACAATTGAAATATGAATTTTTTTGTGGGCTTAAAACATGGTGTTTGATTTAGAGAAAATGGACGGTTTGCTCTTCATAAACTGAGTCACTCAGCCATTCATGCAATTTCCTACCTTTTAAAGATCACAAACATCTACTACAATGAATCAAATCCTCAGCCAGATGAATCCAATCCACCCATACCCTCATATTCTATGCTTCGCCATGCGCAGTGCATGTGTCCATCACAAATGATATGACAACACGAATTAGACAAAATATTAATGTTCATTATGAAATTTTCTGAAATATCATGTTACTTTTCCATTCTTAGTCCAAATACAACATGAACAAATGGACCTACTTTTCTGTGTATGTTATCCTCATTGCGCATTGTAGCTGAGACAGCGTTCCATTGTACCTTACGTTGTTAGCATTAAATTGAAGTACTAGTATTCAAAATATAGTGGAAAAGCGTAGGATATAGTACCCAAGATAAGACACGACCGCGGAAGTGTTATCTCATAGAAACGACCCAAAAACTGTAAGTAATGGGCGACCAAAACCAAACAACGTGAAACAATACAGTAGCTGCCATATTCAATAGGTATAGCAAGACGCCACAAGCAAAGAGCATAGACGTCAGTATTAGGTACCATGACCAAAGATAACTCAAACATGGTTGTAGACCACTGCGATATATGTAAAGGCCGCCATTCACGATCGCTCCATTCGTCCAAATGGCGCGGTGTCGCTCCAAAATTGTACCGTGAATGCGGAAACTGAAGTCCATTGGCGTGGCGTGATGGGCTCGTTTGGATATTCTGTCGAGCCATAATCCATCCGATCGCTCCATCACTCCATCGTATCGTGAATGGGGGAATCGGCGATCGAGCCACTCCAAATCGGTTCGTGAGTGGCGGAAACGTGGTCCATTCTCATGCTTGTCTGCCACGAGCCTTCGTCCAGTGAAGTCCAAACTTGTATAATGTCGGGTCGTGAGTTTGTTATTGAGGTGATTGAGAAATATAGAGAGTTGCCATGTTTGTGGCAGATAAGTAATGAAGACTATCATGATAAAGCTAAAAGAAGCTTAGCAATGGAAGAATTGGTGGTTTTATTTAAAACCAAAGATCCTACCGCCAACAAAGAAAATTCCCTTAAAAGTTGCTTCAGAAAGGAGCATAAGGACTTAAATTGCTTCTGTTTAAGAGCCATTGCTTTGACCACTTTCGTTTTGGTTTTTTCCTTTTAATATACAGGCATACTGCCGTAGCTAGTACCAATTCTTCGTCCATCGCAAACACCACGCACTTCACAGAGGGACAACAAACCGCGACTGGCGTGACGCGACCGTGAATGTAGTACCTCTTTGGACGACATCCGTTTGGACGTCATCCATTCGGATGTCATCCATCTGGAGCGATCGTGACAATAAACAGCCAAACCACAACTGACAACAACACAACACTCGCAGGTCAGAATCCTCAGAAGGAATGAAGAAATTTGGGTGGGGGAGTTCACCAATAAACTGATTACCAGGTAGCAGAATGCACACTGATATACTGAATTATTAAAACTAATATTTTCAAGGCAGATAGTATTTTCGTGGCGAGCTCCTGTCTTCTGCTGATTGGCTCTGCAGCTGGTCCGACAGTTTGATTGTCGTTCCTTGTTGCACCTCTGACCACTTTCTCGAAGAATTACTTCGACCCAGAAGTTAACGTTGAATCATAGAGCATTAAATCACGTGTTCCCAACCGAACAAAAGTCACTTCTACGCCCCTTGTGAATAAATAAAAAATGAGTGCACGCATTCGAATACAAATGAACTCTCGTGGAGTAAGAGACGGATGTTTCAAAACTGAAACGCGTCTTTCAACTGTTTCCTTGATCTTGACAATTGAAAATCGTAACGCACACGGCTTTAGGTGTGTGCATGGTTCGCAAACCAGAAGCTTCTCATTGGTTTATATTCTATGTTATCGCAGATGCAATTTTACCATATTTTATCTTTTGTGTGTACTGTAATGTATTTTGAACGTGACTGATGATAACTGAGTGCGCACTGGATTTCATTAATTATTTTAATAGAAACTAAGAGATAAAAAAAGTCATGTGTTGATTACTCAGAAGCTGTGGGTGACAAAATTTTCACACACATAAATAAAAGTGAAGAATAATGAATATTTAACAAGGTTGAAGGGAAAATCAGGCCTACGTGTTGTAAATGTTCATAAGTCGCACTTTTAACCTGCTAGCTTTTATTACACTTGATCAGAAAAATACATAATGTGAATAACTTACTGACAAACTCCGATTATTAGCAGTTCATCATCAGTACCCGATACTGATGTTCATATGTGTCACATAAGTGCAGTATATGATTAGTCCATCTATTATTTTATGTATACCCGTAATATATTTATATTATCATAATATGGGGCATGGAGAAAACTGCATAATGATGAGCTTAAAAATCTGTTCTCCTCCCCTAATATTGTCAGGGTGATTAAGTCGAGAAGAATGAGATGGGCAGGGCACGTAGCGCGCATGGATGGGACAAGAGATGTGCACCGGGTATTGGTCGGGAAGCCTGAGGGGAAGAGACCGCTGGGGAGACCTAGACGTAGATGGGAGGAAAATGTCAGGCGGGATCTATGGGAGATAGGAGTCGAAGGAGACTGGATTTTGTTGTTTGAGGGGAAGGGTCGGTCTTGAGAGCCCGGAAAGTAAGTTGATTGTGATTCCGTCAATTTGGAATTTTTAGCCAATTTAAAACTGGCACTGCCTGAAACGAAACGCAGCTCCGCTCGCAAGTGCCACGAAACGAAGACATGGAGTTATAGCGTCACATATTCGAGATCTCGGAATTAGATGAGAGGTAAATGGTAACGTTTATTCTCCAGCCACTTCGAATGAAAATCACAAATAATAACAATCATGATAATCGGCACCCTGGCCGAGACTGCAAACAGGTACGTCATTAACGGACGAATCCAATTCTACGTTTTTAGTCTGTAGTAAGACATTGGTCCTTGTCCTGAGGCAGCTGAAAACAGCCCACATAAAGTCCTTTCATCTGACATATTAAATTGAAATTGTGTGCGTGTTCGCTTGTAGCTCGAGAACGGGTAAATCGATTGCATTAAATTTGGGGTATGATATCAGGAAGAGAACACAGAAAGGTTAGAACTCCAGAAAATTGTCCTCAGTTCGAGTCCTGGTCAGGACGCTTCCAGAAGCTCGGAAACCAGGCACAGTTGTTAATTTCGAAGGTGTTCGGTTTAAGAATGATACTTCTTTCTGTGATATTCAAAGTTTTTTTTTCGCCTTTGTTGAATAAAGACTAATAAGAGATGAAAGCATTTATCGAATTTCCGTCCGTAACACTGCGGACATACTGCTAGTTTAATAGTAAATATTAAAAAGTACTAATAATTCCTAAACAATTTTGCAACTTTGAATAAGAAGCCTCACTACAACCAAAAACGAGGTTTTTTTAACCTATCGTTTAACGGGACTCTCCTTAGTAAGTCAGTGTCTTCTATTATATTAATGCCAACTAACATTACTGAAGTATTAGGGCCACGACGTACCTGGAGGCAGATATGAACATAAGCGAAAGTTGGTCTGAACATAAGAGTGAAGCTAATAGTTTTCTAAAAAAATTATTCTAAAAACTGCAGAAGGATAATTCTGCAACCATCAGTTTCAAGGCAGTACAGTGAAGTCTGCTGTCGCTTTCTTAGTTTCGTATCCATAGCAACTACCCAATGTGCGTTTCCATTAGTGCCAATATTTTCAAATAAGATCGTAAACAAATAATATAATGATTTAAATTATGTTTCACATTCAATTATTCACACTGTTTTGGTCATTTCGTTGAATAATCAAATTTGTGATCTAAGGTACTTACTTCATAATTTTTAGTAAAAATTTCCCGAAAATCTGCACATCACTTCGCAACTAATTAAAAGACAGATTGTGCATAAGAGTGTCAAAGTGACTCTATGAAAGGTTAATTAGTGAGCAGTGTTCTGTTTTGAGTGTTTGTGTGTTTTAGTGAAGTGATGTGTTTAAATTTTGTCGATAGTGAAATTCTGGTTGTTTCTTGTGATCAAAATTCTGTATCAACATGATGTCCCTGTATAGGACGATTAAAGGTACAGGGACACAGAAGAGGTCCAGAGATAGAAGGTAAGGATCTTCATAGTACAGCAAGACAAAGAAAATAACACCGGTCCCTTGCCAACAGCCGCGATTTCTTTTTGAGACTAATACACCGTGTTACGTGTTCGAATTGGGGGGGGGGGGAGCATATAATAAGATGCTGCAATAATTATTCACTATTTAAAATTGTATTTAAGCTGCTAATATAATAGAAAAATGTATGCATTCAGATATAAGATAATAATGCAAACTTATTACCACCAAACTTGGCGAGACAGATGAGGGGAGGGGGAGGGAAATAGGTGAGAACAGACAAAAATGGAGCCTATGTGGGATCTTTAGACAGAATACAAATTGAGGAATGAGGACAGAAAGAAGAAATAAGAAAACGAAACATAATTAAAATATATAATAACAATAATCGAGACTTGCAATAACAGAGGAACCAGCTCTTGTAAGTGCCATCAGGACATCAACATCAAAAATCACATAAAACATGTGGCAGAGGTTTCCTATGGTCTTCGGGGAGTGGATTTCAAGACCACACCAGGCACAGGCCATCCTCCTGTTCGTAAGGCGTAGCTTGAACTCAGCATCCCCTCTGATCATTTGGCCCAAGTTTCTACTGAGCTAACAAGTATTTATTTAGATTTAGATTTACCCAAAACCGCTTATCGGAAAGTCCTTTTAACCCAAAGCAGGTGAAACACTAACTGCACAGAAAACATATGTGAAAAGTGAAGAGAGATCGGTAAAAAATAGGAAGCAAACAATACTTTTGTTGCAATGTCTTTATTTTAAACATCTCTAAAACATTTGGCAGCCACAACAAATACGATGTGAGGTCTGCTCTGTCTCCAATTGCTTCCAAATTTTGCAGAACTAGTAAATAAGGTGGCTTTGTACTCATTAGCTGGGACCCGGGTGATGTAATATTCATGGTGAATAATTACCAAATTTGTTGGTTCTGCTAAAATGTTTATAGATGTTTAAAATATGTTTTCTGTGCAGTTTGTGTTTTACCTGCATTGGGTAAAAAGGACTTTCTGATAAGCGGTTTTGGGTAATGAAGGGAAAAGGTTTGGGAATCAGTGCCCTAACAACACGAGCCAGAAAGACGACCTCCACCTGAACCAATTATGGAAGTCCCTTATAGACTGTCAGAAGTAACGAAGGAAGCCTCTGACTCAGTGGCATTGCTGTCATGACCTGGTCCTAGGCCAGCAGACATATCATTCGTTTCTTCCAGTTTTCTTTCTATAAGATTTACAAACCGACGGGTCGCTTCTCCCAAGACCAATTCCAAAACTGTAAAGAGAAACAAAGGAATAAGAAAATGGGAAATAAGAGAACGCAAGTGGATGTTACCAAGCAAGAAATATCCACAAATGTACATACCTCAGTAATCACTTTGACTATTATAGAAATTACCTGCTTGCATGAAAACCAAAAGGTCCATTGTCATATTCACAAAATACCGCCATTGTGCCCTGTCATGAGTAACGTAAATCTATTCCTCAGCCTCAAGCCATATTTCTATAAAATATAATATCACCTTCCCAATTAAACTTCTGTTTCTGAAGTAAGAAGTTCTTCACCAGAGATTACATGGGTAGAATTTGGTACGATTTTATCAAATTTTCTATGTCTGCATGCCCTATCAATCTCATATTTGATTTAATCACCCTAATACTACTTGGTGAAAAGTACAACTTATTTCGGCAATTTGTTCTCAAACACTCGAAAGTGAATAATAAAACCAAAATCATATCACACTTTCAGGAGTTAAGAATAGTGCAACAAATGCTTTAGTATGAGCAGTACTTACGAATAAGATGGTCGGTAATTGTAATGTAGTTTAAGGATGCCTCAATGCTGATATGACTTGTTATATAGTAAATGCACGAGATATCAGTGTACAAATCTTTCAGCAGAATAATCGAGGAAACCCTCAGGCCTGTTCGCACCCACTGCGCTTGGCCCTAGAAAACAAAAATATCATATAAGTGAGAATTCATGTTTTCATGACAGCAAGTATTAAGATGGATGTATCTTGGGTTGTTGTGAGGTATAGACTGGTAAAACTTTAATAAGGTTTCAGATATGCTGATGATGGAGGCAACAAGGGCCTCTGAAACGCCATTGGACACATTACTCACCCTGTATATTCCTAACAGCATCATAAATCCTGTCACCATTTTCAAAGCGGCATACAGCAAAGACACATCCTGCACCACCTTACGGACTGGAAGAAAAAAAAATCTCGATTTTAGAGTTTACACAAACAGCAATTTACTATAAAATAATGTTAATGACCAAAATTTGTTTGTTTACTTCTAACACTTTATCCTGTGTGCTACTTGACTTGTGTCGTAAAGTTGCAGGTCTGTATCAAAGGAACGCACATCAAATGCGAGTTTAAGTCTCATCACAAAACCGATTACGAGAAAAGCAGAATCACAAATAGTACTGATGAGTTTTTTAAAACTCTATAAGGAGAAATTTGGATAGTTTTTGACGTGAAAACGTCTTTAAAATCGATGCCGGGTGTGGGGAGGCAATCGCGCCCAAATGAGCGATAGTTTCTGTCGAAGTAATTTCAAACTTCAATAACTCAGCTACAAATAGACATAGCGCCGCCATCTTAGTCTTGTTTTAAAGAAGAAGGATGAACATTTGTGCCAGTACCGCTCCGACATTCGTGGCGGCCGGACGTCGCGAACTGCGCACGCGCAAAGTGAACCCACGATTTTCGACTTTCCGGATTCGACACGGGATCATATCTCAGAGACTAATTATCCGATCCGAGTGAACCAAGTGTTGTTTTGAAGAGGAGTGTATATGTTACAACTCATCCTCGCCTCCAAGTGTGTATCTCAAAAACTCAAAAAGATACGAGGCTGTGAATTTGAAAAAGTTTGAAAATTTCCCGATTTTCTTAAAATGTCGCGATATATGAGGGCAAAGTACAACCAGAATTACAAAAATCGGGCACAAATGCGTAGAGCACAAAATTCTAAAGAGAATGACACCGAAAACGCCGGGCCCGGACCGAAAACCAACGCGCAGTACTGCCGCGAATATAGGCAACGTAAGCGCGCTCTGACAACACAGGCGGCATCTGACGAGCCTGGATGTGGATTTCATTACTGATGAAATGGAGAGTGCAATGGAGGTCGACCCAGACCCATCGGGCCCACTTGGCATATCCAATATGGCGACGAGGGCCCAAAATTGGAATTGTACCGGGGCCGACAACTACTTTAAATTTTTTTGTTTAATTTCAATATACTGTACACGATTGACGTTTTCACGAAAATAACTGCGGCAGTGTCCGACACTGCCTATCAATTTTTTTACTCAAGAAGTTAACTGTCACGCCTTTGTCATTGATGTACAAAATATCGAAGTCTGACTGCAGACAATTTTATGTAATATATTATAATTAATAATTCTCGAATGAAGTGACCTTTTTGGTTATACTTATTTTTGAAACAGCGCAGACCTACTACTTTTTATTAACATCGCTGTAACTGGATCAATGCATTATGGTCTCTCGATACGTCACACCCACAAGCATCATGAAAACATACAAATTTCAACCAAAACGAACGGCTAGGTGGCGAGATTTCAATTGAGACAGAGACTTCATCGCTCTCACAAGCCAGATAACAACTGGCCTTTGGCATGATACAGTACGTACCTGGCTGCGGGCCGAAATACTTCTCCCTCAAGGATATTTGCCTGTCTGGGCTGACGATGCTGCCATCGGAGAGAAAAATCAAATCACTGTGACCACCTGATAACTCATAGATGGTTTTCCCCTGCACACCAAGAACATATACACTTAGAGATGCTTAATTAGAAAAAAATAATATTCCATACAGTTATGATAATGGTATTTTAATTATGTAATTTTAAATTTGTAATTACGAAAAACAAACACTACCTCCGTTATTTGAGTTCCCTCTAATCAAAGAATGTACAGTAAGCAATAATAAAACAAGCACGTACCAGGGTCAAAACAGCAAAGCAAATTACCAGCAATCTGCAGAAATCTACTTCATTTATGTATGAATCCGTTTTCTCGGGTTTTCTTTCTATAAGATTTACAAACCGACGGGTCGCTTCTCCCAAGACCAATTCCAAAACTGTAAAGAGAAACAAAGGAATAAGAAAATGGGAAATAAGAGAACGCAAGTGGATGTTACCAAGCAAGAAATATCCACAAATGTACATACCTCAGTAACCACTTTGACTATTATAGAAATTACCTGCTTGCATGAAAACCAAAAGGTCCATTGTCATATTCACAAAATACCGCCATTGTGCCCTGTCATGAGTAACGTAAATCTATTCCTCAGCCTCAAGCCATATTTCTATAAAATATAATATCACCTTCCCAATTAAACTTCTGTTTCTGAAGTAAGAAGTTCTTCACCAGAGATTACATGGGTAGAATTTGGTACGATTTTATCAAATTTTCTATGTCTGCATGCCCTATCAATCTCATATTTGATTTAATCACCCTAATACTACTTGGTGAAAAGTACAACTTATTTCGGCAATTTGTTCTCAAACACTCGAAAGTGAATAATAAAACCAAAATCATATCACACTTTCAGGAGTTAAGAATAGTGCAACAAATGCTTTAGTATGAGCAGTACTTACGAATAAGATGGTCGGTAATTGTAATGTAGTTTAAGGATGCCTCAATGCTGATATGACTTGTTATATAGTAAATGCACGAGATATCAGTGTACAAATCTTTCAGCAGAATAATCGAGGAAACCCTCAGGCCTGTTCGCACCCACTGCGCTTGGCCCTAGAAAACAAAAATATCATATAAGTGAGAATTCATGTTTTCATGACAGCAAGTATTAAGATGGATGTATCTTGGGTTGTTGTGAGGTATAGACTGGTAAAACTTTAATAAGGTTTCAGATATGCTGATGATGGAGGCAACAAGGGCCTCTGAAACGCCATTGGACACATTACTCACCCTGTATATTCCTAACAGCATCATAAATCCTGTCACCATTTTCAAAGCGGCATACAGCAAAGACACATCCTGCACCACCTTACGGACTGGAAGAAAAAAAAATCTCGATTTTAGAGTTTACACAAACAGCAATTTACTATAAAATAATGTTAATGACCAAAATTTGTTTGTTTACTTCTAACACTTTATTCTGTGTGCTACTTGACTTGTGTCGTAAAGTTGCAGGTCTGTATCAGAGGAACGCACATCTAATGCGAGTTTAAGTCTCATCACAAAACCGATTACGAGAAAAGCATAATCACAAATAGTACTGATGAGTTTTTTAAAACTCTATAAGGAGAAATTTGGATAGTTTTTGACGTGAAAACGTCTTTAAAATCGATGCCGGGTGTGGGGAGGCAATCGCGCCCAAATGAGCGATAGTTTCTGTCGAAGTAATTTCAAACTTCAATAACTCAGCTACAAATAGACATAGCGCCGCCATCTTAGTCTTGTTTTAAAGAAGAAGGATGAACATTTGTGCCAGTACCGCTCCGACATTCGTGGCGGCCGGACGTCGCGAACTGCGCACGCGCAAAGTGAACCCACGATTTTCGACTTTCCGGATTCGACACGGGATCATATCTCAGAGACTAATTATCCGATCCGAGTGAACCAAGTGTTGTTTTGAAGAGGAGTGTATATGTTACAACTCATCCTCGCCTCCAAGTGTGTATCTCAAAAACTCAAAAAGATACGAGGCTGTGAATTTGAAAAAGTTTGAAAATTTCCCGATTTTCTTAAAATGTCGCGATATATGAGGGCAAAGTACAACCAGAATTACAAAAATCGGGCACGAATGCGTAGAGCACAAAATTCTAAAGAGAATGACACCGAAAACGCCGGGCCCGGACCGAAAACCAACGCGCAGTACTGCCGCGAATATAGGCAACGTAAGCGCGCTCTGACAACACAGGCGGCATCTGACGAGCCTGGATGTGGATTTCATTACTGATGAAATGGAGAGTGCAATGGAGGTCGACCCAGACCCATCGGGCCCACTTGGCATATCCAATATGGCGACGAGGGCCCAAAATTGGAATTGTACCGGGGCCGACAACTACTTTAAATTTTTTTGTTTAATTTCAATATACTGTACACGATTGACGTTTTCACGAAAATAACTGCGGCAGTGTCCGACACTGCCTATCAATTTTTTTACTCAAGAAGTTAACTGTCACGCCTTTGTCATTGATGTACAAAATATCGAAGTCTGACTGCAGACAATTTTATGTAATATATTATAATTAATAATTCTCGAATGAAGTGACCTTTTTGGTTATACTTATTTTTGAAACAGCGCAGACCTACTACTTTTTATTAACATCGCTGTAACTGGATCAATGCATTATGGTCTCTCGATACGTCACACCCACAAGCATCATGAAAACATACAAATTTCAACCAAAACGAACGGCTAGGTGGCGAGATTTCAATTGAGACAGAGACTTCATCGCTCTCACAAGCCAGATAACAACTGGCCTTTGGCATGATACAGTACGTACCTGGCTGCGGGCCGAAATACTTCTCCCTCAAGGATATTTGCCTGTCTGGGCTGACGATGCTGCCATCGGAGAGAAAAATCAAATCACTGTGACCACCTGATAACTCATAGATGGTTTTCCCCTGCACACCAAGAACATATACACTTAGAGATGCTTAATTAGAAAAAAATAATATTCCATACAGTTATGATAATGGTATTTTAATTATGTAATTTTAAATTTGTAATTACGAAAAACAAACACTACCTCCGTTATTTGAGTTCCCTCTAATCAAAGAATGTACAGTAAGCAATAATAAAACAAGCACGTACCAGGGTCAAAACAGCAAAGCAAATTACCAGCAATCTGCAGAAATCTACTTCATTTATGTATGAATCCGTTTTCTCGGGTTTTCTTTCTATAAGATTTACAAACCGACGGGTCGCTTCTCCCAAGACCAATTCCAAAACTGTAAAGAGAAACAAAGGAATAAGAAAATGGGAAATAAGAGAACGCAAGTGGATGTTACCAAGCAAGAAATATCCACAAATGTACATACCTCAGTAACCACTTTGACTATTATAGAAATTACCTGCTTGCATGAAAACCAAAAGGTCCATTGTCATATTCACAAAATACCGCCATTGTGCCCTGTCATGAGTAACGTAAATCTATTCCTCAGCCTCAAGCCATATTTCTATAAAATATAATATCACCTTCCCAATTAAACTTCTGTTTCTGAAGTAAGAAGTTCTTCACCAGAGATTACATGGGTAGAATTTGGTACGATTTTATCAAATTTTCTATGTCTGCATGCCCTATCAATCTCATATTTGATTTAATCACCCTAATACTACTTGGTGAAAAGTACAACTTATTTCGGCAATTTGTTCTCAAACACTCGAAAGTGAATAATAAAACCAAAATCATATCACACTTTCAGGAGTTAAGAATAGTGCAACAAATGCTTTAGTATGAGCAGTACTTACGAATAAGATGGTCGGTAATTGTAATGTAGTTTAAGGATGCCTCAATGCTGATATGACTTGTTATATAGTAAATGCACGAGATATCAGTGTACAAATCTTTCAGCAGAATAATCGAGGAAACCCTCAGGCCTGTTCGCACCCACTGCGCTTGGCCCTAGAAAACAAAAATATCATATAAGTGAGAATTCATGTTTTCATGACAGCAAGTATTAAGATGGATGTATCTTGGGTTGTTGTGAGGTATAGACTGGTAAAACTTTAATAAGGTTTCAGATATGCTGATGATGGAGGCAACAAGGGCCTCTGAAACGCCATTGGACACATTACTCACCCTGTATATTCCTAACAGCATCATAAATCCTGTCACCATTTTCAAAGCGGCATACAGCAAAGACACATCCTGCACCACCTTACGGACTGGAAGAAAAAAAAATCTCGATTTTAGAGTTTACACAAACAGCAATTTACTATAAAATAATGTTAATGACCAAAATTTGTTTGTTTACTTCTAACACTTTATTCTGTGTGCTACTTGACTTGTGTCGTAAAGTTGCAGGTCTGTATCAGAGGAACGCACATCTAATGCGAGTTTAAGTCTCATCACAAAACCGATTACGAGAAAAGCATAATCACAAATAAATAAAATAAGGAGAAATTTGGATGGTTTTTTTACTCAAGAAGTTAACTGTACAAAATATCGAAGTCTGACCGCAGACAATTTTATGTAATATATTATAATTAATAATTCTCGAATGAAGTGACCTTTTTGGTTATACTTATTTTTGTAACAGCGCAGACCTACTACTTCTTATTAACATCGCTGTAACTGGATAAATGCATTATGGTCTCTCGATACGTCACACCCACAAGTATTATGAAAACATACAAATTTCAACCAAAACGAACGGCTGGGTGGCGAGATTTCAATTGAGACAGAGACTTCATCGCTCTCACAAGCCAGATAACAACTGGCCTTTGGCATGATACAGTACGTACCTGGCTGCGGGCCGAAATACTTCTCCCACAAGGATATTTGCCTGTCTGGGCTGACGATGCTGCCATCGGAGAGAAAAATCAATTCACTGTGACCAGCTGATAACTCATAGATGTTTTTCCCCTGCGCACCAAGAACATATACACTTAGAGATGCTTAATTAGAAAAAAATAATATTCCATACAGTTATGATAATGGTATTTTAATTATGTAATTTTAAATTTGTAATTACTAAAAACAAACACTACCTCCGTTATTTGAGTTCCATCTAATCAAAGAATGTACAGTAAGCAATAATAAAACAAGCACGTACCAGGGTCAAAACAGCAAAGCAAATTGCCAGCAATCTGAAGAAATTTACTTCTGTGAAAAACGACCTCATCTGAAAAAGAACAGTATTTCATTAAGATACAATGTCTTATTTTTTGTTGCAATGTCAGTTTCTCAAAGTCAAGACATGCGACAAATGAGTTTATAGGGCATGCATTTACAAATACTTTTGTATGGAGTCGATTACTTAATTATAATGTAGCGTGGGTCGGTATACAACCTTGATTGTCAACCCTTAATTTCTTGTGGGGTCTACTACCTCAAATCCGATCTCAGTTGTAAACTTGGTTGGATTGTAAGAGACCACAAAGTCTTTCCGCAATATTTCTTCCACACTCTCACCTACTACACTACTCTCAAAGCAACCAACCAACCAAAGAAGCTAACTGAGGGCAGAGGCCTGCGCCAGCGCAAGCATCGTCCCTACCTAGGTGAAACCATTCCTGCGCACAAGACGCATTGCTGGAAATGGTAAACGGTGGTAATATAAGAACGGAAATTTTGCTATCGCTAACAGGGTTACGTCGTGGCGGGAGCCTCGACCATTCAAACTGGGATCCGTTGCTGCTGATGGGAGGTCATCCCGTCAGGCAAGTTGTCCAAAGGAATTTGGTTGGTTGGATCTCCGGGGTTTGAACCCAGAGAGGGAGGGGCCGTTTCGGCTGAAGGCCTCTGCGGCATGGGGGGAAGATCACTTCAGCTGATGGCCTCCGTGATATGGGTGGGGGTGGCGGGCCGTGCCCCTATTAAGTTATACCCTGGCATTCGCCTTACAACTGAGGAAAGCACGGAAAACCTCAGTCAGGGTAGCCGAGTAGTCTAACCACTCGTTGTGCCGACTTAACCGTCTTTTGGGGACGGCCTCGGCTGGCCTGCTGAACATCGGTCGCCCTCGGTTGCCCTTGGGCGACCTCTGGCAGCCCTCGTTCGACACGAGTCCCACTGGACACAACCAAAAAGCTAACTGAGGGCGGAGGCCTGCGCAATCGCAAGCATCGTCCCTACCTCTCTCCAGGCTGTGCCGGTGGGGGTCTCGTCCGTTGTCGCCGCATCAACCAACCAACCAAAGAAGCTAACTGAGGGCAGAGGCCTGCGCAAGCGCAAGCATCGTCCCTACCTAGGTGAAACCATTCCTGCGCACAAGACGCATTGCTGGAAATGGTAATCGGTCGTAATATAAGAACGGAAATTTTGCTAACGCTAACGGGGTTTCGTCGTGGCGGGAGCCTCGACCATTCAAACTGGGATTTGTTGCTGCTGATGGGAGGTTATCCTGTCAGGCAAGTTGTCGAAGGAATTTGGTTGGTTGGGTCTCTGGGGTATGAACCCAGAGAGGGAGGGGCCGTTTCGGCTGAAGGCCTCTGCGGCATGGGGGGAAGATCACTTCAGCTGATGGCCTCCATGATCGGGGGGAAGGGTGGCGGGCCGTGCCCCTATTAAGTTATACCCTGGCATTCGCCTTACAACTGAGGAAAGCACGGAAAACCTCAGTCAGGGTAGCCGAGTAGTCTAACCACTCGTTGTGCTGACTTGGCCGTCTTTTGGGGATGGCTTCGGCTGGCCTGCTGAACATCAGTCGCCCTCGGTTGCCCTTGGGTGAACTCTGGCAGCCCTCATTCGGCACGAGTGTCTTCCGAGTTGCCGAACTAAGGGGTTCCCCACACCAGCTAACCTCGAGTCAAACCTCTCAGTTAGTGCTCTGATGTGGTCGGCAAAGAAAGGGACCCCCAGATCCTCATGTATTTGCCTGTTACTAACGTACCAGGGCGCGTTAGTAACAATTCGAAGACACTTGGATTGCAGAACTTGCAGCTTCTGGACGTGGCTGTGGGCAGCTGACCTCCAGATCGGGCATGCGTAATCCATTATGGGACGGATGAGCTGCTTATAGAGTAGTACACCGTTCCTGATTGACAGGCCACTTCTCCTATTGATAAGCGGGCCTAGCACACCTAATCGTTGCGCTGCCTTCTTTCCCACTTGGTTGACGTGCGCCGACCAAGTAAGCCCGGCGTCAAGGGTGACCCCCAGATACTGCGCTGTTTTGACCCATTGGATCGGCTGTCCGAGGAACTGCACTGCTCGGGGCTGTTGGATGTGTCTTCTCGCGGAAATGAAGAGAACCGCGGTGCTCTTCGAGACGTTGATAGCAATCCTCCAGGCCCTGAGCCAGAGCTCAAGTCTACTGAGGTAGGTCTCCAGATACCTGACGAGAAGCGTTGGGCTACGGGACGTGACTACTAGAGCCGTGTCGTCCGCGTATTGTGCTAACTCGACGTGGCGGGACGGTGTGGGTATGTCGTTGACATACAGACTGAAGAGCACAGGGGAGAGAATTCCGCCCTGCACAACTCCAGCCCGCATGGTACGACGTGTGGACATGGCCGACTGGAAGGATGTCTGGAATGTCCGGTCAGCGAGGTAGGAAGAGATGGTTTTTACCAAGTACGACGGGAAGTTGAGGACGGTCAGTTTGTATAGGAGGCCTTGGACCCAGACTGTGTCGAAGGCTTTGGCCACGTCCAGGAAAACCGCGCCGGTTAGCCGCTTCTCATCAAGGTTTCTGTTGACCCTTTCGACGAGGCGAGCCAGCTGTAACGATGTGCTGTGTCTGGGTCGAAACCCAAACTGCTCGTCGCGCAGCAGCCCGCGTTCACTGACCTCGTGTAGGACCCTCGTTAGTAGGATTTTCTCGCAGAGTTTGCCGACCGTGTCGAGAAGACTGATGGGTCTATAGGAAGAAGGTAGCGTGGGGTCCTTCCCCGGCTTCAGTATGGACACCACTCGAGCGTGTTTCCATGCCGAGGGGAAGTGTTGCCTGCGAAGGACCGCGTTGAACACTTTCGTGAGAAAGGTTACCGCGCGTCGTGGGAGATGTTTCAGGACCCTGTTCGGTATACCGTTGGGGCCCGGAGCCTTGCCAAGCTTGAGTCCCTTGATGGCCTGGGCGACCTCCGATGGACTGGTTAATTTTGGTTCATTTACAGGGGCATACTCGTATGCTCGCATCGCCTCGTTAACCATGTCAATTGTAGTCAGGTCCGACGGGTAGTCTACCGGCTGGAACTGGACCTCAAGGCTGTCGGCTAGGGCTTCTGCCTTCTCGGGGTTCGAGAGAGCCAGTCCTCCCATCACTAAGAAGGGGGGCGACGGAGTGGGGACTCGCATCACACGCTTGGTCATTTTCCAAAGCGACTGGTCCTCGCAGTCCAAGGATTCGAGCGTGTCGCTCCACTGTTCGTTCCGCCACTCGTTGAGACGATAGGTCACCGACCTCTGGAGTCGATTGACCTGGGTCTTAAGAGCGGGGTCTCTTGTGACCTGCCATCGCCTCCTCAGCCGGTTCTTCAGGCGTATTTCATCTCGAATACTAGCGGGTAGAAGCGGTCGCCTGTCAATGCGGGGTCGAAGCTTGGGAGCGGACGCTGCTGTGGCTTCCAGGATAGCACTGGTCAGCTCCTCGACGCACTTGTCAATTTCTTCCTCGTCGTTTACCACGGGGTTCCCCGGTAGTCTGCTTTCGAGGCAAGCCTGGAATGCAGCCCAGTCCATTCTCGCGAAGTCCGGGCGATCAGGCAGGTTTTGAAAGGACGATCGGCACGTGGTGTCGACGAGGACGGGCAGGTGATCTGAGCTGAGTGCGGGGCAGACAGTCAGGTGCACCGGTAGGACGAAGTCCTTGATGAGGACAATATCAAGGACGTCAGGTGTGGCGTTGTGTGTGTAGGGAGCCGTGGTTGGAGAATCCGGCCCGTAGATGAAGCAGGAATTTCTGTTGGCGTAATCACGCAGGAGCGAGCCCCTAGTAGAGATAAGGCTAGAATTCCAGTCCGTGTGTTTCGCGTTGAGGTCACCAGCCAAGAGGACCGGGAAACCCCCGCTCAAGCACTCGGTCAGGTCCGACTCTATCCATGGCCGGGTGGGTGCGAGGTATGCCGCCACTAGCTTGACTTTCCTGGTTGCCAGTACCAGGTGAATGGCGGTTGCTTCTAGTTGTTGTAGACCCGATACCGGCACAGGGTAATGATCAATGCCCCTGCGGACAAGGATCGCTGTGCCACCCCCTAGCGTCGGGCGGTCCGTACGGTGGCAAACGTAGTTCGCGAACCTCAAGGCCCGACCCGACGTGAGGTGCGTCTCGTTCAGGAGGCAAACATCGACTCCGTAGTCACCGAGGAACTGCTCCAGCTCCAGCTTCCTGTCGCGGACACCGTCGGCGTTCCAGTAAGCCAGCCGCAAGGCCTTGCTACCGTGTCCTCTAGGCCGTGCAGTCATTGTCGGCCATGAAGAGGAGAACGGTTTTGAGGAGGGCTCGCGGACGAGACCCCCCGGGGGGGAGTGAATGGATCGCGGCGAGGAGACGTCGTGTCAACTCAATGCAGACCCGTGGTGAGAGGGTTTCCAGGATATCTGAGATGTCCTGGAGCGGTGATTGACCCTTGGGTGGGGTGGGGTCAGTCTTCTTGAGAGCAGGTGCTGTGGGATTTGCCACCGGCGCCACAGGACGAGCGGGCTTGGCACGGCCGCCCTTGGGGATAGTCTGCCGCTCAGTCTGTACAATGGCTCCAGTTGGCGTTGGGGCGGGGTTCTTCATAGCCGCAGCCTTGACGACGCGGCCACCACGGACCACGTGGTTCCACCCAGGGCCCAAGTTCTCCTGCTCGAGGGAAGGCTTAGCTAGCGCCGATTTGGGCGCTGGCAGGCGCGTGGAGACGTCGTCCTTTCGGCCGCGATCCCCTTTCGCACGCTGTGCAGCGGCCGTCTTGGCTTCCTTCCACTTACTGCAACCTCTATAGTTCGCAGTGTGGTTGCCTCCGCAGCTGCAGCACTTAAGTTGTTGCTTGGGGGTGGCACACGACCCGGATGGGTGAGCGTCCCCGCAGGCCACGCACCTGGGTGCATAACCGCAGTTCCGCTGCGTGTGCCCGAAGCGTTGGCACCGTTTACACTGCATGGGCCCCTTTGGTGCAACATATGTTTCTACCTTGACCCGCAGACCGCAGATCTCAGTAAGGGAACGCACTTTCGCCACGTCGGGGCCTCGTGCTATCGACACTATAAAGTGTGGCGTAAGGGGACGGTCACCGTCCTGGTCCATGGCCCGGCGCCTCGATCGCAGTTGCATGACCCCCTGCACAGCAATGTGCATGGCGGCCAGCTCCTCGCGTACCTCGGCCTCAGGCATGCGCACTCCCAGGTTTTTAATCAGCAGGCGCACGCACCGATCCTCAGGGAGGGAGAATGTGTGAAAACTCACACCCTCGCCCTCATCGAGGGACCGCAGGACCCTGACGGTGGCCCGGAACCCGTCGGCGGTCTCAGGCACAAGAGCCAGAAGGTCTCCCTTCATCTGCGCCACGATCCCGCAGGCCAACTCCGCGCGAATCCTATGCAGGAAGCTGCGTACGTCCTTCACCCCAGAGACGTACACCGGGGTTTTGTTACGGCGCTCCCCCGGAGCCGTTTTGTCCACTTGAGCGTTGGAAGAAGAAGCGGCGTCAGATGACACACCAGTGAGCGGCCCGGACAGGTCCCCAGTCACCTCCATCGAGGAAGAGGGTCCCGGCTGGGAGCCGGGTCCCTTGGCTGAGGGCTGCACTGTCCTGCTCATGGAAGCGGTGGATGATGTTGCTGCTACCGACGGTCCATCGGGCCGATGAACTTTTGCCGGTGCCGGCAGAGAAGGTGACTGGGCTCCGGACAGTGGCCCGGGCGTCGGGCGCCTGGATGCGGGTTCCAACGAACCGCTCGAATTGGACAAGTCCAACTCTTTGGCTTTCCTCTTGCCAGTGTTGGCTCGAGTAGGCCCTCCGACCACGGTCGTAGCTGCTGTATTTAATGCTGCTGCCACTGCTGCCCGCTGTCTTTGCTTTTCCGCCGCGATGGCGTCCAGGATCTGCTTCTGGACCTGTTGGAACACTTCAGGGAGGTGGGCCTTCAGAAAGGCCAGCTCACCTCCTTCCATGTCTCTCAAACTTTGTTCAATTGTAAGAGACCACGACGTCCACGTCACAGATTTCTCAAACTTTGTTCAATTGTAAGAGACCACGACGTCCACGTCACAGATTTCTTAATAATTCTTATATAAGATAAGCACTTTCTATTTTCTAAAACGTTTTACCAGCACAAAAGCTCAACTCCCGAAGCCGCATCCACTCACTCGTCGGCTTTTATACAAAACTCACTCTCAAAGCCGATTGTCAATCGGCTTTTGTACAATTACAACAATGGCTATGCAACAATGCCAATAAACAGACGCAACAATGTAAACAACAATGCTAAACGCAACAATGCATGAATACAACAATGTCATTAAACAGTTCAACAATGCCAACCCCAACACATCACAATAATATAGTTATATCCACAACTAGACGCACCAATATAATCTAGTATTTTGAAATATCAAATCTAAAACTTCTTGACGATGGTGAAGAGTCAATTGAATAAAAATTTACTTGGATATTATCCATCGTCTAGTAAATATAAAACGTAAAAACGTAAAACGACGTTTCGGAGATGGGACTCTATCTTCGTCTTCAGGTACCTACACAGTTGGGCCCACTAGATAGAGCTAATCCCTATCTCCGTACAAAGTAAATAAAAAGGCATTACCACACCATCCATCCGTGGGACGTAAAAGAATAGTATGTAGAAATCAAAATTCATAAACACGATAAAAAAATCGCAAAAGGTGGGAATAATTACACATGAATATTAATTCGAAACTCAATGCCCACCTTGACAAATGACAAAATACCGACGTGCCTAATGAAGAAACTCCAGTAAGAAGAGGCATTTTTGACAATTAGTAATAATTAATCCGGGCAACAAATTAAACAACTTTTATGGGTACCGTAGATTAATTTCCCTGTTCATAACAGCTCCTCCCACTCACACACAACGTGACCCAGATAAATGCAGTCCACACCCTGGCATTCTACGTCTTTTAAGATACTTTTTAATATTATCCACCCTGGTGGTATTTTACTTTAGGTCTTCCGACTAAAATTCTATACTCATTTCTCCATTTTTCCCTTGTGTACTACATTCTCCGCATGCCTCGTAAAAACCTTGTAAGTAAAGCTAATTAACCAACTAACTAACTAACTAACTCCCTGGTAGCAGAACCCGCAGGTTCAACACCGACAATACCAAAGACCGCCACCGGCCACGATCCTGAGCCAGCTCCATCCATTAGCCATCGTCACAGCCCAACTCCCGAAGATCCATCTTGATGTTACCCTCCCATCTCCTTCTTGGTCTGTCCGGTGGTCTTTTCCATAAGGATTCCTTACCATAAATCTGCATGCACACCTTGCCTACCCCCCTCCCATGCGCGCTACATGACCACTCCATCGGAGCCTGTTTTCAAACACTTGTAATCTACGTTCTTCCTTCAAGATAAGAGACCACGTTTCACAACCATACAAAATTAGTGTTTTACGTATCCTGACCTACAGTATTTTGGGTAGTGAATACAATCGAGCGTTTTCCGAATGAATTCTACTCCTAATTTCATCATGGACCTCATTTCTATTTGTTATTGTTGTTCCCATTGCATTTATAAAAATTTAAGCTTCAATTAAACAATAATTGTTTGTCATTAGAACATGCTTTGGCGTCAGTGACCGTCTTCAGGTAACGGGGAACTGACAGCATGACGCACTGGTGCAACGTGCTCAATACACAATGTGGAACATTTTTACTTCATTTTCACAATTATCGTTTAGAGTGGCAGTACTGTTAATTAAATAACCAGGAAATAACTTCACCACCTGGAGCGGAGTCTGCTGTTATGCACAACCTTCAACTCCACAACAATGGCAGCTTTTTGGTTTGTCGACTTTTGGTCAGTGCAGTTGTGCCCTTTCTCCTTCTTATCGCATAAAATGTGCATATTTATCACCGAACAACTGATACGCCGTTGATCATGACCTAGGCGTATTCGTTACGGTCTGGACAATAACATTATAAATCTGATTCAAGTACATTCTCATATGTAAACTACGTAGACATTACGTATAAAATATCAATGTAATCTATAAAGTCTTAGATGCATCTACTCTGGTGAACCGATTTTAAAAAAAATACGAAAAGAATATGCCATAGAAATTGCGTGACCTTTGATGCAGAACCAGACACTTAACAAATAAATTTTGGAAAAAGAAAATTACGCCTTTTCATAAGCATAAAATTTTCGAGTTATTCTCTCTCTCTGTAGAACTAAAATTGCTTAAGAGCTTACGTGATTAAGGACTTTCCTGCCTAAGTTACATATCTATATAAACCACGAGCACAAAATGTATTTTAAATTTATCAATTGAACGCGAAAATTACAGTTGGACAGTCACAAAAACTGTAAGTTGTTCTAACGCATGCGTAGATCAGGCCTAAATCACGCTACTCACACACTGCAATGTACAAGATATTCTGTGAAAAGTCGATTGGTACTCGGCTCGTCAAAGAATAGCCCACTTCCTTTACTGAACCAGAAGATTCATTATCGTGTTCACAAAAGCCCGCCACCGGGGTCTATCCTGAGCCAGATCGCTCCATCGAGTCCCATCTCCCTGAGGTCCATCTTAATGTTATCCTCCCACCTACGCCGAGGTCTTCCCAGAGGTCTCCTCCCTTCAGGCCTTGTAAGCACCACTCTCCTGCCCTCCCCTGCCCACCCCCTCCCTAACAACATCGGGTGAGGAGCTCGTCAAGCACTTTTCTCTATTATCTGTCCCACTTCCGTTTTGAATCCAGACATCTTCCTCAACACTCTGTTGTCAAAGACCCTCAGTCTATGTTCCTCCCTCAAAGTGAAAGACCACGTTTTGCACCCATAAATACTTTGCACTCAATAATAGCAAGCAATCCCCGATTTAATCTGCTGTTGTAGGGAGATAATAAGAGGGAGATTCGTCGATAATTTGGCTTGTAAAACCGAAATAAAATTTTTTTAGGGTTCCCTAAAACGCTTTAATAATGTATCAAGAACTGTAAAGTGTTAGAATTATTGTTCAGACTATATACCCCACTCTTAGCATCCACGTATTTTTATTAAGATTCTGGGCTGCGAAACACGTTTTATTCCTTTAAAATTGTAAAATGTTAATTGCCTAATGGAATATTATTTTACTATCAATGATGCCGTGAACAAACAGAAGTCAATCCAATATTACTTGAAATTGTGTTAAAAAGAAGACAAGCCTAATTCTCTTACACGAGTTCACAAATGAAGATGAAAACATTAAATGTGATGAACATTAATAATAATAAATAGGAATCCTTACCTCAAACTTCGCTCAATTGTAAGAGACCACGATGTCCACCCGCAATAACCAAGATTTCTTAATAATTCTTATATAAGTAATTGTGATATTCTAAAACGTTTTTAACAGCACAAAATTATCTACTCCACGACGCACTTCTTCTACAAGTGATTCACAGCTCAGCTCTTTCCGCAATAACGAAAGCGGATTGTTGACGGCAGGAATGTAACACAACAATGCCGAGTAAAGAGATGACGCAACAATTAGTTTCTTAGGTAAAGGAATGGAGTGCAATAAGGTTTACTCAGGCTATTATACTGCATGCATAATAAACGAGAAAAGAGCCTTACGGGATGCTCAGGCTAGATTGTTGCAGGTGTGGGTTAGAAATTCCAATGTCTTTTCTTACATTGTTATGCAAGCAGGTGTTCACGTAAAAGCTGACCATTGTCGGTCAATATCTGCACATTGTTGGTAGTTGAAAAAACAAAACAAAGATAATTACTCTAGCTTATAATTTGTTTGTATTCAGTCATAATAGAAAGTACTTTCCCTATAAGGAGAGAATAAATTTAAAAATATTCGGAAGAGACATGAAGAAAAAACTGCATTTCCAATTGCCCTTATTTTAAAATAACGTCCGTTTCAGTATAATTGATTAATTTTAAAGATGATTTTTGAGGGGCCCGGGCGCTGGGCCAAAGATGTTTTATGTTGTTCGGATAGCAAGCACTAGGGACGAATGGCGCTGGGGCAAATTATGTTTTTATTCCTGGGAAATGATTTGACTGACTAAAGTCACAAGCCCGAAAACTGTCTGAGACTCAGAAGATGAATTTGTAAGAATCTGTCGTATTTCCCCTTAGTAAATACCGCAGTGTCCACTGGTCATGTGTGAATTCAAAATTGAGGGTTGACATTTCTTTACTCGTTCGCTTGTGGCTCCTGAAGAAGAAACATGGCGCGATTATTCCTCAAGACAAATGAGAGAACACAGGAAGGTCAGAAGACTGGGAAAAGTGTCCTGAGTTCCTTCCTTTAGCACCGAAACCAAGCGAGGTAGAACAAAGACGCCAGGATCCGAGTTTTTGCATCGAAGAGGAGATTTCGGAAACGAAGGCCTCGGCACTGAGTTCGAGTCCCGACAAGGATGGTTTCTGTTGACGGGAACGCAACCGCGATAAAGGAACGACGCCAAGGCAAAATTCTTTCGTTTCGGAGAGGAAATTGCAGAGTCTAAGGTCACAGACACGAATACACAGTCCTCGGTTCGAGTCTCTGTTAGGATGTTGGTTTCTGGGGTAATTTTACGGGCGTATTAAACGACGCACGTTTAATGATGAGGCCTGTAATTAATATAATTAATCTGCTGATTTTGTGTGGTTATAGTATACCATGTATTTTTATTTATTCACAGTTTATTTCAGTAGCTCCGAGTAGCACACGAGCATTAAATCCATTGATAAATCCTCGTACGTAAATAGTTTTATTATTTGGAAACACAAAAATAGCTTCATTCTGTATTACTGTCGACTTACACGGATGCCACCAGATGTCTCAAAAGTAAAGTGCTGTGCAATTTGTAGGGTTACCCAAATATCAGAAAAGTTTTTGTGGTAACATGGCCTCCTTGACTGTTTTCAGGTATCTGCGGACATTGGCCATGAGGGATGAGGTATACGCAGTTTGATGGGTAAACCAGTTAGAAGGCGTTCACCATGACTGAGAATATAGTGATTTATTCTTGTTGCTTCAACACTCTTATCAACTGATAATGTTGCGTATACATTATTTAAATATGACAGGATTGTTATGAATGATAAATCGCGGGAGTACATTCTGTGCTTGCTTTAAAGTAACTGAGAAGAACCAGGAAACTGGGGATGGCTGATACCAACGTGTTAGTTTACTGCGGTTGGATGAAACGGCTATTTTTGATGTGTTTTAAGAGGGGGCAGCCGCAGGATCAACACTAACGGTGCGTCAAATACAGTCAAAGGACCCGACGGAGGAGCGATCGCCCCAGGATAGACGTTCTGGATGGGGGCGACCGGTGTGCTGGCAGTGCGGCGCCCCCGGCCACCTGATGAGATGGTGTCCGCAGGTCTCCGCAAGGACCAACCAGGTCTCGGGAAACGAGTAATGGCCGGCGTATGGAGGGGACCGTCGGTCCCACCACCCCCTTTCCCTCGCTTTACACTGAGCGTGGTCACCAAGAGGAGTGACGACGGTCTGATCACCGAAGGCTGGATTCGGGGAAGGCGCTGTAATGTGACCATCGACACCGGAGCTACAGTGACCATCGCCAGGCCCGACGTCGTAGCGGGAGAATCAGAGCGGGAGCCGAGCAGATCGTACGTGCTGCAGACAGCGTCCGGTGAAACCATCCCCGTTTTGAAAGAGGTGTTAGTTGAGCTAACGCTGGGGCAGAGTGCCATCCGCACCTGGATTTTTGTAGCCGACGTCACGGACGAGATCATCCTGGGGCTGGACGTCCTGCGAGCTTACGATGCGACGGTGGACCTAGGACGCCAAGTGCTGCGACTGGGCCAAGAAGAGATATCTCTGTGGGGCCCTCGGAGCAGACCCCGATCAACACGCCTGACATTAGCCAGCGCGGAGATAATACCGGCGCGGTGCGAGAGGGTGGTGATGGCACGGATGAACGACCCCGTGCGAACGGCGAACCTGGTGTGGACCCTTTACCACGAGAAGGACTATACGTAGCCAGGGCGCTAGTCCGCACCCAGCGCAGCGTGCCTGTGAGAATTGTGAATGTCGGGGACGGCGGCCAAGTGCTGGCGGAAGGCACAACCCTGGGCCTGTGTGAACCGGTCACGTGGGCGGGCCCGGCTGGAAATACAGAACCTCCGTCGCAGAATAGAGAGCTGTGCAAGCCACTGCAGGGCATGGTCGCCGATGCTATCCTGAACCTGAAGACAATGGAAGCCAGGGAGTTGAAGGCATTGGTCCTCGACTTTCAGGATGTCTTCGTGACAGAAAACAATGGTTATGGGCGGACGGACAGAGTGCTCCACCGCATAGCACAGGCGATGCTCGTCCGATCCGTCAGCCTCCTCGGAGGCTTCCGTTAGCAAAACAAGAAGAGGTGGACGGTATGCTAAGGGACATGGGGGAACAAGGTGTGATCGAGGCATCAGACAGCCCGTGGTCGTCGCCCGTCGTGCTTGTGCGAAAGAAGAACGGGGAACCGCGGTTCTGCGTTGACTACAGGAAGCTGAATAACGTCACCAAGAAGGATTGCTTCCCACTGCCCAGGATCGACGACACCCTAGACACACTGGCAGGGGCCAAATGGTTCTCGACATTAGACCTAAAGAGTGGCTACTGGCAGGTGGCCCTGCATCCCGAGGATAAAGAGAAGACTGCATTCTCTACTGGACAGGGGCTGTGGCAATTCACGGTAATGCCATTCGGCCTTTGCAACGCTCCGGCAACGTTCGAGCGGCTGATGGAGTCCGTCCTGCGGGACCTGACGCACAAATCCTGCTTGGTCTACCTGGATGATGTCATCGTCATTGGTCGGACATTCCGGGAGCACTTGGATAATCTTAGGGAAGTGCTCCAGAGGCTCAGGGAAGCCGGACTTAAGCTGAACTCCGGAAAGTGTCGGATGTTCCAGAAGGAAGCGAAATATCTAGGACATGTGGTTTCCCCCGGCGGGGTGTCCACCGATCCCGAAAAGCTGAAGGCTGTGCGAGAGTGGCCGAGGCCAAAGGACAAGCACGAGCTAAGGAGCTTCATCGGCCTATGCACCTACTATCGGAGATTCATTGCCGGGTTTGCTGACATCGCCAAGCCACTGACTCAACTCACCGAGGAGAAAAGAACGTTCCACTGGTCCCCGGAGGCGGACGTCGCATTCGAGTCCTTGAAAGAGTCGCTGTGTGCATCGCCCATTTTAGGATATCCACGACCTGGCGAGAAGTTTCTGGTAGACACCGACGCAGGCAGTGTTGGGATCGGAGGCGTGTTATCCCAGGTACAAGATGGCCAGGAGCGAGTAATAGGCTACTATAGCAAGACCCTATCCCGCCCCGAGAGGAATTACTGTGTCACCCGGAGGGAGCTGCTGGCTGTGGTAAAAACTTTGGAACATTTCCACAAGTACCTGTATGGGCAAGAGTTCCACCTGCGTACGGATCACTCCGCCTTAACGTGGCTGCTCAGTTTCAAGAACCTGGAGGGACAGACTGCCCGTTGGGTCCAGCGACTACAAGAATATAACTTTACCTCTGAACATCGACAAGGACGGAGGCATACCAACGCCGACGCTCTCTCTAGAAGGCCATGCTCGGAGGACTGTGGCCACTGCCAGAAGGTCGAGCAACGAGCGGGTCGCGTAAAGGTGCGAGCCGTCGCCGCTACAGTCGCGGATGGTTGGGACCGGGTAACATTAAGAAAAGAGCAGCTGGAGGACCAAGATGTGGGGCAGATCTTTCAAGAGATGGAAAAGGGACAACGACCCCAGTGAGATGACATTGCTGACCGTAGCCCGGTCTACAAGAGCTACTGGGCACAGTGGGACTCCCTAGCGATTAGGGACGGCGTGCTAGAACGACACTGGGAGTCGGCGGATGGTAAAGCGAAGACGGCTCAATTGGTCCTGCCACGAAATAAGATAAAGGAGGTTCTGGCCGAGGTTCATGGAGGGTCTTCCGGGGGACACCTGGGAATTAACAAAACCCTGGATAAGGTCAGGCGGCGGTACTACTGGCTATATTCTAGGAGCGACGTGGAGCAATGGTGTCGGCAATGTGACACATGTGCCGCCAGCCGGGGCCCCAGGACCAGAAGTCGCGGCCTCATGCGCCAATACAACGTGGGAGAAGTGTGTTGTAGACGAGATTATTTTGTGCTGTAAAGACGTTTTAGTTGATTAAATTCATTATTGCTGGAAGACTTTGTGGTCTCTTACAATCCAACCAAGTTTACAACTGAGATCGGATTTGAGGTAGCAGACCCCACAAGAAATTAAGGGTTGACAATCAAGGTTGTATACCGACCCACACTACAATATAAAAAACGGAAATTTTGCTATCGCTAACGGGGTTACGTCGTGGCGGGAACCTCGACCATTCAAACTGGGATCTGTTGCTGCTGATGGGAGGTTATCCCGTCAGGCAAGTTGTCCAAAAGAATTTGGTTGGTTGGATCTGTGGGCTTTGAACCCGCTCTAAAACCTCTTCTACGAGCTCAATTCTCTCCAGACTGACGAAAGTCCACCAACCAACCAAAAAGCTAACTGAGGGCGGAGGCCTGCGCAAGCGCAAGCATCGTCCCTACCTAGGTGAAACCATTCCTGCGCACAAGGCGCATTGCTGGAAATTGTAAACGGTCGTAATATAAGAACGGAAATTTTGCTAACGCTAACGGGGTTTCGTCGTGGCGGGAGCCTCGACCATTCAAACTGGGATCTGTTGCTGCTGATGGGAGGTTATCCCGTCAGGTAAGTTGTCCAAAGGAATTTGGTTGGTTGGGTCTCTGGGGTTTGAACGCAGAGAGGGAGGGGACGTTTCGGCTGAAGGCCTCTGCGGCATGGGGGGAAGATCACTTCAGCTGATGGCCTCCATGATCGGGGGGAGGGTGGCGGGCCGTGCCCCTATTAAGTTATACCCTGGCATTCGCCTTACAACTGAGGAAAGCACGGAAAATCTCAGTCAGGGTAGCCGAGTAGTCTAACCACTCGTTGTGCCGACTTGGCCGTCTTTTGGGGACGGCCTCGGCTGGCCTGCTAAACATCAGTCGCCCTTTTGAGACATCTGGTGGCATCCGTGTTAGTCGACAGTAATACAGAATTAAGCTAGTTTTATGTTTCCAAACAATAACATTATTTACGTACAAGGATTTAATGCTCCTGAGCTACTCTTGAGTTAAGGAAAATGCGTCGTTAAATAAACCACGAATAAATAAAAAATCATTAACTACACAGAATCAGCAGATTAATTTGGAGACACCCGGTAGCTTATGGGCCTCATCAGTAAACGTGCGTCGTTTAATACGCCCGTAAAAATGACCGCAGAAACCAACATCCTAACAGAGACTCGAACAGAGGACTGTGTATTCGTGTCCGTGACCTTAGACCCCGTAATTTCCTCTCCGAAACGAAAGAAGTTTGCCTTGGCGTCGATTTCTTCTCGTGGGTGCTTTCCCGTCAACAGAAACCATCTTTGTCGGGTCTTGAACTCGGTGTCGAGGCCTTCGTTTCCGAAATCTCCTCTTCGAAGCAAAAAACTCTGATCCCTTCTTCTGTCTCGCTTAGTTTCGGAGCCAAAGGAACCGCCCTTGAAGGAAATCGAACTCAGGACACTTCTTCCAGAGTTCTTGCCTTCCTGCGTTCTCTTATTGGTCAAAATGAATAATCGGGATTCGAAGGAAGGAAACATTTTCCCTGTCGCAGGGGCGATGGGTTCAACAGCGCCCGGGGCCCTCAATAATCGTCTTAAAATTAAAAAAGTATAAAAAAAACACGACGTTATTTTTAAACAAGTGCAAATTAAACTGCAAAATTTCATTACTTTTAAATTAATTTCCTTTTACACAGAAAATATTTAATATTAATAATTGACTTCTTACATTTATGATGGAATGTCAAAAAATTATAACTTGGAGTAATTCAATTTGTATTTCTTTAACTACAAAGAATGTGTAAATATGAAACGCAGGTGCTCATATAAAATACTAACAGCTGCGCGAAAGATTGGAATTTGTAAAGTATATCTGCGACGGTCATGTGCAACAATCTCGGCCGGCATGCCATAAGGTTCATTTCTCATTTCTTATGCACGCCTGAATGAACCGTATTGCACTCCCTATACTGACTGTTGCGTCACATGTGATGTTGCTATAAATAGCAAACCCCAGAGCCCCGTTAGCGTTAGCAAAATT
The DNA here is from genome assembly GCF_977971745.1 of Zootermopsis nevadensis. Classification (NCBI taxonomy): domain Eukaryota; kingdom Metazoa; phylum Arthropoda; class Insecta; order Blattodea; family Termopsidae; genus Zootermopsis; species Zootermopsis nevadensis. Next base: position 11,877,780 of record NW_028259143.1, read on the forward strand.
TCCGTTCTTATATTACGACCGTTTACCATTTCCAGCAATGCGTCTTGTGCGCAGGAATGGTTTCACCTAGGTAGGGACGATGCTTGCGCTTGCGCAGGCCTCTGCCCTCAGTTAGCTTCTTTGGTTGGTTGGAGTCCAGTGGAGTTGAGCTTTTGTGCTGGTAAAACGTTTTAGAAAATAGAAAGTGCTTATCTTATATAAGAATTATTAAGAAATCTGTGACGTGGACGTCGTGGTCTCTTACAATTGAACAAAGTTTGAGAGACATGGAAGGAGGTGAGCTGGCCTTTCTGAAGGCCCACCTCCCTGAAGTGTTCCAGCAGGTCCAGAAGCAGATCCTGGACGCCATCGCGGCGGAAAAGCAAAGACAGCGGGCAGCAGTGGCAGCAGCATTAAATACAGCAGCTACGACCGTGGTCGGAGGGCCTACTCGAGCCAACACTGGCAAGAGGAAAGCCAAAGAGTTGGACTTGTCCATTTCGAGCGGTTCGTTGGAACCCGCATCCAGGCGCCCGGCGCCCGGGCCACTGTCCGGAGCCCAGTCCCCTTCTCTGCCGGCACCGGCAAAAGTTCATCGGCCCGATGGACCGTCGGTAGCAGCAACATCATCCACCGCTTCCATAAGCAGGACAGTGCAGCCCTCAGCCAAGGGACCCGGCTCCCAGCCGGGACCCTCTTCCTCGATGGAGGTGACTGGGGACCTGTCCGGGCCGCTCACTGGTGTGTCATCTGACGCCGCTTCTTCTTCCAACGCTCAAGTGGACAAAACGGCTCCGGGGGAGCGCCGTAACAAAACCCCGGTGTACGTCTCTGGGGTGAAGGACGTACGCAGCTTCCTGCATAGGATTCGCGCGGAGTTGGCCTGCGGGATCGTGGCGCAGATGAAGGGAGACCTTCTGGCTCTTGTGCCTGAGACCGCCGACGGGTTCCGGGCCACCGTCAGGGTCCTGCGGTCCCTCGATGAGGGCGTGGGTGTGAGTTTTCACACATTCTCCCTCCCTGAGGATCGGTGCGTGCGCCTGCTGATTAAAAACCTGGGAGTGCGCATGCCTGAGGCCGAGGTACGCGAGGAGCTGGCCGCCATGCACATTGCTGTGCAGGGGGTCATGCAACTGCGATCGAGGCGCCGGGCCATGGACCAGGACGGTGACCGTCCCCTTACGCCACACTTTATAGTGTCGATAGCACGAGGCCCCGACGTGGCGAAAGTGCGTTCCCTTACTGAGATCTGCGGTCTGCGGGTCAAGGTAGAAACATATGTTGCACCAAAGGGGCCCATGCAGTGTAAACGGTGCCAACGCTTCGGGCACACGCAGCGGAACTGCGGTTATGCACCCAGGTGCGTGGCCTGCGGGGACGCTCACCCATCCGGGTCGTGTGCCACCCCCAAGCAACAACTTAAGTGCTGCAGCTGCGGAGGCAACCACACTGCGAACTATAGAGGTTGCAGTAAGTGGAAGGAAGCCAAGACGGCCGCTGCACAGCGTGCGAAAGGGGATCGCGGCCGAAAGGACGACGTCTCCACGCGCCTGCCAGCGCCCAAATCGGCGCTAGCTAAGCCTTCCCTCGAGCAGGAGAACTTGGGCCCTGGGTGGAACCACGTGGTCCGTGGTGGCCGCGTCGTCAAGGCTGCGGCTATGAAGAACCCCGCCCCAACGCCAACTGGAGCCATTGTACAGACTGAGCGGCAGACTATCCCCAAGGGCGGCCGTGCCAAGCCCGCTCGTCCTGTGGCGCCGGTGGCAAATCCCACAGCACCTGCTCTCAAGAAGACTGACCCCACCCCACCCAAGGGTCAATCACCGCTCCAGGACATCTCAGATATCCTGGAAACCCTCTCACCACGGGTCTGCATTGAGTTGACACGACGTCTCCTCGCCGCGATCCATTCACTCCCCCCCGGGGGGTCTCGTCCGCGAGCCCTCCTCAAAACCGTTCTCCTCTTCATGGCCGACAATGACTGCACGGCCTAGAGGACACGGTAGCAAGGCCTTGCGGCTGGCTTACTGGAACGCCGACGGTGTCCGCGACAGGAAGCTGGAGCTGGAGCAGTTCCTCGGTGACTACGGAGTCGATGTTTGCCTCCTGAACGAGACGCACCTCACGTCGGGTCGGGCCTTGAGGTTCGCGAACTACGTTTGCCACCGTACGGACCGCCCGACGCTAGGGGGTGGCACAGCGATCCTTGTCCGCAGGGGCATTGATCATTACCCTGTGCCGGTATCGGGTCTACAACAACTAGAAGCAACCGCCATTCACCTGGTACTGGCAACCAGGAAAGTCAAGCTAGTGGCGGCATACCTCGCACCCACCCGGCCATGGATAGAGTCGGACCTGACCGAGTGCTTGAGCGGGGGTTTCCCGGTCCTCTTGGCTGGTGACCTCAACGCGAAACACACGGACTGGAATTCTAGCCTTATCTCTACTAGGGGCTCGCTCCTGCGTGATTACGCCAACAGAAATTCCTGCTTCATCTACGGGCCGGATTCTCCAACCACGGCTCCCTACACACACAACGCCACACCTGACGTCCTTGATATTGTCCTCATCAAGGACTTCGTCCTACCGGTGCACCTGACTGTCTGCCCCGCACTCAGCTCAGATCACCTGCCCGTCCTCGTCGACACCACGTGCCGATCGTCCTTTCAAAACCTGCCTGATCGCCCGGACTTCGCGAGAATGGACTGGGCTGCATTCCAGGCTTGCCTCGAAAGCAGACTACCGGGGAACCCCGTGGTAAACGACGAGGAAGAAATTGACAAGTGCGTCGAGGAGCTGACCAGTGCTATCCTGGAAGCCACAGCAGCGTCCGCTCCCAAGCTTCGACCCCGCATTGACAGGCGACCGCTTCTACCCGCTAGTATTCGAGATGAAATACGCCTGAAGAACCGGCTGAGGAGGCGATGGCAGGTCACAAGAGACCCCGCTCTTAAGACCCAGGTCAATCGACTCCAGAGGTCGGTGACCTATCGTCTCAACGAGTGGCGGAACGAACAGTGGAGCGACACGCTCGAATCCTTGGACTGCGAGGACCAGTCGCTTTGGAAAATGACCAAGCGTGTGATGCGAGTCCCCACTCCGTCGCCCCCCTTCTTAGTGATGGGAGGACTGGCTCTCTCGAACCCCGAGAAGGCAGAAGCCCTAGCCGACAGCCTTGAGGTCCAGTTCCAGCCGGTAGACTACCCGTCGGACCTGACTACAATTGACATGGTTAACGAGGCGATGCGAGCATACGAGTATGCCCCTGTAAATGAACCAAAATTAACCAGTCCATCGGAGGTCGCCCAGGCCATCAAGGGACTCAAGCTTGGCAAGGCTCCGGGCCCCAACGGTATACCGAACAGGGTCCTGAAACATCTCCCACGACGCGCGGTAACCTTTCTCACGAAAGTGTTCAACGCGGTCCTTCGCAGGCAACACTTCCCCTCGGCATGGAAACACGCTCGAGTGGTGTCCATACTGAAGCCGGGGAAGGACCCCACGCTACCTTCTTCCTATAGACCCATCAGTCTTCTCGACACGGTCGGCAAACTCTGCGAGAAAATCCTACTAACGAGGGTCCTACACGAGGTCAGTGAACGCGGGCTGCTGCGCGACGAGCAGTTTGGGTTTCGACCCAGACACAGCACATCGTTACAGCTGGCTCGCCTCGTCGAAAGGGTCAACAGAAACCTTGATGAGAAGCGGCTAACCGGCGCGGTTTTCCTGGACGTGGCCAAAGCCTTCGACACAGTCTGGGTCCAAGGCCTCCTATACAAACTGACCGTCCTCAACTTCCCGTCGTACTTGGTAAAAACCATCTCTTCCTACCTCGCTGACCGGACATTCCAGACATCCTTCCAGTCGGCCATGTCCACACGTCGTACCATGCGGGCTGGAGTTGTGCAGGGCGGAATTCTCTCCCCTGTGCTCTTCAGTCTGTATGTCAACGACATACCCACACCGTCCCGCCACGTCGAGTTAGCACAATACGCGGACGACACGGCTCTAGTAGTCACGTCCCGTAGCCCAACGCTTCTCGTCAGGTATCTGGAGACCTACCTCAGTAGACTTGAGCTCTGGCTCAGGGCCTGGAGGATTGCTATCAACGTCTCGAAGAGCACCGCGGTTCTCTTCATTTCCGCGAGAAGACACATCCAACAGCCCCGAGCAGTGCAGTTCCTCGGACAGCCGATCCAATGGGTCAAAACAGCACAGTATCTGGGGGTCACCCTTGACGCCGGGCTTACTTGGTCGGCGCACGTCAACCAAGTGGGAAAGAAGGCAGCGCAACGATTAGGTGTGCTAGGCCCGCTTATCAATAGGAGAAGTGGCCTGTCAATCAGGAACGGTGTACTACTCTATAAGCAGCTCATCCGTCCCATAATGGATTACGCATGCCCGATCTGGAGGTCAGCTGCCCACAGCCACGTCCAGAAGCTGCAAGTTCTGCAATCCAAGTGTCTTCGAATTGTTACTAACGCGCCCTGGTACGTTAGTAACAGGCAAATACATGAGGATCTGGGGGTCCCTTTCTTTGCCGACCACATCAGAGCACTAACTGAGAGGTTTGACTCGAGGTTAGCTGGTGTGGGGAACCCCTTAGTTCGGCAACTCGGAAGACACTCGTGCCGAATGAGGGCTGCCAGAGTTCACCCAAGGGCAACCGAGGGCGACTGATGTTCAGCAGGCCAGCCGAAGCCATCCCCAAAAGACGGCCAAGTCAGCACAACGAGTGGTTAGACTACTCGGCTACCCTGACTGAGGTTTTTCGTGCTTTCCTCAGTTGTAAGGCGAATGCCAGGGTATAACTTAATAGGGGCACGGCCCGCCACCCTTCCCCCCGATCATGGAGGCCATCAGCTGAAGTGATCTTCCCCCCATGCCGCAGAGGCCTTCAGCCGAAACGGCCCCTCCCTCTCTGGGTTCATACCCCAGAGACCCAACCAACCAAATTCCTTCGACAACTTGCCTGACAGGATAACCTCCCATCAGCAGCAACAAATCCCAGTTTGAATGGTCGAGGCTCCCGCCACGACGAAACCTCGTTAGCGTTAGCAAAATTTCCGTTTTTTTTTATATTAAGACCGTTTACCATTTCCAGCAATGCGCCTTGAGCGCAGGAATGGTTTCACCTAGGTAGGGACGATGCTTGCGCTTGCGCAGGCCTCCGCCCTCAGTTAGCTTTTTGGTTGGTTGGTTGTCTTCTCTACTCGATTGAGAGGATTGGGAGTGGACGAGATCCCCACCGGCACAGCCTGGAGAGAGGTAGGGACGATGCTTGCGCTTGCGCAGGCCTCCGCCCTCAGTTAGCTTTTTGGTTGTGTCCAGTGGGACTCGTGTCGAACGAGGGCTGCCAGAGGTCGCCCAAGGGCAACCGAGGGCGACCGATGTTCAGCATTCCAGCCGAGGCCGTCCCCAAAAGACGGCCAAGTCGGCACAACGAGTGGTTAGACTACTCGGCTACCCTGACTGAGGTATTCCGTGCTTTTCCTCAGTTGTAAGGCGAATGCCAGGGTATAACTTAATAGGGGCACGGCCCGCCACCCCCACCCCGATCACGGAGGCCATCAGCTGAAGTGATCTTCCCCCCAAGCCGCAGAGGCCTTCAGCCAAAACGGCCCTTCCCTCTCTGGGTTCAAACCCCGGAGATCCAACCAACCAAATTCCTTTGGACAACTTGCCTGACGGGATGACCTCCCATCAGCAGCAACGGATCCCAGTTTGAATGGTCGAGGCTCCCGCCACGACGTAACCCTGTTAGCGATAGCAAAATTTCCGTTTCTTATATTAAGACTGTTTACCATTTCCAGCAATGCGCCTTGTGCGCAGGAATGGTTTCACCTAGGTAGGGACGATGCTTGCGCTTGCGCAGGCCTCCGCCCTCAGTTAGCTTTTTGGTTGGTTGGTTGGTCTTCTCTACTCAGTGGTTGGTTGGCTCTCCTCAGTGTGAAACGAATGGTGGTGTGAGCAGCTTGTAGAACAAGATATAGTGAAAATCTTTCTTGCAACCTGTTTAATTTGTTATTCAAATCTTGCTGCCTGGGACATGGAGGTCTCCAGCTCTTCACAATGGGTGAGTCAAGGGTTTCCTACTTATTATTAATATTATTATTTCGTTATCTTGAGGGATTTTATGTCATTCTTAAGAATTGAAATGCTAGCAGCAACACACGTCGGCCATCATCAACAAAGTTACTTGAATTCCGGCTAAGCTAAACAGCTGATAGGGACCTATGACTGGGTCACTTGTCACATTCAGACATTGTTAAAGGTTGTTTTCAGTCTTATTTTTTTCGTCTAGAGGAAAGTTATTGTTGAGTGAACAGCTTAATTTCTCAGGATCGTTGTTTTGTATTACAGATTAATCATAAACTGACTTGTATATTGCAATTAAAGCTTTGAAACGTTTCCTAACATGCTAATTTTAAAGATAAATCATTGATTAAAAGGAAGCCCTCGTTATCTGACACAGCCTTAATTTCTCTTTCTATAAGTGAGGTCTTCTTAATATTTTCTGGCAGAAACTAAAATCGATAGCAGTGCAGCACAAACAGCCAAGGCACATGCGATTTGTGTGTGACTGGGACAACAATTTCATAATAAATATTAACCTCATGAAGTTGCAGAGAATTCTTGGACTATAAAATGACTCATTTTTTGTCTGTCCTCAGGTAAACCCTGATGAAATAGAAGCCACGACGATCACTTGCTTCTTGATGAACAGGATCAGGATGCTGGCAGCAGAGAGTAAGTGTGGTTTAATTCCGTGCATGCAGTAAGTTGTGGAGTACAGTCAGTATGATGTTTATGTACGTCTTTCTAGATGTTCAGATATGCCCCCCAGACTTCCAGCAACTCTTCATTATTTTAAGTGATTTTGTCAGAAGGAAAACCAAGAAATGTTACATGCATTGCAATTTTGCTTTTTTAATAGTCATTCTCAGACATTTTAAATTTGCTGGACTTCAAAGAATAATTTTCTAGCTATCTATCTATTTCCAGAAATTCCTGGGGCCCAATATCCGCTGAATATGGGTAGAGAGGGAAAAGAAAGCACATCGAACGCCCTTGCAGTTCAGTTGGATACACAGGGAAAGGTAAAATATGATATCCTGGCACGTCATGGACACACAAAGGACAAGATTATCTATTGGAAACTAACAGACCTTCTTCCAGCTGAAGTGGTGGCTGAGGATGATCCAAGCCTGGAAAGACCATCAGAAGATGATGTGCGAGACGCTACTGAGAAGACTCGTCTTGCCTTGGAACGTCTTACACATACAAAGATAGCAGCCGCTATGCCAGTTAGGTGTGCAGAAAGAGCAGGTCCTGCACAATACATTCGTTACACACCGTCTCAGCAGGGGACTGCCTTCAATTCAGGTGCTAAGCAACGGGTTATTCGAATGTTGGAGGCTCAGAAGGATCCCATAGAACCACCAAAGTTCAAGATCAATAAGAAGATACCTCGTGGACCTCCCTCACCACCTGCTCCAGTAATGCACTCTCCAACGAGGAAGGTAACTGTTAAGGAGCAGAAGGAATGGAAGATTCCACCATGCATTTCCAACTGGAAGAATGCTAAGGGATATACCATCCCACTGGACAAACGACTTGCTGCAGATGGACGTGGCTTGCAACAGGTTCATATTAATGAGAACTTTGCCAAACTGGCGGAGGTCTTGTATATTTCTGACAGAAAGGCACGTGAAGCTGTGGAGATGCGAGCTCAGCTGGACAAAAAGCTGGCACTGAAAGAGAAGGAGAAGAAGGAAGAACATTTGCGACAACTTGCGCAAAAGGCCCGTGAGGAACGGGCAGGCATCAGAACTCAGGCAGCTGCTGATAAGGATGACAAAATTAGGGAGCGTGATCAGTTGCGTTATGAGCGTCACAAGGATCGTCAGCGTGAACGCAACATTGCTAGAGCTGCTCCCGATAAGAGGTCAAAGCTGCAGCGTGATCGAGAACGAGACATCAGTGAACAAATTGCAATAGGTTTGCCAGCCAAAAACATATCTGGTGGGGAGATTCAATTTGATCAGCGTTTGTTCAACACTACAAAGGGTATGGATTCTGGGTATGGGGATGAAGAGTCTAATAACGTGTATGATAAACCATGGCGTGAAGGTGGCAGTCTTGGCGCACATATCTACCACCCTAGTCGGAACTTGGACAAGGACGTGTATGGAGATGATCTTGACAAGTTGATTAAGACCAATAGGTTTGTGCCTGATAAAGAATTTAGTGGCACGGATCGTACTGCTACAAGAAGTGGACCTGTTCAGTTTGAAAAGGAAGAGGAGGATCCTTTTGGCTTGGACCAGTTCTTGACACAGGCTAAACGTGCGAGCAAGCGTCCCAAGGATGATCGGGATCGACGAGGTGAAGAACGTGATAAGCGTAAACGGAGAGAATAATAGTAGGTCATAAATATTTGGACTGCCTGCCAAATGCAATAAATAAAAAATATTTTCCATGAAGTTATTTTAATGTGATTGAGTGAAATATGGATGGGACATCCAAGTGGTATGTGCCATAATGGAATAACATTTGACAACAGTTTAAAGTAGACCAGCAGTACAGCAAGTGATTTAATTTCAGACTGTGTTAGTATGTGAATGTAAACATATTGGCTGGTTGGTTCAAGGAATTATTGTGAAAGTGGTAGAAAAATCTCTGGGTGACAAATACTACAAAAAGAAGGGTGTTGTGACTCAAGTGTTAAACAAATATGTAGCTATTGTCTCCATGTTGGATAGTAGACAAAAACTGAAACTGGACCAGTTGCACCTACAGACGGTGTTACCTGCACTCGGGCGGCCTGTACGCATTGTGAAAGGAGCTTACCGTGGATACAGTGCTACACTTAAGGAATTGGATGAGAGCAAATTCTGTGCAACGATTGAACTTTCATCAGGCCCCTTGAAAGGCAGAATAATTGATAAAGTTGAATATGAAGACATTTGTAAAGTACATAATGTAGATGTATAAATGCCATAGAGTTTCATGTTACATTAAGTGCAACTTCATAAAAGATGTAAGATTTTAGGTTTTCACAGCAGTGAGTATGAAGATTTCTGTCGTTTAGTTTTTGTTAGTTTAATTATTAATTTTTTCTAAAATAGTTGTTTCAAAATAGTTAAATTGTTTAGTTCTTGTTAAATAGTTCAATTATTAATTTTTTCTAAAATAGTTGTTTCAAAATAGTTAAATTGTTTAGTGTTTGTTAAATAGTTCAATTATTAATTTTTTCTAAAATAGTTGTTTCAAAATAGTTAAATTGTTTAGTGTTTGTTAAATAGTTCAATTATTAATTTTTTGTAAAATAGTTCTTTTAAATAGTTAAATTGTTTAGTGTTTGTTAAATAGTTCAATTATTAATTTTTTTCTAAAATAGTTCTTTTTAAATAGTTAAATTGTTTAGTGTTTGTTAAATAGTTCAATTATTAATTTTTTCTAAAATACTTGTTTCAAAATAGTTAAATTGTTTAGTTTTTGTTAGTTTAATTATTAATTTTTTCTAAAATAGTTGTTTCAAAACAGTTAAATTGTTTAGTGTTTGTTAAATAGTTCAATTATTAATTTTTTCTAAAATAGTTGTTTCAAAATAGTTAAATTGTTTAGTGTTTGTTAAATAGTTCAATTATTAATTTTTTGTAAAATAGTTCTTTTTAAATAGTTAAATTGTTTAGTGTTTCTTAAATAGTTCAATTATTAATTTTTTGTAAAATAGTTCTTTTTAAATAGTTAAATTGTTTAGTGTTTGTTAAATAGTTCAATTATTAATTTTTTGTAAAATAGTTGTTTCTAAATAGTTAAATTGTTTAGTTTTTGTTAAATAGTTAAATTATTAATTTTTTGTAAAATAGTTGTTTCTAAATAGTATAGCCGCTCAGTATTAGGAGCTTCGCTCCTTGGTAATCACTTGACTCTTTTCAGGGGTGTTAACGGTATGTAGCTCCCGACAACGAGAAGCTTCCTTTATCGCTGAATATAATACTTTATTTATACACAATTTAATTATTTAAGAATAAATACAGATGTGCAGATGATAATACTTGGCTTTAGCCACAAGACGATGATCTCAGAACTGTTGGGTTTGCGTGCAGCTACCTCGAAAGTTTGTTGAAGAGTCCCCTCTCAACCTATTTAATGCATAAGGTCCAGCAACATTATCTGCTGAGTCACAATGAATCATCAAGTCTAACTAACTTTCTACACATTTCCGCCATAATAATATGACACTTGGGACTACAACCAATTCACGCCAGTTTATTGCCCTGGTGTAAAATCACAAGACTCATGTGAACCGAAGGTCCTCGGACGTCTTTGTCCTAAACAGTTAGGTATATGCCATGAACTAGAAGTAAACATCCCAGTATTACCCTCCAAACACAACAACAAGTTAGAATTTTGAAACGAAAAGTAAAAAGAAATTCAGCCTAATAAAATAATAAAAGAACTAAATGGTAGGATCAAATTACCTCAGCAGAAGATGTAATTTGGACCGTTACAATAGTTAAATTGTTTAGTTTTTGTTAAATAGTTAAATTATTAATTTTTTGTAAAATAGTTGTTTATAAATAGTTAAATTGTTTAGTTTTTGTTAAATAGCCCAATTATTAATTTTTTGTAAAATAGTTGTTTTTAAATAGTTAAATTGTTCAGTTTTTGTTAAATAGTTGAATTATTAATTTTTTGTAAAATAGTTGTTTTTAAATAGTTAAATTGTTTAGTTTTTGTTAAATAGTTAAACTATTAATCTTTTGTAAAATAGTTGTTTTTAAATAGTTAAATTGTTCAGTTTTTGTTAAATAGTTAAATTATTAATTTTTTGTAAAATAGTTGTTTTTAAATAGTTAAATAGTTCAGTTTTTGTTAAATTATTAATTTTTTGTAAAATAGTTGTTTTTAAGTAGTTAAATTGTTCAGTTTTTGTTAAATAGTTAAATTATTAATTTTTTGTAAAATAGTTGTTTTTAAGTAGTTAAATTGTTCAGTTTTTGTTAAATAGTTAAATTATTAATTTTTTGTAAAATAGTTGTTTTTAAATAGTATAATTGTTTAGTTTTTGTTAAATAGTTAAATTATTAATTTTTTGTAAAATAGTTATTAAATAATATAATAATTCATTCACCGTCCATACACAAACTTAAAATGTTGTTAAAATTTACTTAAAATTACATAAAATTACAACATTTTTTAGAATTAGATCTTGATACATTTCACATTTGACGACATGTTTCGGTGTATTACACCATCATCAGGTCAATCAAATGTGAAATGTGAAATGTATCAAGATCTAATTCTAAAAAATGTTGTAATTTTATGTAATTTTAAGTAAATTTTAACAACATTTTAAGTTTGTGTATGGACGGTGAATGAATTATTATATTGATTAAACACAAACATGACGCAGTTAAGATATAAGTTATTAAATAGTTTAATTCTTTAGATTTTATTAAACACTTAAATTGTTAAATAGTTTCTAATTAAATATGAATTATATATTTAAGGATATTAATTAAAAAACATGTTCATAAAATTTTCTGTTGTTATTTTTGCAAAGTAATATTTTAATGAACTTGTCGCCCTCAGTGCACTAGTGGTTAACGTGGTCGCTACTGGACCCAAGGTACGCGGGTTCAAACCCGGCCAAGGTCGGTGGATATTTAAAGAGTGATAAAAATCCATAGCACACTTCCTTCGGAGGGGAATTAAAGCCGGCGGTCCCATGCCTTAGATTTAGGGCACGAAAAAGCATGAACGAGATGTTTCGTAAGCAAAACTCGCTGGCCACATATCTCCAGATTCCTACTAGATGGCTCTAGCAGACAAAAATAAGGACTGATTAGAAATTGTGCGGAGGCAGTGGGCTGGTCACTCACTACTGGCAAATGCACACTTCGAAAAGATCAGGAAGAGAGAACATTTTAACTTGGTACCACAAAACACGAGTATGTGTACTGAAACAATTAGTAACAATATTCTGATGTGGGGGAACATTTTTTATTCCAACATTCTCAAGGTAACAAATCATCGCTGCTACTTACACTACATGACTGAAACTTCGGGCTCTGAATGCATGTTCTTGTAGGAGATCCCAAACAACCCAAAAGGCTCAAAATTTTAATCACTTTTCGCTTATGTAAGACATGCTTAATTTGGCCGACAGTTTAACAACGCACCCCTCCGCATTTGTCATATTACCAGTCAACTTTCGTTCTATGTAGGATTTGAGGTTGTGATGATGCAAGCAATTTTTACTTTTTATTTTATCATACAAGTATCAAAACCTAGCTCAGTGTTCTGCCAACATCTCTCTGGAGTCAGCTTGATTGTGTATGAATATAAACAATTAGTCCTATTTAATGACCGTAATATAAAATAATGATTATCTGGCTTGCCACTTTGAAACGCAAGATCTAAAATCACAACACTAATAAATATTTCACTTACACTTACAGCATCATCATGGAACTACAAACTAATTATTCCGTGCTGACATCAAAGACACAAGTTATTTGAATACACAAAATCAAATTAACACGCTCTGGCATTGCATAATGCAAATAAAAATATTAACAAATTGTGAATATAAGAAAAAGAAAGGTCTTTACCATTCTTTTAAACACAACAATGGTTGACCTCAACATGAACTGAAGAAGAGGTGAACTGTACCAAAATCACTCACAAACTGGAATTTTCATAAACACAATTGCAGTGATGTAAGTTTACGTGTTTATAAACAGTGGAAGACCATTTGAAGTTTGTGGAAAATAGATAAAAATGTTATTCAATGTCTTTTAGAAAAACTATTGTCAAGAACAACATTCATGGATAAACTAAAAACATTAAAATATGGGAGACACTACCAACCTATATAAAACCCTAAGAGCGAATGAATATAAGGAAAACAAAATGTACACTGGGAACTTTTGTTTTGCAAAATCATTTTTACCCGTGGTTTACAGCTTGCAAAAATCTAAGAAAATCTGATTTGCTGGCAATGCTTGATGTTTAAAAAAATTTGAATGTTTTTAATATCAGGGGCCTTTAACAAACTTATGACTTATCAGCTTCACGAAAAGAAAAGAAAAACAATGAATCTTCTGCAAAACATGTACAGTGCACGCTGGTCATTCTTTGTCCAAGTCTCCAAAGAAATTATGAGCTTCTGGAGATCCAACTTACATTTACTAGTTCAGCATTTAATAAAAGTTTGTAAAATTTGAGAAATATTGAAATGGGTCATATGACTTGCATGCTGCCAGATCAAGAACTGCCATTTAGAGGTCATGAATAATCTGAGTTGCCCCTTGACAGAAATAATTGTACAGAATCTTTCAAACCGCTAGAACATTATGATCCTCTGCTGAATGACCACTGTTTTCAAAGGCACATCACTGGCCATTCAAAATGATTTGTTAAAAGCCCTCCATGAAGTGTTGCAAGGTGACATTTCAAGACAAATTCAGGAACCGCCTAATATTGGATGAAACTTTTGACTTTCATTTTGTCATGAGGTACATTCATGATAGTAACAGGTCTTTCTGCTCAAACCCTTTCTTCCTGTGTTCGCAAATTCTTACATTTTGGTTCATATATTACAGACAGAAGGTCTGGGTATAGATTTTATTCACAAAATAAGAGCAATTCAAAGTCACGTGCAAAATGAACATGACACACTGTTCTTAATTTTCTGACAAAAACCAGGGAAATGAAGAAGGCAAAACCTGACATAAGAAATTCTGCAGAAGAGAAGTACAGAAAACGTTTCTACAAAATTATTGATAACCAAATCGGTCATCCATCAGCTTGTTTCTGAGGTACAGAAACATGAATTTTGCTGCTACTACATAAGTGAGAAATTTTACATACATAAGTTTAAGGCTGCCTTTCCTGAACAGCATATACAAAAACTGCCCGTGTATTTTTTACATTCTCTTCTTCATTGAAACCTTGAAACCAACAGTAGTCCGAGCTACTGATATTGTTGAAAATAAGCCGTAAGACTGAACGGGGCAAACCAACAAATTAAGCACACACCACACAAAATATCATTGCTGGGTAAAAACTCAGAGCACCGAGAAATAAACATCCCAATCTTCTCTGTCATTCCAGCGCATGACGCACGACGGCATGAACGTTGTGTTTTGAGTCACTATATTCACCAACCCATACTAAAAAGAGAACAAAAATATGATCTGAGATTGTTGAAACCATAAGTATTGCAACTGTGCTTGTCGGCATAACTGTAAGTAGTTACACAGGCGGTTAAAATTAACGGATAATGAAAAATATTAGGAACTGGTGGTTTCAACAGAATAAAACTAATGAAAAGACACAGACATTTTTAAGATAATTGGAACTGAAACAAATAAGAGGCCTCTGAAACAACCAAGATGTCCTTGGAAAGACATCACATACAGTGTGGAAGAGACTGGAATAATGTTTACATATTTCTGAATGTGAGATTACAGACTGCAGTGCACTTTTATGCAACACTACAGAGGTGAAATGATGTACAGAAATTAGAAGAACAGAGTTTAAGTACTTGAAATTTGAGTTTCTAACAGCATTTTGAATATGTTGATGCCAGAAAATGCTGTAAGAACTTGTAGGGATACAAAAGTTCCTAAGAAGCATTTACTCCCACCATTGTCAAAGCTGATGATGTAGGCAGTAGTTCCTCTTAAGTGTAAGCAGTTACATGCACATTTAAACGGCGTCACAATCTAGAATACCAACATCGACACGGAGTTCCACTGTCTGGACACTTATGAAATTGTAAAAATATTGGTTAACGGATGACGTAAGTATCTCACCTGGTCTTTGAATGGTGCAGTAGGAGGTTCACGTTTGGGTGTAGAAGCAAATGGGTCACTTGATTCTTGCACCATTCAATTCACATTCTGTTCACAAAAAGAAGAAAAACAAAATAACACCAGCAGTCAGTTCCATGCAACAGTTTGTTCAACAAACACATTCACACTTCTTATGGAGTGTTCTTACTATAACGAGAACTCAACTCAAGTTTGAAGCAACTGTTCTTGAACTTGGCATTTCACATTCAACTGAAATATCCACCTCCTTCAGGTTGTGTCACAACCTGCTGTTAAGTCGTGCAACTACAGTCTTTTTTGACTCACTGCTACTCACACCTGAGGCCATTTTACCTGCTTCAGTAGGAAAAGTCGATCTGGAATATAATTTAATGATGAACTCAGCAACCAAGAGTTGGTTCTGTGAGACTACCAGGAAGTTTCAAGTCCGGTGTGACCTGATTTGGTTCAGTTTCAATTGCTTCAGTGCGAACACTCCCCAGATACTAAACACCAATCACAACTGACTTTCAAGAAAGAAAATGGAAAACAAGCATCTAACAAAATATACGTGGCAACACAGAAGTTCCTTGGTCTTTTATTCACTCCCTTAGTTCACTGTAGTTTTTGATAACATTTAATATGACTTTTGGTAAACTGCTCAACTTCTTCCTGGCTGCTTTCGAACTGCGAGCTCTCCCAGTGAGGGAGGGTTTGCAGAATTACATTTATCAGTGCACTGGTGTGACCCTCCACATGGCTGGTTAATATTTCTGTTATGGGCACTGTCAAATGATTACTGCAACCATTTTATAGGATTAAGGTAGAACACGAGTCAGGAAACCAGGAACTGGCCCATTATCACAGAATACCACTGTAGTCAACACAGAACTAGAACATCGGTACACCGCTGATGATCACAACACACGCTGGGCCAGCGGAACAACAGTATACAAGCAAACACTAAACATATATTACAATAAGAAATAATAAATGGCCACCCCATAATAATAAATGTTTAATGTTCCATGTAAAGCTGGTCCCAAGTTTACTTTTAGCATTATAAGGGAGAACCATCAGAACCACATTTCACACGACAATTGATTTTATACAATCCACAGACCATCCCATATTTTAAATTATTGATTTTAATTCTGTATCGTTTTTATTCTAATACTGCAACGTTCTGCATTACTGTTATTATCGTGAAGGGAAGCAACTGCCTGTCTGGAAATGCGTCCCATAGAAACCTGATCTTACAGCCCACAAATAATGCGAAGCAACCGACACTATTAATCTAGTGTCTGAGTGAACGAAATATCTGAGAAGAGTGTTCAGTGTCATTTTGCCCACCATAAATCCTACATGGACTGTCTTGGGTTTCAACCCGGGCTCCCACATTGAGAACTCAGCAACTAACCACATGAGCTCTATGGACTTTTTCTAAGGTCAGTTGATGAATACAGCCTGCAATGATGGAATTATACTTATGGGAATAAATTCAACGTTCCAAATATGACCTAAGTGTATCTTTAATCTCAATCTGTAAATGTAATATAATATATGCATGTTCTTCAGCTTTCATGGTGACTGTGTACAATAAAATCCTTTCGGGCTATCAGCCGCGTCAAGTGGTTAACCAACGTTTCAGAGGTCATACTGCCTCCGTCATCGCCCTGATGACGGAGGCAGTATGACCTCTGAAACGTTGGTAAACATCTACCAGACTACACGACGCAACAACCCAGAAGACAGACATCTTCATACTCTGATGACGGAGGCAGTATGACCTCTGAAACGTTGGTAAACATCTACCAGACTACACAGCGCAACAACCCAGAAGACAGAAATCTTCATCGCCCTGATGACGGAGGCAGTATGACCTCTGAAACGTTGGTAAACATCGACCAGACTACACAGCGCAACAACCCAGAAGACAGAAATCTTCATACTCTGATGACGGAGGCAGTATGACCTCTGAAACGTTGGTTAACATCTACCAGACTACACGACGCAACAACCCAGAAGACAGACATCTTCATACTCTGATGACGGAGGCAGTATGACCTCTGAAACGTTGGTAAACATCTACCAGACTACACAGCGCAACAACCCAGAAGACAGAAATCTTCATCGCCCTGATGACGGAGGCAGTATGACCTCTGAAACGTTGGTAAACATCGACCAGACTACACAGCGCAACAACCCAGAAGACAGAAATCTTCATACTCTGATGACGGAGGCAGTATGACCTCTGAAACGTTGGTTAACATCGACCAGACTACACAGCGCAACAACCCAGAAGACAGAAATCTTCATACTCTGATGACGGAGGCAGTATGACCTCTGAAACGTTGGTAAACATCTACCAGACTACACAGCGCAACAACCCAGAAGACAGAAATCTTCATACTCTGATGACGGAGGCAGTATGACCTCTGAAACGTTGGTTAACATCGACCAGACTACACAGCACAACAACCCAGAAGACAGAAATCTTCATACTCTGATGACGGAGGCAGTATGACCTCTGAAACGTTGGTAAACATCTACCAGACTACACAGCGCAACAACCCAGAAGACAGAAATCTTCATACTCTGATGACGGAGGCAGTATGACCTCTGAAACGTTGGTTAACATCTACCAGACTACACAGCGCAACAACCCAGAAGATAGAAATCTTCATACTCTGATGACGGAGGCAGTATGACCTCTGAAACGTTGGTTAACATCGACCAGACTACACAGCGCAACAACCCAGAAGACAGAAATCTTCATACTCTGATGACGGAGGCAGTATGATCTCTGAAACGTTGGTAAACATCGACCAGACTACACAGCGCAACAACCCAGAAAACAGAAATCTTCATACTCTGATGACGGAGGCAGTATGACCTCTGAAACGTTGGTTAGCATCGACCAGACTACACAGCGCAACAACCCAGAAGACGGATATCTTCATATTATATGTAGTCAAAATTAAGTTTAAATTCAGCAGTCAGTAAAGATCATTTCTCTACAATGTTGAACTTGATTTGTGTTTAGAATTTGTTTTCTTGGCATGGTACCCAGCACTGCTTTATTAATCTGGTTGGCTGCTTGCAGCTTTTGACATTCTGGTGACCTACATATGATGTCAAAACTAATAAACCTGAATGAACAGGAGTAGTATTGACAGATGATGGACATATACTGGATACTGCAATGTGTTTTACATTCATTGCTTGAATGCTTTTATTTAACATTGTGCACATAAGCATATGACCACCTCCTATATATTTCTTTGCATTTTCCATTTCATGTTTATATACTTATATTCAAGGTATGAGTAAACTGTAGAAAAATATTACTTTCTTGGTCAGTATTTTTCTTTCCTTTTCTTATATGTGTGTGTGTAAGATATGATTGAACACCCCTGTGGTTAAATATATGTAAATTGTAAAACAATTAAAGCTTTGTCTTTATACAGTTTGACATATTTCATTTGGATGCACTGGATTTCACTGTGAAGCTGATCCTAGAGTCCTTACTTAACATTACCAGTCATATTTGTATGTTGATTCATAATCTCAAACAGGACAAGGTCAATCAAAGAGCTAGTTTTCAAGTGGCATGCTTCACAAAAAAATTATTCGTTCTACATTTAAACCTGTCATTTTGTTTGTATTTGGCTATGGGATACTTAGTCAACACATCTGGATAGAATTCAGTTTACAAAATAATGTAGTCTGTTTGCATTTTGTTTTAAATCTCAGCCCCTGATTATAAATGACCAACAATAGGGTTACAAGATTGGGTAATGGCAAACCCTGACTGGAAAAGTCTTGGCATTCTTTTCTTTAGATGACACCACAAGCAACTTTGGAAAATAAATACTTTTACTTTTATAAAGCCACACCATAGTGTCACCTGTAACAGGTATCAAAGTAGAATAACAGAACTGAGTGCACAAGCTGCCACTACTGTCTGGAGGACAGTATATCTCCGAAGTACTGGCCTTTGTGATCTAGATTTATTTGGTAGAGAAGATAAGTAAAATAAATATAACCTGCCACCTCTAAACTATTAAAGCTAACAATTATGGCTTTTCAACAATATAAAATAAATTTAATATGTTTTCATTAATTTAGTGGACTAAAAATATTAAAATGTCATAAAAATACAAATTGTTTACTACAGAACCACCTAGGGATGGTGCCAGGTTCACATTAAGAAAGAGGAAAGATACTGACTGGATTAGTAATACAGTGAATTAACAAATTACTATTTTTATACTTTAATCAGATTTAACAATTAATCCTATTAATTTACATATAATATTCATTTTACTGTATCTTAATCAGTTGCATACAAACCAATAAAAATAAAAAATTATCCAACAAAATAGTTCTTAGAAACAATTTATCATCCAATATACTATCATATTGGCTGCAATTCAGTAACAAGACCATACATAGTATCTTCAAAACTTCCACCCCACCCCCTCTACAAATATACATTCACATAGTTTTAGAAGTGTCTGACACAGGCTGTAATCACAAACAAGGCAAACATTGTATGTTATTCATTTAATGTATTTTCAAAATTAGGTCATAAAATTAACTTAAACACACACCTATTTCTAAGGAGCTGTCTCCCTTGTAAACAAAAATACGTACCTTCACTGTATAATCAAAACAGATTTTACCCTACATGTAAATGAGAACCTTGCTACTATAACATAACCTGAGGTACCTATGGAGGTGGTCTACAGAAATGAGAGTAGCAGCTGAATAAGCAGTAGTTATGCAGAACCAAAAATGGGTGATCTTCAATTTGGATGTGGGATAACAATTCATCATCATAAAAAATGTGTTATAAACTGTGAAGAAAGGTCACAGACAGCTCAGAATAAGGTCTCCTGGTAGCCTTTTGTAAGGATGTGTCAATGAAGATTCAGTTCCAATAAAAACAGAAATTATGTACTAGGTAAGTAACAACCAACTCCATAAGGAGTATCATGTTCCATAAAATTAGTTAATATTAATAAATGACACTTTTTATATCACCTATCTCATGAAAATACAATTTCATGTTGGTGACATAATGTTTGTATGCCACAGTACAGTGTAAGAAATCTCCTATTTAAGTATTTCCAATTTGCATTGTTTTACAGTGATGTCTTACCTAAAAAATTTAATTCATTTACCAATTAATTGACTGATTGAGTATGTTTGTTTAAGTATGATTCTGTGAATGAAAATCTGTTAAAGTTGTGGAAAGAAGCAGCCACAACCCCCCCCCCTCCCCCCAATAAGATTAGCTGCCTCCAGTGTGATCTGAACCTCAGACCTGAATATGAAGCAGGAGTACTAACCACTGAACAGTGCTATCTTGTCACTTGAGGACTGATGATTTCCTATTATGTCAGATACTATCTATGCTGTTGATATAGTTTTGTGATGCCCTCAACTGTGACCTAATTTCAATTCCCGCTTCTGGTTCTGAAAACAGCTTACAGGATAGGTTCTATATTATATTGCACATGTCACAAATGTCTTCACTTGACTGATGGCTTAAACTGAAGAGGCAGAACTATAACTGGTTCATTTGTCATTGGATTATCTGTATAGATACTCCATGTTCGTCCAACACAGTCAAATATTCCTGTAATTGAGATGCAGATTAAGTTACAAAATGCACACAACTTACGTAAGTTCTACTTACTACACCGCATGTGACCTGTGTCTGACTTGGATGCAGACCCCAGCACAACAGTTTTACTATCAATCTGCAGTGCTTTAAACTGTAGGTAGAATTGTTTTCAGCATGGAGATGGAAACTTAGTTGCCAGATGCATGTTACAAAAGTTTTTATTCACTTTTAAATTACTGGCCTATCAGCGTATCAAAACTATTTTAGTTACAAGCTGTGCAACCAGCCTCCATCCAGTATTAAATATCTGTCCACTGAGAAAGGACAATTTAATGTAGCATTAAAAGAATTCCTTCTGTTATACTGCAGAACATGAGGTGTGTAAATTTGGTTTTGTTTCTTTTTAAGCTTTACTTTACTCCCCCTTTTTAGGTGTTGAAGCAGGTACACAACAATAACCTCAGTTCATACTGGTGCAATCATGACCTGAGGCACAACAATGACCTTGGGTTACCATGCAATAATTGCCTAAAGCACAGTAGTGATCTCAGATCACAATGCAACAATAGCCTAATTGGTATGGTGTGAAGAATGTCGGTGTACTCCACAGAGAGCACACTTTTCCAGTCTTGTTTAAGTGTAGTATTGTTTATTGTAATTTAATTGTTCCTAACTTCTGTTTCATGTTGGCTGTGTTTATCATACCTTGACTTCCTAGTGACTGGGATCTGTGGAATGCATATAATCCAACAATGCATAATATTTACATTAATATTGGCAGGAACAGGATTTTTTCCATTAATCACCAATGTGTCCATACTGAGTCTGGGACCCATTTAGCCACCTATATAATGGGTACCAGGGGATATTTCCCAATGGATAAAGTACCCAGAGAATGAAACCAATTATTTGCCTTCATCTAGTGATATGTACCACAGTGGACCATATATCCACAATACCCATATGCCTACACGCTGTGCTGGTTAACTGCATGTACCTTATCATCTTTCCATCTGTTATAAAGTCCTTCTGGCTTTCCACTTTTTTCCATTTCTCCACCCCTGATTTGGTTGCTACATGATCATAACCATTTTCTTTTTATAGACAATATAGTGATCTATAACTAGCACTATTTCATAGCTTAGCAATCATTTAATGTATAAAGAATCACCCTAGTGCACCACACCAGTAACTACTAGAAAAGAGATGATGTTTCACACTTTTGTAAGACTTGAGGTTCTCACAGCGGTGAATATGAAGATTTCTGTCTTCTGGGTTATTGCGCTGTGTAGTCTGGTCGATGTTAACCAACGTTTCAGAGGTCATACTGCCTCCGTCATCAGGGCGATGAATATGCCAATAGGGTGTGAGGAGTTGGATTTTATAGGCAGGGACGTGAAAGGTGTAGCCTGCCCCGAGCCAATGGGAGCAGGTATGGGAGTGGACCAATGGTAGCACGTGGGCGAGGGTGGGAGAGGGAGAGAAAGTAGAGAGAGAAAGGTGAGTGTAGTTGTATGGATAAAGGCCCTGAAAGGGGCCGAGTTACTGGTCTGGTTGGTTCTGGCGGCGCACTCTTGCTCGTTCTCGGAGTCCTCGGAGTGTGTGGATCAGAGGCTTCCAGGACCGGCTCAGGTGAAGTCCATCTTCCCTGTTAAAGTTATCAGGATGAAGTTCGATCTCGATGGCTTCCCTGATTAACCGGTTAATCAGGGAAGCCATCGAGATCGAACTTCATCCTGATAACTTTAACAGGGAAGATGGACTTCACCTGAGCCGGTCCTGGAAGCCTCTGATCCACACACTCCGAGGACTCCGAGAACGAGCAAGAGTGCGCCGCCAGAACCAACCAGACCAGTAACTCGGCCCCTTTCAGGGCCTTTATCCATACAACTACACTCACCTTTCTCTCTCTACTTTCTCTCCCTCTCCCACCCTCGCCCACGTGCTACCATTGGTCCACTCCCATACCTGCTCCCATTGGCTCGGGGCAGGCTACACCTTTCACGTCCCTGCCTATAAAATCCAACTCCTCACACCCTATTGGCATATTCATCGCCCTGATGACGGAGGCAGTATGACCTCTGAAACGTTGGTTAACATCGACCAGACTACACAGCGCAATAACCCAGAAGACAGAAATCTTTCACACTTTTGTTTTCGAAATATGAATTAATGGTAAGTATAAAACCAATACGGAAAAGAAACAAAGGATGCCCTTTAAAAAAGATTCCTGGATGACTGAGGCTGGAACGGGTCACAAGGCTCAAAATCCTTGACAGCTAGATGACGATGATGATGATGAT
The DNA here is from genome assembly GCF_977971745.1 of Zootermopsis nevadensis. Classification (NCBI taxonomy): domain Eukaryota; kingdom Metazoa; phylum Arthropoda; class Insecta; order Blattodea; family Termopsidae; genus Zootermopsis; species Zootermopsis nevadensis. The sequence continues at coordinate 11,900,528 of NW_028259143.1, forward strand.
GATGATAATTAATTCAGTGCTTATTGCAGCTTACTAGCTTTCATGTGACATTGACTGGCTAAAGCATGAACACGTGTTATCTAAAGATGAAGATATAGTTATAGAAGTAAATAAGTAGAAAACAGTGATAACAATGATTATATAGGTGAACTAGATGTGTTTTGAGTTGTCAAATGATGATGCATTTTCACAAAATTAATTGTGACCAGGCTAATAAAATTCACAAGAAATGGATTGGAAACAGTTAAGGAAATGTGGATAAAGAACAGGTTCTTTCACTAATATATAAATTATTATAAAAATGTTTAACACATGAAGATATGAAATACAACACCTGAAGATTTGATAGCCATCTTACCTACAGCCACAGTCTTAACATAATCATCATCCCCAGATTCACGGAAGATGGAGTACTCTTTATCAGACTGATCACCCAATATATTGATAACATCTCCTCTGGAATAAGGGCAAGGTAAACTGCTCATGGTGGCATGACGATGGTCGCTACTCGTCATTATTTCACCACCTGCTTCAGGACTCTGCAGTCTCAAATACCTGCAAAAATACAATAAATCAAATATAAATTTTATACCATCAATCCTCCCTACCCATCCCTGAGATGTGTGATATTAGCAACAAACCAGCCTTCAGTTATGGCTACAAAATAGTGAAGATTTTGTCCATGGTGGTCTTCTAGTATGTGATACCATGTGGATTTTTTGGTATGTATCAATGTACAAGTCCACAAGGTGTCAACCCAGAAGACCACCATGGACATGTTCACCATCATGAGAACCTCAAATCTCAAATAATGAAGCTTTTATAAGTGTTTTACTTACTTGTTACAATGAAAGATGTGTTCTCCAGGACTAGCAGTAAAAATATTAAGAGCTGATTCATTAGCTCCACCCACTGCTGGTCCTACCTCTGCATTATGGAACAGTCGGTCCCCCTCTTGGTTTAGGAATGTCATATTGATACTGACTGCATCTCCAGCTCCACAACCAGAGTCCCGCAGAATCTCTTGTGCCTGGCTAAAGTTCTCAGCTGCTAGCAGAGCTCTTGTCAAAAAGTGGCGAGCTGTAAGTAAAATGCCAGGACCGTTCAGATTGCAAACACTTTGCTTTCAAACGTGTTTTCAGATTTGGGTCAGATCTTACCTTCAATTTCAAAGGCTTGTGTCTCTTGTCTGCATCCCTTTCTACACATAAAACAATTTCTTAATGTATAGACTTTCACTAACTGTAGGAGTGGTGGCCTTACTAAGCTTTCTTCTTCTTCTTGTATGGCTCTCCAGTCTGTATTCGGTCCACGGCCTCCTCAATTCTCCTCTTCCGTTCGGTCCTCTGTTAGGTCCGTCTGTCCGAGGCTTTGATCGAAGTTTCGAAACATCTTCCTTTTTACGGTGCAAGGTTGTTAGCCTTGTGACCAACCCCCAACCTGGAGGACCAGGGTATTGCCAGCATAGCTCTTTGGTTCACTGAGGTACTCAAGCCCCACCAAGGTGCAGGTACCATTAAGTGGGGCCTTACTAAGCTTTACTGATGCAAAATAATGTGGATTCATACTGTATAATTTGAACTACTGTCTTCCAGTAAATTATTGAGTCTTGGGTTATTAAACTATTTCTTAATTGAAACAGGACATACAGGTTTAAATTGTACAATTATAAATGAAGACTTGAAGAAAATATGGAAGGAAACCTTCATGCTGTCTTTTGTCTTTTTCTTCTTTCAATTTTATATCCATATTTTCCTGGAGAGCCTGAGGAAAACCATAAAACACCTCAGTCAGGTAACCAGCCACCAGACTGAAATTAAAATCCAGGAACTCCAAAATATACAGCAGGAGTGCTAACAAAACCACGTTTGGTCTAGTTAAGCAAATATGCTAGGTATACTTACGAGTCTTTCCAGATACCAGAGTCTTGGAACTGATAACATTGACAGAATAAACAAACCCATGATGATTATAGCTCATGGTGTATCCTGGCAGATGGCCTGCATAACACAGGGATGTGAACCGCTCCTCAGTTACTTTCCAACGACCTTGTGGCAAGTCAGAGATGATATGAGCTGACACAAAGTAGACATGATTCAACACTTCAGACAAAGCATCTTCAGTATGACCCAGAATCTCCTGGAATCAGAACAAAGATACTTCTTTCAGTTTATGGAAATTTGGGCTGAGGAACAACTTTTCTATATCTCCCTAACATTTATAAAAGTTCTGGGAACACATTATGACATCTACTTTCCTTCAATTGCTATATGCTGTGAGTTCAACATTCCAATTTGTTTTATAAAGAAAATATTCAATTACCTATTCTCTTCTACCTTTAGAAATCCATGTTAAAATGACAACTATTTTGAAGAATTTCTATGCAAACACATCCAATGAAATCATACACATGTTCCTGATCAAGGTAAGAATAGCCATACATAATCACAATAGCCACTTTGGGCTCTCACTGACTTCCTATGGACAGATGGGACTGGATTCACAAATGAATCTAAACATGAATACGTCAATTACATTAAATTATGCAGAACAATATGTTTACAAAATGTAATGGAAATGTACAAAATCACAATCAATTAAGATATTTTTTCCTTACTTTGAAGGTTCTAATTTGGGAAATGTTTTTTTTTTCAAATTTGATGTTACATATTTAGATGGTATTTGGCGAACAGGTAAAATGGATGGACACACAAGTACAAAGACACTAACATCTGGTTCAAACTTTACCTCTCCAGGATTGTTGCAGCAAACAGTGGAACATCCTGTACCATGGGTTTTGGTTGGCTGCTCCCGCAAGACATTGGGCAGAATTTCATCCATATGAAGCAGAAACAACTGTAGCAAGAAACAAGAGCAAATCAATCTGTATTCAATTTAGAATTATGTCTTATGAGATATAACACTATAATTTTAGAAAGCAACAAATTTAAGAGGAATGTTCTGCCAAACATTAATGCAATTCTCCATATACATGCTAATACAATCCAAAATTCACAATTATTCCCAATCACAATACAAGTCTCACACCTGTTAAACCAGTCTGGACACAATGGTGATGAGAAAAATCCTCGTCAGTGACCAGCCCATATCTCATTAAGTAGTACAAGGATAACAAAGGTGAGCAAAGAAATGGTTACTTCTCTTTATTAGCCACAGTAACACTTTAGAAAATTGTCAGAAACACATTCTAAACTGAACACATTATGGACCTTATAATACAGTTCATATGCTCAGAGTCAAATTCTGGTATTTTGTTCTGGATAAACAAAGTCAGGATACAAAATTTGGTAAAACCTAATGAACCAAACAGGTTGTGTAAAAACTCAAGTGTAGTTTTAAATTCTTTAAATACAGTTTTTGTATACATTTTTCAAGTGCCTTAGTTAAAAGCAAATAACAATGGAGGTTCTCCACCTCCTATAAACTGCCACTGCAACACAAAACACAAGGTTTATTATGAAGTTCAGGAAAATGACAAAAACATCACCTTATAGAAGGGCACTTGAGCTCCATCAGCTGTTCCTTCCATCTCCTTCAAATACTGTGGGAAGTTCTGGCGGACAGATGATAGAGTCTCATGGTACACCTTCTGCCCAGCCTCTGTCTCAAACAGTGGCAGAAACACCTCGTTCAGTGGTTGTGAAGCAGCCAATAAACTATGAATGAAGCCTCTGAAAGTGCGTCCCTAGTGAAATAACACACCAATATTAGCATCAGACATTAGTGCAGCTGTCCTGCTACATGCTATGGAGGCACATGGGGAAGGAGGTACAGCTCCTACCCATTCATGATTTCTGGCACCGGATGGGGGTCAGTGGTCGGCATCAAACCCCAGCCATGCTTTTATCCCGTGACTGAAACCCTGGTGCCCACTGTTTAGGAGACTGGCAATGAACTTTCAAATTTCAAAAAAGGTATGTAATATTCTGACTAGCTCAGCAAGTACAGTCTTCTAAGTAAGGATTCTGTAATATGGAGTTAGTAGGTTAAATTATTTTATTTATGCATTCACTTTCACCATTTCAGTATTTTAAACTTAAACATAACTTTTTAAATTAAAACATATTTCCATTAAAGATGTATGTATTAAACAATATTGCTATAATTCTGTATCTCCTGTGGAGGCCACAGATACATATGAGCTGCATGGCTGATGTTAAAGTTTTGTATTTATTCAAGACTTTTTTCAAACCCTTCTCCAAAACACCAAAACAAAATCCTAAACTTCTGCCTCTTAACTGTACTCCTTATTACCCCCAAAATTTAACATAAGTCAACACTGTGACTTACCACGTCAAATCCAACTTCATAGTGAGTCCCACGTGTGTATAAAATGGGGATGCTGTTGCGGCGACCAATCTTCTCCACTACTGGCATTCTGTAACAGTGCCTGAAAGCAAGTACACAGATTGTATACTGAACAGCAAGTATCCAGAGTGAGTGACCTTGGTTATGAAACCAACACCTGATACTACTATGGCTTTATAGACACACTTTATCTTATTAGCTGGTCTCACAGTCAGCTGCTGATATAATAAAGGGATTCTCAACTTACTTCCTGCCCCCACCAACTCCACACTGGCACTGAGACAATAAACAGCTTTGTACTGTTTACTGGTGCTAGATCCACACTTATTCAAATAGGACAGAGGAACATACTGACAGTCTGCCTAATTATGAGAATATGTAATCACTTTTAGATGTTATCATTATTTAATATTTGAAAGAATCTCAATCTTGAAGACTAGCAATATCAAATTCTGTTTTCAGACTTATTTGTTGTTAACATGATTTACACTGCTCTGGTAATATGGCATCACTACAGTTCCATTTTGTCTAAATCATGTCATGATAGAATTAATATCCCATTTGATGTAACTTGTTCTTAACAGGATAATGTCTCTTGAGGACATCCACATTTGTGTTCTTTGTTTCACTCTGTATCAAAAGTACTGCAGTATTGGGTTTCCATCATGAAGCTAATTTATTTTAATAGCGGAGTAAAATGTTTTACAACACACTTCTTACAGAAACTGTAATGACATAATCAAAAAGGTTGAAACTAGGTCTATGCAAACTATAAAATATGTTAAATACACGTAACATTTGGCAATTAAATAACAGAAATGATTCAATAAAATATAAATATATACTGACACTAACCTTTAGTAAGTATGGCCACATTCAAAGCACTTGCCTTCTGACTTCATACAGGACTGGAAACATTGATGGAAGTAACTTCCTTAAAGTGATATGAATATTGTCAACACATTCTTATAAATGTCTTCAATTGCTTCAAAATGAGGCCATTTCAATGAGATTTTCATTTTCAGTTTTATGATAAAGTCACACAGGGCTAAGTCAGGAAATATAATAGATATTCCAACACTGGCAGGTGCCTTTTTGCTAAAACTGCTGAACTAAAGTGCTGTAAAAATGCAAAATCCACCTGTCTAACCAATAACTTTGTCTTTCCTGATGAACGTACTGCAATAAGTCCCCAACCTTAACAGAGAATGTCTGACAGACTGTCTGTCTGTTTTTGAAAAATAAATTATTAATGATAATTCCTTTGACCTTGTTGGTGCCAACAAATAACAGACTTCAAAGAATAAAAAGAGAAACCACAATCTAATGTTTCATTCTGTTATGTTTGTTCCTTCATATCTAACTAGTGTATGGTTCACTGATAATCAGTGTGCTAGATTTGTGAATCCACTATCCAGTGTTCACTACCAGAAAGTGATAACTGAGAAAGTATGTCACTGTTTTGTATGAGAGATGTATCTCATATTCAAGGAGGGTCATAAACAGCAAGTGCCTAGAAACTAAATGCTCATGCAAATATTTGAATCTAAGGATAAAGTTGACAATTTACAATATTACACAACAATTTCACAGGTCACCTACTTTGTTAGAGGAGTTAAATAATCAACCTTATATTCCTTACCCATTCTAATTACCCTCAGCTTTTAATACAGTATTTCTAAATAACCTAAAACATAAACAAATTAACTTGCACCTCCTGCTGCAGTCTTATGGTCCTTAAGAATAATTTAATAGGATACCCCCAATATATAATATAAACTGTGACATTGCAGAAAATATCATTGGGCTTATTTCCGTGTTAGATAGTAAGATTGTCACACTTTAGGTGGAACAGGCATTCACCTATTGTTATGGACCAATCTGATTTCTAGATAATAATTTAACCCTCTGACACATTCAAGAGTCAGTTTGATATTGACCTTGATTATACTATTCCATTCTATAACATAATTAGACAAAAGAAATGGACCCTACCCATTAACCTTCTGTGGTTCCACTTCCTTTACCTACACCCATAACACAGAAAACAGGTGTGTATGAAACACTGATAAATCTATATACTATGGTGAAACTAATACTGTAAATTGAAAGTAAAATTCTGTTGGGCCTTCTCAGTTGAAAGTACAGTATTCACCTTACCAAGGTGACTGATTGCCAGATACAATGTGAGAAGAAACATGAGATCAGATGTTTTCAATACAGTGTGAACAAAGTTATTTTGTTACCCTAAGCTGAATCCAATATTCACAATGAATTTCAAACATAGTTTTAGCACATTATTTTTGAGGAAGAATACACAAGTTAAAAAACTGTCAATGGAACCACGGTTCCGGTGAATTTGACGCAAATACGGCATACCTGCTTTACAATTGAGTAAAGTTTAATTAAGACATTGCTTATTTAACTTGAATTAGTTACGCTTAAGATGGGTCTGTGGTAGATGAATGTAATGTAAAGTAATGTAAGGTAATGTAAGGTAAGGTAATGTAATGTAAGTTAAGGTAACTATGTGGGTAACCATTGTTGTTTATTTGTTGATAAACAGATGACGTTTCCTAGGTAACATAACAATGAAGTTATACTTTTTCGTTTACCTTTTTCATAACACTTTTTCGTAACACATTTTTTCCGAATGACACTGACCCTAAAATATAGACGTATTTACGTCAAAAAAAGAGTTTGATATTTTACTGCAATTGGTGAGCCATGCCTCGCCTCTCGACGTTCTTTGGAGTCGCTGGCTTCGAGGCCCTGATGAGACAGCAGGGCAGACGGTCTGTGTGTGTCCGTCGGGAATGAACGACTCCAGGAGAAAGGTTGAAGGCAGGTCTGTTTTGGGGGGTCTGGTTTGACGTGTCGTCGTATACCCAACCGGAGACTGAGCCGGCCTCTGGGATTGTTTTAATCTTTTCGGTCGCCAGTAGGGCGCAAATTGGTAGCAGAGCGTGGTTACGGAAGTTTTTTTTTTGGGGGGGTGGGGGGCTTGTGACCGCTCCTGATTTGTCTTTTGGTATTCCAATCTTTTTGACGATTGTTAAGAGTGTTGTGGTGGGCGTGCTGTTGGGGCACCGTGTGGCACACACAGGTCCTCTTGTGGCCTGCCGACCTTGCCTGCGTTAGCTCTTGTTTATTCTTGACCGAACTACGGGAGAAGTTGGTTAGGTGGGGCGTTGGATGCGTCCCGACAGTAAGTCTCCTGGGGTTTGGTTTATACGAGGTAGGGTGTTACGGTTTGGAAGGATTATTTTGTATTTTTAAGCAGGTGATTTGTTTAATTGTGTATTTTATTCTATTTTGGTTTTCACTGGGTGTTCCTTTATTTAATTACTTGGTCTTCTTTTCTTTGGTGTTCCCTTTCCTTCTCCCATGGCTCCCGACAGTTGGTTGGGTCTACGACCTGAGCAAGGACATTGTGAAGCTGTGCGAGAAGTATCGGGTACATGCGACGGGTCCGCTGGCCGAGCTTCGTCCCCGCTTCGTGGCCTTTTTCAGAACGCAGGAAATTTCGGCGATTCATGTGGAGGTAATGGGACGTGGATTTCCGGTTGACGTTAAATTGGCTGAGGTTCAAACCGGTGATCTCCCTGCGGCTGATGAGCTAACACCCATAGATGATCCTCCTGGAACGTCCTCCATTCACAGACCTCATATGCACGTGGTGTTAGGATTGGTGAATTCCATGGATGCGGTGGGCGGCAGATCTCTGAAAGCGTTATTGACCTTTTTGATGAAGGCCAATTCGTTGGTTAAATTGGGCCTGGTCAGGGAGGACGAAATCCTTTCGGCTCTCCTTCCTAAAACAGTAGGGCGGGTAATGCAAACGATGGGCGATTGTTTGAGGTTTAATCTCGCGTGGGGTCAAACCCGACAGATGCTCGTGGAGGAGTTTCTGCCATCTCGTTTGCTAGATGACCTTAAGGTAGAATTCGTCAGTCGTCGATTTCAGTCCGTCGGTGACTTTGTAGACTCCGTGGTTAATTCCGCTGAGGTTTTGCCAGGTTTTTCTCAGGAGGTTGAGATTGTGGATCTTATTCTACAGAATATGGATCCGGGGCAGAGGGCCCATTTTGTTTTTTTCTAAAAGGCCGAGGGCAGTGTTGGATCTATATGCGTTGGGTCGTGAATTATCTGTCTGGTTGCCGGTAGGCAAAGGTTGGACGCCCTTGGCGCCGCGTCTTCCTAAGGGCGGTATCGCACTACGATGCCAACGGGATGCCATGGCGCAGCTGCCAGCATCTCGGCCAAACTTAATGCATTAATTTAGTAGTCTTATAACGCACCTGGCATCCGTCTGGCAGCGCTTCCAACTTGGCATCGCTGCCAACCAAGATGCCAAGTTCAAATGCTACTGGCATCGCTGCCACGGCCAAGGCCAAATCAACATCACATGACAGTCTGGCCAGTCCATTGACGTCCGTGCGTGAATGTGCTTGTGTGTATTTCTGTTTCTTCCAAACATGGATAATTTCGACACCGAAAGATTAGTAATTGAAATTCAGTCCCGACCATCACTATGGGATTCATCTGCTATTAAATACGCAAACCGGGACTTGAAAAAAAGAAACTGGGAAGAACTTGTAGAAATATTTGGAGGAGATTTATTTACAGTAGAAAAGAAAGAATTAGCTAAGAAGTGTTTCTATGGCTTTATTTGTGGGGCCGCTTTCCAATATGGCAACTTGATTTAAAGTTTTTTTGTTTAGCAATCTATATATCTATCTATATATCACAAATAATGTGAATTAAGAAGAAACCTGCTTTTATAATGTTTTATTAAATAAAGTTTGTTCATGTAATATTACATGTGATTTGCAAGAACTGAAATATTTCAAATTCAATAATGGTATGGACGTGCAAAGTGTGTGTATGGAGAATTTTTTTTACTTATTTCTTTGTTACAGAATTGAAATTCACTCCAGGTATGTAGTTTTGATAAAGGTAAATCTCATTTTCTCAAAAGTGATAAAAGTGGACATTTCGTGATCTCATAATGTTGATCCATCTGTTCGCTCGACTGGCGTCGAAAGCTGGCAGCTTGTCTGGCGTCTTTTTCTGGCAGCTGGACGCCATGGTATCGCTGTTGGTGTCGCTGCCATGGCATCCTAGTGCGATACCGCCCTAAGTAAGGGATAACAAGCGAGCTGCATAAGCAGCATAGGGTGTCATATGAAACTGGGAATCGCTTGTTGTGTCCTGCGTGTGAGACCGCAATTGAAGCACAAGGTCTTCCTGCACATGTACATTCCGTGTACTGCATGGTCAGAGCTTTCTTGCGCATGCGCATTACTGGCCAGCACAGCGACTCGTGCGAAAATATCAAAATATTTGATCTCGGACTTTGTCCGCTGACCGCTTGGCTGTAACCTAGGACAGCGCCACACAAACTGCCAGTTTGATATTTCCACTTCACCCACGCAATTCGCACCGCTCAGATTTAAACTGCCCAAATGGATTTGTGTAGGCGGGCAGATTTTAAGCCGCGAGGTTGATCGAATATTTGGAGACATCAAATTTAAATTTCTGTTTAATTATCTCGACGATCTGTTGGTTTATTCCAGCACTTGGGATAAACATATCAGACACCTAAGGGAGGTCTTTTCTAGACTACAAAATACCGGTTTCACTCTAAACCCAGCCACGGTCGTGTTAGGGGTTCAGGAGATCAGCTTCCTCGGCTGCAGGCGTCCGCGTTAACCCCGAAAGGGTAAGCGTGATAAAAGAGTTTCCGCCACAGAGAAACTTGAAACAAGTTCGGCTTTTCTTATCCTATGACCGCACCACCTCCCGGCCTCTGGGATTGTTTTCATCTTTTCGGTCGCCAGTGGGGCGCATTGGTTACTGGTCCCATGCTCACCCCCTCTAGTACCACCTTTTGTTGGTAATCTGTGACCACAAAGGCAAAATATTCACAGCCATTCTCCATACCTGGAGGCTCTCTCCTCCATCCACAACTGGAGGGTAAGCCATGGCATGGATAAATTGGTAAAGAAACAATGAATTGATATCATATATTGTTAGAAAAATACTTCACTATCATTCTGTTTGTCTTGTCTATGTTCTAAAATGTCACTTACCCCATTCAGAGCTGAGCAATTCTGTTCCATTATGTACACTGCACGCTATGTTGGAGAACATGATGCATGTTAATAAAAGGATGAGCCCAAAAGTGGCATATAGTTCATGTACCTGTAACTGATTTTAAATTAGTAACAGCCTGGCTCTCTAGCCTCTGACAACTTGTTTCCTACACTTCTTATCCTGGAAAAAGAAAGAAATTGAAAATTAATATTCTCCTGTTGTGATAAAATAAATATAAGATTACATTATTCATGCTACTTTATTATTGCATTCGATATTATGTATGGAACCAGATAAATACAACTTCTAAAAATTTACATTTTGTGTTATTTTTTATTATATCCTACATGTTCAAAATGAATTTTTAGTCATCTTCATGGGTAAACACAACAATGTCTGACCTAAGGCACATTAATGGTTAATTAGGAGACAGGCATGAAGCAGAGAATAACAGTTAGAGCAACATAACATCAAAAGGACACAATGCACCAACAAAAAAGTCTGACAATAAATCTCAAAATATATATGACAGCAATGCAAAATACGATGGTCTCCTGACAAGGAAAAAACAAAAGTAATTTAAAGTACATAAGATAAGCTATCAGCACCACAAGAACACACAATGTCAACAAACACAAATCAGAATAAGACTACACATAACATGACAGAAGCTGGAACTACAACTTCACTAAATTCTTAAAATTTGTGCATACTGCTATTTTAATCAATAATGCAGTATGAAAAATGACACTCATGAGGAAGGTAGGAGGAGATTAAATTCCGGAAATGCTTGCTACTTCTCAGTTCAAAATATTTTGTCTTTTGTCTGATTTCTAAGAACCCAAAAATTAAAGTATACAAAACAATAATCTTGCCTGTTGTTTTGTATGGGTGTGAAACATGGTCTCTCACTCAGAGGGAGGAACACAGATTGCAGGTGTTTGAGAACAGGGTGTTGAGGAGGATATTTGGGCCTAAGAGAGAAGACGATGGGGCGTGGAGAAAACTGCATAATGATGAGCTTAGAAATCTGTACTCCTCCCCAAATATTGTCATGGTGATTATGTCAAGAAGAATGAGATGGGCGGGACATGTAGCGCGCATGGATGGGACAAGAGGTGTGCACTGGGTATTGGTTGGGAAACCTGAAGGGAAGAGACCGCTGGGGAGACCTAGACGTAGATGGGAGGATAATATCAGGTGGGATCTATGGGAGATAGGAGTTGAAGGAAACTGGATTTTGTTGGCCCAGGACAGTGTCCGGTGGAGGGCTTTGGTTAATTTGGTGATGAACCTTCGGGTTCGGTAAGCCATCTAGTTAGTTAGTTAGTTAATGCAGTATGAAAAAATATGGAATTTACAAATATCTTCATGTAATTTTAGGTTGTGGTCATATAAGTTGTGACATGCATTCATGTAGGTGGTTACAAACATTTTTGATGAATGTGCTGCCTCCATCTTCAAGATACATTTTCAATGCAGTGAAAATCTCATATTTACATGTGATGTTTCAAGACAATAAACAATTAAGTACATCTGACCAGAAGCTTTTATATACCATTGAAAATGACTGTAAAAACTCAGTCCCAGTATATGAGATATAAAGATTGCTGTCTTTTGAGTGGTAGCAAAAAAGTCTGGTAGAAGTTTACCAACATTTCAAAGGTACCTGCTGTCTCCATCATCAGCGCAACGATGACTGCTATCTTCATACTTTGCGTCCTGTATTCTTGTGATGAGACATGAACATGTACTTAGATTCTCTGCACATACATCTAGACTAACTTCCTTACTTACATCTAATATTTTTATGTGATTTGCTTCACAGCACTTACTGATTTCTCATAACAAACCAATATAATCACCATAAATGAGAAACTAATGCGTCCATTCAATTCCAGTCCCTTCTGATTTTGTTACCTTCCTTATGGCATATTAAAAAATGTTGAGAAACAATAACAATAAAGCATCCCTTGTTTCAAACCACTGTTAGTAGGAAATTCCATCAAAAGTTTACCTATACAAACTTTACTACAGATTTCATTCAAACACATTTTAATTAACCCAACTAGTGTCACTGGTACACCACATTCAATGGTAGCTGTACAAGACTTCTCCCTAAGTCATAGCAATTTTGAAGCTGGTGTACTGTCTTACTGTACTCCATTTTTATTCCAGCATTTGATGAATGCAGAATATTTGACAAGTCACCCTCGGCGGACTAGTGGTTAGCATGCTTGCCACTGGACCCAGGGTTCACGGGTTCAAACCCGGCCAAGGTCAATGGATTTTTAAGGTTGACAAAAATCCGTAGCACAACTTCCTTCAGAGGGGAACTGAAGCCGGCGGTACCATGTCGTAGTTTTACAGCATGTAAAAGAACCTTACAAACATGAATAAGATGTTTCATAAGCAAAATTCAGTGGCCATTTCTCACCCAAGTCTCTCCTGATTCACTAACAGATGGCTGTAGTTGACAAATCAGTATTGAGTAGAAATTGTGGACAGGCAGTGGGCTTGTCACTCACTACTCATAAATGCACACTTGAAAAGACATAGAAGCCTCCCACAGGGGAGGAGGTCAAGTCTCGACTTCAGGCTGTTGCGCCATAGGAGAAGAAGAAAGAATATTTGACAGACTGGCAAAATGTAAAGCATATTTGTATTATTTCATACAATATTAAATAAATAAATAAAAGATCATCAAAGAAGAAAAGATACCTGATTAGTCCATTTGGAATTTGTTGGAGAGACAGCAACACAAGTACGCTTTCTCAGGGCTCTCCCACTTCCATCAATATTCACTACTCCATTCCTTCCAGAGCTGAGCCATCATCCAGAGCCACTTCACAGTTGATGAAATAACAAACTGGCCATGGAAGACATCTTGAGCTACAGAACTTATTTACAACAAACTGTTAATGTAGCGCAAGAGAAACAGTAGCCTTGATATTGAAGACTTAGACTGTTCATCATCTTACTTACAAATGGGGTCAAAACAAGCACACTAGATAGAGATTTTACTGTCTTGCCTGATAAAAACAATGGGAGGTCAGAGAACTGAGAAAACATAATGTGATAAACTAGCAGCATAAAATATACAAATGTAAACACAGTATAAGCATTACATGTCACTGGAGCCAAAATATAAAGGCCTACTTATATTGTTTTCTAATGAGCAAATGTTATGCAACCTGTACATGTGTGTTTAAACACATTACACATTTTTAAAGTTGTTTATGGTAAAGCAAAGGATGCATCAAACAAACTATATTCTAATTTTACTAGAACAAAATACTATGTAAACACATGCAGGCCTAAAATAACACAGGTATCTAATGGATACAAATACTGACATTACAAAGGAACTCGCACTTCACAGACTTCCTCATAAAGTAGAAGAGTACAGTATTTGTAAAAAATATGTGAATAGTATGCCTATTCATGTTTTCAGAAAATAATAATACTTACATATTTCATTTACCAACATTTATGTGAATTGTGTTAAATTTCAAGTGGTTAATACCATTAAGAAACACCAATGTTTCTTTTATGTTTTATCAAATTCCTCCTGAAATTCTGCCACTTCTTGGCTACTTACTGAAACTTAAGAAACTGTTTACTTCTGCTTCAGAATCTGAATGCCACTCCTCTGAACACTTTGCCTGACAGCTGCAGACCTCTCACAGTTTCTGAAGGGTCATTATCAAACTTAAATGGTTCTTAAAAATATATATATATATATATATATATATATATATATATATATATATGCACGCACACACAAACACATGAATATCTCCACACACTGTTAAAACTAATGAAACATTTCGTAAAAACAGAACGATTCAAGAGAAGTGCACCAAAACTTTGAGTGTCCAGTAACCTAATGGTTTTGGGTAAAAAAGGTCATATTAACTCCTTATTGATGAGCATGTATGTAGAATGAGCAGAAGAATGCAATGCACATAACTAGTGGTAGTGATACAAACTTTCAGTTGCCTCAAAATAGTCTCTAACAGCTGACTTCTGTAATACAGCAACAAATTCCCAACATTTTGTACCACGAACTTCCTCCTATTGTCAAAGAAAGCTACACAGATAAAGGTGTGGACTGCTGGAGAAGAAATACAATACAGAAAGGCAAAAATACACAGTTAGTTGGAATGATCTGAATGCCACAGTTAAGGAAATGATTTAATATTAAATACTTGCAAATCTTTGATCTAAGATAGTAATAGCAGGAATGAAAAAATTGCATGATGAGGAATTTACTTTGTAATCTTCAAAAAATATTTTTATGGTGATCAAATTAAGGAGGATGACATGGGCAGGCATGTAGCAAACGAGACATAAGAAATGCATGCAAAATATAGTCAGCAAACCTGATGGAAGAAATCACTTGGAAGACCTAGGCATGGGCAAGGGAATAATACTAGATTGCATCTCTAAGAAACACGGTGTCAGCTTACCATCTGGAATCATCTGGTTCAGGGCTAAAACCAGTGGCAGGCTCTTGTGAACCCAGTAATGAACATTCCATAAAGATGGGGAATTTATTGACCCACTGAACAACTTTTAGATTCCAAAGGTCTTTGCCCCATATAATTAGTTAGTAACAGACCTCTGAAGAATAAAAACAGTCCTACTAAGACATTATTTTTATTAAGCAGTACAAATATAATTGTTTAACGTTTAAATTTTTAAGACATTTTCTTCTTTTACACATGCAAAGAAGTAGTACTATAAACATCGATTATAATAAAAGAGTGCTCTGGTATGGGTGATGACATAAGGTAATAAAACAGATTTCCCTATTAGCTACAGTATGTTCAAAAATACATGCAATAATTATACAGCAAGGTCTCCAGATAGAGATAAAACTAGCCATAAAAATCATCCTTTTAAACCTAATTTCCTTGACAGCCTTGTTATATCAAATCGGTGCCTCCCCCCCACCAATAGGTTCCGAAGAAACTGAAACTCAGTATAAACATCATGTCACTGCAGGCTACCCAATATTAACATACAATTTGGATATTTTGTGACATAAAAGATATTAAAAATGTGTGTATGAGAATGCAAAAAAGCATGGCTGTTATGCAAAACCTACATAAAACTTGTTTAATGGTGATAAATAATAGACCACTAGAATTAAGTGTGTCAAAGTTTATATGTGGGTAGATTATAAAGACACCAACAAATTTTGTATTAAAAATTTGTTCACATGTTGACAGTTATAAATATAGTGGGGTGTGAATTTCTGAGAATATATTCAACAAATTTAACCAACAAAATCTGAAGCAGTGAAGATTATACAGAGGAATGAAAAATAAATCATGCAATTAATAATTTATAGCTTCATTATATAGACTGAAGCATTTGAAGGAACACAGATGTAAGTTCTACCCAGAAAGTAAAAGACATGCATATTAAAGCCAAATGTGCAAGTTTAAAAAAAAGGAAGTAACAAAAATCAAGTTTTCAAGACAAAAATCTTTACACAGTCCTGTCAGTGCAGAGGGTAAGAAATTGCAAGACCATTAAGAACAGAGAGCACATTAGAATTAAGGAGGCAGTCGTAGCCTACTTAAAGGTACTATCCCAGTATTAACCTCAGAAGACTGAAGAAAACCATGAACCTCAGGCAGAGCAGCCAAATAATTCCTGGGCTCAAGTCCACAGTGACTGCTACACAAAACTGGTTAACTGAAAGAAATTACACAAACCATAAAAACAGCCTTCTGAGGTGAGGGCACAGATCTAATCCGTATTTCAAGGCATTGTTTTATTATTCTGCCATGCCAGGCAACCTCCTATGAATAAATAAATAGAAATATAAACAACAAAGCCTGTATTTGAATTATTCAGTCTCTAGCTCATGTCTTATTCAGGTGTTTCACAACACTCTAATGAGACGACTTTCAATCTTCAGACAAGGTCAGACTGAAAGTTATCTGGGTCAGAACATCAACAGAATCAATTAAATGTCTGTCCCATCCAGTATCACAGACATGCAACAGATAGCATCTGTCTAAGACTATACCATACTTACATAACACTGTGTCCAACTTCTAACATGAAAATAACATTCTGAAGGCAAACCAAACCTGAAATACACATAACCATTTCCACTAACAAAATGACAGAAAAACAAGGTTCAAACAGTGCACTCACATTTGTATTACCATGTAGAAAAAATCTGCATTATTTGTAAATAAAGTACATACACAAAAAAGGCAGTCCAAATTATACAGCAGGGGTTCTCAACCATTTCCAAAGACAGGGCACAGACTCTTGGGCTGCTGCAATGTTACAAATGAGGGCAAATTACTGAAACCTCATGGAAATTTATAAAAAAATGGTACTAACATAGGCTACTATTTCAAACAGGCTCACACATTACTCAATAACTATCTGAAGAAATCAGTTACTACTTGGCAATTTAATTCAATGTTCTTGCTTGAGCAGCCTTTCAATATGAGGTTTAATTTTTGTTGCAAGCATCCCTCCAAGTGTTCATCAGTGAGACATGTCCTAGATCTTCACTGACATTCTGAACAGATGCTCACAGTGACAGGCACTGCCAAATAAAGATATCAGAAACAAATTATGCAGTTTCATCACACAGTGTCGCAGTCTGACAATAAATATAATAGCCTAAAGGCAGAATGCACAAAACTCATCAGTGGACCACAAGTTGAGAAACCCCATTACAGAGGATATGAATTAGTAAGGTTTTATGGTACTTTCAGATAGAAGTCAGATGTATTACTGCTTAAGCTAACCTGATTTATAACTTAATCATGCTTTTATGACATGAAACACAATTCACAAATTAAATAACAAACATGAGAAAGTGAGTAGGATTTGAGGTTCTCATGGCAGTGAGTACAGAGATGGCTGTCATTTGGTATGTAGCACCACAAAGTCTTGAGTAGAGTACCAGACTACATCATGCTACCACCTAGTAGACAGCCATCTATGAATAAGTGAAATCCATGCAACAAAGTTTGCAATAGATGTTTTTTTATTGTGCCAAGCAGAGGATAATAGGAATAAAAATGAGGAAAAGCATAACCCCTTAATTCTAACCAGCAGCAGACTATGGCATAAACAATGTCTCTTTTTGGTCCTTTGACATCATGCCACTGAAACAATACACTAAATTTCAACCGATAACAGAATGTCCTGCTCTGAATTCAAACAGCAGTGAAACATCAAATACAAAATTATACTGAGATGTCAGAAGATGAATGGAATATCAAGTGTCTTATGTATTAAAATATTACAACTACTTGGAACCAGTTATTCCATATTTCAGTTTTCCTCTGTGTTATCATGTTTGTAGTGCTTATAGCTAAAATATTTTAAATGTGGTCAAAGTTCAAGAAATATATGTCGGTAATATTCATTACAATTTTATTCCATGTAATATCCAAAACAATTATTACAAATTCTGCCCTCCATAAGTCCCTTGTATTTCACAGCAACAAGTCATTCTCCAATTATATCAAAACAAAGAATGCTGATTCATATGTACAGAAAGAAACAGGAGAGAAGAGAGAGAGGATATTTTAAAGAACTCTGACCTCTTTCACATAAAATAACAGAAAAAGACTTTAATGGATGTGATGCAATTCCTTCCAAGAAACCATGAAGTATTTTCCTATGACACCTGATAAATCACACAATTTTCCAGCTTTAGTGATATTTGGATACACCTAACTTTTTAACAAATTATTTCAACAAAGAGTATTAACAAGCATGTTGAGATGCTAACTCCAGTCAAATTAAACTTTAACATAACATTATATGTCACCTTGGGTATAAAGCTGCAGAGGTGCTGAAACCAAACAATTATACAAAGGCCTTTCCTTTGCCAAGTCATGTAATCATTGTGCAATTTAAACCTAACATTTTTGTACCAATAATTCTTTACTGAACATACACTATCCAAGAATTCAAAGCAACTAACTCCTCAGCACTGTAATCAAAAAATGGTCTGATTTTGACCTTATACTTAAGTAACTCTTACCCAGGAGGAAAAGCACAATATTCTAAATTCATAGCATATAAAAATAAACACACTTTTGATGGTCATGAGACAAAAAAAAATTGACAGCCATGGCAGTCAGTCTTTTCTCATCCCCTTCAATGTTTCCAAGATTTTTTAGGTATGTCTTTGGGCCCTTTAACAAGTACATTAAGTTTCAGTTTCCTGTAAAAGGATCACTGTATTCCAAACACGTCCTACATGTCGCACGTACCATATTTACCTGAATGTAAGGCAAAATTTTAAAATCATAGTTTTAGTCAAAAAACATGAGGGTGCAACCTACATTCAGCAAATACTGTTCTCATTCATGACACATTAAATGTAACATTCAAAAGCATATTTTACATGATATTATGATCATAAAAAATAGTAAAGAACTGGGAGGTCTTGTGAAAATAAAACCAAAAATTCTTCTTTTCAAGTCATATTTCACCTTAAAACAAAATTTATTTTGCAAAATAACATGTAACTTGTATGCAAACTGGATCATTCCTCAATATTTTAGGGTGCCATGACAAATACAACCTACAAGCATTTCATAGTTTTCCCAACTTCTGCATACCTGGTAGGAAGGAATCCATTTGTAAAGGAAAAGCGCCCAAAAGGATGCATTCAATTTACTCCTGAAATAAGGGTGATGATCAGGGCTCAACAAATCCATCCATGACGTATGAAAAATGAAGGTCAACAAATGCATAAGTTTTGATTTTCACATTAATAGTTTCTCCCACTCTTTTTTGATTTCTCCATATATATCGAAGTCAGTTTGAAACTGGCATGGAATAAACGTCTCTGTCAACATGACAATGACATGTTCAAAAATCAGGATGTAGAAAACAAATTACAGCACCACACACTGTCTGAATGATCCGTACCTGTATCTGGAAGATACGTCTTACGATTAAAACTTTGGTCTCACTGGTAAAATGAGACATTTGTTGACCACTGGTAATGATGAATGTGATGGCTGCCAGACAACTTACAGCTTGATAAGGACTGTAAACTGTGGTACATCTCATTCTGTCAAAGGTAAGAAATGGGGAAACCATGCAAAAACTTTGACACCAATCCCAAGATGAGGCTAACATGTTACCCTGAACCACAGAACTAAACAAATTCAAAGTGTTTTTATTTCATCCTAACACCTCCATTTACAGTATTTATGGTCTTTCTGACCTTTGTCCGCATGGTGAGAGTGAAGGAATCCAATTCTGAAGTGGGAGTGCCTAAAGAATAGAATTCATTATGACTGTAACACAGATCATGGTCAACAAAGAGAACCAGCAGCTTGGATTCCTTACTATAGAGGTAAACTGGTATTCCACACCTTTACTATATTTACAAAGGATAGAAAAGGCATGAGCAAAATCTGCAACAGATGCACAGTCGCAAAATGGCACTCTAGACCAGCAATTTACAACTAGGCCATCATACCCTCCACATTTCGGTAAGAAATCAATTTATTAATCTGAAATTCTTTTCATATTGAAATAAATTATGTAATGTGTTAATCTAAAGAGTATAAACAATTATCCCCTGAAATGTAAATTTTTTGCAACAACCTGAAGGAAATCACATAAATATTCTTTGCAAGAAATAACATAAACCATTTCTTTTAAACATTTGAAGGAGAAATGTATTCTGCTATCCAATACGAGGTGTGATTGGAATGTTTCCAGACTGCGCCTATAAAAAAAAACCGTACACTTATCTCAGGTATTAAATTCATCCATCACCCTCGAAGTAGTTCCCCTGGGAGTGAACACAACGATCCCAGCGCCGCTGCCAAGCCTGGAAGCATCCCTGGAAATCTTTCTTTGTCAGCCTGTCAAGCACCATCTGCGATTCTGCCTGAATCTCTTCTATCGTCTCAAATCTCCGTCCCTTTAGCTGAATTTTCATCTTTGGGAAGAGGAAGAAGTCACACGGAGCTTAGAAAGGAAGTTGGGGTCGGTTCTTGCAAGATCTTTGAGCTCCTGACAAACGAGAAGTCGATTCTGCTTCTGGTCCTCAGACAGGATGTGTCGCATGTGGAGTTCTTCCTTTAGAATCAGCTGACAGGTCCCATAGCCTATCCCAACAATGTCGCACAAGTCGTTGATGGTACGACGTCGATCTTCGTGAATGGCCTGCCGAATCTTCGTAACATTTTCGGGCGTTGTGCTCGAAGATGGTCGTCCAGAACGCTCGTCATCATCGACAGAGGTTCGGCTATTTTTAAAACGTGAATGCCACACAAAAGTTTGTGCACAACCCATTGCGGACTCCCCACATGCTTGCTTTAGCATTTCATACGTTTCCGTAGCCGTTTTGGCGAGTCTTTGGCAAAATTTGATGCACACGCCATTCCGAAATCGCAGGAGGGTCGGTGTAATGCACTACCAAAACGCCCGTAACTAAGAAACAAATGCTAATTCGATGATGCCGGCTGGCACACTGATTCACTATGAATGTAGGCCGCACCCCCTGGCGGCAGAAGCTCGTACTAGATCCGGTTCGCCCTCTATTGACACAGTCTTGAAACTTTCCGATCGCACCTCGTAATGGAGAATATAACTTGTCACAGCACAACACTAATTAAAAAGTAGTAGTAATATATGCCTAAATTAGGGGAAATGAGTGGTCAGGATGACTTTCCTCTGAAAATAACTGAACACGACAACTATGTTGTCAACCAGATCCTGTAAAGAAAATTATATCTGTATTAACAGAATTATTATGGATGATGCTTTCATGAACAAACTGTGGCTTCCCTTTCAAACATGATGCTACCTCATAGTCAGCTGAAGTCAAAAGTACAAAACAAAAACTGTGTCTGTGTCAGCAAGTCAGTGCAGACAATTTATTGAACTAGTAGCCACATACTATACTTTACTGAAGTCAATTTCTTCCTTTATAATTTTTTGTTGATTTAATATTCCTTCCACAAAAAAACAAATCACAAATAAATAAATACAGCACTCAAGAGTGGTGACTGGAGTTAGTCATCACTACACACTCCTAACATATTCTGTAATCTCATACAAATTATTATCACAAATATATTTCCAACAACCTGTAACTTGAACACAAACAAGCTTTTGCATTGTTACAAAAATTAACTTGTGCAGTGTTTATGATAGGTAACTATTTGGAGTTACACAGTACAGACTAGTAAATGGGTAAGTCACTCTCGACAAGCAGCAGTAGCTATACAGCCACTCTTACATCCATGGAAACACCATCTGTTCAATACTGCATCATCCTGCTTTTGAGCAAATGTTGGGATGTTTCACAGATACCAGATTGCTTCAGTCATTCTAACCTGGTTCACTGGTCACATGAGTCAAAAGCTTGTCGTATGTTTCTGTTCAGGGGCATCTTGTAGCTTTTCCTGTCTTTCCCGCTGTTGGGCAATACGACGGCTACGACGCAGACCTCTTGAACCTTGGTCTGATGGGTATAAGGTATCTACATCTTCATCCTCCAAGTCCAATTTTGTCTTCCCTGAGTAGGTCCATTTCCCCAGTGTTCCATCCACTGTCAAACAAAAAATGATGTTTGTAACAGTATTCTACATGCATACATTCTCTATACCAGAAAATTGTTGCTGGCTCTTAAATTGTTGGTCTGCCTCCTTATCCAAAGAAATGTCTGTTTTGCCCTGCTTTAATTGCTCGGCCTGGTACCTACAGAAGCAAAGGTTATCTTCTCACATTGATATTACATACCCACCTCAGTATGGAAACAGCAAGGAACTCTATAAAAAGTGAATTGAAATTACCTTCAAAAGTGAATTAGTATTTGCATAATACAAGATCAATTTTCTGATATTACTTTTATACAACAGAGCAAAACTTACCGATGTACTTATGAGTTCCTGTCTGTGCAGATGCCACGATACATCTCAAACACAAGCCCTATGTCCAGACAACACACTGTGCACTTTACCCGTAAGGACATCATAAACTGAAAGAAGGAAAAAGTAGTCACTGTTACATATATAAAATAACATGGTAACACCAACATACAAATGATACATAAATTGAGAGGCATCTGGAATAAGAACAGCTATGATATAATCAAATTTAAATCAGGCAAAGCCAGATATAATAAGAACTATGAGGTTGGCATGTCTATTGTGAGTGTTATATTGCAGACAAATATTATTATTCATTAATTTGGTAACAAATTTCAATTAAAACCTTGAATACACATTACATCCCCATATCAGTGAAAACACAGCCCACCTCCTTCATAGCTGAACCATCACTAAAATGGACTGCTTTACTATTACCAAGGTGGGCTGAGGGCTGGGAGGTCAAATATGGTATAAGTTGTGTCATTAACCACAATACAAACATTTCAGCTCTACAGTGCATTTGGAAAGTCACTGTGTAGTTGTGGTTACATAGTAATGCACAACCTGGCAACACTGGCACTGGCAATATTGGCAGATCATGGTTAACTGCAAACAATAACTTTCAAACACTCTATACCACTGAAAAAAGTCAAGATTCTGTTAATTCACCTTTACTATCATTGAGGCCTTAATTTAAATGTCATAATATTATATTATGTCAGTTTTTTTAATCATAATCAAGTAAAGTGATACAACCAGTAATATACTTACTGATTACTCTCCCAGCTGACAACCTGTATAAATGTAACGCTGTCCTGTGGTGAACTCTGGTGAGAAGTGACATCTCACAGGAGTCTGAAGAACACAGTGACCTCGGTATGTCATCACAGATGTGTCTCCCTCCAGGTTTTCCTTTGGGTTGCTCACTGCCAAAATATTTATTACACAAATCAACATTAACAAGTTTTTTTACAATTTACCTAACAAACAAGTCTGCAATTAAAGGAGACAATCATTTTCAACTCTTTGCCACAATGATAAAATGATGAAGTTCCAAATCTAATTTACTTGACAACATTTACTGCAGGTTAAACAGACAAAATTTCCTCAGAACAAAAAAGATTAGTTCAACAACTAAAAGAGATATGAATTTTCACATTGCCAACCGGCTTCCGCCAGTCTTTAGCGAGTCGAGTTGAGCATAGTAAGTTGTAGAGTGGATCTAGAGTTATTGAATTAATGGATTTTTTATTCTCCTGCTCTTCACAAAGGCTGAGACATGGATTTCCTATTTATTATTAATATTATTATTTCGTTATCTTGAGAGTTTGTATGTGATTTTTAAGCATTAAAATGATAGCAGCGACACACGTCGGCCACATCAACGAAGTTACTTGAATTCCGGCTAACCTAACAGCTGATACGGACTTACGACCGGGTCACTTGTCATATTCAGACATTGTTAATTGTTTTCAGTCTTTAATTTCTCGTCTAGCGGAAAGTTTCTGTTGAGTGAACAGCTTAATTTCTCAGGATTAATCATTAACCGACTTGTATCCTGTAATTAAAACTTTGAAACGTCTCCTAACAAGCTGATTATAAAAGTAAATCGTTATCTGACACAGCCTTAATTTCTGTTCATATAAATGAATTCTTCTTAATATCTTCTGTTAGAAACGAAAATCAATTGCAGTGCAAACACAAACAGCCAAGGCACCTGCATTTTGTGTGTGACTGGGACAAAAGTTCAATAAGAAATATTAACTTCATGAAGTTGCAGAGAATTCTTGGACTATAAAATAACTCATTTTGTGTCTGTCCTCAGGTAAATCCTACGGAAATGTACCCTTCAGGAGCTACAGGACCCAGTATGAGGGAGCTGAAGAGCATTGAAAATAACATTGGATGGCTGGCAGCAGACAGTAAGTGTCCTTTAATTCTGTGCATGCAGTAAATTGTGGAGTACAGTCTGTAAATCTCATCAGTATGATGTTCTGTCAATTATGATGCTTATGCATCTTTCTAGATGTCCAGATATGAACCCCATAATTTCAAAGTGATGTTAGCAAAGGGAAAACAAAAAGTGTTAAATGGACTGTAATAAGAATTCTCCACATGAAATCAATTTTGGTTTATTATAGTCACTCTCAGACATTTTAAATTTGCTGGACTTGAAAGAATCATTTTCTAGTGTTGAATTATGTACTTTTACTTTGCTCTCTGAGAGTTGAGACCAAGAATACTTAATTTTGTGTCCACGTGTCAGAAGCGAACTTATTTCTTGCGCCTCAGTCTCTAGTGAGGAGGAAGAGCTCTGTCTGATGGGCCCTCCAGGGTAGACACCCTTCCCTCTTTCAGCAAGACTCAATCAGAGCTAGCCTGTTTAACGACGTCCTCGTTGAGATGAAAACACAAAACTGTGCGTCTCTTATTCACAATTCACATATTCTCTGTTATACTGATGTTACTGAAACCTCGCTCCTTTTTTACACACAACCACATTCAGAAACGTCAACAGCGCATTTTATTACTTACGCTTCATATGTCTGTAACTATTCAGTAAAGAAAGGGTCAGGTACACTGGAGATAGTCATGTTTCTTTATATACTGATGGCCATATTCTGATTATTATAGTTTTTATACATGGATGCCATCATTCTTTCAGGAAAAACTCAGGAACACCAGCAGCTGGAAGTTACAGGGCTGCCAGAGAAGATCGAAGGGAAGAGGAATGCGAAAAGGTGCCAAAAAACATCAAAGTGTTCAAAGATACCGAGGCCGCCTAACGCCTTCGTCATCTTCTCCAATGAATGGAGAAAAAAACTGGCTGCCCTGTACCCTGCAGACAGCAACAATTAGATCAGCATGAGGTAAGTTGCAATACAAAATGTACTTCATGACAATTACTTGTTAATAATTTAATGTGCAGAGCATTCGTGAATGACAGATTGTCTTCAAAGATATTCAAATTCAGCGGACATGTATGATCATTGAACATACGTGAACGATGATAAACATGGCGACGGTGCGAACCTGTAAAATTATATGTGAGAAATTTCTCATGTTCAGAACGCGCACTTAGAAATTTGTACTTCTAAAAGGGGGGGGGGGGGGATATTTCGTGACGACACTGATAATTGTGGTGACGATAAACTATGTAACCTAATAATTAAAAAAATATTGACTCTTGCAAGATTCGATTCATAAAGTCAGCACTTTAACCTGTTGACGCGGAAGTTTAAATACCCAGCATATACCGCTGTTGTGCTGTTCCGGCGGTAGTATTTTTTAAATGCCCGTTTAAATTTTGCTGTAAAATACGTTTTTTTCCATAACTTTTGAACTATATGAGATATATTTATGAATTTTTCACTGAAATCCTCTTAAAAGATGGTTTTGTAATCTTACCTTATAAGATGAGCACTCTGTGTGTGACCAATGGGAGCAAGTGGATCAGAAGTTGATTTTTGTGTGGTAGTCCTTGAAACAGCCATCCATACACAACCCTGCCTCACACTCACTACACCAATAAGTCGTATCTTTCCTTCTCCCACGTTTCCTGCACACCACACATCTTCTTTGAGGTGTTGCCTTCCTTCCGGTGGCAGGAATACGCTCCGGAAAATGTCTTTCCATCAGTCTTTTAGGTGGCGGCTCAATTGTCGGACGGCCGTATACAGGACGAGGAACACCAGGACCGTGTTTTTCTATGAGGCCTTGGGCTAATGAAAGTCTGAATTTCAAGGTGTCTAACGTTTTGGTATGTGGAACAGACCGGTACATGACCATTGCGTTATGTATCGATACATTCAGCAGTCTCTTGAACAATGTCATGTACCACTTCGTTCCTCGTTTTTGTTCCAGCAAGTACGGCTGGAGCATCTGATCTTTCAGATCAACTCCCAGCATGTGTTTATTGTAGTCAAGAACTACCAGAGGCTTTTTCTCTTCTCGCTTGGCTCTGTTGACAGTCACACACATATCATCCTTGTGGTATGTGGAAATCATCGTGACTCTCTTCTTATCTTGCCACGCGAGGACTGACATATCGCCAGAGTGTTGACCACAGCGCTCTCCTTTCTTAAATTTCATATTCTTCACTGAAGGAGGGACATTCTTCCTGTTGGCACGTAAAGTTCCAACACAGTCTGTTCTTTTGGACTTTATAAAACGTGCCAAATCCGGTGAATTATAAAAATTGTCCATCCACACTGTGTGTCCACGACCAAGAAGAGGTTCTAGCAGTTTGACTACAATTGCTGCAGTTTTGTTTGTTTCTGCAGTCACAAATTGATTTGACAGTTCCATGTCTTTTCCAGTATAAACCAGAAAAGACCACACATAGCCAGAGCTAGACTCGCATAGTTCAAACGTTTTGATTCCAAATTTTGCAGCCTTGAGGGGTATGTATTGTCTGAAGGACAAACGACCTTTCCATAGAGTCAAGGACTCGTCTATCGAAATGTTCTGGGATGGAAGATACAAATTTTGAAACTTGTTATTCAGGTGCTGAATGACTGGATAAATTTTGAAAAGTTTGGGAGGTCCTTGATATTCATTTTGCTTACTGTTATCTGCAAAATGTAGAAATTTGGTAATTATCTCTAGTCTTTCCAGAGGTAAAGTTTCAGGAAAAAACGGAGTGTACAGCAACCGGTTCTTTGCATAATAAGATCTGATTGTAGGCTTTTGAACAATGCCCATCAACATAAATAGAGCCAAAACCACGTAAATTTCGTCTACTGTGACATCTTGCCACTTCCTAATCCTAGATCGAAATGTGAGAGGATGGGCACTTTTAGAAATTTCTTGCTTAGCATATCTGTTGGTTTCATCTACAATGAGCTGCACAAGAGCTGTATCGAAAATGTTTTCGAATGAACTCACGACATCTAGTTCAGCCGTGTCGAACCGAGGACCATATACATTACAAAATGCTTCTCTTGAAGCAGGAAATGAGTCTATATTTTCCCACAAATACTTGCCGGAAACAATACCTGAATTTGCTTCTACAATTTCTTCCTGGCTTTCGCCACCACTAATGTCACTCTCATTATCACTAATCGCTAACGTTCCCGGTGTCACCAACTGTGTATAGTCAAAGTCTACACTCTCAGTGTCCGAGCTACTATAATTGTCAATTTCGTCGTCTAATAATTCGTCTAGAAGTGATATTTGTTCAGCATCAGATAACACACGACTGCTTGAAGGATTCTCCATTGTAAAACTGAGGCCAGTCGTTTATTTTTAGACTCCCAGGTAGTCACCCAAAAGAAACTGTACAAGGTTGCCGGATCTTCACACACAGAAAACTTTCCACAACAGAGTACTACAAACCTCATTGCGCTGGCATTAATCGTTACAAAGTTATGAGCTGAAGAAATTAGGCTTAAAGCCGGACGTAATACTACGTACAGCTGCAATCCCCAGGATTTAAATGCCGGACGTAATTTTACGCCACTCGACGGTGAGGAGTTAAGTTGAAGGCTAATTTGCTTTCCATTGCTGGATTATAAATTTATATTTACCTTATTATAAAATGAACACAGGATATATAGGGCAGTAGAGAAGTAGAATTCATAAGTCCGCCCGGAGCTATTCTTTTACTGTAAAAGTGCAAAGATCCAAAATTGACAGAGAAAGCATGAGGTGAATTTGAATTGGATATCTTATTTCCCTTTGCTGAAAATGTTCTGATCGTCGAGAACAGGTGAAACATTTTGCACACCGTCATACGCCACTGCCTTTGCCTTTACCCAGCTGCAACCCTTGGATGATGGTCCTGCAACCTGCCTGTGTTCATACAAGTTTTGCTTTTTCTATTTGCAGACTTGGATGTATGTGGAGGGCGCTAGATGGTGTGCAGAAGGAGGAGTATTTTGCCCGAGTGCGCCAGGCGGACGCGGAACACAAGACAAAATATCCCGGTAAGTAATTAATTCTCTTTTAACGTCAATAAGCAGCAGAACACTTCCAAAAAATGTACCCGAGAATTAAGAGGAGAATCACAGATTCAGATTTATTTGGGATTGACTACTAGCGATTTTAAGAAAGAGAACTTTGGACGAGTATTTACTTTTAACAACATATTTTAAGATTTGAGTCGATCAGAGCTGGAGTGGCAAAAGTCAACAAAAGCACAGAAGGCGTATTTTTTTCCTTATATTTTGAGTTCATTTCCTGCCAAGTCTACACTGCACCAATACCCAGAATTTAATCATCTTCCTCAGCCTCACCACCGCGAAAACCCATCAAAGTCTTAAAGTGACTTCAACCTCGATACAGAGGCAGTACTTTACCCGGAAGACCTCCCTTTGAAGTCACTTCATTGTCATTAATTTTTGTTTCGTTTTAATAATCATAATGGAAATATTAATTTTGAATTATCAGCAGCTTTCACGGCGACTAATTCGATGCCAACGTTTCGAAGAAAGATACATTGTACTGTTCATGTCTTTCTGTAATATATGATTTATGAATGTCGCTGATTTTCCTTCTCTGATGTCAAATCACGCGATCACAAGCGACCGTTAACGGAATGCTGTGACCTGAATGTCATTCTTTCCGATTTCAGATTACATCTACAACCCAAACGAGGTCCGCAGAGAAAAGCGCCTCCGGGAGCAGGCCCGTAAAAGGAAGTTGAGGCGCCCTAGACGCCAGTCGGCGAAGCGACGCCCCACCACCGAGCAGAAAAGCAGCGCCCTTCCCCTCCCCATCCAGGAACAGGAAGATCAATGGGGAGGATTCCCAACCACACAAGGCGTCGCTTCGTCAGAGGTAAGTCGTCGTTATTACTATTTGGACGAACTCACTCGCCTGCCATCTGTCGCTTGCACATGGAAAACAAACAAGCGTGGAATGTCAGAGGCGAAAGATGACCAGAGTAAACTCCCGATTGCCCCCGTTTGTAGGAGCGCATTGCAGTTGAATTTATTTAGGATATTCCACTATTTAAATCCCTGAAACTCTGCTCTAAGTTTTAAACATTAATTTATCCGCCTTTCTGTTTCTTTAAAAATAAACTGGCTGTGGACAGGAAAGATATGTTACAAATAGTTTATATTTATAAGGACATTAATTATGCACACGTCACCATTTTTCTTGACCTACGAATATTACGTCATTTCCTACTTGAGCACTGAAATCTCCTATAATTAAACTTTTACTCCTGTTAGCCATTTCTGTTGGGTTTACATCAAAATCCTCTGTCACATTTTCACCAGATCCCATTTGGAAAGAGTGCATCTGCAAAATATCCACATTAATTTCCATCGTACTATTATATCGCATGTCGTATCAGTACTTTGTTTCATTGGTTGCAGCCCACTAATCCACCACTTTCTGAATTTCAGGGACAAAACACAGCAGAAATGACAAGCTCGCTGAGCTTCGTAGATGAATGGTTAATGGACGCCGACCTTCAGCAGTTCATTAATAAAGAGGTTAGTGTCAACTCTCTTTGGATTACAACAATTACGTGGGCCGAACACTGATTCGTGAAAGCATTTGACCTATTTCCAGCCCTCCAGAAAGTAAAGTAAAGTTTGTCCAACTATGCGCCATGTAGGCGTTTGGGGGGAGTGGAGGTATAGCTCCTCTCTTCCTTGACCTCGGCACTAGATGGGGGTGAGTGGTCAGCATCACGCCCCGGCCGGCTTTACCCCCGGGAAAGGACCCCGGTACCCATTGTAGAGGAGGCTGGGTGGGCCCCAGAGCCGGTCTGGACGCAGAGGCTAGAGGAAAAATCCTCTGCCACCGTCGGGGATCGAACCCCGGTCGTCCAGTCCGTAGCTGGTCACTATACTGACTGAGCTATCCCGGCTCATAGCCCTCCAGAAGTTACCCCAAAAACTGCTGAATCAGGTTGAAGCCTGTAATTTATATAAAAGTCCATGCAACTAGAATAAGCCCAGTGTCTTTCACCGTGAGCTTCGTCACAAATTCCTTCACAACTTGCATCCTTAGAGATGTGTTTCTATACTTGTTACCCATTGTTTCAGTTGCTATTCTGATACTAATGTTCATTTCCTTTACAGATCCCAGAAATGGACGAAGAGCAATATGCCCCTATTTGGGAAGAAATAGTAAAATCGTTTAGTTTCTGATAAATTGTTGAATTATTAATTTTTTGTAAAATATTTGTTTCTAAATAGTTACATTGTTTAGTTTTTGTTAGTTTAATTATTAATATTTTTAAAATAGTTGTTTCTAAATAGTTAAATTGTTTAGTGTTTGTTAAATAGTTCAATTATTAATTTTTTGTAAAATAGTTGTTTCTAAATAGTTAAATTGTTTAGTTTTTGTTAGTTTAATTATTAATATTTTTAAAATAGTTGTTTCTAAATAGTTAAATTGTTTAGTTTTTGTTAAATAGTTCAATTATTAATTTTTTGTAAAATAGTTGTTTCTAAATAGTTAAATTGTTTAGTTTTTGTTAAATAGTTGAATTATTAATTTTTTGTAAAATATTTGTTTCTAAATAGTTAAATTGTTCAGTTTTTGTTAAATAGTTGTACGAGCCAATCCGCACCTTGTCGAAGGCAAATTCCTTAGCAGTTCCTAAAATCCATTTACACATTCACCCTGTCCCATTCACAATTCATAACAAACTTAGCATCCGCCATTTAAAGCCGCCTGTGAGATTAATTAAAGTCTGTGGCACCATAATCTAAAAAAAATTGATCCAATTCCTGCCCCCCTTAAAACACGCCCAAAATATCGGCTTTATCCAATCGCATTAAATTAACATGTTGGTATCGGCTACCCCCAGTTTCCTGGTTCTTCTCAGTTACTTTAAAGCAAGCACAGAATGTACTCTCGCGATTTATCATTCATAACCATCCTGTCGTGTTTAATTAATGGATACGCAACATTATCAGTTGATAGAGTGTTGAAGGAACAAGAATGAAACACCATCTTCTCAGTCATGTTGAACGCCTTCTAACAGTAGCTGGCCTAAAAGCTTCAAGGCTCTGACATCACTCCAGAGATCACGGCCTCCTGACAGCCTAATTTCTCGATTTTGCATGTACAGTTCACGCTTGAGGTGAAAACCAATTGTCGGCAGTTGGTAGTCAGTCTAGTGCTTTAAAAACATTCGCGTGTACAAGAACTTATCAATGGGGCACATTTACATACATCGTTTATTTTTATCCACCAAACCACGTGCTTTATTCAGCCGCCGGTCGAATGCGGTAAATTACATTACCACAAAAACGTTTCTGATATTGAACAGCACTTTACTTTTGAGACATCTGGTAGCATCCGTGTTAGTCAAGAGCAATTCAAAATGAAGCTAGTTTTGTGCTTCCAAATAATAAAATAGGATTTATCAATGGATGTAATGCTCCTGTGCTACTCTGAACTACTTAAAATGCGTCGTTAAATAAACCACTAATAAATAAAAATACATGGACTACTACAACCACACAAAATCAACAGATTAATTTGGAAACACCCGGTAGCTAATGGGCCTCATCATTAAACGTGCGTCGTTTAATACGCCCGTAAAATTACCCTAGAAACCAACAACCTAACAGAGACTCGATCCGAGGACTGTGTATCCGTGTTTGTGACCTTAGACCCCGAAATTTCCTCTCCGAAACGAAAGAACTTTTCATTGACGTCATTCTTTTATCGCGGTTGCGTTCCCGTCAACAGAAACCATCCTGTCGGGACTCCAACTCAGTGTCGAGGCCTTCCTTTCCGTAATCTCCTATTCGAAGCAAAAAACTCTGATCCTGGCGCCCTTCTTCTGTCTCGCTTAGTTTCCGCCCTTGAAGGAAATCGAACCCAGGACACTTTTCCCCAGAGTTCTGACCTTCCTGCGTTCTCTCATTAGTCAAAATTAATAATCGGGATTCGAAGGAAGGAAACACTTTTCCTCGCCCAGGGGTGATGGGTACAACAGTGCCCGGGCCCCTCAAAAATCGTCTTTAAAATTAAACAAGTATAATAAAATACGACGATAATTTTAAACAAGGGCAAATTAAATTACAAAATTTACTTCAAGCCTCTTTTCATTACCTTTAAATTTATTTCCTTTTACACAGAAAGTATTTAATATTAATTATTGACTTCGTATATTTAGGATGGAATGTAACCAAATTATAACTTGGAGTATTAAAATTTGTATTTCTTTAACTACAAATAATGTGTAAATACGAAACGCAGTCGTTCTTATAAAATACGAAAACCTGCGCGAGAAAGATTGGAATTCGTAAAGCACACCTGTGACGCACACGTCCAACAGTCTCGGATGGCAGGCCATAAGGTTCATTTTTCATTTCTTATGCACGCCTGAATGAACCGAATTGAGCGCCTTTTCACACTGTTGCGCAATACGTGACGTCAGCAGTTGCCAACCGTCTTCCGCCAGTTTTTAGCGAATTGTGCTACGAAGAGGTTGTCGTTTAAGTGCTTTTAGATACGTGTATTTACGTTTTATAACAATACAGCACAAAGCATCAGAAATAAATAATTAAAATGGGGAAACATGAAGTAGGTGACCCAAAGTATATTGCGAATAAAATCAAATCGAAAAGACTACAAAAACTAAGGCTGTTTTGTCAAATGTGTTACAAGCAGTGCCGTGACCAGAACGGCTTTAAATGCCATATAATGTCGGAGTCCCATCAGCGGCAACTGCTGTTATTTGAGGACAACGCAAATAAATATATTGACGAGTTTTCAGACGAATTTGAAGATGGTTATTTAGAATTGTTAAAACGTCAGTTTGGAACAAAGCGTGTTCATGCAAATCGTGTGTACCAGGATTATATATCGCAGCGTCACCATTTACATATGAATTCTACACAGTGGGAAACATTGACAGACTTTGTGAAATGGCTTGGAAGGGAAGGGAAGTGTGTGGTGGATGAAAGTGAAAAAGGATGGTATGTACAATACATAGATCGTGATCCTGAAACCATTGCATTGCAACAGGACCTTGTCCGCAAGGAGAAAATGGACAGAGATGATCAGGAGAAAATGATGGCATTTATTGAAAAGCAAATCGAGAAGGGTAAAGAATGTGCCAAGAGTGACTCTCCTGTCTTTACAGAATTTGTGCGGCCAGTTGAGGAAGATAAAATAGTTGTAAATTTGAACTTGGAAGGAAAAAGAATTGAAGGTAATAGAACTCTAGTGTCAAGCAATCCTCTCAAAAACGACTATAATAAAGGAGTATCTTCTTCAGCTGGAAATAAGAACAAAGATTCAAAGGAACATAAAAATAAGGTGGAACGAAGAAAAGCATCAGCCTTTGATGACATTATTAAATATGAAGAGAGCAAGAAGAAACGTACAAATAGAAACGATTTTTGGTTGGTTCAAGGAATTATTGTGAAAGTGGTAGAAAAATCTCTGGGTGACAAATACTACAAAAAGAAGGGTGTTGTGACTCAAGTGTTAAACAAATATGTAGCTATTGTCTCCATGTTGGATAGTAGACAAAAACTGAAACTGGACCAGTTGCACCTACAGACGGTGATACCTGCACTCGGGCGGCCTGTACGCATTGTGAAAGGAGCTTACCGTGGATACAGTGCTAAACTTAAGGAATTGGATGAGAGCAAATTCTGTGCAACGATTGAATTTTCATCAGGCCCCTTGAAAGGCAGAATAATTGATAAAGTTGAATATGAAGACATTTGTAAAGTACATAATGTAGATGTATAAATGCCACAGAGTTTCATGTTACATTAAGTGCAACTTCATGAAAGATGTAAGATTTTAGGTTTTCGCAGCAGTGAGTATGAAGATTTCTGTCGTTTAGTGTTTGTTAGTTTAATTATTATTTTTTTCTAAAATAGTTGTTACAAAATAGTTAAATTGTTTAGTTTTTGTTAGTGTAATTATTAATTTTTTCTAAAATAGTTATTTCTAAATAGTTAAATTGTTTAGTTTTTGTTAAATAGTTCAATTATTAATTTTTTGTAAAATAGTTTTCTAAATAGTTAAATTGTTTAGTTTTTGTTAGTTTAATTATTAATTTTTTCTAAAATAGTTATTTCTAAATAGTTAAATTATTTAGTTTTTGTTAAATAGTTCAATTATTAATTTTTTGTAAAATAGTTGTTTCTAAATAGTTAAATTGTTTAGTTTTTGTTAGTTTAATCATTAATATTTTTTAAAATAGTTGTTTCCAAATAGTTAAATTGTTTAGTGTTTGTTAAATAGTTCAATTATTAATTTTTTGTAAAATAGTTGTTTCTAAATAGTTAAATTGTTTAGTTTTTGTTAAATAGTTAAATTATTTTTTTGTAAAATAGTTGTTTTTAAATAGTTAAATTGTTCAGTTTTTGTTAAATAGTTATATTATTAATTTTTTGTAAAATATTTCTTTTTAAATAGTTAAATTGTTTAGTTTTTGTTACATAGTTAAATTATTAATTTTTTGTAAAATAGTTGTTTTTAAATAGTTAAATTGTTCAGTTTTTGTTAAATAGTTAAATTATTAATTTTTTGTAAAATAGTTGTTTTTAAATAGTTAAATTGTTTAGTTTTTGTTAAATAGTTAAATTATTAATTTTTTGTAAAATAGTTGTTTCTAAATAGTTAAATTGTTTAGTTTTTGTTAAATAGTTAAAAAAATTTTTTTGTAAAATAGTTGTTTTTAAATAGTTAAATTGTTCAGTTTTTGTTAAATAGTTAAATTATTAATTTTTTGTAAAATAGTTGTTTTTAAATAGTTAAATTGTTCAGTTTTTGTTAAATAGTTAAATTATTAATTTTTTGTAAAATAGTTGTTTTTAAATAGTTAAATTGTTCAGTTTTTGTTAAATTATTAATTTTTTGTAAAATAGTTGTTTTTAAATAGTTAAATTGTTTAGTTTTTGTTAAATAGTTAAATTATTAATTTTTTGTAAAATAGTTGTTTTTAAATAGTTAAATTGTTTTAGATTTTGTTAAACACTTAAATTGTTAAATAGTTTCTAATTAAATATGAATTATATATTTAAGGATATTAAATAAAAAACATGTTCATAAAATTCTCTGTTGTTATTTTGGCAAAGTAATATTTGAAAGAACTTGTAGCCCTCAGTGCACTAGAGGTTAATGTGATTGCCACTGGACCCAAGGTACGCGGGTTCAAACCTGTCCGAGGTCGATGGATTTTTAAGGGGTCTTAAAATCCATAGCACAACTTCCTTCGGAGGGGAATTAAAGCCGGCGGTCCCATGCCTTAGATTTAGGACACGAAAAAGCGTGAACGAGATGTTTCGTAAGCAAAACTCGCTGACCACATATCTCCTGATTCCTACTAGATGGCTCTAGCAGACAAAAATAAGGACTGATTAGAAATTGTGCGGAGGCAGTGGGCTGGTCACTCACTACTGGCAAATGCACACTTCGAAAAGACCAGGAAGAGAGAACATTTTAACTTGGTACCACAAAACACGAGTATGTGTACTGAAACAATTAGTAACAATATTCTGATGTGGGGGAACATTTTTTATTCCAACATTCTCAAGGTAACAAATCATCGCTGCTACTTACACTACATGACTGAAACTTCGGGCTCTGAATGCATGTTCTTGTAGGAGATCCCAAACAACCCAAAAGGCTCAAAATTTTAATCACTTTTCGCTTATGTAAGACATGCTTAATTTCGCCCACAGTTTAACAACGAACCCCTCCACATTTGTCATATTACCAGTCAACTTTCGTTCTATGTAGGATTTGAGGTTGTGATGATGCAAGCAATTTTTACTTTTTATTTTATCATACAAGTATCAAAACCTAGCTCAGTGTTCTGCCAACATCTCTCTGGAGTCAGCTTGATTGTGTATGAATATAAACAATTAGTCCTATTTAATGACCGTAATATAAAATAATGATTATCTGGCTTGCCACTTTGAAACGCAAGATCTAAATTCACAACACTAATAAATATTTCACTTACGCTTACAGCATCATCATGGAACTACAAACTAATTATTCCGTGCTGACATTAAAGGCACAAGTTATTTGAATACACAAAATCAAATTAACACGCTCTGGCATTGCATAATGCAAATAAAAATATTAAAAAATTGTGAATATAAGAAAAAGAAAGGTCTTTACCATTCTTTTAAACACAACAATGGTTGACCTCAACATGAACTGAAGAAGAGGTGAACTGTACCAAAATCACTCACAAACTGGAATTATCATAAACACAATTGCAGTGATGTAAGTTTACGTGTTTATAAACAGTGGAAGACCATTTGAAGTTTGTGGAAAATAGATAAAAATGTTATTCAATGTCTTTTAGAAAAACTATTGTCAAGAACAACATTAATGGATAAACTAAAAACATTAAAATATGGGAGACACTACCAACCTATATAAAACCCTAAGAGCGAATGAATATAAGGAAAACAAAATGTACACTGGGAAATTTTGTTTTGCAAAATCAATTTTACCCGTGGTTTACAGCTTGCAAAAATCTAAGAAAATCTGATTTGCTGGCAATGCTTGATGTTTAAAAAAATTTGAATGTTTTTAATATCAGGGGCCTTTAACAAACTTATGACTTATCAGCTTCACGAAAAGAAAAGAAAAACAATGAATCTTCTGCAAAACATGTACAGTGCACGCTGGTCATTCTTTGTTCAAGTCTCCAAAGAAATTATGAGCTTCTGGAGATCCAACTTACATTTACTAGTTCAGCATTTAATAAAAGTTTGTAAAATTTGAGAAATATTGAAATGGGTCACAGGACTTGCATGCTGCCAGATCAAGAACTGCCATTTAGAGGTCATGAATAATCTGAGTTGCCCCTTTACAGAAATAATTGTACAGAATCTTTCAAACCGCTAGAACATTATGATCCTCTGCTGAATGACCACTGTTTTCAAAGGCACATCACTGGCCATTCAAAATGATTTGTTAAAAGCCCTCCATGAAGTGTTGCAAGGTGACATTTCAAGACA
Source organism: Zootermopsis nevadensis (assembly GCF_977971745.1). NCBI lineage: Eukaryota > Metazoa > Arthropoda > Insecta > Blattodea > Termopsidae > Zootermopsis > Zootermopsis nevadensis. The sequence continues at coordinate 11,937,777 of NW_028259143.1, forward strand.
AATTCAGGAACCGCCTAATATTGGATGAAACTTTTGACTTTCATTTTGTCGTGAGGTACATTCATGATAGTAACAGGTACTACAGCTAGAATCCTTTCTTTCTGTGTTCACACATTCTTACATTTTGGTTCATATATTACAGACAGAAGGTCTGGGTATAGATTTTATTCACAAAATAAGAGAAATTCAAAGTCACATGCAAAATGAACATGACACACTGTTCTTAATTTTCTGACAAAAACCAGGGAAATGAAGAAGGCAAAACCTGACATAAGAAATTCTGCAGAAGAGAAGTACAGAAAACTTTTCTACAAAATTATTGATAACCAAATCGGTCATCCATCGGCTTGTTTCTGAGGTACAGAAACATGAATTTTGCTGCTACTACATAAGTGAGAAATTTTACATGCATAAGTTTAAGGCTGCCTTTCCTGAACAGCATATACAAAAACTGCCCGTGTATTTTTTACATTCTCTTCTTCATTAAAACCTTGAAACCAACAGTAGTCCGAGCTACTGATATTGTTTAAAATAAGCCGTAACACTGAACGGGGCAAATCAACAAATTAAGCACACACCACACAAAATATCATTGCTGGGTAAAAACTCAGAGCACCGAGAAATAAACATCCCAATCTTCTCTGTCATTCCAGCGCATGACGCACGACGGCATGAACGTTGTGTTTTGAGTCACTATATTCACCAACCCATACTAAAAAGAGAACAAAAATATGATCTGAGACTGTTGAAACCATAAGTATTGCAACTGTGCTTGTCGGCATAACTGTAAGTAGTTACACAGGCGGTTGAAATTCACGAATAATGAAAAATATTAAGAACTGGTGGTTTCAACAGAATAAAACTAATGAAAAGACACAGACATTTTTAAGATAATTGAAACTGAAACAAATAAGAGGCCTCTGAAACAACCAAGATGTCCTTGGAAGGACATCAGACACAGTGTGGAAGAGACTGGAATAATGTTTACATATTTCTGAATGTGAGATTACAGACTGCAGCGCACTTTTATGCAACACTACAGAGGTGAAATGATGTACAGAAATTAGAAGAACAGAGTTTAAGTACTTGAAATTTGAGGTTCTAACAGCATTTTGAATATGTTGATGCCAGAAAATTCTGTGAGAACTTGTTACGATACAAAAGTTCCTAAGAAGCATTTACTCCCACCATTGTCAAGGCTGATGATGTAGGCAGTAGTTTCTCTTAAGTGTAAGCAGTTACATGGCTTAACCTTAAGTTATTTACTCTTTCAAATTCAATATCTGGGCCATTTCTAAATATAAAATTACCAAACAAATGATGATTGAAAGATGAACTGTCAGACAGCACACAGCATGCTTATTTCAAGAAATGTGGCCCTTACATGACATTTATGTTTACATTTTTAGAAATACTGAGAACATTATCATTATTATTGATCATTATGCCACTGACAAGGAATCTAGCTGAAATAAGGTTGTAAATACTTCATTTCTGACATACACAATACATTATGCAACCCTATGGGCAAATATTCAGATTTGAAACACTAAACATACACCTGTGACAAAGTTGGTGGAAGTTCAGCTGAACACAGCTTACAGATAGCAGATGCAAAAGTTGAGTGAACATAAATGTGGAATATGCTCAGATCAAAATATCACAATGTCCTGTTATGTGATTTACTGATAATACCAAATAATTGGTCCTTGAAATATTTGCACCACCCATATAGGTCCTGCTTGGAAGCTGTAGCAGCAATGTATCCTAGCTGCATATATAGCAGTTGGTGAGGCAGTCTGAGGGCCTTATTTCAATTTTGTGGTGCTTTGAAATCAAGTTCTCTATAAGTCTGTACTGGAATTCCAACCTAGTAATTTTGCCTTGCTTTTTTTTTTTTTTTTTTACAGGAAGTAAGAAATGGTGCAATAGATGTCAATAAAATGATGAAAGTGTTTCTGACAGAACTTCTTCAGCCTGTTCATAGTGCTGCAGGAGCTTATCAGGTAAGCATTACTCATATTCATTCCTCCTATCACTGAATTATATTAAATAACTACTTTAGGCTTCTTGACATCTCGGTCTCAAACCCTAACATGGATCAATTTTTCATCATGAGTGATACTCTTGTCCTTCCCCTTCATGATCACCAATCTGTCCTTGCATACTGCCACATTATCTCCTTTCCTTAATTTTGCCTTCCTTGTTTTTTCACGTGTTGTTCTCATGGTGTCACTCTGTTTACTAGCAAACAAAAATTTCACAACCATATCACTTCAGTCACTCTCTGAATAAACACTAAATTAATCTCTGTTCACCACATATTTCATCATCTAATCACAACCTTTTTATTAGGTTTCACCATGATTTTGGCCAGGTAGGGCTTGAAGTCAGGACTACACAAACCACTTTATAATATTAAAATCTAAAACAAAGGGCCAATGAACATGGCATGTGTGTTTACACAGCTGAAAATCATTATATTTGTTGAATCTACAAACATCATACTGTGGTAATTGTAGTGGACACACCATACCCACTGGACAGGGTAAAAGCATTGTGGTGTAAATTAAAATATAAAATAAACTTAATAATTTACCAACTGGTTCTGTGGGGAGTTTTTACCATTCCAGAAGAATAACTGGTGATAGTGAACATTGCCATGATAATGGACTTAAACATATTTCACTATTACACTAACAATAATTTTGAAGAAATTTGTTGTCCTACTTCTTTTTCCATGAGCACGATACAACATTTTGTAGGAGAACGGTTTTTATGAAAGCACACATTAGCAGTGCGTACTGCAACCAAATAGAAAATTAGGACTCCCACAATAAAAGTAATAATTTTTTTAAGATTGGCAAATCTATTGATGATGCAAGCACAGTAGGAACAAAATTTTGAAGCACTAAACAACTGAAAGTACTATTTTTCTTATAATAGATTATGTACAATTAGAGCAAAGAGAAACACAACACAACAAGCATACGATGGTAATACTGAAACATACCAGTACATGACATCATTCAAACAAAGCACTGCTTATTTACATGTATCCTTCAAATAATACAGCCAGTTTTTAAAATTAGATTTACAGACAGGAGCTTACATATCAACAACCTGAATAAGCTATTTCAGAAATAACAGTGTCCAACACAATACACAATTTACTTGTTTCAAATGAACACTGAATGTACAAAATTATTTATTTCCTTACACAATCAACAGTTATTTCACAGATCCACCTCGCAATTTATGCCACCAGTGTAACAGAGGTTCCCTCTTCTGCCAAATATATGCATTACCCCAATAACTCCAAGCACTGAAAGAGAAGAAAGACAGTCAATACTTCTACAGGCAGCTTCTGCGACAGGCTCAGCCTTCAACGTGAGATAAGTTATAATATTATCACAGTTTCCTTGCTACAAAGTGTAGATAATGAAGCCCATAGCTACTATAACATTATTTCATTTTTATGTGAGGATCAAGGAAGTCTAGGAAAGAGCCACACATACAAAGTGGTACAGAATGGTCATAAAACTAGCTTAATATGACAATTTTAATAATTCTGTAATATTTATTTTTATTTTAAGCATAAGTAACCTATTTCATCATCATCAAACAGTCAAGGAGTTTGGTCTTATTGACCTGTTCTGGTCTCATAGTCTAAAAGCCTCTTCTGTGGTCTTCCAGGGTTTCTTTGTCCACAATGTGTGTAGTTTTTTAATAATTTGGGAAGTCTGTCTCTCTGCATTCTGTTAACATGTTGAAGCCAATTGTTTTTATATTTCAAAATCTTGTCTAAAATGGGTTTTGTTTTTAACTCTTTAAGTGTGTCTTCATTTCTTTTATAGGCCATCCAAGTGTACTTTGCAGTGCATCTCATAAATTTCATGTCAGCAGCTGTAATTCTGTTTTTGTCCTCTTTTTCATTGCCCAGTTTTCAATGCCATATAAAATTGTTGGTAGTGCCAAAGTATTATATATTTTTATTCTAGTTCGTTTTTGGACTTCTGATGGTTTAAAAATCATGCTGATAAGGCCAGTAACTTTCAGGAATTCTGAAAGTTTGATATCTATGTCTTTTTCTGCTTCATATGATAGGGAACAACCAACGTGTTTATTTGTACAATAATTTTGTTGTCTATTACTATTTTACTTCTTGCTGGTTCTCAGCCATAGAATGCCATCGTCTTTGTCTTTTCTGTTGAGATCGTCACCCTGTTTTTATTTATTAACTTATTCATCTTATAAATTGATATTTGTAAATCTTTTTCTGAAGTTGAGATTAGTACTTGGTCAATTGTTTTTAAGCTTGTATTTCTTGAGATTGGAAATCCTTTTATTTTTTCTGTTTCCCAAACATGTTGTATTTCATTCAGGTATACACTGAACAAAGTTGGGGATAGTGGACACCCACGATTGATTGGTGAAGATACAGATAGCTTGGAATTAAATTTGATCTTTATTTTATTGTCTGTATAAATATCTAGTATTGAAGTAACTTACTTTTAAATTATAACTATTTAGTATAATTAATTCTAAAGAGTTCTGGTAGTGGTATGTTACTATTAGTACTGGGTTTCCAGACTTTGTCCATGGTCTAGTATTCCAAAGAGAATGTTTCAGATGGTGGATCTGCTTCCATCCTCAAGTGACAGATGCCACATTACACTTGCAACATTCCTTATGAATATGAAAGATGATATGTTGGTGAATCAGGTAGACAGCAGTATAATTCTCAAAACATGCGCACTATGTCAAATGATCAAAACTGGTCCAACATATTTATGAAGATCAGTGGACAGGTTAGGATAAAGCTAGGATTTTGCAGATCAAAACTAACAGCAGGAAAATGAAACACAAGACATTGGCTCACATGGTGTGTATGACCAATTCGATCAGCCAACCTAGTTATGAGATCAATCAATCAGCAAAAAAGATTTGCAAGTTACAGGGCAGTCCAACAGGCCATGATAGGTTATTTAAGGTTCTGTATGTTCTGTGTGTGGGTACTAATGACAAGCAGGTATTATCTAATCATGCCAATTTGAGTGTTCAAATCATCAATGTTTCTGGCTTATGTTCTTTGTTTGGTTTTAATGATTTCTGATTCTGTCTTAATTTTTGTTAATTTTTCTTATTACTTCCTGCTGAAAAAATCTGATCATAGTGACATATAACGTTTCAGTTGACTTATTATGTCCCAACAGGAGAAACTACATAAATTCAAGCTGATGTGATGGAGAACTTGACCATTCTCCACCCATGCTCAAACCATGTTGTTAGAGTTTAGTCTTTTTTGTTCAATGCTTGTGTTCCTTGCAATCAGACAGAGTGTAATGTATAAGTGCAAGTATAAGGATGTACAAGGTACGATCGGAAAGTTTCAAGACTGCGCGTATAAAAACCCGTACACTTATCTCAGGTATTAAATTCATCCATCACCCTCGAAGTAGTTCCCCTGGGAGTGAACACAACGATCCCAGCGCCGCTGCCAAGCCTGGAAGCATCCCTGGAAATCTTTCTTTGTCAGCCTGTCAAGCACCATCTGCGATTCTGCCTCAATCTCTTCTATCGTCTCAAATCTCCATCCCTTTAGCTGAATTTTCATCTTTGGGAAGAGGAAGAAGTCACATGGAGCTAAGAAGGGATGACGGCCATGGTGTTTGAGGCCAAAAACTGCCGAACTTTGAGGGCGGTGTGCGCTGGCGCGTTGTCATGATGCAGCAGCCAGTTGTGGTTGCGCCACTTTGACGGCCGCTTCCGTCCTTTAGAATCAGCTGACAGGTCCCATAGCCTATCCCAACAATGTCGCACAAGTCGTTGATGGTACGACGTCGATCTTCGTGAATGGCCTGCCGAATCTTCGTAACATTTTCGGGTGTTGTGCTCGAAGATGGTCATCCAGAACGCTCGTCATCATCGACAGAGGTTCGGCCATTTTTAAAACGTGAATGCCACACAAAAGTTAGTGCACGACCCATTGCGGACTCCCCAAATGCTTGCTTTAGCATTTCATAGGTTTCCGTAGCCGTTTTGGCGAGTCTTTGGCAAGAGATTCAGGCAGAATCGCAGATGGTGCTTGACAGGCTGACAAAGAAAGATTTCCAGGGATGCTTCCAGGCTTGGCAGCGGCGCTGGGATCGTTGTGTTCACTCCCAGAGGAACTACTTCGAGGGTGATGGATGAATTTAATACCTGAGATAAGTGTACAGGTTTTTATACGCGCAGTCTGGAAACCTTCCGATCGCACCTCGTATAGGTGTAAAAGATATCAAGGAATTTCAATTTTCATGTAAACTGGATACTTTTTGCGCTTACACCAATACATACTTGTGACAAAAAGCTGCATACATGAATGGATATGAAAAGAATTTGCACAAATGGATTCTAGCATAATTCAATAAACATTCACTACAGCATTAATACCAATACTACCTACAAAATACTTTTCAATAATGTCTTGTTGTAATCTTATCACAATAGGTCATTGTACATAAACACAACCGCTTCAATTGTTTCAACAGAAAGTCACAACTCATAGAAAACAATTTAGGAAATGCAAGCTTATGCATAGTGTGACAATACTGGCATACTTGCCAGAATTCACCTTTGATGTTTATGAATGGTACCAGCTATATCAGAGATACATGGGACCAATGAACTTTGAGTAACAATGTTCCTCTTTTAAAGAGGGCGTGTGAGGAAGAATAAAAAAAAACAGTCCAATGATCCTTGAGTTATGATATAACAGCATAAAAATGCCACTTGTTCCATAACTTTGGAAACCATAAGATGCCAGGAAAAAGTGTATCAGCATAAAATGTGTGTTCTATTTTACTCTACAGTGCTTGTTTAAACAACCTGCAGCTCCAATAAATATTTAACATGTTATGACTGAGATGTGTACAGAAACACACAAATGTCTTAACAAAGTGTATCCATTACTATGGACTGATTTCAACTAAAATTGGAATGTTTCTATTTTCTTTTAATTTTATTTATTAATAAATCTTTCTGTGTGTAGACTGTATGGTGTCATATGTGAGGATGATAGTAAATGATGAATTGGAAAGGATATAGAAAGAAGAAGTTGTGGACTAATTTAAGACTGGCACTGCCCTGAGGGACTGAGGAAAAGCACAAAAAACCTCTGTCGGGAAAACCAGTCTCCAGGCTGGGTGGAATGTGTTCACAAACTTTAGTAGACCAGCCTGATTTAAAAAAGGGCATAACAATCAGTTCTGCAGTTTTTGAGTTGTTACATGCAGACGACAGAGACCACAAAGCAAGCAGGTACATATCTGCTACTTTGCACATGAATAATAAAGAATTTACTATCTTTAAACCTTTAAAGCTCAATGGTAACTATGTCCTACCTGCTTGTATTTATGGGTTTCATATGTACAGAAAACCTCGTGTCTTACATATTTATCATCTGTGGCATTCTTAGACACTGACATAGTAAAAATAAAATCAATTCAGAATCAAGATAAACAAATAAATTAGACAATATCTTACATTCCACACGCTGCTCCTCCTAAATGAGCTGCATGGTCAAAGAATTTCCATCCTAAAAGAACACCAGCCGCATCTACTGCCATAATCACTTTAATTGCCTGCAATGATACCATAATATTTGTTATGACGGCAACACATCAGATATTATTCTGTAGATACTTAAGACAAAGAACACATTTCAATATGATCATGCTGAACACTGTATATCTGATATGAACGGTTTGGTATTTTAATGTGTTCAGGAGACCATTTTCCATAACACTGACTGTTCTTCTGTTTGTAGTGGCTAGTAACAAATTGATGGCCTCTTACATACTAATGTACAGCATACTTAAAAATAAATAAGGTTATTACAATTGGCTATATTCAGTACACAGAGTTACAACAATGAAATAACTTTAGAGAAACTTTTTAAGTTTCATGGTCAAATAAAGTATTTCACTTACTGGTAGCTGCAGCATGGATACCATCCTTAATGTTAAATGGTGTCACTGCTGCTACTGGTATTGCATATCCAGATATGCCTGAGCAGTGTTTATGGCCCTAGATGAGCGAGGACTTTCCTTGCCAGTTACTCTTCCAATTGGATGGGGCATCACCACATATTTACTTGGCTGTGAGAACATTTCTTGATAATCAGCTGCCCAGAAGTTGGATAGGGCATGGGGGGCTGTCACCTTGGCCGCCAAGACCACCAGACCTATCACCTCTTGATTTATTTTTCTGGCATTTCATCAAGGACTGTGTCTACAGACCACCACTGCCACAGTCCTTACGAGAGCTACAGGGCCTCACCAGATGTGGCTGCTCAAGTTGAAACATCAACGCTACAGCCTACTTTACCAACAGATATAATCTCACAGCCACATCCTTCAATATGGTGGCTGTACAAACTTTTGAGATAAAAGTATGACCTCAATAATATTTTGTGTGGTGTAAACCTCTGAAGAAGAAACAACCACTGTCTGGGTTCCCTGGCCTTTGAAGTTTCAAATAATTTCTCCTTTCCTTAAATTATTTATTTGTGCACTTACTGCAGCAGCTGGAAATGTGAAGAGGGGCAAGAAGATGATGGTAAGTTTTGTCTCTGGATACTCTGTACACACATATCCCAACAAACACATGATGGCTCCTGACTGAAAAGCAGATATGTCATCATATTAAGTTGAATATAGGACTGAAGTAATATACCAACATCTGAGGTCATAAAAACAGTAGTACCACTTAAAATAGGGATCTGAATGTTCATATTGTGATGGAAATTGAAAAAATATACAATTACAGTTCAGGTAATTATTTTGTAGAATGTAAGAAGCAAATGGCTACCATGAAAAATCTAGATTTATCTTTCCATTTGATGATGGTAAATAATGAAACATTAAAACTAAACATGTGATATAATGTCTGGTGATTGATCACAGATGACTTTGACTGTTTCTGACCTAATGTGATCCAGGGATGCAATTTTGCATGACAATGTGTTCCAACAATCAGACATGTTTGAGACCACTGTTGTGCAACAACAATGACAGACATGACCAGCCCATAACACACTCTTTGGTCATACCAGGGCACGAAGTTTGCAGATCAACACTGAATGGAAAGTGGAATGGCAAAAATTGGCACAGAGTTTAGTGCTAGTGGAATGCAAATGAGTCCCATACCAAGTCACATCGAAAATAATATTTATTATGAAAATACTTTCTAAAGGTGTCACAGCAGTAAACAAAATAAAATGAATGAAAGAAAAGCAGGAAGAATAATTAACTGTTTTTACATACTAAAATTCAGATTTGGAATATGTGCCATGCTAGGAATGCTGAATCTGATTTTAAAGTACTTTTATTTGTAAGATTATCAACAGTCCAACTTACTGCACCAAGTGAGAATCCAGGTTTCTTTATCAAACTTTTGTGGAAGTAACTAGACATCGATGAAATAACCCCAGCACTCATGTACAGCCCAAGAAACTGCTCCTTTCCCAATGAAGCAACAGCTCCTACAACAAAGCAATACATAGTCTATTACTAAATATTTCAATCTAATAAATTATCCATGTCAAAGAAAATGCAAGTGCACAGAGTAATAAACAGCTTATTTCTTACAACTGTTAATGGAACAGAAAACATGATTTTAGATAAATTGCATCACTGACCAGCTAGATACAAGACTTCATAAATGCGATAGTATTCGATGAAAACGGACAAATGTAAAAATGTGTTTGATAAAATTACCTGACAAAAAACTATGCAGAACAAACATATTTGCAAGGAGATGTATAGCTGAATAATGGCTGAAGGTGGAGAGGACCATAGGCCAACAGACTGCTCCTGATAAAAGGATCAAAAATTTGTTCTAACTACAGAACATAACATAAAAATATAACTTCATGATCATAACACTTTCAAACTGAATTTATTTTAATTTAATCACTTAAGCACTTTATGATATTTTCATTTAGTTCCATTCATGTTCCTGTTATTTTAACAAATTTAACACTTGCTAAACAAAAGTACTACAACAATTTCCTAGAACATGAACATTTCGTAGATGCCTGCACATCCTATACTGGCCGTTGAATTAACAACCGAGAATTTTTGGCATTTTTCAAAAACTATGCATAAAATATTAAACACCATGTTAGTAAATTTTGCTTATAAACAATGCATAATTTGTAGTATACTTTGAATCTATCTCCAAACTACAAGCATGCGCATGGCCACACAAAATGACACAGGAAAGCTGTTGATGCCTAAATGAGATATACAAATATATGTATGACAATACAGCTAAAGGAGGGAACTACAATACTCACTAGATGCTGGATTAGAACAGAAATATTGCACCATTATACCCTGTAACCGAGGAACTCGCCATGCTAGAAAAACTAAACAGTTCACAAAACATATTGGGAAGAAAAGTCTTTGTCCTTCAGTGAGACTGTTCCACCAAGTGTTTACATGATTACGCCATGTCCCATGTTTCTTTACAACAAACAGGTTTCCATGGTCCCAACCACCAGGCTTCTTCAACAGCAATATTGCTCTCGCTCGCACGTTTTCATACTGCCATATTGTAGCACAGACAAAACTTCCTGAGCTAATCTGTGGAAGTAAAATTAATGCAAGTAATAACATAAAATGTGATTGATTGTTACATTACTTTCAAGAAATGTTTTAAAATGGAATATCAAATGGGTAGAAGACTGTGAACAGCAAGTAGGCAAGGAATTTGAAGGATAAAATTAGCATATTTCAAGGAACAGATCTGCAGAGACTGAAGAAAGCTAAGAAACAACTCCATCAGTAACGTGGCTAAAATTTTCTTCATAAATAGCAAAAAGAAGTCATACAATTTTTATATGATAGCAACAGATAGGGATGGTGAGGAGTCAATTATCCTAAAATGAAAATGATCACTCACAAAACAATTTTCTGGGCTCGATTCAACATGATTTAGCAGTACATTTTCTCTAGCAACTGGCAAAGTAGGAATATATTTTAAGAATATCAACATCAGCAACTGAACTAGGGGCAGAAATTTACCTGCAGGGCAAATACACTATTAAAGAATCTATGCAAAACTGTTGGTACATGGGTGAAAGATACAAACAATTCTAAGTAAACAAGGGTTGTGACTCCTGTTTTCAGTAATAACGTTTTGGAATTACAGCATTATAGAACTTGCTTTTAAAATGCACCCTGTTGTGTCCAAATACAAGTAAAAATATTTGTTTTTGGTTTGCTGTTATATAAATGATGTTAGTACAGCAAAACAAACTGAGAGAAAAATAGGCATAACCAACTGTACAGTACCCTGAGGACAAGGACAAAGATGGTTCATGAAATATTAGTGTTTTCTTCATTTTATCATCTTACATGACAGGTGCCTGGACAGAAGTCATTATACTTAGTTGCTGTGAAAGCTTCAGATCATACATAACTGGTCAATGTGTTGCAAAGAAATGTGAAAAAAGGAAGAGTCATGTTTGCAAGACAAAAATCACATATTATATGCGTAACTCTTTTCTCATCTTCCACAACTATAACCAAAACACACATTCTGCAGTAAACTTATATAGTCTTACTCCATGAAGCAGAGTCCTTCAGTATCTAATTGTCACTAAAATCCCTGCCTGTTTTGGTCACATGAAACACCACTGAACCTGATCCAGATGAAACAAGTTCACATCCTCACACCCTTTTGCTTCGGAACCAAACACTTTTTAAATCAACTTACAGAACAATGACTCTAAATGTCTAAGTGTAAGCAAGAATGCATAAAAACTGTACATGTCTTTCATTATTTCACAATAAATACAGTAACTTACAACAAAAGTGAAACAGAGTGGTTTAAAGAGTTTTGAAAACTGTACTGGACCACCATTTTCTACTTTAACTCCTTCAAATTCTGTATTCAATGGACCAATTCTAGGTTTTGGGCCTGAAGACTGCGATCGCCAACGGGTTTTCCGTAGTATTGCAGTTTTGAAACATCTGACAGCATTGATGGGTGCACTGGATAAAAGACATTTTCCTTCGGACGAATCTAGACGACTGAAAAGTTAAAAGGATTGGTGTAACTAATCTAACTCGTTATAAAAATGTACTATACGCATGGCAAAACATAACTTCAAGTCTCACGCTTACCATATATTTAAAAATCCGCACCTATTTAGTAAACCACAGACGTGTCCCATATTTCTCGCCTGAGATGTCTAATCCACAATAACGACTTTTAAAAATAGATTAACGCAGATCAAACGAAGATGATATCCTTTATCCATGCATGTTCCATGCGAAACAGCATTATTCTTTTTTTTTTATATAATTTTCGAACTTCTTCTTTTTGTTGCAGCGCAGAGGACATATAATTGGAATACCATAAAACGCTTTTACAGGAAGATGTTCTTTTTCAGAAAGGAAACATATTCAATTATGATTAGTTTGTGGTATATAATCATATTTTAATTTTTGCTAATACTTCACAATACAATATACATATTAATAATCTCTAATACAACTGTCTTTGGCTTCATATTGTACATCTCTTTGTAGTTGCAGCTGATTGATGACGTCACGTAACCATGGTAACTGGTAAGAAAAGAAAACACAACACAGTAAGGAAAGAAGACGAAAGACGTTTTTTTATAAAAAATGGTTAAACAAATAGATGATCTTCTAAGGAAACTAGGATGGGCAGACGGGTTCCATATTCCAGTAGCAAGTGATGAAAATAAAGCTCTAGAAAAACAGGTAACACGAATTTTATGTTTTTCATAACTCACAAAACTTATTACAAGTGTTCACCAACAAATGATACACATATCATTGCCTTTAAACAATCTGTGTTCATAGGTTGAGCAGTGTATAAAAAAGAAAGGTGAATTAACCATTCAGTATAAGGATCTCACTGATCGAGTGAATTCACTCATGAGGTATGCTGAAAATGTTAAACTTGAGCAGCAACAGAACCAGGTATGTATTCTAATCAAGTACTCTTTGTTTAACTATAACTATTCTGAAAGAAGTGATAATGAGATACCAACTATTTCAGGCTATACTTATCGCACATAAAAGACAAGTGGAGACAGAGGAAAACCTTTACCAGCTGGCCCGGGCTGAACAAGACAGCTATGAACGGGAGTTGCGACTCATAAGTAAGGCCTTTCATGAGCTTGGAGAGAGACGAGTGGCTCTACAGGTATGTCAGAATGGTGTTAAAGGATTTTCTAATAACAGTCCAATAAATTGAGCAAAGTCGTCAATGTAGGTAGATCTTCATGTGCATCAGTCAGATATTTGCAAAGTCTAGCAAATATCATGTTTCTAGTAGAACATTTCTCAGAATTGCTTTATGGTAATTTATCTTTCTGTGTGAATGTTATCACCATTTCTATGTGTGAAATTATTTTGTCCCTTTCAGTACAAGTATGTAAATGTTTCTAGTAACTTAATTTTTGGACACTTTATAAACTGCATCCTCCTTCTGTATCCCTGTGTTAAGAACACAGGTTTCACTTCAGTGTTGTAAACCAGGAACTGCCATTACTTATATAACTTTTATTTTCTGTTTTAGGTGGGTTAGCATTTAATAACATGTTTAACAGTTTGCGTATTGCTTGATATTTCTGTATTGTATTCTTTAAATTTTCATCATATATTTAACATCTCTTATAACTGAAATGTAGAATTTATACACACTTTTTGATTTTTTAAACATGTTGCATAAAAGTGGCTTTTATATAAGATCTGAAGTTTTCATGGTGATGAAAGTTCAGATTATGGTCTTCAGGTTTGTAATGATGTGTAATCTTGTAGGTGGTTAACAGTGTTTTTGGAAGAATGTTTATCTCCATCTTCAGGGTAGAGTTGGGAGTTTTGAAGATCACAGTTCAAAAATGTTATGCAGTATTTCCTTTACACAAAGTTCTGAAGTGTGACTGAAGTTTTCTTCTTACTTTAAATTTTTTGCAGAATGGAATCATTACTCACACCGAGAAACTAGAGAAATTAAAAGCAAATGTGGAATGGGACAAGGATGTGTTGCGTTGTTGGGAGGAAGACATTGCAAGAGACGATGAACACAGTCAGCTACTGGCAAGATACATGACTGAGGATGAGAGTAAAGTGAAGGTGAGTGACATTGATTGAGTGTGGACTATATTTATTGTCTTTATCAGTTGAAGGAAAAACACATACAGACTGATTGATCAACTGCAGAGGCTTTCAAATGTTGAACTGTATGGAAACATGATCATAATCGTTAAGAATGTAAATATTTGGAAGGAAGTGAAACCAACATCTAGTGTAGTGTTACTTATGGTGTTGTAAAGAACTCACCATCATGATTTGTTTGTAAAACCATATTTTTGATCATATTATATGAATTAACTCCCCTTTTGCCACTGATTATGACCTCTTGGGGTCAAAACGCGTTTGGCACTAGTGTCATTTGTAGTGTTAACAGTTTGTTTGCTTATTTTTATATTCTACTACACTACATAGTATGCAAAGTTTTAAGATAATGAGCTTGGTTCTGCAGGAACTTGAATTGACTCGTCTACAATTATGTCAAGAAGTGGAGGAAAGAAACCAGCTTCTTAATCAAATTATTGGTGATGAACAATCACTTCAGCAAGTATTGGATCAAACAGCAAAGATGTTTAGACAAGCTCATAGTGAACGTCAAGAACTTATTAGCCAGTGGGAAGGTTCAGTACAAGTTCTACATCAGCGGGACCTTGATATCCACAACAAAGTCCAGGTATGAATGTCTTATTTGTTTCAGAGTTCTACTTAATTATATTGGAAAGTACATGCTACATATATTCATGAAAGTATGTACAACAAACCAGCAAAATCTTACCCTTAGTCATACATTGTCACACTTAAAACAATGGAGCTGTTTTCTTTCCATGAACAAAGAAGAAAGTTTAGAGAGACTGCATTGTAAATGTAGTGTAGATTCACCTTTCTTTTAGCACAGAATTCACATCTGGAACTTTAGAAAACAAACCTTATCCTCATGTGTAGTATACTGGTCTTACATCATTGCTTACAGAAAATCTTCCTTTCTCATGTGTTGTCTGCATAAATGAATATATAATGAAGGTGTCATGTCTGACTTCATGTTGTCTGAGTTTATTGAGTGAATTTTGATGAAATTGGTATTGGTGTCAAGGCTTCCCTATAGTTCCCTGGGCCTTTTGGAAGTATTAACCACTTTGACTGGAGTGCTACCATCAGACTTTGGTCATTTAGGCAACCTGGTCTAGGCCTCCTTAGGCTTGGGTGATGTCATGTGGCCCATTTGTTGTTGGGACCCGATACCACTTTGGCTCTCCCTTTCTTTGAGCTTCCTTGTTGCACTGCTAGAAATTTTGGTCTTTGTCAGGTGGAGCTGTCCTACATTCAAGGCTACCTGTTGAAGATCACCATCCTCCACAGGTTTACTATAATTACTTGCTCCCTGCAATGGTGTTCACAGAACTACTGGTTCCCAAGGAAGTGACCCTTGTAAATGATAACAGGTTTCTCAAAGATGAGTCCCTGCTCTCAGATGTCTGTTCAGCCATCTCAGGTCAGTGGATGTTATCAGCTGCTGCCTTGTGCCCCGAAGGGGTCATTAATGACACTGGTATCACCAACTCAGCATGATGCCTCACACTTTGTCTTGATGGACCAAAGCCCTGTTTTGTATGATCTGAAGCTGTTTGTTGTCAGAGATGTTTGCCCCCTCCATGACGAGAAGACCAAGAGTTGGATTTTGGAAGGGAGCAGACTAGCCTATCTGTGACTTGCTTCTCTATGACCCTCTTTTACACAATGTGATATTCAGGGAAAAGAAAAACAGCAAGAAATAAATACCAATTTCTCGAACTACAAAGAAAGGACAAAATTTAACAAACTGTAAATGTACTGGAAAAGCAAAAATTCAAATAAACATTTAATAAGACTTTTCAAAGAGTAAACGAGCTTTAGCAGATTTAACACTTTAAAGCCAAATATAAAAAAAAGAATTTAGTACATTAGTCTATGCAATTTCCACTATAAAAAAATGATTAAACATATACCAAATTATCCTTGAATTACATTCGACGCATGAAAAACACTGGCTGGCTGACACCAGTCTATAATTCTCAAATACAAGAACCTTGCATCATATGCATCTCAAGCAGTGCAATTACATGTTTGCCAGTCAACACAGAGAAACAGCAAACAACTAAAATATACTGGAAATTACATAACATGTTTTTGCTCACTCTTTGCCCCTGGCTGACACAGATTTTTGATACCACAACACACACGAAGATAATCACAGAGAAAGTTTTAAACATATTGACAATAGGAAAACAAAGAGGCTGTGCTCAGCTATGCCACAACTGATATCCCCTCACCAGTAAGAGACACAAAACAGACTTGGCATGTAAGGGAAAGGTAAATTCTGATTGGTGAGAAAATATCACACCATCCATTAGGGATAGATAGAAGGAATGGGGGACATAATCACAGAAAAAAGGTGAAGAAAACAACCAAGCAACTTCAGTACACAAGTTGGCAGCCATATTTGGGCTACCTCACATGGACAGTCCTGCTCCAGTAGAAATTAAATGGTGTTGCACTGTACTGAACTTATGTTTAATGATTAATTTGTATAGTCACAGATACTGGTGTATGGTGGGTAGCTGGGGTGGTGATTTACCAAGGCATTCCCTTTGAAATTACATAGGGAGTTATGAAAACTTTTTTGGGAACAATGTGAGAGTGGTGGTATATAGAGGAGCACCATATCACAATTTGACTACATGTTCTCTTCTTTTAATTCTGTATTCCTTAATAAGGCCTATTTTCCCCATCTTTATTGTCAGTTTTGTGTTAATAAGCATGAAACTCATGTATGTGCTTTGACTTGTCAAGAGACACCACAGACTATAATAATTTTGCCTTGTATGTTTTCAGGAAATATCCATGTTGCACTCTGAGTCACAACAAAAGGTGGAAATGCAAAAGGAGCAAAGACAGTTTTTTAGAAATGAAGTAAACAATAACAAGGAAACTGAGGCTGACATCTCAGTTATCACGCGTTCTACCATGAAACTGCAAAATGATTACAAGAAATTACTAACAAACGTTGATGACTTGGCTAATGAAGTGAGTGAACTTCTTTATGTATACCAATTTCACTAAAAGCTGTTTCTTGTCTCCTTTCCCTCCTTCACTCCAACCATCTTTTAACACTGAAGCAGTTTCTAATCATCTTTGCTTCAGTGTGTTATCAAAGGTAAAGTGCCATCCAGTGAGAGAAGAGAGGACTTTGTCTCAGGTAACGACTCTGTTGAGACACGAGCCATTGCAGGTTCAGCCACAAGCTTGAGCAGGTCACTTAAATGTGTGCATTACTAGAAGAGAGTGGTTTGTCCTATCTCTATGATGCGACAATACCTTACTCCGGCACTACACCTGATCACAGTTTATGATTTTCAGTTTGCCATACAGGCAGCAGTAGAACCAATAGAAATATCACATCGGTTATATTATTTGTAGTTGACATCATGTCAAACAGCAATATGGTCAGTTGGCAACATATGAACTTTGTGTGGAAACAGTAGCTGAGCAGGACAAGATGAAAATTGGTTTATGAATAGAAGCAGAAACTTCTGGATTGTGCTATACTACCATATTCTCACATATGTTCATCACCAGCACCTTTGCTTACACAAATATTTCTCATCCACATCATTATCAGCAGTTCACTTTTGGTGTTATTGTTCAGCTGGGAACAATGCGGCGCACTTTAGCAGGATGTGCTTCACACCTGGAACACCAGCGGCATAGAAATACAGTATTGGCCAGTGACAATGTGGCCAAAGAAAAACATGTTAAGGAACTGGTTGACGTGGTGCAGAGGACTAAGGAACGCTTGGAACAAGTTACTAACAGGACTGTATCTGCCTCAGAGAGGACACAACATTTGGAAGACATGATAAAGGTACTTTAAAATTAGATTTCATATACACTGGTACTGAGGGGATTTGTTGTCTGTGGGTAATTCACTGGAATAACATTTGTAATGGACATTACAGGTATAATGAAATTGTAATTTTTATGTATCGGTACTGAGGGGCCATGGTGGTCTCGGTATATAGCATGAAAATTTGGAAGAGATGATATCAGAGCAGTGAAATTGGAATTTTTAGGTATTCTTCTTACTGTAGGTTCAGCAAAAAGTATCTTATGGGCACATCCATGTCTGTCCATCACATTTTCCTAGGAGGCTGGCAACCAGCATGACTGGAGTTTTTACTATCACATATTGAAATTATTACTGTATATAAACTTGAATAAGATTTTGAAAAACAAATGGGGAAATATTTTAAATTACCACAACAAAAAATACATCTGTTAAGACAGAATTCAATTACCTGCACATATTGAGCAGGTCCAGACATGCCTGTCTTGCATCATTTAGTATTTAATTGATGGGTGTGCGTCATAAAATGTCTGTAGTATTAGCAGATCTTAACAGGTTTCATGTGGTGTAGGCTCTCTGACCTGAAAACTTGACAGCTCAGTGTAGTGATGGGTCCGACTAGTTCACTGTACCTGTTCCACACAACTCCAGGATTTAATTTGTTCTCTAATGATGTCACTTATAATTATTAATAAAATGTACAAGTATGATGTCTTCGTCTATGGAACAGAATTTTATAGTAACTTGTACTTGTAAATTTTAGTTTATTAGTTCATACTTTTGTGGAATATGCCCCCTCATGGTCTGTTGCTTGCTTAATAACAGGCCTAGTATTAAAAACTGGGTATTTCTTTGGTTTCAGAAATATTATTTAATATTAGTTCACAGTTAATTTTACCAATTTTGTGTGTGTGTGTGTGGGGGGGTAATCAGTCACCAAGATCCTGAGTTGTATCTGAAATTGGTTTAGTACTGTCTGAAAATACAGTAGATAACATAGCTGGAGTTAACATGCACACAATGTGAGCCAAGTAGCTCAGTCAGTATAGCTAGGTGATCGGGTTTGATCCTGACAGAGGCAGAGAATTTTCTTCTAACCTCAGCATCTAGACTGGCTCTGGGGTCCACCTAGCCTCCTGTCCAATTGGTACCGGGGTTATTTCCCAGGGGAAATGTGCAGTCAGGGCATGCTGCTCACCATTCACCCCCTTCTAGTGCCACATTGGAATATAAATGGATGGCTTTACATGCATATAGTATATTAAAAGAATAAAATACTGCATTTTGAAAAATATAAGGCCAAAGATCAAATTTGAATACCTTCAAAATATAACTGTGCCGAATGTTTAGTGTAATAGGTCACTGGAAAGGGTATTTTATTACCTCTAAAGTTAGCATAAAATAAGCTTTGCATCTCAATTTGCCCTTTTTTAGACAACTTATGCTCAAGAAATTTGTTTTGTGACAACTTCAGGTTTCTACTCTCAAAAATATAGTGGCTATAAAGCAGTAAAATTTTGCAAAATCACTCATCTCCATTCAGACTACAATCTCACAAAAAATCATTCAGTCCGCAGGGGTCAAATTGGAAATATCTCTTTTCTGTGTTGATTTGATGTGGGTTGACCCAAACATAAAATCATAGCTTATCAATTTTCTCATGGTGGCTCATTATACATAAATTAATGTAGGACATAAAATGTAGATCTAATTTTAACTTGCAACTTTCATTCAGAACATATTTTAATACTAGCCATCCTTGTTGAAGTTCAAGAGCAATCCAAAATAACATGTGAAATTGTATTTAACAGTTTTCCTGTGACATACCAAGATATCTGGACTTTTTTTTTTGTTTACTCTTTTCTACAACATGCCATTGTACAAGTACAGTGTAAGACTGTAATTTTGAGACTTACAGGGTGAGGAAGTGGGGTGAAGGAGGAAAGATAGCGTCAGCCTTTAACGCTTTGGACTTCCTGCATTCCTTGCAAGTCTCAAGATTAAAGTCGCGTACTATAGGTATACTTTGGACACCCTTGTGCCTAACTTTTGAAATAGAAAAAATCAAGAAGTTTCCAGGTTTGTCTGTCCAAGAGGAATATTTTTTATTTGTACACACCACTTCTGTATTGTGCCACTGCATAAGCCGACTTCCCTTACCTACATTAGTCTATCGACTAGAGGCTCCTCACCTTGGAGACCTGCTGCGGATATGGGTACGAACCGGCGCGACACTTTTGAAAATAGGGGGAAAATGACAAATTTTCTGGAGCTGCCTCTCCAAGATGATTTTTTTTTTCTGTGACACAGCATTGTATGTTTCTGTGGTTAATTTTGTAAACAGAGAAGGTACACACTTTTCCTAGGTTTGTGTCTGCAAGAGGAACTTTTTTTATTTTGCACTTTTTTATGGTGCACTGTTTGTAAGTCATATCATTTGGAAAAAATGATGGGACGAACAGATGGTTGGCTGCTGTAATGGATTAAATGAAGCAGAAGGAAAAATAATCACTGACTATGTGCAGTGTATTATGACTGTTTTTGTAACAATAAGTTTGTATCTGTAATAAACAAATACTGAGGTCTATGAAGTATGCAAAATTACAAACAGTACATTTGAAAGATATGGGTAACTTACTAGAATACACTTTTATATCTTAGTAAGATTTGAGATTTTCATGGCTGTGAGTCCAAAGATGGCTGTCTTCTGGGTTGTTGGGCCTGATGATGTTGGCGGCAAGGACCTCTGAAACGTCAGGAAACTTCTACCAGACTACACAACAGAACAACCCAGAAGACAGCTATCTTTTCACTCTTGTTATCTTCTGTGTGGTAATGTGAATTCAATGCCTAAATTATTGAAAATAAAACAGAATGACAGTGATGTAAGCTGTGATGTAAATTGACTGGATTGACAGTTATGTCTCCAGATAAGACAGTTGCAAGATGTAAAATAACTTCATAGCAGTAAGTAACTGATAAATAGAAAGAAATGTCAGTCTTTTATTTGTGTTTCCTGACTTATTTTGAGATTATCTCTCTACAATAACTGTGTTTATTCAGTCATTCTAGGATATTTATTTTGCAGGAAGAGCTGTCTAAGACACTGTGTATGTTTGCTTTCAGTCTGAGGAAAATAAAATAGACATCTTGGTCCAACAGAGAAACAAATTCAATGACCTGCTGTGTCAAATACAACAAGAACTGTGTGATCTTAAGAAGCAGGAGGAACAACAGCATATTGACATTCGTGGGCTGGAATCTGCAAAAGTTCAAGTTTTGTCCAATATTCAGCAAACAAAGAAAGACTTTTTATGCCAGACGGAAACTGTTTTCAATAAGGTAAATCATTTCACATGAATACTTTACAGTAATGTTGACAATAGGAAAGAATAGATGCCAGCTTGTACAGTGACAGTGCTGAGGCAAACCTGCACATGTGCAGTAAATTTCTCCAGAAAAGAAAACTTGTTTTCTTTCTTGGTTTCTTATATGTATCTCTAAGTTTGTTGTTAGCCTGTTATTGTTGGTTGCAATGCTATTGTGGTTTAGTGTTCTATGGATTGTTCCAGTCATGTTTCATGATCAAACTTTTATTTTCCTTGTTCACTTACTGAATGTCTTCCTCTTAGTCTAGTTGCAAGTACCTCAGTCAGTCATATAAAAGATAAGACATACATTAAACTTGAGTTAAATGGGAAAGTGTATTGCTTTAACCACCATTATCTTGTCTTTTTTGTGTAATTGATGTATTCATTATTACAATATGTACAGGAATTCGAGGCCCAGATGATTGAGTCCCGTATTCTTCGCCTCACAGGTACAGGTCAAGATGCTGAAGAAAAAGAAGCTATTGAGAAGAAGATTGCAGAGCTGGAAGAGGTCTTGAGTGAAAAAGTGGCAGCTTTAAATTTACTTACAGCCCAAAATCAAAGACTGGAGGTATGCCTGTCTGAAAACACAAGAAGTTAATATGCTTTAATTTATCCTATTAATGCTGCTTTTCCAACATTTTTATAATTTTAATCCCTCATTACAAGTTATATTGGACATAACAGAATAGGGTTCGGAGGTTGACCAAGGCACTCAAAGAAGATTCAGCAGAACTAGAAAACCTGGCAGGCAAACGACAAGATCAAATTCTGCTAACAGATGGAGGGCAGAAACAACTGAAACTCGACCAAGCTCATAATCAGGCAAAACAAGTGGAGGAGAATGTTCTTCGTCTCAGGGTGGTTCAGGCTGAGAAGGCAATTGCTCATGAAGGAGACAAAGTTTACTCACTGGAGAAGCAGAAGCTTGAGTTGGACACTGTAAGTTCTAGTACATTCCAGTGTGTTGTTATTAATGATATATGCGACTCTAAGTTTAATTCTAAGTACCTTTTGTCTGTTGATTTTCTAAAAATATGGTGTAGGATTGATAACATTCATGACTGTAAATGCTTGCAGTCTGGCATTCATTCTGTGTAATTCTGATGATCTTAAAATGATATGGTGCATTAAGTGACAAAATTAACTGTAACTGTCAATTCCCAGCTCCTGGCAGGAACTTCATGACTCACTGCCAGGTGCTAATAGCAGTTGCTGTAAAAATGATTCACACAACAGTGCAACTGTGTCTAACATCATGTAAAGTATTGGCTACTATTGTGTGTGTGTGTGTGTGTGTGTGTGATACATACCAGAAAAAAAGATAAATAAATAAATAACAAAGAACGCAATGAGCACAACAGATGATAACTAAAACTATTATATTAGAAAAAACAGAACCAAATACATATAGTTAATGCAAACACATGGGGAACATGGTGGTTACATACTGAACACAAAATAAGTCAGAAACTACAACACAAATTTAGGAAAACACTAGAAAAGCAAAATAAAAAAACGTGGAATGCTAAAAGATATCAAAACACAGACCACATATGCCAACAATGACATCCAATACCCTACAGTACTAAACCAATCGAATACAAAATTTGCTAATAATGAGATAAAATTATTAGAAAAGGGTATGAAATACAGTCTATACATAAAACAAAAACTGGATTGGAAACTCTTTCCATTGAAGTGGAAACAGCAATTTGTCAACTACATTTGCCAATACAAAATTATTACAGGCTTGTAGTCACAATGAATCTAAAAAATTAATAAAAAATATAACCCTAACAATGATATAAGGAACAAACAAGAGTGGTTCTGTACACCATATACAGCTAGAGGACACTTCTATCCTCTCCTCAAAAACCGACTACATGGATCGGTTAATCAGGGAAGCCATCGAGATCGAACTACATCCCGATAACTTTAACAGGGAAGATGGACTTCACCTGAGCCGGTCCTGGAAGCCTCTTATTCACACACTTCGAGGACTCCGAGAGCGAGCAAGAGTGCGCCGCCAGAACCAACCAGACCACTAACATGGCCCTTTTCAGGGCCCTGATCCATACAACCAAACTCACCTTTCTCTCTCTACTTTCTCTCCCTCTCCCACTCTCGCCCACATGCTACCATTGGTCCACTCCCATACCTGCTCCCATTGGCTCGGGGCAGGCTACACCTTTCACTTCCCGGCCTATAAACCCAGCACCTCACACCCTATTGGCATATTCATCGCCCTGATGGCGGAGGCAGTATGACCTCTGAAACGTTGGTTAACATCGACCAGACTACACAGCGCAATAATCCAGAAGACGGATATCTTCATACTCACCGCTGTGAGAATCTCAAGTCTTACATCATAAAAGCAGACAATGGAAAAACATTTTTCATATCACCCTTTAAAACATGATTTCCTTCAACACAATAAATTCTAAACTAGTACCTGAAAACAGTAAAACATTTCCTTAAAACACAAGATGTTATATAAATATAATACAAATGGAAATAAGACAACATGAATCCTGCAGCACCAAACCTACATGCAACGATAAAATTACATAAGGAAAATACGCCCATTAGTCTTGTAGTAATTGGAAGAATTCACCAGCATAAAACATCAAAATTTGTAATAAAACACTAAACGTAACATTAAACCTACCATATACATACAGTATCAATAATTCTGCTCAACTAATTAGTGATTTTAAATAACATAAATTAATGAAAACACTGGAGAATGCTCATTCAACATAAAATACATTTTTACAAACATACCACATGACTTAACATACATAACCCATGAGACACTATCAAAAGATAACAGAAACTTAGCAAACAACATACTACATATATCTCTTCTGTAGATATTTGTATGCAGCAAACTGCAATTTCTGGAGACATTATAAGTGTGCTTTGTATGTCACCATGTAGAAACATAATATGTTTACAAATTAACACTAATTTATTGTGCAAATTCAGGCTATGAAGGAGCGAAAAGTGGAGATTGGCATGCATAAAGATATCCTGTTTGTTCAGAAACGAAAGTTGAATGAGGATAGATGTTACCTAATAGCTGATATAAAGGCATGTGAAACCAAAATATGCCAGCTGCAGAAGAAGTATGATATTGTAATGAGTTCACTTGGACAGTCTGAAAGTGGAGAACAACTTTCAGTTACATACTTCAAAATAAAGGTAATGTAAATGATAAGAAAAGAAAGTGATATTGTTTAGTTTCGTGTAACATTATGTTCTCTTGCAAGGAAGAATGTGCTCCAAATAGCAATGCTCTCTCTCTCTCTGTCTTTTTTTTCTGAGGCTTGTGGCTATGAAGATATGTGTTGAATTTGAATTACTGTTTTATCATTAATCATATTATAACTTAAAAGTTAAGTTTGTATGGCATTAAGGGTGTTAATAAGTAACTGAAATTCATTATTTATACTGAATTATGGAGGATTTGGTAGAAAATATGTCTGTAAAAATCTGCAATGTTCTTGTTTCCATAGATTAGGTTTCTTGTCTGTACCAGTCTAAGAACCCTTATTCCAGCATCTCTTTTCTATTCCCCTAAATTTTAGCTTATAAGTCTGTGGACCCAAGTTATCTCTGGCCGCTGGTTTTCAACTATTCTGTCAACATGGCTTCTCAGTTGTTGTTTTTTGTTTTTTTCTCAACTACATTATGATCCTTAAGTTTGTTCTGTGTGACAGCAGTCAGTTCCTTATATCCATACACTGTACTGATTTCAGAGTGCACAAGAGAAATATGAGCTTCAGCAGCAAGGCGACAAACTAGATGAAAAAATAAGAACAACAGAAAAAGAAATTCAAGCTATGGAAAACACATTGAAGGTTATAAATTTGGCAAATGACAAATATAAGAAAAACTTATCTGCTGTGGATGAAGAAAGTAAGAATATACTATAATTTAATTTATGTTACAGCTTGTTTCTTGTTGACAGTTACAATTCAAATCCCTAAATAAGAAATTTTTAGTTTGAAATTGTTCTTTCCATGGTAGATAAGAAAGATTAGGTTTCAAGAATGTTAGAGGAACTTTTATGTTCTACCAATGACCTGATATAAAAAGGACTGTTCAGATTGAGTTGCCCTGGTTGTAACAGTTCATAATATTGCTGCTGTGCCATGGCATAGGTAAAAGAAACGAGACCTTACAGCTCAATTAAAGCAGACTGTTCATCAGTACTTTCACACTTATGTCCCTTTGAAAAACAGAGAGTTATACTGGATTGTGAGTCACTGGAGAAATTTTCAGTGCATATCAGTTCATAATTAAATTTTCCTTATAAACTCTAAATGAGTACTTTGAAGTCCCAAACTAAACTAAGAAATACATGTTCATATCTTGTGACCAGACTAACTAACTAACTAGATGGCTTACGGATCCCAAAGGTTCATCACCGACTTAACCAAAGCCCTCCACCGGACCCTGCCCTGGGCCAACAAAATCCAGTCTCCTTCAACTACTATCTCCCATAGATCCCACCTTGCATTATCCTCCCATCTATGTCTAGGTCTCCCCAGCGGTCTCTTCCCCTCAGGCTTCCCGACCAATACCCGGTGCACACCTCTTGCTCCATCCATGCACGCCACATGCTCAACCCACGTCATTCTTCTCAACTTAATCACCCTGACAATATTGGGGGAGGAGTACAGATTTTTAAGCTCATCATTATGCAGTTTTCTCCATGCCCCATCGTCTTCTCTCCTAGGCCCAAATATCCTTCTCAACACCCTATTCTCAAACACCTGCAATCTATGTTCCTCCCTCAGAATTTCGCACCCACACAAAACAACAGGCAAAATTATTGTTTTGTGTACTTTAATTTTCAGGTTCTTAGAAATCAGATGGGAAGACAAAATATTTTGAACTGAGAAGTAGCAAGCATTTCTGGAATTTAGTCTCCTCCTAACTTCCTCATGAGTATAATTTTGATTTGTTATTGTTGTTCCCAGATATTTGAACTTTGTAACACTTTCAAAGGATTTATTAGCCACCATTGTGACCAGACTGCAGGGCAAAAATCATATTATAAAGATAGTTATTAAATTTCATTTAAGTTTGCTCAACTTAAGATATTTGGGGATGGTGGTTACAGATCAAAATACCATACCTAAATAAATATGAGGAATGCTTGCTACAATAACTCATTCACGTACTCACTCACTCACTCACAGGATATTCTTTGAAAAGTCGACTGTATACTCGGCTTGTCAAAGAATAGCCCCCTTTCTTTAAGGAACCCCTAAGGTTCATCACCATGTTCACAAAATCCCACCACCGGACTCTGTCTACATCCATTTAACTCCTTCAATCCCATCTCCCTAACATCCATCTTAATGTTATCCTCCACCTATGTCTAGGTCTTCCTAGCAGTCTCCTCCATTCAGGCCTCCCAACCTATACCCTGTAAACACACCTCTTCCCTCACCCATGGTTGCCACATGTCCCGCCTACCTCATCCTCGATTTAGCCACCCTAAGAATGTCAGGTGATGACTACAGACTGAAGCTCATCATTATGCAATTTTCTACATGATCTGTCTTCCTCCCTTTTAGGTTCAAATATCCTCCTCAACACTCTGTTCTCGAAGACCCTCAATCTATGTTC
Organism: Zootermopsis nevadensis; assembly: GCF_977971745.1. Classification (NCBI taxonomy): domain Eukaryota; kingdom Metazoa; phylum Arthropoda; class Insecta; order Blattodea; family Termopsidae; genus Zootermopsis; species Zootermopsis nevadensis. The sequence continues at coordinate 11,964,794 of NW_028259143.1, forward strand.
CTCCCTCAGTGTGAGAGACCAAGTTTCATACCCATTCAGTACAACTGGTAAAATTACACTTTTGTGTATTTTAACCTTTTGTGTTTTGATTTCTACAATTCACTTCAGAATTTTTTGTCTTCCCTTATGCAATCCAAAACCACATATATTAAAATATACAAAACTATGATGTTTCTTGTTATTTGCATGGATATAAAATTGGTCTCTTAATCTTAATAAATGTTCAAGTGGAGAATACTGAGAAGTATATTTGAAGATAACAGAGAGGTAACAGAAGGCTGAAGAAATTGAGAAACTTCAATATTCGTAGCATTTACCAAATATTATTATGGTCATGAAATCTAGGAGAATAAGATGGGCAGGGCATGCCAAATGAATGAGAGTAATTAGAAATGCATACAAAATTTGACAGCAAACCTGAAGGGAATTGGAAGCCAAGGTACAAATGGAGGTGATCAAAAGTTGTGCAACCCATTCCTGACAAGTGTTCAGTTTGTCAAAAAATAAATTACATTGAAATAAAAAAAACGATATTATATGCAGTGTTGGAAGTGTCCACCATATTAAACAATAGTCCTTACCTCATGTATGATGCAACTCAGTGAAAAGTTCCTGTATCACAGAAACAGTTCACCAGATATAATACTGTGAATTTGTTTCGTGAAGGAGAATTGGGAAATGGATCCCTAAACTCATTCTGGCAAGTTAAGTAAGAACAAGATGCCAGCTAATGTTTGATTATGGACACTTGTTGCATTTTGAAAAAATATATCCTAGCACTTTGACTGTTTGAAGACAGGTGATGGAATGGTGCATGCAGGTTACAGCATGATGTGGCCTATATGACCTGTTGTATAGTCACAGTGAAATTTTGTGTTTGTTAATCAAATTTAATTGTATTAAAATGTGTCTTAAAGAAATGGGGAGTAAGGTTATAGACCAGATTCTGGGTCAGGATAAAGGTAGTGGTGGGCTGTTGTGAACACGACAAGGACTCTTCAAATTCCATAGAAGGCAGGAAGTTGCCTACTTGGGTGATATTTAGTGTCTCAAGATGGACTGTGCTCTGTGGGGTTGGTTGGTTAGTTAATGAATGGAATGGCCAAGAGATGTTATTTCAACTCTTATGCTGTACATTATTTTTCATTGCTTCGCCAAAAGAATCCAGTTTTATAATAAAAATCCAAACTCATTATGAGGGTCAGGTTATTATGTGCATGTGTGAATAAAAATCACAAAAATAATTAATACTCCGATAAATACTCAATTTTATGTTTGCTGAACACTTTTTTACAATGTTATAAATTATAAAAATTTATAAACATGAGAAGTGTAAATCACATCAAAAACTCGAAGCCCTTCTACAGCTGGCAGCCACGTTTCAGTAACAAAGTCGTTTCATTTTTAAGCACACTCTCAAGGCCTCTTTACAGCCTTTTTTATGCTTATTCTTGCTGTAATTTCCTGATGGTTAGTTACTTTTAATCATAGTTTGTTGTCCTACTTAGTGCATGCAATTCAACCATACAGGTTTCTGTGATGTCATCGATGCTTGTCTGCCTCCAAGTGTATACGGGCGCAAACAGCCACAGAAACTGACACGCCTCTAAGAACACACACACGCTCATATATGCATTCGAAACACAAAATTTGCAACAGCATGCAGGCTCTGACAACTTCACATTGTTCACACTATAGGACAGCACAAAAGTGTAATTTCACAATTTAGGAGTAGAAATGAATGTTGCAGCAAAAGGAGATTATTTTTAATGTGGAATAAAGTTTAATATCACATAGTGTACTAATGCAGTCAAATGTAGCAGTATAAGGGTTAATGGTTGACATATTTTCATGTTCATATGACAGGCAATATTTCAGTAATTGTTAAGTATGTTTCATCATCTAAGTGAAATCATCACACAAAAGGCCTCATAGGTAGCATTTCTCTATTTAAAATAAGCACACATCAAAATGAACTGTTGCTGCTGTGATGGGTAGTCAGTAAGGTGTCAGATTACTTTCACATAACAGAATGTAAATGCACAGGTCTGCAGTATAGTAAGTGGGCTGGTTGAGTGATATTACCTTCCCTTGTAAGAAGTGTGCCTGACTCCTTGTGATGTATGAACACCTCTTTGGGCATGTTTTCAATCTGTCATTCCATTTAATAGTTACTGATAGTTAATAAAAGCTAACAGAAGTGGAAGCATTTACTCCATTGAAGTACACATTTCTTCTAATTAGCCTTGATGTTCATCTGTTGGGTACATAACTTTGTTGCTGCTGAGCTGAGTGCCCTGCAGGTACTTGACTGTACTGAAGCAGAATTTATTTTTATGTGTATTTCACTAAATAGTCACCATGTGAGAAAATGTTTCAAATAAAAGTTGTAGATTTTAATGAAAGTTATATTTTATATTACATGCAGTAATCATTTTTAGATGAGCCTGATAGCTCAGTCAGTAAAGTGACAAGCTATGCGCTGGGAGATCGGGGTTCAATCCCCGACGGGGGCAGAAGATTTTTCCTCTAGCCTATGTGTCCAGACTGGCTCTGGGGCCTCCTGTCCAATGGGTACCGAGATCCTTTCCCAGGGGTAAAGCACGGCCGGGGCGTGATGCTGATCACTCACCCCCATCTGGTGCCGATGTCAAGAAAACGTCAAGAAAGAGTAGGAGCTATACCTCCGCTCTCCCCCCAAGTGCCTGCATAGGCATGTAGCGGGACTCTTTACTTAATCATTTTTGAGTGACAATCTATTTTTTACAAAGTATCTGAAGTTTGAAGATTTCTGTCTTCTGGGTTGTTGCGCTGTGTAGTCTGGTCAATGTTAAGAAACGTTCGTTAACATCGACCAGACTACACAGTTCAACAACCCAGAAGACAGAAATCTTCATACTCACCGCTGTGAAAACCTCAAATCTTACATATCTGAAGTTTGATTTGAATTTTTTAATACCTCCCTGGAGGTTTTTTGATCTATTTAGACATCTCGTAGGACTCCTTGGACGAGTGATCAGCCTGTCACAAGGCCTCTACCTATACGCAGGACAGCACAACACAGAAAGACATGGATAACATTCATGCCTTGAATGGGATTGAAACCCACGGTCACAGTGTCCAAGCGCACGAGACTCAAGCCTCAGACCATGACTGGCTTTGATTTGACTGATAAACCAAAATATAATTAATCTAACAAGATTTTAGTGCAGTCTGCACTGCATAAAACTGCATTCAGCAGTTCTGATGATGGACTGATTCGTAAAACCTCTCTTCTGCATTCAACTTGGGCATAATTTTCTGTATTTTTTCTGCCTGTTATTGGTAGTGTCATTTTGCAGGTGATGAGTACAAAAAGAAACAGGAACTGGAGTCTCAATATTATGTTGTTCTTGACACACTCAAACACCAGAAAACAAAGCTCAGTGAACTAGACAACCAAACTAAGGTAACTCATATAATGTGAAATAAACCAAACTTAAACATGCATTCACTTCTGTGAAGAAAAATGTTCTCATACTTTACTCAATGCAGTTTATCATTTTCAGTGTTTATCAATTGGAATAATAAAAATTGGCAACACTTATATTGGTAATTGCTCTTTAGAGACTATCATGAATTTGGAAAAATGTATGTACATTAATAACAGCCCACAATTGCTGATATTAAGGGCGAGGGAATGTGTATGTGCTGCATAGTAGCACCTTGGAAACTGCTAGGTGCTAACAGCTTTGCAATGTGATTTTGAAAATACTGTGCTTACTTACAATAGGCAACTGTCTTCATCTTATGAAGAACAAGTAGACACATACCTTCTGCAACTTCCACAATCCTAATGCAGTGCAATCTTTACTTAGAGCTGGATCATGATCCTTGTGTCCTTGTTACATAAATTTAATTTTTATCTAAAACAGGAAAAAATAATTCTGTAAGGTAATAGAAATTTTGAATGAATGGAATCACCTACAAGGGTGTACAGTGGCTCATTTTAAAGCTAACATTTCCCTGATGTCTGCAAGATGAACACTTTCAGTGTAGATTCCAGTAAACTTTGTCAGCATCTAATTATTAGTTTGGAAACAGAACATGCAGATTCGACTGACAGACCCATTAATGTTATGCATTCTTTGAAAGAAATGCATAAAAGGAAAATCCAAAGAAGAAATAAAAGGAGTCATACACTCAAGGTGAACAAAAGCAAATTAACAGGGAGTGCTACAGTAATGGTTGCACAAGATGCATATAAAATATTGCCATTCCTTAAGTTCTTTAGATGCTATGTGTGACTGTAAAGTGAAATACCTGTCACCGTTTGTTGTATTTATTTTCAGGTACTGGATCAAACTTTACAGGAAATTTTCATAACACATGGCAATAAATATTTTATGTGGCAAAACAAAGATCAAGAAGCAAGTGACTTAGACAAGGATCTACGAGAACAAACCATCAAGCTTGAACGTGCTCAAAAACAGCTTCACAAAACAATGAGAGAAATAAAAGGAACCAGACAATCACAGCCCATACCATTTTATTTGGTTAGTCTGCATTTTCACATTTTGAACTCACTTCATCATCTTGGTATCAGAGTAAACATGTACTTTAGTAATGAAAATTCCTGGTTATCAGCCTTGATGATTAAGTCAATACAGTAATCTATGAACTAGGCAACCAAGGTTTGCTTTCCAGTAGTAAAAGGATGACAAAACCAGTTCTGAAGCCTGCTTATTGAACACAGTGGGAATAAAGCAGCAAGCAGTTGTCTTTATCTTCCCTACACTTCCACTAAAAATTTTGCAGTTTCATGCTTATGCACAGAGCACTTCTGAATTATTTGATAATTAACATACATAATTTTTTATAGAAAGAAAAACTGAAGGTATGCACTTTGTTTCTTTGAGTTCATATGTCTCTTTAACCTTTTCCCATAATTGTTTGACCCCTCAGTATTCATGTTTATGGTTCCCTGTCACACACTGCCACAGTAGGCATAGGCATCTGAGATGGGATCAGCACTACAACTGCTAAATATATAAGTCTCTTAATTTTGCATGGTGATAGTTATTTGAAAATGGATATTCTCTATACAGGTTATTTTAGTGAAAAAGAAAGCAATATTGCAAATGCAATATCACATATGTATGATGTATTTTATTCAATTCTGTTGTCATTTTCAGTTTTCATGTCTTATATTATCACATTGATATAACATAAAAAATTTGTCTAAGAAATCATCTGTAATATATGGGGTGATCACCCAAACCATATTAAAATATTTATTGACGGTTCCAATTCAATACAATTTGATTTGATTAATAAACACAAAATATCGCTATGACTGTACAATAGCCCATGCAGGTCATGTCATGTTGTAACCTGCTTGCACCAGTTCATCAGTTGTCTTTCAATAGTCAAAGTGCATGGAAGTCTTTTTCACAAGTGCAATAAGTGTTCATTGTTGAACACTACCTGGCATCTTGTTCTTACATAAATTTCCAGAGTAGGTTTTGGAAATATTTCCTGATTTTCCTGTGCCAAACGAACTGTCAGCATTCATCGGGTGAAATGTCTCCTTCACTGCAGAAACTCTTCACTGGTTGCATTAAACATAAGGAAAAGAGTGAATGCATGCATCGCTGAATGCGGTGAACATTTCTAACCCTTAATATAACATTGTTGAGCTGTGTACTCAAAGTTTACTAACATTTCATAGGTCCTTGCTCCCTCCATCATCATTGGTAAACTTCTACCAGACAACCCAGAAGATAGCCATCTTCATGCTTTCAAATAATATTTACACATGAACTATACATGGTGATTGAGTGCTTAGCACTTCTGCTTCATATTTTGAGATCTCAGGTTTGAAAACTGTGCCCAGAGACTGGTTATCCTATCTGAAATATTTTTCATGCTTTCCACTAGTCATTCCAGACACAGGACATGGAGCCACATCCTTCAACACGTGGCTCGCGATTCTGAGAATTTAATTTGTGTCTCCTCAGCTTGAATTAAATGTTAAAATAATGGCTTCTGTCGGTAATAAAACTCAGTGATAGAGCTGTCATATATGGAAGGTCAGTTTGGGGGGTTAAACACTAATACATAACACAGACTCTTGTCGTAATTTGTGGCATGGAGTGAGTGAAACAAAGTGGAGGAGGGACTGTTATAACTCAAAAGCACAAATGTCATAACTATGTTGCCAGCTTGAATGTAGTGTCTAGAGCTGAGGCATGGCATATAGCTATATACTAAATTTGTGATAATTATTATAACAATAATTCATATTAAATTATAAAACAATAAAAATTGCACAGGAATAATGGCTTTATACTAATATGTAATGTATTCATAAATCTTCACAACTAATTCATTTACATTGCCATATCCTAATTATTTACTGAAATTTACCATCATTTCTTAACTTTAAATTTTACTGAATTAAATTGTGAAAAAGTAGTAACAGCTAATGAGATATTGTACAAATGAATCCTTTTCTTAAAATCTTGTAAAATTTTGAAACATTACACGTAATTAACACATGTATAAAAAGGCCTGTTCATGGTGACATAAGCAATGAAACTTGTTACCTACTTGGATTAAGTGCTCATAACTGTTTATGTAGATAGATGTATTGTCAATTTGTCTAAAGGTTATATCCTTATTTTTCAGAAGGATGTAATGACCCGCGAGTTGCAAGAACAGAACCAGAGTGCTCTTCAGCAATTGGCTGAATTTGTAGCTCACCACATAGAAGCAGGACCAGTAGTGACACGCTATCTGGAGGAGAAGGGTTTGGTTCTTCCCCTGTCTCGTAGTCCTGGGGGATCTCTTACCCGTGTTCTGTCTCGTCATACACCATCATCAACCAGACTTTCACTTCCAGGTCCAGGTATAAAATTTGTCATTCTAACTGATTAGATTGTTCCTTCCTCAGAGGATAGACTTCTCCACCAGACACACTTGGCCTCCTTGTGACTGAGGTTTTTGTGACTTTCCTTCAGTTGCATATGTTTAGACTCACAAATCATTACTGCTTTAAAGAGCATTTATATTGTTGCAAAGGGACAATGATGCTGGATGAAATGTAAGTGACTCCCCAGCTTACAGCTATTATAAGCATACAGTCTTGCATAATTCATAATGGAAGAGTTATATGTTCAAGAATGACATGATGAATTAATTTAAATATAGTGCATTAACTGTAGAGAGGTGGTAAATCATGAGGGATGTGAGAGAAAACATTTGTGGTCCAAGAAACAAGATAGCCTCCTGGGCTTTATTTGGAGACACTGAGATAAAAATATATGTGGATTGTACCACCCTGTTGTAGTAAAATCTAACAAATTCTACATAAATTTCAAATAGCTTATTTATGAATTTACATAGTGAAAGTAAATAAAGTTAATTACTAATAGGCTACATGTTTTGTTTTGGCATAATGGCATCATCAGATTCCCATACTGTGTATCTATTAAAGCATAAAAATGTTTTTTGTTCATACTGTGCCTTACAGTATTATAATGTGTAATAGAAGAAGATTGTTTTATAAGTAATTTATTACTACAGTTTTAACTACCACTAAGAGTTATTCTGCATTATAACATTACAATGTTACTGTGCAGTTGTACTGGGAAATATTTTTACATGGTAATGGAACTTCTGTAACAAATTATTGGATGAAGATTTCCGTCTTCTGGGTTGTTGCGCTGTGTAGTCTGGTAGATTTCCACCAACGTTTCAGAGCTGCAGGGAACTCTGTACTTCATATAAGTTCTGAATGAAATGCAATTTTATGCACATGTCTTTAAAGAAAACATCTCACTGTAAAATGGCTGCCATTATGAATTTACGTGTATGCACGAAATTCTGTATCGAAGTAGGAATGATAACAACAGATAAAAAGCTTAAGTCTGTATTTGGAGAAGAAACACAGCCATTCTACACCATTACTACAATAATGAGAGAATAATATTGACAAACCTACCTATATGCCTGTACTGTTTGATTGACACAGCCTTTATGTTTATATGTGGCTACCTGTGTGAGCACCCCAACTAAACTAACCTATATACAGTAGTTGCATTTAATCCTCTCCCGTTTGCTTGATTTCAAAAGGGTAGAATTTCTATCAGAGGCCTTCCATTATTATTGCCCACTGAGGAAACATTCATGTTTATGGCAAAATTCACAGTGATAGAAAGGTGTTTCATTTACATGTTCTGAAACATCTAAAAGATTGAGTTCTACAAAAATTACCTGGAAAACAGATTTTTAGCCTGGATGGCCCATCACAACAATGCACAGGCTCACTTGGCACTTGCCATAAGGGAATTTTAACGGTGCACAATATTCAGTGGTTTACATTCACCTTATTCACGGGGTTAAGCACACACCAGCCTTTATCTGTTTAACTAGCTAACTAACTAGATGGCTTAGGGAACCGAAGGTTCGTCACCAAATTAACCAAAGCCCTCCACTGGCCCCTTTCCTGGGTCAGCAAAATCCAGTCTCCTTCAACTCCTATCTCCCACAAATCCCACTTGATATTATCCTCCCATCTATGTCTAGGCTTCCCAACCAATACCCAGTGCACCCCTCTTGCCCCATTCATGCGCGCCACATGCCCCGCCCATCTCATTCTTCTTGACTTAATCACCCTGACAATATTGGGGGAGAAGTACAAATTTTTAAGCTCATCATTATGCAGTTTTTTCCATACCCCATTCTCTTCTCTCCTAGGCCCAAATACACCCTATTCACAAACACCTCCTTTATCTGTTTTCAGATTGAAATCCAGAACAAAAGTACAAACTCCCATGGCACTGTGGGTGTTGCATTTACGTAGCAATCTTTCTTGGGAGGGCAGGACATTTGTTGACAATGCATAGAAGCTTTCTGAAAATCAAATAATTCTTCTTATAAGATGTTGATTTTCAAGTTGTGCATTGTCATATTGCTGAGTGGTAGCCATGGCTTCTGTCACACCATGAACAGATTGCAAGCGGTGGCATTAGAAACCTTTATTTGCTGATTGTGAATCTGAAGGTGGATATAAGGACAGAAAGTAGTCTAGAATAAAATTAAAAACAGTATTTCTGCAGCCAGGGTATTTTTTACTAACAAAAATTCTGCAACAAAGGAGTTAAAAGGCACTCACTAACTCACTACATGGCCTTGGAGCAGTATTCAAATGGTCAAAAGGGTGAAATTACCTGAGTAGGTCAGTGGATCAGACACGTGGAAATTTACTGAGCCCATTGGTTATGTTTGTTATTAACACACACCGAGCTGAAACAAATGTGAAAGCGGAACTTACACTCCAGTCCATTCATGAACTCCAATATGTTCATAAGAATGCAAACTTTTTAAAAATATTTACAGGCTCACCATCATCTAGTCAGTTATGTGTCTCTGCTCGTTCCCAAGATTTGGCTAGCAGCAGTGGCACAGCATCATCTAGGTCCAGTCACAAATCCAGATCCAGTCAGAGCCTTGCGTCTGTTACTGTCATAACACTGGATCCACTTCACTTGGATGGTGATTGTCTATAACATACTATATGAGTGTGTTTCATAGAATTCTGGGGTTCATTTCATTACAGTCAGTAGCTTAAAGCCAATTTTATCTGCAAGTAACAAAAACTGTGCTTCAGTGAAAGTAACCATAATGCTTAGTAGTGAGATAGGCTGGATTAGCTCTGATCTTGTGCAAATCAATAAATACAAAAGTGGAGAGACTTCTAGTTCTTAATAAGGCCTATCAATTTTATATATGATGAAACATTACAGTTTGAGCTTCATGTAAAATTCAGGTAATACTGAATTGATATAGTTCAAAATTAAATTCACCTGGCAATTCATATGCAGACCTCCATTACCAAACATAATTTAAATCTGTTTAGTAGTTTCATAGATTGACCATATGGACAGATAGATAAAAATACATGGCATTCCAGTTATTATTTCACTTTATGTATTTTGTGCAAGGAATGCAGCACAGAATTCTAAAATAGCTCAATTTATACTTTTAGGTACAGTTAGAACACACATAAATACACCATCAAAGCAGGTGCAATGGTTTTATTGTTTTGTAAGGTTACTTTAACCCTTCAATCCAGTACTTAAATTCACACTGCAGTAGCATTTAAAAGGTCCTGTAATAGCATCTGACATAGAATTTTTTGAGTGACTGTTTGGGACACCACAAATGGAAATGTTCAAATGCTGTGAGGACATACCTGAGTTGCTAGCTTGAAGGGTTAAAATCTGGGTTTGAACACAATTAGTTGCAGCATGAATATTTTCTCCTAGATTGGGGTGTTGAAACAGTGCTTGAATAAGACAAACTTGTTATCACTAAAAAGGTAATGAAAAGGTTAAGATAATTTATGATCTGAAGCTTTAATAATGACTGGGTATAATGAATTCTTCTCGGGCTACCATCCGTCAGGTGGTTTAATGGAGAAAACACCAACGCTACATTAAACCACCTTACATGGCTGGTAGCCTGAAAGAATTCATTATATGGTTAAAATAATTATTTTTCAAATGAGTGAAGAATTTTGTGGGAATTGTCTATATCCTCTGCTCTGACAGATTTATAATACTACTTCAGAACAAGATATACATGAGGGACTAGAACAACGGTTATATGGTGCTCACTCAACAAATTTATTAGACAACTTTGTGAGGGAACTTAAAATCTCAAGCCCATGTGCTGTTATGAACTACAAATATGTATGAGGTTCAGAATCACAAATTATATAAATTATTATTCTTTTTGGGATGGCAGGGGCCCTTTAAGAGCCGAGATAGCTCAGTCAATATAGTGACTGACCATGGACTAGATGATGTTCAATCCCTGATGGGCAGAGAATTTTCCTCTAGTCTGCGTCCAGACTGGCTCTGGGGCCCACCCAGCCTCCTATCCGAGTACCAGGGTTTATTCCCTGGGGTAAAGTGCAGCTGGGGTGTGATGCTGACCACTCACCCCTATCTAGGGGCGAGGTTAAGAATGAGTAGGAGTTATACCTCCTCTCCCCCAAAGTGCCTACATGGTGGATAGTGGGACAGCTTTATTTTTTTAGGGGCCATTTGGGGGAAAGTTGTGTATTTGCTGATGTACAAGATACATCATTATTTCAGAAGTGTAAATATTTACTGTGCTTACATAACAAACTTTTGGTGTAAAAGAGATGTGAGATTAGGGGTCGTGTGAGGGTGTATTTTAAACACTAACAAATGATATATAATATGAGCTCTTGAATTAGCCAATACATGCCACACATTGCCACTCTTCTGATCTGTTTCTCTGTAACACTGCTGCAATTAATTCACACATGCAAAGACAACATATCTGAACATGTAAACATCCTACACTCATCACTGGCTCATATTAATATACTAATACTACAATACTGGATTTCTGCAATGAGAAAGTGCTTGAACTGAATCATGGGTTCAGATATTTGTTGCTTCCCTTCAGACACACACGGTCATAATCACCTCCTACAGAATCTCATAATGGTACAACTGTTTTGCTTGTAGGTGCTGAAACTGGAGCATCATCTGTGAAACACAAGTCTGTGAAGAAATAACAAAAATTTATATATGGAAATAAGAAATCGAAAATTTAAGATTTTAGAACACTAAAATTAAATTCATGTTTGAAGAAATTAATATGTTGTGTGTAGAGGCTATATTGGTATTATAATTTACTTGTAAGAATTTTTTTCTTTTGTTAATTTATTCTGATGGTAAAATTAAATGACAGACTATTCAGATGAAGGGCAGCAAATTAGTCATGAACAGTGAACAGTCCTGTATTCTGTTGATGTGTTCCTGTGGCCTCATCTTTGCTCACAGATTACATATTCTAGCCGTGAAGCCGTATATTTGAACATTCTCAGCACATTTTTTAAAAAAATGCCTTCTAACATTTCTGGATCATTTTCTGTGAGGTGACCCTAGAGCCCTGATGATGGAGGAAGTATGTTTCTCGCATGATGGAAGTACCCAAATGACCATCATGTACACAAAATTTAGGCTCTTAACAGAAATTTCCAGGGTTGCAACACCATTTGGACTAGTAAATAGATACCAGCATTTTGGAGGAACATACTAGTGCCATCTTTATGGCTTACGTTGGTATCTACCTATAATTCCACATGGTGCTAAGGCACAAAAGAAACAAATCAGTGTGTTTGCCATTGTGTTAACCTCAGATCTCATATTTGGATTTTTGACCAATAATGCCATCTGTGAAGCAGGTTGATTTAGTAACACCAGTTGTTGGATCTATGGAATGATACCCACGGTTATCAGATGTCAATGATGACAAACACCATTTCAGGCACATAACTTCTACATTTATACCCTGTATATTTCAAGGAAATGTAGTATCCATAATAATGTATTTAACAGTTTCATACTGAAGATTGCTGTCTTCTGGGTTATTGCGCCGTGTAGTCTGGTAGATTTCCACCAACGTTTCTGAGGTCATACTGCCTCCATCATCACGGCAATGAATGTGCCAATCAACCAAAAAGCTAACTAAAGGCGGAGTCCTGCACAAGCGCAAGACATCGTCCCTTCCTAGGTAACACCATTCCTATGTACGAAACGCATTGCTGGAAATGGTAAATAACTGAAACGGGAATTTTGCAAACGCTAACGGGGTTCCATCATGGCGGGAGCCTTTATCATTCAAACTACGGTCTGTTGCTGCTGATGGGAGGTTATCCCGTCAGGCAACTTGTCCAAAAATTTTGGTTGGTTGGTTGGTTCTCTGGGGTTTGAGCCCAGAGAGGGTGGGGCTGCTTCAGCTGAAGGCCTTCGTGATCAGGGGTGGCGGGCCGTGGCCCTATTAAATAATACCCTGGCATTAGCCTTACAACTGAGGAAAAGCATGGAAAACCTCAGTCACCAAGCAGAAAGGGCCAGGTTTATAGGGACTGGACAGTAACTGGAGGAGCCTGATCCTAGCCTATGAGAGCAGGTGTCAAATCAGGCATGGGTAGGGACCAATAGGAGTGCGTGGGCAGGTCTAGCGGTGTGTGTGAGAGAAAGGAGAGGTCCAAGAACTAGCCCTATTGAGGGCCTCAGGAGGGAGTCCATCCGGCGAGGTACCAGACATTGGGAGTCGGGTGGAGAGTGGAAGCAAGCACAGGTCCTACATAGTTTGATACTGTCTGAAATACCTGTTGTATTGTATTTAAGAGAACACATACTATGAATGGGTGTACATATGCTTTCTTAAAATAAGCTTACAAAGGGTAGGGTATGTTCACATGCTTTGAAGGAAGTGTGACAACTTTATGAATTTTTGGAAAGACATACTAATAATCGGGACACTGGAGTTATTAAAATACTTCTTCAAATTTCATACATTGTTTGATGATAGAATTGTATATCGAAACATGTCGTCAATTTTAAAATGTAACAATTTTATGTGAAAATTTTATATGATTTTAACAATAAGCTTGTGTAACGACGGAAAATAAAAGTACTGTATTGTTTTTTGTGCATAACACTGTTATCACAGGTTTTACTCTGTATTAGATATTATAATGTGGATGTAAGCATGTATTACCACATACAGGTGATTAACTTGCATGCTGTTTAATGGAAACACATAAGAGTTGTGGTAACAGTGTTCAACCAGTAAAAGTTAAGTGTTAGACTTCATTATCAGAGTAATATTAAGTGTATGCGAATTGGTTTAACAAGGTGACTATCTCACTGCCACGAGAACCTGAAATCTCATCTGGTTTAACAAGTCTTGTTTTTCTTATATCTATCAGATGGAAAAGAGAATGTTTCTCAGCAACACTAGATATTTTTATTTTTAAAAAGCTACAGATATTTCAATGTACAGTCCCCTTACTGAATGTGTTGCACCACTGGAAACTATCCTATATTTCAGCAACTCATTTATGTATATTATGTCCAGCACAATAGTGAAGTACAACACACTCCACAAATTATTTTTTATAACTCTGGGTACATGTTTTAGTGAATGGGACAATAATGTTCCTCTCTATTCCACCGGTGTAAAGTATAATGATATGCCTGCATATATTTTGTTCATCTGTATGTCTTGCTTAAAACTGAAATAAATGTGAATTTTTTTGTAAGTATTTGTACGATTTCCCATTTTTTACAGATCTTAACATACCTGGAGTATACTCTATTTTTTTTCAAGAAAGCTGAAGTAGTCATATTTAAACCAAATGCTAAAGTATATAATAACCAAGGAAAAAGGTACTAACTAAAATAATTCAAGAATCATTTAGGATATGCTGACCTCCTGATGGTGAACATTCACCAATAATACAGATTTGTGATGAGTGTGCATTGTACTTAAAATGTAATTCATGGAGACTGTACCATATATAGGAAAGATTAAGATTAATTAAGTAATATATAAATTGTTCATTATATCTATTTGCAGATCTGACTAAATGTATGGCATTTAGCTATGATATTATACTCCTGGGGGAAGTCCCCAGGTACCCACTGGATAGGAAGGAAGGTGGGTAAATGCAGTACCAGTATGGATTGGGCGGGGAAGATAAATGCAGCTATTACTGCCAAGAAATGAACCCAGGCCATCATTTTACTGACTGACTTATTCACAGAGAATAGCTCTGGAAAATACAAATATAATTTTGTCTTCATGACACACACTCATTACAGATTTTCTGCTGATAAAATCAGGGATGGTAACATTACAGTATTCTGAATCATTCTGTACATTGAATATTACAAGACGGTTACACCACAGACTGAATGAAGAGCAGCATAACAGAGAAAAAAGAAGAGAGGGATAAAGAGAAGGAGTGGAGGCAAAATGGAAACAGATGACAATGTAAGGAAATGGGAAACAGGTGAGGAATTCTGAGAGAGAATCAAAGAGACTTACAGAAAAAAGAACATTATTGTATCAGCTAACAGTCAACTAAAGACTTCTAAGATTTGAGGTTTTCACAGCGATGACATCTGAAATGTTGGTTAACATCGACCAGACTACACAGCGCAACAACCCAGAAGACAGAAATCTTCAACTAAAGACTTATATACTCACTGAATATGAAGCGATCCAAGACATAAAACAATCATTGATGATAAAGTGTTATATTATATACATAATACATATATTTATACTATTTTGAACAAACTCACAGTGCCACAACACAAAATTATATTTCAGAAAGAAGCCCTAAAACTCAATGCTCAAAATTCATGGCACTGGTACAAGTTGTATGTGGTAAAAACTGAAATTAAAACAGAATGCTGCATGGCCTCAAGGAAAAACGGAACAGTGGAAAACGAGTTAGAACATTGAATGAGAAACTGGATATAGGCCCCTTTCACAAGGTCAATTTGCTTCTGTGGCATGCTGCTCCACACCATTAGAGACACAGTGACTTGCATGCAGGTCTACATACAATTCACTCACAGTGGCTCCATTCCTGGCCTCTGGGAGCAACAGAAAATCCCTGTTCACTCACTAATTTCTGCTTTTAGCAACTCATGTCAACCACAAGAAATTTAGTCTTACGAGTGTTTCACATGGTCAACACCTCAGCCACATGGTAGCAACAATGGGCAATTTCTTAATTAATGAAATTGAGGAGTGACCTGTGTTGTGGGATACATGCAGTCCTGACTATGCAAATCGTGTGAAAAGGGAGGATTGCTAGTAGGAAGTGTGCAGATAGGAGATAGATGGTTTCAATTAACTGCACCAGGAAAGAAAAAATGAAACAGGTATGCAATTTCTTAATTTTTATTTTTAGCCTGGTTTCCTTAAGTAAATAAAGAAGGCTCATGAAGTCACCAAGCTGTCTGGCTTTCTGAGTTCTGTTCATAACTCATTGTTTATTGTAACATTGCTAAGGAACAAGTAATTTTTGTTACAAACGTCTGCAGTGAATTATATAGATTCTGAAGTGTTACAATACATAAACCTGAAAGCAGTACATTCTACAAATGATGCACGAGATAATTATTCACTTCATTCTAAAACACTTCACATTTATGTATACTGCAATGGCAACTCACCAACAACTGCAAAATAATCCGAAAATGTATTGAAAATGGCATTAGGTGTCTTCCCACTACTCTGTTCTCTACACCGAAAATTTTTTAATCCTTCAAAACATAAAGTATTCTAAAACTGAAAGCTGTCTCTCTGTCACACAAGATTATGCAGTATTACATAACGTTTTACAATATATTCATAACATTCCAAAAATACATCTGATGACCTGTGAAAAATTCACCACTTATTTGAATGTATTCCAAATGAGCATTCAACAAATCACCATGCCCTTGACAAGTAATAATTTAAGACCCTTTTTGCATTCGTAAATTCTTTCCTCCATATGGGCACATGACATGGCTTGGTAGACCAAATGTCTCATCTGCACAAAAATGTGAGGCAGCTTAGGTTTGTCTATGCCAGGTAACTCAATGGGATTTGGAATATCAAGTTTGTTGGAAATCAACTTTTTCCACAGTTTTGAGTTCAGGACAATGGATGAATAAGAACTCTACCCAAATCTATCAACGTCAAAAGCAATTAAATAGTAATTCACATCAATGCACAATAGAAGCGTAGTTTCCATAATTTAAAATTAGTGATCCACTATGTTCTGGTTTTATCAACTGTGTTTCCCACCAATGGCCGCTATGCAATTGGGAAAGTTTGTCTATCATCTGCAGTATTTTGCCACAGATATTTATTTGGTTCATGCAAGCAGATGCCTTTTACAAGAATCCATATTTTCTTGCAAACATTTTGAATGATATTATTGAGTGTTAAAATTCAAATTCTGTAATATTATTGGTTCTGTTAATGCACAGCCTGATCCAAGGAACCTGGAAAGAAATCTGACCTGTAAGTTCACCTTGAAGTGAATATTACCTAGTAACTTAATTTCAGGACTTGAGCTTCAATGCAAGTGGAAAGACATTAGAAATTCATTCTCAAGAGAATACAAAAAATAAAATTCACTCCTCTGGTATAAGGAGCAGAAGCAATGAGGAAGATATATGTTTATGATGATCAACTCTCATTCTTTCAATCTTAGTACCTGTCATCACTAACAAGAAGTACAGTTACAAGGTGGTGCCTTACCTCTCACGGAGCCAAATACAGTGCAAAGAACCAAATTTGAAATCACTTAAGTTCAAGGCACTTATATTCAAACACATATGTTTGAAGAGTGTTAAATCAAACATGCAATACAGGAAAAATATTTTAAATTTCAGGACTATTTCAAGCATGGATAACAGTGATCCTTCTGAAGCAGAAACTCTATCAGCATCAGAAGAATGTACCACGGAAATACACATTTTTCCAACCCAAAGGTGCCTAAGAAGGCTACTAAATGAATAGAAGTTACAAACTCACAACTCTGTTTTGATGTAGCAACAGAAAAGATGTGCAACATCCTTACTGAGTCTTAAACAAAGAAGAGCTATTGAGAAGTTTTATACTTTCATTAGTTTAGGAAGACAGATCTATCCTCCCCCTCCCACAAAAAATGAAACTAGATGTAAAAATGTAAATTATATCCACTATTAAGAAATATAAGTTCATGGATAGTCCAACTGCTGCAAGAGCTTCAAGCTATCCACTGAATTCCACTCTCTATTACAGCCAACAACCTCGATCTCACTATACGCACACAGTTGGTTTACTTTCATTCCCAACCACTATACAATTACTTGGGTAGCTCAGCACCAACCAGAGCCCCGCAAAACAGTCTGACTTTCTCTACTGCTCCAACAGTGAATGGTCCTCAGTGTTACTCGGACAGCCAATTGTCAAATTCTTTGAGCCTCTTGAATATAATTGATGATACAGTGAAGAGTCCACAAATATTAATTTACCATGTAAAGCCTAAAATTCATGAAAAATAAAAAAAACTTCGGTTTCTACTTCACTGCATCCAATTCATATAGAAAATTAAAATGTGTAGGAAAATTATAGCTACTTCTGATAATCACATGAAACCCAAGAATGCTCTCTGTAGGCTGAATACAGTATTTTGTAAATGTTAAATTTGATGCATAAGTGATTTTGCAACCACTGCATTTCAAAGTGTTAGCTAATATTTTTGATAAAACAGTCAATTTATTATATTTCCTATTTAAAAACTGATAATGCTGCTGTTTCATAACCATTTAACATATTAAAAGTTTTCAAATCTGAGGTGCAATGGATACAGAAAATTTAAGTTCAGTTATTATTTCTACCAATTACAGCAGCTGTCATCAAACTGTGTTATATAGTCACAGAAAAATCATACATCGCTGCACTGCACTGAACAGCGTTGCCCAGGTGAGTGAAGACAACTGAGAACTCACACTCCAGCAAAGCTAACAATGGTGTATTGTTTTGACTTAGAGCTGCATGGCAGGGGGATGGGTGAAGTCCTTTCATGGCCTTAAAGCAAGCAATCTGGTGACGGCTACTATAGGAATGACATAGAAGGAAAAATAAATGAATATGCAATACATACCATAATGTTACAGCTAAGCTTTCCTTTCCTGGTATTATCTTCACATGTTGGTACACCACTCATAAATTGAATCTGTCAGCACACTTTTCAATTCATCAAATGACTTAGGCAACATTTTAAAGCAGATGGAGAATTTTCCAGAATCTTCTTGCTGTTCATTAAGTAGTGTATAAAATGCACCAGTACTCGATTAAGTAGTCAGCCCTGAATGTACCCATAGTTTTCTTCTCTTCCTCCTCCTACTACTTTCATTCTTTCCAAACAGCAACATCACAGCTAATGCTTCTTCTGGTTCCAACATGATCTGAGACAATGAGGTTTATTTCTCTGGTGAGCTTGTGGGTGGATTGAAGTGGCGTTCCTTGGTGTTGTCAATTAAAATAAAGTGAAGTGGAGTAGCATGGCATGGAAATAAGTTGATTATGTTAAAGCACCCTTACAGTTAAATGTTGTGAATGGTTTTGACAAAAAAAAAACCCAAAAAAAAAACAAGTTACTTAAGATTGATGTAACCAACCAACCAGCCAGTATGAAATCCATGTATATTAATGCTGAAATACTGCTGACTGGCAGAAATAACATTTAATGGCCCCATGCAAATAGGACGGGGGGACAGTCTGAACAGACTATTAAGCTGCAGCGGTGGGAAGAACCAATCGCCAACAGTTTTTGCTCAGTCTTCCTTACTATTTCATCGGCTGAGAGGAACTGAAGCAGTCTTCTGACACTCTGCTATTGTATCCGTATTATCTCAGGCATGTTGAAACTGTGCACTGAATACTACCCAGGTTCCTAGTGTGCTTAATTGAAGCTTGGAAATGGCATAGATCAAGAAGGAAAACAATCACCAAGCAACACAAAGAACACAATATCTATATATTTATATATATATTGATATTAAAACCAGATACAACATCTCAGTAATATTAACCCCCCCCCCCCCCAAAAAAAAAAATAGCCACCGAAGCGACGTCCGCTGTATAGGGTAACAGACAGAAATAACAACTTACCACAGCGGACGTCCCACCGGTCAACCGCCTGTACAGGGATAACCCCTCAAAGCGGAACACAATTCTGAAGTACCAAGCCGAACTATAATTTCGATGAAGTACATCGGGTGAAAGCCTGCACAGAAAAAAAAAAGAAGTGGTCTTCAAAGTTCCTTCACAACACAGTCCCACACAGTGGACAGGAAAAAGGTAGAAGGGTTGGAGCTATAACAAGGACAACCGTGCATGCCCGTCCGACCACATTCATAAAGCTAGTGAATTCATCATCGCTAAATTAGCTGTAACCCTTTCGTTACGGCTACCCATGGCACACTAGGACTGCAGCCAATTTTGTGGGTAACAAGTCCTGATAGAGAGCAAAAATTATGCAGAGAGAATTTCAAGAGAGAAAAGGAGTGGGAAACTAAGGAATACAGTAAATAGAAATTGTTCAGTAAATGAATGTAATACATGTACATATATATGCATATTAAAGAACTCTAGATAAGCAACCTGACTTCTGACTAGTCCCTGCCTCCCTTATGCATGTGGAAAGTTAGAGAGATAATGAGATTCAGCCAGTTGAAGTACTCTGATTCCTTCCCACATAAGGTTCACAGTAGAACATGTCTTTTTGTGGGGGATGGGCAGGTATGGCAACAGCCTATGATACCAAATGCCACAACAAATGGTGGAAAGCAGTACAATTTATTCCCTAACTAGCCACTTTACAAGTGCTGGCATTGGGGGAACTCTCGGTTGCATTACATTTTTAAACTTTAGTAATTATTCATTACACAAAATCTTTCAAGACATCAATGTTTAAGAATGTAAAATATTCTACTTGATATGTGCATATACAAAAGAAAACATAATAGCAAGACATTAATTCAACATTTCTGTCATAGATGTGGAATATAAAGGTACATGACCTGCACATATATTAACACTGAGCTCAATAAGCCATACTGAATCTCTTACCCTATATATGCAGCCAACATCAGTATGAGATACTGACCTAAGCAGCGTCCCAATTTAACCTGTCTTTGTATGTATACTGCTGTGTAATGATGGAATTTTGTAGACAAGGCTTTGCTGTTGCTTCTAGTGTATTTATGTACCAGTTGCATAGTAAGATTCCTCTTAAATGTCCTATGTTGTCAAAGATTATAAAACTTGTATTAGAGACAGTTACCTATATTCATGACTTGCCTCTTACAAAATGTGAATCACCTTTCTTTCACACAGAGCTGGAGTCTGAAGTCATCTGGACCAACACTTGACAATGCTGCTGTAACGTCTGGACGTTTGCTACAAGATATGCATTCTCTACATATAAATCTTTCACCAGAATGTCAGTTCTTGCTAGGCGCTCCATCTGGAAATAGAATTAAATGTTTTATTAGTACATTTTATTGGAATTTGTTGAATATTCTGGAGTGACATTTCTTTCAAATAAACAAAATGAAAATCAGTCCACAACACAACCAACATATTTATCCAAGTATAAGATGAGAAATACTGTATGACCCAATAGTAAATATTGGTTATTATAAAGACAATGGAACACTTTCACAAGAACATTAATGGAAGGAAATCCAGTTTTGCACAGGCCACTGGGCTCTGGCCTAGTTACTGTGTTTCAGTAATCTCAAAGGTCAGACAGTCCACTAGGTTCAGCATCACCAGGAGTTCAAATTTATGTCTGATCATTATCAGGGTGGAATCACACCAATGCAGACATTCTACCTAAGATGATGTCCAGACTAATGCGTTCACAGCTAGGTCAAACAACAAGCAGCAGTCCGAAGGTGAGAGTCATCTCTGCTGTCACTGCAAATCATTGAAACCATGCGACAAAAAAAAATGGAACGGCCGAATGGCGACATTCACGAAGAAAGTACTGGCAGAGCTCCACAGATGACCTTCTGTATGACACCCTGGGGTCAACAAGACTCTAGATAAAGTCACAAAACAATACTACTGGCTGAACTCGAGGAGAGACTTCGAGAGGCAATGCTGGCAATGTAACCACAAACCAAGATCCAGGCCCTGATGCACCAATACAAAATGAGGGAACCATTTGAGATGACTGCCAAAGGCATCACTGGATCTTTTGATTGAGCAGCATCTAAGGAAGGTCGCTTCAGTACACCAGAGAGATTGGGAAAAGAGGTTAAACATATTCCTGCTTGCACAAAGAGCACCAACCAACCCATGTGACCACAGGCATGATGACCACCAGCCTGGTGTTCAGAAGGGAACTACAACTGCTCTGTAACTTATTGTTCGGGGTCCTCTGACAAGAAGCAGTCTGTTATCGTCTGCATGGTAAAACTCAAAGACCACTACATGACATTCATCACTATGTCCATAAACATCATAAGGATGCCAGCAACAGGATGAAAGCCTGCTATGACCATATAACCAATTCTGCGCAATTTCAGGAAGGAGAACAAGTGTGGTTGTACTGCCTGATCTGGACCACAGGAAAGCAGCCATCCTGGGAAGGTCCACGGAAGGTCAACTGGATCAACGAAGTGGTCCACCAGAACCAGTGAGATCTGAGGGCAGAAATGAAGGCAGTATACCTGAACAGACTGGTGACATACCTAGCAGATACTCAGAGTGAGCAGCTATGAAGAGGGAGTAGTTTTATAAGTATTAGCCATGGAAACTTTGGTGTTCAGCTGGAGTGCAACTTGCCACCTTCCTCACTATGGATCCATAGGTTGGCTTTATGTCACAAGCAGTCCATGCATGTGGCTCAGGATAGAGGGGACAGGCAGCAGCTGGAAGGGTCTTATGGCTTGGAGAACTGAAATCTGGCGAACAATTTCTAGAATTATAAATGAGCTGGTGCAACTAGAGAGGGCGAGGGGGAAGGTCAGACAGAACTTCACTGTGCAATGAGCGAGAGGTAAGTCATAGTAGCAGTAGTAGATAACAAGACACACTGTTGTGTATATGAGTGAAGAACTGGACAAGAGAACATACGTTGTAGAGAACAACAAACTGAAAATTGTGAAGGGATGGCTTACCGAACCCGAAGGTTCATCACCGAATTAACCAAAGCCCTCCACCAGACCATGTCCTGGGCCAACAAAATCCCTTTTCCTTCAACTCCTATCTCCCATAGATCCCGCCTGACATTATCCTCCCATCTACGTACAGGTCTCCCCAGCGGTCTCTTCCCTTCAGGTTTCCCAACCAGTACTTGGTACACACCTCTTGTACCATCCATGCGCCACATGCCCAGCCTATTTCATTCTTCTCGACTTAATCACCCTGACAATACTGGGGGAGGAGTACAGATTTTTAAGCTCATCATTATGCAGTTTTCTCCACGCCCCATCGTCTTCCCTCTTAGGCCCACATATCCTCCTCAACACCCTATTCTCAAACACCTGCAATCTGTGTTCCTCCCTCTGAGTGAGAGACCATGTTTCACACCCATACAAAACAACAGGCAAGATTATTGTTTTGTATACTTTAATTTTCAGGTTCTTAGAAATCAGCCGGGAAGACAAAATATTTTTAACTGAGAAGTAGCAAGCATTTCCAGAATTTAATCTCCTCCTAACTTCCTCATGAGTGTCATTTTTATTTGTTATTGTTGTTCCCAGATATTTTAACTTTGTAACCCTTTCAAAGGACTTATTAGCCACCCTAAGACAATTCTGCCCACCTGTCTGCTGATGATGAGATACTAACATGTACTTAGTTTTTTCTGAATTTACTTCTAGCCCCACCTGTCTACTAGCCTCTAGTAAAACTTTTGTGTTCCTCTTTATTGTATCCATATTGTCCCCCAATAAATTAACATCATCAGCATATGCCAATAGCTGATGTGTCCCATTCAATTTCAAACCCTCCTGCCTTTCTTGGACTTTCCTGATAGCATATTCTAGCGCAAAGTTAAAGAGCAAGGGAGACAAAGCATCTCCTTGTTTTAGACCGTTCTTGATGAAGAATGTCTCAGATACATATTTACCTACTCGAATTTTGCTACAGGTTTCATTTAAGCTGTGAAGGGTAACTAACAGAGAAAAAGTACTCAAATGTTATTATTTTGGTTATATTAAGCATAATATAGAGGAAATCATTATAAATGTAATAGTGATGAAACAAATCCATCAGTTATTGTAAATAATCAATATGGAAACAGTAGATTTGTTACAATATGAACACAACAGTCAGAAATGGCTATAAATCAAAAGGTAAAATCTGCGGGCAAATAAAAGCGATTGGACACTTTTCATCCATCAACCCAAACAAAATAATAACAATGCTGGAGATGTCCAGGAAGTTGAGTCTCTAAACCAATTATGGACATAATTAGTTCTTTGTCCCTTTACTTCAAATGTGCCCCCTTCATCTATCAAGCAAAATACAAATCTAGGATGATGAACTGAAATGATTTCAATATACATTAAAAACAAATTCATCAAACATCTGAGACAATTTGACCAATCCTTGAAACTGTATACAATTTATATATTAAACTCTTAATTCTCTGGATTATAGGGACTGATCTTTCTGGGAGCCATAGTCCTAAATTTATGTTCAATGTGGAACTAGGCAAGAAATCAGAAAACATGCAGAATGTTTTCACTAATCCAACTAATTTTGTTACTTCTTGGTTAGCATTTTCTTATTTAACTCTATACTGAGTTGTCAACATTCGAGAGAATATCAAAGGATCTGTAACATTTTCAGTTTGGTATAAGGATCATATATTTCTTTTAACATTTGAACTTCCAGCAGAAGTGTTTAGATTTACTTTGTATGTTGTATCTAGAAATTAGGAACTTAAAAATTTAATAGAAT
The DNA here is from genome assembly GCF_977971745.1 of Zootermopsis nevadensis. NCBI lineage: Eukaryota > Metazoa > Arthropoda > Insecta > Blattodea > Termopsidae > Zootermopsis > Zootermopsis nevadensis. Next base: position 11,989,145 of record NW_028259143.1, read on the forward strand.
CTCTCACATTAATACTGAGAGGATTAAGTAACACTATGACAAAGCCTTCAGTATAAGGTACAATAAATAACATGAAGTATTTAACTGCTATCAGATTTACCTGCTCCTTGTAGGCTGATGTCTGTTGATTCAGTTTCTCTTGGGTAGTTTGCAGTGCTGACTGCAAAGATGCAACTTTTTGTTTGTGTTCCTGCATAGTACCTTTAAAAATATGAACAACACTCAATTATTATGTAAATACATATCCAAAGATTTTTTAAAACAAATTACAATATATCACCTAGCATAGTGAGGATAGTGGAATCTATAAACCACAAACATAGCGTTAACTGCCTGAAAGTTGTCTGTGTCTCCTTACGTTTTAGGATGTTTTCACTCTGCTGTTGCTGTTGTTTAAGAGCAACCTGCAGATGGTGACACTGTTGCTCCTGCTGCCGCAGTCGAGAATTCAGGGCTTGTAGAATGTTAAGATCTATTCGACATGCTTGGCCACCAACCTTGGCACCAGATGTCCAATGTGGCTGTAAAATATATTAATACCATGAACAGGGGTTTCAGATTTGTTGCAGTAGAAACAGAAGTTCATTTTTAAAGACAATTGTAATTGTTGTAACTCATAGTTTTCTCTTACTTTATTTAAACCGTAAACGTTAATCTAACTCTTACCACAATCCTGTGGCCTAAAAGATTCCTACTTCATCATTTCCATACTCCTAAAGATTTGAGATGCAAGGTAAGGAATAAAACCATTTCTTTAAGACGAGGAAAACTGGACTTTTGGGAGGGAATTAATTGTAAGGTAAAATTAGGAATATTGAGGATTCATAGATTTTCATATTAGTAAGTTGGTGAGACTGTTCGCACATTACCCTCATGCTGTTTTGGATGCTACCTACGTGCATTAATTTCCTGTCTAGTGTTTGACCAATAAGGTAGGATTTAAGTTGTTTTTTTTTATGAATCTAACTAAATACATGCAACAGAGTCCTTCTAGAGAAGCTAACAGCATACTCAGGTGGTAAAGAAATTCACCTTTTATATAACATGTAGGCTCATTATTGTGTTCACATGAACCCACCACCAGTCCCTATCCTAAGGCAGACGAATCAAATCCACTCCCTTCAACACTATTTCACTAAGACCCATTTTAATGTTAGTACTATCCTCTCATCTACACCTAGGTTTTTCAAGTGGTCTATTCGCTTCAGGCTTTCATTTCTCATATCCCTTACATGTAATATATGCCCCACCCATCTCATCCTCCTTGATTTAATAGTCCTAATATTCAGTGAAGAGTGAGGATTATAAAGCTCCTCATTACATAATTTTCTCCACCTTCCTGTCACTTCATCCCTCTTCAATCTAAATATTCTCCTAAGAACCCTGTTCGTAAACTCCTGTTATCTCTGTTATTCTGTTAACATGTGAAACCAAGTTTCTGCAACCATACAAATCAGGTAAAATTATAACTTAAAAGGGTTCTAACAACTATGTTTTGGGAGAAAACGGCAGATTTGCATTTAGCATATTGATTAATGGATCAAATCTTGAGAAAGAGCAATACTGAAAATAAAACTATTGTTCTGTATATTCTAATCACTCATTTTCAGACAGTAGACAGGCCTTATTCTGCTCGTAATGCCCTCATGAATATAATATTAATTTTTACTATAATTTTCAAATACATGGACCTAGCCACTTTTGTCCTGCAGTCTAGTGACAAGGCATAAACATGCACTTTGTTTTTCTACTTAACTTCTATACTTTCAAGCATATAAAGTTTTAAAAAAATGTCATGACACAATAGGAAAGTGGTGTCCAATTCAACCATTCATAAATACATGTCACAAGACACATGTCGTTTTGGCCTTTAGAGATTATTATTCTAATGGCTTATATTTCTAACTGTATGGATGAAAGAAACTCATCTGAATGATTTAATTTATTCACGGATCATATGTGGAATTAGGGCCACAGGTTGCTTACTATTGCTCTATACAGCTCAGAAGACGTGAAATTGTCTTGGGAGTCCTGATTCTCAGATGGACACAGAAAAATGCATGCCACTGCATGTCATCTTAATACCATATTTTATTTACAGAATGCTCATACTCACAGGCAATACAACACCAGCATTTTGACAATGTGAGTTTTGAGTTTGAATTTCCATAATTTCCTGTTCCAGCACTTCCTTCTGGTGGCGAAGTACATGACATTCCTCATTCAAATGTTCCTTAAGATTATGAAGATGAATCAGTTCTGTATGATTGCAATGTGTACTTGGCCCTTTCTGTGGAGAACTTGATCCACTGCTATATCTAGCCTTGCTGAATCTCTGTGACTCCTGAAATACAGAAAAAGAATACAAATCATCATCATAACAGGTTGCCCTCAGTAGACTAATTGTTAGTGTGCTTGCCACTGGACCCAGTTAGTGGGTTCAAACCGGACCAAGGTCAATGGATTTTAAGGGTGAAAAAATATCCATAGCATAACTTCCTTCGGAGGGGAAGTAAAGCTGGCGGTTGTAGATTTACAGCATGTAAAAGAACCTTATGAGCATGAATGAGATGTTTCGTAAGTGGCCATTTCTCACCCATGTGTTTCCTGATTCTCTACTAGATGGCTCTAGCAGACAAATTAGGATTGAGTAGAAATTGTGCAGAGGCAGTGGGGCTTGTCACTCACTACTCAAATGCACTACACAAAATAAGGATAAGTTGCCTTGAGCAACTGTCCCAGAATGTGCCAATGGCCCATTCCTTGAAGCAGAAATGAATAAATGAATGTATAACAGATCAAGTGTCTGAACTATGCATGCTGGATGACTAAGTTGGAGAAAATTACATCACTCAACACCATCATTTTGGTTTAGATCCTACAGTGTTATTCTGGGTCCATTATAATTTGATAGTTTCCTTCCTATACTCATATTTTAAGCATGACAATCCTCCCAGGTTTAATTAGTTATTCAATAGTTGTCTGTGCTTCGTCCAGCCTTTTTTAAATTCTTGAAATACATTGTAAGGGTAAGAAGCATCTCCAATTGCCTCTTAGCCTCAACTTCTCATGGTACAACCAAATATGACTTTCATCTGCCAAGACACATGTGTCCTGTGAAATATTACACTAATTTTTCCTTGTGAAGCAATTCTGGTATGCATTCTACATGTTAAACTTGAAGTGTTTCAGCACCAAAATAGCACAAATACAACTATTAGTCTACATGGGTCAGGTGACTTTTCCTCTTTGAATTCCCAGCCATTCACACAACTGCTTTAATAATGCAGAGCCTTTATTAATGCTCCAATACAGAATTCTAAGGAAAAAACAGCACAGCCTGCATTACTGAACCAGCTATCAGAACCTTTGAGTTTTTTATACAGCTACAAGATTGCAGGGAGAGAACTGCTTTTATTACCACAAATTTAACACTCTGAAGCTATGGAACAGCATGTTAAAATTTTTCTACCAATCTAACTCATCTATTTTCAAACACTTTGAAGACTAAACAAAAGAAGTGGGAAAAAATAGAAAGTGAATGTAAACTAAGCTGCTGGTCTGATTATTTCAAACTTCAGTATACAGAAAATAGAGTCAAGCTTTAAATGGCAAAAGGGATGCATACGTCCCCTAACATGTAAGTGCAAGAGAGTGAAAGGGATACCATTGTCCTGTAATGTCAAGACATTATTAAAAGATTTATATGCTTGGAAATAAAATATTTTATGTCTGATGTGATTTTATGGGCTTCTTAAATTGTCAGACATTCATCTGTAATAGTCATCCATTTTAAGGAGTGTGCTTGCTTATAAGAATTCATGTGAAATCTGTAATCTGTCAAAATACTTATTGTTCTCTACAAGCAGCCAATCCTTCTTTGTTTTATCACAAAACGTCAAAATGAGATAAAGATATGTAAAAACACTTTAGAAAACCATTAACTTATCTCATCATTCCTTTCATATAATCCATGACCTCCCAACCACCTTATTCCATCAATAGCAAAATTATCAGGAAATTCATAAGAAATTAAAATTCTGAAATTGTGTATGTTTGCTTATAGCTCAAGAATGGATAAACTGGCTTGCTTCAAAATTGGTATGATTATTCCGCGAGAAAAATAAGAGATTTTAGAAAGGTAAAAACTCCAAAAATTAGTTTTGGTCCTGGAGAGGGTGTTGCTGTATCTTGGAAACTAAGCACAACAGAAAAATGGCACCAAGACCAAAGTTCTTAGTTTCAGTGAAGAAATTACAGGAGCAAAAAACACAGCCCTACAAATATGACCTAAGGTAAAGTCCCAGTAAAGACAGTTTTTCTAGCTCAGAAACCAAGCACGACAGAAGAATGATGCAAAGAACAAAATTCATGTTTCAATGAGGATATTACAGAAACTAACATCACAAACCTGACACAGTCCTGAGTTTGAGTCTCAGTGCAAGTTTTGATTTAGGGATACTTTTTGTACTGTTCAGTAAAATATACAAAATAATTAGACCTGTGGTAACCTTTTGGGCAATAAAAACTGATATGGAATCAAAGCATTTGTCAAATCTCCCCATAGTAACATTGCAGACAAACTGCAAGTGCTAGAAAATTACAGTGTTTACATTTTGGGTACTGCTTTTGCCAGTGTAGTGTCAGACAGTCTTCAAAAATGCACTTGTGCATGATACATACTGATGCAGGAATTAACACACAACCCCACATTGGAATTTGAGCATCTGAATTTTGTCTGTGTTTGTCTGTTGCCTGTTGCAGAACACACTTGGCACCTAACTCATTTTCCTTTTGAGGGCCAGTGTTCATTGTGTATTTTGTCAAGTCTTGTCAATTAAGTTTTGGAAGTACTTGGACTTCCCTGTGGAGCGGTCTGTGGTCCAGGCACCCTCCCCCTCTTGTATTAGATCCAGAACCAAGGTAAGTCTGAAATTTCGATTAGAAAATTCTGAACCACAAGAACTAAGAATAAAACTGTTCAGAATTGAAAGGTTCAGAAGGTAAAAAAATATTTTTTTCTTCCATTTCCATTTTGCCCATTGTTTTTTTACTGTTTGCCATGCAGTCACTCTTGTCTACATACCCCATGTGTCTGTTATAGTTTTGTACAATGCCTGGTTTCAGAGTGTTTCCATACACCTCACAGAAATTACCTTCTGCTTGAGGATGACGCATATCTGTCAGTATGTTTATGTTTTATCTTTCTATTCTGTGGCTGTCAAGTCACCCTTGACCCCAGTCTTTATGTCACCCCATTTCAGTATGAGTTTCCTTCCAGAGCCACTACGCATTTCTTTTAAATTTGGTCCGACAGTATCACAGCAATTTATGGCCTCTGTATGTAAATTGTCAAATAAATCAGAAGAGAAAACATCATAAATGTAGAGTTTATGTCCCAAAACAGAAATAATATAAACATTTATTAGTAATTATTAACAATTTTACTAGCAAAAAATGTAACAGGCCATATGGCCTAATAAATGGTAGGGTGATGCTGATATAACAGCAAATAAAATATGTTTACTTGTTGCTGAATGTCAGTGTTTCTAGACATACACCCAGATACTCACTGCATCAGTTTAATATGTCATTGTTATTCTGCATTGTCATTACTTCATGAAATTTCATTTGTGACTAAGACCCTATATCTGTCCTTATGGTCCACTTACAAGTTTCATACAAATAAACAAGTTAAGCCATGCTCTAACTGATGATATTTGATTGGTTTATGCATTCTATTCCAGTCTGTAACTTAACTATACCTGTGGAGAAACAAAATTTGTTGTTTTCTGAAACATTACAAGAAACATGTTACAGTGCTCCAAATTTTTCAAGAACAATGTGGAAGCCTGTTATCTATTAGATTCAAAGTGGATACCATGATGTAAGGCAACTTACTGTCTCATGTTGGATTGCTTTCCTTGCTCCATCCAGTTCCACAACAAACTTGCAATCACTTTCCCAACTTCCGTTCTCCAAATCCGAAACTTGCACTGCCACATTCAACTTGTTCTCTAAGAAGAAAGAAGCAGTTATTAAAATGAAGCAATCTGCATGACCACAACATAACATATACATGATTAAAGAATTAACAGAACAATTACTTATTTTGAAACAAAATTTCTAGATGGTGGATCATGCTACCGAAAAACACACAAAGTGCATTTTTGAGTAGCATTATTCATTGATTTATTGCATAATTCATGCATATTTTTACACAAAGGCATAAGCTCATGGTTCATATCCTTGTGTTCATCTTAGAATCTGTCTCCCCCTCCATTAGTTCTGAATCAACTGAAAGATATGTCCATGAAAACTTGATATGCACATTATGCTCACCTGATCTTTGTAATTTGCAATTTCCTAACATCAATAATACAAACAGCACGAGCACACAACTTCCTCTCATGTATTACTTTATTTATATGGAACATGATAAGTTTCATTCAGTTTAATGGTAACAACACTGGAAATTGTATTCTATACCAGAATAAACAGATGTGTTATTTGTAAATTGTGTATTCTGAGTGCTCCTGGCTGAAATAGTTTTTAAAGAACAATTCTTAATGATAAAGTACATCATTTTCATCAAAGAAGTCTACCAGACTACATGGTGCTACAACCCAGAAGTCAGCCATCTTTTACAAATCTTGTATCTCCTGAGCATTCTAGCTCCCTGAGACTGAACTCCTTCTAGTTGCTGATCCAAGGGGCTTTGTCCACAAGGCTTCCTCTCCCCTGGAGTTTCAAAATATTGGCTTTAACATCATTGCATGTAATGAAGAATGCCCCAGGGACTGTCCCCTGGACTGACATAAAGCATGTGTTTGGGATTTTAATGTACCTTTCCAATCTCTTTAATGAGACAAAAAAATTGATGAGGCCTTCAATTAAAGAAGGAGCCATAACTGGTTGCAGTGATGATGGACATCAAGTCATAGAATTACTATCTTAAAAGACAATAGTTTTATTAAAACAGACTCAAAATGACCTTTGTCATCAGCCACTTTTTATGACAAAATCAGTATAAAAATTGTCTTCAGCTATCATTGCACTGAGTAATAAAAATACATACATATATAATGCCTACTATGACCACAGGAGGCCACAATTAAAAATTGAGCTAACACTGTAAGGTAGAATAAACAGTTATGAAACTGAAGCATACCTGAAAACTCTATCTACGTAAAGTAGATGACAAATGAAATCCATCAGATGGGAGGCCCCATATCAACTATGTAACACACAACAAACACCCAGAAATGCAACTGCCCTCCATTGCTACCTGTATTCTTATACTGTTGCTCCACAGTCTTCAGCTGTTCTCTTAGTCGAACAAGCTCTTCTTCCTTCCCTGCTTGTTCCACCTCAACCTTTTGCCTAAATTCTACAAACTCTTCTTCCAAATCTGTAAACTGAAAATAACAAGTAGTGAACTTAACTTCTATAGTCTAGCAGCGTCCAGTGTTGCATCAGAAATTTATTAGTTTGTCATTTCCATCTGTTATTGTTCAAATTTAAGTAATAGTGTGTTAACAAGGAATTTAAATGTCATTTTGGGTGTATGTGTACCTCACTTAGAAACTCATGTCACACATCTACAGTTCCTGCCAGTTACTGAGGTGTCATGTATAATTTAACACATTGTGTGAATAGTAGGCCTAGTAAGGAATTGGAAAAAAATTATTTTAAGAAATGGAAAATCATCATATATTATTAACAAATAATTTTTCTTATAATATAGCACAAACAACATATAAATGAGTTACACATGAATCGACCCCTCCAAAATCCAACAATTTACGTCTTCGTTGTGGACGTCAGTAACATCCAACACTCAACCACTTCTAATTACATTATTCAAAGAAAGAGTCAGAGCTGAACTACAAATTATCCTGCAGTTTCAAGCAATAAAGATTAAACACACACAAAACAGGTACAGACATATACAAAGAAACAGAACACATGATATGGGAGAAAGGTGTAGCACACTAACCAACCAAGGCAGATGATTCACTAGTTACAAGCACCTTGAAAAGAAATTCTGGGTCACTGGTGCCAGTATCAACTCTCTGGTATCAGCACCTGAAGACCAACACCTCTAATCATAAAACCCACCACTGTACACAACCCTAATCTAGTTGTATCCACAACAAAAATTTTGTATTTATGTCCTGTCCCTCACATCCAAACTATATATCTGATCCATCACAACCTGCTACATTTCATTACTGAATGAGTGTGTATATTATGAAGTTCCCCAAACTATTTCCAAAATTTGTTATTCTCATACTTTCAACATGAATCTTAGTTCTATTTGTCGTAGCTATTCCTGCATATTTAAATTCTGAAACAGTTTCAAATGACTGTATATAATTCTCCATTGCCAACAATACTAGTGTTTCTATGTTTTAATGGTTCTGTTGCCAGTAAAACAATGAAATGAATCTACAGTTACAGGAATTTTGATTATGATCTGCAATCAATTTACCTGTTTCTCAAGACTTCCTCTCTCTTCTATTGTTGACAACATGTCGCTATCATCTTCTTGTGCACCAAACATTTCCTCATATTCTCTAATCTTGGACATCAATTCTGAAAACTTTTCATCACTGAGTTTCTGTTCCTGGTCATACAGAAGACGTTCCTCTTCCAGTTTGTTTGCCCAATAGTCCTCACATTTTTCATACTCCTGCAACAGAAACAAAGAAAGATTCAACACTCATATACCAAATATCACATTTACATGGTTAGTGATTCTGCATTGAATTTTGGAGGTTCTGAGTTTATATATTGATTCACAGATCAGGTATCCTGACTTGTTTCATGTTTCTCTTCTGTCCTTGCATGTAAGTGGCAGGATAGTTCTGTAAAATGAGTCATGACTACTTCATTCAATTACAACTTCCTTCCATGTTCATTCGGATTCATCATTCACAATATCATCCTCCCACATAACCTCAATAATCTAAACAGTTAAAAAAGCATTGTTAGCCTTTGTTGTCCTTGTGTTACTTCTTATATAGTCCAGATGGACGTGCATTGCACTTGCATATTGCTGAACTGTTAACCATTAAGTCCAGCTGACACGCCCTTAATGTGGGACTTTAAAACACCTTTTCCCATATGATAAAGTTTAATCAGTCTATAAGGCCTTTCATTTCTACTACTAAAGTGCAGCTGAAGGAAAAAATAATAACATCACAGAAATTGTCTCTAAATACAAGGGCCATCATATTTTTTTTTAATTAATCATCCATTTGAGATATTGCACTCTTTCAGACTCTTGTATGCTGATGTTTGATACAAAAGTACAATTAAATTTCAAAGCTTGAAAATATAGAAATTTCCACTGCACCAATATCAAGATAAAGTGCATATTCTGCATGAAAATAACACATATAACAAAAACCAGGCACTACAAATTTTATAAATCAAAAACCAGATTCTAATTAAAAGGTTCTGTGTTAAATATAACTGCAAACAAACAATTTTATTTGCAAAAACACATACTTCAGAAGCATTCTTGTTTCATAAATTATACCAGATACTTACACAAAATATGAATTGGTATGTTAGCACTTAAACTGGTTGTTTTGATGACCTGCCATCTTTAATAAGATGTCATTCATCTTGGTATGGACTCAATTACAGATCAAACATAATATTCAAATGAAGCAACTTCACTGCTAACGCACCTTACACTGGCTTCCATCTGTTACTAATGACTTGCTATTTGAGATGGATACCAGTGTGGTTGATTTGTGTAACAGAGACTTAGAGAGGGTTTCATATACTTTGATGGCCACCTCATGTAATCTTATTTGTTTACAGCTAAGAGTGCAGCAGCAAGTTATATTACTTATCATGGGGGGTTGGAACATCACTTGGTCATTCTACTATAATATAACCAGTGCACAAGGCTTGAACAACTCCTATCATCACTGTGGATCACCATAACACATCTACTCATGAGCAAATCATCACTCTTGTTGAAGAAGGTGGGTTAAATGCTATCACTGCAGGTGGACGAATGGTGTCCCAGGGTCCACAACAAGGGCAATGCTACAGAAATACTGACAGATGGGCAAGTTAAGAGGTGCAAAGAAATTGGATTATAGCACATATCAAGTCCAGTCTATGATGCTGCATCAGTAGCCAAACCTCAAAAAACCTTTTGCCAGTGCAAGGCAGCTTAAGGCTGCTACCAGCTTTCTTGGACATGAATGTACAGCTATATTGAGACTAAGAGAAGATGGTCTCACAGTATGACATTATGCAATGAAGGGTGTGCTTACCACTAAACATAAACTATTACATGTAGCGTGTGCTGAGAACAGTGTGAATCACAAGTGGACCATTCCTCCATTCATGATTCTCATGCGATTCAAGAAAGGCTATCACAGCAGGCTGAAGTCAAACTCACTGAATGGCCACTAAAAGTGCCTGACCAAGGATTAGTGATGTAAAGTGGGCATGGAGTGTGGTGAAGAAAACCATGTAGGAAATGTTCCCTGATGTCCCTCCAAGAATAAGAATGAGATGCTCTCTGGACTTGTGTAAGGGTCTTGGGATGACATTGCCTCATTTGAATGTTAAGCCTGATGTCTAACTGAGTCTTGTCAAGATGATCGAAAACTGCAGATGAAGCTCAGGGATTCTAGACAAATTATTAAAGATGCCTTGTCTTCAAAATGGCCCTTTCAAAGATTAACATACTAATTCATATTTTGTGTGACTGGTATACATAACAAAACAAAAATGACCCTAAGGTATGTGTTTTGCAAATAAAACTGTTTATCTACAGTCAGATTCAAATGTGGAACCTTTAAATCAAAATGCCAATGAACAACCAATCCTGGAAAAATAAAAGAAATACCTGCTTCCTTCTCACTTCTAGCCACACCAATGCAGCACAAATACTACAGTGGTAATAGGAATGAGAACAGTGATAATTACTTTTTACTTGTTAACAAAATTTGCTGGCCTGCACATGCTTTACAGAAAACAATGATTAAACATTCGGTTTTTAATACCATTATCTATTTCCAATTGCTCTCGGTATATGAACCACAAAAAAAATTTAAAACATAGTTTATAAGGCATCATATTTACCATTTAAACCTATGCAAAAATGGTCTAACCTATTAAGGGATGATGTCTTATGCCTGTGCATACTCTGCCCTTAGTCAGTTTTATAGCTGGTTGGTTAACTACTGCCATCCAGAGAAAAGGACAAGCTCTATAGATTGGGCCCAGCAGATAAGGTTTAATCTAAGGATGGAGACAGACTTCAGTCTCCAAAATATCATGTTTTAATTATATTACAAAGATGGATAATGACCAGGATGCTTATTTAAATAATACACTCCCAAACCATCAGATGTTAAGGATCTGGTGTGACTGGATACCTTTAACATACCCTATGTACACATGCCTGGAATCAGTATTAATGAATGGACACTTGCCAATGGGACATTACAGCCAAGTACAATATTCATGTGCTCAGATTGGCAAAGACAAATTGGGTCTGAAGGTACTCAATCCCCAGCAATGTGACAAAATATATGCATGTCAGCCTGGTAGAATCACTTAGACCAAAATCAAACAGAATATGAGACACATATGTCTCAGCCACATAGACCACTACAGTAGACCACAGCATTGATTTGAACAGCATCTCTACACTGGAAAAGCAACAGGGCATGTGGACCACAATAGAAATCCAACTGCACCCCAGTAATTTCAGTAGTAACAGAGGTATCACCCTGAGGCGGGAACATATCCTGTGCCAAACATGTTTAAGCAGCCCAGTGCAATGCCAAACAAAAGCAAAGAAAGTACTTGACTGCACCTATTATCTCTTACTGATCAGTGTCCAGCCACGAATACTGGTTCTGGGACATTTAAGGTATCTAGTCACAACAGGTCCTTGATTATGGAGAGGGTTCCCAAAAACATGGATTTCTTTAGACCACTTGATACAGTTGCTGGCCAGAGAGGGTTTTCTTGAGTTCCGTTGCAGCTAAAGCTTCAAATCATATGTTTAAGTTATAATCTTGAAAAATTTAGAGTCGATTAAGTTTGGAGACTTCTTGCTACAATTCATTCCAGCAAATTTTCCTTTGCTTTCTCCTGTCTATAAATATAGAATATTAAAAGTATTAGAAATTGGTCTTACAGTCCATGACTGTAATCTTGATACTTGCAAGGAATGCAGAAAGTCTGTAGCGTTAAAGGCAAATACTATCTTTCCTCCTTCACCCCACTTCCTCACCTCACAAGTCACAAGATTACAGTCGTGGACTGTATGGTCAAGAAACTTGTTTCTTACATTAAGGAATTAGCACAGGTTTAGGGTGTTTATGAACAGGTTGCTGAAGAGAACATTTGGACCTAAGAGTAAGAAATATTGGGCTGGAGAAAACTGCATCCTAACTCATACCCTTCATAAAAAATTATTTGTGATGAAATCAAGAAAGAAGATATGGGTAGGGGAATGGAGGATGGATGGGAAAGACAAAAATGCACACAAACTTTTAGTTACAATACCTGAAGGGAAGAGAACATATGAAACCTAGATATAAACAGATGGATAATATTAAAATGCATCTTACCAGGGTGTGAAGATTTATACTGGATTCATGTGGGTGAAGGCATGATGTGTTAATATAGCAATGAATCTTTTGGTTCTATAGAAGAACAAAATTCCTTCACTGCCTGAGAAATTATTAGTTACTAAAGAAGAACTCTGCTCCATGTTAATTAAATCTAAAGAAGATTTTTCACTGTGCACAGTACCGATAAGAGCTACATATTCTGTGCAGCAGTGGTCCTACCTGACGTAACAATTCCAGGCTGCTCTCCAATTGACAGCATCGCTCCCGCAATACTGTGATCTCTTCTGCACATGTCTCCTCCTCCCTCATCCATATTTTAGATAAATCCTCTACTTGCAGTATTGAACTAGAGGAACTCCTTCTTGCACAAATGCTGTGCTCACTAAGCTTTTCAGGTAAATCAAGTTTCTCTTTGTCATTACTATCATCCCCTTCTTCTGTCACTAATTTTGTAATCTGTTTTTCATCATGCTCCATTAAATCAAGCACATCATTTCCTCCTTTGATTTCCCCCATTTCAATACCATTTAGAAAGAAAATTTCTTTCACTTGGTTCACTGAAACAGATTTTACTGCAACATCACTGTAATCAGTTCTTATACACTCAGCTACATCACTTGTGTATTCTTGAAGACTGGACATTTCTTGAGATATGTCAAACCTGGGATCATTCTGAGACGATCGGAAAGAGGAAACATCTTTGAATACCTCGTCCACAGGAAGTTGATTCTTTAAATCTGATATGTGAATCTTCAAGGCACAGTTTTCTTTGGAACAAGCTATCTTTTCAGATATAATTTTCACTATTTTACTATTAACTAGATCTGACTGAAACTTCAAGTTCCTACAATGGTTTCCTAATTGTTCAACATCTTTGGCCTTTTCTAGGGGGTCAAGGGTTATTCCATTAATGGACAGTGGGACTGAAGTCTGTAGGAGAGGAGCGCTATCAACTGTGGACATGTTTCCATCATCGGTCCTTTCCAGAAGAGCGATCTGTCCAGTTCGTTGGTTATGACTACTGCAAGATTCCTGCAGAGCAGAGATGTTACCATCTTCTTCCAAAAACTCTTCCAGGATCTGTTTTTGAATCAGTTGGAAAACCTGTGGAATGAGACATCTCTTGCATGAGAACTTGCTCCCTCAAGCAAACAACTGAATAAAATAAAATCACAGGGTGAAGAAAAAACAAACTTCAGTTATTAGAATCTTACATACAGGATGAAGTCCAAACTTGTTAAAATGGCATATCACTCACACAAAAACTGGAATTAAACAGCAGTGTTACATAATAAACATGTTGTTTTCACAGAGAAGCTATATATCAGCATGCTCTTAGTTATGTAGTTCTGAAAAAATTCCAGGTCTGTCAACCAGATTGGTACTTCATAAGAATTAGCTGTCAGATGAGATCATGAGCTGATAGTACTACATACCAGTAAAGATTAGCGACACCAAAACTTCATTGCCTTTAGGTGTGTGTTGTGTGACAAATACTAGACTTTATTAAATAATCACACTTATCAGGAACCTTTTATAATTTTTTTATGCATGCATAGTTTTATGCTAACATTGTTGAAGCATTACATGCTCATTTTTAACCGGTGTGACAGCGAATGCCACAATGGCTAGAGTCTGGGCCTTTCAAGCGATAATACTTCACACATTCAGAAAAATCAAGGTTATATAAGAAAACATATGTTCAGGTGACAAGCAAGAGCTCTAAAATGGATCAAGTCGGCCAGACGCATAAGTGTGACAAGACTGTGCTGCAGCTTGAGAGCACTTCTGGGTAACAAAATCTTCCATAAGAACTAGAGAATCTGCACTCTTCATATAGTGTAACAAAACTAAGTGGTACATGTTAAACACATCTACTCATATATTTTACTGCAGATTTTGGCCATCAACTATCACTTACACATGTACATATATAGCGGCCCAGGTTCACATCAAACTGATATCAAGATGTCATTCTAATTATTACGAAACCGGGATAGCTCAGTCAGTGCAGTGACTAGTTATGAGCCGGACGTCTGGGGTTCAATCCCTGAGGGGGCAGAGGATTTTTCCTCTAGCCCCTGTGCCCAGACCGGCTCTAGGTCTACCCAGCCTCCTATCCAATGGGTATCGGGGTCCTTTCCCAGTGATAAAGGGCGGCCAAGGTGTGATGCTGATCACTCACCCCCATCTAGTGCTGACATCAAGAATGAATAGGAACTGTACCTACTCTTCCCCCCAAATGACCTACATGGTGTGTAGCAGGATTTCTTTTACTTTTACTTTGTTTTTTAATTATTATATATATTAGGTTTATGCAATTCTTGTTGACATGCTATAGAATAATGCAGTAACATGTCATCCATAATATCACATTTACTTAATGTTTTGATTAGCATGGGACATTTTCCCAGAACACAATCTATAACCTACATGAGAAATGACTGTGTCAGTACCACATTTGGGCACGTGCACAACAAAAACTGGCAAAAATACCTATTAGCTTCATCACTGTCAGTGTGTTGCATGGAACAATCTGGCTCCAAATTGATGGACTTTTATACAAATTCACATTGGAATATTTTACATAAATCCATTATGTATTATTTAAATCTTGTATGGGAGATAGGAGTTGAAGGAGACTGGATTTTGTTGGCCGAGGACAGGGTCTGGTGGAGGGCTTTGGTTAATTCGGTGATGAACCTTCAGGTTCGGTAAGCCATCTAGTTAGTTAGTTATGCCGCATGAAATGTATGTTTGGTACTGCCTTAGGGAGGGTGTTAACTACAACTCAGAAGACAGCCATCTTCATACTCACCACCATGAGAACCTCAAATCTTACTTAGACACTGAGAAAGCTGCACAAACTGTAAATTACTTTTCACAAGCAGATTAAGGTACATGTTTTCCTAATAGTGTTGATTCATAAGGTATCAATCTGGCAGTAAAATTAATTAAGATATTCTATTCTGCCAATCACTGCTTATGCTTAATACTTTTGAAGCCATTTTTAATTGTCTGAATAATTTCATAACTGGTACTGAAATGTGTATTTAACTCATGTGCCCTTATGTTTTAAATTTCTTCCTGTTTTTCAGTATGTATACTTTACACAATGTAACTCCTTAAAACAGTTTACATTTTGAATTTGTTTAGATTCACAACATACTTCCCTGCAATTCACACAGTTGCCACAGTTGAAGAATTCGGTATGCATGTACTTATAACTTAATAGAAATTGAATTCATTCTTCTCAAGAATTGAATGTATATAAAGAAAAATCTTACCTGTTTCAATTGACCTTTCAGTTGCTTCACAGACTTTTCGTTATCTGGTTCCTCTGCAGCCACATTATGAGGACTCTTGGCAATATTCAACTTCAGCCTACTTCGTTCTGTCTCGCAAACCTAGTCCACAAAAGCAGGCAATAGGATTTCTAAATATGTTCCTGCATTTAGCTCTACATAATATTAAACTAAATGCATATATTTTCATGCTGAATACTGTCATAAGTAATCAATTATCAGTCTGACATTCTTTAATAAATTCTTTAAATTGTTATTACATTATTTCATAATTTAATGAATCAAGAAATATTTACCTTCAATAACCATTAAAATTTCAAATGGTTAATACATGCATCCCTCCAAAAAAAAAAATCTTCATGTAATCATGTTAAAGAAGTTGATTACTCTATGTAAACCAATGCAGACAGTCATTCTTAAAATGACTTAACCTACCCACTGCCAGATAACTGGCAAACAACACAAAACTTCACTACATTAAAATTACATGTCTTAAAATAGTTAAAGGGGTATGAAGAACTTAACAAGTTCTGTGATTAACTTATGAACAACTTAAGATTCTTAGTTTCCATCAAATACTTCAAATATATATGGCAAGGCTAGTAATAACTATGAATTAATAATTACATAATTTAGTGAAACATTCCCATATGTATGTGTCTCTAGTACTGATTCCAACACCCAATTATCTTCACAAATGAAGGGGAGAAGAAACATGAACAACAATAAAATTCAATAATCCAAAATATTTTGATTGATGCATCCACTAAGACATGATAAATTACCTTCCTTTGCTTTACACAACTGATGTTTGAGAAAGTCTGTAATGGTTGCCTGCTTCTGTGAACTGCTTAGACTCCTCCTAACAGCAGTGTAAACTTCCCTGGCAACTATAATGTCACTGCTCATGAATGCCCTCTGACCAACGTATTTCCAGTAATATCTACACAATGTAGCACCATTCAATGGTATGACCGATGTGGAGACATGCACTTTGTACTCTGTCCTTTACTTTCTTCACTTTCATCCTCTCCACCTTCTACTTCTCACTTTTCTTCCATAGCAGCACCAGCTGTGTCCGTCATGTACTGGAAGCTCAGCTCACATGCATACTTTTGTAACCACTCTTCAATGTAACCTTTGTCAACATGTCAAAACTTTCAAATTTGCTTATTTCATTTGGAAATCATCATCGTCTATGTCCAGAAGAAGCTTCTTCTGTGATCAAAAGTGTTACTACATTCATGAAAGACCATAACCTAGATGTGTCACATATAGCATACAGCACTGTCATTTTCTTTCCATTATGCTATTATGCCGCAAGAGTCCTGAGAAAGTCAGCCTGGTTGCCATTCTCATGAATGTAATCACTTCCTGTTCCATGGGCTTTTTTGCTGTGACATGGGCGGGTGGGAAAAAACTTTACAACAATGAGGCCATCATCAAAATTCAGCACACTGTATCTTGGATGAGAAAAGGCATCTGGCAGTAACACTGCTCTCTGTGGTAATCCTCTTTCTGTCAGGTAAGCCTAAACTTCAGGAACAAAATGTTTTTGGAACCAATTTTCAAATCTCCCTATCCATCCATGCTCCTTTCTGGTTGTAATAAAGGAGAGAAATCCAATTTTCTTCAGTACCCTTGAATGAGTGCCTTTTTATTAGTTTTATTTTTTTATTTTCAAACCACTACAAGTTTCCGCTTGTGACTTCTGGATGCACTTCCGCAACACAAGACCGTGAGGTACTCATTAGAAGATTTATGACTGGCAACACAATTCCATCTTTTAAAAGCAAGGGTTTTTTATGGAAAACCTTTCCACTTCCAAGCATCTGCAGCATTCCCTCTCACCACTCCAAAATAACTGGTGTAACCTCCCAATGCACCAACAAATAGCACTGTTCAATCACATCTTCACTATATGCTCCCACAATTAACCCCCACCTTTCCAAAGTGAACAGTAAAGTGCAGAAAGACGGAACAAGGTAGCTTGCACAGTTCACCGACAGCCACTTCTCTGGATATAATGCTACGAGTGGGGTTCAAGTCACAAGGCCGGTTGCACCACTGTAAAAGAGGAGGGAGGCTTATAACACTGCTCCATCCTGAAGCTGCTTGACTGAGTAGCCCTTTGGTATGATAAGAGTCTGCCATGTATATCTATCACCATAATCTTTGCCCTTGGACATCACAAGATAATGCAGACCACGTTGTTGACCCTAGTGATCACCTTGTATCAGCCTTCCCAGGACGGCTGGAGCTTGGGCGACTTTCTCCTGGCCCGGTTAGGGAATACAGCCAGACTTTGTCTCCTCCTTCAAATCCGGCCTCCATCCTGTTCCTGGCTACTTTCAGGTTTTGACAGGAATAATAATGGACACCATGCAGCCAATCTAAGAAGTTCACCACGCAGTCGGCTGTAGACAGACTGGGAGGGGGGGATAACAGTAAGTCACAGGGCAGATTTGGCTCACTAATCAACACTATGCTGGTGGTTGTCAGTCCTGCTGTAGTGTTCTGTTGGCCAGTAAGAAGATGGATAACATCGCCACAATCTCTCTGATGCATCAAACTTCTGCAGGTGCTGCTAAACCATCTTCACACATCGTTCCAACATGCCATCTTACTGTGGATGGGCGAATGGAGAAGGGTAGTCAGTGTTTTGCTTATTCTCAGAAGCACCAACATGTGCTGCCACAGCAGAGCCTTGGCCTGACCAGTGGGAAGTGGAGTCAAGATTGGACAAGGGCCTGGCAGGAGTGGAGAAGGTATTCTGCAGTCTGGCCAGCAGGATTAAGGACATGAGAGTGAGAGTGAGTGAGAGGGGGGGGCAGCCCTTACTTATCTACCATTGTCCATCATAGCACATGACTTTCATTGAATTCCTCTTCTTGTGACCCATTTAGAAAATCAGTGCACTGAGAACTTTCATCTCTTCACCTGTGGTATCCTGCAGATGCAGGGTGCTGAAAGGCAGTACAGATCTGATTCCTCCACTAATAATGCAAACTCAGAACTTTGTAAGACAGAGTTCAGAGTATTCTATGGAAGAAGACACATCCTTACATCAGATGCTGCAGTACAAGCCAACATAACACTGGATCCTACAAATCCTGGAACCCGTCTAATGTTAGTTCTGGTCTCCGCATACAATAATCAGCTGCAAGCTATTGCCATTAGCTCTCTTCTGAATAAGAAGAAAGGTATGTATGAGGTGAAGCTTTTGCGGCAACTGAAGTTGATGAAAGTTTCTCAGGCTACAAGCTGAATGTTGAACACACCATATCTTCTGCCAACATTTCGAGAACAATCACTGAATCTGATCTAAATACAGTTTTGATATCTTTCCCCCTTCCAATCAAACAGACATTTCAGGCCCTGCTATTTATTTATTGATAATTGTTATATAAATGAAAAAACAAATGTAAATACAGAGTGGCCACCTGATTGTAAGAGCAGACCACACCAATGCTAAAGGTATGGTAAAATTAACCAATAAATCACAGTAGGCATATATTAGTAAGTACATGACACAAATCCTTCTAGAATTTATTGTTTCAGTGAAACCCAAAAATGTACAGGAAAATTACTAATAAGAATATTCAATTTCATTACATCCCCAAATGAAGATTGATAAGGTGTATATAAAAATGTGTAAGTTTTTGGAAACACATTGAAAAAATAATGCTATAATAAATAACAAATAAATAAAAATTGAATCTGAAATCAGTAGTTTACTTCTGCCCATTTCAAATCAAATTACTGACTTACTTTAAAGCATTGTAGTAAACTTTAATTTTAAAGTTACAGAGTATAGCCTAAAGAATGGAGGGCTTTCCCACTTACAAATTTCAATAGTTGGTTGTCAGGGAAGCCTGTGTAACATGTAATCCTAGAGTTCACTGAATTTTTTTCATGGATTAGAACCCAATATGACGATCATGAATTAATAATAATACATGCTGCAATGTGCACATGATAAAGTACACAGTCGACCAACTAGAGATACCACTGCCATGTCTTAAAAGACACAGCCTTTAAAGGTTAAGGTGACACTGTTATGCAGTATGTGGTATAAAGAACACCTGTGGATCTTTTGTGTGTACCAAACAGTAGCCTACAGAGTAACAAATTTGTAACTTCACCCCTCAGAAATAAAGTTCCCTCTCACACCCACTGGACAGGTGACTGAAAGGACACAGACCAGTATTGGCAAAGAAAAAATCCTGCTGGGAACCAAACCCCAGATGCCCAGCGTCTGTCAAGTCATTCTATTCAACTGCCATGGCCCTTATAAAAATATTAACCTACCAACATATTTTGACAGCATAAGAACATATGCTCTTTAGGGTGATTTAGCTATTTCATGGCTGTAAAACATTACAGGTCAGAAGTTGAAACAGTTTGTTAGGATACAATGTAGAATAAGCATATGGAAGTTGCGTGACATTTGGTTTACGAATTAAGTAAATTTATATCTTAATTGCATCATGTTTGTGTTATCGTATTGCAGTTTATCGTCTGTGGATATCAGACGTCCGACACATCACAATACAACCTGATAATGAACATCAAAATGCATACTCCAAATCAAGATGAAGACTGAAAATTAAAAATCAATAAACGCAATGCACAAATGTACAATAGTTTTTAAAAATATATGAATTGATAAGCCTGATGATGATGTGGTAAACATTGAAACATGTCGTCGAAATCAAAAGCGCTGTGATAGATGTAATATTATATGACACAGAAAAGCGCCATAAAATATAACATAATGCAATTTATATTGTAAATGTTATAAATAATTTTAACAACATTATTTTAAAACAAGTTTTGTGTATAGACTGGAAAAATAAATATATGTATTGAATTAAGTAAATGTTTAAATTTCGCTATGAACTATGTGCTATGCTACATTTTAATTTTTGACATATTAACTCATACTGGCTGCAAAGAGATATTTAAGAAATGCATTCAAGTTTCATAATGATGGAGTCATGGGTGAGATGTCACATGCACACAAACAGACACAAAACTTCCAAAACCCTTTCCTTCATGTAGGAACACACAATGATAAAAGCATATAAGCTATGTGGTACATGGTCCTAAAATACTTCCACCATAATAAGTAGTCCAACACAACAAAGAATCAGAAAAACAAGCAAGCTATACATGACACAAGTGAAAGCAAGCTTTTCAAGAAAACAAACACTAACGCAAAACTTGTAGCACCAAACCACACCATTACCTGCGGGTATATTACACTGGCAATTGGAAACATTCTTTCTCTCTTACAGACACAATTATAGAGTTATTTTGGCACATATGTTTGAATATAACATATTCTTTTCAACTCTTTACTTGAACCCTAGATGGATTCAGGCAAACTAAAGCCAAAGACAGTATAAACAAAGGTAACAGGTTGGGATATAAAAGGAAGCTATTATCACCTACATTAAAGTATGATGAATGCCTGTGTAGAACATCGAGAGAGAGAGAGAGAGAGAGAGAGAGAGAGAGAGAGAGAGAGGAAAAATTTAAAAAGGCTGCATTGGTCATCCATGCCAGCATTTAAATTCAGTACCCCTCATCATATCTTTCAGCACCTACATATATTTAACGATATACATTACTTAGAACATGCATTTTCCTTCCAAAAGTCATAGTCTGGATTGTTGGGTTATTGGATCTTGTCCATTGTCTGCAGTTATAAAATTATACAGTGTTTTCAGGATTGAATCTGTCCTTGTTTTCAGGTGTGGTGAAGGGGAGTGGCACCTACTCCACGGGGTCCATTAGAATAAGCTAATCTCAATCAATGGACAACCCAGGTCAGATCCACTGCAAGCATATAAGCACCTGAGATCAGGTTATGTCACCTTGAGATAATGATAAGATTAACAATAAAAATTATAAGGCATAGGAATGTCAAGAATAAGGTAAATGTGGAAATGGAAATTAAAATACATCAAACCAAATCCAAAACCACCCAATCCAGGAACCCCATGCAAGAAAAATACAAAATATTACCTTCTCAAGATGAATGATAAGTTCTTCCAACAAAAAGATGGCATGGCTATGGGTAGCTCTGTGTTCAGACATGTTACACAAAGTCTTCAATCATCTCAGTAGTCTCAGAATTTCCATCCAGTTTGAAAGTGTGTTTCCTTTCCTGGATGTTCTGGTCATCAGAAAGGGGCTGATATTGGCCATTAGAGTTTATAGAAAACCCACCCATACTGGCTGCTACTTAAACTTTGAATTGAATCATCCACCATGTGTTAAAAGTGAGATAGTTCAGAGACTACACAGCACAGACTCTGCCATGTGCCAAGAACAAGACCTACTTGATGAAATTGACAAACTGAGACTCAAAATTTCAGCTAAATGGTTACCCACCATGTTTCATTGACATGGTTCTCAATTCCAGGGGAAGTAGTTGTCTGGAAGAAGGGAAAAAGCCACTGGGTTTAGTGTTTATTCCTTACATGAAGGGCATTTCTTTAAGTTTGAATGTATAAGGAACTGCTATAACATTAGGGCAATCTTCAAAATAAGACACACTTTCAGAAGTTTACTTGTGAGAAAAAGACCAGAGAGAAGTCCACAACAGATGGCCCATTATGTCTACAGCATTCCCTGTGAATGCAGGAGAAAATACATTGGTGAAGCAGGGAGACCACTAGCCATGTGCATGAACACAATCTGAGAGAAGATTTTTTATAAAAATTAAAAATGGCCCATCATGTCTATAAGGAGGGTCATAGGGTAAGTTGGGATGAAGCTAAGATTTTGGAACTTGAGAATAATATCAGATACAGGAAATACAACGAAGCAGCCCATATGGCGTGTCTAACAAATCCATCAGCCAACCTAGTTTGGAAATTTCTGATTTGGATCCCCATCTTCAGCCAGGAGATTACCAACTCTCAAGGAAGGTCAGTTGTTACTTGACAGACTCTGCTGTGTACTTCCGTGGCTCTGCTTCAGGCTGTATTTTTGGGCCACTTATGATGCTACTAGTAGACAGATATGATAGAGGAGGTCATACTTCGTATTTCTCTTGCACAGGGTTCCTGGATTGAATGGTTTTGGATTTGGTTTGATGTCTTTTAATTTCCATTTCCAAGTTTGTCTTAGTATTGACATTCACAAGCCTTCTAATAGTTTCCATTGTTTATCTTATAATTATTTCCAGTTGACATAACCTGATCTCAGGTGCTTAACACTTGTTCTTACCCGGATTGTCCAGTGATTGATATTAGTTCTTTCAAACAGACACCACATAGTAGATGCCCTTCCCCTTCACCACACCTGAAGACAAGGACAGATTCGGTCCTCGACAGGTTGTGTAATTTTATAACACCACACAATGGACATGGTCCAAAAACCCAACAATCCAAATTGTGTTACACCATCATTAGAACTATTCAGAATATAAAGTCATCAACATATGTAATCTATGTGTATCATAGATTGTTTAAAGTTGATGCATCAAACCAAGGAGGATCAGATGTGTGAGGCAAGGAAGAAGAGAGATGCATGCAAAACATTACTGAGAAAACCTGCAAGGAAGAGACCACTGAGGTCCTTTGGTATTGATGGAAAAACAGAATAAATAATTGTGGATCTTAAATGCTGATTCTGTGCTCGATCAACTACTGATCAGATATTATGCATTCATTACATACTAGAGACAATGAAATAAAATATCATCTATTCATAGACATTAAGAAAGCCTATGGCTCAGGTGGGTGAAACATATTATACTGTAAACTTCTACAACATTAGACAGCACTACAACCGAGAAGACAGTCGTCTTCATACTCATCACCATGAGAACCCCAACCCCTCCAATAGATATGCACCTCTGGGTACCATACAAGGCAGGAATTTCTTGACTAGGTGGTGTACCATCGGATTATCAAGAGTTCTGTTCAATGGAGTTAATTAGATAGGATGATATTAAAACTGATAATGAAAGAGGTTTGAGGAAGTAGACTGAATTCATCTGGTTCAGGACAAGGTGCTCTGGTGAGCCTTTCTACCATGGTAATGATCCTTCAGGCTCCATAAAACACGGAATTTACTGATGAGCTGATCAAATGAACTAACTTCACAAGGATTCTGTTCACAGAGTTTCTTATTTGTACAACAAAACTTATACCTCATAAGGTGTAAAATTGTATGTTTTACATGTATCATAAGTTATTTAAAAATCATAAACAAATTATATAAGCTGATAACATAAAGTGAAGAAGCAATAGTGGCCAACAAAGATATGAATGAGACACAGTGATCTTAATCCTGTCTTATCTGCTTCTGTATTATAACTGATGCAAAACAGAATGTCACCTTAAGTCGTCTATGACTTCAGGTAACAATACTATCTAAAAGAATTACCAAAAAAATAAACAATAGTAAAAGTATACTAACCCAGCTCCGCCTCCAGCCCCAAATAATATGTGGGGCAAAGTGCCATTCTGTATTCCAGAGGTTTTCTTGAATTATCACACATATGCTTTTAATAATTTAACAGTATTTGCATAAAAGAAATGTAACTGCCACCAGTGTGCCAACAAATACATAAACACACACACAGAAGCACGCGCGCAAGCATGCATGCATTCACCCACACATACATATCACACAATGCAATATGTATGATGGATAAGTCATGTGCAATTCATTTTATCAAACAAAAAGAAAAACAATAATAATAATGTCAACATAAATTCACGTGCATAACAGAAATCAAAATGTGCTTCATGTGCCAGTGCATGCATGTGTAGTCTGCACATCCTTAGATCCATATGGATGCAGATACTTATCACATTGGTTAATTGTAGATACTGAGATCTCAACATATCCTTTCCTCCATAATCTGAATTCATTCAAATTAAAAATGTAAGAGTTGGTAAGATTCTGACATATGTTTATATGGTCAATGAAACCATTTCACCCAATGACAGTTGTACAAAAATGTACAAAAACATGACGTGACAGCAAAATGCATGCACAGTCATATTATAACATCATCCAGTTTTCACTGTGACAAACATATCTTACCCAACTATTATTAAGGGAAAGGATATGAAAAATTTTTAATCCTAAAAAGGTTGAAACAAAACAAATCTTGTAAATAAATGCACAAACATTTATTTTACAAAGGAAAAGAATATGAAAAATGTGTGCAAAAAAAATGTGTTAACAGAACTTTGTTTTTATCTGTAACATTTAAATAGGAGTACAATATTTATCCCACTTCCCTCCTTACAATCACACATACACACACACATCTACATTAACATGCAAACTAACACAATATCAAAAATAATACTTGAATGAAATCATGAGTATATGCAATACAGTTGTGTCACTTTTACAAGTAAATCAACTCACCACAAGTTTCTCACTTTTCAGTTTCAGTTCTTGCTCTAAATTTTCAATATGGGCCTTCAAGTCTGATATCAATCCTGACTCCAAGGCTAATGGCAACATTTCTCTGCTGTCCCACTCACTGCAATGATGGTCTCTTACTTGTCCTTCTCCCTAGAAAATAAACATAACTTGTACAGATAACATATGGTACCTTATTATGGGTGTATAATTCAGAGCTATATCTATCAATGCACATGTCTAATTCCCGAGACAACACACAGACAACATGAAAAATGTAAGACAAAATGCCAGTAGAAACTTATGACAAGAAAAAAGGAATATCTGAAAGACATGAAACAATAAGCTTCAAACAAACAGTAAGGACAAAAATATTAGCCACATGCACAGAGAGACAAACTAATTTAAGAACACTTCCCATTCTTCAACTAACTTAAGCTAACTTAAGAATTATCTGCTTGGTCAAAGAATTACTTTACCAGCTATTGATGAGGTTAATAATTTTACGCAGACTGATATACAAAAAGCTGAGCCATTAATGCATGAGCCTTGCTCTTCTGAAGCCAAAACACTATTGAAAAGTTAAAACATAAATCTTCAAATATTGATTGAATTCTGGCATAAATGATAAAAGCAGGAGGTAAAACAACACATTTTATTATCCAAAAATTTATTAGTTCTATTTGGAATAAGGAATAACTGCCACAGTAAAGAACAAAATCTGTTATTTCACCTATTTATACAGAGTGATAAAATCAAGAGATATCACTTGAATAAAAATGTCCTTGAATATTTTCCATCGTCTAAGATATAATAAAATACAAAATGACATTTCGGAGATGGGGCTCTATCTCCGTCTTCAGGTACCTACTCTGTTGGGCCCAATAGATAGAACTAAACCCTATCTCCAAACGATGGAAAATATCCAATGAAATTTTTATTCAAATGACTCACCATCATCACGAACTTTTAGAAGATATATCACTGTTATGAACTACATACAAAATTGCACCCAACATTCTTCTGCCAAGGTAAACTCTTTATGTAGATTAAATTATTCGGAGTCATCAGTCTGTATTTTGGCATAATCAATCAACTAACTACTGATAATATATTCTGTATTTATCACATGCTGGAGAAAAAAAATTGGATTACAATGGGACAGTACACCAGCCATTTACAGACTACAGAAAGTATATGATTAATTTAGAGGGCATGTATTATAAAACATTCTCACTGAAATTGATATAACAATTAAATAAGTTAAGGCAATTAAAATGTTTCAAATGAAACCTATAGCAAAATCCTAAAGGCCTGATGCACTTCGTTATCACAACAGTCTGAAACAAGGAAACCCTTATGACAATCAGTCCTTCATGTTAAGGGAAGAACACAGACAGGGTGCTGAGGCGAATATTTTAACCTAAGAGAGATGAAGTAATGGAGGGTGGAGAAACATGCATCATGGAGAGCTCCATAAACTTACTTGTCACTAGTGTCATCAAATCAAGGAGGGTGAGATGGGTGGAGCATGTAGCATCAATGGAGGAAATAAATCCACACAACATTTTGGATGGAAAACCTTATGTGAGGAAACCACTTAGAAGACCTAGGCACATATGGGAAGAAAATATAGAAAGCATATTCGGGAAACAGTGTCTGAAGCTGTGAAATGGATTCACAGAGCTCAGGGCAGGTAACAGAGGCAGGGTACTGTGAACTCAGTAATAAACCTTCGGGTATTATTACTATTCATTGGTTTCTAAAGAACTATGCTCCAAATAGTTTGTTAATTAGTAATTCAAACTCTAAATACTATCATTAACTTCTTTTACTGTCCTTCATTATACAGAAATTTAATTATTTGGAATAGAGTATAATTTGTCAGTCCACATTAGTTCACTATACTGAAATTTTACTGTATGGGGGTGTGGAATACCAATTTAAACATACGAAAGTAACTGTATCTGCTCCTTACCCCAAAACCAGAGTCTGTATAGTCATCAATGCCTAAATCAGCTTCCACTCCACTTTCACTATGATGGATTTGAAGACCTATAACAAAGTAATTTAAAAACATTATACAGCAACATGAAAAAAGATGCATCAATTGTAATCACCACTGGAATGGAGCATTCTTTCAATTTAAGATACTCAGACCTTTAAATGGATAAGCTGTCGTCATGCTTAAGCACAAATGCATAAACACGCTAGATGCATCACAGTATTCCTACATGCATATTTAGCCTAGGCATTAGATGGATGTGATTGGTCAGGTACATGTTCTGGCTACAGGCCTGCTAACCATTAGAGAGGATGAGATTTAAACCCCACTCACCCAACAGAAGCACAGTAATTTAAATAAAGAAACTAATACATAAAAAATTATAAAATTAAATCTGAAGGTTTGTGGCAATTGTGTAGTATTAAAATAACAGACTTCCTGCACATTATCCATCATCTTAATATAATAAAAATATGACATTATGTAGACCAGAGTGTCTCCATCCTCAGGCATGACCTACTGTGTTGGGCCCAAACAATACAATTAGTCCCTATCTCAGGTCTGGAGATGGGTTAAAATAGAGCTGATTTTACCTGAGGGCACAGACAGACTCAAGACTCCAAAATATCATGTTTTAATTATATTAAGACAATGGATGTCTCAGAAGTTTCTTATTTTAAATTATAACATTTATTCACAGCATAACAATTGTGGCATGTTTACCAGAATTTTACATGACCTTTCTGAATGGTTTAGGAATTCCCTGACTGGAGACTCCCCATGCAAGAACTCTCCAACCACGGCAAGAATGCAAATTGTGCCTAATAAAAAAGTAACACTTGCAGTTCCTTGTTACTGTACTGGTCTAGTGTTCAAAAGGTCCTGGGGCCAGTGGTAAACATACTAGCATAACAATGAACACATACCTGACCCAAACCCAACCACTGCCACTTTAAAATGGTTAACCTAGTGGTAAGATACTAGCCTAGTATTCAAAAGGTTCCAACTGTTGTAAGACTTGAGGTTCTCACAGCGGTGAGTATGAAGATATCCGTCTTCTGGGTTGTTGCGCTGTGTAGTCTGGTCGATGTTAACCAACGTTTCAGAGGTCATACTGCCTACTTCATCGCCCTGATGACGGAGGCAGTATGACCTCTGAAACGTTGGTTAACATCGACCAGACTACACAGTGCAACAACCCAGAAGACGGATATCTTCGTTCCAACTGTTCCCAGGTAAAAACCATAATAGACAGCAATGAAAGGAGGGTTAAGGTCCCAGCCAGCCCCACTCCATACACAAAGTAAACAGAAACTATAATCTAAACTATGACTTTCATAATTGGCCTGAGTTTGATCCAACTATTACCACTAATATATGAAGTTGAAAAATGTAAACACAGTGCAACAGTTCCATCAGCTTTGCTGTTATTACATCTAGATTTTCATTCTGCAAATTACACTTTTGATGCTCTAAGAAACATGTGGGGCAGATGAGCACAAACCTTCAAGAGAACAGATCTCAGTTTGAAACTACAGCAAACAGAAAATTCAGTTTATACCTTGAAGAAGACAATAAGTCACCATTACAAAGACCAATGGATTGGTCTGACACTGTCATGGCAAACAAAATATTCAGTTGCTATAGTTTGTCCCACTATACGCCATGTAGGCATTTGGGGTGAGAGGAGGTATAGCTCCTCTCTTCCTTGACCTCGGCACTAGATGGGGGTGAGTGGTCAGCATCACGCCCCGGCCGGCTTTACCCCCGGGAAAGGACCCCGGTACCCATTGTAGAGGAGGCTGGGTGGGCCCCAGAGCCGGTCTGGACGCAGAGGCTAGAGGAAAAATCCTGCCCCCATCGGGGATCGAACCCCGGTCGTCCAGCCCGTAGCTAGTCACTATACTGACTGAGCTATCCCGGAGTTGCTATACCAAAGTAAATTCTAGATGTTACCACAACAAAGATAATTCTTGTTCATAGGTTTCTGTGGCTGGAGTAAAATGTATAAATTCGCCTTCTGGGCAAGACATGTCAAAAGCTTGGTGTTATCCAACATTTTGGTAAACATTGCAGTTGCCATTTTCAAGGTGGTTATGACTGATAACAGCCAGAGACATCAAATCAACCAGTGACTGAGAAATGACCAGAGCAGATCCCTTGAACAGTTGAAGTGAAAGCATCCATATATGGTAGAAGGTCCAGGAAATTGTAACATTTATACTGTTTATCTTTCACAATTAAAATAAAAAGACCTTCAAGCACACACCATGCTGGTACATTTATAAGAGTGCAGCATCATAAAATCATTATAGTAACTAATCACCAAATAACCCAACTACCATGGAAATACCCATGATGCATTCATTTTATAAAAAACTGACTCAGAAAAACTGGCATAAATATTTAATCATAAGACTTTTTGACTCTGATATTTTCTGAACACGTAGCAGCATTAAGATGGCTGTCTTCTGAGTAGTTATACTGCGTACTCCACCATCAGGATGATGACGGAGGCAACAAACACCTCTGAAATATCAGTAAACGTCTACTGGACTAAATGGTGCTAGAACCCAGAAGGCGGCCATCTTCATATGTGGCATAATAAGAACCTCAAATCTCACCAAGTAGCAGTGTATCACTGTCTGTTAGTCACCTCCTCCAATCCATGCATAAGCAGTTTCTTGTGAAAACCTTACAAACTAACCTAAACTGAAGTTTTACAATTTTCAGTGATATACTACCCCACCTCACTTTAGATTAAGTGTAACTAATGTTTCTCTCACCTCAAAAGTGGCATAATATTCAACATTTCATAAAAACCATCATGTAATTCAAAAGTCAGTAGATTGGCGAAAAATACATGAATGGGTATATGACTTTAACTCACAAGTTCTTTATAAAAGACAAGTGGGCTAAAAAATTCAAATATGCACACTCAATTGCTTCCTCTTGATATATACAGCTATAAATATTAAAGATTAAATTATATAAAGCTCCTTGCTGTTTTGTCTGAGTGAGATACCTGGTAATTTACATTAAGGACAAAGCACAGATCAGGTTATGATGTTCAACAACAGGATCCTTATGAGAATGTTTCACCTAAGAGAGATAAAGTGACAGAAGGATAGAGAAAACTGCTTATTGAGAAACTCTATAATTTGTACTCTTGGAGTGAAAAATCAAACAGAATGAGATCAGCAGGAAATGCAGCAAACATGGAGAAGATGAAAAACGCACACAAAAAGTTTAGTTTAAAAACCTTAACAGAAGAAACCACCTAGCAGATCTAAGCATAGATGGAAGAATATTAACCCTTCAGCGTGGGAGCATTTAAATCCCAAGTCTATACCGTGCTGTGGGAGGAGTTTCTGCTTGGGAATTTAATTTTGAGCTGAAAGTGCATCATTTTACTTATATGGGCACAACTTCCCTATTAATTGATGAATTTTAGTGAAACTTTGAACAAAATGTTCACAACACACTATGCTTTATAGAACGGTAAAAAATTTACCTTAAAAGTTGAGTTTTGTGTGGAATATCTTGAAACAGCCATCAACACAGAGACCAGCCTCACAATCAGGACACCAAAACACTGTCATTCACGCACAGGTAAATCATCGATTACACTTGATTCATCATCTGAATCGAACACGCTACTTTCGGAATCAGTTAGAGGTTCGTCTACACTTCTAGCAATGTCTTGAGGAGACAAAAAACGCCTGCTACTCGAAGCCATAATCACGGCTGACTGACGGCAGATATGTACTATAGAATTCTGATCATACCAAGGGGAGAACAGAGAATGCATTGACTAAGGTCGTTGACATCATATACCGTTAGAAAGCTTGGAATGTGTCCTACACAGCCGTCGTAACCTTAACTATATTACTCCATTTGTCTTCCCTAGAGAGAGCCACAAAGCAGAGGCTGAATGCAGTTGAGTTCAAAAATCGATCTATATTTCAAAGTCGAAAAACACTGGTAAAATCGATCTGTCAGAGTCATGTTATATATCAATCGATAGCCAGTTGTTTTCTCTACATGGCTACTGGATCCAGAATACATAAAATACAAGGTCAGTCGCTACGAAGAAGGAGAAGTCTTAGCGCGCATTATGCGAGCAGTGCTCGGCACTCCACGCCATGGGATGACTACGTCATGACGAGCGATGTTCGGCACTCCACGCTGAAGGGTTAAAATGTGCCTTAAGGAAACAGAATGGGAGGATATCAACTGGATTCATGTAGTTAAGGACAGGGACTGGTAGTAGGGTCCTGTAAACATGGTAATGAAATTCCATGTTTCACAAAAGATGAATAATCACATTAGATGAATGACTATCGGCTTCTTAAGGAGGATTCTCCTCCATTGGGAGAGTTAGTTATCCATAGCTTAATAGCTTAGTCTTAAATTGGGGTTATAGAAGTGCAGATATTGGACACAACAAAGATGGCAGTGCCTGCCTTCTACAGAATAATTACAGAAATGATGGTACATCAAATTATTATGCCTATTGTGGTTTAACCTTTATCATCCAAGCAATGCAACGTCAAGTGCATCTAAAATTGGGTTGCCCTAGAGCCTTTCATTTAGAGTAATTTCATAGGAGTTTTAAAACTAATTTCTTCATTTCTCTGTATGGTATTTCATTGTTTTGCAGCTGTGAAGGTATTTTTTATCAAAAAATTGTCTTCATTTCTCTGTATGGTATTTCATTGTTTTGCAGCTGTGAAGGTATTTTTTATCAAAAAATTGTCAACATCTAGTCACATGTTCATGACACTGTCACACATTTAAGGTCCTCCTTTAAGTGGCATTTGACATAGGCCAGAAGGTATATTAACAAATTTCCACAATAAATAGCACTTCACTCATGTGTTTGCAGTTTGCTGTTGTAAGATGATGAGGTGGTGGGTGGGTATTTGGGGAAGGGGATTACAGAAGATGTTGTGGGTGTGTTGCACTGATAGAAGATTTGAATGCAGAAACTAACATATAAATTCTAGTTACATAGAGGGATTTAGTGGGAAAACATACTTCTCTCAACAGAAAATAATTTTCCTCTTATTGTACGGGGTGAATTTTGAGAAAAATAATAGAAACTGTACAGGAGATAATTTTGGAGACTGACAGTAATGAAGCAGTCTCACTGAACAGTGAAAGTGAACTTGATGACAACAACAACATGTGGTAACAATAATGTGACTGGAAGCCAAGATAACATTTGGTAAGACCACAATGTTCATCACTTCTATTCAACATTTTATAGTAACATGATGAAATGCAATCAATTTTTTCATATACTGAGATTTCTGCAGCAACAGGAACTAACTAGACAATACTACAACAAATATGAGAGTCTTTGGAAAATAAGATCTTTCTTTGATGTACTCAATGACACCTATGGTAAATTTTACAATCCATCTACATATTTAACTGAAGAAAAAGTCACTGTACTGTTCAAAGGGACAGTTATTTTCAAGCAAATACACTCCCATGAAACAAACACTTTAGAACAAATATTTACAAACTTTGTGAGGTAATTGGCTACACTTATGATATTAGCACATACTTGACAGAGGACAGGCACACAGTTGATGACAAGAGACATACAAAACAGTGAAAAATCTCACTAAGAGAGTGGAAGGAGTTCACCAACTTCATATGAGCAAATTTTCCCCTCTGTGGATTTTAAGTCTAGCACACAAGAGCAATCAAAGGTTGTGGAACTGTCAGATAGAATCATGAAGGAATGCCTGGGAACCCTAATAATATGACACTAAAATGTAAATTGTTTAAATACATGCTAGGGTTACAGATGTCCTGCAAACAATTATTTTGAAAGGCAAGTGAAATGAGTGCACATTGGCAAAAATGCATAAATCATCAGTAGAAGACAACTTATTTCATGAACGCAAGAGAATTCATAAACCTGTCACTATTTAAGACAAAAGTCAACACCCACACACTTCATCTGATTTTCATTCAAAATTTGTTGGAAATGAGTGCAAGGTTGTCTCAACCTCAATCCAGCCCAAGACAAAGACCAAATCGACACACAAACTAACCAAAGATTCATCTTGATGCTCAGTACTAATACCATTACTAGTTAAATCCCAAGTTAAAATCTGGCCATGAACCCCACAGTATGGGTATTTAAATACGCTATTCCTGTGAATTAAAGTTAAATTCTACAGCTTTACCTTCCATATTAACAGCCTCAACTGATGCATCCTTGTTATCTCCACTACTATCACAGCAACGGCGCATTTTTTCCAGTCGAGGGCTCTCCTCGTCAGAGTTGCCCTCAGTAGCTAAATTACCCCGCCTCTTAGTTGCAGATCCTCCAGATAGAATTCGAGTTCCTTCTACCGAAATCACTCCGTCCACAGCCTCACAACTTGGTTGAATCACAAGAGACCTATGTTCAAGTGAAAGACAGAAATAGAACATAGAAGACATAAAGTGGAATTGTATACATTTAACTATAACCTTAAGTACAAATCCATACTATCCTTCAGTTTAGAACAACTGATATAATTTTAATCTGAAAAAAGTAAATACTGAAATATATACTTCACAATCGTAATGCATTCTTTATGTGTGCAGAACTAGACCCCTCATTTTGACAGACAAGTGGAAACTGAGAAAGTTTAAAAAAATAAGGGCTAAGAAGGTGGGGTTTCAGAAGCAGCAAGCACCTAAGGCAAGTAATTTGTAACAGAAAATATGGCACAACATCCCTGAAGGCAGTCATCTTCAAAGTACTGAGAAGAAGAATTGCATATAAAAGGGATGAAGTAACAAGGGTTGGAGAAAATTACATAATAAACAGCCTCATAATTTGTACTCTTCACACAGTACCATTACATTGAGGTTCAATAGGTTGGCAAGGTGGGGAAAGAAAAAACACACACAATGTACAGACCTGGTAATACAAGGGTGTTTCAAAAAGAAAGGTTACACAACACTACACATCAAATTAGTAGGAAGTTCTGGACCACCCACCACACATTCATCCAAGTGATGTCCATTCTCAGACCCCTGAGGCAGAACCCAGATGTAAACAACTGGCAACTGACAACGATTTGCAGCACACTGTCATTTCCTGGCTAGACACTTGACACCTTATTCCATGCCAGGATAGATGCCTTGGTGTCACAGTGGGACAAATGCTTAAAAATCTGTTGGAACTATGTAAAAAAGCAAAGTATACCAGTGTCTTCTTGTGTGTCATTACATGCATCTATGTATGAATACAATCCTTCACATAAGAGTGCTTTTCGAAACACCTTTGTACCATAAAGTGTGAGAATTATGGTAAAATACAGAAACACTTCAGTTAATTTTAAATGGCATACTCATGAACGTTTATTCTTAAGAGAACAGTGAACATTATGAACATACTTTTTTGTCTTCAATGCAGCCAGTTTAGCTGTAAGGGCTTCAACTTCCATTGTTAACTCATCATTACGATCTCGAAGTCCTGTGTTTTCAGCTTGAAGTTCATTAACTTTCTCAACCAATGGCAGGACCTGTTCTTTTTCATCACAGCCTTCCATTTCACCTAGCTGAGAATGCAAAAATACATTTCAAATAATGATAAAATACCAATCAACTTCAATCACTGAGCATTCACTAAATATTATTTACTGTATGCTTCATTAAAAAATGATAATTGCATATTACTATAGGCAGGTGCAAAAAGCTTTGGCAATTCGGGAGACTATCAATCCATTGCCATTACTACATACAAATTAATCAGTTCATATATTACTGGGTCATCCCACCTCATACCACATGGAGACCCCTGGGGTGTCTGACCACCATCACTCTTAGGGTTTCATCCACCAAAGGGGCTCTGCCCCATATAGTGGGCAAGTATCATTTTAGAGTACACTCAAATGGTATAACAGCCACAACATATATATCTTCCAGCAGTTGAACAATGCAGAAAGAGAGACCAGACCAGCCCTATATGCATTCGTTTCATGCACTTTATGCAAAAATGTTAACAAGACATTTAATTTAACAACACATGGGACAATTTGTAGTTATCAGCCTTCCATCATGGATTACATTGCAGTCTAGGTGGCAATGCATCACCCTATAATACTGCCAAACTGTTAACCAATGAGGGAGCAGCTCCATAGTATAGAGGTGTAAATCCCATTTCTGTACAATATAGGTTGAACTTACCACTAAGACAAATACTGCTTAAGCTGTGAAATGAATTTAAAATGTAATTTGCAGCAATTTCAGCATATGAGAAGTGTGTCAACATCCACAAGTTTAAAACATTTTAGTACTTAGAATATTACTGTATTTACTCATGTATAACATGCATGCATGAAAAACATGCACTGTTATTTTTGAATTGGAAAATTCAAGTGTAACACACTTTGAAATAAATAAAACACAAGTAGTGAAAAAAATGTAAAAAAAAAGATTATGTGATGTGATATGATATGTCTGAATATTAGGCAGGCACAGTGACCATTTACTTTTGCAGTGGTATTTTGTAATGAAACTGACTCAAACATAAATTTCATATCTCCATAATATAAATCATGATAGGGCCCACCTGACCAATCACATTTAACCAGACACTGCACAAGCAACATATTGGCAGTACTCATCATACACCTCCCACAATCTACCACTCTCTCTCTCTCTGTTAATGAGTGTCAACATAACCTAATGAAAATCAAATACCCTAATTAAAGCACAAACCTAAAATAATTTACTTGGATGGTAATGTTTCATAGTTCTTTGTGGTCTTTGAAGGACAAAGAAAAATTAAGATGCAAACTAATAATCTGTTTACTTTTTCCCAGATTAGGTTAGTAAGTTTATTACGGTTTTAGTTTTTCACTACATTAGGTTGGTTATTCAGTCTGAGTTCTGGATAGGCATGGTTACAGTATGTGGCTCTGATCACATGCTCAGCAAAATTTAGCTTTAAGAACACTGTGACATAATACACAGAATTACACCGTGATTGGTCAGATCGGCCTCAATGTTATTTGTATAATAAAAATGTGAAATTTGCAACGCAGATGCACTCATAAATGGCAATCAGGTACTGGCATGATTGTTGGCAGCTTTTCTTTGACAGCAAAGGAAAATCTGTAATTATGAATCAATATATTCAGTACATTCTACTGTGGGCAAAACAAAAAAAAAGCCACTTCCATACCCCCCTTTAAATATATGTAACCAGAACAAATAAGTGATTGAATGAATGGTTGATTGATTTCACATTTCCTGCTACAGCAGTCTTGGTTTATGAAGTGCTGCATTCATGATTACTGTTTTGCTACAAATAACCTGGATATCCTTGCCAAACATATAAACCCAAAGGTAAGCATTATTGTTTCCAGCCTAAACATAGGCCATTGCTGAGATCAGTGAAGTTCTGTTTCATCTGACAGTATATACATGCTACAAAGTGCAAAATATTCTACTACACATAATTACATTTATAAATAAAACAGGTCCAAAATGTGAATCAGTGTTTCTTTGAATCTTTCAACACAAAACAAAGCATTTAGTATGACTTTATCTTTGATAAAAATAACAAAATTTCTAAAGATAGTAAAGGCACTGAAAAGATACACACACGTTGCTGAAGTCCAGCCAAAGATTCTAATTCCTTTTGGACTTGTACCCTTGTTTCTTCTGACTTTAATAACTGCTCTGTCAAGTTATGGTTTTCCTTGTCCAAAACCTCATTGTCCTGAAAAATATTACAAGAATAAATACTTTAAACACAAATATTACTATGTCAATATACTCTACAAAACAAGAAATTGATAAGAAAAATACATACTAATGTCCATGAAGTGAAGTGCAAATCTCAAAGGGTCAATTTAAAACTACAACACATAGCTCATTAATATGTTTCTGTTAGCATACACAATGGTCTTCAGCCCTGAAGATAGACAGACTATGCTCCTCTGTAAGACTGGCAGACAACCACAACACAATATGGCACTACAACCCTGAATGCCACCATTTACATTCACATCGCAGTGAAAACCTTAATTCCTACACTTCTTTGGTTTTGACAAGCCACTCCACCTACCTTTGTCTTTCCACAGCTACACATCCCCTATTCCTTCAGATGTTTTTCCATCTTTAAATGTCACGTTTTTCCTAACCTGATGTTCCTATCTTAATCTCAGATTGTCACTGGCATTTTCCTTTAACACTCATATTCAACAACTTTCTAATTTTCTCTATGTTCATTCATAAAACACATTCATACCACCCACTCTGGTGTTTACCAACCATGCATCACATTTTACATGCAATCCAGCAGGCAGCTGCACATTGCACTACCATACTCCTAAACTGTTAACTCAAGAGATATGTCTGTCCAGCAGCCTTGTAGTACAGGGATTTAAATATATTTCCATATGATAAAGGTTGAATTCTACCTAATCACTTCAGTTCTTATTCCCTCCCTTTTGGTTTATCCTATCCTACTTAATAATCTCATATCTGCTGTTTTAGTCTGTTAATATTCTGCCTTCGTGCATATCCAAGTTTTCACTCGATTACATTAAGTTGGATGTGTGGTAACATTCAAACAGGCATATTTCCCATTCTTGAGCAATTCCTATTTCCAAAATATGTCCCTCATTAATTGGTAACATTTCCTTGCATTTCTCATTCTTTTTATGATTTATTATTATTATTGATGTCACTATTCTGTTCCTCTGTACTTAACACACTCCACTTTTTAGGTTTTCTTTACAGTTCTTGCTTCTACATGTCAGTCTATGTGTGTGTCTGTCTCTGTCATATCTTCCAATTACACAAACAAAAGCCACCTGCATAAACTAGGCAATCCTCTGAGCTTCCACATGGGGCAAAATGATTCAACAGACTTGCATTTGGTTTCCTCTTGTGTGCCTTGCCTTTATTCCCCCCACCCCTTCACCAAAGGCTTTCAAAATCTATGGTTTTGTCTTCATTAGGCTTGGAAAACTTGGGTTACACTACCCCGACCCCAGGACTGTACCCCACAGACTTTACCACCCATGGGGTTAGGCCATCTCCAACATGCTTGTTTTGTGATCACTCCTCCAGAGACCTTGCCCCCCACCCTCCAGGATTCCTCACCAAACATCAAAACAAGGTTTGCCACCCCTGACACAGACTTCCAAGGGCTTGGTCACCCATGGGGCAAGGCCATCTCTGTAGATTTATCACCCAGCCCTTTCCCCATCATGCTTCTTTCTCCCTGGACCTGTGCCCTGAAGATGGAGGCAGCAAGTAAACTTCGACCAGACTACACAGCACTACAATCCAAAAGACAGCCATCTTCATAATTACCACTCTGAGAGCCTCAAATCCTAAATAAATAAAGGAATAAATTAAAATGTTCTGAGAAAGGGTAAAAAAGTAGGAAATTTAAAACCTCAAAATAGGGAGGAAACAAAAAGTGTAAGAACCACTGGTGCATAGAATGCTTAAAAACACCAGTCCTGAACCATCTTCTAATATTATGAATCAAAAAATTTTCTGTGAAACAATGCATTTGTTTCCTAAACACCCTGAACATTTCACGGAGGAATAAAACTGTAGTAAAGGCGTAATACTTACCAACTGAAGAGAGGTAACTTGCATCCTCAATCGAGACTCCTCCTCCTCAAGACTGGCCACCCTTTTCTCCAGGGATAAGTTCTGGACTGCAAAGTGCTCTCTGTCTAATCCCAGCTGTTCTGATAGCTCCTTCAGCTGTTTGGCATGCTGTTGTTCCAAAAGCCTAACATGAAAAAAAAAAATACATACA
This sequence comes from Zootermopsis nevadensis, assembly GCF_977971745.1. Lineage (NCBI taxonomy): Eukaryota > Metazoa > Arthropoda > Insecta > Blattodea > Termopsidae > Zootermopsis > Zootermopsis nevadensis. The sequence continues at coordinate 12,028,286 of NW_028259143.1, forward strand.
CAGCTGCATACGTCTGGACCAATAAAAGCAGAACAGGAGAATTAAGGAAACCACAAAGTAGTGTTTCATAATTCATTGTCTTCCCGTAATATTGGCCGACTGAGATGAATGAGACAGGTTAACATATATGGAGTGATAAAGAATACATACAATATTTTGATCAAAAAATGTCAAGGTAAAAGACTACTTGGGAGACCTAGCCGTAGATATAAGAATATCTTACAGAAAAAGAGTGTGCGGATGTGGAATGCATCTGACTGGCTCAAGACAGAGTACAGTAAGCTTCTGTGAGTGCAGTGATTGAAAAACTTGTGGACTCCATATAAGCCTAGAACTTCTTGACCAGCTGAGTAACTACATAGTGCCTAACAAAGATTCTGTGACATGGATTCATCAGGTTTGTTTTATATTTCCAGTGCCTGAAAGTAGTTGACAAAGTTTCAAACTTCATACCACCACAATGTTTGTGTGAATAATACTGAACATAACAAATGTTACACATATTCAAATTTTTGCATAAAGTGTGCATATAGTGGTTCATCAGCAAATGCAATTAAATAGGGTGATAAATACAGATTTTGTGTGGTTGCTATGGGGATCAACATTAACCTTTATAATACAAAACTAGAGCATTTCAACCCCATACTTCACAGCTACCAAAGAGACTTCAACATTGGGTTTAATGGTATGCTACTGTAATGAATGACCAGCTGGACTACACATAAGCCATAACATAAAGAAAATACTGATTAAACAACACTATAATATTTTTCAGCAGAATTGGCAGCTGAGTTAAGTTCTGCTCTTTGTGAGTGACCAATCAGCACAAAGGTCTGTTGGTAAGCAGCTAGACCTCAGCCTGTTGAGAAACCGCGTGATGGAAGCATCGGCTGTCGCACTGCATTTTTGCCAGTTCTCACGTCTTATTTGCACAGTGTTGTAACCATTCACTGGAAACCAATGTTCCACGATGCTACATCTGGCACCACTGTATGTTGTTTCCTCACTATCTCAGCTTCTCCACCTCCCACCCACCTACCATGGCACAGTACATGTGATTGGTGCTCGCTTCAGCCACCAATTTGCCTGAAAACCGTTATAGTGTCAATCTCACTTCAGAAATGACTACAGCATCAGTGGTTAATCCTGGTCTAGAAGTCAGGTCACACAACCCTGGTACACTACCACAACCCTGCTCACCCCCATTTTCATAATACAGAATAAATAAAATCACACTTTTAAGACCTCTATAAAACAGTTACCTACCATGTCTGTAGCCTAGTACACAGGAAGCTAAAAATAATGTAGAATATAAGCAACATAATTCATATGGCTGTATTTACTCATGGAAAAGATAAAATGTTTCTGTTTATATCCATCCCTCTTGCTTTAAAGGTCTGGTGGTAAACCATCAGCCACAGCAGATCATTTGCCATGGATATACACTACTGATGGCAGCAGATTAAAAAGTATGAAGGTTGGATAGCCTCCAATGCAATATCCTGACATTTCTATTTCTACACAGAACTATCACAATTCCTGCTGCATTGTTACTGTACGGAAATTTGACAAAATCTTATAGTTTCTTATCAGCCTTCCTTGTCCAAATGCCTATTACAGAAAAAGTTTATTGTTTCTAAACTGAAGAACATTTATCTTTACAGTATCATCTACAGAAATTAGCTTCACAGATATGTCAGGATTTTAGAAATTCCTTCAGTATGAAAATAAATTGCAGCTGGGTCTGATCTTTCTCCTCATTTCAGTTGCCCCATAAATTTTTATCTTGAATTATGAAATGTACAGTAAAACATCTCTTCCTCATCTACTATCGACAGCCATCTGGCACATTCTTATGACGAAAATTTAACACAGAACTTTTCATATATAACATGTGTTTCTTGTTCTGTGGATGCCACAATATGTAAGTTGCTCAGAATAAACTCCTGAAGAAACAACATAAAACTGACCATGTGAAAAAATTGCCTCTGTTACTTCTTTTTAAGAGAGTCCTAGAGCTTTACTCATTATCATGGCAAAGCATAGTTTAATATGAAAAGAGATGTTCTTCCTTTTGAACATCCTGTTGAAGCTGCAGGTTCTACTGCCTTTTCCTTAAATGTTTAGCCTCTAATCTTGTCACATTACATAATCCTGAAAACAATCTCATCACTCAAAAAACAATTTTGGTACCATATGTTGTTTTATCATCATAAGTTAATTTTTCTTCAAACAATTAACCACTGCTATTACATTTAAACACAGAGACAATCTTTACCACAACTCAAGCTCATGACATTGTTTTTGGGACAGCAGGGTTTGTTCCTGCAGTCTCCTCACCAAACAAATAATTGTCTACTTCCACTGTTATTATTTTTCAAAGCAAAGAAAAATCTTCACTCAGAATAGAACCCAGGGCATTTTTCAGGGTTGCAGCCTTTGTTCCCATCATTGAAACAAACAGTTTTGTTCTTGAAGCCATTCTTTTGTTGTGCTTATCTTATGAAACTTTCTGGAGTTTTAACCTTTCTAAAATCTTTCCCTGGTGGGGACAGAAAAAAACTGCAATTTGTGTGTAATCCAATCCTGTTTTTGGTAGGGAAGGGATATCAAAAGGGGAATATATGAATCACAATTATTAATAAAAAAATTCCCAGCTTTGTTAATTCTACTTGAAATTAAATTCCAAAGTGCATTCATATCAACAAACAAATTATATATATATACATATATAATCAAGGATAACACTGAAATGGTACCACTAGAAATATTTGTCCTTCTATTAGTTTCCCTTCTTTGTCTTCTAGTCGACCTCTGGGTCACACCACTGCTTCATGGGCATTGAACACAGCACTGTGTAGGATTTGAGGTTTACACGATGGTGAGTCTGAATATGGCTGTCTTCTGGGTTGTTGCGGCATGTAGTCTGGTAGAAGTTTACTGACATTTCAGAGGTCCTTGCTGCCTCCATCATCAGAGTGATAATGACGGTGGTAGTAACAACCTCTGTCCCGCGCCATAGCCGCGTGGTCTGAGGCATCATGCTTCGGACCGGCGATACGGAATGCGCGCTGGTTCGAGTCTCAGGGGATAAGAAATTTTCTCATGAGCTTTCGACGAGTGTATGGGACCGGTGCCAACCCAGCATCATGAGGAAATTGGGGAGCTACAATGAGTAGCATAATCCAGTCAGGAAAACTAGCAATGGCTGGGGGTTCGTCGTGCTGACCACACGTCACCCTATATCTGGTTGGATGATCGTTCACCTCTGCTTAGGCATGTGAACGTGAGGCCAGCAGTCAAGCTAGTCAGCTTTGGCTCTCAGAGGGCTGTTACGCCACGGATTTAATTTTTTTTTTAAGTAACGACCTCTGAAACGTCGGTAAACTTCTACAATACTACACGGCGCAACAACCCAGAAGATAGCTATTTACAATACTGTGTGCCTGCACATATTCAAAGACACAAAATACTACAAATTTATGTAATTACATGGAATTAAAACTAAAAATCTTTTTGCTTGTATAATTTCACCATGCTTTCAGAACACAAATTTCAAATTAAGCACAGGTTTAATGTGATAATTTTGGAATAATGTCCTCAAAAATTTTACCTATATTTCACTTGAAGTTCACTGTGGTAATCATTAATTGCTGTGCTGATATTCATCTGTTAATTTGGAAGAAAACTGGCTTTCATAAAACTAAAACTAAACTGAGAATCTGAGATGCAGCTGGCAGCAGTGGATGCTCAAATGAGAAGCAGAGGAAGTGGAAATGCAGGGATAAGCACAAACAGCAAGAAATCGATAATGTCTGATGGACATCTTGAACATCCTGAACATTATTCCACCATCACTTCAAGGCTGACACCAGACACAATGAGTAGACATCCTGGTAGAAGGCTACACATCTGTTCACCATACTGCAGGGTCAAGCAGCTGATATCCTAAACAGTATCCCACCCAAAGCAACATATCAATACACTGCCATTATGAAGACCACCAGCTGGCAGTAGTCTAGCTTTCTTCATTAAAGTCCAGGACCCAGTTGAGCAATGAGTCACTACAAGAGTCTGCAGCAGTTCGCATACCAAGCCCTTGTTGGACTACCTGTGGAATTCATCAAGAGGGCTGCCCATGCATATGTTGACAGAGTGAGACCAAGAACTGAAGCAGAACCTCCTCATGGGCATTTACAGGTCCCTCAACAAGGATCTCAAGCAGGCCCTAAAGCCAGAGGTAGTGAAGGCAGTCGCCAGACCACCCACAAGCCTACATCGAGAAAAGTGACAAGAGTCCCTAGGGGAATGTTGCCATAAACAGCCTAATGCTACAGATGACGATGGACATGATGGCAGACGAAGGCACCGGCACCATCACTCTCATCCCTTCTGCTTGATGAGAAGCAATAACTAGAGGCTTATCCTGAGAAGGCCCATATAAGTTCACCAGGATCAATGACATGGGCTACCAGATCCAGTGACATAACAGTGAGATGATGATGGCACACCTGGACATACCTGTACCAAGGATAGGTTCTGCTCAGGATAAACAGCCCTCCCACTGGATGAGATGCATACACATGGATGAAAAGTTTGACCAAGGCTGGAGAAACCTCAAGTAAACTGTCATACATACAAGAATATATGGAAATCTGTGGAATATCCCAGCACCTTCTCAGTCTCCACACATAAAAAACAAGATATTTGGGCACAGGCTCAGTTCAAAGCAAATTGTGTGAGGACTGAGCAACTGATTGTGTGACACTGTGGGAGTGTGCTGTGAACTACAATAGTATGGGAAGTAGAAAACAATTATACCTAGTGTGAAGTTTGGGCATCTGCAAGCAAGACTGGTACACTGACAGCAAAAATGAAGTAAATAATATATTGTAATTGTGAACCCACAGCATAATCACTAATAATCCATTATAACAGATTATAACAGCAAATGTAAAAATTCTAACTATTTGTTGAATAAATTAATTTCTTTTCAATGCATTATCCTTTTTAAGTTTCTGGTTTTTGGTGTTTATCAGATTTGATATCACACTGTATTCAGATATGTACAGTATATCCTTGAATTCTAAGACAGCTGAGCATGACTCACTTGACTTGCAGCTGACTGTATTTCTCAAGTCGGGCATGATGGTCATCAACTTCTTGAGCAAGAAGTGAGGCTCTTTCATTGGCATCCTGTATATCAGCTCGAAGCTTGTCACGCTCACCAGTCATGTGCTCCAGGGACAATCTGACGAAAATGCAAGCATACTTTTAATGAAGATACATTAGAAAAACACTGTATCACTTCAGCAAAGTCTTACTATAACAAATGCCATTATAACAAGATTTTCAGTATAATAAACACATAGAAGACTTTCAGTGTAACACAAGAGAATCCCATGTGTGTCAAAAGCACTGTTCAGTTTAATGACATTTTATAAGTTTTATAATGTTTGTGTTAACCCTTCCTGAGTGAACCCTGTACTGGCAAGTTGTGTTGCAGTATTTAAAAATACTGCTGTACAAAGTACTTTAATAAATATGCACTAGATGTCACAAGCATACAAATCTCTACCATGTACTGTAGCCTAAACGTCAGTTTAGTGAAGTATAAGATTAACATATTCTGATGACAATCTGTACTAGGAATAAACTACATCATAAAAACACTTCAACTCCCATAATTCAAACAGTATACAACGTGGTAAATAAATAAAACAACTAATGGTAATGTTATTGTGCCAATTTTGAATTATATGGATAAAAAAATTTCTGAGGTTATAGTGACAGTGAAACTGCTGGCTATCAAAACCCTGACTGCAAAACTGGCACATCAGACAGCAAAGAAAGCGATGGGCACACAACGCGATTTGTCCAGGTGGCATAACATTAAATGGTGAATGAAAATTTGACATCTTAGTGTCTCCCAATGGCAAGACATCCACAATAAATTTCACTGAAATATTTTATGCATGTGCACTTACACAAAGATGTGTAATCCGGCGGATGGCCCGACTTTAAGTCTGCGGTTAAACAGTTTACTAGTATGCTACTGTAGTGCAAGGCCAGCTGCACTGATAAATAGACCTTAATCCATGGTCAATAAATGAAAATTTCTGCAATCACCCAATAATAACAACTTACATAATCATGTTAATGTAAATGGTCAATATATCATTTTAGTTCACATTAAAACAGCAGGATAAATTATTATTTTTAATATATAAAATTTGAGGTTTCACAGCAGTGACGATGATGATGTTATTCTTGGTCCCAGCACCACGTTACTTTTAAGCTTGCTAATACCATTATAAACATGTGATGTGGCACTTAACCAATAAAAATGTACTCTCCTTAAGTTTTATTGCCTTTCACTGTAGCAAAATTTCAATGTTACAAGTATAATTTTTCAGTTTGTTATACTGAGATTTTACTGTATTTCCTAAGCTTCAGTCATCTTTGAAACATTTCTTGCTCCAAAAAACACTGAAAAATTCTGAACATTTAGTAAAACAGCAGATATAGATATGATGTAAGTCTGAGCAGCAGCAGTACAGTACAGAAAAAGGAAGACAAAAGAAATTAAAATTCAGGGCATTTTCTCGAACATATTTGGCATTATTGCAAGAAAGTTCTGCTCCCCTTGATGCAACATCAGTAAATTTTGGAAATAATTCTAAAAAGATGAAGTTGTATGCAGTCAAAACTTTGAACCTTGCATATCTAATATTATATATAATTTCAGAACCATAGTAATGCAAAGTGAGATTAATCATTCTCAATTAACTACATGGCTCACAATTTCATGCTAAATTTTTTAGTGAAAATACAATCGGAGATACAAACTAAAATACAAATTTGGTGAATGTCAGAAATACTATGGCAAGTAGCTTGCATTAAAATACAGGTTCACTGTTCTGCTATTATTATCACTGAGATCCTATTCATGGATATGAAATACACTTCCAAGATGCTTCCACCTCAGAAATGGGTCCTTCACACAATAAATTTACAATGGTCATGAAGCCAGAATGGTCAATAAAATGAGGTCACTGGTTATGTATTTGTAGTTTGTTGAGCAGTGTCAGTAGCTAACAAAATATAACAGAATGATTAAGGAACAATGAAATAAAAGGAATATTGAAGGACACTATCATGGCATGATTTGAAATACTACCCCAGCATTTGCCAGGAGGGTCTGAAGAAATTTTAAAAAAACACACACACAATCATGACAACCTGTCTCTAAGCCAAGATCTGAACCTTGGACCTTCCAAATAAGCAGGAGTACTAATAACTTGGCCATTACAACAGGTTGTTATTGGAAACAATGCCACAATAAAAATAAGTATGCTGACACCTGGGTTTCTATGATTTCACTGATTTTCAAAGAATTGTAACACCAAGGATTGTACCATATTATATGTCATCAAAGCAAGATTAATTACTATAAAATAAATTTTATGGATTTATCCAGCTTTATTTATTCCATACGACAAGTTACACTTTCAGTATTATCACATGTGTCACCATTTGTGTGCCCATCCTTCCTTAATAGCATCTGAAGCAATTAATAGACATTCTTGAAACCTAATTAGAACATCATGACACTATCATGTTGGTGCTAACACCAGTCTGTCAGCAAGATATACTGACTCGCTTGCCCACAATATGTTGCCAACATCGGTAAAAAGAATTGACCAATGCAGCATCTCAATTAACCCATCCATGCTTACATGTCACTGCTGTTACTCAAAATGGAATGACGTAGCTAAGCAGATGAAGCCATGCACTTGCTGTTATATTTACATGTCTATTTCAAGCATTATCTGTGTGCATATAAATAATAATCCTAAATGAAGAAAATTATCAACTTCTACTCTTAAGTGTATTGTTTGTAAACTTTTCATACAGGTAACACATAGTTTCTGGGCTGCCATATGAAGGCTCTCTACAGTGCCACTTTGAGAAACAAGATTTTGCTGCCTTCAGTGTTAGGCTGTAAAAGTCCACATTTGTTTCATTTACAGTAGTTTTAGTAAAATACTGCATTTATGGGGTCCAAGTATTTGAATGTCCCACAACGTGATATAAGATTCACACAGAATGTCAAATGTCACCTCACATTTTTCCTGTTTAATTTTCTACCATCAACAGAATAAGCATCGTGATCATGAAAACTGTGAGGTGTGTGACTACCAGTATTCTGAAATTAAGTCTAGTAATTAAGCTTCAAAACACATCCAATTTATGGGTAAGACTTCAGGTTTTCTTGGCAGATGAAGATGACTGTCTTCTGGTATGATGTAACGCATCACTGTCCTAACAATTGAGGCAGTAAGCACCCTTGAAACATCAGTAAACTTTTACCAGACTACATGCCACAACATCCCAGAAGACAGTCATTTTCACATGCAATTAGTTACAGCAATTTTCTTGTAAAGTTTAAAAGCAAAGTGACAACATGAAATCTGTTATCTTATATCAGATATGGGATACAAGCCCCTGTTTATCATGATACCAAGCAGTGCTTTGATATCAGATGAGGTTGGAGGTGATCAGTTTGTGATTCTAGATCTTTTCATATGGGGCAAATGCTGCATTTTCTTATTGTTCCCATTCAGCATTGTTTCATGCAAGATGAGGTCCAACAAATCCAGATCAGAGTTAAAAATATTCAACAGGACAATCAGCCATGTCAACTGGTTACAAGAAGAGACCAATATTTCAGGAACCATCTCCATCCCCATTATCAGGGTTCTGATGTGACTGGAACCCCCAAACCAACCAAAAAGCTAACTATGGGCAGAGTCCTGTGCAAGTGCAAGACATCGTCCCTTCCTAGGCAACACCATTCCTGCGTATGAAACAAATTACTGGAAATGGTAAACAGAGCCTTATAACCAAAACGAGAATTTGCTCACGCCAAGAGGGTTCTGTCGTGGCGGGAGCCTCAACCATTCATCTAGGGTCATTTGTTGCTGATGGGAGGTTATCCCATCAGGCAACTTGTCCAACAAATTTGGTTGGTTCTCTGGGGTAGAGCGGGAGGGGCCGCTTCAGCTGAAGGCCTCTGCGAGTGGGGGGGGGGGGGGGGGGGGTCGCTTCAGCTGAAGGCCTCTGCGATCAGGGGTAATGTGACTGGATACCACAATTGCTCCTACATATACCTGTCTGGGACTGGTATTCATGGCTGGACCCTAGCCAATCAGAGCTAGTGGGCAGAGTCAAGCACTCATGTTGTGTGGCCCTGCTTTCCTACAGGTATTTTCATCAGACTGCTTCAGCATGTTTGCCACAAAATACCATGCCCAACAAAGTAGTATGATCAAAACATGCTGACGGCTTTACATTCAATACTTTGCACTGGAATTACTGTGCTATGTCTAGGGTCTGAATCAGTAACCAGAAGCCAGTCGCTTACTTCTTTTGCTCCTGTTACTTTGCCACAGTCCCTTGTATCACTCTTGCACTCACCAGTAGCAGACTTGCTTATTCCATGATTACTATCACTAGAACTAATACCTGACATACTTCCACTGCCAACATCTAATATAGACACTATTTCTTCATCAGCACCATGCATGCACTCTCCTTCTTGCCATCGTTTGTAGATACAAAAAACAAAGAGCAACCAAGTGCTGCATAACCTAAATATGCAGAGACAATGAACAGGAGCTTGCTGAAATCTCATAACACAAAAATCTTGTCATCTGTTACTCTCTGTGGCACTAAAAATACTTCCTCTGAACATTAGTATCTACTGCCATGGCTTATGACAACTCTCGATGCAAGTATGACTAACACTTATGTGCAGATTACGTAATGTAAGTATACTCACTTCAGCCAACGAACTTCTGTCTGATAAAGAGCCAATGTTGCTTGAAGCAAAACTTCATGTGGAGAATAGCAATGGATGCTGCTTCCAGCAGCATCATCATCTCTCCTCTCATTAGCTATGGAGCGCAGCTCCTCTTCCAAGACAGCTGCCAAGTCTGCTACATTGAGTCGACAATCATTGAAACCCAAATCCTGCAGTAAACGGGATGGACCTGGAACTCCAGCTGCCTCCCATATCTCTACTATGACCTCTACATTTACAAACCTGAAATAAACATAAACATGCAACCTCAAACTTCAACATGTAATTTCTTTAAGTGATTCCTTAGTCTGCCACAATAAAACACATCAAACATTGTGTGTTACTGTTCTATTAGAATTTTCTTTATACTTGACAGTAATTTATACACTACATAGTAACACAAATCACAGGATCAATAGTACTGATACCAAGAAGCCTGCTGTTTGACATCATCCAGAGCTAGTTCAATTAGTAAACATCATCCCACATTCTGCATTTTCAAAGCTAACAGGTATCACCATCAAAAACAAATATCCATTCTCTATATTTGCACAAGCATCCATCACAAATTTCTTTCTCTGACTATCCCAACATTTAACTGTTATGCAATCTCCTTGACTCCAAAGATTTATCTGTGTCAGGTACAGAAATTTTCCTGCAGTTTATTTTTGTGCACTTGCAATGTACGAGGTGCGATCGGAAAGTTTCTAGACTGCGCCTATAAAAACCCGTACACTTATCTCAGGTATTAAATTCATCCATCACCCTCGAAGTAGTTCCCCTGGGAGTGAACACAACGATCCCAGCGCCGCTGCCAAGCCTGGAAGCATCCCTGGAAATCTTTCTTTGTCAGCCTGTCAAGCACCATCTGCGATTCTGCCTGAATCTCTTCTATCGTCTCAAATCTCCTTCCATTTAGCTGAATTTTCATCTTTGGGAAGAGGAAGAAGTCACACGGAGCTAAGGAGGGTGCGGGATGATGGCCATGGTGTTTGAGGCCAAAAACTGCCGAACTTTGAGGGCGGTGTGCGCTGGCGCGTTGTCATGATGCAGCAGCCAGTTGTGGTTGCGCCACTTTGACAGCCGCTTCCGTCCTTTAGAATCACCTGACAGGTCCCATAGCCTATCCCAACAATGTCGCACAAGTCATTGATGGTACGACGTCGATCTTCGTGAATGGCCTGCCGAATCTTCGTAACATTTTCGGGCGTTGTGCTCGAAGATGGTCGTCCAGAACGCTCGTCATCATCGACAGAGGTTCGGCCATTTTTAAAACGTGAATGCTACACAAAAGTTTGTGCACGACCCATTGCGGACTCCCCAAATGCTTGCTTTAGCATTTCATAGGTTTCCGTAGCCGTTTTGGCGAGTCTTTGGCAAAATTTGATTTGTTCATGAAAATCCGCCATTCCGAAATCGCAAGAGGGTCGGTGTAATGCACTACCAAAACGCCCGTAACTAAGAAACAAATGCTAATTTGATGATGCCAGCTGGCACACTGATTCACTATGAATGTAGACCGCACCCCCTAGCGGCAGAAGCTCGTACTACATCCGGTTCGCCCTCTATTGACACAGTCTTGAAACTTTCCGATCGCACCTCGTAGATTATTTAATACTCACAAAGCACCTGGTCTGCCATACACTGGAGCACAATATGGGAGGTAATTTCGAGTAAAAAACATTAATACAATATTCGTCCTATTTCCAGCTCTTACACAGAGCTACGGAAATTTTAAAAACTTACATAGGAATGAAAGTATCAAATGTAAAATGAGGAGCTGGGGTAGCTCAGTCAGTAAAGTGATTATGAACTGGATGACTGGGATTTGATCCCCAGCAGGGGCAGAGGATTTTTCCTCTAGCCTTTGCATCCAGACTGGCTCTGGTGCCCACCCAACCTCCTATCCAATAGCTGCCAGGGTCCTTTCCGCAGCGGTAAGTGCAACCGGGGTGTGATGCTGATCACTTGTGCCCAGGTTAAGAATGAAATGAAAGTTACACCTGCTCTCTCTCCAAGTGCCTATATGGCAGAAAGTGGGTCAGCTTTACTGTTCCTTTTATGTAAAATGAAGGTAAATATTGAAATCAAGAAACACTAAAACAATGAAAATAATACATTAGTTAGGTGAAGGTTCAGACACAACTGCAACAAATGTCCAATAATAAAGCAGGAACCTAAGTCAGGGTTTCACAGATAATGTTAATAGAACAGTTTACAAATAGATATCTTTTCTCCAAATACAGACCTGAAAAGCAAGAACATATAATATCACATAATTAAAATGTTATCTTAAATATTATACTTTTAATTCTACAGGATACTACAAATGAATGAAAGCAGCTAACCCAGCACTGTTTGTGTCCAGAGCCAAGAACTGCAAATCTTGGTCTGATGATCCCAAAGTTTTCCGTTCCTTGGTATTGCCTGAACATTGCTGGAAGTCTATCCCCAGGCTTCTTCTATTACTCTTGTCTTCTGTATGGATGTGGGTAACATTTGGTTGAATCAAACTTCTACCACTTTGAAACAGCAGCAGAAATTCATCAAAACTGATGTGGCCATCACGATCAACATCCAACTTCTCAAACAACTGCTGGATAACCTAAAAATAAAATAGGAAAAATTAAAAAAACCTATCTACTGCAAACCCACAACCTGAAATCAAATAACATTTATCAAGTTTATCAGAAATGGTTCACTGTACAAAAATGTATGTGACAAAGTGCAGGATGTACACGGTGCACGTATTCCACTTTACTGCAACATTTCTCATGAAATAAAGGCAAATGAATGGAAACTAAATGCATCTGGGTAGGTAGGCTATATGATCAAGTTTTTGTTACCTACACTTTACAGATGTTGTATGAGGGCACCAAGAATGGTCCAGCAAACATAATATCTGAATTTGATTTCAGTCCATGCATTGTTAACCTTTATCTTACTAGCGTTCCCTGTCTGGGACGTAAGTTATGTACACAGCCCTACGAACGTTCCGGGTGCAGAACTCAAAACTTGCAACATTGTAAGTAGACTTGGCTACGTCTTTTGGCCTCTTTTAGGGGCTGCAAATATTGAATCACTTTCTCTAGGGTTCGGACAAGTTCAACATGAGCTGTCAACCCCGGAACTATAACCATAAACAGCAATAAACATTGTTATTGTCAAGTGGGTTTCGGCTTCGTTTTCAGACCCCCTAATCAAAGCTACTCACATTCCTTGGCATGATCTGTGAAAAGAATGTGTATCCACTGAAGTAGGGGAAAGAAATTTTTCTGTGTTGTCATTAGTTCAGAACCATGGCTTCTACCATGTCGAATGAGCTTCCAAAGAAGAAAGTAATGTTACTAAGGCCTATATAGGCAATTAAGATATTAACTGAATTTTTAAAAAACTCTATTTATTCTCTGTTCTATTCGAATAAATATGGCTTTTAGTTCGCCAATTTATCATGTTTACCTTAGATAATATTAAAGTTTTCCATAGAGTGTGCACAAAAGTTTAAAAACCTGCAGAAAAACTCCGTAGGGCTGCTACCACTTTGCCATTTAAATCCCCGTTGTTTAAAGGTTAAAGAAGTTGATGGTAACTTTAGGTATTGCATCTCTTTTCCTCCCACCAAGCACAGGCAAAGTGACAGCAATGGAAAAATGCTACTTCCCTTTACTTTTTGGCCTATTTGACTACTGAGCAGCTTGCATGAATGACATCTGTACACTCAATGTTATTTGACTACAGTACAGTAGAAACACAGCTGATTCAGACTCTTTATTCATAATTATCTCCCACAATGAACATACTCATATGTTAATAGTTTCCAGTCAGTGCAATGAAAATGTTAGCGAAGTGCAACACATCTATCAGCAAGGACATCCAGAAAGGTGGCTTGCTAGCGTGACTGCCTTCTTAGAGTCGAGAGACAACTGCAACACACAGGAGTGTTCAAAAGGACATGTGGTGGACAAGACGGTTCAACTGCAAGTGGCAGTATCAAAGAAGGGGTTTCCTCAAAACTCTCACAACAGCACCATACATAACAATGGCATTCATACTCAACATAACAAGCATTACTGGATTGTTGATAATCTCATAGGGTACAACAGACATCATTTCAGATGCAGTCAGTTCTTAATGTGTGGTGTAGGATGGGAGACCACAAACTGGACCACACTTCTTCAAGAATAATCTTAATGCACATCTATATGTACAGTTTCTCCAGAATGACATTCCATTATCCAAAAAGACACCACCAAGAGCAAGGCTTTACATGTGGTATCGGCATGACACGGCTTCACCACATCAGTTCATGAACATAAAAAACCATCTCAACAAGATAATACAACATGACGAGAGGGAAGAGTGGACCCACACACTGGCCTGCAAGATTATTAGATCTTACCTCTTGAGGTTGAAACGCGTATGGCAATAGTGTCTTTTTATAGTGTTAATAATTATTTGTTTACTTATTTTATATTCTAATACACTACACGGTATGCAAAGTTTTAAGATCAGAGGTAATATGCCAGAGCAGCACACCAAGACCACTGATTATGCAACCATCAGACAGCCTATGTTGCCTGGGCCCCAACTAGGGCACTACGTGGGTATTGTCTGAGAGGCACGAGAGTAGACCTGACATCTTTGAGGGAGGTGGGGTAGAATTCTGTGCTACCAGCGGACCAAAAAACACCCGCAGCTGATACACGCCATACGTCCTGAGCTAATGTACTGACTGACTGATAGCACAATGTTCTTAAAGGAATATATCACCAACGCATGCACAGAACCCACTTTCCCCCTGCCACACAAGCAACGGCTGACAAGGCCACGTCTACTCTCATGCCTCGCGGACAATACATGTGACTTATGGTACAGGCTCCACACCTAGACTTCCATAGAGGGGCAGTGAGGAGAGTCCACTCAACCTTAATTTCTGAGTTCCCAGTTGAGACACACAAGCTTGAAGTCATGCCGAAATCATGGAACAGGACCACGGAGATAGGAAAGATCCCTACTGCTGAGACAGGAGCATCATAAAATTAATATGCCTGAAACTAAAACATTCAGAAACCTAGAATAATACTCACCTCCTCTGCCACTTTCTGCATACCAATACATTCACATAGGAGGGCAAGTTCTCCTCTGTCAAGAAAACCATCCTTGCCAACACCAAGCCTCTTCCAAGCAGCTCTAAGGCACTCTTCTTCATTCTCAGCAACATGACTCAGCCTTGGTGCAGCTTTCTCATAAGATAACTCAGAAACCTCTGTTGTCACCTGCCAGCTAGGCAAACTGACTTCAGCCATTCCTGTAAAATAATACAAACTGTCATGCCCACTGGAATCAAGGCTTGTTGGTTTCTCAACCTTTCTATGCAGCATTGAACTGCAGTTCAATATTTAACACAAACTACACCACAAATTATTCAAAAGCTGTGCATGCAAGCATGCACATTAGTGCATCTGCACATATGCATGTATATACATTTGTGTATTTTTTGTATTATGCATTACAGATCACTAACAAACTGAACATCAAAATTGATTGCCCATTGAACAAAAAAGCAATAGAAGTATACCCTTATTTTCCACTGACCCCATTTTCGTTTAAATCCCTGACCTAAGCCTCACAGCCTCTCCCTGTTCATCATATCCAATAAAAATAATTAGAATAAAGTAAAAAGTAACAGTTCATATGCCTGATATAAATTTTTCACAAACCACAAATAGCTAAATACAAGATTTCTGTCTTCTGGGTTATTGCGCTGTGTAGTCTGGTCGATGTTAACCAACGTTTCAGAGGTCATACTGCCTCCGTCATCAGGGCGATGAATATGCCAATAGGGTGTGAGGAGTTGGATTTTATAGGCAGGGAAGTGAAAGGTGTAGCCTGCCCCGAGCCAATGGGAGCAGGTATGGGAGTGGACCAATGGTAGCACGTGGGCGAGAGTGGGAGAGGGAGAGAAAGTAGAGAGAGAATAAAGGCCCTGAAAGGGGCCGAGTTAGTGGTCTGGTTGGTTCTGGCGGCGCACTCTTGCTCGTTCTCGGAGTCCTCGGAGTGTGTGGATCAGAGGCTTCCAGGACCGGCTCAGGTGAAGTCCATCTTCCCTGTTAAAGTTATCAGGATGAAGTTCGATCTCGATGGCTTCCCTGATTAACCGATCCATGTAGCCGGTTTTTGAGGAGAGGATAGAAGTGTCCTCTAGCTGTATCTTGTGCTCCAAGTTGAAGCGGTGTTCAGCAACCGCAGATTTCTCGGGCTGCCCGAGCCGGATGTGGCGTTCGTGCTCCTTGATCCTGGCCTCAGCGGAACGGCCTGTCTGGCCGATGTAGACTTTTCCGCACTCGCAGGGAACTCTGTATACGCCAGGCGTCTTCAGTCCTAGGTCGTCCTTTACCGGCCGGAGAAAACTGGGAATTTTCTTTGGCGGAAGACCAACAGACTTGATGTCGTGCCTGGCCAGCAACCTGCTTATGTGGTTGAAGGTCGTCCCGACGTAGGGCACGAAGGCAACTGAGGCTGGTTTTCCAGTAGGCGGTGGCAGCCTCGCAGGCGGATTGAGAGCTTTCTGAATCTGACGGTTGCTGTATCCGTTTTTCCTGAAGGTGGTGGTGAGTGCCTCCAGTTCACTCTGTAGGCTGTCGTGGTCGCAAAGGGCTTTAGCCCTGTGTACCAGGGTCGAGAGCACGGCCTGTTTGTTGGACGGGTGGTGATGGGAATTGGAGTTGAGGTAAAGGTCGGTATGGGTTGGTTTTCGGTACACCTTGTGGCCTAATGAGCCGTCAGGTTTCCGGTAGATGTCTATGTCGAGGAATGGGAGATGGCCGTCCTTTTCAGTCTCCATGGTAAACTGGATGCTCTCGTGAATGCTGTTGAGGTGGCTGAGGAACTCCGCGAGCTTGTCAGGGCCGTGGGGCCAGATGACAAACGTGTCGTCTACGTAACGGAACCAGCAGAGGGGCTTGAAGGTCGCCCCGTCCACCGCCATTTCTTCAAAGTTCTCCATGTAGAAATTGGTGATGACAGGTGATAGTGGGGAACCCATAGCCACCCCGTCGGTCTGTTCGTAGAACCGGCCGCCGAACTTGAAATATGAAGAGGTTAGTACCAGGTGGAACAGCCTCAAGACGTCGCCATCGAAGTGCCGTTCCAGGAGACGTAGGGCATCACCAACGGGTACCATGGTGAAGAGGGACACGACATCGAAACTAACCATGATGTCCCCAGGACCCACGCGGAGCGACTTGATAGTATTGACATATTGGCATATTCATCGCCCTGATGACGGAGGCAGTATGACCTCTGAAACGTTGGTTAACATCGACCAGACTACACAGCGCAATAACCCAGAAGACAGAAATCTTCATACTCACCGCTGTGAGAACCTCAAGTCTTACACAGCTAAATACAAATTTAGGATACAAAACAAAACTTTTATACTTTTCAAAATTCTCTTTCTACTGTTGAGGGCTTCATGCCCTCAACAGTAGAAAACACATCACCCCCAGCAGCCTGGCTAGCCATGTGTTACATCAGCCGAGATGCATGTATAGCTTCCACGTATCTTCTTAACTAGCTCTGTATTGGGCAAAACCGTCCTGAATTAAAAAACCATAAACCCTTCAAATAACCTTAGTCCATCTCAGCCATCTCTTTCGACCTATATAAAGAGCAACCAAGTTCAGTTCAGTAAAGCACAGGTGTGAGCCAAGAGTAACAAAGAGTAACTTCCATCTAGAACATATTTATCTGTAATAATAGTAGGATCAGTACATCCATATTTCAAACAAAAAACTAAAGAAGATAAACAGCAATTACTGTTTCACTACTTAACATTCAAGTGGTGACAGGTTAGCTTCCGCCATAGAAGTTTGGCTCCCATGCTAGTAGGCAAATAAAGAGTACAAAGTTGCAGTATTCTTCAGTGGCATGCTGTGCATTCCAAATTTTACAGAAATCTACCAAATGGTTCACAATCATGCAGACACAATTATACCACAATCACATATTTCCATATAAAACAAATAAAGCATGCAAAAAAATAGCAGTAGCATCACCTGACTTTTGGCATCCTTGAAGACAAGGTCCATTCCTACCCACTGGACTGTGTATATCTGTCTTTTGTTCCTTTATATCTTCAAGAGAGGATGCTTCAGGTCTTGATCTCTGTAAAACATGAAATGAGCAATGGTAAGTGTTCAGAGATTCACATGTTCAACATGCAACTTTAACTACCATCATTTACAGATACAAAGTCATACACAGCATTGTAATTGCTTTAGTCTTGTCTTCAAAATGCACAAATACCTTCAAATTTGCATGCTCCAAATTTTCATCTTCCTCAATTGTTAAATCTTGATCTGTGCTTTCAGGTCGAGACCGTCGCCCATATTTCTTTCTTCCAAACACAAACTTTGGAGATACCTCTCGTTCTGAAATCGTAAGTTTAGAAACAAGATTACTACAATTACAAGCACAGTTATCTAAATCACAAAACTGATCAAACATAATTCAATTTCATAACATCACAAACAGGACATCAAAAAGAATGTAACAGAAATCTAACAGAAGTGGTTAAAAGGGATAAGTTAGCAACATAAATAAAACAGTGGAAAGGTATAATCTGCACCAGAATACCCAACGTTTCAAAATGCATTCCTTGCAAATTCTAAATGCATGTAGCTGGCTTAAAAAATGCACCATACCACACAAACAGGGTGTCTGAGGGGTTTTAGTTATAAAAATTTAGTTACAGCAATAACATAAAATGTTGTATGTGATGAGAACTACCAGGGAAACTCATCAATTTGATATGAGCACTGTTGACTGCCATGTGGATAGCAAAGCAATATTCCACTTCAATCTACAACCAAGCCAGCATCCAGATTCACAGCAGCAATGGCCACAGTAATCTATCATAGCAGGTCGACAACAAAATACACACAATGCCCCAGCTGCCAACAGGATGGTGCTCCACCTAATTTTAGTGCCATCATATGAACTGCACTAGATGGCCAATCTCCTGTCATTGGACGGGCAGGGCAGTGCTGATCTCCTGGCTGCCATGAAGTCCTGCTCATTCACTCATTCACTCACTCTATGGAGCAGGAAATTCTTTGAAAAGTCGACTGTATGTTCGGCTTGTCAAAGAATGGTCCACTTTCTTTATGGAACCTGAATGTTCACCACCATGTTCACAAAAACCTGCAACCAGACTCCATCCTGAGCTAACTGCATCCAGTTCACTCAATCAATTCCTATCTCCCTACTAACACTATCCTCCTACTTAAGTCTAGGTTTTCCCAGTGGTCTCCTCCCTTCAGGCCTCCCAACCAATACCCTGTAAACACCCCTCCCCCCACGTATGCCACATGCCACATATTCTGCCCAACTCATCCTCCACAATATAAGAACAAGATACAGACACAACCTTCATGTGCCAAATTCTAACCTCAGTAAATATCAAAAAGGAGTTTACTATACTGGAATTAGGTTATTCAATAATCTTCCACCTATTATAAAAATTGTAAAGCTTTAAAAGAGCATCTCCTATCTCACTCCTTCAACTCAGTAGAAGAATTTACATCAACCAAAAAGTCTCAACTATTATAAACACATGTAAATAATATTGGTGATGGTTTCTCATCATAATTATTCTGCTGTAATACTGCAGTTCCAAAAATCTGTAAATACCTGTTATAACTATGTACTTATATTTGTACTAGAAACAAGTATTGTATTTGTGCTAGGACCTGTTCCACATCCTTGGCTTAGGCCGATGAAGGATCTATGGAATGTAAATAAATTCTTTTATATTCTATTCTATTCTATTCTTAAAAATAGGTGCAATAATAGTCCTACTGTACTGGCAATTCTTCCTTATTCAAAACATCATTAATAAATTTGTATACTGTAGAACACAACATATTACCTCCTCCTTGGTTCAGTTCTGCTGTATATTAATCAGTCCCTGGCAAAATATACCTTGTGAACTTTTCAACTGGGGCCTTAACCTCAAAAGAGCTAGGCTTAGATATTCACAGCTCAGCTAGTAATCATAAATAATACAAAAATTCTGACACAGCCTTATTCATTAAATATATTACAATGAACTTTATTGGGTTTAATGACTAAACTAAATTCAAATTCTGAAACATGTACATATGGGCACATAATTATGAAGTGTTTCCTAGACTAGGTTATGTCAATTTATGTCACATTAGTGTTCCTTAAATCATAATAAAACTCTCAGGTACAGGATGTGACTATCTCACTGCCTTCTTTGCTTTATCAGTATTGTTTATGTTTACATACCTGGAGATCCCCTGTCTCCTTCTCTTCTCTTTTGTCGCTCACCTTGATCTTCACCCAGGAGAGTAAGAAGGCCGTCTCTAAATTCGGCAAATGTCACTTTTTTGCTTGAAGAACTTCCAAGCAAGCATTTTATCAATTTAATGCCCTGCTCTTCAAGTTGTAATTTTTCACACAGTTGTTCTAGTCCATTACCATCTAACCTCCCAGACTGATCCTGATCACAACTTTCAAATACAGACAACAATTGCTGCTCATAAGGATCAAGTTCTCGCCTCTCCATTTCATGGCAGTATAATGCACGAAACCTGTGAAAAGGTTTCATGTCAAGTATTTCTGAAGTATTACTGAAAATATGTCACAATAATCTAATCTAACCTAAACGAGGTTGTTGAGTTTATCTGATTTTCCGCTACAACCGATAAGCTTAATACTTACGCAATACAAAACCAAATCTTTCTGGCTCAAACGTACGAAGCAATAAATGTATGCGGAAAGTTTCTAAACAGATAAAGCTTTAATTCCAAAATGTCAAACAGCGTTGCGTATTAATTTCTTGATGTCACAATCACAGATTACTAATATCACAACCTGAGATTTTGGGTTCTCGCAGGAACGAGTAAGATAATAAGTTTCTGGGATCTTACAACGCAAGTGTGTCCAAACAGTTTACCTATATTCAGGTATGCTTGCTGCTTTGATCAATCAACTATTTTTAGCCTACATGGTACAATGTCCATAAGGGTAATTGCTACAATGTAAAGAATTGGACATTGTATAACCAATGTTGATGTCCTTTTGGGTTTTGGCAATATGTAGAATCAAAGGTAGACCCCAACGTCTCGGAGAAGCATATTGTCTCCAACCTACGGGCTGGACACCTCAATCTCACAATGTAGAGGCAAGATCATGAGTCGCCAATGGACAAAATAGAGCCTAACTTCGTTAGGAACAAATTTACATAATGTTGCTATAGATCCTGTTGTCATTGTTATTATTGTATGCTTACATCAATAATTTTTAAGTAATTACATTGAAAGCGACAGTTTCGCAAGGTAACACAGTATTGTGTTTAAAATTAATAATATCATTTATTCCCGCCTATTTTTGTTGTGCCATGGATTCGAACATAGCCTATTTCGATTTCTCATTTTCTCTCCAATGTTTCCAGGGGCTCCCTATAGAGCGACGTCCCTTTGGTCGTTATTCCAGGATCTGGGATGGTATTCTTTCATCCAGCATTGGTTCTATGTGTGACTTACATTTTTCTCTGTATTTTTACTATTCTCTGTTATTGGCTCTACTCCAAATTTATTTCTATTGTCTTAATTTTTGAAACGTTCTTGTCTTGTACTTCCTGTGACTAAAGTTAGGAAACTTATTTCTGCTACTTGTAATTTGCATATTTCTTTGTTTGCAATTGTCCATGCCTCACCACCATATATTAAGGCAGGGACGACAATAATGTAATCAAATCTTAGCTGTATAACTTGTCTACTTTTTTTTCTTTTCGTGTCCTTCGAAATGTGCAGCAAATAGCCTTCGGTGTTTGAAACTTCTGATTTACGACTTGGTCCTTTTCTTAAGTCTCACCAAACCCAAGATATTTTAAATGTTATATTTTTTCAACCGGAATAATTATTCTTATGGCGGGGAACTTTCCATGGAATTCCATTGCTTTTGTTTTCCTTGTTTATATATTAATTACAGCCTATGCTAATTTTATTTGGCACAAACGTAGCTCTTTGTAGCCTCTCTTCTTTATTAAATATTGGTTTATTTAGTACCTGTGTGGCCATCAGTCTGCTGTGCGGCTTGTAATCTCGTTAGATGCTCTGAGTAAAGAATGTTGTTCTCTAATATAGATTGCATTCCAGATTCAATTGCTGTATTCCCGTTTATCTTATAATTTCATGCCGGTTTTGTAGTCACATTATTGGCAAGAGGCAAAATGCACTAGCGACATCTTAACGCAGCAATTGTGTAACTTGAACAACGTAACAGCGTAGATACTCGCTAAGTCCCTATTAGATCATCAAACTGATTCAAAGAGTAAAAGAGTAGGGTTGTATTTACTGTGGTATTGGGTTGAACATAGGTGAAACATCTGGGTACTTTTGATGGTGGTAGAACAAATATGATGCATACTGTGTTAATTCGGTGTATGTTAATGTTTTTGAAAATATATTAGAACCTTGGACTGTGTTTAGTACAAAAAATACTTGATTAAACTGTACTCTGAAAGTTTTCGAACTTTGATTTTCTTTGTATGATTACATATGTGATCCTTAATATTTTCCAGCTCGGCCGGTGCAACAGCTGCTTGTAAATAATGTGCCATCCCTACGAAAAGGAACAGCGGTGTCATGTGTTCAGATGAAACATCAGTCCACAGCCGTGCAACAATCAAAATCTGGTTCGTGCAAGTTTACGACTTGAATTTTCAAATGGAGTAGATTTGGAATTCAAGGACGTTACAAGCATTTAAAATGTCAGTATCGAATTATGATTCGCCTGATTTTCATTAATGCTACTTGGCTTAAAATTTGGGATCATTTGGAAGTCATAATGTTTGTTTGTGTGGTGAACACGTGTACTGTGTACAGATTGGGAGTTGGTGAGACATTTGTGGTGTAGGAGCAGGTGACCTTGCACATATCTGTGTAACATCCTCTTTCGCTGGAGTTGTTGAGCTCAGGCTGTAATTATGTCAAACCAGCGCTTTCTCAAAGTCATTTTGGCATGCAAAGTAGTGGCAGGTTGATGAATAAATGTCTCATCTCTAAATTGATGAACAGTAGATTGTCATGTGATTAAATCCCACTTTGGTTACAATTTTTTGTTATTGCTTGCAATTTTGTATATACTAAGGTACTTATTACCATCATTATATTTGGAAGGCCTTCTTAAGTATAGTAGAGTTGAGTAGAGTTTATTTACATTCCATAGATCCTTCTTAGGACTCAACCAAAGGATGTAGAACATGTCATTTCATACAATATACATACACTTCAGAACTTTCAACACAAGTACAAGAACGTATTTCACATATCAATGTACATAAATTTCAGATTCTGCAATACAAGTATGAAAAATAATTTTACAAATTAATATACATAAACCTCGGAATTTTAAATATAAATACAA
This sequence comes from Zootermopsis nevadensis, assembly GCF_977971745.1. Classification (NCBI taxonomy): domain Eukaryota; kingdom Metazoa; phylum Arthropoda; class Insecta; order Blattodea; family Termopsidae; genus Zootermopsis; species Zootermopsis nevadensis. Next base: position 12,051,609 of record NW_028259143.1, read on the forward strand.
AACTTGCTTTACATATACGTAGATTATGGATATAAAGCTTAAACATTTTCAGCAGAGATGAAATCATCTACAGAATAGAAGGAGTGAGTAAAGAGGTCATCTTTCAATGCAGGCTTGAATACCTTTATATCATAATTTAGACTTTTAATTGTTGGTGGAAGATTATTAAATAACTTGATACCTGTATAGTACACTCCTTTCTGATATTTAGTAAAGTTAGCATTTGGCACATAGAGATCATGTTTACATCTTGTATTTAAATTATGTACATCTGTATTTCTTTTAAATTTATCCATGTTTTCCACCACAAATGATAGCAAGCAGAGTATAAATTCACTTGCAAGTGGAAGTATAATAAATTTACGAAATAATTTTCTACAAGATACCCTGCTTTTGACACCGGCCATTATTCTAATTATTTTCTTTGCATATAAAAAACTTTATTACTGTCTGTTGAATTTCCCCAAAAGATTAATCCATATGACACTACAGAGTGAAAGTAAGCAAAGTAAACTAGCTTTAAAGTATCTATTGTCATGAGTGGTACGACTGTTGTCATGGCAAAGCATGCAGAGCTTAATTTGGGAATAATATACTCTATGTGTTTCTTCCAATTTAAAGTATTGTCGACTTGTAAGCCAAGGAATTTGTTTATTTCAACTTCCACAATTAATTTTTCTTCAAATCCTATATTTAACCTAGGATATGTCTTGTGCTTAGTAACAAATTTTATGAAGTTTGTTTTTTCAAAATTTAGTGCCAGTTTGTTAGCTCTAAACCATTTGTTTATGTTGGCAAAGACATCATTCATGATATTTTCAAGATAGGTAAATTCTTGGTGTGCAATAATGATACTTGTATCATCAACAAAAAGAATAGGTTTAGATATAGAGTTTATAGTTGCCGGCAGGTCATTTATATATATATGAGGAAAAGTAAGGGTCCAAGAACTGAACCTTGTGGCACTCCGTGATTTACGATACCGCATTCTGAATAGGTATTATGATTGGTATGGGGGCTTTCAATTTCTACTTTCTGCCTTCTATTATTTAGGTAGGATTTAAACCATTGTCCTGCTATACCTCGAATTCCATAAAATTTCAGTTTCATTAGTAATATTTCATGGTTTACACAATCAAATGCCTTGGCTAGGTCACAAGGTAATCCACCCACATGCATTTTATTGTTAAGGGCACATACAATTTCATTAGTGAAACTAAATAGAGCCTTTTCTGTTGAGAGATTTTTTCTAAATCCAAATTGCTCCTCGACAAGGATGTTGATTCTATGTGTGTTAAATTTGAGACATGGTCTTACAGTTTCACACCACTGTCATGCTTGTAAAGCTTATTTTCAAATTGTATTTTATACATAGTTTGTAGATATCTTTATGATCCATGTCTAAACCAAATGTCTTGTGCCTGGATTTATTAATTATTTCTATGAGACTGTAAACTACCAGAATAAAAAATAATTTTAATGTGGCTACCTTGTTTTACATTCTGAAAAAAAATAGCTTAAGAAAAGTTGCATATTTTTTTAAAATAAATTACTGTTTATCATTTTAGGATTCCATCTTATGTGGCATTGTGCTAAAACGTATGAATTGGATGGAAATTGTCAGGTGGTTCATAAGTTGAAAGGGGGTGACAGAGAGCTTGGTGATCATATGACTCAAATTTATTTCTATAAGAAAGGAAAATAAGCTAAGAAATGAAATGTGACTTTTACAATATTTGTTCCATATCTTGGTGAACGTTTCTGAATCAGTAGGGCACAAACAGATTTGAAGTGAGTTTAACATGTTTAAAACCCTTGGCTAAACATCAGCATTACAGTGACTTAATTTTTAATATCAATGTTATGATATAAAAATGTAGCTTTGTTATTTCAGAGGTAGCTCCAGCAAAACGACCCTACTCTCCTTTTCAGAATACAAGCAATCTGGCAGAATATGCAATAGCTAGACTGGATGATTTAATGAACTGGGGACGTAAGGTAACATTCTCATTCTATGATTACAACTGCAATTTATATGCATGAAAAATTGACATTTGATGTTCCAGGTTAGTTTTTATAATATACAGAATGTAACTTAAAGGCCTAATACAAATTAAAGAATGAGTTCTACACATCAAAGCAGTGAAAAGTGCCATATTAATATGGTTCCTGAAAGCCTATGAAATTTGCAGTCTGGACACATGATGGTAGCAACAGACATGTGATGTTGCACTGGAGATTTTGGAGGGACTGAAAGGATGGTTTGTCTGGGTCATGTTAATGTGAACATTTATCATTCTTTAGGATTGTAGACCTTGCATCTTACTCTTATATTTGTGCCAGATATTTAAGTTATGCTCTGTACAGATTTTGGAATAAGTAGGGGATAGCCTGGTAAGTTCAACTGTAATGTATTTTCTTCTGCTGCTATAGGGTTCATTGTGGCCGCTGACTTTTGGTCTGGCATGCTGTGCTGTGGAAATGATGCACATCGCTGCACCCCGATATGATATGGATAGGTATGGCGTTGTTTTTCGTGCCTCTCCACGTCAAGCTGATGTTATTATTGTTGCTGGAACATTAACAAACAAAATGGCTCCAGCCTTGCGTAAAGTATATGACCAGGTAATGAAATGTATTTAAGTGGAATAGCTTAAAGTGGGTGGGCTAACATTATTATTGCAGGACTGAATGAGAAAGCATATGGATTTACAGTCACTTTCAATTCCCATATTTCCCAAATACCATGCATATCTTTTTCTAAAGTGTTTGCAAAAAACTTAGATATTTTTCTTATTCAAGGGTGTGATTTGGGTGGTACTAAGTGCTACACATGGGAATATCCAGGCTGTCCAAAAAGCTCAGAAATTTCAGTCATAAAGATTTATTTACTCTGTTGACACAGAATGCTGCATGTGATGACAGCTGCTAGGCAAACTCATCAAGTTTAAGTGCCATTCAGTGCTATTCAGTGTGAGCACCATTGACTACCCTGCAGACATGATGATATTCAACTTCAGTCCATACATGAGCCAGCATATCCATAGATACAGCAGCGATAGTTGCTATAATCCATTGTCACAAATTGGCAACACAATGCACTGATGCACTTCTGACTCATAATAAATATGAAATCCTGGCCACAACCTTCATATTTGGAGTTTCAAGGGATGCATCCTGTTGTATATTGAATGTTAGGTTGAGAGTCCTCTACACAACAATGCTTGATTACAATTTCAATGTTTTTAAGAATCCACTATATATTTCAACCTTAATTGGTCATCTTCAGGTGGTTCTGTTAAAGTGTTTGAAACTGACAGATATGACTGCTAATTTGGATACACATTTTCTGTTGTTGTTTTCACCATGAAAGAGACTGTCTTAAGTTACTTGCCTAGTTTAGTAGAGTAGACTATGTAGGTTTATGTACTGGTGGAAAGCTGAACTGTAGCTAATCTTTGGATTTGAAACACTGTACATACAGTTCTGTAGTATAGTATTTTGTTGTGTTCACAGATTTTTTCATTTTCAAGCACCATCACTCTTGCATACTCCACTTTTCACAATATTTTCTGCATTACTGTGAAATGTTATTTTTATTACATTCCCTTCCCCTTCACTCACAAACTCAAAATCAACAGGAAACACTACCACACACACAGCTCCATACCAAAACACAATGCAGTACAAATAAAAACTTCATTTTACCCAAAGGTTATTGTAGTATCATACAGACTTAATTTGTGTTTACAGACGCACTGGACAACCAAAACAATGTCATGGAATCAAAACATTGCATACAAAAATGAGATAGGATATGTATTTATTTAGGGTTTTACAGATTTAAACAAAACATGTTATAATGCAAAAATATGCAGTAATTTATCTACAATTTTACAGGTGTAGTGATGACTTGAGTACAGCAGAAACATTAAGTCTAATAAAAATGGACGTTTCACAGTAGTGTAAAAGATGTTCAAAAAGTTGGGTGTGCAAGTGTGACATTGCTTCAAAACACAAAATATAAAATCTATACACATAACATTTACACCTAAGTGGCTGGAAGTTCAGCAGATGCTCAAGTTAGAATTTCATGGCGTCTTGTTATTTATAGGTGTGAGATGTGTCTGACTTGCCGATAACACTAGCCAAGTCAATTTGAGATGTACTGATTTTATGACCAGTGTTCAAATGAATACAGCTAATCCTTAAAAAACTCTATTACACCTTCAATAGCAGACACTATCTAGCACTGAATAATTATTAGTATGTTTTGAATATTAGTCCATACTACAATTTATAAAATGGAATAATCTGACCTTGAAACATTTTCTATGTATTACTCACTTCTGTAGTCGTGCTCCCCCACCACTCACTTAGAAATTGACAACCATATGGTAAAAATATAAATGGTGTCACACACAAAGCTGTGTTTTATTCTTGTTTCATAAAGCTGACTCATCTTGTAGCATAAAACTCACCATTGACTTGGGTTCTTCTTCAAATATGTAGCAGCCATTCATGTGGGTAGTGGAATGAATAGTCCTATTTGATGGGGCAGTCTTTGAGGGCCTGCCATAAGGTTTTATTTCAGTTCTGTAATACTTTAAAATCAAGATCTATATAAGTCTGCAACATAAACAAATGACAAAAGTGTTTCTGGTAGTAATATTTTTTAGCTTTTTCCTATTACTGTGATAGCTTACCAGGTAAGCACCACTCATATCCTGTCCTTGAATTATGATTGATGAATGCTTTGGACTCCTTGATGTCTTGGTCTTGAACCCTAATTTTGGCCAATTTTTGTCATGTGTGGTACTTGTATGACAAATATTTTTCTTGTCTTTCCACTTTATGATCATCAGTTTGTCCTTGTAGACCACCATGTTTTCCTTTTTTTTCAATTTCACCTTCTTTATATCATCGGATGAGAACCAGTGTTTTCAACATGGCATAGGTACCAGCCAGGGCATGATGCTGACCACTCACCCCCATCTAGTGCCAAGGTTAAGAATGAGTTGGAACTATACCTCCCCCCCCCCCAAGTGCCTATATGGCACTCCATTCCTGTTTTTTAAGGCTCATTGATGTGAAGATCACATTTGCAAGTTCTGAATCCTCACACCAGCATATATATTTAATTCGCCCAAATACTCATTTTATCTGTGCAGTTATATATTGTTCCACTACATGTTTCAAAATTTCCCTTTGGATTTAATACCAAGAGCAAATGGATACCAGATTTACCAAAGTTTCTCATGTATTTTGTGCAGCATAGCTTTCATGATGCAAGTAAACAGTTTTATACAAAATCTCCTTCAGTTAAAAGCCTCACTGACTTGACAGTGAAGTCACGTCACACTTCATATGCATTCAGTATGCATGGTAATACACTTTAAATTATATAATCTCTTGTCATTTCAAAAATGTGCTCACACACTGCCTGAGAATATTGAATGACATGCATGATATTGACATGTCTATTTTTACAAAGAATATTGTAAGAATTGTTGTGCACAGTGGAGACAATGGCCTGCTTATGAAGCAAACATCTTACTTCCTTCTTTGTATCTGCTGAATTCTTTAGACTGAGAAATGTGGGCTAGTGCAAACAGTGCAATAATAAAATACAAAACCAAATGCCTTTGAAGTACTTGGTTAAAATTTTGATAATTTCTCCTTGAAAATCATGATACTCCTTATTTCTTACTATATTCATTGCATAAATTGAACTTTATCATTGACATGTTTGTATCCTTAGTGAACACAGAAATTTGTGATATTCAGTACAGATGTACTGACCAGTTTGGCTTACCATTTTTCTATGTACTTTCCATTACTTATGGCTGTGAATTTATTTTTTGGCAATCATGACTTCTTTTAAAAACTTGTCAATGCTTCTGATAATGTTATTTAGCAATTAAAATATTTTTAAATTTCCATTGCAGATGCCAGAACCTCGATGGGTGATTTCTATGGGTAGCTGTGCAAATGGTGGTGGTTACTACCATTACTCATATTCTGTTGTTAGAGGATGTGATAGGATTATTCCAGTTGATATTTATGTTCCAGGTATGAATTTTTGTTAAGCCTAGCTGTAGTTACTTAAAGTCATTTTTAAGAATAGATGCTCTCTCTCCTGTTAACCCTTCATAGACAAGTGACCAAGATTTTATCTACAAGGTAAGCCTTTAATCAGGACCAGGACAAGAGGATAAATATTCAGCCTTGGTACCTTTTAATTATGTGCATGAGTGATAATTTTCTGACCATGTGATATTACTAAAAGATGTAATGGTCAAACCCATTAGTGTTGAATTATGATCAGTGGGGCTGACTTCAAAGACCAACTGCTGCACCCTTATAAAATAAAACTGTGTACAGACAACTCTCGGTTTACGAACGTTCAATTTATGAACATTCGCTGTAACGAACGTGACATTTCATTCAGAATTTCTTAAAGTCGCCAATAGAGTTCCTTATAAAATGAAATTCTAAACGTATAGTGAACATAATTGTAAGATTTAGATAAATAAACTTTTAAAAATGTATTTATTACAATAATTATCAGAAAATTATTATAATTATATTGAACTGTTCTTGGTTAATAAAACTAATCTAGCCAATAAAAAAACGTTGGTTTACATGCCACACTGCGTAGAATGTTTTCTTGGAAATAAATCGGTGATTCCCCCTATTATAATGTATTGTAAACGTATTGTATAGACCATTCAATGTTTAGTACATGGTTTTAATGCTTTAAAATGGCTGTTAACATAAAAGATACGTATCGTAAAAGCTCAGGAATGCAAGATACACATAACAAACAAAACCGCATAACGAACGTCTTGGAATAGAACTCGTTCATAAACCGAGAGTTGCTTGTATTACAAAGAAACACAGTATCTACACCTAATATTTTGGTCAAAAAGTTAGAGGAAAGTTGACTACCATGCTGCAAAACTGGAGCCGAATCAAAGGGTAATAATTGACCAGGTCATCCTGTAAGTGAAAGAATACAGATTTTGAAGATTATAACCACGGGCAAATTACTTGGCATGTGAGTGACCATGGTAATGATTGCAGTGGAAGTCTTGGCCACACCTTGCTACCTTGCTGTAAAGAGGTTTCAGATCTGGATAGCAATTTCTGCAGTCAAGTCTAGAATCAAATGCATTTTCAGTTTCCAGTAGGTTCGCTATCAATTTCCTGGAATTGATGTTACTCACATGCCAAGTTGTTTGCTGATTATAATACCAAGAAAGATACAGCAACTGAAGATCTAGCTTGTCACTTAAATTTGTGTAAGTATAGTAATTAATTCACTTGGCCTTCATTGTGTTTGTTTCAGGATGTCCTCCTACTGCAGAAGCTTTACTGTATGGTATTCTGCAGCTGCAAAAGAAGATAAAGCGCATGAAGACTCTACAGATGTGGTATAGGAAATAAGTTGTACAAATGTAAATGTATATAAGCACATAGCATTAAATCAACAATGGAATTTATATTTATTGTTCCAAAATATTCATGGAATGTGATAATTTAGATTAAAAGAAACTTCAGAACAAGTGAAAAACTTATGCATTTCTCTTGTAGATACAAATGTTACATAAATATACCATATCCTTCTGCATATGTCTATACATGACACACGAGGTACATGAAGTCCTTAATCATAAGTTAGATGAAAAGATCTCTCATTCTCCCTCCTGTGAGCATCATGCAATTTTGACACCTGCTCTAAGTGTGTTGCAATCAGAGCTGTGTTCTGGTCAATCCACTGCAGTGAATTCATGTGTGCATTCAGTATGCGTCCAATCTGAACAATCTGAAAAAAATATTACCATGTTAGTTTAAATATATGATGGGATGTTTGAAATTAACATGAGGCATCTTAAGCCTTGTATCGACTGCGCGCGGCTGCCTCGCGAGGCAATGTTCGTTGCTTTGCCTCGCAAAGTCGATACCATGTTGCCACGCGTGGCAGAACGAACAATGCCGCGCTCGAACTTGGCGCGCATCGAGCCAAATCTGAGCGGTTCTTTGTCCCGCGGCAAAGGGATTTCACTGTGCTGTATTCATGGTGATCTTGCGAGAACTGACGAACAGCGTCGATCACAGCCGAACACGGCTGCCGCGCTCGATGCTGGTAACCACGAGCACAATGAGCGAACGAACGAGTTTGCCGCGGACGAACAGGTGCGTGAGGCAGCCGCGCGCAGTCGATACAAGGCTTTACATAGTGATGAAAATAGACAATACTAAGCAGCCTGAAACTTTAAAATCAGATTACGGTTCTCATATTCAATATGTATTACTCAGGATAATTTATTTATTTTACTTTATTATTTAATTTATTCTACATGTTACTAAGATAAAGATACTTATGTTATAGAAAAAATGATACTGAGTGTATAAGTGAAGAAGTTCTGACATTGAAACCTGGGCCTCTTTTAATTATATTTCATGTAAACCAAAAATAAATTATAATTTTGCAGTGGGGTTTACATAATGTATTTAACATGTTATGGTGCTAAAAACTCTTAACAGGAGGCATACATGGATAGAGTTTACTCTTATAGACGCATAGGTTACAATATTCATGAATACATTATTGTGAACTGAAGCAATTTTAAAATGGAAATGGTGCTGCAATATATACATACCCAATGACTGATGGAATTACCTAGATTGTATTGATTAATTAATTTTGGTATGTAAAACAATCCTAAATGACAGTGTTTCATAGCATTTGGACACAATTTTACTGAACTAGTTAGTATATATGGACATCCTGTAATATAACCCTACAGGTTCTAATGATGCTGCAGTATGTTTAATATTGCTGTTTTCCTAGACTTCATCCACTGTTTAATATTCTAAATCAAGCCCACTGTTTTGGGAGCCAGTTGTCCCCATCTTCAGGAGAACATCTAACAGAAGGGGTTAATCGTAATCCACTCACAATGGATTCAAAACATGGAACCCATTTTTGCACAACTGGAAGGACATCCAGGTTCCTGTTTTCAAGAAATTCTTACTTCTTATTCTCATTGTTATTCTTATTGTTAACTCCTTAGCCTTCCTTTCACTATATTGGACACCTCTTTGCCTCTCAGATCAGGTTAAATAATTCAGGCTTTAAGAGGACCAGGACTGTCCCCATGGGACTCTGCCACCCATGGGGCTTGGCCACTTCAGAGTACTGGACCCCCTGGGGACAACTCAAGTAATGCCCCCCTCCCATACCTATTCCCAATTGGGATTTAAGCCCTGGGGCTTTACCACCAAGGCCCTTCCCCACAATGCTTGTTTCAATGGGGCCTGGTCTCCTGCACATCCTGTTCCTGAAGCCCATCCCCACACTGGGCTTTGTAAATTCATTTTCTGCCCTTGTCACTCCATGACGGGTTGAACCTCCACTGGTGCCTGAGCATTTTCCCCCTATGTACTGCTTCAGTTTGGTGCCTTAACTTGTTTCTGACACCTCTACCATCTGAAATTAGATCATCCAGGCCTGAGGAGGATCTAGACTACTCCCGAGAAGTTTTGCCATGCATGGAGCTAGGCCACATTCAAGGATTAAGCCCCCATTGCAACACCCAAAAGTTAGGCTCCCAAAGCCTACTCCAAACAAGGATTACTAAACCCCTGGGACTTTACCTCCCAGGCCCTTCCCCAAGATGCTTATTTCAATGGTACCTGACCCCCAGTGAATGTTGCTCCAGAGGATTTGCACCATGGGGGCACCTATCCCCATCCTTGGCTACTAACCTGACAATACAAGATAGAATTAATACAGATGGAAGAGAATACATAACCATGAAAAAGAGCCTATGTGACTTGCAAATGAAACCTACAAAAATATGTGCTGTAACTTACAGGATCACTGATGTCTTGTGTTCGATTTGTCTCATTTAGGTGCTCAATAATTTCTTTCAGATCTTCAGACATTTGTTTCAATTGAGTATCCATGTTTTCAGCCATCTGGTATCTAAAAAGAAAACAATTGTCAAGTTTTATTTCATCCTGACCATTTCAATCCATGTAATACACTAACAACCTATTTCCCTAATATATTTTTTAATACATTCCTCCCATTTACACCTGTCTCCTCTCTGTATGGAATGACACTGTCCAACAAAAATGTATGCATTTATGTGTCTTTTGCCCACCTAAGCCTCCTTTATTTTGATACTACTGAATATGAACATGAACCAGAAGAATGTACAAAGTTGGTGATAACATTTAATGAAGTCATCCTACAGAGACAATTGGTATTTCTCCAGATCACCATCAAGTTAATATAATACTACAATGACATTCCATATTATAGTGCAACCTTAATACGAGAATTTATCATAATCAGTTGCGCTACAACCCTTTTCAGGTCTTGGCTTCCTGAGAGGTTTCCTGGTCTTGAAGTGTGCATTTATGAGTAGTGAGTGACTAGCCCACTGACTGCACAATTTCTACTCAATCCCAAATTGACTGCCAGAGCCATCTAGCAGTGAATCAGGAGACTTGAGTGAGAAATGGCTGCTGAATTTGCCTATGAAACATCTCGTATCATGCTCATAAGGTTTTTTTACATGCTGTAAATCTACGACATTGGACCGCTGGCTTTACTTCCCCTCTAAAGGAAATTGTGCTACGGATTTTTATCACCCTTAAAAATTCATCAACTTCGGCTGGGATTGAACCCGTGAACTTTGGGTCCAGTGGCGAGCCTGCTAACCACTAGTCCACCGAAGGCGACATGAGCATTTATAAAATATGAAAAATGCTCATTATTGGAATATATTTTCAAGTCTGTCTCCTAGCTTCTAATCACATATGTGATTATGGCACTATGGTTTAAAAAACTTATATGTATTATGACAGTATTTATATTTGTTAATGTTATTGTTAATATTGTTGACATTTTAGCATAGATTGTAGAAATTAAAGATTTTCTCATATATACACAACCTCCTGTATAAAGTAAGCAAACAAGCAAACTATTAACACTATGAAAAAGACACTAGTGCCATACGCGTTTCAACCTCAAGAGATCATCAGTGGCAACAGGGAAATTAATTCATTTAATCAGAATGGTTTAAAATTGGTCTAAATATGGTTTAGAAAACAAATCATGAACTGGAGTTATTTCACAAAAGCATATCAAGCAACACTGGCCATAGCTGGTCTGCGGCGAGCTGTTGTTGCGTCGTCCATACCTGTGAAATCCACCCACACTTCGTCGGAGTTCACAGCTAATTGCTTGTTATGATGAAGGCAATGGGGGGGGGGGGGGGGCCCTCATTCTGTATATTTTCCATATATGTAAAATTACGAACTTGGTGTCAACCAATCCACTCATTTTCAGAAGTTCGTTATAAACCATACTTGTTCTATTGCAGTTACTCTGTATATAAAATCATGCATACAAACAAAACTGTTTACACTTGAAAGGACACTAATGTCAAACATGTTTTTCGACCTCAAGAGGCAAAACAAATTAATTCATGTAATACAATTCAAAAGATTATGGTTTTCTACAGAGCATAGAAAGTATGTACTTTACAAAATGATACTTATGTAACACCTCACAGGATGTTAATTACAAAGGGGGTGGTGTATTAAATTGAGTACTTAGCTTTTATGTCCACTGGCCTGATTGACGTTGGTCTATGGTGAGCCGTGGTTGCGTCGTCTGTGTCTATGAACTTCAACGATGCATGGACGCCCAAATGTAAACAGTTTTGCTTGCAGGCATGATTTTATATTTCAATACACTGCACGGTATGTAAGGTTTTAAGTTACCCTGATTTCTATGAAATATGGAAATACAGTGTGATTTCTGTGATACACTCACATGTGTTCCCTCTCTGGATCAGCTACCCCATTGGAGCCCAGTTCCTTTTCTAGTGGAGCAAGACACTCCTCCAACTCTCGCTGCTGTGCCAAGATGAAATCTAATTCATTATCCAACTGCTGTTGTTCAAGTTTCATTCGTTCCACTGCATTATTTAAATCAACAATCTGCAATGTAAATCAGCAACATAAAATACAAAATAAGATATTGTAGGTGCGTCATATTGTGATTTATTTAAATAGTATTAAAAATATATTAAAATTGGCCGTCAATCACAATATAAGATAATTAAAAGATTAAAATATCATTTTTCGTTCCGTATCGAGTACTCGATTTACATATGGAACATTTACGACATGTTTCGGCTATCATAGAGCCGTCATCAGGTGCCATGTTATAAACCTTTTAACTGAATTACTGATTTTTAATGCTTTTTAGTTTTCATTTTTCTTATCATTTTCTCGTCCTTCATATTGTATCTTCATCCGTTGTTGTGTCACATGTCACTAATATAATTGCATGTCGTAGTGATGCCAATGTTGTGTATATTGGACCGAGAAGTAATATCGCAGCAGTATTAGGAGAGATTGGAGGTATACTGTATCAGATCGTGGCTGGTTACCGAGTCAGTAACCAGCCAGGGGAACTACTTCGAGGGTGATGGATGAATTTAATACCTGAGATAAGTGTACGGGTTTTTATAGGCGCAGTCTAGAAACTTTTCGATCGCACCTCGTATATGATTTCAAATCATTTATACATGCCATGATAATGAAATTGCCTGTGAGGTGACATTAATTACAAACAACCAAGTTATTCCATAAACAGACTTCCTTAAAAGGCTGATATTTAATGAGACAGACAAAGTTTCCTAATTTTAAGGAAATAAAATATTTATTACTTTTTTCACAAAAGACCACAGTTTCTCATCCTACCTTTGTAACATTAACTTTAATATTATCCTCCTATCTAAGCTTCCAAGCGGTCCCTTCTCTTAAGGTTGTCTGACCAAAATTTTGTATGCATCATCTCTCCCATGTACACTACATGTAACGTCCATTTACTACAAACTCAACCCAAAGATCAACTAAGTTTACCTTTTCTCCATTGCCAATCAAAAGGTGATCCCATGCATTCACCTCTGTAGCCTGATTCATGAATACTTTCTCTTGCTCTTCTAGCTCTAGAGTCCATTTATTAATGCTCTCTTCCAGCTGACAAAAGTTGAGGGATGTGCTTGTACCTGATGGAACACTGGATACACTTGAAATAAAAATGTGCATATGTGGTTTATAACACAAGTATTTAAAACCAAAATAAAACATCAGATAATTGGTTTCAACACTAATAACAATATAGCCCATCTGATGTGATCAAACCATATTAATTCTGAATGATCAAGATAAGGAGAGAAGGCATTACTTAAAATTATTAAGTATAGCATGCATTTCACAGATAAGAACAAATTTAATATCACTGATGTGTAGGAATTTGGGTTTCCTTTAAAAGTTTTATGCCTAACATAACCATAAACCAACCTTACCTCTTTCACCCTCCTAGTGTACTTAATAAGAAGCTAGTAGTCACTTACTTAAACAAAAGAAATTCTCTGCCTTTACAAAACCCCAAAGTTCATTACTGTGTTCACAAAAGCCCACCATTAATTCCTGTCCAGACTCAAACAATTTCACTTTCCTATCCTACTGTATTTTTTGTAAATATAATAATTCTTTTCAAAATTTGATTCCCCTACAACTAAAATGCAGTTTATAATATTAATTATTTCAGTAGTGAGATGATCACAGTTCATTAGAAGTGTTGCAATATGATTTTAAATACAGTAAAACAATGCAAACATCTCAATAATAGTAAGTGTACAAACAATTTTTTCATAAACAAATGGATGGATGAATGAAATTGCATGAATAAGAAGAAGTAAAATGACTTAGTTCAGAATGTCATGTCACCATCCATCTTTTGCAGAGGAATGAGTTGTTAAACTTGAATGCGAAATGGTAGAGAGGATGCACAAAATAATCTGCACTGGTAAACCATGCTTCACCTCCTTTCAATCTCTCTCATCTCACTGGCCATGATGACTTAGTTCAGAATGTCATGTCACCATCCATCTTTTGCAGAGGAATGAGTTGTTAAACTTGAATGCGAAATGGTAGAGAGGATGCACAAAATAATCTGCACTGGTAAACCATGCTTCACCTCCTTTCAATCTCTCTCATCTCACTGGCCATGCATCTACTTACATAAAATTTGTGTGGATAAACTACATCACGGTTTATGCATATTGTGTTCTGAAATTATCCTCAGCCTAATTATGAACATGAGCAGAAGTTGATGTAAGCTGTCTCCCTTCTTGCATAATAACCATCATATGGGAACAGGGGATTTAAACCTCCATATTATATGGCTGCTGGGAAAACCTTAACTTTGAACAGTTTATAACGTGCTACTATATTGCACAACCAGCTGGACCATGTGTAAGCAATGAAAAATGGACTATAAAGGATAATTCACATAATTATATACATCATTCTAGTTAAATTTATAATAAGAGGATCAACAAATGTTTTATACAATAAAATCTTCTAGGGCAACAAACAAGTCGCGTCAAAATCATAGTCCAATATTTCAGAGACACTCTCTGTCTCCATCACTGGGGAATGTGAAGGCTAGCTGCAGTTTGCTGTTTATATCCACCAAAAATATTGCCCTTCCATGTACAGCCATTGGCCAATAGGGAATACGGACGCACCCATCTTGGTACCATTCATATGGACACACAGCACCCGGAACTTGATGTAAAATTGATCAAATCGGTGTTGTCTAGATCTGGTCAATCAATTGCCATCATCTTGAATGACAGACCTCAAACTTCCTAAAGGTAGTCACACTCCAATTCTATGTTCTTGCCATGCCACTTAACCCCACTTCAATCTTCTCCGTCCCAGGCAAGTAATATTGAATCCTATTGAGTAAACTAATAATGGGTTTCACGCCTGACTCAGCATGAATTCACTGTCTTAAAATCGTCGGGGTGCAGTCGATTTTCAATGGCCTCATTTATTAGTTTGTCCATATGTCCTACGCTCTTAGCTAGAACAGCGGTCTCCCCAAAATAAATTTTATGGCCAGATTTTAAGAAATGATCTGTGACTGCAAGCTTCTCTGGTTGATGGAGTCAGATGTGCATTCATGTTCCTTACAACTAACTGTTACCATGCGCCCAGTCTGGCCTACATACACCTTATTGCATTCACATGGAATATGGTAAATGCCTGGCACATTGTATCCCAAATCATCCTTCACCAATCTTAGCAATTTGCTGTTCTTCTTTACAGGCCAATGAATGGTCCTAATGTTGTACTTGGCAAGAAATCTACTGAACCTTCCCGACACTGTCGGCATGTACTGTATGATGGCCGTGCTAGTTGGTTTACTCTTTGGAGTCTTGTGCGTTCTCTTCTGGTAAAGTGCGTGTTGTATCTCCATTGTGATGTAACCATTCTCTTGAAATGTTTTCTTTAGGTTTTTATCTCTCCTTCCTTACTCTTTAACTTTGCACTAGAATATACCATCAGGAAAGTCCAAGATAGGATAGAGGATTTGCAACTGAATGGGACACATCAGCTATTGGGATATGCTGATGACGTTAATTTATTGGGTGATGATGTAAATACAATAAAGAAGAACACAGAAGTTTTACTAGAGGCTAGTGGGGCTAGAAGTAAATTCAGACAAAAAAAATAAGTATATGTTAGTATCTCATCAACAGACAGGCAAGTAAAATCATATTAGGGTGGCTAAAAAATCCTTTGAAATTCTGACAAAGTTCAAATATTTTGGAACAAAAACAAATCAAAATGATATTCATGAGAAAGTTAGGAGGAGATTAAATTCCAGAAATGCTTGCTACTTCTCAGTTCAAAAAATATTGTCTTCCCATCTGAATTCTAAGAACCTGAAGATTAAAACATACAAAACAAAAATTCTGCCTGTTGTTTTGTATGGGTGCAAAACATGGACTCTCACTCTGAGGGAGGAACAAAGATTGCAGGTGTCTGAGAATAGGGTGTTGAGAAGGACATTTGAGCTTAGGAGAGAAGATGATGGGGTACAAAGAAAGCTGCATAATGATGAGCTTAAAAATTTGTACTCCTCCCCCAATATTGTCAGGGTGATTAAGTCAAGAAGAATGAGATGTGTGGGGCATGTGGCACACATTGGTTGGGGCAAGAAATGTGCAAAGGGTATTGGTCGGGAAGCCTGATGGGAAGAGACCACTGGGGAGACCTGGACGTAGATGGGAGGATAATCTCAGGCGGGACCTATGGGAGATGGGAGTTGAAGGAGACTGGATTTTGTTGGCCCAGGATAGGGTTCGGTGGAGGGCTTTGGTTAATTCGGTGATGAACCCACAGGTTCCGTAAGCTATCTAGTTAGTTAGCTATCTCCCCTTCCAGGCTGCACAGATCAGAGATTTTCTTATTAGTTTACTCAGTAAGACCAATAGGATTCAACAGAACTTGTCGGGGATGTGGGACGGAGAGGACTGAAGTGGGATTAAGTGACAAGCCCAAAGAACATAGAACTGGAGAGTGACAGCCATTAAGAAGGGTGAGGTTCATCGATGTGGAGACAGGTTAAAATGCTGGAGGGGAACTGCCATTCAAAATGATGACAACAGATTGGCCGGACCTAGACAACACTGATTTCATCACTTTTACATCAAATACCAGGTGCTGCATGTCCATACAAATGGTACCAAGATGGGTTCAAAGGCTGTACATAAAAGGGCAGCACATTTGGAAGATATAAACAGCAAACTACTGTACCCATCACATTCCCTGAAAATGGAGACAGATGGTGTCTCTGAAACATTGGACTATGACTCCATTTTGAAGCAGCTTGTCTCCCAAGAAGATTTTACTGCATTTAGTCACAATGAAAGCCTAAATTCTTATATACATGTTTTTACATTTGTGAATATCATTATAAACACATTATGTGCCACTTATTAAAAAATACACTGACCTTTCCAAAAATATAATAATTCTTACATTTTTAACTTTCACTGCACATGTGTTGCAGCATACACATTTCAGCTGGCCATGCATTGCATTGCCATACTGTTAAACCATTAATGCAGGAGTTAAAAAAGACCCGCCAGCAGCCCTATAATACATGTGTTAAAATTTGCTATTCCCACATAATAAAGATTAATTTGCTTTCACTGTCTTTGATAGTCAAATATAATTTTACAGTCCATTCCTGAGATGTTACAGTACACAAGTAACATGCGCATGGTAGCTAATTTATTACTAGCTTCAATAATAGCTTGGCAATATGAACATTTAAATTTTCCGCATGTATTGAGCTCATTGTCACCTTCACAAATTTGGATGATTCCAAACATAATTTTGAAGACTTAAATTTCAAAATTTATAAAATATAAGAACTGAAAGTGTTAAAACCTGTCTTGTGCTAATAATGTGTAATGTCTAAATGTAAGTGTTAAAACTTGTCTGTTCATTGCATTAATGGATGTTCCATGTTTCTCCTTCAGGTTTATATTCATAACGTATTCTTTGAACATGAGAATTTTACATCCATCCTATTAACCTCAGCCATCTTATTTGATATTCTATCTTCTCAGATGTATTAATGTACTTGCCAGTTATAAATGTGTACATTTGTATTATGCTGTGTCATCATGACAAACAGCATATTTCATCGCATAATTCTCATGACCATAATTAAAAAAGAAATTTGAATACAAATAGATACCTACTTTGCTCACATATAACGAATTTAAAAAAATTCTATACATTGTACTCACACAGTGCTAGTTGCTAGGATAGACTGTGGAAGAGATGCAGCTGATGATGTGGTTGTACTTGCTGTGAGGGAAAAACCAGGCGTACTTGATGACTGGGCAGTAACAGCTGTGGTGGTCTTTTGCTGCAGCCCTAAACCTACAAGCAAATGCATTAATGTACTGAGAGATACCTCTAGGTTGTACATATGCAGGTAGCACAAAATCCTACAATTTACCTGATGGTTTTGAAGCAGTTGCATCTGCACCACCTGCGGTTGTGGTGGCTGCAAAATTAAGATACTAGTGAAATTTCTCAAGCAGAAATAACATTTATAATACACACGTGGATTCCCTGCCCATTATTCCTGTACCCCTACTTTACTGACTTAATTTACAGCTGAATACATTCACAGATCCCTATGTTGTGACTAATGATTCCAATTATGATCTCAGCTATCATCCTGACCTGCCTGTTCTAAAATTTGTGGAGGTTTCCATTTCTGATGTAGGGATATCTAACCCCATTGGCAAAGTGACTAATGCTGAAAGATGAGGCATATAACTTTAACTATAGATACCTGCTAGGACTGACTGGTCACCACACTGTACCATAATATTGTAACACACATCCATCCTGTACTATCCACATTATACATCCTCTGATGTTTGCTCATTTTTGTCAGCACAAGCATAATTTACTAAAAAATCTCTTATCACTTAATACTTAGCCACAAACTATATCTTTTTTGATGTAATTTTAACTGTACAGTTCAATTTAATTGTGCTTGTGAATTGACATATCCTGACTAATCATCGCAAATGACAAGATTGCTTAATCTTGGTCTCAAAAGCTCATCCCATTTCCACATACTGTTCCTAGGCTCACTTTTTTAACCTTTCTCGTAAATCTTAAATTTAATGATGCTACCGCAATAAACATGCAAGCCACATCTTCATGTACATAATGATTTCACAGAGTGTTCCTCAACCATTCTGCCATTCATGTGGGGGTAATTCCAAGTTGGAAAAATGTTAATACAAAACATTGGTCCTACTTCCAGTACTGAGAAGCTGTGGTTATTTCAAGGTAAATGTAAGGAAAATACATGAGTACTAATTAAATGAATTTACAGTTACATTTTATAAGACACATCTTATATAAAGTTGGGTGCAAGGATGTGGTTTTCTGTAGGCTAGCTACAGTAAACTGTCACATCCTTGGCCCCCACTCTTTTTCTGTTAATAATGTCTGCCACTGTTTTCAGTGAACAAACTTGCTTGTTCCAAACAAAAGCTTATAGCCCACTGAAATCATTTTTGGATGCTCTTATATGTTGGCAAAAGCATTCATAATCTGACACAGGATTTATTCTCTTATGTTTACTTTGGTCACACAATTTCCCTCCACCATTACACCTCACAAAAAATCATGCAGGTATAGACCTGGAAATCTCAGCAGCCAAGTTACTGGAAAACCCATTTCTGTAACTGATTCAAGAATACCATAACTTGATGATCAAAATGTGGAGGCAACTCAATGTGCTGAAAGAAGATCCTATGCCTTGTTTATTTCATCATCAGGAAGTTTTAATAATGCCCATGACATATCAGAACCAACACACAACTGATATAAGAAGCAAACTGCATCAGCACCGGTAAAATCTTCTAGCAAAAATGACACTAGTGTTGTCATATATCAAACAACACACAAGGAGGCATTTGTTGCTCACACATCTTGAATCATCTCTAGCTTCACAATGGTTGGAAATGAAGCCAACACTGTATTAACATTATCCCTAACCCCCCGATGTATGGTTGATTATAAAACATTCTGCATCAGCAATGATTTTAATGTTGATGTCTTACTGGTTGCAGGTGGTGCAGCATTTTGCAAGGTAAAACCTCCTCCTGATTTTGAAGCATTTCCAAAGTTAAAATTCATTCTGAATTGACAAAATGTACCTAGCAACAAGAAAACTCAATAAAGATATGCAGCACAGACTTTAAAGTTATAATGATGTGACTAAATTGTGATGGTGTGCAAGATTTCTGTGACTGCAAGTATTGAGATTGTTGCTAAATTTTGCCAGACTGAAATTATTCTGTGTATTATTAGGTGCATAAAATCCAACACCTTGTGCTAATATGCGTGACGAATTACAGTAAGAACCTATAATTATTTAAATAATATTCGTCCTAATTTTCTTGTGTAACTTCACTACTTCATACTTTGACAACAATCCACCACCTCCACCACTCAGTCCAATAAGATCACAGACAATTACAAAGAAAATTTCAAAGATGTCTACGACAGGAAGTTAAATACAAAGAGGTTACATAATGTAGATCGACAAGCTATGCTGGTCTTCGAAATGCGGCTTCCAATAACAGATACAAAGGACAGCCTCACAATGACATAAACACACGAATGAATGCTTTGCCTCTACAAATGACAGCCCTTCGTTGGATGATTGTACGACATCGAAATATTGCCTAGCTAACGCTCGATTGTTTTAAATAGATCACATCGTATAACAAGATATTATTACCTGTGGTTTTTTTCTAATTCTAAGCTACTGGCATATATAAATGCAACCGTGGAGACTAGCTGATAAAATAACGAAAGAACCCTTCGTACTACCTAATGTATACGTTTATAACCATTGCTGTCTTCCAAGAGCACGTTGGGACAACTCCAAATTCAAAGGCCATGGGCTGGAAACAAAATCTGGAGTGAGTTTTTAGGTACAGAGGCAATGACGAATCGAAAATGTGAAGCACCAACTACGATTTCAGATACTTTATGATATGCACGGGATGAAATCCACAATAACTGCAAAAGAAAATCCATTATTTCCAATATTGAGGGCCCTTCGTTATAGCTGTGGATCGAGATCACAAACGCTGAGTTTACAATTTACTTTTATCATCTGTTGTAAACATGTATTTTTTATCTGTGATCATAAACTATTCTATCAGACTACAAGGCGTAACAACCCAGAAGATAGTAACCTTCAAACACATTGCCGTTAAAACCTCAAATTCTTTAACTAATAAGATGCTGACTTCCGTTGTGGTGTTTACGTAATTTACGTTGTCATGAAAGTGAAGTGTTGAGTAAGTTATCGTCCTAAAATGGAAGGACGAGATAGAAGTGAGCATATTCTGGCTCTGAAAGGTTAGAATGGACTGGAATATAATTTGTATTCCGAAGCTGTGAATACTACTTTATTTTTCCTTCAAGTTATTTAATTTTGTTATCTTTGGAATCAGTCAATGGTAGTAGGAGTTTTCCCAGTATGACTCGAATATTCAAAGGTTGAACCTCCATATGATAAGGTGAAAAAATCATGCATTTCCAATTCAGACCGGATTCATTACTAACAGCATTCTCTAAAATATTGTAGAAAGTCATGTGTAAGGGAGGAAGTGGTGGATGAATTATTTCCGCCAAAACTACATTTTTATGGAATTCGAAATATAGTTGGGTCAGTGGTTTAAATCATACCTTTATGACAGAAGGCAGCAAGTAGAAATAGAATCACCAGATTCAAACAATAGCATATGCTAAAATCGGGACATTATAAAACATGGAGTTCAGTATTTACTCCTCTGCTTTATGTCATATATATCAACATATAATCTCAAACTATTTACTTCTCATCTAAACCCATGCTTCTTGTGGATGATACTAATATTCTTGTTTCACATCCAGAAATTGTTTCCAAAGTTGTATGAATGATGTGTTTGTTGGCTTGAACAAATGAATTAAAGGTAATAAACTCACATTAAATTTTGTCAAAGCAAATTTAGTGAAATTTTGTACTCCCAACAACATCACTGTTAATCTAAGTGTGGGATATGAGGATAAAACAATTAAAGAAGTTGAAACAACGAAATTTCTTCACCAACAAGTTTACAGTAATTGAAGTTGGGAAAATATTCATTGTATTATTCCTAAACTAAGCTCAGTATGCTTTGCTATGAAGACTCATATCGCTTATGAAAACAGAACCTTCAAAATTAGTTTACTTCGCTTATGATCTTGTCACGTGCAATTATTTTGTGTGGAAACTTAACAGACAGCAAAATAGTTTTTTATATTCAAAAGAAAGTCATTGGAATATTGGCAGGCTCTCAAAGGAGAGCCTTGAGTAGGGAGATGTCTATGAAATGTTCTTCCATTAGCCAGTGTATGCTTGCTGTCATTATTATCAGTTATAGTAGACAACATAGATTTCAAGCAAACTTAGATAACCACAATATAAGTACAAGGTACAGATATAACCTTCATGTGCCAAACACTAGACTCAGTAAATAAAAAAAAAGAATTTAGTGTATTGGAATTAAGCTATTCGGTGATCTTTTCCCCCACTATAAAACTCTTGATCACAATTTAAGGAGATTTAGCCAGCACTAAAAGAGTATCTCGTATATCACTCCTAGTCAAAGGAATTTACCTCAACCAAAAATTTTCATCTATTATAAATACATGTAAGAAATAGTGGTTATGCTTTAATGTGTAATTATTTAAGTATTTTCACTCAAAGTAAATTATTCTACAAGTAGAAGAAGACAGACATAAGGTAATCTTTCATTGCTGGCTTAAATACATCATAATTTAACATTTTAATGTTAGGTAGAATAGTATTGAATAACTTGATTTATGCATACTTAACATATTTTCTGATAACTAGTGAGGTTAGCATTTAGTATGTTCAGGTCATGTTTAACCCTTGTGTTTATACTGTTTGTGTCAGAATTTGTTTGGAGGACAGTAATGAGAGTAAGAATTCATTCACAAGGGTAATTTTAATAAATTTTTAAATGGTTCTCTACAAGAGAGATTTCTTTAACACTTACCGTTGTTGGATGTTACATACTTTTTTCAGAGATGATTAACTTTTTGGACATTGTCCATTATCCTAATTTAATTTTTTTTTCTCCCTCTGTTGAATTTCTCCAGAAGGTAACATCTTATGACAAAGTCATTGGAAATAAGCAAAGTAAACTAACTTTAAAGTATGTGTTTCCAAGACTGATGTGACAGTCCTTATGGCAAAATATGCTGCACTGCTGAGGATTGAGGAGGAGAAGTTGTGCCTGTGGGATACGATACAGAAGAGAAGAAACATCTGGGTCGGGCACATCATAAGACATGACGGACTGATTAAGACGTTCCTTGAAGGTGCTGTAGAGGGAAATAACGCTAGGGGAGACCGAGGTTAATATAAAATAAACAGTTAATGGAGGACACCAGCTGCCTTTCCTACACAGCATTGAAAAGACTTGCTGAGGATCGAGAAACTTGGAGAGCTGCTGTCAACCAATCTTAGGATTGATTACAAAAGAAGAAGAAGTAGTTTGGTGACATTATATTCAATGTGCTTTTTTGCAGTTTAAGTTACTATTAATTTTTAAGACAAATAATTTAGTTCTTCCTATTTCTTCAGTTGTTTTGTTATCATTATCTGTATTACAGTTAATACTTTTCTTTTGTTAGTAGCCAATTTCATTAATTTTATTTTGCCAGAATTTAATGTAAGTTCATGGCTTCAAACAATTTGCTCAGGTCAGCTAAGATGTCATTAGATGGAATTGTGAAAGTAATTGCTATTAAGATGATAAATAACAATAATAGTATCAGCAAAGAGCATTAGATCATTTATATCACATGTAACTCTTAGAAATCTTACCAGGAGGATGGAAGGAGTTGAGCATAAACTGTTTATGGATAATTTCTTCTCTTCTCCTGCTTCATTTGATGATCTTGTTACCAGAAAAATTCATCTGTTGTGGAACTGTATGACCTAACTGTAAATACATGACACATGACCAGACTTAAAACACTGACTGAAGAGGGGTGACATTTGAGCTTGAACCAGGGGAGGCTTCACTGCATTAGTATGAAAAGACAGTAGAGAAGTATACTTTTTGATTAATGTGCACCAACCATGAACAGAAGGAAACT
Source organism: Zootermopsis nevadensis (assembly GCF_977971745.1). NCBI lineage: Eukaryota > Metazoa > Arthropoda > Insecta > Blattodea > Termopsidae > Zootermopsis > Zootermopsis nevadensis. Next base: position 12,075,270 of record NW_028259143.1, read on the forward strand.
CCATGGCTGGAGTCTGTGGGGCCAAGTATTTACATCTAGTTTTCGCATTTCTCTTGGTGAGAAATATGATAAATGAATCTGGAAAACTGGGGTTCCCTCATCCTGTATGGTAGAAAGACCAAACCCCACAGCTACAAAAGTGGGTCATCTTGAACTGAGACGTAGCCAGCACTGACCAGGAAAAGGCAATATGTTGCGTTGCCAAGTTTGTTCAATGCGCAGAATGCGTAAGCGGTCAGATTGTAATTGAGTCAAGTGCAGAGTGGGACTGTGTGTATCCTTGCTTTGAAGAATACCACACAGTACTTGATTTATAATAAATAGGACCAGCAATGAAGATAAAAATTTGATGAATTTCTGTACACACGTGAGTAAAAAACAACTGTTTTATATTTTTGTTTTTATAAATTATAGGTAAATTTCAGAATTTGCACCAAGAATACTGATTCTGTATATTAAGAACCATTCTGTGTTGTACTTCATTATATTTGATATCATATTCTTTTTATTCTGTTGATTTCGGTGAAGTAGTTGCTGAGATGTCAATGATATTGTGAAAGTCTGCATATAAATTTAAATACCCATGAAAAGAACTTGGTCTATCTGAGTTGTACACTGGTGATTTAAAGGGGTACAGTAAAAGATAAGAAACCAGTTACTGCCTTGTACATGACTTTCTCAGATATTGTGGAAGGTACTGTCATTAATGAATTTGTCCCATAATAGAAGATGCAAGATGTTTTGCTGTTTCTATACAGAATTTTTGATATTTATTTGTTACTATTTGTTATACTATTTGGATGAATAAACATGAACATGTTAAAGAGGAATTTAGATTATTGATGATCTAATCATACCTACGCATTACAAAATTAATTTAACCTCTGTTAGATTTGAGGTTCTGAGAGTGGTGCAGATGTTTATGTTGGTCTTCTGGGTGGTAATGCTATATGGACTTGTAGGTAGGTACCATCATTTTAGAGAATTGTGGTGTCTGCAGTTTCCACATGGTGTTGCTACTCAGAAGACCAACATTATATTCTTAATTCAATTCTAAATGGATCTGACGATGGTGGATTACACTTAAAAGTATTCACTATCTGGATTTTTTCCATCATACTTGTTAAATTATATTCTTACCTTAGATATCTAAGTGCAATAAAGATTTTTTGTACTAGTGGTCCCAGTCTGTGAACCCAGTTTTGATATAGGAGGATGAGCAGTCTATTATAATTAATTATGTCTGTCCACATCCAGTGTTTAGTAACGGTTTGATGCACTTTTGTTATGTTCTAATGTTCATATTTCTGAACTATTTTCATACCAAATCATGCATTATGATGTAATCATTATGGTATAACCATGTTGTTGATTGTGGAGGAAGTGCAACTATGTACCCAACAATGGTTGTCATTGTGGTGGGGGCACAAGGATGTGACATTTTTTCTACCATTGCCTACAGAAAAACAATCACATCCTCATCCTGCACTCTATATATTCATTGTTGTTGAAGTAAAGGAAACACTGCTACCAACTTTGAGTTTATTCTCAAGTTTAATTCATTATTTTGTTTCCTGACTTGTGTCAGTAAGGATACAGGCTGAGCTATGCCCACCAGATATCAGTACTAGTCTGCTGCCACAGCTAAGACAAACTGAGGGTGGTAGCAGCATCTGGTAGGCTTCATCATTTCTCTCAAGAATGTCTCTCTACATTCAGAAGGGATGTTTCAAGTTTATATAGTTACACACAGGGCTGTGGAGTCAGAGTTGGAAGCAATTTTAGGTGGAGTCGGTAAAAATGTACCAACTCCGACCTCGATATAAAATCTTGAGAACAATTTCTATATCGTGTGAGCCGCCGGCAGCCTCATGCTTTGGGAGATTCAACGACGCGTTGAGCCACATGGTGTGGGAATAATGCTTTGTAACTTTGGCTCGGTACCATAAGAATACAAACTGTCTACAGATCAACTGATTTCTGCAATAACCATTAGACATATATTTAAATATAGGTTATAAGTTTAAAAAGTAGGCTGATGATTCATGTGGTGGTGATGAAATCTCTTATGGTGCCATTTACCATTTTAGTAGATTTACCCTTATTAATACATATTTAGCTTTTATGAAGGAGTTGAGGTCGGAGTCAGAGATTTTAGTACTGAATCCACAGCCCTGGTTACACAGACTATTGCAGACGCCACCACTGACATTGAATTTTTCTTTTCCTGTTTCAGTGATGCGATTGACGAGACCAACTTTGTGCAGTCCTGTTATTGTTACCAGTGATTCTAAAGACCTTCCTGGTAACCTTTTAAACAGTGACCTCAGGCATGACATTACATCAGTTCCTGGTGTAGAAACTTTGTCTGCAGGACAGTTTCTTTTACTGCCTCAGAGTTTTGGGTAATTCTTTATAGTTACATGCCATAGTATGATATTAAATGCCTCCAAACTGAATTGCTTAACTATGATGTTATTTCCATTTAAGTTGTATTGTGTAGAGTGCACAAAATTTTAATTTTACCCAGTGACATTCTCAGCCACAGCAGTTTGTCAGCATCATTGTTTTGGGTGACTTTCTTTCTTAGTTATGTCATTTTGATAACAGTTTGTGATGGGCCATTCCTTATTAAGTAACTCTTGGATTATCCTGAACATCATTGTGTGATGGTACTACAGTTTCATATTCTACAGGTTCCAGTTTTGATTTTTAGCCTGTACTATGATGTTTTTATTTCCCTTATTTCTTCCATGCAGTTACCTTACAAGTGGTAGTGACTGTTGCCTTCCACACTCTTCACAATCATATTCCCATTTTATGCTGCAATACTGATGCAGTTGTGAAAGTGTCTGTGAATAAACAAAGAGATGATCTCTAGGAAATCAGTCTAATTCAGAACTCCCATTATGGAAACCAAATATTGATTGCCCAGTCCTATTCAGATCAGTACACAGCTTTTCCTCAAGTCCAGTTTAATATTACTTTGGTATAACAAGGAACACCTTTCCATAAATGTTTCTTTATGGAAATATTTCATGTTTTGCATGAGGATACTGTGTACTGAGCGCATCTCATCTTGCTTTAATTACTGCAACAATACTAGATATTAATTTTTCCAAAGGTTGTCTTTGGGATTAGTGTGTTAAAGATGTGCTGATTCTGATATTATTAGTGTACACTTCTTTATCTTTCCATTCTATTAAAGCCAAAGTTGTTTATACATTACCAATATATTTGATGCTGCTTAAAACATGGTAGGTTACTGGTGTGACGAATTGATTTACAGTAAGGTATTTTTGCTTTAATTTTGACAGAAACTATAACAAATGGGTGTGTCCACTTTTCATATTTCAGGAATATCTACCTTGGTGAAACATTCTCAAGTTATATATGTGTCCACAATGATAGCAACGAAATTGCAAAGCACGTATCTGTGAAGGTAAGTCAGACATAATATTGTATTTGATTAAGAAAAATTCTTATAAGCCTAAACATTCACTGTAGGCCCCATATTTAATCTGGAATTACCTGGTTTGAATCCCCAGTAACACCCGCAAAACATGATATTTTGTAAGACTTGAGGTTCTCACAGCGGTCATACTGCCTCCATCATCAGGGCACCCTGATGACGGAGGCAGTATGACCTCTGAAATGTTGGTTAACATCGACCAGACTACACAGCGCAATAACCCAGAAGACGGATATCTTCATGATATTTTGTGTGGTCATTCTGTTTTCACCATTTATAATAATTATAATGTAGTGCAGCATTAGAAATTCACACAGCATCAGTCAGTCTGGCAACAGTTTTGTATTTCCTTCAGCAGGGAAACTAGATATAAAAAGGTGGGATTTCAGGTTCTTATGGTGATGGATATGAAAATGGCTGGCTTCTGGGAACGTGTGCCATGTAGTCTGATAGATATTCACTGACATTTCAGAGAGCTTACTTAATCAGGGTGATGAGAAAGCCATGCAGTCAACCAACCAACCAGAATTCTAAGGATGGAGTCTTGTGCAATTGCTAGGTTGAACAATTTATGCATATGGAATGCATGGCTGGAATTGGTAAACAGAGCCTTATAGTCTATAATTGGGGATGACGTTAGGCAAACAGGATTGTTGTCATGTTGGCCTCAACATGATCAGACTAGGGGCTGGTTCTGCAGATGGGAGGATGATCCCATCATGCAGTTTGTCCTTTGTGAAAAGAATTTTGGTTGGTTGGATGTTAATAAGTTGCACCAAGAAAGGCTGGGATTGTTTTGCCTGAAGGCCCCTATGATTCGGGATAGTTGGTCCATGCTTCTTTTCAGTTATACTCTGACCTTTGCCTTACAACTGAGGAAAAGCATGCTAATCCTCAGGGTAGCCAAGTAATGTTAGACACATCTCATGGCATCATGGAAAATGTTGGTTGATATAGAAGCAGGTTAGACTAGGTACAGTCCTGAGTGGTCCAATGGCAGAGTGGGGGAGAACTGGAATGAGGTTAGGCAGAGTAAGGGGGCCAATGGGAGAAGGAGGGATCTGAGCCAGGCTGTAGGGGTTAGGGAGAAGCAGATGTGTGGAAATGAAGAGAAAATACAATATGTAGAATGAGGATAAAGTAAGAAGAAAAGGAAAATAAAAATAAGATATACTGTTATGTCCTTGTTACCAGTCTCTTTACAGCCGCCTCCCTCAGGTACTGTACTTGCAACTTACCATGTTTATGTATACGGTAAGCTCCAGTGAAGTGTTGGTAAATATCTACTAGAATACTTGGCACAACATTCCAGAAGACAGTTATTTTCAAAGTTCTAAAATGTTGTGTTATGAAATGTGTTATTTTCATAAGAAAATCCATGTTTGCACAGTAAAGTATACTATTTATAGTGGATGAGTGCTTTAAGTTTCACAGTCTGTAAGAGTGGGGTGTTTGTTATTTTTACTGAAGACGATGATATAGCAATAATACTCTAGACTTGTAATATTTGAGGTATGTGGTTTGAATTTTGGTTGGGATACTATTGTGACTGTATGTTGTTACACTAAAGCATAGCATCTTACCAATTGTTCCATCCCAAGTTGTTCTGAAACTCAGGAATTCGCACTAGTTAACTAACTAGCCCCATCCATGAAAAGAACACATATTTTAAGAAACCTGTAACTCAAGCTCTCTGCCACTGTCATCTTTGATTTTTAACTCTGACCACTTGATACAAAGTGACAGCCATTAGTGTGGTTATTATTTGGCTGACGTTTTTGCCCTAATTATAAGGGAAAATCATCAAAATTATATTCATGAGGAAGTACAAGGAGACTAAATTCCAGAAATGCTTCTACTTCTCAGTTCAAAATATTATGTCTTCCCATCTGGTTTCTAAGAACCTGAAGATTAAAATATGCAAACAATAATTTAGCCTGTTCTTTTGTATGGGTGCAAAACATGGTTTCTTACTCTGAGGGAGGAATACAGATTGCAGGTGTTTGCAAATAAGGTGTTGGGCCTAGGATATAAGGCAATGGGGCATGGATAAAACTGCATAATGATGAGCTTAAAAATTTGTACTGCTCCCCCAATATTGTCAGGGTGATAAGTCAAGAAGAATGAGATGGGCGGGGCATTTGGCACTCATGGATGGGGTAAGAGGGGTGCACCAGGTGTTGGTTAGGAAGCCTGAGGGGAAGACTGCTGGGGAGACCTATACGTAGATGGGATGATAATCTCAGGCAGGATCTATGGGAGATAGGAGTTGAAGGAGACTGGATTTTGTTGGTCCAGGACAAGGTCCGGTGGAGGGCTTTGGTTAATTCGGTGATGAACCTTCAGGTTCCGTAAGCCATCAAGTTAGCTATGAGGGAGAATCAAGAAGTAAGTTTATGGAGCACATAATATCATGAAATTATTTTTATTATCAGTATATAATACAGTGTCATCATAAAACTTGTAAACTGTTTATGTTCATAGTCCACATGGAGACTGAAACACTAATCATATCGTGCAAATGATGAGTGACTTAGATATTGCTTCAACTGTTTCAGTGCTGAAGGAACAGTTGGGAGGTTAGTGGAAACATTAGTAAAACAGTGGTTGAAAGAACATGACATAAACAGGTTATATAAAAGTGTGATAAATGTGTCAGTCTCCACAGGAACTTTGTCAAACAAATGGTGTCCATTTTATCATGAGTCTGGGCATTGGACAATGTTATAGCAAAGCAAAAGAAGCCATTATTCACCGCCCATTTCCTTCTTGCAGTATGACCTATGTTAGTTGAGATTGGAGTCTCATAGTGCCAAACTACTGCTTGTTTGTAGGCATCACATCTTGAAAATGTTTCTAGAAGCATGGTGAAGTTGTCATGGAATAATGGACATTTCTTGTCAGATATTTCCTCTCAGCTTTTGTAATAAATGAAGGTTAATCACATATTTTATTTTTCAGTGTGCTTTATAAATAAAAGTTGCAAGGATTTAAGTTGGATTAGTGACTAGGCCACAACCCTTGACATATTGCTGATTTACCAATGCCTTCAGCTAACACATTTATAGAATCATTAACTTTGTGGAATGTAGCATTGTCCTGCATCAGATACCCACATGGTTTTTCATCTTCAGTCATTTGATCAAAAAGGGGTGTCGCATAACACTTGGAATTTACTGTTTTATAAAATAAATTCACCATTAGTTTCTGAGCACTCATTGTGTTCAAGCACTTCATGAAAAAGCCAGTACATCTCTTTGAAATCTCAATTACAATTACATTACAACGAAGCTATTAAAGTTATGACCCTACAAAATGACAGTTATACGCAGACTTCTCCCTCCATATTGTGAGGCAAAAATGTTATACTGGAAGTGGTTTCAGGAATCTATATTTAATGATCTTTGCATTTTATTCTGAAAAAGCATCATTATATTTTGTACCATTTCATGACACAGTGCAGTCCTGTGACATGCATACATACGTCTACTGTTTGAAGAATGACTGTGCATTGGTCTGAGCCAGTGAGGGACTTAACGGTTAGTTTTCCGGGAAGAAGCAGATAGCCTGCCAACCTCAGATTTAAAAGCTGTCAGTCTCATGATAAACTGGAGTCCGTGTAGTTGTGAGGTGTTGACAGGTTCTGTGAATCACAGATACATATGTGTGAGCTTGCTTCTTTACTGTCCCTCCATAAGAAAACAGTCATGAGAACCCATTTACAATATTGGTTTGACTTTATGGCAGGCTGATCTCCAGACCACTTCGCATCGCATTCCACTATCAGGTCATCAGATAGAAAGTGTTACAGCAGAGCTTCATCCTCAGGACACAGTTGATGATGTCATCCATCATGAAGTTAAGGAAGTTGGCACTCACATGTGAGTCTCTGTTACAAGGTGTGCAACACATCTGGAAACCTTCATGTTTCAGCACGTTTGGCCTCTTGCTCAGTGACTTTTTTCATGATTGTGTATAACCTGTATAGGGCACCTTCATACTTAATTGTATGAAGTGAAACTACTATATGTCTGGCTGTAAGTTGTAGCAGTTTACATTTCTTTAGTAATGCATTTATGCCTGTCCTCTCAAACCACCTTTCATAATGATACATGATTCATGAGAGGTTCGCACTCCACCTAGCCAAGACAAAGGGTTAACATTTAGGGTCTGAGGGTAGCACAGTTAACTGTATGTTTATGTCAGGAACTGTTTTGTATGGGAACCAGATCGACCTTAACATTTATTAAGTCTGTTGGTTACATTTTACAGTGTTGGACATGACTCCGGGTCTTTGTTATGAGAAACACATCCATAACTTGTAGATGACCATTGTGTGGATTGTTGTGCAGTGTAGTCTAGTAGAACTATACCAGTGGTTCATAGGTGCTTGCTGCCTCCATCATCTCTGAAATATTGGTAAACAGCAACACAGAAGATAGTCATCTTCATAATGGCCACTGTGAGAACATGAAATCTCACAGTTCCATGAATAACTTTGTCATATTTGCACTGTGCATAGAGAGAAAATTGCTGGCACTGTGGAATATTTCCCTTCATATTCCATCTTCCTGTGAATGTATTGGAACTTACATAGTTTATTATTACATTTGTATTAAATCTTATCTCTGTTTATATTATTTATGTGACATGTTTTCATTCAGAAATTGGCCATCTAGAAAAAAGGCAAGTGGTCAGGAATACACTGTGATATTCATAAAAATGCTGGGAATTTGCATCCATTAGACTTGAATGTTTTCTGCTGCAGATCCAGTACAGGTGTGAGTACTGCAAGGCTGTGGGCTGTGAACCTCTTCTCTTCCCTTGCTTTTCTTTTTTATGTGAACATTTTGTTGGATCTAACATTACAGACATTACAAAGCTTTCCACACAGTATAGAGAAGACTAAAAAATACAGAGTGGGCAACTGACCATAAACATAGATCACACCAATGCTAAACTTTGGCAAAATGAGTCCCTTAATTAGAGAGCAGCCATATGTTAGCATGTCAGTAAATGACATGAAGCCTACCAAAATTTATTGTTTCAGTGAAACCAAAAAGTGCACAGGAAAATTACTAATGAAAAATATGCAATTACAGTGCATCCTCAGATTAACGTTTTTTATGTATAACAATAAAATATGCCTTTGTAATTGCACTAAAAATATTGTTATATTCTACCCATAAATGAATAAAAAATGTATATGTAAATTTAAAAAGTTAATTTATCATTGTGAATCAGTAGTTACTTATGCCCATTTTAAAATCAAGTTATTAATATACTTTACAGCCTTGTACTCAGTTTTTAATTGAAACTTTGAGAGTACAGCCTAACATAAGAAGGCCTTTCTCACTTACATATTTTAGCTTTTGTTCAGTGAGGTTAAATAAAAATATTTATGAAAGAAAAGCAAGGAGCCCTTATGACAACATTTATGAAGGCTATATAGTCATCGTACAGTTCACTGACATTGTTTTCTTGGATTAGAATCCAATACATTGATAACAAAGTCATGCTATGTGATACGAAACGTGCTGTGCTTTTAAGTACACAGTTGGCCAACTGCAAATATTACTGCTGTAGCTTAAAGACAGTGTGGGACTTCAAAGGTTAAAGCAGAAATAAGTGTAAATAGCCACAGAAGCTAGAATGCCTTTAACCCACAACAGCAACAGCTCTTAATTGCTACAAAATTTGAAAGAAATATAGCTACATAACACCCATTGTGAGAGAACACAAATGGAGAATTTGACTTTATACAGATTTCACTATTAGGTGTAAGATCTCTGTTCTAAACACTGGGTGTGCCATGGAAAGAATAACTTGTTTAAACATAATCTGTTGCAGTGTATGTTGCACCTGTTATGTACATGAAAAGTACTGTCTGTGTCTGAGGGTTTTTCAGTTGCAACCTGTTTGTGCTGCTGCTAGAAAATACAATTATCGGTGATGATGTGGCTGTGTTAATGATACATCAGTATTCATCCAAAAGCTGTGCACATTACATCAAACAGGAAAAGTGTGATATGGTTAAATGTCGGTATTTCAGGCACAGAATGCATCCAAACAGCCAACAAGCTGTCATTCAGTTCCTTGGTTTTGTCATTGAAGGACCTTCAGATAACTACCATTGTACAGTACTACTGTGGAATCCTCTGAGACCTTTTTACCACAATCAAAAAAAAGTCTCACGGCATGCTTATGAGGGTTGTTATTTTTGTGTGACAATGCCTGCCCCCCATACAGCTTGAATCTGACACTTTGTGACTACCGCGTGTTTGGCTCCCTGAAGGAAATGCTAAAGGGTTGTAGATTTGAGTAAATTGAATATGTCAAGGCCATACAGTGACAGCAGTAGCCAAGGAATTTCTTTGCTGAGGAGATCCATCAGCTGGTATGTCAATTTGATGTTTGCCTTGGCATGCATGGTAAGTATTTTTAATGGCCTTACTCCTTCACTCAAAACAATCACCAAACCAGTTGTGTTTGAGTAACCCTCATAACAGTGTCACCTGAAAATGAGTTTTAATGTTGAAAGTAAATGTGTATTTTCTCTTCTGTTTTTCAGTCTTGTGTGTGAAGTTAGTTACACAGCACCAACGCAGACTCAGCTCTCATTTCGCAAATTTTTCAAGTTTCAAGTTCTCAAACCATTGGATGTGAAAACAAAGTTTTACAATGCTGAGGTAATTTAAAAATGTTTGTACTTAATGCATGATGAGTATTAATAAACACAAGTTCTATGCAGCAGGAACACTAATAGGCACGCTGTCTAAGCTCTGCTCTTCCAAACTTATTTCTCCTACATGGGTGCTTATGAGTCAGTATTTGAATGTTAATCTCTCCATGCGGTCTGCTTCTTTTGAAATATGAGAAAGTAATGCTTTTTTGTATATTTTATTTGACCTGTTTTTCTGCCTATACATCGTAAATAATGTTGGCTTTTACATGGGTTGTATGCAGAGATACACAAATATGCTTGGCCCATTCAGCATGAATACATTTATAGAAGGTGGTGGTATGCACAATTATAGCTTCAGTCTTAGTAGGATGGGGCACAAGGATGTGATGTATGACACATCCTCATGCCACATTTATATATAGGCAAGTGAATGCTTTGAAGTAGTTAGCAGATAAAACTAGTGTGTCTGGAGCTCTGCATGAACACCGTAAGTTATGTTGTGATTTTAATTTACACGTTTGATTTGTCATTTGCAGCTTCAAGATATCTACCACTGCTGGTGCTATTTTTCAGAACTACATATATTGCACTTTATCTTGGAGGGTGGGGTGGGAATCAAAGATAGATGTGACAGTTAATTTGTAGTAAGAACAAGATTGGAAAGATATTCTCATTTGAGTGCACTAAATTTTAAAGATATTGTTTACAAACACTACTTAGTGTTATCTTCTTAACCTTTAGCGTCTTCATCTTTCAAACTAGGGCTGTTGCTACTGGTGAGAGATGATCCCATCAGGCAGCTGGTTCTTTATAAAAAGGATTTTTGTTGGAGAGTAAGCTGTGCATGTGGAGTGGGTTTGAGATACAGGAACCAGTCAGTCAAGGCAGAGTCTTGGCCAGACCAGTGGGGATTGGGGTCAGGATTGAGTGAGGACTTGGGAACTAATAATTGGAGGGGGGGGGGGGGGGGGGGGGGGGCTTGCCACAGCCTGGCCAGCAGGGGAAAGTGATTTTATAAGAGCCCTCATGGACTGGCAGGTGGTTCAGTGAACATCAGTGAGGCGAGTTGATGTTATGAATACTAGGAATGCAGGATATACGAGGTGCGATCGGAAAGTTTCCAGACTGTGTCAATGGAGGGCGAACCAGATGTAGTACGAGCTTCTGCCGCTAGGGGGTCCGGCCTACATTCATAGTGAATCAGTGTGCCAGCCGGCATCATCGAATTAGCATTTGTTTCTTAGTTACGGGCGTTTTGGTAGTGCATTACACCGACCCTCCTGCGATTTCGGAATGGCGTGTGCATCAAATTTTGCCAAAGACTCGCCAAAACGGCTACGGAAACCTATGAAATGCTAAAGCAAGCATTTGGGGAGTCCACAATGGGTCGTGCACAAACTTTTGTGTGGCATTCACGTTTTAAAAATGGCCGAACCTCTGTCGATGATGACGAGCGTTCTGGACGACCATCTTCGAGCACAACGCCCGAAAATGTTACGAAGATTCGACAGGCCATTCACGAAGATCGACGACGTACCATCAACGACTTGTGCGACATTGTTGGGATAGGCTATGGGACCTGCCAGCTGATTCTAAAGGAATAACTCCACATGCGACGCATCATGACAACGCGCCAGCGCACACCGCCCTCAAAGTTCGGTAGTTTTTCGCCTCAAACACCATGGCCGTCATCCCGCACCCTCCTTATTCGCCGTGTGACTTCTTCCTCTTCCCAAAGATGAAAATTCAGCTAAAGGGAAGGAGATTTGAGACGATAGAAGAGATTCAGGCAGAATCGCAGACGGTGCTTGACAGGCTGACAAAGAAAGATTTCCAGGGATGCTTCCAGGCTTGGCAGCGGCGCTGGGATCGTTGTGTTCACTCCCAAGGGAACTACTTCGAGGGTGATGGATGAATTTAATACCTGAGATAAGTGTACGGGTTTTTATACGCGCAGTATGGAAACTTTCCGATCGCACCTCGTATATGGAGAAAAATGGACAGAATAATACAAGATCAGAGAATGGAAATAAGGACTGGCTGGGGCTGAGTGGTGTCCTGGAAAGGACATTGTAGTGACCAGAAGGACTGGTATATTGGATGCCTCCTACATACTTTTAGAGAGTGACGTGTAATAACACAAAAAAAGTATGTGGTCACACAAAGGCTTTTTTATTACCATGGTTAACATGTTAAGTGAAGTTTGTACATGATATGTGCTAACCCTATCATTCATTACCTCATGTCATTGCTAATACTGTTGCCAACAGCAAATTCATAATATTAATTGTAAACGCTTATTTCAGAAGGTTTTTGGTGATAATTCCTTGCAGATATAATGCTCTATCAGTATTTTAAAAAAGAAAAGTGCACATTGTATGAGGGGCGTATACAAATGATTTAGACTAATCTGAATTATGTGATCCTTGATGGTGGTGGCTCCTAGGTTAAACTTCGGCCCGTTCAACATATTCTCCTTGGAGGTCGATGCACCATTGCCATCTCTCTGGCAATTTCCGTATTGTCTCAAGACACCTTTGTTTGGGGGTGTCTTGTACCCACTCCCTGGCAGCATCATGTAAGGCGTCACTATCAGGGAATCGGTGACCACGCAGGGGATCAGTTCTGACACTCTTTGAATCAATTGCGGAGTTCTTGATGTTCTGGGACGACCACTGCTGGATCCCTTTTTCACTGTTTCGTTGTCACATGCGAAGCCTGTCACCCAATTGAACACAGTTGCATGTGCAGTCACTGGGGTTTACCGTGCTCCCACACCTGCCCTATTCCCCCGACCTGGCACCAAGTGACTATGCCCTCTTCCGTGAGATGAAGAATCCCCTGCGTGGTCACCGATTCCCTGATTGTCACGCCTTATGTGATGTTGTCAGGGAGTGGGTACGAGACACCTCCAAACAATGGTTTCGTGAGGCAATATGGCAATTGCCAGAGAGATGGCAACGGTGCATCGACCTCCAGGGAGAATATGTGGAATGGGCCGAAATGTAACCTGGGAGCCACCACCATCAAGGATCACATAATTCAGGTTTGTGACATTGTTTGTTATGAAGTAAACTAAATAGTTCTAAGTAACAAATTGCAAATTAAATTGAAGACAATAACAGTTCAAAAAATTGCAAGAAAGATAAGGTTTAGATTTACTTTAATTTTTAGAAATGCTTAACTCCATTGTGGTATTTCTTGTGCTGCTGTGCATTGTGTTTGAAGGATTGTTGCAATATTACACTACAGCTTAGCTACCTAATCACTGTTGAGAGGTTAGGTAATAATTATATCATACATTTTCAGTGGTTTTTTTAGGTGTTTATGATGCTCTAGTATGAATGAAGAGTACTTTATGGACCCATCCATGTCTGTCACTTTTATGGTGACATTGAGACCCTATCATGTTGGATCTGAAGTCATTGTTGAAAGATACTTTGCAACAGTGACCTGGGATCACTGTGTAAAAGTGGTCCAAGTCAACAATTACCTGGGATCACAGAAGTGCAGTAATTACCTAAGACATAACAATGACCTTTGATCACATTGGTGTACCAGTAGTCTGTGTGAGGTGGCATAAAAATGCCTTTGATATATTACTGTGCTCCAAACAGAATATCTTTCTGATCTTGTTTGTTCTGTAATGTCACTGATATTGCTAGTTTCCAGCTACAATGCAGCAACACCTCTTGTGTTAGTACATACATACAGTTCAAACTCAGGCCACTGTTTTTAAGTTGTGCCTTTTAGTCAAACATTTATGGCAGTATAGATCAGCACATAAATTTTGAAATGAAAAATAATGTAATAATATCTTCTGCTGTTAATTGTTGGAATAATTAAAAATGCCATTTTGAAAAAAATATCTTGTCCTCTCGAGTGCTGTTATTGTCAGAATGATTATTTGAACAGTAACTGGCATGTTCCTGTGCTACTATTTGTATCTTTGTGCCTTTGCCTATTCACTACATGGCCCCAGGTATTTGATTTGCCAAGAGGGGTAATCAGAATTTATTCTGACCCTGTCTCTGGAGAGAAAATGTAAATATTACTGCCATACATATGCCTGTACTTTTATGATATGTTGATAAATTATAATTATTTCTTTTGTTTCATCTCCTTTAACTGCATGTTTCTTGCTGATCTCTACATTGCATGCCAAGGATTTCATAGTAAGTTGTTTAGTAAGTTTTTTGCTTATAGACTGAATTTTTATCTAAGATTAACTCTCAAACACTTCATAATTTCTTGCAATTCAGAAGGGGATTCTGGGCAGTTCTATGACAGAACTGTATTTTATTTCAATTAAAATGTTAAAATGGTGCTTTAGATGTTTGAATAATTGTCTTAATTTGTTTGTTTCTGTAGTGATTATAATTTTTATTGATAGCATAGAACACTAAAAGAACAGCGGTGGCCAGTGTTTCAGCCAAGAAGTCTTGTTTATAGCATGGAAGGGTTTAATGATTTTCCTTTTTAATATTCTTGTCCTTGTGTTTTTATAGCTAGAGTTCAATGTATATCTTCAGTTTTTAAATGTGAACTCTATCATATGTTGACATTAATCAACATTTCAGCAGATGTTGCAGTTTCCATCTTCAAGTTGAATGTGTGGTGGGATGCTTTAGATTGTGAGGTAGATTTGATGGTGCTGATTGGTGGAGTGGAGGAGTAGGCCACTATGCATTGGGGTAGGAGCATGCAGTTGAGGAAAGGAGGTGATGGGAACAAATTTTTATGAACACATAGTGAGGAAAGAAGGTGACAAAAGCAGTTCTGGTGACCATGTTGGACAGGAAATAATTTTCAGTAGTTGTGTGGAAAGGAGTGGTGGTGATTCTTGACCTTGATGATGGTAACTACATTTGTGAAAACATTTCTTAATACTCAACATTTGATGTAGCTCACACCTGAAAGCCAAAGTTATACATTTTTGTAATATTGTAATTTACAGATTTAGTTGAGTCATACATTTAACACTGGAATACTGGATTTATAATGTTACAGCTTCTGATAATGGTACCAATTTTGAAAAGGGTTTTAAGGTTTTGTGTAATTTGGAGTTTTAATGAAACTGTAAAGTAAGGCTTACTCAGCTATTGCAGCATGGAGCTGCTGGTATAGATTTCACTGCTTTTTAGAATAGCTTATACATTATGTATAATAGTAATGCCATGTTATCACATATTTTATTCTGTTGTGACCATTATGCAATACGTGTTTTTGTTTTGTTTATTGTATAGTCAGATGAAGTGTACTTGGAAGCCCAAGTTCAGAACATAACAACAGGCCCTATCTGTTTGGAGAAAGTTTGTTTGGAATCTTCTCATCTATTTCATGGTAAGAATGATGTATCATTGGCATATTGTAAATGAAATTAATTCTCAGTTATTTGTTTTATGGTTTGCTTAATGCGCTTTTGTTGCTATATAACTATGTAATGTAACATTACGTATGACACAATTCTTGTAAGTGTGTTAAAAAGTTTCTGCTACTGCAACTAATCTGTTTTCCAATATTTCAAAGAATAAACAAAAAAACATGGGATAAAGTTGGAAACTGTATGCAAATTATGCTGTCAGGCTGATTATTTTGAAACTCTGGTATAAAGAAAATAGATTCATCCATAATAACCTACATTTTAATTGAAAATTCTAACTTAAATCTACAGTGATTAGACTACAATTTAGTTGGTGATTTCCTGCCATTTAAAGCATTTAAGTGCCAAATTATTCTAGCCACTTAGGTGAATGGGGGATTAAATATGTGTCATTTAAATTTAGAAATATTTTTGATATATATATATGACAAAGTATACATGTAAAACTAAAATATATATGTGTGTAATATTATATCTGTTGTTTTATTAGCTTTGCAACAATAGATTTGTATCTGCAGTGAATGAACATCAGGGCTAGTAAGGTATGCAAATTCAAAAGGAACTACCTTGCATTGAAAAACTCAGATTCAGAAAATTCAGGTGTATGTTTGGGAATTTTATATATGGATTACTGTTTCCATAGTATTTATAATATTCTTAACATTTAAGAGTAGCATGCATTTTCATAGCAATACAAGAAAAAGGTTGGAAGAAGTATCGTACAGAACTTCTTTCTTGGTAATTTCTGAAGCACATCTGTACTGTGGTTGTATGATTTTCTACAGTAACTGCATTGAACACAACACTGGATGAAGAATCTGTTTTTGGCCATGTTAATGTGCTGCAGCCTCAGGCTAGTCATCAGTTTCTGTACTGCCTTGCTCCTCAGGCCAGCCTGACTTCTGACCTGCGCCTTCTCAGTGGTGCTACCAACATTGGAAAACTAGATATTGTATGGCGATCTAATCTTGGGGAAAGAGGACGCCTGCAGACAAGCCAGTTGCAGAGAATGGTATGTTATATAACTCTCTGGAAACGTTGCCTGTTTGGCTCTGATTAAAGGAATTAGTAGATCTGACCATCATTTACCCATGTCATGGAAAGTAATTTATTTTCACTGTTGCATTAAAATCCTCCCCACGAATGGAAGCATTTTCCACGTGGTCCAGTCTGACTGCACTTTCTTTCTAAAGATATTACATCTCAAAAAGAAAAGTACTCTAAGAATATTCAGTCTTTCCTGTACAGAATTATGCCTGAAATTGTTTATACTCATAAACTTATGTTAAAATAATAAAATGGTAATTTGAAATGTGACCAACCATATCTATACCATACTATATGTAAACCAAAGTTTTATTTTGATATGTAGAGGCAAGAGAATTGCCCTCATGAAAATGGATGAAAGTGATTGAGCGTTACAGGTAAATAATATGCTAAACCTGAAGTATTATTTGCCTTAGTTCACTCATATTAATGTAAATGAATGCAGATGTAAGTAAATACATGACTGCAAACTCACCAAAAATATAAAATGTACTGGGACGAATGTCTGGATTGAAGAGAGAGGAAGTTGAATTATGTAATGCAATGAGCAACATTTAGTATGTGAGTGTGAGAGTTGGGAGTGCATTGTAGTTGAATTTGAACCAAAATTTTGCAAGGTAAAGATTAATAATGGTGTTCAGTACAGATTACATAATTTCAGAATTCATATTTTTAGGAAAGATTCTTGATGATTATTATTCTTGGTCACTTTTCCACATAATGCATAAGTTTACTTCATGTTTGTGCTGTGTAAAAATTCACTGTTGTTTAACCTTCATTAACCATGTATTCTGGCTTACATACAGTCTGGCTGGCCATGCATTGCACTAACATATATCTAAACCATTAACCCAGAAGTTAATCCAGCTGGCAGCCTCATGTTGCAGGGTTCAAATCCTATGTCCCCGTATCATATGAGGCATTTGAAAGACTCTTGGTAAATATTTGTGGATTCTTGTTGAAATGAAGTTATGAACAGGACCTTAGTCAATTTTATTTCTGTTTCAGGCCCCAGACTATGGTGATATTAGACTTTCTATTCAAGAACTTCCCAACATTATATATCTGGAGGAAGCCTTCACATTCACATGCAGGATAATAAACACATGGTATAGTTGTCTTATTAGCAAGGTAGCACATACTGAGGTCACACATTAACTGACTTAATAATACTTGTGTGATCTTTATGTGGCATTAGATTGCTGTAAATTTCTGTTTAAGAACTTGGTGAAGTAATTAATGTGAACAAGACATAGAGGGAAAGGCCCTTGTTTCTACCAGAAGGATGCATCACAGGAGAAAAGTAGTAAAATTAAGGAGTATTTATCTGAATATTGTCTCTCTTTACTTATTGCAACCATGAAATTAAAAGTAATTGGAGTGTTTGTTGCATTCTTATCTGGTAGTTACAGCTATTGAAGATTGCTGTCTTCTGGATTATTGCGCCGTGTAGTCTGGTAGATTTCCACATTCATCGCCCTGATGACGGAGGCAGTATGACCTCTGAAACGTTGATGGAGACAGAAATCTTCATACTCACCGCTGTGAAAATCTCAGATCGTACACAGTTGTCAAGCTGTTTTAAATACTCTTGTTATTGCAGCACAGAAAGAAACCCTTGATAAATATAACATTCCACAATTTTCCCCAATCCAATTTCAGGCATTGTCTGTGTACAGATGTGACAAGGATCAGTTACAGTTCTGATTCATATTTCTTTGACTCTTCAACTGCAGAAGTCTTTATAGCACAGAAGCACAAATCAATTACACAGTGGATTGCTTGGCAGTGGGATAGGAACTTATTCACAGGAGAATAGTGGGACATTTAACTTTCCATACCAAATTAGTTATTATGAAAAATGTCATAGAAAGTTCAGATTTTTACCCTTCACTCTGAACACAGTATGAGCCGGGATAGCTCAGTCAGTATAGTGACTAGCTACGGGCTGGACGACCGGGGTTCGATCCCCGACGGGGGCAGAGGATTTTTCCTCTAGCCTCTGCGTCCAGACCGGCTCTGGGGCCCACCCAGCCTCCTCTACAATGGGTACCGGGGTCCTTTCCCGGGGGTAAAGCCGGCCGGGGCGTGATGCTGACCACTCACCCCCATCTAGTGCCGAGATCAAGGAAGGGAGGAGCTATACCTCCTCTCACCCCAAACGCCTACATGGCGTATAGTGGGACAAACTTTACTTTTTACTCTGAACACAGTATCATGTAAAGGTCATTTACAGCAGTGTTCTGCAACTGGTATTCCACAAACTTTTATAAAAAAAATTGTGTGTTTATAAAGAGGCAATATCTTATCTTTTGTAACTAGAATTTTTAAAACACACACACGCATAGGTTCATCATCAATAGTTATATTTAGCATGTGTTATATACTGTTTATGAGCCGGGATAGCTCAGTCAGTATAGTGACTAGTACGGGCTGGACGACCAGGGTTCGATCCCCGATGGGGGCAGAGGATTTTTCCTCTAGCTTCTGCGTCCAGACCGGCTCCGGGGCCCACCCAGCCTCCTCTACAATGGGTACCGGGGTCCTTTCTCGGGGGTGAAGCCGGCCGGGGCGTGATGCTGACCACTCACCCCCATCAAGTGCCGAGGTCAAGAAAGAGAGGAGCTATACCTCCACTCACCCCAAACGCCTACATGGCGTATAGTGGGACAAACTTTACTTTATATACTGTTTACATATGTTTGCATACTTTTAGGGCAAGGATTTATATGTAGGTACATATTTATGACCATGTATTATTTTGTACTCCTTTTTGTGAGGGCAGTATTTTGTGGTGTGCTGTCATGTGTCTTTAACAAACTAGGGTGTGCTGTGTGAAAAGAAAAGTTAGTGGTAAATGCCTACATATGATGTACTTGGCTTGTCATACTGACTGCGGTACATCAGGTAGTGCTGAGGGGTTAAAGCAGGTGGTACACATAGTAACCATGTAGCAGGAGAAAGGATTACTTAAACTCAAATAAACTTAGTCTGTAATGAAAATGAGCTAGGAGTGATACACTACCTTGGTGCTATATGTTCATTGAGTGTTTATTGGTTTTCACAGTGAGCGTTCAATGGATCTATTGCTTACTTTGGAGCCAGCACAGTCTTCAGGCCTGGTGTGGAGTGGTGTGTCAGCCCGACAAATGGGAAAGCTTGAACCTGGAGCATCAGTATATTTACCCCTGTGTATGGTGCCTTTAGCTGCAGGGTTACAGGTCTGCATCACTGTTGTACATGTTGTTATTTCCCAGTTCATTTTGTGCTGATAGAGACTATTTAGCCTCCAATGGAAAATGTGGAGGCAGAGTTCTAACTGCATTTTACAAGTCATTGCAAGGAATTAAACAAAGATATGATTTGGGTGTGACTAAAGAGTGTTTGTGGGTTGAAATTCATGTTGGAGACAACTGTGGTTTACTTACAAGGAATCATTAAAAAAAATTTACTGGAGTGTGTGCTTTACAGACATCAGTTATATATTCTTGATCTCCATACTTCTGTATCTATTTCCAGTTGCTCTTGGTATGAGTTCCACACAGAAGCTGAGAAACACATAATTAAGTAGTATAACAAGTGTTCAACTCTAATTAGTAGGCCTACTTATGCAAATACAACACACACACATTAAAAAATATATTTATACATCAGGACTCAAACTTACAAATGTGATTTTGCATCAATACCAGTCCTCTACCATATTGACTGGTCTACAAGGGGTCATTTACAACCAACTGAAGTATCACCCTCATGTTTGTTTGTCATCAGAGGACTCAGAAAAGCCATAAACATTATCTTTTTTTCTTCAAATTAGGGAGACATATTGCTATCTTTAACAGACATCTGGCATTAATTATAGTTAGTGGTAGGCACACAAAAGCCACGATGGACAAATACTAAGAGATTGTGAATGACTGGAATTGTGACACCTTACATCACTTCTGGTTTCTGCCTTGCTAGAGGAAAAATCCTCTGCCCCTGTTGGGTATCAAACCCCAGTCATCTAGTCCATAGCCAGTCACTATACTGACTGAGCTATCCTGGCTCCCACCAAAGGAAAGTAGCAACAGAAAATTGATGTAACAGTTCTGTGTGGATTTTTGTGTTCTATACATCACTAAATTTGATTCCCATCTACATCCTGTGCTGGGTGATGCAACATCATCTCTAGCTGGCAGGTGTTGCACTTCTATATCAAATCACCACTTTGGATTTTTGTAATTCTAAGTTCACAAGGAAGACAAGAGAAAATGGCTTTCACGGTACCTTCAGAATACTACGAATTCAGTATACAACACCGTCATGAAATCCAATGCCTTACTGAGTTCATACTGGTAAAATTTATTGGGAAGGAACATTTTATATTTGTCAGTAATATAGCTGTACTATGCACAGCCAAGGATGATATGTAAGCTCAACATTTTGCTTCCTTGGTTTCTTGGATTTTAGGATTGACTTTTTTTTAATCTCCAAATTTTACTTCAAGGTGCAGTTATGTGTACACCTTCCTGGTGCAAGGGACACCTTACTGTACCTTAAATGTCACACTCAGAATGTTTCGTTGTGGTATATTTTGGCTTGAAATTCCATGAAATCTTCGGTATTTAACATTTTCTTTCTTTTCTTTTTTTCCAGAATATATCAGGAATACGGCTTACAGATGTATTTTTGAAAAGGACATATGATTATGATGACCTCGCCCAAGTGTTTGTTACACAAGCATTCACATAAATAGAATATTGTCATGTTGGATTCCATCTTGCATTGTAACCAATAAAAGAGTAAATTATTTGAACTGAAAATAAATTGAACATATTCACTCCCTGATAAAACATTTAGTTACTGATGCATGATCAAAGAGTTCACACATGCATTCAGAAATGTATGACATTTATTCTGGTCTGCAGGTCTTAATTTTATTGTACAAGGTGGCACACGGAATGTCATACCATTTAATTATCGCATTAAAACTATAATATTGTAGTATTGATGTTCCAACTGTGCGAGTGAATGCTGTAGTTCGTGGAAATTCGATAATGCATAAACTTACGGCGAGAGATAAGGAGCGGAGGCTTGAGTTTGCATTGTGGGCAATGGAGGAAGAGGCCGTACTTCACAACACGTGGTTTACAGACGAGGCCTACTTTCATGTGAACGGTGTTGTGAATAAACAAAACGTTCGATTCTGGGCGAGGGAACATCCTCACATACTGCACGAAAAAGAAAGTTATGCAGTAAAAGTTAATGTATGGGCCGCAATTTCGAGTCACGGAATCATTGGTCCATTTTTCTTCGATGAAACCATTAACAAAGATCGATACAAAGACATGTTGGAAAACAGTTGGTCTCCCTATGCAAACACAGTGGTTCATGCAGGATGGAGCCCGTCCACACACTGCGAACATGGTTCTTGATTTCCTGCACGAGACATTTGATCTTCGTGTGATTTCGCATCGGTTTCCTGAACGTCATGAGGGCGGCAAAATGTGGCCGCCTCATAGCCCGGACATTAATCTGTGTGATTTCTTCATGTGGGGTTTCTTCAAAGAGAAAGTGTACCAAAGGAGGCCAGAAAATGTAGTGCAGCTCAGAGCCTGCATAGTGCAGTTGTGCTGTGCACTATCTGAAGACTTGTGTCGAAAAGTAGTGATGAACACAAGGGTTCATTTGCAAGTGGTTGTGAGGCAAAATGGCGGTCATATTGAACACGTTATTCATTAGGAACAATTTTCCAGGCTATAGTGATTAATTCTATACCAGTTGTGTACTACTTGTATAAAAATAAAAATGTGTTATATGTAAAACAAATGGTATGACATTTCGTGTGCCACCCTGTACAAGGCATTTCTTTAAAAAATTATAGTTATTCATCTGGTTAAGATGTTTCCTTTCATGGAACCCAAAGGTTCGTAACCACATCCACAGAAGCCTGCCATTGTACCGTATCCATAGCTAGATGTATTCACCCTTTGCTTTGAGTTTTATTTCTTTAAGCTGTATTTTAACATATCCTATAATGTATGTCCAATGTCTCTTCTCCTAAGCCTTACTGACCAAAAGAAAAATGAAATATTTGATTAAAGTGTGAGTACTGTAATTTTCAAGATGCCGCAGATTTGTGTTAGATTCGTTGAACATTTTCCTCCCTTTCACAGCTGCCACACAGAAAGGTTCTAAAATGTCTCAGTCGATATTGTATGCTTTAAATGGTAGTTTTATCATTGGCCATCATATGGAATACCGCTGTTATTAAAATTTTAGCTAATTCACAAGGTAGCCCTTACAGGGAGGTGGTAAGTAAGATGACTTCTGTCAGAAATATCAGTTTTGTGTTTTGTAAATTTTGATAGTCAGTCTGCTCTATAATAATATAGTTTTCTACTAAAAAGGCAGCATTGAAACCTGACTTATGTGCCAAGTAACAAATGGTGACATGCCCCCCATTATAGTTGTATGTCTTGTGGTAAGAAAAAATTGGACATTTTTTAATCCCCAGTACTCAAAGGAATTTCTGTACTGGATGGAGAAATTTCTCCACTCAGTGTTAATTGGCATGGTTTTGCCATCTGTTTTTCTTTGTTATTGCAAAGCTTATATATGGCAGTAGGTGGGTAAAGTTATACACAAAAGTTTTCACTATGCCAATAAAAAGAAGATTGTTCAAGAGAGGTCCTTATAGAGGAAAAGTTACAACTGTAGATACTTCAAATAACTTGTATGATATGGACTATTATTTCTGATTGTGAATTAAGTGTTATATTAGACAAGACACTTGTGTCTTCTTGCAGCAGTATGCCTGTTTCTTCTGGTGGAAGTGCTTCTAGAAGAAAGTTATTTTCAGATGAAAAAGCATTTAGTGAGACTGTAGTTCTGAAAATAATTCTGAAGTGACAGGTGGAAATCTTAAAAAAAAAAGAAGCTTACTTTGAATAGCTCTGTACAGTGTAAATATTAACTTGACTGTTACTTTAGACATTGTACAGCTTCTTGGTTATTTGTTAAAAACTGTTTTAGAGACATCTGTCATCAACAGGTTAAGGTAAGGAGAAAGGGGTGCCTACTCCAGTGAGTCCATTAGACAGAACTAGTGTACACCCAGTGATGGAGACCAGCTCTGTCCTTCAACCCACCACAGTAAGCACGCTTCTCCTAACTTTACCCGATGAAAAAGACATCATGTCTCCGAAACGTCGTTTTTAGGCTTATCTTCAATGTAAATATTGTAATGCAGATAATTGCTTATTTTTAAGATTCCACAAAATGATCAGATTTGGCAGCCAAGTTGGGGTGCCCAACACACATCTTACTCATTTCAGGGCACTATGCATATGAGAATTCTACAAGACATGTATAGACTGTGTTCCTTTGGTGGTCATGACCTTACTTAAACCACCTTCCAAGTTACAAAACTTGCAACAATATTTTACACATCTTCTATCACATTAACTGTGCCCCAGGTATAGTTAACCTTGGACTTAAAATGTTCTAGGTAATTCCATCGACCGTGTCGACTTACGTCCTTAACTCTTCTAAGTAGCCAACACAGCGAGGTTATCGTACTGCACTTTGTGCTTCAAGTAGCTCCTACAGAGTTCACAGCCGAAGAGAATCGCCAAACACTCCCAGATATCTGAAGTTCTGGCCAAAGGCATTGAGACTCAGTTTTAGCCATTGGACTTCCTGCCTAACCCTGCAGTAAGTGAGATGGTTAATTAGGTGATGCGCACATATGAGTATGTCCCCACAAATGAACCGAAGTTATTCAGTCCCTTGCAGGTACTTCAGATCATTAGGGGACTCAAGGTTGGAAAGGCCCTGGGCTCGAAAGGCATTCCGAACAGGGTCCTGTTAAAGCAGTCCTCTGCTGCCAGAACTTCCACCATCGCCGATACACACTCTTGTATCCATACAGAAGCTGTGAAAGACCCTCCAGACCCATTAGCCTTCTTAAACTGCTCTTAAGTTGCTGAATGGTGTCCTCCGTGAGGTAAACGGGTGCGGGCTGCTCTATGATGAACAGTTTTGACCTAGACAACAACGTTGCAGCTGGCCCGTCTTGTTTGAAAGAGTTTATAGAACATTTGACAAGAAGAGGCTAACCAGTGTGATTTTCCTGGATGTGTTCTGCTACAGCTATCGACACCGTGTGGCCAAAGGCCTTCTTAGAAGCTGACCATACTGAACTTCTTGTATTACAAAGTGAAAACGTGTCCACATACCCTGACTGCCAGTTTGTGGCATGAGGTATAGATTTTCCCAGGGTGGGCTCATCTCCTGTGTGCAGGCTGTTGTAGCTACATCCCATAGGATATCTTGTCCCTGCCGATTATCGAGAGGTATATCTTGGTAGCCATTGATCGCTGGCTACTAGTTTGGATGG
The DNA here is from genome assembly GCF_977971745.1 of Zootermopsis nevadensis. Lineage (NCBI taxonomy): Eukaryota > Metazoa > Arthropoda > Insecta > Blattodea > Termopsidae > Zootermopsis > Zootermopsis nevadensis. Next base: position 12,100,240 of record NW_028259143.1, read on the forward strand.
TTGCTATCAATATCTTGAAGAGCACCTCTGTGCTCCTAGTTAAGGCGGTGAGACGCACCCAAAAACCAAGAGCAGAGCAGTTTCTCGGAGAGCCAACACATTGGGTCCAAACAGCTAGGTATCTTGGGGTGACCCTACACATTCTGTGTTACATAGTCCATGTACGTCAGCCAGGTGAGAAAAAAGCAGCACAGTGATTGAGCGTGCTTTCCCCTTCAGCAGTAGAAGCATACTGCCCTTCAGAAGTGGTGTGCAGCTTTATAAGCAACTAATTCATCTTATGATGGTTTATGCATTTCCAATCTGGAGGACCGCTGTTTACAGCCATGTCTTGAAGCTGCAAGTATTGCAATCCAAGTGTCTTTGCATTACATTAGTAACAGCCTAACTCACCAGGATTTGGTGACTCCAATCTTTACTGACCACATCAGAGCACTGACTGAGCTTTTGGGATAACCCCTTCATTCTGCAACTTGGAAAGCACAAATGTCGACCAAGGGCTGACGGAGGTCAATGACGGCCAACCGAGGTGCTAATGTTTAGCAGCCTAAGCTGAAAAAACGATTATTTCGGCGCAACGAGTGGTCTAACTAACGGCTACACTAACTGGGGTTTTCCGTGAATCTCCTTACTTATAAGGCAAGTTTCAGGGTATATTTCAAAAGGGGCATTGCCCGCTTTCCAATAAGGCATTCGGCTGAAGTAACCCCCTTCCCAAACTACATAGGCCATGAACCACAGTGATTCCAAGAGAGCCATCCAACCGAAGTTCTTTTCATAAGGGCCAAGTTGCCTGATGGTAAATCTCCAACCAGTAGTAACAGCCCCAAATTAGATAAGTCAGGGCCCTCCGTCAAGTTCAAGAACCACCTGTTTTTAGTTTAAAGGCCCTGTTTATTATTTCCAGCTATACGTTTCGTACACCGGAGTGGTTTAATCCAGCAAGCAGCAAAATCTTGAGCTTGCACAGGACTTCGCTCTTAGTCATTTTTTGGGTTGGTTGGGATGCTGTTCAATCGCCTGGCCTGTGGTAAGAAGCCGAACGCTACGACTGAATGATTATCTGTGATTATGATTGTGTGCTAATATTTGGTTTAATTTCGGCCCCTTTATGGATTTAAAGCAGACGTTTGTGCATACATCCGTGTCTGAGTTTTATTAACTATAAATCACGTTATTTCAGTTATTCCGTACGTTGTATTAGTTGAAGGAAAATGGTGAGTGTGCCATGTAATATCTAAATTAAAATTATTCTGTTCCGAAGTATTATGAAATTTAAGGAAACCATTCGGTCTCCAAGCACAAATTTGAATTGTTATGTTTTACATAGATTTAAATTTGGTTATAGCGACACCTTGTCCATAGCTTCTAATTTTGAGCGGTACTAATTAAATCTCCATAAAACACTTGCTTTTCTGCCTCTCTTACGAAGACATACATGAAATAACCAATCCGTTTATAATGACATCTGATAACCCACTTCTTTGTGGATAGGTACTGCACTTCTGGACAGCGAAAAATTTAACGGGACTTTCTCCCATCAGTAACTCATTCTAAATAGTACCGAGTGCCCCGGAGAGCTCAAATTTCTCAATACCACAAAAAAAAGTATGGAAATAGTGCACTAGCTGCAGTAACAATCAGGCTTCGAACAGACAGAATGGCTAAAGTTGCAAAGATAAGTGTTAAGTGTGGATGATAAAGTTAATGTGTTAAAACAAATTTAGAGTGCAAAGAAGAAATCTGATGTGTGCCACGAATTTGGCTTACATAATTCCGTAATTCATACCATATGGAAAGTAAGATATAGTTTATATTTAAAGTTAATGTGTTAAAACAAATTTAGAGTGCAAAGAAGAAATCTGGTGTGTGCCACGAATTTGTTTTACATAATTCCATAATTCATACCATATGGAAAGTAAGATACAGTTTATATTTAAGGTGAATTTTAGTGCTGTACAAAATGATCCTATATTTTTTTCTTTAAATCTGATTTCATCCCTTCATCGGTTAGTACGACGCTAGTTTGTAATGATGTAATTTATCTAGTCCCTTGGATGACATTATAAGCGAGTTGACTGTATTGGCATCTTTTAAATTTGTATACATATTGGAAAGATTGGTGGTTTCCTCACAAAGACATATATATTTACTGGAGGAAAATCTGTAATGACATCGGAAACCACTTTTCCAGATTAGCATTACTTTACTGCCTTTTGTGGCCCATATATTCTGTGTCTAACCTTCTTACTTGGTACTCTGTTTGATTGTGATGAGTGTGAGGTGTAGTTTTCTTGAGCACAATAAATTACATTGCCATAGAAAAAGTAAATCTTGATCAACACTAATAAGCTATTTTTTCCCAATTCTTTGCCAAAGACATTGATTTTGGAGGTTCTAGGAATTTCTCCACTACAAACCACAAAGTGAAGATCAGGGCAGAACACAGGAATGTGGTTGTTGTTTTACCAGACTATATAGCATTGAGTGATAAGATGATTGATGAGTAATGAACTGGAAATGATAGGGAACAAAGCGGTCATGGCATAGTCTGGGTTCTATCCTGACATTTGAAAGGACTGAGGAACACCACAACAACTCTCAGTAGAAATTGGTGGTCTCTGAGCCAAGATTTGGATTCAAAACCTGTTGAATATTATACTGGAGTGAAAATTACATGGCCTTGATATTCTGTCACTCAGAAGAAAAAACTAGGAAATGTCATAATTATCCATCACAAAAGTACCTGCCTACAGTCTTCTTAAAATGCAGAATATAATTGTGTGTTCCCAGTGCATTACACTCCTGGCAGTTTTTGATGACACAGTGCTGCTCCCCAAATAACTGTGGTTTGGGTGAGCAAAGCACAGGAGGAACCACACTTGTACTGACTGCTTTTATTTGATTTCTCACTTTTATAATCCTTTAAGAGAGGTGTAGCAAAGACATTATTTTACTGATAAAGCTGCTGAGTAGAAGTTTGTCCATTCCTTACTACAACACCATTTCATAATACGTAATTGACTGGACACATGAGTGTACATGATTATGAGGAAAAATCATCCTAGCTTTGTGTGTGAGAAAGTTCCATAAATTACAAATTCAAGTTACCTTGCGTGTTTGTCCAGTACTCATATTTACCATATACATGGTCTTTCGTGTTGCTTTCTGCAAAGAATTGCAGTGAGAAAATGATATTTATCATAGTTTTTGGTGCACCAAAATTATGTGTTTGTGATTTATTATTGTTTTGCAACTTTATGTGGGCAGATTGTTTCAATGGATTACAATGAGATCATCTATCAGTGTGGATGTCAGAAGTGTCAAGTCTTGCGTATTAATGTTGGTATTGTGGGCTATAACACCATGTGGACCTAACCCCAAATCTCACTTGACATCCTGCAGGTTTCACAGTTTGAGGATCTGTTAAACATTGGAGATAAAAAAAATCATGATTAAGTAATGGTACATGTTTTGTCTACAAGGATAATTTTGTAGTGTTTTATATAAATAAATTGCTAACCATTCTTCTCCATCTAGTGATCACATCAAGAATGTATGCACCTATACCACTTCCACTTACTTCTTCATGTTTTGATGTTTTATTAAGCACTGGGATATCTTTACTTTTCCTTTGATATGCATTAGTAACATTGGACATGCTGCAGGGTGTCCTGCTTTATGCAGAACCTGGCATGATAGCATGCTGCCTCTGCAGCAAGTTACCCACTGGAAAATAAGTTAGAATGCAGAACATAGCTGTTGCATGCTGGTAGGTGGTTTCCAAGTTACATGACAATGCTATATGCTCATAGTTCACATTCACACACATACACAAAAAAGCTTTTCTACAAGATATTACCATTAAATCAGATTATTTTCTATGCTGTTTATATAGTTATTAATTTATGTTCTTTTAATGAAATTATACTTTGATCAGTAATCATTTATTGGCACATACCATTTTATATCAGTGTCTGTTATACAATATGGCCTGGATTTTAGATGATCAAAGAAAATGTAGGTATTTATGTGCATTTGCAGTTGTAAGGTAGAATAAATCAAGTTAGGGAATGTATACATAATATAACAACTACATGTGTTTGCCAGAATTAGACCTCTGCAAATGGTGTGTCAGAGTTGTCTGGGGTATCAGTCAACATGGATTCCCCATCAAGTCACTTCCATGCCCAGAATTGCATCATGCATATAAGGCTTTATGTAAAGTTCCCGCTACTGTTATCCAGTTTTAACCAAAATGTTAATGTAGTGACAGTATTCAGCTGTTTTTGAGTTGTTTCATGTGGACTGAAGGATTGATAGACAGGAATTTTGAAGATAATGGTTGCATTCTGCAGCTCCTAGTTGTGAATGCAACTAAAAGGTGACCAAGGATAGCTTTGAACATGAGGCGCGTAGGTGATTAATATTAAGCTAGTGAAGTACAAGGAAGGGCTGAGTTTTAGATAAATTGACTGTCAATCACTGATGTTTCTGGAAACATTCAGAAGTGTGCTAAGGGAGGAATGTAGACTGAGGGTGTTTGAGAACAGGGTGCTGAGGAGAATATTTGGACCTATGAGGGATGTTGCATGATGACGAACTTCATAAGTTGTACTTCTCACCAAATATAGTTAGACTAATCAGGCCAAGGAGGATGACTACTAGGAAGACCTGGACATAGGTGGGAGGATAATATTAAAATGGATCTTAGATAAATTAGGTGGGGTGATATGGACTGGATTCATCAGGCTCAGGATAGGGACCAGTGGTGGGATCTTGTGAACATGGTAAATAACCTATTGGGCTCCATAAAATGTTAGGAATTTCTTGAGTGGTTGAGCTACTGCTGGCTTCTCAGGAAGGACTTGTCTCCATAGAGTAAGTAAATATTCATTATATAGACAGTGAACGTTGTAAAAAGAATGGCTGGCACTGATTCCTGGGAACTCCGTCTTTTCTGCATGTATAAGATATAATGTATGAATGAGACTGAACTGACTTAATTGATGATTTGAATAAAAGCAATAATGTACAATATATTGGCCATGTACTTTTGCCCTCAGAGAAGGCATGTATATGTTGTCATACAAAACTTCTCGCAGTATTCTTGTTTTGTTTGTGTTTCTTCCCAACACAAACACAATATGCATTAAATTAAACTAATTAAATTTGTTCTGCACCACATATTAATTTTTTCTAGTCCTGTAAAGAAATGTCCATAGACGATGAAAACTCCATTAATACAAGCAGTGCCATATGTTGGTAAATAATGTAACAGTGTCACTATATTGTAAGGTTGACTCAACATAATTAACTGCATGAGGCAGAGGCCTACAAGAGCCAACCACTGGACCTTTTCTGTCGTGAGTCATATGAATGTAGTTCATGTCTTTGTACGCTAATTAAGATTAATTTAAAGTTTAGTATTATTCTGCCATCATTTAGGTCTCCTACATCTTCCCATAGTTTTTCATACTAAAAAAGAATTTGTTTTTATGCTACATTCCTCTCCCATATGATCCTTTATATGTTTATGCCAATTATATTTGATGAGGACTACGATTATGAAGCTTCTAATTTTTTACTTTGTCCAGAAGTTTACTGAAACAGCTAAATGAAATTCATTATCTAAAACCTGTTGGTGAACCTAGATTTATCAGGCAGATCAAAAGTACTGAGAGAAGACAATACTGACATTTATAGTTTACAAACAGAAAAGTAGAAAAATTAATTTTGTGTGAAAATAATAATGCCCAAGCATGCAGGAAGACTTATTTGTGCAACTTGTGTTCATGATGTCAGAACAGGTTTATGTGGCTTAACCATGTTGGTGGAGGAGGAGCAGACATTGAACACTGATTCTGTCTCTTGCAGTTCTTTGCACAGATGTTGTGGCCAGTGTAGCATATAGCCCATGGTCTTTCCATGCATTTGCAATGTTTTGTTATAAACATTGCAGCTGATAAAGAATTATTAAATGATGAAGAAACAAATTATCCTTTATTAATTTAAGGACTGTTTGTACTCTTTGTGGTGATTTAAAAAAGTTATTAAAATTTAATTGTTGCCATTAACTTAGTAATACAATGTCTGTTGTGTGTACAAACAGCTAAATTGTATTCACTTCATCATGCAAGAATTAATTAATGTTAATAAAACTACTACTGACAGTGTAACTAGAATATATTTTGTTTTTTCCACTCCAAGAAAATTGGACTGCAGATCCGAGCCACTCTGGAGTGTATTGATAAAATATACACAAATCAGCCTGATTTCTGCTGGTATCTGAAAGTAAGTATTACTGATAATACATTACTCACACATTAACCCATTGGCCACAAATTTTTATTTGCTTACTTCATCATCAGAATGGCTGGTCTAGCCATGTTAGAGTGCTACACTTTGTCCACCATCAATATTGGTGTAAAAGTGGGTAGGCAGTAAATTGAATTTATGTATTAATGTACCATATGGTGTTCAAATTGCTGTAGTTAGCATCTTGGGGATAAAAGTAGAGACAGTATTGTAGTCTGTATTTGAACTAAATAATGTCTGTAGTAGTACTGTCGTATGCAGCATTAATCTTTACTGTAACTTCATATTTTGAGCAAAATACATGCTTTACCCAAATTACTAATGCATCCTTAAGGTTTTAAAGTTTTTTGCCTTCCATGCTTTATTCTCCCATTTCTTTACTCCATTGTATATACCTCCAACACAGTGCTAACTGATGGCTGTGTTCACCCCACATATTAGAGAAATGACAAGATTATGTTTGCTTGCACCAGGATATAATTCTTAGTGTGCACACATCTTTTTGTACATTCTGTGCACAATGTGTGTATCATATGGCTCATTAATACATAAAAATACTTTTACCTGACTACTCCATGCAAAATCCCAGAAGACAGTAGATAAAGTTATGTTCTAAGGCTCTCTTGGGCTTAGTGCAAGGGAGGCAGTAAGCGAAGAGGCACTGCCTGCATTTTTAAAGGGGTATAATATATGTTAGTTGTGCTACAGATGAAAAAATATTGGTTTAGACCAGATTTACACTATCTTTTTAAACCCGAGGCATACCTTAATTTATCAAAGACACTTGACAGCACACCACAAAGTGTTGCCTTATATGAAGGGGTTACCAAACTATATATGGTCATAAATATATGTCACCAATAAATACTTGCCCTGTGAAAATACAGGCACATGAAAACAAAACATTACATATGTTGGTCAGAACTATTGGTGATGAACCAGTGTCTTTGCATTCAGGTGTATGTATGTGGGGTACAAATTCTGACTAGGAAAGATATTTCCTTTTCTAACTATAAAATGTGAATATTCAGTTTCTTATAAAAATTTGCAGCACACCAGAAATCTTGTGGCAGCATACCAGTGTGCCACAGCACACTTGTTGTAGAACAGTGGTTTAGACCAGTGGGTTAAGCACTCTTCAAAAAGTGGCATTTTATTCCTAGTTAATATAGTAATAAGTGTAAAATTTTAGATTTTTGTCTGCATTTGTGAAAATTACTGATGTAAGAATGAGACTGGTAGAATGACAGAATAATACCTTAGAAGGAAGCAGTCATGGCCTATAAGTAAGTTCAACATCTGTCTCAAGAAACTGATGAGAATCACAGGATTTGCCAGTCTCCTGGCCATGATTTGAACCTAGAACATCCCAGTGTGTACTGACCACAACACCTCATTGTTTGGAAGTCTTTCTTGTCACACTTCTGTATAAGAACAATATGTTTCATTGTACTGTCACATTGTATTTAATATGATCATGTCCAGTTCTCCAAATCATGTACAAGATCATCATCATGGTTGTAACAGTGAATTATATTCAGTTTTTTTATGCATATTCCATCATGAAGTAAAATGTGTGAGAGGATTTTTTGAAATTGTGTGTAGTGAATGAAACACTAGAAATTTATTTGACCCTTTAGAGCCTGATGGTAACACTTTGTGCCATTCACTTTTGACAGTTAATTACTCTTCTTTTTTTAATTGTGGGTTTCAAGTGGTTGTCAGTGGAGACAGCATTCATCAGTTGATATTTGAAATGGTGAAATGTTTTCTTTGCGGTATGGACTGAATTCTGAAATATTATTTAGATTATTAGTTTATATTATTTACACAAATGTTGGTATTGATGTTAAATTTATGTTTTGAAACAGCAAAATTCTTTGCCTGAACCTTTTGATTTTCTTCCCACAGATGAAGTGTACAGCATGTGGTGAGTCAACTAATAAATGGCATGATGTAAGCTTGTCAGAGACAGTAATGGATCGAACAGGACATACCAACGTGCACTATTCTGCCAAATGCAAACTTTGTTTTAAAGAAAATAATCTAAGTAAGTTTCATTACTTATTAAGAAGTTGTTTCTTCAATTGAACCCTGATTTGTTGATATCACCTATAAACCCAGATGTTGGTGAATTTAACCTTTAAAGTACCAGACTTTTAAATATTTGTATCTCCTACTGGCCCAATTAAAACCCCACAGTTATGCCACATTGTGCACATGTTCATTAAAAACCCATTACAACAATGAAGTAAAATACCCATTATACAGAAGATTTTATGCTGTCTCTTGGAACTGTTCCTTAAGATGTTACTATGCAAATTATTTCTAATTGAAGGGAATATTAGTTGTGTTTAAATTTTCTGCTATTATTAGATTAATAATTTGAAAAATACTTATGCCAGACTTCTTTCCCATCCTGTCACATGTATCAACATAGCTCATGTTTATTGCAGTTTGCACTATATGGGGCTTCAAATATTCCCTTCAGCTACAGCTGTGCCTGCCTGTCTTTATCTTTCCAACGCTGCTGTGATATTGCTATGATCTCTACTTCTAATGTCCCATCTTTTTTCAGGTCCCTAGAACCAACATTTTGGGGCATTCCTTCTGTTATGCCAAACACAATAAGCTATTTTCCTGCAGTAGAGGTCATCGATGGTAGTACACTTTGAACTACCACAAGTTTATGTACATATACTTCTCAGCTTACACAAACAAACCTATTTCTGCTTTTCTCTGTGGATGGTGTGGAGGGGCAGTTGCACTAACATCATAATATTATGAACAAATAGGTTTTGATTAATTCCTTTAGACAAGATAGATGTCTAGTACTGTTTGTTGTGTACCACTAGCTCTTCTTATGCTGCCATATAAAGTAGACATATTGAAATATTTCATCTTTTTATCTGTGATACCCTGCCTATAAAGCTGCTAGTTGTTTGCAAGATGTAATATTGAAAGCAGTACAGATTTGATTCTTCCAGTAATAACGTGACCAGAAACTATGTGAGGAAGAGTTTGGAGTATTCAGTGGGATCCTTCATATCAGGTGCTGCATTATGAGGTCATGTAAATCCCTGTACCTGTTAATACTGCTGCTATCCATATATGATCATCTGGAACCTATTCTGATCATTTCTCTTTTCTGTCAGGAAAAATGTGTAATAAAGCTCCAGCTCACACAGGAAGAGTTTATGTTCCAGCAGTTGGCACCTCATCTGAAAGCTTCACTCCTGAATCTTGGTCTAGATACAGTCCTTATACCATATTTTCTTCACTCAAACAGAAACTTTTCAAGGCCTCTATTTATTTATTTATTGATTATAAATATTGTGTGAATGAGAAAACTTTTCCAAATACATAATGGACATCTGACCATAACTGTAGACCACATACCACTAATAAAAGTACAGTGAAATGAACCACTGAATCAAAGCAGGCACATATTAGTGTGCTAGTAAATAATGTGAACCCTTCCAGAATTTGTTGCTTCAGCAAAACCCAAAATAACTAAATGTTTCTCTGATGTTTATCTTAGGTTGTTACTTCCTTCTTAGGTGTTGTTTGCGTCCCTATGGAGTACTTGTTACAATCCCACAGTCTATATGCTCTAACAGTTTGAGAATAGCAGGACACAGTTTCATGAAGTTTTATATTCTTAGTTCAGTGTAAAACTCTTGAGCATGCTCAGTTTTGGTTTAAATTAATTGACAGTAACTTACTCCTTTTTACATTACTGTGCAATGGTTGGGATCAAACCTGCGACCTTTTGAATGCTAGGCTAGTATTATGCTAACCACTGGACCACTGGGTGCACCTTGTGTATAACTTGTTTAAGAAAGTGCAACAGTTGGGAACAAACTCAGGCCAGTATGCTAACCTGTACACCACAGCATTGTCCACTACTTTTTGGGTATCTTTACATTCTTATGGAGTACCTATTAATATTACTTCATCTGGCCACCCCTATGTATGTAACACCTTAAGAATAGCTGAACAAATTTTCATGAAATTTTATATAGGGAAGTTTAACAGGCTGTAGAGCAGTTTCATTGTTTGATCAGAATTTGCCAATGCAGTGGGCATTGTTCAAGATATACATGTGCTTCTGTGCTTTGGTTAATTTATGTCATCACAGAGACAGTAACCATAAATTTACTTGTGTGGATGGCCAGAGAATTTCATGGCTGGGGGTTATTACACTACTCTGGTTTTCAGAATGTCTTTTGTTTAAACTGACTTGCCACAGAAAAAATTGCCACCTTGATGGTCTAATGGTTAGCATACTAGCCTAGTAGTCAAAAGGTACTGGGTTTGATCCTAACTGTTGCCATTAATATAACAAGTGATCTAAGTGTTGTCCAAGACCAGTGATGTGTATATGAACAGGGTATATTGTGCCTGGTCGAGAATTTTTTGGCATTGTGAATAGCCATTTTTAATAACTTTAGGCACTTTTAGAGTTCCTATCAAACTTTCTTAGTCCATTAGTTTTCCACCTTTAATGAACACTTGTGCATAAGAGCATTTTCTTGATGTAATGTTATTTACTATTTGATCTTTATAATGATGACACATTGTGTTTTCCTTGAGGTAGAAACTGTATTATCTGGTTTCCATGGTATCAAACCAAACAGCTGATGTCTGTAATGGATGTGTTTTATTTTGGTAGTAGGAATTAAATTTTATGGTTGCCATGATATCAGTTCTACTTCTGTTTGATTGAAGGCCCTTGTTCATTCTCTCTGCCTGTTTGTAAGAGAGCATCAGCAGCTTCTATGAAATTAAAATTTGAAGAAAACAAAGCAGATGCACCAGAATTGTAAAGCAATTGTAAATTTGCATTCCTTGCAGCAGTTGAACGCAAGACCTTTAGATCCCAACTACTATTGGCGAATTACTGGTGATTTATAAAGATAAGAGGTCAAATTGTGGTTGAGTCTTTGACTGGATGGGAAATCCTCAGCCAGCTGCACAGCCGCAGAGGGAATCCTTTGCATTGACATCATCACCCAACCAGACAGGCATCCCTCCACTAAAGATTATTGACCCCAGACAACTGTGATATTACATGTACTATTTACAAAAGTCAGAAGTCAAATTCTGTTAAACATGCCAGAATTGTTATACTGTGCAACATTTTTTCTAACTTGTTGAACTTTCAGAATCAGATGGTGGCAAGTATGAAGTGACTCTTCTGGGATGTTGCACCATGTAGTCTGGTAGAAGTTTACCAGCATTTCAGAGGTGCGTACTGCCACCAGACTACACAGCACTGCAACCCAGAAGGCAATCATTTTAATTTTCTAACTTGTTATGCGTTGTTTGCATAGTGAGAATGCATTATGGGCTGTTCTTGTCTGTCCATCCATCCATCTGTCCGGTCGATTCAACTCAAGAGTCAGTGGACAGATTTGGGTGAAATTTGATGTGGCAGTTGTGCTATTCTGCACACCCTAAAATTGTACTTTTGAATACCCTATGATAACAAAATGACCAATTAGGAAATTCATGAAGTAGACATTAAGATGCTGTGATCTGGTGGTCAAAGTGGAAGCTATTCAAGGTGGATTTAATACCCAAATGCACATTTTAAAAAAAATGCACGAGGATGTCATGTGTATTCTGGTGCAGTATACACTTTCTGAGCTTGTTAATGCTACAGAGATGATTGCTTAATTCAAGTCGTAATGGTGCATGTCTTCTTTTTACAGGCATCTTGGAGGATTCATTACAAGCATATACCAAAGCAGAGAATGAGAATTTTAAGACCATAGTGGTGTTTGACTGCCGTGGCGTAGAGTTGGTAGACTTCGATTTCAGGGTGCGTATTGTTAAGTTGTATGTGTGAACAAGAGAAATGAAGGAAACATGTACTTGTACTTGAGTACATTGACATACTTTGCATAAAAAGAAACCAGCACTTTCATAAACTTTGCAGTTGTCAGATCATATATATAAGTTATCCTGATGGATGTTTCATTCAGTTGTGCTTTCTCTTCCTATTGTAAGTAGTTACTTGGAGCTACCAGTTTATGAAGTACACCTGTGCATCATGTGTATATATTTGTAGAGCAAACACAGATGATCTGAGCAGTTTTAAAATTAGACAAAAATTAAATTTAAACCATTGGAAGGAGAACTTCAAAAACTATTTTGTCATGCTGGAGAAGTGACACAACCATGAGGATCACAACTGTTGACATGACTGTAAAATGGTTACTCAATCCAAGAAAACATTTTGTGTGCTTAAGTTATATTCCACAAAATCTGGACTGCTGCTCAGTGGGGCTTTTAGATGAAGTTCCATAAAAATGCTCTGTATATGAATGCAGTTTGCTTCCTTCTTTTCAGTCTCTTTAGCAATTGACCAGACATGGGTACCATTAGTTACCACTAATGTATTTATGGTTTCAGGGTGGCTGGAGTGCAGTTTCTGAAGATAGTGGTCATGTTTACAGTGAAGTAGACCTTAGTGAAAAAGAGTGGGTGGAGTGGGATGAGAAAATAAAACAGTCAGTTGGTATATACAATGTTGAGCATCAGTTTGTTCGCACAAAGTGAAATGAACTTTGAACACTGCAGTTGTTAACCTCACAGTTCATGTTGTTTGATGTCTTTTATAGACTGTGACGATGGCTTTTGTAATAATGATTAGTTACAGGAATAATTAATTCATTGGCCTGTGATGGTGTTTTTTTTATTACTGGAAAGAGTAATGCATATTTAAACAGAAGATGTCATATTAAAAGATGATGCACAAATGATGAACTCATTTCTGATTTTCACGGCGGTGATTCTGTTCTTGAGGGTTTGGTGCCGTCTAGACTAATGCACACAACATCAAAACCCAGAAGTCCAGCGTCCTCATCAAGACTCCAGAGGCAGGGGAAGAAGCATCGCCTAGGACGTCTTGTACCTCGATGGATCTCTGTGAACACAAGCCCACAACACAGCAATGTGTATTAAGGTGTCTAGATCCCGTTGATATCTTGCAACATATTCTCCAAAGACCTACGTCAACATCACTTACCACAAACCTCAATCATCCAAGTGCTCACTCTCGAATATGTTACCTCCCAAAAACTCTGACATAATTTCTTGTTTCTTCCACCTGAGCTATACTCTTAGCTCAATATAATTTCATGATTTTATGTAATTTGTAATAAAATAAAGAAGACGTTGCTTACACAGGAGATTTTCCTCCATTTAGACTCCGTTTATAACTCATTGGTCTATTATTCCACTGTTTTGTGATCTATTAGTCATGTATATTGAAACTGTTGAGCCGTGTATGGCTTAAGACTAGATTGTACCGCCAGAACATGTGATTTGGAGACATACTTTGATCTCCAGGATCTAACCACATGAAAGCCATATTTGAAGACTGACATAATACACACACATTCATTTAGTTTATAAAAAATACGGGGGGGGGGGTAACTTCAGCTGAAGGAACATCCGTCCCCCTCTGTTGCCCTTGGGTGACCTGGCCTTTGTGTCACATACCTCAAGAATGATGGCAAGGATTAGGATGATCAGGAAGGCATGGTGAAGGAATCCTTGCAACTTCCCGAGCAATTTCCATAGTTCAGCTGAAGGCCTCCATGATTGGGGACGGCAGGCCATGCCCCTTTTGAATTATATCCTGACATTTGCCTTACAACCGAGAAAAAGCACGGAAAACCACAGTCAGGGTAGCTGAGTAGTCAGACCACTCGTGCCGACTTAACCGTCTTACCAGAGACATCCTCGGCTGGTCTGCTGAACATCAGTCCCCCTCCGTTGCCCTTGGGTGACCTGGCCGTCGTGTCACATATCTCCAAGACGACGAAAAGGATTAGGATGATCAGGAAGATGGTGTGAAGTGTCCCTTCCACCTTGGAGACGAAGTTTCCAAATTCCTAAATTTGGCACCATTCAGCAATCACTCCTATAAAGGCAGTAACCGTCTCCCAATTTGACTATTGTAATGTGACAGTAAATATTTTAATCCCTGTGATCAAGATCTGCAATTACGTACCTTGATTGATGATTTATGCATCACTTAAGGACACTATAGCACCCTGCACGGGATATTTACCTTGGAATAATATTTGGCTGATAATAATAAGTTCTTAAATTATCGAGTTCATAGGAAACGCTTTCTCAGCTTACAGCCTGGAAGAAACGTGGAAATTTCACTTTTCTAGACGACTTGCTACCGCCAAATACACATTCTAACCTGCTGCAACTACAGTGAAACCTCTATCCATCGTTCCCGGAACTATCGTTTTCCCGGATGCATCGTCCGTTTTGTTCGGTCCCGAATACATCCCATATAAAATAATGTTACATTTTCCCGCTTCTATCGTTCCTCGAACTATCGTTTTATCGCATCGATCGTTCAAAAATCTTAGTCCCGTCCCACAATTTTCCCGCAATGATCGTTTCTGAGAATTTAAAATGCTGGGTTTTGAGATAAATTAATGCCGGAAGATGCATAATGTTTTTGGAATACGCAGTAGCGGTAACCTGTTATGTCGCCCAACCAGCACATTCTTTTGGAATGAGGGTCAGCGGTGCAGGGGTGATAGTTGGAGTGAATGGCGGTGCTCATTGTCAGAAATTTTACGATTTTAATTAGGGTGCACTCATATTTCGTTCCAGCGATGCCAGATGGAATGTGCAGTGTGAATTTCTTCACAAATGCTTTTATTACATGTACAAAGGAAAGGCTGGCGGCACTTTTCATTCTTCTGGTTAATCTCGTTTCCAGCGGTTCAGGGTCTTCTACAGCTACGTTTCGTTGAGTTCGGCAGTAATAGTATTTCCATTCTTCCTGTTATTGTCCGCAAAGGGGGTGGGAGTGGTGAGGAAAAGGAAGACGACGAATGCGAGCCCGAAGCTTTGCCGAGTTTTGCCGAAGCACACGCTGCATTGGCGAAAGTGAAGTCGTTCTTTTATGCGCTTAATATTAGTGAACGTGACGAAGAAAACGTTTTGAACGTGGAAAGTGCTCTGTTTGGTCTAAAACGTAAAGTTTCAACAAACCAGTTGTCCATTAAAGACTTTTTTGGTAAAAAGAAGTAACTTTGAAAGAGAAACATTGTTTTTTTTAAATTTTTAATGCTTTCCCGCATCTATCGTTTTCCCGCATTCATCGTTTTTATTTCCCACCCCCGCCGAAAACGATGCATCGAGGTTTCACTGTAGTACTTGTCCGCATTTCCACTACGTGGCGCTTGGGTAGTAAAGAGTACAGAGTAGAGTTTATTTACATTCCATAGATCCTGCTTAGGACTCAACCAAAGGATGTAGAACTTGTCATTTCAGACAATATACATACACTAAATGTATTAGCGACTAGCTGTGGGTCGGACGACTGGGGTTAGATCCCCGACAGGGACACTTTTTTTTTTAATCCAGCCTCTGCATCTAGACCAGCTCTGGGGGCCACCCAGGCTCATGTTCAGTGCACAAAAGGGAATAAATGGGGCTACTGTGACTGTCTGTCCATCTGCATATTCCAACTGAAGAACTCCTTCACAGATTTGAATGAAATTTGGTATGGAAAGTATGCCATTGTAGTGTACCCCAAATTTACCCCTTTTCAATCTACTACAGTTGGTAATAATAACATGGCATATATGTGAGATGGGAGTTAGTCTAGAAACTTCTGCCAAAGTAATTTTTGTAGAAGCCACGCAGTGACAGCTCTGGGCCGCACGAGATGATCCAAAACCTTCCAGTGCATGGAGCGCGTCGCATCCTGGACAGGGCTGGCTATGGCCAGAGCATTGCACTGCAGACAGTGCACAAGAGCAACGATACCAACCGGATATAACTGGCACCTGGAATTTTAATCTGTCGGTTTTAAATTTACATTTTTGTGTGCAGTGTGATGAACACAGTCTTTGGCGTAGGGACCTTGTTATCAGAGCAACCACTTCAAACATTCAACCCATTTAATCCAAACTTTTCTTGACATGTAAGTTACAAGATAATCTCCATAATTCAGTACAAGCTGCACCTTTCCAATCTTATTCCTATCTGTGTCTCTTACCAGAGTACATAAAATTAATGAATAACTGAGCAGTAATATCTGTTCTTATGTGTGTGTCATCTTGAAACTACAGCTGAATAATTTCTGATTAAATTTAGCCTTAGGAGTCTACCCCAAAAGTTGTGGGAAAAATTCACAAATCCATCAAACAGAAGTGCAAGCTGTGAAGATCCTTAAATTATATTTCCTTAATTTTTTATTACTTCACCTTACTCAGCTGTGAATGAGTCTGCTTAATCTTTTTGTTCCAGTGACTTGTAAACTGTCTTTTTGGTACTGCAGCTAATAAATTTGTATGTCGCTTTTAACGAGTTCTGGTTGTAATGATGCAGTCACATAACTGATTTTTATTGTCAGCTCTGTTTTGTATTGAAGAGTCTAATTAAGACCAACAAATCTATCTTAACTACCATCAGTAAATACCAGGTCCCCCAGACAGTGGCTTCAATGTGAAAAGAAACATAAATTAATATTTAGTCATACAGAATGGTAAATTTTGTAGCTAACGATGAGGCAAAGGCTTTCTACTATATGTGGCCAGTCATAAAGACAAAATATAATTAGAAATGTCATTCAGTATCAATCAGATGTGCTGGCAGGATTAATTAAAGAGTACTGAAACATCTAATCTAGAAGTGGTCACTGGGTGTGTTAAAAGGACGACTCACATGAAATGGGGAAGAAAGTACTGGGTGATTTGGATGTCAGGTGACTCAGTTTTGCTGTATCCTGCTATCTTATTTCTTTCAGGAAAATGGTGAAAGTAGTAAAATGTACGGCGGGAAGAAGACAAATGGTACCGCAGGAGGCTCGCGAGGTACACATGATGAATCACGATACGCACAAGGAAGCAGGAAGACTGCTGATTCAGATGCTTCAGCCACAAGAGCAACCACAACAGCTGAACCTTCCGTGAATGAGAATGAGAAACAGCTGAAGGAGTTGCGAGCACAGTTTCTTGCCAAAAAGAGGAAATTTCATGCAATGAAATTACAATTTCTTAAAAAACAAGTGAGAATCTCTCCAAGTCAGTGTTTATTCCACATATTAAGCATTCTTTGTAAAAGGGCGTGAATGGCAGCACTACATGTTTCATTCCTGGAAGTATAAAAATTATGTTTATGTAAGACGCCGACCTATAGAAAATCGCGTAGTAAAAATAACCCCGGTACCTCCGTAGAGATTAAATTAGTCCTTTGAAAGTTTAAAGCGCCAGGAATGAAATGGCATAAGAGCAAACTCGCATGTGCAAAAGTTTGAATTTCACAAACAGCTTTTACCGATTCATCGATCTCATTGGAGCAAATTCGCGTTAATGAAACAAACGTAATTGCAGAGATGATTGGATTTATAATTTTTATTCAAAATCAGCGATGTAAGAATTACGATTTAGTATAAGAATCAGTACGAGATACATTGTAAAACGTTATAAATAATAGTAAAATATATTTTTTCACTTTTTGACTTGCTAGTTTTCAAAATCGGTGTTGTTCTGAATCGGCACAAATCGAGGCCTACCTCTATTTTCTACAGTGCAACATTAAACAATCTTCAGTTACTTAAAATGAAAATCTTCATAATGTGGGAAACTTAATTACTTTCTTCCCCTGCGGCATGCCAAATATTCTGGATAATTCTGTTCCTAATTTTAAAAACATAATAAATTAATAATTTTCCTACGATTGTATCTTCAAGATGAATAATTTTTTGTGCACCAGTTTTCTAAATCAGGCTGTTGTACATGAATTTTCAATAGCCCTGTGCCTAATTTCCAAAACTGAGAAGTCGATAATGTTTCTGATATTATCTCTCGAAGAGGAACATTTTTGTACTTATCCTGTTATATATCATGCAAAATGTCTGGCACATCTGATCCGTCTTCATTCAACCCTTTACAGCCTAGAGGAAATTCAATATGCCACATCCTTTGGTATTCAGTGACTCTGCATTTTTCCCACCGAATATATTTGTGTACTTTTTATGATTCTCAGAACAAACAGCAAGCATTTCCATAACAGCATCAACAGACTGATCCTCGCAATGGTGGAGTGCTGTGTTCTCTTTGAGGTAGGAGCTGATATCTGAATATTGTTACAACCAGCTGGGGTCAAAGGGTTAATTAGACACAGATAATAAAATATGAAAATTTTATTAATGAGATAAAAGATAAATACCCCATAAAGGGAAATCCAACAATAGTCACACTACAACGTGTCTGCGATAAACAATTTATGCGTATGATTTCAAAATTTTTCCTGTTAATTCCTCTCCAAAAGACATCAGTTATTCTTCTTCTTCTTCAGAGTTATGTTGACAGGTGACTTTCCTCATAACCTGGTTGCGTGAGGAAGCCGTTTGTCCAAAAGAAGTGAGGAGAGTACATCTCTTTCCGAAGTCCCAGATGTCTGGTGGGCTTGAAATGCTGTTCTCAGAATTGCTGCTCCTTTTCACTCTAACTGGACTGGTACCAACGGCAGAACCCTGGAATCTTTGTTACCAAGCATAAACATTGATTATAGTACAATCATATGCCAATCATCATTCTATACCTATAAATATTTTTAATTTTATTCTAAAGGATTTTGACGACGGTAGTTTACATCAAAAATTATTCTTTTTCAGGACGTTTTCCATCGTCTGTTCTTTAAATTAACGACGTTTCGGAGGCTGGTTCTGTGACACAGACTATCTCTATCTAAGGGAACCAACAGAGTAGGTACCTCTCACCTGAAGACGGAGACAGAACCAGCCACCGAAACATCGTGTTTTAAAGAACAGACGATGGAACAAATAATTTTATTTGTAATTTTGTTTCCCTACTCCTTGTTTATGAAGATCATTTTCTTAACGTTCTTCCATCTCCTCATGAACCTCAAACAGACACTCTCCTACTTTCTTCACCGTATCTTCATTCCTATTTCTTCTTTTTAATTTCAACGTTCCTACATGATCAATAAAGACTGCGTGTTCAGGCACCGAAAACTGCTTTTTAAGCACTTAACATAAGCGCACATGTACTTGAAAATATGCATTCATTTGTTAAAAATATAACAGCGATATCAAGCGACAGGTACACTGGAAAAACATGACGAACCAAATAAACACTAGCAATTTATGCAATTCTATTTTGCCAATGATGTAACTAAACATTATTTACTGATTCTTTACTGAAAACTATAAATTATATTGCAAGATAATTTTGAAAGACAAACTGCATAGAATGTTAAGTCAGGTCTAACAACCTATTTAATTTACTATCCCGTGGAAACCCACAGGAAACTTTCGATAAAGAAGCAAAATTAATGGTTACTTACCACTCTCCATTGCTGGGTTATTTTCATCAGGAAACATATTAGGCCCATGAAATGCACTGTTTCACTGATCTGCGTACCTTGGGACCGCTGCAGAATCATTCATCTCTTCGGATTCTTCAATATCTAAGTTCCTCGATAGATATGAATCTGTAAAATTTTATGAACGCTTGAAATTGTTTGTAGAATATCTCCTGATAAAAGTACATGACATTTATTCTTTAACTATGATAATCAGATCAAGAAGGATGAGATTGGTGGGGCACGTAGCATGGCAGAGATAAAAAGCGCATACAGGATTTAGTTCAGAAGCACTGATTGGACAAGACTGAAGACATGAAGAGGAGGATAATATTAAAATGAATTATGAAACACTGAAAGGAAGGGGAACCTGGATTGATACGGCTCACAACCGACACCACTTGTGGTCTCTCGTGATTCTTACGGCAACAATAGCCACTGAAATCCTTGACAAAATGATGGATAATTTTCAAAATCTGACATGGCTCATTCCCGATAGCCAAAGCCGTTGAAAACAACACACTAAAATTTCATCTTCTTTGGAAGCAAAACTTATTCTCTAACTCGGATGTAAGAACAAATTTTGGGAGCAATTGGTAAAGAGCGCTGAGCAGAATATCTACAGTTCTAAAGAGATATGCAGTCAAATGGTAAATGAGAGGATTTCATATTGAGGAAGTTTATAGTATGCGCTCTTCAACTTAGTAAATACACGCAATAAAAGCATACGTACTTTCTTTGCGCAGTTTCTTGATCTCACTCCCCATCCATGAACACATTGCTTGTAACGCCTTAATCAAATCTGTCTGGATATAAATCGTGCCCTCATGCTTCTTCACAACCGATTTCTGAAATCTCACTTCGTTCTGTAGATCCATTTCTGAAACATTTTAAGACAAAGTAAAACAGTCTGCTAAATTCCTTGCATGACAGAATTTCAAGAAACCACGCGCTACAGCACAGTCTACATAGCTAAAATTTAAACAAAGGATTTAAATAAAGTGAGCATCTTTGAACACCGTTTGTCTACATTACTGGATCCCAAAAACTGTCGAAATCATTAGATGGCAAAAGACCAGGGCTTTTTCCAATTATGGTGGCCTGATGTCATACAATATATACGCCCTTTCATCACCGACACAATCAGTAGGGATGTGGTGGATGGAGCATGTAACAGGCTTCAGAAATGATAAATTCATAAAGAATTAACTTTGTAAGGAAAATGTCACTTTGACAGCCCGGGGATAAGAACCCGAGTAATATTAAAAGGGATAATAAACACAGAGCGTCTTCAGAATATGAAAGTAAAACATCTTCTTCTTCTTCTCTGAAAGCAGAACTTTATGTGTAACTAAATAAAGGGAGGCGAATAAATTTTGAACAAAATTCCAAGCAAAATATCTGCGCTTCTGAATAGACATGCAGTTACATGGTAATTGACAAAATTTCATACTAAGAAGTGTCTGCACTATTCAACTTAAAACATAAATAGAATAAAAGCATGCATACCCTCTGTCTGCGGTTTGCTGTTCTCTTTCGCCGGCTCATTCTCCTGCATCTGGAAATGAAGTGCATCTCCATTCTTCTTCGCAATAAATTTATGGTGTCTCAGTTCATTCCGCAGCTCTGTCACTGTAACATTTTGTGACTACATTAGTACATCTTCTTAGTCTTTTGTAGCTGGAGTTAAGATTATAACTACGGCTTCCAGGAATAAGTCTTGCCAAATATCGAGAATGATCCTGCGTTACAGATGACAATGGAACTACTTCTTTCAGGGTGGCAATGGCAACTTAAATATCTGCCAAAATCTTGGATAAGTTTTAAAATTTGACAAGATTCGTCCCCGAGAGCCATAGTTGTTCAAAATATGACAATAAAATCTGTTCTACTGTAGAGCAAAACTTCATCTTGAACCCACTAGTTAGGAAATTTTTTTTTAAGATAACTGGAACAAACTGCCAAGCAGAATATCTGCACTTCTGAAGAGACAAGTAGTTAATATGGTAATTGACAACATTTCATACCGCGGAAGTATATAATCTGTACTCTTCAACTTTGGACATAAACAGAATAAAACCATACATACTCTCTGTCTGCAGTTTGCTGTTCTCTCTCGCCTGCTCTGACAACATTTCTCGTAATTTCTCATTCTCCTGTGTCTGAAATCGAAGTGTGTCTCCATTCTTCTTCGCACTAAATTTATGGCATCTCACTTTATTCCGCAGCTCTGTATCTGTAACATTTTATGACCACGTCAAATTGTGAAATTCCTCCTGTGAGGGTATTTCAGGAAATAAGAAATCAAGCATTACAGTTAAAAGCAAAATTTATACACAGCTATTTGAGTCCACTAGTGAATCATACGAATTTCTGAACCATTGTGTGGCAAACAAGCAGTGGCTTCTCCAATTACAGCACGTGACATCATACTAAAAACATGTCTCCGAGACAGATAAAAACAACTTGGATGATGTGTGTGTCGAGAAGGCAGCATGCATGAGCCAGGTGAGAAATTCATTACGAAAATTATATTGGAATAATGTATGGGAAATATCACTTTCATGGGCTTGTAATGACACTGTTCGCCGCCAGGGGCAATATGAGAGAAAATGGCTGCCATCGAAGACAGGGGAGCCTTTTGTGTGCTAGATTTCCACGTTCACCGGTCTGTTATTAGTGTGCAACGGCGTTTCTGAACCAAGTTTACGGCAGATCGACCCAGTGGGCATACAATTCCAAGATGTAAGAGAAAGTCAACCGGCCGCTCGTCAGTAAGCGAGGAAACAGTGGAGCGGGTCCGTGCAAGTTTCACACGCAGCCCGCGTAAATCCACCGTCAGAGGCAGCACAGAGCTTGGTATCCTGCAGAAGACTGTGTGGAAGATTCTGCGCAAACTTGGAGAGTTTCTCTTTCCATTGGTATTTTTTTATACCAACTTTGTGCATCTGAATTTCATTAAACGTGAGTAGCATGTCTCTCAAATCGGGAACATCATTTAGACTAGCCCTGTACTTGGACCAAACATAGAATCGATGATAGATGAAGGGAGAAGCACATAATGTAGAACACCGTACTATACAGTCTTCTCCAACAGGAATCAAATCAAGGGCGATGAAGCAGGTGAGGCAAGTAATACGCATTGGGAAATAAGAACATAAATAACTCTACGGCACACACAACTTTCAACGTGTGACAAGGTTCACCCCGGAAAGCTGAAGTCAACCTATGTTCTTCTTTGGAGGCAAAGAGCTTTGTCTCTAAGCGAGACAGAACAAATTCTCAACGTAACTGGAAGAGAGTACTGGGGAGAATATCAGGGCTCCTAAAGAGACACGCGCAAACACAGAAATTGATATACAATTAAATCATACATACTGTCTGCATTCAGAGTCCAGATCTCTTTTCCCTGCCTAACGATCTCCTCTTCTGACCTCCTTTTGTCCTCAATATGAGTTTGGAGAGCTTCTTCCAATTCCCTCACAATAGAGCCACTCTCGTCATTGACTGGGCACACGTGAGCCGGTTTTGACTGGAAACAGAGAAAAAATGGGTCATTCTACAGACTAAGAATTCTCTGTAACATAATGAAGTTAATATTTAATCTGGAAAATCTGTTTCAACTTTGAACCATTACAGCAAACAAGAATTAAATTCAACACAGGAAACCAGGCCCAGGCGTCTAACCGGTAAGCTGACCATAATAAGGCGAGCTCGTGACATCATCCACCAGTCACACGGGGCTGGAGCCAGTACCCTGAGGACAACGAACCGTTGGTCTTTTCATGTTTTAACCACTTGGCGCGGCTGATAACCCGAGAGGATTTTCAAGAATTAAAACACTGAAGGCCAGTCTGCCTCATGTCACTTGCTGCCACATTGATGGAGACAAGCAACCATCTATGAAATGTCTGCGAATTTCTACCAGACTGCGCAGGGCAACAACACGGAAGACAGCCATATTCCTCCGCAGATGGTTAGACAGCAATCATTCAGGTGAAAGAAACTGTGATATTACGGCTCTACGACATTGCCATTTTGAAGGCATCTGAACCTTGCTACAATGTCACATACACATTTGGCATGCAGAGACTTAAGAAGCAAATTTTACTAACATTTATCTTACAAGTGCATGTAGGAAAATACGGTTGCTCAGAAAGAAACATCACTAATGCCTAATGGCCCTATGATTTATTTACGTCAATGTTTAAATGTCACATCACATATTTGCTTTGTCTTTATACTTACTTGTTTGCAAAAATCTTTATAAACAAATGTGTTCTATTTGGTTATGTTTCCTTACATGTTTGCATACTGATTAATTCATTGTCAGGATCAATGTTAAGATATCAGGTAAAAGAAACAGTTGAAATTCTGAACCCACGCGGATGGTTAACAGAAGGAACTTCTGAATTGATACAATTTAAATGTGGTAAAATGGAGGAGTAAAATATACTCTATCTAGAACCATTAAAGAAAAGATAAATTGTATTTTGTTTTGTTCTATTTACACAGCAGTGTATCTGAATTTTTCTTAAACGAAGCTGCTTGTAATTTCCTTGTTTTCTTTACAAAGCAACAAGTGAGATTTGAGGTTCTCATGGAGGTGAGTATGAATATGGCCGTCTTCAGGTATGTTGCACAATTCAGTCTCATTTCCCTGATGATACAGAGAGCTAGCACCTCTGAAACATCGGCAAGCTTCTACTAAACAATGTATTCCAACAACGCACAAGACAATCACAAATAAAAAAAACCTTTCTTAAAAACAATTTTGAATAGTACAAAAGATAATCCAATTACCGGAGGTCAGATTTCAAGTCAAACTATTTCTTCACTTGCATCAGCTTCCCAAAATTAAGCCAAAATAATCTAAATACAAATTGCTTTAATTTGACAGTTCATCTTCTCTGCTCACAACTGAACGATAATGGATTCACATACACCACTCATCACAAGGCATCACATTACAGATATAGGACAAACTTCACTTCCCTACTGACGCCATATTGGGAACTTCTGTGTAAATTCAGAATAGTTTAGTCACAGATGAAAACAAGCATTGAGTTAAACGTTTTATATTACTCACAAAACATACATGCCCGTGATTCTTTTAGATTTCGAAATTAAAGTTGTGAAGGATAACGCTTTATTTTACGAATGACTTGTCTTTAAAATTGGCAGCCAGGAAACATTTTAAAGTATGTCGTAGGCTACACATTTCATTTGTTGATTAGTACTTAATATAAAGTAAAGGCCATGCAAGTACGAAAGAAAACTTTTAAAAATCGCGTCCACATATTTCAGTGAGAACTATGTAAAGTACGAAAATTGCATTGCAATAACCTCTAACTTCATTTGTGAGGAAGGTAAGTGGGATAAACGTGTATAATTATATCATATTGAAGAGAAACGTGTGTACATCGCCTGTGGACAACAGTGTTTACGATTAATATACTGCTAAATTAATTTTGAATGCAATGATACAAAACATAAAACAACTGCGTACTCTGTTACACAGCCTTTACTTTCCGGTATCGTGTCGAAGTAGGCCAATACCAAATACGTTACCCCAATTAAGTTCGAGTTCCATACTTACTTTGTTCTGCGACTTTGATTTGTGACTTCCTTTGAAGTATTTTATTAAATTCTTCATCTTGCAGGGTTCGCTTACACTGATTAACTTTTGTGTAAGACTAACCAACCAAACCAAGATCCGTTATCAACTATTTGATTTCTTCTGGGGTCTGCTACCTCAAATCCGATCCGATTGTAAACTTGGTTTTATTGTAAGAGACCACAGTGTCCTCCAGCAATAATGAATTTAATCAAACTAAAACGTCTTTTACAGCACAAAATAATCTCGTCTACAACACACTTCTCCTACAAGCGATTCACACTTCAGCTCACTTCGCACACTCCCTTTCCAACCACTCTTCAATCGGCTTTTAAACGAATGCAACACTGTAAACACAACAATGTAAACACAACAATGCTAAACGCAACAATGTCTATAAACTAACAACAATGTCAATAAAAAGACAACAATGCCAGACGCAACAATGTCTAATGTAAATATGGATCGACACCATTGGTCAGCTTTTATATGAAAACCTGCGCGCACCTGTTACGTAAGAAACTGATTGTTACGTCATCGCTTTACTCGGCATCGTTGTGTTAGATTGTAGCGGAAAGAGCCGAGCTGCGAATCGCTTGTACAGTGTGTTCAAAAAGTCACGCAACCATATGGGGAAACGCATGTAATTGTTTTTTTTTGTCCAGGTGGTGAAGAACACTGAGTAGCCATGGGGTACACGTTGCAGCAGCGTATATTTATTGTCACGCAGTTATACCAGGACGCCTACGCAACTCATCCGCACAGTATTCAGGAATTGAAAGCGAACATTCAGAATTCTGTCGATGCAATCCCATGGCAAACATAGCAAAGGGTCTTCAAGAACATGATTAACCGTGTCCACGTGTGTGAAATACAGGACGGCGGCCACTTCCAGCACTTACTGTGAAATAAATAGTTTCCCCATAAGGTTGCGTGACTTTTTGAAGTGCGTCGTAGACTTGATAAATTTGTGCTGGTATTAATTTGTGCTGACTCTGTAATTGGCTCCTGAAGCTGTTGAGTTAGCACGTTAAAATAAAGAATTGAATTATTATAACCATAATTGCTATTTATGCTTTTGAAGTTATTATTATTATTATTATTATTATTATTACTGATTAAATTAAGAGAAGATTAATTCCAGAAAATATTTGCGGCCATTTATTTCACAATCTATTAGTTTGGTGTGCCTAAAGACAAAAATATGGTCTAATTCTATTTGTTGTTTTGTATGGACACGAAAATTTTTATCTAACTCTGAAGAAAGAACTTAATTTGAGGGTGCTGAGGATATTATTTGGACGTAAAGAGGAAGTAAGAGGCGAGCTTTTGGAACGCATTAATGGTCATACGGATTTTGTAACAGCAGGAATCAACGGATTCCAATTTCTACAGTATGATGTGATCAACTACGTAGATTGTGAAAAACATTCACCTTCGAAGACCGACGTACAAGTTAGTGAGGATAACTAGCCCGACACGGAATTCGTTTGACTGTCTTCATTGCCGGAGAATTCTCTCAAATATTAATCTGAAACGGGAGGAATGCATTTTGCAAGCATGTATCGAGCAAAGTTCGACTTGCATATCAGTTTGGTATTTGATAACTTAGGGCTCGCTAGTATTTTCTGCCTGACTATTTTCATGGACTTCAGGTGAAGGTGAGGAGACATGCAGACCTAAGCAGTTCCCTGATATGTTGTATTCAAATAATCGTACTTTGTCTAGTCTCACTGCGGTGAGATATCTTTAGTATTATTTATTTCAAGTTCTTATTTTGTTTCAAGTGAATTAAGGACGAATCGTCTTACGGCTTACGAGCTGGAACGAACGTGCTGCCGTCACGAGAAACAAGTGGATTCGAACTAATCGCTGCAGGCAGCTTAACCAACACTAAGGTGATTTACCTTCGAAGCAGGAACAGCAAAAATAACATAGGAAGTAGCTATATTCTGTTGATAAGTTTACTAATTGCTTTGTTTCATGTTCATATTCATGTTTCATATTCAGCTACCTTCCTTTCATTGTATTTATTGCTTAAATATAATTTAATTACGTCAGATTCTCCGCAACCGTGGTTCCACTGCCAATTTTTAATCCATTCTTTATAATGGTGTGGTGTACTCGGATTTCTCCAACGCTTCTAAATCATCAATGTGTCAACGTTACGAAGATGTGATTTACTTCTGACTTGATCAGTGTGACTAATACCAATTTTCTGAACGCTCTTTGATGTCCAGGGGAGTCGGGATAGCTCAGTCATAATAGTGACTAGCTACGGGCTGGACGACAGGGGTTCGATCCCCGACAGGGGCAGAGGATTTTTCCTCTAACCTCTGCGTCCAGACCGGGGGTAAAGCACGGCCGGGGCGTGATGCTGACCACTCATCCCCACTAGTGCCGAGTTTAAGAATAAATTGAAGCTCCACCAAGAGCCTGCAAGGCGTATTGTAGGACAGCTTTTCTTTCTGACTTTTTACAGATTCGAACTTTCTCAGTCGATCGCAACAAGGCTAGAAAATGGAATGGTCAGGGTATTGCACCTGTCAAGGGAGGGGCTCTGCATCCCTGAAAGTTCTTTACCTGCTCACGGCTGCTTATTTAAGACAATCAGTACACACAGCTGTCTGACGCTCTGTCCACCTTTAGCCAGAAACAGTATACATCGTAATTAACATGCCTCTGTGTGTAATTACAAATGTCAATACACACTTTTCCCCACGTAGATTCCAGTCTAATTAGCTTCATAATAAATTGCCGTGTCAATGCGTGTGTGACATTTTAGATGTGCATTGTACGTATAGATTCACATCAATTGTTTTAAGTCAGGCATAAAATTAGGATTTGACGACCGTCGGCGTCGGTACGGCTTACGGATAATGCGCAATATATTCTCTGTTGACGTTCTTTGAAGAGTGCGTCGACTCTTTCGTGTTGTTACAATTTTCCCCGTCATTCAACTTTTCCGGCATTTAAAGTTACCGCTGTAGAGGTTTACGAAGTTGTGCGGGAGAATCAAATATGACGCAGTTCCACGAGCGTGGACCACTTTCGGCCCCGGATATTTCACACACAGTTTACCGAATGAGAAAAATCAAACTCGCATCGAGAAAATTTACATTTCAACAAAATATCTCGGTGGAAGCCTTTCTTCTGTTACATGATGCCTCATCCTTCATTATTGTTGGCATTAAATGTTTTTTCTGTCAGAATTCGACAAGACTTGAGACTAATTACGTCACCGGAAACGCCTTCCTCTTCAGCAAGCGTCTTTTTGAGGAAGTCGAATAATTTCAGAGCACGAGTAGTCAAGTCGGATATGCGTGACCTTTATGCAAGTTTATGAGCCCTGTTTTATATGTGCGTCACAACGTTCTACTGAAACACGAAATTTAAATTCTAATTTCTGTGCGGTTCCTTGTTTAATCATACAAGATGCATTTGAATTCTCGACTGAAGAAAAGATAACGGAGGGAATTCGGTTGTGAAATGGCTGAAGTGGTTCCAGAGCAGCGGAAAATATTAAATCGAGAAATTTTAGATGCGGATTCACTGTTTTTGCAGACGCAAGTTCCATTAGCATCACCAGAAATGTTACTTCTCGCAAGATAGAACGGCAATAAATTGTAGGATGCACCGATAATTCGCATATTATTTAATTACTAGAGCAACGCCCTCCTTTCGGAGCGCTTTCTCTAGAGTCGGGGGGGGGGGGGGGTTGGTCAAGTGTTTAAAACGCAACCAACGTATTCACGTAAAACCCACAGCCACACCCCGATTTTTGGGTGAGAAATGGCCACTGAATTTTCCTTACGAAACATCGCGCCAGTAGTGGTGACACCTAAATGCCGCGAGAGCAGAGTTCATTATTAGTCCGAGGGGGGGGGGGGTAATACAGACCCAGCTGTGGTGACACACCGAACTAAACACAGCTAGAGCTACAAACCAACTGAAGCGGACACCCCTCTAGCGCGTGCTTCGGACGAGTCCAACTCACACGACCAAAAAAATCAGACCTATGCGCATGCGCCAGCACTTCTCGCGCGACTTATACTCATGTTTAAATATGTGTCCTGTATAATATGAGTGCAATTCTAAGTTTCAAACAATGCGATCTGTAATGCGTTCTGTGGTTATTCTACAGAAAGTGCGTCAGCAGAGTGGAGGGACATGAATTATTTCACAAGCAGACGACTCCCCGGAATAAAGACGAAGTCGGAACAAAGTCCAGGGTAACTATTCTCGTGTAATTAACTCCAAAGAGTGGGTTCCTCCTTCAGACTTGAAAGGCGGTCAACCAATGAAGAACGAGAAGGTCCATTACCGCATTCAAAAGAACATGCCCCTGGATCTTATCAGCCAGATTGTCACACCCTCTTTATTTAACGAGAGCCGGCGTGTCTCAGTCAGTATAGCGAATAGTGATGAGTTAAACTGCTCTTCTGTGAACACAGGTTTGACTGTGATTACTCACTCTCAATCACGGTCATCTTACGCAGTGAAACAGTGATCAAGATGCGAGCACGCATTTAGCATTCTGTCACGGCAGTTGGTTACATTGACTGTGGTGGTATACAGTGATGCTACTGCGAATATGATTGGCTGTATGTTGCTGCTCTGTTTACGTGTGATTACAGTACAGCTGATGTTATGAATACTAAAATTACAGAAATTAACATGTCGAAAATTCAGAATGTGTGAGTTGTATTTGAAATAACGGTTATTTAAAAGGTAAAATAAAATTACTTTATTACAAGAATATTTTGTTTAATACTTTGTATCTGAAATGAAAGTTTACAGTTAGGTTAGGTGTACGCCTAACTTTACTTAAACTAATATTCTTTTCAAAATATAACATTTCCTATACAATATTGAATGTTGCAAGCAATCAGCCATTTTGGAAACTGAACACAACGTAAATACATTAGCATAAATACATACACCAGAAACCAATATTTTAATTACCATATATATATATATATATATTTATATATATATATATATATATATATATGTGTGTGTGTGTGTGTTAATGACTGTGCATGCAAGAAAATAACAGAATTAACTAACATTTCCCACGTTACAATTCAAAAACACAAGCATTTTTGCTTTCTTACTGCTCAGTCTAGCAGTACCGGTAGGCCTACAGCAACTTGTATAGTCAAATGCATTATCATTATGCTCCATGTATGATGATATGGACAATATAATTTATTTAATATACATTATAAAACAGAATCAAGTTTTAAATGAAAAAAAATATATAGAAATCGTTTATTTAATATTTACAGACAGTAGAACTGAGCTGTCAAAATACTGTAGTGCCCCGTTTTCTCACTAGGATGCGCTAGGATGCATAAGAAATTACTGAGAATCACTGTGATCTGACTCTAAACTGCTCTGAGCAGTCAAAATAGTGTACCGTGTTCTCACTAGGATGCATAAGAAATTAAGAATCACTGTGGTCACTGTTTAGTGAGCACTTTAACCACTGCAGTGATCGTGATTTTCTGATCACAGTGACAAAATCACAGGTCACTGTTTATCGTTCATCACTAATACACTTCAGAACTTTCAACACAAGTACAAGAACGTATTTCACATATCAATGTACATAAATTTCAGATTCTGCAATACAAGTATGAAAAATAATTTTTCAAATTAATATACATAAACCTCAGAATTTTAAATATAAATACAAAACTTGCTTTACATATACGTAGATTATGGATATAAAGCTTAAACATTTTCAGCAGAGATGTATTCATCTACAGAATAGAGGGAGTGAGTAAAGAGGTCATCTTTCAATGCAGGCTTGAATACCTTTATATCATAATTTAGACTTTTAATTGTTGGTGGAAGATTATTAAATAACTTGAAACCTGTATAGTACACTCCTTTCTGATATTTAGTAAAGTTAGCATTTGACACATAGAGTTCATGTTTACGTCTTGTATTTAAATTATATACATCTGTATTTCTTTTAAATTCATCCATGTTTTCCACCACAAATGATAGCAGGCAGAGTATAAATTCACTTGCAAGTGGAAGTATATTAAATTTACGAAATAATTTTCTACAAGATACTCTGCTTTTGACACCGGCCATTATTCTAATTATTTTTTTTTTTGCATGTAAAAAACTTTATTACTGTCTGTTGAATTTCCCCAAAAGATTAATCCATATGACACTGCAGAGTGAAAGTAAGCAAAGTAAACTAGCTTTAAAGTATCTATTGTCATGAGTGGTACAACTGTTCTCATGGCAAAGCATGCAGAGCTTAATTTGGGAATAATATACTATGTGTTTCTTCCAATTTAAGGTATTGTCGACTTGTAAGCCAAGGAATTTGTGTTTCAACTTCTGCAATTAATTTTTCTTCAAAACCTGTATTTAACCTAGGATATGTCTTGTGCTTACTAACAAATTTTATGAAGTTTGTTTTTTCAAAATTTAGTGCCAGTTTGTTAGCTCTAAACCATGTGTTTATGTTGGTGAAGACATCATTCATGTTATTTTCAAGATAGATCAATTCTTAGTGTGCAATAATGATACTTGTATCATCAGCAAAAAGAATAGGTTTCTATATAGAGTTTATAGTTGCCGGCAGGCCATTTATATATATGAGGAAAAGTAAGGGTCCAAGAACTGAACCTTGTGGCACTCCGTGCTGTGATGTGAACCTGATGGTTTTATTTCTGTTTGCTGTTTCAAGTCATGGTGGTATGATTTAATCTACTGTTGAGCTATACTTTTAATTCCATAAAAACTTTGTTTCGTCAGTAATAATTTATGATTTACACATTCAGATGCTTTAGTAGGATATCAAGATATTCCAAAATGCAATTTGTTATTAACATCACATCAAATTTCTTTTATATAATTGAATAGGGCTTTATCTGTTGAGAGATTTCTTCCAACTCCAAACTGTTCATCTGCAAAGATATGTATGTGAGGAATAAACAAATTATGTCTTGTTAATAATACACCATACGGATTATTAAGGACATAGTGGTTCACTTACAATTAAGGTACATGTATACAATATCTGTATAAAATTTCATAGGTATAACTGTCAAATTAACTACCAGACACTCTGAGCAGATACTTATTTCATACGCAAGTTGTAAATGCTGGGAATATACATATGTAAATATTACAGCTTGAGTAGAAATGTAGAAACAATATGAACTAAGCAAATCTAACCTAAGGATGGAAATTCTGGAAAGTAAACAAACCTAACAGTGACTGGATCATGCCTTAGTAAATGTAACTTCTGTTTGGTTTTGGAATGTCTTGTGATATGTTGGCATTATTGGATTGGGGTGATAAGAGCTAAAGCTTTATGGGTTGATGCCCAGGATCTTTGACACCAAGATCATTAAAGCCACTGGCACTTAACTAAAGCACATTGTAAAATCAGGCATTAATATAAACAAAATAGATACCTTGTAGCTTGGTCATCTAAAGACTGTTCATTGTCACAGAACACTGAAAGGTATATGTATAAAGCAATTAAAAATATAACAATTTTGACCAGTACATTTGTGAGTTTGTGGAATCCTGTGTTGTTGGCATGAGATGTGTTGGAAATAAGCGTTTGAGTTTTTTGAACAAGTTTATAATAATAGATGTGCCAACATTTTGGGCCAGAAATGTTAGATGAAGGAAAACGTAAAATGCAGTGAGGACCACTTCTGCTTGACCAAAAAGTGGTGGCTAACTGGGTCCTGTCCTATCATATATATGCAAGGGTAGCAGTTGGTGATGTTATACTTTCTCTAAGAATCTTTGCTTTTGTCTGTGTCTGTTAATGCAGTTTTCAATTAACCATTTAGTGCTTGGTTTGAATGGGGCATATTATTGAGCAGCGCTGGTGTTTTATGCAACTCTGTTTCAAATATGAGTCTGTTAGAAAATATTGCAGAAAATTTTGGTCCAAGTTTCCTGGAGAACCAGTTTGAAGTAGATGATATTTACATTACCTAGTCAATAAGTTGAATACAATAGGATCATTACTAGATAACATACCAGATAGGAGATGAACTATGCTAACAGAAGAGGCATTGGATGACATTGGTGTTGGATTAGAAACCTCATGAAGAAAATCTCATAAATGACTAGTATGGGTGACAGGTATTTCAAGAACATGTGCACAAATGGCCACACAGTTGTTAAAACTGTGACCATATAAGACAGCTGTAGTTTATGCTTTGAAGGAATGTGACCAGGTTACAAGAATACTTTTCTGTAATTGGTTTCTTTGGTCTATACATGATGGAGAAGTTGATCCACAGTTAGTGCTTTTTCAGATGAGGTTTCGTTTTCCTTACAGGCAGAGGTGAAATGTCCAAACAATTGGCATTGGAGTGTGGAAAATCAAAGACTTGAAGATGGCTGTCTTGTGGGTTGCAGCATCATGTAGTCTGGTAGAAGTTAATCATTGTTTCAGAGTTACTCAGATCGTACTAATCGAAGCCATATTCACAGTCTTCTTCATGCTCCAATATTTGGTATTTAGTATGTGATATGTGCAGGATACTTAGACCCATCTTCATTATGGTATGATTAATGCTGCCAGGTATGTGAACAACATCCTAAGCTCATTTTTTAACCCAGCTAACAGGAAAAGAAAGGCAGCAGGATTCTGGAGCAGCTCATATGGCACCTAAATTTGGAGGCACCGCAGGAGATGAATTAGTCATGGTCTGTGGCCCCAACATTACCCATATGTAACACCTTATGTCTTTTATTTGTGGATAGTTTGTAACATAAAGTGCATAAAACAAATCTCCACAATCTGGAAGGATTAAGAAACATGTGCTGTGAGATTTCAGCAATTTTTGGAGAAGAACTGCAGAAAGTTAACATCAACATGTTCCAAAGGTACGTTCTGTCTGGAGGAGCATCTGTAACACTGATGTGTTTTCATTGCATTTTCTAAAGGTTATTCTCACTGCGGTTGCTTACTATTGAGCTGTAAGGCTGCTAACCCCTGCACAGATGTGGCAGGTCAAGGGTCAGTGGGCTGTTTCTCACTGAAACAGGAAGTGGTCCTTTCTGTATGTATTAATATAACTTTACAATAAGCTGGCCAATTATACACATGGCGTTCATGTTTTATGTGCAGTTGCACTATAGCAATCCATTGTGACTTGAAACTTGGAATTCTGAAGATATAGCAGGATGTCAGATACCTTGTATTTGTAAAGAATCTTAGAGACACAAAAGAGATGTGGAACCTTAATGTCAACAACACTTCTACATACTTTTGTCTGGTAAGAAGTTAAACTGAGAATGATCATTAAAAAATTGGTAATGTGTGACAGTGATGTGGGTTGATAAAGAGAATTGTTGTTTATATATAAGTTCTCTGACACTTGCAAATATTTTTATGGTTATATTTTAATTTGGTGTGATTACAGAGGTTGTTAATTATACAAAAAAATGTATATTTTAACTCATGTTTCTTTATGGGTTAAAATGATGTAGGGGCTTCAGTGTAAAATACATAATATGTAACTTGAGAAATATCTGACATCTGCTTTGTGAGTTGTGCAGATTTTTAAGACTTAAATACAAACATAAGACTTTATTATTGATCGTTATATAGTTTGTTATTCATTCATACCTTTATGTGAATATAGTAACATTCTATTTCAGGCAATGTTGAGCACAAGAATGTTT
This sequence comes from Zootermopsis nevadensis, assembly GCF_977971745.1. Taxonomy (NCBI): domain Eukaryota; kingdom Metazoa; phylum Arthropoda; class Insecta; order Blattodea; family Termopsidae; genus Zootermopsis; species Zootermopsis nevadensis. The sequence continues at coordinate 12,135,242 of NW_028259143.1, forward strand.
AAGATTTGTCAGCATCCATTTTATATACCATCTGCAATAAAGTTGTGTAACTTATCATCAGGTTTCCATCAGATTCGCCGTAAGCCAGCCAATGAGATGAATAATGGGCAAGTAAGACTTTTGATGGAGGTGTTTGGTAAGTTAATTTTAATGCCTATATGTTGTGCATTGTGGTAGCAGGAATGAAATATAGGCAGTCATAATTTACTGTAATTCACCGGTTGTCAGTGATGCTAATAATAAAATAAAAGCAGCTAAGGAAAATATACTTATTGGCAACATGTGGTGAGCTGATTGAATTGAGACTGACCAGTTGTCATGTAATCTCCAGTTTTCACTTTATTGTGTTGTGGTCACTTTCATGTATTGAATTTACTCCCATTTTTCTGTCATGTGACTGCTGTTTGTCACCTCAATTGAACTGCTAAAGTGGCCGACATGAATGATGGCTGAGTTTTGGATGCTTATGTGCATCTCCTATCATGTGCCGTCATGAACTAATTGGCTTCAGAGAATTGGTATTTAAAGTATTTAGTTACTTAAAGCATGAAGCATGTATATATCTGTGTCACCTGCATTTGTTTATGTTGGTTGGTGTAGAACTAGAGATTTAAAATGTGCTGTGCTGCGCCATGCTGTGAGTTTCCCACATTTCCCTCTTATCCTAGTCACATCTTGCTCACCCTGTCATCATCTTATCATTGGATTGTTTGTTCTAAATTCAGAGCATTAGAAATTTTTGTGAACTTAATATACTTCCATTCCAGTAGGATTTGATGTTTTCATGGCAGTGAATTTACTTCATCTACTTCCATTCCTTTGTGAGGTCTATAAGGTTGTTCATTATAATGCAAATCAACATGCATGTACTCTGTATCTTATTTTCCTGTTACTTGTATACATATTTTCTCATATCTGAAATTACTGTCTTGAAATTGATTTTTGTTGAATATAATAAATTCTTCTCTTGCTACCAGCTGTATAAGGTGGATTAATGAAGGAAACACCTAAGCCACCTTACACGGCTGGCAGCCCGAGAAGAATTTATTATGCTTAGTCACCGTGAAAGCTTCAGATCATACATGATTGTTGTTTAATTAACAGCCATTAATAACTTTTTAGTTGTACTGTATATTTACTTTTGTGAAAGAAGGACTTTGTGTAATGGAGGAATTTGTGCAATATTTGATGCTATTCATTGTTATTTTAGATTATCCATATCGGGAGACTTACAAGATTGTGTACAGGCACAAGGTACTGAGAACTCTGGATCAGAATCTCATACAGAGAGTAGCAGATATATTAAATGTAAGTCAAATTAGCAAGTTTGATATCAGTATCTTTTATACAGGGATAATTTTTGGCTGCTTAACCATGGCATGAACACTGCATTTCTTGCTGCCTTTACTAGTTTATCAGTTGTGGCAGTAGTGCCAGTTGCAGAAACATTGTATAGCATGAAGGTTAATTACCGTCATTAAAGCAGATGCAGAAAGTGTTCTCCACTGGCTCAAGTACAGTCCTGACACTTTCTTAGCAGATTCTGTCTCATACTCTGTATTTATTCTCTGATTATATAGGATACTTTAAGTGGAATTTGTCTCTAATGATATAGGACACTTTAAGCTGGATGGTTTCTGTGTGTGGATTGGTTCAGTTGATTTTGGTTTTAAATATTCTCAGTTACTGAAAATACCAGTTATAGAAAGTAAGTTCGAGTACTGGGTCTCTTGGATGCAAAGAGTGCGCAACTTTGGTTTGTGAGGTCATACTGTTAATAATTTTTGTAACTTTGTTGCAGACTTTTTGATTCTACATTTATTACTGAAAGCATTTAAGAAACTACTACTGCTTACTCTAGTATCATTTGCATTTTATACAGATTGATGAATGAAACAGCTGCAATCTCTTGTCTTCCCATAAATTTCTTGCCAACTCTTCCCTCTCATCTTGATGTCTTGTAGTATCTGGCTGAACTTTCTTGTTCTGGGTTGTTCTGTGGGCCTCTTTCCTTAAAATTCTAATTTTAATTTTGACCCCAGGGTCGATGGTGTGGGTGGGGAACATCAAGTAGAGTGTTGCAAGTACTGCCATGGAAGCAGGCAGGCCTCATTAGGAATCCTGAAAACAGTAACTGAAGGGGCTCCAGTGATGCAGTGATGGGCCCAGCGAGCCCGCACCGTATAGTAATAATGATTTTATACAATCATGAAAATCCCCAGAAAGAGACTTGAAAGGCAAATGTTCAAGCCAAGCTTAATTTCATCCAATTTTTCTTCAGTTAATACTTAACATTGACATTGTAGTTTTGTGTCTGTTGACATGCCAGTCATTCTTTATTTACTGAGAAGATTCTGAATAATGTGTAGGGAACTAAAACACCAACCGACTTTCAGAATTTATTTTTCTGTCTCTTCCTAGTTCTTTACAGAGTTAACACTTTACAAAAGATTTATATTCATACACCACATATTCTAATATAAAAATTTCCATGTCTTATACAAAGCAAATCTTGTCAACACTGACTGTACGTTGTGGCAGAGTGGTTAGAACTGGCTGTCATGAGTGAGGTTTTCCTCAGTCCTTCCAGCCAATGTTGGGATAGTATCTTAAATTAGGGCATGACCACTTGCTTCCACATCGTTTCCAGTTCATTATTTGCTATCATTCTCTCATTTGATATTATATAGTGTGAATTATTCAAAGCATCTTTAAATAAACTATAAACAAACACTGAGAACACTGAGTCATATGGGAATGTTTTCACTTTTTCTTCTCTGCTGACTCATCAGGTTAAACGTAACTTACTTTTGTAACTGACAAAAGGAAAAGCTGATACAGTGATAGCACATAGTAGAAAGGTTGTACTCAGGCATAACCACCAAAAATTGTCTCGCACTGTTTCCAAATTTTTTATTTTATTTTACCTGAAATGTTGGTGTTTATGACAATCTGATTAGAATGGCATTAATTCAAATTACTACTATTTTCTATTGTTTTATTTCGGTAACTTATGATATATCATGTTGGCCTAGGAAAAATAATGAATTTTATATTATCTGTTACAGAGATTTGGAATAGAGAAAGGAGACATAGCAGAGCATCCACTAGTGCTGACAATTTTTCCAGCAACAATAGAAAATCACACCATGCTCCTTGAAGAAGGTGGTTTTACACATGTAACTGCAAAACATCTTAATAGGTATATATTGGTCTGATACTTCCACATAGAAGTCTAAGTCAGATTACTCCCAACACACTGCTCCATGGGTTTTGTAGTGTCAAATTAAGTGGAAACATTTTTATGAATATGTGTAGGTAAAGGAAATAGTCTTGACATATCCAGGCATTCACTCGAAGAGACTGAACTGGTAACCCAAACAAAATTGAGACTGGAAGTTATTATTATTTCAACATCTTACTTGATTGGTGCATTTTAAAAGCCTATGTAGCAGTGGTGGAATTGCAGAAGTGAAATTACTGTACCACAATATCAATTTAATAATATTTGTGTGTGGTGACATCCCAGAGGTGTTCTTCATGCCACATCACATAGCTCATTGTTGTATCACAGTGTAGAAAATTACTTCATGAGGAACTCCTTAATTTGTACTCTTCACCTATTTTTGTTATGGAAGCGAAAGCTCGTGTAAATAACATTTAAGAATTCAGTCTGTACCACAAAGAAAACATCACACTCCACCATTACAGATATGAGTTTGTTAATGCTCTTTAAGGAGATAATTGCTGTTTTTAATGGAAATTGTATGAAATCTATAAGTACAAAATTAAGAACTGTGTGATTGTTGAAGCAGGTGGGAAATGTGGCTGTCATTGGTCTTTAAAAAGTTAAATAATCGTGGTGAATGAGGTGGGAAGATCTTGTAGCATGAATGAGAAACTTAGAACATCAACAGAAGAGACCTCTTGGAAGAAATATGTATAGAGTAGAGTATAATATTAAAAGGGATTTAGGGTGTGGTTGGATTTAACTGGCTTAAGACAGATAATTCGTGAATGTGGTGATGAATTTTGGGTTTCTATAGAAGCAGGGAGTTTTTTAACCAGCCTAGTATGAATGAGTGTTTCAAGGAATGCCATATAGTTAGTTAACAGAATAGAACAGAATAAATTTAAGTTTACTATAAATTGTGTATGTCTTATGATATTGTCTGTCTTAACTTCACATGCTCCAAACCAGGATTTCTCATTTTACAATCAGTATTTCATCTGTAGGATTTAAGGTTCTCATGCTAGATTGTATGACCGTGGAATCTGGTCAAAGTTTACCAGTGTTTCACAGGTGCTTGTTGCCTCCATCATCAGGGTCCTGGGGCACCCAAGGACCTCTGAAATGTCAGTTAACTTCTACCAGACTCCGTGGCACTATTCCCTAGAAGAGAACCGTTTTCAGTATTCCATATGGTTTGTAAGACAGAACATTTCACCGTGAAAGATTGTTTGCCCTGTGCCCTATTCCGAAATTGTAGGACTATTCAGTGTCAGCTGGATTAATATGGCAGGTGGATGAAACGATTGAAAGGCAGGCTTGGATATTCTGCAGTGTAGATGAAGCAAACACATCTGTGGCTCACTGAAACAGAAGAGTATGTTTGTTCTTTGGAATGTGACAGATGGCTGTTGGCAGTGACATTGCTGTGTAATTTCCTAAGTAACTATTATATAACTGCAATTTTATGTTCCCTCTTATATGCACTTAGTGCTATTTGCCTCAGAGTACCTCTAGTTGACAGTCATGTGTTTGCCAGGCGTATGCCATATTTATGAGTGCAGTTTCACTTCTGCATTGTTCCTGATTAAATTTGTGCTGTACAGTATTTGAGACTTAGAATATGTTTTTGTGGTGCTAGGATGTTTGATTAATTGATTCTTCATCTATTGGTGCATTTGTATGAGTTGTATAGTGTGTGGTGAGTAGGGATGTGGAAAGGAATGGTCATGGTATGGAGGGGGTATTGAAAGCCATGAAGAACATCTTAGAGCCAAGTTTTGAACCCATTACCTTCAAAATATGTGGCATTGTTGTCACGGTGTCACTCCAAGATCATGATAATTAGAGCTGCTTCCAACTTCCTGTGCTACAGGACAATCTTCATCAGACCTGATGACCAGTTTTTTCAGATGCATTTCTGCCACCCCTTCTTGCATCTAGGAAGCATTGTGTTGGCTCACTGTCCCCTTGTCGGTGTAACTTCAGTTAACACTTGCTGCAACTCTAACATTTTGGCTTGTAAGAACACTGAACGTGTGTTGTGACTTGCAGCATGTTTTTTCACTTGTGCCAGAATTAGCTATTTAGTGTTGTACACATGCATTACAGTGGCAAGTGTGAACGTGTGTCCTGCTTCACAAGTCAGCTTTATGCAGATGACTCTGTGGCTTCTGAATTTTCCTAAACTGTAGTATCTGTGCTTTCCTCAGATATGCAGTACAAATATTGTGGCACTGTAACCAAGTGATTAGCATGTCTGTTCTGCCATAACAGCCACATACAAGATACATGAACACCACATGCAACTTGAGAAATCTGCTGTGACAGAACACTGCAAAGAAACTTGGTATAAAATTGTTTTTGGTGAGACCACTCTGTTTGTCATGAGTGCAGAGTACATGGGCATACTAGTAAAGGAAGCTATTGAAACTCACTTGCACCTTAAAATTTTAATAGGGATAATGGACTTTTGCTGAGCAAGGCATGGTACCCCTCAATTAACATGCTCCTCAAGGTTAAACAACCAACATCACATCATTCCCCTGATGAAGGTGGGTAGAGTCTTTGAAATGATGTGCTCCTGTCCAGAACTGACAGCTTGTTGCCTAAGAGGATTTTATTGAGTTTAGTCATCATGAAAGCTTGGAGTCACTCTTGTAAATTATTGTCTACATATAAATGTGATGATCTCTGTTTTGTTTAATTTGGCATACTTTAATTTGACTGAACATTGTCATGTTATGATTTCATTGCAGTTCTTGTTAATGGAAAGTCCATGGATGCTATTTTTTATGTTTCCTGCTGGCATTTAAGTTTTATTCAAAAAATTCTTTAGTCAATACGCATCTCTTGCCTTGCTTTAGTTCATCACTAATGACAAATTCTTTCTTTCCACAGCTACATCACCATAGTTCGAAAGCCTCTCCGATTACTCAAAGTCCATCAATATATTCCATCTCACATTGATGTTCCTGAAAATTTTCTGTCTTATTTGAAAGAGCCTCCTCCATCATTTGATCCTCTTCACTCAAAAGGTGTATCTCACGACACATCATTTATGGATATACAGATGGCTGTGTTAAGCCACTACCTCTGTTGGAGACTTGAAATGAAACCAGATGAACTGGATTCACTAATGAAAACATATAGTCGATTAAAGCATAAGAGTTTCAGACTCATTGAGAAATCATTGAAAGTACTGGAAGAAGAACTTGGATTCAGTAAGGAAAAGGTTATTGTTTTTATTATTGTTTTTGTTTTTGTTGTTGTTGGTGTTGGTGGTGGTGTCATTTTTATTGTTATATTGCCATGATCAACAGCAACAAAGCTTAATTAATGTTAGCACCATTCTTATCATCAGCATTTAAAAAGATATTGAAACTTGTGTCAAACTACAAATATGTTTATCACCCTGTAACTGTTAAGATACATCATCATTATTATTGCATTTTGTTTGAGTGTTGGCTCATGCTTTGTTTTTCTGGTAGAAAATCTGTGACAAAATGTAAAGTAATATCAAATTCTGGTACATTTTAACGTTTTCAAATGCAAAGATCAAGGGTTTGAGAATCAGTGAAACTGTTATGATGTTACTAGTTGTGATGTTTGAGTCATTTTAACAACATATAAATGCCAACCTGAAGTTTTTGGAAAATTATTACCACAACATATTTATGAATGTTAACATAAATCTTGGTGGAAGATGAAGAGAAGCAAAACATTTCTTATAAATGATTTGAAATGTGTTAAATTCTTATTTACCTGGCTGGACAAATATTATGTTCTCTTTATTTTGGTACCTTCCTCTCAAGAGAGGTTGGGTCATAGCAAAGAGTGCCCCATCTCCCAAGCGTTCGCTGCAAATCCCTTTCCTTGCCACTCCCCTTGCTTTCAAACTACCTCCTTAACCTGGCATAATGACAAGGCTGCACCTGAAAGCACCCTGTTTTTTGGGGATATTAGCAAAGAATTAGAAATTTGTTTTGCAAAGAACTTGCATGGCATCTGTGTATTAGGTGAGGTGTTGCCCCAGATGGCCTAGTTGGCAAGCCATCCCTGAAAAGTACCATAGCATATTAATTTAAGTACTGTAATCTGTGTGTTTTATTTTTGTGTACATGTTCAAACATTTTTACTTTCTTTTATTGGATGCAGAGAAAAGTTACTTCCAAGTATACCAAGAACTGATTGCCTACGTCCCTAGTCTAAAATTTCTCATCCTATAGTTGCAGTACTATGTTTATTGGCTGTATTTGCCAATCTCATATAGTCTTTGGTTTCTTAATATGTGTACTTTGCTCAAAATGAAGTCATTGGGTTCATTGTCTGTCCACCTGCCCACATGATTGATCGCTAAAACTGCTGGATGGATTTAAATTAAATTTGGTATGTACATTACGCCATTGGAGGCTACCTCAAACTCATACCTCCTAATTTTATACAATTGTTAATACCAACATTGCAAGTGCACAAACTTGTGAGGTGGGAGTGACATTAGTCCTATTTAGTGTAGGTTCCTGAAATTATGTATGATAGTAGATTCTTGAAAAATATGCAACATCATCAGTGTAATTTTTGTGGAATATAACAAAATGCATGAAATCTGTACGTAGCTTCCAGTTTGATAGCAACAAGTGCTGAATCATTGGAACTAGGTGAGCAGAATTTAGTGTAGTGATAAGTTATGGAAATTCCTGAAATTGTTATTGTTGTTTCTAAGTTAATAATTAAAAAGTAGAACAACAACAACTGCTGCTGCTGCTACTACTACTACTACTACTACTACTGCTACAAGCACTTAAATAATTAAAGCTTGATAGATTGTGATCATATGATCATCTGTGAGTTAGTCAGCGTGCTATAATAATAATAATTTAATAATTGAGCTAAATTACCAAGTTGTGTAAGTGTAATATTTAAAATGACACATGATTAATCAAGTTTCAGCTGAAAGTTGTTTGTCTGATTAGGATGCTAAAAAATGTTTTTAAATGCTTTTCTCCAAACATAACAAATTAATATTAATCTTGTGTATTGTATTCAGTACATTGCATATGTTTAATATCTTTTGATGTATCAAAACTCAATCAAGGCCCACTGTTTGACTATGCTCTCCTTTCAACAAGTTTCCAGTAAACAAACCAACCAACAGAGATGGAAGGAGACAGTGTTTAAACTGTATGTTCATGTATTTATAATGATCATAATAGTGGCAGGTGCATAGATTGTGCTACATTTCACTCCAGTTTTCTTGTTTTCATGAATTAGATGTGTAGGTGGGAGTTGTTGAATATATTTTGGTAATATTATAGTAGTAAGATTTCTGTCTTCTGGGTTATTGCGCTGTGTAGTCTGGTCGATGTTAACCAACGTTTCAGAGGTCATACTGCCTCCGAAGGCAGTATGACCTCTGAAACGTTGGTTAACATCGACCAGACTACACAGCGCAATAACCCAGAAGACAGAAATCTTCATATTCACCGCTGTGAGAACCTCAAGTCTTACATTATAGTAGTATGTAGTATAGTAGTAGTATGGAATAGTGCAAATATTTCATGAGGGAACCTAGTGTGTTCAAGTGTGAATTACACATTCCATTCTTATTGAGATAGTAACTACTTGTACTGAACCCCATGTCAATTTGCTTTCTTTGCTCAGCGTAGTATTCTCATATAATGGAAGATATATAAGGCTTATTCCATGTACCGTAATCTTAGTAAGTTATTCTTAAAACTTGTGCACATATCTTGATGCAATGTTAATGTATGTGTGAACTTATCACTATGATCCTGTTTCTTTGCTTTACATGGCTCTGCCATGTACCCTAACAGTCTTTAAATGAGCTTCTGTTGATAGGCTCTCTTCCCAGTCATGTATATCTAGTATATATTCTCTTTTTTAGATTAAAAGACATGGATATCTTATCCACAGTCATGCAGGCAACACGTTAGACACACTCAACCGTGTTAAAACTCTTGGAGGCATGGATATTAGAACTATGTTTCATAAGTACCCAAAAATCATTGCTACTGCAACAGACACTCTGATTAAAACAGCACAGCATTTACAGGTGAGTGTGTTGTGAGTGGCTCAAGATTGTCTTATTATCTGGAATTAAAAAAGAGTGTTGATTAGGAAATTATTTTCACTCTTGTATCACACATCTAGAGAAAGTTGAATTAAATTGTTTGACTTTCATCATAAGCAATTACTGTGAAGGTATAGGCAGCACTGTACAGTGTGGTAGATATTGACTGAGGTATCAAAGGAGCTTACTGCGTCCGTAGTCAAGTTGCTGTATGAGCTGCATGTGAGAAGTTTGTGGTAGATATAGAAGTGCTTTGGACAGGGCAGAGCTCTTTCTAGACCAATGAGATAGGAAAGGGGGGCTCTCAGGTGGTAGATGGAGAATAGTGAGATAAATGGAAATAAAATTATAGAATCATATTATAAATAAATATTAAAATGTATCATTTGTACCTTTACTAGGATTTTGGTATCCCAGATGAAGCAATACAAAAATGTCCAGAGGTGTTTACTCTGGGCAGTGATACTGTGTTCCAGCGACTAGGAGCCCTACAGTCTGTACCAGAATTCACTGGTCTAGCAAGGCATCCTCGAGTCTTGCGACTGGTGCATCATCAACGCAAAGCTTGTTCTCGGCTCGGTTATCTCCAGGATATGAAAGTGAAATGTGCCAGTCTGCACATTTTGTCATCAACACAAGTGCAATTTGAAAGGTGGGTATATCATTGTGTGTGTTCTTTACCCTGTTTGATTAAGTTGCATGTGCACATAGAGGAATAAACAGATGGAAAAGGCCAGTGGAGTGGATTTAGACAAGGTTATTCATATATCTATAACATAGTTATATTAAATCAGACAGATCATCTTGAGGAAGAGCCATACTTTTGAATTAGTTGATCTCCAGAAAGCTATGAGTGCCCCATGATGTCATTGTGTGAGGCTTGGTGATAAATGGAATCATTACAGTAAGAAATATTTATGAAAATAACATAAAATGTATGAAAGTGGGGAATAAACTAAACGATTATGTTAAGAACACTATTGCACCTACTTTATTTAAAATTTCTGTTAATCCTTGGTGACGTGAAAACATAAATGAAAGCAGATTATGATTTCTTATACATGCTACTCTCTGCTGATCATCAGACAGTGATTAGACTCTAGCTGTATGATAAAAAGTGCTCACAAAAAGTATCATAAGTGGGGATTAGAAGTAAACATGAGTATAACTGAATGTTTGGTTATGGGTGAAAATAGAGATCTGGTTGTAAACAGTGAGAAATTAAAAGATGTAAAAAGTTTTAAGCATCTGAGAGTGATATTTTGAGACACTTGTGATAGTGTGGTGACTTAGTAACAGAAGTAATCAAGGAAACAGAGGAATAAGAGAAATGTGTTCCATTGTACAGAGTGTTCAAAAAGTCACGCAACATTATGGGGAAACTATTTATTTCACAGTAAGTGCTGGAAGTGGCCACCATTCTGTGTTTCACACAAGTGGACACGGTTAATCATGTTCTTGAAGACCCTTTGCAATGTTTGCCATGGGATTGCATTGAAACAATTCTGAATGATCACTTGCAATTCCTGAATACTGTGCGGATGAGTTGTGTAGGCGACATCCTTCAGGTACCCTAACAAGAAAAAGTTGGGGGGTGTTAAATATGGAGATTGCGATGGCCACAACCCCCTTGAGATCAGTCGACCTGGAAAACACTTTTCCAGGTAAGCCATAGTGTTTCTGGCTGTATGGGCTGTGGTATTATCCTGTTGATCTGCTTCTTCTCTACCGATAAAATGTTGACAAATTCTTGCAACATCGTAATGTACCGGTCACTGTTCACTGTGTGTTGGAAGAATATCATGAAGATGTGACTATGTGACATGGCACACCAGACACCAAGTTTCTGTGATTGCAGAGGCGACTCAGGCAGCTCATGTGGGTTTTTCGCGGCCCATAGTTGAGAATTCTGGGCATTGACGTACCCATCGAGATGGAACCACGCCTCGTCAGACCAATACCAATCATCCAGTTCCTCCCCATGCAGTGTTACAGATTCCATGAACCACTGAAAATAAGCTTGACAAAGTTGCAGGTCTCCAGGCAGTAGTTGCTGGATGGCACGGATGTTGTGGGGGTACATTTTCAAGCACCTGCGCAACACCGTGTGGGCACTGCCAATGGAGAGCCCGGACTGACTTGAAAGGCTTCTAACGAACTTCCGGGGACTCACAGCATATGCAGCTTGCACGTTGACCAACTTTTCCTCTGTTAACACCTTCGGTCGACCGCTTGTCGATGCGTCCTCGACTTTCCCTGTCTCCTGAAACTTGTCATGTAGCCGCATGATGGAGGATTTGTTTGGAGCAACTGTTCCGTTCTTTTCTGAGAAGGCCTCTTGTGTCCTGGCATAACTGCCGGAGTGGATGTACTGTGTGACAATAAATATATGCTGCTGCAACTTGTACCCTATGGCTACTCAATATTTTTTACCACCTGGACAAAAAAAAACAATTACATGTGTTGAACAACAACATGCATTTCCCCATAAGGTTGCGCGACTTTTTGAATACTCTGTATGTGCATGTATGGGATTACAACTGTTATTGATCCTTACACTACTTCCTCATGCCAGCCTCCTCCTTCATGTCTCCAATGATCCATATATCTTGACATCATCTGTCCATCTTCTCTTCGGTCCACCTTCCTTCCTATCCTGCATCAGCAGCTTATTACATCTGGTTTTCCCCATATTCTATTTGACTAAACAATTGATCATGCCACTTCCACTCTCCTCCCTACTTCCAACTATCTCTGAATCCATGACACCCTACAAGTTGTATTAACTAAGATTTCTGTCTTCTGGGTTTTTGAGCCGTGTAGTATGGTCGATGTTTACCAACGTTTCGGAGGTCATACTGCCTCCATCATCAGGGCGATGAATCGCCCTGATGACTGTTCTAATACTTAATTTCTGAAGAGTTAAGTCTGGCTTCACTGCTTTTATGAATTCCCCATGCTTCTGACCTGTATGCGCAAATGTTATTCTGTCGCTCCCTAGTATGCAGGCTGACAAAGCTCCATGATGTTAGTTAAGCTTGGATTCTTGATTGTAGGTTCCACTGATCTTGGAGTGTTTGTTCCGTCAAAGTGTGGGCTGAAAGCAAGCGCACAGGTTGTGCATGTTAAAAGTCCTATTTTTGTGGATATTCCTATACTTCTTTTTTGTGCATGCAGCGCATAGTGGATGTGTTCTGTCTCTTTGTTTAAGCTCTCAAACTACTAAACAGATTTAGATGAAATTTGGTATTATGAAACTACACTAAAAGTTTCCAAGAGTTTTCATTTTTCTCTGAATGTGTTGGACAGTGATGACATATTACTAACATGTTTGCTTTAGACTTTATCTACCATCAGTCTGTTGCTGTCAAAACAAAGTGTTTCAACAGATGAATCATTCTTTGTCTTTAGGTGTAAAAATGGATGGGGGAAGGGGAGGAGCACTTGCTGTGTTCAGTCCAGTAGAACAAGTTACTATTGCGAGGCTGAATTCACTTGCATGTCTGTATCAAGTAGGCAGGTGTTTTTATTTTTGTGGGTTCAGTTTTGGTGCATACTGGCACATTTGTAGCTTTACATAAAGCCTACTTTGTACTTCATCATGTTTGCTAAAATGGATAATCATACAGAAAATTACTACATTACATAAAATATAGCTGTTCTTGATATCTAGAACTTCTATTTTTCAGTTTAATGACATGTGATATCTGCCTTCATTCAGGGTGATATTTGTAGTGTGATTTAACTTTGCCACAGTAGATGTATGTTAGAAGTAGATGAACATGAAGGCTAAATGAGCTATACAAAAGTACAAAGAACATTTTAATGTCCTTTATAGGAGTGCATCTTTTTACTTTTGTTCTTGTTGTTTTACTCTTGCCCTTATTTTCTCTCTCCGTAGATATGTACGTGAAGGAGGTGATCGAACTAGAGGCAATGATGTCATAAAATTCCTCTCAGTTGAACTTGATGCCGATGAAGTTAGAATCAGGAAATTGTTGCATAGGCACCCATACTGGTGCCATGTTCCTCTTACAACTGTGAGGGACACTTTGCACTTCCTGCTGAAAAGAGGTTTCGCAAGGAATCACATCTTGCTCAATATCCATGTTCTTCTGTACTCCAGGTCAGTAATGAAAGCATGCATGCATAGATGTTGTTTAGTACAAGCCTCACCAGTGTTTCTAGGCCCTTGGCTACTTTCATACATTCATATATAACTAACTAACTAGATGACTTAGGGAATGTGAAGGTTTATCACCAAATTAACCAAAGCCCTCCACCTGTCCCTGTCCTAGGCCAACAAAATCCAATTGCAAATCTTTTTTAATTTGCCTTGGTCGTGCCAAAGAGTCCATCTGGTTCCAAGGCTTGGTATAATTTTTCATAATAATACAGTTTTTTACAGTGAGATGTTGTTAGCCTCATGCCCAACCCCCAAGCTGGAAGGCCACCCCTTGTTAGCTGTCCCTGATTGCTTATATATATGCAGCTAACCTCCATAACTGGAGGCTGTTCCTCCATTCACAACCTGAGGACGTACCATGCTGTGGTGACAGGGACCCACCTAACATGGATTTATATGCAGGTAACCCTCGATTTGCGCTGATTCAGAATAACGCCGCTTTTGAAACCACCAAGTCAAAAAGTGAAAAAAAAAGTATTTTACTATTATTTATAACATTTTACAATCTTTCTTGTACTGATTCTTATAATAAATCGTAATTCTAACATCGCTGGTTTTGAATAAAACTTATAAATACAGTCACCCCTGCACACATTGCTAAGTAGTTGCGTGATAATCTCCTAAAAATCCGCCAACATTGCGCAACAGTCATGTGAGCATTGGTCACTCTTCATGGTGAGTCATTTGCATTCAGCCTGATAAGGGAGTAAGGAAAAATGCCCTCAGTTCGCTTCTTGTTGACACATTGAATGTGCTGAAAACTGTGTGCTAAACGTGTTTGTGTTGTTCACCACTATTCTGCAGTAGCAACTGTTGTATATTTATAAATTGTAGAAGAGCCACTGTCTGGTAAGAGAAGTGAATGTGTTGCTAAAAAAGTTGTGTAGGTTTATTGCGTTAGAAGATAAGATGGACGTAATTCGTAGAATAGAAGGTGGTGATACCCGTCGTAATGTGTGCAGAAGTTTGAAGTTGCCTCCTTCCATTGTGACTACCATAATGAAAAATTCATATAAAATAAAACAGTCAATGCAAAAGGCTACGAGAGTAAGTGCAACTCAAGTGAGTTATAGCAGAAGTAAACTTTTAGAAGAATGGAGAAATTACTGTCGATATGGGTGGATAACATGAATCAAAAAAAACATTCCCTTGACTCAAATTGCTATCACGGATAAACGAAGTCAATTTTTGAGGAACTTAAGATAAAAGAGGGTAATAAAGAGACATTCTTAGGAAGCAAGGGCTGGTTTTTGCGATTCAAATTTCGCACTAAATGTCACAGTGTGAAAATAAGTGGCGAAGCATTAAGTGCAGATGCAGAGGCAGCTGCAGCGTATCCTGCAGAGTTTCAGGTCATTGTGGAGGAGGGTGATTATCCTCCTAATCTTATTTTTAATGTTGATGAGACAGGCCTGTATTGGAAGAAACTGCCTTCACAAACTTTCATCGCCCGTGAAGAGAAGTCTGCGTCAGGTTTCACCGCTGAATAAGACAGGGTAACGCTTTTGATGGGTGCCAATGTCTCTGGCACTTTAAAATTAAAGCCAATTTTGGTGTACCATTCAGAGACACCTCACGCTTTCAAAGGCCTCAACAAAGCCAGGTTGCCAGTCTACTGGAAGTCAAATAGAATGGCTTGGGTGACACAACAAGTTTTCTTGGATTGGTACATCAACTATTTTTGCCCAGCTGTGCTCCGTTTTGGTCATGAGAATGACTTGCCAACCAAGGCCCTTCTTCTCTTGGACAATGCCCCTGGCCATCCGACAAACCTAGCAGAAGTCAGAACTCCTCTGGATGTCAACATAATTTTCCTGCCTCCTAACACCACTTCAGCTTTGCAACCAATGGACCAAGGTGTAATAGCGACCTTTAAAGCCTATTATCTCCACAACACCTTAAGAGAAATGCTGAGAGTTTTGGGAAGATCAGACAAAACCGTAAAGGATTATTGGTGCTCATTCAACATTTTGAGGGGCATTAATAACATCAATGCAGCGTGGGAGCAAATATCAGTGAATTGTTGAATGGAGTGTGGGGCATTATATTATATTACTCGTCAATGTTTGGGTGCCGGGAACGCATGTCATTGACTTCCCATTGATTTACATTATAAAAAGAGTTTCAATTCACGCCAATTCCATTTACGCTAGTTCGTCCAGGAACGCATTCCGGGCGTAAATCGAGGGTTACCTGTATAGCGGTTGATAACAAATGATTTTTGTGTTATGTTGTGCATAAAATTATACGGAGCAGGAGTTGTTTCTTGAATCCTGCTACATTAAGAAACTGCTGGACATTGTTACCTTCAGACTTCAAAATGCTGTCCTTTAGCAACACTTCAGTCAGCATTCACTCTCTACAACACAGTTCAAAGTAACTTGAACCTCTGGTGTACCCTTGATGTGATATCCCTTTGCCTGCGGAAAGAGTTGAAGAGTGCAGTGGGTGGAGCAGATTCACAGTGCCATTGTATTAGCACTGATGTTCTTTTTGTACTATTCAAGTCAGTTGCCTCCCATAGATAAACAAGGACCTTCAGGTACACAGTGCCCAGTTATCACCTTTTCTTGCTGATGGTGGTACTTCCATGCAACAGCCTCCTTAGCCTCCTTCCTACAATTGAATTGTTATGTAAATTTTAAAATGTGGCATGGTTGTCACATTCTGCTTAGTTTGTGGGTGTGCATTAATCCTTTGTTAGGATTGTGGAGAACATGTTTAATATATGCCATATGGTATTAGTGCTAATATTATACATTTATATGGGCTTGGTGTTGGTGTTACTTGTTCCAAGAATTGTGTTTTGAAGTGTGGAAGAATGGAATACTGTTGATACCTTCATTTACATGAACTGCAGGTGATGTCACTTTAAAATTAATGGTTATCAGGCACATTGCAGGGACACTTAATAGGGTGCCATCAGGAAATTCAGCATTTCTGGGGTTAAGTTTCTGGAATGGTGGAAAGACAAAGGTGTTCCAGAAAACCATTCTGTGGACATGGAATGAATGGATTGTTATGAAAATATGGAGGAATGGTTATGTTTGCACCAGAGAATTATGTCTAAAATTTACATTAGGGGGAGTAATAATATTACATTTTTTTAGCCTAACCCTTTCCAGTAACAGCACTTATTATTATTATTCAGTGTTCTGTCTTACGACAGGTCCATTGCTCTTCCCAAAAAGAGCTCTCCAGTTTTCCCTATTCTCAGCTTCTCGTTTTAATTCCTGGAACTTCATCTTCTTTCTTTGAGCACTTACTTGGATATAAATACTGTCCTCCATCTGTAAAACAGTTGTATCTTCAATCTTTCCCAGTAAACCAGTAATACCAGGTCTCAAGGCATAGGAATTTACCTTAAGCTCTGTTGTTTCCTGTATTTGTGTAAGACAAAAATAAATTATAAAAGCCTTCTCTTTAGAGATAAAGCTTTTGTGAAATAGTAAAGCGTTCAGGGATAATTGCATCATATCCTTCTTTGACAGTTTTATTATGTCTTCTAGAAAAGAAATTTGACTGACAGGACACTGTCACCTCTTTTGGTCTATTTATTGGACAGATTTAATGGGTGTGAATGATGCATAGATATTGAGAACCACACTGATAACTTCCAGGGGTAAGCACTGTGATCTGGTGTGTTGTTTGTATTAAACATTTTCATCAAACACTCAAATGCTGGGTTACACAGTTTGGAATATAATATCTAGCAAAAGTATAGTCGGTATGCCTGAATGATTGTATTACTTTCATTCATAGGAATTACATAAAAATTCTGTTGTGTAAGGGTTACTTAGACATCACAGTTAAAATATATTGAACTTGTGGTACATTTTAGTTTGTCCTCTTTGTGTGCATTTATTTTAGATATGTTCTTGCAAAAGAGAGAATGATCGGAGTGGTTAAATATGGGTGGCTCCGCATGAGAGCACATTGCTTATGACTGCTAAGACAAATGCCAGTGTTTTCATTCGCTTGAGGTACATGACAAGAAGTTTTATTCATACATTTATATTAAAATTGTATATATATTTTATAAAGAATATACAGTAAAAATAAAGTACCTCAAAAATTTAACAAGAAACTCAGTTAAATTATGGAGGAAACCATGTTTGGTTGCCTGCTTTTTATTCCAGTGAAATTATTATAAATTGAAGTAAATACAAAACTGTTCATGGGTACTGTGTAAAAGGGTTAAATCCTTTGATTATTTTATATCCAAGGTCATTCTATAGTAAAATAATGGAATGTAGAAAATGCAGTGATGCACAGACAGTAATGATGATGTGCAAGAATTGTCTTACTGAAGGCACTATTTACAGTATCAAATTACTTATCTATAAATCTTGGAGCCTAAGGCTTTTTACATTTTCTGAATTTTGAATCATTATGCAGATGAATTGTAATAAAGACAAAATAAATAATGAGAATGTTTTGTTGAGGTATGCTTTATCTACAATTCACAATTTGTTTTTCATAAGAAGTAGAAAAATCTCTAAAATCTGGGGTGCTATCATCTTCAACATGTAAAAAAACGTGTAATAGCCCACAACTTATATCATCCGCTGACTAAACAAGTTAAAACAAGCAACCTGGCTTCCAGCAGAAGAAGACAATTTACAATGGTGTCATTCACACATGGTGATGAGTTGAAGAACCATAAAGCACCAGTTTTAAACATTATAAGCGTAGGAAAATGCCATCATAAAAATTACAGATTTTAAATTTTTCCAGATTTTGGGATGCAAGGTGTTGGATCCAACATTGGTTTATAGGTGAAATGTACATAGTGTAAAAATGAAATAAAATATAATGGTTTGTATAGAGCGATGGGATATTGTAATTAATAAATTTGTATGCCATGAAATTTTTTCCTTCAAAATTAGACAGTGAGGTTGTAATAATTTTGTTTTATCTTATAGAAAACAGTTGGAAAAAGAATTGGATGGTTTTTCTTCGCACCCGGAATTAAATTTTGGTTGCCCAGCGTATGAAGACCCGCTCAATGGTGAAGCAGGACATCACTTACTACCAGAGCAACATTTGGCTCTATGTTTGTATTTCATTGAGCGTAATTTTCACTTCACTGGTGATGGAATTTGGGCTGATACTATTGTTCCTGCTGTTACATCTGCACCTGGTACATAGGTTGTTAATGTTTGCTTAATAGACATTACACTCCAGTTAAGTCAGAAATTGTCCAGTGTCTGATATATTTCATATGCAGAGTGTAACTTAAAGTTCTGGGACAGATGTAAGGTTGAGTTGTGCATACCAAAATAATGATGGAAGTTCATGTGAACATAGATTCAGAAGAGCCTCCTTCTGATTACAACCCTCTTTTCTTTTCCAAAATATGTAATCAGTATGATACTTATGTTCCTTTCTCTCTGAGCACACTTGGTTACGGTGATGCCAGGCAGCAGTGGCAACAGAGTGCCAGGGTCACACAATACAGGCAGATCAACTTTCACCAGTGTACATCTGCATCAACAGCACTACCAATATTAATCAGTGCTGCCATTTATATTGTTTACAGAATCCATATTTCATATTTATTCCCTCTACATTTAATTTGTTTTATTAATGTTGTCCAAAGGCAGTATAAAAATGATGGACGATAAACACTGTTTAAATAGTGTAACTGTATCAGTGTTGATAATTAAATTAGTTTGTGCTGAGTGTTTCTTGAAAATGTTTGTTTATTTACTCCAGAGCATGGCAGACATGCGTTTCTTTGTGGGCGTGGACTTGTCAACAGTGTGGAGACCAGGAGCTTATAGACAACATTCTGAGCACTGGCTAAGAAGAACTTTCTGCTTCAAATGTAGCAGGCAAGGCAGTACCAGAAATTTCTCAAAGAAAAAGATGACTGTACTTGCAAAAGAGATTTCTTGTATCTGTGTTTATGCAAACTTTGTTTTTGTGCATAGAATTTGCCCTTAAATTTGTTCAAAATCTTTAAGTTACACCCTGTACTGTATTGTATACATTGTAATAAACACTAATTATTAAATATGTCTCAGACAGTGGATAATTGTGAGATACTAAAACATTACTAGACATAGCTGGTCAAATATGACATTTTGTGTGAGTATACATGTAGATTAGTCATACCATAGTTCTGTTTCTTGGTGCGAGAACCTCGCAACTAATAGCGTGTTTTGGAAAAATCAGGGTTTGTACTTCAGCCATGTCTCAGAAATTTGTGTAGCTGTGGTGGTACTTTTTACTGATGTTACATCGGTCTTATGTATAACCATCTTGACTACTGTTTGGCATAAACCCTAGAACTGTGTTTAAAATTTAGTTATATGGTTCTTGCAGTTTGCCTGAGTCATGCTGTGACAATGTATATGTCTGTGCTGTATAATGGCAACAAATGAAATCATCCTTAAATGAACCAAGATTAAAATAAGTTAACTTGTAATGCATACAAAATTAAAGGATGGCTATATTTTTATTTATAGCATGAACTTTTCATAGAACAAGTTTACAAATATATTTACAGAAAACATGTAAAACTGATTATTGTGAATTTTGAAAGATGTCTTTTGTATTTCTATATTGTCCTCAGTCTTTACACAGTAATTTATGAATAGGTAAAACACTGATGTGTGTTATTTATTTCATGTCGTTTTTCTTATGACATGTTTCAGGCTATTTTCCCTTTATCAGATAATGCCACTTACAACCCATTTTGATGACATTATTATAATTTGTACTGTTTGCAACACTCATCAGTATTCTGGTATTATCATCAGAATCTCAGTCTTAAATGTGTTCTGCTTTTTAACTTCCATAATAGTCCAATTCTGATCAAGTCTACATTGTTGTTACTATTTACATGTATAATATTTTGTTATATTGTAAGATGAGGTGCGACAATTAAGTTCCCAGAATGCTCGTGTAAAAGCTATATTTAATTACTTACACACTAACAGTTGTTGCACCTTCAAAGAAGTCTCCAGTGCTTATAACATTTCTGGAATTTCTCTTCAGGATGCTTGCTGAATGTCTATGAATGTTGGCAATGTCTGAAAATCTGTGGCCCTTCAAAGCATTCTTCAGTTTTAAGAATAGCCAAAAGTAGCACGGGGCCAAATCTGGCTAATATGGTCAATGGTCAGATTTCAATATAAATTTTTTGTTCAAAAACTCTTGGACAGTGATTGTGGTGTACATATTATTTGTCCGTTCATAGGATGATATATGAGTAATGATTTGGAAAGGATATGGAAGGAAATGGTTGTGGCATGATTTAAGGTATATCCCAGAATTTGCCTGGAATGACTAAGGAAAACTATGAAAACTCTTAGTCAAGATGTTTAATCCTTGGGCCAAGAATTGAACATGGGACCCCTCAATATAAATCAGGAGCCCTAATCTCTAAACCAAAATGTTCAGTGATGACAGTGCACATGTGAACACAAATTCAGTGGACAGTCATATAATTATGTTTCGTACATAATGCTGCAGTTTATTCAGCACTCACGGAGTTGTGAAGTGCATACAAAATTTTTATTAGGTAATCTTGAAACAATTGACCACTTGGGACACAAAATTTGAAGGACAGAAAAATAGGATGTGGATTGGGTTAAGGTATTCAACTGCCTCTTGACAGGATGCATTGGCAGGCGCTTGTGAACGAGTGGTGAATGAGCAGTCTGATTCAATAAAACAGGTAGTTTCTTGGTCGCATAAATAACTATCGACTTTTTGAGTACAGAAAATGAGCTGAAAGATCAGTTATTTATATTTTCTTGCATAAGATACATATTGCTTTTCCTATGGGGTAATATAAAATTACTGAAACACTATCATTGTGTGTATAATTACTACAGAATTGTAAAAAAAAAATTCACGCGCGCGCACACACACTGAAACACTTCATTTATAGTCAGAATAGGATACCACAATACACATTATTGTTACAAAAATATCTTTACTGTGAGAAACAAATTATGGAAGGCATGTTAAATCCCAAATTCACAGCATATTTTCCATTGATAAATGATATACATACTTCACACTTAAAACACACATAAAAATACATAATATGTCCAGACTTAAAGTACTGTTTCAGTATACTCTACTACAAATTATTAAGGCACATGAATGCAGTGTGGGATTAAAATTTCCCCGTAAATTCATACAAGTAATCATTACACTTAAAATCAGTTGGTGCAAGGCCTAAACATTAAAATAAAAGGAAGTCAGCCAAGATTCAAACTGGACACCCCTCGGTCAAGAAGAACGGTGTCACCCAACCAAGTAACTACAATTTTGCAGTTAAGAATTAGGTATGGTTGGTTGGAAGTCATGCACAAAGGCAACTGCAAAAATATACATAAAAGTTTCTTAAATAACACATTGTGTTAACTAAAGTATGAATAGAGTTACTAAGAGCTATACATTATGTTGTTTAGGCATTTTAACCTTAAACTTTGAATTAGTTGTGCATACGTACATATTTGTGAACACATGTATGTACCCAAATAACACACTGATTCACTGTGTAAAGGAACAATGTTGCTTGAAGACGTTTGTTAATTCTCCAACAAACATTATTACATGACTTCAGGATTATGGTCTTCTGAGCAATGACATTGTGTAATCTTGTAGATAATTAGTAACATTTTAGGGGAACATATTACTTCCATCTTTCTACTTGAAGTTGGAGGCTGTTCCTTCCAGACTTTAGTAACCATTTAAAAAACTACATAGCATTATAACCCAGAACACAATCCATATTTTCACAGTCTATATTTTAATCACTGTGAAAACTTAAACCTCATGAAGAAAACAATGTTTTCAATCCTAAGGTCAAGATTGGCAGTTTACATTTGAGCATTTATGAGTGTTGAATGATGGAAGCAAGTTTCGAAGAGTATTGGATAAGTAAATTGAAAAAGGAAGTTCTTAAATGTTTTAATGCTGAGCCTAAATTCTAAAATAATTGAAATGAGTGGCAATGAATATTGCTGCAAAAATAGAATTTTGGATTTTTTTGATGGTTCGTGTAAACAATAAGATCTTGCTCTTTTACACCGTTTCAACAAGACTAGGCAGCACAAATGTCCGCTTAGTAATACAAGGTAAACTGTGTGGCTCTACATTTTACCATTGCTCTTTTTACGTACAGTACCAATAAAACACCCTGTTGAGATGTGTCCTGGTTTGTATTTGGAGTTCTGTTCATGCTTTCAGAATCCAGTAGTGTTCCACGTTGTAGTTCGGGAAAGAATTCTGCATATACCATGTATTACCTTGTAAACAGCAGTTCAGTTTCAGTTATCTGCTTCTGTATTGAGACTTATCTCAGAACATCAAAGTTACTACACAGTTTACATTGTGTCTTGAATCAGGACTCCATCAATCTTAAATACTCAAATCTGCTAACCACTCAAAGGAGTGCTTTAGTATATATTCTGACAAATTAAAAATGCATTTCCCCTCGATAGTAGGTCGGCCTCATATGTCCACTGACTCTTCCCCTTCCTGTACACCACAGAAGAACAGGCATTTGGATTTTATATAAGTATTGCATCACAGAAACTCTAAAGTTTTTCATTTCACTTGGCATAATGAATGTATGTATGCACAACATATTACATTTCTATCAGTATAGAGCACCTATACCAAACAAACCTTTCTTAACTTCTCACATTAGTGCTGGGTAGAGGGGAGATAATTCCTGCAGGGAATGTGATTAAAAATCAAGGAGTTCTCGCCGGCGGTCTTTTTCATTTTACCAAAAGTAAGGTCAAATGTCGTAACTACTAAATTCCTTGTGGACTATTTTTAAAGGCCCACTGCATGACTTGGCAACCAGTGGTGTAAGATGAGCTGGAAAATGTCAGCAGGACTGACTTGTAGCTGATGTGTGGTATATGACAATGCTGGAGGAGGATAAATGAGTAAGAACTTTGAAATATCAAGAGCAAAGCTAAATTTTAATAACTGTTCATGATATTAACAGCAAGGAAGAGTGTATTACAAGATTCATCAGCGCAATTTCAGTTTCTAAATTTGTGTGTTGTACTTCTTCCATAGTCAGACAGAATGGATAGAATGAATGTGCACCCTACTAGGTCTCCACCCAAGATTTGCCATATAAAGTAATTAGGATTATAAGGTTTACCAACACAGAAAATTTGTAATGTGTACTAGAACATCTATAAAACCAACAAAAGCACTTGCAAGTTGTGTGCTGTTGCATTCATAGTGACTGGCTGCAAATTGTGATTCTTTAATATCCTTTTATTACTGCATTCAGACCTGAAGAATTTAATCATCACTATCTTTCTACTACTATGCCCCATTGGCCATGTCTGTGTATTAAAAAACATGAATGTTTTCATCTGTCTTTTGCACAAAATGCATAAAGGAAACCCACAATTGGAAGTTCATATCTACCAACGTGCATATTTAATTTCCAAACCACTCGATAGATTTGAATTAAATTTGGTATTTGAGGTCTAAACTGAAAGTTTTCAGGTGATTTTTTTATATGCACTACTGAAATAATCCTTTATTTTTTTATTTTTATCATGTGGCTCATCATGTACAAAAATGTTTATACTGGTCATAAAATATCTCATTAAGATTAAAATGTTTATTTTAAGCATGTTTTATATGGTGAATATTTAATTGAACACAAGGTAAAATAATTTTAAGATCCACTGCAGCATACTTGTTACATAAATCCCGAAGGAAAAGCTTGTCAAAAGACTGAAAAGATACCAGGCTAAATAAAGAAATTAGTGTGTTTATGTTTATCTTTCATTTTAAATGTACAAGTGATCGGCAAGTCACACAACCCATATAAAAATATTTATTGTTCGCTGCAATTCAATATAATTTGAATGGATTAATAAACACACATCACTGTGACTGTACAGCAGGCCATGCAGGTTATGTATGTTGTAATCTGCTCATGTCATTTTGTCAGTTGTCTTTCAACAGCCAAAGTGCAAGGATGTTTTTTTCACAAGTGTGAAGAGTGTTCATTGTCAAACACTGCATGACATCTTGTTCTTACTTAACTTGACAGAATGAGTTTAGGGATACATTTCGTGATTTTTCTGTACCAAACAAATTGACAGTATCTTCAATAAAATCTTCAAAGGCAATCAGCCGCATTAACTGGTTACCGTAGTAAACCGACGTTTCGGAAACAAACTCTGTCACCATCATCAGAGTTCTGATGTGACTGGATCCTCAGAAGTCGCATCAGAATGCTGATGAAGGGGACAGGGTTTGTTTCCGAAACTTCGGTTTACTACGATAACCAGTTAATGCGGCTGATTGCCCAAGAAGATTTTATTGATTGTATTCACCGCGAAAGTCTCAAATCCTGTTACAATATCTTGCTTGGTGATCCCTCTCTGTGACAAACGATCTCTTTGCTGAGATGTCATACATGAGGAACAGAGTAAATGCATGCATTTCTAAATGCAGTGGACTTCTCCAAAGTTTGATATAACATTTTTTTTGTCTGATAGCATTGTAATTTATTTTTTGACAAACAATGTGTGTCAGGAATGGGTTATGTTACTTTTCATTCCCTCTGTATTTCATCTCTATTACTGAAGTGAGTTGTATTTGATGAAACTAATTGTTCGTGTAGGATTTGAGGTTAAACTTTTACCAGATTGCGTGGTGCTATAACCCAGAACACAGCCATCTTCCTAATGGTTGTGAACCTGTGATAAGCAAATAATTGATACAAAGCTTATTGCCCAATTTTTGTTTTATGTAACTGTTTTGTGTATAAAAGAAGCTGCTGGACACAATACAGTATTTTGTTTGGGGAGGGGAGGTGAATTTGACTGTGTAATATTTAGACCAATCATGTAGCAAAGCAAAATCATTTTAATAGCCATTTCCAAGAAAACTAGCAATTTTGTTTCGCTCTTCATGTCAAGTGCTTCTGATTGTGATGTTACTACATATATTCTCATTAATATTCATGAAGAATACAAACACAATAGTACCAGATAAGAAGAAAATGTGTCAGACAATATAGGTGCAAGCAAACGTGCACAGACCTAGTCTTCCAGAATTCATAATTATGTTCAGGTCTCTAAAACCTTACTTTTCCTTTACAATACATTTGGTTCATTCCACACCAAATGAAAAAAATTGTCAACCACAGCATCATAAATTTTCATGATATTTATTTATTTATTTTACGAGTAGATATCCACGAAGTAAAATTTTCACAGTTTCTGTTTTCTATAGTGACTAAATCCCTAGAATTAAATTAGACAGTTCTTAGGACATGGCAGGCCATTTTTTCACAAATGTGTAAAACATCCATATTTAATAATTCAAAAATACAAAATTTGGTGTTCAGCAGCAGTTTGTCTCAAATACTATTATTCTGTGAGTGCCTTTTGGAAAATGGAAGACATTTATAGGCCTACTCATAATGAGTCTTGTGCTTTTGGATTAGAATAGAATAAAATTTATTTATGGAACCCTCATAGGCCTATGTCAAGGATGTAGAACATGTCATAGCACAAATTAAATAATTATTTCTAATACAAATAATAATTATATAATTATGACAGTAATTTACAGTCAACTGCAGTATTACCACAAAAGTAATTACACAAGAAAGCATGTCTGTTATTGTTTTCATAACTGAGAATTTTTAGTTGTGGCACATTCTTCTATGGAGTAGGAGTGAGATATGAGTTACTCTTTTAGTGCTGGTTTAAACTTCTTTATTTTGTGATTCAGACATTTACAGTGGCAGGAAAATTGTTGAATAGCTTAATTCCAGTATAGTTAACTCCTTTCTGAAATTTACTAAGTTTAGTGTTTGGCATATAAAGGTTATATCTGTATATTGTACTTATACTGTGGATATCTGAGTTTGTTTGACATTTTTCCACTACAAATTATAATGAGATCAAGAATTTGCTGGCTAGTAGAAGAATATAACATTTCTTAAACAATTCCCTGCATTAGGCTATTTTCTTGAAAATATGTTATGAAAAAGATTTTCACATAGCTGCAGAGTGGAATTTGTTTGCTTCTTTGCATGGAAAAGTCCTTGAGACAGGATTGGTGGGCTTGTAACACATGCTAGTCTTCAGGCAGCTGACAAATTACATTTTAGCAACAGATATGGGCCAATGAAAATATTACAGGAATTACATTCTTTTTAACACAGAAAGAAATCAAGGCACGTGTTTTAAGACTGACAAATAGTCTACAATATGATAAAACTGTTCCTGGTACATGAAGCCTCCATAAGTTTGTGCCAATTAACATTTTGCAGGTTAAGATATTTCTTATCATCAGATGGGTACCAAAGTGAGAATCACAGGTTTAACTGATGTTGCAGTTCAGCCAGCCAGTTAAGTCCCTAATTCCTTGAGGAAAAGTACTACAAGATGCAAAATTTATTTATAACTTTTTAAAAAATGGAGATATTTACAAAAAAAAGTCTTGCTTCATCCTAAAAACTTAAAATTTAATTAAGTAATATCTACAGATTTAATCACAAGAGGAAACTGAAACTTTTATTTAATGGATATCTACTTGTAAAATGAAAATCATAAAAATTGCCTACTACATTAAGATGGCTGTCTTTTGGGATATAGTGCCATATAGTCTGGTTTAAGTTTTACCTTGAGACAGACATCTTTATCCTCACTGCCATGAGAATCAAATCCTACCTGGTAACTGCATGGTTGACAGCGGTTTTCTTTTTGACATGGAATGACCCGTTTGCAAAATTGTCCTTGCTCATTACAAAAATTTGTAAAATCTTAGCAGTGAAAGTTTTCTGAAGTCATTATGGATTAGTTTCGTCCCATCAGTGTAGCTGAAGGACAGGTTACTGACCTAGTTGCCTTTACTTTCCTATATGAAAAGAATGTCATGTACCGACTGCCCAGCACTAATGTTTGCCTTTAGTCAGCCAAGGAATGGTGGAAGAGTCACAAAATTCTGATTATTTTCTGCCTTAATCTCTTTGTTTCCTCCATTACTAGGATTGTTACCATTTGGTGCACCTACGTTAAATCCATCTTGCATGTCATCCTGGTACTTCTGTGGGCTCATATTTCCAACATCAATGTAGTCCATAGTCTTGCTGGCCTGAGCAGCCCCTCGTGGCCCCAAATGCTGTTGATGGCCGGGTGACTGCTGCGCAGAGACGATGGTCTGATATTCTCGTATCGCTGCTGGAGGGCTGTGAGTATTAGTCACATAATCTTGGTGGGAACGTAACGAATTTGGTGGACTGGTGTTACCAGTTCCTGCCACCGCATAGTCCTGATGTGTCCGCAGGACGCTGGGCGGACTGTTTGTATTGCCTGTCGCGTAGTCTTGGTGTGTCCTCATAGATGGACTGTTGCTTCCAGGTGTTGAAACATGATAATCTGCATGGGTTTGCAAGGAACTTGGTGGACTGTTATTGCCTGATGCAACAACGTAATCCTGATGTGTACGCATAGAGCCACCAGGGAACAGAGTTGCTGCGGATGTGGTCGAGTCGTGCTGCGGAAGCATGGTGGCGTATGCTGAAGTATACGCGGCAGTGCTGTTTGCTGGTGAGAAGGATGTGGAATATGGGGAATTTGAGGGGGAGAGCAAGTTCAAGTGCGGTGAGAGATCGTATGCTGAGGAGTAAGCCCATGAATCAGGTGTTGATGTTGTAGAAGGAGATGGGCTTGTAAATGGACTCATTGTGTTGTTCAGAGCACTGAATGTTGATCCAAGTGTAGAACTTGGTGATCCTGAAACAGAAACAGTACCAACATGATCTTGCATCAACTTAACATTCTCCTGGCCTAAATGTTGAAAACACTCTTATTTCAGTTATTTTTAGTATTAACTAACTAACTAGATGCCTTATGGAACCCGAAGGTTCATCACCGAATTAACCAAAGCCCTCCACCGGACCCTGTCCTGGGCCAACAAAATCCAGTCTCCTTTGACTCCTATCTCCCATAGATCCCACCTGATATTATCCTCCCATCTACATCTAGGTCTCCCCAGCGGTCTCTTCCCCTCAGGGTTCCCAACCAATACCCAGTGCACACATCTTGGCCTATCCATGCGCGCTACATGCCCATCCCATCTCATTCTTCTCGACTTAATCACTTTGAAAATATTAGGGAGGAGTACAGATTTTTAAGCTCATCATTATGCAGTTTTTTCCATGTCCCATCGTCTTCCCTCTTAGGCCCAAATATCCTCCTCAACACCCGATTCTCAAACACCTGCAATGTGTGTTTCTCCCTCAGAGTGAGAGACCATGTTTCGCACCCATACAAAACAACAGGCAAGATTATTGTTTTGTATACTTTAATTTTCAGGTTCTTAGAAATCAGACGGGAAGACAAAATATTTTGAACTGAGAAGTAGCAAGCATTTCCAGAATTCAATCTCCTCCTAAATTCCTCATGAGTGTCATTTTGATTTGATATTGTTGTTCCCAGATATTTGAACTTTGTAAAATTTCAAAATATTTATTAGCTACCCTAAGGGAATTCTGTTGTTAATTACATTTTTGCTCAGTTAATTATTTGTAATTTTTTGATCTGCTAAAGAACTACCAATTGCTATAGGAAGGCTCTATGACGGGTTGTTTTAAGCCTGGCACGCTTGATGAAGTCAAAGAGAATTCTGGTACCCCATGCAAAATAAACTTGGAAAATACTCAAGCTACATTTGTATTGCTGATAGAAGAAGAAGAAGTACATAATGAAATTTGGTTATATTAATTTTAAATTTGGAAAATGTGTGAACTAATATCAGAAGGGGAGGACATTTCATGTCTTTTGAGGTAAATCATCTTTGCTGAAAGTCTAATTAATTAATTTCAAAATTGTTTGCAGACACAGGATTGATCAAAGCTCTTTTTTAATTAATGCTATTGAAGTATGTATATGAAAGAGGGTTTGTGGTATCCCTGGAAAGCATCTGTGATATACCAGTGGGTACTGGTACCACAGTTTGAGAACCACTACTCTGTGCCATGAAGTTCTTTATTTATGTCTTGAAGTTTTTACAGCTTTCAGTAATCAACCAATCCTTCGATGAAGATCTGTTTATTTTATTGCAAATGATTAGCTAATTCATTGCTAATCAAAGACTAAACATGTCATATAAAAAAAAATATAAACCTCCACGAAGACATCTCAGGGTACTTTCACCACCATGTAATAAAATCTTTTTATTTGACAGGTTTTTGGACTTTGTCCATCGTCCAAGATTAAAATGTTCACGACGTTTCGAAAACAGGATCCGTTTTCTTCTTCAGGTGTATGGGCCCCACAGAAAGAGCTCGTCTCAGTCACTGGCGTCGAGTACATTTTAATCTATTCTTCTGAATCTGCAGCCTTCTAACATATTTGGTTCAGGCGGGAATAAATAATGTGTTGTCTGTGTTAACCACGACTGGGGTAATGACATTTTATGGTGCGGCATTGCCCCAGTACCAGGCAGTGTCATCTTTCAGCCCCGGCTAATGATCTATTAAGCAGAATCTGTAGTTGATTTTATCTGGGAAACTTTCTATGTGTTCCCCATGTGATTAGAGCTGTCACATTTTCCTCTTTCCCTGTACGTATTTTAATTAAATGTAAGTTCCTAGTTATGTGTATTTTGTGGTAATATTTTGTTCTTATACATTAATATACTTAAAATTATCGTATAATTTCCGTGTGTTAACTGAAATCATAGTTCTTATCTTCATGGGGTTTGTACAGAGTGGTATAACCCCAGACACATGACAGAATTCCCCCTTATATCATGGAAATTCCGCCAAATGTGCTTTTGCAAAATTTTCTCCAAAAATCTCATGTAGAGCAGAAATTAATTAAAGATTCTACGTGTGTTGTTTTTATGATGAATAACTCTCTAAGATTCAACATTTAGTTTTTGTAAACGATGTTCCAGAAGCAAAGGTGCCGCGAGTCCTCCCCCCCCCTCCATTACCCCTAATTTAGTTAACGACATTTCGTGGTTTACACAGTCCAAAGCGTTACCTGGGTCACATGTATTTTTTGGTTAATGGAGTTTAACAAGTCTTACAAAATTGTCATGTTCCAATTCTCCGTCTCTTTTCTTTTTCATGTTTGTTTTTTTAGTAGAGCTGGTAGCCTATGTGACCAATGTTGAAGAAGATGATGGAGGTTATAAATTAATTCTGAATTAACTCAGGAAGACTAAGAAATAAATTACAACATTTTTTCGTATCAAGAAATAACTCTTATCGTTTCACGTTCCATTATGAATCGAACAGGCCGCACGGCGTAACTCGGGTGGCAGCTGGAACGGAAAAGATTAAGTCGTTGTTTACCTGTGGTCATGTAGCCGGTTTTTCTTGGTGGTTCCCTTTTGCGCCACTTGGCGCGTCGGTTCTGGAACCACACCTGAACTCGCGACTCACTTAAGTTCAGTTTGAGTGCCAACTCCTCTCTGGCAAACACGTCTGGGTATGGCGCCCTTTCGAAAGCCCTTTCCAGCTCTTCCAGCTGATACGCGGTAAACGTCGTTCTGGAATGTAAACCACAGACCTATTTCAGGAGGACAAAATCAAATACTTTTGTTCAACGACGCCGTCAAGAACTCGGACTAAGGCTATAATAGCATCGAATGAGATGATGATGAATTAGCACTGCAATGGAAAGAATGTGGGAGCAAGGCATTCATATTTGGGGGGGGGACCGAAGGAAATTACAGAGAACCACAGTCAACACAGGTGGTTTACAGGCCGAGAATTGAACCCAGAGCCTCGCGAACATGAAGCAGGTATGCCGTTACATTCGATACGAATTGAATATACGTTTCAACATTGAGTTAAAAAGGCCTGTGTAATGTACGAAATGCCACTATGAAGAATTGTCTTAGGTTAGACTTAACGTAGACTCTTGGCGTAATTTCCTCTCTCATAAAACATAAAGCTTACGATGTTGATGTCTGAGTGCGTCACCCCTGCTTTAAAGTTTTTAATCATAGTGTGACGTGTTGCGTTTGACATTGTTGTACTCGTTTATAGAGACATTGTTGTGTCTGGCATTGTTGTGTTTACATTGTTGCGTCTGTTGATTGACATTGTTGCATAGACCTTGTTGCGTTTATCGTTGTGTTTACATTGTTGCGTCTGTTGATTGGCATTGTTGCATAGACATTGTTGTATTCGTTTAAAAGCCGATTGACAATCGGCTTTGAGAGTAGTGTAGGAGGTGAGAGTGTGGAAAGGGAGTGCGAAGAGAGCTGAGCTGTGAATCGCTCGTAGGTGAAGTGTGTTGTAGAATAGATCATTTTGTGCTGTAAAAGACGTTTTAGTTTGATTAAATTCATTATTGCTAGAGGACATTGGTCTCTTAAAATCCAACCAAGTATTCAGTCGGACAATCAGACGTGAATAATCCAGGGTTGACAATCTAGGTCGTAAATACCGTCCCACGTTACATTGGTGTCGGAAGTGGGACGGTATTTACTACCTAGATTGTCAACCCTGGATTATTCACGTCTGATCGTCAGACTGAATACTTGGTTGGATTGTAAGAGACCAATGTCCTCCAGCAATAATGAATTTAATCAAACTAAAACGTCTTTTACAGCACAAAATGATCTATTCTACGAGGCGCGTCCCAAAAGTAAGTTTCCCACTCGTCCCACAGCTAGCAAACCTTATATTGAGCGAAGCGACTGTGCGTACGTGATAGAGCAATGACGTAGCATGGCGCATGCACTAACGGTACTTCCCGCGTTCTCACAGTAGCATCGTTGCAGCTGTTGAAGATGGAGGTTCTTATTCCAGCTCCCGCCGACTGTGAAGTGCGGTCAGTGATAAAGGTTTTGAATGCACAGAGCATAGCGCCGATCGAAATTCATCGTCAGCTGTGCCGGGTCTATGGGCCTAACGTCATGAGCAAGCAGATGGTGCGTCGCTGGTGCAGACAGTTTTCAGCAGGTCGACAAAGTGTGCATGATGAGAAGCGAAAGGGAGGCCATCCATCATTACAGACGACCTTGTGGAGCTTGTGCGGGAACGCATTATGGATAATCGTCGCTTCACAATTACGGAACTCAGCAGTCATTTCCCGCAGATTTCCCGCTCCTTGTTGCACAAAATTGTCACGGAGCACCTGTTGTTCAAGAAATTGTGTGCCAGGTGGGTGCCGAAGCAACTGACACCAGAACACAAAACAAAGCGCATGGAGTCAGCATTGACATTTCTGCAGCGGTACCATGATGGCGGCGACGAGTTTCTGGACCGGATCATCACAGGTGATGAAACGTGGATTGCACACATTACCCCAGAAACCAAGCAGCAGTCAATGCATTGGCGTCACAGTGGATCTCCCTGTAAGACGAAATTCAAGCAGACGTTGTCGGCGCGGAAAGTGATGCTTAGTGCCGGTATTGTCTTCCTGCACGATAACGCTAGGCCGCACACGGCTCGACGGACAGCAAGTCTCCTGCAGGAGTTCAGCTGGGAGGTATTTAATCATCCACCCTACAGCCCGGACCTCGCTCCCAGTGATTTCCATCTTTTCCTACACCTCAAGAAATTCCTGTCCGGTCAGCGTCAGCGTTTTGAGAATGACAGAGAGGCGGAGATGGTTGTCACACAGTGGTTCCAATCCCAGGCGGCAGACTTCTACGACACAGGTATTCAAAAGTTGGTCCCACGGTATGACAAATGTCTCAATTCCGGTGGCGAATATGTTGAAAAATAGCTGGACACTTGCTGTATCTGTTGCAATAAATATTTCCATGAAATTGTGTTTTGTTTCTGTAAACGGCCCCAGGGAAACTTACTTTAAGGACGAGCCTCCTACAACACACTTCACCTACGAGCGATCGCCTCAGGATAGACGTCCTGGATGGGGGCGACCGGTGTGCTGGCAGTGCGCGCCCCCGGCCACCTGATGAGAGGGTGTCCGCAGGGTTTTCGCGAGGACCGACCGGGTCTCGGGAAACGAGTAATGGCCGGCGTATGGAGGGGACCGTCGGCCCCACCACCCCCTTCCCCTCGCTTTACACTGAGCGTGGTCACCAAGAGGAGTGACGACGGTCTGATCACCGAAGGCTGGATTTGGGGAAGGCGCTGTAATGTGACCATCGACACCGGAGCTACAGTGACCATCGCCAGGCCCGACGTCGTAGCGGGAGAATCAGAGCGGGAGCCGAGCAGACCGTACGTGCTGCAGACAGCGTCCGGTGAAACCATCCCCGTTTTGAAAGAGGTGTTAGTTGAGCTAACGCTGGGGCAGAGTGCCATCCGCACCTGGATTTTTGTAGCCGACGTCACGGACGAGATCATCCTGAGACTGGACGTCCTGCGAGCTTACGATGCGACGGTGGACCTAGGACGCCAAGTGCTGCGACTGGGCCAAGAAGAGATATCTCTGTGGGGCCCTCGGAGCAGACCCCGATCAACACGCCTGACATTAGCCAGCGCGGAGATAATACCGGCGCGGTGCGAGAGGGTGGTGATGGCACGGATGAACGACCCCGTGCGAACGGCGAACCTGGTGTGGACCCTTTACCACGAGAAGGACTATACGTAGCCAGGGCGCTAGTCCGCACCCGGCGCAGCGTGCCTGAGAGAATTGTGAATGTCGGGGACGGCTGCCAAGTGCTGGCGGAAGGCACAACCCTGGGCCTGTGTGAACCGGTCACGTGGGCGGGCCCGGCTGGCAATACAGAACCTCCGTCGCAGAACGGAGAGCTGTGCAAGCCACTGCAGGGCATGGTCGCCGATGCTATCCTGAACCTGACGACAATGGAAGCCAGGGAGCTGAAGGCATTGGTCCTCGACTTTCAGGATGTCTTCGTGACAGAAAACAATGGTTATGGGCGGACGGACAGAGTGCTTCACCGCATCAGCACAGGCGATGCTCGTTCGATCCGTCAGCCTCCTCGGAGACTTCCATTAGCAAAACAAGAAGAGGTGGACGGTATGCTAAGGGACATGGGGGAACAAGGTGTGATCGAGGCATCAAACAGCCCGTGGTCGTCGCCCGTCGTGCTTGTGCGAAAGAAGAACGGGGAACCGCGGTTCTGCGTTGACTACAGGAAGCTGAATAACGTCACCAAGAAGGATTGCTTCCCACTGCCCAGGATCGACGATACCCCAGACACACTGGCAGGGGCCAAATGGTTCTCGACATTAGACCTAAAGAGTGGCTACTGGCAGGTGGCCCTGCATCCCGAGGATAAAGAGAAGACTGCATTCTCTACTGGACAGGGGCTGTGGCAATTCACAGTAATGCCATTCGGCCTTTGCAACGTTTGAGCGGCTGATGGAGTCCGTCCTGCGGGACCTGACGCCCAAAGCCTGCTTGGTCTACCTGGATGATGTCATCGTCATTGGTCGGACATTCCGGGAGCACTTGGATAATCTGAGGGAAGTGCTCCAGAGGCTCAGGGAAGCCGGACTTAAGCTTAACTCCGGAAAGTGTCGGATGCTCCAGAAGGAGGCGAAATGTCTAGGACATGTGGTTTCCCCCGGCGGGGTGACCACCGATCCCGAAAAGCTGAAGGCTGTGCGAGAGTGGCCGAGGCCAAGGGACAAGCACGAGCTAAGGAGCTTCATCGGCCTATGCACTTACTATCGGCGATTCATTGCCGGGTTTGCTGACATCGCCAAGCCACTGACTCAACTCACCGAGGAGAAAAGAAAAACGTCGCATTCGAGTCCTTGAAAGAGTCGCTGTGTTCATCGCCCATTTTAGGACATCCACGACCTGGCGAGAAGTTCCTGGTAGACACCGACGCAAGCAGCGTTGGGATCGGAGGCGTGTTATCCCAGGTACAAGATGGCCAGGAGCGAGTAATAGGCTACTATAGCAAGACCCTATCCCGCCCCGAGAGGAATTACTGTGTCACCCGGAGGGAGCTGCTGGCTGTGTTAAAAACCTTGGAACATTTCCACAAGTACCTGTATGGGCAAGAGTTCCACCTGCCTACAGATCACTCCGCCATAACGTGGCTGCTCAGTTTCAAGAACCTGGAGGGACAGACTGCCCGTTGGGTCCAGCGACTACAAGAATATACGACAGGGACGGAGGCATACCAACGCCGACGCTCTCTCTAGAAGGCCATGCTCGGAGGACTGTGGCCACTGCCAGAAGGTCGAGCAACGAGCGGGTTGCGTAAAGGTGCGAGCCGTCGCCGCTACAGTCTCGGATGGCTGAGACCGGGTGACACTAAGAAAAGAGCAGCTGGAGGACCAAGATGTGGGGCAGATCTTGTAAGAGATGGAAAGGGGACAACGACCCCAGTGGGATGACATCGCTGACCGTAGCCCGGTCTACAAGAGCTACTGGGCACAGTGGGACTCCCTAGCGATTAGGGACGGCGTGCTAGAACGACACTGGGAGTCGGCGGATGATAAAGCGAAGACGGCTCAATTGGTCCTGCCACGAAGTAAGATAAAGGAGGTTCTGGCCGAGGTTCATGGAGGGTCTTCCGGGGGACACCTGGGAATTAATAAAACCCTGGACAAGGTCAGGCGGCGGTATTATTGGCTACACTCTAGGAGCGACGTGGAGCAATGGTGTCGGCAATGTGACACATGTGCCGCCAGCCGGGGCCCCAGGACAAGAAGTCGCAGCCTCATGTACCAATACAACGTGGGCGCTCCATTTGAGAGGATCGCCATGGACATCGCGGGACCCTTCCCAAGGAGCGACGCAGGAAACCGCTATCTCCTGATCGCAATGGATTATTTTACGAAATGGCCAGAGGTCTACGCCATACCCAATCAGGAGGCGTCAACAGTGGCAGACGTCCTCATAAGCAATTTCTTCAGCCGCTTCGGAGTTCCGAGGGAGCTGCACAGCGACCAGGGCCGGAACTTTGAATCCCGACTGCTCCAAGAAGTGTTGCAGCGTCTGGGGGTGACCAAGACTCGCACCACCCCTCTGCACCCACAGTCGGACGGCATGGTAGAGCGCTTTGTGAAAACGGTCGTCTCATCACATCAGCGGGACTGGGACACCAGACTGCCTCTCTTCCTCTTGGCGTACCGAGCCTCGACCCACGAGACTACGGGGGTAACACCGGCCAGCCTAGTGTTTGGGAGGGAGCTACGCCTGCCGTGCGACCTTATGTTCGGGTCTCCTCCAGATAGGGAGAAGTCGACAACCGATTATGCGGCGGATCTCGAGGAACGACTCTATGACGCGCATAACCATGCCCGCCAGCATCTGAAGATGGCCAGCGACCGGATGAAGGCACGCTATGATCGCCTGGCAAACTCGGCTGGCTTCCAGGAGGGAGATCGCGTGTGGTTGTATCGTCCTACCCGGACAAAAGGGAAGTCTCCCAAGCTACAAACATCTTGGGAGGGCCCCTACAGGGTGGCGACCAGAATCAACGACGTGGTTTATCGGATTCAGCGGCATACCCGGGCCCGGATGATGGTAGTCCACCTGGACCGGTTGGCGCCGTATTCGGGTGCAGCTCGGGACGAGCAGCTTTAAGGAGGGGGTAGTGTGACGTGTTGCGTTTGGCATTGTTGCGTCTGTTGATTGACATTGTTGCATAGACATTGTTTCATTCGTTTAAAAGCCGATTGACAATCGGCTTTGAGAGTAGTGTAGGAGGTGAGAGTGTGGAAAGGGAGTGCGAAGAGAGCTGAGCTGTGAATCGCCCGGAGGTGAAGTGTGTTGTAGAATAGATCATTTTGTGCTGTAAAAGACGTTTTAGTTTGATTAAATTCATTATTGCTGGAGGACATTGGTCTCTTAAAATCCAACCAAGTATTCAGTCTGACAATCAGACGTGAATAATCCAGGGTTGACAATCTAGGTCGTAAATACCGTCCCACGTTAAAATATGATATATTTTCACGAAACTTGGTATGGATGTTATGCCATTGGAAGTCGCATTAACCTAGCAGGGGACCTGAAATTAGTAAAATGATAGGAACAATTTCTAGAAAGCAAAACAACAAATGACGGTCATACGATATTTGTTTACATTGAACTGCTAAAATCATGTGGGATTTGGAATGGAGGTTGATCGTAAGAATATGTAGGGGAGACGTGGGCAAAAGAGGGTACGCGCAGGGGGGAGGGGGTTCACATAAGACGTGTTGCTCAGTTGTGAATTGCAGGTGGTAGGAGCTTTGTGAATATGCAGAGAGAATCAACGCTGAAAACATTTTTGTTCCTGCTTGTTTGCACAAAATCTGGTTTCATTGATACCTTCTATAGTTCTCTGAGCACCCTTGATGATTTCTGTACGTGAGCCTAAGCTTTGGGCACTTACCCGGTGTCCTACGTGAGCGATTAAATCTGAGCGGTGCGATTTGCGTGGGTGAAGCGGAAATATCAAACTGGCAGTTTGTGTGGCGCTGTCCTAGGTTACAGCCAAGCGGTCAGCGGACAAAGTCCGAGATCAAATATTTTGATATATTCGCTCGAGTCGCTGTGCTGGCCAGTAATGCGCATGCGCAGGAAGGCCATGCGCTTCTATTGCGGTCTCTCACGTAGAACACAAGAAACGATTACCCGGTTCATAAGACACCCCGAGCTGCTTATGCAGCTCGCATAACTCGCTTGTTATCGCTTACGTAGGACATTGCCTTAGAAGTCAGACGCCTTAATAAAGGGGTTCGTTAGCCTTGCTGTATTTTAGAGGGAGTGAGCAGGAAGCCGTGTTTCTTGAAGTAAGAGTTTGCCGAGCAAAACAGGGTATCATTTTGCAGGTTAAAATGGGGTACACTGTTTTATCCGAACACATACAATGAGCTACAGCTTGGGACTTCACAACTTCGTTTTATTGTTAATGAAAGCGGAATTTCGACACATTGAATCGTTTCGCCTGAGTGGAAAGAGGAAAGCTGGAGGCTTATCCTCAGGAGATGTCTGTATTAGTCGCTGCGCAGGTTTTCTTAAGTGCCTCTGGCAATTTCACGCCAAAGACGTTTGTATTTCCACCAGCCAGAGAGATTAAAAGCTCCTGGACGATGCACCACCAGGTAGCACAGCGGAAAATCATGCCAACGCCAGTGGATTCCGGTTAATTGGGACACTTTGACCCAATTACGCGAAGTTTCACGTAAAGAGGTAAAAAGTTTTGTTCTAAAAGATTTGTCCCGATTAACTGATAGCCCAATTAACCGGAATCTACTATATTTATCAAGTGGTTCCATCGCCATGCTGAATTTCCAGAGCCATCAGAAAGGAAACGTCTCCGTCTGCTTTCGGACGGACACGAAAGTCAGGCGAAAAGCCTGGATCTTATTGAGAGTCACGCTGCCCTGTCGTGATTTTCCAAAATACCTCCCTCCGTTTGCAACCTCGTTATGCTTCCTTGATAGTTTCTTTAAACCAGTTTTTTGCTGATGAAACACGGAAATGCCCCCAGTTGCATCGAATACGCTTTGTAATCGTCACGCAAGTGGCCAGACTTCATGGTACAGCGTTTATGAAAGATGCCTCTGTAGAAACAGCTGTTGAAGGGGTAACGACTTTCGAGACGCTGAGATTTTCCCACTGGATCCAAATATTTTTCCAGATTGGATGTTTCAGCCATTCGAAACCATGGACCGATCTCTCATAGAAGTCACACCTCACCCGATGCCTTTAACAGTGAGAAATGATGGTGATTATGCCGATTTTGTCACGTATAATAATTCAGGGGTGCTCATACAGTCAGCTAGTTAAATCGCAGTCACTCCAGGAATTCAATTGAAACGTATAAAGCCGCTATCAAAATATCTCTACAAGATAGGCCTGTTTTTCGTGTCCTACAAAAATGAATTAGCAAACACCGCTGAAGTTAACGAACACAGAACGAAACTAAAACACTGGCATGTCCAAAGAAAGCAGATAAGGCAATGGAAGCCATTGAAGGGGGTAGAAACCCCGTGAAGAATGACAGTGATAAAGATAATCATGAGCGGGAAATTGTGTTCATTGCCATGAGATATTTTCACATTCCAAAGCTGGTGAAGGTTGGGCGAAATGCAATTTGTGTAGTCATTGAAGACACAGCGCATGCGCGGGAGTCGAAGCGATGGACCGTGACGAATACAGCTGTGACATGTGCAATAATATTTCGTAAAAGTGATTGGCATTAGTGTACCAGCGTTCCTTGTACAACAATTTCGCGACTGTCACGTCCAGTCATTTGAATAATCGAGTTCATTCTGATACGAAATGTAGTTGCCCGGTTTTGCCAACCTGTCGGGTAAAATAGGTGTTTGCGTTATTATTATTATTATTATTATTTAGTGTTCTGTCTGACGACAGGTCCATATGAACAGGATCCTTCCAACCTTTTCTCGGACTGGGACCTGTTCATATACGTTCTTGGCAGATGATCCAGAAGTGGTTTGCCATTGCCTTCTTCTGTGTGTGAATGGAGAAACCGGGGAATCCCCCGGAGGAAAATTCCGTGTTGCCTAGACCACGGCCTTGCCCAACACAAGTTATAAATTCGGGCACCGCCGGGAATCGAACCCGAGACCCCAGGATTACAAGGCCAGCGTTCTAACCGCTAGACCACCGTGGCTTCTGTTTGCGTTACTTTTACAAAATCTGTAGTTACAGCAAAACCATTGTATGAAACAGAAAAATAAGCCTTTTATTAGAAACTACAATAAATGAGAATTGTTTTCAGTAGATTTGACATTTGTGCAGATCACCAGCTCTGACTTACGTCCGATTTAAATTAACGCACCTCGTAATACCCAACTTTTCCCTACTAGGCACTCGTATTTGACATTCTTTGTATATCAGCACTTGAAGCCATGACCAACACGCATGATAAAGCCTGTAAGAAGCCAGCGCTGATAATGATTTCGAATACGCGACTGTTTTGTGCTGACGAAGGATCGTCCATTCCGTCGTAGGGCACTCGTGAATGACATCACCAGCTCTCCTCGGTCAGACGGATTATGGCCACTGCGGGTCTATCTGCTGTCTCGATGCTGGTATGGCACGCGGCTACCCTCATCATGTAACCGTGGACGGACACGTTCTCTTTACGTGCGCAACAGTTGGAATGATCACGCGCCCCGTATGGGGTGTGAACCCTATTCATGTCAACCCCCAAAATCTTCGATGCGTAAAGTGTTTTATGACGTCTGCCATATGTTGGGGGCGGAATGCTAATAGTTAGAGCAGACTCGTGGTTGATACACGAAACGCTAATTCTTTACGGCGTGAAAAGTTCATCGCCCTGATGACGGAGGCAGTATGAACTCCGAAACGTCGGTAAACTTCTACCGTACTACACGTCGCAACAACCCAGAAGACAGAAATCTTCAATAAGAATTTATCTGAAGATGGATGTCTTCTGGGTTGTTGCGCCCTGTTGTATGGTAGAAGTTTACCGACGTTTCGGAGGTCCTTGCTGCCTCCATCATCAGGGCGATGATCGCCCTGATGATGGAGGCACTACACGACGCAGTTTGTTGCTGGTTCTTGGCTTTAAATTGAACATACGCTTGTATTTAAAAACAGAATTATTGCTTATTGTGGATTAGAAAGGATGTATATAAAGAGGCTGCAGTGGCGTGTTTTATGTGACAATCCACAATTGTCTGGAGGTTCTGAGAAAAACTACGAAACTCACACAATGACCGGTCTCAGGATTACATACATTAGAAAGTGGGACAGGACTGCCAACTGCTACGTTATTTAGACGTGTAAGTAGAATTAATCTGCGTTTAAATTACTTAGAAATGGAACAGTTGCGATGTTTTCTATAATATAAAGGAGAATAATGGGAGTTAGTATGAACCAAAGAGAAAGCTCAGTTGCGGCTAAGCAAAATAAATTATGGACAATTTAGCAAGAAACATCCAGAATAATTAAACCTGTGACAGGATAAATATGGAAGATTCGACGCAGATGCACAAGATAAAGACGTTTCTGCACGTAGGAGAAGCCGCGAAGGAGATTTAGAGGTCGGTACAGGCAACGTACTGCCCGGTGCGTGGAGAGAAGATCCTGATACCAGAGCCGACTCAGTCAGAGTTTTCGTTATTTCTTGAGCGAGAAATTACGAACGAGAAAGGAGCCTTCCAATTTCTCTGGTGCTGTTAAATAACGAGCGCATCAAAATTGAGTTTATAAGCAAGAAATCTGTCACAAACCGCTGCTGCTATTTCCTCCTAGCACGGCTTCAAACCTGCGCCCAGAAGATCCTGAAGACATTCAACCCTTTGTCTGACCCTCTGTTAGAGAAACGAGACGTTTAGACATCACTATTTGGAATAGTGTACCAAAACGTCGAATATTTATAACCACAAAGCTAGTTTCCAGTTAGTTAGGTTAAACCATTTAAAACGTTTCCGTAAAGTTTCCCAACCAAAATTCTGTTGTGTTTTCTTGTCTCTCCCATCCTAGCTGCGCGCACAGCCATCAGAACATCTTGCATTCTGTGCAATCTGCCGGAATTCAAAATGTGGATTACTTTTAACTGCTTGACAAAAACCACTCACGTGTCTGGACCTAAGCCCGTCGGGCTTTTAATTTTGGGGTTTTGTGCCTGGTTAAAAAAGAGAGACCGGTCTGAAGGAAATGAAAGTTAGAATCAGTGAGTTAGTGCAACGCGTCACTCCGGGCGCGGACATTGGAGTGGCGTCAGCGTGGCAGGACACCCGCTGTGAGCTGAGAGTTTTCTTTCTCCGTATTTCATACGAATGGCTCCTGGCATTTCTCTTTGGTTATTCTGTGATTTGTTAGTGTCTTTATTTATTAAAATTCAACTCGTACTCTGCATGCAATTTGAAGCCAAGGAACCTACAAGAATATGTGGAATTAACACGAAGTATTAGACAAGTTTGGAATGAGTGGGCAGTGTTACATAATAACAAGATTTGTAAATAGAAGACCCGGACATTTTTTTCTCGTTTTCAACGACCGCTGACGCGGTGACCCTGGGAATCTGTTAAGATGAATTTTATAACAACTTGACTAGAAAGAATTATCGACAAGGAACAGCGTTGAAAAGCTGTGAGATTGTTCCCAAACAAGGCTCAGACGTTGCAGTACCTTGCGGAATCGACTTCTTTGCTACATTTTTTAGATTCTGGAGGTAAATCTGCAAATCTCGTGGTTTACAGACGAGAGTAACAATTTCATGCGGACGTCGCCAAGTAAAACGCATGCATGCTCCACAGAAATCGGCGTGAATCAGGCTAATAAATGCTCCGCGTATGTCAAGAGGGCAGTGCCCGGTTGTTGCATGTGCGATGACAGACTGTACCAGCCGAGCCCGTGTCTTTCAACAGATACACAGAATTAAAATGAGCTGTTTGTATTTTTGGAACAGCCTGTGTTTGTCTGCTTAGTCACCCTGTGGGCTGACGACAGCATGCGCATCGCTTAATCACAATTAAACCCTCAACGATATCCGAAAATTGTGTTATAATAATAGGTGTGCAAAGTGGAAATGCCACGGATGGATGGTGAAGTCCTGACGCCCGTTCTCCTGCGTGTCGCAGGAACGCAGATGGCGCGCACTGCGCAGGTCTGCTTCACGCATTATCAAGGGCCGCTGCTTGCAAATAGGATCTCAGTGACGCAATTATAATCGCACCGCAGATGTCTCACGGGCTGCCAGTGGCGGCTCGTAAATTCGGCCACTTTTGCATTTCCCCAATTAAAATACCAACTCCGATATTTTCTGTGTGCATTTGTGTTAGCAGCTCAAAAACATGCGTGAATCTAACACAGGAACGCGTTTCCAATTCACAGTGTCCAATGGTAAAAAATACAAAAATGTCTCACTCAGTTGCAGGATTTTCGTTCTGTTCGTCCGCCAATGAATCAGTGTCGCTGTTGAGGTGGTGGAAGGTACAGGCGAGGAGACGGTGCCTGCCTCGGTAGCTGTCGGTCGGTCACGTAAACAATCGATCAACCAAGAAGTGTTGAGCTGTGCATCATCTTCACGTCTTATTAATAGCCACGGTGGTCTAGCGGTCAGAACACGAGCCTTGTAATCCCGGGTTCAATTCCCGGTGGTGCTCAGATTTATAACTTGTGTTGGGCAAGGCCGTGGTCTAGGCAACACGGAGTTTTCCTCCGGGGGCTTCCCCGGTTTCTCCGTGGCATCCCAACAATTACTCCATTCACACACAGAAGAAGGCAATGGCAAACAACTTCTGGATCATCTGCCAAGAACGTATATGAACAGGTCCCAGTCCGAGAAAAGGATGGAAGGATCCTGTTCATATGGACCTGTCGTCAGACAGAACACTACAAAGAATTCTAATTAAGAGTGTATTTCTGTGAACCAAAATCACCATCTGTGGTTCTACAACCCAGTGTGGGTCTTGGCCGCCTCCTTTCAGAGGTTTCTTGATCTATTAGACATTCGTTAGGACTCCTTGGACGAGTGATCAGCTCGTCTCAAGGCGTCTACCTGCACGCGCGGACAGACATCCATGCCTCGAGTGGGATTCGAACCCACGGCCCCTGTGTCCAAGCGCACGAGGCCCGCGCCACTGTGACCGGCGTAAATGACAGTGTTGAAACTTGTTCACCCTCTGTATGTTAGTTTTCGTGTCAGTTTACAAAAGCGCGGTATCTCCGCGGACTTTGTCTGAGGGATAATTGTTTTTATGAGCTCAGGATCAAAACTGATGTCTAAGGACCGAAATTCTACAGCACCCACGCGTGTAAGCGGAGTTTGCAGGAACAAACAATCGCAGTTAGCCCATTGTAAATTGAACCGGTCTGCATTTCTAAAGCGTTTTGCCTTCATTAAATATCTTAATAAAAATGCTAGATATTTACGTATTTTCCCCTAATTTCTTTCAAGTTCCCGCAGAAGGATCATGACGATAATTTTGCTAGGCTGACATTAATACTCGCGGTCGGTCCAGAGACTGAGGGAGAGTTTTCCTTCTTATTCTCTGTTTGATTCCAAATTCCTCACGGATGATTGCTGGGTTTCGCTGAGGCTCTTATAATTTTGAGACCTCAATCGTCGGAATTCTTGTCTCGATTTAAAATTTAGCGTTTGGTCAACTGTAATCAAACAATGATACGTGCATTTCCCCTAAACCCAATTTTCCAATAACTATAGCTTAGCGGGGAGGAAGTTAGTTTCAT
This sequence comes from Zootermopsis nevadensis, assembly GCF_977971745.1. Classification (NCBI taxonomy): domain Eukaryota; kingdom Metazoa; phylum Arthropoda; class Insecta; order Blattodea; family Termopsidae; genus Zootermopsis; species Zootermopsis nevadensis. Next base: position 12,179,815 of record NW_028259143.1, read on the forward strand.
TTTCTCTCGTTTTACTCAAGCACGAAACAGTAAGTCAATCTGAAACCGCTGCTGGTGGTAAAAACGTCCAGCCAGAGTTGGCTTTTCTCTGCACACGAGTCATTTTCCAACTGACTGATACGAGTACAAGTTCTTATGAAATCTTGGATTTTGTTTTGAGTTTCCTACAGTTTGAAGCTTTTCGAAAAGGTCTACTTCATTAGCATACCTTGCGAGCAGTCTGCGACTTCAAACGAACGTCCAAAGGCGACGAATGTCAAGCTCAGGGGTGTATAAGTGTGCCACGGGTCGCAGACTGAACTCAGCCATGATCGACGTTGGTTTGCCACTTTCAATAGAATCTGCGTCACGAGACGTGCGCGGGAGAGCGAACGTTTTCAAAGTTACATCGCGTTGAAAAGTGAAGATGGATTTGTCGTATCGCCTAGCAACTGCCGATATCAGAGGATGAAATAAATGAAAATGGACGGATGAACGGCGTTCTGAGGATTCTTCGAGATTCACTCCTCGTGAGAGAAATCAACATTTAAATAATTAAATAGAATATACAAAGATGGCAAAGTTGCGTCATATTGTGATATAATAAGTATATATTAAATCTTGTCCATCTAATCACAATAATTCTTATTAAATATTAAAATATTACAATAATTAACATTTAAAATATTTAAAATATTAAATGATGTTCTTTATCGAAATATTCGATTTACATTAGACCATCATTTTTCATGTTTCACGACATGTTTCAGTTCCTAAAAGAACCATTCTCAGGTGTATATAATTATATAAAGCTTCAAAAATGATGGTCTAATGTAAATCGAATATTTCGATAAAGAACATCATTTAATATTTTAAATATTTTAAATGTTAATTATTGTAATATTTTAATATTTAATAAGAATTATTGTGATTAGACGGACAAGATTTAATATATAAGAATATACAAAGTTTCGTTGACACCAAGACTTGTACATTTTGTGTCTCGCCCGTCCCACTCAACATTTGAAGCTGCAGTACACGAAATGCGTGGTATGTGGTAATAAGCTTTCGAAACATGCCTTCCTCAGGTCGATATCTGCATCTGCAGGGTACTCACCGTGTCTTCTTCTTCTTCACACCATTGTTATCACTCTTCTTACTTTTCGAGTCTCCTTTCTTCGCCGTCTGCTGCTCCGCGCTGACTGCAACACAAAACACACGCCCTGCATCGCCTGTCAACACGTATTAATCCCTTTTCTAGTCTTAGAAATTAGATCTTGGCAGCTGCCAACTCTGGAGCAAAGCTTCAAATGCGTTTGTGCCTACCTTGGTGGTGCATGGCGCCGGCGTCCTCGGGTTTCCTCTTGACACCGCCAGCCCCCAGGTGCTGGTCCGTTGGCTGAGCGAACAGCGCGCCCATGTCGTCCATCTTGCCCAGCACCATGTCGGAGTGCTGGAGCCCCAGCATCACTTGGATTGAGTGCACGTTGCCACGGGCGTCCGCGTGCGCCTTGGCGCTCAACATGGCGCTTGTACCAGATCCGCATCCCGAGAAATCGGAAAATAAATTGTCATCGAACGGACCCCCTTCCATTATCGTCGGTTCCACCGCCTTTAAAATAACTTTCCTTTGCGCCAGAACCAAACACGAGCACACCTGCGCTTCGTTTCCGGTCAGAACTTTATATTCATCAAAGTTCCTGAGTCAGTTCTTAAAAAAACGTTTCTTTTTTATATATATGATATTTGTTAAGTTATAACACGAAATACTTTTTAAAATTAAGAGTTAAGTAAGCACATTCAGTTAAAATTCTGTCTTCTAACTGAAATTTCCGCAAACTAATCTCGTTAATTAATAATCTCGTAATGACCCAACATGATTTAATCCAATAAAACCATTTTGTAACCACTAATAGACACTCGCGAGAACAGAAGAACAGCGGAGCGCGATTTCGTTAACTGTCTAACCTTACCCTTCATTTGGAATTACTGTAGTATGTCTAGGTTATTTTCGCTGATTGCTTTTAATACAAATTAAGTTAGAAAGTCTCACACACCACTGCTAGCTTGTATTAAACGAATCGCTGGATGTTTCTTTCAGTTAATACACGCTGTTTGCGTGAATTGATACTAGTTAAAGTTTGTTAAGCGCTCACTAGATTTTCCTGATTGTTCACAATGAGATCTAATAATTCTGGCTCGCGGAGGAATACACAGCTTACGAGGAAAAATAAGGCCCCACAATATTAGTTCACTTTCGTTTAATATAGAAGATGAATCTTTAGTTAGTGAAGTTCGTCCGTGAAGTTCATATCCAATTTATATTAACTAATAGACTTGGGACGTCCCTCTGCCCCAGGCAAGAACCAATCACATTCAAGTCTCGGTGTGTAATGGGGGTGGAGTTTCGCTGGTGGGAAGCAGCCAATGACGTGGCTCCTACCGCTGTAATGGCACCCAAAGCAAGAGAGCGTTGCCACAGAGTTACAGAATATTTTCCTTTTTTACATGAAATGAACCCACAATTCGGAATTTTGTCTGAATATTTCAAATTTAAAAATTGCTGGACTGATTTCAGAGGCAATATTTAAGAATGTACGACGAATTTAGAAATGACGTTTATGAGTGCAAATTATGGTGATCCAGATTCGCTCTAAATTCGTATTTAGTTGTCACATTTATTTCAAAATTGATTCAACGTCCAAAAGTATGTCCACAACACAAATTAAAGGCTTATTTATAATTTAAATCCGCAACTGTTTTAAGAACAAATAATCCCTACGCTTTTTAGGATAAAATGGGGTTAGCTCTGCATCCCAGCGCATTAGCAAGTTTCCTCACCAAAACAGTAGAAAAAGGCGTCTAAAAATAATGATTGGATTACTAAAGGCATCAAAACATCTCGAAAACGTAAACGAGATTATTATCGAAATTGTCAGTTTAGTTGAAACGAAGTTTTCGAAATTCACTCAGGAAATATTGCAAGACGCTTACTCAAATTAATAATTTTACCATAAACCATTTAGTCTGAGTCTAAACCTATAATTATTGCAGATAATATTTATATTATTATTATTTCACACCCAGAAATTGACTTTTTCCAAAATTTGCATGAACGATGTCTTTGCTAGCTTTAATAAATGGACTAACTAACTAACTAACTAACTAACTAGATGGCTTACCGAACCCGAAGGTTCATCACCGAATTAACCAAAGCCCTCCACCGGACCCTGTCCTGGGCCAACAAAATCCAGTCTCCTACTAACGCCAGTATATTCCATATAATTTTGTACTACCAATATAAACATTATATATTAAATCTTGTCCGTCTAATCACAATAAATTCTTATTAAATATTAAAATATTACAATAATTAACATTTAAAATATTTAAAATATTAAATGATGTTCATTAATATTAAAATATTTTAAATGTTAATTATTGTAATATTTTAATATTTAATAAGAATTTACTGTGATTAGACGAACAAGATTTAATTATACTTATTATATCACAATATGACGCAACTTTACCATCTTATGAATATAAATATTGTTAGTCGAAGTAGGTTAAACCAAATAAAGAATTTGAAACATCTAAATATCTTTTCGTACAAATTTACAATAACCTAAGTGTAAAAGGCATCTTAATTATCTCTGGGTGAACAGCACAAAATGAAAAGTCATCACGTGTTTACAGATGAGTAATCCAAGGAATGTGAGGTCATTAATGTCTCAGTGGGACAGGAAATTTGTGTGGGTTAGGGAACTGGTAGCCCGTACACAGGTTACAGTGCGCGGAACGAGGAAGAATATGCAAGAGGAATCAAGACAGTTGCGAGTGGATGTAGAGAGGGACAAGGCAGGTTTCTGGTCGTTGGATTAAAGTCTGTGTGACGAGAGAACACCGCCATTAGAGGTTGTTGTCCGCAAACCCCCGCTTTGAACGGACGCACGGATTGACTGAATGAACAGCCTAAACTCCAGGCTGCTTCAGCATCAATAATTGTAGTTCGTTTAAGTTAAACCTTCCTGAGATAATCGCGAATTAGGCATTCAACAATGCAGCATAAGGTAGGCAATTGTTGTCTGCTATCAGAGGCTCCACACTTTCTCTGATAACGACTTTTCTGTTTCATTGGCTGTTGCGGGTGCTTTGCCCCGCCCATGGATTCTGCAGATGCTGAGAAAGCGTCTTCGTGATGGCTCTGTAGGCCAGTAATTTGTTTTAGGCAATTCGCATTTCGTCTTTGCTATTAAATCCGAAAAATAGGCCCATTTTTTTTACACTCGGACTTAATGTTCCTTGTAATTTAAAAAAATTATGAGTTTTTGTCTAAATTACATAAATTACTTAAACACCTATTTGCAGACTGCAAACGTGATTTGTGAGGACTTTCGGAAAATTGCTTTTTGTTTCCTGAAAAGTTGTTGTTTTGACTCTGAAATGTAATCGTAATCAGAGGACATGGAACGCGTAACCAAGTTTCAGGTTTCTGGAGGACGCATTTGAAAGTAAATGAATTGCTGCTTTCGGTCTTCAGTTTGCACTCTCGATTTCTACCAGAGACGTCTTTTTAATGTTTTTGAATTAATCGTGACACCGACAGGTCGCTTTTATTATAAATAAATATTCTTATAATACGTTTAAGGGAATTTTGGTAATCAATGTGTGACGTAAAGAACAAATTTGTGGTTCGGAGGACAACAGAGAGATGCGACAGACAGAGAGACAGACGCCAGGAAGTTGAGTCTCGAAATCGGTACCGGGTTGGACCTAGTCTGTTGGGCAAAAGGCCCCGACGGCTGCTCGATCAAGGGGCTTGGCTCGGGGTCATGACCGTGAACGTTGAAAGCCTCTGAGGAACCCTGGAGATAGGCAAAAAGGGACACAAACCACTGGAAGTAAGCGTGGGGCAAATCCCGAGGAATAGGGTAAGGCTCATGGGGCAAAGCCACCCTTAGGAAAGGACGCAAAGAGGGCACATCTTCCTGCCGACCTCGAGTCAAGGTCACCCTTGTTGCTAGGCCGCTGCTCACGTCAGATGTGCAGAAACTGTGCAGGTGCGAACATGGCGTATTTGCGAGCAAAACGTGTGTTCATTCACTGCTCATCAAAATCGTTTGCTGCTGTTCGTATAGCATTTAGCGATGTTTATCCTGACAAGGAAGTACCGAATGTTCGAAACTTTCGAAATGGAAACCCGAAGTTCTGTTTCAAGCAAACGCCAAATCCACGATAAACTCGTCTTGTTCTTTCTTGTACTCGCAGATTTTCTGCGGAGCATTTTGCTCCGTTACTTTTACCGGAATTCTGTCTCCGACGATGATAAAATTTGTTTCTACCATTTTTTCTGCTAGATGCTCTCTAAATGTTTCGAAAACCCTCAAGGCTAATTTTCGAAACAGGACAGACAAATGTTAATAATTTCCCACGATTTTCCTCGCGACATTACTTTTACGATGCGCTATTTCCAATAAATACGCGGTTGTATAAGTTTTGGGGCATCTTATTAAATAATTATATATTAGAACAAATTATAATATTCCCTAAGTAGTCTCTTCAAGACGAAAATGTTTTCCTGTTTGCGAGAAACTCGCTGTTGTCGAAGATTTTTTGAGAGCCCTTTGCCTGAGTTTCGAAATATAAATTCTTCATGTAAAAATGCAAAAAGCAAATTTAAACAAAATCTCTGCCTGGGTACTTGAGGACGTTTAGGCTTGAGGGGTGACGATAATGACCCGTGAGGTTGTACACGCATTACCTTCACCGTGTCTGTTAATTCTTCCGCCATTTCCGGTCTTAATCGCGTGAAAGAAATCCTGAAATATTCTCTTACGCCCTCTCATCGTGTACTCGTGTTTTATTTTATTCCTTATTCTTGTTAGACCTTGAATCCGTTTGATCTGGGACAAACGCCTGAAGCCTCTAGGTTCCATTCAGGGTACGTTCATTGTTGAATTGCTTTTGCAGAAGTCGTTTCTCCTCTTTGAACTGCAGAGAAGTTGTGTACCGAAAATCACACATTTTAATATTGCCCACACACCAGTTACGTAGTCATTATTTTAAGAGGTTTTAATGGCGGTGAAGATTTCTGTCTTCTGGGTTGTTGCGCCGTGTAGTCTGGTCGATGTTTACCAACGTTTCTGAGGTCATACTGCCTCCATCATCAGGGCGTGTGTAGTATGCAGTATGACCACTGAAACGTTGGTAAACATCAACCAGACTACACAGCGCAACAACCCAGAAGACAGAAATATTCATACTTACCGCTCTGATGATGGCGGCAGTATGACCTCTGAAACGTTGGTAAACATCCACCAGACTACACAGCGCAACAACCCAGAAGACAGAAATCTTCATACTCTGATGATGGAGGCAGTATGACCTCTGAAACGTTGGAAAACATCGACCAGTCTACACAGCGCAACAACCCAGAAGACAGAAATCTTCATACTCTGATGACGGAGGCAGTATGACCTCTGAAACGTTGGAAAACATCGACCAGTCGACACAGCGCAACAACCCAGAAGACAGAAATCTTCATACTCTGATGACGGAGACAGTATGACCTCTGAAACGTTGGTTAACATCGACCAGACTACACAGCGCAAGAACCCAGAAGACAGAAATCTTCATACTCTGATGACGGAGACAGTATGACCTCTAAAACGTTGGAAAACATCGACCAGACTACACAGCGCAACAACCCAGAAGACAGAAATCTTCATACTCTGATGACGGAGACAGTATAACCTCTGAAACGTTGGTTAACATCGACCAGACGATACAGCGCAAAAACCCAGAAGACAGAAATCTTCAAACTCACCGCTGTGAAAACCTCAAATCTTACACAGAAGATTCGATTTTAAGCGGCTTTCAGATTGAAGTTTCAACGCTCACTTGACTTCCTTCATGGCAACGTCATTCTTAGTTCTGTGAGTCAGGAGTTCACAAAAAGCGGTCGGCGGTCCGAAGTAGTTTCAGGTTTAACTGGAGTTCACATCCAGTTTTAAAGCTTTTCTGACGGTTATTGTGTGCCTAACGAATTATAAGACATTTTATATCGGTAATTTTCAAGTCTGATTCGAATGATAAAACGTAAATTTTTAACATATTCCTCTATTCCTAATTGCCTTCGGGATTTGTTACTGTGCACTCTCATTTGTGTTATAAGAGATCGCTGTTTGATGGATAAGACGAAGTAAACAACTAAATTGATTTCTGTTTGCGATAAGCTAAATGAATACGAATGCCATAGAGCAGCGTTTCTCAACCTATGGCACGTTTACCACCGGTGCCACGCGAGCCAATGTTGAGTGATACGCGAACTAAGTAAGAAAATCAAAAGATAATATTAACATAAATAATTTTTCCTTGAACGCATTTGGTTATTATTATTATTTAGTGTTCTGTCTGACGACAGGTCCATATGAACAGGATCCTTCCATCCTTTTCTCGGACTGGGACCTGTTCATATACGTTCTTGGCAGATGATCCAGAAGTGGTTTGCCATTGCCTTCTTCTGTGTGTGAATGGAGTAATTGTTGGGATGCCACGGAGAAACCGGGGAAGCCCCGGAGGAAAACTCCGTGTTGCCTAGACCACGGCCTTGCCCAACACAAGTTATAAATTCGGGTACTGCCATAGAGGAATGCTATTAAAATAGTACATTTTTTGGAAAATATTTAGCCTACCAAGTAGCATTTCGCCGTGGTACACACTGCTTTCGAGGCTTCAAGATCTGCGGTTTAATTCGCAGACTACGTCTGGCCTCAATTGACTGGTTTTCGCAACAGTGGGTTAAGGAACCTGTTTTGCATCTCTAATGGAACAATCTCTCTGGGCGTTGTCTTTGTCTGCATGAAGACAAAGGGCAAAGTACCAAAAATCTGTTTTTAAGCAAATGCAAGAGTATTTCTGTGAATTGGCGGTATTTCTCTAAACTGCGATAATTACCCACGATCCGTCAGAAGGAGGGTCATTTGTTGGGCAGCTACAAAGTGATTGATTGTGAAAAAAATTTATACGGGTCGTGGCCATCTGTCATTAGGTTTTTGTGGAAATCTAGGCAGTAATTATCTCTTTCTACACGAGTTTCCTACTCAGGTCTTTTATAAATCGCAGTGGTGAGATTTAGTTTAATTTCTTCCAGAGTTGTGTTCATGGCATTTTGCGGCAGCCTGTGGACATGCAGAGACCTCTTGTTGGGTTCAAGGAGGGAGACATTCGTCTGAGTGAGTCCCTGAACACTCGTTCGAGAGACATGTAGAAGGCAGCCTAAAACAGAAGTTGTGATCATTTATCATTTAAAGCAGAAACTGTTAACCCGCGGCTCGCGGGCCGCTTGGGTCCCGCAATATATTTGCGCGGTCGGCGTACATTTATCGTAAAATCGTGTCATTCAAAACGTGAAATGAAGTACCAGGACACGTGTTTTTGACGAAATTTGCCCTGGATGCATGCAGAAATCATCGAAGGAAATTAAACTGGATATTAATGGCAAAGAAACTTACTGAGTAGCATATGATCCCCTTTGCAATAGAAAAACTAATTTGGAAGAATTTTTTATTAATTGCCATGTCCTGTCATTAAATGTCCTCATTTACAGACAGAGGCGTCCCGCAGCGATGTCACCCCAGGCCTGGAAAACGTCGATAAACTCCGATTAAATGGCTTACGTGTTTCTGATCACAAGTCCGAATTATGTACGAACGTAACCTGACAATGGATTAAATTAACGAGAGAATAAATTCGTCTGAAGTCACAGAACTGCAAAATCTAACCTGTAGGCCTAGTGGCGAAAAAGAATGTTGTCGTTCTGGACTGTATGAGCTTTACAGTTTTCTGTAATACTAATAAACCCAAATTTCCGATTAGGTGTTGAGACGACATTTTTTGGTGTAAACTTATATCAAAACTCAAAATCGTGGTTTTAATGTAACTTTGTTTGAAGTTAAGATTCGTTCATCTTTCCAATGGAAATACAGACAGGCGGACAGTAAGGGTGAATAGCGGGAGGGACACTGGATCGAAGCCTGGCGTAGAACGTCGAACGGCGGATTGTAAAATGTTTGACACGCGTTTCCTGCATTCAACTTCAACGAACATTACACGGAGCTGCCACGTTTGTCGGCCATGGAGGCCCACATTTGCCTAATTTCCAGAATGTAATGTCCATTTCTTCCAAATATCTAGAGGAAATTTGCTATGGATTTTGTTAAAGGACTTTCATTTCTCTTCACTACAAATCGCCGCTAAAGATTGACATTAGTTAAGTTTCTTCCGTGCAACAAAAATTTCCAGAAAAAGTTAGGTCGTTGTAATTCAAGGAGGGCTATCCATTTGATTAATCTTGTGCGTGTAGGGGCTTGTGTGTAAAAATGTTTTCTTATTTCGCGTTTTCGGTTCCTCGCACAGACACAGGCCACTTTTCACGGACACACGAGGCCTACATTCGACCAAACTGCATGTCGTTCCGTTTCCGTTCGGGCTGCTGCGTGCCCCAAGCGCATGACATAGAAATGAATAACATAAAACAGGAGTGAGATTGGCTGGGAATATGGCATGCATGATACCGGTGAGAAGAACACAGGATTATAGTCGAAACGCCTTACAAGTCCTGGGCGAAAACCGGGGCCTATTAAAATGGTTCTTGGACAAACTGGATATGAAGGTATGGACTGGATTCAGCTGGCTCGGGATATCAAGATTGGCTCTAGAGAGTATTGACACGACAGTCAACCTTTGTTTTCTGTTCGTGGCGGGGAATTTTTTGACAGTTGAGCAGCTATTGGCTTCTGAATGACTCTTATGTATGAGGCCAGTTAGGCAAGTCGGTGTTTTGTGCAGTAAGTAAACCGTTTCGAAGTCAGTCCGGCGACCTCTGGCCTCCCCACACATTCCCTTGACTCACTCTTCCCCCGAGCGCTTTAATTGATTCCAATGGCTGCAGAGGAAGGGAAGTCCTCGCTCAATTGAGCTCTATGATCCTAAATTGTCTTCAATTGGAGTAGATGAAATAATAACCCGTATATAAAACGTGGCTCCGCTGTCCGTCTCAGAGCAAAGGAGCAGAGAGCGATGGCTGTTTGCCAGCGAAATTCCGATGTTGCCGTGGTTGTCCCTGGGTTTCGTTTCTGTTTCACAGAACACGAGGAAGATACCTACACGTCGCCATCTTGTGTGCCTGTACCTGACTCTGCTTCGTCACAAAATAACGTTTATTGAATTTCGTATTCACCACGTCGAGAAATTTTTTACGCAAATTTGTAAAAGTTTCATGTCTTATAAAATTATCTGTTTCGATGAGCACCTTTTGACAAAGCCGTGTAACTGTTGCACAAGATCCATACGAACTGAAATTGCATTTGCCAGCTTAGTCTTATTAACATCCCAGATACGGCCTCCGACATAACTGATGACTTCTTTAAATTATTTCGATTCGGTACAACGTACACAGTTTGAGGACAGAGTTTACTGAAATACAGCGAACAATATTCACGGTGAATTCAAGCAGTCTTTTATGTAATAGCATTTCCATTGCAGTTCGTGTTCCTACCCATCAGGCAATTCAGTTACTGAGATCATATATGGTCCATAATCGGTTTAAATTCTAGACAGCGTGGATAAGATTTTACTGAACTGGTCTACGAAGATCTTTCACTTATTTATAAATTAATTAGCATTTGATGATAAATCTAATTATGCTTTAGATTCCCACGTGTAAGGCCAATATCATTCGTCAGTATAGGCTATGAAAATAATAGGCTGTATAAGAACGACCTCTTGAAATCACAGGGAACAAGGCCTATTTGCTAATTATAATTCCAGATAAGATCTTCCTTTACTCTAAAATACGAATAGCTTAACTCAGAATGGAATTATTTAAAGGGAAAATAAAAATATTTAGAACTGATTATAACAAACGACGATTAAACTTTTTGCTGTTACAGAGTAATTTACATGCACTGCCTCAGTAATTACTGAAATATTTGGATAGTGTCTATAATTAGGGGTACGCAGAGGCGTGGGCCTTGTGCCGCTTGGTCACTGGGACCGTGGGTTCGAATCCCATTCAAGCCATGGATGTTTTTCTGTGTTGTGCTGTCCTGTGTACAGGTAGGGGCCTTGCGACGGGCCGATCCCTCGTCCAAGGAGTCCTACGAAATGTCTATAGATCAAGCCAACGAAAAAGTTGGGACCCGCAGTGCTCAGGCACTTGAAGAACGGGTCGTATTAAATAAATAATACTCAATTAATAAAGGAGTAGATATTTAGCCGAACGAGTAATGATTCCCGGCATATGAGTGAAGTTCTTAGCAATCTTAATGCATACGTTAAAACGTACGCATGTGTTACGAACTTCTCGGAGACTTAGACTGACGGAGTTTTAGTTCTGTGGACAGTACATACCAACTGATTATTTGGGCTACTAGCCTTTTCGTTTCAGGCACGAGAGCTCTTGGACACAATTTTACGGAACTGGTCTGTTGTGACTTAAGTGATTGTATTCGAAAGAAAAAATCTCTGAAATAATTCACATCCCACGACAAATAAAAACTTCACTTATTCACATTCAAGTAGTTCAGTAAAATCCCGAATCTCCGGGGGAGGGTTAATCGGGGTCTATAAAAGAAAATAAAAATTTAGAAAATTGTTGTGAAAGTTAAAACGTTTAAAAAGAAATAAATACAAAAATGACATACTGTTTAACTTTTTAACGTAAATCAATTGTTGCTAAACCCTGAAGTTTACGACAATAGAAAGTTTCTACTGTAAGTTTGAATCCTTTTTTTAATAGTTGTTTCACAATGTATTAAATTTTATACAAAATCCTGTTTTTGTAAATCTTTAAAAATTTAAGTAGTGTACAGCTGTAAACAATCTTACGTGCTGTTACATTTGCGTGCTTTTCTTTCATTTTCCGGACTGTTCGGGGTTTCGATTATCCGGAAAAATGTATTTCCCAGCCGACCCGGATGACCGGGAACTCTTCTGTATCTACCAACATTCACAGCAGAACGTGTTTCATTCCTTGCACAAAAGGAATGCATGATGGCGAGGTCGTGCGTGCCTGAGACAAAGGCTTTTTCATTTGTTCTTGGTTCAGGGACGGACACCAAAGGTAATCGTAGACCGCGATGGTGCTCATTAGGAGCGCAGCTTACGTGGAAACTGAAGTTACCAGTTTCATAAAATGTGATTTTCCGAACATTATTGTTTTACGTGATATCGTATTGTAGGTAAAACTCAAACACTTGTATTGTTGCATTACAGATGTCAGAGGCCACTGTGTTTTGAGTCGAACAAAGCTTTGTGTAACATGAGAGCCATGTTAACAGGTTGCCTGTATATGACCTCGTTGTTGTGCCTTCATTCTAGCAGAGAACGCATCAAAATTCGGTTAATTCAATTTTAAAAAGATTGGAGATTTTACAACAAAATTGTGTTACAAACTAATAAGGAGGTTAGTTTAGAAGATGTTTTCACGGCTGTGAATCTCAAGATGACGGTCTTCTGGGTTGTTGCGCCGTGTAATCTGGTAGAAATTTACCGACGTGTAAGTTCCTTGTTGCCTCTATCATTAGCCCTGATGATGGAGGCAGCAAGGACCTCCGAAACGCTGTTAAACTTCTATAAGACTACACGGCGCAGGAACCCAGAAGACTAAGTATGTTTGGTCTGCATGCTCACCAGAATCCAGAACACAGAATTATTATTGCTATTATTATAATTTTGTCTGTAGTAATACGTGGACACATATAATGAATGGCTTGAATATATTATTCCACAATCAAAATTCGGTGATAATAGACTAATATTATTTATTATTATTATTATTATTATTATTATTATTGCCGTTATTAGGTCCGTTTCCTCGGCAGATGATCCAGAAGTGGTTTGCCATTGCCTTCTTCTGTGTGTGAATGGAGTAATTGTTGGGATGCCACGGAGAAACCGGGGAATTCCCCGGAGGAAAACTCCGTGTTGCCTAGACCGCGGCCTTACCCAACACAAGTTATAAATTCGGGCACCGCCGGGAATCGAACCCGGGACCCCAGGATCACAAGACCAGCGTTCTAACCGCTAGACCACCGTGGCGGGCAATAGACTAGTATGCCTAAAAATCAAAATTGCTTTCTCGAAAAAATTAAAAGCGCCTATTCATTCTTTCAGTTTCCCAAGTTTCTGTAACGTAAGGATTCGAACACATCGCTTACACCTTTTGTTATCGAACGTCTCGTTTTACGCGGACATGAAACTTCGTCCCTTTCACTGATCAGAGACGGCAAAGCTACGAGAGAAGATGTTGTTAAGATTGCGTAGAGAGACCTGGCAGGAGGTTGCAGAAGCTTTGATGCTGTTCACCGAATGTCATCAGGGCGATGAAATCGAGGAGAGTGAGACGGGCAGAACTTGTAGCACGCATGGAAGGCGCAGCCATAAGTGGGAAGATGTGGATTGGATTAACCTGGCTCACGGGATCTTGTGGCTCCTGGAAGGCTGGAATTCGGCGTCTCAAGATTGCCTCTGCTCCAGGCAGTACGAAATGTCTGCAAGCCAGCCAGGGCCCGCTTAATTGGCTTGATTGTTGTCGTTCTGTGTCTGGTGGCTGTTTTGAATTCAGCGCAGCCGGCAACATCGTTCATTCCAACGAGTCGTTCCACGTTTTCTGTGTTTTTTGTTTTGCATCCGTTGCTATGGCGAGTTAATGAGGAAGTATGACGTAATAATAACATGTGTATGTGTAGAGCGCCTCTCTGCATGTTGGTTTGGTTTTATAGCGCGTAAAATGAACTCAGACTGGCAAGGAAATGCTTGTCTATTCAGCCTTCAGTTTTGGAAACTACTAATGCGATTTGTTTCAAATAAAATATCAGATTTGCACCGAAAGTCTTGTTAGTAAAGACAGCTTTAGTCACGTCAGGTGGCATTGCCGTTTAGACACGCTAATGAGACATGTCTGAACGCGTCTTATCTGCCTGTATCCTTCTGTCTTGTTGCGACGACAAACTGTCGGCCAGAATTTGGCAGAATGTTTATAGCAATATAGCAAATACACGCACAGCGCAACAGACGTGGAGCATTTGCCACAATTTGACCTTTGACCATAGTAACCAAACTAACCGTGGTTGCCAGGGTAACCTGGAGATTCCACACCCAGTCACATCGCCGTTCAGAAACGCCTGTGTGCTCCGTTGACCCCGTCACAGTTTCCGATTGTAATGAAAGTTGTGTGTGCTGAAAAGTTTTAACAATTATTAAATTACTGTTCGCGAATGTGTCAAGTGTACGGACAGTGGAAGTGATTTTAGTAGGCGCTGTGCCAGGAGACGCCTTGAAGGTTTAAGGATAACTCTACGTACGCAGAGCGTGTTAAAATATTTCCTTCCGTCCGTCCGTCCGCATGTAACAACTCGAGAACGGCTGATCGAGTTTTCATGAGGGAGTTTCACTCAAATTTGTCGAAAAGTTCAGTTTTGTTTGCAATGAAACAATGTCGGAGGCTTCACGGGAGGACCTACGCGCCTTTCTGAGCGGCGAAGTGACTGAACGCGGAGTAACTGGGCTTCCCTGGTTACCATGGTTACTATTATTACTTTCGTTAAAGCCCGAAACTTAATTTCTAGCGAACGAGCCCGAATTGTTACGCGATGCACTTATTTTCTGATTTCGTTTCATGTTTACAAGTCGACGAAGATCAGAAGTAATCTGAGGAACCAGAGCAGACCATTGCGTTCGGAAGCCGAGGGTAAGTCGAATTGGTATGTGGTTGACGCCATATTCTTTTACGTCGTACCACGTGCAGCGTCGCGAGGAAATAAATATTGTTAAGTTTAGATTTTATTAATAAAATTGATAGCAGAGATATATTGAAATTTCTAAGGAAAAAGAAGCTTGATGATGTACGAATACATTGCAATATTTTCTTTATGTTATGAATTCTTGTGTTTTCTTTAAGAATTACGTTTCACTAAAGTCTCTCGTACCGAAAACTAAAATGTTATTAACTAACAAAACCAGATTTGTGTCAAAGAATTACGAGTATCATAGATTTGCAACAAGTGGGGAGACAGGATCTGTCTGCAAATGTCCGAGAACAGAAGCCATTGACATTTTACTGTGCGATGGAATCAAAGTGGACTAAGGAAGAAGGCAGATTCCTTGCTATACAAGAAGTGGCAGTAGTTGAGTAGCCTGATTTAAGGCTGGTTTATGGAAACTGATGGGGATTAGGAGCGGGTTGGAGAAGGGAAGATGGTATACATGTCCTATTAAAACATTTTCAAGAGAACAGGGGGACAGAAACATTCCTTTGTAGGAAAAAGTATCTAGATTATAAAGGAAAAATAAATTGTACAAACGTCGACTACTTAAAATATAGGAAGATACATTATATAACGTTTGATAAAACGAGCGAATACAGTTATAAGCGCACTATATACTCAGACGTCATGGAAGATGGAGCTATAAATCGTGTTTGAAGACGCGGTATTGTGATCTAGGCTGCTGCAGACTGCAAAACGTGGTGTGAAGAGGGCGTTGTATTTTTGTATGAGACTACGAGAGATTATTACTGAATGTCAAGTATATAATCGTCGCCCTCGGCGGACTAGTGGCCGGCCGAGGTCAATGGATTTTTAAGGGTGATGTAACTCCGCAGCACAACTTCCTTCGGAGAGGTAATAAAGCCGGCGGTCCCATGTCGTAGATTTACGGCATGTAAAAGAACCTTACGAGCATGATACGAGATGTTTCGTAAGTAAAATTCAGCGGCCATTTCTCACCCAAGTCTCTCCTGATTCACTGCTAGATGGCTCTGGCAGACAAAATCAGGATTGAGTAGAAATTGTGCAGAGTCAGTGGGGGCTGATCACTCACTACTCATAAATGAACGCTTCAAAGGTTATGAAACTTCCGGAAGGAGGCGGCGATGACCCGCTACTGAGATAAGCTACTAATAGAAGTATATAATCTCGCCGAAATTAAAATAAACGTCACCTTCTGGTAATTGATTCTTCTGCAAAAACGTCGCGCGCCGCGTTCTTACTTAATTCTTGGAAAATGCCTTATTTCACTTTAGACCTGCGTCCTATTAACACGTAACTTCCATTGCTGAAGATCCAGAAACAGCTCGTATTGCCCATGAATGAGCAATGAGTTGTCTCCTCGAACTCTCAATAATTTAAGAAGAAAATGTTGGTTTCCATCGAGATATCTCGTGCGCAGCAGTGCCTAAGAAAATTACGACGCACCTTTTCGTGTCTGCATGAAACTTCACTGCCGTAGTCCACTCTCTCACGCGCCGCTCGCTAATTGCCGTTGTGACGTGCTGGCTACTGTATGACGTCACGAGGGGCGACAGTGCGTGTAGCAATTGTTTTTCAACCCGCATCATTTGACGTGGCGATAAAATCACCCGGTCATCGTGCGGCAGATGCAGCGGGCCTCGCTGGCTGCCAAATTAATGGACTCAGTAAAACCTTTGCAACATGTGGGCAGGATCAATGGAAAACAGAGATTTGAACACCGATGAAAATTGCCTCTATTAGACACACTCCCTTCGGCGAAGAAAGGAGAACGGTAAATAAGAATCTACGGAATTCTGTAGGACTTCTCTAGAGCAGAGTTTCTCAACATATAGTACGCGTACCACTGGTGGTTCGCGAACTAAGTAAGAAAATCAATCAAAGCTGAAATTAACTGAAAAGAAACTGGCGTACGAAAGTTGTGTTTGGCTTCGCACTGAAGCCTAAATTGGTCTCTTATGTATCCAAAAATGTGCTTTTTGTGCAAAATCAAATGGTCATATTGAGTCTTATTTTGCACATACCTTTCAGTATATTTTATGTAGTTTTTCTTTTGTTAAATGAGCCGGCGTAGTTGTCAGTATAGTGACTAGCTACGGGTATTTAAGTACTAAACTCTTCTGAATTAAGAATTTTCACGATTCCTTCCCAAATGTTGGCGTATTGAGTATCGTCCATTTCTGGGATCTGGAAAGGAAATAAACATTAGTATCAGAATAGCAACTGAAACAATGGGTAACAAGTATAGAAACACATCTCTACGGATGCAAGTTGTGAAGGAATTTGTGACGAAGCTCACGGTGAAAGACACTGGACTTATTCTAGTCGCGTGGACTTTTACAGGCTTCAACCTGATTCAGCAGTTTTTGGGGTAACTTCTGGAGGGCTATGAGCCGGGATAGCTCAGTCAGTATAGTGACTAGCTACGGGCTGGACGACCGGGGTTCGATCCCCAACGGTGGCAGAGGATTTTTCCTCTAGCCTCTGCGTCCAGACCGGCTCTGGGGCCCACCCAGCCTCCTCTACAATGGGTACCGGGGGTCCTTTCCCGGGGGTAAAGCCGGCCGGGGCGTGATGCTGACCACTCACCCCTATCTAGTGCCGAGGTCAAGGAAGAGAGGAGCTATACCTCCACTCCCCCCAAACGCCTACATGGCGTATAATGGGACAGCTTTAGTTTACTTTACTTTCTTTTGGTAAATGCAGTTAAAGACAGAAACTGTTTCTCATCGAAGTACATACACATGTGGTGACGGGAAACGTTAGTTACGCCACTGGGGGCAGGCATAAAATTTTCCCTGAACGCATTTGTTTGTGGTACATTTAGTGTGTCAAATTAGAATCAGTGGCACGCCAGCGAAAGAGGCTGAGATCCGCTGCTGTAGAGTGCTTCAGAAGTCTTTGGGTACTGATTCCTGTCGCAAAGGGCAAAGAAGTACGACCATCGACAAATGAGGAGAATAGTGGGGACAGACGGACATGCATTCGGACGCAGGACAGACGATCTGCGTGCCCTGCCAATCTCTTATTCTAATAACACAGTACTGGGTGAAGAGAACTTTCAAATTACGAAATTCCTTCCTTCCTCCCATCCAATGGCCCTACACCCCATGTCGTGTCTTGGCCCGCCTAATTTTCTGCCTCCGAGTCCCTCTCTCCTTTGCAGACATTTTCCAGTTACGACACTGGATCACTCCGACAGCGCCTCGTCGCACCGCATCTTCCCACCTTCCTCTGCGCGTTTTCACTGTCCATCTCCCTTCAAGCCTTTCATAGGGACCCGTGGATCGTCCATCCTCAGAACATGTCCTGCCCCTTGCAGTCTTCTTATTTTGATGCATGTTACTAGGTCAGGAAACTTACATAATTCATACAGTTCATGGTCGTATCGTAACCTCCACTGACCATTATCATTCACTGGGTCATACATTTATGAGCAAACGTGGGGAACCGGGTTGTGCGGTTGTTGTAAGAAGTCTCTCTCTTTCATGAGAGAGGGAGGTTCTTCACACCGAACCCGGGACCCTTACGCCAATGGAAATTAATGTTATACCATTCATGGTTGGAGTCTCGATACCGAAGGTGCCAGAGGCAGGCACGTAATTGATAGTTTGACTGAGACATCTTATAAACTTATCTTCTTTTTTACTTCTGTGACTTAATTATGAACGAGTGGTGACAGGACCCGAGATAAGAATCCGCCCACCGACAAGCTAGGACCCAGTATCATACACCCTGAGACGACAGCTCCACGGGGTTACGATCGGTGGACGGTTACACTCTTGGTATACATCTTTCACGGATCTTAATGACTTTTCGAGCAGACGTCATCCGCATATCCTACAATTTGGCTCATCTTAAATTCAAGTGCTCCATTAGCATCCGTCGGTATCTTCCAAATCACATATTCCAATAGGTTAAAAAGCATGGAGGCCAACCCGTCCCCTTGTTTCAGACCTTGTTCAGTCTTGAAGGACGAAGTTCCTTATCATATGGTTTTATCCATCCTTCTGTTTCATTCGCTTTCAGGCTCAAACATCTCCCTCAGCAACTATTTTTCATTCTTCTGTATAAATTCATGTTTAGACTGCATATTCAGTCGAGTTTCCAAACTTAATAATGGAGGAGTCCTCAGGAACAGTAGTTAGAATATGAATGAAACAAATGACGAGCGACGTGCCCTAAACAGTCACGTGGGTGGCAAGCACGGGGTGACGACGGAAGCCCTGGGGCGAACCTCAGTGACGGCAAAGCTATGGATGACGAAAACCAGGGGGTTTGGTACAGAAGAGGATGGCTCATGAGGGCAGAGACCGTGAAACAGAAAGCGAAGGGGCCTAGACCTCACAGAACAAGCATACTTTGGAAAGGCCCGGCTGTTAAAGTCCTCGGAGGTCGCAAACCCAACAAACCTAACCTGACCACTGGTTGGGGGGTGCTCTCTCCAATCGGGTCGTTGTGCCTCACAATTGGTCTCCTCCATCATAACCATGGTAACAAAGGTAGTATGCTAGCTGAGGTGACCAGGGTAACCGTAGTAAATCCGGTAGATATGTAACCATAGTAACTGTGAGAAAGGCATCAAGGTAACCAAGATTTAAATAGTCACCAAGATGGCATTACATTTTAAAGTACTTTTTAGGGTCATCCCCGCTGACCCAACCTCCACATGAAATTTAATCCAAATCCAAGTTTCCAAGTTGAATCAAAGGAACAAACGGGAACAGACAGATGTGACTAGTTTTGTAAGATTTGAGGTTTTCACAGCAGTGAGTATTAAGATTTCTGTCTTCTGGGTTGTTGCGCTGTGTAGTCTGGTCGATGTTAACCAACGCTTCAGAGGTCATACTGCCTCCGTCATCAGGGCGATGAGTATGAAGATTTCTGTCTTCTGGGTTGTTGCGTTGTGTAGTCTGGTCGATGTTTACCAACGTTTCAGAGGTCATACTGCCTCCGTCATCAGGGCGATGAGTATGAAGATTTCTGTCTTCTGGGTTCTTGCGCTGTGTAGTCTGGTCGATGTTTACCAACGTTTCAGAGGTCATACTGCCTCCGTCATCAGAGTATGAATATTTCTGTCTTCTGGGTTGTTGCGCCATGTAGTCTATCAGATGTTTACCAACGTTTCAGAGGTCATACTGCCTCCGTCATCGCCCTGATGGAGGCAGTATGACCTCTGAAACGTTAGTTAGCATCGACCAGACTACACCGCGCAACAAACCAGAAGACAGAAATCTTGTGACTAGTTTTATGTGTGTTCATTTCATGACTACGCAAAGAACACAAAATAACCGCACCATTTTTCTCTGTGATGAATTATCTATCACACAACGAGGTTCCATCTGCATATATGACTAAACATCATAGGAAACACAACAATTGTGTCAATATAGTGATTGACTACGGACTAGACGACTGGGGTTCGATCCCCGACGGGGCAGAGCGTTTTTCCTCTAGCCTCTGCATCCAGACCGGCTCTGGGGCCCACCCAGCCTCATGTCCAGTGGGTACCGGGATCCTCTCCCGGGGATAAAGCGCGGCCGGGGCGCGACTCTGATAACTCACCTCGATCTGGTGCCGAGGTTGAGAACGAGTAAGAGCTAAACTACTCTCCCCTTGAGCGCGTGCATGGCGCGTAGCGAGACAGCTTTAATTTGTTTTTAACAGTTGTGTCGAGGCCTGTTTGGGATTGCAGTTCGACTGTGATTTTGCGTTATGAACGGATGCGGCGAGCGATGGAAACCCTCAAAATGTGATCAAAATCAATGCTTCTAGACAAATGATAGCAGAAGATGACCTTTGCTTACATTCTTCCTCAAAAACCCGTTTCGTCAATCACATTCTGTCGACACTTTTAACCAAGGTGTTTGAAAAAGCAAGAATCCATGTATGAAACTTATCTTTACTCTGCTGGTGTACGTCGTCTGTCTGTTTCAGTAATAGAAGTTGCATAATTAATAAATCAGGAGACTTTTCAGCAGGCGGTCCCCCGAAGAGTACTCGTAGTTTTCGATCTGCAATACAAAAAGCAGAGAGAACAAAGACGTGCCCTCACTCGCTCCGTCCCGTGAGAACGTTTCTGTTTTTGTAAGCGGAATTCTCGCCCGCATGGACAGCCCCCCGGTCGACATGGCTCCCGCTTCGTTTCCGCAGATTGAATGATGCTATTTATAATTGTACAGGAAGACAATGAATGGAGAGTAGGTAGGAATCTGGAAGGAGATGGTCGTATAATTCTTATCGCAGTTTTCGAGACTTTGGGACAGGTTAATCAGTGAAGAAAGTGGCTCCGGCCGGCTCAGCAGTTCTGAACTGTGAGTTTACCTACACCTTCATGGCGGCCTAGACACAGATATAACATTGATATGAGGACACTGCTAAGGATAACCGAGATCTGAGCCATGTACCTCCCAGATACAAATACTACAAATCTGCTTTGTGAAACGCATGGAATTGATAAAAAGCTGTAAATATGTTTGATATTGTGGTTGTTTTGATTTGAGACAATCGATATATGTGAGCAGCGAGCAGCCTTCCTGTAGCGGAGTGTTCGTTTTGCTGCAACGCAGTCAATATTTGTGAACTATTAGAAGGCACAGAATGGTTGTCTTCTGGATTGTAGCGCCGTGTAGTCTGGGGGTAGTTTACCAGTGTCTCAGAGGTCCCTGCTGCCTCCATCATCAGGGCGATGAGCCCCATTGCTCTTCTACCAGACTACACGGCGCTACAAACAAGAAGACAGCCATCTTCGTGTTCACCGCAGTGAAAACCTCAAACCCCACTTAAAATTAAGCCTACTGCCAAAACTCGTAAGATCCTGTCCCGCGCAACGTAATAATTACATCGACAGTTTTTTGTTTCTCTTTTTATGGATGAATGTTTGTATTTCTTAGGAGGTAATGCATTAAGAAGTACTGACCAACTTCCATTCTTTACGAGTATTTATATAAAAATGAACGGAATCCTATTTGTACTTCTGCTCAAAACCGTGACGGATTTTAAGTGCACAAATCACCAGCGCTTAAAACTGTTCCCTTATTTCAGATTCGATCTTAATAACTTTTTTTTTTATTATTAGTGTTCTGTCTGACGACAGGTCCATATGAACAGGATCCTTCCATCCTTTTCTCGGACTGGGACCTGTTCATATACGTTCTTGGCAGATGATCCAGAAGTGGTTTGCCATTGCCTTCTTCTGTGTGTGAATGGAGTAATTGTTGGGATGCCACGGAGAAACCGGTGAAGCCCCCGGAGGAAAACTCCGTGTTGCCTAGACCACGGCCTTGCCCAACACAAGTTATAAATTCTGACACCGCCGGGAATCGAACCCGAGACCCCAGGATTACAAGGCCAGCGTTCTGACCGCTAGACCACCGTGGGAAATTATTGTTCTCTGATTTACATGGAAACTTCAGTATTGTTGCTTGTTACACATCATATATATAACAAATTACAGAAACTGAAAAAGTGTTTTGTGTGAAGATGGCTGTCCTCTGGGTTGTTGGTCCATGTAGTCTGGTAGAAGTTTATCAGACTACATGGCGCTACAAACCAGAAGACACCCATCTTCAGATTCACCGCCATTAAAACCTCAAATCCTACGTGTTTTGTGTAACATTCAAGTTTAAGTAATCATTTAACTTTACCCAACCTCAGCTGCCCTAAATGCTTATGAATACATATTTTTTCTACCTAGGCTATAAATTACTCATAAAATTTGATGGATTTATTTAGAGAGATGTTTGTTCTTTCTGTCGCCCTCGGTGGACTAGTGGCTAGCGTGCTCGCCACTGGACCAAAGGTCCCAGGCTTCGTGGTTTCAAATCCGTCACCCACCATGTCTCTCCTGATTCTCTACTAGATGGTTCTAGCAGACACGATCAGGATTGAGTGAGGCAGAACACACTTCGAAGACTACGAAACCTCCAAAAGGAGGCCTCCGAGGCCCATACTGGGTTGTAGAAGGAACTACTGAGAAACGTTTGCCTGATTTATAAGAATGCAGTAATATTGGTTTTGAACAGGTCTCATAAATTAATTTTTGAAAGTGGAGAATTTCGTCTACATTATCGGAGATGAAGTTTGTAGACGTGACATTTCAAACATATTTCGATCATAATGGCATTACCCTGTTGATAGACACTTCAGAAACGTCAGTAAGTTACAGCCAGGCGACATGGCACAAAATCTCAGAAGACGATCCTTGACTTATAATTCTGTTATAGTTTCCCGGCGGGTCGGTAGTGTTGCTGGTAGTTGACGTTGTTACCAACTGAACTCTTCAAAGTGGCTGAAATCAGTTAGTATTTATTACCACCAGATCGCTGACAGTAGTTTAATAACAGGTGCGAATAGATGGCAGAACAATGTAGGTTTGACGTCGTAGGCCATGTGTGTTACCAACTATTAACAATGAGTTATCGAAGTGTATGTTGGTATTATCCGTGCTAGTGGGGTTAGAAATAGGAATTTAAGGTTAGGATTGTGTAATGTGTATGAAATATATTATCGATGTACTCGTGTGCTGTGACTAGTAATCATTACGTAGAAGTGATGTTCTATGAATGGAATTCTATAGGTTAAAATGACGCTTATAGAATATCTCTCGTCGTTGTCGGATAATCCATATTTTGGTGCAGGATTTGGATTATTTGGACTTGGGGCTGGAGCAGCTATACTGAGAAAAGGTTTTCAAGGGTCGCTTATTTTATTCCGTCGTCATTATATGATCACGTTAGAGGTACCATGTCGGGATAAAAGCTACCAATGGCTCCTTCAATGGATAACAGAAAAAGGCGCGCGTCAAACGCAGCATCTCAGTGTTGAAACAAGTTTTGAACAAAAAGACACAGGTCAGATTAAAACGAAGTATGACTTCATTCCCAGCGTAGGAACACACTTCTTTAGGTAACTGTTACTTTGGAGGATATAAGAACTAAGTGTAGACTAAAAGAAAATTTCAAAATCGTGTGAAGCCCTGTAATAAATGGATCTTTTGCAACCCAAACTGTTTTACCATGGAATTCATACAGAGTCCAGATGGACCTTCGTGATCAGAGAATATCATGCTGTGTGTAAAATTTGTCATATGTTCTGCTGTCCATATATATTCTATTTGTCTTCAATACATTTAATAACTAATATTAGATACGGATTTTTATATTTAAGCTTATCTGAGTTTGTTGGGCTGCTCAGATCCCATATACATTTGTGGATGTGAAGTTAATTTTCCTTATATTTTATTTTTCTTGTGTTATATGTTTGTATTTTGTTGTTGATTGGTATGTGTAACTTTTTCCATACGTTATAAAGCAGGGTCTCCTAAGCTCAAGAAGGACTCGTGTATAGTGGAGGTGTAGTTTTTCATTGGCAAGATCAAGATGGATTTAATTGATGTGAAATAACAATGAATGTAAAAGATAGTCTTGGTTACTATAAGTGACATTGTGATTGGGGACATGGATTTAATTTGTCAGACTCAGGACAGGAACCAGTTGCAGGCTCTTGTGAACATAATAGTAAACCTTTGGGCAATGTAAGAGGCAGGCAATTTGTTGATTACTCATTGTTTCTCAAGGACTCTGCTTCTTCCTGTTAATTAATAATAGTGAATTATGAGGATTAGTTTTAAGGTGACTGTTTTCTATGCAAAATGTGTTATAATTTATTTAGTTTTGTGAATGATTATGTTGATTATTTTTTAGATTATATTTAGTGATCATGTTGTAGAAATCTGTAGACACTGTTATATCCAAGTGATGCTGATAAATATCATTTGTCTGTGTAAAAGTGTTTCAACCAAAGTATTACAGTCCCAGTGAAACTAATAAAACATTAAGAGTGTGGTCTTCTGGGTTGTTGCACTATGTACTCCAGGCCTGAAGATGGAGGCTGCACATTCTTCTGAAACCATAGTATACATCTCCATGGTGCAGCAATGCAGCAGACCAAAATCTAAATTTGCTTTGTCATGAAAACTGAAAAGCTAACATAAACTTGACTGAAAATTGCTTACAGAATAGTAAAAATTAAATAATTCAAATGAAACCTAAAAGATATAATATATCTTTGATAAATGATACTTTGGTAACTAGTGACTTTTATCTTATACAGTAGATTCCAGTTAATTGGGCCAGCCATTTATTTGGAACAGATCTTAAAGAACAAACCTTTTTAACTCTTCGTGGAACTTTGCATAATTGGGGCAGCCACCTAATTGGGCCAAAGTGTTCTTGTCCCAATGTGTCTCAATTAACTGGAATCCACTGTATTATGATCTGTAAATAATTCTGCAAAATGCTTGTTTCACCAATCATGTTACACAAGACTTGATTAACAGGAATTTGAGAGCATCAGAAAATCAGAGTTACTTACTAATGAGTAACTTGCTCCATATTAAAATGAAATGCACTTTTGGATTGTGTTAGGTGAAGCAGTAGAGGCTGTTAAAAATATAGTCTATGGGTTCTGAGATAGGCATCCCAATAACATGCCAGTTGATGGAATCACTACATGAAACATGATCTCCCCTCATGAACATTCCCAGAATATGCCAAGCTATGCCATAGCTAACAAAGGTTCCCTTTGAGACCCAGTTGCACAGTAGCACAGTCTCAGTGCCTGGTACACTTTATTTTGATAGTATTACAATGGTCTTTGATGGTTGCATATTATTGCTGTGCATTGTTGGTGATGTGAAGGTCCTTAAACACCAGTGATAGTTGTCCATTGCTGTCAAAGAAAACAAAATGACCTTCCCTGCATATGATTAAGAGATGAATTAATCAGGGCAGAGAGAGGACTGGTGTCTTCATTATACAGGTTGAAAGTCGTGGCGCCACGTCTGTTTGCCTGCCATAGTCCATCACAAAAATGCATATGCCATCAGCCTGATAGCACTGTATATTCTTCAACAGTAGTGCCATCTGCAACCCAGACCTGTCACCATGTGTTTTCGCCAGCTCAGCAGAGCACTAAAGGCCCCTAGATTCTGGATGGATGAAGATGTGAAGCCCATGGTGGTACAGCAGTCCCAGAAGCAGCCCATTTATTTATTTTTAGAGGGGGTTGATGAGCTGGTGTGTTACTGGGGTGCCTGCCTCAGTCCCATAGGGACTATTCTTAATAGCCTCTACTCTTTTACCCAGAACAGTCCGTGGATAGAAAACATTTGAACAACCCTCATATCAATGTAACTGAACTCATACTCATAATTCTTAAAGTAACTGTATTAATTTATCCAACCGAATTGTCCACACTTTACAGCAGTTTGACGTCATGGTTTTATCACATTGCAGGTATGGAGGAACTTGGGTGCGTGTTGAACGCACAAGGGAACAGCAGACACTTGACCTGCATATGGGGGTACCATGGGAAACTGTAACTCTTACTGCACTTGGAAGAAATAAGCAGATGTACTTCAGTATGCTGGAGGAAGGTATGTGGACTACTTTTGATTTACAGAATATACAGTGTGTCCATAAAATAATGGTGGGGTAACAAACTGTCATAGTTTTCGAACAAAGCACGATAGAGGCATGAAATAAACATCAAAATAAAGAGAAACTGTCTAAGAATCTTACCTGTAATGAATGGGAATTTCATTTTTTATTTATGAATTTAATCTTATGAACAGTTTTCATCAAACAAATTATGTTTGTAAATCAAGGAATGGGTGTTCTGTAAAGGTTAAATGTTTGTGGTTTGATCCTAACCACTGCTAATAATTACAGTTGTGTGTTGAATTATGAGAATTTCAAATCAAGTTCCTATAGCAAACAAATATAAACTCAGGAAATGTAAAGAAAAATCAGTAAGTAACAAATGGATTTATTTAGAATGAATGAAATAAGAACATGCATACAGTTATATACAAAATTTGCCCACTCACATGGTTAAGATTGTGGTAATTATTACATTTGTTAATAACATTTATATTGATGGTTGTATGAATGGATTCATTAAATCATTACCATTATTATAATAGAGCTCTACTAGTGGCAAGTAGTGGGTGCTTCTCATGTAGGGGCAGATAAAGTAACTGGTCAGGGGCTGGAAGAACAGAGTTTGTTTACCACCTTGTCCAACATAATGGGTGCTGTGGGCTCTTCCCCATGGATACAGCAGTGAGACCTTGAAGTTGATGACTCATCTCCTTGTACTGCTGGGCTAAGAATGTGTGCAGCATTATCATGCCCCTATAAATCCATGGTGTGTGCATGTGTGCTATTTCATTATGTCTGCCACTTTGGCAGCTGTGAAACACAAGATGAAAGTCAGAATAGTTCACTTTAAAAGAAAGATATTTATGAAGTTTTATTATAAGTGTGTGACATTTGTCCAGCTAGACAGATGGCACTAAAGAAGCATGAAGGCAAGACCATCATGTATACAGCAATGGGTTCAGAGTGGCGACAGTTTGGTCACCCACGTAAACGTCGGCCAATCCAGTCTGTGGTCCTGGACACTGGTGTAGCAGAAAGAATATTGTGTGACGTGAAGGAGTTCCTTGCAAATCCGAGCTGGTACAGTGACAGAGGTATGTTTGGCTATATTGATCCTTGGGCCACTGCATGTCCCATGCTAAGCACTTGCCGCAGTGTTCAGACGTAACATGTACTTACTGTCCTAGTTGGGCTTGGTGCGTGGGTTAAATGAATAGTACATATGAGCACCATCTGTTACCTGCCAGACCAAACTAATGAAGCAGATGATAGTGATCATATCATACTCTTCATTTCTTTTTCAGTTCTATGGAAAATCTAAACTTTCTACATATTGCAGCTAAAACAAAGGTGCTGTTTCTTCCAGCTCAGTCCCATTCAAGATGGCTGACTCTTTGTGACCTATTGCATTTGACTCTGTGTCTGGTCATGTTTCATTGTTGATTTTTCATACGATGGCACAGAAATTCTCTATACGTGTATAAATGGGCTTCTAAAGGTAGTAAATTTTATGTTGGAGGTTTCTTGCTTTTCAGTTTCATGAAGAAGTGTTGGGCAAAATTGTGACTGAAACAGATTGTTATGCTGCTTCTCACATTCATCTGAAACTAAGAATGAATAATTGGAGAGATGTCACAAGGGATGAATTGTATGTTGTTTCTGGACTTAGATGGCAGTGGGTATCAAACAGAAACCCACCATTAAATCATATTTCAGTAATGACCCATTTTTAGATTGTTATATAGTGGATTGGGCGTCTGCATTCTGGTTTTGTCTAATATCCTGGTTTCAGAATTGATTCCTTTGGGTTATTTCTCGCTCTTAATAAAAGCTTAACCTTTGCTGCCTGTTACCTGCTTATAGCTGTCTTAAGTACTGTCCATATTTCTGCCCCAAAACTTAACATACATAGTTCACTAGAGAGAGAGAGGTGGTGATGTTTATTTCTGTTTGCTTTTCTTTGTTAAAACTGTGGGTCTCACACTAATCAGGTATCCCATATCGCAGAGGCTATTTGTTGCATGGACCACCAGGCTGTGGTAAATCATCATTTATCACCGCACTGGCCGGCGAACTGGAGTTTGGTATCTGTGTGCTGAACTTGAGTGAACGAGGCTTGACGGATGACCGCCTGAACCATCTCTTGAGTGTAGCTCCACAGCAGAGCATCATTCTGCTGGAAGATGTGGATGCAGCATTTGTTAGCAGAGAAGAGAATGCTCAAAGTAAGAATTAGTGACTGTACCAGGCATGAGTATGCTGTGATCTGTGAACCCGTAATGGTTTCCATTAAAACTAGGCTTGTGTGAATATGTTTGTTAAATTTGTCATTAGCTGTTATGTTACTATAAACTGTGTGCTCTTAGGTATGTAGTATTCTCTTGCAAAGAGGAAGTCCAGTTTAGGGAATTCCTTAATGCATTTACAAACCCAACTATTATGAAAGCAGGTGGTATTATGCAGAAGTACCCAAGTAGTTTGTAAGCATTTGTTTTGGCTGTCTGCTGAGTTGTAGTGCCATGTGGTCTGGTAGAAGTTACAGACATTTCAGAAGTCCTTGCTGCCTTCATCATCATGGTGATGAAAAGTTGGTAAACTTCTTCCAGACTACATGATGCCACAACTCAGAAGACAGCCAACACTTAATTCACTTTGCAAATGTCTGTCCATAGGTATGCTCCTCAGTTTCCAGCTGCAATACTTCACTCTTTAAAACTGTTGCTTACAAACTTGGGTACTTCTGAAAAATGTCATAATACCACCTGCTTTGGTAATAGTTCGGGTTGTAGATTGCATTTGGACTTATCACTGTGAAAATCTCAAGTCCTACTTAGAATTAAATGTTGACATTGATAACATCAGAATGGTTATTTCTGACCTGATGAAATGCAAATAGTGCCAGATATCATTAATGGTGACTGGTTTAAAACTGAGAAAGAGCTCCGAAAGGAGCGCGTTGCTCTAGTGTAAGCAAAATTCAGCAGCCATTTCTGACCCAAGTCTCTCCTGATTCACTGCTAGATGGCTCTGGCAGTCAAATCAGGAGAGAGTAGAAATTGTGCAGAGTCGGTGGGCTGGTCACTCACTATTCTTAAATACACGCTTCAAAGACTATGAAACCTCCGGAAGTAGGCGGCGATAACCTGCTACTGGGTTATTCTACTAATAGATAGATAGAGTAATACTGACTGATTTTTTGCACGTTTTTTCTTTCAGTAAAAGCAGCGTATGAAGGTTTAAATCACGTTACTCTCAGTGGGCTTTTGAACTGTTTGGATGGTGTAGCTTCCACAGAGGCTCGTATTCTATTTATGACAACTAATTATATAGACAGGTAAGTTTGAGTTCTTTCTACTCATTTGTTTTATGACACATTTCAACAGCATATGTTGTATAGTATTGATCGAAGTGTATTTGACAGTGTTTATTGACTGCAGAGGTTATGTAGCAATGGATGATCAAGTTAAGTGAACTTGAAAGGAATGAGGAAGCAGTTGTACATATGCACGTGTGTGCGCACACACAAGTTAGATGACAAGCGGATGTGGAATAAGTAATAATAATACAATACATTTTATAAAGATGTTACATAATATTAACAAAGGGTTCACATAAAGTTGTGATATGCTATAATTACATCCGCCCATTACATAAGGTAGATAAATTATACTACTTAAAGACAAGAAAACCCAAGGAACATTATGACTAATCTGTAAACATTAGAAATTCAGCAACAGATGAAAAGGAATGTGTAATTAAGTATATTTTTACTGCAAAGTTGAAGGACATTTTCTGGTGCAGTGTAAGTTGTATTTGTTATGTTCCTGTTTATGTCCTTGTGTCATCAAGGTAACAGACATTGTATACACACACCACAGTAGCTTGTGTTATTCTGTTGCTGAAATTAAAGATAAGGATCTGGTCATGTTACAGCCTATGACATTCACGCAGGCATGAACGCAAGCATTTGTAGGCCCGTATATTGCCACTGCATTACAAATGTTGAGTGATCTTTTAGGTTTTCCTTTTGCTTTCAAGTTAGAGCCCTCACCTGTTGGATGTGATATTACTATTCTGATCTGTGTGGGTATCTTCTAGATTTCTGTCTTGAAAAGACTCTTTTAAATGTTAGAACTAATTCCCATTTAATGATAAACATTAACTTCACATATTTGTGTGTAGATTTTTTCTTTATTCACAGAATGGAAATGGTGCATTGAAACAATGAATGTTCACTTTATCATTGCCAGTTATGCTTATTTATGCAACAAGGCAAAACAGGTTCCCATGTGTAATGGTGGTAACCTGAAGTGGCATAATTTTGTAGCTCTCATTAATTCATATAATTAATTAATTAATATAATTTTTTTTTCCAACTTCCGAATGACATTAGCAGTTGTACACACCCACAGGTCTTCCTTTTCCTCAAAATTTCTATTACATTACCGAGTTTGATATATACGAGGGTCGCTCATTAATTAATGCCCCACATTTTTTTTCTTAGCCAATAATGAAGATAGAAAAGTGTACTTTTACATGCTTGAAATTTGATGTTTCCCGCGTTCATGTACAGAGTTTCAAATGATTCCAACAGATGGCGGAGCTGTAGTGAACTGTTAAAATGGTGTCTGTGTACGACTCTAATTACAAACAACGAGCTGTAATTGAATTCTTTGTTGCAGAAAAAAAAACTGTGGTGAACATTCATAAACATTTGTGTGCTGTGTATGGAAGCTGTGTAGTCGATAGGAGCACCGTTGGTCGCTGGGCTGCGAGATTTAGAGCTTACAAGTTGATGGGGGACTATGTAGAAAAATAGTATGTGTAAAGGAAACATTAATTTATATTGTCACTAAATTTCAGCCAACTTGAATAAATATATTCTGAGGAAAAAATGTGGGGCATTATTTAATGTTTAGCCATTTGCATGTGGATGTAGCTGCTTAAGTGGTTTATATCACGGGCCCTATGGAGACAGAAAACCTTTAAAGCGTCTTATACAGTGTTTATGCAGACTTAGGACAGTGTCTGATAATTATTTTGCGTAAGTATTTTGAATGGTTTATGGCATTTTTCTAACATTGTGGTCTGAAATCTTCCAAAGGTTGGATGCAGCTCTCATTCGTCCAGGCAGAGTTGATTTGAAGGAGTTCATCGGTTACTGTAGCCACGAACAATTGGAATTAATGTTCCTTCGTTTCTATCGGAGTGAAGGGTCAGCAGCTCTTTCAGCATCATTTGCAGACTCTGTTCTTAAATTTAATAAAGCTGTTAGTCCTGCCCAGATTCAAGGATATTTCATGCTTTATAAAGAAAATGAACAAGAAGTTCTTAAAAATGTGGCAAAAATATGGACGCAATCTTAGGAGTCGGTGATAGTGCATACATTTTCTTACATTCTATAATGTAGACTGTGAACCTGCAGTACGTTGTCAGTTTTAATAAAATTGAGTCTTAGGGATTATTGTGTAAGATTTGAGGCTTTCACAGCGGTGAGTATGAAGATTTCCGTCTTCTGGGTTATTGCGCTGTGTAGTCTGGTCGAAGTTAACCAACGTTGCAGAGGTCATACTGCCTCCGTCATCAGCGCCCAGAAGACGGAAATCTTTTTAGGGATTATTTTAATCGCAGTCAGCCCTTTTTTCTTCGCCCCTCATTGATATTTTTACTACACAGTTCAGCGACAAATCGTGTCGAAAGAGGTAGTCATTCTACCTTAGATTCGTTTTGAATCGAGGTTACGTGTGTTAATATTATTATATGTCCATATATTGTATGACTTAGGAGCCGATGGACAGAAATTATCAGTAATAATTTTTTTATCGGGTCATAAACATGATTTTTCTGTAGGACGTTACAAATAAAGGATCTGACAACGAAAATAATTATTTCGACCGTATTGTTTTAGTGTTAGTTGTTTACATTGTACTTCGTGATCTCAGTGGAAACAGCTGTAGGGCTGTGTATTAAACTGTTTACAGTTACGCTTTTATAAATTGATATTAAATACCCAAAGTTTTAACAACTGTGCAGTTTCACAAGTTTTTGAAGGAGCTGAACGCGGGGTAGCGCCGTGGATTTGCAGGTAGATACTTTCCGGAGGAACATACTTCTTTCATCTTTCAGGTATCACAACCCAGAAAACCTAGATAAACATTTTTAGTGAGAATCTCAAATCTCATGTTGCGAGATTATATGATTTTTGTCTTATATTTTAAATGGACCCGCGATCAAATTTGAGTTAGCAATCTGGAATAATGGTATATTCAAAATTTCTTATCTGATGCGGGGGGGGGGGGTAATTACCATTCTCTGAACAGGAGAATCAGATATTCAACTGCGCTTTTATGAGGTCCCCATTCGTTTGGAAAGAAGGGTTTGAAGGCCTCTGACTCCGAGTTCAATTGGAACCCACGCCTGCCTCGGTGATGACTCCGCGCGACCTCCTTGATTGGCCAATTTAAGCGTCAAATGTGTGCGAGAGCGAGATGGTTAGGAAAGACTAACAGTTCATATTCCTTGTTACGTACTGTTACTGCTTGTACCCCGGATCTCAAAAGTACATCCCATGGAGTAATTTAATCCGGTCCGCGAGCTTGCAGTAAGTCTTAAAACTTTGTATACAGAATTTTCCTTACTAATCGTAACAGTCAAGTTTTACAGGAATTAAAGTGGGACAAATGAAGTACCCGTAAATGTGCTTGATATTCATTGCAGTTGTGTCCAATTTATGACTGATTACGCATCATATCCAGTAAAAATAAAAGTTAGATGGGAAATATTGTGTAAGTTTCCGCAAAATCGTAATTTACCCAATTCATAATATTACTTTTAGACACGAAAATAACCTACATCTGTAGCTTGTGTTGAACCCCTAGATAAAGGAACAATTGACATTCATAGTCCGGCCACCCAGCGTAGTTTACTGACCAATAGCTTGGTTGTGTACAAATTTGGAGACCCCTGGTTTAATAGGTACCTCATATCCAGCGTATAACTTGTGGAAAGTTTATGATGTTTTATTAATACTATCACACTACGAGACGTTTATTTTTTAATTTATTCAAAACGCTGAATTAATGTAGGATAATGCTAACGCGTGTCTGAGGTCTAACCTTTAAGGATGAGGACCGGACTCTGGACAAAATTAAGCATGTCCTATATAAGCAGAAGGTTTTGGAAGTCGTACAAGAACATAAATTCAGAGGCCGAATGTTCAGTCATGTAGTGCGGGTAGCAGCGATGGTTCGTTATCTTGAAAATGTTTAAACTAAAAATGCTCTCCTTCATCAGAAAATTATTGCTAATGGCTGAATTTTGCTTAAGAAACATCTCGTTCGTGCTCGTAAGGTTCCTTTACGCGCCGTAAATATACGTCATGTCACCGCCGGCTCTACTTCCCCTCCAGAGGAAGCTGTGCTATGGATTCTTATCGACCTCGGCCGGGTTTGAACCCGCGTACCTTGGGTCCAGTCGCGAGCATATTATCCTCTATTCCACGGATGGCGACACGTTCAAATATTACTTTGCTAAAATAACAAAAGGAAAGTTTATAAACAGCTTTTTATTTAATATTCTTTAATATACAATTCATATTTAATTGGAACACTTAAACTATTTAAAAAAATCTAGACAATTGAACTAAAAACAAATTAACTAAAAGCAATTTAATTAAAAACACTATTTATGTAATACAATTTAACTTTTTCACTAAAACAATTAAACAATTTAACAAAAAATTTAATTAAAACCAATTTAATTAAAACACTATTTAATTAATACAATTTAACTATTTCGCTAAAACAATTAAAGTTTTTAACTAAAATATAATCAATTAAACTCGAAACAATTTAATTAAAACACTATTTAACTAATACAATTTAAAATTTTCACTAAAACAATTAAACTATTTAACTAAAATATAAACAATTGAACTATAAACAATTTAATTGAAATACAATATTTAACTAAAACAATTTAACATTTTCATTAAACAATTTACCTATTTAACTGAAACTATTTAACTTTTTGTCTAAAAATGCTCAAACTATACTAAATTGGGCAGATTCATGATGTGCTGTATTAACGATGCAAACACCACGTCGTCCAATCCTGGATTCTGCAAAGGAAATAAACATTTGTATCAGAACAGGAAATGCAATTACTGTAACAAGTATAGAAACACATGCAGCGAAAGATTATGAACGATTTGTTATTTTTATTCTTAAATATACAATATGTGAACTTTACCTGTTTAAATGAAACAAAGTAACTACTTGACTAAAGGAATGTATCTATTTAAGTAAACCTATTTAACGTTTTAATTACAAACTACGTAAGTAAAGGGGCAGAATCATTATTTCTTCAATGAAGGACGCAAATTCAATGTCGGCCATTTCTGGATTCTGCAAAGGAAATAAACATTTGGATCAGAACAGGAACTGGAATTATGGGTAACAAGTATGGAAACACGTACAGCGAATATCTCGTGGTAGGCGATCTCTAAGGATGCAGGTTTTGAAGGAATTTGTGACGAAGCTCATGGTGAAAGACACTGAACTTATTCTAGTTACGTGGACTTCTATGTAAATTACACGCTTCAACCTGATTTAGCATTTTTTGGGGTGACTTCTGTTTGACCCACTGTTCCATTTACCTGTCATAACCTGACCTGGTGTGGTAACTTTTATGTCGTGTGATTTTCATCTGCACGGAATTTACGAGTCGGAGGGAGGGCCAGAAATAGGTCAAATGCAAGAATATAAAAATTACAAAAGAGAACTTCAGGCTCATAGTATGCCTTTGTGGCCTATATATCATGTGTTCAGTTAATAATAAGGTAAATATAGATTTATGTAATCAATCAATTAATCATCCGTTAATTTCAACCGCCTGTATAACTACTTACAGTTATGCCGACAAGCACAGTTGCAATACTTATGGTTTCAACAGTCTCAGATCATATTTTTGTTCCCTTTTTAGTAGGGGTTGGTGGATATAGTGACTCAAAACACAACGTTCATGCCGTCGTGCGTCATGCGCTGGAATGGCAGAGAAGATTGGGATGTTTATTTCTCGGTACTCTGAGTTTTTACCCAGCAATGATATTTTGTGTGGTGTGTGCTTAATTTGTTGATTAGCCCCGTTCAGTGTTACGGCTTATTTTCAACAATATCAGTAGCTCGGACTACTGTTGGTTTCAAGGTTTTAATGAAGAGGAGAATGTAAAAAATACACGGGCAGTTTTTGTGTATGCTGTTCAGGAAAGGGAGCCTTAAACTTATGTATGTAAAATTTCTCACTTATGTAGTAGCAGCAAAATTCATGTTTCTGTACCTCAGAAACAAGCTGATGGATGACCGATTTGGTTATCAATAATTTTGTAGAAAAGTTTTCTGTACTTCTCTTCTGCAGAATTTCTTATGTCAGGTTTTGTCTTCTTCGTTTCCCTGGTTTTTGTCAGAAAATTAAGAACAGTGTGTCATGTTCATTTTGCATGTGACTTTGAATTTCTCTTATTTTGTGAATAAAATCTATACCCAGACCTTCTGTCTGTAATATATGAACCAAAATGTAAGAATGTGTGAACACAGAAAGAAAGAATTCTAGCAGTAGTACCTGTTACTATCATGAATGTACCTCACGACAAAATGAAAGTCAGAAGTTTCATCCAATATTAGGCGGTTCCCGAATTTGTCTTGAAATGTCACCTTGCAACACTTCATGGAGGGCTTTTAACAAATCATTTTGAATGGCCAGTGATGTGCCTTTGAAAACAGTGGTCATTCAGCAGAGGATCATAATGTTCTAGCAGTTTCGAAATATTCTGTACAACCATTTCTGTCAAGGGGCAACTCAGATGATTCATGACCTCTAAATGGCAGTTCTTGATCTGGCAGCAGGCAAGTCATGTCACCCATTTCAATATTTCTTAATTTGTATAAACTCCTTTATTATAGTCTGAACTACTAAATGTAAGTTGAATCTCCAGAAGCTCATAATTTCTTTGGAGACTTAAATAAAGAATGACCAGCGTGCACTGTACATGTTTTGCGTAAGATTCGTGTTTTTCTTTTCTTTTCGTGCAGCATGTAAGTCA
This sequence comes from Zootermopsis nevadensis, assembly GCF_977971745.1. Taxonomy (NCBI): domain Eukaryota; kingdom Metazoa; phylum Arthropoda; class Insecta; order Blattodea; family Termopsidae; genus Zootermopsis; species Zootermopsis nevadensis. The sequence goes on from NW_028259143.1 coordinate 12,216,150, forward strand.
TAAGTTTGAAATCCAAAACATTTCAACATTTTTGGAAGATCAATTATGGCCAACAAATCAGTTTCTACCAGTGTACATTTTGTTTTCCTTATATTCATTCGCTCTTAGGGTTTTATGTAGGTTGGTAATGTCTCCCATGTTTTAATGTTTTTAGTTTCTCCATGAATTTTCTTCTTGACAATAGTTTTTCTAAAAAACATTGAATAACATTTTTATCTAGTTTCCACAAACTTCAAATGGTCTTCCACCGTCACTGCAATTGTGTTTATGAAAATTGCAGTTTGCCGGTGATTTTGGTACAATTCACTTCTTCTTCAGTTCATGTTGAGGTCAACCGTTTTTTTATTTAAAAGAATGGCAAAGACCTTTCTTTTTCTTATACATTTCTTATGTTCGCCATTTCTTAAATTTTTATTTGCATTTTTCTCGTGCGATTGTTTTGTAGCCACATCACCATCAATAAGATACTCAATTTTTACAGCTTAAAGTCGCCTAAATAATATTTGAACATTCAGTGGTAAATCAAAGAAGACAACTCAGCCATTACAAGGGTTAATGTTTTTGAAGTAAATAATCGCTGTTTACGCTGCAGAACTCCGAATTGTTTATTTTTAAATCAGATTGTGTTTGTAGGTGTCACTAGGTCTGTTCTGTTTATGTGTTAGAGAGTTGCGTAATGATACTTCAATTAACAAAGTTAACGTGCTTTGTGTGTGTTACCTACTCAGCTGTGAGTATATGTACTTCGATACTGGGAGTGCCGTGAACAAAACACGTTAACAAACCTCTATCAAACATTGGATGTGTCTTTTAAATGAGGTGACTATTATGCAGAAATTATGCAGTGACAGTGCGTGCTAATTTGATTTTGCGTATTCAAATAACTTGTGCCTTTAATGTCAGCACGGAATGATAATGTGAGTGTAAGTGAAATATTTATTAGTGTTGTGGTTTTAGATCTTGTGTTTCAAAGTGGCAAGCCAGAAAATTATTATTTTATATTACGGTCATTAAATAGGACTAATTGTTTGTATTTATACACAATCAAGCTGACTCCAGAGAGATGTTGGCAGAACACTGAGCTAGGTTTTGATACTTGTATGATAAAATAAAAAGTAAAAATTGCTTGCATCATCACAACCTCAAATCCTACATAGAACGAAAGTTGACTGGTAATAAGACAAACGCGGAGGTGTGCGTTGTTAAACTGTGGGCAAAATTAAGCATGACACACATAAGCAAAAAGTGATGAATATTTTGAGCCTTTTGGGTTGTTTTGGATCTCCTACAAGAACATGCATTCAGAGCCCGAAGTTTCAGTCTTGTAGTGTAAGTAGCAGCGATGATTTGTTACCTTGAGAATGTTGGAATAAAAAATGTTCCCCCACATCAGAATATTGTTACTAATTGTTTCAGTACACATACTCGTGTTTTGTGGTACCAAGTTAAAATATTCTGTCTTTTTTATTTACATTATTCAGCATGCCCCATTACAAGATTGCAATATTACATGCATTAATATATAGCACGTTAACAGATTACACAACTCTAATATCATGATCCATTGCCACCGTTTGCACCTATGTTCCTGTGCTAAACTGCATTATAATCAATGGATTTAATGAAGTTATATTTTAATATTTTCCGTCAAATCACAATTTTAATAAGATAATAAAATATAAAATATTTAAAATATCATTTCACGTTCCGCATCGAATGATCGATTTACAAATTGGAACGTCTCTTACGACATGTTTCGGTTATATTTAACCGTCCTCAGGTATAAATTAGATTGGTAAATTTAAAACTCGAATTACAATCATTTACAATGTTATGCAGTTTATTGAAATGTTCTTATCAGATTACTCTTATATATTGAATATGCTTTGCGTATGCAGAATTCTGCATACGCAAAGCATATTCTAAACACAGGACACTCATACAATACAATTACACAAACTATGGACATTCTAAAAATAGTACGTAGCAAAAGACATAGAGATACAATAGAGAAATATTACATACAACAAACATATAAACAAAACCTTTCCCTAAACGACAACAATATTTTTCTTAAGAACCCCATCTTCAATGCCCTCCAGATCCTTGACCCCAACCATAACAACCTCCTTTCACCTACGCACTCCACGAGCAACCGCAATTCATTATTAAACCTCCACCCGACACAGTAATACTTCTAGATGTCTTCCGCCAGACACGTCATGTCTCTATCAACTCATCACCGGTATGTTTTATTAAATTAATTTAATTTTATTTTACTTATGCATTCTACTATTTATTTACTTCCATCATTTTGTTTTCTATATTACTCCATATTTATTAATGTTTTATTTAAATCATTACTTTACAGACTAATATTGAACATCAGATGAACCACGCCATATAAAAAACAATACCTTCGTTCTAATATATAATAGTAATCTGATAAGAACATTTCAATAAACTGCATAATATTGTAAATGATTGTAATTCGAGTTTTAAATTTACCAATCTAATTTATACCTGAGGACGGTTAAATATAACCGAAACATGTCGTAAGAGACGTTCCAATTTGTAAATCGATTATTCGATGCGGAACGTGAAATGATATTTTAAATATTTTATATTTTATTATCTTATTAAAATTGTGATTTGACGGAAAGTATTAAAATAACCTAATTCACAATATGACGCAAATATACTACCTTAATGAATTTATTAAAATGACCTAAATATTTCTGAACAATTTCTTCATGCAACACTGGCCATGTGCCACCATCCCTGACTATTGCATCTATTAAGTTCCGCCTTGGTTGTTGTAGTTTATCGCAGTCATAGATGAGGTGATCCACTGTTTGTGCTGCTTTCAGGAATGAGCATGTTGGGTTGTCAATGATTCCAAACCTGTGTAGATATGATTTGTTTTTGCCATGGCCAGTCGTCATTGCTGCCAGTTCAGGACTTACTACAATATTTAGCTTCATTGTTTGTCGCACTGACGGGAAGAATTTCTTGCACGCTGCTCCTTTCTTGGTGGCGCTCCACTCATTTTGCCATTTTATAATCCCTTCCTCCTTTGTTTCTTGGATAATTGTACTTTTAGGCTTCTTTGCATATACTACATTTCCACCATCTACTGCTGCTGCCTTCGCTAATCTGTCCGCTATTTCATTACCGAAAATTCCGATGTGTGCTTTGATCCACCCAAAATGAATAGTCCAATTTTGATCTTTGAGATTCCTTAATCTATTTCTTATCTCAGATATTACAAAGCCATGTTTGAAGTTGTTTTTTAGTAGATCGAGAGAATCTGGACTATCTGTGTACACCGCTACTATTCTTTCCTCAATGCTGATTTCCCTTAAAGTTGTTACTGCATCCAAGGCCTCTAGAATTCCGATCTGCTCAGCTTGATTGTTTGAGCAGTGATCGGGTAACTTGGTTTTTAAGCTATGAATTAGTTCTCCATTTTTGAAGATAACAGCGGCAGCACTCACCTTTCCCTGGTGTTTACTTCCATCTGTATAGATTTCCACAGTGTATTTATTGAAGTATTTCGCTTCATCAAGAGTTATTCTTTCCGCTGGATGAGAGCATTCCTTCTTGTTTAATGGTGCTTCGTACTCTGTAGAGTCATCTTTCAATTCGTGTATAGTTTTATATATCTGCACTAAATCTTCGATAGTAATGCAGATAGGATATTCTGTCTTCCTGGTCTTTTCGAAGTGTGCATTTGTCAGTAGTGAGCGATCAGCCCACTGCCTCTGCACAATTTCTACTCAATCCTTATCCTTGACTGCTAGAGCCATCTAGTAGGAATCAGGAGAGACTTGTGTGAGAAATGGCCAGCGAGTTTTGCTTACGAAACATCTCGTTCATGCTTTTTCGTGTCCTAAATCTAAGGCATGGGACCGCCGGCTTTAATTCCCCTCCGAAGGAAGTTGTGCTATGGATTTTTATCACCCCTTAAAATTCCATCAACCTCAGCAGTGTTTGAACTCGCTTACCTTGGGTCCAGTGGCGACGACATTAACCACTAGTGCACTGAGGGCGACAAGTTCATTGAAATATTACTTTGCCAAAATAACAACAGAGAATTTTTTTTTATTTAATATCCTTAAATATATAATTCATATTTAATTAGAAACTATTTAACAATTTAAGTGTTTAACAAAATCTAAAGAATTTAACTATTTAAAAACAACTATTTTACAAAAAATTAATAATTGAACTATTTAACAAAAACTAAACAATTTAACTATTTAAAAACAACTATTTTACAAAAAATTAATAATTTAACTATTTAACAAAAACTGAACAATTTAACTATTTAAAAACAACTATTTTACAAAAAATTAATAATTGAACTATTTAACAAAAACTAAACAAATTAACTATTTAAAACAACTATTTTACAAAAAATTAATAATTTAACTATTTAACAAAAACTGAACAATTTAACTATTTAAAAATAAATATTTTACAAAAAATTAATAATTCAACAATTTATCAGAAACTAAACGATTTAACTAATTCTTCACAAATGTTCGCATATTCACTATCGTCCATTTCTGGGATCTGGAAAGGAAATAAACATTAGTATCAGAATAGCAACTGAAACAATGGGTAACAAGTATAGAAACACATCTCTACGGATGCAAGTTGTGAAGGAATTTGTGACGAAGCTCACGGTGAAAGACACTGGACTTATTCTAGTCGCGTGGACTTTTACAGGCTTCAACCTGATTCAGCAGTTTTTGGGGTAACTTCTGGAGGGCTATGAGCCGGGATAGCTCAGTCAGTATAGTGACTAGCTACGGGCTGGACGACCGGGGTTCGATCCCCGACGGTGGCAGAGGATTTTTCCTCCAGCCTCTGCGTCCAGACCGGCTCTGGGGCCCACCCAGCCTCCTCTACAATGGGTACCGGGGGTAAAGCCGGCCGGGGCGTGATGCTGACCACTCACCCCCATCTAGTGCCGAGGTCAAGGAAGAGAGGAGCTATACCTCCACTCACCCCAAACGCCTACATGGCGCATAGTGGGACAAACTTTACTTTACTTTACTTTCTGGAGGCCTGGAAATAGGTCAAATGCTTTCACGAATCAGTGTTCGGCCCACGTAATTGTTGTAATCCAAAGGAGAGTTGACACTAACCTCATCATTAATGAACTCCTGAAGGTCATCATCCAGCAACCATTCGTCTACGAAGCTCAGCGATTCTGTCATTTCTGCTGTGTTTTGTTCCTGAAATTCAGAAAGTGGTGGATTAGTGGGATGCAACCAGTGAAACAAAGTATTGATACGACATGCGATATAATAGTACGATGGAAATTAATGTGGATATTTTGCAGATGCACTCTTTCCAAATGGGATCTGGTGAAAATGTGACAGAGGATTTTGATGTAAACCCAACAGAAATGGCTAACAGGAATAAAAGTTTAATTATAGGAGATTTCAGTGCTCAAGTAGGAAATGACGTAATAATCGTAGGTCAAGAAAAATGGTGACGTGTGCATAATTAATGTCCTTATAAATATAAACTATTTTTAACATAATATCTTTGCTTTCAAAAGCCACTTTATTTTTAAAGAAACTGAAAGCAGATAAATTAATGTTTAAAACTTAGAGCAGAGTTTCAGGGATTTAAATAGTGGAATCTCCTAAATAAATTCAACTGCAATGCGCTCTTACAAACAGGGGCAATCGGGAGTTTACTCTGGTCATCTTTCGGCTCTGACATTCCACGCTTGTTTGTTTTCCATGTGCAAGCGACAGATGGCAGGCGAGTGAGTTCGTCCAAATAGTAATGACGACGACTTACGTCTGACGAAGCGACGCCTTGAGAGGTTGGGAACCCTCCCCATTGATTTTCCTGTTCCTGGATGGGGAGGGGAAGGGCGCTGCTTTCCTTCTCGGAGGTGGGGCGTCGTTTCGCCGACTGGCGTCTAGGGCGTCGCAATTTCCTTTTACGGGCCTGCTCCCGGAGGCGCTTTAGATTTCGAACCTGATTAGGGTTGTAGACGTAATCTGAAATCGGAAAGAATGACATTCAGGTCACAGCATTCCGTTAACGGTCGCTTGTGATCGCGTGATATGACATCAGAGAAGGAAAATCAGCGACATTCATAAATCATATATTACAGAAAGACAGGAACAGTACAATGTATCTTTCTTCGAAACGTTGGCATCGAATTAGTCGCCGTGAAAGCTGCTGATAATTCAAAATTAATGTTTCCATTACGATTATTAAAACGAAACAAAAATTAATGACACTGAAGTGGCTTCAAAGGGAGGACTTCCGTGTAAAGTACTGCCTCTGTATCGAGGTTGAAGTCACTTTAAGACTTTGATGGGTTTTCGCGGTGGTGAGGCTGAGGATGATGATTAAATTCTGGGTTTTGGTGCAGAGTAGACTTGGCAGGAAAAAAACTCAAGATATTGTTGACTTTTGCCACTCCAGCTCTGATCGACTCAAATCTTAAAATATTTTGCTAAAAGTAAATACTCGTCCAAAGTTCTCTTTCTTAAAATCGCTAGCAGTCAATCCCAAATAAATCTGAATCTGTGATTCTCCTCTTAATTCTCGGGTACATTTTTTGGAAGCTTTCTGCTGCTTATTGACGTTAAAAGAGAATTAATTACTTACCGGGATATTTCGTCTTGTGTTCCGCGTCCGCCTGGCGCGCGCGGGCAAAATAATCGTCCTTTTCTACACCATGTAGCACCCTCCACATACATCCAAGTCTGCAAATAGAAAAAGCAAAACTTGTATGAATACAGGCAGGTTGCAGGTTGCAGGATGAACATCCATGGGCTGCAGCTGAGTAAAGGCAAAGGCAGTGGCGTATGACGGCGTGCAAAATGTTTCACCTGTTCTCGACGATCAGAACATTTTCAGCAAAGGGAAATAAGATATCCAATTCAAATTCACCTCATGCTTTCTCTGTCAATTTTGGATCTTTGCACTTTTACAGTAAAAGAATAGTTCCGGGCGGACTTATGAATTCTACTTCTCTACTGCCCTAAATATCCTGTGTTCATTTTATAATAAGGTAAATATAAATTTATAATCCAGCAATGGAAAGCAAATTAGCCTTCAACTTAAAGTGCTGACTTTGTGAATCGAATCTTGCAAGAGCCAATATTTTTTTAATTATTAGGTCTCATAGTTTATCAACACCGCAATTATCAGTGTCGTCACGAAATATCCCCCCCCCCCTTTAGAAATACAAGTTTCTAAGTGCGCGTTCTGAACACGAGAAATTTCTCACATATAATTTTACAGGTTCGCACCGTCGCCATGTTTATCATCGTTCACGTACGTTCAATGATCATACATGTCCGCTGAATTTGAATATCTTTGAAGACAATCTGTCATTCACGAATGCTCTGCACATTAAATTATTAACACGTAATTGTCATGAAGTACATTTTGTATTGCAACTTACCTCACGCTAATCTGATTATTGCTGTCTGCAGGGTACAGGGCAGCCAGTTTTTTTCTCCACTCATTGGAGAAGATGACGAAGGCGTTAGGCGGCCTTGGTATTTTCGCGCACCTTTCCGCCTTCCTCTTCACTCCGATCTTCTCTGGCTGACCTGTAACTTGCAGCTGCTGATGTTCCTGAGTTTTTCCTGAAAGAATGATGGAATCCATGTATAAAAACTATAATAATCAGAATATGGCCAACATTATATAAAGAAACAGCTATCTCCAGTGTACCTGACCCTTTCTTTACTGAATAGTTACAGACATATGAAGCGTAAGTAATAAAATGCGCTGTTGACGTTTCTGAATGTGGTTGTGTGTAAAGAAGGAGCGAGGTTTCAGTAACATCAGTATAACAGAGAATATGTGAATTGTGAATAAGAGACGCACAGTTTTGTGTTTTCATCTCAACGAGGACGTCGTTAAACAGGCTGGCTCTGATTGAGTCTTGCCGAAAGAGGGAAGGGTGTCTACCCTGGAGGACCCATCAGACAGAGCTCTTCCTCGTCACTAGAGACTGAGGCGCAAGAAATAAGATGGCTTCTGACACGTGGACACAAAATTAAGTATTCTTGGTCTCAACTCTCAGAGAGCAAAGTAAAAGTACATAATTCAACACCAGAAAATGATTCTTTCAAGTCCAGCAAATTTAAAATGTCTGAGAGTGACTATAATAAACCAAAATTGATTTTATTTGGAGAATTCTTATTACAATTTCTTTAACACTTGTTTTCCCTTTGTTAAAATCACTTAAAATAATGAAATAATGAAATTATGGGGTGCATATCTGGACATCTAGAAAGATGCATAAACATCATAATTGACAGAACATCATACTGATGAGATTTACGGACTATACTCCACAAATTACTGCATGCACAGAATTAAACGACACTTACTGTCTGCTGCCAGCCATCCAATGTTATTCTGAAGGCTCTTCAGCTCCCTCATAGGCATTTCCGTAGGGTTTACCTGAGGACAGACACAAAATGAGTTATTTTATAGTCCAAGAATTCTCTGCAACTTCATGAAGTTAATATTTCTTACGGAACTTTTGTCCCAGTCACACACAAAACGCAGGTGCCTTGGCTGTTTGTGTTTGCACTGCAATTGATTTTCGTTTCTAACAGAAGATATTAAGAAGACTTCATTTATATGAACAGAAATTAAGGGCTGTGTCAGATAACGATTTACTTTTATAATTAGCTTGTTAGGAGACGTTTCAAAGTTTTAATTACAGGATACAAGTCGGTTAATGATTAATCCTGAGAAATTAAGCTGTTCACTCAACAGAAACTTTCCGCTAGACGAAAAATTAAAGACTGAAAACAATTAACAATGTCCGAATATGACAAATGACCCGGTCGTAAGTCCGTATCAGCTGTTAGGTTAACCGGAATTCAAGTAACTTCGTTGATGTGGCCGACGTCGGTCGCTGCTATCATTTTAATGCTTAAAAATCACATACAAACTCTCAAGATAACGAAATAATAATATTAATAATAAATAGGAAATCCATGTCTCAGCCTTTGTGAAGGGCAGGGGAATAAAAAATCCGATAATTCAATAACTCTAGATCCACTCTACAAACTTACCATGCTCAACACGACTCGCTAAAGACTGGCGGAAGCAACCAACCAAGATAACGAAACAATAATATTAATAATAAATAGGAAATTCATGTCTCACCGTTTGTGAAGAACAGAAGAAAAAATCCGATGATTCCATAATTATAGTACACTTTATCAGCTAACTAATCTCAACACCATTGGCTAAAGACTGGCGGAAACCAACCAACCAACCAAAGAAGCTAACTGAGGGCAGAGGCCTGCGCAAGCGCAAGCATCGTCCCTACCTAGGTGAAACCATTCCTGCGCACAAGACGCATTGCTGGAAATGGTAAACGGTCGTAATATAAGAACGGAAATTTTGCTAACGCTAACGGGGTTTCGTCGTGGCGGGAGCCTCAACCATTCAAACTGGGATCTGTTGCTGCTGATGGGAGGTTATCCCGTCAGGCAAGTTGTCGAAGGAATTTGGTTGGTTGGGTCTCTGGGGTATGAACCCAGAGAGGGAGGGGCCGTTTCGGCTGAAGGCCTCTGCGGCATGGGGGGAAGATCACTTCAGCTGATGGCCTCCATGATCGGGGGGAAGGGTGGCGGGCCGTGCCCCTATTATGTTACCCTGGCATTCGCCTTACAACTGAGGAAAGCACGGAAAACCTCAGTCAGGGTAGCCGAGTAGTCTAACCACTCGTTGTGCTGACTTGGCCATCTTTTGGGGACGGCCTCGGCTGGCCTGCTGAACATCAGTCGCCCTCGGTTGCCCTTGGGTGAACTCTGGCAGCCCTCATTCGGCACGAGTGTCTTCCGAGTTGCCGAACTAAGGGGTTCCCCACACCAGCTAACCTCGAGTCAAACCTCTCAGTTAGTGCTCTGATGTGGTCGGCAAAGAAAGGGACCCCCAGATCCTCATGTATTTGCCTGTTACTAACGTACCAGGGCGCGTTAGTAACAATTCGAAGACACTTGGATTGCAGAACTTGCAGCTTCTGGACGTGGCTGTGGGCAGCTGACCTCCAGATCGGGCATGCGTAATCCATTATGGGACGGATAAGCTGCTTATAGAGTAGTACACCGTTCCTGATTGACAGGCCACTTCTCCTATTGATAAGCGGGCCTAGCACACCTAATCGTTGCGCTGCCTTCTTTCCCACTTGGTTGGCGTGCGCCGACCAAGTAAGCCCGGCGTCAAGGGTGACCCCCAGATACTGCGCTGTTTTGACCCATTGGATCGGCTGTCCGAGGAACTGCACTGCTCGGGGCTGTTGGATGTGTCTTCTCGCGGAAATGAAGAGAACCGCGGTGCTCTTCGAGACGTTGATAGCAATCCTCCAGGCCCTGAGCCAGAGCTCAAGTCTACTGAGGTAGGTCTCCAGATACCTGACGAGAAGCGTTGGGCTACGGGACGTGACTACTAGAGCCGTGTCGTCCGCGTATTGTGCTAACTCGACGTGGCGGGACGGTGTGGGTATGTCGTTGACATACAGACTGAAGAGCACAGGGGAGAGAATTCCGCCCTGCACAACTCCAGCCCGCATGGTACGACGTGTGGACGTGGCCGACTGGAAGGATGTCTGGAATGTCCGGTCAGCGAGGTAGGAAGAGATGGTTTTTACCAAGTACGACGGGAAGTTGAGGACGGTCAGTTTGTATAGGAGGCCTTGGACCCAGACTGTGTCGAAGGCTTTGGCCACGTCCAGGAAAACCGCGCCGGTTAGCCGCTTCTCATCAAGGTTTCTGTTGACCCTTTCGACGAGGCGAGCCAGCTGTAACGATGTGCTGTGTCTGGGTCGAAACCCAAACTGCTCGTCGCGCAGCAGCCCGCGTTCACTGACCTCGTGTAGGACCCTCGTTAGTAGGATTTTCTCGCAGAGTTTGCCGACCGTGTCGAGAAGACTGATGGGTCTATAGGAAGAAGGTAGCGTGGGGTCCTTCCCCGGCTTCAGTATGGACACCACTCGAGCGTGTTTCCATGCCGAGGGGAAGTGTTGCCTGCGAAGGACCGCGTTGAACACTTTCGTGAGAAAGGTTACCGCGCGTCGTGGAAGATGTTTCAGGACCCTGTTCGGTATACCGTTGGGGCCCGGAGCCTTGCCAAGCTTGAATCCCTTGATGGCCTGGGCGACCTCCGATGGACTGGTTAATTTTGGTTCATTTACAGGGGCATACTCGTATGCTCGCATCGCCTCGTTAACCATGTCAATTGTAGTCAGGTCCGACGGGTAGTCTACCGGCTGGAACTGGACCTCAAGGCTGTCGGCTAGGTCTTCTGCCTTCTCGGGGTTCGAGAGAGCCAGTCCTCCCGGCACTAAGAAGGGGGGCGACGGAGTGGGGACTCGCATCACACGCTTGGTCATTTTCCAAAGCGACTGGTCCTCGCAGTCCAAGGATTCGAGCGTGTCGCTCCACTGTTCGTTCCGCCACTCGTTGAGACGATAGGTCACCGACCTCTGGAGTCGATTGACCTGGGTCTTAAGAGCGGGGTCTCTTGTGACCTGCCATCGCCTCCTCAGCCGGTTCTTCAGGCGTATTTCATCTCGAATACTAGCGGGTAGAAGCGGTCGCCTGTCAATGCGGGGTCGAAGCTTGGGAGCGGACGCTGCTGTGGCTTCCAGGATAGCACTGGTCAGCTCCTCGACGCACTTGTCAATTTCTTCCTCGTCGTTTACCACGGGGTTCCCCGGTAGTCTGCTTTCGAGGCAAGCCTGGAATGCAGCCCAGTCCATTCTCGCGAAGTCCGGGCGATCAGGCAGGTTTTAAAGGACGATCGGCACGTGGTGTCGACGAGGACGGGCAGGTGATCTGAGCTGAGTGCGGGGCAGACAGTCAGGTGCACCGGTAGGACGAAGTCCTTGATGAGGACAATATCAAGGACGTCAGGTGTGGCGTTGTGTGTGTAGGGAGCCGTGGTTGGAGAATCCGGCCCGTAGATGAAGCAGGAATTTCTGTTGGCGTAATCACGCAGGAGCGAGCCCCTAGTAGAGATAAGGCTAGAATTCCAGTCCGTGTGTTTCGCGTTGAGGTCACCAGCCAAGAGGACCGGGAAACCCCCGCTCAAGCACTCGGTCAGGTCCGACTCTATCCATGGCCGGGTGGGTGCGAGGTATGCCGCCACTAGCTTGACTTTCCTGGTTGCCAGTACCAGGTGAATGGCGGTTGCTTCTAGTTGTTGTAGACCCGATACCGGCACAGGGTAATGATCAATGCCCCTGCGGACAAGGATCGCTGTGCCACCCCCTAGCGTCGGGCGGTCCGTACGGTGGCAAACGTAGTTCGCGAACCTCAAGGCCCGACCCGACGTGAGGTGCGTCTCGTTCAGGAGGCAAACATCGACTCCGTAGTCACCGAGGAACTGCTCCAGCTCCAGCTTCCTGTCGCGGACACCGTCGGCGTTCCAGTAAGCCAGCCGCAAGGCCTTGCTACCGTGTCCTCTAGGCCGTGCAGTCATTGTCGGCCATGAAGAGGAGAACGGTTTTGAGGAGGGCTCGCGGACGAGACCCCCCGGGGGGGAGTGAATGGATCGCGGCGAGGAGACGTCGTGTCAACTCAATGCAGACCCGTGGTGAGAGGGTTTCCAGGATATCTGAGATGTCCTGGAGCGGTGATTGACCCTTGGGTGGGGTGGGGTCAGTCTTCTTGAGAGCAGGTGCAGTGGGATTTGCCACCGGCGCCGCAGGACGAGCGGGCTTGGCACGGCCGCCCTTGGGGATAGTCTGCCGCTCAGTCTGTACAATGGCTCCAGTTGGCGTTGGGGCGGGGTTCTTCATAGCCGCAGCCTTGACGACGCGGCCACCACGGACCACGTGGTTCCACCCAGGGCCCAAGTTCTCCTGCTCGAGGGAAAGCTTAGCTAGCGCCGATTTGGGCGCTGGCAGGCGCGTGGAGACGTCGTCCTTTCGGCCGCGATCCCCTTTCGCACGCTGTGCAGCGGCCGTCTTGGCTTCCTTCCACTTACTGCAACCTCTATAGTTCGCAGTGTGGTTGCCTCCGCAGCTGCAGCACTTAAGTTGTTGCTTGGGGGTGGCACACGACCCGGATGGGTGAGCGTCCCCGCAGGCCACGCATCTGGGTGCATAACCGCAGTTCCGCTGCGTGTGCCCGAAGCGTTGGCACCGTTTACACTGCATGGCCCCCTTCGGTGCAACATATGTTTCTACCTTGACCCGCAGACCGCAGATCTCAGTAAGGGAACGCACTTTCGCCACGTCGGGGCCCCGTGCTACCGACACTATAAAGTGTGGCGTAAGGGGACGGTCACCGTCCTGGTCCATGGCCCGGCGCCTCGATCGCAGTTGCATGACAGTTGGCAACTGCTATTTATACCCATACAACGCGTGACGTCACGTATTGCGCAACAGTGAGAAAAGGCGCTCAATTCGGTTCATTCAGGCGTGCATAAGAAATGAAAAATGAACCTTATGGCCTGCCAATCGAGACTGTTGCACGTCTGTGTCGCTGGTGTGCTTTACGAATTCCAATCTTTCTCACGCAGGTTTTCGTATTTTATAAGAACGACTGCGTTTCATATTTACACATTATTTGTAGTTAAAGAAATACAAATTTTAATTACTACAAGTTATAATTTCGTTACATTCCATCCTAAATATACGAAGTTAATAATTAATATTAAATACTTTCTGTGTAAAAGGAAATAAATTTAAAGGTAATGAAAAGAGGCTTGAAGTAAATTTTGTAATTTAATTTGAACTTGTTTAAAATTATCGTCGTATTTTATTTTTTATTTTTATTAGTCTTCTGTCTGACGACAGGTCCATATGAACAGGATCCTTCCATCCTTTTCTCGGACTGGAACCTGTTCATATACGTTCTTGGCTGATGATCCAGATGTGGTTTGCCATTGCCTTCTTCTGTGTGTGAATGGAGTAATTGTTGGGATGCCACGGAGAAACTTGTTTAATTTTAAAGACGATTTTTGAGGGGCCCGGGCACTGTTGTTTCCTTCCTTCGAATCCCGATTATTCATTTTGACCAATGAGAGATCACAGGAAGGTCAGAACCCTGGGGAAAAGTGTCCTGGGTTCGATTTACTTCAAGGGCGGTTCCTGTAGCTCGGAAACTAAGCGAGACAGAAGAAGGGCGCCAGGATCAGAGTTTTTGCTTCGAATTGGAGATTACGGAAAGGAAGGCCTCGACACTGAGTTCGAGTCCCGACAGGATGGTTTCTGTTGACGAGAACGCAATCGCGATAAAAGAATGACGTCAATGAAAAGTTTTTTAGTTTCGAAGAGGAAATTTCGGGGTCTAAGGTCACAGACACGGATACACAGTCCTCGGTTCGAGTCTCTATTAGGTCGTTGGTTTCCATGATTTTTTATTTATTCGTGGTTTATTTAACGACGCAAGTTTTTACCCCCAAGGCTTCCTTCACTGTTTTGAGGTGTTGGCGGACATTAGCCACGAGGGCTGAGATATACGTAGTTTGATGGGTAAATATGAGCTGCCAATACACTATACAAGGGTGCATAAAATGTGTCCAAAATTGGAATGTGCAGTTCAAATTCACACACATGACACCAGCACTGCAGTATTTCCAAAGACGTCTGTGGGCCAGGTGCTGGTAAGAATGTGAAAGACTTCAGAAATGTCTGACGCACACACACAAGCTCATAAATATATCAGAAATCAAACAGCTCACAAAATGCATTTGATAAAACTATCTACAAATCTGTGCACGATAACTGTCACAGAAATTAGAAACATCAATACCAAGCTTGTCTTGTTACGTTGATCTGTGTCTTATGCTTCTTGGTTCACATTTAATATATATATATCGGGTGTGCGATTTATCAAATCTTTCACAGCCTTACAAGTGCCTTTTGACCTGACCAACTGGACCATCCCCTTGTATGACATTTAGGAGCACAAGTCGCTTTGGTCTCTGGAGTATCAGCGTGCACATTCTATCCATAAATACCGTTTCAAGATTACACATCCTAATTCTAGGCATAACTTGCACTGATTACACGGCCACAGGAATCTGGGAGTCTGAAATGTCAAATTTCGTAAACTGGGAGTAAAGTAGATCGTAATGCTAATTCACTTTATTGATAGAGCTACCAAAACCGGCTGAACTTCTTCATTGCCCCGAGAGATGGCTCAACGAGTATGAACCCCGCTCTCCTCGACCACCAACGCTCATAGTACCAAGACTACTCCATAGAGTGCATCCGCTACCGCACAATAATATTGATTTTAGTTGGACAGGTTTCGCCTGCGTCGAAGAACGCTGTATAGAACACACATTTTAAGATCACGAATGAAATGAGGCAATGAAATTTATTTTACCCATTACTTTTACGAGCTGCATACGGACCTGTCCCTCTGATCCAGTAACCAAATCAGCCAACATTTCTTCATTAAATCTGGCGTGAACAGAGTGCAATGAAAGCCTTTTTAAGGAGCAATTAGATATGTGTCAGCCCAGCGGAATTCGGCATAGAATTCACAATATTCTTTATTAAAATGCTAAAAAAAGAGATTCTGGAACGAACCGTGGATTAATATAAGCCACAAAATACAACTATAAAATTGTCAAGTACAAATTGTAGGCATATATGAAAAATATAATACCCACCTATCATATTAGCCAACATAGACATATGCTTATTTTGCATGCATCGCGTTAAAGAGCAGATGAGCATAAGAACAAGTCATTTGTCTTTTATCTTTGATTGCGCTTAGTCCAGCTTATTTCGTTGCAAATATTTTGTCCCAGTCAGAGGACACGCACAAAACGTCGGAACAATTTCTTATTCTCACAGTCGGCAATTGTTAGCCCCGCGACGAACCACAAGTCGGAGGATCACCCCTTGTCGGCTGTAAGTGAATGCTTTTTCGAAACACTCCGTATCTGGCGGTTATAGTCGATCGTGATCCTGGTTTTGTGTGGACTACGGGGCGAAGTTATCCAAGCGATTTTCAGTTCGAATCTTGTACGAGCCAATCCGCACCTTGTCGAAGGCAAATTCCTTAGCAGTTCCTAAGATCCATTTACACATTCGCCCTGTCCCATTCACAATCCATAACAAACTTAGCATCCGCCATTCGAAGCCGCCTGTCAGATTATTGAAAATCTGTGGCACCATAATCTAAAAAAAATCGATCCAATGTCCGCAATTACCTCAGAACAGTGAAGGAGGCCGTGGGGGTAAAGACTTCGAAGTCCTCCCTCTGTAGGACTTATCTCCGCCTGGACCAGCAGCTGCCTCAGGTTCAAGGCTCTGACATCACTCCAGAGGTCACGGCCTCACGCTTGAGGTGAAAAACCAATTGTCGGCAGTTGGTAGTCAGTCCAGTGCTTCAAAAACATTCGCGTGTACAAGAACTTGTCAATGGGGCACATTTACATACATCGTTTATTTTATCCACCAAACCACGTGCTTTATTCAGCCGCCGGTCGAATGCGGTAAATTACATTACCACAAAAACGTTTCTGATATTGTACAGAACTTTACTTTTGAGACATCTGGTAGCATCCGTGTTAGTCAAGAGTAATTCAAAATGAAGCTAGTTTTGTGCTTCCAAATAATAAAATAGGATTTAATGATCGTGTGCTACTCTGAGCTATGAAAATGCGTCGTTAAATAACCACGAATAAATAAAAATACATGGGCTACTACAACCACACAAATTCAGTACATTAATTTGGAAACACCCGGTAGCTAATGGGCCTCATCATTAAACGTGCGTCGTTTAATACGCCCGTAAAATTACCCTAGAAACCAACAACCTAACAGAGACTCGAACCGAGGACTGTGTATCCGTGTCTGTGACCTTAGACCCCGAAATTTCCTCTCCGAAACTAAAGAACTTTTCATTAACGTCATTCTTTTATCGCGGTTGCGTTCCAGTGAACAGAAACCATCCTGTCGGGACTCGAATCAGTGTCGAGGCCTTCCTTTCCGTAATCTCCTATTCGAAGCAAAAAACTCTGATCCTGGCGCCCTTCTTCTGTCTCGCTTAGTTTCCGAGCTACAGGAACCGCCCTTGAAGGAAATCGAACCCAGGACACTTTTCCCCAGAGTTTTGACCTTCTTGCGTTCTCTCATTAGTCAAAATGAATAATCGGGATTCGAAGCAAGGAAACACTTTTCCACGCCCAGGGGCGATGGGTACAACAGTGCCCGGGCCCCTCAAACATCGTCTTTAAAATTAAACAAGTATAACAAAATACGACGATAATTTTAAACAAGGGCAAATTAAATTACAAAATTTACTTCAAGCCTCTTTTCATCACCTTTAAATTTATTTCCTTTTACACAGAAAGTATTTAATATTAATTATTAACTTCGTATATTTATGATGTAATGTAACCAAATTATAACTTGTAGTAATTAAAATTTGTATTTCTTTAACTACAAATAATGTGTAAATACGAAACGCAGTCGTTCGTATAAAATACGAAAACCTGCGCGAGAAAGATTGGAATTCGTAAAGCACACCTGCGACGCAGACGTGCAACAGTCTCGTATGTCAGGCCATAAGGTTCATTTTTCATTTCTTATGCACGCCTGAATGAACCGAATTGAGCGCCTTTTCACACTGTTGCGCAATACGTGACGTCAGCATTGTATGGGTATAAATACCACAACTTAAGTGCTGCAGCTGCGGAGGCAACCACACTGCGAACTGTAGAGGTTGCAGTAAGTGGAAGGAAGCCAAGGCGGCCGCTGCACAGCGTGCGAAAGGGGTTCGCGGCCGAAAGGACGACGTCTCCACGCGCCTGCCAGCGCCCAAATCGGCGCTAGCTAAGCCTTCCCTCGAGCAGGAGAACTTGGGCCCTGGGTGGAACCACGTGGTCCGTGGTGGCCGCGTCGTCAAGGCTGCGGCTATGAAGAACCCCGCCCCAACGCCAACTGGAGCCATTGCACAGACTGAGCGGCAGACTATCCCCAAGGGCGGCCGTGCCAAGCCCGCTCGTCCTGTGGCGCCGGTGGCAAATTCCACTGCACCTGCTCCCAAGAACACTGACCCCACCCCACCCAAGGGTCAGTCACCGCTCCAGGACATCTCAGATGTCCTGGAAACCCTCTCGCCACGGGTCTGCATTGAGTTGACACGCCGTCTCCTCGCCGCGATCCATTCACTCCCCCCCGGGGGGTCTCGTCCGCGAGCCCTCCTCCAAACCGTTCTCCTCTTCATGGCCGACAATGACTGCACGGCCTAGAGGACACGGTAGCAAGGCCTTGCGGCTGGCTTACTGGAACGCCGACGGTGTCCGCGACAGGAAGCTGGAGCTGGAGCAGTTCCTCGGTGACTACGGAGTCGATGTTTGCCTCCTGAACGAGACGCACCTCACGTCGGGTCGGGCCTTGAGGTTCGCGAACTACGTTTGCCACCGTACGGACCGCCCGACGCTAGGGGGTGGCACAGCGATCCTTGTCCGCAGGGGCATTGATCATTACGTTGTGCCGGTATCGGGTCTACAACAACTAGAAGCAACCGCCATTCACCTGGTACTGGCAACCAGGAAAGTCAAGCTAGTGGCGGCATACCTTGCACCCACCCGGCCATGGATAGAGTCGGACCTGACCGAGTGCTTGAGCGGGGGTTTCCCGGTCCTCTTGGCTGGTGACCTCAACGCGAAACACACGGACTGGAATTCTAGCCTTATCTCTGCTAGGGGCTCGCTCCTGCGTGATTACGCCAACAGAAATTCCTGCTTCATCTACGGGCCGGATTCTCCAACCACGGCTCCCTACACACACAACGCGCCACACCTGACGTCCTTGATATTGTCCTCATCAAGGACTTCGTCCTACCGGTGCACCTGACTGTCTGCCCCGCACTCAGCTCAGATCACCTGCCCGTCCTCGTCGACACCACGTGCCGATCGTCCTTTCAAAACCTGCCTGATCGCCCGGACTTCGCGAGAATGGACTGGGCTGCATTCCAGGCTTACCTCGAAAGCAGACTCCCGGGGAACCCCGTGGTAAACGACGAGGAGGAAATCGACAAGTGCGTCGAGGAGCTGTCCAGTGCTATCCTGGAAGCCACAGCAGCGTCCGCTCCCAAGCTTCGACCACGCATTGACAGGCGACCGCTTCTGCCCGCTAGTATTCGAGATGAAATACGCCTGAAGAACCGGCTGAGGAGGCGATGGCAGGTCACAAGAGACCCCGCTCTTAAGACCCAGGTCAATCGACTCCAGAGGTCGGTGACCTATCGTCTCAACGAGTGGCGGAACGAACAGTGGAGCGACACGCTCGAATCCTTGGACTGCGAGGACCAGTCGCTTTGGAAAATGACCAAGCGTGTGATGCGAGTCCCCACTCCGTCGCCCCCCCTTCTTAGTGCCGGGAGGACTGGCTCTCTCGAACCCCGAGAAGGCAGAAGCCCTAGCCGACAGCCTTGAGGTCCAGTTCCAGCCGGTAGACAACCCGTCGGACCTGGCTACAATTGACATGGTTAACGAGGCGATGCGAGCATACGAGTATGCCCCTGCAAATGAACCAAAATTAACCAGTCCATCGGAGGTCGCCCAGGCCATCAAGGGACTCAAGCTTGGCAAGGCTCCGGGCCCCAACGGTATACCGAACAGGGTCCTGAAACATCTCCCACGACGCGCGGTAACCTTTCTCACGAAAGTGTTCAACGCGGTCCTTCGCAGGCAACACTTCCCCTCGGCATGGAAACACGCTCGCGTGGTGTCCATACTGAAGCCGGGGAAGGACCCCACGCTACCTTCTTCCTATAGACCCATCAGTCTTCTCGACACGGTCGGCAAACTCTGCGAGAAAATCCTACTAACGAGGGTCCTACACGAGGTCAGTGAACGCGGGCTGCTGCGCGACGAGCAGTTTGGGTTTCGACCCAGACACAGCACATCGTTACAGCTGGCTCGCCTCGTCGAAAGGGTCAACAGAAACCTTGATGAGAAACGGCTAACCGGCGCGGTTTTCCTGGACGTGGCCAAAGCCTTCGACACAGTCTGGGTCCAAGGCCTCCTATACAAACTGACCGTCCTCAACTTCCCGTCGTACTTGGTAAAAACCATCTCTTCCTACCTCGCTGACCGGACATTCCAGACATCCTTCCAGTCGGCCACGTCCACACGTCGTACCATGCGGGCTGGAGTTGTGCAGGGCGGAATTCTCTCCCCTGTGCTCTTCAGTCTGTATGTCAACGACATACCCACACCGTCCCGCCACGTCGAGTTAGCACAATACGCGGACGACACGGCTCTAGTAGTCACGTCCCGTAGACCAACGTTTCTCATCAGGTATCTGGAGACCTACCTCAGTAGACTTGAGCTCTGGCTCAGGGCCTGGAGGATTGCTATCAACGTCTCGAAGAGCACCGCGGTTCTCTTCATTTCCGCGAGAAGACACATCCAACAGCCCCGAGCAGTGCAGTTCCTCGGACAGCCGATCCAATGGGTCAAAACAGCGCAGTATCTGGGGGTCTCCCTTGACGCCGGGCTTACTTGGTCGGCGCACGTCAACCAATTGGGAAAGAAGGCGGCGCAACGATTAGGTGTGCTAGGCCCGCTTATCAATAGGAGAAGTGGCCTGTCAATCAGGAACGGTGTACTACTCTATAAGCAGCTTATCCGTCCCATAATGGATTACGCATGCCCGATCTGGAGGTCAGCTGCCCGCAGCCACGTCCGGAAGCTGCAAGTTCTGCAATCCAAGTGTCTTCGCATTGTTACTAACGCACCCTGGTACGTTAGTAACAGGCAAATACATGAGGATCTGGGGGTCCCTTTCTTTGCCGACCACATCAGAGCACTAACTGAGAGGTTTGACTCGAGGTTAGCTGGTGTGGGGAACCCCTTAGTTCGGCAACTCGGAAGGCACTCGTGCCGAATGAGGGCTGCCAAAGGTCGCATACGGGCAACCGAGGGCGACTGATGTTCAGCAGGCCAGCGGATGCCGTCCCCAAAAGACGGCGAAGTCAGCACAACGATTGGTTAGACTACTCGGCTACCCTGACTGAGGTTTTCCGTGCTTTCCTCAGTTGTAAGGCGAATGCCAGGGTATAACTTAATAGGGGCACGGCCCGCCACCCTTCCCCCCGATCATGGAGGCCATCAGCTGAAGTGATCTTCCCCCCATGCCGCAGAGGCCTTCAGCCGAAACGGCCCCTCCCTCTCTGGGTTCATACCCCAGAGACCCAACCAACCAAATTCCTTCGACAACTTGCCTGACGGGATAACCTCCCATCAGCAGCAACAGATCCCAGTTTGAATGGTTGAGGCTCCCGCCACGACGAAACCCCGTTAGCGTTAGCAAAATTTCCGTTCTTATATTACGACCGTTTACCATTTCCAGCAATGCGTCTTGTGCGCAGGAATGGTTTCACCTAGGTAGGGACGATGCTTGCGCTTGCGCAGGCCTCTGCCCTCAGTTAGCTTCTTTGGTTGGTTGGTTGGTTCTTCCGCTAGACAGTGACAGATTGGCAGGTGATTGGGAGTGACAGGACAGAGTGAGGATTTGGAGAGCGGAGCGAGGATTGGGAGTGGACGAGACCCCCACCGGCACAGCCTGGAGAGAGGTAGGGACGATGCTTGCGCTTGCGCAGGCCTCCGCCCTCAGTTAGCTTTTTGGTTGTGTCCAGTGGGACTCGTGTCGAACGAGGGCTGCCAGAGGTCGCCCAAGGGCAACCGAGGGCGACCGATGTTCAGCAGGCCAGCCGAGGCCGTCCCCAAAAGACGGCCAAGTCGGCACAACGAGTGGTTAGACTACTCGGCTACCCTGACTGAGGTTTTCCGTGCTTTTCCTCAGTTGTAAGGCGAATGCCAGGATATAACTTAATAGGGGCACGGCCCGCCACCCTTCCCCCCGATCATGGAGGCCATCAGCTGAAGTGATCTTCCCCCCATGCCGCAGAGGCCTTCAGCCGAAACGGCCCCTCCCTCTCTGGGTTCATACCCCAGAGACCCAACCAACCAAATTCCTTCGACAACTTGCCTGACGGGATAACCTCCCATCAGCAGCAACAGATCCCAGTTTGAATGGTTGAGGCTCCCGCCACGACGAAACCCCGTTAGCGTTAGCAAAATTTCCGTTCTTATATTACGACCGTTTACCATTTCCAGCAATGCGTCTTGTGCGCAGGAATGGTTTCACCTAGGTAGGGACGATGCTTGCGCTTGCGCAGGCCTCCGCCCTCAGTTAGCTTTTTGGTTGTGTCCAGTGGGACTCGTGTCGAACGAGGGCTGCCAGAGGTCGCCCAAGGGCAACCGAGGGCGACCGATGTTCAGCAGGCCAGCCGAGGCCGTCCCCAAAAGACGGCCAAGTCGGCACAACGAGTGGTTAGACTACTCGGCTACCCTGACTGAGGTTTTCCGTGCTTTTCCTCAGTTGTAAGGCGAATGCCAGGGTATAACTTAATAGGGGCACGGCCCGCCACCCCCACCCCGATCACGGAGGCCATCAGCTGAAGTGATCTTCCCCCCATGCCGCAGAGGCCTTCAGCCGAAACGGCCCCTCCCTCTCTGGGTTCAAACCCCGGAGATCCAACCAACCAAATTCCTTTGGACAACTTGCCTGGCGGGATGACCTGCCATCAGCAGCAACGGATCCCAGTTTGAATGGTCGAGGCTCCCGCCACGACGTAACCCTGTTAGCGATAGCAAAATTTCCTTTTCTTATATTAAGACTGTTTACCATTTCCAGCAATGCGCCTTGTGCGCAGGAATGGTTTCACCTAGGTAGGGACGATGCTTGCGCTTGCGCAGGCCTCCGCCCTCAGTTAGCTTTTTGGTTGGTTGGTTGTCTTCCGCTAGTCGTTAGTGAGTCTGCTTGTTGATCAGTTGAGTAGCAAAAGAAATTCGTTTGTGAAGACGTATATAAATGATTTTCCGTGTATCAGATGTCAGCTGTGTTGGCATGAGAATGTTTTGAACTTGTACAATCAGCAGGTAATATACACTATTGAAAATTTGTTTTTAGGTGTGAGTTGTTTACCCTAATTCGCAATAGAGCACAAAGCATCAGAAATATATAATTAAATAAAATGGGGAAACATGAAGTAGGTACCCCGAAGTATATTGCCAATAAAATCAAATCAAAAGGACTACAAAAACTAAGGCTGTTTTGTCAAATGTGTTACAAGCAGTGCCGTGACCAGAACGGCTTTAAATGCCATATAATGTCGGAGTCCCATCAGCGGCAACTGCTGTTATTTGAGGACAACGCAAATAAATATATTGACGAGTTTTCAGACGAATTTGAAGATGGTTATTTAGAATTGTTAAAACGTCAGTTTGGAACAAAGCGTGTTCATGCAAATCGTGTGTACCAGTATTATATATCGCAGCGTCACCATTTACATATGAATTCTACACAGTGGGAAACATTGACAGACTTTGTGAAATGGCTTGGAGGGGAAGGGAAGTGTGTGGTGGATGAAAGTGAAAAAGGATGGTATGTACATAAAAATAAGGTGGAACGAAGAAAAGCATCAGCCCTTGATGACATTATTAAATATGAAGAGAGCAAGAAGAAACGTACAAATAGAAACGATTTTTGGTTGGTTCAAGGAATTATTGTGAAAGTGGTAGAAAAATCTCTGGGTGACAAATACTACAAAAAGAAGGGTGTTGTGACTCAAGTGTTAAACAAATATGTAGCTATTGTCTCCATGTTGGATAGTAGACAAAAACTGAAACTGGACCAGTTGCACCTACAGACGGTGATACCTGCTCTCGGGCGGCCTGTACGCATTGTGAAAGGAGCTTACCGTGGATACAGTGCTACACTTAAGGAATTGGATGAGAGCAAATTCTGTGCAACGATTGAACTTTCATCAGGCCCCTTGAAAGGCAGAATAATTGATAAAGTTGAATATGAAGATATTTGTAAAGTACATAATGTAGATGTATAAATGCCATAGAGTTTCATGTTACATTAAGTGCAACTTCATGAAAGATGTAAGATTTTAGGTTTTTGCAGCAGTGAGTATGAAGATTTCTGTCGTTTAGTGTTTGTTAGTTTAATTATTAATTTTTTCTAAAATAGTTATTTCTAAATAGTTAAATTGTTTAGTTTTTGTTAGTGTAATTATTAATTTTTTCTAAAATAGTTATTTCTAAATAGTTAAATTGTTTAGTTTTTGTTAAATAGTTCAATTATTAATTTTTTGTAAAATAGTTCTTTCTAAATAGTTAAATTGTTTAGTTTTTGTTAGTTTAATTATTAATTTTTTCTAAAATAGTTATTTCTAAATAGTTAAATTGTTTAGTTTTTGTTAGTTTAATTATTAATTTTTGTAAAATAGTTATTTCTAAATAGTTAAATTGTTTAGTTTTTGTTAGTTTAATTATTAATTTTTTGTAAAGTAGTTATTTCTAAATAGTTAAATTGTTTAGTGTTTGTTAAATAGTTCAATTATTAATTTTTTGTAAAATAGTTATTTCTAAATAGTTAAATTGTTTAGTTTTTGTTAGTGTAATTATTAATTTTTTCTAAAATAGTTATTTCTAAATAGTTAAATTGTTTAGTTTTTGTTAAATAGTTCAATTATTAATTTTTTGTAAAATAGTTGTTTCTAAATAGTTAAATTGTTTAGTTTTTGTTAGTTTAATTATTAATTTTTTGTAAAATAGTTATTTCTAAATAGTTAAATTGTTTAGTTTTTGTTAGTTTAATTATTAATTTTTTGTAAAATAGTTATTTCTAAATAGTTAAATTGTTTAGTTTTTGTTAGTTTAATTATTAATTTTTTGTAAAATAGTTATTTCTAAATAGTTAAATTGTTTAGTGTTTGTTAAATAGTTCAATTATTAATTTTTTGTAAAATAGTTGTTTTTAAATAGTTAAATTGTTCAGTTTTTGTTAAATAGTTGAATTATTAATTTTTTGTAAAATAGTTGTTTCTAAATAGTTAAATTGTTTAGTGTTTGTTAAATAGTTGAATTATTAATTTTTTGTAAAATAGTTGTTTCTAAATAGTTAAATTGTTTAGTGTTTGTTAAATAGTTCAATTATTAATTTTTTGTAAAATAGTTGTTTCTAAATAGTTAAATTGTTTAGTGTTTGTTAAATAGTTCAATTATTAATTTTTTGTAAAATAGTTGTTTCTAAATAGTTAAATTGTTTAGTGTTTGTTAAATAGTTCAATTATTAATTTTTTGTAAAATAGTTGTTTTTAAATAGTTAAATTGTTCAGTTTTTGTTAAACACTTGAATTGTTAAATAGTTTCTAATTAAATATGAATTATATATTTAAGGATATTAAATAAAAAACATGTTCATAAAATTTTCTGTTCTTATTTTGGCAAAGTAATATTTGAATGAACTTGTCGCCCTCAGTGCACTAGTGGTTAATGTGGTCGCCACTGGACCCAAGGTATGCGGGTTCAAACCCGGCCAAGGTCAGTGGATTTTTAAAGGATGATAAAAATCCATAGCACACTTCCTTCGGAGGGGAATTAAAGCCGGCGGTCCCATGCCTTAGATTTAGGGCACGAAAAAGCATGAACGAGATGTTTCGTAAGCAATACTCGCTGGCCACATATCTCCTGATTCCTACTAGATGGCTCTAGCAGACAAAAATAAGGACTGATTAGAAATTGTGCGGAGGCAGTCGGCTGGTCACTCACTACTGGCAAATGCACACTTCGAAAAGACCAGGAAGAGATTGGTATCGCAATACACGAGTATGTGTACTGAAACAATTAGTAACAATATTCTGATGTGGGGGAACATTTTTTATTCCAACATTCTCAAGGTAACAAATCATCGCTACTACTTACACTACATGACTGAAACTTCGGGCTCTGAATGCATGTTCTTGTAGGAGATCCAAAACAACCCGAAAGGCTCAAAATTTTAATCACTTTTCGCTTATGTAAGACATGCTTAATTTTGCCCACAGTTTAACAACGCACCCCTCCACATTTGTCTTATTACCAGTCAACTTTCGTTCTATGTAGGATTTGAGGTTGTGATGATGCAAGCAATTTTTACTTTTTATTTTATCATACGAGCATGAAAACCTAGCTCAGTGTTCTGCCAACATCTCTCTGGAGTCAGCTTGATTGTGTATAAATATAAACAATTAGTCCTATTTAATGACCGTAATATAAAATAATGATTATCTGGCTTGCCACTTTGAAACGCAAGATCTGAATTCACAACACTAATAAATATTTCACTTACGCTTACAGCATCATCATGGAACTACAGACTAATTATTCCGTGCTGACATTAAAGGCACAAGTTATTTGAATACACAAAATCAAATTAACACGCTCTGGCATTGCATAATGCAAATAAAAATATTAACAAATTGTGAATATAAGAAAAAGAAAGGTCTTTACCATTCTTTTAAACACAACAATGGTTGACCTCAACATGAACTGAAGAAGAGGTGAACTGCATCACAATCACTCACAAACTGGAATTATCATAAACACAATTGCAGTGATGTAAGTTTACGTGTTTATAAACAGTGGAAGACCATTTGAAGTTTGTGGAAAATAGATAAAAATGTTATTCAATGTCTTTTAGAAAAACTATTGTCAAGAACAACATTCATGGAGAAACTAAAAACATTAAAATATGGGAGACACTACCAACCTATATAAAACCCTAAGAGCGAATGAATATAAGGAAAACAAAATGTACACTGGGAACTTTTGTTTTGCAAAATCATTTTTACCCGTGGTTTACAGCTTGCAAAAATCTAAGAAAATCTGATTTGCTGGCAATGCTTGATGTTTAAAAAAATTTGAATGTTTTTAATATCAGGGGCCTTTAACAAACTTATGACTTATCAGCTTCACGAAAAGAAAAGAAAAACATGAATCTTCTGCAAAACATGTACAGTGCACGCTGGTCATTCTTTGTTCAAGTCTCCAAAGAAATTATGAGCTTCTGGAGATCCAACTTACATTTAGTAGTTCAGCATTTAATAAAGGAGTTTATAAAATTTGAGAAATATTGAAATGGGTCACATGACTTGCATGCTGCCAGATCAAGAACTGCCATTTAGAGGTCATGAATAATCTGAGTTGCCCCTTGACAGAAATAATTGTACAGAATCTTTCAAACCGCTAGAACATTATGATCCTCTGCTGAATGACCACTGTTTTCAAAGGCACATCACTGGCCATTCAAAATGATTTGTTAAAAGCCCTCCATGAAGTGTTGCAAGGTGACATTTCAAGACAACTTCAGGAACCGCCTAATATTGGATGAAACTTCTGACTTTCATTTTGTCGTGAGCTACATTCATGATAGTAACAGGTACTACTGCTAGAATCCTTTCTTTCTTTGTTTACACATTCTTACATTTTGGTTCATACATTACAGACAGAAGGTCTGGGTATAGATTTTATTCACAAAATAAGAGAAATTCAAAGTCACATGCAAAATGAACATGACACACTGTTCTTAATTTTCTGACAAAAACCAGGGAAACGAAGAAGACAAAACCTGACATAAGAAATTCTGCAGAAGAGAAGTACAGAAAACTTTTCTACAAAATTATTGAAAACCAAATCGGTCATCCATCAGCTTGTTTCTGAGGTACAGAAACACGAATTTTGCAGCTACTACATAATTGAGAAATTTTACATACATAAGTTTAAAGCTGCCTTTCCTGAACAGCATATACAAAAACTGCCCGTGTATTTTTTACATTCTCCTCTTCATTAAAACCTTGAAACCAACAGTAGTCCAAGCTACTGATATTGTTGAAAATAAGCCGTAACACTGAACGGGGCAAACCAACAAATTAAGCACACACCACACAAAATATCATTGCTGGGTAAAAACTCAGAGCACCGAGAAATCAACATCCCAATCTTCTCTGTCATTCCAGCGCATGACGCACGACGGCATGAACGTTGTGTTTTGAGTCACTATATTCACCAACCCATACTAAAAAGAGAACAAAAATATGATCTGAGACTGTTGAAACCATAAGTATTGCAACTGTGTTTGTCGGCATAACTGTAAGTAGTTATACAGGCGGTTGAAATTCACGAATAATGAAAAATATTAAGAACTGGTGGTTTCAACAGAATAAAACTAATGAAAAGACACAGAAATTTTTAAGATAATTGGAACTGAAACAAATGAGAGGCCTCTGAAACAACCAAGATGTCCTTGGAAGGACATCAGATACAGTGTGGAAGAGACTGGAATAATGTTTACATATTTCTGAATGTGAGATTACAGACTGCAGCGCACTTTTATGCAACACTACAGAGGTGAAATGATGTACAGAAATTAGAAGAACAGAGTTTAAGTACTTGAAATTTGAGGTTCTAACAGCATTTTGAATATGTTGATGCCAGAAAATGCTGTGAGAACTTGTTACGATACAAAAGTTCCTAAGAAGCATTTACTCCCACCATTGTCAAGGCTGATGATGTAGGCAGTAGTTTCTCTTAAGTGTAAGCAGTTACATGGCTTAACCTTAAGTTATTTACTCTTTCAAATTCAATATCTGGGCCATTTTTAAATATAAAATCACCAAACAAACGATGATTGAAAGATGAACTGTCAGACAGCACACAGCATGCTTATTTCAAGAAATGTGGCCCTTACATGACATTTATGTTTACATTTTTATAAATACTGAGATCGTTATCATTGTTATTGATCATTATGCCACTGACAAGGAATCTAGCTGAAATAAGGTTGTAAATACTTCATTTCTGACATACACAATACATTATGCAACCCTATGGGCAAATATTCAGATTTGAAACACTAAACATACACCTGTGACAAAGTTGGTGGAAGTTCAGCTGAACACAGCTTACAGATAGCAGATGCAGAAGTTGAGTGAACATAAATGTGGAATATGCTCAGATCAACATATCACAATGTCCTGTTATGTGATTTACTGATAATACCAAGTAATTGGTCCTTGAAATATTTGCACCACCCATATAGGTCCTGCTTGGAAGCTGTAGCAGCAATGTATCCTAGCTGCATATATAGCAGTTGGTGAGGCAGTCTGAGGGCCTTATTTCAATTTTGTGGTGCTTTGAAATCAAGTTCTCTATAAGTCTGTACTGGAATTCCAACCTAGTAATTTTGCCTTGCTTTTTTTTTTTTTTTTTTTTTTACAGGAAGTAAGAAATGGTGCAATAGATGTCAATAAAATGATGAAAGTGTTTCTGACAGAACTTCTTCAGCCTGTTGTATTTTGCAATGAGACCCCGCACACTGATTAAATGTTAAACACAGAGTAGGAAACACGATGAGACATGTTAAGCTGTTAAAGAATCAGATCTGTCCTCTGCAACGTCGGTATACTTTTACTACAAGGCGCAACAACCCAGAAGACAGCAATCTTCAAATTCACCGCCGTGAAAAACTACGAAGTCGTCGTTGATTTGCCATATTAAAACATTCAACAGCAATAATAATAGCGTTTTTCTCGTTCGTTCTTACAGCTTTTAAATTAGGAATGATACTGCTACAAATTATACGCATGCATCCAGGCCAGACAAGTCGAGTTAACCGTGTTAGACCGGCTAACACTTTAAGAACCAAAAATTAAAATCCTTCTGTCTCATTGGCATAAACTGGAACTCAGACAGAAGTCTTTCTATTTCCGTTTCTCAAAGTGTTAGCCGGGATAATACGGCTAACATGATTAACATGAACGTCCAATATTTGTAACTACGGCGCCTACTCCTACGTCAGAGGTTTTCAAATTTTACCCGCCCAAGGACCATCTGGCCCAACTCAGCCTACGCCCAATTGTTTCCCAGTACTCCACTCCTAATTAAGTCCGATCTGTTTGTAAGTAGGTTATTGAAACTAAGGTCGTAGCTGTCGTTAGTTACAATGCAGGTAATGCTGTGGCAACCCAAAGAGTGGAGCCGTAGTGACTCTTTGGACATGATCATAACAGTGAGCAGGTAGTAATGGCCTGTTTGTAAGTACAGGGTTATTCACAACTCCCTGACACATTACAAAAAATCGCTAAATTTGATTGGTGCAATGGATGGTAACATAGGACATGCCGATAGAAAGAGGAACTCTCCAAGTTTATTTTACATACCTCATAAATGCTTTGTGTGTCCGCTCTTTGTGACGCGGCAGACGTTAAGCCGACAATCCATATCCGCCCACACCCGCTGCAGCATGCCACGGCTGATTTGTGAGATGACAGCGATGATTCGTCTTCACAGCTCAGGCAGATCCCGTGCCAGAGGATTTTCGTATCAGTGTTATTTCCCGAAGGCTTAAAGGCCTAATCATTAAACGCGTGTCGCTGAGTACGGTAGCAAAAATTATGTCTAGAGCCAACAGCATCCCCAAAACTCGAAAGCAGGGCAGTTTTGGGGTCTGTGACCTTATTTTCTGTAATTTATTCACCGAAAAGAACAAATCTGCATTGGTCTTGCTTGTGCTATAAGCTCTGTCAGGTCTCGAACCAAAGAAGGTTTGTCGGTGTATGGCCTCTCATTCTGTAATCTCCTCTTCAGAGCAAACAACTTAGGTTTTAGCGCCGTTCTTCCATTCTGTTTGCATTCGGAGCTAAAATCGAACTCCGGCCACTTTCTCCGGAGTTCCGACCTCCTGTATTTTCTCGCTGGCCTCGGAGAATAAGCATCTGCAAATTTAGGAACAAATCGTGTATTTTTATTCTCGAACTGTAAGCCAATAAACAGGTAAACACATCAACTTACGTAAAATTATCCGAGTGTGTTCCTCGACAGGTTATTACAATATTTGACAATATTTATTGCCCGAAAACTCTTCATAAGTCAGATAATTCAATACGCGTCGCCGTGTGTCAGGAAGAGGACTCTACACTCGGGATTTTCAGTGGGACTTCAATTCAGGACAGTTTTCGGGTTTGGACCGTCAGAGGCTACGTATTTCGGCTGTTACGTAAGCATCATCAGGTCTGTTATTGCATCGTTTATTTGTTACATAAAATGTTCTGTTACATTTATTCCATTCAGTTTATAATAAATGAATAAATATTTTTTTGTGGAAATGTAGGAGAATCATATAGGAGCCAAATAAATCAGAACGAAATTCCCAGTTCTTGAGTTTTAAAAGCAAGAGCGACATAAGTCCCCGTTGTGAGGGGAATTAGAATAACAGAATTAGACAACATATAAAAATCATGATTTCCATCTCAGGCTCCTCCTTAACGACACGGATCAGCCAACCTCATCTGAAAATACATTAGCTTTATTGGCGTTGGTAGGTTTGTAAGTAAATTCATGTTTCGTGACATTTGCTGGCCTTAATGCAACTGTCCGCTGAGAATCGAGATCGAATATTGAACAGATCCCAAACGCCTTTCTGCACACCACTCTAGCACTTGGGGCTGAAGTCCACCTCCGTTCCAGGCACGTATTGTTAATAGAAGAAACATTTTAATACGTGTGAAACACAAAAGTGTTAACGGGCGAGCGGAAACAAGGCTTGAGGGACACAGACCGACGGATCGCATTCTCTGAGACAACAATAAAGGCCACGTCACTCATGCGGATTGTAATCTTTTGCTAGACAACCATATTACAATTCCTTAATCGAAGTTTATTTCTAATCAACGGAGACAAAAGTGATTCCGATCAAGGCAGTTTTGCGGAACGACGTCTGCAAAAATACCAATTACACATTCGGTATTGTCGGTATAGTGACTGGCCACGGACTGGGCGACTGGGGTTCGATCCCCGACGGGGGCAGAGGATTTTTCCTCTAGCCTCTGCGTCCAGACCGGCTCTGGGGCCCACTCAGCCTCCTATACAATGGGTACAGGGGTCCTTTCCCGGGGGTAAAGCCGGCCGGGGCGTGATGCTGACCACTCGCCCCCATCTAGTGCCGAGGTCAAGGAAGAGAGGAGCTATACCTCCACTCCCCCCAAGCGCCTACATGGCGTATAGTGGGACAGCTTTACTTTACTTTAGTGGTTACAGGAGGCTACGTCGCTACTGGTCCCTGCACAGGGTCATTTGAACCCAGCCCATAATATCACATCACACCTCCTTATTTATATCCCAACATCTGCCCTTGGCTTTGGGACTAAAACTCTGCGTGCATTTCATTGGCCCCATGCGTGCTACATGCCCAGCCAGTTACGTCTTCCTTCCTTCAACATATCGAATTAATAATATCTGGTGGAAAGATCAAATTAATCATTTGTTTCCATAACAGACAAATATAACACTTTTATATAACAATTAATGTAACCGTCATCCGACATTAGTTTAGTTTGTTAATTAATTCTGTGTATTTCATCATATCTGTCTATAAGGACATGGTTTTTTATATTAGTTTATTAAAAGCCAAAGAGGAAGGCTTCAAACAGGATATTTAGTCTTTGCAAGTCACTTTTTTAAAGAACGAGATTTTGATGCTTAGGTAAGTAAGGCAAATTTTTCATTAAAGCTTAAATTTTTCTGGAATACCTTAATGTAAATGCATTGAACCTGATCACCTTTTTAACGGCTGTGACATTCTAATTATCTGAAACTCACTTG
Source organism: Zootermopsis nevadensis (assembly GCF_977971745.1). Lineage (NCBI taxonomy): Eukaryota > Metazoa > Arthropoda > Insecta > Blattodea > Termopsidae > Zootermopsis > Zootermopsis nevadensis. The sequence goes on from NW_028259143.1 coordinate 12,248,640, forward strand.
TTCATTTGTGGGAATCGGGGGTTGATGATTTTTTCACGATTTTTTAAACTTGCTGATTTCCAACCGATCTTATATTGGCGTCTCGAGGCGAAACAAGCCACGAGGAAGACGTCAGATGGTTAATTACACTCTTAAATTTTTGTCCGTGTGTACGCCTCATCTGCGTTACAATGAATGGCTAAGTTTTTAGTTTTATAGGTTATAAATCATTATCCAAATTAATTTCCTTACGAAGGATTTGCTTTGTCGTATGTGCAGCAGGCGACAAATGTGAATTATCAACAGCCTGTCACGTGTAACATATTCTTTTCAAGAAAACCAGTTACACCGCTCCCCGATCATACTCTGGTTTTCGGGGGACGGATTTTGACCCATCGTTATAACCGATGCCTACAAATTCTTTCCAATTCATCGATTCTCGCTCCGAACGGACTCCGAATATATTCGCGAGTGAAATCCGACCATATTTGTGATATTTACAATGTTTTCGTCAGTTAATGACAGCTTTGTCAATATCGACCCACTGGTCGATCACATCTCTGGGAGTTCCCGTTCCTCGAGGGTATCTCTGATTGCCCGTATATCACAAAGTACAGCAAATTGCACTGCTCCGATCTGACTCATTTTCGGGGAAACCGATCTTTTGTGTTGGAGGAGATGAGCAAATCGCGCGACTCAAGGAAAGGGTAAGGTAGGACAGGATAACATCGCAAGAATAAAACTCGAACCGAGCTGGAATTTTTTTGTTCGATAAACATTCCTTTTGCTTCTTAACTCGGCTGGAGGGTAAAGGGCCCTGGGATTTCCGAGAACCCCCGCTTTCTTCCTCTCTCGCAAACACTGGGTCATTTGAGTGGGGAAGCCTCCCGCAGTGCAAGGTTTGCAAAAGAACGTGAATATTTTTCTCGGAAATTATTTCCTCCGGCAGCGTCAGGCAGTATAGCTCGCGGTATATCCGAGGAGCGGTGTACTGAGGCAGAAAGATTTTTGACGTAAATACGTCTACACGGAAGGATCATTCGGCATAAACAGCGTAACGAAGATGTGTAAGATCCATACAAACAATGTGTAAATATGGACCAACCAACCAACCAACCAACCAAAGAAGCTAACTGAGGGCAGAGGCCTGCGCAAGCGCAAGCATCGTCCCTACCTAGGTGAAACCATTCCTGCGCACAAGACGCATTGCTGGAAATGGTAAACGGTCGTAATATAAGAACGGAAATTTTGCTAACGCTAACGGGGTTTCGTCGTGGCGGGAGCCTCAACCATTCAAACTGGGATCTGTTGCTGCTGATGGGAGGTTATCCCGTCAGGCAAGTTGTCGAAGGAATTTGGTTGGTTGGGTCTCTGGGGTATGAACCCAGAGAGGGAGGGGCCGTTTCGGCTGAAGGCCTCTGCGGCATGGGGGGAAGATCACTTCAGCTGATGGCCTCCATGATCGGGGGGAAGGGTGGCGGGCCGTGCCCCTATTAAGTTATACCCTGGCATTCGCCTTACAACTGAGGAAAGCACGGAAAACCTCAGTCAGGGTAGCCGAGTAGTCTAACCACTCGTTGTGCTGACTTGGCCGTCTTTTGGGGACGGCCTCGGCTGGCCTGCTGAACATCAGTCGCCCTCGGTTGCCCTTGGGCGACCTCTGGCAGCCCTCATTCGGCACGAGTGCCTCCCGAGTTGCCGAACTAAGGGGTTCCCCACACCAGCTAGTCTCGAGTCAAACCTCTCAGTTAGTGCTCTGATGTGGTCGGCAAAGAAAGGGACCCCCAGATCCTCATGTATTTGCCTGTTACTAACGTACCAGGGCGCGTTAGTAACAATGCGAAGACACTTGGATTGCAGAACTTGCAGCTTCCGGACGTGGGTGCGGGCAGCTGACCTCCAGATCGGGCATGCGTAATCCATTATGGGACGGATGAGCTGCTTATAGAGTAGCACGCCGTTCCTGATGGACAGGCCACTTCTCCTATTGATAAGCGGGCCTAGCACACCTAATCGTTGCGCTGCCTTCTTTCCCACTTGGTTGACGTGCGCCGACCAAGTAAGCCCGGCGTCAAGGGTGACCCCCAGATACTGCGCTGTTTTGACCCATTGGATCGGCTGTCCGAGGAACTGCACTGCTCGGGGCTGTTGGATGTGTCTTCTCGCGGAAATGAAGAGAACCGCGGTGCTCTTCGAGACGTTGATAGCAATCCTCCAGGCCCTGAGCCAGAGCTCAAGTCTACTGAGGTAGGTCTCCAGATACCTGACGAGAAGCGTTGGGCTACGGGACGTGACTACTAGAGCCGTGTCGTCCGCGTATTGTGCTAACTCGACGTGGCGGGACGGTGTGGGTATGTCGTTGACATACAGACTGAAGAGCACAGGGGAGAGAATTCCGCCCTGCACAACTCCAGCCCGCATGGTACGACGTGTGGACGTAGCCGACTGGAAGGATGTCTGGAATGTCCGGTCAGCGAGGTAGGAAGAGATGGTTTTTACCAAGTACGACGGGAAGTTGAGGACGGTCAGTTTGTATAGGAGGCCTTGGACCCAGACTGTGTCGAAGGCTTTGGCCACGTCCAGGAAAACCGCGCCGGTTAGCCGCTTCTCATCAAGGTTTCTGTTGACCCTTTCGACGAGGCGAGCCAGCTGCACTTGTCGATTTCCTCCTCGTCGTTTACCACGGGGTTCCCCGGGAGTCTGCTTTCGAGGCAAGCCTGGAATGCAGCCCAGTCCATTCTCGCGAAGTCCGGGCGATCAGGCAGGTTTTGAAAGGACGATCGGCACGTGGTGTCGACGAGGACGGGCAGGTGATCTGAGCTGAGTGCGGGGCAGACAGTCAGGTGCACCGGTAGGACGAAGTCCTTGATGAGGACAATATCAAGGACGTCAGGTGTGGCGTTGTGTGTGTAGAGAGCCGTGGTTGGAGAATCCGGCCCGTAGATGAAGCAGGAATTTCTGTTGGCGTAATCACGCAGGAGCGAGCCCCTAGCAGAGATAAGGCTAGAATTCCAGTCCGTGTGTTTCGCGTTGAGGTCACCAGCCAAGAGGACCGGGAAACCCCCGCTCAAGCACTCGGTCAGGTCCGACTCTATCCATGGCCGGGTGGGTGCGAGGTATGCCGCCACTAGCTTAACTTTCCTGGTTGCCAGTACCAGGTGAATGGCGGTTGCTTCTAGTTGTTGTAGACCCGATACCGGCACAGGGAAATGATCAATGCCCCTGCGGACAAGGATCGCTGTGCCACCCCCTAGCGTCGGGCGGTCCGTACGGTGGCAAACGTAGTTCGCGAACCTCAAGGCCCGACCCGACGTGAGGTGCGTCTCGTTCAGGAGGCAAACATCGACTCCGTAGTCACCGAGGAACTGCTCCAGCTCCAGCTTCCTGTCGCGGACACCGTCAGCGTTCCAGTAAGCCAGCCGCAAGGCATTGCTACCGTGTCCTCTAGGCCGTGCAGTCATTGTCGGCCATGAAGAGGAGAACGGTTTGGAGGAGGGCTCGCGGACGAGACCCCCCGGGGGGGAGTGAATGGATCGCGGCGAGGAGACGGCGTGTGAACTCGATGCAGACCCGTGGCGAGAGGGTTTCCAGGACATCTGAGATGTCCTGGAGCGGTGACTGACCCTTGGGTGGGGTGGGGTCAGTCTTCTTGGGAGCAGGTGCAGTGGGATTTGCCACCGGCGCCACAGGACGAGCGGGCTTGGCACGGCCGCCCTTGGGGATAGTCTGCCGCTCAGTCTGTGCAATGGCTCCAGTTGGCGTTGGGGCGGGGTTCTTCATAGCCGCAGCCTTGACGACGCGGCCACCACGGACCACGTGGTTCCACCCAGGGCCCAAGTTCTCCTGCTCGAGGGAAGGCTTAGCTAGCGCCGATTTGGGCGCTGGCAGGCGCGTGGAGACGTCGTCCTTTCGGCCGCGATCCCCTTTCGCACGCTGTGCAGCGGCCGCCTTGGCTTCTTTCCACTTACTGCAACCTCTATAGTTCGCAGTGTGGTTGCCTCCGCAGCTGCAGCACTTAAGTCAGCTTTTATATGAACTCCTGCGTGCATTGTTGTGTTACCTGAGAAACTAATTATTACGTCATCTCTTTACTCGGCATTGTTGTGTTACATTACTTCCGTCAACAATCCGCTTTCGTTATTGCGGAAAGAGCTCTGCTGTGAATCGCTTGTAGAAGTGAGACGTAGAGTAGATAATATTGCGATGTTAAAAACGTTTTAGAATATCACAATTACTTATCTTATATAAGATTTATTAAGATATCTGTGATACTGCTCTAAAAATTACAGAGATGTTTTCAATTATGGCCACAGGAGGTCGTAACACAATGCCCATAAATTTGGCAGGAGATTTTAACATTGATTTAAAGAAGGAGGAAAATCAAAGCTTTGTCACATTTATGGAGGAAACGTTTGGTTTAATGTTGATGTCAAATCCTCAATGTATTACTTCTAGATCAAAATCTTGTATAGATATGGTATTTGATACTCTAAAGTGCACAAATTTTATAACATATTTCAGCTACCACAGACCCATCTTAAGCGTAAATAATTCAAGTTAAATGAGCAATGTCTTAATCAAACTATTTACTCCATGTGAAACAAATAATAAAAATACATCTTCTTCTTCTTCTTCTTCATCATCTTCTTCTTCTTCTTCTTCTTCATCATCATCATCTTCTTCTTCTTCTTCATCTTCTTCTTCTTCTTCTTCTTCTTCTTCATCATCATCATCATCTTCTTTTTCTTCTTCTTCTTCTTCTTCATCATCATCATCATCTTCTTCTTCTTCTTCATCATCATCATCATCTTCTTTTCTTCTTCTTCTTCTTCTTCTTCTTCATCATCATCTTCTTCTTCTTCATCACCTTCTTCTTCTTCTTCTTCTTCATCATCATCATCTTCTTTTTCTTCTTTTTCTTCTTCTTGAAAATCAGTCCTGTAATACAGATTGAGATCACAGAGATAGAGGAGATTATTGTGCATGGGTGATGAGGTGACCTCTTGGCTCACACTACTCTTGCTTATGTCAGGCAACCAATTGGACTACGGACGCATTAAAATTGTTAATTTTAAAGTAATATAACCGAAACGTTTAGAAGGTACAAAACCTTGTTCTAAATTAAAGGCATTTGCATTTCAAGCTTAAAATTAATGTCATATAGCCGATTTTTGAATTCACATTTTTAAACCGTCTTTCACATTCGATGGAAAAGTCTTTAGAAGTTGACTGACGTTTCGGTGTTGCATGCAAAATCCAGTTTATGGATACGCCACCTTGATGTTATATTAATACTCCGGGAGGTTGTTCTGATTTTTTGTAGCGAATTTTATTACTTTTAATTTAGACATTTTCTTATCGCAAAATATGAAAAATCGTACTTTTCTCAGTTCCTTATCAAAATATTCTCGGAATTCTAAACTTCTGCTTAGATTCATAAATGTTTGAAGCAGTATGCAAGTGTACTTACTTACATCCTTCATAAATTATTCGTATAAAGCAATATATGACAAATAGAAGGAGAAATGCAAAAATAGCCACCACTGCGAATACGACTACAACAGGTGGATCCAGGATTTTGACGATTTTGTTGATGTTAACATGAACTGTGAAGTTATTTCCCATCTGAAATGTTAAAAAAAGAGATTGTACGGATCATAGCGAAGAATAATTTTCTACACTTAATATGTGAACCATACCATTAGCTGCGAGGTGAGCTGTAATAATTTTGCAGATGAAAGATATTCGATGATATTATTTATTTGACTGCAAATGGGTTTTTACCCGGTGGCAGTGGTCCTACAATAAGACACAAAACAATAAGACACAACAAAACATAAGACAACAAAAACAATAAGAAACAACAGAACAATGAGACAGAACAAAACAATAAGACACAAAAAACATAAGACAACAAAAACAATAAGAAACAACAGAACAATGAGACAGAACAAAACAATAAGACACAAAAAACATAAGAACAAAAACAATAAGAAACAACAGAACAATGAGACACAACAAAACAATGAGACACAACAAAACAACACACCACACTCAAAATAAAACAACTCATAATACGAGGCGCGTCCCAAAAGTAAGTTTCCCTGGGGCCGTTTACAGAAACAAAACACAATTTCATGGAAATATTTATTGCAACAGATACAGCAAGTGTCCAGCTATTTTTCAACATATTCGCCACCGGAATTGAGACATTTGTCATACCGTGGGACCAACTTTTGAATACCTGTGTCGTAGAAGTCTGCCGCCTGGGATTGGAACCACTGTGTGACAACCATCTCCGCCTCTCTGTCATTCTCAAAACGCTGACGCTGACCGGACAGGAATTTCTTGAGGTGTAGGAAAAGATGGAAATCACTGGGAGCGAGGTCCGGGCTGTAGGGTGGATGATTAAACACCTCCCAGCTGAACTCCTGCTTGAGACTTGCTGTCCGTCGAGCCGTGTGCGGCCTAGCGTTATCGTGCAGGAAGACAATACCGGCACTAAGCATCCCGCGCCGCTTGTTCTGAATGGCCCGTCGCAATTTCTGCAGTGTTTCGCAGTAACGCTCAGCATTCACCGTCTCACCTCTGGTCAGGAAGTCGACGTGGAGAACGCCCCGTCTGTCCCAGAACACCGTGCACATCACTTTCCGCGCCGACAACGTCTGCTTGAATTTCGTCTTACAGGGAGATCCACTGTGACGCCAATGCATTGACTGCTGCTTGGTTTCTGGGGTAATGTGTGCAATCCACGTTTCATCACCTGTGATGATCCGGTCCAGAAACTCGTCGCCGCCATCATCGTACCGCTGCAGAATTGTCAATGCTGACTCCATGCGCTTCGTTTTGTGTTCTGGTGTCAGTTGCTTCGGCACCCACCTGGCGCACAATTTCTTGAACAACAGGTGCTCCGTGACAATTTTGTGCAACAAGGAGCGGGAAATCTGCGGGAAATGACTGCTGAGTTCCGTAATTGTGAAGCGACGATTATCCATAATGCGTTCCCGCACAAGCTCCACAAGGTCGTCTGTAATGATGGATGGCCTCCCACTGCGCTTCTCATCATGCACACTTTGTCGATCTGCTGGATATTGTCTGCACCAGCGACGCACCATCTGCTTGCTCATGACGTTAGGCCCATAGACCCGGCACAGCTGACGATGAATTTCGATCGGCGCTATGCTCTGTGCATTCAAAAACTTTATCACTGACCGCACTTCACAGTCGGCGGGAGCTGGAATAAGAACCTCCATCTTCAACAGCTGCAACGATGCTACTGTGAGAACGCAGGAAGTACCGTTAGTGCATGCGCCATGCTACGTCATTGCTCTATCACGTACGCACAGTCGCTTCGCGCAATATAAGGTTTGCTAGCTGTGGGACGAGTGGGAAACTTACTTTTGGGACGCGCCTCGTATTACAAAACCATATAACCTAAAGTACATAACTTAAAAATGAATACCAACTAGACATAAGACAGTAACAGTAATGAATCACACGGTTCATCAGGACCTTCTCTTCACTTCACTACACTTATGAAGCCTTCCCATCCTCACCCCGATTTACCTCCCTTCACTGCACCCACCCATCTATTCCCTTTACTTCACCTCATTTATCACATTCCTAACCTTATTTCTAAACGTACTTGGTTTACAGGAGAGAGTCCCTAAAACCTCAGCAGGTAGCTGGTTCCAGAGTTGGATGGTCCTATTTACAAAGGAATATTTTCCGATATCTGTCCTTTGCTTTGCATACAAAGTTTTAGTCAGGAGGCCACTTGCCATTTACCTTATAAAATCATGTTCTCTTTCAAATTGTTCGTTGGTGACTGTTCTCTGTTCCGCTCCGTTCTGTTTATTTCACGTCTGTGTTGGAGGAGTTTTGTTGATGACGTCAGTAAACATTCTAACAATGTAAATAATGTATCAACACGCTGCAACAATGAGATGAAAACGAAGTGTTTAAACAATTGAGATGTACAAATAATGAGTTAAATATATTTACAGCATTGAAATGTTTTGGATCGGAAGCGAATTAAATTTTGTTTTGTTTTGAAGCAGGAGACTTCGGATCCTGTTCAAAATGTACGGTGATGAAACGAGGCAGGACGCGTGGCCGACCATCCAGCAGCGCCTTATTGCGGTATGTCGCGAAGCATCAGAGTACTTTCTGTGCCTCCGATCTGAGGCTCACCGTGATGCTTGGACTTGCCTTCTCCTCCTGGTCCTTACAAGGACATTCAGGATGTCTGATGAAAGGGTAAGATATCAGTGTAGGATAAAATAAAGCTGTCCCACTACATGCCATTGGGCTCTTACTCATTCCTGACTGTGGCTCTAGATGGGGGTGAGTGGTCAGCATCACACCCCAGCCACACTTTACTTCCAGGAAAAGGACCCCTGACACTCATTGGATAGGAGGCTGGGTGGACCTCAAAGCTGGTCTGGATGCAGAGGCTGAAATAGAATTCCTGTGCCTCTGCTGAGCATTGAACCCCAATCATCTAGTCTCTATTCCTGAGCTACCCTGGCTCCCATATTTTATAGAATATTCTATTTTATTATGTCGTTGAATGTAAAGTATTTGTATCACTTTAATTTTTGTGGTTTTGTGGCACCCAACCCGGTTCCATATCTGTTGCAGTTGCTGTTGTTGTGACTAGTGGGTTTGATGATTTCACCTTTTATCATGTGGAATCCCTGTAAAGGACACTATGTTTTTTTTATCAGGCGTTTCAAAACAATTAAGTTCATTAGAATCCCACAGAGCAGTTACAGTGACAGATGTTTAGAATCTGTACAATTTCTGTAGAACTGTTTCATAGACTAGAGCAGCCGCATTTATTTGGCCTCGTAGCTCTGGTAAGGACTGGCATTGGTGGTCTGTGGATGCACAAACTGATAATAAAGAGGATTAATACATGACATTTCGGACACTCCCAGTTTACGTATATTTGTGCCTAAATTAGGCCAACTTAATAATAGTAGGTAATGAAATATTTACGAAACAGTTAGTGGTTATGCAACAGACTTTTTACAAAATGGAAGGTGTTTTCAAGTAGTAAACATTTGTAGTGTTGCAGAGTATACAAAAGTTGCAGAGATTATGTTTATGCCATACACTGTCCTGTCCTACATTATCTCGTTAGAGATTACCAATTCATAATAAAAGTAACCTTCCATAGTTGGTTAGACAGTTTAGTAATTCACTTCATTCAACAAACTTTCTGTTGATATTATTATGGCAACATAATTCAGCACTTTATGTCGGGTGGTGAAGCCAGTGGTAGAATAATTTGTATGATCACCGATAGTTGGCAGCTTGGGGGATGACATCAATCTTTTCTGACTCATACATCAAATAGTTAATATGACCACTCACAGAATGCAGCATTAATAGTTCACTTGATCATTCATAGATGGTTGTGTGGAATGCGATAACTATATTGTGCAGCAAGAGTTAATTAAGTCCATGTGACATACACAGCCTTGGAAATGGCTTGCTGTACTACTAGCAGACAGAAAAATATTGTGCTTGTTCTAATTTGATTTAAACTTTCCCGGTAATGCTTACATCACTGGAAGTTATAAAATAGTAAAAACAAAGCAAATAGATTAATAATGATACAGTGGAACCTCGACATACAGCTCCTTGTTATACAGCGAACTCAGATATACCACAGCTGTGATCATGTCCCTCTATATGATTACATGTATTTTACATCATTTAAATTTCTGTGAAGTGTTTTGGTTACATTATAAGACTATTACAACATTTTTGCTGTGGTGTGCGGGTACAGAGGGTAAAGTTCATAGTTCGCTATGATAGGTTGTTTCTGGTTTCTCTAACCTTGGGGTTCTTTTGTTTGAAGGGCAAAATTTAGTGAACACTGCTTTTGGTAGAGACATGAAGAGTTGCATTGTTCTGGTGCTAATGGTCTGTACTAGTAGCATTGGTGAAACATAAGTTTGAAATCTACCTTAAATTTAATGTATTTTAGTCACTGGATAAATATACATAATATCAGGGATTCCAAAATTAGATAAATGTCAATTTCACATATAATGCAGATACTGAACCTGTCCCCCAAAATCCATGTTATATCCAGGTTCCACTGTATTATAAATGGAAGAAAGATGTGTTTGTGGTAAAGACTAATGTTTTCCACAAAGGAATAAGGGGGTCAGGCATGTGCACAACATAACTTGCTTATATGATAAGTAGTTACTGAAGTCTCATGAACAGGATTTCATGTGAACATTGATAGAGGTTAGCAGAAATAGTTTATATGATGAAGATTTCTGTCTTCTGGGTTGTTGCGCTGTGTAGTCTGGTTGATCGCCCTAATGACAGAGGCAGTATGACCTCTGAAATGTTGGTTAACATCCATCAAACTATACTGCACAACAACCCAGAAGACAGAAAACTTCATACTCACTGCTGTGGAAACCTCAAATCTTACAGTTTAAATGATCTCTGGTATATGGTGTCATGGGTTTGCATTGAGAAATTGCAGTGGTTATCATACAATAATACATGAACCTGATGGTAACCACTTCTGACCAAAACGTATAGTTCTGTAATAAGTGGACACTTAACAAGTAGTGAAAAAGGAGCATGTAAAAAGTGACAGTGACAATATTAAATTTGTCAAGGCATGCAGTTTCTTATACGCACGAATGTGAAAATGTTAATAAGAATCAGTCTTTGCTGTATTCCGTCACTGTTTTTTTCTAGTTCATCACATTCTGTTATATGGTATCTTTTACACACTTTCCCACATAATTTGCACACGCAAAATTGATCTGTTAGTGAAAGACAGTATGGCTAACTGGTCGGTGGCAGTACGCGTATTCGCGGTAACAGCATTTATTGAAAGCAAATCGGTAATCCTGGTCCAGAGAAGATTTAGGCGTGCATTTAATGTTGTACGGCATGGAAGAATTCCTACCCGTAACATTATTTTGAGGTGGTGGAAAACTTCAGTAACACCCGCAGTGTTTGTGATCGTTTTGCTGGTAGTGCATGAACAGTCCTCACACCAGAGAACATTGCGAGGGTTAGGGAAGCAGTACAGCTGAGTCCAACTCGCTCTGTTAGGCGTCAATCAGCTGCATTACACCTATCGGGCAGGAGTATTCGCCGTATTCTTCATGAAGACCACAAAATTTCATCCCTACAAAATTAAATTTGTTCATCGTGTTTACGACACCGATAAAATTGCTTGATTGGAATTCATCAAACACAGTCAGTGAAGTCTTTATTAAATTTTCTGCAGTTTTTGTTGGTTCCCTGCCTTGTTGGAAACATGCACATCTGTTTGCTTCTTCATTCAACTGTTCAAAGAAGAACTCATAATGTTATTCACACATTAGATCAAGAGTCTTTGTTAATAATCCCAGTTTTTATCATCAGTGGGCCAGGTTTGACCTGCATTACAGGTACTACTGTATGACTGTGTATGGTGGCTTGTATTTCTTAATAAGAAGTCAGAGCCTGTGTGATAAACTATTGATTCGTATTTTGTTCATGAAATAGTTTAATGTTTTTATTTCAGTAAAAATTACCAATGTGTTTTAATGCAGTGCCTTGAATTGTGTCTTAAAATGCCCCAAAATGTTACTTCAGCCACTCACAGAATAAACTACAAAAGGAATTTCAACACTTAAAGTTTATGATACAAACTATTGAATATATTTCAGTTTAAATTATATCTATAAAAAAGTAAGTACAGAACAAGTACAGCCAGGAATTCACACATAATAAGAAACATTTCTTTTAAGGATTAAGAACATAATCTGAATGCACATTACTCATCAGAAATTTGTTTTGATTAGTAGTTTATGTACATGAGTACAGAAACAAAATACATATTTAAATAATATTTTTCATACTGTGTATTTATAAAACCGCATAAATTACACCAGAACGTAATATTTCAGATTGCTAAGTGTACATATAATGTACAAAATACTTGTCTGTTTTACTTGTTATATCTTCTTCTTTATCCCTTCTTTTCTACCTTTAGCCTTTCCCTTTCTGTCTTTGCCCTTCTTACTCTTTTTGTAAGGCCCAAGTCCTCGCCGAACCATAGTACCACGCCACCAAGCTTGAATGACAGTCGCCATGCAGTAGAGGTGGGCCTCGTGTGCAGCTTTAGCTGCCTCTTTTTCTTTGTGTGCCAGGTATGCATCTATTTCATTTTGATGCTGTTGATACTGGAAAGTAACACATGAAAATTGTGGTGTCTGGTGTTTCTAAGAAATATGGCAAATCCAGTGAAAACAACTGTTTCAAGCCACATATTTAGTTTTTCTTTTGTGTTGACCTGCAATCTGAGCATGTGTATGAACACAGATACACGTGGTGTCACTGTTCCAAGTGTATTAAGCTGAAGATGCTTGCTGTTAGTGCAGCTGAAGATGACAAATCGGTGAATATTTATTGCAGAATGAATGCCTTATTTGGTCATGTGTTTACCTGAATATCACATTTGTGAGTCATACTGATGTTATATTACACTGGTATGTGTCAGTCTGATGTGCCATATGAAGTAATAACAAAACCACCACATTCAAAATGTACATAAAAACCATTACCAATTTCTAGCTTTGAAATTTCAAGTTCATCGTGTAGGTCATTCCTTCTAGTACACTTTACGTTCAACAGATGCCAATCAAGTTTACATATTTAATGTTACCATGCTTTCTTTTGTGCAACTGGAAAGTTAACCTTTATCTCCTGAAAGGGAAATGTATTTCTTGGGGTATGTATTTGCAGTACATGAATGGAACTATATTGTCCCAATATTTCATTATACATATTATTATTAAAAATTATGTACAGAAACTTGTAAGTCTGAATTGCTTCTTACATTGCTAAAAATTTATTTGTAATTGAACTTCAAGATGTGAGCTTGTTAACTAAAATCCCCATGAAGGTTGCAAGAATCCTGAATCATTTATAGTTATCTTCAAGCAGTCATTCTATTTTTATTGCCCCACAAAACTACAAAACTGGACAAATATCTAAGGATGATACATAAAAGCCTCTGTTATTTCATCATCCCTTTCACTAAATCCACATCCACTTTCCTGGTTATCTCATCTGGATATTAGTATTGCAGAAAGCAATAAATAATGGGAATTTTATTATTTTATCTACATTTCTGTTATGCTATGTCCAGTGTAGTCTCAAACAATCCTCAGAAATGCAGTTTGGTGTGGTACAGGCTGAAGCAAAAATCAGCACACACACCCCACATTGTATTTAGGTCTTCCATATTTCCAGTCTTAGTCTAAATACACTGCCATACTTTTGTGTTTTTCACCTCAAATGCTTTGTGTTTCTTTGTTTTTCACAGAATAAATTCAACTGCCAACCAGACATGCAACATGGTTTTGAGGATAGACTTTTCCATTTTGTTTTAAAATCGGAAAGACTGAATCTTTCTTGTATTCAGTGATTTGTTTTGAAGAAGACACTCGGCACCTGACTTTTGAAGAAAATCCGTGTTTTTGCAGTGTACTGATTGACTAATTATTATTACCTAAATTTATATGAAGCATATTTGTAATTAGTTTACCTCAGTTTCAAATTAATACTTGTGGACTTCAAGAAAGCCTATGAATTAGTTAAAAGAGAAGCTGTTTACAATATTATGCTTGAAAATGGTGTACCTAAGAAGCTAGTCAGACTGATTAAAATGTGTTTAAGTGAAACCTATAGCAAAATTTGTGTAGGTAAACATTTGTCTGATACATTTCTTGATCAGAATGGCCTAAAACAGGGAGATGCTCTATTGCTGCTGCTTTTCAAATTTTCCTAAAATATGCCATCAGGAAAGTCCAAAAAAAGTCATGGCAGTTTGGAATTGAATGGAACACATAAGCTTTTGTTCTATGCTGATGGTATTAATCTGTTGGGCAATAATATAAATACTATAAAACAAACACAGAAACATTCTTAAATGCTAGTAGGAATGTTGGTCTAGAAAGAAATGCAGAAAAGACAAAGTATATGATCATGTCTCAGTACCAGGATTCAGGATAGAACCAGAATATAAAGATAGTTAATGAATTGTTCAAAAATGTTATGAAATCAAGATAATATTACATTTGGGTAATGCTTGCTATCATTCAGTCCAAAATCTTTTGTACTCCCATCTCATATAAAATAAACTAAAGATTAAAATATACAAAAGTATAGTTTTGCCAATTGTGCTGTATGGGTGAGAAACTTGGTGTCTCACATTGAGGGAGGAACATAGATTGAGGGTTTTTAAGAACAGTGTTGAGGAAGACATTTTGACCTAAAAGGGAGGGAGATGGATCATGGAGAGAATTGTAAAATATGAGTTACACAGCCTGTAATCCTCACCTGATATCGTTAGGGCGATTAAATCGAGGAGGATGAGGTGGCTGGGACATGTGGCATGATGGGGGAGGGGAGGGGTGTTTACAAAGTATTCATTGGGAGACATGAAGGGAGGAGACCGCTGGGAAGACCTAGGCGTAGTTGGGAGGATGGCGTTAAGGTTGACCTTAGGCAGACTAGAAATGATGGAGCGAACTGAATGCAGCTTGCTCAGGATAGAGTCTGGTGGTGGGCTTTTGTGAACACGGTGATGAACTTTTGGGTTCCATAAAAAAGTGGGCTATTGTTTGACAAGCCCAGTATACAGTTGACTTTTCAAAGAATGCCCTGCACTGTATAGTGAGTAAGTAGATTACAGGAATGATTTGCATTAAATTGATGCCATCCAAATTTATAACCCAAATCATAAATTAATTAAGATGCCTCAGCTTCTATCAAAAACATCACCAAAAGAAAAGTGCAACAGTGGCTTATTTAGATCAGCATTATCCAGCTTGTAAGAATTCTCAGAATGGACCACTGCTGCAATGAATCATCTTCAAATTGACATAACAATAGCAATACATCCCACTGTCTATTGCCTAGCTTGCCCAGCTTCTTTATTGTATGCATCTACCCTTCTCGTTCAACCCAGTGAACTCAGTACCTTAAGACTCTCCCGAACTACCACCAGGACACCCATAATCCTATTGATGACAGAATATTATTATCTGTATGTAAGAAAGTAATAAAAACCCTTTGCACCTCTGAAACAATGGTAAATTTCTACCAGACTACAACTGGATGCTCAGCTATTTAACTGGCACAGATTAGGAGACAGGTGATAAGATAGTATTAAAGTAAAGTAAATTTAAAAAAATAAATAAGTTGTTTAACTCACCAGTGATACTCTTGCTAAAGTTAACAGGTCTGTTGGCAGTTTGATAATCTTTACCTTTTTATTTCTTTTAAGTTTAAGGTAATACAGCATACCTGAACTGAGTTAGCTGGTAATGCTGCACTATCATTACTTCACTGTGACATTCACTGCTCTAGCTTCAGTCATCAGGTGCCTTTAATTGTTTGTACCTTTGTAAAATTTAAACAGATTTTTTCCCATTTTTACTTTCAACCTGAATCAATAGTAATTTTAAAACATACCAATGAGAGCAGATCTTCGAGTTCTTTGCATGTGACTGCTCGTTTTGCCTGCAGCTTTTGGCAGTCAGCTGCTCTTTCTTCCAGTTCACTGCCATACTTCTCCATCCAGTTTTTAATTTCTTTTTCTAAATTCTGTGAATGTAAACATCATTACATGTCAAAATGACACACAAACATGCATTTTTCAGACAAATCTTACAGTTTATGCGATGAGGTTGCACATTCTGTAGAACTGAGTGAAAATGCAACGTGCCTTTTAGTGTTTTTGTAGCAGAAATTCAGAATTAGAAGTGCTGTTGGGGGTAGAGGGGCGAGCACAACATGGTTGTAATATTTGCTATATCTTAGGTCTTAATTGTAGCATTGGAATAAGGAGGTGCCAAAGCCATAGGTTCAAGTTATTTAGAAATACCACTTCATTATACTACCACTAATAATGAAAAAATGTTGAGGTCAAACATAAAAATAGTTCTAAATTAGAGGGAACTTCAAACAAAAAATTACCATAAGATGGCTGTCTTATGGGTTGTTGCACCATGTAGTCTGGTAGAAGTTTTCTCTTCATCCTGATGGTGGAGACAATAAGTACCTCTGAAATGTAGGTGAATGCCCACCACACATTCCTTTAGTCAGACACACAGTGGCTTTTTCATGAATACTGTTGAATTCCTTCATATTATTTGCAGTGTTCTCACTAGGTGTACTTAGGATATACAGTTTTGATTTCTGCACCATGCAGGATACGAGTTCTCCATTGCGGTGAGTCCAAAGATGGCTGTCTTCTGGGTTGTAGTTAAGTGGCCTGACTGTCAGTCAGACCAGATACATACTTTATCTTGTCACCCTTCTATGTGTTCATGTTTTTAATTCAAAGATGATGCATGGAATGAACATGTATGAGGAGCATTGGCATACTTCTCTTTTTTTTTCATGATAACTGAATGGATTTTGATGAAATTAAAAATTGGGAGGCTGCACTAAAAATTGACAAGTGAATTTAAATTTGTTTTAAATTAATCTAATATACTTCTTACGTTATAAGATATTTAAATCAGAATTCATCAGATTTAAAGAAAAATATCACTGGTGCATTAGGTGAAGCATTTCTTTGATATGACAAGGAAAATTAATGTATTACTGTGCAGTGTTACAGTGTATCCATAGTGTGGTTAGTTTTGGAACAACAGGCTGTGTCTGTAATAAACATCTATAACAGTGATGTATGCAACATTGCAAAGACTGAATTTGGGAATACAGTACGAGTATTACAAATTGGAGTAAAGGATAAACCTTTCCACTTGTATACATATTTCACAGTGAATAATGTTTGAACTTTTCAGGTATAATGCGAACTACAGCCCTGTGTTTCTTGTTCTGACATGTGAACAATAATTTCAAAGAAATTTTTGAATATTACGATTTTCTAATAGTTTTCAAATGTGCCAGTACACAAGAGTTACTTACCGTAGTGGCGTGCTTCATGTACATTTCAATTTCAACATGGCACCTCATCTCCATGTCTATGTTGTCCTTGAGGTCTGTTAGCTGGTCTTCTAGTATTTTTTCAGAAAGAGACAGCCGTTCACAGTTCTGTTCTATACGTGCTGCCTCCCATTTAGATACATATTTGAATTTCAGATCATTCATGAATAGTGTCTCTTGAATTTGATCCTATGAAAGGAGTGATAAGTCATTGAAAAAGTCACATTATCATTTTTTTCTTATTTTATACTGTAAGATCAGTTTGTTTATGGTATCATATCCATCCATCATTCCCCACCAATAACTTTTTACCCAACTAACAAGTTTCTTATATTTCATTTAACCTGATGTGATCATGCAACTAGGGACCAACCCACATACATGTCCTTTTTAATTTCCTACCATCAGTAATACCAACATCTTGGGAGTGACACAAGATCAGTATTTTATTGCTTTTTGTCAGTGACTAATATCCTATTCAGAATGGTCTGGGACAAGAAAACAGTTCACCATCATTGCCTTTCAGCTTTGCTTTGGAATATGCTATTAGGAATGTTCAAGAAAATTAGGAGAGACTGAAAGTAAAGCCTTTGGAAACTGGAAAAGAAATTAAGAACAACTTAAATTCAGGAAAAGATTTGTCATTGATGTACTCAATTTAAGAAAATACGAAGTGTGTTACAAAAGTCACTAGGAATATCACTGATTTCTGAAGATCATGAATTCATAATTTGGCACTTGGAGGTTCTCTTCCATATATACATCAGAAATTGTGTTTACAACAACCTTGAATATATGATTTCTGTTGTTTGTCTAAGATTTTCTCCATGTTGACTTATAACTACATGCTTGATTCTGATTTCCAAGTGGATTTTATAATTTAAGACAAATACATTGTTGTTTCTAATTGGAGTCTGTTTCTGTTTTGATGCCACACTACTTAATACAGAAATGGCACACATGAAAGAGTTAAAAAAGACCAGTTTTCTAGCAGACTGATGCTAAATATCAGTTCCACCATTTAACCTGATAATCTTAGGTGTACTAGAAATGTTACACAGACAATCCATACTTTCAGCCTTGCCACAGTGTCATGTCTCTCATTTAATTCATCCATGCCTTTCTTAAACTCTGTTTTCAACATCATGTGAAGATTATTAATTTTCTTCACATTTTTCTTTTCTATACTTCTAAGTTCTGCCTCTTCACTTTGTTTCTGTTCTTCAAACTTTGATATTTCCACTAGAGTCTTAAAGGAATTCTGAAATGTTAGCTCATCCATGACTATATGCAGAACCTCTTCAAGTCTTATCCTGCAAAAAAGTACATGACGGTGACATTTCAACACAGTTCCTCATCTAAACATTTTTCACCAATTGTTTTAGTAGGTTCATCTTTTCACTAATAAGATCCCATACCTAAGAACATTTAAACTCAACATTACATTCTAGTGGGGCATGCCTCTGCATTTGGTAAGTTCTCAATTTAAGTCATGCCCGAAGACAGGTTGATTTTTTTTATCTTTCTCAGTTCCCATATAAAATGCTGGAACTGTATTTGAAGACAAAACTATGACTGCTTTTTTCCACATGCTTTATAATTCACATATCACCCTACTGGATGATGCTGCATAACCTATAAAATGGAAGGTGATCTCTTTCTAGTCTTTCAAATGATTTATCCAATTTTGTTGATTGCTTTCTTTACATTTTCCAGTGACTTCTTTATTTTTAACCTTCAATACAAAGCTGTTATATTTTCTCACCATATATAGTCTCCCAAAACCGGCAAATATACTCTCACATGAGATCGTCTTACTGGGTGAAAAGAATACCTCTTCATTAGAGTACAAGACATAATAATAATATAAGAATTGATAGTAAACCACATGGAAAGAATTCCAGTGCTTGGGAATTACACCAACAACAGCAAATCAAAATTATATTCGTGGTGAAATTAAGAGTAGATTCATTTCAAGAAATGCTACCATTCAGTTCAGGATCATCTTCCCATAACCTATGTAAAAATGTAAAGATTGAAACAAAAAGAAGATAACTTTAAGTGTTGTTTTATATGGCCATGACAGTTCTAAGGGAAGAACACAGACAAGAATGTTTGAATACAAAATGCTGACAAGACTTTCTGGATCAAAGAAAGAGAATGAAGAGCTTCATAATTTGTATGGTTCTTCCATTTTAAGATAATCATATTAAGAATGATGGGGTGGGATTAGTGAAGCATTCAGCACTTATGGAGGAAACAAGAAATACAAATAGAGTTATGATTAAGAAACCTAAAAGGAAGATGTCCCATGTCAGACCTGTACATAAGTAGTAGCATAATATTAAAATGAAAGGTGTGTACATTAGAACTGAACTGAACTGGCCAGGTGAAAGTCCACTGTAATGGCCTTCTTGATGGACTAAGTAACTATAAACTTCCCAAGTACATCATGTAAGTCCTTTAGAATCCTTTACAGCTGATTTAAATTCACATGGAGATCAGAGTGCAGAATTGCTGAATTGCACATGAACTTCAATGAATTTTGGGTGCAAATGAAGGACATCAAACAGAGGGAAAACTTCAGGAAAGGAAAACATGCTACAAAAGGGACACAAAGAAAAACACACATGTGTCATGCATGCAGACATTTTTTATGCTTTGAATGTACAGTAGAAGTATGTCAACTCTGCAGCAGAAAACTAGCCATTGAATTGAGATTCCCTTGAATCTAAATGGATTTAAGAACTGTGAGAATTTCAGTTATTTTAAGGACTTGCAGTTTTGTTGAATTTATTTCAGTATTTATATAATTTATTTTCCGCTTATTCAACAAACCTTCCCTGAGTATGAGTCTAGTAAAAAATATAATTTTATTGTTAAACTCTTTTATATCAGATTTATCAAAATCATTTTAGTTATGTTACACAATTATTATATCTAAAAATAAACATATATGCCAGTACATGTATTTTGTGTTAGATTCTGCTGTATAAGATACATGTGGACTGATGTTTACACATTATCATGACTGATACACTTCTAATTAGGATTTGAGGTTTTCATGGCCGTAAGTCCGAGATGGCTAATTAACAAACATACACTCTGGTCTCTCAGAATGGATGTGGGTATATAACTACAACCCAGGCACTTGAGTTAAAATAAAACACAGAAACAATTAAATTGTGTCTTATGGCAATCTTATACATACGTGATGATGCTAAATTATATACAATAAATATAAAATCATGTTCTACTCCTGAAATCAAACCAAGAAGTTCATATAAACATATAGTCACAACCACTTTTTTGCAATTTATGATGACATTATGCAGCAGTGAGGCAATCAGTACAACTGATGCTTGGGTAGAAATAATTGGCAGTCTCTTCAGAGCACATTTTGAGCTACTACCTTGGCTCTCAGAAATCTATTTGCATTTTCTGAATGGAATAATTGTTTCAAATACTGTAGAGTATATGATTGGTAATGAGACAGATTGTGTGGTTTAAGCATGATGGAGTTCCTGCTCATTTTACCCATTACTAATGCAGTTTTTTTACTCCCACTGCCCAGAGAAATGGATATGATGAAATAGACCAGTTTAGTAGCAATAAGTGGTAATTATAATTCCTGTTAGTCCAGCCATATACAGATTGGAGTATTTGATGGAAAGTAAGCATCAT
The DNA here is from genome assembly GCF_977971745.1 of Zootermopsis nevadensis. Taxonomy (NCBI): domain Eukaryota; kingdom Metazoa; phylum Arthropoda; class Insecta; order Blattodea; family Termopsidae; genus Zootermopsis; species Zootermopsis nevadensis. The sequence continues at coordinate 12,269,301 of NW_028259143.1, forward strand.
GAATTCTTCCCACAATAATTTGTGACATTTGCTGTGAAATAATGGGCAGGATTTTTGGTTGGGCTGTATTTCTAATAGTAATGTTTCTTTACTCAACAACTAAACATAGACATCTGAGTGCATGTACCATTCTTTCAGACTCCTATATTTTATGTCAGCTGGGAAATTTCTTGTTGCATTTATTTTCCTCAAAATGCTTAGTTGATCAGTGCAGTCTTCCAACACAGATATAACACCAATCCTCTCGATTTTTAACAACCCAGCAGTGTGAGGAGCTGTAAAATACAAAAATGACATACCATCTGTCACTATAGGGGCTTTCCATGAAAACTTGGACTTGTCTCAAAAGAGATGAGCACACATATAAGGATATGTAAAATGTCCAAGCTTAATGTTTCCAGGGTCAGTGTTTGTGAGGAAAATGTTAACAAGAAATAAAGATTTTAAAAAATACCTGGACTCTTAATTGTGATAAAGGAACTTACTATTAAATGTCATTGTTACTTCCATATAATAATAATCCATGGTGTAACAGCCCTCTGAGAGCCAAAGCTGACTAGCTGGCTGGTGGCCTCACGTTCACATACCTAAGCAGAGGTGAACGATCATCCAACCAGATATAGGATGACATGTGGTCAGCACGACGAATCCCCAGCCATTGCTAGTTTTCATGACTGGATTATGCTACCCATTGTAGCTCCCCAATTTCCTCACGATGCTGGGTCAGCACCAGTCCCATACACTGGTCGAAAATATCATGAGAAATTTTTTTTCCCCCAAGACTCGAACCAGTGCGCATTCTGTATCACCAGTCCGAAGTATGATGCCTCAGACCGTGCGGCTACGGTGCGGGACTACTTCCACCTAACAACACTTTTTAACTATTTATATTCACTAAAATTTTAAATGTATAGTATAATGTATTGATTGTCATTGGCCTCTGTACAGAATATAATTTTTGTACATGTTACTTGTATCAGATAACCTGTTAACTGTATCCAGATAACCTGAACCATTCCTTTGATGTGTGTCGACAAATAGCTTGTCCAAATGATTTCATTCAATTAACAGTTTCTAGTTTACATACAACTGTAGTAATATTGTTCAAAATAAAAAACTGAAAGTTGTCAAAATAAAGATAGTTTGGTCTTGACAAAGTCTAATAGCAAATTATTTTTAATGATCCACATATTCATATTAACTTTAAGAAGTAGTATAATTATCATTGTTACTCACAGAACTGCCCTACAAATCTACCAGGGGAATCCTTTGATACTGCTACTGGCATCTTTTTCTTTCTTTCCATCATAGATCTTGCCATCATGACCACATCAGCCATTGTCTTTGGCACATTACTCTTTTTTCCACTTTGTGATGGATTCCTTTCCTCATCTAAAAAGAAAGTTGAAATCATCTGATTTTACTTCACCCCCATGTCCATCGTTATCCTATCTGGTAGTAACACACTGTTTCTTTCACATTATGTTTTACTATCATCTTGAGACTCATTCACATCTTTGTTAGGATCTAACAAAATAACTGATATTTTACATGATCTGCTAAAATTACCATTACCAATAAAATCAGTCATTTTCCTAAAACAGACATTAACAATACACAGTTCTTTCACAGGTCTGACAAATCAAGTAAAACATAAACTTTGTTGGTAGAAATAGCTATGATCATCTTTTTGTTAATCATATTTACAGAATATGTACACACATGTAAAATTCCAAACAGAGGATGGAGTTGCTTAGCAACACACACTGTTAAATCAATAGTGACTCAAGCTTGTTTTCATAGCAGATTCTTGTACTGTACAATTACATGTAGATGTTCCTCTTGAATAATTTCATTTCATTAGTTGATGGCCATTGTTCAACAAAAGAAGTTCAATTCATTTATTTAAGTGTTTACCAACAGCAAGAAGCCAATAACAGGCAAACACTGATAATACATACAAATAATAATAAAATAACAATGAAAAATATTACACAAACATATTAACTAAATATATACTTGTACAATATTAAATATAACAGCCAAATACAAGCAAACACAAAATAAAAATTGAGCCATGAAGATTTGTTGCACTATGTTAAAGTTTGCAAGTAACAATGGAGAGTTGACAAGGTATAGTCATCCAGCCTATAGGCTATGCAGGAAACTTGAAAAATCTGTCGGCAAGAAATCGGCATATGTGGGTAATGCCATGTCAATTGAACACGGCAGTTGACATGCATGACTGCTTTGGATTTGAATTATATTTTGTAAGCCTACAGATTCTAATGAGTAAGTTATAAATATGTTGGTTTTTCTTCCAATATCCCTTAATTTACACTTCTTTAGTTTGCTTTCCCCAAAATTTCCTTTGTTCTGATGCTTTAAAATGCATATAAGTCTGGTCCTAATTAAGATAGCTTGATAATTTTTGAAAGCCCTAGGCACAGGGTCTTCTGTGACTACTGAATAATACTGTAGTAGTGTCCTGAGACTTTTGTTACAAGTAATTAAACAGTGCAGACAAGGTTCCTACTAGCATGTAGAATTTATCATGTGAACGATTTTGGTAACAAAGAAAGAGAGGGATTTCCTGCATAAATATTTTATCAAGGTAATAAATCAAGGGCTTTAGTTAATTCGGTGATAAACCTTCAGGATCAGTAAGCCATCTAGTTAGTTAATAAATCAAGTCAAATAATTTAACCTCTGATGAAGTTGGATCTACTTAATTTTGACATTAGGGAGTCGAGTGTCAGGAAAACCACATCAAGCTCTGATAGGCTTTGATCAAACAGGAGCATTCTTTGGTAACGTGGGTGTGACTGCAGGAACTTGTGACCTGACATGAAAGTGTTTTCAATGTCAAGAGACATTTTTATAACAAACCTGCTGAATTACAAAGATTACTTGTAACAATTTATTATCTGGTTATCTCTCCCATACTTCGGTTTCAGTTAACATCATGTTGCAAGCCACAGCATTGTTTCTGAGATTACCACTGACCTAAGCACAGGAAACAACTACCCTTCTACCTCAGTAAAATACAAGGTGAGGGACAATTATAATACAGCCCTGCTTAAAACTGTAAGGGAGGTGTGCTTACACTAACAGGTTTTTGTTGTGATGGAAGGTCTTGACTTTTCAAAGTAGAGACTATTGTTAATGATGGGAGATTATCCCATCCGGGAAATTGTCTTCTATGAAAAAGATTTTGGTTTGATGTCTCTGTGGAAGTTGAACCAAGAAGTATTGGGATCGGTTTGGCTGAAGGCCTCTTCAGCTTGGGAGATAATTCGCCGTTGCTGAAGGCCCCCATTATTGGCACTGCCCCTTTTGAATTATAACCTGGCATTTGGCGATAAACTGAGGAACATAACGGAAAACCACAGTCAGGTATTCGAGTAGGTGTAGGCAACTCGTTGTGCTGACTTGGCCGTCTTTTTAGGAACATCGTCAGTTGGCCTGCTAAGCATCAGTCCTCAGCGCTGGGTCGGCACCAGTGCTTTTTAAATTGCGGAACTAAGTGGTTTTTCATATCAGTTGACCTTAAGTCGAAACACTTGCCTCTCATCTAAGTTTCTGTTAGCTCTTTAAACAAAACCAACGGGCCTGATGCAATATCATACTGTGACTCGGTATAAATCCAAATTGCCATCACACAGCTACCATTCTCATTTACTTCCCAGAGGATCATGTTACGAGGATTTTGCCATCACTCACCAACAGGTGCTGCAGACCCGAAACTGGCACATCACAATGACCGATGCCCCTGAGGACAAGGAACATTGTGCCTCCTCCCCGACTCTAGTGGCCTGTCCGGTGGCAAAAATAGTTTGCGAACTTTAGGGCCTGATCCAACTCAAAGGTTTGTCTCGTTTAGGAGGCAAACATCGACGTCGAGCTCACATAGAAACTGTTTCCTGCCGCGAACACCATGACCGTTCCAAGACGCCAGTCGAAAGACGTTCCTTGTGTTTGACCTAGGCCGCACAGCCATACTCACCTATGAAGAGGAAGATGGTCGTATGGGCAGCTCGGGGGGTGAGCTTTCCGTGTTGAGAAGGAGCTGGCCTTGAAGAGAAGACGTGTCAACTCTACTGAGGTCTCGGTGGGAAGGTTCTCCAGATCTTCAATCCCTTCGAGTGGTGACTTACTGTGTTTGACAGAAAGTGTTGATTCACCCATTTTCGAACGGGGCAGTTGGGAATCAATCATTGGCACGTCGGGACAAGCGAACAATCATTGACCGCCCGTTGATCAGTCTCTATTCTTGAAAATGCGGCCCCAACGGACAACGTGGTTACAACTAGGGCCCATTTTCTGTAGTTCGGGATAAAAAAGTGCATTATCAAAGACATTTAAAAACCATCTACATTTAGGTAGAATATAGATTTGGAACGTACTCATTTTCAATAGATTGATATAACGGGGACTGTGTCATTTATATTTGTATTAGAAACAAATATTGTATTTGTGCTGTAACATGTTCTACATCATAGGCTTGGGGCTATTAACGATCTATGGAATGTAAGTAAATTGTATTCTACTCTATGCATTCGGTCAAACTGCGTAGTGTGAACAACCCTGAAGTAGCAAAGCTCCGTTTAGGATGGTGTTTCATTCCCTGTGACCTAGAATTTCGAACGTCTTAGACAGATGGTTGTCATGTTGACCATAATTCTATAACAATTTAATCGTTTTATTTACACAATCTATGATTATACTCTTAATTTTGTGGTTCGTAACAATAAGGCACTGAAAATAACTACCATAAAGTAAACCTGGTGTTCAATTCTCTTGTAGAATATTTTCAAGATTTTTTTGTTTCAAAGATCGTAAGAGGAAAATGTATCATTTTGCCGAATATATTTTACAACATTCTATTGTAATATAATTTTAAGCACAATACACATTGTTTAACAATAGTGATTTGCGAATATAACGTTGAGTTTCAGAACAGCAATTCTAAAATATATATTTGCAAATTTCATAAGAGGAAATGGTTAATCTTTCGTTATGAAACTATTATGATAGGATCAAAATGGCGTGAAAGAAATGAAAAATTGTGCATTAGCAGTCATAAATAGTGATGATAAGGGTTGATACTCTTATATTTACTAGTAGGCTTGAATGGAAATGGTTATAGGAGCAAGAAATGTAAAACAACTACTGGTATTGCTAATTAGTGGTTTTGTTGGTATGTAGAAATTTCCAAGTTCTAACTGTCGGACAACCTGATGTGGCATTCGAGGCGGATAATTCTTACACAGTTTGCTTTAAATTTAGTGGAAAAAAATAAGCGAAAAGTAATTTGAACAAAAAATTAAGATTTATTTGCGAACATACGGTGGCTATATGTTTTGAAGTTCGAAGGACTTAAATTTTTTATGACAATTGGAAGTTGAGCAGCCGAAAAGTTTTTTTGGGACCTCTCAGTTTTAATTATAATTTCAATGAACAGTGGTGTTTGATTTAGTTCTACGTAATTAAATTACCTTTATATGAAATGAATGCAAATAACTGTAGTGGTTTTCAAATGTCTAAAGGAACCACAATATATTTGATGTACGAATGAACCAGTCCTTTTCATCATTAATAAACGTTCATTCTCGTCACACCAACTCGAATTTTACACCAGTCTTTGACCGTAACAGTTATTGGCATTTTAAGTAGTGTTAACTCATATTAACCGCAATTAATGTTGCTTTGATGAAACCAACTTGAAAACATTAGTCTAAGTTATATTGAGCTGATTTCTTGTAGTTTCACAGCATTAGTCGTTATGGTAGGAGTGGATGTTTTCAGGATATGGTGTTCAGATTTATAGTTATTAATAGTGAATTCTGCATATACTAGACATGTTTAGTGATTGTGATAATTATATTATCTTTATAACTTAATGAAATACATGTTCCCACAGCCTGGGTGTTAGTTACTGAAATATAGAAATCCTTGCATTACTAGTTGTTGACACTACCTTTCAGTGGTGAAATCAGATTTGTGTTGATTGCAGAGAAGATTAATAGTGTGTGTTTAGCAATGATGCCTGTTTTAACAAACGTATCCAAGACATGTTGTATCCAAATGCGTGTTTATAGCAGTTACATTTAGTTTCAAATATGGCTTCAAAAAGGAAATAAAATATTTGATTAGCAAAATAGCAAAGGCCATAGAAACTATGTCAATTGCTCCTGCTGCAGTGGAGTTTCATGTTCCTGAATAACTGTTATTTATAAATTTAGTTGCAAAATCATTGAAATGTCTGCCATGGATCCATCCATTAACTTTTCTGATTGAAGATAAATAGAAAGTCTTGGTTGACTAGATATTGACAGTTCCAAGTATGCCTACAATGGCACAATCTATGCAACAAAAATCAAGCCTTTAAAGCTTTCAAAGTTCAAAACCAGAAGTGATGTAAGTATTCAGCTGGCATCATAATTAAAGTTATTTGTAATATCCTTTTGTTTATCCATATGCAGTTTTTCTCTACCTTTCATTAATTACAGTTATGTATGCCTGATGTTTGTTAAGCAAAGACACCAATATGTGTACCTAATTTGAAGAAAACCATGAATTAATGTTAATGACTTTTCTGAAATATGGGACTATGTCCCATGGCAGAATGAAAGTGAACGCCATTCTTTGGTTGGACATCAATATTCGCTGGTAAGAAAGTTGCTAGGTTGCATAATTATTCATGTAAAGTGTACAGTTATGTATTATTCAGCTATATGTTTAAAAATTTCTGTAACTTTTACCAAGTAAAATTGAAGATTGGTATTGAAATATGTCTCTCTCTTTCTCTATTGGTACTACAGCCCTTGTAGAGCCTTGGTCTCCATAACAATGCTCATCCATTCCTCTCTGTTCACCACCTTCCTTCTCCAACCTCTAACTCCCATTCTCTTGAGATCTTCCTCTATATCATCAAGCCATCTGTTGTGGGATCTTCCAGCTCTTCTTCCTTCTTGGCAGCTGTCCTGTTCTCCGGAATTCTCTCTACTTGTTCCAGTCAACACAGTCTTTTTTCCCTAATTTCTGTCACTAAGTCTAGATCTTCATAGAGACTGTAGAGTTCACAGTTAGTTCTTATCTGCCACTGTCCATTTTCCTTGACTGCACTATTCATAGAACTTTCCTCTCCCAGATCTGCAGCATATTTTCATCTCTTGGTCAGTGTCCATTTCTCAGCACCCTGTAGCACTGCTGCACTTGTGATGGTACAGTATATGGTCTGCTTCAGAGGCATTTGAGGATCTCAGAAGCTTCTGGTAGGCAAAATAGCATTGATTGCCTGCCGCTATTCTGGCTTTGATTTCCACTCCGACTTTGTTGTCTTCTGTTACACATTCAAAGTGCGTCCCTCTTCCATCTCGACACATGCAACATTCTCAAGCCTACTTTTATCTCTAGTGTTTATCATTTACTTGGTCTACCTGGGTTACCTTTTGGACCTAGCTACTTTGATCCTTCTTCCAGCTGCTGTACACTCTCTCTCAGGTAGTTTGCTGTTATTCCTACTACAGCTATGTTATCAGTGAAGGCCATGTATTGGATGGTTTTATTATTTTATTACCATTCCTCTTGGGTTGATGGTTATTCTCCTCATGGCTGCTTCAAGGCTCAAGTTGAATAAGTTAGCCGAAATGGCATCCCCTTGTTTCACTCCTCTTCTCTGTTTGAATGCTTCTGAGAGCTTTCCTTGGATTTTGACCTTTGCTGTAGTGTTGCTTAGGGTAATTTTTATCAATTTGACTATCTTCAAAGGTACCTTTAGATCTCTGAGGAACATAAACAGCTTATTTATACAAATACTGTCATAAATTTGCTTATAAACCATGAACAGCTAATGTAGGTTGATGTTAAACCCATAACAGTTTTCAAAGATCATTCTAAGAGAGAAAATCTGATCAGTCTTTGAACGGTCTCTCCTAAATCAACATTGGTAACCACCTAATTGTTTTTCTGTGTACACTTCTAATTTCTGTGCCAAGATCTTGGAGAAAACTTTATGTGTCATGTTCAGCAATGATATGCCTCTGTAGTTGCTGCAGACTGCCTTGTTGTCCTTTTTGTGTATGGGGAAAATCACCGCAGTCCTCCACTCTTGTAGCATTTCTTCCTTTTCCCAGATCTCCATTACCAATTTAAATATCTCTTTTTTCAGTTTTGTGCTTCCATACTTAATCGACTGTACTTGGATCCCATCTTTACCAGGTGCTTTATTATTCCTCATACATTTTAATGCTTTCTCAGACTCCAGAGTTCTTCTTTCTGGGTTTCTTGGTGTTGTTCTGTCTTACTGGAATATGTACATTGTGATATTCAGAAGAGAATGTGTACTTGTTTGTCTGTAAAGCATTTGGAATCCAGTAACATTTTGCTAATGAACAAAATGTAATAATATGTATTATTGTTCACATCACTGGATTATTTGTGGTGCATTGATGAGGCTAAAAGTGCAAGAGTAGCAGTTATTTCTTTAATTTTTTTTGTGATCTGTTGTTCATTTGCGTTCTGATTTAGAGGTTTTGCATATTTGAGTCTGACTGGAGGTAAACAGTTTTGTTCTGAAAAACACATACGGTCGAACATTTTTTGTCCCATAAAGTGTACTAGTTATTTGAAGTGACTTCACTATTGATTGATATTATATTAACTTTATTGTGGGTTTTTATTTGTTATTTTGTATTTTAGATGGGCATCAGTATGTTTGGTTTTTGTTAACAGAGGCTCAGAGAGGTCTGATGGTCACTCTGTGTACTTTTGTTTGTTTTACGTTTTAAAGTTCAGCAGCAAGTTAAGTATGGAGGGGGTGGAGTTTTTATCATTAGTAAAAATGCTGTAATATGCATGATGTATGGGGCTTGAACTGTTCCTTCTTTTTTCTCTCCATTCTTGTCTCATCTCCTTTCTCCCTCCATTCTCATCAGGACTTGAGGGCCACGATAACTGAAGACCAGCATTGCATGTGGTTTTGTGAAGTAATGAGTGTCTCACTATTAAAGATCTGTTACACATAACAGAAGAACCAGTGAGGATATTTAACCCCAGTGAAATTTATATGAAAATTGATTGAATATTCCTTATTATATTACCAAAACTAATCTTAAGTCACTGCTACAGGGAGAATTTCTTCTGTTCGACCACAAAACTGCTGCTACCTAAGTTGTTAGCCTAGCACTGAGCAGCTGCAGCTATGTGGTAACAGCAGTCAGTGATAATATACTTTTGCCATGAATCATTGCATTTGCCTCCTTGTTAACCCTTTAAAGTGTAATGGGAACGCTTTGTACCATTGCTTTAAAAATCACTAATTCTGCGTTTGCCCACAGTGTATTTGTCAGTTTAGTGTGATTCTCAGAGTACACTGTGATTATTTGATTGTTATAATTGTTGTGGGATTTGCTTTCTTTCAAGTATGAACTGAATGTGTAAATATTCTGAGAAAAATATTTTCTAACAGCAGGTGACAAACTGCAGCATTGTTTATCAAGACAGTTCTTCGTATCCTATTTCTTTTGTTCATCAGATCTTTATTTCCTTCTTTGTTCACCATACTGAAACAAAAACACGTTCATCATGGCGTGGACTACAGTTGGACAGCATTTTAGGACCTCCCTGCTCACAATGCACAGCTATGTAATGACTACCTGCCAGTTTGCCATTTTCAAAAGTACACTTGGGATTTTGTAAGCAGTAGGTCACTGGTGTTAGGTCTAGCTTTGTCGTGTTGGAGGATCATGTGGTTTTTGTTTCAAGAACGAGTTTAAAAAAGTAGTGTATCATTGGTGTAAGTGTATTGAAGTAGAAGGTGACTATGTATAACAATAATGTGTCATTTTGAAAAATAAACTCTCAACTTTGCATGTGTTTTTGCTTCATTTAAATTTCCTTCCCATTCTTGTTTTATTTAAGAGGAGGAATTACTTTTCAGCCCACCCTCATACGCTGGAATTTAATGAATGCTGAGCTCCTTATATGTTTGATTTAGGAGCAGAAATGTTCTGTTCAGTATCACATCTAGGTCCCTCTTATATAATTGATATCAGGAACAGGAATGTTATGTTTGGTACAATATCTGGAACCCACCAACCCTCTTATCTTATTGATATTAAGGGCTGAAATATTCTGTTTAGTGCCATTTCAGTGCAGGAAAGATTGTTGTATGTTTGTTTATATTCTAGTGCTGTGCTTGTACAGAAGCTGGGCCTATACGGAGAAGGTATCGTACAGTTATCATGATGACAAATCAGGAAAGGTATACAACGCTGTGGAACAAACCATGTCCCAGTATCCAGATACAGGCAGTGAAAACCTGCAAGGAGCACAGAGGCAAATTAAAGAACTGGAGAAAAAAATTAAGGATCTTGAGAAGAGAATTCCTCAGAGATATCCAGACGTGAAATATTTGAATTACAGATCAAGAAAACGCATTCTTGTAAGTGTCTGAATATAGTATGTGTTTGTTAGGTAGTCCAGTGCACATTTCATGATTTTGTTCCTTTTATGTATGCAGTGAGGTTTTGTTAACCTTTTGATAATTTACATAAATCTATCTTGATAACATTTGTGTACATACATTTTCCTTGTGCCAATATTAAAACAATTTGACAATTATTTTAATTCTGTGGGACTGACTGAAAATGTTATGAATCAGAGGTTGTATGCTGTGCTTGAATCTCCCTTTGGGGCCAAAAATTGGCCTTCAGTTTTCAGTTTGAATTGCCTGTTACTTGAATGTTAAATGTTTGTCTAAAAGAATATGAGGTTTAGTGTATAAGAGTCATTTTCCTGATGGTTCACAGCTAATTGGAAGAAATATTATTGTTGAAGTGATATTAGACTGTGGATTATTCACTTTTTGACTTGTGAAAGTGATATCAGGGCAGATTTAAGTTTTGCTACCCTTGAGTGGACATGTCTTGTGGATTTATCAAATCAAGTAAAACAACATTCAAAGGAAAACCAAAATATAGCAGTTAGAGTAAATGTGTATGCAGTTTGATTAAAGGAAGGAATTGCATATATTATAAACAAGATGAAAAGAGTTAATAGCTACAGCTAATGTAAGGTTATTCAGTGACAAGATATATAACTTTCCATATTTCGTGTTTCATGGCTTGTTTACCATCATTTTTCCAATCATTGAAACTTTTTGTTCCTAATTGTGGCTCATGGTTGAAAGCGAAGTATGGTCCGCAGCATACTCTGCTGCTACTTTCTGAGTAAATGAGTCAAGTTGAAGACCTTGTTTCTCCATTCATTAGTGCTAATGTGTTTAGTCACTATACAGGTTTATATTTTGTGAAATTAGCGGTTACTTTCTGATTGGCACCATATTTTGGGATGTAGTCCCTGATAAAGCAATTTAGAAACCAATATGTTGGATCTTTTAGTCAGGTTTAGTTGCTGTGTATCAAACGTGTTGTGGTTCTGAGGTGTATTTTCTTGCTGTTCAGCAGTTAGATATGTTTGCTCTTGAAGTGCTGCCACCGTAATCTAAATTTTAATCCATTTTAAAGTGTCAAAGAGTTGCTTGTATTCCTCTGATTTTTATTTCAGTTACATAAACTGAAAATGTGTTTCAATGAAATTCGGATTTGTATGTATATGTGGTAAAATACAAGATTAAATAATATAGCTTAAGCTTGGAGTTACTAAAAGTAGGCAGTTATGATTTTCATCGTCCATTTGATGACCTTGGAACAGTTACCTCTACCTTTAAGTAGCATGTTGGTTTTTATGAGGGTCACAGGACTGTATCATTTATTGAAGAGACGGTGTTCATTGAGTGAAATAATGTATTTGTAACACAGCTGGGACAGGAAAGATGTATAAGGTTTTTGAGAGCCACTGAGTGTCACGTGGTTCATAAAGTAAGAGTTCTGATTTTTTTCTACCATTGTTGGGTGAGGATCACTGCTGGTTGTGGTGCAAAATTTATGCCTGGCCAAAATTTCTTGGGTGCTAGAATGGTAGATAATGAGTTTTATGTGCCTGATTTACAACAGTCATGTTGATGTGAATCACAGAGGAAATGTAATACCTGTATTATTGAAAATGTAAACAACAACGACTGGGAACAGTGTTGCGAAGGCATTCGAGATTACCTTCTTCACTATCAAAAGCCCTGTAGTATTTGAAGTTCTTTTGGTTGCCTTCCAGTGTGCTTTACACATGCAGTAGGGCTTTATTGGTACCTAAAACTGAATTGAATGAAGAGTGAAATAATATGATAAGAGGACAGTGGAATGTGTGTGTGTGTTTATGTATACAACATGATTTCAGTAAAGTAATTTTGCTACCCCCTGGAATTTGCTACCCTAGGTTGTAGCTTACCTATGCAAAAACCTGCCCGCCAGAATGACATATGTTCTCTGTTCTCCATTTTCATGTTCCGTAACTTCTGATCATTCAGTTCCCTGCAGCCACAATTGTTTTGGTTCTTCCATTCTATATTTTGCTGTTGGTGGCCATTGAATTTGTTGACTTGGCCCTTTTTTAATGTCTACATCACCACATAAGTATAACTGTGTGTCCTCACATGTCTGAAAATGTATGTTTCTTTATAGGTTACAGGTGGGGCAGGTTTTGTTGGCTCTCATCTTGTGGACAGATTGATGATGGCTGGTCATGAAGTCATAGTGGCAGATAACTTCTTTACTGGACGCAAACAGAATGTGGATCACTGGATTGGTCATGAGAACTTTGAATTGATTCATCATGATATTGTAAATCCTTTGTATATAGAGGTGGATGAAATCTACCACCTTGCAAGCCCAGCATCACCGCCGCATTATATGTACAACCCTGTTAAAACCATTAAAACTAACACCGTAGGCACAATAAACATGTTAGGTTAGTATGCCATCTTGATATGATTATGATATTTTCAGTGTTTTTGTCACTGCCAGAATAGCTGAGAGGCCTGGTGACATCTCTAAGAAGTAGTTTAGGTGAAGGTGCATCAGACCAGCAAACCAGTGGTAGTTATCATCTTGCTTTCAAGTGTTGAAACTGAACTCATCAGAGACATTTTGATTTCCATAAGAATGTGATATTTTTTACAGTTGAGCTATTAACTTTCAAGAAACCTGTGCTGTGGAGTTTGATTGTCCATTGCAAAATTGTGGTACCTAACATGTTCTGTGTCCATCTGCCTTTTGTGTTCTTCTAATTATGGTAGGCTGTTTGTGTCAGGTGCTTTTTCACAGTATACAAGCTGTTGATTATTTCCACATGAATAATTTACAAAGGTAAAAAATTCCGTCACACACTTTTCCATTTATTAGCATTATTCTAGAGCAACATGTTTCAGTCCATCTTCACTTTTGGTACCATGTCTGAAGCAAAATTTCTACATTGAATTATGACATAAAACATGTTATTATTAACACAATATATTTTTTAAATCTTAATTTAAATGCAACGGTTTTTTGTAATCCAAAACCATGTGTGATGGAATTTTGTACATTTGTACAAACCACAACAGGATGCAAATAAGTGTGATTATTCATGTCAAGAATTTTACATAAGCAAAGCTAAGTTAAGATGTTTTGGCAGGTATTTCTATTATGCAGTTTTTGCACTCAGTGTACAGATTGATTGAATGCATACTGAAGAGTTTGCATCTTTGTTTCATCTTCAAATCAATGGATTTGAGTAAAGTTTCGTATGGAATGGGGTGGTCATATGAAATTTTGGTATGTCCCAGTCACAACCTGTACTGTGCATGAAGCACAAGTAAAACTTAATAAACTGTTTAAAAATAGCTTGTCATAGAGAAATTAGTAGACCAGAGAAGATATAAGTCTTATTGTTTCTGCACTTAATATGTTGTTTTGGTAAGCTAAATAGTTACCAGAATGCAATAAAAATTATTTGATTTTCTGTGCAACAACTGATTTTATTTGCAATAAATGCCAATAAAGTATGCAAAATCCATCATATACACATGAATATTATATGCACAGGTCTAGCTAAGCGTGTGGGAGCTAGAGTGTTGATTGCCAGCACATCCGAAGTGTATGGGGATCCTGAAGTGCATCCACAACCGGAGAGTTACTGGGGTCATGTTAATCCCATAGGTAAGAAATAAATTGCTACACTTTATGTTAGAGCAAAAGTAATATTAATGAACAATTGATATGAAGATGGCTGTCTTCTGGGTTGTTGCACCTTGTAATCTGGTAGAAGTTTACCGATGTTTCAGAGGTCCTTGCTGCCTCTATCATTGGGGCACGCAACAACCCAGAAGACAGCCATCTTCAGACTCACCACCATGAAAACTTCAAATCCTACAACAATTAATATATTTTTAACATGCCCATCTATTTTGGATTAAATGTCAGTTTACATAAATGTACAGTTTTGAAAATAAGTTGGGCATTGAAAGATAAAATGTAATAATTGTGAAATAAAAGAAGTGATGAGTTTCTAGTACAGTCAAACCACACTAACAGTTCTTCTCTATATTGCTACTCTTAATTTATGTCCAAGAAAGCTTTGGAACAAAAATTTCATATGTAATTTCAAATTGAATCCTTTGGTAAAACACCAACATGTGGCAATACAGTTGTACCATTATTTAGGTTTGATACACCGTAAAACCATTTTTTTTTCTACTGGCTGTTCAGACTTCCATGGAATCCCTTGTAAAGATACTGTGCAGCAGCATGTCTGCGTTAAATGAAACTACTCAGGTAAGAAACCAGCTCATAGTGACTTTGGGAGCATGTTGGATTATTGGTTGGTAGTTACTAGTGTAAATGGCAATGTTCTAAATTCAGGCAGTTCAGTAAATGATCCTGCTTCTGGCAGGGGCATTGATTTGAAAATGGAAACATTGCCCAAAACAAGCTGCATACAGTGACAGGTTTAGTGGATTATTATTAATGAAAGTTTTCCTCACACTAACAATGTATGCAAAGATTCTTTTGTTTGAATACAGTCACCAGGCTCTTCACAGTAAGGAAAGTATTATACAGATGAAGGTATGTAGTATACAATCAGGGTTATTTGCATTTTGTCTGTCATGGGAAAAGGGCAGTGTCAAGTGAAAGAAAAGATGTGCACGAACAAAGAACAATGTCCTTTGGTTTCATTGGTGTTTGAACAGAATTCAGTAAGGGTATACAGTTCAGCATATTTTTTACCCTGGACATTGCCATTGATGAAATTGTAGAGAAAAAGGAAGTTCAAACTAACAATCGTGTGTTTTGTTCCATATATGAGATTATAATGACTGCTGTGTAAGATAATAGATACATGTACTCTACAACAGTTCTTTCTATTATTTTGTCATCAACATGACTGCACTTTGCACATCATATGGCACTTTAATACAAAAAAGACATAGAAGTGCGTGGTGATGAAAGCATTTCAAAGGAATGAAGCATGAGGTGTATAAGAACCAAAGACATGGATGGATGCAGTACAGTGTTTCTGATCTAGGTTTGAATATATTGTTGTACAACATATCATTGCAGATTCTTCATCACATGAGGTCTTGAGTTCAAAGACTTTATCCTGAGACCATCTGTATTGATTGAGATAACTTTGGTTTCCATTAGTTCTGTGTTACAGAGTCCTTCAGAACAAAGTTGTGGTCTGCCATTCTCATCGGAAACCATTTTGTATCTAACAACATCATGTGTCAGCCAGCATTTAGTGCTGAGTTTCCTCCCTCAGTGTGCGGGGAAAAAATGCGTGTTTGTGTATGTGGCTGGAACCCAAGCCACAAGCTTAAACTATTTTATGCATTCAGCAACCTCCAGTGTGTATATGACATATGAACTGAACTGTAGTTGCTTACGTTATTAGCCATGTGTCATCACAATGCTTCCTCGAAGCTTGTTTTCGATCTGAAGACTGCTGAACTACAAATCATGTTTTTCATCCATGAATGTTTTACAGTGCTAAGTAGCAGCTACCTGGAACTGCATTTTGTTTTGGGAAGAGTACCGTTATTTCTAAGTTCTCAGTGCACATGTAACTGTTTCCAGGTCCAAGAGCTTGCTATGATGAGGGCAAACGTGTAGCAGAGACTTTGAGCTATGCCTACGCTAAACAAGAAAAAGTTGATGTCAGAGTAGCAAGAATTTTCAACACATTTGGTCCAAGAATGCATATGAATGATGGTCGAGTTGTTTCAAACTTCATATTACAAGCTCTGAAGAATGAACCAATTACAGTAAGAATATCTTATATGTTTCTTTGGGAACAAATTTAAGTTGTCTCTGTCCAAGCACTGTTATCATGAAGATGGAAGGGGAAGTGAATGTAAACCCCATGCATTCATAATCTCATCACTAGATAGGGGTCAGTATTTCTTTGGATTAAAACAGTATGTGTCAAATTAAATTGACCTAACATTAGCTCAAAGCTGTACCTCACAGCATTTTGTCAGGATCATTTCTCTGACAGCATCTGGGTTTATGAGCCAATCAGATCTGGAAGATGCTGATGTTCTGGTTTACTATTCCATGTAGAGGAATAGCATGACCATACAAAACATTATTAACACCTCTTTTCTGAGTGTTACTAATTTATGTGTGTTCTTTGCATGACTAACTCCATAGAGCAGAGCCCTTCATAACTAGTCAAAAAATTCACTGCCTTTGTGGAACCCATAGACTTATTAGTCTACCATTGGTTCCTACCTTGAGTCAAATGAATCAAATTCACATTCTGCAACCGTTTCCCTGTGGTTCAGTAGGTCTTCTGAGTGGTCTCTTCAAGCTGGCCAATGAAAATCTTCTACACATTTATCATCTCCCTTTTCTGTGTTGCATGTTCTACCCATCTAATCTTCTGTGACTTGATCGTTATAATATTTGGGGAGGAATACAAATAATGGAGCTCTTCTTAATGCATCTTTCTCCAGCCTCCAATCACTTCATGCATTCTAGGCCCAAATATTCTCCTAAGCACCTTGTTTTTAAACACCCTCAATCTGTGTTCTTCCCTTAACATGAGAAATGAAGCTGCACACTCATGCAGAATAACTGGTGAAATTACAGTTGTGTATATTTTAATCTTCACAGTTGCAGATGGCAGATGGTAAGACAAAAGATTCTGAAGTACATGGTAGCATGCATTGCTAAAAGTTATTCTGCTCTTAATTCATTCTAGAATACAATTTTAACTCAGTACTGTTATTTCTGCATATTTAAACTTTATCACATTTTTCGAAGAATTTATTGGTTACCTTTATAATGTGATGTTCTGTAGTCTGGTGATGAACATATAACATTACTTATATATTTTTCTGCGTTTACTTCTAGAAGAATTTCCTTACAAGCAATAGAAGTGTGTTTTTCTTTATGATATTTATGTTTTTTCCCAATAAATTAACATCACCACATAAATCAGATGTATCTCATTCACTTCAAATCTCCTAACCAAATCTCAGTCTTTCTTAAAGCCAGTAGTTGATCTGTCCCATTACACTCCCATTTTTCCCCATTGCAGAAATAGTACATGATGAATACATTACATCAGAATCCACACTGATGATCCGCTGTAATTTCTTCTGCACACAAGGATGTTGGAAACAATTTGTGTAGTTGGTAACAGTGATATTCCTTGATAATTACTAGTTACTTTTATTACCCTTCTGATGACTAGGTAAAACAGTACATTCTTACCACTGCTGTGGCAATTCTTTCTTATTTCAAACACAATAAATATATTTGTTGATCTCAGATTGTATTGTATACCTCCTTTGTAGATCATTTCTGTCATACTTTGATCAGTGTTTGGCACTTTACATCTTTTCAACTTCTCCATAGCAATCTCGACATCAAAAGATGAATGCTGAGGCTCTAATGGCTTGCCTGTATATATTTCTGTCTGCCAAACATCTTTAATCCTATGTACAGCCATTAGCTGCCAAAAGTAAATTCTTCCACCTGTTCAGAATACTGTGGGGATCTGGAAGCGCATCACCATTCTCATCTCTTAACCAATTTTGTCCTAAGTTGGTTTATACACTAAGATTTGTGTTGTCAATTTAAATTTTGATTGTGGTTGTCCAGTATAACCTCTAGTTTATGTGAAACTCATATAAAAAGTTTTTAAAGTGGTTCATTGCTTACAAGTTTTGGATATGGCATGCATTATGGAAGTTGATAATAGCTTTTATTTGAAACATATTTTGATATGGTGAATATTTAATGAAATGTGTAAGGTTTAAGACTTTTACAGCACATGAAAGTTATAAAAACTATCGGGTGATCACCCACATCATTGTTCAGTCAAATACCAACATTTCAGAGACTAGCTCTGCCTGTCTCTGTCATCAGGGTCAGTGATGCTGGAGACAGAGCTACTCTCTGAAACATTGTATTTTGAGTCAGCATTGACTTGGCTGATCACCTGACAGGATTTTATTACATTTAATGAAGTACCATATGAGGAAATGTTATTTGTGATTATATAGTGTGGTGGTGATTAACAGTGAATGATCATCATAGACAGTGAGATGCAGAGTAACAAAGAAAAGGTTTTTTTCTAAATTCTGTGTACTCCATTGGAGCACACCATTCCATTCTTGTTTTGAAGTGGCCTGGCACTCTTGTATAGCCTGTAACAGTATGCTTCATATTTTTCACTCGTTTGTGCCGATGGTACAGTGCAGTTCCTCTTCATTAGGTTTGTACATAATGTGTGCCAAAAGAAAACAGGTCCATGGGTCAACACAGGAAATCAAACTAATAGCACAATAACATGGAAGCTGAGATGACAAAGTAAATAATTGAACATCTTATGTAACCCACTGATACAATAAGAAAGAAAAATAATCTTTGGTCCAAAACACCAAAAACTGAAAAGTCCTAAATAAGCCTAAAAACAACTTGGCATCCACACTGTGGCCCAAAATCACCCAATATTGAACATAATTAAATATTCTGGACATCATGGATCCCATACCACCAAAATTCTGACCAAGCCAAAATGATGATTTTGAAATATCCAGGCCAGATAAAATTATTAATGCTAACAGGGTGGATTGTGGGAACATAATCAGGGTGAGCATATAGTCACCCCACAACCTGAAAAATGAGAAAGGGAGAGGGGAAAGGTGGAAGAGCACACATGCTTGCATGCACAATCCAGAAGCAGATGGCCACATGATGGAGGCACACTCAAGTGGTGGAAATTTGATACACGGCACAACCTCTCCCCACAAACAAGGTTCAGGGCCTCCTTGTCAGTTCATCTGGCGTCATGACTGATATACTCTTCATCACACACCAAATCAACTCCATTAAATCCCTTGTTTGTGCAGTAGCATCAAGAATAAATGGTGAGAAAGGTCCATACAGATCCTACTCTACAAGGTATAAGAAGAGCAGGTCTCCTACTGGGTGAAAACAAGCTGTTGGTTAAATAGGCACGTGACAGAATCAGCGATCACAGGCTTCTTGGAATGGAGAATGTCCGGGGACAGTCAGAAAAGGGTTCCTTCCAATTGGTGTATGGTGTTGATGTCACTCCAGAAATAAGACCATCAGAGAGGCTGCCACATTCTTGATCACCTTAAGCCAAGCCTCCATACAGGGCTTGCGCTAAGAAGGAGAAGTGGAAGAGTGGCAGGCCTGAATGACTGAAACTCCCCAAAGCAGGCCAAAAAATTTCTGAACAGCCAGTAACCATTTTTCTTGTTGAAAGAGTAATGTATCATCAAAGCAAACTTTGGCCTTCCATACCACAGTAACATTGTTTCACCAAATTAATATTAACAATCTATAGCAGAGACAATTATGCAGCTGCTTAAAACATATTGCACAAACTATGACTCATTTCTAGGGTAGTCTGTGAGGCATGTAACAGAATTATACATATTAAACATGGCAAAGAACTCCTGCTAAATCATTGCTGATTAACATAATTATATCCTCTTTATATGAAGTAATATGGCCATATTTAAGCATAATTAACTTGCATATATGCAGAGCATACAGGAACTAAGTAAACTAAGGCAGGTGGGGATAACTCAGTAACATTACTCATGCAGCAAGTTTCAGATGTGAGAGATGGACCTGGGTAATGAATGGTCTTGCCAAAATTGGGCTTATCGAATCTCAGTATAACTGGTGTAAAGAAAGACTGCAACTAGAAAGGGTCATGCCAATGCAGACACAGCTTCATCACAATTCTCTGTGAAGCATCACTCAAGGTCTAGTTCTGTCAAAAAACAGTCTCTAGCTTTTAAAGGTTGAGGAATCCTTCATTAATGTAGTTCTGGGCTGTACGCTAGTGACTCTGAACCACCTTCTGGAGACTGGATTTAGTATATATGCACTGGGTAACAATTGATTAATGCTCCACTTGTGTAGGTGTGAACCCTCACAGAAGGGGAACATCACCTCAAAAGGCGGTCGCTTGTCTGGATTCATGCTTGGTGTATTAAAGGCCAAGTGCAAGTACATCAGTCCTTTCTTTCAGGACATCTGAGAATTACTGTAGTAAGCAATCAGTTCAGAGCACAAATTGTGGTTAAAATGCTCATTGCTAACATTCTTGACACTCAGATGAAAGCAATATGTAAAAACTCATGGCAAATGAGACATCTGGCAATATTTTAAACAAGAACACATGGAACAGAAAACTTAACAAAGACCTGATCTTTCAAAACTCTAATCATCACTGAACTCATGTCCTCGAGCTAGCCAGATAAATTTTTAAAATGAGTCCATGCAGACAAACATCATGTTTTCTGCTTTACTTGCCTACACAGTCAAGGAAATTTTCTGAAAAGGATAGGCAGCAACTTATGGTGCTAACAATTTAAAATGAGAGAGTTTGGGGCTGGTTTACTCATCTGACACAATGCAACACCTTAGACACATGCGGATGTCATTATCCATGCCTTTGCAAATGAAGTTTTCTTGAATCTTTTGAATGTCTTTGTGTCCACCCATTGGTGAAGTATTATAGTAATCGAAGTACCATGACCTTCCCTATGCTGTGGAATGTAGACCTGCAGTGTAACACCCTGTTATATAGGGTCTTGCTTCTTTCTTTCCAATCTCTCAATGAGCTGTGATAACTCAGGATCCTTGTGATATAGCATATAGTGAGATCATAAAAAGTGAGAGGAAATTTAGTTAACAGCATGTGGCTTGATGCTGAAGATTACTTAAATTGGGGCGCATTGAGCATTTGGGACAGTGCACCTGCAAGATTTTGGGTATTGGTCTCTGAACTTTAGTGAGCAATTCTTAATGACCCAGCATCCAATTTTACCTAATTGGTGAGGATGAGATGAGCCTTGATAATGCTTGGTCATCAGTTTCTAGATGGAATTCATCATGCTCGAGGTTGTACCGAAATTTGTCTGTACCAAACAGTACAGCCAAAAAATTTGAGTGTATGAATGGAAAATGGCTTGCACCTCTTGTAGCTCAAAGTGTGTGGCATATGCTGTTGGTTGTTGACTGGCATTGAAATCTTGCAACAAAATGCCTGTCAACATGACACCATTCCATCTCTTTGCAAAATAAAAGGTTTAGGAAATCAGCCATGTGTAACATAGGAGGTTGTGAGATTGCCTCCTTCATTTTATTGAAAGTGGTTTGCTGATCCTTTCATCACACAAATTTTACTTCTTTCTTCCTAAATGCATTAAGGGGGCAGCCAAATGTGTGGTAGAAATTAACCACCACACTGAACTGTGCAGTGCCTTCTACATCACTTGGGTGAGGGAAATTACAGATAGCCCAAGTTTGCTGTGGGTCGGTGGAAATGCCCAAGAGGCGATATACAGTGGCCAAAGAAAGAAATATCCTGTATGGCAAAGAATTTTGAAAGATTTTATGGTGAAACGCAGTCTGGCCAAGACCTGAGCAACATTTTCAAGATGTTGGTCAAAATTGGAACTACAAATGACCAAATTTAAGCTTATTGTCATTAAAGGTAATGTCCAGCAGATGTGTAAGGACTTGGGTGCCCGTGGCTATTCCACAGGGTACCCGATGACATTGGTATAGATAGTTGAATAGTTGGTACAAAAAGTGGGTAAAGGGTTAGATTGTTCAGATAGGGGCATCTGATGGTATGCCAGATTCAAATGTAGGGTGGTAAATATTTGGTCATACAAAATTAGTGGGAAGCTAAGTGGGTGTTTGGCAAGGGCACATATTCTACTTCAATGTGCTTATTAAGACTGTGGTAATCTGTGATGGCCCTATGTGAATAATCAGGCTTACATACCAAAAACATCTGACTTGAGAGCTCAGTAACACTAACACTAGATGTTGCTAATATGCTTGGTGTGTTTAATGTGCTAACCTATAAGGTGCAGACCTAACTGGTCTGGTATCTATAAGCAGATATGGTACTCAATTAAATGAGCGAGCCCCAAGTGATTAGTCAGCACTTCCAGAAGATGAGCAATAATTCCCTCCAGTCATTAATGCTGATCACCAAAAAGTTGAGAAAAATCTGGGCCAACAACCCCTGACTGTTCTTCCTGAACATAAAGTGTGCAAAGAAAAATTATAACATAAAACTGAAAGAAGAAATTCTCTGGTAACAGGAGATCCTATGAACAACACAACTCACATTTGAGCTCATCTCTCTACAAGTTATTAGGTTCATTACCCTGACAGTACTAATAAAAAGGTAATTCACAAGGAAAATTAACAGGCCTGTTCTATACTGACTGATTTGACTGTGCTTAATCTGGGCCCACCATACACAGTCCTAATGGATCTCGCATATAAATAAGCTAACCCCACAGTGCAGCCAATTTTTGTGTCAAGGAAAGCAGGTCTATGGGTCAACACAAAATTAAAGTAACAGCACAAGAACATGCTAGCTGAACTGACAAAGTAAATAAGTATATTTTTTACATAACTCACTGATACAATAAGATGACATATCATGGTTGACGTTGCATTGTGGCCCAAGCAAAGTTTCCCTCAAGTGGCAGAATTCCAAAATATGGCACAGTTGAACTGACTAAACAAGGGCTCTCCAAAATATTGCCATGTGCGAAATGTAACTTTCGGTAAATCTTTTAACCCATTCATGTCTTTTGATGAGTTCAGATTGCAGACATTTACATGACCTCAAAATCTTATGATGATTCTGGTTGCTGTATATAATTATCCATATACATGCTTGTCTTTTATTCAGTCATTCATATGTGGCTCCCAAGTACATTATGAACAGTAGAAACATGACCTCAAAATCCTGTGTTTGTGGTGCTGACTCATGGACACTGTGAAACCATTTTCTTATATAAAGAGAAAGGGGAGTATGCCATATTAGAGGTGATTAGGGTAACATTTTAATTTTGATCTTTAGTTTCTAAAATGTAACAGATGAGGTGTCTACAAATGTGCCTCAGTGCACTGCAGTATGTATTCTTGTTTTGTGCACCACAGTTTTGTTCCAGAGTTCAGAAGATTTCATTGGACATCATGGTCAGGTGATTAACTCTCCTGCTTTGTATTTGAGAGGTCCCGAATTCAGATCTTGGTTGGAGACCGGTTGTCCTGACTGGGGTTTTGTGGTTTTCCTCAGTCCCTCCTGGCAGATGCCAAGATAGTACCTAAAATTAGGTCACGACCGCTTCCTTCCACATCCTTTCCCATTCATTATTTACTATCATCCTCTCATTCACTACTATATAATATTATATACTGAAAAAGCATAGTTAAGTAAACTATAAATAAATAAATATTCACAAGATTTCCACTGCTGTTAGACTGAACACAGTGCTACGTGGCTGTATGCTGTGTGGGAGAGAGGGAGCTGAGTATGTGCAGTGAGTTTAGGTTCTTAGGTGAATGCTAACAAAATTTGGCAACACATTCTCTTTTTTTTTAATTGTTAAAATTGAAGAAAATTATGGGCATTTTACATGAAGATATGTAAATTTTTGGTTGTGGAAGTAACTGGGTTTAAAATCTACTGCAGCCATACAATCATGTGCATGTGTCCCCTGGGATGACCTTTGTCACCCAACTAGATAGGCATCAGACACCAAGCATGCACAAAGGCCATTGTCCCCCAAACAGCTTGGATATCACTTGCACCATTTGCAAGTATCAAAGGTCAAATTGTGGCAATTGTGTCACAGTTATAATGTGCATATATTTCCTAACTTCTTCACTCTTAGTGATGCAATAATTAATGTTTACCATGAAGGTGGCTGTCTTCTAGGTGGTTGTGCCAAGTAGTCTGTGTTTCAAAAGTGCTTGCTGCCTCCACCATTAGGGTGATCATCACCCGCAATTATGAAACATATCTTGGTATCTTAATTGACTGATGTTTCAGAGGCACTTGGTACAATCATCGTCAGGGTCATTGCCCTGATGATGGAGGCTGCAAGCACCTCTGATATGTTGGCAATCTTGTACTAGATAACGGTGAAACAACCCAGTAGGCAGCTATTACATACCGCTGTGAGAATTTGAAATCTGGCAAGTTCTTTTGTCCAGAAGCTTTAGGTTTTATTTTGTCAAGTCAGTCCCTATTTCTGTATTGATCTGTGGTTCTACTTGTATTATATCCTGTTTTCCTCTTGTCAAGCACTGAAATAAATTGAATCTGAAAAAAATTGTGGACTTAATCAGAGCTAGAGAGAGCTCCAGTGCATATTATCTCCTGCTTTCTCTCAGTCTGTCTCTCTTCCCTCTTCTATTTTGGATCTTATACTTTTTAGCAGCTCTCTGGGTGTTTTATTTGCTTCTGTTCTTGTTACTGTCTGGGGCAGCTGTTTAGAAGTGACTATTCATTGCAGATTTATGGTCATGGAAAGCAGACACGATCTTTCCAGTATGTTTCTGATCTTGTAGATGGGCTGATTGCACTTATGGCTTCCAATTATACTCTCCCTGTTAATTTAGGAAATCCTACTGAACACACAATTGAAGGTAAGCTATGCATTTTAGTTACATTCTTTGTATCGTACACTGAATGTGGAATTGTATTTTAATCCTCTATTTGTGCAGTGCTATACATTAGTTTAGTTTAGACCTAACACAGTCATGTAATAATCATAACCAAGACATCAGTCATTGAACAGCACAGAACTTAATTCTTTTCAAAATTCAAGGAATACAGTTCTTCATCATACCACAGTTGAGCTTGACTTGTGGATTGTTTATGTCTCATTAGTAATGTTTATGTTGCAAGCTGCAGTACACTGTGTGTTGTGCATAAGTTTTGAAAACTCTGACTTTGCCACATAAGGCATGTGGAATTATATGCTTGTAGTATATCAACATTTCTTAGTTCTTTTCCAAGTGGTGATACGTTAATATACAGTTCAACATTTAATGGAATGCATTAGCAAAGTATAAGATGTGTTTAATGAGAGTAAAGGTGATCAGGTAGGACAAGTTTGGCACTGAACCAGCAGATATTTATGTAGAGTGGCTATAAATTATTCACCATATTTGTAACATACATATAAAACAAAGTATAAGAGATAGTTAGAAATGTTTTGCCTTGTTTGAAAGAACAGCTGATTGAGTTTTGGAAGAGTTTTAATGGATGTCAATCGTCCTGTCTCATTGTTGGCATTGTCTGGTTTTTGAAAGCATGCAGCTTTAAACAACTATGGTGAATCTTCTGCACAGTTAATGGGGAATGTTCAATTCAGTGCTAGCATAATGAGTGGATTTCCTTGGGCTGTGCTGAAAAAGTCTCATGAACCGTGTGCATTTTGTCAGCGTATGCTGTAGGCCTGCCAGTCCCCATGAACTGTTTTGCCATTGCTTAATAACCTGTTTTCCATATTCCATGTGATGTCTTGGGACTTAATCACAGACTTCATCAACCTGTATCACAACACACACATTATATTAGTTGTGTTGACAGCATTTTATGTTCTCCGGCAGGGTTCATTCAGCAGCACCAATATTGGCTGTACAGTGAACTTCCACAAAACTCCTTGAGCTGTTAAAACAGTGCAAACTGTTTCTCAGTATGTCGTATACTTTGTTTTGTATGTATGTTTGAAATGTGATGAATAATTTATAGCGCCTCTATACATTTTTCAATGAATATGTGTATGATAATCATCACTTAAATGACAAGCTTTTTCATGTTTAAGGAAATCACATCAGCAGTTAATAGGTTAGAGACTCTTTATGTTAGGATGCCATATATAATGAACGGTGATAAGAAAGTTGCACAACTCATTCCTGACACATTCTTTTTGTAAAAAAAATTCATTCAAATCAGAAAACATGAAACAGTATTATGTTAAGTGTCAGAAATGTCCACATTATGCAGACAATTGTCACTTCATGCTAATGGTCCACTGGAACAGTTTCTGCCCTGCATGTTTTCCGTTTCATGGAAATGGTTCACCACACAAGATATTGTTTGTTTGGCATGGGACAATTAGGAAATGTGTCCATTAATTAATAATAATTTGCCAGGCAGTGTTCAAACAGTAAACAATCATTATACTTGAAACATTTTGTTAGGAGATTTCAAGATGGTGCTGGGGAGGGAAGATACCTTCAAGCCAACAGTTGTGAATCATAATTTGCACAATGTTAGTAATGACAGTGTGATTAGAGTAGTACATTTTATTGCATTAAAAAGTCTAAATTTCAAGGACAATGTTTGCACATCACAAAATTCATGAATATCCTTGTACTAATGATGGAGGTGCACAGTGAGATTGATATAAAATGGCGGTCAGGAATACTTAATGGTAGGTGTTTTAGAGAGCTGACTGTGTTAATGCCAATATATTTGGTAGTTGCAAAGAATGGGGACAGACTATTACTAAGGGGAAAAAAAATAACACAAAAGTGTGATGTGGATATATTTAAGGAACAGTGTCAGGTCAATCTGAAATAGGTTTGCAGCTTTGGAGAACTTCAGTGATAATGTGGACATCAGTAAGGTTAAAAGAAATATATATATGAGAGACAGTATCAAAATTTCAGCCAAAGAGAGTCTAAGTTAAAGCAGTATACCCCATTGATAAATATAAAAAAAATTATTGGGTAAAAGGAAGCAGACTGAATTGCAGTGGCTTAAAGAATCCAAGCCACATGAATAGAGATAATATTGACAATGTAAGACATGAAGATAGAACTTCTGGAACAAGAATGAAGAATGTCTGAGAGACAAAATTAATGGGCTTGAAACAAACAATAAAAACAAAAATATTAGACACATTCAGAGGCATAAATGAATTTAAGGAGGGTTACCAGCTTTGGTAAAAGTCAAGAATGGTGATCTGCCTGCATATTTCCATAGAATTTTGGGTAGGAAAAATTCCTTTGTCAGCTATTGAATGCATTGATGTTAGGCAAACAGCTGAACTGTTTGTCTTGCCCAGTTCTTTAAGGCCAAGATTGCTGTTGAGAAGTTAAAGGGTGTAAGTTTTCAGGTATTCACAATACTCTGGCCAGATTAATGCAAACTGGAGGTGATAAATATGCTCTCTGAACAGCAAAGTTATTAATTATACTTGTAATGAAGAATCTTTTAGAAAAGGTGAACTTGTGGCAGCCTGGAGAGCAATATTGTTGAGTTAGTGATGTATCTGATTCCAGCCCAATGTAAGCAGTGGACACCCAATTAGTGGAATAACAGTGACACAGGCAGTTGACTGACAGAATCATTGTAACTAGTAGCAGCACAGCAGTCCATATAGTATCGTGTTCAGTGCCTGTGAAGTGGTTGTGTGACTAGGAGACAGACTGGAAGACAAAAATGAAAATTATTAGAGGACACATATTTCCTTTGATACTGTTTTAGAGTTTTCTGTTGCAGTGAACAAGGATAACTGATTATAATGGTATTTGTAAATTCAGCTGCATTAATATGCAATTGATCTGTCTTGAGTGAGAACCCACTGTGTGATCAGTAATTGTCTCACACTATTATCAGCTATACATAAAATTTTATCCAGTATTCTTCTGTCAAGTTAACTCCTTACATGGACAAGATTACTTGGGATCGTCAATGTAGAATTTGATGTAATTGATCAGGTAATGGAAAAAAATTGGGAATGTAGTGGGATGGTGCATCAGCTATTTATTTACTTCTAGAAAGCATGATTAAGTTAGAAGGTTTAGTATTATATACAACATTCTCACTTAATTTGGTATACCACTAAAACTAATTAGACTGATGAAAGTGTGTTTAAATGGCCATAAGTCATGATCAGATGGTCTGTAAAGCATAATAATATATTCATCATTGGTGAATAAAGCAAGAGAAGATATTCATTACATTGTGGTGAACATGAGGGGTGTCAAGACTTTGCTCCATGGCTGGGATTCCCAGTTTTGTGGGGGATTTTCCTTCCATGAGTGTGCTATTACAGTTGTATTTTTTATGTTTTAATGTTATAACATCCATGGTGGATACAAGTTGACTCACAACTGACAAGTGAGAGAGTGGATTTGCAGAAAGAAATGGCCAAAAGTAGGATGAAATAAGAGTGAACTTCATGTTATGTTTTGCAACTGCTACTCTCCACTTTATTCTTATGGAGTGTTTGCTAGCTTGTGATTGATTGTATTATGGTCATAGTTGTTGGTAGATAATATTATGTGAGATCAAGTAAAGTAATAATAAAGGAATGAATAGGTTGGGGTGTCATAAAGTTAATTCAAGATTTGCTTTCGTTGGTCCAGTAAGATGAAATTTTAACTCTAGAAATGCTCATGGCCTATTTGTAGCTAGCTGGTAAAATAAGTTATGAGATATCTTCTAGAGAACGTCACTGAACAAAACACACACACATTTTTTACAACACATTACTTTGGTCACTATCACAAGATCGATTTAAGTTTGTTACAGTTACACCGTGTATGTATATATCTTTTGCACCTTGTGGCATTTTCTTTCAGATTATAATTTTGAAACAGTTTCTAATTAAATAAAGTGAAATGGAGCTGTGTTGGCATTGCAGCTACTTTAAAGATTGAAACAACTTGAAATATAATGGGAGTTTTGTGAATGTTTCCTGTCAACATTACAACTTAGGAACAGGATAAATTCGCAGTAAATTTTTTACTCCTGGTTGGTTAACAGACTTGTGACAGAAAGCAAAACATATGTAACAAGATCACCTCTTGGTTAGGCCCTGGGTTTGGTGACAAGCTGCCTTTAAGAAAAGAGAAAGATTTGTTACACATGTGAAACACTTTGTCTCGTGATTTTTCCAACTCCCTAAATAGTAAGGAATGCAGTAAAATACAAATTTCACTAAAAGTATACAATAATAAACTTCAAACAGCAAAACAATTCTCTACATTAATTTCTTTCTCATATAACAGTTGGGGTGAAATTGTCACTAGGAGTGGATGTGCCACTTCTGTTGCTAAGTATGGCTTTACAAACCTCACAAATTGAACATACCAAAGGCAACAGTTTAGAATATGAAACTGTATGAATGCTGATACTATCATGTAAATTAATACTGAAATTAATCAAATTATATGGTTGATATCAAAATTGTAAAGTTTTGTAAGGTAATAAGTCTGTATATGCAAATTAAATGAACAAAATCAACTGATGCTTTTATGAGTGGTTACAGTTCTAATAAAGCTGTGCCAACTGAGGCTAATTTATGTAAATTGGAGAAAGATCCTGTCTGGTTCCATGTTAGATGGGAAGTGAAGAGGAAGACCGCAGAAATATGTGGATGCAGATGTCAGTGTTCGTTTGGAAGAACCAGTTGTTTGATTGCCCATAACATTCATGAAGAAATGATCTGCAGTATTCCATGGTCCAAGAACTTCCACGTTGCCTTTGAAGAGGAAGGAAGGCTGCCATAAGTATCAGCCTAAATTTTCAGTGAATTAGTGATCGTGACATGGATGTGTGGCAGTGGGCATGCACAGTTGTATTCCATTGTACTTTTCCAGTGTTATGTTCACTGATGAATGTAGTAAACCTCAGCAAAAAATCTCAAAATTTATATTTGAGCTAAATAAAGTTCACATTTCTTTGAAGGCCTAGCAGAGTAGAGTAGAGTAGAGTAGTAGATTATCCATCTCATATTATGATGTGAACATATTTATTTCACATGTCTGACTGGTGGAAGTTATCTGTAGCTATTGTCCCATTGGCTATTTCCAGAACTTGATATTGCAGGCCTTCTGAACACTGTGATTTTGCAACTAGGTGGAGCACCAGCCTGGTATGCTATTATGCTGCTGACATGCATGCTTTTCTGGCCTTCCAGAAGTACTGACCTGACCATGTGTGTCAACTGGTAGTTGTCTTTTGTAAAAGAACACCTCAGCACAATTTGCGTGAACTTTTTGCTGGGTCAAAAGGTGAGGTTCGCCATATTTTTACACCATTACACCAGTAATGCTCTGACAGGCCTGGCATTCGTGACAACAAAAGCAGTTGTGTGTTGATGCTGTTAGTAACCATACCAATCAGTTTGATGGGTTAGTGCTATGTAGTGAGTGGTGTGGCATCTGTTAATTCTATTATATGTACTGATAATCAGTCTTATTTTCCTTTGGAATTAAACTATTTCCATACTAAACCACTATTTATGTGTTATTAATTCTGTACCATCTAATGGTGACTTATGGCCATCCCTGTGTAAGTAAACTGGTGCATTTCCAATACAGAATAGCCTGAAAGTGATGCTTTATCACCATTGCTTTTCAACTTTGCTTTAGAATATGCAATCAGGAAGGTGCAAAAAAAAGGGGTTGGATTTTAATGGGCACATCAGCTTCTGATTTGTGATGACATTCATATATATGGTGGAAACGTGAATATCATTAAGAAAAACACAGCTCTATCACATGCTAGTGGGGAAGATGATCCACAACTGACTGAGAGAAAATTAATATCATTATGTGTTCATGTCTCTTTAGGAAACTACAGGACAAAATGAAGGTAGCAAGTGAACCCCTTGAAAAAATATGACAAATTTCAAATCAAAATTGGATTCACACAGAATTAAAGAGCAGACTAATTTTGAGGGAATGCTTACTACCATGCAGTACAGGATGTTTTGTTTTACCATCTGCTGTCTGAAAAATGTAAAGATTAAAATATACAGAACTATAATATTACCTGTTGTTTTTATGAGTATGAAACTGTGTTTCTCACATTAAAATAAAAACACATGTAGGATATATTTCAGAACAGAGTGCTTAGGAGATTCTTTGGATCTAGGAGCAATGACGTGACTGGGGGGGATGGAGAGCACTACATAATGATGAGCTCCATAGTTTACACTCATCCTAGATATTAGGATGACCAAGGTGGGGCCAGTAACTTGTGTGGGGGAGATGGGAAACACGGACAGAATTTTGATTGGAAAGGCTGAAGGGAAGAGACCTCTCAGAAAGCTTAGTCGTAGATGGAAGGATAATATTAAAATGGATCAGGGGGTATGTGGATTGGATTCCTTTTTCTAAAAATATTTTCTGTCCGTGGACTGTTTAACCGTGGTTCTGAATGTTTGGGTTCCTTAAAAGACAGTTTTGCTAACTAACCAAGCATAATGTTGGGTTCTCAAGGACTGTTCTGTGGAGTTGGTTTTCAGTTAAATCTCATAGCATGCCAAATAATGCATTATTGTTAAAATTGGAGAGAGTGAGAATGTATGTAGAATCTTATGTAAACTTTATCATATTAATCTTAGTAATTCATTACACATTTTATTTACAATATGTATTATTTTTAATATACCTTACAGTCATAGATAATTTTGATAGATAAACAGTAAGAATAAATGACAAAATAAGTAAGTCAAAATGGATATTCTAGAAGTATGCAGTAGATAATGGCTATAAAGAAATGTGTGAAATATGCAGGTAATATTAATTTTACAAACAGCAGCTGAACATTATCTGGCTGTTGTTATAAGTGGTGTGGATATGCAACTCACTGCAGCTTTCACATCAGCCTCCATGTAGGTCAGGGAACATGGGACTGACTTTATATCCTCTGGGTACAATGATTTGGGAGTTATCAGATCATGAACTTGGCAGGGACAAGGAAGTAAGTTGAGCAGTATTCAGTGATGGGGTGGATTACAGGTGTTTCTGTTTTTGGGCACTCATTCCATATTGAGAACAAACATGGCATTTTGTAGTCAGTTGGGACTGATAGTACTTTGACCACTTACCCTGGGTCACAGCTACTTCTTGTGGTGACATCAGAATGCTTAACTTTTTTGTCTGACTTCCTTCACAACTGACACTGAACTACAGGTCTCATCAGTGGCAAACAGATGACCATCATTACTGTTATTTTATCATCCTGCAGCTCCTATGTTATGTGCTCCTGTGAGTTGGCTGACAAAGCTCTAACTGCTTTGAAAAATCCTGAGATACAGTTACAGTGAAGTGTAACATGTTAGGAAGGTGGTTACTAAGTGTGGAACTTCCTTGCCAAAGGAAGGAAACTCATTACATATGAAAAAAATTAATATACTCTAAAGGAATATAAATAATAGATGGTCACAATAGCAGATGAGGTTTCTCTTTTCAGAGTTTGCATCAATGATAAACCAACTAGTAGGAAAATCAAGTACAATCAAGCAAGTGGCAGCTGTAGAAGATGATCCTCAGAGAAGAAAGCCTGACATTTCCCGAGCTAAGAAGTATCTTGGATGGGAGCCTAAAGTATGTCATATAATTGAAGTAATAACTGTTACATTTGCAGAGAAATCCCATCATTTGATCTTGTTCTGAGCCTATTCAATCCAGTCCATTTTAATCAAAGTGAATTTGATGGTAAATATACCATTTTATATGTATTGTATGTTTCTGCCATCTGAGGTACATGCCCAGTCCATTATAACTTTCTTGGTTCTCACAACCTAACAGTATACCCAATGAGTATATTTAAGAAAGTTTATCTTTATGTAATTGTCTGTATTCACGTTCATCATTCTTGTCTGACACTAGGTGCCGCTTATGGCTGGTCTCCGGAAGACGGTACTTTACTTTGAAAAAGAAATACAAAGAGCTACTCAGGAGCAGCGAAACTTTTATAGACCAGAAGAAAGAACATTTTCATCTCTACAAGATTTAAAGTAGTAGTGCAGTATGTAGGTCATAAAAGAAAATGCTTATTTTTTTAAGAAGCAGTGATATGTGACTTATTTTCTGTAATTTATTTCATATTGACATAGCTGATGGCTGCAGTAAGTTTGTAAATTATCATTTTTCCAAATTGTTTCTACCTTTGAAACAATTTTATCTTAAGAAAACTTTGAGTAAGAACATATGATGCTTTCCTTTAAATTGTTGATTGTGTGTGTGATGAGTAATGCAAGAACTATGAGTGAATAATTATACAGTTTAGTTATCCATTAGTGCATCTGATTATGTAAATGTACCCAGTATAATCTCGAAGTTCCACTTTGTCTCTTGTGTTTTTAATGTTTATGATCTATTTGTATTTGCATGAATATAGGTTGTGTGCAAATACCTACCTTTTGAAAAGAAAATAACTAACTCCCTGGTGGCAGAACCCGCAGGTTTAACACTGACAACACCAAAGCCCGCCACTGGCCATGATCCTCAGCTAACTCCATCCATTTGCCATCCTCACAGCCCACCTCCCCAAGATCCATCTTGATGTTATTCTCCCATATCCTTCTTGATCTGACCAGTGGTCGTTTCCCAGAAAGATTCCCTACCAAAATTCTGTATGCACCCCTTGCCTTTCCGATGCATGCTACATGTCCAACCCAGTGGAGCCTCCTTGATTTCACTACCCTCACTATACTAGGTGACCCGTGTAATTCATACAGCTCCTCGTTATGCAATATTCTAAATTCCCCACTTATTTCATCCCTCCTAGGCCAAGATATCTTCCAGAGCACCTTCTTTTCAAACACTTGTAATCTTCATTCTTCCCTCAAGATAAGAGACCTTATTTCACAACCATGCAAGACAACAGGCAAAAGAAAATAAGAGAGTAAACAAGACCTCACTTATAAGCCACATCAGAATTTTTAAATTAATTTGCCCTTAAGTATCAGTGAAATGTAATTTTTTAGAGTTAAAAAGATATTGATTATAGTGATTTCATGACAAGCAATCATACTGCTCATGCTATCCCACATTGCCTGCCAATCTAGCAAAAGTTCAGTTTTTAGTATTCTAGTCACAGTATCTGCAGGTGATGACTGTTTGAATGTGAGAGTAAACAGACCAAAATATAGAGGTATATCACATACTACCTCTGTTGTTTATCAGAATACCATTGGTTCATGTGACAAAATGGTTGCATGGCCGTTAAAACAACAGATCGGGACAAAGATAATGAAACATATGTTTCCTATGCAATTATTTTGTGCACCTGCTCTTAAGTGGCTACTACTAAAGCCAAGTTGTTTAAAAGTGTTCAACCTTGTACCCCCCTGTGCCAATTCCTTTTCATAGGTAGCTCCACTGCCATCAGCCTGATGGGGCAATGAGTCATGGCACAGCATCCCAGATGGTCTTGCTGATGGGAAAACCTGAAATCTCGACTATTTTCAAGTACCAACTTCCTCCACTAAACAGTGCACTGTTTTCTCTGTCTCATGTCCCATCTGCTTCTACTGCCTGGACCTTTTCGTGGTCATACATGTCAAGCTACTACAGGTACTAGTCAAACACTGTAGACAGTAATATATTATATACTTCACTATGAATCAGTTTCAAATAAAACTCGAGCTGCACAAAAACTTGACAGTTGTATCAAAAGTTTGTTTCGATGCCTTCCATCACAACGTTCTTCTTCTGTTTGTGCATATGGATCAACTGTTGCACAGTTATTCACAGTGACGTCTGTCCTCCAAGACTAAACTGACTTCTTGGAACAAGGTTTTTCTTGTCAAGTTGAAGTGAAAGTAGACATGATCAATAGTTTTCCCTAGAACTTGAAGGGTTAATTACCATTTTCAGAAAACCCTTTGCCAAGCCAGTTGAATCCAGTCCACACTATATTTCTCCTAGACTGATTCTAATGCCATCTTGCCATATAAACCTGTACTGATCTGTACTTTATGATGGTGATTGCCAGTGCAAGTGGAGAAGGAAAGGGAAGTTGGATTACAATGTAGTGGGGAAAAGTGCAACAGCACGTTCTGATGTTGGTGGCAATGTAGTTGAGGAATAGCTACAGATCAAATGCAAAATATTAACTTATCATTAGTATGACAAATGGCAGTAATATAAGCTTTGCGTAGGACTTTCACCATTGTTCCACAATACTTTTGAATGCAACTTACTTCTGTTTAAAATGCATTCACTATACTGAATTTTTCTTCTTTGCTAGTATCACCTCACTAAAATCTCAAAACTCAAACCTGTCTTGTATGCAGCTATCAACAGATTGACCCACACAACCCCTGTGGGTAGACAGGACAGGTGAAGCCCAAGGGTCACCAATCAGTAACAAACCCAGTAGCTACATTTTGTTCCCTTCAGCTTTCCCACCCATTTGCTGCATTCATATGAATTTCTCATTCCTTATGTAGAACTACATCTGTATTTAGATGTTTCATGATGATTAGTAATTAATTATAGGCACTAGACATGCAAAATGTTATATGAAGATGAAACATGTACGTACATACTTTATTTTGAACATTTTTGTGTGTTAAAAACAATGAACTGTGTTAAACTCTTACACTATGATTTTAACTCACATAAACATATAAATATAAGGAACATAAGAGAAACTTGGTATGCTCCTCCACGTCACGAAACGAATACTGGCAACACAACAGCGTAAATGAGTTTGAAGCCATCAAAATATACATTCATTTGAATGTTCATAATTGTTCTTGTGTATCCCTCCACGGCACAGTACAGAAACAGCTGCACGTTTTCCACAGCATCAGGGCTGCAGCTTTCAAACTGTGGTTACTATAATTTTGTGCAAATAAAACACAACACTGAGTAGGATTTGATGTTTTCTAGGCAGTGAGTCTGAAGATGGCTGTCTTCTGGGTTGTTGAGCTGTGTACTTCAAGTTTACCCACATTTCATAGGTCCTTGCTCCCTCCATCATCATTGGTAAACTTTTACTATACTACATGGCACAACAACCCAAATGTCAGCCATCTTCTAAACACAACACTTCACAGTTACAAATATCAAGTGGTTTTTGAAATTAAAGAAATAATTTTGCTTTACACTGAGAATCATGCGAAACACAAATACAAAATTTAGTGGTACAGATTATTAAGTTAGCCTAACAGTTACCATTAGGATTAAAAGGGTTAATACCATCATGGAGGTCATATGAACTTTGAGGTGGGGGAATAACATTAACATTACTCGTGTTGGATTCTGAAAATTTCTGTGGTAATATATATTTTAAAAAATTGCAACTTTTGTTAGGTTTTTTGCAAGACTACGAAATAACATAAACTCCACACAAAATCACATAAACATATAAATATAAGGAACATAAGAGAAACTTCCTGTCTTCAGTGCATTTCAAACATCTAGTTGTGGTTACAGCATCTGATCATCCACTTTTTGGCTGCATCTTATCTTTTAGTGTTTCATAACCATAATTTGTATTGGTTATATGTGTGTGAAGATGTTTCTGCCGAGCTATGACTTCATTGACAAGTTGCAACAATCTGCTGTATGTCCTCCATTCTCTCCATGCTTCCATCAGCTGTGGCATTTTGTAAAGCAACACTTCTTCTCTGGTATGCTCCTCCACGTCACAAAACGAATACTGGCAACACAACAGCATAAATGAGTTTGAAGCCATCAAAATATATTTCACGGTAACAACGCTCAGAATCTTTCTTCTCCCTTTTTAGCCCACATTCTTATCTAAGGAAAGTTGGGTGTATCACATCATTGTAAGTCCATTTGCATGTGAAATAAAACAGTAATTCAATGTATGGAATACTACAGCACTTCATTGTGCTTATCAGTGGCATTACTACATGCAGAGAAATACTACCCTCAGAATATATGGACTCCTAAGAATTTGAAGGGATGCTTTCAATATGTATTCCTTTTTTAAGTAATGCCATGATACTAAAAATGGTAACACCACTTTGAAAATATTTTATCTGAGAAAGTGTCATGTGCAGTTGCATTTCCATGAAGTCACTGCATGATGACCTCTCACTGCTGATATGCAGCATTTGCTTTGAAATTTTCCATTTGTTAAGAATAAGAATGATCAGTGAATGCTGTCTGTGATACGACACTGTTTCATCTCATAGCAACGTATCTTGATCAGTCACAGCCATGACAACTGCTTCCACCTTTACTGTATTGTAAACCCCACTCAATACCAGATGTCACTCAAGTCCATTCATTAGTTTTGGGGATGAAACATGGATAGACATGAACCCATGGTATGCATCCATTTTATGCATTTTGTGAAAATAACACAAAAAAGGTAAAGGTACACATTCATTTGAATGTTCATAATTGTCCTTGTGTATCCCTCCACGGCACAGTACAGAAACAGCTGCACATTTTTCACAGCATCAGGGCTGCAGCTTTCAAACTGTGGTTACTATAATTTTGTGCAAATAAAACACAACACTGAGTAGGATTTGATGTTTTCTAGGCAGTGAGTCTGAAGATGGCTGTCTTCTGGGTTGTTGAGCTGTGTACTCCAAGTTTACCCACATTTCATAGGTCCTTGCTCCCTCCATCATCATTGGTAAACTTTTACTATACTACATGGCACAACAACCCAAATGTCAGCCATCTTCTAAACACAACACTTCACAGTTACAAACATCAAGTGGTTTTTGAAATTAAAGAAATAATTTTGCTTTACACTGAGAATCATGCGAAACACAAATACAAAATTTAGTGGTACAGATTATTAAGTTAACCTAACAGTTACCATTAGGATTAAAAGGGTTAATACCATCATGGAGGTCATATGAACTTTTGAGGTGGGGGAATAACATTAACATTACTCGTGTTGGATTCTGAAAATTTCTGTGGTAATATATATTTTAAAAAATTGCAACTTTTGTTAGGTTTTTTGCAAGACTACGAAATAACATAAACTCCACACAAAATCTTCAGTTTGATAGCAGTAACCACATGAGGTGTGACAGACCACTCACCCCATCTAGTGCGGAGGTTAAGAATGAGTAGGAGCTATATTATCTCTCCCCCCAAGCACCTACATAGCATATAGCATGACAGAAAAAATAACCACATTAAACTGTATATGGAGGTGAATTATGAATACACCCACAGTCTGTGACTGAAGCATTCATTTGTCATAAGTATAAACATGGCAATGGAGGAAACTTTGAAGTCAAATGTTACAAGAAACCTAAACTGAATATGTACTAATAAAAATCATGCACAGAAATTAATTATTAAATTGTAGTTCCTGATAGTGCCACCATATGGTTTGAAGAATGTAATAAATTCTTTCAGTTATTAACTTTTCCTGAATACCTTGATAAGTGTAGAATGTTTCCTGAAATATATCTGGCCATCCTCACATTGGAAGATAAGAGAAGTTGGTATCTTGAAGTCAGGCATCAGGGCACAGACCCTTGGATCATTGCAGTTTAATGGTAGAACAGTGATTTCCACAACATATGATAAAGGAATGATACCCTGCAAATGACATCGCTCTAGAAATACAAGTCAAATCTCCTCAGTACATCACAAAAATTAAAATTCAAGATATAAGTGCAAAAATGTTGGAAATATATCATGTGTAGTCAGTGATCATAAGATGTGTGTTTTCACAGAAGTGTTATGCTGTGATTTAACCCATTAGGTAGGGAATGTGACATATGCTGTTGCTTGAAATCCAGTCTGTACTGGGCAATGCATCATATGCAGAGCTATAAGGATTTATTTCTTCCTGCACTGTGAAGGCTGATAGAGACATCAATCTTTGATCACATGGTTGACAGCTTTTGCCATCTAGAGTGATTTTCCACGGTGGTCCTAATGATACATACGATGGTTTGTGAGCTCTCGTTATTGCAACACTTTTATAACATGCAAAACAGACTCAGGTATATTACAAAATCAATGTTTCTTGTCTATTGACATGCGGTAAACAGATTGCTCTCTGCATGTAATGACAAATTCTATGGTGGCCAGCAAACATTTCTTCATCAGTTACCTGTGTCCGTGCTGTAAGGACCAGCTACTATGGCAAAGTATTTACTCCCTACAGATCTGACTAAAAGAAGTCTGAACTTACCGACACTATACGAGATGTGATTGATCTGAGTGAGGAAGAGAAGGATTTTAAGTGATTAGTTCAGGAACTGATAAAGAAATTGTATCTTTAGGAAATATTGCAGATACTTTACAAGTGGAAATGTGAGAACTACCACAGGGGTGCAAATTTGCAAAGTTAATTTCTGAATGCAAGTGACTGGAGTGATTTAGAGAGTGATGGTACTGTAGCCAGTGTAGTTTATTGTAGTAATAATGCATAGTGGGTTATAAACAGACATAAGAGGAACAGAGTTCCACCAAAGTATGATGCTGGTATAAAGGAGGAAATGATGAAGAAAATGAATACTCAAGGGATATATGAAGTCTTTCTTGATTACATATGTAAAATCATTGCTCAACAAACATATTTACACATTATTTTATTATTTAGTGTTCTGTCTGATGACAGGTCCATATGAACAGGATCCTTCCATCCTTTTCTCGGACTGGGACCTGTTCATATACGTTCTTGGCAGATGATCCAGAAGTGGTTTGCAATTGCCTTCTTCTGTGTGTGAATGGAGTAATTGTTGGGATGCCACGGCGAAACCGGGAAAGCCCCCGGAGGAAAACTCCGTGTTGCCTAGACCACGGCCTTGCCCAACATATCAAAAATAAAATGAAAGAACACTGCTCTGTAAAATGAAACGGGCTGAAGACAAGGACTGGGTTCTTGTGAACAAAAAATTAATAAGATTTTTACTTTGTATTATTATTGCTGCAAAGCTTTGTGCAGAAACCTGAGTTATGGAAGTATTCTTCTCACAGACAACTGCTGGCAACACCTGTTTTTGCTTCAAAAATTTACAAAGTGAAACCTCTGTTTGACCACCTCATTCCTGAAGATCAGCTATTGACAGGTGAATGTCATTTATTCATATATTGCAGAGCTATTTGATATGCTAAATGAACTTAAAATAGTTGCAGTATGCACAGTAAAATCTAACAGGAAAAGACTTCTTATAGACACAATAGGAAAGAAACTAAAAAGAAAGAAGTGACAGTGGCAGAATAAAGATGATGGCTCTGAAATGGAAGAATAAGAGAGATGTTTCCATGCTGAGCAGCATATATAATGAAGAAATGAAAACTGTCCATGGTAAGAAGGAGAAAAAAGCCAAACGTGTGCATTGATTACAATGATGCAGTGAGTAGTGTTGACCTTTCTGATCAGAGCATTGTGACGTACAGTATGACAAGAGAATGAAGAAGGACTACAAAAATATATTCCACCACTTGTTAGATTGTAGAATGTTGAACATGTTTGTGATATTCAGAAAATATGCTCATTTACAATTCTGCATGCACATTGAAAAACAATTGTTTGAGAAGTGTGGAGGTGAAACTTCCTCACAGGTCCTGCCAGTAAGAGCCATCAGGACATTACATCCAGATCGTTCTCAAAGATTCACAAGACCAATAAGTGAAAAAAGTGTAAACAGTGAAAATATCCATAAAAGTGCTGTACAAGATCAACAAAGATATTTCCAGCAGGAGAAAACAGCAGTTGACTTTTGGTTTGTACTTTTCTTACAGTAATTTGAGATCATTTCAGGTGATAACAGAATGAACGTTAATAAACTGAAAACATACATTTTCAATGTTAAATATCTGTGTCTGGAAACGTTTTTTCCAAAAACATCTTAAAGACCATAAAGCTATAAAAGTTACTTGTAGGAGACTAAATAAAACACAGTATTGAATAATTCTGCATTGTTGGTCTTGTGTTTAACTTGCTTTGAGTTTGATGTACATTTGGAATTTATTTCCATTGTTTTGTGTACATGTGAAAATGTTCACCTACCTTGCAGAAGTTAAGCAAATACTGCCTTTTAACTTAAGGAAGTAATAATTATCTTTGAAATTCCAATAATATTTATCAGTGGGACATGTAATAAAATTCTGTATGCTTTCATTCCTTGATGAAAACCGAGGCACATGTACAAAATGTCATTCCACACACATATCTGAAGCAAGGTGTTTGCATTAACCAGTCTCATTGGGAGCTTGTATAATGAACATGCTGATTGGCAAGAACGGTTTAATATCACAATGTTTTCTACTTTCCTATAAACTTATGATGGAGATGGACAGAAAGGCTTCTGCTGTCAATCTGATGGAAGTGGAAAAATGAGCTGCAGGTTTTAAAATTATTTGTATCTAAACACAGAAAAAGTTTAGGTTATACTCAGGAAAATACTTGTGTAACATTGAACTTTTAAATTGTCCAGGATTTGTTGAAACCTGCAATACAGAAGGCCAGCATATACCTGATACAACAATTGCAGGTGGAATTTTATATGACTGCAATTATAAACAAGCTACTGCATGTTATTTAAAAAATGCATTGCAAGAAACCATGTTGTGTTGAATACTTACATTATGGTAACTTCCTAAAGCATCATAATCACACCAGCAGAACGAATGTGAGCGAAGATAATGAGGTTGTTGACGGACATCCTCAGGAACTGGTATGCTGAAAAGGATATTCAAGATCATGAATAATTGTTTTGAAAAAATATTCTGAAGTGCATGCAGTTATATATTGGGACGAAACATGATAAGACTAGCATAGTAGTGGTTTAATGATGAGGTATGAAGGCTCAGGTTAGTGGCTCGCCATGCTCTAGATGACGGGGGTTTGATTCCTGTCATATATGAAAATTTTATCACAATGTTCAGACCAGTTCAGGGGCTCAACCTCCTATCAAAGGGTATTATAAGCTGTCTCTCCAGAGATAAATAAGCCACTGCATGAAGTTGACCACTTACTTCAATTTCATGCTCAGGTTAAGAATGTGTAGAGCTTTACCTCTCTTACCACTAGATGCCTTCATGGTATGGTACTCAGGAACATGGACAACTTTTACTGTTTCTACAGCCAGATGTGACTAACATGATTATGCAGTAATTTATTAGCAGGTTTAAAAATTAATAATTTAATGATGGGCCAGTGTTCCCTGTGACACACATTCAACATGACATCAGCTTTATGGTCTGTTTATGTTACCACCAGTGCAAACTGGATTTTGTGTGTTAGGGTGAAGAGAATGATTCCAGTGCCACTGCTCTTAAATGAGACCAATCTTTCATAAGAACCACCAAAGTATTTAAGGAGTCAGCATGTAGTGGTTCCCTAATGTTGCTAATATTCACAGTAGGTCTGTTCTCATACTGATAAATTCATGACAGCTACTAAATTGCAGTAGTACATTACCTTGAAGGAGGTAATGGTCTAAATTTCAGGGTAGTAGTCATTTGAATCAACTGTACATTACACATAAGAATACTATTTCCTTTAGTATATAGAGGTCAAATCACTATATAACAAAACATGCTGTAACATAAACTTTGTTTTATAGTGAACTTACTTATAATGTGTATTTAAATGTTAGCCAAGTTATATTAATATATTTCTAATACAACGTCTATGCCTGCTGAAACCAAATTTGGCAAATTCTGAACAGACAATACTGTTTATCAGTCTTGTCATACACTGTATACTTCATATTTTATTTGCCTGGATGAGTGGTCTCCCTCTGAATTTTTAAACCCTGGTTTGACTACAAACAAAATAATTGTGTATTATGAACGTACAATTGACACGGATATTTATCTTGTGGTTCAAGAACAGGTATAAATTCAGTGTTGTACATAAAATGTGGAACAGGCGGTCTGAAAGCATTCATGGCATCCTGAAGACTGAGTGACAAATGATCTTGTTGATACTGTGTTAGTCGCACCCCCTGAACGCTGCCTCCATCAAGTATACCAATGTACACAGTACCACCCCATCCTGAATTCAAGAAGCCACACAGATTCCTGGAAGTACAGGGAACAAGTTGAAACATCTGCCTACAAAACTTTTCATAGGAAACCATTGTATTAGAAAACCTGTCACTTGTTTGAAAACAATATAAAGTGTTCAATTTTTTTGTCTTAAACCACTCAAACTTTGTGAAAGGGCAAGCCATTTCAGCAGAGTATAACTGGTATTTCAATTCATACAAATTAAATTAAAGAGGCATGACCTTTGGCTTCAATTGCTTCTGAAATAGCCTACAGGGTGCAGAAGCATACCTTTTACTATTTAGATGCACGTGTTCAAAAAGTCAATTATTTGGAGGAATATTCTTTAATATAACCATGGCTAATATACATGCACCAACTGAGAAGAAAGACGAAATAGTAAAGGAAGCATTTTATGAGAAATTAGAAGAGGTTTTTGATAATATCCATAGGAATTATGTTAAAATTGTCCTGGGAGACTAACACCAAAATTGGGAAAGAAGAGATATACAGGTACATAGTAGGGAATGATGTGGTGGTGTATGTGGCTTCAGAGATGTTATATATTTTAAAGACAAAGAAGCCCTGTCTACCTGGGAAACAGGTATCCTTTTGAGAATTTGTGGGCCAAAGAAGGAAGGTGGAGGGTGGAAAA
This sequence comes from Zootermopsis nevadensis, assembly GCF_977971745.1. Lineage (NCBI taxonomy): Eukaryota > Metazoa > Arthropoda > Insecta > Blattodea > Termopsidae > Zootermopsis > Zootermopsis nevadensis. Next base: position 12,312,921 of record NW_028259143.1, read on the forward strand.
TTCACAAGAACCAAAAATTGTATAATTTATGTGGAAATCCAGGAATTGTAGCATAACTTAAAAGTAAAAGAATAAGATTCTTAGGACATACAGATGGTACAGAAAAGGAAAACCAGGTTGATGCAGGAGCGATGGAAGACTAGAGAAAGATCTGAGAGAGACAGGTGTGAGAGTATGGCAGTAACAAAGACAGGAAAGACAGACACTAGCTAGAATTGTGCAGGAGGCCTTGGTCCATAATGGAATACAGAACCAAGAATTAATTAAGTAAATACTACAACACAGATACTCAAGTCATTAAAGAGGCTAAACATATGCATTAAAATAAGCAGATACTAAAGTCAAATAATAAAATAAAAGCAATCTGGAATATAGTTAAAAAGGAGTCATGCATATTTAACAACTAACCAATGTCATTACTAACATGATTTACCACCAACCATTAACTGTCATTCTAAACCCATACTTATTGCAGATAATATTTATATTATTATTTTACATCCAGGAATAGGCTGTTTCCAAATTTGCATGAATAATGTCTTTACTAGCTTCAATAAATGGATTAAAACCACTAAACTCACATTAAATTTTGATGAAACATATTCCATGAAATTTTGTACTACCAGCAAAAACTGTGTTAATCAAAGTATGGGATAATGAGGATAAAACAATTGAAGAAGTGTTAACAACTAAATTTCTTGGCCTACGAATTGACAGTAACTTAAATGGAAAACACATATTCATTACATTTTCTCTAAACTAAGTTCAGCATGCTTTGCTATGAGGACTGTCACATGATTCACGAAAAGACAAACTTTAAAATTAATCTATTTTGCTTACTTCCATTTTATCATGTCATATGGAATTATTTTGGGGGGAAAATCAACAGACAGCAAAAAAGTATTTTACATTCAAAAGAAAATCATTAGAATAATGGCAGGCACTAAAAGGAGAGCATCATGCAAAAAATTATTTAAGAAATTTTATATTCTTCCACTAGCCACCAAATTCTTGCTTTCATTGTTATCATTTGTAGAGGACAACACAAAAGAATTTCAGACAGACTCAGATATCCACAATATAAGTACAAGATACAGATAAAACCTTCATCCTACATTCTATTGTCATCTGACTAACTTATGGATCCATGGAATGTAATAAAGATGTATGTATATGCCAAACACTAAACTCAGTGAATATCAAGAAGGAGTTTACTATATTGTACTTATGACATTCAATAATTTTCCTGCCACTGTAAAAGTCTGAATTACAATATAAAGAAGTTTAAACCCGCACTAAAAGAGTATCTTGTACCTCACTTCTATTCCATTGAAGAATTTACCTCAACCAAAAATTCTCAGCTATTATGAATACATGTAAGCAATAGTGAATATGCTTTCAAATGCAATTATTTTGGCTTTAAATGAATGTCATAATTATGTAATCTATAATTGTACTATTAATAAATACTGTATTTGTGTTATGGTGTGTTCTACATCCTTGGCTTGGGCCTATGAAGGATCTATGGAATATAAATAAATTCAGTTCCATTCTATTCTGGATAAAAATGTACACAGACATAATTTCGTTATACTAGTTACCTGGATACTGCATTCCTTGTCCTGTTATTATCGGAATTGTTGATACACCAGGGAGGAATTTCTTCAATACTTATGTTTCGATGACCCTTAAATTCGTGAGTTTGATCTTCTTCAAAGCCTACCACTTCACCCCGTCGATAATATTTATTTGACGGGGATTTAGAAGGGTTAGTTTTCTTTATCATACTGAGGAGTGGCTATTTCGATTTTTTCAGTTTTACCGCCGCGTTCTCCTATTGCTCTGTAATGTGTTCTGTGAGAGAGAATAGAATAAAAAGGAAAATTCTGTGTTATAATCAGAAAGTTTGCGTAATAATGTAGGCTTGCATTTCGTATTGACTACAATGTATGGATTATCTACAGAGTATTCAGCGTTGAAACAGTGATGTAATAATTATTACGATCTGACTCCCAAATACCTGTAATATGTGATTACCCAATTAGGCGCTGTCCTATTGAGGTCGCAGAAAGGCGCTTACTAGCATCTCTGCGTTTGGAATTCCATGAAACAAACAATTACTCATACTTCAAATGAAAACACTGATTTTTTGTATGTTACCTCTGGTAGCGTAACTCGCTAAGTATTTGTAGGGCCGAGAAATGTTTCGAATAAACTCTGCAAAGAGAAATGCAACAATGAAACGTACATTTTATTTATGCTCATTAGCATTTTTCCGTATCTCAAGGTTTTCGAAATAATTAAGGAAAATGAATTTCTGTGCTGTGGCATCTCGAACACGCTTGATCTGACATTGACCACATTTTGTTTTGGAGGCCTTGTTCGTCCGTTCCATATTTATAAGAAAGGACTGAAAGTAGACCGGTTACAGTGGCCGCGCTGTCTGAGGCGTAGACCTCGTGCGCTTGACGCTACGACCGTGGGTTCGAAACCCACTCAAGGCATGGATGTTGTCTACGTCTTTTTTCTATGTTGTGCTGTCCTGTGCACAGGTAGAGGCCGCGCGATAGACTGATGACTCGTCCAAGGAGTTCTACCAAATGTCTAAATAGATCGAGGAAAGCTCCAAAAGGAGACCCCTATGCTCCACATAAAGGAACTGAAAGTAGCATTCACGAGAAAACGAACTAAAATCGTACGCTTAATTTCCTACCGAATGATCGAGTTGTTAACACCCTTTTTACTTCCTATTTAGGAGGTCCCTGTATCAAATCTCGGCCCGAAAATCGGCTAGGTTGGCTGAGGTTTGTAGTCCATTTCTTTAGTCCCTCCAGGTTGACTATAGGCGGCCCAAGCCACTGACAACCACACGAACCTACAAATTATTTCGTTTTAAGAGTGCTTGTAGATTGAGTGGGTATTTTAAGAGAAAGCTAATCGTAGCCATAATTTTTGCTCAGAAATTTAACATGCAAATAGTATAACATATCAGCCAATTTAAACAAGCAAAGGGGCAAATAGTTCTCTGACGTGGGAAGAGTTTATCGCCGGCATTTTTGTTTTTCGTATTCACACTCGTGTTTATACCAAAGTTTAGACCTGTTTGTTTATATTGTATAATGTTATATTATTTTAATAAAGAAGGTGGGCTATTCTTTGACAAGCCGAGTATACAGTCGTCTATTAAAAGAATTTCTTACACCATAGAGAGAATAAGTATTTATGTTTTTCGAGAAAACAAAAACGTTTTCGGACACAATGTTAAATTGAGAATATGTACTTTCAATTAATTTGTATATTTTTTTTCTGCCAGATGACGCTGTTATATTTCGAGGTGAAAGTAGGCTGGCGTTACCATCAGATAACCCCAGAACTAAAGTGAAATGATATATCCGACTAGTTCACTTGTGATAGCTAGTGTAATCAAGTTCATTGTCGTAGAAGCCGAGCGAGAAGTGTTGGCACTTGCGCAAGGGACTGATTTTGGTCGTATGAGATGGACCCGTTCGTAGCACGCGCAGACAGCTTCAGTTGGTTTGTACTTCTAGCTGTTTTTACATCGGAGCGTCATCGCAGCTGAGGTTATGCGACCCCCACTACTACTGAACTCCCCTCTCTCTCATAAGTTCTTCTTGGACAAAAAAACTTTCGATATCAGGGTTTCAAAATTATTCCTGGTATGTTATGTTTGGCGCCGGGGGGAGGAATTTTAAATGTTGAAGAGTAGTTAACCTTCATACCGACTGGCCTATTGTCACGTCGCCGTTGTGTTTAGTTGTGAATTACTCACAGGTCGCAGCACAATAAATACGTTGTCCACATATATATATTTGTGTCGTTGCATATTTGTTCAATCCCACACAAATCCAGGATTTGATTTGTATTCTAATGATGTCTGTTGTAATGATTAGTAAAATTTACGAATGTGAATTATTTCTCTGTGGAACAGAATTCTACAAGAACTTGTGTTTGTAAATTGTTTATTAGTTCGTTCTTTTGTGGAATATGCCCCTTGGCGTGCTCCTCATGAGGATCTGTTGTTTCTTTAAGAGGTAGCTTAGTCTGAAGAAAAATAGAATTTCTTAGGTTTGAGGAACAGTGTTAGTATCGGAGAGGCGAACAAAAAGAAGCATCCTTATAAGGTTATAACTTGGAATGCGGAAGGTGTCATAAAAAAACTGCGAAAAACCGTTTCAGAACATTAAATTTTTCTCGGGCTGCCTTCCATGTCAGGTAGTTGTAAAGCGAAGAAACGATTCGTCGAAGTCGAAAATGGATAGCTCTTACAGTGGTTTTGTGATATATGGATAGATGGCAGCACAATAAATAACTGTCGTTACCGACAATTATGATGATGTTGATATTAACTGTGGTCAAGTATATACATAGAGAACTACATGGTTGGGACTTCGATTTAGAGACTGTTAATAATTGTTGTAAAATAGATTTGAGCCAGCGAAGAATAGTTTCGGACGCTTAAGACACTCTTTCTTAGAAGTATGACGAAAGGTAACTTTAGAAGTAATGTATACATAACGCGAAGAATGCAAATTTAATGTTTAATATTTATGATGTAATTTACAATGTAGACATAACCTATATCTATTTATTAGCCTAGAAATGAACTTCGGGAATTTGAATTAAAACATTCGAAGTTCCTTAGTATAAATGTGAATATTTTAAAAAACACGAGGTTTGACTTACAAAAAAATATTGGAGGATAGTTAATAAGAGTTTTTGACTCATATGTTATGCTTAAGCTATATGCCATTAACATGAGTCTGCATGAGTTTTTGACTCATGTGTTATACTTAAGCTACATGCCATTAACATGAGTCTGCTTCAGACTGAAAATTCAACCCAGTCAATAACATTGAATGGTTATGGGCTGCATTGCTGGGATTCAATTCTCTGAGGTGGCAGGGATTTTTTTCACGTTTTGTATGACAGTGAAACCTCCTGTCTCCTGTGTAAAGGATACTGGAATTTATTTCTCTTAGGATTTTTAGAGGTTTACTGCCACATCTCATATAGGTTATAATTGTCTGTTACCAGTGAACTGAAAGAATCTTAGATATACTTGTTATACTTTGTCTTGCCAAACAATGGTCCTGATGTAAACTGGAGAATTTGCCTGTAGCCATGGCCCATTATTGGTAGAAAGGCACTTGCTTAACATTCTCAATCTTTGAAACACTGTGTTGCATCATTGTCAGCTGATAATGTGTTTTGTCCAGGTTGCTTAAAATTAATTAATTTGGGGGGTGGTATAAGTAGTTCATAAAGGATTGGGCTTAAGAAAGGTACTTCCCCCTCCCTCACCAGGAATTTCTATAAACACTTGAAAATGGAATTTTGTGTATGGTTTGATACATTTTGGTGATGACTTATAGAGCTGATTACTGAACTGCAAACATCCATTTATAATTTCATTGTACGTTTCATCTTGATTTTGCGTTACGATCTGGTATCTGTGTTGTCATGGAGCTATGACCCTTTAGTTGCTAGACTTACTTATCTTAGTTCAGATGTTTCTAGAAATGTTTGCATACATGAAAAGTGTTAGAAGTTGTGTGAATGATATGTCCATAGAGCACTAATATCTGGTTCATGAGTTTTGAATATGTGGCAGATTAATTTCCAGTCCTATTCGTGCACCAACAGTGACAGCTTTGCCTTTACCTCTGTTTTATATGCTGTGAGCAGAGTGTGGTGTGGAAACCTGTAATAAAGTGAATTTTTATCATATTTTTGTTTAGAGCTGATGTTTCCAAGGTGTGATCTGTGGACCACCAGTGAATAGTGAGCTACATTCAGATGGTTTATGGAATTATTGGGATTAGCAAAACACATGAAACAGTTAATAAAAATATTTAAAAGGTGCCAGGACACTTCTGGAATAAATTGATTGCAGTACTAACTTCTCTGTTGTCACATATAGCACACTGCATTGCAGTTGTTTAACAATTGGCAGAAAGTCATTAAGTGTTCCTTCAAGACCCACAGTAATTTGCAAGTGGCCAGGGAAGAAAATAATCTCAAAACCATTGGTGTAGGGTATCATGTGAATCTGCAATGTAGCATTGTCAGTGTTATTACTTGTATCTTGAATGGAGTTGATCTGGTGCAAGGGCAGTGATTGTCCCCCATGTAATAACAAGGTAATCTCATCACTTCTTGGTGTCTGTCTGTTTATGTTGTGCATATATGTTTTGACAACATTTCTCTTTATTTGATTTTTTTAACAGCACCATGTGGATCATTTTGTGAAATATTTGTTTAATTTCATTAGGGCTCTAAATTTAGGCAAGAAAGGATTACATACAGTCAATTTAACAGTCTACTTCAGGCTTTTAAGTACCAAGCATTTGATTGATAGTTCCTCCTTCATGACCCAAATTTAAATTCCAAAATCCCCCAAGTATGGCCACAGTTGGGAGAAAAAGTGTGCTGTCTTTGTTTTTGCATGTAGAATGATGAAACTAAACAACAAATTCTGAATAAACTCTCCTCTACACACTTAACATTTTTATAATTTTCTCTTGCAAGGTAGAATTGGTAAACTGTTAGAAACAGTACATTCTTCATATGCCTAAAAGCAAAATCCTGGCCATTAAGCCAGAACCACATACTTCAATGTCATCCCACTGTTAATGCCTCTCTCTCTTTCATCATAGACAAGCGGTCAGAAGAAGGAGCGCATGAAGCAGGGCCAGATCCTTCAGCTCCTGTCACCAGACGAGGAGTTCTAACATCATTATTAAGTGGGAAACCAATGGATATTCCAGAACAAGATATTGTATGTGCTTTTTAATCACCTTTTGATTTAAGGTACAGTCAGTTCAAGAGCAAGTGACAAGTGACAGCCTGACCAGACTGGCAAGCTACAGTATAACTGATCCATCCATGATAAGGTGCCATTAAAGATAATTTCACTTTGCTCTGCTGTTAGAAAATTTGTAAACAGAATATTATTTGGTATTAAAGAAAAAGAGATGTTGTATTCACTCAGTTAATCGATTAAGAAATCTTTGTGGGTAATCTCATAATTCTTATTGGTACTGTCTTGATTGTACTTCAGAAATTAAAACTTCCTTATTACTTTTCACCACTTATCATATAATAGTAATGACGTGTTTTACCGATTGTAATATGTTTTGACGGCAACAGCATTCCGCCTTGTGGCTTATTACTGCTCCTGTGCTTGCATAGAGCAGTACCACAAATTGAGCAACATCACTTAGAAAATAGAACAGGTTTCATTGCAAAGTGACATCACACATTCACTAGTTTCTTATGTGTTCACATCAGTGTGGTCACTTAACAAAACGTGGTGTCTTTTTTGTTGTTGTTGTTGTTTGCTTGCTCACTGCTCTGCCTGGCCATACCCTAATATTAATTATATTTCTTCTTGTCAACAACTAGAAATCCTGATGTAAGAAATGAAGACCTGGATTATATAATCCATACCAGAATAAACAGCCTCTTTACACCTTTGCATTCTATAGGCTTTTAGCTGACATTAAAGTATACCGTAACATGCACATACGACACAATCATTAGCTTAAGTATTGTCCACTTAGACATAACAATAGATCACACACAATGTAAAGAAGGAAAATCACATGTTTTTCTATATAAGATTTACTCATGAACTCTTAGCTACATATCATTTTGTTCTTGGAAAAAACTGGTGTGAATTGCTATCTGAGTTTATGTATTTTCCATTATCATAATTGAAATGAATGAACGTATGTTTCAATTATTGTTTTATTTATTCTCATCTGGTTTACTTTTTTCTCAAAACTGATTATTGAGAGTACAAATTAGTTTCAAATTTGGGGCAAGAAGATGGGTTGTCTCTCATCCCAATATCTCCGGGATGCCAAAATGACCTTCCTCAGATATTCCTGAGCTGTCTTTTCACACTATTCCACCATGCCATTTGACTGCAGGTGCAATGGGGTAATCTATATCTTGCTTATTCTCAGGTGCTGCCACACCTCTTACATTTGCTGAGATTTGAAATTCCTGCCCTGGTCACTGGCAGCTCTCTTGGAGTACCAAAATTACAGAAGATGTTGGTCACCAGGGCATTTGACACTGTCAATGCCTCTGCTTAAGAATGGCATATATATCTGACGAATTGGCGAAGTAGTCCATGGCAATCAGGAGGTATTGTTTCCGTTTCTTGATCTCTGGGAAAGGTCCTGTGATGTCGATGGTTATCCTTGGTGCTCTTAGTTCTGGGACCTCGGCTCCCTGCGCAGGTGTCACACTGCTGGTATTGTCTATCGATGTTGCTCCTTGATTATAGGTGGTAGTACTGATGATGATGTTCTTCTGGATTCTGGTGCCATGTGGATTGTCAATAGATACCAACATCTTGGAAAAGCGTACTGTCTCCAACTTCAGGGCTGAAGTGACAATGCTGGAAATCAAGAGGAATTATATAGGGTGACTTTTCCTGCCATGCACATCTCACACAGTAGAACCACTGTGTCTTTATCAAGTGTCTTGTTGATCCCAGTGTGTCCTCCCATTGATCCTCCATGTAGCTGTGCCAGCACATCTTTCACATTGCTCTGAGGAATCACTATTTGGGCTGTTTTTGGTTCTTCCATCAGCTGACTACAAGTGGCACTGTAGCATGCCATCTTCCATTACTACTATTTACCACTGGGCTATGGTCAGCAGTGTTCTTCCATTCAGGACATTGTCCAGCCTCCACATCCTTTGGGGTCTGCCCCATGTTTTGGTCAGCCATCTCTTCCTTTCTTGGAGCTGTGTGGTTATTCATGACCTGCTTGCCAGGTGTCGGTTGACAGTCTCTGCTGAGGTGACCGGAAATTCAACACTGTCATTATACAGATCTTCCATTGCTGTAGTGCTCAGCAGGAGGCCGAAGCATTCGCGTGAGAACTCTAGTCACTAGTCCCATTGTCATCCTCGATTGTGTTGCAACTGCTGCTTTTGGTGCCTCTAAATTCAGTGTCTGGTTGAGGGCCTCATTAAGCGACCTGCCACCACACATGAGGAGGTGATTCTTCACTTCTTGGATACTCAGTCCACCAATAAATACATGGGCAGCCTCCCTCTGTATGAAGTCCATGGGTAGTCCTACATGGTCCCAGTGTACCAACTGCTTGAGGGCTACCACAAACTCTTGTAATGGCTTGCCAGTCAGCTGGGTTGGAGGCTCCTGGTTGGGAGAGGACATCCTGAGCGCAGCCTGCTGGATTTGGTCCCCCCCCCCCCCCCCATGGAAGCCATGCAGGTTGCTTATCTCTCAGGGAAAACATAACTGACAGGCAGACAGACATGGATGGTCCCATAAATTGTTCTTAACTCATACTAGGTTGTGAAAACACCTAATAAGAAAAGAGTGTGTATGTGTTACGCAAAAGTTATAACTATTGACATGGTAATGCTCTTAAGGAATGTTTTGCCATATGGTTTGCATTACTGATGATAGAACTACTGTCTTCTTTGTTTGACTAACAGCTGTCACAGCCCACATGTTTTTTCACTGTGTATGTGGGTTTTGGTGGTCATTATTGTCACATTGGGCATTTTAATAATTTCTATAGAGGTATACAGGCATATGAGTTGTTCCCACTTTTATGTTATTTTTAAATGAAAGGGCAGTTGCTGGCAGATCTAACTAGTTGTAATGAATTTAATTTTTGTAACTGTAAAACCTCCATGTTATGAACAATTCCTATCTTAGAACTTTTTTTTCAGTTGGGACGGTGTCGCTTTGTTTCTGAATTTGAGAAACTGAACAGGATTGGTGAAGGCACCTATGGCATTGTTTGTAAGTACCATTAGTATAGAATGTGTCTTTATAGATATCTTTAGGAAGGCATATGCCTGTACAATAACTTACTAAAATTAAAGTGCAGGGTTATTATAAAGTTGCTTTACATCTTTAACAGTTTGTAATTTATTTTATTTGCAAAAATGAAGGAGCACAGTATGACAAATTAAAGAGGAACACTTCAAGTATTTCATGGCTACAAACTTTCAGTATGGCCACCAAAGGTTATTCAGCAAACATCCTACCAAAACTCTAGCTCCTCCCACACTTTCTGTAGTATTTCTGGGGTGACTTGTGTCTTAGCAGCATTGATTCTAGCCTTAAGTTCATCAACATTTGGTATGTGGCTGATAGACTTGATCTTTCATGAAACTCCAAAGATAGAAATCCATCAGCAGGAAGTCTGGTGATTGCAGAGGTCAGTCTCAACCAATCTGCTTGTCAGGGAATTTTGATCTAGACAGTCCTTCACTTCCCACTGATATTGGGAGGTGGTCCATCTTGCTGGAAAATCAGTTATCCTGTGGGGTGATCATGGCTGATTTCTGGTAGCAGAAAATTAATGAGCATATTGAGATAAACTCAGCAATGGCTTCTTAATGAAGGAACTGTCCAACATCGCAAACACAATGCACAAAATTTCTGTGCCATTCATACACAGAAGTTATGCTGGGAGGTTTTATGTTGTAATATTTGTGAAGTCTTTGCACTTTCATTGCTGACCTGGTTTTCTCAAACCAAAAGTCTCGGCTCTTTACTCGTCAAGAACTGGCATGCTATATCTATAATAATTTTAACAGTTAATGTCAGACAACCTTCTAATCCTCACATTTTCAGTTACCTGGATTCAGTTTCTGACTTGATCTTGGTGAGGATTTTTCTTTGTACATGTTAAATCCCTCAACTTTGCAAAACTTGATCTATTACAATATGAAGAATATTGGGGCAGTAACATGATTTAATCTCTTGAGATCTCTTCACCACTTGTGAATATAGTGAAAATTAAGTCATAACATTGGGATTACTTAAATACCAACGAACCATGACAGACAGACAGTGTGGTATGTTCACTTTCTAAGTGACAGAGAATCAGGTCCTGCCAGTCATATTAACAGTCTGTTTGCTTTCCATCTGGGGCCTGTGTAACAGCCTGGTCCCACGTGGAAAGAAAAGACATGGAGCTGAAGGGCTCCAGGAGATGAACCTGCAGTAAATAAGTATTGCATTTCAGATCGAGCACGTGATACTAAGACAGACAAGGTGGTAGCACTGAAGAAAGTTCGTATGGAGCATGAGAAAGATGGATTACCTGTCAGTGGACTGCGAGAGATCTCTGTCCTCCTCAGCTGTCGTCATGAAAACATTGTTCACTTGAAAGAAGTTGTAGTTGGAAGAAGTCTTGAGAGGTAGGTACTACTTGAATTTTGATGTATGTTAGTCTGTAATTGCTATGTGCTTATTGGTATTGCTTATAGCCAGGTAGAACTATAAGCTCTTTTAGCACCAACTCAACCCAGATTTTTCATATGGATCCTTAGTTTCAAACTGTACATACTTCTGATTAGATTAGCACATTTTTAATGACACTGTATCAACTGCAGAGACACACTGTTCATCTAGGACTGATAGGTGCGTAATCAGGAAGTCTGAAATGGACTACTTTGATAGAAATCTTTTTGAAAGAGACTTCTTTGACATAGAGAGGAGGATAATATTAAAATAGGTTTCAGGAATGTGGTGTATTGATTGGTGCATTGTGTACTTTTGTAGTGACAGTGATTACTTGCTGGTCTTTATATAGTGGGAAGTCAATATCCATTGACTTCTCAGTGTACTGTTTCTCATATCCATCATCCACTAATGTAACACCTTTGTTTCTTTATTCATTGTTGATTCTAGTATCCATATTAAGTTGCCACCTGTCTCATGTGTTATATATCATTTCCTATTGCTAGCAGTGTCAGTCTTCTACAATCACTCTAGTGAGAAGTTCTGAAACCATTTCTGCCAGTTTTGTGTCTTGTTTACCTTATTTTTGAAGTAATCTCAGTTTCCACGTCTGCTGAGTCAAATGAGAAAGTGTAGTGCCCACTTTGGATAAGAAGATTCAAAATTATTGCAGATCTTGAAGATGGCATATGAGCAGATGATTTCAGATGTGAACATTGAATATTCCTACAATGATAAACAATTATAACTGAAAACACAGTATAAATATTCACAGATATTGAGAACCAGACAAAACATTCTATTTAAAATGGATAAATTATTGGTTTCCTGATCAGAAAGCTAAGGGAGATAATGAAACTTTGATAAGTCAATCTCTGGGATAGTCATTATTAGTTAATAAAATCTTCTCGGACTATCGGTTAAGTCAAGTTTGTTAAACATCTACATTTCATGGACTAGCTCTGTCACCATTATTAGGATATGGGGACAGAGCTAGTTCCTGAAATGTCAATTTTCAACAAACTGACACAGCTGATAGCCCCAGAAGATTTCGTTAATGTTAGTTGCTGTGAAAGCTTTAAATCATACATTCTCAATTGGTGTTTACTTGCCAAAAAAGTAAGTTTTGAAGTAAAGTTTGTGACTTACCTTAAATGAATTAACATTACAACATGGGAGTATTTTGCTCCATATTCAGTTTTTCTTACCTGTTGCATTTTTAAGGAACTAGTGAATGATAGATATTGAGAATGGACTGTCATTTACTGAATATAATTCATGCACTTTTTCTTCACATATATGTTTATTTTTTGAGGTTCATGGTTTTTGCAAGCGAAAATACTGTCATGGTAGTACTATCACTGCCACCTGGAAAAGAAATCCCCTTTCATAGGAATACTGACATGGGAATGGTTAGGTTGATCATGCCGAAACCTCACCTGAAATTTTGCTCATCTACAGAGCCCATCTATTAATGATTGTACACAAAATTTCAGCTGCTGATATGCTGTGCAAGGTTGCAAAAAAATTGCTCAAACTTGGTATGTATATTTAAAATTCGCACCACCGCGCATGTGCATGACAGCAGCGCGGCATTCACCGGTACGTTGCAGCGGAGGGCGTGGGCCAGGCGCTGGTGAAAGGGCAGTGAAAGACTTGAGAAATGTCTCACACACACACACACACACACACACACACACACATGCGCGCGCGCATAGTTTATTGAATAAGTAAGTACACAAGAACCATCTATATGTATATAATACGCAGGTGTTTTATATGCTGCTTTGTGGAAACAATGCTCCGAAACAAAAGACTGTTCACTCATCCATGGCATGTACCAATACTCAGTAAAACCTCTCAAGTTGGAGACCCCTATATATTGGACACTTTTAATTGGAACTGGCGAATATCCTATAATTTTACATGTCCACAGTACCCTATATCTTGGACACCCCTTTTGTTGTAAGTTGGACAGATTCATGTACTTAGGCTTCAGTACTTCTCAGGGAAATGTTTACAGTTACAGTCAAACCTCGGTTCACGAACGCCTCGGATCATGAACAATTCAGTTTACAAACAAATTTTCCGAACACAAAGCGTCTCGGATGTGTCTTGAGTTACGAACACGCAAGCCGTCAACATCGTGGAGCGATAAGCTGGGAGTATTAGCGTCGGCAGTATTCGTGGAAGAATGATCCAGCATGGGGCCAAAGAAAGACAATGATAGCAACAAAGTGAAATGAAAAAATACCAATATCATGATAGGTATATATTGTTTTAATCTTGTCCGTCTAATCACAATAAATTCTTGTTAAATATTAAATTATTACAACAATTAAGATTTAAAATATTAAATGATGTTCTTTATCGAAATATTCGATTTACATTAGACCATCATTTTTCACGACATGTTTCAGTTCCTAAAATAACTATCTTCAGGTGTATATAATTATATAAAAATTCAAATCAATAATAACTTAAATACAATTTCTTAAATACAATTTCTATATATTATTTTAGCGTACATTTTTATCAGATGTTTATCAGATATTAAACGATGTTCTTTTCCAGATTTTATTCCATTTTAATAACATATTCGATGTTGTTCTGTATATGTACATCATGCATCAGCCAGAAATGAAAGTTGTAGAGGAGTTACATCAAGATTTAAACAATATATATTTATTATATCACAATATGACGCAGCTTTACCATATCATGATAGGTGTTAAGAAAGAAATCATAGCCAAACATGAAAATGGTGTTCGTGTCTCTGATCTTGCTACTCAGTTTGGGATGGCAAAATCAACGATCTGTACTATTCTTAAAAATAGAGAGACAATGAAGAAAGCCGATGTTGCAAGAGGAATGACAGTTATTACTAAACAAAGATCTCAGTACACTTTAATTGCTTTATACAGGCCTTGATCTTGTTTTTTGGCTGCTTTTATGGTAAGCATAATGATGACACTGTAATGCAGATAGTGAAATTGTTATTCAATTCTATGGGGTTCTTACGATAGTGGATTACACTTAAAATTATTCATTGTCTGGATTTTTTCCATCATCCTTCAAAAAAGAAGAAACCACGATATTTTGGAAATGTTGTGGTTTCTTCTTTTTAACAAGGACGATGGAAAAAGTCCAGACAATAAATAATTTTAAGTGACATTTTTATTCTCCCTGTCTTCAATTATTGTGCTTTATAGCAGGTTAAAGTTGGTGGAGTTGTATTGGTGTTTGTGAAGTTTTATAATTTATAGTTACCTGTTCTGTTTCCTCAGTCTAATGAAAAATTAGTGAAAATCCAGTCTCATCTTCAAAATCTTTGGATTTTATTTGAGAGTCATTTGTTGTTGAATGGTTAGTCCTTTGATTTTCATGAATATTTGAGAATATTTACACATAGTTTGCAGTTGCTGGTGATACGTATATCACCAAACTAAAAAATAATTTTCACTAGAAATGAAAAAATATAGTACCACAAGCAACACATTCTTGCACTAAGTCAAAAATCACCATAAGGGTGCTTAACCAAGTTACACATGGTTAATATGTGCATGTGTAGCTCAACGTTCTGGATGATGCCACAGGGAAATCCTGGGCTACTGAACCCATGGCAGAAGCAGGTGCATGCTATGCTACTCGATTTGACCCACACAACTAACAGTCCACCATCAGTCAAACATCATGTATTGGCAATTTTTCTGATGAAACGTTTCTTAACTGCCATCTTCAGTATATTAAATGAAGTGTGTGAAATACTTGGGAGTTTGTTTTTTCTTTATTACACAACAAACTATGGATGCATAATTTATGCAATGTGTGAATTAAGCAAGTAAATGCAGAACCTACTGACTGCCTGGAGAAAATCCCACATCAGGAATTTGATTATGAAACGTTCTTGAATTACAGGTGAACAAAGAAATCGCATATTTTGTGTTGCAGTATTTTCTTGGCGATGGAGTACTGTGAACAGGACTTAGCCAGTCTTCTTGACAACATGCAGGCACCATTCTCAGAGTCACAAGTGAAATGTATCATGCTGCAGGTGCTACGTGGTCTGCGCTACCTCCATCGCAACTTCATTGTTCATCGAGACCTGAAAGTGTCCAACTTACTTATGACAGACAAGGGATGTGTCAAAATAGGTACTGTAGAAATACTCCAAAACGAAAGTAGGCAGTCTAATGTGTCTGTCATGTACAGAAGAAAGAAATCATATATCTGACTGATGATACACTCTCGCTAGAGAAGGG
Source organism: Zootermopsis nevadensis (assembly GCF_977971745.1). Taxonomy (NCBI): domain Eukaryota; kingdom Metazoa; phylum Arthropoda; class Insecta; order Blattodea; family Termopsidae; genus Zootermopsis; species Zootermopsis nevadensis. The sequence continues at coordinate 12,328,452 of NW_028259143.1, forward strand.
AATGCAGCTTCAAATACTGGCTCTGTGATATAATCAGTAATCTTGATCTTTTTCACTGATGAACTAAAATTATAGTTGAAGTCTAAAGGTTTCTGATCATGGTGCATTATAATATGTAATTTTTTTTATTTACTTTGTCCATTGTCTAAATTACAAATATAAATAAAATACGTTTCGGAAGCTGGATCTTGTTCTGTCTTCACGTAAGAAAGGAAAGTACAGAAACTCCAGCTGTTGGCCCTCTGGATGAACTGGCCTCAGACCAGAACAGCTTCAATAAAGAAGTGCCCAGAGCAAGAAATGACGACATTGGTGATCATCTGCAAGATGTAACTCATGGGTGTACAGATGGGCACCTAACCCATTTGTAAGACACTCCCAAGTCTCCCCCTCAGAAACTCTGATACATATACAAAATTTTGCATAAAAATATGAGTAAAATGCAGGTTCTTGCCACTCCAAATTTTATTATAATTTATTAGCCCTCACACACAATATTGTGAATTTACCATTTATCCAAATTATATTTCAACAAACTTCACTCAAGTTCTTCAACAAGTTAAATGCTTAATGTAATTGCTGTGCCTTAAAACTGTTGTCTTATCCTCCACAGTGCATTGTTTTCACGTGTGTACAGCTAATTTCTAGCAGTATGCATAGTAGTGTGTTTGTTTTTGATTTTGCTGCAAAGTGCAGAGGTCCTTCATGTGCTGATGAGTGTCATGGTGTTATTAAATACATTCAAAAGATGGGAGAAAAGCAAGGGGGGAAAAAAGAGAAACTGTTTCTGAATGTTTAAGGAAAGAAACCACCAGAATTTTGACAATCTGAATTACTTTCAGCATCATACAGTAAACATCTGGAGATATATTCCAATTTACGCAGTGAAAGGATGGAACGAAGAAAAACTGCAAATCTTTGTGAGTAAATTCTACTGACTGCATTAACATGCATTTGCAGTCAATATTGATGAGAATCGGTGAAACTTGTTATATGAGCCATGAAGGAGCATGTAAAATAAGAAACACATGGAAGTCTTCACTGAAACAAATCAAGATAGATTTTTATTCAGAAATCAAGCATTATCCTTATTTATAGAGGGAAAATTAACAATGTAGCTGATTGGGTTACAAGCAAAAGGAAAGATGTCTCATCCTACATATAATGTCTCTTCCCACTCGTCATTTAAGAGCCTTGAAACGTAACACAACGATGTCCTCCAAAGGATGTACTTACGATTACAGAGTTGTCTGCTACAATCAAAGGGCAAGTTCTCCTTGATCATGCTGCTTCACACATGCTTCATGCACAGGAAAGTGTGATGACACAGTTTCTCCAAACAGTGAGGTTTTGTCATTTTCCAAATGAGGCTTTTATAGCAGCAGATGGCCTGCTGTGCAGTGGTGTAAAGAGACATCATGTATAAGAAAAGTGGGAACAGGGAGGAGAAAGAGATTTGTGTGTGCATGTGCATGTATGCATATGTGTTCGTACCTGTGTTCACGCACATGGATTACTCCTGATTTATCCTTGGAAATTTTATTTTAGATCTGTCATCATAAATTTCTAACAAAGATGAATTGAAGCACTTTTATAGGCAAAATCAGAGGAAGTATAATTCTAAAAACCATCAATATTGATATTGCAATGTTTCTTGTACACATTTTGGCTGACTGGTTTTATCATACATCAGATTCATCCCACTGACTGTAGTATGTTTCTGCTCAGACACCTTTTATACTTCTCACAATAAGATGTACACACATTGAAAAACCAAACAAAGTGCATACATGTTTCTAAGGTTCATGCTTTTCTCCTTTTAGCTGATTTTGGTTTGGCACGCTGGTTTGGTCTACCTTTGCGTCCAATGACACCTCGAGTAGTGACTTTGTGGTACAGGGCTCCTGAACTCCTACTACAGGCACATACCCAAACAACTTCTGTTGATATGTGGGCTGCTGGCTGTATATTGGGAGAACTCTTGGGACACCGTCCACTGTTACCAGGACGCTCTGAACTCGGCCAGTTGGAACTGATCGTTGATCTTTTAGGGACTCCTTCTGACGCTATTTGGCCAGAGTTCTCTTCACTTCCAGCTCTTCAGGTAATGAGTGCCAGTACTAATATTTCATTAAATTAATCTTGAACTGAAGAAGATCATATGAGAAAATGTTTCTCTGGAAATAGCTACATTCTGTAGTGGTTTACGTGGTTCTTGTCTTTTGTTAGAGCTTCACATTGAAACAGCAGCCATACAACAATTTAAAGCAGAGATTCCCGTGGCTGTCAGCTGCAGGACTTCGCCTTCTTAATTTTCTCTTCATGTATGACCCCAAGAAAAGAGCTACTGCTGAAGAGTGTCTCCAGAGTTCTTATTTCAAGGAAGCACCCTTACGTGAGTCACATGTACTTCTCCGTTTAAAATCCTTCCTTTCAGCCCATTTATGAGGAAATACAGTAGCATCACATCTGTGTATTTGTGATATTACTTTAGGATATGTTCTCCTTTACCACTGAATCAGACAAGAACAAACCTCAACCCACAATTGCAACTGATCATGGGAATTTAATTGGTTCATATCAACTGCAAGAATCCATATTATATCATAGAACAATTATTGTGCGAGCTTTCTGACACACATTTTCTATATGGAGATGCCAGCAACTATTATAATTAGGAATTGTACAGTTTAGTGATATGTTTCTGGGAGTAATTTATGCTTGTGTAGATTTCCACTATTTTAAAGCTGTCATATAGAAAATCACAATATTTATAATCATTTACATACCAAACTATTTAATTCCGAGTTTGTGTGTTAATGATCTGTTTCTGTGCCAAATTTTAAATGTCTGGCTAATTATTGCTCTCAAATGGAAAACTAAAATATATATTTTCCACAGCCATAGAGTTTCACATTCTAAAACATCAGAAGATGGAGGCATCATGTTCCACTGAAATGTTGGTATGAAATTTGAAGACTGCACCACAAAAACCCATATCACTGTCTAAAATTATCTGAACTGTTGCTTTAGCCCCTCCACACGCGCACGCGCGCGTCATGACCCTAGATTCAGTGGTTGCTCCCCTCTCACAAGGTGTTACTAGCACTGCGTTAGTATTACTGATGGTAGAGGGCTAAAAGAGAAAGCAAAGGTACCCTCAGTGTAACACAGATTCTTGCTTTATGTCTTCTAATATTTTTACTACATCTGTTTGATAGCCAAAGGCATTGAGATAATATATTGTATTTGATGCAGCTTGTGATCCAAAACTGATGCCAACATTTCCTCAACATCGCAACCTGAAGGCATCCAAAACTACAGGTGCATCAACACAGGAGAATGCCAACAACTCTGGAGAACATTCCTTGCACCTGCCTGCCATATCTGATCTGGTAATAACCTATCCATCTATAAATCTAAAATAACAAGAAAGTAATCACAGCACAACAGGCGTGTGTCCATGTTTGGACTGCGGGGGTGTGCAGCCACACTGGAAAATATAGGCTTATTGCTGTTAGATTGAATTAATTCTTCATATAATTTAATTAATGATAACAATTAACTAACCTCATTTGTATCCAGAACAGTTTTAAACTACTCACCATTAACCTTTATGATACAGGACATTAAATTTGCTTGTGCTACCTCATGGCTGGATTAACCTGGCATCTAAAAGTGGAGAGAGAATCATAAAGTAAATTCTTGTCCGTTTATTGCTGTTTTAGCCTAGAAACTCTGAGTAAAATGTACCCTATTAAGGAAGAACAGATTTTACTGAAAACCTAAGATTCAAATAATCAGACCAGTATTTTAGTTATAGTAAAAATTAGCCTTAAAATACAGAAGGTGAAAATTATGACAGGCTTTGGAAAATAATCATAACAATAATAAATAACACAGTATACTCCCAGTTATCCAGTCTAATGAAGGGGATTAGACATAAATATTTGAAAAATGTGGATAATCAAAGATATTTTGTTTGGTGTATTCAGAAAATATCACATATTACTGTACACCTTTTATACTTTACTTACTTTGGATATTTTGATGACCTGTTCTTCAAGTGCCTGAGCACTGCGGGTCCCAACTTTTTCGTTGGTTTTGATCTATAGACATTTTGGTAGGACTGTTTGGACGAGGGATCGGCCCGTCACAAGGCCTCTACCTTTACACAGGACAGCACAACACAGAAATACGCAGACAAACATCCATGCCTTGAGTGGAATTCGAACCCACGGTTCCAGTCACCAAGCAACACAAGGCCCACGCCTCAGACCGCGCGGCCACTGTGACCCCTACACTTTTTATGTGCCTAACATTAATTTATTTTGAGAAATAGTTTGCAACAACAGTCATTAGAGAAACAATTGCAGAACTTTTCAAAGCAGTAAAAAATAGAAGGAATAAAGACTCGTGGAAAATCAGAATACAAGGACAAGTAAGTAACTGCAGAAAAAAACTGTCAGTACTTACTGAATCAGGCATGGATTCCAATAATATTAAACAAAAAATAAAAATTTCAGAAATATAATATAACAAATGCTATAGAAATAGCACGACTGATGGAAGAATTAAAGCTCAATGTGCAAGCAAAGTCCCAAAAAATCAGAAGACATGAAAGGAGGACACAAAGATAAATATTAGTCTGGCCAAAAATGTATCAATAGCTAAGGTTAATCAAAAGAGTAAAGTAAAGCTGTCCCACTATATGCCATGTAGGCGCTTAGAGGGAGAGGCAGTGTAGCTCCTACTCATTCGTGACCTTGGCACTAGACGGGGGTGAGTGGTCAGCATCACTCCCCAGCCGTGCTCTACCCCTGGGAAAGGACCCCAGTACCCATTGGATAGAAGGCTGGTTGGGCCCCAGAGTAATCAAAAGAGTAATTTTTAGATAACGCATGCAGTAGGAACAATAGACTCTTTGAGACACCGGTGTACAAACTATATGACATGAAAGCAACAGTGATAGTGCAAGGATTGACACTATTTGTATATGGATCATTTTCTCTCCTGAAACATGTAATAATTTAAATATTAGGGGAACACGTTGTTGTGGTCCTGTGTGACATTAATCAAACATGAATGCTGCAGGTCTTCACTGAAAGAAACTCATACTGAAATGGGATGACATTTAAATGGCTGGAGGGGTGATTTTATTGAAGTGTATGAACAACACTGTGTCTGGTGACTGCAAAAAATTATTGTGTCTTTATAGTTTTTATTATATCATTTGCAACTCCTCAGATGTTTTTGTTTTTTCTAATAAAAATATTACATGAAAATTTACAGTGTGGCTTGATAAGAGTGGACATGACTGATATATAGACATTACATATGACTATCTTCATACTAGGAGAATACATGGTTGTGGTACTGTGAGATATATTATAATTGAACAGAAAGACCTCAGACTGAAACAAGATGACATTTAGACAGGGGTAAGAAGGTTAAGAATGAGTAGGAGCTATACCTGCTCTACCCCCAAATGCCTGCATGGCATATAGCGGGACAGCTTTACTTTTACATTTATTAGACCCAGCACAAACACCACCACCAAATTTGGTTTCCTGGCAAAATATAAAAGTATATAAAAATAAAAGAAAAAATATTTTACTTAAATTTGGTAGCACAATTATAATTTTTTGTCAGTAAATAGTGATAACTACATCTGAACATCTTGTGAGTAAGAGGAAACTGGTTGTCATATTGTGTATACAGGTAGCCCTCGATTTACGCCGAGGATGTGTTCCTGGACGAACCAGCATAAATTGAAACTCTTTTATAATGTAAATCAATGTGAAGTCGATGACATGCATTCCCAGCACCCAAACATTGACGAGTAATATAATGACATTACATTTAAATCTCTGAAATAACATAAATAAAATAAAGGGAATTTAAAAAATATATTTTATACACTTACAATCGGCGATTCGTTGGTCCCCGCGATTGACTGCGATTCTTTCATGTGATTGATGTGTACAGTCATCTCTGCTGTTATGCGATAGTTGCATTCATGTAAGACGCCGACCTATAGAAAATCATGTAGCAAAAATAACCCCGGTACCTCCGCAGAGATTAAATTAGTTCTTTGAAAGTTTAAAGTGCCAGGAATGAAATTGCATAAGAGCAAACTCGCATATACAAAAGTTTGCATTTCACAAACAGCTTTTACCGATTCATCGATCTCATAGGATGAAATTCGCGTTAATGAAACATGACTGTATTTATAATTTTTGTTCAAAATCAGCGATGTAAGAAATACGATTTAGTATAAGAAGCAGTATGAGAAACATTGTAAAACATTATAAATAATAGTAAAATATATTTTGTTCACTTCCTGACTTTCTGGTTTCAAAATCGGCGCAAATCGAGGGCTACCCGTATATGTAAGTGCTATGATCACCTCAGAATTTGTATTTATTTATAGAACTGGAACTCTTATATTCTTCTTCCAGCTTGGGACCATTGTCAAGAAACGCAGATTGGAATAATGATGTGCTGCTCAGAATGGAGAATGTATACTATTACATAGTTAAGTAAAACGCCCAACTTTAAAAGAAATAAAGACCATGATTTGTATTTGGGGCTGTCTTTCTTTTATTTATAGTATCTATAATGAATTCACATTCTGGAACCTGATAATCAAACTATAAACTGACTGTACTGTAATGGGACAACATTTATGTTGTTTTGCATGTCATTCCTTAAGGGAATGATTAAAATTACAAGATAAAAGCTGGTAAAGGAAAGTTGTCTATAATGCAAAGCACCCCACCTAGTAGAAGTACAGGGAGTGGGAATTTAACAGTATTATATGGTACTTCATATAAAGTTGAAAACCACTTAACTGAGGAGGCTACTGGTGTCCAGCTGTGTTCCAACATGTTGAACACAGAAGAAGGGTTCTCTCTGAATACGCATTAGAGCAGTGCTTCCCAAACCTGGGTATGGTTTTTAGGCAGGTTTGCCATTGCCTTCTTCTGTGTGTGAATTGAGTAATTGTTGGGATGCCACGGAGAAACCGGGGAAGCCCGGGAGGAAAACTCCGTCTTGCCTAGACCACGGCCTTGCCCAGCACAAGTTATAAATTCGGGCACCGCCGGGAATTGAACCCGGGACCCCAGGATTACAAGGCTAGTGCTCTGACTGCTCGACCACCACCGTAGCGGTTACTCCACTCTCACCAATTAATGGTTAATGCTATTTATTGAAATAATCGCTGTGAGAACCGTATAAAACACATAAATAGGTCTACTGATGGAAATGGTACATATAGTTACCATTAAGAGTTATTCCCTATTTACAAAACCTGTCACTTCTTTCGATTTTACAAAATACAGAGTACTGGGAAAGGAACTGAGGACCCACACATGATGATACTTGTGTGACGTACGTAGTTGCTCTGGAGAACCGCTTCAACAAAATTCTATCTTCAGCTCAAAAGCATGAATCAAACTGATTTTAATTACATGCTGTAGGTTATGAGAAGTGTTGTTTCAGTAAGTCCGTATGAGTGGGAAGGTTCCAATAGAGCAAACCTGTTAAGTTCGTTCGCACTCATCAGATTGGTCGTGACATGCGGTCGAGGTCCCTGCACAAAGCACTACATCAAGCCTTTGTTCCCCATTGTAGTGGATGATGATGATTGTTGATGGTACAGAGGAGACGTTTTCAGATGTTTTTAAGCCTCACAATTTGTAAGGGTGCACAACTGCCTATTTTATTTATTTTCGGTTCATTGAACTACATTCCCAATAAATAGCTCAAATCAGTGTCGGAAGATACGACTACCAGCGAATAATGAATTGGAAAGGATGTGGAAGTGATCTGAAGTGGCCTAACTTAAGTTACTATTGCGATATTTGCTTGGAAACCAAGGAAAATCTTTGTATATTCGGTCTCCGGTAAACGTTAATATTGGTATTTCTGTTCCATTCTTACAATTGCTTCGAGTGAATTATCGCTTGGAGTGGCAGCACTGTTAATTAAATAAGCAAATAACTTTATCACCTGGAGCGGAGTCTGTTGTTAAGCACAACCTTGAACTCCACGAAAATGGCAGCTTCTGGGCTTATCGAATTTTGGTTGGTGCAGTTGCGCCCTTTCAACTTCTTTAGCTCATAATATGTGTATATTTATTACCTCACGAATAATACCTAAGACTATTCGTTACGGTCTGGATAAAGATGCAAGATGGCGTGGGTAGACTCTCAGTTTGTCACGGTCTGAAGCGATGAAACACTGATGAGAACATTATAAATCCAAGTCAAATACATTCTCATAAATGCCTAACTAAATTTACAGTAAATAAACAATATCTCAAGGTCAAATCACAAAAATAAATTTCTACAACGCCAACTTCAGAAGTTTCCGGCTGTACTTAATATTTCACCGTACAGTTAATTTCGCGACAAATAAATTACCGCACCCATTCAACGAAATTATTCGCCTTGTCAACTTGGAAGTTTATTTTGATCACTGTTTTGGTAATTGTATTTCCCAGTAAGTTAAGAATAATTTTGTTTGGATAAACTCATCTCACTTCCCTGTACAAATCTTCTTATCAATTCAATTCAAAGCAAACACTTACCCAAGATGGAAAGCAGCAGAAATATTAATTTATTCTCGATATGCAGAAAATTAAAACCCAACTCTTCACCGAACAGCGGATTCAGAGCGAGCGACAGATCGAATCTCAAATTCACTTTTCCTTACGCGACAATAAACAGCCAAGTCATAACTGACATCAACACAACACTCGCAGGTCAGAAACCCCAGAAGGAATGAAGAAATTACGTCACTCTTAAAGGGGGGAGCAGGGAGAAAGCCTGTAACTACACAGAAAGAAAGAATTAGTCAATAAACTGTCTGCCGGGCAGGAGAATTCACACTGCTATACTGAATTATGGAAACGAATATTTTCAACGCACGTAGCAGCTCAGTGGCTGATTGCAATCAATTGTCTCTGCAGCTGGTCCCACAGTTCGATTGTCGTTGCTCGTTGCTCATCTGGCCACTTCGCCAAAGTACTTCATCCCATATGAATAATTTGTGCCGTAGTGTATTAAATCACATGTTCCCAACCGAACTAAGGTCATCTTGAGGTTAAATAAAAAAATTCACACATAAACTGTGGCCATGTATGAAAAATTCAATTCTCACGTGCCATATTAGCCAACATACACAAATGATAATATCGCATGCATCACGTTAAAGAGCAAATGAGCATAAGAACAAGTCATTTGTATTTTATCTTTGATTACGCTTAGTCCAGCTTAGGTCGTTGCAAATGTCAGAGGACACGCACAAAACTTCGGAACAATTTATTATTTTCACGGTCAGAAAATGTTAGCCCCGCAACCAAACCCAAAAGTGGGAGAATCACCCCATGTCGGCTGTCCGCGAATGCTTACTCCAAACACTCCGTATCAGGCGGCCCTTAACAAGAGATCAGGCGAGTCATAGTCGATCGCGATCCTGGTTTTATGTGGACTATGGGGCAAAGTTCCCGCCCTCTCTGCGCCCAGTCTTGTTTCTGGGGCCAACCTAGCCTGGTATCCCTTGACAACCGAGGGTAAAGCAGGCCGAAGCGTGAAGAAGACGCATGAGCACAGGAACAATTATCGCATCAACGAATTATATGAGGCACAATCGGAATCAACGCCAGAAAATTCTCTAACTTAACGAAAGTGAAAACACAAAATACTCAAGACAAAGCTGACATTTTATCTCAGCAATATTCTGGTCGAATCTTGTACGAGCCAATCCGCACCTTGTCGAAGGCAAATTCCTTACCAGTTCCTCAAAACCATTTGCACATCCACCCTGCCCAATTCACAATTCATAACAAATTTAACATCCGCCATTCGAAGCCGCCTGTCAGATTAATTAAAGTCTGTGGCACCATAATCTAAAAAAAATCGATCCAATTTCTGCCCCCTCTTAAAACACGCCCAAAATATCCGTTTCATCCAATCGCATTAAACTAACATGTTGGTATCGGCTATCCCCAGTTTCCTGGTTCTTCTCAGTTACCTTAAAGCAAGCACAGAATGTACTCTCGCGATTTATCATTCATAACCATCCTGTCATATTTAATTAATGGATACGCAACATTATCAGTTGATAGAGTGTTGAAGGAAGAAGAATGAAACACCATCTTCTCAGTCATGGTGAACGCCTTCTAACAGTAGCTGGCCTAAAAGCTTCAAGGCTCTGACATCACTCCAGAGATCACGGCCTCCTGACAGCCTAATTTCTCGATTTTGCATGTACAGTTCACGCTTGAGGTGAAAACCAATTGTCGGCAGTTGGTAGTCAGTCTAGTGCTTTAAAAACATTCGCGTGTACAAGAACTTATCAATGGGACACATTCACATACATCGTTTATTTTTATCCACCAAACCACGTGCTTTATTCAGCCGCCGGTCGAATGCGGTAAATTACATTACCACAAAAACGTTTCTGATATTGTACAGCACTTCACTTTTGAGACATCTGGTAGCATCCGTGTTAGTCAAGAGTAATTAATTCAAAATGAAGCTAGTTTTGTGCTTCCAAATAATAAAATAGGATTTATCAATGGATTTAATGATCGTGTGCTACTCTGAGCTACTTAAAATGCGTCGTTAAATAAACCACGAATAAATAAAAATACATGGACTACTACAACCACACAAATACAGTACATTAATTTGGAAACACCCGGTAGCTAATGGGCCTAATCATTAAATGTGTATCGTTTAAGACGCCAGTAAAAATTACACCAGAAACCAACATCTTAACAGAGACTCAAACCGAGGACTGTGTATCCGTGTCTGTGACCTTAGACCCCGAAATTTCCTCTCCGAAACGAAAGAATTTTGCATTGACGTCATTCTTTTATCGCGGGTGCGTTCCAGTGAACAGAAACCATCCTGTCGGGACTCGAACTCAGTGTCGAGGCCTTCGTTTCCGTAATCTCCTATTCGAAGCAAAAAATTCTGACCCTGGCGCCCTTCTTCTGTCTCGCTTAGTTTCCGAGCTACAGGAACCGCCCTTGAAGGAAATCGAACCCAGGACACTTTTCCCCAGAGTTCTGACCTTCTTGCGTTCTCTCATTAGTCAAAATGAATAATCGGGATTCGAAGGAAGGAAACACTTTTCCTCGCCCAGGGGCGATGGGTACAACAGTGCCCGGGCCCCTCAAAAATCGTCTTTAAAATTAAACAAGTCTAACAAAATACGACGATAATTTTAAACAAGGGCAAATTAAATTACAAAATTTACTTCAAGCCTCTTTTCATCACCTTTAAATTTATTTCCTTTTACACAGAAAGTATTTAATATTAATTATTGATTTTGTATATTTAGGATGGAATGTAACCAAATTATAACTTGTAGTAATTAAAATTTGTATTTCTTTAACTACAAATAATGTGTAAATACGAAACGCAGTCGTTCTTATAAAATACGAAAACCTGCGCGAGAAAGATTGGAATTCGTAAAGCACACCTGCGACGCACACGTGCAACAGTCTCGGAAGGCAGGCCATAAGGTTCATTTTTCATTTCTTATGTATGATTGAATGAACCGTATTGAGCGCCATTTCTCACTGTTGCGTAATACGTGACGTCAGCGTTGTATGGGTATAAATAGCAGTTGCCAGTTTTTTTTTTTATTTTTTTTTTTTTATTTTTTTTATTTTTTTTTTTATTTTTTATTTTTTTTTTTTTTTATTTTATTTTTTTTTTTTTATTTTTTTTTATTTTTTTTTTTTTTTTTATTTTTTTATTTTTTTTTTTTTTTTTTTGCAGAGGAGAAGAGTGGTACAGTGGTAGTTGGTTGTTGCATTTGTTTAAATGCCGATTGACAAGCGCCTTTGAAGAGTGACTCATTGATCACCATTGTCGGTTAGAGAGTGAGAAAGCTTTTGTGCTGGTAAAACGTTTTAGAAAATAGAAAGTGCTTATCTTATATAAGAATTATTAAGAAATCTGTGACGTGGACGTCGTGGTCTCTTACAATTGAACAAAGTTTGAGAAATCTGTGACGAGGACGTCGTGGTCTCTTACAATTGAACAAAGTTTGAGAGACATGGAAGGAGGTGAGCTGGCCTTTCTGAAGGCCCACCTCCCTGAAGTGTTCCAACAGGTCCAGAAGCAGATCCTGGACGCCATCGCGGCGGAAAAGCAAAGACAGCGGGCAGCAGTGGCAGCAGCATTAAATACAGCAGCTACGACCGTGGTCGGAGGGCCTACTCGAGCCAACACTGGCAAGAGGAAAGCCAAAGAGTTGGACTTGTCCAATTCGAGCGGTTCGTTGGAACCCGCATCCAGGCGCCCGACGCCCGGGCCACTGTCCGGAGCCCAGTCACCTTCTCTGCCGGCACCGGCAAAAGTTCATCGGCCCGATGGCCCGTCGGTAGCAGCAACATCATCCACCGCTTCCATGAGCAGGACAGTGCAGCCCTCAGCCAAGGGACCCGGCTCCCAGCCGGGACCCTCTTCCTCGATGGAGGTGACTGGGGACCTGTCCGGGCCGCTCACTGGTGTGTCATCTGACGCCGCTTCTTCTTCCAACGCTCAAGTGGAAAAAACGGCTCCGGGGGAGCGCCGTAACAAAACCCCGGTGTACGTCTCTGGGGTGAAGGACGTACGCAGCTTCCTGCATAGGATTCGCGCGGAGTTGGCCTGCGGGATCGTGGCGCAGATGAAGGGAGACCTTCTGGCTCTTGTGCCTGAGACCGCCGACGGGTTCCGGGCCACCGTCAGGGTCCTACGGTCCCTCGATGAGGGCGAGGGTGTGAGTTTTCACACATTCTCCCTCCCTGAGGATCGGTGCGTGCGCCTGCTGATTAAAAACCTGGGCGTGCGCATGCCCGAGGCCGAGGTACGCGAGGAGCTGGCCGCCATGCACATTGCTGTGCAGGGGGTCATGCAACTGCGATCGAGGCGCCGGGCCATGGACCAGGACGGTGACCGTCCCCTTACGCCACACTTTATAGTGTCGGTAGCACGAGGCCCCGACGTGGCGAAAGTGCGTTCCCTTACTGAGATCTGCGGTCTGCGGGTCAAGGTAGAAACATATGTTGCACCGAAGGGGCCCATGCAGTGTAAACGGTGCCAACGCTTCGGACACACGCAGCGGAATTGCGGTTATGCACCCAGGTGCGTGGCCTGCGGGGACGCTCACCCATCCGGGTCGTGTGCCACCCCCAAGCAACAACTTAAGTGCTGCAGCTGCGGAGGCAACCACACTGCGAACTATAGAGGTTGCAGTAAGTGGAAGGAAGCCAAGACGGCCGCTGCACAGCGTGCGAAAGGGGATCGCGGCCGAAAGGACGGCGTCTCCACGCGCCTGCCAGCGCCCAAATCGGCGCTAGCTAAGCCTTCCCTCGAGCAGGAGAACTTGGGCCCTGGGTGGAACCACGTGGTCCGTGGTGGCCGCGTCGTCAAGGCTGCGGCTATGAAGAACCCCGCCCCAACGCCAACTGGAGCCATTGTACAGACTGAGCGGCAGACTATCCCCAAGGGCGGCCGTGCCAAGCCCGCTCGTCCTGTGGCGCCGGTGGCAAATCCCACAGCACCTGCTCTCAAGAAGACTGACCCCACCCCACCCAAGGGTCAATCACCGCTCCAGGACATCTCAGATATCCTGGAAACCCTCTCACCACGGGTCTGCATTGAGTTGACACGACGTCTCCTCGCCGCGATCCATTCACTCCCCCCCGGGGGGTCTCGTCCGCGAGCCCTCCTCAAAACCGTTCTCCTCTTCATGGCCGACAATGACTGCACGGCCTAGAGGACACGGTAGCAAGGCCTTGCGGCTGGCTTACTGGAACGCCGACGGTGTCCGCGACAGGAAGCTGGAGCTGGAGCAGTTCCTCGGTGACTACGGAGTCGATGTTTGCCTCCTGAACGAGACGCACCTCACGTCGGGTCGGGCCTTGAGGTTCGCGAACTACGTTTGCCACCGTACGGACCGCCCGACGCTAGGGGGTGGCACAGCGATCCTTGTCCGCAGGGGCATTGATCATTACCCTGTGCCGGTATCGGGTCTACAACAACTAGAAGCAACCGCCATTCACCTGGTACTGGCAACCAGGAAAGTCAAGCTAGTGGCGGCATACCTCGCACCCACCCGGCCATGGATAGAGTCGGACCTGACCGAGTGCTTGAGCGGGGGTTTCCCGGTCCTCTTGGCTGGTGACCTCAACGCGAAACACACGGACTGGAATTCTAGCCTTATCTCTACTAGGGGCTCGCTCCTGCGTGATTACGCCAACAGAAATTCCTGCTTCATCTACGGGCCGGATTCTCCAACCACGGCTCCCTACACACACAACGCCACACCTGACGTCCTTGATATTGTCCTCATCAAGGACTTCGTCCTACCGGTGCACCTGACTGTCTGCCCCGCACTCAGCTCAGATCACCTGCCCGTCCTCGTCGACACCACGTGCCGATCGTCCTTTCAAAACCTGCCTGATCGCCCGGACTTCGCGAGAATGGACTGGTCTGCATTCCAGGCTTGCCTCGAAAGCAGACTACCGGGGAACCCTGTGGTAAACGACGAGGAAGAAATTGACAAGTGCGTCGAGGAGCTGACCAGTGCTATCCTGGAAGCCACAGCAGCGTCCGCTCCCAAGCTTCGACCCCGCATTGACAGGCGACCGCTTCTACCCGCTAGTATTCGAGATGAAATACGCCTGAAGAACCGGCTGAGGAGGCGATGGCAGGTCACAAGAGACCCCGCTCTTAAGACCCAGGTCAATCGACTCCAGAGATCGGTGACCTATCGTCTCAACGAGTGGCGGAACGAACAGTGGAGCGACACGCTCGAATCCTTGGACTGCGAGGACCAGTCGCTTTGGAAAATGACCAAGCGTGTGATGCGAGTCCCCACTCCGTCGCCCCCCTTCTTAGTGATGGGAGGACTGGCTCTCTCGAACCTCGAGAAGGCAGAAGCCCTAGCCGACAGCCTTGAGGTCCAGTTCCAGCCGGTAGACTACCCGTCGGACCTGACTACAATTGACATGGTTAACGAGGCGATGCGAGCATACGAGTATACCCCTGTAAATGAACCAAAATTAACCAGTCCATCGGAGGTCGCCCAGGCCATCAAGGGACTCAAGCTTGGCAAGGCTCCGGGCCCCAACGGTATACCGAACAGGGTCCTGAAACATCTTCCACGACGCGCGGTAACCTTTCTCACGAAAGTGTTCAACGCGGTCCTCCGCAGGCAACACTTCCCCTCGGCATGGAAACACGCTCGAGTGGTGTCCATACTGAAGCCGGGGAAGGACCCCACGCTACCTTCTTCCTATAGACCCATCAGTCTTCTCGACACGGTCGGCAAACTCTGCGAGAAAATCCTACTAACGAGGGTCCTACACGAGGTCAGTGAACGCGGGCTGCTGCGCGACGAGCAGTTTGGGTTTCGACCCAGACACAGCACATCGTTACAGCTGGCTCGCCTCGTCGAAAGGGTCAACAGAAACCTTGATGAGAAGCGGCTAACCGGCGCGGTTTTCCTGGACGTGGCCAAAGCCTTCGACACAGTCTGGGTCCAAGGCCTCCTATACAAACTGACCGTCCTCAACTTCCCGTCGTACTTGGTAAAAACCATCTCTTCCTACCTCGCTGACCGGACATTCCAGACATCCTTCCAGTCGGCCACGTCCACACGTCGTACCATGCGGGCTGGAGTTGTGCAGGGCGGAATTCTCTCCCCTGTGCTCTTCAGTCTGTATGTCAACGACATACCCACACCGTCCCGCCACGTCGAGTTAGCACAATACGCGGACGACACGGCTCTAGTAGCCACGTCCCGTAGCCCAACGCTTCTCGTCAGGTATCTGGAGACCTACCTCAGTAGACTTGAGCTCTGGCTCAGGGCCTGGAGGATTGCTATCAACGTCTCGAAGAGCACCGCGGTTCTCTTCATCTCCGCGAGAAGACACATCCAACAGCCCCGAGCAGTGCAGTTCCTCGGACAGCCGATCCAATGGGTCAAAACAGCGCAGTATCTGGGGGTCACCCTTGACGCCGGGCTTACTTGGTCGGCGCACGTCAACCAAGTGGGAAATAAGGCAGCGCAACGATTAGGTGTGCTAGGCCCGCTTATCAATAGGAGAAGTGGCCTGTCAATCAGGAACGGTGTACTACTCTATAAGCAGCTCATCCGTCCCATAATGGATTACGCATGCCCGATCTGGAGGTCAGCTGCCCACAGCCACGTCCAGAAGCTGCAAGTTCTGCAATCCAAGTGTCTTCGAATTGTTACTAACGCGCCCTGGTACGTTAGTAACAGGCAAATACATGAGGATCTGGGGGTCCCTTTCTTTGCCGACCACATCAGAGCACTAACTGAGAGGTTTGACTCGAGGTTAGCTGGTGTGGGGAACCCCTTAGTTCGGCAACTCGGAAGACACTCGTGCCGAATGAGGGCTGCCAGAGTTCACCCAAGGGCAACCGAGGGCGACTGATGTTCAGCAGGCCAGCCGAAGCCATCCCCAAAAGACGGCCAAGTCAGCACAACGAGTGGTTAGACTACTCGGCTACCCTGACTGAGGTTTTCCGTGCTTTCCTCAGTTGTAAGGCGAATGCCAGGGTAACATAATAGGGGCACGGACCGCCACCCTTCCCCCCGATCATGGAGGCCATCAGCTGAAGTGATCTTCCCCCCATGCCGCAGAGGCCTTCAGCCGAAACGGCCCCTCCCTCTCTGGGTTCATACCCCAGAGACCCAACCAACCAAATTCCTTCGACAACTTGCCTGACAGGATAACCTCCCATCAGCAGCAACAAATCCCAGTTTGAATGGTCGAGGCTCCCGCCACGACGAAACCCCGTTAGCGTTAGCAAAATTTCCGTTCTTATATTACGACCGTTTACCATTTCCAGCAATGCGTCTTGTGCGCAGGAATGGTTTCACCTAGGTAGGGACGATGCTTGCGCTTGCGCAGGCCTCTGCCCTCAGTTAGCTTCTTTGGTTTGGTTTTGGTAAGGCGAATGCCTGCCAGCGCCCAAATCGGCGCTAGCTAAGCCTTCCCTCGAGCAGGAGAACTTGGGCCCTGGGTGGAACCACGTGGTCCGTGGTGGCCGCGTCGTCAAGGCTGCGGCTATGAAGAACCCCGCCCCAACGCCAACTGGAGCCATTGTACAGACTGAGCGGCAGACTATCCCCAAGGGCGGCCGTGCCAAGCCCGCTCGTCCTGTGGCGCCGGTGGCAAATCCCACAGCACCTGCTCTCAAGAAGACTGACCCCACCCCACCCAAGGGTCAATCACCGCTCCAGGACATCTCAGATATCCTGGAAACCCTCTCACCACGGGTCTGCATTGAGTTGACACGACGTCTCCTCGCCGCGATCCATTCACTCCCCCCCGGGGGGTCTCGTCCGCGAGCCCTCCTCAAAACCGTTCTCCTCTTCATGGCCGACAATGACTGCACGGCCTAGAGGACACGGTAGCAAGGCCTTGCGGCTGGCTTACTGGAACGCCGACGGTGTCCGCGACAGGAAGCTGGAGCTGGAGCAGTTCCTCGGTGACTACGGAGTCGATGTTTGCCTCCTGAACGAGACGCACCTCACGTCGGGTCGGGCCTTGAGGTTCGCGAACTACGTTTGCCACCGTACGGACCGCCCGACGCTAGGGGGTGGCACAGCGATCCTTGTCCGCAGGGGCATTGATCATTACCCTGTGCCGGTATCGGGTCTACAACAACTAGAAGCAACCGCCATTCACCTGGTACTGGCAACCAGGAAAGTCAAGCTAGTGGCGGCATACCTCGCACCCACCCGGCCATGGATAGAGTCGGACCTGACCGAGTGCTTGAGCGGGGGTTTCCCGGTCCTCTTGGCTGGTGACCTCAACGCGAAACACACGGACTGGAATTCTAGCCTTATCTCTACTAGGGGCTCGCTCCTGCGTGATTACGCCAACAGAAATTCCTGCTTCATCTACGGGCCGGATTCTCCAACCACGGCTCCCTACACACACAACGCCACACCTGACGTCCTTGATATTGTCCTCATCAAGGACTTCGTCCTACCGGTGCACCTGACTGTCTGCCCCGCACTCAGCTCAGATCACCTGCCCGTCCTCGTCGACACCACGTGCCGATCGTCCTTTCAAAACCTGCCTGATCGCCCGGACTTCGCGAGAATGGACTGGGCTGCATTCCAGGCTTGCCTCGAAAGCAGACTACCGGGGAACCCCGTGGTAAACGACGAGGAAGAAATTGACAAGTGCGTCGAGGAGCTGACCAGTGCTATCCTGGAAGCCACAGCAGCGTCCGCTCCCAAGCTTCGACCCCGCATTGACAGGCGACCGCTTCTACCCGCTAGTATTCGAGATGAAATACGCCTGAAGAACCGGCTGAGGAGGCGATGGCAGGTCACAAGAGACCCCGCTCTTAAGACCCAGGTCAATCGACTCCAGAGGTCGGTGACCTATCGTCTCAACGAGTGGCGGAACGAACAGTGGAGCGACACGCTCGAATCCTTGGACTGCGAGGACCAGTCGCTTTGGAAAATGACCAAGCGTGTGATGCGAGTCCCCACTCCGTCGCCCCCCTTCTTAGTGATGGGAGGACTGGCTCTCTCGAACCCCGAGAAGGCAGAAGCCCTAGCCGACAGCCTTGAGGTCCAGTTCCAGCCGGTAGACTACCCGTCGGACCTGACTACAATTGACATGGTTAACGAGGCGATGCGAGCATACGAGTATGCCCCTGTAAATGAACCAAAATTAACCAGTCCATCGGAGGTCGCCCAGGCCATCAAGGGACTCAAGCTTGGCAAGGCTCCGGGCCCCAACGGTATACCGAACAGGGTCCTGAAACATCTCCCACGACGCGCGGTAACCTTTCTCACGAAAGTGTTCAACGCGGTCCTTCGCAGGCAACACTTCCCCTCGGCATGGAAACACGCTCGAGTGGTGTCCATACTGAAGCCGGGGAAGGACCCCACGCTACCTTCTTCCTATAGACCCATCAGTCTTCTCGACACGGTCGGCAAACTCTGCGAGAAAATCCTACTAACGAGGGTCCTACACGAGGTCAGTGAACGCGGGCTGCTGCGCGACGAGCAGTTTGGGTTTCGACCCAGACACAGCACATCGTTACAGCTGGCTCGCCTCGTCGAAAGGGTCAACAGAAACCTTGATGAGAAGCGGCTAACCGGCGCGGTTTTCCTGGACGTGGCCAAAGCCTTCGACACAGTCTGGGTCCAAGGCCTCCTATACAAACTGACCGTCCTCAACTTCCCGTCGTACTTGGTAAAAACCATCTCTTCCTACCTCGCTGACCGGACATTCCAGACATCCTTCCAGTCGGCCATGTCCACACGTCGTACCATGCGGGCTGGAGTTGTGCAGGGCGGAATTCTCTCCCCTGTGCTCTTCAGTCTGTATGTCAACGACATACCCACACCGTCCCGCCACGTCGAGTTAGCACAATACGCGGACGACACGGCTCTAGTAGTCACGTCCCGTAGCCCAACGCTTCTCGTCAGGTATCTGGAGACCTACCTCAGTAGACTTGAGCTCTGGCTCAGGGCCTGGAGGATTGCTATCAACGTCTCGAAGAGCACCGCGGTTCTCTTCATTTCCGCGAGAAGACACATCCAACAGCCCCGAGCAGTGCAGTTCCTCGGACAGCCGATCCAATGGGTCAAAACAGCGCAGTATCTGGGGGTCACCCTTGACGCCGGGCTTACTTGGTCGGCGCACGTCAACCAAGTGGGAAAGAAGGCAGCGCAACGATTAGGTGTGCTAGGCCCGCTTATCAATAGGAGAAGTGGCCTGTCAATCAGGAACGGTGTACTACTCTATAAGCAGCTCATCCGTCCCATAATGGATTACGCATGCCCGATCTGGAGGTCAGCTGCCCACAGCCACGTCCAGAAGCTGCAAGTTCTGCAATCCAAGTGTCTTCGAATTGTTACTAACGCGCCCTGGTACGTTAGTAACAGGCAAATACATGAGGATCTGGGGGTCCCTTTCTTTGCCGACCACATCAGAGCACTAACTGAGAGGTTTGACTCGAGGTTAGCTGGTGTGGGGAACCCCTTAGTTCGGCAACTCGGAAGACACTCGTGCCGAATGAGGGCTGCCAGAGTTCACCCAAGGGCAACCGAGGGCGACTGATGTTCAGCAGGCCAGCCGAAGCCATCCCCAAAAGACGGCCAAGTCAGCACAACGAGTGGTTAGACTACTCGGCTACCCTGACTGAGGTTTTCCGTGCTTTCCTCAGTTGTAAGGCGAATGCCAGGGTATAACTTAATAGGGGCACGGCCCGCCACCCTTCCCCCCGATCATGGAGGCCATCAGCTGAAGTGATCTTCCCCCCATGCCGCAGAGGCCTTCAGCCGAAACGGCCCCTCCCTCTCTGGGTTCATACCCCAGAGACCCAACCAACCAAATTCCTTCGACAACTTGCCTGACAGGATAACCTCCCATCAGCAGCAACAAATCCCAGTTTGAATGGTCGAGGCTCCCGCCACGACGAAACCCCGTTAGCGTTAGCAAAATTTCCGTTCTTATATTACGACCGATTACCATTTCCAGCAATGCGTCTTGTGCGCAGGAATGGTTTCACCTAGGTAGGGACGATGCTTGCGCTTGCGCAGGCCTCTGCCCTCAGTTAGCTTCTTTGGTTGGTTTGTTGGTTGGTTAAGGCGAATGCGAGTGAGTGGAGTTTTGTATAAAAGCCGACGAGTGAGTGGATGCGGCTTCGGGAGTTGAGCTTTTGTGCTGGTAAAACGTTTTAGAAAATAGAAAGTGCTTATCTTATATAAGAATTATTAAGAAATCTGTGACGTGGACGTCGTGGTCTCTTACAATTGAACAAAGTTTGAGAAATCTGTGACGTGGACGTCGTGGTCTCTTACAATTGAACAAAGTTTGAGAGACATGGAAGGAGGTGAGCTGGCCTTTCTGAAGGCCCACCTCCCTGAAGTGTTCCAACAGGTCCAGAAGCAGATCCTGGACGCCATCGCGGCGGAAAAGCAAAGACAGCGGGCAGCAGTGGCAGCAGCATTAAATACAGCAGCTACGACCGTGGTCGGAGGGCCTACTCGAGCCAACACTGGCAAGAGGAAAGCCAAAGAGTTGGACTTGTCCAATTCGAGCGGTTCGTTGGAACCCGCATCCAGGCGCCCGACGCCCGGGCCACTGTCCGGAGCCCAGTCACCTTCTCTGCCGGCACCGGCAAAAGTTCATCGGCCCGATGGACCGTCGGTAGCAGCAACATCATCCACCGCTTCCATGAGCAGGACAGTGCAGCCCTCAGCCAAGGGACCCGGCTCCCAGCCGGGACCCTCTTCCTCGATGGAGGTGACTGGGGACCTGTCCGGGCCGCTCACTGGTGTGTCATCTGACGCCGCTTCTTCTTCCAACGCTCAAGTGGACAAAACGGCTCCGGGGGAGCGCCGTAACAAAACCCCGGTGTACGTCTCTGGGGTGAAGGACGTACGCAGCTTCCTGCATAGGATTCGCGCGGAGTTGGCCTGCGGGATCGTGGCGCAGATGAAGGGAGACCTTCTGGCTCTTGTGCCTGAGACCGCCGACGGGTTCCGGGCCACCGTCAGGGTCCTGCGGTCCCTCGATGAGGGCGAGGGTGTGAGTTTTCACACATTCTCCCTCCCTGAGGATCGGTGCGTGCGCCTGCTGATTAAAAACCTGGGAGTGCGCATGCCTGAGGCCGAGGTACGCGAGGAGCTGGCCGCCATGCACATTGCTGTGCAGGGGGTCATGCAACTGCGATCGAGGCGCCGGGCCATGGACCAGGACGGTGACCGTCCCCTTACGCCACACTTTATAGTGTCGATAGCACGAGGCCCCGACGTGGCGAAAGTGCGTTCCCTTACTGAGATCTGCGGTCTGCGGGTCAAGGTAGAAACATATGTTGCACCAAAGGGGCCCATGCAGTGTAAACGGTGCCAACGCTTCGGGCACACGCAGCGGAACTGCGGTTATGCACCCAGGTGCGTGGCCTGCGGGGACGCTCACCCATCCGGGTCGTGTGCCACCCCCAAGCAACAACTTAAGTGCTGCAGCTGCGGAGGCAACCACACTGCGAACTATAGAGGTTGCAGTAAGTGGAAGGAAGCCAAGACGGCCGCTGCACAGCGTGCGAAAGGGGATCGCGGCCGAAAGGACGACGTCTCCACGCGCCTGCCAGCGCCCAAATCGGCGCTAGCTAAGCCTTCCCTCGAGCAGGAGAACTTGGGCCCTGGGTGGAACCACGTGGTCCGTGGTGGCCGCGTCGTCAAGGCTGCGGCTATGAAGAACCCCGCCCCAACGCCAACTGGAGCCATTGTACAGACTGAGCGGCAGACTATCCCCAAGGGCGGCCGTGCCAAGCCCGCTCGTCCTGTGGCGCCGGTGGCAAATCCCACAGCACCTGCTCTCAAGAAGACTGACCCCACCCCACCCAAGGGTCAATCACCGCTCCAGGACATCTCAGATATCCTGGAAACCCTCTCACCACGGGTCTGCATTGAGTTGACACGACGTCTCCTCGCCGCGATCCATTCACTCCCCCCCGGGGGGTCTCGTCCGCGAGCCCTCCTCAAAACCGTTCTCCTCTTCATGGCCGACAATGACTGCACGGCCTAGAGGACACTGTAGCAAGGCCTTGCGGCTGGCTTACTGGAACGCCGACGGTGTCCGCGACAGGAAGCTGGAGCTGGAGCAGTTCCTCGGTGACTACGGAGTCGATGTTTGCCTCCTGAACGAGACGCACCTCACGTCGGGTCGGGCCTTGAGGTTCGCGAACTACGTTTGCCACCGTACGGACCGCCCGACGCTAGGGGGTGGCACAGCGATCCTTGTCCGCAGGGGCATTGATCATTACCCTGTGCCGGTATCGGGTCTACAACAACTAGAAGCAACCGCCATTCACCTGGTACTGGCAACCAGGAAAGTCAAGCTAGTGGCGGCATACCTCGCACCCACCCGGCCATGGATAGAGTCGGACCTGACCGAGTGCTTGAGCGGGGGTTTCCCGGTCCTCTTGGCTGGTGACCTCAACGCGAAACACACGGACTGGAATTCTAGCCTTATCTCTACTAGGGGCTCGCTCCTGCGTGATTACGCCAACAGAAATTCCTGCTTCATCTACGGGCCGGATTCTCCAACCACGGCTCCCTACACACACAACGCCACACCTGACGTCCTTGATATTGTCCTCATCAAGGACTTCGTCCTACCGGTGCACCTGACTGTCTGCCCCGCACTCAGCTCAGATCACCTGCCCGTCCTCGTCGACACCACGTGCCGATCGTCCTTTCAAAACCTGCCTGATCGCCCGGACTTCGCGAGAATGGACTGGGCTGCATTCCAGGCTTGCCTCGAAAGCAGACTACCGGGGAACCCCGTGGTAAACGACGAGGAAGAAATTGACAAGTGCGTCGAGGAGCTGACCAGTGCTATCCTGGAAGCCACAGCAGCGTCCGCTCCCAAGCTTCGACCCCGCATTGACAGGCGACCGCTTCTACCCGCTAGTATTCGAGATGAAATACGCCTGAAGAACCGGCTGAGGAGGCGATGGCAGGTCACAAGAGACCCCGCTCTTAAGACCCAGGTCAATCGACTCCAGAGGTCGGTGACCTATCGTCTCAACGAGTGGCGGAACGAACAGTGGAGCGACACGCTCGAATCCTTGGACTGCGAGGACCAGTCGCTTTGGAAAATGACCAAGCGTGTGATGCGAGTCCCCACTCCGTCGCCCCCCTTCTTAGTGATGGGAGGACTGGCTCTCTCGAACCCCGAGAAGGCAGAAGCCCTAGCCGACAGCCTTGAGGTCCAGTTCCAGCCGGTAGACTACCCGTCGGACCTGACTACAATTGACATGGTTAACGAGGCGATGCGAGCATACGAGTATGCCCCTGTAAATGAACCAAAATTAACCAGTCCATCGGAGGTCGCCCAGGCCATCAAGGGACTCAAGCTTGGCAAGGCTCCGGGCCCCAACGGTATACCGAACAGGGTCCTGAAACATCTCCCACGACGCGCGGTAACCTTTCTCACGAAAGTGTTCAACGCGGTCCTTCGCAGGCAACACTTCCCCTCGGCATGGAAACACGCTCGAGTGGTGTCCATACTGAAGCCGGGGAAGGACCCCACGCTACCTTCTTCCTATAGACCCATCAGTCTTCTCGACACGGTCGGCAAACTCTGCGAGAAAATCCTACTAACGAGGGTCCTACACGAGGTCAGTGAACGCGGGCTGCTGCGCGACGAGCAGTTTGGGTTTCGACCCAGACACAGCACATCGTTACAGCTGGCTCGCCTCGTCGAAAGGGTCAACAGAAACCTTGATGAGAAGCGGCTAACCGGCGCGGTTTTCCTGGACGTGGCCAAAGCCTTCGACACAGTCTGGGTCCAAGGCCTCCTATACAAACTGACCGTCCTCAACTTCCCGTCGTACTTGGTAAAAACCATCTCTTCCTACCTCGCTGACCGGACATTCCAGACATCCTTCCAGTCGGCCATGTCCACACGTCGTACCATGCGGGCTGGAGTTGTGCAGGGCGGAATTCTCTCCCCTGTGCTCTTCAGTCTGTATGTCAACGACATACCCACACCGTCCCGCCACGTCGAGTTAGCACAATACGCGGACGACACGGCTCTAGTAGTCACGTCCCGTAACCCAACGCTTCTCGTCAGGTATCTGGAGACCTACCTCAGTAGACTTGAGCTCTGGCTCAGGGCCTGGAGGATTGCTATCAACGTCTCGAAGAGCACCGCGGTTCTCTTCATTTCCGCGAGAAGACACATCCAACAGCCCCGAGCAGTGCAGTTCCTCGGACAGCCGATCCAATGGGTCAAAACAGCGCAGTATCTGGGGGTCACCCTTGACGCCGGGCTTACTTGGTCGGCGCACGCCAACCAAGTGGGAAAGAAGGCAGCGCAACGATTAGGTGTGCTAGGCCCGCTTATCAATAGGAGAAGTGGCCTGTCAATCAGGAACGGTGTACTACTCTATAAGCAGCTCATCCGTCCCATAATGGATTACGCATGCCCGATCTGGAGGTCAGCTGCCCACAGCCACGTCCAGAAGCTGCAAGTTCTGCAATCCAAGTGTCTTCGAATTGTTACTAACGCGCCCTGGTACGTTAGTAACAGGCAAATACATGAGGATCTGGGGGTCCCTTTCTTTGCCGACCACATCAGAGCACTAACTGAGAGGTTTGACTCGAGGTTAGCTGGTGTGGGGAACCCCTTAGTTCGGCAACTCGGAAGACACTCGTGCCGAATGAGGGCTGCCAGAGTTCACCCAAGGGCAACCGAGGGCGACTGATGTTCAGCAGGCCAGCCGAAGCCATCCCCAAAAGACGGCCAAGTCAGCACAACGAGTGGTTAGACTACTCGGCTACCCTGACTGAGGTTTTCCGTGCTTTCCTCAGTTGTAAGGCGAATGCCAGGGTATAACTTAATAGGGGCACGGCCCGCCACCCTTTCCCCCGATCATGGAGGCCATCAGCTGAAGTGATCTTCCCCCCATGCCGCAGAGGCCTTCAGCCGAAACGGCCCCTCCCTCTCTGGGTTCATACCCTAGAGACCCAACCAACCAAATTCCTTCGACAACTTGCCTGACAGGATAACCTCCCATCAGCAGCAACAAATCCCAGTTTGAATGGTCGAGGCTCCCGCCACGACGAAACCCCGTTAGCGTTAGCAAAATTTCCGTTCTATATTACGACCGTTTACCATTTCCAGCAATGCGTCTTGTGCGCAGGAATGGTTTCACCTAGGTAGGGACGATGCTTGCGCTTGCGCAGGCCTCTGCCCTCAGTTAGCTTCTTTGGTTGGTTTTTGGTTGTTGCGACTGATGTTCATCAGCTGAAATGATCTTCCCCCCACGCCGCAGAGGCCTTCAGCCGAAACGGCCCCCCCCCTCTCTGGGTTCAAACCCCAGAGATCCAACCAACCAAATTCCTTTGGACAACTTGCCTGACGGGATAACCTCCAATCAGCAGCAACAGATCCCAGTTTGAATGGTCGAGGCTCCAGCCACGGCGTAACCCTGTTAGCGTCAGCAAAATTTTCGTTTTTTGTTTTTTTTTAATATTAAGACCGTTTACCATTTCCAGCAATGCGCCTTGAGTGCAGGAATGGTGTCACCTAGGTAGGGACGATGCTTGCGCTTGCGCAGGCCTCCGCCCTCGGTTAGCTTTTTGGTTGGTTGGTTGGCGACTGATGTTCAGCAGGCCAGCCGAGGCCGTCCCCAAAAGACGGCCAAGTCAGCACAACGAGTGGTTAGACTACTCGGCTACCCTGTCTGAGGTTTTCCGTGCTTTCCTCAGTTGTAAGGCGAATGCCAGGGTATAACTTAATAGGGGCACGGCCCGCCACCCTTCCCCCCGATCATGGAGGCCATCAGCTGAAGTGATCTTCCCCCCATGCCGCAGAGGCCTTCAGCCGAAACGGCCCCTCCCTCTCTGGGTTCATACCCCAGAGACCCAACCAACCAAATTCCTTCGACAACTTGCCTGACGGGATAACCTCCCATCAGCAGCAACAGATCCCAGTTTGAATGGTCGAGGCTCCCGCCACGACGAAACCCCGTTAGCGTTAGCAAAATTTCCGTTCTTATATTACGACCGTTTACCATTTCCAGCAATGCGTCTTGTGCGCAGGAATGGTTTCACCTAGGTAGGGACGATGCTTGCGCTTGCGCAGGCCTCTGCCCTCAGTTAGCTTCTTTGGTTGGTTGGTTGGTTGGCTTCCGCCAGTCTTTAGCCAGTCGTGTATTGATTAGTTAGATTACAAAGTGTAATATAATTATGGAATCATCGGATTTTTTCTTCTGCTCTTCACAAACGGTGAGACATGGATTTCCTATTTATTATTAATATTATTGTATCGTTATCTTGGTTGGTTGCTTCCGCCAGTCTTTAGCGAGTCGTGTTGAGCATAGTAAGTTTGTAGAGTGGATCTAGAGTTATTGAATTATCGGATTTTTTATTCTCCTGCTCTTCACAAAGGCTGAGACATGGATTTCCTATTTATTATTAATATTATTATTTCGTTATCTTGAGAGTTTGTATGTGATTTTTAAGCATTAAAATGATAGCAGCGACCGACGTCGGCCACATCAACGAAGTTACTTGAATTCCGGTTAACCTAACAGCTGATACGGACTTACGACCGGGTCACTTGTCATATTCAGACATTGTTAATTGTTTTCAGTCTTTAATTTTTCGTCTAGCGGAAAGTTTCTGTTGAGTGAACAGCTTAATTTCTCAGGATTAATCATTAACCGACTTGTATCCTGTAATTAAAACTTTGAAACGTCTCCTAACAAGCTAATTATAAAAGTAAATCGTTATCTGACACAGCCTTAATTTCTGTTCATATAAATGAAGTCTTCTTAATATCTTCTGTTAGAAACGAAAATCAATTGCAGTGCAAATACAAACAGCCAAGGCACCTGCGTTTTGTGTGTGACTGGGACAAAAGTTCCATAAGAAATATTAACTTCATGAAGTTGCAGAGAATTCTTGGACTATAAAATAACTCATTTTGTGTCTGTCCTCAGGTAAACCCCGCTGAAATGAATATGAGGGAGCTGAAGAGCCTTCAGAATAACATTGGATGGCTGGCAGCAGACAGTAAGTGTCGTTTAATTCTGTGCATGCAGTAATTTGTGGAGTATAGTCCGTAAATCTCATCAGTATGATGTTCTGTCAATTATGATGTTTATGCATCTTTCTAGATGTCCAGATATGCACCCCATAATTTCATTATTTTAAGTGATTTTAACAAAGGGAAAACAAGTGTTAAAGAAATTGTAATAAGAATTCTCCAAATAAAATCAATTTTGGTTTATTATAGTCACTCTCAGACATTTTAAATTTGCTGGACTTGAAAGAATCATTTTCTAGTGTTGAATTATGTACTTTTACTTTGCTCTCTGAGAGTTGAGACCAAGAATACTTAATTTTGTGTCCACGTGTCAGAAGCCATCTTATTTCTTGCGCCTCAGTCTCTAGTGAAGAGGAAGAGCTCTGTCTGATGGGTCCTCCAGGGTAGACACCCTTCCCTCTTTCGGCAAGACTCAATCAGAGCCAGCCTGTTTAACGACGTCCTCGTTGAGATGAAAACACAAAACTGTGCGTCTCTTATTCACAATTCACATATTCTCTGTTATACTGATGTTACTGAAACCTCGCTCCTTCTTTACACACAACCACGTTCAGATATTTTATTATTCAGCGTATTTTATTACTTACGCTTCATATGTCTGTAACTATTCAGTAAAGAAAGGGTCAGGTACACTGGAGATAGCTATGTTTCTTTATATAATGTTGGCCATATTCTGATTATCATAGTTTTTATACATGGATTCCATCATTCTTTCAGGAAAAACTCAGGAACGCCAGCAGCTGCAAGTTACAGGGCAGCCAGAGAAGATCGAAGGGAAGACGAAGGCGGAAAGGTGCGCGAAAATACCAAGGCCGCCTAACGCCTTCGTCATCTTCTCCAATGAATGGAGAAAAAAACTGGCTGCCCTGTACCCTGCAGACAGCAACAATCAGATTAGCGTGAGGTAAGTTGCAATGCAAAATGTACTTCATGACAATTACGTGTTAATAATTTAATGTGCAGAGCATTCGTGAATGACAGATTGTCTTCAAAGATATTCGAATTCAGCGGACATGTATGATCATTGAACGTACGTGAACGATGATAAACATGGCGACGGTGCGAACCTGTAAAATTATATGTGAGAAATTTCTCGTGTTCAGGACGCGCACTTAGAAACTTGTATTTCTAAAAGAGGGGGGGGGGATATTTCGTGACGACACTGATAATTGCGGTGTTGATAAACTATGAGACCTAATAATTAAAAAAATATTGGCTCTTGCAAGATTCGATTCACAAAGTCAGCACTTTAAGTTGAAGGCTAATTTGCTTTCCATTGCTGGATTATAAATTTATATTTACCTTATTATAAAATGAACACAGGATATTTAGGGCAGTAGAGAAGTAGAATTCATAAGTCCGCCCGGAACTATTCTTTTACTGTAAAAGTGCAAAGATCCAAAATTGACAGAGAAAGCATGAGGTGAATTTGAATTGGATATCTTATTTCCCTTTGCTGAAAATGTTCTGATCGTCGAGAACAGGTGAAACATTTTGCACGCCGTCATACGCCACTGCCTTTGCCTTTACTCAGCTGCAGCCCATGGATGTTCATCCTGCAACCTGCAACCTGCCTGTATTCATACAAGTTTTGCTTTTTCTATTTGCAGACTTGGATGTATGTGGAGGGCGCTACATGGTGTAGAAAAGGACGATTATTTTGCCCGCGCGCGCCAGGCGGACGCGGAACACAAGACGACATATCCCGGTAAGTAATTAATTCTCTTTTAACGTCAATTAGCAGCAGACAGCTTCCAAAAAATGTACCCGAGAATTAAGAGGAGAATCACAGATTCAGATTTATTTGGGATTGACTGCTAGCGATTTTAAGAAAGAGAACTTTTGACGAGTATTTACTTTTAGCAAAATATTTTAAGATTTGAGTCGATCAGAGCTGGAGTGGCAAAAGTCAACAATATTTTGAGTTCATTTCCTGCCAAGTCTACACTGCACCAAAACCCAGAATTTAATCATCATTCTCAGCCTCACCACCGCGAAAACCCATCAATGTCTTAAAGTGACTTCAACCTCGATACAGAGGCAGTACTTTACCCGGAAGTCCTCCCTTTGAAGCCACTTCAGTGTCATTAATTTTTGTTTCGTTTTAATAATCGTAATGGAAATATTAATTCTGAATTATCAGCAGCTTTCACGGCGACTAATTCGATGCCAACGTTTCGAAGAAAGATACATTGTACTGTTCCTGTCTTTCTGTAATATATGATTTATGAATGTCGCTGATTTTCCTTCTCTGATATCAAATCACGCGATCACAAGCGACCGTTAACGGAATGCTGTGACCTGAATGTCATTCTTTCCGATTTCAGATTACGTCTACAACCCATCTCAGGCCCGCAGAGAAAAGCGCCTCCGGGAGCGGGCCCGTAAAAGGAAGTTGAGGCGCCCTAGACGCCAGTCGGCGAAACGACGCCCCACCTCCGAGAAGGAA
Source organism: Zootermopsis nevadensis (assembly GCF_977971745.1). Lineage (NCBI taxonomy): Eukaryota > Metazoa > Arthropoda > Insecta > Blattodea > Termopsidae > Zootermopsis > Zootermopsis nevadensis. The sequence continues at coordinate 12,358,541 of NW_028259143.1, forward strand.
AGCAGCGCCCTTCCCCTCCCCGTCCAGGAAGAGGAACATGAATGGGGAGGGTTCCCAACCTCTCAAGGCGTCGCTTCGTCAGACGTAAGTCGTCGTTATTACTATTTGGGCGAAATCACTCGCCTGTCATCTATCGCTTGCACATGGAAAACAAACAAGCTTGGAATGTCAGAGCCGAAAGATGACCAGAGTAAACTCCCGATTGCCCCTGTTTGTAAGAGCGCATTGCAGTGGATTTTATTTAGGAGATTCCACTATTTAAATCCCTGAAACTCTGCTCTAAGTTTTAAACATTAATTTATCTGCCTTTCTGTTTCTTTAAAAATAAACTGGCTGTGGACAGGAAAGATATGTTAGAAATAGTTTATATTTATAAGGACATTAATTATGCACACGTCACCATTTTTCTTGACCTACGAATATTACGTCATTTCCTACTTGAGCACTGAAATCTCCTATAATTAAACTTTTACTCCTGTTAGCCATTTCTGTTGGGTTTACATCAAAATCCTCTGTCACATTTTCACCAGATCCCATTTGGAAAGAGTGCATCTGCAAAATATCCACATTAATTTCCATCGTACTATTATATCGCATGTCGTATCAATACTTTGTTTCATTGGTTGCAGCCCACTAATCCACCACTTTCTGAATTTCAGGGACAAAACACAGCAGAAATGACAAGCTCGCTGAGCTTCGTAGATGAATGCTTAATGGACGCCGACCTTCAGCAGTTCATTAATAAAGAGGTTAGTGTCAACTCTCCTTTGGATTACAACAATTACGTGGGCCGAACATTGATTCGTGAAAGCATTTGACCTATTTCCAGCCCTCCAGAAAGTAAAGTAAAGTTTGTCCCACTATGCGCCATGTAGGCGTTTGGGGTGAGTGGAGGTATAGCTCCTCTCTTCCTTGACCTCGGCACTAGATGGGGGTGAGTGGTCAGCATCACGCCCCGGCCGGCTTTACCCCCGGTACCCATCGTAGAGGAGGCTGGGTGGGCCCCAGAGCCGGTCTAGACGCAGAGGCTAGAGGAAACATCCTCTGCCCCCGTCGGGGATCGAACCCCGGTCGTCCAGCCCGTAGCTAGTCACTATACTGACTGAGCTATCCCGGCTCATAGCCCTCCAGAAGTTACCCCAAAAACTGCTGAATCAGGTTGAAGCCTGTAATTTATATAAAAGTCCACGCAACTAGAATAAGCCCAGTGTCTTTCACCGTGAGCTTCGTCACAAATTCCTTCACAACTTGCATCCTGAGAGATGTGTTTCTATACTTGTTACCCATTGTTTCAGTTGCTATTCTGATACTAATGTTTATTTCCTTTCCAGATCCCAGAAATGGACGAAGAGCAATATGCCAACATTTGTGAAGAATTAGTTAAATCGTTTAGTTTCTGATAAATTGTTGAATTATTAATTTTTTGTAAAATATTTGTTTCTAAATAGTTAAATTTTTTAGTTTTTGTTAAATAGTTAAATTATTAATTTTTTGTAAAATATTTGTTTCTAAATAGTTAAATTGTTCAGTTTTTGTTAAATAGTTAAATTATTAATTTTTTGTAAAATAGTTGTTTCTAAATAGTTAAATTGTTCAGTTTTTGTTAAATAGTTAAATTATTAATTTTTTGTAAAATAGTTCTTTTTAAATAGTTAAATTGTTCAGTTTTTGTTAAATAGTTAACTTATTAATTTTTTGTAAAATAGTTGTTATTAAATAGTTAAATTCTTTAGATTTTGTTCAACACTTAAATTATTAAATAGTTTCTAATTAAATATGAATTATATATTTAAGGATATTAAATAAAAAACATGTTCATAAAATTTTCTGTTGTTATTTTGGCAAAGTAATATTTGAATGAACTTGTCGCCCTCAGTGCACTAGTGGTTAATGTGGTCGCCACTGGACCCAAGGTATGCGGGTTCAAACCCGGCCAAGGTCGGTGGATTTTTAAAGGATGATAAAAATCCATAGCACACTTCCTTCGGAGGGGAATTAAAGCCGGCGGTCCCATGCCTTAGATTTAGGGCACGAAAAAGCATGAACGAGATGTTTCGTAAGCGAAACTCGCTGGCCACGTATCTCCTGATTCCTACTAGATGGCTCTAGCAGACAAAAATAAGGACTGATTAGAAATTGTGCGGAGGCAGTCGGCTGGTCACTCACTACTGGCAACTGCACACTTCGAAAAGACCAGGAAGAGAGAATATTTTAACTTGGTACCACAAAACACGAGTATGTGTACTGAAACAATTAGTAACAATATTCTGGTGTGGGGGAACATTTTTTATTCCAACATTCTCAAGGTAACAAATGATCGCTGCTACTTACACTACATGACTGAAACTTCGGGCTCTGAATGCATGTTCTTGTAGGTGATCCAAAACAACCCAAAAGGCTCAAAATATTCATCACTTTCGCTTACGAACGACATGCTTAATTTGGCCCACAGTTTAACAAAGCACCCCTCCGCATTTGTTATATTACCAGTCAACTTTCGTTCTATGTAGGATTTGAGGTTGTGATGATGCAAGCAATTTTTACTTTCTATTTTATCATACGAGTATGAAAACCTAGCTCAGTGTTCTGCCAACATCTCTCTGGAGTCAGCTTGATTGTGTATATATATAAACAATTAGTCCTATTTAATGACCGTAATATAAAATAATGATTATCTGGCTTGCCACTTTGAAACGAAAGATCTAAAACCACAACACAGTAATAAATATTTCACTTACGCTTACAGCATCATCATGGTACTACAAACTAATTATTATTACAGAAAACTGCCCTGTGTTCCATACGATAAATTTGCAAAAAACTGTTGTATTTCCCCTTAGTTAATGTGATTCTACGGCTCGTGAATGAGAAACCTGGCCTGCTCCTACCCTGGCGTGATTATTCGTCAAGTCAAATAAGAGAACACAGGAAGGTCAGGACTCAGGGAAAATTGTCCTGAGTTCGATTGTAGGCAAGGGCGCTTCCTTTAACCGCGAAATTAAGCGAGATAGAACAACGGCGCGAGGATCAAAGCTATCAGCAGTGGAAACTATACTTCACTGTCCAAGGTGAATTATTACTGGTTCACGCGGAAGAGTTGGAGGGCAGATGCGCAGACTTTGTCTAAGCATCACAATGTTTAGATGATGCATGTCTAGAAATAAAATAATATATGTAATTAATTACAATTTATAAAATGTGAATAAGCAACATGACAATGCCGCTGCTACTAGCTACAGATATTGTTTTTGTTTCTTACTAATTAATAAATATTAAAATGAGTGAACAAATTTGAATACACCATGGTAGTTTGAACCATTCCAGAACAGATGTAAACAAGTGACAGTGAAGCAGGTACTGTAGGAACCTGTAGGTGCATGACATTCTGATACGGTAACCCAAAACGGAAGTTGGGAATGGAAGTATTTTTTTGACTGGCAGGCACTGTACGAGAGTTTATTTCTGAGGGTGGCGGTGGGGAGGGAGAACAAATAAAATGAGGCACTCATCCAGTTAACATGAAGCATTTGAAAATGTGGTTACTTCTGCAGGAACATCACTAAGTGCTTTTGCAGTAGCAACGCACCGAGCGTGGTACCGTGGTGCTTACCAATCTCACGCTCAGTGATTTTTAACTCTTGAATGGTTGAGGGAGCAGCCGTCACTTCATGGATAGAGTGGAGGTTCAAGTAGATGAGAGAATGCATTGCAGGTCGTGTGGTGGCTTCTAAAAATGTCTTGAATAAGTATATGAAAAATGGTAAAAGTATGTAGCCAAGGGGACTAAATCTAAGGGCTTTTTAGTGTCACCATAGCCGAGATATGGCTTCTGCCTCGGAAGCTACCATGTATTTACTTATAAATCAACAGTTTAAGTTGGTCTTTGAACTTAAGTCTCACTAGAGAGCACTGTGGATATTCCTACAGATTCACTTCTATGAAATGTGTGCACTGATTGAGTGCCTTTAGTGTCAGTTGTAGCTTCTGAGCACACAAGAACCATTTTGCACTTTAGGGAGTTTGGTAGCCAATTAAACACATTTTATTTTTCTACTTTTCTCTAAAACACTGTTGTAATGTACCATCTAAACTATAGAGCAACTAATAAAAAATAGTGAAGTATTCTCACATGAGCAGTGTTAAGTTTCAGTCCGTACTTTCACAGCCGATCGCCCGAGAAGACATTGGTCATTATGAAAGCTTCAAATCTTATTCAGCTAATAACATATTCAAAAGATGTAAAATGTATTATCAGTTTGTCATTTTTCTTGTTCGAACAATGCAAACTGATCAAAAGATAATATTGTATTATAAAACATTTTTCTAATTGAATTGTATAATTTTTTTCAGAAATATTGTTCTGTCAAGTAAGTATTTAACATGACAATATAATCAATATGGGCAGGAAGACATATTTTGAGTTGAAATTTAAAAACAAAAGCAGAATTAACAGTAGACATGAATTAACAAGTGGTGGAATCTGACTGTACACAAGGGTGGAAGGTGACCAGAATGAGTAGTGCAGTGAGGAATTCCACTCAGTGTGGAGGCAGTGTGATATCTGTACATGAAAATGCAGTTTAACTGTTGCAAGATAATCTTACTGCACACACAGCCAGGCAGCAAATTGACCTGCCTTACCTCACACTGCGTATTGTCCAGCCATGTGTGTAACTGCCGGCAGAAATGAAATGCCATTTGTAGTTGTATATATGCCAAGACTCTATGCAAATTGTCTTAATGGGCATCATACAAATTCCCAAAAATTACTTGTTATTGGCAGGTGGATAAACAGATCAAAGTAAATATGAACATTTACTTCCTTATGAAACTGTCATGAAATTTGTATACTTTCTGATACATGCAATCATGTAATATAGTTCCTGCAACTTTATTCCATAGTGTAAGCTGTAAACATATTTATAATTATTGTTATATGGATTATTAAGTTGTTTATGTATGGTAACATATTGGGGACGAAGATGGCCGTCTTCTGGTTTGTTGTGCCATGTAGTCTGGTAGAAGTTTACCGACGTTTCAGAGGTCCATGCTGCCACCACGTCCCAATGATAGAGGCAGCAAGGACCTCTGAAATGTCTGTAAACTTATACCAGACTACATGTCACAACAAACCAGAAGACGGCCATCTTCTGACTCACCGCTGTGAAAACCTCAAATCCTACATATTGGGGATGTTTGACAACAGGGTTTTGTGGAGGAAAAGGGAAGAAATAACAAGATGGTAGAGAAAATTACATATTCAGGATGAGATATATGCATAAGAGAGATGAGAAATGCATACTAAATTTGGTTGTTGAAACCTAAATGGAGAAGATCACTTGGGAGACATAGGCATAGATGGGAGGATAATTAAGGAATTGGGCTATGTGGGTGTGTATTATATTATATGTGTAGGGATTAGTGTTGGACTCTTTTGAATATAGAAATAAACCTTCAGGTTCCATAAACATGGCGTGTTTCTCGACTAGGTGAGTAACTATCAAGAACAACTCTGCTCTGTGAACGTACGGCACGTTTCCATACCTCTTATATTTTCTTGGGTGTGCTTGGAGTTTGACTTTCCTGTCATATGAATTTGTTGAAATGTGGGATATACCTGAGCTTTCTTGTTTAGACTAGAATCTGCTTAATGATAAAACCACCGTTAATTCATAAGGTACTTTTAGATTGAGATTATCATGAAGTATTTATTGTGCCTGTTCTATTTACAAGCATATATTTCCTGTAGCTTCTGAGGTTAAACTAGAAAGGGGTGAGCATTAATGAACTTTGCACCGAGTCTCTTGTACATTGTAACTACTAAGGAAATTTACAGTTCATTATGGTGGGATGTATCCTTGTCTTGCCACATGTACTGTTCTGAATGCATAATTAATTTTTTAGGTTAGGTTTGGCTTGAAAATATGGGCAAGAAATGCACACAAGAAATTTTATTGCCACATCTCTTCATATTCTGGATATCTTGGGTGTGTTCCTCATGGGCATGTTTTTATAGATTCCTCAAACTTTGATTTCTGGGTATTACTTGCAACACATTTGTTGACAAACTTGATACATGATGAGGGTCATTGGCATGTCTTGAAAGTAGTGGGCCTTGATGCAAGGGCAGTCACTAGACACTTGTATGGCACAAATTTCAGATCGTTACAGAAGTACACACAACTTTTGTTTAAAAATGTGCCTGTCTTGCATATTTGTTTTGCTCTGTGTTTGTTTACTTTTGTGTAGCATCATCACATTGTTCTGTTCTGCAGAACATTTCTGTATTACATTTTGGTAGGTCACTTATTTAAAAAAATTGCATTCAGTGTGTGTTTTAAAATTAGTTTAAATGACCAAGAGCACTTTACACTTACATTACGCAGTAACTCTTATGAAGGTGGTAGAAAATTTAAGCACACTGTGGTAGTGGTGGGGAAAAATAAAATATTTGTATATAACAAACCTATTTATACTGTTAAAACATTTTTTGAATCAATAATAACATACATTTTTCACTTCGCAGCTTCGTAGGTTAAACACAGCCATCTCCTTCAAACATGTTAAAGACAAAAGTTATGTTATTTGGGCCATTAACAGACAAAGAAAACATGGCAACAGAGTTTAATAACACTAGTCTTAAGATCGCTGTCTTCTGGGTTGTTGCACCCTGATGACAAGGCAGCATAACCTCTGAAAAGTTGGTGGAAATCTACCAGACTACACGGCGCAATGACCCAGAAGACAGCAATCTTCAGACTCACCGCTGTGAAAACCTCAAATCTTACAACACCAGTCTTGATAACTGAGACTTGAAATACAGTGTTACTTGATTTCTAAGAATTTTATAGATGCTTACTTCCACTTTACCAAAGAAATATTTTTACACATGCCCTTTCTTATTCCAATGCATTTATTTGCAGTGGTCACTTGTCCAACTAGATAAGGTATCCACATCAGCTCTACAAGACAATTTATAGAATGGCTAACGAAGCATGCATTGAAGTAACCATTGTTTCCTTAGGGGAAGAGACCTTGCAGCTTGTGAGAGAACAGTAAAAGGTCTTAATTTCTATGGGCTGCCTTGTAGTGTGGGTTCCCATTCATTGCACTGCCTGCATTTATGAATGATTTGTCAGTGATGTGGGTGCATTCATGCTTGATACGTGTGCCAGATCTTGGCACCTGTTATTTATACTTGTCTGTCATGTAGTAGATATGTGCGTGCCACTAAATGAATTATTTTAATACAAACTGAAATTGCAGTTTTACTGTTGCAGGGCACAGAGACTAAGGGTCATTCATCACCTTGCTGGTCGAGCGGAGAGAAGAGAGCATCTCATTGTTCATCATCACATTTTGATGATTATGAACCCCATGAGAGTGGACGTAGTCAGAGCAAGCATCGTCATCGCGCGAGTCCTCACAGGCAAGTTCATAATGTTCAAAATCATATGTAAGAATATGAGATCAGTGAGTTTAACCTGGTAGGTGCAGTAGATCTGTAATAAAGTTCTCCATGTGCTTAAAAATGATACACAGAATGCTGGAACGCAATTGTTAGTCACATTGTCATATCATCCTGACCTAACCTCTGTCTGACAGCTAAGGGTGCATTGTGTTGAACCTAATTTTGTTTCACGCTGCAAGACCTCAGTGAGCAACAAAGGAACAGTGAAGCTAGTCGTATTCTTTTCTTACCCCTATTGATTTATCAAGAATATTGTTCTTTTTCTTAAGCTTTCCTGGAATAGGTGAAATTACAGTTTTGTACAGTGTAAAATTGTAGTTTTACACTATTTTAATCTTTATGTCTTAGCAGATAGGAAGACAAACCGCATGGTGCCCCAGATTTAGTCTGCTACTTATTTCCTCGTGAATGCAGTTCTGACTTGTTGCTGTCATAGGATTTATGCTAGACTTTGTTTGAAGATCAGACATTAGTTTTCTGTGAATTTATTTCTACACCAACTTCCTTAGCTATTGTTTACCTTCTATGAATGTCTGTTACTGATAAATCTTTTCTGTGATTCCTTACGTGCATTTTTCGAAAGGTTTCTCCTTGTTCTTTGCATTTCTTTTGTTTGTTCCATTGGGTTCTATAAGTATATCTTGTAGGCTATTTGTCACTTTGTCTGTCATTTCTCTCCACATTTTTAAGCCTTTTTCATGATGTGTGTGGTCCATTCTTTTTAACTTCCGATTGTTCCAAATATTGTCATTCTTTTGAATAAATCTTGTATTCCCTCTTCCTGTAACAGATAGGCTTCGTAGACTTCTTTCAACTCTATTCTCTTCCATCTTGCCATTAATTCTACTTCATATTTTGCTAAGTAGCGAATTGATGTCAAGTATGAAGGACTGGTGGGACAAGATTTGTTTCAACTGAAATCCATTTCATGAGGTGTGTGGTGGTTGACTTCATGTTTCACCAGGAAATTGATGAAACAAAATTTTAAATTTCACTGATGACAGATTTTCTGCCTCACTACAGAAGAAGCTGGAAATATTTTGTAATAGTCAGTTTTGATATTTTTTGGAAAATATTGAAAACTACGGTATCAAGATTAAGGAAGAAGAGTTACCTATTCCTTGATACAGGCAGAAAAGTTACACAAGAGTGCGTCATGCTATAATATCAGTCTCCTTCACAGGCAGTCTGTATATTTATATAGGGAGGATGATCTTGATAGATGGTCTTGCATATCTTTCTTTTAAATCTTATGTTAAAATGTATTGAAGTGAAATGCCTACTGTACAGGCATCTAAATGCTTATATATATGTGTGTGTGTGTGTGTGTGTGTGTGTGTGTGTGAGAGAGAGAGAGAGAGAGAGAGAGAGAGAGAAGTTATTGACCATTTAGTTTAGGTACTGAATTTTAAGAATGTGGAAGAAGAAAGAAGGCAATAGTAATACCCTGGCCTCAGTGCTGTAATGTGTTTAAAGAATAACATTACAGAGAGTGAAGTGGGTGAGTGGCCAGTACGCAGGCTTCATGTGGATTTGCTAAGATGTTACAGTTAAATGCCGAGATGGTAGGTTGCCTTGAAATCTGCAAAGTATTTCTCGCACATTCTTGACTGCCCTTCAATCACTTTGATGCTAAATTCTCTGGGTTAGGGAAAGCATGATTATTGAAGCAATGCAAAATGAATAATTGACAGTCTTGTTAGTTTGGTAGCAATTCATGTTATTTAAAGAAAATGATGTGTAGACAAGAAGAGCAGGCAGGCTGGTATAGTATTGAGTCTTACGAAAGTTAGTCGTGTCAGTGTATATGAATGTAGAGTGAAGTCCAGGTGTATTGTTCTTCCTTGTGGTTGTAGTATTAGTGCATCAAAATGTAGAAGAGGGTATGCCAGAATTTGGTGTGTGGTATTGCTTTGATTTATTTGGCTGGCTTCTTTCTTTTTCAACTCCAGTTTTCTGGTTAAAGATTGTTAACCTGGAAATTATATGATGTCTGTTTGGTGTTGGTGAACCACCTTGGCTGCTTCCTCATAATTATATTTTTGCATACCCTCCCCCCCTTCCTCTCATCATAGGCTCCCATATTCCACCCACGAAAAACCCTCTGTTATTTTTTAGAGGGCAGAAATCGGGAAGGTAAAGCTTATAATACCAAAGCCGTTTCTGCCTTCCTTGTATTTCTAGAACTTAATACCACTGTAATAATCCGCTGGGTTTCGAACTGCTGACGTCCACCGCGGTCCCATACGTTATCTCCTAGGCTACGAGGCACGTGGGAGATTCGGTTTCTAGTTCTTTCCTGCGGAATACGTAGTTTATTGTGTGTTGCTACTAGAATTCATTGGGGCCAAGTTCGCAGAGTGAGAGAGAGAAAGAGAAAAGGAGACAGAAGTGGGTAAAATTTGTTGCGTGATCTTGGTACCTGGAGTCTTGGAAGTGTAGCATGACTGGCGTCTGTAGTTTATGTGCAGCGAGTTGGTAGTGAGGACTGTTTTCGTCTTGGAGGAATTTTGCGTGATAAAATTATTTGAGATATCGTGGCAATTATTCAGCCTTTTCATATGCCATAATGCACGAATCATTGCTGTAAGTTTCTGTGTGCTTCGTGTGTTGTTATAGGGTTACTTAATAAGAGACTGGATATAATGCGGTGTTGTCGTTTATCAGTTTTTATGTGTCGGAGAAATGAACGCCATGAGGCATTTACGGCTTTGATTAGTGACATTTATATACTCAGACGTGTTTATTATTTCCGGGTTTGGTCCGTTGTACACCTGGAATTTCAATATGTTCGCCTTGGAGCGTGAAGTAATGTGTGTTTCCCAATGCTGGCTGTGTGGTATGCCTCCCAGACAGCAACTGCGTCATAAAAGTGTTGTTTCTGTTTGCATTTGTGTCAGTGGAGGGAAACTTGATGTGTTGAAAGTGAATGCATTTTGTCTTTCTGGGAATAGCTGAGGAGAAGAAGCTGGATTGATCCTTAGGATTTTACTGAGGTGAAAGCTGTGTCACCTGACCTGCCTACTGCTTGCCAGGAAAACAGTGGGGTATGTGGAGCAACACTTGGCAGGCTCACTTCATAACACAACAGAATATCGGCTGTGATCATGAAGGACCGCCATGTCTGCGAGAGATTTATCTCTGCCTCAGCTTGTCATGCATTGTGTAAGTAGACGATTAATACGATGTATTTGATGTGCTTTCATGTGATAGAGTTGTCTGTCCAAGAATATGTGGTGCTGTTTATCATTACAGTGCCATTTGTAACTTCCTTGTTGTATTTGCTGGTTTTCAGATTTCGAATATCACCATATTTGTGAAAAAAAATGGCTTTAAAGCAGAGTGAAACTAAAATATGTAGCAGTAACAAATCAGTGGCAACAGAAGTTGCATGGGGCTGATGTGCGTGTTGGTGTGGAATAACGTTAGCCCGCATTGCTAATGTCTTAAATTGAGGGTTGGAGGGTGGAGAGAAAAGGAAAGTTCCAGTATGAATCTTTAAGCGAGGAAGTTTAATTTTTGTCAGGTGGGTGGTTGTTTCACTGTCGTGACCTACATTTGAATTGTTAACTTGTGTATGCGTTTGTAGTGGTCATGACAAAATTTGTCTTGTGAAAATGGAAGGTGCGTGTTCATTGGCTAAGGTAGAAGTGTTTACTGTGTGGTGAAGTAAAACTGTGTGTTGTTAGAGGAGTGTGATGCATGTATGGAGGAATGATTTCTTGAATGTGAATGTATTTTGTCTTTCTAGGATTAGCGGATTACAAGAAATAGATTGATGTTTCAGATTCTGAGCTTCATTCTTTATGTCACCTGACCTGCGTACTGCTTGCCAGAGGAGCAATGGAGTATGTGCGGCAACTGTTGGGAGACTGACTTGATTTCAGAACAGGCAACCTGCTGGGAGCATGAAGGAACCTGGTGTCCGCAAGATATTCATCTCTGTCTGAACTTGGCATGGATTATGTAAGTACATGAGCATTAGGATGTATTTGATGTGCTTGTCGTGTGAGAGAGATTAGTCTGTCCAATTTTATGAGGTACTTTAAATGTTATGACTGCAAGTGTGAGAGTTGATATGTTGAAAGACCTAAATGTGGTGAGGGATTGGCATAATTGCAGTATCCATGGTATGCTAGAGACATTCATGATTCTCTAGTGAGTATAGGGTTCATAGGATATCGAAATTTGAGGTTAGGTATCGTTTGTAGACATGGGTGGTGACTATTTGTGAAGTGAGTTTGTTGATTAGAGGTTTTGTTACACGTGTGATGTGTGTAGTGCTCTGGAGCCTTTAATATGATGTGTTTACTAATTAATAATTGAGTAAGTGCCAATGTAAGGAATTTAGTTTTGTTGACATGTGAGTATTGTGCACAGTGACTGGAGCTGATGGGATATTTTCTGTGCTTTTGGTTAATTTTGAGAGTTTGCTGTTTTGAGCAAGGGGATAGGTTATAGGTTTAGGGTGTGGTGTTCATTATGAATTTGGATTTGCTTGGAAAATTCACAAGCCCAGTAGATGACTGATAGAGGTGATAGATAGTCTGGTTCGATACATGTGACAATTACCATGTGTCCATAGTTGTCAGGTTTCAGTCTCATAGACATATGATGAGGCTTAGTATTACTTCCAGTATATTTTGTGGTTGGGGTTGGGGTGGGGGGATTTGCATTAGGAATGAGGATTGGTGTGGTGTGTTTGAACCAAGTACAGAAATGCAGTGCCACTCTTGTGGGTGTCAGTGTGCCAGTGCAGGTGTTTGCCAGGATTGTTATTTGTCCTTCAGGCTGTTGATACAGCACACTAATAATAAAGAATTGAATTGAATTGAATTAAATGGTTCTGTAGTCTTCTTAGCTTGGTAAGGAGTAATTTATTGAACCCGTCAGTCAGGGTGTTTGTTATAATGAATGTGGATATGTGTGTGTGTGAGAGAGAGAAAGGGGCAGAAGTTACTAACCATTTAGTTTAGGTATAGAATTTTAAGAATTTAGAAGAAGAAAGAAGGCACTAATAAGCTGACCTCAGTACTGTAATGGGTTTAAAGAATAACATTAGAGAGACTGGCTTAGGTGAGTGATTATGAAATGCTGAGATGGTGGGTTGCCTTGAAATCTGACTGAAAACATCAAACATCAAGCAGTTAAGAGTAGGGTGTAGTGCACTTGTAATGTGTTCTGTGGGTGTTGTGATAATATTCTAGATTAAATCGCTGTGCCACTGCGAGGTAATCTTAAAGCTATACCCATTAGAACATGTAGAAGTCTGTTTAAGAGATTAGAGATCTTAGCTCTTCCATGTGAATACATATTCTCGTTAATGAACTTTATTGTAAATTACCAAGAACATTTTCAAACTAATTCTGCTATACACAGTGTCAACACAAGGAATAAAAATCGGCTTCATATACCAATTGCCAACCTCTCATGCTTTCAGAAGAGTGCATATTATGCAGGGATAAAAATTTTGAACAGTCTACCAACAAATCTCACAAGTCTTGTAAATAAAAAGGCACAATTTAAACTATCATTGAAAAGATACTTAATTACACACTCCTTTTACTCTGCCGATGAATTTCTAATGTTTACAAGGAAGTCATAATTTATCTATTGTATATAATGGGTGGGTTTATTTGTAACTTATCTCTACTTCATGTGAACCCTTTGTTTGTGTTTTTGTGACATTTATATAATAGTATGACTTGTATTTGTATAACATGTATTGTATTATTATGACTTATTCTACATCCTATTGTCATCTGACTAACTTATGGATCCATGGATTGTAATAAAGATGTATGTATGTATATATATGAAAGCCTGGTGTCTGTTGTCCATTAGTTGTTGTGAAACAAATGCTTTCAGGATGGCTAGTAGCAACTCGTAACTTACCGCACAATTAAATTTCAAACTTGTTCCCATTAGTCAGTAAAATTTGTGTCAGTGCAGCAGTGTGGAAGGCTGACATTGTTGTGTTGTGACTGCTGTGTTAACAGCATGACACCTGTTCGTTGCAATCTCCTTTCTGGTCATTGATAACGCCTCCTATCACAACACTCAGACAGACAAGCCATCGACGGCTAACTCAAAGAAGGATGAAATGAAAGCCTGGCTATTGGAAAGAAACATCCCATTTTGTGACATGTTGAAAGCTCAACTGTGCGATATAATCAAATTAAAAAAGTCAAAGCACAAATATTATGTAACTGATCAGATTTTAGCAGATAAAGAACTCACTGTGCTGAGACTTCTGCCATACCATCCCGATTTAAACCCCATTGAACTTATTTGGCAGATTTAAAACAATGGGTTGCAAGCAAGAACACAACATTTAAAATTAAGGACGTCAAGCATCTGTGTCGCCAGATTGGAATAAATTGGGCAAGAGGAGTGGGAAAATGTATGTCGGCATGTTGAAAAACTAGAAAAAATTTATTATGAGCAAGAAGGCATAATTGAAGATGCCATTGAACGCATTACAATTGAAGATAATGGAGTGGACAGCAGCAGCGGTAGTGATGAATCCAGTGATATGTCAGAAACCGATGATCTATGAGTAGTGGAAGAATTGGAAGAGGACAGAAGAGTTGTAAAGAAGATAAAATTATGTAATACCCTCAGCAGTGTTAATTTTCTAGTGATGTGTAGTGCAGTGAAATCGACTTTCCTGTGTTATGTACCGTAGTAATACTTTATTTGGAGTGTATTGAACGCGGCCTACTGAAGCATGCACGTGGGGTCACAATGCTCAGTGATGAGCAATACGATTAGAGAGAGAGAGAGCGGCCTGCTTGCAGGAAACTTGTGACTCGCTAGCAAGGGACGATGTCTTGCGCTTGCGCAGGACTCCGCCATATTAGATTCTTGGTTTGGTCTGTGGTTTCTGATGCGTTGCTTCATTTCGTACCCCTTGGACCCAGGTATTAAATCTGAATATTCATTGCACTGTGGATCGTATTGGTTTTCCTATTGTCATTCGGTTGTTATTTAAGACGCTGCGTTGATATTCGTTTTTTGCCAATTGAGGTTGTGTTGAGTTGTTTGCGTGTGGTTTGTGCGTTGGTGGAAGGGGACGGTGAATGGAAGAACACAGCTAGAAAGTGACTGCATATTCGAATGTATGTGACTTGGACAAGGAAAATTGAGTACGTCTATGCATTAATATTGTGGGAATTTTACAGTATAAGATTTACATGTCATTACGAGAAGTAAATAACTTCGCTCGATTCGCGCGTAATGACAAAGCCACTACTTGTCGCTTGTTCATGGGTTGAACGCATATCACCATCTTTATAACAGAGGACTGAGTTGGAAATATGTTTGTAACATGCTTTATTTTTATAAAAAGCCAGAAAGCTCATTGCCCAAGAATCTGCTGTTTTTGTTTGTATATGTATGTATTCAGGAAACTGGAGATTTTAGATGTGATTGCTTTTTGTCATTCTAGGAGCTCAATACTAGAGGCTTGCTTGATCCTTCAGAGTCTGCTGAGTGGCAAGTTGTGTGTCACCTGTGTTTGTGTTTGCCTCAAGAGCAATGGCTGCAGGCCCACATGATATCACAACCAAAATTCAACCATAAACTTGACCTGTGTTTTTAAGAAACCTCATGTCACTGGCCCATCTTTATGTGCATTGCATCAGCATTAGGACATAATGCAGTGCATACTTATGTGAGATTTAAGTTAGTCCAAGATAATGTGCTCTCAATTAACACACAGCCACTTCCCGCTTCCTAGTAAAATTTTCAATAGCTCAGTGTTCACATCATTGTATTTCTGAACAGGTGCTGTAAACACACATTAACTAAAATATGTAACAATAATTAAGAGATCAAAGTGGTTACCACAGAAGTTGCTTAGGGTGAATTTGGTGTATGGAATACGAAGAAAATGCGATGATGATGTTAGGAATCCAGTCAACTAGTCTTCACAGGACTTTGTACATTTTTGTTTTCAGGACTGGAGCAGTTGCAGCCTGGGCCCTTGATGGTGAGTGCAGAAGTAGTAGTAGCTGGAGTGTAACATGTAAGTGCCAGTATGACCTGGAGTTTTCCTAGCAACTAAGTATAACAAATTCTTCTTAGGTTGCCAGCCATGTTATATGGTTGAAATTTGAAACACCAATAATCTTAAAACCTTGTATTGGAATATAAAACATGCATACAAACAAAACTGTCTACACTTTGAAGGACACTAATGCCAAATGCGTTTTGACCTCAAGAGGTCATTGTCAAAAAAAGTTAATTCTTATAATACAAATATAAAAGATTATGGTTTTTAACAGCATAAAAGGCAAGTTCTTTACAAAACCAAACTTATGTAACACCTCACTGGATGTTGATTGCTCAGGAGTTGGTGCATTATATTGAGCACTTGGCTATTTTGTCCACTGGTCTGCTTGCCGTTGTCGGTCTACGGTGAGCTGTATGTGCGTCTCCTGTGAACTACGATGCGTGGGCATTAGTTAGATTTAAAAATGTATAGGGTGTATATTAACTCTGAAATCAGGGTGGCCCACTATTGCATAAGAAATTTACTTTTTTCTGTTTATTGCTGGGTCAAATAACACATTGGAGTCACGGGCATTCTTTTCATTCATGATGTTTTGGTTTTTGCTAGTTTTGAATATGTGGGATTTTTCTAAAATGTCTAAGCATTTTACCTTTCGAAGCTTTGTTCTCGTCCTCAGTGCTAAAGTGCTCAGCACCTTGAGGATGAATATGTTTCTTCAAACATTGATTTTCTCATCTTTCAACCACCTGGCATGGCTGGTAGCCTGAGAGAAATTCATTATAAGTAAGAGGCAGTGTTTAAATGTCAGTATTATCATACAGTGGCTAGTGAAAAAGGATATGAGATTTGGAATGTGGAACGTTATGAGTCTATAAGGCTGGGGCTCTGAAATCAGTGAGTAGGGAATTAGAGAATTATAAGTTAGATTTAGTGGCAGTGCAGGAGGTGCGATGGGAGGGGGGATTGGCAGAATTCAATTCCAGTAGACAATTTCAGATTTTTCTATGGAAGGGGGAGTGACAATCATCTGTTAGGGACAGATTTCTTTGTTCATAGCAGAATTAGGGCAGCAGTTAACTCTTCACCGCTGAGTGGCGTAAAATTACGCCCGGCCTTTAAATCCTGGGGATTGCAGCTGTGCGTAGTATTACGTCCGGCCTTTAAATCCTGGGGATTGCAGCTGTGCGTAGTATTACGTCCGGCTTTAAGCCTAATTTCTTCAGCTCATAACTTTGTAACGATTAATGCCAGCGCAATGAGGTTTGTAGCACTCTGTTGTGGAAAGTTTTCTGTGTGTGAAGATCCGGCAACCTTGTTGACAAACCCTTAAAGGACTACCTGGGAGTCTAAAAATAGACGACTGGCCTCAGTTTTACAATGGAGAACCCTTCAAGCAGTTTGATGCTGAACAAAGGGCACTTCTAGACGAATTATTGGAAGTGACAATTATAGTAGCTCGGACACTGAGAGTGTAGACTTTGATTATACACAGTTGGTGACACCGGGAACGTTAGCGATTAGTGATAATGAGAGTAACAATGGTGGTGGCGAAAGCCAGGAAGAAATTGTAGAAGCAAATTCAGGTATTGTTTCCGGCAAGTATATGTGGGAAAATATAGAACCATTTACTGCTTCAAGAGAAGCATTTTGTAATGTATATGGTCCTCGGTTCGACACGGCTGGACTAGATGTCGTGAGTTCATTCGAAATCATTTTCGATACAGCTCTTGTGCAGCTCATTGCAGATGAAACCAACAGATATGCTAAGCAAGAAATTTCTAAAAGTGCCCATCCTCTCACATTTCGATCTAGGATTAGGAAGTGGCAAGATGTCACAGTAGACAAAATTTACGTGGTTTTGGTTCTATTTATGTTGATGGGCATTGTTCAAAAGCCTACAATCAGATCTTATTATGCAAAGAACCGGCTGCTGTACACTCCGTTCTCAACTTCTGATCCATTTGCTCCCATTGGTTACACACACAGAGCTCATCTTATAAGGTAAGATTACAAAACCATCTTTTAAGAGGATTTCAGTGAAAAATTCATAATTATATCTCATATAATTCAAAAGTTATGGAAAAAAACGTATTTTACAGCAAAATGTAAACGGGCATTTAAAAATTACTACCGCCGGAACAGCACAATAGCGGTATATGCTGGGTATTTAAAATTCCGCGTCAACAGGTTGGAATTAGAGAATTATAAGTTAGATTTAGTGGCAGTGCAGGAGGTGCGATGGGAGGGGGGATTGGCAGAATTCAATTCCAGTAGACAATTTCAGATTTTTCTATGGAAGGGGGAGTGACAATCATCTGTTAGGGACAGATTTCTTTGTTCATAGCAGAATTAGGGCAGCAGTTAAGAGAGTAGAATTTGTTAGTGACCGGTTGTCTCAGGAAAGTCCAAGATAGGCAGGAGGGTTTGTATTTGAATGGGACACATCAGCTATTGCCATATGCTGATGATGTTAATTTATTGGGGGGAAGATATAAATACAATAAAGAGGAACACATAAGTTTTACTAGAGGCTGTTAGGCAGGTGGGGCTAGAAGTAAATTCAGAAAAAATGTAAGTACATGTTAGTAGCTCGTCAGCAGACAGGCGGGCAGAATTGTCTTAGGGTGGCTAATAAATCCTTTGAAAGTGTTACAAAGTTCAAATATTTGGGAACACCAATAACAAATCAAAATATTTACAAGGAAATTAGGTGTGAGACTAAATTCCAGAAATGCTTGCTACTTCTCAGTTCAAAATATCTTGTCTTCCGGTCTGATTTCTAAGAACCTGAAGATTAAAGTATACAAAACAATAATTTTGCCTGTTTTGTATTGGTGCGAAACATGGTCTCTCACTCTGAGGGTGGAACATAGATTGCAGATGTTTGAGCATAGGGTGTTTAGGAGGATATTTGGGCCTAGGAGAGAAGGTGATGGGGGTCTGGAGAAAACTACATAATGATGAACTTAAAAGTTGTCAGATTGACTAAGTCGAGAAGAATGAGATTAGCAGGGCATGTATTGTGCATTGATGGGGCACATGGTCAGAAAGTCTGAAGGGAAGAGACCACTGGGGAGACCTAGGTGTATATGGGAGGATGTCAGGCGCAATAGATGGGAGATAGAAGTTGAAGGAGACTGGATTTTGTGGGGCCAGGACAGGGTCCGGTGGAGGGCTTAGGTTAATTCGGTGATCATCCTTAGAGTTCGGTAAGCCATCTAGTTAGTTATTATCATGCAGTGTGGAATAACCTTATTCTAATGTGTAAGATAATGGAAAGAGATTGATTTCTATCCCAAACCATTTTCTTTCATGCACACACATGCTTTCACTATTTTATCATTACTGTTTTACTGTCTTTTTACTCCTGTTTGGAGCCATTTCTGTAGCAAAATCAAATGAATTCATGTCCCAGGATTTTGTTCTGGTCTTCAGCACTTCATTCCACATACCACATACTTGAATAAAAGTCACCTAGTTGTTTATGTCATGCCACGCCTCACTTCAGTGAGTAAATGAAACTGGTCTGTGGAAGAGGTACATAATGAAATTATAAAACAAAGAACAATGAGATATAAATTCATAATTATAGTCTATATTATGCTGAAGACATTTCAGTGCATTTATTTCTCCAAAATTTTGATTTGAATATTTATGACAAAATAAAATGCTGGAAATGATATATTGTAGGATGTTCTCAGAATTGGTGAGTTTGAAAACAGTCCCTTTCTGCGCTGAGAAATTTTATATCTGCTGCGTTTAGGTTTTATCATGAAAGTAGTTAAAATCATCTTTTAATTGTCAAATTACATCATCGACTAGAAGTGCTTAGGTTTGCGGTTATTGAAATGTGCCTGCACCAACAAAGCAGATATTCAGGCCATATTTATCGGATGCTGAGATGTGTACGATGCAACGTGAAAGGGCTGTTCTCAAGGCGTAAATTTAGAAATTTATATTTATCTAAAGTATATAAAATGATGCATACAAACAGAACAGTTTACATTTTGAAAAGCATTTAGTGCCCCAAATGTGTTTTGATTTCGTATGGTGATCATCAGTGGCAAAAACATTAATTCATTAGTCTGTCTATTAAAATCATATAATTCATGAGACGGTTGTTTGTTATAAAGCACTCAGCATAAAAAGGTCATACTTTATAAAACCATACTTCATGTAATACCACACTGAACGTTTAAGCATTATCTAAATTGAATTACTTAGCTTAGTTTCCACTGGCCTAAGTTGAGGTTTCTGTTGTTCTATGGTGAGCCATGGTTACGTTGTCTGTGACTGGATTGTGATCTTCAATATTGCGTGGGTGATACTGTCACCATGGGGCTTGCTTACAAAATAACTCGTTCATGCTCGTAAGGTTCTTTTACATGCCGTAAATCTGCGACATGGGACTGCTGGCTTTTGCTGATTGGCTGCTATTTATCAGATTTGAAGCAGGAAAGTAAAAAGCATTTTCATAATTTTGTAATTGAACTTTTTCCCATTTGTTGGTGTTGATTCCTGTACCAGTAGATGAATATTGAAAATTGCTCAAACTTATATTCTGACTTTTTTGTTGATTGGGATTTATAATTTAAACTGATCTCTGTACTCAAGTGTAGGAATATTTGTGTTATTCTGACAAATTTCTGTTGCTGAAGCAAACCGTCATGATTCAAACACTTGACCCTAGTGTACCAACTGAGAGGATGAAGGAATAACATTCAAGCAGCAACAAGAAAGTAGTGTTTCACAATAGTTTGATTTTTCAAGAGTTGATGATTTTTTGTCATTGTCTTTATCCCCCGTACCCCTACCGAATAGTCTACCTATACTGAGGTTGATGTTGTTAAATACAAGAGTCCTATTACATTGAACATATCAGAAATACAGTATGTTACGGTGTTCTGTAATTTTTATGAAAGTATTACTAAAATGGTGAACAAAAATTGATTTAATCAGAAATAATAAAGTGGTTTTATTGGGGGGGGGGGGAATGGCAGCATTGTTAAGTAGCATTCTATGTCTCTGTTTTGTAGTTACTTGTTGAAGTTCTTAGAGTACTGCTGGTATGTCATAGAGGGGCATGCCCTTCTGGTTTGCCATTTTCATGCTGCTGACTTTTCTCAGTAGGGGAACTTAGGTTGCATTTGTTTCAGTAATCACTGCTTTATACACTGATCTTGTGTTGTCTACCATATCTTACACAAATTCAGTAATTTTTGTTCTGGGTCTGGAATAAAGGAATTTGAGACCATAGAATTGTGAAAGGAGTTGTGTTTCATAAGCTATTAATTAATTTAGGAATTATCTAGAAGATATCTGTCTTCTGGGTTATTGCGCTGTGTAGTCTCGTTGATGTTAACCAACGTTTCAGAGGTTATACTGCCTCCGTCATCAGGGCGATGAATATGCCAATAGGGTGTGAGGTGCTGGGTTTATAGGCCGGGAAGTGAAAGGTGTAGCCTGCCCCGAGCCAATGGGAGCAGGCATGGGAGTTGACCAATGGTAGCACGTGGGCAAGAGTGGGAGAGGGAGAGAAAGTAGAGAGAGAAAGGTGAGTTTGGCTGTATGGATCAGGGCCCTGAAAAGGGGCCATGTTAGTGGTCTGGTTGGTTCTGGCAGCGCACTCTTGCTCGCTCTCGGAGTCCTCGAAGTGTGTGAATAAGAGGCTTCCAGGACCGGCTCAGATGAAGTCCATCTTCCCTGTTAAAGTTATCGGGATGTAGTTCGATCTCGATGGCTTTCCTGATTAACCGATCCATGTAGCCGGTTTTTGAGGAGAGGATAGAAGTGTCCTCTAGCCGTATATGGTGTTCCATGTTGAAGCGGTGTTCAGCAACCGCAGATTTTTTGGGCTGTTTTGCCGAATGACCCTTCCGTAGAGACGAATTTACGTCAATAATTGAAGGCACCTAGTGCTTTCATGGTCTTAGTCAGCACAGGTTTTTCCTGAATATCGAACTGATCGATCTTGTTCTTACAAACATCAACTATTTGAGTGTTTCTTTTTCAAATTCTCCGATGGTCGCTCCTGATAAGTTGTTCTCGACTTTAAATTAATGTTTGACTATCATTCTACTTTTTGTTCCTCGACGTAACTTTGGCAAAGAACGTGAGACCTCGCGCAATACTGACTGGTCATTTATTCTTAAACAGAATTCTGTTGAATCTGCAGTTCATAGCCTCACGGCTACTGAGTCTGAGGCTGTGAACTTTGCCGTTCCTTTTGTTAAACCAAGGAATTCCACCTATCGTCGTCCGTTTTCCATTTCTCTTATATATTATATCAAGCAGAAAATTCAGTTCTTTAAGAAATCCAAGAAATTTAAGTCTGATTATTATTATTATAGTATTTTTTCGTATTATCGTAGTCTAGTTAAAATTGCTATTAAGGCAGATAGATTGGTTTGGTTGAAATGCATTCATGATAATTTAAGAACTCAACCTAAGCACTTTTGGAAATATATCTCAAAATTTAAAAAGAATCATCACTGTCAGTTCGGTTGCCTTGATGTTAATTTATATTAATATAGTCGATATGGTTGGATGTGAATACCTTATATTTGGTTCTATGTATTTTATGTCGAAGTACATTTCACACGTTTTCAGTTAATATTAGATGCCTCTTTAAATTGGAATAATTGTGATGATAAAATTTAAAACAACAGTTATGTCACCCTTAATGTCCATGTAATTAGAATATTTGGCACTTGCATCTAACATGAAACCTTTCATTTTTATACAATTAATTTATTATCCACTTATATCTGGTAAATTTATACCAGGAAGTAACAAAATGTGAAAGGTTCAGTATAATTGGAAATGATCTATAATACAATTCGGTAGAGGATGCTCTCTATTGAGTACTCTTGGTACTAGGAACAGGGGAGGGTTCTTACTTGTTGTGCCTTCTAGCTCTATCAATAAAGTGAATTAGCGTTGTGATCGGCTTTTCTCCCACGTTCTGACACCCCGAGATTTCTGCTGCCCTATAGACATTATAGTTATGCTTAGAATTAGGAAGTTTAATATTGAAACGGTATTTAGGGATAGAATGTGCACGCTGTTACTCCAGAGACAAAGACATAGACAAGCTTGGTATTGATTTCTTACGTTTCTGTGACATTTATAGTGCACAGATTAGTTGACAGCTTTATCACATGCTTTTTGTGAGCTCTGTTTGATTTCTGGTATACATGAGTTTGTGTGCATGTGTGTGCGCGTGCTTACGCCTCAGACATTTTTGAAGTCTTTCACGGTCTTACCAGTGTCTGGCCCACAGACTTCATTGGAATCCACCAGGAAATACCGCAGTGCTGCTCGACATGCTGTTGTCATATGTGTGTATGGTGGTGTGAATTTGAACTTCACATTCTAATTTTGAACACATTTTGTACAACCTTGTACAGTGTTTTGGCAGCTCATATTTTGTGTGAGATCATTACTAGAAGACAGAAATCTTCAACAACATGACAGTTTGCAAATATTGTCCTCAGCTTAAATTTGACTGCGATAACTAATGAACCATTGTATCATGTGGAAATTACATTTTGTACAGAGATACATTATAAATGCAAATACAAATCATATGAAATACTGTTTGTAAGTCAACAATTACAGACATGATGTCAAAACTTTGAGGTTGCATTTGAGAAATTTGACATAGAGCATGTATATAATAAATTCTGTCCCCTGAAAAGTAATGGCATTTTCTGCCACATTTACAGTTTCAGGTGTTAATAATGCAATTCACCTGAGTTGGATTTAATCATGTGACCATCTGTGCATGAGACCAGAGCACCAGTTAAATTTGAGGAGATGGTGCACAGGGGTAGTGATCGCAGCTGAAACTTGCAACTTTATTCTGTTACATTGACTACTCAAACTTGGCTCAGTAATTAATTCTTTGCATTTAAAGTTCATTTAAATGCTTAAAAATTCAGTTCCCTCTGCAAAGAAAGCAATTTATCAATATTAAAAGGATCTCTTGCTTATTGTTTTGTAAGGAAATAATCACTGTAATCTGAGAATAATACAAAAACCGATAAATATACTCGGTGTGTTAAATGCATAACACACAATTACTACTCAGCCTGAAGAAGTTGAGTATAGATTTTTGAAGGATGTTATCAGAGCAGTGACTACAAGAGTAAATTCTTAATTGACTTTACTGTAATGCAATCTGAACGAAGTCAGCGTATCTTTAGAATCAGAATTAGACTTTATTTGCATTGAATATATCCCTCACATCACAAGACAAGGATGTGGAAGATGTCATAGTATGAATATGGACACTTGGTACAATAAAATGCCAAAACAATACAAAAATATCAAACCATTGCTAGGACATTCGGAAGCCATGGTGCAGAGAACAAATGCAGAAACTGTAGGCTGTGCGTCTTTTGGGTCTTCTTTATGACTAATAAAAGGTCATACATCAGAGATCGATTGATCATGTTGCGTAATTTTATTGTATTTCTGTTTTCTGAACTGGAGTGCCTCTTTACGTGTTTCAGTGGGTTGTGGCATTTGAGGGTGAAGCACCACTTGCAAATTTTGTCTCCCCTAATTTTTAGCATCAACAGGGCTCGGAGGTTTCAACATGGAACAGTTGAAAGATCTCTGACACCCAGTAAGTACATGTTTTTAGAAACAGACATCTGTCAAGGAAGTCTTCAGAAAAATAGTCTTCGGGTTCTTGATTTGGATTCACGTCCATGTTGAGAGTTACATCAAGAATTGCTTTGAGCTCTGTCAGGTCCAGAAGTTTCTTAGATTCTTCTTTTTAAGCTATGCTTTCTAATATTATCTTTCTATATTGATTTCAGCTATTCATAATTCATCATCGCAAATACTCTGACAAGAATGCCATAAAGATTACGATGGGGAAGAATGTGACTTGTCCACTAGCGGCTTGAAATTCTTTGCTGATGCACGTTATTTTAAAAGTTTGTGTCGGCATTGTCATTCACCTTCTGGATATCATCAGCTCTCATTTCCATGAATGCCGGCTTCACTCACATCACCATTAAGAAAGTTAAAGCTGTTCCAATACACGCCATGGAGCAAATGGGGCAGAGGAGATATAGATGCTAGTCCTTGGCCTTAACAATAGATGGGGGTGAGTGGTCAGCATTATCACATCCCAGCTGTGCTTCACACTTAAAGAAGGGACTTATGGCACCCATTCGGTGAGGGCCCTAGAGCTGTTCTGCACACAGACACCAAAAGAAAAATCCTTTGCCCCTGCTGGGGATTGAAGCCCAGTCATTCAGTCAATAGTTAGACAAAACACTGACTGAGCTACCTGGCCTGTTCATCACTCTCATTATCAGTTTTTTATTTATATTACTTTTATGAAGCAGATTTGGATCAACACTCGTCATCTTATTAATCATCAGTTCTTACAGATATTCTTTGTGTCTGTCCCCATTCTTACAACCTTGTTGTGTTAGCAGTGATTCTGATACTATGGTTCTCAACCTTTTTGTTCTTACAGTGTACTTGGGATACTCTCTTTTTATTGTAATACAGTAAAATCAAAATTGAGAACTAACTGAATATTAGTTTGTGTTCCGTGATGGTGTTGAGATGCTAATGTTTAAAGGCGCATTTACAACACCTGATGCTGCTGAAGATGCATACATTAAAGCATGTTCCTTAACATGTCTTTTATTGCTGTCAGTTCTCATCCAAAATTCTAGTTTAGCTTCCAAAGTCAGATTTCATGATACTTTGTGTAGAGTTCTGGAGTTACTACATGCAGAAGGCAGATATCATGAAGCTTGGCGTTATTAAGGTAACTGCTAATTTTTTAACATAACTTAACATCAGTGTGTTGCTCCATAATGCTGCAGCAAAAGTGTACTGGGGGAGAAGCCCATTCTTCGTCACCTTTGGCAAATTTTTCGTGTGATTTGTTCCTTACTGCCTTCTCCCTTGCATAGCTGCAACCCTGTATGCTGATGAATGAGGCCTTTCTACGTATTTTAATTTGCATTTAAGGAAATTGATTTTGGCTGGTTCTGTAACTTTCTATGGACGCACCTTGTCCAGGTGGCTGCTGTCGTAACAAAGACAATATGATCAGATGGCATAGTGCAAACAAATGGACCAAAGAATAATAATGAAATTATTCTGAACTGACTTTTCTTCAGAACTTAGTTACACTGGTTAATGTTATACTTGGCATTAGCCATACATTGTTTTCTAATTTATCATACTTGGGTAGAAGTGTCACCAAATTTTGTGAGGATTTCTGAAATTTACTCTAATTTTTATGTACTATTATCTGTAAAGAGTGACACAAATTTTAATGTGAATTGTCTTGAAAGGTTAGGAGTTTGAATGTGAAAATATTGGTGCAAGAATTATATCTGCTGTACACTGTTCCAAAATAATTAATTTATTTAGATGGATGTAAAGTCTACTATTTGCCACGGTGGTCTAGCGGTCAGAACACTAGCCTTGTAAGCCTGGGGTCCCGGGTTCAATTCCCGGTGGTGCTCAAATTTATAACTTGTGTTGGGCAAGGCCGTGGTCTAGGCATCACGGAGTTTTCCTCCGGGGGCTTCCCCGGTTTCTCTGTGGCATCCCAACAATTACTCCACTCACACACAGAAGAAGGCAATGGCAAACCACTTCTGATCATCTCTGCCAAGAATGTATATACGAGGCGCGTCCACAAAGTAAGTTTCCCACTCGTCCCACAGCTAGCAAACCTTATATTGTGCGAAACGACTGTGCGTACGTGATAGAGCAATGATGTAGAATGGCGCATGCACTAACGGCACTTCCCGCATTCTCACAGTAGCATCGTTGCAGCTGTTGAAGATGGAGGTTCTTATTCCAGCTCCCGCCGACTGTGAAGTGCGGTCAGTGATAACGCTAGGCCGCACACGGCTCGACGGACAGCAAGTCTCCTGCAGGAGTTCAGCTGGGAGGTGTTTAATCATTCACCCTACAGCCCGGACCTCGCTCCCAGTGATTTCCATCTTTTCCTACACCTCAAAAAATTCCTGTCCGGTCAGCGTCAGCGTTTTGAGAATGACAGAGGCGGAGATGGTTGTCACACAGTGGTTCCAATCCCAGGCGGCAGACTTCTACGACACAGGTATTCAAAAGTTGGTCCCACGGTATGACAAATGTCTCAATTCCGGTGGCGAATATGTTGAAAAATAGCTGGACACTTGCTGTATCTGTTGCAATAAATATTTCCATGAAATTGTGTTTTGTTTCTGTAAACGGCCCCAGGGAAACTTACTTTGTGGACGAGCCTCGTATGTATGAGCAGGTCCCTGACAACCTGAAGAGGTTGGAAGGATCCTGTTCATAATATATGGACCTGTCGTCAGACAGAACACTACAAATAAAAAAATAAAAAAGTCTACTGGTTTGTTACAAGCAGCTCATGTAGACAATAAAATTATATCTGTTCCAAAGAAAATTTGAGCACTACAGCAGTAGTCAAACACCTTCAGAGAGTATGTGTATGATCATTCTACGTATTGCATAAAAGAAGCAAATTTATGATGAGAAAGTTGTGATGTCAACTGTTTAAATCCTGTTTTTCTCCATTTATCTCAATGTACACTGTACAGACAGAGCATGTCACGGAACACATTTTTGATGTGAGTCTGAAACCTTTATTTTGTAGTAAGCTTTACATTGAGGTAACAAGTGCATGTATTTATAAATACAAACAAATCCCACTTTTTTGTCATGCTTGGAGTTAGGAGCGGGTGAATATGAACAGAGTTGTCTCAAATATGTTCTCTTACCTCATGAAGTTGTGAATTCAAGCAACACATTCAACATATTAAAATGCAATTAATATAAAATAATTTTGACAACCTAACAGATTGTATTTTAAATTACACGACAGTTGCATCTATAACCAACTGTTTTTGAGAAAATTATGATCATGATAAAGCTGTTTATGTACAGATAATTGTATAGTGATTTCTCCCAGAAAATATTAAGATTCATGCAAAATTCATGAAATCAGTGTACTTATTAGACTAATTGTTACGAAAACTAAAATTTCATCTGAAGTTTTTGAGAAACACCAAATGCAACGTTTCATTCAAATTTTGCACAGTAGATGCTGCTTTTGGATAAAAAGTTTCAACACACAGATGGACACAAACTCTGCATTTTATACATTGTGCAAAGAATGCATATAAAAGTGATCTGCAGCCTTTACAAATTTGACAAGATTATATAAGTGTTATACTTAGTAACTGACAGTGTGACAAGATATACCTGCACAAAATGTCATACCTGTGTAGGAATATAATATTTGTTGATTTTTTTATCATTCCGAAAGAGCAGAATTTGAATCTCTACTATCAAATGGCTTGTATAAATCTACTGCAAATTTCCGTTATGAGCACAAATGTTTTTGCTGCAAAGCGCAATTTCAGTGATTATGGTGATTCTTCGTGCTTCACTGTAACATGACATCCTGTGGTGAGAGGCTATGAACATAAGTTACTTATTACATTGTAATTTGTGTATGGATAAATGTATTTAATGAAAGTGTTCTTCTAGGATCTTGTTTCTTTCTGTTTGTTACTCATTTCTGTGCGATGTTATTGGATACTATGAAATAGGTTTATAAAGTGTATATATACATTCCACAGTCCAAGCAGTTGAGAACACACAGTCACGAACTCATCAGTATCTGAGTATTATTAGATTTCCCAATTTCATTTTTGTTATTTGCTTAGCGAAATTTAACTTGAATGAATGGAAAAGAGCTATGGAATTTTAACACCGGCAGGTTCTATAATTTAGCTTTTGCTGGCTTAAAAATTAACTTCTTGACCTTTCTGCAATTGCCAGATCTAAATATTTTAGGGTACTGTTTCACTATTGGATAAAACACAATTAATTTAAGCCACTGTACATGCAGGTCATGACCTACCATTTGATTCGGTCGTAAGGCAGTGGCTAAGCTGTGCTTAAAGGAAGACTGGGTGAAGGGAAGGCCTTGTAACTAGAAGCGACTGACTGAAATCTGCTAGTTAGTTGTGAGGGATGTCAAATCAAAAGAGAAACTGAATGATTTTCAGAAGCTGTGGCACAACAAGCTCTTCAAACTTGAGCACGTGGTTACCACTTACTTAACAGAGCAGATATGACTTCATAAATCTTCAAATTTATGACTATAAAAGGATTTTAGAACGAACTTTAAAAAAATAAATTATATAAATATTTTATAAACAATAAAGTGAGGCAAGGAGCTCAAAATATGGTTGAGGTTAATTTGAGGTATTTAAGGTTGCAGTCCATTAAGCAATGTGAACATTTATTTGAATTTCTGACAAATTATGATATGTGAGACTTCTGGTGATGATAGTTAACAGGCAAGTGTATCCAGTTGTAAAATACATTCATTGCTGACCACTCATAATGATACCTTTACTTGTCATCAACACCACATTTAACTTTGAAATAGCAGGTCCATATTTGAGTTTAACTAACCTACTCTTGTGCCATTAAAGGTGGGTAAGACTGCATGCAAGGCCGGATATCTTTTACATGAGATTCAAACTGGCAACAACAACCGAGGAAATATCGGTCCAAATTGTTTCTTATTCCTCAGGAAAGAGTACAAAAATATAATTTCTAACCATACCGTTTTAACTGTGGATGAGAGTACAGATATTGTAACATACAGTTCAGCTACCAGTTTTCATCAAATATGGATTCCAAACTAATCAATTGTAACAGAAATTATTGTTCTGTTTAGTGTGAAAATACTGGTCGTGATTATGCAATCATAGGAGTTGAGGTTTTCATGGTTGGGAGTACGAAGGTGGACTACACTGCGCAACAACACAGAAGACAGCAATTTTCATATGAACAAATGT
Organism: Zootermopsis nevadensis; assembly: GCF_977971745.1. Lineage (NCBI taxonomy): Eukaryota > Metazoa > Arthropoda > Insecta > Blattodea > Termopsidae > Zootermopsis > Zootermopsis nevadensis. The sequence goes on from NW_028259143.1 coordinate 12,387,906, forward strand.
GAAAGAGCCATTTAAAAGTCTGATTTAAATCTGAATAAACTGCATGAAATCACAAAAGATATCACTCCTGCTATAATATGAAAGAACAAGTTAGGAAATGTATCCGCTATGTAACAATCCGTCAAGTTTGCTGTTACCCATCGTTCAAAACAGGTATTATAGATGAACAATATCGAGGAATATAGAAACAATTTTTAATAAAAATATAATAATGTTTATGAAACAACTCTCCAGGGTTCATAGTGGATGATACAATCAGTTTCCACTGTTTGCCTTTGCAGCTGTTGTCCTTACACATGAATCCATGTTGTTAATGGTTTGGTGAGTACAGGTCTTGTTACAAAGTATGGTCATGCTTTCGATCTGTCAGAAGGTCAACCTGAAAATGATGTACTTTATTAGTTACAGAGCATCCAGCTTTTAAAATATGCTGCATATCTTGTAGGCTGTTCATAGTGTGTTATAGCTGGCAACTGTGCCAGAATACAGGCGGTCAGTCACCAGCTTCTTAAGGGGAAGCCCTGGGCTTTATTGGCCAGTGATGACACATGCAGTTGCAACAATCTGTTTTGTAATAATATTTTTGTATAGCCTGAAAATGGCAATAATAGCCAAAATATGTTTCCGTGTATTAAATAATTAAGTTGATCTTCTTGTGTATGTTTGAGGACTGACTAATATAACATCATTTAATGTGTAAGACGAAAATAAAAGCAATGCCCAATAATATTGTAACTTGCAGTACATGTATTTAAGAGAACTTGTGGAACTCTGCAGATTGCCAAGGAGAAAGCCATTTGAGGTGTAGGCACCACCTTGATTGTAACAAACACATTCGGACATGCCTGTAATTATGATGCCTGTTACAGGGCCTCGTAGTATCCCCGTAGAAGATTTCAGGTGCATTAGAGGAAGTGGGGGGAATCACGCAGCCACATTAATTATTTTTCAAACGATTTGAATTGAGCACGCTCTTTTCGCACTGAATTCTCTGGTGACGCCATAGAAATGGTCTAGAGCAGTTAATGGCCGCTTGGTTTGTAGTTGTTTGTGTGTGGTGAAGAAAATCTCGTTGTGTGCATGTCTCTTCTAAGTTTTAAAGTTAACAGATTGCATGGTAAATGTAACTTTGTGTTCTTTATACTTAATACAAATGATAACATGTGAAAGTACAAATATGTCTTATCTGCCTTTCTGAATCTGCAGTCTTATAACATACTGGGTTTAGGCGGGAATAAATAATGCATTAATTATTGCTGTAAGTTTCTGTGTGCGAACAGTGTGCTTCGTGTGTTGTTATTGGGTGACCGAATAAGAGACTGGAAATTATGTGGTGTTGTCGTTTGTCAGTTGAGATTATGTGTCGATGATTCTCGAGGAGTCAATGAAAAGAACCCCATGAGACGTTTATGGCATTGATAAGTGACGTTTATATACTAAGAAGTGTTTATTAATTGCGGGTTTGGTCCGTAGTAGACTTGAGGAATTTTAATATGTTCACCTTGGAACATGAAGTAATGTGTGTCTAGCAATGCTGGCTGTGTGGTGTGCCCCCCCAGACAGCAAGTACGTGTTCAATCAACTGTGTCATCAGAGGGCTGTTTCTGTTTGCATTTGTGTCAAAGGGGGGGAAACTTGATTTGTTAAAAGTGACTGCATTTTGTCTTTCTTGGAATAGCTGAGGAGAAGAAACTCGATTGATCCTTGGGATTCTACTGAGGGCCAAGCTGTTTGTCACCTGACCTGCCTACTGCTTGCCAGGAAATCAGCGGAGTATGTGCAGCAACACTTGATACGCTCACTTCATAACACAACAGGAAATTGGCTGTGATCATGGAGGACCCTCCTGTTGAGAGAGATTTATCTCTGTCTCAACCTGACGTGCATTGTGTAAGTACATGAGCAATATGATGTATTAGATGAGCTTGTCATGTGATAGAGTTGAGTCTTTCCAAGATTATGTTGTTCTGTTTATCAATACAGTGCCACTTTTAATTTTCTTGTTGTATTTGCTGATCCTCAGATTTTGAATATCACCATATTTGTGGAAAGAAGTAAAGCACAGTGAAAGAAAAAAAGTAAGAAATCAATGGCAACAGAAGTTGCATGGGGCTGATGTGTGTGAGGAGTGGCAGAGTTTTTAGTGGCATTATTAGGATGTGGTGTGGAATAATGTTTTATTTGGGGGGGGGGGGGGAGAAAAGAAAAGTTCCAGTATGAATCTGTGAAAGACTTGAGTTTAGTTTTTGTCAGGTGGCTGGTTGTTTCACTGTCATTACTCATATTTAAAGTGCTAAATTGTGAATGCATTTGTACTGAACATGACAAAATTTGTCTTGTGAAAATGGAAGTTGCATGTTCATTGGCTAAGGTAGAAGTGTTAAGTGTGTTGTGAAGTAAAATTGTGCGTTCTTAGAGGGGTGTGATGCATGTATGGAGGAATCTTGATTACTTGAATGTGAATGTATTTTGTCTTTCTAGGAATAACCAATTGTTAGAAAGTGATTGACCCTTCAGATTCTACTGAGCGACATGCTGTGTGTCACGTGACCTACTTACTGCTTGCCAGAGAAGCAGTGGACTGTGTGTGGCAACAGTTGTCTGACTTACTTGATATTATAACAGGAAACCTGCTGGGAGCATGAAGGAACCTGGTGTTTGCAAGAGATTCATCTCTGTCTGAACTAGGCATGCGTTGTGTAAGTACGTGAGCATTAGGATGTATTTGATGTGCTTGTTGTGTGAGAGAGATGAGTCTGTCCAATTTTATATGGTACTTTAAATGTTATGACTGCAAGTGTGAGAGTTTTGTTGAAAGACCTACGTGCGGTGAGGGATTGGCATAATTGCAGTATCTGTGGCATGCTGGAGACATTCATTGTTCTGTAGTGAGTGTAGGGTTCATAGGATATCAAAATTTGAGGTTAGGTATTGTGTGTAGACGTGGGTGGTGACTATTTGGTAAGTGATTTTGTTAATGAGAGGTTTTGTGATGTGTGTAGTGCTGTGGAGCCTTTAATGTAGTCTTGTTACTAATTAATAAGTGAGTAAGTAATTTAGTTTTGTTGACATCTGAGTATTGTGCCCACTGAGCGGAGCTGCTGGAATATTTTCCGTGCTTGTGTTTAATTTTGAGAGTTTGCTGTGTTGAGCAAGGGAATAGGTTATAAAACTTGTATGTTTGGGGTTTGGTGTTCCTTATGAATTTGGATTTGCTTGCAAAAATCACAAGCCCAATAGATGACTGTTAGATAGTCTGGTTCCATTTATTTGACACTTACCATATGTTGAGAGCCGCCAGGTTTCAGTCTCATGGACATGTGATGAGGCTCAGAATTACTTCTGGTATATTGTGGGGAGGATTTGCATTAGGAAGGAGGGGTGGTGTGGTGGGTTTGAACCAAGTACAGAAACGCAGAGAATTGGGCAGAAGTTATTGACCATTTAGTTTAGGTGTAGAATTTTAAGAATTTAGAAGAAGAAAGAAGGCATTTCTGAGCATTGGTTTTCTTGGCGATCGCTGCTTGGATATGTTTGGCTTATAATTTGTGTTTGTGTTTAATGTACGCCAGTACATCAGACACGTGCCACTGGACGCGGCCTGTTCTGGAGGGTACTTGAGGCGAATGACTCTTTGTGTGTGTGTTTATCAGCTTATGTTGAGTGGGGTAGAGTGTAGTACTTGGTGCAACGTGTATGCGGTACAGGTGAGCACATTGACCGAAAGAGATGTAGTTAGAGATTGTTCGTTGAAACAGATCGCAGAAGTGGGCTCTCAAGGTGCCACATCAGTATGCGATTTTTCCGTTCATCTAGAATAACTATCGTCTCCCATGGAGTCCAATGAACCCATAGCAATTTTGAAATTTTTTGCTGATTTGAAATCTGTCATCGACAAGTGCCCTCTGTTGGCTGTTTAGAATGGTCAAATATGTAGGCAGACTGGGCCATTGGATATAGCGTTTAGCCCCATTAAATCTGGAGTTTGGTTGACCATGAGGCTCACCACAGTAGGTGGCTGCCTGCAGAAGAGACGGCGGCTGAGTGACTTCTTTTTTCATTTCTTTTACAAGGTTGAGATATGGCTAGAGGCAAATTGATTGCGTTGTGCATTTCACTCTCCTGACTTGCACCCTGGACCACCAGGCACACGGAAGATTGTACTTTCAAGTTTTTTTTTTTTTGGCCATCATTTCTCAGATTTTTCCTGCATAAGACGTAGTTCACTACTACGCTACTATGACAAAGACTTTGGAAATGTAGGTGTGTATCCATCAGCCTTTGGAGCGTTGTAAACATTGTGGCATAACTGGTATATGTAGTTTGTCTCAGTATATTGGATATGACTGGGTTTTCGCCCTTCTCGGATTTCTGCGAGTGATGAAAGTATTTGTGTACATAGTGGCATGTATTTAGTCTTTTTATAGGACATTAAGGAGCCAAGGTGGTCTAGCGGTTAGAACGCTGGCCTTGTAATCCTGGGGTCTTGGGTTCGATTCCCGGCGGTGCCCGAATTTATAACTTGTGTTGGGCAAGGCCGTGGTCTAGGCATCACGGAGTTTTCCTCCGTGGCATCCCAACAATTACTCCATTCACACAGAAGAAGGCAATGGCAAACCACTTCTGGATCATCTGCCAAGAACGTATATGAACAGGTCCCAGTCCGAGAAAAGGGTGGAAGGATCCTGTTCATATGGACCTGTCGTCAGACATAACACTAAATAAAAATAATAAATAATAGGACATTAAGGAGAATTCATTGCAGTTAGGAACTGATGCGAACAGTGTTTCCTGTACTGAGGAATAAACTGGAAAGTATGTGGAGATGTCATATGTCAGTTTAGGTTATGTGGCGTTGCGTTTCAAGGGAGCAGTGAAATAGATAAACGCCAAGAGACATTGACAGCATTGATGAATGACCTGGTTAGCCTTGAAAAATTGTTGGTTAGGGCCAATGTACCTTCACTTTAAGAATTTTATATGCACACTCTGGAATGTGAAGTATGGCGTATTTCTCAATTCTGGGTGTGTCCCCGTATCACCAGTGTCTTGACTTCTGTAAATGCTTTAAATGTTTTAATATCTCTGTGGACTCTTTATATAATATTAGCACTATTACAGGGCTGTTGGCAAACAGATTATGCCATACTTTCGGTCCTTCACATTGCAATGTGTGGGGATTTATCACAAGTTTGGTTGACTTCTGGCACCCAAAAGCCTGCACTGGCATGGGCCTTTTTGCACTGTTAATGTTTGAATTTGGCCCTGGCGAAAATGATGGTAAATACATTTCAGGCCATTCTATAATCATGCATATCTTATGCTTATTGCACTATTCTTTGCTTAGGGAAGTGTGCTAATTTCTGACATTCAAATAGGCACCAATTACCTACATCATATTACTCATACTTAAAAATTAAAAAAAAATATATTTTCATCCGAGTACAATTGGAGGATCACTTGGCAGCGAATATAACGGCTCTGTGTTCTTTATTGTTGCATCAGGCTGATGATGGAGGCAGCAAGGACCTCTGAAATGCCTGTAAACGTCTACAAGACTACACGGTTCAACGTCTCAGAAGACAGCCAACTTCAGATTCACTACCGTGAAAACCTCAAATCCTGAAAGTGAGTAGCAAGTTACCATGGCGTTGTTTTATGCTGTGGCATACGTTTAAATGTTTTACTGGGTCCATCAGTAATACCTGACGGTTTTCAGAATGATAACTCTTCTTGGGTTAGAGTGTTAATATAATTTTCAAGTACAGGAGCTTTCTTAAAAAAACATTACATAGAAATTGTTATTTTTAAAAATAACATTAGTCACATGAGCTCCGTCAGGCCTGACACTGTCATAAACGTGTGGTGAAGATCCTCATTATGCACTGCAGAATCTTTTTAATTTATTAATGGATTCATGTTTAGAGATTGTTAAGGGTTACTGGCTGTTTGACGTACACTTCTCTGAGATTTTGAGTTTGCGAGTGGTGAGTTTTATTTTCTGCTGCAGGCAATGCACTGAACAGCTCGTGTAGGGAATTTGAATTTCTATGCAGACTTTTACAATCAAGTTAATATCTAGGGAACTATGTCACCTAATTAAACAGTATAGAGAGATTGTTTACAATATAATGAAGTAAAAGTGTTATATATAACTGATATAAGGGACCATTATAATAATATAACTCCTTAATGTTAAAATAATTAATTATCTTGCTATATCTGTTCTCCTTTCCAGTTTGGTGGAACGGTTATCCTGTGTGTGAGGAAGCAGCTTTGAGAATGCAGAATGGTGAGTTTTTATATGCATACTTTTACAATTATATAATATCTTAGGAACTATTACACCAAATTCAATGGATTAAAAAATACAATTGATCATAATGAAGTATATCAGTTATATATAACTGATATAAAAGGCCATTAAAATAAATATTTACATACACAAATTCCTGTTAATTATTGATGAATTTGTCAATCATCAGTGTGGGTTCAGATGTAACAGATCAACGATTGATCAGATTGTCTGCATTTGTCAGATACTAGAGAAGAAAATGGGACAGTACATCAGTTAATTGTAGATTTCAAAAAAGCCTACCACTTCGTTAAAAGAAAAGTGTTTTACAATATTCTCATTGAATTTGATGTACCAAAGAAACTGGTGAGTCTAATAAAAATGTGCTTAAATGAAACTGTAGCAAAATTCGAGTAGGTAAATATTTATCTGAGACATTCTTCATCAGGAATGGTCTAAAACAATAAAACGAGATGCTTTGTCTCCCTTGCTCTTTAACTTTGCGCTAGAATATGCCACCAGGAAAGTCCAAGATAGGCAGGAGGGTTTGCAATTGAACGGGACACATCAGCTATTGGCATTTGCTGATGTTAATTTATTGGGGGACAATATAGATATAATAAAGAGTAACACAAAAGTTTTACTAGAGGCTAGTAGACAGGTGGGGCTAGAAGTAAATTCACAATAAAAACTAAGTACATGTTAGTATCTCGTCATCAGCAGACAGGCGGGCAGAATTATCTTAGGGTGGCTAATAAGTCCTTTGAAAGGGTTTACAAAGTTCAAATATTTGGGAACAATAACAAATGAAAATGAAACTCATGAGGAAGTTAGGAGGAGACTAAATTCCAGAAATGCTTGCTACTTCTCAGTCCAAAATATTTTGTCTTCCCGTCTGATTTCTAAGAACCTGAAAATTAAAGTTTACAAAACAATAATCTTGCCTGTTGTTTTGTATGGGTGCGAAACATGGTCTCTCACTCAGAGGCAGGAACACAGATTGCAGGTGTTTAATAATCGGGTGTTGAAGAGGATATTTGGGCCTAGGAGAGAAGACAATGGGTCGTGGAGAAAACTGCATAATGACGAGCTTAAATATAACTGATATAAAGAGATAGAAAGAAGGATGCAATTAAGGAGAAATGAATGTAAAAATACTATTGTAGATTTTTTTAAGTTTGAAGCAGTCGATATTATTTCGTTATGTAAGAGAGAGGTCTGATGACAAGTTCCTAAGATGCTACCATCTCAGAGGCTATGTTGGTTGGGCAAAGCTTCATCACAGTTACGCTATCAGTTATCAGCCCAAGCTGCTCTGGTCACGTGCTTAAGCTGGGGTAGGCTGCGTCCGTACTGGCTGACATAATTATGTTGTTTGGCCTCGTCTGTGTCTTTAGATAGCTACCAGTTCAGTGGCTTAGGTTTCTTTTGACTGGGCTTTGTCCGTAGCTGCAACTTCTCTGTTTCGCTAGTGTGTGCTACTCCAGATGTTTTTAATAGTTCTTTTTGCATGCGTTTACAATACATTTATCAGGAAGTACTTCGCTAAATTCAAGAAAATGAATTTATTATTAGAATTAGGAATAGTATCATTAAGGAATAGTGAATGTGAAAGTGTATTGGAGAATTTATAAGATCCGAGAAAATTTAATGGACGAACGCGTGTTGTCAGTCTTCGTGAGGTTACGAGATCGTTCCTGAAGAAGGGCGTACCAAAGAGACTTTGATGCAGGAGAGTGGAGAAGTGGATGAAGTAAGGTGACTGGAAAACCAATGTGGTAATAAGTGTATGGAAATATTTTCATTGTTGAATGCGTGGAGCACGGTCCACGCCCTTTCCAACGACCTGCTCAGGGACATATGTTGCTTGGAGAAAGCATCGTCCTAGGCAGGCTACCGGAAGAGGGTGGTCCTGCGTATGTTTGCATCATTAGCAAGCTACTTCCTCGCTCTGGGCTGCGTTTGAAGGAGGCCTCTTTCCCGTGGACATAGGTTGATAGGGCTGGGAGCGGGTGCGTCCGCAGCTAAATGATTTTAAAAAGTTTTGAAAATCGTTCATTAAGCGCAGAAAACTAAACAATAACTAACCAACTAACTAGATGGCTTGCCGAACCCGAAATTGATCGAGTTTATTAATTTTGGCTTTGTTAATTTATTGAATTGGAAGAGAGTGGCGACACTCAGTGGCTTGAACGTGTTTCTTGCAGACTTTCCGTATAGCGACGACGTTACATTAAAGTTATTTACGAGGCGAAAACTTAATTCCTTCCAGATGTGAAATGACGGTTGCCGAATTTGGGTTTCCAGCGTCATGGAGGGGGGGGCATTTTGGGGGACGCATCGTATCGCCGTATTCAATTTAAAATTTGAAAACAAGTACAGAATGCCAATGTTTTTCTAGCACACAGATTTTGTGTACGTAAACAACCGATTCATTGCGCTGACGTGAAATCAATGTCAGTGGTTTTGTATCAGCGTCTCATGCAGTTTCGTCTCCATTTGCATAGGCTAAAAGATTTCGCGCAACCACCATTCGAACCACTGCCTCCCCCGTGTGCTCCTTGAAGGCCAAGAGAATCTTCTCGTGGACTAACCCTACACAAATTTCCCCCAAGATGCCCTCATATTCCGGGCCGCGCATCGAAACTGCACTAGCGTCGGGCGAGTCACTGGAGTTGATCCAGTGGCTTTAACAGACAAAAGACAGTTCTTGCGCCGATGAGCGGTTACATCACCCTGACAATACTGGGGGAGGAGTACAGATTCTGCAGTTTTCTCCACGCCCCATCATCTTCTCTCTTAGGCCCAAATATCCTCCTCAACACCCGATTCTCAAACACCTGCAATCTGTGTTCCTCCCTCTGAGTGAGAGACCATGTTTCGCACCCATACAAAACAACAGGCAAGATTATTGTTTCGTGTATTTTAACCTTTATCTTACTAGTGTTCTTTGTTGTGTACTAGCCCTACGAATTGTGCGTAACTCGAAACTTGCAACATTGTAAGTAGACTTGGCTATGTCTTTTAGGGGCTGCAAACATTGATTCACTTTCTCTAGGGTTTTTACAAGGTCAGCCTGAGCTGTCAACCTGGAATCTATAACCATAAACAGCAATAAACATTGTTATTGTCAAGAAAGTTACTAAGTCCTATTTAGGCAATTAAGATATTAACTGCATTTTTAAAAACCTCTATGTATTCTCTGTTATATTCGAATAAATATGTCTTTTATTTCGTCAATTTATCATGTTTACTTTAGATAATATTAAAGTTTTCCGTAAACGTGCACAAAAGTTTAAAAACCTGCAAAAAACTACCACTTTGCCATTTAAATCCCCATCGTTTTAAGGTTAAGAGGTACTGAAGCTTCCAAGCTGGTCAGCTTCGTTGTAGGGGATGAGCCGATGCTGGTACCGAAATGAGAGGTGCACTAGAGCAGTGGTATTCAACCTTTTTTTGTTCGAATACCCTGAGATATATCTAATTTCTCTTAAACTTTGTACCCCCAAAGTTGGTGTTTAATTCAAGTTATACATAGTATATAATCTACATCTAAATTAAATTAAATAAATTCCATTACGGATTATTCAGTTTTTATCATAAAATAATATATGTTTTTTTTAAATTTCACGTACCCCCGTGGGTACGCGTACCCCAGGTTTAAACCACTGCTCTATAGCAGCGGCCATCAAATGTACAGACTATTTTCGTCATAGAAGTTGCGTCCTTCGTCAGGACGAGGCAGCAAGTACCTCTGGGGCGTCAGGAAACTTTTGTCATGCTACACGTGGCAACAACGCAAAGACAGCGGAAACCATTTAGCCTGATAACAATTCGTAGTGATGATGTTACGTTCATATGAAATCACAGGATGACCGAGTCACTGAACAAATGACCACCAAATTACGTATCAGCTTTTGGTCCTGCCTTCGAACTCCGGCTCAAGCAGCCTCTACAGCAGCCATTTGCCACGTTCTTTCCTCATACATTCTTCGTATTTCTGTTTTTGTCTGTAACTTTCGTTGTTGAGTTTTCTTCTCTCTCTAACAATATCGTAGCCGAGTGATTGCGACCGGCACCCTGGCGCCATACTTCCGGCTTCAGTCTTTCACGAAGTGTCCCGTACCAAATGATGGTTTGCTGTCAGAAGACACTGTCGTTTCAGTACATTTCAGGTTAAAAACTTAACTTACGGGATTTAAACTCAGAAATTATATTAATTCAACCGTGGATAATATATGAAGGGATGACAAGTTCCATCTAGATAATCGTCCCAAATAGCAGAGAGGAAGTACCCCAAGGGATGCTGTATTAATTACTATGATATCCGGAATATAATATATTCTAACCGTTCCACCTTCTCGAACCGGTTTGCTGAGGGTGTTTTTCTCGACGGTCGCTTAACGGGGTGTAGTTATGCAGATTTGAAATATATTTTATTATAGAGAATACAAATCATGTGTAGCACCATCCACTCCTTCATTAAACCAGTGGTCTCCTAAGTGGAGTGCGCGAGATAATTTCAATTTAATTTTGTTTTGTATTCTTGTTTTGAATTTTATTTGTCATTTTATGATGTGATGCTAGATATAAATGCGTACCATGTAAATTATTTATAGATAAATATAATAAAAATTACACTTAAATATTTATTTGTTCCGGGAGTGCGTGCTAAGTAGGGGTGCACGACCAAAATAGTTTGGAGACCCCTGTATTAAACCACTTCAAACAGACTCAATAGCCCCCACTCTTAGGCTGTACACCTGCGTTCACACAAAACTCAACAGCTGTGTCAATCTGAAGACACGTGCAATATCTCGACAAGACTAAAACAGAAAACAATATCATGACTTGCCCACGTGGCCTTCCGTCGAAAGAATAACTAAGTACAAAAACACTTCGAAAGAAATTAACAATTGGGATTTGTGAAACGCCTTGATCTTGCAAGTCATAAGTCGCAAACAGATGCCAGACATCACCAACAATAGAGTCCAGAAATCAGAAACTACCACATGTCAAACTAATACAAGCTGTAAAATACCAACAATGGACGTGAAGTGCAATACAGTACATGAAATTGTATTCATAATGTACTATTCAAATATAAATACTGGTGTCGTATTAGTATTAATACGTACAGTAGGGCCCCGCTTTTCGGCGCTCCGCTTTATGGCGATCCGCTAATACGGCGCTCAACAGCTGAGTCAGAGAAGTGCGTCCGGCGCCATTTTCTCGTCGCTGATTCAGTCTGTTTACAGCTTTTGTGCGCTCCGCGTCTCTGTATTTCTGGCAATTTTTCAAAGTTATTACAAACTGTATATTTATATAATATTTTTGTGTTACTACAGTGTAATTACAATGGCGTCTAAGGGTAGTAGCGATAAAAAGAGGAGTCGTAAGCCTCTTATTTTAAATGCCAAGTTAGAGGTGATTAAACTTCGTGAACAAGGCATGTCTATGGCTTCCGAACCATCACCAAAACCAATAAGATTCGTTGAAGAGTCACATGATGAAGATGCGCCATCTCCTTCATCCTTCCTACTATAAGCATATCAATTTTCAAATTTATATTCACCAATCACTATAAGCTGAGGACAATGTGTGTATTACTGATATTCATTTAACTTTCATATCGTTTTCTTAGGCCTAGCGCTATTGTGCACTTACTATATGATAGTGTAACATCTTATTAGGCTTTGATATGCATTTGCAAGTGAAATAAGGCAAAGATCCGCTTTTCGGCGATTTTCGCTTTAGGGCGGGGGTCTGGTCCCTAACCCGCCGTATAAGCGGTGCCCTACTGTATAAAACTGCGAAATATTAAAACAATGAAGATACCGTAGGCAAGAACCCGTGACTAGAAACCTTTGTGCTCCAAGGCCAGTTTTAAACTGTCAGAACCCTGCGTGAGCCGAAAGCCAATTGTTAAAACTGAAATTATTTTTTTTTCAGTAACATTCTGCATTAAGCGTTTTAGTGACGAAAGAGTTTATTGTGAATGCAATAAAGAAATTCTATTTAAATTGTAGGATTTATATTGGTTTTCTTAAGACTGCAAAAACGTCTTTTAGAATCCGTTCACTGTTTCCTTGTCATTACATTAACAAAGGAATTAAAAGCATTTTAATTTAGACTAACACCTGGTAACAATAATTTTTAAAAATATCCCGGGTTATGTCTGGAGAGGCTGCAGGGATTCCATGGTTCGGACGTTTTCAAATATTATCATCCTTATTTATCAAAATAAATAAGGAAGAGATGGGCGGGGCACCTAGCACGAATGGGAAAGATGAGATTACTTGCATGAAAGAGACCTTTTGGAATACTAAAACTTTGATTGGAGAGTACTATTAAAATGGAACTGAAATTTGAAATGAAGGAGTGGCATGGAATTTAACTTGCTCAGAACGGGCACGAATAGTAAGCTTTTGTGACTGCTGCACGGAACTTAAGGTTTTCATAAAAAATCTAGTTTCCTCCCCTAACGGGTATGGCAGTCTTTATTGTTATGACATTGAGCTAAACTGGTTCTGTCCACCGGCCGGCCGCTTGGAAATCCCTGCGTTGGTTTCATGTTTGTGGTGCGGTACAGGGGGAATGTTTCTTGTCAGGTGGACTAGAGGGCTGCTATTGGTGGGAACTGCAATACGTCACCGAGTTACACTACTACACACAGACTGAAAACATCAAGCAGTTAAGAGTAGCGTGTAGTGAGCGCACTTGTAATGTGTCGTGATAATATTCTAGATTCAATCATTGTGCCACTGTGAGGTAATCTCAAAGCTGTACCCATTTGAACACATGAAAGCCTTGTGTCTGTTCGTTAGTGGTTGTGAAACGAATGCTTTCAGGATGGCTAGTAGCAACTCGTCACTTCCCCCCACCCAATACATTTCAAACTTGTTTGCTTCGGTCATTGCAGCAGTGGGGAAGAAACTAGTGCCGTGCAGTCTGTTGTGAGCGTTACTAAGGATGTTTTGCAGTTCCTTGTTTTTCCGTGGCGTGGCTTCATAGACCCCCAGGTATTATATCAGAATATTCATTGCAGTAAGGAACGTGAGTTGACGTTATGGTTTCACTTTTATCATTCGGTTATCCTTTAAGACGCTGCAGCGTACGTTGATGTTTGTTTTTTATCTTTTGCGGTTGTGATGAGTTTGCAAAAGTGAAAGGGGTGGCGATGAATGGAAGAACACCGCTAAAAAGTGACTGTGTCGATGATTAACTTCTGTTGAGTAGGTTAGAATTCATTTCTGGTGTACCTTCATTCTGAGAATTGTAATATGCGCCATTTGGAAACCGGAATATCAGTGCTGAGTGGTTCTGCCATTGTTACATCACAGAGCTGTGGCGTCTTGATTGGATTTCCAATGGGTGTGACATGGACAAGGAAAGTTGAATCCATATTACCATCTTCATACGAGAGGACTGAGTTGGAAATATGTTTCGCATGCTTTATTTTTATAAAAAGCCTGGAAGCTTATTGCCCAAGAATCTGCTGTTTCTGTTTGTATATGTATGTATACAGGAAACTGTATATTTTGGATGTGATTGGTTTTTGTCCTTTAGGAGCTCAATACTAGAGGCTTGCTTGATCCTTCAGAGTCTGCTGAGTGGAAAATTGTGTGTCACCTGTTTCTTTTTGACTGAAGAGCAGTGCAGCGTCACTTTGCAGGACCACGTGATATCACAACCCAAATTCAACCATAACCTTGACCTGTGCTTTTAAGAAACTGGCCCATCTTTATGTGCATTAGATCAGCATTAAGTCATATTGCAAGTGCACATTATGTGAGAGTTAAGTTGGTCCAAGATAATGTGCTCTCAGTTCCTAGTAAAATTTTCCTTAGCTCAGTTTTCACATCATTGTATTTCTGAAAACACACATTAACCAAAATGTATAACAATAATTAAGAGATGACAGTGGTTACCACAGAAGTTGCTTAGGGTGAATTTGGTGTCTGGAATACGAAGAAAATGTGATGTCAGGAATCCAGTCATCTCAGGACTTTGTACATTTTTGTTTTCAGGGCTGGAACAGTTGCAGCCTGGGCCCTTCATGGTGAGTGCAGAAGTAGTAGTAGCATCTGGAGTGTAACAAGTAAGTGCCAGTATGACTGGAGCTTTCCATGTAACTAAAATTCTTCTTAGGTTGCCAGCCATGTCATGTGATTGAAAGGTGAAACACCAATAATCTTAAGACCTTGCATGCCGTGTAGTGTAATGGAATATAAAACATGCATACAAACAAAACTGTCCACACTTTGAAGGACACTAATGCCAAATGCATTTTGACCTCAAGAGGCCATCATTGTCAAAAAAAATTAATTCTTATAATACAGATATAAAAGATTATGGTTTTTAACAGAGCATAAAACGAAAGTTCTATACTTAATCATATTTATGTAACACTACTGGACGTTGATTGCTCAGGAAGGAGTTGGTGCATTATATTGAGCTCTTGGCTATTTTGTCCACTGGTCTGCTTGCCATTGTTGGTCTACGGTGAGCTGTGGTTGCGTCGCCTGTGCCTGTGAACTTCAACGATGCGTGGGTGTTACTGTTGGTTTTAAAAGTGTGTAGGGTATATATTAACTCTGAAATCAGGGTGGCCAACTATTGCAAAAGTGGTTGTGTTTTTTCCCCCCCTAGGTCAATTAACACAGTGGAGTCATGGGCATTTTGTTCACTTAAGATGTTTTGGTCTTTGCTAGTTTCTTTTATATGGAGTTCTTCTAAAATGTCGAAGCATTTTACCTTTTGAGGTTTTGTTCTAGTCCTCAGTGCTAAAGTTCTCAAAACCTTCAGGATGAATATGTTTCTTCAAACATTGATTTTCTTGTCTTTCAACCACCTGGCATGGCTGGTAGCCTGAGATAAATTCATAAGAGGCAGTGTTTAAATGTCAGTTTTATCATACAGTGTGGAATAACCTTATTCTAATAGTGTGAGGTAATGTAAAGAGATTGATTTGTATCCCAAACCATTTGTTTCTTTGATAGGCTCATGCTTTCACTTTCACTATTTTACGATTAGTTTTGCTGTCTTTGCCTTGATGTCTCCTGTTTAGAGCCATTTACGTAGTGGAATCATGAATTCATGGCCCACGATTTAGTTCTGGTCTTCATCACTTGATACCGCAGGTGTCATAACTTGAATGAAAGTCGCCTAGTTTTTTATGTCATGCCACGCCTCACTAGAGTGAGTGAATGGAATTGGTCTGTGGAACAGGTGCATAATGAAAATATAAAAGAATGAACAGTCAGAAATAAATTTGTAAATATCGATGATATTAGGCTGAAGTTATTTCTACAAAATTTTGATTTGAATATTTATGACAAAATAAAATGCTGTAAATGTTACATTGTAGGATGTTATCAGAATTGGTGAGTTTGAAAACAGTCCGTTTCTGCGCCGAGCAATTTTAGAACTGCTGCCTTTAAGTTTTATAATTAAAATTGTTAAAATCGTCTTTTCATGCTCAAATTACATAGACTGGAAGTGCTCAGGTTTGCAGTTATTGAAATGTGCCTGCACCAACAAGGCAATTATTCAGATCACATTTGTCTGACAGTGCAGCCAGCCTGATGGAATGATGCATCAGATGCTGAAAGGGCTGTTCTCAAGGCGTAAATTTAGAAATTCATATTTATCTGAAATATGTAAAATCATGCATGCAAACAAAACAATTTGCACTTTGAAAGGCATTAAGTGCCGAACGTGTTTCTCGACCTCATGAGGTGATCATCAGTGGCAAAAACTTTAATTCTCTAGTCTGTCTATTAAAATCATACAATTCATAAAATGGTGGTTTGTTATAATGCACTCCGCATAAAAGGTCTCACTTTTTGAAACCATGCTTAATGTATTACCACACTGAATGATTAAGCTTTATGTAAATTTAGTTGGCTTAATGTCCGCTGGCCTAAGTTAAGGTTTACGTTGTTGGTCTACGGTGAGCGGTGGTTGCGTTGTCTGTGAACTTCAATGTTGCGTGGGTAATTCTGTCACCGCAGCTTGCTTACAAAGCACCTCCTTTATGCTCTTAAGGTTCTTTTACATGCCGCAAATCTGCGACATCCAACTGCTGGCTTTTGTTGATCAGATTTGAAGCAGGAAAGTAACGAGCATTTTTATAATTTTGTAATGAAACATTTTTCCATTTGTTGGTGTTGATTCGTGTACCAGTGTGTGAATATTGAAAAATGCTCAAACTTATATTCTGCCTTTTCTTTTTGTTAATTTGGATTTATTATTTAAACTGATCTCTGCACTCAAGTGTAGGAAAATTTCATTGTTATTCTGACAAATTTCTGTTGCTAATGCAATCCATCATGATTCAAACACTTGACCCCAGAGTACCAACTGAGAGGATTAAGGAATAACATTCATGCAGCAACAAGAAAGTAGTTTTTCACAAATAGTTTATCCCCTCTACCCCCACCAAATTGTCTACCTATACTGTGGATGATGTTCTTAAATAAGTACAAGAGTCCTATTACATTGAACATATCAGAAATAAGGTGTTTTGTAATTTTGATGAAAGTATCACTAAAATGGTGAACAGAAATTGATGTAATCAGAAATAATGAAGTTGTTTTATTTGATATGGGGGGGAGAATGGCGGCATTGTTACTTAGCATTCTATGTCTCTGTTTTGTAGTTACTTGTTGAAGTTCTTAGAGTACTGCTGGTATGTCATAGAGGGGCATGCCCTTCTGGTTTGCCATTTTCATGCCGCTGACTTTTCTCAGTGGGTGAACTTCGGTTGCATTTGTTTCAGTAATCTCTGCTTTATACGCTGATCTTGTGTTGTCTACCGTATATTACACAAATTCAGTAATTTGCATTTTATTCTGGTCTGGAATAGAGGTTATAATATGAGACCATAGACTTGAAATTAATTGTGTTTCATAAGCAATTAAGTAATTTAGGAATTATCTATATTTACCTCATTTGATAGATTAGTAGTACCGGGTCTACAATTTATGAGGCTGCAGTCGTGCTTGCATTGCGTGGTCGGCTGGCACTCTGTTGATGTGGGCGGAAGTTGTGTGCGTTTTTTAGTCGGTGACCGGCGAATCATTTTCAGTGCTGCTGGTAACAGCGAACTACGAATATTTCTCGTCACTGATACATGTTATTACATTAATTGTTCTTACCTTAAATCACAAAAGATGTTCAAAGTGACTTCCTTGTGCTTGCAGGCGACTTCATATCTCGTTAACATGTTTTGAAATACTCGACGAAGCTCTTCTTGGGATATAGCCGAAATGAATTGTCGAATATTTTCTTTAAGTTATTCTGCAGTGTGCGGATTGATTACCTAAACATTGTTCTTCAGCATGCCCCACAGGTAAAAGTCGCACGGGTTTAAGTCTGGGGAACGCGGAGGCCGCTGATCGATAACTTGTTCACCAAGCACTTCTCTTAATGCTAACATCGACCAATCAGCTGTGAGCTGTAGCATTGTCTTGCATGAAGAAACAGTAAGTCTTTTCTTCGTCGGTCATTTCTTGGAAAAAGGTTCTAAGTATTAAATTTACATAACGTTCACAATTTATCCGCAAGAGACGACGCAATTATGGAGAATTCCTCCCACCTCATCTACGTTTCACTCAACAATTACAAATCATATAATGCCGCACTTTAATTCAGACCCAACAGCACTGAACTTCAACTCTGTACAATGACCACTGCCCACAGACCAGGAGAAAAGCCCTGCAGGGGGAAGTCGGTTCTGGGGCAGTACGGGGAATGTTTGTTATCAGCTGGACTTCTACTTAAAGTGCCTGTGTCTCATTGATGAACATGGACAGAGGCGTGCGAATCCCAGCTACAGACCGAAAGATTACTCACGTGACAGCCACATGAAATATCCCTCAAATAACTCCATTGATAGGGCATCTAACCTAGCACTTTGTTGCACAACTGTTTCGGAATGTGATTGTCTAGTTTGAAATAAACTAGCTGCATAATATTCGAGTGTGTGCTTTACCATATAATGTTCAGAATATTTCTCCACATTTGCAATTTTTTTCCGCGGTTGAATGCTTGAAAGGGATTTCTGTCACTACATGGGCTTCTGGAACCTCAAAGAATTCAAAGACGCATTTTTGTTACAATATTGGAACATGTCATGCCAATCTCAGGTCCGTATAAATATTTATCAAGTCCGGTGCCTCAAGGAAAATCGAGTGAACATTTGACCAGTTAACTTACCTTCCAAGACATCATTCCGTTTCTGGACGAACGAACTGAATGTGAAGGTTCATTCTTGGGCAAGCCCCATTTGAAAAGAGGGTGCCTGCCACTGATTAAATGTGCAAACCTCCCTCAACAACCCAATTCCTATCAAATAAAGGGACTTCAGATACTTTCATACGTTTATGCCAAAAGTATAATTAAGACTGAAATCCAGGTTCCCTGTTCTGAAGGAAATATTCCTTGTACATCAGAGAGCCAGTCTGGGTAAAACGTTTTGCAGTGGTTTTTGTATCGGTCTGTAAATTAAATTATAATATAAAGACTAAATGAATATTAATGAATTAGAGATAGAATAAAATAATATATTGTATAGTGAGAAATTTATTTTGAAACATACCATAAATGAAGAGTGGAGGAGGTTCGTCCGTCTGGAAGTATTGCCGTAATATTAATAATATTTTAACATTTAATAATAATATTTTATTGTGATTGGACTGATAAAATTGAGCAAGTATATATTCAACACAATATGACGCAACATTATCATCTCACTGTACGTATAATTGTCCTCCTTTCTTTTCAACTATACGTCTTTGTTCCCTACCTAGCCACTTTATTTTATCATTCTTCTTTCTGTCATTCACGTTAACCACTTCTGCGTTTGCCCATTTGTTTTTAAAGTCTCGTTTAAGAGATTCTAAAAATGCCTCCAAATATATCTTTGAATAATTATCCATGTACTTATATGCCGGTAATTGATATGGTGGTGACATTTTGTGGCAGTTCGAAGTGTTCGCATCGCTTCAGGCACTGCTGCACCGTCTCTTGGGTTGGCATGGGTTCATGTCATGAAGTAACACAACCCAATAACAATGCTGTACCCACATTGGCAATAGACGGTAATATTTTGAAATTAAATACTGGAACTGTAATAAATAATGGAAAAATAAGTAACTGCAGTTACCTATTAACTGCTATACATAGGGCAATTGATGGTTAGGTTAGGTTCCACTGTCGTTACATTCTTGCTAACTGAGGGCATCATAGATTGCACGCACATGGTAATAATGCCCCCAGCTATAACAAGAAGCGATAATGCGCACTGGATCAACATTCCGCACGTGTCTCTCCCGAGGCATCGGAATGGCCACGGGTATCCGAACTCCTTTAATGTCCATACAAGGAACTAAAATGTCCTGCGATTTCAATTACTTGTTCAACCGTGGATGTTGATCATGGAACAAGTCTTTTAGTTGGGATAGTCGTTGGTTCGGAGCGGAGCTAAGTCGGGCTCAAGGAGAGTTAAAGGTGACTTTTTAACTTCCAAAAACACAACTCCAATTGAAGAAGGATTCATTAAACGGATATTAATGTAGTGCCCAGGGGTACTTACAGAATGTCCTGTTGAAAGCGATCCAAAGATCCAAAAGAATGAATGAATCCTATATTACTCCCAACATGAGTATTTATAATGCTCGTCTTAGGCGTTGGTCTAAGGAGTGGGGGCTGTAACAGTCTGCATGTGGTGGTGACGACACATGAGAGTTGCACAAAGACAGTTGGTTCGTATTACTTGGTGACAACTCCAAGCATGTGGGCACTTTTGTGTCAGGCAGCCTTTGTTCCCCTCGATTAGTCATAACCTAATAATCGAGCCACACAATGTTATACAATAAAATTTACACTTTTAATTATACTTTCTTAGGTCTCTTAATACACGCCAATTGTCCGCCATTTCACAGAAGGTGTGTGTGTGTGTGTGCGTGCGCTTACATCTATGGCCAATTCCGACATGTGATGATGATCGATACTACAATATTATAATTTTAATGCGATAATTAAATGGTGTGACATTCCATGCGCCACCCTTCTCACTTCACTTTACTCGCTACACGCGCGGTCCTTGTGGTAGGTTTACTGTTGTTTTGGTGGTTCTGGTGAGGACGTTTCTCCCCGCTCTTAGTTGTGTTCGGAGTTCGAATCCAGTTATGTCACCGCTACCGTTGGGCGTACAGTTGAGGCGTCTGCATGCCCTTCTCTTCGTTGTCCTTGATTCTGCTCTTGGGTAAACGAGACACGAGACTCTTATGCTGGGTTACTGGGTTTAAATTAAGATCGCCTCATATGTGTTTTTAGGTCTTATTTGTGTCTGTCCATGATATTTTTTTCTCTTAAGGGCCTCTCGGTGTATGATTTCCTTTCCTGATGCACTTATGTATTGTACATATAACTGACCTCTCTCTTCAACTATACATTTGTTTTCCTTACTCAGCCAGTTTACAAATTTTGTTAGAATTCCCCATTGGGCGTGTGTAATATATAAATCATCGTTCTCCCTTGTGTCTGTGGAAAAACACGATTGAGAAGCACTCGTACATTCCTGTGAAAATGTCCATTTGTAGAATGTAATCGTCGTAATTGGTATTCAGTTGGGGTAACAACCAGCTTTCCAACATGTCCAAAAATGGGTCGCCAGTCAGAGTTGTTTCAGCACTTTCTCGCGGGAAACGGAGAGTCACGCTGGTGCTCGGTTCCCCAGATACGGACATCGTGTCTGTTCACCTTGCCACTAATGTGGAATGTGGCTTCATCGGAGAAGATCAGTCTTCCTCCATTTTCAACTGCATCTCCTCGCAAATGTCACGCCTTTACTTTCACTTTGATGGTTTCGTAATCATACTCCTCCAATTTGATTCGCCATCGCAGTAACCTCGAACCCGGATCCTTGATGTTCTTGATCCATGTTAAGGGTTTGTTGTCACTGGATATCTTAAATGTCCGTCCGCAAAGATAGGGTCTGAAGTACTTTACTCCCCATACAATTGCCAAAAGCTCCTTCTCACTTGTCGAATAATGTAGGCGATTGGTAAAACCTTTCCTATTGTTCCCTGTTACAGAATCGCAAATTTCTTTCCTTCCTTAGTTTCTCCTTCTCGTCCCTCACAGCTCGGAGACTCAGTTTGTGTTTCTGTCCTTGCCTTCTCTCGAATAAGACTACGTTTTGGAGCTCCGTGTCTAACAATTCACGACTGCATTAAATGGTCTGTTAAATTCCTCATGTGACGTTATTTCAAGAAACACAGCGTCAGGAGTTAAGTTTTGCTACGTAAAGAAAAGAGTTTACATACATGCAATATATGGTATTTGTTACTAACACAGAGTACACCTGTGTGCTGATAGGCTGACATCTGTGCAATGTATCAAATCAGGTGACTGTATATGAAAATAATTCTTTCTGACCATTCTCGATTCTATAGGACAGTACAACATTTCTGTATTACATACTATTACTCAAAAATTACAACAGACTTTCATTATTAAACATCAAAGCATGAAAAGAATATTTGTTTAAGTAAGTTTGATATAGTCTATATTTGACTGATACTTAAATTCACTAGCGTCCGTGTGGATAGCGAACGGCTGGCTGCTCATCGCGAACCCTTGCCTCGGTTCTTCAAATGCAATTTGCATATTTTGGTCCCACTTCCACTTTAGGCCTTTCCTTAACAGCGGAAGTAATGGGGTTACGTATAATTGATTATAAATCTGTGTAATATATTGTAACGTTCTACTTTGTATAGATTCGTTCGGATTTAGTCTACTAATGTGGTAGTGTGGCTTGGCATTGAGCAAGGCAAGTTCCCAAGGATGCTGGTGTCAGCTTAGACATGCTCAGTTAATATGCTAGATAATACGTCTATGAGGCTACAACTTGTTTCATAATACATCACATTTATTTCTAACACTATGTTCTACATAAATATCACATGTAATTTAAAACATTACCTTCTTAATTTAGGCTAATTCACTTTATCACATAGTATACTCTAATTCCGTAATTTTGAATATTTATTACTCCACCCGTACTAAACTTGAATTCATCTCCTCAGCGCTCACCTGTTAGAAGTAGCCCGATCAGCCGCACGTTGCCCACCATGACTCTCGCAACCTCCTGCTATCTTCGAAGTTTTGGCCCTTCTGTCTAGATCTCTCTTCAACTTCCTTTCACAACCTTTCCGTTAGCATTTTCCCATGTTTCTGCAGACTCCTAATGGCTACGTCTGCATTTCCGTTTAATGTTTTCCTCATCCCCTGAGAATAAGGTGAACTAGCCTTGCTACTTTACTCTAGACAGGAAATGAATTGACACATTCCTACATGCAAAGGTCTACTATACTTACTTCTAACTACATTCAATTCTCTACATTCCTAATTTACAATATGTTAACTAAAAATAATTCACTACAATTTCCCCATTTTTAAAATGGAAAGTGTCCTCACTTCCCTTGACATAATTAAATTCTCTACAATTTTAGTCCATTTTTTCCCGTTATTTACAACAAAATAAATCTTAATTCTACAGTTCATTGTTATGCTGCTCTCTCCTTCTTTACAAAAGTTTTGTGTTCCTACCATATTTTCTGAATTTACATACAGGTAATTTCTTTCTAATACAGTCCATTAGGTGCAGATATTTCTTATACACCCAGTTCTTCTACGAACTGGTATCTGTGCTGTCCTCCTGTTTCTGTAGCTGGCTTCTAACTTGTATCTTCTTATACTTTGCAGTTCATATCGGTCGTGTCTATGTAGGTACTGGTTCATTTGTAGTGCAGTGTGTGTTGAAGTGTCCTCTCCTGGAAGATGTTTGATTTTCATCTTCGGAGCTTCCCGTTTTTGACAAATCTGGTTGTTTACCGTTGCTTTGTTCGGACATCTTACGCAAGACTCTGAGATCCGTAGGTAACAAAAGTTTTACCTCTTGGTTCAATCTGAATATCTTCGGTACTTTTTGAAGTTGAAGTTACATCTGCTGAAGGATTCTCGGAATTTGGATGAGGGACGTTTGTTTGGATAGGATTTTTACATTTAGGACGGTTCATCCTGCGTGATAACCATGTGTATAATTTTGGTTTTCCATAACAAATTATTACGGTGAAAAGAATAGTGAAAATTGAAGGGATTGCTATGTACCAAGCTGTGTGACGGATGTTCTGTTCTCGTACTCGATCTTCATGTGATTGAATCATCATGTTGATGTCCCGATGAAGGCGATTTTCAGCCTCGGATGCTAGATGATCTAACTGAGTGACATCTGTGTTGGTGCTGTGCTGCAGTGTCTGGACTTCCTCTGAGGTCAGTGGATCGATGTGTTGCAGTACCATATTGGTGTGGTGAGGAACTGCCATGCTGGTGTGGCCTTGCAGTGCAGGATACAGTTGAAACTCGCGTCCAACTATATGGCAAACAGAGGAATTGTGCAACACTACATTTCCTCGTAATATTAGGCTGCTTATTTCCCACGTGTTGTTTTCCAAACATTTGAAGTTCACTTGTTGTTCTTGATCACCTAGGCTATATATCCAATCTCGCTGATTTCTGATTAGGACGGGGGAGAAGTGTGAAGGCATTTCTCGACGTCGACACAGAACTCTGGCTTCGTCTTTCTGAAAGAACATGCTGGATTCACAAGTTAAAATCGTGGTACTGAGTACTGCTGAATTTGCGGGGCATATAGCGAAATTATTCCCGCTACACTGTGCAAGATCGGCTTCCGTCCAGCGTAGGAAGCGCTGTTTAGAATCGTCCAAAATTAAGTATGGGTATTCAGCGATCATTTGTACATATTTATTTAATTCCGCGATTTTAAATGGTAAAGTGATTAGCCTGTACAATGTGTAGTCCCTATCAAATGTCTTTAAAGGAACAGAAATAATTAGCCTCAAGTTAGTGTGACTAGCCACAACTGCTACTTTTGAATATTCGTAATAAAGGTACATATTATTCTTATGTGACCCTGCAAACAAGCTGTATCCGTCTGGAAGAAAAAATGTTACATTTTTCAAAATTCTCATTAATACCTCAGGTGGGATCAGATTTAAAGATAATTTTCCATCAAAGGAACTTTCCACTCCATCCAAAATTTCACGAATTTGCATTTGTAATTGTAAAATTTCAAATTCCAGCTGGCGTACATACGTATACACACTGGTTTGTTTATGAAAAGTGGAATTTAACCAATAGATAGTAACATCTGTCTTATCCTTCCACTTCTGCGTGTCTTACATGACTGCTTTAATTTTTCCCGACAATATTTCTACGGCTTTAGTGTTAAATTGTACTGAAGCATCTAAAGTTTTCAGATAAGTCAGCTGATTGTTTACTGAGTGTGCCATATTTTCTTCTCTTTCATGTAATTCTTGTACTGTATTATGCAAACTCTCTTAAGTCAGCTGTCGTTGCGGTGCCAAATAATATTTTAAAAAATGAACCTGCAACATTAAGTAATGCTCGTCTCTTATCCAAACGGGGCAAAATTCCTCTAAACGAATTTATTTCATTTTCCAATTTATTTAGCAAATTTTCTATTTGTTTTAGTTCCTGAATAGGTGCAAAATTGGTACTAGTTATATGTGTTTGGTGCAAGTCATCTTTCAACTTGGTTAATAGTTCCTCGTAGATTGCCAAATCAATGTTTACCACTATCTTCCACTCATCATTGGTCAAAATCACGTCTTTCTGTTTGATGAAGAGCGTGTTGTGCTTTAGGTCAGTAACTGTGATAGTGCGCCCTCTTATTATCATCACCATTCCTGTAACATATAAACAAAAAAAATCGTTCTAACTACTGTCTCTGGACTAATGTTCGTTCGCCTAGTTGTTGCAGTCTAGCGCGGTTTCTCGTAAGTGGCGGTCCTTGAGGTGTCGTCTCTAATTCGCGTCTCGAGCGAGGCGAACTAGAAGGTTCATAGTTTGGATCCCGCCTAGTTGAGTCAAAATTTTCCGACATTGGTGCTCTGCGTGCGATTGGGGTCTCCGTCCACTGAGGCTGGGCTGGCCTGAGAGTAACTGGCTGACGTGAATCGTCTGTACCCTGGGGTTCGCGAGCCTCCTCACTCAACGCGTCGCGTGCTCAGAGTTTTGTAATTCCTCTGGTAATTTAGCTTGCAGATCGTCCTGGGTGGGTAATTTTATTTCTCTGCCGTGCAGCAAATAAAAGGGGCTATATCTGGTGGTACTGTGAGGTGTTGCTCTATATGCCATCAAGAAAAATGGTACTACTATGTCCCAATTTGTGCTTGTTGCATCGATATAGTGTGAAAGACCATCATGGAGGGATCTATGAAAACGTTCCACCATTCCGTTTCCCATTGCATGATATGCTGACGTCTGTACTTTTCTGACTCTCAAAATTTTGCAAGTTTCCTTAAAGAAATTAGATACAAAGGCACGTCCTTGATCTGTGATTAAGGTTGAACCGGTCCCGTGTCTTGTGATGATCTGAGTGGCGTATACGCGTGCGCATGTCTCGGCGGTTTGATCAGGGATCGGGAAGGCTTCTGCATATTTCGTAAAGTGGTCTATGAATGTAAGCAGATACTTGTTCTTGCGGGGTGTTAGCGGGTAAGGGCCAGTTATGTCCATACTGGTAACCTGAAATGGCTCAGTAGTTTCCTCAACACCCCCTAACGGAGCGCGAAATTCATTTCCTCCTCTGACATAAATCACACCTCATCACATAGTCCTCTATGGTTTGTCTCATCTTCGGATACCAGTGCTTAAGAGCGATTAATTCAAACGTTCCCTTTCGTCCTGGATGAGCTGCGAAGATGGAATCATGATTCATAGATATGACTCTTTCAATCATAGTTTCTGGGATTACCAACAAAGCTTGCCTACTAAACTGGCGACGATACAGGACTTCGTCGGAGTCTAGAAAAAACTCGCCTTTGTTTGTGAAACGGCTTCTTTTCTGTCGTTCACAAAACGGGTCATTCAACTGTGCTTTGTGAACTTCCTGCTTGTTGGGCATGAGACCTTGCTCGATTATCCCTACATGCGCGACCTTTGAACCAGGGGTATGCTCCACAGTAAAATCAAAATCCGCTAATCGTAGGCTCCGTCTAATTAGACGGCTATTGTTGTCTGCGAAATTATGCAAGAACGTTAAAGCAGCATGGTCTGTCCTTACCAAAAAATTTCGCCCATACAGATAGCATCGAAAATACTTGGTGGCCCAGACAAGAGCTAGCATTTCCAACTCTGAAGCTGAATATGCTCTCTCAGCCTTATTTAACTGTCTGCTAGCGAACGAAATAGGCCTCTCTATTCCGCCCTGAACTTGCGATAACACTGCGGCTACCGCTATCTTTGATGCATCAGTAGTTAGTATGAAGGGCAACCGAAAATCCGGGTATGCAAGCACTGGGGTTGTACTCAACTTAAATTTGAGGTCTTCGAATGCACTTTGGCATTGGGGTTTCCATTCAAATTTTTCATCTTTCTTGGTTAATTGTGTCAATGGCTTTGCTATCTGAGCAAAATTTGGAACTAACCTCCTGTAAAACGATTCTAAGCTCAGGAATGCTCTAACGTCTTTTACCGTTCTTGGAACTGGATACTCTTTAATTGCCTTTACCTTGTCAAGCGAAGCTTCAATACCTCTACTGGATATAACATGACCTAGATATCCTACCTGGTCACTCGCAAACACACATTTTTCTGGCTGAAGCTGTAAATTAGCTTTTTCAAATCTGTCCAGAACATTAGCTAACCTCAGCGCATGCTCTTGCGCTGTATTTGTATAAACTATTACATCGTCTATGAAGACCCAACATTCAACTCCTGATAAATTCTTTAACACATCAACAAGACGTTGAAAACTGGAGGGACTATTAGATAAACCGTAACTGAGACGATTAAATTCATAATGGCCTGATGGGACTGTGAACGCAGTCTTTTCTTTGTCCTCCTCGCGAATTTTAATTTGCCAAAAGCCTGAATAGCAATCGAGGACTGAAAAGTATTTACTGCCGGTCAGTGTGGAAGTTGTTTCCTCAAACCTGGGTAAAGGGTAACTGTCAAACTTTGTGACCGCGTTCAAGGCACGAAAATCCACACAAAATCTGTACTTAGGTCGGCCGTCCGAACTCGTTTTCGGTACTAGTATAACTGGTGCTGACCACGGAGAACTGCTTTCTCGAATCACACCCTTCTTCAGCATATCCTTTACTTGATTTTCCATTTCCTGCCTAAGTGCGAACGGTACCCTATATTGAGCCTTTCTTATGGGTTGAGCGTCTCCTGTTATTATCTTATGCTCGACCAAATCCGTACACTTAAAGTCGTTATTTTCATCATCATGAAAAATGTGGGCATATCTAATCAGAACAGGTTCTATCACGTTTCTTTCTTCAGGGGTCAAATGATCTAACCTCTCATCAAGATAGCGTTGAAATTTGGATTTCATGTTCCCATTATTCTCGTTAGTTGCAAACGTTTGTTCCGAACAAATCAAGTCATTTTCTCCCTCGTTAATCGAGACGAGAAGGTTTTCGGATACCTCGTGGGCTACACCCAAAACTGTGGCCTTTGTCACTGGTAATTCCTCATCACTGAAATTTGCTAATACTAGCAGAACCGTGCCTAAGCAATGGTTTCGAGTTGAACTGCAACCTTGCTTTTCGTTATCCTCTTTACCGTGTGGGGTTTGCAACACGCGGGTCGCCGTCTGAGTGCGACTCGTAGAGACATTTAAGTCTGCAGGCTGCTTTCTATGGTGATCCGTGTATACATGGGATACCACACGCGCCGCACAAACGCCTTCTATGTGTATTTGGGCGGGCTCCACACAGACAAGTCTTGGTGAAATTTGCGATTTCTCGCCTATGATTTTACCGTATACGACTTGTTTGGTTTTAGGCTTAAGGATCACAGTTTCTCTGCTTTGAACCAACCACGCATTTGATTCCTTTATCACAATTTATTGTTCTGATTCTCGAAAATGTTCTTCAAATTTTAAAGTTTGGTTCCTTGGAATTTCCTTTTTGTCCTCGGTCGGACTTGCTGGTGCAACAATACTTTTCTTACAAGGATTCCCAGAGAGAGTGTTGTGGGTGATCAATCCATTACACACTTCCTGTACATTTTCCTCATCCGAAGGATCCTGTTGTATCTTTCTGACCGATTTCATATTGCAATTTCTATTTAATTTTAAAATGTAATTATCCAAATCTAAAATAGTTTGCCTCGGTTTCAAAAAATCTATTCCCAGAATTCCTGCTACACTGGTTGGCAGTTTGCAAATTAAAAATGTGTGACGATAGGAAACGTTATCTAAAAGAAACGATAAGGTTTGCTCCCCTTCGACTCTCAGCGTATCACCTGTGACGCCATAAGGTGCACGATTGGTACATCTCCAGGGATAGTCGGATATATCCGGCTGTAAAATACTGCAGCAAGAACCGGAATCTATTATAAGAATTCGAAGTACACCCTGTATTCTGACTTGAACAGTAGGAGTGTCATGATCCATTGCTAGCGGTACCACGTGATAGCTTTCGACAGCGTTTTCGGGGTTTGCTAGATGAAAGCTGTCCACCCTTCCATCTTTTACACGTTTCCCTGAAAAACTTTATTTACTGGGGCCAATGCCATAGGAAATTTTGGAGTTTGTGTTTCCTGCTGATTGGATCTCGGTGGCAGATTTCTTTTTTGACGTTTAATTTTGGAAATTCGCTGATAACAATCTCTGGCATAATGCCCTAGTTTGTTGCATTCGTACCACCGAAGTTGTGCCTTAGACTGCGCATTTCTAGTCCTAGCGGGATATGTCGGATGCTGACTTGGCCTATTGCTGAATTGCTTGCTTGTGGTGGATCTTGTTTCAATCGGCCTGAAATGAGCGCGGCACCGTTGCCATGTGTGTCCGTGCTTGTTACATTTTTCACACTGAATTCCTGAACCCGAATAAAATATTTCGTTCCTCCTCTCTTGTGTATCTGCCTCATGAACTGTCACTGTTATTTGCAACGCGTCTTCTAGGGTTTGGGGCATTCTGAATCTTACTTGCTGACCTGGATTCCCAAGTAAACCTGATATAAAAGCTGCTAGTAGCATCCTTTGTGCCTGCTCATAATGACACTGTTGTAACACGGGGTCCTCTACTTTCTTCACTGTCTTTTGCGCCAATGAACGACAACGATCCGCGAATTCCTGCGGTGTTTCGTCCTTTCTTTGTCTCGCCGTTTGCAGTTGGACAAAGTGAAATTGGTCGTTTCGAACATCCCTAAAACGATTTCGAAAATGAGCCTTACAATTTTCCCACGTAATATCCGGTGCGTGAAGTTCCAAATTTGGCCGTGTCGGTCAATTTTTGTATTGTGATTTGAATCTTATCTTATTCACTCCAATTTCCAACACGTGCTGTTCTGTCTACAGTTTCGAAAAACTCATTTACTGTGACTGACTTTTCTGAACCTCCCCATTTTGGAATGAAAGATCTTTAGCCGCTGTTGGACGCCCTGCATCTGCGTACGTAGGTTGCTCAATTCTGCCTGTAGGCTTTCTATTTGTTGACATAATTGGGACTCCGCCATTTTAACAATTCTTAGCACTAGTTGATTGTTGCTAAGCTTTACTAAAACAAGTAGTTTCCAAACGAAATTGTTTATAACAAAGTAATGAACCGTTTAAAAAAAATTAAAAATAATCTCACCGCTGCAAACCAATCGTAACGTTCGTAAATTCGTGTGGATTAGTCTTACGGTTCATTCAGGCGTGCATGGGAAATGATTTTTGAGGGGCCCGGGCGCTGTTGAGCCCATTCGTCCCTGCGACAGGAAACATGTTTCCTTCCTTCGAATCCCGATTAATCATTTTGACCAATGAGAGATCACAGGAAGGTCAGAATTCTGGGAAAAGTGTCCTGAGTCGATTTCCTTCAAGGGCGGCTCCTTTCGCTCCGAAACTAAGCGAGACAGAAGAAGGGCGCCATGATCAGAGTTTTTTACTTCGAAGAGGAAATTACGCAAACGAAGGTGTCGACAAGGATGGTTACTGTTGACAGGAACGTAACTGCGATAAAAGACCGACGCCAAGGCAAAATTCTTTCGTTTCGGATAGAAAATTTCAGGGTCTAAGGTCACAGACCCAAATACACAGTCCTCGGTTCGAGTCTCTCTTAGGATGTTGGTTTCTGGGGTAAGTTTAAGGGGGTATTAACCGACGCACGTTTAATGATGAAATGCAGATATGATTATTAGCTCTTATATTACTGCTACTGAATTATACTAACCCCTAAGGATATATACGAATACATTAGAATTACTGGCACAGTGGCAGTAAAATCCAAGGCGTTCAACACAAGAAAATTTATCTGTCCCAAACACAAATAAAACCCTTCTAGTTCTATAGCAGGCATGCTAACAAACGAGCCTATGCATCGGATTGTGGTCTCCCCTTCAACCCTTGCCTTCTGCTATCTAGTCCTGTATAGCGTCTCCTTCGTCCTTCAAATACGGTTTCAGCGCTAGCTTATTGAACACACCGCGCCTTCTTCCATCTAAACCCGACAGTTCGTATGCCGCAGGCGGGATGACATTAGTAATCTCCCATGGTCCATCATATACCCTGTGGAACTTGCTCGTCTCACCAGCTGCCGCATCCGACAGGCTGGCACTTCGCTAACGCTAAGTCGTTAATCTGCTGGTTCCAATCAGTCCTTCCAAATTTGCGTCTTTTGTTTCTTTTTGCAGCCTTGTGCTTCATTTTGTCGTAGGCTTTCAGGACCTTGTTCTGAAGACTTTCAGTAGGCGGTACCTCGTCTGTTGACTTTGATAGGAATTTCGCGAAAAGATCTGGTCGCGGCGCATCGAACATCAGTTCCACGGGAGAATAGCCGGTTGAATCAGACATCGTCCCGTTGAGCCACGCTTCGATTCTAGGCAATAACTCTGGCCATTTCTTGTGTTGCTGGTCGCAGTATATTCGGCAAAACTTGCCGATCTCCCTCATACAACGCTCGCTTGGGTTAGCCTGCGGGTGTCTTATAGGAGAGAACCTGACGCCAATGTCCAACTCTGCCAACTTAGTCCGCCACAAAGAGCTCGCAAACTGCGTTCCATTATCACTTAGGATGTTCTTCGGTCTTAATGACGTCCACCACGTAACACTTCGTAATCTTATTCAGGCAGGTCTTCGTAGTTGCGGCCCGCAACGGATACAATTTCACAAATTTCTTAAATACGTCCAACACAACCAATATGTAGCGGACGCCAGCGCGCCCTGACGGGAGGGGCACATACAGAGCTCGCCGGGCGCCGTCTGCAAGTGACTCCTAACCTCAATCGCGTAACTGCGGTTCGGGTGCTTGACCCGCTGACAGATATCGCAATGCGAAATTAGTTTTCTGACTTTCCTCCCCAAACTTCGCACATGAAAAGTGTTGGCGATCTCAGCCATGCAGATGTCCCAAAGAAACGTGTACAAATTTAATTACTTGAGCTTCAAGCGCAGTTGGCAAAACTGGCCTCCAATAAGGGTAGTTGTAGCTGTCCCTGTTGTACAGAACGTCGTGTCGGAGTAGGTAATTCCCGTCCGATGGCACACGCCGCTGATTCTCAGCCTGTATTATGCCTTGTATCTTAGGGTCGCGTGCTTGGAAAGCCGCTAACGCCTTAAGATTGCGGCCGATCGAGGTGTCGATACCTAGGTTTATGGCGGCCACCATTATGTCCTTTGGTCGCGACAACCCCTTTATCTCCTCGGCATCCAATCCAGCCGGATTCCGGCTTATCGTGTCCGCAAGAATATTTCTCGCACCACTAATATGTTTTATGCGCAAGTCATATTCCTGTATGTGCATCACCATCTAGCGATCCTGCTAGAGGTCAAGGCGCATTTATGCAGAAACGACACTGCCTTGTTGTCTGTATTCAGGGTAACAGAATGTCCATAGATATTTATCCGAAATTTTTCTAGTGCATAAACGATAGCCAACAACTCCTTTTCTGCAACAGAATAACGGCTCTCGACAGGAGCCAGCACCCGCGATTCGGTTTGCTTTAACACGGCCCCAATAGCTTTATTGCTAGCATCGGTGTCTATCGAATATGGCAATGTTACGTCTGGGTGCACCCGCGGCCCGGCGAAAATAAGAGCAATATTTCGCGGACCGGCGTCAGCCAGAATTAAAAACCAATATAGATTGAATTTTATTTATTAAATCTAATGTTATAAAATTGTGCCCCATTGACAAATACTTTTGCAGGTGATTTTTTTAAAGCACTAGACTGACTACCAACTCCCGACAATTGGATTTTATCATCTCAAGCGTGAACTGTACGGAGCCACCACCGAAGGCAAATACCACCGCGAAGAAGGATAGCTGTAGGCTTATTTGGTTGCGCAATGTCCCCGGGAGGACGCCAATCGGTACTTGAACGATAGACGACTGTCTTACTCGACGCCAGAAGACGGTCGGCCTCTGGGTAGAGGAAGAAAAGACGTTCCCAGTCACCAGGTGGAAGGACTAGTGAAGTATGACGGGTAGACACCTCGATGTTGATCGCTGAAAATTTTTGAAGTGTAGAAAATGAAGTTGTGACTTGTATATAAGTCAATGATGAAGTCTCCTTCAATCCCGACGCTGCCACCAGTTTATGTCACGTAGCCGAGGCCACCAATATTAATTTAGGTTGGTAAAGTGTCCAATTTGTTGTGGGGTGAGGGCTCTGTCTTGACTAGAGTCGAAGGAGATCGTGAAGTTAGAAGTTCAGCGAAGAAGGAAGAGATGGTTTATTCAGAATGCCGAAATACGGATATAATTTAACTATTTAACAAAAACTGAACAATTTAACTATTTAAAAACAACTATTTTACAAAAATTATTAATTTAACTATTTAACAAAAACTAAACAATTTGGAAATAGGTCAAATGCTTTCACGAATCAGTGTTCAGCCAACGTAATTGTTGTAATCCAAAGGAGAGTTGACACTAACCTCATCATTAATGAACTGCTGAAGGTCGGCGTCCATTAACCATTCGTCACAAAAAGGTTCTGTAGAAGCAGAATCGGTATCAAATGCCTCTACGAAGCTCAGCTCTGCTCCGCTGCTTCTGTTTTGTCCCTGAAATTCAGAAAGTGGTGGATTAGTGGGCTGCAACCAATGAAACAAAGTATTGATACGACATGCGATATAATAGTACGATGGAAATTAATGTGGATATTTTGCAGATGCACTCTTTCCAAATGGGATCTGGTGAAAATGTGACAGAGGATTTTGATGTAAACCCAACAGAAATGGCTAACAGGAGTAAAAGTTTAATTATAGGAGATTTCAGTGCTCAAGTAGGAAATGACGTAATATTCGTAGGTCGAGAAAAATGGTGACGTGTGCATAATTAATGTCCTTATAAATATAAACTATTTGTAACATATCTTTCCTGTCCACAGCCAGTTTATTTTTAAAGAAACAGAAAGGCAGATAAATTAATGTTTAAAACTTAGAGCAGAGTTTCAGGGATTTAAATAGTGGAATCTCCTAAATAAAATCCACTGCAATGCGCTCTTACAAACAGGGGCAGACATACTTCCCAACAAACAGCGGCAATCGGGAGTTTACTCTGGTCATCTTTCGCCTCTGACATTCCAAGCTTGTTTGTTTTCCATGTGCAAGCGACAGATGGCAGGCGAGTGATTTCGCCCAAATAGTAATAACGACGACTTACCTCTGACGAAGCGACGCCTTGAGAATTTGGGAACCCTCCCCATTCATGTTCCTCTTCCTGGACGGGGAGGGGAAGGGCGCTGCTTTCCTTCTCGGAGGTGGGGCGTCGTTTCGCCGACTGGCGTCTAGGGCGCCTCAACTTCCTTTTACGGGCCCGCTCCCGGAGGCGCTTTTCTCTGCGGGCCTGAGATGGGTTGTAGACGTAATCTGAAATCGGAAAGAATGACATTCAGGTCACAGCATTCCGTTAACGGTCGCTTGTGATCGCGTGATTTGACATCAGAGAAGGAAAATCAGCGACATTCATAAATCATATATTACAGAAAGACAGGAACAGTACAATGTATCTTTCTTCGAAACTTTGGCATCGAATTAGTCGCCGTGAAAGCTGCTGATAATTCAAATTTAATGTTTCCATTACGATTATTAAAACGAAACAAAAATTAATGACACTGAAGTGGCTTCAAAGGGAGGACTTCCGGGTAAAGTACTGCCTCTGTATCGAGGTTGAAGTCACTTTAAGACTTTGATGGGTTTTCGCGGTGGTGAGGCTGAGGATGATGATTAAATTCTGGGTTTTGGTGCAGTGTAGACTTGGCAGGAAATGAACTCAAAATATTGTTGACTTTTGCCACTCCAGCTCTGAATGACTCAAATCTTAAAATATTTTGCTAAAAGTAAATACTCGTCAAAAGTTCTCTTTCTTAAAATCGCTAGCAGTCAATCCCAAATAAATCTGAATCTGTGATTCTCCTCTTAATTCTCGGGTACATTTTTTGGAAGCTTTCTGCTGCTAATTGACGTTAAAAGAGAATTAATTAATTACTGGGATATTTCGTCTTGTGTTCCGCGTCCGCCTGGCGCGCGCGGGCAAAATAATCGTCCATTTCTACACCATGTAGCGCCCTCCACATACATCCAAGTCTGCAAATAGAAAAAGCAAAACTTGTATGAACACAGGCAGGTTGCAGGTTGCAGGATGAACATCCAAGGGTTGCAGCTGGGTAAAGGCAAAGGCAGTGGCGTATGACGGCGTGCAAAATGTTTCACCTGTTCTCGACGATCAGAACATTTTCAGCAAAGGGAAATAAGATATCCAATTCAAATTCACCTCATGCTTTCTCTGTCAATTTTGGATCTTTGCACTTTTACAGTAAAAGAATAGTTCCGGGCGGACTTATGAATTCTACTTCTCTACTGCCCTATATATCCTGTGTTCATTTTATAATAAGGTAAATATAAATTTATAATCCAGCAATGGAAAGCAAATTAGCCTTCAACTTAAAGTGCTGACTTTATGAATCGAATCTTGCAAGAGTCAATATTTATTTAATTATTAGGTCTCATAGTTTATCAACACCACAATTATCATTGTGTCGTCACGAAATATCCCCCCCCCCCTCTTTTAGAAATACAAGTTTCTAAGTGCGCGTTCTGAACACGAGAAATTTCTCACATATAATTTTACAGGTTCGCACCGTCGCCATGTTTATCATCGTTCACGTACGTTCAATGATCATACATGACCGCTGAATTTGAATATCTTTGAAGACAATCTGTCATTCACGAATGCTCTGCACATTAAATTATTAACACGTAATTGTCATGAAGTACATTTTGTATTGCAACTTACCTCACGCTAATCTGATTATTGCTGTCCGCAGGGTACAGGACAGCCAGTTTCTTTCTCCATTCGTTAGAGAATATCACGAAGGCGTTAGGCGGCCTTGGTATTTTTGGTGTTTTTTAGCACCTTTTCGCCTTCCTCTTCCCTTCGATCTTCTCTGGCTGCCCGGTAACTTAGCTGGTGGTGTTCCTGAGTTTTTCCTGAAAGAATGATGGAATTCATGTATAAAAACTATAATAATTTTGGCCCTGATGACGGAGGCAGTATGACCTCTGAAACGTTGGTTAACATCGACCAGACTACACAGCGCAATAACCCAGAAGACGGATATCTTCATTCAAAAAATTTGCTGTGTTATGGATTCTTATCGACCTCGGCCGGGTTTGAACCCGCGTACCTTGGGTCCAGTGGCGAGCATATTATCCTCTATTCCACGGATGGCGACACGTTCAAATATTACTTTGCTAAAATAACAAAAGGAAAGTTTATAAACAGCTTTTGATTTAATATTCTTTAATATACAATTCATATTTAATTGGAACACTTAAACTATTTAAAAAATCTAGACAATTAAACTAAAAACAAATTAACTAAAAGCAATTTAATTAAAAACACTATTTATGTAATACAATTTAACTTTTTCACTAAAACAATTTAACTAAAATATAAACAATTAAACTGAAAAAATTAATCAAAAACAATTTAATTAAAACCACTATGTAACTAATACAATTTAACTTTTTCACTAAAACAATTAAACAATTTAACAAAAAAATTAAATAAAACCAATTTAATTGAAATACAATATTTAACTAAAACAATTTATCGTTTTCATTAAACAATTCAACTATTTAACTTTTCGTCTAAAAATGCTCAAACTATACTAAATTGGGCAGATTCATGATGTACTGTATTAACGATGCAAACACCACGTCGTCCAATCCTGGATTCTGCAAAGGAAGTAAACATTTGTATCACAACAGGAAATGCATTTACTGTAACAAGTATAGAAACACATGCAGCGAAAGATTATGAACGATTTTTTATTTTTATTCTTAAATATACAATATGTGAACTTTAACTGTTTAAATGGAACAAAGTAACTACTTAACTAAAGGAATTCATCTATTTAAGTAAACCTATTTAACCTTTTAATTACAAACTACGTAACTAAAGGGGCAGATTCATTATTTCTTCAATGAAAGACGCAAATTCAATGTCGGCCATTTCTGGATTCTGCAAAGGAAATAAACATTTGAATCAGAATAGGAACTGGAATTATGGGTAACAAGTATTGAAACACGTACAGCAAATATCTCGTGCTAGGCGATCTCTAAGGATGCAGGTTTTGAAGGAATTTGTGACGAAGCTCATGGTGAAAGACACTGAACTTATTCTAGTTACGTGGACTTCTATGTAAATTATACGCTTCAACCTGTTTTAGCATTTTTTGGGATGAGTTCTCTTCGACCCACTGTTTCATCTACCTGTCATAACCTGACCTGGTGTGGTAACTTTTATGTCGTGTGATTTTCATCTGCAGCAGCGATGATTTGTTACCTTGAGACTGTTGGAATAAAAAATGTTCCCCCACATCAGAATATTGTTACTAATTGTTTCAGTACACATACTCGTGTTTTGTGGTACCAAGTTAAAATATTCTCTCTTCCTGGTCTTTTCGAAGTGTGCATTTGCCAGTAGTGAGTGACCAGCCCACAACCTCCGCACAATTTCTACTCAATCCTTATTTTTGTCTGCTAGAGCCATCTAGTAGGAATCTGGAGATATGTGGCCAGCGAGTTTTGCTTACGAAACATCTCGTTCATGCTTTTTCGTGCCCTAAATCTAAGGCATGGGACCGCCGGCTTTAATTCCCCTCCGAAGGAAGTGTGCTATGGATTTTTATCACCCTTTAAAAATCCACCGACCTTGGCCGGGTTTGAACCCTCATACCTTGGGTCCAGTGGCGACCACATTAACCACTAGTGCACTGAGGCCGACAAGTTCATTCAAATATTACTTAGCCAAAATAACAACAGAGAATTTTATGAACATGTTTTTTGTTTAATATCTTTAAATATATAATTCATATTTAATTAAAAACTATTTTAAAAATTTAAGTGTTCAACAAAATCTAAAGAATTTAACTATTTAATAACAACTATTTTACAAAAAATTAATAATTTAACTATTTAACAAAAACTAAACAATTTAACTATTTAAGAACAACTATTTTACAACAAATTAATAATTTAACTGTTTAACAAATACTAAACAATTTAACTATTTAGAAACAACTATTTTACAAAAAATTAATAATTTAACTATTTAACAAAAACTAAACAATTTAACTATTTCTTCCCAAATGGGGGCATATTCAGTATCGTCCATTTCTGGGATCTGGAAAGGAAATGAACATTAGTATCAGAATAGCAACTTAAACAATGGGTAACAAGTATAGAAACACATCTCTAAGGATGCAAGTTGTGAAGGAATTTGTGACGAAGCTCACGGTGAAAGACACTGGGCTTATTCTAGTTGCGTGGACTTTTATATAAATTACAGGCTTCAACCTGATTCAGCAGTTTTTGGGGTAACTTCTGGAGGGCTATGAGCCGGGATAGCTCAGTCAGTATAGTGACTAGCTACGGGCTGGACGACCGGGGTTCGATCCCCGGCGGTGGCAGAGGATTTTTCCTCCAGCCTCTGCGTCCAGACCGGCTCTGGGGCCCACCCAGCCTCCTCTACAATGGGTACCGGGGTCCTTTCCCGGGGGTAAAGCCGGCCGGGGCGTGATGCTGACCACTCACCCCCATCTAGTGTCGAGGTCAAGGAAGAGAGGAGCTATACCTCCACTCACCCCAAACGCCTACATGGCGCATAGTGGGACAAACTTTACTTTACTTTCTGGAGGGCTGGAAATAGGTTAAATGCTTTCACGAATCAGTGTTCAGCCCACGTAATTGTTGTAATCCAAAGGAGAGTTGACACTAACCTCATCATTAATGAACTCCTGAAGGTCAGCGTCCATTAACCATTCGTGAAATGGCAGTTGATGTTCATTGGTTATGTTTTGTTCCTGAAATTCAGAAAGTGGTGGATTAGTGGGCTGCAACCAATGAAACAAAGTATTGATACGACATGCGATATAATAGTACGATGGAAATTAATGTGGATATTTTGCAGATGCACTCTTTCCAAATGGGATCTGGTGAAAATGTGACAGAGGATTTTGATGTAAACCCAACAGAAATGGCTAACAGGAGTAAAAGTTTAATTATAGGAGATTTCAGTGCTCAAGTAGGAAATGACGTGATATTCGTAGGTCAAGAAAAATGGTGACGTGTGCATAATTAATGTCCTTATAAATATAAACTATTTGTAACATATCTTTGCTGTCCACAGCCAGTTTATTTTTAAAGAAACAGAAAGGCGGATAAATTAATGTTTAAAACTTAGAGCAGAGTTTCAGGGATTTAAATAGTGGAATCTCCTAAATAAAATCCACTGCAATGCGCTCTTACAAACAGGGGCAGACATACTTCCCAACAAACAGCGGCAATCGGGAGTTTACTCTGGTCATCTTTCGTCTCTGACATTCCACGCTTGTTTGTTTTCCATGTGCAAGCGACAGATGGCAGGCGAGTGAGTTCGTCCAAATAGTAATAACGACGACTTACCTCTGACGAAGCGACGCGTCTAGAGCGCCTTAGTTTCCTTCCACGGGTCTGCTCCCGGAGGCGCTTTTGTCTTCGGACCTCGTTAGGGTTGTAGGAGTAATCTGAAATCGGAAAGAATGACATTCAGGTCACAGCATCCCGTTAACGGTCGCTTGTGTGGTAAAGATTTTACAACATAAAACGGCATTTCTTTTCCACTCCTTACATTATTAACACTTAGATTTACAACACCTATAACTGGAAACAAATCACCAGTTACAGTTTGGAAAGATATCCTTTCAGGCCTTACTTTCATATTTGTCAAACTACCTTGTTTAACTAAAGAGACTTGTGACCCTGTGTCAACCAATGCCTCTCCATAACCTTTAATTAAATGATCATTTACAACATACACAACATAATGCAACCTGCATTTTCCTGGATGGACTGAACCTGGGTTGCTCAGACAGCCATACTGCCTGTTTCCCTGATTGCCCCTGCAATCTTTGGTTAGATGTCCACTTTTCTTACATAGTTTACAAAAGGGGTTGTCCTTACAATCTCTTGACATATGACCAGGCTTCTGACAGCGGAAGCAAATAACCGTTGTAGTTGCGTTTACTCCTGGTTCCCTTTTAACCTGTATGGAAGAGGCACCGGTGCCACCTACACCTCGTACGTTCTGCATTTGGTGGAATCCCTTGCCCACCACATATTTACTACGACCTTGGTTACTATTGTGTGTTCTGAAATGTTCCGTAGATTTTTTTGCACTCTCTTCTTCCAGTGCTATCTCAATTAGTTGTTTCAATGGCTTGTCCTCTGCCTTTACTCGTGTAATGGTTTTAACTGAATCATCATAAAGTCCTTGGATAAAACAACATTTGCTAAGCAAAGAAATTGCTTTGTTTCCTCCATCCTGCATTTCAGGTGTCCAAGTTAACATTTGTCTATCAAGGGCTTTATTTAATTCGGTTGTCTTCTTCTCAATTCTATTTCGCCATTGCGTTACATTTTCATTAGGCGATTGTTTACTGGTAAACAACTTGTTGGCATAAAAATCAAGTGTTCGTTGAACAGCATAATTTAGTTCTAATTTGTCTTTAATTGTCTCCCATGTCTGTAATTCCTCTGGGATAGTGCGATAACTTAGGACTGTTTTTGCATCTCCTGTGATATGAGCCAAAACAAATTTGTGAAATGTTGGATGATCTACTGGATTTAGAACGCTGAAGGCGTTTTCTACATTGTCTATGAATTCCTGTAACTCGTTTGGATTACCATTGAAAGTACTTCTTAACAGCTTTACAGCTGTATCTATAGAGACTACCATATAATGAACTTGATTTATCTGTTTGTCAGCTCCCAGAGCTGGGGCTCTTGCTACATTATTTGGGTCTAGGGGTTGTGCTAATATATACACAATGCACAATGAAGGTGGAGACTTACTTTGAAAAATGAAAGGGAGTAAGCCCACTCCTCGGAGCCACCACCGAAGGCAAATACCACCGCGAAGAAGGATAGCTGCAGGCTTATTGGGTTGCGCAATGTCCCCTCAAGGACCCCAATCGGTACTTGAACGATAGTCGACGGTATTACTCGACGCCAGAAGACGGACGGCCTGCGTCGGCCTCCGGGTAGAGGAAGAAGAGACGTTCCCAGTCACCAGGTGGAAGGACTAGTGAAGTATGACGGGTAGACACCTCGATGTTGATCGCTGAAAAATTTTGAAGTATAGAAAATGAAGTTGTGACTTGTATATAAGTCAATGATGAAGTCTCCTTCAATCCCGACGCTGCCACCAGTTTATGTCACGTAGCCGAGGCCACCAATATTAATTTAGGTTGGTAAAGTGTCCAATTTGTTGTGGGGTGAGGGCTCTGTCTAGACTAGAGTCGAAGGAGATCGTGAAGTTAGAAGTTCAGCGAAGAAGGAAGAGATGGTTTATTCAGAATGCCGAAATACAGATATAATTTAACTATTTAACAAAAACTGAACAATTTAACTATTTAAAAACAACTATTTTACAAAAAATTAATAATTCAACAATTTATCAGAAACTAAACGATTTAACTAATTCTTCACAAATGTTGGCATATTGATTATCGTCCATTTCTGGGATCTGGAAAGGAAATGAACATTTGTATCAGAATAGCAACTGAAACAATGGGTAACAAGTATAGAAACACATCTCTAAGGATGCAAGTTGTGAAGGAATTTGTGATGAAGCTCACGGTGAAAGACACTGGGCTTATTCTAGTTGCGTGGACTTTTATATAAATTACAGGCTTCAACCTGATTCAGCAGTTTTTGGGGTAACTTCTGGAGGGCTATGAGCCGGGATAGCTCAGTCAGTATAGTGACTAGCTACGGGCTGGACGACCGGGGTTCGATCCCCGACGGGGGCAGAGGATGTTTCCTCTAGCCTCTGCGTCCAGACCGGCTCTGGGGCCCACCCAGCCTCCTCTACAATGGGTACCGAGGTCCTTTCCCGGGGGTAAAGCCGGCCGGGGCGTGATGCTGACCACTCACCCCCATCTAGTGCCGAGGTCAAGGAAGAGAGGAGCTATACCTCCACTCACCCCAAACGCCTACATGGCGCATAGTGGGACAAACTTTACTTTACTTTCTGGAGGGCTGGAAATAGGTCAAATGCTTTCACGAATCAGTGTTCAGCCCACATAATTGTTGTAATCCAAAGGAGAGTTGACACTAACCTCATCATTAATAAACTGCTGAAGGTCAGCGTCCAGTAATTGTTCGTCAAATGGCAGTTGATATTCGCTGCTTATGTTTTGTCCCTGAAATTCAGAAAGTGGTGGATTAGTGGACTGCAACCAACGAAACAAAGTATTGATACGACATGCGATATAATAGTACGATGTATATTAATGTGGATATTTTGCAGATGCACACTTTCCAAATGGGATCTGGTGAAAATGTGACAGGATTTTGATGTAAACCCAACAGAAATGGCTAACAGGAATAAAAGTTTGATTATAGGAGATTTCTGTGCTCAAGTAGGGAATGACGCAATAATCGTAGGTCAAGAAAAATGGTGACGTGTGCATAATTAATGTCCTTATAAATATAAACTATTTGTAACATATCTTTGCTGTCCACAGCCAGTTTATTTTTAAAGAAACAGAAAGGCGGATAAATTAATGTTTAAAACTTAGAGCAGAGTTTCAGGGATTTAAATAGTGGTATCTCCTAATTAAAATCCACTGCAATGCGCTCTTACAAACAGGGGCAGACATGCTTCTCAACAAACAGCGTCAATCGGGAGTTTACTCTGGTCATCTTTCGCCTCTGACATTCCACGCTTGTTTGTTTTCCATGTGCAAGCGACAGATGGCAGGCGAGTGAGTTCGTCCAAATAGTAATAACGACGACTTACCTCTGACGAAGCGACGCCTTGAGAGGTTGGGAATCCTCCCCATTCATGTTCCTGTTCCTGGACAGGGAGGGGAAGGGCGCTGCTTTTGTTCTCGGAGGTGGGGCGTCGCTTTGCCGACTGGCGTCTAGGGCGCCTCACCTTCCTTTTACGGGCCTGCTCCCGGAGGAGCTTTTCTCTACGGACCTCGTTTGGGTTGTAGATGTAATCTGAAATCGGAAAGAATGACATTCAGGTCACAGCATTTCGTTAACGGTCGCTTCTGATCGCGTGATTTGACATCAGAGAAGGAAAATCAGCGACATTCATGAATCATATAAATATAAACTATTTGTAACATATCTTTCCTGTCCAATCCAGCCGGATTCCGGCTTATCGTGTCCGCAAGAAAATTGCTCGCACCACTAATATGTTTTATGCGCAAGTCATATTCCTGTATGTGCATCACCATCTAGCGATCCTGCTAGAGGTCAAGGCGCATTTATGCAGAAACGACACTGCCTTGTTGTCTGTATTCAGGGTAACAGAATGTCCTTAGATATTTATCCGAAATTTTTCTAGTGCATAAACAATAGCCAACAGCTCCTTTTCTGCAACAGAATAACGGCTCTCCACAGGAGCCAGCACCCGCGAGGCGGTTTGCTTTAACACGGCCCCAATAGCTTTATTGCTAGCATCGGTGTCTATCGAATATGGCATTGTTACCTCTGGGTGCACTAGATGGATGCTGTCGGCAAACTTCAATCTTAGGATCTCAAATGCTTTCTGACTATCCGAAGTCCACTTCCACTTACTCCCCTTCTTAAGCAATGGTAGTAGAGGCGCTACAAAACTGGCGTAATTAATAATAAATCTGTGGTGATAATTGCATACGCCTAAAAATTGCCTGTGGTTCTTCGGTGCTGGTTGGTTTAATATGGCTGCTATGCGTCGAGGGTCTGGGAAGACGCCGCCATTGCTAATTACGTGTCCTAGAAACCTTATCTCGGGTTTGCAGAAGTTGCACTTCCCGGCATTAATAGTAAAACCGGCTGCAGTCAGCTTGCCAATCACTGTCTCTGTCTCGAGGTGCCTGAGATGAAGCTCGTACGTTTGGGAGAAAACTGTTATGTCGTCGACGTAAGCCAAAGCAAAACCCGC
Source organism: Zootermopsis nevadensis (assembly GCF_977971745.1). Classification (NCBI taxonomy): domain Eukaryota; kingdom Metazoa; phylum Arthropoda; class Insecta; order Blattodea; family Termopsidae; genus Zootermopsis; species Zootermopsis nevadensis. The sequence continues at coordinate 12,431,741 of NW_028259143.1, forward strand.
AGCTTGTGAGCCAAGAGTCGTCTGTAACGCCCTGACAAACGCAGCCAAAGAATTTCGGAATCCGTACGGCGTTCTAGGAAACTGGTAGACCTGGGACTCGAATAGAAAAGCCGTGTATACACGTGATTCTGGTGCTAATTCCACTTGCAAGAAAGCCGATGATAGATCGATACTGCTAATAAACCTTGCCCCGTGAAACTGTTCCAATAATTCATTTATCGGTTGTACTCTTGCTCGATCAGCGGTCATGAACCGGTTGACCTTTCTTGCATCTAGACAAATGCGAGGCGGTTTCCCCTCCCGCATGACAATAGTTAACTGGTTAAGATGCGTAGATGTAGAAATCTCTAAGATCCCGTCCCTTTTCATCTGTTCGATCTGGGCTCGAACCTCGTTCCTCACGGAGAAGGGTATTGGTCTGCTGTAACCAACAAGCTGGCCCGGACAGTTCACATAAAATTTATAAGAAAATTTTTTGCATTTTCCCGGTCTCGTCGTAAAGGAATTCTTGTAATTTAAGAGCAAGTTAAATAGTTTTTCCCTTTGTATTTCATTTAAATTCGCAGCCTCGTCCACTTTGGTGCGCAGGTCTCGGATAGGGATGGTCCTAGAGTCCATTGGTTCACTTTCCTGACGGTATCTCAGTACCTGATCTTTAGATTCGCCTTCATAACTACTTCGTCGAACAATGCGCTTTACATCTTCACGGCATCCGTCCACTGGACTCATATTAATGCGACGTAATTTAAATAAACCAGGGATGTCTGGTCCCTCGTAACTCATATCTGACTCGCAGTCATCTACACCGACGAATAAAGCGGTACTTGTCTCCCCGCTGTGACTTGTAACGCACTTGCCTGTACTGTTATAGTCATCATAAGTGGCTGCTGCTCGACTCTCCGACCGTCCACGTTCTATCCCATTAATGAACCGATGTTCATAAGCTGCCAGGTCCGAGCTCGCAATCGGCCTGTTCCCGTCTCCTCCCCCTGCCGCATCCTCGTAGATGAAACTATGTCTGGATCTTTTTCCATCCTGCTTCGTCGTGAAACATTTTTCTTTGAAATCAACAATAACTTGAAAATTATTCAAAAAATTTGCTCCCAATATAGCGTGCGCTAACAACTAAGGGCAACCATAAAAACTTGCTCGTACATTTGATCATCTATTTTGATCGGGATCAACGCTTGCCTTCTTATCTTCTTGGTCCGCGAACCCCATGCCGAGATCAGCACTCCGTTTACTACAGGGATATGTAATAGTTTTAACCCACTTTCTATCAAAGCATCAAACAATGCCCCCGAAATAATCGAAATTTCAGCATCGCTGTCTAAGATGGGTATCACTTCCTTGTTCCCGATTTTCAATTTAGCTTGAGGGCAACCATGTAGATTATCCTCGTTTATATAAAAAATCGTCATCTCACTTTCTTGGTTTGGATTCTCAGAAACATAATTAAGAATATCGTGAGTTTCCTCAGGCTCTACCATATCTTTAGTTGCATTTCTCGATCTCATGACTGGACCTTGGGCTAGGCCGTCGTCGGGGGACAATGGCGGTCCTCTACATCGTCCTGGGTTCGTTTCCCGGAGCTTGTTCTGATGAGCGTCCTCGGCTCGTTGCAGGCGTGTCGTTCCTGTTAGGGTCGTAGGGGTCTGCTCTTGGATTCAAACTTTCGTGGTAGCCGCCGTTGTTTCTAGTGTGCATCCCAGTGCCTGTAATTTCCCGAGAGGTGAACTGGCCCCTTTGTCCGCCGTCATTTGACGAGTATGGTCTGTTCCGGTCATAACCCTGATTCTCACGAAAATTTGTGCTCCTCACTTGGTGCGGATGATTTCTGCTCCTATCAAATCGGCCCTGTCCCCTTTCATTTGAACCTCCTTGCGTTGTGCGACGCATCAGAATTCTGTTTTCCCCGCTCGTCAAAATTTTCCATAGTTTCCATTTTTCGCAGAAAAGTCAACGCGTCCTGAACGGTTCGAACGCCAGCTGACAAAAGCGCTCGTTGCACAAACGGCGGGAAATGGCCGGAAATTGCATCTACGAGGTGTAGCTCTGCCAATCTTGGTGATAGGTTGGCTGCTAACACAGAATATCGCAAGAAATGCGCCGACATGGTTTCATTTTTATTTCTGTCGTACCTGTCCTGATATAGTGATATACGCACTTGAGACTGTACTTGCGGATTCCATAATAGCTCCGTAATGGATTGCTTAAAGTGGTTATAGTCAGCCAAGTCCTTGTATACTGCCGTAAACCATTGTTTTGCATAGTTATCTGTAACAGCCTTGACTGCTATAGGCAATTTCAAACGTTCTGGTACCCCCTTCAACGAATAGTAGTCATCAAGTTCCGCGAGAAACTGCAAAATATTCTGCCGATTACTGTCATGAAATTTTGGTAGAACTAGATCGTTTAAGACACTACTGCTGCAGTGTGCTGCGGTTAGTCCAGCCAACTCATGGATGAGCGTCAGATCACCCCCACTACTACATGTAAATGGCACAGTAGGTCCCTCATTTGGGCACCGCTGAACCTCGCACACTCTCTCACGCCCTCCCGGTTCGTGTCCAGAGCCAAGCGTTTGTAACGGGGTTGGCACACCTCGTTCCGTGCACCCCTCCGAGCTAATAAGAGATGGGTGCCCGTTGCCAGATCGGCTATGACACTGCAGTTACTTGTTCCTGAATTTTGTCTATCCTGCTAGAAATTTCTCCTAATTTCAAAACGCTGTCCCTGCTAGCAGCCTTCACTTGATCTTGAACCAGGTTCATATTTTCCTCCGTCACTCCCCCCTTTAGACTCGAAACTTCCTTATAAATATTTCTCATATTTGTCTCCACTTCAGCCCTGAGTTCCTTTCCTAGCCTTTCGTGATCCGCCTTGGCTTCAGACACTTGCGTTCTCAATTTTGCATTCATACTTTCATTCACTTGGCCTATAGTTTTTTATTCACACTCCTAATTTGTTGCTGAGTATCCTCCTCCAGACAGATAACAGCTTGCTTTAATTCATTATTTTCATATGTTATTCTCTTATTAATACTTTCATTTATTTTATTAATCTCGGCCCTGAATTTTGCAGATAACACTTCTGAATTTCTGAAAATACTATCCTGCAGTGTCTCTAAAGTTTCCTTCCTAATCCTTTCATTTTCCTCTTTGTCTCTTTTTCTATTTTCCTGCAAAATCTGTAAAGTTTCCTCCCTGAACCTTTCATTTTCCTTTCTGTTCTCCTGCAAAGCCTGCAATATTATGTTTAATAGATCTGTTTGTTCAACTCTATCTGCTGCTCCCCCCTTTTTGTTACTCAATTCAACTGTACCTACAGTTCTTAAATTTTCTCCCCCTGTTGTGTTACGCTCTAATATTTCCTCGGCCTCGACTACTGGATGGTCCACTACTTGTTCGTCTTCAGTAGCCTGTCCGCACGGCCAATCTCCTAGCAAGTCCTCCTCGGTTTCGCCGCACAATGCCCCCTGAAAGCCATATTGTCTTTCACCCACCTGAATGTCTGTAGGCTTGCCTGAACAGGGATGTCGTCGAAGGTTGTAGCTCTCTGTTCGACGTCGATCGTTGTCCCTCAGCCTTGCTGCGAACGGCGTGGAGACTTGTTTACAGCTCGTCCTCCTGACCACCGCTTCTTCGTCGTGGCTGCGTCGTGCCTTTCTTCCTTGGAAGCCCCACTTCTACGTCGTCGTGCCCCACGTTGGGCGCCAAATCGCTGTAACCGCCCCTTTCCTTCCACCACACGTCACACTGCTTGTTTAGTATAGTCGTAGCCTGGTTTGCTCATATGGTTACAGCTTCTTGACGTGGGATGTGTAAAGATACAGAGAGTGATTGTTGATGATGGTGCGAGGTTGTCGGTGAGCACGAGTTTCCGACTCCCCGGGAATATACGGGAATTAGAAGGTGGAACAGGTTTCTGCACAAATGGATAACAAAGTGTTTCTGTGTTGCACTGATGGACGACACTTTATTGTTCCTTAATACACGCAGGAACATATATATCTTAAGCACTATTCACGGAGGCAGCTGGATGGCTCGGCTGTTCCTTTGTTCTTTCGTGTGTTTGCTAAAGAAAAACACCCCCGCCCAACCGAAGGACCAAAACTTTTGAGAGCGCCCCGCAACCACGATCGCGCTTAAATACCCCTGCATTACGTAATTCGTTATTGAATTTGGCTGAAATGCGGCGATCTGATTCGTTCCTCCACAACGGCGGAAACGCGCCTATAACCTGAGCTCAAAGTCAATTGGTCCATCGCAAGGATGCGATGGTCTTAATGCAGTCATCACCCCGCATCTGGAAGGGATGCACACCATGTGTGGGGTGGCTTAAGTATTTTCTTTGTTGGTTTATGTTTGCCCCCTTTTCTTTCTTTTTTTTTTTCTACTCCAGGCTCCCTTGGGACAGAAAGAATGCCGAGGAGGGTGACCCGCAAGTGGCCATGTGGGCCACATTCCTTCAACTCAATGTGTTTAACAAAGCCAAAATTAAGCATTCAGTCTAATTTAGGTGAAGTAAGGCGTTCCAGAAATCATGTAATTACACCTTCTTCGTCTTTCTTATAAGCCAGATCAACATGCCGAAGCCTGGTTTACCTTTCATCTCAAGGCTGAGTCCGTTCGGGAATTGAACCACAGACCTGGACTGGCACACAGTCCATTTAACACTTTTTGTTTTCCCTTTGCTAACATCACTTTGAAATTAGCGGGGCATATCTGGACATCTAGAAAGATGCATAAGCATCATAATTGACAGAACATCATACTGATTAGATTTACAGACTGTACTCCACAATTTACTGCATGCACAGAATTAAACGACACTTACTGTCTGCTGCCAGCCATCCAATGTTATTTTGAAGGCTCTTCAGTTCCCTCATACTGAGTATTGTAGCGATTTCAGTAGGATTTACCTGAGGACAGACACAAAATGAGTTATTTTATAGTCCAAGAATTCTCTGCAACTTCATGAAGTTAATATTTCTTATGGAACTTTTGTCCCAGTCACACACAAAACGCAGGTGCCTTGGCTGTTTGTGTTTGCACTGCAATTGATTTTCGTGTGTGCCGGTGGGGGTCTCGTCCACTCCACACTTTTTAATCACGAATTTTTTTGCTCCTTCAATAATACAACACACCACCAAGCAGACTCGCCCTAGACTCACTGGCGGAAGCCAACCAACCAAAGAAGCTAACTGAGGGCGGAGGCCTGCGCAAGCGCAAGCATCGTCCCTACCTAGGTGAAACCATTCCTGCGCACAAGACGCATTGCTGGAAATGGTAAACGGTCTTAATATAAGAACGGAAATTTTGCTAACGCTAACGGGGTTTCGTCGTGGCGGGAGCCTCGACCATACTGATGCTTTGTGCTGTATTGTTATAAAACGTAAACCCACGTATCTAAAAGCACTTAAACGACAACCTCTTCGTAGCACAATTCGCTAAAGACTGGCGGAAGACGGTTGGCAACTGCTGACGTCACGTATTGCGCAACAGTGTGAAAAGGCGCTCAATTCGGTTTATTCAGGCGTGCATAAGAAATGAAAAATGAACCTTATGGCCTGCCATCCGAGACTGTTGGACGTGTGCGTCACAGGTGTGCTTTACGAATTCCAATCTTTCTCGCGCTGGTTTTCGTATTTTATAAGAACGACTGCGTTTCGTATTTACACATTATTTGTAGTTAAAGAAATACAAATTTTAATTACTCCAAGTTATAAATTGGTTACATTCCATCATAAATATACGAAGTTAATAATTAATATTAAATACTTTCTGTGTAAAAGGAAATAAATTTAAAGGTAATGAAAAGAGGCTTGAAGTAAATTTTGTAATTTAATTTGCCCTTGTTTAAAATTATCGTCGTATTTTGTTATACTTGTTTAATTTTAAAGACGATTTTTGAGGGGCCCGGGCACTGTTGTACCCATCGCCCCTGGGCGAGGAAAAGTGTTTCCTTGCTTCGATTCCCGATTATTCATTTTGACCAATGAGAGATCACAGGAAGGTCAGAACTCTGGGGAAAAGTGTCCTGAGTTCGATTTCCTTCAAGGGCGGTTCCTTTCGCTCCGAAACTAAGCGAGACAGAAGAAGGGCGCCAGGATCAGAGTTTTTTGCTTCGAAGAGGAGATTACGGAAAGGAAGGCCTCGACACTGAGTTCGAGTCCCGACAGGATGGTTTCTGTTCACTGGAACGCAACAGCGATAAAAGAATGACGTCAATGAAAAGTTCTTTAGTTTCGGAGAGGAAATTTCGGGGTCTAAGGTCACAGACACGGATACACAGTCCTCGGATCGAGTCTCTCTTAGGATGTTGGTTTCTGGGGTAAGTTTACGGGGGTATTAACCGACGCACGTTTAATGATGAGGCCTATAAGCTACCAGATGCTTCCAAAATAATATGCTGCTTTTGTGTGGTTATAGTAGACCTTGTATCTTTATTTATTCATAGTTTATTTAACGACGCATTTTCATAGCTCAGAGTAGCACAGGAGCATTAAATCCATTGATAAATCCTTGTACGTAAATAACTTTATTGTTTGGAAACACAAAACTAGCTTCATTTTGTATTACTGTTGACTAACACGGATGCTACCAGATGTCTCAAGAGTAAACTGCTGTACAATTTGTAATGCTACCCAAATATCAGAAAAGTTTTGTGGTAATATAATTTACCGCATTTGGCTGGCGGCTGAATAAAGGACCTTGTTTGGTGGATAAAAAATAAATAATGTATGAAATTGTGCCCCATTGACAATTACTTGTGCACGTGATTTTTTTTTGAAGCACTAGACTGACTACCAACTCCCGACAATTGGATTTTATCATCTCAAGCGTGAACTGTACGGAGCCACCACCGAAGGCAAATACCACCGCGAAGAAGGATAGCTGTAGGCTTATTGGGTTGCGCAATGGCCCCGGGAGGACCCCAATCGGTACTTGAACGATAGACGACGGTCTTACTCGACGCCAGAAGACGGTCGGCCTCTGGGTAGAGGAAGAAAAGACGTTCCCAGTCACCAGGTGGAAGGACTAGTGAAGTATGACGGTCAGACACCTCGATATAGATCGCCGAAAATTTTTGAAGTGTAGAAAATGAAGTTGTGACTTGTATATAAGTCAATGATGAAGTCTCCTTCAATCCCGACGCTGCCACCAGTTTATGTCATGTAGCCGAGGCCACCAATATTAATTTAGGTTGGTAAAGTGTCCAATTTGTTGTGGGATGAGGGCTCTGTCTGGACTAGAGTCAAAGGAGATCGTGAAGTTAGAAGTTCAGCGAAGAAGGAAGAGATGGTTTATTCAGAATGACGAAATACATATTTGTAGTAAGTCTCCTACAAGTATACAGTACGTAGTTTGCTGGTACAATGACAATCATAATAGTACGATATCTTTCTTTTATATGATAACAAGTGGAAGATGACCAGTCTGAGGAGTGAGCACATGACTTAATGTTATCTTAAGGACCAAGGTCAAATGACTTCCTGTAGGGGATAAATGAGTGGAGTTATGTCACATTAACTTCCGCCTTCATTATCTTCTGCCTTCTTCCTTCCTTCTTGTTTTCATCCCCCGATGTAACTATTTGCAAACACTGCCACAATATTTATTAGAGAGATCATTATTGCCCCAGCGACGCGGAAGCCTTCCCTCACCCTTCGTTCACTAGTAAGGCCCACCTTCGGAAGCTACGCAACTATTTGGCAAATCTGAGGCCCACAACAAAACAGAAAATAAAATAAGAACAGGAAGGAAACACTATGCTAAGGCAGGACTGATTACATTTCTTAACATATAACAAAATGATGCGAGTCACATCTGAAATTAAATGTTGATTAAAAGTTACGCAAGTGAATCCATATTATGTTCAAACACTTGAAATGCATATATACTTAATAGCTCTTATATTACTGCTACTGTACTTACAAATTAATTGTATCAGAATGACCAAACGAATTTCTAAACAAATCTGGGCTGTTGCGCTGTGTAGTCTACACAGCGCAGTAACCCAGAAGTCAGTAATCCTCATACTCACTGCTGTGAAAACCTCAAATCTTACATTGGAGTCTACTTATTACAAGTATTTCTAACAAGTCATGGGGGTTTCCCTATTATAGGAAAGAACATGTGATTTGGAGACATACTTTGATCTCCAGGATCTAACCACATGAAAGCCATATTTGAAGACTGACATAATACACACACGTTCATGTAGTTTACAAAGAATACGGAATGTTTGGGCCTGTCAGCAAGACTCTTTTGCAAGGTTCTATGACATACAGACTATTTTAATTGTATGATCAGGTAAGCGAAATTAATGTCTCATTCTTGAATTTATATAAAGCTCAATTTAATACATGATATTAGCCATAGATTGTTCCTTCAGATGCATGCATGCCTATCCAACTGTTTTATGAAGCTGAACAGACAAGCACTATCAATATGTTTGGCATTACACGGTGTGCACAACACGAGATTTCCCTTCGTAAAAAGGATTTTGGTTGGTCGGTTCTCTGAGTTTGAACCCAGAAGCGGCAGCATCACTTTGGCTGAAGGCCTCTGAGACTTTGGGCGGTGGGGGGGGTGACTTCAGCTGAAGGAACATCCGTCCCCCTCTGTTGCCCTTGGGTGACCTGGCCTTTGTGTCACATACCTCAAGAATGATGGCAAGGATTCCGATGATCAGGAAGGCATGGTGAAGGAATCCTTGCAACTTCCCGAGCAATTTCCATACATCGCACAATTGGGCCACTTCAGCTCTTACTCCTAAAGAGGCAGCAGTGATCTCCCACCATGACCACTGCAATGTGACAGTAAATATTTTAATCCCTGTGTGTGTCCTCTCTCTTGTTGTTCACATCCTAAATACCAGGGTCTATTATCCTGACCTTGTTAGGAATTGTGGTTTCTGTTGAAATTAGGTCCTGGGTTCGATGGTGCTGAAGCATAAGCATCATAATTGACAGAACATCATACTGATGAGATTTACAGACTGTACTCCACAATTTACTGCATGCACAGAATTAAACGACACTTACTGTCTGCTGCCAGCTTCCTGATCCTGTTTATCGGCATACAAGTGATCCTCGTCTCTTCTATTTCCGTAGGATTTACCTGAGGACAGACACAAAATGAGTTATTTTATAGTCCAAGAATTCTCTGCAACTTCATGAAGTTAATATTTCTTATTGAACTTTTGTCCCAGTCACACACAAAACGCAGGTGCCTTGGCTGTTTGTGTTTGCACTGCAATCGATTTTCGTTTGTAACAGAAGATATTAAGAAGACTTCATTTATATGAACAGAAATTAAGGCTGTGTCAGATAACGATTTACTTTTATAATTAGCTTGTTAGGAGACGTTTCAAAGTTTTAATTACAGGATACAAGTCGGTTAATGATTAATCCTGAGAAATTAAGCTGTTCACTCAACAGAAACTTTCCGCTAGACGAAAAATGAAAGACTGAAAACAATTAATAATGTCTGAATATGACAAGTGACCCGGTCGTAAGTCCGTATCAGCTGTTAGGTTAGCCGGAATTCAAGTAAGCATACTTTGGCGACGATTGGCTGTGATCTAACGCCTCCACTTTGTTGAGAAATGTTGCAGCGTCCGGTATGTTTCTCGGTTTCGCAACGACCCACCCTTTTTGCTCCTGATTTGCCGTTCTTGATGCACTGACTGGCCTGCTTTTGTTTGGACTTGCTGTACAAGTCGTCGACCCAGAGACAGGCATCCTTATTTCGGTAGACCTCGGTGTCCACGCTCACTTTAACACCTTGTGTGTGCTGCTGGGTTCACTCGCCGCCTTCTTCGGATGGCTACTTGGAAGTTCGTCCTTTCGAGGAGTTGCCCAGCTTGGTTGTAGCCTTCTTCTTTAATAACATGCTGTCAGATGCGTACTACTAAAATGTGTGGGCCAAAAGTTCCTTTTCTACAGTACTGTAATTAATTTCCGCTTTATTTAAGATCCTACTCGCGTAAGCGACTGGTCTGTCTTGGAATAGCTTACCCTGACTGAGTATGGCACCAATTGCGTACCCACTAGCGTCAGTCGTCAATATAAAAGGTTGTGTGAAGTCGGGATACTGTAATACTGGAACTTGTGTTAGTTTCTGCTTTAATAACTCGAAACTAACCTGTTCTGCATCTGTCCATTTCCATTCTGTATCCGTTTTTAACAGTCCTATTAGAGGTCTGGCTATCGCACTAAATTTATCTATGAACCTGCCAGGCCTAAAAATGACTTAATATCCTGGGGTGATTTTGGTAAAGGAAAATCTGTCACTGCCTGAATTTTCTTTTGATCAGGCTTGACTCCTTGTTCTGTTACATGTCCTAAATAAGTTAATTCTAACTTTAAAAATTCACATTTATCGGGTTCAATTTTGATGTTATATTTTCTTAACTGGCAAAATACTTGTCGCAATTGTCTATGATGATCTTTTAATGTCTCTCCCATTACTAAAGTGTCGTATTAGACAACAATATTTACCATGCTCACATCGAACAATGCTATCAGCATAAATAACATTTCCTCCTATCATCTGTTTTGGACAATGTCTTATCCCTTGTTTGTCTGTCGAGAATTGAACGACGGTTTCACTTAATGGAGGTACTTTTATGAAGTCCTGTTTCCAAGGAATTTTGATTTCACTGTCATGAAGTTCTAGCCAATCCTGACCAAGTAGCATGTCAACATTTTGTGGTAAAGATTTTACAACATAAAACGGCATTTCTTTTCCACTCCTTACATTATTGACACTTAGATTTACAACACCTATAACTGGAAACAAATCACCAGTTACAGTTTGGAAAGATATCCTTTCAGGCCTTACTTTCATATTTGTCAAACTACCTTGTTTAACTAAAGAGACTTGTGACCCTGTGTCAACCAATGCCTCTCCATAACCTTTAATTAAATGATCATTTACAACATACACAACATAATGCAACCTGCATTTTCCTGGATGGACTGAACCTGGGTTGCTCAGACAGCCATACTGCCTGTTTCCCTGATTGCCCCTGCAATCTTTGGTTAGATGTCCACTTTTCTTACATAGTTTACAAAAGGGGTTGTCCTTACAATCTCTTGACATATGACCAGGCTTCTGACAGCGGAAGCAAATAACCGTTGTAGTTGCGTTTACTCCTGGTTCCCTTTTAACCTGTATGGAAGAGGCACCGGTGCCACCTACACCTCGTACGTTCTGCATTTGGTGGAATCCCTTGCCCACCACATATTTACTACGACCTTGGTTACTATTGTGTGTTCTGAAATGTTCCGTAGATTTTTTTGCACTCTCTTCTTCCAGTGCTATCTCAATTAGTTGTTTCAATGGCTTGTCCTCTGCCTTTACTCGTGTAATGGTTTTAACTGAATCATCATAAAGTCCTTGGATAAAACAACATTTGCTAAGCAAAGAAATTGTTTTGTTTCCTCCATCCTGCATTTCAGGTGTCCAAGTTAACATTTGTCTATCAAGGGCTTTATTTAATTCGGTTGTCTTCTTCTCAATTCTATTTCGCCATTGCGTTACATTTTCATTAGGCGATTGTTTACTGGTAAACAACTTGTTGGCATAAAAATCAAGTGTTCGTTGAACAGCATAATTTAGTTCTAATTTGTCTTTAATTGTCTCCCATGTCTGTAATTCCTCTGGGATAGTGCGATAACTTAGGACTGTTTTTGCATCTCCTGTGATATGAGCCAAAACAAATTTGTGAAATGTTGGATGATCTACTGGATTTAGAACGCTGAAGGCGTTTTCTACATTGTCTATGAATTCCTGTAACTCGTTTGGATTACCATTGAAAGTACTTCTTAACAGCTTTACAGCTGTATCTATAGAGACTACCATATAATGAACTTGATTTATCTGTTTGTCAGCTCCCAGAGCTGGGGCTCTTGCTACATTATTTGGGTCTAGGGGTTGTGCTAATATATACACAATGCACAATGAAGGTGGAGACTTACTTTGAAAAATGAAAGGGAGTAAGCCCACTCCTCGGAGCCACCACCGAAGGCAAATACCACCGCGAAGAAGGATAGCTGCAGGCTTATTGGGTTGCGCAATGTCCCCTCAAGGACCCCAATCGGTACTTGAACGATAGTCGACGGTATTACTCGACGCCAGAAGACGGACGGCCTGCGTCGGCCTCCGGGTAGAGGAAGAAGAGACGTTCCCAGTCACCAGGTGGAAGGACTAGTGAAGTATGACGGGTAGACACCTCGATGTTGATCGCTGAAAAATTTTGAAGTATAGAAAATGAAGTTGTGACTTGTATATAAGTCAATGATGAAGTCTCCTTCAATCCCGACGCTGCCACCAGTTTATGTCACGTAGCCGAGGCCACCAATATTAATTTAGGTTGGTAAAGTGTCCAATTTGTTGTGGGGTGAGGGCTCTGTCTAGACTAGAGTCGAAGGAGATCGTGAAGTTAGAAGTTCAGCGAAGAAGGAAGAGATGGTTTATTCAGAATGCCGAAATACAGATATAATTTAACTATTTAACAAAAACTGAACAATTTAACTATTTAAAAACAACTATTTTACAAAAAATTAATAATTCAACAATTTATCAGAAACTAAACGATTTAACTAATTCTTCACAAATGTTGGCATATTGATTATCGTCCATTTCTGGGATCTGGAAAGGAAATGAACATTTGTATCAGAATAGCAACTGAAACAATGGGTAACAAGTATAGAAACACATCTCTAAGGATGCAAGTTGTGAAGGAATTTGTGATGAAGCTCACGGTGAAAGACACTGGGCTTATTCTAGTTGCGTGGACTTTTATATAAATTACAGGCTTCAACCTGATTCAGCAGTTTTTGGGGTAACTTCTGGAGGGCTATGAGCCGGGATAGCTCAGTCAGTATAGTGACTAGCTACGGGCTGGACGACCGGGGTTCGATCCCCGACGGGGGCAGAGGATGTTTCCTCTAGCCTCTGCGTCCAGACCGGCTCTGGGGCCCACCCAGCCTCCTCTACAATGGGTACCGAGGTCCTTTCCCGGGGGTAAAGCCGGCCGGGGCGTGATGCTGACCACTCACCCCCATCTAGTGTCGAGGTCAAGGAAGAGAGGAGCTATACCTCCACTCACCCCAAACGCCTACATGGCGCATAGTGGGACAAACTTTACTTTACTTTCTGGAGGGCTGGAAATAGGTCAAATGCTTTCACGAATCAGTGTTCAGCCCACATAATTGTTGTAATCCAAAGGAGAGTTGACACTAACCTCATCATTAATAAACTGCTGAAGGTCAGCGTCCAGTAATTGTTCGTCAAATGGCAGTTGATATTCGCTGCTTATGTTTTGTCCCTGAAATTCAGAAAGTGGTGGATTAGTGGACTGCAACCAACGAAACAAAGTATTGATACGACATGCGATATAATAGTACGATGTATATTAATGTGGATATTTTGCAGATGCACACTTTCCAAATGGGATCTGGTGAAAATGTGACAGGATTTTGATGTAAACCCAACAGAAATGGCTAACAGGAATAAAAGTTTGATTATAGGAGATTTCTGTGCTCAAGTAGGGAATGACGCAATAATCGTAGGTCAAGAAAAATGGTGACGTGTGCATAATTAATGTCCTTATAAATATAAACTATTTGTAACATATCTTTCCTGTCCACAGCCAGTTTATTTTTAAAGAAACAGAAAGGCGGATAAATTAATGTTTAAAACTTAGAGCAGAGTTTCAGGGATTTAAATAGTGGTATCTCCTAATTAAAATCCACTGCAATGCGCTCTTACAAACAGGGGCAGACATGCTTCTCAACAAACAGCGTCAATCGGGAGTTTACTCTGGTCATCTTTCGCCTCTGACATTCCACGCTTGTTTGTTTTCCATGTGCAAGCGACAGATGGCAGGCGAGTGAGTTCGTCCAAATAGTAATAACGACGACTTACCTCTGACGAAGCGACGCCTTGAGAGGTTGGGAATCCTCCCCATTCATGTTCCTGTTCCTGGACAGGGAGGGGAAGGGCGCTGCTTTTGTTCTCGGAGGTGGGGCGTCGCTTTGCCGACTGGCGTCTAGGGCGCCTCACCTTCCTTTTACGGGCCTGCTCCCGGAGGAGCTTTTCTCTACGGACCTCGTTTGGGTTGTAGATGTAATCTGAAATCGGAAAGAATGACATTCAGGTCACAGCATTTCGTTAACGGTCGCTTCTGATCGCGTGATTTGACATCAGAGAAGGAAAATCAGCGACATTCATGAATCATATAAATATAAACTATTTGTAACATATCTTTCCTGTCCAATCCAGCCGGATTCCGGCTTATCGTGTCCGCAAGAAAATTGCTCGCACCACTAATATGTTTTATGCGCAAGTCATATTCCTGTATGTGCATCACCATCTAGCGATCCTGCTAGAGGTCAAGGCGCATTTATGCAGAAACGACACTGCCTTGTTGTCTGTATTCAGGGTAACAGAATGTCCTTAGATATTTATCCGAAATTTTTCTAGTGCATAAACAATAGCCAACAGCTCCTTTTCTGCAACAGAATAACGGCTCTCCACAGGAGCCAGCACCCGCGAGGCGGTTTGCTTTAACACGGCCCCAATAGCTTTATTGCTAGCATCGGTGTCTATCGAATATGGCATTGTTACCTCTGGGTGCACTAGATGGATGCTGTCGGCAAACTTCAATCTTAGGATCTCAAATGCTTTCTGACTATCCGAAGTCCACTTCCACTTACTCCCCTTCTTAAGCAATGGTAGTAGAGGCGCTACAAAACTGGCGTAATTAATAATAAATCTGTGGTGATAATTGCATACGCCTAAAAATTGCCTGTGGTTCTTCGGTGCTGGTTGGTTTAATATGGCTGCTATGCGTCGAGGGTCTGGGAAGACGCCGCCATTGCTAATTACGTGTCCTAGAAACCTTATCTCGGGTTTGCAGAAGTTGCACTTCCCGGCATTAATAGTAAAACCGGCTGCAGTCAGCTTGCCAATCACTGTCTCTGTCTCGAGGTGCCTGAGATGAAGCTCGTACGTTTGGGAGAAAACTGTTATGTCGTCGACGTAAGCCAAAGCAAAACCCGCAGCTTGTGAGCCAAGAGTCGTCTGTAACGCCCTGACAAACGCAGCCAAAGAATTTCGGAATCCGTACGGCGTTCTAGGAAACTGGTAGACCTGGGACTCGAATAGAAAAGCCGTGTATACACGTGATTCTGGTGCTAATTCCACTTGCAAGAAAGCCGATGATAGATCGATACTGCTAATAAACCTTGCCCCGTGAAACTGTTCCAATAATTCATTTATCGGTTGTACTCTTGCTCGATCAGCGGTCATGAACCGGTTGACCTTTCTTGCATCTAGACAAATGCGAGGCGGTTTCCCCTCCCGCATGACAATAGTTAACTGGTTAAGATGCGTAGATGTAGAAATCTCTAAGATCCCGTCCCTTTTCATCTGTTCGATCTGGGCTCGAACCTCGTTCCTCACGGAGAAGGGTATTGGTCTGCTGTAACCAACAAGCTGGCCCGGACAGTTCACATAAAATTTATAAGAAAATTTTTTGCATTTTCCCGGTCTCGTCGTAAAGGAATTCTTGTAATTTAAGAGCAAGTTAAATAGTTTTTCCCTTTGTATTTCATTTAAATTCGCAGCCTCGTCCACTTTGGTGCGCAGGTCTCGGATAGGGATGGTCCTAGAGTCCATTGGTTCACTTTCCTGACGGTATCTCAGTACCTGATCTTTAGATTCGCCTTCATAACTACTTCGTCGAACAATGCGCTTTACATCTTCACGGCATCCGTCCACTGGACTCATATTAATGCGACGTAATTTAAATAAACCAGGGATGTCTGGTCCCTCGTAACTCATATCTGACTCGCAGTCATCTACACCGACGAATAAAGCGGTACTTGTCTCCCCGCTGTGACTTGTAACGCACTTGCCTGTACTGTTATAGTCATCATAAGTGGCTGCTGCTCGACTCTCCGACCGTCCACGTTCTATCCCATTAATGAACCGATGTTCATAAGCTGCCAGGTCCGAGCTCGCAATCGGCCTGTTCCCGTCTCCTCCCCCTGCCGCATCCTCGTAGATGAAACTATGTCTGGATCTTTTTCCATCCTGCTTCGTCGTGAAACATTTTTCTTTGAAATCAACAATAACTTGAAAATTATTCAAAAAATTTGCTCCCAATATAGCGTGCGCTAACAACTAAGGGCAACCATAAAAACTTGCTCGTACA
Source organism: Zootermopsis nevadensis (assembly GCF_977971745.1). NCBI lineage: Eukaryota > Metazoa > Arthropoda > Insecta > Blattodea > Termopsidae > Zootermopsis > Zootermopsis nevadensis. The sequence goes on from NW_028259143.1 coordinate 12,447,977, forward strand.
TTTGATCATCTATTTTGATCGGGATCAACGCTTGCCTTCTTATCTTCTTGGTCCGCGAACCCCATGCCGAGATCAGCACTCCGTTTACTACAGGGATATGTAATAGTTTTAACCCACTTTCTATCAAAGCATCAAACAATGCCCCCGAAATAATCGAAATTTCAGCATCGCTGTCTAAGATGGGTATCACTTCCTTGTTCCCGATTTTCAATTTAGCTTGAGGGCAACCATGTAGATTATCCTCGTTTATATAAAAAATCGTCATCTCACTTTCTTGGTTTGGATTCTCAGAAACATAATTAAGAATATCGTGAGTTTCCTCAGGCTCTACCATATCTTTAGTTGCATTTCTCGATCTCATGACTGGACCTTGGGCTAGGCCGTCGTCGGGGGACAATGGCGGTCCTCTACATCGTCCTGGGTTCGTTTCCCGGAGCTTGTTCTGATGAGCGTCCTCGGCTCGTTGCAGGCGTGTCGTTCCTGTTAGGGTCGTAGGGGTCTGCTCTTGGATTCAAACTTTCGTGGTAGCCGCCGTTGTTTCTAGTGTGCATCCCAGTGCCTGTAATTTCCCGAGAGGTGAACTGGCCCCTTTGTCCGCCGTCATTTGACGAGTATGGTCTGTTCCGGTCATAACCCTGATTCTCACGAAAATTTGTGCTCCTCACTTGGTGCGGATGATTTCTGCTCCTATCAAATCGGCCCTGTCCCCTTTCATTTGAACCTCCTTGCGTTGTGCGACGCATCAGAATTCTGTTTTCCCCGCTCGTCAAAATTTTCCATAGTTTCCATTTTTCGCAGAAAAGTCAACGCGTCCTGAACGGTTCGAACGCCAGCTGACAAAAGCGCTCGTTGCACAAACGGCGGGAAATGGCCGGAAATTGCATCTACGAGGTGTAGCTCTGCCAATCTTGGTGATAGGTTGGCTGCTAACACAGAATATCGCAAGAAATGCGCCGACATGGTTTCATTTTTATTTCTGTCGTACCTGTCCTGATATAGTGATATACGCACTTGAGACTGTACTTGCGGATTCCATAATAGCTCCGTAATGGATTGCTTAAAGTGGTTATAGTCAGCCAAGTCCTTGTATACTGCCGTAAACCATTGTTTTGCATAGTTATCTGTAACAGCCTTGACTGCTATAGGCAATTTCAAACGTTCTGGTACCCCCTTCAACGAATAGTAGTCATCAAGTTCCGCGAGAAACTGCAAAATATTCTGCCGATTACTGTCATGAAATTTTGGTAGAACTAGATCGTTTAAGACACTACTGCTGCAGTGTGCTGCGGTTAGTCCAGCCAACTCATGGATGAGCGTCAGATCACCCCCACTACTACATGTAAATGGCACAGTAGGTCCCTCATTTGGGCACCGCTGAACCTCGCACACTCTCTCACGCCCTCCCGGTTCGTGTCCAGAGCCAAGCGTTTGTAACGGGGTTGGCACACCTCGTTCCGTGCACCCCTCCGAGCTAATAAGAGATGGGTGCCCGTTGCCAGATCGGCTATGACACTGCAGTTACTTGTTCCTGAATTTTGTCTATCCTGCTAGAAATTTCTCCTAATTTCAAAACGCTGTCCCTGCTAGCAGCCTTCACTTGATCTTGAACCAGGTTCATATTTTCCTCCGTCACTCCCCCCTTTAGACTCGAAACTTCCTTATAAATATTTCTCATATTTGTCTCCACTTCAGCCCTGAGTTCCTTTCCTAGCCTTTCGTGATCCGCCTTGGCTTCAGACACTTGCGTTCTCAATTTTGCATTCATACTTTCATTCACTTGGCCTATAGTTTTTTATTCACACTCCTAATTTGTTGCTGAGTATCCTCCTCCAGACAGATAACAGCTTGCTTTAATTCATTATTTTCATATGTTATTCTCTTATTAATACTTTCATTTATTTTATTAATCTCGGCCCTGAATTTTGCAGATAACACTTCTGAATTTCTGAAAATACTATCCTGCAGTGTCTCTAAAGTTTCCTTCCTAATCCTTTCATTTTCCTCTTTGTCTCTTTTTCTATTTTCCTGCAAAATCTGTAAAGTTTCCTCCCTGAACCTTTCATTTTCCTTTCTGTTCTCCTGCAAAGCCTGCAATATTATGTTTAATAGATCTGTTTGTTCAACTCTATCTGCTGCTCCCCCCTTTTTGTTACTCAATTCAACTGTACCTACAGTTCTTAAATTTTCTCCCCCTGTTGTGTTACGCTCTAATATTTCCTCGGCCTCGACTACTGGATGGTCCACTACTTGTTCGTCTTCAGTAGCCTGTCCGCACGGCCAATCTCCTAGCAAGTCCTCCTCGGTTTCGCCGCACAATGCCCCCTGAAAGCCATATTGTCTTTCACCCACCTGAATGTCTGTAGGCTTGCCTGAACAGGGATGTCGTCGAAGGTTGTAGCTCTCTGTTCGACGTCGATCGTTGTCCCTCAGCCTTGCTGCGAACGGCGTGGAGACTTGTTTACAGCTCGTCCTCCTGACCACCGCTTCTTCGTCGTGGCTGCGTCGTGCCTTTCTTCCTTGGAAGCCCCACTTCTACGTCGTCGTGCCCCACGTTGGGCGCCAAATCGCTGTAACCGCCCCTTTCCTTCCACCACACGTCACACTGCTTGTTTAGTATAGTCGTAGCCTGGTTTGCTCATATGGTTACAGCTTCTTGACGTGGGATGTGTAAAGATACAGAGAGTGATTGTTGATGATGGTGCGAGGTTGTCGGTGAGCACGAGTTTCCGACTCCCCGGGAATATACGGGAATTAGAAGGTGGAACAGGTTTCTGCACAAATGGATAACAAAGTGTTTCTGTGTTGCACTGATGGACGACACTTTATTGTTCCTTAATACACGCAGGAACATATATATCTTAAGCACTATTCACGGAGGCAGCTGGATGGCTCGGCTGTTCCTTTGTTCTTTCGTGTGTTTGCTAAAGAAAAACACCCCCGCCCAACCGAAGGACCAAAACTTTTGAGAGCGCCCCGCAACCACGATCGCGCTTAAATACCCCTGCATTACGTAATTCGTTATTGAATTTGGCTGAAATGCGGCGATCTGATTCGTTCCTCCACAACGGCGGAAACGCGCCTATAACCTGAGCTCAAAGTCAATTGGTCCATCGCAAGGATGCGATGGTCTTAATGCAGTCATCACCCCGCATCTGGAAGGGATGCACACCATGTGTGGGGTGGCTTAAGTATTTTCTTTGTTGGTTTATGTTTGCCCCCTTTTCTTTCTTTTTTTTTTTCTACTCCAGGCTCCCTTGGGACAGAAAGAATGCCGAGGAGGGTGACCCGCAAGTGGCCATGTGGGCCACATTCCTTCAACTCAATGTGTTTAACAAAGCCAAAATTAAGCATTCAGTCTAATTTAGGTGAAGTAAGGCGTTCCAGAAATCATGTAATTACACCTTCTTCGTCTTTCTTATAAGCCAGATCAACATGCCGAAGCCTGGTTTACCTTTCATCTCAAGGCTGAGTCCGTTCGGGAATTGAACCACAGACCTGGACTGGCACACAGTCCATTTAACACTTTTTGTTTTCCCTTTGCTAACATCACTTTGAAATTAGCGGGGCATATCTGGACATCTAGAAAGATGCATAAGCATCATAATTGACAGAACATCATACTGATTAGATTTACAGACTGTACTCCACAATTTACTGCATGCACAGAATTAAACGACACTTACTGTCTGCTGCCAGCCATCCAATGTTATTTTGAAGGCTCTTCAGTTCCCTCATACTGAGTATTGTAGCGATTTCAGTAGGATTTACCTGAGGACAGACACAAAATGAGTTATTTTATAGTCCAAGAATTCTCTGCAACTTCATGAAGTTAATATTTCTTATGGAACTTTTGTCCCAGTCACACACAAAACGCAGGTGCCTTGGCTGTTTGTGTTTGCACTGCAATTGATTTTCGTGTGTGCCGGTGGGGGTCTCGTCCACTCCACACTTTTTAATCACGAATTTTTTTGCTCCTTCAATAATACAACACACCACCAAGCAGACTCGCCCTAGACTCACTGGCGGAAGCCAACCAACCAAAGAAGCTAACTGAGGGCGGAGGCCTGCGCAAGCGCAAGCATCGTCCCTACCTAGGTGAAACCATTCCTGCGCACAAGACGCATTGCTGGAAATGGTAAACGGTCTTAATATAAGAACGGAAATTTTGCTAACGCTAACGGGGTTTCGTCGTGGCGGGAGCCTCGACCATACTGATGCTTTGTGCTGTATTGTTATAAAACGTAAACCCACGTATCTAAAAGCACTTAAACGACAACCTCTTCGTAGCACAATTCGCTAAAGACTGGCGGAAGACGGTTGGCAACTGCTGACGTCACGTATTGCGCAACAGTGTGAAAAGGCGCTCAATTCGGTTTATTCAGGCGTGCATAAGAAATGAAAAATGAACCTTATGGCCTGCCATCCGAGACTGTTGGACGTGTGCGTCACAGGTGTGCTTTACGAATTCCAATCTTTCTCGCGCTGGTTTTCGTATTTTATAAGAACGACTGCGTTTCGTATTTACACATTATTTGTAGTTAAAGAAATACAAATTTTAATTACTCCAAGTTATAAATTGGTTACATTCCATCATAAATATACGAAGTTAATAATTAATATTAAATACTTTCTGTGTAAAAGGAAATAAATTTAAAGGTAATGAAAAGAGGCTTGAAGTAAATTTTGTAATTTAATTTGCCCTTGTTTAAAATTATCGTCGTATTTTGTTATACTTGTTTAATTTTAAAGACGATTTTTGAGGGGCCCGGGCACTGTTGTACCCATCGCCCCTGGGCGAGGAAAAGTGTTTCCTTGCTTCGATTCCCGATTATTCATTTTGACCAATGAGAGATCACAGGAAGGTCAGAACTCTGGGGAAAAGTGTCCTGAGTTCGATTTCCTTCAAGGGCGGTTCCTTTCGCTCCGAAACTAAGCGAGACAGAAGAAGGGCGCCAGGATCAGAGTTTTTTGCTTCGAAGAGGAGATTACGGAAAGGAAGGCCTCGACACTGAGTTCGAGTCCCGACAGGATGGTTTCTGTTCACTGGAACGCAACAGCGATAAAAGAATGACGTCAATGAAAAGTTCTTTAGTTTCGGAGAGGAAATTTCGGGGTCTAAGGTCACAGACACGGATACACAGTCCTCGGATCGAGTCTCTCTTAGGATGTTGGTTTCTGGGGTAAGTTTACGGGGGTATTAACCGACGCACGTTTAATGATGAGGCCTATAAGCTACCAGATGCTTCCAAAATAATATGCTGCTTTTGTGTGGTTATAGTAGACCTTGTATCTTTATTTATTCATAGTTTATTTAACGACGCATTTTCATAGCTCAGAGTAGCACAGGAGCATTAAATCCATTGATAAATCCTTGTACGTAAATAACTTTATTGTTTGGAAACACAAAACTAGCTTCATTTTGTATTACTGTTGACTAACACGGATGCTACCAGATGTCTCAAGAGTAAACTGCTGTACAATTTGTAATGCTACCCAAATATCAGAAAAGTTTTGTGGTAATATAATTTACCGCATTTGGCTGGCGGCTGAATAAAGGACCTTGTTTGGTGGATAAAAAATAAATAATGTATGAAATTGTGCCCCATTGACAATTACTTGTGCACGTGATTTTTTTTTGAAGCACTAGACTGACTACCAACTCCCGACAATTGGATTTTATCATCTCAAGCGTGAACTGTACGGAGCCACCACCGAAGGCAAATACCACCGCGAAGAAGGATAGCTGTAGGCTTATTGGGTTGCGCAATGGCCCCGGGAGGACCCCAATCGGTACTTGAACGATAGACGACGGTCTTACTCGACGCCAGAAGACGGTCGGCCTCTGGGTAGAGGAAGAAAAGACGTTCCCAGTCACCAGGTGGAAGGACTAGTGAAGTATGACGGTCAGACACCTCGATATAGATCGCCGAAAATTTTTGAAGTGTAGAAAATGAAGTTGTGACTTGTATATAAGTCAATGATGAAGTCTCCTTCAATCCCGACGCTGCCACCAGTTTATGTCATGTAGCCGAGGCCACCAATATTAATTTAGGTTGGTAAAGTGTCCAATTTGTTGTGGGATGAGGGCTCTGTCTGGACTAGAGTCAAAGGAGATCGTGAAGTTAGAAGTTCAGCGAAGAAGGAAGAGATGGTTTATTCAGAATGACGAAATACATATTTGTAGTAAGTCTCCTACAAGTATACAGTACGTAGTTTGCTGGTACAATGACAATCATAATAGTACGATATCTTTCTTTTATATGATAACAAGTGGAAGATGACCAGTCTGAGGAGTGAGCACATGACTTAATGTTATCTTAAGGACCAAGGTCAAATGACTTCCTGTAGGGGATAAATGAGTGGAGTTATGTCACATTAACTTCCGCCTTCATTATCTTCTGCCTTCTTCCTTCCTTCTTGTTTTCATCCCCCGATGTAACTATTTGCAAACACTGCCACAATATTTATTAGAGAGATCATTATTGCCCCAGCGACGCGGAAGCCTTCCCTCACCCTTCGTTCACTAGTAAGGCCCACCTTCGGAAGCTACGCAACTATTTGGCAAATCTGAGGCCCACAACAAAACAGAAAATAAAATAAGAACAGGAAGGAAACACTATGCTAAGGCAGGACTGATTACATTTCTTAACATATAACAAAATGATGCGAGTCACATCTGAAATTAAATGTTGATTAAAAGTTACGCAAGTGAATCCATATTATGTTCAAACACTTGAAATGCATATATACTTAATAGCTCTTATATTACTGCTACTGTACTTACAAATTAATTGTATCAGAATGACCAAACGAATTTCTAAACAAATCTGGGCTGTTGCGCTGTGTAGTCTACACAGCGCAGTAACCCAGAAGTCAGTAATCCTCATACTCACTGCTGTGAAAACCTCAAATCTTACATTGGAGTCTACTTATTACAAGTATTTCTAACAAGTCATGGGGGTTTCCCTATTATAGGAAAGAACATGTGATTTGGAGACATACTTTGATCTCCAGGATCTAACCACATGAAAGCCATATTTGAAGACTGACATAATACACACACGTTCATGTAGTTTACAAAGAATACGGAATGTTTGGGCCTGTCAGCAAGACTCTTTTGCAAGGTTCTATGACATACAGACTATTTTAATTGTATGATCAGGTAAGCGAAATTAATGTCTCATTCTTGAATTTATATAAAGCTCAATTTAATACATGATATTAGCCATAGATTGTTCCTTCAGATGCATGCATGCCTATCCAACTGTTTTATGAAGCTGAACAGACAAGCACTATCAATATGTTTGGCATTACACGGTGTGCACAACACGAGATTTCCCTTCGTAAAAAGGATTTTGGTTGGTCGGTTCTCTGAGTTTGAACCCAGAAGCGGCAGCATCACTTTGGCTGAAGGCCTCTGAGACTTTGGGCGGTGGGGGGGGTGACTTCAGCTGAAGGAACATCCGTCCCCCTCTGTTGCCCTTGGGTGACCTGGCCTTTGTGTCACATACCTCAAGAATGATGGCAAGGATTCCGATGATCAGGAAGGCATGGTGAAGGAATCCTTGCAACTTCCCGAGCAATTTCCATACATCGCACAATTGGGCCACTTCAGCTCTTACTCCTAAAGAGGCAGCAGTGATCTCCCACCATGACCACTGCAATGTGACAGTAAATATTTTAATCCCTGTGTGTGTCCTCTCTCTTGTTGTTCACATCCTAAATACCAGGGTCTATTATCCTGACCTTGTTAGGAATTGTGGTTTCTGTTGAAATTAGGTCCTGGGTTCGATGGTGCTGAAGCATAAGCATCATAATTGACAGAACATCATACTGATGAGATTTACAGACTGTACTCCACAATTTACTGCATGCACAGAATTAAACGACACTTACTGTCTGCTGCCAGCTTCCTGATCCTGTTTATCGGCATACAAGTGATCCTCGTCTCTTCTATTTCCGTAGGATTTACCTGAGGACAGACACAAAATGAGTTATTTTATAGTCCAAGAATTCTCTGCAACTTCATGAAGTTAATATTTCTTATTGAACTTTTGTCCCAGTCACACACAAAACGCAGGTGCCTTGGCTGTTTGTGTTTGCACTGCAATCGATTTTCGTTTGTAACAGAAGATATTAAGAAGACTTCATTTATATGAACAGAAATTAAGGCTGTGTCAGATAACGATTTACTTTTATAATTAGCTTGTTAGGAGACGTTTCAAAGTTTTAATTACAGGATACAAGTCGGTTAATGATTAATCCTGAGAAATTAAGCTGTTCACTCAACAGAAACTTTCCGCTAGACGAAAAATGAAAGACTGAAAACAATTAATAATGTCTGAATATGACAAGTGACCCGGTCGTAAGTCCGTATCAGCTGTTAGGTTAGCCGGAATTCAAGTAAGCATACTTTGGCGACGATTGGCTGTGATCTAACGCCTCCACTTTGTTGAGAAATGTTGCAGCGTCCGGTATGTTTCTCGGTTTCGCAACGACCCACCCTTTTTGCTCCTGATTTGCCGTTCTTGATGCACTGACTGGCCTGCTTTTGTTTGGACTTGCTGTACAAGTCGTCGACCCAGAGACAGGCATCCTTATTTCGGTAGACCTCGGTGTCCACGCTCACTTTAACACCTTGTGTGTGCTGCTGGGTTCACTCGCCGCCTTCTTCGGATGGCTACTTGGAAGTTCGTCCTTTCGAGGAGTTGCCCAGCTTGGTTGTAGCCTTCTTCTTTAATAACATGCTGTCAGATGCGTACTACTAAAATGTGTGGGCCAAAAGTTCCTTTTCTACAGTACTGTAATTAATTTCCGCTTTATTTAAGATCCTACTCGCGTAAGCGACTGGTCTGTCTTGGAATAGCTTACCCTGACTGAGTATGGCACCAATTGCGTACCCACTAGCGTCAGTCGTCAATATAAAAGGTTGTGTGAAGTCGGGATACTGTAATACTGGAACTTGTGTTAGTTTCTGCTTTAATAACTCGAAACTAACCTGTTCTGCATCTGTCCATTTCCATTCTGTATCCGTTTTTAACAGTCCTATTAGAGGTCTGGCTATCGCACTAAATTTATCTATGAACCTGCCAGGCCTAAAAATGACTTAATATCCTGGGGTGATTTTGGTAAAGGAAAATCTGTCACTGCCTGAATTTTCTTTTGATCAGGCTTGACTCCTTGTTCTGTTACATGTCCTAAATAAGTTAATTCTAACTTTAAAAATTCACATTTATCGGGTTCAATTTTGATGTTATATTTTCTTAACTGGCAAAATACTTGTCGCAATTGTCTATGATGATCTTTTAATGTCTCTCCCATTACTAAAGTGTCGTATTAGACAACAATATTTACCATGCTCACATCGAACAATGCTATCAGCATAAATAACATTTCCTCCTATCATCTGTTTTGGACAATGTCTTATCCCTTGTTTGTCTGTCGAGAATTGAACGACGGTTTCACTTAATGGAGGTACTTTTATGAAGTCCTGTTTCCAAGGAATTTTGATTTCACTGTCATGAAGTTCTAGCCAATCCTGACCAAGTAGCATGTCAACATTTTGTGGTAAAGATTTTACAACATAAAACGGCATTTCTTTTCCACTCCTTACATTATTAACACTTAGATTTACAACACCTATAACTGGAAACAAATCACCAGTTACAGTTTGGAAAGATATCCTTTCAGGCCTTACTTTCATATTTGTCAAACTACCTTGTTTAACTAAAGAGACTTGTGACCCTGTGTCAACCAATGCCTCTCCATAACCTTTAATTAAATGATCATTTACAACATACACAACATAATGCAACCTGCATTTTCCTGGATGGACTGAACCTGGGTTGCTCAGACAGCCATACTGCCTGTTTCCCTGATTGCCCCTGCAATCTTTGGTTAGATGTCCACTTTTCTTACATAGTTTACAAAAGGGGTTGTCCTTACAATCTCTTGACATATGACCAGGCTTCTGACAGCGGAAGCAAATAACCGTTGTAGTTGCGTTTACTCCTGGTTCCCTTTTAACCTGTATGGAAGAGGCACCGGTGCCACCTACACCTCGTACGTTCTGCATTTGGTGGAATCCCTTGCCCACCACATATTTACTACGACCTTGGTTACTATTGTGTGTTCTGAAATGTTCCGTAAATTTTTTTTCACTCTCTTCTTCCAGTGCTATCTCAATTAGTTGTTTCAATGGCTTGTCCTCTGCCTTTACTCGTGTAATGGTTTTAACTGAATCATCATAAAGTCCTTGGATAAAACAACATTTGCTAAGCAAAGAAATTGCTTTGTTTCCTCCATCCTGCATTTCAGGTGTCCAAGTTAACATTTGTCTATCAAGGGCTTTATTTAATTCGGTTGTCTTCTTCTCAATTCTATTTGCCCATTGCGTTACATTTTCATTAGGCGATTGTTTACTGGTAAACAACTTGTTGGCGTAAAAATCAAGTGTTCGTTGAACAGCATAATTTAGTTCTAATTTGTCTTTAATTGTCTCCCATGTCTGTTATTCCTCTGGGATAGTGCGATAACTTAGGACTGTTTTTGCATCTCCTGTGATATGAGCCAAAACAAATTTGTGAAATGTTGGATGATCTACTGGATTTAGAACGCTGAAGGCGTTTTCTACATTGTCTATGAATTCCTGTAACTCGTTTGGATTACCATTGAAAGTACTTCTTAACAGCTTTACAGCTGTATCTATAGAGACTACCCTATAATGGACTTGATTTATCTGTTTGTCAGCTCCCAGAGCTGGGGCTCTTGCTACATTATTTGGGTCTAGGGGTTGTGCTAATATATACACAATGCACAATGAAGGTGGAGACTTACTTTGAAAAATGAAAGGGAGTAAGCCCACTCCTCGGAGCCACCACCGAAGGCAAATACCACCGCGAAGAAGGATAGCTGCAGGCTTATTGGGTTGCGCAATGTCCCCTCAAGGACCCCAATCGGTACTTGAACGATAGTCGACGGTATTACTCGACGCCAGAAGACGGACGGCCTGCGTCGGCCTCCGGGTAGAGGAAGAAGAGACGTTCCCAGTCACCAGGTGGAAGGACTAGTGAAGTATGACGGGTAGACACCTCGATGTTGATCGCTGAAAAATTTTGAAGTATAGAAAATGAAGTTGTGACTTGTATATAAGTCAATGATGAAGTCTCCTTCAATCCCGACGCTGCCACCAGTTTATGTCACGTAGCCGAGGCCACCAATATTAATTTAGGTTGGTAAAGTGTCCAATTTGTTGTGGGGTGAGGGCTCTGTCTAGACTAGAGTCGAAGGAGATCGTGAAGTTAGAAGTTCAGCGAAGAAGGAAGAGATGGTTTATTCAGAATGCCGAAATACAGATATAATTTAACTATTTAACAAAAACTGAACAATTTAACTATTTAAAAAGAACTATTTTACAAAAAATTAATAATTGAACTATTTAAGAAACACTAAACAATTTAACTATTTTGAAACAACTATTTTACAAAAAATAATAATTAAACTGACAAAAACTAAACGATTTAACTATTTCTTCCCAAATAGGGGCATATTGCTCATCGTCCATTTCTGGGATCTGGAAAGGAAATTGAACATTAGTATCAGAATAGCAACTGAAACAATGGGTAACAAGTATAGAAACACATCTCTAAGGATGCAAGTTGTGAAGGAATTTGTGACGAAGCTCACGGTGAAAGACACTGGGCTTATTCTAGTTGCGTGGACTTTTATATAAATTACAGGCTTCAACCTGATTCAGCAGTTTTTGGGGTAACTTCTGGAGGGCTATGAGCCGGGATAGCTCAGTCAGTATAGTGACTAGCTACGGGCTGGACGACCGGGGTTCGATCCCCGACGGGGGCAGAGGATTTTTCCTCTAGCCTCTGCGTCCAGACCGGCTGTGGGGCCCACCCAGCCTCCTCTACAATGGGTACCGGGGTCCTTTCCCGGGGGTAAAGCCGGCCGGGGCGTGATGCTGACCACTCACCCCCATCTAGTGCCGAGGTCAAGGAAGAGAGGAGCTATACCTCCACTCACCCCAAACGCTTACATGGCGTATAGTGGGACAAACTTTACTTTACTTTCTGGAGGGCTGGAAATAGGTCAAATGCTTTCACGAATCAGTGTTCAGCCCACGTAATTGTTGTAATCCAAAGGAGAGTTGACACTAACCTCATCATTAATAAACTGCTGAAGGTCAGCGTCCAGTAATTGTTCGTCAAATGGCAGTTGATATTCGCTGCTTATGTTTTGTCCCTGAAATTCAGAAAGTGGTGGATTAGTGGGCTGCAACCATTGAAACAAAGTATTGATACGACATGCGATATAATAGTACGATGTATATTAATGTGGATATTTTGCAGATGCACTCTTTCCAAATGGGATCTGGTGAAAATGTGACAGAGGATTTTGATGTAAACCCAACAGAAATGGCTAACAGGAGTAAAAGTTTAATTATAGGAGATTTCAGTGCTCAAGTAGGAAATGACGTAATATTCGTAGGTCAAGAAAAATGGTGACGTGTGCATAATTAATGTCCTTATAAATATAAACTATTTGTAACATATCTTTGCTGTCCACAGCCAGTTTATTTTTAAAGAAACAGAAAGGCGGATAAATTAATGTTTAAAACTTAGAGCAGAGTTTCAGGGATTTAAATAGTGGAATCTCCTAAATAAAATCCACTGCAATGCGCTCTTACAAACAGGGGCCGACATGATTCCCAACAAACGGCGGCAATCGGGAGTTTACTCTGGTCATCTTTCGCCTCTGACATTCCACGCTTGTTTGTTTTCCATGTGCAAGCGACAGATGGCAGGCGAGTGAGTTCGTCCAAATAGTAATAACGACGACTTACCTCTGACGAAGCGACGCCTTGTGTGGTTGGGAATCCTCCCCATTCATGTTCCTGTTCCTGGACAGGGAGGGGAAGGGCGCTGCTTTTCTGCTCGGTGGTGGGGCGTCGCTTCCCCGACTGGCGTCTAGTGCGCCTCAATTTCCTTCCACGGGCCCGCTCCCGGAGGCGCTTTTCTCTACGGACCTCATTAAGGTTGTAGGAGTAATCTGAAATCGGAAAGAATGACATTCAGGTCACAGCATTCCGTTAACGGTCGCTTCTGATCGCGTGATTTGACATCAGAGAAGGAAAATCAGCGACATTCATAAATCATATAAATATAAACTATTTGTAACATATCTTTCCTGTCCAATCCAGCCGGATTCCGGCTTATCGTGTCCGCAAGAAAATTGCTCGCACCACTAATATGTTTTATGCGCAAGTCATATTCCTGTATGTGCATCACCATCTAGCGATCCTGCTAGAGGTCAAGGCGCATTTATGCAGAAACGACACTGCCTTGTTGTCTGTATTCAGCTAGCTCGATCAGCGGTCATGAACCGGTTGACCTTTCTCGCATCTAGACAAATGCGAGGCGGTTTCCCCTCCCGCATGACAATAGTTAACGGGTTAAGATGCGTAGATGTAGAAATCTCTAAGATCCCGTCCCTTTTCATCTGTTCGATCTGGGCTCGAACCTCGTTCCTCACGGAGAAGGGTATTGGTCTGCTGTAACCAACAAGCGGGCCCGGACAGTTCACATAAAATTTATAAGAATTTTTTTTCATTTTCCCGGTCTCGTCGTAAAGGAATTCTTTTAATTTAAGAGCAAGTTAAATAGTTTTTCCCTTTGTATTTCATTTAAATTCGCAGCCTCGTCCACTTTGGTGCGCAGGTCTCGGATAGGAATGGTCCTAGAGTCCATTGGTTCACTTTCCTGACGGTATCTCAGTACCTGATCTTTCGAGTCGCTTTCATAACGACTTCGTCGAACAATGCGCTTTACATCTTCACGGCATCCGTCCACTGGACTCATATTAATGCGACGTAAATTAAATAAACCAGGGATGTCTGGTCCCTCGTAACTCATATCTGACTCGCAGTCATCTACACCGACGAATAATGCGGTATTTGTCTCCCCGCTGTGACTTGTAACGAACTTGCCTGTACTATTATAGTCATCATAAGTGGCTGCTGCTCGACTCTCCGACCGTCCACGTTCTATCCCATTAAGGAACCGATGCTCATAAGCTGCCAGGTCCGACCTCGCAATCGGCCTGTTCCCGTCTCCTCCCCCTGCCGCATCCTCGTAGATGAAACTATGTCTGGATCTTTTTCCATCCTGCTTCGTCGTGAAACATTTTTCTTTGAAATCAACATCAACTTGAAAATCATTCAAAAAATTTGCTCCCAATATAGCGTGCGCTAACAACTGAGGGGCAACCATAAAAACTTGCTCGTACATTTGATCATCTATTTTGATCGGGATCAACGCTTGCCTTCTTATCCTCTTGGTCCGCGAACCCCATGCCGAGATCAGCACTCCGTTTACTACAGGGATATGTAATAGTTTTAACCCACTTTCTATCAAAGCATCAAACAATGCCTCGGAAATAATCGAAATTTCAGCACCGCTGTCTAAGATGGGTATCACTTCCTTGTTCCAATTTTCAATTTAGCTTGAGGGCAACCATGTAGATTATCCTCGTTTATATAAAAAATCGTCATCTCACTTTCTTGGTTTGGATTCTCAGAAACATAATTTAGAATATCGTGAATTTCCTCAGGCTCTACCATATCTTTAGTTGCATTTCTCGATCTCATGACTGGACCTTGGACTAGGCCGTCGTCGGGGGACAATGGGCGGTCCTCTACATCGTCCTGGGTTCGTTTCCCGGAGCTTGTTCTGATGAGCGTCCTCGGCTCGTTGCAGGCGTGTCGTTCCTGTTAGGGTCATAGGGGTCTGCTCTTGGATTCAAACCTTCGTGGTAGCCGCCGTTGTTTCTAGTGTGCATCCCAGTGCCTGTAATTTCCCGAGAGGTGAACTGGCCTCTTTGTCCGCCGTCATTTGACGAGTATGGTCTGTTCCGGTTATAACCCTGATTCTCACGGAAATTTGTGCTCCTCACTTGGTGGGGATGATTTCTGCTCCTATCAAATTATTAGGTCTCATAGTTTATCAACACCGCAATTATCAGTGTCGTCACGAAATATCCCCCCCCCCTTTTAGCAGTACAAATTTCTAAGTGCGCGTTCTGAACACGAGAAATTTCTCACATATAATTTTACAGGTTCGCACCGTCGCCATGTTTATCATCGTTCACGTACGTTCAATGATCATACATGTCCGCTGAATTCGAATATCTTTGAAGACAATCTGTCATTCACGAATGCTCTGCACATTAAATTATTAACACGTAATTGTCATGAAGTACATTTTGTATTGCAACTTACCTCACGCTAATCTGATTATTGCTGTCTGCAGGGTACAGGACAGCCAGTTTCTTTCTCCATTCATTGGAGAAGATGACGAAGGCGTTAGGCGGCCTCGGTATCTTTGAACACTTTGATGTTTTTTGGCACCTTTTCGCCTTCCTCTTCCCTTGTATCTTCTCTGGCTGCCCTGTAACTTGCAGCTGCTGGTGTTCCTGAGTTTTTCCTGAAAGAATGATGGAATCCATGTATAAAGACTATAATAATTTTGACCTACAAACAGCCATCCTCATCTCAACTGCCCGTGACAGGCCATTACAATATTTCACATAACACCAAACCATTGCAACTCTCTTTCTACAGAAACCCAAACCCAAGCGGCACAGCCAGCTGTTTACTGCTATTGCCACGTGGTATGCGGCGGTTAGGTTAACAGAGTAGACTGTTACATTAAGGCTCGATGCACACGAGCGAGTTATTTTCGCGAGCTCGCCGCGTCATTTTCTCGCGCGTTTTAGCAGTACATGTGAAGCAATGGAGCAATGCACACTATGGCGGTGACGCCGCGAGGACGCGGCGAGCAATTTGCGCTCGCCAACCACTGCTGCTTCGCAGCGAGTTCGCCGATCGCCGCGAAGCAGCAGACTGTGTGAAAGCATTGGGCAGTGCACACGTGCTTCGCAACCCTCGCAACTGCTCAGTCATAACCAGCATTTCTAGAGGTATTGCAAGCCTCATCGCAGAATCTTTACTTTTGTTGGATGCATCCAGTTTTGCTGCTAGCTCATCAAACGACTTTATACTCATACGACAATAATTATGAAATTTACTTTCATCTTCTCTTAAATCTATAAACATTGTCACGAACGCCCCTTTTAACAGCCGTGAACTAACCAACGGGTGTGTCCAATACTTCCTATTGCGTTTTTTAAGGATGTATTCGTAAACGAAATAGGCAAAACTACACGTTTTCTTCTGTACACATCCATTTTGGTTGCCATCCAATCTAGTACTGGTGGGAGTTTTTCGGCGAACTCGCAGCGATGACGCTACGTGTGCACTGTCACGGGTTTCCTCGCTGCGAGCTCGCGCGACATTTTCTCGCTCGTGTGCATCGAGCCTTATGCAGCTCAGATCTGGTGTAGCAAAAAGAAACACACACACAAAACATTTGAACATGAAAAATAGCTGAACACTATCATTAATACTAAAAGAAATACAATGAACACCATCTCTTTACACTTTTAAATCTACTCAACATCCATTTAGGTTTGTAAGTACTACTCTATTAAGGTTGGCGTCATCCGCCTACAAGATATACTCAAACTTAACTACTCAGTTAATTGATTAACTTTAATTAGAATTATACTATCATCTAAGCCTTAGATGATAGTATATTTATACTACCATCTAAGGATACATTAGAATTACTGGCACAGTGGCAGTAAAATCCAAGGCGTTCAACACAAGAAAACTGATCTGTCCCAAACAAAAAAAAAACTTTTCTAATGCTATAGCAGGCATGCTAACATACGAGCCTATGCAAAACATGGCATCGGTTTGTGGTCTCTCCTTCAACCCTTGCCTTCCGCAGTCTAGTCCTATATAGCGTCTCCTTCGTCCTTCAAATACGGTTTCAGCGCTAGCTTATTGAACACACCGCGCTTTCTTCCATCTAACTCCGACAGTTCGTATGCCGCAGGTGGGATGACATTCGTAATCTCCCATGGTCCATCATATACCCTGAGGAACTTGCTCGTCTCATCAGCCGCCGCATCCGACAGGCTGGCACTTCTCTAACGCTAAGTCGTTAATCTGCTGGTTCCAATCAGTCCTTCCAAATTTGCGTCTTTTGTGTCTTTTTGCAGCCTTGTGCTTCATTTTGACGTAGGCTTTCAGGACCTTGTTATGAAGACTTTCAGTAGGCGGTACCTCGTCTGTTGACTTTGATAGGAATTTCGCGAAAAGATCTGGTCGCGGCGCATCGAGCATCAGTTCCACGGGAGAATAGCCGGTTGAATCAGACATCGTCCCGTTGAGCCACGCTTCGATCCTAGGCAATAACTCTGGCCATTTCTTGTGTTGCTGGTCGCAGTATATTCGGCAAAACTTGCCGATCTCCTTCATACAACGCTCGCTTGGGTTAGCCTGCGGGTGTCTTATAGGAGAGAACCTGACGCCAATGTCCAACTCTGCCAACTTAGTCCGCCACAAAGAGCTCGCAAACTGAGTTTCATTATCACTTAGGATGTTCTTCGGTCTTAATGACGTCCACTATGTAACACTTCGTAATCTTATTCACGCAGGTCTTCGTAGTTGCGGCCCACAACGGATTTTTTTTAAAACAAAGTTTTTAACTAAAATATAATCAATTAAGCTCAAAACAATTTAATTAAAACTATTTAACTAAAATATAAACAATTTAACTATAAACAATTTAATTGAAATACAATATTTAACTAAAACAATTTAACGTTTTCATTAAACAATTCAACTATTTAACTTTTCGTCTAAAAATGCTCAAACTATACTAAATTGGGCAGATTCATGATGTACTGTATTAACGATGCAAACACCACGTCGTCCAATCCTGGATTCTGCAAAGGAAATAGACATTTGTATCACAACAGGAAATGCATTTACTGTAACAAGTATAGAAACACATGCAGCGAAAGATTATGAACGATTTTTTATTTTTATTCTTAAATATACAATATGTGAACTTTAACTGTTTAAATAAAACAAAGTAACTACTTGACTAAAGGAATGTATCTATTTAAGTAAACCTATTTAACCTTTTAATTACAAACTACGTAACTAAAGGGGCAGATTCATTATTTCTTCAATGAAGGACGCAAATTCAATGTCGGCCATTTCTGGATTCTGCAAAGGAAATAAACATTTGAATCAGAATAGGAACTGGAATTATGGGTAACAAGTATGGAAACACGTACAGCGAATATCTTGTGGTAGGCGATCTCTAAGGATGCAGGTTTTGAAGGAATTTGTGAAGAAGCTCATGGTGAAAGACACTGAACTTATTCTAGTAACGTGGACTTCTATGTAAATTACAGGCTTCAACCTGATTTAGCATTTTTTGGGATGAGTTCTCTTCGACCCACTGTTTCATCTACCTGTCATAACGTGACCTGGTGTTGTAACTTTTATGTCGTGTGATTTTCATCTGCACGGAATTTACGAGTCGGAGGGAGGGCCGGAAATAGGTCAAATGCAAGAATATAAAAATTACAAAGTGAACTTCAGGCTCATAGTATGCCTTCGTGGCCTATATATCATGTGTTGAGTTTATAATAAGGTAGATATAGATTTATGTAATCAATCAATTAATCATTATCCGTTAATTTCAACCGCCTGTGTAACTACTTACAGTTATGCCGACAAGCACAGTTGCAATACTTATGGTTTCAACAGTCTCAGATCATATTTTTGTTCTCTTTTTAGTATGGGTTGGTGAATATAGTGACTCAAAACACAACGTTCATGCCGTCGTGCGTCATGCGCTGGAATGACAGAGAAGATTGGGATGTTTATTTCTCGGTGCTCTGAGTTTTTACCCAGCAATGATATTTTGTGTGGTGTGTGCTTAATTTGTTGGTTTGCCCCGTTCAGTGTTACGGCTTATTTTCAACAATATCAGTAGCTCGGACTACTGTTGGTTTCAAGGTTTTAATGAAGAGGAGAATGTAAAAAATACACGGGCAGTTTTTGTATATGCTGTTCAGGAAAGGCAGCCTTAAACTTATGTATGTAAAATTTCTCACTTATGTAGTAGCAGCAAAATTCATGTTTCTGTACCTCAGAAACAAGCTGATGGATGACCGATTTGGTTATCAATAATTTTGTAGAAAAGTTTTCTGTACTTCTCTTCTGCAGAATTTCTTATGTCAGGTTTTGCCTTCTTCATTTCCCTGGTTTTTGTCAGAAAATTAAGAACAGTGTGTCATGTTCATTTTGCATGTGACTTTGAATTTCTCTTATTTTGTGAATAAAATCTATACCCAGACCTTCTGTCTGTAATGTATGAAACAAAATGTAAGAATTTGTAAACAAAGAAAGAAAGGATTCTAGCAGTAGTACCTGTTACTATCATTAATGTACCTCACGACAAAATGAAAGTCAAAAGTTTCATCCAATATTAGGCGGTTCCTGAAGTTGTCTTGAAATGTCACCTTGCAACACATCATGGAGGGCTTTTAACAAATCATTTTGAATGGCCAGTGATGTGCCTTTGAAAACAGTGGTCATTCAGCAGAGGATCATAATGTTCTAGCGGTTTGAAAGATTCTGTACAATTATTTCTGTCAAGGGGCAACTCAGATTATTCATGACCTCTAAATGGCAGTTCTTGATCTGGCAGCATGCAAGTCATGTGACCCATTTCAATATTTCTCAAATTTTACAAACGTTTATTAAATGCTGAACTAGTAAATGTAAGTTGGATCTCCAGAAGTTCATAATTTCTTTGGAGACTTGAACAAAGAATGACCAGCGTGCACTGTACATGTTTTGCAGAAGATTCATGTTTTTCTTTTCTTTTCGTGAAGCTGATAAGTCATAAGTTTGTTAAAGGCCCCTGATATTAAAAACATTCAAATTTTTTTAAACATCAAGCATTGCCAGCAAATCAGATTTTCTTAGATTTTTGCAAGCTGTAAACCACGGGTAAAATTGATTTTGCAAAACAAAATTTCCCAGTGTACATTTTGTTTTCCTTATATTCATTCGCTCTTAGGGTTTTATATAGGTTGGTAGTGTCTCCCATATTTTAATGTTTTTAGTTTCTCCATGAATGTTGTTCTTGACAATAGTTTTTCTAAAAGACATTGAATAACATTTTTATCTATTTTCCACAACTTCAAATGGTCTTCCACTGTTTATAAACACGTAAACGTACATCACTGCAATTGTGTTCATGGTAATTCCAGTTTGTGAGTGATTTTGGTACAGTTCACCTCTTCTTCAGTTCATGTTGAGGTCAACCATTGTTGTGTTTAAAAGAATGGTAAAGACCTTTCTTTTTCTTATATTCACAATTTTTTAATATTTTTATTTGCATTATGCAATGCCAGAGCGTGTTAATTTGATTTTGTGTATTCAAATAACTTGTGTCTTTGATGTCAGCACGGAATAATTAGT
The DNA here is from genome assembly GCF_977971745.1 of Zootermopsis nevadensis. NCBI lineage: Eukaryota > Metazoa > Arthropoda > Insecta > Blattodea > Termopsidae > Zootermopsis > Zootermopsis nevadensis. The sequence continues at coordinate 12,468,399 of NW_028259143.1, forward strand.
CTGTAGTTCCATGATGATGCTGTAAGCGTAAGTGAAATATTTATTAGTGTTGTGAATTTAGATCTTGCGTTTCAAAGTGGCAAGCCAGAAAATCATTATTTTATATTACGGTCATTAAATAGGACTAATTGTTTGTATTTATACACAATCAAGCTGACTCCAGAGAGATGTTGGCAGAACACTGAGCTAGGTTTTGATACTTGTATGATAAAATAGAAAGTAAAAATTGCTTGCATCATCACAACCTCAAATCCTACATAGAACAAAAGTTGACTGGTAATATGACAAATGCGGAGGGGTGCTTTGTTAATCTGTGGGCAAAATTAAGCATGACACACATAAGCAAAAAGTGATGAATATTTTGAGCCTTTCGGGTTGTTTTGGATCTCCTACAAGAACATGCATTCAGAGCCCGAAGTTTCAGTCATGTAGTGTAAGTAGCAGCGATGATTTGTTACCTTGAGAATGTTGGAATAAAAAATGTTCCCCCACATCAGAATAGTTTCAGTACACATGCTCGTGTTTTGTGGTACCAAGTTAAAATATTCTCTCTTCCTGGTCATTTCGAAGTGTGCATTTGCCAGTAGTGAGTGACCAGCCCACAACCTCCGCACAATTTCTACTCAATCCTTATTTTTGTCTGCTAGAGTCATCTAGTAGGAATCTGGAGATATGTGGCCAGCGAGTTTTGCTTACGAAACATCTCGTTCATGCTTTTTCGTGCCCTAAATCTAAGGCATGGGACCGCCGGCTTTAATTCCCCTCTGAAGGAAGTGTGCTATGGATTTTTATCACCCTTTAAAAATCCACCGACCTTGGCCGGGTTTGAACCCGCATACCTTGGGTCCATTGGCGACCACATTAACCACTAGTGCACTGAGGGCGACAAGTTCAATCAAATATTACTTTGTCAAAATAACAACAGAAAATTTTATGAACATGTTTTTTATTTAATATCCTTATATATATAATTCATATTTAATTAGAAAGTATTTAACAATTTAAGTGTTTAACAAAATCTAAAGAATTTAACTATTTAATAACAACTATTTTACAAAAAATTAATAATTTAACTATTTAACAAAAACTAAACAATTTAACTATTTAAAAACAACTATTTTACAAAAAATTAATAATTTAACTATTTAACAAAAACTAAACAATTTAACTATTTCTTCCCATCTGGAAAGGAAATTGAACATTAGTATCAGAATAGCAACTGAAACAATGGGTAACAAGTATAGAAACACATCTCTAAGGATGCAAGTTGTGAAGGAATTTTTGACGAAGCTCACGGTGAAAGACACAGGGCTTATTCTAGTTGCATGGACTTTTATATAAATTACAGGCTTCAACCTGATTCAGCAGTTTTTGGGGTAACTTCTGGAGGGCTATGAGCCGGGATAGCTCAGTCAGTATAGTGACTAGCTACGGGCTGGACGACCGGGGTTTGATCCCCGACGGAGGCAGAGGATTTTTCCTCTAGCCTCTGCGTCCAGACCGGCTCTGGGGCCCACCCAGCCTCCTCTACAATGGGTACCGGGGGTAAAGCCGGCCGGGGCGTGATGCTGACCACTCACCCCTTCTAGTGCCGAGGTCAAGGAAGAGAGGAGCTATACCTCCTCTCACACCAAACGCCTACATGGCGCATAGTGGGACAAACTTTACTTTACTTTCTGGAGGGCTGGAAATAGGTCAAATGCTTTCACGAATCAGTGTTCAGCCCACGTAATTGTTGTAATCCAAAGGAGAGTTGACACTAACCTCATCATTAATAAACTGCTGAAGGTCAGCGTCCAGTAACCCTTCGTGAAATGGCAGTTCATATTCGCTGCTTATGTTTTGTTCCTGAAATTCAGAAAGTGGTGGATTAGTGGGCTGCAACCAATGAAACAAAGTATTGATACGACATGCGATATAATAGTACGATGGAAATTAATGTGGATATTTTGCAGATGCACGCTTTCCAAATGGGATCTGGTGAAAATGTGACAGAGGATTTTGATGTAAACCAAACAGAAATGGCTAACAGGAGTAAAAGTTTAATTATAGGAGATTTCAGTGCTCAAGTAGGAAATGACGTAATATTCGTAGGTCGAGAAAAATGGTGACGTGTGCATAATTAATGTCCTTATAAATATAAACTATTTGTAACATATCTTTCCTGTCCACAGCCAGTTTATTTTTAAAGAAACAGAAAGCAGATAAATTAATGTTTAAAACTTAAAGCAGAGTTTCAGGGATATAAATAGTGGAATCTCCTAAATAAATTCAACTGCAATGCGCTCCTACAAACGGGGGCAGACATGCTTCCCAACACACAGCGGCAATCGGGAGTTTACTCTGGTCATCTTTCGCCTCTGACATTCCACGCTTGTTTGTTTTCCATGTGCAAGCGACAGATGGCAGGCGAGTGAGTTCGTCCAAATAGTAATATCGACGACTTACCTCAGACGAAGGGAGGCCTTGAGAGGTTGGGAACCCTCCCCATTCATGTTCCTGTTCCCGGACAGGGAGGGGAAGGGCGCTGCTTTTCCGCTCGGTGGTGGGGCGTCGCTTCCCCGACTGGCGTCTAGGGCGTCTCAATTTCCTTTTACGGGCCTGTTCCCGGAGGCGCTTTTGTTTGCGGACCTCGTTAGGATTGTAGATGTAATCTGAAATCGGAAAGAATGACATTCAGGTCACAGCATTCCGTTAACGGTCGCTTGTGTGGTAAAGATTTTACAACATAAAACGGCATTTCTTTTCCACTCCTTACATTATTAACACTTAGATTTACAACACCTATAACTGGAAACAAATCACCAGTTACAGTTTGGAAAGATATCCTTTCAGGCCTTACTTTCATATTTGTCAAACTACCTTGTTTTACTAAAGAGACTTGTGACCCTGTGTCAACCAATGCCTCCCCATAACCTTTAATTAAATGATCATTTACAACATAATGCAACCTGCATTTTCCTGGATGGACTGAACCTGGGTTGCTCAGACAGCCATACTGCCTGTTTCCCTGATTGCCCCTGCAATCTTTGGTTACATGTCCTCTTTTCTTACATAGTTTACAAAAGGGGTTGTCCTTACAATCTCTTGACATATGACGAGGCTTCTGACAACGGAAGCAAATAATCGTTGTAGTTGCGTTTACTCCTGGTTCCCTTTTAACCTGTATGGAAGAGGCACCGGTGCCACCTACACCTCGTACGTTCTGCATTTGGTGGAATCCCTTGCCCACCACATATTTACTACGACCTTGGTTACTATTGTGTGTTCTGAAATGTTCCGTAGATTTTTTTGCACTCTCTTCTTCCAGTGCTATCTCAATTAGTTGTTTCAATGGCTTGTCCTCTGCCTTTACTCGTGTAATGGTTTTAACTGAATCATCATAAAGTCCTTGGATAAAACAACATTTGCTAAGCAAAGAAATTGTTTTGTTTCCTCCATCCTGCATTTCAGGTGTCCAAGTTAACATTTGTCTATCAAGGGCTTTATTTAATTCGGTTGTCATCTTCTCAATTCTATTTCCCCGTTGCGTTACATTTTCATTAGGCGATGCCTTCTTACTTCGAAGCCCCCTGAAAGCCATATTGTCTTTCACCCACCTGAATGTCTGTAGGCTTGCCTGAATAGGGATGTCGTCGAAGGTTGTAGCTCTCTGTTCGACGTCGGTCGTTGTCTCTCAGCCTTGCTGCGAACGGCGTGGAGACTTGTTTACAGCTCGTCCTCCTGACCGCCGCTTCTTCGTCGAGCCGCTTCTCCGTCGTCGTGCCCCACGTTGGGCGCCAAATCGCTGTAACCGCCCCTTTCCTTCCACCACACGTCACACTGCTTGTTTAGTATAGTCGTAGCCTGGTTTGCTCATATGGTTACAGCTTCTTGACGTGGGATGTGTAAAGATACAGAAAGGGATTGTTGATGATGGTGCGAGGTTGTCGGTGAGCACGAGTTTCCGACTCCCCGGGAATATACGGGAATTAGAAGGTGGAACAGGTTTCTGCACAAATGGATAACAAAGTGTTTCTGTGTTGCACTGATGGACGACACTTTATTGTTCCTTAATACACGCAGGAACATATATATCTTAAGCACTATTCACGGAGGCAGCTGGATGGCTCGGCTGTTCCTTTGTTCTTTCGTGTGTTTGCTAAAGAAAAACACCCCCGCCCAACCGAAGGACCAAAACTTTTGAGAGCGCCCCGCAACCACGATCGCGCTTAAATACCCCTGCATTACGTAATTCGTTATTGAATTTGGCTGAAATGCGGCGATCTGATTCGTTCCTCCACAACGGCGGAAACGCGCCTATAACCTGAGCTCAAAGTCAATTGGTCCATCGCAAGGATGCGATGGTCTTAATGCAGTCATCACCCCGCATCTGGAAGGGATGCACACCATGTGTGGGGTGGCTTAAGTATTTTCTTTGTTGGTTTATGTTTGCCCCCTTTTCTTTCTTTTTTTTTTTCTACTCCAGGCTCCCTTGGGACAGAAAGAATGCCGAGGAGGGTGACCCGCAAGTGGCCATGTGGGCCACATTCCTTCAACTCAATGTGTTTAACAAAGCCAAAATTAAGCATTCAGTCTAATTTAGGTGAAGTAAGGCGTTCCAGAAATCATGTAATTACACCTTCTTCGTCTTTCTTATAAGCCAGATCAACATGCCGAAGCCTGGTTTACCTTTCATCTCAAGGCTGAGTCCGTTCGGGAATTGAACCACAGACCTGGACTGGCACACAGTCCATCTAACACTTTTTGTTTTCCCTTTGCTAACATCACTTTGAAATTAGCGGGGCATATCTGGACATCTAGAAAGATGCATAAGCATCATAATTGACAGAACATCATACTGATGAGATTTACAGACTGTACTCCACAATTTACTGCATGCACAGAATTAAACGACACTTACTGTCTGCTGCCAGCCATCCAATGTTATTTTGAAGGCTCTTCAGTTCCCTCATACTGGGTATTGTAGCCATTTCCGTAGGATTTACCTGAGGACAGATACAAAATGAGTTATTTTATAGTCCAAGAATTCTCTGCAACTTCATGAAGTTAATATTTCTTATGGAACTTTTGTCCCAGTCACACACAAAACGCAGGTGCCTTGGCTGTTTGTGTTTGCACTGCAATCGATTTTCGTTTCTAACAAGATATTAAGAAGACTTCATTTATATGAACAGAAATTAAGGCTGTGTCAGATAACGATTTACTTTTATAATTAGCTTGTTAGGAGACGTTTCAAAGTTTTAATTACAGGATACAAGTCGGTTAATTATTAATCCTGAGAAATTAAGCTGTTCACTCAGCAGAAACTTTCCGCTAGACGAAAAATTAAAGACTGAAAACAATTAACAATGTCTGAATATGACAAGTGACCCGGTCGTAAGTCCGTATCAGCTGTTAGGTTAGCCGGAATTCAAGTAAGCATACTTTGGCGACGATTGGCTGTGATCTAACGCCTCCACTTTGTTGAGAAATGTTGCAGCGTCCGGTATGTTTCTCGGTTTCGCAACGACCCACCCTTCTTGCTCCTGATTTGCCGTTCTTGATGCACTGACTGGCCTGCTTTTGTTTGGACTTGCTGTACAAGTCGTCGACCCAGAGACAGGCATCCTTATTTCGGTAGACCTCGGTGTCCACGCTCACTTTAACTTCTTGTGTGTGCTGCTGGGTTCACTCGCCGCCTTCTACGGATGGCTACTTGGAAGTTGCTAGATTTTTCCGTGGCCCTGCGTTGGGCGCCAATTTCTGCTGCAGCCGTCCTTTGTCTCCTTTCGAGGAGTTGCCCAGCTTGGTTGTTGCCTTCGGTGACGATGGGTATTTGCATGGGTTTCAGGGTTAATTTGGGATCCTAGCCCAGATGAACATTACGCTCGTCTTCAGGGGATATTGCGTGGTGGAGTTCAAGATGAACAGTGGCCTCCCGTAGAAGGTTCCGTCGTTGCAGCGTAGAAATAAACACTTTGCTTAGTCGACTATTACATGAGTGCATAGCACATTAATAAGACATAGGAAAATTGCTACTGAACAACCACTAATAATAAAACTTGGTAAAACCATAATGTCCAACAGTTTTCGATGGCCACACACGCTTTATGGCATTACGAATATAAATGTCACAGAGAGAAAATATAAATAATAATTCAAGTTCGGCGCGATGTTTCACACCCATAACGGGGTCCGAGGGATTAGCAAATTCAAGTTTCATGATTATTCTCGGTATTTTTTGCGACCTTTCATAGTCCAGTTTAGTTAAATATTGCCAGAAGCAACAGAGAAGAGACTCCATGTCACAAATATGTACGGATCACATTTCCCAATGTTACAAATATCAATTTCTTGGACCTTTTTTCTAATTAATAGCATCTAGCTTATCTTAACTATAACTACTTATATTGTTGAGTTTGCAATAATGTTTATGCCAGTTTCAACAATGGATCTTTATTGCAGCCATATATAACACCTCCATCCATTATGTAGAAAGCCAATTTACACATCAATTGGACTTGTTTAAAAATATGATTTAGCAATTACGTGGTCTGAGTAACACTTATGGACGCACTGTCCCTCCCTGAAAGTCTTCCTGTAGAAATAATTGCCTTTACAGGAAACAGAATTCACATAGGTTTCCCATTTTCCATGTCATTTATTTGTGGGAAAGAGTGGTCTACAGCAATATGTTTTGCAACTGAATTCTAGTCTTCACCATTTTGAATTATCCAACTTGTAATGTAGCCATGTAACATAGTGGCCGCCACTTTAAGTGACTTCCATGCATTCACTATTATTGTATTAGCATGTAGTTGTGTACACTTTCCAATCTTGTACACAAATGGTTTAAGCACTACACATACTCCATTGATTTGCAAATTTACTTTCCTTCATGGTCTCCATGTGCTCACAAGTTTTTTCAGTGGATGTCCATGCATTAGGAGCCAAAATTAGATTTGGATATTCACAGACGTGCCTCTGAAGTTGGCCGATAGATACCATGAGTTGTACCAAGTATGAGAGTTGCAACTCACCAAAACCATAGGACTGATTCCTACTTTGTCAATATTGTTAATCGCACTGTTTCCTTATTTTGTAGTTACCACAGACAGACATTAAATTTTCTTAGATCACACTAACATAAGCAAATGCAGCGGTGAGGCATAAGCCTCGTGTCCCGCAGATTTTGTTCTTGTTTCAGCCTCCCAACTGCGCTGTTTATGAGCCTTGTTTCTGAGAAGAAGTGGTGTAGCCATGGAACTTTGCGATCGTCGAGGTCTGGGGGCGCAGCGGGCTCCAGCCAACATTTCTGGATATTTTCTGTTTCAGAGGAATAAGGAAACTTGCTAAGAGTTGCTGAGGAAGTGTCTTGAGAGTACAGACTACTGTAGCAAGAGTTTTAGGTACAAGAATTCTGAAAAGATAGTCTTATTCACTGCACTATGGCCTATTACCAAGGGCTTAGGAATCATGGGGTAATATGTAGTTATAAGATGGCTGTCTTCTGAGTTTAGCACCATGTAACTGGTCGCTGTGATGATGGAGGCAGCAAGGACCTCTGAAACACCAGATAACGGCTACCAGGCTACACAGTGCTGTAACCCAAAAGACAGCCATCATTGGACTCACTGCTGGGAGAACCTTATATATAAGTTCAGGTTACTTTTTATGCTAATACTTTTTGACAATCTCCTTGAATTGATTAATATACTTTTGGCTTTAGAGTCAGATAAAGAGTGATAATTTTACATCAACTTATTTATACTGATAACAGAATTTAGTTGTTTTAATTAATAAATTTAAAACAAGTTTTAAAATTTAAAATTAGGAAACTTAGTGATGTTTATGTAAGTCTGTGACATATAAACAATTCTGTCATTAGGTAAATTCTTTGGTACAAGTAATTGCATTCTTGAGGAGCCTTGGTAGTGAATACAAAACCTGTGAAGAATCGTGGCCTTGTTTAAAAAAGAGATTGGCCTGTAACCCCGTATTTTTGTATAGTTTAGCTCAATTTCAAAATTGATGTCGCCACTTTTGTGGATGTGCTGTAATTATTCATTCTTCTGAGCCCTCGCACCCATCACACATGAAGTGAAATTGATCCATCACTATCACTGAATCCATTTGACAGCATTCTTCTTATTGTTGTCCAAATACAATCCACCTCATGAACCACCGGGAGGGTGGGTGATAGAGGTTGCTGGTGTGGGCCCAGTTCAAAAAAATATTTCTGAAGATGGATTGTTTCCAGGCACTTCGTACTGTGATTTACTCGCAGGCAGCACATCTGCAGTGATGACTTTGGGGTTTTATTAACTCTTCAACCACCAATACCAATCAGTCATTGACTTTCATAAATAAATGGATGGTTTATCCCTTCAGCTTCAATAACATTGTAGGCTGCCCATCTGACATGATTGGTTACTCCAAGAACTGTCTTATGCTTCCACTTCTTACTTTGGAGGGATTAGAAATGGCTTTTCAGTCTTTTACAGGTTCATACTTGCAGGATCGTCCGGATACTTTTTGTAGTCTTTTAGAGTGCAACATGGTGAATCATATGACTTTCTTTTGTAAGGTGGCCAGCCTTCATTTTTCATCAGTCATACTGCTTCCTTCATACTTTGAGCAGTGTATGTGTTTTTATATGCAATAGTCCAAAAAAACAAAGGATCATAATCCTGTGGAAGCTAAGAAAACTGCTTCAAATCTAAGGCTTTTGTACTGAAAGCTATTGAACCTACTCGCATATCATTTTGACGAGTACGAAACACCTTTAACTGACACAGAAACAAAGACAATCCATCCCTCCGCATCCAACTACAGGACACCTCTATCCTGTCTACAAGATCTGAATACAAGGATCAGATGATCGTGGAGGCCATCAAAATTGAATTTCATCCCAACAACTTCAACAGGGAGGATGAACTTCGCCTGAGCCGATCATGGGAGCCCCTCATTCAAGCCCTCCTAAGGCTGTGGAAGCATCCCAGAGAGCATTGCTTATCCCACCCCAGCCAGTGCTCCCTTCCACTCTCCTGCTTCCCCCCCCCCCCCCCCACATCTTGACCACCAACTCCCATATATTCCACCAGACATACTCCCTAAGGCCCTCAAAAGGGCTGTCTCTCGGACCTCTCTTTTTCTTACTGTCTCTCGCGCACGCTACAACATGCCCAAGCCCTCCTATTGGTTCTAACCCCTTGCCTCATTCTGACACCAGTCCCCACTGGTTAGGATTAGGCTATTCCTTTTAATGTCCTGTTCCTATAAATCTAGCACTTTCCTCTCGCATGGCTTATTCATTGCCCTGATGATGAAGGCAGCATGGACCTCTGAAACGTTGGTGGACATATACCAGACAACACAGCACAACAACCCAGAAGACAGCAATCTTCAGACTCGCTGCCATGAAAACCTCAAATCCCACATAGTCTGCTAGTACACTGGCAGAATATTGACTGTAGAAATTAATGTGTTTGCCTTGACAAACTCACTGCACAACTGTTATCACAATGAGTACTTTGCCATCTAGTGAGGGAAAAATCATCACAAACTTACCCTACAGTCAGTATCAGCCATCAGTCAATTTCAAAAGAGGAATTTTATACACTCAGCAGTTCAATATCACTAATTACTTTGGTGAAAGCTTTATGGATGTCAGTGTTCAGGATTTACAAATGAAACTGAAAGCCTTACACCATCAAGTTCTGGATAAAAGTTTCCATTGCTGATTGTCCATCATTTTAATGTGTACTGTATCAGTTACCAAACTGTGTTATATAGAAGTGTATAAGTGTAAAGGGAATTAGTGTTTAACCAGACTAGATGGAGGGGTAAAGGCATCAGCACAAGTCAACTTGGATGAGCCAAGCACTCACCAGAGATGAAGAAGCAGCAACCGCTGTAAGCACCACACCATAAGCCAAGATGGAACAGAACCAGCCTTTTGTGGGCCATTCATATTTCTTGCCTCAGCCTTCCAGAGAAAACTGTGTGGAGCAAAGGAGACTCTTAAGTCACACTAAGATTGAATGTTTCTTTGGTGACAAAACTATTACCTGATGTGTTTATACTTTGGGTTTGAGCAGATACTGAGAGTGAGATGTAGTAGAGTAATTCATGTGTAATTTTATGTTCAGTTTTTTACTTCTTATGCCACATGAGCAAAAAATCATGCAAGAAAACCTACTGAGGTCACATCATGTTGTAAGCTGCTTACATACAACAGCCTGTTGTTTTCTAACAGTGTTAAGTGCAAAGATATCTTTTCATAAATGTAACGAGTGTTTGTCATCAAACACCATATGGCGTCTCGCTTGAACTTAACTTTCCAGAATGATATATTTTCTGATTCTCCTGTGTCAAACAAATCGAGAATATTGTCTCATGAACCGTTTCTATAACGAAGTTGCACTTCACTGGCTTTTTCAGACATGTTTTGAAGAATGGATGCATGAATTGCTGAGCACAGTGGATATTTCTGGCACACAATATAAGTGTTTCTGTTTCATGATTTCAATGTAATTTTTTTTATTATTATTATTTTTAGACCATGTGTCAGGAACAGGTTGCTTGACTTTTTGATCACTCTGTATATACTAATTATTTGTCACTTAGCCATACAGTTAAATCAATGGCATTTAAAGAAAGTATGTTAATGTAGGAAGTTGTTTATGACAAAGGAAAAGTGTGTTCACATAAGTGAGAATGTTGACCAGGAGCTGTCAGGGCAAGCTGAATGTTAGCCGTAATTAGAGTTTTGGAGATGTATTAACATTGTAACTTTATCTAAATCTGAAATTATTCTATTTTGTTTAATATTTCCATACTGAAACCCAAGAGAATGATTCTGAATGATTGTACATGGCCTCTGGCGTGGTGTAAATCCCCGTAAGCCAAGAATATATTATATGGCCTCTGGCGTGGTGTGAAAACCCGTAAGCCAACAAGAGATAAATAGAAAAGACGGATGTATCAACTTACAACACAGTTTTGTATCTTGGATGTGTGAAAGAGAGTGTGACACAAAAATCAGACTGTCTGATTTTGTAGTAGTAAGATGTATCATGACTTTGTATGGTAAAGGCTATCGACATATTGTATAGTTTCATTTTGTTGAACAATTAGGAATTTGGGGGGAAGACATTCCAGTTTTGTAGAGGAATGAGTATTCATTTTGCCCCAAGGAGTCACATTTATTTCAGAACAGGCTGTAGAAGCCACACACCAGGCAGTGCTTACATGATGTCCTGGGCTCAGCATTCTCACATACTCACCAAACTGTTGTCATGTTTGGTGAAGGAATCGTGTAGAAATTTTGCATGGCTTTTACTCAGTTCTTTCCTTTGTGTGAAGAGACCGTGTGTGAGGTGATGTGGGAACTGCACTTGCAGCAGAAATCCTAACACTAAAATTTGTGCTGAAGAACCCCATTTCAGTTTGTCTTATGCCTGGTTGGCTGACATATCAAGATGCATACATTTAAAGTTGTAAAATACATGATAGATCTGTTTTGTGTGAATTTTGGGAAAACATTAATTTGGCCGGGTGTATGGGATATCAATAGATATTTGAAAACCGGTATAAGCAGCAAACTTGGGAGATAACAGTTTGCTTGAGGAAAGAGGGAGTAGTAAATGGGAGTCTATCAGCACATTCAGTCAGGAGAGTCTGCAGAAGAAAACCATCAGTAACCATAAATTGTAAGTGATTGTAGAAGTTTGTATTGTACAATAAACCAGTTCCTATGTATGGGCTTGTACACTTATTCTGGTCCTTACTGTCAAAGCTCCTAAGGTTTCCCATATTTTTCATTCAACATTTCAAGCTTTAAGGCATCGATTGTTTTTATAGAAAGATTGGCTTATGTAGGTTATATGCTGTATGTGGAGGCTCTTTAAGGACTCTCATAGATTCACAGGTTTGGTAACTTTTTTTGTTAACCAGAGCACTTGAAATAAATTGTTTCTGTGTTCTAGTACCATAATGTCAGAAGATGTATAGTACATTGATCTGAATCATTCGAACAGAGAATTCTTTGATACAGGAAGTCAGAATGATGTTCATAAGAACATAACACATGCTAATGGTAAGGAAGTTAAAACTGTTCTTGGCCACCACATAAAGAAAGTCTTGGAGGTAAGAGTTACAGTACAGTCATACAATTTTAATCCTCAGAAGCTATTGTGGTGTGGTCCAGAGAATGAGTAGAGCTATTTGAGCTCTGAATTATGACAGGCTATGGACAGAAGGAAGCCAGGATGCCTTACCTCATCATCATCATGTGGATTAGATTAATTTTTATGCAAGTGGTGCTCGGAGGTCTTACCCGCTCAGAGCATAAAGTTGACTCTCTGCGTGCACCTAGAAACAAGTTACAACACTGTAGACCTACACACTGACATATTCTTGTTAGAGTGAGGAGATATATTACTATTTCATGGAGAATATGACATAAGGGATTAAATTATTTGATCAGTTATTAGGCAGTGCCTGACAGATAATATTCTCATACAACTTTAGAGAAACGGAAAATTAGGTGTATTATAGGATTATTATAGGGAAAGATTAGATTTAGCTATTATAATGTCTTGTTACCCTCTTTTCCTTATTGTGGATGCTACACTATATGTGATTGTAATTCCGTAAATGTTTACTGTACTAGATTCAATTTCCAGTAAGGCAGTTTGTATTATTGCCATTGACACCTTTGTAACAATTCAGTGGTCCCCAGAAGCACTGCTTATCCACCTGATATGGAGTTTAAGAACACCTTTGTGGCTTAGTGCTATTTTTATGCCCCACCCATTTCATTTTCTTTTGTTTTATAACCCTTTCAGGATTAGTGAATAGCACTAACCATGGTATGGAGCCAGGTAGCTCTCCCTGTATAGAGACTAGGGTAAGTTGCAGGGGAGACAATTGGGCTCAATTTCTAAGAGAGCGAGAGAATTTTTTTTAGCTGCTGCCTCCTAATTGACTCCGACTCCGCAACTTCAATAGTTGTTTCAGTCGTCAAGGTTTGCCTTTTATCATACTGATAAACATATTAGAAGCGTCTAAACATTTGGCAGGAAACACTGTGGTCATGGATTTTCACTGTTATTGCAAAGGGGGGGGGGGGTAGTTAATATATTTTAATATTCTATCGACCTCAAAGGACAGGCATAATACAGACTACATGATATAATGTGATAGAAACCAAACGAAGGTCACAACAGGTTCTCATTGTAGTGGTTGTGCTGCTGACTAGATTGGCATTCGATTTCTTGCAGCAAGAAGTCTTCTTTCTTAGTTACTGATCCAGACCGGCCCTAGGGCGGTGAAATGGATACCATTGGCTTGAATCTAAGTATTTACCACCATCTAGAGCTATGGTAAAATATTAGTGGATATTTACCTTTGCCACCCCTCCATCACTCTCCATGCCTTGGTCCTTAACAAGCAACAGTAACAGTTTAATATTTCCAGTCACAGTAAGAGCCTATGATCTAGATTTGCTCACATGTAATATAGCCCCTGTATTGTTAGAATAAAAGAATAGGATAATTTACATAAATTAATGTGTTTTCTTTCAGGAAAGATAAAAATTACACTTTCAAATGCTGGCATGCACAAGGAGTAACTCCCTCCAGGAAAATTCCGGAATACCTTAAATTGGGTCGTGATCGCTTCCTTACACATCCTTTCCAATTCATTATTCACAATGGTCCTGTCATTCGACACTAGAAGGATAATAATGTTCTTACCAATTCTGGCATATTCAGTGGAATTTGCCCTTTGTGAATGGAAGGCACCAATAACCTCTTTTCTGACCTGCACATTTGCTGGGTGTCTGATTGACATTGTCACAGAGAATTTCCTCATGTGATTGGTTGGCTGGGGATTTCCCATCATTTTCATGTGCAGAAAGACATGTACGATATTTGCCTGTAATGGTTGTCCAGTTTCAAACAACACTTAGACAAATGTTGGTAAAATCTGCCAAGGATCTGATATGATGAAAACCTGTTCAGCAGTTCTCAGGTTGTTACATGCAGACAAATAGATAGGGCAAAGCTGATAGGCACAATTTTTATTTGCAAATGCACCTGAGAACCACTTAATGCCTGAATTAGCCAGTCCTTGAGACATCTCTGTGAACAGCTGCTGAAATAGGAATCTGACATGTGGCAAATTCACCATGGCGATGCTCCTTCCCACTCGGCCCAGCTTATACTTTCCTAAACGCAGTATTCCACGACTGAGACGGCATCTGTAATTGACTCCCTGTGACTCATATCTGTTTCTGAATTTAAAGAAGCCCTGGAAGTAAAAACATTTGATGATGTGTAAGGAAGGGAACACAATGTAACAGAGCAGCTATTGATTATTCCAAAACCTGAGTTTTAGATGCGCTTCCAACACTGACAGGAACAGTGGTACATGTATGCTTGCACTGAAGGAGAATAGTGTGAATGGTATTGATCCTGCAAAATCAACACAACATTCTACTTTTTACAGATTCAGTACTGATGTGTTCTGACCAAGCCTGATTAACAAACTTGACACTGAGAGGGGAAGCTTATTATGAAAAAAATACTGGCAATTAATTATAATAAATTATTCTTGGGCTACCAATACTTCAGTTCCCCGAGAAGGAGGACAAACATAGTTCTCAAAATGTTGGTTTTTTTCTCCATTCAACAACCTGATACAGCTGGTAGCCTGAGATGAATTCATTATTTCCATTTCTTGTCAAAACCTGCCCAAACCCTATCCAAATCTGTTGAACACCTGTCCACAGCTGTCATACCCTGCCCCAAACATGCCTAGACTTCTCCAAAGCAGTCCAATCCTGCCCAAACGTTTCCACACGTGTGAATTGATAGGATAGGTGGTTATGCATGTTCTCCAGAGTGTTTGACATGAATGTGAATATAGACTTGAAGTCAGTGGATTGAAATTTTATTCTGCTCAATTCATTATTCACACTTACTGCACAGTTCAGTGAACACATGTTACTAACTATTCTTTCACTAATGTTATCAGACCATTTCCTATAAAACTGTAAATTGTTAATTTGATTAATCCAAATATTATCTTCATATGTACAACATACATACATCTAGAGGCATTGAGAATGGCAAGGAACTAAGAAGGCACTGGAAAAACATGGTTAGCGTGACTTAGTAATTAACTCATTCGCATGCGATACTTGTTTGCAGTAATTTTGTTTTATGTGAGTAACAGTTCAGAAATCAATAGTGAGACGCATCAGCAAACATGTTTTCTTCAATCAGCCTGTACACGTCTGCACGCTTAATCCGACTGTATTCTTGCCAGACGCTTTTTCCATGACTTCATATTGCCATCATGCACTTACATTTATTGTACAAATTCACTTTTACATAAACTTGAAAAAAAAGATTTTAAAGAGAATTCATACATAGCCGTGCTTCCTTTTTATAATTTAGGTAGAGAGCTAGGAAATATGCGTACTAAAAAGGAAAGGTCTGCTAGTGTACGCAATATTTTGATTCCATGCAACTGCACAGCACAGACCAAGCAATGACCCTGTTAAGACTGTAACCCTGTTTACTACAGAAGGAAAGTTATCTCACTTTATATTTTTATATTAAGACAATTAAGAAATTGGGTCCAATTTGTGAAGGGAATGCTGCTTTCCATACATAAAGTTGGTTCAGAAAATTCTGATATGGATTTATTGTCACCAGCCGATGATGCAAATTTGAGATTACACAACACAAATTAGGACAATGGCTGAAATGAGTCACTTTCATTTCTTAAATCCTTCCATCACAGATGCTCACAACAGCCTCCAGAAACAGAAAAATTAAGAATATGAACAGAGTTGTTTATTTCTTGCATCTGATTTTAAGTGGAACATTTCTAAGATCAAACAGTAGCTTTCTTCGTAAATCAATATCACATAGTAATTGTAGCCAGACATAAACCGTGCTGAGTTTTCTATGGTTTTCCTTTTAAATCTTATTTGTAACTTAAAAGTCACTTTCTTAACTTTACTTTTCAATTACTATTACAAAATCATTCTGTATTTACATTTGACATTGATGACCTCAGCAAATGAGTCAGCGTTATTAACAAATATAATGAAAATCTGATCCCGGGTTCTTCAATGTGGTCGGACAGACAGCAAACTAACACAAACAAAAGAGCTAACAGAGGTATTTTTTAGAATTTGAGTTGTTGACGTGCTATGATTGATGACTCTGGTATGTACTTATTTCATTGCTGCAAGCTTAATCACATTTCTTATCAAAAGAAGTTGTTGCAAATTTTGTGTACTTTAATACAAGAGGTGAATATCACACTATATTTAACATTTAAATTTCAGTTTGTCTCTTAGATATTAATATCTTGCTCTATGTTTTGAGGAATAATGGAGCCAACTAATTTTTCTTGCAACAGGAGACGAAGAATTAGGAAGTGTTATTGAGTACTTCAGAGTATCTCCAGTGCTTGTGTTTCAAATTCCACTTTCTTACAAATATGCATTAGCTATTCCACCAGATACCAGGCAACACATATTATCGTTATTATGAAGTTTTTCCATCCAGACCTTCTAAGAAACATAAAACTCTAACACTTAAATAAATTTAAAATGAATACAGAGAGGTATTTCTTCGCCTTCTTCTTCTATGGCTCTCCTGTCCGTATTCGGTCCATGACCTCCTCAATTCTCCTCTTCCGTTCGGTCCGTCTGTCCGAGGCTTTGATTGAGGTTTCGAAACATCTTCCTTTTTACGGTGCAAGGTTGTTAGCCTTGCGACCAACCCGCAAACCCCCAACCTGGAGGACCAGGGTACCTGTCTTAGTCTGACCTCTCCCCCTCGACCAATCTGGCTAGGGAGGTCCTTCCAGTAACTCTTGGGGTCACAAGGTACTCGAGCCCCACCACCACGACAAGGTGCAGGTCGAGGTCATCAAACCCCCAATATTTCCATGTAACATCTCCAACGGTATCATCCGATGAATTGTATTTTCAATACCTGTGCACTATTCCAAGACTACACATTAAGACAGGACCACGATATTGTAGCCAATTAATTTTAGTTAACACATTGTAAAATTAGGAATGTAGAAATTTTAAGTTGCATAGAATTAAGTATAGCAGATATTTTAATTGTGCTAAAATGTAAGAATGTGTAAATGTCATTTGCTTGCATTGTGTAAAATAGCAAAGGCTAGCTCACCTTTCTCTAAGGGGGACAGAAAAAACAATTAACGGAAATGCAGACGTAGGCATTAGGCAGTCGGCAGAAATATTGGAAACGCGAGTGAAAAAGTTAAGGAGACATCGCGGTCAGAACCGGCGGAACTTTCAAGAAGGAAAGAGGTCACTGAAGCCATGGGCAAGGGGACTCTGGTCGGGCTACTGATTACAGGTAGCGCTGAGGCGATGACTCCGAGTATAGTGCGGGTAGATTATTAAATCTTCAAAATTTACGTAACAAAACTGTTGTTGAGATAAAGTGAACTAGCCTAAGTTAGGAATGTAATGTTCAACACAAATGTAAAATTTATGTATTATTTAGTCTTAGAAATAAATGGTGTATAGTCAAATATCATATCAGCTGAGTATGTTTAAGCTGACGACAGCATCCTTGAGAACTTGCCTTGCTCCATTCCAAGCCACGCTACCAACGTTAGTAGGACTAAACCTATCCACAAATCACACCATTACAATATGCTTAAAAGATCATTGTTATAGCACAAATGTGAAAAAATATTTGTCTTAACAGAATTCGGTCAATCCAATATTAGGTTAAAGCGTAACACACGTTTCGTTCTGGGTGTGAAAATGCATTGTTTAAAGTATTGGTGTGCCTTTCATAAGCTTTCAGTATATAATTAGACCTACTTTTCTCTTTACATAGTTTTCTTGTAACATTATAATAGTGCAGACATATAAAACCGTCTTTCATTACAGTTTACAGAAATAAATGTTTATCTCCACGTCTTGTTAATACAAGCAGGATTTTTATATATCAGTGGATTTAGTGTAGGAATAACACTAGGGATGTGCTGTTCGTAAGTTTATTGGGTTTAACATTAACAACAAGAAGTTGTCTCACTTGAATTGTTATCCAAGTTTTCGAGTCCCCTTCCTGACACGACCATCCCTTTCTCCATGGTTTGTCTACAACTGTGGTTAAAGCCATTATTACTAACTTAAAAGTGTGTAATACAGAATTGCTGTTAAGAATTAATGTGAATTAAAGGTAAATCTAATAATAAATGTGTGGATTGTGTGCGCATTTGTCGAAAACTATTTGACACGTCAACGAATTGCTGAAGCAAGGAATATGTTTTATCTGAGATCTATGTTTATGTTAAATAATATAATAATGCTTTTGCTTACCAGAATCATGCTGGTGTCTTCTATCAGGCGAATATTGAACATATTTTATTAAACCATAACCCTTTTTGGCTAATTAAAATTCTGACAAAAGTTTGCTCTGCAATGCAATCAAATCACGAACAGTCCGGCGTAACTTCGCTGCAATTGTTTTATTGTTACGTAGTCCAGTGTTGCCACATTACTTCATCGTGTATCTTTTTACTGAAATTGATATAAAATACTACAATTTTTACTACAAGAACTTTGATCTTTATATGTTTTTATGGTATGTTCTGTAAAAATTAGCCTTTTCAGGGATAAGATAATAAATCACTGAAAGTCAGGAATTTACGCAAAAAGTAGCTAATCATTTCCACATATAGTTATAATGTTGCCTGGAAGTTTGATTAAGTTTGTGAATAAAAACAAACTACACGTCTACGTCTACATGAGCATGGGGGAATGAAAGTATACACAAAAGCGATTTTTTTAAAAGGAGATTCTGTGCATGGCACGTTATAAATTCCACATTGGTCTTAAATTGAAGATCCTTCATATCCCTGAATTTGCGGTGCTTTTATTATACACGGGCCAAGGTACAGTAAAACCTCTCTAACTCGGGGTTCCACGAAAATGTGTCCAACTTACAGGGGTGTCCAGGAGAGAGGGAAAGAGAAAAATCATCCTTTCAAATTGTGGGGTAATGACAATGTGGTAATTGTAAAGTATTATGGAGCCCTTCCCAAAAAGGAAATTATTGATAAGAAAAATCAAAAGGGTAAATTAAATTTTTACAAATTTTGTTTTCACTAAATTAAACTTGCATGGATAAGCTCAAAGGGAAGGGCACCGATACTTTACGTCTACCGAAGATGCAATCAATCGATTTACTTACATAATCTAACTACTGTAGGCTTGATCGAATTAAGAATAATTTAATTATTAATTATAATAATCTTTTGAAACCCACTCTCATGGTTGCACATTACACCCCAACCTCAATGACATTTTAAATGTTCAGAACGTATTTTTTTAATTGTACTTACGGCATTAGCTCAACATATGCTGTCACTTATTTCTTGTAAAAAAGTCCGTCACAAGACACTGCTTTTTTGCTTTTATCTTGGAATTTGCCATCCTCTTTCTAATTTTCGCCGCAATCAGAATAAAGTTTCAACCATTCCTGGTTGATTATGAGCGAAAGCACACCGTTCCAATTTCTGTTTAACTCAGTTGCAAGCTCAGTACTGACAAAGTTAAAACTGTACCAGCAATACCTACAACAAAAGAATAACTGTACACTTTCACTGCATTCCATTGATGTGCTCAAAGTCTCACACCCTCAATCATAAGCTAATCCTCAGGTAGAAGGCATTCATCCGTCAGAAATTTAAAACAACAAAATACCAACTGTAAACGTTTCCCATAAAAGTAGTGAAGCTAAGTGCATGAACCTGTCCAACTTACAACAAAAGGGGTGACCAAGTTCCAGGATAAGGGGTGTCTGGTTATGTAAAATTATAGGATATTCGCCGGTTCCAATTAAAAGTGTCCAGGATATAGGGGTGTCCAACTTGAGGGGTTTCACTGTACTTACTTTTAGACGTGTAAAGTTCCTTTGTGCAATTTGTCTTGCCTTGATGTACGATCGTGTCGCCCTTTTCCGGGTGTTATTCTGTGCATGGAAAAGTCTTGCAATGGCCTGATCCCACATCCAAAGTATCTTACCCCTTGTCTTCATAAGGATTTAGGAAAGAAGCCGTTTTTATTATTGGCCTATGTTTTAAAGTTGACAAATTAATAGGATTTATAACATTTTGTTTCTTAAGTATAATTAAAGACGTATTTAATAAATGCGAGTATTAACTAACATTGGTATTCTCAGCAGATATAATATTCATTTTTATTTATTGTCAAATAACAGCTGGTTCATTTGTTTTGTATACAATATGTTTCTAACCATTACACCGTTGTATAACTATTATCGAATTCGCGTTCAACATGTGAATAATTATGAAAAATTTAGTAGTGTAAAACTGTGTGGTTTATTTGACTGTTCGTAACGAGAGAGTTTAGGAATGTTATTTAACATTAACATTATAAATGCCATTGTTCCAGTTTTATAAAAATTATTTTAGCAGATACTGGAAATTGTCAATTCATAATAACTTAAAGCAGGTCTCGATTGTTTCCTTCTATACCCTTCGTCAATCACTATTCATTATCATTTCCGATCTCACTCGAGGCTTCGAAAACCTTCAAAGACACAGTCACGAATATAAAATAACATAAGAAACTTAGTCTGTGATGTCACGACAGTAGTTCTGTATTGTCAAAGTAAGCGGCCGACATAAAAATTGACAGATGCTGGGCAATAATTATGTTGTTTGTTATATTCCTTGCTTTCAGTTTTTAAGTTTCTGATCCGCTTAAGTGTGGACAGACTTGATCTTGTAGCCACTACACACTTCTTCAGTACCTAAATCGAGTTAAATTGTATCGGAACGCAGAATGAGTTTGACCGGATTTCAGCTATAAAGATTCCACAGCTAACTCATGCCGTATTCTTGACAGCTTGTTAAGTTATTTAACAATAAATACTACTTAAACTGCAGCCTATATCTGGTTGGATGATCGTTCACCTCTGCTTAGGCATGGGAACGTGAGGCCAGCAGCCAGCTAGTCGGCTTTGGCTCTCAGAGGGCTGTTACGCCACGGACGGACATCATCTGCCTATACCGTTAAGGGATGTCGAGGTAAGCGGTCGTAAGGCCCGATGCACACGAGCGAGTTATTTTGGCGAGCTCGCCGCGTCATTTTCTAGCGCGTTTTAGCAGTACATGTGAAGCAATGGAGCCACGTACACTATGGCGGTGACTCCGCGAGATATCTGCGTTCGCCAACCACTGCTGCTGCCCAGCGAGGTCGTTGATCGCCGCGAAGCAGCAGTCTGTGTGAGAGCATTGGGCAGTGCACACGTGCTTCGCAAACCTCGCAACAGCTACCGCCTTCCAGTCATGGATGCATCCGGTTTGGATGTGGAATTGTTTATAGAAGAGGTAAAGAAATATCCTGAAATATGGGATACATCTTGTAAGGAGTATCGTGATAAGATTAAGAAGAGAGCCGCGTGGTTTCAAGTGTGTGAAAAGTTTTGTGAGGGTTTTGCTGATAAACCGGATCTGGAGAATGTGGCACATAAATAGTTTTTGGTAAAAGCTTGGTCAAGTTCGTTAGCCAAAACAATCCGTCCACACGTTTCAAAATGGCGGCCGTTCAAAAATGTAACCCTCCGACAAGCAAATGCATTTTTCTCTGGCGAGAGGCCTTTCTGCTGTATGTACGAGGTGCGATCGGAAAGTTTCAAGACTGTGTCAATAGAGGGCGAACCGGATGTAGTACGAGCTTCTGCCGCTAGGGGGTGCGGCCTACATTCATAGTGAATCAGTGTGCCAGCCGGCATCATCGAATTAGCATTTGTTTCTTAGTTACGGGCGTTTTGGTAGTGCATTACACCGACCCTCCTGCGATTTCGGAATGGCGTGTGCATCAAATTTTGCCAAAGACTCGCCAAAACGGCTACGGAAACCTATGAAATGCTAAAGCAAGCATTTGGGGAGTCCGCAATGGGTTGTGCACAAACCTTTGTGTGGCATTCACGTTTTAAAAATGGCCGAACCTCTGTCGATGATGACGAGCGTTCTGGACGACCATCTTCGAGCACAACGCCCGAAAATGTTACGAAGATTCGGCAGGGTATTCACGAAGATCGACGTCGTACCATCAACGACTTGTGCGACATTGTTGGGATAGGCTATGGGACCTGTCAGCTGATTCTAAAGGAAGAACTCCACATGCGACGCATCCTGTCTGAGGACAAGAAGCAGAATCGACTTCTCGTTTGTCAGGAGCTCAAAGATCTTGCAAGAACCGACCCCAACTTCCTTTCTAAGCTCCGTGTGACTTCTTCCTCTTCCCAAAGATGAAAATTCAGCTAAAGGGAAGGATATTTGAGACGATAGAAGAGATTCAGGCAGAATCGCAGATGGTGCTTGACAGGCTGACAAAGAAAGATTTCCAGGGATGCTTCCAGGCTTGGCAGCGGCGCTGGGATCGTTGTGTTCACTCCCAGGGGAACTACTTCGAGGGTGATGGATGAATTTAATACCTGAGATAAGTGTACGGGTTTTTATACGCGCAGTCTTGAAACTTTCCGATCGCACCTCGTATAAATAGTCTTCAATCAATAATAACAATAATATTCCTAATAATTAACAAAAAATTGTTATAAAAATTCTGTTATTTCAGCAGGATAAATTACCTCCAGACGTTTTAGTATAATCAATATTTTATTGCATAGCATCCACAAAATAGCCTAACATATAATTACACAGATTTCAGTAGAGCTATACAGTTTGAATTCCAATAGTCTGCCACGTTTGGCGGTAAATTGATTCCGCATTCATTGTATTTGTTACCGACCAGTTTTATATACATTTGTCTTGCCACGGTACTCTGCCAGCACTGCTTACAAAGTAATCAGGTAATGCATTTCTTCGACGGTTTAGTGAACTTCCTCCTTGCGTTGACGGATTTTCATTGACCAGATCACATAGCCCATGCATACTTAATGTGTCCTCGAAGTTAAAACCATCTCTGGAACGGACGTAATTGTGAAGAATGCAGCAACATTTGATAATGCTAATAGTACAGTTCAACTTAACATTGATGGGTCTGTGAAACATTCTCCATTTATTCGTCAGAATTCCAAATGCGCACTCCACATATCTCCGGCCACGACATAAACGGTAGTTAAAAGATCCGTTTCTTGTAGGAGAGGAACGTTCCATTGTATGGTCTCATGACAAAATCAGACAGAGAAAATGCTTCATCCCCCAAGAAAGTGTAGGGCATCGAAGGTCCTGTAGTTTCTGGTAGAGGTTGTCCTTTTGGGATACTTGCTTGGCCATTCTCTAACATTTTGTACAGCTTAGAATTTTCAAAGATAGTGCTATCCGATTCTCTGCCACGAGACCCAACGTCTACGTAGTTGAACAGATAGTTTGCATCTGCAAACACAAACAGCACTACAGAATTGAATTTCTTGTAGTTGAAGAACTGAGAACCACTGAAATCTGGTTTAACGATTCTCACGTGCTTGCCATCCAAGGCACCCAGGCATTGGGGAAGTTTGCACGCTTTTCAAAAACTTTAGCATTTTCCAGCCACCGTTCCTCTGTGAATTTCGGTACGCATTCTTTGCGCAAGATCTCCCACACAGCCTTACAAACTTTTCATACTATTTTGTGTGGCCGATTCTGTATTGATAATGCAGATCAATTAGAGTGCAGCCGCTACCCAAGTATCTGGAAAAGAAGAACATTACTTTAGTGTTAATAATAATTTTCGTTATGAGCCGGGATAGCTCAGTCAGTATAGTGACTAGCTACGGGCTGGACGACCGGGGTTCGATCCCCAACGGAGCAGAGGATTTTTCCTCTAGCCTCTGCGTCCAGACCGGCTCTGGGGCCCACCCAGCCTCCTCTACAATGGGTACCGGGGTCCTTTCCCGGGGGTAAAGCCGGCCGGGGCGTGATCCTGACCACTCACCCCCATCTAGTGCCGAGGTCAAGGAAGAGAGGAGCTATACCTCCTCTCACCCCAAGCGCCTACATGGCGTATAGTGGGACAAACTTTACTTTTAATAATTTTCATTACTCTAGTAAGTTCTGGGCCCGGGCTCTCTGGTTTATGGGCCTACAGGGCCTCCGGACTCTATGGTCCTCTGGAATAACGGCCTATGGTTTTCCTGGGCCCTCGGGATCCCTGAACTTGTTAGTTGAGACCATAGGCCAAAGTCATCTTTTATTACCGTAGCAAATTCAGGCTCAGGACGCGAAGTGGTAGGGGTGTGCCCTAGTTGTGAGCTTAAATTTTATGTATATATATTGGTTGTTGTAGTGCTTCATGAAAATAAAAGATCTTTACAAAATGAATCGTATACTATAGTTTGTGTTTGATTTCAGGTTCAAAATTCATGAAGAGGTGGAAGGGCATTAAAGATACTTTCACAAATATTGAAAAGAAACAAACAAAATCAGGGCAAGGGGAAAATTCTGCCAGACGGTACATTTATGCCCGCCAGCTGTCGTTCCTGTTGAAGACAGTGGATTCAAGTCCCACGCAAACTAGTGTCGATGATGAAGTCATGGCTGGTAGTGAATCTCTGGAAGAGATGGATACTACAGCTGAAAATGACCCCTCCCCGACCGTACGGAGTGAGCCTGGCACAAATTTTGATAATACACCTGCTTCCAAACGGCGCAAGATAATTGAAAATAACTTATTAAAGTTTATGAATGCTCCTATGCCAAAAGCTACACGCGAAGTACCGGACGATGATAAATCGTTTTTTGAATCATTGGACACCAAATTGGAGTTTAGATGCGAAGTTATTAGGTTACTGGACCATGAATGAACATCCCCAATACATCGCCCCACGAAGTTCTCAGCAATTGCAACCCACCGATCGCTTTCGAGAGTTCAATAATCAATTTCGTGCATCGTTTACAGATTCACCTACTCAACCTCATTTATCTGTCAATTCACAACAACCACCCTACACCATGACCATCCTTCTCCATACAGCAGCAGCAACTACACGGTAACAGATGGTGAAGATTCTATGGACCTTTTTCGTAACGGTACATGTTAACAATAGAATGGAGCAGTTTATAAGGGTTTCCAAATGGACTATAATTGGTAACTTACAATAAATAATTGATTTTTGTACTTAAACTTGAAATAAAGATTTCATTTTGAGAAACTGTGCCCTACAAGTATTTCATTGTTTTTATCTTTAACTTATACCAAAACAACAATAATGTTAATTAAAAACAATATATATTGCCATATACTAAAATTGTAGGTTTACTAAACACTAAATAACAACTAAAATTTATGTTACATTTACCACAGCTTACTACAGTTGATACCAAAGTAGGGGTTAGTAAATTAGTTTTAACATGTAGGTACTGTCGGGTATCACATTAAAGCACTTGCTTCACTGATTACAACAAAATTATATCGTTGGGGCAAGGTTATCATTTATCCATTTTTTAAATAAACTATATCGTAGTTGTTTATTTATTAAAATAACACATAGGATATGAATACTTAAATACTCCCTCCTTACCTCAGAGTCACAACCAGCATTTCTAGAGGAGGTATTGCAAGCCTCATCGCAGAATCTTTACTTTTGATGGATGCATCCAGTTTTGCTGCTAGCTCATCAAACGACTTTAAGCTCATACGAAGATAATTATGAAATTTACTTTCGTCTTCTCTTAAATCTGTAAACACTATCACGAACGCCCCTTTTAACAGCCGTGAACTAACCAACGGGTGTGTCCAATACTTCCTATTGCGTTCTTTAACAGTATGTTGTACTTTAAGTGTTTTTATATAGAATTTATCAGAAACTACTTTTATTAACTTTTCCTATGTAAGTACATTTCTGATAATGTTCTAGCTGGACTCATATTCTTTTTCTGATGTCTGCCTTATACTGCAGTACTGATGTCATATTATGTACCACAGTTGTTACAGTGTTGTGTACTTTAGAACACATTAATAACAACACTTTCCAATAAATTCTATATAAAATAACACTTTGTATACTACAATATAATAATAACACAGTTCTCACTGCAGTCCTCGTCCCAGACCCCACTACAGTGTTTCTACCATTCCTCACTGCAGTGCTCGTCCCAGACCCCACTGCAGTCCTCGTCCCAATTCTCACGGCAGTCCTTGTCCCAGTTCTCAGTTGGACTGCGAGGACCAGTCGCTTTGGAAAATGACCAAGCGGGTGATGCGAGTCCCCACTCCGTCGCCCCCCTTCTTAGTGCCGGGAGGACTGGCTCTCTCGAACCCTGAGAAGGCAGAAGCCCTGGCCGACAGCCTTGAGGTCCAGTTCCAGCCGGTAGACAACCCGTCGGACCTGGCTGCAATTGACATGGTTAACGAGGCGATGCGAGCATACGAGTATGCCCCCGCAAATGAACCAAAATTAACCAGTCCCTCGGAGGTCGCCCAGGCCATCAAGGGACTCAAGCTTGGCAAGGCTCCGGGCCCCAACGGTATACCGAACAGGGTCTTGAGACATCTCCCACGACGCTCGGTAACCTTTCTCACGAAAGTGTTCAACGCGGTCCTTCGCAGGCAACACTTCCCCTCGGCATGGAAACACGCTCGCGTGGTGTCCATACTGAAACCGGGGAAGGACCCCACGCTACCTTCTTCCTATAGACCCATCAGTCTTCTCGACACGGTCGGCAAACTCTGCGAGAAAATCCTACTAACGAGGGTCCTACACGAGGTCAGCGAACGCGGGCTGCTGCTCGACGAGCAGTTTGGGTTTCGACCCAGACACAGCACATCGTTACAGCTGGCTCGCCTCGTCGAAAGGGTCAACAGAAACCTTGATGAGAAGCGGCTAACCGGCGCGGTTTTCCTGGACGTGGCCAAAGCCTTCGACACAGTCTGGGTCCAAGGCCTCCTATACAAACTGACCGTCCTCAACTTCCCGTCGTACTTGGTAAAAACCATCTCTTCCTACCTCGCTGACCGGACATTCCAGACATCCTTCCAGTCGGCCACGTCCACACGTCGTACCATGCGGGCTGGAGTTGTGCAGGGCGGAATTCTCTCCCCTGTGCTCTTCAGTCTGTATGTCAACGACATACCCACACCGTCCCGCCACGTCGAGTTAGCACAATACGCGGACGACACGGCTCTAGTAGTCACGTCCCGTAGCCCAACGCTTCTCGTCAGGTATCTGGAGACCTACCTCAGTAGACTTGAGCACTGGCTCAGGGCCTGGAGGATTGCTATCAACGTCTCGAAGAGCACCGCGGTTCTCTTCATTTCCGCGAGAAGACACATCCAACAGCCCCGAGCAGTGCAGTTCCTCGGACAGCCGATCCAATGGGTCAAAACAGCGCAGTATCTGGGGGTCACCCTTGACGCCGGGCTTACCTGGTCGGCGCACGTCAACCAAGTGGGAAAGAAGGCGGCGCAACGATTAGGTGTGCTAGGCCCGCTCATCAATAGGAGAAGTGGCCTGTCCATCAGGAACGGTGTGCTGCTCTATAAGCAGCTCATCCGCCCCATGATGGATTACGCATGCCCGATCTGGAGGTCAGCTGCCCGCAGCCACGTCCGGAAGCTGCAAGTTCTGCAATCCAAGTGTCTTCGCATTGTTACTAACGCGCCCTGGTACGTTAGTAACAGGCAAATACATGAGGATCTGGGGGTCCCTTTCTTTGCCGACCACATCAGAGCACTGACTGAGAGGTTTGACTCGAGGTTAGCTGGTGTGGGGAACCCCTTAGTTCGGCAACTCGGGAGGCACTCGTGCCGAACGAGGGCTGCCAGAGGTCGCCCAAGGGCAACCGAGGGCGACTGATGTTCAGCAGGCCAGCCGAGGCCGTCCCCAAAAGACGGCCAAGTCAGCACAACGAGTGGTTAGACTACTCGGCTACCCTGACTGAGGTTTTCCGTGCTTTCCTCAGTTGTAAGGCGAATGTCAGGGTATAACTTAATAGGGGCACGGCCCGCCACCCTTCGCTCCGATCATGGAGGCCATCAGCTGAAGTGATCTTCCCCCCATGCCGCAGAGGCCTTCAGCCGAAACGGCCCCTCCCTCTCTGGGTTCATACCCCAGAGACCCAACCAACCAAATTCCTTCGACAACTTGCCTGACGGGATAACCTCCCATCAGCAGCAACAGATCCCAGTTTGAATGGTCGAGGCTCCCGCCACGACGAATCCCCGTTAGCGTTAGCAAAATTTCCGTTCTTATATTAAGACCGTTTACCATTTCCAGCAATGCGTCTTGTGCGCAGGAATGGTTTCACCTAGGTAGGGACGATGCTTGCGCTTGCGCAGGCCTCCGCCCTCAGTTAGCTTCTTTGGTTGGTTGGTTGGTTGGCTTCCGCCAGTCTTTAGCGAATGGTGTTGAGATTAGTAAGTTTGTAGAGTGGATCTAGAGTTATGGAATCATCGGATTTTTTCTTCTCCTGCTCTTCACAAAGGGTGAGACATGAATTTCCTATTTATTATTAATATTATTATTTCGTTATCTTGAGAATTTGTATGTGATTTTTAAGCATTAAAATGATAGCAGCGACACACGTCGGCCACATCAACGAAGTTACTTGAATTCCGGCTAACCTAACAGCTGATACGGGCTTATGACCGGGTCACTTGTCATATTCAGATATTGTTAATTGTTTTCAGTCTTTAATTTTTCGTCTAGCGGAAAGTTTCTGTTGAGTGAACAGCTTAATTTCTCAGGATTAATCATTAACCGACTTGTATCCTGTCATTAAAACTTTGAAACGTCTCCTAACAAGCTAATTATAAAAGTAAATCGTTATCTGACAGCCTTAATTTCTGTTCATATAAATGAAGTCTTCTTAATATCTTCTGTTAGAAACGAAAATCAATTGCAGTCCAAACACAAACAGCCAAGGCACCTGCGTTTTGTGTGTGACTGGGACAAAAGTTCAATAAGAAATATTAACTTCATGAAGTTGCAGAGAATTCTTGGACTATAAAATAACTCATTTTGTGTCTGTCCTCAGGTAAATCCTACTGAAATGGATACAAGTCCCAGTATGAGGGAACTGAAGAGCCTTCAAAATAACATTGGATGGCTGGCAGCAGACAGTAAGCGTCGTTTAATTCTGTGCATGCAGTAAATTGTGGAGTACAGTCCGCAAATCTCATCAGTATGATGTTCTGTCAATTATGATGCTTATGCATCTTTCTAGATGTCCAGATATGCCCCGCTAATTTCAAAGTGATGTTAGCAAAGGGAAAACAAAAAGTGTTAAATGGACTGTAATAAGAATTCTCCACATGAAATCAATTTTGGTTTATTATAGTCACTCTCAGACATTTTAAATTTGCTGGACTTGACATAATCTTTTCTAGTGTTGAATTATGTACTTTTACTTTGCTCTCTGAGAGTTGAGACCAGGAATACTTAATTTTGTGTCCACGTGTCAGAAGCCATCTTATTTCTTGGGCCTCAGTCTGTAGTGAGGAGGAAGAGCTCTGTCTGATGGGTCCTCCAGGGTAGACACCCTTCCCTCTTTCGGCAAGACTTAATCAGAGCCAGCCTGTTTAACGACGTTCTCGTTGAGATGAAAACACAAAACTGTGCGTCTCTTATTCACAATTCACATATTCTCTGTTATACTGATGTTACTGAAACCTCGCTCCTTCTTTACACACAACCACATTCAGCGCATTTTCTTACTTACGCTTCATATGTCTGTAACTATTCAGTAAAAAAGGGTCAGGTACACTGGAGATAGCCATGTTTCTTTATATACTGCTGGCCATATTCTGATTATCATAGTTTTTATACATGGATTCCATCATTCTTTCAGGAAAAACTGAGGAACACCACCAGTTGCAAGTTACAGGGCAGCCAGAGAAGATCGAAGGGAAGAGGAAGGCGAAAAGGTGCCAGAAAATAGCAAGGCCGCCTAACGCTTTCATGATCTTCTCAAACGAATGGAGGAAAAAACTGGCTGTCCTGTACCCTGCAGACAGCAATAATCAGATTAGCGTGAGGTAAGTTGCAATACAAAATGTATTTCATGACAATTACTTGTTAATAATTTAATGTGCAGAGCATTCGTGAATGACAGATTGTCTTCAAAGATATTCCAATTCAGCGGGCATGTATGATCATTGAACGTACGTGAACGATGATAAACATGGCGACGGTGCGAACCTGTAAAATTATATGTGACAAAATTTCTCGTATTCTGAACGCGCACTGAGAAATTTGTACTTCTAAAAGCGGGGGGGGGGGGGGGGGGGGATATTTCGTGACGACACTGATAGTTGTGGTGACGATAAACTATGAAACCTAATAATTAAAAAAATATTGACTCTTGCAAGATTCGATTCATAAAGTCAGCACATTACGCTGAAGGCAAATTTGCGTTCCATTGCTGGATTATAAATTTATATTTACCTTATTATAAAATGAACACAGGATATATAGGGCAGTAGAGAAGTAGAATTCATAAGTTCGCCCGGAACTATTCTTTTACTGTAAAAGTGCAAAGATCCAAAATTGACAGAGAAAGCATGAGGTGAATTCGAATTGGATATCTTATTTCCCTTTGCTGAAAATGTTCTGATCGTCGAGAACAGGTGAAACATTTTGCACGCCGTCATACGCCACTGCCTTTGCCTTTACCCAGCTGCAGCCCTTGGATGATGGTCCTCCGGTGCGTCCTGCAACCTGCCTGTATTCATACAAGTTTTGCTTTTTCTATTTGCAGACTTGGATGTATGTGGAAGGCACTAGAAGGTGTGCACAAGGAAGAGTATTTTGACCGCGCGCGCCAGGCGGAGGCGGAGCATAAGACGAAATATCCCGGTAAATAATTAATTCTCTTTTAACGTCAAAAAGCAGCAGAAAGCTTCCAAAAAATGTACCCGAGAATTAAGAGGAGAATCACAGATTCAGATTTATTTGGGATTGACTGCTAGCGATTTTAAGAAAGAGAACTTTTGACGAGTATTTACTTTTAGCAACATATTTTAAGATTTGAGTCGATCAGAGCTGGAGTGGCAAAAGTCAACAAAAGTACAGAAGGCGTATTTTTCCCCCTTATATTTTGAGTTCATTTCCTGCAAAGTCTACACTGCACCAAAATCCAGAATTTAATCATCTTCCTCAGCCTCACCACCGCGAAAACCCAGCAAAGTCTTAAAGTGACTTCAACCTCGATACAGAGGCAGTACTTTACTTGGAAGACCTCCCTTTGAAGCCACTTCAGTGTCATTAATTTTTGTTTCGTTTTAATAATCGTAATGGAAATATTAATTCTGAATTATCAGCAGCTTTCACGGCGACTAATTCGATGCCAACGTTTCGAAGAAAGATACATTGTACTGTTCCTGTCTTTCTGTAATATATGATTTATGAATGTCGCTGATTTTCCTTCTCTGATGTCAAATCACGCGATCACAAGCGACCGTTAACGGAATGCTGTGACCTGAATGTCATTCTTTCCGATTTCAGATTACGTCTACATCCCAAATGAGGTCAGAAAACAAAAGCGCCTCCGGGAGCAGGCCCGTGATAGGAAGTTGAGGTGCACTAGACGCCAGTCGGCGAAGCGACGCCCCACCACCGCGCAGAAAAGGAGCGCCCTTCCCCGCCCTGTCCAGGAACATGAATGGGGAGGGTTCCCAACTTCTCAAGGCGTCGCTTCGTCAGAGGTAAGTCGTCGTCATTACTATTTGGGCGAACTCACTCGCCTGCCATCTGTCGCTTGCACATGGAAAACAAACAAGCGTGGAATGTCAGAGACGAAAGATGACCAGAGTAAACTCCCGATTGCCGCTGTTTGTTGGGAAGTATGTCTGCCCCTGTTTGTAAGAGCGCATTGCAGTGGATTTTATTTAGGAGATTCCACTATTTAAATCCCTGAAACTCTGCTCTAAGTTTTAAACATTAATTTATCTGCTTTCTGTTTCTTTAAAAATAAACTGGCTGTGGACAGGAAAGATATGTTACAAATAGTTTATATTTATATCAAAATCATCTGTCACATTTTTTCCAGATCCCATTTGGATCCGAATTGGCATTCGAGCCAGATTCTGGTGTGCAACAATTGCTGGACGCTGACCATCAGCAGTTCATTAATGATGAGGTTAGTGTCAAATCTCCTTTGGATTACAACGATTACGTGGGCTGAACACTGATTCGTGAAAGCATTTGACCTATTTCCAGCCCTCCAGAAAGTAAAGTAAAGTTTGTCCCACTATGCGCCATGTAGGCGTTTGGGGTGAGAGGCGGTATAGCTCCTCTCTTCCTTGACCTCGGCACTAGATGGGGGCTTTACCCCCGGGAAAGGACCCCGGTACCCATTGTAGAGGAGGCTGGGTGGGCCCCAGAGCCGGTCTGGACGCAGATGCTAGAGGAAAAATCCTCTGCCACCGTCGGGGATCGAACCCCGGTCGTCCAGCCCGTAGCTAGTCACTATACTGACTGAGCTATCCCGGCTCATAGCCCTCCAGAAGTTACCCCAAAAACTGCTGAATCAGGTTGAAGCCTGTAATTTATATAAAAGTCCATGCAACTAGAATAAGCCCAGTGTCTTTCACCGTGAGCTTCGTCACAAATTCCTTCACAACTTGCATCCTTAGAGATGTGTTTCTATACTTGTTACCCATTGTTTCAGTTGCTATTCTGATCCTAATGTTCATTTCCTTTCCAGATCCCAGAAATGGACGATTCTCAATATGCCCCCATTTGGGAAGATATACTGAATATTCTTGATTCAGAAGATTTTAGTATTTAAATACTTAGATTCTTTTTAGAAAATTTGTTACTAAGTTTTTTTTGTTAAATCGTTGTAGTTAAATAGTTTAATCGTTTTTGTTAAATAGATAAATTAGTAATTTTTTGTAAAATAGTTGTTTTTAAATAGTTAAATTGTTCAGTTTTTGTTAAATAGTTAAATTATTAATTTTTTGTAAAATAGTTGTTTTTAAATAGTTAAATTGTATAGTTTTTTTAAGTAGTTAAATTATTAATTTTTTGTAAAATAGTTGTTTTTAAATAGTTAAATTGTTTAGTTTTTGTTAAATAGTTAAATTATTAATTTCTTGTGAAAGTTGTTTTTAAATAGTTAAATTGTTTAGTTTTTCTTAAATAGTTGAATTATTAATTTTTTGTAGAATAGTTATCATTAAATAGTTAAATTCTTTAGATTTTGTTAAACACTTAAATTGTTAAATAGTTTCTAATTAAATATGAATTATATATTTAAGGATATTAAATAAAAAACATGTTCATAAAATTTTCTGTTATTTTGGTAAAGTAGTATTCAAATGAACTTGTCGCCCTCAGTGCACTAGTGGTTAATGTGGTCACCACTGGACCCAAGGTACGCGGGTTCAAACCCGGCCAAGGTCGGTGGATTTTTAAAGGGTGATAAAAATCCATAGCACAACTTCCTTCGGAGGGGAATTAAAGCCGGCGGTCCCATGCCGTAGATTTATGGCACGAAAAAACATGAACGAGATGTTTCGTAAGGAAAACTCGCTGGCCACATATCTCCTGATTCCTACTAGATGGCTCTAGCAGACAAAAATAAGGATTGAGTAGAAATTGTGCGGAGGCAGTGGGCTGGTCACTCACTACTGGCAAATGCACACTTCGAAATGACCAGGAAGAGAGAATACTTTAACTTGGTACCACAAAACATGAGTATGTGTACTGAAACAATTAGTAATAATATTCTGATGTGGGGAACATTTTTTATTCCAACATTCTCAAGGTAACAAATGATCGCTGCTACTTACACTACATGACTGAAACTTCGGGCTCTGAATGCATGTTCTTGTAGGAGATCCAAAACAACCCAAAAGGCTCAAAATATTCATCACTTTTTGCTTATGTGTGTCATGCTTAATTTTGCCCACAGTTTAAAAACGCACCCCTCCGCATTTGTCATATTACCAGTCAACTTTTGTTCTATGTAGGATTTCAGGTTGTGATGATGCAAGCAATTTTTACTTTTTATTTTATCATACAAGTATCAAAACCTAGCTCAGTGTTCTGCCAACATCTCTCTGGAGTCAGCTTGATTGTGTATAAATATAAACAATTAGTCCTATTTAATGACCGTAATATAAAATAATGATTATCTGGCTTGCCACTTTGTAACGCAAGATCTAAAACCACAACACAGTAATAAATATTTCACTTACACTTACAGCATCATCATGGTGCTACAAACTAATTATTATTACAGAAAACTGCCCTGTGTTCCATACGATAAATTTGCAAGAAACTGTTGTATTTCCCCTTAGTTAATGTGATTCTACGGCTCGTGAACGAGAAACCTGGCCTGCTCCTACCCTGGCGTGATTATTCGTCAAGTCAAATAAGAGAACACAGGAAGGTCAGGACTCAGGAAAAATTGTCCTGAGTTCGATTGTCGGCAAGGGCGCTTCCTTTAACCGCGAAATTAAGAGAGATGGAACAACGGCGCGCGGATCAAAGTGTTTTGCTTCGAAGAGAAGATTACAGAGGCAATGGCCTCGACACTGAATTGGAGTCCTGACGAGGATGGTTTCTGTCGACAGGAACGTAACCGCGATAAAAGATCGACGGACCAAATTACAGGATCTAAGGTCACAGACCCGACACCTATCCTGGGTTCGAGTCCCTCTTAAGATGTTGAAGCAAACATCTTTTAACTTGTTCAGTGCCGAAATGTTTCCTGAACTACAAAAAGATCAACTAATTTGCCCAGTATAAAACTTCTCTAGAATACTTCATTTGAGATAAAAGGACTACGATGGACAGACTATTAGGAATTGTATATACAAATCAGACTTACCCTGTGCGCTTTAGAGGACGAGCGTGACTGCTACATATTATTGACTAAAACCGTAAAGTAGGAAAATGAATGTATGATCTTGAGCCTTCACGGCGATTACGTACAATAAAATCTTCTCGGGCTATCAGACGTGTCAAGTGTTTAAAACATGAGGAGACCAACGTTTCGAGGTCCATCTCTGTCCTCGTCTTCAGGGTACTGAAGTGGTTGGGCCAACCAACCAAAAAAGCTAACTGAGGGCGGAGTCCTGCGCAAGCGCAAGCATCGTCCCCACCTAGGTGAAACCATTCCTGTGCACAAGGCGCATTGCTGGAAATGGTAAACGGTCTTAATATAAGAACGGAAATTTTGCTAACGCTAACGGGGTTTCGTCGTGGCGGGAGCCTCGACCATGCAAACTGGGATCTGTTGCTGCTGATGGGAGGTTATCCCGTCAGGCAAGTTGTCCAAAAGAATTTGGTTGGTTGGATCTCTGGGGTTTGAACCCAGAGAGGGAGGGGCCGTTTCGGCTGAAGGCCTCCGCGGCATGGGGGGAAGATCACTTCAGCTGACGGCCACCATGATCGGGGGGGGGGGGGAGGGTGGCGGGCCGTGCCCCTATTAAATTATACCCTGAAGTGGTTGGGGCTCCCCGCCGTATCTTATATATACCTGCTCCAGCCCCGTGTGACTGGTGGATGACCACCACTTCAGTACCCTGAGGACGAGGACAGAGATGGACCTCGAAACCCTCCTGGCAGCTTCCCTCAGGTCGGTTTGTAATTCATTTATCTTATTTATTCCTAAAAACAGTTCTGCCGTCTCGAAAACGATAGATCTAACTTCATTTGTAGTTTCCAGAAGCACAACCGATCAGGTCACCTTCTTCCGACTGCTAAACTCTTACTGGTGGACCTTGTTCCGGGAGACCCATTCACTGGGGCCATTTCTGTTGCCCGTGCAAGCCGTCACTTGACGTGTTAATGCTGTTTGTTATCCTAGGCTTGAACACGACAGAACTGCATTTACTTCCACTTTACAAATTTAGGCCATCAGTTTCTGCAACAACGGCAGCTAATGTGGCTACGCCTATAGAGGACAGCCCTGAAGGTTGGTGCTTGTTATTTGCCTGTTTCAATTTCCATTCTTGTTCTTCGATAAGCTTAACTTTATGGCTGGCCAATCGTAATTCGTCGTTGTGGGCGAGTATGTTCTTGAGGAGCGCTTCTAACTGTAACTCGTCTAAAGTAATTTTGTTTCTACGCTTTTCACAGCAGTCGAAGGGTAAGTGTAGCTGTGGAATGATGTCCCACTGCGTACGATTTACACAGTGAGATGTAATTGATCTCATCATTATCATTTTATCGCTGTAACCAGTGCAATCAATGAGGAATGTTAATATTCCACTACCCTTGGTCAGGACACAATACAGTCATCAGGTTCAACGAGCGTGCAGCGTAAATCCAAGAATTTCCTTTGAGGGGTGTCCCTAGTGTTTCCTTTAGTTCTGCGATCCTTTGAGTGCTGGTTTTGACGACCAACCGGATTGCTTGTAGCATTGACATTTCACATTCATTGGCCGAAAGGCTCACTGTAACCGCTCATCCATCCCTGTACTGGTGTATGCTACAGTGTAAGAAACCCAACTTTTAATTGCAAGGTCATAAGATTTTGTATTGTCCTGCTTTTCTTTTGTTAGTTTATGATTTCTTTGTATTCCTTTATATTCTGGAATATTGTAAGCTTGCGATCCGAAATGGACAGCCGATTCTGAGTGGTATAGCGGTACCTGAAGTACGTGGGAACGCAGAGGATTATTACAAGATTACATTGCATTAAAAGTTACAGTATTAAGAAAGGAGGTGATTGAGAAGAGGTTTCAGGGTCGAACTATTGACCATGGAAATTTCCGCGCCTGTATCAACTGTGCCAGTCCAGGTTCGTAGTTCGATTCCCGAACGGACTGAACCTTGAGATGAAAAGATAAACCAGGCTTTGGCATGCTAATCTGGTTTATATAAACGAGGGTCCGCAGTGGCCGCGCGGTCTGAGGCGTGGGCCTTGTGCCGCTTGGTCACTGGGACCGTAGGTTCGAATCCCACTCAAGCCATGGATGTTTGTCCGCGTTCTTCTTTCCGTCGCTCGCCTTTCCAATGAGAACAGGAAGGATACAAAAAGGCGACTGGACAAAGCTGGACGACTATCTTAGGGCCAGCATCAAGAAGACCTTGAATGTACCTCAAGAGGCGTCTAACGACTACATATACGGTCCAGTCAAGACCGGATGTGCAGGAATACCGGAGGCAGCTGCTGATTCCGATAGCTACCTGATAGATAATGCCTTTAAGCTCCTGACATCTAAAGATCAGGCGATCAAGGAGCTAGCATTAGAAGATCTGCAGACCACCGTGCAGAAGAGAGTTGGACGCCAGGTAGATCAGCAGGACCTATCCGCTTATTTAACCGGAGAGAACGAGGACGATTTCAGGCGAAACACCAACGCCATCTCGAGTGCATGGACGAATGCGAGAAAAGCCTCCACGAGAAAAGAAGTGGAGTGGGCATTCGAAAACTCGAAACCCTCACTGACGTTCGACGGTAAAACCCTGCACGACAAACACAGGCAGAAAGTGCTCATCTCACTCAGAATAAACCAAAGGGAGAAGCACATGAAGCGACTGTGTGAGTTGCCAAGCCAGGGGAAGGCGATGGAATGTGTTGCGGCCGACCCAGCGAGCTCTCACTTCTTCCGAACGGGCCTCTACACCAGATTTGCAGACTGGAGGTTCGTCCACCGAGCGCGGCTGAATCTACTGCCGCTGAACGGAAGAAGCTACAACCAAACCAACAGTGACAAAAGCTGCAGAAGATGTGGCTACGAAAGGGAGACCCTGCCACACGTCATCAACCACTGCATGAGATACTCTGACATGATCACCAGAAGACATAACGCAGTGGTAAGCAGGGTCAGGAAAGCAGCTGAGGGTAAGTTCTCGATTGTGACTGAAAATGAGGCCGTACAGGGACATCTGAGGCCAGACTTGATCATTGCGAAGGACAATAAGGCAATGATCATTGACATCACAATCCCGTTCGAGAACAGGATGGAAGCCATCAAGGACGCTAGAACCAGGAAAATAGAGAAATATCAGGATCTAGCGAGGGCCCTGAGTGGGCGATTCGAAGAAGTTAAAGTTGATGCAATCGTTCTTGGTTCGTTGGGATCCTGGGACCCCGAGAACGATAAGGTTATGAAGACTACGTGCTCGCGTAAGTATATGAACCTATTTAAGAAACTTTGTGTGTCGGACGTGATTCGTTACTCCAGGGACATATACGTTGAGCACATTACAGGAGTCCAACAACAATGAGCAAGTACCCTGACTGGGGTTTTCCCGTGGTTTTCCTCAGTCTCGCAAGGCTAATGCCGGGGTAATAGCTCAAGGCCACGGCGTATCTGCAAGCTACAAGACAAGGAAGCTACAAACTTCCATTGGACAACTGTGTTCAATGCTGAGTTCTTGCATGATACATTATGCATGTAAATTGTTAATATTTGATAAATAAAAGATCTGTTCTTATCAGCTTAATATCTGATACGTCCTGCATCGCAGGACCAGAATATTAAACTGATTTTTGGAAAATGACGGAGTGCTAGGAGCTTGCTCCACCTCTGTCACGGGTTGGCCCGGTATTGCAGTACCTCCGGGATCGGCCCACCTTAAACTACTCATTATTAGCTTTATGTTCACCTGTCATTATCGTTAATCAACGGTTTATGATAATTCTCGAAGTACGTTTACTGTACTTTACGGGGAATCTTTTTTCCGCTTATTGCAGATGGGACGTATAGTAAATACGTTACGTGTACACGTAATAAAGCTCATTAACCCGGTATTCAGCGCGTGTTACAACCGTTTACCAACGGGCCGTGGAGTTTCTTGAACTATTTTTGTTTTGCGTGCGCTGCGATGTTTCTTCCGCTACATGGTGAAAATTCTAACTGGTCAGTATGGTAATCAAATGTACACGTAATAAAGCCCTGTAACTCGTAATTAAACTCATTATAAGATATCATTTAGGTATTACAACAGTTTTAACGTTTCGTGCCAATAGCAACGGCCACCTAGGGAGCCGACCACCGAAGGCGTAGGCGTGGAGGATGCCCCATCGCCAGACCTGACGAAGGCAGCGGGAGTGGACCGCGCTCCTCGACAACATCCAGAGCGCTGCCGAGCTGGACAACGCGCTCCTCCGGCTTGAGGAAGAGATGAAGAATGCCGGTCAGGTCGCGGCTCCGTCAGCCGACTGCTCGCCATCGCCCGCCGGGGCCCAACCCGACGTCCCGCAGGCGACGGCGTCACGGATACGATGCAGAGGCCGCCTCCCGCATCCAAAAACTCTACCGTGGATGCCCGCCCCGTGCCTTCCAGGAGATAACAGAGGTTGAATTCCCCTTCTGCCAGATCCCGACTGAGGACCTGCATGCCCACTTCTCCCGCATTCACCGCCGGAGGCCACCAAGCTACAGAAGCCCTGCCCATGGAAGTGCCGCGCTCGAAACCCGTCTGGAAGAAGTTCGACGCTGGCGGCCACATCCTTGCGGCCATCTTCAACTGTGTGACGCGACTGGCCCACATTCCGCGGGCTTGGACGACCTCCAGAACCATTCTACTGTATAAAAAGGGAGATAAGAGCGACATCTGCAATTGGCCGCCGATCGCCCTGAGCAACACCAGCGCATCGGTGCTGGCGGAGCGACCCGCAACTAGCGTATCAGCCCTGGCCCGAAGGGGTTCATGCCGGTGGACGGATGTGCGGAGCACAACTTCGTCCTCCAGTCGGTCGTCATAGATGCGCGCCAAAACCGCAAACAGTGCTGCATCGTGTGGCTCGATCTAACCAACGCATTTCATTCGGTGCCGCACGGGACCATCTTCGCCGCGCTCAATGGGCAGGTCTGGATGACGAAGCGGTAGAAGTCGAAGACTGTACGCCGACAACACCACGAACATCCGCAGCAGCACTGGCTACACACCGGCGGTCGACGTCGGGGCGGGGGTAAGACAGGGATGCCCACTGAGCCCCATCGTTTTCAACCTGGCATTCTAACCCGTCCTCCGCGCCCTGTCTGACCTGCAACTCGGATATCAGCTGCACCAGGAAACTGTCCACTCGCTCGTCGCCCGGACTCACGCCGACCTGCAGCAACTCCTCGACGTGGCCGGAGTGGTGGCCGACTGGGCGGGGTTGCGGTTCAACGCCCGCAAGTGCGCCACCCTCCACATCGACGGAAGGAGGCAGTACCATCCACCTTTCGTATCCGAGGTGAAACGCCTGAGGTCTTGGCCGAGTCCGATCTCTACAAACATTTTGGCGTCCAGACCGGGTACCACGTGGCCCCATCGGCGGAGGAAGCCATCGCGGAGATGAGTGCCAGCATCGCAAAAGTGGACGCATCACTCCTCGTCTGGCAAGGGACGTGCTTTTGACAATAGGAACCGCAGTGAAATTTCCACTGAGGCGCCAGAGGTATTAAGCCTTGTATCGACTGCGCACGGCTGCCTCGCGCACCTGTTCGTGCGCGGCAAACTCGTTCGTTCGCTCATTGTGCTCGTGGTTACCAGCATCGAGCGCGGCAGCCGTGTTCGGCTGTGATCGACGCTGTTCGTCAGTTCTCGCAAGATCACCATGAATACAACACCGTGAAATCCCTTTGCCGCGGGACAAAGAACCGCTCAGATTTGGCTCGACGCGCGCCAAGTTCGAGCGCGGCATTGTTCGTTCTGCCACGCGTGGCAACATGGTATCGACTTTGCGAGGCAAAGCAACGTTGGTGCATCTGGAACAACAATGGTCAGAAAGGGAAATGGATTGTGGGAAGTAACGGGTTTTTATGGAGGTGTGTCACTCTCGCGTCAACAGGTAGCAAGGGAGTTGGGTTTTCGGCACGGACCTGATAATTACAGACTTAGAACATTTTTGGTTACTCTCACTACTCATACCACACAATTACGCCCACAAATACAACTAACATGTTGAAACAATAAATACAATTTCCTAATCAGCCTCTCTCGTGAACTTGTCAAGTCGCACCCATTTGGTCTTACA
Organism: Zootermopsis nevadensis; assembly: GCF_977971745.1. Lineage (NCBI taxonomy): Eukaryota > Metazoa > Arthropoda > Insecta > Blattodea > Termopsidae > Zootermopsis > Zootermopsis nevadensis. The sequence continues at coordinate 12,509,298 of NW_028259143.1, forward strand.
TAACTTGCGCGTTCTGTTCCTGCGCACAGCCTGACGTAAGCCTTCAGGGCCTTCTCCTGCAAACTCTCACACGGCGGCATTTGATCGGTTTCTTTTATCACGAATTTCTTAAATAAGTCAGGCATCGGTTTATCGCGCTTAAGTTCTGTGGGGCTGTACCTGTGGAGTCTGATACCGAGCCGTTTAACCAATCTTCAATTTTACTCAGAAACTCCGGCCATTTTTTTGTGGTTTTGGTGGCAGTAGATGCGACAGAACTTCCCCATTTCCTTCATACAACGCTACCTGGGGTTTGCGTGCGGGTGTCGAACAGGTGAAAATCTGACATAAATGCCTAACTCTGCTAACCTCTTGCGCCAAGTCGGGCTTGAAAATTGAGTCCCATTGTCACTCAACACGCTCTGAGGTTTTATAACCTGAGTCATGTAATGCCCTGTCAATTTATTCAGGCAGGCCCTCGTGGTTGCGAACGCAAAGGGTATAATTTTACAAATTTCGAAAACACATCCAAAAGCACCAAAATCTATCGGACACCTCCCCTCCTACTGGCAGCGGTCCATACAAATCAGTTGTGCAGAGGTCACCGGGCGCCGCCGGCAAGTGGTCCGATTGGTCAGGTCGAAACCTCGCCTGAAAGTTTGCTCGTCTACAGAGCCATCTAGTAATGATTGTACACAAAATTTCGGTTGCTCATACGCTATGCAAGGGTGCAAAAGAATTGCTCAAAGTTTGAATGTACAGTTAAAATTCGCGCCATCGCGCATGAGTCTAGCAGTGGCGCGGTATTCACCGACGCAATGCAACGGAGAGCGTGTGCTGTGCGCGGAGGAGACAGCGAAAGACTTGAAAATGTCACACGCACAAGTAGTTTATTGAATAAGTGCGTACAAAGGAACCTTCTATCTATATAATACGCAGGTGTTTTATATGCTGCTTTGTGGAGACAAAAGAATGTTCACTCATCCATGGCTGCTATGTACATGAACCAATATAATATAAAACCTCTCAAGTTGGAGACCCCTATATATTGAACACTTTTAAATGGAACCGGCGAATATCCTACAATTTTACATGTCCACAACAGCCTATATCATGGACACTCCTTTTCCTGGAACTTGGGCAGGTTCGTGCACTTAAGCTTCGATACTTTTCAGGGAAACATTTACAGTTACATATTTTGTTGTTTTGAATTGCTGACTGATGAATGCCTTCTGTCTGGTGGATTAGCTTGTGGTCAGGGAGGCGGGAGAAGGGACATGAACCCATCGTTGGAATGCAGTGGAAGTGTTTAGTTATTCTTTCTTTTGAACTCCACTGATGCTCTTTTATCAGCTAGCATTCGGTCAGCAGAAATATGAGGTCCTCTCAAGGATACTGGGATGCATTCAACGTGACACAATTTTTTTAAAACCAACTTTTAAAATTTTATTGAAACTTTAATAATATACAGCGACACTGATCTTGACCACGAATTGGCCGTTAGTGACGCCAACAGTTTTTGGCGTGGGTGTGGTGGGAACCAAAACACCTCCACTGAAATTCCCACCAGGCTGAGCAGCCAGTCCTTTGTTCTTTGTGAAAATTCAAGTATTTAAACTAACTTCCTTCAAACATTTCCGGCTACAAACACTTCACTGAGCTACGAAATTGCAGATACAGTTTTAACTGCACAAGAACTGCGCTTGAATTTGAGTTCAATCTTTGTTACCGGAACCGGGGTTTTTCTTTTTGCGACGGGGAAGGGAAAATTGGTTGAATTAAATCTAAAACTTCTTGACGATGGTGAAGAGTCAATTGAATAAAAATTTCCTTGGATATTATCCATCGTCTAGTAAATATAAAACGTAAAACGTGAAACGGTTTATATTTACTAGACGATGGATAATATCCAAGGAAATCTTTATTCAATTAGTTGAATTAAGTTTAGAAAATTTCATTGAGGCTGGGGTGTAATGTGCAATGCATGGGAATGGGTTTCAAAAGATTATTGGTGTTATTTTGATGGGTATTTCTCCAGTGTGTTTTATATTAGGAATCAAGCAGAGCTCTCAGAATGCGTACGAAAAAATAATGTACAAAATTATGCACTGCTCGTCATCGCTTGATGACCAACTGACTGGTACATCGCTATCAAATGGCTAATCAGATTGATCAGTTCCTTCATGTTTATTGTCTAAAATGTCCAACGTGTCAGTGGTTTCGATGAAATGATCTGGACAGAAATCTTGATTGTCCAACATCTGCACAAGGTCACTCATTTCTTGCTCTTCAAACGTGTTGTGTGGCCTGACTGTAATATTGCGTCCTTCACAGACCTACATTACAAAATCTGGTAATCACAATGTCACTAAACACCTCCTCTACTACGCGCAAACAACAATAGTTAAGCTTCTAGCTCCGCGGAGACTAATCTTTCACTGCCCTCTCAGCGCCTGTCCCACGCCTTCCGCTGCTATGTACCGGTGAATGGCGCGCTGCTGTCACGCGCATGCGCGGCAGAGCGAATTTTAAATAAACATACCAACTTTGAGCAATTCTTTCGCAGCCTTGCACAGCGCATCAGCAGCTGAAATTTTGTGTACAATCATTACTAGATGGGCTCTGTAGATGAGCAAAATTTCAGGTGATGTTTCGGCATGACCAACCTAACCATTCCCTTGTCAGTCTGATTAATGTAAATGAGAGTTTCTATGGTTTTCCTCGTTCCCTTCAAAACGATGCTGCGATAGCACTTTGAAACAGACAAATTCATTAACCTTCACCATTTGGGAATAGGCTGTTTTAACCCGTGTAGTACAATTCTGCTGACTGGACTCCTGAGTTGATGGTTTGGTACTTTATTAATGAGGTGCATGGCCAGCTGAATCATAGACGTGATTTGTAATGGTAGCAAGTTGTCTTTTTAATTCCATCCATTTTGTCCCTCTCAATGCTCAGTCTATAAATTGCCCTCAGTTACGAGGGAGCAGATGGACGGGTACAGTGATTAGGCATGGTGTACTCCCTATATACAAAGAGGACAAGCTGGGATAAGTTAGTGTCCTTGGCTGAACAACAAAAGTGCTCCATATGGCTTTTGCATTGCATAATATCAATCAGGAGCAGCAAAAATTATTTGAATGAAGTCTTCTGAGGGAATCAGCCATATCAGGTGGTCGCAAGTAACTGAGGACCAAGACAGTTCTCAAAACATCGATTTTCTTACGACCGTCTGAGAAGACTTCATTGAATTTAGTGGCCATGAAAGTATAGATCATACAAAAAAATCACTGGTTTCTGACATCTTTGTTTCATTCACAGCAAACTGTTGATGAGATGGAGAACTTCAAGACAGATCTAAAAATGAAATTGAATGATATGTAAGCTCGGACAGAGGCAGGTGAACGCGAGTTCACAGCCTCTGAAGAGTACGGCAAGTATGTGAAGGAGGTGGAAGACTTGGAGGAAGAGGTGAGAAGCCTGAAGGAGAAAGTAAAGAATGAGGAACAGATGTTTAAATGTAATTTGAAGAGACTGGAAGAAGATTGTACGGATATTGTAGCAATGATGCCTTCTGTTGATGAGGGAGAAGAGAAATTGAAGGACAGTAGAGAAAAAGTTCGGTTCATGACAGATCAATGAACAGGCACATTCGTTCTTTCAAGAATATGATGCCATTTATGAAGACTTGATACAGAAGTTGAAAGGTCACCTTTTGAAACATATGAAACAAAAGGAATACAAGAAATGAAGAAATAACGTTACAGTATTTATAAATCACTGTTAATTTTTAGGAGAGTATTCTACTTTTGGCGCAATATTTAATTCTCCTGTGGTATTGTAATCCTCTTTGGGTGAAACAAAATACTCGGCTTTTTCTCTGATCGCACTATGTCCTTTTGCTAAGACATTTGCTCGTCGTTTTCTTTAATTTCCGGGTATTAAGTATCTACCGAGAATGTATTTCAGATTGAAACTTCAGAGACATTGCATACGCTGGCAAATATCTTACTTTACTAATGTTTTGGATGTGCTTATTGCCTCTGTCATCAGGGAGATGATGGAGGCAGTAAGCACATTTGGAATTGATTACTTGTATGTGACTACGCAGTGAAATATCCCAGAATGCTGTCATTTTCATATTTGCCACTGTGAGCACCTGAAATTTCCCTTGCCTTTGTGTTCAATATATTACTTATTGTTACTACCTGATCATTTAACATATAATCTGTACTACTGGAAATTATGGACAAAAACAAATAAATTTTATATTTCATTTTATAGCTCCTGCTCTGTATGGATTGAAACATTTAGAGGAATGTATGTCATTGGGATCTTATCAAATCTTGCTTACTGTCCCATCATCCCAATGTTCATTGGCCTTAAATCACATTTATAGGAACTTCAAAAAAGTGTAAAACTAAAAGTGAGAACTCAGCAAGTTAATATTTAACTAAGAACACTCATCTAGTCACATTATCTTCCTTGAATACTATCCCATGGATTAACAATTAAATTTGAATTTGGAGATCAACTGTCTGTATAAAATGATCATGTTCCCCAACTAGTGCACAGAATCAATTGTGTTAAAATTGTGGAATTTGTTAAAATGATATAATTTGTTATCTGTTACTGACAAAAATACTCTTAAATTAAAAGGCGATAAAGAATATATCTTCAACTTATGAAAAGAAGGTAGTTAAGTAAAAGATTTTGATTTTAATAAACAAGTTTTATTTAAGTGTAAATTCAACTAACGACAACTGCAAAAGAAGTGGCATTATTTCACGTTAGCATCCTTTCCCTAGCTCGTTCTGTCTTGGATACCACAAAAAAAGATGGCAGTGCCAGCTTATGTTTCTTCGTATGTAAATGACTGGTCTACAAGGTTCATGTCAAGATAGTACCATAAGCATTCCTGCTTCCATTCTTCTGAATTTGTCATTCATAATCATCATCACATCTCACTAGATTCTAAATAACCTTTGCAGTAAATAATTAAATGCTAAGTCAATCAGTGCTACAGATGAGTTTCTGTGGGTTGCAAAGTTCCGTACTATCGGTGACCAGCAAAATTATAAAAAGCAAATGTCAGTTACGAGAAATATAAAATTTACAAAACTTTCCTCATTTCGAAACCAGAATTCAGTGCAAAGACATGGTAATTAATAACTTCTTTATTATCGGATTCAGAGTAACATTAATTTCAATTTAAAAAATAAAATATTACAATGTATCCATAAAATTATAGAGAAACAGTTCATAATACTCTCAAACATCACACAAGCAGTAGCCTGAATTTGAGGTGGGGAAAATATAATCTGAGCTATCATAAGCATTTATTCAGTATTAAATTAAAATTAGCCAACAGAGAAAACAGTTCTTTTTGAACAGAACATATCAGTTAGGACATTATTAACCCTTTACATGATGGTTTCATCAGCTCTTTGTTAGAATATTTCTGTAGTGACATATTTGTGAAGTCACACAGACCTGAAAGTCCTGATGGACAGAAGTTGTTTTTAAGTACAGTTTCGTACAGAAATGGTTGCAGTAGGGTGTGACCAAAAAGGAAAAGGACTAGTCCACAAATACATCTGTTATAGTAGTAATGACCTGCAGAATTTGAGACAGACATTTGCTCCTCTCAAGAAATTTCTGTTCAGTAAATTCCAAACAGAAAGCATTTCCTATGTCTGTGAACACTGTAACTGCAAACTGACCTTTAGTGAAGTTTCTGAGATTCTGAACAGCTGGTTGTTACTGTACATCTGCAACAGACTCTTTATTCTTCACACTTTTACATATAAAATTACTGGCATTGACATATTCTTCGACAGACAACACTGTAAACTTTCTGCATGTCCGTCTTACTGTGTCATTTTCAGACTGGAGCCCCTCGTGGCCTTGCTCATATTCCCGTCTTGGACATGTGTTATCATCATGCTACTTGTACACTTAACAAGTCTCTGTTGTGCTTCTATAAGAATTAATACTCTGACATTTAAACGTGTATTAGTATATCCCGTCAGACCAAGGATTGCTTATATTGTTGGAAGGCTCTCGTCAATGTTTACATTCTACAAATGCTCCACGGGGGAGCACAGAAATCAAGAGTGAGATAGCTGCATAATTTACATCACCAGTCAACATGGCAGAGTTTCTGAAGTTCACCACCAGGGCTTCTTGGTCAGACAGGACATAGTCTGACATTCTCCTATCCTCTTATAAATTTATAGTATGGCAATAAAGTAATCTAGATGTGACACTCAACTGAAGTACTGTCGTCTGTTTATGTAAATAAAACTGAACAGCATTAAACTCAGAGAAGTCCACCTGAAAAGTCTCAAGGTTAGAATTATCAGCTCTAAAGTCTCTCCCCACCCCACAACACAGTATAAATAAAACTATATTTAATGTTAGTACAGTATTAGCATGAAACTATTAATCCTGTAAGTATTTAGAATATTTGTTATAATATTCATTCAACCAGATAAATCTTATGATAAAATGTATTAATTTTAATATGAATTAGTTTTATAAGTGATTACAGTATTTTAATGTGATAACTCACTATTGCATTTAATTAAATTATGTACATAACTCGAGTCATAATGAAACTCACTGTACCCATTAAACATACATGGCAAAGCTATCAGCAGTGGAAACTATACTTCACTGTCCAGGGTGAATTATTACTGGTTCACGCGGAAGAGTTGGAGGGCAGATGCGCAGACTTTGTCTAAAGAGCACAATGTTTAGATGATGCATGTCTAGAAATAAAATTGACTTCATGGAAGCATGAATTCCTTACAATATTCAGATCTGAATTTGTAATGTTCCATGGTTAACCATGCAATTGCTGATGACGTAAGAATTCCTGCTATAGTAACACTTTTTCTGCAGGGTTTGTATTTTTCTAAAAATCTCTAATCTCACGTTCAGACAACGGGATCAATAACTGCTTCAAGCAGTGTACATCTATAAAAATCCTAAAATCGCCCGTGGCAGTGAGGAGGCAATAATGAGAGGTTCTGGTCTAGGAGAACGTTCTTCGATTTCCGGTAATGACAGGTAATTTCAGGTGTACTTGTAACAGAGCTCAAAAAATGCGTCTATTCGCCTCGTTAATTCTGTCCGTTTGTCGTATGTGACAACTTGATAACCGCAAACCTCACATTGGGGAATTCTGCCAAAATTTCATTTACACATGTTCAGTTTTTGTTAAAATCGAAAAAAAGTAACGGGTACTTTACAGCAAGACCTACACGCACGGGTGACATCAGAAATATGCAGACACTCCGCCAACCAAAGACAACTATGACGTCACTTGTGACATTCGTAATGATATATACGGATGAAGCAGTTTTCCGCAACTACTCACCCACCTAACAGACTTAACGTACCAGAACTGTTACGCTATGCGTACATTTCCTAATTTATCTTTTAGCCATACGTCCACATGGTCTGTGGTCTCCATATATACCTTTATGGCATGGCGACTAATTAATTAAATTGTACCTAAAAGGACGTTGTGGATTTTTGGGTTCCCCAAAGAATACATCGTAGATTTTAATTGGGGATTTACTCATAAAAATCCAGGCTTGTCAAAGGGCATTTCGTGTATCGATTCTCGTACTGCAATGATTCCCCGAGCTGTGTGTAATCCACTGGGAGCCAGCTTCTTCCATTTGGTTTGAATTTACGACCTAATGCAATATCAGATATTCGATCTGGATGCAAGAAACAGCATGGGACAGTGCCACCGCCATTTTGAGTGCGGATGACTTGCGGTTACAAATCTGATTCGCCAGCGCTACGTGTGGCAAAGTGTTCAACGGGGGAGCGAATACGACACAAACTCCGCGTAGCTCGGAGAAGTATCGACTTGTCGTTATAAGCTGTGAAGTGCCGTTAGTGATAATGGCCCACGCAAGACGTTAACCCGGCCTTCTGTCTGTTTGTTTAAGTTAAATTTTGTTTGACATAAACAGTTATGTTGGTACTTTTTTTTTTTTAATTCAGACCGACGCAACGGAAAATGGGGCTCTATCTACAGGGTAAAATGCTTTACCCACACGACTTGATGCTTAGCAAAACTGTTGTATATTTATTGCTGTTTTTTACGTAAACTCTTTTATAAATCATAATTATCGGCCACGCTACCCTGTACCACAAATCCAACCACACTATACTTCATAAATCTGTATTCATTAATTATCTAATTAACTTTATGTATCAAGGTTTCTTAAGAATTTCATAGGCGCTAAGTTAATGAAGAAATTCCCCACTTTTGACAGGACCCAAATGTTCATTATCCTTTTCACGAAAGCCAGCTACTGGACCTTATTCTGAGCTACACGAATCTAATTCACAATATCCAATCCAATAATTTTCGTTATCCTATAAATGCCTAGGACTCTGAAGTTCTGTCTTACTTCAAACTTTTGAGCATATATATGCATTTCTCATGACCCTTATGCGTGCTACATACCCTGCCCCTCTAACTCTCTTTAATTTGAACCTTATAATATATTCTGAACAGTACACATTACGGACCTCCTAATTATGCAATTTTCTCTAGTCTAGTCCATTTCTCATAGGTATAAATAATCTTCTAAGCACCCTGTTATAAGACACCTCAATACATGTTCTTACGTTATAATAAGAGACCAAGTTTCACACCCATACAAACCTACATATAAGATTACAGTTCTGTATTTATATTAATTTTCATGGAGGCACAGGCTACATAAATTACTACAGCATGTTGATGAGATAAATAACTGTATCTTGTATGATATCATGATACAAACACTCTACACGGCAAGTATTAATTGGTGCAGAATAATAAAAAATTCACCCAATCCTGACACATAAATTACATTAAAATCAGAAAACAAAAAAGTAATATTAAGTGTTGGAAATGTCCACATCGTTCAAAGATGCATTCTTGTCGTAATATTTCACGTAACCCGGTTAAGAATTCCCGTGACATGGAAATACTTTGCCAGACGGAGATCGGAGGAGGACAGTTAGAAACAAACCTCACATTTACCGTACAACAGTGTTTATGAAATGTGCATATAATAAATTGTTCTCAATTCCCACAAAATGTGCATCACAAAATATATGTCAGAAAAAGTTAAATTTAAAAAAAATTATATAAATTCGTGACACCTGATATTGCAATAACTATAAATAAAGTTATTCGTATTATTTCCTTGCCAAAATATCCATCATATATTGATAATATGGTAATATGATGGATTCTTTCATTTCAACTCTGAAGATGGAGATAGCATGTTCATCCGACACATTATTATCTACCTTCAATTTCACACGGCATCAAAACCCAGAACATTAACACGTGCCAATTTCATAAATGTTAAAACTGGGAAAAATTTACACCTTTAGAAAATGGATACAGTCCAGTCGAACGGTTATACGAATTCCTTCAACAGCCCTTCAATGAACTCTTCTCGGGCCGTCTGTTACATTACATCAAATATCTACTGTAACCGCATTTATTTCTCTGGTTTGCACTGCGAACTCTTATTATTCACAAGAGTTGCGATTTCAATAAAAAACAATTCAGCACGGTATAAATATTTACCTCATTAAATTACATAATTCTCTCTGAAACATGTTTAGATGAGCTGTTTATTTATACCAAAACACAAAAAGTTAAAATATTCGCTTCACAAAAGAAATGCGGCTCTAATTACTAGAACTGGCGCACGAGTATAATTTCACGTTTCATTTTAATGAAAATTTCCATTAAACAAAAACGTTGCTACCGACAAACGCCACAATGTATAGAAACGCTAAAATATTGCACAGACAGGATTTAGTCCAAAATGAGCGTTAAAATGTAGGCGTCAAGAGAGACGTTCATACAGACGAAAAATTAAAAAACCGACCGACTAGTGACTGTGACGTCAGATCGGGTCTTTAAGCCTCGTGTATTTCGAAGTAGGAACAAATTATGACGAGAGAGGGCGAAATCACTCCAAAAATCATAAGCTCAGGGAACAATGTTTCAATCCGTAAATATCCACTTAACGTCTAATTGCTCACGCTGTACACCAAATTGTGCGCTTCGCCCACGTCACTACATATACTACGTAAACCAAAGACATTAGCGCCACTGGAATATATGAGTTTAGTAATGTACGTTCACTACTAAAAACATAGACCACTTTACTGTGTCCTCTTATGAGTGTATACTATTGAAAACACGAAAAAGAGTCAAACTCACGTTTGTTAACTTCCGGTTGACATGGGAGCAGCCAGCCTGGAAGAAATGCAGAGAAAAGTCAGTGGAAGTTCTTCAATAGCTTCCTCTGGAGGAATGTTTTCATATTCAGATGGATATAAAAAAAAACTGGTAGTACTTTGAAGTGAAGTTCCACTATCCGAACGAAGGCACTCAGGTGGAGATTAATTGTCTTTTAGTCATGAAACACAGTACCAAGGGACAGCTATATCTCATTCCGCGTATCGTGTAAAATAAAATTGGAATAAAACGTATTTTATTACTCTTTGCAGAATGTTCAAATTCGCAAGGGATTTGCAGTGCATTAAAATAATTAATAAAAAATGCGGAAATTCGATCATAAACCACTAATCGTGAGCGGTACATAATATTACCGCTTGTAATTGTGCCATTTTTCCTATACAGATTCACCACAAAACATAATTATGTATTTCCGTGAACGGTCAGATCAATTTGTATAATCATTTTAAAAATTTTCTTGGACTGTCTCCATCGTCTACATTTCAACAGAATCAAAAAAAGTTTCAGAACCTGCATTCTGCTTCCTTCTTCAGGTAAAAGAAAGGAACACAACTGAAAACCTATCTCTTGGACCACGTGATTGAACCAGCCTCACACTTTGACCTTAAGACTTAACCAAATACATTCGGTTAAATAATATTTTATAACAATGTTTCAGAGGTCCTTGTTTCCCCATCGCCCTGATGATGGAGGCAGCAAGGACCTCTGAAACGCTGGCAAACTTCTACCAGACTACATGGCGCTACAATCCAGAAGACAGCCATCTTCGTACTTACCACCGTGAGAACCTAAAATATCACTTATAACTAAACACGCGCTAATGAAAACCAATGCACTGGAATCGCTTAAGCCAAAAGAACTGTAGATGAAGACAAGAAAGTTATTTTTCAATTCGTTTTTATTTTAATATGATAATGATGCCACGGTGGTCCAGCGGTTAGAACGCTGTCCTTGTAATCCTGGGGTCTCGGGTTCGATTCCCGGCGGTACCCGAATTTATAACTTGTGTTGGGCAAAGCCGTGGTCTAGGCAACACGAAGTTTTCCTCCGGGGGCTTCCCCGGTTTCTCCGTGGCATCCATTCACACACAGAAGAAGGCAATGGCAAACCACTTCTGGATCATCTGCCAAGAACGTATATGAACAGGTCTCAGTCCGAGAAAAGGATGGAAGGATCCTGTTCATATGGACCTGTCGTCAGACAGAACACTAAATAAATAAATAAATAGCATATGTAATAATCTGATAATTCCTCGTTGCTTGCATGTTTCGTTTCAGACAATAAAATTGTTGATCAATAATTTGTTTTCTTGGCTTTTAGGTCGTTCTTGAATGTAACACGTAGTTATAACATTGCGCTTATGGGAAATAGCGACTCGCATTACGACCCCTCTCCAGGAACAGTGGAAACTGCCTTTAGAACCGGAGCACGAGCGGTTTTTCTGCCGCAACATGCTTTTATTTTCGATGCGGTGCGGTGGCCGCACTGCGGCTGGCGGTGGCAATAGAACATGAGAAACCCTACCTGTGCGCGCGCACGAGGGGTAGAATAGCCGCACGGCCGACCAGTGTTTGCCCGACCTTGGTGTAACTGAGTAGGAGGAAAAGGCCATTGTACACTGTATACAAAAACTAAAGATAAACTGTATAGAAGTCTGTGAAGCTCTACTCCCGAACTAGGGCCAACTTGACAAAAATAGAAAGTATCTGAATAATTCCTTTGGGTACATAAACAGGTCTTCATATAACTTACTCTTGCACACTAACCCTTACAGTTAAATTGTGTCCACAAGAGAGAGTAGTAGGCACACCAGTCCAATCCAGACAGGCTGAGTCACGGCCTTTGAGAATGATTCAGACGCCTTAAATTAAAATACATTAATTCGAGTACCCTGTGTTAACCTTCTTTTCTTGTTGTATATTAAAATATATAAAAGCGGTATTAAAACTGTGTGTTCGATACACTTTATAACGTAATTGAAAATTCACAGATTTTCATGAATTTTGGTACGAATATCATGTCAGTTAAGTAATTGTTACGTTCTTCCTTAATATCCCCCCGCCCCCAACGATCGGAGGTACAAACATCGAGTCTTTTGAAACACACTGTGTACTGGATCCAAATTATCTGCGAGTCTGAACAACGTCACAGTAAGAAGGGAAGTTTAAAAGGGCGGGGGGGGGGGGACACGCTATCGCTTTCCCCCCTTCCCGTCTGACTGTCGACTTGTGTATTTGCAACCGTCAACGAAGCTGAGAGATATTTTGCGACAGCCACAGAACCACACCCACCTTCAAAAAATGTCATCAAGTCTTGTTAACGACTGGGGAACAATTTTTTTTTTTTTTTGTGGGGGGATATCCACGCTATCCAAATCCCCGAATAAAACACCCACTCACTCATTCATACACATCAATAACCGGTGCACATCAATACAACAATGGCATAAGTGACATGGAGTAGCCAAGAACACCTTTGAAATGTCGGTGTCCTTCAAAGAGTACACATTTGCAATCTTATAAACCATAGACTGACAAATATACACCCAACGCACGTGAAGTCTGGTATAAATGTAGATCACATGTAATATAACATATAATAATATATAAATCCACAGATTATCGTTTTGCTGTTAGAATCACAAACATGGACACGATAATATCGGTACACTTTGACAACACACCTGAAACTTTTTTTTTGTTAAAGAATAATTTAACCTGTTGAAGCCTGAAGTTTGCCTAAATAACGTTTAAAAGTCCAATTCTTACCTCAAACTAAACATAACCCATAACCATTCAATAGATCGACTGATTAATGCTATTTAGGAAAATAATCGCGATTTTTCTGCGAATTGAATGGCTTGAATGGGCTAAAATATGATGGGTGTCATAATCTCTCAAACAACTTCTTACTTCATAACGTGTATGATTCTTTAACGTGTAACATTTGCCAAACACAACTTTCAATACACACACAAGCCTGCATAATTTTCGTCTATTTTTGTACGGCCTATCAAACGGAATTTCACCTTTCAGTACATAACTAACTAACTAACCCGAAGGTTCATCACCGAATTAACCAAAGCCTTCCACCGGACCCTGTCCTGGGCCAACAAAATCCAGTTTCCTTCAACTCCTATCTCCCATAGATCCCGCCTGAGATTATCCTCCCATCTACGTCTAGGTCTCCCCAGCGGTCTCTTCCCTTCAGGTTTCCCAACCAGTACCCGGTGCACACCTCTTGTCCCATCCATGCGCGCTACATGTCCCGCCCATCTCACTCTTCTCGACTTAATCACCCTCACAATACTGGGGGAGCAGTACAGATTTTTAAGCTGGTCATTGTGCAGTTTACTCCACGCCCCATCGTCTTCCCTCTTAGGCCCAAATATCCTCCTCAACACCCGATTCTCAAACACCTGCAATCTGTGTTCCTCCCTCTGAGTGAGAGACCATGTTTCGCACCCATACAAAACAACAGGCAAGATTATTGTTTTGTATACTTTAATTTTCAGGTTCTTAGAAATCAGACGGGAAGACAAAATATTTTGAACTGAGAAGTAGCAAGCATTTCCGGAATTTAGTCTCCTCCTAACTTCCTCACAAGTATCATTTTGATTTGTTATTGTTGTTTCCAAATATTTGAACTTTGTAACCCTTTCAAAGGATTTATTAGCCACCCTAAGATAATTTTGCCCGCCTGTCTTCTGATGACGAGATACTAACATGTACTTAGTTTTTTCTGAATTTACTTCCAGCCCCACTTGTCTACCGGCCTCTAGTAAAACTTCTGCGTTCCTCTTTATTGTATTTATATCGTCCCCCAATAAATTAACATCATCAGCATATGCCAATAGCTGATGTGTCCCATTCAATTGCAAACCCTCCTGCCTACCTTGGACCTTCCTGATGGCGTATTCTAGCGCAAAGTTAAAGAGCAAGGGAGACAAAGCATCTCCTTGTTTTAGACCGTTCTTGATGATGAATGTCTCAGATACATATTTACCTACTCGAATTTTGCTACAGGTTTCATTTAAGCACATTTTTATTAGACCCACTAGCTTCTTTGGTATACCAAATTCAATAAGAATATTATATAGCACTTCTCTCTTCACAGAGTCATAGGCTTTTTTGAAATCTATAAATAACTGATGTACGGTCCCACCGAACTCCCATTTTTTCTCTAGTATCTGACGAATGCAAAAGATCTGATCAATCGTTGATCTGTTTCGTCTGAACCCACACTGATGATCCCCAATAACCTTTCAGTACATTCTTCATATATTTACATTTTTTGTGTTTCCCAAGCAATGGCCAACAAATGTTTCATCTCAGTTCTCACGGTTGTATTATACCACACGCAATTGCAGTCAGCCATTCTCTTGCTTCGTTGTTAATTCAGACACGAGGACTGCCGCACGGGAATGGAGACATCGAAGTACCGAGTTTAATCGAAGTGTGAATAATCGCTGAGAAGTTGCTTGACGGGCGGGCGGGGGGGGGGGGGGGAGTTCCCACGCTCGACTGATCACGTGACATGGACAATAAACACATCACCTTTCATCTTGTACGAACTTCTGGAAAGTTGTGCGCATAAACACAGGTTGAAATTAAATGGGACAACGGCGTAGGGCAAGTAGAAACATTACCTCTCTCTCTCTCAAGGTTCGAGATTCTGCAATCACAGCATTTCAGAAGCTTAGAGAAACAAAACAGAGAATTGAAACTAAGTACAGAAAATTACGCCAAAGAAGGATGGGCAAGACATAACGATAAGTACAGAAAATGATAAATAAAAAATAAACACGAGTAGCGTAATGCGGATCGAAGAAATGGAGACGAAAGGAAACCGGATAAGTTGATTCCAGCTTTTGAAGTTCTTTGTCATTTTTATAGGTACTGTAACGGTCCGGGGTAGTGCCTGGGAAGAACCTGGATAGCATAACCATGCCACGGAGTTACAATAAATTTATTTTCTAAACCTGATCAAACACCACTTCGCCAAGACCGGGACATAAATCTACTCTAACATGAAAACGTACTTCACACGCGCGTGGTTAGGACCTGGAACATCATGAACGACTCTCAGTCTGACGTAACATTCCCACTTTTGACTTCATATAGAGCAGATAAAAATTGGAGCAACTCTTAATGTTCGTTTATTCAGAACTAGCTCAGATGAGGTATACCCCATTGTTTGTCGCACTGTGAATCAATGTAGCCTTTCATGCTGTTGAAAGGCTACATTGTTCCTATTCAAAGGGTCCAAACATCGACCACTGGACTTTTATAGTAGGTCTTAAGATGAAGTTTACCGACGTTTCAGAGGTCCTTGTTGCCTCCATCATCAGGGCGATGAGTAACTCCGAAACGTCGGTAAACTGCTACCAGAATACACGGCGCAACAACCCAGAAAACAGTCATCTTCAGACTCACAGCCATGAAAACCTCAGATCATAAATATTAGGTCGTGATGTATGTGACATTTCTTTCAATGGCCTACAAATATCATCTTTCAGTTTGGCCACATTAATTATTACTGTTATTTCTTTTCATTTCAAGTAATTTTATTACTTTTGTATTACGAAGTTATTTTGGGTTTCCTTTTTTATGTTATTTTCAACTTTTGTATTACTTTTCGAATTGTTAGTATGTTGTTTACAATAAAATGTATTTAATGTTGTTTAAAAATTTAATTTCTTATGCTAATTATCGTACAGGTACTCAGTTTCTGTAAATTTAAAAAAAAGTTCTTAAATTTTAAGATACGAGGTGCGATCGGAAAGTTTCTAGACTGCGTGTATAAAAACCCGTACACTTATCTCAGGTATTAAATGCATCCATCACCCTCGGAGTAGTTCCCCTGGGAGTGAACACAACGATCCCAGCGCCGCTGCCAAGCCTGGAAGCATCCCTGGAAATCTTTCTTTGTCAGCCTGTCAAGCACCATCTGCGATTCTGCCTGAATCTCTTCTATCGTCTCAAATCTCCTTCCCTTTAGCTGAATTTTCATCTTTGGGAAGAGGAAGAAGTCACACGGAGCTAAATCCGGCGAATAAGGAGGGTGCGGGATGACGGCCATGGTGTTTGAGGCCAAAAACTGCCGAATTTTGAGAGCGGTGTGCGCTGGCGCGTTTTCATGATGCGTCACATGTGGAGTTCTTCCTTTAGAATCAGCTGACAGGTCCCATAGCCTATCCCAACAATGTCGCACAAGTCGTTGATGGTACGACGTCGATCTTCGTGAATGGCCTGCCGAATCTCCGTAACATTTTCGGGCGTTGTGCTCGAAGATGGTCGTCCAGAACGCTCGTCATCATCGACAGAGGTTCGGCCATTTTTAAAACGTGAATGCCACACAAAAGTTTGTGCACGACCCATTGCGGACTCCCCAAATGCTTGCTTTAGAATTTGATAGGTTTCCGTAGCCGTTTTGGCGAGTCTTTGGCAAAATTTGATTTGTTCATGAAAATCCGCCATTCCGAAATCCCAGGAGGGTCGGTGTAATGCACTACCAAAACGCCCGTAACTAAGAAACAAATGCTAATTCGACGATGCCGGCTGGCACACTGATTCACTATGAATGTATGCCGCACCCCTTAGCGGCAGAAGCTCGTACTACATCCGGTTCGCATTCTATTGACACATTCTGGAAACTTTCCGATCGCATCTCGTAATGTTCCTCCGAAACGTCTACAAGCCAGAACAATAACTGCGTCAGTCTATGAAGAAATCCTGGGATCATTGGCTACCCCAAGTTTCCTGGTTCTTCTCAGTTATCTTAAAGCAAGCACAGAATGTACTCTCGCGATTTATCATTCATAACCATCCTGTCATGTTTAATTAATGGATACGCAACATTATCAGTTGATAGAGTGTTGAAAGAAAAAGAATGAAATACCATCTTCTCAGTCATGGTGAACGCCTTCTAACTGCTTTACCCATCAAACTACGTACACCTCAGCCCTCGTGGCCAATGTCCGCAAATACCTCAGAACAGTGAAGGAGGCCGTGGGGGTAAAAACTCCGAAGTCCTCCCTCTGTAGGACTTATCTCCGCCTGGACCAGCAGCTGCCTCAGCTTCAAGGCTCTGATATCATTCCAGAGGTCACGGCCTCACGCTTGAGGTGAAAAACCAATTGTCGGCAGTTGGTAGTCAGTCTAGTGCTTTAAAAACATTCGCGTGTACAAGAACTTATTAATGGGGCACATTTACATACATCGTTTATTTTATCCACCAAACCACGTGCTTTATTCAGCCGACGGTCGAATGCGGTAAATTATATTACCACAAAACCGTTTCTGATATTGTACAGCACTTTACTTTTGAGACATCTGGTAGCATCCGTGTTAGTCAAGAGTAATTCAAAATGAAGCTAGTTTTGTGCTTCCAAATAATAAAATAGGATTTATCAATGGATTTAATGATCGTGTGCTACTCTGAGCTACTTAAAATGCGTCGTTAAATAAACCACGAATAAATAAAAATACATGGACTACTACAACCACACAAATTCAGTACATTAATTTGGAAACACCCGGTAGCTAATGGGCCTAATCATTAAATGTGTATCGTTTAAGACGCCAGTAAAAATTACAACAGAAACCAACATCTTAACAGAGACTCAAACCGAGGACTGTGTATCCGTGTCTGTGACCTTAGACCCCGAAATTTCCTCTCCGAAACGAAAGAATTTTGCATTGACGTCATTCTTTTATCGCGGGTGCGTTCCAGTGAACAGAAACCATCCTGTCGGGACTCGAACTCAGTGTCGAGGCCTTCGTTTCCGTAATCTCCTCTTCGAAGCAAAAATTTCTGACCCTGGCGCCCTTCTTCTGTCTCGCTTAGTTTCCGAGCTACAGGAACCGCCCTTGAAGGAAATCGAACCCAGGACACTTTTCCCCAGAGTTCTGACCTTCTTGCGTTCTCTCATTAGTCAAAATGAATAATCGGGATTCGAAGGAAGGAAACACTTTTCCTCGCCCAGGGGCGATGGTTACAACAGTGCCCGGGCCCCTCAAAAATCGTCTTTAAAATTAAACAAGTCTAACAAAATACGACGATAATTTTAAACAAGGGCAAATTAAATTACAAAATTTACTTCAAGCCTCTTTTCATCACCTTTAAATTTATTTCCTTTTGCACAGAAAGTACTTAATATTAATTATTGACTTTGTATATTTAGGATGGAATGTAAAAAAATTATAACTTGTAGTAATTAAAATTTGTATTTCTTTAACTACAAATAATGTGTAAATACGAAACGCAGTCGTTTTTATAAAATACGAAAACCTGCGCGAGAAAGATTGGAATTCGTAAAGCACACCTGTGACGCAGACGTGCAACAGTCTCGATTGGTAGGCCATAAGGTTCATTTTTCATTTCTTATGCACGCCTGAATGAACCGTATTGAGCGCCATTTCTCACTGTTGTGTAATGCGTGACGTCAGCGTTGTATGGGTATAAATAGCAGTTGCCAACCGGTTTGTCCCACTTGGGTCAAAACAGCGCGGTATCTGGGGGTCACCCTTGACGCCGGGCTTACCTGGTCGGCGCACGTCAACCAGGTGGGAAAGAAGGCGGCGCAACGATTAGGTGTGCTAGGCCCGCTCATCAATAGGAGAAGTGGCCTGTCCATCAGGAACGGTGTGCTGCTCTATAAGCAGCTCATCCGTCCCATGATGGATTACGCATGCCCGATCTGGAGGTCAGCTGCCCGCACCCACGTCCGGAAGCTGCAAGTTCTGCAATCCAAGTGTCTCCGCATTGTTACTAACGCGCCCTGGTACGTTAGTAACAGGCAAATACATGAGGATCTGGGGGTCCCTTTCTTTGCCGACCACACCAGAGCACTGACTGAGAGATTTGACTCGAGGTTAGCTGGTGTGGGGAACCCCTTAGTTCGGCAACTCGGGAGGCACTCGTGCCGAACGAGGGCTGCCAGAGGTCGCCCAAGGGCAACCGAGGGCGACCGATGTCCAGCAGGCCAGCCGAGGCCGTCCCCAAACGACGGCCAAGTCGGCACAACGAGTGATTAGACTACTCGGCTACCCTGACTGAGGTTTTCCGTGCTTTTCCTCAGTTGTAAGGCGAATGCCAGGGTATAACTTAATAGGGGCACGGCCCGCCACCCTCCCCCCCCCCCCCCGATCGTGGAGGCCATCAGCTGAAATGATCTTCCCCCCACGCCGCAGAGGCCTTCAGCCGAAACGGCCCCCCCCTCTCTGGGTTCAAACCCCAGAGATCCAACCAACCAAATTCCTTTGGACAACTTGCCTGACGGGATAACCTCCCATCAGCAGCAACAGATCCCAGTTTGAATGGTCGAGGCTCCAGCCACGGCGTAACCCTGTTAGCGTCAGCAAAATTTTCGTTTTTTTTTTTTTTATATTAAGACCGTTTACCATTTCCAGCAATGCGCCTTGAGTGCAGGAATGGTGTCACCTAGGTAGGGACGATGCTTGCGCTTGCGCAGGCCTCCGCCCTCGGTTAGCTTTTTGGTTGGTTTGTCCCACTATACGCCATGTAGGCGTTTGAGGTGAGTGGAGGTATAGCTCCTCTCTTCCTTGACCTCGGCACTAGATGGGGGCTTTACCCCCGGGAAAGGACCCCGGTACCCATTGTAGAGGAGGCTGGGTGGGCCCCAGAGCCGGTCTGGACGCAGAGGCTGGAGGAAAAATCCTCTGCCACCGCCGGGGATCGAACCCCGGT
The DNA here is from genome assembly GCF_977971745.1 of Zootermopsis nevadensis. Taxonomy (NCBI): domain Eukaryota; kingdom Metazoa; phylum Arthropoda; class Insecta; order Blattodea; family Termopsidae; genus Zootermopsis; species Zootermopsis nevadensis. The sequence goes on from NW_028259143.1 coordinate 12,529,288, forward strand.
CGTCCAGCCCGTAGCTAGTCACTATACTGACTGAGCTATCCCGGCTCATAGCCCTCCAGAAGTTACCCCAAAAACTGCTGAATCAGGTTGAAGCCTGTAATTTATATAAAAGTCCACGCAACTAGAATAAGCCCAGTGTCTTTCACCGTGAGCTTCGTCACAAATTCCTTCACAACTTGCATCCTTAGAGATGTGTTTCTATACTTGTTACGCATTGTTTCAGTTGCTATTCTGATACTAATGTTCATTTCCTTTCCAGATCCCAGAAATGGACGATTCTCAATATGCCCCCATTTTGGAAGAATTAGTTAAATCGTTTAATTTCTGATAAATTGTTGAATTATTAATTTTTTGTAAAATATTTGTTTCTAAATATTTAAATTTTTTAGTTTTTGTTAAATAGTTAAATTATTATTTTTTTTGTAAAATAGTTGTTTTTAAATAGTTATTTTTTTTAGTTTTGTTAAATAGTTAAATTATTAATTTTTTGTAAAATAGTTGTTTTTAAATAGTTAAATTATTTAGTTTTTGTTAAATAGTTAAATTATTAATTTTTTGTAAAATAGTTGTTTCTAAATAGTTAAATTGTTTAGTTTTTGTTAAATAGTTCAATTATTAATTTTTTGTAAAATAGTTGTTTTTAAATAGTTAAATTGTTCAGTTTTTGTTAAATAGTTAAATTATTAATTTTTTGTAAAATAGTTGTTTTTAAATAGTTAAATTGTTTAGTTTTTGTTAAATAGTTAAATTATTAATTTTTTGTAAAATAGTTGTTTTTAAATAGTTAAATTGTTTAGTTTTGTTAAATAGTTAAATTATTAATTTTTTGTAAAATAGTTGTTTTTAAATAGTTAAATTATTTAGTTTTTGTTAAATAGTTAAATTATTAATTTTTTGTAAAATAGTTGTTTTTAAATAGTTAAATTGTTCAGTTTTTGTTAAATAGTTAAATTATTAATTTTTTGTAAAGTAGTTGTTTTTAAATAGTTAAATTGTTCAGTTTTTGTTATATAGTTAAATTATTAATTTTTTTGTAAAATGGTTCTTTTTAAATAGTTAAATTGTTCAGTTTTTGTTAAATAGTTAAATTATTAATTTTTTGTAAAATAGTTGTTTTTAAATAATTAAATTGTTTTAGATTTTGTTAAACACTTAAATTGTTAAATAGTTTCTAATTAAATATGAATTATATATTTAAGGATATTAAATAAAAAACATGTTCATAAAATTTTCTGTTGTTATTTTGGCAAAGTAGTATTCGAATGAACTTGTCGCCCTCAGTGCTCTAGTGGTTAATGTGGTCACCACTGGACCCAAGGTATGCGAGTTCAAACCCGGCCAAGGTCGGTGGATTTTTAAAGGGTGATAAAAATCCATAGCACAACTGTCTTCGGAGGGGAATTAAAGCCGGCGGTCCCATGCCTTAGATTTAGGGCACGAAAAAGCATGAACGAGATGTTTCGTAAGCGAAACTCGCTGGCCACATATCTCCTGATTCCTATTAGATAACTCTAGCAGACAAAAATAAGGATTGAGTAGAAATTGTGCGGAGGCAGTGGGCTGGTCACTCACTACTGGCAAATGCACACTTCGAAAAGACCAGGAAGAGAGAATATTTTAACTTGGTACCAAAAAACACGAGTATGTGTACTGAAACAATTAGTAACAATATTCTGATGTGGGGGAACATTTTTTATTCCAACATTCTCAAGGTAACAAATGATCGCTGCTACTTACACTACATGACTGAAACTTCGGGCTCTGAATGCATGTTCTTGTAGGAGATCCAAAACAACCCAAAAGGCTCAAAATATTCATCACTTTCGCTTACGAACGACATGCTTAATTTGGCCCACAGTTTAACAACGCACCCCTCCGCATTTATCATATTACCAGTCAACTTTCGTTCTATGTAGGATTTGAGGTTGCGATGATGCAAGCAATTTTTACTTTTTATTTTATCATACAAGTATCAAAACCTAGCTCAGTGTTCTGCCAACATCTCTCTGGAGTCAGCTTGATTGTGTATAAATATAAACAATTAGTCCTATTTAATGACCGTAATATAAAATAATGATTATCTGGCTTGCCACTTTGAAACGCAAGATCTAAAACCACAACACTAATAAATATTTCACTTACACTTACAGCATCATCATGGAACTACAGACTAATTACTCCGTTCTGACTTTAAAGGCACAAGTTATTTGAATACGCAAAATCAAATGAACACGCTCTGGCATTGCATAATGCAAATAAGAAGCTCGTACTACATCCGGTTCGCCCTCTATTGACACAGTCTTGAAACTTTCCGATCGCACCTCGTATTTAATTTTCCTTATATAAATCATTATTACATGCAATAGTTCATCAGCTTTTGTAATCATTGTCACCATTTAGCAATTATCCTTGTCTTTATTGAAGTTAAAAGAAATGTAAATGATATTAGGCGACCTTCCCTATTATTAGTAAGCACGCCATTTTTTAATATTTGTAACACGAAAACGCTATCATGCTGGTGATTGTAATGACATATAAGGAGTTGGGGGGTCCCGCAGGACACAGTTTGAGAACTTGGAGACAGGTGCTCCTAAAACAAGTGTTTTGGACCGTTCTGAATCTAGATACCACAATGAACAAACAACTAAACTTCAGATGACAGATAACTCATGACCCCGAATCACATAAGGAAGTTACTTAACGTCAAACTGAGATAATTATTCACTGTGAACTAGACAGTAAAGAGGATAAACTGCCAAGAGCATATTTCAAGTTAGTAGCCCGATGTTCACGTAAAGATTCAATTCAATTAATTTATTTACGTGTTTGCCAACATTACAAACGGGTAATTCATAACTGTTTATCCAAACAACTCCCTAATGAAATTAAGTCATAAGTGCTGGGTTAAACTACTTTGAACATTTTTATAAATGTCAGTTGGAAGATCCACGGTAAAAGAAATGCCAAGGTCATGGGATTTAAATGTTAAGTAGCATTAGCTCAGTCGGTAAATTGGGACGGCACGACCGAAGAGCTACATAATATTGTGTTGTGAAAAAAAAATAAGAATTCTCTGTTCCCAGCCCAGGAAAACGAATTATTTAATCCGACATATCATCATACGTCTAGGAAATATATTATTAAGTGACCGTCCCCACACAACAAAATACGTTGCAAATTCATGCACACGTTCATATCACATTACTTGACGTACATAAGTTAATAAATTTATAATATATTTGTCGAATGGAGAAAGTAACTTAATAATATACAAACATGGCGCTCCAATGTAATCTCATACACTTAACTGAACACCCTGTGTACCTACACCCTCAGTAATTGTTCAAAGCGTTCAGCGACGCTGAAATAGCAATCCTGTTGGCAAATTATCAGCGGATAAATCCAAAATTCTCGCATCGTCCCACGAAGCGTCGCGTAATTCGAGTTTTATCGCACGAAGGCATCGAATGATTCGCATACCTGATATTCTTATCTTGAAGGCAAAGAATCTTATAAAAGATTGACGGAAAGCGAAAAAAACAAAACAAAAGAGAATAATTTATGAAATTATAAAACTAAGCACAACTCAAAACAAACGTCACCTCTTTGAAGCCCAGCGTTTACCGTTTGATTTAGTAATCAATCACAGGGCATTAGCTCTTATGATACTCAAAGCAAAACAGCGATTATTAATTTAAACAGCATTTATAATCTGATCTTTGCAGTAGTGAAGTGTCTTATTTTACTTTAAGCAAGAATTGGGTTCTTAAATATTATTTAGATAAAATTCGACTTCAAATGTTTGAAACAAAAGAAGATTTACACCAATATAAAAACTGCAAAGAATGAAATAAAGCCAGACGAAGTAAATAAAATAAAGAAGCAAAGTAAAGCTGAAATAAATAAAGAATTAGTTTTGCTGCATTATTACCCTGTCACTGTCGAGAACAGAATCAGGCCGTCCACACAGCAGCCACTCACTTCAGAAACATAAATCGCCTCGTTATCCTGTATAACTATGTTCTATTGGTCAGTTAGGCTGGCCTATTCTTTTAATATCCCCCCCTAACAATTATCTTGTCTAGTTTCGCGATTATACGATTAAACGATGCTACTAACTTAATCGGTCCCTGCAATCAGACCTAAGTCTTGTGCCAGGCTGATTTTACTTCAAGAGTTCACTTACTTCGCATTTTATAACCGGAACTGGTGACCCCAGGTAGCAACAAATCACTTGAACTACAGAATCAACAGTTCAACAGACGGGGGGAAACCATTTCGAGTTTTTGGGATTTTCTGACTTTTCACAGTTTATGTTGGCAGAACTCGCCTAGTTCTGCAAGAACTTCTGAAATTCAAAACATTGTACGACTTATGTGATCCAAATGTTGTTTCTTCGGTTTTCTTCGGTGGCAGACCATCGTAACTTCCGACGTTTCGGAATCCCATCAATATCAGTTGGCCCGCGCAACGTTAACAGGTAATATTTTAGGTTCTCACGCGAGTAGAAAGTTGGCTGTCTTCTGGGTTGTTGCACCGTGTAGTTTAGTTTACCGACGTTTCAGAGGTGCTTACTACCTCCATAAGCACAGCGATGAGTGAACCGCGCGCAGTGGAAGATCGTCTAAATGAAATTTAAAAATCATTCCGTACCGCAAAGAAAACAGAACACGTGTCCCTAACAAAGATCAAGAATTAGTGAATGAAGTTTAGGGAAATATTCGATATTTTTTTCGGAGAATACGATACTCGTAAACACACAATGTAACCAAAATGCAGACTTTCAAATTGCTACAGCAGCTTTTAGATGTAGTTACCACTGGGCTTCAAAGTGATGAATACGGCGACTGGGCGAATGTCTGACCAAGTATTATATCAATGTTCCCACATGGTCAAAATTATAAATGCCATAAAATCGCCAGGTATAATCACCTACAGTACGTGTTTAAACTTCGTGTAAACCAAGACCTCAGTAGCGCTTCGTGGCTTAAAACTAAAATTGCAACTCTCTCAGTATCTCTAACTATAGAAGCCGATAGATAGCATGATTAATTAATAACAAATCGGAAATGATGTGGAAGGAAGCGGTCGTGTCCTAAAGTAATCTATCCCAGAATGTGCCTGGAGGTGTTGAAGAAAACTATGAGAATCCTCGCTAAATATATTCGGTCTTCGAGCCGAGAACTAAACCCGTGACATTCCAAGTACAATTTTGTTTTTATTGGTCCAGTATAAGAATGGTGTTATTATTCATTTTCACTGTCCGTGAGTGGCTAGGGGATCCATTCCCGCCCGCGACAGAAACTTTTCCTTAGACCATGTACCATGGCCTCTTTTAAGGTGGGTAAAGCTTAGATCTCTCTAGTTCTGGTTCCGTTCACACCTTTTATTGGTTTGGATGTGTGCTTTAAGGTGCACGGACATCTACGTTTTACAGCCCTACAACATATAAAAAAGAGAGAAGTTTAAATTTCCCGTTCCAGTTCTACTCGACTGAAACTGGCAATGCCGAATGCCAGTATTATAGGAAAGTCATTTGAGTTTTATAGCGGGGGGTTGGCGGGAGGGAATAATTTATAAAGTCCCCAGAGTCTGGAAGAGGGCCAGCCAGAAGGGTCCTGGTGGACTTTGAACTCATAACTTAATGTTATTCAATTTAGTGTTTCCTCAAAGTGTGTGTAAAAATTATTCCTTCTTACTCCTCCACAGAACTACAAAAACAATTCTAGACAAAAATCGATTGCGATAAAAAAAAACGACGACTGCAATCCGAAAGCCTAATTCAGGCTGCAACAGTTACTATGGTTACCGCAGCGAGCGCCCTAGGCGGGAAGCAGACACGTGCTTTTATGAACGTATGCTTGTAACAGTGTATTTCTACCGGAAGACAGCCATCTTCATAATCACCAACGTGCGTACCTAAAATCCCACCTATTTTAAATTATTTAATCTTGTACTGTTACTGTTTCAACTGACAAAGGACCGAATGAGATGACAAGATGGCGGTGATGAATGTTTGATAGTAATATCAACTATCCTGAACGCTCAACCGAATGTTCTCTGAACGGTATGTAAAAAATTAAAAGGGATTTTCAGAATTCTGAAATTACATTCGGAAGCCTAATTGATAAACCAGGTATTTGATACATTTACTTGAGGTTTATTTAACGACGCTGTGAACGGATCAAAACATATGATAATTAATAGATAATCAATTACAAATGTGGCAGAAACAACGGTTCGTTGCCTAATCTAAGGGATTTTCGCGGAATTTTCTTGGAGGTACTTGGAGAAAACTTGAAAATCTTGTCGGGATGACTTGTTATCAGGCCGAGATTTGAAATCGGAACCTCTCAATTACGAAGCAGGTGTACAAACCACTAGACCCCGACGTCTTATAATATTTTATGAATATGAGTAAGTAGTAAATGAATGTGTATTCAGTTGTGAATAAAGTGTAGCCGTAGACTGCGAGCTTCGAGTAGAGACGCCGTCACACCAGTAAGATACGCACAATATATTTACTGTAAGAGTAATCCCAATGTTCTTATAAATCAATTTTTATGACATATTTACGAGCATTTGTGAACGACTAGGGAGTAAACGTGCACTTCACTCCGCAGTTGGCGTTGAAATGCAGAAACTGACGATGGTACCTATTTGTGTTCTGATAGCACGTAAAACGACACCCATTTCAGGGCGAAACTAATGACACACTATAGCTACTCCATTGTGTCTAAAACATGCAAACTTTCGCCGGCTTGTAAGCCGCTGTCATGAGAGAGTCGGTTTTAAAGTTGTCACTTTAGCCACCGCCTTCTGCAGTTACTAAACTGACTATGCTGGACACTGGTCCTCACCCACCCAGGAGTAAGTGAAGCGCAATACAGATGCTAGGCATCCAAGAGCCTCTCCTTGCTCAAGACCGTCTGTGCGTGGTGAAGATCCACATCCGACTAGAGGTGATCCTGTTATATAACAGAACACGACGGATCTAGAGGAGTAAACCTCGATAAATAATCCCTTGGTTCAAAGTGTGAACAACCGTGCTGAGGGACTACAGAAACTTCTGCGGTGGAAGGTTAGAAGCCGAGCACGGTGAACTCCGGGCACCTGGCACCCCCGATTTCAAAATGCCTTAGTGGAGCAAGCGGGGCTCTGCGACATTAGACCATTCAATCCTTAGCTACTCGTGGGACAACGATGGAAAAGAAACAAACTCATTCTTAACCAAGAAATATAAATGATCAGCAGCTACTACCGAAGAATCGAAAGAAAAAGATCTGGAGTACAGGTCGCCTAGGTACTCCAAGGGCTGAGGTTGGTTACGGCAACGAGGCAACTCAACACAGGCCAACCATGGACACGCACAGCCAACAAGCCCAAGACTAACAAGAAAATCAAACAAGTAAAACAAGAGTGGCTTGGACAAGAGAAGAAATGAAGGAAGTAGTTTGGTGTCACATGTATTGTAAAACATTTTCTTCAGACGACTACAAGAGTGTGTATGAGCTATGGAGGAAAAGAAATCCAAACATTATAGCAAATATAGATGCTAAGAAACTTATGAACCAAAGAAATTACATTGCGAAGAACAAAAAAGTAACTGATCTGGAAATGGAAGAAATGAAGCAGGAGATGAAATTAATTCAAGAAGGTCATTTAAACAGAAACAATGAAGAGCAATCAGAGCAAGCACATGGTACAATTTATGAGCAGGCCCAAGGAAACCTAAACCTAGCACCTCAAGATGAAATGGCTTCTCCACAAGAAACACAGTCAAATGAGAAACTGAAAAACGAAATTGAGATTATGTGGCATCAGGTCTCTCAGGTAGAAATTAGAAGAAGACCAAAACTGGAGAAACCCCAAAACATGTTCAAAATAAAAGAAAGCATTAAGAGTGCAAATGCAGTTCTCACAGAAATATTAAGAGAGACAGATATGAGCTTAACTGAACTGAATCATCTTATTTATGCAACGGCAAAAGTGTTAACAGAAGATTTAAATGGACCAAGAAAGTGCATGCCAAGAAAGCAACCTCAATCGATACCACCCTGGATGAGAAGAATACAAACAACTATTGATGCTATTATGAAAGATTTATCAGCTCTGACGGAAATTAAGAGGGAGAAAATGGAAAATCGGAATATTAAAAAGAAACGTCTGCTCCAGAAATATGAAATATAAATAAATGAAGAGCTTAAACAAAAGGTGTCAGCAAAGTCACAACGTATTAGAAGATACAAGAGAAGACAAACCCAATATCAACAAAACAAACTATTTAGAACGGACTGCAAGAAATTCTACAGATCTTTAAGACAGAAGAAGATAAATATGAAATCCACGCCTAATAAAGGAGAAATTAAAAATTTTTGGAAAGCAATATATGAAACAAATGTCAAACACAACGAAGAAGCCACGTGGATAAAAAATCAAGGTTGCCAAAACCAGAGAATGGAATGGGAACCAATAACAGAGAAGGAAGTAACAGCAGTTCTCAAAGAAACTCTGAATTGGAAGGCCCCAGGAGCAGACCAGATAGCAAATTTTTGGCTGAAGAATCTCACTGGGACACATCAACATTTGGCAAAAGTGTTCAACGAACTGATTGATCAAGATCACGTTCCGGACTGGCTGACCCTTGGAATAACATATCTTATTCCAAAAAACGAAATTACTGAACTACCAAAAAATTATAGGCCCGTGACTTGCCTCCCTACAATATATAAATTACTTACAGCAATAATTGCTAGCAGAATGCAGCAGTATGTTGAAGATCAAAATTTAATGCCAAAGGAACAAAAGGGATGCTGCCGAGGATTAAGAGGATGCAAGGACCAACCACTGGTATCGAAAACAATACTGCAAGACTGTAAAAGCAGGAAGAAGAACTTGTGCATGGCCTGGATTGACTACAAAAAGGCATTCGACAGCGTTCCTCACAGCTGGATACTTAAATCTTTAGAGCTAATTGGAGTTAATGAAAAGATAATATCTTTCACTAAAAAAGCTATGAATAGCTGTAAAACTAGTATGAAACTAAATACGGGAGATAAAATAACCGAAACAACAGATATCAGAGTAAATTGCGGAATATTTCAAGATGATTCACTCTCACCATTATTATTTTGTATTAGTTTAATCCCTCTTACAGCAGAGCTCAACCGAATGAATATAGGACATGAAGAACGTGAGACTAAAACAAAAGTCTCACACCTGATCTACACAGACGACTTAAAACTGATATGCAAATCAGAGACTGAACTTCAGAAACAACTACATACAGTTAGGACATTCAGTAAGGATACTGGAATGAAATTTGGACTGGACAAATGTGCAAAGGTTGTGTATAAAAAAGGAAAATATGCCGATTCAGAAAATCTGTTAATTGATATGGACACAGAAATACAACAGCTTGAACAAGGGAAAACATACAAATACTTAGGAATTGAGGAAGGAGATGGCATACAACATCTACAAATGAAAGATAAACTGAAGAAGGAATATAATGAAAGATTAAGGATGATACTGAAATCTGAACTGAATGCCAGAAACAAAATCACTGCCATAAACGCGTTAGCAGTTCCAGTACTGAGGTACAGTTTTGGAATAATTAACTGGAGACTGGAAGAACTGAAGAAAATTGACAGGAAAACTAGGAAACTGTTGACAATTTATGAGATGCATCACCCGAAGGCAGATGCAGACAGAATTTACGTAAAGAGGAAGGAAGGGGAAAGAGGACTGGCACAACTTGAAGCAGCATACAAAAGTGAAATAGTTAATATTGCAGAGTGTTTGCACATAAAGCATCAGAAGGATCCATATATTAATATCATAAAATTACACGACAGGTCTCAAGCAATAAGGAACTCAATAACTAAGACAGCATCGAAAATCAAAGAAGAACTAAATTCTGAAGATGAAATCAGTGACACAAATGAAGGAAAACAAATTAAGACATTGATCCAAGACAGTATAAAGAAAAAATGGGAGAACAAAATGGACAGTATCTCCGAAGTTTGGACAGACAACTTATAAGCAAAGAAGAGACGTTTCTGTGGCTAACAAGAGGAGATCTGAAAGGGGAAACTGAAAGTCAGATTATAGCAGCACAAGACCAGGCACTAAACACAAAATATTACGCAACAAAAATATAAAAAAAGATACAGACAGCAAATGCAGATTATGTCAGCAATTTGATGAGACGACAGATCACGTTATGTCTGGATGCCCCGTGCTGGCAAAAGAGCAGTATATACAACGACATGATCGTGTTTGTACTCAGTCACATTTTAACATATGCAGGAACGCTGGGGTAAAGCTAGAAGAGAAGAACTGGTATGAACACATCCCGAAGACAGTGGAGACAAGTGAAGATGGCCAAATAACTATTTTGTGGAACCAGCAAATCAGAACAGATAGAATCACCACAAATAATAAACCAGACATAATAATCAGAAACAAAAACGGAACTTGCCTCTTAATTGACATAGCAGTACCGACTGACAGAAATGTGATTAAGAAGGAAGCAGAGAAGATATTGAAATACAAGGACCTTCTCATAGAAATACAGAGAATGTGGAAGTTTCAAGCAAAAATAATTCCAGTAGTTATAGGCGGCAACAGGAACTGTCTCCAGGTCGCTCAGGAAATATTTGGCCAACATCCCGGGCGAACACGACGTCAGGGAACTTCAGAAAACTGCAATTTTGGGAACGTCATACATCATTCGAAAGACGCTGTCGTAAAATAAAATAATATAATACATGTAATACATATTAAAAACAAAATGTATCACGGAAATAGCTGCTGCCCTATGTACCTTAGGGACAAGGTCTGTCTCGGGTACATAGAAGTACATACCCCATAAAGTGTTGAAGAGATGGAATAATAATAATAATAATAATATCAAGTCGGCTACACCATACAGAGTAACAACAGAAGCTCACATTTGTAACAAACAAACAAACAAAACATCATATAACCTCATTTGTACATATGGGAAAATAGTGTCAACACATATCAGATAGATTTAATGATGTATAGTGAACTAAACCCTACGTTAGAAAACTTTGATACTAATATCAACTATCTAGTATTACATATTAACACTAAAACGTAATATGGTCACATTGTAATTCCACATAAACATATCTTAACATATAATAAACCACTCTGAACATAACATGAACACAAACCAACAAAATTTATGGCAAAGATACCACGACGTACAGATTAGAAAGGAGGGAGAAAATTTTAAAAAAGATCACAGATATTGTTGCCAATAACGGCTATAAACAATTTTTTCAAAAAGGGAGAGACAGAATAACAACCAATGTTCGATCACATCATAGAAAGAAATTGTAATAGAAATGGTAAGAGGAAAGCTTAAAGTTTACTAAGTGTGCGAAAAAACTTAAAAGAATTAAAAATACACAAAAGATTAAATGACAAAAAATTACAGAGAAGAATAGCAAATGCAATAAGAATTGTCTATAAAATCAGAATGTGAATATCTCCACGTAAAAAGTAAACACGATGGAAGCTTAAATTCATATATAACGAGCATACGTAGACCAGGGGTTCTTAAACGTTTTCTGTCCAATATTGCTGATTAAGTCAAAGAAAAGTCTGGTACCCAATAAAAAATAAATTTTGAAATAATGCTATAATTCCCGTAGCCATCGTAATTTGTGGTCAGTGTTAATAATATACAGCCACCAATAAAAATGTTGAAATATTAAAATAGATCAAAATATATGTATTCATGTGTGCATTAAATATGCCAATAACACTGATAAAGAATTGGTAGCAGAACTGTTAAAATTATCACCCGTAGACTGTCATTCGCAGTTCGCATTTGTAGATGTCACTACTTTGATGCACTGAACCTCGTTTTTATATTTTATTTGTGTTCTGTTGCAGTCTGCGTGGTATTGGAATACTTCGTGCAGATATACCGATTGGACGTAGCTACGTTTTGTGTGCACTTCTTGCTGTATTCTCTGTAATATAGTGCGTTCGCAGACAAATTTAAATGTAACTGTCACTCCCCAGCTCCCGGCTGAAACTGCATGACTCACCGTCAAGAGCTACAAGGTTTTCCCGACATCAGTAAATTATCGCTTCACAAAAGAAATAAAATTAAATTAGCTGTTTATAGCAGTTCCTGACGGAAACCGGGAAGTCACAGTTGCGTTCAACTTTAATATTTTCCAACTATTAACGCATGGAGCGAACTTGATATACACTGGCACGTGTAACAAATCTTCTATATACGAAATGGAAAATGTGGTTAGGTCTTTGTGGTATACTAGTACTTACGGTGGTTTTAATAAATTAGTGCCATGCTCGTATATAATTATAAATTTAAGCTATAAATATGGCGAGACGTCAAATCTGCTGAACGAACAGCATGTCTACACAGCATCAATATTTCCAACATACACAAAAGATCAGTACGACATAAACCTTCTTTTCTCAGTCCAGCAAATAACTTACATGGGACGGTCGACTTGTTTAACTGTCTTGAGATCACAGGTTTCAGCTCTACAGATAGAAACAGCACGTCCCTTCGAAGCACTGGTACATACTGGGGCGATTCTGTGAGATTTTACTTTCATATTTATGGAATTGTATGTTAAGGTTGGTAAAAGTGGCAGTTTCTTAAAATGGAGGAAGCAATGCATTGATTAAGGCTCACAATAACCTATAAACCCATAAATAAGTTTGTGATTGAGTGTAGATGGAAATGTACATGTATTATAATAAATTTACTATGGCCAATAACATTTAGACAAATTTGTTTGGAAGTTAAACTACGTAACTAAATAATAATAGCAATTAAATCGATATTTATTCTGGGAATGAAATTTTATATGGGGCAGAGTCCCTGTAAGACAGTCTTTGGAACCCATAGATTCATTATCAAGTTTACAGAAGACCAATTCCCATCCTGAATCACAGGAATCCAGTCCAGAGCTGCCTTCCCCCCGCCCCCCTCATTTTCTCAACTTGAAACCTAACCTACGTTTTGCAACAAGAATTCAAAGTGACTCAAGTACAACAATTAATAATATTCTTGTCGATTCTATGAGATTTATCCCATCTTCTACTACTCTCATGATACCCAATATAATATGATTAATAATATTTCCGCAGCAGAAAACAAGAAAAGTAAATAATGAATCACAGTTTCTGATTCTTCTGAAGACTCAAACACGGGAATCTGCACAAAAGACAAAGATACTAACAATTAGTTTAACTCATGTTTATATACACTTCATTTCCAAATAAATATAAAAGTGTAGGTAAAATTACGAATGACCAGATTCCACAAGAATAAAAACATCTTGCAAATATAAAAGGACTCTGTTATATACAGTAGGAACAATAATGACCCAAAATACGAGAATTTTATACTAAGTATTGTTAAATAGTAAATAATGTTATAAAAGCGGCTAAAAAGCAGCATTACAGTAGACGTGTAGAAAACTCAGATAAATAAAAACAACTTGTAACATAATAAACAGGGAGGAATTTCCTAGGCCATCTTAATAGGACAGTAGTGACACCACTGAAAAAGAAAAGTGAATTACCGTGACAAACTACAGGCCAATTTTACTAGTAACCAACATTCCTTAAGTGCCTGAGGTTAGGTTATGTCGTCCTAGAACAATTTGGCTTAAAAATGTTTATCCACTTAAGACACAGCATTCAGACTAACAGACAATGTACTGAAATCTTTTAACCACAAAAATTCATATTCTGTATTTTAGCAAAAGCGTTTGACTCTATAAATCATAAAATGTTGTGAAACAAATTACATTTTTATGACATTCGAGGAATAGCTGAAGAATGGTTCAGGTCCTTTCTGACAGGAATGAAATAAAGGGTTTAAGTAAACTCACCTAAAAATAATCAGAATTTTTTCTCAAACTGGAGAAAAATAAAATATATCAATTCAATTCAATGGTCATTGCTCTATATAACATATAAATGACTTTCCTTCAGCAGCAAATAACTTAACAGAACCCATATGATAACAAAATGTATAACAAATAACTCACCACAACACGTTTCAAGTACTCGTATACAAGAGTTAACAAATTGATGATCACCCAAATTTGGCAAAACGTTGATTACCTTACAGAGTAGAATTTATTTCAATGTAAATTACATTGGCGTGACAGTGATTTAAAGTCAACTACAGTTTTACAGCAAATTATAATTACAGAAGAAAGCATCATCTCTGTATTCCCAATAAATTAGAATTTTTTTCTGAGGAACTGATGGAGTGAGAAAGGAGAAAGTCTTTGTTGCTACCTTAAATTTCTTTACGTCATGATTCCAACTTTTTATAGTGGATGGAAGATTATTAAAACTTTGGTTTCACTATAGTAAATTGATTTCTTTATTTGCTGAGGTTATGTTTGGCATTTGTAGGTTATGTTTGTATCTGTATCCGTAGACATCTGAGATTATTTGAAACTTTTATGTTGTCCACTACAAAATGATTTTAATAACACACAAAATTTGCTGGATAGGGAGAATATTAAATTTCTTAAATAATTCCCTATATGATTTACTCCTTATAACTCTAATGGTTATCTTTTGGATAGTTCTCTGCTGTCTACTGAGTTTTCCCGGAAAATAATGCCATATATCAAGATGTTAATTAAATTTGTTTTGTCAAATTTTAATGTGCAAGTTAATTGAAGCATATTCATTAGTTGCAAGAAAGTAGCATTGACGCTCAACTCACTTTACTGCATCTAGTTTCATTTTATAATTAACAATGGAGTAATTTGGAGGGGATTTATGTAATATAAAAAAAAAATCATTTTTAAAAAAAATATTGTTAGATCAATGACTGGTGCGAAATCTGAAATTGTATCTGTTTAAGAGGTTAGGGCTCGTCCATTTGAATGCACATTCTCATCAGTGAACTTCACAGTTTCAAAGTAATTCTGCTATACACTGCGTCAACACAAGGAATAATAATATTTAGAGAGCGAATATTATTCTGGCATCAGAATGTTCATCAGCCTACCATCAAGTCTCGCAAATCTTATAGATAAGAAGGCACGAATTAAAGTAGCATTAAGGGTTAAAAATGGCTTATGTCAAATGTAATTCTTATTGACTTATCGTGGTTTCACTGCATTATCCACCTTTTACCGACGTAATGGAAACTTCAAAGCCGGTGGTGTTAGGATGCACCGCTATGAATTCACACTTGCCACAGTTTTAGGCAGCTGGATTTCACACAAAAAGAAAGCTGCTTTGAAGAATCACGTCACCAAAGTATTGCAACTTTTCGAATCCTGTCATAAGACAATTTACGTGTTCATCGCACGTAGTTTGAAGACAGAGACACCGTGAAATCTACAGAAAATAAATGTCTGGAAAGTGTCGTTCCATTGTAATAATAATGTTCAAATACACGACCTTATCTAGGTTTATCTGCACATCAGTCCTTAATCGTTTTATACAAATGCCTGACTAGAATCTTCTGATGAAGGGAATTCGTGGCGTTCAACAATTTCTGGGGAATGGCCAATTCTTTCCGAAACCTCCCCCACTAGATATGTACGATCATAACCTCTTATTTGAAGACAATTTATTAACCCCTGAAATTTACTTCGCCCCGCAAATAATTAATAAACCTAGATTTATATTATCAGAAAGAAAGCTTTTTAAAGCTATACACTGAACCCATGTTAGATCCTTTAAGCATTTCTTGTTGAAACACACATAATTTAATTGTGGGTTTAGAAATATTATCAGAACAAACAACGATTATTTCTCTAAACAACATTAGACAACTCATCTTTGCAATGGATACACGTTCTGTTATCTGTGATGCAGACACATCATTTTTAAACATTATTTTGGCAAACTCCGTGCTTAAAATGGGTTTAAATAAGAATACGAACCATAATCATTAAATCCGCAAGTCCACACGACCTTAAAACTCACAAGACCATCAACGACATATTTACTGTCTTCAAAACGTTATATCTCGCAAAGCTCACATTTGGATTTCATATGTCATTTAGATGCATACATAACCTACGATAATTCCAGGTCGTCTTGGAAAGGAGCTAGAAAAATTCTAGTTACATACGTACAGGCAGTCAGAGATTAAAGATGGCCTACTCTTCTTTCAGACGTTTAAAACAATTGAGTCACACTGCGTGCTTCAAACTTCTTTGACCGGACTTGCGTTGTGATACGTCAGTCATATTTTTGATTGCAGACTGTGAGAACCGTTACGATCTTTCACAGACAATTTCAGATTAAAAACTTTATAATAGTGCGTTTAAGTTAGTTAGTAAGTTTTAAAATAAGGTATTTAATCTGTAGTTTTGTTAAAACAGTGTTTAGTGTTAAAATTTGTGAATAATTAATTAGAACAGCTATGGATAATATGGAACCTGAAGTTGGCTGTTATTCAAGTACCGGTATGTAGTTTTCATTTAAATATATTTATTAGTTTCTAGTTTATAAACGATGATAAATACGATTCTGTGTCTCATTGTGTCGAGAGTTACTAGGAATATCAGGCCTTTAAATTGTTCATTACGGTGAAATTACATTAAAGATTTTATTACGTAACTGAATTCCATTTCCGACGTTAAGATTGGACGATAATAATAGAATCACTTGGGAAAAGGTTCTGACAGATGTTCAATTATGCAATAAGCATGATTTGTGACCAATAATGCACCAGTTATATAATAAATTCTGAGAGAGAATTGTATTAGGTTAAGGTTATGTTTGGAGTCTTCCCTGTGCTTCGTTGCGTCACATTAAAGCCGGTCCATTTGGTTTTTAGAACTTAACATAAATTAATTTTAGGAACAAAAAGTCTTCCCGTGTGAATTGTATATTTTCTTCTGGAAATGATTATCTGAGGGGGAACAATTACTGGGACAGAACACAAACACTCATTCATAAAAACTTCTTGCAGGTTAGGAATTGAAAACAAAAAAAAATAAAACAGTCTATTTATATTTACTGAAGAAGTATCTGAAGTTCCCCCAAGAAAATATCCAGGTAATACGTAAAATTACGACAGACCGGTTTCTTTCTTACATTTACTAATTTGTTATTCACTAATAATCTTATCGTCCGAAGTTACATGATTTAATCTGCTGATGGCACACAAACAACTCTTCTGCATTTTGTTAGTTTTCGCACTAGCATTGAACAAAATATGGCCAAGGCCTCCAAACACCGTGGCCCTAAGGCACCGTCTGACAAGCCCAGAGGTGAATCTCTCATAAACAAAGTTACTCTTAAAGGTGAGCGTTTTCATTTTGTAGTAGCCGTGTTAAGAACAAACCAGTGGATGAATATTGCCTCTTTAATAACATTTACAAACCCCAGTTTTTTCAGAAGGTCACTGCCACGACACAATCATGTCTGTACTCTGATTATATTTAAATAAATCTTTTCTTACCGTGTAATGCATTTAAAGTTAGATAAACTCTTTAACCAAATGTTCCCATATCGAAGCAGATAGAATCAACAATCGGAATTAGAATAAAACATATTGCGATGCAATTGAGTTTCTGACAGAGATTTATACAACAATGTGCAGTTGAAAATGGTCTGTGTTCTTAAACATTTCGTTTTAATTCTGTTTTACAAGGAATGATTCAGCATTGCCTTTAAACAACAGACTGTAAAGACGTGATATCTGGTATAGACTTTGACATATTACTCTACTGCGATCAAAGTTTTGTGTTACTATTATTTTTCAATTGTTGCCTTATAACGATGTTAAATATACGCGTATTTCACTCGCCTGCCCATATACCCGGCATCTCATCGGCATGGCGCCTGAAATTGTCATTTATGCGAGTTTGTATTTCTCGTCTTTTAAAGCAGATCACCTGTCAGATTGCAAGTGTCACTATCCACTTTAAGCGGAAGACAAATTACAACGAACTGAAAACGGGCCTTGTTAAGCATTCCTTGAGTTCACAGCCGCGAGTTACAAACATAACAACTTCCATCCAGCTGACAAACTAGTCTGCATGTGTCGGAGTAGCAAAGTTTAAACGGGCTGTTTATGAATAATTATATGCAGAAATTAATATTATCATTTGTAGGATTCACAACAAGTGGTAATACATGAATTTTAGCTTGTTTCTTCTGAAGAATGCTCCCCGAATTAGTAAGCAAAGACTTTGGTTAGTTCTGTCATGTCTGATTATTTAGCCACCAAGTAATTCTCCGTAACCAGAAAAGTTCATTTTACAACTTTCATATCTCTCGATTCAGTGTAATAGAACATTAATAATAATACTTTCTGTAGTTACGTAAGCGAGATTCATAGATAGTGATTTGCTGAAACATGAAAATTAGTTAATTAAAATGCACGGCGTGTAATTAAGATCGATCTACGAAGCCCAATGCCATATAATCCATATACGAACACCGTCGTTAAATCAACTGTAAAGAATACATAAAAAATGCAAATATCGAAAATGCAAAATGCGTTTCCTTCTCCCCACTGCTCGTGAGACGTGTTCATTTGTTTCTTTCAGATGGGAATAGTTCACCGGGACCTAAAGCCGGAGAACATCCTTCTGGACGCCGCGGGCCATGTCGTTCTGACGGATTTCGGTCTGTCGAAGGAGTTTCCGTCTGATCAGGAGGTAAGCTTAGTGCCAACTGCTTTATTCTGTCACTTTAATTCCCTGAGTTTTCTGGAATGTAGAGGATGAGGGGATCTCACTCCATCAGGGAGTAACTCTTTGAGGGAACTCAGACTATCAGAACAATAAAAATATAAATATCAAAAAATTTCCGAAATGTGGGCACCCATATTCAGAGAGTATTTCTCCTGTACTTACATTTAACAGGGACATCGCAAGTTCTCAGATTCTGAGGGTGTCAACTAACAAGCGCAGAATTTATTACCTACAGCATTGCCTGTTGTCTGTAATTTGCTGTTTAGATTTCCACAAATACTTCCACCATTAAGTATCTTATCCACTTGCAAAACATTAAACATCAAGATGCACGGTTTTACCAGGTGTTTTGTATGGCTGTGAAACGCGTGTCTTACTTTGGGCAAGGAACTTAAATGCTGGAACCTAGAAAACACGTGAAACATTCAGCTCACAGAGGATTCCTAAGGGATAAATTTTCGGAATTACACTGTGCCAGTTAAGTAGTATTTGACATTGAACGTTTTTGGAAAGTAAGAACATGGAAGACCATGAAAAAGACGGGAACACGCATTACGTTGGAGAAACATGTTATGACGCCAGAAGATAAACAGAACTGGGTCTGAAGTGCATCCTTGGGTGTTAGCAATACTCAAAGTTTTCTTTCTAGTACCTCAGTTAGGGAATTGTTTCTGTGTCTCATTTCCTGTCTCATGTAACTTATTTAAAATCTTGTTTTTATCAACAGGACAAAAGAACGTACTCCTTATGCGGTACTCCCGAATACATGGCCCCCGAAGTAGTCCGGAGGATAGGACACGACATGGTAAGTGTTTTCTTCCATGAAGATGTGAGAATACTTATTTCGTACTTTCGTGTAACTGAGACAAACACAACATCGCAGTGGAATAATCTGAAGGTCTGGTACAACGAATATAAATTCAAAAATGGGGCAAATATTTCTCATATCTCCCACCCAAAAAATAACACATTTTGCATATATCAGCTGCTTATGATTACATAATATATGCTTCAGTTACCGAGCGTTCATTACAGGAAGCAGAATCCATTTTTCTGTTTCTGGAGGGGACAAAGAAATGGGAGTGACTGATTAAAGCTCTTGTCCCAATTTTAATTGTTGCAGGCATCTGATTGGTGGAGCCTGGGAGTTCTGATATATGAGATGTTGTCATACTCCAGGCCGTTCGAAGAAAGGAACATGCAGGCATTATTTAAGTGAGTATCGTTATTTGCGAAGAGCAATGTTTTTTCAACAAACTCCTACACAGATTAGTTCGATCCTAACAGAGGACCAGTTGTTATCCGTTTTAATGCCAGTGAAGTTCGCGGAGAATCAACTTTATGGAGGAAACCAAAATTCAGGCAGAAATATACCCGAAACAAAAGATTATACAAGGAGTGAATTAAATGTGAGGGAGATGGAAGGAAACGGAAAACAAAGATAAACATCTCAAGATGTTATTATAGATGAACCCCCAAAACCTATTTCGGTGGCTTAGATTAATGAAGTCATTTACAGGAACAAAGAAATACCAACAGGGAACATAATGGCAGATTTACTAATTCGATTCTCTTTTACAGCAAAATTTTGACTCAGGAGCCCGTCTTCCCGCCTTTTTTCCCACCATGTGCGTCGCACCTCATAGCAAGGCTGCTGGTGAAGGACCCTAGAATGCGCTTGGGCGGCGGAGCGAGGGGCGCCGAGGAAGTCAAGAGTCATCCTTTCTACGCCGTAAGTTGTCTTCCCAAATCTCTTACCATAAAATATTGCACAAAAATGCTTCAGTTCTGAACTGTCTTCTTCCTGGACGCAAGAAATCAAAGTCCCGAAGGACGATCGGATAATTGAGACGACCATCGAAAGAGACGAGGGGAAGGCACCTGACGCCATGTTCTTCTGCCACTTGTTGCATAGCCCCAAGTGTGTCTGGTCTCTGTAAGACTTTAAATTTGTTCCGCGGGAAAAATAAACTACTTTCTCTTTTCGCGCGACATTTAACGAAAGAAATCGCTTCGTTATGAGAAATTGGTAACTTCGGTTAAGGAACTAAGGTAGATCTCCGCTCGTGTTATCGAAGGCAATAAAAAATACTCTAAGAGACGGAGTGCACGAAATGCGATCAGGAAGTGCGACTCATTCCAGAACACGCTGAGTCGGCCGATTACAAAATGGACGCACGTCCGTAAAAATTGAACGTCGAATAACTGAAGGTCAGACTCTAATGTATTTCTAAGGAAGCAAAGTGCAGTTTCGAGGCTTTCGATAACGTTTCTAGAAGTTGCTACTGATTCAAAACTTCAGTAAATAAATAAAAAGTGCGGTCTACATTCTCAGCAGGAGGCAATCCTTAACGTAGGGAAATTGCCAAGGGCCCCTTGCATCCAAATTGCGACGTACGAAATATTTTGAGCTCAGTGACATATTGAGAGCCTCAAGAGAGAGACAACGCAAAGAAAATTGATTGTAATCCCAGAACAAACCGTAATATAAAAGTTTCACGAAACCTGACTTCAAATTTCTTTCACGTACAAATCTTAAGGACACGACTAGACATCTTAAAACTTTCATCCCAGTAAATGCGACGTTACAAAACACTTAAAAAGGTCTCAACAATTTACATCAATTTCGTAATCCCTGCAATTATAACAAATTGAGGTGTTCTCTTGTCTGCTTCGCCGGAATTCTTCACTCTGTTATGCTTGTGCTTTGTCTACAGACCATCGACTATGATGAACTGAGAGCGAAGAAGATATCACCACCCTTCCTCCCACATCTCGACGATATCATCAGCGTCGATGATGTCGATGAAAACCAGTTCGGTGTGGCGTCTGACCCTCGGTCAGCGGGCACTTGGCGTCCAAGGAGCGACGACCCTTTCAAGGTGAGAACACGTAACTTTCCTACTTTTATTGCGTGTCGCGTCAGAACAAGGCTAATTTCTGGCCCTTTTAGAACACGTGTTGGAAGCCGAGGGTCACGTTCCCTTCGAGGTGTTACAGTCAGTAATAATTCTGATGTCATTATTAGGCCTTGGCCGATATTTGTGCACCGTAACTCTAGTTTGACAGACAGATTTTTTATTTCCATGGGCTTACTCTCTGTTTTACAGTGAAAACACGAGTTTATCAACTTCTTTCCAAATACGCATTTTCCTGATCTTACAAACGCCGCAGTAACGACGTTCCAACACAAAAGAATTTTGCTTAAATGTGACTTTTCTAATTTCTATTGCAGAACTTCTCATTTGTGTCGCCATCCTTGGACGAGACCTCCCTGGAGCGTGCAACCACAGTAAGTGTTAACACTTAACTAACTAACTAACTAGATGGCTTACCGAACCCGAAGGTTCATCACCGAATTAACCAAAGCCCTCCACCGGACCCTGTCCTGGGCCAACAAAATCCAGTTTCCTTCAACTCCTATCTCGGATAGATCCCGCCTGAGATTATCCTCCCATCTACGTCTAGGTCTCCCCAGCGGTCTCTTCCCTTCAGGTTTCCCAACCAGTACCCGGTGCACACCTCTTGTCCCATCCATGCGCGCTACATGTCCCGCCCATCTCACTCTTCTCGACTTAATCACCCTCACAATACTGGGGGAGCAGTACAGATTTTTAAGCTCGTCATTGTGCAGTTTTCTCCACGCCCCATCGTCTTCCCTCTTAGGCCCAAATATCCTCCTCAACACCCGATTCTCAAACACCTGCAATCTGTGTTCCTCCCTCTGAGTGAGAGACCATGTTTCGCACCCATACAAAACAACAGGCAAGATTATTGTTTTGTATACTTTAATTTTCAGGTTCTTAGAAATCAGACGGGAAGACAAAATATTTTGGACTGAGAAGTAGCAAGCATTTCCGGAATTTAGTCTCCTCCTAACTTCCTCACAAGTATCATTTTGATTTGTTATTGTTGTTCCCAAATATTTGAACTTTGTAACCCTTTCAAAGGATTTATTAGCTACCCTAAGATAATTTTGCCCGCCTGTCTTCTGATGACGAGATACTAACATGTACTTAGTTTTTTCTGAATTTACTTCCAGCCCCACTTGTCTACCAGCCTCTAGTAAAACTTCTGCGTTCCTCTTTATTGTATTTATATCGTCCCCCAATAAATTAACATCATCAGCATATGCCAATAGCTGATGTGTCCCGTTCAATTGCAAACCCTCCTGCCTACCTTGGACCTTCCTGATGGCGTATTCTAGCGCAAAGTTAAAGAGCAAGGGAGACAAAGCATCTCCTTGTTTTAGACCGTTCTTGATGAGGAATGTCTCAGATACATATTTACCTACTCGAATTTTGCTGCAGGTTTCATTTAAGCACATTTTTATTAGACCCACTAGCTTCTTTGGTATACCAAATTCAATAAGAATATTATATAGCACTTCTCTCTTCACAGAGTCATAGGCTTTTTTGAAATCTATAAATAACTGATGTACAGTCCCACCGAACTCCCATTTTTTCTCTAGTATCTGACGAATGCAAAAGATCTGATCAATCGTTGATCTGTTTCGTCTGAACCCACACTGATGATCCCCAATAGTTTCATTCGCATATGGGGTTAATCTTGCCAAAAGAATGTTGGATAGAATTTTGTATGAGGTTGATAGCAGCGATATTCCTCGGTAATTACCACACTCAGTCTTGTCCCCCTTCTTATAAATAGGAATAATTATGGATTCCTTCCATTGATGTGGCATCTCTTCCTTATCCCAAATTAACTGAATAAGCTTATGGATCCTCATATGCAACCCTTTGCCACCTGCTTTAATTAATTCGGCCGGAATCTGATCAATTCCTGGAGATTTATAACTTTTCAACTTCCCAATGGCTAGTTCCACTTCATCTAAGCTAGGTTCTGGCACCAACAGTTCAGCTGTATGCATTTTAATCTGTCTAATATCACCAGTATTATGAACATTTAAGAGCTCGCTAAAGAAATTTTTCCACCTATTCACAATTTTTATTGGATCTGCAAGCAAATTGCCACTATCATCCTTTACCAAATTAGTCTGGGGTTGATATCCTTTCTTAAAGTTATTAATGCCTCTGTACAGGTCTCTGATGTTTTTTTCCTTATTATTTGTCTCAAGTTCAGCAATTTTGCCCTTCAGGTATTCCCTTTTCTTAGTCCTAAAGGTTCTACTAGCCTCACGTCTCACGTTACATAGATTATCCGCATTTGTTTTGTTTGGGTTCTGCAACCATTGAAATTTTGTTTGCTTCCTTCGATCTATTAATTTTGAACATTCTTCATCAAACCACGGTTTATTTTGCTTTCTCCTGTAGTATCCTAGTTTCTCTTTTGCTGAAATTTTGATGCAGTTTCTGACATTTTCCCACTCCCTGTTGATGTCCACACTTTCATTATCCTCATTTGTCTCTAAAATTTGAAACCTATTCGAAATTTCAACTTGATATTGTTCCTTTGCCTCTCCCTCACTTAATTTTTTCAAATCAAATCTTTCTGTGTCAAAATTTTGTTTAGTTCGTCTACTTACTGAAAGCCGCTCCCTCACTTTTGCTACCACCAGATAATGATCAGTGTCGCAATCTGCTCCTCTGAATGATCTCACATCAATTACATTTGTCTGCCTTCTCTTATCTACTAAAACATGATCTATTTGATTGTGTGTTCTGCCATCTGGGGAAGTCCAAGTGTATTTATGAACATCACGGTGTGGAAATTTTGTACTTTTTACAATTAAATCTTTTGACGTAGCGAAGGTCACTGCTCTGACGCCATTATCATTACTAAGTGCATGGAGACTCTCGCTGCCTATTGTGGGTTTGAAGACATCCTCCCTCCCAATTTTTGCATTGAAATCTCCTAGCAGAATTTTCATGTGATACTTGCCAAATGTATCAAATACTGATTCCAATTCTTCATAAAAGCTATCCTTGATATCATCGCTTTTGTCTTCAGTTGGGGCATGAACATTAAGGACAATGATGTCGCACCAACGTCCTTCCAAAATTACGTAAGACAACCTGTCACTAACAAATTCTACTCTCTTAACTGCTGCCCTAATTCTGCTATGAACAAAAAAACCCGTCCCTAGCTGATGATTGTCATTCCCCTTTCCATAGAAAAATGTAAAATTGTCCACTGGGATCGTGCCCTCCCCCTCCCATCGCACTTCCTGCACTGCCACTAAGTCTAACTTATAATTCCCTAATTCCCTACACACTGATTTCAGTGCCCCAGCCCTATAGAGGCTCCTAATGTTCCAGGTACCAAATCTCATGTCCTTTTTCAATTGCCGTGGTCGTGCCAAAGAGTCCGTCCTGATCCGAGGCTTGGTTGATTTTTTCGTAACACATATTTTTTTTAAAGGTGAAAGGTTGTTAGCCCTACACCCAACCCCCAACCTGGAGGACCAGTGTTAACACTTAACCTACATTAGTTTCTCAGTGCAATTTACGCATTGCAAGTTACAAAGTTAAAAAAAATCCTCTCTATTTTTGTCTCACATGATAAATGACGTTTCATTACTCATCATTCAAACATACGCGAGAAATTAATTAATTATTAGATAAGCAGTCGTAGGCTCTGACAATATTTACCATTTTCAGGCTCTGCAAGAAAGTGTTCTTTTGCTGTGTCGCTTGAATGTCACAACAATATTAAAAATGTTAGATTAATAAATTAAGACCACAGACACATCTCGGTCGTATCTGGCAACCTGGAACTTACTCCAAAAAGCATTATCCAATCATGGCGCGCTTACCCGAAGTTATATTACATATTGTTGTAAACAAGAAAAAACAAATGGAGCTAAAATGACCATAAACCAGCCGTTTTACCCCACGTGTTCCTTTTTTGTCTTCTGCTACATTTTCTTATTTGAAATTCGCTTGTGATCGTTGTTAAGTATTTGGGCAGTGTTCGCACTGAAGCAACTCTGGGTTGCTGAGTTCGTCGGTAAATCATCTTTCATCCTGACGAGGGTGGAATGGCCTCAAGGCTGAAAATGACTCTAGTCGCGCGACTTAACAGCAGGTAACATCGGAGTCTAATTGAGTCTGAAATGGTGCAAAGGGGCAGTTATGTTGAGTGCGTAATGCTAACTGCAAAAACAGTTGCCTCGAACTTGGGTTTTGCTGCAAAGAATCACTAAGAAGGGCGAATGTTGAACAAACTACTACAGGCAACTGATTCCTGTTTTCGTGTCAACAGATTGAGTATCCAACAGCGCCGGTGTCAAGTGCCCCATTGGCTTCCTCACATGACTGCATCCCTGAATCCACCAATCAAGGACCAGGTGAGATATCTTATTTAATTTCAGAACTAAGCGACCTGCTTACATTCAGTTCCCCAACACTTGCAAAATATCAGATGTGAACAGACAGTGGAACTCCGTCCGTGTCGATGTCGGTCTTCTAGTTTGTAATGCTCAGAGTAGAATTCAATCAAATTTTGTATGGAGATTCAACAGAAAACTGCAGAGAAATTAGGATTTTAATACGGAACTCATGTAGAATGTTACAATACCGTCGTACAGAACACGCATGTCTGATCTGAGTACCTGCACCCAAAAATGCTTCGACTGCACAAGAAAACTTCTCACTGAGCAAGTTTACTACATCAACTTCGCACTTTGTGTTTTCTCTGTGTCTCTCAGCCTCTGACCTCGAAATTAAACTCAAATAACTGCTTCATCTACTTGTAAAATTTATTGTTTTGAGTTACATAATTAAATTCAAGTTTTGTGAATTTATGTATAATATTATATTATATAAATATAACTTATATACTCGTGAATAAGTATCCCTTTCCAGAGTAAAGGTTTGTTTGTACGCGTTTATAACACTGCATGAGATATCTGGCGCTGTCATCCATTGCCAGCGCCACGCGTGGTCAAAGTATTCACCACTCCCTCACACACTTCATTAAACTGAATGTTACTAACATTACGAAAGAGAAAGCTGAATTATGATAAAAGTTCTTTAGTTTTAATTGTAAAAACATCAAAATATTAGACGCAGTCTTCAAAGAATATTAAAGCAGTTGTCAGCACAAAATATAATGATTTGGGCTAAAATAAAAATTTTCACACGTTAATGTATTAAGAGTAAGTTTGGTTGTCCCATGAACATAAAATGCGATTAAGAATTTTTCATTTCCAGACCCTACATGTGACACCGATCACCCCTCGAGGATCCCAGAGACGATTCTGAGGATTCTGATACCAGCACGAGGGGTGGTCACAGAAGATCGGGTTCTGCAGACAACAACGCATCAGGCGGACCCGAGGAAACCACAGAAGAGGAGGCACGTCCTCAGTCCTGAAGACGGCGGAGGGCAACGGAAGAAACTACGTCTGTGAAGAAACATCAAAGGCGAACCTTCTGCGTGGATGCAGCCAGAGCAGATCGGCGAAGAAGAATCATCGTCAATGCTTCCTGTAGTGGAATGGAACAGCCTGTAGAAACATCGCAGCCACTGATTCTCCGTTACAGTAAGCAGCAACTGGCTTTTTCAATGTGTAACTTCGGCTTACTGGAATAAGCAGCGTCATGAAATGTTGTTGTCTGGATGTTTCGGCAAGCACTTGCGTTGTTATCTTCAGGGGAAATTAGGAAGCCTCCTTTTAATACGGCAGTGGGTGGTGGTGGCATGACTAGAATAACTGAGAAGCAACGACCTATTCAATTAAGGGGGGAAACACTGCCAGTTTCTTCATGTTTACCTGTTAATCTAGGCAAATTCCTTCGTCCATAATTACAGTATTTCTGACCCCCAAATTCAATTCTTTCTAATTCTTCCACTTTTTCAACGTTACGTACTGTGAGCTATAAGAAGTAGTTAAGAAGCGATATTTAGCCTCTTAGAAAAACATTTTTTTTCGGTGGGGTTCCGTCCCTTAATACAAATCTTCACACTTGAATCTCTAACCCCTTTTAAAAGTGAATTAGAAATTCATTCCACAAGTGCCTATCTTCATGAAAAAAATTTTAGTAGCTCTGGGCTTGGATTTTCAAATTCCGTTCTGTCAGAGCACCACATAATCTGTAACACCTGAATTTCAGCAATTTCCCCTTTCAAAAACGACAAGGCGTCGCATTCCAATCTGCCTTCCACTATGTTATGTATCCATATCTGAGCAGGAACTACTCTTCCCATGTTCCTCCACTCGGCCCATTACCTAGCAACAAGCAACAGTGTCGAAAGACTAAATTTCCTACTCGTTCCTTTTTCGCAAACATTCCTCCATCTACGCCCACGACCCCTCAATATTTAATAACAAATCTCGCTAAATCTTCTTTTAATTACTAGCCACGGCCTTCTTTACTGTTACTAAGAGAAGTAGCCCGCCAGCTCACAGGATTATCCTTGATATGAGGGTCGTGTATTTCCCACAATGCGCCTTATTCCCTGGCTCTGTGTCATCTTAAATACGGTTTGGATATTTCATAACAACTTCGAAATTCCGCCTTTACCCCGGGCTAGCGACCACGTGGCTAGGAAGGGAGCGGACAGGGAAGGTTTCAGCAGCCACTTCATTAGCATGTCAGGGACAAATTCGATCTTCACCGAAACATTCAACATTGAACACTGCTTATTCTCCGACGAAGTTACACTTGAAATTCAGATTTCTTTTCAGGCCAGAAGACCGAAAATCATCCACTGCTTGTTGATCAATTTGCGCTCTGCATATCTTGTGTTTCCCCAAATACCATCAAGTTGCAATTTTTCCATTTATATGTCCCCACCTCTCCCCTAGATATAGGCAACAAGAAACCAGCCTAACTGCGAGTGAGCTCGTCGGTAAATTCACATCTGCATCATTTCTCTCCCATTATTCTTGATTATCGTACATTCACCTTCCCTTAATCCTGTTAAGTTCTTCATTTCGTTGTCAAATTTTGTAAATCTCTGCAGAGGTCATAAAAATTTCGTGTGTTCTGGTATCAAATTTCTGCCGTTTCTCTAATTTAGGATCCGTGTCACAATTTACGTATTTGACTGTCGCATTCGAGGTTTACGTTAGTTAACACTTCAAAACGCAATTCATTCATCAAGGCCTACTTATACATTCAGTTTCAGTTTCCAAATTGTGGTCAGCAAGTAACTAATTAAATTCGTTCCTTCCGATGTAATTTCCACGCGTCATTTCACGTTGGCAGATTTAAATTAAGTTTCTTTGTAGGCGTTTAACTTGTTTGAAAAATTATGCAATTCTTTATTTTTTGGAATTCATTACCTGATAACTGCATATGGAATTGTATTTAACGTGTTATAAAGATATTCAGAGGTTAGGATTCGTCTTCCATTACGAAAAGAGTATTTTTGTGATTACTTTACGTTGCTTTCACTGGCTGGGATACTGTATCATAATTTTCCAGTAGACCTTTCGCGAAAATTCTACTTCTATTCAGATTATCGTATACTCTGCAAGATTTGAGGTTTTCACAGCGTTGAGTATGAAGGTTCCTGTCTTCTGGGCTGTTGCGCTGTGTAGTCTGGTAGATGTTTACCGACGTTTCAGAGGTTATACTGCCTCCGTCATCAGGGCGATGATTCATCGGCAGCATGACCACTGAAACGTTGATTAACATCGACCAGACTACACAGTGCAACATCCCAGAAGACAGGAATCTTCATATCGTATACTCTGTTATAAGCGATGTCCCAGATAAATCTTAACGAGATTAATGTTCAGTCTATATTCGACAGCCATGACTAACAATAAAAATTGCAGTCTTCATTTCCGTGGGCCCCAGTATATAATTACTTTGTTTATTTGTGAATTATACTTTTCAGTTCTCCTTAAATCATAAATAAGTCGTCCTCTAACCTGATGAAAATATAAAAATAACATAATTATTTGTATGATAGTGTTCTGGACTCTTGATTTCTTTCAATTAGGACAGTCAGGGCATAATAAAAACTTTCCTTCACATTTTAAATCTCGACGGCCAGTCAGCTGTCTGCAGTTACGATTGATTCATTGCTCAAAATAAAACATATAATTTATCTCTCCATTACGTCACCCACCCCCGGTGCAGACTGCTAGGGGAAACAAAAGATATGCAGAGAGCAAATCTCGTGGTCAACCGAGGAACAAGCCTTCGTTGTTGCCCGTACAAAGAGACAGGCTGATTCCATTCTTAGACTTGAGAATTGCCTCCCTAAGATACACCTTGATATTACCCTCCCATCCTTTCTTGGTCTGCCCAGTGATCGTTCTCCACAAGGATTTCACACCAAAACTCTGGATTCACCACTTGCCTCCCCCATTCGTGCTGCATATCCAGCCCATCGGAGCTTCCTAGATTTCACTATCCTTATTATGCTAGGTGACTCGTACAATTCACGCAGCTCCTCGTTACGAAAAATCCTAAATTCCCCACTTATTTCATCCCTCCTAGGTCTAAATATCCTCCTCAGCACCGTTTTCAAACATTTGTAATCTACGTTCTTCCTTCAAAGTAAGAGACCATGTTTCACAACCATACAAGACAACAGGCAAAATTATTCTTTTATATATCCCGATCTGTAGTGTTGTGGTTACTAAACGGAATGAAAAAAGTTTTTGAACTGGATAAATTCAAGCCTTCCCCGAATTATTTCTACTCTTAACTTCTTCATGGACCTCATTTCTGTTTGTTGATTTTGTTCCCAGATACTTACATTTTGAAACATTTTCAAATGACGTGTTCCGCCATTGCTACTGAAGTTGATCCCTTATTACGCCCATGTATTTAGTTTAATCTACATTTACCTTTAGACTTATTTCCTTGCTAGCCTCTCGGAGAGTTTCTGTATTCTTGGTTATGGTACCCACACCATCCCCCAGCAAATTGACCATCAGCATAGGCAAGTACCTGGAGCAGACCATTCCTGAATCCCTCTGACATTCTTGATGACGTGTTTTAGAGATGAATTAAGAACAATTTTGGACAAAGCATCTCATTTAACCAAAATAATGTATCAGATCAATAATACTTACACGGTGTCCCACAAGTCCCGCAAACCGAAGTTCGTCATTACAAAAAAATTTAAATTGTCCTGCACTTTTCTGGCTCATCCCGTGCGTCTTTTGTCTTTAGTATCGCGAAAACGGTTAACGAGCTAAAAAGTGGTTGCCCGCATCATTACGAAGCCTCACGTAATATTCCAGGTTATCTTCTTCATACGACTGCGCTCGCAAATAATTTTGAGTAATAACAACACTTCGTGGTCCTTGGATTCCTACCACACTAACACAATATTTAATACGTAATCCTCGGATTGAGGTATTTTTGGGACATACTGTATGTATGATGAAAGTGCCATAATTGTAAAATTGGTACATTGGTCGTATGTTTGTTTTCATTGTAATGAAGGGTTTACTGCACAAACATTACCAGCCAGAACATTCAAGTTTACTCGGGGCTTTGTTTAGTTTTTGTTAAATCCTATAAAAATAATATTCTATTAAATAACGCAAACATTACACATATAGTAATGTTTGTCCCACTATACGCCATGTATTCGTTTGGGGTGAGTGGAGGAATAGCTCCTCTCTTCCTTGACCTCGGCACTAGATGGGGGTGAGTGGTCAGCATCACGCCCCGGCCGGCTTTACCCCCGGGAAAGGACCCCGGTACCCATTGTACAGGAGGCTGGGTGGGCCCCAGAGCCGGTCTGGACGCAGAGGCTAGAGGAAAAATCCTCTGCCCCCGTCGGGGATCGAACCCCGGTCGTCCAGCCCGTAGCTAGTCACTATATAAACATTACACATAATATATTTAATTTCATATATATTTTACCAAGGTATAAGAATAACTACAATTTAAAGATGTCAAAGATAACTTAGTGTTAAAATTTGAAAATTATCGTGGCTTATCATATTGCAAAAAGTCAAAGTGAGACTGGACTCAGGAGACACCAACAGCGTTGAGATAGGTAGAGGTGTAAGACAGGGATGCTGCTTATCACCAATTCTTTTTAACCTGTACGGGGAATGGCTTGCCAAGGAAGCTCTGGAGGGAACAGGAGACTTCAAAATTGGAGGAAGAGTGATAAAGACTGTAAAGTATGCAGACGACTTAGTAGTATTGGCGAAGGAAGAGGAGGAATTACAGAACATGATGGACAAGTTAGTGGAAACAGGTAGAGAGTATGGAATGGAAATCAACATTGAAAAATCAAAGGTAATGAGGATAGCACCGAGAGCAGAACCATTGAACGTTGTAATTGGAAACCAACAGATGGAGAATGTGGAGCATTTCAAGTACTTGGGAAGCATAGTCACGACGGACGCCCTATGCACCAAGGAAGTAAAAGCAAGGATAGCCATGGCCAAGGCAGCTTTCGTCAAGAAGAGGATACTTCTCACTAGCAAGTTGGGCTTGGAGATGAAGAAGAAACTAGTGAAGTGTTACGTATGGAGTGTCGCGCTGTATGGAGCAGAGACTTGGACACTCAGGAAGAAGGAACAGAAATACCTGGAGAGTTTTGAAATGTGGTGTTGGAGAAGAATAGAGAAGATCAGGTGGACGGATCGAGTGACCAACGAAGAAGTATTGAGGAGAGTCAACGAGCAAAGAAGCATTCTGCAGGCGATTACACGAAGGAAAGCTAACTGGCTGGGACATATTATGAGAAGGAATGGATTAATGAGTGATATCACCGAAGGCCAGGTTGAAGGAAAGAGAGGACTAGGAAGAAGATTGATACAGCTAACCGACGACCTTAAACAAGGAAAGAAGATGACGTTCCAGGAATTAAAGCGAGAAGCCGAGAATAGGGACAACTGGAGAGCTCTTTTTGGGCAGAGCAATGGACCTGTCGTAAGACAGAACACTTAATAATAATAATAATAATCATATTGTCGCATGTACAACAGAAATGCCCTTATTTTGCGGAACCAAAACGTGTATTTCTCTTATATGTCGGTAAAGATAGCTTCGTCACTTCACCTTCGTAATTTACCATTGACCCATTAGCAATTAATGTTATTGGGAAGCTCCTATTTGCAGGCGGTACACAATTCAAATCTCCGAATTCAAACAATCTTCCTATACACACGTCTTCATAAATCACTGGCAAATTTGTTGACATGACTTCAGCTGCTCGACTGTTCAGAACCGATCCATCAAAGTGATTCTTCAGAAATTTCTGCCACTTAGCGACACATGTAAAAGCGATACATGGAAAATTCCTTTTCGATAAAAGTGTGCCTTGTCGTGTTTTTGCACTACGCCCTTCAATTTGTTAGATCATATTTCGATTTAGTAAACCATTCATTTCCCCTTCTCATATCTTTATTTTCTCCTACAATGTTGGAAATACGATTTCATTGGCTATGTTTGTTTTTTATTGAAATTTGTTCTTTTCTGATATAATGGGGAGTCAAATTCTTCGTTTCCCTTCGTTATTTAATTTATTTACAAATTCTGAGGTAGGTTTTGCAATTTATGTATCCGCTGTGTGTGCATGCATGTATTATGTATGTATGCATGAATTATGTATGAATGCATGTATTATGTAGGAATGTATGTATTATGTATTTCTGCATGTATTATGTATGAATGCATGTAATATGCATGTATGCATGTAATATGTATGTATGATTGTATTATGTATGATTGTATGTATGCATGTAGTATGTATGTATGCGTGTAATATGTATTTATGCATGTATTATGTATGTAAGCATAAATTATGTATGTATGCGTGTATCATGTATGAATGCATGTATTATGTATGAATGCATGTAATATGCATGTATGCATGTAATATGTATGTATGATTGTATTATGTATGAATGTATGTATGTATGCATGTAGTATGTATGTATGTATGCGTGTAATATGTATGAATGCATGCATTATGTATTTATGCATGTATTATGTATGTATGCATGAATTATGTATGTATGCATGTAATATGTATGTATGCATGTATTATGTATGAATGCATGTATTATGTATGAATGTATGTATGCATGTATTATGTATGAATGCATGTATTATGTATGAATGTATGTATGCATGTATTATGTATGAATGTGTGTATGTATGCATTAATGTATATATGAATGTATGTATGTTTGTATGTATGCACGTTTGTTTATATGTATTCCTTTTATTATGTCTTATATCATGATGCACAGGGTTTTCCAACATTGTCATTATTCCCCTCTTCTGGTAGAAATTCTTGCGTAGATTTTGTATTTCACAGACTGTAAAATATATGACTGAGGTTTTAGTGAAAAGTTGTTAGCCTAACGCCCAACCCCAACCCGGAGGACCACCCTTTGTCGGCTGTCGGCAATTGCTTGTTCAATGTATTCTCTGCTCATAGGTTTTTTAATGTTAGTTATATGTTAAACAAATAATATTATTTTCTTAAATTTGCATAATTATTTATGTTGTGTTTTAAAACGGATTGATTAGTTAGATATTTAACCAATAAAATTCCTTATTTTTTGGGTAATTTCTATTCATAATGTTTGTTTAGTGTTCATTCGTTAATAACATTTGTTCCTTACATTTGCCTGGTTCGTATTTATTGGGTTCGTTTAATGCTACTTAATTTAATTAAATATCTTATTTAAATTAGCGTCATTCTTTTCCAGTTCCCGCTTTAATTTTAAAACTATGTAATCAGGGCCACTTTAACCAGTGGGAAAATTGGGCCCCATCCGCCCGCCCGACCGACGGTACCGCGTTCTTAAATTTGCCCAAAGTTTTTCCAAAGTTCTCTAGAAACATTTTTGGGATGTGTCAGCATTCTTACGGCAAAATTTTATCAGATTCTGCTATTTGGAGCGGGGAGCGCCATCGCAATAGCACACATATTAAACAGTTAGTTCGCTTGTTCTTTCGATTCACCTATTTGGGCTGTTGAAACACAAAGGACGTTCAAAACGTTTCTTTACTCGTGGGTAATCTTTGCATTTCACACTTTAGCTTGAATGTATAAAATTTTTATATTATCCTTTCCTATCCATTCAGTTTTTGTTAATATAAATATATTTTGTGAAAACAAAGATAGTTTATAGATTAAGATTTTTAAATCTCCCAGTAGCGTAAATTTGCTGTGAATCCCTCCTATTTTTAGGAAATGGGACAGTGGACCCCAAGATCATGTTTTTCCATAGCCTCACCACTGCCTTAAAGTGGCCCTGTATGGAAGGAATGGTTCCATCCTTCGCATTTTGTAATTGTAGTCTGAGCATGCAATAAAATATGTTTGTTCCTTGATGTGAATGAATCTGATGTCTTAACTTGTATGTGTAATTACTCTCAAACTTTCTATTCTTTTTTATCGTTTGAGTTTTACCTTTTATTTTTATTTTTACTCATTTAGGAATAACTTTGTAGGAGCTGAGGTTTGCACGGCAGTGATTCTGAAGATGGCCGTCTTCTGGGTTGTTGCACCGTGTAGCCCTGTAGAAGTTTATCGTCATTTCGGGTGTGTTTACCGCCTCCATCATCAAGGCGATCGCCCTGATGGCGGAAGACAGGGACTTCTGAAACATCGATTATCTTCTACCAGACTACACAGTGCAACAGCCAAGAAGACAGCCATCTTTGGGCACATTTTGTGAAGAAATGTTTTGTTGAATTATGCAGAGTGGATGTCGAGTGTCTTCGAATTCCTTATGTTATGCACTTGTTTATCAGTGTTTGTTTATCACGCGTTCTTTGCGCAGAGTGCATTATCAGTTGGCTTTATCTGTCCGTCAGTCCAATCAATTCAACCCAAAGACCACTGGATGCATCTGGATGAAAGTTAATGTGGCAGTTGTGCCACTCCACACAATTGGGATTCAATACCTCTTCCTAAATGTAGGCTGAAAAGAACGCATGAGTATATTTTGTGTATTCCTGTACGGAATACAATTTCCGAGCTTCTTTTTAACTACAGCAGGACTCCATCCCTCCCTTTATTTCTTCATTTTCTTTCCTTCGCGTTATATGTCATCATATATAATCGTTTTTAAACTTGACTGTACTCCATTACAATGTTTCCACAAATCCTTTAAATATTCAAACAAGAAAGTGGTTTAGTTTAATATATTTTCAATTCAATTCATTTATATATTTTGCTCGACTGCACAACAAAAATTTGAAGGACCTAAACATTCATTCTAACAGATACTGCACTGCACTGAATTCTAACATAAATGTAACACTTTATGTATTTATTTAAAAACTGTTAAATATAAAGCCTTAAATCTAAATAGACTTGTTCCTTTTCATGTATTTATTTTTATTTTTAACTATATAACTCTCGTATAATATTTATAAACGTCTCCAAATAAAAGTATTTGTCTTTTCCATACCAATTGACACTGTATTTCAAAACTTCTGTGTTATTTATTTTTCATAGTCTCGTTTAGTCACGCCATGGATCAGCCAATTGTTCGCCGTCCTTTCACCACGAAGGCTCGGGTTGGCCCCTGAGTTAGTCCACGAGAATTTGTGGTGGACAAAGTGGCACTGAAATATTTTTCTCTCTGATTCCTAAGGTTTTCCCCTGTCCATGTCATTCCACCGCTGCTCCATTTTCGTTCATGTATCATCTGGTCGAGGGGGGCAATGGACCCGTAATGGTCCAGTTCCACACAGAAATTCTCTCACCAAATTGTAGCAATCACAAAATATCTTCATGTACGGTGCAATGCATGTATTAGGGTAATTGTTATTTTTACTGTAAATTGTAAATAACCGGTTATTATATAAAATTCTTAAAAAAAATTGCTATTAAATTTGGGTAACAGCCGCTCATAATTAACTGTTAAATTATATCGTAGGATATATGTATATCATTATATTCACTAATCTATAATAATTCTTGCTATCTTGAAGTACATCTTTATTACACGTAGGGAAACTTTGTTTCTACTGCGCGTTTGATAACATGTCTTTCATACAATGTCTCTGTGGAACTTGAACCGCTAACTCTCCATCTTTCATATGACGAATAAATTAATATGGAGGAGTGGTGGAATTGTACCGACAGGGTAGAGGCGAAGAGCTCTGAAAGAAACCCGTCTTAGCGCCATTTTGTCCGCCACAAATTCCGCATAGACTGCCCTGGGTTTGAACACGAGCCTGCGCGGTAAGAATCCCACCTCTAGCCCTAACCACCTGAGCTATGACGCGGCTAACGCAGGTGTTTACTTGTGGAAGTCACTGTGTGCTATGTTTCTCGTTGTTTTATGTCTAATATTTCTGTGATGTAACTGTATTGTTTGATTAGATGTTGTATTTTGTAATAAATGATTTAGAATAAAAATCTTTTATTTCAAGTTTCAATAAGACAAGGTGAATGTAGCCCCAGTTCTGGTTAAGGTCGTAAACAGTTGTATTTACGACAACTAGACGGATTCCCAGAATGTATATTTTAATATATATATAGTGTGTCTATGTACATACATATTTATTATTTGGGGTCTACAATAAGGTTTCCGCGCAAATTAAATTTTGGTCCATATCGCTTTGGTTAGTTTATTATATTATTTTAGTCGGAGATAAATTACACTAAAATTTCTCAAATCATTTGATTCCAACAAATTCAATATATAAAATTCAGTTCAAGTATATAATTAATTTGGAACATTATCCTATGTAAATCATAATAAAATAAATATATTGTGTGCGATTTCAAATTTTCACGGCGAATAAATGCACTAAAATCCAATCAGGCTATTAGCTGTGTCAGAGCTGAGATAAAAATCAGAGTCTACGATGCGTCTTAGTCATTAGAATCGACATTTAGTGGCAGACCTTTCGTAAGCCTACGCGCGACATTTGTATCGTCAATTTCTCTTATCAGAAATTACAATTTATTAATTTATATGGTGCAGTAAGACCTTCTGTTTCTTGATTAAATATGCTGTTTAGGAAATATTTGTCATTCTTTCCAAACCGCTGAACATAAAATTATAGAAAACACAAAAGCTGTCAATATTTGTAAAATGTAAAATTCCTGTCATCTTTAAAGTATGCCCTACCTCAAAGAAAACGTATCTCCTTGCATAGACCAGTCTGTTAATAACATGGAAAAGGTCCCTATTTGCTCTGAGAACCAAATTAAACCCAAAAAAACAAAATTCATTAAAACGTTGAAGCACTCTGTTGGTCCACAGTTAATGCTACTTCAAAAGCAGCTTAAACGCCAAGCTGTTTAAACGTATGGGGTGTGTGGTGGTAAAACGCCACGCATTCTTAAATTTTACATTAGATGGAGATGAACGGTCAGCTCCACGTTTGGCCGCTTTATCTAAAAACAAAAAACCTCCATTAAACAGCAGGCTAGGAGGGTCTGGCAGCTGTTTGCGACGAAATGTCCTTGTCCGGATTTGAACCAAGTTCGACCAGCTTATACCCAGTCAGTCACTACTGCCCACTCGCCGAGGTGTTGCGCCTCACCACATTTGACGTGTTCGGTTGCTCTGGGAGAAACGCAGAATAAACTCTCTCTTATAACTCCGTATCTCTCGCTTCGAGATAGAGAAAAACCAGATTCAAAATGGACCTCTTCACAAATGCTACTATGTTATTTCTCTTTGAGATGTGGCCACCACGTGGAAAGAAATATTTTGTTACGTGTTCTTTTAACAATTTTAAAAATTAATGTTGAGTGTGCAGAGCACAGAACGCATTACTAGGAACGTAAGATAGAAGAACTACCCACTCCGCAGAAATTAAGTGAAAGTAGGGTTGTCCAAACTAGAGTCGTCACGCATTTAAGTAATTTCGATGTAAAATATTTCTGCCAGTTGGTATTCCTCTTAGCTTTAGTTTTCCGCTTATCATACTCGAAATAGCAATCTAACATTTGAGCACATTTTTAAAACCACAGGCAGTTCCCACTCTTACGAAAGTTTACGTTCCTGGAGACATTTTGTAAAACGAGTCGCTATTTTCAATAAGTGCAATATTAGCTTCGTTACGTAGGAAATGTTTAAATCTGTGACAAATTCCTTCATAGTCATTCACGCCTGGATCTTCCGAACTGCCTCTTCTGAACAAACTTTCCAAACCAAAATTTATTTAAAATTATTCATTGTCAGGACTTTTCCATCGTCTGTTCCTTAAAACCACGACGTTTCGGAGGCTGGTTCTGTCTCCGAAATGTCGTGGTTTTTGAAGAACAAACGATGGAAAAAGTCTTGACATAGAATAATTTTAAGTGTAAATTACCGGCGTCAAAACCCTTTGGAATAAACATTTATTAAACACGTTATCTGCTTAAAATAAATGTATAATTTTGGCTTTCGGGTGAGAACCTCGTCGAATGTTTCATGTCATAAAACACTTGACCTACCCCCCCGAGGGGGCATTGGTCAATTTATTTAACCCCCCATTCGGGGGTTTGGTTTAGTATCTGACACAAGATTTTAAAACGCAACCAACTTTCCTTAAGTGTTTGAGGTTAGGTTATGTCGTCCTAGAACAATTTGGCTTAAAAATGTTTATCCACTGAAGACACAGCATTCAGACTAACAGACAATGTACTGAAATCTTTTAATCACAAAAATTCATATTCTGTATTTTAGCAAAAGCTTTTGACTCTTTAAATCATAAAATGTTGTTGACCAAATTATATTTTTATGGCATTCGAGGAATAGCTGAAGAATGGTTCAGGTCCTTTCTGACAGGAAGGAAATAAAGGGTTTAAGAAAAATCACCTATAAATAATCAGAATATTTTCTCAAACTGGAGAACAATAAAATATATTAATTCAATTCTATGGCCATTGCTTTTTATAACATATAAATGACTTTCCTCCAGCAGCAAATAACTTAACAGAACCCATAAGATAACAAAATGTATAACAAATAACTCACCACAACATGTTTCAAGTACTCGTATACAAGAGTTGCCAAATTGATGATCGCCTAAATTTGGTAAAACGTTGATTAACCGACAGAGTAAATTCATTTCAATGTAAATTGCATGAGCGTGACAGTGATTTAAAGTCAACTACAGTTTTACAGCACATTACAATCACAGAAGAAAGCATCATCTCTGTATTCCCAATAAATTAGAAATTTTCTGAGGAACTGATGGAGTGAGACAGGAGAAAGTCTTTGTTGCTACCTTAAATTTCTTTACGTCATGACTACAACTTTTTATAGTGGATGGAAGATTATTAAAGTTTAGTTTCACTATAGTAAATTGATTTCTTTATTTGCTGAGGTTATGTTTGGCATTTGTAGGTTATGTTTGTGTCTGTATCCGTAGACATCTGAGATCATTTGAAACTTTTATGCTGTCCACTACAAAATGATTTTAATAACACACAGAATTTGCTGGATAGGAAGAATATTAAATTCTTTAAATAATTCCCTATATGATTTACTCCTTATAACTCTAATGGTTATCTTTTGGATAGTTTTCTGCTGTGTACTGAGTTTCCCCAGAAAATAATGCCATATATCAAGATGTCAATTAAATTTGTTGTGTCAAATTTTAATGTGCAAGTTAATTGAAGCAAAAAAGTAGCATTGACACTCAACTCAGTTTACTGCGTCTATTTTCATTTTATAATTAACAATGGAGTAATTTGAGGGGGATTTATCTAAAATAAAAAAATATTCACTTTACAAAAGAATATTGTTAGATCAATGACTGGTGTGAAACCTGAAATTGTATCTGTTTAAGAGGTTAGGGCTCGTCCATTTGAATGGACATTCTCATCAGTGAACTACACAGTTTCAAAGTAATTCTGCTGTACACTGCGTCAACACAAGGAATAATAATCGGTTTCATAGACCAATTGGTAGCCTCTTATACATTTAGAAGAGCGAATATTATTCTGGCATCAGAATGTTCATCAGCCTACCATCAAGTCTCGCAAATCTTATAGATAAGGAGGCACGAATTAAAGTAGCATTAAGGGTTAAAAATGGCTTATGTCAAACGTAATTCTTATTGACTTATCGTGGTTTCACTGCATTATCGACCTTTTACTGACGAAATGGAAACTTCAAAGCCGGTTGTGTTAGGATGCACCGCTATGAATTCACACTTGCCACAATTTTAGGCAGCTGGATTTTACACAAAAAGAAATCTGGTTTCAAGGAACACGTCACCAAAGTATTGCAACTTTTCGAATTTACGTGTTCATCGCACGTAGTTTGAAGACAGAGACACCGTGAAATCTACAGAAACGAAATGTCTGGAAATTGTCGTTCCAGGGTAATAATAATTCTCAAATGCACGGGCTTATCTAGGTTTATCTGCACATCAGTCCTTACTCGTTTTATACAAATGTCTGACTAGAATCTTCTGACCAAGGGAATTCGTGGCGTTCAACAATTTCTGGGGAATGCCCAATTCTTTCCGAAACCTCCCCCACTAGATATGTACGATCATAACCTCTTATTTGAAGTCAATTTAGTAACCCCTGTAATTTACTTCGCACTGCAATTAATTATTAAACCTGAACTTATATTATCAGAAAGAAAGCTTTTTAAAGCTATACACTGAACCCATGTTAGATCTTTTATGCATTCTTTGTTTAAACACACAGAATTTAATTGTGGGTTTAGAAATATTATCAGAAAAACGACGATTATTTCTCCAAACAGCATTAGACAACTCATCTTTACAATGGATAAGAGTTCTGTTATCTGTGATGCAGACACACCATTTTTAAAAATTATTTTGACAAACTCCGTGCTTAACATGGCTTTAAACAAGAATACGAACCATAATCATTAAATCCGCAAGTCCACACGACCTTAAAACTCACAAGACCATCAACGACATATTTACTGTCGTCAAAACGTTATATCTCGCAAAGCTCACATTTGGATTTCATATGTCATTTAGATGCATACATAAACTACGATAATTCCAGGTCGTCTTGGAAAGGAGCTCGAAAAATTCTAATTACATACGTAGAGGCAGTCAGAGATTAAGGATGGCCTACTCTTCTTTCAGACGTTTAAAACAATTGAGTCACTCTGCTCGCTTCAAACTTCTTTGACCGGACAAGCGTTCTGATACGTCAGTCATATTTTTGATTGCAGACTGTGAGAACCGTTAGGATTTCTCACAGACAATTTCAGATTAAAAACTTTATAATAGTGCGTTTAAGTTAGTTAGTAAGTTTTAAAATAAGTGTTTTAATCTCTAGTTTTGTTAGAACACTGTTTAGTTTAAAAAATAGTGACTAGTTAATTAGAATAGCAGTGAACATCATGGAACCTGAAGTTGGATGTTATTCAAGTACCGGTATGTAGTTTTCATTTAAATGTATTTATTAGTTTCTAGTTTATAAACGATGATAAATACGATTCTGTGTCTCATTGTGTCGAGAGTTACTAGAAATATCAGGCCTTTAAATTGTTCATTACGGTGAAATTATATTAAACATTTTATTACGAAACTGAATTCTATTTCCGACGTTTAGATTGGATGATAATAATAAAATGATTTGGGAAATGGTTCTGACAGATGTTCAAATATGCATTAAGCATTATCTGTGACCAATAATGCACCAGTTATATAATAAATTCTGAGAGAGAATTGTATTAGGCTAAGGTTATGTTTGGCTTCTTCCCTGTGCTACGTTGCGTCACATTAAAGCCGGTCCATGTAGGTTTTTAGAAATTAACATTATTAATATTGAACTAGGGCTTGCAATAGCGATTCCTAGAAAATAGCGAGGTATTACTTAAAATTACGATGGACCGGTTTCTTCCTTACATTTACTAATTTGTTATTCACTAATAATCTTATCGTCCGAAGTTACATGATTTAATCTGCTGATAGCACACAAACAAGTCTTCTGCATTTTGTTAGTTTTCGCACTAGCATTGAACAAAATATGGCCAAGGCCTCCAAACACCGTGGCCCTAAAGCACCGTCTGACAAGCCCAGAGGTGAATCTCTCATAAACAAAGTTACTCTTAAAGGTGAGCGTTTTCATTTTGTAGTAGCCGTGTTAAGAACAAACCAGTGGATGAATATTGCCTCTT
Organism: Zootermopsis nevadensis; assembly: GCF_977971745.1. NCBI lineage: Eukaryota > Metazoa > Arthropoda > Insecta > Blattodea > Termopsidae > Zootermopsis > Zootermopsis nevadensis. The sequence goes on from NW_028259143.1 coordinate 12,571,942, forward strand.
TAATAACATTTACAAACCCCAGTTTTTTCAGAAGGTCACTGCCACGACACAATCATGTCTGTACTCTGATTATATTTAAATAAATCTTTTCTTACCGTGTAATGCATTTAAAGTTAGATAAACTCTTTAACCAAATGTTCCCATATCGAAGCAGATAGAATCAACAATCGGAATTAGAATAAAACATATTGCGATGCAATTGAGTTTCTGACAGAGATTTATACAACAATGTGCAGTTGAAAATGGTCTGTGTTCTTAAACATTTCGTTTTAATTCTGTTTTACAAGGAATGATTCAGCATTGCCTTTAAACAACAGACTGTAAAGACGTGATATCTGGTATAGACTTTGACATATTACTCTACTCTGATCAAAGTTTTGTCTTACTATTATTTTTCAATTGTTGCCTTATAACTTTGTTAAATATACGCGTAGTTCACTGGCCTGCCCATATACCCGGCATCTCATCGGCATGGCGCCTGAAATTGTCATTTTTGCGAGTTTGTATTTCTCGTCTTTTAAAGCAGATCACCTGTCAGATTGCAAGTGTCACTATCCACTTTAAGCGGAAGACAAATTACAACGAACTGAAAACGGCCATTGTTAAGCATTCCTTCAGTTCACAACCGCGAGGAAAAACATAACAACTTCCATCCAGCTGACAAACTAGTCTGCATGTGTCGGAGTAGCAAAGTTCAAATGGGCTGTTTATGAATAATTATCTGCAGAAATTAATGTTATCATTTGTAGGATTTGAAGTTTTCGCAGTGCTGATTCTGAAGAAACCTGTCTTCTGAGTTGTTGCACTGTTTAATCTGGTAGATGTTTAGCGACGTTTCAGAGGTCCTTGCTGCCGCCATAATCAGGGCGATGGAGGCAGCAAGGACCTCTGAAACGTCGCTAAACATCTACCAGACTACACGGCGCTACAACCCAGAAGACAGCCATCTTAAAATATTATAATTATTCCAGACTTTCAAGAACACCTTTTAGTCTCTCATTTCAGGTTGCACGAAGCTCTTGATAAGTGACTTCCGTATTTATCACTCAAATGACAATGCACTTTTAGCGGCTAAAAATATAAATAAACACAGGAACACAGCTGATCTGAAAATTTACAAATATAATAACATAATTAAACTATATAATAACGCCTACGTATGGCAAATATTTTACATACTGCATAAGAGTGGGGTTAGGAAATTGAGAGGTCGAGAAGGAGACAGAACTATCTGAGGGGTAGATTTCCCCTTTATTATAAAAAACAATGTTTTCAATAAGCGAATTGCGTGATTTAAAATGTAAATGCCAGCCTCCGTAGCCACGCGGTCTGAGGCATGGTTCTCGTTGCTGCGACCGTGGGTTCGAGTCCCACCTAAAGCATGGATGTTTATCCGCGTCCTTTCTCTTCCAGTCTGGTGGATAAAGACTGGCCACGGAGGGCAAGGCGAAACCGCCTTGGTATCTTCGTAAGACTGACCCCGTGGTGCAGGATTGTAGAGTAAAAAAAGAGTAAATTATTTTAATTAAGCCTGTAGATTAAAGACGGGAACTGAGCTAGCTCAGTCAGTACAGTGACTGGACAACCGGGATTCGATCCCTGACAGGGGCAGAGGATTTTTCCTCTAGCCCCTGCGTCCAGACCGGCTCTTGGGCCCACTTACCACCCAGCCTCCTCTCCAACAGATACCGGGGTACTGAGCACTCACCCCCATCTGGTGCCGAGGTTAAGAAAAAGTAGGAGCTATACCTCGTCCCACCCCACCCAAGCGCCTACATGGCGTGCAGCAGGACAACTTTACATTTTTATTGTATATTAGCACATGCCACTAATTATGATATTTGTTACAGGGCCTCGACATGTCATCATGGAAGACTTCAAGATCATCAGACTTCTAGGAAAAGGAGGTAAGTACAACTTCCTGTTAACAGTCGGCCGATTACCCGTGCATTTCTCTGCTTACAAAACGTGGACCTGATGTCTGAGTACTTACGAAGCAATGGGGAAAATGGAAGCAGAAGTAGGACAGCATCAGTGGCGTTTTTGTAAGCAAGAAAACTGCAGCTCAACCCCTTCTGGAACAGTCACTGAGTTGAATGTAGAACTCGAATTACTGCAGGAAAAACAGAGCTATTACACAGTTTCAACTGTTATTGTGTACAAACAACTGGCATCTAACTACAAAATTCATAAACTCATGACAAATCTTCATTGATGTTCCCGTAAAATTCTTGCATCAGAATTATAGGATATATTTTCTTATTTAAATAATTTTAATAAATGTCTGAAAATTATAAAAGGTACAGATTTTGTCATCCCTGAACTAAGGCAATCGAAATGCTTTGCCAACATTATCGATCTTACCCCGGTGGCTGACCACGTTCGTGATTGACTTTTCAGAATAGCAGATTGACAACGGCGAAGTGTTACCAGGGCCTAATCGTTACCCTGATATTTTCTTTCATATCCGCTGCATTACGTCATGAACGATTTATGATTGAGTCCAGGGGCGTAGATCAAGATCGGCAAATTATTTTCCCCAGCACCAAATGCATGGAACCACATTGACACTGCCTAACACCACGGATGCTTTTAAAGACATTCTCTCTAATGCATCTATTAAGTAGGCAGAGAAGAAAATCAGCATTTTAGAGCGTCCTTCCTAGCCCATGATCAAGTGGAATGCAACTTAATCGGCAGTGAAATAACAAGAAAGACGTGTCTGTGGCCTATTTTCTCTTATTAATGTTATCGATATTCTATTATCGCGTTCTGGTTTACACTGTATCGAAATTGATAAACACGAGAGGCAGTTCTTCTTATGCACAATGTACATTTCCTTTTACTTTAAACAAATCAGAATTAGGGATCTTAAGAACTGTGTAGGCCATATTCTGCTGAACAAAATTCTTCTACTCATGAATGCTAAAAAATGTTAAAAGGTGGATCATTTACGAACTGCCAACTTTTATTTGCGGAGACATTTAGAAACGCAGGTTTCAAACAAGTTAGAATTAATCAAATTATGCAGACAGCTCGCGAATGGGTCAGAGACCACTCTCCATGGAGATTCGACACATAAGCACTTTAACGATAAAAGTTGCAGTCATGAAAACTCACAGACCTAAACGGTATTTCACCTCGTCTCTGTCACCAAGCAGGAAACAATAAAATCTAGTAATATTCTGAGCACAAGGGCTTGGCCTATCGGAGAGTGCTTTAGAGCTCGTTAAAGAGAAGACGAACAACATATTTATGAATTTTATATTCATCGCGAAGTTTTGGTATTCGAAAAAAAAGGGTATAGAGTATCATAATTAATTGAAAGGAGACTTTGCTGATACGACAGCCCGTACCTGTACAGATATCAAGATGAAACACAACTGAGATTCTGTTACAGGATTTGGCGAAGTTTACATGGCGAAGAAGAAGGATGGAAGCGACGCCGGTAAAATCTACGCCATTAAAAACATCAAGAGTACACAACTGAAGAGGAAGGACATCGACAACGCGTGGACGGAGCGTCGCGTGTTTGAAAAAACACGTGACTGTCCTTTCTTCGTACAGCTCCACTACGCTTTTCAATCCAATGAACACCTGCATCTCGTGATGGGTGAGTACATCAAACGAAACATCACCTTAACTAAATGTGTAGGGTCCTCACACGTACCACATTTGTGGAATAATCCTTCGCTCTCCTTTAAAATATTTCACTTTTTAGTCTTCTGCAGAGCTTGGATTTGTAATTACACAGTTGACGAATGAAACATACAATACATCAGCATTCAGTGGCCTAAGAGTCCTCACAACAACGCGATCTCGTCTTTATTGTTGCAGATTACGTCGCAGGAAAAGACTTCATCGAACTGCTGGAGCAGCGAGGGCGGCTTACGGAGAATGAAACAAGATTCTTCTCCGCAGAAGTCATCCTGGCCCTCCAGCACCTGCACGAGGTAGGCAACCAGTGACACTGAAGCACTCCCACTGAACAGCATAATAAATAGGGCGGGGGTACAACACATGAAAAGTAACTGGCTTACTGATTTCAGGGCTATAGAGTTCTCTTCAAATTCCCTTTATTTTTTCACAGTACGACGAATCCTTTGTAATTCTGTGAGAAATATCTAAAATCACAACAAATGGTGATTCCTGAATTTTAGCTTTATTCTTCAGAAGAATGCTCCCCGGTTTAGTAAGCAAGGACTTTGGTTAGTTTTGTCATGTCTGATTATTTAGCCGCCAAGTAATTCTCCGTACCCAGAAAAGTTCATTCTACAACTTACATATCTCTCAATTTAGTGGAATAGAACATTAATAATAATACTTTCTGTAGTTACGTAAGCGAGATTCATAGATAGTGACCTGTTGAAACACGAGAATTAGTTAATTAAAATGCACGGCATGCAATTAAGATTGATCTACGAAGCCCAATGCCATATAATCCATATACGAACATCGTCGTTAAATCAACTATAAAGAATGCATAAAAAATGCAAATATCGAAAATGCAAAATGCGTTTCCTTCTCCCCACTGCTCGTGAGACGTGTTCATTTGTTTCTTTCAGATGGGAATAGTTCACCGGGACCTAAAGCCGGAGAACATCCTTCTGGACGCCGCGGGCCATGTCGTTCTGACGGATTTCGGTCTGTCGAAGGAGTTTCCGTCTGATCAGGAGGTAAGCTTAGTGCCAACTGCTTTATTCTGTCACTTTAATTCCCTGAGTTTTCTGGAATGTAGAGGATGAGGGGATCTCACTCCATCAGGGAGTAACTCTTTGAGGGAACTAAGACTATCAGAACAATAAAAATATAAATATCTGAAATTTCCGAAATGTGGGCACCCATATTCACAGAGTATTTCTCCTGTACTTACATTTAACAGGGTCACCGCAAGTTCTCAGATTCTGAGGGTGTCAACTAACAAGCGCAGAATTTATTACCTACAGCATTGCCTGTTGTCTGTAATTTGCTGTTTAGAATTCCACAAATACTTCCACCATTAAGTATCTTATCCACTTGCAAAACATTAAACATCAAGATGCACGGTTTTACCAGGTGTTTTGTATGGCTGTGAAACGCGTGTCTTACTTTGGGCAAGGAACTTAAATGCTGGAACCTAGAAAACACGTGAAACATTCAGCTCACACATTATTCCTAAGTTATACATTTTCGGAATTACACTGTGCCAGTTAAGTAGTATTTGACATTGAACGTTTTTGGAAAGTAAGAACATGGAAGACCTTGAAAAAGACGGGAACACGCATTACGTTGGAGAAACATGTTATGACATCAGAAGATGAACAGACCTGGGTCTGAAGTGCATCCTTGGGTGTTAGCAATCCTCAAAGTTTTCTTTCTAGTACCTCAGTTAGGGAATTGTTTCTGTGTCTCATTTCCTGTCTCATGTAACTTATTTAAAATCTTGTTTTTATCAACAGGACAAAAGAACGTACTCCTTATGCGGTACTCCCGAATACATGGCCCCCGAAGTAGTCCGGAGGATAGGACACGACATGGTAAGTGTTTTCTTCCATGAAGATGTGAGAATACTTATTTCGTACTTTCGTGTAACTGAGACAAACACAACATCGCAGTGGAATAATCTGAAGGTCTGGTACAACGAATATAAATTCAAAAATGGGGCAAATATTTCTCATATCTCCCACCCAAAAAATAACACATTTTGCATATATCAGCTGCTTATGATTACATAATATATGCTTCAGTTACCGAGCGTTCATTACAGGAAGCAGAATCCATTTTTCTGTTTCTGGAGGGGACAAAGAAATGGGAGTGACTGATTAAAGCTCTTGTCCCAATTTTAATTGTTGCAGGCAGCTGATTGGTGGAGCCTGGGAGTTCTGATATATGAGATGTTGTCATACTCCAGGCCGTTCGAAGAAAGGAACATGCAGGCATTATTTAAGTGAGTATCGTTATTTGCGAAGAGCAATGTTTTTTCAACAAACTCCTACACAGATTAGTTCGATCCTAACAGAGGACCAGTTGTTATCCGTTTTAATGCCAGTGAAGTTCGCGGAGAATCAACTTCATGGAGGAAACCAAAATTCAGGCAGAAATATACCCGAAACAAAAGATTATACAAAGAGTGAATTAAATGTGAGGGACAGGGAAGGAAACGGAAAACAAAGATAAACATCTCAAGATGTTATTATAGATGAACCCCCAAAACCTATTTCGGTGGCTTAGATTAATGAAGTCATTTACAGGAACAAAGAAATACTAACAGGGAACATAATGGCAGATTTACTAATTCGATTCTCTTTTACAGCAAAATTTTGACTCAAGAGCCCGTCTTCCCGCCTTTTTTCCCACCACGTGCGTCGAGTCTCATCGGAATGTTGCTCATTAGAGACCCGAAATTTCGCCTAGGTGGTGAAGCGGGGGGCGCAGAGGAAATCAAGATCCATTCTTTCTACGCCGTAAGTTGTCTTCCCAAATCTCTTACCATAAAATATTGCACAGAAATGCTTCAGTTCTGAACTGTCTTCTTGCTGGACGCAAGAAATGAAAGTCCCGTAGGACGATCAAATAATTGAGACGACCATCGAAAAAGACGAGGGTAAGGCTCCTGACGCCACTTCCTACATAGCCCCACGCTTGTCTGGTCTCTGTAAGACTTTAAATTTGTTCCGCGGGAAAAATAAACTACTTTCTCTTTTCGCGCGACATTTAACGAAAGAAATCGCTTCGTTATGAGAAATTGGTAACTTCGGTTAAGAAACTAAGGTAGATCTCCGCTCGTGTTATCGAAGGCAATAAAAAATACTCTAAGAGACGGAGTGCACGAAATGCGATCAGGAAGTGCGACTCATTCCAGAACACGCTGAGTCGGCCGATTACAAAATGGACGCACGTCCGTAAAAATTGAACGTCGAATAACTGAAGGTCAGACAATCGGGACTCTAATGTATTTCTAAGGAAGCAAAGTGCAGTTTCAATGTTTCTAGAAGTTGCTACTGTTTCAAAACTTCAGTAAATAAATAAAAATTGCGGTCTGCATTCCCAGCAGGAGGCAATCCTTAACGTAGGGAAATTGCCAAGGGCCCCTTGCATCCAAATTGCGACGTACGAAATATTTCGAGCTCAGTGACATATTGAGGGCCTCAAGAGAGAGACAACGCAAAGAAAATTGATTGTAATCCCAGAACAAACCGTAAGATAAAAGTTTCACGATACTTGATCTGAAATTTCTTTCATGTAGAAATCTTATGGACACGATTAGACATCTTAAAACTTTCCTCCCAGTAAATGCGACGTTACAAAGCACTTAAAAAGAAATCAACAATTTACATCAACGCAGAAGACTTAATTTTGTAATCCCTGCAATTATAACAAACTGAGGTGTTCTCTTGTCGGCTCCGCCAGAATTCTTCGCTCTGTTATGCTTGTGCTTTGTCTACAGACCATCGACTGGGTTGAACTGAGAGGAAAGAAGGTATCACCACCCTTCCTCCCACATCTCGACATCATCAGCGCCGATGATGTCGATGAAAACCAGTTCGGCGTGGCGTCTGACCCTCGGTCAGCGGGCACTTGGCGTCCAAGGAGCGACGACCCTTTCAAGGTGAGAACATGTAATTTTCCTACTTTTATTGCGTGTCTCATCAGAACAAGGCTAATTTCTGGCCCTCTTAGAACACGTGTTGGAGGCCGAGGGTCACGTTCCCTTCGAGGTGTTACAGTCAGTAATAATTGTGATGTCATTATTAGGCCTTGGCCGATTTTGTGCACCGTAACTCTGGTTTCACAGACAGATTTTTCTATTTTCATGGGCTTACTCTCTGTTTTACAGTGAAGATACGAGTTTATCAACTTCTTTCCAAATACGCATTTTTCTGATTTTATAAACGTCGCAGTAAAGACGTTCCAACACAAACGAATTTTGCTTAACTGTGACTTTTCTAATTTCTATTGCAGAACTTCTCATTTGTGTCGCCATCCTTGGACGAGACCTCCCTGGAGCGTGCAACCACAGTAAGTGTTAACACTTAACCTACATTAGTTTCTCAGTGCAATTTATGCATTGCAAGTTACAAAGTTAAGTATAAATCCTCTCTATTTTTGCCTCACATGATAAATGATATTTTATAACTCATCTTTCAACACACACAAGAAAATAATTAATTATTAGAGAAGCATTCGTAGGCTCTGACAATATTTACCATTTTCAGACTCTGCAAGAAAGTGTTCTTTTGCTGTGTCGCTTGAATGTCACAACAATATTAAAAATGTTAGATTAATAAATTAAGACCACAGACACATCTCGGTCGTATCTGGCAACCTGGAACTTACTCCAAAAAGCATTATCCAATCATGGCGCGCTTACCCGAAGTTATATTACATATTGTTGTAAACAAGAAAAAACAAATGGAGCTAAAATGACCATAAACCAGCCGTTTTACCCCACGTGTTCCTTTTTTGTCTTCTGCTACATTTTCTTATTTGAAATTCGCTTGTGATCGTTGTTAAGTATTTGGGCAGTGTTCGCACTGAAGCAACTCTGGGTTGCTGAGTTCGTCGGTAAATCATCTTTCATACTGACGAGGGTGAAATGGCCTCCAGGTTGGAAATGACTCTAGTCGCGCGACTTAACAGCAGGTTGCATCGAAGTCTGGTTGCGTCTGAAATGGTGCAAAGGGGCAGTTCTGTTGAGTGCGTAATGCTAACTGCAAAAACAGTTGCCTCGTACTTGGGTTTTGCTGCAAAGAATCACTAAAAAGGGCGAATGTTGAACAAACTACTACAAGCAACTGATTCCTGTTTTCGTGTCAACAGATTGAGTATCCAACAGCGCCGGCGTCAAGTGCCCCATTGACTTCCTCACATGACTGCATCCCTGAATCCACCAATCAAGGACCAGGTGAGATATCTTATTTAATTTCAGAACTAAGCGACCTGCTTACATTCAGTTCCCCAACACTTGCAAAACATCAGATGTGCCCAGACAGTGGAACTCCGTCCGTGTCGATGTCGGTCTTCTAGTTTGTAATGCTCAGAGTAGAATTCAAACAAATTTTGTATGGAGATTCAACAGAAAACTGCAGAGAAATTAGGATTTTAATACGGAACTCCTGTAGAATGTTACAATACCGTCGTACAGAACACCCATGTCTGATCTGAGTACCTGCACCCAAAAATGCTTCGACTGCATAAGACAACTGCTCACTGAGCAAGTTTACTACATCAACTTCGCACTTTGTGTTTTCTCTGTGTCTCTCAGCCTCTGACCTCGATATTAAACTCAAATAACTGCTTCATCTGCTTGTAAAATTTATTGTTTCGAGTTACGTAATTAAATTCAAGTTTTGTGAATTTGTGTATAATATTATATTATATAAATATAACTTATATACTCGTGAATAAGTATCCCTTTTCAGAGTAAAGGTTTGTTTGTACGCGTTTATAACACTGCATGAGATATCTGGCGCTGTCTTCCATTGCCAGCGCCACGCGTGGTCAAAGTATTCACCACTCCCTCACACACTTCATTAAACTGAATGTTACTAACATTACGAAAGAGAAAGCTGAATTATGATAAAAGTTCTTTAGTTTTAATTGTAAAAACATTAAAATATTAGACGCAGTCTTCAAAGAATATTAAAGCAGTTGTCAGCACAAAATATAATGAGGTGGAATAAAACAAAAATTTTCACACGTTAATGTATTAAGAGTAAGTTTGATTGTCCCATGAACATAAAATGCGATTATGAATTTTTCATTTTCAGACCCTACATGTGACAACGATCACCCTTCCAGCATCCCAGAGACGATTCTGAGGATTCTGATACCATCAGGAGGGGTGGTAACAGAAGATCGGGTTCTGCAGACAACAACGCATCAGGCGGACCCGAGGAAACCACAGAAGAGGAGGCACGTCCTCAGTCCTGAAGACGGCGGAGGGCAACGGAAGAAACTACGTCTGTGAAGAAACATCAAAGGCGAACCTTCTGCGTGGATGCAGCCAGAGCAGATCGGCGAAGAAGAATCATCGTCGGTGCTTCCTGTAGTGGAATGAAACAGCCTGAAGAAACATCGCAGCCACTCATTCTCCATTACAGTAAGCAGCAACTGGCTTTTTCAATGTGTAACTTCGGCTTACTGGAATAAGCAGCGTCATGAAATGTTGTTGTCTGGATGTTTCGGCAAGCACTTGCGTTGTTATCTTCAGGGGAAATTAGGAAGCCTCCTTTTAATACGGCAGTGGGTGGTGGTGGCATGACTAGAATAACTGAGAAGCAACGACCTATTCAATTAAGGGGATAAACACTGCCAGTTTCTTCATGTTTACCTGTTAATCTAGGCAAATTCGTTCGTCCATGATTACAGTATTTCTGACCCCCAAATTCAATTTTTTTTAATTTTTCAATTTTTTCAACGTTACGTACTGTGAGCTATAAGAAATAGTTAAGAAACGAAATTTAGCTTCTTAGACCGAAATTCTTTTTTCGATGGAGTTCCGTCCTTTGATACAAATCTTCACATTTGTATCTCTAACCCCTTTTTTTAAAATAAAATATAAATTCATTCCACAACTGCCTAGCTTCATGAAAAAAATTATAGTAGATCTGGGCTTGGATTTGTAAATTCCGTTCTCTCAGAGCACCACATAATCTGTAAAACTTAACTTGGGGAACTACTCCTCGCATGTTCGTCCACTCGGCCCATTACCTAGCAACAAGCAACAGTTTCCAAAGAATAGATTTTTTACCCGTTCCTTTTTCGCTAACATTCCTCCATCTATGCCCACGAACCCACAATATTTAATACCCAATCTCACTAAATCATCTTTTAATCACTAGCCACGGCCTATTTTACTGTTACTGAGAGAAGTAAGCCGCCAGGTCACAGGATTATCCTTGATATGAGGGTCGTGTATTTCCCACAATGCGCCTTATTCCCTGGCTCTGAGTCATCATAAATACGTTTTAAAAATTTCATAACAACTTCGAAATTCCGCCTTTAACCCGGGCTAGCGACCACGTGGCTAGGAAGGGAGGATGACAGGGACAAATTCGATCTTCACCGAAACATTCAACATTGAACACTGCTTATTCTCCGACGAAGTTACACTTGAAATTCAGATTTTTTTTTCAGGCCAGAAGACCGAACATCATCCACTGCTTGTTGATCAATTTGCACTCTGCATATCTTGTGTTTCCCCAAATACCATCAAGTTAAAATTTTTCCATTTATATGTCCCCACCACTCTCCTAGAAATAGGCAACAAGAAACCAGCCTAACTGTGAGTGAGCTCTTGTCGGTAAATTTACTTCTGCATCATTTCTCTCCCATTATTCTTGATTATCGTGAGCCTTCCACTGTACATTCAAGTTCTTCCTTTGGTTGTCAAATTTTGTAAATCTCTGCAGAGGTCATAAAAATTTCGTGTGTTCTGGTGTCAAATTTCGGCCGTTTCTCTAATTTAGGATCCACGTCACAATTTCGTATTTGACTGTCTCAGTCGACGTCTACGTTTGCTAACACTTCAAAACGCAATTCATTCATCAAGGCCTACTTATACATTCATTTTCAGTTTCCAAATTGTGGTCAGCAAGTAACTAATTAAATTCGTTCCTTCCGATGTAATTTTCACGCGTCATTTCACGTTGGCAGATTTAAGTTGAGTTTCTTTGTAAGCGTTTAATTTCTTTGAGAATTTATGCAATTCTTAATTTTTTGGAATTTATTACCTGATAATTGCATACGGAATTGTATTTAACATCTGTCATATCGATATTCAGAGGTTAGGATTCGTCTTATATTGCGAAAAGAGTATTCCTGTGATTTATTTACGTTTCTCCCACTGGCTGGGATATTTTATCATAATTTTCCAGTAGACCAATCGCGAAAATTCTACTTCTATTCAGATTATCGTATACTCCGTTGTAAGCGATTGTTCCAGCTAAATCTTAACGAGATTCATTTTTCAGTCTATATTCGACCTTCATGACTAACGATAAAAATTACAGTCTTCATCTCCACGGCCCCGAGCATATAATTACTTAGTTTATTTGTGAATTATACATTTCAGTTCTCCTTAAATCATAAATTCAGCTGTCGTTATTTGCCTAAGTCGTCCTCCAACCTCATGAAAATATAACAATAACATAATTACTTATATGATAGTGTTGTGCACTCTTGATTCCCTTCAATTAGGACAGTCAAGGCATAATAAAAATTTCCCTTCAAATCTTAAATCTCGTCGGCCAGTCAGCTGTCTGCAGTTCCGACTGTTTCATTGCTCCGAATAAAACGTATAATTTTTCTCTCCATTACGTCATCCAACCCCGGTGCAGATTTCTAAGGGAAACAAAAGATATGCAGAAAGCAAATCTTGTGGTCAACCGAGGAACAAGCCTTCGTCGTTGCCGGTACAAAGAGACAGACTGACCCCATTCTTAGTCTTGAGAATTGCCTCCATTAGATCACCTTGATATTACCCTCCCATCCCCTCTTGGTCTGCCCAGTGATCGTTTTCCAGAAGGATTTCACACACCACTTGCCTCCTCCATTCGTGCTGCATATTCGGCCCATCGGAGCTTCGTAGATTTCACTATCCTTATTATGCTAGGTGACTCGTACAATTCACGCAGCTCCTCGTTACGAACAATCCTAAATTCCCCACTTATTTCATCTCTCCTAGGTCTAAATATCCTCCTCAGCACCGTTTTCAAACATTTGTAATCTACGTTCTTCCTTCAAAGTAAGAGACCATGTTTCACAACCATACAAGACAACAGGCAAAATTATTCTTTTATATATCCCGATCTGTAGTGTTGTGGATACTAAACGGAATGAAAACAGTTTTTGAACTGGATAAATTCAAGCGTTCCCCGAATGTATTCTACTCTTAACTTCTTCAAGGACCTCATTTCTATTTGTTATTGTTGTTCCCAGATACTTACATTTTGAAACATTTTCAAATGACGTGTTCCGCCATTGCTACTGAAGTTGATCCCTTATTACGCCCACGTATTTAGTTTTGTCTACATTTACCTTTAGACTTATTTCCTTGCTAGCCTCTAGGAGACTTTC